>NW_028324189.1:0-5000000 GCF_054372755.1 Phalangium opilio
TGGTTCGAGTATGACCAACCAAGGTTCCTGAACCTTCCTAGCTAGTTCCGACTGACAATTTCGCGTTTCCTTTCCTACCTCAGCACGCAGCTAGGCTAGCTAGGCTGGGTTTTAAAACGTTAACGCCTAAGCCTCGTCTAAACTCAATCAAAACGCGACTAACCTAGACTCGCGATTCACTAACTCGATAATGGCGCGACGGTTAAACCGCGCTCAACTTTTTATAGCTACGAAACTAATTTAATTCAAGCTTCAATTAGAACTAATGGGTTGACAAAAGTGAAAGTGAAAAAAAGCTGTTCAAACACTATAGATAGGGATTGACTCTTAAAAAAAATCTAGTCTCTCTTAGTCGTGCGGATTAAATAATTTAAACGAGTCCCCCTTCTGTTAAATTGAGTTCTATAAATTATTAATTAAAGGAAAGTTCGTTCAGTGCTCTCGAAACTGTTCTGAGCAGTGGGAGTTTCTGGTTTTCACGCTCTACCGAATTATTCGAGCTATCTCCTTCTGTATCGCCGTTCTAAATTAAAAACGTTTCTTGCTCGATTAGCGTACGAAATCAATTTGAAACTATTTTTACGGAGTTTTCCCTTTCATATACGAAGCCCCCCCCTCCCCAAGGGTACTATTACGTATTTCGTGCACTTTGTTTGATTAGTTGAGAGTATGAAACCCGCTAGCGTAATTATTTAGTTGGCAAAACGGTTAAAGTGTAATTATTCCGTTGAAGGAATAAATAATTTCGAAGATGATTTTATGTCAGAACCATATTATTTAAAACGATCCTCAACAGAGTATAATTATTTAAAACGATCCTCAACAGAGTATAATTATTTAAAACGATCCTCAACAGAGTATAATTATTTAAAACGATCCTCAACAGAGTATAATTATTTAAAACGATCCTCAACCGAGTATAATTATTTAAAACGATCCTCAACAGAGTATAATTATTTAAAACGATCCTCAACAGAGTATAATTATTTAAAACGATCCTCAACAGAGTATAATTATTTAAAACGATCCTCAACAGAGTATAATTATTTAAAACGATCCTCAACAGAGTATAATTATTTAAAACGAACCTCTACAGCATTTAAAACGAACCTCTACAGCATTTAAAACGAACCTCTACAGCATTTAAAACGAACCTCTACAGCATTTAAAACGAACCTCTACAGCATTTAAAACGAACCTCTACAGCATTTAAAACGAACCTCTACAGCATTTAAAACGAACCTCTACAGCATTTAAAACGAACCTCTACAGCTTATCATTATTTATAAAGCGATGCACCTACCAAACTATCTTTGCAATCTCATGATTTATCCATTATATTCTTTTACCAATAATGAAAAGTAAAAAATGATATACATATAAAGGGATTGAGCGGGATTAATGAGGCAGAAACAGTTTGTGAGGCATCAAATTATACGTGTAATATCTAGCATATAGAACAGATTTTACAGTCAGATCGAAATTTTCACTGTATTATCCTGTACAATTGAAGAAATTAAGTCGTCATAGGCCAAAAAAGGTAGGAAAAGTAATGCAGTCTGTTTAATTGTTACCCATCTCTCTGCTTTTCATAAAAGAGTACTTCTTTGAGACGAATCCGACGCTTGATTTTGAAACAGGTCAAAAAATAATTTCCCAGTACCAAAATCTAACCACGAAAAAAACCCAGATTACATTTTATATCTTAGGTACCGGGGTCCCCGGTTTTCAGGGTCAGGGTCCCCCTTCCAACACTAAAAAGTACGCCAAATTCACCATCAGATGTAGAGAGACATGGTTGATGCATTTAAAAACTGATTAAGACAATGATTTCTAATTCAATTAAGGGGGTCATCCTTAAAACACTCAAATCATAACTCGAAAACAGTGCCCAAATGAACATCCCTCTTAATTTTTGCATGTAGACTTATCAGAAACACCCTGTATATACCTGAGATTTCCATATGAAATGACTGCACTTTTAACAGAGCTCGGGGCTCGGTTGAGCTATATATTTTCTGTGGTATAGAAACCAATTTAAAGTTACAAAAAGTTTCAATTTCGAAATGATAGTTCTCTTTGTTTTAGGCCGAAATAATTGGGAGGCGTGTTCGGCATTCGTTTTGAGTTAAGTCAATTGAATGGAGATCTATAGGAAGGAAAAGAAGGGGGGTTGGGGGGTACCACACTCAATTTCCTGTTCAAATCAAAAATAATAAGAAATTCAAGCAAGGCTGAGCTTGGTGTCAGGAAGTCAAAAATGATTAAAAAGAAAACGAACCCAACAGAGGGGTTGGTTACTTCATTTCGTTGTGATTTTGAGCTTCGCTCTCAATAAAAAAAACCCCAAATTTAAGCAAGTGCTCTACCGTTAACTGTTAACGGTTTTTAAAAATTTGGGACTCGAACAAAGTTTTCAGTAAAAACGAATTGCTTTAATTCGTTGGAAGAATGAAGGATAATTTTGATTTTTGACAATTGCTAAACTTGCTATGTAGAGTATAATGTGATAATCTGTCACACACGTTCTGTGACAAAATCGACTTTTGCATGTACGGTTTTCTACACGTCTTAAAGTGCACTTGTAAGATAAGGTGTTGCGGTAAATCGAATAGCGTATTAACCCTTTAGTGACCCACAAATTCGGTACTCTACTAAATTGTTATCTTATCGGATACAAATATAACTTTTAGCAACTCCATGCACCTCCTATTGCAAAGATAAAAGAGGCAATTTCCTGATAGTGTTTTATGTCATTTAGCCTTTACAGAAAAAAGAAAAAATGTACGTAAAAAGAAACTAAATTAGAAAGGATATAAAGATATCCTATTACATTTACAAGGGAAAAAAATATGGCCGCGACCCACTCTGGACTACATCAACGTGCAGGCAGTATCTTCTTAGAGAAGAAATGAATTTCCCACAGTCATATATATATAAGATAGCTCCGAGATTAGCTCTAACCAACCAGAAGTGGATAACGGAAGAAGGGTGACACTCTGTCTCCTCTTAATACATTATTATGTAACATGATTCTTCCCAGGCCCCTCACCCCTTGCTGTTTGCTCTCCCGCTCATCAAACTTCAGATGGGCATCGCACCGTGCTAGGGTGAATTCTGTTTGGTATTTACTAAATCCTCAGCAACCTTGATTGTCTTGACGTGGGACAAAAATCCACAAGCGCATGCGCCTTGGCAAATAATTAACCGCTAATAGAATAATGATAAGGGAGCTTTTTATCGTGTATGTGATTCGGTTTAGTAACCTTGTGCACTCCAAATGTTAATGCTGATGTTGGGAAGAATCATGTTACAATTACCCCGGCCGCTTTGTGCTGGTACACTTCTCTCTCGAAGAGAAGTATTATATACTTCTACTCCAACCAAGTAGGATATATGGAACTTAACATCTACTCTCGTATACAAGTCCCTTTCCCACCGATTATATTCGTCAAACTTGTCACACACGAATTTTCAAAGTTGAATTAAACATTTTCCATGAGATTGGTCCTTTAATTTCCGAAGCAAGGTTTTGAGGTCAAAATCTAGTCCCGCCATCGTAAACCGTAAAGCAAAACCATCAGTGCAATATTTTGGCTATATAATAAATACAGCAGCGCAAGCTTGGATTGCCAGAGCCTTTTGAACATTTATTAATGCTTAAAAAAGGGTGGGGAATGGCGGTACGGGTTTTAACGATCCTGGTGGTCATGGGTTGTTCCGCCTAAAAGAGTAAATCGTTCCTGTAGAACATGTTTCCCCGCATTGCTCCCAGTCACGAAGTGTTAGATCCCCATAACTAAAACCCAACTTAGCCTAATATATTTCCAAAAATGAATCCATTTCAAAGCTAATTAACCAAAGCTGTGTATGTAGGTACAAGCGTAAGTTCGTAAGTTATGTTCTATAAGTTTGTCACTAGTTACTGAGAGCTTGTGACGTGGTAGGTGAAACGTCACAGAGCGACGCCTTATGCATTTAAATTGGCAGAGTTCTGACTTCCCAAAGTTGGTTACCAATAATCTAAAATTGGATTCAGTTTATGTGAATAAATTGCAAAAGACCCATCTAAATTACCTCTGTTACTTGGTCACTGGAGTATGCCAAAGATACTACATATATATATTTTAAATTATTACACGCGTAGAATAAGCAACTATAACAATATATTATCAATTATAGATAAAACCTTCCGCGGCTATTTATACGCGGTAATTCAAGCGAAAAGTGGTACCATAATCAAAGTTAGAGATACAGTTTTCGGCGCTCTCGAAAAAAGGGATTATTTACTAAGAAAGAGTTGGCGTTATTTTGGAAAAGTGGGCTAAATACCAACAGATACGTTGGCGTTGTGTAGGACTGTGCATGATCTTTAAACCAACTTATAAGTCACGGAGGATTTATAAAAAAGAGTAGAGAAGTCCACCCAAGCGAATTGGAGACACGTCCTTGGTCGAATTAATTGCGGGTTACCTTACCTGTTTCCCCGCTCTTTACCCTATCGCGTCTCAAACGCAAAAGGTATTTAATTAGATATGCTTCGACGGGAAAATTCAATATTCATCACCACCGATGATGATTACTTGGTTTTAAAAAAAAATTTAATTTTGTAATCCCGCCCCTCGTCAATTTCGAGTATAAGATACGTGACTCCAATTAGATTGGGTAGCTCTTCAAATACTCGACGTATGTACGCATGACGTCAACTTTCCCTTTTTTTTTGAAATAAAGTTACTCTAATGCTTCTTCGATACAAACGGATATGAGATGCGCAAAATTATCATACATATACTCATTATAAATACCGTCGCAATCTCAATGTCTAGAGTATACAGTATAGAAACCAATCACGTGACACGTTCGTTATGCAAAACCTTAATTTACGTCATGGCTTGTAAAAAAATAAAATTGGTGACTAAACGAAATGTCAGATGGAAATTAACATAAGTTGGCCTTGATTAGGATGACGTAATTAAATTTCAGTAAGTAGTAATTGGTTATTCTGACGATTTTGAAGATGAAAAAAAATGGAGCGAAACAGCTGTTCGTAAGAGCATCTGTGTAACCATAATTTTATAAAATACGTTCAATAAGTATGACACTACATATACTTCAAAATACTAGAGACTTAATGAGGGTCATGACAAGCTCCAGTTTGTAACCAGTGACAAACTTATGGAACGTATCTTATGAACTTATGGTATAACTGTCAATTAGACAAGATAAACAATGCATTCCCACGAAACGTGGATTTATTCTAATAAACCCAAAAATGACAGTAAAACGGGGAAAAGACTGGGATTTCAAGTTCAAGTATAGAACGCGTGTATTATAACAGAGAAAAATATATTCATGGATAGTTGTCTGTAATTTCTGACCCTCATTAAGCATTGATGTCATACACCAAACCAAAAGCGGACGGGACGACCCACCTCGAGAGAAATTGATTGACGCCTCAACTACAACAACGGTCGAACTTATCTATTGTATTATTGATTTTAGTCCCGTACCAAATATTTATATAATTTCTTATCACGTGAAACGGTAGGTACTTGTACCGAACGCGATCGGCGAGTAATTATATTTTGTTAATTATAAAACCGCACGAAAATCCGACACTGTTACGACGGTACAATCATAGCTATTTACGATTGTCGTAATTTGAAATTTATCACCGCGTAGAGCGACATTTTAAACACAGTTTTAGTGAATTTACGAGTTACGCATTACGTTGTCAACAACGTAAACATATTTAATGTTCATTCTGTGTTCTCCATTGTCCCGTCAGTGTAGACGTTTGACAAAAAAAAGGTTGAAACGGAGGATTATAGGGCGTAGCAGTTAGAAACTCTAAAGGTTTCAGAGAGCGGAAAGTTTTAAGGGAATTAGGGAACTTTAATCAAACGGTTTCTTTTATTTTATAGGTGCTTGCACCCAGTGTGATGGGCAAACTTCGGCTGGCTATTTTCTTACTGATACTGGCGGCCAACGCTCTACTTTGCCTAATGTACCTGCAACCGAAAGGTTTCCAACTCCTAGAGACGACGGGTCACGCGGTCACTCGTCAAGAGAGCGACGGTGGTGGTAAAGGTCACGACGACCTGACCACCACGGCTAGCGGCCGGGTTCACCGAGAGATCCACTCTATCGCCTCAACTAACGCTTCCATTGGCGAAGAACCGAGCTCAACCACGGCGCTCGCTTCGCCGACGTTGCCTTCCAAAAAGAAACGGATCCCCGCGTTAACCCGAACCCCGCTAACGCATCCTTACGAATACTTAATGAACCGCGAAGATTTGTGCCTCAAATCGGCGGGAAACAAGCTCTTACTACTTATCGCCGTTTGTTCCGCCGTTCAAAACTTACGAGAACGTCAAGCGATACGCGAAACGTGGGGTTCCGCGTGCACCAAAAGTAGTAACACGGGTCCCGTCAGACTCGTCTTCTTATTAGGCGCTTCCAAAAACCCCGAAATCACGGCCAAAGTCAAAGCCGAGTCTGAGAAATACGGGGACATTGTGCAAGAGAATTTCGTCGATTCTTATCAAAATTTAACCCACAAATCGGTCATGATGCTAAAATGGGCCTCCAAGTATTGCCCCAACGTGCAGTTCGTCTTGAAAACCGACGACGACATGTACGTCAACGTGGCCAACTTAATGCGGACTGCCACCAGATTGGGTAACAAAAAGAACCTGATGTTCGGCGTGCTTTTCCGACGGGCGAACCCGGAACGCAACGCGACGGCCAAGTGGTACGTGCCCGTCTCCCAATACCCCGGAAAGTGGTTCCCGGATTACCTATCCGGTACCGGGTACGCTATGACCAGCGACGTGGTACCTAAATTATACGAAGCTAGCCTAAAGAAACCATTCCTAATCATGGAGGACGTTTTCGTTACGGGAATATGCGCCTCGTACGTCGGTGTCAAACGCGTAGAGGTCAAAGGTTTCCATCATTACAAACTTCCGTCCAATGGATGCGCCTTTAGAAACTCAATTACGGGACACCACGTCAACGTACAAGAAATGCGTAAAATATGGCGGGAATTGCGCAACGGTTCGATACCTTGCAGGAGATTTATACAGAAGAAGACATAGACTCGGGTTTTAAGGACAAAATAGCTACTATAGTTTCGAAGCTGGATCGACATAGAGTAGACCACTTTGGGCTTAGAAGCGATCGAAGAAAGAGTATGTTTCTATTGAAGGAAATTAATAATAAAAAAAAACACCACTGTGCTGTCAAGTTTACAATATAGCGTAAGATATAAAGATGGTAACCATCTCATCTCCATTAATTATTCGTTAATTAATAAGTTTAGCTCAAATTACGTTTCTAGTCCGTCATGGCATATTATTTACATCAAGGAGGATTTTACGCGAGCGGGCTTTTAACATAAATTGTGGCCAAATACTAACTACATCACCAACCAGCTACAAATAGCCAAAAACGTTTTAAATAGAATATAGTTCATTCATCGTTAGTTGCCAAAAATTATAAGGAATCGGAATAAGGATCTAGCGTGAATAAATTAAGCTATTTATGTTTTTCATGAAAGTCAGGCAATAATATAAACTGCTTTCCACATTGTGCAATATATCGCGCCATGTTTGTAGTCTTTTCAAATTAGCCTTATTCCTGATCAGCGCCATCTACCCATAGCGGTGACTTTGAGAACTACTGTAAGCGGCAAGCCAATCAGATGTCGCTAAAATCTGGTGACGTCATTTTTGGTAAGAACCCCCGAGAGTGCCAGTCAGTGACGTCACCAGATTTTAGCGACATCTGATTGGCTTGCCGCTTACAGTAGTTCTCAAAGTCACCGCTATGGGTAGGTGGCGCTGATCAGGAATAAGGCTAATTGGAATTTTTGAACAGATTATAAACACGAGTATGATGTGAAAACTGGAAATTGCGAGGCAATTAATGATTCCTTTTTTTAAAAATGAAAACGGCAATACGTAATTAAATAAATAATTAACCAAGATTAGTAAAGTCTCCTTGATGCATTCATGCTATACCATTCATCTAATCAATTTTAAATAACTAAATTAATAATTTAAACCTAATTTAAGTAGAACACTAAAATAATAATTTTCAATCAGTTGAAATGCAGTATTGACTATAGATTTTAATTCTATGTCTTAATTTCACCTTGAAAGGAAAGTGGGTGACTCCTAAGGCGGAGGAATATTATACACTAAATCCGATAGAGAAAAAGTAGTCCCTGACACCTCAAAGTGAAATTACCTTTAGTAAACCAAAGAGGAACATTCTATAATAATTTCCATGGGAATAAATCCTTACTTATTATTAATTTTTAAATTAAAGGTGCCAGAAAACAATTGTTTTTACTAAATGACCAAATTCAACCTAAATTGTTCCTAGGTTTAAATAATATGAATTTTATATAAAATTTGTTAAATAATTATAATAAGAAATATATAAATAAATAATTTGGAATCAAGCAAACCTAAACTAAATATTGTTTAAAAATTAGTTTACCCGTTAACCCATAATGAAAGAAATTATTTTTTACATTGTTCATAATTTTCATTGGGTCCAATAATAATTGGAAGAAGATAAAATACGAATGTATATTGTTGTACAGAGTTGTAAGCTATTAAATGATATTAAACTAAAATTATCTATGAAAATCACATCACTTGTTCGTATTTGGCAGCATGGTAAGATACTGACAGACCAAGGCCCGAAAATGGCCGCCAAGCTCGCTCATCATTTCCCGCCAAAAAAGTACGCGCCATTAAGTTGTAAGAAAATAAACTTACCAATTATGTTTCCTGTTGTTTTTTTCTCTAGAGTTTTATTATGGATCACATTTCCTCAAGAAAAAGTCACATTATACCGTCAATCACGCATAAAACTCACGAACATAATTCTTTTAGCCAGCCGGTAAAACCATCACATTCACGCGCGCCGCAAGTTCCCGCAACTCAGCAACTGATACGAAATGAAGCGGCTGCTTGACCTATGACCTAATCCAAGAATACTAAAGATAGGTGACGCTAATGCATGGTATGGTTTATAATTTTACCAAGTAAAATGCAAGGCCGGAAATAAGCACAGGACACTGGACATTGTCCGATAAAATTTTAAAATGTCACATATATATTTTTTTTTAAAACTAAGAGGTTTTCCGAAGTTTTGATAGCTTGACTATGAAGATGCGACACTATTTTTGCACACTCCAGTGGACAATGTCCTTGGGAAATGACGGAAGTGGTGTTGAGGTCAAGTCACCTCCGGGGGGGGGGGAACCCGGGGCAGTTGGCACCTATAGGATAGGATCGCCGACATGTCGCATTCTCCGCAGTTTACCTTTTACTATAGCATAGCCCACTCGATCACGCGCATCAGGACGCAAGCTGCTCGCGCATTTATTATTCATGTTAAAAAACGGAAAAGGCGTTTAACTTCTAAAACAAATTTCTAAAACAAACTTCACAAACATCTAATAAAAACTTCAAAAACATTGTTACTAAATTAAATCACTTTATTTTTTTTTAATAAACGGAGCAAAAAAAAAAAATTTATTTTATTTAGCATAGGTACATGTTTATTTTATGCTTTTAATTTTCATTATAAAAAAATTACTTAATCAAACAAAAGTAGAAAATTAAATCATTAATCTTTTGAATCTTCCTTAATGAAAACGAATACCAAATACAAAGCTGAAAATAATTAAAATATAAAATCAATTAACTAATTAACAATCCAATTAAACATTGTTTAACTTACAAATTGCTTCCCACTCTGACTTTGTTAATGTTCCCTAATGATTGATAATTAAAATCAAAATAAAGTTGAAGACTAATTAATTAAATCATTACCACTCTAATTTTCCTTTCATGATTTCTTTCCCCTGGATTTTCTTTTAACTCCGTCAACTTTTCTTTGGTATTACTATAATCCTGGTCATTTTTACCAACTAATTCTTGACCATCAAAAGGGGGATAAGTCTAGATTACAAAGTTTAAATAATTTTAACGAAACCTTCTTCTCAATTAATCTAAAACTAATTAATTACTCTACCTCAAGGGCATTCATTTTACTTAAAAGAAATTTCCCTTCACCCTTATGATAATTCTCTTGGAAAAATTCTTGGAATGTTTGTTTAAGGGACAATTTTAAGCCAAACTGCGATGCTAGTCTTTGAAGATAATTAATAATTAAGTCTTGTAGTTTGGTTTGTGCTAATTAATATTTTTTTTAACCATTCTTACTCAACAAATGCTGGGAAATAGACCAAAAATTCGGGGCAATCTACAACACCTTCCAAATGAAAGTTATATTGGGTTCCAAATAATGGAAAATTATCTTTAGATTTGAATGTGGCTGAATATATTTCATTGCCAAATGTTAAGTCGGGAGATTCCTTTAGTCTTTTACTAAATATTATAATTATTTTTAATTATTTTACACGTGTTTTTAGAAGGAAGGAAGCCATTCTATAAAGCTTACACAAGATCATACGCATTTGGTGTTGTACCAATAAAATAACCACCGGGTTTTAAACATTCACTGGCGTTTTTAAGCATACATTTGGCCTGGGATAAACTTTCAAAGCAATAATGAAAGCTGAATTGACAGCTGACAATATCAAATTTGATATCTGGGTCTTTAAACTTGTCTTTCAACCTAATCTGAATGTTAAATAATTAAATTTCAAATAACCCACACTTCCACTCATCCGTGTACGTGTGTTTGATTTTCCTATTAATACTTTGGTGCAATCAGCCGGGATGCATTCTAGAGTAAACATTGGGCCACCATGATCTCTTTGTCTGCGAGAACGGTCTTTCATTTCACAAAATCGATCATAGCATTGTTCCATTGAGGTTTCAGCAATATCTAATATGAGTAAATGAACTTCTAACCAACCTGGCTGGCTGGCCACTTCTGTTTTTTTATTTACCAGCACAAACTAAATGATGTATGTTCCCCTTTTTCCATTTTAAAAGGTCACCTCCCTTACCAGCACCAATATCTAATACTTTAATCTCTTTTCTACGATCATTATTCCTAACTTTGTTTATGGTTTCGCCTTTAAAATCGTTTTAAAGTTTTTGTTAAAACGGTTGTTGAAGCCATGTGCATTGGCTAACTAATACAGATCATACCAATGAGAATACTCTTTGTCCAGTTATTAAAGTTCCGCATAAAATAGATACGGCTCTCTTTTCTGGCCTCGAGGCCTTTTTCTTCAAGGGTGTTATAGTGTTCAGCAACAACTTTCGTTAAATCACCCTTTTCATTATTAAAATACATAAATTACAATTACAATGACAGCGTCTTAATAAACAAAAGCTAAGCCTTGGTCAAAACTTCGAAACTAAATTGCCAAATCCCAATATACGAATTAAAATTAATCTTACTTCGTCTTTAGGTTTTTCCGTTGCCGTAGCTGACTCTTCCATTACGAAATTTAACTAATTCTATTAAATTTCTCACGCAAATAATTAAATAAATGTCACTTTGTCGAATTCGCGCTCTTTAATAGCGTTTTTCTTTGGGTCCTCGCGGAGCGCTCCCAAGGAGCAATAAAAATGGTAGTAGTAGTTTCCAGCTTGGTTAAAGACTGTTTTGGAAGAATAGGATCTCCTAGTTTTATTCCTCCATGGGAGCGCTCCGCGAGGACCCTAAGAAAAACGCTATTAGAGAGTGACTGTCGTCTGCATGATGCTTGGATATTAGGCAAGGAGGATAAAACACTGGATAAGAAAAAGAATTCACTAAAGACTATGGAAATTAAACATGGGAGACGAAATAAATAAATAAATACAGTCCAAGACAAATTGAAATTTAAAATCGTATATTTTTAATATAAGCAGTTAATAATAAAGTAATTAACTTGGCAGATAAATAGGAATACTTTTAAAATTAATTAAAAAAAAATCTAATTTGGCAGAAAATGTTCACATTCAGATGTTGTTAGATTATTAATTACTTTACACTTTGGAAGTAATTCCAAAATAGTTTTAACACCATTTTTGGTGACTTTAGTTTCAGACACATTAAGCCAAGTGATATTTTTTTGATATAGCACTAAATTAGGTACAGCCTTATCACTAAATGGCAAGCCTCGAAAACACAGATCTTTAAGATAAATTAAAGGAGTAGTTCTCAAAGCGTCCAAGTCAACTTCTAAGAAGCCTGTATTGGCCAAATAAAGTTTCTCCAAATTAGGACAATTTCGTGACAATACAGAGAAGAAATCACTCAAACCAAAGTTGTCTTCTAAATTTAAAACTCTTAAATTGGCCCCCAAAATGCAGGAACCTAAGGAGTATATGCCTCTAATCGATATATATTCGCAATTATTTAAATGAAGTTCGTTTAAATTTGGTAGACGAGTTAAAAATGGCACGTCATTATCATCGATACACCAACTTCCTCCGAGATCTAAGCGGGATATATTTGAAAATTTGCGATTTTTTAAAGTGTCATTCGTAGGGCTGTAATATAGAAACTGATCCGCGTGAAAAAAGCCTTTTCTAAATGATAGGGCCGTGACACTTTCTGGAATATCTTCTAGATTAATGTCAGTCATAGTAGGATCTTTGGCTATAAAGGCTCCATCTAAGATGAGAGTTTGTAATACCGGACATTTTATAGCCAGAAGTCTTAGCAAATACGGTGTTATGAACTTTTTTCCAAAGCTGCAAGAAGCTGTTAAGTGTAGAAATCTAGTAGTTGTCGGTAAATGAGGAATTAATTTTTCTAATTGAAAATATGACAGCCATTTCTCGCTCAAGTCGACGCTTTTAAGATTATAAATAACGGCTCTCGAAAGATGATACCAACGTTTGCATACCCTAAAAAACGCGACAATGATAATAATTATTTTGACAACTAAGAAATAAACAAACGCTAAGCCTTGGCTGATTTTTTTAAATTTTCCGAATAATACTTACTCTCCACTTTTGCAAATTTCCCAAAATTGAAGATAACCAAATATCTTCAAGAGTACAATATCTGGAAGCGTTTTCGCGTTTAAAAACAATTCATCATCGTATTGAACAATATGATTATCGGCAATTTTAACTGAAACATCTTCACGGAACTTTTGCACTTCCATAACAACACACAGTCACTCCTCAACAATATCATCGACTTTTTGAAGAGTGTTAAAATGAGTAAAGCTGTGTGTCTGTTCATATAGAGTATTTAAGAAGGGGTGATTATCGCATTAAAGATTTTATCATAGTTGTCTTATTTGACTTGTTTCGCTCTAATTCCCGCGATTTCTCATTGGCAATGTGAAAGGGCGAACGCCATTATCGCGAAATTCCATATATAGCGAGAAGGTACGTGAAAAATAGCCATTATAAATAAATGCTACCAAATTTGAAAATTTTTCTACACGTTTTTCAACTTATAATGAACTAACTTATAAATAAACGAGTAAAATATGTCGCTGGATTCAGAATTACATAAAAATAATAGCCAGGAAACCATGAGTTCAAACCTTGCAGGTAAATTTTGAAATATTATGTTGAAAAACTTAATTTTTATAGTCATGGCACCCTATGTAACGTTACCTTAGTTCCCAATACGGTCAAAGCAAGGAAGCTGCCAGCCTGGCACTGATTTAATACTATGAACTTTTTCAGGCAATACTAATATGATTGTTTTTAATCAAAATGATGGTACTTACATTATTGGAGAGCAAATTTTCTCCGTTGATACACTTGACCTTAACGCGATAAGTGGTCCTATGGAATACACAAACATAATACTTGAAGAATCAACTATTCAATTAATTAGTGACCAAAATCATCAGGAATCAGTTGTAATTAGCGACAACAATAATTTTGACGGTCATAGTGAATCCGCGATTAAAGTAAAATAAATACCAAATTAAAACGATAGTTGATAAATAATTATATTTAAATTTGTATAGAATTTGATAAAAGATATAGAAACAAACCTAACTAATGGTTTTAATAAAATTAACAAAACATTACGGAAAACTAACAATAATTACAAAAATCTCGAGCTTAAAGTTGATTCTTTGTTAAATGAAGTGCAAAGCAGAGAAATTGTTCGTCGGGTTTCATTCCCATTATCCGAGAAAAAGTAATTTATAATTATCCGAAATTAATAATTAATAGAATAAGTGTTACTTTTCAGATCTGGTTCATTAATAGTTGGAGTTGATTCCGCAACAAGTGCCTGTATGTTTTGCGAAAGAAAAAAAAAACAATTTATAATTACAACTAATATTAATTAAATAAATACAGTAAATGACGATACAAATAACTTAGCGTGTGATGAAACTTCAAAAGGAGAACCTATGATGCCAAGTACTTAATCACAATTAATTTAATTATTAGAAACATAACATACACTTGTAACGTAATTTTGTATAGTACAAGATACGTATCCAGACGGATCATGGCTTGGAGACCCGAATAATCCTTCAAAACGCGTCAGATGCGCCATCAAAGAATTGTACATTATTCAAAGTATATCAACAAAACCATACAGATAATTAATAATTTAATTTCTTTCCAGTTTTTTAAACGAATTAAATAAAATGTGTTTGACGCCCGAGAAACTGGCCTTATCACTATTAGATTATCTGTTCGACAGAGAAACTCAAGCAATTTCAAATATTTCGGGGACTAGTAAGCTTGGCAAAAAACAACTAGATCCGATTAAAATCTTCGGAATTCGATGTAAGAATTACTGAATTATATTTATTCCTTAATTTTAATTTGCATTTACTTTTAATTCAAATATTCTATATTCTATAAAGGTCACCTTGAATATATTTTTAAAATCACTAACAAAGAATGGAAAAGGATTACGCAAAATATCGACTCAAAATGTCGCACCGCCTTTAGAAGGAAAGTTAAAGGAATGCCTCTAAAAGTTAAATCGTTAAAATTGTAAGTTTTAGTTGACTCTGAAATAGGCCATAGATTTATACGCTTTTCAATGCCGGCTTACGTGGAACTATCACGAAACTTACAGAAACACGTCAATTAAAAACCAGAACGAAGATAACGTAGCCTTAGAAGCAATTACCGCGCAATTAAACACGCACGAGGAACAATTACAGAAGCAATTAATTTCAAACGCAGAGTTTAAAAGCGGAAATATAGTACCAATTTCAATCCATACCGCGGATGGTTACACGTTTTCATTACCGGCTGAAACGATAGAACATAATTCTCACGTAAGCTTTACTTTTAGTTAATTATCAATACATAGTCTGAAAACTATGTTTCGTTTATATATTTGCAGGTAATTCAAATTCACGGCGATGGTAACTTAATGGAGATTATACCAGCGACGTCATCGGATCATTTCCAATTGGCTGGCGCTCAGGTCTTGGAACAATTTGAAAATCACATGGCAGCTGAAAATACCTCCTAAATTAATAAATAAATATTTATTTTGTAATGAAAAATTTAGTATTAAAATGTTTTACACACTAAACACGAAAAATTTAAAGCAATTTTATTAGCTGCTGTTTTCTTTTTAATTTCAACTATTTTTCAACGTTCGTCTTGTTTTCACAATCAATCAATCAATATGTAGTAGTATTAAAACTATAGTTACAAACAAATATTTTTCATCAACGTAAACAAATATTTTTTTTATCGCGTAATTTTTCATCGATAACAGCAACGGAAATGGAGAAGGATGGACAACATCACTATAAACAACTTCTCTTTTCTCGTTTCCCTATTGGTTCATAAAATTGGTCATCGTCTACAGTAACAAAAGTTGTTTCTTATTACAGTGTTGTGCACAATTGAGCTTTTTCGATGCGAAGGTATCGTTTCTAACAGAAAATTGTGATATTTGTTTTATTTATCGAAAGACCAATTAATTTTTGGCCACTTTTTTTAACAAAGCTCATTGGAAGTTTCATGTACAAAATATTTATACACTAGCCTACGTAATCTTATCCGTTATAATTTTTACTCGCTAAAAACATCAAGTTACGTTATCACCTGATCTTTGGTAATTAATTAATTAATTTAACATTGAATTGTTAATTGTTATTTTGTCTAGACAATTGGGCTATAAACGATGTTTTATCTTCTTCGTATATGTTTTGACACTATCTCTAATTTCTTCCAAATTTAGTTTTTTTTTCATCTTCATAAATGGCTCGTATTAAAACGTATGTACAGTACATCGATTCACTTTTTTATTATTTCTTCTTAAAAATTTATAACGTTTTCAATATCTTTTCTTTTTTAACAATTCTGGCCCATTTTTATAAAGCATCCATTTCGCCAAAATATTAACAATATTTTAAGGTGCCTATGGTTTTATATACAAGCGTGCGGATTTGTTTTGAGGTTTTTAACAATTATCAATAATATTTCTTTTCTCCTATATGTGCACAACAACAACAGTGTAGCTACAAATTAGCAGTCTTATTCCTGATCAGCGCCATCTACCCATAGCGGCGACTTTGAGAACTACTGTAAGCGGCAAGCCAATCAGATATCGCTAAAATCTGGTGACGTCATTTTTGGTAAGACCCGAGAGTGCCAGTCAGTGACGTCACCAGATTTTTAGCGACATCTGATTGGCTTGCCCGCTTACAGTAGTTCTCAAAGTCGCCGCTATGGGTAGGTGGCGCTGATCAGGAATAAGACCGCTAATTATTTACTCTTTTAGGTATATAAAATTTATTTATTTTTTTCCAAATTCTTATTTATTCTTTACCTTTTGGTTTTTCATAAAAATAAACATCCAATTATATATATATATATATATTTTTTATATCGTCTATCTGTTAATTAACTGTTTCTTCTAATTATTTTTCTATTTTTCGTGGGTGTAGAAAAAGCTTATTATCGTATTAATTCTCTTTACATCAAATTTTGACATTTGGTCTGGTTTTTCTTACCATTCCAACATTTTCCAACGTGTATTATCGAAAACCAGACAAATAAGTGCTCACTTTCATTTGAAACTAATTAAACGTGTTAATTGGAATGTTAGACGAGAGAGAGAAAAAAAAGACGCTAATTAAAAGGCTAATCTGAGATTTTTATAGGCTGATTAATTAGCCTTATTCCTGATCAGCGCCATCTACCCATAGCGGTGACTTTGAGAACTACTGTAAGCGGCAAGCCAATCAGATGTCGCTAAAATCTGGTGACGTCATTTTTGGTAAGACCCGAGAGTGCCAGTCAGTGACGTCACCAGATTTTAGCGACATCTGATTGGCTTGCCGCTTACAGTAGTTCTCAAAGTCGCCGCTATGGGTAGGTGGCGCTGATCAGGAATAAGGCTAATTGCTCAGAAAAATGTTATCTCTAAACAAATCGAAACTATGAAAATAAAGATGATTAGCTCTGTAAGAAAAACTGAAAAAGATGAAAAATGTTATTGAGCAAAGTGGCACAATCGAATTTTGAAATCATCGTTAATTTATCATCGTAATATCAACTAATTAGGACACAAATTTACAAAAATTAATTAATAAAAAACAACTTTTTTATCTTAATTATTTTAAAGTAAGAACGAGCTACGATTTATTCGAAGGCATTTGATCCAAATTTATATTGGCAGGAGCGGAGGAACGTCTTTTCCTCGCGCCAGAAGCTTGACCATTATTGGTATCTTCCGGTTTAATTTCGGACAATGTTGGAAACTTAGGCGTCAAGACCTCCTCCTTTTTGTCTGGCATTGTTGAAGAACTCTTTGGCCTGTCGCACGACGCGACTGTCAAAGTCTGGCCACCCGTTGAGGGCAAAAGACGAGTCGACGAACCCGACACGTTAATGGTCACCGTCGTGGGTGGTGAACTCTGGCTGCTGGTTGGGCCCCTGTTTCGGTTTTTAAGAGTCAGCGAGACGCAAACGTCTCCGATTTTTAGTTTCTGACACGCTAAGCCATATTGATGGAGTGAACGTTCTGGTGAGCAAGAGGACCAGCCTCTGCCAAATACGAAAAAGGGGTGTTCGAGCGGTGTCTCCACCGATACCTGTGTCAGTAAAGGTAATTATTAAAGTAGCAAATCCCCGTTTCAACAAGGACTTTGGCTATTTAGAATCTAGCACGCGTCTGGGTACAAAGGCTCTGTAAAAAAAATGAAACAACGTAAATACTTACATTTACTTTACTCGTCCCAACGGAGAATCCGAGTATGGCGGATTTACAATCCGGCGATTCCTGAATCCTACACACGGTACTCGAGTCAATACTCAAATCAGGACTTAGACTGGCACTCTCGAGAAAATCATCGGTAGAAAGGTCCTCGACCCTTTTGAGGCTCTTGTTGGCCAACTGAATTATGGAGCCTTTCTTAAAATAGGCCGGGAACTGAATGGGCATTGTTCCGAAGGAGGGCTTGTTGTCCGAGGATGTAGGAACGTGATTTGGCACTGGGGGACCTACGTCTTTAGGCTGTTTTATGATCGACGGTAGGGGTGAGCGTTGTCTAGTGGCGGTCAAAATATTGGGTGTAGAAAGTCTGGGGTATTTAGGAGATGGGATATCACTTTGATACGATGAACGAAGAGGCGGAGCTGACAATGGGGCGTCCGCCATGACTGAAGATGGGGGCTCGGTAATCTTAATATTTCCCGGCCTCAGTATGCGATGTTTTAGACTACCCCCGGATTGCAAACCGGAACGAAGACCGCTGGCAAGTTCGTTTCGGTTGGCCTCTAACCCGTTATTGGGTTCCAACGGTTTTCCGGATAGCTTCAAGGTCAAGGGGTTGAGTAGCTGATTCTTTTTATCCATCGGGATACCTTTCGCGGAACTATGAACTCTGTCTCTAATTCGGTCGTCGTATAGAACATTTCCGCCGCTATCTCCGGCAAAATGACTCGGCATCTTGGCGTTCAATTTCGCTAGTCCACTAGCGTAGGATGACTGGGGGCTACCGTGGGAATTTTGATGAGGAGCGAAATTTCTCGAGTGAGGTAGCTGATGTCCACCGGGGACTCCGCTAGCTTCGACACCGCCGGGGAAAGCGTCCATCGGAAAAAACTGTTGAGGTACCAAACCGGGGGACGACTGAGCCGACAAACTTTGATAGGGTACCGTCGGACTGTAACGCGGAGAGTAAAAGGGCGAGTAACGAGGAGTCCCGTGGCTATAGTAAGCGGCCAAACTATTGTCCATCGAATTTCGATGATGAAGATGAGTGGGTCCCGGCATCGCGAACTGAGCCGGGTAAAGGTCATTAGTACTCGGCGCGGAAGGAATTGGCGGCCTAAAGAGGCTACCGGAACCCGAACCGATTCCCGAATTATCCGCGGAATGAGCCAGCCCACTCCCGGATGACCCTAAAGATTGATGTCCCGGCGATGACGGTTCTCTCGGACTAGGACGTTGTTGGGTCACGGCGGACCCTCGATTATTAGAAGCCACCTCGGTTAACCACGCCAAATGGTCAGCGTTGGGTGCCACTCCCCCGCTACCCGTCATCGAAATTTTATCTGGCAGCCCATTCATCTGGGACTTGGAGAGCTGACATTTGTTGGCGTAATCTTTACGCGACGACACTTGACCCTCGCGTATTTTCCCCTCGGTCCGCTTTGAGGTAGGGTGCGAGGAATTCCTCGGTTTACTTTTGGGGCTATCCTCTTGTAACGGATTGACTCGAATTAGAGGCGGCGGATTATTAGACGGCGTCGATCTCTGCGTCTCTGGTGGTGTGACTATGGAAACGGGTACTTTCTGGCCCGGTACGGCGCCCAATTTTCGGGCTCCATCCAGTCCCAGGACGTTCCAGTGGGACGACAGGGCCGAACCGAAGTCGCGATTTAAATACGAATGGTAATTGTATCGTAGACCTAAGGCCGAATTGGACGGGTGCTGATGGTAGCTTAAAGGTGATATCAACGACTGATCGGACAGGTCGTTCGTCGCTGCTCGGTAAGCCTCCGAGTGAGCGTGACTCAGTGAGAGCATAGAGAAATCTGCAAGTATAATTCAAAACTGACCTCAGACATCATGCGGAAACGATCAAACCCTTTCATATCCCTATCTAAACAAAACCTTCCTTTCGCGTGTAGTTCCGTTTTTAAGAAAAGTACAAATTTTAAGAAACTATGGATTTTCTATCAAATCAAAATCGACCCCTCCCCCAATGGGTGAATGGGTGTGTGTGTTGGTACTGGGGGGGGGACTAAAAGCACGTGCTCGAATAGAACGTGCAGTCCATAAATCGATTCCCATCATTAGCTCTATTCTTACGCAAGACGCGGAGATCACAGAATATATACAGCAAAGGTTTCCCTTTTCTCCCGGTTGAGTTTATAATTAGAATTCCCTTTTCAACTTTTACTGAAAATTTCAAGTACGTCCCACATACATTATCTTCGTAGGACTTCCGCCTATATTTAAACCGCGCACCGGTAATCGATAAACGTTTTGACTAAGCCGCGTCGCTTTCCAAAGGGCATAGAAAGATTTTTTTTTTTTTTAAATCACTAGACCTGTCTCTCGTCTAGATTCCTACCGGTACAGTTTTTTCCCCCGACGCGTTGAAAAATTAATTTGTTTAAAATAAAAAAAAAAAGGTTTAATCGATAATGCACGAGAATCAAAATTCCTTTCAAGGTTAATTTCAATGCTTCACTTCGCGGAAATCATTAAGATCTTTTAATCTCTTTCTAATCATTATTCTTTGAGGTGAACATTGTCTCTATATACCGAGGGCCTTTAATTAATCATAGGGTACCCGTCGATTGTTTACGTCGTGCTGTTATAAACCATAACCATGAGAGACGAAGTTAACCTTGGCGGGTTTTAACCAGCTTTGTGTTTTATGGCGTTAATTAGCTACTGTATTCTGTACATACATATCGAGCCAAGTGTCTCTCTGTTTATAAATATTATTTAAAAGCGTTTACAAACTCGTTAAAAATTAAAAATAATATTATAAGAAATTATCCAGATATTGCACGTCACGTGTGGTACAATTAATTTGTTCTATTAGGATTTTTTCTCCCGCCAAAGTCCACGTGCCACGAGACACATACGCATATATAAATAAATTATGCAGATCTTGCACGTGCAATTAATTTATTCCGAAAAATAAATGGAAGCGCCACGTGCTATCCCTTTTACTTATATAACATAAATGAACGAATAGGTAAGGTAGAGTGTTCCATCTTTAAAAATGGCGACAAACAAAGGAAAATAATCAAATAGCGTCGGGCCATCATGGAAAAGCCTATATTGAAAGCATAGGAGACCCATTTTGAAAACAGCCTGAAGATATCGGCTAAAAAGATCTAATAATAGATTATGTAAAAATATAAAACCGATCCCCGGGAATGTTGAAAAACCCTCCTCATCTGTTAAGTAATATTTAGCGAGCGAAGAAAGCGATTCAACCCGAACGAATGCCGAGGGCTAATTAAAATTTAGAAAACTAAATAGTTGCAATGACAACCGCCATATTTTATCTCCCATTATTATTTCCAAGTTCCGCATGATATGATTTCGGTACTACGACGATACTATAGTAATTATAAAACAGGGACACTTTTTTAAAAATTCTTCAAGATAAAATGCGCGGAAAAACACGAGTAATGTGTAATTTTTTTCCCTTCAAAGGCTAGGACCCATAATTAGTCCCTATGTTAGAAAAACCATTAAGGTTTCTTGGTCAGATTTTATATACATACATTTCTACAGTTCCAACATAGCCATACTTATAATAAGAGTATATATCATTTATTATAAAGAAGTGTTAAAAAAAATTTGAACGCCTCGAACCTTCAAAAATCAGAAAAACCATAATAAAATTATAGAGATGAGACTAGAATGTACTTAAATTTCCAATTATGTATACGGATGAAATGCCGTTTCAAATTTAACTAAGGGCTCATCTCTAAAACACTAAATTAATAGTATTCTAAACTGAAAAATGTCATTGAACGTTTTCAACTCAAAATCACAAAAAAAGAAAAATAATCCCTCATTCCTTGTGTCTACTCTATAATTCCCATTTGAAACAACAACACTTCCCTAAAGAAGCAATTATACACTTCTAGTTAAAGTTATAACTTTATACTAAATTTTTCCCTAGTTTGGCATTGATTACAATACGCATAGTGGTTGGTTGGTGTATATATTATGGAAACGAAAAAATTGTAATTATCAGCTGTATGGCGCCTACGAAGAATGTTATACGAATTCACAACCAAAGTCGTCGGGGGGGGGAAGCCATAAAGAGGGAGTGCTGAGTTAAAACTAAGGAATGCTTTATACTTTTTTTAAAAATAATAATTTTATTTTTCACTAAGGTTAATTGCTCATTATTAAACGATTAAGCTAATCGTAATTCTCGAATGCTTTTTAAATAGCCAGTTTTCATTGAGTATTAGAGAGATATATATCAGAGTCGATAAATGCAGTGTGTCACTGTCTAAATTACAATTTAAATAATAATTAAGTACTACTACATATTTAAATAATAACGGTCCTTCATAGGTTTAATTTAAAACTGATATACAGGGTGTTGCAAAAGGGTCAGTTCGGAAATGTTCAACAATATTTTGCTCTCTAAATGCTAACCGTTTACGAGTTATGATTGGGAGAATTTTACACTTGACCCCTTAATTAAATTAGAAATAATTGTTTTTCAGTTTCTAATACTTTTAATTAAGTATTCCAAATTTTTAACTAATTTCTTAACGATAAAATGGTAGTTTAAATACACTCGCTTATTTTTTATCAACACCTAATTCCGCGTTGAGAAACTTCCTGTACAGGTAAAGTCAAAATAATTTAA
Organism: Phalangium opilio; assembly: GCF_054372755.1. NCBI lineage: Eukaryota > Metazoa > Arthropoda > Arachnida > Opiliones > Phalangiidae > Phalangium > Phalangium opilio. The sequence goes on from NW_028324189.1 coordinate 22,760, forward strand.
GCCATTATCGCGATATTTAAAATTAATATTGTTTAAAAATGATTTTGAGGTCATCGTTCCAATTCAAATACACCCCATTGAGACAATTGTCCGCCACTAAGAGGGAGCTATAGCTAGAGCTGGCTGCATTAAAGCGTGGGTGTCGTCGTGTCTCTGGGTGAAACCTGCATGTAGCCAAATCATTTAAGATAAACCTTTTTTTTTTTAAATAACGAAATAGTAGTACAGAGAGTAGGTAGGAGATAGAGAGAGCAGGTTTTTAATAAAAATTTAAGGATGTAGCTTCAAGGCACATTTTGACGGAATTCTATTATGGGAAAATTTAATTGAAAACTTCCCAAATTTATACATCGTTTTTATTATATAATTGTTCAAAGCCTTTCTCGCTTGGGGTCTCGAGAATTAACTTATGGCGTATTGCTGCTGCAATTTGCATTTTCCAACGACACATAAATAAGGTGCAATTTACACGTCGTTTTTATAATATAACTAAAGTCTATCTCGCTTTGGGATAATAACTATGACCAGAAGGGGATAATAGAAGAAGGATGCCACTCTGTATTATCTTAATACATTAGTTATGTAACGTCATTCTTCCCAGGCTCACCCTTTTAGTTTGCTTTCCCGCTCATCAAACTACAAATGGGCATCGCACCGTAAGGTGAATTCAATAGTTGTTTGGCAATAAATCGCCAGAAATTATCCCACAAACCTCTTCTTGACGTGGGACAAAAATGCTCAAGCGCGTCTTGCCAAATGTTTAAACGCTAATAGAGTAATGATGAGGGAACTATTTATCGTGTATGTGATTCGGTTTAGTAACCTTGCTCTAAATGTTCCGATGTTGGGAAGAGTGACGTTACACTTACCCCGCTTTGTGGTACACTTCTCTCGAAGAGAAGTATTATATACTTCTGCTATGACGTAATGGTGCAATTTATAATAAATTTAAATATTAAGTGCAATTTATATTATTTGCCAACATCACATAAATCGTAAATAAGGTGCAATTTACACATCGTTTTTAAAGTCTATTTCGCTTGGGGGAGAATTAACTTACACCAACTATGACGTAATGGTGCAGTTTATAATATTTGCCAACTTCAAAAAAAAAATCATAAATATAAAATGCAATTTATGCATGTTTTGTATAATATACGCGTTTGTCGTTTGCGGGACCATTGACTTATACACTATGACGTATTTCTGCAATTTATAATATTTGGTAATTTCACATAAATTATGAATAAAAATATGCAAATTGAACTACGCAACGCCTGGACAACAGAGAGTAAGTAAATACGACGGTTTATATCAAAATTTACGCGAGTATATACTTGAAGAAAAAATTGATTAACCTATTTTTGGAAAAAGCTCTTGCGTAACTATGTTAATAATGCAAGTCACTATTTACTACGTCGTGTGTAGTATAATTATAATATTATAATGCACGCGATACAATCCCAGGATACGTTGCACTATAGGGGCAAATGGTAAAGTCTCACGCACTCGACCGTCACTTTTGAATAGTAGTGTATTTTTCCGAACTATACCCTGCTATAACATAATACTTGTAGAATCTTAATTTGCAGTGACATTTTAGCCTAGTTTATTATAAAAAGGAAAACAAAAGCTAAAATCGACAAACTTTCTTACAAGTTTTGAAAATAAGGCAATTTTAGAAAATAGTAAAATACGCCTTAAGTTTTCAAAACAAGTCAATGCACCAAGTAAGGTTATACGCACGTATATTTATGGTTAGCGTGTGACATTGCATGACGTATTATTGCGGCAAATACCCCATTTTATAAATTAATCTGCCAATAAACTGAAACATTGTGATAAATTTTAGTCGTGTCTCCCTTTCAAAAATATTTAATACGTATTGGTTTGCAGATAATTCATTTAATTTTGATAGTAACGTGATCGTTTGGGGGGGGGGGCAAAATATAATCTAAAAATTGATTGTGATACCCAGACCATGAATATATATTAAATATTCTATGAATATGTCGTATTGTATTTGGTTATGTGGAAGTTTCAATCCCAATAAATAAATTACTTGAAAAAAAAAAAAATATCTCAAGATGTTTGTTTGTCGGGGAAGTAAACAAACAAACACTTGAAAAATTATAAGTGCAAATAATTGCATTAGTCTCTATAAAGGGCGACTACTGTAAATAATTTAATTAAACACACAAATAATTAAGGTCCACGTGATTAAGCGAGAAATCAATAGATAATCAAGTCTGAAAAATTCCGTGCTTAAAATCGTTTCCCGCTAGTTGTATACATACAAACATTGACACAAAATCTAAACTAAAAAATTCAATAACGACATTATCGAATCACTCATTCTCAATTGAGAAATTGCAAAAAAGCAGCGTGTTGCATTCGTGCAAAAACCACGAAGAAAACAAAATGAATTTACCTACGTAGTAAAAATAATAAAAATACGTAACAAAATAATACCACCACGTTTAAATGAATGATCCATGGTCACGGCGTTGCTATTACAGTTGCGGCCTAGTAATAACGTGTAGCCCCTAAAATTACACCGTGGGCATTGAGATGGTTGCTAGCTTGATGGTTGGTGAATAAGGCAAGCAAATCTCTCGAGCATCGCGTACAGACATAGGACCGATGGAATTTCGCTACAGAAAAATCTCTGGAACCGGTCTGACTAAAAAATAAAATCACGTGACGCGGAGCTAACTCTCTGTTAAATCGGCGAGTGTATTCTTCATTCTCGAATCTCAAAATCCCCGGACCATCGCCTTTTTTACCAACTGATAAGCCCCACACGAGTCTGGGCACGAGTCTGAAAAATTCTCTATATAGTTCCACCATTCCGTGGCATGCCAATACAGTATGGTAGCGACTCGATATACGCGAGTTCAAAAGAACATTTGTCGAAGTACGACGACACAGGACTCGTGTGTCAATCAATGGGTGTGTGAGGAACATTTAGGCGTACGATATTTGGGTATAAAACAATTGGGTCCCGAAGGTGTTTCCATGACAATTGGATGGATGTGCACGATGCTTTAGGCAAGCGAATGACAACCTCGTGCCAGAGTACATGATTGAGAGTACAAATGAGTGCACACGACTATTCAATAAATGCAACATTTATCGTGTGCATAAACGAATAAATGTCAAAACATTCTCTCGTTTTCAAAAAGGTTGCACGACTAAAGGTTAGAGCAAGCGCAAAAGAAATACACCGTGTGCAATAACATAGTAACGTGTAAGGTCATAACAGCTTAAACTTCAATGCATTGTTGTCAGACTATCTTGCGAGTCAAGTTGCGTTCAAGTATACTAAAAGAAACTGAACTACTAGCCTTTCTCACCGCAATCTCTTGACTCACAAACGGAGTGGCAACACTGGGAAACGGCAAAAACCCCCTTTAGTATAAACTATCTATACGCTCTGACGTACAAAATGCAACGAATGTTTGCAGCACGGATACAATTCGGATGCCAGGATCACTTCAATGAAGGCACTTCTAGCGCGACCATCAATTTCACCAACCAACCAGATGCACTTTCACGCTCCCATTATCCGGCGATACTTTTAAAAGATATATACGACGACTCATTCTCTAACACATTCACATGTCAATCTTGACGCCCCAAATTATGGGAGAGACCCGACCGAAATCCAAAGACCTCCCAAAACCAATAGGTGCAGCCTGCAGATCCTATCCTAATTGCAGACTGTCATGCGCTCCACTCCGATTATAATAAAATAGTCTACTTCAATTGCAAGGTCGCCTGGAATATTTTTACGCTTTGTGAAAAGGGCTCGGAAAAGGGTTCCTTTCTGTTTGTTGTACTCGACGCAGTTTTGAAAGAAGAATAAAAAACTTTCTCTATTGTGTTTTTCTACTATAATTGTAGGAGGATGAGTCAGAGCTTCGGATTAGATAGGGGAGCGGACGTACATACACATAAGCCCTGATCATTTTGTGAGCCACGCTGTGATTTATTTTCTGAAGGAATTAATTGCTGATATATGATAAAATGTAGCGTAGCTCTTAATATTATCAGAACCTATGCTTTTAGGTTTTGCGAGTGATTTTCAAACTCAAGAATCCCAGATAAATTTAGCCTAACTGAGTACAACAAATTATTTGCAAACGTATTTAAGTTTTTGGTTTCTATAGCAAATATAATCAATGAATTTATTTGCAAATACCCCATTGATAAATGTACATTTATTCTTCCGTTCTACGTTATTTTTATCACGTTCCAAAACCGAATTTCTGTATTCTCCACTTCAACATATTTATGTACTTCTTATACCGAAAAAAGGCCACCCCAAGTGAAATGCACCGAATGTGTACTGACAAATATGAAGCCCTTAGAATACGAATCAAATATTATCAGCTGGAAATATAGTTTAAAACCCAATGCAGGTGGTCAACTATCAACATTACGGAGCGTTTCACTGAAAGACAGACCATTTAATGGTTAATTTCCAATCAAAAAATTTAAGACTGAACTAACGAGGTTCAGTTCTTCTAGAACAGTTTTCTAAACCCCATTTTTGAGGCGATCCCATTTACACTGCAAAATTATAACTTTCCCTATAGATAATGCACGAACAAGTGTTGCCAGTCATTTATGAGTGCAATTCAATCGCAACGAACTGAAAACCTCGTTCGATTCAGTGATCATTCAGTTCCAAATTTGAAATGCTCTCACAAATTACAGGCTGGGAAATAAATTTCTCTAGAACATTTGATATTCTAACGACATTTGAACCCCGCCTGACAACCTTTAACCCCGCATCACCCCAATAGCGAAAGTTACGCTAAAACAAAAAATGCACAAACGTGTAAAAAAGTGGCAACGTAACTAACCTGGCTGTTTTATTCGCGACCACGTCGGAGTGACATTCTGACCCAAAACATTGACACTCATATTACAAGTTCTTTAACTCGCGATTGGCGACGCCTGCGTACTTGAACGTGGGTTTCTAACGGCGGCGGCGTCGACGGCTAGAATGTTTTCGCAACGTGACATTTAACGCAAGCGGCGTGGCAGCCAATTAACAATCGCGATCAACTAAGAGTCCAATTCTAGAGTACGTCCGTCCTCGCCAAAATAACTCGGCAAAGTGAGATCGTATATTTTCGCAGCCACGATCAACGAATACGAGAGAGAGAAAGAGAAGGAGACAGGAGAAAGCAAGCGGAGAAATTCGCTTCAGAGGGTTGGGTTGCTTGCTTTGGATACATTGAAAGCTACCGGCGTACTAGCTAGTCTTGCCTTTACTACCACCAGCCTCTCGCCTCCGGGATTTCTTAGACTAGGGGGGGATACGGGAATTAAGAATGATTTTACCCCCCATTTTCTCAAAGAAAAGAAGGGTAGACACTGCCGCTGCTACAAGCTGAGATTTCCAAGAAAATTGGGATAGCTGCGTCGAACGGGCGCCGATTTTCATCTCTTTTTCTGCAGAGGGTTTGCTACTACAGGAGTACAGTGTAGTAGAATTTGTTTTGATAGTGTATTTATAGCTACTCATCCGTGAAAGTAGACTTTTGTTTGTTACGCAAAGATCCAAACGCTCGTGCAATTATTTGTCACCTTCCAAATTATAAAAGGCTGAGTTTTTGTTTACAAAATTATGTTGTCGACATGGGGGAAAATTCCGTGTTGCGATTTAGATCTCTACATTCATATTTTTAGTAAAACATATTTTGAATAATTTATCAAATCAAGTCTGGCATGTGCTAAACATTTGCGTGATTTCTGTTTTCTCTCCGGACGAACCCACTGCCCTTAGGGTTTTTGCTTTGGTATTTTTACTACTGGGCACATAATGAATGCGCTAAACTATTCTATAAAAGTTTGGAATCCGGACATGCTTGGGTGAGTTCAAAACTCGCGCACCATCCCTTAGGTAGGACCCCTCCTTTTCTTACAACCACCGCCAGGTTCGCCAACTTTTGCATCGATTCAGAGTAAATGACGCGAGTACTACTCTGCTCTACTATTATCATTGATCATTGCACAAATATTATAGTTCTTAACTTCAACCGATGGCAATATACGCGTGGTTTTCAAGGACGGAGCATGGTCACGTGGTTGAAATATTTAAGTTAAAGCTTTAATTTCATTTGGCACGCACTTATTGTGTCAGACTATCTCTACCGTTGGTCAACTGTTAGCTATCTTAATTTGAAACATCTTTACAATCATACTCGGTTTATTAACTCCGTTCCGAAGATATTTCATCTGGTTTTGCCGTTTTCGCGGGTACCAAAAGTTCGTAGATAAAAACAAAAAGTATACTCCGTTCACAGTTAACAGTCTTTGGCTGTAGACGCCATATTACGAGGCGCGAGCCAGCTTCAATGAAGTACACTCTTTGCTTTTATCCACGAACTTTTGGTATTAGTACCAGTACCAATCCCTCTCTCTCTCTATGGACAATCAACTCCCGTTCTTGGTGGTTGGTGGTGGATGCTTTGATCCCATCACCTTGCCCCCTCCGGTGTAGCCAGCCGAAGCGGGCGCTACGCTGGAAGGTATACTATGGTATGCGCCACTCTACCACCACCACTAACTACTCCTCCCTTACCCTTTTGCCTATTAAGAGTAGATTCCCCCACCCCGTGTGGTACTTTTCTTGGGATCTTTAAAGAAGACCGATCTCTCATCTTCGTGCTGTAGAATCTTTTGGAAGTTGGAGAATGCCCGCGGCTCGTCTTGTCTGTCTTTAGATATTGATGGGAAACTTTTTACCGAGTGTGGGAAAGAAAAAAAATAGAATAGACGTATTTAACCTGTTACGGTTTTTCTTTTTTTTTTCAAACTCCGAGAAATGGTTGTTAATGGTTTCTTTTTTAACTTAAAAAATTCCTTTTAAATTAAATTACAATTTCTTTAAAATCAAGAGACTAAGCGTCGACCTTCCCAAGGTCTCCTTCCCTATCTCTCTCTCTCGTGACCCGGCATTTGCGTAGGTGATAAAAATTTTCGGATAGAAACTTGTTTTGGTGGCGGAATACTAAGGTTAGGTAGTTTTAGTTAGGCATTACGGCTTTCTGGAGTCGCTGTGAAATTATTTGACCCAAATTTAATTTCTCGCTAAAAACACCTAATTTCTATGCGTTTTCTACCCATTTGTAATTCTAAAATCCTCATTATTTACGTAATAACGGATTAATATTGGTAATTAATAATATTTCCAGCAAGGATTAATTGAGGAAGTGTGATTTTAACTTAAAATATATTTTTTTTTCAGGTTAATTTGATGGTATTTGGTTCTTAATTCAAATATTAATCAAATTAAATTAAAGCTTCCTTATTGGTGTCTATTCTAGTCTTGTTTAAAATTAATATATTATAAACATTAGTGATTGCCAGTTCAATATTTTCATACAATACGAAGATTAAATTAAACGTTTAATTAACTAACACTCGAACTCGAGTTGGCACTGACTCCAAATACATTTTGAAAATCTGAATGTAACGTCGTTAAATTTTACCATTCAATGTTTAACTGTGGGGAAAAATTTTGCGTTTTTTTTTTTTTTTTTTTTTTGGTAGACTCATTGAATAAGCTCGTCTCTTTCATAGCACGGATGTTGCCAACATTTCTGTCATTCCTAAGGCTCTACCTTTCTCATTCTGAAAAACACACTAACTCAATGTTACCAAATATCGCTGGAGGCAATTATGTATACAGTAGTAGAGATTATCTTTTCTAATTTTTACACGCATTTCAAAGTCAGTTAGTTATAAGCCTAAAACTATAGATTACGCGCAATTAGAGAGATCCTTTGCATTGAGAAGTTCACTGTTTGGGTTAGGTTTCTCTGCATCATGTATGTACGAGTCTAAGAATCAAACAAAAGTATTTTTGTGGAATAATTCTAAAAGTTCCTGCATTCTAGCCTACTGCATAATTTTGTTCATGCCATGACCGACCTTCAACTATATCATAGTGGCATCTGAGAACTGTATAGCTGTCATCACAAAGTAGCATCTCGTGATTTTTAGTAAAAACTTAAAATTCTTTTATTCTGACCGACCATACAGTTCGGGGCATTGAAAAATATTTCGCCCCTGATCCGAAGAGAGACTGCAGACATAAGTATTCTAATTGATAAGACGGTTGGTTTATAAGACTGCATTTAAATCCTATTCTTTTTTCTGATATAAATGATGGCGGAATTCCATTACATAAAGTAAAACACGCCATCACCTGGTCAAGCTCTGGTTGTCAGATTTTGTAAATATATTTAGGCCCTATATCTCACGCGGTTAATGTAAGATCATTTGAAATTTGTTTATAACGTGGAAAATTATACATTTTCGTTTAGGGCACGTGAATATCGTATGAAATCTCGTGAAATATTTCACGGAAAATCCTGTTTGATTTCACATAACGAAAATATAAAAAAAACAAGAATTTATAATGAAATTTATTTGAAAATTTCAAATCAGGTGCAACTGATTTGCACTTATAAATCACGGTTTGCACTCTTAACTTCAGCAAAACTAACTTCTGACAGTGGTATATTGGCGCACGTGTGGCTTTTTTGAAGCAAGGTGTTTTGAAGAGGTTTTTTAAGACTTCGTGAACTCACGGTTTTTATAGTACATTTGCGCGAAAAAATTTTACCCGGGATATAAAACTTGTTGCTGTTTGCCGATCGAGTTTTCAAGCTTTACAATATGTCGAATTTTGCGGCCGAAAAGTACATGGGCAAACACGGTCACCCCGCATATCCTGGTCATCGCTATAAACTTAAGCTTTGTTTGCAACCGTTTTTGGTATGGCTTTTAGACGTTGAAATATCTTTCATACGGATATAATACATAAAGAAAGCGAATTTCTCCCATGAGTTGCGTCTTAAAATGGCCATAGTGAATTATATTGTTATAAATTGATATATGTAAAAGGTGCAGCTGCACTGCAAAGGGTTTATTTATTTTTATTAAATTTCAAATGTGTTTTAAAAATAATATTGATTCAAAATTACAGTGTTTTGGTTATAAAATTATTCACGGACTGGTTGAAATATACAATTTCGGAAATTACATACGGAGAAACCAACACACAGGGGCAAGAACGACATTGGGGTATTCTCCCTTGTGCCAAGAAGCACCACTAGAGGGCGGCAGTCCCAGTTGGCTAACCTCCCGTCTGTATAGTGAACTCTGGTACCATCAGAGGATAAGAGACTAGAAGTAAAGAGCTCTAGCATTGGTAATAGATCCTGGCACTTGGGAACAAATTTGAGGATTTTATGCCGCTTCCATCGCGCCTACACTAGAGAGAAAACAAGGTTGGTCGAGTTCCAAAAACGGTTTCCTAGCCCCTTCCCCTCAAGCTAAAACCGCGGAACACGGACGAAGCGGGTGCTTGAATCTAGTTCGGCCGTCTACCGCCACGAGCCTCTCACGTTTTGGAGAGGGAAAACTCAGAAACCGCTACCAGAGGGCCAACCGTTGGTGTGTTACCAAGAATATTCACTTTCGACAAGTGAAGAATTTGGTTACCTCAGTAGTATACAAAAGAGTCTTTCGCGCCAGTGACACCCTGTTGACACCTGACACCCTGTTGACACCTGACACCCAGTTGGCGTCTGACACCCAAATTGGCGCCTGACACCCAAATTGACACCTGACACCCTGTTGACACCTGACACCCTGTTGACGCCTGACACCCCAGTGGCGCCTGACACCCAAATTGGCGCCGGACACCAAGATGGCGTCCTCACGCCAGATTTTTCGGCGGGGAAAACCAGGGGAAAGCTTGACACTATGTTGACTTTGTGAATGGCATGGAAATTTTCAATTTCGGCGGGGAAAACCAGGTTAAAGCTTGACACCATGTTGACTTTGTAAATGGCGTGGAAATTTTCAGGGATAATTCCATGACGTGGCTGGGGAAATTAAAAAATCAGGCGTCATAGAATACACTGTGTTCGACCTAAAATATATTATTGAAATACCCTATGTTAGGCTTAACATTTTTAACGAAGTAGGCGGGGAATATGAACGGAAAAAAGAGTGTACGGTTTTCGGATACGACGGTGTACGTGATTCCTCAAGAGGACAGGGTGAACCATGAATTTCGTAACCTGCAATGGTTTAGAATGCAATTAAAGTGTAAATACGAATCCATATTATCCCCGATATTGGAGTTGAAAATTGAACTTTTCGTTAACCCTTGTCTTACACGCAACTCGAGGCTTTCTACGTCACGTTAACTTTCGACAACGTGGTGGGAGGGGGAAATTATATATGTAAGGCTTAGAGATTAAGTGTCATATCGTCTTTCGTCAACGTGTTTGAGGATGCCATGGTAAATACCCGGGTTCAGAGCATCGCGGTAAATTCCCGTTACGTCGTTGATTGAGAAAATACACCCATCATATCTTGGGTGATCGTCTCGCGATAAGATCCTTTAAAAGACGCGGTAGTTTAAAAGATAAGCCATTTTACGACTCTTCAAGCTTTTCACCCCAGCTAACGATATCCACGTGTCATCACTTAGAAATGGACTCAGTTCAACTGTAAGTATGCTCTTAACAATATAGTTAACCCTTGCATGTCCATTTGCATCCAGACTTATAATTAGAGTATTCGGTTCATTTTTACTCCATCAGGGACGAATCAAAAGCGTTCTCCGAAACTGACAATACGCCGGACACGCCTTCCTGTCCTATCTGCTGTAGTGAGGATGGTAGAATGAATTCACCCATTACTTTAGAAGCCGCCGTTAGACGAAACAACTTAAGACGAATTGAAAAATTTGGTGCTATCGGATGGGATAAAGATTACGGAAAATCCGAAATGACTACAGATCCCGAGACGAGGGATTTACTAATAAACCCCTCACCGAATGAAGTCTATAATGTAGACGATGGTGAAGGTTATATATGGCAATACGTTAATGGCCCTAATATAAATTTTGGTTTGAAACACTTAGCGATGTACAGATTACTAACTTCTACAGTACAATTACCCGCAGGGTCATTAATTGACATGTATGCTAGACAGTTTCCATGTATCATAAATAAGAAGACCCATCAATTCAAATTGGAAGAATTTGCGGGAGATACTATCCTCGAATTTCCCGTACACCTCACACCACACAAAATGTACGGAATGCCAAACCCAGATATTTGCCATTTAGGGAGTTGTCACCCCCGCAATGAGGGGGAATGTAAATTTCGCACCTTTTATTACGGTGGATACGAATTTCATTGCCTATACCAGTACTTAAGAGTTCTGAACTTAGCTCTTCATATGTGTATGTTTATGGTATACAAAACTAACAAAACCGTAAGGAAAAATTATAGTGATGAAAACGACCTAGCTACGCATTATATATTCAAGGCCCTGCAGATTTGCAGGTTAGCCAAGTGTCTGTGTGATAACACTCACAGTTTAATGTTTCACGAAGTTCATTATCACATGAGATCCAATGACGCGAATAATTATTTCGCGAATAAGTATTTCGCAGACTTTCTTTAATTAATAAAACTTTTGTAAGTTCTACATTTTGTGGGCTAAGGATAGTGTTAAATAATAAAATATATTTGTAGAATCTCGAATAAAAAGAAAATGTTTGATTGATATGGGTTTCTAATTATTTTACGTAGGTTTAATATAATTTATATTTTAAGCCCTGTTCACGTCTGACACCGAGATGGCGTCCTCACTTAGTCTCTTCTATCATAATACTCTATCTAAAAGGGTAATGGAATTAAACTCAAAAACTTTATCTCGATAACATACCAGTGAACTGATAATGGAAGCAAACATGATTTTGAAATTAATTTACTTCTGTACTTATCAATTTGAACTTAAAAGTATGGACTGAGAGCAAATGAAAAAAAAATATGAAATGAAATGAAATGAAATAATTATTTATTGTCTATATAAAAAACTACAAAGAGACATTAATATAATAAAATCCGCTTATTTATTTAATTTTTTTTGTACATTTTTTTTTAATTAAAAACCGGAATGCTCTCGCACTCTTTTTGTAGGAGCCATGTAGCCAACCTCGCGGCTTTCACCAGGGTGCAGTTGTTTTCATCCCTGTGGAAGGTACATGCTCTGGGGGTCTCGCAGTCCTCGATGGTGGTCAGTTTCGGACACCCGTACTCCTCGGCGTTGGTAACGTCCACTCCCAAGACCCTGGATAGAACCAAAGCTTTCTCCGCCCCCTTCGTAACGAAGGATGATGCTTTCTGGCGAATGTACTCGCCTACTTCCTGCAGTGTTTCGTAGGGATAATCTCCCTCCTCGAAGTTAAGATCGCAAATGTTGTGAGACAACCAGCGGACCTCTCTTTTATCCTTCATGGATAGTTCCGAGAATGGACATGGTGACTGAAAAATCCAGACTTCGTAGGCGCCCGTTTCCCCTATGAACATCGTCAGCTCCTTAACGATCCATTTTCCTTTAACCCTGAAGAAATTCGCCTCCAGGACCGCCGTTGTCGCTGTTGTCCTGGAATAATACCGGTTCTTAATCTATGATTATCCGGGGTGTTGGCCTTAAGGTCTACAAAGAGGGGGATAACCGCGTGGCTCTTTCATCGCCCGCCTAATAACTAGTATTACCTGGTGAAATTTACTTTCCGATATTTACAATCGTCGACTGGACACGAGGTGTTTTAAACATAACTAGGTAATACGCGTATCTCCCTTTTCCAGGATAATATAGATTCTGCATTAAAATTAGAACGGAAGTGTTTCTATGGTGGGAACCTCTAATGAGAAGATTTGTCACATCCTTGTTATTCGCTATTTCACATAAAAGATCGTCTAATATAACGAATTTCCCCGCACTAACATCTAAGGTGCTAACATCCAATAATCCCTCATGAAATTCTACACACTAAAAACCATATCCATAAATTACTAATAAATTAATAAGTGAATTCTCTAAATATAAGTTTAAAGGGATGGGTATACATTGTTAAGAGTATACTTACAATTTAACTGAGTCCATTTCTTTGGGATAAGACGTGGATATCGTTAGCTGGGGTGAAAAGCTTGAAGAGTCGTAAATGACTTTTTCCTTTGACCTACCACGTCTTATATACCATCCGTCTCCATACTCTTATCTTAGGTTTCAATTATAATTGAATAAATGCGCGTGGGGAGAGGGATTGATTTATTCACAATGTTTGTTGTGTTTTCGAAATAAAATTTACATCTTGCGAAAAACGTTTTCAATCAATTTAACCACACTATTTTTTTTACCAGACATGATTAGAAGAAGAAAAACATTTCCATTCTTTTATCCGATGTTTAAACATGCGCGCGGGAAGAGAGTTTGATATCTTCGCAATATCTGTTTGTTGCGTTTCGGAAATAAGATTAACATATTCCGATATTTGTGTGACGTTTAGGGGAAACATTTACTTACGCATCGAAGCAAATAGTAAAAGTGTTTTTCTTTTACATCAATACGAAATATCTGTCCTTCGAAACTAATTTGACCATTCCGCGTTGACGGAAAATATCATCTCTTATCGGTTGAAAGTACAATTGGATATTTCATCGGTTTGAGAGAAAATATGATGATAAGATTTAAAATAGGCTTACCAATAATTAAAAATGAGCTTAAAATATTAATTAATATATCACTTAGAAACGTATATATATATATCTGTTCAATTATTTCTTATTTCACTTCAAAGATTTCTTAATTTCGTTCTAACATTTCTTATTTTAGTTGAAACATCTCCTATTTCCGTTGAAACATCCCCGATTTCCCTTCAAACATTCACGGTTTCCGTTCAAACATTCACGGTTTCCGCTCAAAGTTTCACTATTTCCGTTCAAAGTTTCACTATTTCCGTTCAAAGTTTCACTATTTCCGTTCAAAGTTTCACTATTTATGTTCAAAAATTCACTATTTCCGTTCAAAGTTTAACTATTTCTTGTCAAAGTTTCACTACGTCTGTTCACTCTAGAGAAATTCGTAATCCTACTGCAAAAGTTTATATGGAAAACGAATTTTCAAGGTGAAAGATACGTAGTGTAAAACGGTGGATTTCAAAGTTCAGACTAAATAACAGAAAATCAATGAACCACCATCTCCTCATTAACATTAATTTATGTTTTGATATTATTGCAGTTTGGTTTCTAATATGTTTATAGGTATTTACGTAATAGAAAACGTTTTCAAATGACTGAATTGCGATTAAGTTTTGTTCACAAGAAACTAATTTAAAGTTTCGGCAAACACTAAAAATTGGTTAAAGTTTCGCTAAATGTTTAGTAAACGTTTCGTTGTTCAACTTAAATATATCCGATATTGTTAATATATGACTATTATAAAACAGATAATGAAGTTGAATGACGAAAAAGTGATCGAAAGTGTTGTTAATCTACTAAAATCCGGATGAAACTGATGTGAAATGAAAGCTTTCGATTGAAAGTGAACTAATACATCTAAGAAAGTGGATCAAAGTTTTGTTAAACTACTAAAATGTGGTTCAAATCACATTCAAAGGAACTAAGAAGCAGTTGAACGTTCAAGAAATGACAAAAGTACATGGAAAGTGTCATGAAATAAGGCTTCGAACATCAGGACCGAGGACGGGCCGCGTAATGAAACACGCGCCGGGAAATAATACGCGCGTGGCGGCCCGCCTCGATCCTGAGGTTCGAAGCCTTAACGTATCCATCCAGGGCTGATGATGATTCAATTTAGCGAGTCCGAGTATTTCCATTGGTTTCAAATAATTTGTAATTTTTTCTTTGATATATTGAAATTTCTCACTAAATCACACAAATTCGTTAGTTCATAATTAGAATAAAATTGGTTTTATCGTTCACTGATTGCTTTTTGATTAGCGATAGTTATTTCACCTTGCAATTCGAAGCGGTTATTTTCCCGGATTTTGGAAATTTTCGACTTGCAAATTTATTACTTTTAACCTAAAATCCAAGATCTCCTAAAACTCAAGAAAAGCTTAACATTATCGTAATGGAATTTAAATAAACGTTATTTAACCGAAAAACCTAACTTTACTTGCATTGCTAGTCATTCGACGTCGTCTTTAATTGAAATTTAGTCATTTGTAAACGTCTTCAACAGCATTTTAGTAGTTTAACCACACTTTGATCCATTTCCTTAGTCATTTAAGATTACTTTCAATCGAATTTTTTTTTAATTTTATAACAGGTTGATCCGTATCTTATTAATTTAACAACACTTTCGTCCACGTTTTGATTTTAGTCATTGAACTTCGTTCTCAATTGTGTTTTAGACATTTATTAACAAAATGTTCGACTTGCGGATTTATTGCTTTTATCCGAAAAATATAAGATCTCCGCGACACACTTTCTAGAAACGAAGGTAAACTTAACAATATCGTAAATGGAATTTAATTTTTAGTCTCTTAACAGTAATACCAATTACACTTAAGTTATTCAACATCGCTTTCAAGTGTATTTTAACAGTAAAACCTAACTTTTATTTGCATTGCTAATCATTTCACGTCACTTTTAATTTAAATTTGACCATTTGATAAAGTTTTCAAGAACTTTGATCCATTTTCTTAGTCGATTTAGATTACTTTCAATCGATTTGTTTTCATTTTACATCAGGTTTATCCACACTTTAGTAATTTAACAACATTTCCGCCCACTTTATAGTCATTTAACTTCATTCTCAATTGTGTTTCAGTCATAACTTAAAATCGCATTTTCGCACTTTCCATTATAATAGTCATATATTAACAATATAAGTCGAATAACGAAACGTTTACGAAACATTTAGTGAAACTTTAACCAATTTTTAGTGTTTTTAATTGAATTATAGACATTTCATGACACTTTCCATGTACTTTTGTCATTTCTTGAACGTTCAACTGCTTCTTAGTTCCTTTGAATGTGATTTGAACCACATTTTAGTAGTTTAACAAAACTTTGATCCACTTTCTTAGATGTATTAGTTCACTTTCAATCGAAAGCTTTCATTTCACATCAGTTTCATCCGGATTTTAGTAGATTAACAACACTTTCGATCACTTTTTCGTCATTCAACTTCATTATCTGTTTTATAATAGTCATATATTAACAATATCGGATATATTTAAGTTGAACAACGAAACGTTTACTAAACATTTAGCGAAACTTTAACCAATTTTTAGTGTTTGCCGAAACTTTAAATTAGTTTCTTGTGAACAAAACTTAATCGCAATTCAGTCATTTGAAAACGTTTTCTATTACGTAAATACCTATAAACATATTAGAAACCAAACTGCAATAATATCAAAACATAAATTAATGTTAATGAGGAGATGGTGGTTCATTGATTTTCTGTTATTTAGTCTGAACTTTGAAATCCACCGTTTTACACTACGTATCTTTCACCTTGAAAATTCGTTTTCCATATAAACTTTTGCAGTAGGATTACGAATTTCTCTAGAGTGAACAGACGTAGTGAAACTTTGACAAGAAATAGTTAAACTTTGAACGGAAATAGTGAATTTTTGAACATAAATAGTGAAACTTTGAACGGAAATAGTGAAACTTTGAACGGAAATAGTGAAACTTTGAACGGAAATAGTGAAACTTTGAGCGGAAACCGTGAATGTTTGAACGGAAACCGTGAATGTTTGAAGGGAAATCGGGGATGTTTCAACGGAAATAGGAGATGTTTCAACTAAAATAAGAAATGTTAGAACGAAATTAAGAAATCTTTGAAGTGAAATAAGAAATAATTGAACAGATATATATATATACGTTTCTAAGTGATATATTAATTAATATTTTAAGCTCATTTTTAATTATTGGTAAGCCTATTTTAAATCTTATCATCATATTTTCTCTCAAACCGATGAAATATCCAATTGTACTTTCAACCGATAAGAGATGATATTTTCCGTCAACGCGGAATGGTCAAATTAGTTTCGAAGGACAGATATTTCGTATTGATGTAAAAGAAAAACACTTTTACTATTTGCTTCGATGCGTAAGTAAATGTTTCCCCTAAACGTCACACAAATATCGGAATATGTTAATCTTATTTCCGAAACGCAACAAACAGATATTGCGAAGATATCAAACTCTCTTCCCGCGCGCATGTTTAAACATCGGATAAAAGAATGGAAATGTTTTTCTTCTTCTAATCATGTCTGGTAAAAAAAATAGTGTGGTTAAATTGATTGAAAACGTTTTTCGCAAGATGTAAATTTTATTTCGAAAACACAACAAACATTGTGAATAAATCAATCCCTCTCCCCACGCGCATTTATTCAATTATAATTGAAACCTAAGATAAGAGTATGGAGACGGATGGTATATAAGACGTGGTAGGTCAAAGGAAAAAGTCATTTACGACTCTTCAAGCTTTTCACCCCAGCTAACGATATCCACGTCTTATCCCAAAGAAATGGACTCAGTTAAATTGTAAGTATACTCTTAACAATGTATACCCATCCCTTTAAACTTATATTTAGAGAATTCACTTATTAATTTATTAGTAATTTATGGATATGGTTTTTAGTGTGTAGAATTTCATGAGGGATTATTGGATGTTAGCACCTTAGATGTTAGTGCGGGGAAATTCGTTATATTAGACGATCTTTTATGTGAAATAGCGAATAACAAGGATGTGACAAATCTTCTCATTAGAGGTTCCCACCATAGAAACACTTCCGTTCTAATTTTAATGCAGAATCTATATTATCCTGGAAAAGGGAGATACGCGTATTACCTAGTTATGTTTAAAACACCTCGTGTCCAGTCGACGATTGTAAATATCGGAAAGTAAATTTCACCAGGTAATACTAGTTATTAGGCGGGCGATGAAAGAGCCACGCGGTTATCCCCCTCTTTGTAGACCTTAAGGCCAACACCCCGGATAATCATAGATTAAGAACCGGTATTATTCCAGGACAACAGCGACAACGGCGGTCCTGGAGGCGAATTTCTTCAGGGTTAAAGGAAAATGGATCGTTAAGGAGCTGACGATGTTCATAGGGGAAACGGGCGCCTACGAAGTCTGGATTTTTCAGTCACCATGTCCATTCTCGGAACTATCCATGAAGGATAAAAGAGAGGTCCGCTGGTTGTCTCACAACATTTGCGATCTTAACTTCGAGGAGGGAGATTATCCCTACGAAACACTGCAGGAAGTAGGCGAGTACATTCGCCAGAAAGCATCATCCTTCGTTACGAAGGGGGCGGAGAAAGCTTTGGTTCTATCCAGGGTCTTGGGAGTGGACGTTACCAACGCCGAGGAGTACGGGTGTCCGAAACTGACCACCATCGAGGACTGCGAGACCCCCAGAGCATGTACCTTCCACAGGGATGAAAACAACTGCACCCTGGTGAAAGCCGCGAGGTTGGCTACATGGCTCCTACAAAAAGAGTGCGAGAGCATTCCGGTTTTTAATTAAAAAAAAATGTACAAAAAAAATTAAATAAATAAGCGGATTTTATTATATTAATGTCTCTTTGTAGTTTTTTATATAGACAATAAATAATTATTTCATTTCATTTCATTTCATATTTTTTTTTCATTTGCTCTCAGTCCATACTTTTAAGTTCAAATTGATAAGTACAGAAGTAAATTAATTTCAAAATCATGTTTGCTTCCATTATCAGTTCACTGGTATGTTATCGAGATAAAGTTTTTGAGTTTAATTCCATTACCCTTTTAGATAGAGTATTATGATAGAAGAGACTAAGTGAGGACGCCATCTCGGTGTCAGACGTGAACAGGGCTTAAAATATAAATTATATTAAACCTACGTAAAATAATTAGAAACCCATATCAATCAAACATTTTCTTTTTATTCGAGATTCTACAAATATATTTTATTATTTAACACTATCCTTAGCCCACAAAATGTAGAACTTACAAAAGTTTTATTAATTAAAGAAAGTCTGCGAAATACTTATTCGCGAAATAATTATTCGCGTCATTGGATCTCATGTGATAATGAACTTCGTGAAACATTAAACTGTGAGTGTTATCACACAGACACTTGGCTAACCTGCAAATCTGCAGGGCCTTGAATATATAATGCGTAGCTAGGTCGTTTTCATCACTATAATTTTTCCTTACGGTTTTGTTAGTTTTGTATACCATAAACATACACATATGAAGAGCTAAGTTCAGAACTCTTAAGTACTGGTATAGGCAATGAAATTCGTATCCACCGTAATAAAAGGTGCGAAATTTACATTCCCCCTCATTGCGGGGGTGACAACTCCCTAAATGGCAAATATCTGGGTTTGGCATTCCGTACATTTTGTGTGGTGTGAGGTGTACGGGAAATTCGAGGATAGTATCTCCCGCAAATTCTTCCAATTTGAATTGATGGGTCTTCTTATTTATGATACATGGAAACTGTCTAGCATACATGTCAATTAATGACCCTGCGGGTAATTGTACTGTAGAAGTTAGTAATCTGTACATCGCTAAGTGTTTCAAACCAAAATTTATATTAGGGCCATTAACGTATTGCCATATATAACCTTCACCATCGTCTACATTATAGACTTCATTCGGTGAGGGGTTTATTAGTAAATCCCTCGTCTCGGGATCTGTAGTCATTTCGGATTTTCCGTAATCTTTATCCCATCCGATAGCACCAAATTTTTCAATTCGTCTTAAGTTGTTTCGTCTAACGGCGGCTTCTAAAGTAATGGGTGAATTCATTCTACCATCCTCACTACAGCAGATAGGACAGGAAGGCGTGTCCGGCGTATTGTCAGTTTCGGAGAACGCTTTTGATTCGTCCCTGATGGAGTAAAAATGAACCGAATACTCTAATTATAAGTCTGGATGCAAATGGACATGCAAGGGTTAACTATATTGTTAAGAGCATACTTACAGTTGAACTGAGTCCATTTCTAAGTGATGACACGTGGATATCGTTAGCTGGGGTGAAAAGCTTGAAGAGTCGTAAAATGGCTTATCTTTTAAACTACCGCGTCTTTTAAAGGATCTTATCGCGAGACGATCACCCAAGATATGATGGGTGTATTTTCTCAATCAACGACGTAACGGGAATTTACCGCGATGCTCTGAACCCGGGTATTTACCATGGCATCCTCAAACACGTTGACGAAAGACGATATGACACTTAATCTCTAAGCCTTACATATATAATTTCCCCCTCCCACCACGTTGTCGAAAGTTAACGTGACGTAGAAAGCCTCGAGTTGCGTGTAAGACAAGGGTTAACGAAAAGTTCAATTTTCAACTCCAATATCGGGGATAATATGGATTCGTATTTACACTTTAATTGCATTCTAAACCATTGCAGGTTACGAAATTCATGGTTCACCCTGTCCTCTTGAGGAATCACGTACACCGTCGTATCCGAAAACCGTACACTCTTTTTTCCGTTCATATTCCCCGCCTACTTCGTTAAAAATGTTAAGCCTAACATAGGGTATTTCAATAATATATTTTAGGTCGAACACAGTGTATTCTATGACGCCTGATTTTTTAATTTCCCCAGCCACGTCATGGAATTATCCCTGAAAATTTCCACGCCATTTACAAAGTCAACATGGTGTCAAGCTTTAACCTGGTTTTCCCCGCCGAAATTGAAAATTTCCATGCCATTCACAAAGTCAACATAGTGTCAAGCTTTCCCCTGGTTTTCCCCGCCGAAAAATCTGGCGTGAGGACGCCATCTTGGTGTCCGGCGCCAATTTGGGTGTCAGGCGCCACTGGGGTGTCAGGCGTCAACAGGGTGTCAGGTGTCAACAGGGTGTCAGGTGTCAATTTGGGTGTCAGGCGCCAATTTGGGTGTCAGACGCCAACTGGGTGTCAGGTGTCAACAGGGTGTCAGGTGTCAATTTGGGTGTCAGGCGCCAATTTGGGTGTCAGACGCCAACTGGGTGTCAGGTGTCAACAGGGTGTCAGGTGTCAACAGGGTGTCACTGGCGCGAAAGACTCTTTTGTATACTACTTACCTCAGTACTTCTAGTCCCTTATCCTACTTCTGGTACCATCTATAACCTTGTTATTTACGTTTTAACTTCGAAAATAGGACCTATCTAATTTTAACACTCCACTAGGCTAATAATTATCCAGTATCTGTAATCTGAAGATACATGTACACGCGATTACAACGTTTATTCTAAATACCTGTTACTGTTATTAAATAATTCCAATAGCATTAATCATCCGTAGAAAGTCCCAAACCAAAAAGATAACAAAAAAAAATTAATTCCACTTAAATTTTTATCTACCGAACAACAAAGACTCGAAATACTTCAATACTTGTCACCATATTCTACAGTTTTATCAGAAATAAATTAAACGCGAAAGTTATCTAATCTTAATTGGAAACTTGAACTAGCTAGCTTACAAACGATAAAAAATTGATACGAGTCCTTTAAGTTTAACTTTAGTTCGGGTTTAATTTTCTTTATTATAATGTGTCACTATGTAAATATTCAAAGCAGATATAACGCCCGATGCATGACTAATATATCATACAGTTTATTGCGTTATCTGAAATATAAATTAAGAAATAGAAAGAAGTATAACAGATAATTTAGTAATTAACTATATACTTAGCTAAATATAAATATACAGGGTGTTGAGTAAAAATGTAACTTCTATCTCCATTTTGCCCTAAGGGCCACTGTTTTCGTGTTATAATTGGAGAATTTTAGGGACGACCCCTTAAATTTAATTAAGAAACTGATTAAGACAATGATTTCTAATTTAATTTAAGGGGTCGTCCATAAAACTCAAATCTTAACTTGAAAACAGTGTCCCTTAGGTGAAACAAAATGGAGATAGAAGCTACATTTTCGACTCATAATCGTCCAAATTAAGATCACCCGCCAGACTTATCATAAACACCCTGTACACGATAGCGAGTACTAGGGTACTTGGAGAGAAAGAAATACACATATTTTAAAGAAAGATTTGGTACGTAGCCAGGGGGATAAACATGTTTATGTTGATAAAATGTCGGGAAGTGTGTCTCTCTTCACTCGATGGGCGCATAGGCATATATTTGTGGCAGAAGCTCGAGAGTTATCGAGACCGCTTGGTAACATCCGAGACCTTGAAATTATTTGAAAAGCACTTTCGCCATTCTTTTATTATTTTAGACTAAGAAGGGCTTCAAATACAGTATAGATTAATATTTTAAAAGTTAACTTAAGAGTAGAGTAGACTGTTTTAAAAATAAAAAATTGATATCCACTTTAAATTTTAGTAAAAATGTTTTGATATTAGCAAGAAGTGATATCTAGTTTATTAGGGAGAAGGTATAAATTCGCGCCACATGTATAATCTAGCTTTATCTCCAGTCCAAACGTATAGTAGGTCCGGAGTTAATCCCCGCCTCTAAATTACAACCGGCATCTCATTGGTTCTTGAAAACTCACGTCAGCGCGACCTACGCGAATGAGGGGAAAATTACAGTCATATTTTTCGACTGAGGAGAGTGTAGCGAAATAGCCCGACGGCCTCCTTTTACGTCCCCCCTTGTTTTTTGAAAGGGGGACTGGGACTATGGCGCGCGAATACTTAAGCATCTCTTACCTTCTCCCTAATAAACTAGATATTACTTCTTGATATTAGAATATACGAGAATAATAATTGCTTAGCAGAAATATTTGTCCGACCCTCCTTGACAAGAAGAAGTGGCCGTAGTTTCTTTTAATTGTTTATCTATTTTTTTAAATATAAAATCTTTACTAGTAATCTTTTTGAAGTGACATTTGATTCAAGTATTTTTAGCAAAATAACTAATTCAATAGCGATGTATGGACTTTGGAAAATTGCACTGGATTTCGAAATCAAAAACAGAACAAATATCGCCCTCCACAACTCGTTTACGTCAGAGAGGAGAGATAGGAGGTGGGGCATTCCATGCGATTTCGACCAGTGATGTCACCATGGGTCAATCGATTTTTTTCAAATTTGGTACACCATTAGATACCATTAAGAAACTAAGGTTTCCAAGTTTTTAGCTTAAAATATTGAGAACTTTTTGAATAATGCCAATTTTTCAAAAACCCACTATTTTTTAAAAAAATTCTTTCATTTCTGGACCCTTTTACTTAAGGTGCCATAACTTCTGTTCTATTAATTTTTTCCGAACACAATTTAGCAGCCTTGCGCAGAAAAGCAAGGGCTATTCAACGGTGAAATCAGCGAAGTTCTATCACGAAGCATTGTGAAGTTATTAAAAATATAAAATGAAAATTATTTTTTCGTGGGGTTCCATTCCAGGCGGGTTTTGGTCATGTGGACAAGTGATATATTGGAATATTTTACCATCGTTAGATACCTCTTGGAGAGATCTTTAAAATGAGATCTTAAAACAAATATGGTTTTTCTTAGTTTTGATTTTAAAGACCAAAATCAAATTTCTTGATTTTGATACATTTTGAGATTTTATTTTTTTAACATTGGCAACAATGGCAATAAAAATATCTGAAATTGAGGTAGTTAGAAGAGCGCACGAGACACGCAATTCGCGAGAATAAAAATACTTTCACCCCCCTCCCACTCGGCAGTGTACTAGGGAAAAGCTCTCGTACTAATAAAAGCGTGAATTCGAGAGCAAGGCTAATTAAATTGCAATACGAAATCTTGAAAATCATACTTTGCAATACGGAATCTTGAAAATGATACTTTGCAATACGAAATCTTGAAAATCACACTTTGCAATACGAAAGGATTTCATACACTACAGTACCTCATTGTCTGGTTATTCTATTTTATATTAGTAGTAGGCTTAGGCTAAATTAACTTAATTGATCGTAGCATGTAATATTTGGTATCTGACTGCGTTGTTGTCCATACATATCTAACATCCTATTATGTGGTCTTTCGAATGAAAATAAAAATCTAGAGTGAAACTGCCCTTTAATTAACTTCAGCGCATTAGAAATAAATGGCGTTATCATAAAAAAATTTATTTCGTTCTTATTACGGATAGTGCTAGTTTTGGTTAGATAGGTATGTGGCGTAGTATGAGATACCATTATTGTCCATTTGTATTTCGGTGATAAATGGAAGGAAAGTACTAAACTTACTCCTCGCGATGTGAGAGCTCGCTTCCTCACGTGCTTTTCTTGCAAGCTCAATTCGTGCTGGAAGAGCATCTTCGTTTGTAAGGAAGAACTCTTTAATTTTGGCGTATCAGTTGCTCAATATGTTGCAGGCATTTATGATCGAAACTAGTACATCGGCTTGGTACTGCACCCTTTTTCGAAATAAAACAATTTCTCTGTGAAAAAAGGTCCTTAATTCAATTTTTCGACCTCAGAGCCAAATATTTCTTCTTAAAGTTCAAATGCCTATCATTTGAGGGGGGGGGGGTGAAAGTTTTTTTTCTCGCGAATTGCGTGTCTCGTGCGCTCTTCTAACTACCTCAATTTCAGATATTTTTATTGCCATTGTTGCCAATGTTAAAAAAAATAAAATCTTAAAATGTATCAAAATCAAGAAATTTGATTTTGGTCTTTAAAATCAAAACTAAGAAAAACCATATTTTTTTTAAGATCTCATTTTAAAGATCTCTCTAAGAGGTATCTAACGATGGTAAAATATTCCAATATATCACTTGTCCACATGACCAAAACCCGCCTGGAATGGAACCCCACGAAAAAATAATTTTCATTTTATATTTTTAATAACTTCACAATGCTTCGTGATAGAACCTCGCTGGTTTCACCGTTGAATAGCCCTTGCTTTACTGCGCAAGGCTGCTAAATTGTGTTCGGAAAACATTAATAGAACAGAAGTTATGGCACCTTAAGTAAAAGGGTCCAGAAATGAAAGAATTTTTTTAAAAAATAGTGGGTTTTTGAAAAATTGGCATTATTCAAAAAGTTCTCAATATTTTAAGCTAAAAACTTGGAAACCTTAGTTTCTTAATGGTATCTAATGGTGTACCAAATTTGAAAAAAATCGATTGACCCATGGTGACATCACTGGTCGAAATCGCATGGAATGCCCCAACTTAGACGTACTGATCCCCCTTAAGCCGCGTTCAGGAAGGAGATCCACGCTAAACGGTTCGATACACCGGTTAGTACGATGAGTCCCACTGAACACCACAGAGCTACGCTTTCAATCCCTTCATTTTAAAACGAGAGAGCGAAAATATCGCGAGCCCTTTCAAATATTAAAATAGGAAACTCCTATTCAAATAATTCAAAAGTTAAACCTTTAGGATTTGCATCATTTATGATGCTATGACGCCGCTTGCTTTATTAATCCTACGCTTTCTGTAAATCTTATTCTAAATATAGATCGAACGAACCAGTGACGTGCGTGTTACGTTCGAGACAGAATTTGACAAATATTTTATGCGGTTTCCCTAAGGATGAAAAATATTTTCAGGAATAATTAAAATTATTCAAGGGGTTTTTTTTTGGTATGTCATGTAGTATTTAAAAACATCAGGAAGAAAATTATGTTTTACATTATGTGTATAATACATTTTTTTCGAGAGAAGTGTACCACCACAAAGTGGAGGGGTAATTGTAACACGATTCTTCCCAACCTCATTTTACATTTGGTGCAACGTTACTAAACCGAAATATTTGCCAAGACGCATGCGCTTGTGGGTTTTTGTCCCGCGTTAAGACAATCAAGGTTTTAGTAAATACCAAACAGTCATAGAATTCACCCTAGCACGGCGCGATAGCTACCCATCTGAAGTTGGATGAGCATTCAGGAGAGCAAACGAAAAAGGCGCGTGAGCCTGGGAAGAATCATGTTACATAACTGAAGTATTAAGAGGATACAGTGTCACCCTTCTTCTATTATCCCCTTCTGTTATAGTATAATACCATTTCTCTAGCTCCGACGGATCACTTAAGTACTTGTTTAAGTACCGGTTTATTTAAATGAAAGAATAAAAGATCAACATCAGTAGACAATGGAATAGATATCAAGTCATGTGATAGACAAAACTAAACAAGTAAATTTTTTTCTTTCCACCGGTTTCCGTTATCATTAAGAGGCTAAATGCTCCAGATGAAGAGTGTCTTTGGTGGAAACGTTATTTACAATAAAAATATGAAATGGTGACTGTGTTTTTAAGTGAATGCAAGCGGTTTATCGAAAGATTTCTATTTAAATTTGAAATATTCTCCCAAAAATTGGAATTATCAACTCACTTAAAAAATATTTTAATTCAAAGTGATACCGCGTGTTCAATTACTGAAGGTCAACACAATGTCAAAAATCTCAACCCTAGAGTGTTTTTGACGGGAAATTGGGGTATTTGTTTTATTAGTTCAAAAGAATTAGAAAATGATACAAATCAGTTGTTAAAAGTCGAAAGATGTATGATCCAGGAAGCGGAAACATTTTCGTTACATTTTGCAACATCTGTCTGTAGAAGTGGGCACTTGCCAATTTTACAGACGAACTCAAAAAAGAAAAAAAGACTAGGGTAAAAACGCGAGCGACAATTTAAAAAATAATTTGAACTGAACGGAGGCGCTCTCCATATGCAAGAGCGGGCTAGACTATAGTGGTGGTGTTATATAAATAATTATTGTGTGAGCGAGACCAGACACCCCTAGCTCATTAGGCCCGATTGATGGAGACTGAGACCGAGGCTTAACGTCTTTCTTAAGAAGCGATTGCTTTTATTAACGAGTTAAATTAAGAAACGCGCAATTGCGCATGCAGCAAAGGGGAGTATTACGTAATTCAAGGCGATGGATTATCAAGAACCAGAACAATTGCCAAAAATAATGCAGCGCAATTTCATTGTTCAAGGAAGGTTTTTGCGAAAATTTGAAACCCCCAACAAATTGAACACAGTCTTTATGCAAATTTAATTAATTAAGAGATGAAATACAGTTTTAATTACGACAGAGTCAAGGAGAATTTAAGGAAATTCAATGGTTTATATCTCTACACATTTTTATTAAGTAACAAAGTTGTTATAGACGACACTCCCAAGTCCCAAAACACCACCCCACATTGAGTCAGTTGAAAAAATTACCTAAAAATATAATGGCTCGTTCCTACCGCTATTTTGAAAATAGGTTGTCGCATTTAGGAGGGACCCCGAGTTGTTGGAATAGACTATTATCACCCCACTTTATTTGTCCATAGACCTTAATACAGTCAAAGCTGGCAGACTGAAATTACTCTATTGATTCTGATTATATTTTTAGCCAAAATCAGACGTACAAATAGGCCAATCTTGTCAGCAAACTACTTCTGATAAAAAATATGGTCCTTGCTGCTAAAGTCGCCTCTTGGCTTCTTCGAATTAGTTCCGCGCTTTTACGGTGTCGCTCCTTTCTCTTACATAATGGTTAATAAGGCAATTATATAGCGTTGAAAAACGCGTCATACGCTATTTATATTTATTATATAAAAAAAATTCCCTAGTATCTATTCGAACAATATTGCTACGCATGAAGGCCCTTTATATAGTCCCCAACTTTTCTGAGAGCAGATCATTTGGACGGTGAATTTATATTTTTGACAGACAGAGAGCATTTGACCTTCTTACAACAGAGTGACTCGAGTCAGCAGAAGTATATCCACCGATAGAGGTCAAATGACAATTATTTTGGTATATTCAAAACTTTTTCAAGTCTAGAAACGGGACAATAGTCCGTTATCCCCTCAGGAACCCCTTGCCCCGTATCAAAATAAACCAAATAAAACTTACATTAAAGACGATCCAACTGAGGAATAACCTACACATTAAAATACCGATTAAAAAAGGCGTAATTACAAATCACAAACACACACAAATATAAATTAGAATATTTCGTGTCTAAACGATTACGCGCATATTGTAACAAGACTAACAATGGCCTTAAAACGGCGATTGATAACGAAGAAAATTCCACACCACTAGTGGGGAGTGTAACGAATGAGTCACCCCTGAAGAACAAGTTCGACGCCCACAAGTCAAACGCACACAAGAAGCCCCTTTTCTAGTGACGCGGCGCAAAAAATTAAACGACAGATGACTTCCATATAGTGGAATTTATCGGGGAAAAAAGGATGTATTCGCCTTAATAAAGATAGATTAGCATCTAGAGGGAAGAATTACGCTCTCGCTCGGCTCGTCCGCATCCGATTACACATTGCTGTTGTAACATCACTTCGTCGTTCGTAACAAGCGCAAGAGTAAATTAACAAAGAGTAACGAGGAATTCCTTCATCAAATGAAACCGTGCAGACTGTATTTTAAAGGGTTGCGAAAATACACCGGTTTGGGACAAGGAAGATAGCCTACAAGGTATTTTTCTAAAAAAAGGGTATTTATAGGACGGGATTGGTTCAATTCTCATTGGCTGAGAGAGGTCTTTAGGGGTAAGAGGTTCGATTTAGCAGACGCCACGAAATCAATGGCGGTTGGCGTAGTAGTCCTTGATTATTTTTAAGACTAACTAAATGTTAATTATTTTGTAATAATAGATCATTTATTTGTATTTTCTATTTATATTTAGAAAAAAAAACAAGTTCTTTTAAAGAATAATGTTACGTTACCTGAACTTTTCCTTTAAAATGATTGTTTATGGACAAGTTAGAAGCCCTGAATTACTAAAATAATTGATAATTTTCCTGCTAATAAACAATATAAATGAAATATTTTTAAAATAAAATAAAACCGTTTAATTATGGGGGTTCAAACTTCAAAAAATAAAAAAATTCTGATTCTTTAAAGTTTCAAATATTAAAAAAATGGAGTTTCCTGTTCCATATTAAATTTGTAATAAATAAAATAAATAAACCCCATCCACGCAGTGACGTCAATAATCACGTGATGCGCTTAGTTACTAAGCATCTCATTAAATAAACACTTGAAAATTGTTTAGGGACGATATTCGATACTAGAAGAGGCAAAATAACCCTTTGAAGTCGTAACTCGAAACTATTTATTTATAACGCTAAAAAAACACCTGAAACCTTCTAACCAAATTAATTAATTAATTAATATATATTAAACTATATTATAATTATAATAAAACTTGGAATCCCACGCTGTATATAACTTAATAAAAACAATTTATCTTTATAAAATTTAAAAATAAAACCTTTGAACGTACGTGGGCGTATATGGGGAAAAAACACGTAGTTGTAAAATAATTCAGGTTGACCTTAACATTAAACAAACAATTAAAACGTTTTCTAATTAATCTTTTAACATTTTTAGTTGGAAATAGTAAAAAAAATAAAGAAAATTGTTCCCGAGGCATTAATTATATCGCTAATAATAAGATCAACGGCGGCGGCAGCGGCGTCATGCCACAATTAAAAATCAGTAGAAAAATAAAAAAGAAATCAAGTTGTGATTACGCGTTTGTTTAATTAATTCCGTGGTATACGTCGTTCAAGGTCTTAGCAATTAAATAAGGTGAATTTTTCTAATAAGGTCATTCCCGACGCTAATTGCTAAATTCCGCATCTTAATAGATCAACTTTCTTTCTTTCTTTAAAAGGTCCCTGGACTTGTTGGCTATACCTTGCGGTATATTTATTTTTGGGGAAACCTAATTTAAAGTCAAGGTAAATATTTACTACAATACAAATATTTACTACAATACAAATTAATAAAATACCGTAAATACGAATCTGCCTTCATGAGAAATTTGATTTTCAAGCAGATATTTGTAAAATCTATGGCAGTTGCAGTTACTGATAACTCTATATATGGTTTACAGACCCAGTTAGTCAAGTCTCTTTGTGTAATACCTTAAGCCTGGCCTCCTTGTGTAAATGGTTTGACACAAAATCCCTGACTTCCCAGGTAACTCAGGTCTCCTTGTGTAACACCTGGAGCCTGGCCTCCTTGTGTAAATGGTGTGATACAAAATCCCTGACTTCCTTGATAAGTCAGGTTTCCCTGATATTGTTGCAACTCTGTTTCAGTACAACTAAACTATCAGTACGTATATTGAATAGCTAAGCACATTTTGCTATAGTTCTGTATACAATAGGTCTGAACAATAAATAATTGTATATCCATTGAGAATGAAGCCCCGACTAATTCAGTTTGAAATAAACGTAGGTAAAAACGTGTTCTCAATAAATCATTATATGCCGAGTAATAATAAGCAGCGATACGAGAAGAAGGCTCTCATTGAATTCACTTGTCATAATATAGACATTGAAGGCGGCTAGCTGCACACGCTGCTGTGCCTTCTCGCAGAACGCAACTATTTTTAACTTATTGATGACGAGATTTAGGTGACAATCCGCTTTCTGCCAGTTCAAGGCGACTCTCTAGAGCCTTCTTATAAAAATGTTTTCATTGTTTATCTATACGTCTACTTGTTTGCTAGTCTGTGTTCGTTCGCATAGCGTACGTGTTTACGCTAATAGCATGCAAGTAACAAATGCCTACGAATATAGGACAAATAGACAAATTCGTCTGGCCCGAGTTTCTTGGTGAGAGGGAGGAGACCCCAATGGTGTTTGTAACAAACGAATTTGTCTATTAGAGCACTTTACGTTAGTGTGCCAATGAATTACGAAAAATATATAACGTAATTGCAAGCAACAGGTGAAGAATTACACGCGAACTTTAATTATATAATCAATATTTTCGCAGGTTTGGTCGCATTAAAAATTTACTATAAGTAATATACATCAATAAGTAACGCAGTCATTAAATTAAATACGTTAATTAATTAATTACTGTTGCGTTTATGTAAAACACTCCAATCATAAATTTTAAAACGTGTCGCCATTAGGGCAAAAGGTTATAAAAGGGTTTGTACCAAATTTTTATATATTGAAAATCCCTGACTTTTACAGCTTTCCCTGACAAAATCGTCCAAAGAAGCCAGCCCTTAATTTCAGAGACACCCTGTACGCAAACCATGCTTACGAAAATTAAATTTTGCAATGTCAGACTTACTTTAAAAGAGTTACTTATGAAAGAATTATAATAATCGGAATTCAGATAGGGTCGCGACCAATTATAGGATTATGCACGGAGCTGTGACACAATGGTAGGCTTTTTTTATTCTATTCCGTCGCAACAAAAGTATTAAAAATGGTTTCTAGGAAAAGAGATAGCTGAAATAAATTCTTTTTTACTACGAAATATGTAATACACTCATAGTGTCGTGAGTGGCCTTTGGGAGCGGAGCGGAGCGTGGCAAGCCATTGGTCCCACCATCGTTTATATAATCACAAGAAACAAGACGTCGCCTTTAAAACCCACACCCCGGGCCTTTACTGGGCGCAAATATTAAGTTTCGAAAAGCTAAGCTAATATCTTAAGTTACCAGTAATTTTACTTAAATTTGCAATAATTTTTCAATTAAATACACTGGAACAAAATCAAGAGTTCGCGACTATACATTGCATATTTTGCAAATGCAATTGGCTACTAGCAATCTGCCACTATGGAGCGAGACAGTGCCGCGTTTAAGGCAATTTTAAAGGGAACTTGAGTTCTCAATTCATAGAAAATGCCTACAGAAAACGGTACAATTTAAACTAACGTGAAATAATTTCGCCATTGGTTTCCCAAGGACTGTTTACCTTTTTGATGACCTTTAGTTTTGTGCATTTTCATTTAGGCCTACTTTTAACCTTTTTAAAGTCATTTTAGAGCTAAAATGGGTTTATAACAAAATCGATTCACGTATGATTAAAAATGTTAGCAACTTCATATTCCCGCACTTAATGTAACTTCAACATTGGGCTGCCTGCGCCTAAATCAACAGTCATCACTGTAAAGCGCCGCTTAAATCATAGGGACGTTAAAATACAAACAAAAATAGGTATTATACATAGCACAATAAAAATAAATTATGCTACGCGTACCGTAAGTTCATAAGATATGTTCACCATAAGTTTGTCAGCTTGTCATGAAAATTCTCGATTAGAGATGCCTAGTGAGGCGCTGTCAAAGGCTTAATTATGCAGACTTAATAGGAAGATGACCTACAAAATTAATCACAGAGTGTGTAGGGCCTAGGAAGTGTCATACTTATGGAAAATATCACTTATAAACTTATGGTGTAGGTTATTATTGATTTTTCTGTTGTCGAGTTTTAAGTAAAAGACAGACTCCAACTTTAAATAGAGTAAGCTAACGAAATACGTGTAGTAAAGAGAGGAGGAGGGGGTGGAGTGGAGTGGAGTGGGTAAGTTTCGTAGAATTATAATTTTATATACAATTTATTTATTAGACTCGCCTCGTTGCACGCGCCCGCTAATGAAACGCTTCCCTTGAAAAAAGTCTCTTCCAGTTATAACACTCATTGTTTAAGTTTTAAAAATCGCAATATATTCATCACAACACGAACCTAATCCAACAACTCCTGAAATTTGTCTATTTCTATTTTACATAAATCCTTGAAGAAAAAAAAATAGTTACGTCAACGTTCACGCGATATCTTCACAATATTCGATAGTGTATTCAAATTATTCCTGAACAGTCAGTCTATTAACTCTCATAATAATATGTAAATCCCGATTAACTGGGCATATATTACACCTCTAACGCAGATATATTAACAATTTTTAATAGACAATTAATAATAAAATACCCACCCAATTTGTTTAAACGCCACTAATACGCAACAGGATATCTGGAAAAATTATTATTTTTAAGGGTTCAATGGAACTTAAACCATGTAGAGTCCGCGCGAATAACTTATGACCTTGACCTTTTCAAACCTTTAAAAATATTTTTTTTTATCTCAAGATAAAAGGATGCTATATGGAGCGTCCCACTGTTAGCTTATTGATTTAGCTTTTCAATCCGGGATCTAGCCTAGGTAGGTAGTTCCTGAAAGGTATGCGCTGCAAGTATGCCATTGCAATTTCGCAATGAATCGATTTCAAACCGAAATTCTACAAATTTAATCAGCTGTTTTATTAAAAATTAGAGAACAAATGAGGAAATAATTTCCCTAGTTTCTGAAGAAAAATCCGCGGGTAAATACAAGGAGAAAAACGTAAGATGGAGCGGTAATTATGTCTCCCAGAGTCCCTACCCTTCGCTAGGAGTTTGTTGCTAGTGCTACTCCATCTCTATCTCCTTCAAGGTAAATCTAGCGATTCTTAGAAAGATCGGAGGTAACGCCGCGTGGTGGCCTCTTGTTGAACCTGTATTTACGCTAGGGTTTGTCGGAACTTCGCGCTTAGGTTCGCGTGAGTGAGTCTGGAGTTGATGCGCTAGAAGCCAGCCAGCCAGCCAGTAGGGGAAAACGAGCGCCCCCCCCTCCAAATCCCCGGGCAAAATGTGGGAAGGATAAACCTAAAAGGGAGGGGGATTAGACGATGACGTAATAAGGAGTCAGGAGCCGCTGGCTGCTGCCGAAAGGGAAAATTCCCGGGATTTTGCGCGTGCCCACGCGTCACTTACTCGCATCTAGAACCGTCCGTCCGTGTGTGTGCGATACACGCGTTTTATTTTGTTTTCTAGCGCCTTTTTAAAAGCACTACCAATAAGCCTATTCTACTAAGCCTA
Organism: Phalangium opilio; assembly: GCF_054372755.1. Taxonomy (NCBI): domain Eukaryota; kingdom Metazoa; phylum Arthropoda; class Arachnida; order Opiliones; family Phalangiidae; genus Phalangium; species Phalangium opilio. The sequence goes on from NW_028324189.1 coordinate 56,187, forward strand.
GGTCTACACTCTACAGTCGCTGTCGTAAATGGTTTTCTTTCTTATTAACTACGGATTCATTCTTACAAAGCAAGCGATGTTTTTTTCTGATCGCGCCAATTACACTACTGAACAACACAAACAAATATTGGTTTATTTGCCTGAAACAAATTAATTAGTCCTAATAGTATTTAAATGAAAGCAAAAGCGGGCTTCTTCTTTTTCCCACCATACTGGTTTCCGAGGCGAATTAAAAATCATATGTCAAATACCTTTGATATGTTTTTACCCATGTTAATTAAAGGACGCGTAGATTATTACGTCGGTATCGTGGGAAATTTTATTAAGGCTGGGTTGAAAGTGACATTTTCTTGTCTATATATATAGTACGAAGGGGGCAAGACGTTTAACCTGTTTTAAAAGTCTTATTATTATTGCAAATGAACAAATTCTTTTCCCACAATCTGATCCTCTCCGCATTAATTACGAAACACGGGGGCGATGCGCGTCAAAGGGTTTGGATACTTCGCCGCCGTGCGCATATTTTATTTTAAGGTATGCCTATTTTCAACGCTTGTTTAATGGGGAACTGTCCGACGCCTTTTAATAATAAAAAAATATAAAGAAAATAATATTGACAATGTTGTACGTACCCTCAAGGGGACCTGTTGACTGTCGTTACAAGTTGCTTCTTTTTTGCTTGTTGCCTTATTAGAATCATGTTGCTCTTTCTGTCGGGGTTTGATTGAAATCTCTTTTCTGCAAAAATGGAATAATTTGTCTTCGTGCATTAGAAGGTTTCTTAACTTTAACAACGTTTCATTGTTGCCAGTAATTTATTATTGGAGCATCTCATGTTTGTAACTGCGCGATCTGAATCGAACTACAAGCTTTTCAGTCTATTGTTGATAGTGGTTCAATTGCACTAACAAATAACTGGCAACACTTGTCCGCGCAATATCTATTAAATTTAAAAACACGTTTTGGATATTATGGGAAAATGAACGCATGCGCGGACTCTTTTTTTAGGTATTCAATGACAGTCAAAATTTTCCCTGACCTATTGCAACTGCCATTTTATTGCAGAAAAAAATGTAGAGATATTGCAGTCTAAAAATGACTAGTACCATAAAATAACCAAACCAAATGAAAGTCCCAGACTTTAATTGCAATTTCAAAATTCCAGGACTTTTTCCCTAATATTTCAAAATGTTTTCTTTTTGTTTTTCAAATTTTGTCGGGAGCGAGCAGACGCTGGACATACATATAACCATAGATATGTTGCATATAACAAGGAAACGTCATAGGCCTACAGCTTGTATATATCGAACCAATACCACTACTACTAACATACACATTTTGCAATCTTTGTTATACTATTACACCACGCTTATATTTCCAAATTTAAGGGAATTTTTTTTTTAAAAAACCAGAGAGCGATTGGAGTGGAATGCGTTTAACATTTCGCCGAAAAATAAAAATAGGCATACCAATCTCGTTTTAGGTCCGGTTTAGGACGCTTCATTCAAAGCTACTCGGTTTCTTACCGCCGCTCCACCCGAAAAATAATATCTCGATGACCTCTCACCCAAACCACGCGACCTCTTGCGTATAGACTGCTGCATACCACGTTGGAATGAAAAAAATACCCCAACTTTACGCGGGAGTTTCTATGCATGGTCACCCCCTCTACATCGTCTAGAAATATTGCTCCCCCCAAAAAAAAAGAAAATCTAGACTCAGGTCCTCTTATGTGGATGGGGCTTTTAAAATAGCTCCGGAATGGACGGGGTGCAAAGCGTGGGGTGGGTTGAATTATTTCGTATTTTACACGTACTACGCGAGGCCTACTAAAAACTCCTCTTCACAAGGGTGATATTTAGTACAAGAGGATCGCGCTAGGCTTCGCTAACGGTACTCACTACTCAGTCCCTAGCAGGCTTAAGAACGATCATGCAAAAGCGTTTATTGCTCAAAACCGCTTAGAAACAAAGAATATTTCTCGAGTGCATAGGACAAAAAATAACGAGATGAAACTTACCCAGCGTAAATCGTTTGCCACCCCTTTCCGTTGTCTCTCCCATTTGCAAAAATGTTAAGCCACCACCGAGCAAAGCGCCGCTGCCATTCAGCTGGTTTTTCAGGATGTCTGCAACGATTGGTTCCGAGGTCTGGGAGCACTTTGATGGAGGGATAAATGAAAAAAGGTCGTCTGCTACAAAACTGATTAGTTGAACAACTCGAGAGGCGATTGCAAATCCGATTCCGACGGGGTATAATTTAAAACACTGGCAATTTCGCGTTAGGTTTCATAATTGCGCATAATTAGCTAGGCATATCTCGTATACATGACGCGCCGATTATACCACGCAAATCACGTGTCAAAGATGACACTGATGCTATAATTATGCAAAAACCGTCTTGCGAATTCGAAAATTAAAAATTCGTACAATTTACTGTAATGTACGTTGTTCAATTGCTTCGGGCCAATTTATTAACAGCTATCGCGGAGTTCAAGCATCCTCCTCTCACGTTTTGCACCAGCTGGTGATTATTTTAACAAGTCTATGCCCTCCCTGGCTTCTGTATGTGTTTTAGAAGGTTTTGAGTAAAATTGGTGTCGCTATCTAGTGAATGCTATTAGAAATATTTGGGCAACCCCATCTAGCGGCGAGATTAAATCGAGATAATTAGGGACTCCATGGCCGATAGAGGCTTTGACTGAACTAGGGCGTTGGAAGGTATTCATTCGGCTTCTTCGCTGGGAATGTGCAATTTGTGTAATTTTCGAAAAATACGTAAGTTTATTTATTGATTATTTTGGCTTTGGTAGCTGCGTTTCGTTTTTATTAATTATCTTATTAATTTTACGGATATTATAAATTTTTCGACACGGCCTTTGCGCTTAAAATAATTTTTTTTTAATCCCGAAAAGTTACCTAGAAGTTTACTAGGTTATTAATTAGAGAGCTCGCGGCTGGCTGGGTGGCTGTTCAGATTTCGGGTCAATTTCTCGTTTAAAAAACTTATTTCCAGTTTCCCGCCATTGACAACCTTTGCACTGATTCGCGACATTTCTATTTTATCTCTTCGAAACTGATAATCGCACAGAGCGGATAAAATAATTATTTAAAATTAAACAAAACAAAACCAAACCCTCCCTAACTTTATTTCAGCTCTGACGTTTGCGAAAATGTTCCAATTATAGCTCGCTTACTATGTAGGCAACGTAAAGCAAAGAAAATCAATTATTTTTATACCATTAAATAATAACTGGTCACAAATCCGTGTGGAATTTAAGATTTTGCGCCAAGTTTAAAAATATATATAAAAACCTGAGAAATATTCATATACGTATGCGAACAGAGTGTCGTAGGCAAATTCATCCATTCAATGTCATGTCTGGTGAGGATATAAATATGACTTATCAAAAAATTGTCTTCGACTATCGTCCTTTTGAAAAAGAACCCCCCCCCCGCTAATTGGGTTTCGTTTCAATTGGTGTCTTTTAGCCCGATTGTTCTTGCACTAAAAGTGTCCAAGAAATAGATTCCGCCGAAGAGGGAGTAGCACATGAGGAACCATCTTACCATCCTCTTGTAATAATATAACTCGCTCGCGATTTCGACACGTTTCCCAAAAAATCTGATTTAATTCTTTTAGTCAGAGGCGTCTTACCTCTCAGAGGCCATACCTCTCTTGCCTAAAGACTCTAATATGCTCAAATACGAAGCTAACTCGGATCATTACGATTTACTAGCTGTGATAGGTACAAGCATGAATCTATATAACTATGAATATACAGCTGCGTTACGCTGTCTAACCTCTCGATGAGGTTTGGGCGGGGCTTAGCGAAAGGAGACATCAGTCACGTGTCTGCTAGTGTTAGGAGCGGGAGAAGGAAGGGGGAGTCCGGGGGTGTGTAAATTCGAAACGTCACTTCCTCTTGTCTCGTGATTGGCTATTAGAACTAAGCAAACGCGTCAAAGCTAGGAGGGTAACACCCAAACCAAATCGACATGATAGAAGGGGCATATGACAGAGTTGTATATTCATAGTTATATAGATTCATGGTACAAGTTAACGTCTTTCGGTAGCAAAGTTCGCATATGGTAATTAGACAAACCAACTTAAATTTCAGGTTATGGTTTTTTCAACGCGGCCAAAATATCTTTGGCAAGGCACATACCTTCGGGTCATCACGTGGCCATTCGAAGGATAGATTTAGATAAATGCACAGATCTTAATTACGTCCAAGTAACACGCTCTATTTTGTCACCTCTGTGTCATTATGTACGAATGACAAACAAATTTCTTTCATTTTTAGAATGAAATAATTGTATATAGGCAGCTACGGCATGAAAACATTTTGCCATATTTGTGTACTTTTGTTAAAAACTGTGAAATATGGGCGGTAACGCCTTTGCTTTCTTACGGTAAATAATATTCCCCCCCCCTCCCCAAAGCAACGCCACCTAACTCTATATAACATTTAAGGGTCCACAAAAACAATAATGCGAAACCACTTCCCCGATGGTTTACCTGAAATAGCTATAAGTTTCATTTTAAAAGACATATTATTGGCATTGGATTATCTACACAAAAGGGGGTTCATACATCGGTGAGTTTGTTAGCGTTCGATGGGCCTCATCTGTATTAATTTATATCAGTTTCGTTCTTTGTCGCGGGGAAGGAGCTTGAAATCCAGTCATATTTTAATATCATCAAGCGGTAACGCTGTACTAACGGGCCTGAGGTACTGTTGCAATGTTTTAAAGAAGGGAAGATGGCAAACCACCATTCATTCGTTCCCGCACGACTCTGTACCAAACTTAAACTGGCTGAGTCCCGAATTACTCGGACAAGTGAGTATAAATGGTCTTTCATCATGAATGGACAAAACTTAACCTAAACCTAAACCATTCTTAATTGCAGAATCTAACTGGTTACAGCTCAAAGTCGGATATCTACAGCTTAGGAGTGACGGTTTGGGAGTTATCCAATGGATTGTCACCGTTTGCTAAAGTGAAACCAACTCAAATGCTTCTCGAAAAACTCCAAGGCAATATCTTACAGGCTCTTAATTTACACGGTGCCGAATGCTTGGAATCAAACAGATCGAGCCCCGGTATAATTACTGGCCATAATTAAACACCCGAAGATTAATTGTAATTAACAGTTTGATTATTCAGTGGCTGATAAAAACAGTAGTGTAGAATCAAACCACAAACTAGGTGATGGCAGCGTTTACCTAAGCCAAGTTAACAGCGAATCCTTCCAATCGTTTATTCAGATTTGTTTGCAAAAAGATCCTGACAGGAGGTAGATATGCATATATATGTCGTCTGCTCCAAACCCCCCATGAAACTTAATTAGCGGTCTTATTCCTGATCAGCGCCACCTACCCATAGCGGCGACTTTGAGAACTACTGTAAGCGGCAAGCCAATCAGATGTCGCTAAAATCTGGTGACGTCACTGACTGGCACTCTCGGGGGGTCTTACCAAAAATGACGTCACCAGATTTTAGCGACATCTGATTGGCTTGCCGCTTACAGTAGTTCTCAAAGTCACCGCTATGGGTAGATGGCGCTGATCAGGAATAAGCTACGCTAATTAATCCACTTAATTTTTTTATAAAAGACCAACAGCGGCGCAATTAAGGACTCACGCTTTCATAAAGCAGATTAAAAAGAGTCAAATATCCTTATTGGATGTTTTAGCCATTGTATCTCCGGTTGTTGACATTCGCAAAGTTCAAAGTGCAGGTACTTATAATTATTATAAACTTTGCCTTATTATTTAACGTAACGAAACTTTTGTGTGTTTTTTTTTTTTAATAAAGATTTGGCCGAAACTGAGGATGATCAAACTCATTTAGTAGAAAATAATGATGAACAGGATGATGATGATTGGATATTCTAGTCGCAACATAAACTAATTCACCCTATCATTTGAAACAAAGGTTATTCCCCCCCTAACCCCCTTCCCCCCATTCCACGATTTTAAATGACCCCTAACCCCCCCAATGACGAGAAAATCCCATATATATTATATACTTGTACAAAAAAAAATGAGATTTTAAACTCTTAAGAGCTTCATGTATAAAAGTGTGCATATTAAAATCAGCTACTTGTTTGAGGTTTTAAACAGAGTTTTTAATTAGTTTGATAAACTTAAACCTTACCTAATGACTTTCATGTTGACCATCCATAAGTCGTTGGCATCTTCATGTACACAAGGAGCCATAATACTTTGGTAACTTGTAAACTGGCACCACAAGTATAACTTAATTCCAGGGCTAATTCATTTTTTTTTATTATTAAGGAGCTAGGGCTTTCATAATATATATTACGCGCTTTCTTTCTTTAATTATTAGTTAATTACCCTTAAAACGTTTTGTTTCGCGATCTCCGCGACCGTTGCCAACTCCACCGCGGCCAAGCAGTCGCCATTTTAATTCTTACGAATTTGAACTGTCACATCTCAGTCATATGTCACTTTTGGCGCGCAGCCCCGTAGCTAGGAGGGTTTAATAATTTGCATTGGAGACGACAGTAGTAAGCGCACCCCACTTATGATAAGTTGGAAGAAAAAAATCTCCCATTAAGGTAAATAACTGAGAAAAACCCGAGAAAACCCACATAAAATTCTAATTAATAAATTATCTTCCATTTGCCAGCCGAAAATTGGGGAATTTTCCCTTTCTAGACTTCGTCTGCTCTGCGTAATACATGAACCTGCGAATGTTTATACCAATTTTCCGTCGGTGGTTAACGGAATGGCGCACTCAATCACTCGCCTATTCTGCAGTCTGCTCGCGCTTTTAGAAAACAGTAGCAAACGCGGCGAATCCCGGACTTGAATGTTTTAATGGTTGAATAATTAAATTATTAAGGATTTAAAATATCCGAATATGTTAAGAAACAAACTGATGATATTTTAAGAGTTATTTCGGTTCACTTTGGTCTTCGTCTGCTCTACGCAATACACGAGTCTGCGAATGTTCATACCAATTGTTTTTCCGTCGGTGGTTGGCGGCACTTGGCGCACTTAATCACCCGCCTATTATTCCGTAGTCTGCTCGCGCTTTAGAAAACCGTTGCAAACGCGGCGAATCCCGGAGTTGAATGTTTTAATGGTTGAATAATTAAATTATTTAGGATTTAACATATCCGAATGTGTTAAGAAACAAACTGATGATATTTTAAGAGTTATTTCGGTTACATTTTGGATTACTTGTAAACTATGGATTTAACAATCAAATACATCAGTGGATGGCTTCACAATGACTACGCAGTAGGATGGGAATAACAAAGGCTTGAACAAAGGACCACGTGGTACCACCTGTAGGCATGATCAGTGGACTTTGGGTAAGTGGAAATTGTTACGTATGGGTTCATTGATAACTTGGGAAGCTTGGGTACAATCGTTTATTGAAATTAAGAGTATATTTCCAGCAAAAATATATATATATATATTATAGTAATATTATGATAACGTAAATTAGGTTTTACATTCTGTCTTAACTTAAAACTGCGTATAGACCCGATATATTTAGTCGTATCACATTATTCAATCAGGCATACAATCTGGATTGACGTATCTATAATTAGTATAAAATCAAGAATGTATTCCTTAATTGGGGAGAAACATTTCTTGGAAACGAATATTATCACAAAAGTTCTGCGTATATAAACATTTTTAATTCCCTTTATAAAAAAAACAAACTCTTGAAAAGGCACTAATATCGGATTAGCGTTAACACTCGGGTCCCTGACACGTTCTGCATGTATCCATCACTTCAGGCATGTACTTTTCTACTTGTATTGTTGCCTGATGGATCATGAAGTTTTTCTTAAGAAGGAACTGAGCTTGGCTAAGAACTACGTGTGGGTCTGCGTTTGAATCTGTAACGAAAGGGGTTATTTAGTAAGTTGGGAATTAATACAGCGTAAACAGACCTTACCAATCGCTAAATGAACTGCTAATGCATTTTTATCAGTCGTTAGAGACCAAATATGTAAGCTATGCGCTGCTCTTACACCATCTATGGATTTCAACTCTGATTTGATGGCAGAGTAATCCAAATTTCTAGGAAAGCCTATTTAAAAAATACGCGTTATAATCAAATAAAGATATAACACACATAAACACCAACCTTCCATAAGGACCCATACAGCATCTCTCATAATGGCTACAGTTGTAAATAAAACCAGCCCCGAAAATAGGAAAGTACAAATAGGATCCGCTATTTTAGCGCTTGGCTGAAATTTAATATTAGTGTTATTAGAATTAGTTCAAGGCTCGCAATCACATCGAAAGATATACTTACGTAATATTTGATAATATATGCCGCTATCAATACACCAACACTTTGTATCAAATCACCTATAACGTGTATAAAAGCGGCTCGAACATTTATGTTTTCTGAGCTATGAGAGTGGTTATGAGCGTGGCTTTGTAGACCACCGTGGCTGTGACCATGAGGAGCCATATTGCAACAGGAACCATGAAGCACTAGTCCCATTCTTAATAGAAAATTTTTAATAGTAATTGTGAGAAATATTAACTTATTAAGGGCTTACATGATATTAATGGCAACTCCAGCCCCTGAAACAATGATCATAGTATCAGCCTCTATCTCGTATTGACCACTTCTGATCCTTTCGATAGCCATGTAAAGCAAAATTCCAGTTAAAACCCATATAATTAAAACACTGGCTACAGCTCCCAGTATTTCTGGATAAAATAAACCGCGTTAGTCTTAAGGAAATCTCCGAGTTAAATTATGCGCAAGGTTGACACAACTTACCCGCTCGGTAGTAGCCGAAAGACATGCGTTTCGTCGGAGCTTTTTGACCAACCCAGAGAGCGAAAAGACTGATTAAAAAACTGGCTAAGTCACTTAGTAAGTGGGCTGCGTCGGTCATGATGGCTAAACTGTTTGAAAAATATCCACCTGAAATGAAATTGTATTATCTCTTTGAGTCTGGTTATAGTCTATAGGTATTTTCTAAAAATAATTACCAATGAATTCAGCTAACATGAATGTCACGCATAGGCAACTGCTTATTATCAACTGTTGTCGAGCTTTCTTAACAGAAGCGGACATAGGTTTTTGAAAATGGCAATGATCAATTTCATCACTGCTTTCTCCATCATTCTGCAATTAAGTTGTATTAAATTGGAGTTTAAATTGTTTAACGCGATTTAAGAATTCGCACCAGTATGAAAGGAATATCATCTCGATCCTCATTTACACTGTTTATAACCGTTCCTTCTTCCGCATTTCCGACACTGTTCCTTGGTAGGCAACTCTTGCATCTGACATGAGGTCTGTTATGTGAAGGGGGCGTCGCGCCTAGAAGACTCAATGAGCCTGTCAACGATCTACATCTTCTACAAATGCTAAAATCTTCTTCGCCGTCCATCATTTCTAATTTCGAATTTTCCAATAAAAATACTTCTTCGTCGCATTCCAAGTCAACGTTATTGTTTATCGGTGACCCGTAAAAGGGATTTTGCGAGCGACGCGACGGCGGGTTGCGCGCACCGCCTGCTTCAACAGCTGCTGCTGAGTCCGAATTATTAAGCCTTGCCGGAAATATGCTAATTATATTTCCGTTCACGCCACATTCAACGTTTCTTTTAGATTTATTAGATTCATCTTTGGCTTCGATCATTATTTAACAAACTTATCATTGTTTGATTTTGACGAAAATAGTCCTCGATTTTTGTTTTTTTTTTAATAATCTTAAAACAATGTTCTCAGATGCCTTTTCAAACCTTCGATGGTGCTTGGTACAAGTACCAACCAAAGTTCCCGAACAATCAAATCAAAATGTAACGGTATCGTAGTTTTGAGAGATTAAGGCTGTGACAAAGATCCTCCCAGTAAAGGGCACTGAAGTACACTACACTCTGCTTTTTAGTTCAAGTGGCTACCATCATTACGTAGGGCGGCGTTTTTAAGTAGTAAACGCCATCTTGTGGGTCGTTTTTATTAAGGTTTCGGTGCTTATTGGTTTCATATCACACGGGCTGTGTGGGTAAATTTCTTCATTGATTTTCCAAACCTTTTAAGACTTCCGTTTTTCGAATGGGATTAATTATGTTCTTATTTTACTTCAAATGTAGGCATACATGAGCCGTTGTAAATGAACAGATAAATAGTATTATTATACAAAAACGAGTTTTGCTTCGCAGTCCTTAAAAAACTGCATTTATACACAATCCGCGGCACTTTTTCAAACCCACAAAGGGCCAGAAATTAGAAATTATTTTATGTATTGCAATTTGAAATTAAGTTTAATCGATATGAGAAATTTGGTTTTAATTGCATAGTTCAAACATTTGTTATGATTAGAAATTTTACAACAAAAACGGGTATAAATGCGGCGTTTCGAGATAAAGGGAGCTTAGATTTTCACGTAGGAAATTATATAGAATCTGTTCCCCTAAAAACTTATCCCTGTCAAATAATTAAAGCGAAAAAATAGAAAATGAGCTTTTAACATTTTAGTTTTTCAGGGTGGAAGAGATAACACTTATTTCGAGTAAAATGTCGCTTTACTACTCCTGCTTTACTACTCCTAAAATGAGGTCCCTCATTCTGATTTGTGGTTTTAAAAACAGTGTCGTATTTCAGACATTTATCATACATTCAGAAAAGGTGTTCATATGTATGTTGTTACATCTTGTATAAGTTTTAAACTTCAATTCGAACTCGAGTCATAATCGTCCTTGATTTAGGTCTTTGTTCCGAAACGCCGCATTTATACCCGTTTTTGTTGTAAAATTTCTAATCATAACAAATGTTTGAACTATGCAATTAAAACCAAATTTCTCATATCGATTAAACTTAATTTCAAATTGCAATACATAAAATAATTTCTAATTTCTGGCCCTTTGTGGGTTTGAAAAAGTGCCGCGGATTGTGTATAAATGCAGTTTTTTAAGGACTGCGAAGCAAAACTCGTTTTTATATAATATCTGTCCCTTTTTGGGGAGAAACGTTATTTGGGAATAAATTAGTTCTGGAATAGTGAAACTCATTCGTCCAATTTTTTAAGACTAATTATATAGTATTTCACTAAATCGTAACTTACATTCGGAAATTGGAATGGTCGGATAATACAATGCACTGTATAAAAACACACTATGCTAAATATTCGTTGAAACCATGTGAAAATTATAAAAATTCTTCAACTATTTCTTTGTAATCATTTAACGTTAGGCTTACAAAGACAAAAATTAGGCCCAAAGAGTTTTAAAAAAATCACGTGAACTTAATTAGAGAATCAAAATGGTGAAATTAAGCGCGAGATTTGAATTGAAACTTTAATTGAAATGCAGCGCGTGCTGGCGCGTGAGCTAGCGCGTGGTTTAAAATATTTATTTTTAAAACCTATACAAAAAGGCCAAGTTAACCTTACACTACGAGAAATGAGATACTATACCTTTTCAGCCTTTGCTAGTGCTGTAAAGTTAGGCTGTGAAAAAAGTGTACCCCCTTGGTCGCGAAAATGTTTCCACCTCATAATGTTAAGCTCCATAGAGTTTAACATTACGATTTCGGATTGAGTATAAATAGAAAATCCCTGACGGGATTTTCTTAATATTGTAATCGGAATTTTGTATATTTTCCAACTTTATTTCATACAATCTCAACAAACGTGCATAATTTTTATATACATTGAATTTTATGATTATACTGTTTTTAACATTCTATTTTCCAACCCAATCTGATGATTCGCCCACTTTACCTTACCGTCAAAGATATGTATACTTATATGGTCCGATTTCGTTACTGGCATTTTACTCATATCAATTTTAAATTAAAATTTCTTTAATCAATTTTAACTATAACCTCGTACCTGGTATACAAAAATATGACAAATATTTTTTGGGCAAATATTATCCTCATTTTTCGACATTAATTTTAATCGTTTAATTTGGCCTAATTATACTTAACATTTGACCACTGGCTAGCGGAAGTATTAACAACGAATAATGATATTTGAGGGCTCGAGAAGTGGGGTTTTTTGTTTCCAACTACTACAGTCGTTGATATGAATTTTGTGAATATTTTTTTTTACTTCACCAAGGTTTAAGTCTCTTTATCTGGGTTGATTTGAAATATTGGAATGGTTTTTTTTTATACGGAAGTTGTGTCTTCAGTTTCCATTGTAAAGTCGTTCTCTTAAACTCTCAATTAGAGCCGTTGAAACTGTATCTATTTTTAAATAATATTAATTGTAGTGATTAGTTAGTGATCATATATTTAAGTTAATTTTGTTTAAAACTTACCTAATATTTTCTCTTGTGTCGCCTTGGAGAATTTCTTTTGGGAAAGTTCGCTTTCCAAGAATGACGCAAATTTTGACAGCAATTGTTCAGCAGACGCGTCATCTGAAAGCGTAAACAAATTATAGTTTTTCTCTGTACCAACGTTTCAACAGTTGCCAACTGACCTCTCATTAAACTTTGAGTAAACATATCTTTGGCCAACTGGTAGATAACTTTTTCCAAGAGGTATTCTTCGTAGAGCGCGCTACTAGCCACTTCTTTAACCTTTGAATCGGGGACAGGTTCGGAATTAGCTCTCTTATCAGTCGCAACTGGCTTGTGGTCATCTTCAACATGACTGCTATTCTTAACTGGCGCTTGCGTTGTTGATTTTACAACATGTTCCTCTAATTTGGGTTCGTTCTTTAAGTGTATAGACGGATTTCTCGCTGTTTGTTGTTGTTGTTGTGGTGGTTGTTGAGAGTCAACATTTTGAGTCTTAGACGGTGCGGAAAATTGCTTGCGTTTTTCGCCAGTTCTTTGAATTTGCTTCATTCTAGCGTGGAATTGTTTCGATTTTTCCTACACGTGTTTGAGATACGGTACAATTCAGTTCAATTCAATTCACGCTAGTGGTTTACCCCTTGAGTTAAACCTACCTGTTTCATTGGGTAGGGCATCGTATTGGTTTTCCATTGTTTGGCTTCCTGAGATAGAGCGTATTGATGTTTCATATTACTAAGTTCGCTTTTGACGCTTTCCAAGTATTGTATGGCTTCGTCTCTGTGAATCTAACGCGAAACAAAGGGTTATATACGTTGTTTCCTTGTAACGTATTTTATAACTAAGTATAATACCAAGCCTTCTTGTAGAAGTTCTTCTATGGCTAATGCCACGCCTTCTTCATCGCGAGTTTTAATGATGTATTCGGCTAGGTCTTGAGGTGTGTATCTGATTCCAGAGAATTTTCGGTAGGATTCGTTCTCCTGTAGTAGATAAGGGTTAGGGACAAACAGTAAGGGTCATTACCTTTCTTTGTGGTTGGTTATATATATATATATATATATACGAAAGATAAAACCAAAGTTTTAATCTATAAATACACGCCTGAGTCATAAGGGACTTTAACTATTTCTCGTGTAATGATATAATGTTTATTATTACTCTGTAATATGATATTCAATCTAATATCGCCTACAATCTCCTTTTTTTCGAAAGAAAACTCAATGTCTAAGGGCTGCAATCTTAAGTCTCTTTCTGGACTTTTTCGATCTATTCCTTAAGGATTTCCCCTTTGTCCAGTTCGCTACGCTAGCGCTAGCCAATCCTTCATTTAATAATGGCAGGGCCAGCAGTCAGCTTCCAAAGCCCAAAATAAAAACAATGGAGATGGAGAGAGAGAGAGAGAGAAAGAGAGAGAGAGAAAGAGAGAGAGAGAGAGAGAGAGAGAGAGAGAGAGAGAGAGAGAGAGAGAGAGAGAGAGAGGGAGAAAGTGGAAATATATCTCCGAACCTCGTTGTTATTGTTGTCTCGGGTTCGATCTGTCTCGCCTTTCCAGGTTGTTTTCTTTTGCGGAACGCTATTGGCCATTCGTGACCTATGACGGGAATTGGCCTCCTCTTTCAAATCAGCTTCCTCTCGGTCTCCTTCATCTTCCGGTCTTCCGGGATTGCCTTCCGCAACAGCTTTGTCTAATACTTCGCCTGTGATATGAAATAAATAATTATTTATTTAGTAGGAAATTAGTTTCTAAAACAATTTTTCTCAGACATTTTTAGATGAAACGTAAATTTTACTACGAATTATTTTACGAATAGTTATAATTTTAAACAGGCAAACAAAATGGACATAGAAGTTACATTTTCAACTCAAAATCGCCCTTAATTTATGTCAGGCTTATCAGAAACACCCTGTATACCTAACCCTTTTATTATCCACAAAACGGTTTTACTAAGTAAAACTATATGCCGTAAGGGTTATAATAATTCCCATTTCAGCAAAATGAAGCCATAAAAGTATGAAACTGATCCTTTTTTAAGCCATAAAAATGCGAATTCCCGCTTAAACCTCCACCCCCCTTTTTATATTATATTAAAAAATCTTGGAAAAACCAGTAAAATAACCTTCAGAGGCATTACGTGCTTGTAGCCCAGGACTTTTAGGGTTTGACCTAGAACATTTGAACATAAAGATGAAAATTGGTACATGTGTTGTTTTTGACCCAACAAAAAATATACTAAAAGTCCCCTGCTGTAGAGTGCGAGCTTTCGCCGCCATCTTGGAAAATGGCCGCCGGGAATGCCAGCTACAATGTATTCAACGTTCTTCTTCAAAAATTATGAAAATTGGTACACATTATGATTGGAACCACATAAACATCATGGCCAAATTTTACAGCTCTGTGTTCAATAGTTTGGTCGCCATATTGGAAAATGGCCGCCGTTAATGCTAGGTACAGTATATTTCACCATATTGTTGGAAAATTATGAAAATTTATAGGTATTACGATCAGAGCTGTGTGAACCTCATAGTAAAATATTGAAGCCATTAATCAGATAGTTTGGCCGCCATGTTGGAAAATGGCCGCCATCAATGTCATATAGATAGTGTATATGGTTCAAAAATTATGAAAATTGGTAATAATTATGCTTAAGACCGTCTCAGCATCATACTTGAATATTGAAGACGTGCTACTGTTAGTTTGGGCGCCATCTTCGAAAATGACTGCTGGAAATGCTAAATATATTTCAAATATATAAATCTTTTTGAAATTCCTTTTTTGAATAGATGATTTTCTTTAACGTAATAAACAACAAAAAATGGATATCTCGAAGTCGAAATTATCGACGCCATCTTTAAAAATGAAAACATGAAAATCATTGCCCTAAATTCTGAAAGAAAGAAAAGTTATTCTAAGCTGTTATTCTCAACATGTTGATTAGAGAATATGATTTAATATGGGGTTTATACATTCTACTGTTGTTTAAGATTAGAATTTAAACAGATCTCTAGCATATCATACATATTCATCGTCATCCTGAAGATTTTTCATAATAATTGCATGTCATAACCCTTGATTAGGCGCTAAACATAGCTGGGGGCCTTATCAGCGCCCCTTCCCATCATATTCCAAATTGAACCTGCGGAACTGCCCTCATGGTACACTGGATCGGCCAGTGGGACCAACAAACGCCACTTGAGCAGGTGACAGAAGCTGGACACCGTCAGCGGCGAGCCCAGTCAGGAGGTGGTCGGTAACAGGGAAGGGTTAAGGCAGCAGAAGACTCGAGAGGACGGGGGAGATCTCTCCAAGCACAAAAGTGCCATACGGCCCAAACAAATAGTGTATCCGCGACCCCTAAAGGATTGCCAATAACGGGGGCAAGCCAAGGCAACACCTGGGCGGGGGCGAAGCGGACGGGCAAAACCTTCACGGAATGGGGCAAGGAACGGTCTGAACCAAGGGCGAACCCAAGGAACTCCCGAACCGTCACACCGAACTCGGGCCCCCTCCGCCACGACAAATCCTTTGAGTTAAAAAGGTTAAGAGAACACTTTTTTCATTTACGTGCTGTAACTGGGTGTGGTAATGATGAGGCGTGGTTTAAAGTAATGACAGATAATCAACATCTTACAAATTTGTTGCTCTTTTTTAATGACCATATTGCATCTAAGGAAACCATAGCTGCTGCCGAAGGGAGATTTGTTTTCGCTTTTTTTAGGGTGATAATTGACACGTCACGCTTCAACTATGTAGAAATTATTCGTATAATGGAACCGTTGTCACACATAGTGTCAAGTCCTCATTTGATCTCGCTAAGCTTCATCCAACAACCGACACCGCAAAACTACATTTTTTTTCAAGCGTATCTTCAAGTCCAAAATAGCTAGGGAACGATTTAATCCCATTCACACCATTCTCCTTCCGGCATCAGATGATTTTGTAACACTCATTATTTGTACCTGCAGTCTGCAGAACATCTTGTATAAAGAACTGTGAATGCAGACGATCTGGATTAGCTTGCTGGGCAATGTGTGGTCATTGTCAAGGTATAAGCCGTAATAAAAAATCTTCAGGATGACGAGAAATATGAACGAAATGTTAAAAATGTGTCTTAAATCTAATCTTTATCGACATTAGAATGTATATACCCCATATAAAACGGTTTTTCATAACCAAAATCCGAGTAATATGGCTTTCCTTTTCTTTTTTCCAGATTTTAGGATAGTAATATTTCAGGGACCATTTTTGAAGATGGGTCGATAATTTAGACTCGAAAAAAGTTATTTTTATGGCGTTTTATACGTTCAAGAAAATCATCTACTCAATAAAAAAATATCGAAAAAATTTACATATAGGTAATATATTTGGCACTTCGAGCAGTCATTTTCGAAGATGACGCCCAAACTATCAGTAGCACGTCTTCAATATTCAAGTATGATATTTAGACGGTCTTCAACATAATAATTACCAATTTTCATAATTTTTGAACCATATACTGTATCTATATGACATTGATGGCGGCCATTTTCCAACATGGCGGCCAAACTATCTGTCTAATTGCTTCAATATTTTACCATGAGATTCACACAGCTCTGATTATAATACTTATCAATTTTCATAATTTTACAACAACATGGTGAAATATACTGTACCTAGCATTCACGGCGGCCATTTTCCAATATGGCGACCAAACTATTAAACACAGAGCTGTAAAATTTTGCCATGATGTTCATGTGGTTCCATTCATAATGTGTACCAATTTTCATAATTTTTGAAGAAGAACGTAGAATACATTGTAGCTGGAATTCACGGCGGCCATTTTCCAAGATGGCGGCGAAAGCTCGCGCTCTACAGCAGGGGACTTTTAGTATATTTTTTGTTGGGCCAAAAACAACCCATGTACCAATTTTCATCTTTATGTTCAAATGTTCTAGGTCAAGCCCTTTTTTGGCCTATCTGTCCTGGCCTATTGGCTCTACTTGGAAAAGACCGAATTAGAAGGTATAAAAGAAATATATTGCTTCGGGAGAAATAGTGTACTGGAATCCCTCTTAATCTTAGTGGTTGTTCATTCTCTACATTTTACAAAAAGAGTTTTGTGTTCTGTCATGACGTTTTTTCGGTTGTTCTCTTTTCTATCTCAAAAAGGCCGGGACATACCATTTTCTCCAGGGAAAAGTAATCCTTAAAGAAAAATGTATAAGGCTTAGTTTTCATTCACGTATTAAGGCGGGAAAGCGACGTCAGATGCAGAAGTCGTTTCTTTTTATCCTCAAGAACCGGGAAAACACTTTTTTTCTGTTGCCCAACTTCCCGCCTCTTATGTCTACCGCCAACTTCAACTCCCTCAAAATTCCTTTAAAATTCAGTTCGTGGGAGCTTCTTTTATTCAATTGGATTAAGGAGCCTTAAAATTCGAGTGGTTCTGAGTTTCCAATCTTTGGATGTCCGTTAAGAATTTTGAAAAATATTGATTTCCTGACTTTTGCAAGGTTTTTTTTTTACCACGTAAAATCTGGTCACCCGTGACCATTTATACGTCGTATTCAAGCTAGGTAATTGCCGTATTAATCAGACGACGGTAGTACCGTCAATCTTTGTCTATAGACCGTAAAAATTATAATTGTAGCGACCACTATTGAGTATTTGTTATTACGCCTAGATGTTAGCTTTTCCCTGAACACGGGTGTATGGCAGGAACAACATTTCTACAGGGGCTACGGATTATTATTTTTTGGGTCAATAAAACATTCATTCATTCATACGGGAAATTACATGTAACGCAAATCTCCTAGCAGTTAGCTTTGCCCTGAGCACTGGCGTGCAGCAGGAACAACATTTCTACAGGGGCAATGGGAAATAACATGTAGTTCAGACATCCTAGATGTTTGCTTTGCCCTGAGTCGTTTGTGATGTAAATAAATATTCATTCATTGCGGGTTAAATATTTATAGGTTTATTATGTGAGTCGTACAAAGTACAACCCTTTATATCATTGGAGCTCAGCTTTAAAATATGATATAATACGAAATATTTTTAAATTATCGATGAATTATAACCAAACCCGCTAGCTAGAAAATATTACGACCTATTTCGAATTACGCAATTGACTATAAAACCATAATCGCGTTAAGTAGCACGTTCTAGTAGGATTAGTTTTAATATTTAGTCAAACGTACGTGACTTTATCTCGGAAAACCAATAGACAGACGGTAAAGTTTGGTATACGTACCCACCCGGTAGTGAAAGTTTAAAACTACTTAAACCTATTTCGGTACATGGCATTTTATCGCCGTTTACGTGCGGAAATTCAGATTTTCCGCTTTAAATTTTAAAACGGGCTTGTATTTCTCTATGCAACGGGGTTTACTGGAAAGGGGTCGGATACTTTCGACTCATTCTAAGCCTCTCGTATTTGAGAAATACCAGGATATTTTTTTACAAGTTTCCGACCTCGAGATCCGAAAAGCGTACGCGGTACATCATGGCGTCAACTTGTTTTTATTATTCCTGAATTTTATAGAGGAACTATGTTCGTTCTAGAAAACTCCATTACTTCTCTGTCCTGATTTATTACGTTGAGCGTATTTTAAAATGTATGGACTCGTGCAGTAGCTATGAAACAAACAGAGCCTCACGCTCTGACAAGACTAGCGAACTTCCGCCGAGCTTCTCTATACAAATTTTTTCATTCACTGTTAATTCTTTTTGCTGAGATATATTTGTAAAACTTGCTGAAATGTAAGAATTCATTTTAGGGGCTTATATTTCTTCCCTGGGAGGCTCACCATTTTTGTTTGCTCTCCTGCTCATCAATCTTCTGATGGGGTAAATTCTATAACTGTTTGGTACTAAATCCTCAACAATCAACCTACAAACCTGATAATACTTATTAAATATAAATATCAAAGTTCCATGAAAAGTGTATGGGAGGGTGGGTAATCCATTAATTTTGAAACAGGTTCGCGTGTGATGTGATGTGATGTGATGTGGTTCAAACCCAAACCCTATTGCGCTATAGTAGCTTCTCTAATAGTCGTTCAGACCCGCCTCTGAATTCCGAATAGAGATCCTGTATTTGCCTTTGACCTTAATATCGCCAGAAGCAACTAATTAGACAAATCGATAAGTAATTTAGCCCAAGCTCTCGGTTTGCACGAGGGGGGGGGGAAGAAAACCCGTGGCCTAGTCTCGGCTGACAGGGGCACGCTGTTTTTCCTATTAATCAGACTTATATAAACACAGAAATGGAAAGTGACGTCATATACGGATAGAAGAAACCCCTTTTTTTGGCTTTTGTAACCGATAGACGTTGCACGCGCTTGTCTTTTGACGTCATTGGCAGACTGTTCAGGCGGGCCATGATTGCTTTGCCCCGTTACCCGTAGCAACGGAAAAAACCCTTTTTATTTCCGAGTGTGTAGCGAACTCGCGATATATAAGGGAAAAAAAGTGAAAGAAAAGCGTTGATTGAACACTTTTCTACTCTACTAGCTTCTATTTCTTTTATCGACTTGATACGGTGCCAAGAAACGAGCCAAGTTCTGTTTAGATCGAAGTGGAAGCGTGTTAAGTGAAGTACGGAGCGATAATCTGGAGCCCATTTCGGTCCCATACTCGGGGTCATCCCTTTCCACGCGCTAGTTTCGTTAAACCGCTCGTTAATAAATTTCCTGATTTACTTCGAATTGTGAACGTCTGATGCAGTGAATTGCCTTTTAAACTTGCCAATTTCCTTTTTATTTAGTCGATAACCGAGGCCCGCTTCTAACTCAATACCATCTCGTAAATTTGACCATGCCCTACTTTGAATGATCTTTTCCGAAGATAAGTCTTTTTTCTTACACCATCTTTCCAGATGGTAAATCCAGAATTATTTTTTTCTTCTCCAAAATACTAAAGTTTCGAAAACAACAAAAAACTATTGAATATTCATTCATCGAATTTAACGAGCTTTTGATGCGCGTTCAGTTATATACTGAAATATATCTTGTTTTGTAAAGAAAAAATTACCAAGGAAAGTTTTCTAGGCCTAGTTTTTTTGGTATTTTTTCCATTGCGCAAGCGAGATCAAGTAGAGCTGCACCATTTTGTAATGAATTAATTTTTTCTTAGTATAGTAAAACATCCAGGAAATACCTCTCATTCATGGATTATTTGAAACTAGCACCTCTGACCAATCACGTAACGCCCTTGCCTTTTTCTTAACAAAATTCCCGAGGCACGTGCTCAATGTCAAATTAAATTTAGCGCGAGATATAGAGCGTGCCACGAAAATTTTATTAACAAGGGCGTTACGCGATTGGTCGGAGGTGCGAATTTAAAATTATCCATGAAATCTCAAACTAATTTTGATTTTAAAATCATTCGGAATCTGTATTTCCTTAATGTTTTACTGTGCGTATTGGTCTTTTAATTAGTAGAGAAATAAAAAAATCCTTTTCACACTCCCTTTAAAGTATAAGACGATGGATTTCTAAAAAGAATGAATTTTAAATTCTATCCACTAAACAAAATGTCCGGAACTCATATTTTATAAATAATTCATGATTCTTTTGAAATGGCAATTTTAATGGCGCATATTTTCTATGGGATGTTCTTTTTTCTCTCTCCTATTTCTTTCAACTGTTATTGGTTTCTGTCCTTAAAAGTATAGTATATAATATTTGAATGAATAGGCCCTCTAGGCGCAGCATCCTGCAGTTTGGGACCGAATAATGTGTCGCGTCATTATTGACATAAGGAAAGAATTGTTGATACGTACCCGCTGGCTTGGAAACGGCTTCCGCTAGATGAATTGCCAGGAGGACCAATACCAGACTCGCTACTCCTTGTATCTTCATTGTTTAATAATGGCTTTGTCGTCTTTGAACCTGTTGAAAAAAATATATTGGTTCGGACTTTACTCTCGTAAATATACCGTCCAAAAATGTTTAGAAATCATTGTTTAAATCAGTTTCTTAATTAAATTTAAGTGGTCATCCGTAAAATACTTCAAACATAACTTGAACGGCAAAATGTTATATAACATTTTCGACTCAAAATCGTGCACCCAAAGAACATCCCCTTTGTTTTCCTTACTCCCTTTTAGTGAAAGATATATTTGACAAGCATTCTTTGCAATTAGAAAAGAGGACGTCGGAGTTGAGTTCAAAGGTCAACTGTCATAAGTTCTCTCATCTGATATTGATTAAAAAGTGGGGTGATGCCATGGGATGAATGTTCCCCCTTTAACGTTGGTAATATCTTTTAATTCTTCTCTTTTGAGCCTGAGCCCCTGTAATACGTTGAATTTACTGAATTATCCCACGAATACTAAAGCGTTCGATAATTCCGGACTCGATAGGCTGGAGGAGATTATATACTTTAGGAAACTAAACTCATTCTCGTGGGAAGTTTGTGTAAATTCTCGGGTGTACCGCTACTTCGTTTAGTTCCCATCTCTTGGTTTAGTTTAGTAGGCCCTTTCTAATTAGAAGCGTCAGCGATAAAACGAGAAAGTTTTAAATTGAGAAAAGGGAGTTAATTTTACGCCCGACGTTCACCCTGATGAGCCTGTCCCTTTGTTGTCTGTCATCTGGGACCGAATTTTCAGTCTTAAGTTTTATTAGTTCTGAAATTTTTATTACGCCGTCGTAAATTGTATAATATTTATAGTATAGAGTCTGTTTGAGGTTCGGTCTAATAGTTGAACAGTATAGTTTAATAGTAATAACGTTTCTATCGATGGTTGTAAAATTTAACAGTTAATCATCATTTATAATTTGAGTCTTAGCTCGATTTGTTGAAATCTCTGCATGGAGGCTTCAGCGATTCAAGGGCTTCGAAATAAGGCTTTTTGCAAACTGGTCCTCCATACTTTGGACTTGTATACAGACTTGCCTTATTTCGAAACCCGTCACTAATATCTTTAATAAATTAATATTACATCGTGGTAATGTAAGTTAGGCTTAAGTAAGAAAAGAAAAACATGTGTTGACATTTTTCGCCCCGAAAAGCCGTCTTTCTGGGATAAAAACTGAGACGTTGCATTAATTACCACCATCTGCGTGGAAGCGAGACCTCCTTCTTACAAATTAGTTCTTTATTTACGCGGCGTTCCGCTAGGAAGACTCTAAAAATTCTCTAAAAGCTAGCCACTTTATGGTCTGTTTCTAACTACAGCTGACAAGGCCTCTCCCCCCCCCGTGGCGCTACTTCCAATATAAGCTCATAATTTGAAGTAAACCATTGTTATCGAGTCGTGTTCAGCTATTTTTAATTTTTATTTGGTTTTGGTTTTGTCTTTTTGGATACTTCCATTAATGAACTTTTATTACTTTCGCTCTGATTCATTCGAGCTTCAGGCTTCCCCTAATTAGTAAGGGACGAAAAAAATCCAAATAAGATTAGGGCTAAATTACCACTATACTACAGATGGCTTTGAAAGTCTAATCATTAAAATTTTCCATTGAAGTCTTTTTTCTCTGTGTCCGTTTTAGAATTTCTTTCAGCCTATTGAAGTTTTTCGAAATCAGTAGCTTCCATTAATTTTTTTTGTGTCTGTTGTTTTTATAAAATTCCCGGGAATCAGTTTCGAAGTTTCTAATGGATGCTAATGTACTTCTCTCAAGGAGATGAAAGAAGAATGGATGATGAAACGAAAATAGAGAAAGGAAATAGGCCTAACAATCCCCCCCCCGATCAATTCCAAACTTTCAAAGGTTTTATGTTAAAAAAGAAATTTTTACGGTTTATTTTATGCTTATTCACGTCTTTTATAATAATTTAAATTCGAACTGCATGGGCTTGAATTTAAGTCAAAAAGCAAAGATAAAGTAATTTAATTCAAATTTTTGTAATGAATACCAGCGTGAGTGCGGCAATGGATATAACGGGACTGGGTGTCCGACAATTAAAAGAATTTAAAAATAGGTTGAGCGACAATGAAACCGGCAGAATAAACGATAAAATACTCTAGGAAGTTCATGATGACGCTAGAAACGTTACGCCAGTAAAAGGACATCTCCTCCTCCCATATCTCAACCCAAAATATCATAGTATCACCCAAGAGTATTCCCTGTGTGGCTTCTACGCGTTCCTATCGGTACTCAATGCCCCTCCCCTCACTTTCTGTCATCTTACTTTCTTTCTTTTTTGGGGTAAGGGTTTCTCAATCAATATTATCCGGGACGGCCCGAGACTGATCAAAAGAAAAGTAATTTCGAGCATGGACTTTCTTTTTCGTTTGGGTTCTCTCTTTTGGGGCTCTTATACCGTTACACCAAATATAATTGAAGGCTCTCTCACTTTCGCGGATGTAGTCGAAGTCCCTAGGAACGGAAATCTAGTAACGCAACGGTGTTCTAACTTCTTCCAAGGAATTCCTTTGAGGTTTTGTAAGGAAACCGTTTCGTTTTTCCTTAGAACTCCTCGTTCTCGTCTTCTATTCTTTTCTTTTTTATATATATCCTTTTGGTATATCCCTTTTAATAGAATCCCCAGCCAGTATCATTAACCGCGTTGCATCATGGGGCGCCTTTGAATTAATACGTAATAATCTACTCTTTTTATTTTCACGCCTAATTCTTTTTTTTTTGGTTCGGTTGGTTCTATGAAGAGTCAGGGTTTGAATCTTTGATAAATTTCTATACGGAAACGCAAATTAGCGTGGTTAATTTATTACTAATTGCATATTTTCTCTTGATAGCGCTTTTTATCAATTAAGCGAAGTTGACTATAGCTGGAGTGGTTTGGTTCGGTTTATCTGATGATTTTGAAGAATCAAAGGGCATAGGTTAATGTTGCTTTTAACTATTACGGAAATAATATTCACTATCAAAATTAGGTTGCTAATTTAATTAAGACAATTTGAAATCATTGCATTCCTCTTTGCGTAGTTTTCAAGTTCACTCCCCATGCACTTGTTAAAGAATTTTTCTTCAGTGTTGGATAAATCATAATTAAAATTTTTAGTCGACCCAATTAAAAAGAGCTCTGTAGATTGACACTGTACACTTTTGTATCGTTTAGTTAAGGGGTTTATTTAGGTCAACTATGGGCTTAAAGAGACGACATCTCTCAAACGTCGACCTAAAATTCCTTCCCTTCCGAAGGGCCGAAGCTTCTCCTTATAACTCTCTCTCTCTCCCTCTCTCCTGTCCCTCTGTTTAGGCTAACTAGAACCATTAGAAGCAAAGGCGTAGGGAAAGGCGATTTTGGAAGTGGGCCAATATCCTAATCGTATTTACCTATTCTCAAATTATGGTCCAACAAAAAAAAAAAATTAAAAACTAGGGCTTGAAGATAATCTTTACCTAAATTTAGTAATATTTTTGGAGAGAATTTTTGATTTTGTCAGCTTGGTATAATTTTATTTTTATGTTTTCAAAGACGTGAATAATTGTTGCCATGCTTAACATTCCTTTTATTTGATATTGCAAGTGAAAATTGCAATGTTTTGATATTTCAAGTGAAAATTGTAATGTTTTGATATTTCAAGTGAAAATTAATGTTTTGACATTTCTGTTTTTGGATATTTCACGTGGAAAGCACATTTATTTAAATTTCATAAATGTTAAGATAACCTTCTGAAACTCATTTAATAAGTTGAACACTTTCCCTCATGTTTGCCAGTGATTACCCCCTCGCGTTTACCAGAACAAATTGATCGTCTACTTAATAATACATTCATTTAAATTTAAAATCTCCACTAGTCATTAATTAAATACCCCATTTATTATTATACACGCATTATTCCTTACATTTCCCAATAATAAATACTTGAGTATCGCAAACTGAATGCGCTATTGACTTCCCATTTCGATATAAAACGTAAATTCACGCAATAAAAGTACTATACAATAATATCGCATCAATTTTATGGAAACGATACTCACGGATTTTGCGTAACGCGATCTTTGCCTCGGTCGGTCGGTAATACAGTCAGTCTTTATGTCTGGATATAAAAGTTTTTTCGCCGCCTGTAAAGAGGTTTTTCCCCCAGTTTATTCGCGACTTTCCTCTAGCTCGGCTACTCTGTCTTTGGGGTTATCGCGTGATTTTGAGTGGTTTTGGCGCGTTTTTTAGCTCGCTTTTGACCCGGTCTGGATCTGCTCGGGACTGCTACGGGGCGCCACTGGATACTGTTTCAGTTCTCCCCTTATTGGTTCTGCCTTTTCAGAGTGGTCGATAAGCTAGATTTCTCAATGACGCACGCGCTCGCTTTAGTCTCCTATGTACCCTCTTCTTGGCCTTTACTTATATGGCGGGAAAAGTCCCACCCCCTCTGGAGGTTCCCAGATATCTGAGCTTGGAGAGACTACCAGGCGATGCCAGCTATACATGGACCCATAATGACGTCAGTGTTTGGGTTACGGGAATATTGGTGTTTGGGGTCATTGTGTAGTACTGATATGATTATGTTTTTCCTATATTTTGGTTTAAAGTCACGCAAGGACCTTACGGTTTTGTATAAATATGCCACTAGAGTACCCTTCTCAGCCTGTGAGAATTCAACCACTCCCCTAGGGGTAAGAAGTTCTGTTTATCAGACGCCACTTAACCAATGGCGGCTCAGTAGTCCTTGATTGTTTTTAAGACTAATTAAACGCTTATTATTTTGTAGTAAGAGATTATTTATTTAATTTTAATATTTAATTCCTTTATATTTAGAAAAATGCCATTCTTTTAAGGTACAATGTTACGTTACTTGAACTTTTTTAATCTTTAATTTGCGGTTGCAATTAGGCCTTGTAATTAAAGCGTGTTAAAATATGAGTGTATTTAATGATAACAAGGACTTTGGTTTAAGGATTGGTATAATATTTTTTTTATCATAAAAACTCATTTTTACGCTTCATATACCTTTACCTTTGAAATATTTTAAAATCCTTTGGAGCTTTTTGGCAAAAATAGCTGGAATCATCAATTTTGGTTTCGCAAACTTTCTTCGCCCATCCATTTCTTCCATTTTTTTTTGTCACCCTTCTTTATAGAGAATAAAAATTCCATACATAAACGCAGTACCGTCTAGGACGCTACGAAGAACTTTTTATTACATTTCGTTTTGTTGGATAGGGCCAAGAAGTAAGAATGGAACGTTGCTCGCAAACGAATGAATCTATATTTTATTTTAAAGTGTCTGTAAAGTACTAGCGGTGGGTGGGTAACATTATTTGAAATACGTCACAGGTACCACGTGACGCCAAGTTACAAAGACTACTCCGCCTGGAGTGGAACTGGACACTTATAGTCCTTTAATTGTTTTCCCCCGCCAGATTGAAGCGCGAATTCCTCGAAGTGCTAATGTAGTTTGTGAAATAAAACAAACTAAGTTTCTTTGAACCACTCCTCTCCTTTCTTGGTCACGTGCTGATGACTTATTCAAATACTCTTTAAACTACCCGCCTCTACCAACTTTACAGACACTTTAAGGGGCGCGAATTCCTGTATAATAATATATATACCTGCTTAGAAAACAAAGTCCAGAGAGGTATAACCAAAAGTGAATAAAGTTGGAGTAGAAATGAGAGTAAAATTTTGGGAAAAATTCCAGCGCCACTTTCGTGAGAAATTGGAACTGGGGTTGATAGTACATTTGGCAGGAGACAAAATATAAAATTTGAACTTTACCAGTTCGGGGTCAAACTCTCTCGGTCTCAGAAAACCTAACTCTTGCCTTACACTCTCTCAATTTTTTAGTCATTAATCCGTTTCACTTTGAAAATGCATTGTCTTTACAGTTTTTCTCTATTTGTTTCTGCCAGTATTTATATTACATATACCTAAGCTGTACCCTTTTCTCTGGTGTATTCTACAATTGGAAGGGAACTGTACGCGTAGAGCCTTCTCTTTTTCTTGAACAAAGTTCTCGCACCGTTTCCTTCCTTCAGGCCTTTTTTCTCATCTTATTCTTAGTTTTTTTTTCTCTTTAGACAGAATGAAATAAAACAATGTTTGCTCGTAGGCCTAGAATATTACTTTTAAAGTTAATATTGTTCATTGTTGCCAAGGAAGCGTGTTCCTCCTTTTTTTCTCTGAATTATTTTGGGAAGGGAATCAAACGCATATTAAAACTTGGTTTTAAACAAGTGGTCGCAATTAAAAGTGAGGATTTTATAGTCAACTATATACAGAACATCCCCCTTAATTTATAGCAGACTTATCAGAAACACCCTGTACATAGATTTTAAATGAAATTTACCTTCTTTGGGTCAAACAAAAAAACACCTCTGACCTGGTCAAGTTGTACCGACTAATCTGTCACGATTCTCCGCTCTAAAATTTACGATAAAACCTTTTTCGAAAGGTGGTAGGTTTTAGGTGTTTTACTTTACCTTTAATACCTCTACACTCCTAACGTCGAAATGACCCAACCTTATCGCTCAAGTACGCGCTTTGCTAGATAAGACATAAGTTCGTATTGCCACGCCGATAAGGCTAGCTTTATAAATGGCTTCTCTGTATAGCCTAGCAGCGTTTAGTAAAACTCTTAAATCATAGTTTCTATTTTTAGTTAATATATCAAGCAAAAAGATCAAATTTAATGAAATACCACAGGTATCCAATATGTATCGCTATAATATTGCCGAAACTACATGTCCCTATTGCCAATAGTGACATAATCCACCGAACCCACGACTTTTTTTTTTGTTTTAAACAAAAATAAAATGTAATATAATGGAAAAAAGAAAGGAATTTTTTGGCGAGTTTCTGTCGGTCGTTATTGGATGTAAGCCTCCGAAATATCGATTCTTTCCGGAAATGTATTGTGAATTCGATCGGCGGCGTCATCGCGAAATTCTTGCCATTTTCTCTTCCCGAACACGTCCACCCTCTCCTTGCACGGTACCATTTTTTAAAGCCACAACCCCCTAAATTCCACGACTCCTGCCCGGTGTGTAACTTCAAAGAGATTTCGAAACCGGAGGAACAATTCCTCACGCCATAAACCTAGCATTGACTTCAAGGAGCAATTTTATTTCAAAGTGTACGCTACTCCTTATCATTATTCTCGCATAAACACCCTCGCAAAGTCGAAACACACGATGGGTTTGAAGATTAATGACACTGACACCCATGCACCTACGCGTTGTTATAAAAACGATTTGACCTCTGCTCTTTAGGCGTCCTAATCTGACTTTTAATAAATGGTTCAGTCCTATAATATACTCGTCTGACATCGGTGGTTAGTATTTTCTGTTTTCAACCTAAAGGGTTGAAATATCAATGGAGATTTAGTGGTTTTTTAGGATATGACTCGCTTGATTAAAGGCCGACTTCCATCGAAAAGGGTTCTTACGAATTGAAAACCGTGCATCGAGAGTAACAATGGAGCGACCGTGCCGATTTTCGAATCCCCTCTGGACAAAATTTTGAGGGGTTCTTACGAACTGAAAACCTTGATACGGGGGTTCTTACGAACTGAAGATAAACAATAGATATTTTCCTTCAGAGGGTCGTAAAAATCGGGAATAAAATATTTAAGAGACTTTCTATTGTTTATCTTCAGTTCGTAAGAACCCGCGTAGCAAGGTTTTCAGTTCGTAAGAACCCCTCCAAATTTTGCCCCAGTGGGGACTCGAAAATTGGCATGGTCGCTCTATTGTTAAGAATCGATGCACGGTCTTCAGTTCGTAAGAACCCTTTTCGGTGGAAGTCGGCCTTTAAGAACCCATAAAAGTTCCCGAGAACATACGAATATTCTTCTTAGGTTTGCCTAAGTTTGCACGGGGGAAGCTGAGGTTACGGCTCAATTCTATCTTCTCTGGTTTTTTAATGGGGTTTTTCTTGGATTGATATGAATTTCGGTGTTTTTCCTCCAAAGGATGGTTTTTAGGCCTACATATTTCATTTCTTAAGAAGAAAGTTTTATTTAGGAAAATACTCTTCAGTTTGTAATTTTCTAAAACTTTAAATGAAAATATCGCATCGTATTGAACCGGTACATAAACCTTTCACGAATAAAAATAACCCGTTTACTCGTATTTACTAGTTTCCATTGACAGTTAATTATCGTAATTAACAGTTTAATATTGATTTGCAAAGCGAAAAGCGAAACAAAACTTACCTTTTAACGTATCTGTTAAGTTACTAATCGTGGTGTAATCAAAAATTCTTATCTCAAATTTTTTATCTCTCGTGCGAATTTGACGTACCTTTTTGTTTCGTATATTTTATTATAATCCTCTGACATTTAACAACATCGTACATTATTCGCAAAAATGGCGTCAATTTACTTAAAATGTTTATTTATAAGCGTGTTTGCTGTAAGTGTGGCTATCGAGGGGGAATTAGATTGGCTGAATTGTAAACCGGATAAAATTTGCGAACGCGTGTTTTGTCCGGATTTGTCAAATTGCGTTGAACCTAATATGGAAGTTGTTAAGAAAGGCGGACTTTGCGGTTGTTGCGACACTTGCGTCCGACTTTTAAGTGAGTATTGTAATTGCGATATCGCTGAGATTTTTGATGATGTTAAATTAATTGGGGTAATTTAAATAATAGATAAAGGCGCTTCGTGCACACCTATTGCTAAACCCGCTGGTTTGGTAGAAAACGTGGCGAAATGTATGCCCGGTCTAAAATGCCATGAAACTGATGAACGATGCGTCGAAGAAGATGGTTAGTATTGTTAGTAGAATTGAACTATCGTGAACTTTAATTTTTTTGTTTCTTAATTTGAAATGAAGAGGAAGATAAGTTACCAATTTGTCTGCGAGTAAGAAAAATGCGTGAAGAGATTCAGCAAAATGATTTATACGATTTACCATTTCGCAAAGATCTTTGGATGCCCGAATGTGACGAAAAAGGATTTTTTAAAGCTAAACAATGCAAAGACAAAAAGTACGAAACGATCAAAATTTCTTTATAATTACCGCTTTTATCGATAAGAAATTTGATATAAAATTCTAAATCTAATAGATGCATGTGTTTAGCCAAAAATGGGGAACGTTTATTTGGTAACGCCGAAGTAGAACTCTCCGCTAATATGACATGTGGTAGGGTTCACGCGACACTTACGCTAGATTAGAATTTTTAATAGAAATTAAGTACGAGTTGGAATTCAGGTTGCTCCGTTGCCGTCCACGAAGACAGAATGACTGAACCGCAAGCTTGGATGACCAAAGCTCACTTCAGGTGCACGAAAACGGGAGATTACGAGGAATTGCAATGCTACGAGAATTTATGCTATTGCGCTGATCAAAAAACGGGGAAACCCAAAGGAGCCATGGTTCTTATAGATCATCACGAATTCCTCCCTTGTTGTAAGGTTCGATGGATATGTTGAGCTGTATTTGCATATTGATCTGGTTCCTAATTAGATAAGCAAAGATCCGCTAAGGAATTAACATACTTGACAAAATGCGAAAAGCAAGAAATACGAGAGAGCAAAATGTTTTACGAATTTTATCAAAAGGGGATTGTTATTGATGGTTTCAAAACGGTAACGTGCGATTTGGATGGTAGTTTCTCAGCGCGTCAATGTGATCCTCAAGCGTACGTTATTCTGGTCATACATTTTTTCCAAAATACCGTGCATTTCGTGATTTCATTTCAGAAATATTCTTTTCGTCGATATTTTTTAGTTGTTATTGCACAGATAGAAACGCGACCTCCTTAAGAAGTTACAAAATAGACAGAGCAGCTGCTGATGAATTGAAAATGACCTGTCGTAAGTGCAAAATCAGCTATTACGTTGGCTCTACCCTAAACATTAAATTTTCAACGTTAATCCCCGAAAAAGGATGCGCTAGAGATGAACACGACAACGAAGCGAATTTCGCTCGATTTCCCACATTAAGATGCGGTAACATGGGTCAATTTGAATACCATCAATGTAACGGAAAGGATTGCTTTTGCGCCGATGAAGATGGGGATTATATAACGGAAGCCGTTTTATACCAAGAAGAACTTACTAATCAATGCAGAGAACTTAGAGTAATGCTGGAATTAGAAGCGATGTTACGAGAGATAAACCAATTTGGCTACGCTGCTACACTGAAACGAATGTTGACAACGACAACGCAAAAATCGATTGATATTGCAACGAAGAAATAATTTATTCATCGGACAACAACACCAAGAAGAATAATTTATCACAATAAAACCAATTTTCTAACATCGTTTTCTTTTATTACGGGTATAAAACTATTAACAGGTGTACATTATGCGCGGGTTATTGCAAATTATTATTATTCTTATTGTTACGTTGTGCAGTTATTGAGTATTTTATTTAGGCACTATATTTAAAATTAAGTGCAGAAGCTAATTACAGAAGTACATAAACTATATCTAAGGCATTTACTTTTCGCTAATTTCGGTGGAATGTCATCATTCATATATATATATTAAGTATAAAATTAATAACAAAAATTATAACGATTAAAAATTAAGTATGTTTCGTAATGGTACATGTTTAACAGTTGGAAGAAACGATTTTGAACTGAATAGTTATAATAGAAGATTTAACAAAACTAGTTAACTTTTAATGTTTTTCTCTGAAAGGAGGGTACTTTCCAGTTTACGGTAACGCGCAACCATTGGCTTGTAAATCTGTCAACAAAAATTGCGCATCCTTTTCAAACCAATTGCCACCCCACCATATGCAATTTTCTTACCTCTTCCGCGTCTTTTGCTGGTTTAGCCGCTAATTTGAACTCTTCCGTTGTTACAAACATTTTCTCGAATTGCGCGTTGTTGCCTAATAAAGCTGTAAAGATAATTAATATTACGCGTAACGTCACGTGACATTACGCTTACCATATTTGGCCATATAAGCTGCTCCCAAACTCGCTGAGTTTGCCGAATCTTGTACGTAAACTGGGCTGTTAAAAACATCCGCGAGCACTTGCAACAACGATTCGTTACATGTTGCACCCCCGGTTGCTAAAACTCTACTACCAACGATGAACCCTAAATCTTCAGCGTGCGCGCGTTTGGCTAAACATTGACCTTCAACTACAGCTCGTACTTCAACTTCTTTCGAAAACCTGGACACCTTAATAGAAACCGCGCTACTTGTTATTCATATCCGTATTTTTCTTTAACCATTAATGATAATTCTAGCTCACTTTATCGTTATTTTTATTAAACCTGTAGTCACCCTCAACTGGTGGGATAATCTCCATTAAGTCGTAATATAACCCTAAAAATGTTAAGATAAGAGTTGACTACAACTAGGGCTAACTTAAATGTACAAGTAACGTGCGTGCCTATATTGCCAAAGTTTCCTCTTGGCGTGCTATTCAATAATTCCGTAAAAATATCCCAAGAACCTTCCGCGCATGAATCGCAAATTCGTTGTCTCGTAAGAGACCCATTTTTAAAGCTACGTAAGAAATTCATCAGTAAGCTTCTACGCATAATAAGTAGTATTGTTTTAGTACCAAAGTAGGCCCATGTACGAATTAGGGTCTATTGGATTTATAAATATATTCCCTATTAAGTTTGGCTTTGGGTTGGACAACCATATGAAGACGGTATCGCTCGTTCCTAGACTGACCGCCATGTCTTGTTCACGTAAACGTAGACCGACTAACGAAGCTGCACCGATTAATTAAAATTTTGTTCTTTATATAATCTGCCCCAGTTTTTTCGCAAAACGCAGTTTAATTTTACCAGGATTATCCCCAATAAACGCTGCAACTTTGCAATTTGGCGAAAAGTTGTAGCGTTGGACATAATAGCTCGAAATTGGTCCCTATGTGTTAGAGTTCTTCATTCAATACCATTTTCAGTTACCATATTACCACTTTTTTGTTTGTTTTACCAAAATTGTGTTTGATGCGACTGGTGGTCCTAACTTTTCATCCAAATCTGGTGCGCATGCCTGAAAGAAATTCATTCATTTTTCTTGACGCGTCACGCATACAATCCATTAACATTATTCATGATTTTCAACACTAACATGAATACAATCCATGCACCATTTTTTCGTGTTGATATCTAATAAATTCATGCCAGAACCATCGCTGTAATCGATGCTAGCGTAATCTCCGAGTAAAATAGATGCTAAAAAACTGCTGACTAGTGAAACTCTCTGCAAGAAACGTTTATTGAGATGACAAAACAGTTCAATATCAATTGAACAACGCACTTCGGTGCTCTTATAAGCTTCGGGTCTTGTAAGGAACAATTTGGCAATTTGATTGCCCGTGAATCGTTCTATTGCCCTGGATCCGGTGATTTTCGCAACCGCTTCAGCCCCTCCCATAAATGTTTCTAATATCTGGCATTGTTCTGTTGTGCTGGAATCCATCCAAACTGGCGAATCTGATATGCTAAAGCATCCCTATCGCACAAAACTTAACGGTAAAAAACACCAAATTGCAATTGCAACCCATAGTTTAATTTACCGACCTGCAATTGATCATGCAAGAAATTATCAGGATTTAAATTTTGCAGCTTGGTTTTAGTGCCATATTTCCAAAATACGCTGCCATGTTGCTATAACACGCGTCAAAATTATATTGATGGAATTTAAGCACCTATAGTGGGCTCCCTTACCTGCCCAGCCCCTGACACCCCAGCTACGGTACTAAAATCTAACCCGTTAACTTTGAGTTTTTCTAAGAGTATGTCTAAAGCCTTTATCCACATGATTGAGGGTGCAGTGACCCTCTTACCATCAGGGTGTTTGTGAACACCTCCGTGTGTTCTGTCAAAAACATGTTTTATTTAAATTTTAATATCCCCATCACTGTGTGTGTGTTTTTTTACCGGTATTCCGGCAAATCATTATCAAAAGCTACTGAAGCTTCGAAGACGATTTCTAGTAGGTCGTTCACAACCGTTGCTTTTAGCTTTCAAAGTTTTAAAAACATGTTAACATTTTTTTAAACATTCGAGAGCCTAGTTGGGGCGCAATGTTACCTGCTGGGTACTGAGATCGAATCCAATATAATTATGCTCACAATCCCCAAAATTCGACATTTTACTTTAACATATATATATTAAGTATAAATATAATTATAGTCTCATGCTAAAAACATCAGTGTATAAAGGCCCAAAAATGTGTTTTACAGGAACTTCGCCATTTTGTTTTAGAATGTAAACGTCCTCAAAAAACGATAAATAAGGAATTTTCTAGTCGTAACTCAATGTTGAAAAGTGTTCCCCAAAACCCTAGTGGTGAACATGTACACATAATGTAAAATGTATGGGGAATTTCCTTTTCCCGTTAGGAAACACGTGTTCTATGTTTAATATTGATGTTTCTACTTTTGTAAATATTTTTGTAATTCTGTTTCCATGGAAACCAGCTTATCAGCTGTTTCCATATGTATTTGTTCAATTATTACGCGGTTAGTAATTAGCATACATTTATTAATTTAATCAAAAAGTGTTTAAAAATTGCGTCTCGAAATGGTCTCGCTTTTATTACGACCAAAAAATTTGAAGGGAAAAATGGCTTGTAGCAGACGACATTGGAGGTGTACGAGAAAAAGATTGCTCATTCTCGTAATCGTATCGGGCAACCTCTATATATTAGTTGGCCATGCGTGTTTCTGTCAAAACGCTTAGAAACTTTAGTAGTCGTGGATTTTAAAGTATTTAATTTTAGTAATTAAATTATGCAAATGAATTTTGAATTAAGCTAATTTTCTACAAAGTGATTAGACTCTAAAATACGTGATTTTGGAGTAGTGACAAGTTTTCGTATTAGCTAAACGTCCGGGTCACGAGGTCAGTAAAAAAGGCGGGAAAATTCACCTTTGGAAATTCCAAGGAGGTGTTTTTCCAACGTGCACTCTTTGTTACGTACCACGAGGATTTGATGATTGATTTAGGTAATTATAAGCTACATTAATCTAACATTAAATATAAAAATAATGCTAAATAACTTGCATGGATTGCACTTAAATACTAATGGAATATTTTACATACAAATATTTGCATAGAATGCTATGTATCTATGGTTCTTTCCACTTACCTTTGTTTCCCTCGCTCCATGGTTATGCATTAGCTTTCCTAAATTAATGTTATGCTTTTAAATTACATTTAATTGGAATATTTCAACAGTTAATACATAGTAAGCACTGCCCATCATTTTGCTTTGAATATACCCATGTATCTGTATGGCTCGTTTTCACATTTCACCCATATATTGTTATAAGTCCCGCACATGGTTTTGCACATAATGTGTTTATAATAACACGATCGTCACGTAGAATTTAAAAAATTGCCATTGCAATTTTCTTTTAAGAATGTAAAGTTAACCGAGTGAATCAGTCTCAACTCCATACCTCGCTGTTTTAACTTGTTCTCATTTCAACGGAGCCGTAATTCTTTGTGGAGTTAGAGTTATCTGCGCTAAACATGGATAACTTTCAAAAGCTAGAAAAAATCGGAGAGGGTACCTACGGAGTAGTTTACAAAGCTCGCGATAAAATCACGGAGAAAATTGTAGCTCTTAAGAAAATCCGTTTAGAAACGTAAGAGATGTTAAGGTTTGAAGTTTTTTCATTTGATCAGTTGGTAAGTAATATTTTAAAGAACACTTTGCAGCGAATCGGAAGGCGTGCCTAGCACAGCTATACGAGAAATAGCCTTGCTCAAAGAATTAGACCATCCAAACGTGATCAGATTAATCGATGTAGTTTATTCTGATCAAAAACTGTACTTAGTTTTTGATCACTTAACGCAAGATTTGAAAAAACTTATGGATGAAGGACCCAAAGATGGCCTTTCTGTGCCTTTAGCTAAAGTAATTACTTAGATACCACGACTAGTAATTGTCCTCGGGCAAAATATTAATTTGAATTAACACGAATTTTGTAGAGTTATTTATATCAGATTTTACGAGGCATCGCTTATTGCCACTGTCATAGGATACTTCACCGTGATCTTAAACCCCAAAACTTGTTAATTGATATGGAAGGCAATTTAAAATTGGCCGATTTTGGATTAGCTAGAGCTTTTGGACTCCCATTACGAACCTACACTCACGAGGTTGTGACCCTATGGTACCGGGCCCCCGAAATTTTGTTAGGAGCTAAATATTACTCGACACCCGTTGATGTATGGAGTGCCGGATGCATTTTTGTAGAAATGGTAATTAGCTAACCTGCCTTCGAGTATAGTGTATAGTTTATGATTATAAAATATTTATTTTTAGTTGTGTAAGAGGGCCCTGTTTCCCGGTGATTCGGAAATTGATCAGATTTTTAGAATATTTCGAACACTCGGTACTCCCGATGAGAGTACTTGGCCTGGTATCACGAAATTGCCCGATTACAAAAGCAAATTTCCAAAATGGCAAATGCAAGATCTATTCAAAATTATACCGAAATTAGACTCGGAAGCCCATGACTTGATATTGGTTTGTTTTTATTTCATTTTTCGCTACGAGGGGAAACTGCAATAAGAAAGAGTGCCGCTAAGACTTAAGTTCGGCAAAAATTTCCGTTTCCCTGAAAAACTTCATTTATTTTTCAATTCTAAGAGGACTTATATTAAAATTAACAAATAATTCCTTCCCGCGAATAGAAACTACTAACGTACAACCCACAAAAACGTATATCGGCTCAATCCGCCACTTCTCATTTCTTTTTTAACGATGTGGCCCTTCACCCACCACCAGTGATAAAAAAGTAACTACGTCAAAGGGAAGGGAGAGTCAGAGTCTCTGTGTTATTGTTTTGCACGTAACATTTCATACAATAACATTCCTTCAGTGCAAATCCTCGTAAAAGGAAGTTATTTTTATTGTAATTTTATTATCCGTGTTCACATTGTTTGTTTGTATTCATGGCGTGCCTTGTCTTCTTACCAAAGAAAGTACTTAGTCTTTGGTAAAAATAATAAATAAGAATAAGACAAGTTGTTTTCTTCGAACAAATACACACTTTGTATTTGTATTATAAAAACTTTTAAAATAAAACACATTTTTAACACATTTTTTAAATAATTTTTCGTCGTAATTAAAACATTTTTGTTTTACAAAAAAAAAAAAAAAAACATTTCACGTTCAATTTTTTTACAGACTAGTTTTAGTTGTTGTAAAATGATTTTTGGGTGAATTAATTAATTTCTACCCCAAATTAATTTGTTTTTTTAATATGCCACGTGCATAGAATTTTTGTAATTGCAAAAGAGTAAAGTGCAAATTAGAAATTATGGGACCGTTTCGCGCCATCACTAGAATATAATAACCTCAACATCAAATAATTAGTCTTTAGTTTATCTTTTAGTCTTATTACACATCCATTTATTTTAAGCAACGAATATATAAAGGATGCAACAACTTCCGCACTTTTAAATAATCCCCCAGCGTTGGAAAATGCGCGATGTAATGTGCTATTATAGTTTAAACCCTGTGCCATATTGGGCAATTGTTTCCGTAAGGTTACGTCGTAGGAACAATAGAAAGTATATATTTTTATTAAACACAGCACCAAGTTCCATAGCACTACCGTCAGTTGTTGAAAGTACTCTTGAAGCACCAAATTCTATTGTCCATATGATATCTTTCATAGCCCAACGGATTAGTGACGTATGGCTACGTTTTAACTCCGTAACCACGGATAAAGAACACGCGTGAGGAAATTTGTTTTCACGCTATAGGATAGGCAACTTCCTTGGCTATCTCTAACGGAAGCTTATTCTGTATATACTCTGTTACAACTTCAGTTGTCAGCACGCGCAAAGTTAAATTACATGCTGACAACCGATGTTGTAACAGAGTATACACAGAATAAGCTTTCCTCGGAGATAGCCGATCCTGTAGCGTGAAAATAAATTTAATGACGCTAATTTTAGTAGTAATGACGCAAGCATCCAAGATGGCCAAGTGGTGGCGGCGGCCATCTTGTATGCTTGCGTATCTGGGTGGTCATTACTACAATGAATCTATATAACTATGAATATCCAGCTCTATCATATGCCCCTTCTATCATGTCGTTTTGGTTTGGGTGTTACCCTCCTAGCTTTGACGCGTTTTGCGTGGCTCTAATATCCAATCACAAGACAAGAGGAAGTGACGTTTCGAATTTACACACCCCCTGACTCCCCCTCCCTTCTCCCGCTCCTAACACTAGCAGACACGTGACTGATGTCTCCTTTCGCTAAGCCCCGCCCAAACCTTATCGAGAGGTTAGACAGCGTAACGCAGCTCTATATTCATAGTTATATAGATTCATGTTACTACTCATTCTTTATCCATACCGTAACCTTAGAGAACATCGCTTCATTCAACATTTACCATTCCTTTACATTATTTTAAACTAAATGACTACATTACCCTATACCTATACGATAACCCTTAACGTAATTTATTTTCAGGCTAATGCTCTCCTCTTTATCACTATAAAATCCGTCCCCATTTGGCACAAAGCTCATAAAGGGATTATAACGTTTAATTTATAATACTCGCCCTAAGCGTAATTACTAATTAGTTACTAGCAACAAGAAAAAAACTAAAAAGTTATATTCCCTTAATGCCTAAAAATGTTTAGTTTTTTTACGAATCACATTGGGATGGGTAATTAAATAATTAAAACTAATTGTGACAATGTCTATTTTTAATCCACGTACCTTTTTTTACTTCAATATCGAAGCCGTTATTATTATTTTTCATATAAATCTTTAAATGGTAACCATCAATATATAAAAGTTTCTTTTATGTCCCAAAAAACGTAAGCTTTCAAAAAACACTTGTTTTTACTATTACCACCTTCCGAAACGCGACGCGTTAATTATAATTTACTAAATTACTAAATTATCTACATATACGAATTAATTTATTAATTACTTTCACTAAAAACGAAAGAAAGAAAGAAAAGTCCCGCGAAAATTTAATAATTAAAAAGTTTGATATTATCGAACGATTTAATATTAAATACGCGCCTTATCATTAAAATTCAAATTAATCACTGATTGTCCATTAAACGTGGAATGATTTTAGGGTTGTAATATTCTAACAATATTCGTTTATTATTTTAAGCAAAATAATTTGCATATTTCTCTTCGTTTTATATTTATAGTAAATAATGCAGCCATTTGTTTGTTTGTTCGTTAAGCGTTCTTTTTTTCTTTTTGATATAAATATTGTTAGAATACTAAATTTAATGGACAAAATGGGTTCCCCAAAAACCGTCGTAATTAGCCTTATTCCTGATCAGCGCCATCTACCCATAGCGGCTACTTTGAGAACTACTGTAAGCGGCAAGCCAATCAGATGTCGCTAAAATCTGGTGACGTCATTTTTGGTAAGACCCGAGAGTGCCAGTCAGTGACGTCACCAGATTTTAGCGACATCTGATTGGCTTGCCGCTTACAGTAGTTCTCAAAGTAGCCGCTATGGGTAGGTGGCGCTGATCAGGAATAAGGCTAATTCTGTCTTTTTTTTAACTCTTTTCTAGAAATCTTTGGACGCGTATTAATCTCTCTCTTAATTCAGGATGAAAAGAGCGTTTTTTGATGCGATATTAGCATTTCCATCACCAAGGCTTCTAAATGCCAGGCGGCTAATTGCGCTGTTGGACCAATTTCGGGTGAACGTAATATGTTGGGACAAAATATTGTACTCAAATTGTGCGCCGTCATCATGTTAATGCGACTTCGTTCCGCCACTCTGTTTGCACACGAAGTGAGTACATTTTGATTGGTTGTTTTCGATTAGTGTTTGCTTGGTAACTAACCTATTATTAAAGGGGCTGTTCGGACAGTGGGACAAACGACGGACAGTGGGACAAACGACGGACAGTGGGACAAACGACGATCTTCCTCATCAGGTGGGTAAAAAAAGGAGAGGGGGGTCGGACAGCCCCTTTAAGGCCAGTACTTGAAAGATTGAAGAAATATTTGGGGTAAATTAAGAAACTTCGAACCCAAAATAATTCTTTAATCTTAAGACTAGCTAGCTCTATTGGTCAAAAGTGTTTGTATACCTATTTAAGTGACCTAGTAGAAATTTTAAGGTTTGATAGTGAGCGGGTGGCAATCTAGCGATCGCGTCTTTCAGACCTTGGATTCTGTGCTCTAGTTGAGTATGTCCTGTCAAAAACATTTACCCCAAAAAAATAATTCCCATTTGAAATATAATGACGCGACACTCCAATGCGCGCGCATCGCGTATTGTAAACTTCAGAGCAAGATGCGTAGAAACATAAAAATTGCAATTTTACTCACGAACTGCTGCTAGAAAATGACTATAAGCGTCGTAAGTGACTAATGGGATGGGAAGAAGTCGGAAAAAGAGTTTAAGTACTCCCGCTATGACGTTAATATCCTCGCAACAAGGTACAGCCGGAGTTATATCCACTTTTTCACCATCTGCCAAGTGCGGAATGCTCTCACTTTTAAGTTACACTACAACCCACGCGAAACGCGTACGTACCTCTTTCAAATGCGTTCTTGACGTATTCAATCGCGTCATTGAAACCAGGCACTCTGTAAATACCTTCCATGTCCAATCCTATATATAAAATACGCTCGTTAATTGGGTTTTCTCATTAATAGGGCGGGGACAATTACCTCTAGTTTCAATTTCTTTGACGCACATATCAACCACAAAGGGTCTAAGAGTATTATGGGCTTTGACTAAGGTTGTCAAATCGACACCAAAAATGCGCTTGACGTGTTGTAAATCAGGCAGGCACTCATTTGGAATTTTCTCCGAACATTTGTGATGGGCGACCAGTCCGCAATCCTCGCATTTCACCCCCTGAGCAATGAGCCCCCACATGAAATTTCCGCAAAAGTCACACCAAGGTAGACCTTTGAAGTTGAAGGTCTGTCAAAACACGCGAAAATCGGACATTAACATCGTTGCACGCACCGATGCTTAATGGAATTATACCTTAAACGAGTGAGGTTTTTCAAACTGGGACACGTCAATGTCTTCATCCTCCTCGTCCATTAGAAAGGCCTTTTATAAAATCAACACGTCAATTTAAATTTGAATTTAATTTAAACTAACTGAAATTAATGTTAACCTCTAACGGAGGTGTTTCATAGTCATGGGGTGACTCTGGACTTTCGGGTCTGGCGATAGGGGCGGGAGCGTGAGCTTCCTGCGATTTACTGGATTGTTGTTTGTTCTTTCGTAACGTTCTTTGATGCATTTTCCATAGTTTATCGCGATAGGGGTTAAGAGTCATGTAAGGGCTTTCCGCGTAAGTCGACTCTTGATGCATCATGGAGATGTAATTACCCGCGTGGGCTTCTAAATACAACGTAATTAGTCCATCCGCGACTAGATCTTGAACGGTATCGAAGCGTTTCTCCCCAACATAATGCTTTCCGTCAAAATATAGTTTGAAATTTTTCATTTGACCCCGAAATCTTTAAAAAAAAAAAAAACCAATTATTTCACGGCGTTCTGTTATTTTTATTATAGGGTAATGGCAGCCCTCTGCCTTCGACTGTATTAAGCTCTATGCGGAAATAACATGGGGTGCCATTAGTCTATTATTTTCACGAGTAGGTTTTTCCTTTTCTTACTTCATACTGAGAGTAAACTGTCCAGGGGCTCTTTGACTTTCCCTGACTAAATAACTTCCTTCTTCCGTTAATAATTTGTCAGCTTCCTCTCTTGAAACAGCACCGTGAAAACTGATATATATGAAATAATTAGCTATTAATAATTAGCGATAGTAGGCCTGGTAAGACACTATCTTACTCTCTTCCGTAATGCGAAGGTTTATTAGGGATTTGACGGTAGCATATTATTCTCTTTGGGGTCGGAGCTTGCTGTTGTAAGTGATATACTACGATAAAACAAATTTTTTCTATTCAATTCCGTATTTCTGGCAGTAGTTTTGAAAATTATCTTACGGTATGTTTTCCATATTGGTGGTATATCGCCACCTAATAGGTTTTTGAACCTGCGATCTCGAACTGTTTACAAAATATAATAATAAATAAATAAATAAAAACGCCCATTCGTGCAATGTTTAAATATAACCAAGGCTTAAGATTAAAATGAATTTACCAGCTTGATTTCGCGACATTGTTTATTTTTCCAAGATAAACAATTGCAAAGCGCCTAATTAAATGTTAATTGAGCCAGGTTTTTACAGAATTAAGCTCTTAATTTAAATTAAACGGCACTGTGTGTGGTATAGCGTGTTTCGTAATGGCTACAGTACACGCGATACTCCATGATTGATGACTAATTCCTAGGGGGGGGGACTTTCCCCCATCTTCCTATTGGATATTAATAGCTGTGACGTCATGTATTTAAATCTAAACACGAACCATAGCCCAGTGGATCCGCGCTCACGGACGTTGTGCTGCAGCGCGAGTAGCTCGCATCGCGATGTGCGTGATCGAGTGGGCTATGTGTTTGTTTATAGTTATTCCAAGTAAAATTTTATGTTTTAAACAAATATTTTATTGAAAAACAAGAATGATACAAAATTTTATTTTAATAATTTTAATCTATGGCGTCCATAGCTTCGTAAGCTTGTCTTAATTCTGAAAAAAAATTAATATGGATTAATTAAAAATATAGTAATAATTATAATAACTTCATTACCATGATGCAGAACTCT
Source organism: Phalangium opilio (assembly GCF_054372755.1). Taxonomy (NCBI): domain Eukaryota; kingdom Metazoa; phylum Arthropoda; class Arachnida; order Opiliones; family Phalangiidae; genus Phalangium; species Phalangium opilio. The sequence continues at coordinate 98,938 of NW_028324189.1, forward strand.
GAATTTATCCTGTGTTAAGCAAAAATTAGTGTCCTGGGGTTTTTCTTTATCATTAGTTTTAACTTTTAAATTTAAATTAATGACTGGTTCTGCCAAGTTCGTTACACTGCTGGAATTCATTAGAAAATCTATTCTCCATTTGCTGTCAACCAAATGAGAAACTAAAAATGGAGAAGGAATAAATAATTTATAAGGCATATTTTCAGATGCTAATTAAAACTAAACTAATATAGTCTTAATTACATCTCAAACTTTTATTTTTAAAGTGCTCATCTAGTTGAGATACTTTTTCCCCATAAACTTTGCACAATGCGCTAGTCAGCTCTTTGGGTAACCCTAATTGCTGTAGTTCATTAGACAGAGATTCCTCATCAACATTATGTTTTGTTGCACTTGTAATTATATAAGCTAATACTGCAATTGCAGCTTTGACATCACCAGAATCTTAAAGAAAACATTTTAGTTTCTATACTGCAATTTAATTTTTTATTTTTATTATTTACCATATTTGGCATCACTAGTTAACTTGTATATTTTGTCATACTGAAAGTTAATTAGTTTAATTATCTAAGTTAAAATTTATTGGGTAATAACATACATCAATACCAGTTCCTAGTAGGTCACTAACAACTTGAGTACATAAGAGTTTCATTTTGACCGAAGTCTAAAAAGTATCTTTGTTTATTAATTTTATTTAACCCATTAATTAAAAAAATCAGGCTCATACTGACAATTCTACTTAAGGTGTTTATTTCGGCTAAAACCCAATCAGGACAGTCCAAATCCCCGCAGAATCGAAATCTCTATAAATGCAATAATTATTAATGCAATTAAAATAATAGAAACTCACTAATTACCATTTTTAATCTATCTTAAATCACGATAACTTTCGTTATGACTGACAATCAGTAAGCCTTTGACACCCACTCACCAAGCACGGGGCTGACTTGAGGTCAAAGTTCGAAGCGCGGATTTTCCTCTCTCTACTAAAGATGGCGTTATACTTTTCCCGCTCTTTATGAAAGCGGGAAATACAAAAGAGTTCGACGAACTCGCGAGCGATTACTAAACAAAAACATTATATACTAAACAATAAGAAACCGATTTACTTTCTAACCTAAAACAAACATGGATCAGTAATTCCAAACGTGGACCAAAAAAAACAAAACAGATTATGAAAGGAAATTTTGTGGGTAAAATGTATCTTTGAAAATTGTTGTTATATCACGGCTTATTAGTAATTTAATAGGCCAAGAGTAAAGGTTGATGCGTTTTGTTGTTAAAGTTGGATACGTTTCGCGTCATATGTCCCTGCGTCGGGCCACTAAATTCGAATAAAAAAATGTAATATCGGACCTCAGAAAAGTCATTTATGGTTTCTACGCAACCGTGACGAAAATGACTTTTTTTGTGATAGGGCCAACAAATTAAAACGCGTTCGCATTAGCTGGTCATACCGAAGGAAGAATTTTTAGGCGTGGCTTAAGTTATTCGTTGGAATTTATGTATTTGTTCAGGCTGTTGTTGTCCGTAGGGTTATTTTTGGGTTTCCGAATGTTTAACTTTTATTGGACTTGAGGGTTAGCACATATCCTTTAATATCTGCTAAAGTCCTTGAAGTCTGAAATGTCAAGAAAAAATCTGGGAAATTTAAAATGGTCTTCAGGGAATATCATTTTGGTTCGTGACAATCTTGTTTCGCGTTAAATTCTTTTAGTCGAGATGGCGATTCCATCTGCGAACACCAACCCTTTGTCGCGAATATTGACCACACGTACGGCTGGTATTTGTAATCCATTCTTTTGATTGTGTTCATCGTTCGCGAGTCACCAGGAATCGGGAAACTTCGTATACGCCCAAATTATTGTCAAGGCAACAAATACTAATAAAAAGGTTCATAGGCAAAATTAATGCGGGTTATACATCCGCATTGCTTCGTTCATCCATCGACGACTGTAGTTGAAATAATATCTAGAGTCCGTAAAGACCCTTATGTTCGGTTTAACGGTTATCCTGCACGGTTTTCTTTCAACATGTACTTCGATCGTTTGTTCTTGACCATAATCTTAAAGTTGTTGAGATAATACGGTTGTAGATTGATAAAAGTGCGGAACCGATTTTTAAATGAAACTGAAAACTTCATTCTCTCGCTGCTGGATACTTTTATTTTATCAAAATCGATATTGAATCGTCAAATTTTTCGGTGAGAATTAATTTTGTTGTATTTGTAAAATCACGGGTGGAAATCGGATCTACTTAGAAGTTTGACAGAAACTTAGAGCGCCACTTATGTCTTTTAGAGACTCGCGTTAATTTTAAATATTTTGAAAAACTGTTGGCTTCTCTTAGACTAAGATTTTTATCGCAAACGGTGTTTTGGCAAGTGTCCATCACTAAATTAGCCTATTTGCTTTTGATAGTGATCATAAGTGATGGCGAAGTTTATGAAAACTATAATGTACACCCACCTTTCTTAATGACATCTGATTTACCACCCTGATTTTATTACTAAGCCAAGCACCTCGAGCGTTATACGGTGTTACATCTCACCTATTTTATGTGTGTTTACTCAGTACTTCCGTTACCGTTCTTTCGTTAATTTGTATGAGAATAACATTTCCAATGAAGGACATGATGTCCTTCTGGAAGTGTTGGATTTCACCGGGCGATGATAAAAACGCCGCTAAAGATTATTTGGAAAACGAACTCTCAAATAATAATAATAATTCAATGGAAAAACAAAGGGATAAGAATCAAATGTCCGTATCTCGATCGGGACGGTATAAACAAAGACAACGTAGGAGATCCGGAATTTTGGATAACCCTGGTTTGCGCAAACTTTTAGAGGACACCGCGACGTCACGTTCTCATCAACACCAATCTCACGCTGGAAATAGACAAAGTGACGGCAACGAAACGGATGAAAAATGCCGTCCAATTAACGCCGGAAGCGCGAACGTTGACAAACCCGAAATAGAAATTAATTGGCAGTATCCCGAGTTGGAAAAACCAACCGAAGTTGGTGGGAAAGTTCAGGATGGAAAAGAATTGATACTTAGTTCCAAGTCCTTACCTGATATGCGGGTTCTATAGCGATGGTGGATGAAAAGTCACGTATTTATCGAAAAACATAGTCGATTGTGTGTGTATTTATGCCTAATTCGTTAGGAAATAGCGCGCCATGCCTCATCTAGAGTATTAATGAAGCGTCAAGAAAAAATTGTAATTTTAATGGAATTATTAATAGCTTTTTATGTATTGTTGTCGTTTTTTATATCTGACGATGTGAATTATGAATTTTGCTCATTAATTATTCACTCCCATATATTTTGTCCAAATTAGTGTTATGAAATTTTGCTCTTATTTTTTTTGACGTATAAGCCATTATCTAGAAACATAAGATACTTTTATACAGATTCAACAAAAAACATTTTTTAAATATTTTATACAATAAATCTGTATAAGCAATTTGTTATTTTTAATTTGACCCGCGAAATAGTAAGAAGTGAGTGTCCGTAGGACATTGTATTTGTAGATGATATAGATTTTTTTTGGTTGTGTAAAAGGTGAAACTGCACAAACACGAACAGAATAAATTAATTTTTTTTTATTCTTTTTCAACTTTTCACTTCTTCTCTTCCTCGGGGAAAGGTCCAGTCATAACGGCCCGGCAGAAGACTGCAAGAAAATAACAAATTTGACCTCAATTGATTTTTAAACTCAAATATTTTACGTTAAACCGGGTTGTAATTTATTCCTACGCTATTCTTAATTATCCTTACTTAAATATTCTCATTCTCTACTTAATCTTCCATATATAACCCTATACTTTATTGTACTACCAACTCGGATCGTCATTGGTCCTTGCTATTATACCATTAAAACCTCTTTTTCTATAGCGGAAACTTCAAATAACTCAGGAGTAAATAAAGTAGGAGTAAAGAACCCTAACATTGGTATAGAGACTGGGATTAGTATACGGTGACCACGAGGGGGAGGTACTTAATCGGGCGCCTAGTTTTCTAATAGCGCTTCAATAGAATTTAGAGCGATAAAAAATTGAATCATCTAAATTGCACTTAATCTCGCCCCATCTATTACGTGTGAATAATCAGGAGATAGAAAAACAAGGAGTTTACGTACGTTCGTACTTGATGAAACCCTCATCGTCTTCAGTTCCCGCCAACTTCATGATCTCGTCAACCTCGACGTCGGTTAACTTCTCGCCTGTGGAAGAAATTGCGTAAAAACTTAGTTTTCTGCCAAAACCCATAGACTAGGTTTATTTCTAGTAAAATCTGTCCAAAATGTAATTACCAAGGGACATTAGTACGTGAGCCAATTCACCGGCCATCATCATGCCATTTTCCGCCTTGTCGTAGACCTTGAGACCTTCCATGAAGTCCTCAATGGCGCCGCATTCCTTCTCCTTCTTGATCTGGCTGTAGATGGGAAGGAACTCCTCGAGCGTCAACATCTTCTCTCCTAAAATATTCGAATTTTTTTTTTTGGTCCCGGAACGAAATTTGGGTATACCGCACGAAAAATGGGTAATAGTACAAACCTCTCTTCTTGGTGCCTCCGTTCTTTTCGATCAAGGCAAGAGTTGGCACGAGTTCGCAAGCCCGGAGCAAATCGCCAAGGTCAAAGGCGTCGACCTTCGACTCTCCAGCGAAGTCGAACACATCGAAACACTCCCGGCACTCTGACAATTCAAGTGGGGATACAGTTATAAGTTGAGGTCACGTATTAATGCATCGTGTTAGTCTGGTCAGAATATTTGTGGTCCCGTTACCGAATTACATTTCTGAATATGAGGGGAGGCTAAGTTACTTTCTTGGGTATCTGAGCTAAACCGTGATCAGAAAATATCTATCTTCATCCGTGAAGTACAAATTTTCAAAGATTACCCACCCACCCATCCGGATGGTATGGTCTACAATTTTGGTTACTTAAAGTTCAATAAATGTGAACAACCATCGAACATTTTTAAGTTTTAGGAATATGTATTTAATCCAAGGGCAAGGTTAATCTCTCTTGACCCTTAAGTGTCATTCACGAACCCAATAATCTTGGACCACGTAGTCATCCTCCACCACCTTGTGTGGGCGCGGTTCATTTAGTCTGCCTCAAATGGAAGATAGATTTTCAACAAGAATGGTCCTGGGTTTTGTTTTCCCTTTAAATTCATTTAAGTATCCGTAAAAGATTTTGAGGAATTTTAAATATATTGACATGTTTATGTACTTCGAAGAATTAATCGCGTAACTCGGAAGAATTTAAAAATTTCGAAAGAACAGTAGAGCGGGGAACTTCTTTCTCTCTCATCGCGTCTCAATGTCTCTTGAAATCTAATTCTGCCTCTTCCCTAAAAGGGAATGCGTACGCGAAGGCTGGGGAACCGAGAACGGCGCACCACGAGTAAGAGAGAACCTTCCCGCATACTTGTGGTCCAAAAATAGCATTCGTCCTTTACGCCAGTATATTCTAAATTTTGGGAACCGTTTTGGCAACGAATAAGGCTAGCTGACGCTAACTCGTTAAAGCGGAAGTTTTAAGAAATATTTTCCCTTCATCTAAGCGAGTATTTAGAATAATCCTGATTTGATTAGAGATTAGTTCTTATCTTGGTGGATAAACTGAGGTATCACCCAAGCGCGTTAGGACATTCCAAAATATCTCAAAAAAATATCACACGAAAAGTTAAAAACTTACTCTCAACTTCGTTTGGTCTAAGATCCGCCTGTAGGGAAAAAACAAGGGAAAATCAAAATTGAGGGCCAAAAAAGTTTGCATTGTCCAAACTCGCGATGGGTTTTTTTTTGTATGTCCCAATGGGGAACAAGTTATTGTACAAGCCGGGTAGGGACGGTATGTTTAAGGTAAAATAATTAAGGGGATATAGCCATGTCCGATATACAACTATAAATCTTCAAAGATCCGATGGAAAACTCAAGAAGGAAAAGAAAAAGGTAATTGGTAATAATGGTACGAAACGTATCTTACCATTTCTTCCGCTTCTGCGATGTGCTCCGGTTAACGACTAGACTGAAATGTGTTCTGGATATTCTGCACGAAGAGGGTTTCTCTTGAGTGTCTCGTAGGGGGCGCGATTACCCCGGGTGATCCTTTTTAAAATGGGAAGCTGAGGAGAGAGGAGAAGAAACGTGAACTGTGACGTCACACCTTTACCCATCTTTCTTTGAAGAGTCCTTCTTCACCTCACCGGAGGAAGAATTTTTTTTTACTTCCTTCTAGTGTCTTCCATGGTTCCCATCCTTGCAGGCTGATCTTCATTGTTTATGGACAAGGTTTTATCGTTGGGATTTATAATTAGATCTCGCTATTGGGTCGATCCGGATGCGATGAGGAATCTGGGTCTGCCTTCGTATCGTTTATCCCCGTTTTGTTCCCATTCGACTGTAACTAAGGTCTGAACAAGTGGTTTTTGTGATACGCGAGACCCCCTCTAGCATGTCTATTTAGAAAGTAAACTTGGGCGAATTGGCTTCGTGGTAGAATAATTAAGATGTAAAGATAATAAGCTTAGTAGTTGGGTTGTTTTTCCTCAAACGCAACCAAGATTCCTTGACCCGGGGTAACGCTTCATTGTATCGAGTTTCACTCTCAAGCTCCGAAGGCTCATGTCATATTTGGTAGATTTAAAAATGCTGACCAGTGCGTTTCAATTTCCCCCTCTATAAATTATCTTAAGTCTTCTTTGTAGGTCCTCGGACTGTCCTTTACCATGATTGTTTAAGCAGATATTAATGAATGACCTAGAACCCAGTAGATATGACCCGATTGGCCAATTGGTACCTAATTTAGTTCGTCAGAGATGTAATTACTATAGGATCCCTGAAAACGTTCGAGCTAAAAAGCGACGACACCTGGAGGTTATCTTTTTAAACAATAAGTACGTGTACGAGTTCCGAGGCACGGTGCCCAGACATCGCTCTTGTTGAAAAGATCTAAGCCAGAAGATACCCGTACGGGTACTTATTTCGGCGTAAGGAGAGAATGGGGTATCGCGCGCGCCTTTTACGTTTGGTGTCCTTCTTCGAGCTTAAATTGTCAGGCAGTGTACGAAACAATTTGCCCATTCCTGACCCACTTTAAAAAAGGTTTTTCTGGGCTTTCAGCCAACTTAAAGTCGAAACTCTCGAGAATTTTATTTTTCCGTCGTTCGCGAACCGTAGAAGATTCTCGTCTCCTCACTTATTCGGCTCTTCCAAAAACGAAGCACCGCGCGGATAGCCTCCTCCCAAGGAGGAAGAAAGGGGAAACTTACGAGTCCGCTGATTCAGAGGCGCTATACATAGAATTTTCTAGACGTTGACCCGCGATTTTTACGTTCCTATCCACGTCATACCTCATTCGTACTTCCTCCGCTTATTTTTAAGCCTCCTCGGAGAAGTGTCGCACCACAAACACTCGACACGATAGGTTTTTGTCGTTGCTATTCGTGGAATATGGTGCTTGGTGGCGGAAGGTGGTTTTTTGGAGTATGGACCTCGAGGACCATTTACTGTCTGTCCAGCAGTTTCAGATATAGGTACCCACACGTACGGTAACTTTAGTTACTAACAAATAAGGGTTTCTAACTACGATCATACATGCGTTATGATATGACCATGGTTATAAAATTTTCAAATTAGTCGCGCTTAGCAGTGGAATATTGCCAACGTAAACCAAGGTTGTGACTGAGTACTTCTATAACTCCTTTAAATAAAAAGTTGTTGGCGCAGATAATAATTGTGGGGTGGTAATGCGAGCTCTGCATAAGCGATAGGCAATAAATCACTGGTTTAAGAACATTGGCGATCAAATAAAGACCCTCGTTTTAGAGGGCTCACCCCCCTCTGAGATATTCACTTTACCGAATTCTCCGTTCAACCCCCCCCCCCGGATTTCATAACCGGTACCGAGCTGTAACTCGGTATCAGAGTTCCGCACATGCGCAATCAGGCCAACAAAGGGGGGGAAAATCAGAGAAGTTTGTTTAGGGCCAGTATTCTTAACAGATCAAATGAAGTCTGGCTCCATAGTTATTTTACCCATGGACAAAGCAATACTGAAGGACGGATGGCAGAGGGAGAAAGTTGAAAAATACGTGTTAATTCGCCTTCTAGCGGCAGATAGTAGCAAACCGGATAGTGGGGGGCATATGGGGGAATCAACGCTCTAAAGAGTGAAGCAGCTAACGTCTTATTTTGTCTAGTGGCGCTAGCTTTTTTCTGGGGTTTGACTCAGTATTTTTCATAACCGCCGTCCATTTGGGGCTGAAAAGGGGGAAGTAAGCTTAACATTGGTTGTTTAGTCGCGTAGTATGGGGCTCTATGGGCTGCCATCGGTCCTTCAGTATTGGTTCGTCCATGTTTTACCCCTTTGATTCTCCTTATACTGCTCACTGGCGCCCCCTAACGGATTTTGTGGGTTTATGCACCCTAAAGTGAAATCAAAGGTAGGCCTTGTCACCTAACCCTGCCTGGAGACTGGCGCCACCACTTAATAAAGCTAATCAAGTATTCATAGGGTAACACATTCTCGCCCCAATTTTCCTTCTAGAATGGAAGGTATATTTTTATTGACAAATAAAAACAAATATACAAATTAACATTTATTTAAGTCTAATTGAAAATTTGAAATATTGAAAGAAGCAATTTATACAGACAAAGTAAGAAAGTTGGCCCAATTAGCCTTATTCCTGATCAGCGCCACCTACCCATAGCGGCGACTTTGAGAACTACTGTAAGCGGCAAGCCAATCAGATGTCGCTAAAATCTGGTGACGTCACTGACTGGCACTCTCGAGGGGGGGTCTTACCAAAAATGACGTCACCAGATTTTAGCGACATCTGATTGGCTTGCCGCTTACAGTAGTTCTCAAAGTCACCGCTATGGGTAGATGGCGCTGATCAGGAATAAGACCGCTAATTACAAAGTATCGAGAACAATTATTTTATTTTTTTCCAAACAAACTGAAAATCAAATGAGCCACTTCTTATTGTCATCCCGTGCACTTTTTTAAACTGCCAGATTTTAAATCATGTATATTATTTTTGTTTTTGTTTCAGCTCATAAACGGTGCAATCCAATAGATAAAGTTTATGAATCTTTAAGTTCTATAAATTATCACATTTCTCCTCTCCTAAGTTCCCGATGGTTTCTTTTCACTGAAAAAGTTTTTAAGAACCATGACCTGTCCCACTGTGATAATCAAAACCATAACGGTCTCTCCGATAGACCAATAGAGAACTCTCGAATTTAAATCCTCGGCTCTTTTACGACCTTGAGCTTCTCGTAATCTATGGTGTGTTTGGTAATCTATTATAGTGTTTAAGTTTTCATGGACATTAACAGCCGCTGTTTCCATCTAAAAAAATAATAGACGTAGATTAAGTATCGAATACTGCCAAAATATACAAGTTAGTTTTTACCTTAGTCATCGCTGTTAAATGTTCGCTCAGTCCTGGTAATGGTTTTTCATCCCCTACTTGTAAATCAAAATACACTAATTTATGGCTGAATGTAGAAAATTCATTGCTGAAGCAGACGGTGTAAGTTCCCGCTTGAGATGTAGTCCAAGAATGACTGTCAAATTGTTTCTTAATGCCCTTATATAATTCTTGACCACTTGGAGATTCTAAACTGCAATCCACGTCATAATGACCGCCCGTTACCACCTAACCAATATTATTTGTTAGAAATAGGACTTTACTTTGTAGACAATATTCGTTACTTGAAACTCTAACGTAGCTTTCGTTCCTTCTCTTATATCTTCGTGGAAACATTGTTTTGCATTGTCTGGAAGCTCAAACGTGAGTTCGACGGCTAATATACGGGATGAGAGGAGAAATATGCTGAGAAAACTCAGCTCCAGGATGAATATCGTAGACGTAGACCACATAATTAATGCTGTAAAAAGTACTATAGTTTTAAGGTGCCAAACAAGCACGCCCAGCCTGATCAGTTAAGCCTCGGCTTTTGCCGGTATCAACGTATTTAAACGGTACTGACGACTATAAAATTATACAATGTTTGTACTTGATTCGGAAAGCGCAGGGCTTAGTTTCTTATCATACCAATAAAATATATAACGCCTAAAAACTATAGCATAAACATTGCCAAAAACCCATTCCGTGATTTCCTACGAGTTCCTAGACTTCCAACGCAACGCTATAGCTTAAGGAAGTACACGTCATTTCACGTAGTCTATGGGGCTTTCGTATCAGTCGCTACTTTCAGCAGGAACAACTCTAAAGTGTAGGAATATGTTTCGCGTCAAGCCTATAAAGGAAAAGAAGTGGTAGAAAACAAAGACTGAGATGAACTTTATTCCGCCACGGATTCAGAAAATATTTTTCTGCAAATTTGCACTTTTAAGTTGTTTTAAACACTTAAATTTTGCTTTAAATTGTTAATTGTCAATATACAATAGTATTCAAGTATAATAGTAGGTTTTTCGTAGAGATAAATTATATTATTATTAATTTTTATTCGGGTACTTTTCGGGTTATGTTCAGTAATGTTAAAAATTGTACAGCCAATCAAATAATTTCTTGAGAAATGAGCTCTAAAAAGCGTCGGCTGCTTACGCTTCTGCTAGTTTGTCATTTTAATTTTCTTCGAAATGGACGCGGACGTGTCAAATTGGGATACCGATTCAAATATTTCGCCGGAAAATGACGGATCTGTTGAAATGGAAGTTGATAATATTAATAAAATAAATGAAACACCTCCAAATGATGATGATTACTTCGCGGCAACTCAAATATACCATTGTCAACCATCAGAATCGGGATTTGAAGACTCACTCGAGGCCCCTAAGTCATTCAGCGACGTGTTTTCAAATCACAATGGGCCGGCCTTTACTTACCCGAATTCAGAAATTTGCCTGATATGAAAAAAAAAAAATTTGGGGTCGTTTTGAGTTCCTAATTTTTGAGCTAGGTGTTTGAAATATGAATTTTAGGAAAGCAAGGGCTCTAAAAATTCAAAAAGAAGAGTCAAAACCGGCTTTTAAAATAAAAACTCGTATTCAAGCGCTTCAACAAGCCAGCTGGCTTCTTGATAAGACAGTACGTTGAACTAGCCATGAAATTGTCCTCAAAAAACCCCAATCCTGATTTCATTGGTGCTGTGAAAATTTTTAATGAAATTGATTTGAAACCACTAACTGAGAAATCTTTACTGATTTCCTATAAATCAGTTAACATTGTCAGGAAGGTAATCTACAAACCTGACGAGTACTATTTTAAGTGACTGGATTTTAATTAGCAGTTTGTTGTATAGTGTCAATTCTATAATGTTCCTGAAGTTGCTCAAGCTGCCATTAAAGTTTATTGCAAATTTCAGGCGTTTTTTGCAAATAAAGATAACGATACTTTTGAAGAAGTAAACCTTATTTTTAAATGCAAAAATCGATCATTTGTAATGGTGACGTTTTTCAGACATTTGCAAAACGAGTTTGAGATTATCACGCAGAGCCTGATGATACTGACTTCTATGGCAGAGAGAGTTGAATTTCAACTGAAAGCTTTTTTCAACATTTTTTTTTCCGTTTGTTATGTAATAACATTATCTTAAATGTGTATAGTCCATATTCTTCATGTGTATTCATACTTGCAATTAAAAAAATACTAGATGGTCTTTGAGTTTTATTAGCCTAATACCTACTAATTGGCAACAGAAAGTGTCCACTTCATTCCAATCTCTACATTATCCACTTTGGGATATTATTATGACTTTCCAGGGCTGTGCGGGTCCAGAATTTTGGGTCTCGGGTAATAGAAACACGGATCCAGTTCATGACGTGGGGATTTTGTCAGACTCGGCTTGGGTATTGGTAAAGGCATGGATAAAGAATGCGCGTGAGGAAATTTGTTTTCACGCTATAGGATCGGCAACTCCCTATCTCGAACGACAGCTTATTCTGTATATACTCTGTAACAACATCGGTTGTCAGCACGCGCAAAGCTAGGTCTCTATGTAACGTAGCTTTGTACGTGCTGTCAAGAGACAAAAAACTTCAGGATCTTCAGGATTTAAAATATCCGCGAGTTGTTTTAGCTCGAGGCTCGTCTCTTGTCAGCAGGCACAAAGCTAGGTTACATAGAGACCTAGCATTGCGCGTGCTGACAACCGATGTTGTTACAGAGTATATACAGAATAAGCTGTCGCTCGAGATAGGGAGTTGCCTATCCTGTAGAGTGAAAACAAATTTCCTCACGCGCATTCTTTATCCATGGTAAAGGCTTAAAATTGGGACTCGGGTACCCGTTCAGGTCACAGGTGACGTCAGGTCCTAAAAAATATGTTTCGGGTACCGACCCGAAGACGGTTACCCGAGATTTTCGGGTACCCGCATACCCCTGCATTAAACACAATGAAACGATATTTATTATTTCACGACATCTTTATTGAATTATTGCATGTCAATACCAATAATGTTTTCTTATTCTTTTTTAAATTATACACTAAAATTCAACCATGCAACTTAATTAATAAACGCACTTTACATCAATTAAACAAAACAGTTTTTTCTTCGGCATTTTTTTCGGTTGTTATTCTTAGTTATTACATCAATACCTTTTTCATTATTCTCCGTTACATTATCCCTGTATTTCATTTTTATAATGGTTATCACAGTTACATGTTTTACCAGCTTAGATAACAATTATAGAAATCGGTTAATATGTTGGGAATGTTTATCTTAAACCCCTAAATTATCACGTTTAGGTTAATTTGCGTGTGCAGAACCGTGAAATTAATTAAACTAATTAACATAAACGCCTGATTAACAATTAGCAGATATTGCTGTATTCAATGAAGCACCGTAGTAACCTCAGGCATAAATAACAATACACCATATATTAAGCGTAATATTTAAACAATTTTTTTTCTTTCTTTTTTTTTTTGGTTTTTTTCAATTTTCTTTCTAAACTGTTAACCCACAACAACCTTCTCTTAATTAACTTTTTCTTTAACCTTCATTAGTCAACGCATTTTATTTTATTTTTGGCACCTTTTTTTCGAAATATTTTCGTAGTCTTGTCAAAAAAATAAAGTTATATACCTATTAAACAGACAACAACTTTTATAGTTTAATTTTAAATTATAATTATTTTCTTACGTCTATATACAATTACTTTATGGGCGCAAATGATAATTAAACGATACTATCGATAATTATATAACAATCTAACCCTTTTTTATTTTGTTTTACCTCTTTATATTAATATTTTCACACTCTTTAATCTTATTCGTAATATAATTTCTGCCTATTTCGAGATCCACTGTCAAATTATTTTTGGAAGACATTTGGATTTTGCTGCTGGATCTGACCTTTTTTTCGATATATTTTATTTACTATACATTTCTTCACTCTTTTATATTCACTCTCCTTTATTTTGCTAACATAGATGTTTTTGTTTGGTGTTTTTTTAAACAGTTGCTAAATAACGTGACATTTATTTACATATATAATTTTTTTTTGCTCCATTAGTTGCACATTAATACGCCACGGTAAAGATTTTTTTTTTTTTGAACACGGTTACGTGATGGCAATCAATAACTTAACTTTAAACTTTTATGTGATATCTAAGGAATGCGATAATTCTTTTTTAGTTGGTGACATTTTTGAATTGAACTGAATAGAATCGTTCTATATACGCCACTCTCACTCAACTCAAGAAATAATTAGACGTATTTTATAAATATTGAAATAGTTTTAACACTATTCGGAGAGCCACTTGTTGGTTTGTTTCTTTTTTTTTCCTTTGTTGGTGTTGGTTTTGGAATTATTATAGAGTTGCTTTCCTTTTCTACGCTTGTCTAAAGGTCATGACCTAGCCGGTCTAATTCGTCCAATAGAAAGTCGACATCCGATTCCCGAACACCGGGATTGGAGATGATGTTACGGAAGAAATTAGGTAGCTCTCCCAATGGCTGGTAACTTATCATTAAGGTTCCTGCATCCATCATTCTGGCTTTGAGTAGAGCAGTGATCTAATTGCGTAGAGTTATAAATTGTATTCGCACTCGTAAACGGTTCTGAAAGAATATGAAACATACTTTTCCCAACTTTTGTTCCCTTTCCTTGGAGTGGGGCATTTTACGAAGACTGATGGGGATATACCAAAAGCAAACATTGGTGCATTCAGGCTGTAATAATAATTAAATTAAAATTTAGTCATTATATCGTTTAAAATATTTAAGTAGATCATTTGATACCTCCATGATCAAATAAAATTTATCTGGCGTTTCCTTGATCCTTTTCACCATGTACCTGAAAAATTAATTCAATTATTAATTATAATTAATTCAAATTCCAATTAAATGAGTTGGACGCTAACTCTGTCATTTCCATTAAATGGTCGATATGCTTCTCGTATCCAATGTCGCCCTGAAAGTAATTAGAATTAACCAATCGTATTTTATACTGTCATTTCGTGGCGCAATCAAAATTTACCTTGGACCTCCACATAAGCCATAACTTGAAGATATCATTGTGTCTTCCGCATTGAATGACTTTGTCACCGGTATCGTAAGACACGTCGTAGTGTTTGTCTTGCTGGAACAGATAGTCGGCGCACATTTGGTTGCAACTAATTAGAATCCCCTGTTTCGCGATAAATTATTGTTAACACTTCGATATTAATAATGTGATTTAGAAACATCTTACATCTTCTTTGAAGTGAATAGTCGAACATTGAAGCAACGTTGTCATCAACTTATGAGGGTTCCACGTGACCGAGTCGGCCCTTTCAATTCCCGCCATTCGTGATTTGTACTTTCTAGATAGTAGCAATCCACCACCCCACGCGGCCTAAAACGCAAAATTCGGTGTAACTACATCCGTAACTTGTTGCGTTGTAATTAATTTTGATCTTACATCGACGTGTAACCACATGCCGTATTTCTGGCAAATATCCGCAATTGGATGAATGGGGTCGAAGGCCCCGCAAACCGTCGTTCCACTGGTGCAATTAACGAAGAATGGTTTGTTCCCCTTGTTCTTGTGTTCAGCTACTAATCGTTCCAATTCCGTGGTTAGCATACGACCCCTGAAGAACATAAAGTGAAAGCCCCCAAAAATTCTTAACTACATCTTAGACAAAGTGTTTATGTCTATTGCGCAATATAACGTACCCTTCGTCACAAGGAACCTCTACGACGTAGTCCGTCCCTAAACCCATGGCAGCGCCGGCACCCTTAATGGAGTAGTGGCACTGTTTTTTTTTTTTTTAATTTAAAGAAAGGTGTTTTAGAATGGGTCCTAATTTGAGTATGTGGTATTTCGTGTTTAATTTACGTGTTCAGACGTGAACATGACCAATTGAGGAAGAGCCTTGAGACCGTGATCTTTGTAGTTGGGAAACATTTTATGTCTGGCAGCCAACGCCGCGTACAGGTTGGATATGGATCCTCCAGGCGCGAGAATACTGTCTCCGTTCTTGAAGCCAATGATATCCCTCATTTTCTTCATTACTACGTTCTCCATTAGAATAAAGACAGGCGCGATTTCGTAAGTGAACCTAAACCGTTAATTAAGATTTAAATTAACCCGAATTAAGTATTTGAACTTGTCCGAAATAAGCTCTTGTACCACGTACATGTTTGTATTAGCAGTAGCCGTTAACCATTCTCCGGCCATGGAAACAATGTCGAGACCACATGACAATTGGTTAAAGTAATGCGGGTGACCTATTGAACAATTAAAATAATCAACTACCTACGCACCAAGTGCAATTGCAAATAATCTCAGAGTTTTTCTATACAAGTTTATCGATTGAGTGTATCGTGTCTTCAACCGAAGTTACTTCAGCTACACAGAAATGTAATTAAAAATCACTTCCCCGTAAGCCAAATGTTTCCTTCCAGGAAGGGATAAAGTCGGGCGGCCAGTGAGAAACGCGACGGCTGTTTCCCCGATAAAATCAGAGAACACAAGCTGTTACCTAAAATTCTTTTCTCTATACTTTATCCCTTGGCGGACTAACCGAGCCGTGATGTGAAGCGTACATTGCAAACTCCCCTTTTACTGACGAAAGGAATTACTCAGGAATGCTTTAACGGGAAACTCGGAAAAACGGTTTTCGGCTAATGTTAGTCACCGAAATATACAGGGTGTTTCCAATAAGTCTGCCATATATTAAAGGTCAGAGGTCACTAGAATCCGGATACTACATCGTTAATTAAAACCCTCCCTTTGTACTCTTGAGTTTCCTTCTATTCAGTAAATCAAGAAACTTCTCCAATTAGCCCGCTCTGATTTAATCACATTTGTAATTTAGCCTGGTAGCTTTTAATTAACCCAAACCATGCCCCGGTCGCCGTCAATTCACAAGCAGCCATAGCGAATGCAATTCCGAACAGTATCTTTCAATCAATTATAAAAGTGGTTCACGTATTAAACCTTATTTCCACCTCAACGAGTAACCTGGCTAATTCGTAAATTCGACACAAGTCTGTGTGTAAAAGTTAGAACCGTCCCCCCTTCGTCCATTGAAGTCCGGGCAATTTTATACGGCATACTTCCTATCCCCTTTCAAGAGTCAAGCTCCGACGGCTCCGTATGGAGGGCATTGATTTTCAACGTGCCATTTTTAGCCCAGATCTCTCAAACCCCCTCATCCTATTCTCTCTCTTGGTTACTGGTATCAAAAGTTACGGAGTAGGAGTGTCGGGTGAGATATGGATAGATGGCAAAAAGGCTGGGCTGTGTGGCCAGCTGATATTGACACTACGACGACGTTCGCTACTCCACCGCCCCTCCGAAAGGACCCCGCTTTCTAGGTTCCTCTATACCCACAAGAGCTGAACCCTGAACTTTCAGACCTTCATATCTCGAAGTAAAACTTTAACAATTCTGCAACATGGGCGATGATTGTCCTCGAAATTGCAATTAATGCCAGTTAAGGTTACCAACGATTCACCTGTCCCGAGTTGGTATTCTATCGTAAGATTAGATGACACTACCGAGTGTCCTCTTGTAGTACTTCACTTTAGGTAATGTACTTTCGCTACTGCAAAGACTTCTTTAGAAGTGTGGGCTGAAAATAACTTTTTTTCCACAATTTTTTTCTTTTGGGGGATGGTTGTCTTTTTCTTCCGGTATAAGAAAGAACCATCAATCCTTTTCGCGCTTCGGCAAAAATCGAAAATGCTGTTCCGATAGGAATTTCATACTTTTTTTCATTCCTATGAGGAAATAGGTCCCCCTATTTATCGATTGGGTCCTACCGTGTACCATGCACTCCTCTCCGTTTTGGAGCTCCGAGCTCCGAGCTTCGCGGAGAATTGATTCCATTTTCGATGCCAAATTATATCTCTTGGATGAAAAGGTATAGGCATAGATAAATTCGCTGTAATCATAGGGGTTGTGATGTAATTTATTTTCAACTATAAGGTGTTTGAAATAAGGAAACATTTATGTTTGGTTATAGTATCGAATATAGCTGACCCGCATTGCGACACAAATAGGCCCCGCCCAAAACTTGACTTTCCAGAGTTTGTTAAAATGTCAACGCTATATAGATTTAAAAGCGCTGTTTCTCCGTTAATTTATAGCGGTTTGATGCCGCGTTAATCTCAACATACAGCGCGACCTCAATTTTGTGCCATAATTTTGAGTTATAAATTTTCCACGAACTGTTTTCAAATTATATCTCGCTATTTGCGCTGGAAGGGTTGTAAATCTTTTACTTCAGCGGTTTTTTAGAATGAGAGGAGTATATAGAAGCCATAGTTTCGTAATTACTCCGAGTACCTTATCATGGACTCCTTTCGCTTAATCCATTAGATGAATTTTCGAATTAACGAAATATCTTTTACTCCCCCTGTATTATTCTCGATGCTGGTACAGCGTTATTGCATCTCAGAATGTTTTCTATTAGTTAAGCCTAATCTTCATATATTAATTTCGGCAAAAAGAGAGAAGTCACACCTAAAATATCACTGAAACCCTGCACATTGCTGTATCAATTTCATTCAAGCATCCTTCGAATGTCCCCCAAACCCTCTTATCATCTCCAGAGGAGACCCGCTCTCAAACTCCATCCATCAAGCGTATATCAACTGCCTCCGACAAGCACCCTCAATGAAACTAATCATATATATAAACCCTCTTATTAGTAACCGAAGAAGATCCGCGTCTCTACGGGGTGTTTCCGATAAGTCTGCCATAAATTAAATTTGGGTTATTTTCAGTGGAAAATGTAACTTCTGTGACATTTTGCCTTAAAGGCCACTGATTTCCAATTAAAATTTGAGTATTTTAATGATGACCCCTTAAATTTAATTAAGAAACTGATATAGACTATGATTTCTTCTAATTTAATTAGGGGGTCATCTATAAAACACTAAAATCATAACTCAGAAACAGTGGCCCGAACGGCAATATGTCATAGAAGTTAAATTTCCGACTCAAAATCGTCCAAATTTAATTTATGGCAGACTTATCAGAAACACACTGTATATAACCTCTTCTCGCATCCATAGGCCATAACGGTATGCCTTAAAAAATTGTGATATTCCATTATTTTGTAGACTTTTTTATAAGGCAAAATTTGAGCCGGTAATGTCTCGCTTTTTTGGTGGATATATACAGAAGTCATAGAGAGAGAAGGTTCTAGCGTAAAATTGCTAGTAATTGGGAGCCATAAATAACGGCACTTTTCTTGCCAGTGTCAGCGCCAGCCAACCCCGTTATTAAATCGGGAGGCTCTCTTGAACCTCTCTCTCTATCTCTCCATCCCAATGGATGGTTCTCCCAGCATCTTCCTTCTCTCTACGCCCGATACTTTATCCACCCCTCTCCCGGGATGACTAGTTCTCTTTTCGGCGATGCTCGGCGTGGTTACTACCGTCCCAAATTTCAATCGAGACTAGAGTTGGCTTCCCTACCCGATAATGGAACCAAAAAAGTTTTATTTCACTGTCGACAGATAATTTGCAGTTGGTTTCTTATTGCAGTTTCAACTTTATATTGTTTTGTAGAATTATTGAAGTCCAAGTGAAACTTTTGGTTTATATTGTAAATAAGACTTTTAGAAGTTTGTTTTATTTTCGTTTGGAGATAGAAATCCATGAACGGCAAGTAATTAATTCTAAACTTGGAAGACTTACCTGTTTTGACTTGGTACTTGAGAGCATCTTTGCAATCAACCAGGATTTGATCTAGATTAAGTGCTTGGTTAGGAATGTCGAGATCAAGAACTTCTCTTAGTTGATTCGGTTGATGGAAATCGAGAATTTTACTGGAACGATCGTTTGATTTGTCGATGTAGTCTAAGAGAATGTCCACAACTCCTTGCAGAAATTCCCTGGTTACTTGACCTTCCTTCGCCAAAGGAAAAAGGTCTGAAAAGGAACAAAAAAAAAATATGGAAACGGTACTTGTGAAGTTTAATACGGGATTAACTTTCGCTATCTTAATCCCACTTAAGCTGTTTAGTATTAGAATTAATAGAAGTGGAGTAACCCCAAAGTCAGCCTTCCATTTGACGCTCGGAACAACTATAAAGTACTCATCTTGGTAACTCGAGTTTGATAACTTCAATATTAACTTATTTCCGGGATTAGTAGTAATAGAAAAAGAGAGAGGCGTCCCAAAAAATGACTGGAGTCATAAAAAATGATACGCCATCTTGATTTCTGGCGTGTGCCAGCTTTGACGCACCCGCCCCTCTGGCCCGTTACCCTCTGAACTGCTCTGCCCCAGCGCGATAAGAAATAGGAGGGATATCGCCCGGGTTGTAAGCTTTTCGTTTCGGCTCGTCAAACACCCAAGCTATGACGCTAAAATCCGCGACACCGCCAGCAGCTATACCCTAATATTTTTCCTTGACTTTTTGGCAGTTTTGAGTGGCGCCCTACTTCTTAGTTCAATGTGTTGTTCTTAAAATTAATATTTGGGGAAATATTTTTATTAAAATAACGCTTGACAAGTTATTTTTAAATTGAACTTTGCCCTTTAATAACGAGCCTGTCACCCAGTGGTATCCAATGCTATAACCAATAAAATAAAATCTATACCTTAGAATTTGAAATTTAACTTAGTTTAGGAATATAAAGAATAAGTTTCGAAAATTTATTCACTAAAGTTGCACGTATCTATTCAGCCCAGGAATAGTTTTTTTATTTGATAAACTTATACAACCCCACGAGCGACAAATCCGACGTTTTTTTTTAGCCTCTGCTCATTTAGGAAGATGCTTGTGAATACTGTATTAATGAGTCTTCACCGTGCCATGTCCTTTATAAAAGAAATTTGGGACTGCTTTTTTTGTTGCATTGGTGGATGGTAGATCCAACCTATAGTCCCGTCCCTCCCTCGCTTGCAAACTGATTTCTACTTATTCTTGGTTATTGTGTGTTATGTTGAGGGGAATATTGGGTAAGGGTTTTCGGGGTAGAGGATGTATTGAGTCTGGTGGGGCCCTAAAACCGTACAGGGTCACGTTTCCCGCGTCTCCTATTCTGACATCTTGGACAGCTTGTCGATTTGGGCCTTGGCTTTACCACTATTCTTCGCCCGTGTACCATTGTTATTATTTCTCTACTATTCATTCTAACAATGCTATTAAGTGTAGTTAGAAGCGAACCGAATTGATTCGTAATTGCAATTATAGATCGTACACTGCAGGCGTGCGCCGTAGAGATGCCTAGCTATAGCGCATGCGCTCTCCTTACTGACAAACTTTCAATTAATACTATTTGCTTTTGATTGCGGTAGTTCAGGAATGGTTTGGAAACTCTTATCATTATAATGAAATCTTCTGAAAGGACGAATGCCACAAAGATCAGACAAACCTTTAAAAATACTGTAAACTGACGTTTCTATTATTAATAACTCGCTCTACGTTTTCAAAAAAACTGATTTGAAGAAGTGTCAAAGAGGATTAAAGTCCTCTTTCTAGATTAGCGGAGGAGTTGAACAGTTAGCGGACCCAATCTCGGTGCAGGGCGACAGTAACGTTTCATAAAAGACCCGTACAGGACGCGTTCAAATTCTCCCCCTTGCACTGTCATAGGGCATTTTTTGATGGAGTAGGGTCCTTCTCTTATTACTTGGAGCCCCATTTAATTAATTTTGTTCCCCTCAAATCGAGAGTGTAACGAGGTGGTGGTCGCGCTCATAGATACCGGAAATACATCCGAACCCTAAATATAGACAAATCTCCTTGAGTCACAGCGACTATGCTTCACTCCAAAGACATTTATAGTAACTTATTTCCTATATCTATGTTTAAGCATTGACTCCTCTCATCTTTCAATGTCCTCAATCCCCCGCCATTTTGCGGGAACACGAGATTCAGTTAGATCTACTCACCCCCTTTTTTCAGCCTCTATTCTTCTACGGCTTAACTATTACGATGACCGTCCAGCCCATTTTTCACTCAGTTTAAAACCGACCTGATTAGTTCGGGCTTACTCTCTTTACAAATCTTTTATGTCCAATTATAGTGGTAGTCTTCCTAACGCGTCGGGTTTCAAATATATACGACGTGTGAAATTCGACATGAAGCAGTTTGAAATGGAGAAGTATACCTAGGCCTATATGAGAAATTACAGGGTTCATACAAACCTGGAAAACCTGGAAAAATCAGGGAAATAAATAGTTGACAAAACCCTCAGGGAAAATTCAGGGAAATTTAGAATTTTTAGTAAAATTTAGAGAAATCAGGGAAATTTGCGTCAAACAGGGGCCGAGTAATTAAGCAAAATGTTCGTAAACATACCCCTCTCCCTAGGATTAACATTACACTAAACTTTGGAGGCTCATAACTCTGGTTATATTAGAGATACGGGGATGTCTTTTGAGTATATGTTATAGTCATATTTGCCCCCCCCCTCCTTCGTTAATATTTGCTCCATAGGATACTCCATATACGGGAACAACCTGGAAAATTTAGGAAAGTATATGGGAAAAACCTGGAAATCTCAGGGAAATTTGTTTTCCAAAAGTTGCATGAAATCTGAATTATATATTTCAAATGGGGTTCTGATGTTTTCTGGTTTGAAAACTACACTAATAAAAATAATATTTTTATTAGTACCAAATATTTTTTACCACCGCATTCTATAAAATATTTATATAAAAAAAAGTGAAACGAAACTAAAAAAAAATTTCCTCCACAAACTTTCTAACTCAAACTATCGTAATATCCATCGTTTATGTATACTTTATCTCTAAATACATTCTGCTGGCTGTTATATCTTCGTATATACGAAAGTTGGTAGGGTGTAAGTTACACCGTGTAACTTGATAGGTAAAGCGAGTTAATAGCTATAGCCAGTTGCAGTTGCCTGATAAGAGACGTATCGCTCATAGCCCTAGCTGTCTCAGTGTCTCCCCTAACCGGAGAATACATCGCCTACGGCGGTTATTTCCTCTTTTCCAGGATGGCCGGCCGCCACTTCCGTTTAACCGAAAACTAGCTTTATGGTTTTTGCTTAGGCGCTGACATCATATATAGTCACTGATAAGCTAACTTCGTTATGTATATATACCTGGTGTATGATGTCACGTTCTATTTAATGAAGTTGGTATTCATTTGTAACTAAATATTAGTAAGGTTTATCTATGTAACATTTTTTTGTAATTAACCATAATGAGCTATTAAGTTACTGGGACATTTGCGTCTCATCTCAAAATCTAGTTTTTCTTCACTTTTCACCTTTTACACTAATATTTACTACACTGGTTCTCTATATCCTATTGATGGATCTATTTTAGAGTTCGACTGCCGTCATCTTTCAAAATGGCGGCCCGATAAGTGATAAAAATGGACGCCCAACGCTGGGTTCCTTCGCTGCAAGTCTGTAATAACGGGTTCTAAAATTTCTTATGTCTCCGCTTTTCATTTAACATCACTTTTCTCTAAAAACTTATACTGATGATGATGACGTAATTTTTTCCATCTTTTTAAGTTTTAGGGTATATTGCTTTGTAATTTCAGAGTAATTTTTTTTAATTTCTTATTTGAGCTTCCAAGTCTACAAAAATATACGTATGTATTTAAGTTCCTTTCTCAAATACAACCCAAAATTAATTCTATATTTTATATAAGCTATGTACATTCGATACTTGGCTCACCGAAATAATTTTTTTTTTCTGTTTAGAGAAACATAGCTATAGCTATAGTCTTAAAAGCGCTGCATGCAGTGACTGTTCGCCAAGAGGTCAACTTGACCGGGAAGTTGGGTCACTGGTGGTTAGACTCGGTTTACACGGTTTTGCTCTCCTCCCACTGATTTAATGAGACACGATGGTCTGTCTGCTTTCGTCTGATGTGATTCGGATTTGTCAAATTAAGAAGGCTTAGCGCATAACCGCGATTCAGACGCTTATTGTGGCTTCTGAACTGACTCTAAGCCTTGCTTCTGTTGAGTGCATGTAGAAAATCTTTATATTTGACAATATGAACCCAGAAAAAAAGCAAAGAAAAGAATTTTTCTCTTTGTTTTATAGGCCTACAACTTCGAGGAGATTCAAATTTGTTTGAACTATCTAGACATAAGCCCTTCAGCTAAATCCAAAAAAACTTTGTTATAAAGTCAGTAGATGAGACAGTGTATACCCGATATAGTTTTTAGAAGATGCCCGAGGCACTTTTTGAAACGCGGCCGGGAGTTTTATTTGAAAACGGGAAGCGAGTTTAATTACGGAGTCGTATAGATAACAGAGGAAGACTGTAATATCTATCTAGTCTTATTGAAAAACGGAGATTGAAAATTTAATAAAACTTTTACTAAAAAAGGGAATTAGCTATAGTGAAACCGGTAGACCAAATTAAATAGTAGTAATATTAGTATCGAGGGTTTTCAATCAATAGATATAACTTTTTGAAATATAGTTTACTATTAAATCCGTCCTCGTTTTAGTCAGGGGGGGGGGGTCATCCCTAAATTGTTTTTTGCGCATGCGTGTTATTCTCTTATAATTTCCACTAATATTTGAATCAACCAGCAATATTTCATGTATCACGTGATTTCCACGACAGTGAAAGTTACATCGCACACCGCGATTGAATTGGTCCCTAAGTTTTATTTGTAGTTGGCAAGAAATTTAAGTGAATACTCGGACTCTGCCATCAAAGGAGCAGATAAGGGGACCAAACTTAAAGTGAAATCAATTTAATTAACCATATTAGTCCTTCTTTCAAGTACCGCCAGCTTCAAAACCACGGAAATCGCTAGGTAACTTAATTTGAAATGGCCTTGAGGCCGCGCGGCCTAGCTATTAAGGTGTGTAGTAGCAACCTTTTCTTTGTCAATTTGTGTCGCCCGTATTCAACCGTGGATAAAGGATAGGAGCGGGGCAGGGAAGGGGTGTGTTATTTCTCAATGGGAGCGGGAAAGCGTAATGCCGTAATCCGTTCGTTCTAATCCTTGTACAAACAAGGCCCGTCGATGGCTTTTTAAAAGCCGCTTTTGGATGGCTTTCCCCCGGCCCCGATGTCGCTGACAAGCTTTGGCCTAGCATGCCGCCTTACGCGTCACTCTCTTTCCCGTCTCATCGAGCCCCAGCTTCCCGATGTTTAGCCGCGTATCGCCGTCGGCCGTTTGAGTAAGTATCCGCCCAGGAAACTGAGTTTTTAGTCCGAATGCAAATATTGCACCACCGTTTGGTTTTCAATCTTCTCAGAATCTGAAAGCCCCATTTCTTTCGCGAGACCCATGGCGTTTGACACTTAATACACAATGAGTGTTTGTTCCAAGGACGTTTGCTCGCTGCTTTGTCCCCTTAAGGCTGAGTGAACTTCAATGACACTCTTAAGACCCCCCCCCCTTTATTTTTCTATATTGAAACTATAGTCATTTTGGACATATCTCCGATAATTTTTAAAAGTATGATATGTAATGGTAAAGGAACATTTGGTTTCTTTTGGAAAATGAAAATACACGTCACTCAGCCTCTGATTGTTAAGTTAAGAAACTGTACGAGAAACGTGTCTTGTCCTAGACGGTTTGCGCTTCTATATCTTTAATGCAAATGTTAATTGAAAAATTTAAGGGAAAGTATTAAAAAAATAAATAACCTGTTATTTAAAAGTAATTACCATTTTATTAGTCTTAGAAACGCTGTCTACTACCTTGCTATGTTTTGTGGTGTCTGCTAGTCAGAACTCTCACGGAATTGCTTCAACCAATCCCGCAGTTGTAAGGAGTTCTGGATAGCAGACGCCTCTAAACATGGCAAGGCAGTAGGCAGCGTTTTAAGACTAATTAAATCCTTGTAATTTTTTTTATAACAGATTATTTATTTATTTTTAATATTTTTCCTTTTATTTTTGAAAAAAGGCCGTTCTTTTGAGGTAAAATGTGTAGAACCGGGATCTTTTCCTTTAAGTTCATATTTCACAAGAACTTGAAATGCAAAATTGAATATCTTTTACGCTAGATGTTAATTTAGTTCACGTTTTTCGCATAATTTCTTAAGCTATGAACTAGCGCTCAATAGACTACTTACGTTCACAACAGAGACGCTATACAACAAACACTGTAACTTCTTACCTTTAACGGACTCTTATAGAGAATGCTGACGCCGGGATTGAGAATACTACTACGCTCTCTAGGAACTCTCGCGTCATTTGTGACAAAATCTCTTTTGCCAGTGTTATAAAATACTCTACTAGGATGTTGTCCCTTCTCCGTTTCTAATGACTATACTCTTAACGACAAGAAAACGTGCCTGGAGTCTACCCTAGCTAATAATGAGCTATATACTGACCCATCTAACTCCACAGCTACCAAACCCAAACTAGGCCTAGTAACTAGGTCGTTCCGCAATACTTTTACCCAAGAGTTCATATTGTATCTTCAATTAAAGCTATTGGAAATATTTCCCAGCATTCACCATCATAACTTTCGAAGTTTTCCACCGATCCCCTATTTCTGTTCCACACAAACACCATGCATATCTACCGTAAAACCTGCAAATTGGTTCCCCTAATGGAAAGGTTAAAACGGTCTTACCGGTATAGTGCATGGTCCCAATATCTTTGGCGCTAATTTTCTTGTCCTTATTGGACTCCATGATTCCTCAAATTCGGGATGGTACGAGTTCTCAGTTCAGGAGGTTGTTGTTTAGGCTACCAGGCTCCGTGATGGGTGTTGTTTTAACGCGAGTGGTTCCTGTTCTTAAGAAGGGAGTCTTGGTCCGGTCCTTCTAGGTTCGCTCTTCCTCAATCGAGTCTGCCTCCGAAGGGTTCAACGGCTGCGGCCTGGAGAATGCCAAAGCGTTTCTCGTCAAGGGACCAAGAGCGTTTTCCTATCCAAGAGATGGTGAAATAAGTAAGGGGGGACCATTTATGGGGGGAAGGGGACTGGTTCCCCAAGGGGGGGATTTACAATAGCTAGCTCCTTTGAACTACCTCCCACACTATCCTTCGCGCCGTTTGCCAACGCGATATAGCCTGCCTCCCACGTAAAATTCCTTTACTCTTTCATGCTTGAGGGAAAGCGGCCTTTCTAGAGATGGGGTTCGGGGCAGGGGGATATTTGCCCTATATTTACCCGCCAAAAGCCAGGAGCGCGGGAAGAGAATGTGAGAAAACGTATCCATCCTTTGAATGTACGCCAATTGAACAACGTTCTATATTTAAATTCAACTAATGCCTTTTTCAAATGATAAATTGAATTTTATTTTATTTGTTATTGATTTATTCGCGTACTTCCTTTTAATTACTTAGTTCTAAGCTTCAATAAAAATTATATATCAGTACTAGAATGTCAAATTTCCTCAGGGAGTTTTTAATCTCAATCTTTGGAAGGTGCCAAGAGACTATAATGAACTGGAATTTATGTCTCTGCTCATTAAGCTCCTGAATTATAACTAACATTATATTTAATGAGGTACTATGGAAATCTTTTTTTTTGGGTTATTATCAAAACCCTAATTATCATCTCTTATTAATTATAGTAATTAGTGGTGCACCTAATTTGTTTTAAAAATGATACAATGTTAAAGTTAAGAAATGGTAAATTCATTTGGAGTTGTAAACAAAAAAAAACCTCATTTAATGCTGCATTATTCCCTTTTATTATTAGTAATTAATCAAGTACTTAATTTTTAATTATTTTTACGTAAGAGTGAGCCTACATCTAGGCTTAAAACAATAGCATGTATTTCCAACGAGCGCCTGTAGGAAAAGCATACTTCTAGGATATCCGAATTACATGTTATTTCCCATTGCCCCTGTAGAAATGTTGTTCCTGCCGCACACCCTTGTTCAGGGCAAAGCAAACATCTAGGCGATTTGATTTACATGTAATTTCCCATTGCCCCTGTAGAAATGTTGTTCCTGCTGCACACCGGTGAGCAAGGTAATATAAAAATGTAGAGAAATAATCATTATTTAACCAAAAATTTACCAAATTCAGTTTTAAATCGTATATTTATAAGTTTACAAGGATTTTCTGTGACAACCCTTTTGAATTTGAAGATTCCGTAAATTCTAACGACAATCGACAGTTTTCAAATTCGATATGTTCCTATAACTGAGCTAAATTTAATGACTAAATCGATTGTGACCTTTCGGGTCATCGTTGCAAGCGGATTACGTAAATGTTTTATACGAAACTACATTAGTACAATCGAATCGGTCAGAGCCAAAAATAACCCTTTTTTTAGAATCGATTTTTTCCAAAACCCAACTTACGTCATAAGGTTCGATTGAAAAATCGAATAATGGAATTTAACAATTATATAAAAAAATGGGTCCTTCGTATTTTAGAAGAATAGGATGGGACCGTTGTCGAGATGATGTGGATATTTGAGGTCCTTTAAGAGAGAGAGGATGCTTGGAAGGAAACTCGAGAGCCAAAAGAAGAAAAATATGATTTCTCTTATCTGAATTCCCCCCCCCCTTAACACACTCCCCCCTCGTCAGTCGCCTCAATTCTTAGGATAAACTCTGGTACCGTTACAAATCATTTTTAACGCCGTTTGATTGGTGCGTTGAGCGGGTACCAGGCGTGTCTTTGAACAATAGCCCCTCCTTGTTGGTCGTCCAACGCGCGCAGTATGAATGCGCGTCTTGTAAGACTGTGTGAAACGACTGCGTGAAAAGCCTCATCGATTTAATTTCCTGGCCACTAGCGGACGCTGCTTCTCTATTCTCTGACGTCCAAGATGCCATCTCTTTACTCTCTATCCCCCCTCGCCCGCCTCTAAGTCTTTTAAGCGTTTTAAAGTTTTTTGCTCCCCGAATGTGCGAGAAGCCCATCTGTTGAAGTGAGTCTAGCCGAAGAGGCTTTTGACGAGGGGGAAACCACAAGAACTCAAATTTAGTACGAGATTTCAGATTTTAATTGAAATGACGACATGATTATTCGAGTTGTTTTGCCTCTCGGCTTGTGATAACATCACTGCACTGTTACCTAAGGCTTAATGCGTTTTGAGTGGTTATAGGCACTTGGCAAAATGTATGCAGCCCTTGTAAACTAAAAAAACCAGCGTTTATTACATAAGGTGTCTTAATTCTCAGTTCTTTATCAACATCGTGTGATTGTTTACTTCTAGTTATTTACTTCAATGTACTGTTTGAAGTCATCCTCCACCCTCGCCGGTTAGCGATTTTAACGGCACCTCTAAATATAAGTCTTTTGTAACGTACTATACTTGTACCTTCTTTCCGGGTTGGACTGGTGTTAGCTTTCCCGCAGGGTTTGCTACTTTTTTGCTTAGGGTATAAGGACCTGTGTCCTTTTTTTGTTAGATCCGATGGGGAAGAAGACCCTACGATATACGAGTTAACTAAGTGTGAGAAACTTGTCATCTGCCCAAGGGTTTTTCCTAAAAGCCATAAAGTTTTTATAAGCTTAAAATTGTGGTGTTGTGTATTTATGAGATGCTTTTCCGACGCAGAATATTATAATGGACATTATACTGTATTTAAGCCTAATGTGTTCATTATAAAATGGCAAAGTATATTTAAATTGGTATTTGTATAATTTTAGTTACTTTGACTGGGTTGGAAATCAAATATTGAATTGATTCAAAACTCGCAGTGTTATTCAAAGTGACTTGCACAGTATCTGTAAAATCAGGGTTCGTATCCAAAGACAAAAAATCCACCATTAGAATGTACAAAAATAATTGTAAGTTCATTTATCAACAACATTCTGACTTCTCTTCAAATCAGTTTGTCAAAATCAGTCATAGAAAATGTATTAAATTCGGGTATTCTTTATGTTTCAAATGAAAAATCCGTGTTGAATCTGTAATATGTTTTAACCGTAGAACACACAATCATTCATAGGCTCTGAAATTAGCAATTAGAATATTCCACTACATTATATCCCATTTAGGCAGGTTCTGAGGCTAATTATACGCTAGCGTAGCTACTTAAATACATCATGCACCATACAGGATGTGTAGGAAAATCCAGTTTTCCCATGATATGATTCCCTTGGTTTTTTTGGCTAAAGTCAGATAATCCGCTCTAGCGAACTAGCTTGAATCCGTTTTCCGGGGGAGAGTGCCAGGGGTGTCTAGGATTAAAAAGCCCATTGGGGACCCTTTGCCGAAGCGGGGGAAAACCCAGCTAGGGGAGCTATAACTATTAGCTACCAGAGGGTGCTATAGGGAATAGATCCCTTCCCCGTTTTTATAAATAATGGGAAGGATCTTGCGTGCTTCCCGGTGTTCAGGGATGAGGAAAAAGATGCTAGATAAACGCGGCCACTAATTGATTCTAACACCCCGTGTGATGAGAGCGATTTCCAGCTAATCACTGCTACCCCCCTCTATCCTCTATAGTTCAACTCCTGTCCGCTTTTGTTAGAATGATGCCACTTCTATAGCGGTTCATGAAGTCGACCTGTATCCGCACTGTTATGAAATACGGCGCGTGTATTTCAGTTGCATACGGATAATATTTGGTTTGTAGTATCCCTTAAAAATTTACTTTGTTAATTTCAAAATTTTAAAAATAAATTTCTCAAAATTAAATTTAAAAAAAAAAATCGAGTCAGCGAAAATTTCCAAGCCCGTGTCAGAAAGAATGGTATGGCGCGGATCCCCAAAAATCAATGAGTGCATGAAGTTTACGTTAGATTGAGGCGCGCAAAGAGGGCTTATTCTGGTTGAAGGGGCTAGCTCCCTTTCATAAAAAAAAAATTATTATATCTGACAGAAAAACGGCCGAACCAACTACCCTTCATCTTTCGTTGCCTTCTCGAGAGCTTCGGGTCCTTGCCCCATAATACGCCTATATAATATTGCCCATTTTCGCTGAACTTTCGCTTGAAATGCAGTATATCGTGCTGCAGTTTGCTTTTTTTCTTACTAAATAAATGGAACCTTTTCATCATATCTGTGACCTTTGACCCTTTATATCCCGGAAACGCGTGCGAGTTTTGTTGCTTTGTTTCTTTCTAAGTTATTCTGTCCCCTTATATCGGTATTATGTTTATGCTGGGCGTTGGTCAGTCTTAGAAACTTGTAAGGTTACGAAACAGGAGACTCATTACGTCAAAAATAACCTATTATTGTATAATAATTATGTTAAAATTAGGAAAGTTACTGGACGAGATATTTTACGATAAAAACGTTTTGGGTTCAACAAAATACGCTGGGGAATTTAATATAATATTTGTTCTCATTGGGAAGGAATTTTTATGATGAATTATTATTCTTGTTCGTTTCCAAATATACTCCTCTGAGAAAAACATACATGCCCTTACATGAGTTTCATTAAAATCACCATGAATATTGAACTCGCCTCCCTGTGAACTTTACCTCTTTCAGCCTGTGAGAATTCAACCAATCCCGTAGATGTAAGTGGTTCGATTTGGTAAAGGCCATTAAACCAATGATGGTGCAGTAATCCTCGTATATTCTTGGGTGATTTTATTGAATTCATACGTCAGAGCACCTCTACAGCGGTATTATCCTCCATCGCGCATCTGAATATAATATGTTTGCGCAGATGACAGTTTCATTTTTCGTATACTTCATCGATTTTTGCTATAGGTCCTCCTTAGCGTGTATCTCTCTTTCTCTCTTTGAAAAATATTTTTCAAATTTTGTTTGCCTTGTGCATACCTACGTCAAGACCGTCGGTTCCTTTTAAACATAATATTTCATTATTATTTTTATACATTTTACGTCTAAAAACGGCAGTTTTATTAATCGCTGCGTGGTTCATTTAATTTTTTAATTTAAAACGACTTTTTTAAGTCTGGAAATATTAAATTTGAAAGGGGTAGGCCAAGGGTTGCTACGACATAATTCTGAAATGTCATAGGTTATTTGTTGGTAGGGGAATTGAAATATAAGAGTGGTGGTTAGCTTCTCGGAAATATACGCGGGAAGGGTTTTTTTTTATTTTTAGGTTCTTCCGAATTTATACGTTAGTTTGTAAAAGTCACGACGCATGCGTATTTAGTTTCGTCTCGGCCCTAGACTTCGCGGAATATTACGCGAGGTCAGTCTTTCAATTCGGGCGTGATACGTATGTACGCCCCAATCTATATTAAGACTGAGAAAATCCGATAATTGGGTCGAGAGTTTAAAGGCTTATTCGAGCCATTCTCCTCCAATCAAAATCGTTAAAGTTGTAATTCAAAAGCGACCCTTTGTTTGGGTTTAATTATACTTGGAAAATATTTTAATTCGTAGATGTTTGTTGCAGTTCAAACTTTGTCATATTTAAGAATTAAATGCCTTATGTCCCCATTCAAAAATATGTTTTAAAACCGTTATTTGAATGCGTATAGGTCAAAAGAATTCTCTCATTGTTTTCTGGAATGTTAACTTCAAAAACGAAACCTGTACCGCCCTGTCAGAAATTTCGCATTGACATAGCGGTGTGTTGTAAGTGTACGTGGCGTTATAACTGAGGTCTGTCTTTCAGTGTCCTTTGGAGGATCCGGCATGCACCCAAACTGTTTGACATTCACTCCGTACTGTCCGTGTCTAGCTCGGAATGCTTGCCGGAAATAACAAGGAAAACTTCTGGGTTTCTACCCAACCCTCCTAAACCAAACTACCACGCAGCGCTGTCGAATTCTTTAGCGTTGACTGTTTCAACGTTTTTCCGCTCCTACAAGCGAATGGAATGTTTTATTATAGCAATGCCCACTACACCCTAAAACCCGCGGCTTTAACAGAAGCTAGAATTTATATCGTTATCCCATGAATAAGTAGACTGCGCACCATGACGTCTTTGTGTTCTAAGGAGCGCTCACGTTGCAAGTCCGCTTGCCTTGCCTTTTCATTAGTAATTACTATATAGACTTAGATAAACTACTATAGCCTTCGACTAGCTCCTTCTAAAGCATTTCAATTCAATATTCTTGCCAAGTTGGATGCACTCTTGACGTAACTATTAAAATTCAAGCACGCTAGAAGGGGAAAGAAGGAATTTAGAACGGGCAGTTTTTATATCATCTTGAGGGATTCAGCAATAAGTAGGCTACTCTATGGGGAAAATGGTTAGTTTTAGAACGCGTTCCCGATATTAAAAGCCGAGATGTCGCGACCTATGAAAGCTCCATAGGGGATGATGGTGAAGAAAAAAAGGCATAGCACCCGTTTTCTATACTGTAGTAATCCCGCTAGCCAAAATAACAAATGGAGCCCCTTCTAAAGAGGGACAAGCTTTATCCCTCGATAGATGGAGCCAGTAATTGATTAGGACACTCTTTTCAACCCCCCTGCCCCCCCCCCGCCTTCATTTTCTTCGCTTCGTAGTGTCGGGGACCGGGACCGAGCATAAAGTGTCTGTATTTCCTCATGGAGCAGAAAACTCCATTCCTATAACCTTGAACAAAATTCTAGGCCTAAAAAATATACCGTTTTTAAGTTAAGCAGGACTACCAGAATTAACCTAATTGCAGTCAAGGAAGAACTGATTCAAACTGAACTTGACTAATATCAGACATTTCGCAACGGTCCCTGGTTTCTTTATGCGCTTGCAATGTTAAGGGGACTTCTGAGCTCACTCTGAACGGGCTGTTGCGCTTCTCTTTCGATATCGTTTCCCGCGCCGCAATTTTAGGAACAAATCTCTACTGGGGAGAACGATGAACAGCCGGAGATTATAGAAAATGGACTGGGGGTTTTGGGGAAAAAGAGGGGCTCAAGCCCCGTCATTCCTACCCATGCACCCATGCCGCCTTGTTGTAATTTCACCCAGCCCTGCAAACGTACGTTCCTCTTTTAATGACCAAAATACCATCCGCCATTTATATCTGCATTTTACGCGTCAAAGCCTCCCAAGATCCCTTATCATATCCCTGGCTTACTATTCCGGTTTCTGTCATATTACGTATGTAGAAACGAAAGGATTACTTTTAATACTACCAACTATACATACATTATAGAAATACAAGTTTGGCCCTCGGTTTGGCCCTTGCAGTCACACAATCACTGAATCTCTTTCAAACCCACAAAGGGCCATGCAGCAATTATAATTACAATATAGTTTTAATTGCGTAGTTACGATTCGAAATTTAAAAAAAAGGAACGCTTCAAGAGATGTATTAGAAAAATAAATATTTAGCAGGGAAATTTATAAATTAGTTTATATCTTAAATATAGTAGAAACTATATGAGGTATGTGTTTTTTGTATTATAACACTAGTGACATCTAGACTAAATTTAATTGGCCAATTTAGTTAATTATCTCTAAAACTAAGGTGTTAATTAACTATGTAAACCATAATATAAAGAATAGTCTGAAACTAAGTCGTTAAGTTTAAATTTGATGAATTGTAATAAACATTTTCCATCGATTCAAGCATCCATACTAGAGCAGCGACTCCTGTTAGAGAATTCTTAATGAAATCAATATTATTCTGATTATTTCGTATATAAACATTTAACATAAATCTTTAGTACTTAATAATATACATATAAGTATATAAGTTAAGTTAAATTCGTTAAGATTTAATCAAACTCGTTTATGTTTTTGCAAAAATATATGTGAATCGATAAATTGATTTATCGTTTTAATATCGGGTCAGTAAACAGTGTTCCGTAACTAGATGGGCGTGTGATAATTTCCTATATAATACATAGAAAGAAAAATATATATACACGTAAAACACATCATTTTTAAAGGATGCATCGAAGGAAGTTCAAAAAACCGAGGGTATCGAACTGTAAGGTCATCTTTTTAATCCCACGGTGGTCATTTTGAGTTGTACAGTATATATATTTCTTAGCCGTATATAAGAGATGACACCCATGAGGGTCGTTTGATGGCTGCTACATTTTTTCCAGCCTCAAATAAACCAATATCCTACTGGCTACAGCAAAACCAATTTCTAGGTGTACAGTGGTTTTCATGTACAGGGTGTTTCTGATAAGTCTGTCATAAATTGAGTCGAAAATGTAACTTCTATCTCCATAGGGGTCATCTCCTAAAACACTCAAATCATAACTAGAAAACAGTGGCTCAAAATTACTCAAAGAACATCCCCCTTAATTTATGGCAGACTTATCATTATCAGACACACCCTGTATATATACACTTTTTTCTATTTTTATCTCTGAATTCCCAGTTGGCAAATGACCCCGTGTCACCCTCTTTCCTCTGTCTAGGTTAGGTTCCCCTTCCCGACGACGTCTATCTGTAATGGTCCCCAACCGCAAATGAGTTATTGATAGAGAGAAAACAAAAGTTCTGCAACTCGGTCGTAGCGGTTGTCTTATCGCCAATGGCACCAGTAAACACAAACTGAAATTGATTGGATATCGAAATCGTGAAATTTTGGAATGTATGATGATTAGATTTACTGAATAAGGATGTCTTGTTTTGAATAATTTTGGGGATAATGGTTAATCGAAAGCGCCTTTTTATTATGTTTATTTCAGCAGTGAGTATTGTTAATTGGGACATCTTTATCGGTGGTTAATTGGTATTTAATGACCCTAATTGGGACAGGGCTCTTTGTGTGGATAATTGGGGCATTTATCTAACCTAAAACCTGAGCAAGTTAATTCAAATATAGAAATGAACCGTGTTCTCTGATTTTTATCTCACTATTTCTAGCGCGTTCAATTACATCCTCACCACAAATTGGCAAGTGTATAACGATTCAATACAATATGACACGTCATAAGATATCTTCTCAGTTCTTGTATGGGTTCTTTCTAGTTGCATGCACATTAAAACCACAAGAAGCAAAAAGAACAATTTGTTAATTCAGAGCTAGGCTCCTCTTCTTTAGTAGTAGTATCTTTCTTTAACCGTCTTACCCGATTTGCACTCGCATTTTATATTCCTTAGTACTTCTTATTTTCGCCTGACTGAAAACGTCGGCGTTTTCTTCTAACAAGATAAATCTTTCTTAGCATCCTGACAAGTCTTATCAATTGCTTCTGGCTCCCACACGCTCGTCCCTTTTAAAACCACCTTAACTCTTTCCTTAAGGCGACTCAGGAAGCGCTCCCTTCTTCTTTTTACTAACGTTTTATGAATAGGTCTAGACAAGAAGTGATATCTAGTTAACTAGGGAGAAGGTTTAAGATGCGCGCCATAGTACCAGTCCCCCTTTCAAAATACAAGGGGGGGGGGACGTAAAAGGAGGCCGTCGGGCTATTTCGCCTCTCCTCAGTCGCAAAATATGACTGTAATTTTCGTCATTCGCGTCGCGCTGACGTGAGTTTTCAGGAACCAATGAGATGCTGGCTGGTTGTAATTTAGAGGCAGCGGGGATTAACTCCGGACAGACTAAGTTTGGACTGGAGATAAAGAGCTGGAAATGTGGCGCGGATTTATACCTTCTCCCTAATAAACTAGATATCACTTCTTGCTCTAGCATAACGTAGTGTATATAAGCTATCTTCCTTTTTCCACGCCTGTGTTTCCATTGTTATAAATAGACCTGTCTCAATGTTTGATTTTACAGTATAGGAAAGTATTGATTTTATTATGGTTTTTTTTGTAACTCTAAATTTATTGACATTGAGGGATTCTTATAAAAGATCTATGTGTTTACTAATTTGCAAAAACTCTCCATTTTTCAAGATGAAAGGATATAATATCAAAAATTAAAATTATATTTTTGCATATTGTAAAAAAAACGTGCTTAAATTTCAATGAATTTTTCATGGCAGAGTCTAAAAACACGTTTGATATGTGTCGAATTTTTTTGATAACCCATAGAAAAACGATCGCTGAAATATAGGCCAATCTTTTGGCAAAACCAAAAAGCCCATAAAATCAATCGGAATATTTACGTACCAGATTCACTGCTTTATTCTTTCCGTTGCCTTTATACCATATTTGAGTTATTAAAACGCAAAGTAAAATTTAACAAACCCCGTTTATTTTCTCATATCCTATGCCTGTTTGTTCTCGTTCTCATTTACGGCGTGAAGGTTTGTAATGCAATTACCAACTGTTAAAATTATTGGTGTCATATTTTTCTGACCTTAATTTTTGGCCTATTATTCATCTACTATCGAAATATTGTGCTAAATAAAAAACAATATTCCAAAAAATTTAATACACCCGCTTCAACCAGACTACGCGACGTATCATGACGTCTACCTTTCATTACCTGATGTCAAAATATATATGTTATATAACCCTACATACGTTACTAATATTTCAAATATTCTATTACCTTGGCAAATCGAATTGTTAGGTATACCTCATTATTTTTATAAAATATAGGCAATTATTTCTTAAAAATAATGAAAGTCTTTTACTTTCTTTTCTTAAGGGGGTCTTCCTATTTCTTTCGCTATTATAATGGGACCATAAAATAAATGAGTAAAATACTCTAAAAAGAAAGATGCGTATCAGCAAACAGTTATTAATGATATTGCCTTTTTATTTTTTCAATTTCCCGTTCTTGAAAGTCGATTTTCGCAATTTTTGCCGGCCGTTGCACGATTACTAGGTATTACTTGACTTAATCGCGGATATGCAAAGAGATTAAAGCGTATATAAAGCTTGGAGGAAAAAGGTGAGATAGAGTAGAAATGTTCGTGGTCCATGTGCAGCAGTGAAAGTCTCTCAGAGCATTTCTCCCACGCCCCTACCTTTGCTGGGGAATTGTTAAGTGCTGCCGCGAAACGACATTTAAAAATAGTGAAGCTATAGCTTCGTACGTGGGTACAGAGGCCACGTTATACTTATAGAGATTTCTACTCCATTTCACCTCTTTACTCCAAGTATAAACTTAATTAATAATATATTCATATATTTTGAGACTTTGAAAATTTTTCAAAATAGCATTGAGTAAAAGCCGTAAATGCATTCCTGTTTTTTATAGTTCTTAACCTATTCAATCAACACTAAAGCAAACAAAAAATTTCGTTAAATTATCTACGATGTGTACCATTCGAAGACAGACCAAGGATAATGGCCCATCCATGCCAAGCAACCCTCTGAGCTATAACTGAAAAATTTGATTGGGTAATCTTAACCCCGCGTATATACCCTTTAGTTCGGAATTCAACACCTGCTTTCTATACATAATGCAGATCACGCCTGGCACAAGCGAAACAACGCACATTACCCATAAATGATACGCTTTGTTAAAGGTTAATTAATTAGATGTTATGAAATAAATAGGATGCTAGAAAAATTATCTGACACTGATGCCAAAATAATAATTTAGATTTAAATTAATTATTCACGAGATAATTAACCTTTTTTTAAAAAATTAAAATATCAGAGAGGGTTTGTACGGAACCTGGATAAATCAGGGTTTAGCAAAATGGGGGAATAAGTCAGGGATTTAAAGCTTTTCTCTAAAAGGTCAGGGATAGGTCAGAGATTTTGTTTGGTTTCATCATGGGTCAGATATGATGAAGTGGACTCTGGTAATTACCTTAAAATGGTCAACTGGAAAAGTCAGAGATTTTCAGTATAATAATTTCGTCCGAACCCTGGACTAGCACGAGACGTAAAAATCTTAGAGACATGATAATTTTAGGTTAATGTACTTCTAGCTTTACATTCAAGAATGCAGGTTGGGCTGGCTGATCGAGCTTTATTGAAAAAGATAAAATTAAAAAGGAAAAAAAAACTTTAGTTGAGTCCCCCTGAGGTTTTTAATTCCCCTTTTAAAATAAAAAAAATAAAGAAAAAACTCTTGGAAAGAACAGGTGCATGATAGGAAAGTCCGCACGACGTTTTCTACGGGTCAGATCACAATTTCCCTTTTCTTCCATATAGTTTTATCTTTACCTCATTGGAACACGTAACACCTGCGGATAAATTAGAACCTCTCTCTCTCTTTGTTTCATTTATTTATTTTTTTTCTAATTCTTTAAACAAAAAATACATTAAGTAAATTGAATATTTTAGGATAAGAAAAAATAAAACATGTAATTGCTTGCGTAATATAGCTTTTAATTATTTTCGTTTAAATGGTTTTTTAACATGCACGAAACAAATAATTAACTAACTAATAATATTAGAAATATATTACCATAATCTATTCTATATATGCCTTTGTTTTATTTTATTTCAAACAGTTCTGATCAGTTCAATAATCTCAGATGGCGAGCTTTGATATATTTATCGGAAACTTACGTTAACTTAAACAATGGCTTCCTAAACTAAAAGGATTTCTAGGCCTAGAATCTATAGGGTTTGTTCCGAATGTTTTTCTTTATGCTTTCTCGTATATATATAAGGAAACACTTTCAATCTTTCCTTAATGGTACTCTCTCTTACGTAGGAAAAAAAAAGAATAATAAAATAGCAAAGAGAGGTTCGGAAAGCAATAGAGGGTAGGCTGGGTCTCTCTCGCTTTAGCTGAAAGCCTAGATGAAACTTGCCCGCGAGTTTAGCCTCGGCATTCCCACAGAGAGAGAGCGAGAGAGAACTTTCGCAAACTTCTCCATATTGCTTCTCGAATTCCCTCTCCGTCAATGGAAAGCTAGTTCACACACACTAACCGTATCACGCTGTGAAAAAAAAAAAACCAAAAAATCATTTCTAGAAATAAGGAAACCAACCATCTTTGTCTTCTCGTAGATAGCATGTACCTCTATATCAAGGTCTAACCTTGAAGGAGAGAAACCTTCATACGTATAACCATAAGTTTATAGGGTATGTTTCATAAGTATGACACTTCTTAACACTAGTCAATAGGGAGCTAACAGTTCTGACCCTGAAACGTCACACCTTTCTATCTCTTACTGGAGTTTCATCCCCCTAACGGTTGGAAACAGTATTCTACGCGCAAAAATAACAACCACAGGGGGGATGTGTGACGTCAGACTACTCTTCCCCCTAGCCAGCTGTTAGCTCCCTATTCAAACCAAAACAATGCCAATCCCAATCCCAATGCGAACCAAACTTCTTAACTCTGGTGCTGTGTTATGAAAGATAATGCTCGAATTTCGTCTAATTTTCTCTTTGGGATCTTTTACAACGGTAAAAAATACGGAAGATTCAGTAAGGTAAAAAACTTCTTTGACAGAGAAAGGCCTAGAGAACCGTTCACGAATTCCGATCTCGCGCTGCTCCCCATAAACCTTTCCTTCCTCACCTGCCTAACCCGTGGAAAAAACCCAACCCCCTACGGTTATAGTCCGTCTGTCTGTCTGTCCAAGTCTTGATTCAAGACTTCTCGCCCCTTTTTTTAGCCTATACTTTGAAGCGTAAGTTTATAAGATATCTTCCTTCCATAAGTATGTCGCTAACTATAATGCTAGAGACATACAGCTCGAGCTAGTTCGAGAACGACAATTTTGCAGTCCATCTTCCTATTTAGTCTGCATTACTAAGCCTTTGACAGGGTCTCCTCAAGCTTCGCTTTACCAGAATCTATGACCTACGTCACTTCATGACAAGGTTTCAGTAACCAGTGACAAACTTATGAAACATATCTTATGTTTTGAAGTAAAGGGGACTTGGCTACCAACGTTTGAAAGAGCACACACATCAAGCTGTAAATTCTATTACATTTCTCTTGCTCTTTTCGTGGTTCCCAATCATCTTTCTTGGCGTTGCATTGCCTGGTTACTATGTTTTCAGTATCACGTAATACCATACCATGAATGTATTTACATACACACGTGAATATGGGTTCCTACAGTGCGTGACGTTTTCACAGGTATTGGGAACTTAAAGACGGTGCTAACAAACTTCCTCTGTAGAACATGATGGTGAGGTTACTATAGATTTTCATATTAATTTCAATTAACGAATTCATGGCCACCGCATTGACTTTAAAAGATATACATTGCGCTTTCTGCTGTAAGTTCTTGATTGATAAATTCGGTTGAAAATTTTTATTTATGAATATAAAAGTAAAAACATACTTGGGCCTAAAAGTTTTAGGGAAAATCGTAGAAAAAGTTCAGGGAAAAATAAGGGAATTTGAATCTGATAATTTCGAGGCAACCCTTGCACCAAAATAATTACTAATCGAAAGAGATATATTTCATAAACATTACTTACCAATTCACTTGATATTCGACCAACTATTTATTATCCCGATTGCGATAAATTACTATTTATAGCTTAATGTCTTTTGGAAGATCGTTAAAAAAACAAAGGAATTTTATATCTTTTCTTATTTTAATGCATTCGACCCAAAACTTGTGGCTCTCTGCCGGCTGATCGAATAACGATAAATTTTAACCCTGCAGACGAATTCGCGTGATTACTGACCATTCGCGACCGTAGTTTCACTAAGATTGACCGCCGCAACCAGAGGACCATCTTTTAGAAATGGTTCATTGAAGTATCGTATTGGATAAAAAAGAAAAAGTTTTCCCCATCTTTCAGTGATTTTTGGGGGGAATTACCCCATAAAATGGGGTTCTAGAGGCTACAGAAAGAAATTGATAATATCAACGTCAAGAGGTTCCCGCCGCCAATAACGGAGCGGAGCCCCCTCCTTGAAAAAGCTTTAATAAAGAACCCCCTCTTCAAGTAAAAGAAAGTAGAAGCCAACCATATTAGAATTTGGTGGCTTGATGGTGTTTACTTTGGGTCGCTATATCGTTTTTGAGAAGCCCTTATAGTAGTATAGGGTTAGAAGTATAGGGGTTAGTTAATACAAGGCCCTTGTATGATATAGATAATGGACACTTTATTTTTGCCGAGATCAAGACAGATTTATCGTGGCACAAAGATGACTTTAGATTCTTAAAGATATAAGGTTCTAATTAACGCTGAGAAGGGTTGACGTGATGGTCAGATTCGATGGGTACTGTTCATGGAACAGCGTCTTTTTAGACAGGAACCAAACGGTTGCAACAGGCGTAATTAACTACTCAATAATACTTGTAAAAATTGATATGAATTTTACCGCGCTGTAGAAATTTAAGTACTTGATACACGAGATTGACTTAAAGAAACGTGCGGGGATATACCAATAAAAAATAATGAGAAACTTACCAGTGACATCAAATCGTAATTAACTCATTATTGTCCCGTCTTTAACTCTGTTAAGCCAAACTTGTAATGAGGTTAACGTAACGGAAGTTCGAGGATATAACACCCATACCCAAGAACATATTGCCAAAAAAGAAATACACATTCCCACAATTCTATTTCATTTTCTTATTGGTTCCCTAAGAGTTTGCGCCCTTTAAGAGTGCTGGTCATGTTAGTCGATTAAAAGGCCATTCGTGTCATGGTACGTATGTAGGGTGGCAGCTAGGTTCGGGTTATCACTCATCAAGACATATTAAGTAATACTGTCGGCTAGGGCTTCGTATACTTCACCAACCTAAAAAGCCAAACCCTGTTAAATTTTTATCGTTGACTGTTAGATCATTTATTTTCCACTTTCGCCCCCAAAAAAACGGAATGTCTTGAATTCGTCCTCAAGTTCTCCCCTAAAAATTCTTCGATTCAAACCTTTTGTGGTGAACTGCAGTTCTGTTTTTTTTTGTGCAGGTCATATACAGAAGTGCATTACTCGAAGTGAAACCGTGCTTCATTGTGCAGAAGGCTATTCCATTAGAGAAGCAAACACTGCAGGTTACCTTCTTGGGTTATTTCCGTCATAAGATATGTTCCATAAGTTTGTCATTGGTTACTGAGAGTTTGTCACGAAGTGACGTAGGTTATAATATTGTCTATAATAAAGCCATACAATGCTACAAGGAACCGTTCTCGATGTACAGGCTAAATTTGCTTTGCTGAGCGTAATTTTTAATTGATTTTGACTTTGACCATTAGAGAAACAAACATAAATGAGTATTGCATTCGTTAATTTGCTCTGAACGAATTTTTTATACGTATTTAACCTCTGACAAGTTTACACCACGAATTTTCCTATCAATTTAAGCTTTCAGTGAAGCCATTTCTCTCTCCGTAATTTTGAGTCAACTGATATTGACTAAGGCTTGTACGAAGGTTTCAACCTTAAAGTTCCGTAGGGTTTCGTTGAATCTGGACGAACACGTAATATCGATTCCATGGAATTCTGCTTGTGACACGGGGTATGGACGGTCGATATTTTGGAAAACGGGGGGGGGGGAAGAGGGGGAGAGACACGTGACTCTGGAATACATTTCGGATAAAAGGTTTTAAATTTCTTATCGTTTTCGAATCGTTATGGGAAAGATGATGCTTTTGAATACATTTAAATTCAATTTTACAAATTCGTGAATGTTGAAAATGATAATACCATAATTTTAATTGTTTGGGAATATTTTTACTTATTTATTTATTTATTTAAAAGAGTAAAATCTACGCCTATATATTATTATTTTTTTTTTTCTTGTTTGAATTACAAAAATCACGGCATTACAAAGATTTCCAACACGTACTGTAGCTTTCTTGTTGTCGGTCGAGTGATTTGTATTCAGAAACGTGAGCAGGCATTTTTTGTTACTAAGTGATCTATAAAGAGTATTGGTATTTTGGATACTCTCAGGGAAAGTACATAAATTTCGATGTACAATTTCTGTTTCAAGGATTAGTTTTTTTGCAGGCTTAGCAGCACTTGTCCTACATTTCTTTTTCCTATATTTTATTCAAATTTCTTGCTATTTTTCCCATATTTTACGCCTATTTCTATTAATGAAAATTTGTGACTACCTGTACATAATACTCTCTAATTTAAAGGGATACTGAAAGAAATTTTTTTTCGAATTTTTCCTATAAAATATTTAATTTTTGTTTTTATTTATTCCGCAGTGATTTCCATCGTGGCTAATTTTGGACATAACGTTACTCGATTACATGAAATATTAATCGCTCGGACCACACTCCACTACCTGTACGTGACCCGGTTTACCAATTTTCGAGACAACGTTTACCGTACGACCTTCGAGGTCATTGGACTTAGGGGGAGGGCCAAAAAAAGAAACCCAGTAGTTGTACCCCTCTAACATGATAAAACGGGGCAAGGAGCTAGGGCCCCAGCAATTTTATAATCGACGGAATATGAGATTTTTTATATCTTCAGATGTGTATCATCCCTTGCATTGAATTCTGGAATGGGAGAGGGGGGGGGGAGACAGATACAGCCCCGCTTGAA
Organism: Phalangium opilio; assembly: GCF_054372755.1. Lineage (NCBI taxonomy): Eukaryota > Metazoa > Arthropoda > Arachnida > Opiliones > Phalangiidae > Phalangium > Phalangium opilio. The sequence continues at coordinate 142,371 of NW_028324189.1, forward strand.
TTGAATACAAAGCTAGGTTCTCGCGCAACCCTAACGGAGCCCTTCGAGAACGAGTGCCGGGAGCGCTCCAAGCGGCAACGATCGTAAACCACCTAGCAGAGGCCAAATAGGAAAAGGAAGAGAGGAAAAAAAAAACACTATCAGAGCCTTAAGCCTAACACGAGACCATTATAAAGTTATTCTAAAAACGCGTGTAATTAAGGCGTCTGCCTTTGCATTACGCGTGGGACGTTTATTTTAAAGTAATTTCTGCGAAAGTAAAACGCGGACTCGTTGTGTTTTTGCGGTCTAGCGTTCGGAGGGAGCTTCGGGCAGCTGGTTGTCCTTGGTTTTGGTGTAAAGGCCTCCCATTCGTTTCCTCCCAAAATACTGGACTGTGTGCCGTTGGGTTCCGCGCTTCTGCCGTCTCTCCATTGAAGCAACCTTACTAGAGAGAGAGATTCGATTTTTGCCTTCCAACTAAAATTGAATTTCGCGCAAAAATACTACACGGAGAAACGTGGACGTTTGGTTTTTTACGTGACTTTATTAAACGTCAACTTAAATTCTTAAAAATCTTTAATCAAGTACAAGACGATAACCGTAACATTAGTGACTTAGGTGAAGTAGTAGTGACGTAAACATGACATCAGTGACATCTCCAGCGTCGCTATCTCCGCGGAGCCCAAATGGTGAGTCTTCTTCTTTTTTTGGCAAAATACATTCCATTCCATTCGTTACGGTATGCAATTAAAAAACGTTTAAGAGACAAGCTAGTAATTTAACATAACACAGAGGGAAAATGTTTCACTTAAGCCTTAGTCTATCAAATTTTAACTGGAGGTTGTAAAGGAAAGATTCTTCGTTATTTTCAATAATTATAATTATCATTATCAACAACTTACCGGTGTACAGAAGGTAACCGGTTGACGTAATATACTTGGAATTACCTACGAAATAAGACTAAACTAACAACTAAGGGGTTTTTTTCTTCTTAAAACGAATACGAAAGTTGAAACTGTTGCCAAGAAAGTGTTTGTCAAAATTTTACAACTGCGTAGATTTAGCGACAGAGTTTTAGAGAAGGATGAAGCGGCGTACGGAACGGAACGGTACATTGACCGAAATTATTAGGTCTAAAAAGAGAGAGACGAAGCTTTGGATGTAGGCCAGAACGAACATCCTCCTCTCTTTTGCGCATCCCAGCTTGCGTCAAAATCCCCGAGTTTCTACCGTTAGGGGGACCCCTAATCCCCCATCCCTATCTGCCTCTTCCGTTTTAAAGGGTGAGCGTGTACCAGGCATCCGTACCAGCCCTGCGTGGTGCAGCGTTGGGGCTTCCAAATAGCCCTGGCAACTACTTTTTAAACCGAAAACCGAACAATTCGGATTATTTTTCAATAATCCAATAATTGACTAAAAATAGCGTGAGGTAGTTAACGGTAGTTAAGGACTTCGCGAGGATGGGTTTTCAGAATCTTCTACGCATTATTATTAATTTTTGGTTGTGAAGTTTATAACTAAGAGTTTTTTGAGACAGGTACGTTAAAAGATGTGACAGTTCATAAATTTTAACACCTTATTTTGGAAAAATATTGTATTTCTTCAACTTCCTGCAGAATACTTATACACAATTCCAAAAATACCCTGTCACTGACACTTTACGTCTACTAGGTATTATCATAAGTTTATAAGTGATATGTTCCATAAGTATAAGACTACCCATACTTTCTAATGCTAGAGACGTACTGAGAGCTAGTTTGAGAACGACAAGCGAGAACTCTGTTAGCTCTCAGTAACCAGTGACAAACTTATGGATGGAACATATCTTATGAACTTACTGGTATTACCTTCGAATTTAGTTATTGAGTATAAACCACGCCATCACTTCTGTTGCGTTGAAGCGCGGCAGGTTCTAGTTAACCTAGTTCGTTGCCACGCAGGCCTCGGCTCAAATGTACATCACCGAATCCTTATTTCCACCAACGCCTTTAAAATCTTAAGATCTTGACAGCTCTTCGTTTCGTTTCGGGTTACGGCGAGGAGCGAGGAGCGAGCTTTTGGTATACTATATTCTTGTTCGGCTCGTGACAACCTGCCCCGGTTTCCAATTTCGAACCCCTTGAGTTTTTGGTCCCTGAACGCGGGCGGCCCGTGTTGATGTTATTTTTCTAGGGCTTCGGCGTCATCCGTAGACGCCGGACGTGTACGACGGAGTCGACAATTTTAATTAAACGCTTCTAGCTTAATTATAAATGCTTCTGTTTATTAAGGTTTCGAAGTTCATGAGTGACTGCAATTGGGAAAGGTTTCATTTTAGATTTTAAGTTTGAAACATTTTGAACAGGGTTCATGCAAACCTGGAAAACAGGGAAAAATCATGGAAATAAATAGTTGACAAAAATCTCAGGGAAAATTCAGGGAAATTTCGAATTTTTAGTAAAATTCAGGGAAATTTCGAATTTTTAGTAAAATTCAGGGAAATTTCGAATTTTTAGTAAAATTCAGGGAAATCAGGGAAATTTGCGTCAAACAGGGGGCGAGTAATTAAGCAAAATGTTCGTAAACATACCCTCCATAGGATTAACATTCCATTAAACTTTGGAGGCTCGTAATTCTGATTCTACTATAGAGATACGGGGATGTCCTTTGATTATGTAATAGTCATATTCCCCCTCCCCTCCTTCGTTGACATTTGGTCCATAGGAAACCTGGAAATCCCAGGGAAATTTGTTTTCCAAAAGTTGTATGAACCCTTTTGAATGTTTCGTAGTTGCGCTTATTAAAATATTTTCATTCGTTTTAAGAGTAAACTAAAGAATATTCCTTAAACAAATTTAATATCAAATGGAGACGAAATTTTCGACAGGCTGGATTTAACGTGCATTGAAGTCTATTACATTTTAGTCTATGTCTGTCAAATATTCATTTTAAAATATGCAAATTTCCGCACCATGAAAACGCAGCATGTTTGTGATAAGTCTGCCATAAGTGGGACGTCCTAAATAATTCAGGTGCGTTAAATGTACAGTTATATCGCGTTACAGTCTATCAGAAACTCTTATTAGGTGACATTACTCCATTAAAAAATAGACCTCGAAAGTATTTTTAGCATGTAGCACAGCAGCCCTATCTTAGTAACCTTTAACCTCAGGAGACCACAAATTTTAAAGAATTACAGCACCTGACCACCCGTTTGCGTTTACATACAGGGTGTTTTTGAAAAGTCCATCAATAATGAAGGAGCGTGTTTATTGGACCATTTTGAGTTGAAAATGTTCTATGTTATTTTGCATTCCAAGCCACTGTTTTCAAGTTAGCATTGGAGTAATTTACGTATGACCCCTTAAATTTAATTAGAAAATTGAATTACAACTGTAATTTAATTAAGGGATCATCCCTAAAACATTCAAATCATAACTCAAAAACAGTGGCTCGTACGGCAAAATGTCATAGAACATTTTCGACTCAAAATGGCCCAATAAACACGCTCCTTCATTATTGATGGACTTTTCAGAAACACCCTGTATAGTAGCTGTTGGGCTTGAATTACACTTTTTATTAACCAGAGGTAAAATTTTTGGAAACTTGGTAGGTATGTAGCTAGTGTCATTCTATCTTGTTCCTAATATATTCCCTCATACCTTATTTTCTTATCTTGAAAAAAAAAAAGGTAGTATTTTTGGGGCTTCTTCAACTTCCGTTGGAAACGGAACGAACCGTTCTAGCTGTCTGTCTACCTCTTATCGGTTAGGTTAGGTGGGTGAATTTTATTTTTATTTCTTCGTCGCTTGGTTCATTCTGTATTCTCGCGGGCGACTTACACTTTCAGCCCAGTCCTTTCTGCGCCGCCGCCTCTTGCCAATATAGGACCCCTATGGGTATCGATTTCGAATTGAGATACTGAGGGCCAGAAGCAATTTACTTAGATACTGACTGAGGGATGGGAACGTTTCATACTCCTGTATATAGGGGAGGTTATGTCTTGTATTGGCTTGGTTGGTCTATGAATACACTAACACGTGTTCCTATTTGGTAGCCCGGAGGTCGTATAATTCCTATGAAGTACTACATTTTTTAACCTGTCCTATATTATCCTATAATTTCATGAAAGATCCTGAAATATCCTATAATTTCATGAAAGTTCCTGTAATATCCTATAATTTCATTAAAGTTCCTGTAATATCCTATGTTTTTCACTTAGTTCAAGTTTTCGTATAGTTTAGCACCAAATTTATCAAAATTTTGCTCTTTTATCGAGATTACATTTGACTAGACACCGAAATTGGCCAAGGGTAGACAGAAAAATGTCATAAAACATTTTAGACTCAAAATCACTCAAAGAACATCCCCTAAGTTAATTTATACTTGACTTATCAAAACTACCTTGTATAAAAGTCCCAAAAACAAGCGTTAAAACTAATTACGTTAAATTGAACAAAGAAATGCCCAAAATAATATGCATATTATTATTATTAAGAATCATTATTCTTTAATTTATTTCATTAAACATTAAACGTCATTCATCCTCCATCTTTATTTCAATTTTAATATCATAATACCAAATTGAAATATTTATTTTTGTACCGAGGCCTAGGCTAGTAAATAAACACTGTAAAAATGGAGTTTGCCCAACGTAATTAGTTTTTCAGTACCATAGAGAATCGAAAAGAAAAAATATAAATACAAAAAAACCCTTTGAATAAATTTTAAAAATAAGTTACCTATAAAGCATGTAAAATTTCCAATTTACTGAAGTTTTTATTTTTTTCATATTTGAACCCCATTGAATGATGATGACCTAACCTCTCTGTCCGTGTATTTAATATTCAGCAGGCGATATTTCTCGCGTGAACAACGAATTTCTTCCTATAGGCGTTACTAATCTCAATTTAAACGGTTTCAATTTAATGTTATTTTTCCTATTTAAATATTGAAATAAATGTTTTCCTTCGGAAGTCTATATAGTCTATACACGCGTACGGCACCAACACCTAGAGGTCCATGAACTCGCCTTCAAAACCCTATAGGAAACGCTTGTCCGTCCGTCAGTGTAGACTTATTGATTGCTTGGTTAGTTTGGTCTCTGTTCTATATACTTCTCGGCCTCAATTACTGTAATGGTGTTACGTAGTTTGTCAAGGAAGCTTTGTATTACGGCCGGCCAAGAACCCATATAAGTACTGAGAACGTTTAAAGGACTGTGATCTCTGATATCGCTAACTGGGTCCCACTTTTATTATACTGGTTGGTGACTCGTGAGATATGACAATTTTTTTTTATGAAATCTATTTCGGGTTGGGTTGGTTTGTTAATATCCTTGAGTATGTGATGGTACGCTCAACTTATATCAGAAGTACATAATAATTATCTTGGAGAGAAGTGTACCACCACAAAGCGGGAGGGTAATTGTAAATACATGATTCTTCCCAACATCCTTTGACATTTGGAACGAGGATATACTAAACCGACTAAATAGTTCCCTCATCATTACTCCATTAGCTCTGCTTAACTATTTGCCAAGGCGCATGCGCTTGTTTATTTTTGTCTCACGTCAAGACGAAGTTTGTGGGTTGATTGTTGAGGATTTAGTACCAAACAGTATACAGAGTGTCATACTTCTTCAATTATCCCCTTCTGCTTATATATATTAATATTGCAGTAATGAGATTGTAGGCTAAAATGGGCGCGCGTCTCGTGTTTAGTCTCTCGACTCCAACAGGGCGTACCCTTAATAGGCTATGATGAATTTGCACTGATATTGATAAACTGTCTATGGATCTAATTTCCGCGGATATGGCAAATTAGGAACTTCCTCTGACGTTGTCTAAGATATAACACTTAATCTAATGATAGATTGAACGGTTTTACGGTCTACAGTTATAAGGTATTAAGTAACGAAATCGTCTTAAATTATTAGTTGTGGCAATTAATATTTGAATTGCTTATGAGTTGCAGTTCAAGCAACAGTCATGAAGCTAAAATAATGTTTTAAATGTATATATTTTAAGAATACGAAGAAATTGTTTGCAGTTTTATTATTATTATTATTAATCATTAATTTGACTCCTATTTACTTTTGGGGAGCGAAATTTTAGTTGTTTAATAGCCTTATTTTCAACTATTTATTTCAGCTATTAGAATCATTCTTTCACCTATGACTCAAGTATATTATAGAATTAGGGGCCACGTAGAAAGAAATCTCGGTCTTAAATAAACGAAACAAAGCGATAAAAAAATAAAATAAAACCCATATGGAACAATAAACTTTCATTATAAATGTAAGAAAACGCGTAGGTTCGACCGCAACCCTTTCCTTTCCGCTAAGCACTTTAATACCATTTTTTAATACAACCCTAACTTATTTTTTGAACCTATATAACATAGAGAAAACATGACAGGAGTTGCAAATGTCGTACTGCTGATAGTTTTTTCAACACTACTATTTTTGTACACCTGTGATTTAAACCTAATGTAATGTGTCCTTTGCAATATAATTAAATAAGGTTATTTCAAGGTCAAAGGTTACGGGATGATCAAAATGAAATTGTAACAACCACTAGAACGGAATCCGCATTGCGCTACTCCTAATATTGTATACTCTTAGTTCGTGTACAGCTGGTTTCCTGCCCTCTAGATCATAAAAGAGACGCGTGGGTTTATATCAAAATGACCCCGAGTCTCGAGGGGGTCACGAGGGGTAGAGAAATAAACGCGAAATTAAGATGGTCCAATTTCCACGCTCGTAAATTTTAGTTGAGGCTCTTAAAATAGGAAGGTTTCTGTCCAAAATATTTAAAGAAATAGAACACGGTTTGCGCAAACGAATTAAGATAAAATTAAGACTGAATTAACTCATCATCGTTTAGTTTATTTTTGACTCTTGTTTGTTTACGTGTGGTTTTTGAATGAAAAATTGCGAATAGATTGGGTTCATTTGTAAAATAATACGTTTAGTTTTCAAGCTGATGCAATGTTTTAAACGCTTAAATATGTCAAGGGTATGAAATGCAATTAATATAAGTGGATTGACATAGTTCTTTTCATTGTAGCCATTCATTTAAGCATAAGTTGATAACTGACCATATAAGTCTGCCTGATATAAAAAAAAATAATTATATCTTGCAAAATTGGTCTCTAGCATTACGAAGCGTAGGTATAGTGTCATACTTATGGAACGTATGAGCTTATGATAAACAATTAATATTATTAGAGCGTATACTCCTTTTAAGCCATGTTATTCCTTAATATAGACATAAAGCCGGTAATTAGAAGTAACCGCGGTAATCCACCGCATCACTATGATCCCTGGGTCCTTTTGTAATTGAGCCCTAATCAAGCTTAGCCCATGTTTTGGGCAAAAACGGTTCCGAAAAGGGTTGCAATATACTTTTCCCTAACCACGCAATTCATGGAGATGGGTCTTTTACCATCGCGGATGGCTGTCTGTTCGTGCGTTGGATTAAGATATTTTCTGCCTAAATTCATCCGTTTCGTGTACTGCAGTACGGGCTTATTATTCCGTTCCATTTTGCGTTTACAGGGGCCATTTTGATGGTAAACGAACGCGCCACCGTTATCGCCTTTACCAATGGCGTAAATTACGTCATTGTTGAAGGCGGGGGCGGAATGGCACGCGTTTATCATCAATTTCGATAGAGAAGTCTTCTATTTCCACTCGGATGCGCTCGTTTCGTGCTCCGTAATTGGATGGAACCAGATTCGATTCTCTATTCTTATTTCCCGCCCTTTACTCTTCGTGGTCTCGCGCGCTTGCACGCGATGCCCACCCAGTGTACTAAGGATAGCCAAGGCTTAATATCATTGCTCTTTTAACGATCCAATTATCAAAATTTCGCTATCGCATCGGCTTTGAACGCCCCCAAGTTTCCCTTCGCTTATTGTCGCTCGGAATTGATCAGTTTTAATAGATTCTGAATAGAGAGAGAGAAATGGTAAACTGTTCCCGTTTTGTATCTCCTCGTCTTTTCCACTTCATGGATGTTATACGCATTAATATTTTAATCTTGAAGAGATCTAACCATACGTCTTGGGATACCTTATCGGCTTCCATTGCGCATGGGGATTCCGTATCGATTGTGGTTTTTTAATTTTTCTTTTGTAATCCCAGGAATGTTGTAATTGAGGCATGATGGAGAGATGGGGTCGTTGATGTTCCCGCTTAATGTATTGCGTATACAGGGTGTTGCAAATAGGGTGGTTAGACCGCTGTATGAGAACCACCCTTTTGAATTGAAACACCCTGCACATTGGGCAAATTATATTTTTTAGAGAAGTTTTATATTTCTGTTAAGTGATTCTCGTATCTTTTGGGAAAGTATTTTGGAATTCTAGCATTTTGGCATCAATAAATGAATTTATTACAGTCCCCTTTATGCTCTGGGCATTTGTAAACACCGCTTCACAATCAGAATTTCTAATTTAATCCTAACACCCCTTCTCTTTTCATTTTGAATCTAATATTATAAATTAATCAAGCTCTGTAACGTATTAAATATAACAAATTCCTAATTTTCCTCCCAAGAAATTTAACTCTTTTTTTTTCTCTTGGCTCACTTTTGAATCAGTTGAAAAATTACCACCGGATCTTTTTTATATCTTATATTAAAAAATTGTAAAAAATAGGTGGCGGTAAGCTAGAGTGAGTGAGAACGTTCACGTACTAATGGTTTTTTCGATTTGGTCTTCAAGACCAGGTATAGCGGGGGGAGAGGGGTATGTATGTACCCTCTTGGGAGAGAAAAATCGCTCCTGGAACAGATGAGATTTTTACGCGATAGAAAAAACTCAAAAAAGTGTGGTGGCGAGATTGGAAATATATCTCTAGCCTATTCCACCTTGAGAATGAACGAACTATTTTCATCTCTACCTGCATTTATATTAGATAAAGATCCGCAATACCCTCGCGTCTTGGGTATACCTCAACTTATTATTGGCAGGTAGAGGCAGTTATATCAGTTCGTCGTGAAAAAAAAAGATGTATTTATCTTCAATTCAACGTAACTTGGATCTTAACTCTTCTTTCTGCCTTGATTGCAATTCGAATTGCCGATGAAATTGCGCGTTATTGAAAAATTCTCTTGATCGTTACCTTGTTACTTTCAAAATCAAAATTGCTTAAACAATTTATTACTTGCACAATCCGACGTAAGATGTTTACAAAACATATTCAGTTGCAAAACTCTACCGGAGAAAATACGGATGTATGTTTTTTTTATTAATACTTGACCCTTAGTTAGGCCTAACTCTGTTGCAAGTTTCAATATACGAAAAGTAGGCTTAGCTTTATATATATATATTAAATCCCCTTTTAGCAACGAAAGAAGTTCGTCCATAAGTCCCCTTAATGAAGTTGACATAAGCTCTGTTTATACCCCTTAAATGGAACTGCTTAAGTATATCGACCTGTATCCAGTATACCATGTTTTATACATTCTTAAAAAATAGACCAAAAATAGGCCTACTTACCTCTATGTTGTTTATAAAAGCGTACCATCTAAGTAAGCCTTGGCTGATTTCACTAATGATACCACGGATATAAAAGATTGTGGCTAAGTGTTAGTTCGTAACTTATAGGTGTTGAACGTAGACTTATGACGAGGTGCCCGGGTTTTATAATCTCTTTCATTTTAATAACATGGAAATGAGATGCTGATGATTTCCATTTCGGAGCGGTTTTACTGGAGCTATAAGGCTTAGCCATCTAAAAGCCTCTTTTTCAAAAACCCGCCCCTCATTCAAATGCTTTTAGAATAATGGCACCCTAGCGACCAACTACGGATGGTGTGGATGAACATTTGCGAGGGGGTATATATGGGATACCGTAATAAAACCACTCTTAATACAAGAGATGTATGCTTTTTTATTTTAAACTAATTTTTTATACGCGACCGCATTTCTTAAAATGTTTAAGCATGTCTGAATAGATAGGTGCATATTTAGTTGTTATACTGTTTTAACGCATTATCGGCAGCTCCTTGCGCTTTTTGCATTAAATCTGCTGGAAGATAACACGCATTGCTAGATCCCTTTTCACGCACGTGCTGTACCATTCCAAATTCCTCGTGAATATATAAAGGTTGACCCCTAGGTCAAACTTCAAGGTTTTGCATACAAATAACTTGTCGTAATTTAGTCGCTCATGTTTATTTTAATGGATTTCTAAGCTATAAGTTCAAATATTTGTCAAGTAAAATTCTTTCGTAGCATTGTCATTTTGTATTGACATTCAGGAAATTAACCCCCGATCACAGAGTGTGTGTACGCAATACCAGAATGCCAAATTAGGAAGCTTTATATTGACGCCCCTGCGGGTTTAGGAAAATAGTAAGCAAATGAAACCTGATTCGGTTTCCAACTGATATTGACGTTTCTCCTGTAAACCTTAATCCGTAGAAACACTGCTTGCTACACCCTCACTAAGCCTTTGCCATAATTCTCATTGAGTATAGCCACATCCACCTTTAAAGGGCTGGCATATAACCTTGTGAATAATTTTAGAAGTCGTTTGTAGTCAAGAAAGTGTTGGTATCTTTATCTGGACGACGGAAACCTGACCCACATTGAACCAGAAACTACTTTAAACCCTTGCTAAGCCTAAACATAACCTTAAACTTAACCCCTAACTAATCTTACCTAACCTAACTCGAACTAAACCTAAAGCTCACGATTTATTACTAGCCCTTTAAAGTCTCAAGCATGAATACATGTACGGATCTCTACAATCGCAAACTGTCTAGCGAGACCGGGCTCAACTCCCGAAATACGGAGAACGAAGAGAAAGGATAGAGAAATTCAGTTGCCATAGCAACTAGTGGGAGGATGCTAGGTGGAAGGACGAATGCCTTTACCCGATGACCTTTAGGCTACCAGCAGATGACGCTTTTCCTTCCTTTACCCACCCATCTTGCCCCCCCTCCCCCCATACACATATATAAAAGAGTCCCTTAAAGTCGGGGTGTCGCTGGTGCAGCTGCCCTACCCGATATATACACTTTTTTATTCTCTATGCCATGTACGTAATTTTCGCCTCTATAAGCTGGAATTTTTTATATGGTATACACCGTATATTTTTTAAAAGGCATTTTTTTATATATTTATATTATGCGAGACCCTGAAAGAATGTTACTTCTTGTAAATATAAAATTTTAGAACTAGAAAAAAGTGGAGCGGTTTTTAAATTTCTCTACTACTATATAATCTTTTCAGGGTTTTTTTCTTTCTAATCTTTCATATGCTTTCTAACAGTAGGTATATTAAGTTTCTATTTTTAGATTATTTTAAAAAGGGAAAATTAAGGTAGTTTTTAGTAGTACGAGTAGCTGCGGTGTTTTGTCTTCAAAGGTGTTCTCAAATTTCGTAATTTTCGTAACTAAGGACCTATCAAATTTCATCTAAGAGAGGGAAATCATTTAGCGAAGGAAAAATGAAGCATGGATTGTTTTACCAATGCAAATCGATGCATTTAATTCATCTGGGACCGTATTTTTTTAATTTAGTTTTGTATAACATTTGGGCGCCTTGGTTTTTGCCCCAAAAGTAAAAAAAAGAAAAGAATATATTGAGAAACAAATAGAAATTTGTTATACACCAAGCCGCTCAAATGGTATACACCGAGTTAATATTCACGAATTTGTCTAGACTCTAGACAAAGCACATTTTAGTTTTTTTTCCCGTGAACGTTATGTACTGAGAAAATGAATAAGATTAACTTCAATGTGCTATTGAATTAAAGAAATACAAAAGTAGTTAATATTAAAAGTTGAATTCAATTATGTTCAGAAAGTTGAGTACTAGAAAAATAAAAATATATTTAATTTGCCGTAATTTATTATTTAATCTTGAGTTTTTGGTCCGCGAATAAATAATACGTGAATTATAAAGTTCTAACAAGGAAATATGATCCCATCTAATTTCGCAAATTAATTTTAAATATATTTCTAACATTTTATATACATAACTATGTATGTATGTATGCGGTGCTTTTAAAGAATATTCGCTGGCTATACCCTTGGGAAAATTGCTCGTTAAATTTATAATGAACCAGCTCGTTTCGTGATCTCCAGTGATGAATGGCCTACGTTAAAAATTTATCGGGTCCATCCAAAATAGTGAATTTTTAAACAGAATCCGCGAACCTGCAGCTTTTAATGAAAACTGTACAGTTTCCGGTATAGGGTGAAGACCTGTTTTAGATTTCGTCATCTTGTCCAAACCGTTTGGTAATTTATCAATCAAGGCCTATATTGTTATGACTGATGATAATCAACTTTTAGTAAAAATTGCTTCAAGTATGAAGTTGGTTTTCGCAAGGAAATTGCGCTCTGTATCTCGCGCAAATCTCGCTCTAAATTTCATTCGACTCGGAGCGTGCCACGGGAATTTGGTTCACAAGAAGGCGGGGCGTTACGCGATTGGTTGAGGGTGCTAATTTCAAATTATCTATGAAATCTGAAACTAATTTGAATTTTAAAATCATTCGGAGACTTTTATATCCTGAGTATTCAATATGCGGATTGGTCTTATAATTAGTAGAAGAATCGATAAAAAAATTAAGTTGATTTTCCCTTCACTTCACTCTCCCTTTAAGATGCAGCTGGATTTACTTCACCAAAAACAATGGAAGGCTATTAAATATTTAAATTCAATAAAACCACCTTTTTGAATAATAGATATGGTGTCTCTAAGGTTTGGATGAAAATCCAACACATTTTTTTTTCAAACGAAAGACGTGTTACCTTGAGTTTTCAAAAAATATAACCGAAAAGCGTAAACAAGATTTCTTCTAGCTGAGAAAAATAAATCATGTCTTTAATACCTGGAGAGATCGTATAAATTCATTCAATGGTATTAAAAGAGAAGCTATTCCCGATCGAAACGTATAACCGAGACCCTGAGGGATCTCTTTGCATGGCCACCTATACCTAGCTCTCAATTTAAATCTTTTATTGGGTTTTGAATATCTGATTTTACTGTAGGGAATTAGTTTCCAAGATCAATTTAATTTATTTTTTTCCCGTTCATTTTTGACTTTAATTGCTGTTAGCTGAACGTTTCTTTTTCATCATAAGTTTATAAGGTATGTTCCATAAGTATGACACTACCTATACTTCGTAATGCAACAGACACTTATCTAAAGACCAATTAAGGTCAAGGTGAAATCTGCATTACTGGCTCAAGGAAAAGAAGGACCAATAATCAAGCTTTTCCCAGTGTTTGCGTCATCACATTACCTCTACCACGTAGCTAGCTAGGCTAATAAACAAAAATAATCGATACCCCCGTAACTTTAAATCCAAAAAATTGATTGCCAAGGCTTATCTCTTGTTTGAAGAACTAAGTTCAAAGTCCTTCAGAAATATATATGGCGGCGTTTTCTTTTTAAAAAAAGAATAAGATTAAATAGCCTGGTCATCATTCTCCGTTACTGTACCGAAATTCCATAAGCCTTTCGTTTGTCTCTCACGATTTAAACTTTTTGCCTTCGTCTCTTCTTAGGTTAGCTGTTCTTGTTCTTCTTTACGTTTCTCTTATTGTCTCTAGGCCTACACCTTACCTTTGACTTTTACCGCTATCGTCTTGTCTCAAGAGAGAGAGAGAGAGAGAAAAAAAGTCTCGTGCTGCGAGAGAAATATCTTTCGGAATTGATGTAGGGACTCCAAGCCCATGTTGCCCAAAAGTATCGCTTTGATATGTTAGGCTGGCTGGTTGTAGGGTCCTATAGTTCCTATAAAATCCTATATTATCCTATAATTTCACGAAAGGTCCTATAATATCCTATATTTTCCTCTTTAAAGTAAAACACAGTTTGTTATGTTTTAAAGATTTTTCTATACATAGTTTAAGCCAAACGTGTCTCGCTCCTCTTGTTGACTTCTCCTTTCCGCCATCATTACGTAGGACCTCTCGGGGGATAGGGGCGTATCCCCTCTTCTTGGATCTTTTATCTGAAAGCGTCGCGTTTCTTTTCGAACCAAAGCTCAAACTCTTTGGGGCTATTCTCTTTATGTTCCTTCCGAATAGCAGCGATGGAAAAGGTCTTTCTTCTTATTCTTCTTGGCTCGTTTTCGTATTCAAAGGCGAAGACGATATTCCTAAAGTGAATGAATTAACCAAGTCCTGAGAGAAGCTGAACTCTCACTCGCCAAGAATTGGTTTGACTTGGGGGTCGATACGGTGCGGACAGGGGTCGTTTCTTCCCTAATTGACCCTGCCAAGAAACTTTGTTTGACGCGCGCTAGGGACCTAAGTGTAATACCTCATCCCCCTTATCTTATGACTAGGAAGACACGATTGTTGCTTGTTAAACGGTTGTTTTGGTGAAGCTTAACTTACAATCCAGCTGAAATTCAAGCGTTTATTTGTTTGACCTTTTTTCAAGTATTGACCTTTACTGATTATTTACCATTACGTGGCTTGAAGGTAAAATCAGGTTTGAAAAAAGGTAAACCTTGATTCAAAATCTAATTATGTGATCACGTGACCAAACCAAATACATCAAATCCCCAAAATTATCAAAATAGTTTACCTCCTTATCTATTTTAATTAATTAAATTGTTATCTTAGCGCATTTTATGGTAATAAAATGAAAAACCTCTTCTTATCACATCATTAAAATTTGCTCTAGCTTATCTTTATCATCTGTTTTCGGAATATTATATCGGTTGTCTTATCTCAAATATTCTAAACTTTAAATGCAGTTAGGCAATTCATCGAAAACTTTAAAGTTAACTTCATCTCCTTTCCGCGAACGCGTTGAGGTTCAAAACACTTTTAGAGGCGGTCGTATAGTAGTTATTTTTGATCTGTTAGGTCCAAAGGCACCAAGTTGATTAAGAAGAGTGTATTTTTATGTCTTTGGTCCTATTGGTATCGACATTGTTTTATGGCTTGCACTATGAAGGTACAAGGTGAGTCGTTAAATAGGGTACCGGTATATAGAGACGCGAGCTACGTGTGGTAGTCCATAAGACGAAGTAAATACAGGGTTGTCATGCACAGGTCAAGTAAAACCAGCTGGAAAAGTCAGGGAATTTGATTCTAAAAATGTAGTGGCAACACTGAATATTTAGTAACCAGTGAACCATGCTTGTCATGACTCTGTAGACGAAATTATGTTCTGCTTAAGTAAGTATGAGCTGTTACCATGGATTGTTATTGGTTTATTAGTACGTATTTACATCAATTAATTCACTTCTGGGTTTCAGTGTAGCCGTTTCAAAAATATTTCACGGTATGTGTGGTATTTTCCATATAACACCCGCACATCGGTCGAGTATTTGTTAGACTTAGCTTTATTGTTACAAATCACTGGTTGTTCCGGAGTTTACGAGTTTTCCTTGGACATACTTGTTCCTTACCTATCTTTTGATGCTCGAGAGCCCAGTAAAACAAAGGTAATAACGTTTCCCTGGTTGGTAGGCGGGTGGATGGATTTGGGGTCTTGAAAAATGGGGCCTTTGTTAGAAAATAAACACCATAGGGCGGTCTTGATAGTTTTGTACCCTTATGGTGCATTTATCAGGCAATGCAATGGCTTGTATAAGGGGTAATGTTACGGCAAATTGTAATGGGTTCTTATGTTTAAGGTTACAGAGGGTTGGATTTGTCCTTTCTCCCTGACTTTGATGTAACTAACGACATAAGGTCACTTTATCTTTTCATTAATTTTTCCAAGTGCCTACATGTATTGAAACCAAATCTTTTTCAGTTTTGAAAATTTTAAAACATTTCAACCGCAATTTCACAAGTTGCGGGGCTTCCCAACTTTGTTTACCAATAGGCAATTTCTCACAATATTTTGAAAATCTGCGCGTAACAGGCCATAGCAAAATTGTACTAATTTACTTTATGCATTTTTGGGTAATCAACTCTAATCAGGCCTTTTTTTATTGAAGGGAAGCTTTTCATTTATTTATATTGACGTACGTAGGCTTCGTTAATCGCGTTAATAATCCTTCTTCTAATTTGCGTCATCCTGCCAACTCATTATTAATCAAATTTGAGCTTATATAAATAAAGGCATATTTCCAGGGAACATCAACCAGAGAGCAAAGGAGTATTTTCTTGGTATCTTTAAGTAACCAAATAAAGGGGTTAGACAATGTTATAACTTAAATCATAGGATAATGTAAAGGAAATTCTACGGGATAATTTATAGGAAATGTTATAGGATAATGTAAAGGAAATATATAGGATGAAGAAAAAGTATTAAATTTGAACCCAAAACCATCAACGGTGTCTGGCAACTCCCTACTAAATTCCTCCAAGATGGCCAACTCCTTTTCCTTTGGTATCCATCCGACTGATCGAACTTCAGTTTGAGATGGTTTATGGCGGACTTATCTACGTATTAAATTTTTATTTTTTTTGTGTAGCTTACTTGGGTGGGGCACAACTGGTAGGGTAGGGTCTCTCATTTTGAAGATGGATGTTCAGGAGTAGGAAATGATCCTGCTATAGTACGCGAGGTCAACGGAAAGAAAAGCCTTGCCCTGATTCAACTCCCCCCAACCGAATGAAAAAGTAAACAGCAGGCGAGCTTATGCTTTAGAAGATAGTTCATACAGGAACCCGTATAACACACGAGAACATAAATCTTAGGTTTAGATGACCTTTTAAAAACTTGCCAATATGGTCCGGACAATTGTGCATGCATGGTGCATGAGGAAACCTGTAAGCGGGACACTACGGTCCTTTTCAAGAGTCGGTCGAAGGTTCTCGTATCTTAAATGGGTTCTGGGTTCATCTTATTACTTTGAGCAAGAAGAAGGCGGGATGTTGAAACCAACCCCGAAGGGACCTTTGACTCTCTTATTAAACTTAGAAATAGTTTTCTATAGAACCGTGCTTGAACCAAAAATCTTTAAGTTTTATTTTTTACTTTCCCAAGATGTTTGGATTTCTTTTTAGAAATGACAATTTTGTTTTCAGGAGAGCCATTTTTTCTTTATTAAATTTGGCCCCCCAAAAAATAATCGAATAATATTATTGAAAAAAAAGGAAAACGGAAACCACAATCTTCCTTCTTAACCCTAAACGCATTTGCTCAGAAAATAAGATTTCGATCCTATTTTTTTAGATCTCAGAATGGAGTTTTGAGTAAGCACCTAATTTAAATACAATTTTTAAAAAAATTGCAACGAAATTTATTACTTTTATTGTCACTTTATAATAAACTAAAATCACGTGAAATGATACCGTAACCAAACAAATGTGTTTTTAATTGAAATCCACCTCTAGTCTTAACTTTAATGGTTTTAAAAAAAGGATTTACTCTTTATAAACCGTTCTTAATTTTTTGTTACATCTTTATGAGCACCGCAATGAGATTTTTTTTATTTAAACATCACATTTAGATTATGGTTTTATATATCTTTCTCTCTCTGGAAACTTAAAGTGTCTTAAACGATCGTTACAAGAATTGTAGAGAGCTTTTTGTAGTAGTCCTTTTTTTCTGAACATTGTTTTTTATGAGAGAAAATGTTTCGCGTGTTAGAAACGCTTTAAATTTCGAGTTCCACGTATGTTTTCGCTTCCGTTTGTGTGAGAGTTTATAGCAACATATCCGATATTTATTTTAAGAAATATTTAAATGGACCTGGGCTACCGTAGGTTTTGGAGTAACGAACTGTATGGAGATGAGTTCAACTATGTTGATCCGATCCGTTGAAATTTGGCGCCCTGTTTACAATATTGGCCGCCATTTTTCAAGATGGCTACGGATTTAAACCAAAATTTATATAGACCTAATATAAAATGTAACAAACGTGTATATAAAATTTCAATTGAATCGGTTTACATTTGGGGCAGTTATCGCGCCGGAAAACCAGTATGCTAATCAAAATATCCATGAGTTTGTTAGTCCAAACTAGTTGAAACTTTCGTGCGATATTTGTTCGAAAGGAAGTAATATATTTATCCACTTGTTTTTGGTTTATTTTACTTCCCAAGATGTTGGTATATCCGTATATTCTATAGCGTGCTTAAGATATATACGACTGACAATCACGTTTTTAAACATTTCATACAAATCTTTTTAATAAATTATGTTTATTACTCTCTTTTTCAACGTTGCTGATCGTAAACGCATTTTAAGAAAAACAAAAAATGAAATGAAATGCACTTTTGCCTACTTTATATTCGTAAGCCTGTGAAAGAAATTGCATCATGGGTCTACGGAGCGATTTCCTGGCTATGTTTTATGCATCGGAACGGTTTATTTCTTTCGATAAAAGTATTACTTTTTAGGTAATATTGGGATTTATGAATATCGATGGACACTAATCATTTCCTTTGAATGAATTAATGATACTTTTTTGACCCTCTCTCTTTAGTGCAAGGAATATTTTCTTTTGTATATTTATTTATTCAGGTTTTGATATAGTCACCTGACTGAACTGTTTGTCACATGATAAACAATGTTACACGTTCGATTAGGGTTAATAAAACGTTATGGTACGAGAACACCCATGGTTTAGTAGAATGATGAAACTGTTCTAAATAGAGGTGCATTTGGGGGCAAATTTAGATTTTGGGAAAGGCCTAAGTTAATGTTGTGACTTTATCCCTGGTGATGAATCACCACCGGTCCTTGTCTCGCAAATTATAATAATAATTCTGAAATGCATGACGTGTTATGTCCATCGACCAAAAACCCGGATAAAATCCCCTATACGATAACGGTGGTTTAGAGTATAACTAGAAATACATGAACACGAAGTATATTATAATACTTAGCAACAACGAAAACTAAGGCGTTTTAACATTCCCCAAATTATGCATCTTGATCTCTTGTGTTTGATGACGCGATAAGTGACGTAGTTTTCGTTAGTATACTCTGAAATTTTAAACATAGATGCAATAAACACGTGCAATAGAGTTTGATATCAGTCTGTGTTCTAATAGTTCTTTTTATGTAAATTATATAAATAAATAAACGGAAGATCGGCTGTATCTACTTCCGATAAGGCTTCCTTATCTGAAGAGAGCCTCGTTTTAGTTGGTGTTATTTTAAGGGTGTGGTTAAACAGGAAACGACTTATACTCTATAGCCTATAAAATTAATTATTAAATTCCTCCCGCCTTTCTATGCTCTCGCTCATTTGCATACGAGTCTCTGGTTTAATCGAGAAAGCACGTTCCACCTCCATTTTGAAATCATTTTCGACGGCTATGGATATTTAGGTCATTTTACTTTTTTTCGTAATGGAGTACCACCCTAATGTACCTTTTTTTTGCACTTAACCTTTAATTATTGTTTTAAATTGTGAAGTGCAGGCCTAAAATTTGAAACTAATCTCACTCGATGGCCTAGAATTTAGGGTTAGGTTACGCATTGTGACCTACTGTAGAGTATATTTTTAATCTGACCTTAAAAATTACCAGTAAAGCAATAAGTGGTCTGTTGTAAATTATTTAATGAACTTAATTATTAATTTGGTCATTTGTACGCCCTTTTTTAATTAAAAATAGGCATGGCGTCGTCTGGTCTTGATCGTGGTAATCCAAGGTGATCCAAATTACCTTGACCACGCAAATTGTTTCAAGGAAAAGTTCAGGCAACTTAACATTATTATTATTACAAAATGATAATAATGTTATGTTACCTGAACTTTTCCTTTAATGTAAAGCTCTCCCTCTAAGTCAAAATATTTGGTCATAGATGAAATATATCAAATAATCTCCCAACAAAAATCCCATTTTTGTAGGAAATATTCTTTAATAAACAGCCTATCTAATAAAACTAGATTTATTAAATCCGAGAAACAATAGGAAGTAGAAAGAAAAAGAAAACAAAAAAACCGCCCTCCGAATCCAGGCTTAGCTTATCCAACATATCCTCTTTTTTATTGCACATCCCATTTCTTTTCCTCCCAAACATTCAGACACAGCCGTTTTTCGCGAGCTTTCGTTTGCAATGAAAGCGAATAAATCAAAAGACAGGGTTTCCATGCAGTGTATGGAATGTGGCAGTGCAGTGCAATACAGTGCAGCGTAGCTATATGGTCCCTGGGTGGTATCGTATTGGCAGCTAGCAACTTTCGCTATCTACATGACTTCTCTAGCTGGCAATAAAGCCAGCTATACGTAATGAAGAAGGACGAGATAACAGCTTCGATCTAACACAATCGTCATTGACTCATAATCGTAGTAAAGGGACTAGAAAATACCCTGGAAAAGTTGTTTCTTCCGCAATTTACAAAGATGGTAAATGTTTTGAGTTGAGAAAAACAATTCAAAGGGTACCGAAGGATCAGTATTCACTCCATCTCTTATTTACATCTCCGTTTTGCAACGTAGAACGCTGTTTTTCTAAGAGCTAGATCGAAGGATTTCCTTCGAGTATGTCGTTGCCCTACTCCTTCTCTCACCAACGATAATAAATACTTGGGGTTAAAGAAATGAAATAAGGAAATTAACAGGAACTAAAATATAGCCTCTCCCCGTTCATTTTCTTATTGATTTTCAGTCCGTTTTCAAAGAAGTCCACGGTATGGACGGTACTGTACCGTCTCCAGTGGAAATATCGTCTGTCATCCCAACTTCGGGAGTCCGGGACTCCTTTACGCAATTCCTGTCGTCGTATCTTCGGACTTTTTTCATAAAACGTCTACGTATATCCTGCCTTAACAATGGTATCTAGGCAACAGGTACCTTAAAGGTGATTGTACGGTTAAGTCTGGTACGTGTGAACGGCTAGCGAAACACCTTACAACCTCTAGCGACACATTTTCCGGCAGCTGGATTTCGGAATTGCTAACGAGATATAATTAGATTTTTCTTTTGAAGGTTTCATTTGTAACGCAATTACAAACGCTACGTATGATAATTCTAAAGCTAATTATCTTTGTCGCGCTGTGCAGTAACGCGAAGGAAACTATGAAAATGGAATGTTCACGAGGTTGGAAATTATTGTTTGGATCTCGGCTTGACTTTAATCAAAGTCCAGATTTTAATTTACAAAAGGAATAAATTGGGATTTATGACACGGGGTTAAATTCCAAAGTGATGTAATCTTAATTTGTACGGCATACTGATTATGAAATATAATTAATGGTAACGTTTATAACTTGAAGTGATACACTTTAATTTAACTATATATTTTTGAGGAAGTAAAAGTTGATTCCACTTATTTCGAAGCATCTTTAAAAGTTGATTCCACTTATTTCGAGGCATCTTTACTATGCCCTCGATTCGATTAAGTTTCGCGTTACCAAACCTTTTATCAGAATAAATATTTCAGGGTAGTATTTGGGCCTGTAGGCGTACGATATTTCCGTCTTTTGGTCGCCATCTTCCACCCGTTTTTAATGTGTACCAACCTCCCAGGATGGGCAAATATTTGTTTTGATGGATTTTCGTTTAAAAACGGCCGTCGTGGAAGCTTCCCCAGAACCGTAAAGGTAAAAGGCGGATATTAAAAATGAAACTATATAGGTAAATTGCGCTTTAGGGCACGATCTTGGAAAATATTGAGTTTTATTGTTAAACGAAGCCATATTCGAGTTAAGACTGGAGAAATTTTCAACTGGCATGAAGTGCATCGGAATATGGGAAACACTACTTCGGTTTTGTTGGGCTATGTTTTCACGCTCCCAACTTAACACTATTTTAGTTATTCCAATGTTTCCACCCCACAATTCACACTGTTTTGGTTCTTCCAATGTTTGCCCCTATATTTGGTTCTTCCAGTGTTGACCCTATTTTAGTTCTTCCAATGTTTGGCCCTTCTAAATGAAGACTATACTTTGGTTCTTCCAATGTTTCCACCCCTCAATTCACACTGTTTTGGTTCTTCCAATGTTTGACCCTATTTTAGTTCTTCCAATGTTTGGCCTTTCTAAATAAAGACTATACTTTGGTTCTTCCAATGTTTCCACCCCTCATTTCCACACTATTTTAGTTCTTCCAATGTTTCCACCCCTTAATTCCACACTACTTTAGTTCTTCCAATGTTTCCCCCACCCCTCAATTCCACACTATTTTAGTTATTCCAAATTTCCTTTTAAATGAACACTACACGCGCTTGAAACGTTTGACAACCCCGTAATAATTCACTGTCAAATTAACACTATATTTTGTAGTGTTTGATTAGCCCCGAATTAACAGTACCGTAACCCTCGACGCCCCTAGCTCCATTAACACTGCATGCGCTGACAAAGCTTTCGAGTCTGTCACGCGGAACCTCCATTAAATATGGAATATAATAATTTCGCGTAGTAGGCCTATTAGATGGCGTTGGTCGCGCCAGGCCCGGTTAGATATTTCTCTGTACTCCGGGTAGCCCGTCGATAACCCGTGGAAAAAGAGGGGAAGAGGTAGGAGAAATTCTCCTATTGGCGGAGCTCTCGTTTCCCGGCTGATTTTGCCGCATTCCAGGCGAGAAGCGGCTGCAGGATGTGAAACAGCTGAAAATCTTCCCGGCTTCCCGAAACTAAAAACTTTTTTCCCTTCTCATCCGCCGCGTTAAAACGTCTCGCAGAGTTCGAGGTATTTTCCAAGAAAAATAAATATATATCCCCGATTTAAAGAGAATCTCGATATTTATCAAAAATCTTTTAAAATATCGATACATCGCGTTGACCCTCGAGTAATCGCGACTTAAAGAAGGCATCGGACCCATCGCGGCGTCTAAAAGTAGATCGGAATTGGTAATCAAAATCAAAGCTCCTCTCGAGCGGGAAAGGACAAGGTAAGAGAGAAATCCCATTTTCCCCATCCCTGAGGAGCGTATCATTTTTATCCTCGTTGGAGAGAAATTTCTCAGTGGTTTTATACGAACGTTACTCGCTGGTGTACGAAATTTTTAGATAAAGAGAAAAAGTGTTTCATTTACCTTTTTGTTTGATCGGATATGTATTGAGGCGCAGCGACGTACTGACGGAATTAATCCCTTATCGCCGGATGATCTTTATTTTCTGTCTTAGGAATGTCTCGAAATCCACCATATGCCTCGTTATCCTGACGTCGTTACTACGCAGTTAGCGACTCGCGGTGCCGGCGGTGTTAGACACCTACAAGTGTTTTCACGGAAAAGCTGGCCGGTGGGGGAAAACGAATGGTATACAGTCTTCTATAGTCTAATTGCTCCGACCGGTCGACGACGCTGCCCTTTGATAATCTTATCCTCGCCTATTTCATCCCCCCTTTATCTCCCTTCCCCTTTCCTTAATCCTCCATCCCTTTTGACTTCTCAGGAAGCGCGGACCCGTCACGTTTTCCACCGCCATATATCACTGCCTTATTTCCTTGTCATGGAATTCAAATTCCTTATATCGCGCGGCCCTGCCTGGGAATTTTCGCTTTTAAAGAAAAATGGCTTTTTAGCTTCTATACTTACCATCTACATCGAGTAGGGTGCCGCTGCTGGGTAGATCAATTCTTTGTAACTGATGGAGACGGATTTTCATCCAGATGGAAGATGAGGGTCAGTGAGGGATGTGAAAGTTGCTCGTGTCCAGTAAAAATAATCATTTGTTTTAAAGATTAAGTGACAATTTTTGGCACTCCCGCGGAAGGATCGTGTTTTGGAGATAATGGGTTAGAATGGTGATTTTTAAAATTAGTTCAACCCTTTTGAGAGGAAGATTGCTGTGTTCTAAATAGTCTCTCTTACAAAAATCATTATTTATTTCAATATTTACAAAGTAGAAATCACAACCTGTAAACAAATTTAATTTTTGTGTCCATGCTTGTTTGTTTGTTTTTTTTTTTAGCAACAAAACATATTATTTACGTGTCTGAATTATTCGGAAGAAAATATTGAGTTGAGTCTATTTAACATTCTAGGAATTTCATTTCCAGACGATTCAGATCGATGACGTCACAATTACTCAAAGCACGCAACAAAGTCGTAACTAAAAATAAAAAAATACTAACTTAGTATAAACAGGCAGGCACACGGAAATAATTGAATCAACCTGGAGTATTTACCGTGTTAAAAACAGAAGTAGTGTCTATATTTAGAAATGAAGGAAACTTTTTGACTTTTTTGAATATAGCGTGACATAGCAAAAATATATCTCTAAGGCTCTTTCTATGTTTAGGCCTAGTTTATTAAAGGTTTAAAATATTCATACATATACTCTTAAAACGAATACAGTAAATTTAATCGTTTTCCAAGCTATTATACCTGCACTTACCGTTAAAGGTAGACATTAGGGAACCGTCCTTATCGAAAAACACCTAAAATGTTTACTGCTATAAACTTTATATTCCCATCCCATATTACACTCTTTTAAGTGGTTTTTTTTCAAATGCATTCTGGGAAATTTAGTCCTGGTTTTTTGTTGGTGGGGAGATCGTTTTATGGCTAATTGCGTTCCGGCATTAATTTTCTCGATTGCTTCTAGGTTTCTCTTTTTTTGTTAACCCTTGGCTTTCAGTAATGCAACATTAGACGATACGACCAAGCAACGAAATTTCGCGCGCTAATTGAGCTTCCAGCGTGAACTTAGAGAAAATTACTATATTAGTCGAGTACTTTGCCGTAATTTCGTCAAGAAGTTTGCGAATACTTTAGTTTATTAGTGTTTTGGGTTTTAGGCTTAGGATGCGGTTTACGTTTCGCCCCTTTAGTAAAGAACTTGGCTGCGCCGTAATACACTTGGACTTTTCGGTCAGCCTACTTCCAGGGGCAAATGAATTTTATGGGTTTTAAAACTAGATAATTTAGATTTTACTGTGAAACTATAGTACGTAATTTAGATGTTAGTGTGAAATTATAATAAGTGATTTAGATATTAATTTGAAATATAGTAAGTAATTTAGGCTTAGGAGTTAGGACCCGTTTTGCCTAGCGCCCCTTCAGTAAAGAACTTGGCTTCGCCGTAATACATTTGGACTTTTCGGTCAGCCTACTTCCAGGGGCAAATGAATTTTGAGGGATTAAAATTATATAATTTAGATTTTAGTGTGAAATAATGATAAGTAATTTAGATATTAGTGTTTATTTATTTATTTATTTAGTTAAAATTTTACCAGATTTTTTATTTTCTGTACATTTGACACTGCGTGGTTTAAAGCGTACTTCTGCAACACAAATCATTAATGAATGATTTTAGCAGCCAATAGACCAGGAATAGACTTTATGACGTCATTATTCAAGTGACCTCTCCTTGTCTGGCTTCGAGAACGAGTTGGTATTGATATTCAAGCGGGCGCCATAAATTCAATGTAAATTGTAAATAGACCTATAGATTTTGAGAATACATTTATTAAGCATCTTCAGATCTTCAATTAAGATTATCATGAACTCGAGACGATAGACCGTTGATTACAGACAGTATAAATTAGTCGTCTTCTCCAGCCTCTTAATGTAAAATCCGCCTTACAATATTTATTTATCGAATTCCGTTTGATTTTCAAATAAATACAAAGGTATGTCCTGTACGCTCCACACACAATAACAATGTTCGATATTCCAATGGCACTTATAACTAATCCAATATAAGTTTATCGATCTGATTTAAAATAGCCGATAGCCACACAACTCTATAGAGGTCCTGTAGATTTTCGTATACATACACTTTACAGACAATTCCGGATACTATTGTTATCTATAACGGCGTTTTCGGCTTTTATAAATTGAAATGCCGTTCTTTAGGGAATTTCTTTGTATTCTCTAACACAAAGTTCAATATTTGTTCAATGAGGGCGTCTTAGCTATATCATGAATTACTTTAATTCTACCTTGAAAATTTATACTTTTAAGAGCTTCTCTTCTTGAACTGGATATAAATATTCTCGCGAAATTACTATCCTTTTCACTCGCCTAGCTTATAAACGCGATATTTTCAGTTTTTAATGCAGAATCGATATTGCATCCAAGAGTTACTGGTGCTAAATTCCACGAAAACATTCTCGGTTAAATTTCTTTAATTCATAGCGGCTATATGACCGGAACTGGCTGGCCCTTCCTATATGCCTCGGACTGTAAACTCGATTTATTCTAGCATCCTTTAAAATGGGTTGAGGCTAAACCTTTTTGATATTCTTCTCCTCGCATGGAAAACCTCGTGAAAACCAATTCAAAGAGGAATTTTTCACAGCTTTTTTTTACCTTAAGTTTAAAACCAAAGCACGAAGTTTTCTTCGCCTGTTCGAGTGCTATTCTTTTCATTTCCACTTTAACTTCCGGTCCATTTTTCAACTCTTTCTCTTCCTTTTTTTACGGTAACGAAGATAATAGGCTTTTATTCCACAATAACGTATTTGCATTTGAAGTGTTTCGCTTTCTCCTTCTTTTTGCAGCCGCTTTGTTTGAAAAGTTTATAAATTGAAAAGGTTACTTTATTTGATCTTTACTCCGTCCGTTGGCTACTTTAAAGAACAAACGCCATTCATTGAAATGCGGGTTCCTTCGGAGGTTCACCTTCGAGGCTAGTAGACCGTAATGGCTGCTAGCTGCTTCCATAATTTGGAATGCTAGCTGAAAAGAGTGTATAAGAAATCTAATACAAGAAGTTTGGTGACGTAGCGCACCGGGGCAAAACCTGGAAACAGAGTTTGCATGTTTGTTTTCCACATATTTAAATAGTTTTCCTCCGCTGTCTTACCAGGCTTTTCTTTTTAATCAAAATTTGCTGTAGTTAACGGTAATAGCATAGGGTGCTGTTGGTTAGCTGTGTCATAGGGCCTAACTATCACCCCTTTATGCATTGTAAATAATAATAAGTCTTATATAAAATATAAGTTAATTAGATTTCATCGATTCGACATATTTTTTGCAAAAATAATCATTCCTAATTGCATTGAATATATCTTCCTTCAAATCATATTTAGAAACTTTATCCTTTTTTATCAAAAAAAAAAAGAGGTTACATTATTAAAATATTTATCTTGAAATTGATCCTATTTGAGGGGTAGCGTCTAATAGTCTTATACGTCTTCAGACCGGCGAGACACTGATCAAATCCTTCTCCCACATCAAGGGTATTATCTAGTTAAAGTCTCAGGAAATGAGCTCTTCCTTTGCTCTAGGGGCTTCGAGTTTAATTTGGGGGAAATCGAGCCTGTACGAGTTTTCTTCAACCATCCTGTTAAACTTCAATCAATATCCCTTGAAAAAAAATGGTCGTTGCATCTTAGGGTGGAGGCGGGTGAGGTTAGACTAGCCGGCGCCTAGACCATTCTGTAGTCTGCAGCCTTCTCCTTGAGGTAATGACCACTTGTATAGATCTGTAGGTTAAGCAACGACCTAGAAAAATTAAGGTATCATCCTGACGTTATTCAACAATTCCTCCCATTCCTACTGCGTGCGTTTTTACCGAAAACAGTCCCTATGTAATAACCTTTGTCGGAGAAGGTATAGAAAATAGAGGATGTGCATCCTGTTAAAGAACAGTTTGGGGGCTTCAATTACCTGTCCTTGTTTCGAGGTTTATTTTTCCATTTACCTTTTGAAGGATAAACTTCTCTTACGCGTACGTTAAATTATTTTCAAGCCATCTACACTTCTAGTTCTTATACGAAATTGCTTAAGTTCTATAGTACGTCCTTGGTTGAGACCCATTTTGATTGTTTCTTCCCAAAGTGTTTTAAAGAAAGTTTAAGGAAGCCAAGTTGTAGATGGAAGTGGTTTTCGTCTTAGACGATTTCCTTACCTTGAACAGTTTAACTTTAAAAGAACTTTAGTCAGTTACCATGAAATGAAAAAGTTCCCTTTCGTTGTTCACCTCAACATTATCATTAGATTTTATCCACAAACTTTCTTTTTAACAAAATAATTCCTTGGCTTGAGTACTGACCCAGGAACTAGACATTCTAAAAGGTTCTGTTCTATAGAACCAATCTTGAGTTCGGTTTAATTTAACAGAGACAACTTGTCTTCTTTAATAAGTCAAATAGTAAGACGTCACCCAATAATCAATACACGTCGAGTTTGTAGCCATAGAACTCCCACATTCCTGAGAGATAGGTCCGCCTTTAATAGGCGTTTCCTTATAATCAACCCTTTAAATCTTGATTTAATAACGTCAGTTACCAACTCTACCTTCCTTCGCCTCTCCAGTATCCT
Organism: Phalangium opilio; assembly: GCF_054372755.1. NCBI lineage: Eukaryota > Metazoa > Arthropoda > Arachnida > Opiliones > Phalangiidae > Phalangium > Phalangium opilio. The sequence goes on from NW_028324189.1 coordinate 170,389, forward strand.
AACACAGGCCAACCTGGTCAGAGATTGAATGCCTAGTAACCGCAGTCCGCGAAATTCGATAAGAATTTGGCCCAAAATTTTTATTTCTTCATGACTCGGGTCCAAACGTTACGTTGTCAAAGTTTCCTGCACCGAGTGGGTTGAAAGTCATTGGCCAAGTCTTAATATTCGATAACTCTGGATTTCTATAGACCATGAGAGGAAGGACATTTATATAAGTTCCGCTTATAAATTTCCAGTGACTCGGAAACGTTTCCTCGGAATGTCCAGTCTCTCGAAGGTCCTCCCTGTGGCGTGACAGCTAATCGAATTGGCCAAAAATTGCTACAACGGACCTTTCCTGATTCCAACCATGCTTGTAGAACTAGAAACCTTTAGATATAGAGAGAAAAAATTGCGGAAAACGGCAATCATCGGCAATTTTGGTCACCCCCCCCCCCTCTTCCTAGTTCTTAACATCCCTTTCATTCGTTTTATCTTTTGGTACGACATTTTTAAATCCTCGGACGATGGTGGCTATCTAGTGGGCAGCTTCCTTTTTGAAATATATCCATCCCTAAAGCTAAGGGACTAGATTTTTCAAAAGACTTAGGTTAAAATTCTTTTCTCTTTTGAAAGGTCTTTCATTTTCTGAAGGATTTTTAGCTACCGCGTAGATACTGGGAAAGCAGTTTTTAATTGGTCCGACGGTTTTGAAAGTTCTAGACGTAACCCAGACAAAAATAAGTTGATTGAATGTAGGAAGTAATTGGAAACTCTGCATTTTTGCTAATGGGCGTTGGATTTCTGTGGATAGGTAGTCATTGTAATTGATCAGTTCTATCACCTTATTGTTAATTTTGTTTTTCATCTGTAATTTCTAGATAACGTAATAACTACTATCTGTAACTGTACTCGCAGTTTATAGTATAATATTACTGCAACGATCTCCAGACAAAACAAGCCCCCGAAAACTCCAAAAATTCACCTATAACTAAAATTAGACCACACCCCAAAATAAATATAGAAAAATAAATTTAACCCATATTTCACTTGCATTGGACCTGAACTATGGCTGAACTTCCTACATCCATAATTTTATAACCACGTCACGTTTTAGGTATGTGTTAATGACACTTCCTCCTTCATTTCCTACAAACCCCCTTGCACTTGCCTGCCTGGCCCAGACGACCCTGCCCAAATGACATTTTGAAATATGACAAATATTTTATTAAAAAAAGTATATTTCTGAATCCCAGGCTTGCACAGCCAAAAAAAAACACCCCACCTAAAAAATATTAAACTAATCTTAAATCCTCCCCCAAAAACCTCGATATATCATTGGAAAAAAACGCCCATTCGCGCGGGCAGTTGCTTGCCACGAAGTTATGTCGTTAGTCAGACTTCGATTTTTAATATCGTTATCGACTAGAAACGATGAAAAAATTTACAAATTAGCGGTTTTGGTATCCGGTCATCACATAACCCCCCCCCCTCTCTTTCGCCCCAGTTTCCTATCCGGCCTATTTTTCCTTTTGCCTCGCGGTAATCAATTGAAGTTAGGAGTTAGTGAAGCCGAGTCCAAGCTGTCCGAGAAGCTAAGGCAACTTCAGGGATTGGAAATTTACAGAGTCGTCTCTTCGCGGAGTAAACCTGGGTGATTATGTTAGGGTTAGGAACCCCTATCGTACGCCAGAGGTCTATGTCAAGAAGTTTTAATCTTCATTGTAGAACAACGGCGAAAGGTCATAGGTCATAAGCGTGTATCGTGATTACCCGCTTGTATGTCGCATATTATATGCACATGGTATGATGGAATTTTTTTTTCTTATATAGAGCATAATTTCACTTCGAGTGATCATCTTCAGCTTGGGCTTAAGGGAGACGAGGTTAAATCTAGTATACTCGTGAGACTCCGTATCTCATCCATTAGCCACACCCTTAATAGGGGAAAAGATGGGCGATTAGAGATTAAGGTTTTTGCTACAGGTAATTTAATGCTGGACTAAATACGCTAGGTTGAGAGAGAGTTAGGCATTTTTCAAAAACACTCCTAGCCAAAATGTGTGTTAACGGAATTTACTTCTCAAATTTCTGATTGGTTGTTCGCAGTTGCTATGTACCATCGTGTTCAACATAATTCAAATTGTAGGCACGTAAAGGAAAGTTTGTCTTAGGTAAATTTTGACTATTTTCGAAGGTTTCTTCGTTAAAAAGTGTATGTATAGATACAAATGAGATACTCAATTTAGAGTTCTTAATTGGCTAGCCAATTAAACCAAATTAAAATAATACACCCTACCACCCTCGTCTCATTAGTTTTAAAACTTATTCGTCCTTTGTCTTTTGAATAAGAAAAGCTGATATCCCTTGGTAATTCCTCGAATTTCGATTTGTTATTTAGTTTCTTGACTTCAAATCCCATTTACGGAAATTCCCCGAATAGTTTAGTTAGGATAACGAATGATTTGGAATTTCTTTCTTATTCGTTTTATTTATCGTTTGAATTGAGCAGCTTCTAACGATCTTTCGTCACCATGGTAACCCCGGTAATATTTCCTTTCAAGATGCCATCAAGATGGGGCGAAAAAATGCCCTCGCCTGGAATTATGGACCATTTCATTGATGATATGGAAAACGCGGTCTGGTTTCATTTAAAGGCCAACTCTCATGACTAAAACCAGAAGTAAGATAAGGGACTAGAAGTACTGAGCTAACCAAATTCTTCACTTGGTGATAGTGAATATTTTTGATAAGGCATCAACGGTTGGCCCTCTGGTAGCGGTTTCTGAATTTTCCCTCCAAAACGTGAGAGGCTCGCGGCGGTAGACGGCCCAACTAGATTCAAGCACGACCGTCCGTGTTCCGCCGCTTTAGGTTGAGGGGAAGAGGGTAGGAAATGTTTTTGGAAGCGGCGAATAAAATCCTCAAATTTGTTCACTAGTGCCAGGATCTACTACCAATGCTAGAGCTCTTTACTTCTAGTCTCATCTTACTTCTGCTAAAACGTAACAATGTAGTTTCGTTTAATGTACCAATAGTCAGATAAGAGTATGGAAGGTTTTCTATTTCAATACAGGTTTATAGAAACTGTGACTGTACCTTGATCAATTAACAAGCTTGTTAAAGGCGTAGAGATGGTTTTTTCCGTGCTAGAATCGAAATAGTCTGTCTCATTATTCCCTCTTCTTTAGCTCACTTTATTTATTAGGACTGTCGTCGGCCGCTGACAGCAGCTGCCGGACGCTTTTTGGCGGATGTTTGGCGCCCAAATAATCCAGTGCCTCGCGCGTGCATTTATTAAGACGTCAAAGGTGACACACTTAATCAATTCATACTAGCCCGATTTTTGGCACCCAATTTTTTTTATTATGTTTAGATTATAAAAGTATACTGACAATGCCCTTGTCAGTTTTATTAAGGGGAAAAAATGTATTAACCTCCGAATTATCAGTGAAGTTACAGGTTGTTTACTATAAGGACTGAAATATTAATTAAGTCGCGTTCAAGGACCCCTAGCTTAAGAGGGGTCGTGTTTAATATTAAATCCTTTATTATATTATTAAACTATGATAAATAATGAGACTTGTCTAACCTTTGTTGTCTCAAACCGGGAGAAGGAAAATCGTGGGATATTTTAATGATATCTTTAGGCTATTAGGGTAAACAACTTCAAATTTGGTTTTAACCCTAGTAATCCTTACGTATAGCTGCAAATTAAAGCATTCAGTTGGCTTCAAAATTTGTGTATTTTTGGTCAGGGTTTAGTTCAAATTTTCTAGCCACATTTGACCATGGAGGAAAAATGGAAGGAGGGAAAAGCGTATGCTGTTTCTCTACCAATCCTACAGTCCTTCCACCCAAAAGTGGTAAACACTCGAAGGCGCCTGAAGGTTCGTTTGTCACGTGACCACTCTTTACCAAGCTGCGAAAAATACATTTCCAACCCACCCCATCCTCAAGCTGCGAGAGGGTTTACATCAAAAGCCTGGCAGTCTATTCTTCCCTTTTCTATTTTCCTCCATGAAATGACAAAGTCCACCAAACTGAAAAGCAGGGGGTGTAGGGCAAACTTTCCCATAAACCTGGGACTATCTAATTTGCATATTTATCAGTACTTCAGGGAACATAAACCCGGGGGGGGGGGCTGGATATACAAATCCCTGGGCTATTAAATGGATGTTGCCCACCTTTATACGAGTTTATACGCTATACTAAAATTACGCACGTAAAGCGCATCTTTTGTTTCCTACTCGAATCTCCAGCTTTTATTAACCCTTGGTCATAGTAACTTGAGAGTGTTTTAGCAGAGATAAAATGCTTGTATTTAGTACGAACTTCACTGTCAACTGAAATGCGCCGAATCAATTTTAAGACAATTAAAAGATTTATCATGACAAAACGCGGAATGTTATTACGAGATTGTTACCCCCACTTTCTCGTGTCTATTTGTAGTAAATTTTGGCCGACAGAAGTCTCGTCCTTGCCTACCTATTACTTGTCTTTGGGGTGGTCCATTCCGATATTACCCAGGACCCCAGTTAAGCCTATTGAAGCGAAAGGAACTTGGGTGAAATTCCTTTTGCTTTGACTGCGAAGCGTACGTGTTTCTAGGTTTAATGGGTGTCCCCCTTTTTTAAAAGCTGTAATTAAGACTCCTCTTTCCTGAAATTATCCCTTTTGCCTCGGGTTTAATTAGGTTTTTGCGATTGAACTCTCTGACTGTGGACTGCGCTGAAACATTTCTAAATTGTACATCGTCCTTGTTTTGGGTTTTGATTCGTTTTGGCGTTTGTCCGAGCTCTGGGATTTTACAGCTATTATACGGGTTTCGCTTAATTAAACATATAGCTGGTTTTCCAAACCACCGTAAACAGGAGGCGTGGTTTAAAATTATGTCTTAATTTTTAAACCGGAAACAACGCTTAAAAATTTAATTTCATCAATGATAATTGCTTAATATTAGAAATAATTTTAAATATTACGAAGCAAGGAGTTTTAGTAGTGTCTTGCCTTTCAATATTTAATAGTAGAATTTATGACGCTGGTTTTTGAAATATTTAGTTTAATTAAGAGTATATTTTCTAAGTGGTTTAATATAAAATGATCCCATTCCTAAATGGTTTTAGAAGCGTTATTTATAAACTTCCGTCTATTCAGGTAAAATTAAGTTCGTAGCCGAATTCGTCGGAACTAATTTTGGTATCTATTTTTGCATCCCTAAATCCATTATACTCGCATTCGCGAGAGTACAATATTTACTCGTCTTTATACAAATTCTCATTTTCATTACGCCCTTCTTGTCAAGCACAAAACCATCCAGCTTAATTTATTTTTCGGGAAAAAAAAGAGATAACAATTGCCTATATAGAAAAGTTGTTTCTGCACTTGGCAGCTAGGCATGCCAGTTTTCTCCGTCTTTTAGAGAGCATCTCCTATAGTATATTTTTCCTATTCAACTGATAATACCATTTGAATATATACTAAGTATATTCCAGAAGTTTATTATTATCAAAGTTATATATTGTACCATAAGTATGGTCAAACAACAATGAAGAGCTACGTATAGTTGGAAAAGAACTCTTAAAACTTTATGTTAATCCGCTTCGGAGTTACCAAGATCCTTCTCCACTCGGGAGCCAACCAGAAAAAACCGGATTTTCTCTCTATCATGGGCCAGCCCTTCTGGACGATTAAATAGGCAAGGCGCTCGGCGGCGCTTAGCCCCGCTCGATTCGAGAGCTGCCCTGGCCAAACCCGGCCAAGAACGTTAAAGAGCCCCTTCCAAAAGAGTGAACGCTTAAAGACGTTACCGGTGTACGAGGGGAGATGGGATGCTGAAGAACCATTATCGAAACGGCTGGGTTTCTGCGCCTAGACAGTCGTACTTGACCCTACCCCAATTCCATTTTAAACCCGGGACGCGTGTTTGTACCTAGTGGCATACGGTGTTGTCCCCGAGTACGGTTGAACCCCCTGTTTTCCTCTCAAGAGCTAGCTAGACATCGTCGATCGATTTAGCTTACTTTCTAGAAAGGGTCTAGGGACGATACCATAGAAGATACGAGACACTCGAAGCTGTCTTTATATCCTTTTTTTGTGACAGGGGGACATTTGAAGTTGTCTTTCATGGTTTATTTGCGGTATGGTATACATTCTTCATGGAGAACCATATTTTCTGTTCATTTTAATGGTCAAATGTGTACGTGCCCACGAGATACGGAGATGGGTGTTGCGCGCTTGAAGTCATTTCCGTTATTTTACACCTTCACCGGTACCACGTCCATGGAAATGTCTGTCATAAATCCCTATACCCAAGAAAACCTTTTAGATAGAGGGATTTTCTTAGAATTCTATGATCTTCTAAGCTCTGATTTAATGAGGCTCTAGCTGATATAATGACTAAAGGTTTATCTTTTTCTTGGAAAAGTGCATGGCGAAAACAATATATAGTTTTGATGTAACCATGTTGGTAATTAGTTTTTCTTGACCCTGTAACCGAAAGAGCTTTATTTTGAACGTCTTAGATTTTTCGTTCATTAATAAATAACGATATTGTTAGATTTTCTTGGGAGTTACTACGCGATATGCTTGTATATTATCATAAGTTTATAAGATATGTTACGTGATAAGTATGACACTACCTATACATCGTGGTGCTACAGACTTACAGAACTACGTCACTTCGTGACAAGCTCTTAGTAACCGGTGACAAACTTATGGAACACATCTTATGATATTATAATTACAATTTTCAATACAGTATCTACACCACACAATACTCTCATTAAGTATACCAATAATGAATATCTGTTCTTCTTTTGTTCATTTTCTTTTGTGCTCTGCGCAATGTCGAAAAGTAATATTACATAGCGTATTAATAGATTTCGGTATTGGAATCGTAAGATGAACCCATACTTTCGATATTTTTCGATTCTTCGTATTAGATGTACATCTGGAATTCGTTTTTCCCGTGGGGAGGGACAATAAACCAAATTATTGTACTCTCCGTTGCTGGAAAAAAGAATAGCTAGCGAAAATATCTTCTCGAATAAAACTATTCGACCCCTCTTTCAGATATCATCTCTTCCGTTTCCATAATCTCGGATGGCCTGATACATTTCCTTTACGGTTTTTATTTTTAGTTTTTTTGGGGGTTCGTTTTATGCATCTCCGTTTTTTTTCCAGAATGACATGGAAAAATAGGCCTCGATGTGCACCGTCTTGTTTTCTTTACTTTTAAATTTTATCATTGCAAAATCTTCTTCGTGATTCATGCGATGGGAAAAGCTTACATTGCATCAGGGCAAAGATGATTTTTTTTTGATCAATTTATATTCCACAGACGGAAATTGAAATTTTGATTTCAAAACTTTAAGATATTTATGGATAGGAGCGGATGGGTTTTTGTTCAAATTTAATAAGCAATCCAGAGTTTTTAGAACATGGCATAACTCAACGCCATTAGCATCATGTCTAAAACTGCATTGCCAACTGCGTAATACCAAATTCGATACGACCTGTCTGTCACTCCGTGTCTAACAATAATTGAAACCCCACTGTCTCTCGTAGCGTGGCAAGAGCTTTAACATCTCACGGCGTAATTCCAATTTCCCTCGGCAACCAATCGTGTAAATTGCATTGTGTTATTGGTATCAGATATCCACTTGTCTAGGCATTGCTATGGTAAAGTCATTTAGAACAGCCCTAGCTGTTATCCTATCTAAAAGCGCTATGGATATCGGTTAGTATCTCGTGGGTTTAAGCCCCCTACTACGAAGTTGATGACATTTTTACCGTACTGGGGTGTTTTTTTGCAGACGGGGGAATCTATTAGGGTGAAAAAATGGGCACATGACGGCGGTCGCTATCTGCTTCTTTTTGTTCCCCATTCTCTGTAATCTATTTCGCCGCGTGAAACATCTGTCGCACTCACCGTCAACAAATTCCCGATGGCTGAATACACCGTTGCTAAGACGTGGTAAGGTGAAATTATAGTGGCTTTGCTAAAAGAAAATGATCCATGTCATGAAATCGTAAACAAAGAGAGCATATGTGAGACCGTAAAAGAAAAACTGAGGGAATCCTAATAAGTCTTGCTCTACTTGTTAAGGTTTAAAAATAATATTTGAACGGAAAAAAAGTTGGGTAAAGGTACGTAATAATAATAAACCGCCAAAGTGTTGAAGCGAGGATTTTTCCGCTACATTGATCGATACGTCCTTGGAATGGCCCATATTTTTCGATTTACCTCAGCCCTTTCAGTGTAAAATTTAGATCCATCTAAGCTTGTAACCGATTTTTTTATGGTATATAAGCAATGGCTAGACGTCTTCCGAGTCAGGTTAGGCGTCAATTTTTTTTTTCGGTTTTTTACTTACTAAAGCCTAAACGGTCCAATCTGACGGTCAAAGGTAATTGGCTCTTAAATGTTCATGGGAGGCAATTTGTCTGTCCACGTTGTTTACTCCGCGGTCCCATTTTGTAGAAAGGGTTTCTAAATTAAGTTTTATTTAGAGTCGTAAACTCGCGTAACGCTTTTGTATCCAGAATATAAAACCGATTTGCGACGCTGTCTCATTAAGACATTCCTGATGAATCAAATATGAAATTTCAATTAATTTTCTAATGTAAAAATAGTATCAGATCTTTTGTTGAAAACGAAATAATTTTCTTTTTTAAATTAAATTTTCATTTCAATTGAGCAAGCGAGCGAGGAAGCTATTAATTTCGGAAGAGAATGTTTCCGAAAAAAAGAAGAGTAAAATGATTAAAAGGGAGAATAGAGTTCCTCTCGCTTTTTATGGCATCCTATCTATTTTTTCCCCTTCTCTCCACACTCCATCTTCCTGCGAAGGCACTTCCTTCATTTATTTTTTGGAAGCCCCTGTTATGTCGCGAGGAACAATATTTTTTGAAAAATTCCCTTGATAAAAAAGACTACCAATTTTTCTTCTATATGAAAAACTCGTTCAAGTTTTTAGTAGGGCAAACCAGTAACGTTCGGGGATTTAGGGAAATGTTTTTAAAGCAGAGTCGAAAAATTGTCCCTGCCCTTTTTAACTTTCGCTAGAGAATATTGACTTTCTAGGACAGTCGACTCCATTTTTTTTTTCTTTCTTTAAAACATTTTTTTCTTCTCCGCCGACTTGAAATGATAAACACCCGCCAGTAATGTTCAAGAGAGAGAGAGAGAGACTTAATTTCTTTTTTTCTCGTTGTGTAATCGAGTTAAGACCTAAACGTTGTTGAGTCTTAATTGAATTATACGAAGAGAAAAAATTAAACCACTGAGAATTCGTACGCTCGCTACGGGTTGAAACGTCAGGGGCTGATAATGCTATAACAAAATAGTTTTTAAACTTTTCAGACAATCATGGAAACGAGAAAAGAGAATGGACACCATCCTGAAACGGGTATAACTTCGAAAGATGGTAAAGTAGCCTCGTCGGCTAGCAAAGGGCCGGCAGTGATTTCGAATCAAAATTCGGCTGGTTCCGCGAAAGCGAACGGTTTAAGTAGCGCCGCCGCTAATGTCGACGAGGCTCTTAAAAAAGAATCGACGTCTTCAACTAGCTGTGATAAAAAAGTGACGAGTATTACTAGTAGCGTGACCAATGGAGAAGAAGGACATCCCGTACTTAACGGCAAGGCCGTGACGCCCGAAGCGGATAGTCGCGACGAAGAAAACGTCGTAGCTACTGCCGCTCACGTCACCAAGGCTGTGGTGAGTAAAGCGGTTGAGATCTCCGAAGCGGTGACTAACGGGAAGAGCCCGTCACCGACGTCCCTCGAGTCCGTCGAGCAGCCTAAAAAGGAAACAACCGCGCCAAAGGAGACTTCGCCCAGAGACGGGGCGCCGGAAAATCCCGAAAAGGAACGGGAACCCCCGCCGCCAGATTTGAAGAAGACCACTCCGGAACCCAAACCGCCAACCCCGAGCCCCGAACCCTCCAAAGAGAAGAAGCCAGTCATCCAGCAGAAATCGGAACCGTACCAATCGGAACCACCGCCGGCCACTCAACATTCCGCTCCTCATAAAACCATATCCGTCAGCTCCAACTTGGGAACTACTTCCGCCGACAAGCCAATTTCGCCAGCTCGGGAAGAGGCCAAGTCGCCTGCCAAAGAACCCATTCGGGAAAGTCATCCCGATACAAAGACCGTCGCTCCAGCCGCCGCCGCTGTTGACGCCTTGTCTCCCAAAGAAGCCAAAGCCAGTAGCGAAACCGAAAAGGAATCAGATGAAGAGAAGAAGGCTGATAAGACTAAGGTGGAAGCGACTCAGCAAGCTCAAAGCGATAGTACCCGTAGGTTAGACGACGCCGAGAGGGAAAAATCAAAATCTCCCTCGCCGACACCTCCCGATACAACCAAATCAAATGTTCCTCCTCCTAAACCCCAACGCGGGGATCCTAACGACGGGGCCAAAGGTAAATCGCCTACGTCAACGACCGAAAACAAGGAAGCTGCCCAGGAAAAGAAAGCCGAACCCGTGAAACCGGCACGGAAGTCGGTAGAAGCCAAATCACCCACGACGAAACTCGGCGTTGAGGAAAGTACCTCGAACGAAGATAAACTAATTCCCAAAGCACCTACACCCTCCCCGATACCAACACCACCAAAAACTCCCGAACCCAAAGTATCCCCGACAAGATCCGCGACCAAGGAGTCCTCGGGGTCCAAAGTGGAAGACTTATCCTCGTCTACTTTAACAGTATCGAGTGATAACAAAGACGAGTCGACGCAGACCAAAGACGCGATAACACCGCAGACCGAATCTCAGCCTAGCGATATTAAAACTGAAAAAGGTTCGAGCCCGGAATCGAACGAGAAAGAAGCCCAGTCCGAAACGATAACGCAAGCCACTACAACGGAAGCTGATTCCGACGGCAAGAAGGCCGAAGAGGATAGTAACGTAGCGGAAGAAAAAGGGACGAAAGAAGAAACGATATCCGAAAAGGAAGCCGACGTCAGTGACAAAAGGGACCAAGAGGAAAAGAAAATTTCACAAGTTGAAGAAAATAGCGCGAAAGCCGAGGAGAAAACCACTACAGTGGATGAGAAGAGTGCTAAAGCGCAGGAAACGACCGTCAAAGCGGAAGTAAGTGATAAAGCCGAGGAGGCCACCTCCAAAGCGGAAGAGAAAAGTGATATAGCTGGAACGAGCTACTCGGCCGAAGAAAAAAGTGATAAGGTGGACCACTCTCCCACCATAGCTCACGAAGCTACCGTTAAAGCGGAAGAGAAGACTGCAAAAGCGGAAGAAAAAAGAGCCAAAGCGGAAGAACGAACGGCGAAGGCGGAAGAAAATACTTTGCTCGCTGAAGAAAAATTAGCTAAGGCCGAGATAAAAACTGCCCGAGCTGAACAAAAAAGTGCAGAGGCCGAAGAGAAACGAGCCAAAGCCGAGGAAGTGAGCGCTAAAGCCGAAGAGAAGACAGCTAAGGCGGAAGAATTGGACGCTAAAGCGGAAGAAAAAGCGGCGAAAGATGAAGAGATCCGGATATCCGAGGAAACGTCTTCGATTGAAGAACCCAGCGCCGCTTTAGCTGAAGAAAAAGGCGTGAAAGATGAAGAAGTGAAGGAAGAGAGTAAATCTTCCAAAGATGAAGAGAAGGTAACTGAAGATGAAGATAATTCTTCAGCTGTGTCTGAAGCCGTTGATAAAATTGGTAAAGAAGAAGTTGAATCTACTGAAAAGGAAACGGCCAAACCAAGTGACGATAAAGAATCAACGACATTGCAGTATGAAGATAAGACTGAAAAGAAAGATGAAGAGAAACCGAAGAATGATGACGAAACAAGCTCAAAAACGGAGGAATCTTCCGTGGCTAAGACTGCCGGTAATGATAAAATAGAAGCAGACATATCCGTTAATAAACAAACCTCACCCGAAGACAAACCCGAAAAAATTGACGAAACAAAAGACGATACGACCACCGAAGAAAAAGATGACGCGAAACCCGATGACGCCAGTTCCGCCGCGGAAACCCAAGAAAAGGAACAAGAAGAAATTAGTGCCAATGACAAGACAGACGCGGATGCGTCAAAGAAAGATGACAAACCGCAACCCGAATCTGAGAGCTTCCAAGAAACGGATATTTCCAAATCCTTAGACGTTGAGACAAAGCCTAAGGATGATGAAGGTACTTCCCCGAAAGCCGCTACACCTTCACCGAGCCCCGAACCTTCTGCCAAAGAGAACGAAAAAGAAAGTGACAAAATTGACGAGAAAGACGCGAATGAAGCGAGCGACAGTGTTTCAAAATCCCCTACCGTTCCTTCGGAAGAAACCATCAAAGATTCCAAAGAAACTTCGGAACAAGAGGCGGAAGAATCGTCCTCGCGAACGAATGAGCCGAAAATCAAACAAGATACGGATGAGAAAGACACCGGGGAGGAGGGAGAAAAAGGGGCGGGCGAAGAGGATGGCAAGCCAGAATCCGATATCGTTAAAGATGAGAATGTAACTAATGACGCTGAAAGTGTCAAAGAAGAAGAAGTTGATAAAAAAGATCAAAAAGAAGAAGTCCCAGAAAAATCCGATGACCAACCAACCTCTTCCGATAGAAAAGAGGAAATCGAAGAGGAAACGACACCTTCCGAAACGGAATTAGCCAAGGGTGAAAGTTTAAAAGACGAAATAGAAGCGGCCTCATCTTCCGAAGCTAAAGCGGAAGAAATTAGCGAAGAACCTATAGCCACCGAGAACGAAGAAGTTACGGTAACGGAAGAAGCTAAAGCACCCGCGGAAGATGGACAAGAAGTTAAACAATCCGAGACAGCTGATGGAGATCAAGAAGCTCCCGCTGAGGACGCTGAAACGAAGACGTCCGAAGAGGAGGAGATTAAGGCGGAAGATGGCACGGATGAACCAGCGCCCCAAGAGGAACAAGAAGGTGAAGTTAAATCCGAAGAGGTCCAAGCAGCGACTGACCAAGAAGACGTTGGCAAAGAAGAAGTTGGGGAAGAGGTGGCCCAAGATGAAACCAAAGCTGAGGACGAAGAAAAGGCGGAAGAGGAAGTAGAAAGTAAAGCCCCCGAGGCAACCGAAACAACGGAGGAGGCGTCAGAGACTAAAACCGAAACTGCCCAAGAGACTGAAAAGGACGTTGCGACTGAAAAAGAAGAGGCAGAGAAAGCGGCGACGGAAGAAACTTCATCTCCGGTGAAATCGCGCAATCAGTCACCCACCAAGGCCCAGTCGCCGACTAAAAGCGTTTCGTACCGGTTACAAAAAACGCCTAGCAGAGAAAAAAGCCCAGATAAGGCCCAACGGGGACCACCCAGATCCCTTTACAGAAAAGGTTAGGCTATGGTTGTTTTTCGTTAGATTCTTTTTTCTCTTTCTTTTTTCTATCGGTGTCCCTAATAATAGAATTACTTTTTCTTGGTCAATAAGGCAGGACATAAAAGAGGCGTAATTAAATTACCAGGCTATGTTTCTGTGGACACTATATAAAACACTATGGGAGTCTATAGCATTCGAAGCGAAGAGTTTATTCCAGTTTATTTAATGAGAAATTCGTTCTTCTTTTTATGCCTTTGCGTATTGTTATTTGATACCCTTCTCGAATACTGGGAGTGGTCAGTTGTCACGAACGTGACCTAACCCATATAAAACAATTAGGCGTATTTGTTTAAAGTAAAGTTGGACCGATGTTTGTTGGAGTTTTCTAGTCCAGATACGTTTACAGAAACAAATTGCCAATGCTTTGAAAAATTCCAATATTTTCATAGAGGGTTAGAACAACTCCCAAGGTTATAATGAATCGCGAAGGGACATACAAACTAAAGAAATATCTTAACACTTTTATTCGAAAAAGTTACGGACGAAGATAAAGGTTAAGGGTAAAAAGAAACACTTGGGTCGTTACTAATGTTCCACAGTTCGGAGATTTTCCCGCGCTATATTGTGAAAAATTGATGAAGCGACGTACTAGAGTACAGTGTACTCTATCCCTTAGGCTTTTACCCATAGTGCGAAGAAATATTTTTATACCTCTACCGCGGTTCTCCATTTCTCGCTCCTCTAGAATTCTCTTTAGGACTTGGTTCATCCCCATACGGATGCATCATTGATTTTCTCATCTTCCAAAACCGCTATGTGGTTGGCCTATAGCTTCACTTCTGAGGGTATTTTTATTGCTCCATTTTTTTGGTAACTGTAAGAAAGCTAAAGCTCCATTATACATTCGAGGAATGAATGTACTCAAAACTTTAAGGAATATACATTCTTCTTGGGGGGCAAAATTTATTTGTTCCGTTGATTTTTACGTAATAACAAAAGAGCTCAATATTCATGGAAAAATGTATTAAACTCTCGCTGAAGGTCGATGAAACCTGGCGTTATCTTGGAGCTAGATCTATGACTGTTTTTCATATATGACGTCAATTGTTAGAACATCAACTGAGACCCAAAAAACTCTTACCGAGAAAAAGAGAAAATGATATTGGGTCAACATGGGGGTGTATCGCGGTCATTTTTTAATCGCGCGTATCTTTAGTCATGATTCTTTGAAAGGTCCGGAATGCGCGTAAAAGCTGGCGGTTGTTCAAAGGCTTTCACGGAGAAAATAATAATAATGGCAAGTCGATTTTCAATTTTACTACGGTAGACAGACAATTCATCTGGAATTTATTGGCTTTAGTATTTTTATAGATGGAAATATATTATGACTTTGACCTCTTTTGTAAGTTATTGCAAAGACAGGCGAATTTTCCCGATAATTTAAAGGAAAAATACCGGTAACCTAGCATCATACCTTAAAAGAACGGCCTTTTTCTAAATATAAAAGGAATAATATTTAAAAAAAAATTCACCATCTCTTATTACAAAATAGTCTTAAATATTAAATTACTAGTCTTAAAAACGAGGACTACTGCACCATCCGCCATTGGTTTACTGGCGTCTGCTAAACCGAACCTCTTACCCCTACGGGATTGATTGAATTCTCACAGGCTAGCTCGCTCTTAAAGTTGCCCTTCATTTCACGATGAACTGTTAGTATTTTTGATTTTTAATTTTTTAAATATTCAAATAGGCCTACAGAAATTTAAAGCATCTGTATTTTGCGAATTTAAATGTTTCATCGCTTTAAATTTGCAAGCTAAATGCATATACATCTTAAGGCGTGACATTTTAGCATAAGTCATATCAAATACCGAATTAACTAGAGAGCCTTCTCGCGTTAGCTGAAGCATTCATTTTTTTATTTATTCTTTCGTTTGGGATAATAGGATTCTTGTTAGAAATCTGTGCCATTCGGAAAAAAACCGTATATAGCATAGTACTTTCGTTCTTATCAGAAATCTATTTCATCCTAAAAGTACAACAGTTCAGAAGGTACAGCGGATGAATACGGTATAAGAAACAGTTATTATTATTCGGTGCAAACTCGGCCTGAAACGCGATCGTATAAGCCCTTACTCTCTTTCTTATGGTTTCACTCTGTCTTTTTTGGGGCCCCAGGACCTAATCTGGCTGGAGGCCGTCGACCGCTCGCTTTTGGTACAAACGAAGGAACGAGACATTCTCTGAATTCCAGATTCAGCTTGGGCTTCGTGCTAGAATATGGAAAGAGTGTTACGTGTTTTTTCGCTTGACTAAGCGCGAAGTTGCGCTTACTTATCGCTCGCTCGCTATACCGATAAGACGATACAAGAATGGCTGGTATATATGCATTCGTTTGCATTGTTTACTTTTCATTCGCGATTAAAATCTGCATTGTATAGCCTAAATAACCTATTTTTCCTAAAATAATTAATAAGAGCTTTAAGACACTCTTAAAATATTCAAGATTCGTTTTATCTTTTCCTTTGAAGATTTAGTATTTACGAGTTTGAATTATTTAAGAAAGAAGAAGTTTGTTTGCAGATTTCGTTTTTCTCAGTGGATTTAAACGACTTATTCGAACTTTCCGCGTAAATATTATTAGTTTATTTTAAATCCGTGTACAGAGTGTTTCTGAAAGGGTTTTGTCATAAGCTGCAATACTCGCGCGTAACAATATAGCCAAATATTCCCACAGCCCAAGTTAAATTAACACGATTTCGAACGCGATCTCGACAAAGTCATTAATATATTTCCGGAAAATCGATATTTGTGCTCTAAAAGCAACGTGGCATCATGGCGACAAAACTAGAAAACTAATATATTTACCAAACTTAGGGGGTAGGATAACGCGAACGAAAGCAATAACCTTTGGCAATTTGGTGCGAAAAGCGAAGCCTTGGTGTAGTTACGGTGGTATCTTCTCTTCCTCCCTATAGGTCCAAGTTACCAGCACCACCAGCTAGGGTTTGATGACTTTACAAATAGAGAATGTTCCTAGAGGCTGTAATAAAAAAGGGATGGATGAAGAAGGTTTGGGACGTGTCTGGGTAATAAAGAGTAATAGGTACCCGCGGAGTGGTGGTACATTACCTGAAGTAAAACCTTCAAGATAATCATGGACAGAAATATTCACTTTATAGACTGTTCAAGTTCATAGGATATGTTCCATAAGTTTTCCACTGGTTACTTAGAGCTTGTCATGAAGTGACGTAGTAGTGTCATACTTAAGGAAATATCTTATATACCTATTGTTGGTGATCTAAAACGACCAGCGTAACATGCGCACGCAAACGGTTCTTGAACTGTAATCGTTCTACTCTCTTCTCCACTCCAGAATGTACCCTACCTTTATGTGTTCCGGACACAGTTACCTGATAGCTTCCTCCTCCTTACTTTAGGTGTCCCATTTCTAAAAACCGCATTGCCTCACCTTAACTTCTCTTACTTTTCGTCGGTGTGCTCCCATCGCCCGTTTAATCTTTCTGGCCCCGCCTAGAGAATCTGGTACTCTGGGTAGAATGAAGATGAATATTTTAACCCTTTTTCCCATCATTATTACGAGGGTGCGCCGCGTCACATTCAACCGTCTGAGAAATTACCCTTTGCTTCAGCGGCTCTAAGAAATAGGCCAATTTCGTCTACCGCCTAATGTCTATTCGCCCGTTAAGATTGCGGTTTCTCTCTTTGGGAATTGGAGAACAGTGCTTAGATGAAAATAACTGTTTGGGTTAAACAAACACAACTGGAATCTCAGACCTAAGTTGTTGTATGAAAGAATTGTTTTTATAATGCTCGTAAATATTTATTAGAGTGCAAGAAAATGAAGAAATTGACCGAAGAACGTGTAGAAGAGGTCAAACGTAAGGTCATTCAATATTGGCGCTTCAAAAATCACACGTGATATTCTATTTTCATTTTCCAATTAGGCTTAACAAGTACAAGTTCTTGTTTAATTTGGACTTTTAGGGGGTTTCCTGAAGCCTGAATAAAAGAACCTTGTGACAAACTTTAAAATTAATTTTCGGTTTGCTCCAACCCTTTAACCAATCACTGATTCATATTAAAAGCTATTTGGGATCCAGATGTTGGATTTCCACACACACATACATACATTGTGAATAATAATGCAAGTTGACTTTTTAATTAAATGTCATAGTTCAGAAAAGACAGATCGGAATGTTTAGGGGTCCGTTGACCTGCCCCCGTTTCTCTTCTTCACATTTAAACCCCTTTTGTCATCGAGAAAGAGCTAGCCCTGAGCCGTACGTACCGTGTAGCGGTAGCTGATCCTTGAGTCTGTCTAGTAACTAGTACCAGATGTTCATTACCTAATGTAAAACACTGAACCTCAACTGAACTTTTGTGAGAGAGAAATATACCCGTAGCCTTTCGAACAGACTTGTTTTACTTCAATCAATGAACTTCTACGAGATGAAAAAGCTAGGTTACTGGGGGAAGATGGGACGATATCGTGCCTTGGTGTCATCTCTTTTCGCAGGTGCCTGTTCTGAAATCTTTAATCTCGAGTCTTTTCGAATGGAAAAGAGGTTTATTGCAGGGTTCAGGATCTTTGGGGACGAAGAAGAAAAATGCCCGAACCCACGTACATTCTAACCCCTTTCTCTGTCCCTGGGACATTAGTCATATCCTAAAAAAAGGGAACTCATCCACCTGCGTATGACAACCATGAATGGCTACAGCGTAACGTTGCGACGCCTAACCCTCTCGTAGATTACTTGAACTTACTTCCATCCTCTATACTGAAGAAAGTTAAGCCTTTTTTACTCGTGCTTAAACCCCACATGAAAAATTCTGCATAAATGAATTTTATTTCGTTAGATGTTTTTTTTTTGCGCCTTAGCTGATAATGTTCTCCTATGAGATTACTTTCCTTACCCGGGCAGTAAATAAGATTTTTTTCAGGCCTGTTTAAAATAGGATTTGTTTGATTTTTAATCAACTTATTTGATGTCCCAGTTTTCTTGAATTTAATGAGTTTAATTTTCTTTTCTTTTTTTCGTTTTCAGAAAGAACGTCAACTCCGGAATCAAAGAAACCAGAGAAGGTAATTTATTTTTATATGGATATCAGCATAAGTTTTAAGATATGTTCCGATATTACCAATGTCTATGATGAAATTAACGTTGGGTAGACCATAGAAATCGTTGGGTAAACGTAGGCCTACGTGTCTTAGGCCTAGATTGAAATTTTAAAAGGTGAAACCATCTGTAAAAGTTCGGCTCTAATTAGCTCGAGATTGTAATCGAAATTGCCCATCGGTTTTTATTCACGAGCCAGATAATCTCGAGCGTAATAATTATTCAAATTAGGCCCAATTATTTTTTAATCGATTCTCAATGTTAAAACTTACAGTAAGCTCTTATTCATGACTAAAATTTAAATATAAACGTGTTCTTTATTAAAATTAGACATAAGCTATTACGTCTAATGAACTTCGGTTTTTCTTTTGAATTTTCAGCCAACAAGCGTCGCTTCCAGCCCTAAGAAACCAGTCAGTGGCGAATCTCCAAAGAAATCCACCACGTCTGGTAGTAAAAATGGAGTCACTTCGCCCTCGAAATCGGCTCGTACTCCTGGGTCCGAACAAAAGAGTAAGTCAAAGATACCTTTTCTAATTATACCACGCGTTAAGCCTAAACTCGGAAGTAAAGCCCAGTTAAGTCTTCCTGCTCTTAAAAATCACGTCTTGATTTATTTACGCTAGCTTTTTTTTATATTACAAAGAAAGACACAGCGATGATTTAAAAATAAAACCCAAGCTTTCTTCTTGATTGGAACGACATCACATCCTCTTGTTTGATAGATAACACGTAGAAAAAAAACCCCTTAAACAATTCATCGTTAATGCATTTACGTAGTTACTCAAGTTGATTATTCACGCTGGTTGCTTCTAGTAGTCGCTTTTTTTTAAACTTAAGCATGCGGTTCAATTTTTTTCTACTGTCTTTGAGATACTTAGCTCATCTTATAAGATATTGGTAGCGAATAAATCAATTGGCGGGTTTTTGCAGCGAAAAAGAAGATGTATTTACTCTTTTAGTATACGCAGGGGTAAATAACGAAAGGAGTTACAGACGCTAGATTCCGTAGTGTAGAATACAGTGGGACCTTGAAACGTCATAGAATTTGTAACTAACGTAGTGCCATCTTTGGAACTGTATTGTAAATAAGACCAGAACCTTAAAAGTTTTGCCTTAAAATCTCGCGCCGCAAGGTATTCTGGGTAAAGTAAAATGGCGGGTGTCGATGTTGTGAAGTCGTCTCATAAATCAACCCAATATAATTATTATATTCAATCGCGAGTAAACAGCGATTTAATTAAAGAAGAAAGATAAGTCAACAATTTGCAATTTGAAGCCGGGGAAATCCTCAAAATGTGATCAAACTTGTTTTGCCGTAAGTGCGCGGTTACAGACAGAGTCGGCCCAGTGAGCCAAGGCTTAGTGGGAACTGTGGGATCAGGATCATCGACTGTATCTATGACTAAAGAAATTAAAACAACTAAAACTATATTGAAGGATGCAAAAACGACATTTAATTCCATTTCATTATCGAATAAGGAATTTACCAACTTTAAAGTTGCATGTTTCTAATCCAAGTGCACCTTAATGAATAAGCTTTACTCTAAGCCTAATTGTCACTCAGTCGTAAGCAGACGAACACTAGCAGACGAATACTAGCAGACATTAGAAAATTGATATCCCAGCATGCCTTTCGAATCTTTGCTGCCACGCTATTGGTTGGAAAATATCATACTTATTTTGAATTATAGGCGGCGCGACCGAGGCGTTTTCTCTTTTCTGTGTCTACGTTTGAAAGTCCCACTGTATTCTACACTACGGAAGCTAGCGTCTCTAACTCCTTTCGTTATTTACCCCTGGTATACGTTAATATTTTTTCTTGTTAAATAAGTTTATAAACATAAGTTACAGGGACTTAAAGAAGACATCGGCGGGCACTACGCCTCTTCTTAGTCACGTGCCTAATTTCTATTGTCTTATCGAGAGGAATTATGGGAGAGTGATGTCATTTAACCCCTTTCCCAATGGTTCTAACCTCTGTTTACGAATCCCTTCTATTTTGTTACCAACTCTGAAGACTCGTACAAGTCGAAAACTTATAGTTATAAATTTATAGGTGATGTCTGGATCAATTTGTAAGCCTATAGTTCTTTCTTTTTTTAGTTTTTAAGGCATCAAAGTGATTCAGTGAAGATCCATTAGCGGTAGTCGGTCTAGCATCGCTATATAACGGACTTTATAAATCCTTAGATAGGAAAATTTTGTGTTAAGACACGTCAAATTTGCTTTTAGCGATTCGGGTCTGCCAAATTGAAAGTGAGTTGATTCTTAGAGCTCTCTCTACCTTTCGGAAATAGATTCCCGGAAAAACGTGACGTATATAATTTGTAAATTGTTATTCTCTTTTATAAATCTTTGATGCTTTCGAACGAAAACCAAAAATTCGTAAATGTAGGTTACAAGATCAACTCTGAGGGTTTGTTGCCGAGTAAGACCAGAAACATTTGCGAGGAACTTTCAAAGGCATTGCTTTCAATAACCTTTAATTAATTATAGTGGCTTCCCTTTGAGTATTTAATATAGAATAATTAGTAAGTAGTGAAGAGTGCCTCTGAAGAATTCATTGGGTCTATTTTGGGAATGGTGTAGGTATAACTCCCGCGTCATTTTAAAGAGAAACGGCCGGTCTATTTACGGCTTAACGCGCCTAAGGATCTCAAATTTGTTGGTTGGCCTTTTTAATTACTGGAAATTAAACTTTTGGGAAGATTCTTATTGCTTGTTGAAGAGACTAAGAGGCTGCTTCTTTTTAATTTCGGACGTCTAATGAGAATTCTTTTCATGTCCCTTCTCAGGAGTAATTATCACTCGGTTCTCGCTTTTAGAATCAAAGCGAAAGGGGCCACGAGAAATAAACCGTGTGCTCATTTCCAAAGGAGTTCTTGGGTCTTATTCTTGGGTCGTTCCAGGATATATATATGAGTGGACTTACTTACTCCTTTGGAAATTTGGGTGCCTTTATTGCTAGTGACATTACCCCGATCACCCGCGACGTTCCGTATGATCTTAATCCCCGCAAAGAAGAGCCCCCTCCCCCGCTCTTCACTTCGCGTCGGCAGTGGCAGTCGCCTTTAGTCCAGCGCTCATGGCTGGAATGTTAATTTTTAAGTCGTTTTACTGTACAGGTACTCTAAATAAGGGTGAAAACGATCCCGCACTAATCTCCGTCTAGGGGATTAACGTTTCAAAGCTGACGTTTTTATATTAAAATGTACGTAACTAGCTGACTTATCCTGCTGGGGAAAAATTACTGAAATGGTTGAATAACTGGCACCATTACGTAGCCTGGGAGTCAGCCGTTTAACGCTTTGAAGAGGCTTAAGTGTGATATTTATTCCAGTTTCATTAAGATAATGGGTTATCATTGGCCAAGGCTTATGAGATGCAGCTGTAACGCGGCTCGATGGAATGTGCATATTGTGACATATACGTCATACTAGTATCTTTCTCTCAACCTCTATGTAGCTTAAAAGATCGTCCAAATGTTTGACGCCGTTATTATCCTTGGTTGCCCATGGCGGCCAGTGTGGTTACAACGTACCACAAACATAGTTAGGGTTAAATGGTTTCGTTTTGTTTACTGTAGAGCTTCCACCGATCAAAGCTCCAGTTGGACAAGCTCCACCACCTAACGTACGGAACGTCAAATCCAAAATTGGATCTCTGGACAACCTTAAATACAAGCCGGGCGGTGGCGACAAGAAGGTGATGTCCAAGAAACTCGAATGGAGTGCCGCCCCTAAAGTTGGTTCCCTGGACAACGCTACCCATAAACCCGGCGGCGGTGATAAGAAGATTCAGGTGGTCAAACTAGATTTCAAGGAGAAGGCTCAGCCCAAAGTGGGCTCCAAAGACCATATTAAACACCAAGCGGGGGGTGGTCAAGTCAAGGTAAGTCTCGGACGAATTTATATCGTTAACGGGGCGAAAGTTTAAGTCGCAGTCGCCTAACTTTAGCACCGTCCCGATACGTCATTGAATAAATTTAGACGGTGCTAAAGTCGTATTCAAACCGCAATTTATAAATAACCAGGATCATAATTTAAAACACCTAAAAATATAACGAAATTGAATGTTTGCGGTTTGTTTACCCTACAAATTTGGTAAGAATTAGGAAAATTCGGAAAATTGTTTTTTAAATTTTTTAGTCTTTTTGTTTTGTGTATTATATTTGATTGTGATTATGAGAATTTTACCAATTAATATTTATTGATTTGCTAATTAATAATGAAACAATATTGTCCCCAATTAACGTAATAGTATTGTATCATTTTTAATTACGTCTTCGTCAAATGAACGTCCTATAGATTCCTATAGATGTTTGTGCAGTGGGGGGGGGGGAAGAAGGGTTAAAATTAATAAAATAATCCTGTTAGACAAGTTTCGAATAATAAAGAGTCCTAATTTCTTTTTCATGTATCCATTTGCATAGAGCGATTCACCTTTGGCTAGCCAGCCAACTAGCGGAAGTGTACGTATATTATATGAACACACACCACTACGTAATTAAGTCTATAGCGTCAGATTTAAAATAAAAAACCTTTTTTTGGACTGAATACTATACTCTAGTATACTTTTAAGAGTAACTAAATCGAAATTAAAGTAAAACTAATCAATTTAGGTTAATTTCAAATTAAAATTAGGCATATTTTTAATAAAGGTAAAGAGTAAAACAACCTTTTTTTAAATTTAAATTAAAAAAAAAATTATTTTCATTTCAATATTTTCAGTCCAAAAAATGGAATAATTAAGATACAATAATGAGTGTACAACAATTAAAACAAAAACGGGAAAACTCTTCATTTCGTCATCGCCTTCATCATATATTATCTCTTATTTCGTTGTGAACATTTTATTCTGTGGTGTGATCTATATATATTATTATCCTTCTCTTTATAAAAAAAAAGCGACAACTATAAATAATTGTCACAAATCTTCCGCTTGGTCGGTATGTCCTATCATAGGCCCACTTTGCTGGCTATCCTTCACCACCTTACTTGTTCTAACCAATGAGCAACGAGTATTTTAAACCCAATTTCAAAGTTGTAAAAGAAAGATTACCTCTCGTAACTTTTACACCTTGGAAAAATAGAAATATTTGGTGCTCGTAGGTCCTTTCTTTCCGTTAACACTCTATCCCTCTTTCGTTTTGTTTATTTTTAATATTTTGTTTCTATAACTTACACTTATGGGCCTGAAAATTGTCTTGGTCTATCGTCACTTAATTTTGATTTTATTAATTATGTTTATTTTTTAACCCTTTGTTCACTAAAATCGACTCATTTAATTTAATGTGAATTGCTCTTGTTGCATTTGAGTAACAGACGTTATATAATACGTGTTCAAAGTATAATCATTTCAAATAATAATGGTATAATGCATGTGTGACGTTTGAACATGGGATTATTTACATTTCAGAAATGATTAAAATTTTGACACGGTATAAGTTACATTTCTGAAGTGATTTAATATTTGAACACGTACAATTTAACATTACTCTCACACGAATTGAACTATCAATCGCACTAATATCTAACAAATAATTCTGTATTTAATATTAATTAGACAATGTACGACAACACCTGGTTTTTACTCCAAAAAAGTAGGTCATTTGATAAACGTTTTTAATTAAAAACCGCGTTATCATTCGACAGCTAATTAAATATACAACCGGATTTTTCGAGTGACAAAATAGGTGTTATCGTACATAAAATACCATGAATTTATACAAACATTCCACGAATATAAATGTAACCATCGTTTCCTTGAAGAAATGTTAACTTTTAAGCAACTATATTCGTGATAGATTTGTATAAATGATTTGGTTGTAGCATAAGTTTATAAGATATGTTTTATTACAAGTATGACTCTACATATACTTCGTAATGCTAGAGACTTACTGAGAGCTAGTTCCAGGGAGAACGACAAGCGAAAATTACAGACTATACTCGGGTAGTTTTGGAGTCCATCTAGCTCCTATTTAGTCTGAACTAACTAAGCCTTTGACAGCGCCTCACCAGGCGTCGCTTTACCTCCAATCTATGGCCCACGTCACTTCACGACAAGCTCTAAGTAATCAGTGACAAACTTATGGAACGTATCTTATGAACTTACGCTTATATTGTTAATCTTTTGGGGGTAGAATTTATATTATTAATCGAGTCGAGAACTGAAACTCTGTTTTGTTTCTGGTTTAATGTGTCTTGGCTTTTTCGGGGGTGTCCGTTATATACGCAGGTGGAAACGCACAAAGTGGATTTCAAAGAGAAAGCCGCGTCCAAAGTCGGATCTCTGGACAATGTTAAGCACAAACCAGGCGGTGGTAACGTCCAAATCAAGACGGAGAAGTTGAACTTCAAAGAGAGAGCTTCTCCCAAAATTGGATCGTTAGTCGGCTCCGACATGGAAAGCGTACAAGGATCCGAAACTCGCGTACGTTTCTTTTTATCCATTCCTTTTTACATTCACGAACCATTCTTTCGGAGACTGTGAGCTTCGCAACTCTCGCCTTGGATAAGCTTTCCCCGTTAAGCCTATTCATAAACTACCCCTAGTCCTTCGTAAAAACGGCCTGAACCCCGTGTTTAAATAAAAAATAAGGTATACCTTATAAATTGGTAATGTCGTTTTTCTAGTTCTGGTATTTTTTGGGTTTTGGAAGCCATCTGCTATTTCTCAAGATAAGATTGAGTTTGATTTTTGATGTTAGACGATTACCAGACCTTGGTTATTTTTAAACAACTTATATTTACGAAATTATTGATTAGTTTACTATATAAAACATCGTGTCGTATTTCCCATTAATTTTACAAAGTACCCTTTTGTACCGAAACGTTGCTATGTGGGGAAGCGCAGTTCAGGGGTTTTAGTTTCCATATATTTTCTATGAGCCCCTGTAGAAATGTTTATCCCTCAATACACCAAAACATTTTTTCGGTGTTTCTCTTACGCAATGTCAATTTTTCTTAATATAAATACCCTAATTGTTTTTTTTTATTAATGTTAGAGCCCAGTACCCGCGGCATCGCCAACACCTAACAGTGAAACCCAATCGTCTTCGGTTCCTCCTGTATCGGAAGAGAATGAGGAACAAGGAAGCCGAATAAACGGGGAGCTGTCTTCGCCGCAGCAAGACGACGTTAAAGCGAGCCCATTGGAGGATAACCCTCAGGCAACTCCGACTCCGGAAGGCGATCAGGCTGATGGTCAATCTAACCAATCAGACGGGGCCCCGACAACTGACGGCCAAGTACCGGGCCGGGGTCCCGAATTAGTAGAATGCTGACAAGGACGTGAACAAATTTCGAATGGTTTGATTAGTTAAAGGGGTTTAAAAAAATTAAACAGGATAAATCTTAACAATAAGATTATAATAATAATAATAACCAAAATTCCACCTCGTACACCCTTAAAATTTTTAATTATCAATATATTAATAATCGTTTCCTCAAAGTCTTTTTACTTAAATTTTCGTCAACTCCTAATCCCTTTAATGGAAACTATTTAATAATATAGTTTACTCTAATATTATCCGTATAAACCAAACAAAAATATATACCATAATTCTATATATTATTATAAGTAAGTTTTTGAAATATATTACGTCAGTTTTCAGTGAAAAATATTTTAGGGTCTCCGTACAGTGGATAATAAAAGTAAGTAAATAAATAAATAAATAATACATAAATAAATAAATAATTAAAACAACAATGGTTGGTTTCGGTGTAGAAATTCAATATGGAATATATAAATGTCATAGATCAGACAAATTCCGTAAACACAACAATAAAAAAAATAATAAAATATCATTAAAGTGGTATAACGTATAATTGAAGTTAAAACTAAATGAAATATATCTTCCAGGAGTTTCATTACTTCGTCATCACGAATGGTCTCTGATACTCAGTATACTACTATTACACACCCCTTTGACAAAAAACAAACAAAATTGTTTATTTTAGTTTTTAACCCACAGTGAAATAAATAAATAAATAAATAAATAAATAAATACTAAACAAAATATAAACAAAAAAGGGATAGAGTTGTTGTAAAACCTGTTGTAAGTTTAAAAAAAAAAAAAAAACCCCCGAATGAAAACCCCGGTGTTTTCAATTCCCCTCCCTTCCCCCTTTAACAATGTAAATATATTTTTTATTTCAAATTGGCTTAATTAATAAGATTTTAATTCTTAATTTTTAAAAAGAAATTTAAGAAAAACTCTAAAAATTGGTAGGTATTAAATGTGTTAAGCCTAAGCTAAAAAGGGTTAAACTTTATTTATTTGAAATTAAAAAAAATTAAACTGGCTTAGTAGAGTTTTTACGAATTTCGCTGAATTATTAAGTATTTAAATATTTTTAAAAAAATAATTAAGAGACATGCGCAAAACTAACCACTATTTAGGGTACGTCAATATTTAAAATTAAGTTTTATTACATTAAAAAAAAATACATTTTAACCGTGAGACTTTGGATTACTTATCAGTATGTTCTTACAAAGAGAAAAAGATTTTCTATTAAAAACCTAGGGAAAAAAAATAAAACCAATTTTTTGAAGATAATTATATATATTATATAAAATAAAAATTCCAATGTGTAGCTGAGAATACGTCATAGATGAAATTCGTTTCAGCTAACACATAATTGGTTAGTAGATGAAACACGTGGGCTTTAAATTACGAAGATCCAAAGGAGATAAGGGAAAAAATTAACGTGATTGGTTAGATTTGAAATGGAGGAAGTGACGTATATGTATATGGTCTTCGAAGTTTTTCGAATCCAAAGTATTTCATCTAATCACCGACTGCCATCTAGTGAGTGTTAGGCGAATCGCGGCGATGATCTTTGTCATAAGACAATTTCAAACAACAAAAGTCTAATTAAGGAAAAAAATATATATATTAAAACATCAATTCATTTATTACTAAAATAATTAAAAAAAAATAACTAAATAAATAAATAACAACAAAATAACAACGTAATAAAATTAAATAAAAGGTCGTTTGTTTCCGCTAATCTAAGGCTATATTGTGG
The DNA here is from genome assembly GCF_054372755.1 of Phalangium opilio. Classification (NCBI taxonomy): domain Eukaryota; kingdom Metazoa; phylum Arthropoda; class Arachnida; order Opiliones; family Phalangiidae; genus Phalangium; species Phalangium opilio. Next base: position 197,841 of record NW_028324189.1, read on the forward strand.
CAGCTCTAGGGCACATTAAAAAAATATGGGAAAAAAAATATATAATGAAATATAAAAAGCCAGTTTTGCTTGCAGTATATAAGATATAAATATAACTAAACTCGTATAAATATAATTAGTCGTGAATAACTTATATACATATGAATAAATATATATATTATATATTGTTTTAAAAATAATAATAAATCCTCCAATTACTATATTCTTTTTTACGAACGTAAGGCTAAAGGAGTAAAAAAAATTGAAGAAAAAAAAAACAAATGGAGTTCGAGGTTAAGCGGATAAAAAAATTACAAGTGCCATTTTGGGTGTTTTTGTACGAATTCAATTGAAAAAGGTAAACGAACGTTTTTCGTGTCGTTTTAACCTTTTTGGTTTTAATTTTAATTTTAATTTTTTTTTTTAGTTCTAAGCTGTTTTTTAAAACCCCCGTGTTTTCAATACCGGTAGTGTGCAGTCGCGTTGTATTTTTAAAGAGTATTTAAGTTTTTTCTTTTTTTTTTATCGCAGTATAATTTTGATTACATTTTCAAAGAAATCAGTCTTAAAAAAAACAAACCGATTTTGTTTTAAGAAAACTTGGCGAAATGGGAAACATGTATTTTCTAGAAATAAAGCATTAATTTCAGTTCACCCAATTCAGTTTTTTGAATTTTACGCGTCGTCTGCTTCGTTCAGTCGTGCTGTTTTCGGTCTTGTTATTGTTACGCGCCAACTGATGACTATAATGTTGCTTATTGTTACGCTCGTACTAATGACCAGTCTTGGAAATAAGGATTTTTTTGAAACTAGTCCTCGGGACCAGTGACCCCCAGCGTCTACAATATTCAACTGGTTTTTGGGACCAGTGACCCTATCCCTTATTTATTTTTTACTAATCCTATTGAAAAATTAAGGGAGTATTTCGTTGACGCACAGCCCCATTCGATCGGGCTATAGATGCAAAATTATGTCAAAAATCAGAGTTTACTCTTAACATTTCCGTCATTAGTGGGAACACCGTTTTTTGGTCCTAATTTTGAAAATACTGGTTGAAATCTCTTGAAATTTTAATGAGATTTGCAAAATAATGTGTGGTATTTTTGTGCAAAGTTTTTCTCTTACAAAGCTTTTTCTAACAACATTAAAACGAAAATTAACCATAATTTAATGGCTTAGTATCAAACAGTTTAAATTTGTTTCCTTCAGTATCACTGGTTCGAGTCTCTTGAAATTTTAGTGAAAGGCATATTGAAAGGTATTAAATTATCGTGGAAAATTTGGAACTTTTAAAACGAATAGTCCTTTTCCTAAAAATTTTCCTAAGCGACTAAATAGGTTGTAGGATTATGCACAAGCACAATTTTAATGAATTTTTTGGAAGTGAATTGTTTCTTTGAAAACTTTGAAACTTTGCATCATAACTTAAAACCGTTCCATGTGCCTCTCACTAAAATTTCAAGAGATTCGAACAAGTGAAACGGAAGAAACTTATTAAACCGTTCCAAGACCAAGTCCTTTAATTAGGGCTAATTTTCGTTCTAATATTTATACAAAAAAACTATAGAAGGGAAACTTTTTAAAATTTCCAAAACATAGCAAACGTTGTTTTGCACATCTCTTTAAAATTTCAAGAAGTTTGCACCAGTAGTTTCAAAATAAGGGCAAAATAACTGTGTTCCTCCCATAGCCGGTCATGTTAAAAGCTGGCTCCTTGGATTTTTCGAGCGAAAATGCCCAAAATTACCAACACGCGCTTTTACATAGGAAAAACATTGTGTGGAGGGGCTTCTATAATCTAAAGCGTGTGAAGCCAAAGCGTGATCGAGTGGGCTGTGGTTGTAGAAAGGAAGGCAAGAATGAGAAAATGTCAAGGCTAGGAGACTATATCCGTGGAGTAGAAATTTATAATGACTAGAATTTTTAAACTGGTCCCTCCTGAATTTTCATAAAAATTCTCAATTAATAAACTGGCCCCAAGGACCAGTAACCCCCGGATTTTCAATAAAAAAACTGGTCCGAGCAATTAATAAACTGGTTTTTGACCTGTGGACCTGTGCTATTTCCAAGACTGCTAATGACTATAAGTTAAATTAGTATATTGTTTTCGGGTATAATAATGTAAGAATTATTACTATAACGATATAGATCACCGTTCAAGCTTGGACTAATGGCTTTTGTGAGCCGCGTTTTTTATGGACTGTCTAGTCCCGGTAAGGCATTATTTAGTCCAAGGTTCAAGTAAGTAATTCCATTGAAACAGCTTAATTTCAACAAATACAAATTATATTACTTAAGGTTATTGAACCCAATGAGATAGAATATATATCATTGATTGAACCACTAGCCAAGGCTTAAGTAAAGCGCACGTGGTTGTGTTGAACCTTTTCTTTGTTGTTTTGTAGCTTTCTGAGAGCCATAATGTTATTGTTTTAGAGCCGTCTTTAGGGTTCCATTTTCACGCGGCATAATGTTTTACTACGCGGTTAAGAGGGGCAGAGTGCCGGGAGTATATTCAACTTGGTATTTATTTGTCTGTTTACTAAAATGGGTAAGTTTACTAAATACTTATTTTAGGCTAGGTTGTCAGGAGCAAGTGATGAACTATCCAGGAAGTTGCTGCAAGAAGTTTAAATCTGAATGCGAAGCGATAGAGTATCTCTTAAAGGACAATTCTGGGACTGATTGTACAAAAACTCAAAAGGAAGAAGATGATGAAGTTCATTTTTTGTTGGAAATAAACAAACTAAACCATGATAAGAGCGAGAACTCTGACAATGAAGTAAAGATTCTAGATGATGTTACATCAGGAACAAACAACGGTGGTGAAAGTTACAATTTCCAAGCTTTACTTAATGCAAGAACAAAAGAAAGACCCTTTGAAGTGCCTGATGAAGATGATGATGATGATATTCAAATAATATTAGAGGTCAAGATTGACCCTTTAGAGAATTTACCAATTCCTTTACAAAACCCAAAGTATGTTCCTCATTGTTCCACTGTGAACTCAACTCATCTGCCTCAATGCTCCACTGTGAACTCAACTCATCTGCCTCAAAGTTCCACTGTAAACTCAACACATGTTCCTCAAAGTTCCACTGTGAACTCAACTCATCTGCCTCAATGCTCCACTGTGAACTCAACACATCTGCCTCAAAGTTCCACTGTGAACTCAACACATGTTCCTCAAAGTTCCACTGTGAACTCAACACATCTGCCTCAAAGTTCCACTGTGAACTCAACACATCTGCCTCAAAGTTCCACTGTGAACTCAACTCATCTGCCTCAAAGTTCCACTGTGAACTCAACTCATCTGCCTCAAAGTTCCACTGTAAACTCAACACATGTTCCTCAAAGTTCCACTGTGAACTCAACACATGTTCCTCAAAGTTCCACTGTGAACTCAACACATGTTCCTCAAAGTTCCACTGTGAACTCAACACATGTTCCTCAAAGTTCCACTGTAAACTCGAGCTGTGTTCCTCAACATAACACTGTAAACTCGAGCTGTGTTCCTCAACATAACACAGTGAATTCGAGCTATGTTCCTCAACATAACACAGTGAATTCGACCTATGCTCCTCAACGTAACACAGTGAATTCGACCTATGCTCCTCAACATAACACAGTGAATTCGACTGTTCCTCAACATAAAACAGTGAATTCGACCTATGCTCCTCAACATAACACTGTGAATTCGACTGTTCTTCAACATAAAACAGTGAATTCGACTGTTCCTCAACATAAAACAGTGAATTCGACCTATGCTCCTCAACATAACACTGTGAATTCGACTGTTCTTCAACATAAAACAGTGAATTCGACCTATGTTCCTCAACATAACACTGTGAATTCGAGCTATGTCCCTCAACATAACACACTGAATTCGACCTATGTTCCTCAATGTACTTTTCACTCGAGTTATGTTCCCCAACATTCCACATTGAATGTAAATAGAGAATCTGCGAGCAGTCGTAAAAGGAAGAGGAGTAAGTATAATTTTTTTTTATATTTATCAATTCCTGATATTAGCTAGGACATCGGTTATTTAATCTTTTAATTGCTAATTTGATGATTCTTAAGAGGCCCAATTATATGATAGTTTGACGAGAAAAAAATTCAAAACTAATACTGGAGAAGGTGATTAAATTAATACATCCAATAATTAATTTTTAAAATTAAATAAATAAAGTTTAATTTTCATTCAACATTAAAAATTAAATTTCTAGAAATGGATACTATTTATATTTACACTGATGGCGCGTGTAAAGACAATAAGGCTGGTATTGGTGTTTATTTTGGGGAAAATCATTTGTTGTAGGTTACGTTAACTTATGTTAAATACTTCTTAATTAGTAATTGAATTAATTTACACGTTTTATTTTTTTTTCGCAGAAATTTAAGTGAAAGAATACAAGGGCGACAAACTAGTATGAGAGCTGAAATTATCGTTAGTAATTAGCAATGTTAAACCCTAATTAATTAATTAATTAATTAATTATCTTCATTAGTTTAAAGTTTCCTCTGGGTCTTCTTTTTTATTTTTTATTCAATTATTTATTATTATTATTTTAATTAATTTATTTATTAAATATAGGCGGTTGTTAGAGCCTTAGAGCAGGTGAAAACATTTCCCGAAATAATGAACAAGCGAATAATTTTACACACGGATAGTTTAACTGTTATTCAAAGTAAATAATCGTAAACCAATTTATTTATTTTAATTATTTTAATTATTTTAATCATTTTAATGTTTTAATTACTTGGTTTTTATTTTTTTCCCGAAAATAAAGTATCTTTTATTATTTTATTTTAACATTGAATTTCCTTCAGGCGTTAAAAGAAATATTAAAATGTGGAAAAACATTGGTTGGAGGAATAGTAACCGAAAGGAGGTAGCTGATCGCGACGATTACGAAATTCTAGAGGTTGTTATACAGGGATTGAATATTCAATGGATTCATGTCAATTCCCATGTTGGGATTTTAGGCAATGAGTTAGCTGATAGGCTAGCCAGTGCCGCTCTTTCTTTGCCAGATATTTGAATTTCACATTGTTTTTTTGTATTGTCTTAATATTTTTAACCCATTTTTTATTCCTAATTTTGTTCACAAATAAAACAAAATCATTTTCAAGTTGTCAAAAATACTTATTTCTATTCAATAATAATTACTTTACACGCTAACATAGGCTCCGCCTTCGTTTAAATCGGCATGGAAACGGCGAAAGCTATTTATTCCTAGTAAAATGTATTTATTCCGACTATAGAGTAGTGTAGTGGCACTCCATGTTAACTATCCATAGAGCTTAATACAGTCAAAGGCAAATAGGTGCCATTACTCTATTCGCGCGGCTGGTGGCCAAAATGGGCATTAGCGGCGGCGAAGTTTTACATGTCGTTTAAGGTTTAAGGAACGAGGGTGCGCGAGTTAAATTCTCCGATCATGATTTAAGCCCATATTTTACAAGTAAGTAATAATATTTAAGTTATATTAAATATAGTTTTAAATAAACGTGGTTCCTATTTTACTGATTAACAAAATTTTGGCGGGTAAAATGATGATCCTGGCGGGAAAGTTGCGTATGAAAACCGTTGCCCGACTCGGGTCGGTTTAGCGCGGCTTTTTTTGCCCGCCTAAGCTAAGCCTTGGTTTGTCTATTTAAATTTGTACGATTTTCAATTCAATTCTCGCACGGCGTATAAATAATATTAAGTGTCAGGCGATTAGAATTCGAATCGTGTCGATGACAAACTATTAAAACCTTTTTAAGAAAACCCGGTTCATGGCCTGATTATTAATCTGAAATGATTCGAAACACCAATGAACTCGGTTGTCTAACTACGATAACAGATGTTTCTAATAACGTTTGCCAAACACCGTGGTCCCTTAATAGTAAGAGTTCACCAGCGAACGCGATCAATCAGGTATGATATCCGACAATTTTAAAGGTTTCTTTCGGGACTTTGGATATAATAATTTCGGGAAATTCAGGTGAAGAAAGTTGGTTCCTTGAAGAACGAGTTATGCCATAGTTTGAACGTGTTAGACGCGTCGCTTCATCTAGCTAATGAATCTCCGATGGAAGGGATGGAACGTAGTGGGTTGGATGATCTCGTGACTCAAATCATAGGAGATGATTCTTCGTTTTATGATCAAGGAAATAATTACACCATTCATCGATACGGGGGAATAACTAATCAAGTTTTATCAGGCAATTCAACTGATTTTAATCAAAGGTAAGCTATTAGCTACGTTTAAAATAATCTAATTAGATTTTAAATCCGTAATATATTCAATCTTAGTGGCTGGAACAATGATCAAATCATTTTGCAACGAGAAAATAATAACATCATTGACTATGGCAACTTTAACCAAAGCAGCGGCAACTCGTCTCAATTTGGTATTTCGAATTTTGGATTTAACAATGAAAGCTTAAGCCCAGCCTTAAACTGCGATAGCCTGGTCATTTCGCCCGAAGTAGCCAATTACGTCAACCCTCTCTTTTCCACTTCTTCTAGTTCATCTTCTACTTATAACGCTTTTAGTGAGGTATCATAACAAATTCAATTAATCAATTACATTTTAGAGGCATGCAAGTACTAGGACTTGCCGCCGAGTCCAATTTCCGAGTACTCGCGAGTCCGATGCGAGTCCTCAATAAATCCAAAATTGTGTACAGAGTCCGATTCGAGTCCAGAATTGTTTACAGAGTCCTCAATAAGTCCAAAATTGTTTACCCAGTCTGTTTCGAGTCCAAAATTGTTTACCGAGTCCGTTTCGAGTCCAAAATTGTTTACCTAGTCCGTTTAGAGTCCAGAATTGTTTTCAGAGTCTGATTCGAGTCCAAAATTGTTTACCGAGTCCGTTTCGAGTCCAGAATTGTTTACCTAGTCCGTTTCGAGTCCAGAATTGTTTTCAGAGTCTGATTCGAGTCCAAAATTGTTTTCAGAGTCTGATTCGAGTCCAAAATTGTTTACCGAGTCCGTTTCGAGTCCAGAATTGTTTACCTAGTCCGTTTCGAGTCCAGAATTGTTTACCTAGTCCGTTTCGAGTCCAAAATTGTTTACCCAGTCCAATGCGAGTCCAGAATTGTTTACCCAGTCCAATGCGAGTCCAGAATTGTTTACCCAGTCCAATGCGAGTCCAGAATTGTTTACCCAGTCCAATGCGAGTCCAGAATTGTTTACCCAGTCCAATGCGAGTCCAAAATTGTTTACCCAGTCCAATGCGAGTCCAGAATTGTTTACCCAGTCCAATGCGAGTCCAGAATTGTTTACCCAGTCCAATGCGAGTCCAGAATTGTTTACCCAGTCCAATGCGAGTCCAAAATTGTTTACCCAGTCCAATGCGAGTCCAGAATTGTTTACCAAGTCCGTTTAGAGTCCAAAATTGTTTACCCAGTCCAATGCGAGTCCAGAATTGTTTACCCAGTCCAATGCGAGTCCAAAATTGTTTACCCAGTCCAATGCGAGTCCAGAATTGTTTACCGAGTCCGTTTCGAGTCCAAAATTGTTTACCGAGTCCGTTTCGAGTCCAAAATTGTTTACCGAGTCCGATGCGAGTTCAAAATTGTTTACCGAGTCCGATGCGAGTTCAAAATTGTTTACCGAGTCCGTTTCGAGTCCAAAATTGTTTACCAAGTATTATGAGTCTAAATTAAAAATGGCCAATTACTAAAAAATAGTCCCTTATTTATTATTTATTAAAAATTAGTAACTAATTAACAATAATTTGAGTTAATGATTTTGGTCGAGTATTGTTCCTAGCGTCGCGGAGGACTCGCGAGTACCCGCAAATTTCTAGGAAAACAGGCTGAGAGTCCCGAGTCCGATACTTGGACTCGGACTCGCACTCGCACATTTTACGTCATTAACTTTAAGTTGTTTAACATTTCCGCGTGACTAAGAAGTCCCTGAAGGATTTGACATCCAATAATTGCTACGGCGGTGATTTTGGCAATGGTTTTAACTCGAGGGATCAACTGTCTCTTGGCAATAGTGGCCAGACTGAAGAATCTCGAAACATTTCAAGTACAAACGTGTCTTCTATTCTGCCAAACTGTTCACCTTTTAATTCCTTACAGGTATTTGACTAAAATACGCCAAAGGGATCGAGTGTATTTATTTAATATTAATTATTATTCTTAGCCAAAAGCTTCGTTCGCTGAATCTTACATATCCAACTTCCCTGACAATAACGCCAATATGGGAAGTTCTTTTAACAGGGGGGCGGAAGTCTCGAGACATTCGAGCGGCTCAAACTACTCTTACAATTTTGAATTACAAAACCAATTAACTTCTCCATTTTCTTCCCCGAGAAATCTACAAGCGATTGGAAAGCTTCCTATTACGAATCGAAGGTACTTTTCTTCATTCTCTAATTAGCGTAGCTTATTCCTGATCAGCGCCATCTACCCATAGCGGTGACTTTGAGAACTACTGTAAGCGGCAAGCCAATCAGATGTCGCTAAAATCTGGTGCGACGTCATTTTTGGTAAGACCCCCCCTCGAGAGTGCCAGTCAGTGACGTCACCAGATTTTAGCGACATCTGATTGGCTTGCCGCTTACAGTAGTTCTCAAAGTCGCCGCTATGGGTAGGTGGCGCTGATCAGGAATAAGCTACGCTAATTCATTATTCTAGAGCCCTTCGTTTGACTCGGAAAATTCTTAATTATTATCGCGTAGTAACGGAGATACTGGTGGTAACCAACTTCCTTTAAACGCTTACCACAATTTCCCCCGTAACCTTAGCAGTCGCAACTATTTATCCAATGGTCCTAAACCAATCCTGAAGAATAATCTAACGCCCACCGATTCCCTAAGCAATTCCGCTAACGTTAACGGCAACTTTAACGAAAGCTTTTACGACAAAAATTGCGTTTACGGAACGAGTCTTAAATCCAACGGGAAAACTACTCGCGTCTCCGACTTCCCAAACAATAACGCTCTCCCCATATCGTTTCTAAATCGTCAAACGATCGCGGCCGCCGGAGGAAATCTATCTTCCCACGCCAAAATACAAACGCAAAGAAACTACTCCGGTGGTGTTAAAATGATGATGTCGAACGGAGATATTCTACGGGGCTCTTCCGGAAATGTTGGAAATTTCCCTTTAAAAGGCAATTTCAATAATGGCGGTGGCGTCTTTAAAGAAAACAACGATCCCATGGGTGGTAGCAAAAGTAACTTATTCGGGGAATATTCCTTTTCGAAACGAAGCGAAACACCCTCGGAAAATTCCTTCGTGATGCAGAATCAAGATTTTGGTCAGCTAATCGGAGATAATGCCGCCGGCATTTACTCGAACTGGAGTCGAAATAGCGGATCGATGGTAACGCCGCAACAAGGAACGTCGCGGCTAAAGTTTTATCACGCTAATCAAAATGGAGGCGGCGGCGGCGGCGAATCTCACTGCGAAATTTATCATCAACCGACGTACGAAAATTATATCGCGACTACTCGAAAGAATCTCAAACTTCATTACGGAGATCTGATATTGGATCAATTACCACGTAATACCGCTACACTGATAGCCGTTTCGCCGCAAGTCTTCGGTATGAGACCGATCCGTCGGAGCGGACCCTCGAATGAATTGCATTTTCATCTGGAGAATTGTTACGATCAATTTCGTAATCTGGAGAAAGAAAGAAAGAAAACCGAAGCCGAATTGGCGCGTCAAAATCCCGGGAAGAAAATCTCTTCGACTAACAACATTCCAATCCCTCGTTTGCCACCAAATCCATCGAGAGTAGATCGATTAATCGTTGATCAACTGAGAGAACACGCTAAGGTACGTACGAGCGTGGAAGAGGCGCAAGTTTCTAAAGTTACTTACCACGAGGACCGTACTACTTTTAGGTCATCACTCTCTTGGCTAAAATGGAGCATTTGAGAGGCGGGAAGGAGTTGAATAGAGAAATTCACAGTGCGATGGAAAAATGGCTGGAAGCTATTCGAAACGTGCAATCGAGACGAAGAGACGAAATTGTCAATGCCACCAATAGGCATCGTAACAACCAAAGTCATTCTATTATGGGGGGAGGAAATGGAGCGCCCTCTAATGGAAGAATTCACGAAGAAAAAGGTATTCTTCATTTACCTTAGACTGGCGTTAGTGGGACGCGTCCCCGCCTTATAACACTGGCGCCCCCCCCCCCTTTGTCTGAAAGATCTGTAACTCGCGACTGGCGTTTTCTCCATAGGGAGCTAACAACTGGGTAGGGGGAAGAGATAGTCTGACGTCACGCAGCACCCCCCCCCTCTCTGGTTGGAATTTTTGTGCCTAGAATACTGTTAGGGGGGATGAAACTCCAGTAAGAGATAAAAGGGTGTGACGTTTCAGGGTCAGAACTGTTAGCTCCCTATAGTGCGCCGTGTGCGATATTGTAACAGTGGCGCCGCGTCCTCGCGTTATAACAGTGGCGCCCTGTAGCTCGCGACTGAAGTGCCGCCCGTATTAAAATTAGTAATAAAAGTTATTATTTTTCTTTTTGTGTGTCGTAGATATAGTAGCCCTAGCTTCGAGCATTCACGAACTGAGTAAAGCTTCGCGCCACGCTCGAACCTCGATGTGGAGCGCCCTCATATCGACTCTACTATTCAAATTGGATCCCGAATTAGCCACCACCTCGCTAGTTACTCAAGCTCCCAATAATCTCTCGGCCGCCGCCGCCGCATCCGCGTCTTGCGACAATAACACCACCACCACCACCACCAAAGAACAGTCCGACACCAACAAAACCATTAAGGTAATTGGATCCAACTGAAAATGGAAACCAGGAAACCGAGTCAACCCCCTTTACTTCCGTCGTCACTCGTGAGTCAATTGTCTCTCTTTTCTTTTCGTTATCGTTATCGTTGCCTCGCTAAATATTTCTCAATGAAATAGAAATACTCGTTTAAATGTTTTAGAAGGGAATTTTAAAAAAAAATGTGGTTGTAGCTTAGAGTAGACCAAACAAAAATGTTTAGTAATGATATATTTGTTATAATGAATTATATATATATATATATTATATAAATTAATTAATTAATTAACGGTATTGAAAAGTTGGGCTGTTTTTTTTCTCTCCCCCCCCCCTTATTATTAAAGGAAAGGTCAGGTGACGTAATATTAACCCTTAAAAGAAAGGTCAGGTGACGTAATATTAACCCTTAAATGAAAGGTCAGGTGACGTAATATTAACCCTTAAAAGAAAGGTCAGGTGACGTAATATTAACCCTTAAAAGAAAGGTCAGGTGACGTAATATTAACCCTTAAAAGAAAGGTCAGGTGACGTAATATTAACCCTTAAAAGAAAGGTCAGGTGACGTAATATTAACCCTTAAAAGAAAGGTCAGGTGACGTAATATTAACCCTTAAAAGAAAGGTCAGGTGACCTAATATTAACCCTTAAAGGAAAGGTCAGGTGACGTAATATTAACCCTTAAAAGAAAGGTCAGGTGACGTAATATTAACCCTTAAAAGAAAGGTCAGGTGACGTAATATTAACCCTTAAAAGAAAGGTCAGGTGACCTAATATTAACCCTTAAAAGAAAGGTCAGGTGACGTAATATTAACCCTTAAAAGAAAGGCCTATTTCTAAATGTTACGTTACTCGGAACTTTTCCTTTAAATAAATTAATTAATTTGAATGATATTTAAAATAAATTTTAGCCTAGCTTGATTTATTTTTAGGGTGCTTTTATTAAAGGTTTTTTTTAGGCCTAACGCAACATATATATATAGGAATTTTAGCCGATTTAAAACACCCTTAAATCATTCCATAGTGATAATGATAATATAGCATTTTGTGATTTTACAATTATTTTTTATTATTCCTAATTGTTCAAATCCTATTTGAACATTTTTTCTAGTCTAGTCCGTAGACTAAAATGTTAAATGTAATAATAAAAAAAAACTGCCCAGTTATTCTTCATTCTTTAATTTTAAAATAATACAAATCGAAAAAATTGAAACGAAATTAATTAACACGAATGCAAAAATAAAAATAAAAAAAATGCGCACTGGAAATTTAAAAATAATATTTAAATATTGTAAAAACATTAATTAATTAATTATCTTCCTTCCCCGCGTCCTTTAAGTACAACTTTAACGAGTAGTTTGGGCTGTTTGAAAGTTAATTAACCCGTGCGTAAAATTGCCTATTCTGATCTCAATAAAAAAATAAAAAACCTTAAAAGGAACGAAAGCAACAAGAAAAAAAAATAAACGATTTTAAATGTATTTTTCCATTGCGTGTTTCTAGAAAAAAAAAAAGAATTAATTAAAGGGAAGGTAAAGTGGAAAATCAAGTGATTTTTTTTTATCAATTTTTCTACTAATTATAAGACCAATCCGCGTAGTGAAACACACGGGAAATAGTAACAAGTCTCCGAATGATTTTAATTAAAATTAAAATTAAAATTAGGTTGAGATATTTTATAAATAATTTGAAATAAGCCCCTCCCCCCTGACCAATCGCGTAACGCCCTGCCTTCTGTTAACATAATTCCAATGGTACGCTCCATGTGTGACTGACAATCGTTGCGCGCGCGAGATGTAGAGCGTGCAACGGGCAAGGCGTTACGCCTTAATAATAAGGGGGAGGGGCTTATTTCAAATTATTTATAAAATATCTCAACCTAATATAAGCCCCTCCGACCAATCGCGTAACGCCCTGGCTTCTTGTTAACAACAAAATTGCCCTGGTACGCTCCATATGCGCGAGATGTAGAGCGTTCGACAGCAAGGCGTTACGCGATTGGTCAGGGGGAGGGGCTTATTTCAAATTATTTATAAAATATCTAAACCTAATTTTAATTTTAATTTTAATTAAAATCATTCGGAGACTTGTTACTACTTCCCGCGTGTTTCGCTACGCGGATTGGTCTTATAATTAGTAGAAGAATCGATATAAAATAAATTGACTTGATTTTCCACTTCACCCTCCCTTTAATATAATACGACGTAACTTTGTGGTATACATACATATATATATATATTTAACTGACACAACTAGTTGAAAAGTGCCTCTAATATTTAAAAAGAAAATACCATTTTAATGATTTATAGAATAGTTACGGAAATATTATAGGTAGCATTTTTCGAGCGATTCAGGGTAAAAAAAAAAAAGATGAGAAAACATGAAACAAACGTCTTTGTGACTTAATCGTATAGAAATGTTCTTTTACCAAATTTGGTATATCTATTATATATGTGTATAACGGATATCGAAGAATTTTTAGCGTTATTACATTCAGTGTCGTCGTCGAGTATATATCAGAGTCATTTATAATATCGGCTCGCTCTAATGGTGGCCGCCATTAAAGCATTTATTACTAAAATAATTAAAAATTAAATTAAATAATCTTGGGAATCTTAATAAGTATACACACAGTCCAGGTAAGGTTTAAGTAACTTTTGAAGTAAGGGAACGTTTTAACATCCTTTATAAGCGCGTTTTTGAAGGTGACGTAATATTATACAGCCGTTTTTTATTACGATATGATAATTAGTACATTTAATTAGAATTAAAAATAATCAAGGACTACTGTCTTACCATCCGCCGCCATTGGTGTAGTGCAGGCGTCTGCTAGCCTGAACCTCTTTCAGCCTGTGAGAATTTAACCAATCTCGTATTGGTAGGTGGTTCTGGCTAGCAGACGCCCCATTGGTTTAGTGCAGGCGTCTGCTAGCCTGAACCTCTTTCAGCCTGTGAGAATTCAACCAATCTCGTATTGGTAAGTGGTTCTGGCTAGCAGACGCCCCATTGGTTTAGTGCAGGCGTCTGCTAGCCTGAACCTCTTTCAGCCTGTGAGAATTTAACCAATCTCGTATTGGTAAGTGGTTCTGGCTAGCAGACGACCCATTGGTTTAGTGCAGGCGTCTGCTAGCCTGAACCTCTTTCAGTTTCAGTCTGTTAGAATTCAACCAATCCCGTATTGGTAAGTGGAGAATTCTGACTAGCAGACGACGCCACTAAACCAATGGCGGAATACTATGGGTTTATTGATAGGTAAGAAATTTTATATTAGGTCTCAATTTTAACGTCAAAAAAAGAAAAATAATGTGAAATTAATATTTTTACTCGGTAATGCTTTGAAATTTGCATGAAATTTAATTTACAACAGCATTTTCAAAAGTTACTTAAACCGGGCGAAAAAAAATTAAATTTTAACAACGTCTGATTGATTATTAATTAGCAATATTGCTTTTTCGTAACTTTCATAAATAAATATTAATAAGAATAATTAAATAAATATAAATAATGCGTGAAGAAAATTTTCAATAAAAATAAGTGTCCGTGGTGGTGGCCGCCTTAACGTTTTGTTACCATCAAAATGAGATATTTAGCTAGATTTTTTCATTCATATTATAAATGTGATTAAAGATACTTACATCTCTCCCATCGTAAGATCTTTTTGGGCCTATTTGCATATAATAATATAGATCCAAAAAAAAAAAACATTTTAGATTCGTCCTCCGTAAGTAATTTTAACGAAACAAATTAAGATTTAGTCCATAAATTATGTTCCAAAAAGAATACTTATCGCCTAGAGCTAGCTCTGATGATTATTATATCCAATCCAAGTTGGCCTGGCTATTGAATGTAATTTTCGCATGCCAAAATTTTAATGTGCCAATTTGATGATATATTTGCACGGGTTTTTCAGCTTTTTAAACGTTTAGCTCGAGAGATTTTTTATATTAAAATGAAACGAAAGAATTGATATAATATTTCGGATTTCGGGCGTTTTGCTAAAAATGTCCGTTCAGTATTTACATCAGCTAGATATTTAATGGTACTCTATTAGTTGAGGTTTCACCTAAATATATAATATCAAAAAAAAATGAATGATACGAGATTATATTATAAGCCATACCTCTGATCAAATATATTTCACACAACCAATTTTTCACGGCTCAAAAAATTTGTTATTAAAGACTCAATGTTATAGTTTTTAGTGCTAAATATTATAGTGGTGCTAGTACGTACGTTGGTCAGCCAATTAATACGTAGGTGACTTTTTCAATCCAAAAATCCATTATATATAATTATGGATTTGAATGAACGAGACATTTAATGAAAAAAAAAATACAATGCCAAGATTTTAAATAATGCCTGCTCTGCTCTTATGCCATTTTTAAGCGAAATATTTCTTAACAACGTAAAAAGGAACCAGAATATATATTATATTATAGTTTCCCCCCCCTTCCTGATATTGTACGACCATTCCGTAGTATACTACTACTACTACTACTACATCTTCTATTACTACATACGTTATTACTACTACTACTACTGCGACTACATCTACGTTATATATATCTATTCTAATATCTAACAGCCTTTATATTTGGCTTAATTAAATTGGGACGCTACTAATTTAATTTATTAATTTTCTACCGTTTAATTACGGGATGGATTTAATAAAGAAATGAATATTTTAGCGGGGGTGGCGTCCCATAATTAAATTCGTGTTTGAGTTTAGAAACAAAAGAAAAAAGCTTGTGATAGTTAATTTTTCTCTCTCTAAAATCTTTTTCCAATTAGGAAACGGTTTTAAACCACAATATTAACCAGTATTAACGAAAGATTAACAAATGTGGTATATATTTAAAAAAAAAGTGTTCTAGTCTCGATAAAATTAATTAAGAAAAATTACGCATTCAAGTTTTTAAATGGACTCTAGCTTTAGTAATTTTTCAATGTTTTTTCTCTGCCATATTTCAATGGAATGTTTAAAAAAAAAAAGAAGTGACTGCTAGTCCATTAACGGTATAATATTATATATATATCGAGAATCATTAATAGTTAAACGTTTTCAATGTTATTTAACTATATTTGTGTGTTAGTTACGGGGTCAAAAAGTACGTTAGGCCTACGTGTTTCTAGCTTCTAAAGGAAGGAAAAAAAAAACCAACCAAAAAAATACGAATTTCTATTCTAAAAAGGCCTACAAAAAAATGTGTCAAAAAAAATAAGTAATCCTCCAAATATCTATTGAATGCTTTAAAAGTCATAAATAAATAAATTAGTTAGTTTTAATTAGGATAAAGCTCTTAATTATTAGATAAAATCGGAATTATTATAAATTTTACGAGACTTTAAAAACATTTTATAGTATTAAAGAGATATTAAGTAATCCGTGAGAAATTAATTTTTTTTTTTTTAATTTTAATTTTAATTAACGGTCGACTGTTATTAAAATGTGTGAAATTTATTTAATTTATTTAAATTAGGTATTTAAATTTCTCAAAAGGTGGTTAAAAATTGCTTTAGATCTGGATTATTATACTGGCTTCGTTAATACACATTTTAACAGTTATTAATTAATTAATTAATTAATTAATTAATTTAAAATAATTTCTCACGGACGGTACTTATCCTTTTAAAAAAAATAATTTGGTAAATATATGTATGTAAAGGGCCTTAGTACTAAAATAAGAGTACGGACGTGAATCTAGCGAGTTTAAAAAAAATGAACGTAACTCAACGTTATCCAACATATCCAAATGAAAATAATACGGTACATTCCATTTATCGTAAAATCCCACCCAAAAAAAAAAAGACTAACTTATTGTCGATCGATCTTCTCAATTTTTCGTTGACAATTCTCAAAACAAATGAAAAAGTAAATCGAAAACAATCAGCTTTAAAAAATAAAAAAATTATATTATTTTCAAAATTTAAATTTCCTTATGTTTCTTTAATTTTAATTTTAATTTCAAATCATGTTTTGCTTTGGTTTTTTTCCTTTATATTTTACAGTATTTATTGAAATACGCGTTTCTATGTAATTTAACAAAAAAATTCTCGTGAAAATTTGACGTTTTTTTGGTTTCGGTAAGGTTTTAAATATTGTTCATCGGGAGTTAATAATTTCTTAAAGAAATATTCATTGCAATGTTTTTTTTTTTTAATTGGTAAGTCAAAATAATTGTTTATTAATTAACTTAATTAAAACAGTTAATTTTCACGAGATTTTTTTTTCCCGTTATACCAAATGAATTTTTTTTGTTTTTGTTTTTTGTTTTGTTTGTCTGCAAATTTGCAGCGTAATTTATTTCAATTGAAAGACTGTATTTTGAAAATTAATTTTTAATTTGAAAAAAAAAAAAATAAAATAAAACTCAACGCCTTTTTAGAAAACAGATAAGAATTAATCTTTAGCGATCATATTGTAGGGCCTTATTATCAAAAGGTGCGTATAATATACGATATTTCCCGCATTTTTATTATTGGTTTGAAATTAAAAAAAAAAATAAAAAATATTCTTAATTATAATTAATTTCTTTTAAAATACACTATACTATATTAACCTATTTAAACTCTTATCATTTCTCGATCAGCATTTAATTCTAATTAAAAACGTTTATATACAAGAAAAACAACAATTTCCATAAAAGTTTTAGATAAAAAAGAAAATAAATAAAATTAAGTGTTATTTTAGTGGTAAATGCATTTTAAAAAACCCAAAAAAACAAATTTAAAAAAAACAAAAAAACATTTTTAAATATAGTGCTAAAAATAGTATATAGAAAGAAAACATAAAATTTCAAAATACAGCGTAACCCGTTTTTGCTAGCTTTTAAATGTAACCGTATTTTGATATAATAATTACTATTTGTGGTTTTATGGTCAAACGAAAACAAGTTTTTACTATAAAAACGATTTAGTCAAATTTTAGCTCATTCTATGTGCATTTTTCTATATAAAAAAAATAAAATAAAATAAAAGGATGTAGGCCTAGTAAAAAAAAAAATGCGCTCGATATTAGAATAGTCTACATGTATTTTCTTATTCCACAAATTAAGGTAAACGTAGTAACGATATAAAAGATAAAAAAAAAACCTTAAAGAAAATTGCCCAAATAGAATAAAAATAAAAATTGAAATTTTTAAAAAACTATGCAGAAATATTTGCTTTTTAACAAAAAAAATTAAATAAAAAATACAATTAATAAACCAAAACAATTTAGGTATAAAAACTGGATAGAACAATCAGCATTTATTTAAAATAATTAAATAACGTTAAGCACGACCTATCGAATAACTTAATGATGTTTTTCAATTTACTAACGGTAATTTAACATTTAGCTCCCATTAATTAATTTTAAGTAATTTTTGAAGGAATAAAAAAAATTATAAAAATTCTGTATTTGAATTTAACGTTAATTTCTTTGTATGTTTATTGTTTAAGTATTAGTAACCTCTTTAAAATTAATTTGGTGGTTTAATTGAGAAACTCGCTTAAGTTATTGGTAGGGCAATGCAATGCGTCTAGGGAGTTTTAATGATACCGCAAAAAAAAAATTGAAATTAAAATTGAAAAAGATTAATTAATTAATTAACTTAGTAATAGACCAATTTGGTTTTATTTTTGGTTTAACGCTAATACATATCATTGCCTTTTACCGTAATAATAATAATAATAATACGAAGGATAAAATTAATATTAATAATAATAAAAGGACGGCCGCGCTAACGCGGTTATTACGAATATCATAACTGTAATTTTTACTCAAAACCTATATATTTGTCATTTATTCATCTGTCTGTGGGATTTAGTACTACTATATTGTAATTTTATCATAATATGTTTTTGGTTTTTAAAGGGGTAATATTATCTTGTTCTATTTCAAATACCAGACTTCTGTATTACGCCATTTTTGTCAATAAATTATTGGTGAAGTTTAATAAATATCTTTTCTTAACCCATATTAATAAGTAAACGTAAATTAACTAACGTTGTAAATTTGGTTAAATTACGTTGTAGGCAAATAATAGACCTAAAGCGCGTCCGAAATCCTGGTTCGAATTGCAACCCGACTATTCTTACAGGACACCCTATTTATGGGGCGGCTAAACCTATAGCATCTTCTTTCTTCATTGCTATTTTTAATTTATTAATTATCTAATTAAGAACAGGAATAATTAGGCCAAAAGCAAAGAAAGATTTTGGATTTTCAGAACTTTTATTTGATCTAGATCAACGTAAAACTGGGTCCCCTGTAAAATGAATTAGCTTTCACAGGAATTAGTTTAATGATTTCAGGTTTCAGCCTATTAGACAAACATGTTTATAGGGTGTTTCTTTCAGCTGTAGGAATCCATAAACTCCGGTTCCCCCTTTTTAAAGTAGAGAAAAGTGTTTTGGGCTGTTTAGAAGACATTATTAAATTATAATTAACTAAATTATTAATTATATTAGAAAATAGAAACAATAAAATTGAAACGCACGCTCCCGCCATATTTTGAAGTCTGCCGCAGCCTAACTTTAGCAGCGCCATCTAGTGGTCCATGTTTGCAGCCCATAATCCTTTTCAATCAAGGTCAATTTTGGGGTCGATTTCCGTGAGAACTAGCCGCTGCGATTTTCTGTCCGATTTTTGCTGGTAAATATTTTGATTTTATGTACATTTTAAGGGTTAATTTGGATTAAATACCAAAGTTTTATCGCTACCAATCGGAAATTAAGCGTTGCAAGTGGAAAATTTATGGTTTACCGTGCCAAATACGTTTGTTAATTACGACCAAGGCTTAAGCCTTTGTCTTTGGGGCGGTGCTGCGTTTGCTGGAAGTCATAGCCTCTTTCAGTGTTGCTAAAGTGATCTTTCCAGGTAAATATTTTTTATTTATAAGGGTTAATTTAGATTAAATACCAAAATTTTATCGCAAACGAATGGAAATGAAGCGTTACAGGTGAAAAATATATCATTAACGGTGCCAGATAGGTTTGTTAATTAGGACCATTGTCTGTTTGAAGAAAACATAGCCTTAGTTGATTTTATATATTGGTTACCAAACATAATGGTAGTTATTTGGAACTCCATAGTTCTAAATAACTAATGCACTTTTGTTGCTTTGGTTATTGGCTGTATATTGCCCTTAACTGAAGCGAGTAGAAAACCATTAACGGCAGAACTGTAGTTCTCTAAAACGTTTTCAATTAACAAATCTATTGGTGTTAATATGGGTGTCCACGGCCGGAAATAAGCACAGGACACATTGTCCCATAATGAATAAAGCCTTTTTATTATTATTATTATAAATTTTCCCATAGTTTTGATAGCTTCACCATGAACAAGCGATGCTATTTTTGCACACTCTAGTGAACAATGTCCTATAAATTTTCTAGTCAAAGGAGTTAAGTCGTTTTTGTTATTTGAGTACGTTATAGCCCTATTTGCCCCCCATCCAACCATACTAAAAACTTGGAATTAAGATAAACAGGGCTGAGGGCAAATTTTCGCAAACAAACCCCCCCCCCCCCCCTCCATAGGAATAGCAGTACGCCCAACTTTGGAGGTTCATAACTGTGGTTCTACTAGAGATATGGGGGTGTCCTTTGACTATGTTATAGTCCTATTTGCCCCCCCAATCCCACCATAATTACACCCAACTTTGGGGGCTCATAACTGTGGTCCTACTAGAGATATTGGGGTGTCCTTTGACCATGTTATAGTCCTATTTGCCCCCCCCACCATAATTAAACCCAACTTTGGGGGCTCATAACTGTGGTTCTACTAGAGATATGGGGGTGTCCTTTGACTATGTTATAGTCCTATTTGCCCCCCCAATCCCACCATAATTACACCCAACTTTGGGGGCTCATAACTGTGGTTCTACTAGAGATATGGGGGTGTCCTTTGACTATGTTATAGTCCTATTTGCCCCCCCCCCCAATCCCACCATAATTACACCCAACTTTGGGGGCTTATAACTGTGGTTCTACTAGAGATATGGGGGGTCCTTTGACTATGTTATAGTCCTATTTCCCCCCCCCCAATCCCACCATAATTACACCCAACTTTGGGGGCTCATAACTCTGGTTCTACTAGAGATATTGGGGTGTCCTTTGACTATGTTTTAGTCCTATTTGCCCCCCCCCCAATCCCACCATAATTTCACCCAACTTTGGGGGCTCATAACTCTGGTTCTACTAGAGATATGGGGGTGTCCTTTGACTATGTTATAGTCCTATTTGCCCCCCCCCAATCCCACCATAATTACACCCAACTTTGGGGGCTTATAACTGTGGTTCTACTAGAGATATGGGGTGTCCTTTGACTATGTTATAGTCCTATTTCCCCCCCCCCCAATCCCACCATAATTACACCCAACTTTGGGGGCTCATAACTCTGGTTCTACTAGAGATATTGGGGTGTCCTTTGACTATGTTTTAGTCCTATTTGCCCCCCCCCCCAATCCCACCATAATTTCACCCAACTTTGGGGGCTCATAACTCTGGTTCTACTAGAGATATGGGGTGTCCTTTGACTATGTTATAGTCCTATTTGCCCCCCCCCACCATAATAAAACCCAACTTTGGGGGCTCATAACTCTGGTTCTACTAGAGATATGGGGTGTCCTTTGACTATGTTATAGTCCTATTTGCCCCCCCACCATAATAAAACCCAACTTTGGGGGCTCATAACTCTGGTTCTACTAGAGATATGGGGTGTCCTTTGACTATGTTATAGTCCTATTTGCCCCCCCCACCATAATAAAACCCAACTTTGGGGGCTCATAACTCTGGTTCTACTAGAGATATTGGGGTGTCCTTTGACTATGTTTTAGTCCTATTTGCCCCCCCCAATCCCACCATAATTTCACCCAACTTTGGGGGCTCATAACTCTGGTTCTACTAGAGATATGGGGGTGTCCTTTGACTATGTTATAGTCCTATTTGCCCCCCCCCAATCCCACCATAATTACACCCAACTTTGGGGGCTTATAACTGTGGTTCTACTAGAGATATGGGGTGTCCTTTGACTATGTTATAGTCCTATTTCCCCCCCCCCAATCCCACCATAATTACACCCAACTTTGGGGGCTCATAACTCTGGTTCTACTAGAGATATTGGGGTGTCCTTTGACTATGTTTTAGTCCTATTTGCCCCCCCCCCCAATCCCACCATAATTTCACCCAACTTTGGGGGCTCATAACTCTGGTTCTACTAGAGATATGGGGTGTCCTTTGACTATGTTATAGTCCTATTTGCCCCCCCACCATAATAAAACCCAACTTTGGGGGCTCATAACTCTGGTTCTACTAGAGATATGGGGTGTCCTTTGACTATGTTATAGTCCTATTTGCCCCCCCCCCACCATAATAAAACCCAACTTTGGGGGCTCATAACTCTGGTTCTACTAGAGATATGGGGTGTCCTTTGACTATGTTATAGTCCTATTTCCCCCCCCCCAATCCCACCATAATTACACCCAACTTTGGGGGCTCATAACTCTGGTTCTACTAGAGATATTGGGGTGTCCTTTGACTATGTTTTAGTCCTATTTGCCCCCCCCCAATCCCACCATAATTTCACCCAACTTTGGGGGCTCATAACTCTGGTTCTACTAGAGATATGGGGGTGTCCTTTGACTATGTTATAGTCCTATTTGCCCCCCCCAATCCCACCATAATTACACCCAACTTTGGGGGCTTATAACTGTGGTTCTACTAGAGATATGGGGTGTCCTTTGACTATGTTATAGTCCTATTTCCCCCCCCCCAATCCCACCATAATTACACCCAACTTTGGGGGCTCATAACTCTGGTTCTACTAGAGATATTGGGGTGTCCTTTGACTATGTTTTAGTCCTATTTGCCCCCCCCCAATCCCACCATAATTTCACCCAACTTTGGGGGCTCATAACTCTGGTTCTACTAGAGATATGGGGTGTCCTTTGACTATGTTATAGTCCTATTTGCCCCCCCCCCACCATAATAAAACCCAACTTTGGGGGCTCATAACTCTGGTTCTACTAGAGATATGGGGTGTCCTTTGACTATGTTATAGTCCTATTTGCCCCCCCACCATAATAAAACCCAACTTTGGGGGCTCATAACTCTGGTTCTACTAGAGATATGGGGTGTCCTTTGACTATGTTATAGTCCTATTTGCCCCCCCCACCATAATAAAACCCAACTTTGGGGGCTCATAACTCTGGTTCTACTAGAGATATTGGGGTGTCCTTTGACTATGTTTTAGTCCTATTTGCCCCCCCCCAATCCCACCATAATTTCACCCAACTTTGGGGGCTCATAACTCTGGTTCTACTAGAGATATGGGGGTGTCCTTTGACTATGTTATAGTCCTATTTGCCCCCCCCCAATCCCACCATAATTACACCCAACTTTGGGGGCTTATAACTGTGGTTCTACTAGAGATATGGGGTGTCCTTTGACTATGTTATAGTCCTATTTTCCCCCCCCCCAGTCCCACCATAATTACACCCAACTTTGGGGGCTCATAACTCTGGTTCTACTAGAGATATTGGGGTGTCCTTTGACTATGTTTTAGTCCTATTTGCCCCCCCCCCAATCCCACCATAATTTCACCCAACTTTGGGGGCTCATAACTCTGGTTCTACTAGAGATATGGGGTGTCCTTTGACTATGTTATAGTCCTATTTGCCCCCCCACCATAATAAAACCCAACTTTGGGGGCTCATAACTCTGGTTCTACTAGAGATATGGGGTGTCCTTTGACTATGTTATAGTCCTATTTGCCCCCCCCCCCCACCATAATAAAACCCAACTTTGGGGGCTCATAACTCTGGTTCTACTAGAGATATGGGGTGTCCTTTGACTATGTTATAGTCCTATTTGCCCCCCCCCCACCATAATAAAACCCAACTTTGGGGGCTCATAACTCTGGTTCTACTATTGATATGGGGTGTCTTTTGACTATGTTATAGTCCTATTTGCCCCCCCCCCAATCCCACCATAATTACACCCAACTTTGGGGGCTCATAACTCTGGTTCTACTAGAGATACGCGGATTTTTGCACACACTAGTGGACAAGGTCCTATAAATGTTCTAGTCAAAGGAGGGGACACATGTTCTATATGAAAGTTTTCTTATTTCCGGCCCTGTGGGTGTCAAGCCCATTTGTTTTCACCGTAACATTTGTGTTGTTACAAGAATTTAGAAGTTTATTTTGGCACACAGTATTCATGATTCACATTTATGTCGTACTTATTCAAAATATTTGAAATTAATCTAATTAAATTCTTCTAATTAATTGCGCGTTGCATTCATTCCTGGTTTTACTGTTCAATCTTTTACTCGGTTTAAAAGTAATTCAAAGTGATTGTTTAATTGACAAATATTTCAAGATTGACCCTAAACCGTATTAATAATTATCTTTCTCGTTATGTTAAATGATTTATTTGAAAGTGGAACTAATGTTATTCAAAATGCTTGTGCCAATTAAGCTGATAATAATTTTAATTTCGTATTAGATTGTTTGAATTGAACAGATAGTATTTTTTAGCTATCATCTGTTTCCAAAGGAGAAATTTATGTTGGATTCTAGAATGAATTATTTATCATTTGACAAATTGCACACTATATTAATCAGGTCAATGAACCCATTACAATTCCATTCTACACTTTGATTTTATCCGTTGAAACTGAATCTCACTAGGAAAACAATTTAGACATTTTAGGCTCTCAGTGAAGTAATTAAATCTTATTAATAGTAACGTTAGCGATATTAAGGGGACAATTCCATTCTCAATTCAGGTCTACACTTTGATTTTATCCGTTTAAAGGGAATCTCATTAGCAAAAAAGACTATTTCGACAGCCCATCAAACATTGTAGGCAATTATTGGGCTATTTAGTTTATTATTTATTATTCTATTTATTCTTAGAAGGAAAGCGCTACGTGTCCTGTTGTTTTTAGGGATTTTTCTTTTTGTCAGGACATAAATAAAATGCTTGATTATGGAATAGGTGAACAATGGCTCTAGCCCTCCCTTTTAAGAATAATGAACGTAATCAGGATTTCAAGGGTGAGATTCCCTTTGCGGTATTGAGGCATCTATTTTAGGGATTTTAATTATAAATATTTTTAGGGGAAAAGCGTTTGGCAACTCTTTGAGGGAGTTTTGTAGGATCTAAATAAATTTCTGATTTATGTTTAAGGTAGAAGGTTGCTTGTACGCTTTGTCCTTTAAAAGTAAACACGATTTTAAGCAGGTTTCCAATAAACAAAACCTTTATTATCATTATTATTATTAAATCAAGGCTTAGGTTTTTATGGTATTATTTTACTTCCCCATACTAAGGTATTTAGTTGAATGTTACGCGTGTGCAATTTGTCAAATCATAATAATTTGTCTTCTGCCCGAACATTTTACGTTACATCATGCAAGAATATTCAAGTGGATTTTCATATTAAGGTAATTAATTTGAAGTTATGCATGTGCTATTTTCTCTGAATAATAATAAGAATTTCTCTTGCGCAGGAACATTCTCTCGAGTGGAGGACATCTAACATCGAGTGGAGGACATCTAACATCGAGTGGAGGACATCTAACATCGAGTGGAGGACATCTAACATCGAGTGGAGGACATCTAACATCGAGTGGAGGACTTCTATCATCTAGTGGAAGACTTCTATCATCTAGTGGACTTTCATTGGAAATCCCATGCTAAGGACGAAGTTTCCTGGTTTTTGGGGGCTCCATAGCGGGCCTTAGTTTAAATTTAATGATTCCCGAGTTGAACAGGGGCTTGTTAAATTTAAATTGGGCTCGCAAGGCTTACTTTGGGGGTGGTAGCTTAAGTTTAAATTTAAAGTTTCGTTACTATGGAAGGTACAAAAACATAAGAAAAACACTTAGGGTAGTTTTTTTGACCTTTTTTAATGCTTTTTTTGTATTTTTTATTAATTTTTTTATAAATTTTACATTTTTTTTAAAAAAAAAATTTTTTTATATAAAAATTTTTTTTTTATAATGTTTTTGCCTTTTTTATTTAGTAAAAAGCTTAAAAAGGGGCCTAAAAATATCTCCCTAAGTCCAGAGGCAAAAAAATCGAAACCAAGTCTAGTATATTAAAAATTCAAGAAAAGAAAGAACGAGGTTTAAGGCAAAATTTATTCAATAAAAAACAAAAAAACCAAAGTGTTTACAAAAATTCCGAACAAAAAAAAGATTAAAGAGGTTTGTAAGTTAAAGTTTGAACGCGAAAAAAAATAATAAGTAGTTACAAATAAAATTTCCACGAAAAAAATTAAGTTAAGTGGTTACATGAAAAATTTGCAAGTAAAAAAGATGTATTTTGTGTCTTCTAGCTTCGATGATTTCCTCCAAATCTTTAAGTCAGCGCTGAGAGAAAGAGCAAGTCCAGAAGACATCATGTAACGTGAATCCAACGAAGCGTGTCATCAGCAATGATACATAGCAAGTCCAGAACAGCTTCGTCTTGCGTCAATCGGAACAAAGGATGTCATCTGGAAGGATACGTCTCGGAATGACCAGCGACAGAAAAATCCAAGAATATCTGCAGCATCTATAAATGAAAACATATTAATAACACATATTAAACTATTGCCTACTAACAAACTAACCTCGTAGATTTAAATAATTTAAGAAGAGGGTGTCCTTAATTAAAAAAACTGGCTACCCGAGACGAACTACACCAACTAATTGCCACCCTAAATTAAAGAAAGACTTGACTACTGCGATTTCCACCCTGAATTAAATACTCTCGCTAGCTAATTATTTCCCAAAATTGTATAGAAAATAGTTTTAAGTGAACCAGCCCTTAATTTTAAGTTCAATTATATAACTTAATAATGAAAATAATTTAAAACATCCCTAAACTAATTTCAGAAAAACCTATTTATTTATTTTAAAATACGCAGTTTAATAATGAAATTAATTTAAAATATCCCCTAAATTAATTTTAAGAAAACGACATTTATTTAAACTAAATTGCTTGCCCCTTTTAATGGCATAATAATTTAAAATATCTTCTTAGCTAATTTTATTAAAACCTGATCTTTATTTAAAACTATTCCCACAGGTAGAACCCACAAATAAAATCTCTAGTCGAAATTGGACAAGGGTTAACTTAGGCTTAGGGCAAACGTCCACGTGTCTTAAAACTATATCTGCGGGCGGGACTTGATTTTCGAAAATTATCTCTAAATTAATTAATAATAGCCCATAAACTAATTTTAGGAAAACCTTCCATTTATTTTAAAACTATTCCCACAGACAATATCCGTAAAATAACTAGAGTTTAATAAGACACAGTTTAATTTAGGCTTTAAAATTCTCTCGGCGGGACCCGATTTCCGGAGATCTGTCGCGTTATCTCAAAATTAATTACGTGCCCCCTTTAATAGATTATAATAATAGCCCTTAAACTAATTTTAGGAAAACTTTCCATTTATTTATTTTAAAACTATTCCCACAGACAGTATCCGTAAATAACTAGAATTTAAATGGGACAAGGCTTAATTAGGCTTAGGGTAACGGTCCTCGTGTTCGGCGGGACTTGATTTCCGAAAATCTGTCGCGATCTCTCTAAATTAATAACGTACCCCGTTTAATATCTTTAAATAATAGCACCTAAACCATTTATTAAGGGATTCTCTTTTGTCCAAGATCTCGTTGTAAAATTTTATTTGTGGTACTTGATTTTTAATAAATAAATAAAATTCACTAACATTTAACACTAGCTAATTAATTTAAATACTTGAAATAAAATAAATAATTTAAGGGGAGCTAGATGAGTTTGGATTATTGTAAAGTTAGGCTTACGGACTGTTAAAGCACCACGAGGCGAAGCAATGGCCGCCGTTGAAGAACTTCCAATTCAGCTTGCGTCCTCGGCAAAAACGATCAGTGAAATGGCGGGGCTATCAAGAATCTTCCTCAAAAGCTGGGATCACGATCAGCTGGAAAGGTTTTTCCAAGCGACCCTCCTCGATGTTTTCCAAGCAACGAATGAGCGGTCTGACCTCGGCGGCTTCCAGGACCGAATGAGCCGTCTGAACTTTGCCTGTAACCAAATACATTTCCAACGTTGGGGGGCGCTAAAAGCACCTATGCGCGGACTCGGGTGCGCCATACCCCGGGCACGAAATCCAAATAGCTGAACACTGCTAGGCCTATATGAATGAACGCTAGGCCTAAATGAATGAACGCTAGGCCTAACTGAATGGACAATCATTACCTATTACCATTAACATCTGTCGTGACGTCACAAGTCAATTACCTCGGTGACGTCATAGGTCACGTGATGTGACGTCATAGTCACGTGATCTGACGTCATAGTCACGTGGTTTTACGTCATAGGTCACGTGATCTGACGTCACAGGTCACGTGATCTGACGTCATAGTCACGTGATTTGACGTCATAGTCACGTGATTTGACGTCATAGGTCGCGTGATCTGACGTCATAGTCACGTGGTTTTACGTCATAGGTCACGTGATCTGACGTCATAGTCACGTGATCATAGGTCGCGTGATTTGACGTCATAGTCACGTGGTTTTACGTCATAGTTCGCGTGATCTGACGTCATAGTCACGTGATCTAACGTCATAGTCACGTGATCTAACGTGATATGTCCCGTGGTTTGACTTCATAGTCGCGTGATCGTACGTCATGGTCACGGGATCTGACGTCATAGTCACGTGATCTAACGTGATATGTCCAGTGATCTGACGTCATAGTCACGTGATCTGACGTCATAAAATCATTCATTATAACTTTGATACTGTATTCAAAATATTCATTGGATAAAGCCATTTATTCTGACTGTTCATTAAGAGTGTGTCATTGGTCTCACGTCATCATACTCGACTCACGGCTCTACCATGTTGAGCAAGCACTTTAATCATACTCTAATTCAGAGGGTATGAATCAAGTTTCTATACCTTAGCCACTAACTATAATTAGTAAGCTTACAAGTAAAAATAAATTTCGATCAGGCAGACTTATAAATATTAATGCAATATTTTATTTCGAAATATATTCCATTTTATACAATCGGATTTAATAAAAATTAATAATTAAAATACTTTTCAAAAACGTGTAATCATTCATTATAACTTTGGTCAAAGTCATTTATTCTGTTTATTATTCGACTCGCCTCTTCCGGCTGTTATATTGGGAAAGCACTTTAATATAGTGGATCTTATTTTTTTCTCTCATCTTTGAACTTACGGTCACGGATAGCGACTAGATAACCTCGCGCTAGTACAGTTTGAACCTATTATTTGATCTCTGAATAAACCTTAATTATGGTTAAACTCGCCTAACTGCTCACGTTTATTAGAAAATAAAATATAAAGAGGAAAATTAACTGGTCGGTATGATGCCGAATTCAAATCTATCATCTCTTGAATCTTACAACATATAGTTTTAAAGACGTCTTTCTTCCTGATACTTTAACAACTTATCATTCACCATTTCTTACATAAATGTCGAATGATTGAATTCTGTTGTCAAATTCAACTTACCTCGAATCTGAGGTAAGTTGCTTGAAATCTTTGTGTCTCTCTGAAAGGTCAGAAGATTCTGTATCCGATCAAAAGAAACGTTTCTTTTGGCTCGATGTGACGGAAACAACAACAACAACAAATTTGTCATTTTTTTTTATTTCTGAATAACTAATAATTGTCGCAAAATGTTAAATGTTCACAATTTAAATTTAATAAAGATTATTAATCTTCATTTATTACAAATCCAGAGTGCCTAAATAGTATCTTAACACGATATGTACATTCACTACAAGCACCTTTGGCGTTTCGGCACATATAAGCGCGCGCGGGTACAATTTTTATAGGAACGGGACTCTTTAAGTTACGTTTACGTCTTAATTAAAATGTTTTACGATAATTTTGATATTACAAAATGGGTGTATAGAGCCCCTTTTAAACGTTAAAGTTTTAACGCGAGTATCTTCGGGAAACGTCGAATTAACTTTAGGAACAATCGTGTTTATACTAGAATTTGGTGCTCTATAAATATTTTCCAGCACGTAACAATTAAGGGAAAAAATCATTATCATTACACGGTAAACTAAAACGTGTTAATTAAGCCGCGATTTTAATACCATTAATTTTATTAGATCCGAAGTTAACTACAGGAAAACTTCTTCGGTGCCAGCGACAGATTTCTGTTTAAGATTACGATTTTTGTCAGGATACGTTTTCAGGCTGACTGTACTCTGTCGATGATCGTAGACGCCACTCCCGCCGTTGTTGACTCTATTCCTCCCATGAGAGGGACTGAAAGTGACGCCCGATGAGAGAGTGTTACGAGACCTCTGCGACCCGGCTGAAAAAAAAATCAAAAAACAGATATCGTTTAGTAGGATTTAAAACTAGTGAATCACTTAAAGTAAACAAATAATATGGACAAAGAAGGGAGAACAGTTTTCTATTCATTCTAGGTGGAAATTTCTCCCTAAAACGTGCGCCTCCGTGAAATCTAAATTGTCTATAAAGAAAAACAATCTCAGTTCGGGGTTGTTTTTAAGTTGATCCCGAAAGGGGTAGAATGTTACGACGTGACCAATTTCCCAAAGGACCATTTTCTTGTTTCGTATTGTAATTTTGCCGCGAGAATTCAGAGCACGATATCGGAAGAAAATAAAGAAGATAATAATGACGAAAAGAACAGTAGTCGCAGTCTATTTTCCAAAGGGATTTCACTACTAATTAATTAAATGAAGGCAAAAAGCAAATATAAGGAGAAAACGTAAAACTTTAAATTTTAAATTTTAGATTATTTAAGTTACTCGTAAGCAAAGATCATATTAAACTCGCAAAAACATATATATTATTAAAATTGCACCTTATTAAACTGAATATAACATTATATTAAAATAATACTCTACTAGAACCCAATTTATATAATTTGAGTGGCTTGAACGCGTTTAATTAAAATATTTAAGGTTTTTTTTTCAATTTTAAGTTACAGGAGCGCGTTAAGAAAATCACGTGTCTAATTTATACACGTAGAACGTAAATTGGGCTTCAATTTGAACCCAAAAACTACTAAATTGATGCATTATTAAGGGAGATATGAATTTTATAAAAATATCATACACTAGTGTATTACGGGTAAGAGTTTTACAGGGGCCTATAGGATATACATTATACCTTTTGCCCCTAGATGTTGGCTTCCCTTATTTTAGAAAAACATTTAAAAATTCAAATAGGAATATCATTTCTAAGCGACTCAATTTTATGTAAATTAGAGTATTTTCATTAATGAGATAATTAAGGTAGTTGCACACTGCGATTGTTATGGGAATTTTAAGCCAGCTTTTACGCGAATATCTCCCGTTACTCCTAAGCAAGTTTACATTGTTCGGTCCCGAAGTGATTATAATGGTTCCTGCCTCGCGCAAGACGGATTTATTAGGAGGACAAAGAGACATTCATTTACAACCGACCGGCCCTTGTTAAGCCTCGCGCGTTGGTCGTTATAGAAGATTAAGATTCGACACAATTAGACTATTAAGCGAACGACGTTAAACCACTCAAACGTTTAGCAAATAATTGCTAAACATTAAGGCAAAATTTGAAAAAAACGATTTATAAAATGGATGCCAATAGGCGTACCTGAGGTTTGGGTACCTTTCTTCGTAAGTAGCGCAGGATCCCGTATTATACCTCTTGGACCGATATTTCTGTAGAGGGACTTTCGTAAGTTTATTATGATCTTTGCTTTAGCTTAAGAACTAGCTAAACAATTGATATTTCTCCAAAGTTTTGCCAAATTAATTCAGTAACATTTTATATAATGGAAATAGGTTTTGATTTCTAATTTTAAAGTAACGAAACCGTAACTTCATCGCATCATTAGACTTGTTCGGTTTTCTTTCGTTAAAATACGTCCCAAAAATCTTAAATCTGTCGGCTCATTCAAAACAAACTGAAATGGATGAGGTCCGGAAGAGGGCGAGTTCAATCCCTGAACGAATTTTAAACCATTTCCAGAAATAAATTAAAAATGGAACTAGATATTCACTTTTAAAAAAAACCAATTTCCATCATATAGACATCTACATACATTTTCGCAAAATTGACAGTTTATGTGTCAAGGTAACGTCCGCGATATTAGTTTACCAAAATTTTACAACGCTTAACTTAAACCGACGCATTTCTACTAAAGGGCCACAGTGGCAAAAGCCGGTGCGCTTGATTCAATAGTAGTATCAAAAGCAAATAGGTAAGAAAACAGAAAGTGAAGCACCGAGGAGAACGTTGACGGCGTGTGATTCACTTTCATCCACACCAGTGACCCACTTTCTTTCTTTGAAATATATTTGCTATTGACAGTATCATAAGTTTATAAGATGTGTTCCATAAGTATGACACAATTGATGGAGAGCTAGTTCGAAAACTACACTCGGTTTTGCAGTCCATCTTCCTATTTAGTCTGTACTAAGCCTTTGACAGCGCTTAACGAGAATCTATGACCTACGTCACTCCATGACAAACTTATGGAACAAACCTTACGAACATATGATAGTATCTAGTAAAACCATTTTCAATACAACCTTGGAATTTCAGCACACGTATCAAAGATAAGAGACGCGAGGAAATTTCAAAGCAATATTAACAACGCATTTCGTTCATATCTTATATCGCCTTGGGTTGAAATATTGAAAGTTTTACCCACTTGGTCTTCGTAGAGGATAGCGATTCCAGGCGCAACGCAGGACCGCCAACATATTTTGCCGAAAACTTTGATTAAATCCCCCGTAAATGATGGGATTCATGGCGCTGTTCGAATAAGCGATGAATGTAGCGTAGAAGTCCATTTCGGAAAACCAATCCGGTAGCTACAAATAAAGGAATTGCGGGAAAGAGATTTTGTCAGGGGTACAATAGAGAGAGTTATATATTTTCGCGCCGGTTTTTCTATACGTGAAAAACATACCTCTCCGTCTTTTCCACTGGAATGACTGTAAGTGGAATACAATAGTAGTATTTGTAAGGGAGTCCAACAGAAAACGAATACCAGCAAAACAACGCACACCATTTGGATAACCTAGAGGTAAAAGAAAAGATTCGGTGCTCAGCTCAACCGTAATTCAGAAATAGTACTTCGGTGATCATAATGAGATCCTTTTAATAATAAAAGCGTGTAACCATGAGTAAATAAAGACTGAGTGTGAAACTGTCCGGGGTTATGTAAAGTCTAGGATACGCGGGCATTGATTCATTTATTAAAACTAATTAATTCCCTGAGTTAATAGAAATTAAGTCTTAATTTAATTAAAATCAAATAAAGACTCTTCATTAATCATTCTTTTTGAAAAGAAAAATTCCTTGATTAAAAGTGGGCTTATTTTCATTAAATTCTTTTAGTTTGCGCGAGAAGCGAGCTTGGTTAAATTTTAACGCTTGACTGGTGCTAAGTATCTTTAATATGTTCGAAAGAAAGCCACAAAATTCCATTCCGCTCCGAAAAGTAGCTAAATCTCATGGCGGGTTCCAGGACCTTTTAATATCGGAGCAGTAGCGGCGGTTATTCCAAACAAAAGAGATTAAAAAAGGTTCCGCTCTCTATCGTTAGATCTTCTCAAAGAAGCCTTAAGCCTTTGCGAGGCTAATTGAAATAGAAGGGGAGGCAGTCAACTCTAATACGTTGCACTATCCCCCAAAGTGTGGTAAGTATATATTCTTGGTAGAAATAGGCTAACCCCCCAGAAATATCATAGCCCTGAATGAAAAGTTTAACCATTCAACAGCATTGACCATTCGTACCTTTTTCTTGGCTCTATGTTGCAGGGTTATATTCGATTCGTTAACTTCTCCAGGGAGTCTCGTCTTCCACAACGTTCCTATGATTAAGCCGTAGGCGGTAGACATGACCAATACCGGAATGAAGAACAACGTAATCGAAACGATGGTGTAATAAATGGTTTTTAACGGGTACGTTTTAACGCATCGGTTTGATTCCTCGTCATACTTTAATACTTGGGGCCACGAATCCTGACAAGATGTCTCCAAAAAATCTTCCCACTGTAATTTAATAAATAATGAAGCTGTCAAAGTTAGAAACTCTCCCCAACAACACAACCATTTTTCTAGTAAATCAGGGGATTTTGACTGACCAACTTCAGTTACCACGGAAGAATACAGGGTGTTCCAAAAAGGATGATACCTTGAGCTCTTTGGGTGATATGAGTAGAAAAGTTCTATGACAATTTTCTATCCGAGCCTAAGTTTATAAGACACGATTAGGGATAACACCTTAGCATTTTCTTACTCAAATTTATATGGTCATCTGTAAAACTACCCAATCATAACTTGACCTCGAGGGTAAGAATGTCATAGAACGTTTTCGACTCAAAATGGCCCTTAGGATCCACCGCACTTCGGTCGATCCATCCACAATTTTTGGAACACGCTGTATCTTACAAAGTAAAGTGAAATTCTGAGTTATATTTATGACGTAAATTTTAATTATCATTCAATAAACAACGCTTGGTTTGAGTTACAGCGAAGACGATATTAGGTAGTCCCTTGACAACCAGGATAACTTAATTTAAAATGTAGTTGAATTACTGGCGCGTCATCGAAGCGTGCGACGCTTGTTGCCGGGAATTAATTACGTTCCTAAATAGGAGTTGGGCTATAGCGCCGCGAATTGGTGGTGTAAAATACGCTAATCCTCTTAGGTTTCTGGGAAATAACGATATTATTCGAGGTTCTACAGCTTTAGGCTTGAACTCTAAACGAGATTAGCGTCTTAACACTTAACATACCACGCTTATTCCCTTACAAGTACCTAATAAACCGTAAATGATGATCTTATCTTTCAAAATCCTTATTTTAATCCAAAATTTCTTATCAAGCTAGGCCTGCATTATGATTTAATAAACCGCGATAAAATGAATTCATAATGCGCTTTATGTTGCATTATTAAAATAAAACTAGAAAATTATTTAAACTTACGTCTAACTCGTAGTATTTTCTATAAATCAAAAATGGAATGGATACGAGCATGGAGATGATCCAAACGATGGATATGACGGCACTCGTCCGTTGTTTCGTGATGCGAGCGTGCAATGGCCACATAATGGCGATTAGACGGTCGAATGATATCGCGGTCAACGTCAGAACGCTGGCAGTTAAGCAAGTCACTGAAAATAAAAATATTCATTTAAAACATTGATATTGAATGCTTTAGACTGTGCGGGAAATCTTCTTGGAGAAAACTGGAGAAAATAAGAATTCAAATACAGGGTGTTTATGATAAGTCTGGCATAAATTAACATTTTGTCGTCATAATTTAAGGTAGACTTGTAAGAAATACCCTTTATATTATTATAGAAATTTTATAACCCCTTTTTCTCAAAATTGAAGATCTTTGAATATTCTAAGCGTTAAGTAATAATAAAAATAATTTTTTAGTTTTGCCAAAATTTCCATGCAAATTTAAAACTGTTTTTCGCACCCGCACGTGAAAGACTCATTTCTAAGTGCCCTATAACCAGGCGTACTATTTTTGGCGTTTATTTCTAGGTTAAAAGAATATAATGGGTAAGCCTAATAGGCAGGCCTTTTAAGATAAAACAGAGCAACTCCACCCGCTTTAATGGCTTCTACTTTGTTTCGGATTAGATCTTTATCACGTCCACCAGTATCAGACGTTCAACGCTTCAACATTTTTCCATATAAAATTCCGCAGCTTTTAGCCCGTCAAGTGTTTAGGATGAGTATAATATCATAAGTTTATAATATATGTTCCCTAAGTATGACACCACGTATATGCTAGAGACTTACAGCTCGAGCCAGTTCTAGAACGACGGAAGCGAGAATTGACTGCACTCGGTTAATTTTACAGTCCATCTTCCTATTTAGTCTGTACTTAGCCTTGTACAGCACCTCACCAGGCGTCGCTTTACCTCGAATTTATGACCTACCTCACTCACTTCATGACAAGCTCTCGCTAACCAATGTCAAACTTATGGAACACATCTTATGAATTTATGATAATACGGGTACTGAAAAAGTATAAAATTGCCTTCTTTACTCTGCTAAAACTTTAGTTTCGACTTTCGAGGATACATCAAAGGCTTTAAAATGTGTTAGAATATTTTTCACGCTTCCCAATTACGCCAAGCGAACGGAAAAATATAAAAAAACCTTTAAGGACGCCATTTTTCAAGATGGCCACTGATTAAACCCAAGATCTATACAGATATACTATAGAATATAATGAAACATTCTGCAAAATATCACGAGGAAAGTCAGGAAGAAAAATTATAGAACCTAAATATAAATTCAGAGTTTATTTTTAGGTACATTATGATGTATCCAGTTACACATTGAAGCTTATTAAGTTTAGATAGCGTGAGTCTTATCATAAACGAGTTTTCATTTTTATACGGGATTATAAAATTCACCAAATTTTTTAGGGTCTTTCCAAATGACCTATAAGGTAATATCAGTGGCCCGGATTTACATCCCATTGGATTAGGTGGAAAAATTTTGGTCGTTCCTACAAATCGTTGGGTTTTGTCATTTTGACGAATGAAGCCTTTTACCTTAATAGTTCCAACTTCCCTCAAAAAAAAAGATAATATTCAATTTTTTCGGCCCATTAGGTTTGTACGGCTGGTTCTTCGGGAATCAAAAAATTGCTGAAAGCTAAGATAGAGTTTGAGCTAAGCCTCGGGTTTACCAGACTAAAAGGGTGTAGGGAATGTATGTAAGAATGGCTTAATATGTCTATTACAATCTCACATTCAATTTTGAAAAGCTTTTTGTACAAATCTTTCTAAAACCTGAGGGGAAAAAAACCTTTTGAAACGTTTACTTAAATTACGCGCTTGAATTATTAAAATGGTTTAAAAGCATAGGTAAATTTGTGTTAGGTGAGGATATTTACACGATATTGCTGTAAATATTAAAACCTTAAAAAGTGTAAATAATATCATTTTAAAGGGACCCACCTGTAAACAAGCCACAGGTAGATTATTATTAAATTGTTACATAAATTCTGGGTTAGGTGTAAATAATGTACGTATTTGTTGACGGAAGATGTGCGGGTTTAAAAATAAAATAGAGTTTTAAAATGATGAATTTCAGAAGCATTCACTTAAAAATTGCTTTCGAGTAAAAGCAAGTATATTGCGAAACTGTTTTTATCCTAAACAGAAACAATTCAATTTCAAAAACGTTTCGAAAGCGCATTAGAGTTTTGAAAACACTTGGCGTTACACCAAACGCATCACCGGAACAACGTATCTCGCAACCCCTTTTCGTTGACGAGATAAAACGTTTGTAAATTAAAAGCTCGCGTTGACAGTTCTCTGGTTGTCCTATTTTTGTTGTTT
Organism: Phalangium opilio; assembly: GCF_054372755.1. Classification (NCBI taxonomy): domain Eukaryota; kingdom Metazoa; phylum Arthropoda; class Arachnida; order Opiliones; family Phalangiidae; genus Phalangium; species Phalangium opilio. The sequence continues at coordinate 234,927 of NW_028324189.1, forward strand.
TAGAAAACCAATTTATACGTAAGCACCGAACTGGAAGGCTTTAAAATAAAACTGGAATTACACGGACATATAAGGTGAAACTTCTTATTTTCCAAGTAATATAACTTGGAAACGGGATAGGTCTAGTAGTCTAAAATACCAACTTTGCGAAATTACGTTCCGTATGTTTTCAAAACCGTGGTAGGAATTATGGTTTAGGCGCGTTACACCTAGGAGAAAAGAGGTAAGATGGAGTGGTGATGATAAGCGGCAATGAAATGCTACCAGTGCACCTTGCGAGGGCTCCTAACCTTCGGTAGGCGATTGTACGACCCTATCAAAACGCTGAGCATGCTGGGAGAACTTCGTTGCCGTATTTGGGGGTACAGATGGTGATTTTTCACTCCAGCCATCTCTCTCCTTCAAGTTAAAACCGTATTTCATGGATTTATTTTTGAACGACACGCCATTTTCATTTTGGCAAAGCAAATTTAGCTAAATGAGATAAAATTGCCCGATGACATATTTCAAACTGAACTTTAAAAATAATTCATCGAGTGATTTGAAAGAATTTCATCCTAAGCACAAACAATTCAATTTCAAAAAAGGTTTTCGGGTCAAATATTGGGATTAAAATTAATCGCTTCGTGATGCGTTAAAATGAAAAGGTAAACATTAAACTCTTTTGAAAATAAAATTTCACTTGTAATTGTAGAAACGCGAGTAACGTATATCGACTGCGTATGTTAAGCGAAAATAAAGTTTGAACTTTTCAAAAATAACCAAAGTTTGTCACGTCGCTAGGGCTTTTAGGTACGCTTAATACAACTTTGCTTAAAAAGTATATATATGCAGGGTGTTTATGATAAGTCTGCCATAAATTAAGGGGCATGTTTTTGGGCAATTTCGAGACGAAAATGTAACTTCTATCTCCATTTTTCCGTCCGGGCCACTGTTTTCAAGTTATGATTTGACTATTTTACGGATGACCCATTTAAATTTAATTAAGAATCTGATTAAGACAATGATCCTTATGGCAGACGTATCAAAAACACCCTGTATAAATTCAGCTTGGCATTCTTCAAACCTGTTGGTTCGATACCTCACTTTTAGAAAGTTAATGGATGCATTAGGGAATATGTAAATAGTGGTTAGGCTATTTACTTCAATAATTTAGTGTGTATTCCGTAGCTACATGGGAACTTCTATAAAATCAAATAATTTAATAGAATCCTAGGTGTATTAACGCGCTCTACACGTTTGAGTTAGAATTTTAAATTTCCACTTTATGAAAAAGTAAATAGGAACGAAATCCCAGTTCATCTTTTCATATTTAATCAAATCTGCTTGCAAAAATACTATAGTAAATGTCAAAGATCTATTTTAGGCCTAAAATAGATCTTTTTTGTTTTGTACAACAACGGAATTAAATCGTCTTTTTCGTGAAACTACACGTTTCGGTTTGTTTTTACTTTTAGGATATTAATTTTAAAAGATTCAGTAAACAAAACCCTTAAAATACAGAGATTATTAAAAGTGAATTATCCAAAGTTGAGATTAAATATAAAAAAGGTAAGTTTGTTTTAAAAGTTATCTGACCGCCATTCCCCAAAGATGGCCGCGAAGTTAGTTAGAAATATTTCTTAGTGAGCAAGTTTAACTTCCTTACAAAATTAGTTTTATCATCGTAGGTCAAAGGTCACTGAACCTTTTCACGTAATAATGACATATCCCGGAGTTAGAAAACTAACGTTAAATATAGTAAACTTTCAAACTTACTTTGAGCGAACGCGTTGACTTTGCAGAAGAAAGGGCCCAACATGTAAAGCTTGAAGATATGGTTAACGAGATGAACCCACATGCAGAATACGCAAATGAGAATGTCCGCCATAGCCAAATTCACCAGATAACAATTGATGGTAGTTCTCATGCTTCTGTTGGCACCGACCGCCGCGATAACCATCGAGTTACCCACTAAAGCCACAAAAATGACCACGACGTATAGATATATTTTAAACTGATCACGCCACGTTATGACCGTCTCGGTCAAACCCATATAGGGGAAAGCCGAAAAGTTAAAAGTCTCCATAACAGTGGCGTTACAAATCATGATGACTAGATTAAGTTAATTCTAATTAAAATTAATTTATTAGGGGTACGCACCCATGAGTATACGTTACCACCAACGTGTCTCGCGAACATATTACCGAGTCGCTCAAAGTTTGAGTTCGGAATGAGGAGCTAAAGAGAAGATAGATCGAGAAGGACTTCTCTCTTTTGAGTCGCGAAAACCGCGCAGGCTCCCTCGTATTGGGTGGGCTATTCACATAGAACAGAATATACCTGACTAAAGAGAGAAATAAAAAACAATATTCCTCATTTTAAACAAAAAAAAATGAAGTAAACAAACAATCAAAGGCCTAGATTTTTCAACTAAATACAATTACAAATTAAGATTGGGCTTGGTACGACCTGAAGCTTAGTTTCCTTACCACATAACCACTTTTCAATACCTAAATTATGTCTTTATGAAAAACAATACAAAGGGTTTGAAAGAATTAATATAAAATTCAAACACAAATCAATAATAAATAAATATTATTAAACACCATCTATTAAGTATTAATTTCAATTTATAAAATTGAACGTTCTACTAATTAGAATAATAACAAATCATCCGTCTTGAAACATTAATATAAATTGCTGTAGTAAGTTGCTCTTCTCAAGTTGAAACCCCCTTGGGCCGCAGTCAGCTGAGGGAGTTACTCCTAAAGGACTGACTATATATGTATAAAATATTTACCTAGGTTGGTGTTCCTAATGAAAACGCCTTTACCGAAGAAGAATGAGGGTACCGCCCCTCCTCTGGTCCCTCTAACATCTGCCCCGCTGGACTTCAATTAAGAAACTCGTTGTTTACTCGACCGGTGCCAAAGTTCCATCGACCATGGACTGGGACTCGGAGTGAGCCGCGGCCTTCTGAACTACAACACCCTTATACATGTAATAACCAAAAACAAAGAGTGTAAAGTAGATGGTGTCTGACCTTTGGCTGCTGTTGCTGCTGATGGTGGTGGTGGTGGTGGTAAGACTAATAAACCCTGATTAGTCTTATATCAATTATTGGGTACCACCAAGTTTACACGCTGGAATAGCCCCCGAGGTTGTAGACCTAATAAAGTACTTTGGAAAGTAGCGTAAAAACTATTGGTGTAAGATTAAGAATTGTTGAGGTTAATACACACTGTACCTTTCATCCATGAAGTTTATTTTAATTTGAAACACGGTATTTTTGATTAGTTTGCGGTGTGTTCTTAGGGTCAAATTGAGTGGCAAGAGTCAAATAACATGGGGTTTATAGTAATAAGTTAACACACGTGGAGTAATTAGCTTTACCAGCGTACGCCTACTTCCTCCCATTTAATAATACACTTCTGCTAGATAAAGATTCAATAAGGTTCTTAGATTGATTCAGAAAATTGAAGGCTGATATGTCTTACTCCACACACGTGAGTACTTCATTGTTTGGGAGCACATATCTCAGTAATTAAATGTGGTACACCCCGTGTTCTTTGACACTTTCTACTCAATTTGACCCCAAAAACCCACCCTTTAATCTGTGACAGGCAAATCAGAAACACCCTGTATATAGGCCAAAGTCTCTCGTAACCAACAAAACTCTAAAAATGTCGATATTGTTTTTAAGTTATACTTTGCAATTCAACAATAGGAAAAATGGGGTTGGACAGAAAATATACATACGCCTAAAACTTTGGATCAAATAATTCTGTTTCAGAGAACTCCTCCCGATATGGATTTACTGTCACAAATTTCTGTTTATACAAAGAGAGCGGGAAAGGGACATTTCATCCCAACAAAATCTATAATAATTACGTTTCAATCAATAAGAAAAGGAAATTAAAGCGTATTATTACGAGTAATGCACGGAAACCCTTTGTTGCATTTCACCAATTTTAATCCAAGGTGTCGAACACTCGTCAAAATAAGAGGTTTTCCAAGTTCTTCTCAATACACAATACCGGACCAGAAATAAAAGAAAGTATTATATTTCTCGAAAATATCGACTTTATAAGTTACTAAGGCTTTATTTCAACGACATACGCTATCAGAAAACACGAGTGTCCGAGTTGATAAAAATAGAAATAGTATACTATATTAATTTTCACAATTTCTGAGAAATAATTTAAATCTTGTTTGACATTAAATTGAAAATCTTTTCAGCGAGATACATACATACATAGCTCCATTGTCTGAACATTTATACACCATGCACTGAGAATATTAATTACTTTCTCGTAATTAACAACGAAACGTAATTAAAAATTCTATAAAGAATTTCCTACGTGCTTGACTAAGGAGGTTGGGCCCTTTAAGTAATGAGGAAAGTTCTAGGTTTCAAGTTAAAACTCTAGATGGAATGTTATATTTTTGATATTGTACCTAAAATACCGGGTGTTTCTGATAAGTCTGGCATAAATTTCGGGGGCTACATTCTTTTGGCAATTTTGAGTCGAAAATGTAAATTCTATTGCCATTTTGTCCTAAGGGACACTGTTTTCGAGTAATGATTTGTGTGTTTTAGGGATGACCCCTTAATTAAATTAGAAATCATTGTCTTATTATCAGAAACACCCTGTAGATTACCTCGACCTTTGTTAGAAGACAACCGAAAGTCGGAAACAGAGCATCCATTAGCAGAGGTCATTTTCCGTATATTTAGACTAACGTTGTTGATTATTTTTGTCACAATTTTTAAAGTTTTGCCAAGGAACAAACTTTCTATAACTCTGACCTTTTCCACTCTGTAGCTAAAAATACCACGACGTCAAATCGAACTCATAAGCTATATTCACACCCATACATAAAATTGTTTCTAAGTTTATATCATTACATTTATTTCAATTATTATAGCAAGTCATTAAATTAATCAAGTTCATGTTCAATCCCTTAAAAATAATTACTCGGGGTTACTGAACGGATCTCATTTAATTTTCACTTGAACAGTTCCTGTAACCAAAGACAACAAGTTGGTCTATCGTGTATAAAGAGGTTCAGTTTATTGTTGCGGATAATTCTAAGACGCAGTTGGGAAGGAGTTCGGATTAATTCCGTACCCAGATAATAGCGTCAGTTCATTGGCTCGTAAAAACCGTGACGTTTAAGAAGGTAAAGCTGCCACTAACCATTTGTTACGATTGCGTTGCAACATGTCAAAGGGTTATTTATACGTTAAACTGCCAACATTCCGTGAAACCTCTAAAAAGGTACGCGTGTATTGCGCTGTCCTTACTGGATAACCCCCCAAACAATTGGCGGGTGTACGTGTTACGAGAATACGTGGTATTAAATTTCGGTGAAAGTGAACCCCCAAAAAGAGCCAGCCTTCTCTGAAAACTAGCGTCATTTATCTCGTTAAAGTTTCCTGGAATAGTCCCCAAAGGTTATTGTTACAGCGTAATGACGGAGATTTCTGTCTTCCGTCGGTCGATAATACTCCGAGATATTTCCGGTAAAGTCTACACGAGATTCTTTCGTAGATTAACAGGGTAATAGGAACGAAAAAAGCATCCTTTTTATGCAAATAGAATGATTCTGATTCCAGAGATTTGAGCCCAAAAATCCGAGTTGATAGTTGCATTAAAGCAATTTACTCCGATCCTAGTATAGTCGTAAGTTCATAAGATATGTTCCATAAGTTTGTTATGAGAGCTTGTCATGAAGTAACCTAGGTTATAGATTCGAGGTAAAGCGACGACTGGTGAGGCGCTGTCCAAGGCTTAGTAAGTTCAGACTAAATAGGAACTAGATGGAAGTCTTGTAAAAGTAACCGAGTTTAGGACTTCAATTCTCGAACTAGCTCGAGCTGTAAGTCCCTAGCATTACGAAGTACAGGTAGCGTCATACTTATGGAACATATCACTTATAAACTTATGGTATAGGGTTTAGTAATACGTTTTTTCTTACACTTTGCTGATTTACGCGTGTATAGCTGTCACTTAAAATGGTAATGTTCTATAAAATTCGCGGGAATGTGAAAACTAATTCCAGATGAAGCTTTTAAAATTTTGATTATAGTGTTTTTGGTAATTTGAAACTCTGGCTGGTTTATCCAGTCGAATTATATTCCCAACCTCCAAACGAAAACTGGGCCCCCCAAACATTTACGGATTTGTTAAAAGGAGAGAATATTTTTGAGAAAAAGATAAATTTTGGTGTAGGCCTACTTAATTTGTACACTTTTAAAAGGACACTGCTACGGACTAGATTTATTTAGACTCTATCTTAATCTCAAGTTGATTACATCAATTATTAGACTTTTTACTACTAGTTAATTTAATCTTAAAAATATTGTCACATTTACCTACTGAGCTAAACATACGTGCTAAATTAGTATTGTTATTTGAAATAGTATCCGGGTATGTATCTTTGGGGAAAACGGAACATTTTTAAAAGAAGCTTATCCATGTATGGTATTATACACAATATGTAATACGCCTTCTTACTTTTCCAAAATGTAAAAGTTAACTTCGCATTGTTTCAAAATGATTTCCCCCCGGGGTAGTTTTTTACTAGAAAAATATCCGGTACAAACTTTTATAAAAGCATTAGAGAACTCTTATTTCTTCGAAATATCTTGTCCCATTTCACTAAGTTAAATATTGATAAATATCATTTGGAAAATGGTCAACATTTTTGAGAGTAAAAGGAGTTGTAATAGGTCGTTAAAAACTTTAAAACAAGGATAATTAAGAACAGTATGGGAATTACTAGACTCCCGAGGAATGTAAGGATACAAACTTACAAGGGGATAATAATGAAAACATAATTTATTCTACAATGTAAACCAATCAGTAGCCCGTGTTCGGAGTTCCACAGGCATCTCATTAAATTCAGGATGCTGCATGGAAAAGGAAATGATTTGCCTGATCTCTCAAGTTTTTTCATCCCAGCGTTTTATCAAGGGGCTATTCACTATCGTGTATCACGAATTCATTAGTATACTTCAAAGAACTAGCTAGTTTAGTTTGTAATCTAGTGAAGATACCCTTAGATTCGTACCCTTAATTGGACCCATAAAGCTTTATTTTTTTCGCTAAGCGTCACATACAGTTTAAGCCGATGGTAATTCGCGCTAAAATAGAAACAAGTCAGTTCTACTTCTTTTGCTAATAAGGATTTAGAAAGAGAGAGAGAGAGAGAGAGAGAGAGAGAGAGAGAGAGAGAGAGAGAAAGAGAGAGAGGGGGGGGAGAGAGAGAGAGAGAGAGAGAGAGAAACTCTCCTTCAGTTGAATTTTTAGAGAGGTTAAGAAATTTACCGAAAAACGTGTACGAAAATGTCCCTCTACGTTTTTGTAGAAGTTCCTTAAAGTTTCTATTACATCATTTTTTGACTAAATAAAATTTTGAAGATTCATAAGAAGTTTGGGATTAGGGATTAAATACACATATTTTTAAGGACTCAAAATTTGACGTGTAAAATTGAGATTTAAAGAGTAAATAGTTACTAAGGGTAAATTTATCTCGTAGTGCAACGAAATCGGAAGGATACGTTCTAAAACAGCTACAGCGTACATTTCTAGGCGCTGTGATTGGCCCAATTGTATCAGAGTTGGTTTTACAGACCCTTTAATGTGATTGCAAAACTGTTGGTCGAAAATGGATTCTAAGTAACGTTTTTTTTTACTTAATGCCTGTTAATATTTTTAATTTAACGTTTTGTTTTGATATTGTAGAATAAACAGTACCGCACCTGTTAGCAATAATTACTTTTTTTTTCTTTTGGCAAAGGATAACAACCTGGTTTCAGTCATTAATTCAGAACCCTACCTAATCATAATACAAGAATAATCACCATCCGCGAGGATAAGCATCTAGTACCGTAAAAAGTCAAAGAATTAAGCTTGTCTTCGGGAGAGAACTTGTCTCGTTAAAAAAAATGGTTGCCTGCATTGTTTCAAAACCAACTCTGTAACCAAGAGTTCCTCATTTGAAATTATCCCGCGGTCATAAAAGTAACTCTTCGTGGTTTTTTTTCTTCTTTAGTTCTGTCATATCTTCGCCTCTTCTTTATTTTCAAAGGATAAATTTATCGCAATGTTGGATAATTTTAAAAGTAAAGAAACAAATTGAGTTTAAAAAGGCCGCAGGCTGAGTCGTATCTAAGAATACTCGATCGGCAGGGACATGTTTTTCATCGCTTGTCAAGTTTTCAAAATAAATTGGAACAAGATAGCGAAGGGTGCAATGCAATCGTCACACAAACGTTCATAGGCTTGCCTCTCAAATATTTTTTTTATCTTAAGTTTATAAGATATATTCCATAAGTATGACGCTTGCTTTATTTCGTAATGCTAGAGAGATATTGAGAGCTAGTTCGAGAAGGTCTGTACTAAGCCTTTGACAGCAGCGCCTCACCAGGCGTATGTCGCTTTACTTCGAATCTATGACCTACCTCATTCACTTCATGACAAGCTCCAGATTCTAAGTTACCAGTGACAAACTTATGGTGAACACATCTTATGAAGAAATAAGGGCAGAGCTAAAAAGGAAAGGGAAAACTCTACGGGGACTTTAGGGTCTCATTTGGAAGAAGATAAAAGAAATATTACTATTTTTTTAAAAAAGAATTAAAGAAATAAACAACTTGTTCTTTTGCGTAAGACCATTAAAGTATTGGTTTGATAGCGTCGATATTTTTTTTATACAGAGACAATAAACGTTTTGTAGTTAAGAAATCATCACATCGTTCGTAGACTCCCTGATTCGAGCCTGATCTATTTTACAATAAATTGAGAAACAACTGTACAGCCCCTAGAGTCCCTGAAAGAGGAAAATTTCCAATTCTGGAATACCCATAAATCAGCAAAGAGTCTTTTTAGCTAGTGAATGCCCCGTAAGAATGGTATTGGAACTGAAAAAAAAAACAACCCAACCTTAGCCCTAACGTTAAAACGTTTCTTAGGAACCAATTTGATGGAAGCTGAATTCGGTATTTTCTTTGAATTCATTCCTCGTACCATTTCGGTATTCCAAAGTACTTTCAAACTGGAATATTTACTCGCAACTCTTAAAGGGGAACCAATAGGAAATTAGATTTGGTAAGAATATTTGAAGAAACACGCAAAATGCATTGGAGTTTACGCTGAAACGTTGGGAATTAAAAGCTTATACAATTATAGAACACAACTTTGCTCTTTAAGACGGCCCCCTTTGTAATCGATACATTATCTACTCCGATTGACTTGTTAGAGTTTAATTGAGCCTAAAACTTAATCTTAATCTCATTGTATTGCCAACAATTAGGTTTAGTAATATAATGAGAACTTATAAGTTAAACTTAATGGTCTTCAAAAATTAAATTATGGAGGAAAACTACCCGCGTACTTTCACTATTGTATTATATTTTTCGGGATACCCAAACAAGAAGAGACTGTCTGAGATTCCCCATAGAATTCACTATGAATAGAAACTCTATTGAAACTCTTTCTCAAACTTACTTCGTTAGAGTATAAAGTATAAAGAAAAGAAGGTTTTTCCGTATAAAACTCCAACGCATAATGTGAGTGCCACGGTTTCAAAGGTAACGTATATTTAAGGAAGGTTGGTATACTCAATTCTTTCCATTTTACAGGTAAAAAATGTGCTCGTTGACCCATTTAAAGCGCGGTTTCTTTCCCTTTGTATCTATTAACCTTGTTGGGATCTCAAAAACTACACGAGAAAACCTTTTCTTCCTTTTGAGTAAAAGTTTGCTTTCTAAGTTTTTGATATTGTAAAGAAAATGGTTTTTCGATGAGATGAAGAATGGAGCAGATGCTTTATATCCCCTTTTATAAGGGAGAATAACATATTAGGATAATGTAGATGATTTCAATGGAAGACGCAATATATGGAAAACAGCTTCTGGTGAAAATTAGTTAAAGCGCTTAGTCGGAATGTTTGTGATCACATCTGAAACGAACCTAAAATATCTAATAACATAGTGGTTTATCTAACGAAGCGAGGTAACTTATTCTTCCTCTGAGTAGAAGGCACACCACGTACCAATCAAGTGTTCTTCCCCTCGTCGGTAAGGATAACTCGATACCCAATTTTCCGCAATTCTGGAACGATACGTGTCGGGAATCGCGAATGTCTCATTAAACTATTCTTGCGCGTGCTGTAATTGGTGAATTTGATTCCGTTGTAATTGTAACGATTCGAGGTTAAGAACGCGTCATTTAACAGTACAGTGTTACGGGAAAGTGTGTAATTAACGAGTACCGTGCAATTAAAACTTTAACACAAAATGCCGACTAAATGATATATAAATTAGTTTGAAGAGATATTTGCTGACGGAAATAATTCCATAAACTTAACCTAAAGATGTAGAGGAGAATATCGAATGGTTATCAGTCCATTCTTCTTTTTCTATCTTCTCCCTAAAGAGTATCAAAAATCAATACAGCATCAAAGATGTACTCGGCGAATTCCCTACTCAATGTTTCTTTTATTATATCATCCGTAATATTTATTGTGGAATAGGAAAAAATAATGGGATCTTAATGGAGATTATCGATTAACCTTACGTTTATTGGTTCTTGGATCAAGTAACAGTTGACTTTGATGACTTACATGGTAAGTGACACCAGGAATAAATACATCTAATAAGAATCATTGTGCCCCCATATCTTGTGCCCAGCTCTTCCCACAAAATCCGCCTAGATACTTCGAGAAAGAATTTCGTAATTATTTTCAATACGTGCTTGACATTAAAATCTAGACAAAGAAAATTTTCATTTCTAATAACTTCAGCTATAGCAAAATCCTACTTAGAGAGTAATTTAGATTTCAAGAAGGACAGCAGTTTTTTAGTTTTTATCTAAGTTTCTTTCGACTTTGGGTGCGAATTAAAAAGCTTTCGAGCTGATTTGGCGTTTCTAAGTATAAGAGGGAAGTCGCTCTTGAAAAATTTGAACTCCTAAAGCGGCTTACGATATTATATAAATACGAGTACAAACTTCATTCGTCTAAACTATGACCCAAAAACAAAAATTGTCGCCTTAAAATTGAACCGAAATTCAATCTTTTACAGAAAAACTGTATTTTTGTTATTTTTGTTCAAATAGGGGAGGCTTTTTCATCATTTTTGAGCGCCAAAAGAAAATTTATCTACGTCGGGGCGAGAGCCATAAAGTCCTGTTTACTTTCGGAGTTACGGTGTGGCGAGGGTCGAATAGATGGGATATTTTTCTCCTATATTGTACTGGATATCAAATATTTCTTTTTCTCTCAAGGCGCACCTTGGAGATAAGTAATTTCCGAGTGAATGTCGTTTCCTTGATGTCTAGATCCGTTGATGCGTCCAGCGCAAACAGACATTTCTCTATGATATGCTTATGGAGTTGACCGCCTTGACACCCTTTCACCTTTAGAAATGAATGAGCTAAACTCTTTTCACGCAAAAGTATTATTTACTTACGGAATATTATTAAAGACTTATAAAGATCATTTGCACGAAGAATTATTACCGACTTTTGACATTCGATCTAATGTGAACCGATTTGAATTGAACCACCGTTACCTTTTGATAAAAAGCGCACGAAGACAGCTAGGAACAGTACTCCAATAAGTAAACTAGTATCTACAAAGTTATCCACGAGTAACAGGAAAAAATAACTTTAGAGGGCTTTCCATCATCGACAGACAGCTTCTCTTTCTTCAAACAACCAGAACAATTCCCGGGACTTTCAGATAAGATCTTAAGATGTTTAATTTAAGAATTAAGTGTATAGGGAATGTCCGTTCACTTCAAACTCATTTCCGAGATGGAATTAAGCTCGGGAAACGCTTTTTGACGTAGATAGTTAGGGACCACCATTCAAAGGATTACGCTCTTTTTCACAAGGTATCTGTTATTTATAGACCACGTAACTAAAAGGGAAAGACACGGGGGGTAAAACTCAGGCTTCCATCTCGCTTTTTGGCGCCTGCGCAGTAGCCTTTTTGTATCACGAGAGGGCGAAGAGACGACAATGTACCAACCCCCTCGTATGTCCCGACACCGAGGTTTGCCTACACCCTTTTTACGTCGAGAAGGTCTATTCCTATGGCAAAGACATCTAACCATTTATTTCAGTAACACTGGTAACACCGAGAAATATGGTTAATTTATTTCCTTCCTGCTTTTTTGACAAATTTTGTCAGATTAAAACTTTTGATTAATTGCTGACGAACGTTTTGGCGACATATTTGCGCAACGAGGATTTTTTCGGAAGCTAGTTAGGACTGCTTAAAATTTATCTCGTTAAAACCTGCTGGCAGGTACTAGGCCTAGAAAAAAATCACTCGCTTTTCAGTAACGTATTTCTAAATAAAATTCAATACTTCCGCGTGGAATTAATGAATTTTTTTGTCGACTTATTTTTCATCACATACACGGTAGCAAAGTACACATTGCGCTTTACAAAATGACGCATTCAAAAGTTGGGATTTCATGGGGGGAAAATTTTAAATTCATTTAAAAGAAAATATACGAAAATACTCGAATTAAATTCCACCTTTTGATTTTACCCAAAAAATTTGAGACTCAAAATCGTGCACCCAAAGAACATCCCCCTTTAATTCAAGACATACATATCAGAAACACCCTGTATATCTGTATAGCTAGCATCATCTTAACAAGCCTATTTTTACTTAGTTGCCGAATTATTAAATCAGAATTTACTTCAGCCATAAAATGAAGCCGGGGAGAAAACTACCCTCCATATAAGATTAAGATACTAATTCACGTCCCAAAACTAAACTCAACAACAGAACCAAACGAGACCTTTAATTACGTCCATTATTTTCTATTTAAATTTTTTGACATAAGACTTGTCAAAAAGAAAAAACATTGTATTTTAAACCCAGGGGGAGCTTAACTTAACAACTGTCAGTGTTCCTGTAATTTAAATGAGAGGTTGTCAGATTTAAACCATGGCTAAGAATATCAGAGGTGGATCAGTTGATACCGTCCCAAGGTCAGCGTGAATCGGGAATTTTGTTAACAAGTAGGCGTGGCGTTCCACGCGATTGGTTGGAAGTGCTATAATTTCAAATTATCTATGCAATGAATGAAAACTTATTTGAGTTTTAAAATCATTCGGAGATATCTCATGGATTTTTCACTATGCAGATTGGTCTTACAATTAGTAGAAGAATTGATAAGTAAAAAATTCACTTTATTTTCCTTTTCGCTGGTAAACGTTAGATTTTCAATACCAATCTGTTTGTTTTCTGGTAAACACGTACAATCAATACAGGAGTTCAACTCTAAAATGGAAAAAAATTCAAAGCTATGAAGTCTACGTACAGTAATGTAGGGACTTGGAGCAAAACCTCTTTGCCGAAAATGAATCGCAATCCCAATGGTGTTTTTAGGCGGATCTTTCAAAGTGATGGGTAAGGTAACGGCCTTTTGAACGTTCCTTACAAAAAACCAGAAGGGGAAAACCAATCGAGGTGCCAAACACTTCCATTTTAGAGTTAGAAAAATTGACCGGGACTCAATTGGAATTACGAATCTGGCCTTGAGCTTCAACTATATCAACTACACCTTAACGCACTCCTGTTTTTTGTAAAAAATAAATTTGAGAAGTATCCGAACTCTCTCGAAAAAAAAATATTCAATTCCGAAAAAGTTGGATATCTTCCATATATATAGAGAGAGTGTTTCAAAAAAGGTGGTAAGACAGTGGGTTTTATGGGCTATTTTTATTTGAAAATGTTCTATGACATGTTGCCCTAAGAGTTACCGTTTTAACACCCTGTACAGTGTTCCGATTCGAAGAATCTTCAAAGATTCTCTGCACGATTTGGAATATATTAGAATATCGATTATGGCTCCACAAAAATATATATCCATTTGAAATAACACTCTGTATGTAAGATAGTTCATTCAAAAAAATGAGCCCCTTTTTACAGAAGGGGACAAGCCCGGATCTCTTAAGTCCCGAATTTCTATGTAATGCCAAAACAATTTTTAAGAATAAATATTTATTTACCCACAACTTAAAGAAACCAGTTTCATGAAACTATATACTCAATATCGCCTTTGACACTCAAATGGATTTCTTAGTGTAAAGAGGATTGATATTTTAGAAAAATAAATTTTGCGAGACCAAATACTAGAAATGATAAGCTACCCCGAAAACTTCAAATTGTATCACCTCAATGGAGGTTTCTATGCACTGTATAAAAACAGAAGTAACTCCGCTTAAAGCGTAGAATAATTTAGACTTTTATCAGAGTAAAGAAACCTTCAAGTTCAAGCTGTCGAAGTTCCCCAAGGAATAAGTCTTTGCCAAAGTACACGATCGCCTCATTATATTGATGAGAAGCGCTTCGGGTCTTGCCCAGAATGTATGGATTAATCTTAAGTTATCAAAAACTGTTGTAAAGCCGCGTTACTATATCGGATTTCATTCTACGAGGTTTAAGATAACTTTGCTTTAATCTATTTCTGGTGAATAATATTAAGTCAAGACTGCCTCATCACCACCACAAGCGAGTGTTTCTATTAAGTTCTGGATAACATGGGGTGTCGGTCACAAAATACCTTAAAAGAAGGGCCTCTTTATAAATATAAAGCAAAAATATACCCCGTCCGTCTCTAAAGCCTGTGAGAATTCAACCAATCCCGTAGGGGTACGTGGTTCGGACTAGCAGACGCCGCCACTAAACCAATGTAGTAGTCCTTGAATATTTTTAAGACTAATTAAATACTAATTATTTTGTAATAATAGATCAATTTGTTTTTAATGTTTAATTCCTTTTAGGCCCTTCTTTTAAGGTATTATATTATGTTACCCAACCTTTTCCTTGAAAAACGTTCAGCTGTAGGGTTTTGACAAGTTACTTTCCCACCTCTCACATTACGAACCGAAAGTTGGTCTAGTAGAAAACTGAGATGTGTTAAGGGTCTTAAGAAAACAACACCGAAGTCTATCATAATAAATTAACGGGTAAAATCGTTAAAACGCTATATAGTGACCTCGAATAAAAACGGGCCTAACAAAAATCAACGGTATTTATTGAACGAACTCCGATATAATTCCTCAAAGGGTCTTAACTTGAGCCCCGAAATGTGTCTTAGTACAACATATTTCCTTAGAAAAAGGCTTTTACGTTAGGAATTTAGAGCTCGCCTGCTTTTGACACTCGTGTTTCCCCCTTCACTGTCACGCCTGAATGCCTACAATGGTTCCAAGTGACAATGGTAAAAAGACAAAGAGAAATTATAAGGCCACTTGCGCAGGCCTGAAATTATACAAAAAAATACCATCCTGCTTGCTAGCTGCCTTCCTGCCTGACATTTTTGTTTTTTTTTATAGGTCCCTAGCTTTGATAGAAAAAAAAACTAATTAGACGTTCGTTAATTTAGAAATGTAATTACGCGTATAAATTCAATCAAACGCTCTAGGGTCTGTTCTAAGCCTTTGTCCATGATTATAAGAAAAATTACCTCATCAAGTATAAATAAGATGGTGGTTATAATAATAGAGACGCAATCGCTCAATGCTTATAAATTATTCTTCTTAGCGTCGCAATCTTGAGCAGTACGAGCAGATAGGAATATATATAGTTAATTTCCAGGTGCTCAATAAGAGAGATTGTATCCACGGCCATATTACAAAATGGGGTACTGAAATGTATATAAAAACATTGGCTTACCGAAGTACTTCAGGATATCCGGGCTGATCCTGACGGAATAAACTCGGGTTGTTTATCATTTCCGGTTGGTTCAACTGATATTTGAATTCGCGGCCATCTTGCAAAATGGCGGGTCAAGAAAACTAACCAAAACTTCAAAACCGAATCACCTCCTCTTACACAAACATTAATGCCAGAAACCTTTACTCCAATCACATAAACATTCAGGGGGAACCTAATTCAAAACTGTTTTTTAGACAAGGTTGAAAAAATATTAAAATTGATAAATGTTTAATCTCTATATGCTATTTTTTTAATAACTCAATGCAAAGTAGTCTGTTTTCTGACAGTCGATAAAAAAGAAGAGTTTTATGGGTTTTTGTTAAACCCTGTTGATATCGACAATTTACGTTTGAAGCGTAATCAGTTAGTCGCGATACGTGGGCAAAAATGAGTCGCTTCAACTTTCTCCACGCAGAAGGAATTAAAACTCCAGGAGAAAATGGATATAATATGCTCGAAAAACCAGAGTGGTACGACGAAGAAGAATATCAAAAAGGATGTAAAATCATTAAACGATATACCATTGGGTAAGCAATATCTTTAAAATATTCTTCATTTACATGTCACCCTGTTTTTCTTTCCTATTTTAATCATGGAGAACAACTTTTACAGAGTGTATTTATCCAGCATCATGGGTTCCGTTTTCATGAGTCAATACGATCATTTAATGGCACCCTTAGTAGCTACTGGTAACTTTAAAAGGCTTGAGGTTGCCAAGAGACGAGTGGCCAACACATTTCAACACGCTTTCAAATGGATCGAAGGGGACATGTTCAACCGAGAGGTATGATACGACCTACAGGGTGTTTGGAACCCATACCGTGGGTTCTACGGGCAATTTAGAGTCGAAAATGTAATTTCTATCATATTTTTCCTTGAGGGACACCCTAACCAATTATGTGACCCCTTAAACTAAGTATGAAACTGAGAGACAATGCTAAGTTAATTAAATGGGACTCAAAATCACCTGTACCCTTTTTGAAAAACTCTGTATAATGAACCAATTTCCAATGAACTATGGTTTATTTCCTCCCATGATAGGACCCCGCTTTCAAGTCATTACTAATTGTACGCGGAATGCACCAACGTGTTGCGAAAAAACTCAACGAAACTGGACAGTACCCTCGAGTAGATGATGGACTATGGTTATCCCAATTTGAAATGAATTTAACAATTTTTGCTGGTAAATTAACAACTTCCGGGCTGTCATACAGAATTTTTGCTCAAAATTAACCGTTTCTTTATCTTGGTACACCTAGCAAAGGGCTTCTTCTTTTTATATCCGAAAGAATTGGGTGTTTTCGCGACGGATGACGAATTGCAAGCCGTAGCCTTCGTTTGGCGAGTAATTGGACGCCAAATGGGTATTAGGGACGAATTTAATATGTGCCAAGGAAGCATTAAAGTAAGCTCTACTAAACTCAAATCGAGGAAATATTAATTTTACATTTAATTAAAAGGACATACGTGAAGTATGTCTCGATATAGTCGAACACGTTAAGCCTACTTTGCTCCAACCGAAAGCGGAATACACGACTATTTTGAAGAATACCTTGATCGGAGTTGGAGGATTTTCGTATTTTATCGATTACGCCGCGTTTCTCAACTGGACTTCCAGACTCGTGGATCTGGAGATACGACTACCACTGTCCTGGTACGGAACCGCGTGTGAAATGTTTTATGAAATTGGTTTGAAAGCTTTGGCCATCCCTTTCATTCGAGATATTGTAACACCGTTGTATAAAAAATTCGTGTCGGAAGGTGTAGATAACTACCTGAAAGATGGACTTAAGTCTTATTGAAAAGTTTTAAATATTTAACAAATCCCACTTCACTTTGAAAACAGGGTGCAACTTTTTACGGACTTGGTGCATTGTTTCTTGTTGTAACGTTACCAAAATAAAAAAATCTCTTTCATTTAAGTTTATAAATGTATCTTTTGCTTTTCATACACGCACACAAAATAGACGAGCTGTTACCCCAACAACAACTAAAATCAATTTGTCAACCTTTCGAGATTACGCGTCTTGGGTCTTGTAGTACACATTTGTGTTGTTAGGTTTGCAAGCACGTTTTTCTTAATCTATCGAGGGCCAACGTAAACGCGGGTCCTGGCAGAGATTGACTGCGAGTTAAAAGTAACACAAGTCAAGTCAACCAGAAAATGAATGGGCTTTCCGATCGGGTTGACCCAAAGAAAAAAGGAAAAATAACCATAGACGTAGACCAACTATAAAATGTAGAAATTACTAATTTCACAAAGGTGTTCCTTATAAGTCTGCCATAAAGTAAGAGTTAGTGTTATTTGGGCGGTTTTGAGTCTAAAATGTAACTTGACAGACGGAAAAATGTCAAAACCTTTTCGGCTCAAAAAAAACTGTAATTTAAAACTATGCATATTTAGCACTCCTTTACGCGTAACAATATTAATCGTTAATTGGAACAGTGGCAATTCTGAATATAGAGGTGTTGTTTGTTTATACTGTACTTATTCGTTGCTCTATTAAGCATATTTATATTGTAAGCGAAAGAAATAAAAAAAATGAAACGCGCTAAATTCCTCTAGAAAGATTGAAGGCAGCATCCGTCTTCGAACACAGTTAATATAATTTTTCTTTCTGTTTGAATTGTATTTTAGAATTGTTTAACAAAAGATTCATGACAAAGATGACGGATTCCGCAGACATGACAGGCTCGCATCCACCCTACTTTTACTATCCGCGTGCTACGCAACAAATTGTCAAATTAACCTAGATAACGCTAACATAAACGTACGTCTTCACTTCAATAAAATGTTGTGTACATTAATCTACGTAATATCACACTTACATGAATTTCTCAATTAATCCATGAATATAAATTATAAAGCGTAATAAATTATCTTTTCTTCATTTTGGTGTAAGGTTAGGTTTACTTAGGGTTGGTTAGGTCTTCTTGCCCTGGATTTAAGTTCCCTCAATAGTCCGCCTTCCATCTCGGTTTTTGGAGTCTGCGCTGTAGTCATTTTGTATCACCCTTGAGTGACCTTTTTTCGCGTCAAAAGGTCTATACTTGGAAATCTTGTTAAAAATATATTGGTGCGCTATTAATGGTACAATGAAACGCATTCATGTCGGTTATAACGTTGTTTCGTCGCTTAAAAACGCGTGTTTATATTATATAAAAGCCACACCCGCAATTGAGTTTCATTTCTAAAGACGAAGAAGGTGCTTTTTGGGTTTAAATCAAACTTAAGCGACCGTAACCTTCACTCGACTTACGAATTGTCTATTTCTTTTATTGTTAATTCCGTAACGTTCTGTTTTACTTGACGAAGGGAAAAATCTTATCTTCACTTGGCCTACAAAATTTCAATACACCAAAAAGAAATCAATGGTGCAAAATTGGCACGAAGGTAGAGAGGGGTTACCCGCCTGCCTTCACGAGAGTCAGTATCCGCTACCAGTGGAAGTCATTTGGTGAAATGATTCGCTCAAGAAACGTTATGTTTTTCGCTTAGCAAAAGTTAGATAAGGCAGAAAATGAATATTGTGTTGTTGAAGATAACAAGTCCACGTCGTTAGAGTTTAGACATGGATTATATCAAAGTAAGTTTATATATTTAAGTTTTCTCTAGAACTTAAGACGTACTTAACCCCGGTTAGGGATATAATAACTTTACCGTTTTACTCTCAAGACTTAGGAAGTTTCACTGATAGTTTAGCAATTTACTCGGTTGACAGCCAAGTGATCAGTTTTCCATTATAACAGGAGTAAATCAACTAGTAGTATGATACCGTGTTTGAAGTACCGAAAACGTGTAGGAAAATAGGGAGCGTCCTAGACGTTTTACACATCAGTTTCGTTACGTTTAAACTTTGCGAGAACTTGTACGAGTTAAGCCTAATTTGAATTGAAAATTGAAAAGCACGTGCGCTTTTTCTCGTACGTGCCAAACTTGAAAGATCGTCTATTTCTGAAACCTAACTGTACAGCGCATAGTAGCTTGGGAAATATACCTTAAACTTTAAGGCGTCTGGATATTTTCACCCCATATGGTATCTATAAAGGATGCGGGTTTCACACTCTTGATTATATAATGGCAAATCGCTTACGATACAATATCGATTCCCTCTATTTAGGTCCTTGCTATATGTATATATACATAACAACTCAAAACTAGTCAACGCGATCGTTACTGAATTAATTTTCTATGACATGGTCACATATACGCTTATATCTAAGGACACTTGGCGTTCTATGTACAAATATACACTCCTTAAATCTAGAGGTTGAAGGTATTAAATAATCCTTATCTGACATAGATCAATAACCATGACCCTGATACGGTGAATTGCTCGGGTTGGCAATTTTAACACGAGCAAAAATGCTTTCCCAGTGTACAAAACTGATTGCTAGATGCATTGGGAATAAGCCGGTGCACTTGTAAGGCGAGCGTGCTGGTAAAGCTTTCCAATCTAAAATTGCCTCTTCGGCGCGAATTGGATTAAAAATTTTCTCTTTCATTGTCAATACACGTTGCGTGTTGAAGGTTAGGAAAGATGACAAGAGTCGCTACTTTTTAATTTAAGGGCTTTAAAAGAGTTAGTAAAAGGTTGGCGAAAACCCCCGCGACGCTTCCAGCAATTACGCTTGAAAGCTTTAACAATAAGGGCTCGTTTTCATAGGCGCGAGTTGCGTGAAAATTTCGAGCGAAAGCGGAAACGTTCGAAAAAAATACATTACTGCTCGTGTTCAAGCTCGTGAAGCGTGAGCGTTTTCGAATTTTCTAGCTTCTATGAAAACGAGCCTTAAGGGATAGAAAGTTGAGCGACCAGCAAACATCCCCGCGGCTATTTTCTTTAAGGACAAGTCCCAAATCCTTCTAAGTAAAATTTAATCTAATTTAATAACATCTTAATTAGTCAAGTGTTGCCAAACTAATAAAGTTACTTGATACAAAGTCTTTAAAACTGAGTAACCTGTCGTTGTCAATAAATGAACCCTTAAATGGTTTCAAGGTAGCAATATTGATGTAGTAACCCCATGAAATAATATACTACAAAGACCATTTCGGTTTCTTTATATAAGGCACGAAACATTCTCTATTTTAGCCAACAGAAATTTATTTCGGTAGTCAATTTAGGTTAAGAGAAAGCAGGGAGAAATAGATCTATCCGCCCCTCTTCCTATCCTTCCGCATTATATTCACACTCTTTCTCATTCCGTTAATATTTCCTTTATAAAAGTATTTGGTTGTTATTGACAACTGCCCTTTACGTCCGGGGATACCGCCAGAAGTCACGAGGTAACAAGCAATTCGAACTTCGCTAATAAGGGGTTTGCTTGTAGCGTGTGCACAATCTCGATCCTTTGAAGATTCGGTTCAGAAATTTTGGAGGTAATCTTTAAAAACGCGCTTGTGACAGAGCGAGGGTGTAAAATTGTTAAAAGGCGACTTGGGAGAGATATTCTTTCTTCCGCTAACCCCGTAAAATTAATATTATGACAAGCTGAATATTGTTGATACCGCCTGTTAGATAGCGTTGAATTAATTAAACCCTCGGATACAGAGGAGAGTTTGTTTTCCAGAAAGACCGCCCCGCTGAGAAGCAACTCTCGTTAAATGATGATTTAATTTTCATTGTCTTATCCGTTGACATCAAGCGGTTGACTTTGCTTTACAACGTCGCTCTTATTTATATCAAAACACTTTTCATACAGCTGTAATCTAATGGGAGACGCCATCCAAAACAGAGCTTAACGGTCCTTGATAATATATTCCATCATAAGTTTATAAGATACGTTCCATAAGTCATAATTATAAAGTTATGATGGAATTATATTTTATTATTTTGCAAAATAGTTGTTTATATGATCAAAATGACTGTAGTTTTTAGTTTTATTATAACAAACGTGGCCTTTATTATCGAGTGGTCCTTTTTGCTTCAAAGTGTACCGACCGGTGCGTGACCAATTTCAATGGGAGTAGCTTATTTTACTTTCTACAAAGAAAACTTTGTAATTGGAATTTTGAATGAGGCAAAATCTCGCTAGCGTTACGTTCATTCGGGCACGTTTTTACTATTCTTAACGGATATAAATATATGTATAAGAAAAACGGGACATTAGGAACTTATTCTATAGTTGAAGTTTAAGGAGTTATTGGACATAGGCAGATTTAAACCTAGGTTTTTGAATCTGAAAAATAAATTAAACTTAAAGCTGTAAATATATATAAAATTATTCAGATTACCAACGCGTTAAAAGGTTTGGGATTAAATAGCTAAACGCGATTCATACAAATAAAAAGAAATTCATTCTCTGTTTCTATATCGTTAAGATTAAACACTTCCTTAAGTTTCAGGGCTAGCTAGCCTTTCTCCCTTTTTAGCCACATCGTATATATACGATGAGGCTATTAGTTTGTCCCGCGAGCCTGTGGTGGTGCTAGTGGTGGTGGTGGTGGTGGTCGTCGTGGTAGTAGTTTTTCGCGATTTGGAATGTGGTCAGAGTTACTCAAAGAAATGGTTATGTCAGAGCTAACCGAAGAAATGGTTATTTTTTTTCTGTTTTTTTATTCTAAGAAATGGTAATTTTTCTTTTGGATTCTAAGAAATGGGGCATAAGTCTATGTTGTAAGATAATCTCGGCATAAGTCTATATGCACTTATAAGTGACCACGATCGTATCTTTGGGGTCGGATACTTCTGAACTTGTATGAACAACATGCACTTATAAGTGACCACGATCGTATCTTTGGGGTCGGATACTTCTGAACTTGTATCTTTGGGGTCGGATACTTCTATGAACAACATGCACTTATAAGTGGCCACGATCGTATTTTTGGGATCGGATACTTCTGAACTTGTATGAACAACATGCACTTATAAGTGACCACGATCGTATCTTTGGGGTCGGATACTTCTGAACTTGTATCTTTGGGGTCGGATACTTCTGAACTTGTATCTTTGGGGTCGGATACTTCTGAACTTGTATCTTTGGGGTCGGATACTTCTGAACTTGTATCTTTGGGGTCGGATACTTCTGAACTTGTATCTTTGGAGTCGGATACTTCTGAACTTGTATCTTTGGGGTCGGATACTTCTGAACTTGTATCTTTGGGGTCGGATACTTCTGAACTTGTATCTTTGGGGTCGGATACTTCTGAACTTGTATCTTTGGGATCGGATACTTCTGAACTTGTATCTTTGGGGTCGGATACTTCTGAACTTGTGTCTTTGGGTTTTTACGATTGCGTACTAACTACAGTGTTTCACAAGTAAAACGTTCTCGATTGCTGGAGCCTTACAAACGATGGGGCTCTAATCTGGCCGGGGCCATTTTGTTCTAGAAAGGTTTGACCATAGAAAAGATATCGATTTTCAGACGGCGGAACCGCTATGGCTGATCGGGTTTAACAGCTGTTATCACGCGCTGTGTAAAGTTCGTTAACATTTCGAAATACCCCATAGAGTCGACTTATACTACAGTCTATACAAACAAACCGTAAAAATGAGCTGCCCTAAACCTCAGATATTTAGGGCGATCTAGTTGCCTTTCACCAATAAAGTTAAGATTATAAAGACCATCTAGTTTCGTCTAGGTTTTTTTAAAGATTAAGGGGTCGAATTTTTTCCCAAGAGATAAGTAATGAATCTCTAACAAATTGTGGCAGAAATATATAATTCAGTTATGTATTCACCTAAAAACTCAGACGTCTATTTACTCAAAGTGAAGCAATGGTAGCTCTATAGACTCTAGACCATTTCTTTTTAGAGCAGCCTGGCAATGAAAATATATAGGCCTGTTCATTTCTTGTTGACCTAGGCTAGTTTAAAATAAAAGATGGCAATACTGAAACAAGCTTAACAGTTTAGGTTACCGCTTACGCTTGGATTCAAACTCATTTCCATTTTATTAGATGCCGTCAAGCGAATTATACGAATAGAAAGTAAAATAAAATGAAAGGGATTTTCTTACAGTCGGTTACTTTAAAATATTCAATCATTCGACCCGCATAAAAAAAACATCCATTTTCTACAATTTCAGGTTGCCGGTATTCTGGCCCTGATGCCATGGATATGTCAAACAGTTACCATACCAACGATACCCTTAGTGCCCGTCTATCCGGGGACAAGCGCATCAACGAGTACTACAACCTCTACAAGTAGTTCTACAACTAGCGGCGCTTCCACCACAGAATCTGGCTTCAAACCAATCACGCCGCTCATAAAAGTATCCAAGTCCAAGACTAACCTAACTAATCGAAATGACGAACCGCCGGTTGAACAAGGTCGCAGCGTCATCAGCGCGTCGGATTTCACCTTTGACGAGGACGTTCAAACTATTCTCAATAGCGCCACTGAAGAAACGCCGAAGAGAATAGCTAGTGGTTATGACGATGACGACGAAGACGAGGAGGAAGATGAGTACGAATCACCTCCGACGAGGCCTTACCGACGTCGCAGACCATACGGTGGTCTACTCAGCGCAATGGCGAATAAACTATACGGATCCCACAGTCAACCACAATCATACATTGCCTACGCAAACCCCTACGGTTCATTCGTTAAGAAACGTCCAGGCAGGCCCAGAGATAAATACTACCAACACGGAGGATATGGAACGAAACCTTACACGGAACACTACAAGTTTTACAACCCTTACGGCGGCAGATACAAGCGTCCACCTAAACGATATTCAAATAGTTATTATGGCCTACCAATCGGCGGGGTTTACAAAGACCCGTGGTACACGGGCATGCATCGTCGACCAGGACGACCCTACGGCAATTACGACCGTTACTCCGGTTACAGAAGGCACTCAAAGCCGCCCAAATTTCATAAATGGAAGGACCATAAAGAAGGTGACCAGGAACAAAGTGCGGGACACATTGTCGAAAGTTACGACGATCACGATGACGATAAACAAGTAATCGTAGAAGAAGCGCACGAGCCGCACCCACACCCACCACCTAAGCATGGTTACGAGAAAGTAATGGGTCCACCCCCACCGGAAATCATGGAAAAAATCAACAAGTTGTATAAGAAACCGTGTTACATGCCGCATTGCGAACACTATAAAAAGGGATTCATTAAGTTCTCGTACAAAAAGATTGTCTTCCCCAAGAAGGTGAAAATCATACCGATTAAGACTAAGAAACCTAAAGTTAAACCCGTTATAGTGTACGAACCTCCACCGGAACCTGTTAAATACAGCCCGCCTCAAAAAGTTAAGTACACGGTAGCGGAGCCACCTGTTAAGTATAGTCCCCCACCAACAGTTATAGAGGAGTACCCGAGTCATTCGGTTGATTTTCAAGTGCCTTATGGCGTAGGTGGTTTCGAATACACACCATCGTACCCTACTAAAGAGATTCAGCCTTATATACCCGAGTTTTCAAAAGCACCAGTCGAGGTACCATACCAACCAACTTACATCCCCACGGATTATGGCGGCCATGCCCACGCCGTATCTTATGACGATGGTAAACACGGTTCATACTCCAATCCCGTTGCTCATGTACAAAGCCCTTCTCAAACTGTCCAACCAGTACCGACTAGCGGATATGACAGCGCTAGTTTACAACAACAAGCTTACGCGAGTAATACATACAGTTATGACGGTAACCAAGGTGTCAACGCTTACGCTGCTCCAACACACGGTGGCGCGTCGTACGGAGCGTACGATACCGGGACATACGGCAACACTTACGGGGCAACCGACTACGGTACTGGTACTTACAGCTCAAAAAGTACCAAAGTCAGTGAAGGTGCTTCCCAGAATGATCGGGGTGGTAAAGTATATTTCAATAGTAACTCCAACGGGAAACCAAGTCACTCCACGTACAGCGCCTCAACAGCTCACGAAACGTATATTGTAAAACCTTCCAGCTCCAATATCGCGGGTACAGGATATGTAAAGGAATTGGAAGGCAGACCTACCACTAGCTACAATCAAAAGAAATTTAACGCCCTTAAAAGCTTTTACATGGACGAGGCTAAATACGACAAAGGTCCACCCAAGGATCCGTACGGTCCTACGTATATGCTACAACATGACCCATCTGAAACGTATCCGTATGAAAGATCGGACAAAGCCAAAGTCCACAAAAAGAAAAACTAAACTAACAGATTTGATAGGGTAGTTGAGTGTTTAGGGCATTTTCCTCAACAAGAAAACTCTGAGAACTTTGGTTCCAAACTTCTAGACCCTTTAATATGAAAATGGATTGAAAACAAAGAACCCCATTTTGATTACAGACAAAAAAAAATCACTGTTTTGAAGTAGATACGTTTATCTACTGATTTTTTATAAATAGCTATCATCCTTACAATTAATATTGAAAAAAAAAAATAACTTTGAAAAACGACGACAGCACAGAAACTTTAACAAAATAATGTCATGTTAATACCAAACCTTGGGAAAATAAAAAACTGTTGACTCTATTTTCTTACTATTTTTTCTTCATAAATTGTTAATCAATATTTACATTCAATTTTAAAAATACATTTGGTAAAAATATAAAGACAATGCCATCAAGTGTTGTTAAACCAGAAGTATATTTCCATATTGGTACATTCGTTAATAATTAAGTAAGGGAATGAAGAAAAACAGAGGAAAAATTCAAAACATCGAGACATATCATAGTTGACTCGCTTTACAACAAAAGATACCCATTGTTAGGTAGAAATTTTCGCGCATTGCCTCTGGTGACAGTAATACGTATTTCGAACCAAAAACCGTAAATTGCAGTATTTGCAGCAGTAAGGCTTGATACCAGTATGTTCCTTAAACTCGTGCTTATCGCGCGTCCAATAATTCATAAATGTTAAAGGACAAAATCGGCAAAACATTTTTGTCGATTCTTCGGTATGCGAGCGTAGATGAATATTTAGCATATCGCGATAGTTAAAAGCTTTATCGCAATGTTTGCACTTGAAAAGTTTCGTGCCTAAATGCTGGCCTATGTAATGTCTTTTTAAACTTGTTGGTGACGAATACAACTTCCTGCAAACTTTGCAGCGATTTCGGTACTTGTGACTTCTCATGTGTGTCTGCTTCGCTAGTAACGAGTCAAAAAGCATACCGCAAACGTTGCAGCTCAATCCCGTATCCTCTTCTTCGGGTTGTATTCCATATTTTTCCAGAATCTCCGTGCATGTCAGCTTGGCAGGGTCGTCTATCTCCGCGCCCATATCAGCGCCCGTTACATTCTCCGAGTCTTCAATATTGTTATCCTTTTTCTGAGGTAGGTAAGTATACAAGTTGATCTCTTCATCCGTTAACTTGTCAAGAACTACGTAACAATTCCCAAAATACTTGGGTTGAGCGCCGAAACAATTTTTCCGATGTACTCGACGTCCGTATTTGGTTTCGAACTGCTTTCCGCAAGTACATTTGTACCAGGTAAAGCTGGCGTGTTGTTTAATGTGTTTGTCCAAGGATGATTTTCGACGGAATACCGCCTCGCATTGACTGCAATCGTGTCTAAACCGCTTTTCTTTAGTAACTACGGTTTCCGAATGTGACTTTGTATGCGTCTTTAATGTCGCTTGATTATGGAATGACTGCTTACAAATTTCGCAGAAAAACAATCCTTTTCCAATATGCTGAGAAACGAAATGAATTTTTAAGGAACAACGTCTTGTAAATATAGCTTTGCAGAGTTTACACTGAACACTGCGTTTGTGGGACCTTAAATGCGCTATTTTATCTTGAACGCTATTTGATTGCACTCCGCAAATTCCGCACGTCATATTTTCGTAATCTTCAACTTCAATATCGTATTTTTGTAAAATTTGAAACGGGCTTAGATTTTTATTGGACGATTTTTTCTTGGGTACGGTCTTCCTCGAAGAATTCGAGGAATACTTGGTCTTAATTTGATCGTCGCTTAATTTTTCCATGACCACGTAACACTGTCCAAGTTGACTGGAAACGCTGGGTTGATTTTCAGCGGGCTTTTTGACTGCGGCGGACTTTTTAGGAAACCGTTTAGACGCTGATACTTTCTTACGACTCTCTTTAATTTCATTATCCGAATCAATTACAAAGTCAGCGGGTTCTTCGTAAGACACTAGCTTCCTTTTCTTACGTAGGGAATGTCCGTGGTAATTATCGTCATCAAAAAGAAACGGAAGAAGTTCCGGATCAATCTTTTCGGGGTCAATGTTCAAAGTTTCATCCGTTTGAGGTTCTATATAGGAAACTGTTTTGGATTTCCTTCGAAGCGAGTCGTCGTCTTGCAACTGAATCTTCTTGTCTTCCGACTCGTCTATATTTTCCGAACTCTCGATTTCGTTTGGTGTAGGCATACTGGATTGACCACCGTGCGCTTCTTGTCTGTGTATAATTAGGCTAGCTTCTATTATAAAAACTCGATTGCAAACGCCGCAAATAAAAGGTTTTTCGTCATAGAGGGACCAATTAATTTGTTCCGTTGACGTTGTCGGCACAAATTCCGACGATTTTGACGGTAGTGACTCGAGGGTTTCCGACTCAATAAAGGGATCTGGTTTTTCTTGTTTAGTCAATGTCTTTGAGGCTGGTCCGGGTCTGCGCTTCTTCAATTTACCAATTGTTTTAGAAGCTGGCCCTGGTTTTTTATTTAGCTCGGGCCACGCGTCCGGTGTATGGTTGTGTTTTACTCGTTGATGCTCGGTTAATTTTTTCAAAATCGTAAAGGCCTCGCCACATTCGATACAAATATGCGGTTTCCTATCGCCATCAACATTTTCTTCATCGGTATCTTCGCCATTAGAGGAACTAGCTGAGGAATTGGTGGTTGTTGAATTAGTAATCTTAGAGGAGGACATCTGTCTTATCATTTCCGTTTGAATCTCCCACATTCGGCTGCCAGGAGGCATGGTACTTGAGAAACTTTTATAAGCCTTATTTACGGGTCTGTCCAATTTAAGAGGGACTCCCGATTGTACCGTCATTCCATTGAAACTCTTGTAGGCTCTGTTCGCTTTATTATTTTTAACCAAGGCGTTATAGGGATAAGTAGGAGACGTCATTGGTTTGACTTTTACGGGGCTAAGTTTGATAAGCGAGTTTTCAGTCGATTTCCCTCGCAGGGAAGGAGTTTTCTTCATACGAGCGAGTTTCTTGGCCCCAGGTTGAACCACCGGGTTTAATGGCATCGAGTGACCTGGTTCCGTCGATGAAAAATGAGTAGATTGTACCGATTTCTTTAAAAAAGAAAGAGGGATTTTCTTGACGGGTTGCGACGTTTTCTGAGGTGATAATTGGACTGCGGATGCGAGTTTCTTTGATAGAAGCTGCGTAGAAGCGGGCTTTTGGGATGAAGTAGTGACCGTAGTATTTCTGTCACCAGGGCTAACTAATTTCTTTGGCATAGAATTAAATAATCTCACGTCTTTAGTTACGGTAACTTGGGTAGTTGAAGTTCCTTGGAGGTTTTTCGCCGATTTATTTTCGAAAGATGTCTTTGGAGAGGACAAACCATTCAATCCTCTAAGCGATTGCGGGCTAGAACCGGTACCATCAGTCGTCAATTTCTTTTTCCTAGGGGAGTCCACTTTGTGCCACATTTCGAGATGCGAGCTTAAACATCTGCTATTAGTGAACTTATCTTCGCATAAACGGCAAGGGTAAACTTTCTTTCGCGTTTGAGAAGGTTTCAACTGTTTATGTCGCCTCAAAGAATCCGAATAATTAAACCTAAAGCCGCACTCGTCGCAAACAAACTTTCTGTTACCGTGTTGACCTAAATAATGTCGAATATAATTGCCGTTGCTTGGAAAAACTTTACCGCACGTTTGACACTGATAATGTTTAACCATTTTAGCAGGTGAATCGGCCGTACTCTTCTTTACCGGGACTTTATCTACCTTTTTCGTAGATACCTTGCACTTGTTGGTCTTTTTGTGATATAATATTTGTCGTTTTGTTAAGAAGCTCTTGCCGCAATCCTCGCATTTCATTAGATCGACACTCAAGGGGGCGTTCATTTGAGTTTGATTTTTGACCTGACACGATTTAGATTTTAAATGCAGCATAACTTGTCTACTAGTGTCAAAGCGTTGGCCGCACGAGCCGCAAGGAAATTTCTTTTCACTTAATAACGTGTTGCGAAGAATGTCCATTTTCGATTTTAGCGGGGATACAATTAACTAACAACTGCGCAAATTATTAAAGGTTCAACGATCTTGGGCTCGTAGTTCTTGCCGAATTAGTAACTCGATCCATCCGATGGCAGTTTCAACGCTTAAATAAAATCGTATTCTTAACTATGGCATTAAAACCTCAAAGAGTGAAGATGGTGAGTGGGAACTCATGCAATTGCGAATTTAAACACGCAAGACCATTACTACGTTAAGGAATGAATTTTAAACGCAAAGAGTTTCAAAGCCTACATTGCATTCATTAAACATGCTTTAACGGGTACGAAGAATTTCAACGATGTGTCCGAAATTTATACACCCCGAGGTAAGTAAAACATTAAGTAGCAACAATTATCGCAAAACAGAATGCAAACTACGTTTTTGAGAATGATAGCTCAGAATTAACCTTATTGAAGAAGCGCTTAGTTATTTCCCCGAACAACCGTTGCACCTAACAACACGCGTTCAACAACTTATTTCACGACTTGGTACAGCGTAAAAGAGCCTTCATCTCATCAGTAATCGCGACAATGGAAAAAGCAAAGAAGCAAGCGCAAGAGAAAACTTTCTTACCTTTAAGTATAGAGTTCAAATGATGATCACCCAGCATTTTTTGATCACAATGTTGTTGTATAAGCAAGTATCCCTTTGCAGTTGTGATCCCTTCCTTGCACCTTGTAAATAAACGAAAAAAAAAAATATATGTTTTCATTATACTGGATATATCGGGCATTTGCATCGTATAATGTGCAAAAAAGGCCTATTCCAATTGGACACTATGTGCAAGGGAGAAATCACAACAGCATAGTACATTATTTTGAAAATAAGCTTTATTTATTTATTAATTCTATAAAAAATGGTTTTATTAAGATACATTTGGCCATGGGGAGAAAAAAAATTACAAAAAAAATTAAAATAATCTCATTTTTAATTAAATTATAAAATCTTAAGTTTTGCACACTTTTTTCTTAAAAAAAAAAATACGTAGTTGCGAGTAAAATAATTGAGCAATTTTCAAATTTTGAGAAATGAAAAAAAAATTGGGTACAAAGTAAAAAAAGAGGAGTTAATAAAAATATCAAAAATCGAACTGTTTTTGAAATTAAACAAACTGTAATGCAAAAACGTAATATTGAAAGGAAAAAAAAACAAACTCCAACTTGGAGTTTGAAAACCCGTAAAATAACTTTGAACTTTGAAAACAACTCCCAACTTGGAGTTAAAACAATACCTTGTTTCTTTTCATGGCACAATATTAAACATTTGTAAAGAAAATAGGAATATAAATTGAAAAATTGGCAAAAAGAGGACTTAAGTAGGTTAATTCTTGGCCAATATCATGAAAATGCATGTACCTTAATTTTCAAATGAAAGCCATTCATTTGCTCAGACGTTCAACGTAATACTATCTTTCGTGTCGCGATCGTTTACTTGTTCTGTCGCTTAGGTTTCTTGCCCGAATGCGAATTTCTTACGTGAAGACCTAAGCCAGATCTCGTTGTAAACTTTCTTTCACAAAAACGACAACTAAATTTAAAGTCTCGAGGTGCAGGGGGATCCCTAACTTTTTTCCGTCTACGGTGTACATTATATTCGTGACTATTTTTTTTCTTTAATTCAGGAAACTCTTTACCGCAGTGAGGGCAAAGATATTGGTCGTGAATGGACTTTTCAAATGCCTCATTTTGGTCTGAACTAGTCGTATTTTCAAGTACAGATTGCTCTGTTTCTTGTTCTTTCAACGAATCCGACGAACTAGACGCTTCCGAATCAGATTGTTGGTCTAAGCGAGTGGATACTTCTAACAATGGATCTGAAGTACTGGGAATGTATTGGTTCGAAGTACTAGGGGCTTCTGAACATAGTGGACTTAAAGTGGGTGTACCTTGCGAAATAATGGGACCTGTAGTGTCGGTAGCTTGCGAAATAATTGGATCCGCTTTATTGGTACCTTCCGAAATAATTGGATCCGCTTTATTGGTACCTTCCGAAATCATGGGACCCGCCTTATTGGTACCTTCCGAAATCATGAGATCTGCCTTATTGGTACCTTCCGAAATAATGAGATCTGCCTTATTGGTACCTTCCGAAATAATGGGATCTGACTTATTGGTACCTTCCGAAATAATGAGATCTGCCTTATTGGTACCTTCCGAAATAATTCGATCTGCCTTATTGGTACCTTCCGAAGTAATGGGATCTGCCTTATTGGTACCTTCCGAAGTAATGGGATCTGCCTTATTGGTACCCTCCGAAATAATGGGATCTGCCTTATTGGTACCCTCCGAAATAATGGGATCTGCCTTATTGGTACCTTCCGAACTAATAGGATCTACCTTATTGGTACCTTCGGAAAAAATGCGATCTACCTTATTGGTACCTTTCGAACTACTTGGGCCTGTAGTGGCGATACCTTCTGGGCTAACACTAATGGTTTCTAAAGTTTTGGTACGTTCCGTTTCTATTACTGATAAGGCGACACTAGCGGGTTCTACTTGTAAAAGGCCTGAAAAAATTGTTTCCTGTACCAGCTGGTCATCGCTAATAGGAACACTGCCGATTGGCATCATGACTAACTCATCCAGTAACTCTTGATTAGAGTCTGGATTTAAAATTAAATTTTCATCCGATAAAGAAGGGGCAGTAATGTTTGTACTTATTAAATGAGAAGATACTTCTGAGCAAGTATCTGGTCTTTCTATCAGAGGAGAGCTATAAGTTGAGTTGGGACCAGACAAATCTTTAGGTGGGGTGACACGATTGACTGTCCTTCGTTTCCAAACTACTTTACTTCTGGAAGCCTTAGGTTTCGGAAGAACCATAGGTTTATTCTTCTGGAATTGATCTGAAACGTCTGAGCGAGGTACTTGGCTTTCTTCCTGGGAAAACTTGGCATCTCTCGAGATCATTCTGGCATCTGGCATCCCATTGGCCATCGCGCGATAATCGAGACGACGCCGTCTTTCAACGCAATTCCTACGTTTTTCGTGTTCGTATTTATCAGCCACGAGTTTTCCGCAATATTGGCACATATGCGCGAGACGTTTGTGATCTTTAACGTCGCTTTGATCTTCGAATCGATTGGCGCAGAGGTCGCATCCAAAAGGTAAGGTATCAGAGTGATTACGTCGAATGTGATGGTTGAGGGTATCGTTGTAATTGAATGATAGCTCGCAGAATTCGCAATGAAAATAATTTCCTATATGCTGCCCGAGATAATGTCGTGATAAATTGGTTTTAGAGGGGAACATCAGATCACATCCTTTGCACTGATACGGTCGAGTTTTATGAGACTTGAACAAATGACGTTTCTTGCGATCAAGAGTGGTAAAACGTCGCTCGCATAAAACACACGTTAAATCGAGGCTTTCTGGGTCAATATTCAAGCGTGAAAGAATTAAAACGGAATTACTAGCCTTCAGAGACTCCTCATTTTCAGTGCTCTGATTTCCCAGTGAAAGCTTTGCTCTATCTCTCAATTTTTTATCTCGGAGTTTTTTCCTCTTATTTTTCTTGGCTAATTGCGACAGATTCACGTAGCACGTAGGAAGACCAGTTGAAACTTGTACAGGCGGTGTATCAAATTTTTTAACGGGTGGATCAAAATCCTCCAAGGATTTTTTAACAGACTCTATATGTTTCAGTTTCTCGTTAAATAGATATCCTCCATCTTCATTATCATACTCGAGAAGAATGTCGTCTATGACGGCCTCTTCGTAGGAGATTACTTTCTTTTCACGTTGCGAGTGTCGCGTTCCCGCGGATTTCTTAGCAAATTTCTTTTTACTCGGTAAACGCTTTACGCCATTGCGATTGCGATAGAATTTGTCATTCCATTTCAGGGTACCAACATCTGGCGACATATCAAAATCTTTTTGATTTAAATCTGGAAGCTTGGGTAGTTTAAAGGGACTAGTTTCGTTGGTGTCATCCACTCCTAAGACTTTATCCATCATAAAACGGCGGAATTTAAAAGCGTCACCCCCTTTCCTCCATTTATTTTGTACCGTATCTATGACATTGCTTCGACTAACTGCGCTATCCTTGGGATTTGATTCTGTATCGGGCGAACTTGACTCTAATTTAGGTCTTTTTGATTTTGGTTCAACGGTACTTATTTCTACGCCACCCATCTTCAAATGTCTCTTATTTTCCCTAGGAGTTGAACCCAATTCTTCATCGTTACACAATCGACGACGAAGCAACGAAACGCTAGGAACATCGGTGATTGTCGCGTTTTGTTTGGCACAAATGCTGCTGTTTCGAGCATCTAACAGCAGATTTTTATTAATGCCATTGTTAGTAATGTTAATGGTTATTACGTCAGGGTTTGAAAGTGGCTGAATGTTACTAGTATCGTGGCTGGCGTTTTCACTTGACCTTTTATCGAACGTATTAATAGCGAGGACTTTGGGCTTTTGTTTCGACACGTTTAAATCATCCTCAACGTAATTTTTCGAGCTGGATCTTTTATCAATCAATTTGTTACGGTGTGATTTTCCATACGTTAAATCATCTTTCTTAAACTTGACGTGGCTCTCTTTGTGAATTAACAAGCTTACTTCGATAACGAAACACTCGCCACATATGTCACAGAGAAATGGTTTCTCTTCCAATTTGGGAACAATTTCATTTTCAACCTTACCAGGTAAATCGCTAACTTGACCCTCTGGGCTATCATTACCGAAAGTGGACTGATTGCTCGGACTCTTAGAATGGACAACGCGCTTATGCTGGTTTAAGCATTTGCCGTTGGTGAATACTCTTTGACATTGCTCGCAAGGATATCTACCTTTCGTTAGATGCTTCTTTTCCAGTTTATTATGACCCCTCAAACTATCAGAGTAGCTATATCTACAACCGCATTCCTTGCACGCGTAAGGCTTAATTTTACTATGCTGTCCAACGTAATGTCTTTCGTAAAGGAATGTAGAAGAGAAACATTTCTGGCAAACTGGACATTGATATTGTCGG
Source organism: Phalangium opilio (assembly GCF_054372755.1). Classification (NCBI taxonomy): domain Eukaryota; kingdom Metazoa; phylum Arthropoda; class Arachnida; order Opiliones; family Phalangiidae; genus Phalangium; species Phalangium opilio. The sequence continues at coordinate 269,750 of NW_028324189.1, forward strand.
CATAAATTAGCGTTACATTCAGTATCGCGTTTTTGTTTGGGTTTTTCGTTTGATTTAGATTTAGTAGCTTTGGTTGTAGGCTTTTTCGGGGCGCACGCGTGTTTTCGTAAAAGAACTTTATTTCGAAATGATACGCGACATTCGTCGCATTTATACGTCTTGGTTTCATTAAGAATTTCGTGAGTATCTTCGTGTTCTAACTTTTTGGCCAGGCTCGCCAATTTCTTGGAACAATACACGCAATTGTACTTAAGAGGTTGAATAGGTCTATCGACTAGATTATCAGAAATACGCTTTGTCGTTGTGACTTTACTCTTAACGGAGCGAGGTAAAGTGTTTCCGTTAGTGGTCAAAGTTCCAATGGAATCAGAATATGATAATTCTCGTTCCTCTATATTGGCCATGGTGACCTACAGTTACATTTACAGAAATGTTACCAAACTAAAATCTTAAATATGGTAGATGGTTTAATTTTCCCGAATAATGTCAGTACTGTCAACAATAACTACAGTTTATTATCACCAAACCGAAAAAATTACACCTTAGTCCTACTTAGCGTAACTTAAACGGTACAAGTAATAAGTGTCCAAGACTAAAACCAGGACTGTTTTGCACATTCTATACTATTAATGAATCTATAGTAGGTTCCTACAGTATATTATTTCAATTTGTCAGCGCCCGATGAAATTGACAAGCCACTTTAATGGCTGGGAATTGAAATATAATTACCTTTGCGATATCAGCAGCCGGCTTTTCAAGAATAATACTAGAGGCGTGTCAGCAGTAGGATTAAAATTGAATGGTTGTTATAAAATCCACATTACTTCTGTAAAGATAATTATTAGTAAAGATAATTATTAATAAAGATAATTGTTAGTAAAGATAATTATTAGTAAATGGTTGAATGCAAATGTGTAGCCTGGAAAAGCAATTTCTCACCTAATACAGAGTTGTCATACGCAATACAAATTGGTCTCTCATACTTAAGTTGGTTGTTTAGACAATCAATGTTACTGGAAGCAAATGACCACTATCAAACATCTGTCGATCACCAACAGGACAATTCACAAAACCTATATGGAAGTGGATTGGAATTAGCGTGACAGGCCAGATATTTGGTAAAACTGTCTGTTTTAGGAATACAATCTTTAAAGCATTGTTAAATTTTAAACAACATTAATAAATTTTGAACTTTTTGCAAAAGGCACATTTATGTTGTAGTATTGTATAGTACTCTATGCAACAAACAGGGCCTTATTTCTTTAGCTTGGCAGAAACTACATAAAATTAACTGAATAGCGCCCCCCCCCCCTCAAGGCGAAGTCAGGATCAGTGTGTCTCATACCCTCAGGTTTGGCACCACAATGACGCTTATTTTACCATCATGATGTCAACAAGTAGTAATTAAAATTTACATTTATGGATAATGATTATTATTTGCAAGCGAATTTGACTGTAAAACCTACTGTCAGCAAATGCAGTGAAGCTGCTGCTATTAAAACATTAAGTGTGAACTTAGAAGGAACAAAAGGCCTATATGCTAGCGCATTGCAGCTCCAATGCAAAAATGGCGACAAAGAATCTTGTCGAGATGTTGTCTAGGTTGATTAGGGTCCGCGAGGAATCGCCTTCCCTACATCGAGCGTTTCCTTAAATTTTATCATTTATACTTCGTGTCTTAACTCAAAATTAGAGTACGTTTGTCGCTTATAACATAAACTGTCTATTTTAACTTAAATTTCTGATTTGAAATTGAAGAATAAGAAGAATATACCATAAATACGTTGACTTACCACTGTCCAAGCGATCGAAGACATCGGCCATTTTGAAAACAATGAAGTGTGCGGCGTGCCGGGCTGCCAGAAACGCGGGAATATATCTAGGATATTTGGGAAGTAATACAATTTGGCGGGAAGAAAGTGTCGTCTGCTATAATTGGCGCGTAAAATTTGAATAGGAGATTTGACAATAATGGAGATGTAAGAGTTTTGCGCGGAGTAATTTTGAAGTTTCTTTTTATTATTATTAAAATTGTTTGGAAAATCTTTAAGAGTACATTTTGGGGATTGTTTCTAAACCTAAAACTTCAAAGTACCATATATTTTGAATGCGTTTCACTCTGGTTTTTATATTAATTTGAAGGTATATAAGATAGATACAGAGGGGGGGGGGTCCTTGCTCATTGCGTAACCACCTAAATTCACAACAAATACGCAGTTCATATAAATATTTTAGGAATTCGCAAAAGTAATACTCTTTTTGAGTTTCTGATATGAAATATGACAGTCATCTAATTTGTGTTAAAGAGACAGGCACCAGACCATTTAATTAACTTTAAATTAATGAATGTAAAGATTATAAAGACATGAAAATCTTAAAGCAACGAGGAACGGTTGCCAAATACATAGAAGTAGCAGGCGGGTTGTTCTTGAAGTGGCGAAATCCTATGAAAATGACCTGTTGGTACCTTTGTAAATATTTTAAGAAATATACTGACTTAAAAACCCCGCACACATTTTCTTCAAAATGAATGAAACTTCTACTAACAGAGACAGTTTCTCCTTGCGCTACCACCTCACAACTGCTCCAGTTTTGGTGCAATACCTCCAACGCAATTTCGCCACTGAGCACGTTTACTTTTACGTTATTTAAGTTTTCTTCCATGTAGTTAATTAACGAATGCTCTGCAATTAAATGCGAGCGTTAATATCCATCCTTCTACTGTTTCGAGTAAATCTTAAAATTACTCGGGAAATCAGCGAGAAAGACTACTTCCTCATCATGAGTAGCCAAGTACTTCTCTTCAATTTGCTTCAAATCCCTTCTCCAGTTAGAAAATTCTTGTAGGACAGGCATTACCCAGTTAACTTTCTTCACTGGTGACCACGATGCCTTTAAAATGTCAACATTTGGATCGTACATTCTATAACAAGAGGTCATTTTACAAAGATGGACTTTGTGGCGAGGTCATTGTCAAAGTTTCAAATTTACCTTTGAGCAAATCTACCATTTAACGACATCCAGACGTCAACGTAAATCTCCATTTCGCTGATGTTGAGCTTCTTACGCATTTGGTATTCGAGGCAATGGGCAAATTGTTTTACCATATCCGCGTGATGAGTCCATCTGTAATTTTGAGTCCACGCCTACAATAATTTCAATGTCAACGGAAGAATTAAGATTATAAAAATAAATTTAACCAATTAAAGTTACATCCGGATCGAGAAACCATTTGTTCCCAGTTCGGGGGTCCACGACGGTCACTTTATTGTGGACAAATCGCCAGTTATGGACCATCATATCCCAAGAGTAACCGTAAAGTCCACTAGTCCAAGTACGGTAACCAGGCGTAAGAAACTGAGAAAAAGGCAAGAATAACTGCAAACTAAAATGAAGAACAATTCCAATGAGTGGTACAACTCGGTGTAATTTAATAGATTCACTGTTGGACTGGTCATTCTCCTAAAACCAAATTGTATTAGTGAATAAATTAAAAATGGTTAATTCGCCCATACTGTAATAATCTTAGTGGTCTTCCTACAAATTATCTTTGCCTTTCTAAATGGTAACTTTCTAAGCACATTCAATGGCCAATCGTAATCGCAATACAATGGCATAGTCGCGATCATGACGTACGGAAACATGCCTGTAAATTTGAGTTCGGTCAACGACTAAATGTAATTCATAAAGGTATTCATTACCAATGTGAAATATTTGCGAATTCATTAAATGAAATAGTCCGATGAATACGAAACCAATTATTCTTGTCTTATTAAAAATAAGTAAAAACCCTCCAGTCAAGTCCAAGAAAAATCCGCACCAATGAACAATGTAAAAGTCTATATTGTCCCGGGATATGAAATACCTGCAAAGGGAAAATATCAATAAATACGTTAGATGGAGGGAGTCCTATGGTCAAGCGCCAGACAAAATTAATCATACTTGAAGACATCGAAAACCCAATGATTTGACAAGTACACCATCGAATATCCTCCAATCCAATCTTTGTCCATTTTTTTAATACCGGCTATGAAGTATACCAGAAAAATCTGTAAAAATAAAACACATTTAAACTATGAATATTCCCTTAAATTTAAATAGCGTAGTCACTTGTCCTCTCAGCGCAAAATAGTTCCAACAGGGAAAGCTACGATATCCGGGTGTCTTCGACAACATTCCGTGAACTGTCCTGATTATAAAAATAACGCACGCAATTGCTAACTGCAAGATTTTCTAAATGGCATAAAAACTTACCAGCAATTATTTGCGCTGCTGAACAACATCAAAATGGATATTAGACCATATAGATAAGAGTGGTTATTCCATCTTGATTTGTCCAGGAAAAATATGTACCAATATGACAATATGTAAATTGCGCAACTCCATCGAAACGCCATACCGAGAGCGATACCAATTGCACCTAGAAATTACAATTACAAGTATGACTTCTAAAAAAAACCAAAATTAACTTCAACTAACCCATCATCATACAGATATAAATGGCGCACATCCATGGTAATGGTGGAACAGTCATGAAATCGAACAATGGAAACCGACATTCGTCTGGGTCACTCCAACGCGATTTTAATACCGGAAATCCACGTTCCTTGAAGATATCCAGTACCATAAGCAACCCTTATAGTAGAGAAAATAATTATTATGAAAGGACTGTACCGAATTACAAATCGTACAACAGTAATAAGTTTACAAAAATTTCCCGCAGTCAAGTCTCTTGGACATACTAACCAAATAGCGCGCGACAAACGGCTAAATTGGTTGGATTACACGGACGATTCAACTTTGACGACAAATTATTTATCGCCTGCTTCAGACTGAAAGACATCTTCCCAAACGAAAATACGAAGCCCAACTGTACTGGCGAGTTAACGTAACAAAATACCATTGTACCATTAAACGTGACGTCAAACCTCCCTCCCCTGGATTATATTTTCCTTCGACTTTCGAGAGTTTCCATGACAACTATACTGTTAATTCCTATTTTTACCTGTAGTAAATCTTTAAATAATCCTCATTGAAGCTGGGGCACGACCTGACTCTATTTGGCAAAGAGCTTAACTCCTACGTTTCAACACCTTTGTTTCCGACACAAACATTGGATGTAGTTAATCTTATTAAGAGAGATAACTCTTCAATAGGAAATTTATGATAATCAGTAAACACCCACCTTCACGTTGAAAAGAAAAATTAATTCGAAGCTTGCAAGCTGCTAGGAAACACATTCTAAACGTTGACTAAAATTAGCTCGAAATTTTGAATTGGTTTATACAAATTTATTTACAATATTGTTAACGGTACATAAAAAACATTTTACGTTGTTAACAAAATAAACTTTAGAAAAATAAACAAAATACATAAAATGTTTATGTTGATAACAAAAAAAAACTGAACAAAATAAATTAAATTTGAAAATAATCAATTTTGAAGACTAAAAATAATAAAAAAAAATTGAAAATAATAAATTTTGAAAGATACAAAAAAAAAACATTTCGTACCTCTTTTGTTTTCTTGGGTGTAATTTTAACGACGTCTCTCGAAGTTCATCGTCGGTATCGGTTGGTGTGATTGGATGTGCCGGTACTTTTCTCGTAACGCTATACGGAAGGTTTTCTTACATTAAAATCATGTCGAATGAAGTTTAAAATCATTTGTTAAGTACATTTTGATATCCGTAGCGCATTGGAGCAGATTGTCCTTGAAATTACTAAAAGACGCCATGGCCGCTTCCCTTAATTAGAATAATAAAGGGTCAAGAAGTTTAAGTTTCATTCATTAGAAGAGTACTTCCAACATGGGATCAAACCTTCCTCGAGACATTTAGCATCGAGTGTATATTCTTAGAAAGTGTTATTTACCCACTTAGTTACAGATTAATAGGCCTTCTATATTTTGAGTTAGGGCAGACGTTCGTAAGATATGTTTCATAAGTTTGTACGGAAACATGTTTCGTAAGTTTTTATGGAGTTTGTCACGAAGTGATGTTGGTGAATCGTCATACATTCTCGTAAAGCGACGCCTGGTAAGGCTCTGTCAAAGACCTCACCAGACTAAATAGGAAGATGCACTCCAAAACCGAGTGTAGTTAATTCTAGCCTCGTATAGGTAGTGTCATACTTATGGAACATATCTTATAAACTTATGGTTAGGGCAATGAAAGTCTAAAACAATTTCAATCTTACTCTTCAGAATCAGAATTCGCTGGGAAATGGTAGGGATGGCTAGGGTCGTCTACTCCACTAAATCCGCTGGTAAATAAGTAAATTAGGTTATAATTAAGTTTAAAATAAATACGCGGTTTCAAAGACTCACGGTACTACAATTCCCTTGCGACTTCGTCTTACAGGTTTACCAGCCTAAAAATAGAAACTAATTTAAAACAGGGTAAAGTGTAACCGTACGATAACCTTCCATCATTCTTTCTTTAGCAATTCGTAATTAACAATGACTGTTACAATTATAGGTTCCTAAACACGATTAAAGAAACAATGGTTTAATACTTGCCCTGTACGTAATATTTTTTCGGGGAAGTTTGCCTTCCCTAGAACCAAAAAACCTGGAAAACATTGAACGTATTTCAATATGCAAAAAATACGTGAGAATTAAACCGACAAATGTTTAGTTAACAAACGTTTAAAACCCCCTATGACATACTTAAAAGATTACGATAACATTTATAAAACAAATGAAGAATTCTAGTCTTATTTAAAAATGCTATAAGTATATACTGACGATGTTCTTGACGTTGATGGCATGGATTTTGATCTACTGTCCAGACTGACTAAATCTAATGAACAGGGCGAAAAGAACTAAGAATAAGACTAAGAGAATAATTTAAAGGGAAATTTCACATGTGACATGGTAAACATCGCGCATACAGAAATTCAAAAATTTGACTTTGAAAATTAAGCGTAAATGGTTGGGGAAAAATGTCATCATGACCTTGAAGAACTTGTTCAAGGTCACGTGCTCCATCGGCCTATAAGTACTGCCTAATTTCCCCGTTGTGACCAGCAAAATGTAAGACCATTTTTACAAACCACCGAAAAGCGTTTCGGCTCTTGATATTGCGGCACTTGTCTGGGCCCCGTAGGTTTCTCGTTCAGTTACATATTCATTTCTATCTTCTACATTAAATATAATAATTAAACTTTGCCTGTTAAAGTTCTTAATTAAAAATAAAACCATTAGAATTACGTACCAACAGCAAGTCGTCTTGCTATTTCAATATCACTCGAGTCCGAGTCCGACGACATTGCAATTACTTGTTGTAGCACCAACTGACAAAGACGTAACTCGTTACCAAATTCTGCTCTAATTGAAAGCGAAATGATTTCACTTTTTCGTCTTTTGACCTATTACCAGAGGTGGGGGAACGAGTGATTTGCGCCCCCTAACATCGGGGCAAGTTAGTTAACGTTCTTCTGACGCGGTTATGTCTAAACTTGCCCAACAGCGGTGCGCCCAATTGACATTGTGCACCCCCCTCCCACCGAACGCTACTTCTACTTTGTTTTAGAGAAGGCGTCCGGGGGGGGAGGTATTATTGTACTCCCTAAGATTGGGGAACAATATTCAATGCGTTTTAAGTCTAAAACGGCCCAAAAAGGAGAGCGCCAAATTGACGCGGTACACCCCCAAATTAAAATGGTTTTTCCCTCGTGGCATCAACGTAAAATAAAAACCAAATTTTATTTAAAAACATGATATTTTTAATTTTACTGTCAGTTATGTTTAACATTACTACAATCATAGGGAAGTGGGATTAATTCTTAACAATATTAATAATGAAAGAAAAATAAATCACTACAAGAATATGTAGATCAGTTTGGCCTAAAAATTTAAGCAAACAAAACAAAATCAAGCTATTGCGTTCTATAAAAACTAGACGTGCGGCTGGCGTAAAAAGTGAAATACTTATTGATATATAATGACGATTATTTTCTTATAAATAATAAAACAAAAATATGAGAGAATAAGAATTAAACATAACCAATATTTAATACCATAAATACTTTTATCCGACACTTTTTATTTTTAGCTGGTTAATTTTTTTTTATTTATTTTCTTTCTCTAGACTGTATTATATTTTGTATTATAAATATAGATGTTGTATTTAATATAGTTTTAGTCAAAACACGTGATCATCTATCGATCAAATTAAGATTGAAATTTTGCTTCTACCGCTAATGAAATATCATAGGAATCTATACTAAGTACCAGTCTTAGAATGATTGATATATTCCATAGACAAACAAATAAAGGTTACTAGTAATAAATCTTTATTCCAATCAGTTGTGGAAGTAAAGTTGATTGAAAAACAAAAATGCAATTTGCGAATAAATGGCAGCATTCGTAGCTCGGAGAAATGCTTCGTATTAATTATAGCCTTTGAGCGACTTGTAAGCGACAAACATTCACGTGTCGCTCAAAGAGTATAGCACTTAAATCACAATAATTAAGTCTGAGATCTTATAGTCGTAATTTTTTCACTATTAATTGAGTGATAGTTTTTACATAAAATTAATTTGACATTAAATTTATTGGCAGTGTATTTAATTATCAATTATCACCTCTTACTTTCAAATAAATAATTTCTATGTTCAACAAAACCACGAAGTTCACATTTATACTCACGAATATTTAACTCGGGACAATCACGTAACCATAATGGTTACCAAATAGTTTTTTTGAAAAATGTTAATTGAATATTCATGAATATAATTAATAAATTCGTGGATAATACGCAATTACAAAGTAGATTTTTACTAAATGTACTAATTAACTTCGACGTGTAAAAATACTAATACAAACACGATATTTCTCGAGTTAAGCAAATGAAATTATAACATTTTATGATTGAATATTCAAAAAACAAAGATTAAGACGATTTGAAAAAAGTATAACCACTAAAAATGATCTCCATTATTGTACATCTCAGGTTTTTTATTATTGTCAAAAATATCTTTGCAGAATAATATGAATGCAATTAAATAGCAAACTAATGAACTAACGTAATCAAGGGTCTAACGTGGTATCAGGCATCCATTTATGATAAGGTACACCATTGGGTACGAATAAAGGTTGTGGCAAGGCGAACATATCCAAAAGATTGCTACTTTTACCATCACCTGAATGAACGCTTAATGGTGGAGGTAGCCGATATTGGTTAGCGACATTGCTAGACACGGTTGCGCTAGAATTTGGCGGTACCATCGTCTTTATTTCCGATATGCTAGGAGGTAGTTTCAAAGTCAAACTATTCCGCTGATTTGGTTGGTATAAGTTATAAGGATTTGGCGATGGTTCGCTAGTGATAGGCTTTGCAAAATTAGCGTTTGTAATTGGAGAGTTGTAACTGTTCGTTACATTTGTACTCTGATTACTCGTTGCGGAGCCCATACTGTATGTTAAGCCACTACTTGGACTGGTTGTTGTTGTTATACCCATAGGGTTCACGATGTTTGAATTCTGATTCGATGACGTGGCGCCTATGTTGTAGATAAGATTATGAGTGGATGCCATGATGCCCGTGCTGTATGATAAGTTTGAATTCGGGTTTGTTTTTATCGCGCCTACATTCGGATTTGATGTCATTTGCGCAAAGTTCTGATTAGTTGTCACGGCACCCAGATTCATATTGGTAGCGATATTATTACGGGTTGATGTGGTTGGGCCAACGCTGTACAACGGGGTGCTGTTGTCATTCTGACGATTGCATAATGAGTTTGCGATTTGATTGACTGAGGCAGCCTCCGGTATTTGAAAATTATACGTCGAATTAGGCTGAAATGTGGAGGTGTTGGAATAAATATCTTTTTTGGGAGATCCCTCAATTGGACTCCCTTCAAAATCTGCAACTTTTCGCTTGCGTCCCAATTTTCGTTCTTCGTAGCCCTCTTCCTGGCGTTTGGCTTCCATTTTCTTTTCGTATTCCTGCTCTCCGTGGTGAGCGGTGTTCAAATTTTTATGTTGATAAAATACGAGGCTTATTCTCGTAGGGTTCTTTCTGTCAGGATTTTTTAGGGCCGTTGTAGCGTGTAGCTCGTGTTTGGCGCATTCAAACAACACCGAACCATGCGTTAACGCTACGGCTACTCCGCCAATTTCGTCGTCCTTGAAATTAGTTTCGCTGTCCGAATGTACCTCGACAATTTCTTCTAAGGGTACGCTTTCAATTGGCTCCTTCTTGACGTTGCAGAAATAATTGTGATCCTCATTCACAGAGGGAAAATTATAATCATCTCGCGGTTCTCCCTTAATGTTGGGAAAGGAAAAGTTTGGATAAGTAAAGTCCGAATTGTCTTGGTCGTATTTGTTCCCCATAAACGCGTTTTTAAACGATGGAAGAAACGGTGCTTGAACGTTACTTTGTGTCGCGTAACAATGATCCGCGTATTCGTAGGGACGGTTATAACACGGCGCGGTGCTGAACTCTTGTTTGGTAATCGGAGGCTCTTCAGAAAACTCATACTCATCTTTAACTCTCGTTGTAAAGTTGTAATTACTTCCGTAGTTTTGGTCAAAGGCTTCCGTGATTTCTGACTTGACTTGGTAAGTTTGCGTCATTTGTAACGATGGTGAATACGTAGATTGGTATTGAAAGTTCGCCGCGTCTATTTGCGATGGAAATCTTTGGCTCGTATCGTTGTAGCTAAAATTAGGGTTTCCATAGCTGGTCACTGGTCCATATTGTGGCGAACCCAAATTCTGGTTGTTGGACGTAGGATCATTGGAGATAATCATATCCGACTGCCCGTCAAGTTGATCAAGTCTAAAAGGAGATGTCGGTGGTTTGCTCGGTGACTTGGGTTCTTCATCTGCCGACCAACTGGGAATCTGGGCTATATCATTAGGTTCAGGGACTCTGGTATCACGTTTCAATATCCCTTTTTCTTTTGGTTGCTGATATATTATGGTAGGCGGTTTTTCCACTTCCATTTTCTGAGGAAATGTTGATTTCGAAATTGCCTTTCTTTGCAATATCAGCGGCTTAGTCCTTGTCTGACTCGGATATAGAAATCTGGTTGGCGATTGTGGTGCTTGAAAACGTGGCTGCGATTGAACAGGTTGCCGTGGACCTGGTGTTACTTGGTACTGACCAGTTGATAATGTAGGCTCCGAATAGTTCTGGGACTGTTTTGGAGATGGTATTCGATGTAAATGTCTCGGCGGAGGACTTGTTTGACTGGGTGAAACATTCCTTGGCGGATACATGAGTGATAATTGAATCGGTTGAGATGGTTGCCTTGGTAACTTTAATAACAATTGGCTAGCCGGTGGCGGCAAGATTTGGGAATAGGCATTCGGCTGATTTAATTTATAATGGACCGGTGACACTGTGTACCTGGGTGATGTTCGGGCCAACTCATTAATTTGAGGTTGAGTTTGATGTTGTCTAGGCTGTTCGGTGGGTATATGAGAGGGCGGTGGTTGATTTGGAATCGGGGACTGATCAGATTTTTTCATTATTGGTGATTGAAAAGGCATGTGAGATTTGTTAGAAGATTGGCCATAGATCGGTGACTGTGGCGTGTCACTTGGCATGGGCGATTTGGAGGGTGGGTTTTGATTTGGTGATTGAGGTAGTTGCGTGTGTAATGGTGATCGTGTAGAAATATTTTGCTTTGGGGACTGAGGTGGGTTAGTAGAAATTGGTGACTTTGAGGGTGGATTTAAAATTGGAGATTGCGCGGGGGATCTAGATACGTGGACGGGCATTGGTAAAGAAGTGGGCGGTACATTATTCATCGTTGATTGAGGTGGTCTCGTTTTCGATTGCATAGGTGTTTGGCTCAGCGGTGAATGAGAATGTTGAATGTACCTCGTAGGCTGCGTAGTTTGCTGCATCATAGGTAACTGAGATTGTTGAGGATTCATTGGGGATTGCGTCTGACGATACTGAGGTGGCTGTTGATGTTGCACTGGTGCCGAAGGCAGTTGCTGTTGGTGTTGCGAAACTGGATTGTGCACTTGTTGAAGATACAATGGCAACTGAGTTTGTTGCTCATGTATACTCGACTGTTGATAAAGTTGATTATTTTGAGTTTCTACTGTTGGTTGTCTGTCTTGAACGAACGTGGATGATTTCGCTTGTTGATGCATCGGTAGTAGTTGTTGCGTTTGTTGATTCAATGTTATGGACTGAGCAGAGGACTGATGATATGGCGCGTGTGGTCGTAGAAAATTGGCCATATGATTAGGTTCAGGTACGTTTATTGATTGGGGTACCATCTGATTCCTTTGCCGCATGTATACAGGCGATTTAGGAGTACCCTTGGGTGACATGACATATTGATGACGATTTGGCAATTCGTTGGCGGAACTTATTGATGACTGAGATCTTTGCGTGACTTCTAGGCTTTTTACGCTCGACTGATTATTATATTGTTCAAAAGGTACTTGATATGGCATTGAACCTCCTGTCGCAAATGTCGGGGATGAATTGAGCGTATGGATGGTTTGAGCGTCCTGGTTTTGATTATGTATGGATATTTGTGAAGATTGCGTATGTTTATACATATCCGTTTGATTTATAATTTGGTTATCAAGCTCAGATTTAATTTTCGTCGTGGTGTTAAAAGATTGTTCAAACCTTTCACGACTCGGACTAGTTTCTTTCTGACTGCTTACGCAATTATCATCCATGGAGTAACCGGAAGAACGCCCGGAATTTAAGAGTGATTCTAGCTTATTTTGATTCATCGGAAAATTGTTGCCTAAGCTTTGATTCTTATTTTCCAATGAGTTCCGAGAGTTAGAAATGAATGATTGAAAATTTTGCGGCGGTTGGGTCTCAAAGCCAATATTCCCATCCTTACCATCACCCTTTTGACTCGAAGACAACGAGTCGTCAAAATTAAACGAACTGTTACTGAAGCCCCCGTCATCTCTTATTGAACTCAACGTCCGTTTTTCATAGTTGCTAATAGACGCGCACCATTTTTGAACTCCATTCTTACCTCTTTGCGACAATCCGGGAACGTCTAAGCCTTGGCTGTTTGCGAGTCGAGTTTCGACGCTAGTTTTGGTGCTTAAATGATAACTAAGATTGGGAAAAAGGGTAGCTGCTAAGTTTTTAGAAGAATTCGATAACTCTCCTTCATCGAACGTTCTAAATTCCTCGTTGTCACTATGGTACTCTTCGCGTTTTATATCCTGTACTAACGTCCCTAACTGACTACCAGCGTCAGTAAATACATCGTTGTGGGCCAATAAAGACAAATTCTTCCGTACTTTATTACCAGAAGACTTTTCGAAATCAATCGGGAAAGTGAACCTATCTTGAGGAAAGTTTTCCTTGGAAAGATCCTTCTTGGGAGTCCGTTTCTTGTACTTGCGTGGTGATGGCGTACTTGGGCTACAAATGAGGGGTGCTGAACTCGAAAAGCCGGGTGATAACAGACCATCTTTGCACGGAGAGTTCTGAAGACTCGCTGGTTTGCGACCACGTTTTTTACAGGGTCCTAAAGGAGTTCGGCGTATGCGTAGATCCACGGGGTATTTATTAAGAACTTCTAAGGCTCCACTTCTCATCTTTATTGATTAAAATAAATCTTAGCACTGTGACAGAAATCGAAATTTTAGAAATGAATACCTTTTGCATTTGGCCTTCCTCCGTGCCAAATTCATCAGTGTCGTCGACAATGTATAGTGGAAGGACATGCAACTGCTCATCGGGTGGTTTGGCCCATCCACGGTTCTTTGATAGTGTTACAACCTGAGACGAAAGATATTACGAACCGCAAACTTGACAAACACTAATTATAGGCCTAGAATCTAAACGACACTTACAACCGTGCAGCCATTATTCATGTTATGAAGATCCTTGTGAGCATGCGCGCAAAAATCTACGCACGCTGTAATCCCCGAAAATGGCCGACCGGGAAGAAGACCCAAACGACAATCACTCGCCTCTTTCTCAAATTCTATTTGATTGTCGTACGAATCCGGCGCAATTTGTTTGTAAAGTGGCGCGACGTTTGTCGCTAAAAGTTGAAGCTTATCCTCTAGTTCTTGTTCCTTAATAAAATAAAAAGAATTTGGTTACAACTTGGAGTACTTATTCTCGAACATAATTGAACTTACTTCTGACGATTCGGTTAATTTGAATTTCCTGGATATTTTACTTCTCGCAAATTTGCAACCGTTATAGTACATGCTCCAAGAGCACCCAAAGGAAAATGAAGCTCCACATTCGTCCTCGTTGACACCTTGGCAGGCGCAAGTTCGTCTAATCAAAAATTGACAAGTTGAGTTAAATCACAATTACACGAAAACCGCAACAGGAACTCACTGTTCGTTAGTAGCGCAACGCCTTTGAGTAGGAATACCAAAATTAACCGTTTTGCGCACGATAACGTTGTACAACTCATCAGCTTGTTTTTCTTCGACACCTTCCCAAGCTACGATACCAACAACCAACCAAGCGGTTGGACATTTGTGTCCCAAACGATGTCTGGCCAAAACTAGTAATTTCTCTTCGGCACCAGACCTACGAATTATCCATTTCGCTATGGGACATCCTTGCGAAGTTTTCCCTTCCTTACCAGTGTACAGTAGTTTTTCGATACGAATTGCTGGTCCCGTTTTACCCAATCTGCATTTTAACATAAAGTCACCGCGTTTCAAATTAAAAATTAAGTTAATCTTACCTAGTTTCCATCGTTTTGCGTAACTCCTTTATGTTTTCAGCGTATCCAAGATGCGTATAGTAAGGCGCTCGTTCCGGTGCTAAAATCGTATAACCATGATTGTTTATCGTAATAAAGAAATTAAACTAAATACAAAATGTTTTTTCAAAATAATGAAAATTAAGTCATTTGCGTGAAATGTAAAGCCGTACGATATATATATCCTTTGAACCAAATAAATCTGATTTCCATTAAGGTGTTTAGTTCATGAATAATACAGACTTATACCATTAGCTCTTATTCAGTATCACATGAGATATAACAGGAAATCGTCTTATAATCCAAAATCAGCTAATTCAACCTCATTGGACTATTATAATAATCGATGAAAGTGATATGTCTATATCATAAGTTTATAAGATATGTTCCTTCCATAAGTATGAAATTGGATACTGATAGCTTGTCACGAAGTGACGTAGGTCATAGATTCTCATAAAGGGACGCCTGGTCAGGCTTAGTAAAAGAATAAATAGGGAGATAGTCATACTTATAGAACATAACTTATGCTATGCATAATAGTTTGGTAAGATTAGGTTTCCTAAAGGCGTTTAGAAGCAAATATACGAAAAGTATGTTAATACTTCACAAAAAAATATCAAATGAAAATAAGTTTGGATAATATGCTTTTGATAAGGAAAGCATGAGCTCTGAAAAGAATAAAAGCTTCACGAGCTGTAAATAACGCGTTCTGATTGGAGCTGGGGGTCTTATCAAAATAAATAATTTACTATTAGGCCTACATTCAGTTATCTATTCCAGAGTTTATCGATGACTTTATTTTAGAGTAGAGAATGAAGGCGTATCCCGAGACGAATCTTCCTGGATTGAGTGAATAGTGAGCAGATGTGACCTGGCTATATATATATATATATACACGTATATACGACGTTAGTAGACAGGCTTTCGCGAGTAAATAGTAATTGCATTATAGTTATGGTAGGCCGGTTGCCGACGGCTGTTTCGCTTCGGCCGCCCATCTGCCTCCACTACAGTTATATCGTGTTTATATAATATTAAGGCACCAAATACGCGATTAAGCTAATGAACTAAATTCGAACGTGCCGGAAAAATCACTAGATTAAATCCTTCCCTGTTTGATGTTAATCGATTTAGTTAATGATTAAACTAAGCTAACGCCGAGCTAAACTATTAAATAAACGCGCCTTTTTATTCTGGTCGTGAATTTTGACATATTAAATCACAATCGAACCTCTAAAATATGTGTCACGTGGTCTATTAGTAAATAAAAATCTTACTAAAAATTAAGAGAAGCCAAGCAAACTATACAGGGTGTTTCTGATAGGTCTGCCATAATTTCTTAATTAAATTTAAGGGGTCATCCGTAAAATACTTTGGCCAATCTTAACTTTAAAACAGTGGCCTGGACTGCAAAATGGAGATAGAGAAATTTCGACACAAAATCGTTATGGGACGCTTATTAGTATATTCTATTACACCTTAGATTGTCAGCGCGTACGAAGCTACGGCGGAATGTTTTGCTATGCATGAAATTAGTAGTGGATGACAGGTGTAATAGACATAATCTTGGCAGGCTTCTCAACTGCTGTTAAAACTGTGGTTCCAGCTTCAAAAGTTTTGAAACGGAATTTGCGTTGTTAAACGAGGGGGAAAAATATAAGAAATTTTCAACAATGATCATAAAATCCCGATTAAAAAAAATAATAATAATAAAATAAATAAATAAATAAATGAAGCGCTCAATTAACAAAATCATTATAAATTATAAAAAATATCTAAGTAATAAAATGATAAATTAATTAAACATAATAAAATTTACAACAAAGAACATCGTAACAAAATATAATAAAACCACAGTCCCAGCAGTTGAAGAAGGCCTTCCAATTACGTACTCGATTTAAAATTTATATGAAATGTATATAAATATAAGAGAAAACAATTTTGTATAATATATACGTATATATATAAATAGAAACAAACATGCAGGATATAATTTAACCAAATGTATATATAAGAAACAACGTAATAATAATAAAGAGGGTTGTGTATAAAATGTTTAGAGCAGAGAGGGGAATGTGTATAAAGTTTTCAAAAAATATTACGGATATAGTGTATAAAGCCAGATAAGGTAGTATTGGGGGTATATATGTACGATTTTATGAAATATTTCTAACTCCCCCAAATATACAACACCATCGGTAACGTAGCGTTTTCGTTAGCTATTATGTACTAGAGAGATGATAACGGTGGGTATATGGTAGGGTGATCGAGCTTGGTTGTATGTATGTTATATAGTATAGAGATGGCAGCTGTATTCTATATTGTACGCGAGTTATCCGAGCAGAAATTGTGGCTCGTTACTCATAATATCTTTCAAGTTTTTAGAATGATTCATACGTGACTCATCTTTCGTGTCCCAAAGAATAATACGAATTAAGTACAACTCGTCCGTATATCATGATTAAAAATTTTCATGATTTATGTAAAATATTTTCACTGGTGTAAATAAGTATGCAATTGTCATTGGTTGAATTTTCAAAATAAAAGCAAAAGTTTATGAGATACGTTCCATAAGTTTGTCACTGATTACTGACTGAGTGTAATCTGCAACTCTCGCTTCCGTCGTTCTCGAATTAGCTCTCAGCAAGAAGTGATATCTAGTTTATTAGGGAGAAGGTATAAATTCGCCACATTTCCAGCTTTATGTCCAGTCCAAACGTAGCCTCTAAATTACAACCAGCATCTCATAGGTTCTTGAAAACTCACGTCAGCGCGACGCGAATGACGAAAATTACAATCATATTTTCCGAGGCGAAATAACCCGGCGGCCTCCTTTTACGTCCCCCTTGTATTTTGAAAGGGGGACTGGGACTATGGCGCGCCAATACTTAGGCATCTTATACCTTCTCCCTAATAAACTAGATATCACTTTTTGCTCTCAGTAAGTCTCTAGCATTTGAAACCTCTTAAAAAAAAAAGGTCTCTAGCATTACGAAGTATAAGTAGTGTTCTACTTATGGAACATATGCTTATAGATACCTCCCCTTTCTGGGGTTCTTTCTCGAGACTGGGGATTGAGCGTAGGACTTGATCAGATTTGATGTTTAGCGGTTGACTTGAAGATGAATTTTTTTCCGGTTTTAGGGGATTATTTAGGGCTGCTTTTATATAATAGCTAATTGACCAGTGAAATTTTTACATAAATTTTGAAATATTTTTACAATACAGAGAAGTATAGAAATACAGTAACATTATGTATTTTTAAATTATTTATTTCGGGGGTTTATTGGTCATACAAACGATTGTTTTTTGTTGTTTTTTTTCTTTTTAAAGTTTATTTTTTTTTGTGTAAAAAAATTAAAATTGTGTACCTTTATATTTATTTATTTATTTATTTGAAAAATCATCTATGTTTTTTATTTTTTTCGGTAATTTTTCAAACTCGTGATTTATTTATTTTTTGTTGGTTTGTTTGTTTGTTTGTTTACGATCCGATCAATGACTTTATATATGTGGACAAAAAAATACGTTGGATTTTTAATATTTGTCGTCAGAAAAATCGCAATTTTTTTTGTAGTAATATTAGTATTATTTAATTTATATCTAATAACCTTCGTTTGTTTGTTTGTTTATCAATTTGTTTACGTCTCCAAGTACCTATCAGTTTTAAGTAACTGGGAGAGAGAATGTGCACATACATGTCATCATGGTTTTTTTTTTTTCGATAAAGATATGAAGGAAATTTTATGGGGGGAGAGGGGGGTTTGAAAAATTGGCAAAAATTGGATTTTTGGGGGAAAGGGGTAAATTGTCATTGTTTTCTTCATTTTTAAAAACATACATACAAAAATTAATTTTTTTATTTCTCTTAAATGTCTTCACCTTATCTTCTTCACACTTCTTTTCCGCCGCCGTCATTAAACTATCCAAGATATTGTACCATTTAATTTTTTTTTATTAATTATTTTCATTCGATTATTTCCGTTTTCGTTTCACTGCTACCTTATCAATATCCTTCCCAAAATTCCTCGCTGTATAAAAAATTCATGGCATAATATCTCACGCAAATATCGAGAATTATTTCTTGTTAACACCAACACTAGGCCTACGTTAATGACAATTTATTCATTTATTCATTTATTTTTTTTTCACTAAAAATTTATTAATATTATTGGTTAATTATTATTTTTTGTCTTATTTTTTATTTATTTTTTGTAGAAAACACACAGAGAAAAGTTATGATTTTTTTTTATACACAAATACAAAAGTGAACATCGTATATTTTCTGATGATTATACGAATGCTATTTATTTTTAAACCATATTTATATACGATTTAGGGTTCCATCCTTTCCCCCCCCTCCTTTCTTGGTAAAGGGTTAATTAATTCTCGCAGCCCCCCGGACCCTGATAGGGTGAAACTTTCAAAGAAGTCTCCCATTGGAGGAAATATCTTTTATGGACAGCGAATTACAAAATTATTTTACGAATAATATTTAATATTTTATTTTTTATTTTTTATATCTAGCCTGCAGGGCTTTTTAAGAATATATATCTAATTATTTATTCTATTTTTTATTGACTGTGGATTTTTCTTTTTTTTTTTTCAAATATTATTCACGTGTCCCTGAGTTTAGGAATGACGCAAAAAGACGGGATTTAAAACCATATTCATGGAAACGCCCATGAATGTTTTTTTTTAAAGATATTTTTGGAAGCAATATAATTAGCGTAGCTTATTCCTGATCAGCGCCACCCACCCATAGCGGCGACTTTGAGAACTACTGTAAGCGGCAAGCCAATCAGATGTCGCTAAAATCTGGTGACGTCACTGACTGGCACTCTCGGTGGGGTCTTACCAAAAATGACGTCACCAGATTTTAGCGACATCTGATTGGCTTGCCGCTTACAGTAGTTCTCAAAGTCGCCGCTATGGGTAGGTGGCGCTGATCAGGAATAAGCTACGCTAATTAAAATAATTTTAATTAGAGTTCTAAGCTTCACGTGATTCAATTTAAGTTTCTATACGATTTTTTAAGTTAATTTTCAGATTAAATTAATTAGGCTAATAATGCGTAATCCAAAAACATCGTATCATTTTTCAGGGCGTTTTCAAAAAAACGGTTATTAATTAATTAATTAATTAACTAAAAATATTAATAAAGGTTTTTAGGTTAGGTGGTTTGCGCTTAATCAGAAATTGTTTGTTGCCGGGGAGATTTTCTAAAAAAAAAAAAAAAAGAAAATAAATGTACACTAAATATTAAAATATAAAACCTGAAAGCTGGTTTCTTTATTAATAAATCTATTAACAAATTTCGATCTGAAACTAATTTCGCTAAACGGTATTTTTTTTTTTTTTTTTTTTTTTTGAAGGTTAGGATATCGGTCAGTTATAACCTAAAATATCATTATTTACAATTAATATTAGAGCGCGGGAAAGAAATAACTAAAAACTAAAAAAAAAAAAAAAAAACCTTATGATTTTAAAAAATTTCATAAATTAAAAATGATCATTAAAACGAGTAAGTAGTTAATGAGGTAGTAACAAAAAAAAAAAAAAAAACTCGAAACAAATGAGGTATTTGTGTAAATTAAAATAAAATGAGTAAAATTAAAAATAATAAAGCTGATTTTGGTGGTTTTTAAACTCGGAGACAACCGTAATTGTGGACTTATTATTATTGTGTTTTTTTTTTTGTTTATTTCGTTATTTAATTTGTTTTTTTTTCATTAATCTGGCACAATGTTTTGCATACGTTTTCTTATGAATTATTATAATATAATTTGAAACTCTCGCACTATTTATTTGTTTTATTTATTTACGAAACTAGAATTGTCCTTTTTGTGGCCTAAAAATAATTTTGACACTGTGACACGTGTGTTTCAAGATATTATAAAAGGACAGGGCAGAAGGGGTCTAGTTTTGAAAAATTTTTGGCACATATTATCTTTACTGAAAAACCCCCAAAAATACGCTCGATTTCAAAAAAAAAAAAAAAAAAAAAGTTAAATTCCCATGGGGGGCCGTGACACGAAACATTTCGCAAAATATAATCTATCTTCTTAACTATATTTTTGGTTGTATTATCGTTAATATTTTTCGTTTTTTTTTATATTTTTATTATTAATTAAAATTGTATTAATTGGAAGGCCTACGTGGCTGCTGGGAGACTGGCTGTGTTGTGATGTTGGTTGTTGCGTAGTTGGGGTGGTTGGTGGTTGTACTCACGTTGTTCTTCGTTCCCGTAACAGTCACAAGGGGGCGCGTCCAGTTTGGTATTGTTGCGGAGTCGTTCCAAACGGTCCCACCAAGCGGGCGCTTCTTGGATGGCCGCGTGGTGGTGGTAGGGGGGCGCCACGGGTTGGAACGTTTGGTGTTGTAGGTGAGCTCCGTGGTGATAAGGGTTCGCGGGGTTTAGCGAAGGTAAAAACTGCGTCGCGTTCAAGTTTCGGTAAGCGGTAGCCGGTAACCCTAAAGGTCCGGTTATGGGCGGACCCATCAAGGGGGACGAAACGGACTGAGGCGGACCCATGGGTAGGTTGCCTCCGGATGTTGGCGGTACGACGGACATTGACCCGGATATCGAAGACGGCCCTATCGAGGAAGAGGAAGAGTACGTAACGGAAGACGGGGGGAGGCCTATGGTCCGAGAGGGTTCCAGTTTGTTCATGTCCGCCGCGATAAAACCGCCGCGCGAGTCTACGATACGACCACCATCTACGCTATGAAGAGGGCCTCCCCCCGTCAGAGGGGCCCGGCTAGAGTTATTAATACTGTTGGAGACGGACGAATTATCCGTCGACGCCAAAGGATACGAGGAAGAACTAAAGGCCAATTTCGGTTCGCGCGCGTCGCCGGCGAGGCTCGTCGTTAAACGGTTCGAACCGAAAAGGTGTGAAACGGAAGGCAGGGAAACGAAGGACGAAGAAGAAGAGGTTGTAGAACAAGAAGAAGAAGGCGCTAATGTGTTTAGATTATATGTATTGGTAATACTTGTAAATGTATTCATAGATGTGGTCGTACTCGATAAAAAAGGCTGCTGTTGGGTTTCATTCGCGGACTCTAGCGTAGAGTTGTTGTTGTTCGTATTGGGAGCGTTAGTCCCGTCAACTCCGGGTCCACCGCCCCCAGGGGGCATGCAATTATTCGCGCTTTCGGCCCCTCCGTTACCACCACCGGGAACCGTTAACGAATCCGAGGTCGATGGAGGTCGCCCACCACCGCCCTCGTATACGCGAGGCGAGGACGGCGTATTCGGGGTAGGCGCTTGACGAGGGGACGATTGTTGTCTTTGGTAACCGACACTTCCGGCTGTGCCATTACTGGTTCCGTTATCACGGCCAGAATTAAGCGAACCGTAGGGCGACTTCTGAGATCCGAACGACGGCGAGTAGGCTCGATTCCCTTGCTGCTGCTGTTGCTGTTGTTGTTGTTGTTGTTGTTGTTGTTGTTGGGAATTAGGTTGCTGCGGCTGGAAAGACTGAGCGGAAGAAGAGTTGCTACTCGAAGGCGAGAACGCGTTGCCCGTACCGTTGTTACGTGTACTGTCGAACGTGTCGTCGCCCGATTTGCCGTTGTTGCCGTCTTGCGCGGAATCCGAACCGAAAAAGGCACCGTAACTCACTCCGTTCACTCGACCAGCTGCCGAAGATTCTTCCGGATTGTTGTACCCGCCAGTTTGATTAGGCTGCGCGTTATTGCCGAATCCAGAATCGGAACCTCTGGAATACGGTCGCGAACCGCGCCGGTTCGTCTCTTTCGGCCCGCTCCCGTTGGAACCGATGGTCGTGGGCTGACTATTCCACGGGCCCATGTCGTTGCCCATCATATGCGTCGGTGGGAAGGTTCCTCCAACCATCGCCTGGGAGATGGGAGTCAGAGACGAAGGGCCGTGATGCGCGTTTGAAAATGGGTGGGAATCTCCTTGCACGACCATGGGTTGTCCCAATTCCGTTAAGACGCCGCTAGGTTGCAGCGTCGAAGGGTAACTGACCGGAAGACCACCGATGTCCTTTTGGTTTTGTCGACTCTGAATCAACGATTTTAAGCGATTGTTCATCATTTGATGCCGGTTGTTAGTCACCGACCCGTACTCGTCAACGTTATCGTCCATTGTGGGCGGCAAATGACCGTTGTTAAAGGGGGGTGGCTGATAACCGCCACCGAAATGCGGAGGCAAGTCGTACATCGAGTTCATGCCGTCCCCGGGACCACCTTTTCCCGAACTATATTCCATTCCCGCAAAGCCACCAATCTGAAAGATTTCGAAGAAACAAAAGGTTAGAGCATTGACAAGGCGATACAAGGACGTTAAATAAATCGCACAAGACTAAATACTCAATACGATACAACGGCAAAGCGGTAGACCTAGTATTTGAATTCGTTCGAGGACATGGCTAATCTTAGGTCGCCATATCCTCCCGTTAAATTCAAACTAGGCTTAATAGGTAGGTTCACAAATTTCAACGCGGAAACTTTTTAACTCAGGGGCTATGCCTGATTGAAGGCCTTCTCTCTTAAACTGCCAGGGTGTGGGCGTGCAGAGAGAGCTCATACTAGATGGCGCCAGAGCTGAACCTACCCGTACCGCCATCTCAGTTAAGCGTAAAATATTAGAGAGATTAAGTTTGCGCCTAAAAACTCTAGCTCAAACGACGAGTGTAACTTGACCAAAGATGTCAAGGAAATGGTTAAGAGATACGCCAGGCATTTTCGCTGGTAGTTTTTGATACGCGAATTTAATCTCTCTAATAACTCACAGAGTTCGGGGAGAGAAAGCCCAAAATCGGGTGTAGCCCCCGCGTCGCTTCCTGGTGGAAATTGGTAATCGACCTAAAGAAGAAAATAGAATAGCTTCAAAGTTATGTCAAAACACGCTTAACAAATCGGCCTACTAAAAAAAGTCCATTAAAAACCCCAAAAATAGGGACGATTTTGGGCTAAAATTAATACCAACCCGTGATACAACGGTGACCAGAGATAATTGCAATAACACAACAAAGGATTTAAGAACTCAGTCATTGCATACATCACTAATTTTAATTAGCGAATGTGTCAACCGGAACTGCTTGGAATGATGTAATGTTTCGCAATAATAAGCAGCTAACCTATTTTGTACACCCCAAAAAAAAATAACACCATCTGGCAAGTATTACGTGGCCATAAGGAAACAAAATTAAATCGAATAAGAAAAAAATACATTTTACATAAAAGCAGTATACCGGATTTTATAGTAATATTATCGCCGAATCTCTAAGCTGTTTATTCCATGACCCGAGTCACCCATAGCTCGCAAAAAGTTCCCTAGCTTTAGGTATACTCTTCTCTGACAATTTAACTATCGAGGCACAAAGACACCGTCTGGCGATGGTGAATCGACAACAATAGTGTCACAGAATCGTTCCCAGGCTCCTGGAACATTCTCGCCTCTCCAGAAAAAAAAGTTAGCTAGCTACCTTAATAATACATTTCATTCGTCGCAACCTGAAGGTAGAATGCAATTTTCTATTAAAATAACAAGTTCACAATGCGGTCGGTTGGTGACTGCAGAGAGCCAGCATGCAACTATGCTTTACTTAATATAATATAATACTTCAAGATCGGATTTTAACTTAAAAACTTGTACTGTATACTACCAGAGCGAGAATTTAAAATATGGTGGAGCAAAAAATTATATCGTTTTTATTAAGAAAGGGTCATAACCTTTTTAACCTAAGGTAAAGGGTTAATCACCTCGAATAACAAATACTTCGATGTCATACGCGGTATAACGTTGAATAGGAATTGTCATTGCGTGAAAAAATAAAGAAACTATTTTATCCCGGATATTGATTAATGTATAACCATTTTTCATCTCTCAGGAGAATAGGAATATTTGTTATTACAGTTCTCTCTATCTCTCTCTTTCTCTCTGACACCAAAGTAAAACAGAAATAAAATTTTCAATATCTGCCACATATTTGCATAGGTTACGAAAAAATACTATATGTGGATAAAATAATCCGAAACTTTCTGAAAAACTCGACGCAATTAAAAACTTTTTATCTCGGAAAAATCTATATACGTATGGATTTTAATTAAGCGAGTGGAGGTAAAAATATATTTAATGTCATGAATTTACTTATTTTTCATACGAATATTGACAGTTTGTGTTCAGAAAACGGGTGGGTAGGACAGACTAAACAGGGAAAATGGACTGCAAAACCGAGCCGCTTGTCTTTCTCGAGCTGCAAGTCTCTTGCATTACGAAATATAAGTAGCGTCATACTTATTTAACGTATCTTATAAACTTATGAACTTCGGTCCTACCATCCTGTTCATGCAACAATTTCCTAGATGTCCAAAGAAAGAGTTGAGAATTCAAACTAACACTTGAGGAACTCAATCTCTCTAGCTACACTGGTTTAGTTGGAAAACTCTTCGGAGAAATGGACGGATTCTTGCCAATTCTCAAGCGCGCCGGTTCGTTTGAGACCAAACAAACGCGGCTCCACCACTATGGAAACGATTATCCTTAAAATAAACTTGAGAAACCCTTTTCCTAGATTGACGTTAGAAACAGGAGAAAATTCTACTAGATTTACCAATCCGAATTTTTAAGTACTATATATATATATACATCTATAAATTGGAAAGTCTCTCGCTCTCTCTCTCTCTCTCTCTCTCTCTCTCTCTCTCTCTCTCTCTCTCTCTCTCTCTCTCTCTCTCTCTCTCTCTCTCTCTCTCTCTCTCTCTCTCTCTCTCTCTCTGCAACCATAACCTTTCTCCAAACGAGTTGCGAGGGTTATTTCGGAGGTAAATATACAGTTTATGAGTTGAAAGAACTCTTCTTTTAGTTCTCCAGAAGTAATTTAAAACTTTGCCGAATAATTTTCCGTCGTCTTATATTTGTTGATAAATCGAAATGGAAAGCTTCAAAATACCACGAATTAGCTGGAGAAATTAGAAATGAATATTTCGATCTTGAAACTTTAATAATTAACCCTGGTAAGATGCCTTTATAGGCCTAATTTGAATAAAACACTGTCTTATTATGGAATTGAAAGTATATGGTAAAAGAATTGCAGAATATAAATAAATTAGATATAAAAAAATTCCTTAAGAAGACTGTCTTCAAAGAGATCTAGCGGCACTTTTTGATTTTTTTCGCGATGGGCCAATTTAAGGGACTAGAGATTTCTTTGCCAACGGAGGAGGGTAGAAAAGAAACCACCATTTTCAGGGTCAAATTCCGCGAATATCTTAAGCATCAATTATTGAAAGTATGACCAATTAAAGACCCCTAAATTACAGTCGTACTAATTGCTAGTGTATTAAACCCGCCAGCTTTAAAAAATAAAATAAAATTACACATGGACGTTGTAACGATGTTTCGTGCAGTGAAATAACTATGATCAAAAACGGAAAATTAATTTAGTCTTACGTGTTCAAACGCCCCTTAGAATGTTCCGTGTCAAAAATGTTTAAGCGCATTTTTAAAAGGTACAAAATTAATTAAGTTCGACTAAGAAATGCACATTTTCTTCGGTTTAGGCCTGCATAAGTTTATATTTCGTTCGTAATGAGTTTTTGGTCTAATTATAACACCATAATAGACAGTGTGCTAACCAGTGTTGCCGGTCATTTATGAGTGCAATTTAAACGAATGATAAGCTTGTATTTCTCTATTACAGTGTTAGTTAGTAACCAACAGTCTTAGTTAGTTTCATCTGCATTTGTTGGTAATGAAAGAAAATTTCTCCAAATAACCCCTTAAGTTATTTTAAATGGTGTACCCAGCGGCACGTAAAACCATTAAACAATACGGTTCATCCGCTATACCAAGGTTCTCAATACACACAGTTATTTTCAAACGTCTATGGGAGTGGTTTTTTAAAAAAAATCGTCTCAAATATAATGATTATTTCGGAAATAGGGGAAAGCAAAAATTCATTCCAATAAACGTTGCCGGGCAACTGAGCGTGAAGTTTGGTACAAAAAAAGGAAACCCCTTTTTTTATAAATTCTATAGGAGAGAGAGGGGTATGGTATTTTTCATACCCCGAAGGGTTCTAAATTTAGACCATGAATTCGCTTTCTATATGGGTTTATAAGCGTTCTTATACTAACGTGATGGGGGTCAACATTCAATTTAAAATGGTTTTGTATAATTTAATTTAACCGTATCAGAGAACTAATTTTCCTAAAAAAAATCAAATCCATTCTAAAATGATACAAATCTGGTTACCGCAGGTGCAGATACTAAAATCGACTTAAAAAAGTATGACTTATGTTTACGTTTTATTAATAAATAACGGATGAAAAATGGAAGCCATGATAAGACAGTCAAACCATAATTGGACCAACCAAAAATTCTAGACTATTCCCTAAAAATATTTATATATTTTGCACGAAGCCCCGAAGCCATACACAGTCCACACGCATTACAAACTGAGTATTCAACGTGAAACTAGAGAGAAAATGGAACATTCCCACTCTGCTTTTCCAAGGTGGGGCAGCTT
This sequence comes from Phalangium opilio, assembly GCF_054372755.1. Taxonomy (NCBI): domain Eukaryota; kingdom Metazoa; phylum Arthropoda; class Arachnida; order Opiliones; family Phalangiidae; genus Phalangium; species Phalangium opilio. The sequence continues at coordinate 296,940 of NW_028324189.1, forward strand.
TTTCGACAAGAGAACAGTCTAAACCCGTGAAAATGGTGCCGAAGTCACTTGGCACTGGAACGTGACTGGCGGAACAGTTTGGGAAGGGAGCCATGGAGAAAGCGTTCGAAACTGTTCAAATAGTCAGTGTCGACACCAACGGGACTCGGTTAGTTCCTAGAAAAAGCTGTTCGTCAAAGCGCAAACACGAGGGAAAAATTGGACGTTGGAAAACGCAGATGTTTTTCGACGTTAGAGAGCAGGAAATGGCCAAATGGGAAAGAATTTAAAATGCAAAATAAACTTTTAACGCTTTTCTCTCTATATTCTGGCCTTCTTTCATCTCCGCTATTTAAACTGAATAAAATTCGGATAAATTTTCCTCCAGCAATTTTTTTTTGGCCAAATAAGGTTTCTTTTTTTGTTACGAACAAAACTTTGAATAACGGAAAGACGCCATTTTGTTTCGTGATGGCATTGGAGGATGAAAGAAAGCCAACTACAACAGTACAATCGAAACTTTCAAATATAACGAAGACAATAATATTAATTAATCAAAAGTATGTTTCCACGTGCAATTACTTTAAATGAAGAGAAAAATTAAATTATTTCTTTCGGAGCAAAAATCAATTTATGTAAATTAAACTCGACTTATTCAAAAGATCATGAGTCATTATATACCAGGTGTTCGTGTCATACTACCTTTGAAATGATTTCAAATTGGGGTATATAATTAACAATTAGCAGATGTTGAATATCTCATACCTCATACATACATTGCGTTTCTTATTCGTGAAAATTTATAAACTACGTCCTCGAATTCTAGTCACTAATTGAGTATAACGATCGAAAATGTGTCACAATGTATCATTCTGAATATTAAATGCATTCTCAGAGGAGTGGCAATTGTAATTGTCTCATAAACTATTCATATGGAATTGGAAGACCACCTTTTGACAATGGTGTCCAGAAAACTGGTCCACAAAACAAAGAAACTCTTAACCAAGTGAAAATGTTATAAGGGTTATATCAAAGGCTACGAGCGAGTGGTTTCAACATATCCATTGACATGTAGTGAAAAAAATAAATGAATTGGATATCACGTTTTCAATAAGAAAAAACTGGTTGAAAAGAAATAATTCTTAATTTTATCTTGGAGCAATTCGGATGTTCAGTTTTATCTAACAAGGTCAACATGTCTCAATTGAATTAAACATTCGGGGAGGGTTTAGGGTCCGAGTATTGTCCCAGGGTTAAGTACCAACACGTTCGTCTGCACACCTACGCAATCCCATACAACGAACGGTTCACGAAGACAAGGTAACGATAAGGTTCCGTGCAGATGAAGGTCGAGGATGATGGTGAGTGAGGCGTACGTTACCCTACGCGTACTCCTCTCTATCTAGAGGGACGGGGAAATACCCTGGCAATCAGTCTATGGACAGTGGGCCCCTGAAACGCGGAGGCATTCCCGAAAATTTTTCCCGTTCTTCCGCAAACTTTCGTCTCTCTCTCTCTTTAGAAATGATCGTGTTCAAAAAGATTTGTTTACGTTCCGTGATAGGCATTCTAGGTTTCCCCCAAGTTAATACGCGTTTTGACACACAATTCTCTCTCCCGGCCTTCCCGGTAACCTTCCACCCTTCTCCCCCACGCATTTTTTTTCCCCGACGCGCGGCGGCACTGGGGCGATGATCGTTTTCGAGGCTCGGACCCCGAGATTTTTGAGGGGGATTGGCCCTAGCGCGCGAACGCGTGTGTGTCTCGGAGAAACGGAGAGGGCCGGGGAGACGAAAAAGGCATATCGTTACATAATGCCAGTGGCTGCGGCGGCGGCGGGTACGCCTCGGGAAAACCACTACCACCACCACCACGGATACTACTACACCACCCTCTTCGGCATGATCCAAAGCGTACGTCAGTCGTACTCGTACTCGTACCTTTTTGGGAAGGCTATGGAATGGAGGGGTACCTATACTTCGAAACAAACGCCGGGGTGTCGAGGGTAAAACCGGTAGACTAATCGGGTAGGGGCACCCCCTTCGAGTTGGATGTTTTTAAACAGGGAGCGCCGCCGCCGCCTTGGTGGTAACAGAAACCGTCATAATAAAAGAGTAAAGTCCGGAAGGAGAGAGAGAGAGAGAGAGAAAAAAACTGTGTAGTAATGATTGCGTCGATGTGTGGGGGCCTCCCCCTCGACCCCTCTCTAACGTAGTGGATTCTATTTTTTTTTTTTTTTTGCCCTATAAATAGGAATGGCGCTAATAGTCAGTGAAGGAATCTTCCCCCCATCTCGACCTTCATCCTTTTGTAAGCTTTCTGACCTAGATAAGTATACAACTCGGCCTTGCTACTGTATAGAGTAGGCGCCGCGCTTATAAGAGTCAATCAAAATTTTTCTCCCCCTTCTTTTGACTACCGACTCCGAGGATCATCATACACCAGTCTCAAGTTGAGAGACGTATCGAGGAGTTAGCGGCCAACCCACATACTCTTCTATCTCTTAAATGCTTAGGGAAAATAAAGAACTATGCCTACCTGACAAAATTTGAAAGGTAAATAGATAGAACCATACTAAAGCTAGAAATGATTGAAGGCAGAGCAAGCCCCTAAATGTTAGCTTCTCCCTGAACACCGGTGTATCGCGGGTCGAACACTTCTACAGGCGCTAAGGGAATCTTAGCTAGGCAAAGGAAAATCTCTATCTATTCCAAAATAATAATAAACGCGAGAATCGAGCCAGACTCGGTGTGTTTGTAGGGGGTAAATTTGCGACACAAAAAATCAATGTCACTCCGTATATAAAGACAAACCCGGTGATAATTGGTCTAGGCCTAGTACTACTAACGCGGCGCGCGCGAGATGGCACCGGAGGTTTTAAGAGTGGAAACGTAACTCACCCTGTGAGGCCCGACTCCTGGAATGGGAGCTTGCTGGGGGTCCGGTCCTCCTTGGGGATTATTGGGGTAACCCGTGGGGGTGGGAGGTCCTCCCGCGTTTCCACCGCCTCCATTAATGCTTCTTCTTCCGGTCGGCGTTCCTCCTCCGCCACCGAGACCATCCATCGAACCCGGGGAACTCGGGCAGTCCTTCAAACCGGACAAAGTGCCCGATGCCTGAAAATTTAATAAAATTTTCCAACGTCAAATATTGAATTTCAACTTGATAATAAATATTCGAAATTATATTTAAACGGAAATATACACGAGATATGATAATTTCTGGGGAAAGTTTCAAGGAGAGTAATCTTTTATATTGACACACCAAAGTCAAGATAAAAATAGTTTTATGTATTCATGTACATACTATAAAAGGTATTGGTTTTTGATAAGTCTGCCATAAATTAAATAATTAGCTAGCTTGCATTTATACGCAATCCCACAATGAAACGGACAAAAATGATTATAAATAATAGATATTTTTGGGTGCACTATTCCTAATTACTAAAAATATTAATGCGATGCGAAATTGTATAGATTACCGAGATAATTAATTCATAACGCTTCCGAAGCGTGAGCATTCGTAATTAACGTTAATATCAAAGAGTACTTATTTCTAAATTTACCATAGAAAGTTCGAATCAATAATACCATAGCTAAAAGCCAAAGCACTTAGTTCCGTTATATTTTCTAGGTCATTCTGACGTAATCAACTTATTTCACGAACTAGAGAGAGAGAGGCCTTCCCAACAAATATTAAGCCTCGTCCCCTTAAAATGCAGTTGCACACACACACCAAAGGAAACCCTAAATAAACCATAAGGTCAAAGTATCATTTACCTCCAACAGGGCATTCGCACCATAAATAGAAACAGTACTTAACGAAAACTCGCGTTAAATCACCATTTTAACCATATTTTATTCAAATTAAAAACCTTGAAATCCAACCGAGGGTCACCGACTTCCCTGGGAACGAATCCATGAGTAAAAAAACCGGTCGATAAATTGGGGAAGGTTTTTTTTTCTGCTTCATAAAAATGGCGCTAGTGTCGAATTTATCGTATCTAACGCTAAGCCTTATTCCATTCCACCCTGCAGCGTATTCCATAACCAAAACAAAGTACTGGTAAAGTATTCGTAACCGGATGTAGCTAAGCTTGTTGCGATAGAAAAAAACCACATGTTCGACATACGGTACGGGGGACTAACTAATGAATGAATGAATGCATATATATATATATTTGTTTTTCAAAAACGAAAATCAAAGAAAAAATTAGCCCCACCCCGGGCCGTCTTACGTACAAAGTTTCAAGATTGATGCTGCAGAGGCTTAATGAAACGTAGAAAACCACTAAGAGCCGAACCGAACCGTAGTAGGAAAGAAAACACTTGCTGCGACGATATTTTGCGACTGGGCCTTGGCTTAGAGCCTTGGAGTCGCAACCGTTACGATATCGCTAGTTCGACGCCGTTAACGCGCCTATAAAAGCGAAAACAAAATATACATATACAACGCGTTGGTTGCCGCGGCCATTTTGAATTTTTCTTAACCAAGAGAGGGTTCCACGCGATTCGTTATCGTTTACACTTTGAGCCGATATCGGATAAAAACCATATTTTACACTTTAATTCAGGGTTTTACTAACTACTCTTAACTAAAATTAAGCAATGCACCGTCCGTATTAATTTGTTTAACGTTATTTTCAACGCGAAGACCTGTTTTCGAGGCCTCCCGACTGAGGAAGCGTTTAAAAGTTGATTCCGTTTCGTAGCTATAGTGTATTGTATACGCGCGTTCTCAAAAGTTTTCTAGCATAGGCCCCATTTGGGGCGTACTTATTTAGAAGGAAACGTATGGATAGTCACGGATTGCGTGTTAGACGCTCTTATCGAAAATAAGTTTATAGTATACTGATAATAAATAATACTAATATATTATTACAAAATATGTATATGCGGATTTATAGGGAAAAAAAAATAATAAAAATAAATTAATAAATATTCCTGAATGTAATATAAGAAACGTGAAAATAATATTGGGCCTCATCGAAGAAGGCTATTTACGTGATAAGTACTTTTAAATGACGTATTATAACTTGATAAAAACTGGTTTTTCATCTTTTTATCATAGCGTTGTGTTAGATTAGATCTTTTGGACAAATATTGCGCAACTCAGGGCAAATAAATGCGCGCAGGTTAAGCACTTTTAAACAAAAGGAAATGATTAAAACTTTGTTAAAAAATACCTTACGGTGTTGACGACTTAATGGCGTAATGTTAACGGGATAAATAAAATTATGAAATGGATAAACTGTGGAAAGGAAAATACTTAAACCCAAAGAGCCAGTGGAGAAATGTTGGAGAGGTAAACCCAAAGTGCCATTGGCAAAACCCAGGGAAGGTAAACCCTAAGAGCCATTGGCAAAATGTTGGAGGGGTAAACAGGAAGAGCTAATCTTTGCATAAAATGCAACATGGAAAATCAAATTCAAGGTTTTCGAGAACCAAATATTGCACTATGTTTTAACAAGCGCAGCTTCCTTTAACGACATAAAACCTAGCTTACAATTGACAAAATCGACCACCAAAAATCTATATATAATTATCCCACCGACATCTGCTGAAACATTCAATATATAGAAACACGGACCAGAATAAGCCTGACCTATATGATAAATTACAAAAAAAAAAAGACTATATAGATTAGGCTTAAAAAACACGCTTCAGCAACGGTAAGGTTCCTTCAGTAATTGTATTAAGTTACTGATACATTTTTAATATTCTTAGCCCGGTATAGAAGTCGCTGTGTGGCGTCTGGTACCGTCCCCTGAACCTACGTATTAGACCTCCAAAACTTCTCTTACATCAAAATCGATAAAATGCAATCGAAATACGACCGTTTCGGCGTTTTCCCCGTTCCATTAACAGAAGTAAATTACATGAAGTAAATTACATCTTATCTTCCTCTCTCAGTTGAACATTTCATTAATGCCATAAGAGAAGCAAACACCCTCTGGCCAAAAGGCAACACCAGAACGCAGCCTGCGTTCACTGTGATGTTTTCTTCTCTTATGGCATGAATGGAATAGTCTAACCAGAGTGACAATGAGCCTTTAAACGGAACAGGCGTCCACTGATTCCTGGAAACTCTCTCACTCTCTCTGGCTGTTGTTTTCGAGGAAGCTAATTACTTCGAATGACTAACTTCTGTCATTAGGGTCTACGTCGGAATTTGGCGCGCCTCGCTTTTCCGGGGCCTCTGAATTTCGATCGAAGCACCATAGTGAAGCCGCGACTACAGGGGCCAGGCGTTTAAAACGTCGATACTCGTAGCAGGGTCATAAATTTTCCGCCCAAAACGGCGCTCCAGTCGTCATAAAATTTCAAACTCGGGGAATGCCGCGCCCCTTCTGACCCCCATTTTGCGTGCGCTATCCCCCCGTTATTTCTGGCAGCTAGAGGCTAGAGCTTGCTGGAGGTACACTAAATTACGGTCCGTATAATTTCCACAATATTCCTATACAAAGTTGCGCCGAAAGCGAAGTTTGACTGGTCAATAAAGGGGAAAGGCTTAGGCGCGCCATGCTAAATGCCTGCGAAGTTTCCAGTCGTCTTACCAAAGTCATACCTCATCGGAATACTGACAAGTGGGAGGAGCTAGCAGTTGAGTTAAACCACGTGAAAAGGGTAAAGGGTAGAAATAACGCCACATAAATCCCCAACCTTATAATAAGTTGAATTTCATATAGAACTGTTACAAAATAATATATGGACTAAATCAATGCCGAGCCTGAGAAACGTTGACTCATATCCAACCAAGTGTTACAACTTCATATAGTTCGATTTCTAAATTAACACCTAAATATTGATTGGAAAGGTTATATTTTTTCTGGGATGACCAGTTTGACCTAACAACCAAACCAAACCCATAATGCATTTGCAGCTCTTGTCTTTGTCAACAAAGTCTTGCCTGACACGAAAAGACAGTTGGAAAAATTATCATACCAAATAACGACTTCCAAAAATGGTCATTAAATGAAAACAACATGAACGTTCTTAGTATATTACATTTAGTAAACAGTTATCCACCCACGCGAGGAAGTGAATTTCATTATTTTTTAAAAGCTAGATATAAATATATATATAAATATATCAAGGGCACCACGCCTCAATTTTAACGACCTTATTTTTCAAAATAAACCCAAAAATTTCATTCGCTGTTCAAGACGTTTACTTTGTGAAGAAACGCGCATCGAGGCAGGCTGGTAAACATCAAAAATGGTAGCCTGCATTTGGCAAAGCAGTCGACCAGGCCCACTGCCTGCCTTCAATCGTTTCGAACCTAGTAAAGAAAGCTCCCAGAGAAAAAAATCGATACAATTGGATTTGCCCATGACGTCACTCTCGATTTATATATAGCTACATATATGTATATATTTTTCTCTTCGCGGCTTTAATAATGCAAGAATTTTTTTATATTCTGTTTAAATAAGCATATTTGTTTTGCATGAAACTTTTTTTTCTAGGCCTAGTAGCGGAGGAAAATTTCAACGTCACTTAAGACCTAAAAGATTTTTATCCAAGATAGAAGCGTAAATAGTAATAAGGATATTGCATTCCCCTAAGGATCTTTATATAGACTGGGAAACGCGCGGTGACTAACGCCGGTCGAATTGCCTATGCGGGTGGAATCAGAGAGATTTCTCGAAACGGAGTAGAAAGTATTACCTTAAATAGGCTTCATCATCGGTTCTTTAAACCGTTTCAAATGTATTTCCCAATCCCAGAAAACGTCTCAACTTGCCACAGAAGACTAAATTAAAAAACTATAAATGACTGGTAAGCATGGCTAGCTACGAAAGAAGAAAATGAATAAACGCTTTCAACTTCTTTTCCAGAAGTTCTCTGGCGACGGAGGGTGATCAAGCGTTACCATGGCAACCGACAATAAGAATTCCTTCTCCTCCTCTCATCATTTGGTCTTTCCCACCCCCGCCGCCGCCGCCTCATCTTTCCCGCGCTTGGCGCAACAGCGACCTCTTCTGCCTATGTTCTCGTACTACTTTACTATACTTTACAAATGAAAACGGCCCTCTTTATTATTGCACTAAATACTACGGCCGCCTATATTTTGTTTGGTTTCCGCTATATTCTCTCTCTCTCTCTCTGTGAACTTCCTTTCCTAGTTCCCAAGATGAAGTGAACTTCCGAATATAAAATTTACGACAAAAATCGATAAAAAGCGAATATCATACTAAGAAAACCCGATCGAAATATTTGGAATGTGATATAAAGAAAGAATTTAAAATGTTAAAATTAATTTTTCACTATAAGTAATGGCAGATGCTATTGTAATCTAACAATAGTGTAATAAGTCCTTAGAATTATGGCTTCCGTATGGGATCTCCGTATTGTTTGTTATATCGGAGAGATAATATAATGAAAAGAAGGGTTCTAGGCTAACTGAGGATGAACAACACTCTGCTTCTTTAATACTGAATTTAAACCAGATGTGGTCAATGTATACTCGTCGGTTTGTATTGAGTTATCTGTGACAAATGAAAGTCTATGTTGTGCAGAAAAGCATGGCATAAATCCTACGCACTCTCGAGCTTCTCGAAAGCGACTACACGTGAAGATGCTACTCATTTGTACGTTTCAAATATAAGACCAAACAAAACGGTGGTTTGATCATTTTCCTAACCATTAAGAAGCCAAGAACCCTATTTGCCCAAATCATTGAATGAAGTCAATGGCACGGCGGCATCTTAGAAGTTGGGAAAGGATCCTTGCCTTTCTCTTTTTTTAAAAGAAAGAGCAAAAGTGGATAGTTGGTTAGTTGATTCCTTTGCGGAAGGAAAAAGGAAGAAGTAAAGTAGGCCAGCAGAGTGAGTGAACGGGTTATTATCCTTTTGGATGTCGCGTGGTGGTGGTAGAGAAGTGTGGCATTGGGCGGGAAAAAGTTTCTGGCGCTCAACAGTTAGCTGCTGGAAAAGATCGCCGCCGCCGAGAAAAAGGCCAAAAAATCCCTCTTTTTTATCTTCTTGTTTTCTAGCAGGCGTTCTTTTCACGGTCTCCTATACCCTGCCCCATTTTCCTGTCTACCAAAACCGTTCCCTACTTACACTATACACTACACTAGAGTCATTCTCCGTATATACGTTTCTAGCTTGGAATTTTTTTATCCCGGTAAAGAGCCGGCTCTTCCCAGACGTAACACACTCGGGCGGCGGGCTTCCCCCGACCCAACATCACTATACCATCATCCCTCCCCGCTGCTCAATCCCCTCGACCCCCCCCCCTTCCTTCTTACCCTTTTCCTTCGCGTGATAGAATCCGCCTTAAAAAAAGGAGAGAAAGAGAAACCTCCGGATCTTCCCCAGAAGGGGGCATCCACAACTTAACGCTTACGTAATAAGAAAAGCCCTAAAGAAAGTTCATTTGCCCTCTCTTTTCTCCATAAACGCTCTTCACTAGCTGCTACCTACTCGGTTACATGGATGAACAACTAAGGAGAGGGGGGGGGTAAAAAGAGTATTCCTTCCCTAAAGGAATTGACTTATTCCAAAATTAAGCCTCCAACACAATAACTTTCAAACCCTATACCGATTTGATTTTTTTCTCTTTTTCTTTTTGGTTTTTCCTGAAATGTGAAAAGCGAGCGGGATTTCCCATACCGTTGGTTTGCGTGGGTTTTATTTCTGTCTACGTTGTATGACCTAAATATGCCCTAAGTCTTAACAGAAAGAAGATACGTTGAAGGTCGCATTAGCTAGCGTCCCAAGTGCACCTTTAAACGAAAATATTATTTTTGGATTAAGTAGTGGTAATCAAAGGCCAAGGGCTCCTAGATATTGACTATTCCATTAAGATAAACCAACACAAAGGTAGGAGGCTGCAGCCCTCTTAGGTTATCGCCCTCGCGCCAAGAAACAACGCCAGACGGAGCCCGAGTTCACCGAGCTTCTCTTCAGGAATTGTCTATCATTTTAAGTAAATTATAAGATGTTTTTAGTAAAAATTCAAAGGATTTGAAGAATTCAGTAACATCTACGATTTTGGAGGATATGGGTTCTCATGGGCATGCGTTTATATAAACCATTCAACCATAACATGAACAAATTATAATCAAAACACGGGTATAGTTATTATAGCAGGCAAAGACCCTTATTACAGGTATACCGAAATGTCTTTTAACTTTTGCCCCGACATAGAAAAAAAGAACCAGAGCAAAGATATTATTAAGGAGGTCATCAGACCGAAGACAATACACTTCGTTGTTATCTGCACGCTTGAAAGCAAAATGTTAAGGAGTATTTCCGGTATGGTATTATAGATCTTTTACATCCGGTAAAACACTAAAGAATAGTCCAACGTTTTTCGCATTAAACATACACCTATCAACATATCGATTTATATTAAGTCAAACATATCCGGACTATTGTGAAATTATAACGTTTTGGCTGCAGGTGGCGTTGGTGGTGTTCATGTGTCAACCCTTTACCCTATCTTACAACTTCATTTACAACGTTATTTATAATTTCTTTTCCCAAAAATGCGTCTTCATTCGCTGATAAACCATTTCCCATAGCAAAAGGCTAACCGCCTTTCCCGGCGAACAGTATGTTTCCTATACAAGAAGGTGGCTTTGAAAGATTTGTTTCAAATAAGAAGAAAAGAAAAATGTGGGAAAGTCATTCGGGATGGGGTATCCCTATTTTAGCTGTCTCCCAAATCAACCTTGACCTTCATCCTAAAGAGAAAATTCGCCATATAAAAAAAGAAGAAGAAGGTAGTATACATCCTTCGTATCTCGGAGCTATAGAAGACGAGAATGGGATGGGGGAGAAGGGACCGTCGACCTTTAACTCCCAAGACTTTCGCTTTCGCCTTTCATCGGCGACGCGATGCCGGAAAGCCCGCTACACCACACCACACCACCCTGTCTCTTTCCTCACGCAGTTGGTCGCCCCCCCCCCCTCATAACCAAGGCCTAGCCAAGGTACTACACAAGTTCAACGTTCCGCTAATAGTGGGATGGTGGAAGCGAAACCAACCGAGGGGTACGACAGTCGACTCAAACTTGGCACACCTCACAATCGGAAAAAATCTGGATATAGATAAAGGGAAATTTCCTACCAAGTTTCGTAACTTTAACTACGCTTCAGGGTTGCCAGTAATTTGTGAACTGAATGATTTGAATCGAACAGAATTAAAGGCTTTCAGTCTGTTGTAGATAGCAATTGCACTCGCAACTGCCTGGTAACACTCCATTCTATTCAGAGGAGACTTTGTGGGTTTGAGGTTGGCTAGACTCGCAAAGATTGTTTTGAAGCATTGCAAAGTCCGTTTGTCTTATCCCTCGAAGGCAACGCGAAGCACGCGAGCCTTGAACGAAAGTCCCCTAAAAATAGAGAGGGTCGACGAGGCAGCCTCTTGAAGACGGGAATAGAGATTTCTCCCCGACGCCGCCAAACCCCATCCTCTCTCATCCTCCTTCACCTCCCGTTCACTTACAAGCCATCCCCGCGTCTCAACCCTAGCCCGGCGGTCTGATACAACATCTTTTTCTTATAAGGAAACCGAGAGCCGTAGCGGAAAAAAGAGCAGAAAAAGGTTAGTGGGTAAAAGAAGAAGAATAAGAAAAAGAAGGGAGCCAAAAAAATCTCATCTTTGCTGTCGGGAGCGGTAAAAACAAGTATTCAATCCCCCGCCTTCTTCCGGGTGGTGTGGAATGGGCGAACGAAATTTTCCTGTTTTAGTAGGGCCGGCAGTAAGCAGCGTCAATAAGGGCCTTTAAAGGGCGACAAATTGCTCCAGGAGGTAGAGACAGCGTCAAAACAAAAGGGAGATAGGATTATGGCCCCTTCTCTCGAGCCCTTTTTCTTTCTCCCCTTGTCTTCCGTATTCATCTCGGGGCTATTGGCCCCGTCTTAACTTTAAACGCAAGGCCTAACACCAGAGTCAACGCTCTATGACCCCCCTAAAGTCAAAGACGTTCATATTTTTACCGGCCGGGATTAAGATATTGTTTACTTTTGTCGTTCCATCTTTCAATAGTATAACCAATGCAAGAGTTAATTTTAACAAACGTTCGTGGCACGCAACCGTAACTTTCGTTATATGTCCCTGGACGATATAATTTGCCTAAAACCCGATATTGACCTATTAGAAACTAACGAGGAGTGTATCCGCGAGGTCAAGATCTTGGGCTAACACGATGGGACCACACGACCGAGGAATGTCCCTCAACTCTTCGGAACAAGCGCGTGATTTTCTTTCTACGAGGAAAGTTAATGAAACGGTAAACATTCGGCGCAAACATCATAGAATGCGTAGCACCAATTGAAGCGCGAACCTCTATTGGGTGAAATTACTGTTAGATTAGGGGCATTGCTGACGCTCTGGTTAATTCGCCCGTTTGTTCTTACTCCCTTTTAAGATAATAGAACACTCTCGCGGCATTCAATAGCTTGGTCTAATTTTCAAGGCCTAATTCGACAAATTTCAGAGAGGATTTTGGTTTCGTATTCATCTATTTACACGCTAAGGTATTGAATTCGCCGAGGCGAGATAGGCGAGACTCGGAAGCTTAATAACGCGTATTTTAAATGCCCAGACTCTAGTATAATATGTGCCTAACATTAGATTAATTCAATAAGGTAATAACCAAATCGTATCGAATAGATATTTGGAAATGAAGCCAATATAGCGTACGGATTGTAATATTCGATACGAGGCTCTTCCAAGATTATAAGGCGGGACGGTTTTGAAGATGACATGTCGAGGAGCTCTTTCGAGCCTTGTTACGCAAATATACCGAAACCTTCAAGATCCTATATGGATGAATGAATGTATAACGCTGAATATTTTGGGTTATTGACATAGTGAAAGTGTTTATCAAATTATTTTAAAATTTCACCACATTTCCATGAAATTTCACGGCAATTTTTTGAGGACCTATACCCATTTAAACATATAATGTTAATAAATATAACGAGATTTACGAATTATTTCGCGTGAGTTAAGGGTGCACCTTGCGAGAAAAGTAAACTTTAATATTATTAATATTTTAAACAAATTGGTCGCATTTACTTGGCCTAAGGTGTAAAGACACGCTTATAGTATATATATTGGAAATAGGATTTTGGTTGAAAATCCCAATACATAAGGATGCATTCAATATAAGAGGTATTACGGGGCGTATTTAACGGCCGTTTGAACTCGTATTCCCGAAGGTGGTAAATTTACGCTATAATCATTGGACGAAAATCCAATACGAACGGGCTTTGCTTGAAATCCTTATTTTAAATCCTTTACCCACTTTCCCTCTCTTCCCCGTCTATCATGCTCGAGCTCCGAGCTTTCCAATATTCAAATGCTAACTAAATATTGAATTTAGAAAACATCCTCCGATAGGAACCAACGGTTCCCTTTTAATTGATCCATTATATTCGAAAACTCGACCATGCAAGCGCGAGCTACTATACCCTGATTTTCCAATCCAGATTCGCAGATGCTGTACAAACAGATAGGCCATTTTATCGCGTACAATTTTAGACCAAACACCAAAAAGGAAAGCTTTATACGCGAATTGGAGACGAAATATCGCGGGATTCTTATTAAATTGGTCTAATCTATTCCATGACGAATATAAGGGATAGCCTTCGACAAATAGGATGTAGTTTGACGATGACTGTTTACGCTTAAGACTTGGTTGGAAATTTCTGCGCAATTTACGTACGTCGCGATGGGTAAATTTTAACCAAACCTCAATGAGACTATATCAAGATTGTCTTGGAGGAATTAACTTTAAAGAGGTTTTAATTCCCCGAGAGAGTTGGCAAACTCAATTGGTAGAAACAATCTCAAACCTTCAAATTAACAAGAAAGTTGTCGCGACGCGACCCTTCAGTTTTGGGCGTCCATATTGCCAACTGAACTATGACCTCACTATGACGTTTTTCCTATCCTATTTCTTTTTCAATTCGGTAATTTTAATCCGCAGAATGGGATAAATTTATCATTTTTGTTCAAGCGACAGCTCCTTTGAACAATTAATTGAATCACTTTAATGTATCTAGGGGTTCGCTTTGATCTCAAAATATCGTTGACCAAGGCCCGTTGGGCGCCAAGGCCTCAAAACGAAAATCCCTAGTTTTAAATGCCAAAAAGGAAAAGATGGGGTCGGGGGGGTAGGAGGTGAAGAGGGGTAATTTAAGGGGAAAGGAGAACGAGGCCCGCGTAGGAAATGAAGTTCCGATGAAAAACAGAATCTCGATCGATAGTAAAATAGGTGGTCCTAATGAAAGTAGAAGGCTTAAGGCTGGCTCGCCTCGCGCTTCCCCCAAAGCTTGAAGGGAAAATTCAATAACGTTTGAAGCGTTCCCTATCTTGGCCCTAACGTCATCTCGTGACCTTTCGGGACCCGGAGGAAAAGAGGCATAGGCGGCCATCAGCGAGGAAAACGGAATATTAAGGCGCGAGCGAGAGAGGCAAAAATCAGTCATAGGCAGGAAACCATGCTTGTATTCCTAGATCCGGACCCGCAGTGTCCCGAAGGTGTAACGTTATTTATAAAAAGGAAGATGTTGTGCGCCATGTAAGTGTGGTTGGTTGGTGGTACCATACATTTTCTCCCTTCCTGAGCAATACTACTCGGGGACATACAACTAACCCGAAGGGTAACGAATATGACTTCCGACAAACATTTCTCAAGAAAAATTCTATCTACAAAAGCCCTTAATAGGGAAATGACATTGTTATGGTTACGTAATATAAAGTAACATTTATGGTAGCTAGGGTGGAACTATTTTAGTTTGTTCTGGTTTTGTAGTTAAAACACTAATTGTCAATCGTAGTGTCAAGTTAAGTTGGCACTTTCAACTTCAAGAAATTATCATATCATGGTTTTAAAGGTAACGTGAACTCACCTTAAATGAGCTGTCACTTCTTGGGTCATCGTCGTTAAGTTGACTGGCTTGAAACTGGCGTTTTTCCGCCCTCATCTAAGTAAACAAACAAACAAAAATACAATAATAAATATCTAAATTATAAACAAATAAACACTGAACAAAATTCACGATCACGTCAACATGAAATTACTTTCCGAAACAAAATAACAAAATCCAATTCCGATCGAAAGGGTTATTTACTAATAGAGTATTTTTCTTATTATAATAAAAATCGTAGATTAAGAAGATTTGGTATTTAATGTTTTTAAAGCCATTAAATTTTCGTCATTAAATTTCGAGTACTAGACGATTATGGTAATTTCGAAAACTTTAATATTACCAGGATTAAAAAAAAACGATCCAACGAAATAATAGAACCAAATTTTGAACCTAAACTGGTTTCTAATTAAGAAATGAAAAAAAAAAGTTCGCTTTATATAATGACCAAGTAAATCACGCTAAAATATTATGCAAAAATATGAAGTCCTTCAAAACATAACAGAATACGAAAACAAGAGACCATTAGTATAAACTGAAATAACCTTCTTTGTTTAACTTTGTTCGTTATAACTTCAGTTGCTATGGGTATTAGCCAAAATTGGTTTATTTACATCAGACTAACTTGATGTTGAATATTATAAATAAAAATTATTCAGTGTTAAGGCTGGTTTTCACGGGAGCAGAAACTGAGGCAAAAAACGGAGCGGAATATTTTGGGCCGCGGCCGAAATTATTCGCAACCAATTATAGGCCTGTATTGTATAACGTCAAAAATGATGCGACGTTCTATACAAAAATCATAAGTTTATAAGATATGTTAAATAAGTATGCCTTCGTTATGTAGAGACAGCTCGAGCTTGTTCTAAAATTACTAATTTGATGTTCTTTAATTTAAAACATTAAATATAAAGTTCTTTCAAGCGTTGTGTTATTCCATACATATTCATACGCTTTATATAATGTAAAGAAAATTCTCATGAAAAACAAGACATCTGTTTTTAATTCAAACGAGTGGTCGGCTTCTTCATCATAGTTTATAAAAATCGCCAACCAGAAAATTCGTAATTAGCAATCAAGTATATAAGTTACAAAAAAACCTGTTTGGGAATGCTGCCCAAAAGCCAAGCGAGCGAGCGAGCTATAGCTAAAAGAAATAAACGGCGTTCAAGGTCAAGGACGATCTTATAACCGCATTTGAAAGAAGAACCCCCCCCCCCCAATGCTATTCCCCCGAGCAATTATATACGGGTCATCTTTGAAATTAATATATAGATATATTTCAAGCAGAAGCTAAGGAACGTCTGGCAGCAAATACCTCACGCCAACTATGATACCTGCTTAGACTAAACCATAGAGAAAATGCTAACCAGGACGCCAATGCATGTGTCTAGTCTTATTTACCAAGTGTTAACTGAAAAATGAACGCGTTACAGGGAGCATAAAATAATTGAGTGCAAGACATTTGGGTGACGATAATTGCGAGAACTTTAATTTGGGTGAGCGACAATTGAGTGAATAAAAAGTTTATTTTGTAAAAATCCATACTTCTTAAAAACCACAAATTTGGATGATAAAAATGTTACGTTCTATGATGTCAGGCCAGGTTAGGTTTAGTTCAGTTGGGTCAGGTTAGGTTTCGTCTTTCACCAAACGTTTATGATTTATCAACAAATTAGTACCCAATCAACGTTCTGTCGGTTTCATTGCCACCCAACTGTCGCCCACTCAATTGTCGGACACCCAGGCCTTGTCACCCAAATGTCTTATTCACCCAGTTGTCGTATGACCCCAGTATAAATGCCCAAATCTCCTATGATAGCTTAAAAGTATTTAAAACCTCTCTTAATTTTGAAGGAAGAAACTTTTAGTAAACAAATTCCAAACACATGAAACATTTAGTGGAAAAACTGACTCCACGTCAGCCAAGACTGCCAAGTTGTATTAATTTTGAAATGCGAATGATGGTTCGAAATTGGCGTCCTGATTTGTTTGTCTATGAATAAACGCGGCTTCAATCTACCTGTTCTAGAAGCGCCAGCTATAGTCCACAAAAACGACATTCTCGAAAAGAAATTTTTCTTTAACACATCCGTGGCATGAAAATTCAAGATTTTAATCATAGGTGTGGCGGCTTTCCAACGAAAATGCCATAAAAATGAACGCTTCAAAATTTAACAAAATGTTACTGAACGGCTCGAGCCTTCTTATCATTTGGCGTTCTGTTTACGCGTAAAAATACCACACCTAATTAGAAAAACAATATTTTCAGATACAATCAACCTATAGACCTCATCCGTTCATCTACTGACATTATCCAGGGCTTTGAAAAAGGCTTAACATTGAGATATTTTTCATTAGATCCTTTCCAAGGTTGTAACAGAGCACGAAATCAAACAATACGAGAAAACTATAGTAGAACCCCATTAAAAGTTAACTTGGCCGCGCTCAAAGTGCAAACCGGATCGCATTACCTCTGTCACTAAAAATTATTCATTACTATAGAAGCGAAAGAAAAGAGACTCTGTAAAGTTATAATGAAATTTCGAGATAAAATATGCCCCTTAAAAAAAGATAGTATCAATCACCGGGCCTCAGACAATTCAAGGTCTACCTCTCTAATAATCTAGCTCTGAAAGATGTTTAAGAAGAGAAGAAAAAAATGGATGTAGAAGCCAATATGGGGTTATTAACTATCGTCACCCTGCATGGCAGCCTTTACGAGAACGCCATGGCTAAAGGGCAAAAGTTTTTAACGAATTTAAGACAAAATTGACAAAGAAAAGATTATATTTCTTTATTTCTAATTTCATCGAATGAAAGAAACTATATCAAAGGGTTTTTTTTTACATTTAACTCAAATTAAATTTACTAGAAAGCCGACTTATTTTTTAACTAAAACGACTAGCAATGACTGAAACCAGATATTGTTTTTTTTTGTTGAACTTGAATTGTTATTTCAGTAAACATTGCATCACATCTCCAACGAAATATGATTATATATTTCATGTTATCATACTCGTAATTCATATTCCAAGTCATGGATTACTTTCATATCAAGGGTAAGTAGCCACGAAGTAAGATAAAAACATGGATATGCTACAGTTTTCACGGATTAGGTTAAAACGCGAATAACCTGAATTGGCTATTCGATAAAATGTTGTTATAAAGTAAGTTGAAGTCTTCCCAAGCAACCGAAATTTACTAATTTAGTGAGATTCTTTCCGTTCTTGACACGCAATTAACCTAAGATATGTTCTAAATACCTAGCACGATAGTATGTGTAGCTATAATTGAGCTGTTAAAGTTTCCAACTGCGGAGGAACCGAAAAAGAAGAAAATACCTCAAAAGCAGCTGAAATTGGCCGTTTTTCTCACGACTCGCAATTGTATCGATTCGATCTGAACAATATGGTAGGTAGTAAAGCTAGTTCCCATAAAAATTGAGCTTAAAAAAAAAAATAAAATAAAAATATAAAAGTTTTTATCAAGCTTTAATAACGAAGACGACCTCCCAGTCATGAAATGAATGCCCATGCAGGTTAGGTAGGAGTTGCATGGGCCTCCAACCGACCGCTAAAGTCGTGAGCGCCCTACGGGGGTCCCGTCAAAAGAAAAATAACCTTCAACGTGTTAAAGCTTTCTAACAAATTGTTTGGATATACCTAATGGGCAGTAGAAAATCTTTTGAGAAAGATTAAAGTAGATACATCTTGCTTATTTGGCGATAATTAGAGCCGAATGACCGTAGCCAGACTAGACACGAAATTGCCGCTGACCTACTTTTTCCCCC
Source organism: Phalangium opilio (assembly GCF_054372755.1). Classification (NCBI taxonomy): domain Eukaryota; kingdom Metazoa; phylum Arthropoda; class Arachnida; order Opiliones; family Phalangiidae; genus Phalangium; species Phalangium opilio. The sequence continues at coordinate 315,602 of NW_028324189.1, forward strand.
AAAAAGATACCACCATTTTTAAACCAACGCCTATAATCTAGCAATAGTTAGTTTCAAAAAACTTCTCTACTAGTTAATCCAAAGATAATTTTCTCGCAAGCTTTTGAGATTAAAATTAGATCTTCAAACAAGATTTAGCTTTAGGTTTATCTAAATATTTAGTATAAATGAGTAATTAACCAAGTCGTGATGTCATCCATTACCGCTGAACGTTGTTGATAATTGCAATCCAGTTTCGAAATCGTATTTTGACATTTCTCTTTGAACCAAATCAAAAAGCGCGAACGAAATCTGTTTGCCATCTGGGGTAACAAACAGCTAGCGCGATTATTGGACATGATACATGTGGATATAATTAGAGAGAGATTTTTTCAGACGAAAAACTATTTCGTTATAGCGCAGGCGTTTCTGGCTAAAAACCCCCAAACACATCTGCTTTCGCCTTTGTTTACGTTTTATTTTGTTCCTTTTTTTTCCAACCGTTTATAATTTGTTCAGGCGCCAATGGTTCAGATATTTTTCATTTCTAAATACATATTCTTTACATTGAGACAGACATTTCATTATGTCTATGTACATTTCCATAAACATTTTTGCCAAAATATTTTAAGACAAATTAAAAATGATATATGAATAAAAACTTGATTGTTTTAAGTCGTCTGCTCTCTCACATCTGAATAGGGAAATGAACGTACCGACGTGACCAAAACGAAGTTAACGACACGAACGTAAAATTGTTGACTATTCTGCATGGGCCTTAATGGGTTCAAAAATGGCTCTAACAACTGTGATAACCAATATGGTTTTTTCTTACGTTCTGAGGCTTTAAATGAGAGTTAAGAATATGGCATGTAATCATGCAGAACCACATGAGACGTACAATTACACTTATTAACTTCTTACATCATCATAAACATGAAAATTAGATTGATGGTTTACGTTCTTAAAATTCTCCACATGGGAGGTCGAAACCAAAAACCAAAAATCTTAGGGCCTAGTACTTGGATAATTTAGATTTTCACGGTATTGAAACCCCGCCCAAATACTTTGCATGTTGGTGGCCCGAAAAATCAGTGTAATAATTATCTAGACCTACTAAACAATCGAGCAAGATGTTACTCTACCGCGCCAATAGCGTATCTGCACGAATTTTCGTGTACGAAAACTGGGCTAGTAATTAGATTAAGGAAAATTTTAATTAAGCCAGCGCAAACAAAAGGGAAGGCTGCGAGGGAAGAAATAGCAATTAATTTCTTCTTTCGGTGAACACTTTTACGCGAGGTCTAATGAAAAGAAAAATAGTGAAAAATCCAGCTCATAATCGTTGTTTCGCTATGGACCTACTCTATCTATCTCTTTTCTATTGTATATATATATAAAACCAGGGTTCCCAAATTATAGCGCAGCTGCCTAACGTTCCCAGACACGGGCATTAACCTCAACGAGGCCCCCTTGAAAAAAACCCTACAGTCTGGCTATACACTACTAAATGTCATCCATTATATTTGAATATCTTTGGTCTATTCAAGAACTGCCAGCCCTGGACTTAACTGGTTTCTACATTTCTAATGTACATATAGGACTACATATCCTACTACAAAATATTTCTCTTAAAAACGACTGCCCAAGTAAAGAATAGGTTTTTCGCTACCGGTATTGTCATCGTTTAATCTTAAGTCATCCCCTTCCTTAAAAATCCTTCGCCGGATTTAGTTTCATGGGAACACACAGAGAGGTTAAGAGAATATTTTTTATATCGTCTTCGAATTTTAGATAACCCTTTCATCCGCTTCTTTATACCGTGGGCCCGTGGCGAGATTAAAGTTAACGAAATTAGCTACCACGGTAATCCAGGTAGAGCAAGGGTCAGTACACAAACCGTTGTACAACATTCGGGCACTAACTATGGTAATATCCTGGAGTTTTAACCAGTTCAAAGTTGATCTACGCACTGTTTTTACCCCAGTGTCGCCAGGCCGTTTGTGAGCCAAGATACTACCGGGGGGGGGGAGGGGAAGGGTAGCGGTTCAGTTTGGATCAGTACACGCCTCACGGAGGGCCTGACAACATTGCACTGAAGTTAAAGATGAGAGAGTGGGGAGGAATTTTCTCTATCCCCTTTAGTGAAAACTATTAGTGTCAACTTTGGTCATAGATATGCTTAGAAGTGTAGGCGAGGGACCTGGATAGTGAGACTGTGAGACAGGACATACGCTATTGTGAAACATCCCTGCCCCAACTGGCGCTCCGAAAAATTACTTCTACACTAAATACGTGTATTTAACAAGCTAAATTGGTAGCAGATCCAATACATTCAGGTTAAAAGTTCAAGTCTATGAATTTAAGAAAGCACCATTAATTTTCTTGTATGACGTGGATGCCTGACGGTAATTCCCTGGAATGGTAAGTCTCAAAGATCGATGAATAAAAAAGAATAATAAAATGCGTAAAATTGTCTAGTTTTTATCCGATGACATAAGGTTCGAGAAATTCTATACGGAGTTTATAACAATATAAAAACGGATGCTAACGAAGACTATTTTTCAAAAGCGGAACTAATCGGCTTTTTTCCGGAGCCTAAACGAAAGAAACATTTCGCTGGCATAAAAAATGGTCCGAAAGAGAAAACAAGATGAGCCTGTATAGTCAGTCAGACAGCTAACGCGTCCAAAAGAGCTTGCTTGGAAGAAGAAAATTTTAGCTCGTCGCTCTTTGGGCCGTCGCTAAACCAACGAACAATGGATCGTTTGAAACTGGTGAACAGCTGCGAGGCCAAACAGGGACCACTGTTTATAGAGAAAAGACGAAGAGAGTTTCTCTCTGGCAACGCTGCCCGTACATTTATAAGCGTCTAGGCATCACGGAGGGCAACAGATGGGCGACCCCGTAAAGTAAGAGCCAAGAGGATAAAAAAAAATTGGGAAGTACAATGGCCGGAACCAGCTTCAAAAAAGAGGATGGGGGAAGAAATATATAGTTCCGAAAATGGTTTCATGGCATGGTAGAGGTCCTGGTTGAAGCATCGTGGTAACCCCTGGCTTATAGGGGCAACACCCCCTGGGTCCTGTGGATGGTAATTTTGACCTTTTTCTGATTTTGATTCGATGTAGTGGTAGGGGGCATGATAAATAGGGCTCAAAATGAACATCGGGACTAATAATCGCTCCCTGATCCGCCTTATTTTACCTAATACCATTAATCCCCCGAAAGATGTCCTTGCTATATTTGTTATCGGACTGTCCGTCGATTAGAGACTACGCTATAAAAAATGGCTCACTTCTTGGACATACGCCAGTCGAATAGCGTTAAAATTTACTTACAAGCACTTCTATAGTCTTTAAGTCTTTTGAAAAGTAATAAAAAATGAAGGTCAAAGTTTGCTTAGTGAAATTAATGGAGAAATATTTAAATTAAGATTACTTGGAGCGAACTGTCTAGACAATACTCGAAATTCGCTTTGAAGTTTTTGGTGGATATTGATTTAGACTAGGCTAATGGAGTTTTAAGAGATAATAAAGGGTACGTACACGACATTGGCACTACACTATAAAGGTATGTATTTTACGCATTACTTTACTTACTTTTTCCTTCTTGGTCTTGAGCTGGTCGCATTTCCGCATTTTACAAATTTGATGACTTCGGACGCTTTTACAGGGTCCGCATTGTCCGCAGTTTTCTTTTTTCATGCACCCGGGGCATTCCCCGCACCTTTTTCTCTTCTTCTTGGTAACTTTACCGTCCGGGTCCTGCAAGGGGGTCCCAAGAGGGGTCAAGGGATTAGGCGGTGTCATGACTCCGTCCCCCCATCCACCGTGGTCCGGGGGAAGCGGAGCGTGATGGTGGTGGTGCGGAATGTGGGGCCCGCCGACACCACCCGGGATCCCGCCGCCGGGTCCCCCACCTACCGATAAGGGTTGCCTCGTCGTCGATGATATGGAAGGCACTTGAAATGAATTCTCCTGCGTGGAAGAATCGGGTTCCATCTTCATCTGCTTGGCGTTCTCGAAGTTGGGACCCCCTCTACCGGGACCCCCGAAGGGCGCGTGTTGCGGAGGCCCTAAAGGTCCTCCGTGGTGATGCGTTTGCATATAATGATGATTTCCGGGAAAATGAGGGTGTTGGGGTCCGAAATGAGGGCTCGACGGGGGCATTTGGGGACCGCCGGAAGACACGGGCGGAGTGGCGGAATTCATGGATCTCAGTTTTTCCGCCGGAGTCGGAATACGATCGTTGGGAGGATGACAGTCACCGGCGCTTCCCGGAGACTGAGTGGAATTGAAATGTTGAGACGGTGGTCTGGAAGGCGTTCGCGGATTGTCGCCTGGCTCGGGTGGACCTTGTTGGGCGCTGTTGGGTCTCATCCCGGGCGAGTCGCGCATTCCTTGCGACTGCGAATTTTGGCTGGAAGGCGAGTGTTGGAAGTTTCCCCCAGCCCCGATCTGTTCCCAAGGTCTGTATCCCACGTTGGAAGCCGGCGTACCTTCTCGCGGAGGCTGGTCTCTCGGACTTTGGGGTGGAGGCGTGGGCATTAACGCGTCCGTTGAAGAAGTGGAATTGGAATTCTTATCCAACAACCGGGCGGTCAATCCTTCGGAGTTGTGGTGCTCCCCAGTGTTATTTTGGCCTCCGCCACCGTCCGTCGCTCCACCGTGTTTGGCGGAGCCACCCCGGGGCGAATGACTACCACCTTTACCGGACGTTAAATGATGGTTGTTGACGTACGGCGAAGAACCGGAATTGTGGTACAAAAACGGCACGTTGTTACCGAACCCCGACGAACCGAACGAAGGGTTTCCCTTGCCGAAAAACTGTTGCTGAACCGGGTGTCCGTTAGTCGGGTCGAAAGGCGAACCCGCGTGCACGAATCCGTGATGCGGGGGTGGGCCGACGCCCGGGGGTGGTCCATAGCCCCCGCCAGGGAATCCTCCCGCTCTTAGCGGATCACCCAGGGAAAATTCTGGAGGACAATGTCCGGGTAGTACCGCGTATGGAGGTGGTGCGTGCGGATGAGGCGCACCACCCATTGGTCCCCAATGATCTTGATGTCCGACGAATGGACCCGGGCCGGGTCCGACCGGAGTAGGTTGCGGCCCATAGTTTCCAGGCAAACCCGGCGGAAGAGAGGCCTGCCTACTATCATTCATTCTCTGCACTTTGCAGATATCCTTTTCGTTTCACATCTGTAATTAAAAATGAAACGGAGAGTTAGACCTTGCAAAACAATTTACAAACGAGATGGGATTCGTATTTGGGTCAAAATTGAAACGCCAATTAGTACTAGTGTCAAACACAATGGAATTTATCACAGATTCGCGAACAGTTCTTTTTTTCTTTCATTTCGATCAAAGCGGGACACCCACGCCTATGTAACTAAGATTAACAGAAATCAATTAAACCCGACGTTACTCCAAAACAAATACAAACAGAACTAACGAAAGCTGGCATAACACAACGTCCGTTTAACCCACTACACCGTATAATCGTATATTTAACTTTGTAAAGGTTTTTGAGTACAATGAAACTAATGTTATATTTTCTTTGCCTACAATATAAATGGCGCAAAATATTACAATATTTTTCCATCTAAACCGAAAGAAGAATTGCAATGAAAAAATGCATTTTTCAAGGACTCTAAAAGCACGAAACGAGTTTAGACCGAAAAAATTCCCTTCGATTGTTTCCCAGCCATTTCATATGAAAAAAAAAAATTATGAACTCAAGACTATACGGCCACGGAAAATTACGTCTGACATTTTCGCTTCGATGCGGATTTTCTAAATGATTAAAGAAAATAAATAAAATAGAGTCTGACTGCGTATGAAATCGCTTTTCCTGTAAATATCTCATACAGGCCAGGCCGGATACAGGGGGTCGTGGGGGGGGGACACGAGTGATCTACAATGTATCTTTGCCACAAAAATGTTTTTCCAAATGTTTGCCCCTTTCCCCCTTACGTCTTAATCCTCTAAAGTCGATACCAATTAAAATATTTTTGAGGTAACCACTCCTATATATATCATATATAAAATTTAACCACGCCTTAAAAAATTATGATTAATATTTTAAAAATAAAATTTATTTGGGTGGAGTCTATAATTTGGAGCAGCTACATAAAAATCAATAAAAAAATTACGAAATTAAATTACTAATTAGATGGTACAGGATAATTTAAGCGAAATACATTTAAGTAGATAGGCAAAGGTCTATGGTAAACGGTCACAAAAGGTCAATGGAAAATGGTCACAAACGGTAAAGAAAGCCCATGGAAATTGGTCACAGACGGCAACCTGACCCCTCAAATGAACCGGGACTAATCTAACCTAACTCACGGTAAATTTTCTGAAAGCTTCATGAAGTCCAATGAAAAATACTAGCTTGGACCTACATTAAATTACGCAGCAAAACTGAATATTAAAGCCTATTTTAAACTATTAATAAATCTAAAAATTCCGAGAGTAACTACAGCCAACATCAATTACGGTCCTAACGGAAAAGTTCATATGTCACAAAGTGTATCCAAAATACTGATTCAACACAATTAGATCAACTTATAAAAAAAGGTTTACATCTACGCTAGTTGATGTTATTCGTAAAACTTTGGGCTGAGCGCCAAAAATGCCGTTTTGGGAACGGAGAGTAGAAATTAAAAACAAGTCGGAGAAGACCAAAAACGAAAAGACCAAAACCTCGTAAGCCAGAAAGGAACTAAAAATAAAAATTCACTAAAATTTTTATATTTAGAATATGGGTGCCGCTTTCAATAATGACCTTACCGAAAAGTCGGAAGAATAATATTTGCAGAAAACCTTTATGAAAAATATCCCGTTATATATATAAAAATAATCCATCATAGAGCCTAACCACTAGCGCGAGCCGAGACCCGAAGCAAACAGATTTTGATATTATATTTTTCGGAACACTAAATTAAATAAAAAAAATCCAGATTAAAAATTAATCAGTTTACCATTTTAAAGGGATCTTATTTTCATTTCAATTTAGGTTAGAAAAAAATTGTTAAGCTTTGATTTGAATTTTGAAATTTCGCGTGCTTTAACAATAGTTTCTCGAGGGGTTAAAGGTGATCAGGTCACGTGCTTTATAATTCATTAAGAGTTGGCTCTAATTTTCTATTTTGCGCGAATTGAAAAATGCCACGTGTTTAGCCAATGATTAGCACAAGCTAGCAACTTAGTACACTCTCATAAATTATTTTAAAAAACAAATCTACAACTAGATAACCTCTGACCCCCGATTAAAATACAAACGGTACCTTTTTTTATCGAAGAACAATAGCTTTAATGTACCAGGAAACAAACAACAAACGAAATTTAAAATATCATAAAGAGCGCGGCCCAAAACTGTTTCGAATCTTTTGGTAAAAACTGACAACTAAATTAAAAGACGTTAATCAAATTTTCAGGCCGTCTAAATTTGGATTACTTCCAATAAAACGTAACGATGGTGTATAGCCAATCACCCGTGGCCATATTTAAAAAAACACAGATGACCTAGGACGACCTATTTTCGAGAGAGAATAAATAAAAAAAATCAAATCCGCAATTTGTAAACAAAATGTGTTTGAATAAATTAAAATTTTAAAAACCAGGCTGAACTGTTTGGTCTTTCCTCCCCCCCCCTCTATAAAAACCTTAAAACACAAGACTTTGCCATTGTTATTTGAGTTAAATGGATATGGATAGGTAACTTTGTAATTATACAGTTTGAACCAAGAAATGGTTTATCAAAAAAAGGAATATATACAGCCCTAAGTGCATGAGATATGTTCCATAAGTTTGTCCCTCGCTTCTGAGAGCTTGTCATGAAGTGACGTAGATGAAACGTCATAGATTCGAGGTAAAGCGACGCCTGGTGAGGCGTTGTCAAAGGCCCAGCACGGCCCACAAAACCAGCATAGGAAATATGGAGACACTATATTATTCCTATTAGGTTTTCGTGTATTCCTGGTCGAAATAATAGAACTTGCTCAACTATTTCTTGAAGAAACACTGGTTTTTACATTAGTAGATGTATTCACCATAAATATTTATAAAGTTCAAAGAATTTATAAACACGGTAGAGGGTTTTCACTATATTTTTGATGCATATTTCTCGGTGGGATTTTAGCGCAACAACATTACACGTGAGAGAGAAACGAGCGCCAATGGCCTAATTTTAGAACGAATTCAAAGCTGGATAAAAATAGAATATTTTGGCGTCTCTTTCGTTGGGGGTTGTAACGTTCTCGGGCGATGGGTAAAGCCGTCTTAAGTGTTTGTGTATAAGACAAAAAAAATATTTCAAGTATCCAGAATTGCAGATTGCGATTTAACAACGTGAAACTACATCGGAAAAGCCCTTGAAGTGTAATTAGACATTGTTAAAAAATACCTTAAACAATACTGTGATTAAAGTATAGAGATTGTAAACATGGCGCCTGTAGATTGGCATAGCTTGACCCCTGGAAGGCCCATATATTATAAAACCCATTGTGGAAGGCCCAACTATTTTTAACTCCATTCTAGCCCTAAATATTTTTAAATATTGGGCCACTCTGGAAAGTCCAGCCTACTTCAAAACCAAACCAAACCAAACATTAGTTACATGGTCGAATTTCAGCCCGATATTTCCAAAGAGAAATTTTTAATTATACATTTCCAAAATTCCCAACCAACTTGAAATTATTTGAAAAATGATGCTGCACCACCACCAAATGTCCAAAAAAGGGGAACAAGAAAAAAAAAACGTACACAATAACCACACCAAACTGTCTAAAAAAGGATAGAGATGAAACCCTCGCTAATAGCTTTAACCACACTGTCAACTTATATCAGATACAAGTCAAATGATCCTGCAAAGATTGATCGAAACTACAGAAGCGGCATTTATAGGCAAGGCGGCTACCAAACCCCATAGTTCAGTTCAAGTTGAAAATTCACCACCCTCGGCGCCTTGAACCACGTTATTATACATAACTAAAGGTTAAGGTTGTACGTACTGAAGACTGAGAATGATTGGAAGAATCTATAGCCACCATACTATGGTCCTAAAGAACGGGTTTTGGCCCTTTTCTCCTCTCTAAGTTCCAAGTAAAGAAACCCGAGCTATGCCTAAGGTCGCCCAAAAAAATAGGGAAAGGGCAAGGCGAGTTAGCGAGGTCAGGCTGAAAATAAGGACGGGGGGGGGGGTAGGTAAGGGGTGGTGCCCGCTAGGGGGGGTCAGTCTTAAAACGAGAAAAAAGGCTATGGCTGGTCCAATGTAACACATGGTTCGGTACACAACCTGGGAACCGACAAGAGTTCAGCAGCCAGATGTTATGGTTGTACAGAAGAAATTTGAGAGGACTGCTCCAAAGCTTTGCTTGGCTCTTGGTAGTCGTTTTACCCAAGGGGTTGGATACTTTCCGAACGGAAAATAATCTCGCGTTTATAAAACTGAGAGACCTTAAAACATAATAATGTACCTTAAAAACTTTTCTAAAAGGGTGTAATTTTAATTAATTGGAACACAGAACTCGTGACCATATCTTAATTAACAACGCAATTCAACCACTATCTACACTACAACAGAATGCGTAACTTGAAGTATTCTGTTCGATTCAGGTCCAATAAAAAATTACTGGCATCCCTGAAGCGCATGCTGTTAATGTTAAGAAAGGGGGAGGAGCTGTGCAGAAACTTCCTGACAATTCAAAAGGTACTTTTTCAAACTTGATATGAATTTCGTCTATCCGACCCCTCTGGTTTTCAGTTGGGCAGGACCCTCGCGGGGCTAGTGTTCGCCAGAAAGAATATAATTGCGAGAGGAAAGACTTTTTCCAGAGCTATCGTGTAGAACTGTGTTTTTATAAATGCCCTTTTTTGGGAAAAGTCTAAAAAACCAACTCTGGTTCTTTGATAAACTGCTTTCTTTTCAAGCTTCGAAACATTAACGGAATTCGAGATGGGATTTGCAGCTTTTTGGCGTTTATTCATACGAGGGGATCGACACTTCTAAAGCGGTGCTCAGACTGGAACATAAATACGGATGATGGACAATAATCAATTCTCGTGCCGCTCTGGACTAGCTCAAAGAGTTTTATCATTACGTGGTTTAAAGCTTACGGTATAAGGAGTATCTGGCCCCTCGAAACTACACATGGACTCTTTTACGGTTTCCCAAAGTTTACTGGGTTTTATTGGGGAAACGGCTGGTAGTTACGATTGGATAAATGGGAGTTAAAAATGTGACATTTTGCCCAAATATCTTCTCCTCTGATTTGAAACAGATCCGCGGTGGTAATTTTACTATCGGTTGACCCAGGAACCGACAGCGCAATTTTACTACATTTTAGTTTGCGCGCCATACGGTCTGTTTTGTGGGAAAATCTATATTTTTAACCTCATGTGTGCACGTCAGGGGTAACATAGAGCTGAAGCCTTAGGGTGTGAAGTCAGTTCAGTTCAGTTTACATCGCGATTTAGAAGTGGCATCCGTACAAATATGACGTAATAAAATTCAAGATGATGTTTCTCATGTAAATTTTAAAATTTTCAATTCTTGAAGATATCATAAACCAAATGAACTGAACTGAATCGACAATGCTACTACATTAGGGAATTTTAACTAATTAATTCCTTGCTCGTGGAAGAAACTTACCAGGAAAATTTCTTTTGGTTTAGATTTAAACTTAAAGAAAAAAAAAGATACAGTCCCAAATTAAAATTTGATGAATTTTCTGGCGGGAAAAACGAATCGAAATCGCACGTGGAATAAAATAAAATGCGGGAAAAATCATGGGGATTTTCATCGGAAACGAATGGCGCGCGGGTTGATTTGGCGCGAGCGATTTTCACGTGCGTGCCTTGGCAGCTGTCATGGCTGTCAAGAAAAGAGGAAAGGCCTCTCAAGCGCGTTCGGAACAGTTCAGCATATCGGACTCGCATCCAATTCGAAAACAGGCCAAGCCTATCGCTTCCGAAGACCTCTATAGAGAGTGTGATTCATTTCTTGGGGGTTTTACGCATTACGAACCGTTATTACTTCTTACTCATGATAAACACAATTTTTTTATAAAGAGTTATAAAAGAAATTATTAATTTCTCACAAGAATAACGAACAACTATGTCTTTCAAATTTTCTTATCAACAATATTAAAATGAATATTTTTTGGTCAAATCAGTTAATAGCTTTGAAATGTATAAGTTCTATATATATATATATATATATAGTTTTTATTAGTTCAATATCTATAACTTTTATTTTTAATCCGTCAAGCCTTTATTTTTTATACCTTGTTTATTTCCATTGGGAAAGGAATAAGGCATTCACGTTCACTGTAACTCAATACCCGTACTTTTAGTTAGTCTTATTGTAAATAAAAGATAACGATAGCGTATAGATAGAGCTATGGCACCTGGACTGTACTCTAAAATTTTACTGGAAAGGATAAACACACCTAAATAAACCTTTTAGAGTGCGCGCTATGTAATTTGATAGTTTAATTTTTTACCGCTATACTTTTATATACTATATATTGTTTATCGTCGACAACTTTGACGGAGTCCCCTCAATTATATTATTAGAATAGGGAAAATTATATCCAATTTTAGGGTGAAACAGTAAATTTATCAAAGTTGTAGGCCCCAATTGTCAATAAAGAATTAGTGCATTTTTTAAAATTTTTGATTTTCATAAACAATAGTTGGGGAAAACTATTAACAAGACCATTCTGGCTGGGTGGTGTCTGTCCCTTTTACGTGTCTTCTTGCACACATACATATATACGAAAAAAAAAATGAAAGCTACCCGCGAAAAACGTCCGAAAACTTCCGGAGCGTAACCTAGGCCTAGTTCCGAAAAGGAGGATGAAGAAGAAAATAAAGAAGGGATGTGTAAGAAAAAGAAAAAAAAATCGCCCGCGATAATCGTTATCTGTCAGCGAGCGCGCCGCCGTGGTCCTGTCCCGTTTTTCGCCGGTTTTTCTGTACTCTGAACGTAGATTTTGGGCCTTTAGGGTACTACAACGCCAGAGAGAGAGATAGAAAGAGAGAGTCAGGGCAGCCTTTGAGCGAGTAACCCAGGGAGTAAAGAGGCAAAAGAGAGAAGCTAGAAATATACTCCGACGCATCTTCTTCCTTTTATTCGGATGAAGCCGCGCGCCCGCGTCTCTCTTTACGGTTACGTCCAAAGACGATAGGGATAAGGAAAGAAAAAGACGGAAGAAAAAAACAAGAGCAAAACTCCGCCGCCGCCGTGCGGTATAAAAATAGAAAAACCCTGGAGAGATTTTTCCCCCACTCTGATCCAGGCAAAGGCTTAATTTCGCTCGCCCCGCCTGCCGGAGTTAACGGAAACACGAGGCGTCTCTTTTTCTTTTCCGAACAAAGAACGAGAGTTCGGATAAAAACAACGTCCTCGAGAGCGGCGAGGCTAAATAAAGCGACGAAGCCAAGCAAGATCCCGAAAGGATGGCCGCTTGTCACTCTTCTCACCAATTTTACATTGAAATCAAAAGACGAATAACAATAAAAGTATGGGGGAAAGGCCCGTTAGCTTACCTCGTTTTTCCTAACGTTATCCGCTTACAGTTAAGACAACGTTGAAGACGTTGCCATTTTATTTTTCTTTCGCCGCCAAGTACTTTTTGGGGTTCTTCGCTATGCGTTTACGTTGGTGTGTCTCCGAAGCAGCGTTCTCTTTCTCTTTTCTCTCGTTTTAAAAACGTCCCGCGCCGCGAATCACCACAGCTTCGATTTCGAAGCGAGCGCTTATGCCCGCGGCGAGCGACCTTCGTTCTCTCTTACGCGCAGTGGGCTCTTCGTCGTTTCTCCTCGTTTATGTAAATTAACCCGCTCGCCCAGTCACGTGATTCGCCATCCCGCTTCGGCTCGCATCCTCATCCTCCGGAGTCCGAATAAAAACTAGGCCCGTGACAAAAACGAGAGAACGAAAGCGAGGGGGGAGACTCGCTAAGGGGGTGGCGAACCCGAAGAAAAAAAATTCACCAACTGGGAAACGAAAGCCCTCTCGTGGTGGTAGCTACTCTCCGCTTTTCCAAACAGAGTCCTCCTTGGCAAAAAAATAAGGAAGATTTACTCTCGAAAAAGTAAAATTTTCGAAGTGGCCCACGAAAATGCGCGATGCCAAATTCGAATAGAATTTGGAAGAAGCGAAACGAGCTAAAATGTGTTTATTTCCGACAAGGAGAACGAGAAATTTTTCCGATTTTTCGTCTTCTTTTTTCGTCCCCGAAGACGAAGCGACTAGTCTATTTCGTAGTTCAGTCTGCTGGCTAGCAAAGCCGCTAGCGATGATTGGACGTGTTCGGGGGGTTTCCGCTTTTTCTTTTCGCTTTAGGCCCGTTCCTTCGAGGGGGTGCGCCACGAGGGGGCTGCCACTCGAACGTGGGGGAAAGAAAAACGAAAACGACGTCGAAAACGTTTCTGCGGGAAAATGGGGCTCTAACCCTCCCGCTCTTCTCTCTCTCTCTCTCTAGTCGCTAGTCGCTAGCCTAGAGTCTGGGGAAAAATCGCTCCCCCTCGTACTACGAAGCGAGCTCGAAGTCGCGCTCTTGGCTGCTTGCTGCTAGACATAGGGGCTCAGCCGCTGAGAGCGGATTCTAGAATTCCGCTCATTTGACGGAGCGCTTTCGTATCGAGAAGTATTGGGGCAGTAGGGAAAAGGCTCGCAGCGGGGCGGTGCTGTTTTGAAAACCCCCCGCGAAAGTTAATTATTTCGCCGGGAAGAGCTGGCTTTTAGATGGGCTGGACGGCTCGCCGATTGGACTTTCGCTCGCCGCGCTAATTAAAGCAAAATTATAACAGCAATTCGTTTAACCGCCCAACAGAGCCACGACCGAGGCGCTCGCGGCGGCTAAACGACAAGTACAATCTTACCGACGCTTAATGAGCGAATTCGATGAAACCATTTGCTCCATCGCCTTTTTAAAACTACGAAGCCTAACAAAGGACATCCACCGAAGAGGCCTTACCAATCAAATTCAAATTTGACCGATATTAAATATTTAATTTTAGCAAAATTTATTTCGGGCAAACGACAAGGGTCCTTGGAAGGAGAAACGAAGCGCCTTTCGTTTGCTCCCTTTAGAAAGTAACCTTACTGATAAGAAGAGATACTACACGTCTTATCTTAGAACCTGAGAATATCGGTCGCTTAATTACGAGCAGAGACAATAATAACAATCAATAACAGCGTACGATTCCATTATTTTGGCCTTGTTCACATCGACACTTTGAATTGTCAAATTCAGACTGGCGTCGTAGTGCTTCGCTTTATTCATTTACCAACTCCTTTTATTAGTTCCTCCATGACAACCCTGGGAACTGAAATAGCAGTGTTTTTAATCGTCATCCCAGGGAATATATAGGCCTATAACAGAAATTAAATTCTAGGACCTTATTATTGAGTTACTAAAATTAGGATACGCAATTTTATCCTTACATTGAAAAACTTTGTCCCGCTCTTCCAAATTAATGCGTAATTTTAAACATCATCGAGTTTAGAAACTATGCCTATACGGTTTCGTTTTATATTGAAGGATTTATAATTCAATTCTAACCATATTTTTATCTTATCTTCAGAATATATTAAATATTATTATTACAGCGACGAGCCTAAAAAGCAGAAAAACCTGTATAATATCGCGTTTCTCAAGGCAACAATGGAAAAATATCTTATTCGCTACTCCCTCTTCAGTATTATAGCAAAGCTCCAACGTTTTAAAAACCTCTGGGGCAATTTTTTGAAAAATTAACTCATTCATAATACAATTTTCTTAGAATATTTATAAGAACGAACCAGTTTTTGGGGAAAAAACCTTTAAATATTTATAAATTTCTCTGGTACACGAAACGTCTGGTGGTAAATAAATAAATTTTGCCAAAATTTACTTCCAGATCATGCGCAGTGCATGCAATTTGGTTTCGAAAATCTGCGCCATTATTCTTCAGGGATCTATTTTCGATTTTATTAACGAAACCATAAGTTTATGATGAGATATGTCCCATAAGTAACCGATGACAAACTTACGCAACACATCTTATAAAAATTATGATGAAACCAATAAAGCCATAAAGAAGGGCTTTCCAATGTGCCATAGCAATATTTCGTCGCTAACTATTCATTTCAACACCCAAGCTACAAACAAGAGGAAAAGGGGCAAATGCTCCTCTCCCTTGCCACAAAATGGCGAAGAACTTCAGATAATGGAAGGATACTGAGGGAAAACGCGCCTTATTGGTTAAATGGCAGACTGACGTGTAGTATAGACGAGATTTTCACCCCTTTATTTCCCTATCAGGATTCCCACGGACCCTTTAACGCTGGCATCTCAAAAAAATATTTAATTAAGAAAGTAATCGAATTACCAACTCCAATTAAAAGTCATGATTTAACAAAATTAAATTTGAATTTAGAGTTTCTCTAATTCCGGTAAAGGTCCTCGAAGAAATAAAATGTGTTAAGAAGTAAAGTCTAGAAAGGAAAGAGCAAAGATCTTGGTAGGTCCGGAAGAAACAAAACAAAAAAAAAACTGGTGAGCGGGAAAGAAAGCATAGAACATAAGAGGGGGGAGGGATGAGTAAAGAGGGAGGGGGGTCGGTAAGAACTCGCGTAACAGCCTCATATACGCTTTCATTCATCACTTAGAGCCGAACGAGTTGTAGGTGTCACTTTACGTCGCAGCGATCCGGAGCAATAAAAAATATCCGGCAGCTCTTGTATGCGGTCTCCGTTCTCTCTCTCTTTCTCTCTCTCTCACACACTATACATTGCCTTTTTTTCTGCCCTTCTCAATCGAAGACGGAGCTAGTCTGGGATGATAAGGCCCTACTCCGCCCAACCTTCCGCCCACTCTACCAACGAGCTTGCCGCCCGCCCTATCCTATCTTTGGGGGGAAAACGATCCCGCTTAAAGGCTTATATTCAGTCTGTGTTTATATATCTACCACCGGGTTCTCCCTAGCTCACGGTGTGGCCCTTAAACACGCTGTCAACTCAAACAGGGTCCGTTTTCGACGAGAAACGAAAAAAGAAATCAATAAATTCGATATATAACCGATAGGGTCCCGATTTTCTTCGCCCCGTTTCGTTGGCTTTGCAGCTAGGCCTATTTTTCCTGGAACTTTCCATAGGCGGAAGGGCGCGTGCAATGGACGCCAGCTTAAAGACTATTAGTTATGCCTTGTTCGAACCAACGAGTTCAGCAGCGTGAGCCACTATAGTAATTTTTTTTTATCCCAACCAGGGATTAGACTGACAAGTTTAAATTGGACTTAACTTTAAACTAATTTCCGTGCTCCTACAAGATAAATGGAAAATTTTAAAATCATTATTTAATTGCGGAGCCCGGTTGGCTTTAATATTTAATCCCTAATTCAATCATCCAAAGAGATTCACCTCCAAGATAATTGTTGGCCCAAGAGGTTACTCAGTATTATATTATTTTGCGCTATCTATTCCTGTTATATGTTTAAATGTTAAATCGTTTTATATTTAATTATTCTTTTATATTTGCTAAATTTATATTATAACAACAGAAGTTCATAAGATATGTTCTGAACTCTGTACTTACAACGAAGCGAAGCGTGTTACGCAAATGAAATTAGGACAATATCCGATTTTAGGGTAGCAGCTGTTTGTTACTAGTTAAACGAGATCGAGCAGCAAAATTGAAATGAGAACCCCTCGTTCCTACTAAAACGTTTTCGTGAATGATAGACATTAAAAATAAAATGTATCTATATACGAAAAAGGGATGTCTGTTTCCCACAGAATATGTTATAATCTATGTGCTGGCTAATAACCATATGCGTCAGCGAGAGACGACCTATTTAACCAACTACCATGAATTTTTTTTCAAAGGAAATACTCATTTTGATTGATATGCAAGTATACAATGAGAGGAAATGCTACAATCGTATTGCTCAAAATTAATTTCTGGTGTTGACAGAACAGACGTATCACTAAACAGTTTCAGTTTTCCCAATAAGTTAAAATACGTTTTCTGCTATAAAAATACCATGAGCAGAATTTTAGAAAACTTCCATGGGGTTGTGTGCTTTTTTTGTATCTTGGACTTATTTTGGTAGTAATTTCGAAATTTCTGATCTTGGACACTGGTAAAAATGATGTACAATCCGCTTTTTCGAGGAGTGACAGTCAAACAGTTAACTTAATTCAGCGAAACGAATTCAAAATCTTCCAAACTCTAGGTAGGGCAACTGACTTAAGTTCACGAGGAGTATCTGCCCCCCTTTTGGAAACGTTTCCTTACCGTAATACGACTCAAACAGAAATTTCAGTTGGATTTATCTAAAGGCAATCTAAGGTGTTTGCCCAAAAGAAAAAAAAATCGAAGCTCGATGCAGGCAGCGAGCGGGACATTGCCCGGAGCGTCTTTACTTCTCTGATGAGATACAGGGGGGGGGGGTCTGTCCGAATTCAGAAACTCCCCCCCCCCGTACCCTTCATGGGTCCTCTTTGTCGAAGAATGAGATACGAACAAGGCTCCGATAAAATCATATATATTGAGAGAAGGGGCTATAGCCTGTTTATAAAAGCAACGTCGCATCCGAAGCCAAGTATAGATCGACATTGCGCTTGCGCATTGTAGAATCCGTTAAGCCTAATTGTGTTTAGAATTTCATCGCGAAGGCTGAGTCATCGCTGCTATAGCTCGTGCAAAGGCCCGAGGTTCTCGAGCTGCTAGGGCCTACATATTTGCGAAAGGAGAGAGGTGCTATAGGCCGAGCACCAAATCTCTTCGCTATGCAAATGAAGCTTCGAACTCTCGCTATAGATGGCGTTCTTCAAGAGACCACTTTTTCCTTTATATACTCATGGACACTATATACCCTTAAGGACTGAATCTCTCCTGACTATCGACCATCCTTACAAAGATGAATTCCCGCTGTTGGTCAAGTGTTAGATGGAAAATGAAGTCACTTTTTTCAGCCTTAACTACACTGTAGGTTAGGCTTAGGTTTGCGTTTAAAACGCAACTGGCAAACAACGGCAATAGAGAGTGGGTGAATGGGGTAAAACTCCTACTCCCCTACTAAACGCCAGGTCGCTCTTATTACCGCGTTAAAACAAAGTAGAGGCAAGATATAGTTTTCCATAAAACGCTACGCAACTCCTGTCTTTACACGACGTAAGGTCCATTCTCCGGATTCTATCGAACGTTTACGGCGCATCATCCATGGCGCATCTCGGCCGTGCAATCTCTAGATGTACCTCCCCAAGTTGATCGATAATTTAAGTCGGCCCGAAAACGATTTAAAATGGAAGGGACCTAAAAATATGACGCGTCCCTTTCTATATAGCTATAACGCGGTTTCCAACGGGACCTATACGTCCCGACAACGTCTATAGTCACACTTGATTGAAAACCACGCGCCTTTAGCACCTTCTTCAACTGGAATCGGTTCCGAGGCTAAACTTAACTGCCAACAGACCCGAGATCCAAAAGGATGGATGCTAGACTATTCTTCGTTGGATATAAAACTAGGGGTTTGGCGCCGGCCTATAATAACGGGGTTAACGGAGCCTTAATATTCGCTGACAAGCAAGGTTGTCCACGCGAAAGGTCCTTCCCCCCCCCTCCCTTCCTTTTTTGGTCCAAACTATACGTTTTCTAAGGCAAATGTACGGGGCCTAAAATTTTCATTTGTCAAATGTCGAGAAGATTAAGCGATTTCTTTCTTTTGCCTTGCCGTATCATATCCGGATTGATTACAACCTTCCCTTATTTTCTTCGTTCCTATCCAATGGTTTCTCCTAAAATTAATTTAAGTGTTTCGATTTTTCCCCTTGGATACGCAATTTTGAAAATTGCCATAAATTGCATTACGAATTTTATAAAATTTGGCTACCGTTCCACGTTCTTTAACTTAAAATCGAGTACGCACTATCGGTTTACTCTTCTTGGTATAATTATCTATGATTTTTACAAAGGCCTAGAGCGTCTCAAACGCCTCGATTATTCGGTATCGTTCCTTTCAACCGAATTCCCAATGGACCGAAATCCCATTCGACCGAATATCCCGCAATGATTTTAGATTTCCAGCCCAATGGCTATATTCCCGATGGACCGAAATCCCATTCGACCGAATATCCCGCAATTATTTTAGATTTCCAGCCCAATGGCTATATTCCCGATGGACCGAAATCCCAATCGTCCGAATATGCCCCTAAAAATACATGAATTTAACTTGAAACACTGTAGCCGTCAGCGATTCGGTGGTGTAGTGGACACGAAGTTGGACTGCGAAGCGATAGGTTGTTGGTTCGAATCTCCGAAAGGTATGTTAATAATATTAAAAGTAAATGTTTCGTGATACTAATTAAAACGCTCACTTTCATTCCTTTCAAGGCAAGAGATATATAGAATTAATAAACAAATTGTGATTAAAATGAAGTGCAGTCTTAATGGTAGTTCCATCAATGTCTTTAAACGTTAAATTAAAATTTTAATATTTTGGTTTCGGGTGGGTTAGGTTAGGTTAGGTTAGGTTAGCTTAGCTTAGCTTAGGGTTAGGTTGGGTTAGGTTAGGTTAGGTTAGGTTAGCTTAGGTTAGGTTAGCTTAGGTTAGGTTAGGTTAGGTTAGGTTAGCTTAGGTTAGCTTAGGTTAGGTTAGGTTAGCTTAGGTTAGGTTAGCTTAGGTTAGCTTAGGTTAGCTTAGGTTAGGTTAGGTTAGGTTAGGTTAGGTTAGCTTAGCTTAGCTTAGGTTAGCTTAGGTTAGCTTAGGTTAGCTTAGCTTAGTTTAGGTTAGGTTAGGTTAGGTTAGGTTAGCTTAGGTTAGGTTAGCTTAGGTTAGCTTAGGTTAGGTTAGGTTAGCTTAGGTTAGGTTAGGTTAGGTTAGCTTAGGTTAGGTTAGGTTAGTTTAGGTTTGGTTTGGTTTGGTTCCAATAAAACGTTGACACCTTTTCCAAAATATGCTCCTTTTAATTAGCTACCACCTTTTCCAAAATATTCTCCCATTAAATAGCTACCACCTTTTCCAAAACATTCTCCTATTAATTAGCTGCCACCTTTTCCAAAAGATTTTCCTGTTAATTAGCTCCCACCTTTTTCAAAATATTCTCCTATTAATTAGCTACCACCTTTTCCAAAACATTCTCCTATTAATTAGCTGCAACCTTTTCCAAAACATTCTCCTACTAATTAGCTGCCACAGTTTCCAAAATATTCTCCTTTTAATTAGCTACCACCTTTTCTAAAATATTCTCCTATTAATTAGCTGCCACCTTTTCCAAAAGATTTTCCTATTAATTAGCTGCCACCTTTTCTAAAATATTCTCCAATTAATTAGCTGCCACCTTTTCCAAAATATTCTCCAATTAATTATCTGACATCTTTTCCAAAATATTTCTATTATTGCTAATAAATTGTTTTAATACTGATATAAATAATCTTTTTACCTCCAAACAAGGTTGGGTTGGGTTAGGTTAGGTTAGGTTTGGCTAGGGTAGGTGAGGTGAGGAGTCCAGTAATACATTTTCAACTCACATTTATTTTAACAATAATAAGTTGTGAAATTAAAAATATATTTAATGCAAAACCACACAGTATGTCTTCTTCCAGTTCAATAGAATTTGGGTCCAATGGGACTATAATAAAATCGCACCTTTGGCTACGTTCGGTCGAATGGGACCCCAAAAAAAACCCCCTTCTGTCGAATGGGAATTCGGTTCAATGGGACCAAAGCGATTATTCATTAGATAAATCGCAAATAATTGCATTTTTTTTTATTCTATGCGAGAGCAAATAGAATTGGCTTTTTGAAAATTTGAACCCATTCCTAAAATTAACGCTTCTATTTTGAATAATAAGAAGATGAGAGCTAAAAATAACCCTAGCAGCTATGTATGGTTCCTTCCATTCGTTTTCTGTTTGTTTACGTTTTTTATCCAAAAAGAGGATTTCTCCCTTCTGAAATGAAACTCTTCCCGTCGGTTTCCATAACACTAATTCTATCAGCAACTATTAGAATCATTAAATTCAAACAGTGCCCCGGTAAATTACCTTAGAATTAACTAAAATATTTAAGAACAATTGGGTTTAAAACAGACTAAAAACGCCTAGTACAATACATCTTACTTGTATTTATAAAATAATAATAAAAACCACTTTGACTTACCATTATTGTTTCGGGCCATAGGAGAGGTATTTGGTCTTGTAACATCTTGTTTATCTGGTTTTTTCTTTTTTTTCCCCTTCTTCTCTTTTACTTTGAAGGAGCTTTGGACGTTTATCCGTGGCAGATACGTTCTTTCTTTTCTTTTTTAAAAAGCAAGGATCCCCCCTATGTTCAGTAACAATCTCAGTGGACAGCGTAGGTGAAATGGAATTCCTTTTTCTTGACGACCTAGAAAAAGGAAAACTTCTTTATCCGATTTGTCGTAAAAAAGCCCTTATGAGCAGTCAAGCTTTCTTGGTTTACGCTGCGGTGACTTTCACAAGAACGTTTTTAAAGAAAGAAAAAAGGTAAAAAGAAGAAAACCTAAAGGTGTACTAAGGAATCTTTTTACGACAAGGTATTTCTCTAGTGATTTAATTTTTTTACACATATATATAAAATTCCAGTACTTCAAGAAAAGACCTATATTTTTGTAGAATGTTACAAAATTTTGTAAATATTTTCAAAACGAGATATCTTCTCACTTATATTTATTTGTACCGTACGTTTCAAATATTGAAAATTTATGGGTATATAAATTTTGTCACTATGTATGTATATTTATATATACATACCAAAGTAATAAATAAATAAATGCTTTTTGAGAACTGGTTTTTGGTATAATATACGCCTCAAATTCAAAATAAAAATGCGAGATATAAATGTATTTAAATATCTGATATCTTTGTGGCTTGAAATATTCCACATTTCAATATATAGGCCTAGAAACCGGTTATTTTTCTATGGATCATTTTGCTTGCTGTTTTCCAAGCCACTTAGAGAATATAAAGTAAGAGATTTTGGTTTCGGGTTTTTTGGCAGTTGAAATCTTTATCAAGGTAAAAGTTTGTGAAAATGTATAATATACATAAACATATTTATACTCCAGTTAAAATGTCATAAATAATTATAAATAATTAAATATTCCTGAAATATGTATATAGATATAGGGTAATGGCAGCCCTCTGCCTTCGACTGTATTAAGCTCTATATGGGGAAATAACATGGGGTGCCATTAGTCTATATAATATAAAAAATATCTATGAAGATATCTAACATATGCGCCCAATCTTGCGTCCTATCAATCCACGCGAGAATTTCGACATATTGCTAACTGGTCCCTAACCTCGGGGGCATGAACCCCAAATAAAGAGGTTCAGTTCATATCTATCATTATTATACTGACGATAGGTATCAGTATGTTTCTATCGGTTGTATTAAGGTGTCAGATGTGCCAGGTCAAAGAACTGTGTAAGAAATAAAAAAAATCATTTTTATGGAGGGATTTCTATAGTCAGTCTAGAGAGTCTAGAGTCTAGAGTGTAGAACGAGAACGAGGCTTAGGGTCTTTTGGAATCTCATCGAGGCGCATCTTGGAGGAGGTATTCTTTTGGCTAAGAGGAGTTCCCTTCTTCATGAGGACGGAAAGAATCTTTAATCGCGGCGGTAAAGTGTGTAAGAATTTTTTTTATCCGCGTACGGTGCTGGGTTCCTTGCCCGCAGCGTATATAGTCTAGTGAAAGTTCTTGGAGAGTGTCTATCAAACTCGTTCGTTCATCCCCTGGTGGTGGAGGCAGGGCCGGCGTCGTCGTGAGCCGCCGAGGATGTCGCCCTTCCTAACCCAGTGACACAGTCCCGAGGTTCCCGTAGAAAAGGAAAAGAACCCCGCGGGCGAACGCCAACCATTTAATGGCAGGCGGATCCTCCTTATTCCTGCCAGATACATCGAAGGCCGGGGGGGATACCGAACCACCGAAGATTCCCTAGTACAATCGATCCTTGACAAAAAATAGGAATCGCTGCTGCACTGTCTCCCTCATTTTTTCCTTAACGCCCTCCTCTCCTCTCCTCATCCCATCTCACCCCAATAAGGGCTTATAAAGTCTCGACTCTTTTCTCTTACGCCGCCACATATTGCGGTGTCGTGCGGTTTGCGTTGAAGGTTACACTCACACCGCGCGACGGCTTTCAAATTGCGTCAAGGGGTTGATGAACTAAATGGGTCGCGGGGTTCAACGTCACTCGCTAGCTCTCTCAAATTGAATACCGGAGAATGGGTGCTAATTGAAATGAAATTGTGCTTGACAGGGACTTGATACGTATTTTAGTGAAAGGAAAGGGATATAGCAATGAAACTTCAATAACAACGTGTTGGTAAATTTGAAAAAAATTGGGAACAGGTCCTATAGGCATGTTTTTTTTTAACCAGAGAGACTTTCGGTTAGAAGAGCAGCGGAGTGTAAATGGTCAAACGAAAGTGATTGTCAGGTTACAAACATAACGGAGAGGGAATGGTCAAACTAGTGATTGTCAGGTTACAAGCATACAGCATAGAGTAAATGGTGATTGTCAGGTTACATGCGTAGGTCCTGGTAGGAATATGGAACCGACCTAACCGTCCCGCAAAAATCCCAATTAGACATTTATTGGTCGATCCTCCAGAACCCGGTGTCTGTTACACAATCTTACAAGACGTCTTTTAGGGAAAATGTACGTCCAACGTATATATAGAGAGAGTTGTAAGAATCCGACCGAGTATAGGACGAGAGTCTTTCTCGTATCGGGAAAACACCCCATAGGGCCTTGGCGCCTACAAAAGAGGGACACCTATAGCAGCAGGGTGGGAAGATTAGGAGCTCAGGCTTTCGCTCGTACATATAGACGACAGCGGAATAGAATGTCTGGGAGGGAGAGTCTTTAAGACTCCCGCGCGCTCGCTTGTGCTTACGGTATATCGCTAGCAGGGAGAGAGCTAGTAGTGTCAGTGCCAAGGCCTAAGGGAAGGGATCTTTCCTATAGCTCTCCAAATTTTAGAGGTCACGGTCAAGGTGAAGCGCGGAGGAGCGTACGACGGGCGAGTGAGCGAGCCAGACCCCGCCGGCAGCTAGCGGGGAGGGGGTACGCGCCAGTGTGTTCGCGCAGAAAGACTAAGCGCTGTCAAGCGCCGCCCGTCTAACCTTTCGAATTCCGCTAACTCCGTAACCCAGTAACATTATAAAAGGGACGGTATTCATCGTCGCTCTTAAAAGAACGCCGCGAACGAGGATAATCATCCCGCGCCCTGAACCGCTTGTTGCTTTCTCCCAAAATCTCCCTCGTCCCGCCACAGTCCTTCACACTCAATGAAATGGACCTCCCACCTTAATTTCAATATCACCTTTTATTTTCTTTTTTTTTCTCTCTCTCTATTCGAAACCCTGGGATTTCCTAAAGAGTCGAAGGGAACTGGATCAAGGTTACTTTTCCGGGTCAGTATTTTGCGGGGAGAATGAATACGGTCAGGTCCTACCTACCATACCATACGCTTTGTAGAAATCAATTGAATTAAATCGGTCAAATCCACAATAAAATATATTTCGCGAAAAAGTTAGGGTAAATAATAACTTTTGGGATTATAGACTGCATGGGATTTTTATAAGTTACGATAAATTTCTGCAAAGATTATCGAGGTCGATTTACAACCCACGTTTGTGAAGATAACGACATCCTTCAACAACAAATCTCCTTCAAAACATTCCCAAATTTCTCAAAATAACTTATATGTAAAAATACCTCTGTTCAATAATTCATTCATTCATTACGGAACTAAAGCATACTTCTCCTCCTCATAATTAAAACTAATTATTTAAAATTCTAACCAAGTTTGCAAGATACGTCTTACTACAATGAATAAACCTTAATTAATGGAACTATGCAATTTTCTTTATAATACAATTAAGTTTCATCAAATTCTAATTTCAGGACTTGATAATTAGTGCATGCACAAAAGATTTTAATCCATTTGCACACACACACATACACAAACAGGAGCGCTGCGCGCAGCAACCCGTTTTCAAGACCTTCAGTCAAACAAGGAGGGAGCTGAGCTGAGCTGAGCTGTGCAGAGAAACCAATTTTAATATTGTTGGGTATAGGTGCAGGCTGCCAGCATTCTGGCATGTACAGATTCTTCGGTTTACTTCATTCGCTTTGGAAATCAAATTTCGCGCGCGCGAGGAAAAGGCGAGGGATTACGAAGGTGGGTGGAGGAAGAGCGAGAGGAGGAAGAGAGGAAGAGAATATTACTTCCGACTGAAATATATGGCAGAATTACGAGAGTCGATTGGCAGAGCGAATCCAATCTTGGCCGGGCTTCCGCTCATTGCAAAATCGTTAATAATCGCCGCTAATGGAATAACAACGTTGCTCATTTTCATTACTATACCCATACCGTATTGTCGCTGCGCAGCACAGTCATTCCACGCTACAATAAATTGATTTCAAAATGCCTACATATTATACAGGGTGTTTCATTCTAAAAGTTCTGTTAAGAAATTAAGGGGGGGGGGGTGTTCTATGCTAAATTACGAGTCGAATATATTCTATGAGAGTTTGCCCTTAGGGCCTCCATTTTCATGTTAATTAAATTAAGGGATAATCCGTAAAATACTAATCAATCATAATTTGAAAATGGTGGCCCTAAGGGAAAAATATAATAGAACATTTTCGACTCAAAATCGTCCAAAGAACACTCTCCTTAATTTCTTATAGACCTTTCAGGAACACCCTGTATACACAAGCTTCACTAAAAGTATTTGGCTTTTTTTTAGAACTTTGAAAACATGTAACTAAATTCCTGTACAAATGAAACTCCACAATTTAATAGGAACTTCTCCAAAGAACTATAGGTGTAAAAGTTCAGGATAATTGATGGAAGAAAATAAAAAATATAGGATTTTAAGGATCCTTTCATAATTATAGGATTATATAGAAATTATAGGATCTCTGAAATATTTTTTTCGCTTAAAAATTCAGCTAGTTTTGCTTAGAAGTATGGCGGTAATCCTGACCTCGACCGCAAACCCAGAAACAAAATGTCTTCCTCGGAACAACAAACCAAACATGCATAGTACAATCGAAATAAAGCACATTTTCAATCGACCGTATCCGTGAACCTATTCCCGAAATTATTCCGGCTTTTATACATAACTATATTTTTGGGGAGACCTAAATTATTCCGGGCAGCAACCACCTATATATTTTAAATAATTAATTCGAAGCATTCATTCATTAATAATAAAATCAATTCGCTTAATCGTTTTCTGCCCTTCATTTACGAAACGAACATCCGTTCGGGCCCGGGTTTGTTCTCGTAAGCCTAAATAATTAAAGGACTAGAATTTGCAAAAATATTCCAGAAGAGCGCCTCGCGACAGAAAGAGAGAGAGAGAGAGAGAAAGAGAAAAAGAAAATCCATTACTACTACGGTGAAATAGTCTTGAACTTGAATATTTTATTTATAAATTTCACCAAAAAACCCAGGCTCGTTTTTATTTTCAACGGGAGAGGGGGCTTTTTCTTTGGCTTCCCCCCCCCCTAGTAGGACGTAAGTGGGTCTTTGCCCTACTACGTCGCGTAGACTTATGGATTGCTGAGAGGGGAAATGGTTGAGAAAGGGGGTCAAACTGCTATACGCCTGCGTAGTAAAGATTGCCGTTTATTGATCCGCTAAAACCTGGAAAACAAGATCTCGGGTCCTACTAACTCGATTTTGCATCGTAACCGAGGGTGTCCATCACGTTTGGTTGGGCCCCTAAAGTCTAGGATTAGACTTAGTGTAGATCGACGTTGGTTGGGAATATAGGAGAGCGGGAGATGACATGGCAGCTTTGATGACGTCACCCTCTTTTCCTTTCAAATTGCGCTCAATTTGGTAACTAAGCAACCACGTGCCTCGGAGCTCCTCGCGTTCGATACTTCCCCTTGCCTTTAATAGTGGGGCCGGTCCCGCGTAGCAACGATTTTTCCCGCCACGTGCCCACCATCGTTACGCGGTTTTTAATAATTTTCGCTCGTGACATGTCACGGGGAAAGAATTAAACCGATGATATAGTTACACCGTGGCCATGCCTATCCTCTCTCCTTATAAAATTCCGCTTCTGCACAACGTTAAGGCTTAATCCCGTTTCCGAACAGGACAGCACGCTAACCCTACATTACACACCATCACCAAAATCCTTCCCCAAGATCCGAATTCGCCTCAGCATCCGAGAGAGACCGAGTGGCCCAATTTAATTACGTCTTAAACGGCTTAGGTACCCAATGAGATTAAATTCGAAGGCGAAATGCAATTTATGAATAAATTCTAAGGACATATACGAGCGACCCAAAACGTCTTACACTCTTCCATTTTCTCGAAAATGCAGAATTTCACAAATGAAGATTAAAAGCTCCTTTGGATTATGCACGGCTGCCATATTTATCAACGGATATTCTCCACATATTCTTGACACGAAATTCTACTACATTACGCGCGTTAAAATATTAAAATTCAAATAAAACACTTTTCTGAAATTTACATTCTACTTTGACAAATTTCAAATAATTTAATTTTAGCTTAATTTCCATGGGATAGAATTATTCTACTAGGCTCTAGTAGTTTCCTTCTATAATGCTCTGTATGACTCTAGAAGTGATGGGGAAGAAAAAAAAATAAGGTAGAATTAAGCTATTGAAAAAATATATACACGGAAGCATTGCGGGTTAAACACTTCTACAGGGGCTCATAGAAAATGCATTATTCCTACAGCCCCTTAAAGTTGGCTACACAATTTTTTTATTAAATTCTCAAAAATAAACAATGGTCAATTAAAATGCAATCTTAACAATAAACAGCGTGTAAAAATACAAAATCATTAATTATTAACTAACACTACTTCTTATTCTATTTGTAAACTATTTACATAATCCTAAATTAGCTTCGTATAATTCTCCTAATTTGAAAGCAGTCAAACTTATCAACTAATTACGATTAAATTTAAATTCTAACGTACATTAATCATTAACGCATCCCTGGCTTCGTCTAATATTTAGTTAGGCGCGTGTACCAAGGTTGATAAACAATGTTTCAAAATGAAATTTGACGATACTCGTGAGAGATAACTCACTATGATCAATATTCTAGTTTAATTTCGAGAAGCTTGGATGTTGTAGATTCGCTTCGCGCCAATCAATAATAATACGATAAATTTTAATTTGGACTTAATTTATCTTGGGCTAATGTACATACACGTTACCGAATGGCCTGCCACCCCCCTCCCTCCCCTTTTCCACGCGCAAAATTCCCTCCACTCAAAATCAATAGCAAGAGTGTATGGATTAGATTGAGCGGGTAATGCCGATGCTGTTATCTAGCGGGAAAAGTCATAAGTAATTTTGTATTTTTTTCTGGAAATTAAGTTTAAACTAATTTAAAATTCAGAAAGGTTAAACTTACTCTACATTATGCTGTCGTGATATTTTGATTATATTTAGAGAGGATTGTTTTAGAGATTTTTTTTGGCAAAACTAATCGATGTTATATCAAATTTGAAACGAAATAATACGATGCAGGGATGTTTCCTCTATATATAAAATATATATATATCAAATCAAAATATATATAAAATATTTTGATTTTTATATTTATGTTGTTGTGTTCAAAACTAAAGGTCCCAACTGATAATATCAGAATTAAGGTCGGTTTTCCCAAGCCACTCAAAGAGTATACGCAATTTTGGTTCACCTCCCAGTTATAGGTGGGTGCAGACAGTTTAATCCATACCGAAGCAAAATGTTCATTAACAATTTCAAAAAAACCGATGCGAATTTAATGGACTAATTATATATTTCACTAGCCCCTTTCATTGCACACTATTGGCAAGATTGCAATTAGATCATGCTTTAAAAATAAACGCAACACTGCCGACATCTACAGTAAATTTTACAATGCGAAAATTTAAATATATACCAGAGCATAACACGAAGAAGCCTACATTGCATTTGATCAAATTAATATGAAACAAATGAACCCAAACCAATTAACTATATAACCCACATAAAGACATAAAATTCGTTAATCGGCAGCGACAGATGGCCATAGCTTTACCACCAATATCACTCTCTTGGGGGGAAGTTAGTTTCCTGTTTGAATCTTTGTCTCCATGGAAACCAATCCGGAAGAACAAAAAATATTCAAGCATTTTTCCAATAAAACATACCATACTCTAACATCTTATTAGATATTAGACATCATTCTCAAAAATGGTAAGAAATCTTTATGACATAAAAAGAACACGACGAAAATCCATTGTTTTTGATAAAAAACGGTTAAGGTGACAAAATGAAGAGGGTTCCCGAGAATCTAACGGTTTTTTACTTTTCCCGGGATATGTAATCTTTTGGTCATTAGGGTTTCTTTAACGTCCTCATTCTTTCTTTACATCACAGCCTCCAAAGAAGAAAAAGACAGCGAAGAAAGCGGGACGACGTTATAGCCGAAAAACGGTTCTGGTTGATGGCATTCCGCTAAGTGAAATGACCAAGGATCAGGTAAGATTTTTACCTTGTTACTTTGAACTCTATTGGTGTTTATAAGGTATTGTTCTGATAACTCATGGGTGGTCAGCCCAGGTAGATTCCCTAGGTGTGTTCAAACACTATTCTTCTATTTACACTCCATGCTTAACTATCCTTGATTTTACGCTTAAAAATATGTACATACTATATTAGGAATATATACAGCTATGCCCCCATATGTCTGATATTATTTTCTAAGCGGGTTTTTGTGGGCTGGGCTCAATTGAGAACTCCTCATAACTTGACGTCTTAATTCTATTTTCTAACGGTGAGAACCAGTAGGAAAACCACTACACTGTAGTCTTATACTACTATACCAAAACTACCTATTTGAACCCAACATATTCTGATTTAAATCGCCTCGATTCTCTTGTTTGCAAACTTTTTTATTGATTGGGTTTTCTTCTCATCCCTGGAGATCGGTTCTCTTGGTCTTTCACTACAAACCAATACAGAGATATAAAAATAAAGCGTTGGTCAAATTCCCTCGGGGAACCTAAAGCCTTAATCGAATTGTACAAGACCATCATCGAAGTTAACACCCCTTCCCCCCATCCCTGCCAAATACCGACCAAGTACTCAAAATTTCGTATTGAGCTAAGGTTCGGATTGATTTATAATAAAAGGTTCCATCCAATATGGGTGACAAAAATTGGTGGTCAAGAAATAAAGGGATAGTAGATTTTAGGTTCGACTAAAATAAGATTACTAAAAGTAATTTTAGAAAATTTGAGAGAAACTTATATAAGCAATGATGTACCTTATGCTTTTGGGGGGTTGCACACAAGCCGACTTGGCTTAGCGACCCGATCCCTCAGTTCGAAATAAATAAATAAATAAATAAGAATTTTAGGAAGTCCTTTCTTTTTCAAAAAATGTATTTCAATTCAAAATTTGATGATCCTTTTATACACCACTATCCCTTTACAGGGTGTATCTTATAAGTCTTCCATTATCTGACTTATCAGAAACACCCTGTATAAAACTAATACCAGGGTTTAGTTGATACAGAAAGATTATCTTTCAAAGTAACGATGACCCGAATGAAGGTATATGGACGGAGTGCCGTGTGGTTTTTGGCGTAAAAGATGACATATCTCCCGTTTTTGGTGTAATGTTTAATGATCCTCGTATGATTTATTACCGGGATTCTCTCGGAGCACTGGTGCTCAGCAGGTGAAACACTTCGCCTTTTAAGTTACTCTAAAAGTATACTCGAGTAACTTGAGCTTCTGCCAATAATTATTAAGGTGAACTATTAATTATTTTTCTCTAGCAAATAAAGAACTTAACTAAAATTTTAGACCTGGTAAAAACCCATAAAACATATCATGAGAAGAAGCTTAGGACTTGGGTTATAGTTCAATAAAAAAACATATCCGTACCAACAAGATTGCATACATTTCTTCCACTTGGAATAATTAAGACGCCATGATACTAATATCTGATTGAATGTAAGGGGATGGGCTTAAAACTTTGTTAAACAGCCAGTTCATCCTTCCTCACGTTTCATTGGTTAGACTCGTTCACACGACGCCAAGGGAACTTGCATTTACATTTGGGTTCGGTTCGGATAGGTTAATGGCTATGTCAATGGCTACGTCAATGTCACTTGAGTTCTATGTGTTAGGTGTGACGTCAGGGGTGACGGTTTCTATAGCTCCTCCCCTTTAGTTCAAGCAGATAGGCCCCAAAAAATGGCAAGTTAAAATATTCGAAGTTGAAGGAATCCGGTATCAATAACAAACATTATTTTCTATGGTATTACAATAAACATTCTTGAAATATCTGATACCATCTCTGTAATATTACTTTGGCGAAATAAACTTCTTCTATAGAAGGCTCATACGTCGAAGGAAAAGAAGATATAGTCTAAATCTTTGAAAACTTTTAAAAGACATCCATATTTTTTTTATAGAACACTGTTACGTTACGGTAACGTTCACGGATGCGAGACGGCTTCTTATAAGCTCTTAAGCATAGCAGAGTGCTTCTTTCGTATTTGGATTTCAGTTTATAGATTCCTGAAGCGATGGGGGAGGGAGGAATGAAAAACAGAATCTATGCCAACACAACATGGGCTACCATAAAGCTTCAGGGCTTTGGCTATCGAGCCTCGGGATAAGGGGGGCAACCATAATTTTGACCAGAAGTAGGATATTCCCTGAATAGATAGGAAAAAAGTTTAACATGGCAAAAACTGAAAGAATCTATTCCTATTTCGTTTTTTTTTCAATTCCGCAATATAGGCCTACCTATACAGTTTTATTTTCTGACGAAATACCAGCACGAGGGGTTTTCTTCCGCAAATCCGTTTTATTTTCCCCAAAGTTTTTCTCTATATACGCCTATGAGAGTTACGGGTCTATCAAACTTCTTAGATATATCAGTTTCCTCTTGGGGAAAAAATTATTTCTCAAATCCTCAATATCTCATAAAATACCTCCATGAAAAGAAACAAGGGAAATTTAACTTGTTGAACGAAAAAAGGACTTTCAATAATATGTTTAAATAGAAAATTAGCTGGCCGTATGACTAGGGTTTCGTTTCCTAGTACGATACTCCTTGTTTTAATTTTTAAAATTGCCGTGTGAAAATACTTCAATTCAATTACTAAATATCTGGTCTATTTACGTTCAGATTGAATTATTTCAAACATGATTTAAATGGCTTCTCCATGCAGGAACGAATATATTTTCTTGAAATCATAAAGTAAATGATGGATAGTTAAACCATGGTTATACTTTTCCTAATTAGCTTAGTTGGTTTTAAGTGGTACAAAATCATCAATGAAGCTTAAAGAAAGCGATTTAAAAAATGCATAAGGGTTAGGATATACTTTGAAAACTAATTATACAGATTGGCCCTGCAGCTTGGGGTTTAAAGACTTAGGTTAAGAATCGATCATTTAGAAGAATAGATCGTCCAGTCTTTTTTTTTTAATAAAGGTATGATTAATGATATCACGTTCATAAAAGTGATTTCATTAAAGAATGACTATTTTTTGGTTGATATATTTTGTATTAAATTAATAGTTAGAAGAACACGTTCTCCGTCTACGCGAGGAATTAGAGTTGGAACGAGAAGAAAGAAACTATTTTCAAATCGAAAGAGATCGAGTCAGTTCCTTTTACGATATCGTTAAAAGCGACTTGGCCAATCGCGAAACTGATCTTCTGAAGAAAGAGATTGAGATAGCCGAAGCTGAAGAAAAGCATCAAGCGGAAATAACCCTTGGCAAACAGAAAGTGAAGCATCTTCTCTACGAGCAGCAACAGCGGTTGGCCCAAGTCGCTGCCGATCACCAAATGGCGCTTACCAAAGGAGAAAACAAGGAAAGGGCGCAAGGCCAAGGATACTTTAACGAGTCCAAAGAACTCCGGATTCAATTAAAAGAACAAGAGCTGGCAAATATGGCCAAAATGAGAGATCTAAAGATAGTAAGCCTTCATCATCTATTTCTATTTCCCTCTCTTCACCGTTACCGTGTAAAGAAACACTCGTTTTTCGCTATATACCAATTGAAATGGTACTTGTAATGAACAAACAAACCAGGCAGACAACACTTATTAAGATCCGCGTGAAATTCTCAGTACAGAGAAAGATATGACATATCTGTCTTGTTTTCGTTTGTCCAAATATCAGTGCAGTTTCTGTTCCCATTTTGAACAATACAGACAGCTGGCGAGCAGTTTTTTTTTGTGAAATCGAATGTTCAGCTAGGGGTGTGGTAGAGATTTCCGACTCTAAATTGATTAATAACGACAGAGGACATTAATGAAGATATCCAATTATTTCTATAGGAACACGAAAAAAACCTCTCGGATTGCTTGAAGAGAATGGAGAAGAAAGTGGAAGACATTAGCAAGCAGTACGAAGAGAAATTGACCGTAATTCGTCGCGAAAATCATCTCAGAGGAAAAATGGAGTTGCAAGAGCTTGAAGAACGAAAGAACAGACAATTGCGGGAAACATTATCTAACCATAACAAAACTGTTTCCGAACTTAAGTCGTATTACAAGGATATTACCGAGAATAATTTGGCGCTTATTAACACGATGAAAGTAAGCTCCCATTGGTCTTCTTATTTGATTATATATTTTATATATTAAAGGGTTACTCCGGGCTACAATTTGTTTATTTTTTTTTAATAATCAAAAGAGCGTTTAAAATAATGAAAATATCAATTAGAATCATGTTTCTATCTACAAAATTAAATTAAATTTTCAGGACGAGATAGCTAGTATGAGAATAAAAGAGGACAGACTCGAGAAAACAGTCGAGAAATTAAGCAACGAAAATTCAGAGTTGAAAATTCCACTTCAAGAAGCCAGGGAAGAATTATCAAGTTTGAAACACAAACTGGCAAATTATCAAAGGGATCAAAATATACTTGAGGTAAGAATGTTACGAACGATTATGATCATGAGCTACGCCGTAAATACGAAGGGCCATGATATTTATAGACGTGGCATAAGGTTTATTATCTGATTGAGCGAGATCTAGGGTAGCTATTAGGGCAGGCAATCGATGTAGTAGCAGTTTTAAAACCAATTTCTAAAGCAGTAGTTTTATAATTGAGTTTCAAATCGATTAATTCCTAATTTACGCAAATTCTCTAAATTTAAAAATCTTTCAGAGCACAAAGCAAGCTGCTAAATCCTGGAAAAAGGAATTGAAAGCTCTGAGAGTAGAGAACGAAATCCTTACTGAAAAATGCTTAAAAGTACGTATCTTAAAAGAAGCTAAACCAAACACAATTTAAATGATAATTCCTTCGTCAACATATTCGCGATCAACAATTACCGTAGCAAACACCGCCTTAATACTGGAATGCGCAATATCCTTTATGACTAGAATATAACATCAAAATTGAAAGGGTTCAGAGATAATTAAATCTTCTACGCTAAAAGTTTAAAAAAAAAAATCTTTTCGGAATTTATATAGGCCAAGAACGATGCCAGAATTAGGTTCATAAAATTCCAACAAACTTTTATTATTTTTTTTCTAAAGCGAGCGCAACAGCCTTAGTGTTTCTTTTGTTCCCTTTTCAGGCTTTCAGGCTCAGGCTGTAAGGCATTTTTACTTTAAAAAGGCAAAAATTTCTTTTTAATTCGGAAGCCTTATTGAATTATTAACAATGGTTCGGACAAATGTCCTCCCCCCCCCAAAATCTAGGATGTTTCATTCAATCTCGAAAGTGATAGATTTTCAAAGAAATTAATTTTAAAGGGACACTAACACTTGGCAAAACGTACACGAAAGTTTTAGCTTCATTAAAATCAAGGCCCAGCCCGAACCGCTTAAAGTAGAAGGCTGATTTTTTGCAGGGACTTTACTAATAAAGTACTAGGCACGCAGTAAAAAATATTTTCCAATCCGCCGCCATCTTGAAAAATGGCGACCCGAAATGTAACTGAAACCATCTTTATGGAATAACGTTTATTGCGCATTTCAACCGACTTCTCTAAAATTTAGGGTGTTGGTTCCATTTATTCTATAGACGGGCCTTATGGCTTTTTGGGGTTCAATTTGCCGCCATCTTATTAGCACTTATTAAGAAAAATCCAAGATTAAAAGACAAACATACCCCTTTAAAATGTGGTTCGAAAAGAATTTGATTCTTGTCCCCCATTATAATCGCAGCCCATCAAAAGCTTTCTTAAAAAAAAAAAAAGGGAAAAACACGGTTTTATATTGAGGATGTACACAAAGTAAGGTCCCCTTTCAATACGATAGAATTACGGAGAACCCCAGTTTGGAAACTGAAAGAGTAATTTTATACGATATTTTCGTCAAAAGGGTTTCATCAAAAGCTATTGAACGAAGAAATCGCTCCTTTTCTTCCCATTAATTTGGCGAAATTTTGGTATAAAGATTTTTTGGAACGGTTTTCCTCTAGGGGATCGTTTAAATTCGGTTCTATTCAATTCTCAGTTCAATGGAGCTCTAACAAAATTCCTCCCCAATGGTATTGGTATTCACGGGGACATACTTCACGGGTTTTGTGTGGTTAAATCGAAAAGTCACCTCATTTCTGACGGCTTTTATCTCAAAAACAGAGTCCTTTAAAAGCGTCAAACCTTTTCATAACATCAATGCAATAGCGTCGATGAATAGAAATTGGGGAAAATTTGAGCCAGTTTGCTTTTCGTGGCATCTTTTTTCCCCTTCTAAATTCACTTATATGGGTAGTACGTGTATTTGCAAGGAAACTAATTACTGTCCCAAAATTTCTTCTGGATTAAATTTGACCTATTATTATAACGATACTCGCGTTTTTAGCCCCTTTTTTTAATTCAATCCTTCAACTGAAATTTGGGCGCGAAATCAGTGAAGATTTATTCCAATGCACGTTCAAAATATTAAACGGCTCCCTCAAAGGGGTAGGGACACGTTCTTTTTTGGATAGTTACGTCATCAGGGGAGAGCGAAATTCAACTAATTGAATAGTTAAGGGAAAATTTCAGTCAGTAGGCTTGAAAAGTGGAACCAGTATATTTCTTCTTTCAGATAGAAGCCAAATGATTTAATTTTAAAATTGTTGATTTTTGCTAATTCTAACCCTTTAACCTTTCCAACTCTTTCAATACGTGTTATAAACATTCAAAGCTGTACGAATTCGTACTGATTGATTATCTAAATTATTAACAAGATGTATTTATTTGGGTTTTCCGTGAGCAGCTGGAAAGAGAACGCGCTTCGATGCACGATCATTTTTCAATGGCTATTCAGGAGGTCCAGCAAAGATGCGGCCTTTCCGCCCTACTCGCCGAAAAGAAACTTCGGACAATTGACCATCTGATGAAGGAGGACATCGATTTAACGCAACCGGTTGAGCGGAAGAGAGCTACCGACCAAAAGGAGGGTCAACCTGATGGTCCCGCTACTTCCCGCGACCCACAGCTACCTTAATCGCGAATAAATTCATACACTATATACAATTGCGCTAGACCCGAGAAACTTATATTACGAGATGTCGTGTGTAACCTCGTTAAAGGTCCGAAGTTATACACGCGAGAACCAGAAATCGTGGATTATTTTTGATATTTTTAAATTTTGTATTTCCCTTATAATTCAGAATTGAATTATAATAAATATTATATTGCATCACTACATTTTTACGTAATTTTTGTCGTAAATATTGAATTGTACTTACTTTTTAGGCTTAAGTTTTAACTGGACGCTTGGACCATCACGTTGAACTAAATTTAGCCCGTCTTAAGGCAACCTCTGAGTCTGTGTTTAAAAACAGCTGCAGCAATTGAGCAACTGAAAATAAAAAGGTACGAAGTTCATGAAAAAAATGTTTAAATTAAAAAAATATTCGTCGATATTGGTAGGCTTATACACTGACGTTTTCAATATAATGTAACGAAATCTAAAAAACTTAGTAATAACCTCTCTATTTAATTACATTTATTTAAGTAAAAAAAATAAATATTAAAATATAATTTAATAAAATATGCACTTTGAAATTGGAAACGGGTAAACCAATGTACGGCGTTCGTCAAATAATTTATTTATTATTTACTCGAAAATAAACGCAATTCAAAATATATGTCATCCGAAGTAAGGATATGTTCGTGATGCTTTGCCAGCGAAACCACCATGGTGGCAAAATGCAACGCGTTCCTAACAGTTTATTTTCTCTTTAAAACATCTAGGACTTCAAAATCGAGACGGCATCGCCATCGGAAGAGGGCTTAAGGTTTCGAAACCTTATTACGTCAATGTCCAGCCCGGCGGCGGAGATAACGACGGCCAATCGATCGGCCGAAAAGACAAAACGGAAACACGCTGCCACCAAGTCACCCACGTGGAAAAGAATTAAACCTCTTCAAGATCTGGTTTTAGCGGAAAATGGTCAAGTACAACCGCTTCGTTCTCCGCGAATTAGGTCTTTAATACTTGACGACATCGGGAGCAGCGGTGAAGGGGTCATTTACGACGACACTTGCGAAGAGCTCTTCAACCTTTTGGACGCCATGGAAAGGAGAATCAGCGCGAAGAAGAGGATCATGATGGGGGAACAAAAATGGGACACGCAAGCCGGAAAGAGGACACTCGAGTCCGAGAACGAGTCCTTCCTCGCTAAGAAATGCGAACGACTCGAAAAAGAATTGGGAGAAATTTCTTCGGAAAATGATTACTTGAAGAAGCAATTAGATAACGTAAGGGAAATCATGGAGACATTAATGATGGACTACTTTAAGACCAAGAGCTTCATGGAAAATGTTATTCAAGAACGGAACCAGTTGGATAGGGAAATACAAATACTAAATGCAACATTAAACCTAAAAAGTAAGTTGAAGCATTAAAGGGAAAAATAGCGCATCATATTGGTGAGTGAATTATATATGTATATTTCAAATTAAGGTAACTTATCTCGAAGCGAAATTTCCAAGCGTGACATTGGAAATAATAAAAATTTGAATGGTAAACTACGAGAATTTCAATTCGCTAAGGAGGAGCTAATAATTGCCCAGGAAAGATTCAAATTAATTGAAGAAGATGTCAAAATGATGGTTGGACTAAACAAAGATTTGAATGAAAGATCCCCTAAACGACGACGTTTAGAACCAATTAAATCCCCTCATTTTTACGTGAAAGACATGTCGTTTCCAGACCGAAGTGGATACGTAAACGTTACCCTAACAGACGAAGAAGAAATTAATGAAAATTCAGTCGACCAATTGGAAGCGAGGAGTATATTTTTTAAGTCCACTTCCGGTTACGACTGTTCAACGCCCAAAAAGACCCTTTGTTCCAGAAAAGTGCGCTTCTTACCAGAACTGAAAAGCCCAGTCGAACAATCACCGATAGCTAAGAACACCAAATCGAGATCATGTAAAGAACGGACCAATTTGTTTGTTGAAGACAAACAGTAAAAAATATTTACTTTTTGATTATTTTTAAAAAATATTGCTTGCCTATAATTTATTTTTATGATATTTTTAGTTTTGTATGACTGATAAATTAAATGCTTAATTTACAACTTTCGTTACATTTCTTTTATTTACCTAAAGTTTCTAATGCTGTTTTCAAAGCCCGAATATAAGCATCTTATATGAATAAAATCATCGTGGTAAAACCCATAAAAGCATCATGGAATAGTAAATAGGATCTTATCTACGAGTAAAAGACATTTCTGACTCCGCCTAAAGTATCTATTGAGGGAAAAAGACTTCTCTTTCTTCGATGAAACTCGTTTTTATCTCAAGTCCCTGGTTCCATACTTTTCGTAATCTTAGGATATGTCTACTGGGGATTGGTATAGCGATTTTTTCTGGAATACTTTTTCGTTTCGCCTTCAGCACTCGGAGAGTTTTCCGCTAGCGAGACCCCAAACACTCGACGCGCTGTTTTCGTATCGGGTTACGGGACTTCACCAAACATTCATTCCTTTCTCGAAGACCGGAGCGCGCGTCTTCAGAAATTCGAAGGCGGTTCTTTCTTTTTTTTTTTGGTTTTCTATTTTAAGAGCAATACGTTGGCTACCACCTCCCTTCCGGCATCTCTTTCAGTTACACAACCCACGTTCTCATATTTTTAAACATCATCTTTTGCCGAGGAAAAACTGGGTCATTTTTCTATTACTTCCGAGGCTTTTCGATACCCTTTAAGAAATGGATTCACTCTCGCTCTTTCTTAGAACTTCATTTTGGGGTAATTTGCGTTAACATAAATAAAGTAATAGTAATATGTAAGAAAACGTAACTGGGAGTCGTGGCGTACTACCATAATACGGTGTCTTAAAAGCTGGTTTACGGTTGGACTTCAAGTGACACAAGCTGGACCTCAATATGGTGGTCTTGTGGTAGCCCATGGATCACCTGAAGGCGTCTTAACAGCATTATGTGGTCCCCTGTATATCCTAATATAAATATATGGGGTTTTGAAGGCCCATCTAGGTCCAATGGATAAGACAGCTGATCAACAGATATTTCTAACGAGGAACGTATTGGCCCACAGCGTCAAAGCAGCGGGTAAAGGTCCCCGCGACCAACAGTAAGTAACCTCGGATTGCAACTAAGAGAGAGCCGTGTGTCGCAATCAAACCAACGTTACCGAACTTGATTCCTTCGCTCTAAGGCGTTAGGCAATCTTTGAAATTCAACTCTTACTTTTGAAGTATTAGGCCTATATCGTTAAACTTTACTTTCAGAGTCTGGGGGATTAGAATTTCTCTATAGGAAAGAGATTGCTTCAAGATTGGCAAGAAAAATTGGCTTTTAAAATCTTACTGATACGATTTTCCGGGAATAAACCGATATATATAAAGCGGAAGTCACCGACCTGAAAAATCTAAAATTTATACGCCTTTATCTTAACTATGGCACTTTAGCGGTATAGAAAATCCAATCTGAAATCGCTTCAATTTTTAGAGTATTTCATGCAACCAGACTTTGAGCCCGAGAAAGATAAACAGGAGACAAGAAACATCTCTTACTACACTTTCTCTTGTTTCTTTCTTCGTGGTTTCGATTTTCTCAATACCAGAAGGGAATAATTGAAGAAGGATGACACTTTGTATGCTCTTAATACCTTAGTTATGTAACACGATTATTCCCAGGCCAAGCCTTTTTATTTGCTCTCCCGCTCATCAAACTTTAGATGGGCATTGCTCCAAATGTAAAATGATGTTGGGAGTTAAGAATCACGTTACAATTACCCCGGCTGCTTTGTGATACACTTCTCTAAGTATTATATACTTCTGTCAATACATATTGTCCTTTCCATTCCATTTTCTTTTAAAATGGAAATTTCAAAGTATTTGAAAAGCGCAGTTTCAAGTTGCATCCAACGACAAATGTACAAAAAATTTACTTTCAATTCGTTTTCGCAAACATAAGGATAAAAAAAAATTCCAATCGAAGCTCCGGAATTATTGGTTTGGTTACGAAACGAACAAAGGAGAGAGAGAGAGGGAAAGAGAGAGAGAGAGAGAGAGAGAGAGAGAGAGAGAGAGAGAGAGAGGGAAAGAGAGAGAGAAAGAGAGAGAGAGAGCAAAACAAGATCAAGAGACTAGAGGCTCAGATGTAATGGAAAATGTACGAGTTTTTCCGGCATAGTTGACAGGTGAAACATACCAAGGTTTCCACCCAAATTCTCAATTATGTAAGAATATCGATCTATCTAATGAAAACTCGATAAGTTTTTTTCTTCTTTACTTCTTGGGTCTCTCTCTTTCTTTCTTTCTTTTTTTTTTTTTTTTTTTTTCAAAGTGTGCGACACAAAGAATCGACTGTTGTAACGGAGGGATTGGAAAGTTGCTTAAAAAAATAATTCTTGAACGTTTTGGAATAGGAATTATTCAAAGAGATGTTTAGATGCCTCACCCCTCTTAAGAAAATATTGTTTAACTAAGGAAATTGGTTCCTTAATACATCGTAAAGTACATACGGAAATCAGGAAATAAAGGAAAATAATAGGAAAGCGTTTTGTAAAAGATATTTGACTCAATCACGAAAAGGGGTTTATTATTATTTTGAAATAAGATATCATTTATTTTTTTTAATATTTAATTCCTTTTATATTACGAAAAAGGAAGTTCTTTGAAGGTATAATATTATGCTACCTGAACTTTACCTTTAAAATCCGGCAAGTAGGTTGCAAATGTCCATTTGCTATTATAAGAACCCGAAGAAATTAGTATAAAATTTCGTGATATAAGATAAAGATTAGGAGTGTTTTACGTAGGATTTTGGTTACTCTTTTAAACGGCTAAAGATCTTTATCGTTAAGAGTGTTAAAACAGAGTTAACGAAAGCCGATGACGATCATTATATAGGAGCATAAAAATTGAGAGCGCCGCGCATGCTGTGTGACAAAGGCCACCTCTATGCTCAAATGTTTTATCGTCTCTTCAGAACAAGCTTCGGAAGCTGCATGGAGCGACGTTTACTATCTAGCGAATAGCAGGCAGGCAGCTGGCGACACGCGAGCCACACTACATCAATCTGAGAGGAAATATAAACGCTCATTTATCTCACGTTCTTCTTAGACAAAAGAAAACTCTCTTAAGTCGGAGACCTATACCTGATTTCAAAAAAGAAGTAACTTAGAAAGACAACGGCGAAAGAAGCTATTATATGGTTGACAGACTGATTCATTAATTGTTATTCGCTTCAAGAGCCAAACATTTTTTCATTCGTGTTCGATTGACAATAAAGAGAAAGTTAGGGCGCTTTCATACGTAATATTTAATGGAAATGGGACCGAGATTATCACATAATCGATTTAAATAATCAAAATTTATTGCGTAACTTTGATAACGTAACAAATCTAACTGCACTGGTCAGTATAATTGTAAAATTTGAATTTCGTCAATTGTACCCTCATATTTTCAACAGTGATTAGCTTCAGATTAAAACTGCAATAGCTCCTCAAAGATATAACTATAACTTAGTAATAAAAGTGGAGTTACAACTTTCTCGACCCAATTGCCGTGTTATACCTTTCCAAGTTTTGCAAGTTCACGTGACATCCGAGGTATAATTTAAAGAAGCTCCTTGTTATATATTTCCCTAATTATACTTCAGCAAGATGACGTTTATTAACGTCGAATTCGAACGCAACTCGCGTTCAAAATATAAAAAAAAAATTGAAAGCCAACCCTAACTGTCATATTTGGCTCATAGCCTATTTGGCGGAATCTCGAACTTAGAGATTCCTGGATTTTTTTTCTCCTTTTCACGTTTCTGTTTCCTTTAGAAGATTTTGTAGGTTCGTAAGTTTACGTTTGTGAGGCTGTTCGCAAATGATTTTACAAATATCACAACGCAAAGGGTTATTCTTGGAAAGCAGAAGACATAATTGACCTTTAACCTTTGCTAAGGTATACATCATCTGAGAACAGCAACCTTACAATCATTGGAGATTTACCTAGAAATATTTGGCACTACACGCACGGATATTAGGAAAGCATTAATTTTGCGTTTCTTGTTATTTTTTTTCTCTCTCCATCTCGGAGCGGAGTGGAGAAAGACTCCCGAGGAGTTTTTTCTAGTCATGTCGAAGTTTCGGAAACATCCCATTAGTTTAAACAGGTGCATGGCGGTAGTAATCAACTCTCCCGTTTTTCCCACCCTTCGTCGTTTCTTCTTCTCCGATCTTAAGCCTCTCTTAATCATAAGCCATACGGGGGATTTAAAATTAAGTTCCACGGCAATACTGGTATCAGAAAAAAAAAATGGTTTTTCAATTCTGACATCATAAAAATAGTAAGGTTTATTCGAATGATAAGAATGGCTGGATGGCCGGTAGTAATTAGTCCACATTAACTAAATCGGAATTAAGTCATTTACGATATTTAGTATATAATTATCTACGCTTTTTCTAATATATCTAGCCATAGAATTATGAAAACTTCGACCGATTGGAACACCTTAACCAAACCTAAACTAATTCTACGTATCATCCCTCTCACGTTTCTAGGGGGTTTTAAATTAACTTGCCAATCTTGTTAATTTTTTTTTCTTTTTCATCCCTTTCGAGGCAATGACAAAAATATGTAAGAAACACACGTGCTCCCTTGAAAGAGAGTTAAAAAATAAATTATTTCTGCATCCCTAACTTCTATCTTGATCTCTAGTGGCAACTGCCTCCTTTTTTCTTTCGAACGAGTTAAGAATCTGATCTCAAAAACCCGCAGCGTGTACCCAACCCTGATTGCAATACGACCCGCAAATTTTTATTTTTTTTTTTCATTCATTCCTATTTCTAACTTTTGATTTCCCGTCGTTGCATTGAGATAAATTTATCTCTTCGAAGAGCGAAAGATATGGAGAAATAAAAAGCATAACTGATTTTTGAAAGATTGCTCTGTTTTCTTTCGGTGAAGGGAATCTCTCTTTTTTTTTGGTCTACTCGACCCAAGCGTGTTTTAAGCTCTTCTAGCACGCTTCTCTAGAAAACGAAAGTGCCGCGCACCGCACGAGATCACAGCTCGAGTTCAGCGAGAAAAACAAGATGAAGATGATGCTAAGAGGCAAGTTTGCTCTTCACCGTAGTCTTTGATCGGTTTAAAAAGTAAAATGTAAAATAAGTAGATATTTTAATGTCAGGGTGTTTCAAAAAGCTCTGTCAAAAATAAAGGGGATGTTCTTTGGGAGATTTCTAGTCGAATATGAATGCTCTATGACGTTTTGACCTAAGGGTCACCGTTTTATGACCCCTTAAGTTAATTAAGAAACTGAACGACAACGATTTCTAATTTAATTAAGCGGTCATCCGTGAAACACTTTAAGGATAACTGATGACCCTTAGGTCAAAAGGTCATAGAGCATTCATTTTCGATTCAAATATCCCAAAGAAAATTCCCTTACTTTCTGATAGACCTTTCAAAAACACCCTGTATATTACCAGAGCAATTTACTAACTTAATTACCCTCAATTAATTTTTAGCAGTGGTGCCTAAAATTAATAAATAATTTACTAATTACGATTAAGTATTATTGTTTGTACATTAACCAGGAATTTAG
The DNA here is from genome assembly GCF_054372755.1 of Phalangium opilio. NCBI lineage: Eukaryota > Metazoa > Arthropoda > Arachnida > Opiliones > Phalangiidae > Phalangium > Phalangium opilio. The sequence goes on from NW_028324189.1 coordinate 359,643, forward strand.
AAAATAATTTAGTGATTAAGTCGGCTTGAGTTAATTAAAATTAAGACCAATTATAATATTAAAAAAAGTTGTAACCCAATTAACGAGAGATGTTTCTTATCTCGAAACGATCACCATAGGGAATTGATTAAAGAAATTCAGAGAAATTATATCAGAACGTTCTCTTAAAACCTAGGCCTACATTTTCATTAAAATAAAGTCTGAAAAGATTACACGAGAGAATTCAAAACAAAGAAGAATGTAGAAACAAGGCACTCCACGCTCTTTAAATTCTCTTAAATTAATTGTACGACTGATATAGCCTTAAGAAATGTCTGGAATTCGAGAGAGACTGCGTGGCTGCATCTTTAGACTGTTTCCTTTATTCTTGGCTATTTTAATCTTTCACATTGATTATATAATACTGTAACGCTATTTATTTTTATAAACGGAAGTAGTGCGTTAATTTATTTCCGAATTATAACATCGTTGTAACATAAACACGAGAGATGTGTTTTTCGTAGGCTTATTCACCAACAAACCAATTTACATTATATCCGTTATAACGGAGACTCTAAAGGGGTAAAGCTTAAAAACTGTTATAAAGCCGAATGGAAGAAGAGAGGAAGTAAGATCCTTCGGGTTAAGAGATCACGCGAAGTTTTTTTTTCAGGAAGAGAGAGCGGAACTGATTTTTATATTGAACCAAGTAAGTGTATGTTTAGAGGTAGGTACTTCATCCAATCCGGCTTCTAGCTTAACTATATATATACCTTCATGCTTACTCACTGCTATTCGTCTTTCACGTATTTCTTCCGCAAATAGATTTTTTTCCTTCCATTTTCGCTGAAATCAGTCAAAAATATGATTTGGGAATACGGGTCCTATCAGAAGTGTATAATACTTCTCTCCGAGAGAAGTGTACTGCCACAAAGCTACCGGGGTAATTGTAACACGATTCTTCCCAACATCATTTTACATTCGTAGTAAGGTTACTAAACCGATAAATAGTTCCCTCATCTTAACTATTGCCGAGGATTTAGTAAATACCAAACAGTTATAGAATTCACCTTAGCCGGGTCCGATGCTCATCTGAAGTTTGAGGAGCAAGAGAGCAAACAAAGAAGAATCATGTTAGAGGATACAGAGTGTCATACTTCTTCTATTATCCCCTTCTGGTCGTATGTAACGAAATATTTTCGCGCAGGTAAGCATGCACTCAATGCGGACTGATGGACTAATTTAACGCAAATAACGCGTCAGCTTCTATCTCTTAAAATTGGTACAGTGAATAAAGCCGGGGTGGATACTGGCGCTATATTTATATAAAATAGGTCTATGTTTGTATGTAAAGAGATTAGAATGTAGGTATTGATTATTACGCGAAACAAATTTGGTTTGTAAATAAAAATATAGATACGTTTATTGATGCACTTTATCATAGTTTGAACGCAAACCGCTGTATCCTTTCGATATGGCGTATGGTGCTTAAAGATTAGTCAGCCTTACATGTACTTGTACCAGAAAAACAAGCGACCCAAAGAAATATAAAAAACAACACATTTTTTAAAGGATTAAACTCCCTTTTAAGCCAGGATAACTAGAATTTAATCCTAGCGACATATTTTGATTTTGAGGGATTTTTCCCCTTGTAAATCCCTTCTCATTCAGAGTAAGTATAAACCGAGTGAAGTACATACAAGAAAGAATACATACAGCCAATAAGAATCATTGTGTACCGATTTTCTACCCCTTAATTTATAACAGACAATGATTCCCATTCTTATGCATTCCTGGTACAAGTCCCTGTTTTCAGAGATCACGTGAGCGGAACGGTCCCTCTCTTCATTTTCATATTTTTAAGCGAACATATTTTTAGAAAAGCGAAAAATTTTTATCGATTCTTTAACAACCGATCTATCTTCATCTCGCGTGCAAAGTGGTGCATCAAAAAAGTATATAAAAATTCACGACACGTACGAAGAGAATCGTTTCTTCTTTATTTTCATAACCTTAAGGACCAGAGGCGCGCAGTTCGATAAATATCGTTCCTGGACATACTGTCGTATTGCAGTTGATGCACACCGTGAGATAGAAGTTCATTTCGTCACTCGGAAATATGTTAGTGAGTTTTAAGGGTTTCGTTATGGCATGCATGAGTCGAAAGAGAAAAAAAAATACACGAAATTATTGAAGAAGTTATGTAAGATTTGAAAAGAAAAAAGAGAAAAAAACACCTCAAGTTTTTGAGGTTTAAAACTCCTCGTATGTATGTGTGTTGACATTTTACAACTATTGCCAAAAATAAAACACAGCTATTAACCATTTCTTGTAAATAGTCTTTTGACTTTTACGATCGGAAAACGTTGTAGTTGCATATACTTGGGTGTGCCGCAAATTACCTCGAACTAAACTCCCCAAAATCGATATTTTTTTTACTAATATGTAAAAGGGGATTATACTGCAGGCAAGAAAAAGATTCAATACCAAGACAAAAATTATTTTATAATTTTGAGCTTAAAGGATAATTATGGTATCGTTCCATTTGATATCAACCTTCAGTCGAAAATGTAACTTCTATGAGACATTTTGCCACAATGAACACCCTAAAGAGGTTATGATTAGTCTGTTTACGGATGGATAATAGCCCATTTTGGAAGACCCTGTAATGAGCTCAATTATAAATTAATGGTCATTACGATGGGACAAATATAAACCAATCTAAAACTTAATAAAAGTATCTAAAACTGTCGCTGGGCTTCGCATATGACACGGTGTTTGAGTAACCAGTTAAGTAGGTTGATGATACAACTTAACTCGCAGACAACGACCCCGTTACACAATATCCGCTGCACATTTTTGGAACACTTGTCAGCGAGAAATCATTTTTCCGTCACAGTTGAAAATTTTGAATATTTTTAGACAGATAAAATTCGTTTTCCAGCATCAAAATCTAATTGGATTTGGGCCAAAGTTCCGCACGCGTTAGGGCGCGGTATCAAAGCGTGTTGTTGCTACTACTTCCCACTCTCACTCTCTCTTGGCAAATACTTTGCCGGTAACGGAAGCTTATCCAGTTTTTCTCTTATACATTTTAGAAAGCCAATATTTTTGCCTTCAAAAAATCGGGGGAAGATTGATTTGAGTCGACAGAATCTAGATAAACAAGCGAGCTGCTTGAAGGAGCAAGGACAAAACTCAACATTGAAAACAAATTGACTAAAAGAAAAAAAAAAGAAAAATCTGGGTTTTAAGGGCTTCCGAAAAGTAAGGAAGCGTATCATAGTTGCAATATTGCGCACTTTACGTTTTTTTCTCGATACAAACATTGTATATTTATATGGGGCAAATATATTGTGATAACTCGTGTCCAGGGGAACAAATAAACGAGATACTTGAACCCGGTGATAATAACTAGAAACATGAACTGAGTTAAATTGAATGGGTTTTCTTCAAGCACACTTCATGCGTAACCAAAATAAATTCACGACCTCGAATTTAAAATTAATACCCTAACATTATAACCCTTTATGTCTGTTTAATTCCGCGATACAAAAACCGTGAAGACGAAAGGGGCTGGCCTCTTGAACTCGCGTTTATACCTTTTTTAAAAAATAAAAGATTTTGATAATTTTCGCAGAGAGACCTTTTGTTTCGTTCATTAATCAAACGCCAGAAGAAGAGTCTTATGTATACAGTCCATTTTAAAAAGAGCCTCGGTCGGTGTATAAGTGGGCGGAGCTTGCGGATTTGGCCAGATAACAAAGCGAAAGCGAAAGCCATTAAATATAATTGCTCTGTCTTATGGGATGCCTTGCTTGGCCTAGCTCTGTCTCTTTTTAATACCGGAGAATAAGAGAGTTAAGTCTAAAAGAGCTATAGAATAGAATTCTAAGAAACTTCCCATTTCAAGAATATTTTCTACTATGGGGTTTCTATTATGCATAAGAGCGAGTGATGCGGTCAATTTTTAAAGCAGTGGTAAGAATTCGTTAAGCCTAATGTTGTCCAATTTTCAAATATCGCGCGTTTTATAAATGTTTTTCTCACGTGTTTTGAGAATACATTAATATTCGTTAAGCCTAATGCTGTTGAATTTTGATATTTCGCACGCTTTAACCATTTATTTTGTCACGTGTTTTGTGTCTTAAGCCTTTGTTTTTGAATTATTGACATTTCCCGCGGTTTAACGATTAGCCTTGCCACGTGATTTGTATGTGAATTTCGATATTTCGCGGGATTTAACTATTGATTGATATAAAGAAGAATGGATTTGCCAAATCTCTTTTAAATTCATTTTCGCTGAAACTTAACATTATCACATAAGGCCCCATTGTTAAAATACAAACTCAACTTCAATTTACGAGTCACAGAAGCTTTAACGACACGCTAGAGATTCGTCTCTGACGGTCTTCCCCCGGCTTAATTAATTTAACATAGGCGTAAGTACGCCACCAAGTTTCCTCGACCACGTAGCCAATAAGAAGGCGCGGGAGAATTTTAAAATGGTGTTATGAAAACGCGTAAATCACGACCTTATCCCTAATCTAATTTGATACTTAATTTTAGATTTTGGCGAAAGCAACGTTTCTCCCTCCCGTTTTGGCTGCGGAGTAAACAAACTTGGACCTTCGAGCGCCAAGTTTTAAAACTTTTCAGTGCCAAATATGACAGTTTAGGAGAGTGTCGCTGCTCTAAGGCGTTTATCAATAAACTCGCGAGAATTGCAATTCCTTCCTAGCATATGGGACACTTGTAGAAATGTTTTAAAGTCGAATTAGACAGGTGTATCTCCTAATTGTTGCCTGATTACTTACGTAATGAATACGGATTTAATTTACAACTGCATTCATTTAATATTTAACTTAAATGTTACGAAATTCGTAAATAATAAAGATTTTAGTAGGATTACTATTTAACACTAAGGAAATTGCTAATTAGTCAAATTAACCAAAGCAATTAGTTAAGTTACCAAAAAGAATCGTGTACGGTAATCTTGATCAGGTATTGACACACTGCCCGCTCTCGGACGCAATCCCATTACTGCCGGACGCGGAGACTTTTGCCTGCTGCGTTACCGCCCTGAACCAATACACCTCTCATTAGACCAACCTGGTAACCCACGGGTTCCCCCAAGGTCACCATATTGACGCCCGGTTTAACGCGGACATCCGATCAACACGAGTCAGTGCGCCACATTACTCCTAACCTCATATCGGCCAACGATTCTAGCTTCCAAGACGCTGGATTACAGGAGTACGCCACGACTCCCAGCTATTGGACTCATTTTAAAATACTATTTTCAAGTTAAGAAAATTCCATATCTATTTATTATTTTATTTTTGTAAATATAGCATTATCTTAAACAAACATTAAATAAACTATATAAGATAAGGTATACAACGCGCGAAAATTTAAATAAAAACAAACCACTTTTCAATATTAATATTAATTGAGGATAAATGTAACTTTGGAATTTTCCTTAAAAATATTAAAGTTTTAGTCTTTAAATTAAAAATATATTATAAGTGAAACTAATAAAAATTAAAAAAAAAAGAAAAATCGGTGATGGTTGTTTTGAGATTAGTTCTTTCTTTTTTAATCCAAAATCAACATAAAATGAAATTAAATTAAGGCAAATTTTTATCGCGAAATTGGAACACTTGACTCAGCTAATTAGGTTTACCTTTATTGCAAGCTCTTAATTCAAAGGATAATTAAGCATAGACGACTGTTTTGGGCGATAACTTGGCGAATCACCATATTGGCGAGACGCGGCTCCAATTTATAACTCGCGTTACACGAAACCCTTTAAGGTATTACACAAGACCCTCTAGCGCGTACGTCTAATAAGGAATTCATTCCATTTTACCGAGAATAATGAAATTTAAAGGAAAAGTTCAGGTAACATAATACCTAAAAAATACGGCCTTTTCTAAAAATATACAAGGAAAAATATTAAAAATATAAATCACCTCTTATTGCAAAATAATTAGCATTATACTGCTCCGAATTTTTTTAATATTGTTCCTTTTATATTTAGAAAAAGTCCCTTCTTTTGAGGTATAATGTTATGTTACCTGCCCTTTTCCTATAATAAAACTTTCTAGACCTAATCTATGATGCCATGGGAATACTTTAATTATTATTGCGCGTGATAATCAAATAAATTCATTCAAAACGGGTTAAATGAACCAATGGTCCGGTTCTTGTCAGTTTCCCAAACTTGCCACGCAAATCTCAACGGACTCGCCAACGTCAAGCGCTTCCAGGGGAATTGTAAATTATTCCTCCCACCATCAAGGACTGTACGTTCGTAAGCTTTCAACATATTTTCCTTCGACGACGCGATAAAAATTGTGAAACTAACCATTTCCCATCAACACCCTTAATGAGTATTGACCTCCGGAAAAGCACCTTGTTTACTAAGAATTATACAAGCGTTACGGTATAATATTTTGATAACAAGTTATGCGAAGGAAAACGCAACTAAAACCAGGAATCAATATCTTCCGTGTTAATTTCTATGCGGGTTTTGTGGGCATGGTTTAAGTGCTCTCCGTCACACGTCATAATTCTGACGTCAGTCCAACTGCAATTTCATTATTTGATCTCTGCGTTTATTCCCGGCGCATGGGCAATAAAGTCGCGAAGTCATATGACTGTGACGTAGCAACGCTTGGTCAGGAGCGGGAGCTGAAAGGACTTATACTTATGCAGGGTGTTATTGGGTTATGTCTATAGTCTATTACGCTTAGAATTCACTAATGTAAAATCTTGTAATTCCTTTTGCGGCTAAAACAAGATTATAATTTTTCGCTATTTCATAAAGGTTCTCTTTAAAATATTTCAGAAGAATTTAAGCACATTTTTCTACGCCCCTATCTAAATTAATTAAAAAGTTTGGTCGTAACATTCTTCAAAGTTTTGAGAGCATGGATAAATTAAAAGCGCGTATTAACCTTAGAAAATGAACGTAGGAAATAATAAAAGAAAGAAAAAAAAACGAAATCAGTATGGTTCGAGGAAAGAATAGATAAATCGTTGGACGAAAACATAAGAAGGGAAAATCAATACGTGGAAATGGATCTCCCAAAACTATGGTTTGAAAGCAAATCTCTCTTAGGGAGGCCCCGGCTATGATATATTGAAAGGAGCAGACCTTCCCGGACACACAATATGCCCGGAATTTTTCCATAACTCAAAACCACCGATGAAAATCGTTTGTTCGCAATTCGTTACAAATATTATTCCTCCAGCGTAACTCTTATATATCTTAAAAGGGAATTTAAATATTCATTAGTTAAATAATCTATCGTCGTATATGGGTAAGACATTATGAATGGAAAACAGTAAGTATATCTAATACATGTTTCTAAGTTTGTCTCTCTGTACCTAGCTCTAGAGACGTTCACGACTCACGTGTTCAACCAATTGATGATAAATTCAAGTTGGGGTTGCTTGATGGAAGCTTTAATTTTAATGCTCTAATAAGGTTTATATTTCTACAGATTTTTACAGAATTGCCAAAGGGTTGCATTTTAAATATTTTAAAGAAGGGATATTTCATAAATGTCCAAACGCTGTGACATTCAATACTAGCTAAGATTGCCTGTACATAACAAACCACTCTCTCAAATAATTTAAGATATTCTTAAACCCCTGAAGGTAGGCTAGTCGAAAACCGGTTGTGTATTAATGGGAAGTTAAAAAAGGGGTTCACCAATGATTTTTGTAATTATTGAATAACCAGCCATTAAAGATAATTTTATCTTTGTATTTGTTAAATAAGCGACAAATATCTCAATTTGTTTTCCAACTATACTGATTACGTTGATTTTAGCTGAAATCCGATCGAATTCTTCGTCCTAAGCGTAGGATAAGCCAAACATGGACGGTCGAACGAGAATTAAGTTTAAAAATAGATCCCCTATACTCAAAGTTCCCTTACTTTCGTTAAAACCTAGAAAAATCTTATCTTTAAACCAAGACCCGTAGGAATCAATCCGTTAAATTCACTCGGAATGTCTTGGCGTGTATCAGAAATAAATAGTTCTTAATTTTACAAACTCTGAGTAATTTGAATCCACGAAGCTTCACTAACATGGGATTATGTTAAAAATGAATGGGTAAATCAAATGCAAATTAGTAATTATTATCTTCTTCGTATTTCAAATATAACATTTGTTCAAAATATCAAATACGTAAAAATTCAAAATGGTCGTGTATAGATGGTTTTCACACATGGAGAATTCGTACCATTTACACCAGGAGACCGGGCTACCTGGAGGACAAAAAGCAGACGCTAGCTTGGCCTCCTGGTGAAAATGGTATGAATCCTCCATGTGTGAAAACTATCTATAAAAAAAACCCCTAAGCTGATCGCGGCTGGTGTGTATAATTCCTTACAGCGCATTTCTGTTGGTATTAAACATTTCGAGACCTTTCGAAGAGATCTTTAATTCAGACGTTTGACGTCACTATAAAGCCTACCAGAAAAGCCATTAAAATGAAGAATCCAGGAAAACAAAATGTGGGTAGATATACTCCAGACAGGATAACGAAGAAAAAAGAAAATTTGAGAGAAAGAAAAGATATTTAAAGGACGAGTTAACACAATAAATTTTCTAAAGATGTTTTTAAAGTCTGTTACAGTGACAGCGCCTGAGTTCTGGCAAATATAGGGGATACTTTTTAAAGCGATAAAGGGTTGGGCACTATAGTTAAGCCTACTAATCATTCTATTTTTTTATTAGCGAGGAAATGTTTAGAGATTGAGAATGTTATAGCTTTCTAATGATACTAAATACACGAGTTTACAGTAAACAAGACTGGATCATCAACATATCAGCAAAAAAACAAGTTGGGAAAACCAAAATATTACCTCTCCGAGTCAACACGACTACTTACAAACTTATTTACCCAGATATGAAAATGTTTCTTAAGTTAAAATTTATGAAATATTAAAGCAGTATACAAAGCATAGCAAATTTACTGTAAATCAGACGACATTTTACATCCAATAATGATATACTTGTACACATTAAAATCATCCGATGGGGGAAAAACGGGTCATCGGCGTTTTATAAATGACGCTAGCGCAATAAAGCGTGCAAGGTACCAAGGCTTAACAAAAATTGTAGGATAACATATTTATAGAGATAGATAACAACTTTTATAATTAAAATTAGCTACTAACATATCTCTTAAAATTCTCGCGTGATCAACTGGTTTCACGCCAATTAAATAGCTATAGTCCCATAGAGCTATTTCTATTAATTCCTCCATGGTTTTTTTCGCCAAGCTGAGAACTACGCGTTTTACGTCACGTTATCCAAAAAGCCGACTATTTTCTTTGAAGACCGCGCTAGCTCAGCGCTAACCACCGTGACGTCAAAATTCAAAAACAAAATCCCTGGGCCGCGTTCAGCAGCGCTGGGCTCTGCTGAACGCGGCCCAGATTTCCACCATGATTATAAAATCTAAGCCTAATTATTTAAAAGTGTATTTAACTTTCGGCTCACTCTGAACCGTTAATGTCTCTGCATACAGAAACGAAAACCAAACCCAAACGTTTACTTTATGGTCCACTAGGCCTATTGACAAATAAAAGTTCATTTGACCAACATAGCAGCGTTGTGCTTGTATTCACTGTGACTCTAGAAAGGATTATCCTATAAACAGATGTAGTATAGCTTAAGTAATATATAAACATCCATTTTAAATAATAATATTAAAAATATTCTTTGGAATATCAAAATGAAATAGAGCTTTAAAGCTACAAAAGTACTAAATGCATCATAATTACGAAAAATATTTCCACATATTCACTTAAGGATAAAGGGAATATTATCGTTGTGTTGGATTTCTTTACACATCAAAACAAAACGAACTTCTAACGCAGCGCACTACTGTAACAACGGACGGACACATACAGACACAAGATCCAAAAACCCGACTATTTTCTTTGATGACTACGCTGGCTCAGCGCTGAGCAGCGTGACGTCACAATTCAAAAACCAAATTCCATCCTGTAGGACACTGCTAACAGCGCTGAGCTCTGCTGAACGCGGCACAGATTTCCGCCATGATGCTTTACTTAATTTTAAAATCTAAACCTGATTATTTTAAAGTGCATTTAACTTTCGGTCTTTCTGAACCGTTAATGTCTCTGCATTACAGGAACGAAAAACAAACCCAAGTGTTTACTTTATGGTTCATTTGACCGACAAAGTAGCGTTCTTTTTGAAATCACTAAAGAAAGGATTATGCTATAAACAGATTTAGTATAGCTTTAGTAATATGTAAACATCCATTTCAAATAACAAAATTAAAAAAAATCTTTGGAATATCAAAATGAAACGGAGCTTTAAAGCTACAAAAGTACTAAATGCATCGTAATTACGAAAAATATTTCCACATATTCATTATATATTATGGAAAACGGGAATATTAAGGTTCTGAAGGATTTCTTTACACATCAAAACAAAACGAACTTCTAACGCAGCGCACTAGTGTTACAACGGACGGACACATATAGACAAACACATAGACTGCTGTTTTACCCTTTCCGTATTAATTTTGAGTTGAGAGACATGATTATCTTAAATATTAAAATAAATATAATTAATATTACATATTTTCTTCGATAGTTGTTCGCCTTATCGAGCGTTACATCGTTTTGAAAAAGAACAATTAAACATTCTTGAGAGACTTGACTAATATTGGCGTTTGAAATGAAGCATACGCCGGTTGCTTCGCCTTCATCAAATAGGTAGTATATAAAGGTGTCGAATCGCAGCTATGGATAAGAACAGCGCAATTGCGTGAACCTTTGGTGGAAGCCCCACCATTGGGAGGCCGGACGTTTCTCGTAACCCTGGCCGATCGCCGCGTATGTCTTAACCTTAAGGAGTAGAAGCCAGGTGTACAGACTGGTGTCCATGTGGGATGGACAAAAACAAAGACCAGAAGATGGTGGTGTTAGAAGCCAGGTGTACAGACTGGTGTCCATGTGGGATGGACAAAAACAAAGACCAGAAGATGGTGGTGTTAGAAGCCAGGTGTCCACGTGGGATGGACAAAAACAAAGACCAGAAGATGGTGGTGTTAGATGCCAGGTGTACAAACTGGTGTCCATGTGGGATGGACGAAAACAAAGACCGGATAATGATGGTGATAGAAGCCAGTAAGTGCAGACTGGTGTCTATGTGGAATGGACAAAGACCACAAAATGGTGGTGTTTGAAGCCAACAAGTACAGATTGGTATTCATGTAGAATAGACAATTGACTAGTCAGATGAAGTAATAATGGCCAGTTGATTTGTGGATAGATTCAAGTTTTGAAATTTACGGGAACTGTGAATACGGTCCGGAAATAGCGAACACATTTGCTTCAATTCGGAAACTGCGAACACGGTCCCCTGGGGTGTAATTCAATAACAACAGACAGACACACACACACACACACACACAGACACGTCGAAATTAGAACCTCTCCGTGACATACGTCACTCGGAGAGGTAAAAACAGACAGAGTTCTATACATAGTCTACGTCCGCGTGTTGTGAACTCGGGCTCCGTCTGGCGTTGCTTCTTGGCACGATGGAAATAACCTAAGATGGCGCCCCTCCTCACCTACGCGTTGGTTACTCTACAAGTAATTAATGGGATGGTATAAACGTTACTACTCCTTTAAAAGCAAATAGAAGGGAAGAAAAAAAAAGGTTAAAATGTTGCGGCCCATGGAAAATGCCTGGCGTCAACTTTATGGTAGAAGTGGCCAAAATTTTCTCCCAACTTTTTTCTTTCAAAACGAGGATAAGGCATGGGGAAGAAATTTTTTCTGTCTTTGCCAAAAATTCTTCGGCCTCACTAAGTCGTCATAGTTTTACCACGAGAGAGAGAGAGAGAGAGATATTCTCGAGCTTTTTGAAACTGTATTTATATATATATATACACATATACACATAGATGCGACAAATATATCCCATTTCGTGAACCCTTTAGACTGTCACAAGATAGATATTTCTAGGTAGAAGAACTTGGAAAGCCAATGTACAGCGAAACATCACCGAGGCATACAGTCTGTATGTTAGATACAACTTTGACGTCACCACGTGCTACCAGCGTGTAGTCAAGAACTAGAGCTTAGAGGATAGATTAATGACAAGCGTAGAAAGGAATGTCGGGGTTAAATCCGCGTCATCTAAATGCGTCAAGAAAAAAAAGAAGTCATTGTCATCTCCTTTGTTTAGAACTCTCCTTTGTTGTACAATAACTCAAGGTGTCTTTGAAATTTTTAGCTTTTGTTAAAAAAATTTGGGTTTAAGATCAAAGTTTAAAGTTGACTTTGTTGGTTATACAGCGCCGTAAATATTCCAGTTTATATAACGATTAGTCTATGAGGTTTTGGAAAGCGGGGAAAAAGGTGGAAGATAGAGAAGAGCTTGAAGAGGAGAGAGAGACTTCAGAGGAGAGAGAGAGAGAGAGAGAGACTCTGAATGTGATAGAAACAGGGGTAAAACGGCGCGTGCGGACGCATTACTCGATTGAAACGCGTCGGCGCTAGAAAACGCGCTGATATCACCGTCGGCCTCACTCGGAACTAGAGTTCTGGGTTCCTGCAACGACGGTGTATTATAGCTTGGATTATTACTTAGTGGACCGCGTTGCTCGAAACGCCGCAAGTGGCCGGAGCCGCGGACAGACACGCTTTGCTTAGAGCTACAACCGTTAGAGAAGATCCGAGAGAAACGCGGGAACAGTTCGCTTCAACTCCCTGGCTCCGAGAGAGAGACACCGAGATCATAGAGGAAGCTTCGTCGGATATTCAACGCCGCAGTCACCGACGCTCGTAATAAAAAAACGTAAAAAACACTTGACCCTGAGTTCAAAAATTCGACACCCATATCTCACCCAAGCACGTTCTTGGTAAGTACTTCAAAATTTCTTTATATAATTTTAATTTAGTCGAGTTTAAAGAAAATGAAATTAATCTTGGGTTAATTATTGAAGTACCCAAACTTCTCTGAAGTTCATTATCACGATAAAAACATAAAACTTTTCTTCAGAATATTTCTAGAACCATACTCTTACTGCATGAACAGAATTTTAACAAAAAGATGTTTTTAAGTTTTTGGGAAAATATTTCGAAAATTTTCAAATTCATAAATTGATCTAAGTATTATTTTCAACCTAAAGTTAACATTGTTACCATATAAGTCAAACTGATTCAATGCGAAATTTTGTAAAAATAAACGCCATAAACGATCAATGCTCAAATTTTAACTTTAATTGATACTCCTTATTAATTTTAGCTTAAATTCTGAACTTAAACATAGAAAATAAAATGAGATATTTACAAAACATTAAACTGGCTGTATTTAGTAAGGACAATCCAAGATTATTAGGATATTAAAAAATTGCAAATAAATCATGCTTAAAACTAATTCATAATTAAACTAATGCGAAAATCGCGCCTGGAAAGTGTTCGGTTTCATTTCGCAACGCTCTTTTGAGCAAATTAAGACACGCATGGACGTTTCCTTCTTTTTTTCTCACAGTCTGAATATATTTCAAAGAAAGCTCCGACTTTGTTAATTTCCATAATTAACTTCTTTTTCTTTCTGGGTTGGTTATTCATCATACTAATAAACTACCCTTGCCAGCAGAATTAAGAAGACCTCATTATGTAAAACGCGTGTGTAATTCCTACACTATTCCTAATCATCCTTGCTTACATTTAATATTATAACACCGTATTTTCACGCCTTACTTAATCATTTTTTATTACTTAACTATGAATGTTTAAAATGCGTGAAAACTAAATTGCTACACGATAACGACGTAGTAGGTCAAAACCCGGCTTCCTTGTGGTATATTACATGTTCGAGCTCAATAAGTTTCAGTGTTTACTTCACTGTTAGAAAGATGTCAGAATTAGGACGAGTGACGATTAGAGAACTCAAGTCCAGCCCACAAAACCCGCATAGAAATTAACATGTAAGATAACGGGGGTCACAATGATTCCAATTAGCTGTATTTATTCCTGCCATAATAAAGCTAGATACCAGACAGAAAACTATAAATACAAAATCTAAGTCAAATATTGAAACAAATCTTAATTTGACTTAAAAATTAATTCAACTTAGAGATTAAAGGTAAATGTTTGATGTTACAAGATCTAGAATTTATGGAAGCAAATATATTTTTCTTAATAATTATAATTAACTTCTCAAAGTCCCGCATAACCGCGCCCGGTTAATTAATATCCGCCGAACATTAAGTAAAATTATTTCCGGGGCAGTGTAATTAGGTTTTCACACAACACAACGATAAATCCTTAATTAACAATATAGGAAGTGTATAGGAACTTAGGAAGTGACACGTGCATTCTTACAATTGTATTTCTTGCGAGTTCAGTTCAATATACACATACCTTATTTACTAATAATATTACGACCCCATAGATCTCACGTGACATCTCTGTCATATAATTAGGTTGACCATTGAGGTCAACAAGATTGCGATAGTCAAAAGACATAAAATCAAAATTAACTCACAATTCCTTTATTATCTAAGTCAACTAATTTGAAAAAAAATCCCACGTAAGAAAGATAACAGTAATGAATCTTTATCTCCTTTTATCTCTGCACATCTCTGTTCTTATCCCATTAGTAGTTGTTAAAGTTGTCTCGATAAATGAGAGGGTGGGTTCTACTTATTTTTTTGGCAAAGCTCTATGGAATTCTCTATTCTTTAGAGCGCGTAATATTGAAAAACAATTCTACTAGAGATACCCTACGTGAAAAGTGTATACTTAAGGACAGATATGTTACTTATGCTTAGAAGCGACTTCATTCACTGGCAGATAACACGTGTGTGCGCTCATAAATTTTAATCTGTTCTTGCTCAAAAAGCCAGAAAGATAACAAATCCGGATTCTAATTGTATGAAAATTAAGGCATTTAATTTCATCCGGAGTTGGCGGAAGGATACACGCATTGGCGCCACGTTCTTTTTTTTTACTCTTAGTTTTCTCCCTCCCGAAATAGATTCTTAATTAGGCCTAAAATTTTTCTGGGACTGATATTTTTGGCGCGAGATTTTTATCCCCGTTTTTCGCTCGCGTTTGAAAGAAGCGTGTAGAACTTTCCCAACATCGAAATTGTAATTGACAGCGAATACATAGTAAGTGAGAAGTGTGGGGTTTTTGCGAAGAAAGATAGTCTTAGTTTAATCAAAAGTAGATAGATCCATAAAAACAAAAAGTTTATATCGGCAACCTTTGACTCTGACATGTATTTTGTAGAACCCCCTTTTAACTCAGAACCGTTTCAACCCCCCCTATAGATAGAGCTGGTTTCGCGGACTTACACAAGGGAACATGCGTAAATCGGCTTAAAATATAGTTCGAAAAGACGAACTTCTTGGTAACATTACGCGACTCGTGTTGTATCGGGTTGCCGCTTGCCAGAGCTCGGAGCCAGCTAGGTTGCTAACGACGATTTCTTGTTAGTTATTAGTCGTGTTTACCACTTGATAAAAGGATTAAAATGCCCCGAAAGAAAAGTAATTCAAATTTTAAAAACCAGCAAACACAATGTAACACCCTAATTAAAAATATACGCGAGATTGGTGTACAAGTTCATATAGACCCACTGGAAAGCAAAGGCTTAACGTCCAAAGAAATTCAAACTGAGTCTTGTTTTAATTGTTTTAACGTGTCGACTCAATCAGAGATATTTGGATTTAAAGTTCCCTCAGAGAAATGGGACGAAATAAATAGTTTTCAACGTTTGAACCTCTCCGAAAATACACGTAAGAGAAAACTGTTTGTTGATAAAGGAACCTGCATATCCGATGAAGATTTTTACCCAAAACGAGCGCTTCTCCAAAATCAAACCAAACCACAATGTCTGTCAAAATCATTTGATGCTGAGCGTCCCGAATTTACCCTTCCTCTAGCTTTATCAGCTATAAAATGCTTTGTTGAAACTACTTTTAATAACGGTAAGAAACATTCTTCATTATTGTATACATTGACGGAGACCTGACTTCTCTTATATCACACAGTTGAAATTGGTATGAAACATGTAAAAAGCCATGATGGCTTAGTAGATTCTATGGAGATTTACCACAAAAAAGGATTATTGGATGTAGGATCATATTACGATGCTCCAAGACGGTTGCTATTTTCATCCAGAGGGACGTTATTGATATCAACACTTTTCAAGAGTGCGGAAGAATTAAACTACTACCATTTTGAAAATCAAACGCTAAATACTTCAGTAGTGACTGACGCTATTTCCTCCTTGATTGAAAACTACGTTTTTTGTGCAGGAATAGATAAGGTACGATAAATTAGGTGTTCGATTTAATAGTTTTTCAGTTTTATTAAAACAACTTGTTGTAAAATAGGGGAATTCAGTTGGAATGGAAGGTACTAAAAATCTTGAGAAGTTTGTTTATCCGTTCGAAAGATACCAGTCTTCTACTTGCTTAACATGGTTCAAGCCACCATTCAATGCCTCCAAGGAAAACATTGCGAACAAGGTTTACCAATGTTCTAATTGCCGCAGTCTTAGCAGGTAAAAACTTACTTGCGTGCAATAAATCTTTACATTTATAATTGTTAATATACAATGAACTTCCAATGTCAGGTATATGTTGGAGTACCGAAAGCAGAAAGAACAGACTACCCCAAAAACCAAACTAAAGCGACAGTCACCTTCATCAAGATGTAGGATTAGTGTTCTTACTCCAAAATCAAAGCGTAAAAGATTGTTGGAAAGCAAACGTCAACGCTCAGTTTTAACTCAAAAAGTGAACAATCTTGAAAAAAGGCTACTTGAAACAAGCTTTGAACTGAATAAAGACCAAGATGAACAGATGACCAAAGTTGTTGCTGAAATAAACCTTAAAGGACGAAAAGAACTAGAGGAAATTTTTCATATAGCAATGATGAAAAATAAAACCATGGGACTGGCTTTAAAAAAAGCGTGGGAGTTAAATAGTAAACCAGCGCACAAAAATGATTTCTTGAATGACCAAGACAAATGTAAAAAAGGCTCCCAAGGCAATAGATGGAGTCCCCTTACTTACAGACTGGCACTTAGTGTCTATTCTCGCTCACCTGCGGCGTACGAGGCTCTTTCATCCTTTGATTTTTTACAGTTACCAAGCATCCATACTTTAAAAGGCAAAGTTCGACAGATTGAAAGTAAAGCGGGAATAGACCTCGTACATCTTAAGAAGGAATCGAAGAGGTTTGATGAATTTGTAGACAATCACCCTGAATATGGAAACCCTATCAAAGAAGGTGCGCTTATTTTTGACGAAGTAAAAATCATTGGAAAGTTAATTTGGAATTCGAAAAATGGAGAATTCATGGGAGCTGCTATGGATCCAAGTGAATATACATCTTTGGAAGATTTGTATAAAGTCAACAAGGTTTCTGAGGTTTTGGAAGCACAATACGCTTTACAGTACCTGTGGCGATGCACCACTACATCATACGACATCATAGGCCCATATTTCATGTTTTCTAAGCCAGTAACCCACGCAGCCATTACAAGCACACTTCTGAAGACAATTTTTGCATTCCATTCTGTGGGTTTGGCAATAGGGCTATTAGTTTGCGATGGAGGAAGCAGCAATATGGCTTCGTTAAGGCAAAGCTTAGGGTTCACTAAGGCGCTTGAACCTTCTGTAAATGACGATGGATCGTACGACTTTCAGTTTAGCACAAAGGTACGAAATTGGTGTACCAAGGACAGGTGGATTTATTGGATGGTATGTCCGAGCCACCAACTCAAGAATATGGTAAACGCCCTGCATCATTCCCAGTCTGAAGGAACTAGAGATTTTACCAAAAATGGTGTTAGATTTGGTTGGGAGCAAATCAACCAAATGAAAAAAAGAGAAGATGACAGAAGGGACAGTGACGAATTGGTGCAAGTTAAGAGGCTTCAGCAATCCCACATAGAACGAGATTCCTGGACGAAGCTAAATGTAACTCCCGCAAGGATCATGCAGCAAATGGAAGTTTTGGGGGAATTGTACAATTATGCAAACCCAATGTTTGAAGACGTCCCAGTTGACAAGTCAAATGTAATGGCTTGTTACGCATATTTGAAGGCGTGTAATGAAATATTCGAAGAAGGTTTGCTCTCTAAGCAGCCTGTTTCTAATGTAGACTCACCTCCTATACAGTCCATGCTAAAGGGACTAAAATATTTCGAAGAATGGGCTAGTGAAAGGATGGGAGATAATGAAAAGATGACCAAAAATTCCAAGTTTCTCGCGTGGCAAACGTTTGAGCTATTGAGAATATCAATTTATGGGTTCATTGACTATATAAAAGATTTCACAGCTCGGCATCCTTCTAAATATATTTATCCTGTACGGATTAACGGTTCGGCAGTGGAAACTCTTTTCAGCCAAATGAAGTATGTGACAGCTGGGAAACTAACGAGTATAAACTATAGCAGCGCACGAAGGGCCTTATTGATTAAGGGATGCACAAAAACTTCACAAAATGCAGAGGCGTCTTACCGTAAAGTTGGATTAGACATATGTGAAAAATAAGGAAAAAACATATTTTTACGCTATTTGTGACAACGGCAGGCCAGTCACACGTAACCTTATCCTCGTAGGATATAAGAGAGGTACAATTAGCACTAAAACTAATAAAAAAATATCAAAAATATCAAATTATGCGGTTTAAATTAGGCCTAGCATTTACCGTTTGTAATTGCTTTCTAGAGTATTAAATGATTGCTTGATGTTATTATCACAAATATGTTACATTTTATTGGGGTCATTTGTAGTTGCATTTTTGCCCTTTCCTTTCTTTTTCTGCCCTTTGCTTGTTTTGATTATTGGTGCTTTCTTTGTCACAGTGACTGTCTTTTTAGCAGATTGTTTTTTCATACCGTATAACATACAACGCAAATTTTGGCCCCCAACCCCTCTCATTCCTTTCTTCTCATTTCTGCGGCGTATATCCCCTCTTATTAAATCTGCTATTTTTGCGTGTGTCAATTTCCTCTGAAATACTACTCTAAATGTTTCTAACTGGTTTTCTGTAAATTTGTTCTCTACAACTTCTGGAATTTTTGACACAATGGCGTGAAACTCGGTCTTTAGCGTATTATCCTCTTTGACAGCTTTTGTGGTTTCCTCTAAAAATAACATAATCATTTGGTTATGGGCTAATTATTTACGTAACAACGTGTACATTTAGTTCTACTTACTAATTACTTTACCAGGGTAAGGACTACTTGTCCAATACCTGTATTGGTCCACAACATTTTTAATGAGTCGTGAAACAAATGGTATTAATGTGAGGTTCGCAATAAACAAACCACCTTTGTTTATCATTTTTATGACATCAGGAATATCACCAACAGATTGTTCTGAATTTCTAATTGATAATGCAATTTTATATAGCAGATGCGCATTGTCTCTTTGTTTTTGACTAAGTGGTTTCTTGCCCTTTTTAATTTTTTTAAGTACTTGCATGCCTTCTTTATTTACTTTCCAAATTTCACCCATAACCCCGCCTACAAGCCTGTTCATACTGTATAGTCTATCTGTTTTTAGGTGTCGCAATTTACTTTTTTTAGCCTGATTGACGCTAATCTCTTCTTCGTAAGGCCTCTTTTGTGAAAAGAGTGCATCAACTTTGTTTGAAACATGATTTTCTAAATCATCGATCCGTTTATTTCTACCTTGAAGTTCAATAACGCGCCAACCAATCCACTGAATAACATTCATTAGTTCACATTCGTATTCCGTATTATATTTTATAATAGGATCCACTCCATCTTTTGAAAATACTAGTTGGTTCACCCAATTGCACCATGCATATAAAAAGGAAGAATATCCTCCTCTTGATTTATCATGTTTCGAGTATAAAAACTCGTATTGGGTTAGCATGCCCTCAATAACTTTTTTTAAACTGCCCGAATCCCTCATAAGTTCAATTTGTTTTAACCTTTTTCCAGACTCGTCAGTTTGAAAAAATTCGTTAGATTGAAAATCTTTTAAAATTAAATCTACATCAACGTTTGGTTCCATTTTGACACTAAGCCTAGGCGTAAACAAATACCCACGTGTTTTTTGAAAGACGCGCAGACGATAAAATTGATAGTGCTAAGGACTGCCGTTTGGATCGCCACCAGCGACATGTACTACTTTAGAAGAAATCGATAAACCTATGACGTGAGAAAGCTCAATGCTTATTGGTTAGTACGTGTAGGGGGGTGAGAGGAGGATCTATCACATCTGATATTACAGGGATTGTACAGCCAAAGGCTAGCTAGCATTGCCGATATAAACTTTTTGTTTTTATGGATCTATCTACTTTTGGTTTAATGTCACATGCATTTTCATGGAGTAAGGTTACTGATGAAAAGTGAAGTATTCTTTTCTAAAGAAACCGGAGTTAAAGTGTTTCAGCATCCAGAAAAACCTTGTCTATTGGACTACTTCACTCCTTCACCAGTTCTTTCCCAATATATCTTCCTTATCATGCTTTCCCACTTCCGGCATACCCCTAAGATAAAAAAAACCCCAGGAAAATTCCTATAATCAATGCACCCTCTCGTATTTCCTGCCCAATACTAATTAAAAGACTGTAGTACTTAATATTTCCGTACCTTTTTGGGCAATTACCACTAGTACCTACCAGTACATACACCAATTGCGCATTGGCAGTTGGTAAGCCTATATGCGCTAGTATCTGACCCTTCAAGGGTCGTGGAAAATAACTTTGATTTGACAAGAGTAATTTATTAGACTGAAAAAGTAGCAAGTTCAGGGCAAGGTTTCTTTTACTGTATAAATTGTAGCTATATATATATTCTTGGCTTGACATTTTCTTGGACACTACCGTAAAAAGCGAGCTACATCTATCATAGCCTAGGAGCAACGGGAACTTCTTTGATGAAGTTTTTTTTATCACGATGGCTCTATAAAGAATTTTATTATTGGGATATGTACTTTAGAAATGGTACGCTACGAAAGTTGACATAGACGAGCGGAAGTAGCTCTATCGGATGAAAGATAGTTTAGAGATACGACGCTGCTATAGCTGTATGGTTTAGGACCTTGCGTAAAAGAATTCAGATTACATGGCTTATAAAGATGATGGCCGCGTACCACTAATGTCTGTATGAGTACCATACCATCTTGAGCGTCTTTAGAGAAAGTATTTTGGTTAAAG
Source organism: Phalangium opilio (assembly GCF_054372755.1). Classification (NCBI taxonomy): domain Eukaryota; kingdom Metazoa; phylum Arthropoda; class Arachnida; order Opiliones; family Phalangiidae; genus Phalangium; species Phalangium opilio. Next base: position 380,854 of record NW_028324189.1, read on the forward strand.
GAAAGATATCCCAGCAATGACTGTTCGTAAATGAGACGATAATACAGTTTAAATGATAATATCCCACTGGCAATCGTGAACTGCGATGTTCTCATTGGTTGGCGTAAACTATACAATCATTTCCATTGGCTGGCGTCAAATATACTATAATTATTATTGGCTGGCTTAAAATACACAAACATTCCCATTGGCTGAAGTCAAAAAAGGCAATCATTCTCATTGGCTGGCAAAATATGAACCACAATACCATATACCGAAACTGTTCAGTTTCCATGAAACGCAATTTACCAAGAAGTTTTTTGGGTTTTTCCATTACACAAAACTTGCGGGCGTCAATATGGTTGGTACCAGATATTCCCTGTCTAGTTATAAAAGCAAACAACATCCCAGTATCCATCCAGAAGACGCGTGTGATATTTATCCAATTATGTTTAACTGAGCGTTAAAATTTATGTACAGTATACCTGTCTGGTCCTTTATGCGCACTTTTGCAAAAAAAAAAAAACCCCAACCATGAGTGTAGTGAAACCGAGCATTATTTAACTCGAAGCGCGGGTGCGAATATGGAAAAGGAAGAAGGGCATTTTCTGTTTATTGCAATATTTTCAATCCATCTTCTTACGTCAAAACGTTTTCGAAATTGATAAGAGGAGTTTGGGGAGCTTAGGTAGATAATAACTGTCTGCCAAACTTCTTGTTTTATTTCGTCTTGCGGATTTGTTTTCAATTTAAGTAACCTAAAGATCACAAGTACGATTGAAGCAACTAAATCTTCTTATTTGTAAAGTCTATCTTCATGTTTTGGATGAAATTAGGGTTGGATTTAGCTTAGGTCAGGTTTAGGGCTAGATTTAGCTTAGGTTAGGGTTTAGGGCTAGATTTAGCGTGGGTCAGGTTTAGGGCTAGATTTAGCTTAGGTCAGGTTTAGGGCTAGATTTAACTTAGGTCAGGTTTAGGGCTAGATTTAGCTTAGGTAAGGTTTAGGGCTAAGCTGGGCTAGGTTAGGTTGCAGTCTCTTAGCAAATTGTTTATCAAAAATACATCCTTCATTAGCTTACTTAAAACAGAGTATGTTACCCATGATTTTAGGGCAGTATTTTCATTCTTCCGTTCCGCTGAATTTAAGCCTCTAGTTCGAGATAGGTCTAGGCCTTAAGAGCCGTTGATTGATTGTTCCGAAGAATAAAGCCAATAAAAAGCCCAACGTTCTATCGGATAAAATCAATTATAAGATTTTAAAAGCAGACGCCAGCTTGCTTAGAAATATATATTTTTTTCGCGCGCGATTAGAGTTAAGCACGTGTTCTGTATAATCTCCAGACTTCTTCTACCGAGTCTTTATCAAAAATCGAGGAATAGCAAGGATTCTCTCAAATTTGGGAAGACTTTATTTTTGCATAAATCGACTAGAAAAATCGTCTAATAAAAAGGAAAAAATTCAGTTGGTGGAAGATAAACAGTGTTGGGTTTTTGGCGCGCCGTCTCCACAAAAAGAAATGGAAGTGAAAGTGAATATTTTTTAAAGTACGTCCTATACAGGCACAAAATTGTAGTTTCGTTCAGATCATACGCGATTTACCTTGAAAGTGATTATTTATAGCGAGAAAATGCACATCCGTGTTTGTAGAATTGAGAATTAATGTCACATCGTTCAAATTTCATCATGAACACTTTTCCTCGCTTGATTTACTAAATCTGTGCGAGCTACGAACGTATTGCAAAGAGAGAATTTCCTTTTGGAGCGAGGATTTGACCTAATTTAAAAGTCGTTGAATTTACTTTTCGAGTCCCCTTTGAGATTCGTTTCTGCCACGCAAAAGTATACGCACCTTTCGCCTCAAAATATTGATTTACAGAAACAGAACGTTCTTAACTTTATTCTTAACATTCTTCGCACGAGTTTTACATTGGCAAAGGAAAATTATATAAAATCTCTCAAGTAGTGAGTGTTACATTAAGACTTCTCCATTTCTAGGTCAACCGCGCTAATATCTATTCCGAACGCACTTAGGCCTAATCGATAACCGTATTCTCTAGCTCCATACGGTAATATATATATATATATATTACATTTAAATTATATCATATCTCTTTGTTACCTTAAGATGGGAAAACTTATATATTTTTGTATTTGATATACACAATATTTTTAAGAAAAAAACCTTATTTTAATGCTCATCACGTAACGTATGTTTATTTATACAAAAGCCAAATCTAAATTTAATTTGACGATTCAAGAATAGTGAGGAGGTACTCTAGGAGCACTTATGGGTTGGAGTAGAAATAGATGCAATAAAGTAACCGGGCTACTATAGTAGATATCTGATTTTGAAAGGACATTTTCATACTGGCTATTTGATTAATTAACAAAAGGAATAAAAGGGGATCAACTCGAAAGACCTTTTCTGTTAGGTGAAAGAAACTATACCAAGGAAACTCCAGAGAGAGAGAGAGAGAAAGAGGAAACGTTAAAAAGATAGGGACGGTATGAACCATCCGGTTTATTCTCATTGGCTAGCTTTAGTTGGCGTAAAAACGTACCGGAAGGAAGTTAACCGAGCTCTTCGTTCTGCAAGGGCTCGAATGGAATTTTTCCTTTTGTGCGGATGATTCTTTTCCTAATGGTACAATTCTTTCATGGTACTCATTCAGAAGTTCTTCTAGTAACGTGACTGGGATTTATCATGTTACTAAATCGGTAAAATTTAAATAGTGGCACTATTTTGGAGTGTCAAAATTCAGATACAGGGAAATGCACGCTTTCAGTGAGATATAAACCCAGTTCTTGCCTTCCTTATGGTACTAAACACTTGGAGGTACATACCAGGAGTTGAAAAAACAACACGACATGGCAAAAAATGCATGCGCTCTCTATCGGATTAACACACTTTTAGTTTTTAGATTTTTCCCCTGGCACGATGGTTCTAAAACAGATACAAGGAAATACTGCGGAATTTAGAAATTCCTTTGTTTGCTCTTTTCAACGATGTTAAATATTTGGGGTTATATCAATCAGGAGCTGAGGAAAACAAAGAAGACCCCAACTATCACGATTCCCATCTCCTAGTTTTTAATCGCATCGCGTGATAGACCATTAAATTAATTACTTGTAGAGAAACCTCGCACTAAGACGCAATGCCACACGGAGCCCGGGTTCGCACTACCTCTAGCTGCGCATGTTTCTTGGAGTGAGGGAAATAAATAACCCCAGAATGCAACTTTCACCCATCCCTTTGGCGTTTGCTTCACTTATGGAATTAATGTAATGGTTTATTTCTCTGGTTTTATAATAAGAAAAACACGCGGTTATTGTATCGTTCCATTCTTGACACTTTAAGCCCTCTATAACACTCGGATTTAAGTCTACGAAATAAACCAGTGCAACAATATTAAAATTAGGGAGCGTATAACAACTGAAGAGTTCTTAACGCTATAGTTAATGAGCCGACGAAAGATTCAAAGAGGCACTCCAAATATTTTCTCAAGTATGAGCTTACTTACGGACAATGACAAGCTCGATGAAGACCTATCTTAGGCCTATTTATACATATATCATTACGAGCAATTCGTCACTAAGTCTAAAGCCGGAATCTTCAGGCAATTCAATGGTAGCCTCTTCTAGTTCTAATTAAATTAAACTACAAGTTGAAGTGAACGTAATGAGGCCGATACTTCAAAAGTATTCACGCCCATTTTTGCAAGATGACTGCGTTAGAAAAGGTCAAAGGGTAATAGGTTATCAGGGTAAATGTTCACGAAGCTGCCTTCATAGTTGTCAGTTCGCAGTTGCGCATTTAGACGTACGGCTGTAGGATAGGCTATATCTCATTTCCGCGGTTTTCTCTTATACTTCCTAAAGTTGGCACTATGTTCCCGTTCCGTCTTGATATAAGGCAAGGCCGAAATATCATTTATTACGTATTATGTTCGTGCCATCTTTGAGAACACGTCGTTCTATATCCTACGCTAGTTTTTTATCTTGCCTCGGTACACGAGCACATATTAAACTCTTGAGCCTGCTCTAAAAAATTGGGAGTAAACGTTAGCCGCGCTGTATCTAGACTAACTTCGGTCTCTAGAGCGTATTAAAAGTAACGGTTGAAGATGAATTTATCCTTTTAATACCCTGGGAGAGGTCCCAACTTGGGATTAAAAAAAATAACCGCGAAGAACAGCTGCGCCATCAAAGGTACACTTAAATACTCAAACAAAGATTATAACACCACGTCCCTTTTGAATGTTTGTTGATAAACATTTTCCCAACAAAACCTAAGGCAAGTTATTCGGTCTCGCACTGATACGCGCGGGAAATATTTGAAAAGAAATTTGAATATAAACCATAGTAATGTTACGAAATACCCAAGTAAGGACGTAACATCGGTTGAGAAATAAACCAGAAAACATTTAGACCTACACTCATAGGCATATAGAACGTTGAAGTAGACCTTTAATATAATAGTAGGCGTTCTGTAGTTAGGTTTAATTGTGTAATCTTTTCTTGCATGCCGCGTGCATTGTACTATATAGCGAGCAACGAGTAATTAGTATACCTCATTCTTTCGAGGGAATGTATAATTAATTAATATCATTTCGTCCCCTTTTAATCGTTTGTTATATATTTCATTCACAACATGTCACGTTCTTACCAAGTCATTAATAAACCCGGGCCTTTGTTTATATATTTTTGTATTTCCATAGTAAAAGAAATATGTGTTCTTTTCTTATTTCTCTTTGTGTATAATTTCGATTTGTCTTAAGCAAGAAAAGTATTTCATATAGTGACAGTGAGAATGTATGTTTGCATTGAGATTTAGAATCTCAATTGCGAAATAAACATAGAAAAAATAACACAGTTTGGAACGTATATAACATTCCTTTAACATGCTGCAAGACCTTAGCAGTTCTCATAAGCCAAGGATAATTAAGTATCGAGTAGAAATAAGGTCTCTTGAAGATGCTACCTTTACTGAAACTCTTTCCAACGAAGCAGTGAGCACGTTTGAGGTGGAGAGGCGACTCGGAGAGACCATATTCCCCGTCAGCCCCCCCCCTTTCAAAACTGGTATGGAGCTGTGGCTGAGTATCAGAGTTTCGCGCATGAGCAATCGGCTAACCAGAGAGGAAAAAGATCAGAGAAGTTTGTTTACAGCCGAGGTTGCAGTTAACCCCGCTGATCTCAGGTGTGAACCTCTAACAGTTTTTTCGTATTTATCTTTTTTAAATTTTCTTCTCAACGGATCACGTGAAGTTCGTCTCCTCGTCTGTGCGCCGAGGTAGGTGCGCGTGAGAGAGATATCGGGCTGTGCCGTTATATTTACCTTCCCTCTTTGACTCTCCTTCTTATACGTGCTCACTGAACGAAGTAGTGGAGTAAGTCCATATTTGGTACTTTCTTTTTTATTTCACGAAGAAAAGGTAATATGAACGACAGGCGTCGGCCGTTAAAAAATCAATGTACTTTTTTTTCTCCAACCAATGGGTGTATCTATATTCCAGCACCCATTTTTAGCGAAACGGCGAGTATCTTAGCTTACACGCTTTAGGGGTTAATATCCATAACGATTCTTTGGGAAAAAGAAATGAGGCAACGAATCATCTCTTCTCAAAACACTATATATATACTTTAGCTCTTTTATACCCCTATTTCGTTTCCAATATTAATATTGATTTCGGCCATAAACCGATCCCTACAGTATTTGCTTGTAGGTTATTTACAGGAAGATATTGAGAATTTTCGATGACTTTGGTGTTATATGTATAAAGTTTTTGCTTTTTCTTAGACGGGAAGGGTTAATATGTAAAATTATAAATGACTATAATCAAAAATAAGCAATGAACCGTTCAACTCATATATCATAGGATAGGATTGAGATGTTTACGATGTATATATAGTTAGTTTCTCGTGATTACTTGAAATTAAATCTTTAGCACTTTGAATTTTCAATACTCGCAAATGACCAAAGCTGGGTGTAGTTAATTTAAAGTTATCCATGAAATATCAAACTAAGTTCAATTTTAAAATTATTCGGAGATGTATTTCCTGAATGTTTCATTATGCGGATTTGTTCTTTTAACTAGTAGAGGAATCGATAAAAAATCACTTGATTTTCTTTTTCACTGTCCCATTAAAGGGCAAAGACCAATCCTCTTTGTGTTCATCAAAAAACCGTTATCCAGAATTAATTCAGCCCACAACCCAACCAATCTCTAGAGTACCATCTGACAATGACAATTAATGATTTTCCCCACCAAAAAAAAAAATAAACAAAAAAGAAATATAATAAAACCGCAAAAATATTCCAATTTAATAAAAAAAAGAAATAAATTCACTCATTTTCCATTTTTCTCCGATGCAAAAGACTCTAATGAACAAGTCATTATTTCACCCATAATTCTTAACAAAAAAGGGAGGTAAAAGATACCTCTTTTTTTTTTAAAAAAAAACTTGACTTTCTCAAATCAGGAGATACCTAGCATTTTTTTATACCTTCCATCGAGGTTCGCGTTTGACTAATTTATTCTGAAAACAATGAAGAGAAATGATATGGAATAATTTAAAATATATGCTATTTCTAATCCGTTTTATCCATTTGCAAGTCGCGAGGCTTAACCGTGGAAAAGGGGTTGGTTGATCATTTGGCCTTTCGTCTTTGCGAAAATGATATTGCGAGTATCGTCCATGCGTAAAATTAAACCTCATTTCAACCCGAGAGACTGGACAGTTGCCATCTAATTTTACCCTATTTTTAGCCCCGAGAATTTTTTTTATTCACAGACGTATTGATTACAAGTGTCTGACCTCTCGAATTTCTATACACCTTTATAACCCCTCCATTTATTTCGCGAAATCTTTTGAAACAACGTACGCACGCCTTGTAGAAATTATTATTTTAGTATAAAAAATATGTACAATTAAAGTTAACTACTGAATTAAGTACCGAGTTTAGCATTTCTTTATATGGAAGGACTTACTGTAATAAAAATTAATTGCCGTCTGGCCACCTAGGTACTTATAAGTCACAATTTTCTATACATACTTAGCGTATCATTACAATGTGTTAAGAAGGTATGCCATTAAAGTAAAGAATAAGTTTTATCATAATTTTTTTCCTCGTATTTTTTTAATTAGTTGCTTAATTCAAAGGATTAAAATTAAGCTTCGTGCTCAAAATTGATGTATTATAATGATTTAGATTATCTTCATTTTCAAGATAAGATTGGAGTGTTTAATGGAATAGTCTATTCATGGATAACACGAATAAATTCCAAAATTGCAACCATACCCACCCACATATACATATATATATATATATATATATATATATATATATATATATATATATATATAATTAGAACCAAAACACACCCACACTATAATCCCATAAATACTCGGAGAACCTAACGATAAGCCTTCGAAAGGAAGCCCAACTATACATTAATTAATAAGCCTCGCAATTCCCTAGCGAAAGTTTATATTGAAAATACTTAACTAGGGTGCACCTAGACTTATCACCTCATACCTTAACCACACAAACTTTCCCCATGTACACAGCGAGTCTGTGCATTAATCCTAACTTTATCAATCGATTAAACAAACATTTATCTTGCGATTAAAGCAAAAGCTCCAGAAACTACCCATCGTGCCTTTTCTTTCTAATTAACTTTTTTTTTGTTAATGAATTAGGGTTTTTATTAGACGATTCCATGGCTAAAGAGTTCTAGAGCAAGAGGTGTGTGTGTGAGGGAATTGAGTGTGAGAGAGAGAGAGAGAGAGAGAGAGAGAGAGAGAGAGAGAGAGAGAGAAAGAGAGAGAGAGAGAGAGAACCGTTGAATGATTTTCGCCGCATTGCTCAATGAAAGGAATAATACAATCTTTTTTATTCAGATTCTCAATCTTCCTTTCTCTTGACGCGTTAGGAAAAAATTGGAATATTTTCTCTTTCTCTTTTGACAAAAAATATTCTATTGGGACGTATTGCAACACAAATTTCGCTGTTATTTTAGCAAGTTACGTTGGTGATTCATAAGTTTATAAGATATGTTCCATAAGAATGACACTTCGTAATGCTAGAGACTTACAGTTCGAGCTAGTTCGAGAACGATAAGTGAGAATTGAAGTACTACACTCGGTTTATTTAGCAAGACTTCCATCTTCCTATTTAGTCTGCTATACTAATCCTTTGACAGCGCCTCACCAAGCGTCGCTTTACCTCGAATCTATGACCTACCTCATTCACTTCATGACAAGCTCCAGTTTCTAAGTTACCAGTGAAAAACTTATGGAAGGAACATATCTTATAAACTTATTATGATATGAACTGAAATGTTTTTGATTAAGATGTTTAAAATTATTTGACTAACCTAGTTTACGCAAGAAGATGATTAAATAAAATTTTGCAGTGTAAGCAAGAACGTGTTTGGGTAAAATTGCAATACGATTGATTTCCTTACGTAATATTTTTGTCAGTGTTTCCTTTCCTTGTCGCGAAAAATGACCCGCTTTTTCCGTTTCTCTTTATGACTAAAATATGCTTCGAGAAAGCAGTGCGTCAAAGAGAATACGTTAGTAAAGAAGTGGTAAGTGTTCCCTGAAAAAAATCTCCACCTTATTAAGAAACTTCCTCTTTGACAGTATGACCTTATAAATAGTAAAAAAATTCCATAGTTAGAGGGGTCAAGGGTTACGCGATATAAAACCAAATTTGAGAGCACACTTGTTACTCCTTTACTTTCATCTGCAGTATAACTATTTTCCATAGGGAGCAAAAAGTTGTTTTTCGTTCAATGTCTTTTGATGACATCTGGCGTATCTTATATTGGTGATATGGCCCACGGTGAAAATAACATATACCCACTTTTTTTTGTCGCTTCAATTTCTTTTCAATTTTGGGGAACGACTTTTATCAACGACATCTGTTGATAAGAAAGTGAAATCTGCTTGTGACATGAAAAATCTTATTTATTTTAAATCATCTAAGTTATTTGCATAAAACCTTCATAATCTATAACCTATATTTTCAGAGAACAAAGTAGGCATAACGTACATCCAAGGTGCTAAATGACTATAAATTATGAAATAATAATTTATAAGGTTGAGAAAATTCCCAAGTTTGAAACTAATTATAACTATAATATTTGTTAAGCTTCTCTAGCTGACATCAGTTTGTCTTTGTTTACTAATTTGTTCTAAATTCCTTCAACAAATCCGAGTATAATTTAATATACACCGTTATTTCAAATTAATGAATACCTCTAGACAATATTTAAGCCCACATGTATGTCAAATAAGAATTTAATTCGGAATTTATGGAATATTTAGTGTTCTATCTTTCCCCGAACAATTCTTTAGTACTTACTAATTAAATAATCCCCTTTTCTAGAATCTGTTTAAATTGTTAAAACGTGGAGGAAATTTCTCCTAAGTTCATCTAACAAGTAAATCTTCGCCAGTAATGAGATAATTTCGACTAAATTATATTTTGAAGGACCTTAAAATTTAATTGGATTAGCCTAGAATTATAACACGCAATAACTGAATATTTCAAGACTCTAATTGAATATATATATTTTTAAATCTATAAACAGGTGCGTACCATTCAGTTCTCGCCGTTTCCATGGCAACTAATACCTTTATTTAAAGAAAAGTGAAGGAAATTTCTGAAGAGTCTAATTTGAAAAACTCATCACGTGTGATTTTTCTCTTTTCAAACTAGAAAGTTGTTAAGTCTCGTGCCCTAGACGTTTTCATAGACGTTTTTTTTTGGTCAATTTCATGGGTCTTATTTAGTAGACATAAGGTTTTGGAGTATTTTCTATAAAATAGAGCAAATTTGTAACAACAACGCTAAGCCTAGACTCCTTATTAATGGCTGCCACCATTTATATATTGTACAAATTTCAACCAATGACTACAGTTTGTTCATAAGCAGTAGTTCCGGATTTTTTATAATTGTATTTGTTGGGCCATATCACGTGCTTTTTCAATGCACAGCGAAACGTTCAAGCTACGAGAGATTAATCCAATAACGCTAGATATCCACGCTGCCACCACGTGGTATCTAATTATGACGCCGAATCACGTGTAGGGTTAGATAGTAGTACCTGTTCTTATTAGCTTAAAACTGATCTAGCGATAACTGTAATTCACTTTACTGCTAAATACTACATTAGAACCTTCGTTGTAGTTCATCATCGTTAACTGCGTGTCCCTAAATAGATTCGGGTTTTAGCTTTATGAATTTATTACGAAAGTGTAGTTTCGCATTATAATCTTTCGATAGCGCCTTTAATTCCACCTTATAAGAGCTTTGTCATAAAATTGCTCTTCTCCTTTTTTCCCCCCTGTCCTTGTGTGTCCTCCCTCCAATAATTGGAAAAGGTTTTTAGCGAACCAGTACCGTCCCTGAGGCACGTTTAGGAATTAATTGATTTCAGCCCCAGTAATTAATACACTAATCATTTTAAGTGCTTAGGGTTTTAATAGGTTCACGTGACAGGGGCTAGCTTAGTTAAAAAAAAGTGGCTGCATGTAGCGACCGTGTTGACTTTTTATATACTCAACAAAAAGGATTAATAATAATAACAACAAAGAGATACATCGGTGTCAGTGATTGACAAACAAACATGAGCCGTTAATAAACGTTGTAAGGCACTGTACAATATTTTCCTGATTTCAAAAAAACATTATTTCCTGATTTCAAATTAACAACAGTTCCTGATTTCAAATTAACAACAGTTCCTGATTTCAAAGTCATAATATTTCCTAAATTCAAACTATAATAAACTTTTTCAGTTTAAATAGGTTATTCAAGGAGAGACTGAATAAACTCTGTTAAAGTTTAGAGAATGAAAAAGGGGTTGGAGGAAATTTAAATTGTATTAAAGGCGCTGTGACGCAGGTACAAATATTCTCTCGTCTCTTTTCTGAAAAGGCGGTTATAGCGCGTGCAATGCGTCACGTGGCTTACTAGTAATTATTGCATCAAAGCTACGGATGTTTAAATAATGATATTAAAAATCCAGGAATATTCAAACTAAGTCTTTAATCTTTGAAAGGTAAAAGCCACGTACGTTAGAAGTTTTGTATCCTAAATCCTGTTCTCAACCGCATTTGACAAAAACTACTTTAATTCCTACGAGATTTAGCATTTTGTATTACTTCCCCTGAACTATTTGTCAAGTGCCCCTTTGAACTAAACCACGCACAAAGAGAGTAAGCGGATGAAGGAAGAAAACATACGAGGAAAAGTTTTATCTGGCACAGCATTATTTATGATAACAAAAAGGGTATAAACTTTGTTTTCCCTGGAGATGATAGCTTCCTGTACCAAAGAACGGAAACGAAAATGGTTAAAATCCCCAGAATAAAAGCATTTTAACACTCAATAAGTGGGAGGGGCCTCGATACCACTGTACCAGCCTTCTTTTAGGCTTAGCGGTTTGAAAAACAACCTTTGAGAAAGATCAAAAAACCTAAAAACCTTTCTAACATAGTAAAGGCCCGAATCTTATGTTTTAACAATTAGATCTACTCGGATATACAAAAGGTCAAAGGTGACTTTGATTAGGTACGTTCTAGTTTAGATCCTAAATAAAGCTTTGGTAATTATAGAAGTTTCTACTCGCGGTAAACAGAGCATGTCGGGGAAAGTTTCAGGATCCTAATAGCATTTGCCCAATTAGTGAGACGTCGTATCTAAAGAGAACCCTGCGCTGTCAGAACTTGATAATTTCAACACCAAGGCCTAAAGTATTAAACCAAAATCATCATCAAATTCGCGAAATTTTGAAATTGGAAGCATTGTTGTAAATCTCAATACCTTAGGGACACACAAATTAGGACTTAAATATTTGTGTCCACTATGGAGGCTTGCCCAAGGAAGTATGTTTCCCTGCATGTATTATTTGTATTGACCAATCATTTTCCACTGTAGACAATAAAAAAAACTCTTCCTTTGGTTTGGTTTTATAGGCTGAACAATATGAAATAGCCTGGTAAATACTAAATTCTTCAATTCCAAAGTACCCGGACGATATTTTTCCGGTAGCTGACACAATGGGGTTTTTATTATCAACTTGTGGTGGTAGGAAATGGTGCTGCTCAATTTTTCTTCGATTTCTAGCGGGGAGGACCGTGTTGCGGAGGTGTAAAAACAGAAGGTGATAAATCTGCGAAGAAGGGAGCTCGCGTAAGGTCGTAAAGAAAGGCCGCCATCATGCATTGCGGGGCTTTCGGAGGTCCCGCATTTATATTTTTTTGTGTCCCCAAAAAGAGAGGAGTATACCGTACTTTTCTCGACCCGACAAACATTTATCACGACACTTGATGTTCTTTTCATACGCTTCGGCAAGCTGACGGCAAATTTCATCTCGTATTTCCTCCCCCACATAACCCATTCGAGCCCAATTTATTCACTTTTCCCTCGAATATGAACGGGGCTTTTTTATTTCTCACGTGCTCAGCGTGGTAAACATTTCTACAGGGGTCGTACGAAATACAAGGGGTTGGTTGCGCCTAAATGTTTGCTTCTCCAAATAGCTTCCTTTTAACGAATTTGTTTTTTAAATTTAAGGAATATTCAGTAGAAAATTCAACAAATTCATGTATTTCCCACTGGAATTTTTTTTTCACCAGAAACAAATAAAAATACTAAACAGAAAAACAATGAGACTGTAGATTCTATTATAAATTGTATCTCAGGATAAATCCCCCAAAAATGAAATATTTTTGGCAAAAATAAACGAATTTGGAAACTTTGCAGTGGCACGCTCTATTGAAAAGTTTGAAATATTCACAGAAATCTATTTAATTTAAAATAAAACCAATATGCAGTTCTTTATAGAATCACGAGAAAGTTTTCTCATACGGAGTTTTTGCATCGTTTTTAAAGGAAATGTTCAGGTACCATAACATAATACCTTGAAAGAACGACCATTTTCTAAGCAGCAAACTTGGAAACAAAATAAGCAGCTTAAAAACAGGAATAAATTGGAAATAAAATACATTTAAAATGGGATCATCTCCGAGCGTAAAATTTAAATAGGGTTTAATTAGTTCAGTTCAATTCACTAAGTCGATGAAAGATACTAGTGTTTTTTAGAGCACGCGAACTTCATATGTATGTATACATGTCATCTCTTTCGGACAAGTCAAGCGCAACGACGCGTAAATATAGCGAGTGTATCGTGGAAGTAAATTTTATACGTGGTCGGAAAGAGAATGTAAATTTTGAGTTTCCTGATTGGGTTAAATTTATATTGGCTAGTTGCCCCGAGAGTAGTTCTTTCTGGACTTTAAAGCCCACGGAACATCCATCATTCTGTCAGTGCGTTTTACATCAAAGACTCTTGTATCATAAGTGCCATTGCCAAAGTAAATGAGTTTACATTTTAGTCGAGGGGATAATCACCTTTAAGTTGTCATAGCGTTACTAAACATTTATACATTAGATTAAAAATACTTTGAATCTAGTAGCAAGTAACTCCTGATTCGGTCGACAAATTGTTGCGTTTTAAATGCACCTAGTATGTCTCTTTCTTCTAAATTGCAACACATATTTTGCTCGATTATAAATATCAGGGATCATTGCGTTTAATTAATTTTTTAACAAAAATACTACAGTATGTCGATTGAGTTTAGTCATAAGAGAAACGTAATAACCTTAATTCAATTTTCAAACTAGGTCGCTATAGGCGATATAGAATGACATTGGTATATAGTGGGGTACTTTGGGCAACAATATGTTAACATATTCCGACATCTTTCCCTCGTGATTCTCCCGGGATTAGGCTTAGAGAGAAAGAAGGGCTATCAATGTAGACGTACGCTTTCGGTTCTTATTTTCACATACTGACTGTAAGCGCGGTTCCTAGGAGAGAGAGGGACGTCAGAGCTACACTAAGCTAACAAAATTTGCAAAACGAAAACCTTCCTAAAAGGCGGGAAGAGAATTTAACACGCGCATTGGATCGAAATGGTGCAGGGAGTTGACGAATTCTTTCTATAGGGTATACAAGCCCACTTTACCTCACGATCATAGATATGTGTATTCACAATATTCAATCAATAACAAACAAAGTGGTTTGGGTCAGTTTTTCTTCCTGACGCGATAAGTTCCTTAAATCCAAACCGATTTAACTGTAATTTTGCATTGTGATTCCTTATACTTTATTAAAGATATGTTTAAAATTTCGTTTATATCCGCGGCCATTTTAAAAAATGGCGACCATAAATAAAATCAAAGCCATTTAGCGTGATAACTGGAGTAGATATTAACCGATTACGATGAAAATTGGAACAATAGATGATAATATCCTTTAAATCAACTACATAATAAATTTTCTATTAAATTCGGAAACACCTTAGGAAATGGCTGCAGCGGGAACCAAATTGAAAATAATTGATAAACCAAACTTAATCAGAACCTTCATTTCGACATACTTCCAGTATCTATTCCCTTTCCCCCATCGAATCAATACGTCTTTGGAGTTTCTATAGTTGGACTATTACGAGTCCGAACTCAGTCAGATTCTCTGACTTTTGGCGCCCCCTTATCAACAAATAGTCTCCTCGGTTCGCGTGGCGCCTGAAACGACAGCTTCTCGATCTAACCTTTACGTACCTATTCCGTTTTCAAAAACTCTCCACCCACTCTTCAATCCGAGCTCTCCGTTCCGTTATTTAAGCTCAGGAGAGAGAGAGAAAAAAAGAAAATCAGAATTCGATCCAATCAAAAAAAGAAATGCGGTTGTAGCTATGATGCCAACTTGCCAGGTTTCTCCTTATCCCAAAACGAACAAAAAATCGATTCTTTATACATAGAACACCCGTTAAACAAAAGGTACCGTGGTCATAAATACAGACGTTACACATAGACGGTCAGACAAAGTTCTAAAATCCCCCCTTTCTCACGTTATGGGAGTTAAAATGTACGGTTGTCAGTCTAAAAAGCGCCTACAATTCACTGCTCCGTGGTATTGTATAGAAACGAATGTGGGTCATATCGCTAGTATACCGTAAATTTTCACGGATTAAACATTTTTTTTATTTGTAATAAAACTATAAAGCCCACAAATATAAAGTTTCGTTTGTTCTGGCGCGGGGTGTCTCGCTAGTAACTTCTCGCCAATATCTCATTTGGAAAGAAGTATTTTTACGAAAACTGGCAAACTTAAGTGTAGTCCCCATTGGATTCGGGTTCCCTTTTATTCTTGTCAAAGTTTTATTTTATTTTTCACCGTGTTCTTTCTTTTCAAGAAGTCGGGACTCATTTTGTCGAGCAAAAATTGATTAAAGCGATTGCGCCGCGCGTTTTAAGGCTCGTAAGGAGCTAACAGACCTCCGAGACGGCTTTCCTTCACGCCAAGTGCAATGCAGTCAGTGGCGAGACTTCAACCCGCAAGAAGACCCCGAAGAGATGAACGTTTTATCCTCGAGGCTACCCCTTTCCTCTCTCTTTTATTTTCTTGGTGTTGTCTTGAAATTTAGACAGTTTAAGTTAGGACATGTTCTTAGGGTAAAACTAAGTGAAAAGTGACAAAGAACACGCATGATGGGGTCTACAACATTTAGTTACGGAGATGTGGGCTTCCAAAAACATTGATTGGCCCCTAAAACACATACGTGAAGTAAGACATATCAGCCTTCAATTGCATTCTATTTATGAAATTATTGAACCTTTATCTAGCAGAAGTGTAAGTACTATCAAATGGGTAGAAGTGCGCGTACGCTGGAAAATAAAACTTATGGCAGACTCGTGCGATGTACACTCGCAACTTTGAAAACTTTGGGGAAAAACTGGCTTAAACTTTCTATATTATCAGCCGTCATTTTCATTGTGTGCGAAGTGTGTTTTAAGGAAGTTTTTGGCTCTGATCCCCTGGAGGTTCGTGTTATAGGCGTATAGCGCAAAGTAGCAAAGCTGAACGACGCGCGAAGTAGCGGCTACCCTTTAAGCAAAAGTGACGAACTCCGCTAAAATAAAAAAAGAAAAGAATAATAAAGAAGAAAATTCCGGTCGTTCCGAGTTAAATGACGCGAGAAGGACCTCGCGAGTCTCTTCGTCCAATCATTTTTGCTTATCTTACATAAAACTGCCCCGGATTACCGAACACGGGTTCGCGAACCCCGGAAAAATTAATGTACCAGTTATACAGTATTGCAGATGTAAGCATATTGGAGGATCCCGGTGCTTAAGGAAAGTGACCACTACTGGTGGACAACTATGAGTGCATGGACATTCCAGGCCCACCTTCATTCTAAACTGACCGCTGTCTTATACCTATTAAACGTTGAAACTTCCTAAACTAAACATTTGTTGACACTAGTGTCAAAAATGGTAAACGATACAACCCTTCTTCACCGACCGGGTTGAAAGGTCAATAGCTTGCAGAAATCAATCTATACATTTTCAATTTGGAATAAAATTAACGTACAATATTATTCTTCACTGAACTCAATACCCTGTCGTTCATTCGGTTTAATGAATCAAATATTCAATCCTGTTTGAAGAGATAAGAATATTTCTGAATATAATAAATATAGGCCTATAAAATCTCCAAAGCATCTTGCGTTAGTTATGGCTTGTCTTTAGAATATTTCATACTAATAGCGGTAGTAATTGACAGTGCACCACCGGCCGGAAAATCACGATATTCATTACGTTAGACAAATGTAGGAAAAGACCAGTACGTAATTAGAATTTCTCTATTTCCAAATAGAGCCAAAGTCTCATTCCGTATTGTTCCAAAACAGCGACCACCTCCTTGCATGGTTGGTATCTTATAACGAAACGATTTGCGAGCTCAGCGTTAAGATACATGGAGGGGATACGCATTCCGAGGTGTCGAACATAAAGCTTATTTTCGCATTCTCGCGAACGTAAAGCTACTACGAATACCGAGCGAGTGTTCGACCTTTCTAGCGTTCCGCGTGAAAATGTCGCGAGGTAATCTTTTAAACTAATTTATCGTAAAGAGTCAGGTGCTAGAATAAAATCGATAGAAGCTTGAGAAGATCTAACTTTTGGAGTATGCGTGTATGCAAAGAGAGCAAAGATGCATCGCGTCAATGATGACGTCGGGTCTTTTGTGCCGAGAGAAAAGACAAAAGAAGATAAACCCTTAATACGGTCATGGATGCTAGCTGCTCCAAAATGTCACTATCGACGATTAACTATAGCTCGCTACGCATTGGCACGCGAATTACGTGTTGAATTGACATTGGAATTTAGTTGGGAGATAATAAGGTCTGAATGCTGCACACCTGAGCACCGTGTGGAATACCTTTTCAGGTTGTTGATAAAATAAAGGTGTATTCATATGTTCAATAGGTTAAGTATATGAAGTGTGATACTTATGGAACATATCTTATGGTAAAATTGAAAGGAATTGGTTGTATTTCATATGTTGAAACGTCAAATATTTGACTATAGAGTACTGGTTTCGTTTTACTACAAAAACCATCGAGTTCGAGGACTTTTTCATTAGCGAAACTGCAGGGTTGAACACGCGGGAGATTAGGATCTTTCAACGGCACGCTATATCCGCTTAAATTCTTTCTTTGTCATCCACGAAAGGAATGCGGAACGTACTGGAAATCGCAGCCTTTATATATATATATCCTTCAAAAGAGAACCCACGCAATCGTCGCAAATTGTAAATTAAATTAACAAAAGGAGAAATTTCAATTTGGGATTCTTGACTATACGGTATTATTATAAAATTTCAACCAAGGATAATTAAGAATAATGTGGGAATAAGTGGTTTGAAGATACCAGGGAGGAATGCAATGGGAGCGGAGGGATGTTGGAAAACTTGGTTATAGCTTATCACGTGACAAGAAGGAACAAATACCCTCTGTGGGAGTCTAGGCTCGTGGTGTAGAGCACAGTTTAAGTCACAATACGACTCCCAGACGATATTACCAATATGAATTATATGGTGACTTTGTAACGTAAATAGAGCGTATAGTTATCACGCCTCTGATTACCATCTTGTTTCAAGAAGTTACCGTGGCTATTCCCGTGCAGAAAGACCCCAAAACATACATACGTTATAGTACCACAAGATCCACAATCTTTTTTAATTTCCCTAAATTTGTCCAGAAAAATTTCGTAAAAGTTCTGGCTGCCCTCTATACGTACAATGCAACTAATTAATGAGAAAGGGTTTAGTTTTCCGTATTCTGTAATGAATACAAAGTATATGGCGTTGCGAAGGCGCTCGCTTGGTTGACATTAGAAGTAATTAAATTGAGTGCGTCTTTCGTACAACACACGTAAGGGACGAACGGTACAATTTGTTAGCGTACATATTCTCTATTGGTAAATCTATTCAAAACCGAGCTTTCGCTTTATTCTCCGTAATTCTCCGAGGGTCCAAAAGGTGTTACCGAATATTATGCTAATGAGCAGTTAGATCGTTTACATAAATCATTTAAGAGCATTTACGACTCCAACTTGTAATGGTTCGGATGCAGAGAGTCAAGAGATAATCTTCCACGTTTATGACTACACGGCGGTTTTGGGGTGGAACTAACTCTAAAACTAAAACCAACATACTACTACAGAGTTCAAGGCGACTAAATTAAAATCGTAGTTGGCTAAATTAACTATTTAAAATGTAAAATCCATTGCTATCGTAAGATACAACATTTAAGTATAAGTAACAAGATAGCGTTATCAGGATTTGATGAAGCCCTGCAGATTGTTCAAAAAATCTTAGGAAGGTTGAAGGAAATGATCTCATACCCACAACTCCAGTAACCTAAAGTAACCTGAGTGAAGTTACCATTTCAGTCACGAATTCCATAATGTAGTTTTTCCGTATTTTTTGTTTTAGAAGATGTTATGGGACCCAGTATAAGCGCATTACTAATTCTGTAAACGTAGCCTCGGTTTTGACCCTTTAGCTCTTTCGTACCTAACCTCACCTATATTGAGTGAGGCTTGGTTCCCGTAACGAGTTTGAGGAGATACTTAAAGTGATAGTACTATATTAAACCAACTATCCCTTTAAAGCAATATCAATGCGCATAACCACGTTAAACAGGTCTCCCAAAACGCTTTGCGCTCCTTGTTTTAGCTTTAAACAATCCACGTAGACGGTACTTCAAAATCAAGGGCAGTTTACAATCAAGCGAAAGCTAGTGAAGTATATAGTGAACCAATATATAAATGTTAAAGACGGCGGTTGGTTATATTGTAGCAGTTTGGTAACGACTAAAACTTTCCTCTGGATTTTATAGACACTTTAATATCCTTGACTATATAAAACTTAAATTTGCTTTAGGGTCACGATTGTCACGAGCGAGAAGGTGCACTAGAATAGGTCCTTTTACTACGGTATTACGACTTTGGGGTTATTTACGATTATTTTGCAGTTTAATACTTTTGAAGTCGGAAAGGACCCACGAAATAAGTCCTTTCCAAGAATGTAACTCGTCATCATGGGAAAGATGACGATTCTAAGAGAGCTAGTTTCCCCGAAAGAATATATATAGGAACATTGTCCCATAAAGATTGGCCGCCGCGAATAAGCAGGCTAAAAGACTGTCATAAATATTGGCACTTACCCCATGCAATGCAATCCGGTTAGGGATTCCACGACACGCGTCCCATCGGTATGGTATAACTAACCCAAAGTATCGTCGTTTGATGAGTCTCGTAAATGTGCTGGCTTCCTTGGTTGTAAATAATCATCGTCATACTTGTCCCTAAAATTTATAAAAAGATAAACTTATTAATAATTAACAATAATTATAATATTGGTACCATCAGGGATATATTTAATTTTAGGAGTAGGAATGGAGAACAGAGTAATCTGGGCGCGCTTCAAAGTCCCGGATCCCCTTCCACGGGACGGGGGGGGGGTATGAAAGAAGAGGTGGGTGATAGCGACAGAGGTAAAAGGGAATTACGTCACAATTTTTCGCCGTCCCCGTCAGCAACGTCATCACGGCGTAGTTTAAGTGTGCCAATAAGATAATTTAAATTTTCGTTACGTGTTGGAGGGAGGGGCTCGATACTGGGTGGTCTATGAGTCGGACTGAAGTAAATACTAACCGTTCTCCATTCCTACTTCTAAAATTAAATCTATCCCTGTTGAAACATTAATTGTAATTTTTCCGTATCATAGTTATATCCCAGATATGAAACCAACTTAGTATAATCTTAGCTAGACTTTTTTGGTGCATGGGGTCTAATTGCGGGGAACCTACTCAGTTCAAATACGTGACCCTTTCCTAAATTGCGCATTCTTCTTTTTCTCGTTGCAGGATCGATATGCTCGGGGTGTACGAGGTACCACGACCATCGTCATCTTCTCTAGCTGTCCTCTAGAAATTAAATTTCATTTTTCCGCTCGGTCGCGCCAAAAGGAACAAGAAGAGATTTCGCGCAAAGTCAGTAAAAGTATAGTGTAACCGGCATCGGAGAAAAAAGGTACTAACGCGCGGTATATAATATGACCAGGGTTAGCAACCAGACCAATAATACCGATCCCTTAGCGGTGAACTCTCGCATATTCGTCGGTAATTTGAACACTTACGTTGTCGAAAAAGAAAATGTTGAACAAATGTTTCGAAAATACGGACGGGTCATAGGTATTTCAATGCACAAAGGTTACGCTTTTGTTCAATTTACGGACCCTTTTGACGCTAGAAACGCCGTGCTTGGCGAAGACGGACGGACACTCGCCGGACAAATACTCGGTACGTATATTAAACTCGTAGTTAAATCGTAATATCATTGAAGTACCCTGGTTCCTTGACGCGTTGAGTCTCGATACGCGATTCAACATAACGTTCCAAAGGGGACTTAAGGGGAGTCCATTTAAACTAGGATTTGAATGGCTTATACATCCACGCCTATATATTAAGTTCCTCGGATAGATATTGTCTAAATATTGAATATACACCCTAAATTCTAGTCATCAATATAGATGATAGGACCATATTAATTGATTAGAGATATACCTTGATTCGAGTGCTTGATTGTTCGCGTCTATAGTTAATTTAGGTGACCTAGAAAATTTAAGCGGAATGGCGAACTTCATATTGTTACTTAAATATACTGGATAAATGCGTGAATAAATTTATAAAATGAAGGATATAGTGTTACTATACGGTTACAAGGACAAAAAGCAGTAACAGAAAGTGATCTTTTTTTCTCAGAAAGTCAGTTTGTAAAATAAACTTACCAAAATAGTACACAGTGTAGTTGACCAATAGCAATTTAACAGTAGATGCTAATATTAAAGAAATAGAATGATAGCTCCGGTTTCTAAAACCCTTTTTTAATAAAGTAGTTATATAAAGCTTTCAGCAAATTTCATTTCTTTCCCATGGAGTTTAGAGGCGGAAAAATAAAATCCCCGAAAAAATTCAAATTAAAAGAAAAAATAGTCTAATGCCAAAAATACCCCGAAGGACCCAAAAGCAACGTCTTAAGTTAATAACTTTTTAAGATCACAATTTAAGATACTACATATTCTTTAGTTGAGCTCTGAACAAAAGATACGACCAACTTTACTAAAAATCCCCCTTTGGGCCCTTGGGTACCAACAAGAAAAAAATATTGATTTTGGCAGTTAATATACAAAAAGGGGCCTCTAACTCTGGCTATATAGGGAGCAAAAAGGGGCAAAAATGTAGTAGAAGCGCGAGTTCGCGGTCGTTCCTTTTAAGAAATATTGCTTGCTCGGGACCCCAATCTTCTCATGGGAGACAAAGGTACACGTCGTTGGGTCAGGAATGCCTAATACAAATGGGAAATAAATCGTTCCTTGTCCAAATTCGAGACTACTCCGCCCGTTTCTACGGGCACGCCCACGTCTTCTTGCCCGAAACACACGAGCCGCCCGTCTTCCCTTGACTTAGACCAAAAACATAACCAAAGGGACAAGTGAAACAACAAGCTCAAAATAAGATACTATCCCTTCCAACGCGAGTCCACGCATCAGCCAAAGTTAATTTCCTGCAAAATAATAGACCTTCTCTACGTAAAATCTGTGGGTATGCAGCCCTTACTATCAGGACATACAAGGGAGTATGCGCACCCCCAGGATCCAAAACGCCTACTGCGCAGGCGCCGAAAAGCGAGATGGAAGGCGGAGTTTTACCCCCACGCCTTTCCCTCTTATCTCGAACAGACAACTTTATTTATCTTTGTCTATCTGTTAATAACGCTGAATATAGTGAGAATTTAGACTGGTATGTCCCTAAAGAATATTATTTGTCTTCGCTTTGATCATCGATTTAAAACAGGATGACAGTTTTCTTCCCAAGTTTTTTATACGTCCCTGGAAATAGAGGGACCTTAAGGTACGAGTAACTGACGCACGTCACTTCATTGATGTTTAATGCGCTGCGGAGGACTTTTCTTTCGGCTGTGGAAGAAACTTTCTTACAAGACTAACTGGTACCGCGCCCATAAATAAGACAGTCTGTCTGGTCTAGACCACCACGGAACAATCACAGTGATAAATACTAGAAAATTGGGCAGTCATTGGAGAGATCTTCATTATCATACATTAATACGCTCAGTAATTCTCGTTAAGCAACGTCGTAAATGTCCCCTGGCTTTCAATATTCGCCTCGAATCATAATGTTATATCGAACAGAACAATCTAAAACGTTAGCTGTATCCATATTGATCAGTAAACCCAGAAGGGGATAATAGGAGAAGGATGACACTCTGTATCCTCTTAATACATTAGTTACGTAACATTATTCTTCCCAGGCAACCGTTTTTGTTTGTTCTCCAGCTGTTGAGATGGGCATCGCACCCTGGAGGTGAATTTTATAACTGTTTGTCACTAAATATTCAGCAATTAACCCACAAACCTCGTCTTGAAGTGGGACAAAAATTCTCAAGGGCGCCTTGGAAAATAGAGGGAACTATTTATCGCGTATGCGATTCAGTTTAGTATCTATGCTCAAAATGTTGTGATGTTGGGATGAATCATGTTACAATTACCCCACCGCTTTGTGGTACACTTCTCACGTTGAGGAGTATTATATACTTCTGGTAAAAGTTACCGCGACTAAACTTAGAACATTATCGTCGCGACGGTGGCTACCAATTCCCAAACTAACCCGATGAGCTCTTTCGTCAATAGAGGAGTATCGCCCCAAGCTTGTTTAAATATAGTGAGAAATACCTGGATATACCCCAACCGTATCTTCTTTAGTTCCCGTAAAGCTCTAAATCGTTTACAGATTGGTTTAGCTAAACCATTTCTAATCTTTATGTTCCTGATACATAATTCTATACCTTCCCAGTAACAGTTCTATTGCGTATGTCAGGATAATTCATTACGTCACAAGTCAAATAGCTAAGCCACTCTGCAGGATGAAGTTAGACAGTATAGCGAAATACGGTGGAATATTATTATCGAGCGATGTACAACGACCAAGCCTAGGTACCGCGCCGCTTTAGAGATGGTCGACTCCAAAATTTAAGCATGCCAAGGGTTGGGAGTTGAACAGGATATGAGAATGGAGGTCTGACGGGCAGATACGCCATACGCAATATAACACGTGGGAATTGCTAGGAAAGTGGCCCGGTATAGCCAAAATTAAGTTCGACAAACTTACCATATAGAAAAAACGTAAGGTTCACAATTTTTAAATTTCACAAGAACTTCTACAGTACGAGCTAAGCCTAATTTGAAAATGAAAACTGACCCGCACGTGCGATTTCAATTCAAAACGTTCAGAAGACGAGACATTTTCAGTACCGTTTTGATCGGGTTACTGATAACCACTACCCAGTAACTACTACGTATGCCTAGTCGTATTTAATCCAGGATCAAAACGCGAGATGTGATAAGTGAAACCGTCTATTAACGTTTAAATTAATAGGATAAAAACTTCTAACCGGCTCTCCTGTTATTCTTGTACCGAATGAGCTGTTCTACTCTATCTGTTGAACTATATATATGTGATATAAAAAACATTAGGTCTATTTTTTTGGTAGGTAGTTTTTTAACAGCGTGTCACATTCGTAACAAGTGCGGATTGTTTGACTAAATCCTTATTTGTAATAAAATCAACCACCTAGTGACGAATTCATTCACGTGATAGATTACGTAGGCGTAGTTTTTGTGCAAATATCGTGGCATTTTCAATACGCACTAAATGCTCTGATTTTGGGTATAACTGTGTGTGTAGATGCATGCCCCCTTTGACCTAGCAATTTTCACAACGTCGGTTAACTTTTAAGCAAATTCCGAGCCTAGAGGAAAGATGGACTATACCAAAACGGTCCCTAAAACTCTCATCCTAAGCTGTTGTTCTGAGCCTACAATTTTCGATCGAAAAGCATAGCGCCACCTTTTTGCGGGACATTAAACACTCCATTTAAAAAGAAATTTTCCCGCCAACCCTTGGGGGGGGGGAAGAGGGGAAGGCTTTGGCGTATATAAATCTCGCGGAAATTCCGTCGCCACACGCTGTATAATTTTTTGGAACCAAGGCTATTAAAAAACAAAATTATCAATTTTTTTATTCCCCCTTTAGCTCGTCTCGCGCGGCCCTTTTTCGGGGTCAGGGTGGCCCCTGCTCTGCTGAGCTCTTTTTTCGGATCTTTATTTTATACTTATGTGGAGATAAAATTAAATATTATGGCAGATGCCAGTATCGACCGGTCATTTTCTATGTCATAACCAGAGATTTTTCAGCCCCATTTTTTTTTTGAAGAATGACAAAATGGTCAGAGGGGTTTAGGGCTTAGTGTTTTTTAAACTTTATTTAAAAATATGTTTATTAACTCGAGAGTCTCATGCATAATGCATTTATAAAGAGTAAAATAGAAATATGGAACTGATAGGTAGTTGGATGAAATACAGTATAGGGACGTGCAGCTCAATAAACGGTGGTGCGCCATTAAATACCCTCAATTTCACGGCGCCTCACTAGGCGTCGCTATGACCTACGTCACTTCATGACAAGCTCCAGTTTGTTACCAGTGACAAACTTATGCGGAACATATCTTATAAACTTACGCTACTACTCAAAATGTTTACCCTTTGCACGTAAACAACCAAAACTCTCAAATCCCAAAATAATTCTATATTAAAACAAGGAAATTTCCACGCCGATGTACTTTCATTTCGAAAAGTCAGTTTAAAATTTTGAAAACGTGCTTGCATTTTTTTTTATTCTTTTGCACTAGATTTAATTAATGATTTTCAAATGCAACGTGCTGGCTTTGCTTTCGAGAAAGCAATTAAAACTCCCTTCCCAAACTCACGTTACGGTAAACCCCATTTCCCATGGCACCCCCTACACCAAAAAGACTAATGAATTATATGATTCCAACTTGAGAGAGAAAGAGAGTTAAGGAATCAGTGTTGGATTTACTCTTTGAGAAAATGAAAAGGAGCTAAACCTTTTATTCAATCAATTATCACCAAGAAATCTCAAAAGGGTTCGAAACACGTAATTTTAAAGTATTAAATGGTCGAAAAAGTTTAGAGGTTTATGTACAAAACATTATCCCAACTTAAATTCGATCAATTGTTGCAATTGCAGTTGCCATTTTAAGAGACCATTCCTTTAAGTAAAAAATTGGTGAGGATTAAGGTAGATCCCGAAATGAACGAGTAAACCATTAAACCATTAACGAAAACTGATGTTTCATCACTTTGAAAATCAAACAAACACAATCGAGCTACGTAATCAAATTCGCAACTTCTTAATTTTATTCCCGCGAGGCAGCCTTTGCGCTGTTGCTATTGCTGTCGATGCAAAGCGAAAAACTGATTTCCGTTTTCATTTTGCGGTTCCTTTTCCCGCTCTAATCGACTCTCAAAGTCATTAAAATGCGTTCAGGACTGACTGAGGAGTAGGGAGCATGCTTGGTCGATTCGTTCAGCCCATATAAGACTTAAAGCGTTTATAATGGTTTAAAAGCGCATTTCGGTAGTAGTATACAGGGTGTTCTAGTAAGTCTGCCATAAATTAAAGGCTGTTTTTATCATAAACACCCTGTATTTCTCGAGGGGTCAGTCACTAAGTTTGATTAGCCCCTTAACCTAAACGTTTCAATACCAGCAATTGCACTAAGTAAACGAAAGAAAAATAGCATCAAACCACCATTAAAAAGTTATTAAATAATATTAGTAATATCTATGCGTTTGCTTAATATCTTTTCCATAGGCAAAAGCTAGTTTAAAACTGAAGTTTCGCTTAAACTCTGCCATTTTATATAAGCCTACTTTTAAAAAATAAATATTTACATGGTATGTAAAAAGAACTTTGCATGTATATTGCAAGTGGTTTTATAAACTTATATAATATAAAGTTTGAGGTTGCCAAAAAACCTTTCAAGAGATTATAATATAGTGCCAGCCAACAAAAGAATTTCGTGAAGAATTTTCGTTAGATAAAAGCATAAGGTATACATTGAACTTAAGTAACTTATTTTTAATAATATTGCCCTTGTTTAATATTAATAAAGTTAAATCGATATCAGGTTAGAAGTGAATTGTCAAGTAATATAGTAAATTTATCGTTAAACGTGCAAGCTAAGCTTGGAGGAGGAGAGTTGATTCTGGAGCAGTAAACTATATAGGGCTAACGCGAGAAGCCTTTCACATGCATGGGCGTAAATTTTACCCGTAAAACCAGGGAGAAAATAGATAAGATGGAGTTGAAATGATGATTAGCATGCTGGGATTTTTAAGCAGCTTTAAATGGCCTCCAACAATACCTCTCCAGAATCAAGCAACGTGTAAACTTTCAAGAAATTAGTTAAATTTGAAAAAAAAAAACTAAAATTAAAAATTATATAATACAGTATCCCTGGTAAACACGCGCAACATAAACCCGCTTATCTTCCTTTGCAAACCCCAAAACACCTTACACTGCCTGGCATGGTATATTGGTCGAGATAACAACCTTAACTCAAATTTTTACAATCTAGGTAATATCCTTTAAAAAATTTAATAGCTTGGTCCCTTGATAGCTATAGCCGCGGCTAAACCGACTCATTTTGTGCCTAAATGACTTTAGCAACAGCGAGACGCGTGAAGGGAACAACTGCCGAAAAAAATGTGTTCCCACGACACAATAGTTTAACGATAAGAGTTTAAAGAATGCGCGTTAAGGGAACCAGGGAGTTCCATCGAGGTTAGAAAATTTCGGTTGCATTATTAAAATTCCACAAAGTTCTATCTTTCTAACTTTTTACGCGCGCATGCAAAGAAAAAAGATGAAATATTAAAAATAAAATTCACCATCGTGAATTTATCGAAAACTTCCATGAATTTTGGATTAGATTAAATCTTGGTGGGGAGAGGTGAGACGCGAGTTGTAATGTTAATCTCCCAGAGTGCCTTGCGCGCGTCACCACCTTTCGTATAGGGGATTGTTAAGTGTTAAAAGAAAAAACACCGAATTCAACATTCTGGTAAATTTTCAATATCTTCCTGCTCACCGACCAAACTATGTGTAAACTTTACACAGAACTTCAAATATGACAACAAATATTTGTTGGATCGCGGAAAAGAATGGCTGTGGCTATTCACTTTTTTCCAAAGCAATATATCAAATGCCATAATGGTTGCGGAAAATTTGGTGTCCGTTATGTATGGTATATTACTCGGAAAATATATATATATATATTTGTGTTAGATCCGTTCGATTGACCATAAATTACTTTGGATGTTTGGATGGAGAATTCGCGAGGTTTTCTACAAAGTCAAGTAAAACGCGATGGTCAGCTACAACAACCGTGGTGGTAATAGGTCACTTATATAGGGTGATTTTGAGTCAAAAATGTTCTCACTACAGGCCACGTTTTATAATTTATGATTAGAGTGTTTTATCGATGACCCTTCGGCATTGTCTTTCAAATTCTTACTTAAACTTAAGGGGTATACGTAAAACGCTGGAAATCGTAAATTGTCAACGGTGTCGTTTAGGGCAAAATGTTCTAGAAGTTACAATTACGCCTCGAAATCGCTCGTAGAACAAACTGTACTTCGGTCGGCACAATTTTTATAACACTCTGTATATAGACAAGAAGTGATATCTAGTTTATTAGGGAGAAGGTCTAAGATGCCTAAGTATTCGCGAGAGGCCATAGTCCCAGTCCCCCTTTCAAAATACAAGGGGGGGGGGACGTAAAAGGAGGCCGGGCTATTTCGCTACACTCTCCTCAGTCGGAAAATACGTCCTTTTCGTACTCATTCGCGTCACCGCGCTGACGTGAGTTTTCAAGAACCAATGAGATGCTGGCTGGTTGTAATTTAGAGGCGGAGATTAACTCCGGACAGACTACGTTTGGACTGGAGATAAAGAGCTGGAAATGTGGGGCGAATTTATACCTTCTCCCTAATAAACTAGATATCACTTCTTGATATAGATAAAAGATTGATGGTCTCCCCGCGATTTCTGATGGGTTTCAGTCCTCTTTTCGCTTATATTTGGGTGGTACCCATACCTGTCTCCCTAGGCTGCGGTTCCCTCGGGGTAAGAACTCACTGAGTTAAGTATCGAATCGTTTTGGAAGCCGACGACAAGGCCCTGACGAGAAAGTATGATGCCAATTGGAAAGGATTCCCTTCGTCAACATAACTAAAAATTATAAGGAGGGGCGGGTGGCATGGGCTCACTTGCACGTTTAAATAAAGTGGGAGAAAGAAGACACACACGACCAAAATAAACTCTAGAGACTTCTAGAAATAGATCACGTTCACCTGCGAAGCACCGCCAAAAGAAAAAATTCCAACGACTTAATAATCGTGACGCGTTCGCACTCGATGTAAATACGTGCCAGTGTTCGCATGCCTCCTCTTACTTTTAGTTCTAATTTTGAAACAAACAACGATAGATACTATTCTAAAATTAACAATGTCTGAGAATTTATTTTATTTTAGAAAATTATTGGGCAATTTACCAAAAAAGAAAGTGCTTAGGCATAATATTAAATGTTTTGAATTTAAAATTTGCATTTTTATATGAGACGTAATAAAGAGTGGGTTGTTAGCGTAAGTTTATAAGATATGTTCCATAAGTTTGTCGTTGGTTAGCGCGTTAAATAACTGGGTCAGTAAAATTTAGACCAAATTCCTTTGAATATTAGAACTTATGACGAAAAGAGAGACAGCTCCCATTTTTTTATTTTTATTTTAGAAAAATAAAAATCTGACTTAGTCCCGCGCCGAGTGATTCATCGCGTGACACTACGGCATGCAATAATTGATGATTTTTAATTTCCTTACCCCACGCTTAGCGATTAATTTCAAGTTAGAGGCTTGACTAATTCTTCAGGGTCTAACAGCTAAGCCACAATTCTAAACTCCTCCACGCTGTACAGGGTGTTTCTGATAAGTCTGCCATAAATTAAGGAGGAATTTCTTAGGGCGATTTTGAGACGAAAATGTATAATTTCTATCTCCATTTTGCTTGCCACGGTTTTCGAGTTATGATTTGCGGGTTTTAGGGAAGACCCCTTAATTAAATTAGAAATCACTTTCTCAATTAAATGTAAGGGGCCATTCGTAAAATACTGAAAAAAATCTTGACTTGAAAACAGTAGCCCAATGGACTCAAAATCACCCAAAGAACATCCCTCTTAAAATATGCATGCAGACTTATCAGAAACACCCTGTATAAGGAATTCCATTTGGATCATGCGACTGTTAGTTGAAAATTTTAAAAAACCATCTATTAAAACACTGTAATAGAATCATAAATCAAGGCTTTTAAAAACATCCGTATTACGCGATAAGGAAGGTGTTTATCCCGGTATGCAATGCGGCCAAATCTTTATCTCCGAATTTTCTAAGATCAAACTAAACTATATAGAGTATAGACTCGAGAAACGGGATGATATTTTCTATTTTGAGGTTTTAAAAGCCTCCCAAAAATCAGTATTTTTTGCTAGTTTAGTTTCTAAAATTAGAAAAACCTCCGTCGCGTTTCGGCAAATGTTATTCGGGTCATAATTATTTCAGAAGCGTTAGAAGCTTTGACAAAAAAAAAAGGAACCGTAAAATATGTTTCGAAAGAGGGACTTGGTTAACGTTGTTAACTTTAAAAGTTAATAAGCTTATCTTAGGGATGATATCTAATACTAACAGAATTAATTCTCTCGCTCCAATGAAAATTGGGTTACATATAGGTTACATATAGGTAACTTCCAAGAAAATATATGGTTCTGTTCACACGGTACAAGTTTAGAAAACAGTGTTTTTTAAACCGAAATTTGTAAAGTTCTATCAGGGATAGATTTAATTTTAGAAGTAGGAATGGAGAACAGAGTAGTAATCTGGGCGCGCGTCATACCCCCTTTCCCCGGGAAGGAGGGGTATGAAAGAAGAGGCGGGTCATAACGACAGAGGTAAAAAGGAATTACGTCACTATTTTTCGCCGTCCCCGTCAGCAACGTCATCAAAACGTAGTTTAAGTGGACCAATAAGATAATTTAAACTTTTCGTTTCGTGTTGGAGGGAGGGGCTCTATACTGGGTGGTCTATAAGTCGGACTGAAGTAAATGCTAACCGTTCTCTATTCCTACTTCTAAAATTAAATCTATCCCTGGTTCTACCAATTATTCAATCTGGATAGATTTCCCTAGCCTATTATTAATTACAATTTATATTTTCATTATATAAAAAGGCGTAACAAAGTTTCGCATAAAATAATTATAAAAAATATTAGACAGTACCTATCTGTATCTACTAGGGCCTACCCTTAGACTTTCGTTATGCGCCAAGTAATCTTAGTTTTGGTCTACGGGGAATAAGAAGGAACTAAAATCCAAGCAGAAACTGACTGCAGGGAGATAACGTACGCGAGGAAGTTTACTACCACCACCACACGGAAGCGGAACCCGTGGGAAACTCGGCTCTCAGGTGAGATGAGACGCGCGATTTACGCCCTTTATTGGAGCTGCACACACCAAAGTTTTCCTAAAAATTTCAAGTTACTTAAACTGCGGAGCTATATACGTACACTTTCTGTTTTATACAACCTACAGAATTTCGGATATGATGATAGATATTTTCTTTTATATCCCGTGCGAGATGAACGCCGTGGTAAGAAGTAAATGCACCCAAAAGTTATTCATTTTAAACCATGAAAGATTAACCACACACCGATTTAAGTATCCAACGTGGTCAAGCAACCTGCATAAATTCTCCGATTATATGAATTTGCGCACGTTCCTTTCAAGATGGAGACCCATTTGTAAGACGCGTGGTAAATTAACCCCAACTGATGGGAGCGTTACTCTCAGAGCTACCTGAGCTAGAGACCATTTCATTAATTACTTACAAAGAAACCAAGACACAGAGGGGGAAGCCGCCCTCTTATTTTCTTTCCCTAAGTTCTTTCCAACACGAGTTGACTACACGTTTAAAAGCGTCGTGTGGTACTCGTTGTTCAAATCGATCTACTGAACCATGCATACAACCAAAACAATTAACTATACGTTTTCGAATGAGTTCTTCGCGTTAATTTGCTTCGGGTACATGGGCAAGATTTGCCAGAGGGGGTTTGAGCGCGTGGGTAATATAGTATGAAGGGCCAAGAGCAAAGCCCAACAACGGCTAAAGTCGTTCACAAAGTATAATTCCCCGAACTAGGGAACAAGGTACAGCGATAAAACTTCTTTTTTAGCCCGAAGAGAGAGCGCTCGCTGTGCAGAGTTTGGCCATACACTTGCCCGTCAGATAAGCTAAGCAGATACTTTCGTCCAAACGTTTGCTCTTTTCTCTAGTGGATGCCTGCCGTAGGTTTATTCCAAGCTCACTCACTGAAAGGTCCAGGAAAAGGTTTTAGGTTGG
Organism: Phalangium opilio; assembly: GCF_054372755.1. Classification (NCBI taxonomy): domain Eukaryota; kingdom Metazoa; phylum Arthropoda; class Arachnida; order Opiliones; family Phalangiidae; genus Phalangium; species Phalangium opilio. Next base: position 412,651 of record NW_028324189.1, read on the forward strand.
GGCATACGTTTTCTCCGTAAATAGGTCCGATGCGGTAAAAGGGGTTATAGAAGCTTGGCGGCGCTACTATATTGATTTTTATAACATTTCCAGTGGTTTATAACTCTTTATTTATTTTTTTCACCCGCAAGACGAAAATACAAGAGTCAAGACGATTCTCGAGTTTATCTCAATTCTCTCTTTTTCGAGAATGATCCCTTCAATGACTTGCCGTGTTAGCTAGGATTCGAAAAAAAAGGGCAAGGTACTTTAACCTAACCCCTTTTCCAGAGAAAGACTTAGATTTCAATTGTGTTAAGTGGGGGCAAGGGATGGCACCAAGAAATAAAGGAAAATTAAGTTTTTAATTATTAGTGCAGTTTTAACTGGTAAGGTACTGACTGATTTTGTTCGATTTGTAATTTACGCTAAATCACACAATAAACCTTTGATATCGCTCCGCGCCAGACCGTCATTGGTATAAGATTTGAGCCTTACTTCATTAGTCTCATTAGACTAATTTTAGCTAGAATTTACAGTCTATTGCACCTTGAAAGCAACGATTATCGCCAAAACTCATTAATACTAACCTAAACAGACGGAATTTCATAGATAATACCCTCTTCGGGGAAAAAAAGTGTCAAAACAACACGTATTACCAGAAGTATATAATACTTCTCTCCGAGAGAAGTGTACCACCACAAAGCGCCCAGGGTAATTGTAACATGAATCTTCCCAACATCAGAATTAACATTTGGTGCAAGGTTACTAAAACAAATAGTTCTCTCATCATTGCCCTAATAGCCCTCAACTATTTGGCAAGGCGCATGCGCTGGTGTGTTTTTGTCCCACGTCAAGACAATCAAGGTTTGTGGGTTGATTTCTGAGGACTTAGTAAATACCAAACAGTTATAGAATTCACCCTGAACGGTGCGATGCCCATCTGAAGTTTGATAAGCGGAAGAGCAAACAAAAAGAGTGAGAGGGCTGGGAATTAAGAATCATGCTGCATAACTAAAGTATTAAGAGGATACAGAGTGTCACGCTTCTTCTATTATCCCCATCTGGAATTACAAAGCAATCGTTTACGGTTTATCTACAACAATTCAGAATGCACTTTCATTTGTATCGGGAAAAATCTTCACTTGGTCTCCTAGGTATATTATATTGTAGAAACTGCACTCATTAGCGTACGTTTTACGGATAATCCTAGATTTCTAAATCCCTAATGGTATATAGAAGCGGGATTGCTTGGTTCTGGCTCGACCTCCCTTCCGAGCGCGCTTGAACAATCGCTGTGGAGCGAGTCTAGACAACGCGAGAAGCGTAACTCTCTCACCCCGGGCCAGTAACCCGAATAGAGTTTGTTTTAAATCCCGAGCTTAATTTCTTATCTTCTTTCTTTAAGCTCGAGGGTACCGTTAAAAATTGGAATTGATGAAGAGACCATGCGCTTTTATTTATAGGAAAATATTTTAAACGCAGAAACAACCTCTGTATCTTTTTTCTTTCGTGGCCTATGCGAAGAAAAGTGAATGAATCTAAAGTTAACAAACAGAGATAAGAGAAACCAATATGGAGTGTACGGCTCCTACGAGAACTGGGTGAAAGGTATTTGGGTGACGACGCCTGGGTACTGTCCGACAATATAGAGGTTTGAAAATTGGGTGTCCGACAATTGGGATAATTTGAAATTGGGTATGCAACAATTGGGTGGCAAGAGTTTGGTGAAAGAAAAAAATGCTAACCTAACCTGACCTCAAAGAACATAAAATTTTTACCATCCAAATTTTATGGTTTTTGTATTTTTACAAAAAAAAAAAACATTTATTCACCCAATTGACGATCTGTGGGTTTCATTGCCACCCAATTGTCAATTCTCCCAATAATGGGACACCCAACTTTTAGCCTTCGAAATTGTTGGACACCCAGTCGTCGTCACCCAAATGTCTTTCAACTAGTTGCCGCTCTCACGTTTCTACATGGGTACTCCTTGATCATTTCACTATACGTGTTTACACATTTTCCTTATTTACAATTTTACCTATCGTGCCCCATTGAGAACTTTTAGACTAAATTAAGCATTGTTCTGAGGTATCGCGTCTTCCAATTAATACGGTTCTGATGATACGCTTATATTCAACGCTCCCTGGATGCGTGCAGCTTCTTGGAATCTTTTATCTCGCGAGTCGAGCCAAGTATTTCTCTCGGAGAGAAGATAAACCAAGGCATGCCGCAATATATACAAAGCAAGCCGTAGCGGTCTTTATTACGCAATAGCGCCAGGCTATAGCCGTAAGAATGTATTCAATTATCCCATAAAGAACAATTAACACCCCTGCAGCCTATGAGAAGACGTAGTCTTTTATATCAACCGTAGTAAATTCATCGGGATAATGGGAATAAATTCATGGTATTGTAACAGCCATTCTATTCTTCTTATTTTTGCAAACATCAAGAATTCAAAGACCAGTATCTCGAAAAACCAGAAAGCGGGTAGAGTTGAATGTCGAGAGCGTTTCGTGTACGCGGATCGAATACTGTCGCTCGTGTTCTAAGTTAGGCTGCAGGCTCTGTGGCAGACAAATTAACGGAGAAATGTGTTGGTAGAGGACTTTCGGAGACGCTATCGCGACATTAAGATCGTTTGAAACTAATTATCTCCGTCTTCTCCAATTTCGCGGAAAGATACCTTCCGTGAATTTCGCGACATTTGAACCGAAAATAAAAGAAAACAAATTATGTTTTTTCTAGACGTCAATATGGTGTCGGAACCAAAGCCACATCAATTGTCGAGGAAGCGACATCAAGGCAGTTCGAGGAATAATATTTCTTCGACTGAATCGTAAGTTAAATAGTTTTCATTTCATTCAAATTAACGTTCTGACGAATGAGTGACGTCGTCGAAAATTAAGTTGATTACTGTTGATTGATGAATATGTGGTTGAAAATAGAATTTTGCGCTCATTGATGAATAGCTCTTCATTGATGGAAGAATCAGGTTGATAATTGTTGCTGACTGGTATCTTTGCAGGATGTCATACGGTCTGCGGACTTCGACCAACGCAACACCACCAGTCAAACGCCTAAGGAATGACCTGCTAAGTCTAGCACCAGCGGCGGTGTACCTTCACAATGGAAACCCAGGAATTCCGGCTTCGAGCGCCCCGTCGGTGGGTGGGCCTAACGCGTCTCTGATGGGGGCAGTTGCCCCACCGGGCGGTATTTTAGCACCAGGAAGACCGCACAGCAGGTCGGGAAAAGTACCGCCAACTCCCACTTCTCCTCTCTCTTCAGCGCCAAATTTGACCCTATCGGGAATCTTTTGCAGTAGGTTTTTTTTAAACAGATGGACTTTTTTTTCTTATTTTTGGTACTTTTCATTTTTCCAAAAAAGATATATATACCGTAGTAGTCGTGTGGTTTTTAGAAACCAATTTTTGTTTTATGACGAAATATTTTAATTTTTGGTTTATTTTTTTTTTTGGTTTTTAGATATATTTAAATATATTTTGCAAACGTTATTATAACGGAATGCATTAGTGTCCATGCTAAATGTTTCTGAATAACCCAGCCCATACGTTTTTGTAGTATTTGTCGTAACTAATAAGTGATGTAAACATTGATTATTTGCCAAACAAATGGCACAAATTTTATAATTTTTCTAAAATATTATGGTTTTAACCCGTAAGGGTAACCTACCCCAGAAATATACTAACGTAAAGTTATAAAACAAGTATTATATTAACTCCAATGACGAAATGGAAAAACCAAGGAGTGCAAAACTGAATACTGCCTTAAGAGATGCAATTCGGACCATTTTATAACTTTAGGTTACTTTACTTCTATATATACCTACGCTAATCATTCCCCAAAACCACGCCTCCAAGTACAATATAACATAACCCATCGAGAAAGGCAACTCATCGTACGAACTAATACCATCAGTTCCTACATTGAAAGCGACACGACGCCAGCGCGACTTTACGCTTGCTTATTTCCAGCGGATCCAGATCTTCTGGTTTGCGGCACATGCAAGGAACTCTTCACATCTCTACAAGGATTACTGGACCACAAGCAAGAGCCTTGTCGGTTGAGATTCACGTGTAGGTGTCAAGACAATGGACTAAATGGTAAGATGGCGTCGTATGATTTCCGTACCAGAAAGAACGGTCTCTTTAAAGGATAGTTTTCTTGTTCATAACAGAAAACGCTCCACCAACTCCGGCATGCGCGCATTGCAACGCCCAGTGTAGCACGTGGTGGGATCTAACGTACCACGTGGAAACGGCGCATGGTATCGCCATTTACAGACACGGCGAAGAGTGCGAGAATGGTTCGGTAAGTGACAATAGATTCGCTTGGTATTCCGATTTATTTTGTGTTCGACATGTTTTCTTTTTCGTATTTATGAAAAGGGTGAGGGTTCAAGTAGCAGCAGCACAAGCAGTAACAGCAGCTCAATGTCGGCCGATTCGGCGATCGACGCGGGAAACAACAGACAACTGACCAACGGATCCCCCAGTGAAGAGCAAATTGAAGAGATCAAGAACGACAATGAGCAAAATGACCAAGCTAGAAACGATCAGGAGATGACCGACGTCGAACAAGAAGTAAGACTCGATCGCGTTCCACATTATTAACTCTTTACGGACCAATTCCTTGTCCTTCCTTTTCTCGCTTAACTTAGGCGCGCTGTTCCACGCAGACACTGTTTGCGCACCAGTACATAATCATCTCTTGTATTTTGTATCTCCACAGGTTTGCACTCTCGACCAAGAAAGTGAAAAATTGCATCTAACCCATTTATCCGAAGATAATGGTTCTTCTCAAGAAACCACAGATAAATCCGTAGGTACGGAGGACTTAGCAAACGGCAGCAACGTCACGGAAATTAAAGGTCTCAACGACGGTTGACAAACGGGTAATCGATATATATTCCGCAGGTAGAAACATATCCCACAACAACAACAACAACCATAAACAAAGCGAAACAGTTACTCTATAAGTTAGACAAAACAAAAAATCAACATCTTGTGCTAAAAGTGCTCTTAAAAATTGTTTTAAATTTAACAAAAAAAAAGAATATTAATAATTCGGAATTTTTCCGAGTTTAAAATGTGATCAAATATAACATAAATAATTTATAGAAAACGAAAAGTTTAACACAAACATTAAAATCTCATTTTTTAAGAGCCACGTTTAAAAACAAATATAAAAGCTCGTTGTCATATCATTAAGTTATTATATAACAGTTTTGAGAAAATATCGTAGCCGAATTTTGTTAAAAAAACAAATTTAAAAATAACCGCTAAAAACATAATTAAAATCATCAACATATACATTATTACGTGACGTGGAAAAATACTTGTTCATAACTTCGTCAAAAAAAAGTTAAGTAAGTAAATAATTAAACAACCCGTGTTAATTATATTTATGACGAAAAAATATATCTATTTAATATTTATTTAGAACGTTTTGTAAAGAAAAGTTGTAGATTTAGATTTTAATATTTATTCGGGGGCAATGAATGAAATTGCGGATACAAAAAAGCTACGCATAATTATTATTAACGCTAATAAGTTTCGCGTTGTTAATTTCTTAATTGTAGCGAAATTCGTGTTTGCCTCTTTACTAGATGTCTAAGTTAATCAATCAAAAATATCACAGAGAAATAAGCTGAAATTTGTCAGATAATATCGACGGGTAAATTAGTAATTGAAATGATTTTAATCCAATTCTGGAATCTTCCAAAAAAACCTCCGTAACTTTATGGAGGATCCCTGTACAAAATTATAGTCTCGTGAAATTTCACGGAATGCGATCTCGTGAAATAGTTTGAAAAATGCGAAAACTCAGAAAAAGAGAATCTCAGAAATTGCCCTCGATATAAAATATCTCACAAACAAAATAATCAGCTTATTTTAATGAGTAAACAATTTGCAGCTTTATAATGTAAAACAAAAGATGTACGAGGAGGGCCCAAAATAATAGATAGAACAAGCGTATATAGTTTTGTAGTGTAAAGATAATATTATGTTTTAAAAATTCCTTAAGGATCGAGGCTTATTCCCAACGCTTAAACATTCTGTTTTAAGCTACGGCTTTGCAATTATGATGAGAGAAAAACTTTGAGAAACGCGCCCGTATTATAACATTTTTGGCAAAGAAGTGCGACTTATAAAATTCAAATACAATGCCTTCGTAACTAATAACGTATAGTAGTTAAATTTCGAAGAAAAGGTTAAAATATATTATAGAAATAAATATCCCGAATAGACTTCCAAGTTCAAAGTTGGGCTAGAATAGACTATTTTTTAAGTATTCTTGGATTGGTAGAAGATAATAAAACTTAGAGAGAGGCTAAATATTGCTAAAAATCCGAAATACAAATCATGTGATCACGGTTTAAGTGCCAATTATTTATAAAACATAAAAAAAAAATAAATAATAATTTTCGTTAATTCCGCGGGAAAAAAGAAGATATAAAATGGTTTATATTTTCAAAATCGAGTTTAATCTTTGAATATTTAGGTTAAATTTCAGCTTCCATATATAACTTCCACTAAATAACTAAGCGGTGGTGCTTAGGCTATAACCTTTCTGATTGCTTAATTTATTTATTTGTGAGCCTAAAACTTTTAAAAACGAATTGATATTAATCAGACTGACTTTGTTCATAAATTTAATAAGTATGGAACAATAAATTAGGTATAAAGCAGAAACGGTTATGTTGTATGGAAAAGTAGTGGCCGCTTTGTGATTCAGAAGATATTGACTTACACGCAATTTCGTAACATCAGAAGTAAGATGAGACTAGAAGTAAGGAGCTCTAGCATTGGTAGTAGATCCTGGCACTAGTGAACAAATTTGAGAGGATTTTATTCGCCGCTTCCATCGCGCCTACACTAGAGAGAAAAAAATTGGTCGAGTTCCAAAAATATTTCCTACCCCCGTTCCCCTCAACCTAAAGCCGCGGAACACGGACGCGGCTCCTTGAATCTAGTTCGGCCGTCTACCGCCACGAGCGTCTCACGTTTTGGAGGGAAAATTCAGAAACCGCTACCAGAGGGCCAACAGTTGGTGCGTTATCAAGAATATTCACTTTCGGCAAGTGAAGAATTTGGTTAGCTCGATACTTCTAGTCTCATCTTACTTCTGGTAACATCGATATAAAACGCGTGAAAAGGTTTGGCTATAGCGCCGCTTGTATACATTTAATGAAGTTTATAAGTGATTCAATCGGAACCCTTTGTTTAAAATGAGAACTCCTCCCGCGTTTGTTTTGACAAATGCTAACGCTTGTTTATCTCGAGAAGTTGCGCTGAAATTATTGAGGGGGCGGTTACTTTCGTAAAAGCGCTTACGTACATTGCTTTAACAGAGTTGAAGACCCTTCAGGGCAATAGAGTATCTGTTCCCTCGGAAAATCCCCTAGTCCGCGTCTGTGTTATTATTTACTCCATATAGGTTTAACGATTCATTAGCTTTAAATTATTCTAATGTTTAGCCTAATTAAATCGTAGAGCTTCTTATAAATGTTTAAAAACCACCCTCGGAACGCACTCTTATACGAATAATAGATCATTGGTCTAAATTTAAAGTAAAAAAAACAACAACTCTAAGCTGTGTTGCTGTAGAGCGTAGATTATATAATTGTTGTGTGAAAGTAGGCGCTGTATTAATTAATAGGTTGTGATTTATGGCTTAAAAGCAACAATTTAACGCAAAAAGTGATGAAATATAAAATGGATGTATAGACGGTTCATTTCGGAAGAGATAACTATACTTAGGAATTTAAAAAAATAAATTAAGAAGGTACCAGCAATATTTAATTATAATTAAGAGAAGATAAATTAAAAGTTGAGAATATGAAACGAAGCTGATTTGAAAACGGTCAAAGATTATGTATAAAGAATAATTGTAAATAAAAATACTTTGTTTCGACTAACAGTTTGGTTCCCAACTCTTACAGGGTTTACAAACATAGCAAACCAATTTGCAGTTGGTTATGATTTTATAGTAATAGAATTGGTAAACATACATTTACCACCTTTGATGATTTGTATATTTATTTGGTCGTCAGTGTCTGAGTGTCACTACTACACCGTTTTGGGGGTAAGTAGGGTTACTGTACATCATTTAAGACAAAAGAAGTTGTGACGTAGCATAGCGAGGACTTAAGAAATTCCTAAAAATCTAGTCCCTCAACCATAGTTACATCACGGAGAAGGCTTCTCAACAACCAAGGAAGAAAAAAAAAATGCCCTTACCGTTTATCATCCCACGAGTTCTTGTAGATCCAAATGGGAATCATTCAATTTCAGATTCATTTCGAACAATAACCACAGGGTAGAGGTTTTGAGTTCTGTCTCTCTCCTCATATTCGGAATTAGGATAACAGTTTATGTCCAAAATTAAGAGTTCCATTACTAAATTCGAGAAACCGCACTTCCCTACTTAGTTTTGTAGTCGCGTTACTCGTTAATAAATGATATTATTTTTCTGAGATTCTTAGTATTTTAAGTAAAATTTACATACTTATATTTTCATTAACACAACGCCAATCCCATTATCCCGCCGCTTCCCGCGTTTTAGAAAAATTTCGTGCCTAACGCGCGCCCAAATTGACCAATGAGATAGATTTACTGGTTTTGTAACAAGAGCAGAAATAAGCAACGAACTGCGGAATAATATTTCGTGTGTTCGATAAAAATTTAAATTGTTTGAATTTTTCCTGAATCATATAGTGATTTGTCAATGATTTTAGTGGCATTTGGGGGTTATTATGAACTCCTACTAAAATGTAGTTTATTGGCTTCTTATTTCTTATCCTCCCAACTTGCTTACATGGCTTACATTCTTGGCCCATGCTTGCTCCCAGGAGTCCCAGCCTCTAGCCAAAGAAAATATACGCTCCAGGAATGGAAGGTATGTCTCGGGGTTGGGTTGACCAAGGAACTTCCGGTCTATGTTATTTCAATGGTAGCCGGAAATACCTCGGTCAACCGAGCCTGCCTTTGGAGTGTACTAGGAGGGGAGAGACAAAAATTTACACTAGAGGAAGCTACACTTTCCATTCCTGGGGCGTGTATCTTCTTTGCTCTAGCAAAGGTGGGCACTGCTCTATAGATCAATTTTTCCCTATCAAAATATCAATAGATGGCGAAACTATAAATATTAAGATGATACATTTTAAAATTTTGGGCGATCGATAAGTTTTTAAATCACGTGGTTGAAGCCAGATGGCGATACACTTTCAATAAAAAATAAAAGTGTAAAACTTGTCACTTCAGACTAAGGGGAAGGAAACAATAGGGTTAAAGGAAAATTTTAAATTTGACCCCCCTTTCAATATTTCATGGCAGATGATGGCACGCGAATCGTGCACGTGCCGGTCCTGCCGGACTGCCGGTTCATTCTGCAACTTTCGCTTGAAGAGAGCGGGTCTTTGCAACTGATTTACCATGGAGACTATAGAAGGAAAACGATCTGGGTCCGTCGTATATGTTTACGACGATTATGGATACGTCAAAAACAAAGGTTCGAGGGGAGGTAAGATGAATTTAAGATGTTGGAGGAAAGGGGTACGTTTTAAATGCCATAATTAAAAGCGCCACCTTAATTCGGCTTGAACGATGTATTTTACCGTCCTAAAACCATTTATTATTATCAAGGTACCCGAACGCTTCAATCGTCTACGATGACGTCAGAAGGTCCTTGTACAATTTTAAGAGAAAGGCACGACGTGAAGTTCCAGTAGGTGAAGCGGATCAAGGTCAAGGAGGGGAAGGTGGTGCAGAAGCAGTAGGTGAAGCGGATCAAGGTCAAGGAGGGGAAGGTGGTGCAGAAGCACAAGTTCAAGCGGATCAAGGTCAAGGAGGGGAAGGTGGTGCAGAAGCAGTAGGTGAAGCGGATCAAGGTCAAGGAGGGGAAGGTGGTGCAGAAGCAGTAGGTGAAGCGGATCAAGGTCAAGGAGGGGAAGGTGGTGCAGAAGCAGTAGGTGAAGCGGATCAAGGTCAAGGAGGGGAAGGTGGTGCAGAAGCAGTAGGTGAAGCGGATCAAGGTCAAGGAGGGGAAGGTGGTGCAGAAGCACAAGGTCAAGCGGAAGGTGCCGGTGTGCCGGAAGGTCAAGGGGTTGTCAATAATGGGGAGGAAGGACAAGGGGGGGTTGATGATGGGGCAGAAGTTGAAATAGTGGGGGATCATGCACCCCCAAATAATAGGAAATGCGTAATATGTAGGATCGAAAATATAGATATGGTTGCATTTCCGTGCGGACATGCCTATTTTTGCGAAAGATGTATTAACGACGTCTTGATTACAAATATCGAAAATAACTTACGAAATCACACTAGTTATGAACCAAGGTGTCCCTCGTGCAGACATCCTAATACAGAGTTTAGGCGATTTTTTTCTCCGTAATGTATAGCTTTTGCACGGGCATAGGGGAAAGGGATTAATTAGGCTGAAACGGTCGCAACTTTTACGGCCGAAGTAAGCGTCGTTACTTAGTTAAATGGGGAAGGGAAAAAGCAAAAAAAACCCAAAAAAATTTAAAAAAAAAAACCAAAAAAATTAAAAAACCCAAAAAAAAATTCAAAAAAACAATTTACTTTTGTGTCAGTAAGTGCATTTCATTTCATCCAGATTTAGTTTAACTTTACAGGTTATTATTTACTTCGAGGCCATTATTATTTCATTATAGACCTAAAGCCCCCAGCATTCAAAATTGTACGTTGCCAATTGTGTCAATTGTCAATGTTTATTGAGATAATTTATAGTTAATACAATTTTAATTTTTATTTTTCAGACAGATTTATTTTTACGTTACCAAATTGGAGGGAAGATCACTATATAATGGCTGGGGGCTAATACTATTCAATGGTTGTATTATTTTTAACAAGCGTGCAATCATTGAATAATTTTTGTCCTTAGTCATTTATCACGCCTGATTAAAACATTTATGACCAAGCGCGGAAGTAGAAACCGACAGCTCCAACTCGCTTGCTACAATCTCTCTGTTGACTTTAGAGTGAGGGAGTCTAGATTTTTCCCGGAATTCCTAGCGACTCAAGCGGCGTCTCTATCATTTTCAAGACGTTGCCATGCTGTCCACCTCCGCGTGAGAACTCGGATAAAGTATTTGCTTTCGGACATAGAAATTTTTCCAAAATGTAGATTAGCGAAATAAAATATTATTTATTATATTATTAACTAGTTTTCATTTCAAAGAAGTTAATTTATTTTGAATGACAAATGATGCCAGAAAATATTAATAAAACCATAAGTCTATAAGATATGTTCCATAAGTATGACACTACCTACGCTTCGTAATGGTATAGAGACTTACAGCTCGAGCTAATAGGCCTTTTCAAAAAGTCCCCTATACAAAATATGTAGCCGGGGGAAAAAGCAGAGATGGAAGGCATTTTTCCCTCCCTAATTTCTGCGCGCGTACCTGTGAAACGTCATTTTTAAAATCGCCTATTCCAGAACGACGGAAGCGAGAATTGACTACACTCGGTTAGTTTTGCAGTCCATCTTACTATTTAGTCTGTACTAACTCCAGCTCTCTTACGGAGCGTATCTTCTCATGAACTTACGATAAAACTCGGTAAAACTTTTCCGTTTTCCTAATTTATTTCCAAAGTTGCCGATATTAGGCCTAACTTTTCCGAAATTAATTCGACCTTTTTAACCTGCATCTAAAAATTAAACTCCACAATTAAACATATCCGTAACTTTTATATGAAACCATAACTTTTTGAGTCGTTATAAAATATTATCTTAAAGAGAGGGTGAAGTAGAAAATCAAGTGATTTTTTTATCGATTCTTCTACTGATTATAAGACCAGTCTGCATAGTCAAACATTCAGGAAACACTTCCGAGTGATTTTAAAATTCAAATTAGGTTCAGATTTTAAGGATAATTTTAAAGAAGGACCTCCGACCAATCGCGTAACGCCTTGCCTTTTTATTAACAAAATTCTCGTGGCACGCTCCATTTCTCGCCCCACAATTGTCACGTCGCGCGCAAAAAAATCACAAATACTGCGTAACGCTTATCGTAATAACGTGGAAAAACTGTAATAACATGGATAAACCGTATTAACCTGGAAAAACTGTATTAACGTGGAAAAACTGTATTAAGCTGGAAAAACTGTATTAACCTGGAAAAACTGTATTTTAAGGATAATTTTAAAGAAGGACCTCCGACCAATCGCGTAACGCCTTGCCTTTTTATTAACAAAATTCTCGTGGCACGCTCCATTTCTCTTTAATAACGTGGATAAACTGTAATAACTTGGAAAAACTGTATTAAGCTGGAAAAACTGTATTAACGTGGAAAAACTGTATTAAGCTGGAAAAACTGTATTAAGCTGGAAAAACTGTATGAAGCTGGAAAAACTGTATTAACCTGGAAAAACTGTATTAACGTGGAAAAACTGTATTAAGCTGGAAAAACTGTATTAACCTGGAAAAACTGTATTAAGCTGGAAAAACTGTATTAACGTGGAAAAACTGTATTAACCTGGAAAAACTGTATTAAGCTGGAAAAACTGTATTAACGTGGAAAAACTGTATTAACCTGGAAAAACTGTATTAAGCTGGAAAAACTGTATTAACCTGGAAAAACTGTATTAACCTGGAAAAACTGTATTAAGCTGGAAAAACTGTATTAAGCTGGAAAAACTGTATTAACGTGGAAAAACTGTATTTTAAGGATAATTTTAAAGAAGGACCTCCGACCAATCGCGTAACGCCTTGCCTTTTTACCTCTCCGAGTGACGTATGTCACGGAGAGGTTCTGTAACGATCGTGTGTGTCTGTTTGTGGGTGTGTTTGTGTGTTTGTGTGTCTGTTGTTACACCCACGTGACCGCGTTCGCAGTTTCCAAATCGGAGCAAACGTGTTCGCCATTTCCGAACTGCATTCACAGGTACGGAAATGGCTCCTCTACTTGAGTTCTCACACCACCATCTTCTGGTCTTTGTCCATTCCACACGGACACCAAACTGTACATACTGGCTTCTAATCATCATCATCTTCTGGTCCTCGTCCATTCCACTTGGACACCAGTCTGTACATACTAGCTTCTAATCACCACCATCTTCTGGTCTTCGTCCATCCCACTTGGACACCAGTCTGTACATACTGGCTTCTAATCACCACCATCTTCTGGTCTTTGTTTTTGTCCATCCCACATGTACACCAGTCTGCACACCTGGCTTCTACTCCATCGTCATCGTTGGGTTTAAGACATTCGCGGCGATCAGCTAGGGTTACGAGAAACGTCTAGCCTCCCTAGGGTGGGTTGTCCACGATAGGTTTTCGCAATTGCGGTTGTTCTTGCTTTTAACTGTAGTTCGACACCCTTATATACTACCTATTTGAGTAAGGCAAAGCAACCGGCGTATGCTTCATTTCAAACGCCAATATTAGTCAAGTCTCTCAAGAATGTTTAATTGTTCTTTTTTAAAACGATGTAACGTTCAATAAGGCGAATAACTAACGAAGAAAATATTAAATATTAATTATTCATTTTGATATTCCAAGATGTTTTTTAATATTATTATTTAAAATGGATGTTTATATATTACTTAAGCTATACTACATCTGTTTATAGCATAATCCTTTCTATAGTGAATACAAGAACAACTCTACTATGTTGGTCAAATGAACTTTTATTTGTCACTAGGCCTAATGAACCAAAAAGTAAACGCTTGGGTTTGGTTTTCGTTTCTGTAATGCAGAGACATTAACGGTTCAGAGTGAGCCGAAAGTTAAATACACTTTTAAATAATTAGGCTTAGATTTTATAATTATGGTGGAAAGCTGGGCCGCGTTCAGCAGAGCCCAGCGCTGTTAGCAGTGTCCTACATAACGGGATTTTGTTTTTGAATTTTGACGTCACGGTGGTTAGCGCTGAGCTAGCGTGGTCTTCAAAGAAAATAGTCGGCTTTTTGGATAACGTGACGTAAAACGCGTAGTTCTCAGCTTGGCGAAAAAACCATGGAGGAATTAATACAAATAGCTCTATGGGACTATAGCTATTTAATTGGCGTGAAACCAGTTGATCACGCGAGAATTTTAAGAGATATGTTAGTTTCTAATTTTAATTATAAAAGTTGTTATCTATCTCTATAAATATGTTATCATACAATTTTTGTTAAGCCTTGGTACCTTGCACGCTTTATTGCGCTAGCGTCATTTATAGAACGCCGATGACCGGAGAAAAGCTATGACGACAGACCTCACCGGTAAACATTTCCAAAATCCGCTGTCTTTTTTGGTGAGCTCTGCTGAACGCAGCCCAGACCAGTGAAAGGTCTGATCGTAATCGGATAATAGCTTCGTGTTTTCATGCTTTTTATGGTACGCATTTACTTTCAGTGTGTGTAGCCACAAATAAGCTTTGGTGTTATGTAACGTTAACAGTCATGTTGACAAACTAAGAAAATCGTTGAGATGAAACGAGAGGATAGTGTTTACACGGCAACCCTGTTGTGTATATGGCTTTGAACATATAGGGCATACAGTTGAGGAGTAGAAAATTGGGCCTTTACAAACACGTAAAGGTAATATCCCTCCAAAGTTTTATCTCTTCAATTCCCGTTTTTCCCCAATCGGATGATTTTAATGTGTACAAGTATATCATTATTGGATGTAAAATGTCGTCTGATTTACAGCATATTTGCTATGCTTTGTATACTGCTTTAATATTTCATAAATTTTAACTTAAGAAACATTTCCATATCTGGGTAAATAAGTTTGTAAGTAGTCGTCTTGACTCGGAGAGGTAATATTTTGGTTTTCCCAACTTGTTATTAACAAAATTCTCGTGGCACGCTCCATTTCTCTTTAATAACGTGGATAAACTGTAATAACTTGGAAAAACTGTATTAAGCTGGAAAAACTGTATTAACGTGGAAAAACTGTATGAAGCTGGAAAAACTGTATTAACCTGGAAAAACTGTATTAACGTGGAAAAACTGTATTAAGCTGGAAAAACTGTATTAAGCTGGAAAAACTGTATTAACCTGGAAAAACTGTATTAAGCTGGAAAAACTGTATTAACCTGGAAAAACTGTATTGAGCTGGAAAAACTGTATTAACGTGGAAAAACTGTATTAACCTGGAAAAACTGTATTAAGCTGGAAAAACTGTATTAAGCTGGAAAAACTGTATTAACCTGGAAAAACTGTATTAAGCTGGAAAAACTGTATTAACCTGGAAAAACTGTATTAAGCTGGAAAAACTGTATTAACGTGGAAAAACTGTATTAACCTGGAAAAACTGTATTAAGCTGGAAAAACTGTATTAACCTGGAAAAACTGTATTAAGCTGGAAAAACTGTATTAAGCTGGAAAAACTGTATTAAGCTGGAAAAACTGTATTAAGCTGGAAAAACTGTATTAAGCTGGAAAAACTGTATTAACCTGGAAAAACTGTATTAAGCTGGAAAAACTGTATTAACGTGGAAAAACTGTATTAACCTGGAAAAACTGTATTAAGCTGGAAAAACTGTATTAAGCTGGAAAAACTGTATTAAGCTGGAAAAACTGTATTAAGCTGGAAAAACTGTATTAAGCTGGAAAAACTGTATTAAGCTGGAAAAACTGTATTAAGCTGGAAAAACTGTATTAACCTGGAAAAACTGTATTAAGCTGGAAAAACTGTATTAAGCTGGAAAAACTGTATTAACCTGGAAAAAATGTATTAAGCTGGAAAAACTGTATTAACCTGGAAAAACTGTATTAACCTGGAAAAACTGTATGAAGCTGGAAAAACTGTATTAACCTGGAAAAACTGTATTAACGTGGAAAAACTGTATTAAGCTGGAAAAACTGTATTAACGTGGAAAAACTGTATTAACCTGGAAAAACTGTATGAAGCTGGAAAAACTGTATTAACCTGGAAAAACTGTATTAAGCTGGAAAAACTGTATTAACGTGGAAAAACTGTATTAAGCTGGAAAAACTGTATTAACGTGGAAAAACTGTATTAAGCTGGAAAAACTGTATTAACCTGGAAAAACTGTATTAACCTGGAAAAACTGTATTAACCTGGAAAAACTGTATTAACCTGGAAAAACTGTATTAAGCTGGAAAAACTGTATTAACCTGGAAAAACTGTATTAAGCTGGAAAAACTGTATTAACGTGGAAAAACTGTATTAACCTGGAAAAACTGTATTAAGCTGGAAAAACTGTATTAACCTGGAAAAACTGTATTAAGCTGGAAAAACTGTATTAAGCTGGAAAAACTGTATTAAGCTGGAAAAACTGTATTAAGCTGGAAAAACTGTATTAACGTGGAAAAACTGTATTAAGCTGGAAAAACTGTATTAACCTGGAAAAACTGTATTAAGCTGGAAAAACTGTATTAAGCTGGAAAAACTGTATTAACCTGGAAAAACTGTATTAACCTGGAAAAACTGTATGAAGCTGGAAAAACTGTATTAACCTGGAAAAACTGTATTAAGCTGGAAAAACTGTATTAAGCTGGAAAAACTGTATTAACCTGGAAAAACTGTATTAACCTGGAAAAACTGTATGAAGCTGGAAAAACTGTATTAACCTGGAAAAACTGTATTAAGCTGGAAAAACTGTATTAAGCTGGAAAAACTGTATTAACCTGGAAAAACTGTATTAACCTGGAAAAACTGTATGAAGCTGGAAAAACTGTATTAACCTGGAAAAACTGTATTAAGCTGGAAAAACTGTATTAACGTGGAAAAACTGTATTAAGCTGGAAAAACTGTATTAACGTGGAAAAACTGTATTAACCTGGAAAAACTGTATTAAGCTGGAAAAACTGTATTAAGCTGGAAAAACTGTATTAACCTGGAAAAACTGTATTAAGCTGGAAAAACTGTATTAAGCTGGAAAAACTGTATTAACCTGGAAAAACTGTATTAAGCTGGAAAAACTGTATTAAGCTGGAAAAACTGTATTAACCTGGAAAAACTGTATTAACCTGGAAAAACTGTATGAAGCTGGAAAAACTGTATTAACCTGGAAAAACTGTATTAACGTGGAAAAACTGTATTAAGCTGGAAAAACTGTATTAACGTGGAAAAACTGTATTAAGCTGGAAAAACTGTATTAACCTGGAAAAACTGTATTAAGCTGGAAAAACTGTATTAACCTGGAAAAACTGTATTAACCTGGAAAAACTGTATTAACCTGGAAAAACTGTATTAAGCTGGAAAAACTGTATTAAGCTGGAAAAACTATATTAAGCTGGATAAACTGTATTAAGCTGGAAAAACTGTATTAAGCTGGAAAAACTGTATTAAGCTGGAAAAACTGTATTAAGCTGGAAAAACTGTATTAAGCTGGAAAAACTGTATTAACCTGGAAAAACTGTATTAACGTGGAAAAACTGTATTAAGCTGGAAAAACTGTATTAAGCTGGAAAAACTGTATTAACCTGGAAAAACTGTATTAACCTGGAAAAACTGTATTAACCTGGAAAAACTGTATTAAGCTGGAAAAACTGTATTAAGCTGGAAAAACTATATTAAGCTGGATAAACTGTATTAAGCTGGAAAAACTGTATTAAGCTGGAAAAACTGTATTAAGCTGGAAAAACTGTATTAAGCTGGAAAAACTGTATTAAGCTGGAAAAACTGTATGAAGCTGGAAAAACTGTATTAACCTGGAAAAACTGTATTAACGTGGAAAAACTGTATTAAGCTGGAAAAACTGTATTAAGCTGGAAAAACTGTATTAACCTGGAAAAACTGTATTAACCTGGAAAAACTGTATTAACCTGGAAAAACTGTATTAACCTGGAAAAACTGTATTAACCTGGAAAAACTGTATTAACCTGGAAAAACTGTATTAAGCTGGAAAAACTGTATTAAGCTGGAAAAACTGTATTAACGTGGAAAAACTGTATTAAGCTGGAAAAACTGTATTAACGTGGGAAAACTGTATTAAGCTGGAAAAACTGTATTAAGCTGGAAAAACTGTATTAAGCTGGAAAAACTGTATTAACGTGGAAAAACTGTATTAACCTGGAAAAACTGTATTAACCTGGAAAAACTGTATTAACCTGGAAAAACTGTATTAAGCTGGAAAAACTGTATTAAGCTGGAAAAACTATATTAAGCTGGATAAACTGTATTAAGCTGGAAAAACTGTATTAAGCTGGAAAAACTGTATTAAGCTGGAAAAACTGTATTAAGCTGGAAAAACTGTATTAAGCTGGAAAAACTGTATTAACGTGGAAAAACTGTATTAACCTGGAAAAACTGTATTAACCTGGAAAAACTGTATTAACCTGGAAAAACTGTATTAAGCTGGAAAAACTGTATTAAGCTGGAAAAACTATATTAAGCTGGATAAACTGTATTAAGCTGGAAAAACTGTATTAAGCTGGAAAAACTGTATTAAGCTGGAAAAACTGTATTAAGCTGGAAAAACTGTATTAAGCTGGAAAAACTGTATTAACGTGGAAAAACTGTATTAACGTGGAAAAACTGTATTAAGCTGGAAAAACTGTATTAAGCTGGAAAAACTGTATTAACCTGGAAAAACTGTATTAACCTGGAAAAACTGTATGAAGCTGGAAAAACTGTATTAACCTGGAAAAACTGTATTAACGTGGAAAAACTGTATTAAGCTGGAAAAACTGTATTAACGTGGAAAAACTGTATTAACCTGGAAAAACTGTATGAAGCTGGAAAAACTGTATTAACCTGGAAAAACTGTATTAAGCTGGAAAAACTGTATTAACGTGGAAAAACTGTATTAAGCTGGAAAAACTGTATTAACGTGGAAAAACTGTATTAAGCTGGAAAAACTGTATTAACCTGGAAAAACTGTATTAACCTGGAAAAACTGTATTAACCTGGAAAAACTGTATTAACCTGGAAAAACTGTATTAAGCTGGAAAAACTGTATTAACCTGGAAAAACTGTATTAACCTGGAAAAACTGTATTAACCTGGAAAAACTGTATTAACCTGGAAAAACTGTATTAACCTGGAAAAACTGTATTAACCTGGAAAAACTGTATTAAGCTGGAAAAACTGTATTAAGCTGGTAAAACTGTATTAACGTGGAAAAACTGTATTAAGCTGGAAAAACTGTATTAACGTGGGAAAACTGTATTAAGCTGGAAAAACTGTATTAAGCTGGAAAAACTGTATTAAGCTGGAAAAACTGTATTAACGTGGAAAAACTGTATTAACCTGGAAAAACTGTATTAACCTGGAAAAACTGTATTAACCTGGAAAAACTGTATTAAGCTGGAAAAACTGTATTAAGCTGGAAAAACTATATTAAGCTGGATAAACTGTATTAAGCTGGAAAAACTGTATTAAGCTGGAAAAACTGTATTAAGCTGGAAAAACTGTATTAAGCTGGAAAAACTGTATTAAGCTGGAAAAACTGTATGAAGCTGGAAAAACTGTATTAACCTGGAAAAACTGTATTAACGTGGAAAAACTGTATTAAGCTGGAAAAACTGTATTAAGCTGGAAAAACTGTATTAACCTGGAAAAACTGTATTAACCTGGAAAAACTGTATTAACCTGGAAAAACTGTATTAACCTGGAAAAACTGTATTAACCTGGAAAAACTGTATTAACCTGGAAAAACTGTATTAAGCTGGAAAAACTGTATTAAGCTGGAAAAACTGTATTAACGTGGAAAAACTGTATTAAGCTGGAAAAACTGTATTAACGTGGGAAAACTGTATTAAGCTGGAAAAACTGTATTAAGCTGGAAAAACTGTATTAAGCTGGAAAAACTGTATTAAGCTGGAAAAACTGTATTAACGTGGAAAAACTGTATTAAGCTGGAAAAACTGTATTAAGCTGGAGAAACTGTATTAAACTGGAAAAACTGTAATAACGTGGATAAACTGTAATAACGTGGAAAATCTGTAATAACGTGGATAAACTGTAATAACGTGGAAAAACTGGCACTTTAGCTGTGCTAATTATCTGGAAACTTATTAAATTATAATTACCAGTTAGATAAATATTTATGAACTAATTTATCGAACAATTAGCAATTATATTAATATTTGTGAACTAAATAATATTACATATTATAATTAAGGTGAAAAAAACACCGTAAGTAACAAATAACCAGAGCTTCGCTAATTAATTAGTTAGCTAATTGATATTCTAATTGATTGGCATTTTTTTTACTAATTGAAAATGGTAATTTAATTTTAATTCTTTTACTGCTAATAAGAAAGTAATTATAATTAATTAGTATTCGTCGGAAGGGTAATTATCTAATTAAAAACTAATTAGATTAAGTTTTGGCTAATTAGCCAATTGATTTTCAATTAATCTCTTTCGCCTATTTGAAATAAAAAAAATTTGCCAATTAGCAGTAAAACAATTAGCTGCCACCTTTTCCAAAATACTCACCTATTAATTAGCTGCCACCTTTTCCAAAATATTCTCCTATTTATTAGCTGCCACCTTTTCCAAAATACTCACCTATTAATTAGCTGCCACCTTTTCCAAAATATTCTCCTATTTATTAGCTGCCACCTTTTCCTTTTATACGTTCAATTTGAAAAAGCGTATCATCGTAATTAGTGGAACGACAAATTTTCTGCTAAGGGTACGGTCTTGCTACCACTTTCATTCGTGTCCGTAAAGTTTTTTAGGTCAGAATATTTCAATTTTATTTAAATTAATTGATATTTTAATGTTAAAATATACAGGCTGTTTCTGAAATGTCTATCAAAAATTAAGGGGGGGGCTGTTAATTAGTTACGCAATTAAACGCCTTAAACGTCAGACCATATTTTATTTTTCGTCTTCCAAACATACAGGGTGTTTCTGAAATGTCTATCAAAAATTAAGGGGGGGGGCTGTTAATTAGTTACGCAATTAAACGCCTTAAACGTCAGACCATATTTTATTTTTCGTCTTCCAAACATACGTCTTTGAAATATGTGTATCAAAAATTTGAAGGGATGTACTATGGACGATTTTGAGTCGAAAAGGTTCTATGACATTTTGCCGTCCTCTCCACCGTTTTCAAGTTGTGTTTTGAGATTTTTACGGATGACCTCTTATAACTAAAATGAGAAACTCAAAGACAGTGCTAGTTAAATTAAGGGGTCATCCGTAAAACACTCCAATCAAAACTCGAATACGGTGGCCCGGACGGCAAAATGTCATTGCCGTTTTCGACTCAAAATCGTCCATAGTACATCCCCCTTAATTTTTGACACACATTTAAATAACACCCTGTATGTTTGAAAGACGGAAAATAAATTATCGTCAGACGTTTTGGGCGTTTAGTTGCGTAATTAAGTAACAGTTAGTTAGAGGACTGCAAAGGCTTTGGGAAAACTCCAACTCCATAGAAAGCCAAGGGACTCCCTCATTTTTGGCCGGAGTTGGAGTTGGGTAAAATAAATAATTTGGCTTTGGGTGGCTTTGGGAATATTATCTCTGAAATGGAACGGAGTCGGAAGGGAGTGGAAATATTTCGAAAACTTATACGGGAGTCGGTCGGGACTGGATTATTGTTGGATTCAGGTGGCTTTGGCTGGCGTTGGCATTTATAGTATCCAAATGGAGTTGGTGGCATTGAGAGCCAGCCTTATTTTATTCAACCGGAGTTGGGTGGCATTAGTGATATTAGTAAATTTTTCCTCTTTGAATTTCCCACGCGGATGTTTTGGTGCAAGCGGGATGCATGAAGTTCAACCCCACTAGAGGACTGCAAAGGCTTTGGGAAAACTCCAACTCCATAGAAAGCCAAGGGACTCCCTCATTTTTGGCCGGAGTTGGAGTTGGGTAAAATAAATAATTTGGCTTTGGGTGGCTTTGGGAATATTATCTCTGAAATGGAACGGAGTCGGAAGGGAGTGGAAATATTTCGAAAACTTATACGGGAGTCGGTCGGGACTGGATTATTGTTGGATTCAGGTGGCTTTGGCTGGCGTTGGCATTTATAGTATCCAAATGGAGTTGGTGGCATTGAGAGCCAGCCTTATTTTATTCAACCGGAGTTGGGTGGCATTTAGAAGACTGCAAAGGCTTTGGGAAAACTCCAACTCCATAGAAAGCCAAGGGACTCCCTCATTTTTGGCCGGAGTTGGAGTTGGGTAAAATAAATAATTTGGCTTTGGGTGGCTTTGGGAATATTATCTCTGAAATGGAACGGAGTCGGAAGGGAGTGGAAATATTTCGAAAACTTATACGGGAGTCGGTCGGGACTGGATTATTGTTGGATTCAGGTGGCTTTGGCTGGCGTTGGCATTTATAGTATTCTATGAGAGCGGTAGCTCTCTTAGATAAGACTTCATACTGCTCTTAATGTATAAGGAGGGTTTTTTGTTTGGATGTAGTTTTTTTTGTATTGTACTAATTGGTTCCAAAAAAATCCACTGAACTACAATTCGGACTCTTAATATGTGGTTAAAATTTCAAAGAGATCCATTAATTAGTTTATTTTATAAAAAATAAAGTTGCTAAGGGTGGTTTTCATTTCCATAAAATTAATCACAGATTTTGACGAAAAACGGGAAATTTCCCATAGAAATAACATGGGAAATTTTCCAAAGTTACAAATTTTGTCCATACCCTTACAAAAATAACTATACGTCAGATAGATTTGAAAACGGTCTTAAATGAAAGCCCCATATCCATAGTTGGCGCCTATTTTTTTTCATCAAGAAAAATTAAGTTTAAGTACTGTTTTTCATAGTTTTAATTACTTGCTCCGACTTACGTGGTTTACCCTGAAACTATGGAACCTGCGACATTTTAGCATGAGTAATGTAGTGTATGAAGCGAGTTTGGTCGTTTTACCGCGGTTATAGTCAAATTCTTAGAACAAATAGCTAGCTTAATGGACATTTTATCTTTTCTCTGTTTGGGTTAAAGCTATTTAAACTTGATTACCTTGTGGGTACTTGTGGGTGCATGTAGGTACTTGTAGGTACTTGTGGGTACTTGTAGGTACTTGTGGGTACTTGATGGTACTTGTGGGTACTTGTGGGTGCTTGTGGGTGCTTGTAGGTACTTGTGAGTACTTGTAGGTACTTGTGGGTACTTGTAGGTACTTGTAGGTACTTGTGGGTACTTGTAGGTACTTGTGGGTACTTGTAGGTACTTGTAGGTACTTGTAGGTACTTGTGGGTACTTGTAGGTACTTGTAGGTACTTGTGGGTACTTGTGGGTACTTGTTGGTACTTGTGGGTGCTTGTTGGTACTTGTGGGTGCTTGTTGGTACTTGTGGGTGCTTGTGGGTACTTGTAGGCACTTGTGGGTACTTGTGGGTACTTGTAGGTACTTCTGGGTACTTGTGGGTACTTGTGGGTACTTGTAGGTACTTGTGGGTACTTATAGGTACTTTTTGGTACTTGTGGGTACTTGTTGGTACTTGTGGGTGCTTGTTGGTACTTGTGGGTACTTGTAGGTACTTGTGGGTACTTGTAGGTACTTGTGGGTACTTGTAGGTACTTGTGGGTACTTGTAGGTACTTGTGGGTACTTGTAGGTACTTGTAGGTAATTGTGGGTACTTGTGGGTACTTGTTGGTACTTGTGGGTGCTTGTTGGTACTTGTGGGTGCTTGTGGGTACTTGTAGGCACTTGTGGGTACTTGTAGGCACTTGTGGGTACTTGTAGGTACTTGTGGGTACTTGTGGGTACTTGTAGGTACTTGAACTTGTGGGTGCTTGTAGGTACTTGTGGGTGCTTGTAGGTACTTGTGGGTACTTGTAGGTACTTGTGGGTGCTTGTTGGTACTTGTGGGTGCTTGTTGGTACTTGTGGGTGCTTGTTGGTACTTGTGGGTGCTTGTGGGTACTTGTAGGTACTTGTGGGTACTTGTGGGTACTTGAAGGTACTTGTAGGTACTTGTGGGTACTTGAGGGTACTTGTTGGTACTTGTGGGTGCTTGTTGGTACTTGTAGGCACTTGTGGGTACTTGTGGGTACTTGTGGGTGCTTGTAGGTACTTGTGGGTACTTGTAGGTACTTGTGGGTACTTGTAGGTACTTGTGGGTGCTTGTAGGTACTTGTGGGTACTTGTAGGTACTTGTGGGTACTTGTAGGTACTTGTGGGTGCTTATAGGTACTTGTGGGTACTTTTAGGTACTTGTGGGTGCTTGTAGGTACTTGTGGGTGCTTGTAGGTGCTTGTGGGTACTTGTAGGTACTTGTGGGTACTTTTAGGTACTTGTGGGTACTTGTAGTTACTTGTGGGTACTTGTAGTTACTTCTGGGTACTTGTGGGTGTTTGAAGGTACTTGTGGGTACTTGTAGGTACTTGTGGGTACTTGTGGGTGTTTGTAGGTAATTGGTTATATTAGAGATACGGGGATATCCTTTGATTATGTAATAGTCCTATTTGCCCCTTCCCTCCTTCGTTAACATTTGCTCCATAGGATACTCCATATACGGGAAAAACCTGGAAAACTCAGGGAAGTATATGGGGAAAAGCCTGGAAATCTCAGGGAAATTTGTTTTCCAAAAGTTGTATGAACCTTGTTTTAGAACATATGTTATAAACTCATGGTTTTAGATATATAAAATTTTACCAAGAAGCCATATCTAGTATACTAGGGAGAAGGAATAAGATGCCTAAGTATTCGCGCGCCATAGTCCCAGTCCCACTTTCAAAATACAAGGGGGGACGTAAAAGGAGGCCGGGCTCTTTCGCCTCTCGGATCGAGTTTATGAAGTTTTATGGATAACCGAATTTCATATTGTGCTTATGACAATTTTGAGCTAAATGTTAAACGGACATAAATCAGCATTTTTAAAAATTTTGTAAAATTGTCAATTTGGGCCTATTTCTGGAATTTTTAGGGGTGCCTCGCGTTTCAATAAATGATTGTTAAAAATTGTATTATGTTAATTACAATAAGAATACACACTTTTATTGATTTAAGTTTTTTTTTGAAGTATCATTATAAATAAATGTCTGATTTAGCTAAAGTTATGGTCCCCTTTATATATGTTTCTGCTTAGTGCAGATTTTGAAAATGTAAAACAGTTTCTTAACATTCTTAATTAAAATGAAGACTGAAGGAACAGATATTAATCAAAAATGTCTTGATTAGAATCAAGACCTAAAAAGTATCGATAAGACTGAGGTTATCACTTGTCTGAAGGATCAGATATTAATTTTTCTTTTTAATTGAAACTTAAATGCATGCTTAAGAAAAAACAACGTTCCATTACCGTTTTCCGTTGAAATAAATTATTTTACTGGTAATCAATTTCAAAAATTTACTTATCTCGGCTTTTCGACCACAATTCCATTCCCCGAAAACATTTTATCATTACATTAATTACTTTTGGGAGATAACGTGTTAAAATAACCTATAAAAAACTGTTATAGCGGTCTGTTTAGCCTTGACAACAACCTTTTAAAAGTTACAAGGACTATATAACCCTTTCGAGACTAACAGGACCTGAGCAAACTATAGCTTAACCTGCTACTAATACGACCAGGGAGAGTTTATGTAAACTGGAGTTAAAATTTCATCATGTGCGACCTGCGGCCCTGAAACTCTCCCATAGTCCCAGTGTGTAGAACATAATTTTTTCGCTGTTATCTGCCAAAATCAATTTTTTCTAGGTAGTGCCGCCTCCTCACTTGAATTTTTCATGATATATTAAGGTTTGAACGAACAAAATTCTACATAACTATTTTCACTACCATGTCCCTCTGCTAACTTGAAGCAAACTTTCCTCTCATTTTGCTGCTCATTACCGGTGCCATTCCCTTGACTTTCTGTTCGTTATAACTACGATCATGAGTTTATTTATTTCAAACCAAAATATAAAAAAAACGGATTCTTTTTCCTTTTGTGCTACTTAGAAATTACAAATGTATATAACGTTGTGCCGTGCCATATCAAATAGTCTCTAACCATTGTTAGAAAATAGAGAGAGAAATTGGGCA
The DNA here is from genome assembly GCF_054372755.1 of Phalangium opilio. Lineage (NCBI taxonomy): Eukaryota > Metazoa > Arthropoda > Arachnida > Opiliones > Phalangiidae > Phalangium > Phalangium opilio. Next base: position 438,539 of record NW_028324189.1, read on the forward strand.
GTAACACTGATCATGCCCTGAACTATGAGAAAGAACAATACGACGGTTGACTAAAGTACACTTGATATTACATCATTTTGCAAAACCGCGAGTAAAAATCATACTGTCCCAATTGAATTTGGCGCCATTGGTTTTAGAATAATTAAAATGTCCCACTGCGAAGCGTGCCGGTCACGAATGGGGATGTAACGTCTTTAGGAACCTTTTAAAACCGAAAACCATACACGTACTCTCCCAAAAGTAATTAATGTAATGATAAAATGTTTTCGGGGAATGGAATTGTGGTCGAAAAGCCGAGATAAGTAAATTTTTGAAATTGATTACCAGTAAAATAATTTATTTCAACGGAAAACGGTAATGGAACGTTGTTTTTTCTTAAGCATGCATTTAAGTTTCAATTAAAAAGAAAAATTAATATCTGATCCTTCAGACAAGTGATAACCTCAGTCTTATCGATACTTTTTAGGTCTTGATTCTAATCAAGACATTTTTGATTAATCCAAATGGAGTTGGTGGCATTGAGAGCCAGCCTTATTTTATTCAACCGGAGTTGGGTGGCATTAGTGATATTAGTAAATTTTTCCTCTTTGAATTTCCCACGCGGATGTTTTGGTGCAAGCGGGATGCATGAAGTTCAACCCCACACAGACGGCACATGACGGTCGCGGCTGGTACAACCGTCCCTCCCCAAAAGAAATCAAATTCATTGCTGTGCGAGGGAAAACGAAACTAAAACTATTTGTTCTTTTTAAGTTAGAGAGTCATAAATTTTTCCGTCGCCTTAGATTAAACGTAAACAGGGAAACTACAATTATAAACAATGTTCGAGTTTATAATAAAAATTAATTGAAAAAAATGCAGTGGGATAACGTTGGAAAACCTTCCTAATATATAAGTTCATAATATACCACACGGCCGGCTGGGAAACGTTGGGGTAAATATAAATGAAAATTGGTTAGGTTAAATGCTTTTGTGTTTGGAGTTAGAAAGTTTGTTGGAGCTCTCATTGGCTTTGGCAGAGATGGGAAAACTTGTCGGATATCTCATTAGTTTGGTCAAGGATTAGAAAACTTGTCGCATATCTCATTGGCTTTGGCAGGGATTATTAGAAAACTTGTCGGATTTCTCATTGGCTTTGGCAGGGATTGGAAAAATTTTCAAATTTCACATTGGCTTCGGTAGGGATTGGAAATATTATTGAATTTATCAATTGGCTTTGGTAGGGATTGGAAAGATTTTTAAATCTGTCAATCGGCTTTGGCAGGGATTGGAATTCGTCTGAAACTTCACAATTGGCTTTGGCAGGGATTGGAATTCGTCTGAAACTTCACAATTGGCTTTGGCGGGGATTCAAAAATGAAATGAACTTAAGTGTGGCGTTAGGGAGGAGTTGAAAATATAACAATGGCGTTAGGGTGGCAGTGGCGTTTGTGAAAATTTTACCATTGGAGTTGGCAGGCTTTGGGAATGACTTTTTTCAGTTTGCAGCCCTCTACAGTTAGTCGTGGAGATCTGTAATTAACACCATTGGAATCAGGAGGCTCGGAAATTTCAGAGTTCATGTGTTTTCTTAAATAATTTAGCTAATTACAATCAGAAACTGAACGAAAATAACCGAAAAACTAAAAAGTTGTCTTTGATTTCAGCTTCCAACCTAGTGTTACACCCTTTAATACTTCATACGTTTGCAAGTTTAAGTTTCGATGGAATTATTTTTATGTTTTTCGTTAATTACAGCTCGTAATTAAGGAAGAAAATTCCTGAGTAATTTTAGAGTCAGGAATTTGATAAAACAGATTTCAAAGCCTACAATGATATTCCTTGGCTAAAACTACCGCAAAATCAATATCGGGTTAATTAATATGGGCCTAATTAAAGCCATTAAATGTGAGAAACCATATCAGGCGCTCTAACGGTCTAAAAATCACAAATACTGCATAACGCTTATCATGCTTTTAGCAAGGGCATCTGTGCGAGGAACCGCGTTTGTCACACTTATGGAGCATATTTTATAAGCTTATGGAGCATATTTTATAAGCTTATGGAGCATATTTTATAAGCTTATGGAGTATATTTTATAAGCTTATGGAATGCGTTATAGAAGAGAGTAGAGACCAAACATATGTAAGGGGAAAGAAACAACAGGGTTAAAGGAAAATTTAAAATGTGACCCCCTTTCAATATTTCATGGCACGCGTCTACCCTATCCATAGGGAAGATTCTTACAGGTTAGAGGGCTGCAAACTGAAAAAAGTCATTCCCAAAGCCTGCCAACTCCAATGGTAAAATTTTCACAAACGCCACTGCCACCCTAACGCCATTGTTATATTTTCAACTCCTCCCTAACGCCACACTTAAGTTCATTTCATTTTTGAATCCCCGCCAAAGCCAATTGTGAAGTTTCAGACGAATTCCAATCCCTGCCAAAGCCAATTGTGAAGTTTCAGACGAATTCCAATCCCTGCCAAAGCCAATTGTGAAGTTTCAGACGAATTCCAATCCCTGCCAAAGCCGATTGACAGATTTAAAAATCTTTCCAATCCCTACCAAAGCCAATTGATAAATTCAATAATATTTCCAATCCCTACCGAAGCCAATGTGAAATTTGAAAATTTTTCCAATCCCTGCCAAAGCCAATGAGAAATCCGACAAGTTTTCTAATAATCCCTGCCAAAGCCAATGAGATATGCGACAAGTTTTCTAATCCTTGACCAAACTAATGAGATATCCGACAAGTTTTCCCATCTCTGCCAAAGCCAATGAGAGCTCCAACAAACTTTCTAACTCCAAACACAAAAGCATTTAACCTAACCAATTTTCATTTATATTTACCCCAACGTTTCCCAGCCGGCCGTGTGGTATATTATGAACTTATATATTAGCAAAAATAAATAGGATAGAAAGTGAAGGACTATAGAAAACGTAGGCGACGTGTTATTCTCGTTGCCTCTGAGCCACGGAGAAATATATTTCCTGCCCCCCGCGGTATTCTGGGGGACTCGCGTATGAATACTGGCACCGAGCGACAAGCCCCGACCAAATTGCATGTAACGGATACGAATGCGCAGTGTAAATATAGTTCACGCGGCGTAAAGTCGTAAGCTAGCCGGTTCACGGGTAGTTGAGCGGTTTTCAAAAGCGCGTTTTGGAATAAAGCGGTTTCTAAAACAGCGGTTTGCAAAACCGCGTACAAGCAAAACCGCGGTTGCTGTTTCCGCGTTTCTCAATACAGCGCTATTTCCCAAAACAGCGGTTGCTGTTTCCGCCCAAACTGTGATTGATAGGGAGGGAAATATCTATTATAGGACAAAGAACAATATTATGCAAAAAGGAGTAATGTTATATCGGAAGTAAATATAAAATATAATTTTTTGGAAAAGGCATATTATTTTGGGAAGTTAATGAAGATAAACAACAATATTTTGGAAAAGGCGTACTTTCGTACGCTCAAGATATAAACGCTGTAATCAAAATGCGCTAAAACGAGAAATGGCTATAATGGCAAACGCGTTTATGAAAAAGCCGTTTTGGACAATGCTGTTTTGATAACACGCCCAATCGATAACATACCAGCTAGCCGCCCGCTAGCCTCTTAAGCCCGGGACGGGAGTCGGGAGACGGTTTTTTAAGTTTTGGTTAGGGTAGTTTAGAAAAACAATAAAATGTCCATACAAGGCCAAGGGTTAAGCGTTTCGTCAATTATTGACAAGTATGAAAACGACACTTTCTTCACAACAGACAGATCTGGAAAAAGGAATGATATAATTCAATATATAGTTAAAAATGAAAAACTGGATCCTATTTTAAAGGCTATGTGGGAACAATTTCACGTTTTGAAGGATCAATTTCAAGACTCTAAACGCGAAGATTCAGGAAACTATTCGGGCTTCCAGTACTCTTTTTACCAATGGATTACTGAATTAGAAGATAACGAGTCGTTTTCGTATCTTCATACCTTGCCTGCCGACCATGGAGAGCATCCCAGAGATCCTCGAACGCTGAACTATTTTGCAGAAAGATAACGTCATAAAGGAGAGCGCTGATTGGTCGGCCAAAAGCGCCAGAGAGAAAACGAGAATTTGCTTCGTAAATATCATAACACACGCTGCGGAAGGCTTTCTCTCCCTAGAGTCCCTCACTTTTATCCTATTTATTTTTGATATTAGGAAGGTTTTCCAACGTTATCCCACTGCATTTTTTCAATTAATTTTTATTATAAACTCGAACATTGTTTATAATTGTAGTTTCCCTGTTTACGTTTAATCTAAGGCGACGGAAAAATTTATGACTCTCTAACTTAAAAAGAACAAATAGTTTTAGTTTCGTTTTCCCTCGCACAGCAATGAATTTGATTTCTTTTGGGGAGGGACGGCTGTACCAGCCGCGACCGTCATGTGCCGTCTGTGTGGGGTTGAACTTCATGCATCCCGCTTGCACCAAAACATCCGCGTGGGAAATTCAAAGAGGAAAAATTTACTAATATCACTAATGCCACCCAACTCCGGTTGAATAAAATAAGGCTGGCTCTCAATGCCACCAACTCCATTTGGATACTATAAATGCCAACGCCAGCCAAAGCCACCTGAATCCAACAATAATCCAGTCCCGACCGACTCCCGTATAAGTTTTCGAAATATTTCCACTCCCTTCCGACTCCGTTCCATTTCAGAGATAATATTCCCAAAGCCACCCAAAGCCAAATTATTTATTTTACCCAACTCCAACTCCGGCCAAAAATGAGGGAGTCCCTTGGCTTTCTATGGAGTTGGAGTTTTCCCAAAGCCTTTGCAGTCCTCTATTACAGGTGCTGCGCAACGCGGCAGTAATAAAGGGTTAGTCTCACGAGCCATAACATCACTATTGTGTGGTAGTTTTATTTAGTTGTATATTGGAACTGGTTCTACTAGAGATATATGGGTGTCCTTTGACTATGTTATAGTCCTATTTGCCCCCCCCCCTCCAACCATAATTACACCCAACTTTGAAGGCTAATAACTGTGGTTCTACTAGAGATATTTGGGTGTCCTTTGACTATGTTATAGTCCTATTTGCCCCCCCCCCATCCCACCATAATTACACCCAACTTTGAACTTGAAGGCTCATAACTCTGGTTCTACTAGAGATATTTGGGTGTCCCTTGACTATGTTATAGTCCTATTTGCCCCCCCCCCATCCAACCATAATTACACCCAACTTTGAAGGCTAATAACTGTGGTTCTACTAGAGATATGGGAGTGTACCTTTGTGTGCTTTTAAACAGTGCTTTAAAATTTCCGACCATTCCAATGTAAGTTACGATTGGGGATCCCTAATAATAATGTTAAAGAAGTTTAATACTTTTAAAGAAACTGTCGTCATTGAAATAATAAAGTTTTAATAAAAATGATTTAAGGTGAAAAAGCTGGCATATACTTACAGTTTTTAATATGTACTCGGGCTGGAGGTGAAAACGAACTTCCTCCCGCGAATCCATTATCGATGGAAATAACTGTTTTCGAGTTGTGATTTGAGTGTTTTACGCATGACCCCTTAACAGTAAATTGACATTGTCTTTGAGTTTCTTAATTAAATGTAAGGGGTCATCCTTAAAATACTCCCAACAGTAAATTGAAAACGATGGCCGGACGGCAAAATATCATAGTGCTTTTTTTTTGAAAAGTTAATTTTTTTCCAGATTAACAAAACTGAATGAGCTTTAAGATCAATAATATTTTATAACGACTCAAAAAGTTATGGTTTCATATAAAATTTATGGATATGTTTAATTGTGGAGTTTAATTTTTATACGATTGTCCTTTAAAATACAGGTTAAAAAGGTCGAATTAATTTCGGATCAGTTAGGCCTAATATCGGCAACTTTGGAAATAAATTAGGAAAACGGAAAAGTTTTACTGAGTTTTATCGTAAGTTCATGAGAGCTGGAGTTAGTACAGACTAAATAGGAAGATGGACTGCTAAACTAACCGAGTGTAGTCAATTCTCGCTTCCATCATTCTGGAATTAGCTCGAGCTCTAAGTCTCTAGCATTACGAAGCGTAGGTAGTGTCATACTTATGGAACATATCTTATAGACTTATGGTTTTATTAATATTTTCTGGCATCATTTGTCATTCAAAATAAATTAACTTCTTTGAAATGAAAACTAATTAATAATATAATAAATAATATTTTATTTCGTTAATCTACATTTTGTCCGAAAGCAAATACTTTATCCGAGTTCTCACGCGGAGGTGGACAGCATGGCAACGTCTTGAAAATGATAGAGACGCCGCTTGAGTCGCTAGGAATTCCGGGAAAAATCTAGACTCCCTCACTCTAAAGTCAACAGAGAGATTGTAGCAAGCGAGTTGGAGCTGTCGGTTTCTACTTCCGCGGTTGGTCATAAATGTTTTAATCAGGCGTGATAAATGACTAAGGACAAAAAATATTCAATGATTGTACGCTTGTTAAAAATAATACAACCATTGAATAGTATTAGCCCCCAGCCATTATATAGTGATCTTCCCTTAAATTTGGTAACTTAAAATAAATCCGCCTGAAAAATAAAAATAAGAATTGTATTAAAGTTCTATAAATTATCTTAATAAACATTGACAATAGACAACGTACAATTTTGAATGCTGGTGGCTTTAGGTCTATAATGAAATAATTATGGCCTCGAAGTAAATAATACCCTGTAAAAATTAACTAAATCTGGAAGAAATGAAATGCAGTTACTTACTGACACAAAAGTAAATTTTTATTGTTTTTTTTTTTGGGTTTTTTAAATTTTTTTTGTTTTTTTTTTATTTTTTTGGTTTTTTTTTATTTTTTTGGTTTTTTTTTTAATTTTTTTGGTTTTTTTTTTTGCTTTTTCCCTTCCCTATTTAACTACGGAAAAAACATTCGCCTAAACTCTATATTAGGATGTCTACAATAGGGACACCTTGGTTCATTATTAGTATGGTTAAGTAAGTTACGTTCGATATTTCTAATCAAGACCTGCTTAGTACAGGTTTGGCAAAAATAGGCATGATTGCACGGAAGTGCAATCATCTCTATATTTTCCATTCTACAAATTACGCATTTCCTATTAATTGGGGGTGCATTTTCCCCCTCTATTTCTTCTTCCGATTCATCACCAACTCCCCCTTGTCCCTCCGCCCCATCACCAACCCCGCCTTGTCCCCCCGCCCCATCACCAACCCCGCCTTGTCCCCCCGCCCCATCACCAACCCCGCCTTGTCCCCCCGCCCCATCACCAACCCCGCCTTGTCCCCCCGCCCCATCACCAACCCCGCCTTGTCCCCCCGCCCCATCACCAACCCCGCCTTGTCCCCCCGCCCCATCACCAACCCCGCCTTGTCCCCCCGCCCCATCACCAACCCCCCCTTGCCCCCCCGCCCCATCACCAACCCCCCCTTGACCTTCCGGTTGACCTTGTGCTTCGGCACCAACATCCCCTCCTTGACCTTCAGCCGCTTCACCTACTGGAACGCCACGTCCGGTCTTTCTCTTGTAATTGTACAAGGACTCTTTCAAGTCCTCGTACACGAGTGAAGCGTTCGGGTACCTTGGTAATAATAAATGGTTTTAGGTAAAATACATCGTTCAAGCCGAATTAAGGTGGCGCTTTCAATTATGGCGTTTAAAACTTTTTAGATTCTTAGACAGAAATCTTTCTCGACATTTTCTTAATGTACATTGAACGTTCATTTTGTAATTTTTGTTATTAAAATAGTAACCCCGCAATGTACTTTTTCTTGCTGTGGGAGCAACCCAAAGAGATGTGCCAATAATTTAAAAGAAGCCAACACCTTAACTAAATCTATATTGTAATAGTTTACCTGGCAATTTCTTCAGCAAATAGAGCGCTTGGAAGCATTTCCGGCTCTTCCAACCGCCTTCTTTTCAGTTGTGATTTTAGCTTCGCGTTTTCCAGCTCCACTAAGTCTGGCTCGTGATTGTGGTTTTTCCTCACGACCAAAATCCCGTCATTCACTGTTGCCGTTGCGCCGCAAGCTTGACCGTCATCTGCATCTCTTTTCCTCCAACATCTTAAATGCAGATTACCTCCCCTCGAACCCCTGTTTTTGACATATCCATAGTCCTCGTAAACATAGACGACGGACCCGGATCGCTTTCCTTCAATAGTCTCCATGGTAAATCAGACCTGCTCTCTTTAAGTAAAAATTGCAGAATGAACGTGCTGGCATAGAGACTATAAACCCCAAGGAGTGGCAGGTCCCCCGCTCTACAAGCGCAAATAATGATGTTGCTCTTAAATTGGTACACGTGAGCTTCCGGCCCGTTTAATTTTGCTTAGCGGAAGTCGCCTTGTACCAGGAAAAACCGGTTTAAGGGGCAACAAGTTGAGGCACTCCTGCCACTCCTTGGGGTTTAGTCTCTATGGTGCTGGATAAGTACGATTTGTTCTTCTTCTCGCACCCCTTCAGATTTTTTTTCCTCCCCCCGCGAGCTTTTCCCTCCTGACTTTTCTCCCGTACGAGAGTGTGAAGCCAGAGAGGAGAGAAAGAGGGAGATAGAAACGAGCTTTATAAAGTCCGCCGAAAATGGGAAAATAGGGGGAAGTAAAAACAATTTTCGGTACGTCGTTTCGTCGTTTAGTTTTAGTCCTTTACGCGTGGGGCATTGACCTCCTCGCCATATCTCTGTCATCCCCTACCTCGACTGTGCGCGAGAAAGCAGCGCATAGGCACCGCGGGGTACCCTAGATTTACCCCCGTTTTCATCACGCATGGATCACGGCTGCCTATACTGATTCTCTCTCCCTCTTTCTCTCCTCTCTGGTGAAGCGAAGAAAAAGAACTTACACCCATCGTATTCCATTGGCTTTCCCGGCGATGCCGCGTATACTTCAAAAGGCGGCTATATTAAAAGAGACTATAGCGGCTAACAACTGCTTTTCAACCAATGAAAATTCTCCACTCGCTTATAGATAGATCACCCACCTCCCCTCCCCAACGGAAAAGCGACGCTGAGGCCGCGAAACGCGATTTAAAGGGATAGTTAAGAAAGACAACGAGTTATTTTTCGTTGATTATTGGTAGAAAGCATTATCTTCGAATGCAAAATTTTTTAACTTTAATACGCGTTCGATTGTAAAAACTTGCTCACAACGCCCCGCCTCTGCCTGTAATAAATTGCGTTGCGTATATTTTATGAATTCCACGTTAAGGCTATTGAAATAAGCGTAAAAGCATTTGGGTAATAGCATGAATTTATTTATTAACATGAATATATATGTGTATCATTAGCCTTTCTATCATGTTATTCAGGGATGGGAGGGATCTTTCTATTACATACGCGTAATAGTCAATACGTCATCGCGGTAGCCAATCAAAATCGGGACACCTGGAAGTGCGAACAGCAGACGACCAGTTTAACAAAATTGTATGAGGAATAGAGGAATTCATAACGGTTTACGCAATGCTATTTAGTGTATAGCTAGCGTTGAGTAAATTTTTTATGACTTCCACAAATACTCACCAAAACTTCCTCGTTGATTTACAATTAATTTTCAGAGTCTTGATTTCAACTCGTTAAGCCTAAATACATACTGATACTAACCGGTGAGATTACACCTACGTCTGTTTATATACTTCTTTAACATGACCTTTGTTCTATCGTGTTCTTATCTCGTCTAGTTGCTTTTTTATGAAGTCTATTATAAGTCTATTATAACATCTTTCTTTTCGTAAAAAAATTTTTTTTTTTTTAAGGTTTAAGATTAAAAAAAAATTTACTATTTACAATGCTAAAAATTAACTTTAACCAATACTAAAAATTAACTTTAATTGAACCCCGCTTGATAGTATCTTGGCGGTTGAGTAGTTCGTTTAGGCCTTGTGTTCTGTTGCTGGTTTGACGAGCTTGGGAACGGCGGGATGTTGCTCGGAAATGGTGATGGAGGTATTTGTTGAGAGATTCGTTGTTCGTCTATTGTGGCCTCTGGTAGTGTCTTAGGCATCGGTTGATCTTGTTGCTGTCGTTCGCTACTGCTTGTTGGCTGCTCGTCTTGTTGTGTTGCGGGCTTTGGATGAGCTTTCCGATGATATGTTGTTGTGGCTTGCTGGGTTCTTTCGTCTTGTGTTCTCTGACTGGGTCTTCTTGCGACATCCGGTTGTGGTCTGATCGATGATCTATCCCGCGATGTTTGCTGTGTCGTTGATTCCGGGAAAACTGCTGGGCGTAGATGATGGCGCGTGCGACGTAGGGTTTGATTGTTCTCTGTCCGGATAATGTATGAGTGCGGTTCTGGGGCTCTTGATATTACTGTTGCTTTTCCCCATTGCCGCGGTCTAGGGTTCGAAAATTACGGTAATTTTGGAAAATGGTAAATTACGCCGTAATTTACCGCGTAAATTACCGTTGATGGTAATTTACGAAAATTCAAAAATTAAATTATATTGATCGTTTTTAAGCTAAATAATGAAAAATATCACTTGAACACAGCTATTCTTTTTATAGCATAGTATCTTACATTATTTAAACACCGAGTTTTGATGTTTGCAGCTCAAAATACTTTTGAACAACAACATCCACTTTCTTCTTCTTACCAATTTTGCGAATTATTGCTATTTCACGTTTTTAGAACAAAATTCTAGAGAAGGGCCGATACCAGTTCAAACCGATACCGATATATCGGTTTAGTCAAATTTCGGTGCCCCTATTGGTATCGGTATGGGCCCATCTCTAGAAATTTCTAACAACTACAGCTTTCCAGCTGAAGCAAACGAACTCGACAACAAAAATAGACGAGAAAATCAACTTTCATTTCCTTAATAAAATTTTTCCCACGCTTGCCGTTCGACCTTTTATGACTTACTCATGTCTCATGGGAAGAAATAAGTGCATATGCACGGGTAGAGCAAAATATGGAGCTTTTAGACCATTTTCTAAGTGAAGGAACTGAAAATTCGGTGGTAAATTAGCATCGTGGTAATTTACCAGCGTAAATTACCACGGTAATTACCAGGGTAATTACCGTTTTCGTAATTTACCCGAGAAAATCGTAAATTACAGTTACCCTGGTAAATTACCGTGTAAATTACCATGGTAATTTACCGATTTAGAACCCTACCGCGGTCCGATGTAATGGTATACCGTTGTGCCGGGATCTAGGGTTACCGCCTGTGGTTCTCGTGCGATTCGCTGAGCGTCGGTCATTCTTCTTTGGCGGGTTTGTAGTGTGGTTTGAATATGCTTGGTAGGAAACTGGGGACGTAGAGCTTCTGTAGTAGTTGTTAACGGTGTTCTTATCCGGCGACCCATAAGCATTTCTGCTGGTGATGGTAAGTCCCCTATGGGGGTTGACCGGTATTCCATCAGTATCTGCTGTGTATCTTTGCCATCGTCTTGCGCTTTTAGTAGCATGTTTTTTAACGTCTGGATCGTCCGCTCAGCCATGCCATTCGATTGGGGGTAGTGGGGACTGGAGGTCACGTGCTTCACACCCCACTGCTGCAAGAAGTGTCCAAAGTAGTTGCTGTTATAGGGGGGGCCGTTGTCCGAGACGAGTGTTTGTGGGGCACCGTGTCGGGCGAAGTGTGGGTTTAAGAATTTGATGACCGCTTCCGCGTTGGTTAACTTCATTTCTTGGGCTTCGACGAACTTCGAGAAGTAGTCCACGAGTACGATCATCTTTTTATCGCCTACTTGGAAGATATCGGTCGCCACCACCTCCCATGGCCGTTGTGGTATTGGGTGTGCGTTTAATGGCATCGGAATGTTGGCTCGCTCTCTTCTTTGACACGTGTCGCATTGCTTGATGGAAGTGGTTATATCCTGGGACATCCCTGGCCAAAAAACATGTATTCGAGCCTTCGCCAGACATGCTGTTATGCCTTGATGAGCTTTGTGGATCTCACGAAGAGTATTGGTGCGCTGGCATGTTGGGATATATAGTCGTTCACCCCGAAATATCAGGCCATCGCTCTCATGTAGCTCTTCTTGAATTCCCCAAAACGGTCGGAGCGGCGGATGCAACTTGTCAATTTTTGCTGGCCAACCTTGACGGATATATAGCAGTAAGGTTTGCGAGATTGTATCCGTGGAAATTGCGTTTCGGATTGCCTTCGCTTTGTCCTCAGGAAGTACTGTTTCTATCGCGTGTACCATTACGGAAGGCCCTTCTAAGTACGTTGTGTTAATGTCCTTCTCTCGACGTGGGGCTCGTGATAGCGTATCTGCGACATACAGCAACGATCCGGGGACGTATTTGACTTGTAGGCTATATCTTGTGAGCTTCAATACGAGACGCTGAAGTCTTGGCGACAATAAGTGGAGAGGTTTCTGTACCACGGCTACCAGAGGGCGATGGTCGGTTTCCACGGTAAATTTCGTCCCGACCACGTAGTAATGGAATATTTCACACGCATATAAAATTCCGAGGAGTTCTCTCTCTATTGGAGCGTAGTTTTGTTGTGTATTCGTGAATGAGGTCGAGGCGTATTCGACCGGCTTGTTTTCTTGCATTAGTACAGCACCTACGCCAATCTTGCTACTATCTACTGAGATCGTGGATGGTGTCTTAGGGTTAAAGAAGGCTAGGACCGGTGCTGTTGTAATAAGACGTTTGAGGCTGTTGAACGTGTCTTGTGAGTTTGCGTCCCAAGTGAATGATGCCGTCTTTTTAAGCAAGGCACGCAGTGGACTGGTTTCTGTCGAGTGCTGCGGGACGAACTTAGCCAGAAAATTCACCATGCCCAAGAAACGCTGGAGGGCCTGTCGATCTTGAGGTGGTGGGATTGCTTGGATTGCTTGGATTTTCGTTGGGGCTATTTCCAATCCGTTTGGTGTGATTGTCAAGCCTAGATATGTGATCTTGCAGACGGCAGACCGCGAGTTGCATTTTTGTTGAGCTGAATGTAAGTCCATTGTGGCGTGCTAGGTCTAGTATTGTAACTAGAGTCCTGTTGTGGAGGTGCTTCGTGGTGGCCAAAAGGAAATCGTCTGTTGAGATATGTGTTGTGGGGAATTTCGCTGGCGGAAATATGCTGTGCATGATCCGTTGGAATATTGAGGAGGACGTGCATATTCCTAGGGCGAGACGGACAAAGCGGTATCTTCCAAAGGGTGTTGCGAAGGTGCACAAGTGCGAACTTTCATCGTCAAGCTCGACTTGCCAGAAGGCGCTTTGCGCGTCCAGTACGGTAAAAATTTCTGCGCCGTGCAAATTCGAAAAGATTTCCTGCGCTGTCGGAGTCGGGTAGGGCTCGAAGCGAATTGCTGAGTTGAGGTTCCTCGGGTCGAGACAAATTCGGACGGGTATCGGTTTGTGGTCTTGCCTTACGCCCACCATCGGGTGCACCCAGTCTGTGGGCCCTGTGACCGGCTTAATTATTCCAAGGTCTTGTAGTCTCTGTAGTTCTTGAACGACTGGTTCTTGAAGCGCGTAAGGTATTTGGCGTGGCGCGCTGATTGTTGGTACGGCATTGGGTTTTAGATGTATTTTGTGATATACATTTTGAAACTAAACTAAAATATTATGTTAAAACTATACTTAAAGCTATATTTCTATCACTTGTGTTTTCTTACACGCGTCTTTTTAGCCTTTGGAACTGTAAGCCTCTAATGCGTGGGTTTATAATATGTAAAACTATACTCCTTCCAAGCCTTGATTAAATAAATTTAGTTCCAATATACAACTAAATAAAACTACCACACAATAGTGATGTTATGGCTCGTGAGACTAACCCTTTATTACTGCCGCGTTGCGCAGCACCTGTAAGAATCTTCCCTATGGATAGGGTAGACGCGTGCCATGAAATATTGAAAGGGGGTCACATTTTAAATTTTCCTTTAACCCTGTTGTTTCTTTCCCCTTACATATGTTTGGTCTCTACTCTCTTCTATAACGCATTCCATAAGTTTATAAAATATACTCCATAAGCTTATAAAATATGCTCCATAAGCTTATAAAATATGCTCCATAAGCTTATAAAATATGCTCCATAAGCTTATAAAATATACTCCATAAGCTTATAAAATATGCTCCATAAGCTTATAAAATATGCTCCATAAGCTTATAAAATATGCTCCATAAGCTTATAAAATATGCTCCATAAGCTTATAAAATATGCTCCATAAGTGTGACAAACGCGGTTCCTCGCACAGATGCCCTTGCTAAAAGCATGATAAGCGTTATGCAGTATTTGTGATTTTTAGACCGTTAGAGCGCCTGATATGGTTTCTCACATTTAATGGCTTTAATTAGGCCCATATTAATTAACCCGATATTGATTTTGCGGTAGTTTTAGCCAAGGAATATCATTGTAGGCTTTGAAATCTGTTTTATCAAATTCCTGACTCTAAAATTACTCAGGAATTTTCTTCCTTAATTACGACTTGTAATTAACGAAAAACGTAAAAATAATTCCATCGAAACTTAAACTGGCAAACGTATGAAGTATTAAGGGGTGTAACACTAGGTTGGAAGCTGAAATCAAAGACAACTTTTTAGTTTTTCGGTTATTTCCGGAAAGTTCCGAGCCTCCTGATTCCAATGGTGTTAATTACAGATCTCCACGACTAACTGTTACTTAATTACGCAACTAAACGCCCAAAACGTCTGACGATAATTTATTTTCCGTTTTTCAAACATACAGGGTGTTATTTAAATGTGTATCAAAAATTAAGGGGAATGTACTATGGACGATTTTGTATAAACTGTAATAACGTGGATAAACTGTAATAACGTGGAAAAACTGTAATAACGTGGATAAACTTTAATAACGTGGATAAACTGTAATAACGTGGATAAACTGTAATAACGTGGAAAAACTGTAATAACGTGGATAAACTGTATTAAGCTGGAAAAACTGTATTAAGCTGGAAAAACTGTATTAAGCTGGAAAAACTGTATTAAGCTGGAAAAACTGTATTAACCTGGAAAAACTGTATTAACCTGGAAAAACTGTATTAAGCTGGAAAAACTGTATTAAGCTGGAAAAACTGTATTAACCTGGAAAAACTGTATTAACCTGGAAAAACTGTATTAAGCTGGAAAAACTGTATTAAGCTGGAAAAACTGTATTAAGCTGGAAAAACTGTATTAAGCTGGAAAAACTGTATTAAGCTGGAAAAACTGTATTAAGCTGGAAAAACTGTATTAAGCTGGAAAAACTGTAATAACGTGGAAAAACTGTAATAACATGGATAAACCGTAATAACGTCGAAAAACTGTAATAACGTGGATAAACTGTAATAACGTGGATAAACTGTAATAACGTGGATAAACTGTAATAACGTGGAAAAACTGTAATAACGTGGATAAACTTTAATAACGTGGATAAACTGTAATAACGTGGATAAACTGTAATAACGTGGATAAACTTTAATAACGTGGATAAACTGTAATAACGTGGAAAAACTGTAATAACGTGGATAAACTTTAATAACGTGGATAAACTTTAATAACGTGGATAAACTGTAATAACGTGGATAAACTGTAATAACGTGGATAAACTGTAATAACGTGGATAAACTTTAATAACGTGGATAAACTGTAATAACGTGGAAAAACTGTAATAACGTGGATAAACTTTAATAACGTGGATAAACTGTAATAACGTGGATAAACTGTAATAACGTGGATAAACTAATAACGTGGAAAAACTGTAATAACGTGGATAAACTGTAATAACGTGGAAAAACTGTAATAACGTGGATAAACTGTAATAACGTGGAAAAACTGGCACTTTAGCTGTGCTAATTACCTGGAAACTTATTAAATTATAATTACCAGTTAGATAAATATTTATGAACTAATTTATCGAACAATTTGCAATTATATTAATATTTTTGAACTTAATAATATTACATATTATAATTAAGGTGAAAAAGACACCGTAAGTAACAAATAACCAGAGCTTCGCTATGTAAGGAGATTTGAATAATTAATAATAAAATAATATATATTGGGGTTGAATTATATTCATGATGGTTTAGAATTAACCCACGTGGTGGTTGATAGTCTCCCTACAAAGGTTTTTATAAAAGCCCGGGTAACCGCTAAGTTTTCACTATTGGGACTTGCGGAGTAGATATAAATGAATACGTTGTCTAGGGGATGATTTTTGTTTAATTAATAGATATAGTGAGAGAAATAACTAAGAAGGTTTAGGGTTGCCAAATAACATGATAAAAGTTTAATTCTAATGATTAGCATACTCAAAATAAAACTAACGTACGTACGTGTCTAAAAATATACACAGGTGGTTATCTGAATCTTAAGGATCCGGTACTTTAAACAAATAATGGTAAGAAATAATAATTAAAAATAATAAAATAAAATAAACCCGCGAACGGGGAGGTACTCAATTGTTTAAGTAGAGAGTCATCTCTAGGGTACTATCCACGGTGATCCATGACGCTCCTAGGTTTTATTTACGCGCATGTCCTCAGTCATTTATCACGCCTGATTAAAACATTTATGACCAACCGCGGAAGTAGAAACCGACAGCTCCAACTCGCTTGCTACAATCTCTCTGTTGACTTTAGAGTGAGGGAGTCTAGATTTTTCCCGGAATTCCTAGCGACTCAAGCGGCGTCTCTATCATTTTCAAGACGTTGCCATGCTGTCCACCTCCGCGTGAGAACTCGGATAAAGTATTTGCTTTCGGACAAAATGTAGATTAACGAAATAAAATATTATTTATTATATTATTAATTAGTTTTCATTTCAAAGAAGTTAATTTATTTTGAATGACAAATGATGCCAGAAAATATTAATAAAACCATAAGTCTATAAGATATGTTCCATAAGTATGACACTACCTACGCTTCGTAATGCTAGAGACTTAGAGCTCGAGCTAATTCCAGAATGATGGAAGCGAGAATTGACTACACTCGGTTAGTTTAGCAGTCCATCTTCCTATTTAGTCTGTACTAACTCCAGCTCTCATGAACTTACGATAAAACTCAGTAAAACTTTTCCGTTTTCCTAATTTATTTCCAAAGTTGCCGATATTAGGCCTAACTGATCCGAAATTAATTCGACCTTTTTAACCTGTATTTTAAAGAACAAGCGTATAAAAATGAAACTCCACAATTAAACATATCCATAAATTTTATATGAAACCATAACTTTTTGAGTCGTTATAAAATATTATCTTAAAGAGAGGGTGAAGTAGAAAATCAAGTTATTTTTTATCGATTATTCTACTAATTATAAGACCAGTCTGCATAGTCAAACATTCAGGAAACACTTCCCCTTGCCTTTTTATTAACAAAATTCTCGTGGCACGCTCCATTTCTCGCGCCACGATTGTCACGTCGCAAGGCAATTTTATCAAATCTCGTGATAAATTTAATTCGACACGGAACGTGCCACGAGAATTTTGTTAATAAAAAGGCAGGGCGTTACGTGATTGGTCGGAGGTCCTTCTTTCAAACTATCCTTAAAATCTGAACCTAATTTGAATTTTAAAATCATTCGGAAGTATTTCCCGAATGTTTCACTATGCAAACTGGTCTTGTAATTAGTAGAACAATTGATAAAATATCACTTGATTTTCTACTTCACCCTCCCTTTAAACTTTTTAAAGCCCATTCAGAGTCCCTTTATCTTTTCTTAGCGAGTGACCAAAGAGTTCTGCTGTCGAAATAGTGGGAGAGGCGAGTTTTTATACTTTTACAGGTGAGGTCAGAGGTGTACAAGTTAAGGTGTTTGAACTTGGTTTTGCACGTGTGCTTGTAAAAGGTCAGAGGTTGAAAGGGATTATAAGCGATGGCTATTTACGGAGATAGAGGTATTTCAATTTACACAAAAGGGAAAGGGTTGTATAGAAATCTTTGAGAATAACACTTGTAAATTTAGAATTGTACGGTAGAAGTTTATAATGTGAAGTAAGGAGCACGTTTTGCGTAATTAAAGCGGGGTTTCGAATATTAGATTCGACACGATATAGTGATATACCATTTCATCTATATTTATATAAATAAAAGTCCTGACTGAGTGACAGACTGACTGATATTCAACGCCCTGCCCAAACAGCTTGCCCTAGAAGACTGAAAATTTGCAGGAACGTTACTCATAAGTAGTAGGCGCGTACTAAGAAAGATTTTTCCAATCCGCCGCCATCTTAAAAAATGGCGCCCAGAAATGTAAAAAATCTCCTCTACGCAACAAAGTCCGCGCTTTTCAACCGATTTCGCAAATATTTAGTACACTGGTTTCCTCTAACCTATAGACGGGCTGAATGGTCTTTTGGGTTCCATTTGTTTGCTTTCTTTTTAAATGGCGGCGAAAAGCTTAAAAACCCTTCTCTATGGGTCCGCGTGAAAAGTAATAAAAAATGTCCCGACGGGCTGACGGGCAACGCCGAGTACCCTCGCTCCTAGGGTGCTACAAAATTATTAGTCGAATCAGTAAAATCACCCATTCTTTATATCATTTTGATGGAAGTTCTTATTACACGCGAGCCACGCCGCGGGTATCAGCTAGTTATTCATAAAAAAGGAGACGATTTAAGGTGGAATTCATAAACGTCGGACGCAACGCAATTTAGTACAGGCAAAGGCAGGGCGTCGTGCGCAAAAGGCGGAAGTTTATGAATTCCACCTTTAATTTGATAATTCCAGAACTACTTTATTTCCTAAATAACGTTTATATACCAAAACAATGCATTTATACACAATCCTTGACGAAACAACGACACTTTTGCAAACTCACGCAGAAATGATTATACATATGTATTGCAATTTGAAATTATGAGAAATTTGCTTTTAATTGCCTTCAAACATTTGTTATAATTCGAAAATTAAAACTTAGTCTAGGGCGTACCCCCTTTCTTTAAGCTTTACCTTCAGTGCAGTGTTGTCTGGGCCCTCTATGAGAGAATGAAACTGTAATGCTAGTGTTTCTCTCTGCAATGTTTTGCGCAAAACAACCTAGGCCCAGCAACACGCAGAATTGAAAGCTATATTTTGTCTAGTTTGGCGCCCAATATTGGTGAAGGCAGCGAATACATGTTAGAGATGACAACAGGCATGGCCAACTTAGATACTCGACAAGCTCGCCAATGAGGCCAGCCAAGTTTGATCCCCCTCTATGTTAACGAGCGTATGAGAAAAAACCTGAAAAAAATATGAAGCCGGGACAAAAAGAGACGAGCTAAAATTTTTTTATAATGTTAATCCTATGGGGCATGGTCCCGAGAGTGCATTCTATCAGCAATTAAGAGCCATTTTTAAAATGTTTCCAATTTTTGTCAACTCTGGGTATTTTATGAGGCGTGAAGTAAGTTTTGAGATTCATTTTGAGCCTAATTTCATAATTTTACATAAATTATTTCGCTTTCAATAAATTATTGTTCCTAAGCCTTGGCCATGTTTTTGTTTAAGCAAGCCGGGACAACTCGGGACGAGCTAAAATGAATTTCTAATGCTATTCCTATGGAAAATGGTTTCGGAACTGGATTCTACCTTTAATTAGGAGTCGTTTTCAAAATGTTTCCGATTTTTATCAACTCTGGGGATTTTAGAAGGCGTGAATCATATTTTGAGCTTCATTTTGAACCTAATTTAATAATTTTATATCCATTGTTTCACTCCCAATAATTTTCTGAACTTGGACCTTGGCTCGTCTCTGTGTTATTTTAAAATATTACACTATGGAACTGTTTGTTTTATGAAATAAGATTTAATATTATACTAAATGTGTGTATTGTGGAATGTTAAATAGTGCATTGCATTTTAAATAAACAATGTTTAAACTGAATGTTTGTCATATGACTCGTAGCTACAATTTCAAAACTTTACGACTAATGGGTTTATTCGTGAGGTCTTTAACATTTTAATTTTTTGGGAAATATTATGCCATTTTCTGGATGTGTTGCTGATTGCCGCAGTCTTCAAGCTTGAGAAGTAACAGAGACTTTACTTTTTGTAGGATTCTTATTTTGACAAGTCTGGTATTGTAGCTTCAACATAATTTTGAAGGTTCGATACAAAAGTTCTGCTTGGGTACCGAAGATTTCCTTTAGAAGCTAGACAAGTATTTATATTATTAAATTACACATAAGATGACTTTTTGTGATAAAATAAAACGACAAAAAAATTATTTTTCAAATTTATTGAGTTTTGACATCGCAATATTTACAAATTCAAATTTCGCGGGAAATGAAGCAGGGCTTCATAATTACTCGGGCTCAAAGCCTTCAAATTGAAGTTCAAGTTCAGAAAATTATTGGGAGTGAAACAATGGATATAAAATTATTAAATTAGGTTCAAAATGAAGCTCAAAATATGATTCACGCCTTCTAAAATCCCCAGAGTTGATAAAAATCGGAAACATTTTGAAAACGACTCCTAATTAAAGGTAGAATCCAGTTCCGAAACCATTTTCCATAGGAATAGCATTAGAAATTCATTTTAGCTCGTCCCGAGTTGTCCCGGCTTGCTTAAACAAAAACATGGCCAAGGCTTAGGAACAATAATTTATTGAAAGCGAAATAATTTATGTAAAATTATGAAATTAGGCTCAAAATGAATCTCAAAACTTACTTCACGCCTCATAAAATACCCAGAGTTGACAAAAATTGGAAACATTTTAAAAATGGCTCTTAATTGCTGATAGAATGCACTCTCGGGACCATGCCCCATAGGATTAACATTATAAAAAAATTTTAGCTCGTCTCTTTTTGTCCCGGCTTCATATTTTTTTCAGGTTTTTTCTCATACGCTCGTTAACATAGAGGGGGATCAAACTTGGCTGGCCTCATTGGCGAGCTTGTCGAGTATCTAAGTTGGCCATGCAACAGGAGTGAAAGAGGGTGAGGGGGCCGTTATGGAAGGGATAAGAATTGCCGAAAAGCGCGGGCACATGAAAGAATATTAAGGGGAAGGGGGGTGAGTGACACGTGTGCTAGGTTTACAGGAGCAGTTAGTCCGTTACAACAATTTTGAATCTCCAAGAGGAAGGAAGCGCTTTAATCCTCTCAGCCACTCTGAAATACTTATTAAATATTTATGGGAA
This sequence comes from Phalangium opilio, assembly GCF_054372755.1. Lineage (NCBI taxonomy): Eukaryota > Metazoa > Arthropoda > Arachnida > Opiliones > Phalangiidae > Phalangium > Phalangium opilio. The sequence goes on from NW_028324189.1 coordinate 459,519, forward strand.
AAATGGGGTAAGTTTAATATTATTAACAATTTAAAATATGGATAGAAGACATGGTAATTTAAAAGAAAACATATTTCTTAGAGGTTTTTTTTAATATATTTCTTAATGGGAGGGTGAAAATAAAAACCAAAAACTTTTTTCGATTCTTGTACTAATTATAAGACCATTCTGCATAGTGAAACATCTCCGAATGATTTTAAAATTCAAATTAGGTTCAGATTTTATGGATAATTTAAACTAAGCCCACCCGACTAGTCGCTTAACAGCCTGCCTTCCTGTTAAAAAAATTTCCGTTGCACGCTCTACATCTCGCACCACGATTGTCACATCGCGAGCAACTTTTGTCAAATCTCGGGTTAAATTTTATTCGGCATGAAAGCGGGGCGTTTCGCGATTGGTCGGAAGGGCTAATTTCAAATTATCCATAAAATCCGAACACGGATGAAGAATGCGCGTGACTATATTGGTTTTCACGCTATAGGATAGGCAACTCCCTATCTCCGACGGCAGAATATATGCTCTGTTCCAGCTTCGGTTGTCAGCACGCGCAATGCTAGGTAGACAAGAGACGAAGAAGATGAGGATTTTCAGGATAAATATCGGCGAGTTTTTTTAGTAGAAGAATCGATAACAAAATCACTTGATTTTCCACTTCACCCTCCCTTTAAGAGTTACACTTATATATGTTACATGTTTTTCTAGTATTTCTCAGAATTTTTCTTATATTTTTTGAAGCGCTTTTAGTTAAGATTTACGCAAATTAAAATCAATAACACACGGCTTTAATTTTTAGAGAAACGAAAAGGAAAAGGAAAAGGGAAGGAGCGACGAAAAGGAAAAGGCCCGGATCGGCAAAAAAGAGGGCCCGAAAAATTCGAGAAACAATAATACAATTAATTTCAATGCCGCCCCCTCGTACGTGTCAAATTTGTTTTTATTTTATTGTTTACGTGTTAATTATACATGTTTCATAATTTAATACAGCTCCGCCCAGAGAGTACATGAATTTTAATGCAGCTCCGCCCAGAGAGTACATGAATTTTAATGCAGCTCCGCCCAGAGAGTACATGAATTTTAATGCAGCTCCGCCCAGAGAGTACATGAATTTTAATGCAGCTCCGCCCAGAGAGTACATGAATTTTAATGCAGCTCCGCCCAGAGAGTACGTGAATTTTAATACAGCTCCGCCCAGAGAGTACGTGAATTTTAATACAGCTCCGCCCAGAGAGTACATGAATTTTAATACAGCTCCGCCCAGAGAGTACATGAATTTTAACGCAATGCCGCTACCTCGTACGTGTCAAATTTGTTTTTATTTTATTGTTTACGTGTTAATTATACATGTTTCATAATTTAATGCAGCTCCGCCCAGTGAGGACATCAAATTTAATCCAATGTTGCTACCTCGTACGTGTCAAATTTGTTTTTATTTTATTGTTTACGTGTTAATTATACAAGTTTCATAATTTAATGCAGCTCCGCCCAGTGAAGACATCAAATTTAATCCAATGTCGCTCCCTCGTACGTGTCAAATTTGTTTTTATTTTATTGTTTACGTGTTAATTATACATGTTTCATAATTTAATGCAGCTCCGCCCAGTGAGGACATAAATTTGAATGCAATTCCACTACCTCGTACGTGTCAAATTTGTTTTTATTTCATATTGTTTACGTGTTAATTATACATGTTTCATAATTTAATGCAGCTCCGCCCAGAGAGGACAATATCAATTTTAATGCACTTTCACTACCTCGTACGTGTCAAATGTGTTTAAAAAAAATTAAAATTGAAAATTAAAATAATTAAAAACATGTTAATTTACGACAATTAAATATGAATAGCGTTTTTCACTCAAACTGTATATTTGTGATTTTTTTTATAAATAGTTTTAGATTCTTTCAGGGATCCACCTAATTTTAGAAGCAGGAATAGAGAACCGTTAGCCTTTACTTCAGTTCGACTCATAGCACATCCCTTCAATATGTAACGAAAACTTTAAATGATCTTATTGGCTTACTTAAACTATGCTGTGACCATGGATTATTTAAAAAAAAAATAGAAATTAGTTTCATTAACACACCGCCAATCCCATTATCCCGCGTTTTCGTGCCTAACGCGCGCCCAAATTGACCAATGAGATAGATTTACTGGTTTTGTAACAAGAGCAGAAATAAGCAACGAACTGCGAAATAATATTTCAAGTGTTCGATAAAAATTTAAGTTGTTTGAATTTTTCCTGCATCATATAGTGATTTGTTAATGATTTTAGTGGCATTTTCAATATTCTCTCCATTAGTCAAGATATTGTAGAATAACTTGGAAGCTTCGTGGTTCACCGTTCACCAGGCTGGGAATTAGCACACATCCTCTGGTCCAAAACCAGTTTATTAATTGCTTGGACTAGTTTTTTAATTCAAAAAGTGGGGGTTACTGGTCCTCGGGACCAGTTTATTAATTGCAAATCTATAGGAGAACAAAGGCTGGGACCACTCCGGAGACCAGTTTATTATTTAGGACACTAGGGGGATCACTGGTCCCAAGGACTAGTTTAAAAATTATCCTTATTTCTAAGTCTGTCACCATTCACCTACTTAGGCAGCCGGTTACTTCTCCAGCGCCGTCTATCTACAATGTAATTTATTGGCTTCTATTTCTCCCAGCCGCTCTAGCATGCTTTTGTGAGTGGTCGGTGTACGTACGGTCTCAGGTTAGCGTCTGTCGGTGCCGAGCGTGATTTGTCGGCTGATTCAAATATCGATTTCCATCCTTTAATGTGCTAAACTATAGTAATTAATTTAAAATTAGAAAAATGTTACGCAAATTTATGTTCCTGTTGATGCTCGTATTACCTTTATTTTTAATCCACGGAAATAGTAAGTTCAGAAAATATTTTGTATTGACCTCCAATGCATCTATCAAAGGCCAAGGTTTAGCGAGCGTATTTAAAGCCCATGTATGTAACGTGTGTGTTTTGATAAGGCTACGTGGCATAGATAACCCGGTTCTTTTCGTTAAAATCGCTTATTCTGCAAAATGTTCGTGTAGTTTCGGTATAAAAGAAGGGCGTCAAGAATTTATTAACAGCGATTTAACTAAATAGTTATAAATAGTGGTGTAGTTTAGTTGTTAAACTATTACAGTATGTTGACAGCTGACCCCCATAACATCTGAGTTCGTTTTCTCGTAGTTTTTCTGGAAAGAACTTTATTTCTATATCAGTCATATACTTTCTACACTAATTAGAAACTAATTAACGTGACCAAATGAGAGTTATCTCAAAATATAAATACCCTAAACAGCTGTAGGCCTAGCAAGAGCAGACCCCACGGAGGAGGAAGAAGATGATGTTCAGGTTGATATGGAAGATGCACCAACCAGTGAAGGTCCCGAGACTGCAGTCGTGGACCAAGAAGAAGATGATGATGACGAAAAACCGCTGAAACCTTCACCCGACGCTGACACTTACTTTCTCTTTACTAAACCCACTGGATCCTCTCTAGGTATGTTTATGACGCGTAAACGCAGCGTTGTAATCGAACTCTTGTAACGGGCTCCCCGTTACATCGTATGCTCAAGTAACACATTTTTAATAGAAATTTCTATTAAATTACTAATGTTCAGAGCTCCCAGCTGGTAAGGATGTTCAGTTCCTCGTTGGTTTTACCAATAAGGGTTCTAAAGATTTTACGGTTGAAACTATGGATGCCTCATTTCGTTACCCCATGGATTTCTCCTTCTACATTCAAAATGTACATCTTAATTTATTCCATTGATATTTTTGCGCGCTCATATTAGTATATTTCAGTTTACAACAATTGGATTCAACCGTGTTGTGAAACCGAAACAACAAATCTCTCTGTACTACACTTTTTACGTTAGCGAAACTTTCAGTTCTAGACCATTTGGCTTGACTGTAAACTTGAAATACAAGGATATTGTAAGTTTATATTAATTAACCCTTTATCGCGAAGCTAAATACGTTCATTTTAGGAGGGACTCGATTATCTTGACGCTGTTTTTAACGATACTGTCAATATCATTGAAATTGATGAAGGATTAGACGGAGAAACCTTCTTTTTGTACGTTTTCCTAGCTGCCTGCGCAGTTTTAATACTCGTTGCTGGACAGCAATTCTTGGTGTCCTTCGGAGTAAGAGCTGTAAGATATGAACTCCACCCAAACTCTAAACTAAACTAAACTGAACTAGAAAGAAATTAATTTAACGCTGATATATTTTCAGAAAAAGTCTCGTCCAGCTTCTAAAGCCAAGATTGAAACCGGAACTCAAAATCCTAATGATGTAGACTTTGACTGGTTACCTCAGGGTCATCTTAATGAATTTAGTAAGCGTAGGCTTATAGATAATTGAAATTAAAAGCGTAATTTTAATTTTAATTTAACTATTTTTATTAGACAAATCGCCAAAACGATCTCCGAGGCAGTCGACAAGATTGAGGAGGGCAAAGAGAAGTACGGGGTCAGCGGATGAATAGTTGTTTAATGCATAAATAAAAATAATTGTGCAAATGAGAGAGAAAGTGCTTGGATTATGACGTGTTTACGATCATGGTGTGTGGTGGTTCATATTTTTTTTTATATACATACATACATTAAAAAATATATTTGGAAACTTAAAAAAATTAATTAAGTTTTATTGGATAAGGGTTACTGATTGTAGCATTGGGGGGAAAGGGTCCCGGTTTATTAATTAATTTAATTTAATTTACTTCTCTGATGAGTTATTTTTGGTTTTTAAATTCCTAATTAAATTAATAGTAGTACCACAAGGGAATAAGAGAGAAGGGACACACTTTATAGCTCCATAATGCTTTACACTCGTAACAACAGTCTTACCAACCTCTAATCAACTACCCTTCACTCATTGGCTATCTAACTTCTGCCTTAGCTGTGACGTCACATAAGAAGGTGACGTCTCGGTTGACGAATAAAAAGTAGTTTTGTTTACAACTTTACATTGAAGGAGATAAAAAATGGCCGAATTTCATGTTGATAAACGAAATCAAGCTGTGCAATTAATTTAGATACACGGGTACCAAAATCATATAATTTGAAGATAATAAATTGATGAAAACTAATTATTCTGAATTAATATTAAAAATACAAATTAGTTTCAATAAAATACATACTTGAGGTTATAATTACATGAGAACGAAACATGGACAGCCCTAAGCCTTTGGAGAATGAAAATCTAGCAGACAAATGAGCCGATACCGCGGAGAACTTAAAGAACTATTTTTGCAGTAAATTGGTTAAAAGCTGCGTACTTGCGCAAAGTTTTCGCGGTTTTCTTGAGGTTGGTCGGACTCTCGTTACCAAAGCAGGCTCTAATGTCTCCCTTCTCTCTTATTCCCTTCTGGTAGTACCCATTTACGCCATTGCCATTCCCTTAGTTAAAATTTAACTAAATGATCACGGTATCTGTGATAAAAATAATATCATCTGTGCAAAAGAAATAAAATAAATTGTAAATAAATAATTGTTACAGTTAGACGGGGAAAGTTAATTAATTAATTAAGTTTATTTACTAAATAGATCAGAATGCTTAATTGTTATCTTCTTGAGCTTAATTTAATCTTTATCAACATTTAAAGAACTTAATCTCTCTATACACAAAATAATTAATTTAATATTGTATGCAATGCATTTTGGATTTAAGTTAACACCTAAAGAATCTTGAATCCACTTTGCCTAGAATACGTAACGTAACGTATCATAATCTAAGCCAATAAAAAGAAAGAACTTTTTCGTACAGATTTGATTTGACATTTAAGTTTGCAACATGACTGGCCAACTAACCAACCCTATTATTAATATATACATATATATATATATTGGAATGATTTTAATTAATTAATCTTAAAAGTTCTTTAATTAGAAAAACGTAACGGTAAGTAAACTTCTTTCAGCACACACACACGTGACGTGACGTAAAAGAGATGTAAATAATTATAATTTCTTTTTAATGTACAGTTTTTAATAATTAATTAATTAAGTCTTTTTTATAGTAAAGCGGAGTAATCTTCTTTTTCCGTATCATTAGAGCTACTAGGGGCGTCTAAATTCCCCTTTTTCGCTGCTCGGAGACCCGCAAAGTGTTGTTGTAGAGTACGTGCTAATTTGGCATACTGAAATTAATAATAACAGTTAAATTACTTAAAACATCAATCAATCGGGTAAACATTTACTTCAATATCCATGTGTTTGAAGAAAGGATTATTAAGCGCATTGTACACTTGTTCCGGATCTCCTTGATCATACCCTTCAAGTACTTCTACGAGTGAAAATCGTTCATCCCTTCCAACATAACTGTAACGGAAGTAATATAGAAACTGCAACCTCTAGAACTGCTAAAAGTTAATTTAAAATTAAAACCTTCCGTATTCTTTGAAAACTTTATCAGCTGCAACAAAATCCTCCAATGTTAAGTGAAGTAAGCATAAGGCTATGACTAGACGTCCTGCAGCTGGAGCGTCTTCAGCTTCTAAATGACTTTGAAGCTCCTTCTTGATCATTTTAACGCCTTCATCGTATCTCTTCAGTTTAATTAAGAGCCTCGATGCCTTACCAGCGTAATCTGCAGCTTGTTTCGAGCGTTCTTCAAGCTGCAACATTAAATATTACCCTTGAACCCGAGTTATTTCGTTAACAATATAATTCTTCACGTACAGAAACAATTTCTGCAGCTCGAGTGTAAAGTCTAATGGCTTCATCTGGCATCTTGCTTTCAATCATTCTAATATAAATTTGCAGTTATTAATTCGCAATGCATCGTAAAACAACTTTAAATATTACTTTGCTCCTTTTTCTAAGACCATAGCGGCAGTATCGGGGGAGCCATGTTCTTGAAATAATTGACAGGCCCGACTAACGTATTCCACAACCTTATCATATTCTTCCAGGTCTTTACTAACAAATGCAGCTTGCTCTAAACTCTTGCCAGCTGAAAAGTAACTGAGGTACTTGTCAAGAATAATGTTCTTAATAAGTTTTTGGGTTAGAAATTTTCTAAGGATTTTACAAAAGATACGATTGATTTTTGCCATAAGAATCTGCAGCTCTGAGTAGGGCTGTTCGCGCTTGCTGCAGGGATTTGGCACCCTTAAACGCCGTAGCTATAAAAACGTACGTTTAACGTAAACATTAAACTATTCTATTATTACACGCAATTGGCAAGTCATTCACCAGCTTTTGAAAACTCGGTAGCAGCATTATCATAGTCTGGTCTCCATTTCATAAACCCCGTTTTTAAGCTAAATTTGAGGGTAAATAATTTAATTATGCATATTGGGGTGATTTAATTATCAAACAATAATAGGACATTCACACTTTTCACACCAAAAACACAAGTGACAAATTGACAAGTGACAGCCACGCAACCAAGGGCTTGGAACTTATAAGTACGGGCGGTGGTATCTCTGACTCAAAACTTATTATTACTTTAGACGAAATGGTTCTCGTTAGGAACGATATAATACTTGATCTATTATTTAAATAATTTTATTCACTTTACCATTTTTCCGCTTGTCTTATGCACTCCTCCGCTTCCGCTATCTTCCTCTCCGCGGCCATTTTGTTGGTTTGCCAAAAAATTGCCACTGGATTGTATGAAGGGACGAAGAGCTGCAGCTGCAAGTTCGAGAACTTGAAGTATGTTCCATATATTTAATTTTAATGTTAAAATTATGATTATAATAACAAGAATATAGTAGATGTCTCTAAATTTATAAAACTAAGCAGTAAGAGGCTAAAAACCCATATTTTATAATAAAAAAATTAAAGCTTATTTCCGTTTCTGTACATTATCCGCAGAAAGTGGGGCGGTAACGAATTTTTGCCCCTTCCCAAGGACTTTTCGCCGACGGGATCCGTTTTCCGAAAAACGAGGATATGGCATCGGTTGTAACGAAATTTCAAGCTTCTTCCCTTCTAAAATTACAGAATGGGATCTCAACGAGAAAGGTAAAATAAATTTTAATCCTTTTTCCATATATTTATTATTATAATAGTTATAATACCGTAAGACAAAATGACCTTAGATCGCCATATAACCTTTAAAAACTAAGCCTTGGTCACACGCAGTCTGCAATTAGTGCATATCATAGAAATATGGTGCATATAGTGGTTTTATTATTTTGACCCCTTACGTAACATTTGTTATTTAGAATTAGACGCCCGAAAGTTTATAAAATTATAGAAATGAAGCTGAGCTTTTCTGTATAAACATTTTTAACTTGAAAATATCTATTTTAGGCATCTTTATCTACATTTAAGTCATTGCCAAAGTCAAAGAAAATTGTGAGTAATTCTAAAACCATAACGGTAAATCTATAGTTTCTAAGACTCTTTTGAAAATTAGCTCATAACGACAGCTGGGATTGCAACTGCAGGCGCAGCTAGCTTAGTTTATGCTCTGAACAATGCTGTGGAAGCTTCTGATTTAGAGTTACACCCTCCCGTTCAAAAATGGAGCCATAACTCTTCAATCTTTAGCTCATTGGATCATGCTAGGTAAATTAAATCTCGGTTTATTATAAAAACACTAATTAATCAAGTATATTTTAATTAGTATTCGCCGTGGCTATGAAGTATATAAAAACGTCTGTGCAGCTTGCCACAGCATGAAATTCATTGCCTACCGTAACTTGATCAACGTTTCGCATACTGAGGAAGAAGCGAAGAACGAAGCCGCTGAAATTCAAGTTTTGGATGGTCCTGATGAAGAAGGACAAATGTTCTTACGTCCTGGAAAGCTTTCCGATTATTTCCCTAATCCTTATCCTAATGACGAAGCTGCCAGGGCCGCTAACAACGGAGCTTTACCTCCGGATCTAAGTTACATTAGTTTGGCCAGGCATGGCGGAGAGGATTACATCTTTTCCTTGTTAACCGGTTATTGCGATCCACCGGAAGGAGTGCAAATCAGGGAAGGCCTCTATTTCAATCCTTATTTCCAAGGAGGAGCTATCGGTATGGCTCAAGCTCTTTACAATGAGGCCATGGAGTACAGTGACGGAACACCGGCTACCGCCAGTCAAATGGCTAAGGATGTTGCCACTTTCTTGAAATGGTGCTCTGAACCAGAATGGGATGATCGTCATAGGATGGCCATTAAGGTAATCTAGTAAAAACTCTTTTCCACTGATATTTCTAACAATTTTAATTGATATTTCCCTTCATTTAGGTTCTTATGATCATGTCTGTCTTGATAAGCGTGGCTTATTACTATAAACGTCATCGATGGAATGCGTTGAAGAGCAGAAAGATTGAATTTAAACCTCCTTCAAAGTAAATTGAAAAAAAAAACATAGGTAATTTAAGAAAGATGAATTATGTACATGTAGATAATATCAATTCCGGTAAAGCACTGAATAAAAACCAACCTGGCTGAAATATTAAAGAAATTTAAATTAAAAATCATTTTTCTGTCGATCGTCTATTCGTCTTTGAAGTTAAAAGTGAAACAAATCAATAAAGTTAAGCTTTTGCTTTGAACCCACCCACAATTTTTAATCATTAGTAGTATTCAAGATATTCAAGAATTTGTTTAAAGTCACGCGTAGTTCTAATGATTTTCATCTAAATTGATCAGTGTATTTTGGTGGTTGTTATAAAAACAATTTAAATTATTTTAATGAAAATTCTTTATGTAGTCTAAAAAAAAAACAAATCTTATCTGAAAAGCTATATTAGCTCGTTGTTGGAATCAGTTTTGATTGATTGATTGATTAATAAAAATGATTCAGGGTTTTCAAAACAATATTTTAATTTTACTGAAATAAAATTTAAGGTGGGGTTATCTTCTGCAACACGCGCGACTACTTGTTTATTTTCCTATTTCTTTAATTCAAAATTAAATTCATCCCTTGAATTTTGCAAAAACTCGCCTACAACGATAATTATTAAGGTCAATTGCAATTTCGCAGCTCTGTTTGACGCTAGGGGGCGCGATGCTGGTGGGGGGGGGGGGGTAAAACTTCGCCTTCTGTCTCACATTTTGGCGCCGGCGCTGTAGGCATGTTGGGGTATGAGACTTAAGGTACGTTCACACACCAATACCGACTCAATTTTTAAATTGAGTCGGCATTGTTCACACTTGCAAGGGAATCAGTTGACAACTTATTTGCCCAACTAGTTTAGATATTTCAACAGTATCGGTTCACACCACGGATGTGTATTGTCAAAGCGCGAGCAGCTTGCGTCGTGATGCGCGTGATCGAATGGGCTATGGTATTGTACACTTAATGCGAGTCTCATCCCATGTGAAATACCCCTGAAAACTAGAAACTAGCTCCCAAAACCGAAGCAACTTCAAGAAACCGCGTTTGTAATTAGCTTCTCGAGTATCAGTTTTGACCGCAATGAACTTTGGAAACGTTTTGAATCGCTTCGGACAGGTTTCCCGTGTAAGTGTGAACGTGGCTTTAAAAGACAATGGATTAACCACCATGTATGTCTCGATACTGAGGGGGTTTGCTTAGCCCCTTTTTAACATCGAAGTGGCATATATAAACTCAAGGTCAACGCCTGTCTAAAGTTCACTATAAGAGTAGTGTCGGTAGAGAGGGGAGTAGACGGTGTATCCCTCCCTCTAGGCGCGCTTTTGTAAGAGAGGACACTGTACGCGCCTGGTAGGGGGGATGACACTGAGCTAAGAGATAGAAGGGTATAGAGTGCTGTCAGTTGTGACGTCAGATGCAAGGTTAAACGTCACGAGTCTGCCTTTAGCAATGGGCGGCCATGACAGTTACCGTTTTTTCTTTATGGGAAAACAGCATGGGTGACGTCACACCGGCGCTTCTGACAGCACTCTATAACGTTTGCATACGTAACCTGACATTACTCTATTCTCCCACACTCATAATCCACGTGGTACAAAAATACTTTATTAAGTCCTTTCTTCTGGTTAGAAGCGGCTTGTTGTTTAAACGCTCTACGCGAAAGTTAATTTTTATTTTTAATCATCATTCATTTGTGGTCATCTTTTAAAGACGATTTGTGGTTATTAAATGAACAGTTATTAAATCTATCTGGTCTCTCTTCGCTGCGAAATTATGGTAAGTTTTTAATTTTTCATTAATCATGCATCAGGGTCACGGCTTCATGGTACGGAGCCTTAGTGTTGCCAGGCCATTTATGAGTCAAGATATTGCAGAGATAAAGGTTAGCCGTTCAGTTTAAATCAGTACTTTACGAACTTGACTCACAGAGGGCCCGACAAGACTGTAATGAATTTTAAGCTTAGGGAAGGGGGGGGGGGTTAGAATTTTCTGTTGCCCATTTAGTGGGAACTATATTGTGGTGACGTCACACCCTCTTATCTCTTACCTCGGTTTTGGCGACCATATTGGAAGTCGTCAGCTGGGAATTAAAATACAATATAGAACCAAATAATTCCTTCACGTCACGTGGTTTTTCACCCTCGCGATACTTGTAACCTTGAAGGTCCTGATGGCATTTGACCTAGAGGTAGACCTAGTGCGCTGCGCTGTGATGATATTGATAAGCTTGAGTTTTGGAACTGACCTAAAGGGCTTCATAAAAGAGAAGAAGCTCTAGTTGACTGTAACTTGGTATTATGGGGTTTTTTGGGAACACCCTCTTCTGGTATAAGCTTCCGAAATAGTTTTCCTAAATAACGTAAAATAACAGTTTACCTCTCACCATCGTAATCGGCTTATTTAAAGGAAATAATAGTTCTTTCCCCCAAAAAATTCCGTTTGGATATTTTTTGCTTATACTGTAGTCCAAAGTTTGTCTCTCGAAGTAAGGTTCACGGCTTAATCTTTATGCCTTCAACCATTTACTTCCGCTTGAACTTACTTGGACAGATGCGCGCTTGCAAAATGTACAGATGGACTTTAACTCATCAGATATAATGCTCGATGTTGTTTCATAAAGAATAATTTTCTAAATGACCTTGCCTTATGACCTTTTAATATGATACGACGACATCGGACCTCGTGCGATGAACACGTGTTCCAGTCGACTTTCTAGGCCTACTTCTCTTCCAAAAATTTCTAATATATACTTCTTGACTTTAGGTCTGCTTTCGGTGATGTATTTCTGCTAAGTATTTATAGCCCGTTTTTTAATTTTACACGGAATTTTTCCGTTTAAAATTTAAGAAACGGCACCAAAACCCCTGTCCCTGTCCCTGTCCCTGTCCCTGTGCCGGACGTACGCTTACGATGAGAGAGAGAGAGATCGGTAGCGTACGCGGTGGCGATACGAAGCTCCGCGTAGAGAGAGAACTGCCTGCCTGGTATATTAGTGAGAGGGGGAAGAGGGAGAGGGGGCATCCCGCTCGGAGAGAGAGGAAAGAAAGGTAGTTTAAATCTCGCGGGCTTTTTTGAGTGAAGGGAAACAAGATGATAATTTTCGTGCACTACTGCACTTTGTGCGCGTGATACATCAGAGATTATGCTGGATGGTTAGGTTAGGTTTCGTAAAATAGAGGGGACGCTTTACGGTCATAGTGATTTCTGGTTTAGGGGATCCAGGATTTTGTTTAAATACATTATTTGATTCGTATGGTTTTTAAAAATTATACTTTAGTGGGGTGCACAATTTAGTTTCATTAATATTATTTGAAATGTGACGTTATTAGAAATTAAAGGGATACACGATTGTGTTTCAGAAATGTTTTTAGTTGTACGATTTATTGGAAATCAACTATACGGGGGGTCACGTGAGCCGTGTATTAGTGAGAGGGGGAAGAGGGAGAGGGGGCATCCCGCTCGGAGAGAGAGGAAAGAAAGGTAGTTTACATCTCGCGGGCTTTTTTGAGTGAAGGGAAACAAGATGATAATTTTCGTGCACTACTGCACTTTGTGCGCGTGATACATCAGAGATTATGCTGGATGGTTAGGTTAGGTTTCGTAAAATAGAGGGGACGCTTTACGGTCATAGTGATTTCTGGTTTAGGGGATCCAGGATTTTGTTTAAATACATTATTTGATTCGTATGGTTTTTAAAAATTATACTTTAGTGGGGTGCACAATTTAGTTTCATTAATATTATTTGAAATGTGACGTTATTAGAAATTAAAGGGATACACGATTGTGTTTCAGAAATGTTTTTAGTTGTCAACTATACGGGGGGTCACGTGAGCCGTGTAAAATTACTATTAAGGCCCAGCCCTTGGGCCATCTTGTCTAGAAAGGGGTCGGCCGCTGGCCGCCGATAAGTTAGTTTGGCAAAACGCCAGTTGTTCCTTCACAGTTTTTCTTTTTCCCCCGTTTTGCACACTCCGAGCATTAGAACCTAATCTTTGAATATATTCTTCTTTACTCCGGTACTTGTTAGCCAAAGCGAATAAGGCTAATGGTTTCTCATCCGCGCTACCCGCTACTACATACAGTAGTCAGAGATGCTCCAGAATCCCTTACAGCTATGAAAAAGGCCCTTTATAGATCTAACCCTCCCTGGGTCAATTTTTGCTCCGTTGCGTATGATACTGCGGTATTATGCCCGCAAGAAAATGAATATTCAGGTCGGCCAGAATTTCTTGTATTTTCTAAATAATGTTTTTTCATCGGTAAACTTTATTAGAGTGATTGCGCAAATACTAATAATGTTGTTGTTGGGGTTAAATGATAATATTCTTGTATTTAACCATTCTTGGCAAGATTCATCCATAGATTAGTGTACAGATATTATGTACATACATAATAGTAAATTTATAATAGTTTTTCCAAAAATTGGATAGATTTTATCTTAGTTTCCAAAGAGTTTCGAGGTAGAATTTTCAATTTAATTTATCAGCAATTTCTTTCACTTTGCACTTAAATTCCGTAGCAATTCATTTTCCAACAGGCAAGGGGGGAAACGCGAGTTACCCAAGCCAGAACGAGAGGAGAGAAGGCCCGCGGAGATAGGCGATCAAATTAGCGCCCGGGAATAAAAATATGGGAGCTCTAAAACTTTGCGAAACCCTTTCGGAGGTTTTCCAAATAATGAACTCTAGGCGAACGCGCGGCCAAAGGCTCGGGGTAGTTTGCTAGATATACGCGTCTAAAATGGCTGCGAAAAAGAGACCGGGGCATAAAAGCAAATTAAATTAACTAAAGGTCTCGGAAAGAAGCTCCCGCCTAGTATGCTGGTCTTTCTCCAACCTTAGAAGTACATCAACGCGAAGTTGTTATAGGAAACCAATTGGGTCATTTTGACTCATTTCAGTCAGCGAAATGGGGCCCCTCGATCCTTATACCTTTACCATCCGAGAACTCGTTATTGATTGCTTAAGGAACCGTACGAGACCCGTACCTTGAAGATCAATGAATACTTTATAATAATCAACTCGAGTATTTTCGAAAGTGGACTGGACCACCGAAAAATCGCAACAGCTAGAAAAGGTCGGCAGTAATAAATTAGGCTTAACGTCGCATCGCATCGCTCCAAACAACTGCCTTATTAATCTTGTCACCCGTCGGCTATTTGCTTACTGATAGGTAACTCTAATCCCTAGCCCACCCCATATTCTCTTTCCTCGCGTGCTAGGACCTTTTTTCTTTTGGACTAGCTGTCACCCGAGAGGACTGCGTGTGAAGGTCCCCATAGACCCCCGATGCCCTCTTTTTATCCCTTCATACTCCAGTCTATCTAGAGCTAGGTTACGCGATAATGTGTAGAAGGTTACGCGCATAATTTTGAGGTACCTAAAATCAAAGGTCAAACTGGTCACGATATTTCCGGGATCGAGGTTTGAATTTGGAATCAGTTACCACCGAATCTTATATCTTCAATTCAACAGTCTTTGCATGAGAGACCAAATGCAAATTAACCATAGAAAAACGGGGTTTAAATGAAAATTTTGGTTTAAATGAGAATTTGGGTTTGGTTCGAGAACAGTCGCTGTGAATTTATTTAAATAAACCTTGGGTTCTAGTACAACTCCTATCTTTCCTAAGCCTTTGTGTGCTCTAAAACTAGTCGTCGCTTTAAGAGACTCAATGTATTGTATAATTGCGCCCCCATGTACTGCTCTGGATATCAAATTATGGGTGTATGTTCATTCCACGCGTTTTAACAAACACCCTTCTTGTTGAAATGTTATATAAGCCAACCCTGCTACAAAAATGAATTTGATCAACCATCAGTCTCACGAAAGGTCAAAGGAAAGAGCGAAAGAAAAAAATCAAAGAAAGGTACATAATGGGCTAGGGGCTAAAAGATGATCTTTTTATCTTGGCAATTCATTAAGAGCTCGCTCGAGCCCAAAGTGACTGTCATACAAGTAGGGCAAAAGCTCGATCACCAAAAAGAAACGGAACGATGTGTGCGCCTCGTACCCTAAAGGAAGAACAGAAGCTATCGCTAAAGGGGTGAACCAAGCGAGCCATCGAGTAGTTTTATCTAATTTACGGTAGACTTAAATAACAACTTTATCTGGACTAACGGACGGACAACCGACGGTTATTTTCTTTCTGTAAAAACAACGACTGAACGACGATCGTGTGTTGGGAACTAAACGGCTTTTCTCTGTCAAATATTGTTTCGCAGCAAAATAATGAAGTTAACTAAACTGACAAATTTGAAGGCGAAAGGCACGTAATCCTTCTTCTTTGAAATGGCAAGTCAATAAAGCCGGATACACTTCTATTTTATTTGTTTTTTGTCCGCTTCGACTTGAATCACTCGACAAAAAAAGGTAATGATAAATATTAGAATTCAAAATATTTCGACCAAACATCAATAGCGATTCTCGTAAGCTCTCCACGCATCTGGAATTAACGATTTGACTCGACCCAGCCGCATTCGGTTCTTTGGCATATACTAGTTAACGTTCGCTGAAATGGCAAGGGAGAATGGGCTGTCATTTTCAATAAGTAAGAAAAGTGGCGTAAGCCTGGTGGTCAGTTCCCGCAGGTCCTTCCGCACTGCACTGGACTGACCGACCAAATGCCGTTGTTTGTTTGTTACTTCTGTTTGTCTTCTCTTTTCGGGGATGTTTTGGCGGTTCCCTCCCCTCTTCCAATACATCCGGGAATCTAACTCTCTGAAAATTGGCAGTGTTTGAACGGTCAAAGAATAATTTTATTACGCTAGCTCGCTGCTTCAGTTTTTCAAGCTGACTCTACCATATATCTTAATTCCAACAGAAGGGTTGAAAAGACACTAACGAATGAACACGCGGTATAGTTTTGATATGGAGAAGTACTATGAAAATACCAGAGAAAACTCCAACATGATTTGTAGTATTTTGTAGATTCTTGTTGTTAGTACTGTTCCGTGGTTATGGTAGCTGCTAGACTAGCTGTCATTGAGAATGATTTACAATTACAGTTTGTTTAATGTAACTAATCAAACGATTTAAGCTTGGGAACTGGATTAGGCCTAGATTTTGGTAATTTGCTGATGCCGCTGAAATTGTATTACGCTGGATAAAGCTGAGACGGTAAGCCCCTGGGCGGCAGGGTTGATTCTTGATTCGTCTTTAAGCAAGCAATCTTGGTGGCTGGTCGGGGCGTTTCTTGTCTTTATAAGGAAGACAATAAAAGGAAAAATGGCCTATCATCTGGTTTTGACTGTTTCCTTCGGAACTATTCGCCTCATTAGGTGGATTGCTTGTTTCTTTTTCCTTGGCGTGCCATTCTGACTGACCACCGAGCAAAAATTGTCCCGATAGATTCCCGTTTCTTCTCTTTTTTTGCAGACCGATATATAAACTGCTAACTGAAAGACAAAGAAAGAAAGTAGCCTTGATTATTTTCACGCCTTACTGCCCCAATTTAATTCCCACCATTTACTTTTAAAGGATGTTTTATTTCTTTTGGTTCTTCGTAACCTCCTATATGAGTTTCGATTTGCCACAAAATCCTTGATTGAAACTGCAAGGGTATCACTTTTTATACAAACTTTCGAGGTATTTTTTTTTCCTTCGATGGGATGAACGAAATTGCAGTTATTCGGGGGGCCATGGTACTTGGAGGGAGGTTGTGGTCAGTACAGGGCTACCATTTAAATTAAAAAGGATCCAATTAATATTAAGTCAACCCGGAACCATATAAACCCAATAGGGGATTCCTTTAAGCTCACTGGACAAAATTAATTCTTTGCCGGTCCTTTATCGAGATATAAATTTTAGCATGGTATAAGCGTAAGTTTATAAGATATGTTCCATAAGTATGGCACCACTTATACTTCGTAATGCTAGAGACTTACAGCTCGAGCTAGTTCGAGAACGACGTAAGCGAGAATTGACTACACTCGGTTAGTTTTGCAGTCCATCTTCCTATTTAGTCTGTGCTATAAGAAATAAGAGCGCCTCATCAGGCATCGCTTTACGAGAATCTATGACGTTTCAGGTACGTCACAAGCTCTCACTAGTGACAAACTAACTTATGGAGCGTATCTTATGAACTCGATGTAAGTAACGATATTGGAAAAATTCCATAGACCCTTTAGCTTTTAATTTATGCGATACGTGAATAATCGTTTTCGGAATTGATCATTTTAAATAACCGCCACATGTATTTGAGCTTGCTAAGCCTAAAGCGAAATCCTTCGAAACACGGCTTGACTATTCTACTTAATTAATTTTAGTCGCTGTTTCCAAGGAATTCCGTTTCCCATCCTCCAAACCCTCAATCCGGTAATTAAATCCCCGAAACTTGGCGAAACAGCCCAGCTCCCATCCTAATCAATAGTGTATCAGATGAGAGAGAGAGTAAGGGCTACACCAAAATTACTCCATTTACTTTGTTTTAGCTATTAGACTTTCCGGAAACGGGTGTTACTCTTCCACCCAGGTATCTACTGGCAATCTCCAAGGCCTAACCTTAATTTCAAGCCCGCAGTTGTAAATATTTCGGTGAATTTTCTATTTATCTTTATTGGAGGGTCGGTCGGTCTGTCAAGGCTTAGGCTCTCTGAGTAATGCGAAGTAGACTGAAAGGGTTTATTAATTGCTATTGTTCGGAAGAAGCAATTTACCGGCCCGCGATTTAGCTTCTTTCAAGAATAAAAAAAACAGTGTCGCTTTTTCAAACCAGTATTTCTGACACATCAAAGTCGCAGTGTACGATTCTCAGCTCTTCAAAGGAATTCTTGGTATGATTTAAACTTGAGAAAGGAAATAAATTCGACTTAATCCCGCAAGATATTTTATAAATAAAAAAAAATAATAATCCTTAAAGTTTGGCTATGCATCTCTGAAAAATGGATAATAACACAAAAATACAAAGAAAACTGTCTCTTCGAAGGTACATACTGTGTATCGTAAATCCCGGGCTGGTTTTACATGGAAATAAGCTCTCTTTTTTTCTTGGAAAGTATTTTGCCGCAACGTTTCTCCGTAAATCCATACGAATGAATACGTTTCCAATTTGAATCTTATCCCATGAGAAAACAACCGGTATATATAGTTAGTTTTAAAAAATCTCGATTGAAGTTCGGGATTTTTTTCTTCTCTTTCTTTGCCCTCGAGGATACAAAAAAGCCAAAAACCAATTTTGATATTTTGATGATGTGCCCGCATTTTTTCAATTGAATTTTAATATAAACAAACTAGAAAATTAGCCAGTCGTATGGTCTATAATTATTTTTACATAGGGTCTTAAGACCGAAATACGTTAGTATTGCATTTTAGAGTCATACTCAAGCTTAAGGGGATCATGCGCAAAATACTCCAATCATAACTTGTAAACGGAGTCATAGAAGTTCTAAGGGAAATCAATACTATATCTTCAGATCTCCACATTTAATCATTCTTGATTTTTGCTACAGGATTTTAATATATATATATATATAATTTCGTTGCCCCTTATTTACTAAATAAAATATAGTAGGCCTACCTCATCTTTATTAGAAAAATTTTCTAAAATCTTTCGTAAGCCTTTGGGATATAATTTCAAGTTTTGAGAAATATTTATTTTCTCTTTCGTGAACAAGAAAAACAAAATATTTTTCGTTTATGAAAGATTCATCCACGCTCTTTTATTTCTTCACTTTTTGTATCATGATTTATTGGCTTTTGTATTCAAAGAGAATTCGAGAATTTATCTTAGAGTTATCATTTTTGGGTTACCCCCATTTTTCTTCTACTATTGTAGATATTTTTTATTTCCAATATGCAAATTTCTTACTTAAAATATATTGAAAAAAAAAAAGAAAAAAAAATTACAGTAGAAATACACGACCTTGGTGAAAATAAAATGGAATGCAGCAGTCTACAATAATCCTCATTTTTTTAAGTGATGCCAAGATCATCGATTACTTTTATCAGCCTTAGTTTGTTAACTGCTCTTGAATATAGGTATATGGTCCATACTTAACTATAGGAGAGGTAAAAATTAATACAATTAAGTTCGAAAGATGTTTTCCTAAACGACATTTCTCACGTAATTAACTTAAATACTAGTTATTATGATGCAATGAATTTAATTACACCATAAAGAGTTTTTTTAATACCCTTAAAAAGAAATTTTAACTTAACTAAATTCCCCTCCAGCGCATTTTGTTAATTACCTAAATTTCGTAGCTATTATTTAACGATATAGTACATGGTATATGTACAATAATTCCAAGTACCTTCCGATACAGGGGGTGGTAACTCATAAACAAGTTCATCCATGGTGTTGAAAATCGTTTGTACAACGATATTAAAACAAGCCAGGCGGAAACCCGCTTCGCTACTATCTCGTCGTCACGTTTCTATATAAGATCCATCCAGTTCTCTCTTGTACCACGCAGGGCATCGTTAATCGAAAGACCATTAAGGGTAGCCGGGTTACCCCCCTTTCTCATCTCAGTATCGGGTCATTTTGATCTATATTGCGATTTATCAATAGTTCGTGTCAACTCGGGTTCGTAGCGTCGTTGACAGTTTATCCAACGTTATACGATATTAATCGCGATCCATATATGGCGGCAAAGATTGACCGTATAAAACAATATCATTTTAGGGCCCTGGCTACCACCCACCCGGCCCGCTTCCTCTTTTTGCGCTTGATTTACGGGAAGTAATTACCACTAGTAGCCGGCCGCATCGTGGCGCGCGCGCTACGATAAAGTTTAGCTCGGCCAAGAAGACACCATACACCATCCCTGTCCTCCTAACACAAACCTCGAAAAGTGATTTTTGTATCCGATTTTTAAGCTCGGGTTCAAATATGTACTCGATGTCTGTCTTCATTGTGTATTGATACCAAAGTTTTAAGCCCTGCCGTATCAAATTCGGAACTATGTTACTCGTCTCTCCAATTTCAGGTTAAATTCAAGGGAGCTTTAATGAGGTAACATTAGCATCAAATCATCATTAAAATTGTTGTTATTGAAGGTAAATAAGTTCGAGTATTTAATGTCGGGGTTAAGACGGCAAACTGAACAGAATATTCACTTTATGGTACAAGTGGTGCTATGGAGGTCATTGTCTATAGGGGGCAACTTCTTTTCTATATTGCACCCTTGCTCTTTTTGGTTGCGCGGGGGCAAAGCAATGACGTGATGAATTGCGTCTTTGTCGATTGAAGCGCGCGATTCCATTGGAGAAGGGGATTGAGCTTTAAAAGGCATTGAAGAATAAACCCTTTTTCCTGGAAAATTATTGTAAACCCCAAAGATCTTTTTTTTTATTCCTCGAGTTTCAATCTTAGAGCTCCGAATTTCCTCTTATTTCTTTATTTTGGGTGGCTTCTTCACTCTTCCAACTTTTTCCAGCTCTTTAAGGATAATGCAATTTGAAACATTCCCGCCTCTACTTATTTCGCGCCTTTTTTAAAGAGGACCATGCAGAGATCATAATGCATTTTCTAGGAAAATCTTCCAAAATTTGATTTTTGACATTATTGACGAAAATTAAATGAGCTTCTGATAATGCATAATAATAGAGAGAAAAAAAAGTTGAAATAGGTAATTTAATTTTAGACTAAAAATTTCTTTGATCTCCAGTTCTTCCGCGAGACCTCCGTGACCCGTAATACTTCAAACTTTTCAACATTAAAGTTAATTATAAATGCAAAACTTAACGGATATTTCTGGGTACTTATCTTGAATTTTATCGTCGCGTATTCAATCCACCTTATTCCCGATGCGTGTGGCAAGGCTTAACGCTCGATTTCTAACTGACAAATAATGCGTAGTCTGCTTCAAAGGTAGCGTGTTAAGCCTTGTCTCACCCATCGGGAATAAGGGAGATTAAAATTCAGGAAAAAGATAAATAATAGACCTTGAACCTACTTTACCAATCTCGTTATACAAGATCTTAACTCAATCCTCTTAAACCTAAATTCATCTATTATCAAGAATGTCCCTTTTCTTCAGTATAATCACGTGACATTGTCAATAGTTAAAGCGCGCGGGATTCTATTAAATCACAAGCAAAGGCTTAACGAAAATTAATGAATTCACGAAATAAAGTGACATTAAGCTCTCGAGGTACATCGTGCCAAATTTTTAAAATTCGAACAAGGTTTAACGGATTTATTAATTTAGGCTTTTATTCTAGCGCCACAACCCACTTTTAAATATAGACATGGTTGGCGAAAATAACCGTTAAAATTTCATTTTACACTTTGACCTTAAAAATAAGAGTATCGTTGGCTAAAAGAAAAAAAAATAATCAATATGATGTACCAAGATCATTTCCCCGATATTTTCCGGCTATTGTACTGAAAAATGACAAATGGACCTTCCTTCAAATTTCCGAAATATCGTAATCATGTTTAATATATTTGAAACGGAAAAAGGCATCGAAACCCAGGGACTTACAGCTTCTATCGACGGGAAACGATGTTTCGACATTTTTTTTTTGTCATTAACCCTATGTAGTTGAAGAGCGGGTTCGGTTGCCATCTGACTGCGTGGCTGTAAAAAGTGGGAGGAGGATAGTTGTTGGAAAATAGCGTCGGAAAACGCCTAGGGTTGAAATATCATATTGAACTGTTTTTCCAGACGCCTATAGCACGCAATAAAAGAAACATTTTCAGCACTCTAAAATTTCGTGTCGCCAAAATAATAAAAAAAGAAAGAAAATAACTTGTAGAAATGGGAGGGGTCTAAAGGACACGTGCGAGGTAAAAATGTTCGCGCCAAAATGTCGAATATTTTTCATGTGAAACAATAACAACCGTTTTTAAACCTTGACTGAAGATGTATTGGGTTTCAATAACAATTATAGTTGCACTTGGACTTTAAACACGAGATGACAATAGACTACACCCTACACTCTCCCATCTTCTAAGAATTGTCAAAAATTTTAAAAACTAATCCTGGAAGTCTTGGAAGATCACATCCAGTATTGTCCCCACTCGTAAGATCAGGTGAAAATCTTACCAAAATTAAAGCTTTTGTTTCATATAAACCTGATACTGATATCGAACCTAAATTGATCTTATGCCTTGGTTTGGACTTGAATTGAAACCGTTCAACGATAAAAGACTTAAAAGACGTCGAATTGGGAGATAGGAGCGCGTTTTCAGAGAATTTATTTAATCTCCCAGTGAATATGGGAATGGCCTGACAACACTGGGTTGAAAACTATGATTCATTAGTACCAGAAAACCTACGATACTATCAGTATTCACGTAATAATTTTATCAATTCATAACTACAGAAATTCTATTGCTACTATAGACTGGTCAGATGAAGATGTCCATGATCTTCACATTTTTTCTTAGTATTTTTTTTCCCCGATAGACGAAGCTTTTTGGTACTTTTAGCTAGCCTGTAATAGGACTAATGTCTTGTCCTACTTTCATTTCTACTTGTGTTTTTTCCTTCCACTTCCTACTGCTGCCAAAGGTTCGCCTTCTTCCTATAAAGAGGAGCGTAGTCTATCATTTTTTGGTTCGGTGTTGCTTTTAAGAATCTGAAATTTCAGATGTTTGGAACTGCAGGCTCTTATTTTTATTTTTATTTTTTAAAGGGCATTGGGTTTTATCAGTAGAAACTTAAGTACGTTGCAGTTTTGGTGGTAGTAGTAGTGTACATGTAAGAGCGTAAAACGAAATTATGGGGTCTGCTTGCCTTCCAACTGGTGATTTTAAAAAAACTTTAATCGACATAGGACTATATTTGATAGCCCTCTCTCGCTCTATCTCTAATGCGAATTGGTTTTTGCACTGTTATTTAGTTTAGTGTAGGAGCACCCAAAAATATCTGTGGTTATATAAGTACTTGCCTATCATAAGTTCATTTAATACCGAGAAGATTTGAAGTTCCGCGTATTTTTTTTAAAGTTAAAAATATGCTTTGTAAGAAAGCACTGTTCAGGGGCAAAACTTCCCATGTATTTCCTACGAGCGCCTGTAGAAATGTTTTACCCGCAACAAACCCCTGTTCAGGGAGAAGCATCCCACAAGGGGCAATTCAAAATATTTAAAGATAATTATTTTGAAATAAATTATATATTGTGATATTAGGTCTAATATAAGTCCTTAGAGGAAAATTTATAACATTCTACGTGTATAATATTACGAGTCTTAATCAGTTACGTGGTAATACACCCATTGGTTTCTATTATAGGCAAGTATAGTGCTTTTCTCAATTCATTTTATTTTTAATAACCTCCCACCACATCTCCCCGAGTTTCTTTGCCGCTATTCTTAAGTTAGAATCTCACTCGGAAATAGCGACCGCATTAGCCATTCGCAAATAAGTATACTCGAACCGACGGAGCATAGCTTGGAAAAGAATAAAAAGTCCCCAAAGTTCGACTCTTGGGTTTTTTATCTGTATAGTTTTGATAGGCCTACAGAGATGGCGCAACGGTCGCGCGGGGAACCAATAATAAGGAAGAACGAGGTAATAAGCATCTACCATAAATCACTAACTGAGGAAAAAAAGGAATGGGAAAGGGGTTTGCGAGAGGAAAGAAGGGGTAGGTGACCCAAGAATCATCATCCTCCATTTTTGCAACCCCTCAAACCACCTCGTGGCAAGCCAGTGAAAATGGCGCATTTTGATGACGTAAACGAAGTTATCTACCTCAGAAGAGCAGAGGTTTAAAATTTTCGGCAAGCAACAACAACGCCGCTATTGAGAGAATTTGGAACTAGTCATTATCATAGAAACCGAAGTAGAACACTAGCTCCACCCTCTTCCGTCATTCTGGTAGTCATTTTCGCAGTGTAGTTCAGCTAATTTACCCCCTTTTCCGACCCCTTCTTGGTATATTTTTTGACAAACGTGACGTTGCATGACGTAGTACTACATGTTTACTGGTCCCCAAATCCAAGTCTTGACTCCCTTCCACGAAAATTGTCATAACTGGCGGCTGATCCTTATGGTTTCGCCTGCACCAAGCCTGATACCAGTTCGGGCACTTTTTTTTCTTTTTTTCAAATATACCGTGACGTTATATTCGTATTTGAACGCCTACTCCCTTCTTAGCTTGACTTGGTTAAGCCTTGCGAATTCGGGAATTGTTCCCGGTATCAAGCCATAACGGATTACTATTGGGACTGCGTAATGCGCTCTCCCTCCTCTTCCAAATAGGGTGAAGGGGGAGGTCGGACTGGGGTTTTTTTCCTTCCTTTCTTTCTTATTGTTGGGAAGTTTTAGGCGAGGGATTCTGGGAAATATAGCTAAATGCTCTCACCCCCTCTTACCAACCATCTTTATCCTACCACATACTATAAATTCTCACAACTCATTCTTTAATAGCGGGCAAAGAGAAAAGCAAAACTAATTTATAATCCTGCTTAATTCAGAAATGAAATTTTGCCCACCTTTTTACTTTTTTGGTCAAAAAGCTTTCCAAGGGGCCAACGAGAAAACTATTCTAATAATTTAAAGAAATATTTTTTTTTTTGCTGCTTGAACTTTTTCATAAATTTTACTGAGTTAAAAAAAGGCTTTTTTTAAATGTTCTGCCGGGGATTTTTAAGTCTGACCAGAATTTATGCTCTTTATATTATAATTTATGTAGAATTTTGCGTGAAATATTGTTTCGACGTAAATTTGTGTTACTCTTTTCATTAAGATTATATTTATTTTTATTTTAAAATAAGTTTAATTAACTAAGAAAGAGATTGTCGAAAACCGTTTCAAATTTTGAACAAGTATTTATAAGATGATTGGTAAGAGAATGGGATACTGTACGTTAATTCACAGTTAATAGAAGTGTTCGCTTTTGTACGAATCGTGACTCAATTAGTCTTCCATTTCGATGTAAATCTCGCGTTAAATGACAAAATGATAGACTGGTAGAGTGATTTTTGGGGAGGTACAAAATTACAATTCGAGGATTCTCTCCGTTCTCGCGAAACTCCCCAATATACGAGTGTAATTGGAGCTAGAATCCTGATATAGACTTTTATGTATGTATGTACAAAGTGATTTTGGGAAGCTCTTTGTAAATCGTTAAGTACCAAGAAATACTCGTGTTTGAAAAGAGAGCCTTCGGAATCTTAGCTCACACACACGCTAAACATAAACTGCTTGCGAGTCAGAGAGAGAGAGAGAGAGAGAGAGGGGGGGGGATGAGGGAGAAGCGATCGGATTTCGATAGCGAATGTTCGATTTGGCGAAGGTGGGCGTAAAGGGGTCTCTCTCCCGCCATTCTTTCGTTGGCAATCGTCTCCCTTCTTTATGTTAGCGAAACCATTTGAAACGTCGGGGGTATAAAAAGCAATTTTCCTTTTTTTGATTTTGTTCTTTTACTTCCTTACTTTCGCGTTGGTTATAGATTTTCTTATCTTATTATATTGATACCTTTGGCCGGTTGGTCTTAAAAGTGTTTTTAAGGCCTAGTACTAAACATTAACTCACCAAAAGCAAACATCATAATAGAGAACTTTCAGTTGGATTAGTAGTAAGTCTTCCAGCTTTTTCGACATCCAAACTATCCCCGCGCCTTCAAACCACCACAGATCGAAGCTCCTCCTGTAACTGAAACGTAACCTAACCTATTTCCCGTGTTATAACGATATCATACACTATGTATCAAGGTTCAATTCGAGGCTTGATCCCGAAAGTATTATACGTCTTGCTCCTCTTATTTTTTCAGCTTTTCCTACGTTGAAATCCTTCTCTTTAGGTTTTGTCACTCTTTGGGCGTAGTGCAGTCTCTCTCGAATGGCGAATATCCCGAGGGAATTTCGTGTGTTTAGCTTAGGTAAAGTTATACCCGACTGAACTCTTTCGCGAAGAAAGTTAAGATTTTTGAATCGCCCCCTTGGGAAGTCCCGGATGCTGCATGGGCTTTGGATGTGTATATTCTACGCGGCTTTTCTATTACGCGTAGGGACCTCATCCGGGAGTATGTATCCTCGTGATAGCCACTCTCAAATTCAATGGTTTCCGTTTGAAACCCTAGAGAAAAGAAGAATTTTAGTGTTCTGAAAAATATTTCGTAATATTGTATAAGAACATTCGGTAGAATAGGTCTCTCAAACGCTGAACTATTTAAAAAAATTACTATCAATAATGAAGTTCATGTTTAAACATAACAGCTAGGTATTGATATTTTCTAGCATCTTTAGCGCACGGTAACATTTGAAAGGAATTATGTAATGGCGAAGAGAGTATAAATGTTCCATTTACAAATTCGCGGAATTTTCAGTAGAAATTACCGTGTTTTTCTAGGAAGGTACGAAATTACGCGGAGCTGGAATAATCAATATCATTTTAGATTATGAGCCATCCAGGGACGGTGGCTGGGAGTCCCAACGTCAATATTTTTCTAAGCGTCTTCACCTTCATATATCTTCATTAAAAATGAAGCGCACTTTCTAGGCTTTTTATTCGCTATCCCCTCTATATTTTTCCTATCATAGTCGAATTAGATGATAGACCTAGCTCATCTTAATTATTTTCTCCTTAAAGATCGGGGAATTAAGCTAGGGACCTTGGAAGAATTAAAAAGAGGAGGTGATTGCATTTAGTTTTGTTTGACTGTACGATTACTCGGAGAGCTTACGTGAAAGGCGGTTAATTAAGTTTTGAACCGGCTTGTTTGAGAACCATATTTCTAAGAAATTGAACGAGGAATTCATGAGTTGAAGTGTGTAGATGAAGCTCGCTTTGTTTAAAAATAAAATAATAAAAAAAATATCCCCACTAAAACTTACTTTTTTTGAGAAAGTGTTCTCCCGTTTTAATGGATCCAAGATGGAGGGAGGGTTTAGGAGTGGAATTTTCTTCTCTATAGAGGGAGTCAGCTTCGCGGGACTAATTATTTTTTAAGCCCTTTTGATTCGACGTTCGTCTAAAGAAAGTTCCCTACAGTATTTTTTTTTCTCCACCGTCTTATACTTAGTTATTTTGCGCCTCCAGCTAGGTTTCGATAACGAGAAAAGATCACGAGAAAAAGCTAATTGCCAGTTTTCGGAACTGTTCTCGGATCTATCTATTCTTGTGTTTTTTAACTTCTCCCTTTTTTTCAAACGAATCTTTCACCTTCGTTTTGTTCTTATTAGCCGTCGGCTTTAAATTCAATTTGGATATAATTACAGCGTGTTTAAAGTTGATTAAATTAATTATTAACAGTTTAATCTGTTTAGAGGTGTGTGTGTGTGTGGAAAACCGTTTGGATTAGCAACTTAAGAACATAATTGTGTAAGTTGAAGTTGGTTTACAATTAGATGTGATTATTTTAATATAGTACTTGGAACTTTTTAACTAAACCCCACGTTTTTTGAACGTGTAGGGTGAGCTTTAAAGAATTAAATTTCTGTTTATTTCATAATCTATGAGGTTTAAAACTGTTGTGGCACCATTTTACCAACCCGCGTTAATACCGCAAGGGTATCTCTTTCCATCTTCATGTAAAACATAATCACATTTTCAAAGAAAAAATAAAAGAGGGAAAGATATACTGTTTAGAAAGGCGAAACACACCGTTAGTGTGTTCTTCAGGAATTGTGTTTGGCTTAGCACCAAAAAACTCGTTAGACGAAACGTTTTGAACAAGTTTTATAAATAATATCGTGTTCGTTTCAACCTTTAGAGGGGTTACTTGACTATGCCGAGGTTTTTTTCTCTCGAGAGATATAGACACTATGTAAGCTGTAACCCACTAGAAATAATGTCATAAGTGCGTGTGTGTTAAGAAGTGCGAATGGTTCCAATCCCCCTTAATTTATGCAGACTTATCACAAACACCCTGTAGATATCCATAATTCGAAAAGGAATATTTTAGTTTCGTGTATAGCGCCTTATACACAATTTATATTAGGCCTACATTCTTTAAGTTGGTTCTTTTTTTTTCCGAAAAGGTAGGCCTAGTGTGTTGTAGGTAGGCGTTATCGTGGTGCGGAGATTTCTGCGGACGCAATCAGAGATGACAGTGAAGGATTAACTCCTTTTCTCTCGGAGCACTTTGTGAGCTAGGCATAAACACAAAACCAACCACCAAACACCGGGCTTATACATGGATGGAATTTGCTAAAGATAACGTTCTACGCCCGAAACACCGTCATAACTTGTTAAAACTTTTCCTCTAAAAGCGTTATTCCCTTATCAATGAGGTTAAATCAAGGTAACGTTAAAGTTAGATAGTTTTAATCATGTCCATGGTGTTCCTCTAACTAGGCCTAGTTTACTTCAGTAATTATCTGTTCTGTGACCTCATCAACATGATTTTTCAAATCGTTGAGATTATCTTCAAATTCTAGAGAGTTTTTTTTGGTTCAAATCGGTGAGATTTTTCTATGTATACTGACAAACTTTATTTCATATTTAAAATAGTTCTTAAATCCTAAAATAGATTGAGAGTAGGTAGTTCTAGCTTGGATCATAAAACACAATAACCTGGCGTTCAAAATAGACTTGCTTAACCCTTTTACACGCTATATTAAAAAAGAACAATTATCACGTGTACTTTCTTAGGTAAGTTGACATCTTCAGAGAGGAGAAACTATGGGGATACATTTATTTTTGGGTGGTCGGGAAATCAGTTGGCTCGTGATCCTTTCTCTTGCTATTAAAGTTAGCGGCTAACGGTTCACGTGTGAGTTCTTTTATTACTACATCTCCCTATTTTATTTCTCCAAGCTTCCCTCAACGGTTCCACGTTTCTTTTCGAGGTAATTTAAAAATAAAAACCCCAGGAAAGATTTACTAATTTTAACTTTCAGGAGAATGAAAGTTTTTTTTTATATTTAATTTTTTTTCTTTTTATTTTTCGTTTTCAAAGTTTTCCATTAGGTGAGATATAATAGCGCAAAAAACCGCGCGAAGCTCCCCTTTGCTAAGCTTACTACAAACTTAATAAGATACTATCTCTAAATTTCGAATTAGATATGTCAGTTAAACCTGACATTTTGAAAATAAGCTCGGGTTAAGAGTAATTTTAAAAGAGTAATTTTCGGTGTAAATTTAGTTTTTGGCCTGGAATGAAAATAGTGTCTTGTACAAGTCGCTTTTGATTATTCGGGTCTTCTAAACGGCCCTGTGTTGGTGGCGGTTCTCCTTTATCTAAGTCTATAATGAAAGAAAAATTGTAGTAATGTTTTCTTTCTCAAAAAATTTATCTGGCAAGTTTTATACTTAGTTTTAATCCTAGCTATATAAATTAAGAAACATATTTTACACATTTTCTTATATCAATAATTCGTAATAATAGTATTGTATTGGAAACATACGATTAGTAATTTTCTTGCATTAGCTTTATCTGGTGGAACTAAGTGGGAGGAGTTTATTTAGGCTTTTAAGGAATGTAAACAACTTGAACGATAGATCCTTGAAGCTGTCGCCTTATATTATTAACTATAACGTTTATGGCAACGTAATTAGTGTTTATAGAAATTTATGTAATATCTTTAGCCACGTTAATACTAATTTTCTTTCTTGGTGCAACTCGAAATTAGAAGCTTTAAGTCAAGATGACGCGGAATGGCAAAAATGGAGTTGGTTCGTACCGTTACTTTTACGTTTCGTGTTTTCTCTTAGGATTAAGCTTATCGGCTTAGTATATGTGTATACGTATAGTTGGCCTATATTACGTTGGTCTTGGGTAATCGTTTTTGGCTATTCCCAAAAGGGAAAAGGGAAAAGGGTTATACCGTATACTTTGTTGTTTTCTTTCTTCATCTCTTGAATCTTTATTTTCTGGAACTGCATGGGAAGTTCAGAGTGCGCGCCGCTTACCAAACACCAAGAAGATTGCTGTTTAATTCCTTAGTCTAACGAGCCGCATCTCCTATTGTAAGGACCCTTTCAATGAGAGAAAGAATGTAGTTTCGTTCCTGACTTTGATAAGCTTAAAACGTGTATATTCGATAGGCTTAAAGCGTGCCGAAACTTGATTCAAAAAGAGCCTATGTTGGGAAAGGATCTAATTCTCATTTTTCTTAGGTTCTTCTTTTTGTTTTTCATTCGTAGCTCGAGAGCCAAACTACATCGTACCTAAATTGCTTTCTCATCATTCTAGAGCTTAATTGCGGGACGGCCTTAATTTTGAACGTCTCTCGAAGCACGAATCTTATTAGCCTTATTATTGTCATTCATATAGCGAATACACTCGCTGTGATTATCAGACATTCCCTGGAGGTAGACAACTATGCCCGCACTCACGTATCATATAGTTTCCACCCCAAAACCGAAAAGGGATTGTACTGTACATACTGTAAAACATCAGCATTCCGTTCTCTATTTTGAACGACTTTAATTTTCAAATTAAGGAAAAAGAAACGAGGATTAGTTTGAGCATAAGTTCATAAGATATGTTCACCATAAGTTTCTCACTGGTAACTTAGAAACTGGAGCTTGTCATGAAGTGACGTCGATCATAGATTCTTAATAGCAAAGCGACGGCTGGTTAGGCGCTGTCAAAGTCTTAGTATAGACTAAATTGGACAATATGAACTGCAAAACAGAGTGTAGTTAATTTATTTCTCGTGTCGTTCTCGAAGTTCGAACTAGATCTCCGTAAGTCCCTAGCATTACGAAGTATAGGTTTGTATAGTTTATTTATTAAGATATCTGAATACCCGCTCTCCCCAAATTCGTTAACCAATGCCATAAACTATTGAATTAAAACCAATTTTTCTCGGTATAGTCTGGAGATTTTTAGCAAACGTTATTTATATAGGAATAATTTATGCGTCGCTTAGATTTGTAAAACAAATTATGAAAGCGGCCGGGTGACTCCTACCAATTCCGGATACGAAAAAGAACGTTCGGATCTGTTCCAGTACGCACCGTTTCCATTGAAACCGATTGAGGGGGTCCCACTTTTAAGTTATATATTGGTTCTATGACTTCCTAACCATTCATAGACAAATAAACCCAAAGGACAATGCGTCATAGCGGTTCCAGTAAAAGACCCTGGATGTTTTCTTGCAGTTCCTCAAGGGGAGTGTGATAACTCTATCACTCCCACAGAGAGAATCAACAGTAGAGAATGGGTTCAATTTTACTGTCAATGCTTCCTCCGTTTGGTTTATGACGTATTTCCGGCTTAGCCTGGAAGACCATGCACATTCCCGCAATACGTTGTTTGTCTACGCTCCACCCCAGATAGAGGTCCCCTCGGCCAAATTAGCTGCAAAAGCTTGGAATATCGTATGATTTATCGTTTTTAGTAAGGCTACGTACGTCCGAGAGTTGACCCAATATCTAGATGGGCATTTTTAAATCTAAACCTTGGTGCCATCATTAAGCCCAGTTTGGTCTTAGCTACCGAGTTGAATTGAAATAGAGGCTTACTTTGTAGTTTTGAGACAATCTAACTGCGTTGGCGGGGACAATAGTACTAAAGGTTCTTGATAGTGGTATTATTTTAACTCGACGTTTGACGGTATACGCGAAAAGAGGACAGAGTGAGTCCGGTGCCTGGGAGATGCGACAATCGGGAAGAGCTTAAGCGAGGGAACCAACCAAGGCTACCTAAATGCGAAGTGTCAAATCAATTACCCGATATAGGGGGCGGTTTCTGCTGGTAGCGTCACCATTCCTCTTTTGTACTTGCTAGTAACAAGGAGAAATTAATCAAGGAGGTTTATTGAGGAGTATTTTTGAGTTCAAACACGCGCAACTTTAGTTAAGTCAATTTCTACTACGTCTCCTATAGTTATTACTCCTTGTTAATTCAAAATGGTGTTGAGTTCTGCTAAGCCTTGTTGCTGGTACATCTTATAAGTCTTTATAATTTATTGAAGACTCGATCGAAGGAGTGTACGAGGGGCTACTTAGGATCGTTTAGCTTTCATTTGGCAACTATTTTTTTTCTTTTTCTCAAAGAGTTTCTTAAACTGCTCGCAGAGTCTCCCTCCCCCTGACCCCACTTTTTTGAATAATGGCGTATTTGCTTTGCGGTTGTGTTGGGTTTGTCTGTTTCTGACTTCCAATAACTAATTCTCGCTGTTATCGACCTTAATTGATTCATTTTTGTTGAAAACAAATACATGTGTTATTGGTTTTTCTTCACTGATTTGACATTTATGCGATTATATATTAATCATAAGCTGCCCATAAATAAAACAGTGGTTCGACCCCCCCCCCCCATTAGAAATCATATTATATTTCCATCGCAACGTTCAAAATATAAAAACTTGGTCAGGTCTGGATTGCGGCGAAGGTTTTCACACCCAAAACTTTGTCATATTTCTTTATGTTACTAAAGTCGCCTGCGTTGCTAGGTTGAAAAAAAAATTGGTTTCAACAGGGCTATTATAGAATAACGCGAAGTTATCAACTACCTGAAACTGACTATACGGACTTAGGCGTAGTAGGGTTATGAGGAAGTGAATCTTCGAGTAAATTTACTTCCGTTTATACCAACAGAAAGTTTCTGACGTATAGAGGAAGTTGAGAGAGATGAGCTCGCGAACTTAAAAAAACTTAAACGTGGCTTCTTTTTGAAGAATGGCGGGGAAGGGAGCTTGGCGAGATATAATTTCCCTTTAGGAAAGGAGAATAAACAAAGGTTCCTCTTTGTTTTAATGCCGGACACTTTTTGACGCCAAACTTTTTGGCTTGACACGTAAC
Organism: Phalangium opilio; assembly: GCF_054372755.1. Classification (NCBI taxonomy): domain Eukaryota; kingdom Metazoa; phylum Arthropoda; class Arachnida; order Opiliones; family Phalangiidae; genus Phalangium; species Phalangium opilio. The sequence continues at coordinate 492,412 of NW_028324189.1, forward strand.
GGAAACACGCCGGAGATGAACAACCGCCCAGTTCCTACGCCCAACCAGTCTCAACTTCAACCCTAATCTTTTCCCGCCGCCTTTAAACCGGTGCTGCAGCCACCGCACCATTTCTTTAAAAAACGTTTTAAACGCGCTATCACCCGAGATAATAATAGCGCTTCGCTCTATTTCCTCTTTTTTACAACCTCTTATTTTAGGAAATCGAGCCAAAACTATCATAAAGAATTCTTCGGGGTGACTCTACCGACGTTCTCCTTTATAAATTAGACTAGTATCTGCCAGACTAGAAATGAAATAGGGATTTTTCTACGCCACATTATTAATCTTTTTGAAGTTCCCTCGAAAGTGTTACGTATCAGGTTAAACGTACAAAGCTAATATCCCTTCCATACTTATTGTAGAAAGTATCTTCAAATGCACGTGCTCAAATTTAGGCGCCAAATCTCATCCAATAGGAAAAATATAATATTACAGGTAAAAATCAACCTGATCTATATAATAAATACTTAACCAAGACTCGTTTATAAACATAACAAAATTGGTCAAGCAGTGGTCAAGCAATGGTTTTTTTCTCTCTTTGAAAACTTGGTTATGGATCAATTAATCATTTAGTGGAAGGTCGTTTATTATTAGTTTTCGAAACTTACGGTTTGATTCTGACGTAGACCATATTCTTGGTTTGAGATCTATTTTTGTTTGTTGCTTTTAATGGGCAATGTCTGGGTTCTGGAAGCGTATAGTAGACCAAACGCGTACACTCTTCCCATTATAACTTATTTTCTATCGATTTAACCAAAGCTAGCTGATGTTATTTATCACGGAGCCGCGCTTTATTTCCGTTTGGAGTATTCGGTTTCGTTACAGATCTAATCGATTTCCGGTTTTCCCTCCCCCTCCTCCCCCCCCATCTTTCGCATTCTTCGATTTTTGATGTTGCAGAATCTACAACCAGGGCATTCTTTTTCATTATTATTAAAGGGAGGGTGAAGAGGAAAGTCGAGTGATTTTTAAATCGATTCCTCTACTAATTATAAGCCCAACATCCAGGAAATATCTCAAAATTCAAATTTGGTTGATATTTCATGGATAATTTTAAATTTGCACCTCCAACCAATAGCGTAACGCCCTGCCTTCTTGTTAAAAAAATCCCATTACACACTCCATGCCGAATGAAATTTAGCGCGAGATTTAATAAAGTTTGAGCTTGATGTGACAATAATGGCGCGAGATACAAAACACGCCACGTGGGCTAGGCGTTACGCGATTGGTCGGAGGTGCTAATTGAAAATTATCCATGAAATCTCAAACTAATTCGAATTTAAAATCATTCGGAGGTATTTCCTGCTATGCAGATAGGTCTAGTAGAAGAATCGATAAAAATCTCTCGAATTTCCTTTTCACCCTCCCTTTAAATGAACAAAAAACTCTTAGCCAAATGCGAATCGTGCCCGTTTTGCGAATTAGGTTATTTTAGTCTCCGTACATTTGGAATTGTTTTTGAAAACTATATTTTTATTTCTTTTAAACGTGGATCTGTCTTCGAGTTCGTTTGTCATTTTGTCTTCCTATATATCTAGCTTTATGGCGCTTATAAATATATTTCTTGAATTTTCCACTTCCACTTCCATCTCCATCTTTTCTATGAATATATTTAATTATTCCAATCTTAAATAATTATCTTCAGGTAATAACATCCTTTGAAGCACAAGGGTTTTCCGTTTCGACTCAGTCTCTTTCATCTTCATGTTGGTTTTGTGGCAAACCTCTATGTACGTATCTTGACGTAATGTTTGCGTAACAATCAAACTGGCGTTAGATGGTTACATTTTCGCATAGTTCAGTATTCTTGTAAGAACTGTATAAATTCTTTAACGTGTTACAGGGTTGGGTGGGGAATAAGGCACCCTAGACTCGACGTCTTTGCGCGTGGGGACATTTTTTTGGCAACCATAAAGCATTGAGGAAAAAGGCGCCAAAAGAATACGCGGGGAATGGCTAAAAGAGATAAATTTCTATGACGTCAGTTACACCAACGTAGCTCCTTTTTTCTTCTCAAATTTTTTAAAACTCGCCTCTAAACGCGAAAGGTTTTCTTTGGCTATAAATCGGTTTTGTCTTGTTGTAATATCTGACATATTAAGGTAAGGAGATCAAGAAGAATCATTTTAGAACGTTGCAATTTGCATAACTGGAAACAAACTATTCCGCACCAATTACAATTCTTTAAAGCGCGCGGATACCTTTAGAAACACGGGTAGAATATATTCTCCGGTAAATTTCTGGAGACTTTATTCTGTATTTTTTGCAACAATAGATCCCTTTCAGGCTGGAGCAACCAATAGCAAGCACTAAGCCAAAATAGGCCTTTCGATTTTTTTTCCAGTACCCTTAATAGCCGGAATCGTTCGCTAACATATCCTCTAGCTGCGAGTATATAGTCTTCTTAGTCCGGCTTTAGGCTGAGCGGAATTTCCCTGGGGCTTTTTTGATGGTTAGAAGAAAAGACAGGCTTCCAAAAAATAGAAAATGTGTCCCGCCATAGATGGAAGACTGTTGATGGTCGGACAATACACGAATTTTCCCTTCCTTTAGCCAGGACTTCACCAACTAATGGTTAAGCAACTCCTATTAAAAATAAAAACCTATAGAAGCCCTTGTATTTCCAAAAATTCGCCGAATCCTTCTTGGAGATTTCACGAGACCAACTAAATCGCTATGTTGCCTTAAGCACTGGAGACAGTAACCTAACCAAACGTAACGATACCATGTTGAAATTTATCCACAGTATCGCCATATTTATAGAGTTTATTTCCCAAACCATTATGGTCAAATATCAATGACGTAACTTGTACCCTCCCGGTTCTTAGCTATTATTGGCTCCTTGGGTCTTCTTTTGTACCCAAGCGCTTTAACACTTTCTCGAGCCTAAGGTCTTAGATAGAATCTAATAAAGTCACTATCTACGTCCTTACAATATAGGATGTACCGCACTGCGAAGAAGAAAGGAAGAAGAAGAAAAAGCCCCGTTCTCTTTTATAATGCTCGGTACACTGTACGTGGCCAATGTCAAATAGATGAATACGAAATCCTTCAGTAAAGAGAATAGATTTTGGTGTTAACGATCCACTTCCGTTCTATCCGTCTTTGTAGATTCATTTGGTTTGGTCTTCCGCGATATAACCTTATTTCCAACCGTACGGGGCTAATTCATTTGTTAAACCTGACAGCCAGCTAGCTAAGGAACGGGACCTCGATTTTGAAACGATGAGTATACATTGTACTGTTCAGTTAATCTTTAGCTTACCCTAAATCGAATTGTCTCCACCGAGTACTCTACAAGGTCTTCTAGGAATAATCTGTCTTAACATCTACGACCAGTAGACAAAATGTTTTCCACTTCTGGTAAATGAATATACAGACGGCAGCCACAAGCGTGTACAATTTAGTTACCCATTATCGGTTCGGTAACAAATAATTAAAGTTATCGTAGCCCTAATCGTAACCATGATAACAATCCAATTTTTCCGCATTTGAGACGTCTTCCTTATCCATCCAAGCATCTCTAACAGTCTGCAGTTATTCTTTGTGTTATTATTTTCTCTTTTGATTAGGCCCAGGCAAAACGAATTGTACTTACGACCTAGGTATGGTTTGTTTTTGGCGTGTGCTCGCATTCACTCGATTATGGTGGTGATGGCAGATTTTGGCTCGCGGAATGTCATCGGTTTGTAGAGGAGAGTAAGTGAGAGGCGATGGTGGCTTCGGTTTCTGACATCGTTTATAAGAAATAGCGTTCTTCCGTCATTCCTTCTTATTCTACTTTGTCTTCTGTGTTTTTTCTTTCCTTCTTTACTCCGCATGGAAATCCAGATACGAACGAATATTGACGATCTGACGACGAGCTTCTCCTGCGTTCTTTTGCTTCTTTCTTTCACGTAAACCGATATCCCAATTTTTTGGGTCATATTTTGGCGTTGCTCTAAGTTGAGACGTAACAACGTATACACTAGCCTAACTCATAAGTATTTCAATTTGTTCTACTTTTTTTTATCAGGTATGTAAGTGGAAAAACGTATTTTCAAAGTGATAAATAATAAATGAGATCATAAGTTTATAAGATGTGTTCCATAAGTTAACAATACCTATACTTAATTCGTAATGCTAGAGACTTACTTAGAGCTAGTTCACCTACGTCACTAGCTCCAAGTAACCAATGACAAACTTATGGAAGATATCTTATTCATTGCGAGAAACGCGGAGCTACGTTGCGAGTTTTCGTATCCTTACCTAAAACCATAAAATAACTTTAGATAATCAATAATATACAATGTTAAAGAATCAATTTCAAAATGATGAAAAAAAAAATAAAACTCCCTTCACGAATATTTTAAAGTCTTTCCCCTGAAAATTCTCAATCTTTGGAGAGAGAAGATCGGTTTCTACTGGAAAAATGTTTCTTTTTACTTTTTCAAATGTTTTTCCTGTTTTCCATTTTTTTGGAAACTAATTTCTTTCTTTTTTTTTCGTTTTGCGGCAAAAAGGTTGGCGAGAATTTTTAGCTTATAGAAAGAGAGGGAAGAGAGCTCTGTAGGAGTTTTGAAACTGGTAAGGGATGAAAAGAGGAATGGAAAAAACCTCGAAGTAATGGTCCGTGCAACCCTCGTTTCACTCCCCTCTCCCCTCTTTCGACAGCATTCTTGCTTGCTCCATCTCTCCGCCCGCCTTCTCTTCCACGCGTCCCAACTATCCTCGTGGCTCTGCATCAAATGATACGAGAGAAACCTAACATCCAAAGAGTACTTACAAAAGGATACGAAAGAGTTCTTTTTCGTAAAAGATGCCTCCATGATTCAAGCGAGATCTAAGAAAGTTCATAAGATATGTTCCATAAGTTTTTCAATGGTTACAAACTGGAGCTTGTCATGAAGTGACGTAGCGTCATAGATTCGAGGTAATGCGACGCCTGGTGACTGGGGCGTTGTCAAAGGCTTAGTATAGACTAAATAGGTAGATGGACTCTAAAACTAACCGAGTGTAGGACTTTAATTCTCGCTTCCGTCGTTCTCGTGCTAGCTCGAGCATAGCATTACGAAGTATAGCCAGTGTCATTCTAATGGAACATATCACTTATAAACTTATGCTAAACCCTATAGTGGATGAGGTGAACTCTGTCCATAGATCACAAATATTGAATAGATGGTATGCTCCTCCAGTTTAAAATTCTCTTTGCTAACTTCTATCATCTTCGAAGAAACTCTGTTTAACTGTAGTTAAATTACAAGAGGTCGCCTGGTTCTCACATCACCAGTATTCCTCTATAGCTGCTGGACCTTTCCTGGAAGAATATTTTTTTTCTTTCAGTATTTTTTGCTTCAGTAAGATGTTACGTTTTCCTTTCCTTTTTATTTTCTTCTCTTTTGGTGGGGGTAAAAGTTGGGGCTAGGGGTCACCCGATACTCTTGTAGGACCTCGAGTTTTTATCCTACTTTCTTTCCGGTTTTCGACCCCCGCATTTCCACGTCAGTATCAGGTAACTTCCGATTTGACCGAGCTGCTACAACCTCGAACCCTTTCCCATCAGAAATGTATTATCGCGAAGTGTCTTATTGCGGGTGTCAACTATGTTTACCCATCTTGGTTTCAATATGATATAGGTCCACATATCACGTTCAAAGGGGGAATTTTGAAATGCCAAGGCCTGGGATTTAATGTATCTAACCAGTATATGAAATTCTTTAAATCTTTAACTAAATACTTGGTGGGTTTCAATCTGGGCTAGTATTGGAATTGAGAATTTGGGATGGATTTAGTATAGAATCTAGAATATTCAATATTTAGTTGGCATTATCTCGAGGAAAACCTAATGAACAATTAAATTACCTGTTATCCAATATAAATCAAGTGGAGATAAGTAGCAATTTATTTACAGCAATTACACTTCAGATAATCATCACTTTAACACTATTTTCTCGTGAAAAACATTTTATATTCTTTTAGTAAGTGTTGAAGAAGTTCATGGCAACTTGTTTGACCTACTTTATCAAACCATTTTTGATGACTTAGAACCCTGGAAATATTGTTGAGCAGGGGTTCTTCATTTTTATATACCTCTTGATAAAAAGCTCTCGCTCATCTTCCGAACAGTAAAGAAACGTATAACGGGTGTTGCTCTTTGCCGTCAACCATTCTGTTATAAACCGCACCGCTGTCATTCGGTATTACGTTTTACACAAAATTTAATAACAACCCTTGTAAAAAGTAACATCGGCGTATTTTAGAGGGAAAGAATAGCAACACCCGGTACCGAAATCTCTTTTTTTGTGTGTTCACCACTCGTCTCGACCTGAGAAAAGAAATTTTTCTTAAAAAGTATCGAGTAAATGACTCGTGAGCAACTCAAAGTAAATTTAGGAAACATTGCCTTTACGCGTTTGAAAAACAATCGCTCCCCAAGCGAGATTTCTTTTCGCCGAATAGACATTTGGTCAAATTAGATTTTTATTATTATTTGGCTCTATAGATCCACGATTTTCTCTTACACACCGTGAAGGCTTATAACCAGAATGTGTTAAACCACTACATCATTGTTTGTGGAAAATCTCTTTGCGTCTGAATCATAAAAGTTTCAATATTCGTTAAACCAAATTTTTTGAGTTTAGAAACTTCGGGCGCTTTCATAATTTGTAATATCACGTGGTTTTGTGAAATGTGAATGCATTCTGTTCATCAAGCCTTTGTTTTTGAATTTTCAAATTCACGTGCTTTTGTTGTGAATACATTCTGTTCATTAAGCCAGCTTTCTCAGTTTGAAAAGTCACGTTCCAAGTCCACGCAAATTCCTTTCGTTATTCAAGGGCAGTGCTCTGAAAACTATGACACAATTACTTATAATAGTTGTTCAAAAATGATTCTCGAACGAAATTCGGTATTTTATTATTTCCGTTCTAGAAATTAATGTAAAAAAATAGACCAATCACTTTCCTCGTAAATCGCCTACGTGTATTCCGTGCTAAAACCGTAAAAACCTCCTCCCAAGTACAGACTTTCTGATTTACTTCGCTATATATTGAAGAAGAAAAAAAATCCGCTTTTGAAGTTAAGCCTAACGTTAGGCTTAACAACGAACCGTAGTTAGAGGATGTCTCCGAAACAACCGTCAGTTCACAGTTACTTAGACGCAATGACCTCGTGCCTACGTTGGTGTCAATTTAAGATTATCACGACCGGGAAACTAGGGTAACATTCGGCTTGTACTTTTTCATTTTATCGAGAAAGTGAAAGAGTGAACGTCTAAATATTGACCGTATATAGTGGGCAAGCAATAGCCCCCTTGGTTATGGACAAAGTTGTATCGCAAAGCACGTGACGCTGAGACTGTATAGTAACGAAAAAGAGACGACGAACACCCAATTTCCCCCCTACTTTCTCTAAATAAGATGTCGGAAACTTGTCCTTCATTCTAAATTAATTTCGAAAGCAAAATATCAATTCTTAAAATACATGATCACCTTTGTTCGCGTTTTAGATTTCTAAAGTTCTAATTCAAGCACTCCTACGTATTTTTTAAACAGGGTCTGAGTACCCTGAATCAAGAGGACAAATGTCCGACCTGGTGCTTTGAAAACTCCGTGAGTTTCGAAATTTTTATTCGTTTTTTATACGAGGAATTCCAATAAAGTTTCTTTCTTGCGTACTTTGGAAATATTTTTCAAGTTTTTGGGAGAAGCGGATGAAAAAATGTGTGGGGAGGAAGGATATGCGGAGACGCGTAGTAGTAGAAGAAGAAGAAGAAGGTGGTGGTGGTGGTATTTTATTTCTCGATCACGGCGTGTTGGACTTTGTAAGACTTTACTCAAACAGAACCAAGCAACAAAATATAAAGTAAAGGGGATCAAAATTTTTTTTCGATAGGGCATACGACGAACGTACGCTCATGCATTGCTCCTTTTTCACCTAAATTCCCTGATTTTTATGTTTAGCTTCTTTAAGGATTATAATAAGAAAGGTTCTGCCTTGTCTGTCTGTTAGTAACGCTGAGAGAATTTTCTTTGCACAAAAACTGATTAATATTTTGATATAGATAGGTTTCACTAAAGGGGCTACAGAAAATTCCTTAGCTTAAACTTCAGTACAGTATTGTCAGGCTCTCTGTGAGTCAAATACCGCCTCTAGCGGCGCTTCTTGGCGCGAGGGGATAACCCAAGAAGACGCCCTCCCTACTATGATGTTTGTTTCTCTGTTGGAATTATTGCAATAATATATTAGCAGACCTACTTTAGTAAAAGTCTGAGCAGCCCTTCATTATTTTCTAAAATTAATGGAATAGGACTCTATTTAGTTCCTTTTTCTCGTTTGTAAGGTGTATCTTGATTGTAAAGTACATCTTTTGATCAGCTAAGCGAGCCACGTTCTCTAGATCGAGTCTGAAAGAGAGACTCAGTCAGGAAACCCACGAAAACATCATTAAAAGTTTTAGATTGGAAAAAGAGACTTCATCTTTCATAACCGAGGCTACTCCGCCTCGCCCCGCACCCAAAACCGCACGGATTAAGTTTTTCCCTCGGTTTTCTTCTCCTGAACTTCCTGGAAAAACGTTTTCCCATTTTAATTAAAATCGTACAACGAAATTTGGAAACACAAATGTTAAGTTCTATTTTAAAAACTTCAAAGAGTCAGTTTGCCAGTTGATAAAACTGCGAATTTTGAGCTGATTACGATATTCACTTATCGATTCCGAATCTTTGTTGGTCTTAATTGACCCGGGGGAATTAAACCTATTATATTTAAAGTGCATTAGCTAGAACCACCTGACCTACGATGATTAAATTGTATTTTTGTGGTCAAGTTGACATAAATCAGTTACCATCTTATAAAATGGCGGCACGATAAGTTACTAATTAAAACTGCCCCAAATACTTTGTTGATTTACGCAGTAGACCAATTAAGTATTTAACTCTTTGACTATTGATTAAGTTCCGAAAATAGGGTGTACCTAAAAGGGTGGTAGATCAGAAATACAGGGGCATGGTTCTATGGGAACAGTCATTGTACTTATGATGCTGTCTAAGAAATATCAGAACTACGGGGTCATGCTACAAAAAATGCAAGGAAAGAACAAGGCATTAATAAGGCCAAAAGATGATTCATTCCCTCAGTTTTGCGCAAGGCCTAGGATATCTGGTAACCTTGGCACGAGCTATCTCCCTTGAATTTAAGCCCTTTACTAATCCTTCATCTTTCTGCGCACAATCCTTGGCATCACTCCCCTCCCCCCATGTTCTCCCGTCTCCAAGTGTCTTTAAAGAAAGAGCTCTAATTGAGGCACTTTGTATTCCGCTATACTCATAATTTTTGAAACTGCGACCTCTTCTCTTTCTAATCCATTAATCCATTAATCCCCTAACAAGGCAACGTTTCAAAATTTTATTCTACATTTTAAAAAAAAAAAAATAATTTCACGTGTTACATGGCGGGATTAAAAAATTAAATACGCTTCTTTAAATTAAGTTTTTTCTTCTTGTTTTTAAGTTTAATCGAAGGGTTTAAACAATTTTTATTTAAAGTAAATGTAAAACGTATTAAAATAACAAATATTATATTTACACAACAACAACTTTAGAACATTTAGAGAAACTTTTACGGGTGCATTAATTCAGAGTAAACATAAACTTATGAATAATTATAGTCGTCGCTCCTCCGAGCAGCGCGGGTTGCAGTTTATATGAAAAATGATCGTACATACGGAACAGGTTGCGTATTCTCTCCATCTTTTAATTAAAATAACTATTACCTTGATTTAAGTGAGGAACACAGTTTGCCTTATAGTCGATTGAACGAGCGGTGGTTATACAATATGCATATTACAATTGATATTGGAGACTCTCTAATTATAAGGTCTTTTCCTTCCATCTCGCTTCTATAGTTGTTTTCTTTAAACTTTTATATCGGGAAAATATATTTGCGAATTTTGAAATTTTCTGTCAGCCACGGAATTTAAAATTAATGGTTGTTTCTAGTTGTTGACGGGAAAATATGCTCTCTCAAAGCATTTCAGACTCTTTTTCATAGATATTTGAATTTATTGTAAGTAAATTAATTGCTCATTTAGTTTTAATTAAAACTAAATCATTTGAAAATAAAAGGGTTACTTTACCAGAACTTTTTAGATTTGCATCATAGTATTTGGAAGTTTTGATGCGTCCTAGAAAATTTGTTTGAAACAAATAAAGGGGTACTAGTTTTTCTTTTTTAATGAAGAGAGTGTATGAAATAATGAATCATGTTTCTATATGATTCTGATATCCATGAACGCCGCTCGTCCTTCCTAATTTAGGCGGTAAATTATATTTCAATGAATAGAAGTCTAATACAATGCATTTCCTTTTTAGTTCGTCTATATATGCGTTACGTAACCGTCTTTGCTTTTCGCCATTGTTTAATTTTAAAATTTATATTTATTTTATTTAAAGTCTTCCAGGCAAGTTATTAAAATTTTAATGCTTGTCTTAAGGTGTATACTTAAAGAAGGGATAATTTTACATAATTATAATAGTCTCTCAATAGTTAACTTTAAGGCATTTTAACTGTTCAAATATTTCTATTCGAAATTATGAAATATGTTTATTACTTAAAACTGTCATTCTGCAATATACCATTTTAAATATAGATAAATTTGACACTTAATCAGTTTAGGCTTACTCTTTGACCCTTTCAGGGATGTCGGGACGTTATATTATAATCCTTTACAGGATAAGAAACCATCTTGTCTACTATTTTTTATTTCTATTTCTATTTCAAAATATATGAATTCTTAACAACATTCGCAGTCTCAAAAGGCAATTAAATTTTAGATTATAAGTTCTATCCAGACATATTCAAGCAGTTATATAATCCCAAATTTCCAAGCACCGTGCTCTGTACTGTCTGCAGTGTTGAAATCGTAAATAGTCTCTGTGAAATTTAGACGTCTGCCTTTGTCGATAAGACCTTGGTATCTCGTTGACCCGGCCAGTTAACGATTGAAATAAAGCCGACGAAAGAGGATTTGAAGAGAAATCTATCGAAGAGGTGGCTAAATAACAATACGCTTTAACCCCAGCCATTTTCTTCCCCCCAACAAGTGTTGATTGTCTTCCGAGTAATGGACGAAAGACGCCCGCGACGAAAGAACTTCCAATACTTACCCTTCTTCCTTCCAACTACCTCTCTCATATACTTCCTTCGAGAGGTTCAACACTAATTATTAGTATAATAGAACGTCAGATTTATTGTTAAATATACTGGGTGTTCGAAAAGGTTGGTGAGTCGAAAATGTAACATCTATCTCCATTTTGCCCTAAGGGACACTGTTTTCGAGTTATGATAAGAGTATTTTAGGGATGACCCCTTAATTAAATTAGAAATCATTGTCTTAATCAGTTTCTTAACAAAATTTAAGGGGCCGTCCGTAAAACACTCCAATAAAAACTTTAAAACAGTGCATGCCACGACTCAAAATTGATTTCCCATAGATCCATCCCAGCACTGTACTTCGAACTTACAGGATCACAATATCTTTCGTTATCATTCTTTGGTCGGTGTAAATTGCGGTTCGAAATCAATTCCATATAAGGGTATTGAACCTCTCGAATTGGATTCTCCTGTGCTTTTGTTGTTCCGTTAGCGTGGGGGGCATCTCCCCTCGGTCGGTCGTTCGGCCTCTGGTCGTTCTCGCCAGCACGGGTGCCCCCGAGGCTTGGGTGAGCAGCCGTGAAGCCGATACGTCACTCATAGCTCGATCTGTTTCCATAGGATAAGAAATATCCCATCCAAGACAAACAAGGAAAGAGAAACCTGTTACTCGCTAGAGATCCGAAACGCAAACATGACAATCTAATACGTTTCGATATGGCCCGTTTCTTCCAGCACTCTCTCCCTCTCTCTCTCCATCTTTTTTCCCTTTGCCTGTCCGACTTTGAACAATTTTTTTCTTACTATACTATTTTTATTTGATTTTATTTAACGTGAGAATAAGCTCTTTTTTCTGAGGTTTTTTTCCTATATATTCTCCATCGACTATAGCTTGATTTTTTTTTTTACAATTTTTATTTCTTATATATCGAGATTAAAAATGAAATTCCCCAGATAGTTTTTTTATGGATTCATATAAAAGAAGGATGTTAGTTTCATACGAATTTGAAAGTTTTTCATTTTAGATGGTTCCTCGAACTAGTTTTTCCGGATGTCGTAAGAAAGATGTACTTTAGTTAAACTACATCCAAATATTGATACAAATCTGCTTAGTTAAAATTCAAAATACACTTTCAGTCCGATAATACAATACGTGCATAAAGTTATCAATTTTAATTAAAATTTCAAAACAACGTACCTGTTTATTAAATTACAACAAGGTGTATGTAAACTGCACACCGGGAAACTGCTTTCAATTTTCTTTTTTAAATTTTTGAAAGACTTTGGTTACATTTTCTTCTGTCTTAAATTTTAATTAAATTCCTCCGCGACTCTATAGAACACGTTGGTATATGGTAAATATACTTATTTTCGTGTCATATTTTTCCGAGAAACAAAACAGAAGGCTGCCCTGGTTCGCGAGTCTCGTATCTCCAAATACCGTATATATGAAAAGTTTTAATTTCGGACTAGAGGAGAGCGGGTTTTCCCAATTTCCTTTTCGCTTGGAACTGATGTCGCGCCACTTCCGGAAGTTAAAGACAGATAAGGGTCTTGTAGCGTAGAGACTCGAGACCGAGTGCAACGGAGCACTTTAGTCAAAGTGAAATGAGAAACCTTTCCTTGTTCTACTGGAATAGATCGTTTTTCTCAAGTATTAAGCAACAAAAGAAGACCTGTGCATTTGAAATTAGGATGTAGAGATGTTTCCATTCTAAGAAGACTAGTTTTTTACGTTCATTACTTTGCTAGTAATTATTTGAGCCAACTGTTTAATCGAATGGCCATGTTACAATATGTCTACCGATAAAATTCAAATACGCGTATCTTTGCTATTTAATATAATATAAACCAGTGTACAAAAAATTCGATTGAAATGTAAGCCCCTGTACGATAGCTTCGCCTCGAACATTGGTATATTGCGTGGTAAACATTTCTACAGGCGCTAATAGAGAATACATTAGTTTTAAAACCCCTATAGTTCGGCTCACTCCAATAACAACCGATGGCTTTTATTATTTAGTTCTATAGTCATTTGAAGATTTTTGGATTTATCAAAAAAATCAACAGCGCTTGGGTCCGCACCTTGGCTCTTGTAGCGGTTATTTGAGAAACGATTGCCAGCTTCTTCCGGCAGTTTGGCTTCTGCTCATATTCACGGATGACTGGTCTGAAATGGTTGAAACTGAAAATATATGCCTCTCGGAATGTTCTCCCATTTCGAAACCATAGTATTACCGTATTAGAACAAAAGGCAGTAAACGCTCCATCACCTCCCATTCAGTCTAAATTATCCGATTTGATATTATGGTCGTTTATATATGACAGAAAGTATATAAAAGTCTGGAAAACTTACAAATACGTATACCACCTCTCGATATCTAACTCCAATCCTGCCAGAAAATGGAGAGAAATGGGAGATGAAAGGGAATGGACATTGTCCAAGGTGCATTTAAATTTTTCGCACTGAATTTTACATAATAGCCATGAACTCAAAACGTACATTGTATCTCAAGATGCAAAATCTTTCAACTTTTGGCGCGAAAAAAAATATAACAACACACGTGCTTTTAAGTTTTAATTTTCAGATTAGGCTTAGCAGCTAGTGCACGTGAAGTAAAAGCATTTCGCGCGCATTTTTTAAAAGTCTCCGACACCCCAGGATGATGGGGAGCTTTTGCCACCGAGTTAGGGAAAAAATGGGCAAAGAAAATGGTCCTAACGGCCAAGAAAAGAGCGGCGCGGCGTTTGGGAAAAGGTGAAAGGAAAGAATAGGGCCAATTCTTCATCGCCTTTTCGGCTACTGAATCTATCGGCGTATAACTTGGAAAAAGAGGGTTTGAAAAAGGGAAAAAAAAGATCCGCTTGTGTGGGACTGCATTGGGAGGAGGTGAAAAGATCGACGAGAGTATGGAAGCTATAGCTCCCGTTTCCTTTCCTTGCTGCTCCACTCCCACCAAATGCTTTCTTCCATGGCTATATAAATTGTTCTTTTTATAGAGGAGGGGGTATGGTGAAATAAAGAACTTCGAAACACGGCGGGTCAGCCCCGGTTTCCTTTTTTTCGCCATCACCCATCATAGATACCAAAAAATTATTTGGAGAGTTCAAAATAAGAGTAGAAATGGTTTGGTCTGTTATTGAGTCGTCAAGTGTTTCAAATTTTAAAATAATTAGAAATATCGCGTCAATAAGTTGTGGTTAGCTTAAAGACGGAGAAATCGTCGACTCTCATATTAACCGCTTTAAAAAATAAAGCTACTTATAACCAAAATGTCTATACTTCTACCTTAGATTCTATCATTTTACAGTCTAGACTAGCGAGATCTCGAGAGCAGTGGTACTGTCCCGCGACTAGGCTTAAATGGGCTCGTCCGAACCTCGTTGTTTATGCCGTATGCAACACCGATATTTATGGCCTGACACAAGCAGCGGCCGAGGATCCCCTTCTACCACCTACCATCCCACCCGTGATTACTAGAGACTGCCATTCTCATCGCCTTCCGCCTTTAGTTAACACTACCGTCTTACGTTGTAATCTCCTTAGATTCTCGAATGCGTTTCAAACTAGAGCGTTCTCCATTCGAAACTAGGCTAGGTTTAACCTTTGCGAATTATTAGGTTCAAGAGAGTTATACCAGACTAGTATAGCGTTCCTACATCAGAGATGAGATACATTCTAGTGGAAAACTCGTAGAAAAAGACGAGTATTAGGTATAAAACGCCTCTGGTGGCACGCATTTTGAACTGAAAAGAAAATTCTAACTACTATTACCACTTTTCTTTACATCGCACACACCCACGTACCACCATTTCCCTTTTTCAACTCTTTCATATTTAAATAAAAAAAACACAAGGGAACCGTCGCTATACTAAAAATTGTATATAATATTTTTCACCTTCAATCAAATGTAAGTAAAGATTCCAAGTAGAATCTATCCTGATTGAAGTGTTAATTAAAAATTTCTCGACGTCACAACAATTTCTCGTTTTTGCGCATTAATTTCTTGCTTAATTGTTCAGCCATTGCGTGATTTGAAACCATCGTGATGTCATAGCTACTATTATCTTTAGAGAAAACTTGGATAATTATGTTAAGTAGATGCGAAACATACCCTCTTCCCTATTCTCCATAAAAAGCGGAAATTTTTGTTATTATTTATTTGTATGGGGGACCTCTCAAAATATTGATGTTCTTGAGAAAAACGAATTTCTTTTTTTTTGGCAATCTTTTTCCAACGCGACAGAGCGTAAGTTGGGATTGATGTCTATAGACGTCGGATGCATAAATTTCTGCGAAAAAGGGAGTCAAGGGACGTGAGAGTTTGAACTTCGCAACAGAAGGAAAAAGGTCATTGTATATACTGTCTGAAGAGAGAATTTTAGAATGCAAATTTTGGGGGAAAGTTTTCCCAACTTAACTTCGTTATGCGGCGAAGAATGTAGACCCGCACCGACTAAATGAGATCTTGTCACGCAGACTTTATTCTGTTTGAAAGCAAGGAGTTGTAAAACTCATGTTGGATTATGTTTAAATGGAAGCAAATTATTTTATTATAAAATATGTCTTAGGTTATTGGGTTAAAATTTATCCGACCGTCACTTTTTGAAAATTTTATAAACAAAGGTCAACTGGCTTTTCAAATTTTGACCCGCGCCAGAGGCATGCTCTGTTTTGTTTTGTTACAGTTCATAGATAAACACATCACACTAAAGTCAACTGTACTAAACTGTACACGTTTATTTAGAAGGGTCAAAATCACAGGCTAGAAATGAACCCTCCTCTCAAAGTACATAAAACGAAAAATTACGTGGCAGGGTGACTTTTTTCTTTAATAAGGGGTTTTGAACATAATTAATAACGTCCCTCGGCTTTGAAGATTGATGAAATAGCCGACAAATATTGTCATGTAACTCCAGTAGGGTTAAAACATTGCGCCGAGCTTATACGATATATCAGATTCACGAATTCTTTTCGCAATTACTAGTTCATTAGAAGGTTTGCCTTAACAATTAGGTCACCGCCAAATTAATGAACTCCCAAGCCATCGAGTAACAGCTTGCGAGAAACTCCGCCCCTCCCCCAACCCAAACCCAAAAGTTTTAAAAGCTAGCAACAGTGTAAGGCTTAATCTTGTTTATCGTTTCCATTTCTTAGAAACTTAAAGCTCTAACTGGCTTTCAAACAAATTAGTCCCGAATTTAATTGTTAAAATTCGTAGAAAATTGCAGTTGCAGATGGTTGTAGTTTTAAGTAGCTCCAGAATTATAAGACGCTCTAGTCCTTCTTTTTGGAGACTTTTGGTCATAAACTTACGAATAAATCTAAAGTAATTTTACGAATCTTTTTAAATAAAAAGAATATAAGTTGAGTATAAGACGGAAGTATATTTCCCCCGAGATTTCTAGTCTTATCTTTTCAAAAAGCCCCTTCTTAAAAATTATTTTTCCATTTCGCGATGAAAAACCTCCTCATTCAATGGATAAGATATTATAACTCCGGGGATAGAACGTTCGTAACTCTGAGTAGACGTATAATTTTTGATATAAAGAGCGGCCATGGCCACCGGATGTAGACGAAAGATGGTCCGACAATTGACCCCGTCGCCTTTCCTCCGCTATTCGAGGTCGAGTCTTGGGGGAAATTTTGGGACAGTCCCTGTTTCCCTTCCAGAGTCCCAGTAGACTTCATCCCTCTCTAACTCCATAACTAAGCATATAAGAGATGAACGCGTAGTTTCCGACTCTTCACAATCCCTAACCCAAGTTCGTCTCGAGAAACAACCTCTCAAAGCCGAATAAACCGATTCAACCGGATATACGCTAAAGCTTAAAGGGTAAATCTAACGAGAATATTGTCTAAATTAAGTTATTGATGTCATTTCTGCTTAGAACCTAAAAATGCCTTAGGACTGGTCCTTTAATAACCGCGTCCTTTCGGCGTTATTCGGCTTTGCCGAGTGGTTAAAGGAAGACACTCCTCTTCCCTTCTATTTTAAGGTTCACGGAACCGGGAGATGCTGAGCTATGACGAAAGTTAAGGAATGAGATGGTTGTCCATTTAAGAGGGGTAGATCGAGGGGGGAGGGGAGTTCACGAGGGGATTGAAAGATGAGCAAAATGAAAGACAAAGGAACCGGTTAAGATGACATTTCGGGCATGAGCGCGCGCGCAGCTAGTGCCAACGTCTTTGACAAGACGCAATTTAATTTGTAGAAATTTGCGCTCCTCGTGTCATCAGAGAGCCGCTTTCTCTTTGCCTTCGTTCCGGTTCCTCGACTGATCTTAAGAAGGCCAATTTTATTCGGCCCTGCCTTGAGTCTCTTCCCTTGATTCCTATTGACCCTTAAATCGCCTCAAACTGTTTGAGAAGCCGTGATGGAAGACGCAATATTACGTTTTCGGAAATAGAGATTAGAATATAGTCTCGTCGTCAAACCTTCTTCACCCAACCTATTACTTTCAGTTTCAAAGGAACCCGCGAAGATACGTTTCAGTATATTAGAGATTTTGAAGTTGGAATTCCAAAATTCATCTAAAATTCACTATCTATTAAAATTAAGCATAAAATATTTTATAATATTTAGTAGACTTCACTAAAGAAGGCCTTTCAATTGAACAATTTGGAGACCAATAATTTATGTTAGTCCGGAGTCATCTCAGTGGCCTTAAATTTGAAAGAGTAAAACGGCTGTGACATTACATGGGTATCATTTTTAGTCCTCTACGCTTCTGAAGGGTTCCTGCAGGAGAGCTCGATTTGGTTTGAAAATTTTGAAGTTCCGAGTGATTCGTAGGAAAGTATAGAGATCCTTTTTCCAATCCGCCATCGTATCCCATTCGCCCACTTTGAAATATTTCGTTTGGCTGTGAATAAAATCCTACAACAAGGCAAACGGATAGGGGAGAGCCTTGGGAAGAGCGCTAAAAGATTTGGGAAGCGTGTCCGAAAATCTCTTATTTTTTTTTCTTCTTTTCTTTCTATTTCTTCTCCGGGTTTTTTTAGAGATGGCAACCTAATTCTCTTTCTCCCAACGTTCGCACGTATTTTTAGATTTCTTGTAGTCGAGATTTTTTCGCGACTCTTACCGATAAACTCGACTTAACACGGTCGTCGCCGAAGCAGTCCGGAATTTCCATTTAAAAAGCTAGCGGCGTCCCCTCGTGGCTTTCAGCCCTCTTGTAAATCTTTTCATCTCCGTCTTCTCTTTCCGCAAACGGAGAAACAAGCCTTAGTCTGAACTACGAATTCAGACTCAATGCTTCATTGTAATGTAGTCCATTACCAGATGTAAATTGCACAGCCCTAAAATCGTACCAACAAAATTACCTACACTTTCGTCACTACGAGAATCTACGACAAGATCTCAGTTACCAGTGACAAACTTATGGAACATATCATATTAACTTATGATATAACTTAGGGGAGTAATTTACTTCTGATGTTCACTTTGATGAATAAGGTATTAAATAAAGCTCTCTAAAGATTTATAACTGAATTTATCAGTTTACAACTCGTCAAAACAAATTAGTTAAACAATTTATTCCCTTATTATGTTCCGTATAATTAATTAACGCGTTAAAATTTTCATTTTAAATTTAGATTCAATAAGTTAATAACATTTGTTTTAACGTAATTGTGCGGGAAACATCGAGGTACGGTGTTTAGGGTTTCCATGGTTTCGTATTAATTTTTCATTTCAAAATGAACCCAACTGTAAAGTTGTTTTTGACAATCTCTGTTTTTGCCGAACGGTTTTTCTTTTGGAAAATTGAAACGTCACGTGGTCAAATGATTTCGGAGAGTTGACTCCAAGACCTATCGATTTGAAACATTCAGTAGAGTATAAGATTTCAACTGAATTGAAATTGAAGCGAAGGATGACCAATTCTTCAAAGTTACATCATTTTAATTAAATTACTTTGATGTGTAACTTTCTAGCTAAAACTACAAGATGACACGGAATAAGACGGACCTTTAGTTAAGACTAGTAAACCGTCCGTTCATCTACTCTATTTACTATAGTCGGTTGTTGTACAAAAGGCAAACAAAAGGGTGCTTCTAAATTTACATAACAAAGAAAGAAAAAGATGAAAGATCTTCAAAAATCGAAAAGATTAAAAAGAATCGGTGGGATGGTTGGGAAGAGGGAGGAATTCCTTTACAAGGATTCGGCGGAACCGTCGGAGCGGCCACGGAGGTCGCTTTCTCTTCTTTCTTTCTTATTCTAGCAGCGTGGTGGTTCCTTCCTCTCTTTTTTTTCGCCAATTTGTTTCTCTGGTGGATAATTTCGTCGTAAATGACGGGGAAAATGATTGTTTGAGCTTCAAAAAGGCGCCCGGGCTCTTTTATTATTCCAGTCGATAGCTTTTGCTAATTTTTTATTTCGTTTTTGTGGGAGGATATTGAAACCTAGCCCCGAGATTTCTTTTTCATCTTTTCTTCATCAGCGCTTTTTCGCCCAGGCTTTGAAATTCTTTGGACCGTACTAAACCGATCGAACTTTACATATGTATCGTCTGCAATAAATAGGTAGAACCTTTTATTAAATTGTCAAAGAAGAAAATAGACAATTACTGGAGCACTGTGTGTTTTTGATTGGTTAGAGGTTCAGTTTTAATGGTTTTTCAGTAAGTTAAAACCCAGACATTATTTTATCAATATAAATCGATTAATTCTTAGTTAATATTCTTAATTTAGTTCAAAAATCCTCTCTTACTTTCTCGGAAGTTAACAGTGTATGAAGTTTGTCCGACGCTTTGTTATCTTGAATTCGATTAACTGTCTTCCCAGAATTGCGCCAAATGTAACGCTCTAATAAGCACCGTCCGCTCCTATCCTATAGCGGCTAGTCGGTACCTTTTACGCGTCTTTTCGGATCAATTGTAACCAAAAATTAGTCATTTGCACTGTCCCTGGCTTTTCCTATTTCTCTCTTTGACTCGAAAGTATCCCCATCACTGGCGTCACTCCCGCAATAAAATGCGATCCTACGCTCGGATTACGGTGCCCTGAATGGAGGAGGGTGGCTGGCTCAGGTACTTTCTACTCAAACTCATTTATATCTTTCAAAGGAGGTCGGATCGACAATCACGGTAGCCACCCCAGCCAATTTTATTATTTGGGATGAAAATTTAGGACCTTCAGGGGAACCAGGGAGACGCTCTCTCTCAAACTATCAAGCCTGATATTTTAATACACCCCAGGGGTTTCCTTCTCCCCACGTCAATCGTCTCGAGAGACTATTGGTTAGTGAGTTACATGTAGTGAAGCCAAAGTATAAGGAAGATCGGATGCTCTATACTCGGTATAAGTTTGAATATTACTTAAATTCCCATTAAATTCCTGGTTTTCTCAATGGAAAATTGATCCTTTCTTAGATAATAACTAAATATTTAATATTTATTATCCCGATACGTTATAATACACGTTTTTTTAATGGGATTTGGGAAGCTGAAACGTATATTCAAGCTTTTCTTTCATTGGTTCAACAATCTAGACACTGGGTTTAACATATCTTCAGGGTGATTGGGGAGTGGCATGCAGGGACTCGGGGCGAGAGAGATTTAGAGAAAAACCACCGGTGCGAATTAAACGGTGGTAGGACACTTTGTGACGAGTAAAAATGATGCGGGGTAGATAGATCCAGGACGGGGATGTAATATCCTATGGCTTTGTCGCCATCTTTGCGAATTAGGCGAGTGTGAAAAATTCGATCCGACTGTTAGCCAACGTTTCTCGCCGATCCCCATCCAGTTCAGTACCTAAACGCTCTCCCATCTCGTATTAAACGCCTCCCGGGACAATGAACATTGATTTTAATGTCGGGTGTAATCTGCTTTCGCACTTTGGAATACCGTGACTTGTCTAGCAGCGTATTTCCTTTTGCCGGTTACTTACTACAACCCCATTCTTAGCTTTATCCAAAGTTATGGATTTAATCTTTTTTTCTTTGTATGTTTTGACGAAAATTTCATATGGCATTTTTCTCTTCACCATGTTACGCGTGAAACTAAATGAATTTGAAATTAAGGAACCTAAGAGGATGAAAATCCAGAGGCCTTTAATCTAGTCTCGGCTGGTTTTGATGTAATATTGTTACTTTAAAGAAAGACGGAAACTTAAATGGGTTTGTTGGCCACCAGATCAATGTTGGTGTGACCGTACAACGCTTTGTGGTTGGTACTGGTGTAGTTTTGGTAATTTTCAGATCATCCAATGTCTTTTCTTTAACTATATATACTTAAAAAGCTTGCCATTTAACCCAAGGGACAAACTTAAAAGAAATAGAGGATACCTTTTAGTGGGTTGATGTGTTGTAAAATACGCCCTGACTTTTCATTGGGACTCTCGGTTGGAACCAAGGTGCTGAAATCTAATTCTCAAAATCCTGCCGATGTCATCTCTTAAGGGGATGATACCGACACCGGAGTTTAAAATCACCCCAACCCAAAACCTATACGAATCTCTCTAGGGTTGTAAGGATCCTCAAATATCTTCTCTAGAGCAGGGTTCACTTTAATTGAACATTAGAAAAAAAAAGATCTTTCCCTATCCTGGCTATGAACTTGCATTAAACCCTGGAGTGGTAGTCGATGGCGGCTGAGAGAGGTCTGTTTTTCCGAGAGCAATAAAACAGACCTGTCAAAGCTCCAGAAAAAGTCGCGAGAAACGTATTAGCAGCGCCTAAGGGATGTCTTGACGAGCCAAGGCTTCGTTGGCTGGAAATCACGCTTAATATTGACGACGTATGGTATGGTATAACTCCCGGCCCGGTCCTCCCGAAAATACCCCCTTCTTTTTCTCGACCTAATGGGTCTCTAATAAGAAAGCCGTGGCGTAAGCGCCATATACCACAATATTTTTTTTCAAGCCATCCTCCGTGAGGTCCTTAGACAAATAAGATTTCATAGAGACGACCAAAGACATCTATTTATTGAGCAACTTCAAGATATAACTCGATGCCCTCAAGAACTGGTGTCTCCGGGGCCATCTTTATTACCTCATCAATTTCAAAGACTTTCTTTTGAAATGAAGTGCAGCTAGTCGCGCCAAAGGTTCGATCTTGGATTGTGGCACTGATGAAGGACGTAGGTTAACAACAACATTTTCTAATGGAACTCTTCGAAGATGTTGAGGGCTTCCTATTGGAACATTTTTTGTCTAAGTTGCCTCATTCCACCTCTTATTTCAAACTCTTGATAACCCCATACCCCCTTCGTTCCTTTTTGGTGGTACGTGCTTCGGAAGCTTTCGTTCTCTGATGTCTTTTACCCCCTCGCTTTACAGCGTCATTCCCCTACACTCCCTTTAAGGTTCATCTTGTTGGCCAAACACGTTCTACCAAGAATTCGTATTATCAGAACCCCAAGGACTCTCTAAGAGGTTTGGGCCGTGGGAGGCGAGAAGAGGGTGGGATGGTATGGGCCTCGCGTGACATGTTAATATTTTTACGTCCGGTAAAGTAGTTGAGGCTCAACGAAGGATGGAGTTGCTATAGCGCGATTCGTGTGTTTTTCTACGTTCTTTATTTTTTCTTACGCGCTTTTCTTTTCGGTAGTTGAACGTAATTTGGGGCCCTGAAGGGGTTATTGTTACGCGGTGTGTGGTTTTCATGACTGAGGGAATTCAAAATTGGCCCAATTTTTTCCCATTTGTTGTATTGGACAACGCGGCGCATTAGCCTTTATTCGGTAATGTCGCGTTGATTCGGTCTCTTCTAAGCTTAAGCGATAATAGATGTATTCAGCGCACCACGAACTTATCTCTGGCCTTCTAAACTATACCCGCGTATAATCAGTCCCACCAGAAATTTAAGCTTCTTCTACGCCCATTCCTGCAGTAATTTGAATATAAATTACGCTATTTAAGGAGCTTTAGATGTTTGAATAGGTTATACGCGAAAGGTTCAGCCATCAGTATGGTCTTAAACATTCTTGACAAGCGTAAGAGAGGTGATATCCAGGTTTGACCTTCCATCTCGAAACAGACACATTGGAAAAATGCTTGGTTCTTAATCTAAAGACACGTTGACGCGTGTCTTTGACGAAGAGAAGCTGAGAGGAAAAGCGTTATTAATCGGGACATGATAATCGAGTCGGAAGAATGGCCCAATAGGTAATGTGGCTCAGTTTTGTCGCGTTTTAAATACTTCGACGGGGTACTAAGGAAAAGCGCCTTTTAGTCGTGGTGTGGCGATGGTGGCGGAATATCTTTGGTATCAAAGGATGATGTTGGTGACGCTATTCGGGGGTGCGGGCGACTAACGGGAATAATAATCATTAACGGGGGCGCAGTTCCCGTCTTCGCTCCTTTTGTCGCAGTCCCCGTAGCTGCGGTATATCCGTGCCGGGCGCGCCGTCGCCCGGAATTCCACTCTGGATCCGGATGAGGCGAAAGGGAGGAGGGGTGGGGTGAGAGGAGAGAGATGGGATGCGGCGGCGGCAGCTAACTCCGAGGATGGAGAAAGAGAGGAGAGAAGTGACGTAGAGGACGTTCCGCTCATCATCCCTTCGTCAGCGAACGAAGCGCCTCGCGGCGGTTGCCTGGCGAAACGATGGTCCGGGCCGGGGCTTCCGGCAGACGACGGAGTCGGCGCGACTTCTTCCCGTAGTTCGTCGGGGTTTTTCGTGTCCGAGGAACGCGGCTCGCGACCCGAGAGAGGAGCGATCGTTTCGAGTTATCCGGGAGGCTTCGCGCGGGAGCGCCGGGCGAACGGATCGTCGGAGGCTGCGGAAGAGGAGAGAGAGAAAACTTCTTCCTCCCTCGTTTTTCCCCATCTCCCCCATCAACCCCGCGCCCACGGTAATAGAGATCCGCCGCTCTACTATTGCACCCGCGTTCGCTACGATCGAATGCCGAACAGGGCGATCGCCCAGGCACGCCGGGCCCAATCTTCGCCCGCACCACCGTGCTATCTCTTCTACGCTCATCCTGCTTCGCAATTCAACGGGTAATTTCGTCCTTTTCATCTTCTTCTTATTATTATTATTCTTCCCACTCTTATTATTTATTTACCATCTCTCTATCCCGCTCCTCGCATCCCGGACAAAAAACCCATATATTTTTTCATCCAATATTGCCCGCACTTTTTTCATACCTCATATATATATTAAGTTACAATAAGAAACGTTTTCATATCTTCCGGCATCTCTCTTTTGTTCGTTGACAAATTTTATATTCATTTTTGTATTCCTTTTGTTTGCTTATCGGGCGAGCCGTTTATTTGAAAACGCGCATTTAATAAAAATCGTTACGGTTAAATTTAATTAATATTTACGAAATTAAAACGAGCTCAGCTGCTCATTAGAAACCTCATATTCCCCCCCCCCCCCGATCGATTCAAATGTTTGTTTGAATTAATAACATTATGAAATTTAATAACGAAAATTTAAATTATATTCCATATTTATATTATCGATAATCCCATGGAATTTTCCATAAGATGCTAGACAATTACATAAATAAATTTTATATAATAACAAAATTTAATTAATTAGGTATTTGAAATCCTGAAAAATTCTCCATGGAAACCCAATTATTATTATTATTTTAAAATTCTCATTTCTCCATAATAATTTCATTAAGAAATATATTTATAATAATATAAATTAGCTATTGGATAAAAACTATTAAGACATTTATTTAAAAATATATGAAATATTTTGGATTAGTTGTGAGATAAAAACTATTTTATATTAACGCATTTAGAAACGCTTTCTCGACACCCCTCGTAATTGTTTTATTAAACTCGTCCATTATTTCTCTAAAATCACGTAAAAAAATTGTTAACGCATGCGCATTTTACACGTTCTTGAAGGCAATGAGTCATATTATTCATTCATTTTAAAGAAACGATCTATGGAAGAAGGCAGTGAGTCATGTTTTTTATTCGGTTTAAAGAAACGAATTTTGAAAGAAACCACGTTGATCGTTTAGACTCGCGAATATATTCCATTGTAATTTTAATGCGGTTTAATTATAAAGCGTCTGCGAATTTGATTTAAATATTTAATAAGCCGGATTTAATTTCGATATGCTCGAAATCCGAGCTATTGGGAATGCGATAATGAAATACGTAAATATAATATTAGTCATATTTGTTTGTACGTAATTAATTGTTTGGTTTTTGAAGCTTAAAGAACGATAGGGTATTAAAAATTTTGAATATGAGTTCATCATTAGTAATTAATGGTTATTTAGATAATTGTATACAGGGTGTTTTTCAGAAGGGGATGTTTTTTTGGGTGATTTTGAGTCGAAAATGTAACCCCTATCTCCATTTTGCAGTCTGGGCTACTGTTTTCTAGTTATGATTTGAGTGTTTTAGGTATGACCCCTGAATTAAATTAGAAATCATTGTCTTAATCAGTTTCCTAATTAAACTTAAGGGGTCATCCTTAAAATTCTAAAATCATAACTTGAAAACAGTGACCCGGACGACAAAATGGAGATAGAGGTTACATTTTTGACTCAAAATTGTTCAAAGAATATCCCCCTTTATTATCAGAAACACCCTGTATATATTGCTATGAATCAACATGGCTACTTTTAAAGGGAGAGTGGTTAGCAAAGATGTATCTTTTCAATCTTTTTGATTTCAAATTTCATTTCGATATATTATTTTGAAATTTTCAATATGCCAATGCAGATAGGTTTAAAATTAGCAAAAGAATTGATTAAAAATTATTTCATTTTCATCTTCACCCTCCCTTTAAAGTTGGATGTTTCCCTCTTTCGTAGTAGTTAATAAAATATTCCATTCTGCGGCGTCGCGTCTAGCTTTCACTGTTTATAGTCGAGACTAACGGCTAATATTTCGCCCAGGGGAAAGAGATAACATCGGGGGTCAAAGGTCAGAAGAGAGGTGAAATTGGTTTAGGGACCGTGTAAGATATCAAAATAGGAACTTTAAGGATTTCTATAGTCCCTATTTAAACGTTTAAAGCGGTAGATCAAAAATAGGCTATCCTGGTTGATAATAATTAACCTTTTTTTATTTTATTTAATTTCAGAAAGCTCTTGCCAGCTCTGTAGTCGTAAAATATGTCAAAAACTCCGTAGGAGATATCCGGAGCAGGTTACGTCAGCGCGAATGTCTTTCATACTCGCGTTCCTCACTACGAGAAAAACTGTGCCAGAATAAGTTGAAGCTGCCAAAAAAACAACCATCATTCTCAAGCGTGTAGGGTGAAAAACTAGCGGTGCAGGCTTTTCGAAAAGAATAGTCAACTCGACTTCGTCGAAGAAAACCCTTACAAGAACAGTTACCAAGTCGCGTACGTCACAAGTACGCCAATCACTTCCGGTTAGATAAACTGTACATTATACATTTTTTGGGAGAACAGGAGGACCGTGCCCGCGGAGCCGCGTACCAATCAACCTTAGACATGAGACGACTTTGAACTTGAATTTTATATCATCTTTTGAAAATTTGCAACCCAACACGCTGAGGAACAGAGCAAAAGCGCGGTTTTTTTTCTCGCTTGATCGCCAACTCAGTCGTCATTGTGTGGTTTTTCTGTGCGGGTCTTAATTGCGCGCTTCGTCGTCATATATGTTTGAGGACGTGACGTCCTGTGTGGTCCAGTCCTAAATGGTGCTGCTGAAGGATTTCCTAGTGCAAGGTAAGATACTATTTAAACTATTATATTTACGATATCCTTGGTTTGTTGGTTACAATTTTGGTTAAATTCGAGTTATTTAAGTAGTTTGTAGTTAAAACTTCAACTTTACAATTTTTTTTGTATGCTTTACCATAATGGGAACGTTTGGCGATGACGACATAATACGGGGAGGTCTAAATTATGTGTTTTGGCTTCCGTGGGCCTATTTTGAAAACAAACAACGACTGGCGTCTTGCGGTATATTTCCGCCCAGGCGCGTAGGATCGTTGGCGCCCTGAACCTGTTTTTGTATGGTCGCCATTTTTATACCAATTTTTGAACTCTTTTCCCTACTTTGGGGCTAAGGCCTATTTCAAGTGAAGGAGCCGAAACGTTCCCATTAATATTTTATAATACCGAGACACCTCGATGTCCCCATTGTTTGAGATGCAATGGGCGAACATACTACAAAGCCATAGAACCAGCCAAGGCCTAGGATTCTGGCTTCTACAATTATGTCATTTCACACGCGAGGCCTAGTTTTGGGTTTATAGATTAGTGTCGTTTCCTAGCGAAAGCTACGAGACCCGAGCTGCTGTCCGTCAAATTGGAACGGGTTAGGGTCCGGAAATCGTATTCGTATCAGCATTGGCGTAAGTTCTAAGCTAAATCCACGAATGAACTTAATACAAAACTAGAACTAATTAGTGAAATTTGGGATTTCACGTAATGGTAAATCTGTCTAAGATTTATGGGTAACGCACTGCGAACTCTCAATCGGATTGTCACGTACACATGGTATTGATTTGTAGCGTGGCATAATTACCAACGTCAACCATTAGTGTGTTACCACGAACTTTGTAGTGACGTCACATGCTCTTATCTCTTACCTTATTTTCAGGCGACCATATTGGCAGTCGCGAGACGTCGTCAGCTTGGGCAATACAAATTTGGGGCCCAATATTGACGTCACAGTTTCCTCCCCCCCCAGCTTCGCGGTAGCACACAATACAGAAGGCAGGGCTAGTGTTTTCTAAGCCTTGCCATTCTTAAAATAGTCTAAGACGTACCAGGAAACATATCACATCGTAAACGTTTCTTTAAACGTGATTGGGCTTGCGGTGTCTTTCAATGCGTCCTGTTGTACGGCGTACACAGTTCCATGTATTTGTAAATGGGTTTCACTCGGACTCACTTAGTAGTTTCAACCCAATACTATGTATTTTACGATATCACTCGAAACTGTTCGAAACCATTAATGTTGGTCATGTATTGTTGTAAAACGATGCGTTATAGTTGAGCAAGCCACTTCAGGAATGTCTAATGTACGATGGAAAGGTATTAAGATTGGCGTTTCGCTACGACGATTTTGGGTCTATATTATGTCAGCAATGTTGCGACATCGACCATCCGTAATGAGCGGTTTTAAGGTAACCCCTCTTGATCGTCGACTATTACCATGGCAGTCAGATAGTTTCCGCTCCCGCAGTATACTTTAGCATCTGAAACCCTTGAACTCCCGCTAACCATCATCTCCCGAAGCAATTTCGCAGGCTCTCGCCCATAGTGTTTGCTCCTATTGCGTCTCTTAAAGAGCCTACCGCTTTCGATAATATCGGCTTAGCCCGAGGACGCTTTAAAATTAACCTGGAAGGGATTAGTGTTCTAGGCCTAGGTTTTGGCACGGCGCGGAAAGCTGGACTCTCTATTGACACACGTAAGGCTTCTCCAGCCATTTCGATAACCTAATCACCCACCCATTCTGTATATAGTTCTAGGCCTAATCTTAGTAGACGTAATCATTAGTTGTCCAGGAGGACTTAAATTCGAGGGATTCGACGCTGGAAATCATCTTGAGAAGAGAATCGCGCGTTGGCAAGGCTTATTTACCGAGTTGTTCTAAATTATTACAAAAGATGTACATAATTCATCCACACTGTGCTTTTAACACGTATGGCGTTTTCTGTTTTGATTCGTAATGTTTTGAGCATCATTGCGGCAGTTAAAACCTTTTAATATATTATACTGCAAGGATGAATTAAGATATACTCCAACGTTACGTTGTTATTGGATACGGGTGCTAGTTTGAGAGATGTATAACTATGCGTAGGAGATGTTCATTCGCGATTAGTAATATCGGATTTTACCATTCCTTATCCGAAGACCTAGGTATAGATTAGAATTTGGCGATATCTAATTTCGATTGATAAATACCGTCGATAAAATTATCCCATTTTGCCGGTGGACGGAGAAGATAGCACGCGCAAAGCCCGCATCAATTGTACTCTTACAGCTATCAAAAGGGAATTTACAATTACGACTCGGATAAGCTTAGCGCTATTGAAGAGACTGGGGACCCCTTTGTATAGTTCACCAATAGATGTATGCGCTCAATAAGGGCCAATGTCTAAGAATCCATGTTCATTAAGGCACTGATAGTACAGTAAAGGATCTTGACAATCTTAACTCAATGTACGCAAATTTTTAATTACTCCGAAATCGTACTCAAGTTTCAACGTTATTATGACGTAACGAAAATGAATTTGATTTCGTTTTTATCAACCAGTTTATTAATTGCTTGGACCAGTTTCTAAATTCAAGAAATTTATGTTACTGGTTCTCTGGATCGGTTCATTACTTGGACCAGTTTATTATTTTGGACGATAGGGTTGGGGTCACTGGTCCTAAGGGCTAGTTTAAAAAATATTATCTTTTTCCAGACTGGTTATGACTATATAAACAATGCAAACCATTTTAAAATCAGTTTGCAAATTTAAGTTTGTTTAATTTTATTGATGTATTTACTTATTCAGTAGAGGAAAATGGAACTTAAACAGAATACTGTTTTGTTTATTTTTCGCATAAGGACGCTTTGATCTCTTATAGCTCCGCATTCTTTGTTTTATCGGCTCAATTTTTCCAAGTCATAGATTCAGTTTACCCATTATTAACCCCGTAATGGGCAAACCACTTCAAGGGGACAAAGGGTGTACCCTTCCAATTTATTTACTCTTTTCATAAACTTTTTGACCTCCACTATAAGAGGCTTTGGCGTAAATGAACAATTTTGAGACGCTCAAATTGCCTCATTCTGTTTAATTGTTGCTACGTATTTTTGGAAGGAAATTTTTATCGATATAATAATCCTCATAGATGATTGAAAAGATAAATTTACTTTCTAGGGTAGTAAGAGGCTTTGTGGTTTATTTTTGGAACATAGAACAATAGGCGCGTATGAACTATGAGATATTTTCATATTTTGATATTATTTATTAAGTCTCTTTTAGTTTCTCATTATTGGTTATTTGAATATTTGTAGCTGATATTTTAACCCACACTTATCAAAAACACCCTGTGTATCGACCAAATTCTATTGAATGTTACGAAGGTGTTAAAATGGTAACCTGTTCCACATTTTATTGGGTTACGAAAAAAGGGTTTTAAAGTACTTGCGCACTAAAAACTAGGTTTAATTTTGCGAAGTTTAAAATATCGTATGTATGAGCATGTGAAACGACTTAAGCCTAATTTAAAAACTTGAAAGTCACGTGTGTGATTTTTCTCGTGCCATCCATAATGTAGAATTTCCCCGCCAAAAAAAAGCATTACTTTTAATTTCAAGTTTTTGTACGGTCAGTTTAATACTGTTCTACCTTTCTTCCACCAGAGCGATTTTGAAAGTATTTTAAGCTATATTCCACTCTCTAGGCTCAATATTTGTTAAAAAATATATCATAAAAGTAGGTTAACGTTTTCCCTAGCGCTGTTTTTGAACCCTGAACTTTAGAAGCCATCTATGGCGTAGCGGTAAACAAGCAGAGCTTTTAGAATAGACCCTTAAAGAAAATAAACAAGCTGGACACCTTATATCGCCGAGTCGGGATTTTTTCGAATAGAGTACCAACGCCATCTAGTGGCGAAAGGTTTCGTTGAATAAATTTGTTCGTCTGCTCTTTCGATTTCAAAAAAGTTCAAGGCTTAGTGAACTCTGAGTATGTTAAAGTTGGAAGTAACATAAAAAAATTAAACAAATTATTAATTAATAATAATTATTAATAATTACGTTGTGAACTTGTGGTAAAGCGAAATCTGCTCTAAAACAGTTCCTAAATCACTTTCACCTGAAACTCCAGTTCCCAAGTTCCGCCATTAAATTTTTAAAGTACACTTCCTTGCCACTACTGCGCAAAATCAGCCCATAGCCGTCTAAACCAATCAGATTAATATACTGATTACCCAGAATGCTCTGTCAATCCTCAAAAGACGGTTGGGAAATTTGAACGATTTTCTTTAAGGGTCTATGGCAGTAGTTAAATCTCCCTTTGAGCCACTCACCCGTCTCAGGTATACACCGGACCGGTGCATGATGGGAGCGTAGCTACGTAAAGAAAAGGGGAGCTAAGCGTGGGAGTTCTTTGTGATGGGAACCAATAAGCGGGAAGAATTATGAGCTTTTTGCGTTAGGTAGCTTACGGGCTGTGAGCCGCGGTAGCCGGCCATGGAAGGGGGCAAGGTAGAATACCCATTTCTCTGCAAAAAAAAACTCCTATAGTTTCCTCCCCACAGGATTGAAAGTAACTGCGAACCCTTATCTAGCCATACTTTCTCTTGGAGAAATACGTCCGGAAAAAAGGAAACTCGGGTTCTCTATATTAAAAACTTCCTTTTTAAATTTTAGTTTATTTATTTCTTGTTTTAAAATTCTAACCAAAATTTCGTAAAGGTGTACTATAATATGGCATTGTTACAAAATTAATATTTATGTTGTATTCTGAGAATCCGTTTAGTGCATTCATATTTTCACCAATTAGTGTTGTACACGTAGAAATTAACTTTATTCATAAATTTAAAACCAGAATTAAATATAGAAATTCAGAATGAAGTAGTACGTGTTTGAAGTGTGAAACGTTAAGTATACCTTTTGAAAAAGTTTCATATTTAATTCAAGACGAAAAAAAAAGGAAACCAAGTTCTTAACGGTTATTTTTTCCCTCATTCTTAATTGTACTTTACGATCTCGTGCCCAACGACACGTAGCAGTTTTAACGTTGGGCAGTTTTTTCTTTACCTTTTTCAATATAGTTTTATAAATTTCTTAGTATTATTTTCTACTAGAAAGGCCGTTTTCTCTATACCCCACTGATTTATATTTGATGATAGCGTAGAACTTGTTGAAAATCTTATTTCCTTCAGCCTTAAACCTTAAACCTTTTTAATATTAAATTTCTTTAAGGCGTGCTCCTTTTCATACTCGAAAAATTCCAATTTATGAGTGTAAACTAACATCACGTAATGCAATTTCTAAACTCGAAACTGGCGCGGCTGTGGCAAGGTGAAATTAAAGCGCTTAAAACGACTCGAGTCTTCGAGACGGAGTAAGCTTTATACCATATGACTTTTATAGTCAACTCTTATTGAGTTAACTCAAGATATTAGGTAGGGCTAGCTAGTTTTAATATTTTCTTTTTCAAGTGGCGCGTAACATCTTGAAGTTTGCTGATGAAAATTGTTATTTTACTTTTGGTAAATTGTTTTAATATAATTTTTGGACGTGGTTAGAGTTTGACTCAAAAGAGTGGACCCTTAAATTTATGACAGACTTATCATTCAGAAACACCCTGTATACGAAAGTTAATGAGTAACGAATCAGTTTATCAACGGCTTAAATTAGACAGATTGCCTTAGATTACAATAATCTTGTTTGGTTAATATTATATTTGACCTTTATCTCCATAATATATACTGCTAAATAAAGCCCTTCTGTTTTTACGCCGCAATTATATCTCAAAGTCCATAATGTCCCTTGTTTTTGCCACAAGGAATCGTATATACGAAGCCAGGCAGTCAATTTATGACATAAAAATAAAGATAATGTACGCGTTAAAGAGGAAGGATGCGAGGATAACTGGTGGTGGAGAAGGGATCGAGCTCCCTTCAAAAAAATTAATTTCTTTACTTTCTGTAATTGATCTAATTACTCCATTTGTAATTACTGCCGTTCCACACCGAGGGAGTCCTCTCTCTCATTTTCAGTTCCAGAGTCACTGAATCTCTTCATCATAAAAAAAGGAAAGTTCCGCCAGGGTTTTAATAATAACACGAGTCGACTACTCGAGATGTTCGACACTCTGACGAACACCGCAATGTTTCAAATGCGACGCGAATTCGTGTAAAATTTAGAGTTGCTTCAAGTTTGATGTCGGTGACAATTTGCTCAAAGTTAAACCTCAAAATATCTTTGATCTCGGCCATTTTAGATATTTTAAAACTTAACCGGATTAATTCTAAGTAGCCATTCTCTACCTCTAAAAATATTACAAGTAAGACTTAGGCGCTAGTAATAATTTCAAAACTTTATAAAGGCCTTTCACACGATGCATCTGGGCAAGTTTATAATTCAATTTGACTACTCAACTCAAGTTGAATAAACTAGTTAAGTCGCTTGAATACAAGTTGTATAAATTGCATCACCAGTATAGTTGGCGATGATCGGAAAACATACACCCGCATCTAGTTGAAAGTAACTCTGTCCGAAAAGGGCTCGTGAATTAAGGTTCGAATGTTTTTAATTATTTATTTAAGAGAGTGATGAGCCCCTCGCGCAAGGACTCGCGGGAAATAGAGAGGGATACTATCCGAACTAGAGCAAAGGCCCCGCGCTAATCAGAGAGGGTCCGCCTCGAGAAAACCCAATTAACCCGGTGGGGATCCGCCCAACCTACTCCTCTTTACGCCCTACCGTGTCGAAAACACCGGGCGAGAAACGTCTTCCCCGATCATTCGCCTTAAAAAAAAAGAACGAACTCCTAGAAAGCTAACGTAGAAGAGCAGCTTGTCCACGCCGAGTGTAAACTTCGTTGACCTAGCTGGTTAGAAAAGCAATAAGTGCAAATGTACGCGCAACTACTTTCCAAATGTTTATTTATTGAAAAAGGATTCCTATCTTGGGTATCGTTAATTTTTTTATATAATAAACCTGGATTACCTCGTGGTATTTCGACCAACTTAAATTACTCTGCTCACATTTCATTAAAATTAAATTTTAATTCAACTATTTCATTTATTTGATTGGCTTGCTGAATTTAAGCAGATACGTTCATGAATATCGGAAAATTGTTTTTAAATTCATGACCAGTGAGGGTTTCAAAATGATTAGGATACGTTTCCAAGTATTGAACTGACGTCATCCAATCATATGAAGAATTTGAACATTATTAAATCTCCTTGATATCATTTATCCCTCGAATCATTTGGACTTTTCGGTCAGCCCAATTTAAAGGGGCTAAGACTAACATTATTTTAATTTCTTTTTAAATTCATTAATTCTCTCAATTACTAGATACAAATTACAAACCTAAATAATAACTTAATGATTACTTACAAAGCACCACGTATTTCGCAATAATTCCCAAAGAGATCACAGCAGCAGGGGATATATAAAGTATCACCTCTTAGAAATGTTATATTCTGTATAAATAGTCAGGCATTGTCCTTGAGTTTGGGTCGGTGTCCTAGACGGTTCCGATACTTTATTCTTTATTACCGGCATAGGTTGACCCGAAAAACCGCGGATAGCCCTAATTAGGACAAAGGCCTAAGACGTCAACGGCCTCAATCGTCGGCAAAGATTCCTCCCGGCTTGCTTAATGATGAGAAGCGCTCGTTCTTTCGCTCGCTTCTCCCTTTTTTTCTTCTTCTTCTACGTTCTTGGTCCGGTCCCAGCCGTCAAGGAATGATAAAAAAGTGGTATAAAGGGTAGCGAGGAAGAGCGGGACCCGAGTATTTGGTGGTTGCGGCTGTCGACCAGAGATGCTACGAGCTCCAAACGGCTATCGGTACACTTGTCACCCAGCGAGCTTTCGTCGTGAACGCACTAGAAAAAGGATTAAAAGAAAACCTTGGTTGCTGACGGTCATTGCTTAAACCAAGAGGAAAACTAACGTGAAGTTATCAAGTTAAAGTCAAAATAAGTACAAGAGCTAAAGCATGGTACACTCGTATTTTGGGGTCAGTAACGACTTGGTCATTCGCCCTGACGCCATATATCTAAGCAAGTATTGTGCAAGAGTCGTAATGCTGACTTTGTGTGGACCACCAAACTCTCTGGATTGCCCTAGGAAACATCCCAAAAATTTGAATTCTGTGCTTTTCGTCACTCAAGGAGTCAAGGTGGATACATTTATTCTAGTGATAACTTACGTTTAGTTTATTTCAAAGGAATGGACGGCAATGGAATGACCGGAGCGCCTGTGACTCAACAAGGAACGTAACCATTAATATGGTGGTCTCTTTTGTTTTCTTTTTTCTCTTTCATTTGGTGGCATTTTGCGCCCCCTTCTTTGTGGTTTGGACTTAAGACCTATTATTATTTTGGTTTTCCTTTTATTTCTTTCGCGTGTTCTCCATCCTTATCAGGAATGAAGTTGAGAAACGAACAAATAGTTTAGGTTTTTCGAGAATCGTAACTTTGTAGTTGTTTCTAAGAAAATAAGTCTTAAATACAAATTAGCTTTTCCAAGGAACGTTGATTTTATGTATCTACATTTCTTCTTATTCTTTATGGAATTTTTATCTTAATCCACGTGGAATTCAAACTTCTGTAGAAATAGGTCTTGAAAAAGATGAAAAAGTATTTAATCCCTTGCTAAAAAAGGCTCGAAGGCACGTTTGAATCAAATCCCTCTATGTAATATCACAAGCTCCGTTTCAAGATATTTTTTACCGAAAAATTAGAAAAACGGTATTTTGAGGAAAAAGAAGAAAAAAAAATTCTTTTTCAGAAAGTTTTCCTGGTAGGATTTAAATTTCCAATTTTTGGAAGTACGATAGATGGTTCCACAAATTTACTTTAATGTAGCCTTAATTAACTGGGGTTAATAATTAAGTCTAATTAGAATTTCAAGCGTGCGAGGCATTTTGAAATGGATTAAACATCAAACTTTGATATATTAGAGCTAATTTTGGCAGAACAGTCCGACCTTTCATCTGCGGAAAGATTTGAAATGAATCTATGTTGCGCCACAAATTTACTTTAATGTAGCCTTAATTAATTGGGGTTAATAATTAAGTCTAATTAGAATTTCAAGCGTGCGAGGCATTTTGAAATGGATTAAACATCAAACTTTGATATATATTAGAGCTAATTTTGGGAGAACAGTCCGACCTTTCATCTGCGGAAAGATTTGAAATGAATCTATGTTGCGCACCCATAGTTCCTTGCGACGAAATAATCAATGTTTTTGTTTGAATTAAAATCATCACAGAAATAAGTCTTTTTTTTATATTTGTACCAGTTTTCTTTGGTATAAATCAGTTTGAATGAGTCGCCACAAACTCAATTTTTTATCCAATCTATCGCAAAGAGAGAAGGGGTTATATAAAAGGGGCAGCGAATGGATATCGTCCTTTTTAGGGTCTAAAGTTGTTGAAGAGCGTTTTAGCGTAGACAAAGGAAAGCTCTTCTTTTTCCGACTCGCTTCGCTTCAAAGAAAGGTCGAAATTCGAAAATTCGACGCTGGAAAGCAAAAGGAGATGAAGAAGAAAAAAGAAAGTTTTCTTTTCAAAAAGAACCGGCCGTTCGCGCCAGGGAAAATAGGGAAGCGAATTGCGCCACGTCGACAAAGTCGTTGCCACCACCCCCTTAAAAGTTCTTCTCAGAAAACTCAAGTGGTTTCCCCTTAAGGGATTCTTTCACATCGTATCCTCGATGCTGCTGTGCAGTGTAGACCGTTTCCAACCTCTTCCCAACCCATTCCCATCCTCTCTTTTCCATATTTTCTCCCGGATTTATTTACTAAATTGCATGATTTAAAACGGTTGAGGAAACTTTACTCCATTTTTCCGAGAAAAGGAAAATATTTACCTGTTATGATTGGGATTG
Organism: Phalangium opilio; assembly: GCF_054372755.1. NCBI lineage: Eukaryota > Metazoa > Arthropoda > Arachnida > Opiliones > Phalangiidae > Phalangium > Phalangium opilio. The sequence goes on from NW_028324189.1 coordinate 529,070, forward strand.
CTATAGTTGGCCTGTGAACGCCCTGAAGCCTTTGAATCTCTCAAATTTAAAGACATATTTATAACACTGATGCCATACGTGAAAGTTTAATTAATATAAAAATAATTAGAATAAGATAATACAATCTATATAGGAAAACGTTGTTTAAATTAAGGGCATGATTCTCTAAATTATCTCGAGGTATAAACCCCTGACTCTTTTCTTAATGAAGTAAGTACGGTATGTACTTTAAAATACTTCTTGAAATTATCAGAGTGGATAATTTGGAGAGCCCTAGAAGTTTATCTCCGATCTAGGAATCCACGAAACTACAAATAGCTAAAAAGCTTTGAGTCAGGCAGTATATAGGCATCTCGTTTATACAACCAAATCTAAGCGTATACACGAGTTGGTTTGGTAGTTTCGACGAATTCTTACTTAGCATTTTCCTAGAAAACGAAGTTCCTCATCCGCGTAAATTTAAACACCTTTTTCTTCCTCCTCTCTTCACGTGCAAACCAGATTCCTTTCAAACTACACTACACTACACTCCCCCGCGTAAAGACCATGTGGTAATGATAAAATGCAACGAAATTCTGTTGAAACAAAGGCTTAGTGATACACTATTATTAAACCAAATACCTAAACCTGACGTCAGAGCTATTTTGAACGAAAAGTAACTTTACCTCCATCAAACGCTTTAAGTTTTAACCTTTGACCTAGCCACTTTGTTTGAATATTACAAAGTCACACGCACGCCATGGAAGTAATTCCGGGGCGCAAAATAAGACACCGTAAAAAAGCCCAAGATTACCCCACTCTGAAATAGGAAATAGGATGTAGAGTGTGACTATGTGAGGGTTAGTACCGGAGGGGAGGGGGAGAGAAGGATGGGGTAGTGTTAGCTAGGTTAGCTCATGCAGTATCACCCCCAGCAGGAATGAGGCTATAACCGAAGCTTGCTATTCAAGAACCATTAAAAATGCATGGGTGCCGCGAGAGAGAGAGAAGATGCTCCTTCTTCTTCTTTTTCTTCCTCCTTCAAGGATCCTACCTTTTAATGGCGCTGTTTTCCATCCTTAAGCCTTGGCTCTCCTATCTCCATCGATTCCAACGTACTTTTCACCCTTAAAGGGACGCGTAAACGCTCGAAGTATTATTACAGTCATTAAAATTAATAAATTATTTTTTTAAACTGTAATATAAACAACTGAACTCCATGACCAATCGAAGAAAATTTTTAATATTTCATGTGGTTTTAAATAAATCTCGTGATGCTAAAATATCATCACGTGATGGTCATTCTAAGCTTGATAAATAAATGAGACTTTTTCTCTGATTACTTATGGAGATATATCTCAAGTTGGGTAAATTTTTTTGGGTATACATTTTGTCTTACTTAAGTGTCCCATTAAAACCATGAACGGTTGAAACGCGGGCTGCGCGTCTAGCGTTCTCCAGGGTTCCCGAGAGTATTTTAGCCGTTTTGTACTTTCGTATATATATATAAAGAGAGAAATGTTTAATCCAATGTTTGAGCCGGAATAGCGTGGAAGGCGAGACAGGATGTCTTCCTAATGTATGAATTCCTACCGGATATCTCTCTTTCCTCTCTCTATTTCAATTCATCTTCTCGGTACGAACGAACTAAAGATAGAGGAAAACGGTTTGGTAGGAAAGGAGCTGAAAATATAAGACGAGGTAGGTTTTGGGTCGCTTCTTTTTTTGTGACGAATAGCTCTCTTAGATGGTCGTAAAGGCCTAGACAAGACATTAAACTTTGCCCGAAGAGAAGGTGAGAGTTCTCGGAACATATTTTAACCAATTCTCCTAAAACCTAGCGAGGATATGCTTCTTTCGCTCTCTCCGAATGCTCTCTGCAGTGCGCCTTATGAATTCTCTTGTATATCTAAGCTTACTTCGTGTTTGGGGAATTTCAGTTATGTTTTTACTTTCTTGGGGGATTTTATCTCTTAGTGTTTCATTTTTTTCTCTTAGTATAGGGATTCTTTATATTTTCAAAGAATTTTATGTAAAGGGTAATGATCATAGTGATCCTAGTTTTAGTTACGGTGATTGTAGTCTACCCCTTTGTCGTTTGTAATTATAATTACCATCGATCAACAAATATGTGCAATTGGTATACAATATTTTCAAAATCGACGAACAACATCATATCCATTGGAAACGATCCCTTATCTAGTTCGACCAAGCAAAACCAAAACGATTTTAAAGCTGGTAAACCTAATTCTTTCCACGCGCAGTCATCTCAACCGTCCGCACATACTCGCTGTGTTTGAGAATGGGCAGCGCGAAAAAGAGTTTTGGGGCATATACGGTTTTGGTCCTTTCTTTTAATAGTCAGAGCTGGCGTATACGAACTTTTGTTCTATTTTGGATTTCCTCTTTAGCTTTTTTGAATGGCCTCGACTTTTGGCGTCGCGGGGCCCGCGCCCCAATGGCCCCGGAGCGGCGATTCCATCACCATTCTCTGGAGCTTCCAATCGTCTAGATCCCTCTACTTCTCCGTCCTTCACCCCTTGGTCTCTAGAATGGGTATCCTGTCTCCCTTTTATTCTCCATCTCCACTTCTGCATCGCCTTTTTTATGCCCAGTTTGAGACTGGCCCGTCGTGCGTGAACGCTTAATCCCCCCATCCACCCAACTTCTTCCCTATGGCATTCGGAATCCTAGTCCTCGCGACGCTGACAACGTTCGGCTTACGAATAACGCTCTTATGGTACGTCCAAAACCAAAATAAGACTACCATATCGTGTCCGAAGACGATCCGAGCTTCTTTAAACAGTGGTCGCAAAGCAACGCGAATAAAGAATCGTTATTCCATGGATAAGTAATCTGGTAGCAAAAAGAAACATTCAATTAAGTCAACCCTGATCATGGTAGTCTGGTTGTAAGTTGTTCCTAAACCTAAGCAGACTGTTGCAGTCAGTTACTTTGAGTATCTCCAACCCTGTGGGTTGGCCCATTTTGTTATTAATTAACTAAAGAGCTTGTTAACGCTCTTGGCATTGAAATAGCTAATAATTTGACTGTAATGTACGCGCCTTTTAAACTAATATGTTGGTTGGAAAATTTATTTATACACCAGTCCATAAGGTCCGACTTAATTCCAGGTTTTCTATCGCTTCCTAAAGAGACTTTACCCTGGTGATAGTCTTACAAGTGCGTAAATATCGAACATGTTGAGCGTTCAGACACTATTACTCTATCATCATAGGAAATAAGCAACAGCTGTATCTAATCGACAATATAGATTTATCCATCTTACGTCCGGTTTACTTAATATTGGCAATGTGTTAAGCCCATTTGCCATTTGCTTTTACTATCAGCTTTTAGTACATTCTCTAGGAAATCAACACACTCATTACCTCAGAACCAAGACAGTGGTGTATGCAAATCGCACCCATATAAAAACAATATTAATAAATAACAACAATGAATCAATATTACCGACTAGGGATGGCTTTAGAATCTTAGTCTCTCTATAAATGAATTCTTCGGTAACGTCTTCAACAATCGAGTCAGTCCTCATTACGAGAGGTCGTGTTTTCTAACAAATTTTCATCGCATTCCAACGCTATTGAGAATTGTACTTTTTCATCGAATAACAGTAGGGGTTCTAGACAGGGTCACAACTGAGACATTATTCAAGATACGTCTTGTTTAGCTTTCTTTCTCTTCCATTCCAAAGTCATCGCGGTATTGGATGAGAGAAAGAGTTGGGATGAAGCGAGCGAGAGAGAGGAGATTTCCACAGTCACAGTATGGCGTAAGCTCGTAGCTCTTCCTTCTTAGTTTTTAGTTTTAGATCTGGGAATGTTGTTTCTGCAGGAGACGGGATTTTTATCCAATGGGAAAAAAGAAATATATATATATATTTCTGCAGAACCCCACAATCGTAGCTGCAGTCTAGTCTCTTTATTTTTTATGTTTCGACGACATCGACTTCGATACGACCATAAAAGAAAAAGGAGAAAAAAATAAAGGTCCTAACCATTAAGTCTCTCGGAGTCTAAAAGGGATGGTCGATGTATGAGAGAACTATTGTCGGTTGGAAGTTAAATGTACCTTACAGCCAAAGAGGATGAAATGGGAGGAAAAAAGAAACAGTCCTGAAGAGTTAGAGCTCAGGGTCTCTTCTTGAAATACATTTCTCATTTCGAAACCTATTCGAAATGAGAAAGATTGTAGCGAAGCCTGATTTTTTTTTTATAAATGAATTATCATCATTAATGGTATAAAAGGATACGTTACATACACGCGAATGTCTTGTGAGTTAATCAAAAGGTACTGATTGGCTACTGTGTGGGGTGGGGCGTATTAATCTCGTTTACCAGGAATACATATTTTTATTCTACTTGCAATATTTCATAGACCAGTTTCCTAACCTTTTTGTTTGAATTAAAGGGGATTACGTATAGAAACCGTTATCCATGAAGTCACGCGTAATTCATTTGAACTTAGAAATCACGTGACATTGACGTATCTTGCGCCAAGCGGCCCGACCTATGCTCGTCGAACACCACCAGAGTTACCCGAAACATCAGAATCAATATGCAAAGGCTTAACATTAGGAAACTTCATCTTTTCTTAAAAGTTTTAGAACATTAGCTTTCAATAATCAATTACGAGATACTTGTTTAAAAGTTGTTACTGATAGACAAAATGAACTGTATTTTTCCATGATTTAATTTGGCAATTTTGATCTTGGATTTTCGTATCGACCACTACTGCAGTCCGGCATCTTAAGTCCCTGAACCAAGCAGACCCAAGTAGCTGGAGGCAAAGTCGTTTTGTCTTACTGTCAAGCCTTTAGAGTCTTTGTTTAAAAAAAAAAGTAATCGACTTAACGCTGTCATTTCCAACATAAACCCGAGGCCTAACACGAAGAAGAAAAAGAGATCTAGTGTTCTGGTATTTTCCAAGAAATGACCTCGAGTTGGACTGTAGGGAAAGGAAAAAAAGATGATCCCGTAGATTTAAGTCGATATATAAGGGTGGGAGGAGGGGCGCTGGCGCACGGAAGTTGTGCTGGAAGACTTTTCAGCGAAATAAAACTTCTTCATCAAAAAGGGAACAAAAATAGAAATTCAACCGAGAGAAACGGAGCGGGGAGGAGAGGAGAGCGGGTAAAAGTTTGGTGTAAAGTTTTCCAAATGGGTCTAAAGGGGTTTTAGCTAAATATATTACGTTTCTCGGGTTTTATACCATATACTGACTGGATAGGAAGATCCTATACGCTGGATTGTACGCTAAGAGTTGCTCTATCTCCTTTGGGGGCATATGGATAAAGCCAGAAATGAGGCAGAAGCATTTTCCAAAGCTTCACCGTACTACTCCCTCCTATCTTTTGTTTGTTATCCCGTTGTGTTGTAGCATTCCCCGCCTTGCTACATTATAGCTAATAACATATATACTATCAGAAATTCGTAACTTAAGGTAACATAGTTCAAAGTTTCTGCTATAGTGGCTAATTTTTATATAGATCTTAATTTTGACACAAATATTGCCACGTTCTCTCTGCAAGTTTACAATACATACCTTTTAAAGGCATGTACAATGCGTTATGAAGTGGCGCTTGTCACGTGACAGTTTCTAAAGAACTTTAGCCGTATTTAGTTTTATACCAAAAAATCTTAATACTTCTTCTTTTTAAAAAGACCCGTCTTCTGGATCACAAATATTTTTGGCGCATAGTATAATAAATAACCATATTCCTGATCCCTTTCCCCATCAAAAACTTTCATGAAAAAAAAAAAGGAAATAAGCAATATTGTTAGCGTTCTTAAACATCCAAAAACCTTGATCCGTCTTGGGAGTAGCGTGTCTTAAAATTGCATAGCGTACTATGATCGCAATTTCCCCCACGATGTATAAAAAGAATTTGTGAAATGTACTAAAAGGAAATTGCTGCTAAATTAATAGGAGCATTCCATTTCAAGAAGAAAAAAAGGAAAATACACGTGCACGAGCCCGAAAATCTTCTTATAAAAGGGAAGAAATTCTTTCTCGTCGCCCTCATTTTCCTGGAATAGTTTTGACATAAAAAAGACGAACTCTAGTTTAATAATGCAAAGTACCCTTCGGCCTTAAGGCTCGTTGTAGGCAGATCCCTTTTGAATCGCCGTGTCAAACTAAAATCGAGAAATAAGACGGCCGGAGAGAGAGAGAGAGAGAGAAAAAATCTTCCTTAGAGTTATTCCGCCGCATATGTTTGGCAGTTCTCTGTCAGCTAAGAGTATGGACTAACTAACTAAAGGATTTGGGAAGACTGTTTTAGAAAGTGAAACTCAAATTACTGACCGAATAGTAGAATTTGCGGGTAGAGAAATTTCCAAATCGGTATCTTCGAATATAAACTGGATTTTGGTTTAAAATAGGCGCTCAATAATTACACAGTGACGTCTCTTGGTACCTCCTTGGTTAGTTACATTAAAACTAGCAGCGAAACGTCCTGGAAATATATAAAAAAAGAGAAGATTCTTGGCCCATCTTACCGTAGCGTTTCCAGTGCAACGTACTATCTCAAGACGGGACGTCTTCGTCGACTCGCCTCCAGTCTTCTTGGTCCTAAGATCTTAGTCACCTATCACCCCCTGCCTTTAAGAAATGAGCCTTTCCCTTTTCTATTTTGCGCTTTATTATGGCTGACGATTTTTCTTTTTTGTGTCTCCGCTATGAGCTTCTTGCCCTGCCTTCTTCTTCTTCTTCTTCTTCCAGATTACGTAACGTAAAGTAAGAAACAAAAGCCAGAAAAAAGAAATGGTTCTTTTTAGGACTGTTATTAAAAGTTTCTCCGCCGTCCCGTAAGCTCCTTCAGCTTCGAGCTCGAGACACTATGTTCGATATTAGCTACTGTCTTCGTTAGGCATTTTGCCAGTCTAGACTCGAGACTGAAGGGGTTGATGGTCTCTATTTGTTTTGCAATTCTTTTTTGCTCTGTGTAATTGTTCTTGGTTTAAAACGTCATAGTATCACGAAGGGTCTTTTGCACGTTTCCTTAAGGTATCGACAGTGATTGTCGAATATCGTTTTATCACTCTCCACGAGCTACAAGTAAGCTCGTGGCAACTGCACGAACAGTTTGCTTAAGATGTTATATTCACGTGGTTAAAATTCACGCCCCATTTCACAGTATTTCTACTCTACCTTCTCGCCGTCGTTTCGAAAAAACACCTTTTTTTCTTCTCTTCCCTGGACGGTACACTTTGCACTTTATACGTATCCGAATATACATTACGCGAACGAACTTTCTTCCGAAAAGTATTCTACTATATGTGCAAAAAAGGAGAAAAAGAGATAAAAAACTAGTGTAGAAAACTACCACCGTAAAGGCTTTTTAGGGTTTCCTCTTCTTTTTTAACTCAAACCACCGTTTTATACGTTTTTTTTTTTCGCTTTCCTTCTTGCTACATCCTAAAAACCCCGTTCTTATATCGAAAGAAAACTATACTCCTTTTTTCTTTTTTTCTGCTCGACACTTGGAATTTGGAGAAATCAATCGCGGACTGTTTAAACTCTTCATCAGCAATTGGGGAGACAAGTAGGCGGGTGAAAAAGAATTGTCGTGACACGTACAGTATCGCTTCATTTTATCACAAAGTGTTGTTTCATGAGTAGTGTATAGTTATGTAAACATAACTGGAGATGTATTGTTTATTTTATCATCATCGACGGGTTACCAAAGTTAAATAGAACTTCAAAACTCTAGTACTCCACGGATAAGTATGATATTGATTGTCTTCTTTGTCCGTGGTAACTCTCGGGTTGGTTATTCCAATCTCGAAGACCCCCAGTGTAAAAAAAGTGGAGTGGAAGATCTTGGGACAGCTAAACTTTACACGGTCCTTGTGTAAACTCATCAAGAGAAGCGTAATAGGCCAAGTAGAAGAGCTATACAGCGCCTCTTCTTCTCCTATATATGGTTTGGTTTTCTTTTGGGATTCTCCAGATTTTCTTCTGGCACGAACATTCTCCTAAAAGCGATTCCTTGTTTAGCCTCGATCCTCCCTGTTTCACCTTTTACTAATTAGGCGCTACCAACTCGCTCAGTCGGAGGCAAACGCCACCATTTCTTTGCTAGCTAAGCCTTGTCTCGAACACTATCCGCGACTTTACTTTGTGCACGACGGGTTTACCTAGTTCGTGTCTCGCCAAACTAAGGACTTTGTCGGAAAGAGGCCGAGACTTACCGTCCCACTTCCTTTTAGGTTTGAAATCTGGCGCTGTTTTCCGTGAACATGACAACGATTGGATTTTTGTCCTCTTTTGAGGTGATTTTCTTGTTTTTTTTTTTCCTTTCCCGTATAGTAGTACCCCGTAACCCCCTCTGTTCTCTTTTCTTCTTTTGTGGTGATATCGCGCGGCGCTGTTGTTTCAACGATGCTTTGTCCGCTTGATTGTCGAAACCGACTAATCGGTTCGCCCTCTACCCAATTGCCATTCCACTCCACTTGTATCATCTAATCTGAGTAAAACGGATTCCCCTTTTTTTCTCTTCTCCGACCTAATTGGCATTGTTTTCATATGAGAATCGAATGTTTTAAATTGACTTCTAAGGACGTTTACCCTTGTTGTTAATTGCGTAATTAATTATCTCCTAATAATTAGCATAATTATACCTGTAAAATTAAATAGGTAACTGGGGATTTTTAAATTTTTATTTGAAGGGTGTTCCACAAAGGGTAATTATAGAACAAGTGCATTGGGATGTTTACAAGTTATGATTGAAGAGTTTTACGGATTATCCCTTAAATTCAATTGTCATTGTATTGTTTTTTAATTTCTTAATTAATAAGAACAAATGTGATAGAACAATTTTACTCAAAATGGCCCACTGTACTTCGAACATTCTCTATGTATTTCTTAATTCTTGTGAAATTTGAAACGTATAATATTAGGCCTTGTAAATGTTTGTTCAAAAATTCATTGCACCATGAGAGAAGGAACTATTTCTTCTTTGTTTTAGTTTAAGTGAAATTGAATTTTAATTTACACTCGAAGTGTTTAAGTTAAGTTAATCCTTTTAATAAAAAATAAATTCTCCCAAAATTAAATTCTAGAGAAATATTTTGGAATCCTATTCGAGAAAAAGAATTAGTTTTCAACACAAAAAAATACGTCAAATGGTCGGCTTATTCATTGAAGCTTTTGTAAAGTTAAGCTTCTGGAGCCGCAATGTTTAATTACGGTTTCCCGACTGTTATAATATTCATCATAAATCATAGGCAGTTTTAATCTCTCTCCGAGTTTAATTAAATTTTCAAAATTCTCTGTCGCTCTTTCACTGTCGGTTCCCGGAATCTAATTTCATTGGCGCTTAATACTATGTGTCTACCTAACAGAACTTCCTTCGTATTGTATACCTTATATTACCTCCAGTTTAATTTTTTTTAATTTAATTTTCAATTCCATGATAATAATTTAAAATCCTCCGTGGACGAACTTGGACTATTCAACTTTGCGCGGCGTTCTTTGTTAGAAGTATGTTACGGAAAGTGTTGTCTTGACTTACTGACTGATAAACAAAGCCCAGTCCAAACAACGTTACCTATGAGGATGAAACTTTGCAAGGACATAAGTCTTAAGTAGTGGGAACACACAAAAAAGTCCTTGTACTTTTCAAACCGAGACATTCAGTAAGATACTTCGTGCAATGTACTTCTGCTTAAATGTATATCGATTACGAAATACATGAGAGAATAGCGAAAGACTTCCCGCTTTCTTAATTAAAAACTCTTCCATTGTTTATCGCAGTGCAGGTTCTTTTTTGGTTCTTTTCTTCCCACACTCCCTCGCGTAATCTTTATTTTTTTTTTGGTTCTTTCTTTCTTTCTTAAAGCTAACTTTACTTAGGCAATTCATCGCTAGTCTTTTAAGCTCTTAGACGTACGCAAAAGTAGCTATGTCTAAGTATTCTTTGATTAAGAATTAAGGAAATTAAGATTAGTCAGCTGAATTGTTTCATGTTGTGTTACGAGCTTACGACTCTCTAGAATTTTATGTGAAAGGAATTTACGAAAGGAAACCTTTATGAATAATCCTGGAAAGATTGCTTATGACGCGACACTTTTGACAAGGATTATATTTCGAGGACAACATTATTAAAGTTCAAGGAAATAATTTTGACTACTTCTCTCGATTTTTTTTTAACTTAGGCACATGTAAATAGTGCCTAAATCGATCATTTTTAAATCTTAGTATTAAAAAACTATCTTGTTATCCTTAAAATAAAAATAAAAACATGGTAGCTAAAGAAGAGGATGTTACTGTAGTCTAAAGACGAAAAAAAGGGCAACTACTGGTCGATAAGAGACTCGCATTTTAAAAGCGGAAGAAACACAACATCTGCAATACAAGAATATAAATAAGAAAAAAATAAACCTTGTCTGGTGCATGCACGCCGTATGTTTTTTTTTATCAACCTGAGTTGATACTGGAACGTAAACTACCTAACGTTCTTTTACGTTTAAATTTAAATGGAACTGGGTAGTAGGTACACCTATGATAGTGGTGGTATGGGGCGCCAAACCGGACAAAATTCGTACACTTTACTGATATATATCAGTCGAACTCTGATATATATTAGTCGAAAAGTGATATATATTATTCGAAAAGTGATATATATTAGTCGAAAAGTGATATATATTAGTCGAAAAGTGATATATATTAGTCGAAAAGTGATTAGTCGAAAAGTGATATATATATTAGTCGAAAAGTGATATATATTAGTCGAAATCTGTTATATATTAGTCGAAATCTGATATATATTAGTCGAAATCTGATCTAAATTAGTCGAAATCCGATATATATATTAGTCGAAATCTGATATATATTAGTCGAAATCTGATATATTAGTCGAAATCCGATATATATTAGTCGAAATCTGATATATATTAGTCGAAATCTGATATATATTAGTCGAAATCTGATATATATTAGTCGAAATCTGATATATATTAGTCGAAATCTTATATATATTAGTCGAAATCTTATATATATTAGTCGAAATCTTATATATATTAGTCGAAATCTTTTATATATTAGTTGAAATCTGATATATATTAGTTGAAATCTGATATATATTAGTCGAAATCTGATATATATTAGTCGAAATCTGATATATATTAGTCGAAATCTGATATATATTAGTCGAAATCTGATATATATTAGTCGATATCTGATATATATATTAGTCGAAATCTGATATATATTATAGTTGTGAAGAAAGCATGAAACTTTGCATAGTGATAAATAAGGGTATTTCTACTTAATTTTGATTAGAGCTCACCTCTAACTCATCTGTGACATTTGTGACAAGCTTTTAAAAGTCCCCTAACGACATATATATTTGAATTCTGAAATTTATGAAGTTCCCTAAACTTCGTTGCAGAGCGAAAGGCGTCCAGCTCCAGCCGGGACTCGCTAACGAAAACATACGCAATTTATGCAGTCTTAAAGGATATTATATGTTTTTAAAACAATGGAACTGTTTAAAATATAAAGAACGTACACAATTTTGGTTTTAACACTTAAAAGAGACAACGATAAATGCAATTTAAGAAGCGCTATTTGAATATTTTTCTTTTTAATTTATTGTGTTCTTAAAATTATTTTACACACCCGTCAAGTTTTCAAAGTGCGTTGCAAGGTAAATTTGCTTTGACACATTTGAATTTACCATGTCAACCTTTTAGGCACCCACATTTAACTATTTCCCGACAAGCTTCTGTCGCTGGTGGCATTGTCAACCATTTTGGTTGCCATTCTACCGTACTATGAGGTTGTGCCAGTTTGGTCCGGCTGCTTTACCAATGTTCGCCCCCAAATGTGTCACCCTCGAAACATGTGTTGTAACAACGCGTCTTCAGTAGGTGGTATGTTTTCAATGTCACAATGCTTTGCGTGAATAAAGATTTTTTTCTTGGTTGACTACATCGTCAGAACTACAAAGATCATACATAATTTCAAATCTCTCTATAGTTGGTAGAAATTCTTTAACGACTGTTTTAGAAGGACTTCTAAATTTGGTTTGTAAAGCATCGAATGCTTTGCAAGTTGACCATGCGGTTTTCTCTCCTTTTGCGTTAAAATGTGAGGTGGTATGAGAGAGAGGATGACTGGCACCGCGTAGTTACAACACACGCTTAGAGTGACATTTGGGGGCGGAAATTGGTAAAACAGCCGTATTTATCGGACGCGTCTAACTTCGGAATGACCAAACTGGTACAACCTGATAGTACCATAGAATGGCACCCAATATGGCTGACAATGCCGCAAGCGGCAGAAACTTGTCGCGAAATGGTTAAAAGTGGGTGTCTTAAAGGTTTACATGGCAAATGCAATGTGTCAAAGCAAATTTACCTTGCACCGCACTTCGAAAATGTGCCGGGTGTGAAAAATAATTTGAAGAACACAATAAATTAAAAAGAAATATATTCAAATAGCGCTACTTAAATTGCATTGAACTTTGTCTCTTTTAAGTGTTAAAACTAAAATTGTGTGCGTTCTCTATATTTAAATAATTCCATTGCTTTAAAAAAATATTATATCCTTTAAGACTGCATAAATTGCGTATGTTTTCGCTTTACAGACGGCCCCCATGGAAATGCCCTTAGCGAGTCCCGGCTGGACCAAAGAAAATATAGAACTATCGTACCCTAGAATGGAAGTCTAGGATATTTTTAACGGGCGCTCGTGTGACTATGCGCTTCCCTACTTGAGAGGGGGAAGAAACCTTAATCTGGGGGAGGTAGACATTTGACGAAACAGGAAGTCTGAAATCTCAAGTTTAGTTCAGATCCACAATTTAGGAAACCCAAATTTTATAGAATCAAATAGAACTGGCGTCTGGCGCTAGCGTTTTCGTTTTGATCTAAAAATCTTCCCTCGGGCCTCGGTGCTTGAATATTGTTTAATTTTTAAAGGTACGGTTTTATAAAATATTTTCAAACAATATTGACCTAATAGTTAATGAAATTTGAGTTTAAGTCTCCTTCTTTTTTTGAAAATAGTAAAGTAAAATAAGCAAGTTATCAAAACGGGAAAATATAAGAGTTGCAAAAACTGTGAAAGGAAAAATAGGAAAATAAAAGGCGTGTTTTTTATTCCTTTTCCTTAAAAAAATGCGATCGAAAGTGCGAGAGATTGTTGAAAATTGTAAATAATAAGGGTCTTACGCCAGAAAACATAAACAAAAACCACTATGTTTGTGAATTGTGATCCATGTTTTCAACAATGCACGGGTTTAGAGCAGCCAGTGGTGCTAGGACTTTTAAAAATGTCTGACCACAAAATCCAGTTTGGAGGGTAAAATGAACTATTTGGCTGAACTGAACTAGTCTGAATCCAAGAGCGAGAGGTTTTCAGACAAGCGTTCCTCCCCCCTTTCTTCCCCTTCTCTCTTCTAGGTAATCGCATAGTACCACGCTCGCGGCGATCTTTTCCACCCCATGGCTGCCGTATTTCCCATTGCAACGAAGTTTAGGGAGCTTCATAAATTTCAGAATTCAAATATATATGTCGTTAGGGGACTTTTGAAAGCTTGTCACAAATGTGACAGGTGAGCTAGAGGTTGGCTCTAATCTTGAAATGCCTTTATTTATCACTGTGCAATGTTTCATGCTTTCTTCACAAAGTGCATGATTTTTGCTAATTCTAGAGACTATAATATATATTAGATTTCGACTAATATATATCAGATTTCGACTAATATATATCTGATTTCGACTAATATATATCAGATTTCGACTAATATATATCGGATTTCGACTAATATATATCGGATTTCGACTAATATATATAATATTTCGACTAATATATATAAGATTTCGACTAATATATATCAGATTTCGACTAATATATATCAGATTTCGACTAATATATATCAGATTTCGACTAATATATATCAGATTTCGACTAATATATATCAGATTTCGACTAATATATATCAGATTTCGACTAATATATATCAGATTTCGACTAATATATACCAGTTATTTGGACGAATTTTGTCCTGTTTGGCGCCCCATATGGTGGAATCTAAAGTTGAAAAACATGTATATCGACAACAGGATGAGCAGTAGGCAGGGCAGATGTCTGTTACACACTCTCGCTTCATTTGGTTGCGGAGCGGCTGGGTGAGCGACCATGCGAGATGTTTCTCTATATACAAAGGCAGCCCGTTGCTTCCTATTTGCATGATCAATAGAATTCGAAGCTCCGAATCCTTTCCTTTCCTTTTCCACGCTCTAAGATTCCTGGGAAAACTAGATCCGTTGACAGAAACTTATTTCTTTTTACATTTTCTATTTTGCCATAAAAATATATATATTGATGTCTGAACCTCCGGCTGGCAGGCTGTATCTTATAGTGTTTTCACGCATCTTGCGGTGACAGTTCCATAATTTTTGGTCAAATTATCTTAATTTTAGGCTTAATAGTTTCCTCTTAACTCTAATTAGAAGTTACTATAGCTGTATATAAGGTGAACTGAAAATAAACTGAAATGGGTAGTTCACTTACAAACACACTGATAAAATTCGATTTTCATAATTTTGGGATTTTTTTATGATTTACACAGAGATTTATGCGTTAATTTGAAGATTTTTCATGAATTACACTGATTTCGTATTTATTTTGAAGATATTTCATGATTTACACTGTGATTTCGTATTAAGTTTGATGATTTACAATGCCTTGGATAATATAAGTTAAAGAAAATGGTGGAAAAGTTACGTGATGTGTCGTGAACTTCTTGTTTGTTTTCGTTGCCGCGTCATATACCAAAGTTAAAGAAAAAAGGAAACCCCAGAATTTCGGGATTTTAAAGACAGATTTGACTGATATTTTTTTTCTTCCCCGGAAGGAAACTGGACCTATTTCTTGTTTACCTCTATCGACTTTCTTACCTACCTGCTTGGTGATTTATTCGAGGGATAACTTCTATACATATTTCTGTCTTTTGGGAACTTGGCCTTCTCTTTTTTTTCCTTTTAAAGGAAAAATTGGCAGAAAAACTTTTTCCGTTTTGGAATATTTCTTCTTCAACTTTTATTTTCGGATCTTTTTTATATTAGGAATTCAAAGTTATACGTTATCATATACCGTAGTTTCGGTATCGAACCATACAGATCTTTTTTTTTCAAATTTGTTTTGCAGATATATTTGAAAGTATACGTGTTTGAGATTTGGTTTTTCAGTACGTCCAAAAGTTAGGAACTAGTAAAAACCAAAGTTGCTTTGAGCGTACTGAAAACATTTTGCATAACTGTAGGCCTTAGTACTTCATTTTATATTTAATTATGAAAAAAAAATAGTACCATGCATGGTCTGTATCTCATTTAATCCAATACCGCAAATTCTTCATATTTATGGTGAATCATTTCAATATTGAAGGTGCTATCAAAAGTTTATAGATAGATACAAAAGGTATTCTTGGTTTAAGCTTGCTCATGCCGTGTAATACGAGAAACCCCTTTTACCTCGCTGAATAGTGTCGACCCCCTCTACGTATGATTACCTTCACGACTTTAGCTCAAGAAACATGCGTGATGGGCTCAATATAGTAGCCGATGTTAGCTCTAGTACCAAGAATTAACGTTTGAAGCGCCATCATAGAGTACTACTTTCATTAACTTTAACATAAAAAAAGCTCTTCTCTGATTGGTTGATTCGTGTACGAGTTGAGAGGCGTTTTTTATGCCAAAGTCTGGGAACTGCGAACGAACGAAGCATACACTTTTTGCTTTTATCTATAAAATTTTGGTGATATGTTATGTTCCAGGCTAAAATATTCAGAAAGCCCATAAGCCCTGGTAGCCTATAGGTCTTGTTGACATTCAACCCTGGCTGGCTCGAGAATTTTCAGAAAAATCTCTCGTAGTAGCTTAGTGTTTCTATTTTGAACCATAGCCGCCACCACCAGTGTGGACCGTAGCAAGATTCTGAAATATTTAGGAGATCTTCTTTCGCAGTCAAAATAAAAGGGCTACATATTCATCTCTCGTCCTCGTGTCTCTTCTCGCTCGCTCGCTATTTACTCGTATGAATACGGAATTTTTCAATATGACTTTGGTGATGTATTTCCTTCGATTTCTTCGCGACATTCCCATTAAAGTTTTGTGTATGCTATTGAATACCCAAAGATATTCGAAAATGCCAAAGAGATTTCTAGGAGCTACGTTTTTCGAAATTGAAATTCTTTCATAGAATAGGATGGATACTATTTACACGTTTGATCTATATGTTTTGTAAGAATAATTTCTAAAGTAAAACCATGTTTCAAATATGTTTTAAATTTCAATTCGTTTATAGTCGGTTGCCAATGGTGATATCTATTAATTTTTTTCAAGTTGCGAAAGAAAAATGGATCGTGTTTTTCAAATTAGGCTTAGTTATTTTGGAATTTGAACTTAGCGCGTTATCAACTAGAAAATATTAGAAAAGGAACAACGTGGAGCTGTTAACACTTAACACAATTTACTTTTTAATATTTTTCAATAAAAAATATCGTTACTACACCTTTCGAAACTTCATTAAAAGAGAGCTAGGTTTCTGAACTCAAAAAAGGTAACGCGTCAAAACAGCCATAGTTTGATCATAAATTTGAAACTACCGGTATCTGGATACCGTTTACCAATACCGAAAGAAGGTACACACCGTAAGAATCAAAGCAACAAGCCCAAAATTTTCCCAGATATACAGCTTTGCTTTTAGCTTTTCGTGTATTGTTTTAACGGCTAAAATCGTAAAGATTTTATTGGACTATCGCCTTATAGCTATTTTATCGCTAGCAACTGTCCGTTTCAGGTACAGTATTCTGCGAAAGGTAAATGGGCTTCTGCTTCGAAAAGTATACGTATACCTAAGGCTGAAGATTAATGTATATTCAGCATGAAACGGATAGCGCGAGTAAAAAGCACGAGCTTGGAAATGTACCCTTTTCCATGTAGCTCCTCAAGCAGTACCTAGAAAAGATGAAGATTAAAGAAAAGTTATCAAATCAATCCTTTTTGCTGTAAATAGTGCAATATCTTCAAACTAAATCCAAAATCACAATGTAAATCGTGAAATATCTTCAAACTAAATCCAAAATCACAATGTAAATCGTGAAATATCTTCCAACTAAATCCGAAATCGCGTGTAAATCACAAAAAACCCTCAAAATCCCTGGCAAAATTATGAAAATGGATTTTTATCAGTTTGTTTGCTAGGAAATTTCCCCAATTCGTTTTATTTTTAGTTGCACTTAAATACAAAAAGTAACTTCAGTAACTTCTAGTTAATACATTTACGTTAGAGTTAAGAGTGAAACGGCGAGTAAGTAGCTGGGGATCTTTATTTATTCTGGGAAGTCGCCGTAGAGAGGGAGCTAATAGAGCATATAGGCGAGTAGAAATTGGTCATTTGCTTACTTTAATCCATTTAGAGATAGGCTTTCCCTGGCAGCTTCGTTAAATATCAAACTCTACGTATAGAGTAACCCTCGTTTTACCTCTAAATCTAAATTATATTTGCTAGCCTAAATATAAAACTTTATTAACCCCTCATACCTTTGGTGTATTACCACCATCAGTGTAACGATAGAAGTCAGGGTTAAAAGGGTCAGAGTTCAAAACTAAGGAAAGAACACTTTCGCGTCGATACCTCATTGAAATACCTGTACGCGTTGATGTACCTACATTATTTGAAGATAATTAATAATTAAAAACCCTAGAAAAGGTAAATTAATTATTTCCTAGTTCATTAGAGTTATGTAGTTATCAGAGGCAAGATGAAATTTTAATAAAACAAGTTCTCTCATTTAATTATATAGAAATGTATCATTACCAGACCCCAGGGGTATTAAGATAAAATTATTCGATGAATGAGGAAAATAATTTTATATTTATGTATTTGAAGTATCCCTTTAAAGGGAGGGCAAAATGAAAAATCAAGCAATTTTTTATCGAGTCTTCTACTAATTATAAGACCTAAGACTTATCTGCATAGGGAAATATCTCCGAATTATTTTAAAATTGAAATTAATTCTAGATTTAATAGATAATTTGAAACTTGCACCTCCGACCAATCCGTAACGCCCTACCTTCTTATTAACAAAATTCCCGTCTTTCAAGTCTGATGATTAGAAGGAACGTGAAATTGGTTTTAAACTCTCGAGATTGAATAATTTTACGTGAAAATTACGCGCGCGCGATTTGATAAACTGTTTAGTGGAATATTGCTAAGTGTATATAGCTATATAGTATTTGATCAAGTTTTAGAATTTATCTAAATTATATCAACCTGCGGAACAGTTTCCCTAATTATTTGAGTTCTCGAAACTAAAGCAGAAATCGAATTTGTACATTAATTTGAAAATCCTACCACGATTTCTGATAATTCTCAAACTATAAACGAAGCCCAGTTCTCACACACGGAAATTATATTCCAATCAACCAGCTGCGCTTTAAATCCAATCTTTAGAAGGACGCAACTTGTAGTTAATTTTGTGGACAATAATTTGGAAGAAGTACCTTACAAATGGAAGATGATTAGACAATCGCGTGTTCTACACTAGTTAATGAATGTTTTACGCGATATAACCTAATAGCTACTTCCGAATCTGATTTACCCCGTTCGGGACACATCATCTACTTAGCTATAGCGTTTCAAATACAGCCGAGGACCACCTGGAGCGATGATTTTGCATAAAAGATTGGGTACTGGAGAGTCGCCCGCCGTCGGATTTTTTTTGAAGTCGGCTTCCCGGACAGGCGCAGATTTAAACAAGTTGAAACGCCTTCTCAATGCGACCAGGCTCTAATTGACTTCCTCCCGTCTATACTTGGTAAAGTTCCTCATCTCCCTATTATAATCGTCCAAAATGAAAAGGGTTCCCCGCCGAGACTAGGAAAACCTAAGGAAGATTGCCTTAGCGCCGTAATTCTCTCTCTCCTCTCCTTCAATCGATTCGCCTTAATTTTAAGTTTATTGTTTTTACGAGCCTAAAAGGGGATTGATTACTCTTTTGCCACTCTACGGGTAGCGAACGTCTAAACAATACTCTCAAGGGCATGCGAAAATAATTTTGTCCGTATCGAATCTATTTTTAAACTTGTTACCATGGTTGGAGCTAGACTAGGTTTAATTAAATCCATTGATCATTGTCTTTAGAGACTTATATCCCAAGTTTGGTTTGTTTGTTTTATACGCCAAGTTGTTTTTGTTGTTTTTCGATTTGTTTATTTATTCCCTGATGCGATAATTACAACTAATATTTGCCGAATCGGATAAAATTTTGCGTATAAGAACTCTAGAATAGTTGTATTAAAGTGTCTGTAAAGAGTTCGGCTGGCAGTTGAAATGTTTTTTGTGAAAAAAGTCCTCTTTATTGACGTAACAACAAGAAATTATTATCTCTTCATATTTATAAAATTTGTTCAGTTAATTTTTAATTAATAAATCCATCTCACAAATACAACTGCTATACTTCATTACGTGTAATGATTTTTTTTTACTTTAGTACTGTCAAAAATAGTTACTAAAATCAGAAGAGATGTGAAAAAGTTTGGAACTCTCGACTGAAGTGAAATTAAAAAAAAATCGGGAAAGAATTAAGACTAATGCCTTTACAACATTATATCAGTTATTGTCCGAGAAATTGAATCTCTTCAAATGTAAAATAGTTCCAACTGCAGGCTTGAATTCAAGTCACGTTCTCGTATAGAAGCCCGTGCTAGTTCTAGCTACGACTCTCGTCATATAGTTACGGGCCAAGAAGAAACTCTTGATTGAGTTTGGGGAAAGAATTTAAAGCCTAGAACTTCCCTGATCTTATTTTACCTTAACACTGTGTCGGAACCTTTTTCTAAGACCTCTCATTCAGCGCCAGTCGGGGTTGCGCTAGGGCGGCTATAGGGGACTTAACCAGAAGTAAATGAACCTAAGGCTATTTTGACCAATCAGACAATATCTTGCATGAGGAATCTCGAGGATTAAATTTAATCCTTCACGTGACTTCAATCGGGACTGAAGTGTCTCTTCCAACTTAAAACCTTTTTTTTTATCAAAGAATGATTTGTGAAATTTTCGTAATATCATGAAATATTGGAAGGTATCTAATTTGATATCTTTTGATTCATTTATTTCTGGGTGAACGAATAACGTGACTTTAGGCTTAAGGCCTGGGAAAAAGAGACCCATGCCCGACTTTGTCCTAGTTGGGTGCCAGGCCTTAACAGCGGGAGATGGCACTCACCGGGCCTCGCGTTCTAGCATCCTTCTTATAGGCTACCTTTCGCTCTCGGCATCCTCTACCGTAACGGTTGCGAAAAAAAGGGAGCTAGGTTGAAAATGTAACGAGACATGGGTAAAGCTCTATCGGTGTTTCCATAGAAACATAATCGCCTTTTTTCCCTAGCTCTATCTTCATTTGTTTTACGTGCTCTGAATGCGAAGACAGTTTTTTGGTTATACTTCTGTTTTAGGGTTAAGGAGCTTTATTGTATTTGGAAATTATCGTATATCAGGAACATAAATTCCCTTTTAACACATTGACTTGTTTAAACAATTTTCACCTACCCATGTGGCAATTCAAACGTAACACTTTGTTTGAAGGCAATTGAGATGTTTGTTATCGGTTTATTTCCTGTAAAATATTATTCCTAATTAACAAATATCTCAGTTAAGAGCAATTATCTTAGTTCTTCACATATTGGTGTGATTGCGATTGCAGCCTTTTCACATACAGTAACGCTTTTCCGCATTAAAATGTGAGACTTAACAATCTTCTTTTCTATGAAGGTGCTTTCAAAGTCAGGTATGAAAAGCAATCATTACTTACTTCTGCACGAAAGTCTCTCGCATTGTTTGGTCATGGTTATTGTCTATCCACGTGGGTGTGGTGTAAATATAAAGCTTGTATGAACCCCGCAACCGACCAGCCGGCATTACTCGAAAATATCCTTTCGAAAACCCTTAAAACCCTTTGAAAATAACCTCATTACTTTTAACGTCGCATCTTGTTTTTCCATCCATCCGTTTCTTTTTTCCGTAGCTCGCTAGGCTACATCGGATCTCTTTTCTCTTTTCCCCAAAAAGTAAGCCTAAATCCTTTCCCAAGCTTCGCTCGACGGTACGTTTCCATCGGGAATTCCAAGCCCCTGTGTATCGTGTTTCGACATGCAGCCTCCTAGGAGAGCAAAAAGAAAAAGAAGAAGCGGAGAAAAAAAATCTCTTTTCTTTCGTCTGGAAATTATTCCCCAGTTTTCGATCCAAAATTCGGTTAGAGGAAAAGAAGGCGAAAAAGTAAATGAGGGTGGGGTTTTTTGATTATGCTAAATCAACTCCCACGCCATTCTACCACCCTTTCGTAAATGAAATTGGAAATTTAGAAATGAAATTAGATTTTTTTTCTCCCTTACCCGCTTTTCTTCTGTAGACTCTTGTCTCTCTTAAGGCTGGTTTTCGTCTCTCCGTTGGAGCACTCCATGGCCATGATTTTCTGTATTGATTTAACTTTAGTTTGTTTTACTTTTTTATCTTTTATTGGAGGAGGGTACGTTGCCTATGATTTTGTAGATTTCCTTTCTCTAGAATTAGAGATTTCTTTCATCCTATACTATACTGTTGGTTTTATCGAAAGAAAAGCCTGGGTATTCTAAATCATTTTAATTTAATATCGCTAATGATTTTTTCCTTTGGGTTGGGTTTTTTTTATTGAACCCATTTTTTCCTGGATGTTTCAATATAATAAATTTTGGGGAAGAAAAGAATTTAATTAAAATGTTTTTATCTGGTTTTGTATAGTTGATAAACATGGCATTAAAAAGCAATATCTTAATGCTTTTAATATTGAAAAGATCAGAATAATATTCTAATTATATCCGAAAGAAAAGCATCAAATTTCCAAATATTTATTTAACTCAAAATCACTTTTTTCAAAGATTAAAAATTTAGCGATGTATGTACATTCTCGCTTCAATCGTTGCTTAATTTGACATTGAAATAAGCGACGTATCAAAGTCAATTTCTAAAATGGGTTGAGACATACGAGAAAAAATGACGGGTTATACCAGGCATGGATGAAAGAACCCCTACTTATACGCTTGTGTCTGAAACATTTTCTAGTATATGAAATTCAATCTTTTGATGAGCGAGAGGGTGATGAAGAAGCTTGTTTAAAGAAGGTGATGCGTTTAGTTTCGTTTCGTTCGAGGCGTTTGCGCGTAAAGGCGTGAAAATTGATTTAGGGTCTTTGTTTTGGCGGGTGGGGCTCGAATACGGTTCCTTTTCGGTTAGCCAAGCTAAATAGGAATTCTTCAAAACACGGTCACATCTGTTACTCGGAATTATCGACGCTCGTAACTCTTTTCTCGAAGAAAACTTCTTCACCCCTTTCCTTCAGCCTCCCCCCCATCTCTTGGGTTTTGGTGGATGTATGTTCACTCGTATGGAAAACGACGAATCATTCTCTTTATGCAAAAATGATTTTCACGCAGTTGCTAGCCGGTGTTTCCAACTCTCAGACTAGAGTCCTATTTTCCTACATAGCTCTTTTCAGTTCCTCGTACACAATTTTCGTGGTATATACCCTAGTACATTTTTCTTTTCTATTCGCGTATGGTCTGTTAATATTTGGCCAAAACTACACGTAAAAGGCGCGAATCCCAATGGGGGTTGCAAAGAATAGAGCCGAATTAGAATCGCATTGTTCGAGATAGCGTAGAATGAATGCTTGTTACAATGTTTCATATTGACCCGGAACGAAATTTTTCTAACAGATGCGAAAGAAATTTTGATACATTTTGCGAAGAAATAATTTGAAAATGGGCACCCAATTTTGAAGTTTTCAAAAACAGCCTCTAGCATTTAAAGACTATGTTATTGAAGCTCTTTTCTTTATGTGGAGGGACTAACTGGGAGGAACCAGAATGACGTAGCTGTAAATAAAATGATACATACATTGTATGAGAGCAATTGAATATTGTTTTCTCTCTTCACGAACTTGAGTATTGACATATCACCAAGTAGTTGTTGTTCCTTCCTGGTTTGGTCGAGTACATTGTTGTTAAAATCCCCACAACTCTCATCAACGTACTGTAATTTTTTAATTTGTTTCTAACTAAATATAACAAGGCTTAGTTGTAGTATGAAACCGCTTTCAAAGTTTAAGCAATCAATTATCTTTTCACGCAGCTCTCTGGTAGTCGCTTCTTTTGAAGGTGTAGGAGATCTTCCGATAAAAAATCAGACTGTCGACCCATAAAAGTAAACGCGGACAACAGATGGCTATAGTTTACTATTCTCATGTATATTTTACGGCCCATCTTCGATGCCGACGCTATACTTCTCTGGTGGGGAACTCAAGTATCCAACATAAGCCATTGTAAAATATCAATAACGTGTCTTCTATATGTTTATGCAAAGCGATGTTGCTCGGTATTGTAACGAAAAACGGGAGGTTGCCGACCTATTCTCTGTAGAATTTCCCCGCAAGATGGCGGGCTAGGCTTAACTCGGCCTGTTCCATTGGGAATCAGACTTTTCTTAGACTAGTGAAATTCACTATACATAGCCTGTTTGGCCAGAAATGTGTATGGAATTGAATAATGACTGCATTTTCATAACCACCATGGGTCACGATTCCAATGCATAGTGGGATGGTAGGCAATAGCTAACCAACAGCGCCTTATACGAAGATATAGAGGTTCGGTAACCCGGACATTTTAATTCTATTAACCTTGTTATACTGGTACCCTACTGAATTTCGTAATAAAAAATTATATGGGCAACCTTGGAGAAGGGTTCTTCTTAAAACTCCCACGCGTCTTCTAACTTACCTGACGTTTTGCGAAATCTTTTTATTTTGTGAATACCGTACGGTATATAACTTTTTTTTCTATCTCCAAACGCGCAGCCTAGAGAATTTCCATTCGAGAAGGTAAATTTGAAGTTGGAGGTTTTCACTTTTTTTCTGGCTTATGCTAATACACCTCGTATATAAAAAATTCCTTTACTTAAGTATAAAACGGTTCAGTTTATTCCAAAAAAATACTTTAAATTGACTTGGTTAGGCCTAGATGGGATTTTTTTAACTGATATAATTTTTTAAATGTCATAAGTTTATAAGATATGCTCCATAAGATGACCCTATCTATATTTCGTAATGCTAGAGACTTACTGAGAGCAAGTTCGAGAACGACAAGCGAGAATTGACTACTTACGGTTTTGTAGTGATTGAAAAGTACTTGTCGATTTAATCTAGCACTACAAGATTTCTTAACATTTTCTAACCTGTATGTGGATTGGAAAAATATTTCTTAGTTATATCCAATCAAAGCCACAATTAGAATCGGCTAGAAACTTGTACTGAAATTTTCGCGAATCCCAGAAAGTTTTGAAATTGCATTAGGTTATATATAGGTAACTGAAAGTTTTCTCTCGAACGCCTTTTCAAAAGCTTATTGAATTTAAAAGTTGGGTCCTGTTTTCGAAAATAGCGAAATACAGAAAATTCTCCAAAAATTTTTACTCGTATCCTATTTACATGCAGATCTAGCAACAGAATTTCTCCAGTTATAAAAGACGTGACAATAATTCACTACTACTACTCAACAACTTTATTCCCAGAGGGTATAGTTATACAGCTTTGCAAAGGCCTTTCCTAGTTTCGAATAATTCAAAACTACCAATTTTAATGAACGTCTCTAAATATACTAATATTTTATTGAAAGTTCGTCGTTATTATTTTATTATTCATTTTTAAATAGTATTTTGGCAATATTTTGAGAGAAGCCAGCTTCCAGGGGTAAACGATATAATGTATTTCCTACGAGCCCCTGTAGAAATGTTCGACCGCATAACATTGGTGTATATACATATTTTTAAAATTTTTAATATCGATAATATATTTATTTAAAAATAAAAATAACTTCAACTTTATATACTTCTGCCTTGTAATCTTTACTGGTCGGAATATTTTTCTATTTTTAATATATTGCTGGCGTTTGAAGGTAAATATTTTAAGGTTCGGTCGAAGGGAGATACATCAAAACAGAAGGGTTCCACGCCTGCACGCGTAAGGTTCTAGTCTTAACTGTTTGTTCCCGTATAACACAGACACTCGAGACCTCCTTAAAGCGCCGCTTCTATGTTTACTTTGCTGTTAAGCGGGTGAAACTCTCCCGCAACGTAGATATACTGGTCTATTTTTTGACGCCTGGATTAGGCTAGTTTTTTGCAAAAGTAAAAAGTTTAGTTTTTCTACCGCTAAAGAGTCCTTCATTTCACACTCTAATGAATGTGCGGAAAGTAAGTTGAAGGGCTAATTTTGGTCCTCTGAGAGCGAGCGCTCTTTCTGCCAAATTATGCAGTTATTTTGTCCCTAAAACAGTAAATCTTTAAATAATATTTTTTTATTCGCATTTCTTTAAGCCGTTTTTTGAATTTTTTAATTTCGCGCGCTTTCTTAATTTTCTAAATATTCATTAAGCCTTTGTTGCGTGCGCTTTAACAATTGATGGAGTAATGCCACGTGATTAGTAATTACAGTAGGTCCGAAAACACTCTTAAATAAGATAGACGCGTACCTATAGGGCGATTAGGTTTAGGTAGCACCAAAAATCAATTTCCGTCAAAACTATGCAGTAAATCATGGATAAAAAATCTCCCATATTACCCCAATTACTCACTTAAAGCGTCTACTAATGCCCACGCTTTAGTCTCGAACCCCACTCGATCCTTGAACTTTCTTTCGCAAATGTTGCTGGGGGATGTTTAAGAACATCGCGATCCAAAGCACGGATGAGAAGAAGAGAAGAAGAAAAAAAGCGTAGCTATCCTCGTGCCATCGCTTAATCCTTTAGCTACACTGAAACTGGCTCGCTCTTAATCCTTGGGGGTAACTAAAATAAGGAGTTTCTATAGATAGATCTTCCCAATCCCCGCGCTCGTATCTTTAGGGTGCCAGAATCTACTCAAAACGGAATCGGAACAACTCTTAATAGCTTTTTCCCCGCATGATTATCTTCGCTTTCACATAAGATTGATTTGATAATTTCTGAAATTAGCGAAGACCTTTGCTTGTTAAACTGTTTTAAAGCTAAAAACATTCTGCCACTTCTATGTAGTGTAATTCCTTCTCTTCAGTTAACTGGAGTTCATCTTCATTCTCCTTTAGTTATTTACTCGATGCAAACACCCTTTCGCTCGCTGTACCTCATTGAGAGGAAGGGTATATAGGCCTTGTAGGCTAAGCTAAGGCTCAAGGTTTCTGGAGTCTCTAGGCTAGCCTATAGCCCGAATGTCTCTAAACGTAGTAGCTCGTGGCGGACGCTCGGGTTTTATCTCGCCGTTGCGAGGCGCGTCAGTCGATAATCTAGTCATTAGCGGTTGGTAGGTTATTAAAGAAGTCACGCGGTCATCTATCTAGATGGCGACTCGATCGCTCGATGCCTTAACCCGTAGCAAAAAGCCGAAGCAAAAGAGAAAAAAAATTGGAAGGGAGACCTTAAATAAAGCAAAGGCGTTTGCCAGGGTTTATATTCGATAGGAGGTCGATTTTTCCGTTAGGAAAAGAGAGTCGGCTAGCCCTGAGGTTGGACAAACTCGGGGGTCGTAGATAGAACCCCCAAAAGTGTGAAGGTGTAATTAGCCCAGAGTGGTTTCCCATTTTGAACTCTCCCGGGGATCGACGCGTTGTTCTCGGCGCATACCGGAGAGCGATCAACTATGCATGGTATCAAACTATCAATGAAAGTACATAGTTTAACACAATATACCCCAACCGATAGAGAGGCGCGTGAAATGACCTGGGAATTGTGTACTTTCATCCCTCCCTCTCTCTCCCCCCTCTCCCAATCTCTCCTGTTTTAACGATGTTAGTAAATAACAATAGTTTTACTCATAAAATAAATTACAACACAAGGTTCAAAGGGTGCTTTGATATTCATTGGCCATAACGTCACTTTTAAAAGGGAAGGCTAAGGCTGTATGTTATTGGACGGAAAGAATGCGTGGATGAAATTTTATTAACTAACCCGAAATGCGCAAATTTGAATAAACACTATTCAAACAAAAGAAATATTTGCGACGATTGATATTTTAATTAATAATGTCTGTAATTACTCTTAATTTGTTATAATCAGTAGCTAATTATAGCCATTTAAATTAATATATCAAATTTACACTCTGATTTTATTAAGTAACCGAAAACGTGGGAAGTTGAATAAACACGGTTCATACGAAACCGAAATTTGCGTCGATTCATTTTTTAATTGGTAAAATCTGTAATTCCCCTTTATTTGTTCCAATTACTAGCTAATTATAAATAATTAAATGAATATAACAAATTTACACGTTCAATACTCATGGAGTATTTAGGAGTTTATATATCTGTAATTACTCTTAATTTGTTCCAAGTACTATAGCGAATTGTAACCAATTAAATGAATATAACAAATTTAAAAGTTAAATATTCATGGAACATTTACACGTTCATATTTATAGTTGCAGATGGCCCCCTACCTTGTTTCTGGCATAATTTAAGCCCTCGTAATAACGTGTAAACTTTCTAACTACGCGCTTTGGTACATTACCCAAGGTTTAAGGTGCAACATATATTCAACCATGATATCCAATATTGCAAGCGCGTACAAAATAACATAAATTTTCAGTTTTTATTTCTTTTTTTTCCTTTTGCTGGCGCGCACGCTTATGGTGTTGTAAAGATAAATAAGCAGCCATCTGAAGAGGCAACGAATTTTGCACGTCAAAATTATATTTTACGAGCGATGGTTTTGCGGAAAAGTATATCATAACAAAACTGGGTTAAATTCGAAATACGTTTCTTTTTATTTCGTTTACTTTATCAAAGGGTTTATTTAAATTTGGGTTATGACACTTTTCAAGTCGCGACAAAATTAGCTCATAGGTATGTGTGAGAAGATCAAAGGAGAAATGGTGTGAAGTATATACAGTATCGTGAAGTATCTTTGGTTCAGGTACGATATTATAATGTCTATTCCCATAGGGAGTTGCAATCCTACTAGAGAACATAACATAAAATATGTTTATAAGATATGTTCCATAAGTATGAGAATTACGCTAGAGACTTACAGCTCGAGCTAGTTCGAGAACGACAAGCGAGAATTGACTATACACTCGGTTAGTTTTGCAGTCCATCTTCTCCGATTTAGTCTGTACATACTAAGCCTTTGATAGCGCCTCACCAGGCGTCGCTTTACCTCGAATCTATGACCTACCTCATTCACTTCATGATAGGCTCTCAGTAACCAGTGACAAACTTATGGAAGGTACCTTATAAATTTAAGATAAAGTTAATTGCGCAAATTAAGTAAATATTGAAGAGATATTGGGTCGGACTGGGGAGAAGCGGGACTAAGTCCTTATGAAACGTTATTGGTCCTAACTTCATGGACGCCTTCACCTTATAGCTTTGAGTTTTCTCTGCGGTGCATTCGAAACGTTCAACGAAGCGCGACAAAGGGGTAAAAGGGAGGGGGGAAGGTACTGTTAGTATTTTATCTCTTTTCGTCCGTTACGTATGTAGTTTGACCTAGTTCGGGAGAAATTACATCCTCTATACCGACGTACCGTAATGCGTAACGCTTATTTGTTCGCGTTATCAGAATTTATTAGTACACCCCCAACCCTCTTACACTCTTATACAAAACTCGTTTCCTTACATATATACCTACCAACCATCGAACCTTCTTACCTGTAAAAATTGAGCGTACCAGCATGCAGATAACGATATTCCCAATGTTATTTCATTTTATTACCCGAGTCTGAAAACCTACAAAATTTAACTTGGGACTCTGTCTGGGATCTAGCACTTTTTTCCGCGGTGTAAAACTAAAATAAAGGTGTGGTGGTTACTTTTAAGGAGCCTCTTCAATATCCTGGGTTGAACAAATATTAGCAGACGAATTTTGCCTGAATTTTACTAGAACTACTTTCTAGTATTCTTATTCTTAGGTTATAATCAAGGTGAAAATAAAGAAGGGTCTTTTCGTAACTTATATACATTCCTGGGGTTTTTTTTTTCTAATAAGGTCGCACGGTCGAATAGATTTTCCCACCGATGGTCTTGACGTTCCATTACGGGGTCGTCAAGACCACTCCCTTTCACCGGTACTGTATTAGGCCTTGGCCGGAACGACACTGAACCTTTTTTTGCTTCCCTTCTTTATTCAGTTATACTTTCTTTGGTTGAGTAGTCTACTTTTTAAAAGAAACGTTTGTTTATTCAAAGTATCTTTTATTTTTAATTCAATTGTATAATTCCGGAAACCGTTCGTTCCGGTGTTCTTGTTTTCATTTCCGTTCCTAAGGCTTTAAAACTGCATGGCTGTTTTCTTTTAAATCTGAATACAGTGCTTTGTTTTACTGTGTATATATTTCTTTTGCCACGTTAATCTAATGAGATACAGGCTAATTGCATTTGTAAGCGACTGCGACTGTTTTTACCGAATGTTTTTCCTTTTTAATGTTTTGATTTTTTTATGCCTTGCAGTTTTAAGATAAAACCTCTTTTTGTAACTAATTAGCAGAATGGATTTTAGATCTGCTTTTGCTTGCCTAAGTACTTAAGCCTGTGTGGGAAGAATAGGACAACGTTTCTTGGAAATCAAAATATTCCGTGGAAATAGGTCATAAAAATGAATCTGGCCAACTGTCTTACCTACAATATTATTTGAAGTCATTGAAATAATGATACATTAAAGGCAGTATGAAGTCTTATCTAAGGGAGCTACCGCTACTTTAGAATAACTTCTTAGAATATTTCAAGGAATTTACAAATCATGTTTTCAAAGCGTTACTGTCTGATAGGCATGAAAAACTGAACATTTCCTATTATAACACTGCTGCTTATCTCGTACCAAAAATTATGCAGGGTGTTTCTGATAATTCTGCCTTAAATAAAGGGGATATGTGTACTTCATATCAAACCGAGTGGGAAGTGTCAAAGATCACGGGGTCTACAACATTTAGTTTGAAACTAAACTTCTTGACCGGAATATTCGATATCAACCTTAAGTTTAGGGGAAACTTATAATAATTTGCAATTTTAATCCTTTGATGAATATGTTTGAGATGGTGTATCTTGCGTCGATCAAAAACCATTATTTTTTCACTTACTCCGTTTGCATTTACACGAATTTGAGGCATGAGGAATTTTCCCTCTTATTCCTCGTGACATTTTATCTAATTGATCATGTTTTGCGCGCGCATTTTGCGTGGAATGCAAACGTTAATATTCGAAATGATGTGGTGCGCGCGTTTCCGAGGTCCCATTAATCATTTATTCATATTTTGGTGTGGCGATGAGAAAGGGCTCTCTCTGTGTTGTGTTTTGTGTTCGGCTTTCAAAAGGTTCCTGCGATCGAAAATGACCACCAGAATCTTACTTGTTATTAATAGTCGTCATAAACTTTGAATATTTATAGCGGACCCTCTTTTTGAGATAGCATCGAAGAAAAATTCCGGGTTATTATATTTTGGCGAAATAGAAAAATATTTAATATATTCAATAAACAGTTAAGATGGATCTTTTTGACCTATTGCAAGACCTTAGTATTTTTTAGCTAGAGAAAGGGTTAAGGATATTTTTTGGAAGGAGGGAGAACTTATTAAGTAATTAATATTTTGAATTGAAAAAAAAAATTCGATTTGATGCAACCACCTTCCCGCGTGTAAAAATAGTAATGACCTTAATTAGGTAAGCCGTTTAATAAGCTTGTCGTACAGAAACTGAATAATCGATAAAGATGAAGGAGAAAAAGGTGCTTTTTTTGATGCCGAAGAAGTGCGAGCTAGTATAATTAAATGAAAAGATTAATTTTTTTACAGTCCTGATTGTTGTAATCCCTAGTATTAGGTATAGTTGGATAGAGAAGAAATAGGGCTATTATATGCTCTAAAAGATTTCCTTCTGTTATGTTTACAAAAGCTTCGCTATATTTTGTCATAGATGTTGGATAACTTTGGGTTTATTCACTTCCGTTTATATTGAATATACAAGAGAGAGACACTGAAAGAGAGAGAGAGGTCTGGTGCTTGCTATGTTTTCTTGTTGAGTCTCCTTCTTCAAACAATTACCCCTTTGGCGCTTTTAAATTATGCTAAAATAAACGGCTTCATAACACTCTTTTATGTAAGGCTATATTCTTTCCCATCTATTCTCCACGCGTTTCCGTAGCCGCCGTTCTCTTAAATACTAAAAATAGGTCAGACCTTTCCGAATCTACTGCGGGGAAATTATCTGGGTCGTGATGCTTGCATCACCATCAACCGAGGCTTAACTCTGCCCGACCGTACATGTATAAGGCGAAAATTTGAAACGCCAATGTGTTAATGTAAAACTTTGACAAGGTGGCAGTTCAGTCTTCCTTCAGGAACGTTAGAAATAATACTTTATTAAAGAATTAAATTTCTCTCATTTATTGATATGAAGATATTCATTTCAAAGCTTTTGTTGAAACTGAAAATGTAGATAATGCGGATAGACATTTAGGCCTACAAAATTTACGTTGCCAGCCGTTTTTGATTCTCTATTTATTCTCTCTAAATTCGTTCGTGGTTTGAATTTACTTTGATTTATAACAATTTGCATACAGAAGCACTTTTCCAAAATTTAACATCTCTCGATGGTTTGCCATGTGTTTTCCCCTCAGATATTCTCTCTCGCTCTCTCTCTAGCTGCATCTCGGTTGTTCCAGCAACCGTAGGTCAAGGCTTAAGCTGCTAGCCTCCGAATTTCGGTTCATCCCGACTTCAAAATAGGTCATAACTTCTAACGAAGTCTGGCTCGCCGCGCCTTCGATCGATCCGACTTTTAGATAGGGAAGAGTCGCGGCTCTCTTTCTCCCAATCTTCCTCCCCATCCTCTTCCAGCCTCTTCCAGCATCCATTCCTCTGCGGATCTCTTCGCGTTGTACGAAACGCCTGGGCTACCATCGCCTCCAATTTATTACAAAACATAGGCCTAATACTCCTCCTACTACAGTTTACAGGTTTTTGGGTAGGAAGCTCGTGGGAGGAGGTGGGCCTCGGCGATAGATGGAGTAAAATATAGAGCGGTGGATGAGAAATAGAGGCCAGGGTATTACTGTGGAAACTCTGGTTTTAAGTATACGCTTGGTTATACGAATCTTCGAACGTGAGGAGGATTTTTCCCCAAAATAGGAAATTGGGTGTTGGGAAAAATTGGCCTGGGTATGTGTGGCTGGCTATATTGTAGTTAAAGGAATCGAACGACGCCTAACCCCGAATCAACCCTACGTTCAGTTCCTATTAATTAGGTTAAAAATCCTTATATAGTTTTAAAACTTGGTCTATTTAAGTTTGTTTACTAATAGGTCTACACGTTTCAGAATATATCTTTAAATTAGTCAATTGATGAAAAATTAAATATTGCTTTGAAATTTTGCAAAACACAACACAAACAATATAACACAATATTCATTCTTATTGTGACGTGTTAGTCGTCGCACTCTTAGAGAACGCTTTTAATACAATATTTTAATATTGAATATATTACATCTTCAAGACTGGTTTAAATATTAGATTTAGAATGTAAAAGAATTAAAATTTATGCACCTTTAAATTGAAAAGATCTTGTACAGTATTCTTGTCGCCTAGCTCGAGTGGGTCTCAACCTTTCCCTTTATAAAATGTATATTGCGCATTTTTATATCCCTAACGTTCTCTTTCGGTAGAAAACTCCAAATTTAATATTTCTGGGTAATGAACTATGTAAAAATAAAAAATAAAATGTGGAAACGTATAAGAGCATCGTCGCAATATCCTCCACTTTAAATAAAACTTTAAGAACAAAGCTATATATATAGGGAGCGAGGTCGACAAAACTATATACTTTTTTCCTGGTTCAAAACCTCCTTGCACCTTCTATGCCTTGTTTTAGGAAATAAGGTGCCACAACGGAAGCTGCAAAAAAATAAGAGAAATAATAAAATATATAAATATCTTTACCCCATTTGTAGTCTAGACTTATGAAAATTTGCTTTTCAAATTTTTGCTTTCGACTATATACAAAAAGAAGCTTAAGTTTCAACCTTAGAAGTGGTAGGTATTAGCGAAAAAAATAGCTCTACCACACAGAAAAAGTTACTGATTATATGGTTGAATTTTAGTATAGCCGCGTACTTAATGCAACTTGCTGTGATTTTCTATGGTTTTTTGGCTCCCGGTTAAATATTAAGTCGTTTCAAGGAAATAATTTTCATAGACAACTTTAAATGAATTGAATAAATCTATAAGTACAATTATATTTTTTCATTTATCGTCTGCTAAACGTAATTATTACGTAAGATGCCTTTAAATGATGGTGGACTTGCGCAACAAATTTTCTACGCCTTCACGAGTTACCAAACCATGCCTTTAAGGTGCTTGCTTACTTATTAAGAATTACGACTTCCAACTTCTTGGACACAATTAAACTTTTATTATCGAGTTAAAAATGACTAGGATTGGAAGTTTGGGTGAAGAGAAGCTTCGAAACGTAAGTACGTCTTGTTCATAGTCTATTTGCTATACAGTCTGATTAGCTTTTAAACCCTTGGGCCCCGGAACCGAGTCCCGTGCAATTGTCCCGGATTAAGTCAACGGTTCCAGGCAACGAATTGGCAACCCCTAGAATGGGTAGAGGGAGCTTAAAATAAAGCAATGGGGAATTAGCCGAAGAAGCTTAACGATAAATTGAAGGGTGAGTATTGGATTCCACGCTTGCTTGGTTTGGTTTGTTGCTTCCAAACTAATCCGGCTCATTTCAAAAAGTTTTCCCCCGTTTTTATTCCCTCATCGTTTTCCTACAAACCTTTTTTTCCTTCACCCGTTTTTAATAAAAGATGAAACTCAAAATTAACGCCTGGATAAGGTGAATACACTTCATTAAATCAACCGAAATTATCGATTGTAATACTGTTGAGGTTTAACTATGAGTATATTATAATTTTAATTGGGGAATTATTTAAATGAGGTTGTTATTAAATAATAGGCGGATTTGTTCCTTGGTAATGCTCAGTTTCTGACATTTAAACCAAACAAATCAGTTTCTCTCTAATTAGGGTATATACTAAAATATCTGAAAATACAAGCTATACAGGGTGTTTCTGAAAGGTCTGTCAGCAGATAAGGGGATGTTCTTTAAGCGTATTTTGAGTCGAAAATGTTCTATACGATTTTACCGTCTGGACCGCTGTTTTCAACTTAAGTTTATAGTATTTTAGAGTTGCCCCCTTAATTAAATTAGCATTGTCTTTCAGTTTCTTAATACTCTGAGTAATCTTAACCTGAAAACGGTGGTCCTTAGAGCAAAATGTCATAGAAGTAACATTTTGGACTCGAAATCACCCTGTGTAATCTCCGCGGAGTTTGTTTCACAGAACCTCTAATCGAAATTAATGATATTGGCGGATAATTAAATTCCAATCGTATTTTTAGACAAAGCTTAGGACAATCTCATGTAACCTGCAGTATACGTTTTTTACCATCACAATACAAGTTTAAAACTCTTGTCAAGACTTTGGGATACTTCATCTGTAAAAAATGGTAATTGGCGCAATAAGGGTATACATTGTAGCCTAAAAAAAGTGTACAGTGTTAGTGCCCTCAAAATGGATGGTCTATAGGCATACAAATTATCTGTCAAACCCGATTTTCAGCGGATCTTTACATCGTGTTCTCAGTAAGTGAAAAAAAAAATTATTTAATCCCTTAATAAAGCTTAAGAGAAACTCTATAATGGTTTAACACCAAAGCCCGTAGCATGCCCTTTTAGAAAATGGTACAACGTATGTATGTACGTATAATATTATTTTCCAACCTTCCTTCGCTTCGATCTCGCAAAGGCTTAAGCGAACTCTGTTGTAAGAAAATCTTTCTATGGGAACTGTTGAATTTTCGTTGGTCCAGGCTGATATCGATTTTTAACCTTATTTATTCATAAAGTCTCAGGGAAGGCTGATCGTCTTTGCATAATGCTTCGCTTTACAGCCGCCTTCTATTATCCAGGAGGCATTTTTCTTACGGAGAACTAAAAAAAGAGAAAAAATAGTAACGTCACTTCTTTGAAATAATTTAAGAGAGATTCTATAGCCTAAAAAAAGATATAGGAGCAAAAATTGTTTTACTAAATCCCTGTAAAATATTTCGGGAAATGAACTTTCTATATCACGAGTATCTACTTTCAAATTTATACATAACTTGATACATGTTTTTGTAATATAGCAAAGTGTGTCGCGGGTATCGTTTTAAAATATATATCTCATATATACAGTAAACAATTTATAATTTTTTTAGGTTAAAAGTAAACAAGTGTACAATATTACTTCGTGTAAATACAGGATGTTTCTGATTACTCTTCCATAAATTAAGGGGGATGTTCTTTGGGCGATTGTTTTATAACAGAAACCTTGGAAAAATGTTTTTATTCTTAATTGAATGATGTATTTATTAGCTGTGTCTTTATTTACCAAGACACTTATAAGTAATTTAAATTAAAACCATACATAATTGCTATTGCTCGTAAGTTTGTAATTGAGGCTACCTTGAACTTTGTAATAACTATTGCAAAGAATTGTGCAAAATATCTGAACCACAGGCACGTACACTTTATGAAATTCAAAGAAAGAAAAAAAAAGACTAAACCAATGATCTTTAAGGACTTATTTTCGTAATACCACCGCTTTTCCGTCTACGGTTCTTTGGACCGGGGATGCAGCTTTTAAGGATAATCTGCTAACCCTTTATTTTTGGGTCCAAAAAAGGAGTTTATTTCTCGAGGAAGGCATTCATAGACAAAAGCTGCTTCTGTAATATATGGCATTTTCTTCTCTTTCTTTCTTTTGCACCACTGAGGGCCACATGAGTTTGAAGAACAAAAAAAAACTATCGTAGTTGGAGAGAGAGAGAGAGAGAAAAACCTATGGGCTGTAAAACTTTGACGGGCTCATGAATCATCTTCTTAATACCGCCTGTGAGAGCATTTTTACCTCGTAAAAAACTTGGAGAAAACTGGGAGGGGAAAGAAGAGAAACAAAAAACTAATACACGATGAAACTATATTCTTTCATACACAGGAAGAGCCGTGACCCGGAAAAAGGGGATATTGCTATATCTTGGGTTTTCGTAATGGCCTTAGATACAATATAGACAATGATGTTTAATATTCTAGTCATTTCTTTTGAACTTTGGGGAGCAATTCTCTAGTCACTCGAGTACATTTTTTGGGGTAAATTCTTAAACAAGAGATTATAGCTGCAACGTAGAATTAGACACTTGTTCGTAGCGTTGAGGTGAAAACTTTTGGCAAGAAATGAACTCAACGGGACTAAGCCTGTTTCTAACCCAAAATAACGCGTAAGATTAAAGAAACCTAATACCCGCATTAAGTTAACCCGCTGACCTCTTTAAAACTAGGAAATATTCTCAGCCATTAACACATACGTTGTTTGTTAGAACCGTCGTAATTTTGGAAAATCCCACTAAATGCGTTAGCTTAAATCCAATTTATCCGAGAGACTATAGCGGAGGGATATTTGCACCTACTCCCTTTTCCGCCTGTAAATCTTAAGATTCTACAGCCCTAATTCGGTTCTATCCACGACTAGAGTAGTCTGAGTGTGCTTGGAGAGATCTAGGACTATTACAGCTAGGGATTGAACCTTGGGTTGAAACTACTGAGTGCGCTTCAAAGTTTCTCCATTGTTTCAATAGACTTGGGTTTATATTATTTAAATTTTTCGTCTGGCAAGGCTTAGACATTTGATGATTTTCTGTCAATTCTACTTACAAAGGGCAGTTTAAATATTCCTAGATAGGAGAGAGGAAGGGTTGCTTACAGAAGGTGAGCCGATAGGGTAGCGAAAAGCGATGATGCTGAACAAACAAGCGGAGTGTCATCGATGATAAGGGCCACTGGTACTAGCTACCTTGGAGAGGGCTAAGGACTACAAGCAGCCAGAAAAAAACTGAGCCAAGCCTTTGACTATTCTGTGTGACGGTTTAGCGGATGAAATGGATTGCCTTTTTTTGATGGGCGACACGAGAAACCTATAAACGCTTTTGACGAGTATCCTCGTGCAGTATCTCCCCATTTTCTCAATCGGTAGCCGAGTTAGTCGGCCTAGGTCTTTTCCGGTCTGTTCAGGATAGACTATACTATAGAGAAACGTGGTTGCTTGGTAAACCCTCTTCCGAAGAATTCGATATCGGTTCGTGTCGCTTCTCGTTAGATTTTCCCTGTCCGCAAGATTATGTAAAGACTCGGGGACTATAGAAGGGTTTATTTTCTAAATCCGGATAGCGGCTACCATCGTGATTGCTGTGTGCGAAAGCCCAGGCTTAATTCGGGTATGTTTCGACCATACCAATGAGAGATGCACGTTGGAGCATCTGAGGACTATATGCCAACATCAGTAACTGCTTGAGAGGACTGACAAACTTTAATGAAAGGCAC
This sequence comes from Phalangium opilio, assembly GCF_054372755.1. NCBI lineage: Eukaryota > Metazoa > Arthropoda > Arachnida > Opiliones > Phalangiidae > Phalangium > Phalangium opilio. The sequence continues at coordinate 566,553 of NW_028324189.1, forward strand.
AAATAAAGTTAAACACCATATTATTCTGAAAACTAGTGCATGCTAAATTGAATAATATTGTTTTGTTTATTCAAATACCTGAATATCGCTTTTAAATATTATTCAAGATGGACACGTGCTGTCCTCGCAACTATGGACAGTTTTCCGAAGTTAGGTCTACGCGAGAAATCCGTCTAGGCAAATTTCAGTATTGGCTGAGTGCCTCGAAACACCCATCCGCTAACTAATTTCCAATCAATTTCTGATTAACGGTTGGGGCAAAATGGGGACTAAAATGGTACTCGGCGCGGGTCGCTTGAAAATCGAGCTAAAGTCAAAGTTATTTCTAATTGATGAAAAGGGGTACGTCGGGTAACGAAACCAATTAGTGTCCCCATCGGGGTATAGGCGCTGCTAATGAATATAAGAAAATGAAAGGGCCGATCAAAAATTCATTAGAAAAATAATTCGACGGAGCTAGGTCGTTGTGGCTATACAAGCAAGGAAAAGTAGGGTTCACCTCGAACACAATTTTTCTTTTTTCGCCTCGAGCTATCGCTGTGAATCATAGACTGGCTCTTTACGCGGGCTACGCCAGCCTCATTCCTTTCTAGAAGGGGTCCATCGAACTTACTTCATGGACCGCACGTTTCCATCTACTGGGACTGAAAGATGATTGAAGCTTTGGAGATATTAGGCCATTTTTCTACAGCAAAACCCAATTGTAAAGGGAAAACATATCCTTTAACAGGATGTATCGGTAGTTGTTTCTAGAGAAAATGTACCAGAGGCGTCATCGGTGACGTTTAGCATCACCCTGAACACTACAGACGCTGATAGAAAATTAGTGATTTTTTTTAAACGGCTTTTAGTGAATTCAAGTCCCTTTTCGGATATAAAGTCCGCTGCTTGGTCCTTGCTTTCTAGTTCTCTTGAGCCGCTCTTCTGTCTCGCTTACCCGAAAGCAGGCTGTACTCTTTCTCTTCTCTCAGGTCGCATTATCATTCATCGCGGAATAAATCAGGCCTCAATAACCTAAATGGATGAATGGACGATGCATATTCAGTGTATCGAAAATATGTCTTTTCGAGACTCGCTCGCTCGCTTTTCAAATCGTTTCATCGGAAGGCCTTTTATTCCGACGTCGCTTACAAAACTCTAAGGGCTTTATAAGTATCGTACGGATTTTGGTGATGGGACTAATATTAACCTGGTCGGCTTGCTAGATGGAGAAATTTATCTAGAAATATTTTGTAATCAAACACGGGGGGAGAATTCGTGCGCGAGTACCGGCAGGAATTTTACCCGAGCCGTTTTTCGGAGTAGATATTACTATTATTATTTATTCCGTTGTATTATGGGGGTTCTTAAGTGAGATGAGTCCTTGGTAATTGTTAATAGTTACTCGTGCTGGGTTGATAATGGGCAAGAAGTTGCCTTTTCTGCTAGTTTATTGTACTTTTAATTCCTTTGATCTTCCTGTAGGGCAGGTAACTACCGTTTTTTAACACAAGGAAACTGAACTAAATAAAAATCCACTCTATCTTCCACAAGTTCCTTTAATGTGAATACACGCGCGCTTCTTAACAAATTTAGTCTTTGCTTAACATCCATCTTCTCTTAGAGGGTCTAATGGTTGCTAGAAAAGATAGACGATCTTTAAATTTACGAGCCGGCTGCTTGCCTTTTGAAACGGTTTAAAAACGAGCTCCGGAGTCAGCTGCAGATTTGCTTGGGTTTTTCGTATTATAGGTCAATGACCTTATAACCCCTTACGAAATCTCTTGTTTTTTTTACTTCCTAAATCTCGAATCTATAGCGAAACAAAAAGATGTCGTGTACCGATTTTTCGAGGTTTGCTTCGCTGTCGAATCATTTCGTCGACACAATTCGACGTGTTCAAAAAAATTCGCTAGGCCTATATTCAATCAGAATCTCGTTAGATATATCAAGAAAGCCACCCACACATAAAGTATCCTTGCTGGCCAATTTTCTCCAACTATTCCTTGATTTTTTGGTTTTCAGCATCGCCTGGTATTATCTAGAAAAACCAATTCTTTTCTTTTTTCACTTCGAATCGTTATTTTACTCTAGCCCAATATTTTTCGGGCGTATTCAGGTGGTACCGTTACATTTTTGAGAAAGTTGATGGCTTTAACGTAGTGCGCGGACAAGTGTTGCCAGTCACTTGTGAGTGAGAACTATGTAGTTCTCTTCGATTCAGTGATAATTCCTGCAGGAGATTCTCGAATAACAAATTTTAAAAATATACTTTTGTCGAATTTAGTATCCTTCAATAAAATGTATCATTATTACTGGCTCGCTATAGGTTTAACTGCGAAGTTGGGCTGCACTTTGTAAGGCTTTGTAAATCCTCCAGCGAACCAAACTAACTTTGCAGTGTTGTTGAAATGGGAGTCAGTTTGATGTCTAGCGAAGGAACCATGAATCTTTGAGAGAGCTTAAAGAAATAGAAGGAAAGGAAGAGAGAGAAAGAGAGAAGAAAAAAGGTTGTGACAATAAGAAAAATATTATCTTTTAAGCCACCGTAGTTGCACGCTTTGCCGAGCGTAGCGCCCTTAACGTACTTTACAATGACTTTTTAATGGCGTCAAGTTTCTTCGGGCGGTTTTCAGGGGTTTTTTTTCAATCCAAAAACTTCCTTTCCTACTACCAGAAAATGGGGATAAAATCATACTTGACTTTCAGATTTTCAAATTTAAATTAGTTTAATTTAAAAATAACGTTCCTCGAGTCGAAAAGAAAAATAAAATTAATAACTAAAACTTTACCGTAAGTTTCAAATTCTTCCAAAAAATACTTTATACTTTATATTTTTCAAGATTTTAATTGTAATATTATTCTACGAAGCTTCAGTAAAAATATTTTCAGCTCCGGTTACATTTTCTAGCTAGGAAAATTTTAGTCTATATTTTTTTAATGTAAATTCCGTAGTTGAAATTAAACTCCCAAAAACTAATTAAATAAGACAAAGCGTCTCGTCGGTCCTCATTCTAATTCTTAAGCCGAATTCGGTTTTTCTTTCTTTCTTTTTATGTCATTTGACCTCGTTTCCAAACTCATTGTTTCTCGCTTAAGCAAATCTGAACATTGACGATCGATACAGCACATTTCATAAAGTATTCCATTTGTACATATATAGGACGATTTAGAGTCGAAAATGTAACTTTGCCACTGCTTTCATGTTATGTTTGGAGTGTTTTACGGACGATCCCTTTAAGTAAATTAGCATTGCGTTTCATTTTCTTAATTTAATTTCAGGGATCATCCGTAAAACATTCGTGCCATAACTTGTGTCCCTAAGTGGAAAATGTCATAGAACATTTTCGACTTGAAATTGTGCAAAGAACACTGACCATAATTGCTCAAAGACCTTTCAAAAACACCCTGTATATAGGTATAGAACAAATATGCTGCGTAAATTCAATTTTTCAGAAAATAAATAGACGAAATCGCGGTGCTAAATTAATGAGGTTAATTGTTATTTGACCTACAAATAATAGACCAAACTATTGAATATCAATATCAATTAATAATAAAGAATCATTGAAAATTAGTAGGGAAATAATTACGTCAGTATCAACATTTAACAATCTATAACAAAGTCTTTAAGAATTCTTCTCGGGCCTCGTAGAACCAAAAATTGTACATTCTCTCTCTCTCTCTCTCTCTCTCTCTCTCTCTCTCTCTCTCTCTCTCTCTCTCACTACGTGTTGTCTTCAATAGAAACTGATAAGGAATAATGGAAAGTCGGAGGGCGGGCGCCGCGTTGTCCCCAATTAGCTGCTATAGAGAATCAGTTTAGCGAAACGAGGAATCTAAGGTGTGTGTTTTGTGTCCGAATACGGTTAAACGAATCTTTTATAGAGAGCGTAACACTCTCACCCCTTAGGCGAAATAATAAACAAGGAAATCTCTCTGTTGGAAACATTCGGACGGACGGACGGGCGAGCTAGGATTCCGAATCGAAAATGGCCGCGCTGTAACCGATTCCGTGGACTAGCTTACTACTCGTTTTGCAACAACGCGCGCCCCGTTGTATAACGATAAGACCCTAGCCTTAATATTTCAAGTTTGTTTATCTCTCCTTCGGCGGAGCTGGCCAGAGTCGATAGCAGTTATACACAATGTGCGTTGCCGGTTTCGGTATAGGCTAAGGCCTTGCTCTATCTTACTATAGTCCCTTTAGTGTACAAATTCATTTGTACAGGGTGTATGTAGCATTCCATTTCGATACAATGAAACTGTTAATAGATCAATAACACTCAATGGTTCAAAACCCGCTACTTGGTTCCATAACCTCCAAAACAGATTTGGTTATCATTTAAAAAATACATCAATAACTGCACCAACCAGCACCGAAATTTGAAAATTTATTGCGCCAAACCTTCTGAAACGATACACAAGCTTGAATCACAAAATTATACTGGTTTTCCACCCTGTATAAATGAATACGCGGAGCTTGCTAACCCTTGGTGAGCGTTTCTTTCATTCTGTAGCTCTGTCTTCCTTGTACTTGCGATGTCTTCCTACGCTTTCTTCTCCTCGGCATCGGAACATCGGAAAGATTTACTGTGGAGCGTTTTTTTCTCTTTACCAGTTTCTCTTTCTCAGGCCGTCCTTTCTGGCTTCTAGCTTTCGAGTTGATGTACGCTATTATCCCTATAATAAATATATTCCGTCTATTCTTGGTTTTTTTCTTCTTCTCTGTATCCTACTATAGTAGATGTTACAGTTAGGGTTAGAGGCTGAGCCTCGTAGCAAAAGCCAACGACGAGACCCGCCTGAGTAAACTTCGCGCGTACGCTCCCGAATGAAAGATTCCGCGAACGTGATGTCTTAAAGGAAACTCTATTTCTTAGAAACTTGAAATGGCTTCATTTAAAAACGACCCGCTTTTATTAAATTATGTTTCACAAAATTTCGCGTGTACTTCACTATAAGAGTTAATTCAAGAAAAGTCTCTAAGCCTTTTTCGAGTCACTTGATCACGTCAGAAAATGTAAAAAGCGTGTTTTATTTTGATTCGGTTATATTAAAAATGATTCATTCCGGGTTATATTCATTCCCAGTTAAATACTGCCACCTAGGCCTATAGTTAATTATTCCTAATTTGGCAGGCGATTTCTATAGAAAATTAGTTTCATTAAGTTAAATATCTTTATCCCTTTCCAAATATGAAATCTAATCCACGCCTCTATTCACACAATGAGGAGTAGTAAATTACAATGAAATGCGTAGGAAGCGATTTGTAATTCTAGACTCAACTATTTATAGCAGTGTTTGGGTTTAATTATAAATAATTCAGGAATACATACAGCTATTAGGAATGTCTACTATGTTCATTTGAATCATTTCTATGCTCGTTTTGTGGGCTGGAATATTAAAGTTATAAAAATATAAAACATTTAATTACTTTCAAAATAATTAAACGCCTTTGAAGAGGAAAAGATATTACCACCTTATTAATTAAGTCCTTGCAAATACTATTAAATTTTCTATAATTAAATTTTCTATAGTTAAATAGAGTCAGGCACGTTTATATTTAATTAAAATCTGCATTTAATTTTCTTTTTAATACTACCTGCACCGCGCGACAGCAAATGGAACTCCTTTTATCGCGAGGCATTTTGTGCATCTCTTAATTTAAGAAATATGATCTTGTACCGCGCGGGTTTGCTATAAAAGCCCCGAATCTGTCGTTGACAGGTCGATTTTACGCTCGAGAAATACTTTACCCGCTTGATATACACAGGTACGTCGATATATATTTCTTATAGGTAAAGAAAAAAAAAGAAGAACTTTGAAGCCTCGAGTAAAGCACTAGAGGGTCTTAAATCGCTTAATTCCTTCTCAATTCTACAAAGGCTTTTATTTTCCTTCGCTTCATTTTTTAATACTTAAAGAGTAGTTAAAATTTCACCATGATGTTACATACACGATTATGATTGTCACAAATTATATTGATTGGAAACATAATTAAAGGGTTCTGGCGTTAATTATCGGTGTGAAAACTATACACTTTGGTATTTGTTAGATTGTTTAAGGTGGATAACAAAATATCTATCATTGAGGGGCTAATTATTCGAGACTCGTGCCTCAGTTAAATCTATGTGGACGTAAATCCAATTGAGGCAATGATTAACATAGTTTTGATGTATATGTTAGGAAAATCACATGGTTTTGATCTTAAAATATGGAAAAATCACATGGTTATGATCTTAAAATATGGAAAAATCACATGGATTTGATCTTAAGATGAAGAAAAATCACATGGATTTGATCTTAAAATGAAGAAAAATCACATGGATTTGATCTTAAGATGAAGAAAAATCACATGGATTTGATCTTAAAATGAAGGAAAATCACATGGATTTGATCTTAAAATGAAGAAAAATCACATGGATTTGATCTTAAAATGAAGAAAAATCATTAGTTTAATCTTGAAACTATTGATAAACGTAGAAAAAAACAAATTTTAAAGAGAAGTTAATGGAATGAGTTCTCTTCCAAGAATCTTGAGTTTCCACGGCATCTTCATGAATAATATACCACTTTCTCGTTTGCTTCCCAAACTCCATTATTGGTTTGCCCATAAGTATTCCCAGAAATAAATTAAGCCATAAAACGATCTTCGCGTCTTGGTGGAATACTTAATAATCTATGGTTTGCTTATTCGAGCTCTCTTTGTTTTTTTTGCAAGATATGGATTTCCAAGAAAATGACATTTTTTCGATTCGTATATGTACCGAAGAATTTTGTTCCAATATGTAGTAGGTATATCATAGAAAATAAAAACCATACCATCTTTTCTCGGTGCATGCCCATTTTCCCTTCGGGTTTGCGAAAACTATAGCATCCCCAAAAGTTGATCCTTTTTTTTTGTTGGCGTTGTATTATATCTAGGCCCCATATGCTTCAACAATTTTTGGGCTCCATTCAAAATTGTTGTTCAGGGAATATAGTAAGATCTATTTTCTTTGGAAGCCTATGCCTTTCTTGGAAAAATATTCATTAATGGCTTTTGATATACTTTATATAAAGATAGTGGAAAAATGTTTCAAAGTTGAAGAATTTTGGACTCAGGGGATTTTTCCACTGCGTCATGGTTTTAATATAAAATCGCGTAATATTTCATTCATAACGATTAGGCCCACGCAGCTTACGGGAATGCGTGCTTGTTTAAAATGTTGAAAACTGAATGCTTCAATGCCAAGTTGACCCAATAAATAGTAAATTTAAATTTAAAATTTTTATTTACTTATGTTTGTTTGCGAGAGAACTTTGTATAGAGCGTGAAGGTTTTTGAAATTTATACAATGAAATAATGTAATTTCATAGCACTATAACAGAGATACAATGAGTTTACAGCCTTTGCTTGTGGTCTAAGGTAACGCTGTAACGATACCCTTTAAAAGATAGGTCATAGGTTAGGTTAGGAATAGGTTACGTCAGACTTAAACTACACTAAAATATATATTTTTCCAACACTTTTCTAGACATGTTTAACCCCTGCACTTAATTTATTAGCAATTTAGGACGCTATTGAAGCTCGTCTCAAGCAGCCCGTCCCAGCTGCTCTTTGAAAATTCATAGCAACACGACTGACGTGATTCGTATCGCTTCAGTTATCGATCTAATATTCAAAATCGCTCCGAGGGAAATTAAAGATTCTTTAGAGATAACGCTTGAAACGTTCGCAATTTAATCCCAAAGTAAAAAAATATATTATCTTCAATAAGGAAATGTAGTAATTAGGCTTAGCGAAAACGGAAATTCCGATTTTAATAAGACTGCCTTAAGCCTTGGCGATAGACTGCTTATATGTAATTGCGCCTAAAATTATATAAGGAGTTCTATTTGAACCATCGCGTGCCACCGTCTTGAGACGAAAATTGGAAGCGCGGGGCCGCGATCTAAAATCCTCGTTTGACACGAATGTCCATTACAAATTTATTGTTCCTCCACGAATCATTCGTCAAAAACCTCGGAGAAGCTCATTATTCGCTTTGAAGTTCCGCATTAGTATACGGAGAACCTGTTTCGAATAATAGCTCGCGCAGCACCGAAAAGGAATTATCATAAAAAGGTTAATGGATAATGAGGTCAGGTTAGCGCCCATTATTATACAACTTCTCAATCCGTGAAATTGAATTTTTACCCTGAAGTTCTGCATGAAGAGTCTGAAGTTATTAGATAGAAGTTGAATCTGGACTTCGAGATCTAAAACCACCAACCTCCCCTTTGAATACTACCAAGTTGAAAAGGAAGGGGGGGCGGACTATGAGAAATTACGACTATTTATTAATTTTTGAAATATAAAAGGTATATATAAGTTGAACTCCGCGTCATTTTGATGGCACTTGGACTCGACCCGGACTCGGAAACAGAGTTGGACTACTTAAGATTTGACAAAGAATGACATGGGTTCAAACCTTCCGAGTTCGAAATTAGATTTCACGGACTTATTCTCTATTTTAATTAATTAAGGAAGGAGGGATATGTATTTGTCAACAACAACATACATTTCTCCTTAAGGCTAGGAGCCTTTCTAGTAATAGTTATTCAATCAAAATATTTAAATGAATATTCCATATTTCATTTAAAGTTAAATGAGCAAAGTTTCAAATTTAGAAAATAAATTGACTTAATCAATGGACTAGATTTATCAATTTTAGAAGTATAAAGTGAAAGAATACTAATTAAAACTGTTCAATTTTGATATTATAAAATAAAACTTTGGTATGTTCAAAACATATACTAAGCCTATATTTTCAACCGTATGTTCAACAATGGAAAGATTAGTATAGCATTTCTTACATGATCTGTACAAATTTTTGTTAGTTCCCTCGAGAAAAATACAACACTAAGGTACAAAATTATGGCGAAACAATTGGATACCTTCCCCATGGAACTCGCTATACCACATACCAATGAAGTACACTATTTTTTATGTTCCCAAGTTGTAACTTTTACACCTATTCGCTATAACTAAGCTTATAAAACACGAAACTACACTACACTTAGAGAAACGAGCTGTATTCCCAGAACTGTATATAGAATGCAGAAGTATCAGGCTAGCTTATTCGTTTCTTCCCTGGTGTTAGTCTCGACGCCTACAAAAAAATATATATCCTTCTAGAGTATAGACTTAACATTGTTTTCAACCAACGCCGAATTCGACCGACACCCGGTCATCATGTAAATGACATCACAAAAGAACTCGCGAAAGTTTTCCTTTCTATTCGAATTCCCCCCCTTCTAAATTTAAAAAAGTTGGACAAAAATTTGAATGCATAAAATAAACGGAGCCCGAGAAAAGGGAGAATTAGAGAGCTCTAGGTTTTTCTTCTTTTTTTTTGATGCATTTTCGTCTAGGACTCCTTTCGGATTGTTCTCGATGCCCCCCTTCCCCCTAGCTTGCCAAAGAGTTACTCGGAAAGGAGTAACAACTAAGAAATATGCAAGTTTAAATATTAAAAATTTTCTTGGGGAAAAACAACATTCAGGGGCAATCAATATAATGTATTTCCTATGAGCCCCTGTAAAAATGTTCGACCGCATTACACCAATGTATACATAAATTTAAATTTCGAATTTTTCTTTTTTTAATTTGTTTTACGATTTAATGACACCGTATAATTAATCAACCTTTATTATACACTTAATGACTTGAACGTGTATTATTTTAAATGGTAAATTAATTCAAATAAAAATTTACTAAAATATTAAAGTAAAAGATCATATAACGCTGACAGATTTAGATTGCTGCTTCTTATTAAAATTCTTGAAACTATAAATGGGCATCCCTTTGGACTCCTTTCCCAATTTACTCTTTGCACTAGTCGAAAACTGAAACTTATCACCCTAATATAAAAATCGAAGTCTGCGTCGAATGTGTGTTTTTTTTTCATTCTTTCTTTTTCATTCGTATTCCTTCTCTCTCTCTCTTCTCTCTCTCTCTCTCTCTCTCTCTCTCTCTCTCTCTCTCTCTCTCTCTCTCTCTCTCTCTCTCTCTCTGTCTCCCTCTCTCTCTCGGTCTCTTTCTAGTAACAACGCGTTTTCTCTCTTTTTTTTCTCCGCATCTTAAATGGAAGAATGTCCAAGACATGATTTCCCATATAACCAAAAAGAGGTCATTATCGTATCGTAAACTTACGATGTTAATGAATGAGTAATGAATTCTTCTTTCTTCTCTTTCTTGACGACGTTTTATTGATTTTGAAACAGTGGGTGGTAGTGGTGGTGGTTGTAAAATTTCCATTTTATTGGCGTAGAATTATCGAGTTCATGGTCTAAAATAGAACTTTGTGATGGAAAACATAGTATATTTTTAATTGATGAAATCAATCAATTTTTCAGAGAGAAATTAAAGAAATTTACTAAAATCTCGCGTTAAATATGTAGATGTGTATACCCTTCCATCAAGTGCTTGTAGAGAAACCAACACACAGTAGGTGGGCTGCCATCTTTGGTTATTTCCTTGGCGTCAAGAAGCGACACCAGACGGAGCCCGAGTTCACAACACGCGGGAGCTAGGCTAGCCAACTCGCGCTGCCTCTAGCGGTGCATGCTTCTTGGCAAGAGGGAAATAATCCATGAAGGTGACCCCTGTGGTGTTTGTTTCTCTTTTGGAATTTATGGAATTTTCTATTAGGTAATATTTTTTAAGAATGGCGCGAGAAACACCAGCATCTACCCACGTGCTCTTAAAATTTTAGTATTCATAACACGGTTAATACGTGCGAGTATTTTGAAAAATTTTATATTTCTTCAAAGCTTCCTTAGCAACAGAAGTGTATTTATTTATTCCACGACCTTCCTTTCACCTTGATACAAAAAAATACTCTGTGGATTCAAAAACTGTCGTACTCAGGGGCTATTTTTCAAACCTGAAAAAAAAAAGAAATGTCTACTAGCAATACGAAAACGGAACCGTCGAAATCGCGATATAAAGAAAAAAAAAAGGTTTTGGAGTTTTCTAGAAGATCTGGGTTTCTACCGTTTCTTGTTGACAAACTTCTTAAAAACGAGTCTTTTCGGACCAATTTCTCTAGACTTGATGGACTCTAAAAGATGCCGGTTGGATCCGTTAGTTCTGTAAATTAGGCAAACAGAGACCCCTGCCAGATACGAAGAGAGCTATTTCTTTTGAAGAAAATTCCGACAACTTATTTTTTTTCTTCGCAACTTTTTGAAAAGGGCGAAACTAGCTATTTGCAAGTCTATCATTTTCTTATAAATTCTCCGCTTGTTTTTTTCTTCAGGTTTCCTTTTTTCCTTCTTCCTTCACAGAGAAGTTTGTTTTTACATTTCGCTTTAACATAAGTTAATAATAAAGTTTTGAAACAGAGTAAATTTTGGAACAGTATGTTCTAAGCTGCTATAGAACCGAGGGTCACGTGTTATATAGTGGGAAAAGACGTAACATACACTATATAATTAAAATTTGGCGCCAAAAAGCACGTATCGATCTTAATCCTTGTTTTTAATGAACACGCGCTAATTTAGCGACCTTATTTTTAAACATTGTGAGAAAAAAATTGCAACAAAGTCTCTCACTACCTTTAAAAAAACCGAATTCATTCTGGGAGGAAAAACGACTTAAAACACTTATGATTATAAACCTATGATATTAAATATATCTTTCAAACCTATGCCGATTTCAAAACTTGTATACCGAATATATTTTTAGGTTCCTGTACTTCACTTTCGGGTGCTTTCTAAATATTTCTAGGGATATACAAAGAATTTCCTTGGTATAAGAGCTAGGTTAAAAGGTTTCTTTTCAAAATATACCAATTCCAATATTTGAAACTTGGGACACTTGTGTTTGTTTTGGGAAGATACTTACCTTTAAATGTTCATTCAATATATATGTATTTTATACTCAAACAAAATCTCAGAGCACTTAAAATCAGGATATTGAATCTGGGGAAAAACCTGGAGGGATATTTCATCTAAAACTATTTCAAACTTAATCCGTATAAATGATTAATACAAACAAGATACATATATTTACCTTCTTTGGAAATTGAACAATTGTTTTGCGTGGAAAATCTAATGTTATTGAATAATATATTCAACACACAATAATTCTTCGGATGTTAGATGAAATCATGAATTGTTTAATAAATTACCTTGAATATTGAACCCTTATTTTTGAAATTGATAAAGAAAAACCTCCATTTCAAATCTTAATCTGGCCAATATTCAGGTGAAGTTAAAAACAATTCATATAATAATAAAAACACGGAAAGCTTACCGTGAGCTTTTTTTTACCCCTTTTGTGTTTCTTAAACTTTTGCAGACTAACGTTGGATAAAGCTTTCCAAATTCCATTATCTTTAGTTTTTATTTTCGGTTCGGAATACGAATATCCTCTCAATTTTCGCGGAGACTCAGGAAACGCGAGCTTTGAGTGAAGAAAAAAAAAATGAAAACCAACAAAAACACTCTAGGGTCCAAACATCTTCCGAAATAAGAACTAGTGAGATCTAAGAAATAATATTGGTTTGGTACCAAGTAAAGCGCAAGAACACCTTTGTATTTGTGCCAGGCACCAAGAAGAATGAATGAAAAACATTTAGCCCTTTTGTTTTTTGGTGAGCTCTCTAAGCGCAAAAGTCTTATTTCCACTAAAATCCACACTTTTCTCTCTCAAGAGAGACAGAGGAAACTTTCCAGAAAAATTACTAATGCATTTTCTCAATGTAGAAGTCTGTAATTTGAAGTAACTAATATTATTTTAGAACGAAACACATACCCTAAGCTAATCCTAGTTTTCACGAATGTATGGCACTTACTTCGGTTAATTTTCTTCCGCTAGTGCACCTGATATAAGCGTAAATACTCTGTTTTACCTCAATATTCCAAAATTCACATTTTACATTTATTTATTTATTTATTTTTACTTTCTTAGTTTTGCTCTCAAAATTTCTTACAATCAGAAATGTCGTTGTACGAATTTATTTTGAACCAACTTGATTTTTTTTGGTGAATTTGGTAAAGGACGTGTGTGGAAAGAAAAGATAATTTATGTATCTGGTTCAAGGGTTCTTTGTCTAGGGTCTCGGAAACTTAATTTGTAGATAAGGTTTCTTTGATCATACAAATTTGAAATCCTGCATAAATTTTCTGAAGGGTGAACGAAGCTTCTTTCTGACTTGAAACTATAGTGGCCTATGAACTTTACTCTAATTCGAAGACAAATAATATTCCAAAAGGACACTTTGTTCCTAATTTTTCCATTCTTTTAAGTTCCGTCCTACACTGTTCAACATTAGGCTTCAAAAGTAGGCTTGACATTCGCTTGCAAGCAAGTGTTTCTAGCTATAATATTTAAGATACAAATTTGAATTAATTCCAATTTTACTTACTACAAAGAAAAGGTTAAGCAAAATGGAACGACAACGTTCGATTGAGGATATAGCACGTCGGCACATAAATCCACGCCAAACAAACGTTTTACTGTCGGTAACATATAAAATTTCCAATATTTCAATAACATAACCACGTTCCCCGCTCCGCTATAGTCTTCTAGCAACTTATACCACCCAGTCCACTACCATCAAATATTGTGGTTCGATAACGCGAGAGGCAAAATATGATACCACGGTGCACTATACCAGCCAGCCAGCATCCAATAACCTCGTTGGTTCGTCGCTTCGCCAAAAACCCATACCATCCCCAAGTTCTTCATCTTTGACGATGTAAGGAAAGTTGAAGCCGACGTGACTGTAACGTTTAAAGTCCTTTAAGCGCGCCTTCCTTTTTTATATCCTGTATGGAGAGACCCTCCTTGGCCAATTTTTTGGACAGGACCAGATGCCGCTGAGGGAAGAGGAGAAGGTATGAGGTTATCCATCAATGACAAAAATAAAACACTGACTAGCGCTACAGTTTGTTCACTATGAGAATGTGAATTCAAAGGAGACGGGTGAAGGTGGAATATCCGGTCGTGCGTCAATTAAAGTTAAAGTTTCATCATTATGATTTTCCTACTAGCAACTAATCAGTAATGGTTAGAGCATACAACTATGAATAATTAAAAATGCGAATGAATAATTATCCTTGACAGTTAAACGACATTTTTTTAACGAAGACAGACATTAAGGTTAGAGACCTAATTGAAGTGTGTTAAATTAAATTATCATTGACACAAACCGTAATTTTCTTTCTAATTATCAGTTTAATGGATATACGTTGTTAAAGGTATTTTAAGATTACCGTAATCCATGAGGCTTTGCCTTTAATAACAGAATCCCACATCCTTTTCTTCCCATTCAACTCCTCTTGATGGATAAAGATAGACTTCGAGAGAGAGAATTCGTCTGACAAGTCCTCTCCACTCTTCAAAACTCAGTTTCTCCTCTTACCCTATACTGCGGTCTTCATCTTAAATCAAGCCAATAACTGCGAGTATAAAAACTCTTTAAATCTTTGATCTCGCTTTCTCTTTCTAACCTTCCTCTCGTGATTTCGACCCCTTAAAGAAAGGGGCCGAAACCCCGTGATTCGAAAATCTCACGATTCCAGACGCTATCGTCCGTCCCAGTTACTGTACTCTTTTATAAAATCGATCTAGTAAACCATAAAAGCTAAGCCTCGGCTTGGGTGGGTAGAAGTTAATAGCGTCTGTCTGTAGGAAACTCCGACCACTAACACCAGCCAACCAACTAGACCAGTCTGTACCCTGTCAAGCGTTTTTAAGCGTAAAACCGTGAGACGTGAGCCATAATAATAACCATGTCCTGACGTTCTTGGACGTAACCACCTATGTCTAGTAATTGTAGACGCGTCAGCTTTGTATACTTGCGCAGTTTGCTTAGTGACGATGTTTGGGTAAAGGATTTCCTTTTGTTTGACGTTGGTGTATCTGGGGATACGGTTCAGATATATCGTGGGTGGTATTTACAAGTTCGATGGCCTGATGTTTATCACATTCGATTTGTCCGCGGTAACCTCAACAACATTTGCTTCCGAAGTTTGAACTCTAGACAGTTTGAAAGGATATTTTGGATGTTTACATTTTGAAGTCTTCAATACTGTACTTATTATCAAATGTACAACAGAACGGAGATAAAACATGTAGATGAAATGTTGCGGAGAAAAATGTCTCCAGTAGAAAATTTATAATAGAAGGCAATTGGTCACATTTTCCCCTGATTAATTTGGTTTAGTAAGAAGGTTTTATCAAGTAGCATCATGAATATTTATTCCAGCACATTTCAAAACCCCAAAAATTAATCATCGTTTAATTCCACTAGAGATTTTAAAAAAGGAGAACCGCTTAAATCTCTCCTCCTTTTTAATCATGCCACAAAACCATATTTTTTTTCCAAAATTTGAAAATAGAGAAAACTGATTTATTAACCAGGGCAAAAGAAAACTAGATCCCATCCTCAAATAAAAATAAAGAAGAATTAAATTAATTCAAAATGGAACGTTGATGGAAAGAAAAACGGGCTGGGGGATTTAGTTAAAGAAAAAAATAACAAAGAATCTAAAATCGATTCGAGGCAAGCGAAGCTCGATGGAAACGAATTATCTGACCTGTCATCGTCGCTTCAAGCGGAAAACTCAATATCCTAAAATTAAAACCAAGAAAAATCAAACCTGACCTGAAACGAAATCTATTGAAAATTTAAATTTTTGAGAAACAAAGGCGGGGATATCCCTTAAGTACAGTTATGTTATGAATTTTTTCAATTCTTTCTTTAATAATGAATAGGGCTTTGATAGCGCTGGTAGCAGGATGTTTCTGATAAGTCTGCCATAAGTTAAATAATGTGTTATTTGGCTCAATTGGGTCTACAATATTCAGTTACGAAAATATGGGCTCCCAAACATTAGTTGACCCCTAAAACAAGTGTAGTATTTATCTTTTTTATCGACGTAAGCAAACTTCTACCCATTTAGATAAAGATTCAATAATGAATTGAAGGCAGATCCACACATGTGACTATTTTATTGTTTTGGAACCCATATTTCCTTAATTAACTGCTGTAGACCCCATGTTTTTTGATAATTTCCACTCAGTTTGACCCAAAAAAACACATCCTTTAATTTATGTCAGACTTATCAGAAACATTTTTCTTAAATCGAAGATTTCCTTTTCTCCGCGTTACAATTTAATATTCACGGAAGAATTGTTAAAGCGCGTGATTACGTAGTATTTTTTTAGCTCGCGGGTAGAAGCGAATTTGAATGTGGCGTTGGGCGGCAAGCTCAATCGTGTTAGGAACGGTTGAATTTGTAGGGCGTGTACCGAAGGCCACGGACGATTTAGCTTGGGCAAGTACGAGCAAACACAAAGTACCAAATTAATTCTAGACCAGCTCTGAAAGGGCTAATATACATAAATCAGCCACCGTCTTCTGTTGGGAGATGGTGAGGATGATGAGCCAAGCACCACCGAAAGCGGGAAACGCTGTCGACTTGTTGGGGGAATTGGGGTATAAGAGCTCAAACGCCGCGTACAATTTCCACAAAGCCCAAATGGTACCGGAGATCTATCTAGTTTGAGAGCCAACTCGTAAATATCCATCCAATGTCCTCCTATTGTTGCGTCAGTAACGAACCTATATCCTATCTGAACTATCCTCTGACTTGGATAAATTTCGCTAGATTTTTAAGCATACATTTACACTCTAGACAAACAAATCAATATAATTTATTGCGTACGCGTACGCGTACAATGTCTACGGAAGAGATTAACAAGGTCGTAAATTTCATTTCCAGCTGTAAAACTGTTACAGGGTTTTTTCAATCTAAGCTCTGTCGCAATCATCGCTGACTGCCACCAAGTTTCTGAACACCGGGTTAAAACCCAGTAGGTCAAGAAAGAAATGTGTAGCTAAAAAAAGTCCGCGCAGTGTCCTTGTCGAGACTAACGAGAAGAAATGGTAGGTACATAGGGCGATATACGTTAAGCCTAACACGCGCGCTCTCTCTACATAACGAGCGGGCAATCAGGCGATAATGAGCGGAAAGGTCCCGAAGACTTCCGATCGTCACTGGCGATTGTTTAGTTAACTGGGACAAAGCGAATCTAACCAGCCTTCGCTCGGTCACAATCCCGAACCGACTTCTATCCGTTTTTTTATTAGTTAATGGGATCAAATCCAAACGTCCCTAGCACAATTACGAACAGTTTCTAAGTGACGAGTCCAATATCGACGGCCTAATAGTTCCAGGCCATTTCTTACTCCTTTTTTTTACTCTTGTACCAGATTGGAGGTAACCCAAAAAGGAAATAAGAAAGTAGAACGGTTAGACTATTTGTCAGGAAATTCATTAGATGACTATCACGCCTTATGTTTGTTATAGTTCCCCATGTTCTAACGTATGGTTTAGAATAAAGATACGATAGGGTTAAACTTGGAGACAAATCCAAATTTGTCAAAGAAGAATTGGTAATTTTAACTTGTATTCGATTAGCTCTGGTTATTTATATTTAGTATTTTTTTTTCAACGACTTTGGACTTTCCCGTGTTTTGTCCACTTGTTCAATACCTTAGGTTCGAATATTAATATCACTGCACATGCAAGATATCTCGAGGAAAATTCCTGAAAGCCAAAGGGAGTGTACGTCGAAGAAAGTCGGGATAAAATTCTTGTTGGTGATTTGGTAGGAGCTAGATATAAGCAAACGTCTTCTAGGGAAAGGGAATATATAGGTGACATATTGCCTGCAATTAAACGTTGAACGCGGGTAGCTCGGATTAGGCGAGCGGTTCTCGAACCACCGCATTTATCGATCGTAGCCAAGCCTCTTTTGCCAGTCCTAGGATTATCAAATCTGGGACTGGATTGCGATTTTGCACCTCTGAAACCCTGTTCCTGCAATCGAGAAAATACTTGCCATTTTGTAAAGTAAGCAATTTGAACTGGTGAGCCAGAACTTGAAGCTTTTAAAGCTCCAATATTGATAGAAATATGAACTAACAATGAACTCTGCACTACAGGATGGAAACTTTAATCAGTGTTCATTTCGGTGCCCTAAAAATACTTCTTACTGCTTTTACTCCATCCAACCATGTCTTAATAGTCCTAGAAGCATCCCCATCTACGCATACCCCAAAACAGTTTTCAATTTTGACATATACCTGAGCCAACTGGGGATATTAGTTCTAGAGAAAATGTCAATGGCTGTGCTTTAGTTTAGAGTGCAGAAAGTGAAGAATGAATTAGAGGGGGAGAAAATTGTTAATTAACAGAACGGAGCTTGAGACAGAGGAAGATGGGGGGAGGGGAAAAAAGTCGAGGCTTTTGAGCAACTCTGGTTTTGTTTGGTTACTGCATTAGAATGTTTGGCTAAGTCTGGGTCGTCGTCGCTATAATTGGGACGCGGTGAAGTAAACCTACTATTATGCGGTGCTAAATTAAATGAGCTCCAGTGAAAGGAGAAGAATTTGTTTGCGTAAGAAAATTGGGTTGAGGATGTTGCAAACCATTTTTAAGCTATACTACTTCCAAGGTTCGATAATGGTACGTTACCCAAGATGAATAAAAGCTATTCAATGGCGACACTTTTAATTAATTTTCAATAGAATATGGAACTTATTAGAAAATATTGAGCTACACTGATGTTTTAACAAAAATCTTTGTTTTGAAGTGTTCAGACTTTCATTGGATCGTGTAGTTCAATTTCTATATAAAAGTGAACTGATCTAAATCGTTTATCTCTGACTCTGACACTTGTCATTGAACTAGTGCACCGTATAAATTCAATCCTGGTTTACAGATCCAAAACCACGATATATATATATCGAAATACCCAATATGTTTTTGGGTTACACTAAAAAAAAAAAAAAGAAAACCACGACATAGGTAGGCCTATAAGAGCTAGTATATTTTGAAATCTCGCTTGCCTTCAAAGTAAGTAAGTGGCAGCGACAAAATGTAAACTTCACCTGGTCGAAGTAAGGATATTAGAAAACTCCATATATAGATTTTTTCGCGGCGCTTTACTTTGGTGTATAAAATTGCTATCTTTGAAGTTGCTAGCTTATTCGAGCTCTCTCTCAATATAAGGACCTATATCTTCAAGTTAAATATTTGGCTTGCTAACGTCGCTCTACTCCCTTAGGCCAGTCAGTGGCCGCCAGTTCTCTTTCTCGGGCGGTTTTGTTTGGCACGCTGGAAACAAACAAGAAAAATCACTTAAACTGTCGAGGAAGTCGACTAGACTCGTTAAAGGGCCGAGCAACGGCAAATTGATTGATTTGAATTTAATATATTTTTTATATTCCCTCAGACCACTTTACATACTAGTAATATATTAAAATTTTTCTTCTTTTAAACGTTGCTTAAACTACATCGGTAAACCTTCCCAAGTTTTAGTAAGAAGAAAGATTTACTTAAATAGTCTTTCCAGACTTGTCTATTGCTGAAAGTGCCATTTTCTATAGAGAAACTTCGATTCAAACTTAAGTACTTAAAGTGGATGATTTAGCATCCCTAACCAAAGAATGCATGGGAAATTTTTATTGGTACGACATAAATTTTCACTTATCTAGAATTTTTTTTTAATATCTTGTATTTACTTAAGTCTGTGTTCTAATACATTAAAAGTAGCATCTGTACATAAAAGGAGAACTTAGTGTTTCTTTCGCGAGTAAGAGTGGTCATCAAATAGACTTCTATAGTCTACAACCCATGGATCCGTAATGGCATTACCATTGAGACATTTCCAAGTAAATATTGACTTTGTAGCTGACTGAAACACTCTCCAGCCTTTAACCTTTTCATCCGTCTATGGACAGAATTCGTTCACATATCTAAACAAGTACTCTCTAATCACAACTGCAAATACTCATAGAGCTGCAATAACATAATAATCTTACAAGGAATAGGGACGGTCCTGATATACGGACACTTACCACGCATCTCTTTTAAAGAAGGGGGCACGTTTATATAAGCGTATGTCTTCTTCGGTTGCGAGCAATTAAATCATCTCGTCTTCCAAATTGCACCAACGAACTTTATATTCTCAAAACAACAAACAAGAGTTAATAAGGTTGGTTCCTTTTCGGGGCCAAGCAAGTAGGCGCCAATTTGGTCTTCGTCATCCGTTTAAAGGTTTGGAGACACGTATTTTCGGAACCTAACGTTTAAAACAAGCGAAAGAAATTAATACAAAATCCACTCCGATAATTTTACACGCGAAATAAAATATTTTTAATTTTGCAATTGAGGTAAACGTCATTTGTCCTTCAACGACAATGCGTGATGTCTCTATCCCTTCAGTTTCATCCCCTCTTATTTACATACGCGAAAGACGGGGTCGCGTCACCCTTTAGCTAAGCGTTACTCAACACCACCATGGGCCTTCTTGATTTCAAATTAATCAGAGAGTTGGGGGCCTGGCCCATTAGAGGCAATTTTTACTATTACGCGAAAGATGACGAGCCCTGAAATATAAAGCGTTGTATCAGTGAGCGGGGGGGGGAGGGAAAGCAGTCCCATTTTCTCCCCTGAAACTCTTTCGTCGCTCATTAAGCCTTTGGGGCGAGTATCATTCATTTTAAGACCTTCGCTCTCATTCTTCCACCCTCTTTTGAATTCTCCCCTTCTTTATTAATATTTTCAAGATGGACGATGCGCTGTCCGTGACTTAAGTAATTCACCTTCAGTCCTGGAACACAAGCCGAGGCCTAAGAGCGCGAGTGGTGTCCCTAAGATGTTAAGACCAGTATCTACTCTTGCCCCCAAAGATTCATTCATTGCATCTTGGTAGATGGACTTCAAATTTCATCCACTAAGCCTTTGCGCTAGGAATCACTCTATCCTAACGGCGTTACCGGTAGCTCTAGAGATAAATTTGAAGTTATCAGAGTCCCAAATTCGTATTTGATATGAAAGATCGTGTACAGTCGAAGGTCAACGCTTAGGTGGATGACGAGTTGTAGTTTCCATTGATTTCTTTTGATTAATTAGTTTCGTTTGGGATATTCCTTCTTTCCCCAGCATCCAGATGATGTCATCTAGAAAGGATTTTAAATCGTTCGCGTATTAGAACGTAGAGAGATTTTCAACATCCCCATTTGAGAGTTGGGCCTTGGGTTAATAAGCCTTCGTAAAGGGCGCTTTCTGTGGGGGCGGGGGTGGGAGCTTGGGCCAAGCAGGGCACGGTTGCAATATGATTGGAAAGAGAACTTTCTCCCCCGGATAGGATTAAAAGTAGAAGACGCTGTCGTCAGCTTGAAAATCGGAAATACGATTCCGCTAGAGAGTCAACGGAGGAACAATTTTGCCAAGAACCTTTTTCCGCCCCAAATATATTTGATGGGATTTTTCGAGACTTTAGGATTAAAGTTTTCCTTCGTATTTAAGAATTGCGGTTGCGAAATTTTAGCTAAGGTATATTGCGGCCAAGTTTATAATTGCCTTGATAGATGGGCATGCGAGAGCCGACGTTTGTTTAAACGTCTTATAGAGAAACCCAATATATTTATCAACATTTCAACTAATGGATATGTCAATTAAAATTTTATTTGTTGCTTTGAATATATAAATCAAGATTAATATTGATTGCTATTTCATACTTTCAATTTTAATATTTGCTCGCGTATTAATTTGCATACAATTATCGTACAAAAATAACTTATCAAAAATGCATTCTTCCATCGCGATAGCTTTTGCATTTCCACGGAGTCTTATGTTCATATGTTATATGGAAGTTTAATAGACTAGTTTTCTTTTATAGTTAATAAATTGCGAGATTGAAGGCGGAGTTTTACTCTCGTGTCTTTCCCTCTTAGTTACATTGAAATGGTCCATATATGTGCCTCATGTAGCCAAAGTTTTCAACCAGTCTGCAACTTAAAACTAATTACTCGAAAAAGTGAACTCGATTTAGATCCAATTAAATTTGAAAATGATGATTCAGAATAAGTTCCCTTTAATCCTTAGCGAAATTGTCTTGAAGAATCGTTGATATATCTGTTTCACCATAAAAAAAATAGAGGGGAACCCAAGCTGCAAAGGGTGAAGTCGAAAAATTGGCAGCTTAGGTTTACGCTAACCCTCAATACATACACACAGAGACCCATGTGGTGAATCATCGATATGTATATATATATAAAGAGAGTAAAATGTATTTTGTTCTCCACCCCTCTTGGCGTGCTAGAGACGCGTCCTCTTACGCCATCCATCGCCAAGTCTTCGGCAACTGCGAGAGAAAGACGCGCTGTTAAGGAAATAGAAGACGACCCCAAAAGTTGACGGCCCTGCCCTCTCTCTATATATACGAGAAGATACTGTGGCGAATACATCGCGTTTCAAGTTTAAATCGAAGCGAGGACGAGAATAGCTCGTCCTTATAGTACCCGTATCCCAAAACAGAAGTTCGGTCTTAAGTAGTGACGTCTTCCCACTTCGAACATTTCTTGTCACACGGTTTGATCCTTCGGAAAACAACGAACTCTCCGAGAAAAACCAACGTCTCCCCAATACCGACGTACTTTGTTTGATAAAAAAACCCGAGTTCAAATCATGGTTATTAAACTTGTTTCCAATCGCTAAGGAAAACGTATATACTTTATAAATTTGGGTAATTAATAGCGCCGCTATCGAGAGAAATCAGAAGTAGCGACGACTGTATGTTCAGCGGGAGATAGATCATGTTCGTCCTGTATGATGTCATAAACCATCGTCAGTAAGAACCATGGATATTTGGGGTCTAGAATCTTTTTCCACATATTGGAGAGAGCCATGCACGTTCCAATGTTAAACTTGTCTTCGTCGCGCGGGAAACGCGGGACTCGGCGCAAGTAGGGTCGGATGGGTTTTGGGTGACTTGGAAATCTCGTGTGGGTGGTTGAGGGACATTCCTGTTTGGGGAGAAAAAAGGCGGATTCTGGACTATAAGAGGAAATGGGATGTATAGGGTGCCTTAAAGGGGAATTTTTTTATATTTTTTATCTCCATTTCGTCGAGTTGTCGTCTTTGCGGGCTGTTTCAAATCCTTTTTGGTCATTTTAAGCCTCGTTCTTTTCCCTCTCTCTCTCACTCTCTTCCCCATCTTTAGTTTTGGCCTATACACCCTCTACGTTTGTTTGCTTTTGGAAAAAGATATATTTTTTTATCCCCACTTCATAGATTCTGGAACAGTTTTTAATGTGTATTGATTTTACCAATGTTTAATCTGCCATTTAAAAAGAAAAGCTTTTTACGGTAAAGTGCGGTGAAGACGCTGGGGATGAACCCATATTGAGTTCGTATAAACATTGATAGAATGAAAACAATACAGTATGGGTTAGTTATTTGAGGTAAGTTGCTTCAATGGAATAAGAGAACTGGGTTTGAAGTTTAATACTAAATTATAGAAGATGCTGAATTGAATTGCATTTGATTGCTAAACCATCTTGGAACCGAATTCTTTAAATTCAATGTCAGAGTATTTGATTTTAAAGAAATTGGCTTTAACGATATAGTGAGTGCATGAGGTTAAACAAATCTTTAATGCATATAGCTCGATCCTCTTACGTTAGAAACTTCAAATAGCTTTCAGTTATTGGTAAGACTGGTATGGATTACAAGAATCAGTTGAAGAAAGAAATATTTTTAAACCCAAACATTTTAAATCCGATTAGCTAATGGACATTTTTTGACAGAGTTTAATTTCTATAATACTGTTTTCACTTTGAACACCCAAGGGTGTGCAACTCTTAAGATTAAAAAAATACACAGGTAAATTTAATTTTTTTGTAAACGTTTTACGCAATTCTGCGACTTCCTGTTTGCGATAGAATCGTTTAAGTGAATGGATTATTCCTTTTTTTCCAAGAAGAAATTCTTGAGGTTTTTAATAACAACAGTTGCTTAATCCCGTAAACCTACCCACAGCTATCCTTCAAGGCAAGTTGTTGAAAAGTCTTGGCTGTCTTTTTCTACAGCTTATAGAAAAAAATCACGTGTATTGCCGCCATGCCAGCTACCAAAATAGAATCTCCTTTTTTCTGCGTACCCGCCCTTTCATTCACGTGATGTAGCTCCCTTAACATTGTGCCATTCCTTCCTTAGTTTACCCTCTTCCAGAAATAAAACCAAAGAAAAATATACTATCCGAGTGTATTTTTAAATGTTAATGGCAGCTATAAGTACAAAGCTTAAACATAAGGTTAATTCCCAATATAGACAGACGACTGAATTTAGTGAGAGACGATTGTTATGTTGTTCGAAACCATTTAAGAGTCGTTTTTCGTTGTATTTTATTGTTCTGTCTAGGGTTGCAGTCCGGGCCAAAGATTCCAGTGTTTTACGGACGACCCCTTAAATTTAGTTAAGAAACTGAAAGACGGTGCTAATTTAGTTAAAGGGTCAAATCATAACTCGAAAACGGTGTCTCTTAGTTCAAACAAAATGGAGATAGAAGTTACATTTTCGACTCAAAATCGTGCACCCAAAGAACATGCCCCTTAATTTATGAATGCAGACTTATCGTATAGAGAATGACATAATTAATAACTTCATTCTAACGTACTTCTTCTATCGAAGTTATTTCGGATTCGAATCGTACAGGTATTGGAAGAACGGGTTTCGATTATATAAGTCTTTATTCATAAATAATCTCGAGACCCAATAAGTTACAAATCTGGGAGAATAAAAGAAAATAAGCTGACCATGCACATAAAGCTATTATTATTTTATGGGACGTGCGTTCGAATGCGAACGCGTCTTTATAATAAACTGGACTGTATGTATTGCTACCTAGACCTTTTTTTCATCTAATATGATTTGACACGTTCGCACCCCATATATAGTGATAAATAAAAGCAAAAACGTTGTTATATCCAAACTGGTCGCCTTGGAAACCGATAAAATTGATCCGACCCATGTATTTTTTTGCTTTTTCTACACTGTGTGTGTTTTTCTGGGTTTTTTTTCATCCACGCCACACGAAATGGATACGTTTTCCACCCCCGTTTTCTTTGCCTTTTCTTTTTTGCCCGAAAATATATACTATACTATCTCGTAAGTTTCTTCGTCGTACCATTCTTAGTTTGCCTTCTGCAAACCTTCAAAGGGAACCAACCCTAACGAAAAAAAATAATACTTGTACAGGGCAAGAGAGGAAAGATTTCGGGGTATTACTTTGCCAAAAAATTGTCTCCTCTCATTTCGTCCTGTTAAAAAAAACTTGCTACGTTTTGTGTATACTCCCATACATTGAAGGGAAAATTTCAATTTCGTACGGTTTACGTTATATTTTCTTTTGTGAATATTTTAGATTTTTCTCACTATACATAAGTTTATATAAATAAGGCTTAAACTGTTTGCTACGCTGCTTCGGCATAGAGGCCTCACCCTCTTGAGTCAGCTAAATAGATCCTGCGTCAGGCCATGCATGAGACGTTGAGAAAAACGCGCTGCATTTTGGGAAGGAAGCCGAGGACTTCATGTTTACTGTTTTCACTCGATGCGCCGATGTCAGTGCAGAAACTATCGTAACTTATTTCAAGTGATTGATATCTGTTTAAATATTGGAGATCAAATATAAGAAGCATTTGAAAGATGGGTATACATCGAAATGTGTTCAGTTGCAAGTATGCTCTTTGTTTTACTTGCAATTGTATTTGCGGTTGATAGAACACGTTTATTTGGTCAAAATGAATTCCAAACTCTATGGAATTTAGGAAGAAATATTTTCAAAAGCATTTTGTAAGACCGCGCGCCTCGACTCAAAGTCAAAAGTTTCAAACTTTTAGCCTGGTTTGCTTTTCATCGCCAACCGAGCTAGCTAGAGATAACTATTGGAAGTCATACTCGACAGAGAAACGTTAGCTAGAACAACGGAGCAGACAGGCTCGGGATTTTAGCCTTTCTGACGTTGGAATGCGTTCTTTCGAAAATATTTGACCCGTTTCGACTGCGTAACTTCGAGATATTTGCCTGCGAGAGGACAGACACTCGGTAAAAAATAGAGCGCCTAAGGTATTGTTAAATACACGTAGGTATCTCAAAAAACCGACCCGAATTTAGTTGTTGCTTAAATTCGTAATTTTTCCTTTACCAAATTTGTTTTATGTACTACGTTTCATCTTATGAAAAAAGGACGTCACACTAATTCTTAACGCATTTACATATACTCCCTTTAGGATGGTAGTTTATCTTGCCTGTAATTGAGTATGGGGTCCCTTGTTACCACCGAGGGATGGTTTAGTGTATGGTACGACAGCCGCCGCGAGTGTGTTTTAGCTAGGCGATCTATAAACGGTAATATTTTACGGTTGGAAAAGTCTTTCTTTATATTCCGTTGGGCAGTTTACTGGTGGCCTAAAGTTTATAGAGTTTCTCTATCGTTCCTCGAATCCTCTACGCTCGTCTTCCATCGTACTAAAGCGGCCCTGGCTTCTCTAGCTCCCATCACTGAGTTTACATCTCGAAGACTGCAATGCGCCACTAAAATTTATTCTCTATAGAAAACAAAAAATGATTCGCTTCTCCATCTCTCCATTTTCCTTTTTATAGGCCAACCTGATGTTCTTCTCGAGTTCACTGACTTTCGAATCTTGTTTATGCTTTTTAATATACCCAAAGTGTTATGGCTTTCAAAAAAAAAAAAAAACCCAAAAAACCCCAAAAAAACAAAGCACTTCGAAGGTAAACGGCCGATTTATGATAGGGCCATAATTTTGATTGAAAGTTATTAATATTAAATAGGAATTTAGATTTTGCAGGGTGTTTCTGATAAGTCTGCCATAAATTAAAGTCTGACAAAACCGTGGCAATTATTGTATTATAGAAAAATAACCACGAAATTTCTCTATTATCCAATATTGTTATGAATTTCCGGTGCCACCTGTACAATCCTTTCGTGATCTCTTTGAGGTTATACAAACTTTCTGTCTGGTTCTCATGCGTAAACCCTTTTGAAAAGAAACACATGGTCACGTGTATGTGGCTCGTGTGTTTAATTCCTGGTGGCTTCGAGTTTGGTTTGAATATACTTAATGTCGTGTAATTGGTCCTTTTAATCCCATACGTGCAATTTGCTTTTATAAATTAAATATATGTATAATTAAAACTTGTTTATAATAACAGTACGTGCCATAATACAAGTTAATAAATTCCCATTTTCTAACAAGAGAAAATTAGCAAAGTACTACTCGGGTGTAGTGTAATGAAAGAAAAAAAGGATCTTTTCAAGTATAAATTTCAAAAATTCTCTCGGGGAAGAGTGTAGCGCTCTCAATTAATCTCTAGCGGGCGTAAACTTTAGTATCTAAAGGGTCAGTTCGAGATTAAAACGAATAATAGGAAACGAGAGGTCAACGGCTGCCTTACGGACAAACATCGTTTAAATTGGGTAGGACCGGGGAAAATTCTAAAACAGACTTAAGCCTTTTCCCTTTTGCTTCTGTTTTCTTTTTTAGTCTGAACCATATAACTTGCTAAGCGGCGTCAACGAATTTCATACGAGAGTTAGTGGTGAGGTGCAGGATATTTATTAGAAATATTTCGAAATTAAATTTGGATAAACAAAAACAAAAATTAATATTTGAGTTATGATACAGTTTTGTGAAATTGGGAATATTGGGAATGTATAGGTTAGAATTTAACTTTTCCGGGGCAAGTGGCATTCCCCTCTTTTAGGCGAAATATCTATGCTCGGCGTAATATCGGCGAAACAAGAGTTTTAGTAAAGTCAGAAAATTTAATTCGAAAATTCCTGGAGTTGGGCCATGCGGCAAAACTCAATCCACGAGGTTGAATATGACCTGGTCTGGAATGTTTGCCAGATAAGACTAGGCCTACGGTACGGGGCCCCCTTTAAGTATAGACCCTTTTCGTCATACGCCTTCCGTTATTCTTCTCCGAGTTATAAATTTTAACCTAGCCATAGTAAGGAGTGAAATAGCTCAAATTTTTCATTGAAATAGTCTATGCTCGCCGCAGCCTCCGTCATATATTGGAAAAGCTCGCTTTCGAAAATTCTTGGTGGCGGTACCTTTTCCCATATTATTTTTTTTATCCTTTTTTTTTGCCAAGGCTTAAGATTAGGAAAATTTTTGTTTTAGAGGCTAGGCCTGGTTTTTTCCTAATAATTCACAAGCCGTTATCGCCCCAAAAGAATCTAACGTTTTTTTCTGGAGATATATAGCGGATAATACAACAAGAGCTTGTTTAATAAAGGTTGTACAAAATTTTAAATGTACAATACCTGAAGTAAAACAATTATTATACAGGGTGTATCTGAAAGGTCTATTAGAAATGAATCGGTATGTTCTTTGGGCGATTTCGAGTCAAAAATGTAACTTCGAGTTATGTTTTTAGTGTTTTAGGGATGACCCCTTTTTTAAATTAGAAATAATTGTCTTAATCAGTTTCATAATTAAATTTAAGGGGTCATCCGTAAAATACCTGGTTCAATCACTGCGCAAGAAGTGTAAAAAACGTCAAGAAATCGACTTCTGACAATGTTTAGTATTCTTTGTAAACTGCGCTTGAATAGGAGTTTAGAAAATGTTTTTTTTTTTAAATAAAAGTGAAGGACGTATCAGTCCTGATTTATGCTTCAAGTAAATGTACGTACGCGAGTTTAACATATTGCAAATTTTCCACGTGTTTTTAACTTAATGAAATTTTTTTGGAATTGGTTTTTCAATATACTGTTAGCGAAATGGGTCAGTTGCTATAATGGTAATCGGAGCTTTAGGGTTTTTAATGAGAAAGCTTTGCATTTTTTTCTTTATTTTGTTCCCCTTTTGAGTTAGAGAAAGGGGAATTTAATTGAAAAGAATTTTGCAAATTCCATTGTTAAAAATGGGGATTTAATATATAAGTGATTCTTTTATTGGATATTTTTAAAAGCGAATTTATACAACAGATTCCGAAGTTAAGTGTTGGCGTACACGTTTATTGGTCCCTAATAAATACAGTAATTAGGTAAGAAACATCGTAAAAACAAATCCGTACAAATCTAAAACAAATAATGAAGCAGATATGAAATATTTCCGTATTATCTATCCGTAAATTATCTCTTTCGATTCTTTCCCGAAAAAAATTATCTAACGTCAAATATTTCAGGCATTTTTATCTTCATATATACTAATTTCCGGATCTTCTACCAAAAAATTCAAAAAAAAAATTAAATAGCTAAAATAGGGAAAAAGATTTAAAAGCATCCTTTGGAAAAGGGATGTTTTTTTCCAGTTCATTTTTTTCGGTTGAAAAAATTTCATTCCCTAAAAAGAGTCAGGGGGTTCCATTCCGCCCACCTCAAACAAAAGAAAAACAACGGGTCGATCAACATTGTTGCGTTGGCCTTCTATAGTATTTAGGACTTTTTACTCTCTCTCTTTTACCAAAGCTTCTCTCTGTGTGTCTCTCCGCATCCCTTCACTTGCTCTAACGATGGCGATGCGATGCCAGATAGCATCCTCTAAGTATCGCGCCAAGGAACTTGAAAGTAGAGAGGAAAAAAATAAGTTGAATTAAAAAAAGAGAGTTCATGGACTTTCCATACAGTGGGATTGGAATTGTGCGGTTCAATAGGTTAGTAATGAATTGGAGACCGAGGTAGAGCATATGAAGGGATTCTTTTAAAGAGATACTCCGGAGTATAATAATCGAATGTATCAGTTGGAACCATGGTTCCATCTGCAATATTGAAGAAGATACATGAAATTAAGTTTCGTATATGGTGCTTACGAGTTTTAAAGAAGAAATCTGCTTGGAAGTTTCTCGGGATACCCAGTCCTTGTGATGAGAAAAAGGTCCCTGTTTGTAGGGTAGAGGAGTGAAGAGTGATGCACTAGGCGGTGTATAAGCCACCATGGTTTAGAATTAACTCTGAGTATCATTACCAAACCCCCATCACCATCAAGAGTAATAAAAAAAACCTCATCACAACCTTTCCCTCTTTTTTCTGAATAGCTCCGTTCGCCCTGCATGCCATAGTCTCTCGTCTGAAATTTACCCCTTTTTTTCCTTGAGGATTCTCAGATAAAGCTGATGATATAGTTTAGAGCTGTCTATCAGATTATTGATGCAATGCTTTACTAAGCTGATATCATTCGTGTTTCCCTTTTATCCCGATGACAAGATATAGTAACAATGAAAGTTCACCAACGTATTGTTTGATGCAGGAACTTAGTGTAACATTTACGAAAGAAAAATAATACCAAATAGATTTATAGTTTCTAATATAATAAACAGTGAAATCAGTTAATTTCATTGGGAGAATCGATATCACCAGAAGAATGTAATACTTCTTTTCGAGAGAAGTGTACCACAAAGCCAGGTAATTATAACATTATTCTTAAGGAGAGCTTGGGAAGAATCATGTTACGTAACTACAGTATTAAAAGGATACAGAGTGTCATCCTTCTTCTATTATCTCCTTCTGATATCACCTATAAACAGAATCTAAAAATATTTTTTGTGATGGTAAAATAATTTCATTGTGAAAAGATGCGTGGAATTTAAAGAATTATCTTATCTGAAAATCAATTAGAACATGAGCCAATTAATGTTGAAACTTTATAACAAAGCCTGATACTACCACAGTTACGCGGAATTTCTTAAATCGTCTATTCAACTTATCTTAGTCTATGATGTACAGTTTTGTTCATCAATTTATTTTTTGGTATCGTGATTTCGCCATCGACCGTATACTTTCTTTCGTCTTGCGTTTTAATTTCAGCGCTCGTAATCGTAAAACGAGGACATTTGCTGGCGCTAGGGTTCGCTCTGTTTAAGAATTTCAAGAACTTTCGTCGGTTCTTAAATTGTCATTGGTTAGTTTTTGCGCGCCCTGACGTTCTTGATTACGTTGTTAAACAAAGAGTTCTCTAAGAGCGTGCCAAGAAAAGTTTTATAATGAATTTTAAGCTTTTCCCATCTTCTCTCTCTTTTTTTCATCACCGACATTTTTTCTCGCCATTTAAAGGGACGCTTAAAGTATCCAGTTTAACTTCTCAGTCTAAAGTCATTATATTTTTATCAAAACATCCGTATGAATTATATTTAGTACATTTCAGCGTCTCTTTAACCCCTCGAGGGGTTTTTGGAGGAAAATTCAACGCTTTGCGCGCGTTAGAAACTTACCTTTTTCCATCGTAGTCTTTTAAATAAAAACAACTCGCTGTTAATGCTCTCCGCGATTAAAAATTCCGCTCAACGGCAATTTAGGATCTGCCGCGGGTTTTTTCCTTCGAAACAACGTTCTTTTTTATTTTAAGAAAGTTTTATTTTCCTTTTTTTTCCGTTTAAGAAATTAAGCGAAAGCTCAAAAATTTTGCAAGTAAGTTTGCGAAGATAAGAGTTAATAAAGTCTGGGACTTCAAAAAACAAATACGTTCCAATATTATCATAGATGGGTGTCTCATCCCAGAATCTTCTACACTTTGCAGTGTTATAACTCTGGTTCTATAAGATATACAAGGAAATCCTTTGAGTATGTTCTAGTCACATTTCACCTCTTTCCAATGATACCTAATGCTTCTCATTATCGAGAAGAGTAATTAAACAAATTAGCTAAATATCGCGTTAATTCATTAGAGTCCCTTATGCGCCTATACTTAATTTGCTTTGTTATAACACGCATTCTAAAAGAGATACAAGGAAGTCCTTTGAGTATAATAAAAAAATCAAGATAAGCTTAGCTCATTCAAGTCTGTCGTTTTGAAAATGATCTCCGTTTAATTATGTAAAAGCTTCTAAGGTAATTTAATTTCGGTTGAAAACTAAACCGCTCAAATTAAATTTAAGGAAAATTTCCGAAATTCTATCGCCCATTTATTTATACATTATATATAATGAATGACCCGGACGTACTTTTAAAACCCTGAAGATGCAATTTAGATCAAAGGGGAACTAATTATAAATTCGGTATTAAATTTCTAATTATCTATTAGTTACCTCTTCTCCAATCTAGCACATTTTTTAAATTGATTATCTTCGGCCTAAGAGCCTTTATGTATTCAATTCCAGGAGTAAAATGCACTAGAGATAATGATTCCGCGAAGGTATACGTAATGTAAAGCGTCGCGGATATAAAGTAGTTCAGGTATTCACGAGTATGACCAGGGGTAAATAACGAAAGGAGTTAGAGACGCTAGCTTCCGTAGTGTAGAATACAGTGGGACCTTGAAACGTCATGGAATTTGTAACTAACGTAGTGCCATCTTTGGAACTGTATTGTAAATAAGACCAGAACCTTAAAAGTTTTGCCTTAAAATCTCGCGCCGCAAGGTATTCTGGGTAAAGTAAAATGGCGGGTGTCGATGTTGAGAAGTCATCTCATAAATCAACCCAATATAATTATTATATTCAATCGCGAGTAAACAGCGATTTAAAGAAGAAAGATAAGTCAACAATTTGCAATTTGAAGCCGGGAAATCCTCAAAATGTGTTCAAACTTGTTTTGCCGTAAGTGCGCGGTTACAGAGTCGGCCCAGTGAGCCAAGGCTTAGTGATTTTTCCGAGTCAGTGCCAGTGGAACTGTGGGATCAGGATCATCGACTGTATCTGTGACTAAAGAAATTAAAATAACTAAAACTGTATTGAAGGATGCAAAAAGGACATTTAATTCCATTTCATTATCGAAAAAGGAATTTACCAACTTTAAGATTGCATGTTTCTAATTCAAGTGCACCTTAATGAATAAACTTTACTCTAAGCCTAATTGTCACTGAGTCGTAAGCAGACGAACACTAGCAGACGAAAACTAGCAGACAAAAATTAGCAGACAGGAGAAAATCGATATCCCAGCATGACTTTCGAAAATTGCTGCCACGCTATTGGTTGGAAAATATCATACTTATTTTGAATTATAGACGGCGCGACCGAGGCGTTTTCTCTTTTCTGTGTCTACGTTTGAAAGTACCACTGTATTCTACACTACGGAAGCTAGCGTCTCTAACTCCTTTCGTTATTTACCCCTGGTATGACTATGATTTTTTTTTTAGTAAAAATTAATGAGAGGTGTCTAGTTTTTGTAATCTATGGGGAATATATGACACCTTATTTCTCAAGGAGTTTTATTTACAATAATTTATTTAAAATATACCAGACTGTCTTTCCACCATAGCGTAGTCTGTACTGTCTTCTTGGCTGGAATTATTCAAGAATATTCTTGAAGATTATTCTCAAGGGAAAAGAAACATTTTTTTGTACTTATGTAACTGGAGAAGTCTTTTTTATAGCTTCTGTTTCTAGTTTACTGGACGTAATGTCAAAAGTCTCGTCGTGTGTGCGCTTGAAAGACAGTTTCGTTTTTCAAATTACCATCTTCTTGTAAGTCGCGTTAGGTTTTAGACGGCTCGAAAATAGTGTCATACCCATGGGATTCTAGTCCAAAATATTTTATTTCATCGTTGGACAACATTTTTAATCAAATCAAAACACGCATGCCCTTAATCATAAGCTGATGGTTGAAAGTTGCTCCGTAGTCATTTTGTATCGCGAGAGTAATGTCATGTGATTGAAGAATATATGGAAGAATAGGCTTAGCTTTATATCAGATCATAATATAATAAATCCAATTTCCATATAACCTTATTATTTATATTTACATCTATTATTAATACGTTATATTTGTCTATTTGTAAAGAAGATCTTATAGAGTTGGGAGCTTATTAGTGAAAAGATGAATGAGGGTCCTTTTACTAAGGAGCCCCCAAAATTATATCTCGATTTATTCAGAAAGACATTTTTCCAAGTTTCTTTTCGGGGGATCTTCTCCTTTTTTCGGTGGTGGGGGGGGGGAGGAAAGATAATATTATTTTTTTCCCTTCGGCATTTATCAATAATACGTGCCTATTCCATTAAGACGGAATGAAAGTTTTCCGGAAATAGTCCCATCCCACTTCCGCTTTGGCACCAGAGCGCGTTTCCGGGATCAAATAGGAGGGTCCGGAAGCCGGGGAAAAGGAAGTAGGCGGGGCTAGCGCTTTTACGTCATACACTCTTTGAGCACTAAGTGAGCGGAGAAAATGTACCCTACTTCCTTTCATCGCATTCAAATGGGGGCCTGCTCCAAAGATAATGTTATTTTTTTATTTTTCTTCTTTTTTGAGATAAAAAATATATTTATACCGTTTTCAAGAAACAATGAAAGAAGTATAATAAAAATCGCAACTTACGCTCCAGATAACTAATATAATTTTAGCTAGATGTTTAGTATTAGTGATAACGTATGTTTCATAAGTTTGTCACTGGTTACTGAGAGCTCCACTAAGTCTCTAGCATTACGAAGTGTTATGCTTTTGGAACATGTCTTATAAACTTATGGTGAAAATTATTCTGAGCCCCAAAATTCATGCGACTATTATAGGTTCTGTTTCTTAATGTACTAAACTGCATATACATAAAATTAATGCGTATATTATTGCATAAAATATGCAATAATACTTGTACTAATTTGTTAGAAATATTGCGACGTAAATATTATTTGAATTTTTAATTTATTTGGTGGAAAATGTCATGGACCACTGAACTTGGTACGTCTGATTCCCTGGGGTTTCCTCGCGGAAGATACCCCATTAAGTCGCGAAGTATATTGAACAAAAACACTCAAAAATAATTTATATACCATATTAACTCTATCAGAAGTATATAATACTTCTCTTCCACAAGGCAGGGTAATTGTTACATAACGAAAAATATTAAGAGGATACAGAGTGTCATCCTTCTTTTATTATCTCCTTCTGCCCTTACGTAAACACTCCAACAATTACAAAAAAGCAGTTCCCAATTTATCTTAAAATGGGTGGTTAATTTGATAACTTCCGTATTAATCTACTTTTATTTCCGGACCTTTTAATGTTACTCAAAGCGGAAGCTAAAGCGAAGGAATCGCTCCTGGGTAAATAGCGATATTTGCTTTAAAGTTTCTTAAGCGATTCCACGCTACGTGTTTGTTTTACAAAATAGAGAAACACGACATTGAAATTGATTGAAAACGTCTGCTCACTGCAGAAGTTTTGACAGCGAAGCAGTTCATAGGTCATAATCGAATGTAACTGAAGATAAATATTTACGCATTTGTAAAAACACATTCACTAATAATTTAAAATTGCTCGCGGTCCAATTTTAATTTGATCAAAAGCTTCAAAGTCAAAGTCAAGTTGAAATTCATAACAGTTTCCGAAAGTAATTCTAAGGTGCCGAGAATCTTTCACAGTTATTGGTCAAAGGTCAAACCTCTTCCAAAAGAAACCTAGGGATGGGGGAATTCATGCACGGACTATTACAAACTGTTAAAAAAGCTGCTAATATTAATTGAATTTAACTTGAAATTTTCGTTTTAAATGGTTATATTTTACAAAATCTAACAAATGTTTATTTTTCTTTCTTTCTAGCGTTGACCCTAGCAATACTTGTACTACGGATTTGTCTGATGGCTAAAGGTAAGCTACGTTTATTTACCTATTTTTTATCCATTAAAATCTAATTTGATGAGAAATTAAGAAACCGTTATTAAAGTTTACTTTGTAATCCTAAAAAGTACTAGCAAATTAAGAAATTATGTTTTGCCTGACCTCACCGAGATTTAAACAGTGAAATGAGAATGAATTAGATATACTATTCCTTATCCAATATTGTTTGTAAGATCCATGGTCATATCTACATTTGTAGAACTCAGACAGAACATGTCTAGCCTCAGTTTAGGGATATGCAAAGATACACTTAGTAAAGAAATTTATCTGTAATGCTTCATGGATGGTCTAACAATTTCAAAAGATAACTCTAATCTTTTATACGCTTTTACTGTTATTATGAAAATTGAAAATCGAACCCGTATGATACAAGATATTATGTTAAAATCGGTTATTTTACCAAAATGCAATTAAGCGTGAAACCTCTTTGGGTAATAAGAAAAAGGAGAAAACGAGAAAGAAGGTTATGAACAAAAAAAATTCCTTAAAAAAATCTCCCCCAAAATCCATTACCCGTATCTACTCCATGTGTTTAGAAAAGCTATTAATTTTGAATGAAAGAAGTATTTCCTCCCATCTTTGCACAGGCTACTAGTTATACCCCTTTTCCAGACATACAGCGAGAACGTTGTAAGTTAAAGAAAAAATTATTCAAATTATTAAGAAAAATAATTAATTTTTTTATACTATAATTGAATTATTTAATTTCAAGTTTAATTCAGGATTTAAATTATTTATATTTTAGAGGTGGTCAAGTCGTCTTTAATTAAAAACGTTACCACCGTTTTTAATTATGGTCACTAATAATTAATCAATACATAATTTTAATTAACCAATATTTATCAGTTCCGCCATGCACGTTGACTTTTTGGTCAGCCTACTTAAAGGGGAATTTTACTTAAAACCAACTTGACCCTGGCCTTGTCATATACGACTTCAAATCGCTTATAGAACAAACTTCACCACCATTTTTGGAACATTCTGTATAAAAAACACCTCTCCAAACTTATTACACTATTGCTCTATGGTCAAAAATAATTAGAGCCGAAGCCGCAATACCCGCCCATATTTTTTCCCTTAAAAGAAATGAATTTTGAAAATGGAACAAAAAGTGTTCGCTACATAACGAAAAAAAAAATTTCCCTCAAATTTTATTTTTCCTTTTTTTTCTAAAAATAAAATCTTAGGGCCCCAAAAATAAGACTATTTCTTTTCGCTAGGAACCAATGGGGGTTGGGGTTTGGGAGGGGGGTATAGAATAGAGAGGGGAGAGGTTATTTTTTGGGGGGTTTAGAATTGATGAAGGAACATGAAAAGATTGGACTCATCTTTGTATTCATAAATTTCCACCAGGTCAACTCTCCAGTGCATCCAAAAAGATTTTCTTTCTTTTCTTGCATGCGCTGGCTGGCACTCTGCTAAGCTCCCATTTTTTACTTTGACTTATCCCAAAATTTTTTTTCTTGCTTCAACCCTAGCTGCAACCCTTCTTTCACATTCTCTGGTCTTGAAAATAGAAGTACATTTCTTAAAGTATTTACGAAATTAAATAATAACTAGGCCTAACAGCATTTTGGGTAGAAGGAGTCGAAAAATGTCATCCCTAAAACACTGTAATTATAATTTGAAAATGGCGGACTATAGTTAAGTTACATTTTCGACGCTAAATCACCCATAGAGCCCACTGTACTTCGGTTCTATCACCCTGTATAATTCATATAAAGAAGATTACGATATGAATGGATAAATATCATGCGTATCTACTTCGGACTGAATATAGTCAGTCCCTTTAGTGCATGAGAGGGTTTTTTTCTCCCTTAAGGGTACGGGGCCATAGCGGAAGGCTTATTCGTATTAGAAAATTACTTTTCTCTTGAATTTTCTTTTTTTTTCGCTTCAAAGTTTAAGACCTTTTCAATTTCGACTTTGCTGTTATTAGTTACTCTTTAGTTTTTTAAAAGTTTACGGTCGATTTAGTAGGGGTTTTTTTTTGTTGCTCCCGATGTACTACCAGTGTAATGCTTTCTTTGTTGAGACTTCCTCGCTCGCTTTTGTGGGGTTATTTGAGAAGAAAGACTTCGTTATATAAAGACTTTATATTGGACATTATTAAGAATAAGGAAAGGGTTTAACTCAGTTTACATCTAGTCAAACATAAAAAGAGTATATAAATAGAAACGGGATTCCATAATCATTAATAGTTTATTTCTATGCGGGTTTTGTAGGCGTGGCTCGAGTGCCCTCCGTCACGCGTCATAATTCTGACGTCTTTATAACTGCGATTTCATTGGTTGGTTGTCTACTTATATTAAGACCACTGGGCACTAAATTTTTATCTATTCCTTATCAAAAATCATTAGTTCCTGATGATTATTATTATTATTTTTAATTTGAAAATTATATTGAATTTATTCCGAAGTTTTAGATTTTTTTTTAAATCCAAGAACCTTGAATTCGAAACTGAAGCTATTGATATTGGTTTTTGGGAGGTAAATAAGACGGTGGGGAGAACGTCACCTTATGTTGTAGACGTTGTAGACTCCATGGAAAAGATTTTGACAATCGTTTCTTGTACCATGCAGCCTTGGGGTTCGTAAAGTAAAAAAGGCAACGTCAGTAAAAGAAAATCCCCAAAATAGGCATCTAGGCTAGGCAACGTGTCAAAGATGTTACGTTTCACATTTACCAGTTGTCAGGGGCCTGTTCTTTCCTATCGTGGGCCTCCTTTCTACGAAGTAATCTGAATTTCGGCAGAAGGGTTTTTCGTATTCGGTTAGGTACAGACCTGGGGTTTTTGATTTCATTCCGGAAATTTAAAAAGAGACCCGCCTAGATAGATCCGAACCAACGTCTTAGATATACGTTTTACAGGTACGCTGTAGTTTGACATTTTGCTATGGTGTCAGGTGAAATGTACATTGAATTCATCGAAAAAATAGTTCTTGCTATAGAATATTGTATTTTAGAGCAGTTATGGGAATAATTTGGTGTGAAAACAGTAATACCTTCTACTTTATCTTCTCTTTTCCATTAAAAATATATTCAAATGTTGTCCCAAAATCGGTGATATTGAGAATTTACTGAAAGATGGTACTTAGACTGACTCCTCAGGAAAGATTGTCTTATAACTTTACGAAGTGTACGTCGATCGTACTCTCTTTGTAGATGAGTGCGAACGATTCCCGTATAGCCTTAGCTATTTGGGATGTATTTCGAAGTTCAAAAAGGCGCGAAGAATCCCGCCGCTTTGTGAACGACTCTCTCTCTCCATCGCTATTCTTGCTTATCGTTTACAGCGTTTCGTTCTTTTCCTCCTTCATCCTCAGCTCCATCTCTACCAGCATCCCTGGTCTCTCGCTCTCGAGCTTCTTCGACGTTTTTGCCTCGCGACCACCACTAGGGAGTGAGAGAGGCGCATTTCGATTGTCCCCGGCCATTCAGTTGATGAATAAAAGCCGAGACCCGAAGAGAGCCCAAGAGACGCTCTCCAAAAGGGATGCTAGAGAGTGAAGAAGAGAGAGAGAGAGAGAGAGAGAGAGAGAGGGATGATGGGATGCTGGAAAAAATTCATCCTTTCACTTTGTGGGGATTTTTTTCTTCCATCGCACGCGCTAGCTCCGCATCGACACGGGTATCAAAGTTTTTAAACATTTTGAATAGCTAAAGCCTTTCAAAATACCCGGCCCGACCTAGCTACGAAAGAAACGTTAAGCGCATTCGCCATAAAATGTTCCGGATTCGCCAAGCGGTTTAAATCACGATGAAATTCTATATCGCGCTAAAGATATATGGACCCCGTTAGGCTACGGACGGAGCCAGCTCTAGCTTTCTCAAAGTACTATAAAAAATAAAGCCCTGGCTCTGATCCCTAGCCTGATATGTATGCTTAGTTTCCCGAATATAAAATATTTGGTAGAAGATATGGAAAGGAAATAATTCTGTTATCGCTACGCGGAGATCATGTGAAAAAAAAATGTTCTTTCTAGGAACAGGATTATTTATTTAATCCTACAGCTTTGTCAGAAGTCCGTTATATCCTTTCAATCTGAAGTAAAACACTTACAGACTTTTTAGAAACACCCTGTATAAGGTAATCTTAACTTACTAAGATACAATAGCGCTAATTTACCAAAAACGTTATTAGCATACTTTATCCATCAAACTTAAAAAACTCTCGAGATAATTTCGTGGAATTCTTAAACAACTCTCTTTATTATACCTGGGACTCTGGAGTTGCGTTGAAAATTAACGCGTCTTTTGAATAGAGGTATTCAGAAAAAGGAGATCTCTTTATATCCCTCGGCTCATTTGGTTTCAATTTAACCTTCGTATTTACTGGCAGTATTCAAATTTAATTCCGTTAGAGATATATATACGTACATATACGAAGCAAAGTTTATTTCGAGTCGGAGCTTGGAAAACCCTTTTTGTATAGACATTTACCGTGAAGGCAGTGTCTCTCCGGTCTTTAGAAATCTATTCGCGGCTAGTTTAGGAGCGAGACCCGATAAAAACCTCCAACCCTCCTTCTCCAAACCCTTTTTAAAAGTTAGTTCGTTGAATATTCATGAGATTCGATTGGTGTTTGCAAATAGCGACTTTTAGAGAGTCTCTTTTCTGAAGCGTGGGTCTTTTCTAGTACTACTGTTTTGTAAGGCTTCCGTCTCTGCATGGCGTGGAAGAACCAATTGGCCTTTACACCATTAGCGGGAAGAGGAACTTTGGTCTAGCCATAGACCATTTACACCCAAAAGGGACTCACCAAAATTTCGCAAACTTTTGGAGCGTCTACACTATCCAACTTTAGTCAGCTGATACAGTCAATCTAACAAGTCAGGTTGTTGTGTACGCTTGAACTGACTCAAGGCTGACCTGACAAGTCGGTTTGTGGAATCTGGAAGTCTAGTCAACTGAGTAAAGTGAGCAACTCAAGGTCTATCTTACTGGGCTCATGATGCCGAAAAAAATTTCGATTATGTTGCGAATCCTTTTGGTTGTAGATGGTCATAGATCGGGAGCGGAATGGCGATGACTAGCTTAATTGATTGTCTCTTTCGCTGCGGGACTTCCAAAGAAGCTGTATATGCTGGCTTCTGAATGGGTGATGCTCGACCAAGGCCCTGAATTATCTTGAATCTTTATTAAGACAATTGAATAAGAGTCCTTTCCTTATTATTTAATGACCCCCTTACTTCTTTTACTCCATTATATTGTTTTCGCGTGGTGCCAAGGCTTAATTGATAAATCTTACTTTTATAACGACGAAAATTATCAGGTAAAAATAAAAATTTATTCCTTCTTGTTCTTGAAAAGAAATAAAAGTTTGAAGAACTTACGAAGTTTATTCTTAGTTATTTAGTTATTGTTTTGAAATTGTTCGAGTTGATTTTATTCTATGGAGAATATTCTACCGTATTCCTACTTTGATATCTTGATATTGTAGTATAGTTCGCGTGAGATTAAGGTTTGTTTTAGCAATGTTAATAGAAATCGGAAGAGCCTTGGACAACCGTTGAGACGGAAGGCTCAATGTTAGATACAGTTGGATTAGACAGTCAGTCTTGCCAGTGTTGGCTGGAGTTAAGTCAATTAGGACCGAGACGGTCTGTTCCAATAGGACTTTATATACGTAACTCCCAGTAGCTTTTGCAGCGACGTTGGAGAGCTAAAGTAGCAATTAAGGCAGGTCAGGTAACATTCCCCGAGGCGTTTCCATTCTCCCTTAAGCTTTCACAATCGTATTATCCAATCTAATACTGCAGTTTTTCTTTTTTGAGCCTAATATAACCTGTAGTTTTCTTTTTATTTAACCTTCGTCTAACCGATTGAGTTCACTCGAGGTTAAAACAATGAATTATAGAGCAAAAAATCATTGAAGTCATTCAGGCTCTGTTTTTTAAAAAAATTTAAATTTCGCACACGCTTTTACAATTCGTAAAATCACGTGCTTTATAATTGAATTAATATTCGCTAAGCCTTGGTTTCTAATTTTAAATTAGAATATTGCACTTTTTAACAAGTTTTTGAGTATATACCACGTGATTAGCGAGTAATGTAGATGTAGGTCGATGGTGAAATATAATGGACTTTTTATATTTATTAGAAGGTGTCCCTTTTTTAAAACAAACCTAGGAACGGGGTGTGATAAATGTATTTGCAACACTCTGCCATGCCATGTACCTTCAGTATGTGTATGCAGGTCGTTTTCGTTGCACGCTTTTCGATATTCTCCTATGAAAAACCGTTGTTTTAAATTCATACGGCTTTTCTAGAAAAAAAGGACACGTATCAAGAATAACTGAAAATATTTTCAAAGGAGAGGGTGAACTTTTTTTGGTATTTCTTTCTTTTCTTGAAAAACGAAAATCCATCGGGGGGAGAGGAGCGAAAAAGAGGGTTTCTTCTATAGAGGCAGTGTCTTCTTCCCATCGATATTATTCTCTTTCCGTAACTTTAAAAAAAACTGGGATGGGGGCCCATGAACGATTTCGTTTCGAGAAAAAGACCGCAGAACATAAAATAGAAGAAAGAAAAAAAACTCGACACTCGGGAGAAGCCGAGAATCGTGCCGTGTTTTGTTAGCTTTTCAAAGTGGTTTCACCATCTTAGAGTGCACCACTTGAATTTAAAATGAAAGTAGTATACCACCACCTTCCTATTCTCTTTCTATACAGCGTACTTTTACGGACTTATATTGACCTTCCGTTTCAAAATTTCATTCAACTTTTGAAACTTTAAATATATATTGGTAAGCCATATTCGGCGTTGCTTATTGGTTCCTGTCTATGTAGACACTCAGCACTAGATAGTTCTTGGACCCACTCGTTTTTTAGAAACCAATTTTTTTAACATTTTTCAATTTTAATAAGCCAATGGTTAATTAGGGGTTATTTATAAATCTAAAGGGTTATAGGGCGAGAATAGAACGTTCTTAAGAGACTCAATTGCGATAGGGATTGGCCTCAGTCTTAACACTACAGGTTAGCAGACCCCTATGACCTAGAAACACCAAAAAATATAATAATAATATTAAGAGTTTATTTAAAAGTGGACCAAAGATATTTGTTTTCTTCCTGTCGATTTTCCCCCTGATCGTGACTACTAGCGCCATTTGAAACTCGATTTTCGTCGGGGACATTTCCACCGAAGAAATAATAATAATAAAGAACGCTTCGGTAGTTTGTTCGCTTTGGTATTTTCCCACTCTCTTTTTTATCTTAAAGGACTTCTTCATCTGAGAGAGAGGAGCTCTTATGTACAGGAAGTTTAGAACGATTTGGATATATACGCTTAAGGTGGCGAGAAAAACCTTAAAACCTTTCCTAGATTATTACCAGTACGTATCGTAAATCGGTTTGAAAATATATTTTTTTTTCTTTTCTTTGAGGAATCGATTTGGTTCAAATGGGCGAAAGAATCCTTCAGAGATCGTACTAAACCGTAAACATTAGAATGCCAAGTTCAAACGTCAGCACGTGGAAAGGTAGTCTTTCAGTTTAAGCGCGCTAAAAATCACGTGAATTCAATTTATAATAATAAGTTGTTAAGCCTTGTCTTCATTTTGAAATTGCGCGCGCTCTAACAATTTCTAGAGTATGTCACGTGAGTAGATCAAATAACCCAGGAATTATCGAAACTTTGGGAGTTTTTCCATCAAACATTCAGATGAATATGTTTGTGTCATTCCTTGTAGGAATAACACTAATTTTCCGTATCACTTTGAAGGGATCCCTAATTGTACATAGTCTAGTGAACAGCAGATTTTGTTAATGATACTTGATTTCATAAAGTCACAACCACCAGTTCGTCCCTTTTCATAAAGTTTCCGCATCCGCAATCATTATATTGGTGGGAGGGAAGTTGCGCGGACTTGTACATACATACATCTCTTCGGTGGAAATTAGGGTTTCGTTCGTTTCATTTGTAATCTCTTTAACACTGATTGTAATAATAATATTCCCAAAGCCAGAAGTAGGCTTATATCTTTAGGAAACAGCGTTCCATATATCCTTGTAAATATATCGTACGTCCAAGGTCCTATTGCAAAGATTAATAATTATATATATATATATATATATATATATATATATATATATATATATATATATATATATATATATATACTTGTTCAATAAATGAAACAAATAATTGAGGCCGAGGCTTCATCGTTATCCTTGAGAAGTTCTCTCGCGACCGATTTCGTTTTCCCCTTATTTTGCACTTTAAGGCGAGCCTGTGATTCGTTAGAAGTTAAGTGATGTTGACCGGGCGAATTTTGTATTGTAAATAAATGAAATCCTTAAAATGTCCTTGACATTGAATGATAAAATGATTACAAGTAATCCGTCATCGTTACACAGTAAATAACGTAGATATATATGTCACAAACAGTCTGGTAAACGTCCTCTGGTCCAAAACCAGTTTATTAAATGCTTGGACCAGCTTTTAAATTCAAGAAGCGGGGACCAGTTTATTAATGGTAAATCTATATTTAAACTAACGGTGAATCAAGTTCAAGGACCAGTTTATAATTTTGAACACTAGCTAGGGGTTGGACCCAAGGACTAGTTAAAAATTCACAAATTCTTCTAAAGCGATACCTGCAGCTTACTGAACCAATATGCTTTTAACAACCGTGCAGAATATACTGAAATCCCCTAACTATTTCACATTAATTAGTGACCTTCTGAAGATTTCTAAATGCGATATTCAAAAGCGCATCTAAAAATAATAATTTCCCCGTTTTTCTGTCTAGATTTGTAATTAAGTAGCGCTTCAAATGTCGATGGAAAATCACGCGTACGACTTCCATCAAAATTTGCATATCTACTGTATAGTCCAAAATGAAATTCTACGAAAATTGGATATTGTCTCGCGCAGAAGGCAAGGCGGCTAGCTGCCTGTTTAACTAGCCGACCAGTAAGTGATCTAATTAGATTAGTTTAACGGCGAATCGAGCCTAATTTTCGACGCGACGATATTAAGCAGACTATACAATAATTAGTGTCCTAGTAATATTAATACCG
The DNA here is from genome assembly GCF_054372755.1 of Phalangium opilio. NCBI lineage: Eukaryota > Metazoa > Arthropoda > Arachnida > Opiliones > Phalangiidae > Phalangium > Phalangium opilio. The sequence continues at coordinate 610,972 of NW_028324189.1, forward strand.
GGATACTCGAGAGGCGGCGGCAACGGTTCTCCACTCCGCGTCCGCTGTTAATTTAGAAGACTATTAAAGGATGGAAAGATTTAAACGACGCAAAAAATGGGTATTCTTGGGAGCCAATTTAAATTAGTTAAGCCGTCCGTAAAATGAACTCCCACTGACTCTTATTATAAACTTAGCTACAGCCATGTTTCTATACCACCGGCCGTCAGATATGTAGAGATGTACTTGGCAATTTTAGTCCTAAGATAATTTGTTTTCAGGTATTTTTTTTCAGTTAATTATCGCTTAGTTTTAAATTTACTTTATACGCAAATTTTTAAATTAACGTTTTAATTGCGTGTCCAATCAAATAACGTGGAAAATTGCAATTAAACCTATTTAGAAAGCGGTTAAGTCGCGTGCAACCCAGATGTTTTGCACTTCAATTTCGTTACGTTTAAATTTCACAATCAAAAAAGCTTGTAGGCCTAATTAAGCCTAATTGAAATGAAATCTCAGCTAAGCCTAATTATAAAAGAGCTCGTGATCATTTTTCTCGCACCATCCAAACTTGAAGGATCTTGCGCTCTTCAATTTAAAGTTTTTTACATCCAAAATTGCACCGATTGACACCAAAATCTTTTTACGACGCATCTCGAGTTATCTTGAAGGAATCAGAAAAATTAATCTCTATTTTTCGTTCTAGTGTAGATTTTCCACTTTTACGAGTTGAAAGTTGAGATTATGGAGCGGGACTATAATATAGCGCTACGATCCTCTTTGAAATGATCTCATGTTTAATTCATTAAACTTTCTATTGATTTTGTGATCCGCAAACATCGCTTCTCCGTTAAGGTGTTGATGGGATGGGCGGGAAAACCTTTCGGGTTTACTAGAAACAGTCTTATCTTACTCTAAGCATCGTGTTTCAAAATTAATAATCCATTCCTGAAAGTCGACACCATTTTCTCTTTTTACTGGTGAACTCTCAACTTTGAACCGGTAATCACTCTTCTATTGTCTTCAATGACAATGCCTGGTTAGGTTGACGTGGGACTCGAGAAATGTTGTGTCTCTCATAAACTACAACTTCCTTAGAATCCCATGTTAATCTATCAGGCTGAAAACTACTTTATCTTCGATATAACCTGAAGAGAAAATGACTTGAAAAATTTCAAAAATTGAAAACAGAACTAAGATGATTCTGGAAGTGGTGCGACCTTTTGCAATGCTTTACTCCTAGTTCATTAATTCATGATAATGAGCTTCACTACAACAACAAAAGCAAACAATACAATAGAGTGTACTACACAAATTACAGTTCACAATGTTTACACTGAAACTTTCGTAGAAGTTAGTTCGAAGTTTCCTTTTGCGAATATATTTTGGTTAAATGCCAAGGAAAGAAGAAGGAAAGCAGATTGACCATGCACGTTCGCTTCTATTATCTCGAACAATAATAACCTATCTGGAAACACTTATGGATGGTCCATCGGAGGAACTACGTATAATGTTTTCCACTAGAATTCCCTCATTTTTCTACTAAGGAGCCGTTCAATCTCCATTCGTATAAACGAAGTCTATAAAGTTAAGGGCTGTTTTACGCCTATTAATATTCCAGCTAGGGTACCCGCCCTAGTTGCTTTCTGGTATCTATCTGAGAAACAAAAGCCTACAGCTATAAGATATAATGGCTCTACTTTTCTTCCTAGAGCGTCTTTTCGAACTTATATACCTCTTAACGCCGAGCAACGATCCTCTTTCCCGAAACTTTTGGTATATGGTAGCCTATAGATCGCTTGAATTGCTCAGACCATCGTGTAACTAAGCGAGGATAGTAGTCCGTGTTTTCTTCGCGTTGTTTTGGACACGCCTATATTTAAGAAGAAATACCATTTCATAGGGACATCTCTAGTCTATTTTTTCATAACTCAACGGAGTAACAGTCGTATTAAGTTTTGAAGTTGGGGAGAGAACAATTAACAGTGAATTCCATTGGACTGCTCTGAAATTGTTCGCGATTTCCTCTATTTCCTCCTGGAGAGGTTTTAACTTTAGTTTTTTTCCTCCAAAATATCTACGAGCTGATTTAATTAGCAATACAGATCGGTTCCGAGCGGAACTCTGGCCGAGCGCTTGACCAATGGAAGACGAGAATCCGTCTGGATGGAGAGGTGATTTTAATTTAACAATGGAACACAAAAAAATCTTTTCAGACAACTCCGAGAGCGCCCCAAGCAGTCCAATGGAATTTGCTAAATATTAGTCTCAGATTTCGCTGGTGAAGTATGGTGTTCAAAGTCATCCTCTAACATAATCTTGGATTCCATTGGTCAAAGGTGTGATCCTATGAAATATTATTTGTCTATGGCTATGGCTATACAGTGTGGCCGAGCGGTATTTCTTCAGTATGCCGCGTAGCGTAGGGGTTTCGGAGGAGGCCTTTGGCGTTTTGGCTGTTTCCTTGGTAACCCCATCTTCGCTAATATCAGAAGTGGTATGAGACTAGAAGTGAAGGGCTCTAGCATTGGTAATAGATCCTGGCACTAGTGAACAAATTTGAGGATTTTATGCCGCTTCCCACGCGCTAAAACTAGAGAGAGAAAAATTGGTCGAGTTCCAAAAACATTTCCTACCCCCTTCCCCTCAACCTAAAGCCGCAGAACAACGGACCCGGCTCCTTGAATCTAGTTCGGCCGTCTACCACCGCGAGCGTCTCACGTTTTGGAGGGAAAAATTCTGAAACCGCCACTAGAGGGCCAACCGTTTGTGTTTTATCAAGTCTTTTCACTAATGCCGAGTGAAGAATTTGGTTAGCTCAATACTTCTAGTATCATACCACTTCTGCTAATATCAAAGAGCCTTCTCTATACCCCGAAGAGGCTCGTTCTTTTTAAGAGCAAACGATATTACATAAGGGGATGAGAGATAAAACCATGAGCAACGTCTTTTTCTTATATTTCTCTTTTTTTTTCTCCAATTGTACCACCGTCCTTCCCCCCCCCCCCAAACCGAAAAACGGGCGTTGAGGAACGACTACTCTACTTCTTTTGGAGGTTGTGGTAATAGTGGGTGAACTACTCTGGTACTCGAAACTCTCCTTATCTTTCCTTAAAATGATATTTTAGATTTTTAAATACGAGTTTAGGTGTACTATCTTAATTTTAAAATTGATATTAACCTACAGAGTTTAAGACATTGAGCGTAAAATCTGTACAAAAATGTCTAGAGGTATATATGTTTCAGTATTGCGAGAGAAAACTCACATGTGCTTTTAAATTTGCATCTTCAAATAACTTAAAGTGAAATTTAAACTTTATTAAAATTCAAAACGTCTAGGATATTGCATGTTTTTTTCTTAAAGGGAAGATGAAAAGGAAAATCAAATTATTTTTTATCGATTCTTCATCAAATTATAAGACCAATCTACATAGTGAAACATCCAGGAAAAACCACGGAATGATTTTTAAAATTCAAATTAGTTTCAGATTTCATAGATAATTTGAAGAAGGTATGGTGATACAAGATTGATCGGTGCTAATTTCAAATTATCTATAAAATTTCAACTAATTTGAATTTTCAAATCATTCGGAGGCATTTCTTTTATGTTTCACTATTCAGATTAGTCTTAGTAGAAGAATAGATAAAAAAGTCAATTGATTTTCCATTTCACCCTCCCTTTAAGTAAATTTTCGGTAGAAATTTCGTTTTCTTTCCAAAAACCAAATAAAATTTGGAAAAGTATCATCTTTAGGGTTTTGAGCCACAATATTTAAAATAAATATGAAATTTATAGGAAGCCGACATATAGGGGTTACAAATCTAATGTATTTCCTACGAGCCCCTGTAAAACTCTTTACCTGCAGCACACCGGTGTATATTGAAAATTTTAAAATTCGATAACGAAGGTTGGTTTAACTCTACATTTTTTATCATATTATTTTTAATTTCAAATATTTAAACATTTCTTAAGCGTTTACGCTATCTTTTAACCGAAATAAAAAGTAGAATAATATATACGTCCAACTTGTACAATTTGGAAACATCTCAATCAAATTCCGACCCATGCGGGGTCCGGTTAGGCGGAAAGGGGGGAGTGCAAGGCGTCCGAAATATTTATTTCCCCTTGTCCGTCGTATTCGTCAAGAAGCCCTTTTCAGATTTCACTTTAGCCTATAAAGAAGAAAAGAATTATATCGAACTTTCTTTTTCGTTATAGCGAGCTTTTTTTGGGGGGAGGGACGGGGGCACGCGATGCCAACTGACCGATTCTTAGTCAAGTTAAGCCTGTAACAGGCAGGGCTTCCTGTATTGGCTAGATAGAGCTAGCTCGGTGCATCACTGACTGGCTAGTCTCAATGATTTTCTTTCACCGGAAGATTTTTCTACGTTCCAAACTCCTTTCTTTTTCTTTGTTTCTTACTATAAGGCCTCTTCACAATTCGTAACTCGGCCTAATTCGCTACTAATATCAAAACTGAAGAATGTACTTCATAGATCATTTATTATAAAATTAAGTTTAATTTAATAAAAACGCGATATTAAATGTTACTTAATTCAAAGTAAATATCACATTCATTGGTTGAGACTTTGACAGTTGAAAAACCATGATACGGGAGTTAAATTAGAAGTTAGTTACTTTATCTTTAGAAGTATATGAGTCTAGCTTTATATAGCAGTCAAAATTGTCAATGCATTGTTCATTAATGCCCGATTAAATTATGCACGAGATGACATTTCAAAAACGAACATCTTACGATAAGGGCACACTTGACATTTGACATTCGCCTCAAGAAGTTAATCATTCAGTGTGTTTAAGCTTAGTTTCAAAAGTTTATTCCGTACCTATAAGCTACAGTGATCGGACACTAGCATTTTATGAGTGAAGTTTCTAATGAAAAATTTACTTTTATGTGAAAGAGCCTTTATTTTAGCAGAGAAGCGTTCCTCTTCTGGTTGGAAAATTCTTTTTTTTTTCTTTCGGTAGTGGGATCGAAGCTATCAGCGTGAGTTATTCCCATACGCCCCCACGCAATGGTTTTCCCTACTTCTATTCTTTGTCTTTACCATTCTCTTTTCCCCTTGTGTAATTCTAAAATAAAAAAATTATCCCGCTAGTTTTCCCTTTTCCCTTTTTTCTTTTCTTCATGATAAAGCGTAAAAAAAGGTTTTTTTTTGGTGTTTTTTTAGTGGGTAGGTAGCCGTGGAATCGAGTTCTTGCGGTAACTTTGGTAGTTTACCTCCGTTATATTGATTTTCAACGGCGAAGATTCTCTGGAGAGTACTCTTAGAGTATTTCGAAACGATTTTGAATATCTACCCAGAGAAATTTCTAGAGACTAGATAGAGTAGAACACTAGCACGCGCGTCCTGGGATGATTCTTGGTTGTTTAATCTAACCATATCTATAATATTTTCATATATTATGAATGATAAATTAAAAATTTATTTTTTCATGGAAAGATGGGATCTTTTTTACAATTACAGGCGTTAGAAAATGTGTATTATTTTTTCATGGAAAGATGGGATCTTTTTTACAATTACAGGCGTTAGAAAATGTGTATTATTTTTTCATGGAAAGATGGGATCTTTTTTACAATTACAGGCGTTAGAAAATGTGTATTATTTTTTCATGGAAAGATGGGATCTTTTTTACAATTACAGGCGTTAAAAAAATGTGTATTATTTTTTCATGGAAAGATGGGATCTTTTTTACAATTACAGGCGTTAAAAAATGTGTACTATTTTCTCAGCGCATTATTTGACTTTCTTATATGGAATTTCCAGATTTAATGAACCATTTTTTATTAATTCATTTTTTTCTGTGTTAGTTGCGCATGGAAATTTATGTAAATTTAAATTGCTAATTTTCTTTATGGAATATCAAGATAATTCTACATACATATTCGAATTGAATTTCTTGAAAAGAAAATATTTGTTTCGCAATGCAATTCAATTCCTCGAATTTTTGTTAACACTATAACCATAAGTTTATAAGATAAGTTAAATAAGTATGGTCATACTTGCAATGATTCGTAACTTACGATAATCTATACCTACGTCATTTCATGAGAACCTCTCAGTAACCAGTGACAAACTTTTGGAACATATCTTATTAACTCATTGCACTCTCTGGTGAACCATCTTTAATTTAATAAACTTTAGATTCTAAGTGGTTTAAACAAAGTTACTAACCTTTGATATTAAACTTTATACGGATAAGAATTCAGCGAGTTTAGGAGAAAATTGTCAGAAAAAGAGGGATATTTTAATATTTAAGAAGCTGGCGGCTAATTTCTGGGCGATAAGCCTTTAATATTAGTTTGGGAATCCTTTTGTCTAAGTTAAATATCCCTGGGTCCGTTGGTTTTCCCTTTTCCTTTGAATTTGTTACCAATAGATGTCTTCTAATGAGTGCGGCTCGTCAAATCGGCGTGTTCGAGAAGAGGGACTTAACGCGGGGGAGAGGGCACTCCAAATTCGACCTCCGTTTCTCTCCACCGTGCAGCAGTTATGGCTCGGAGCCCCTTCCTCTCGTTAAGCCTAGGTTTTGCCTTAACTCTAATCGAAATTTAGCGGGTTGCCAGAGGCTGATGAGATATTTTCTCTCTCTCACCGTGTCGGCAAACAAGAGCCAAGAAGCCTTATTACTTTGTCAACCCGACTTTCACGGAACCGCCAACCAGAGAGGAAAAGAGCTATTGGTTTTAATCCAGAAAGCCCGTGGATCCTTTCCCGCTAAGCCCCCATCCGCGTTACCAAGCTTCTTGTATAGTCATTCTGGTTATATATGTCGGCTAAGTGTACTTACTTACTCCATTTCGGTTTCCTCATAGCCAACAGTGTTCGTCTTATCAAATAGTATAAAACTCTTCTTGTTGTTTTAGGTTAGGATTAATTTATATCAACGTCCTACTACTGACCAAAAAACATGTACGAAAAACCTCTCGCTCTAGATCTATGATCTGTCAATTTTAGGCTCGAGAAAATCGTTCGTAGGCGTTTTACAATTGTCATTTTCAAATTAGGCTTAACTGTAAACAAAGTTAATTCTGGCGAAATTTCAACTTACGACACGTTGGCACGAAGAGCCACAGGCGACGAACAAAGTCCTTTAAGCGTCGAAAAAGTTTTATTTACGGCGGCACGCGGACTTATGTTTAATTAAATTGGAAATAATGGTAAAAGAAATTTGGCTTTAGGGCTTTTCGATGAAATAATTCATCGCCATCACTTAGGCAAATTAAGAGATAAGTTAAGAGTCTCCTCCCCCCAACCCACCCCCCGAAATAGCCAAATTGCGAGAATAATCTAATCATTTTCCCTAACTTCTAAAAAGGATTCCGGGTTATAATTGCGAAGAACGTCGACTCAGCTACGAAACTGAGATGAAGGGTTTATACTGTATAGAAAAATAAGAGAAAAAAGTGGGAAAGATCGCTGCAGTCTCGGTGGTGATGTACCAAAAAACAAATGAATAGGACCATTAATCAACACTCAGTGTCGCTGGCGTCGTTTTATCCCTTCTCTTCTCGAAGGGGAGGAAACCTTTCTTAACGCGTTCCGAGTGAAAAATAGCTCTTCAAAAGAATGTATCTTCAACATTCTCTCGACACCGCGTTCAAAGGCTTAACGAACTATCACGCGCCTCACCATTTAATGTCGAGTATAGAAAAAGGCGCGTGTAGATACGCACGTGGAAGGATAAGTGAAGCGAGAAAATCCTTCGTTGTTCCAACAGGAACACTCTTTTTTTTAGAGACGGAGCTTTTTCCCTCGGAATAAATTCCACTCTTCAAGACGAAGACTAATTAAGGAATTTTGCTTCCAGTTCCGTATCTTATCCCTCGAGAGGTTAGATACTTGAAATTTTATCTACGAATTATGAATTATAGTATCTATAACTTTACTAGAAGAGTAACTACTCCCTCGCTTTAACAATCCTTCTTCGTACTTCTACGGAGTGAGCTTTTTTGACACGAATTATGTAGCAAAGATAACTTTGCCCGTATTTGGGGAAAGGGAAGAATTTTTTTATCTAGCTCGGTTTTAAGTTCTTTTCCTTGGAATGTGGACGTTAATCTCTCTCCAAAAGCTTTTCCGTGGAAGTAGTTTTTTTCTGACCATAGCAAACATTACGAAGGATAAACGAAGACAAGGCAAGAATCTTAGAGGTTAACGATATCTTCTCCGAGGTTTGTTTCAAGAACTTCTGCCGTCGCGTCTCTCTAATTTATTTAAGTATGATATACGGTCCTAGTTATGATAGCTTTTCGGAGAGCACTCCCTAATAAGCTCGCTTTATTACAACGAACATTACGTGTTTCTAGAAAAGATTCGTTCCAAAAATTTATCACTGAATTCGGAATAACAGTAGAACTTTTAGTAAGTAATAGCGAAAGTTTTCCACAAACTAACGTAATATTTCGCCTCCGTTTTGAAGGATGAAATAGGCCTATCATTAATTAGATACTGCTCCTATTTGAAGAGTTTGTTCCATTGTGAAAGACGCTGCGGAAAGTCTTGGAATTATTTTCAGTTGTTTTATGATTTAGGAGGTATATTTAAACTTACTATAAATTACCAACAGTTAATGTTTTGTAAATATTCAAGCCTCTACCGCGTTCAATGTGCTACAGAAAAATGGATTTTTGTCCCACGTTAAGACAATCAAGGTTTGTGGGTTGATTGCTGAGGATTTAGTAAATACCAAACGGTTATAGAATTCACCCTACGGTGCGATAGTTACCCATCGGAAGTTTGATGAGCGGGAGAGCAAACAAAAAGGTGCACGAGCTTGGGAAGAATCATGTTACATAACTCAAGTATTAAGAGGATACAGAGTGTCACCCTTCTTCTCTTATCCCCTTCTGCCTTTACTAACCTTTTGCGATTTCCTCTCGATGGATAAATGCGTTTGATTTGTCCACGCGATGTATCCAAGCCAACGAGCATCCCAAACTTGGTATTATCCGCGTTACCATGGAAACTCAGAGTCTTTTGTTGTAAGATGCCTGGTATTCATTCCTTTGAACCAAACTAGGCGGGAAATCAAAGGGTTTCATTTTATATTTACAAGCAATCTCCAAACTGTTTACATTTTACAATATTTATCGAGTACCATTGTTTAGTTGTTTAGCGCCGACAAGAGATATGGTAAATCACGGAATCAATTTTAAACTTCAAAAGTGAAGTGAGAATCAAAATAAGGTAAATAAAACTTAAATGCAGATTCAATTCGGGAGGGGGCTATTCACTTTCAAATTCAGGGTGTTTTTGAGCATCTATAGAGTATTGCGTACATATTCCATTAAATATTAAGGCTCTTAAATTGCCGTTGTAAAAATAGTGTGTAACAATATTCGCTTAAATAAATTAGCAGACATTTTAAAATACATTTTTAATCAATTGCCATAATTAATCGTTAGCTAAAAATAAATTTATTAATCCTTTTTCCGCTATTTTAACATCATACACGCAACACCTTTTTTAACGTCGCCCCATCAACTAGACGGACCCATTAAAGTAATTGTAAGCTTACGGGAAATTTTCGAACGAATCTCTTGTAAAATTGATTGAGCTATATCACGCGTCATACGCAGGCTTATCCCATTATAATTACGTGGAAAATTTTACCGTGAAAGCTTACTGAACGCAAAGGCTAATGCGATACAAAATCATTAAACAATATCCATACCATTATCTTCAGTAAAAATTTAAATTAAAAAATTCTGAGACTAAATTTTTGTCTTTACTTTCTTTGCGAGGGCTTTATTTATTTCTATAAGGTTAAACATTAATCCTCCTTAGCTTTGTTTAGATCGCAAACTGCTCTTGATCGAGACTAGATACGTTTGTACATACATCGATAGAAGTCCATTACTTAAAGAAGTTTAATTTAGTTTTTATTTAAAGGATAAGGTTAGGTAACGTAACATTGTGTGACTTGAATTTCGTTTTACCGAAATTTTTGATATCAAATTGCTTTCAAACTTAAATATTGTCTAGACTATGAAATTACAAACGCAATTGTGTTAATTAATGAACATTGAGGCGCAATTATATCAAGAATAGATAGAAAATGGAGTGAACGTAAATTACCATTTAACGAATCGATAAAAGGGTATTTCCCCAAAGCCAAAATTACTAGACAGTATTTTTCCTTAAAACGTCTACCAATGCGTAATACCAAAAACCTATTATTTTACCATAATGGGGGAAACAAGGCTTTGTAGAGTGATATTGAGAAACATATTGCACCCTATCTAGTGATAGAGAACTCGGGAATTGTGCGGAGCTGAACCAGAGGAGAACCCGAGCGAAAATAATGCGTAACTACTTGGGCAATCTGGTTTCTCTGAAAGCGGGGCTGAGAAAAAGGGGAAGAAAAATCCAATTTTTTAAAAAAAGGAAGGATGAGGAACGAAAAATAATAATAATAAAATGCGAGTAGAAAGAGAGAGAGAGGGGAATGGGAATCCGAGAGTTAAAGTGAGTACTCTCGATCGTCCCGACAACCAAATCGCGTATTGTTACTGTAGCTCTCGGAGCTCCCAAAAAAACCCAAGGGACATAACAATAAAATACGGTCCACCGCCTTTGCATAATACTGATTCGACTTTACTCCTTCACTCAGGCTACCAAAAGATGGCGCCTTACAACCTCCGCCACTCGATACCGCCATTTATCCTCAGCGGCAGGCACCCTTCACCCATGTTCCACGATTCAGAACTGATAAGAGGGGTCTGATACTCATTGCAATTCGTCTTACATATCATTGCAACGCGAGACAACGGAGAGCGCGTGGTACATACCAGTCCACCACTTTACGACGCGGTCCGATTACTCATAAGGCAATTCGACCAACTTCAAAATTTCGTACTCAATTCCGGGCAAATGACGGACCTCTTGTTCCGGACTGTCTCGTATAGGCCTACGCATTTCAGTTTTGGGGGCAAAACCGAAAAACGCGCTAGAAATTTCTCTGAAAAGAATTGTAATGGGGTGAAATAGTAAAAAGGGCCGACTGCGCCCGGATATGTACTCCATTTTTATCCCTTTCTGTTGAGGCATGGGGGTGAGAATTGTTGATGGTCAAATGTCTTTCACGCGTTAACCCTTGTCCCTTTGAGCGGAATATGGTTGATTGTTTATACGGAGTGGGGAAAGTAATGGACCACTGAATTCATCCAAAGAAACGTACAATTCTTGAGTTTCCCCACCATGGTACTGTCATTGGTCTGGAACCTTTAGTATTGTCTCAACGCTGAAAGAACCGAGTTTTTTAGGGACTCTTAAACTCGAACCAAATAATTTTTCTGAACTTTTCTAAAAGCCTTCCCACGCATTGTTTTTCTTATTGAAATTGGAATTAAGACAGGTATCTTGCCGCGGGCGAGAAAAAATATATCGAAAGCTATAATCCCAATTTATATTCGGGAGGGTCATCACCAACCTCAGTGATTCGCAATTACCAAACTCCGTCTGGAATAAGGGTGGTCGTGGCAACTAGAATTGAGTAAGGCTCAATGCTTTATTCAAATATATGGGGACCTCGATTGCAATCATTACTATATACCCTGTAGATCAACAGATATTGAAATACGACCAATTCCTACACTCTCCAAGTTCGTACCCATGGTGGGCTATACGTTGTTGATACTGTCAAGAGGTATTATTCTCTTAAGTGTACACCAGAGACCGGCGAGCGCGGTTTTCCGGTACTGTCTCGTGATCTGTACGGAAGATGGCTGGGTTTCGTGAACCGAAATCAAGTGGTTTCTATGTTTAGAGGCGGGCGGAAAGGATGCACAAAGGAACTGCGTCAACAGACGAACTAAGTGTTTCTTAGAGATACTTCAAGATTGCGATTGCTCCGAGGCAGATCTGTTGTTGAAATAGTTGAAAGCTTCAATTGTCTGGAGCGTAGTTAGCAATTGATTAGAAATGTATTAGACATAACTTTCTGATGGGTGAATATTTTGATGAAAATATAAAAGGTAGTGTAACCAATTATGGGGAAATACGTAATCTGAAGAGCCAATTTATTGACCACTCTGAAATTTGAAAATTTGACTGTTAAAATCTTGTTTTTTATGGCGTTGCTTGTCTCTCTATATTTTTACCACATTCAGTAAGGTTATAAGGGTATTATGAAGCAAGCATACAGGGTAATGGTATCTCCGCTATTCGTAACTCTATACTTTCTCGCGTATGATGTTTAGCATTATGCATAAATCCACATCAACTTTGGCGGTGCATTATAATCATTGCGGGCGTTCTTTCCTAGCTGTTCAATTTAGGCGACAAATCAGAGACTGCTGGTATATACAGCGTTCGTTTGTCGAAATTGTCGCGGAAGCCTGAAGAATCCGAGCACGTTCGTCTAAATGTAAATTTCAGATAAGCCGCGGTGAATGTTACTCTAACCAACGACGTTTCTCTCTTCGTGGACCGTTGTTTTACCAGTCGTTTCTGCCACGAAAGTCTCGACAAGGGAATAGCTTTAATATACCTTCATTCCGGCTTCCGCAACGGTTTATTAGATTTTTTTTGTTCTCCTTCTGTTTCGGCCCTGGCAAAACCTCTTTCTCCTTAAGCCTTGTTTTAGTTACGTACTCGGGGAAAAATATTCGAGAGATTCCCCCGAACAACATTGGATAGAATAAAGTGTCGTTTAACTTTTCTCAATATTCAAAGAATTTATGGTAAACAAAGTGTACTAGAACTAAAAGTTGCTTCGTATACTCCAGAAATAAATTAGATTACTCGGTTCGTGTTTTATTGAGAAAGAATTCGCGCTAGAGTATATATAAGTTCTTCTAACCCTTAGGATATTAGATAGTTGAGCTATTTATTGCTGAAGAAGTTTACGATTAATTTAAATTTTCTTTCTTTTCAGTTGGATATCCCGTTACGAAAAACCACGGAATTAATGGAGACAACGGGGACGTAGATATTACCAGAACCTGCCACAATTTTAGCGTCGGCAATCCTACAAAGAAAGAATTTTATTCGCCAAACTATCCGGGAATTTATCCCAATAACACAGAGTGCATTCTGACCATTACTGGTAAATTTAAGTTTTCAATTTCGCACATGCACTGGCAAAACTATTGGTTTCTCAAAAACTAAATATATAAATTTTGATCATTCGCAGCCCCAGCAAATCACGTGGTTCGCGTTGATTTTCTGGACAAATTTCACTTGGAAGACTCGCCGACTTGCGAATACGACAGGCTGGAGATTCGCAACGGTCAACACGGCTACTCGGAGCTGCTTTTCAAATTTTGCGGGGATAAGTTCCCGAACGAGGTTACCTCAACGGACAGGCACCTCTGGCTCAAATTCTCCTCAGACGACAGTATTGAGTATACAGGCTTCAGGGGAGTCTATTCGTACCTGAAACTCGGTAAGTATTACCATAAGTTCGTATCTTCCAGTTCAATTCTCGCTTCCGTCGTTCTCGAACTAGCTCTCAATAAGTCTCTAACATTTCGAAGTATATGAAGCGTCATACTTATGAAACATATCTTCTAAACTTATTGTAATACCAGGAACACTTGCAAAGGGAGGGTGTAGGATCGATTTTTCTACTAATTATAACAGAAGTCCATTAAATTAGCCTAGGAAGTGAACAATTACAAGGGCTGGTATAGCGTACGTCTCTGCTGGGATAAAAACTCCTTCTACTTCCATGGATAGGGGGTTAAATTTTCCCCCCTTTCCTATCACAGTTAGAAATCTCGAGCTCCTCTCTAGAAAGCCTTTCTTGACGTGAGCGGGGCGTGACTTCTTCAGCCTATGAACGCTGCATCCCTAAAGGGTAGATTGTTTGCTTTATAAAAAATTAAATAAAGGAACGGCCACGGTTGTTAAAGGGAGGGTGAAGTAGAAAATCGAGTGGTTTTTTAATCGATTCTTCTACTAATTATAAAAAGGCAGGGGGTTACGCGATTGGTCGGACGTAGTTATTTAAAATTATCTTGTAAATCAGAACCTAATTTGAATTTTAAAATCATTCGGAGCTAGTATTTCCTGAATGTTTGACTATGCAGACTGGTCTTGTAAATAGTAGGGGAATCGATCAAAAAAAAACACTTGATTTTCTACTTCACCCTCCCTTTAAATAGTTTTTTTCAAAAGGTTTATGAAGAGTCATAAAAAACTGAATGACCTTGACTGTTCCAAAATTCACACCCCCATCTCTTCTCCTATTTTTAAGCGGGCTCGTTTTACAGTGGAAGGGGGCGTTTTCGGCCAATAGTTTTTTCTCTCTCGATAGGGCAAATTTTGGCGCACGAGTCGCACCTAAACCGGAGATCTGAGAAACATTATCGCGAGGTGGCGAATGTGTCGCCCTTCTTCAGTATTGCTACACAAGAGAGGGGAGTCCCAAACCCCGCTTTTGGTTACTTCCTAGGCTAATTTAATGGACTTCTGATTATAAGAATAGTGAAACATCCAGGAAAAAACTTGATTTTAAAATTCAAATAGTTTGATATTTCCACCTCCGACCAATCGCGTTACGCGGTGACACACTCTTTATCACGTGCTCAATTTTTATCAAATACAGCGCTAAATTTCATTCGACATTAACATAGTAAATATCCACTCTCGAAAGATGCCCAATTATATTTTAATCCTTATTTAATGACAAACCGTGGGATATATAACAACAAACGACAGTATAAGATTAAGCTTATTAAATTGGAATTTGTACCGCTTCAAATCAATCGTTTTATTTCTTCTTTGAATTAACTTATAGTTGAAAACGAAGTTGATTGGCGAAAGCGTTCCCTTAATTTCACCATCGCACCATCGATGAATCGAATGTTTGCAGTACAAATTAGTTGAAACTTCTCCCCTTTAATTAAGTCCGAAACGAACGAGACTTTAATGGCAAAGGGAACTAACTAAGCTTGGCCATATCCTTCTTTCCCGGCCCTTTTAACGAGTTACTAAAAATTTATTTTTCCAAAACTTTCCATCCCACTTTGGCCGGCGCAGTGTCCTGATAATTGACTATAGGCGCGGGGAAATAGTTTTAAATTTACTTCTAAAACTACGTAGCTATATAGTTCTCAATAAAGGAGAGATACGTCTTTTTGGTTTTCAAATGAGAGTCATTTTTACGAGCCGGCTCTTTGGCTATAGCTATCTCTTCCGCGATACTGTGGAATAATGATCGGACCTTTATTGGGGATAATTTTTGTATATACTTATAGTGTATGAAGTGTTATCAGAAGTACATTAGTCGAAGTAAAACACTCGGAGTAATTTCTGGGTGCTGTGAATTCATAGCTCTGTTAAAATGGTTTTACTTCGAGTAATGAACTCGTGATAATATTTATCGATTCGGTTTCGGGTAGCCTTGATATTCTAACCAAACCAAATTGTGATTTTAGGAGGCATTTATTAAATTTTTGTCTATATGCTTCAGATTTTTAAACATAAATCGGTTTAGACTATTATTATGACTAACCAGAGATGATAATGGCAACAGAATTAGACATTTTTATTTATATCTGATATACAGTTGAACCATTTCTTTCATACTTATATTTTTTAAACCAAATTCAATATTTACCAAATTTTAATTTTTATGTTCTTTTATCTTTCAGATACATCTCGACCTCCATCCGAAGGTAAGCTCAAACATTTCTTCCGCGCTATTAAAATGCAAATTCATTCTTTGGGGTTTCACGTAGAGTAAATTTGTGATAAATTCGCGTTCAAGTTAAATTTGAATCCTCGCGTGTTCAGACAGCGTCACAGAGACACTATCCGTATAAGCCACGCTGTAATTTTTACTCTGGGACTTGTTTTTGAGAGTAGAGCTCGGTCATGCGCCATTAACTCTTACCCCGATTTCAGTTTTGTCCCATCTTTCTTCCTTCTCACCGTCACCTCCGCTGCCGCGTTCATCGTTCTTCGACAATCTAATCGTTCGACGCCAAACTTCCATCGCCACCCTTTTTCGCTCGCTATTCGCGCACCCTGGACAAATTTTCCTCGGGTTTCCAAGGCGCCCCGGTTCGATAATCATTTATTTCTCAATCGTTTTCTGGGTTAAAGACACCCTGGTACTTGCCTTCCTTTCTACTACACTTATCACCGCGTCGATTTTGCTGCACCACCGTAAGAGACCCCGTGTTTTGTCAGCGGGTTGTCCACTTGGTTTACTTAAAGCTCTTCTTTGACTTACTTTACTCAAAGGCGCGTGTTGTTTTCCTGGAATAAACATTGCTCACAAACTGTTCGATACTTTTCTAAAGTTTAAGTCCTGACTGACTATGGTCAAAGCGGAGACTAAACCGGTATACACAAACTCAGCTGAAACTATAAGTTTATCTGGGAAATTTCTCTACTCAGTAAGAGCGTTTTTATAATCAGTCGCCATCTTGGAAAATGGCGTCCAGAAACGTTTCAACCCTTTTGGGTAACGCCATTGTACAGAAAAAGTGGGTTTCCGTTTATTACCTATATAGTTTTTTTGAGAAAATTATATTTATTATTCATTATTCACGAAGTCAGCTGTCTTTACATAATCTTTTAATGGGATGAAGGGTCTCGGATGAATACTGATGGAATTAATTGCTTATTTCATAGAACTAGTAGCGTAGAGCTTAACTCTACAACATCTTGAATTTAGGAGCGTTTGGGCTTTTGAAGCTCAGACGATTTCCCCTTTCAACAGAGGAAGATTTGAATGATACTCGAAAACGTCAGAGTAGTTTGGAGAGTTTAATCCTTCAATAGGCTATGAGAGTTAAGGATCAGGGTTTTAGGCATTTGAATTCTCAACAGTTTAACCTATAAGGCAGACTTCTAAGTTAAGTTTCATGTTGACGGAGATAGTTTTAGCTAAAACATAGTGTTCAAAGTGCTTTGATATTTAACACGCTCCTTTCCTATAAAGTAAATAATGGGAAATTTACGACTGAAAACGAATTGTGACTCCATCAATCTGATCCGCGCATTCCCTTTAAATTAAACTAATTAATTTTTGTCTAGACTCTCCCTTTAAGAATGTCGTGCACGTCCAACGTCCATTATAAAAGACTCGCAAATAAAACAAGTGAGAAAAACGCCATCCTTTCGCTAGAATTGAAAATGAAGTCAACCCATATCGAAAATTTCTTACTTCGATCTTCGACTTTCGACTCGGAATAAGATTATAGAATATAAAGAAAAACTAAAGTAGAGAGAGTATTGCGGGGGAACCAAACTCGATAGAAATTGATTTTTGAAAACCAACGTGTAGACCTACCCTTTTAAGGAAAACCCATAGCCATAAAACAGAGTTTCCTCACACCTCCCTGTGTCCGTAAAGAACCTTTACGCTATGGTAAGGAGGAAGACTGCTAAACCTAACCCTGGCGCGTTCTCTCTACGCGTTTAAGTCCAACCATTCCAATACGTAGGATATTAAGGGACTAGAATCGTCATAATGTTAAGGACACATTCGTGAAACTTTCATTTTTAACTTGAACAACTTCTCTTTTCTAGTCCCTGTTGTCACGAGAGGTCCATGGTTACGATTCCTTTTTGCCCTTACTAAATTGTTAGAAGGGGGGAGAGGGTGGTTAAGGGTGGTGCAGGATTGAAATGGGGTTCAGCAGGTGTGTGAAATTCGATCCGAATGAGATCGGTTCTCCTTTTTATTTTTATAGACGGCGGCCATAATCGAAAATTGGCCCCATTCTTTCAGAGAAAAAAAAAGCTTATATAACCTTTTTTTCCTGGCATTAGAATACGCTAGGCTTGACTCCTTACGTCCTCGGGGCAAGGAAAACGATAAGGTTATAGAGAAATGGGGGGTGGGGGGGTGCGACGGAGGAGTTAGGCCTAGAATAAAGACTGGAAAGTGGTATTAGCGAATAAAGTCGGCCTGGTTCCCATTGGGTATTTTGTGGCGCAACTGCTAAAGTGACGAGTTATGTCACAAAGCTCTCCTTCGCGGAATTAAGCCTAAAAAATAACCTAAAATTTTTCTCTTTATTTTTTTAATCATTTGTAGAATGTAAATTTCACCGCGGTGGTTACGCGGGCGTCATAAGTAATACCGATATTGATACTAGAGTGACCAATTACTCCACAAAGTGGAAAACGGCCATCGACTGTACTTGGGTTGTACAAGTTGAAGAGGGTTATAAAGTAAGGATATTTTGACTTTCGTGTCGCGTGTAGTTAATGATTTACGCGTTATTCAACCTTCTAAAAGTTCCCAGAGAGTTTGTTATGTCAGATGCCAGATGTCACCGACGGCCTTGGCGAAAAGGCTTTGAAGGAAACGAGTTTTAATATGAAAAGGGAACCGGCTTGATTTCTAATTAGAGTTGATACATTTTTGTTGTTGTCTCTCTCGCAGATATACTTGCATTTTCCGGAATACAAGCTAGGAGTTCCGAACAACTGCGAAGTCAACTATATTGACATCTACGAAGGCGCTTTAATGTTAGAAAACCAACTAGCCAAATTCTGCGGTACGGGGACTGAGCCTCAAAAGTCTACGGGGAACATTCTACACATTCACTTCTTCGTCATGCCCGACGAAGACCCGCTTAAAAGTCGCTTCGAACTCGTGTACACGGCCTTAAGAGAATCTCGTAAGTTACTATCAAAGACCATTAAGAGTACCGCAAGGACATAACGCCAGCCCAGATACCTTATTAACTCCAAAATACGGCCCAAGAAAATGTTTTATAAATAATATAAAAGCTTTTTTATATATAACCTTAAAATTACGTATAGTATAATTCTTGGCCCGGACTCGAGTCACATTGAGCGTCTGTCCTGATGAAGTTATTAATGGTCCAGTAACTCTTTTTGTTCTTTTCGTGGAACGGCTTTTACTTCTTGAAGTCTTCATCCCGTTCCCTTTTCCGGGCGAGCGTTTAATTAAAATCTTGTCCGCGTATCTAATTCGGAAAACGGGCCGGCGTCGCATATTGCGTTCACCAAGAAGAGATGACAGGTTACTAATTCTATCCCCGGTTTTCAACTTCACCGAGGCTTTCTTGACTCTCTCTCGCTCTCTCTCTGGTTTAAAAAGGGGATTTACTAAGAAGAGTTCCTTTTCTAGAAAACGATCTCGCTTGTATTTTACAGTAGAAATTTCGAGTCATAATAATAATAAGTCTCTAATTCCATCTTCCACTCGTGACGTATAACTTCCTTTTCGTCGGTGTAGGGTAATAGGCGAGTTTCGCGGACTGTACATTAACGCAACGCGAACGTTTTGACACCTTAAATATCCGAAAGCCAGAAGGGATATCGCGAATTCGCGCGCCTTAAGCCTGCCGTATACGCGTTAAGGATTTAATTTGCTAAAGATGGAAAGAGAAGGCGGCTCGGAAGAAGAGTAATTCTAGCGACACTTTTCTTAATTAGGAAGGAGGAGGCTTTTTGAGTTGGCAACGCTCTTCACCCGGAACTTGTTCTAACCTTTCGTAGCCTTTAATTACATAGTGTGACGCGTTCCACGTTGTTCCTCTCTAGGTACTAATTTAGGTAATGATGGCTTAGCTCTAGCCGCGTTAATGTCCGCCCCTACTATTAACTTTTAAAAAATCGTTCACGGGTGGTGAGATGGTTCACGTGGAATTTATCTTTCGCAGCCGAGTGCAATCCCGCTACCGAGTTCAATTGCGAAGACGGTTCGTGTATCGAAAAGAGTTTAAGGTGCAACGAGCAATTCAACTGCAAGTACAGGTACGACGAAGACGCTGCCATATGTACCTCAAGTAAGTTAAGCGCGGTGCCGCGGGTTGATGATACGGAGTTTTGACGATGTTTTTGGTGGTTTCAGCTTCGAAAGCGGGCGTCGTTTTGACGTCGGAGCACATGATTATCATTCTCATCGTCTTCTTCGCCTTGGTGTTCGGAATGTGTGCCTCCATCACCATATCCTGTTACTCGAAGATCAAGGAACGGCGCGACCGCGAACGGGAGATGAAGAACCGTCGTTCGAAAGAAGCGTCGGTCGACATCGGTCTCGACCGCAGCGTCACCAGTCTGGATCGCGGTCTGGAAGCCGCGTTAGCGGCCCAGGCGGCGGAAATCTGCGCCCGTCGCAAAATTCCTCCACCCGGTAGCGCGGGGTCGTCGACGCGTCACGGACACTTCTTATCCGACGAGGATGACGAAGACGGCGGGTGCTACGTTCCGGACATGGACATGGCCGTCTTCCGCAAACACCCGAACGGCGGGCCCCCTTCGATGAACCGCATGCAGCCGATGGTGAATACTATTTCGGACGCCAAGTCTTCGACGACCCCCTCGTATCATTACTTCTACGATCGTAGGGATAGCCAGGATAGCGGTAGCCAATCCCCACCCCTCCCACCGCCTCCGCCCCCTCCGCCGCAACACCTGAGGAACCGGGCCAAGGAGGAGGAAGGGGTAACGTTGTGTCCCCACGGTAACCCCCTGATTCCTCACCCGCCGGACTCTTTACCGGAAGAGGAAGAGGAGGAAGAAGAAGACGCAGTGCCTTCGTTGCCTCAGAGGTTTAGGGCCGAAGCGGTCATCGAAATGAATCCTTCGAATACGGGACTAGCCTCTCAGGGTAGCGGTAATCCGGGTTCTCGCGCTCGCAGTTTCGAATCGACGCGCTCCGCGCCCGACGTTATAGTGCATCGTTGAAAGTATCCGATATTATAGAACGGTTAACAAATATAAACGTCGTAAATAAATTTAACAAAGAATCTCTATATATATATACATATATAAATAAATATATATAACAAAACAGAAACTCGAATTTGAAATCAAGTCTTCTATATAACAAAATAAAAAATGTCACGGTTAATGAAAAAGTTATATCCGGTTTCTTTCCGACGAGGCTCTCGCGCCCCGGAAGATTCTAGCGTCAGGTTCTTTATTTATGTAAAATTTTATCATTTCTTTCGATTTAACTTTCGTTTCCTCGTTTTTATGTCTCTCGAAACCCGTACGCGTGGCATATCATTCAAGATTCTTTAGCGGACCTTGTCAGTCCTTCCGCGATATTCCATACGTAATTCCGCTCCCTCGGTCGGTACGACGTCACTCGTCATTGGCTACTTCTTCGATCGTAGTACATCAGCGCCATTTCTCGACTTTTTCTTCTTTTCTATTCAATTATTCTTCATCAACATCAATAAAAGGCGCGGATACTATTTTAACGAGATGGTCGACGCGAACCAATAAATAAATAAACCGAAACAAATTAAATCCGCCATTGAACGGATTTAAATAAATAATAAGACTGGTTGTTTCTACCGTTTAGATTTTACAATCAAGTTGTCTCTTTTTCACGTATAAAATAATTCTTCCAAGTTATCCGCGTCAAAACACGAAAACTACAATCCTTCGCTATAAAAATTACATTCTTACCTTCACCATTACCTAAATATAAGTCGGGCGATCAAATTTCTACACCGCGCAGCTTTTCGAGTTCATTAAGTTTAATATATAATCGAACGATTAAATTTTTTTAGTTTATTTTTCATGTCAAAAAAAAATATTTGCTCAAAAAAAATATAAAAAAATTAAAAAAAAAGGCAAAGAATTTTTAAAAAGAAAATCGAATAAGAAATAAATTCATTGTTGGGACAAAAACATACATACACTAGCGATGCTACAAATTTTGAATGGTGTTTATTCACTGGTGCGCCACCAACTGTTTAACAAACAAACAAACAAACGTTACTTTCTTTCTTAAACGAAAAAAAAGTCCAAAAATATTTAAAAAAAAAATAGGGTTCAGAATTAAAAAGAAAATATATATATAAATAAACTTGTTTCTTCGTAGACATAGGGTAAAAAAATTATAAATTAAATTAAAAATTAATAAAAAAATAAGCGCGATACGGCTTTTAATAATTAATTTTGATTTTGGTTCTATATAAATATTCTTTTTTACGTATAATTTCTTTTCTAATATTTCTTAAGACGAAAAACATGAGATAGACCTAGTTTCCCTCCAATAAATAAATAAATAAATAAATAACAAATAAAAATAAATCAAATCGAACTAGAATGGAACCTAGTTGATCAATATTATCATTTTAAGTTCGCGATTCTATGAGTAAATTCGTATAGATAAATAAACCAAAAATGAAAAGGTGCTGACACCATCTTACGAATGAACTTCCAAAAAAATAAATTAATACAAAATTATTAATGCCACTTCAGCGTTAACGAAAAATCTTAAAAAAAAAATGTTTACAAAATACGGACAATAATAATGTTAAATATATATTTAAAAAACAAACAAAAAAATAATAAAAAAAACAGGTCCACAGCTTTCAAAGCGGGGTAACCTTTTTTGAGTGTTTTTATTTTCATTTAAATATTTTATTTAACGGTGGCCTTTACCAAATAAAAATTAGGTCTAGTTGCACGGATTCGGGGCTAAATTTATATGGCCTTAACATATCACAGTTGGGCCCGACATCTTTAAACATCCAACTAGTTTTACCCATAACTCCAACGCGAAATATGAAAAATTAAAACAAGAACCCCTAACCTCACTCCTCATTTAAAAGATAAAACGAAAACCTTATGTAATATACTCATCGGGACACGATGAGATCATTTTAGAGCTCACCATCCGAACCATCATGTTACAATTTAATTATTTTCCTCTTTCTTTCTTTTTTAATTAGTATTTTACGTTCACTTCTATATAATTTATTAATTAGTGACTAAAATCGGCTTCAGTCATATAGATTTCTTTAAAACCAGTTTAATTTTGTTCATTATTATTATTATATTAAAAAAATAAATAAAATTAGGGTAATAAAAACAAAAAGAACATTGTTAGTACGCGTCAATCTGACGTAACAAATTATATATATATATATACATACATTCAAGGTGATTCAGTGCAAAACTAAAAAAAGAAAATCAAGTTGAAAAATGACAAATTGTTTTTAATGTTCCATAAAGGCCTGGAAACTTTTTTGGAATAAAACAAAATGAACTAGAATTCATTTTTGTAGAAGCCGAATTGTTGTGTTTTTTGCGCTTTGTGGGCTTTTTCGCGTTGGATAAGAAATTTGCTAAATTGAAATTAAAAATTGTTTTATTTTCAGGTTGCCGGAAAGGTGCTTTACAGGTAAGAAAGTAATTTATCTGTCGTGGGTTCAATTAGCCTCAACCCTCAGTGACGGGACATACAAGACGGTTGACAAAAAGCCGTCTCTGCGCACTCTCTGGACACAAAACGCTCAGAGCGCAGGCGCCGAAAAGCGAGATGGGAGGCAAAGTTTTACCCCCTTTGATTGTTCTCACGCTATAGGATAGGCAACTCCCTATCTTGAACGACGGTATGTACGCCAGTGTTACAACAACTGTTGTCAGCACGCGCAAACCCAGGTTACATATAGAGACCTAGCTTTGCGCGTGCTGTCAATTCAGTATTCAATCCACAATATCTTTAGATCTAATGGTCCAAATGTAAAGAAACTAATGAGAGGTGTGCTACAATCTATTATATCTAAAAATAATTAAAAACTTTCAAATTAATTAGCTATGTCAAAATCATAAATTTAGTACTTTCACCCCCTTTCCAAATTTAAACATATTCCTTACATTTGAAAATAAATATCCTATAATTAAACCAAATCTTAATCCCTAAAGCCTAAAACACATTCATTATTAATCCGTTTAATTAAATCTAATGTATCAATGGAATGTTTTTCAAAATACAAACGTGCATTAATATTTATAAAATAATATTTTATAAAATCATTAAAATTTTTAAGCTTACTAATTATAGTTATAGAATCTTGATTGGTATCCTCTGAATATAAGCACAAGTATGTATACTTTTTTTCGAGAAAAGTGTACCACAAAGCGGGGTCACTGTTACATGATTCTTCCCAACATCAGGACATTTGGAAAAAGGTTACTAAACCGAATCACATACGCAATTCCATCATCATTACTCTTTTATCAATTAACTATTTGCCAAGGAGCGCTTGTGGATTTTTGTCCAACGTCAAGACGAGGTATGTGGGTTATAGAGTTCACCCCACGGTGCCATGCCCATCTGAAGTACGATTGAGTAGGAGAGCAAACACCGACGGAAACACCGGGTGTGCAGCTAGTTCAACTATTTTAAAGTGCTTTCCCAATATAACAGAAGAGGCGAGTCGAATAATAAACAGAATAAATGACTTAAAACAAAGTTATAATGAATGATTACACATTTTTGAAAAGTATTTTAATTATTAATTTTTATTAAATCCGATTGTATCAAATGGAACATATTTCGAAATAAAATATTGCATTAATATTTATAAGTCTGCCTGATCGAAATTTATTTTTACTTGTAAGCTTACTAATTATAGTTAGTGGCTAAGGTATAGAAACTTGATTCATACCCTCTGAATTAGAGTATGATTAAAGTGCTTGCTCAACATGGTAGAGCCGTGAGTCGAGTATGATGACGTGAGACCAATGACACACTCTTAATGAACAGTCAGAATAACTGGCTTTATCCAATGAATATTTTGAATACAGTATCAAAGTTATAATGAATGATCTTATTCGAAGTGCATTGGACTGAAGCGTGACGTAGCAGCCACGCAAAACGGCACAAACTAATGCTTTAACTAGTGCTGGTTACATAACAGTGTGTTTGTTTATGTGTGTGGTAGTGAACGGATTAATCATACCCGGTCACGTGACCTATGACGTCAGATCACGTGGCCTATGATGGCAGATCACGTGACCTATGACGTCAGATCACGTGGCCTATGATGGCAGATCACGTGACATATGACGTCAGATCACGTGGCCTATGATGGCAGATCACGTGACCTATGACGTCAGATCACTTGGCCTATGACGTCAGATCACGTGACCTATGACGTCAGATCACGTGGCCTATGACGTCAGATCACGTGGCCTCTGACGTCGGATCAGGTAGCCTATGACGTCAAATCACGTGACCTATGACGTCAGATCACGTGACCTATGACGTCAGATCACGTGGCCTATGATGTCAGATCACGTGGCCTATGACGTCAGATCACGTGACCTATGACGTCGGATCAGGTGGCCTATGACGTCAGATCACGTGACCTATGACGTCAGATCACGTGGCCTATGAAGTCAGATCACGTGGCCTATGACGTCAGATCACGTGACCTATGACGTCGGATCAGGTGGCCTATGACGTCAGATCACGTGACCTATGACGTCAGATCACGTGACCTATGACGTCACCGAGGTAATTGACTTGTGACGTCACGACAGATGTTAATGGTAATAGGTAATGATTGTCCATTCAGTTAGGCCTAGCGTTCATTCATTTAGGCCTAGCGTTCATTCATATAGGCCTAGCAGTGTTCAGCTATTTGGATTTCGTGCCCGGGGTATGGCGCACCCGAGTCCGCGCATAGGTGCTTTTAGCGCCCCCCGACGTTGGAAATGTATTTGGTTACAGGCAAAGTTCAGACGGCTCATTCGTTCCTGGAAGCCGCCGAGGTCAGACCGCTCATTCGTTGCCTGGTAAACGTCTAGGTCAGACGGCTCATTCGTTGCCTGGAAAACGTCGAGGAGGGTCGCTTGGAAAAACCTTTCCAGTTCAGCTGATCGTGATCCCAGCTTTTGAGGAAGATTCTTGATAGCCCCGCCATTTCACTGATCGTTTTTGCTGAGGACGCAAGCTGAATTGGAAGTTCTTCAACGGCGGCCATTGCTTAGCCTCGTGGTGCTTTAACAGTCCGTAAGCCTAACTTTACAATAATCCAAACTCATCTAGCTCCCCTTAAATTATTTATTTTATTTCAAGTATTTAAATTAATTAGGCAGTGTTAAATGTTAGTGAATTTTATTTATTTATTAAAAATCAAGTACCAAAAATAAAATTTTACAACGAGATCTTGGACAAGAGAGAATCCCTTAATAAATGGTTTAGGTGCTATTATTTAAAGATATTAAACGGGGTACGTTATTAATTTAGAGAGATCGCGACAGATTTTCGGAAATCAAGTCCCACCGAACACGAGGACCGTTACCCTAAGCCTAATTAAGCCTTGTCACATTTAAATTCTAGTTATTTACGGATACTGTCTGTGGGAATAGTTTTAAAATAAATAAATGGAAGGTTTTCCTAAAATTAGTTTTTAGGGGCTATTATTATAATCTATTAAAGGGGGTACGTAATTAATTTTGAGATAACGCGACAGATTTTTCGGAAATCGGGTCCCGCCGAGAGAATTTTAAAACACGAGGACCCTAAGCCTAAATTAAACTGTGTCTTATTAAACTCTAGATATTTTACGGATACTGTCTGTGGGAATAGTTTTAAGATAAATCGAAGGTTTTCCTAAAAGTAGTTTAGGGGCTATTATTAATTTAGAGATAAAGCGACAGTTTTTCGAAAATCAAGTCCCGCAGAGATAGTTTTAAGACACGTGGACGTTTGCCCTAAGCCTAAGTTAACCCTTGTCCAATTTCGACTAGAGATTTTATTTGTGGGTTCTACCTGTGGGAATAGTTTTAAATAAAGATCAGGTTTTAATAAAATTAGCTAAGAAGATATTTTAAATTATTATGCTATTAAAAGGGGCAAGCAATTTAGTTTAAATAAATGTCAGGTGTTCCTAAAATTAATTTAAGGGATATTTTAAATTAATTTCATTATTAAACTGCGTAATTTAAAATAAATAAATAGAAGATTTTTCTGAAATTAGTTTAGGGATGTTTTAAATTATTTTCATTATTAAGTTATATAATTTAACTTAAAATTAAGGGCTGGTTCACTTAAAACTATTTTCTATACAATTTTGGGAAATAATTAGCTAGCGAGAGTATTTAATTCAGGGTGGAAATCGCGGTAGTCAAGTCTTTCTTTAATTTAGGGTAGCAATTAGTTGGTGTAGTTCGTCTCGGGTAGCCAGTTTTTTAATCAAGGACACCCTCTTCTTAAATGATTTAAATCTACGAGATTACTTTGTTAGTAGGCAATAGTTTAATATGTGTTATTAATATGTTTTCATTTATAGATGCTGCAGATATTCTTGGATTTTTCTGTCGCTGGTCATTCCGAGACGTATCCTTCCAGATGACATCCTTTGTTCCGATTGACGCAAGACGAAGCTGTTCTGGACTTGCTATGTATCATTCCTGATGACACGCTTCGTTGGATTCACGTTTCATGATGTCTTCTGGACTTGCTCTTTCTCTCAGCGCTGACTTAAAGATTTGGAGGAAATCATCGAAGCTAGAAGAGACGAAATACATCTTTTTTACTTGAAAATATTTCATGTAACCACTTAACTTAATTTTTTCGTGGAAATTTTATTTGTAACTACTTATTATTTTTTTTCGCGTTCAAACTTTAACTTACAAACCTCTTTAATCTTTTTTTTGTTCGAAATTTTTGTAAAC
This sequence comes from Phalangium opilio, assembly GCF_054372755.1. Lineage (NCBI taxonomy): Eukaryota > Metazoa > Arthropoda > Arachnida > Opiliones > Phalangiidae > Phalangium > Phalangium opilio. The sequence continues at coordinate 638,344 of NW_028324189.1, forward strand.
ACTTTGGTTTTTTTGTTTTTTATTGAATAAATTTTGCCTTAAACCTCGTTCTTTCTTTTCTTGAATTTTTAATATACTAGACTTGGTTTCGATTTTTTTGCCTCTGGACTTAGGGGGATATTTTTAGGCCCCTTTTTAAGCTTTTTACTAAATAAAAAAGGCAAAACATTATAAAAAAAAATTTTTTATATAAAAATATTTTTTTTTTTAAATAAAATATAAACTTTATAAAAAAAATTAATAAAAATACAAAAAAAGCATAAAAAAGGTCAAAAAAACTACCCTAAGTGTTTTTCTTATGTTTTTGTACCTTCCATAGTAACGAAACTTTAAATTTAAACTTAAGCTACCACCCCCAAAGTAAGCCTTGCGAGCCCAATTTAAATTTAACAAGCCCCTGTTCAACTCGGGAATCATTAAATTTAAACTAAGGCCCGCTGTGGAGCCCCCAAAAACCAGGAAACTTCGTCCTTAGCATGGGATTTCCAATGAAAGTCCACTCGATGTTAGAAGTCCTCCACTCGATGTTAGAAGTCCTCCACTCGATGTTAGAAGTCCTCCACTCGATGTTAGAAGTCCTCCACTCGATGTTAGAAGTCCTCCACTCGATGTTAGAAGTCCTCCACTAGATGATAGAAGTCCTCCACTAGATGATAGAAGTCCTCCACTCGATGATAGAAGTCCTCCACTAGATGTTAGATGTCCTCCACTAGATGTTAGATGTCCTCCACTCGATGTTAGATGTCCTCCACTCGATGTTAGATGTCCTCCACTCGATGTTAGATGTCCTCCACTCGATGTTAAATGTCCTCCACTCGATGTTAGATGTCCTCCACTCGATGTTAGATGTCCTCCACTCGATGTTAGATGTCCTCCACTCGATGTTAGATGTCCTCCACTCGATTAGATGTCCTCCACTCGAGAGAATGTTCCTGCGCAAGAGAAATTCTTATTATTATTCAAAGAAAATAGCACATGCATAACTTATTAATTACCTTAATATGAAAATCCACTTGAATATTCTTGCATGATGTAACGTAAAATGTTCGGGCAGAAGACAAATTATTATGATTTGACAAATTGCACACGCGTAACATTCAACTAAATACCTTAGAATGGGGAAGTAAAATAATACCATAAAAACCTAAGCCTTGATTTAATAATAATAATAATAATAATAATAATAATAATAATAATAATAATAATAATAATAATAAAGGTTTTGTTTATAGGAAACCCGCTTAAAATCGTGTTTACTTTTAAAGGACAAAGCGTATAAGCAACCTTCTACCTTAAACATAAATCAGAATTTTATTTCGATCCTACAAAACTCCCTCAAAGAGTTGCCAAACGCTTTTCCCCTAAAAATATTTATAATTAAAACCAGATACCTTAATACCGCAAAGGGAATCTCACCCTTAAAATCCTGATTACGTTCATTATTCTTAAAAGGGAGGGCTAGAGCCAGTGTTCACCTATTCCATAATCAAGTATTTTATTTATGTCCTGGCGAAAAGAAAAATCCCTAAAAACAACCGGACACGTAGCGCTTTCCTTCTAAGAATAAATAGAATAATAAATAATAAACTAAATAGCCCAATAATTGCCTACAATGTTTGACAGGCTGTCGAAATAGTCTTTTTTGCTAATGAGATTCCCTTTAAACGGATAAAATCAGTGTGTAGACCTGAATTGAGAATGGAATTGTCCCGTTAATATCGCTAACGTTACTATTAATAAGATTTAATTACTTCACTGAGAGCCTAAAATGTCTAAATTGTTTTCCTAGTGAGATTCAGTTTCAACGGATAAAATCAAAGTGTAGACCTGAATTGAGAATGGAATTGTAATGGGTTCATTGACCTGATTAATATAGTGTGCAATTTGTCAAATGATAAATAATTCATTCTAGAATCCAACATAAATTTCTCCTTTGGAAACAGATGATAGCTAAAAAATACAATCTGTTCAATTCAAACAATCTCATACATAATTAAAATTATCAGCTTAATTGGCACAAGCATTTTGAATAACATTAATTCCACTTTCAAATAAATCATTTAACATAACTAGAAAGATAATTATTAATACGGTTTAGGGTCAATCTTGAAATATTTGTCAAATAAACAATCACTTTGAATTACTTTTAAAGCGAGTAAAAGATTGAATAGTAAAACCAGGAATAAATGCAACGCGCAATTAATTAGAAGAATTTAATAAGATTAATTTCAAATATTTTGAATAAGTACGACATAAATGTGTATCATGAATACTGTGTGCCAAAATAAACTTCTAAATTCTTTCTAAGAAGCCATTTCCATTCAGCTAACTAGTAACTACACAAATAGTTCCGTTACGGTGAAAACAAATGGGCCACCAATAATAGGTTTGTTAATTGAAAACATTTTAGAGAACTACAGCTACTTAAAAACCCCATTTCTGCGTTAATAATTATACAGCTGCCGTTAAAGGTTTTTTACTCGCTTCAGTTGCCATTAAGTTAGGCAACACAAGTGCATTAGTTATTTAGAACTACGCATAGCTGTCCACCATCGCTTGGGCTCAGCTCAGCTCACGTTACTTTATAGAAATTCACAACGAGCTCACCTCAAGCTCAAAATAGAAACAATGTTTCCTTAGAGCTCAATGTGAGCTCAAGCTCAGTTAGTTTTTATAAATGAGCTCACCTCGGGCTCGGGTTCATTCGCGTAATTTTGATGGGCTAAGCTAGAACTCAAGCTCTCTCTCTAATATCTTTTGCCGGCTCACCACGGGCTCAAAATCGATAGAATTTAAGGCTCACCTCGAGCTCATTCAGTTTAGTCAGCTCAAGCTCGAGCTTGGTCTCATATTAACGGGGAATATTTCTTCCAAGCAGTGTAGATGTTGAAATAAATTTCCAGGCTCGGCTCGGGAGCTTATCAATTATTTTGAAGAGCCTCGCTCATTTCGCGCTCACTGAAATGAGGTGAATGGAATTCCAAGTAACTACCATAGTTTGGTAACCAATACATCAAATCAACTAAGGGCTAAGGCTATGTTTTCTTCAATTAACAAACCTATTTTGCACCGTTAAGGATAAATTTTCCACTTGCAACGCTTAATTTCCATTTGATTGCAATAAAACTTTGGTATTTAATCTAAATTAACCCTTATAAATAAAATATTTACCTGGAAAGATCACTTTAGCAACACTGAAAGAGGCTATGGTTTCCGGCAAACGCGGCAACACCCCCAAAGACAAAGGCTTAAGCCTTGGTCGTAATTAACAAACGTATTTGGCACGGTAAACCATAAATTTTCCACTTGCAACGCTTAATTTCCGATTGGTAGCGATAAAACTTTGGTATTTAATCCAAATTAACCCTTAAAATGTACATAAAATCAAAATATTTACCAGCAAAGATCGGACAGAAAATCGCAGCGGCTAGTTCTCACGGAAATCGACCCCAAAATTGACCTTTAATGAAAAGGATTATGGGCTGCAAACACGGACCGCTAGATGGCGCTGCTGAAGTTAGGCTGCGGCACAATTCAAAATATGGCGGGAGCGTGCGTTTCAATTTTATTGTTTCAGTTTTCTAATATAATTAATAATTTGGTTAATTATAATTTAGTAATGTCTTCTAAACATTTTAAAACACTTTTCTCTACTTTTAAAAAGTAGTACCGGAGTTTAAGGATTCCTACAACAGGAAAAAAACCCCTATGAACATGTTTGTCTAATAGGTTGAAACCTGAAATCATAATAATGAACTAACTCCTATGAAACCATAAGTTTATAAGATAAGTTTATAAGATATGTTCCATAAGTATGTCACTACCTATACTTCGTAATGCTAGAGGCTTAATGAGAGCTAGTTCAAGAACGACGCGAGAATTGACTACACTCTGTTTTGCAGTCCATCCTCCTATTTAGTCTGTACTAAGCCTTTGACAGCGCCTCACCAGGCGTCGCTTTACGAGAATCTATGACGTTTCACCTACGTCACTTCATGACAAGCTCTCATTAACGAGTGACACACTTATGGAACAGTTGATCTAGATCAAATAAAAGTTCTGAAATGGAAAGTGTAAGATATTCCAAAATCTTTGTTTGTTTTTCGCCTAATTATTCCTGTTCATAATTAAATAATTAGTAAAAGAAAAATTTTAATGAAGAAAGAAGATGCTATAGGTTTAGCCGCCCCATAAATAGGGTGTCCTGTTGCAATACACCTCAGAAATATTCCACCTAAAATGGTTCAATCGCAAGACATGCGATTCTTCCCTCCAGTCAATAATACCAGAAGTATATAATACTTCTCTTCGAGAGAAGTGTACCACAAAGAGGTGTAAGTGTAACGTCATTCTTCCCAACATCGGAACATTTGGAGCAAGGTTACTAAACCGAATCACATACCCGATAAATAGTTCCCTCATCATTTCTCTATTAGCGCTTATCTATTTGGCAAAACGCGTTTGCGGATTTTTGACCCACCCCAAGACGAGGTTTGTGGGTTGATTGCTGGGGATTTAGTGCCAAACAATTACAGAATTCATCTTACGGTGCGATGCCCATCTGAAGTTTGATGAGCGGGAAAGCAAACAAAAAGGGTGAGCCAGGGAAGAATGACGTTACATAACTGAAGTATTAAGAGGATACAGAGTGTCATCCTTCTTCTATTATCCCCTTCTGCTAGAAGTATATTTATTGTAGTAGGGATAGGGAGAGTACGTAAAGGATGGTCTAGACAATCTGGTACAATCTTGTATAATCTAATACTTTCTAAAAGGAATGTTTTGGACGAGGAGGATGGGGTGGGGTTTTTTATCTTGGAAGTACTGAATTTACATTTTTGACAACGTAAATTAATTTTTATTAAAAAATCTATACTCTAAAAGCTTGAAACTTTTTTGAATAATAGAACACGTCAAAACACACGTCTCATTAAAATTTCAGGTCTTTTGGATGAATAGGACAAAGGATCTGTCCAAAAAAAAGCTACCTCCTCCCGTAGAACTTAATGTTAATTTTGGGTTTCTTTGAACTTCCCGCCGATAAACCAAAAGTCGCACTTTTTGGCCGATTGAATGGGCTTCTATAGAGCTAGCAGCTTGCGTTGCGTTGTCGAGTGCGTGATCGAGTGGGCTATGAGCTTATATACGTAGTGTTTTCGTTCGTTTGTGGTGTTGTTGCTAATGTTGTTAAATGATTTAAATGCTAATCTAAATAATTTTAATTGTAAGAATCTACGGATGTTACTAGTGAGTAACGCATTTTTTGGTTTATTTATTTATACTCTATTATATCTTAATAATTTGTATAAAATTTAACAGATAGTCGGTTAAAAACTTTGATTACTGACTGAAATATTCAATCTGATACCCGCTAAGCCTTGGCACATTTCAGATAGTTTACCATTTCTGTTTACAATAATTTATCAATATTCAGTTCTATAAATAAATGAGTGCTAGGAAAATCCCCGTGTATAAACCAGGAGATCTGGTATTTGCTAAAGTTAGAGGATACCCACCATGGCCTGCCAGGGTATGATTTGACCCTTAAAACCTAATGAAAAATGTTAATCAAGGGTCACCATTGTAGATTGAAGAAGCTCGGCCTAATGGTGGCAAAGTTCCCGCAAATAAATACCCCGTCTTGTTCTTTGGAACCTACGAAACGTAAAGAAACAATGTTACTAGTTTTAGAGGCGCTGAAACAATCGTTAATTTGCATTTCAGAGCCGTTTTAAACTACAAGGATCTATACGCGTACCATAGTAACAAAAAGAAACTGGGCAAACCTCAAAAGAGGAAGTTTTTTAACGATGGTCTGTGGGAAATTGAAAATAACCCTAAAGTTATTCCTCCCAGCAGTAAACTGGTAAAATTAATCATTATTGTATTCCATAAATGTACATTACATATTTAACGCTTAAAAATTGTTTTAGGAATCAACGGAATCAGAGACTGATGACAAGGATGCTGAACAAGAAGATGAGGAAGACGAAGAGGAAAAGGGAACTGAAGAAGAAGAAGAAGATAAACCCGTTTCTGATGCTGAGGAAGATGCTGAAGAGGAGGAATCGAGATTAGTGATTGATGAAAAACCTAACAAGAAAGATGAAAAGGTAGCCAGTATATTATTTTTTGTCAAGTTGTTTCGCATTACGTAATGCGTTCCGTAAATCTTAGAGGTCATCAAGAAAAAGAGGACTTATTAAGGATAGATCCAGGGAAAATAGTACCGAAGGAGACGATACTTACGTTCCAAAGAAGGTACCACCGATATATTCAACAATGGAATTTATTTTATTTTTACGACAACATTTTAAATCTATCTACATTTGTAGGCGAAAGCTTCTACTAAAAAGAAAGAAAAAGAGGCGGCGGTAAAGAAAGCCGCGCCAACGGAACCATCCCCTCAAAGAAGTCGAAGTGGCAGAATGATTAAGAGAAAGAAATTTAGCTCCGAGGAAGAATCAGCGGAAGATGAAAATCAAGTTGAGCCAGAAACCGCAAACGAAAGTGAAGATGACAAGAAAGATAGAAAGAAAAGTGAAAGAGCCAGTCGAGCTTTAAAACGAGGGATTATTGATGTATCACCAATTAAGGAAGTTTCGGAACCGGATGCGGATGGGGATCAGAATGATTCTGATGAGAAGGGAACGGATAATATTTCCGAAGATGAAACAAAGTCTCAAAAAGAGTAATTTTATTTGTTTTATTCTTATAACCAGCGTGGGAAATAAGATGGTGGCACAGGGCAAATGACCAGTTTTAAAATTGCCTGGACCAGTTTAAAAATTAAATCGGAGCGGGGGGGGGAGGGGGGTCAGTGGCCCAGCCCACTTGACCACTAATAAAATTCAAGGGTAGCCAGAATCCAATCCAGACATTATCTCAGCTATTTTATAATTATCCACTTCTATAGTTAGGAGACGACGCGCCCTGGTCAATGGTCATGGACCAGTTTATTTATTCCAGACCAGGGGGGGGGGGGGTCGCTGGCCCAATGTCCAGTTCCTTATTTCCCACTCTGCATATAACAAATGGCAGCTATTTTTTTCCCTGTTTTCTTTTACAAATGATTGCTATAGTGGAAATTTGGGGGTGCATGGTTAACGTTAAAAAAACATATTTTCCTTAGAGAGGAAGAAGAGTCTGAGGGAAAAAGTAGTGGCGATGTTGAGGAAAAGACAAGCAGGCAGAAGGAAAAGAAAGATGATATAAAGTATTCATTTTGCGTATTGTATTAGAGTGTGTGACGCTTCATTTACCATCCATCATTTGAACATCTCCTTTAAATCATAGTTTACTTGTTAATAATATCGATCCTTATTATTTTTACTATCAAAACTGTGCGTAATATTTTTAATTTTACCGGTCAGTAACTCTTGTCTTGTTAGTCGCATCAATCATCTCACCACCTCTTTTGTTTATTTTGTATTTTCAAGGATAATGAAAATATTATTCCAATTTATATCTTGTTATTAACTTATTACCATCGTGTATTGTTTATAGTTTTATACACGAGTGTTTACTGTTTATTTTAGCGTCACTCTAGTCTAACATCAAATACCCGTACATTTTTTATTGAAACCTCTCACTTATAATTATAGAAAATCAAATAAAGAATCGGAAGAACTTGTTCAACCTCCGCCCGCGAAAAAAACCCGAGCTAAACTTTCAGTTGTAAATATCTTAATAGATTTAATTTATTTAATTAATTATTAATTAGCCTTATTCCTGATCAGCGCCACCTACCCATAGCGGTGACTTTGAGAACTACTGTAAGCGGCAAGCCAATCAGATGTCGCTAAAATCTGGTGACGTCATTTTTGGTAAGACCCCGAGAGTGCCGTCACTGACGTCACCAGATTTTAGCGACATCTGATTGGCTTGCCGCTTACAGTAGTTCTCAAAGTCGCCGCTATGGGTAGGTGGCGCTGATCAGGAATAAGGCTAATTAAATTAAATTAATAACTAGCGCGTAAAAATCGTTTTTACCTGACAGGAAATTGAGAAACTAGAGGAAAAAGAGTTAAGATCAAAGGACTCGGGCAAATCAGCCAATGAAAGCTCGAGAAAGGAAATTAACTTTAAGGAACCACCGACGACAAAAGTTGAGAAGGAAAGTACAAAAAAAAACAGTGAAGAAATGAAAGAAACATCCGAATCCGTTAAGGAAAATGTTAAAACTAACAACGCTGCTAAATCAATTGAGGCAAAAACGGAACTACTAACTACTTCCGAAGATCTTACAAATAAAGCAGAGAAAATTCAGGCGGAATTGGATAAAGAATTATCACCAAATGACGTCACTAAAACTAAAGATAAAGATAAGAAGAATGTTAAATCTAAAAGAGATAAAGATAAAGAAGAATCAAAATCGAAAGAAAAGGAAATTGAAAAGAAGAAAGAAGGTGGTGGTGGTGGTGGTGGTGGTTCAAAGAGGAGGATTAAAGCCATTTCCGATTCGGAAGATGATGATGAGGACCATAAATTAAATAAGAAGAAGGATGAATCCGTCGCTTCAAGCTCCGAAGATGAACAAGCCAAACATAAGGATAAGAAAAGCTCTCATAAAGTAAGTGCTTCATTTTTTTTTCTTACTTGTAATTAAAGTCCAGGTAAGGTAACATTATGTTACCTGAACTTTTCCTAAGCTTAACTTTGAGGTCTTGTTTTGAACTTTTAATTTTGGATTTTTTATTTTTATTTTTTTTAGTCTTCAAGCTCAAAATCAAAAAAGAGTAGTAAGGAAAGTGAAAAATCGAGTACTCGATCTAGCAAGGAAAGTGAAAGGACAAGCCGGTCAAACAAAAAGAGTTCAAGGCGAGACAAGTCACCTTCTAAGGATAGACCAAAGTCCAAGAAAAAAAGCCACAAAGATAAACCATCCAAACATTCTGATAGTTCCTCCGAAGAAGTAATAATTATTTAAATTAATTAATTAACTTTTATAAGTTGATCGTGTTTTTTTTTTTTGTTTTAATTCTTTAAAGGAAACGAAAGATTCAAGGAAGAGTGCTGACAAAGATGGTCTCGAAAAATTGCAAAAGAAAATGTAAGGAAATAGGCCTATAACCTATTATTATTATTATTATTATTATTATATTTGTTTTAATTTCGCGCTTTAATGAACTTAAACTCGGTATTTAGATCAGATAAAGAAGAGCTTAAAGAAAGAATGAAGAAAGAAAAGTTTGAGAAGAAGAAAAAGGAACGTTTGGAACAGAATAAAGAACAAAAATGTAAGCTGAATTATTTATATTTAATCATTTAGGTTAAGATAATTTAATAACGTTAAAAGAATTATTTTTTTCTTAGCTGCCATTGCGCAATTAGCAGATATTAATGAGGAAATTCAAACTAGCCTTAGTGTGACTAAAAGGGTAAGATCTTTTAGATCTTTTTTTTTTAGTTATGTATTTTTTTTTTATTTTATTTATTTTTTTTTTATTTTATTTATTTTTTTTTATTTATTTTTTTTATTTTATTTATTTTTTTTTTATTTTATTTATTTTTTTTTATTTTTTTTTATTTAATTTATTTTTTTTATTTTATTTATTTTTTTTATTTATTTTTTTTTTACTTATTTTTTTTTTACTTATTTATTTTATTTTATTTATTTTTTTTTATTTTATTTATTTTTTTTATTTTATTTATTTATTTTTTTTTATTTTATTTGTTTATTTTTTTTTATTTTATTTATTTTTTTTTATTTATTTTTTTTACTTTATTTATTTTTTTTTTTATTTTATTTATTTTTTTTTAATTTTATTTATTTATTTATTTTTTTTTTTTTTGAAACGAACACGTTTTTAATAACAGGATATAAACAAGGGACTAGAAGCTCTAGAAAAACTTGACAAATTTCCCGTAACCCAACCTCTTCTCAAATCAGACTCTACAATCATTGTCACATTAAAACGGGTAAGTTAATTAAACCTAAATGCTTTTTAGGATAAATATATAATATAATATAATATAATTTTATTTAAATAAATTTTTAGTGTCGGAAATTTAATGGAAGCGATCAAGTTCGACAGAAATCCGATTATTTATATAACAAATTTAAAGCGATGTTTTTATCCGGTGAAGATGGCGCCACTGTGGTAAAACGGTACCATTTTATTTAATTTTTAAGCCTATCTAACATGATTTTATCTATTTTTAGGAGAAGAAAAAGGAGGAAAAAGTTAAAACAGCGATGAATGGCTCTGAAAATTCTATAGAAAAAAAGACGAAAAGTGAATCCAGCAGCGTAAGTATATATATATATTTTAAGTTACCAGCGCCATCTATAATCTGAAATAAAAATTTAGATGGCAATAACTTATTATTTGGTAACTTTTTCTCTAGAATAACGTAGGAAACTCCGTGTGACATTGTAACGATTGACGCAAAAGAATGAAAAAGAAATGAAATGAAATTAAAATATTGAATTCATTTTTTTCTTTGTAAATATTGTTTCATATAATAGAAGTAATCTTCGCCGCCCGTAGTACCCATTTAGTTATTATTATTAGTAGCGTGACTTTTAAATATAAAAAAACACTTGGTAGTTTACAAAAACAAACATTTTCGCCACGTTCTTGTGAAAAAAAAACTTGTTACGGCCATTCATACATCTTTTAGATTTAAAGTCAACAACAAACAAAAAAAATCATGTATCAAACGACAATTCATTTGCATTTTCACACTGTTAAAAAACAAACAAACTTCATCGCTATATATATATATAAAAATATATATCTCCTTTTAATAATTGTATATTCACCCTCATTGTTTGGATCATCGGAACATTTGATCCGTTTTTTTAAAATAAAGGTTAAATGGTGAATAGAATAGTTTATTTCTTTTAAAAGTTCATAAGATATGTTCCATAAGTTTGTCACTGGTACTTGCCACGAAGTCAATGAGGTAGGTAAAGCGACATACGCCTAGTGAGGCCCTGTCAAAGGCTTAGCACAGACTAAATAGGAGCTAGATGGACTGCAAAACCGAGTGTAGTCTGCAATTCTCGCTTGTCCTTCTCAAAGAAACTTTTTTCATTACATTAAAGCTTATACTTTACAGTTTTTATTCTAAAAAAACGGGAAAAACCATCTGTGGGACCGGACCTTTTCAGAGTACCAATATTCATAGACTAACGATTTAGGATTCATGCACGAAGCCGTGTAATATAGGGAGCTAACAGTTCTGACTCTGAAACGTCATTCCCCCCTATGGTTGGAAACAGTATTCTACGCGCTAAAATTCCAACCAGAGAGGGGGCTGCGTGACGTCAGACTATCTCTTCCCCCTACCCAGTTGTTAGCTCCCTATTGGCCGTTTAAATAGTCTATTTCACGCTGTATAATTCGAGCTGGCCAGGCTCTAACTTGCCACGAAATAGGCTTCTCATCTTCATCATCTCCTTAACATTAATAAATAAAAATAAAAATCACCTTGGGTCTAATGTACTCCACGTAAAACTGGGTCCCCTGTAAAATTAATTAAGTTTCATAGGAGTTAGTTCATTATTATGATTTCAGGTTTCAACTTATTAGACAAACATGGTTGTTTTTCCAGCTGTAGGAATCCCATAAACTCCGGTTCCCCCTTTTTAAAGTAGAGAAAAGTGTTTTAGAATGTTTAGAAGACATTACTAAATTATAATTAACTAAATTATTAATTATATTAGAAAACTGAAACAATAAAATTGAAACGCACGCTCCCGCCATATTTTGAAGTCTGCCGCAGCCTAACTTCAGCAGCGCCATCTAGCGGTCCGTGTTTGCAGCCCATAATCCTTTTCAGTCAAGGTCAATTTTGGGGTCGATTTCCGTGAGAACTAGCCGCTGCGATTTTCTGTCCGATTTTTGCTGGTAAATATTTTGATTTTATGTACATTTTAAGGGTTAATTTGGATTAAATACCAAAGTTTTATCGCTACCAATCGGAAATTAAGCGTTGCAAGTGGAAAATTTATGGTTTACCGTGCCAAATACGTTTGTTAATTACGACCAAGGCTTAAGCCTTTGTCTTTGGGGCGGTGCTGCGTTTGTGGAAGCCATAGCCTCTTTCAGTGGATACAGAGATCTTTCCAGGTAAATATTTTATTTATAAGGGTTAATTTAGATTAAATTCCAAAATTTTATCGCAACCGAATGGAAATGAAGCGTTACAGGTGAAAAATGTATCGTCGAACGTGCAAAATAGGTTTGTTAATTAGGACCATTGTCTGTTTGAAGAAAACATAGCCTTAGTTGATTTTATATATTGGTTACCAAACATAATGGTAGTTATTTGGAACTCCATAGTTCTAAATAACTAATGCACTTTAGTTGCTTTGGTTATTGGCTGTATATTGCCCTTAACTGAAGCGAGTAGAAAACCATTAACGGCAGAACTGTAGTTCTCTAAAACATTTTCAATTAACAAATCTATTGGTGTTAATATGGGTGTCCACGGCCGGAAATAAGCACAGGACACATTGTCCCATAACATTTTAAAATGTCCCATAATATTTTTAAAAACTAAGCGGGTCACTGTCCAGTTTGACCAATAAATTTTCCCAAAGTTTTGATAGCTTAACCATGAACAAGCGATACTATTTTTCACACTCTAGTGGACCATTTCCTATAAATTTTCTAGTCAAAAGAGTTAGCATACATACCCCCCTCCGTAGGAATAGCATTACACCTAACTCTGGTTCTACTAGAGATATGGGGGTGTCCTTTGACTATGTTATAGTCCTTTCTGCCCCCCCCCCAAATCCCACCCTAATTACACCCAACTTTGAAGGCTCATAACTCTGGTTCTACTAGAGATACGGGGGTGTCCTTTGACTATGTTATAGTCCTATTTGCCCCCCCCCCAATCCCACCATAATTACACTCAACTTTGAAGGCTCATAACTCTGGTTCTACTAGAGATATGGGGGTGTCCTTTGACTATGTTATAGTCCTATTTCCCCCCCCCCATCCCACCATAATTACACCCATCTTTGGAGGTTCATAACTCTGGTTCTACTAGAGATACGCGGATTTTTGCACACACTAGTGGACAAGGTCTTATAAGTTTTCTAGTCAAAGGAGGGGACACATGTTCTATATGAAAGTTTTCTTATTTCCGGTCCTGTGGGTGTCAAGCCCATTTGTTTACACCGTAACATTTGTGTAGTTACAAGTTAGTCGTATCGAAATGGTTTCTTGGAAAGAATTTAGAAGTTTATTTTGGCACACAGTATTCATGATACACATTTATGTCGTACTTATTCAAATTTTTTGAAATTAATCTTATTAAATTCTTCTAATTAATTGCGCGTTGCATTCATTCCTGGTTTTACTATTCAATCTTTTACTCGGTTTAAAAGTAATTCAAAGTGATTGTTTATTTGACAAATATTTCAAGATTGACCCTAAACCGTATTAATAATTATCTTTCTCGTTATTTTAAATGATTTATTTGAAAGTGCAATTAATGTTATTCAAAATGCTTGTGCCAATTAAGCTGATACTAATTTTAATTTCGTATTAGATTGTTTGAATTGAACAGATTGTATTTTTTAGCTATCATCTGTTTCCAAAGGAGAAATTTATGTTGGATTCTAGAATGAATTATTTATCATTTGACAAATTGCACCCTATATTAATCAGGTCAATGAACCCTTTAAAATTGCATTCTCAATTCAGGTCTACACTTTGATTTTATCCGTTGAAACTGAATCTCACTAGGAAAACAATTTAGACATTTTAGGCTCTCAGTGAAGTAATTAAATCTTATTAATAGTAATTTAAGCGATATTAACGGGACAATTCCATTCTCAATTCAGGTCTACACTTTGATTTTATCCGTTTAAAGGGAATCTCATTAGCAAAAAGACTATTTCGACAGCCTGTCAAACATTGTAGGCAATTATTAGGCTATTTAGTTTATTATTTATTATTCTATTTATTCTTAGAAGGAAAGCGCTACGTGTCCTGTTCTTTTTAGGGATTTTTCTTTTCGCCAGGACATAAATAAAATACTTGATTATGGAATAGGTGCTCTCTGGTCCTAGCCCTCCCTTTTAAGAATAATGAACGTAATCAGGATTTTAAGGGTGAGATTCCCTTTGCGGTATTAAGGTATCTGGTTTTAATTATAAATATTTTTAGGGGAAAAGCGTTTGGCAACTCTTTGAGGGAGTTTTGTAGGATCTAAATAAAATTCTGATTTATGTTTAAGGTAGAAGGTTGCTTATACGCTTTGTCCTTTAAAAGTAAACACGATTTTAAGCGGGTTTAAGGCAAGGCTTAGCTTTTTATGGTTTTATTTTACTTCCCCATACTAAGGTATTTAGTTTAATGTTACGAGTGTGTCTTTTGTCAAATGGTAGTAATTTGTTTTACTCCTGAACATCTAGCGAAAATACTCGAGTGGATTTTCATATTAAGGTAATTAATTTGAAGTTATTTATGTGCCTTTTTCCAAGTAATAATTTGAATTTTTCTTGTGCAGGAACATTCTCTCGAGTGGAGGACATCTAACATCGAGTGGAGGACATCTAACATCTAACATCGAGTGGAGGACATCTAACATCGAGTGGAGGACATCTAACATCGAGTGGAGGACATCTAACATCGAGTGGAGGACATCTAACATCGAGTGGAGGACATCTAACATCGAGTGGAGGACATCTAACATCGAGTGGAGAACTTCTATCATCGAGTGGACTTTCATTGGAAATCCCATGCTAAGGACGAAGTTTCCTGGTTTTGGGGGCTTCACAGCGGGCCTTAGTTTAAATTTAATGATTCCCGAGTTGAACAGGGGCTTGTTAAATTTAAATTGGGCTCGCAAGGCTTACTTTGGGGGTGGTAGCTTAAGTTTAAAATTAAAGTTTCGTTACTATGGAAGGTACAAAAACATAAGAAAAACACTTAGGGTAGTTTTTTTGACCTTTTTTTATGCTTTTTTATTGTTTTTTAATAAATATTTCATAAAAAATTTTTTTTTTATAAAAATAAATTGTTTTTATGTTAATATTTTCTTTTTTATCAAGTAAAAAGCTTAAAAAGGAACCTAAAAATATCCCCCTAAGTCCAGACCCTAGAAAATTGAAACCAAGTCTAGTATTTTAAAAATTCAAGAAAAGAAAGAACGAGGTTTAAGGCAAAATTTATTCAATAAAAAACAAAAAAACCAAAGTGTTTACAAAAATTTCGAACAAAAAAAAGATTAAAGAGGTTTGTAAGTTAAAGTTTGAACGCGAAAAAAAATAATAAGTAGTTACATATAAAATTTCCACGAAAAAAATTAAGTTAAGTGGTTACATGAAAAATTTTCAAGTAAAAAAGATGTGTCTTCTAGCGTTCGATGATTTCCTCCAAATCTTTAAGTCAGCGCTGAGAGAAAGAGCAAGTCCAGAAGACATCATGTAACGTGAATCCAACGAAGCGTGTCATCAGGAATGATACATAGCAAGTCCAGAACAGCTTCGTCTTGCGTCAATCGGAGCAAAGGATGTCATCTGGAAGGATACGTCTCGGAATGACCAGCGACAGAAAAATCCAAGAATATCTGCAGCATCTATAAATGAAAACATATTAATAACACATATTAAACTATTGCCTACTAACAAACTAGCCTCGTAGATTTAAATAATTTAAGAAGACGGTGTCCTTAATTAAAAAACCGGCTACCAAATTTATAAACCGAGACGAACTACACCTACTACTTGCCACCCTAAATCAAAGGAAGACTTGACTACCATGATTTCCACCCCGAATTAAATAAATACTCTCGCTAGCTAATTATTTCCCAAAATTCTATAGAAAATAGTTTTAAGAAAATCGACCCTTTGTTTAAAATTAAATTATGTAATAATGAAAATAATTGAAAACATTCCCTAAACTAATTTTAGAAAATCTGCCATTTGTTTTAAACTTCCCACAGGGAGAACCCAAA
The DNA here is from genome assembly GCF_054372755.1 of Phalangium opilio. Classification (NCBI taxonomy): domain Eukaryota; kingdom Metazoa; phylum Arthropoda; class Arachnida; order Opiliones; family Phalangiidae; genus Phalangium; species Phalangium opilio. Next base: position 654,268 of record NW_028324189.1, read on the forward strand.
AAACTTGAGTTGAAATTGGACAAGGCTGAACTTGGGCTTAGGGCAAACGTCCACGTGTCTTAAAATTATGTCTGCGGGACTTGATTTTCGAAAATCTGTCGCTTTATCTCTAAATTAATTAATAATAGCCCATAAACTACCTTTAGGAAAAGCTTCCATTTATTTATTTTTAAACTATTCCCACAGACAGTATCCGTAAAATAACTAGAGTTTAAATGGGACAAGGCTTAATTAGGCTAAGGTCAACCGTCCTCGTGTTCGGCGGGACTTCATTTCCGAAAATCTGTCTCTAAATTTATTAATGATAGCCCTTAAACTAATTTTAGTTAAACCCGCTATTTATCTATTTTAAAACTATTCCCACAGACAGTATCCGTAAATAACTAGAGTTTAAATGTGACAAGGCTTAATTAGGCTTAGGGTAACGGTCCTCGTGTTCGGCGGGACTTGATTTCCGAAAATCTGTCGCGATCACTCTAAATTAATAACGTACCCGTTTAATATCTTTAAATAATAGCACCTAAACCATTTATTAAGGGATTCTCTTTTGTCCAAGATCTCGTTGTAAAATTTTATTTGTGGTACTTGATTTTTAATAAATAAATAAAATTCACTAACATTTAACACTAGCTAATTAATTTAAATACTTGAAATAAAATAAATAATTTAAGGGGAGCTAGATGAGTTTGGATTATTGTAAAGTTAGGCTTACGGACTGTTAAAGCACCACGAGGCGAAGCAATGGCCGCCGTTGAAGAACTTCCAATTCAGCTTGCGTCCTCGGCAAAAACGATCAGTGAAATGGCGGAGCTATCAGGAATCGACCTCAAAGGCCGGGATCACGATCAGCTGAGTGAGAAAGGTTTTTCCAAGCGACCCTCCTCGACGTTTTCCAGGCAACGAATGAGCCGTCTGACCTCGGCGGCTTCCAGGAACGAATGAGCCGTCTGACCTTTGCCTGCAACCGAATACATTTCCAACGTCGGGGGGCGCTAAAAGCGCCTATTCGCGGACTCGGGTGCGCTGTATCCCAGGCGCGAAATCCAAATAGCTGAACACTGCTAGGCCTATATGAATGAAAGCTAGGCCTAAATGAATGAACGCTAGGCCTAACTGAATGGACAGTCATTACCTATTAACCATTAACATCTGTCGTGACGTCACAAGTCAATTACCTCGGCGACGTCATAGGTCACGTGATCTGACGTCATAGGTCACGTGATCTGACGTCATAGGTCACGTGATCTGACGTCATAGGTCACGTGATCTGACGACATAGGTCACGTGATATGACGTCATAGTCGCGTGATCTGACGTCATAGTCACGTGATCTAACGTGATATGTCGCGTGATCGTACGTCATGGTCACGGGATCTGACGTCATAGTCACGTGATCTAACGTGATATGTCCCGTGATCTGACGTCATAGTCACGTGATCTAACGTGATATGTCCCGTGATCTGACGTCATAGTCACGTGATCTAACGTGATATGTCCCGTGATCTGACGTCATAGTCACGTGATCTGACGTCATAAAATCATTCATTATAACTTTGATACTGTATTCAAAATATTCATTGAATAAAGCCATTTATTCTGACTGTTCATTAAGAGTGTGTCATTGGTCTCACGTCATCATATTCGACTCACGGCTCTACCATGTTGAGCAAGCACTTTAATCATACTCTAATTCAGAGGGTACGAATCAAATTTCTATACCTTAATCACTAACTATAATTAGTAAGCTTACAAGTAAAAATAAATTTATCAGGCAGACTTATAAATACTAATGCAATATTTTATTTCGAAATATGTTCCAATTGATACAATCAGATTTAATAAAAATTAATAATTAAAACAATTTTCAAAAATGTGTAATCATTCATTATAACTTTGTTTAAAGTCATTTATTCTGTTTATTATTCGAATCATGTAACAATGACCCCGCTTTGTGGTACACTTTTCTCGAAAAAAAAGTACATATACTTGTGCTTATATTCAGAGGGTACCAATCAAGTTTCTATAACATAGTCATAACTATAAAAGTATTAATGCACGTTTTTATTTTGAAATACATTCTATTGATACATTAGATTTTATTAAACAGATTAACAATGAAAATAATAGAAATATTTTTATTAACGTGTAACTTCCGAGTGTTGAGTCCAGGTACTGAAAATAATAAGAAAATTTTTATTAACGTGTAACTTCCGAGTGTTGAGTCCAGGTACTGAAAATAATAAGAAAATTTTTATTAACGTGTAACTTCCGAGTGTTGAGTCCAGGTACTGAAAATAATAAGAAAATTTTTATTATCAACAACTTTTAATCGGCTTAGAATTTCCACTCTGTTTCCACGCTAATATCCTACTGAGCATTACGATTGAAAACGAGGTTGTTAGGATGAAAAACCAGCGTATTTGGGGGGCAAAACGTAGCATCATGAATCTATATAACTAGCTGTATATTCATAGTTATACAGATTCATGGTAGCATTATGCTTTTGCGTCCAGATAGAAAGCGCGTCAAGTCGCCGAGTGTTGAGAAGTTAGGAAAGTAATTTACGCGTTTTTACGAAATAAGTTAATTGTTAAAATTAAAATTATATAAATATTATTAACCATATATAGATTAAGCATATAGAAGAAAAATATATTAGCGCAAGTGAACAATAATAATAAAACCCGCCCAACCTTGAATACAAAAATAACAAAAGTAACAAGATGGTCCCGGCCAAATTAGAGATCCCTATCACTTTCAAAGCAAAGGGCGGCTCCGTTGATGCCCCTGAAAGATGTCTTTTCTGCTAAACGTTGGCTAAGCTTGACAAAGGCTAGGTAAACCAAAGGCAGGAACCAATGGGACCTAGTGCATTAGGTCTGATTGGTTCCTGCCTTTGGCAAGGTAAAATTCGTGTCCAGAAGATTAGCCAGCATGCTAGGGGTGATAATGGAGCCGCCTGTTACTTTAAAAGCATCAATAAAAGTCACCAATGAAAGAAAATAATCATTAGTGAATTGCCCCTCGACGCGCTGCTTTTAACAGTGCTAAAATGATTACCTGGAACCACTAAACAACCCTTATTCCCAATCCCTTTCAAAATCGGTACTGAGTTTTCAGTGAGTAGCCCCTCGACGCGCTACATTCAACGTTTCTAAAATCATTACACGCTACCCCTAAGTAACCCTTAAACAAATTCCCTTTTAAAATCACTAATCATTCAAAAGCGGAGTTGCTGCAATTTTTTGTCAAGGAAGAAAGGACACCGAAACTTGAGATCTTAGATCAGACAGTTCAAATATCATTTACCTGATATCCACCAAAATTGGTGGGCTTTTTTCGGTTATCGCAATGAAAGATATCAATCAGAAGGGTCTTGGTTGTTTTCTCTTTGACGTGTCTTGGATCAGACTTCCATAACTCTTTTTTTCGAGAGAAGACATTTATATTTAATTTCGAAATAAACTTTTTAATATTATTTTTCTTCGGCACTTCAGGCTTCAAGGCATGATGAATTTCGATTCCTAAATATCAAGAAAAATATATACATCAAACAGCAGTTTGATTTTAATGGAACGTTTATTATTAAATTTCAAATAATGACATCGTTTTTCAAATTATAATAGTTTAATTGACAAACCGGTACTTAAAATAATACTGTACAAATCCGACAGATATTTACAAAGACTAGAAAAAAAAAGCGTAAACAGTCTTACTTGGACGGCTTAGACTAGAATGTATTTTCAGATTTTTTTCACTTTATAACATTATATAAAGACAGTATATATTTGAATTAATTAAGATATTATTTGGCATTGTAAGAATAAGTCTTATTTACAGAAGTTGTACGGCTCTGGTTGGTTGGTTTGTTTGTTTGTTTGTTTTTATTATTATTTTTCATATCAGTTTAATTTAATCTGTTTTTACCGATGTTAATATTAAAGTTTAAATTTTTATTTTAAAAATGTTTTAAAATTTGCCAAAGCATTTTACACCGCGTTTCTCATACACTTTGAATTAAGTGTTCGTGGAGACAGAATAAGTAAAAAAAAAAGTTTTCTTACATGCTTTAAGAATTTATTGAAGAATTAGATGATGCGAAACTAATTTCTCCGTAATTAACCGGTTCTTCCGTATTAACTAAATTTTAAACAAAAAATTATACCCAAGTTAAATTTTAACTTTAAAAAAAAATGCGAGTAATTTCTAAATTCATCTAGTATTCCGTGAGATTTACTTACAACTATTTCTAAGTGGAGTTGTGGGTTCGTCCGTGTCAGAGGAACTTGAGGACAAATCGCATTCCCCACGTGTTCTTCCAGGAACAGTACCCAAATCCAAATAAACCTAAATAATTATTTTTTTTTTCCAAAATAAGAATCTTGGTAAAATTGTCAGGATTAACGCGTAACATTCGTAAAAATTAACGCTAATTACAGTTTAATTGAAATATAAGTCATTCGATACTCATTAATCATATCCTTATTAAAAAAACTATTGGGTTCTTTTTATGGTTTTAATCGTTAGTTAAGGAAAATCAATATCTTTCTCAAAGAGAATTTAAAAGCTTAGTTATTTTTTTCCAATTTTACTGCGAAGGCACTGAAAATATTAAAAAACAAAGTAATTTTACTTACCGTAGTGTCCTGTAGCATGGCGTCGAACCTTTGAGTTAAATCTTTAAAAGATGGTCGTTCGAACGAATTGGCGCTCCAACACTGTCTCATTATACGATAACTAAAATATAAAATAATTAATACTATAATGATTATTCGAAAAATACGTTTAAAAACGCAAAACTAACAGAGCGTCGCCGCAATTTTCCGGCTTTTCCATGCGATATCCGCCGTTAAGCAGCTGGTACAGTCGCTCGGGACATATTCCAGGGTATGGTGAAGCTCCTATATTATTAACCAACAAAATATTATTTACGATTACCATTAGTTTAACTTTAAAAGTAATTATACCTAAAGTCACAATCTCCCAGAGTACGATGCCAAAAGACCATCTGAAAGCCATAAATTATTTAGACAAAATCATCTAATTTTGGGAATTTTATTCTAAAACTCACACGTCACTTTTTGAAGTGTAAATATGGTCCTTGAGAGATTCAAGGGCCATCCATTTGACTGGCACTCGACCCTAAGTTTAAAAATGAAAGTGAAAAATAAAAAAGTTTCTTAAGTTTCTCACCTATCAAGGACAAGCTTTCAGTAACGGGTGTCAAAGGATGAAACCTAACTTACTTTACTTCTTTTGAAATAAGTATCTCCTTCGTAAACGTCCCTACTGAGTCCAAAATCAGATATTTTCACTATTTTTCCAGCTGCAATTAGAACATTTCTCGCAGCCAAATCCCGATGAACCAACTGTTAATTAAATATCAAAGATTATTTACAATTTACACTCGCGTTTTAGAAAACTTATCTCACCTTCATATCACTAAGATATGCCATACCCCTGGCAATTTGCCAAGCGAAAGATAACAAATCTTGTTGCGTTAATACGGCACTGTTCATAAGATACGACGGATTGTCAATCGTCCGCAGTTGCGAGGTCATGTCAAAATCCGCGTGTCGACACAACCTTAAGTAGTTCTTTAATGAACCGAGTTCCGCGTATTCCACAATGACGTATAAGGGACCATCTAGAAAAGAAAAGAAGAATCAATTTGTGGAAAGGGACAACAAACGATCATTGCTTGTGAAGGAATTATACCCTTTTGAGTGCAAGCGCCAAGAAGACGAATGACATTCGGATGTTGGACTTCTTTAAGCAAGTTAAATTCGGACAAGAGATCCATTAGCTCAGACGAGGATCCGTTGCCTGGGTGTACCCGACAAAATCGATTGAATTAGCTTAGTGTCACCAGACTTAATTAACCGAATGAAAATAGAAACTTACTTTTCAGCATTTTAACAGCGACAGTTGTGTAACTTTGAAGTCCGTTTATCCCCCAGGCTTGAGCCTTTACAACTTTGCCGAATTCACCTTCGCCTAAGGTTTGTTCAAATATTATAGTCTCTCTTTGAATCTCCCATTTGGTTTCATACTAAAAATATAATAAAAGAAAAGGGTTAATATAAAAATACTTAGTTACGATAACCCTTTATGAAAAATGTCGTTACGAATTTTTTTTTATTCTGATTTACGAAAATGCTATGAAAATTTAAAGTCCTATAGGTTTCTTTCATCTTCAAAATTTATCTTTTTCTTCCGCGTTACATTTTTAAACCCCGAAGCGGAATATTGATTTTGGCGCGAAGAAATTCGATAAACTCGACTACAGTGCACGAACATCAAGGTCCGGCATAATTTTGTGAGAGATAAGGTTTATGCCAAAAAAATATATAATTCCCTGACACAAAATTCTGTTTTCAAATATCCTGTTATAAGCTGCGGATACACGACCCAAAAATTTCAGCTTAGTCTCTTTCCTTTGTCCGCTTTTAGAATATTGCCTTTGAATTTTTTGGAGAGATTATATAGGACTAAACTCAGACTATGCCGGTTAACTTATGCCCTTTTCCGAATTTTCTTGGAAGAAAATCAGGAACAGAGTTATCGGATTTAAAAGTTCAGGCGAAAGCGCAAAAACCCTTTGGGAAATTAAAAATTCCCTTAAAAACGTTAATATTTTTATATTTGAATGATTTTCGATAACTAGATCGTACATTCGATAAGTACTTCCGAGCCTTTAAGGGATGTATAAATATATTTGGATGACTGACTTACATCGTATTTCGTGGAGCAATACGTCTCGCTTAGAGTCTGCGTGTCAACGAGGGACAAGGAACGGTCATCAACGTATCCCGTTGGCGCTTCGGACAGAGTCACGTCGACGTGTTTACTGTTTTTAATTTGTTTCTTCTGTCGTTGGTTTTTAAAGTACAGGAACATGATGGAACAAGCGATTAGAACGCCGCAAGGAACGAAAACTACGATAATGACGCAGCTCTGACCGCAAAGCGGCTGAGTTGAAATTTCTGCGCGTAGAACGACTTTATTATAAGTTTCGATAAAATACGACGGTGATCGTGTTTTAATTACCCGCCGGACTGTTTTGTAAGGAGTTATTGTAAGACTCTAAATCTTGACTGGCTGTTGAACTCGCAATTTGCAAATCTGTCTTGGAACTTGAATAACTGGACATTCTGCTCCCGTAACGGGAAGTGCGATTCCCGAATTGGTCGGAAGAGTAACAAGTGCAGGAGTTGCGGGAGTAGCAGAAACAAGTCCCCATAGCCATTCCAATACCTCTGTTATTCGTCGCTTCAACCATCTCTCCCACAACAGTTTCTGAACGATATAACGACATAACATTAATGTCCTTTTGGTACGGAGGCAGTTTAAATACTTACTGGCGCAATCTTGCGGACAGACTGACGGAAACATTTCTTCTAATTCGTCGCAAATCATATCCGGACACGTTTTGAAATTAGGCGAACAAGTAGCGTATTTCGAAGTCGGTTTGCTGCTAAAGTCGAAACTTCGCCATTGACAAAAACCATAAGCCGAACCAAAACCGCAATTTGAAGCGCAATCCGATTCTGATCTTTCTTTGGCACACATACTATCTAAATTAAATCTCGATTACTTATAACCGCATTACCTTAAATAAATAAATATTTCACCAAATAACATTACTTGTATTGCAAGGCGACGAAGAAATTGAAGTTTCTGAAATTTAAGTTTAATAAAATGAAACTTATAATATTTCTTCATAAGTCATATTTAAAGATAATTACCTGATTTTATATTAATCCTAAAAACGTGAAAGGAATATTCATTACGAAATAACCACGTAACGTTAAGAAGGACTTGTGAAATTTTGGAATGTTGTAGACTGTGTTGGTTGTCGACATAAATGATACCAGTAAAGGGTGTAATGTTAAAAGCACCGATAACATCAGAATACGAAATAGAAAATTGAAATCCCGACTCCTTAATTACTGAGAATGGTTGAGCCACCTATTAATATAAAACAATTAGTAAAATAATACACGTTTCTCTTAAAGTAATTTAACTTAATTACCGTGTAGTATCGTCCAGCGAACTTAAGAACTTCAAACTCATCTTGAGTTACGTTAAGTTCCTTAACTTCCGCCGTGACGTTATGGAGTTGTATTTTAAACACAACCTAATATAAATAAATAAGCAAATACATACGCGTTTCAGTGTTTCTTTATAATTTATATAATAAAATAATTACTTGACTATGAGTTTCATTCGATATTAGCCCTCGATCTTCAAATACAACCTCAAAGCTGTAAATTGGACCGGGAAACTCCGGTAACTTTGAACTCTTTGGTTTTAAAACTGTACGAGAAAACTGAAAACATTATAAAAGAAAAATTTATATAAGAAATTGAAAATTACTTACGAACGAAAAAGACAGTGGCTTTCATATGTTGAAAAACATCTTCTTCCGGAACATGTTCAATTTTTATCAGATCAAGATAGTCCCCCCTTTTATAAAAGGCAATGTTGTTCGCGGATTTCGAGTCCAAATCTACCACGCTTAATCTGATTTCGAATTCGCTCGTCTATACCGTTTTTACCAGGGGATATAACAAAACAGCTTTTTTGTTAGAGGTACAGTATACAACAAATTAAGAGGCTACGCTATTTATATATTTATATGTATATACGTACATTCGTGACATTGTAGATAACGTTGGAAGCGTCGCCGAGTTGCAACTGGGGAGCGTTGTCATTTACGTCGACTATCACGATAGTGCCATTCATAAACATTTGTCGGGTTTCATTTTTTGAGTTGGAAACGCGACAAGTAACGACGAAATTGTGAGAATAATTTTTCTCCGCATCCAAGGAAGACACGAGGGTTAAGGCACCGGAAGTTTTGTCAACCGAAACAAAGTCGTTTCCTTTATATAATAACAATTACGAAAAATCATTTAAATTTGGCTAATATTTACCACCTCAAAAACCACAATTGTGTCACTATCTCATTGTAAAACGTTTATTATCCTTCACATTCAGATTTCAGAACTTAACTTAAGTGGTTTTTGTATTTAAACTCCACAAGTCAACACAATGGCAAGCGATTTGTAGAACCCTTTAACCAGGACAAGTACTTACCAACTGTAACCGAATAGCTGAGATAATTTGTTCGATTTTGGCACAAGGTTTGAGCGACAACGGGAAATAGGTAATCGAATGTGGTTCCGGGAGGTACAGATTCGGGAATATAGTAGGTGATATTAGATCCGGAAAAGCAAGGATGATTTTTCACGTCACAATACTCGTCAATATTCTTTTCGAATCGAACTTGGATTTCGCATCCTTCAGCATTTTTCATTTGAAGCGGAAAAGAAAAATCCTTTGTGCTAAGATCTGCGTTGACGAAAAATAAAAAGAGTACTCGATGAAACTTTAGTCTTATCTTCTGTCCTTTTTGTCCAACGTTTGAAGAAGATAATAAGAGAGCTTCTCCAAGTAATACTAATCCCAATTAATTAATTACCTGGTAGATGTAAGAAGTACTCAAACCTATCTCATTAATTTTGAGTGTAATCGATATACAACGACGTAATACCGATTTTTTAATACCATAGTTTTGTTTATATTATTAACTAGACTACTTATTTTTTTTGCTTTGCATTGGTACAGAAAGTCTTGTGAAACAGCCATCAAAGTGTGAAGTTTAGCAAAAAATTAGATATCACACTTTGTACATATAGATAGCTTAACTGTGCATGAACATAGGTATTTTTAACTAAGTTTTAAACCTAATGCATAGAACATATTCATGTAGGAACATATTACTACTCAATAGAAATCACTTAGAAATAACAGAAAGCGATTTATGTACATGGGTGGATGGAAGTCTTTCGTAGTGTCCATTATGATGTTTTCGACGCGAAGTTATCGTAAATTTCGTAGTGCAAGCCTGGTGGTAAATGTAATTCTGTTTGCCAGTGTACTCGCACTATAGTATTCGGTACGATTTTTCTCATAGTAGAAGCAACTTAAATCACGCGTCGCCTACGCTCTCCTACATTCTCATTATCTGCTACGTCTATTTGCCTTTGATAGTCGCGCGGTATACCGGGTGTACCTTAATGGATTTTGGGGGTATAACCGGGCCCGGGGGGGGAGAACAAGGTACTTACGGTCAAGCATTCTGACGGGAATTCCCTTAATCAGTAAAGTCCCATTTGACTCGTTAAAGGTAAAGAGATCCCGAATTCTTCTGGCGGCGTTGGTGGAAAGAGCTGTCCAGTTAGTGTTAGGCCTACTTTGACCATTCGATGAATCATCAAAGATCCGTTTCTTGACCCTCGGGCTTCCGAGTCGAATATCACCGCCATAATAGACATTGCTACCGCCAAGGTGCTCCGTTAAATTGACCGTGTCCAGTTGAAAAACGGGCGAGAATGGAGGAAACCCCAGTGGTATACGAATCTCCGAATGGCATTTAGGAATGAAAATAGTAACGGCTGGAATAAAGAGAGATAAAGAATATCGTTAATAAATAAAGAAAAAATAGACAAATTAAACTACTCGAGGACTTGTCGTTTAACATCGAACTGGTCAATACTTAACAAGTGTTTTATGTCAACCCGATTATTTTTGACTTTTCTACAACCGTTGTTAGTTACAATTCATAGACTAACTGAGTAAATTCATAGTAAGTGCTTGTTAGGCTTATGTTGTTAGCTTATATTGCCATAATACGTTCTCATTGACTAGTTACTTTCTCCGCTAAACAGAAAAAAAGGGTTGAGGTTTTCATTATTGCGTTACTTAGCAGTCTGGACTTCTGTATCAATTTTTTCTTCATAGCATGAAGATAACAATGGTACCTAATATTCCTTTTTTTCTTTCAAGCTCCTTTTCCCAACAATATAAGTACTTGGCTCAGTGCCTCGGGGAACAATGGCAGCCTGGAGAGAAATTGATTCTTCCAATAGTCTTTGCGTAGGCGCAATTTAAAAAACAAGACTGGTGAAGTTGAATTAACAGTTTCAGTATATTTGGGGAAACATCTATAGCTAAGCCTAAAATACAGAATGTATGTGTTGTTCTGTACGAGTAAAGGTAAAGACATGTACGGTTCATGAGAGGCGTATATGCCGCGTTTATGAATTTAGTTCCTGACTGCTTTTTTCATATGAGAAAACAGAGATTTGTTTGCCAAAATAAATACACTTTGGTTATGTTAAAACTTAACAATATTGGGTTCCATAAATGTAAGGGTAGAATGTAACTATCCTTACGGTTAGATATAAACGAAGCCAAATCCTAAACAAACCAAGATTCTTATACCTAAAACGTCTAAAAGGTACATCTTATCCTTTTCTCAAGGAAAAGTTTGTTAAGAAAACACTTCAGAAAAAGTGCACCATTTAAAGATACGGTATTGTTTCGATCAAATTATTTTCGGTGTGTAGACATTATTTGAAATTGAAACCAGGAAAGTTTGGACCAGATGTTCATATTGTTTTTAAGAATTTGTCCTGCACGAACTTCAACTTGATTATAGCATAAGTTCATAAGATATGTACCATAAGTTCTTCACTGGTTACTGAGAGCTTGTCATAAAGTGACGTAGGTGAAAAGTCATAGAGTCTGTCAAATTACAGACTAAATAGGAAGATGGACTACTCTAGCATTAAAAAGTATAGGAAGTGTTACACTTATGGAACGTATCTTATAAACTTATGATTAAGAGACGAACTTTTACAAGATATACAAAAATCAATATTGGTATTTCCAGGTTTCCAAGGATATCCGGTATACTTCCAGGTGTATATATTGTAATAGTTAAAAGTAGTGAAACAATGAAACAGATGTTTCTTATCTCTATCAGTATAGATGAAATTGACGATCACACATTTTCAATGCCAAATTTATACGATGTTTTTCCGTATTCCAAGTCACGTAGGGGAAATCCAAAGTCAGATAATCAAAGTAGATATTATCGCCTAACTTGCCTATAACTACTCATATTCAGGAGATTTGAATAGCGTAATTAGGGATTAAGTTCACGAAAAGGTCACCGGAGCTTTCCTGAGTTTCAAAAAACTTGTTAAAGTTCATAAAAAAAACAATGAAGTAGAATACGCGCTTAAACAACCCACGTTCCTAACAGGTTTAATTATGGAAATGCATCTCAAAAAGGTCGCAAACATATTATGCATAATTAAAGACGCAGGAGTGCCATGTTTCTCAAGACTTGCGTAAAATATATTGCATAAAGGAGTACCCTAGAACCACCTGAATTTTAATGAGAACTACTTCCGCGAATAATCTAATTTTATTTTTACTGCAAACTGCGAGTACTGTACGCCATGTGCAATGATTGGTTTGTGTCATCATGACCTTGAATTTCATTAATGTCAAAGGACATGATAACACCAACTCCTCTAAGAAAATCAAACAAAGAATGCATAGTTGCAGTTTGGCTAAAGACCCATAGTCTCTGTTTGGTCATAGCGTTCTGAAACATCCTGTATATTTAGCCTAAATTAAAGTAAGTGTTCACTAAATATAAACTTATCTTTCAGAAGGACCTTTGTTTTGAAGTGCAATTATTAAAATAACGTGGTGGTGAAATTTCTGCCGCTCTTATCTGAAAGTTCACCTGGACGACTTTTATCAAGAACTAAAATTTTGGTGAGGCGAGAATGGTTATTTTATTTTTGCATAAGGTACATAAATAATGCCTGGTTTTACTTAATAACAGATGGCACTCGAGAAGTTAAGATAGGTGCACACTTAGTGACGTCAAAGTGTACGTTATGACAAATATTACGACTTTCGGAGAAATAGATTAAACTTTACCCTATTAGAAAATCATATATAATCACCTTAAGGTATCATGAAAAGGTTTTGTATCATAACTTCGATGGAAGAAAAATTTAATACTTCTGTTGCAAGATAATTGGGCCTAATTAAAGGGCTCTTTTTACGAAAAATAAATAAAATACACAAATAGCTAAGTTGTTTACCGGAGATTTAAAAATTTAACGACGACTTCAGCTCAATTAGCCGAGACTAAATGAACAAATGAAAAAAGTAGGAAGTATGTAAAGGAAAGGTTTATTCTTTCAACCAGCTTAAATTTAAAGAAACACTCAACCCGTAAGAGGTTTGTTATCAATAAAGGCACGCTTTTAAACTAGTGTCCGTTCTTTATATAAAAATTGAAAATAAAAATTTAGGAATAACAGTTGTCTTTATTAAAACTATTTCCAACTTGAGTAAAGACCCTTTTAAAATCTCGAGAAATCGGATCGCTTTTATTGATAATCCCACACATTTCGAAATGTGTCGGGTTATTTTCAATTTTCCAAAGGTTAGTATATAGTAGTCTAGGTTTTGAGAAAATATGTGCAATTTAAAATAAAATAAAATGCAATTGACCCATTTTATTTTATTAATTAAGCCGCTATTGTTAATTGTCCGAATCCATATTATAATCTCTCTCTCTTTTATATCTTTACAGGAATACATACATCCAATAGGAATCATTGCGCCTCCATGTATCCCATGTTAATTTCTATGCGGGTTTAGTGGGTAGGGCATAATTCTGACTGCGATTTCAGTGATTGGTTGCAAGGCCAGGTCAGGTGCTCGCGCTAGGTTCAACACGCAGCCAGGTAAAATTCATCATACATAATGATTAGTCTATGGTACTTCCCACAAAATCCGAGTAGAGACGTTTGAAAATGGATGTAGCATAATGATTCTTATTATAGCGCTATGTATTTCTGGTTCTTTAAACCATAAATAATCTTCTATTAAAAGAAACAACGAAAATAAAATATGTTTCGAGGAAATGGGTCTTAGGAGTTAAGCCTAATCGGATTTAAGTAAGAAGATAACAGAATGAACTGTGACCTCCACACAAGACCTCCGATATCTTACATTATATAGGCTATACAAGAGATATTTTTCATATTAAACCTTTTAAGGTTTTACTGTCGGATGGAAAATATGACATTAATTTCTTTAATTAAAAACCATTCAAACTATTTCTTATTTTCTCTGCTTTTTGTTAAGAGAAACCCTACATAAAAACACGCTTGAAATATTCAAAATAAGGTCACTTCGACAGACGCAAAAAAAACACGTTTCTAAATCTGGAAACATTTTCATTCAAAATATTCTGTTACAGTAAATAAACATCATTTTGAAATATCAGTAAGCGGAAAGCTACAGCGTAGGGATACTATAGACTGCATCCCGTATGAAAAAACCGAGCTTTTGTATACCACTTTAGAACCAATAATGTTAGAAAAAAGTGCAATTCACGTGTAAACTTAATTGATGTTTACACAGCGTATAGAGCCAATGTGAATGTAAGGTTTATTGAAGCAAACATATCGCAGTTGACCTACTCTTATACAAATAGCCTAAGGGAACGTGTAACAAAGATACTTTATTGTGTAAAGCGGTCATAAATATCCAAAGGGTTGAACGTTCCTTTGTTTAAATAAGCCATACTCATATTTATCACCGATATTTGACGCGTCATTGGTAGACGGTTCTTTTCCAAATAGCCCAAAATCAATCAATAAATTTAGCGAAAACGTGCAAGCGCTTGCTACATCCCGAAGGATTTTTAGAGGCTTTATGTATCGGATTTTGATGGATTCAATTATCTATGTATGGAATCTATATAATATTTCTAAAAGGATGTAATATAGTTATATCAAATTTATTTTTAATCGAGAACACTGGTATTTAATATAGTAACTAATACATTTCATTTATATGATACTGTTAACCGCGACTTCACTGGCGGATAATTAGAACTTAAATTGAAATGTTATAAGAAACGGTACTTTCTATAGCATTATAGGGCCTAGTATATATAGTATAAATGAAAGAAAACAAAATGGAATCGTTTTATGGTTCACGGAGCATTTGTGCAATTGATTTTTAACGAGTACCTAGTAATGTAACAGAAAATAATTCCCTTTTGAGAATTACGAAATAAAAAGCAAATTTGAAAAACGTTTGAATTTAAGTTAGCTAGCGGACACAATACACTGAGGAATTTAGTGCTACCACATCCGAGAAAGATAAAACGAAGACAAACTTCTTTGAGTTTGATCTTATTTTTATTGAAGTCCGTGGTATTTTTCGAAATTTCGGTAACTCTCGAAAAGTTCTCTTTCATTTCAACTCAAAGTAGCCTTCAATTTTACGCCTTTGCGAGTACCGTCTCTCGCAATTACTTCATATCACCAAAACTATCGGATGTGTTCGGAACGCAGTGTAATTCGATGAGTAAATACAATACTACCAAGAATAACTCGTCGTTGTTAGTATATTGAACTTTTTAAATTAATTAGGCCTAGTGGTTCAATCCACGTTTGTATGATAAAAAATGCGTGGAAGTACTATATCCAAGGGGTTACTCACTGTCAGAGGTTACGAGTAATAATTTTCAAGGGTAGCAAGGGCGTTAATGATTAGGGTGAGTGACTGGCCCCTCGAATTTATCACGGGGATACGCTTTAGCACTTTGTACAAGTGTTCCTTTGCCGGCTTTTATAGGTCTAGGGCTTTCCGTCTATGTTTTCAACGCATGAATGACTTTCAAGTGGCAAAACGATATTATAATGGGTCCACCGCAATAATTGAGTTTTCGAGTAAGGGCCCTCTATCTAAAGGGACACCTGCCAGCCCATAGAGGTAGAAAGCTTCGGCCTGGTTCGTTCACCTATCATGACATCAAGATTGGGCTAAGTTGATCTTATGTTTATTAACTATAGTTCGAGGGTCGATCCACTCTGTAGAAAAATTGTTGTACAAAAATGCTTTCTAATGAAACCATATAGGCATACTATTTAGTGTTTTGTGTCAACATAGACTGGAAACTCTTCAGAATTATCAGTTACCAACCCTGAAATTTCCAGGTTTATATGAACCCTGAATTCAGCGAACAAAAAGTGATAGAATCTAGACTCTAAGTAACACCATAAGTTTATAAGATATGTTCCATAAGTATGACAATGCCTATATTTCGTAGTGCTAGAAACTTACAGCTCGAGCTAGTTCGAGAATTGACTACATGTGGTTTTGCAATGCATCTTCCTACTAATTCCGCACTAAGCCTTTGACAGCCCCTCACGAGAATCTATGACGTTTCATGACACGCTCTTAGTAACCAGTGACAAACTTATGGAACATATCTCATAAACTTATGATAACACAATATTGACCGCGAAGAGCGACTACTTAGAGTTGATGAACTGCGAATGAAGATTTACTGGGTAAGACGTAGACCTAAATACCAATAGCTACAACAAAAATCAGTTCGTCAAGTAAAGGTAAACTAATGGATTTTATATGGAAGCGAAATGGAATCCGTTAATAGGTTCTGCAGCTAGGTACCGTGATAAGTTACGTTCGCGAGATGAATGGTTTCATGTGGTTCTGAATTTTGTCAAAAAAAACAGAAAGGGTTGTACCCAAATGACACTCTAAATTTAATTATAATTATATTGAAATTAGTTCTTTGTTAAATTTTTTAAATATTCCACGTTGAGTTTCTACCATATTGAAGCAAACGGCCATTGAAGCGGAAATATACCACACACGAATACACTACGCACCTAAATTCAGCTGCTGACATATTAATTATAACTATGTCAATTTATACGTTGGCGAAAAATTGTTGACGTAATATAGGTCCAAATAGTAGTAGTCCAAACAATAAAGAAACTAAATAGTATCAGAAGGGGATAATAGAAGAAGGATGACACTCTGAATCCTCTTAATATTCTTTAGCCTTGTAACATGATTGAATTTTTCTCAGGTTAACCCTATTTGTTTATTTTCCTGCTCATCAAACCTCAGATGGGCTTCGCACCGTGATAGGGTGAATTCTATAACTGTTTGGTACTAAATCCTCAGCAATCAACCTACAAACATTGATTGTCTTGACGTGGGGCAAAAACTCACAAGCGCACGCGCCTTGGAAAATAGTTAAGCGCTAATAGACTAATGATGAGGGAACTATTTATCGCGTATGTGATTCGGTTTAGTAACCTAAGAAGTATTATATACTTCTGATAGTATACATTCAACGTCACTTGAGACTTATACGTAGACCGAAGCGAGATATTTTCCAAGCCTTTGATAGTGGTTTTGAGTGACGGTGAAAGCGGATATAGCTGTTATTATCTTATATATAAGAGGTCCATAAGAATGAGAAAATGGTCTATAATTATAGGATTAAACGAGGAAACCGCTATTACTTTGAACTGAAATGTTTTCGGGAAAGATTTTTGGTACCAATTAAAAGTTTCGAAGACACTCTTTAAGTCTGTAAGGAGCTTAGACTAATTGGATATCTGATTGACTTCGGGCTATTTTCGGTACTTTGGCGTTAAGTGAGTCATTTATTTGAGAAAAAGAACGGTTTTAAGTTCTAGTGATGGCCGATATATCCAAGTTTTACTGGAACCGATACCGAAACCAACCGGTTTCTTTACCGAATACTAACCGAAAAATCGCTTAATTTACCTCGAACCTTTTAATCGGTTAAGTACCATATCGGTTTATACCCATCACTAGTTTAAACTTTAATTTTTGTTTATTCTGTATTAGACCTTGGTTGAATTTTCACAGTTCGGCGGAGAGGTTTCAAAGAGAAAGGGCTCAAAACGTTAATTCTTGACTCGGTAAAGATCGTTCTAACACTACAAAGGTATAGGTGTTACTGATAAGTCTGCCATAAATTAAGTGGGATGTTCTTTGGGCGATTTTGAGTACAAAATGTTGACCAATGGACACTGTTTTCAAGCCAAGATATCATAAAACATTTTCGACTCGAAATTCGCCAAAGAACTTATGACATTTGAATTATTAGTTTACAAACCTTATTTTCAAAAATTGTGGTTAAAAATTTGATAATTTAAGGTGTTGAGACTTCTAACTGGGATAAAATTATTGATTTTGTGTTGGGGAAGAACTGGTAAAAAGCCGCGAGACATAGCAGCTGTGGGTTGATTTATCAAATCGGTAACCGCTCTTAATCTTTCATCTTTTAACTTTTCAATTAAGTCAAAGTTTCTTCTAGCAAATGGGTTCTCTCCTAAAATCGTAAGCTTTTCCTGTTTTGAGAAATCAAAGTTGTTACATCTTTTAAATCACACTTTCGTAACTTTTTGACCTGCTACTAATTTCCCTGACCTTACGGTTGCATTCAGTACCAGCCCTGAAAGTTTTTTTACATCACATTCTTAACAATTCAGAGTATTCATAGACAGGAAAATTTAGAGATCTTGAAGTTGATACTCGTAACTCAATGGGGAACCTTTCCATTGTTGTTGTTCGGAGACTAATAAGGCTAATTAGTTTAATAAGTCATTAGGGTCTTAAGACACAATCACAAGTTCACAACCCGAAAACGATGATATAATCATACAGTTCTAGCTAGCTGAACTCAATTCATCTCAATTTGTTTAAATAGAAAGAACGAGGTGTCAAGAAATAGTAAATGGTTTTCTGAAAAGCTATAATTTAATGTCCTAAAAAATATTAGACTCAATCGATAGAAAAATTCTTTTAAAGAAGTATCATTCCTTGAAGCAGATAAAAGGATCCCATAATTCACCAAAAACTTTCAAATTTCGCTCGCACTGACAGCCCAGTAACGTCGCAGGAAATTTTGTCAACCGTCCTGCCACGTTGCCCGAGGACAAAGGAATACTAGTCTTGGCCAGGTTTGGTGAATAGGCTTGGCCAGTATTAGTGTGTAGATTTGGCCAGGTTTGGCACATATAGTTGACCATTTATGGCGTCTATGGCTGACCATTGACTAGTTTTGTTATTGTTTACCCTATTCTAACTTGTCAACGATATTCCGGGAAGGCTAAGCATGTTTATCAGAGTAACCTGAACCGATTTCCACAAAAGTACAATGAAGCCATTAGGCCAACGTTAACCGAACTAACACCCTTTGTTTCGCGTTTCCGTAAGCCTAAGTATACTTTAACAAAGCACCGTTGCTACAGTCTTTCCGCAATCTGATGCCACACAGTAACCTTGTTGTTGTCGTGCCCTGACGTTGAAAAGGGTCAGTTTGAGGTCAATTACATAAAATACACCTTTAAAAACCCTGCATCCTAAAATACATGAATGGAAATGTCACCACTATATGGGAAATATTAAATATTATCGCGTTATTACTGATTTAAATAAAATCATGGAAAAGTCTTTCACAGACGGCCATTT
This sequence comes from Phalangium opilio, assembly GCF_054372755.1. Classification (NCBI taxonomy): domain Eukaryota; kingdom Metazoa; phylum Arthropoda; class Arachnida; order Opiliones; family Phalangiidae; genus Phalangium; species Phalangium opilio. The sequence goes on from NW_028324189.1 coordinate 673,489, forward strand.
TAAATTCACAATATACCATTTCGAGATTTCGTGAACCCAAATCAAACTTATCGGTTTTTATCTAATATCCCATTTTTAACAACTTACAAGTAGAAACGATGAAAAACGTAGTATAGTATTTAATTTATTAAACTAATTTAATAAATTAATGAATACGGCAAACTAAGCCGCGTAAAGACTATAAAGTAGTTCGACATGAATTTAGTCCGAACCAATGTAGTTGTAGCGGCACACGCCACGTTATATTCGTTAGGTTAATCAGGTGTATAGTTATAGTTCGTTGCTATATAAAATGATAAACTAACCTGTCGTAGTCGGGATGTTGAATTGAATTAGGAGCGAGAGGAAAACGAATACGGTGATAATAAACGGATCGGTAGTTCCGTCCACCGATTTCATGATAGCCTAAAAAATTAAACAGCCACGCCGAACTCATGGGTAGAAGTTTCCACTTTGTAGATCATTTGATAATAATGCCGGGGACTTGGCGATATTATCACACGTTAAAGGCCAAAACACGCTTTACTCCTTTGACAATATTCGCGAACTTCCCCGCAGCATCTTGGCTCGCGAAGAGCGACTCTTCGTTTGGTGAATTTTGTTAAGAGAGGACTGGCAGAGCAGCACCGAGAGTCGCGACTCGTAGCGAACTAAAGTACGTCACCTTTTTTCCAGCTAGCTCTAGGGGAACATCCAAACAGCTAGAGAGTGGAAAAACACATACACTTTTCGGCCGCCTACAACAGAACACACTGCAGCTGCAAAATACGACTTGATAAAGTTGTACTAAGCCTAAATGTAAATGTTATAACAGCGCAACCAGATTTAATAAGAGCTTTGTGTTTCGGAAGACGCAATACCTACCCAATATAAAAAACAATCCATTGTTTTGAACGAGAGTTTTAATTTATAAGCGCATGTGGCTACGGGGAAAATACAGTTTTTAATTATTTTCTGTTGTTTTTGATGGCATGGCGTGTTTACAAACTATTGACCTTTGTATTAACACGTACATGAAGAGCGTCTATCTACTATAGTTCTTAAAAATATTAATAAAATTTAAAATAAATGGAATAAAAACCACCAAGGTGATTTTTATAGATGACCCCCTTAGTAACAAGCACCAAATTCCAAGACGGAAGCGTGGGAAAGCGATATTTTAAAAGTCACAGTAACAAAGTGAAAGTAAAACGAATGCTATTAGGCCTAACAACACTTGGGAAATCATAGAAAGTCTATTTTTTAGAAAGAGGTTTTACCAACGTTAGCCTACTCTTTCACTAACCAAACTCAATTAAACTTACGAAAATAATTTAATATTTTATCATCCCTAAAAGACTGACGTTTTGCGCGTAGTGACGTAGGCCTACCCCTGGCGTCGCCACTGGTCAACATACTTCTAAAATGTACTTCATGGAAGGTCAAAATACCCACGAATTCCCAAAGCCCTTTTTCGAGCCATTCTAGAAGTTCTTTGAGTTATGATTTAATCTTACATTTAATTTAATCTTAAACGCTGTCAAGAATGTTGCGAATTTACTCTTTCGAAATATTTTCCCGAGATGACAGAGAGAAAAGAAAATAAAAATGTTTTCAAGGACTAGTTTCGCATATATTTTTTATCAAACAAATATATCATTTCTTTATATTAAAACCTTATAAATAATAATAATAATAAAGTAAGCTTAACGAAGGTATATTCACACTAAACCTGTTTCTTCAAGCCTCTTAGTGGTGATAATTTTCTTTTCTTTTCATTTGGAAAAGAATAGCATACAATCTTACGAATTCTTATTACAAATACTGAAAGCGTGGTATCATCTCCAATTCCCTCATCTCTACGAAAGATATAAAATAAAAACAAATGCAATTTGAGAAAGAATATATAGGCATACTCTTGATCTTAGATACAGACTCCTTTTTTGCAGCAGAAAATGAAAGAAAAAAACTTACATGTTTATGACAGCAATCCTAATGCATTAAGAATTAAAGAAACAACCTTACCATCAGTAATGTTTCGCGAGAGAGTCTTAAAGAATTTGTAAGCTGTAATGGTAATTATGCGACCGATGTGCAGAGTGGATTCTATGGAAAAATCAATTTTGAGTCGTAAATGTAACTTCTATTCATCAAGGAATTAAATAAATTCTTAATATAGGTTTATAAGAGTCGCCCAAAAATAAATCGTTATTATCGGTAAAGTGTCGAAATTATCATTACCGAACCACCACCAGCTCTACAAAGGCATCAGCGTTTCAATCTAGCAAACTAAAAGGGTCATTCAAGGGATTGCACGAGCTGTTCCTAAAGGGTTCAATATTTCGTCACCCCCTACAGAGAAATGGTTAGCTAACGGGATAAAACTTAGCAAAGGAGAAAAAGAGAAACAAAGATAAAAATAAAAGTACAAAAATCATTTTGGGGATGGACCATGCAGTATAACCCGACAAAACCCATAAATCGAGAGCGGACTTGCTAAAATTGCATATGCCTGAACACGTTCGCAATGTACAAAAGTTTGTGTTGAATGAATATCACGCTCTCTCTCTCCTACATATAAAGACTAAAACTGGAACAAAATATTACAGAAGACGTGTGTATGTCTACTATCATGATCACAGACAAATAGAATGAACAGAGAGTGTGCAGGAATTGGAGAGGCAGTGTCCGGAATGATATTTACGAGGCGGAGTCTCTAAATTTAGTCAACCAATCAGTTAACGGGTTACTCCGGGCTAGACTTTTCTCCTTTTCAATAGATACAGTGTATAAAATAATGAATATATTAATTGGTACCACGTTTTATATTTAATACGAAAATAGGGAATTCTGCTTTGAACTTTTGAAGGCATTCGGGGCGTTAAATTATAATAATACAAATAATTCACTGCCCTCCGATTTGTTGTGTTCCTGTTAATATTTTAGGCCTGCTTCCAAAACAAATATGCATGGGTTAAACGAGGTGTTAAATGGCCGCTATTCACACAAACTCAATGTTGTGTGTCAAATTGTTTTTCTTAACACAATTTTTTCCCTAACTTTATTCAGAAAGATGGAGGCGCTGTAAATCACATTAACGGCTTTTTAATAACGCGCTTTAAGGGGTTAAGCTCCTTGCGCAATTGTTACTAGATCGCTCTAGCTCGAGGAGCCAAAAATCTCGTCAACAAAAAAAATATTTACTCCTTTGTGTCATGAGATATAAAACTATAAATCAAGTAAGAATGTCTAGAGAAAAGATTGTATGACGTCTTTGTACCATCTTTTTTTTCTAGATGAATTTAGGCGTAATTTATATGATAGGGGCATGCGTTGTCGACCGTATATCAGTGTCCTGTCTAAGAAAATAGTGTTGCTTCAATGCGCCGCTAAGAGGACTTTGGAATAATGGTTTCATAGGATATGAGACATTATGCAGGCAAAGACCAACAGTTGACAGATAGCACCGGTCCTCGGGGATAAGATTCACTACAAATATCCAAGAGAAACGGACAGTATTAATACAGATTAGAATAGTAAGTAAGGTGTTTAGGAAAGACCTGTGCATTGGATATACTGATTAATTTGATTAGTTAAAATATACAATTGTTTAAATCAATTAGTTAGATTTCAACCGATTTCGTAAATTCCATTAAGGTTTAGAGTAAATAAAATTAACATAAACAAATTTGAAATGGCGATGGAAATAATATATAAAATTCCTCTACTATCAGCTTTAACTTTAATGAAGTTGACAGGTCCTCTGTGAGTTAACCAAGTTAGTTTAGAACTGATTTATACTACTCCATCTCACCTCTTTACTCTAGGGTAACACTGGATGAACATCATAAATATCTTTAGTGAAAAATATGAATAAGGTTTCCGTAAACACCCTCAGTCAAATACTGGCGAAATTTAAGATCAATTCCACTTGAATTTTGGGTTAACTTAAATTGATTCACCGGAATCTAATACTGTCACGTAATTTCTCTTTTCTTCGGTACTCATAAATGCTTTTCATTAACAAGGTTGTAAATAGAAAATTAATGAAGAGAATTTTAATATTAATAACTTGCCTTTAATTCCGCTCCTTATTTGCATAACACAGGGTGACTCGGTGACAAGGCGATAATTAAAGTCGAGACTATACCTTTGAGAGTCGCGATGTCTTTTATATATTTACGGAAAGCGGTTGCGCCGTGTCATTCCGGATAAATTTGCTAAGTCATAAGTGAAGAAATGCCCGGAGAACTTCAGTGTTTTCAAAGAATTATCGCGACTCTTGGAAGTGATGGGTGAAGAAACTCTCTTAGCGCCAAACTCGATAGCTTCGTCTCCCCGCAGCGATGAAACCGAGGGATTGGAAACTTCTCGCGTTACCACCTTCTTGTGTTATTCGCCAAGAAGGACCGCTAGATGCAGTACACGTCGACTAGCCCTCCGCTCCGTCTGGTGTTGTTTCTTGGCGCGAGAGAAATAACCTAAAGTTGAGTTGCCTCTCTCTCTCTCTCCCCACTAATAGATACTTCTTGGTTATCGTAATTAGAAGAAGGCACACGCAAATAACGATGTGGGAATAATTTCGGTTTGATGTAACGAACGCTTATAATTTGGCAAATGCCCAACCTTTCGGGTCATTTCGAAGGAAAGACCCGACACTTACAGTTAGAAAGAAGAGTTCCTGGTCAAGAAACGACCATTCGAAAAACGTACGACAAGTCAGCTTTTTATTGCCCCCATTGAAACAAGAAAAGAAATAAAAACTAGTAGGCCGAAGATGCTCTGAGAAAGTGGGATTTGAATTTTGACCTTTTAGGTTACAGTTATAAAATATTCAAGAAGCAATTTTGCGTTCAGTGGATCTCCATCCAATGATGTGTATAAGTTAGCAATAGTTTTAGGCTACTTTAATGTTAAGATTATCATCGCAATTACCAAGTAATTTCTAAAGTAAACAAATGTAGGCCTATTCCAAGAAAATAATAATCAACGCTAAGACTACTCCGAAGTTATAGGAAATCTCGAATAGTAAATCAGTCCTTGGAAAATAGGCTTATTATTAATCCCTATTTATGTATTAATCAATGAATTTAGTTGGAAAACAGCTAGATCTGTAATAGCTTATAGACCGCCTGTTTAGAATATAGAATATATTATGATATAGATAAAACGCTGAAACAGACTTATTTTCGGGAAATATAAAACTAAGGGCATGATTTAACTTGAAATGAGTTCAATATACAGCACTCTTTACCGCCTTCTTAGGTTATTTCCTTAGCGAAAAGAAGCACCGCTAGAGGCAGTGCGAGCTGGCTAGCCTCCCGCTTGTAATTAATAGTATGGCCTGCATACTGTTGACAAGGAGTGTATGAGTGTATTATAATGGGTTAGTTTTCAGTTATCTACGAATTTAAACACTGCGTATCACTCCGCTCTATAATCCTCAACAGTGCCATTAGGGAATGGAGACTCGTATATGTTCTGTCATTTGCTCGAGTCGACCTCTCACGTTCAACTCTAACACTAATGAAGTTTTCCCATTTAAAATAACGAAACTTCTGGCCAAAAATACACAAAATTCGCGGTCAACATCGAAAAATCAATATAGTTATTAAGGTAGCATACAAACCAATGAATTTACTTCATTTTACAATGAATATATTTACGTTATCTATATCTATATAAATCAAAGTCCTGACTGACTGACTGACTGACTGACTGACTGACAGACTGACAGATAATCAACGCCCAGCCCAAACCGCTTGCCCTAGAAGGCTGAAAATTTGCAGGAACGTTACTCATAAGTAGTAGGCGCGTACTAAGAAAGATTTTTCCAATCCGCCGCCATCTTAAAAAATGGCGCCCAGAAATGTAAAAAATCTTCTCTATGCAATTAAGTACGCGCGTTTCAACCGATTTCACAAATATTTAGTACACTGGTTTGCTTTAACCTTAAGACGGGCTGAATGGTCTTTCGGGTTCGATTTTTCGCCATCTTTTAAAATGGCGCCCAGAAATGTAAAAAATATTCTCTATGCAATAAAGTCCGCGCGTTCCAACCGATTTCACAAATATTTAGTACAATGGTTTCCTTTAACCTATAGACGGGCTGGATGGTATTTTGGGTTCGATTTGTTGCCATCTTTTTAAATGGCGGCCAAAAACTTAAAAACCCTTAATGTCCGCCTGAAAAGTAATAAAAAATATCCCGACGGGCTGACGGACTGTGCCGAGTGCCTTCGCTTCTAGGGTGCCACAAAAATATTAGTCATCAGTAAAATCTACACATTCTTTATATCATTTTAGATGGAAGTTCTTATTACACGCGAGCGACGCCGCGGGTAACGGCTAGTAATAGTATATAATTAACATTGAAAAGTGAGATTCCAAGATAAAATTAAATTCACTCATAATCCGACCGAATATAAACCAGAACTCCATTAAAACAGTCATTTGTTGGTGGCAAGGAATAAAGAGAAGAGCGTACTCTAATTAATAGCTACTAAAATTTATTATTAAACCTTTAATTAGGACGTACTGTCTAGATGCGTAATGCTTAAATTAACGGTCATGCGTCGGAAATTTATTTCTATTAAGTTTATATTACCCACACCCTTTAACGTCAAATTTCCGGGAACTTGTGTCTTGTACTAAGGTTTAATTGAGGTACAAGATTTTCTTGTTAAACGACCACCTAGAAAAAATATATATTCAATTAGGAGGGCACTAAACTTTGCATTAAGCTTAAATTTAATTACCAACATTGTCCTATCTAATCATTATTTATTTATTTATTATAATCTCTAAGATTAAAATTTTCAAATACTTGTACGTGTTAAGCCTATTTTGAATTTTCTAAGACCACCTGTTATGCCTAATATAAATTTTCTAAGACTAAGTGTTAAGCCTAATGCGAATTTCCTGTACTGTAAAAATATCTCAAAGGCTTAGAGAAATCCCTTTTTCATTCATAACATTACTCCATATTTAATTCAGTTAGTTCTGGCTCTCTGTCGCTATAAATCTATTTACCCATAGTAAATTAGTAAAATTCCATCACGCAATCGAAAACCCATTTGGCTCTTAAATTTTAAAAGGGAATCTCGTCTCTGGAAAAAGCACTTCGAGGTCTGTTTACGTTATATCAAGATTACCAAGACTACTTTTTATCTATGAGACAAATTATAATGTATCCCCTCGCCGTAAGGTCCTACACGCTGTCATTTGAAACTGAAAGATCAATTTACATATCCCATTTCAGGTCTACATACTTAAGTAGCTTCTTCAGTCCAATTTATCGGGATATATTAGTAAATATCTTCAAGTTCACAGAGGAAAAACTTAGTTTTTCTCCATTACAGTATTCGTCCAGCACTAAAAAAATAAGAACTAACTTAAGATTTTTTTAAAGAAATTGGGGTTAAACCATGTAGATAAACTAACTGAAGGGGAATTATACCTTGGAGAAAGAATTGTTTTATTGATTTTTTATATTACTACCAATAAGAAGCAGAGAGAAGATTGTAAGAGGAGTAGAAGCTCAAACTATAATTTTGGTAACACAAAATATTTTTAGCCTTAGTCCCCATCTTTTCTTCAGTTCATCTGGTTAAGCTAAACTACAAAACATCCTTAGGGATCGATAAATCCGTGACAAAAATCATCAGTCAATATCAAGTATCTTTATTCAATGAAGGTCCCAGTCCCAACGATAGTGTCGATGTGTGACGATGGATTGACTATATTTCAGTACTGTGACGTCATTGAATATTAGGGTCATGAATACCGATCAATGTATTGCCTAAAACCCCATTCTAAAACCTTCACTTTATGTTTATTTATTTATTTATTTATTAAATATTACTTAAAATCTCAGCTGCGATACTCGCTTTAATCTTTAATTATTTTAGTTTCCCACGTAATATTGAATGTATCTTTGACCTTTTGATGTTCAAAGACAACCAAACACCGAGTTAGTTTCTCTCCTTTATAAAATATGCAAAATGTCATCCCACTTCATAAACAAGAGCAATATACTTAACCCAAAGTAAATTCTCGATACCTGAGCTGTCACGAAAGTGGAATTTCAACATTATTAGAAAAGTTTCTGGTTTCTAAAATTATCAATTTTGAATTCATGCAAGTAGACTATTTTACATATTTAATACTAACGAGATATGCCTACTTTTTTTTATTATAACTAAGAGTTTTAGGTTTCCGTAATGACTGAGCTTGAAGAATCCTTCCGAACTTACTATAAATTCTCCAGTATTCAATAAAACCCCCACTCGGAAATTAAGTTCGCACGGAACAGTTCGTAACGATGGGTTGTCTTACTACTCAAATATTTGCCTTTAGTCTAGATCTTAAAACTCCTTACACTTTTCCTATGGGAATATCAAGACGGTTAAATCCCATAGTTGCATACTAATATAAATTTACATCTATACTCTCATTAAACTGAGCTGGTAAAACTTAAGCCTTTGTCCTAAACGTATGGTATTAGTATATATTGTTCTGGGATTAAAGGAAATAATTATAGTATTTCTTTACTTATTTAAACTAAACGCAAATCGCAAATAAATAATTTGCTAAAGAATAATCCTACTCGATAAGAGATGAACTTAAAATTATGTTCTATAGAATATATGAATCAGTTCAGTTCTCAGTACATTGAACTCTCATTTTGATCAGAAATAGTATATTACACTAACAAACTTGATGAATGGAAAAATACAGACAAACATAAGCCAAGGATATCAACAAAATCTCTAAACAAAATATACCCCAACAAACAAATCTTTATTTAAAGGTCTTAGCATAAGTTTATAAGATACGTTCCATAAGTGTAACGTAGAGACTTATTGAGAGCTATTTCGACACGAGAATTAACTACATTCGGTTTTGCAGTCCAGTTTCCTAAGCCTTTGCCCAGCTAAAAGGTCGAAGGTCATTCGTAGTTCAAATAGTTACATCAAGTAATGGATGTCATACACAGATTAAATTTTGACTTCAAAGAAATACATACAGAATAACACAAAGGATCAAAAACCTATGACTAGCATAACAACTAAGCCCTTTCAATAGAACGAACAGGAAAAACAGTTCAGTTCTGGAAGTTCGATTTGATTTACATTTCAAAATAAAAATTTACTTCCATTTTTAGTATATCGATATTCTTTCATATCTCTTTGAAGCAGAAACCATTAAAGGTGGCGCTCGCTAGAATAATAAGTTATTGGCTCAGGTTATATCGTCAGTTTATTCCTAACCCTTATTGAAACCTATTTCGTGGTATAAGGAGTTACCTTTTGGGGATCGACTTAGCCCTTTAACTTAAATTATGGGCTTAGTATGCAAATAAGCCGCGATTCTGTTCAACAATGATTTGGCAATTGCATTCAAAATGCAAATACAGGATGTTTATGATAAGTCTGCCATAAATTGAGATATATCTTACTAAAAATTTCTTGTATCAGGGGTCAATCATTGTTTGGGAGCCCATGTCCCCGCAACTAAATGTTGTACACCCCCCCCCATGTTCTTTGACCCTTTCCACGCAGTTTGACCCCAAGAACGCACCGTTTAATTTATGGCAGACTTATCAGAACCACCCTAGATATAAAGTTGGAAAAATCAATATGAAAATTTTAGAAGACAATGCAAGCATTGGATATCAAGGAATTTCGAGGCTGAATGAGTTCGGGATTTGTAAATGTACGCAAATACCTTTGCGCAAGTCGTGTAGTACTTCAAATCTCTGTGGAATTTATGGGCTTTGATTGTAAGGGTTTCATAGAGCGTTAATTTTACGGGTAACGTAAGTTCACTAGAATGTGCCCTTTAGACTCTCAAAAATATTATTTGAAAAAATACAAAAAAATAACGTTTTCGAGGTAATTTGAACCTAATTTAAGATCCAAAAATATTCCCATCCTACCTGATGGTTAATCATTAGTTTAATCACGCGTATAAGAAACGTTTTTTATTTCCTGGAAGGGTGGGGGAGGAGGGTTGAAAAGTTAGAAGAATTTTGCCACATAAGCTCTCAAATTGATTGGTCTAACGGCTTCACTTAAATTGCGATTTTCACCCGAAACCCTTTTTTAAATAGATGAAGATTTTTTCCACAGAAAAAAGAATTTTGTAAAACAAATTATCTTTGCCCTCCCTTTAAAGGGAGTGTGAAAACGAAAACAAACTGATTTTTTATCGATTCTTCTATTAATTATAAGACCTATCTCTATTGTAAAACATAGACGAAATACTATTTTAAATATCAAATTAGTTTTAAGATTTTATAATAATTTGAAATCACAATAACGACCTGTCTTCTGTGTAACAAATTTCAAATTATGTATGAAATCTCGACCTAATTTGAATTTTAAAATCATTCGGAAAGATATGCAGATTGGTCTTTAATTAGTAGAATTGATAAGAAAAACACATGATTTTCCACTTCACCCTCCCTTTAAATGAAATTTTGGTTGCAATTTCGTTTTCTGGACAAAATCCAAATGAAAATTTGGAAAAGTATCATCCTTAGGGTTTTTAGCCATAATATTTATATAGAATTTGCATCTAAAAGCCTGGCCGAAATAGGTATGCAATCACCTAGGGCTAGAGGTGTGAGGCGGAGAATGGGTTTGAGCAATTGCAGGCAATTTTGATTCCACGAGCTTAACTTGGGTAATGGGCAATTTTGGAAGATTGCGTATGACAATACGGGCGCCATATGACGCCAGGATTTATTAAAGTGTATGGCCTATTTGACTCCCAAATCGATTAAATGAAACCTCCTCGAAAACTGTTGATGAACCTTATCTGCGCGAAGTTTATTTGAAAAGCTTGTTGCCTCTTACGAAAATTGGGCTTCATAACATTGGCTAAACGAGAGGAAATACCGGCCTGTAGGCATCAAGGACTGTAAATGTAAACAGGACCAGTAAAGAAGTAATGTTTTGCGAACATCATTTACCAAATACGGTTAAAAACACTCTTCAGGAGAAAATGATTGTGTGCCAAGTTTTCTAATCCCGTTTAGTGTATGTAATATCCATGCTTTAGACGAGACTGAATGAAAGTCAACATTTTTGGCCGACAGTTAGTCGGAAGCAATGAAATTTGTAAAGTTATTAAGCGGGGTCAAATTGTGTATATATACTAACGGTAAGTGAAAGTCTATTCAATTTCATTCATAGAAGCCCTTCAACTCAAGTTTTATTAACATTAATAACGTCAACGACATCCATTTCCATAATAAGTCTATCAGAGGGTTTCTTTCCCCGAGTGGTCAGGAACTTTCAACCCTTAACCCATACAAAAAAAAATATCAAAACATCTATCAGATCTTCTCTTAAAGTTTCCCGATGTCTAATAAATACATTGCTACTACAAAACCCCAGCAACGACTTAAGTAATCCTTTCAGTTTCAGACCAATGCAATTTGTTTTTGAAGGTTCGAAGAATTGTTCACGTTATTAAATTATAAGATATGAATTTATTTTATTATTCCACTAGAATTAAACAAAAGAAAGAAAAAATTCTACCCATTGACTTATCTTCCTACTGCGCTTAAAGGGCCAACGCAAACGCAATTGTCATGGAAAGCTCAAATAAATTATTGTCGAACAGTGTAGGTTATATTTACGAGTAGGAAGTTTCATTTTTATGGATATTTTATTCACTAAACCCTTTTTGAATCGATTTTATGATCAGTTGATGGACAGTCTTTTCTTACTAGTGAGTGGTTTGAAGTTTTGTTTAAGAGAGTACCTCCCGTAGGGATTTCTGAGTGGTTTTCGAACGACAGACAAACTGGCACGGGATATTTTTGATTCCCAAAGATGTTTTTAAACGAGAAATTAGGCTTACATTTGTACGGATCAACAGTATTCGCCAAGCCAAGTGATTCCTCCCTCAACACAAGCTCAAAATCTTGTAATTAAAACGTGTTTTCTAAGAAATTAAAAACTAATCTTCTCACGTTGTTTATTCCATTCAATTCAAATTTACTGCTAAAAGAAAATTTTACAATATGAGCCCACGCTTAACGATATTAATCTGACGTATTTTGTAATTCAAAACTAAGCCAATTAAACGTAGACTCTTTATACAGAAGCGCCTTCTTATAATTAGAAATTCGAACCCCAATATGGTAGACACCCATTGCCTAATAAAGCCACCAATTACTTTTGAAGATCTTAATTGGATAATCAATTTTACTCATTCTACTCATGCAGTTTAGTCTCCAAGACAGGATTATAAAATATCAGGAAGCCAAAATTCCTACGAAATCAAGGGTTTTCAAGGAAATTCTTTGTCTTTGGGATAGCTATATTCTTTATCTTGCCAATGATACGTACCAAAAACTAAGGCTAAAACATTTAGCAAGCAAATCTCAAACGATAGTGTTAATTCTCCACATACCACTATGAAGTGTCAGTTACAGAGTAATCCTTTGACGTTGTTATTTAAAATATTGGACAAAACAATAAGCCCTGGTCTTAACCAGACACTATTGGCTTAGTTTCTTATTGATTTTGTACCGAAAGTGTAGTCTCGATACAGGGCTCAGAGCACCACCCTAGTTCAGTTTCTATCAAGTGGATTAATCTGTATTCTAGGTCAGCCTCCATAAATCTTTCTATGGAATTGTGTTCGCCAGAGCGTTCCTTAATTAGATGGCTCCCTTAGAAATGAGTCCAATTCAACTATAGCTACATTTCAGGGTCGAGAGAATGGAACGCTACTCACACAATTTTTTGCGACCCATGGATCGACTCCAAAGAATAATTTTTTTATTCTTATTGGCTGTATGCATTCCTGTTAATGACTATTGCGATTTTAATTTCAAATTAAGTGTGTTATATTTATTCGTCAATTAAGGTTAAAAACAGAAAGAATTTTAATTAATTTTGTAATTACATTTGAAAGAAAATTTTTCTTGATGGTTTTCACTTAAGATTTTGGAGTTAAATAAACAGGAGCTAATTAAAAAACATAAAAAACTGTCCTTTTTGAGAAAGTTAATTAATGCAATAACCCTATAAAGTGAAACCTTTTTATCAGGCGATGAATAGACGAATTAAATAAATAATATTTTTTTGGAAAACATCTCTTAAATTATCGAGAATTCTGTACAATCTCCCATGAAAACCTCAAGTGCATATAGACTTGCGATAACTAGGTCTCCTTAGGTCTAGAGCATTTTTATATCTTGCTGGTCTAAGATTTAAAATTTAAATGTAATAGGCTACTTGTTGGCAAAGTATCATCATAACGAGTGAAACTCTATCTTTGGAAACTATGGTACGGGGACGAAGTTCGTTACAGGAGATAATAACAAAGATGTTTTCATTTCCGCTTCTTGGAGGACTAGATAGGGTTCATACAGCACATTTTTCGGTATATAAGGTTAGGTTAGGATCGATACTTAATGATTTTGTTAGCGAGGTTAAGTCGAGCCCTCTAGTATTTGTTGTAGAATATTCCAAAATAAATTTATAATTATAGTTATATTTATTTTAAATTTTTCGTTTAATTTAATAGCAATTTAATTGTAGAAAGTTTAATTAAACTACTTGTGACTTAAGATTGATTTTGATAATTGGTAGGTGACGTTCAAAGAGTAGTTTATGAATGGTGAAACAGGTCAATATTTTTCTATAGTTTCATGTATACTCTCAGATAGCTATAACTAAGCAACTTTCTAAAAGCTGGAGCCTTTTTTATTGCTATATAAAACCACTTAATTTAAACAAACTTAGGTAGATTATAATTTAAATACATTTAAATTCGAATAATATCCCGTGAATTATAATTATAATCATACCGATCTTTAAAAAACAAATTAAATTTACTGAATTTCTGAATCGATTAATCTTCAATTATTTCAATTAAATCTAGGAATTTCTGATTATTTTAAACATTTTTAAATTTTAAATAAATTAATATTATTGGCTTTCGAATAAAGATTTTGTATTTAATTGATATAGGCAAACTATCTTGTAAAAATATTCAAATGTTCGCTTCACCCTGGACATTACTGTATTACCAAAAGGATTCTTACCCTCTGGAATCAACGCCGTTCAAAAACATTACCTAAAAACAATAACAGTTTCCTCCCCCATTCTGCTAGTGTGCTGCGCCCCCTCTCACTCCGTTGGAAGTAAAACAAAATACAAAATGTATTGTTTCATTGTATATATTCATATTGTATATTTAATTTTATTTAATCTTGTAAATCTTACCTTTCTAATGCTAAAAAAAAAGGTATGTACCAATTGCTTGCGAGCCAATAGTGGCTCCTCCCTGCTTCAAAAGGGATCTATATAGATGGCAAATAAAGATTCATTCATTCATTCATTGCAAGAAAAACATTTCTACAGGCGCTATGGAAAATAACATTAGAACCTTTCCCCTAATTGCGAGTTTCACATCGATGCAGTAGTCGATATAAAATTAAAAGTTATTAAAGATTTCTATTTCATAAAATCTACCATTCCCACGACTATATAGTTGTATTGAACAAGATCGTAGTAGTAGTGGTAAACTCCAAACAATATACGAATCAAACGATAAAAAATTTAACTACTTCCGCTAGAACTTTTCCGCTCGTGTAAAGCACAATAAGTTATTTTGTCATTAACCCCATACGGCGATTCTTTATTGCTTATAAAGGATACGCTCACCGTTGGCCAACTCTCACTCGGAAGACTTAGACAAAGAACATTTCATACGGACACAATATCTACAACTGAAAAGGGGAAAACTCAGGAATTGCGCGAAAATGTCTCGCGCTCTAGACATCAGCTTTAACATGCAAATGTGAATGGCGCGAAAAACATCGCACGTGCTTTTCAATTCTTCATTTTCAAATAAGGCTTAGCTCGTACACGAATTATACCTAAATCGTCTCACAAGGACCAACATTTTACGTTGTGTGCCAAGGCATAGTGGGCCATTTTTAACTGAAAAATCTGGGTCAAAAATATGCGTAGTCTGCTTTTGAGTCGAAATTATTGAAAGTTTGAAATGTTTCTACTGTGAAGCATCATTTTGCTCGAGATTTCTCAGTTAATCATCACGCGTTAAGCCTTGGCACGCGCATCGAGAATAAGGTGGATTGAAATCATTGAACGAAGAGTCCATATGGTCTATTTTTGTCTATTAAAAAGTAAAGATACAACATCAAAAGAGATGATGACTGCAGTATGTGTATATATATTCTTATTTCCTTCCGTATAAACTTGGGAAAAAGTTTAGCGCATTCCATAAACCATTTCCGTGATATTTTTTTTTTCTTTCGTTCTTCTCCCCTTCGAGTCCACTTTCATTTTTCTGTGTATGTATTTTTTTTTTTTTTTGGCCAATCGATGGGGTTATCGCGAAAAGTTTCAAAGGAAACGCGTATAGGCCATGCAGAAGCACTTTTTATGGCTTAAACCCATATATATCAGTTACGCGTTTGTTTTAACTTCCTCTTGCCAGTTTTTCATCCAAAAACACCCCTAAAATTGCCGTCTGCCTAAAATCAAAAGTATATTGCCATTTATAGACCGGTAATGACGGGACTTGGAAGGAAAACACTTTTAATCGGGTCATCAACGTTTTTCTAATAGTGATTTAGTTGTGAGCCACCATTTTTGCCATTTGCCGCTGGCAATTGAATCTGTTTGCGGGCGTAAGCGGAAAGAGTTTGCGACAAGGAGGAATTTGTTTGTTATGTTACGCAGACTTACGAGTTATTTACTTATGTCAGGATTCTAGCAAATAATAGAATTTTCTACGCGATATCATTTTTAATTAATAAATGGAAACGTTGCAAGCGCGCCAGTGTTGCTATCGAGGCCTCGAGGGGCTACTCACTAAAAGTAATCGATGTACACGCAAAGTATTTTCTAGACGGATTTATGTTAAGAGCTAGACTAATCATTATAAGTAAACTTAACCCTTAGTAAGACGTACGGATAATCTGAGAGTGATTAGCCCCTCGAAAGATTCTCATTACCATAAACCATAGTCAAATAAAGGTTACAAAAAAAATACTCTGAAAATGGGTGAATTATAAAAGAGTGCATGCATGACGATATAAATTTTAGATACGAGTAAGATTATGCTAATATTCTTGAAGCATTCCCTAGTGTTATCTTTTTAGGGATTAAAGATGATGGAAATAGGAAAGCTTGAATGATCTAAAACCTACAAAGAGAACAGATCCCCAAGGTTTTACCTGGAGACGAAACAAAAAGACTTTGTTTTACAAGTTTACTATAGACCTTTCCTTCGATAAAAATATTTCATACGCGTTTGTACTTTAGCGGTATGCTTATCTATCCCCTATAATGCTATTATATACATTGAATATTTTTCCCCTAATAATTGGGATGGTTATAAAAAATTTTAAACTTCAAAAAAAAAAAAGTAAAAAGTAAGCCAATAAGTATAACAACTCCACTTTGAAATCCTCTTTTTCGAGTTTTAAAAATAGGGATATCTCGAGCCTAGGTCTTTCTCATAGAAAATATTATGGACACGAGTCGTTATCAGAAGCCAGGGTTTCTTTCCCCCAACCCCCAAAAAAACGAGATGGGGGGAGGGAAGGGGTTCTAAGGCTAACCATAATGATTACGCGGGGGTTCGCAAAGCCCAAAAGAAAACTCAGTGTGCGGTTTTTACTCTCGCCCTTAGAGGATAGGTAGATTTCGAGGAGGACTACGCTGAAGAGAAGCTCAAAACGGGTCCCTTTAGCAAGGAGTTAACCGTAATCTCCTTTATCTATCAAGGCCCGTGCAGGAAGGACATTGTTGTATAGGAATGCTAGTAATTTTGAACCTAGATGGTGCTGTTTATCAGCAGATTCTAGCGTAATTGAGATTAGGCCCGCTTTAATAATAGAGATGGCGGATAGGGAGCTAACAGTTCTGACCCTGAATCGGCACACCTCTCTATCTCATACTGGAGTTTCATCCCCCTAGCGGTTGGAAACAGTATTCTACGCACAAAAATGCCAACCAGAGGGGGCTGCGTGACGTCAGACTATCTCTTAGCTCCCTATTGGCGAAATTTGTAAACTGATGTCACAAAAGTCGGAGAAAAGGAGGGCGCCTCTAGCTGATCTTCTACACATGTATTTAAACTAGTCTTTGCTAAGCTTAGACGGCCCGTCAACTCCACCCCTTGATTATGGGAGCATCTAGTGGCATTTTTTTAAACTAAACTACATCCGAGGCTTAATTGCTTTAAACCTAGAATATTGAAGGTATAGTGTATTAATGTTTTAGGTAGGAAACGCCCGAGAAGGTGGCAAAAGATATGTAGATTTTACTCCGTGGAAAAGGGAAGAATAAGTTACTGTTCTTAGGTGGAGTGGGCCACCACGCTAAATGGCAGCTACCTGATAAGTTCTTTTTAAAGCCACTGAGGTGGAACTTTTACCGAAAAGAAAAAGTAAAGCTTGAAAAAAAAAAATGGAAGCCATGGATTCCAGATAAAACGAAAAGGGTGAAGGGAACATAATGGCTTTAAAGACAACGACTTTGCAAGCGAGGCTTTACACACACCCTGGGTTTAATACCAATATCTCTTCTTCTTTTAATTACCGAAGATGTACGGGTTTTCAAAGACTATGAACCAACGAAATTTGGTTAACCGTAGAATCTAATTTTAAAGAACAACAACAACAAGAAGAAAAACCGATAAAGAACTAAATAATGCTTGGCTAAATATTAATAAAAAAATGACGTGAAGTGTTGAACCTTTTCGAACGATCCACAACAAGTCATATCATTTAATATTTAAATTAATAACCCTTTTCTTTCATATATAGGTTATGGGTTTTTATGGTTCGAATTTACTTAAAGGAGAGGACCACCACTTTCGCATGTTAATTTTAAATCAAAGGCCATGATATTATGGTCTAAAATTTGCTAGTAGTTTGTGTTTTTGAATTAATTTTAGTTAATTATAAATTTATAACCAAATTAGAGATGGAAAGATATAAGGATACATTGAGAAAAAGGCTAGATAATATTAGCTGTATGTTTCTCCTGTTAATACTGATAGAAAGTAATTTCAATATTATGGATACTGAAATTTCTTCGCGCCCTTCCTCTAAAAAATAAAAGCTTCTCCTACAGAATGTGACGCGATCTTTTTTAACTTTAATTAAAATGTAAATTTTTCCAGTCTGTACTAACCCTATACTAAGTTCTACCCTTCTGAAAAATTCTCGGCTAGTTTCGCTGTTTATCAGAGCGAATACACAAAGTTATCTTAAACTTGTAATGTCGATGCATGGGGAAAGGAGTCCAAAAAGAGGAACTGAGCAAATTCAATCGAGATAGGCCCGGGTGTAGCGAGTGTCATTTGCATAGCATTACTAAAACAGCTAGAGGTATATGAGGGGGGGGGGCATAAAGAAGTTTGAATTACTAAATTGCGTCAGATATACTTTTACGCGTCGAAAATTCAAAATATTCCAATTGGGTTTCTTATTTCTATTTTTGCAGGTGTTACGTACTGTAATTCTGTAATATTATATCCAGTATATATTATATTTTTTCAGTTTAATACATGATTTTTATTCAGGATATGACTTGGCATAAGTTCACAAGATATGTTCCATAAGTTGAGTAACGTTAGCTAGCTAACTGCATTTGAAAATTTCTTTTTCAAATAAAGTAAGAATTTGAAATCCACAGAGGCTTGAAATCCAAGCCGGAAAATTTACCTATAGGCAGAAACGGTTTGAAATCCCTCGGGCAAAACGGAGATATTTTATAACATATTTTTTATTGCCCATAAAATTGCTTCAAAATTGCCTACCGCAAATTTTTGAGTAAATTTATATTAAACGTAAACAGATTTTCTTTAGTGTACGTTTAGAAAGTCCTAAGGCCTAAATTATTCCAAAAAGTTTCCCTAAATTTTAACTTTCACTCAAATAACCTTCGGGTAAAAGTTATATGTATATTATTCGCTTCCAAAAAATTAGAAAATACTTATAATTTTAATATACATACAGGGTGTTTCTGATAAGTCCTCTACAAAGGATGGGTTTACAATTTTTCTTATCTTGGAAAATACTAAAATCCTAATGTGTTATCAGCGATTCAACAAATACATTTCCTTTTCTAACGTATCCAAAATTTTTAAATGTTTTTCGGAGATGCTTTTGGGTTTACAAAGAAACAAAAAATTTGTAATTATTTGCTTCCAAAAATTGGGAAGGGATACTAATTTGAAAAAGCGGAATAGAAACACGATTACGTAAACAACCTCGGTCATTTTAAACAAAGAGTTATATTAAGGGGAAACAAAAGACAGACATAATGACATCGGATAGAGGCGAAAAAAGTGTATTTGTATATTTTTTTACTGGGAATAAAAAAGCGTTTGCCGAATTCTAGGGAGATGTTAGCTTTGCACGATCCGTTTTATTTTAAAGTTAACACGCAATACTTGAAGTTTATTATGCTCCGTACGTTAATTTAAAAATATATGCTTATCCTTAATTTATGTTGCAAAAATGCCTAAAGTACAAGTTTCAAAGCACACAACTCGAAGCTATATGTAACGAAATTTCAATAAAACCGCTTGAATAAGTTATCTAAATTGGCACGTTGCAGTCTTGAAGGCATGAAAGCGGTCATAAAACATATTTTATCTACCTTGATTGGCTATTCATGTAAAATTTCGAAACCAAATAGGCTACAGAAAATTACTCCCCACTCTCTCAGCTCAAACTACAGTGTAGTGTTGTCAGGCTTTCTGCGAGTCAAATTGCGGTCAAGTACTGGGTCAAACTGAACTGCTAGCCTTTCTCTAGCCGCAATCTTTTGACTTACCAACAACCTGGCAACACTGGGGGAACACGTGCTCAACTTTACGTTCCCATATTTCCCTTTTTAAGATAGCCAATTAATGTTTTGAGGCAGCTAGGCATGTGTACTTGAAGCGCAATTCCCTTCTCTAAAAATCTTGTCAAAATTGCCGAGGTGGAACGGAAGAAAATAATAAAATTGGGGTGGAGGAAAGCTAACATTATGGATTTTTGCAACGAGGAGAGAGAGAGAGACAATGACCCTACCACACCCGGCGCCCTAGATTTTCTCCCGGATAATCTCGTATCTCCCTCTTTCTCTCTCTCATTTCGCCTCTAGCTCTCTCATTCTTCCTCCTCTCTCTCTCTCTTAACTCCTCAGCTTCTCTCTCCCTTTCGTATCACATTTTTGGGCCATCTTTGAAGTTTACTTTCCCGCGATATTTACTAGGAATTTTCATTTTTACAAAACGCGGGAAGTAAAGAATTGCAAAAGCGAAAACGCCAAAGACTCAAAAAGATAATTTTCCTCGGGATGACTTCGTTTAAATATCAAATTGAGGATTTTAGAGGGAGAGGAAGAGAGAATGTGTGTATACCATTTCAAAATCGATTGAATGGAGAGAACTTTGGAATGCATCCATAGTTGGAAGATCTTAAAGATTAGCATCTTTTCTTCCAGAGTTAAATTACGCGATTGCTGAATAATTAAGTTTAATCATTTTAAGAATGTTTTGAAATGATGTATAAATTAAGAATATATTAAAAATTTATACGGAGCCCATTTTCATTTCTGAACTCGCACAATTTTTGAACCTATTTTCAATTTGATAATTTTAGTTTTAAACTAAAATAAATAAAAACAATGGACGTTAAGGTGTTTAAGTAACCCTTTAAAGTAGGCGACCATCTATCCAGATGATGCTGTATTTGTAGGTTCGGAACAAAATTAAACAAATACTATACTGTGCTCTAATATTGGAGACGAAAGATAAGTTCGCGATAGATTTCAAAGTATTCCTTATAGAGACGCCCACTAAGAATTTTCGGCAGTACGGTTACCATGGAATAAAGAAATTTAAGGCTCTGCTTAAACTATTTGTATAGAATGTAAAGAATTTAAGAGAGAGTGAGAGAGCTATAGGCGTTGAAACGCAATCTTCCTTAGTATAGCGATCAATCTCGTACATGTCGAACCAAATACTTCCTCCCATCTCGAGTCTATTCTCATCCTATAACACAACCAATATATATATCGTTGTAAAAGTTTTCTCGAAACTTTCACCGTAAATTCAATCTTATAGTGGGCGATTGTTTCGTCGAGGTTGACACTCAATATATTCTGAATATTTATTATTAAACTCAATATTTCCTTAAGGCATTCCGGTGTTTTCGACTTATATTATGTTTACAAGCGAAACTTTCTATGGAAACTAAGTTGAAATTTGTTTCTTTGTCATCGACGTTCGCGCTAAAACTTTGTGCACGTTGTTGACAGAATGTTAATGAAATATTGTATGAACGTTACTCTACCGCGGTCTATTTGTACTCAAACAAGAATGGATATGTCACCAAAGTGTAAGGATGATTCAGTATGGAGTGGACATAAGTGAATATTGTGATGGATCTCTAGGATATATATAAGATTTGTGACAAACACGGTCAGTAAACAAAACATTCCATGGTTCAATATTAATCAATAACAGGTTAAAAATTTGGTTATATTTACTTCCGGAAACGATATGGATTTATATCCGATCGGTTATTTACTTCCCAGAAACTTTAATATAGTTACGTAAGCATCGACAGGCAGGTCATACGGGGTTAAACCTTTCTTTTTAAGGCATGATAGTTTATAAAGGTAGTTTTTAAAACCTTAAAAG
This sequence comes from Phalangium opilio, assembly GCF_054372755.1. Lineage (NCBI taxonomy): Eukaryota > Metazoa > Arthropoda > Arachnida > Opiliones > Phalangiidae > Phalangium > Phalangium opilio. Next base: position 695,176 of record NW_028324189.1, read on the forward strand.
TAATCGGTAGAAAAAGAACGAAATGGTTATTTTATAATATTTGGTGTGGGAGGGTTGTGTCGAAAGAGGAAGTGGAAGTAAAGGTCTTTGGCGGCGTGTTCCAATCGATTTTGGGTATCCCATATACTCATTTTAAAGAGATTTATTTTCAATTTTCTTCTCTAGGTTTGGCTTAGACGGGGGGTGGGTTTTTACATTGCCTTTCTCCCTAGCTTATTCGAAATAACTGCTAATCGAAATTCCACCCAATGCAATTCATTCAAAAGACCATTTTCTTAGACCGAAGAACGAGGAGGAATTTGCTTTTGAGGTCAAATCGGTGGAGCGCCCCTGAAAAAAAGGAAGAACCCCCGTAATCCTAACCCCTTTCCAACTTTCTCCCCGTACAAAAGGGGCAGGACACGCTACGGTTTTCGCAGCTCCATAAATTGTTTAATTCTACTGAGAATTTATTTAAGTGTCCGATCGAATTCGCTTCCAGGAAAAATAGTCTCGGTGGTGATTGCCTTACCCTAAAGTACAATGGTTTCAATTTCGGTATATGAAGCAAATTGGAAAGGTAATGCCGTATGTACTTGTAATGTGAATTTTTGATGGGAAAAGTATACATGTATACAGGGTGTTTCTGGCTTAAATTAAGTGGAATGTTCTTTGGATGAAAAATGCCACATCGCCCAAAGAACATCTTCCTTAATTTATGGCAGACTTATCAGAAACACCCTGTATATCTATGCAAAATTTAATTTTAATTTCAGGGCATGTTCTTGTTGAAGACCAAAATTCCTTCTCATAATATTTAATTTCCTCGAGGGTATAAAATAAATATTTTCCAACAATTTAATTAAGTGGAAAAATTTAGCAAAATTACAAAAGAAAATAACCTAACTTCCTTATTTCGCCTTTCTATAGAAAAGCAAGTTTACTCAACTAATATCTACTCTATATTATAAAAACAATTCTCTTAGGTACCTAGATTTTGCTTTTAAAATCAAGGCAAGTCTTACAAAATCCTTTAATAAAAGACTTAGGTAAATATAGACGAGGACCCAAAATTCCAGACGAAAACATGTCTTTTTTATGTCAAAATTAAGAGAACATTCAAAATATATTGAAGTTTGTTTTTTACTAATATAACCTAATATGATCTACTTTTAAACAGTTTACATTCCTCCGCGCAACGTTGGCCTTTCCCGCGCAATATATTGAATATGAGCTGCATGAACCTAGATATAAGAGCTTACGAAGCATCCTGGAAGAGATTCCTCCAATCAAAGGGCATTGTTATGGGCAAGTTGGTTGGGGAAAATGGAAGTTTCACTCTACAAAAATAGACTGTAATCCTTCCTTGTTACCTAAATTGGCACTCATCAATCAGCCGAGCTACCGCTACCAGGATTCTATACCATCTCCGAGAACCCTCCGCGCCGCTACACGCCTGTACCAAAAAGACTTATTGCTTATTTGGACGGCAAGAAGTTTATAACAAAGACAGGAAAGTATCTTATCGACCCAATATATAAGACTTTGTTTCTTTGATGGTCAACTATAGTTATACCGCGCGGCTCTTTGATCTCTAAGGACTGTGGGACAGGGACTGGGACCCAAATTAACTTCGCCTTCAGGGACATGACATTCTTTGATACGGTTAACCTATGATCAATGGACTACAAATAACTCAGTCTCAAGCGTGTTTAGTTTCCATTAATGGCTGGCACGAATTGCCGAAAGTAATTGTAACCTCAGACTCGAGTGAGTGTTAAATGCTTGAGACGAGTCACGTGACGTAGCAGTGCCTCTATAATTAATTGAAGTTAAGCAACGTAAAATGTTTTGTGCAATTGCAATAGCAATTAAAATAGAAAGTTATTTCGACTCTCGACACTTGATAAAGTGATTTCTCGTAAAATCAGCACTAATTTGTTTTCAGTTTAGTTGTTTGTCACTTCTTGCTAAAGCTAATGAGTAAAGAAAACAAATGCAATGTGGGCAAGGGGAAAAGTTTTCACTTTGCAGAATTGCAAAGAGGGTATATATTTGGCGTCCCAATGGGCAGCGCAACCCAAGATTAGTGAGAATTCAGCACGATTTACTTAAAAGGATAATTTTGTAAGCCTTTGAGTAATAGCAGCATCGTTTTAAACTTTAGTTTCTGTGTAATGAAGGGAATAAAACATCAAAGAGACAATAAAGGAGAAAGAAGAAACTAGAACACGACTAGACTCTTTATAAAAGGGGGGATCGTCTGCTTGAACCATTTTTTAAATTCAATTAGGGGGGTTACTGGTCCTTTATCTATGACGTTTCACCCGCGTCACTTCATGACAAGCTCTCAGTAACCAGTGACATACTTATGGAGCATATCTCATGAACTTATGGTCTAGGTAAGTATTTAAATCGGTACTTATAAAACGGTGTATTTTGGTAATAGTGGGTGTAGTAAGTCGAAATTGAAAAGAGACGACGATACCCTAGGGTCTTATAAAAACATTGAATGGAGCAAAATCAAGAAATGATGAGTGTCGAGAGAAAAAATATGATTGCCAAAAACCTACCAAAAGAAAAAACCTCGGTTTTCATTTTACGAGTCCGCTGGTTGTTAGGAAGTTCCCCAGGGTCACCAGAAAATACCCCCCCCCCCTTTTTTTTTGGTTGTCTTACTAGCAGGGCAAATGACGTGGAGGTCTTTCCAGTATAACAAATATTTTTGGATGTATTTATATAAAAATAAAGATGTGGGTTTTTTTTTAATAAACCTCATTACTAGCTAAGCTACTAAGCGTTGCACGTGGTGTTTTAAGGGATGGGTTTCATTTTAAGGGATGGGTTTCCTGTGTACGTAGACATAAAACACTAAATAATGTTAGAGGTCACCTGTATATAATATCCGGTAGGCCCTTGTAGATATGACTCGTGGGTTGTGAACAGACTAAATATAACACGTTATACACTTAATCAAGAGGTACTTACAATTACCGTTCCACTGTGTCCAACGTTGAAGGCTTGTAGTAAGTACCCCATCATATTCCAGACAAAACGATAAAAATTCCTTCACGTTTTCTCGTCTTTTGTCTTAATGAACGCGGCGCGCGTTAAATAATGAGTCATCTTCGCCCGTCAAAAATTTTCGCCAGACTGAAACAGTAGTTTCAGGGGTAATATCACGTGACTTCCCGACTAAAAAAACCCTAAAAAATTAATTCCGTTTTCCGATCAGCTCGCGGCTGAAATCTGCCACCATGGAGTAATATTACAGGAGACTTAGAGGCAATTAGCGCGATTTTATGGAATAATTCTTTTCACTACAATAAAAAATTAAAAATACTCCCTGGAAAAAGCCTATCGTATATTCAGCGAGAGGTAATGAAATGGTCTTATCCGTGTGCCTGTTGTTATAGTAAGAAATAGTACCAAATAAAACACATGATATATTTATTTGTGTTTAGAAATAGTAATTATGGGTATATATTCACCATATTTTTATAAGCATTCATCGTCAATTTACTTTTTTTCACCTATATATATATATAATTTGTTCATATAATTAAGTATTTTTTTAAATAATATTTTTACAAATTAATAAATAAATTAATAAAAATTAAACTTAAAATTTTAATTTTGTATAAAATATGATCGTGCGGCGTTACACTTATATTAATGCGCACGGTTATGTCGTCATCATGTTTTTATATCCCCGAATTTTTAGGCCCTGAAAAAAATTCCCTAAAATGAAATTAACCTTTGTATAATAAAGAATTTAACATAATTTGTTTATATACATTCTGATTTCATTTCGTAGGCCTCAATTTCGATATATATATAATTTAAATTTTAACTGGAATGTTCGATCATTGCGCACATATTTGTTTTCCCCCATTTTCATAATTTATAATATATAGATATATATGATTAAATATTTTTACACATTCAAGTAACGTAAACTTTAAATTAAAACGTGTTATATATTGATATAATATTATATATATTATCAGAAGTTGATAATGAATAGTCTTGAAGGGGAAGTGTGAATTTTTTTATTTGTGATAGGTCGTCATAGTTTCGAGTTCTAACCAATAACTTGGGGGTGATCAGAAAAACACTGAATACTTCCCACAATGATAAACATTATCGACTTCTGACAATTTTAATTTTAACATATAGTCAAATTGAAGCGCACTTAATTATAGAGAAATTAACGTTAATTACGTGCACCAGATCATGGATATAAGTAATATAATAAACGATCCTGAATTTAATATTAATAACAAAAAAATTAATTATAACTTATTACAACTAATTTAAATATTTTGATTATGTAAATTATCGTATTTCACCGCACTATACATATATATTAACGATCATTTGGCATCCATTTTTTTTAATATTTTCGACACTTTTATATATTAATTTTTGTAATTGTTACCGGACTAGATTAGTGTTTTACCTAATAATTAGTTTCTTTTTTTTCAGTGATAAAATATTTTTTTAAAAATATAAATTTATGTGGTTAGAGAAGACTATTTTGCAAAAAAATACAGAAACGATTAAGTTTTTACTAATTTTAGTCCATTCTCTTAGCCATCCATATATGTCCTTTATTTTTTTGTCTCTTAAGATGCGGTAAAGGGTAATAGATAAGCGGAATAACTTAAGACAGAGTAGGAAACGAAAATACGTCACCCAAAGTGTTACCGCCTTTAAGCTCTATCGATTTTTCTCGATGTTACGTATATAGAATCGTCCGCGGAGGAAAAATGGATACACAAGGCTTAATACCGTCCGTATCTCAGGCACCGCGATCCTTACAGCTTATCTAGAATTCAAGCTCGTGAAATTATATACGGTACGATGGTTTAACCATGGAGATTCCCAAAATATTATCAGACTCGTCTCTTGGAAAGTGAACTAACTACCTTTGGTGTAGACAGTTCAAAACCCAGAGGTGATTAGGGGAAATCCATTCACGTAGTACACCTCTTGAACCCTCACCTACTGCATGCGCTTAATAAAGCTCTTACCATTTGATTTTTGTTACTAACCAAAGGGTTAACAAACCATAACTGTGCATTGAAAAACCTAATCGTCTACTGTTTGTTTTTGAAACTAAAAAAGTTGAAGAGTACACGTGTTGTTCTGTTAACTTCCTCTCCCATAGTCTGGTCTTTTTTGATACTCCATGGTTTAATAATAATCAAAGCTTTTTCTACAAAGGGATGTTCTGTGGCTTGTATACAGGTGCGTCCCTTTTACCATGCATAGAGGGGTGGTGGCTAGCTGCTATGTCACAGCTAACCAACAGCGCCCTATACTAACTATGACCCTTAACCTAGCAGCAAGTCTCAAGTGGGGAGAGAACTTGCAAACTCTACGCAGAATAAAGGGGTATGTTGCCTGGTTTTTCAACGGGACCCTCTTGCTCCTACCCAACATAAACATAACTTCACGCGAAGCTAACTGTACCCAATGTTACGAAATAAAATGGTACAGTTTCAAGTATATTCAAAATAACACAAGTCAGCGGTACCTACTGTTTAAAGTCAGCGCTTTTCAAATCTTGCACAAACTAAGAATGTTTCACTGTTGTCAGGTTATGTGGTTTCACTGTATATTGGGTTGTCTGAAGTATTCCATACACTGCCTTTAAGTATTCCCCTTGTATCCAGAGGAACGAAGATTTTCTTTTGTTTTAACACATTGTTTTTGGTTGGAAGTACACTTAAGAGTTAGATAGTCATTCCGTTAAAAGGTTTGTGACAGTTGAAAGTCATCGTCTAATAATCTTCGTCGGTTGGCCTTTCTGGACTTGCTTTGCACCGTATCATTGTTGATGGCGCGTTTGTTAACCAGCGAACGAACCACGTCTAAATGATGGCGGATGTACTCGACATCGGGATGGTAATCGGAGGCTTTGGTGAAACACTGTTCCGCGTCATCCAAGTTACCTTTCTCCAGTATTACGACGCACAAGTTATGTCGAGCGTGGACGTTGTACGGATCCAGGACTAGTAGTTTTTCGTAGCACTGAAATGTTTCAAGTTCAGAAAACATAGAGACGAAGGTCAATTTTGAACCAAAATCCGTTTGTGAAAATCGTTAAAAAATACATGGTTTTCAGACTAGGAGGATTGATACCGCTTACACCAGGATGCGAGGCTACTAGGTAGTGCACTTTGTCTACCAAATAACATAGACTCCTGCTGTAAGTTGTATCAATTAGAAATGGGTAGTACATACCCTTTGGGCCTTTTCCAAGTTTTTAACGAAAGTAAAATAGAGATCACCCAATAATAGCAGGCCTTTATTATGATCCGGATGATACTGTTTAATATTTAATCTCGATTAAAAATAAATACTAGGGAGTTTAAATTAATATTTATAAAATCATTTAGTTAAGTAAGTATTGTAAAATAATAATTATATTATATTTATAACTAACTCTAATTAAATAATGATAAAATGGGTATTTTCGCTTACATTTAATAGATGTTTAACAATAAGCAACGCTTCGGCGTTTCTATCTTGCTCGGAGAGCAGCAAGGCTAGATTATACAAAGCGCTTCGAAATTTGGGTTGAATCTATAAATATATCAAAAAAGAGAATAAAAATATTATGAAAAATCGAAGATACACGAGTGTAATAACAAAGTGCGCTGTCGTCCGGCTCGGAGTTAATAATAATCTTAGCTTAGGGTTCATTTGGCTCGAGCACAGAGAAAGAGAGAGAGAGAGAGTGGAATAGGGGAGCGGGAGTGGTAACGTTAAACGAGAGTTCCTTCTTCTTGAAATATCGCTTCCAAGAAAAAGTAATAAGAAAGAGGAAAAGGAAGAATATACCTCTATCGCTTTTCTAAACCATTTTTCCGCCGCTGGTTTATCTTTGTTTTCCAAAGACGACATGCCCAGTCGGAAATATAGAGTTTCATTTTGTCTGCCTCTGGAAGCGGCTTCCTCCAACCTGTCCGGCCGTCCCCGAAAACAGCACCCGGTGACAAAAATGAGAGCCAGAAGAAGAAAAAGATGAAGAACCAAAAAGGCAAATGGAAGAAATGATCAGGGGATATTTGGCAAAAGATAATATTAGATTGGGGAAAACATTTTCTTTTTCGCGTATGTACATATTTTGTCGACCTATATACCGAGTATTCACACACTGTCCCTATGGTATAACAGATTTTTCTTAAAAGATATATTCAAAGGTTCACGTTACCAACGCCAAATTTAAATTACATCTTTAGAAAACTCGATTCTATCGGGATTACAGCGTGATACTCGTGGGAATTTTATCAATTCGATCGGATCTGACGCTCGAATTACTCAAAAACCAAAGTTAAAAATAGTTCTATCAAAAAAGTAATGACAATGTAGACAAAATATCTTAAATTTAAACATATTAAACACTTGTTTAGGCGAAAATGACGTCACCTGAACACAACACGAGTATCATCTCCCTTAATTTATACGTATGCAGGCTTATATAAAAACACCCTGTATACAGGGGGTTATACCCGTCTATCGCCGTTCTCCGCGAAGATACATCACCCCCATACACTAGGGACGAAGAGACAAGCATTTTTATCCTTAAAAATATACGTTTACAAGATAGCTCTAGATAGCTATTCGTTTCTCGTATTTTTGATAGATGAAAAAATACTCGAATTCGAATTTAAAACTGCTTCCGCGCGTCGGCCCCGAGTTTAACAAATAATCAATACTAGAACTTGAAAGTGGTATACAGCAGCTATAGGGCGAAGTGGCCGGGTTGAGTGGGTGGAGTGTATGAGGCAAAGAATACCACCACCACTACCACCATCACGCGCCAGAGATGGATATTTTCGTTCAACTGATCCGAATGATGACCTATTTATCTTTCAGATCTCTACTTTTCCGCGCCCGAGAGAGAGAGGAAATTAATAAATTGGAGCGGAAAATTCAACGAAGACGAGAGGTTTTCTAATATTCTACCGAAAATCAGGAATAACGCGTCGGCGTCGTATATTAAGAAGGGGTTATAAGGGATGCAAAATTTACTGACCTTTTAATCGCAATTTGTTTGGCCGAAGGAGAACGAGATTTTTGAACGAAGAGAACCAAGTTTAATATAGAGTTCTATATCAAGCGGAAAACGTAAAGCGGAAACGTTTCGAATGGATTATTTAAATTTAAGGTAATAAGTTATTAAAGAGAGAATAGAGCTCGCTTAATTAAACTATTCTTATATATTTATATAAGTAATTCATTTAGAACGAAAGGAAGTTATTGATCGATTTGAAAGTATAATCGAATATTGAGATCTAGTGTTTCACTTAACTTCCGTTAAATATAGCGATAGGAATGAAATTAAAGTTTACAAATTAACACCAAAGGCAAATTGAAATATTAGAAAATTGATATACAAGTGCATCGTGAAATCTCTAGATACCTTTGGTTGACCAATCAGCGCTTTACTTTTTAATATCATTCCGTTGTTTATTTCTATTCGCCAATTTCAAATACTTTTAGGCCAATTTCAAATACTTTTAGGCCAATTTCAAATACTTTTAGGCCAATTACAAATAATTTAGAAAACACGTTCCTGAGATCATATTTAAGGGAAGCTTTAGCTCTCTATTGTTTACAACGTTGTTTTGCAACAACAAATAAAAGTTAGGGCGGCTAGCTTCATTTTCTCTTTTTATTAATGAAATAGGTGGAAATTGGTTCGTACTTCGTGATTTGGGTCGATATCTAGGGCTTTGGTAAAACAGGACAGAGCTTCTTCATTCTTACCGGTATCTAAGAGCACCAAACCGTACTATAAAGGAAGTTAATACATCCTGGGATTAATAAGAAGCCTTTTATATAAAATTATAGAAATTTCTAACATTGTTATACAAATCCGCGTTGCTTTCTTCGGTACGTAAAGCTTCGGCGTACATCGCCTTGGCCTCGTTTGTTCTACGGAGTTAATTACAGACTTAATTATTTAATTGCTAGTAATTGTATCGCGTTTACGTTTAATTTACCCTAATGTAAGCTAGCATTAATGGAAAAGTCTAGGTAACATAAAATTATACCTTAAAAGAATAACCTTTTTCTAAACCAATGACAACGCAGTAGTCCTTGATTATTTTTAAGACTAATTAAATGTACTAATTATCATATTATAATAAGAGATAATTTATTTTAATTTTAATATTTAATTCCATTTATATTTTGAAAAGGCATTTTTAAGGTATAACGATATGGTACCTGACCTTTTGATTTAATAGTTCTATATAGAAATATGGTTCAATGAACTACGCAAAAAAAACCAATCGAAGTTTGTTCAAGTTTCGACACCGAAAGTGTGAAGTAAATGAACTAGAAATAGTTATAAAAAGAATGAAAAATAAAAATGAGATTTACTTGTTCATTTGCTGCAGTACTTGGCCTTTACTAATAAATGCATCCATATAATCGGATTTCAATTGTAGCGCCTCGCCAATGACCTATAGAACGGAACGGAACGAAAGAGAAAAGAAATGACTTTAGATATTTTTCAAACTTTTGCTTCCTGCATGCGAGGGTAATGGTTCGTATAAGATAATATCTCATTTTTCCCCTACACTGATGCCACTTTTTCCGAGGAGGGTTACCAATTTATAAAGATACTCTCTAAAAGCTTCACGCACGAGGGATAGAACACTATAACCACAAATTTAGCTCAATATCTATAAGATGTTCCCTCGGATGTTCCAACTATATTATAACAGCAATACATATAATTCATCTAATTGGCATTTTCTGGGCCTTTCTGCTTGAACTAAAGGGGAGGAGACGTAGAAACAGTCACCCCTGACGCTAAACCGAATGTATTTGAACTTAGAAGCCAGTGCAGTTGTAGTGCAAGTGAATAATATCCGACCCCTCATTCGTTATAAAGCTACTGTACGCGTTAGTATAGTTTTTAAACGCACCACTGCTTCTTTACTCTACCTTTTAATTTACTAATGGACTCTATGGTTTTTATTTCTCAAACGATTTTTTTTGTCCGTTGCTATCAAGCTTAAGTGATATATGAAACCCTTTTTCTCTCGCTACCCGATATCAAAAATAACCAACCGAATTAAAATTATTCCAAAAAGCAGTACAATGTTAATTAAGAGATGAGAATTCCTTTCAAATAAATTGACTAAAATTCTTCAAAGGTCTCGAAATAGAAAATTAAAAAAAAAATATAAACTAAAACCCCAAATCAAAAGCCAACATTGTAATTTTAGTTTTTATGTCCAATTAAGCTCTTCCATTTTTGAAATTAAAACTTTGATGGAAAAACATCACGGAATTAATTAAATTGTACCAGAATTCTACATTTTTTTACTCATTTAAGGTTTGTACCAAAAATTTCCCAATGAAGGAGCATTTTTTAACGGACGACCCCTTAAATTTAATTAACACCCTGTATAGTTAGTTCCAGTATCGTATTTATCATTTCACAAATACAACAGGATTCCAACACCACGTGATTTTACGTTACACGCGGTTATCTATATATATTCACATGTCTAATATCATATATTGGTGGTATACACGTACAACTATACAATAATATCAAATTGGCAATCAACCGGCCGGATCAGTATACGATTAAAGGCAAGTATCGCGGTGTAGATAAAGGGTAACCTAATCGAACCTTGATATCGTTATCCGGCGCGGGTGTTGAGACCAACCGGGGTTAGCTTAGCTTATTGGAATCGAAGCTAGCCGATGGTGTATAGAGTAATTAAACGTGAAACTATAACTCACCTTATCGGCCTCGTTGAGTCGGCTTTGGTTTCGGGCAATGACGGTGGCCAAATTCAAGAATACTTGAAGGTGACTAGTCGTCAAACGCAGGTCTAATGGTAACGGCTCTTGAGAGTTTGAAAATAATTTTTTTGCCTGTTTCAAGAAAGATTGTTCAAATTTAGTTACAGATTTTAGTCGCGCAGGCTGGACTGACCAACGGTCAATATCAATTCCCCAGAGCGGGATAAAAAAAACAGGGCTATGGGGTCAACCATTCTTTGGATCATAATTTTCATGTTATTTATCGAATTTTATTAAAGATTTTTTTAGTAACTTTGAAACATAATATTACGCTAAAACCTTCAACTATAGCAGAAGGCGATAATAGAAGAAGTATGACACTCTGTACCCCCTTAATAGTTATGCAACATGTTTCTTCCCAGGTTCACCCTTACCGGTCATCAAATTTCAGATGGGCATCGCACCATGATAGAGTTAATTCTATAACTGTTTGGTACTAAATCCTCAGAAATCAACCCACACACCTTGATTGTCTTGACGTGTTACAAAAATCCACAAGCGCATGTGTCTTGACAAATAATTAAGCGCTACCTAATAGAGTAATGATGAGGGAACTATTTATCGCGTATTTGATTCGGTTTAGTAACCTTGCTCCAAATGTTAAGGGATGTTGGGAAGAATCATGCTACAATTGTGGTACACTTCTCTTGAAGAGAAGTATTATATACTTCTGACTAACAGGAAATGTGACGCCAGGTTGACTGGCTACGTCACATAAATAAGCAAAATAATGAGTTTGTTATCAGTTACGTAGTTATGTAGATTATAGACCAGATGGTCAGAGAGGGATCATTTTAAAAAACCTTTGGGAATACTTTCACCGGTGCGGTGCGCGGTTCCAGCCCATTATATTTAATGGTTTAGTTGATACGAAAATACATTCAGGAACCGCCCTCGACGAAACACTTCCTCTCCCCCAAAAAAACAATGAAATTGAAAATATATAAGTAGAGATGAAGATCGAGGCTTACTTTTAAAAACATTTCTTCCGCTTCTTTATGGCGCCCTAAGAACGACAGCGTTCTACCACTGTAAAGGTAACTTCTAATATCGTCTGGTTGAAGGCTGAAAAAACATACGTAATAGCGAGATCATAAAATTATTCAATATACTTCCCAAAGTACCCTAAATTTTCTTGATATACATTGTATTTCATTTACTACAAAAGGCTTAAGTTATTGGTTGGTGTAAAACATATTTTTTCTATGTTCTAAACTTTGTTTAATATCTGGAGTTCTGTTTTATGTAGGAGCGAATATTTATTAGCAATTTTATCTTTAACATTCCCAAGGCATTTAAATGTATTTGCTAAATAACTAGCTTCATTTGATATAGACAGAAGGCAATTTAATCAATTTAATTTTTTAAAGGTTTGAGTTTAAAATTATCCGAACACACATGACCCCAAAATTAATAACTTTCCAAAAACGTAATTATCACGAGCTCTCTGAAAGTTTCGAGACGTAGGCTTAGGTATCAGAACCAAAATAAATAAAATAAAAGGTTTTTGCAAAACAATTGAACATTTTGAAAGTAAATTCAACTTTCTTCTACCGTTTAAATTGAATAAAAAAAATCAAAATAGGCGTAATATCCCAGTAGTAAACTGCCTCTTTTATGTTATAAACCAGCAGCCCAAGGGTTAGATTTAATCTAGATTATTTTCTGAAGAAGTAGGTAGTGAAAGAAAGAGAAGATATAAATATAACTACTTATTATTTACCTCATGCTGCGTTTGTAATAAAGTAGGGCTTCTTCGTGTCTGCCAAAACCCTCCAACGATTTCCCGTAGTTGTTCAACAGTTTCGGGTTCTTCTTATTTACGGATATACCAGATTCGAATAGAGATTGGTCCGATTTCCTAAGAGAGAGCGAAAGAGAGAGAAAGAGAAAAAATTTCCAAACGATCGAAATAAATAAATCGAAAATGCGACCGCCTTCCTGTCCCTGAAGTATACAGGGTGTTTCTGATAGGTCTGGGATTTATTAAGGGCCATTTTGAGTCGAAAATGTAACTTCTATCTCCATTTTGCCACAAGGGACACTGTTTTCGAGTTATGATTTGAAGGTTTTAGGGATAACCCCTTAATTAAAATAGAAATCATTGTCTAAATCAGTTTCTTAATTAAATTTAAGGGGTCATCCTTAAAATACTTTGGATAGTCTTAACTTGAAAACCCGGACAGCAAAATGGAGATAAAAGTTAAATTTTCGACTCAAAATCGATTTTCCAAAGAACATCCCCCTTAATTTCTGACAGACTTATCAGAAACACCCTGTATAAGATCCGAGGATTATAAATAATTCCAATCACGTATAGAACCAGCCAGGGATAGACCAAACAAAATAAAATTTCGGAATTGTAGAAAAAGAGAGTGATGTTTGAAGTGGAGCGTCGGGGTATAGCATTGCCACAAGGGATCTAATGTTAGTTCTTGTAAACCTTAAACTAATTTAGTGGTCCTTTGAAATTGAGATGACGCGACAGACTTTGCGTGACATTGCAGATTTTGTTTAATTTTCTTTTTCTACTTCAGAATTTTAGACCGAAACACCGTTCATATAATTATAAAACCAACTTTAGTTGGTTACCAAACACACGTACGCAATTCCGCAACCGCAATAAAAAATTTATACGTAATAAAAAATATATATGGTAATAACATCGTTATATATTGTATAAATAATTTTTCAACTTCCGATCATATATAAGAACATTATTTAGGCGGAATAGTTTACTTAAAATTCTATAAAAAAAAGTATAATAGTTAATTGAGTATTTAATTACTTTGTCATATTCTTTAATTTATGCAAAAGATTAAAACAATACGCTTCGTTTCGTTTTTAGCTATAATAAAACTGAGAACCAAAAAAATATAAGAAGAAAAATGAGAAGAAAAAAAATATTCTAGATATTAATTCGAGATGCCATTAAGAAAAAGCAATCCCCTAAAATATCTCATTTCCTAGTAATTTCTTCTCCCAAAGGTTCGCCGAATAAACTAAGCTAATGATCCAGTCATTATACCGAGGAAATGTAGGGTTGCAATATAAATAGGGGGGACGACATGAAATTGGAACCACGAATCTACCTAAGCTACCGCATTTTTATTTTTCAGAAATTGTTGGGAGTCGGCACGGATGGCAGGCTCAGAATGAGAATAATATCGTCGTTTTAAAATAATGTACTTCATTTTCTTTGTTAACAAAAGGATTTAATATATAGCGAGACCATAAGTTTATAATAAGATGCGTTCCTTAACTAAGACACTACTACTTGGTAATGCTAGAGACTTACAGCTCTAGCTAGTTCGAGAACGACGGAAGATAGAATTGAAGTCCTACACTGGGTTAGTTTTGCAGTCCACCTTAGTATTTAGTCTGCATTACTAAGCCTTTGATAGTGCCTCACCAGGCATCGCTTTACCTCGAATCTATGACCTACCTCATTCACTTCAAAATTACAAGCTCCAGTTTCTAAGTTACCAGTGACAAACTTATGGTGAACATATCTTATGAACTTATGGCGAGAGCAAATAAACGCAAGGAGTGTGTAACAGAATATTGGTAAGAGGTAACTGAGGAGTGATTGGTTTAAAATGATGCGTCTAGACGTTTATGTAGACGTTTATTGGTCAGTTTCAGCAAATTTTCTAATACTATGCGATGAAATATTCTTTCTCTGAACCACGCGCAGAGATGACTCATTCTCATCGCGCCTAAGGGTTAAGAAACCATTTTCAAAGAAATGAACACATATACTTTCCCGAAATGTACGATATGTCTGGCACATCTTGTTAGTTTCAACGCGACTATCTAGAATTATACCCAGGTATTATAATTTTTTCTTTCTTTTCTTTTTTTCAGTGGAAAACTCTTGGTTGAAGGAAAATTAAGAGGGCACAACGAACCTGGAGAGTTTTAAACGACGTGTTTAACGGGGGGCGTTAGACTGTGTAGTAATTATTGTCACAGATTCTAGGCCGGGTCATTAATTTTAAACTTCCTGGACAAAGGTATATATATACGACAAAAGAACAGCGGGAACCGCGAGCTAGGGTTTTAAAAATGAGCGTGCACTCACCAGTCCTGGTTCCTGTGAATAGTCTTAAGGGATAGGCACAATAATAGGAAGACCATTTGAACTTGAAGGTGATTCTTTCTGAAAAGATATAAATGAGGACAATTTTTGTAGTTTTGCACGACTTAATCTTTCTCCTATTCCAACTTAATCTTAGACTTTTATAATTACAAAACTACATTTGTACTCCTTTCGAAAAGATACGCCATTTTTAAAATTTATTCCACGAGTTATATGCCTATAATTTGAAAATAATTAGGGGGCGTTTACACTTTCAAAACAAGCCTCGGTTTTCCTGAAACGTTTTCATTATTAAGGTACTACCTAAATTAACATGGTTAAAACTGTCTTACTAATTTTAAAACATTATAGGTTATAATTATACGCTCAGCTTCATAGGTCTGTAATTTAGTATACCTATTTTTACATCGGCAGTATCGCGGTTTCCATTCGAAATAAGCGTTGGTATTGGCCTAACAATAAATAAGTTATGTGGGTACTAACCTTTGATAATTCACAAGTTGAACATATCCATAGGCAACGATAACGCAGAATCCCATACTTGGTAAATAGAGCACCCTTTCTGCTACCACAAATCCCACATTAAAAAAAAGATTGGACGCTGGTATAAAGGGTAATACCATCATCGATAGACCCTAAAGATTAAGACAAAAAATGCGTTAATGTTACGCGCGGTTCCTGTCCTGGTAGACCAAATTTCCTGTTGGCTAGAAGACAGCAACCTGATCACCTCCCAAAATTACCTAAATGTAACCTAGCCCAAGCAAAATCAAAGTCTATCTCAAATCTAACGTAACCCTAACAGTACTTTAGTCTAACTCAAACCTAATCTAAGATTTACTCAAGCTTAACTCTATGAATACTGTGGGAGAATGAGGTCAAGTTGCCCTTTTAATGCCCTCCCTCTATCTTAATGATCCAAGACGACTTAGGGTGGTTAATTATTTGTGTAATTACCATAGTAATGATGAGGCACTGTTTTTCTTGTTTCTTGTTTTGAGGCGCGGGGAAGAGCGTTCTCCACGCGAGGCAGCCTAAGGCAACGTATAAGGTCAAGGTGGCGAGGTTACGAGGATCTTTAAAACCCTGTATTAAGGGTACAGTCCCCATGGTCCAATCGCAACACAATGACGATGGAAATAATAGTAGCCAAGAGTTTAAGGCCAGAAGAAAATTGTAAGTCAGTGGTCGAGTCGGTAAAGGACTCATTTTAGCAGGGTTGTCAAATCTGTCACGAAGTTTTTAATATGTAAAGTAAATAAGTGAGTTTTCGAGTATTGTACAACAATGGACTCGTAAATATAGGGGGGGGGCTTCGTCGTTAAGTAAATATTATACTAATTTAATAAATCAAATGTCTCAAGAATTCTCTAATGCGCCACTTAAAATGCGCGGATTTTGAATATTTAATCGGATTATATCCAAGAACGTAATTGAATTCGTAGCTTATAGATTAGGCGTCCATTGCGAAAGGGTTAAGTGTCTTGAACGCCAAAGTTAAGTAAGTACCCGGTTCATTTTCAAAAGGGGGTAACCCTTATTTGACATTCAAGATTGTTAGCGATAATTACCTGCTGAAAACAGGTAGTTTAAACCCCATTATCCAAGCTCTAATCCATAGAGTAACAATTACTCCAGTCACTAATACAACTAGTCTCGCTACAGTCGCTAAATAGTATGTCTGTTGTTCTTCTACGGTTTGGGTAATCCATGATTTTTTTCTTCGATTCTTTTTAAAGTTTAAAAAAAGAGTCGATTAGAACACATCAATATGCTAATTTTTTTAAGGGTTCGCTCCATCGAGTGCAAAAGAGTGGTTGGTGTAACTCCTTTGTCTTTCACTAAACCTTTATAGTTTTTGCAACCAATTTGCACTTTAAAAAATAAATAAAATTTCTATTCACCCAATTGGCGATCTGTAGGTTTCATTACCACCCATTTGTCCCCCCCCCCAATTTAAATTCTCCCAATTGTCGGACACCCAATTGTCTATACAAAATGTCTTTCAACCAGTTGTCGAAGACCCGATGAACTTTTGCACTCGTAGAAAGATTGGGGCAAAACTTCTAGGTAGAAAAACGTACCTTTCTGTAAAAAGAAATTTCGTAAACCGCGCACACTGGCAAAACGGTTAAACATTGTTCTTTGCACAAAGTTCCTAGGCTAGCTAACGTTACTACTACGCAGGTTTGCCAAACACCTGAACCCAAATACAAAGCCAAAAATAAATAATTTAGCTTCAGAGTGTGTGGTTTTATTTATTTTTCTATTACCTCTTATTTTTTTCGTTACTATATGTGTATCGCGCGTTAAGAAAAGAAAATCTCACCTGCTTCCTTTGTCTTAGCCGTTTTTCGTACGTAATATATCAAGGCACTCAGATAAAACAGAGCTGATAAAACCTCCGAACGACCCACAATGCTAGTTACCTAAAAAGCAATAATCTTAAATGGCAGAGGGCTACTTCTCCTCCTTCCTTCTTTTGTTTAGGACTATTATCCCCGATGCGCTTTTTCGAGATAGGCACTTTGGAGGATTTTCTTTTGCATAAAGAATACAATGAAATAAATCGTAATACTTACAGCGTCCGTGTGGATCGGATGTACAGCGAATAATATTGCAGCAATAAAACTTGCTTTTGCTGGTAGGAACAATGAGCAGCACCTAAAAATAAACGACCTAAATTTAAAACCGTTTTGCGCAATCGTTAAATTTGAAGCTTTCAGAAAAAGAAATGTATTTATATGTATAAAAGCGTGTTCTTCGACCTCACGAGCAACAGAATGTATTCACTAATCACGCGACATTACTGTATCAATTGCTAATTGAATTTCAAAATTCAAAAACAAAGGCTTATCACGAAGCACGTGATATTGGAGATGAAGAGACCAGTTTTGAAAAAATCTTAATTAGTCCGGAATAATGCAAATATACGCTAAATAAAAGTTACGTTTAAAGTTTCAAAACTAAATTATATTAATCTTGCAATTACTAATATAATTTTAACGCATTCAAATATAATAAAACAATTAAAATATTAGACAGTTTAATAATTTAATTTAAAAACGAGTATGAAACCGTTAAACTATTTGCTAATATGTTTGCATTATGAACTCTGGCCCTGGCCCTAACCCTGGGTCATTTCTAGATAAACTAGTAGCCATACGTTTTCACGATGGCATTCCATATTTCCTATATGCTCCATTAAGAATATGGTAATGTCAAAAGTGGCAGAACGTGTAACAATCATAATCCATTTGGGGCCCAAAAACTATACTATAAAGTTATATTCGCAATAAAAAATAATACGAAAGTATAGGTATATCTTACCTATATAGAAGAAAGCTAACTATGCAATGAAGGATAACGTTAACCAAATGGTAGCCGAATGGGTCCAGTCCGTGTAACGCAAAGTTAAGACGAAATGTTAGAGTACATAAGGGACGGTAGGACTTGTGGCTTTCCTCCTAATATCAAAGAGAACCAGAGAGAAAGAGAGAGGAGAGGAGAAAAAGCTATAGGCGTTAGAGAAAACTCGCCACAATATTTCCGAGGTGTTAACCACACATGTGTACACTTCCGTTTTTAGACTTTGAATTTTTTTGAAAATAAGATCCGTTTGTTTCCTAAGATGGGCGTGGTCCAAATCGGTCTCTTATTCATTCCCACTTTCTTTAATAATATAAATTCCTGGTCTAATACAAAGTGTAAGATAGCACTAGCGAACACGAGTTGCAAAGGAAGGTACATGGTCAATTGTACAAAATCTTCGGTGGTTAGCACCTCGATATTATATTCCTTGGCTAGTCCTTGGCCAGCTTTAGTATATAAGGAGCGTAAAAATGAAAGGTGGTATACCTTGCGTATCGGGGTCCCCCAGAAGTCGTTAAGGAAGAGATTAATGACGGAGCTGCGCGTACGAATGTCTTTATTCTCCTTAATGGCCACAACATCGTCAAAAACTAACCCGCAGAAGAGAGCGTTATAGTAGCAAGCAAAGGCCGAAGTGACGATGGCCGCCGAATGCAAAGTGGACTTGCTCAGCGTCAGGGGCAATGGGAGGTTCTTCCTGGCCTTGCTCATAGCCGAGGACGCTCGCTCTCGGATGTCGTCCATCGGTAGGCCGAATAAACGTCCAGTTAAGTCCATCAATCAAATACCTGGATGTCTGTTAAATATATTAAAATTTTAATTAAACAGGTTTGAAATGAAACAAACAAAAGATCAAGTATATTATTTAATTCAAAAACCAATCATACGGAGTGTTTTGATCTCGCCTGATTCTTGTCTTAAGGCACGCGCCAAATGTCATCTACTCTAAAGGCAATTTGAAAGAAAATGTCTAACTTTGTGATATCACTATATTTACCACTCACAGCTTTTAAAGAAAGCATTTTAGTATCTCTTTAATTACACGCTACATTGGTTACTTTTTATGCTTATGTAACTTTTGATTGAAGCGTGCTCGAGGGACTCACTAAAGTAAATATGACAAGGGAATTACAAGTTAGGCCTAATGACTTTTACCAGACGCAATCAGCTACCTCGCTCGTGTGCTTTTGTTTTTCGAATAATTACAACCAAAAACAAAGTAGAATTTTGCGCTTTGAACGCTTGATTAAATAAAGTAATTATGCATGAGATATAATTATTAAAATAATTGCCATTTGCCCTAAAATTATCTAGGCGACAATAAATATTAGATTACATTTTAATCCAATATAATCGCTAAATTTGGGAAATATGGTTCCGCAGGTGAATGAATATTGAATAAATTGAAGCGGTCTAGACAATATTGATCTAGACAAACGAAATGCTGACGTAGTCTAATTGACCTTAACATACTAAAGAACAGGTATCCTATATAGGAGAAATATTACCGCAGTCAACTTGAAACCGCATAAAAATAAACTTTGAAAGCATATCACAATAACATTTGTATCGTGTTCACCCTCATAACATTTCAGTAAAATTAAGTGGCCAATAGGTAAGTATGTTCTGGGTTAATTGTCAAATTAATTAAAATACAAATTCCTCTTTTTCCTAATTAACATTCTTAAAGTGACTGGCGCGTTTCATAGTAGGTAGGTAATTAGAAATTAAGTGTATCTCGCAGTTTCTAATCCCTACAGGCAATGGAATTTTTAGGCTTAACGAGACATTAGACTGCAGTTTTACCGGTGCCATAGGCTACATCTACCAATATGAAAATTCTTTCCATTCCCTAGCTGTCTCGGATACGATCCTTTTAAGTCATCTCATCAAAAGTAGTCGAGTATAATGTCACTTTGATCTCTTTCATTAAGAACAAGCGACTAACTAAAAGTTTCTTTCGTAATCCAGAAGCGTCTTAGCGAAACCACGCGAAAAGCAATATACTTTCGCCGCTGACACAAACACACTATCTTCCTTCAACCCCCCAACCCGTAACCCTCCTTTTTTGTCTTTGAATTTACTTGGCTCATCGAGAAGTTCATGTCTTGAAGTAAAGAATTGACTACACTCGGTAATTTTGCAGTCCATCTAGTCCTATTTAGTCTGTACTAAGCCTTTGACAGCGCCTCAACAGGCCTCCCTCGCTTTACCTCGAATCTATGACCTACCTCACTCACTTCATGACAAGCTCCAGTTTGTAACCAGTGACAAACTTATGGAACATATCTTATGTTCAATCTTACGTGCGAAACGCGTTGCAGGCGCCTCAAGCGACGTACTTCTGGTGTACACGTAAAGTAAGGAGCTTGACTTGAGGGTAACCGGAGAGAAAAAGGGTCGAAAGAATGCGAAAAGAGATCTATTTACTAAGAGAAAATTTTCACTTTCACGCTTTTCGGAGTTGCTCGGAGCCGCGAGGCAACGAATCTCTGTCTCGAGCGACTAGCGGCTATAATAATCATCCATTTGGGCGAGAGGTGTATCGCGTGTCACTTAAGCCTGACGCGCAATTAACCATAATGTATGCCTTTTCGCTTCTTCGACGCTACGCACTCTCTCTACATAGACAAACATCTAACCGCGCATGATAAAGCGAGTACAACGGCCCCTGCCCGCGTCGAAATTCGGAGGGGAGAAATGAATACTCATACAAGCATACATATATCTTGAAAAAAAATAATTGATTGATATTTTTGCTCGCCTTGAATAAACTGCCAGGCGAAAGGGGTTGCTTGTTTGTTTAGTAGAAACCGTCCTCAACAATTTAATTTGCATTTAAAAAACTTCATTTCGTTATTTTTGTTAATGCCGAATCGGTGTTTACAGTAAACTTGTACTTTTTAAAGAGCTTTATTTGTCAATTCAATTAAACAAAATCTAAAAAGTTCAATAAAATCTTATTCAAAATAATGTTTAAGTTGGAGTGAAAAGCAAAATCAAGTGATTTTTTACGGATTCTCGTACTAATTTTAAGACCTATCTGCATAGTGAAACATCCAGGAAATACCAAAAAAGAATGATTTTAAATTCCAATTAGTTCATGAAAAGAATTCATGGAAAATTTAAAATTAACACCTCCAAGCAATTGCGTAACGCCCTGCCTTCTGGTTTTAAAATCATTCGGAGGTATTTCACGCAGATTGATCTTGAATCGATAAAAAAATCACTTGATTTTCCTTTTCAAGTATCTCCCTAGCTAAGAGAAAGCTAGCTGAATCTATACAAGGCATGCAACTGTAAACGCGTGGTCTTCTATCATTGACTCCATGGCAACTGCAACTTCAGAGGAAACCAAGCGAATCTTTAACATAAAGCATAATCTAGGATTCTCCGTAAATATAACGCATTAAGGCGGAAGGAAAGAGGTATATTAATCCCGTTGGTATCAAAAGTGTTGGCTGACGAGTGAGTGCCGCGTGGTGATTTTCGGAGGAGAGTTAGGGGCCAGTGTCGGTGGTCTTTCCATCCTATCAACTAGACCTCCTCTCTCAATGTTCTTGATCTAGAGCTAGTCGTATCTCGGAAACATGGCCGGAATTAACCCTCGCATAATTCCCCGCCTTCTTCTTAATCCTCCTTGATTAGTCCACCCTACTCTGGGGTCGCTTCGACACGACATCCCCCCTGAACTAGGACTAGGGGTTAGGGTTAGGGTCTCTAGGGCTTGGGTCATTCCCGGAAAACTCTCTCAGAAAATTGGCGTGGATTAACCAGCCTCCAAAATTACTTTCCTTGGTAATTGCGACGCGATCGGACATATAGATATCCCTTCTCCTATACGACCAAGATAAAGTCTGGATTTCCACAATGTTTCACCGACGCATTATACCTAAATGAATTTATTAAATATTACCGTGTTTATTTAACCGTAAGTTAAAGCCTGACAATTAGCACTTATCTTATTCGGCTAAAATATACTTAGAAGACTCGAATAAATTAACGATAACACCGCGTAAAACATTTCAGTAACTCTGGAATTAACTCTCGAAATCATAATCTCTTTCAATTTAGGTCAGAACCGAAAGATAAAAAATTTACTTTTAGTAATCATCATTAGAAACCAATACCGTTAAGACAAAAAGTCTATTACACATTTGTTACATTATTTGGAACTTCTCCAAACCAAAGACGAAGCAATTGCAATTATTTATACTTTGCACGTGATGATATTTCAAGGTCAAAGAGTAGATCTTCGCTCGTGCCA
This sequence comes from Phalangium opilio, assembly GCF_054372755.1. Classification (NCBI taxonomy): domain Eukaryota; kingdom Metazoa; phylum Arthropoda; class Arachnida; order Opiliones; family Phalangiidae; genus Phalangium; species Phalangium opilio. The sequence goes on from NW_028324189.1 coordinate 717,741, forward strand.
AAATTTCAAGGTCAGATAGTTCTAGCTTTGCACGTGCTAATATTTCAAGGTCATTTAGTATTTAATATCTATAAAAATTGGTTTCGAATGAATTTTTGTTAATAAAATTTTTCATTTTGAAATTTCGTCGAATTAAATGACTGCTTTGGATGAATTATTAAAGGATTCGTGACTTTGTTTTTAAATGCTACTCAATTTCTTACAAATGACCTTTAGAAATTTATGCAGAAACGTTTATAGCACTTAACGCGTAGTATTGTTTGAAGAACTATATATTAGGTTCATTAGAGGTACAATCGCGCGTTACAAATTACAATTACAACCATAATCGAGTGACGTAAGTAAGTATTCCTCGGGCTGTAAGGAAAATTTCATTTTACCACTAAGAAACGTTTCAGCAAACAATTACACGAAAATGCTTTCCCTCGATCATAACTAACACTGAAAGCTTTCGACACTTAACGTATAAAATCTCGATCACAAATTCGTTCCGCTTCCTCCCTTTTTTTTCACAACGCTCATAGATATAAGAAATAAATTATATTAAATCAAATTTGAATAAAAATAATTAAAATGTATCACAGTTGTCGATTTTCTAACATCTTTGCAAATTTCTGTTTTTGTGAGCAAACGAAATTTGTGAATAACATTTTAAAGAAGACTTTTGAACTGATGATCCTCTCAGGTTTTTAATAACGAAACACCTGATTTTATTTTATTATTTTTTTTTGATAAAATATTTAGCACTATAATTGATAAACAAACCTGTTCATCACAGACGTGTACACTTTTTGATTATAAAAATTACTTAATGAGTTATAAATTACATTCATTAACCTAATTAAATATACACCCAAAATATGAGTGCAAAACATGAACTACAACTCTAGTTCCCCATTAGTTAGGCGTCTTTCCAATTAATGTCACGTGCAATATGACATCCCCACTTTCAGATACGCATCAAAAGGCTTTACATATTTTGCCTAAATAGAGAATTATACCTCGGTATTAACGAGTGCATGTCTAAAATAAAACCACTAACGCATTTCACGGTATTACTGCTACATAAATAATAGTGTTACACCCATGTTTATATAGTTTTGTCAATGCCATAACGACAAAGTTCGTAGTAGCACGAAAAGAGGGGTATACAACAAACCAAATTTTATACGTAAAGACAAATATGACACGTTAATATTTTCTTTTCAAAAGCTTCAATATCCGACACCCTTGTCGCGATAGTCATCTAGGTAGGAGTGTTATTTACTTAAATAACAGTCAGGGCAGGTTGATATGAACCGCGTGAGACTGGGACTGCTCTAGGCAAATGTATCTTGGCGACACGACTCTTGTCAGAACGCGACGATTTCACTATATTCCGAAAAGATATTGCTTATATACTGAACCTACATGTCATCAGAGAGGGCAGAAAAGAGCCAGAGAAAAAAAACCAATATTGGGATTGGAAAATTTGGTATATATATCGACACGAATATGGTAAAAGGAAATATATGGTGTGAGGGCGTTACAATATTCGTCTTTGGGAAGATTACGGACATTTTTGGACATACAGGGTGTTGCTAGCTGATAGGTCTGCCATTTAAATTAATGGGGGTCGAAAATGTAACTTCTATCTCCATTTTGCCGTCTAGTTATGATTTGAGTGTTTTAGGGATGGCCCCTTAGTTAAATTAGCAGTGTCTTTCAGTTGATTAATTAAATTTAAGGGGTCATACATAAAACAACAGTGTCCTAGAACATTTTCGATTCAAAATCGCACAAAGAACAGCCTCCTTTATTTATGGCAGACTTATAAGAAACACCCTGTATATTTCGCAATATAGAATGTTATTGTAATATATTCTTGAATAACATAAGCGGTGCATGGTGAAGCCACCACCACCAGCACCGCGAGTTACTTTACATATTTTGAAATAAAATTTCTTTGACGGGTTACGACACATTTGTCATAGTATTTCCAGTTGAATGAACGCAAATTGCGTCATTTAAATTCCATTTTTATTATTTCTTTGTGTCAACTGCGAATATTTATTCGCTGTAAAGTTCAAAGGGCGCGAATAACTTCGAATTTTTTAAATTAAAAAAAAATCAATGTTTACCTATTTTAAAATACAGGGTATTTAAAAAAGGTACAGCGGGTCCTGATTACAATAATAATTTATCAAAATTGTCTGCATATTTGATTTGGCTTATAGTATTTTTATGTTCAAGAAAAAAATTATATAAGTAAGTCGTTCGATGTAGACAAACAAATTTTTACAACTTTGAAAATTCAATAAAAAGATGCTTAATAAGGGATGAACCATAAAGCTAAAAATGCTACGGGTCTGGAGTATAACGATCTTTACAGGATTAATTAATAGGGGTTCGAAGACCACACGTTGAGTAACTCAACCAAACCACTTCTAATGAACCTCTCCTCTAGTGTTACTGATACCAACTATGAAGTTTGGTCTAATTTGGTAATGAACTGCGCATACGAACGAACAAACAAACATACAAACAAACCACTTCCTAAATTATATAAATATTAAAATAATTAAAAAATTAAATATTTCTTGTGTTGAGGAAACAAAAATTAGGTCATTTCTATATTTCGTTTACTAAAAATAGGCCTAAATATTTTATTATTAATTCAACTCTTCCATATGGTTAAATGGTAAACACATAGAATTTTTAGTTAAAATTGTTGAGAAAAAATTCACGGTACCTTTTTAGATATCCAACTTTAGATGTAAAGAATAATTGGCATTTCACCCGTGGGACACATTTGCTTGGAATTGGTTGGCGAAATGAAAGCCAATACGTTGTTTTCTAACTCTTCTTATTTTCGTATGCTGGAAACATAGTTCTTTCCAGAGAGAGAGAGAGAGAGAGAGAGAAATATCTTATCTATTTTTACTAAGTCTTCCAGCAGGCCACAAAATTCTCAATTTGGGCCACGGAAAAAGGCGCGGGAAGCCTTACGTTCAATGAGTAGCGAACGCGAATTTGGGAAGAGAAAATGGGCAACACGACCCTTTATACGAAATGAGCCTTCATGGAGGAGTATTGCAGTATAGCTAACGTCACGACGCTGGACGGAGAGATGGTGAACTAACGGCTGGCTCTCCCATGCAGGCTATCGCTCCTAAAACTCGTATTTCTAAAGGCTCTGCTGTGTATGTACGCGAACAGAGCACCAACCTAGAGAACGAGATGGTATTGATTTCCAGGCCCTTACTAAAACTTTCTCTCCTAGCTCTCTCTCGATTTTAGTCTTAGTGTGTTTTCAAACTTTGGTCCTTGCTACCACGATGGTCCACCAAAGCATGAAATGGTCCATTCCAAGCTCTTAATCAGTATACCAAAAGTTCTGGAGGTACATTAATAGATTAAAAACAAGAGCATGCAACTAACCACGAAGTCAATTTCTCTTTAACTTGTCAACAGGTACGCAACCCAGTTCAATTCGAATCTGTTCGAAATTAAGATTATTATTTGCAATGAAACTCCAACTAAATAAGTGTAGTCTGAAAACCGGGATGAACTAGCTCCTCGAATAACTGTTTATCTATTCTTTTGAGAATGAACTTGACACGAATTGGATTTTGGGAAAAAAAAGGCATACAGTATTTGGAGAACCCAGATCGACTCGAACCAACATACCAGATAAAAAAAGGGGGTTGGGGGCTGGGGCTGAGAAGAAAATGATGAAATTGTACTTTATATACCTGGCCGACCATTGGAAAACGGTTTTCCGTTTCAAACCATTAAACAACAGATAGTTTGGAAAGTATATGGGCCATATCCCAAAAGCTAGAATACGAGAATATGATAGGGTCATGCATGATCTATGACGAATCAATTGCGGCGCAAAGAGAACTCGAGAACCCATCCGCCTAGTTTTAAAGTTGGGATTACTTTCTCTATATCATGAAGTTCGAATTGACCAATCACGCAGTCGTTTCAAGTTTCGAGATGTATTTATGAATTTAAAAATGGTTCAAGGGAAAATGAAATGGATAAAAAAATTGTAATCGACTTAAGTTGATGAAAGAAAGAACATCAAAGATAATTTTGTAACGGACACGGAATTTTTATAAATGCGCTTGCTATTAGTTGAAAGCGTCACGTGGTGTTGCAGGTCTCTAATTGATCAAAAATTTTAATTTAGGCTTAGAAACTGAACTTTTGAAACTCTTTTATAAAATGAACGGAACCATTTGTTAACCCTAAACTATCAATGAAAATGTGTAATGACCGGGCGTTTCTCAATGTTAATTTCTTATTTCCAATTGCTCAAATAGCGGGTACTTGAATATGCACTCGAGATCACCTCTCTCGCGACAATTCCTTGTCCTCGAAAAGTTACGTTCGCGTAAAATGGATCTTGAAAGAAAAGACCGACAGCTTCATTAGGCACATAAGACAACCAACCACCAGCACCACCACCACCACACTTCGATGGATGGAGAGTCGGAGGAAAGTGAAAGGGTATGTTATAGAAACGTAAACACTCTCTCTTGGAAAGTAGAGAAACCAAGCGATGAACCTCTCGGCTCTCGCCTACGCTTTCCTCTGTTGAAAATGCTTTTGAGCGTGCGTCCTTTGTAGCCAGCACTCTCTTTCTCTCCCCGCGGAGCTTCTCCTCTCGCTAGAGCACGGCTACTTCCGAGATAAGAGAAAATTTTTGTCACGGTGCATCGCGTCTGCGGTAAATTTTGATTCTTCCAGCTTAAGTACGAGCTGAATGTATAAAACAAACTATACCTTAACCGCTTGCTCTCTAAGAAAATACAGATTTTACGTTCTTTAATTCTAATTAAGAAAGGCAAAAATTTTCATACTTATAAACGTTGCATAGGCCACAAACACCACTTAGGAGAAGCCAGCATTCAGGGGCATTTGGTCCCATGTATTTCTTACCAGCGCCTATAGAAATGTTTTACCCGCAACACACCACTGTTCAGGGAGAAGCCTACGCGCAGGGGTAATCTCTAAGAAAATACTGATTTATAGTAAAAATTATTTACCTTCTTTAATTCTAATTAAGAAAGGCAAAAATTTTCATACTTATAAACGTTGCACAGGCCACAAGCACCACTTAGGAGAAGCCAGCATTCAGGGGCAATTGGTCCCATGTATTTCTTACCAGCGCCTGTAGAAATGTTTTACCCGCAACACACCACTGTTCAGGGAGAAGCTTACGCGCAGGGGCTGAAAGAATAACATTGATTGTGCACAAATCTTTTTCAATATAATTAATAATTTCTTGTTGCAGTAGAATAAGGATTAAAATGAGGAGAACTCTGTCTTTCTATAAATTTGATAATTACTTCTGTTCTGATTATTTTAACCCCAAATATTTGAAATATTTACAAAGAATATAACTAGGGCTATCCCATACTCAAAGGATTTTCCTGAATGTCTAAAAAAAAGAACACGTATATCTCTCCAAAGTGGATACGGCAACTGTTATAACAATATAAGACCTATTTCTGAGTGCAGAAAGCGCGTTTTGTAGCGTTGGAATCGTTGACTGAAAAGGACACTTCCGGGCGAGAAGATATTGATTAAAACCTTGTGTATCCCTGACAGTTTGACTAAAGGAGTCAGGAGAAATGTGACATATCTGGAATAACCCCACGAAAGGAGCTATAAACGCCGAAATACTTCAACAAATAAAAAAACTAAAAGGGTAAAATAAAATTGTAAAAACTCGTGAAAAAAGAAAAAATAATAAAAATATCTAAAAGCCTCAATAAATTTGAAAACGTTTCCTTTCTTAAAGGATACGTGAATAACAAAAGAGATGCTTAGTAAGCTATGCAAATAATTTCAAAATTACGCTCAATTGTGTACTAATTACTATCGAAAGAAATAGTATATGATTCGTTATCAATAACGCAATATATGAAGAGCAATTCTACTACTAAATTTTAAAATAATTTAGTATTTTTTTATCTAATTCTTTTTCAATTCACTATACCTTTAAACATTGCACGCTCCATAAAATAGCGCTTCACAAATAGGATTTCTATTCTTCCCCCTTTTTTTTGTAGCCGCATTCTCTTTTTTCTTTCTACATTTTCTCAAATGTTTTCAACCAACTCTAGACTATTGTTTAAAGCGCTGAGAATGGGCTCGACAGAGCTTTCTTTTCATGGAACTATTTTTTGGTCAAAAAATACGGGAATACGGATTTTCAACGATTTCTTCTTTTTATATATCCACCCAATCTTTTGTCACACCAGCACTGTTTTTAAATGTACAGAAGGGCCCGATTATATTTGAATCATATTTCTAAAATATTGCCCTATTCACTCCACAATGGTTACGTATGTTTTAAAAAAAATAAATATATATATATAATAACGTTTTAAGAAACGTTTTGTGTTTTTCATATTTGAAAATTGGATGGACACTAGGCGTCACCATTTCAAATATAATCCTATGGGACGAGAAACAATCTTTTTAAAACTTTAGGCGAGTTTCAGCGCCACATTTGAGATATATTTGAAGTATAGGTAAGATAAAGTTAGCAAGCACTTACAGCACATATGGCAGTGTATTTTATAAATGTACTGATATGGAATTCTCACTAATAAATTGAATAGAAGTGGTTCAGAAATGGGAGAGATTTCTAGATAAACGTGACGTACGCAGTTTCATTTCTTTATTTACTCTAAACTTTTTATGAATATGATAACATGTACAGAGTGTTTCAGATAAGTCTGCCATAAATTGAAGGGTGAAACCGAGTGGAAAATAAAGCGTATGACTATTTCCTTTTTTAGGGGCCAATCAATGTCCTCTCCTCCTCTTAGTTTGACCCTAAGAACACGCCCCTTTTTATGTTAGACTTATCAGAAAAACCCTGCATATTGAAACTAAAAGTAAACAATATGGGGGGATATAATATTCATTTTCTAGCCAGTACGTCAACATCGTTCAAGTTTCAAACTTGACCCACCTTAAACACACAATGCAGATGGGAGTTTCTCCGTATTAACGAGGATTTAAATGTAGCCCTGCCCAGCCATTAGATAATATAAACAGACATTAAGTGCGGGCGCATATTCCATGACCTTCTCCCCCCTAATTGCGCTTGACTGTCAAAACTCCGTGCAAAGTACAACATTGAAGTCGTGTCTCCCCCAAACAATCATCAAGCTTTTATCTATCTACGACAGTGGTGCATGAACGAGGGGAAAGATACTATTAAAGGAAATTCAAGGGATATGCAGGGTGTTTTAGATAAGTCTCCCATAAATTATAGTTCAAACTGAGTGGAATTTGCCAAAGCCCATGTAGTCTACAACATTTAAATACGGAGATATGTGTTCCCAAATATTGATTGTCCCCTAAAACAAAATAATAAATTTAGGGTTATGATGCATGGACTTTTTATTTACAGACGATATGTCCTGGTTGAAAAGCAATATACGAAGCGGCACGTAGCTGTCCCCTCGATTCTACACTACAATCCAGAGTTGCGCGGCCAGCCTAATACAACACGAACTGTTTATACAAACAAACTCAATCTAAAGGGTTGGAAGGGAGCTCGGGGCCAATTTCTACGTCGTTTCCGTTGCACCCACCTCTAAGTATCCTGGCTAGAGGCTATTTTTTCCGAGCCAGAGACTAATCTATAGCCCTGATAGGAAATGGAAGGCTTCTTGATAAAAAAAACCCTCCAATATAAACAGGGTCGCCAGTTCTTACTTTTCTTTAGAAACTAGCCAAACGATTTTAAGAATAGCCCAAAATAGTAGGGTTTTCAAAAACAATGCATTTGAGTTTTAACCATAATAACGGATTTAATTACATTGAACTTTAATTTTTAATTATAGTTAACTCAATTAATTAAGAAATAAAGCTGAAACCCTTCATTACTCTACTATCCGCAGTTGGTGGTAGCGAACCGTACCATCCAAATATAAAAAAGTAGCCAAATGGGCTAGAAATAGCCCAAGATGGGCAACCTTAAAAAAACGGGTCCTTGAAATGTAGACACTTCTTGAAGACGTAAAAAGTATTGACAAAACGCTGGAAGCATTTAGCTGTTTCACCCGGTTAGGTAAACAAGAGTTGAGTAAAGTCAATAATGGAAAACTTTCAGGGACTAGTTTAAAAGATGGGCGAGAAGGTCCTCTTCAAAATTCCCAACGATCTTTATAAATCTTGGCTTCTCTTTTTCTTAGCTCCTTTTCCCACAAAAAATAAGAGAACTTCTTATAGAGGAAAGAAAGAACGCGAGGAGGAAGTTAAAGAAAAAAAATTGTCAAGACTTAGAAACGATTTTCAAGCACGCAAGTTACTATCTCGAATTTTTGCCTCGCAAGAGAATTTTTTTATTACATGCGAATTTGCTATTACTATATGCCTATAGTTCCTTATTCATTACAGACGTATGGTTGTGTAACTTATAGCTTAATACATTATCTCGTCAAAAGGACACTAGATAAAGTCAAAAAAGTTCGCTGAATGAGCAATTCTTCTTTTCTTTTATTTCAAATATTATCATGGAAGAGAATTCAATAAAAAAAATCTATTTTTGGTTCATCCTTTGTAGCTAATCTGCCATTATGAAGAAAATTGGAGTTCAGTGTAAATAGGGAACATTGTCTTACTTATGGATTTCAAGGTATCTTGAAGAATGGTTTATAATTTTTTTATTATAGTATAAGTTCATTGTATTTTTTGGGATATATTGGCTAGAATACTGCAAACTGACCACGTCTTGAGCCTAACCAAACATAACCGAAACCTGCAGAGAGTTTTGATATTTTGGTGAAATCCGGATAAGTGAACTCTCAGGTGTTAAATTTATTTACATTTAAATATTGTGAGCCATATACGTTTGTTCTAAGTTTCAGGGTGTATTATTGACTAAGCCTTAGGGAAGGTCTTTAAAAGGATATTAAGCTTAACGTCTCTAGGCGTCTAGACGCCTACGTTCAGAGTATTGACTGCTTTCAAGGTTATTTAATTAGTTACAAATTATATCGCGCCGCGTTGTCCCTAGCTCTTCTCTACTAATGTTTAGAGAGACTCGCGTGTTAAACGGTTATGGAAAATATATGCTAAGTGCACCAGCAATTCAAGGACGGTATTGCCAACATGGTCTGCGTAAAGTTAGGGTACATGCATGGAACATGGACTTACCATTTACCACATTACGCTAAATATGATTTGTCCATACCACATCTTACACTACCAAAGCATTGGTGTACTTCGTCGAAAAGCGAATGTATTCGTTACGCTTTTTTTGATAATTGTTTTCACAACACGTGCTTTGCGCACACATTAGGCCTAAATTCATTAAGCCTTTGTTTCTGAATTTTGAGATTCCACGCGCTTTGGCAATAGCTCAATATATAAACGGAAACCCACGTGACCAGAGGGAACCAAATTAACCCCCTTTCTCAAACTATGGGAGTCAAGGCTCGCGGTGTAAAATACTTTCCCCCTCCCACGATACTACTCCATTTCTACTCCTCCCTGTCATGACGAATAAACAATTCCATTTTCTATTCCACACTGGCTACAAAATAAAATAAGAAAGCGGGTTTTCACGTGCTAAAAAACCTGTAAATTAATTATGAAAACAGAAAGAAAATTAGCCTGGAGGATTGCATTATGGATATCTTCATCAAAAATAACCTTATAGGAACTTGGAGGGCGCGAGGTTCGTTGGTTGGTAAATTTTTTATTCGGCCAAGAAGAGTTTTGTTCCATAAACGAAGAAGAAGAACTAAAGAAGTAGCGAGGTTAACTGGAGGCGAAGGTAAGTATGGATTGGTGAGAAAGTAGCTATCTTTTTGAATGATATAAAGAAGAAGGTGAATGAACTAAGGGAGGGAAACCGAAAAGAAAAGAGCTACGCTTCGAGAAGAAGGGGAAAATAGTGGTGCTGGTGCTGGAAGAAGGGGTCGCCCTCTTTTTGGAAAAAGTGGAAAGAAAGGGCAATAGCAATCCGATTAAGCCTTCGCGTTTCCTCTTTCTGCCTCCGCTTCGTCTCTCCCTCGGCCCCCTTACCCCCCCCCACTTTCTAAGGAATATATATTTTCAAACCAAGAATATTTAACTTATCTCCTGAATATTAAATTGTACCTCATTCTGCTCCAGAAATAGCCCCCTGAACTCAATATATATTAAAGAAAAGGTTAGGTTGGAAAAATTCTACAAAAGAATCGAATATGGACAACTCAAGGGAATGTTAAAGTAATTGTCAATTAGGCAAATAAATACCACCATAACTAGATTTAGTCTCGTGTATTGCGACGTCACCATCTCAACCAACACTCAGGTAGTAACTAAATAAATTCCAGGTGGAAATATAGCTAGACGCGGACGTCTTCCTGAGGGTAGCGCTCCAGAAATCTAGGCCGCCATCGATCTGTCTTATCCTCAAAGCCTATAGCAACCTCCATCCACCCCATCATTTTCTCTCTCTCTCTCTCTCTCTAGTCTTCTCCGGGGTTCCAAACCCTCTCTCTTTCTACCAATCCCCCTTTTACATAGACCAAACATATGAAACCCTGTTGAACATATTCATCTGGTAAATGAAATTCTTCGCTGTTCACCTAGGCCTCTATTCCGCTATACCAAAAAGAACCCCATCGACAACCTGAGAACACTGGGCTACGTGGTAACGTGATCTCCGGATTAATCCCTACATTATTCTAGGTTGGTACAGAGCCGTCATAGCATGGACTCACATAACAAACCACTCAGTGCAAATGGAAACCGAAGGCAAAGGGATGGATATTCCTACGTTCTCAGTTATTATATGGGTTCTTGGCTATACTAGGTTCAGTTTCCAAGAATCCAGAAACTTGCTCCTTTCTATCCAGATAGGTTAGCTCCTATTTTTCCAAGGCTAAACTACTTACTATCTTCAATAAAATAGGCAAGGTGTAGGTGGGCAGTGGCGCGAAAAAGAGATACTGGTACAACTAGTACAAGGTTTGTTTGTACCGTGTTAAAAGTGTTGATAGTTCTTTGCTAGATAGAGCAACAAAGTATTTTTCCCAACCGCAACTAAACATGTTTACACTGTTGACGTTGAATTATACTTCACCTTCATGTAAGTGAATGAACTGAATATACAGGGTGTTTCTGATAAGTATGCCATAAATTCAGGGGGGATGTTGTTTCTGCAATTTTGAGTCGAAAATATAACTTCTATTCTAATGACATTATGCCGTCTGCGGGCCACTGAGGTGTGAGTATGTCATAATTTCGAGAAATAATCCGTTTTCTCAACCTTCTGAGGCTTTCGCAAGGATGTCACTAAAGTTGACTTGAAGTACGAGTTGTAGATAGATGGTCGATTTAACTAGATTTTTTTTGTCTTTCTGGCCGAACGCGAGCTTAATTTCCCTTTGTCCTATAGGTTGAACCTGGGCCGGGTTGTGATTGCATCGGTGCATGCTGTATCGGGGAAATAATTGATTCGTGCGGTGGTCGCTTTCTCGCCCGCATAATTGTAATTGGCTCAAAATTAATGTGTCTCGGTCTAGTGGCTCGTTAATGGGTGGATTTACGTGAAGTAGGGAAAAACCCCATAAACCCCTCTACTTGTCTGGTCAATCAGGAACCACGAATTCAGCGTTTTTATCGGTAACAGAATAAGATTAACCAAAGATTATCAATGGATTTGTTGCTATCCTGTGACGTTCATAATCTACATAGTCTTGAATCACTAATTCTGGAAACAGATACTAACCTCTCTTAAAGAGTAAAATGTACTAAAACCGAAGTAAGACACACTGTTCCATCTCAAACTAGAAATACACAACGCTATGATAGAAACTGAATTTCCTATTCAACCTCTATTACATCATTTGATAACTTCGTATTATTCTACTCGTAAAATGCCATACCTCTAACTCCGGTAACTGCTCTCACCTCAGTTCTTAACCCTTTTCCTCTTATAGTTTGCCCTAAACTATAGCTGTCACTTGACAATTTCCAAGAGAAAGGTTGAATGGAATTGCACGACCCTTTAACGTCGTTTTTACTACAATAATACTGATCGAAGGATAGCCAATGGCGATTTATCTTACCGTGGTAAGGACACGATCTCATCCAATAGAAAAGACAACCCACGCTAAATCTAAACATTGCCTACGGGTAGATAAACACGTCATAATGCGCTTGTATAAACTAAAATAAAAATAAAAGAATTTTCCTTTTGTTAAGTAATATTGTCGTATGATTTGGAACCCGCCAAAGAATAGGCCTAAGTTGATCTTCTTTAACTTTATTTTCTTTATACTTTACGTAATAAGAAATCTAAGATGCACTCGCTATAACTATATAAAAGCCTTCAATCCAATCAATTTGAGTAAAACACAAGCAAGAATCAAGCTAACACCAGCAACGACCGAGAAAATGTACGTATAAAAAAATTATACGGAAATAAAAAGTGTTCTAATGCTCTCTTTGTTCGTTAAGACTAGAAGCGAGTTCTTCTTCGTGGGCGCGAGACCGAAGCCTATATAGCTCTTTCTTTTTCTCTCTATTTCGTTAGATTTCTTACTGGGAGGGAATCTCCTAACGGATCTTTGTTAATCTTGTTTGAGGACGGGAACCGGAGCTAGAATGAAATTTAAGATTTGCCTGGCCTGGGCGCAACATAAAAAGTACTTAGAGTGACGTGCAACGCGAGTGGGCTAGACAATAAGTGGATTTGGTGTGTGTGCCTTTTTTTGCACTCGCGCTTTAGCCCTCCACCACCACCACCGACAGGCCTAAAACTTGAACGAAGTATAATGGAACAGAATCATATAAGTGGAACTTGAAATGACGCGGCAATTAGTTCCTTAAGGATCTCTACCTGGGTCTTTTTTCAAATTATTTCGTTACGTAGGGGCGTGGGCACAAACTATATTCTAAAGTAGTAGCGTTACTATTTCCTGGAGTAGTGATTGGGCAATGACACGTGACAGTATGAGTGGAACGACTCGGCGGATACCCATTCTAAATGCACTGAGGTCTGAGGATGCTACGAAACTCACGCATGCCCATTAGAGCTCTTTTGTATATCCCTGGAAGGAACAACTAAATTCATATGGTCTTATTTGTGCACTTAACATGTATATCAGGTCACTAGACCTTCCAGAAAAGGTACACTCCTATGAGGGTTTCAAAGGGTTTTTAGAGCGGTCAGAGTCTAAGGATAGTCGGAGACGTCGCAGGATAGTACTGTCCATTATACATTGTCCAAGGTTGCCTCTCGGTTAGCTCTTCTTTTCTCTTTTTTCTCGGTTCCCGACTTCATAAAAACACACACCCGAACTCTGGATGAGTTTATCCCCGTACTACCATAGGCCTAGAGGCTAGCTTTGGTCGTAAAGGCGGAAATCCTATTCGCTACGCTCCTGTTTTTCAAAAGTAGTGAAAAGAGGCCTTGGCCAGCCTGAAACTATAGGCATACGGTCTTCTTTTTTTTTTCAACTCTCTTTCAGCCTTTCACTCTGTAGGCATAGTTCTCTTCATCCTCGGGCTTCCTTATCTAATGCAATAGCAGTTTTGGACATGTTGGCTCGGCCGTTTGAAAGCAACACTTCCTGAGAGAGTGCGGGAACAGAAATAGATCTTCTCTCATCGTTTACTGAAGTTTTAGACGACTTAATCTACCGCGAGTCTGGAGAAAGGGAAGCGTTATACTGTCTTAGTGCAATTTAAGACATGGACGGGAGACTATAGACTGTTTAATTTCCAGTAGCGCGGCTCTCGAATCCTCTGGATTTAAGGAAGGACTTAGTTCAGCCACTTCAATTGGTCACTTTATTTCGCACCGAGGTTCTAACTGTCGCGGGTGTAGCTGCAAGAAAGTAATTTTGACCCAACTGTCTAATAATCAAAGCCCAGCCCAAACCGAATAACCCTGAAAGCTGAAATTTTGCCTGGATATTACTCTTAAGTAGTAGATACTCCCTAAGAAAATATCTTCGAAAATGGCGGACAGAAATACAACCTTATCCTTAGCTATAATAACTGGATCGTACATGTACATTTTAGGCTTAACCGGCGTACCTTTTCCGTGCAAGGCTTAAGCCTCGTCTATCTACATGTCGTTAGCGTTTTCTAAATCCGTTAGGCCTAGCTATACATACTTTTAACTAGTAACCTACAAAGGTAATGTACTATTCTATGGCTTCTTCGTCTCCAAAGAGCATAGGCCTACGTGATTCTTCACTAATCTGCACTGAAAAACCCAAAATATTCTCAATTAAGCCAAAGTCAGGCGCCATTGTGGCTACATAAAATACGAGAATGTATATGATAGAGACTAAATCCGGGCATTAGTCCGATTCTTCACGTACGGTTTTTCCGTAATTTGCATATACTATATAAGCCAAGGGATCTAATACGTTGCCTTCACCAGTGCACCACCACTCTCATTTTGAAAAGTCCCCCATATACTTTTTATTCTTTCTATTTCATATCTTTTGGCGCAGAAAACTAGCAAGATTTAAGACGATTCAAAGCCCATGCTTATAAAACTTTCTAGAAAAAAGCATAGGGATGGATTATGAGGAAGACGAGGAGCCGTAGCAGCGACACCAAATAAAAAAAACCCGGTTTTTTATCTCCCTCAAAGAATAAATCCACTAAAACTTGAGACGAGTCTATTTCGAAGGTATATGAAAGACAAAGAAGGGAACGATATATAAGGGGGCTAAGACTCCTGAGTTTTTTGAGTGATTTTTTATCCTTAGGTGCATCTTAAGGTATCCTTTACTAAGAATTGTTTTCGTTCCACCGTTGTATTTTGGTAAGAAACGTTTTAACAGCTTAACCACTATATAAAAATATCCAGGGACAATAGAGTCGCCTTGAACAAAAACAACACTACATTATGTCTAGGATTTTGATTTTAAATTTGTAAGCAATAAGTACTTTGAAAACTGATCCTTAGTTCTAAATGATTAAGTAATTGTTAAGGGACTTTCCACAATAAAGACAGGACAAAATAAGAATAAAATTTTGAAAGTAGGAACCAAAACGGGACCACTTCGCACTGGTAAAACAAAATGGCATCATTAAAATGTCAAAAACTGATATATTTTAAGAATTAAGTAAAGTTAAAAACACTATTTAACTCTTTTTTTTTCTATTTTCAATTAAATGGCAAGATATTTCGGGCTTTCGTTTGCTAATATTTTTGTTTAGAATAACGAGTTTTCGTTACTTCTTTGTGGAAACAATTATTCTAGATATCTCCCCTTGTCTATAACTACTAGATAAATGATTTTTCATCTGAGATTTTTTGAAAATAGTGCGATTTCACGACAAAATACCAATTTTAGAGTAGATTAACGACTACGCAGGAAAATATCCCTACTTTTAGGGACCTGGTGGGAGCCCTTAAAATGCCAAAGAAACATAACATACGGACACGTTGTTATTCCATGGTATATTTTCTGTAACATTAAAAGAAATTTTCTTCCATAACAAGAGAACAAGTCGAAAAAACGCCCATACCATATATTTCTATATAAAAAACATAATATTACTCGTATACCTATTTTTCTCTCTGTTAAAAACTGAAAACATGACTGCAGCTGTCGTGTATCTCAAAAAAAGTAAAAGTTCTTGTCAAAGCATTTTGTAACAGATTGTCCAGTTTCGGGTAACGTTATAGTTAGGCCCCTTTTTGGATACAGTTGTGCGGTTTGAAATTTTTCTAAAAGTTTTCTTCCCCCCCCCCTCTCTCCAATAAATTGTCTAGCCGATAATAATGGGGAAACTTAAAACCGAGTTTACTATAGAAACAAGAGTTTTTGAAACATTATTTTAAAACAAGACACGCTCTAAAACTTGTTACAGTGTTGGTACTATACTTTAGTCAACAATTCCCCCCCCCCCCCGAAATTTCCAATTTTTTACAAACCCTGATTATATAGAGTTAAACTAATAGGTCATACAAAAACGTTACATCAAAACAAGAAATTGAAGTTTTTGGACTAAAAACGTCTATAATATAACAGAATAGTCACTCAAAATTCGACTGTCTAGTTTCTTGGGCACACTGCTTTAGTTACCCTAACTTTGCAAAATATCAAAACGTGGCAAGCTAATGTCAACCTGTCTCCCATATTGAAATGCAAAATAAATTAAATCCCAACACCGTATATTTGTATTGGAAGCTATCAGTAACGGGAAACTCTTGACAGTTGTCAAATATAGCGCCTAAGATGGTAAAGAGCCCATCATCGACTTAACTAATAAGGGATTGAAAAAAAAACGTTCTTATACTGGGGGAAAAGTATTTCCCGAAGGCAAAAAAGCTTACGACGTTTCCTTAGTAATGGAAAAGTCATGCTTTTTTCCCGAACAAAATAGGATTTCTTCATCTTAGTTGCAGCACGTGCCACTTCTCAAAAGTTGCCTAAATAAAGACGGGCACATACTTTTAAGACCCATTAGGAAAGGATTTAGAAGACGCGGGAAAATTTTCCCTTCAAGCACTCACGCGCCAAATAACCTTTTAAAGGACTTTATTTTTCCTCGCGCCATAGAAAAAAAATTGTCACGTGCGTGTGACTGTGGGGAGGATAAGATATTGACGTCAGAAAAACAATTTAGCCTAGGACTTATAAAAAACTTTGGTAGTGAATTTAATAGCGAGTGGACGGACCTAGGCCCTATCAACCAATTTATTAGTACTTAATTTTTGAAACTCCTTTGAACTAGTCCTATATAAATTAATAAGGTTTCCATATAATTTAAACTCAAATCTTTGCTTATTCTACGAACGAATATAAATAAAATTTAAAACCGATTTATTTTCCTATATGGGCTTAACCTTTTAATTTAATTTAGTTTTTAATTTTGTGTTGGCTTATATTTCGTATATTTATACATACTCATGGATACACATACCTCTGATACCGTAAAATGTGATTATATTATCAATTTAGAGAAAATTTCTTATCAAACGACAAAGTTTCCAAATAATTTTCAAAATTTTTTTTGTCGCGTGAAGTTTCATCTATGGATTCTAACACGGTTAAACTTTTTCTATTACCGGTGCACAGTTTTTTGATAGGTATTCCATATATTTTTATCTTTCTTATACGATAAGCTTCGCAAGTTTTAAAACTCTAATGGTCCTTCCTGAACCAAGGCTTCATTTTTATCAGAAAACTTTTCCCATGTAGACTTTAGCCAATATCTCGATCAGAAAAATTTCCAAAAAAAAAAAATTACTTGAGGTCTAATGTATACACCAAAATGATATATATGCCTAGAAAGTGTCAAAAAGTTTTATAAAGTGCATGTTACCACATTAATGAATGGACACTAAAAATTTAACAAACCACTTAAAGTATAAAACTCATGAAAATTTTTGGATAATTCCGCATTTTGGAAAAGCCTATATTAACTCCTAAAATTGAAACGTATAGTTGATGTAACAATTAGGCCTGGTAGTAATGGGTGTAGTTTACAAATACGGGGTTTCTATAAGCATTAACAAACATTGGAAAATTGATCATTAGCATTACAATCAAGGCTTCGATCACGCTCTCCTAAACAAATTTCGAATAGTAGAAATAGGGCGGGGCTTATTTGAAGTTAAAATTAATAACTAAAAAGGGTACACGCGATTATCACGCGAGACTGAACAAGACACGCCCATTTTAAAGGGATATTGTGAATGTTTTAAATTTAAATACAGTCCTGAGTCAGCAAGATAAGTATTGAAAAATTAATTTTTGACGTTATAATAAAAATTAGTGTAATAAGACGAATATTGTGTGTGAATTGTCTACACATTATTTAAATTGAAAGCAATTCTTACCATCGCATCAAAGAAATATAGAACAAATGACCTTTAACCTTAATTATTACGCCACGTATTTCTAAGGATATGTTCGATTGTTTATTCAAGTGAAACATTTATACCTTTATAAATTATGAAATAAATTAAAATTACTTAGCATATAAATGACATTCCAGTTCCTCTTTAAATTATTAGCAATTATATATGCATGGTTAATACGGTGCGGTCTTTTGGTGGTTCGGTTTGTCCGTTGTACTAAGGAAGGATTAAGGGGAGGAGTACATGAGCTCCTGGGTTATTAAATAGAAGAGGAATGCGTAATAATAACAAGCCTAATCAATATTAATAGAAGCACTAATTTCCATATAAAATTTGTAAACTGGTCTGCATTCCGCTTCCCCCCCCAATCCACTTCCTTCTCAGGCTAGATAACCAGGCGTTTGCTCAACTGTGAAATATGAGCCGCGTCGCTTTATACCTAGCGCCCCCTCTATCTATATAGTGTAACACAAAACGCCTACTAAACTACTATAACCAGGAGGCTTCCAGCTAATGTTTTCAAAGACTATATAAATTTGTACACTGCACCTCGTCGTGCATTCTCCCTCTTTTTCCATGGATCCACGCGCACCTCGTCAAAAATTCCGCCCCTATATCTACGAATTCACGCGCACCTAGTAGTAAATTCCCCCCACTTTCCACGGATCCACGCGCACCTCCTAGTAAATTCCCCCCTCTTTCCACGAATCCACGCGCGCCTTGTCGTAAATTCCCCCCTCTTTCCACGAACCCACGCGCGCCTTGTCGTAAATTCCCCCCTCTTTCCACGAACCCACGCGCGCCTTGTCGTAAATTCCCCCCCACTTTCCACGGATCCACGCGCACCACATAGTAAATTCCCCTCTATCAAATAATAGAGAGCTTAGGCATCCTGGTTAGACAATAGAGAAGTATTCACGTTGGCATATTCGAGCGCGTGCTACCAGGTTACATAGTAGAGTCTTGTTAAAGGCGATCTGCTTTGTTTAACAAATACGATGTTTGTACGGAACCCACCATAGCTACGTGATTAGCCTACAGCTCAGGTAACCTATACCTTTACCAATATTCTCCTCGCCTCTCCTATCGTTTTCTATTTCGGGCTTTTATAATAAATTAAATTAACTTAATTATCGAAAAAATATTTAAGACGAACCGAAATTCATTAGATTTTAATTAGATTATTAAGGTAATTTAATTTTGGTCAGCTAGTTTTTGCGTTAGGATATCTGATATCGTTCGTGCATGGTACGTGCAGTTTTCGGTTGTCGACACGCTCGAGTAATAATCACGTAGGAAGGTTGACAATGTACTTAGAATCTCCCAAAATTTATATCGTCCGATTAATAATGGACACACGTTTCAAAATTTCATTAAAACGGAACAAGGAATTAAAATTCATTAATCAAATGTAGTTAAATATAGCTAATCTTCAAGTACGTGAATCTGCAATGAAATAAATAATTTTAAGATTTGGTAGCTTTAGAATCTTAAGGTGAAATGTGAATAAAAATGATGTACTGGAAAATCACCCTGTTCTTGAACCTTTTCTAATTAAAACCAAGAACCTATGTAAGATGTTTCCTGAGAATTTCCAATATTTAATTTAAATGAAACTTTATCTCAGTTTCATCTTCCTTTATTCCCAATGGGTTTTGTATTACATCTCCGCCATATTGGAGAGCTTTTAACGAACCAGCGCACAAACTTAAAATAGCTGGATACTTATACGTTCTCTGGCTTTATATTAAAGTCACACTTACGCATAAACTTATGATTAACGAAAATAAAACGAAACATAAGTTTATCGCCCAAAAAATTTAAATAAGTAACTCGAATCATTCTGGTTTAAAAATAGGCATAAAAAATATTACATCTCCGCCATATTGGAGAGCTTTTAACGAACCAGTGCACAAACTTAACATAGCTAGAGACTTAACGTTCTCTGGCTTTATATTAAAGTCATACTTACGCATAAACTTATGATTTACAAAAATAAAACTAAACATAAGTTTACGTCCCAAAAAATTTAAATAAGTAACTAGAATCATTCTGGTTCAAAAATAGGCATAAAAAATATAGTAAAAAATTGGTTTAAAAAAGGGGGGGGGGAATGTTCTCGAAATGTTTAGAAGCTGAAGTGAATGGGCGAGAAGTCGTTACTAATATAAAATAGGCCTAGGCCTACTTCTTCTATGGAGAGAGGACGCTGTACTATAGAGTGCCGTTCAAAATATCGCTCAAAAATACGTTAAAGCGAGAGCAATTTTGAAAAGGAAACCCAGGGAGAAGCTAGCGAAAACGTTTCCAAGTCACTTCTTTCTCGTCAGCTTCCAAAGCGATTTAGTGTCACGACGGGAAAAAGAATTTGGGCGAAAAAAAAAGACCCGAGCTATAGGGAAAAGAGGAGGACGATGGAAATCCCTTTTAAAAAAGGGAAAGCGGAAAATGGGAAAAGTAGTCCTAAATTCATTCAACTTCGCGTAATGGCGAACTAAGTTCACCAGGGGGATGGATATACAGGGTGTTTCTGAAAGGTCTATCAGAAATTAAAGGGGGTGTTCTTTGGGTGATTTCGATTCAAAAATATTCTATGACATTTTGCCCTAAGAGCCACCGTTTTAACGTTATGATTTGAGTGTTTTACGGATGACCCCTTAGTTAAGTTAGCATCGCCTTTCAGTTTCTTAATTAAATTTAAGGGATCATCCGTAAAACACTCCAATTATAACTTTAAAACGGTGGCTCTTAGGGCAAAATGTCATAGAATATTTTTGAGTCGAAATCACCCAAAGAACACCCCCTTTAATTTCTGATAGACCTTTCAGAAACACCCTGTATATATATATAACAGTCGATTTTCTCTCTGCTTTTTC
This sequence comes from Phalangium opilio, assembly GCF_054372755.1. NCBI lineage: Eukaryota > Metazoa > Arthropoda > Arachnida > Opiliones > Phalangiidae > Phalangium > Phalangium opilio. The sequence continues at coordinate 738,462 of NW_028324189.1, forward strand.
ACATGGGTATCATTGTAAGTCGGAGTATAGTAGATCAGAATAGAAGTTACCAAAAAATATGCTTTAAAACGACCACATTTTAAAAGTCTATTCAATATACAGGGTGTTTATGATAAGTCTGGAATAAATTAAAGGGGATGTTCTATGAGAAATCGATTTTCAGTCGAAAATGTAACTTCTATGACATATTGCCATTGTTTTCAAGTTAAGATTGATTACAGTATTTTACAGATGACCCCTTAAATTTAAATAAGAAACTAACTAAGACAATGATTTATAATTTAATTAAGGGGTCATCTCTAAAACAGTGACCCTGACGGCAAAATGTCAATCATAGAAGTTACATTTTTTACTCAAAATCAGCCAAAGAAGATATGGCAGACTTATTAGGGTATTTCTTATTATAATTTCATGTTAATTTATTTCTAATACCAGCACTGCTTTTCGGGGGGCTATTTTTAGAAACTTAATAAGTTTTAACACGAAATTGGATTCTGGATCTGATAATGATGCTCTCTCCCCGTCCGTTTATTTTTTTTTTTTTAATAATTTTGTTTAAATTTGCTACAGAGTTTCATCGGCAGAAGTTTTATATATATATATAAATATACTTTTAACTTGTTCAATACCAGCTAGTTCCTCAGGGAAATCTAAGGCGACTTAATACGCAATGCTTAACTTAATAGGTACACAAATAGTTCTTGGAAACTTTCGGTGAACAGACAAGAACCTAAATGAATTGGGCCCCAAGGGAGTATTTCGATAGGCAGGAAAGTCTGGTATAAATTTAAATAATCTTCAGATTTAATTAAGAATTTTTGCTTTTGGTTAAGACTTAGAGGCAAATTTAAAATTTCTAAACGCGGTAATGCATACGTAGTTTTCAGGCTATAGAGGATTTATACCATTTACACAAGGATTCAAGGCTATATTTGATGGACAAGTAGCTTCTCCTCCTTGTGCAAATTGTATGAATCCTCTTTGCCTGAAAATTATGTATTATAATTATTTAAATACATTAAGATGGGTATTTAAAATACTAATTTAAATTTAATGAAAATACCTTAATTTATAGGCTCTAATTTCTTTTCCTGAAGAACAATACGTGATTAAAATTCAAACACAAATAATTAACCAAATCAATTAATACTTCAATATTAAAAAAATTGTTTCAATATGAAACGTAATACCAAACAAGGTATGTGAGTAGATGTCAAATTTTTTTTAAAAAAAATAATACTTTGACCTAGTTTTTTTAATAACGTTTGCTATATTTTTTATAGAAACGGTCAGTAAGAATGATTGATGGCCATTGTCGATCCACAAATGTCATTCAATGATTATTTGAGTTGGGACTTAGCGTCACTTAAGGTTCGTAACCCTGGCGCGTAGAATATATAACTTCAACCGAAATATTGAACTTTTTTAACGGAAATAAAATAACGTAAAGTTATCAAACTACTTTAAACGCTTAAATACCTTGTAAATACTTCAGATTTATCAATACATTCAATGGAGTATTTAAACATACCGCGAGGCATATTTAATGTATTTCAAAGTTGAACATTTAAGTGTTCGAATTAATATATATACAAGCTTAAGTATTTTACCGAGAAAGTCTACCGATTATAGTTAATCTCTTAATACCTACATAGATTCGTTCTAAAGATATCGGTTCGTGTCTCGAATAATTAAAGTTGCAGCTCATTGGCCTAAAGGTTGTAATTTTAATGCTCTCAAAAGATGCATTGATACGTTTTAAACTAAATTCCTTAAACTGAAAGGGAAATTTGCATATAGAATTTGAGTTCAAAAGATTCCCGCATTTAATACAGTCTGTTTGGTTTATTTAACATAATCTTCGGTGTATATAGAGTTCTTGAAAATTACTATTTGAATTTAACAGAACGAGATATACCCGACTTAAAATGTTAAGGGATTTTAAGGAGGTTTCAAAGACGAGTTCTTAATTGACGAAGAAAAGTTTTAATTAAGTTTTCAATTAATAATAAGCTTAAACCTTTTAAGTTTAATTATCCTTTCATATACATTTTATCAGTTTCATCAAAAATTTAACGAATAGAGTCGTATTGAGATGGGAGGAGCTACGGGAACGTTACGTCAATATTGGTAGTCTAAATTGTATGGCCTGAGCTGACGACTTCCAATATGGTTGCCAAAACAGAGGTTAAAGATGAGAGGGTGTGACGTCACATCACGATAAAGTTCGTAGTAGCAGACGATACAACGAACACGCCTTGTAACCCTTTAATAAAAAAATACACTGAACATGTTCACCCTGAAGATATTAGAAGGGTTGTGTTTCTAAATGAGTATACTTTGAAGTAGCAGATTTCTCATAATGGCGAAAGAAACGATATTTAAAAAAGTATCTCTTTCGCGATAAAAAAAGATGAAAAAAATAGATTTGCAGGAAAATGGAAGGGTGCGAGGGGGCGTATGCCCCTACCCCCCTTTCCCCCGTTACCGTGTCACGAGCTCATGAAGGAAAAATTTCATTAAGATGCGACAAGAAGGTATTCTGGCGGAACAGAAACCTTGAAAAAATTTATCCATTAAGAGCCGCGACGGCGTTAGTCTGGAGAAGCGAGCTGCTTCCCCGAATATATGATACGATACGATGTTTTCATCAGCCGAGGAAAAGGCGGTTTCAACGGCAGCTGTTACCCATAGGCACCACCGACCGGGCCCTGGTTCCGAAATATCCAGGAGAGCCATGCAGGAACCCGACAGGATGAAAAAAAAACGTTAACAGCCTTTCTCGGTCCCCGACTAACGTACCTACAACGGTGTCTATTCTACGACATAAACTGTTTATACCAGATTTTCAATTTTTCAAAACCATTTTTTTCTTACACCATGAAAATAAGATTACCTGAGAAAAAAATCATTTCCTACGCGTGTTCTAGGCCTAGAAGTAGTCTGCTTAATAGAATCAAAGAGATTAAATACCACAGGAGGGGAATATCTTACGGTGTGACGTTCTCGACAAGAAGGTAATGATGTCGCATACCGTCAGCGAGGAAAGTTTCTGGCCCTTAGGACAAAATTTCATAGAACATTTTTAACTCAAAATCGCCCAAAGAGCACCCCACAAACTTTACTACAGACCTTACAGAAATAACATATATATATATCTCCACTCCAGGGCTGTTTAAAATTTTCGTGATGGTAGGTATTTTCTATCAAAACTTAATTCCCAGAAAAAATAAGAAGCGTTGAAGTGAAAATTCCGCTTTTAATAATAGTCTTAGCCTATAGGGTTATAAATTACGATGGAAGTTCATAATTTGAAGTAAAAACATCCCACTGAACCTCAACAAAACTTTCGGTATTTCTCAATAAATTTCATATTTTACTTATAATTTCCCACAGTGACAATATTGAAGCAACCTTAATATGAAATCAATAAAATAATATTGATGGATTGTGATCAAAGTTTCAATACCCATTTGTAAACATAAAAAAGAACTATGGGAAAAACCCACGGTTCTTTTTTAAAGACTTAGAAAAGTAATAAATGACAATGCCTATAATAAAAATTTGCAATAGATAGTGTGCATTGAAGGGGCTGGAGAAATTTCCTTCCCCAGTTTCTTAATTATCACCATGTTTCAGGGTTGCCAATAATTTGCCAGAGCATCTCATCTAAGGTTTGGAACTGACAGATAACTGAATCGAACAAGCTTGCATTCACACGTGACATGACTGGCAACACTTACATTCACACGTGACATGACTGGCAACACTTGCATTCACACGTGACATGACTGGCAACACTTGCATTCACACGTGACATGACTGGCAACACTTGCATTCACACGTGACATGACTGGCAACACTTGCATTCACACGTGACATGACTGGCAACACTTGCATTCACACGTGACATGACTGGCAACACTTGCCTGCACGCTATCTATATGAATACTATACTCAAACCGCTCTCAAACAAACGAAGCTATTGAAAAGGCTTCGCTCGTGCAGGGTTCTCGGTGGAATTTTCTTCATGCACTCGGCCCAATAAAAATCTGGCAAATTGTCGTCGAGCGAGAGCGCGGTGCATGCCGCTCGTTAATGAACGTAAGAAAAAAGCAGCTGCTAGGCTAGGGGGTCTACGGTCTGAGGCAGGACGGAACCAGATGAATATATTCAACAGGGTCTGTTCCAACTTACAGAAGAAGAAGAAGGAAGAGGAGGTAACCTCGACAAATCGATGGTGGCCTAGATTTCCGACTCAAAATCTCCTCTCGGATGAGGCAGGGTAGGAGGACGTGGGAGGTAGCTAGTCCCATGACACCATGGATATAAAATATATAAATCAGATACAACTGGTTGGTAAAAACAATCTATGGATGTTGAGTTACAATATCGCTCTTGACCTATAACCTAGCTCAATAGAGTAGTGTCGGTAGAGAGGGGAGTAGACGGTGTATCCCTCCCTCTAGGAGCGCTTTTGTAAGAGGGGATACTGTACGCGCCTGGTAGGGGGGATGACGTTTGCATATGTAGAACTGACATTACTCTATAGACAAATTCGGAAATTCCAAACAGACAAGGACGAAGTCGCCATCGGGGTATTCTCCATCGCGCCAAGAAGCAACGCCAGACGGAGTTCACCCGAGTTCATCAACTCTGGCGGAGCTTCTTGGCGAGAGGGAGAATACCCCTATGGCGACCTCGTCCTTGTCTGTTGGTTTCTCTGTTTGTAATAAACAAATTTGTCTATGAGAGGTTTCCAACTTAGACAAGGCCTTAACCTAAGAGCTAAGGAAAATAACAATATAGCACCACAATACTCTAAAAGAGGTTCAGATTCATGTTCCAGTAGCACAAAGAATTGGTGGAAAAAAAATTTATTGCTTTCAGATATCTAAGGACGCAGGCGTTCCCAGCACCTTTACTAAACGGACACGGTTATATATATACGGTTACCGGGAAGAAACGTCAAAGCCCCTAATCGCTCGAATACTCAACGTTCTTACACCCAATCCTTAGAGCTCCATTCTTAACCTATCTTTCTCTCCTGCCCCCAGCAACAAGGATAAAAATATATATATTACAACTACCATAGCGGGTATATAAATATTTTTCCGACGTTTGATATTGTGCAAGTTTCCAATATGAGAAATGGTTCGAAGTCACAGGTTATTTTGAATAGCTTCGGTTATCCAAGAACGGGACAAAGTCATTAATCTAGTATTTTTGTATCTTGTTGCGACCGTGAATAAGCAGCAACGCTTGCATTTGTTGCGGAACATCCTAATTGACACCCATGGATAGTTAGACATATTTAGACATTTAATTACGTGGTATTTCATTAAATAGGTCTAAATGATTTAGGGTCTAGCATGATTAGTTGAAGAAATGTAGTTTCCCGGGTGGTGTATAGAGGAAGTCCAAGTTTCCATCACGACCACTATATCATTACGTATTTTATCCGTCACAAGTTAACAAAAGTAGATCAACCTGAAGTTGCTATAATATATTTTTATAAAGTTGAATAAATTTATTTGGAATTTTGACAAAAATAAATAGGGGGGGAAAAGGGACCACCAAAATTTTTGAAAGTAAAAAACAAAAAAAAACGGGACCACTGGTAAGACAAAATGACATCTTTAATATATTTGAGGGTAGATTAAGGACCTTGTAGGAAAATAGGGACTTTTTGGGACCAGATAGCAGCCCTTTAATAGGGATATGAAACACGCCAATCCATTAAAGGACTCTATTCATAACTTCGAGCGAATACTATTCAGAGAGTGGCCCATAACTGCATGCCATGACTTAGTTCTTAGATGGGTCATAAACCGAAGGCGTTAGTCAGTAGGGGCGCCACATATCCTAAAGAAAATTAATAATATTTGACGCCATATCGTCTTATTTACTATAAGCCATAAGGGACGTAAACGAGCGCAACGCATCGTCAGACATCGTAATCCTGTTAGACAACTTTGATCTTTCGGGATATATTCCGAGCTGTAGATGTATATGGAGTAGAGTTCCAAGTTCCGCCGCGCACCATGCACGCGGCATAGCCAAGGGGACCAAAACAGTTCGGCCAGCATCCTTGGGCGCAGGCCTTAGATACGATACGACGGAGGACTTCCTGCACTTCCCTTAAAGACGGAAGGAAAAGCTTATCAGCCGGTCGGGACGGCATCGCGCCGGTGCAACGGACACAAAATACATTTTTTCCCTTCAATGTTTGATAAAAGGGACGCACTCATCATCTCGTATATCAGAGTGATCATTTCTCTAACTGGGAATCAATTTCAACGGTCATAAAAACCAGATCTATTTGCATTGGTAAAAAAAAAAGAGCAATGGGTATTGTTTACCAAATTTAAGGGTTTTTTAAGGTCATAATTTCTGAGGCAACATCCTGATGGGTTAACAATTAACTGTACTGTTTAATTGATTTTCTCTTATAGTAAATTTAGAAAAGAAATAAAATAATAAAAACAGTGTCCCTGACAGCAAAATGGAGATAGAAGTTTCATTTTCAACTCAAAATCGTTCACCCAAAAGAACATCCCCCCTCAATTAATGCCAGATTAATCAGAAATACCCTGTACATACGTAAAATATTTTTAAAAAGTGACGTTTTAGAAAAGTGCACTTTAAACTTATGTTAACATGAAAGTTATTTTTTAAGCCTGTATACTAATGCATCAAATAGCCGTTACGCCAAAAATTTGTAAAGGATAGGAGAGATATATAAGAAAAAAGATGATTTATGAGGGATACTCTACGATTTTTCCCGTGCAAAAGTCTTCGGAAAACAATTTATTGAGATACAAGAAGGTGCACGAGGGTCCCTTATACTCTAGACGAGTTTTTAACGAGTATGCGATACAAAAGTTCTTTTTGCATAATTTTTTTTATATAGTCTAATAGGCATAAGATGAATTGATTTTAATAACCCAGCATCTTACAACTATTAAGATCTATTAAACTTGAACGATTTTCTTTAGAAATAACGATTATTTTGAACAGTTTGATACTTAAAAACGTTGGTTCTTGGGTCTTTACAATATAAGAAATGGGGATTTGATGAAATTGTTTATAAAAGTAAAGCTACCTTATAGGTTTGGAATTTAATATCGAGTATTTTCAAGGGTCGGAAATGTATTAAACCAGGAATGCATACACCGAATAGTAATCATCGCGTACCCACCCATATTATCAACGTATCTAATTAAGCGGATTTTGTGAGGAGGAGCTATAGACTAATCATAATGTATTTAGAATTTTATCTCGGGAATAATCTATCTCGCTGACAGAACTTTAGAAAGACGTCAACATTATGTGGCGTGAAGTCCCGCCCATAAAACCAGCAGTAGAAATTAACACGCGTTAGTTATGGGAGTCGCAATTATTCCTATCAACTGTATGTATTCCAGGTTAAACTTAATATGGTTTTCTATTGGAGGTAATATTAGATTTTTAATATTAAATTTATAAACTTTGCTTTTGTAGAAAATCTCCGGTTATTTCAGGAAGTTCTTGGAAAAAATGAATAACGTTTTAAGAAGAACCGTTTCGTAAGTTTCCTATTTCAGTATTTGTACTTAAAATCGTTTAATGATCCGTAATTATCAATAAGGCAAAAAACTAAACGGAGCCAAATAAAGTATTTCTTTTCATGCCTAGGCCTAGCTTTAAATTATTTCAAGAAATTCTATCCCATTTCGAATTTAATTAATTGCTCTATTCTTCTCTTTAAAATACAGGGTGTTTCTAATAAGTTTGATAAATAAATTAAGGGTTATGTTCTTGCTGCGATTTTGAGTCAAAAATGTAACTTCTATCTCCATTTTGCCTATAAGGGACACTGTTTTCGAGTTAGAACATCCCCATAAAATGCCAGACTTATCAGTAACACCCTGTATATTTTTTTAAAAATATATTGGAGCAAGCGAGAGCTATTGGATAAAAAGGTTTTGAAGCCAATATAGTCTAGACATTCCTAACTTCGGCGTTTTGTTTCTTGGACGAACGCCCTCGAGTCTATCATCACCGATTCAATTCTGCCAATTTCCTTTTACAGTTACCGGAGAAACGTTCAAACTAAAAAAGAATAACCATCCGGAGCCGATATCAAAAAAGTAGATAGCTTTCACGATATGAGTGATTAGAAATTGACTTCTGTAGAACTCGCCAATTACGTTTGTTAACTTCCTAAACTAAACGCTTCGATGGATTCCTTATTTTCTATTAGAGAAAATGTTTTCCGCTCCTTTCAAAATAGATCTTTTATCTATAGACTAGTGGCAGCCCGTGTTATTTCTCTATTGAGTTTAATACAGTCAAAGGTGGAATACTGCCATTACTCTATACTATACTTTTTAAGCTAAAAATTGGTTTGTTTCTTCACAGGAAAGTATAATTAAATTTTGGATTTAAGAAGTTCGTCGGAGAACACAGATATTGTGGACTCGCAGGGCACAGTATCCCTTAAAAACTCTTTAAAAAAAAAACACCATTTAATTTAAAGGGGAATTCAAGCCTTCGTGTTTATTCTTCAAATGGAATACGTTAATTTTAAATCGTTCCTTCAAACATTTCCCGAAATTTTAATTAACCAACGGTATTCCAAAATGTTTTTTTTTAGTTTTATTTCGTTTCAAGGAAATAATGGGGGATTTTAATCCATTCTAGGGAAGGCGATGAATATTTAAACAAAATAATTAAACTAGGATTAAAGAAAAGAAAGATCTAAAATTTCTAAAAGTATTTTCGCCAGAATTAAAAATAAACGCGTAATTAATAATAGTGTAATTAAAGAGATTTTTGTTAAATTACAAACAAGGACTTTTTAATTATAAAGGGGAACGCAGCAAAGAAATAATTTTCGCGAACAGAGCATACAAACAACCTATAGAAGGGACCTTGATACACTATAATTCCCTTCCCTTGTTCGTGCCTTGTGTTTTGTTATAACAAAGCGCTCTCCCAGTTTTCCCATACCCTATAGGCTTTATAAGTTCCATGGATATTTTTGGTTTCATCGAAACTTATTATATTCGAGCCGTTCAAAGACTGCATTACCGCTTCAGTGATTCTTATTTCATAACAATAATGTAACGATACTCTTCCGATTGAAGTAGTGTACATTGACTAAAACGCGCGCAAAATGGGACGTAACCATACGAGACAGTATAGTGTACTGTTCCGTTCCGTTATATGGTCGACAAGGGGATGGATATATATATATATAGGGGTTCGCACAATGAGCAATTGCAATCCGATTATACAGAGCTATGGTTTGTTTTCCGGGAAAACCCGTATTTGCCAGCATGCACCGCGCCGACCGTATATCCCTTTTGTGGTCATCTAAACGTTTCCATTCAATTCTCTTTGAACAAGAGCAGTTGATTATCGATTAAGGGCTAAGCACAACCTCCCAAAGACAAAGGGAAACTATAATCACTGGCTTTCATCAAGGAAACTGTGGATAAAGGGTTCGTAGTATCGGGTTAAGGTTCCACATTAATTTCGCGGTCAGGTAATGTTTCGAAATATGAGAATTTTTGGTTGAGAGTCTGGTATTATATTGCGGTTACTCGAATTCACCTGACTTTCAAATAATTAAACCCAAGCTCGTTGCCTCTAATTCAAAGGGTTGAATAAATAATACAAATAGGCTGAAAAGTAAAATCAAGTGATTTTTCATCTATTCTTCCACTAATTATAAGAACAATCTGCATATTGAATTCAAACATTAGGAAATACTCCGATTGATTTTAAAAGTCAAATTAGCTTGAGATTTCATTGCACCTCCGACCAATCGCGTAAGACCCAGCCTTCTTGTTAACAAAATTTACGAGATAAGTTTAACAAAGCTAAGCCTAATTTTAGCCTAAAATAAGAGCTATTCTAGGAAAATTTGCTCATTTCCATTGGACTATTGAATACTTCTGATTGTGAACCATGAACAGCACTGTATCCCTCTGTTAAAGTATTAATTCTTAACTTTGCAGATGAGATAATTAATGCTCGAACCTTTCTTATATAAAAATTAATCTAAAACTCTTGAATATTAAGCTTGGATTGTCCAGGGACACTGATCCTTCCTATGAGAAACAAAAGGAAAAAATGTAACGCATCAACGAAGATGAAAAAAAATAAATAAAATGGAAAGGTGAAAAAATTATTGCAATATAGCTCTTCTGAAGCAGAAGCTCAAACATATCTATAGCGGGAAACACTAATTACCACTACCACCGCCACCACCACCGAGTCCTAATTAGCCCTTTAAAAAATTGAAAAGGAGGCCCGAAGGGGACCTTTTTTTAAAAACTTTGAAGAATAGTAATTAATGAATGAGGACAAAGGGATGCTGAAGAAGAAAAATCAATGAAACAAGATTGAGCTCGTATACCAAAAACAAATCAATACAAAGTTTTTAACAACTACCTGAAGTACAAACTGAAAACGGCTACACAATGATTCCGAGTAGATGTATGTATTTCTGATAATACTTGGTTTTACGAAGTATAACGTTGAATACCAGTATCTCACTGTTTCAACTTCTACGTGACAAACGCCTTTAGAAAACGTGGTTAAAGCTATAGATGGTAACGTTTTTTCGCACGTCAGTGATTCGAAGGAATGTGAAAAGCTGGCGACATTTTAAAATGTCTGGTAATGGAGCTTCAACGTATGTGTCCGTCTTTATTTACCGTTATCTCTCTTGAAAACGAACGTGCTTTCAAAAATAAAACACCTTCGCTATAAGCTTCACGTTTTATTTTATTGTTTATGGTCTAACACCGTAAGTTGTATACCGAACTAATTTTCGAGTTTGTGATTACAGTTTTAACTATATTGTCTTCGTGAATAAGTTTAATAATGGATTGAAATTAGTTCTCGCAAACTAAACAAATAAAGTTAGTTAGTATCCGAATAATCTCGTTACTGCCGGGTTGATAAACAATCGCGATAATTCTCGAGGAAAATCGATTCCGCTCCAATTAAAGTCACTTTTTGTCTTCCTAATTAGCGGGATATTGGGCCAGCTGCAAAGCCTGCAAAACTAGGGTTCGAAAATTACGGTAATTTTGGAAAATGGTAAATTACGCGGTAATTTACCGCGTAAATTACCGTTCATGGTAATTTACGAAAATTCAAAAATAAATTATATTGATCGTTTCTAAGCTAAATATTGAAAAATACCACTTGAATATAGCTATACCTTTCAAAGCATAGTGTCGTACATTATTTAAATACCGAGTTTTGATGTTTGCAGTTCACATAATACTTTTGAACAGCTACATCCACTTTCTTCTTCTTACCCATTTTGTGAATTATTGCTATTTCACCTTTTTAGAACAAAATTCTAGAGATGGGCCGATACCAGTTTAAACCTATATATCGGTACCGATACAGATATTGGTATCGGCCCATCTCTACAAAATTCTAACAACTACAGGGTTTCCAGCTGACGCAAAGGAACTCGACGACAAGAATAGACCAGAAAATAAAATTTCATTTCCTTAATCAAATTTTTTCCACGCTTACTGTTCGATTTCTATGACTTACTCATGTCTCATGAAAAGAAATAAGTGTGCATGCGCGGCTAGAGCAAAATATGGAGCTTTTAGACCATTTTCCAAGAGAAAGACATGAGAATTCGGTGGTAAATTACCATCGTGGTAATTTACGACGGTAAATTACCAGGGTAATTACCGTTTTCGTAATTTACCCGGGAAAATCGTAAATTACAGTTACCCTGGTAAATTACCGTGTAAATTACGATGGTAATTTACCGATTTAGAACCCTATGCAAAACACATCAGCAGCAACATGTATTTACCGACCCTTTTCGCTAATCACGTGACATTACTCTATCAATTGCTATAGCGGGGCGCAATTTAAAAAATTCAAAAACAAAGGCTTAAAAGAATTCGCAAAGACAAGGCTTAACAAAATTTTCGAACTTATATTCTAGCTTTCTATTAGTACAATATAAGCAGCGTGTGTATGGAACCGGACTCGTGAAGGTATGGAATTTAATGTAAATTATCTTTGTACTTCAATCAGCGCTTCGGGTTTAAGGAAGGGATGAAGGCTGAATATGACAGCTATTCATTACAAAAGCCATCAGAATATAATCTACCGGTTCGTTAAATGCGGGAATAGCATCGTTACGCAAACGTTGTCTTAAGAAAGTCAAGAGAATCCCGGCCTCGGTCCCGCGCCAAAAATGAAGATGATAATATAACTTCCGAAAAACTTTGAGAGAACGGAGATGAAACGCGGCGAGTTCCGTTCTTTCGATCGATGAAATGAGGTTTTTCTATCTCGTTTCCGGCTTATACCCATCCGATCTATTCAGAAATGGGAGCTAGCTAGCCGAGGTTAGCGGGCATGCAGTGTAATTTAAGCGAAGGATAATTGATTCCCGCGGTGCCCGATTTCGCGCCATATCGGGACATGTGCCATCAGCACGTGCAGCATCAAATTTGTAATTGGCCCAAAATTAATAGGAACCTTCACTCTAGTAGCCCATTAATGACAAGAAGCAAGCACACTAGAAACCGTAAACCAGTACCCCCTTAAAATGAAAAAACACGCAAGTCAATAGCTTTGTAGGCTTTGAAAGTTACGTCCATTTTGAATTTAAACATTTCCTACGGTAAATTGAGAATCTTTCTCGTCCTTAAGTCTATTTTTGGAAGGTTCCTAATAAGTCCGGTGTGGTTGTGGGCTCTGCATAGAAGTTTAGAAGAACTAGCGATGGCAATGTCTTTTCTAAAACTTGGGCAGTTTGAGACGGACTTTTAGACACTTTGATAGCTGCGTTCAGCGAGAGAAAGCGATCACAGTGCTTGGAAAGATATACCAACTGTACCTTAACTTACTGGCGCTTTATTCTTTTGCTTATGATGGAACGGATTTCCTGTCATGGGTTGGACGTATTTTCATTGTCTTGGACGGATTAAGGGGATCATGTTGCAATTTCCAAAGGATGCAAACCATCGTGGCTAAACAAAAAAGCTATTATTTTTTGTCGGGTTGCGTAGTATATCCCCGTTGCCATCCGAGCTATAGGGAGAAGAGAGCTTCGGGCTTCTGAAAGAAAACTATTTTAGGAACAATAGCGGGACTAGACAGCTAGGGCTTCCAGCTAGGAACGCTTTTTTTAAATGAAACTAAGGAGGCGTGTATGAAAGAACGCATGCACCTACTTGATAAGAGTTAAGGGGGGTTTTAGTAACTAGAGGGTGAAATATTCTACAGCAGTTTAGCTCTTTTATACGAAATACTATGCAAATTTTTACGGGTTTTAATGCACAGTTTGTATAAATTTATGTATTTTACCAGAATGGTGTACAAGGTATTTCAGGGCCATTTAAGATTAAGGTTAACGCTCTTTTAACTGTTTAATCGAGTTCTTCAAGTTTCATAAATTAAACTATCTATTGCGATTAAATTAATACCAAAGTGTTAGGTAATAAAGGCTCCATTAGAAAAATGAATAATTTTAGGACAATGATGCGTTTAAACGGACCATTCTTGCACATGATCCATCCAAGCGGCACATATGCTTCTTGGAGTGAGGGAACTAACCCAAGATGGTGCCCTCCATCCCCTGCACATGTGGTGTTTGATTCTCTTCTGGAATTAAAGGAATGGTCTATTCTGTACCAACATACAACAAAAATAATGTCGTTGAATCGTGGCAATACCCTTTGGCCAATTTCCTCTTGGTCATTTTCCTCAGTAGATATCATTGTTATTGCAATAAGTTTCCAAATGGAAAGGAACTAACTGGACATTAGATTTTCCAATAAATTTACGCGGCCCCATGAAGTCCAATTCTAGTCCATTATTACAAGCGCCTTAAATCCTGCAGACTATCTTCCTACTAAAAGCGAGATTTAACTTTTTTTTATTGCCTTCCACAGAAAACAACCTAAAAATCCTTTCATATAAATCTATAGGAGATTGACTAGCGGATATTTCTTCGTTTAAGACTTGGCTATAAGACCTAGACGTCGAAGTACAAAACAATCAACAATGTCTTCTCTAATTCAAGGCCTTAACAGTAAGTTTTATGGCATTGCCGAAGTCCTGTCTTGTTAAGTTATACCATGAGCCCAGGACTTGATTTTTCAGGGTGCAATTGAATGTAACAATAGTTGGGAAGAAAATGAGGTTTACTTGGGTGGTGTGGTCAAGTCACAAGCGGCGAACACGGGGTACATTGTCACTGCGAAACATGTCATACAGGAGTGATCATATTCTCGACCACGCGGCCTAGAGTTAGAAAGGACGGTGTTTTGATAGTCTCATTTCGCTGGGAGACTACTTTCCGTTAGTCTTAGCGGGCAAATCTCGCGAAGGATCTTTGTTAATCTTGTTTGAGAAAGGACGGTATAGCGACGTTCAAAGCCAGAGCAGATACAGAAATTTAAGATTTGCCTGTACCATATCCCATAGGGTATAGTAAGCAGCAAAAAAGTACTTAGAGTGACGCCAAACCCCCACGTACAGGCATTGGCGGGATACAAGAGGAAGTAAGTGGATTTTGGACCCCTTTTTTTGCCGGTTACAGCTAGAGCTTGATGGCATAAAAACACTAAAGCTTACGTTAAGCTTATCCTTCGAGAATACTGTATCGTAAACGCCAGAATAGGATTCAGGAATCTGCCGTTTTTCTTTACATACATAGCTTTCGTCTTCTTTTTGGGGCTGCAGCTTGCAGTTTTTTTATAGCGAGTAATAAGTCTCGGACCTACGACTACAGTAAACCAACCCCCCCATCCATACACTAGTTTCCGTTTTTTACAACCTCTGTAACGTATCAAAAGACACGAGACCGAACCATTTTCGCAAATAACGCGATTAATCTAGTTAAGGAGACTTTAACAAGATCGATTTTTTACAACTCTTTTCTCGATAATGAAGTCCGAAGAAAGAAAACAACACAGTTTAGTAGAAAAAATGCAACGAAATTTACGAAGCATAATAATCTCATTATAGTCGTTAAGAATGAAGCTATCTGGTGTCCATCAATGTGCCATGCAAAGAACATCCTCCAATAATTTATGGGCAGACTTATCATAAATTTAACACCTGGTATATATGTTAGTTCCCTTTCTAATGAAGTTTTTAGTTGATGTTTTGACATTTCAGAATAAACCTTACCAAACTTAATTCCAGTTTCAAAGCTATAACAACTGGATTAGGGTACATACACCGGATGTTTGTACTAAACTCAATAATATAGAAATAGTGCTCAGGATGATACTTGGTAAACAGAAACTTTAACTTAGATGGGCCTAACAGTGGTTTTAAAGGGTTTCAAATTATGAAAAACGTTTCCCCCCAAACCCCAACTGCAATCTTAGCAACGCACGAGGTCTAAGAACTTTCTCCTGGAGGCAATTTGGTTGAAGAGAACTTGAATCCGCGAGAAGTAAGATAGCGCGTTGTCCTGTACGCTAGCGAAAGGATCAAGCGTTACCAAGGAAACGGAGCTTAGCGAAAAATCTTTTTAGTGTATATTGTTCGAGAGATTCCAGCCGTTGGCACACACAAAGTTGAAGAAAATCTCGAAAACACCCTTCCTGGCTAATCGTTTTAAGTAAACAACGACGCGGTTTGTCAACAAGTGACTGGGAAGGACCGAAGAGTTGACAATTCGAGTGGCGACGGCCTAGTTTCCATCCAACATGGTTTCTTAATTAACTGGGCATGCGCCCAACATTATTAGCAAAGAGAATTCACACCAAAATATTTACTCTCCTTCCAAAGAATTCAAAGATGAGTAATAAAAATTGAGTAGGATGAAATAAGTTTTATGAATTGAAGAACAATTGTTTTCGCTCTCATACTTGAATGAAACGCATTATGGTAATAGCTCATAACATTATTATCCCACAATTCCTAATACTTCATTAAGACAAAAGGAAACCATGGGAATACATTAACCTATTAATTACAGAACCATGTTTACGTCGAGTATAAGAGGGGAGACGTGTTTCATCTTAGCACTCTAGGGATATTGCAATATTCCCGTTCGCTATGTTAATATTTATTATTATAGGCTCTAACTGCGTGAGGACTATAGAGGGATTAAGTGTTCAAAAGTTTCATTCCCAAAACTTTGCTAGTGATTAATTTTCAACAAAAAGAATACACATTAAAGGCCCTTGTTATTGCAGTCTGTTATTCGAGTTCGTGGCCCCCATACTTTCAAAACTCCAAAAAACGTTAAGCAAACTTAGTGGACAAACTTAACTTGATGGATTGAAATTGGCTTTTAAAGCTGGTGTACACAAAACACTCCGCGTACTTAAGTATAACCCGTACAGTACGTCATGGCCAATACTGATTATTAGTAAACATTGCAACCTGATTTACAGTTTATGGCATATGCCACGCGGTATAGTAGCGAACGGACAATGCTTTATTAGACCAGACAATACGCGCGTACTCTATCAGTTCTTGGAACTAATTTAGTCCGAGTCTATTTGACAGATTCTCTGACGCAGGATGCATCGATTTGACTTGACCTAACAACATCTACTGGCAATCTGATCACATGGAGTAATATTTAATGAGACGCAGCTGCGATGCAACGCGCTAGTAAAGACACTCTCTCCAATCAAATTACTCCTTGGAACACGATATTACTGTTCCGAAACATGGAATACCGTCAGCTTAAATCAAACCTACTGTGAAAATGGGTCCAAACTTGGTCAGATTCTTTGCGGGATCACCTTTATATCTAGGGATCGGGTCCCTCCCACTACAATTTATCAAAAAAGTGATGATAACGGGGTGAAAGGAGAAACAGGGATGGACGGACGACTATAATTCGATTAGATATCGGAAAGTAGAAATCGAATTTCCAATTAATCGATTAATTGGATCGAAATCGTTCATCACGGCTGGGGACCCTCTCTCACTCTCTCTCGAGCAGCACACGCGTCTACCTAGATGAAATCAATAAGGATGGGCGCTGGTACGGGACGGGACGGTGGTACAATGCGATCTCTGGTAGGTTCCGTTCTATCTCGAACGTAATGGTGTGGTAACCGAAGAGGAAAATTGAACGTACGTAGCATCGAAAGGATGGGTTGAGTTGAGCCTTTCGCGTTAAGAGGGACGATACCCGCTAGATTTGGTTGCCAACATCGGACAGGGACAATCTGTGCCCGGGCATTACCGAAACGACCCGAGTTAAATGGTCCATAACGTATAAATCTAAGGAAACTCGCCTATAACTTGGAATGGCTACAACACAGACAGAGAAGATTGTAGTGGTTTACTCCTCCCTCTGTTTGGGGCTACGTCACGCACCCTTGTTTCGCTCCTATTCTATGATTTATATCTATTCCTAAAATATAACGATACTGTCCTTACAGACGTTATACGTAATACGTACGCTCTTGTATACGATCGATGACTCGTAAAACGATCATTCAGGAAATTATCTCCTTTATGGCTGGCAGATTTATCTTTTCCAAACTTGTGGTGATATCGAATTATATTTAGCCCTTTAATATCTAACCCGCACGATGGCTCCGAGGAGGTAATTGGCCGAGATTCAAACATATTGTACTCTGGGGTATCGCGATAACTCATAAACTTTCAATGAAAGCATAACCTGAATCCTTAAGAAAGGATAAAAGTTACCTACCAATATCCAGAAATAATATTTCGTCGCGTTTAGGATATGATTTTATAGGAATTATAGGCCCACTGCCAAGGACACTCCAAATTTTATAAACCTCACTGTTTAAATGTTTACAATTTATGGAGTATATCATACCGAAAATGAAGACATTTGACCATTAAAAAGAACTGTCTGTATTTAACGACGTTATTTGTAGTTTGCGTCAGCGCTGATATTCCTTTTAATGGAACATTGCACTTAAGCAATCATTTATATTCTAATCATGGCCTTATTATCCTCAATTTTATGAGAGGAAAGCGGGGGAGGAGGGGTACAAGAATAAGCTTTGCATGAACTGTTCCAATTAACGTCCGTTGGGATTCCACAAATTGACCGGGTTTTTTTATTTACATAATGTTTAGCTTTGATGAACGACCCTATTAACACCCCAGTCATGTTATAGAAAGAGGTCCAAGAATTAAATGTAACGAGAATAGAAATATAAATACTTGCCATGTACAGGGTATTCGAAACCTGTGTAATTCGTAATTAAGATAAGTCAGTACGTAAACTTCAATGACAGACAACATGCGCTATTTTTTAAAACTCGTCATCGCTAACTTTCAACTTAGATAATTAAACTTATACATACACAAAAACCATAAAATATAATTTGATTTCATTAAAAATAATTACATTCTACTAATTATACCAAAGGTAAATTAGTATAATTAAAACATAATTTAGATAAAACGTTTGCTTACATTAAGGTTAATTTATCTAACGAAGTGAAACCAACTCAAATTAAGCTTTCTCTACATTAAGTGTTCGCTATACCCTGTACAGAGTGTGGCGGGTAAGCTAGGTCAGAGAGGGGTGTCGTAGATTGGACAGCTAATTTCCATACTAAATACGTAACGTTTCCGACAGTGGGGTCATTTTGAAAACCCAAAAGCGTGAGAAGAAACAGAGCAACCGCGGCGCAGCTACTGACTAGCGGCGCTCGCTTCAGTTGAATTATGAAATAAGTTGCCTTAATATGACAAGTTAAGTCTATTAGTAAAATGTTTCTATATTTAGAATTGGCAAACCCGGGTCTTCCGTAGCGTGGCGGTCGAAATCCAGCTCATAACCCAACCTAATGGGATTCACTTCGTGCTATTCATTATTGATGAGAAGCCGGCCAGAAGCGCGTTAAAAACAGAAGTAAGCACTTTGCGAGTCCAATAATATAGCTAAGACGGGCTCCATCTGGCGTTGCCTGGTGGCGCGAGGGAAATAACCTAAGAGGGCGCCCCCCCGCTGTGTGCTGGTTCCTCTGCATGTATTTGATGGAATTGTCTATTGATTATCATTATACCAATTTTAAAACAGGAAAAATAAGCCCACAAAACAAGAGTGTACAGAAATCAACATGAGACGTATGGGGCCGCGGGCGCCAAGTTTCCTAATAAAAACTGTATGAATTCTTGGTATCACGAATAGAGTCTGCAGTTAAGATTGATGCTTCATACCCAAGGGACTTCTGTTTTAAATAAAAGGCACGTGGAGGATTATAACTTTAATTTGCCGTCGTACACAGCGAATTACGACGAGTTAAAACGCTCCATTATGAAAAGTTGACTTTTAAATTACACTTGCCGCCTCTTTTAATGGCGTTATCTTCCCCGTATATACTTTCGCGAATAATTTCCTCAAATTTAAAACTTTAATCTTCATAAGCATCGCCTCTAATTCCCAGAGATACTCCGCGGGTTAGCTGGGTTTTTGGCAAAATTTTTATACCGCATGCAGTTTCCCCTTTCCAGAGCTGGTATTAGATTAGCAATGAGGTTTTAAACTAAAGATATATAGAGTTAAGTTAAAGTTCGCTTTAATTATTATAGTTTTCAGGGTTGGTTCGTTATTTCCTCATTTCCTAGTACGGTTTATCTTACCTTAACATTCAAGGAAAGGAAACGCATTTAGAGAAAAGCGTGTTGGACCATAATGGATTAATTCTAAACTTAGCAGAGAAAAGTCATTTTCGCAACACGCCAATATTGAAGTTTAAATGTCTGTAAAGAAAGTTTCTTATACATCGGAATAAGTTTCCAAAATTATCTAGATATACAGGGAGTTTCTGATAAATTAAAGAGGACGTTTAAGAACATTTAAGTCACTCGCATATTTTTTTTAATCCAGTATCATGATAACCAAGATTGGGTCCGAGTACCCTTACTTATATAGATGAAAGCCCAATTTAGGATATATCTTCGGTAAAAAATACAATAAATTTTATATACAGTGGAAAGATACGGCTCATATATTGCCAATGTCCATTTTTGTTCCATACCTTTCAGTTTGACGCGATGAAATAAATTAATTCAACTGACTTTTCTCGAGGCTTTCTTTTCTTTCTGGGGATAAGAGTGTACAATTTATATGGATGATGCAGAAGGCCATACCTAAAGAGTTGTTCAGGATTTTAGCATGGAAACAACTAGTAGAAAAAGCCATACAGTCCGTCTATAGGATATAGGCAACAACTGTATTAAATATTAGATAAAGTAGTTCGGGCTAAGCGTTGATTATAAGTCAATCAGGACAGGTATTTTCACAGATACAGACTTCTAGGTATGTCTCTCTGATATCTGGAAGATGGGTTGAATTCAACTCGAAGGCTTCTACGGTTTTTTTTCCTTCATTTCCGATCTCTTTCATGCAGGAAAAGGAATTTCTTGGTGGAAAAGCCAATTTTTGAAGGTATTGTTAAGTCAGTTATAGAAACTTACAAAACTCCGCCGCGGGCAAGATAGAGAGAAAACGTATTTTAAATAGGCTTTTGTACATTTGAACCCCGTGGCGTGCGTGCCAGGATGATCTAAAGAGGATCTATTTACGTGTGTGGAGCTGGGGTCTTTTTCAAATGTCATACGTTGTAGTAATACCTAAAGGTACTTGCCTACAAGACCACGGGGCCAAGTTTCATTTATGCACAAAACGACGTGAAACTCGAATTATAAAGAGAAAGAAGAAAGAAAGAATTCGGAAGAAGCAAGCGGCAAAACCTTCATTTCTCGCTTTTTCTTTACAAGGTGGAAATCACGGTCAATACAAATCCAATTATATCATGTCCCTTGTCCTGTAATGTTGTCAATAAGACCTTCCTCGCTATTCGGACCCTTCGTTCCGTCCCCGTTTCTTTCCTGTTTAGATGCCAAGGAACTTGGGCTGGTATGGAATGCGGGTCACTATTGATCCCTGCCCGACCCGTGTACCAACTATACCATACATATCCAGACCAAGAAAGCTGGACTTATGCCTACTACCGAGTCCGAGATGAGCGAGTTCGCCGCTAATTTGGACCTTTTCTAAGAAAACACGAACCAACAAAACGTTAATTAGTATATTGGTTGGATCAAATTGGATTTCCTTTAGATTAATATCTAATTCAGAACGGAATTAGGCTTAGCCGTAAATAAAAGATGGCGAGAGAGTAATTAGGGACGAGGTTCTACACGATATTTAGGGTTACTTTGTGAAAGAATGAATACATATACAGTTTGTTGTAAATTTGTATTTCTTCTAGGGCACAATGATTCCAATTAACTGTATGTATTCCTGCTTTACAAATTGAGATATGACAGAGAGATTTGGAGGATGACCATTTCAAAATAGATTAAAAAAATCGATTCGAACCCACTACATGTAAATAAACCCCTTTTCAATTTCTGTTAAGCTAGTGTTTAACAAGATGAAATGGGTGAAATCCGGAAGAGGGGGGAGGGTTTGATTTTGACACGTAAAGCGCATGAGAGAGAGAGAGAGAGAGAGAGAGAGAGAGAGAGAGGAAAGCGGATTTTCTTGAGCTAATTAATCAATACCACGAAATTAATCCGCCCGAGAGTGATCAACCTTGAAATCTGTCAGCGAAAATTTTTACGCTTCATTATTTATTCACCGTATGTCCCCCCCCCTTTTCTCTCCAACGATTTTGACCAAACTTTAAGCGACGTTACCTGTCAAATCGTATCAGCTTTTAATTAAAAACGGGTGTAAAAATATCCCATTCTCCACCAAGTTTTTTCACACCGAAGTAAATTTTAAAGTGAAGGTATCAAAATCCATAAGGTATTACTGGTTAGTTGGAAATTTACATGTATGGATTGATAAAACTATCAATGATAAATAAAGTTAAATAATAAAAATTTCAAAATTTAAATATATATACACCGATGTAATGCGGTCGAACATTTTTACAGGGGCTCATAGGAAATACATTACGACCTGGTGGACCAAAAATGAAGCCTGGCGACGCGCCCACCCTGACTCGTCCATACCACATTATCTGGACCGATAGGTCTCAAGACTTCCGTCCCCCGCTGCCACCACAAACATTTGCGCATTTTGTTGGACTTATTAACTTCTGCTGCGCTCCCCCAATTGTAGGGAGCCGCCCTGTTTCAAAAGGGCGTACCATTGTACGGCGAACAATTAAACCTGTAAACCTGTAAACCTGTATGTCGTTTACCCCTGGAAGCTGGCTTCTCTTAAAAATTACCAAAAATATATAACTTACTAGTTTTTAAACATAATATATTTTAAACGTAAAAATCACTTTTTCTTTTTAAATTTGGCAATCAGTTTGAAATTTTTTAAAAGTTGGTTATTTCAAAAATACATAAAAATATTGAGGAATTTCTAAATTACTTGATTACAACTTCGCAGTAATCAAGTTCTGTCTTGATGAACGTAATCTCGGACGAAGGAAACTCTTGGACACCCTTTTTCTTCTCTTTTCTTTTCATATTATACTAAGAAGATACACCAAAGAATATTTGTAACATTTTCCCGCAAGTTTCGTCGTTATTTGAGTTAAGAAAAAAATAAAAAAAAGATGCTTATTGATTTTACAGGTTTTTAAATGACAGTCTTCCGATAAACGATATTACTTCGTTTTTATAAAGAGCAAAATTTAATTTAAAATCATAAAAATGTACGCGAGTTCAAAGTATCATACTTGATGATGGGAAACTTCGACAGCGAAGAGAGTTCATTCAAACTTCAAAAGTAATTAGTTATTTAGGACACCGCTGCAGTCATGTCTTAACTAGCTTGTTTTATATAATATTAGGATAGACGTACGTAATGTGACGTAACTGATATTAATAGCCTATTACACTATACTACCATGTAAGGATAAATTGATTTCTGTGGTTAACGTTATGACGCCGCTAGCTGGCCGGCCAATTAACGGAGAATTAATAGTTATTGCTATATAGCGCTCCCGATATTTCCAAGGCTAAATATAGCTCGATAAATACTGTCGCAAATGGGACCACCATACATTAACCTTTCTTACAGATAATTAACTTAGCTCTAATAAAAAGTTGTTTCAGCATTATATAGCTGCAATATCGATTTTTTTTCGGAAAAAGTAATTAGAAGATGTTAATTAGTTAATTCCAAACTGTTGAGTTTTCGTTTTGTTAATTCCAATTTTCAAACAAATCCAGGTCTAATCAAATTTTAGGTATATTTGCCTATTTGAAGCTAACATTATTGAGGGTTCTAAATAGGTAATTTCACCTTTTTCCAATGGAACACAAAAACCTTTCAGAGTACTTTAGGCAGTCCCATGGAATTCGCTAAAAGTTTTATCTTTTGGTAAGTGCTGCCGAGACACACACGTCATATTGAAATTAAATTTCAATTAAGTTATAAATAGGTTTGACCATTCATCTATCAATAGTCTTATCTGATTCAACCAATGGATTATTTAATGAAACTTTATTTGAGTTTCATTAAATCTCCATTATTCCATATGAAATTCCATATTTGTTCTTTAGTTCTAAAACGTCTTAAGTCCGCGTTGAAACCTACGCGGAGATAAGACCTTTCGGTATTCTTTCTTTAATACGATGACAAAGAGTATTATTACGATATGAAAAATGGCTGGAATTTCTCATCATCAAAGAAGCAATTATTATTATAAAGCCATATCTCGGCGAAATTTAATAAATGGAGTCATATTAAACGTTGCAAAAAGGGATATTTTCTTGTTTGCAAGTCGGTACCCGCCCGTATAATAAAGATAAAGATAAAAGAATGATGCACTCTTTCTATATTAAAAATGACTTTTTCCCCCCTTTTCGACGAAGTCATCCGAGATCAGAGTCTTTTTGCTCTTCCAAAAGTAAGAGATAAGAAAATTTCCGCCAGCGATCCGTCCCTTAGCTTTGAGAAACTATTTTAGGGTACAATTTTATGGCAGTGGATCTCTATTAGATAGGACGCTCATGTGGGGAGTGTCCTTTCCCAAAGAAAGTAGTTCATCAAGAAACGGAGATAGGCCTTTTGTATCAACGAGATAACTTTCAGAAATCTCTTGGCGCACAAAGCTATACAAGCATCCGTGCAGAGAGGTGTGTATCTATCTATGCCCATCCAGAAATTAAAATATACCCATAAGACATTTCGGATTAATCTTTAATTTTTAGATGGAGACAAAGGGCAAATAAGTACCTTGGCAATGTCACCAGGACAGATGGAAAAGACCTAAGCCTCGATGAATATCAGTTAAATGTAGCTAAAACCTAACTTGGATTTCTCGCATTTATATTTGACTGTTCCAAATTAGGCAGCCCTGGTGTTCCAAGTTAGGGAAGGGTGTTCCGTTTTAGGGAAGACTGTTTCAAGTTAGGAAAAAGTGTTCCAAGATAGGGCTACTGACCTTACTTCTAAATATGTATTTCAAAGGAATACATGAGGCATGGAGCGCCACAGTGCCTTACTAAATGAACTATAACCCCTCCATCATTATTTACCCCCTAACTGATGAATGCTTTGATCGTGTACAGCGACAAGTAACCGAAGATAGCGTTATCATATAATAACTACATTATTTTGGTACTGTACGTGTTGCTGAATGCATTAAGAGCTATTTCTAGATTTTTGATTAATTAATACTTTAAAAAAAGGGGTTTTAATTATTTTGCAAGATGAAAAAAGCCGCGGTTTAAAAAAAAACATTAAGCTATACAGAGAGAACTTTAATTAATTGCTTATTTCGCTCATTAGAGTAATATAACTTAATTTTACGCTATCTTTACAAATTGATCCTTTTTTAAGGAAGAAAAAACAAATCTCTAATAATTACTTTGAAACAGAAAAATTATCAGAGCAGCAGTCTTTCAAAATCGATATATTTTTTCTTCTATTGGAGACAGTTGAAAATGAAAAGAAAAAAGAAAGGGCTGATGATTACGAAGCCTCACGCATCGAAGCTAGAAACAATCCCTAGGCTTAAAATTGTCTACTCTATTGATCCAAGATAAAGTATAAGACGAGATAATCGATAAATTCTCATTTCTCACGCCTTCAAATATCCCTTATTTATTTTTGGACTAAAATAACGGTAATGGATATG
Organism: Phalangium opilio; assembly: GCF_054372755.1. Taxonomy (NCBI): domain Eukaryota; kingdom Metazoa; phylum Arthropoda; class Arachnida; order Opiliones; family Phalangiidae; genus Phalangium; species Phalangium opilio. The sequence continues at coordinate 763,529 of NW_028324189.1, forward strand.
TTGCATTTATGAAGTATTTGCATCGTTTCATCACCTTAAATACAGCGTGTTTCTGATAAGCCTGATTTGTGTAAAGACATAAAATTTCTCAGTCATTTAAAAGCATAGTAAGTGTCACACTTACGCAACGTTACGATTCTTACAAACTTATGATATGGTATAGCTTAAAGACTATTTTGAAATCTAATACGGTCATATATTATAATATATGACCGAAAGTTTTTAAGTATTAAAAAAACTTTCCATTTGCATATAGGTCTAGCTAGCGAAGTTCAAAAACAATTTGTATCACGAAATTAATGGTTTTTTGACACTTTGGAAGTGTAAGCTTAATGCATCCCTTGGCAAAAGACAGAAAATTGAAAGGGAGGAAGAAAGAAAAAAAGATTCGATCTTTTGCATTTTCCAGTGACAAGGATGATACGTCGTGGAATATAAAAACTCTGGGAACAGATCGCTGGGTATTTTGTATGCCTCATTAAAATCGCATCAAACGAATGGAGAATGTAACGTTTTACCGATGAATCTTCAGTGGAAGAGTAGAAAAAAAAATCAATTTGAAAGTGGAGAGTTTGTAGAAGCTGTCATTTAGAGTAAAGAGTTCATTTTTATTTATATCGTTTAAATTTAGAGTGAAAAAAAGAAAGAATATATCCTAGTCAAGGGTTAACGTTAATTACGAATTGATTTGAGTTTGACTTTTCATATTTGTTCCTATGCTGAATTTATGTCAAAGGTGGTATCAATGTGTTTTTCCATAAAATAATCTTGTTGAAGTGGTAATAAATAAATTTGATAAAATTGAGGCTTTTAGAGTGGGTTATTGTTGTCATATCATGTTAAGCCGTGTTTTAAAAGTTGAAATAACCGGCATTAAAGGGAGGGTGAAAAGGAAAATCATGTAATAAGACCAATCTTTAAAGTGAAAACATCTGAATGATTTTAAAATTCAGATTAGCTTGATATTTCACGTATAAAATTTTTAATTCTCCCTCTAGCCTAGTTTCCACTAATCATTTTAAGCAAAAACGAAAAGTCAAGCAGCATCTTTCTGCAGTAAGGTAAATCCTTTCTCCCTAATTGCAATTATTGTCCATTAGGTACGTGTAATATATCCTTGGCAAAATTGCCAAAACCTCTTACTGCCTACAAGAAGAGTGAGAAAAAAACACACCAACTTACATAGTATAGAGCTCTAAACGCATCTTGCTTTCATTCTCAGTTACCCATAATGGTATCATCCGTTAATTTAATACTATAATATGCTTGGTAAAGTGTGATTAATCGAATAAAATTGTATCTACGTAATTTTCTAAGCCCAAAACAACCAAGAAAGAAAAGGAAAGAAAAAACAAATTGGAAGAAATATTTTTCGTCGGTTCTCTCTCTACGGGGTATTCGCTGGGGCGTGTTAGTAAGCGATTAAGCTATACTTTCCTAAACAGATCCCCCTTAGCTTCCTTTGTTCATGGTTTGGAGATTTTGTTGTTGGCCTTTAAGACTGTTTATATAGGCCGGAGGAAGCAAAAAAAAAATAAAAAAATAATACTAGAGGCATAGGGGAGAAAAAACCTTTTGATAAATGGTTATGGTTTAAAAATGACTGTCTGAACGTCAAGAGGCTGTTGAAAAACAAATGCTTGGGCTCTCATTTTATCCCCAACAATATATGTTATCCATTTTTGAAGGATATATATAGGGCTTTAGTTGATGGACGGTTACCCCACGTGGCCAAAAAATATGCCTAGTGTCCTAAGAAATACTTCTCCACGTTCATAACAATCTCAAAATAAAATCAGTACATTTTTAATAGAGCAAGAAAACACGGAATTCATTGCGACTAAAATATATTCAGTGAGCTTAAGGGAATGTATCTCATTTACTTCGAGTGGCCTAGATATGCCTTACAAATGCAATCTAATAAACTTAAGATTGAAGCAATAGACATTTACATACATTGAAAATGGTAACCAGAACGCTACACTCATAAATTTATACTCATTCTTATCGATGCTTTTTTAAGCCTTGGTAAGATAGTTTTGATTAATATATTATGACTTGAAAAATTAATATCTTGGTCATGCAGTCGTGATATTTTTGTATTTATATCCACTTTGGGGTTAATAATATCAATAAAAGAAGCGAGTGTCACGTATAAGCGTGTACCTGGTTATGGAAATAAACATACTCTTGGCCGATTTGTATTTTTAGAGAGATTAATCGATTATTGTATGGAATATTTAAACGAAGTCGGTTTAAAAGAAAATATTTAACCGCGTGACTCTTAAAATCGAACGAAGTTCACCTTGACAACATTCGAGTGTGTGACTGAGGTTCAAAATTTATCATAAATATTAAGTAGGAGAAGACAACATTTAGGAAAAACCTAGCCAATGTTAACTCTACGGCGCCTGTAGAACTGTTTCACCATGCAATGAATGAATCTTGAATGAATCTTTATTTGCCTTCTTAGTAGATCCCTTTTGAAACAGGGAGGAGCCACTACTGGCTCGCAAGCAATTGGTACATACCTTTTTTTTTTTTTTTTTTTTTTTTTTTTGTAGCATTAGAAAGGTAAGATTTACAAGATTAAATAAAATTAAATATACAATATGAATATATACAATGAAACAATGCATTTTGTATTTTGTTTTACTTCCAACGGAGTGAGAGGGGGCGCAGCACACTAGCAGAATGGGGGAGGAAACTGTTATTGTTTTTTAGGCAATACACTTCTGTGTAAGAGTGAAGCATCCTACCAGGGTAATGTTAACCTACGGGCCCCTGTAGAAGTGTTTTACCCGGCAATACACGTATGTTTTAGGGTGCAGCCAACGTTTATGCGTCATAGGATTAATTAGCATTAATGACTACCCTGTATATCTTATGGAACCAGAGATAAAAACTTTGCTCAACGAAGAACTATAGTTTAAGGTCATTTCGGACCAATTAATTTAATTTTAAGTCTAAGTTAAACCCATTTATATTATATTTATTTTTGTATTCATAATCGGTACTTGGCGCTGAACGCATTTTTGGGGGTTGAATGTATATATATTTATACGGTTGATCGATAAGGACCGTTCAGGGTTCCGATCTTGTTTAACCAAAAAAAAAGCTGCTCCTCGAGATTCAGAACCGATATGCCACGAATGCACTAGATATACGTTTAATATCGAGTTCAAACGGGGTCAAACGACAAGAATGCGGGGCTCCCAAAACAAATGGTTATAATCCGATTTGGGGGCACCTTTTTTTCAACCTTCCTTTCTTTCCCTTGTCAAATAAAATGCTATTACCGTCTCAATTACCGCCGCAGTTTCTAACCCCTGTGGACCCCAAAAAATGTTTTTCTTTCTCATTTAAGATATCATAACGCGGCCCGTATACCCCTTTATATGACCTAGAATTTGCTGACTAAGGTAAATGGAGATTGGCGTATTTGATAAAGAAATTTGACTTCATTTGGGACCAAAAACTATATTCAGTGCTTATTAAATTACGTAAGGTTTTTATTTTTCTATTAGAGACCTGGATATACAGGGTGTTTCTGATAAGTCTGCCATAAATTATCTATGACATTTTGCCGTCCAGGTCACTGATTTGGGTATTTAAGGGAGAATTAATATCGTGGAGCTAAAACAGATAATTTAAATTTCCAATATAATTTAATTGAGGCGAAGAAACAAAACTCTTAAACTTCAATAACAAAGTTGTTACGGAGATTTGCAGAAACTTTAAAATAATATTTTTGAACAGGTAATCCGATTACTATGATTTTAGATTTTTCGAATTTTAATCCTTTGATCTTTCATAATTTTCAGAATTAAAAGCTTCCATTGTAAAATATTAAATACCTTCTAATAAAATAATTTTAACTATATACAGGGTGTAACTGATAAGTCTGTCATAACTTAAGAGGATGTTCTTTGGGCGAAAACACTCAAAACACAACTATTAAACAATGGCCCGGACGGCAAAATGGAGATAAAAGTTACATTTTCCACTCAAAATTTATTTCCCAAAGAACATCCCCCCTAATTTATGGCACACTTATCAGAAACACCCTGTATACAATTAAAGGCGGTCCTTTCTTTGTAAAATCTTAAGTAATTTTCCCTTAATTCTTAAATAGAGCTTATGGTAAGTTTATAAAACTTCATCATTAAATTAAGTTCAGAGCCGAGTAAAACTTTTCCTTCGTGTAGCTAATCCATCATTTTACGTTGTAGATAAAGAGTGTGCACTAGACAAGGAATGCGTTATGGGTTACATATATATACTGCGATATCTTACCACTAACGTGTCCGCAAAAACCTTTTACTTAAAAAGAAAAATCATTAAGTCAATAATATATCTCAAGATACGTGAAACAAAACTTCCTTATCAAATTCCACGGTAATATTCATTCATTTTTTGGAGCCTTCAAAATTAGCTTTTGACGACGTTTTAGCGTGTCAGATTTAATATTTTTAAAGTCGAAAAGATAAACTCAAGAATGATTGGTTCTTACTATATAGCTAAGGTACCCGGGGTTGGCCCACGTGGTGTATTAAGGGAGTAGAAACAGAGAAGAATTTCCTGTCTCTAAGTAGCCTTCGGGTTCACGTGTATGAAACATATACATTTTTTTAAATTACCTAATCTATCTTGCAACCTTAAAATTCAGCATAATCCTTGTCTAATATTATTAATTTAACTCGTAATATTAATAAGCTCTAGAGATAATGAAAGGGGCGTGTCATCTCGCAAGTACCGCCTACGTCTTTAAAGCCTCGAATATTCAAAAGCTTCGTTGTTGCCCCCCCCCCCTTTTCTCCATCCACTCTTTCATTCTTAGCCGCGGATAATATTAATGGGACGAAATTTATTCTCATTTTTGAGAAATCTTTCACGGCGTTGTAAACTCGCGAAACTCTAGTAGAAACTTTTCGGATCTTTAAACTGTATCAAAAGAGTAGCCATTCATTAATAAAAGAATCAATTTCAGTTTCATCATAGCTGTATTCCGCAGCTTCCAAGCGGAAAATAATGGCTAGGGTCAAACCATTAATTTCGCCAAAATCCATTAAGCCTTTGGTAATATTGTAATCCCGCGCGTCTCGTCATTTGTTCCAAGGCTAAACTTCGCGGTATAACCCCGAACGATACGTAACGTTTACCGAATTTTCAAATAACCTATAGGACTAATTAAAATTACTAATCACGTTTTATGTCTAGAATTATAATTAATGTTATTGATAATGATCCTAAATAAGTTTCCACGATCCCACGTCGTGGAGTCAGTGGTTAAAATAGTTTTGCGCATGACATTTGATTAGCTATGGTCTGTAATTTGGATCAGGGTCAACAAAAAAACATATTTATGCTTATTAGCAATGAGCCAATAAGCAAGCGCGTAACTCGAAATTAGTCATAAAAATTTCATTTTCGACTCAAAATCACCCAATGAATATTGCCTTAATTCAGGCCAGACCTATCAGTAACACCCTGTATACTTACGTTAAAGGGAAAGTATCATTTAATTCAATTGAGGTATACTATTCCTTTAAATTGAATTATAATAATATTATCAGATTTTTTTTCAGTGGCCAATCCAATATTTGCAAAGAATCTTTCTTTGATGGAATTACTTTTAATCCCAAAATAGAATCGTACTACCTACAAGAATCCGAAGTTAATTAAGTCAAAACGCAAATGCTGGGTTCCTCGCTCGACCTCTTGTAAAAACTTTTACGTTAAAAATTCCAATTAAAACGAAACGAATTGAACCCTCGACTCTGTTGTAATAAGGAGCCGGATGTCCAATGTCGAGCATGTTCGAAACCGGATGGTCCAAGAATTTAATTATCAAGAATTTACGCTTAACGGAATTGTACGAGGCCATAATTAGAAATTCTAAAATCCAACGCGGAGTAATTCCAACGTGTATGAAAATTTCAACGCTCGCTTCCGCTAAGGCAAAACCATAATTAGAAATTTTTGGTGGTACCCTTAGTCTTGGAAAATTAAGCGGTATGTCAACAGGGGAGGTACACGTCTGCCCCTACAGATTACAACGACATTATGGATCTATAATACTCTAGAGGGACCCGCATTACAATTACACGAGAGATATCGTCGCAATGAAGATTATTCACTTAAAAACTTGCCTAAATATAATATTGAATAAAAAGAAAAATATCAAGTCCTTCTTGTGAAGTTGGGAAATGCCAGAGACAGTTGTCAAACGATACAATCTTTTCTCTGATTGCTTGGTTAGTTGGTTCATGTAGAGGTTGAAAGATGAGTGGTTTGTTTCTTACTTTATCTAATTTAACTCACCTACAGTATTATTAGAACATCACGAACCACTTTCACCAAAAGAGAATTCCCAAGACTTTTAATTAGAAATGACTTCTAGTCTTGAGCAAGGCTTAAGCAATAGCTCTACAGGCCTAGCATAGTTTTACATCTCTCGTAGCAGCCATCACTGGAACTTAACTATAGGCACATCGATCGGATTCAAATTTCCCTCCTAACTATAACTCATAAGGACTTATTAGCGAGAACCTTTTCCAACGAATATTCAATTAGAATTCATCTATAATAAATTCCTCGCCTCCTGTTTGCGTTTATGGTTTTAGCATCGCGTAAAAAATGAGCTCCTTAAATTAAACACGGTGGGAGTGGCGAAAAGGACCCGAATTATTTGCTCTGTTCAAGAGGTAATCAATTGGAAGTTAAGAGCTTGGCTTTCAAAAATTATACGCTTCCATTTTTCTACTTAAAAAATTGATTTTTAAAAAATTATTAGGTAGCTTACATTTATTGAAAAACAATTTTCTATCTTGAACGTATAACCGCCCACTATTTAATGCGAATATAATGATCCTACCGTTGCAAAAACTAAAGATATTTATGAATAAATTTGCATAGATCTTGTTTACAAGAAGAATAAAAAATAACTCAAATTTGCTTTATAGTTTTATCCAATGAAACCATTTCAAATCATCGTTAAGGTTAAGTTTTTAGCGGGGTAATTTTTTTCAATAGAGTGGTACTGAAAGGGGAGGGGCTAACTGGACGTGACGTCAATATTGATGGTCTAAATTGTATGGTATGAACTGACGACTTCCAATATGGTTGCCAAATACGAGGTAAGAGATAGGAGTGCGTGACACCACGAGAAAGTTCGTAATAGCAGACTATATTGCAGTTTGAGCATTTACAATACCTTGAATTGTTTTGGCTCTATGATTAAAATACAAAACTTGACAGAAAAGCTGTGGTAAAAGCAAGGTTGTTGTCACCGCGTGTTGCAATTCGTTTGGTTTGGCAATACCTGTACAGAACCTTTTGATTTCTTCCAAATATGGTTGTGTTGAAATCAAGGTATACGGGGAATTCGTGAAAACAAGGTAGGTATGAGTAACAGCACCTGTAACTTGGAAATTCCAATGTCAACGCATCTATATACGTACAGTATAGATAGAGAGTTATATTCTGCATAACACTACTACGCGGGGATTAGTTTAGACGGCAGATTGGGTCTTCCTTTCTTCTTAGTATTAACTTATACAACGTAGTACGTTTCATTATATACTGTAAGTATTTACAAATCTCGAAACAACCATAAATTAACCACTTGGTGATTTTAAAATTAAAAATATTATATAATATTTTAATTATCAGGTTAAGAATGAATCCTTCTTGTTCGCAAATTTTCATGATTTTCGTCGTTTTCGCTCTTGGTAAGTGATTAATATCATTTATATTATTAAATACATTAATAGTTAACAAATTATAACTATATATACCCTTTCTTAGTTCGTTTTTTATTAATTAATACTTAATTAAGATTTAAAGTATTAACGTATTATAATTTTCTAGGAACTGAAATAGTTAGGGCTGATTATGGATGTCCTTTGTACGAGTTGCAATGTTACGAGCATTGCACATCCATTGGAGTAAGGGGAGGAGGTTTATGTCAAGGACCCGAAAACATTTTTCTATTCTGGCTCCATTATCAGTGTATTTGTATGGATGAAGAGAATATTGATAGTCAGAATGGGTTAAGTGGATCTTCCACTGGGTCAACTGGGACCACTGGAGTCACTGGGTCCACTGGGACAACTGGATCAACTAGATCCACAGTGTCTACTGGATCGCAGAACAATCAAAATTAATTTCATACAATGTACTCGTAATACCAACAGTTTTAAAATTAGATTAAAATATGGCATAAAAATCATCACCTGTTATGATTATTTGAATTTATGACATACTGTTATATCAAACCAACTACAGACATAGCCCGGGCAATTTTTGGGCTACTTTTATTTGAGCCCGGGCAATTTTTGGGCAATTTTTTATTTGAGCCCGGGCAATTTTTGGTCAATTTTTTATTTGAGCCCGGGCAATTTTTGGTCAACTTTTTATTTGAGCCCGGGCAATTTTTGGTCAACTTTTTATTTGAGCCCGGGCAATTTTTGGTCAATTTTTTATTTGAGCCCGGGCAATTTTTGGTCAATTTTTTATTTGAGCCCGGGCTATTTTTGGGCAATTTTTTATTTGAGCCCGGGCTATTTTTGGGCAATTTTTTATTTGAGCCCGGGCAATTTTTGGTCAACTTTTTATTTGAGCCCGGGCAATTTTTGGTCAACTTTTTATTTGAGCCCGGGCAATTTTTGGTCAATTTTTTATTTGAGCCCGGGCAATTTTTGGTCAATTTTTTATTTGAGCCCGGGCTATTTTTGGGCAATTTTTTATTTGAGCCCGGGCTATTTTTGGGCAATTTTTTATTTGAGCCCGGGCAATTTTTGGGCAATTTTTTATTTGAGCCCGGGAAATTTTTGGGCAATTTTTTATTTGAGCCCGGGAAATTTTTGGGGGGCCGCCAATTCAATGTCTATGAAACCAACACCAATGTATCTATGGAAGTTAGTGGTCAAGGCTTAACTTAGAATGGAATGGACCTCAAGGCCAAGAGGCTTATGGGTACAAAAAATGGTAAAGTAAACAAATAAAGGGTTATAGTTCAATCGTTCTTCCCGCTTCCTGGCACATGAATGTTTTAATATATAAGACTGAAGATGCCCAAAATTCCGAGAGTGGAAAATTCTTGAGCAGTTTCCAAAACTTATCTTCGTTGATTTACGTTAAGGATTTCCTCTGGAAATGCATAAAATTCACAACCGTATCTGTCTCGTAAAACTTTATATCTGACCATAAACTAGAGACCCGATACCGGAGATAGAAAGCCAATATGATCCCTATGTGGATTTTCTCTCTCCCTCTCTCTCCCTCTCCGTAGCCTTTACTTTCAGTCCCATAGCATTACCCTACAGGTAGACTTGTACATCTACCTACTGGGGTTTTTTACCCCAAAGCTGTACGCGTCGACAGAAATATATCAGACCGAAGTTGTCAAATTATCTAACGTTACATCAGGCCCTAAAATTATTTAAAAACCTTTTGAATACTTCGTTATAATCTACATTTAGCCTAAATGTTTTAGAGTCTACAAACAATGGATGGATACTGGACAAAGAGCCGTATGTTTTTATTTTTCTTTTAAAAAAATATATTGTTTTTCTATACCGGTCTATGGAAAACACTTTGGAAATTCTTTTACCGATATAATACCGACATTTTTTATGGAGGTTTCATCTAAAATACACCAAAAACTTTTATATTTTAAAGAAATAAATTAAAAGTCTGGGACGAAGGGCTTAACAAATATTGCGAATTTTTTAAATCTTATTTTCCGAAAGTAAATTATAAATATGTTCCCACAATTGAAATTAAGAATTTATTGGCGAAAAAAAAAAAGAATAATTATTTTTTAAAATAATAAATATTTTATAATCATGACTTTGAAACTGAAAATTTTGAACTTTTTAATATCTGGACTTCAGTCATTCCATTTTGTTTCCTTATCTAAAGACTTTCTACTAGTCTTCGTCCTTCAGTGTACTGCTCCCTTAGAATTAATAAGTACCTACTTATACAACTTAATTGTAATTAACAGTAATTTTCTTAACCCTTATTGTCAATAATTCAAATCTCGATTTATATTAGAGTTAGCTCTCCCAAAATAGAAATCGGCTTATTAGTAGAAGGGAGGGACAGTGGGCGGGGGTCATCGGAAAACAGGGGGGTCGGCAGAGTTGATTAAAAGTCTTTACCAATTCGTTTTATTAGTTCTCTCGATGAGGTAATTTTGCGTGGACGAAGGGATGGACGGACGCAGTGTGGGCAAAGCGCCACTACGATGGTTGGTTTTTATCCGGTGCCTCTCTTTCGACAGGCGTTAGACCGATAAAACGTGGTGTGATAAGGGTATTAGCAGTCGTTACCGGGGACAGAGAACTTTTACTTTTCCCCTGTCCCCTTTGGCTGGACTCGGAAAACCCGCAGAACTCGCTATCGGACGTGTTTGACTTTATGGAATTTGTTGTTTTAACGAGCCATAAAGATAACAAGCGCCTATTAAAATTTATGAGATAAAAATGTAATCTCCCTGCTACGCCACGCGGAAAACCTTTCCCCACATAGACTAATTCGATTAAAGACTAGGGAATAAGATCGCCCAACCTTAGCTATAAGAAGGTGTTTTAAAAATAACAGCATTGTGAAAGGCAGCGTTTAACATTGCCAGTAACTTGACGAAAAAGGTTCATACAGTGATGCCGACGGTATACTGTGATATATATATTTATAAAATAATAGAAGTCGATCAATTGAAGTATACTCATTTTCACTTATCGAGTAGTACTTCTGATTCTAGGCGCTAATTCGAGTGTTTACTACACGTAATTAATTTCTGATACGGTGTCAATTCTCGCTGCCCATTTATTTAATTCTATGATCGATAAAACTTCGATGCTAAGCAAACCTTTTTTTAGGGATAAATATGGAAAAGCAAGACAGATATCGGCTTTTAAATGAGTCCTTGAAACTGACGAATTTTATGTTTGTTTTAAAAAGTTTGAACTATACGTGCCTGCGTCTAATAGCTATCCATAAAAATGAAACTTTTCACTGCTAATATTTAAAGTACATTATGAAACTTTTAAATTAGGGTAATTTTAAAGTTTAGTCAAGCTACAAGAATAATAAAATTTAAGATTTACTATAGGAAATTTTAGGAAATATGTCCAAAATAAATTCCGATTTTTATGAATTATCGGTGGTAATTTTTGTCTGATAAAAATACAGCATATAATATATATTAGCCGGAATAATAACATTAGATTAGATTTTTCAAATTTGCCGTCATCTTGAAAAATGGCGGCCAGAAATGTAAAAAAAAAAAACCTTTATGGAATAAAGTTGATTGCGCGTTTCCACCGATTTAAATCATATTTAGTACACTGGTTCCTTTTATAAGCTTTGCCCTATAACAATAACATAATTAGGAATTCAATTATTGTTAGAAAATTCTATAAATAACTTTCAAAAAATATCACTTTTTCTTTTTAAATGAATTTATTTGAGTTTTAAATTCAATATCCGGGAAGGTATATAAAGCTCTCTTACGCAATGATTGTAAAGAAATTCTATTAAGTTGATTTTAAAAGAGCTTTTCGAGAAAATGAGATTCGAAATTTACTCAAAAAAAGGAAACTAGATTAAAGAAAAATCAATAGTAGTTATTTAAAGGAATTTTATTTCGTGGAAGATACCCTTTGACATTTATTTTTAAAAAATTTTTAAATCTTTTTTTACGATTTGAAAAAAAAAACTTTCATTTTGAAATTGAAAACTTTAAAATTTAAAATTTAAGGATTAGATCCAAATGGTATTGGAGTAAAATTTCAATTACTCGCGAGAAAGTTCCAACTCATGAAATAAAAGATATATAAGTTCTTTCCCAACATGGAGGGGATTCCCACGTCACCTCCCAACTGTATAATTTCCCGCCAAAACCTATTTCACAGACTGTAATGAAGAAGCGTGTACACGCGGGTAAATTGAGAAAATATATCAACGCCTAATCGTCTTTAATTTCATAGTAACGTGCAAAACGACGCACGACAAGCCTTTGTCCAACAAAGACAGTGAGTGTCTGGTTTGTTACACGCGAAACACACACAAAAGTTTCAGTTTGACCCCCCTGGCTCAACCCCGACAACGGTATAACAGTGCACTGTATACTTTGTTCAAATAAGAACGCCTTTCACGCTCCCTACTCTAATAATGGTGACAAAATCGAATCGAAAAAATCGACCCAGAAAATAAATTATAGAACGTGCTCCGTGTATTGTACAATCAGAAGCTCATAACACTTGAAGTAAAACATTCTGATATCGGCAGTTATACCAGGAATTAATACCTTTACTACTTGGAATGGCCATGGCGCCATATACCCTATGGTAAGAAGTGTAGGATAAAAGTAGGTCTGTGTTAAAGCTCATTGAAACAGAAGGCCCAGCATTACGTATTTTCTCGGCTTCAGACTGGTCAAAAAAACACTTAAATTTTCAGAAAGACTTAGATGCGACATACCCATTTTTTGCCGTTCCCACAGTGTTGCCAGACCATTGATGAGGTCAGAGATTGCAAAGAGAAAGGCTAGCAGTTCAATTTGAATCAGTACTTGACCAACTTGACTCACAGACAACACTGAGCTGAAGTTTAAGCAGAAATAAGGCGGTGGAAAACCTTTCTATAGCTATTTTAGTGAAAACCTATCTATTGACCTTTTTTCAATTTAGGGGCTTCTGGTGTCTTTGAAAAGGACGCCAAGTGAGCGTGTCCCTTTTATATTTACACGATATTAATTATTTAAGTGAAATGGAAAACGATCTCTTTACTAATTCATAAAAAGAGATCCATTTTATTTTATTTCTTTTTTTTTTCGGTCTCGCTTTTCGCCATATTCGAGATTCGTTTTCAAAACAAATATGTTTAGGTGATTTCGTGCTAGTCTGACTGGCTATTTTTTAAACGAGTTATTGATTTCTGTTCCCCCACTTGGGTTATTTGTTTGTACAAAAATATTTTATTATAGTGCCTGGGGGGGGGATGAAAAGGTGTAATTATATTTTAGGTTTTAGGATTATTAAATAATTTATATTCGGACAGAAAAAAGAGAGATACCTAACCGTATTTAGGGTACATATGCCTAATTTTTTGTGGTCCTGATTTAGGCATAGTAAGGTTTTGAAAGTGGTCAAGAAATTAGAAGCACTCATTTCGTTCTTCTTGAAGTACAACTTTTGCAACTCTTTTTTCTGGCTCTAACCCTTTAAATTCAAACTAACCATAAATGAATTAACGTGCTAAAATTATTCTAGGCCTACAGCAAATAATTCGTCTTTTACAGTAGACCTATTTTTTATTTATTATTAAACCAACCAGCACGGTGCGTTTTTTACTCAAAAAATAACATTTTTAAAAATATGTACTACTAGGCCTAACTTTAAGTCCTTTCTGCAAAATGAAAAATAAATGAATTAAACGAAAACACGTAAAACATTCAAGCCTCGGAAAAATATTTCAAATAAAACCTCTTGAAATATAAATGATATGAAAAAGTACACGCAGAGTTTATATATAAAAAAAATCATCCAACAAATGGAAACTAGATTTTGAGTTTTAAACAAGTAACAACATCAGTAAACTATCTTAATGCTCGGTTTTTCAGTGGGAAAAAATGAGAAATTTCAGAGAGAATTTTGCAGGGAACATCAAGTCTTTGTAATTGGAACACTTATATCAGCAGGGGCATCATCATTAACGAAACAGAAGAAATGTACTTCCGTCTTAGAGAAATTAACTAAGGATGAAGTACACACCCATTAAAACGCAAAATTTCACCTATGGCTAGCTATAGAGTTAACACCGAATAAAGGTCTTTTTCAGTTAAATATTTAACTTTACATAAAAAGAGCTCAAGTACTTACTCATCTGATAATATTCCTGTAGTTTATTTCACCAATCTTTATTGTTAATGTAAGTCCCGAATCGTCTTTAACAAAAATGCCGAGTAAAATTTAGGGAAATGAAAAAAAAAAACTGAACTCCCTTTGCAAGCAAGAGTGGAAATATCGTATACTTGTAATTCTCTCGAACCGGATTGTACATTTTTCCCAATATGGAAATTCAAACGACGTTACCGGAGCTAAAGAATTTACTTTAGTAAAGGTACCGACTACCGGCCCTAGTATATTGGCGAAGGCAAAAATTACCATAAATACGCACCCAGAAGATTAGCATTGGAAATACCCTCAGATTAAATTGTATTTTTAAGGTTTAGGGTAATCAAGCAGAAGGAAAAACTCAAAATGATCCGCTTTTTTAATGTAACAAGATCGCTTCGGATAATACAAGTACATACTAGGGAATTATTTAAATTCATCCCATCATTTTCTACATCAGCTTTCAAGTTTCGCGAAAACGATAGTACTTTCCCTTTCGAGTTGAAACTAGGTATTTAAGCGCAATTTCATTTGAGTTTTTCAAAAGGCCTAATTCGGACCTTCGTTATTATGATCGTTAACCAATTAAAATTCTCAGAACTGAGCTCACGAAATATCTTTCTCGAAGCAAGATTTTCTTAAGGTAAAACGTAAAGAAATAGAAAAAAAACACGGGAGCAATGGGTATCGATTTTCTTCACTTTGTTCCATTAACAAACGGCAATTGACACTTTCACAAAATAAATTTCGCAATTTATAAGAAAGCCTAGCTAGTTCTAGAGGGCATCTCCCACGAGAGGGAAGCCCCAATAAAAACTCAATAAAATGATTGCCTCGGCTATTTAAAAAGAAAAAAAAAGGAAATAAAGAATAGCTATAGCTAGGAGAGGGATAGGGCCAATATCCCGCAACTACAAAATGTCTGGTTTTCATCGCGTGCCCAAAAGTAATGGCTATTTTACGTTCAGTTTCCTTTTAGAAACCAACACGGAAATAGACCCAATTCGACCATTAACCTCCGCTAATATCACCAATACGCTTAAACGTTACTTTCACTAGAAGGAATCGTAATTTCTTTAAGTTTAGTCAAAGGCGATGAACCCCAGGCCGCCTGCCGCAGTTAAGTAAGAAAGAAAACATCCTACGCAGAGACAGGGAAATTTAATGGAAGTATTAGCCGATGTCAACATGTTTTGTCTCTCAATATATATATAGCATAATCTACTTAAATGTTCTTCCGCACGTCCGACTGTACTCACTTATCATGTGACATTACTCTCAATTGTTAAAGCGCGAGACATTTCCAAAATGAAAAGTAGGCTTATCGAATATCGTATTGACAGAACACGTGACAAAGAACCAAGGGCTTCATTTATACGCCATCGACTACTGGCCACAAGTTACTGACTCCTCTACTAAAGAACTGTATTATAAAACCGGGCGATGTACAAACGTGAAAGGCACTGAAATTTCATCCAATTCGATTCGAAGTTAAACTTTAAATTTGGCTTTAACCAAATGCAAGCAATATAAAAGCGCGGGAAGATTTTGGTAGATTCACTATAGAGCCTTTTATCTTATCAGATCCCCCCGGTTTCTTGGCTCATCCTATACTCTTTATATTTGGTACAAGCCACGGTAAGAAAGCTTGAGGCTGATGAAAGTCGACGAGTATAAAAGAGGCAATGTACATTCTTGGCCAGACAAGCTGCCGCTCTCGGCTGGCTCGCAGCCTGGAAAGACGAATTGGTTTGGTCTACCCGAGCCACGTAACTGTACGCAGCCTCTCTGACATTAAGTAACATCTTCCATCGGCTGGACTTTTCCTTCCACCACGTGGTTAAAGCCAGCAAATGGTATATAGTCATAAGCCTAAATACAAAGTCACCGTAAGTTAACATCGCCTATCATTACACTAGTCAGGTTTTTGTAACCATCTATAAACGTGAAGAGGGAAAGAAAGGTTTTGTGATTGTCTTATTACTATTCTGACCGCCATTTTTCAAAATGGCCGCGGATTTCAATTAAAATCATGGCGAATCTGCTACAGCATGTAACGAACACCTAAACGAAATTTCGTTTGAATCGGATTGCTGATACAGCGTCAGATTGCTGGTTTGGTCTTATGTCGTATTTGGGGTTCTGAACTTACGGTGAATATACTTATAGTATAGTAGAGAGAGATACAGCCCCGATCTTTTCCCAAAACCAGTGAATTTTTGTAAAGGCTTCCTTCGTATAATCAATACTTTAGCAACTTCAGGCTCGGGCCTTACAATGCCTTATTCTCTCCGCTTACTAGGTACATGGCGTAGATCGAGAAAAAGGGGAAAGTTTTTATAAAACTCTTTAGGTCTAGTACAGCAGTTCATTCCGCTTGTACGAGGCTCACCAAAACGTCGAGATGCTCTCTAGCGTTCACACCGAAACATTTCCGGTCGAAAGGCTACAAGATCTAAATTGAAACGGAAAACATACGCCTTGTACAATGTCACCCCTTTCAAACATCGCTCCCTAACATAAGACAAACCCCTAAAATTGGCCTAATGCCCTTTAGCAACGATAAATAGACCAAAAAGTTACCAAGTTTTGGGAAAAAAAAATTCGCGGATTATCCTCACTCAGGGTTGTCAACAATTTTTCGAAATTGAAATTCCCTGAATTCTTCAGGTTTTCCCTGACTATTTCCTTCCGACTAACTCCAATAGATAAACCATAATCCACTCGAACATATTTTATACCTTTTATATATTCAAATCTAATCTTAAACTAAAATTCTCTTGAAAAAGATTTGGTTATAAAATGTAATCTAAAAAAGCCCCTCTGCATATTTTCAAAGAACACCTGCAAGAAATTTCAGATACGCGTGCCTAAATACAACCATCCACACTACTAGGAATATGTACGTTTGTTACTAAAGATAAGAAACCCAGTGCAACTTCATTTAATATAAACCAGCGTCTAGATTAGGTAGCGTTTTAAAAAATATTTAAATCAGACCGAAAAACAAAAAAAAAATTCTAATTTCAAAATTTTTCATTATTTTTAAAAACCTAGGGTAAATCTAGCCCCCGATATGTTAACTTATGATTAAGAATTATAAATATGATAATATCCAACAAGGAATATGGAAAAATAGGAAACGTAATAATAACCCGTGCACCAAGTACGTGTGCCTCGTTCAAAGGGGTGTCATTAGGGAGCCACTGTTTACGTAACATGATACCATTTGACCGAATAATCACGTCCAAAACGGAAGGGAACATGTCATTTCGGAAGGAAGAGAAAAAACAGCGTACTATTGATCGTATATAGTCTTTACTTTTTAGCAGCAAAAGAGCTTATAGGGACAAGTTCTCTCATTTCCCTGGAGCCCATTACAAAATATTAACTCGGAATTTTTCCACAAGAAAATATAGTGACCCTAAGGTATAATAAACCTGATATCAATTTTTCCTATTTCGTTTTTAAATAAGCTCGTTTGGTATAGTTGAACTATATCACGCAACGTGTACGCAAATAGATAGTTTACAACGTGCCTGGTAAACAAACCGGGATATTTTATGGAAAAATCAATCTGTTTACTGTATATACCAGCAAGAAGTGATATCTAGTTTATTAGGGAGAAGGTTTAAATTCGCCACATTTATAATCTAGCTTTATCTCCAGTCCAAACGTACGTAGGTCAGGAGTTAATCCCCGCCTCTAAATTACAACCAGCCAGCATCTCATTGGTTCTTGAAAACTCACGTCAGCGCGAGGCGAAATAGCCCGGGGCCTCCTTTTACGTCCCCCCCCCTTGTATTTTGAAAGGGGGACTGGGACTATGGCGCGCGAATACTTAGGAAACTTATACCTTCTCCCTAATAAACTAGATATCACTTCTTTACAGTACGGTTCTTAAGTATAGTAATTTTCTCAACGTATAAAGGCGGATTTTGTGGGAGAAGCTACGTACTTAAATTAAATAATTTTCATTAAAATTAAACTGTTATATTTTAAAATTCACGAAATAATTAATTATATATATTTATGGAATTTTGGATAGAAAACAAAACTAAACCTGCAGAGTCACGTGACCGTCTACCAAAGGGATTTAAAGGTTTATCCTATTGCCAGACACGAAAACTTTTATTTAGCAGTTGAAAAAAAAAATTGCAAGAGCTTGAAAAAGAGTGAAACCATCGAGTAGGGTTGGTTCTTATCTTATAGGCCTGGCTTCTTCCCCTATAGGTAATGTTTCGAATAAAGCCCCTCGCTAACAAATCAATAACTATTTTCCCCCAAAGGAATTTTTCTTTTCGTCAGAAAAAGAAAAACTATTAAGATATCAAATACGAACTTATTTCTTTTTACTCGTGCAGTTTGGAGTTTTTAAAATAAAGAGAACTGTGCAAAAAGGTGAAATAATACAGATGTTTGAAAATACATCTAATATTCGATAAAACTTTGTTTTTGGTTTGGTTTTTTCTTATCGAACAGAAGGTCAAAAATAGATATCTTAGATCAAATTTTCATTATTAATTTATTATTATTATTATTATTATATAGGCATTAATTTATTATAGTTTCTGAATTTTTATTACCTCAAGATAGAAACAATACGAATAATAAAAACAAAATTATTTCCTTCAAAACGGGTTTTAGCCAAAAAGGTCACTTCCATCATACCCTTTTCTAGATCTTATTTTGGAAATGGGTCGCTTGGTTGTTTAGTCTGTTTATTCCTTGGAACAAATAAAGAGGCAAAGAGTTTCGAGTTACTACGTTGACCCCTTGACCATAAACGTCGCATTGGGTGATTCGACATTAGATTAATAGATCGGAACGAGCTTCGCTTTTTCCTTTCCGGAGATTCGAGTTCAGACGTGACACGAGAATATTAGGAGACTTCCATATCCGGTCTAACCAACCATCAACACTAAATCTCGTGCTAAATCTAGTTACATCACTTAAGTCAGGGCCCTCCAGGGTCGGATATTCTTACAAATCCCACAAATCAAAGGCTTAATAAAAAATTTAATATATTCATTAACCACGTGACAATACGATGAACTTTTAAAACACGTGAATTTAAAAAGAAAACAAAGGCTTAAGAAATTTGTCTAAAAATTGTCCAGGTAAGATTGTTTAGCCGCGAAAATTTATCGACCACAATGGTACTTTCTGAGTATTTATAGGGATAGTAGCGTTCTCTAGTAACAAGATATAGAAAACACGTTGAATAAAAGGGCCGAATATACAGGGTGCTTCTGATAAGTCGGCTATAAATTAATTAAAAGGGTGTGTTCATTAGGTTAAACTGAATGGAATGTGTCAAGGAACATTCAGGGATCTACAACATTTAGTTACGGGGATATGACCCCAAGAACGTTTTAATTTAAGCCAGACTTATCAAAAACACCCTGTATACTGTTATAACTTGATTTCTTAAATATATAAATTATTAACCAAAAATGGAAATTTTTTTTATTCATTTTGGCCCGTTTAAGATCAAAGGAAATGTTAATTTATTTATTATTAAAATTACGTCCCTTACGACATTTTAGAAGTTAAGGCCTTTTCAGACGACAAAACTTTTGACTCAACTGGATGGGTCAAAAAATTTACTCAGCAAAAATTGGTCTGTAATCAATCCTTAATTTTGTGGTTCAACTTTTCTAACTTCCGTTCGCACCTACCAATTAGTTTACTCAACTCAAGTTTAGTAAACTAAATGAGTCAAAAAGTTCTATCGTCTGAATAGGTTTTAAGTGTGTTTACAATCGCTTAAAAGATCCCATCCATTTCAAACAGGAAATAAGGAAGTCGACGAAAGGTATTTACGTTTGTTCAAAAACACTATTACCGAAACCATTAGAAAGGCTATGTGTATATACGTTCTTAATATTGGAGTTCGAATCATCATCTCGTATGTGTATACTTTGAATTTTACTTTCAAATGACTATTTTATTATGCATGTAAATGGGTAACATATTGGCACGAACACGAAAACCGTCAGAACTCTTGACAAACCCTTATAAAAATTGGGCAGACAGCATATATTAAACGTAGGAAGGAGATATAGGAAACTTCGGTAGACTTAAGGGTTCGATTTAGAAGTATTTTTGACAGTCGAATCATGGTACAATTTAATTACGGTAAAGCTGAAGGAACAGATTTGAAATCTCAGAATTTTTGTTGCTTTTAAAATTTTTTGCTCGTTTTGCCTTAGAAACTCCGATTCGAGGGAATTTAAAGCAAAGAGTACTAAATGAAGGAATGTCTACAGACTTCAGGGTTCGGACGATATCATATTGAAGTTTATGTTTATCCCTGGCTAAATTTTGCCAAAAAGGTGTTTACCACAACTCACACTTCATCACACCTGGAGAATTGAAATCCCTAACCTTCGGGTTATGCAGTTCATCTCAAATTTCAGTTGGATGTTAATTTTATAATGTTAAATAAAGATCATTATACAAAAACTGACCTCTAGATTTAAATGAAAATTAGATTTAGTTCCAAAAACCTCAGTTAAGAAAACTGATGAAAATAGGTTTCAAAGGTCATACTTAAAAATTATATTAAACGGTGAAAAATTAAAGGAAATCTCTTGAGTATCTATAGAGAGGTAACAATTCTATTTTGAAAATGGCACTGAATCTTTTAAAAACCAAGCCGAGCTGCCGAGAGATGTTATTTCTCCAAAACCACACTCCGACAAGGCGAATTTCTCATTAAAAATTTAATTTCAACTTTTCATTCCGCACAACGGAAATCTCTCCCCCTTCATAACATAACGTTCCAATTATCTTCAAGTTCTTATATTTGTAGAAGGAACATTCCCATTTTCGCGTCTCCTTGGAGATTACAAGCACATTCCTTGTGACTGGCTGCACGAGGAAGAATTTAATAAAGCGATACTCAAATTGGGAAAATTAAAATTTAAACGAAATCACTTTATATAAAGTTTTATCTTCACGCGAGATGAATTTTCCTGACCAATCAGAGCCGAGTATCGTTTATGAATAATTAATTCATATACTCCTGCGTCGAGTCTTGGTTATTTAAAGGACAGAGTGTAATTTATAATTAATATAACGTTGGTAATATATTTATTGAATCATTTAATTATTCCTTTAAATAAAATCAACACTCATTATCCAATACAGCTGCATCGAACTTCAATTAAGTTTAAAACAAAATATTTGCGTAGTTGAATTCAATTAAAACTATGAAAAGATTTCAATTTATTAGCGGAGTTGCTAATTATCAGGCCTGGTAATTGGATTTGTTAACAAAGAAGATAAATTAAGAGTGCATATAAAAATAGTATGAAAGAGGCTTTAGTATTTTTCACTAAAATAAACAGTAATTGTGTTAAAAGAATTTCCCGAAAACAGTGGCCCGGACGGCAAAATGTCATAGAAAATTTTTGACCCAAAATAGTCCAAAGAACATCCCCCTTAATTTATACCAGACTAATCAGGAACACCTTGTACAGTTTCTCCGCAAAGTCATTTAGTTCTTAACCCATTTGGGGTGTGGTAAGTCAATATAAGACCGCAATCATATTTTTAAAAATCGATGGATATTTTATTGTTTACGATAGTAAACAGCCTAAAACCTATAATGGCGAAAACAGTTTAGAAGGTTTTTACGTAATACAATATTCAATAGATTTCTAACACGTACGAAAGTCATAAGGTTGGCTCGCCAGAGACGATCATTCTTTGAAAAAGAAATGAGCACAGAAGCAAGAAATATCAAATTTTATGAGATGCCATAAAACTATGATACATAATGGAGAAGTAAGTTTCTTTAGGAATTCTTTATTGAGGTAGCGAACAATTTATTTAGTATAAACGGTAAACTTGCCAAACAGATACATTTGAAACACGTGATGATAAATATGAAGATAGGCCTAATTTTCGTAAATAAATCGAAGTTCACGAGCACACGTGTCATCTCTAAAATCACGTGCAACTAACCCTTTAAAGGGAGAATGAAAACTTATCAAAACATTTATGTAAATTTCATATAATTTTTCAAACTTGCCTAGGAAATAAATCTCGTGAGGTGACGCTTTTAATTGGCTACATAATATTATTAATATGTTATTAAAATAGTTTTCGTTCGTCTAAAATGAGAGTTAGGCTTAGTTGGCGAGTCATCTTTTGAAACTTTGAAGAACTACATAAATTGCTCTGAAAGGTTTTATTTATAATTTCTATGTTATTTTATCAATATAAATCGATTAAAAAAATGGTTGTCCGTCCATTTCATTCTCCCTTCTAATTATTTCTATTATTACTGAAGCATTAAAATTGTATACGCTAATTGAAGCAACGAAAACGCGCAGCAAAAAAAAAACGAATCCCATCAATGATTCTACGTTCCTAGCATGCATTGCGTAAACAAAACATTTACGTAAAAAATTGGAATTACATTCTTCAGAGCGGAGTTGGAGTCAACCGGGGTGGGGGATGGGGTTTGGGGGTGACTACGTTAATTAGTTTCCGAGTTATTAAAATTTTAATTAGGGTTGGGATCTCTTTGATACGCGCTTTGCGTTTTCACTCCATTGGACTGGGCAACGACCGATGACTTTCAAAGGAACCTTATCATATTTCTATTTTATTTTAATCCGTTGTCCAAGGGGATAGTTCCACCTAGTCACCCCATCTGGCGTGTGCTTCGCGGAGTAGCCTAACGCGTAGTGTCCCGTTACGGAACCTTTGCTGCTTGTATCTTCTTTAACATTGCAGATTAGAAACATGGTTCCAATTAATATAGCTCTTTCGATTAAAATTAAGAAATAATTTTCGCAGGGTATACCTGTAATACTGTTCCTTTAAATTGAACGGCTGGTCTCTCCGCTTATTAGTCTTTCGATCTCATAAACAAGATAGGGAGAGTTTGCGTGACCTTTTTCGAATACCGAACAAATATCTGAATATTCTTCTCCCCCCCCCTGCTCGCGACGTCGGGGGTTAAAAAGAGTAAAAGTCGTTGCGAAAGATTAAAACCGAAAGCGCCTCCATCACCGCACATATGACTCTCTCACCACCGCGGGAAATGATTACGTTCTGAGCACCCCCCCCCCTTGGAGCATAGAGTTGACACGGAGTAGCTACGTCCCATGGCAATGAAAGCTACCTTGCGTACATTCTTAATTTTGGTAGGGGATTGTTAAGTCCTGCCGCGTAGCGCCATTTAAAAACAGAAGCTAGTAGCCTAGTCCATACGGATTTGAAGCATTACCATTTACCAACGTGTTCATAAAACTCCAAGGATATTGGGAGGAGTTCGTTGCCTTAGATGGGTATAGGTATGGATACTACTACTACTCCATCTCACCTCTGTCCTCCAAGAGCGACCGAATATCCAATTAGAAATAAACGAAGCAAAAATGAAACAAGAGTTCAAAGAAGAAATCTGATTTTTCCGCACGACCGCTTTTATTTGAAAAAAAAAAAAAAAAGGAAAAACTTTTTGATTTCTTTGAATTTAACTGTTATTTCTTTTGGAATTAATTAGTTAAATTTTTGGTTTTAAAAGTGAACAGATACATTGTTATTACACATCTTAAAACGGTACCGATGTTACGTTCAAAAACGTCTAGAGCCCTAGAATTTGGAGCGAGAAAAACACACTCATTTCATTTTTAAATGAGGCTTGAGTGAAAAACATATAATTTAACAAAAATTCTCACCTAATTTTTCTACATTCTCTACAGAGTTTCTCATTCAAACTATTAATCTTTATTTCCAAAGAACTTAGAAATATTTAGTTAAATTTTCAATTAAATTTGCATATTTGTGCCTGAAGGTTTTATCTGTGAATTTTTAAGTAAGCCAAAAAGTTATTGGCAATAAAAAATAATTGAAAAAGAAAAAACATTTTTTTTTTGTTTTTCACCAACAATAATAAAAACCAAAAAGAAAAATAGTAAAAAAATCCAAAAAAAAACTGTTTCTGTCTTTTAAAACAATATCATCCCTTAAGCTTAGAGACTGAGGTTTCCAGCTAACCGTCACATTGGAGTAAATAACTAAAGAAGGCATTAACGGTCTGGGAAAAATAGACAATACTATACTCTTTCCCTATAGGTCAATTTATAAAAGGAAGTGAAATTTCTAGAAATAATTTCTCCAAGTCACAAAAAGAAAAAGGGATTCTTTATTTCCGCCTCGAAATGTCTTCCTTAGAAAATAAAGATAAATCCCGCAACTCCCCAAAAGTTAGTTCGCCAAAGCAATCGAGGTAATAAAAATACTATATAAAATTCCATTTTCTAAAGGATCAAGTTGACCCTCCCTCCTACGACCACGACCACCACCAAATCCTCCGTCTACTGAACGTAACCCCATTGTCTCTAGCCATAGTCTCCAGTGTAAACAGTAAACTCGCATCCCATCTCTATACGTATACCCACCTGAAAGCGGCGGAAACTGAATATAACGTTAGAAACCACTACGCTTTTCATTATTATTTGAGAGAACCAACCAAGGTTTCTAAAAATTCTAAACAATAGTCGCTAACGGCGAAGTAGAATATGAAGCCTCTTCATAAGTTCATATGTTCCTTCATTAAGTTTGTCACTGGTAACTTAGAAACTGGAGCTTGTAATTTTGAAGTGAATGAGGTAGGTCATAGATTCAGGGTAAAGCGACGCCTGGTGAGACGCTCACTGTCAAAGGCTTAGTAATGCAGACTGAATAGGAAGATGGAAGTCCTGCAAAATTAACCGAGTGTACATAGCCAATTCTCCCTTGTCGTGCTCGAACTATAGCTCGAGCTGTAAGTCTCCAGCATATGTAGCGTCATACTTAAGGAACATACCTTATAAACTTATGGTTCTTATATCGCAATTTTAAAGGCTTACTGCGAAGACCGATTCGAGGAAAAGCCGAGTAATGTTAAGGTTTGTATAAACTTAAAACTTAAAAAACGCTGATAATTATAAACGCAAAATCTTTTAGCAAAAGCCATAAATCTTAAATGAAAATAAATCTATGGCATCAAGTTGTGTATTTACCCTAAAGTTTTGTGGAAAGCAAAGATACTTAATTACTTCTAAAAAGGCCTGTAAGAAAGTAAGGGAAGACACGTGAGATCTTTCTGGTGAAATGAAACAGATCTCATAATATTTAATTAGCCAAATCATTTTAGGTGTTAATACTCATACACTCACAAAAAAACCAAATAATTCAATTCTAGGCCAAGATTAACTCCACTCCTTTTGATTCGGCTTAAGTTTAAAAAAGAAAAGACTCAGTGGTCAGGTCCTATAGATATATTCTACTTTGTGTTGTGTCTGAAAATGCTAATGTAATTAAAATGCAAATTTATTTCAGAGACCCCTGGCTTGTATTCGATAACACTCGACGGGAGCGTTGATCCTTGCAAGACATTGCCGTTGCCGCATTGCTTATTGACGTTGCTGCGCGTTTAGTCCTGTGGATCCGCTATAATTCAGTATAGCGGGGGAAATGTTCGAGGAACTTAATTATCATCTCAATAGAGCTTACACAACAACAACAACTCTTTGACCGAAAAACGAAAAACATCACCAAGCTCATCTCAAAGTCAAGTTAAAGAACAAGCTGATATGTTTACCAAAGTGATCTAATCCTTTCTGTTTCGTAGGAATTTAAACTTAAATATTTATTAAGTTTAAGACGACAAGCTTATTATGTCAATTAGTAAACTTCTTTACTGCGCATTTAGTTTAACTTAAATATTCAAAGTAGGCCTAGACCTTTTCGTATCGTGCTAAATTTACGCTTTACTTCTTCCCAGAAAGGTAATATATTAAACCTTGCTGTTTGCCTGTTTGGTAGTAAACATCCTTTCAAAATTCTTGCGTTCAAGGTCCGAAATATTAAATGGTCGCCAAAGAGTTTCCTAAAGTTAATACACTGCAGAGTTGCAATTTAGTAAATTAATGTATGTATAGAGTTGTTATACTACACGCTGTGGAAAATGTTTTCGGGTGCTAATTTGGTAATGATTCAAAAGCAGAAATTGCAATCGTTAAAGCGAGGGGAATCTTCGGCAACTTAAAACAAGCTACAAAACTATACATAGTTACTTATCAAGTCTTACACGAGAACTTTCACAATAACTAATACCATAAGTTTATAAGATATGTTCCGTAATTATGTCACTACCTATACTCGGTAATGCTAGAGAAAATTAACACTTGGTTAATTTTGCAGGACTTCCATCTTCCTATTTAGTCGGTATTAAGCCTTTGACAGAGCCTCACCCTGAATCTATGACCCACGTCACTTCATGACAAGCTCCAGTTTGTAACCAATGACAAACTTATCATATGAAACATATCATATTAACTTATGCTAACACGAGCATCGGCTCCATATTCAATTGGTTAAAGAGAAATCATTTTCCGATTTCTCTCTGCATGCTATTTCTGTATATATTAAGCCTGAAAATAAACATAAGGTCGAAAACTTGGGAATGAAATAAGCGGCTAATCGCAACTAGCGTAGTGTACCTTTCACGAGTAATTCACGGTTCGCCGCGTGCCGAGTTAACTGGCGCGTACAATATAAATGGACACTCCCTTCTCGCCCGCCATTTGCCATATCGGAGAGAAGCTGAATTTATGTAAAAGTTCGAGCAAATATGAAGAACTAATATTGGTACACTAAGAATGTTGAAAAACATTCAAGACTCCGCGACTTGGATAAGAAAAGACTTGATGTTATTGCTTTATAGTATTTATACACCCTGTATATAACATATAGTACTCAGGAAAGTAGTTCTAGAGATCACCTCCTACATATATACATGAACAATAATTTTAATCAACAAATTTTACCTCTTTATAATACTAGTATAAAATTAATATTTTTAAGAAAAATTATTCCAATAAAGAACATTTTTTCAACGTTCTCAGTTTGGTGAATTAGTTCTTGATTGGAAGGGGGGGGGACGGTTCTAATTTTCCAAATTAGTATCGCTCTCATAAGCCAGTCAAAAGTTTAAGTGCCTTTATCTTATTATTTTTGTATAAGCGGAATATTTGACAAGTGCACTATGGTATTGGTGTATTCTTGGTTTATACTAATTAAAAGCTAGTTAATTTTTCAATGGGTTCCTTCATACATAAAATGTATTTTATCGAGATTGTAAAGGTTCGCGGTTGACTTCTTTTACTAGAATGATTCAATTTTTAATGCGTTTCAAGAGAATCGCATGATCTGTAATGTTTATAATATAACCGTATTGGCCCTAGGAAACAAATCCGCCGCAGCGATATTCATGAATTTATTTCATTTACCCTTAAATAGCTTACAGGTTTGATTGAGCCAACACCATTTTGGCTTAAACTTTCCCCTTCACCTTCAGTAAAAATTTGAATTTATTATTAATATTCTTTGGTGAATAAAATTGATTCATTCATAGTAAAGTACGTAACGTAAAGGAACTAATTTTAAATATTTTAACATCTCTAGTTACATAAAGGGAATAATAGATTGAAGTAACCTGCAGGGTACAATGGAATTTGTTATGAAGTATAGGAAACAATGGCAAGTTCTCTGTTAAATATAGAGCGACATAAAGAATAATACCGAATCTAAGACTACCAAGAAAACATCAAAGAAGCTTAACGTTTTATCTCCCAGCCTTTGATTAAAATTGTAGCACCAAAAAAGGTGGTATGACCCAAGAACGATTGGATTGTTTCCATGGGCATTTTGAGTCTCAAAAGTTATATGACCTTTTGTCCCAAGGCATACAAGATTTATAAATTAATTTATTATTTATTTTATCAATACAAACTGATTATAAAATAATCGGCCATTTCACTCTCCCTTTAAATAAGTGAAATTCATCGATGGATATGAATCGATTTCGAACATGGTCCGGACATTATATTGTCACCGATTCTTCAGTATAATTAAATACCCAATCGAACAGACGCTTAAATTTATTACCACTTCAATATCGCATTAAGAAAAAAAAAACCTCTTTAAAACAATATCACAAATACTCGATTCTTAGATTCGATTAAACTTCTAAAGATAACCCATCCTAGATTTCAGAAGTCAATAACAAACTACCCAACTTATACTCGGAGTTAATACAAGGCCCATAGCTTAGTGCTACTGATCTTTAAGTTGGGGATGAACCGTATTAAAAAAGACACTCCATTTCATATATAGGTATATAGGGTAGGATTCTAAGAAACCGCGAGGGCTATTCTTCAGTCTGGTCGTTTTTGTAAGAACGAATTACTTCGGCTACAAAGAATCGAAACTTTTTAGAAATAAATCAAGTAAACTCGGCCGATCAATCCTAGCCGGTGGACTGGTTTAGCATTAAAATAACGAAAACAGCGAACAACACGAAGTAATGACCACTCAACTGTTTATCTCTTTTCAAGCGATGGCAATTCATCCATCAAACAGACCCGGCCGGCTATAAGGCATAACCTTATTCCGACTAGGGTCAATTACTACATGGAATGGAATCATAATGAAAATCAGTAGAGATCGCTTCAGCTTACTTAATGATGCCCAACCCTTGAAAAGCAGGATGGCTATTTTTAAACAGCTATACCAAGTCTCCAAATTAAACTTTCCGACTCCATTTCGATGCTCTCTTGGAAGATATCTTTCAGATTTGTTTCCATATCATTAATTGTTCTGGATTTTAACAGCAGCAGCGCTAGCGAGGTTTGGCTATCTAGGGTCTACAGCGAAGTCCCTTTCCTCTGGATGCGGGGCCCTTGACTTTAAATAGACCAGTGCCCCGGAAAAAGGCAATTATCCCCTCGTCATCACTCAAGTCATGTATAGCAGATTATTCAACCCCAACATTTATTTTTTTCAGTATTCTTACACTCTCTCCTTCCAAAATACCAGCCTGTTTTTTATTTCAGCGGAAAAATATGGTGTTACTTTCAAATGGCTGTATCTTACACTTCCTCGTTGCATGGCATTATGAGGCTGAGGAAGTCAAAGATGTGTTCAATCTTCGAGATAAACACGATAGTTCGTATTTGGTTTTTCCACTTAGCTTAAAGGCAAAGCAAATCAGGCTGGGAAATAAGTATTTTTAATTTTAAATGGACAAACGCCCAACAGAGCGCAAGCATTTAATGCGGGTGGAAGGAATGTTGGATAGGTGCTCTTTCCCTCTCCTAACTTTCCTCCATGCTCTGAGAGACGATGCAACTTGCATTATAAAATAGTCGGTTAAATTTTTCCTACGTTACAAAAATGATTTCAAACCTTGCAATATAAGTTTCATAAATATCACATTTTGTAATTTACTGAGAACTTAAATGATGTAGGAAAGAGGGATATGGTTTTCTTGTCCTTACTAGAATCATAAGTTTATAAGATATGTTCTATACTTAAGTTTGTCACTGGTTACAAACTGGAGTTTGACACGAAGTGAATGAGGTAGGTCATAGATTCGAGGTAAAGCGATGCCTGGTGTCAAAGGCTTAGTACAGACTAAATAGGCTTAGTACAGACTAAATAGGAAGATGGAAGTCCCGCAAAAAAACCACCGAGTGTAGTTTGCAATTCTTGCGTCTAGCTCAGCAAGTCTCTAGCATTACTCATAAACTTATGCTAGAATCTATGACTGGGACCGTGACTATATCTTATCCGTGTAACCACAGTCAAACATAAACTAATATCGCGTAGAAATATGAGAAATTCCAAACATATTTTTCCTACGGAGTTTCCTATTAAACAGTGCGCTTGAGCAAAACCATTTGAATTCCAGAAAGGTTGGAAGGAAAACCGCAACGGTATACATAAACTACTTTTTATTGTAAAATGTTTCCCAGGGCGCTAGTAAGCTTATACTCGTATCCATCTCGCGTTGGTTGTAAATTCCCAAAACTCATTTTGTTCCTAAGAGAGTAAATATGATAAACGAAGAGGTATACGGAATTCGTCTCACGTTTATTTTACTGGTCTTTAAAAAATGTTGAATTAAACCGCTAACATCGTTGCCTGCTTAGAAATGATATCGTATATACAGGCCCGACACTATCTCGAAACCACCAAGGCCCAATAGAGTTTCATTTTTGTATTTAATAGCGTGCCATATTGGATTCCCCGCTTAAAGGGTGGGTTACAAACGACAAATAGAAGTGCGAAATGCATCGCGCCAATTATGGAGACTCGGCTGTGGTTTAGCTTAAACAAATGTCACTAGATGCTCCCATAGTCGAGGGGTGGAGTTGACTGACCCGCTATGCTTAGCAAAGGCTAGTTTCAGCTCCGCCCTCGAGAATTAATTCCAATTGGTTCCTGCCTTTGGCAAGATAAAATTGGTACAAGACAACTGTCGCGCTCCCAATCGTCGTAGACCCGTCACCGTGTAGTAGATTAGCCAGAATGTTAGGAAGTAGTGCCACAGGTTCCGACATTTGACCATCCCTTGAAATACATTTCTTTCAAACATTCTTATATTCTAGATATTTCATTCCCGCACCATACACAGCAAAAGTACCGACTGTACCTGTATAAAGAAGATAAAAACTTTGCGCCGCAAAACGGTCCGAGAAGTAGCGCGGCTATTGTAAAAGAATTCCTAGCACGTTTTATACTCGGAGAAAACGTTTTTGAGACGATAAAACTAAAATTCCGTTTCCAGTTTAATATTTGTGGTCAACCGAGCAAAAGATAAAAAAGAGAATAGCCTGGGAAAAACTTCGAAGACTACGTACCACCCCGCAGCTACCAAAAATAGGAAAAAGGGACATGGACCCCAAGGGAGAATCACAGACAAAAGTTCCTTCTCAGTCCATGCTCTTCCGCTCGCACAGTATATAAATGGACAGAAGAAAACTAAAACTTGAAAACAGTGAATAAACCTACGAAGTTACAGTTACGAGATTCCCCAAAACACTGCCTTTCCCACACACCGTTAAGCATTTTCGTGATAACGTTTGTTGAATCTACTTCGGAACAAAATAAAGAAAGAAAGAACGAAGAAACACTTGAAAGGTTAAGTTGAAAGGGAGAATCCTTGGGAAAAAACAACGCGTAAAACGTTTTAAAAGGATCATTACCTAGGATTTAAAATGATGTACTTCTACTTGTTTTTGGGACGGTTTTCGGGAACGTACCGAATTAATGAAATAGAAAACAGTTGTTAAAAGTATCGCGTGTTTAATAATTTGGAAGAAGGGTAACACCACTTAACTTTTAAGCGTTTAAGGGAAACAGAATGAATGAATCACTCGAATTTTCAAGAGAAAGAAAGTTTAGTTGATTTTACGGTTGGGCGAGTGTAAGTCGCTAAGCTGTTCCCACTAATAATAAAAATTAACTTAAGGTTAATTTAAAAATTCAAATTGAGAAGCACGTGGGCGATTTTTTTCGCGGAAAAATCGATTTATCTCGTGTTTGGCGCGTTAAGACCACGGTTTCGCACGTGGTTTTAATTTAATTATACTTTAACTCTGTACTTGGTCTACTACTACTTAAGCTCTTAAAAATAGGCCTACACCAAATTGTCATTTAAATTGAATGGGCAATTGTCTTCTGGCGGATAAAATGATGAAATATCAACCAAGATCGAATTTGTCCTTTCTGGGCAATGATTATTACGTAATGCGAACGAATCGTGGTCGTAGAAAAGGAAAAATCGATGGATGTTCTTAGGAAAGGGGCCTGGGTCTGATGTTCATTCCTTCTCCTGCAGGGTTTGTCGTAACTTTGACGCCAAGGAAGGGAATTCCGCACGCTCTTTCCTTTTTGTTAGCCTTGACACGTTCAGTAAACAAAAGGCCGTATCGACACTCGTGAAATTTTAAGTTCCTTCCAAGTTAATTTTGAGTCTTCCTTGAAAGGGTCCTAAATTAAGGTATGTCGTAGGGGGCTCCCGAGTAACAAGGTGAAAGCCAATCAATGACTGATAAAAAGGTCATTCTGTTAGAGTCCATTATGCGCTGATTGGCCCCTTCTTCTATGAGAGAACAATCAGGAAAGTTCTGATTTACTAATCAAAAGAAGAGACTGAATTTCCCCAATTGAAAAATTGGATAGAAGAGTATATAATGAACGTTATATTAAATTAACAATGAAATTATAAAAATTAACAGGGAGAATGGATTATTCCATTAATTACTTGCAGATAAACCAACACACAGTAGGGGAGGTTATTTAGCTCGAACCAAGAGGCAACGCCAGACGGAGCCCGATTTAACTACCTTAGCATAATTTTCATAGACTTTCTAATGTATCACCTTAAGTACGCCCTTAATAAAATTGCCGTAAGACATTAAAGTCATGTTTATTCTTCTTTAGCTTTTGGCTAAAAGACTCTTATGTAAACAGGGCTAGAATATAGCCACCAGGAGTTGGTGGTTTAATTACCTTTATATATTTTCGCCAGCGGCTATTAAATTTTAACTTTTGACGAAATCCCAACTTCCAACTTTCTGACTTACGGGCCCGGGGAGCGTGGGCTCCCATTGTTTACGGAACGTGTCGTGGTTAGCGAAAGAGAGTCTAGAACCAACCCAGGCTGCTGTAGACGCTCTTTTGGGTGGAAACTGCCCATCCTTAAAGTTAGGGTAAGATCCCCAAGCTTAAGAACATATCTCCGGGATGTTATCATAAGCCAAACTTTCTACGTTCCCCCCCCCCCTCCAAAAAACCACTCGAATCTTACATACACCAAGAAATTTTCTTCTCTTTTTTTCATTCTATGCGGTTTTGGTTTTTCTTCGTAACATCGATTACCAAACCAAACCAAGATAGTTTCTGAAGCAAGCAAAGTCTGTAGATTTTATAATCGAACGAATCCCTTCGATCGAATTATTCAATCAGCATTTTTTAAATTTATTAATAAATGAAATAATGATTAACAAAATCAGCTAATTAAATGTAGGCGTGAAGAAATTTTTTTTACGTATTTAGTTGTTGAAGTTCAACACCTTCTAAGGCATACCTTCAAAGCATCAATTATTTTTAGATAAATTTATGTTTCTAAATTAAAACTGATGGGAAAACGAACGTACTTTTTTATAGAGTCTGATTTGCATACTATTGGACTTAGTAAACGTGGATCCACATTATGATTTTTATCGCCTATTTATAAGTTGTCTTATATATGAAAAGTTCAAAGGTCAGTTACGACGTAGAAACTTACCAAAAATAAAACTTAAAATTATTCCAATCAAAAAAGTTAGCGATAATCCAATAGGACCAGTCCATACGTGTGAAATTTTGTAAATTGAAAATTTTTCGCTGAAATTTGTGTCAATTGTGAAACGTAATGTTTAAGGTGTTATTTATGATGTGAAGTGCAAAAAACACTTGTAAAACTAGAAAAGAGTAAACCGACCTTTCATTTGCAGATGTTACATTACTGCTATTAACAATAGATGTAAAATTTGATTCTAAAGGGTAAGGGCAATCCTCGACCGATACTGGCATAGTAATATGGTTAACGGGTGAAAGTAGCATTCCTATGGCAAGCCATAACACAAAGGCTAAACCGCAAGCGAGCGTTACCTTAACAATCTGCGAAAAACCTTTAGTAATCCGAATGAAAATTAGGGTTAATAATTATTACCCTTGCAGTAGATCTTGGTACAAAAATTCCCAATAACATAATGGCCGTTAAAGGACCATTAATAGCCACAATAACAGAGGTATATATTTTAAAAGCCCCGCCAAGATAAGGAACAATGAAGCTCATTGAAATTGCCAGCAATCCGTAGACGGCAGCTTTAATTCAATTAATTAAAGTGTCAAACACCATGACGAAGAGTCTAGAAAGTCAGTAACAAAGCGTACTTAAGATTTTGCAAATTTTCAGGTTTCCGTCTTCATTTTTGGTGAAATTCGGAAAATGAGGTTTAAGTATGTCTTGAACTGTTATGGCAGCGAAGGAATTAAGGAGAGACGATATGGTACTCAAGGATCCACTAACAACACCCGAAAATGCCAAACCAGTAAGTCCAGGCACGGATCGAAAAGTGGTGAAGAGATAGTACATCAACAACTTCACGTAGCGATCAAGCGAAAAATTACGTTTGGATAAGTACTATTTGAGGTATTGCTGTACCTGATCCAGACGTTGCACGCCAGAATACTGTGGCACACTAAGAGGATCACACTTTTTGAATAAAGAGTAGGAGAAACAAGAACTGAGTGTCAGCAAAGCCGAAAATAGAAGTATTAGGAATCCGCTGACGTATACGGCTCTGAAAAATTAAATGTTTCGAACTGACACTTAAAATTAACCTTAGTTTAAAATGGATACACCGCCCTGGAATTTGTTTTTAATTTTAATAATTAAAACAGAAAAAAAATCCAAGCTGATGTATTAGTTGAGTTTTAAGCAAACACCTACTTTTTGGAGGCTTCGTAATTTTTAACGCTTATAAGTCTCTGTACAGTTGATTGATTGATAGTTAGTGTGTGTAAGGCAATAGTAATGCCGCTAAAGGCGGTACTCCAAAAAGAGTAACGATACCGCGTATCTTCGACCCACCTACGAGTTACACACTTTATAAACCGTTTCAAAATTGCAAAAAATTAATGATAAACACGTACAGAGTATGAAATCTGTGTCCCTCAATGGAATCTGTAACGGCTTGGACTATTCCAACACCAAAAAATGAACCGTTAACGACAATCATTAGGAAACACAAGAGCATAAGACACGCTTGTAGTATGTCCGTCCACACTACAGCTCTGTATCCTCCCTAAAATTCAGTTCGCGTGAGGTTACGTCAATCAGATGATTATGACGGGGCCCTTACCACAACGCAGTATGTTGTACAGCACAAACCTACAACGCAACACGACAGGTAATATGGAATACCAGAGACTGCGGTGAATGAAACGCAAGGGATGTATAGTACAATTCCAATGTATATGAACTATACATGAAATTTTGCACAAATTATAATTTGTGTTGTGTAATGATGAGTAATTGACTTACGTTAGTGAGTTGATAGACAATTGAAAAACCTAGTCGTAAACTAACATCGAATCGTTTTTCCAAATACTATAAAGTATATTTGAAACGATACAAAGGTTAAAAGGGTGCTCGATAAGAGGCTTGCGCGCTAAGTAGGGAGATTTGACTAACATCCCAATGTACAACGGAACTTAAGGTGCATCGTAGAAAATTAACAAATAAAACTGAAGACCACACTAATTACCTCAAACACGCTTATGAATTGAAATCGGTGAAACACCGGTAAAAACCAGCCAACACTTCCCATAATAAAAATCGACAGAAAAAGGCCCATATTCTGTTGCTGAAAGCCAATTACGTGCATCTCACCGAATTGTCCACTCATAGCGATACCGGAGAAAATCGTAGCCATAATAGAAAATCCGGCCTTAACCACTGACATTCCGCGATCGTCCAAAAAATAACTGGACATTGTCACGCTTCTACGACCCCTATCAACAAAGATACCAACTGCGAGCGTCGCTAACATAACTACGCCAATCGAGACATAATCCAAGTAACCCAATGAATGGCGAACATGTTTAAGCGTCATTGCAAAGCGACTGAAACTTTTGAACAACAACACTTCAACGGTGTCAAAAAGCAAGACAGACGAACTTTTAACTTTAGTCAACACCACAAAACACCTGCTTTTTCCTACCGGTACTTTTTAAAAAAAATTTACAGAAGCAGGCTTCCCAAAGCTTTTTGCACTTTTGCTAAATGTTTACAACATTCAACAAGTACCGGAAAAATTACACTAAACCATTCATACTCACTTCGTATACACTTATGAACTCGAATCTGTGATAAACCGGTGAAAACAAGAAAACTAATCCCATGAAAGCAATGGCGGTACAGACGTTCATCAACTCGAGTGGAAAGCCATACAAGAACATTTCACCAAATTCTCCGCTCATACCAACTCCGGAGTAAAGTGTGGCCATCATAGAAAAGCCGACTTTAACCACGGACATCCCCCGTTCGGACAAGAAATAGCTGGACATGGTGACGTTTTTTTGACCTCTGTTAGCGAGGACACCAACTGCGAGTGTTACTAGCATTACAGCGACTAAAGAGACATAATCCAAGGAACTCAAAGAATGGCTGAAAATTTCAGGCGTCATTGCGGAGTAACTGAATATTATGAACAACAAATCTCGCTGAGTCAAAAGCAACTATACCAACTTTACAAGCACTTTTATACATTTTGTAGAAGTAAAATTTTCTAAAGCGCCATTCGCGGTCGTTGTATTGTTTTCGAAAAATGTCAACGATGTAATTAAAGTACAGTTACAAAGAACTAAACAATTATACTCACTTCGTATACGCTTATGAACTCGAATCTGTGATACACCGGTGAAAACAAGAAAACGCAACCCATGAGAGCAATGGCGGTACAGACGTTCATTAACTGAAGTAGAAAGCCATACAAGGACATCTCACCAAATTCTCCGCTCATAGCAATTCCGGAGAAAAGTGTGGCCATCATAGAAAAGCCGACTTTAACCACGGACATCCCGCGTTCGGACAAGAAATAACTAGACATGGTGACGTTTTTTTTTACCTCTGTTAGCGAGGACACCAACTGCGAGTGTTCCTAACATTACAGCGACTAAAGAGACACAATTAAAGGAACTCAAAGAATGGCTGAAAACTTCAGGCGTCATTGCGAAGTGACTGAATATTATGAACAACAAATTTCGCCGAGTCGAAAGCAACTGTACAATAACTTTTTAACCCACCGCATAATTGTATAGTCTCCAATTCAAGCTGTCACAATATTTTGTAAAAGTTTGAAATATTACATGCACTAACGAAAAAATGTTTCATACAAGTAGAATTTCATAATTTCAAAATAAGGGGCGTTTTGAAGTTTTACCATTGTAAACATTTTGTAGAAGTATAATTACTAAACCGCCGTTCGAGCCAGATGTGAACGCCTTTGTAATGAAAGTACAGTTACAAAGGACTGAACCATTCATACTCACTTCGTATACACTAATGAACTGGAATCGGTGGTACACCGGTGAAAACAAGCCGACACATCCCATAAGAGCAATGGCGCAAGAAACATTCAACATCTGAAGTTGAAAGCCTGACAAGAACATTTCGCCAAATTCTCCGCTCATACCAATTCCGGAGAACATAGTGGCCATTGCAGAAAATCCGATCATTGTAACCGACATCCCACGTTCGGCCAAAAAATAACTGGACATGGTGACGTGTTTTTGGCCTCTATCAACGAAGATACCAATTAAGAGCGTTCCTAACATAATCGCAACTAAAGTCAGGTAATCCACGTAACCAAAAGAATGGCTGGAATTTTCCCGCGTCATTGCACAGCGACTAATAATGTAAAATAGAAAGCAATACTGAACCTAGAACTAACAAACTATTTCAACGTAACGCAACACGTTTAGTTCAACACAAGCCAAAGGTATTTTTGACACCAATATTTTATACTTCATGACAGATGTTAAAGGATTGGTTTCGATGGTAAATTTTACGCCCAACTCTCCACTAACTATATTCGTGACGTACCAATACAAGAGTACTTACTTCGTACACACTTATAAACTCGAATCTGTGATACACCGGTAAAATGGCATTAACCAGCACCATTTTTCCAATAATATTGAAATCCATAATCATCACAGACTGAAAGCCAAACAAAAACATTTCACTGAACTGTCCACTCATACCAATTCCCGAAATCAAAGTTGCCATTTCTGAAATCCCTGCCTTTACAAATGACATTCCGCGGTCAGCCAAAACATAACTGGACATGGTTCCGCGACCTCTACGATGGTATAAACCAATAGCGAGTGTTCCCAACATAATTAAGCCCACCGCGACGTAATCGAGGTAACCCAAGGAGTTTGAAACTTCCCTTGTCATTGCTGTTACGGTATTACTAAACTAAAAACCTGTACAGAAAGTATTAACATATGGCTTAGATCCAGAAGTAAATAATCCTTCTGTACGAGAGAAGTGTACAGCACAAAGCGGAGTAATTGTACCAAGATTCTTCCCAACATCATTTTACATTTATTATAGCAAGGTTACTAAACCGCATCACATACGCGATAAATAATTCCCTCATCATTACTCTATTAGCGCTTAACTATTTGCCAAGGCGCATGCGCTTGTGCTTTATTGTCCACACCAAGACGAGGTTTGTGAATTAGTACCAAATAGCTATAGAATTCACCCCAGCACAGTGAGATTCCCATCTGAAGTTAGATCAGCACAGAAACAAACCAAAAAGGGTTAGCCCGGGAAGAATCACGAAACTTAAGTATTTAGAGGATACAGAGTGTCATCCTTCTCCTATTATCCCCTTCTGGCTGGTAGTATAGAGGTAAAGTGCAGACAAAACCAGAAGTTAGAAAAAGTTTTAACTGAATTTACATCATGACACATTGCCATTAAAACGTCCAACTCAATAACAACCTTTATATGAAGGTAAAATTTATTTAGGCACGGTTTTTATTGATTTAAAAGGCGTGGAATAAGTTTGGCTTGGCCTAGAGTCTTCCCCCCAAACCGCTGCCAGGCAAAATTATCAACTAATCCACGGAGAAACCTTCGCTAAGTGGATTTTCAACACTGCAGGCAATTTTTCTATAAAATACTACGACCAGTCTAGTTTAGCTTAAGCTTATATAGGCCTACCTACATCGCAATCTCGAAGATAAATTAAATTAAGCTTCAGTATAGTGAAATGAAATGACGCGAGTTTTTCAGAAAAAGTTGGTTAAGAAATTTGGTTAAAAGTAAACAAGGCAAATCAGTTCAGTTTCGCTACGGGTTATTATAAGCAAATACACAAAATCAGAGTATGCTTCCAAATCAGGAAAATCTGAGCAGCGCTCACGTTCCATAAATAAATAAATAAATAAAATCACAGAGTATAAATAATTATAAATAGAAATAAATTTAATATTTTTGTTTTATATAGAAATACAGATAAGATTAAAATTTAATAATATGTATAATAATTTGATTATCTTTTACTTTAAAGACGTACGAAACATTTACATCAAAGTTACCTTAATTTTCTTAACGAATAATAATTATAATTATGTTTATGTTTAAACTGGAATTTTACATTTCGTTAGATTAGATTTAAAATTAACAGTTTATCCCTCGCCTGACTAGTTAAAATCGTAGGCGATTAATCACTTTTAATTTCGTAGGAAAGGAAATAGTAAATTAACACATTAATTTCCAAGATTTTATTTCGTTTATTTATTACCTTGGTCCCGTTGGTCTGGGACCGGTAACAGGTGGTATCTACAAACAAAAAAACAAACAAACACCGAAAATTTTACCTTTTCAAAAAATTGGAACAAGTACTACGCCCAAGAAACATCATGTTCCACATGCCAGTACCCAAAAACCAAGAACCCAAAACCCAAAAGCAAAGGATTTCAATTCTACGGTACCTGAGTGAAAATTGGCACAGGCGAATTCGGTCTGACAATAGAAGGATCGATAAAGAGAGGTACTGATCCAGGAGATCTTTGTTGATACTGCCACGAAGGTACCATACCAGTACCCTGAGGTGCCATTGGAGGGTGTAGAATAACGGAAGGTGATCCGGTAACGGATGTCGAAGTAATTGGATTACCAGGAGATGAATTGACGCTACTTAAGGACACTGGTAGATGTTGATACGAGGAGACGATCGGTGGTAGCGGGGATGATGGTCGTTGTGGTGGGGAATTAACCTTATCGGGTACTTCAGGTTGAGCCGCGTCCTCATAGGGCATTTGCAAGACGTAATCACCACCACTTGATTGTAAAATTGGTTCCGGTGTAGCAGCAGCGACATTAGGAAGTGTCGGAGATACCACGTCAATTTTAGAGGCGATTTCCGGTTGTTGGCTATTAGAAACCGGTTTGAATAACTCATCCTTTAACTTTGGTAGAAAGGAATCAATACGATCCCAAGTAATATGCCATAATTGTTGATCCTCAACACTGGCACCATCATCGGGATGGTGAATTATTCCGGCAGTTTCCATTACAAGTAACATATTTTTTAGTAATTCTGGAATGGCTTCCTTCTAACAATTTAATTACCAATCAGATCGGATAATTAATAATCGATTAAATTTATTTTTTTAATCGTACCAAAAGGTCGCCTTTCTCGGCATGCATGTACTTATCCATAAAATCCAGGATGGTCAACCATAATGCGGTGAATGTTGACAATGTCAACAGGGGATTTAGATGTTGTAGAAACACCTTTCAGAGTGTTATGGTAGCAATTTATATGCATTCATCGTAAGAAAAAGGGGATTTAACTAATTAATTACCTTGCATAGGAGAGTCGCACCCCTAACACGCGTCTCTTCCATACCACTTGGGTCTTGGAAGTTAATTGGTTCTAGTAATTTTGCTAATAATGGAAAGAGTACTTGATTGAAACAAGCCTCCCATTCCATAGCGGATAGGGCTTGGAGGTCATGAACCAACAAAGCCCTTTGCAAGTACGTCAACGCAGATGTGCGGACGTTTCTACGTTTATCACAACAAAGTCTCGCGATACCTACAGGAAGTAATGGAGGAAAGGACATTGTGGACCACACAATTCATCCCCATGCAACAACTCAGTGCCAGATTGTTATGGACCAGTATCTTACACTTCTACTCAAATCAGTCTAAACTGGACAACATGGCACCGGAAGCGATGGTTAAGTCTTGAACAAATGAAACAAACAATACCTTGAAGTAAAGGACACCAACAATTAGCCCAGAGATTCTGTCCCTTTTGAATATCTTCGTCCTCACTAGCCCAGGACTTAAATATGGAAGAAGCTCTAGTATGCAATGTATGCATCAAATCTAATAACTGTATCGATCCCTCCTGATACCCTGATGGTAATTTCTCCATTCTATCCTCATCATCGGCTTCGTAGCCTTGAAAATTATGACTGGGACTCATCCGAGATTGCCTATTAGTAGCTCTGGTCTGATTATCCCTTTTTTTAGTGGCAAGCCTAGGGCTTTTCTT
The DNA here is from genome assembly GCF_054372755.1 of Phalangium opilio. Classification (NCBI taxonomy): domain Eukaryota; kingdom Metazoa; phylum Arthropoda; class Arachnida; order Opiliones; family Phalangiidae; genus Phalangium; species Phalangium opilio. Next base: position 804,423 of record NW_028324189.1, read on the forward strand.
TTCCTTTAACTCTTTGGACGCCTTCAAGTTCTTGTTGTTGACGTTGAAACCTACAAAATGGGCGTCAAGACAACCGGAAATGGTACAACAATGCCATTCATACCTCCGTCTAAACTGGCTTCCACAAAGGTTCGAATACAATGCACGCAACTTTCAAAGTTATGCGGAGTAATATGCGCGACGTCCCTAACTAAAAACGCCAGCGATTCGCAACATTTAACGAAAGAACACGGATCATGCGCTTGCAACTCCAACTCGAGTATGATATTAAATTGGTTAACTGGTAAGGGCTTAAATTGTATCCCTTCAATATCGCCTTCCTTTCCAACCTAAAACCAGGGTACGCACGTACAAATCATGATACGTACCAAAAACATTAGATATGACAAGTTAGATTATCATACCAAAATCCAACCACTATTGCTGCTTACACTATCCAAACTTCCTCTATGACCGCGATGAAATCTTGTCGGTTGATGACTGGGACTCGTATTTGACGCTTCGTAAAGCTCTCCGTCCGAAGTATATCCTCTGTCCGAACCTTGTCCGGAATCTAACGTATTTCTGCCCACGCTTAATTCGCTGTCCGACTGGGCACCAGGGTCAGACGCGGTGTCATCGATGGCGTTATTAGAGACTTGTTGAATACAGTAACTTTCCGGAGGTTTGGCTCCGGCTCCGACTGATTCAATTAAGGTAAAGATGGTAATCCAATCGGATGACGCGTGGATATTAGCGGCGCTCGTTCGCAGTAGTTCGTAAATGGCGAAGGAAACTTGACGCGAGACTTGGTGTAAGATGCTGGCTTTAAGATGAAGCAACATTCTGAGGGATTGTAATACTTGGGCGCCCATTTCTTCCTTTCTCATCATACGAATGCATATCCGAAGTAAGCCAATAACCGCTCTTTCCAATAAGTAAAAGAAGTCCTTATTGGCGGCCGTCATCATTAAACTATATAAATGATCTTGTACAGCCGGCCATATGAAGTTTATACGATCCCTTTAAATTCAAATACGCTCATAACTCAAACCACCGTTTAATAATCAACGGTTGTACCTGTTTTGTAGAACAAGAGACACTAGTAACTCTAGCATAAACACAGTCGAATCCTCGTCAAATGTTCCACTTAACGAATTGGTACTATCCGGGCCCTGACTCTGATAGATAAGTGCCTAAAAATACACACCGGGGTATTGTATTCATCCGCGAATTCAATTACCCAAAATCAAGACGTCTATACCTTCATCATTTCTTGTAACGAATCAATTCTTAGGAATTTACTCTCAGTTATCAATTGTTCCGGGTGACAATCTAAGATACAGATAGTAGCGGCTTCTTTCATGGCCTCTTCCTCAACCGTCGGTGACTTAGTGACTTGAGAGTCGGAAGTCAGAGTAATATAGGAATAAAACGAACTAAGAAGCCCCGATTCAATTCTAGGCATGACTGGAATGTCTTCTCGTATTAGTGAAACAACTCCATTGGGAGCAATGAAATCCTCCGCCTACGGTTGAAGCGACTTTATAATAAAACTCACTTAACCTTATAAACATGGCCAAGTAAACGTACTTCAACCATAACTTTCGGTAAAAGTTTAGCCTTAAACAACTGCAAGACGCAATCCAACAAATTTTTCCAACCCTCTCTAAGGATGTCACCGTGTCGGTGTGCCAAATTAAAAACCGTACTAGCAGCTAACTGCGCTTTACTGTTGGAACCAAATGCAACTGGTAGATTCTCCTGTACCTCACTAGCACTCAACGCCGTGTATTTGCACAAAGATATGACAAGATAGTCAAAAACGTCGCTCATTCCGTAATGCGCCGATATCATAGCGCATTTTCTAAATCCAGCGATGGATTTTTGGATTATTAATCCATCTGAGGTTTTATCGAAAACGTAGGATAAGGCCGCGACAGTTGGACCCCATGATAATGAGAAGAGATCGTGGTCAAATAGACCATTAGGGGCGTGAGAAAATTGGCCTTCTTTGCTACTTCCTCTTCTCAATAATACCTTCATTTCAACGTAGTGTTAAATTAACAATTGGATACTACGTAATCACACTAAGAGGAAGCCCAGTCAAAAAAAAGAGTCTGCTTCATAGGATTTTAAACTATAACCAACTAATCCTCTTCTAATTAACGAACAAGTGCGAAAAACGGTCCCAAAATAACACCAAAAATGTAGGACAACTGGGCTCCCTGCACTAAGTCCACGGAACATTCAAAACATACCTTCCAGAGGTAATTTTCCTTAACCAACCCAACCTGCTCCGCAGGCATAACTATCTCTTCACCTCTTTGTAAAAACGAAACAATATTACATCATATCGTAAGAGAAAATCACACATTTGTTATATTACTTAATAGAAATATATATTTCTTCCAACATCTCTTCCTCAAAATCCTTATTCCCGTTAACTTTCTTTAAATTCTTTTTAAATTCCTCAATGGTCATGGGAATGTTTTGACGTTTCACATTATGGTTATGTTGATCGACATTTAACATTATTACGGCATAGGCCAAGGTAAAAGCCGCGTCGCTATTAGCGAACGGTTCACCGTTACTTTTCTGCAATACATTGATTGCTTAGTATATCCCAACAAAAGACAAAAAGCAAGTTAAAATTGCAATAAACAAACATACATGCCAATGTTCGGCAAAATGTTCTAATAACAGAGAAATTAACGGAGCCTCCCCTGGTAGTCGAAACGACTCCAAGTACATACGAAGCGCTTCATCAATACGCGTATCATCAAACGAAAATGAACTAAAATCCCATTTAATTTTAGCATAATTGTAATTAAAGACGGTGGAACCTTCTTACTTGACAAATGCTTCGAGAACTTTGAGGTTTTTCCTATTACTTATGTATTCTCCAATCATTTTCTTCTCCAGTCTAGGATTATCTCTCAAGAACGACCCAACTTCTTGCGCGTCTAACGGATCTTTCAGTAACCCGTGTTCTTGCAGGAACGCGATACCCTTAACTGGTTTGCTGTTAAAATGCTCGGTTCCAGTGGCCAGTAGCTTCTTTTTATGTTTAATAGCCATAATTTCCTCGTGTGTCGGAAGTGAATTAGACACTTTCATACGATTCGGTTTTATCTGCGGAACCTTTTTATCGCCTTTCCCGTTGGAATTATTTACTTCCGGTTCTTGTATGGATAAATTTGCATTCATAATGAAGCCAGACGCGGCCAAAGTTAAGACTGGTTTATTATCATCAACATCTTTGATATCATTTGCATTCCCTTTCTCATCAATGACTTTTTCTTCGTCATCTTTACCAATTTGACTTTCACTTAGTATTCTATAATGACAATGGGCTTCGATGCTATCAACGACGGTAAGTAACGCGTCTAGTGATAGCAAATGCGTGTTGAAGAGTCCGGAGACGGGGAACGCGTTCTAGACGCGGTAAAACATTAAATTATCGTTCAAGAGCCATTTTGATTCTATTTTAAATTTCTCAAACCTTTGAAAGTAATTTGGTTAGATCCTCAAACAAATTTGAACAGTACAAATCACAGTCGTAGTTCAAGTATAGTTCAGTAACAAGACCAGGTATACACCATAATTGTACAATAGAGTCTAAAGCAATTTCGCGATGTTCGTACGATATTCGAGGCGCTTCCGATATAATTATATCCATTAATTTGGTCATATAAGTCTAATTAAAATTTAATTGAATTAAATTTAATTCAATTCAGACTTAACGAGGTTCAAAACCTTTACCTCAAGTTGAAACTTCAAATGAGTCCTCAAAGACTCGAATAATAGGAAACAAACTCTTTGGGCTGCCCCAAAAATGGCCATACGGTCAGAATTCAACAGCTAAAACCACAAACATAGTAACTTGACCTTGCTGACCACCAAATGAAGTGGGGGAGTTTTTTTAACTTACTGAGAACAAATTTCTACACAATTCATCTTTAACCAAAACCATTAGGCAATTATAATTGCCAATACTATCGGCACCAGATTCGAGAGCCACCGTTAATAAACTCAGACCAATCTGCATCATAACTTCGTTATTCTGACTATCTAACGGGTTTATTAAGGTAACGAGGAACCGGAAGAGTTCCCGTACGCAAGGTAGACCATACGGAACAAGTGGTCCGACACCTACATTAATTAATAAGTGTATTCTTAACTCGAATGAAATCCCGTAACTTATGCGCTTAATGTAAGAAACTCGCGGAGAAAATGATAAAGAAAGAAGCAAAGCGCTATTTTGAAGCGCTTTTAAAAGAGAAGAAAGTGTTTTAAAAGCACCTTCTTTAGGTAGCTGCTGAGCAGTGAACCTGACCCCTCTAGGGTTAATGTAGTCACCTTCTTTTTCACTGGAAAGACTTGAAAGATCTCCGACTGAAACAGTTGTTGGATCAACTTCGTCCACCGTTAAGGAACTACCAAATTCTTGACTACCATATATTCCATCCCATCGTTTCTCCTTTTTTTTTTATTAAAAATCAAAATTGATATTAGAAGCGTACGAGTTGGATTATTAACGGGATCCAGGCTGGACACGCAGCGTCATGAAATTGGAAAGAGAATTGCGGTAGATGATTTTCCAAAAGTGCGCAATACCATCGCGACAAAAAAATTTGAGGAAAACGTGCAACACCACACCACAACAACGGATATTTACTAAAAAGTGCAACACACAACTACAACAGGTGATTTATGGTAACATGCAAAACAAAATCGGCACAGATGATCATTGCAAAAAGCCCAAAACAAAATCGGCACAGATGATCATTTCAAAAGCCCAAAGCAAAAATCGGCACAGATGATCATTTCAAAAGCCCAAAGCAAAAATCGGCACAGATGATCATTTCAAAAGCCCAAAGCAAAAATCGGCACAGATGATCATTTCAAAAGCCCAAAGCAAAAATCGGCACAGATGATCATTGCAAAAGCCCAAAACAAAAATCGGCACAGATGATCATTGCAAAAGCCCAAAACAAAAATCGGCACAGATGATCATTGCAAAAGCCCAAAACAAAAGTCGGCACAGATGATCATTGCAAAAGCCCAAAACAAAAATCGGCACAGATGATCATTGCAAAAGCCCAGAACAAAAATCGGCACAGATGATCGTTGCAAAAGCCCAAAACAAAAATCGGCACAGATGATCGTTGCAAAAGCCCAAAATAAAATCGGCACAGATGATCGTTGCAAAAGCCCAAAATAAAATCGGCACAGATGATTATAGAAAGATACTTGTCCAACCTGGATCTTAATGTAAAGATAATCTTACAAGGGAGGGATTTTCATCCCCTTGATCTCTCTCGTTCAATTCAGTCAGTGACGTCAGAGATGAGGGCGTTTCTAATTGAGTCTCATTCTATCGCGAGACCAAGCACTTTTAATTACAACCCCATCAAATCTTCGTGATAAATAATATACACATACGCTGGTAAAATTATCAGTTAAAGCCAAATGCAGTGAGACTGATTCCGGTTGTTCAGCGTTAGAGGAACTGTCCAACTCGACAGTACGAACCTCGCTTGGTTCCCTGGAATTCTCGGACTGTTCGAGACTAGCATCATTGGAAAGGGGTACGCTAATTTCAATTTGATCACTATCTCTTATACTGTCATCCGGGCTTGCGACAATCGACGGTGGTGGCGTAGGAATTGTAGGAACATCCGTTTTTGACGAATCAACGATTTTTTTATGTTTGGTACGGGGAGATCTCTTTTTACGAGACGATTTGCCTGTTTCCATTCCACCGGCTTTCATCTTAAACTAATTAATTTAAAATTGTACTAAATCCGCTAACATCAGATTTTATATCGCACTGAAATATTACTTTTCTAAAAGAAATGTATTTCAAATCCTCAGAAAACGTTGGCAACCGGCAAAATAGGAGTTGAACCATATCAACAACGGCGTGTTCAGCCGATTTGCGTAGTAATTCTTTAAATTTTTATATAATATTATCAAAACGGTGCCGAAATGTACGTGGCTACGTCATCCCAATAAACCTACCGCTTAATCTAATTTCAAAACAAATTCGAAAACACGACTGCATAATCTCGCAAACAGAATCATTGGTAAGCAAAGTTCCAGGTTGTGTAAGCAGTAAAGTTCTCAAAACTTGTAAGATTTTCATTAAAACAACTTCATCCGAAGCCGGATCAGTGCCTACAAATCTCGCGTGAGTTACAGCGTCCGCTATATTCTCAACTGCGGTAGGCGCGTTTTCACTTTTATGACCTGAATAGGTCAACAGAATGAGACTTACAATATACTAACACCATTTCTATGACAAAGCCGTTTACAAGAAGCTTTCAAAGGGTCTAAACATATACGCCCACTACGAAAGTGGTGCCATCTCTAAAGGAGAAAATTATTTATATTACAAATGCACGCAGTTTAGTGTCCCTTTAAGGGTTTCAGGTACGCCCATTACGATAGTGGCGCCATCTCTCAAGGAGAAAACTAATTAAATTACAAGCGCACCCAGTTTACTGTCCCTTTAAGGGTTTCAGGTACGCCCACCGAGAGTGGTGCCATCTCTCGGGGAGAAAATTATTTATATTACAAACGTACCTAGTCCCTTTAAGGGTTTCAGGTACGCCCACCGAGAGTGGTGCCATCTCTCGGGGAGAAAATTATTTATATTACAAACGTACCTAGTCCCTTTAAGGGTTTCAGGTACGCCCACCGAGAGTGGTGCCATCTCTCGGGGAGAAAATTATTTATATTACAAACGTACCTAGTCCCTTTAAGGGTTTCAGGTACGCCCACTACGATAGTGGCTACATCTCTCAAGGTGAAAATTATTTAAAATTACAAGCGCTCCCAGTTTACTGTCCCTTTAATGGTTTCAAATACGCCCACTGAGACAGTAACGCCATCTATTATGGCCAAAATGATTTAATCCTCAAAATGGGAAAACTTCATGGTTTGGCAATGTTTGTTGAAACCTTCTAAGGCTTGTTGTAACCGGCTTGTATTTGAAACTAATTACCCACCAATTAGATCGTAAGATAAAAATTTGTTAACTGATGATAGGGCAAAACCAGTCACGGGTCCAGTTGTATCCTGAGATCTAATTACGTCAAGAAATGGAGCCAAAAACGTTGTTGGCTCAATATCATCCAAATGATTGACATGATTTAAAATTTCCCGTAAATTTGTGAAATTTCTTAAAAGAGAGTCTTGTTCCTCGTCCTTAAATAAATGACGGGCGCATTTTAGTTATTTCACCAAAATTAAGAACAAACACCCAAGATTATTTATTCACTTGATTGGTATGAGAGGACCATCTAGTGCCTCTTCTCATAGCAGTCACAACGACGCTCATTTCACCCATCACAATATACATCCCATTTTCTGGTGACGGCATTTTGGTGGAAAAAGTTCGTGAAGGAACTGAACCACGCTAAAGTACTTATGCCGAAGAATCAATCTGAAATTTATCAAGTTCACCTTCAACACCCACGCGTTTTACTGAATACTTTAATCATAATTCAAAGCGAAACACGTCACAGCAGTTCTAAATAATACATCGTAAAATTCACATAAGTCCCAATGCCCTAATTTTCACAGTAAACAACGTGAAAGCAAATACAGGTAACGTTACGTAGATGTACTACCTTTACCTACACGTTAAATCAAATCAATACGAAAGCAAGATAATCAAATATAAACCCAATAACTAATCATTTCAAGATCAGACGAGATTTCTTACAATAGTAATCTACAAGGTTATGCCTTCTAAAACAACATAATGATGAAATCTTCTAGGCTTAACGTAGATATTACTCCCAATAAAATTATAATAAGACCTTGCAACGTCTTACCCTCGGTTGCAAGAATACTCACATCAATAAAAACCTCCCTTGATTAGTGAAACATATCCTTAAATTTAACCCACTTAATTAATTAAAGTATTTAGACTACGATTTAAAAGCCGTATAATAATTTACATATTTCCAGAGTGGCAAAAAACATATGGATAAGAGAGAGAGAGATATATATTTTCTTATCGCCACCTATGAGATTTTTAAGCGAAAGTTGTTCATTCTCGGCGTTGAAAAATCGATAAATTCTTGGCATTATTATAATATTTCCCCGTTTGCATGGTTACCGGAAAATGCCGGAATGCGGGTTATTTGTAAATACCACACCCTTTTAAAAAGCAACATCAGATGTAAATAAATTTGGGTGTTGTGTGTTTGTTTACGTACGATGTCACTTAAACAGACAAAAATGTAGCCGGTAATTGTAAAACAATGCGAATAAGTACTTCACGTACATTCCAATATAATGTCGATACACCAATATTTACTAAAAGGGCTCAAACAAAATATAAGGTACAAAATGAACTTAATTGTTTACTTTTAAACAATTTTAAAAGAATCCTCAATTTTCCCGACTTTTGATTAATTTTCTAATCCAAGATATCGTTACAACATAATCTTATCTTTTGCGCGTCAAAGAACGAAGTTGAAATACTCGGCAGCTATTATCGGAATATGGGTATTCACAACGGAGATTATGGTCTACAGTATTTGGCCTATTTTTTGGCCTAATATTAAAGGAGACCCCAACAAAGATGGTTTAAGAATATTGGTATCGGCTGACCCCCAATTACTTGGGTATCAAAATACCCTACCTGGGGTATTAGGACGTATAGTCCGTAGCGATGCGGATAGGTATGTAACATTGATAATAAACACCAGCCTATGTTACATTATCATGTAAAACACATTAGATTCATACGCAAGACACACTCTATGGCGCACAAACACTTCAAACCAGACTTCTCAGTATTTTTGGGTGATATATTTGATGAAGGGGAGAGCGCGACTGACTTAGAATTTGATGGTTATTTTGAAAGATTCACTGATATATTCTATACATCTAATCTAACATCGGTAATATATTGTTATCTTATCAATATATACACAAGTGTTTGAGTAAATTTAACCAATAGGCGGTCTTTGTTCCCGGTGATAATGATATTGGAGGGGAACAATCTTATCCAATCAACAGTTTTGTACGCAGATTTGATAATTATTTCAGACCAGATGGGTACATTCAGTATAAGTACCTCGAAATTTTTAAAGTAAGTGCTAAACCATATTAATGGTGCATTTTTAAAGGGATTCTCCAGATGAGAGCACACCCCCAGTTCGCGGTCTTAATAGTAGATGGCGCTGCGCAATTGCGGCGATAACTAAAAATTGTAACTACTCACCCAATGGAAGTTCTAGTTGATTACTCGCGGTACCTTTTTAAAATTTCGAAAGCGTTCCTTACCAACGTTGAATATCCCACAAATTTTATCGTTAGTTTGATAAATGATGTACGTTGAAACCATCTAAAACAATTAAATATTCTCTATTACTATCTAACCTTAAATTTTCGCCCCCCCCCCTGGTGGCCAAATATGATATGACTTCACAGTATGGCACACTTCAGTTAAAATCCCCAAAATTTATTTACAGGTTAATGTGATGACAATGAGAAGAATGTACAAGACAGCCTTTCCACGTTCAAAAAACATTAGATTACTCCTATCACACATTCCATTAATGCCAACTATGCTACCTTTAGCTAAAAAAGTGAGTAGTAACACGTCATGATCTACTTTCATCATATCCAACGATTCGTACAATTTCAATTTAATTTAAGAGCATGGAAGAATTACTCCCTCATCTCATTCTGTCAGGACACGAACACACAGTAAGTGTACTGTACACTATAATTCACAAGTACTGATAATAATTTATAACATGTGAATTTCGATTTTGACACAGTCAAATTACTTTTGCGTCGATCCAGTTTTGATCGAACTTAAATTATATCAACAAGCATTCACGGAAAATTTTAAAGTGATCAAGTTGAACATCAGTGATGGTTTTGTTCACGAAATAATGGTACCCACTTGCTCCTATCGTATGGGCACGGAAAAAATGGGATACGGTGCCCTTCTAATAGGTAATTGAGCAGTTCAAGTGTAACCTCTAATTCTATGTATCCACTTTTATATATTCCTGAGCGACAGACTGTTCTCATGCAATATTATAACTTATTTTTTGTCCCAACAGAACCAGATGGAACCATTCACTACACCGTTTACTGGCTACCTTCGAGGCTCAAGCAACTCTTCAGTTACATAATATTAGGAATATTAGTATTCTTCATACTCAATACGAGCCTGATAGATTTTCTACCTAAACTAATAGCCACTAAAGGGGGCGTTCCCAGTCGAACCAGAGTCTAGAATCTTTTTGACCAATGCAATATTTTTGTTATGGAAACTTAATATTAGTTTAGTTTTTTAAGAATTGAATATATATTATATATACTTGGTATATATATACCAAAATTGTTCACACAATGTTTTATGGCGCGGCTAAACATCGTTACTTTGTTATAATAAGGTACTTTTTTGTTATTTATAAGCTACGTCCGCGTCTGCGCGTAAAAAATGTTATTATACCGGTCTTAATGCACAATTTATAACCAGCCAGTGCCTTTGGCATAAATTTTTATCAGTATATACAATGTTAATATATATATTATAAAACCTTTCATATTAATATACTTTGCACATTTCGGGTAAATTTTACGGTATTAGAAATCATGCTGTTCAAGCACACAACTACAAATACATCTATCTTTTATAATTATTACTTATATTTCTCGCACTTTAGCATTCCATGTATATATGGGTAGAGTATAGTTATAGTGATATATTAATCGGGAGTAGAATCTAAATCAAAATATTCGTGCTAATGCACCTATAAATGAATCTCCAAGAAAGCTAGTACTAAATAGTTAAGATTATATTTGCACCTAGGCACCTATATGATAGGGACTTGGCAGTATTATGTCATGTAACGACATGTTAACTTCCACTAATGCTAGAAAATATACAAGTAGCTGGGACTTCTATGGTAGAAGTCAGCTAAGAACACTATTTGCAAAGTCCCACTAAACGTATCTCATTCATTTTGGAATAAAATTAAAAAGATAACTCTTTGTAACTCTTAACAGTATTAAATACAATAAATATTAAGTTTGTAAATTTCTTTAAACCTAATCTCAATGAGGAATCGAGGATTCGCAATTTATTTAGCATGCGTATGCCAAGGCCTAAAAATTCACCCGTGACGTGACGTCACCTAACCTCACTTCATCCCGTTAAAATAGCGAAATTCATTATTTATCATTTAGGCAAATATTATTTAAGTACATTAAGATTAAAATACTTAATACAGCTCTAGTATGGCTTATAATAATTACCTGGAAATATGCGAAATGAATCCATTCAGGAAATGATGTTGCAACTTAAATTGAAGTTTCTATTAAGCCTCGGTTATATACGAGACCCGCCAGGCATTAAATGACCATTTGTATAAATTCGAGAATAAGGCAATGGTCAAATTTAGTCCCAAATAAATTAACTACTTAATTATTACGCGAATTTAATTGCCGATTAAAGTATCCGTGCTCACATAATCGTTCATCTGCGATAAAACACGTTGCTGTCACCATGAAGTTACTGAACAAAAGACCCAACCGTTGCGTAACTTAATGCGCACTTCGCTCCCATTGTGCCGTGGTCAGAGCAGGTCAGAGTTGGCGAAGACCGAGTAAAGAGTGAATCTTAAACTACGTAGCATCTGAGGTCCCCTGGTTCTTTCAGTTTTCATTTGTGGGTTCAGTTTTAACACTCTTTTACATAAAAATGACAAAGTCTAGACTCGACTCTAACCTCCAGTAAATTAATTTTCTAAATCAATTGGGCACTTGCTCCGGTGATCATAGCGCACTCGATCACGCAAGCGCCTTCTTGAAATTTCTGACTAGATATCGCAATGGTGGATTTTTTTAACGGCTGCTTCAAGCTTGGAGGAGAGAGTTGAGATGGAGCGGTAATGAGTCTTTCAGAGTACCGCTTCCTACCTTTAGTAGGTGATTGAATTTGTTAAGTGCTGCCTCATCCATTTAAAAATAGAAGCTAGTTCTCATGAATTAGCTTCTATTTTTAGACACAGGGGGCATTGTCGAGGTTTTCGTACCGTACGGCCCAACTAAAAGGCCGTACAGAGGCGACATAGCAGGTATGGATATTATTACTCCGTCTCACATCTCATCCAAGCTCCAAGTTCAATTGCTCCGGAGTCCGGAAGCACGAACAAATTTGAAAATTCGATTACATATTTTTTTTTCTTATTACTAACGCAACAAAAACACTTTTTTTTTCTTATAATTTTATTAGTAAATAAGTAATGTTACCTTTATGAAGTAATTTTGTTGGTAGATTACAGTTTTATTAGCATTTTGGCTTTAAAACATTTCGAAGGTTTAACAAGATATTAGGTTTTTTTTTTTTTAAACATTTTTCAAACGCCCTCTCGCATTGATTCAAAAAAGCTAACTATATATAGTTAACAAACCGATTCCATTTAATTGTTATTTATAAATGGGTAAATTGGTTAAAAACAAGCAAATGAAATCGTTAATTTATATTGAAACTTAATATCATCCAAACATTAACGACAAATATTTTATTTTTTTCGAGATAAAATAAAATTAAAAAAATAGACCAACTGGCCTATTAATTGTTAGTATCTCTAAAGAAAAAACGTAACACTTTTTTTTTTATTTAAATTTTTTCTTAGATATTTTATACATACAATCCATTCAAAATGATCCGAGTCTTAATATTACTTTCCAAAAGACTTTGGCCTAATACTTGTATAGAAATGGAAGATATATTATACCTTTTAATTATTTTTAATTTAATTTTATTAATTCCTTTTTTTTTTAGAGAGACAGGATACGAGGAATTTAAAGGGGGTGATGATATTTTTTTTTTTTTTTGAAGAATATATTAATGAAGATTAGGTTTAATTATTTTTGCAATTTTGTTTTTTTCTCTTGTTGTTGTTATTGTTGTTTGGGTTGTTGTTGTTGTTTCATTGTTATTTAGATATGCCTCAATATTTTCAGTATCAATTAACGTCGTTATTTTGTTTTTAAATATTTGATACTTTTGGCCTCAACGTTTACGTTTTATCGTGTGTAATTTATTTTTATCTATCAATTTTTAAATTTTTTTAATTTGACTAAAAATTGATGAAATTTAAAGCCTACAGTCTATTTTTCTTAATATATTATATAACTTATAAATACAAAGCTCATTATAGCTTAAATTTCCTAAAATGCGTATTACAAGCGTTAAGAACACTACACTATCGTACACTTGCTCTCAAAATAACAAGGCACATTTTAGTAGAAACTTAAAGAAATAAAAGTTGTTTTAAATTTTACACTAATGACTAATCCACCCTTATTCCCATTCGCCGGAAGTTAGGCTTATCTCGGGAAGAAAATCGTCTGTCGTCTGCTATAAAGGCCAAAAATATGTACTGTAGCAGACGACAGACGAATTTCTCCGCGAATTCCGAGATAAGCCTAACTTCCGGAGAATGGGAATAAGGTGTATTAAGGACTAATACACCTTATTCCCATTCGCCGGAAGTTAGGCTTATCTCGGGAAGAAAATCGTCTGTCGTCTGCTACAAAGGCCAAAAATATGTACTGTAGCAGACGACAGACGAATTTCTCCGCGAATTCCGAGATAAGCCTAACTTCCGGAGAATGGGAATAAGGTGTATTAGTCCTTAATACACCTTATTCCCATTCTCCGGAAGTTAGGCTTATCTCGGGAAGAAAATCGTCTGTCGTCTGCTACAAAGGCCAAAAATATGTACTGTAGCAGACGACAGACGAATTTCTCCGCGAATTCCGAGATAAGCCTAACTTCCCGCGAATGGGAATAAGGTGGATTAAGGACTAATTAACACGATTATTACAAGGAAGACAATTCCGTTTTTTTCCCATGAATAATCATTTATTTGTGTACGCGTGTGTTTGGTTAAGAATAAATTTGTTTATTATATTCGATTATAGCCGATTGTCCAATATTTCTCTTGACTAATTGGGTACTTATATATCTAATTAAAAGTTATACTTAACCTAACCTAACGAGGTTAATTTAATTTAATACATACCCAAATATATATATATAGGAATTATGGAAATATTTTATCGTAATTTAATTAATAGATGCACACGATTGGTTTATTGGGTTTAAAGTTAGGTTAGGTTAGGTTAAGTTACGATGAGATTCGAGGATTGAAAATATTGGACATCAACTACAGTTTTCGAAACCTTCATTTATTTTTTTTTTAATTGTAAATAATTAAGTTTTTCAAAATTGGCTTTTATAAATAAACTGTGCGTTAGTAAAAAAAAATAAAAAATTAGTTAGTGTAATAGTTAATTAAATTCACCACTAATTAGATTTTAATGAATTAATATTGCACTTTCCTTTTTGTAGCGTAAATCTCTTCTTGAAACTTAATTACTATAAGTTTCGGAAGAAATAATTAGTAATTAAAAGATTTTTTTAAGTACTGACCAATATTATAAATTAGATATTGTAGGAGGGAGGGTGCGATTTTAAAAAGGGGTGGAAAGATAATATATTAATTAAGTGTTGTTAATTAGTATATATCGCGCGCTAGGCCTAAAATTTGTAGAAAATTGGCGTAAATTAATGATTTTTAATTACACTGAAAATGTTTTTTTTTTTGATAGTATTAAATAAAGCTCTTCAATTCTAGCCCTGAGAAGCTATTTTTGAATTTAATTGAAGTTCTTGGATGACTAATTAATATCTTTTCTAATTGTTATTATATCTGCTTTTACCGTAGGTAGCATTAAAAAATGCCGAAAATCTTTTTGTTTATATAAAATTTGTTTATCTGTACAATTATGAGCCGCATATTCGGTTTTTTTTAATTCCTAATACCCCTGGATTACTTTAATTTAATTGACATAATTCGTAAACTATTTATATATATATTTGTAATTAAAACAAAATAACAACGGGGGTTTAAATAATAATAATAATAATAATAATAATAATAATACAGTTTAAACCTTTACCGAATATCGGTAAAAAACATTCCTTAAAGATACGGAAAAATATTTAATTATAGGAGAGGGGGAGGGGGCGACGTTTATTAATTATTTATAATAATTAAAATTAATTATAGAATTTAAAGAAAGAAAGAAAAGACAAACCATGATTTTAGCATTTTGTTTTGCGTGTTTGTTTTTCATTAATTAATTAATTAATTAGAGATTGTAAAATAGGCTACGTTGTTGTAGACTGCGATTTACAGTCTTGGTTTAGCTCTTTGATTGGCAAATGCAGTTGCAACGGGTCTCTTAATCTTTTTAATTCCGATTCAACCCGCGCAACTTCATCTTTTAATTGATTGTATTCTTGGACATTCAAACCACCTTTTTGGGCACGTTTGTGAAAGGCAAAAAGGAATTGACGATCCCTAACGGCTGGTAGATAATATTCCTACGCATCGACAACAGAATCGGAATGAATAACACGAGAGAGGGTCCTATCTATCTATGGTTGGGTTAGTGGTCACTTACCTGACGAGTGAGAACGTAGTAGGCGTACATCGCCATCGTTGTTCCGTATGTAATGAAGTAAGTGACTGGCTCCATAATATCCCAGGAGTATTCCCACCATGTTAATCGAGCCAGTACGCCAAACTGAACACCCATCATTGTCAGGCCTACCCATATCATGTATGTCGTCCTCTTATTGGCCGCTTCCATCAACGACTCTCGTTTCTAAACAAAAACCACAATTTCTTCGAAAAAGTATCGAAATAGACCATAATCCATTGAATTCTTGCAGAGAAACCAACGCACAGGGGCGGGAGGTCGCCATCTTGGGTTATTTCTCTTCGGGCGAAGATGCAACGCCAAACAGAGCAGTGCATGCATGAGCGAGGGAAATAACCCCAGGAAGGTGACCTCCCCCGCCCCTGTGGTGTTTTTGTTTCACTTCCGGAATTAATGGGGGTCGAAATGAACCTTTTCCATCGGTTCCAGTTTCTTTTTTAACTCTTCTAGTTCGGTATGGAGTTGTCTTTCCTGCTCCAATTGGTAATCCCCTACTTGTAATACTTCGAACAATTTGGCAACGTGGGCTTTCACGTCCGATAACTTTTGTAACTCTTCGGAAGTAATTCTTCCTGAATTACGTACGATTCAAGTTGAAATTAAAATATTGCCAATCGAAGTTAACTAATTATTTGGTACCTGTTTCGGGTGGGCTAACTAAATAAGTTAAATTGTTAATAACAAGATGAAAATCTTCCTGCATTAGACTCTCGATGTTTGTCGATGACGCGATTCTAACACCGTCTGCGTGTTCAAACGATAAACTGAATTAGAAATATGATACTGGAATTAAAAACGTTATTATTCATTTCGTACCAGTAGTTTCTACAATGATCCTATCAATTCCCCTATCTTCTCTCTGTACATCGGCTATAAAATTTCCTACAGTGCTACTGACTGGCCTTAAAGTGAAACGACATTTCTCCCGTCGCGAAGGCAGCGGTAATGTTATCACAGGCAATCCTCTTTGGTAGACCACAGTCACCTCTACAAGTTGTCCGAAAGAAAACCATTTTTACCAACGAAATAATCGTAAAAGAAAACCACTTTAATACGTGTTAAAATATAAGTGACAACATTTGGCGAAAACGTGACCCGTGTCAAACGTAAAATTGAATCACGCGATACCATTTTGCCGTCGCCGCCACCGCGTATGTAATATTACGTTAACCTTTTTTAAACGAACGACTGCCTTTGACTCTTTGAGTTGATGTTGTTACATTTAAGCTATTTTCGGTGCTTATGGAAATGTTATAGCTTACCGTCCCTCATTGGCGTTACAGGGGAGGTGGTTGAGAAACCCCTGGCAGCGACTTGAGGCAGCTGACACGTTGTCACCAGGAATACTCGAGATTTTTGACACTGAAAGTAAAAATAAAATCTTCGCTTGAAAAACCTTAATAGAAAAATTTCATTTTTTTTTCATGTTTATGTAGTAGGATATTTAAGTTACTAAGTTTAGTCAAAATTGGTTATTCATGACGTTATCGTTATGACCTCAAGGTCTAAACCATAAAGGATTCAAAATAACTTAGTGGTCAATTCGGAAAAGGGCTTCTGAAAATTACTATTTCAACCTCTTTCATAATATTTAATCGCAGAGCAGGATATATTTTTATTTTAATCGTCGGTCATCTTAATGACCTTCGGTATAACGATGCATGGTAAAGTCCCTTAGTTTTACTCCTTGTAAAATGGAGCACAGTTTCTTTCTGGTTTTTTATCTCTACATAACGTCAGTTCAGAAGTATATAGTATACAAGATGAATATGTTTCCTTTCTACATTAAGAGGTCAGTTAAAGCACGACCTAACTAACTTCTTGCTTCGAGGCATTTTAGCCGAGCTCATCCAATGGAAAAAGACTGAAAAAAATGTCGCCGAATACACTGAGGCAACTCTTAATTACACAGTCTAAAAAAAGAAAAAAAGACCCGAAATGTCTGGGGACATTTTTTCTTTTTGCTTCAGTCTTTAGGGGATAGTAATTAAACTTGACAAATAAAAACCCTTAATGCCTAACCCAACTCTAATTATTGGCTCTGTGACAAAAAAGTTACAAATTCTTGATTAACCAAACAACCTGGGGCATAGTCATACCTTATCTTGAGATCTCTATTCAATTACTGAATTTTTCAGTACCTCAAAAATTGTTACACGCCCCATACAGTCATTTGGTCAAGAGTGAACTATGACCCCCTTAAAAATATTTAGTACCGCGGTTCATTTTGAATTATAATCCCTTTAAAACAATATAACCTTTGAACCTACAGTATATCGCGATCTAGCCATGGATTTCCGGTTTAATCCTAGCACTGCTCAAACAAAGGATATAGTGTTTGCGACTTCACGTCGAGAGAGAACGGGGTATTAATTTTGTATGGCCATTCGTCAGTAATTAAGCTGATTAATGATACTCCGCGATATCGTAATCCCACGAAGAGCGGATGAAATTAAATTAACCGTTCTAGCGCGGATAAGGTAGTTTGCATTACTTTAGTCTGTACTATATAAACAAATAAACAGCATACGGATACAACGCTCGCAATCGCGTCATATATCGATTTCTAAACAAGACCAATGTCCATTATCATGCCAAGAAATAATCAATATAACCTAATTAAGTCTTGAAAGAAATACACAAAACCTCATTTATGTTATTCGTCCCAATGCAGTCATTTTGTCTAAAATGTACTGAATGAACTATGACCCCTCACCCCCTGTTAACACGTGCAAGGTGATTCTAGCACGTGAGAAAATTTCCATTAAAAGCAAAATGAATTAACAAGCGAGCTTTGCGTAATCCGGTGAATAATTACAGTTAATTACTGGAATATCTACAAGTTTTCAAATAATGCCTAGCGGTGTATATATTCGATGTTATTTTCTCCAAGAAAGCGCTGAGTTAGACGTAGTAACAAAATCTTAAATGGTGTGGAAATGAAAATGCGGAATTCAACGAACCAATAAGCCAGTCTCATATTTTCTTGTTTTCTCTTTTGGCAGATCTTTGGAATAATTTCCACGCATACCGCTACGCATCGCGAGATTTAATCGTTTATAATGAAGAGATATCGCATTTTCCAAGTTTATACGGTTTATATTGTATACTACGTTTCTCTATTGGACAACAGCCACAAAACCAAACCATTTCCTTACTATAAAATATAAAATCGTTAAAAATCTAATATGGTAAAAAAAGCAATACCTCGGTTGGCTTTTGAAGTTGGCAGTTGCTCGTGACATAAGTTTATAAGCTACGTTCCATAATAAGTATGACACTACCTATGCTGCGTAATGTTAAAGACAGACTTACAGCTCGAGCACTACAAGCGAGGATTGACTACAGTACTACACTCGGTTTTGCAGTCATTCTTCCTATTTAGTCTGCATTACTAAGTCTTTGACAGCACCTCACCAGGCGTCTATGACCTACGTCACTTCATGACAAGGTCCAGTTTGTAACCAGTGAGTACAAACTTATGGAACATATCTTATGAACTTATGTCGTGACTTGTCCGATGCGCGTGATTGCTTGGCAAGGCGTAATAAACTCTTTATTCTAAAGAAATCTAACACCAAAAAGCGTTTGAAGTTTACTGGTATCGCGTATTCGTATAAACGTCTTCTCTTTTGAACGTCAGGTTTGTGCCCCACTGATCTGAAAGATCCTGAGGAAGTGGATTTATCCAGCCTCGACAGAGTAAGGAGTAAGAAATATTCCGACTTTTGCCCTTCGACCTACAGACAACTTGAGACCCCGAAGTTTAACTCCCCTCATCTGGAAATCTCTTTGTTTCAAATATTTTTTTTCTATTCTTTCAGGCAATACTTCTTTCTCGGAAGAGTGGATCAGAGAAAGAGAAAAAATTCCGAAATAAGAAGAAAAAAGGGGACAGAAAATGAAAGAACAAGTCGGGAAAACCAAAATATTACCTCTCCGTGTCGAGAAGATTATATAACCTTAAGTATCCAATGAAAACGTCGACCTTTATGCCCTCATCCTTTCCCGCATTTTGCGCTTCCGCATTTCATCCTTACTCTCAACATTATCTTCCTCCATTTTACATATAAAAATCAAATACTCACAAAAAGAAGTGGCAAAAACCTGCTGGCTCTTTACAACCACTTAATTTGACTTAATATCCAATTTCCAACAACAATAATATACCGGTAGTTTAATTGACAACCTACTAGCATCGAAATTCTCATTAAGAATGGCTCCCGCGGTAAAAAAACGGCAATTTTCAACTAGGTGGGCGTTATCTCATTAGATTTGAAAAATATCATTTGTCTTTTTTACCAATGCCTAACCGTTTGGATTTTTTAAAGCAATCTTGGCACCAAAAAATATTTTTGAATGAGGATAAAAAAGGTCTATCCTCTCGTAATTTTTAAAGCTTTTCTCATGATTGCTCTATACAACAGTAACAAGGAGTATAAACCCATTAGTGGAAGCAGTATTTTTTTCCCAAAACAATCTCGCCTATGTTTATGCAATGAATGAAATATATCACAATGCACGGGCCTTGATAGATATAGGAGGCAATGAAGGAAATATATCGCATGCACGGGCCTTGGTAGATATAGGAGGCAATGATAATCTCTCTCTTTGCACGAGAGGTTTATCTTTAATATTTAAATAAATATAATTATTTTTAATTATTTTAATCTTCAATAATTAACATTAATAATAGTTAAATCGTTTAAAATAAAGTTATACCTATTATCTTCTCAAACTTTGCTAATATTGACGTTTAAAGTGAAGGGTACCCCTCTTGCCCGCTTTTTTCAAATTTGGGGTATATATACGATTCGTTTCCATTATAATAATAAGGAAAAAGCGCAATTGCGAAAACCTTTGGTGGCGATCCCACCTTAGGGAGGCTAGACGTTTCTCGTAACCCTAGCTGATCGCCGCGTATATCCTAAAACCAAACGATGATAATGGAGTAGAAGCCAATGATACAGATTGGTGTCTATGTGGAATAGACGGAAGACCAGTGGATGGTGGTGTTAGAAGCCAGTGTAAGTGCAGACTGGTGTCAATGTGGGATTGACAAAGAACAGAAGATGGTGGTGGTGTTAGAAGCCAGTGTAAGTGCAGACTGGTGTCAATGTGGGATTGACAAAGAACAGAAGATGGTGGTGGGTGATTAGAAGTCAGTAAGAACAGACTGGTGTCCGTGTGGGATGGACAAAGACCAGGAGATGGTGGTGTGAGAACTCAAGTAGAGGAGCCATTTCCGTGACTGTGAAAGCAGTTCGGAAATGGCGAACACGTTTGCTCCGATACGCAAACTGCGAACGCGGTCACGTGGGTGTAACAACGGACAGACAGACAGACAGACACACACACAGACACACAGACAGACACGGCCGTTACAGAACCTCTCCTGGACTACGTCACACGGAGAGGTAAAAAACTACGGTTTTTAAGAAAATTGCATTATTTTCAGAGCCAAAAATAAAAAAAAATAAAACCTCTTTGATTTCAGTAAAACAGTCCTTAAAAGAATTTGGTAAGGCCGATATTGGAAAGGAAAAGGTTCAGTTAAATATTATAACAAAATTTCAAAATTAAATCCAATTTCCAGCGTTATAATTTCGAAGCTTTCAAAAGTTAGAGGCAAAAATATTAAACTAGGCATATATCTAGAAAAATTCGCGAATATCTTATATACGAAAGGCTTATTTTCAGATTAGCTTAGCGATTTCGCTAGTCGACGAAAAAAAACAAGGCAATAAAAAGGAGATATCGCGTAACATTAACGCTAGAATTGTCGTTGATGGTTGGAAGATGAGTTCTTTTCGGTATTTGAAGCGTTGTAGAGATATGGCGTTACATAACTCGTATAAGCGGGAGATACCATGCAGACGCGTCATGGATTAAAGAATCGTGTAGAAGCGTACGTCCGAGCCAACCCAACCAAGTTTTGGCCTCGTTTTGGCGTCGACCAACGCTTTCATTTATCACCCAGCCAAATACATTTAGCTCATAAATTTCTATTTATCTTTTCGAAGCTTTTGTCACTTTGGGCCTATGCTAGCTAGGCCTTGGCCGCTTTTATGGATTATAATTTTGACGTTATATATTTGTTACACTATAAGTTTATAAGATATATTCCATAAGTTTGTTACACTGGT
This sequence comes from Phalangium opilio, assembly GCF_054372755.1. Lineage (NCBI taxonomy): Eukaryota > Metazoa > Arthropoda > Arachnida > Opiliones > Phalangiidae > Phalangium > Phalangium opilio. The sequence continues at coordinate 826,112 of NW_028324189.1, forward strand.
TACAAACTGGAGCTTGTCATGAAGTGAATGAGGTAGGTCATAGATTCGAGGTAAAGCGACGCCTGGTGAGGCGGTGTCAAAGGCTTAGTACAGACTAAATCGGAAGATGGACTGCAAAACCGTGCTCTTAGTAAGTCTCTAGCATTACGAAGTAAAGGAAGTGTCATACTTATGGAACATATCTTATAAACTTATGGTTATATGAAGATTTATTGCGTGTTTTCCCATAACTTATAATATATATTTTATACATATATATAAGTATTCAAGATTAACAGCTAATTTAAGGCTACATCGAAATTGCTAATAAACTTCATTAGAGTCATTGTTCCCAGTTTGCTTGATTTTTGTTTTCAAACCTCGTAATGCTGGACTTAACCTTTCCACACAGTAATAGCATCCCCACACAAGTATATATTTTTTAAACGAATTTTTAGAACCATCAAAAAACGGTATCAAAACTTCCATTAGGGCATTATATCTTCGAAAATCCCTAATATAAACTAAGGGGGATGGGGAGCTTACTCTATATCTATTTCAGTAATCTGGGATAAACGGCTTTGGTATAGCAATGAAGGGGCAGTCACCAATCGGACGTTTATAACCTGAAGTAAAACAAACGATAATGGGACGAATACCAGGCAAAACTATACAGAGCTTCTTCATTTTGGCACGGTTTTATTTCAAGTTTTGCTCTTCCGTTATGCTCTGTCTCTGACCTATGAGGGTAGAGATAGAATGGGTGAAGGAGAGATGTACTAGGGTCCTCAGAAATCCACCGAGGTTTAACACTATTCACCTTAAAAGCGTGGATAGACATTCGTCAATCGAATAGAACTATTTACGATGAAGGTGTATCTTATACAGGGTGTTTATGATAAGTCTGCCATAAATTAAGGGGAATGTTTTTTTTTGTTCGATTTCGAGTTGAAAATGTAACTTCTATCACCATTTTGTTTGCCCTAAGGGACACTGTTTTCAAGTTAAGATTGCATCCAGAGTATTATAGGGATGACCCCCTTAAATTTAATTAAGAAACTGATTAAGACAAGGGGTCATCCCTAAAACACTCAAATCATAACTCGAAAACAGTACTTGACCCGAACGGCAAAATGGAGAGAGAAGTTACAATCGCCCAAAGAACATCCTCCTAAATTTATGGCAGACTTATCATAAACAGCCTGTATATACATCTTAGGATCATGGGGGCGTTGAAAGGTTAACATCCTTCCTTGGAAAGGTCACGAAGAAATTGAAAAATCTCTACGGGCTTCGCTTTTCTCAATAGTATAGTATTCTCTAAAGACATTTTGTGCAGGTGAACGTTGAAAGTGCACGCGAACTTCAACAAGCCGGGGTTACCAAGCACGAAAGGTTTCGGGGTATGGGGGCCAAGGGAGACAGACTGTAGGTAGGCAATATTACTTCTAGATTCGTTTATAAAAATGAGAAAACCAACTAGAGGAAGCGGAGGAACTCGGATATTAGGCCATGGGGTGAAAGCTTCGGAAACAAGTAGTTGCCATAAAGTAATGTACGTAGTTTAAAAAAAAAATTCAAGAGTTGGGTTCGTACAACTTGATGAAAACCGATTTCCCTGACATTTCCAGGTTTTTTTTTCTCATACATAACTACGTGACCTTTAACCTAACATACAAGCATTCCGACTAGACAGACGTATAAGACAAATTTGAACTGAATTAGTTTATTGAAGCAATGCATTTGGTCTAGCTAGTTTGTTCGCTTAATCGTAATTTGTCCAACAACCAATTTCTCCAAAGTATTTTACAAACAAAATTTTTTAATTTATTGACCTTTGACAAACCAAACGGTCCAGCTTGATTGACGCGAGAAAATTTGTCTACTCTCTTACATAATGACAGACAGGTAAAGCGAATATAAGAGGACAGTCTGTAAGTGGGCCGAAACGACACCGAAAATCATAAAAGTTGGCTAGAGGGTGTATGGTTTGGTTGATTCTATATACTCAGATATTCACTTTTCTTTATATTTCTTATATATAAAGACTATATAAAGAGAGGCCGGACCAACCAAGAGAAACTTTAATTAAATTCTTGTATGTCGAGGTTCTTATTCAGTTGAAAAGACGCATGGGATGCTGGGGTATATAAGGAAAAATTACAATCTGTCAAGTTCGCTATGCAAGTGCATTTATGTAAAGCGTAGAAGCATTAAAACCCCTCGAAGCAACAAAGATCGGGGGTCCTTTTTGACAGTAAATTAATTGTGCATCTGAATACGCGAGATTGCGTGAAAATTTTCTTTTCTGCACAAAAAGTTGGATGAGGTTTTAAACATTTTTTTCTTCACACCTCAAATAATGGCTTGGTCGAGGGATTGGATATAAGCCCCCCCCTCCCATGTTAATGATAATATAATTAATTTTATTTACTTCTTACTGAGAAAGGTGCAAGCAAAGTTTATCCGTGCATGTGTGGTTTAAGTTATACTAAGCCTTTTCAAGCGGTTTCTGCGTGGACCTTATGAACAGGTGTGTTGCGAAATTAATGCCATACCCCTCGCCGTATAATAATTTACATATTTCTTGGTCTGGCCATGCATACACTCTTTGAAAAAAAAAAAAAAAAAAAAAAACGGGGCGAAGGCCTTTTTCAGCAAATTTTGAAAAGAACGTGGATTAGAATTCATCAACTACTCTATTAGTAAAACTAGATTTGTCTACCTGAATATTAATAAAGTGCGAAAGGCCCCGGCAAGTAAGCTTCCATTATGTTAAACTACTTGAAATTTTTTCCCCTCTTAATCTTTAACCGCCGAATCGCCATAAAATTGCCTTTTAATTTGTAATTTAAAACTACTTTTACCCCCTATTAGATCGACGTTTATTACCTCTCGTATCACGTAGAGAGCTTCTTTAATAGCTTAGGAAACCGCTATTAGTTTTAATAGCCATCCAATCTAACAGTCTAAGTAATTTTCACGTCTACAGAGTGCAGTACCTCTATAATATCACCAGGAATACATAGAAGGAATAAATAGATATCACCTATAGATGTTTATGTAGAAAATAAAGCATCAATCAACACTTTTTTCGTCCAAAAAAATGAGCCCTAAATCCTTCTGTAAATAGTATATTTTTTCCTAAAACCTTAAGCCTAAATCTAGCTGTAGACACGGTACATTTAACCCTAACGCTATGGGACCAAGGCCCTATAAAAACGAAGTTTTTTTAAGGCATAAAATATTAAGCTAGATAGCTATATAGTCTGATATAAATTTTTAACAACAAAGCCCATTGGATGTACTCGGATAAATGGGTAGAATTCTAGCATACTTTAAAGATGTATCTTGCTTCGCAAATGGATACGGGGTATATTCTTAGCCAATCACAACGCTGGAAATTTTCCAAAATTTTAAAAGCACCGAAGCTAATTCGCGTTTTAAAAGGCACGTCTACGCCGAATAATTTAAAAATAAACCAAGAACGTAATACAAGCTCTTTGACTATAATATGCAAATATATCTCGAGATTAAAGTAAATCCTTGGAAAAATAGTACGTATATATTTACAATGACGTAACTTGTGACGTAAATGAAAATACCCCTACGCGCATGCAGGTTACCTAATGTACAGTGCACGCGCCAATTTAATCCAGTTTCAATATCGTATTTTTAAAAATGATAAGGATTGAATATGACCTTTTGAACTTTCTTCGAATCGGAATGAGGAGGAAAAAAAATTAAATATGGTAATTTTTATTGATTAATTTTTCTCACGGTTTCTACTACAGCTATAAAATTAGCTCTATTTTTCCAATACATTGTCCAGAAACCGCATTCCTAGGCGCTACAAAACAACAAGAGCTTTTCTAGACTCTCGGAAAATAAAACACCAACACAAAATGGTCAAAAATCTAGAGATGTGTTTGAAAAGAAAAACAACACCGAAGGAGCTCGAATATCTTCCACTTGCGATGAAGCAAAAATGACATTTGGAATTCCGAAAAGCACATTTGAGAGAAAGAGCGAGAGAGAGAGAGAGAGAAAAAAACAAGTGCCCAAGATGCAGCGACCAAAAACAACCGCGAAGGAAAACTTTCGATTTATTTATAGCGAAAATCCCAGGCTTGTTGGCGTCCGCTTTAGAAAACGGAAAAACGGGAAAAGGATCCAACGTAAAAATAGAGTTTTTCGTATCTTCAATAGAACTCGTAATAACTTCTACAAATATTTGTAGACGAAAGGTAGACCACCTCGTTACGTCTGCTGCTGCAAGGGGACCGGAATTTTATATTTACTCGTGAAATTTCACGGAGCCCAAGCCAAAATTTTCTTTTGGTTCAAACCAAGGAGGATCTTTCGAAGTACACTAGTAGGTCGCCAATCATTATTTCCACTCCATCTTACCTCATTTCTCCCTGGTATTGATTGGTCATGGAGATTTGACAAAACTTAGTTCTCTTCAATGAAAAGAAAGAACTTCTGAAAATTAATAGTTTCTAAAGAAATGTGTACGATTTTTGTTATTATGTGACATAATTTCTGAAGGAATTAAACCCCAATTGCCTATAACGTAAAGCCTCCCTCCCTTCTCTATAATAAATTATTTGGTGGTCCCTTCGACGATTTGAACGCACCGGTGCGTTCGTGATTTATCCGCAATGAAGCGAACTTTCTAACACTTATCCTTGGGGACTCGCTTCAAACTCACGACGGTGACGGAATTACCTCTAACGCTGGTACGTTGGTGTTGGGCTCTTTGATATTTACACTGAGCGTAAAATGAAATTCAACTTCAACAAAAATAAATTAATTTACTCTACTCTTTGGAATAAGACAAAAGCGAGAAAACGCGGGCAATTCGTCTATCAGAAGTCGATTAACCCGAAGTAAGTAAGCTAAGTCAGACTCATACAAATACAATGGCGCTACGTGGCATCACTTAACAACCGCCTAGGGGCGTGTGCAAGGTATGCTGCGGGAGACTCATAATTTCCATACCATCTTACTTCTTTTCTCCCAACTTAATTTACTTCTGATTCTTCAAATTTCAGGAGTACTTTGTGGCGAAACAAAATCTTACGTATTTTTTTGGGGGGGGGGGGATAAGAATTTTTTTCTTGCCATCATCATTCTATATAGTTGGGCTTCATTTTGAGCGCAAATGAGAGAGAGAGCAAGCGAGGCTTTTATGTAAACGCACGCGGGGTTGCCGCGACGCTGTATAGGGACGAAAATGAATTGCACGCTGGGAGAATACCCAGAATGCATTTACTAGCTCGCGCGTTATACGCTTTTGCGAAAAGTGCTAATGAAAAATGGCAAGCAAACAAGACTCGTTAAACAGAGAGAGTAATCGAGGTGTACTTTTTCTAAGCTCACATTTACTTTAGCAAAGTCTAACACAAAGGGTGCTGTTTCAAGAAATACAGAATATACATATTATGAAAATGCCTTAAAAAATGCAAATATTGTATCAGTTATATAATGACTTGGGCTTAAACTATTAAAACAGTTCAATACCAAGAAACCTGCATGTGTACGCTGAACACTAGGCCTAATATATAATAACTTTGTTGTATTAATTGTATTTCATATAACCTCTTTCAAACTCAAGACGAAACTCTATGATTGAACCTTTCTGAAATTGCCAAAATTGAATGGTTTCCCATTTATTTAAGAAATGAAAGGGTTAACGATGCGTAAGAGAAGAAAATAAGGTAAGGTAAGGCGTGAGAAATTCAAATTATTATACCTATTATTGAGGCGGATAACAAGAAAAGGGTGGACCGTTAGAAAGCAGTTTTAAAAGAAAGGGCAAAAGCCGATAAAGCAATATTACTAAGCAGTAATATAAAGGAAATGGGTTTTTTTCCAGTTCTCTTTAGAAAGAGAATATTAAGTAAAATAATAATAATAAGAGGATAAGAGAATGTTTTAGTTTTTCGTTATATTTCTGGCAGCCATTTTCCAAGATGGATTAATGACGTATTAAAAGGTTTTTATAGTAACTTATTCATAGTATATAACGTCCTTGAAAAAATATTTTCACTCTTTTGGCTTTGTTATTATTAATTGATAACAAATGAAAGAAATTTTCTGATAACAGCGAGTAAAGCGTAATTGCAATTTGCGATTGTGGGTTGCTTAAAATAATATAAGGGCCGTTGTTGCGTCAAATGTCGAGGGTTTTGCCAATCGAGGCGACGAAATTAAGACCCTTGAGGCATAACGTAACAGTAGAGTTCAGTGGCTACGATTCACGTGCCCCCTTCTTAATTAAGGATCTTTTAAAAGGGATAATCCTCTTCAAAACGTAATTACTTTGCTAATGACTAGCGGCGTTATTTTTCAATTAGTACTTGTGCCTAAAGTCATGGATTAGTACCGCAGAAAAAAGAACATTTTTACAACTTTGTAAGTAAATGTTTGTATTACATTCTGTATGAAATCGAGAAATTATAGGAAAAAAATTAGAAAATATATTAACTTGAAAAATAGAAAATAGGGTCAAAGTTCAACTAGGATGTCGTTTGATAAAAACAATCAACATTGCCATGTGTGGTGGTCAACATTTTTTTAACTATATAATGACACATGAATTTAAAAAAAAAATCTCAATATAAGTGTAACTACAGCTTTTGCATGTTCAACAGTTTGAGGTGCGTGAAAAATTTTGAAACTCTGTTCCATAGACCATATCCAATAAGATAAATTAACCTTAATAAATTTAGTCGAGAAGACCAGTAGAAATTAGTTCTCACTTTTACGAAAAGAATGGCTTAGAATTCAGGGAACCTTACAAACTAATAGACATTATTATACGGTATCAAACTGTACTCGGAACTTTGGGATCGGTAAAGGCCTAAATATCGTAACTTCCTTAAGCAAAGGCATAAAGATACGATAATTCTCCACGAAGGTAAGCCTTACCCATTTAAAGTAGAGATCCACAAGAGTCATTAGTCACCGGGAATATACGTGTTCCTTGGCAATTAAGTCACCGTTAATAATTAAATATACAGTGGTGGTTATAGCTAACCACTAAGCAGTATAAATTTATAGAAATACACTTGAAAAATAGGCCATACTCAGCAAAAGCTAGTTCCGTCCGTTCGTTTTGGTAACCAGTTAAGCTATTAAAGAAATTAAGAAGAAGAGTAATCGAGTGTGTTCAAAAAAGCACCCGAATTTTTCCCCGAAGGTAATGTGGCTTAAAATAGATTCATTACCATAAAGTCAGCCTAATGACGCGATCATTTTTGGCCAAGTTAATGCGCCCTAAAAAATAGTGCACCCCCTAACTTTTACGGCCCCTAAATTGGTCTAGATGACCTAGTTAATTATTAATGTCAGATTCAAATTACCGTCGTTATAAACCTTAGAGAAGTTGGTTAGATTTAAGTTTAGCCAATAAATTCAGATTCTACAACCAAGCGGTTAATAGCCGGCATATTCCAAGATGGAAACGGATTGAATACATTTTAGCTTTGGGCGTGGACGTCAGTCAAAATGTTTATTTTGCATTTGTTAAACTAAAATATTTTTACTCCCATCCATTTATGAATGAGACTGGTGTATTTTCCCAACCCTTTCATTTTCTCTATTTTTATTTTTGTCAGTCAACGTTGCGTAAAAAACCCTCAACAGCGCTTTAGTAATCGATATCTCAAGAATGCGTTCAGAGAGGTCAACCGCTGCGTAAGCGTAAAAGAGCACACGGTTTCCTTAAAGAAATCCCAGTCAGTTTTAACCTCTAACCTTCAACACAATCTTCCTTAAAAAGCTGGCGGGGCCGAAAGAATTTCCTTCTAAACAAGTTAAAAAAAATGCTGTATAAATCTATTTCAATAAAAATCTTATATATACACCAATGTAATGCGGTCGAACATCTTTACAGGGGCTCATAGGAAATACATTATCCCAATTACCCCTGGAAGCTGGCTTCTCTTAAAAAAATACAAAAACATTATATAACTATTATTTAGTACACTGGTTTACTATATCATATAGACGGGCTTTATGGTAAGCTTTTGGGGTTCGATTTGAACTCCGCCATCTTTTAAAATGGAGGGCCGAAAAGTAATAACAATGTATCGACGCCGGGTACTTTTTCTGCCAAGTAATATTATAAAAGACGACGTAGCGGTATTAAAACGATGCATCACGTTCCGCAAAACAGGATATTAAAATGGATGTTTCAATTTGGGATAAATCTTCGAAACCTTTTTAAAACCGGGGTTTACTTTAACCGTTAATATCCGGAGCTGGTCAGCTCGTTTAGGTTAACAAAATTACGTTATTATACGAAAACTGCCTGCCAAGAAAAACCGTATTTTTGCCAGAAAGTAATTGATGAGTGGAAATTGGATGAATCTTTTTCAAAAAAAAAAAAAAAAAAAAATACTTAAGGTTTTATTTGGGAAGAGTTATTTGAATTCAGAAGATTCGTTTTAGGGGGGGGGGAATGGGGCTCTCCAGACCTTGTAAATTGGATCATATTGTACATTGAGCTAGATGCAAAGCGTGAAGTGAATTTCGATAAGTTTGAGGTATACTACAAACTTTAGAAGTCCAGGAAGCGTATTGAGGGGTAGAATAGGTATTTATGAGATGCAGTAGACCAGATTGGTCATTCAGAGCGAAGATACGGAATACAGATAAATGAAATGAGAGATACTGTGAGATAAGGTGAAGTAATGGCAAGAAATAAGGTTTGTAAAATAAGAGGTATAAATTCCCTGATTTTTCAAGATTTTCCCTGACATTTCAAGGCTTACCCTGACTATATTCTGTGACTGTCCCTGACTTTCAAGGTTTTCCCTGACATAGGTTTTTCCTATGTTCTGTGATTTTCCCTGACAATTCTAATTATTTTTCGAAACCAACTATTCGTGCCACATATCAGAATGTATCTATTGTAACGTACAACTTTGGAATTTTTGTAAACCCAACAAAGTTTCCCGAATAAAATAAAATAAAATTCAATGGCATTCCTGGTCCATTTTTGAAGTTGTGGAAACCCTGTTATCACTATCCCTTTTATAAAAAAAAAACAGTGCTCATCAACAAAGAGCCGCCGCATCAAGGAAAGGCTTATATCGTTGGCAGACGTTGATGGCAAACTTCCCCAAGTCCGATCTTCCCTAGGGAACCTAAAGATCCCCTTTACGGACGGTATCTGAGGAATCTGAACCGTTTATGGGTAACCCCGTTTTTATCAATAGCTTGATGAATTGAGCTCCTCCGGGAATAAAGCCCTGGTCAGATATATATTCATTACAACAAGGTCCTCGCTCAACCCCTCCCCCCCCCGTTGGACGTTTTCATTTCGAGAGACTGATGAGTTATCTATGAACGCTCGCGTCTAGGTGAATAATCGCGCTCGGCAGAGCTGGACGTCCGTAAAATGACCTACATCTTGCTGACTGCAATCCGCGGAATATGATAATGGATTCCAAGCATGCGGATCACCCAAAAGCCAACGGGGTATTTTACAGAGATAAAAGCATTCCTTTACCGATGCCCATTGTGTTCCCCAACGGCATATGATAAGGTATTCCATGACTTGTAATTAAAACGTCAGATTAACGGGATACTTAAATACCACCAATTAAATAAATGACGATAATTAAAATATCTGTCAATAGTACTTGTTTGAGGAACAAAGAATTAATTAAAAAAATAATGGGATTAAAATTATTATAATCAACCGATGTTTACCGATTATTAACCAATAATTAACCAATTTTTACTGATGATTAACCGATTAATCGATGCATTAACTTCGAACCATTTAATCGGCAAATTAAGCTCGAAGTACCATACCGATACCATATTGGTTTGTTCCTAGCATCGCTAATTAAAACTAAAATATAAATTGTTAAACTAAATCCGTGATGCGATGCAAAACAACCTCTCCGGAGAATTTAGAAGAAAAATTATTTGAACAAAAATTTAATCTAATCACAGACGAAACGTATAAAATTTGATTAAGGTTTATTGAAAGTTTTAAGACAAGACAAAAAGAAAAACGTTTTGCTAGCGATGCAGTATGCAACCAGATAAAAAAAATCAATATTTTTTTGTATAAATTTCAGAGATACCTTTTCACATTTCTATAACCTCAAGATTCGTAGAGAGAGGAAAAAAATCACATTCTATAAGAAAACCCACAATACTCGAGTATTTTGAATAAATTTCCCGTTATCTGCTTTATAGGGGACGATATTTCTTATAGGCACTCAAAACGAAAAGGATAAAAAAAATATTTACGGTTAGAAATAAAATTTCTCTGTCGAATTTAAATGATTGAAAAATCCAAATATTTTGGCTTTATGTGACCCAAAACAGCAATGTATTACTGATAAGTCTGCCATACATCAAAGGGGTATATTTCCAATGTTTGGGAGCCCATATCCCCGAAAATAAATGTTGTAATCTATGATACTTTCTACTCAGTTTGAACTGAAGAACATTACATAACCCTTTGCGTTCACGGTACACACAAGTTATGATTTCAATAATTGAAACCAACGTAGCGGTACCTTAATTCAGGTATGAACAACATCATGTCTTATGCACGAACGGCTCTGCAGCAGTGTTTATATCGATTAGGTTCTGCACAGAACAATAGTTTATTTAATGAAGGCTTAAGGATGCTCAGCTTGGTACAGTTTAATAGAGTAAACGTTAAAGAAGAAAGACTCGAAGGAGTTTCATGCAAAATTAAACTCGATATATCGATCGTAGACTATCTTGGGCCTAAAGCAGCTTCATTCACAGCCTGGAGAACACGCGGGATTTCGACCTACGCACGTAAATAAGATAGTGATCCAACTATCCGTGGAAGCTAAGAGGGCTTAGGATATCCTTCGGCTGGCTTTTCAGTCTTCGACGATCGCAATGCGGGCAATTTGTTCCGTTGGCAAGATCTCAAGACTCAGAGTGTGTGTGATTTTAAGAACATTGAGGATTAATCGAAGGAGACGAGTTGCAAGCACAGATACTTCAGATTCAAATTCCCTGACAATTCCTGTGGTTTTTCCTAATTATTTTTTAGTCCAAACCTTGTCAATGTCAACTCTTCGCCGAGAGGGTAGACGCTCTGGATCTCTGTGTACACCTGAGTTCACAAGAGTTCAGCTTTGACAGTACATATTGTTCACCTCAGTTCTCAAGTGTCTACCCCCTCTCTCTTCGCATTGACTTGTCCATGGAATGACAATATTATTGTTTATAAACAAGTCAATTACCAGTGTTATGTTTTGAACGTTGTATAGTGTTTTGCGACTTAACATATCACAAACTATACTTTTAAACGAAACTAGAGGAATATTAGATACAGCACGATGTCAAAAGTATAAAATATAGACTTGAAACAGCTTCTGTCTGCCAAGGTTTATTTTGAAATATTATGGTAATAGAAGAAGTTACACACAGGCTCTTGGAAGAACTTCCAGAATGGACTATTATAATATATTTTTCTTTGCCCTAGTTGTCGATCATACATTAGGAGAACTGCATGCTGGGCCTTCCAAGTGTTCACCGTCTCGACCCCGCCACCATATCTATTTTACGACATAAAATATGAAGTTTCGGCCCAATTTTTTCTTCTTAAGGTGTAAAAAAAAAGGAATGACGCGGAGAATTCTGCCATAAGTTTGACACTTTTCTTTACAAAAAACCTATATCTAGAAGATTTATACTCGAAACTTTTAACAGCACTTAAAGAATAAGGGTTTTAAAACTGGTAAAATACTTTAAAACTAAATATAAATTAGTAGCAGAAACTAACAGACAAATTAGAAATTACTTTATCTATTTTCCTGCAAGATATCAATCACCGCAACATTCCTTAAATGAAACGGAATGAATTGAAGACTATACCTAGTCGTTGCTATTTCTAGAATTCTTCTACGAAAAATTCCAAGCGAAAGCAAAAAATGTAAAAAAAAACCCCAAAAAAAAAATAAGGAAAACGAAGAAGAATGGGCAGTTTTTTCCATAGTTATCAAAAAATCCTTTCTTGTTCCAGCATCTATTTCCTCGGAAGAACGAATTTCAAATCGACAAGTAACCTAGGAGAAACGTTCACCAATCCCAGATTCAGAAGCCATACCACAATCTACCCCCAAAGATTCGAAGGGACACTAAAATGGTCGGGATGCCAGGACAAAGATTATTTAGAAGATTAAGGCTGCAGGACAATACTACGTCATAAAGGGGCTGAAAAACCATTCACCCTACAATATAAGCATTCTATAATGACAACAGGGGTTGACCATACCTTATACGCGGCTAATTTCTGTCCAAGCAACTTCGGACGGACATGGCAGTGATAGTAACGCAAAGGGGCGTGTCCGCCATTGGGGTATTCTCCCTTCAACCGAGAGGCAACGCCAGACGGAGCCCTAGTTCAATACACGCGTAGGGAGGCAAGCCAATTCGCACTGCCTCTAAAGAACGCAGTGTGTCTTTGAGTACACACCTTGTTCTCCATTCAATCCCGATAAGAGAAAAATCGATCGTTTTCCTCTTTTTTTTCACCCATTTTATTTTTATTATTTTTTGCACAGATCCTTCCACGGAATCCGGCCTTTCGATTCCTCTTTATTTATATGGCAGCTGCCGAATTCTCGCATTTCGCAGATAAGGGTATCGAACCAAAAGAAGAGTGTGAAGGAATGATGAACAAAACAGTATAACACCAAAGAAGCAGAAAATTAGAAAAGAGCGCCTTTCCCCACTAAGAACATAATGGAAACGAAGACGCCCTATAGCTGCTATTTGCGGGAAAAACACTATCTAAAATCGTCTTTCATCTCGAGACACAAAACTTGATCCCCTAGTCGCCGTCCGTTTTCTCCTATTTGTATCTCGTTTTTGGAAAAGCGAGAGGTCGGAAAATTACTTGTTGTACTATACTTACTAAGCGAGATGTATTGTAGACAGTAACTTGTCAAGATATGCAAATTTGGGGGTACTGTACCTCATTAACTAAAGTAATGGATTTATTTTTCTTTTTTAGTTTATTTTGTCAAATTATATCATTTTTATCTTTATTATGACAGATTGGATGTCTCTGAAGAAAAAATGTAATAGAAAATGAAAAGTCGGTAAATCTTTTTTACAGCTTGGCTCCGTATAAAGGCTGGTTTTCACCGACACAAATTTCACGGAACGATAAAAATAACTCCGCATGATTTAGTTGAAACTCGGACAATAAGAGTCCCATGGGTAATCGCAAAATTTACTAGATTCAAGAAACTATCCGATTCCTCGCTATGGTCCGCGTTCATTCTTGGCGAGTTTAATATAAACACACTGAAACAACAACATTACGAGAATAGGTCGACTTTCAGGAAGTAGAAGCTATAGTTATTCTTTCTTTCGATCAATATCATTAAAATAGAAGGAGTTTGTTTATGTACGTCTGGTTGGTTCTCTTTTGTTCAAATGCAATTAACTAAGACGCTTCTAAAATATTAATTATTATATTTCCTTGATGTTGGAAGAAATTAAGACACAGTTTTTTTTAAACATTAAAGGTAAAGATTCTGGTTCTACACGATCTTTTTCTAAATAGAGAGTGGACAAAGGGGTGAAAATATCCCCCATTCAACGTCATGCCTCTGCTTAGCCAATCAGATACATTCCTCCACAAGGATTCCACTCTGTAAAGTTGGCCGCCATTTTGGTGGAAAGGGGAGGAGCCATATTAAACTAGACCCCTCTGGCCTTTCTCTATATAAAAAGAAAAATAGGAGACAAATTTCTCTTATTATTCTCAAATCGCTTGAATTTTAAACTGAAACTATCCCTTCGTCAGAGAAAGTTTATAATTATAATAAACACAAAGCTCTCTTTGTTTTAACGGGTGTTTGATAAATGGAGTGAAAACAGGGTCAAAGGTGAACGCCTCGGAAGTGGACTAGAGAGGCACGCGAGTCGGGGAATTTTCAAGGCAAACTAAATTCAATTTTACGCCATTTTAACGAAGGTTCGTTTTAAAAGCGAAAATTTCGTTAATTCGACAGTTTGTCTTTGTCCTTTAGTGCTTTAGGCGATCATTTTATCGACAAAGGAAAACGTGAGTCGATGACAAGGCATCGTTCGTATCTAAATTTTTGAAACAAGTATAATTGCAGGGAAGGTACTATTTTGACCTATCGCAACAGGGGTTAGATTCCAAGGGTCACAGATCTATTTTAGGGGACTAGCATTCAATGATTTTTTTTACCAACAAATATGTTACTATTGCAACTTTGCTTTCTTTTAGGGTATACCCAAGAACAGACTTAATACAAGCACCCTGTACAAAGAGAATTACGAAACGAACGAATTTCAATCCTATAACTCGGGATTTGCGGCGCGTGCGCAGTGGACTAATGCCCTTTTGATGGTCTACCTAATGAGAGCCGGAAAGTAAACGTGGTTACGACTGGGAAGAACCCGCTGTTTTGGGCCTACCACCCCGGGCGGGCGGGCATCAACCTATTCATCCGTTATTCCCGGCGTAGTTATTCGTTTCCGCGGAAGGAACTTCCGAATTACCAGAAAACTAATAAAACTTTTCACTTTGGAGAAAAAAATAAAAAAATGATTTCATGCGAATAGGGAAATGCACGGCGCTATCTTTTCAATTTCAACCGAACCAAGCCTTAAGGAGATTGCGCAACGACGCAACCTTATTACGAACTATTTCCTCATTTTGACTCATTGCCAATATTCGCTATTTTCGGAAATTTAATCAGCTTGCTTTTATGCGCGACATCCTTTAAGGATTTTCGCATTCCGAACGGATTTGTCCGTTGCCCCCATTGGGTTCAACGAAAAGGGGATGACGTTGAATTGCTAATTTAGAAAGTGCGTAATTAAAATATTTATTAATGACCAGCAGAGCTATTTTAAGACGGGAATTACAAAGTGAACAAATTTAACAAAGGACCATGCGCCTGGATCTTCTAAAACGTGTACGTGCTAAGCCTAATTTGAGAACTTTAAATTGATTTATCTCGTGCAATAATGAAAAGATTTTTTTTATGGTTTTATGTCTAGGACGGGAGACATTTTCGTACAGGTTTTTTAGCCAACCTTAAGTTTATAAGATATGTTCCATAAGTATGACACTGCCTATGCTTCGTAATGCTACAGACTTACTGATAGCTAGTTCGAGAACGACAAGCGAGAATTGCAGACTACACTCGGTTAATTTAGCAGTCTATCTTCCTATTTAGTCAGCATTACTTTGACAGCGCCTACCTACGTCATGCATTTCACGAAAAGCTCTGAGTAATTAGTGACAAACTTGTGGTAAACACATCTTATAAACTTATGCTTAAACTCCTTTTTCATAAGCTGCATGGATTTCTTGAAGCATTATTTTCAAATTAAGGGAGAAAAACAAGCAAAGGCTTAACGATTTTCTAACATAAATGTTAAGGGGATCGATGGATGGGTCCTTGTTTGAAATGAACCACATTTTCGGATGTTGCTGAATTGAATTACGTCTAAGTTAAATACTCAATAGAGTTTAAATTCAGGTTTAATTCACTTCTGATCACAGCACATACTTATAAAATCCGGAAATACCGTTATCTAATTATAAAATTCTAGAAGATTACTTATCTTTAACGTAATTACGCTTAAGTCGTAATCGTAAATGACATTTCCTGAGATTAGAAATAATCAATTTAGAGTATCGTATATTTTTACACATCAGTTACTTTCATTGACAGCCGGTAGCTTTGTTGTTGAACCGTTAATTATGTATATATTAACAGGAATACATAAAGCTAATTGGAATCTTTGTGTACCAATTTTATCAACGTATCTAATCGGATTTTGTGGAAGGAGCTAGACTAATAATTATGTATGTCGAATTTTACCTCACAGCCGACTTATCTCTCCTTGCGTTCAACCTTTACCATGTCTTGCTTACAATCAATGAAACAACAGTTAGAAAGACGCCATCAGAATTACGAGGTATGACGTACAGTAAGTTCTCAAGCCCGGCCCACAAAACTCGCGTAGAAATTAACATGGGATCCATGGATACAGAATAATTCCCAGTAGTTGTATGCATTCCCGATATTTAAGAATATAATAAGATAGCGTGACCCGAAACCTACATACTGAGATAAGGACCTTCTTCGACTGGCCCAGACTGGATTTACATGAAATCTCAATTAAGTGTCGGGGGAAATTTATCCTACCCGGCCGGAAAAATCGATAAATTAAGGTGATTTGTTTATAAGGGGAGATGTTTGAGAAAGGTAATAAATAAATTTAACAAGGAATGCCTCTCAAATTAGAGAACTACATGCTTTCTCAGCGGCTTGTTTAAAAAAACACCATTAAAGGAAGTACAAATACAAAAACATTTGTTAGGATCACCTACCTCTACCTTCCATCTCGCTTTTCGACGCCTGCGCTGTAGGCATTTTGTATCATGAGAGTGCGCAGAGGCGGCTATGGGTCAACCCCTTCTATGTTCCGATACTGCGGGTTGCCTACCCTTTTTCTTTTACATCGACGAGGCTTATGGCCATTTGTTTAATGTATAGTACCTAGACGATAATTTTAATTTCCTTCTATTCTAATTTTGATACCGCTATTTTCCATAAACGCAAACCATGTCGCCTGTCTAAAATAATTATTCTTGGACGTACGTAATAAGCCTAAATAATCAATAAAGAACAAGAAGCTGGAATTGAGAGACTTATTTTTAAGTAATCGATAGAGGCGAATGTACTAAGTATTATTTTATGTCAAAGGAGCGTTTCTTCGGACTGTAGGTCTACAATACGTCCTTATGTGTAACAATATATGAGGAATTTTTGGGCTACTTTTCATTTGAGTCCGGGCCATTTTTGGGCTACTTTTCATTTGAGCCCGGGCCATTTTTGGGCTACTTTTCATTTGAGCCCGGGCCATTTTTGGGCTATTTTTATTTGAGCCCGGGCCATTTTTGGGCTATTTTTATTTGAGCCCGGGCCATTTTTGGGCTATTTTTATTTGAGCCCGGGCCATTTTTGGGCTATTTTTTTTGAGCCCGGGCATTTTCTGGGCGATTTTTATTTGAGCCCGGGCAATTTTTGGGCTATTTTTTATTTGAGCCCAGGCAATTTTTGGGCTAATTTTTATTTGAGCACGGGAAATTTTTGGGCTTTTGAAAAAGATTTATTCAATAACTCTAACATTTCAGTCAAGTTGACAAAACCTTTGCTCTTCTGAATGGTTACTACCCGCTATATTCGTTGTAATAAAAAAAAATCGGGTGTCTTTATGCGAAGTGGTACGCCGGTACGGACGGACTGCAGGATGTATGTATAAGTGAGGAAGGACTTCTACATGGAATACTAAATGCATTGGGGAAAAGGGTTCCATACTAAGCAGTCAGTCCTTTAAGGGGGTCCTACGAGGCCGAAAACTCGACTAGGCCTATAACTAAATAATTCTAGTCCCGGGAAAGAACCTATTGGAAAAAACGAAGAGCACGGATCAAGTGGTATCATATGTTGATTTCCAGAAGTAAAAATATACCAATTCGAGGCTACAAGACTTCATTCTGGTTCCGTCTGGCGTTGCCTCTTGGTGCGAGGGAAAAACCTAAGAGGGCGTATTCCAGAATTGTGAGTAGGTTTCCCGCAAAGTAATTAATACAACGGTCTATTCGTGCCTGCTCAGGAAAATGTTACATACTTCCTGAAATCAACTTCAGAAAATAACTACCGATAACGATAAACTCAACTCAGGGATGGATCTCACGTGGTAAGTATCGTATCGAAAAGCGAAGGATCAGTAGTACGTGACGCAATTTCCGGTTCAGGTTAACGCGTCCAGCCCTTATAGCTTCCGTTCCATATACCTTAGTCTCTGGAGGCTATATACCTAACGTTAGCAAGTACATTTATTATTCACGTAGTAAGAGAGGCATACGCGCATCGAGTATACACAGAGACTGTGTTTCGTATGTCACTATACGCGATTCAGAAGTCACGTTTATGATTTGCCCAAAGGTTACTAGGCCTACTATAGGTGTATTGAGTGTTTCTCCTCTAACCTTCCATTGTAAATGCTAAAAACACTGGGTAGCCTAGACGTTTTGCACTTTAATTTCGTTGTTAAGTTTAAATATCTCACGAAAAGTTGTAATTGTTAAGCCTAATTTAAAAGCACGAGAAATCTTCCCGAGTAATCTAACCTTGAAAGATCTTCGTCTAGAGATACGTATTTTTAGCCACAGACGTACCCAAACAAACAGCAAAGCCGCATAAATTGATAAACTATTCGTGAACATGATTCAGTCAGATACTTAGATTATTATATTGAGTACTATTTATACATTTAATGACTGTATCATTTCAAATCTTTTCCCAGAGTCAGAGAACTTGCTACAGGGAAAAGTGAGGTATGAAATAAATCAATAGACATCGATACCTCTAAGTAATCCACAGGTAAATACGATAGAAAGGCGTAGGCAGTGGACAGACCGTCCATTTGTAACGTACTGATCTTCCCATAACGTACAGTAAGTGGTATAGGTCCATGCTTGGTAATGATCTTTTGTCACGCGAGGGTATTCGAGGTTATCCTTTGCTCTAAGCAGACTACACAATTGTTGAATGTAAACAGTTGTATTTACGTGCTTCTGAAATATATTAGTCCATGCCCTTTCATGGTCCAATGGTTCAAACAATTTCAACTGATCATGTGACCCAATCATCTCGAAGTCAAAAATACATTGTCTTCCAGAATGGTTGGTGGGAACCATGCAAGTACATAGAATGGGTTGTATGGTCGATTTTGAGTCGAAAATGTAACATTTTGACCCAAGGGTCAACCTTCACAAGGGTTTTCACGGATGACCCCGTAAAATTAACTAAGAAAATGAAAGACGAGGCAAATTTAGTTAAGGGGTAAAAAAAATCTAATCCCACTCGTAAATGATGTCCCTTGCTGTTGGAACACCTAGTAGGATATTACTTTTAATTAAAAAAGTTTTTCAAATTCACGTTTTAAATTTATCCGAATCTGGAGGAATTCTCTTCGCGGTTTCCACGTGACAAACGACTTGGTTAAGGGCATTCCCCAGCGACCTATGGTTGGGTTCGGGATTCCCACAGAGAAATTTATTGCAGACTGCTTCAGTCGCTCGTTAACCCTAACGATTGGCTATTTATTTAAGTAAAAAAAGGGGATAACAAATTAAACCTGGTTTGAACGAGCTATTAAATACGTAATAAGACATTTTCAGGGCCTCATTGTTGACCTTTTCTCTACACCATAACATTCACAAATAATACGGACACTGAAATCAAAATAGCAAAAGTTAAATAACCATGAAACCGATATTATAATTTAAATGTCATGATAGAATATTTATAGGAGTCAATATCGTGAAAGAACATCCCCTTCAATTTATAGCAGACTTATCAAAAACACCCTACCCTTTACATAAATCGATTTCAGTATCGATTCCCTTCTAAATTAATCAAAAATGTCTTGATTAGAATCAAGTCCTAAAAAGTATCGATAAGACTGAGGTTATCACTTGACTGAAGGATCAGATATTAACTTTTCTTTTTAATTGAAACTTAAAGGCATGCTTAAGAAAAAACAACGTTCCATTACCGTTTTCCGTTGAAATAACTTATTTTACAGGTAATCAATTTCAAAAATTTACTTATCTCGGGTTTTCGGGCACAATTCCATTCCCCCAAAACATTTTATCATTACATTAATCACTTTTGAGAGAGTACGTGTATGACATTCCCTCATTTGTGCCCGGCATGCTTCGCAGTGGATACGTTTTAAAACAATGGCGGAAAATTAAGTAGGGACAGTTAGATTTTTACTCGTGGTTATGAAAAATGATGTAATGTCTAGTGTACTTCAGTCAACAGTCATACTGTTCATTCTCATAGCTCAGGACATGATTAATGCTGCTCACTATTTTTCTCTCTAGTTTCAAACAATGGTTAGAGACCATTCAGTGCCGCGGGTCGCACATGAATATATTTCAACTACAGTTTACATCAATTCTCCGTGGTCGTACTATTAGCGGGTTAAGCACTAATTTGTTCAGAACATGTCTCGAAAGTGTGCTTGTTGTAAGTTTTTAAAGCAGTGTTGCAAATGTGTGGGTAATTTCCCACATCGTGGGAGATTTAGGTTTGGTTTTAGGCTCTGTGGGGAAAAAGTAATATTTTTCCGAAATCAATGAAATGTCGGAATTTTCCTGTTCAAGGGTTAATAGTGCGAAATTTTCAAAATTTTATCCGGTTTAATAATTTCAAGCGACATTTTGAAATAAATTCGGTGATTTTAAGTTTGGCACTGAAAAAAAAGAAAGCATATTTTGAGAATTTTAAAGCTTTATAGCATTTGTACATATTGTCAAAGCCATGCGGAGTGATATTCCATATTAAACTTAGTATGATAAAATAGTCCAGATAAATATGACTGTAAAAAAGGGGGTGTGGGAAATGCGGCAAATTTTTAAAATGGAAGTGGGAAAATCCACTTTCTAACATTAGCAACACTGATTTGAAGGTTTTGGTCATGGCTAAACAGACCGCTCATTCAGTTTTCTATTGTTTTAAAGCTTATTTTGACACGTTATCTCTCAAAAGTGATTAATGTAATGATAAAATGTTTTGGGGGAATGGAATTGTGCCCGAAAACCCGAGATAAGTAAATTTTTGAAATTGATTACCTGTAAAATAAGTTATTTCAACGGAAAACGGTAATGGAACGTTGTTTTTTCTTAAGCATGCCTTTAAGTTTCAATTAAAAAGAAAAGTTAATATCTGATCCTTCAGTCAAGTGATAACCTCAGTCTTATCGATACTTTTTAGGACTTGATTCTAATCAAGACATTTTTGATTAATATCTGCTCCTTCAGTCTTCATTTTAATTAAGATTGTTAAGAAACTGTTTTACATTTTCAAAATCTACACTAAGCAGAAACATATAAAAATGGGACCGTAACTTTTGCTCAATCAGTCATTTATTTATAATGATACTCCAAAAAATAAAAACGTAACTCATTGAAAGTTTGTATTCTTATTGTAATTAACATAATACAATTTTTTACAACCCTTTATTGAAACGCGAGGCGCTCCCCTAAAAATTCCACAAATAGGACCAAATTGACAGTTTTACACAATTTTTTAAAACGCTGATTTAGCCTATGTCTGTTTAACCTTTAGCTCAAACTTTTCATAAGCCCAATATGAAATTCGGATGTCCTTAAAACTTCTCAACGACGATCCGAGATTTTCAATTTCGAACTTTTTTGTAGCATTAACTAACGTCTGTTTGATATTAAGCTTATAAACCTTAAACACAATATAGTCAGGGCAATGCCGACTCAATTTTTAAGGGCTACCCTAAAAGTCCACAAAGGTGATCCAAGATTGTTAATAAATACGCCTAAAAAGTGCCCTCTTCAAAATATGTAGCCGGGGAAAAGAGAGCGTGATCGAGTGGGCTATGCTAGTGGGTATTTTGGTAGTAAGTAACGGGGGTTGGGACTCCAGGCATAGCCCGCTCCATCACGCACTCGACAACGCAAAGCAGCTCGTGCCAGCGTGGGAAATAAGGCGGTAACACAGGGCAAATGACGAGTTTAAAAATCGCCTGGTACAGTTCAAAAATTAAATCGGAGGGGGGGGGGGTCAGTGGTCCACGAGACTACTAAAAAATTCAAGGGTAACCAGAGTCCACACATTAAAATTCTAATATTTTAATTATCCACTTCCTTAGCTTAGCAGACGACGTGCTCTGGCCAATGGTCACGGACCAGTTTATTTATTCCAAGTCAGGAGGGTCTCTGGTCTAATGTCCAGTTTAAAAAAATCCTTATTTCCCACCCTGACTCGCGCTATAGGGCAAGCAGCTTGCGACGTGTTGCGCGTGATCGAGTAGGCTATGGTCCGGTCAAAAGAAATCTTCAGTTCAGCCAAGAAGTTATATCAGTATCTCAGAGAGAAGATATAAGATGCCTTTGTATTCGCGCGCCATAGTCCCAGTCCCCCTTTCAAAATACAAGGGGGGACGTAAAAGGAGGCGCCGGGCTATTTCGCTCTAGTCAGTCGGAAATTTTCCTCACTCGCGTCGTCGCGCTGACGTGAGTTTTCAAGAACCAATGAGATGCTGGTTGTAATTTAGAGACGGGGATTGACTGCGGACCTACGTTAGGACTGGAAATAAAGCTGGAAATCTGGCGAATTTATATCTTCTCTCTGAGATACTGATATAACTTCTTGGTTCAGCGTTGTAAATAAGGCGGTGGCACAGGGAAAATGACCAGTTTAAAAATTAAATCGGAGGGGGAGCAGTGGACCACAGGACCACTAAGGAAATTCTAGGGTAACCAGGGTCCAGACATTATCTCAACTATTTTAATTACCCACTTCTTTAGTTTAGCAGACGCCGCGCCCTGGTCAATGGTCATGGACCAGTTCATTTATTCCTGGGCAGGGGGTCGCTGGCCCAATGTCTAGTTTTAAAAAAATCCCTATTTCCCACCCTGCTTCAGTTGGGAGTCTGACTCCTGGAGCTCCTAAAGTCCAGAGATGCATATGACAAGGATTCATTTCTCATAAGCGAGAATGGCCAACTCTGTTGTGTTAGAGACAGCCTGGCAGCCTGGTATTTTTTTACTTCTAAACAGGCTGGGAAATAAGGATATTTTTTAAACTAGTCCTTTGGACCAGTGACCCCCTAGTGTCTGAAATTATTTACTGGTCTCCGGACTGGTCCCAGCCTTTGCTCTCCAATAGATTTGCAATTAATAAACTGGTCCCGAGGACCAGTAACCCCCACTTCTTGAATTAAAAAACTAGTCCAAGCAATTAATAAACTGGTTTTGGACCAGAGGAAGTGTGCCATTTCCCAGCCTGCTTCTAAAGTTCTAAGTCAGCTGGGTTTTCACCTTTAAAAGTTAATACATCCCTTTAAAAATGTTATTAAATGAATGAATCTATACGGTTGCAGTTATGTCGAAATGAGAGCAATTAAATATGTGTCTTTGATATTTAGCTCTGATAATTTCAGAAACTTAGTAAAAAGTAGTGTTATGTATTTAACCAGAATTTATTTTATTGAAATTTATTAATAATTATTTAATTAAAAAAATTGTAATACTATTTTATGTTTTAAATTTCACAAATAAAATTCAAAACAGTAAACATAGGGCAAAGGTTATATTGTATTATAAATAGCCAGTGGGATTGATTTTAGCTATATCGCAATTAGAGCTCGACATTTTCTATCCATTATCCACAAATTAGTAATTAATTTGAATGAAAATAGGTGGATATCTTTTATTAATTGGGAAATAATGCACACACTTTACATTTAAATTTTAGAAGTTGAATTTATTATTTACTTTTTGTATGTAATATTCAGCATTAATTTGACTAAGACAATTAACTAATTACCTACGAGGAATTAACTAGTATATATGTTTAAAATTATAATTTAATCGTTTCAAAACTAATATGGTTTTGAACCGGTTTTAATAATTTAGTTATTAAAATTTGTGATTATCGATTGGTCAATATTGAAAATCAACCAATGGTGGAACTAATTTTTTTTAAACTCAATGAAACTGAAATATGAATGAATAATCTACTGAAAGAGGTATCAACCTATTATTTTTTTTCAAAAGAAGGTAAATAAGGATTAGATGGCTTGCTGCTTCAAACAAGATTTTTAACCATGAATAGAATATTTTGTTAATTTTAGTCAAATTTAGATATTCGGTAATCGAGTTGATATGAATAAAGCCGTTTTTGCTCATGTCTATTTTAAACTTTAATCACAGATTTCGCTATCCATTTCACAAGCATAATAAACACTACTGAAGGGCGCAAATCTATCTGTGATCGGTAATGGTGACCAAAATAGCAATTTGCCCAATTAATCAGTTTGAACTTCATTTGCACATTTCTACTCGTTAATTAGAAATGTTGCGAGAAATTTGAATGGAATATAAGTAGATATCTCTTTTAGTAGATAATTTTTGATGATTCATTGAGTTAAAAAATTGGTATCAGTATTTCAATTAAGCTTTGATATCAACAGCGGTTAATTTACGATATGGGCTTATGATAATAGTCTGTTTATAAGATAAAATCGTTACATCAAGTGTCACAAGACAGTATCTACCTCCAAAATCGAGTGTTAGTAACTTTAAAACCATCTCCTCGTCACAGGATATCCGAGGGTGAATTTATTATATCATTGATAGATAGACAAGATAATCTGACAAGGCTCAGTCAAGTTTTGGCAAGGCCTAATACCGTTTTGCTTGACTGCATGGCGCGGTCAAATTCCTTTTAAAGCATAGATCATGTAGTATCCACCCTTGATTTTCATTTCGCAACACACGTTGGATTCGTAAACCTCGACGCGCACCACGATTTTCTAGAAGCATTAAAATGCAAACACAACAACACACTGAGCGCATACATTTTTAATAAATAACATTTCTAAATTCTCACTACAGCTGTTTTCGGGCTGAAGCGACCGAAAGACGGCGATAAATAAAAATTCTTCGGGGGGGGTAGTTTCGAGGGAACGAAATTCAAATGCAAGGCGCGTCCCATCAACAAACAAAATTGAATTCGTTTTATGCAATTATAATATTGAAATTTTATACAATTAAGTAATATTTAAGAAAACAAAGCACTACTTTCAAAGTCTAAACTTTAATTAAAAGTACGACGATACGAGAAGGCGAAGTAGTAAAGGGCAAAGAGAGGTAAACATTTTTTTAAACGGCAAAAATGAACGTTAAGCCAAGGCTTAGCGCAATTTCACCGCCTTAAAAAAAGTGCCTAGTTTAGAAATAGATTGTGGGACAATCAAAAGGTGGAAAATTATGAAATTAGGCTTATATTAAAGCTTGAAACCTACTTTAAATTATATTTAAAATCCATCCATGAGCAAATCCTCAAAAAATATGAAAATGGCAACGAAAAAGGACCCACTCTCAAATTTTTTTCCCCTTAAAAAATGGCGGCCACAAACGGGGTAATTTGTCACGGCGGCAATATTAAAGCAGTCTTATCTCACTATCGATAGGCCATTTCAACCAAAAGGCATTAAGAAAAAACAATCGGATTATTAAGACGCAACTATACGTAAAAAAAGGCCAATATTGGTCTCGCTGATATTTACCAATAAAACAGCGTATCCATGCTAAAATATCGCAGATTGGGGTAGTTTTTAAAATTTAAAATTAAACATACTTAAAATTAATTTTTCTCAAAAACCTTAAAAATGGTCCTAGAAAAAGGTTTAAATTTTGATATAAAACCGTTCCCAAACGTAACAAACGAATATTTCATTTCAAAAGGGTTGCGACAAAATGGCTAAATTTGAAAAAAACTCCATGTTATTTCTATGGGAAAATTTAACTTTTTCACCAAAAGGGCTGAATCATTTTATGCAAATGAAAACCACCCTTAGCAACTTTATTTTTTATAAAATAAACTAATGAGTGGATCTTTTTGAAATTTTAACCACATATTGAGGGCCCGAATTGTAGTTCTCTGGAATTTTTTCAAAGCAGTTAATACGATACAAAAAAAGTTATAACCAATCAAAGAACCATCCTTATACATTAAAGTCGGTATGAGGTCTTATCTAAGAGAGCTATCGCTCTCCTAGAATTTCATATCGGAAAATCGAAACTTTTGATTTATATTTTATAAAGTTTCAAGCCAGTTTCTTTAAAAATGAAAATTGATGGTTGGTTATTGGAGGTTACGTAATAGAATAACGATTTGATACACCGTCAATCGTATCGTACAAATTGTACCGCAATGCTAAGGACGTACTTAATGCGCGTGTGACAATGTTCTAGTCCTAAAATAAGGCATGCCGAAACTGACTGACCGAGTATGTATAGTATTCATTGATTTTTAAGGTGCATGCACTGTAGATAATATAATGTCCATCCAGGAAAGGCGTTTTGAACTCTTAGTACATACAGTAAAACCGTTTCTTTTGGCACGATGCCAACACAACCTTACAGGCCGATCGCTTTAACGAAGAGAAACATAGCCAAGGAATCCCAAAATTTCGACCCCAGGAAAGGAAGCGAAAATGAAGGGATAGTCTCACAGATAAATCTTAATTCCTTTGAAAACAACGTCATATTTGCATAAAAGCATGTAATTTAATGTTACGATAATCAGATTAAAACTTTAGTCAGTCCACGGGGTTTTATTGGGTTTTTTATATTTAGCAGTTGCGTCATAGCTATGAACTTCAACCTCTATCATTAAAACGTTGGCGACATGAAACTGGTCCTTTAAGAGGACTTTCCTGACTAGTAATAGCCTGGAGCAATATTCCCGAACGAAAACGAAAAAGCCCAAGAAGTCAGTCGAGGAAATAAGAAGCGGGAGATGGGAAGGCCACAAAATCCGTTCAGAAGGGCCGAGATCTTTTATCAGACCATGCACTATTGATAAGAGTGGAGATGGCCGCAACACTTCCCTAACCCAAAAAGCATCTCGCCAAAAAGGAATACTTGATGGGGGTCTTTTATTTTTACTAACTTCCATGCACTTACTCGTGTCCTACCTATAACATAAAATTCAGCGTGGTGTTGCTGAAGAAGTGATAAGAAAAACATTTCTCAAAACAAATACTACAAGATGACTTGAAAGACGTTCACAGACACAATTGGATGCAGTCTCAGAGAGGTGCAATTAATTCTTCATTATTGGAAACTTACTGATTGTTCAACAAATCAGTGTTGAAGGCTTATTTTCTAGGTTAAACCAAGTCAGGTTGGTAGAGAGCTTTTAACAACTAGTCTGTGCGAAAAGAAAATCAGGGTTGATACAGAATTTTGAATCAAAATTCTCAACTTTTAGCATAGTTTCCTGGCAAATTTTAATTTCAGCTTCTAACTGTTTCTAGAAAAATCAGTATGTTTTGCTTTAAATTTAATGTACTAACAGGACACCAATACGAAACTCCCTGACATTGATTTTCATAGTACCTGACTTCCCAGGTATAAATCCAGGACTTCCAGGAACTATGGTAACCCTGAAGATAATACTCTTAGCGTATGAGGAAAAGCGGAAGGAAACAGGAAAGATCCAGAGTCTTCCTCGACAAGGCTTATCACCCAAGAATAAAAGTGCAAAAAAAAAAAGAAAAACTTTTACCCTAACCCTAACAGCAAATGAGATGTTGTATGTGTCGCCTTTTCCCGCTTTTTGGCAGTTACGCGGTGGTCCTAACACCCTCTTCATCGACTCGTAAGCAATCACTATCCCAGATCAATGCGCTACCAAAAAACTAGAGCGGGAAAAGAAAAGTAGATGACCCAAACGGGAGAGAGAATAATAATAAAAATACCCATCTAGATTCAATTGCGCGAGAAACTGCTTATATAAGAAAAAGGCTTAGGTCGTGGATAAAAAAATATGGTAGCGAAAACCCCGGCTAAGGAACATTTCTAACCGCAATAAATAATAGCCAGTAATAACGGATTTTCCTCCTCATCCAGATAAAATGTTAGCCCCGCGGCCTGAACATCCTGGGAGCATTGCTTCAGGGACCTTTAGCGAGGGTACCACCTTGAAGAAATGTGTTTTCTCTTATCACTTTGAGCGCAGAGCTAAAATTGGCGCCCGCAGAAACTCCTGGAAAATATCCTGATCAAACTTTGTACGCTAACATTTTTCTCTTTTTTTGAGTGTCTGGATAGACTTTTAGATGGTTGGCGTAACCTTTGAACTTTTAAAAATATTAATCCTAATTAATGTTCACCACGTCGGATTTTTTATTTCAAAATTTCCTTACTTTCCAGATTTCCAAGGTACTATGGCAAAACCCTATTCACCTATTTTAACGTACTATACAAGGAAACAACAAAAAGGCTGGGCTTGAAGAAGGCTCCTCCCTTTTACATCTACATGGGGGAGAATTTGTTTAAGTGGAACGCTAGTGGGGGAGTAAAGCTGATTGGGTAAGCGTGGGCATGACGTTGGATAGGAGGGGCTTCTCCTGTACTGCTGCGTCCCTATAACTAAACAAAACCGAGGAGGAAACAGTTAATCTTCTTTATCAATTCAATATTCGCGTTCTATTTAAATTCACCATTAAAAGACTTAAATTCCGTCTCAAATCCCCAATAAAGAAACTATTCAAGTCTGTAATTACTGTCTCTTTCTTGAACAAAATTGAAATTTAATTCCGCTCTTTGACTCAGGGAGGCAAAGAAAACGGGTTTTTGTCATCTTCAAATTACCCGTTTTAGTTTTAGTCCTGGACCAAATTTGTACAAGTCTCTTATTTCGGTATAGTAGAGAATAAAAGATCCGTATAGAGACAGAGTTTCCTGAGAGGAAATTGTTTATTTTAGAGGCAGTTTCGTAATCTCAAATAACTGAATCGTAAAAAAAAACACAAGAAAAGAAAAACCCCAAGCTTAAGAGCCTTTAAAAAATATATATTGAGAAATAAAAGATTCAAGTTCGTATAGTTGAATGTAAAACGAAAGATTAAATCTGAAATGTAATTGGATATTCCATTAAAAAAGGGGTATGGATTAGTTTATAAAATACTTTGTATCAATCGGTTTCAATTTTCCCAAAATTTCTTTTAGTTCATTGATAGGATTTTGATAATTTTTCTCAATTACTCGAACTACGATTGTTGTAACCCCAATTAATTAATATCTTTGGAAAGGCAATTAAAAAATGGGGCTATGACATGCTCAAAGGATTACCTTCTAACCCTTAAAAAACCAGACTTATGACCCTCCAAAGTTTTTGACCTTTTATATCACAAACTTACAGTTACTTGATTTATTTCTGACAGTAAGTATTATCAAAATAGAAAGCATGCTTAAATTTTCGTTGGAAGTTTAAATCCTCATTGGTTTTAAAATAATACGAGGCGCATTTGCAATTCGCAATTTTCCAAGGCAAGGAAGCGTTAACAAATGAAATTATTCTTACAGTATGTCTGTCGGCGTTATCAAAGCGAAACAGGTTTACAATACACAAACATTAATTAACGTATGGAAAAACTTGTTAAAAGTTTCGGTTAGGCCTACGTTCGTTTCAGACATGCAAAAACACCGCTCCAAAACTAACTAAAGAATTATGGTAAGTACATGTACATCAAAATACCAATTCCTGAAGAATATTTCTGCAACAACGTTGAATTGAACTTCAAAGGAAAAGTGTAAATAAAAGAAAAACTTTTACTTTCCAACGATTCAAAAAAATAAAAAATAAAATAATATATCCATTCTTTTGATATCGAAATTCTTTCAAGACTGGTTTTCCAAGGCAAAGTGGGTCAGGGATCTTCTTGGTCCCCTCTCTCTCTCTGGTTCGTTTTTATACAATGCGTAATATCAAAGGCAAATAGAAATAACAGTAAGCATGAATTCAAATTGCTTTAAGGATTACCCTAGACTATCTCCTCTCACAAAATTCGCCTAGATACGTTTAAAAAAAGCGCTTAAACAATTATTCCAATAAGCTGTATGCATTCCTGCTAGTTTTACTCCAGTACACCACGGGGGGGGGAGACGGTAAATAATTCTTTCAGGGCTACACTCTCCTTACTTTCTGTTATTTTGTATTTGCCTTTGATAAAAATGGAGAGTAATGCGTTAGGGAAGATAGAAGCTAGAAGCGCCTCTTGGATAACAA
Source organism: Phalangium opilio (assembly GCF_054372755.1). Taxonomy (NCBI): domain Eukaryota; kingdom Metazoa; phylum Arthropoda; class Arachnida; order Opiliones; family Phalangiidae; genus Phalangium; species Phalangium opilio. The sequence continues at coordinate 855,802 of NW_028324189.1, forward strand.
AATTTCTTTATATCCGATGAAATAAATTGACAGGTGTAAAGGCTATCTGTCCAAGAGGTCTCCCAGTATTACTGTCAGACGGGTAGACACCTATACGTAACCAGATAAGAAAAGGGGGAAAAGAAAAAACACGAAGTTCCAGCAGAAGAAAAGAAATACAGACTCTAGAGTAATTCAGGTTTCGGCTTATTTAAACATTCATAATAAATTACTATGGACAAAAAAAATTCATTTGACAAGTTTTTTTTTTGTCTCCCTTTCATGTCAGATACTTCAGAGAGTTCTGGCTGGCTCCACCAATAAGATAAATTGCTGTAGATAAAGTTTATGGCATATATACTTAATTTCAATGGTAGTAAACAAGCAACGTAAACAGTTTCTATATATAAATTGAGCGAGTGTTCGATCAAAGTATATTAGCTCAGGGTGTTACTGATAAGTTTGCCATAATAAATTAAGGGGGAGGTTTTTTAGGCGATTTTGAGTCCAAAATGTAACTTCTATGTTTCAAGGAGTATTTTACGGATGACCCCTTAAATTTAATTAATTAAGAAACTGATTAAGACAATGATTTCTAATTTAATTCAGGGGTCATCCCTAAATTATTTATGGCATACTCATCACAAAAATATTGTACAAAATATTTAAAAAGTAAAGAACCAATACGATTCAAAAGAAAACTTTAGAATTTCCTGACTTCCTCTTGACACTTATAACATCCTTTTTTCAAATCCCAAAATTTCAGTAAATGTGGTTTTTCTGGCGCCAAAACTATTGAAGCCAATCCTTAAGCAATATGGCAGCACATGACTCTAAAAACTGATGTCAGACTACCAAGATTACATCATATATTAAGGACGACCTTCTGAAACGCGTAGGCATTGTTAAGTTGAAAAGTTCACGCTAGAAACCAACCAAGATATACGATATCTTTAACAACTTCGGAAACGGCGACCGAATTTCGCATTATACCCTTTCGTCCTTAAAATATACAGGGTGTTTCTGACAAGTCCGTCATAAATTTAGGGGAATGTTCTTTGGGCGATTTCAAGTCAAAAATGTAACTTCTATCTCCATTTTGGCGTTCGGACCACTGTTTTCTAGTTACGATACTCTCTCTCTCAAGGCACTCTTAACTTGAAAACAGTGGTCCGGACGACAAAATCGAAAAAACAACCCCCTTAATTTATACCAGACTTATCAGAAACACCCTGTACACGTTCTTTTATCGAATAGAGTTGGACCATTCCCAAAAATTTGGTAAGTAGGTCTAGAAAGCTTGTGAAATTAATGTCATCTCCTTACAAAAGGTTTCGATAGAAACTATATTAGCGAACTGCACTCCATATAGTATCAGACTGCGCCTAGCTGCATGAGCTTGTTCTATATTGCAAACTGCTCTTGGACCTACAGAAGGAAGCTCAAGCTCCATGCAAAAGTTTTGGATGAAACAAAATGGTGGATCGTCATTTGTGCCAGCTCGTTTTTCAGTCAGCATCAGTCACCCTGTTCTAAAAAAAGGATAACCGCCTGAGCAAAAAAAAAAAAAAACGAAGAGCTCGCAGGTTGAGCTCTTAGTAGCGAGGGTCCATATATATATAGCGAGGGCGGAATTTCCCGTATCGACTTGTAAAGGGTTGACCCCGATCTATTATTCCAAAGCGGCCAGGCCAGCTCGCCAGAAAACTCTTCCACCATGCACACGTTATAGGCAAGCCGTGCCGTGCTCGCTGCTGGATGCTGAATTCAGCTTGCGGACAAGAGTCCCAAAACGACGGATAACTGCGTGCCAAGCATCCGAAGGAGTATCACGTTAATGGAGACGAAATAACGAGGTACTTCTCATTTATGGAAGCCAAATAAAATCTTGATAAGTAATTGGCTGGCAACTAAACTAAAATTTGCGCGAAATTAAATTGATGGTTCTATTAAATGTCAGTACCATGCTTCGTTTATAAAGTTCTACGCCATATTGGGGGGATAGGCCAGGGAAACATTAAATTCCTAAGCCTCTTTTATAAATTAAAATCCTCGAAATTTAATTTGTGACATCAACTCCATTCCCATCCTCATAATAAATAAACAAGACGCACTCCTTGTCTCAGGAATTCATACAGATAACCGGAATCATTGCGCTCCTCCCATGTTAATTTCTACGCTAGCTGCTATTGTGGGCGTCATAATTCTAACGTCTTTCTGTGATTGGTATAGCAATTAACGCGAAGTTCACCAAACACCTAGACAGATTAGTCTACAGTTCTTCTCTCAAAACCCGCCTAGATACGTTTTAAAAATGGCTACGAAATGATTCCAATAGCTGTATGTATTCATTCTAACTCTGATCTGAAACTAGAACAACCCGTCGTCGTCTCTGGCGACGTCCACTCACTCCTTACGCTTTAGTTAACCCCCTTTTTATCGGACACATGGATGTCCAACAAGAAATAGGATAGTCGGCCCTAAGTGGAAAAGTTCCCTCAAAGACTCGAAAAGGTCATCCGAGGTTAATTCACGAGAGACTCCTCGAGAGAGAGCGGGAGAGAAGATCCTGCCTTTAGAAATTAAAGAGATGCATTGTTGTTCGGAACTGGCCATCCGCTTTTACGGTTCACTGAGAATGTCGGGGCTGCGTTGAAAACTAAACTCGAGGCTCATCCCCTAATCTTTTAGAAGGAAGAAAGGGGACGGACGACCTAAATTAGGCCAAATTGCTTCGAATTAATTAATTAGAACTAGGGTTGCTTCAAGCACTCTCGATTCTCGAAATAAAGCGAAGGTTAAATGGGTTAATTGCCGAATAACTAATTAACCAATGACTATATAATGAAAGTAAATGAACTCAAAATTTCTATTTGAATACTGATTTTATGAAAATGAGCACGACGTGCAAGAGTCAAGCTTGAGGGAAAATAAATCTACAGGGTGTTTCGGATAATATGGCGGGTGTTCTTTGGGCAATTTTGAGTCGAAGGAACAAGTTATTATTGGTGTGTTATGATAGTTCTCGGAAGAAAATGCATGGGCTCTTCGTGAACAGTGGTGAACCATAGGTTGTGAAAAATTTTTACTTATTATAGGCTAGGAGAAAGTTGACAATCAATGGCCTAAATGACCCGAAACCGCTGAAACTATCAAAAAATCAAACAGAAATCGTTACTGCTTATAAGGCAAAACGAAGCCCCGCGTGGATCACATAACCCAATTATGAACACACCCCATTTTATCACTAAATTCATATAGGAATATAAAATAATTCGTGGTAAAATTCTTAAGTACTTAGGCGTGGTTATACTACAAAAGGGTGCGTGCTAAAAAATGTCGCTTTAGCGTTTCCTATATACATATATACACAGCACTCGAATCCCCCCAGCAACGATAGTATATAAGGTCGGTATAGGCGGGTTTTGAAGTATATATTTTCTGTATTCCTCTCACACGGCCGCAGCTGAACAGCTGAGAACAATATGTATCTTTATAGAAAGTTATATGAGCTAGAGGGATATAACTTGAAAAGCAACGGTACTGCCGTGTTTTTGACAGACTATTGAAGAATTAATAATAAAAACGTTACGGCAAACAGCTGGCGCCATAACCGATAATTTTACACGTAAGCCGAACCACTCTCCATGGCAAATTGGATTTTTTAGACGCTGTTTGTCGTTATTAGGAACAACAAATATCTAAATTGCAATTTAACTTTATTTAAAACATCCTCAAGATATTTCGACTTAGAATATTAATTGTAAGGGACCTGAAGCCCCAATTAAGGTCTACGTCCGGACCCCCAGCAAGAGGGAGCCCCAAGAAGGGTTTCGACTAAGCTTTAAAATTACCCAGAGACCCCAAAATAGACCTTTTTCGACGTAAAAAAGGGGATAGGCAAGGGGGTTGATACATTGTTGTCTCTGCAAGGCACTCTCATGATACAAAAATACTACAGCGCAGGCTCCAAAAAGCGAGATGGAAGGCATAGGTTTAACTCCGTGTTACATCGAAATGATCTATTGTCTATATTCGAACCACTGTTACAGAAAAGGTTTGTTCTAAAACCTTATTTACTCGAGCTGTGGTTGACTTTGGCACCGTTTTATAGAAGAAAATTGCATCTATCAGAGCTTCAAAGTGTTTCTCGGTAGCATTTAAATAGAGCGAGAATTCTGCCATGAATTCAAATAGTCTCTATTTGCGTATTGCGTATTTGTAAATTAATATAGAACTTACAAACTCGAAAAATACGCAACGGAGTATAAGATAGGTGATATAACGCCTAACGACTCGTGAGATCCTCAATTTCTCACCTGAACTTCCTGAAGTCGCTCCCTCTACCTTTGGATAAATCGCCCAAATTAGCTTGCAGCGCGCAATAAGTATATAGAGTGCTCATTTGTTGAATTGCTCAGAGCTTAGATATTTCGAGATAGGGGAAGGTCTACTTAAGAGCTAGGGTTCTTTAAACTGAACGCACGCGTTCTTGGCAGCTATTCCAAAACTTCTAAGAGACGTTCCCGCCAAAATCTTTTCTTTTAAATTTTCTTTTCATTTATTACCGGAAAGGAAATGGACTCATTAGTGACAAGTGTGCAATTTTAACATAAGGCCTCGACGTTGCTATATATTTTCAGGATAGATTCTTTGTTTAAAATTCAACGTCAAACTCCAAGCGAGAGAGAGAAAGAGAAATAAAAAAGATCCTTACACCTGATTGACAATAAAGAAATTTAAAAAAAAGCTAAACTTATTTTTACATCTACCTTCTTAAGAAGCAATATCTAGTTTACTAGGGAGAAGGTATAAATTCGCCACATTTATAATCTAGCTTTATCTCCAGTCCAAACGTAGCCTGTCCGGAGTTAATCCCCGCCCCTAAATTACAACCAGCATGCATCTCATTGGTTCTTGAAAACTCACGTCAGCGCGACGACGCGAATGACGGGAATATTACAGTCATATTTTCCGACTGAGGAGAGGCGAAACGAAATAGCCCGGTCTCCTCCTTTTACGTCCCCCCCTTTGTATTTTGAAAGGGGGGCTGGGACTATGGCGCGCGAATACTTATAGGAATCTTATACCTTCTCCCTAGTAAACTAAATATCGCTTCTTGCATCTACTAAAAGCATATCGTGACGTCGTCAACACCAACTTCAATTTTAATTTTAATTTGTTATTAAAACCGTTCGTACGACATTCAAATTCAAAACAAACGTGTTATTTACTGGTTGGAAGACAGTTAAATTGTCCCACTACAAATTAAACAAAAACGTAACAAACTTCTAAAATTACAGACGATCCTAATATAAACACGATACTTGACAAGCACTGACGTGTACTTAAAATTAACAACCCTAAAACCACACGTTACATTCCTTCCGAAGGGTTGTACCACGCTAGTCAATTTAGAGATCCGAGCGAGCCATGCAGAGAGAGATAGAGAGAGAAAGTAATTAAAAATTCTTCCTTTACCGGTGCTTTTAGACGATTAAAACTAACGAATGTTACACGGTCTCAGTGTTTGTAAAGAAGACATTTATAGCGACAGTAGATAAGAAAGAGTTGGTGACTCGAAACTAGAACAGTGGCAAAACAAAGACTTGATTGTGACGCTCTAGACTCACAACATTCAATATTTTTACTTCACTGTTTATTGTATAAACTCGCAATTCACATACTTAAGAAACGTGTAAAATGGACAACGACGATACGTAGCGTGCTAGAGAAATTTCTTCCCCCTCAGGGTTGCCAGTAAATCGTGAGAGCATCTCAGGTGATCTGAATCGAACAGAACTACAATTGCTTTTCAGTTAACGGTTGAATTGCACTCACAAATGACTATCCGCACCCTATATATGGATCATTTTTGGCGCCAACTATAATAGCTGCCTTTGCAATGGGGTAAGAACAGTAGAAAGAAAGAGGTCGGGTTAGGCTGCGGGTCAAGGTACAAGTCCCCTTTAACAAAGTCCGCGTTAAAAATGTATGGTTAAGCTATATTAATGTTCGCTGAGCTCAGCTAAACGTATAGAAGAGATATACTCTACATTATGATCTCATGAAGCTACAGCCCGCGATAGGGACACGTAAACTCGACGCGAATTACGAACGAGCGCTGCAATTTTGAGGCAGGAAGCTGAACGGAAAAGTAAAGGGAACTTAGGATAAGGGGAGTCCAGGGAAGTAAATGAGTAAGATCAATACATGGACTGCTAGCGTGGGCAAAAGACCTGGCTTTCCCTTCTCTTCCCCGGAACTTACTCGTGTTATATCCCGGCGCAACCTAACCAACCCCGCGTCCTATCGTAATTTGGTCAGTCAAAATGAAACCGAGACCTCTTTTCTCCTTATAGGACTTATTCGGAACAATTAAAACGATACTATGTATTTGTATAATCAAGGTGTGTCATATTGAGGACGGGGACATAGCCCCCCCCCTCCCACCTGGATTGGATTTTAAGTAATCCTAAGTTTCGTTTTAACAGATATATCTGCTTAATGTCATTCCATAATTAATGTACTTAGTTTGTCTTATGATAAATAATTAGTGTACTACAACTCAAATTTCAGTTGGTACAGATAGATACCGGAAATAATTAATGGCTAATTAAACGAGAATTCCGAAGGTTTCTACGCAGAGTTGCGCCTCTCTCTAACTCTAAATATTGCAGACTGAAATTCCGCAATTTGCCATGCAGGTATCTGACCCCTTTTAAGACAACAAAATGTAACCTAACTTAATATAATAATGATTCTGTAATGCCTGTACTAATTTCGAAACGAAGTAAAATATTTATGAAATAGTGTGCCGGTGTGGTGTATTAACCAGTTTCGTTTGCATGACGTAGCCCGGTGATAATTGTACAAATTCCTTAAGTGTATTTCAAAATAAAATGGATGTCAAGGTTTATGAGTTTTGGCTTTTTCGTATTCAAATTACTACTAATACCCGTACACTAAATTATACATCGCTATTTTATAATATGACCTTGGTCTGTGAAAACAGCGTATTAAATGTTTTGATTGAATTGAGTTTTTCGTTTTAAAAATCGATTTCAAATCAAACAATTTGAGAGTTATCTGTCTAAACAATTGGGGCGTACGTTTTTTTACAGCTATAGAGGAGAGGAACTAACTACTAATTAGTTGATTTCCGGTTGGTTCTTTATTAAATCCCTAATAAAAGAAACGAGGAATAGAAAAGCCTTTACACATGACTGTTGGCTTTTGGGAAAATCCGGTTTTCCTACTAGGGGAGGGATTAAGAGAGGCGTAAAGCGGAAAACTACGCGTGGGTGACATTTGGTTGGATACTTTCTATTTTCACGAAGATTCAGATCGTATTTCAGATACAGAGGTTGAAGATTTGAAAATAAAAATATACTATCCGACACCTCTGTAGGGAACTTAAGAATTTATGTAAAACGTGTTTATGACATCACTGTCAAAAATACGCGCTTCTTTTTAAAGTATCAAATTTGCATGGTGTTCTATAATATAATAACGAAGAGCTGTTTAAAATACTTTTTAATAAAGACGCGAAGAACTACCTCGGTGTGTTGAGAGAACTGTCAGTTCTAATATACCGTTATGTGTTGCAACTATTCCGACGGATCGGTAGCTATACTTCACCCCGTATATAAAGCGCGGTTTGTAACTGTCAGACTGTCAAACACTTAAGCCTTGGCTAACGATTTCTTCCCGACTGCATAGTGCATACTCGATGTCAAACGGTACCGCGCGTAATGCGACTAAATGCAGAAAAAAAAGGCTCAACATACCTGCCATTGTTTCGTCCTCCTGTGACAAAAAGACAATCCAAATGAGCACAATCTTCTGCTAACGTTAGCCATCGGTCAAAAGATAGTGGCGCGCCGTTAGCTTTCTTAGCTTTCGATTCTCATGGGTAGCTCGCGTTTTTTAGTTTTTTCACTTTAGATTACCTTAATAACGTTTTAGAAAGTTGAACGTTGATTGAAACTCACTCTTTTAAATCGCGATTTAATTCCGTTTTAGGTTATAACTAAACTCCCTTTTCAACCGGCACAAAACCCGACAAAACGGAGTCCCAAAGCTCCGAACGAAATGCGCGGCGAGTGGTAACGGAGGACGACTACAATCTCTCTCTGATGCAATGCCAAACACAGCCACGAGGGGGGTAAACTTCCCGCCTTCGGCCTTCTGTTGGTGCACAGCCCACTGGTTGGTGGGAGACACCGCTCCGGAGATGGTTGCGTGCGGCTTCGTCGCATTGACTTGAACGTGACCCGTTCTGATAACAGACCGGTCAAACTGGTTAAAAGATATGAACGCCCGTTATTGACGCGGTCTTAAGACTGCTGCTGACCTCTATTAGTAGTTTTTATCGAGTAGGCTATGTTTTGAGGGAGTTTTTACAAAAATATACCCCTCGATGTCTTGTACATTACCATCACTAATATTTTAAATTTAGTACATTAATTCGCCAATATTCTTCAACAGTATTCTATATTTAAATACTTGAATTTGATTGACAGATAGTATAGTTAAATTATTTCGTTAAAATTATTATAATTTACTATATATTTAGAAACTTATGGAATATTTATCTATCGCAACATAGATATATAGCTTATGACAACTCTTCTTAAATCATACTTACCTGGCGTCGCTGCGGCCTTGATCTTGTAGGAGGCGGGCTGAGGTGAGACTTGATCATTGCACTCCGATCAGGTTGACCCTTACCACTTTATCAAACTGATATAGATGGGGCGTATAATTTCTGGTAGCGGGGGTTCTGCGTTCGCGCAAACCCCTTCACAATAATATAAAATTAATACACATTATTTGAAACATACACGTATGAGATGAGTGCGGTTCATTTTATGTCTATGTCAAAGTACAACTGAGGATAAATACGTTGCCATAGTTAGCACGCTTCCCCCCGGCCGCTTGTTATTAGTTGCAGTTTAGCGTCGTCTGCTCTCAGCTTATGTAGGTAGGACTATCGGCTACACGTTTGTCCGCATTTTTATAAGATTATCATAGGAATTTTAGAATTCAAATAATTAATTGAGTTATATTATCAAGTAACGACTATAAGTGGTAGTAGTTAATATAGTTTCTCCAGAAAAACATTAATTTTCTGCACAGTTTCCCCTCAATAAATCACCAGCAAGTATGGGAACTGCTAGCAGCAGTTTGGTCGAGCTACCAAAAAATGATTATTTGCAGCGGTTTGTAAGTAAAGAACCGATTAGTCACAATGATCCTTTTTGGAATCAACTTTTGTCGTTTACATTTTCTCCACCTAAAACGTGGTAAGGTTTAAAACCCCAATTTTAATACTGTATGTAATTTTAAATACAATCATGATACCACTTATTCCGTCAACTTAGCGCTGATTACCGTCTGTTAGAAGAGAGTATCAAACCTCTTTTAGATACATTTCTCTTAAACAACCCACAAACTGGGAACTTAGCCTCCTTAGTTAAGGTTTTTTTAACAAGAGCCGTTGAACTGAAAGCTTCTGCTCAATGTGAAAAGTAAATTTTAGAATACTATATAGCCCAGAATCATAAGTCTATATTTATGGTTATTGTTTCAACACCTATAGTAGCATCTTCACTTGGCAGACTTACAATGCCCTATTTATTCTACGAAGCGTTATCAAATACATTGTACAGACTGTCTCGGAAGAAGGGCTAGTTAAACATTTATCGGCCAGAGCTCCAGAAAGCCAAAATGGCATGTACATGGCAGTAATTGCTGCATTCTACTTGATCTTAATACTTTTAAAACGTATATATTTTAGATTCGGAACCTTCCAATCTGTTAGAGCTATTGATTACTACATTAGTTGAAATATTAGTCGACGTGCCTGTTATGTAAGACATAAATTCACTGTCTTCAATCCCAAATCTAAAAAAATAATCAAATACCGTAAAACATATTCTTATTTCGTAGCAACTTCACTTACGCTGTCCATTTAGAGTCTATTAACTCGCTGTTAGTTCTTCTCTCCATTCAAATGTTTTCTATGAGATCGCCAACCAAATCAACCATTTATCGCAGCTTTATGCACGGAAAATGGTAGTCAATAAAAATTCCCAAAAAAATCTGAAATTAGCCTTATTCCTGATCAGCGCCATCTACCCATAGCGGTGACTTTGAGAACTACTGTAAGCGGCAAGCCAATCAGATGTCGCTAAAATCTGGTGACGTCATTTTTGGTAAGGCCCGAGAGTGCCAGTCAGTGACGTCACCAGATTTTAGCGACATCTGATTGGCTTGCCGCTTACAGTAGTTCTCAAAGTCGCCGCTATGGGTAGGTGGCGCTGATCAGGAATAAGGCTAATTAACGTACATTTATTTCCTTCGAAGCTCGATACACGCCTTCCTTTTGACTAAGACACTACTAAATCATTTTATAAAGCAAGAAAAACCTCCGACTAACGATAGGGGTGGAAGCATTATTTTAGGAATTGCTTGTAAGCAACCGATCAAAATTTACTTTACGTCTAAAATTGGAACTTATGTTATAAAGTTACTTTAAACATTTTCAGCTGGGCTTTGGAGCGTTTTAACATTGGGATATGGCCAAAAAGGCGCCAATGTAACGGATCCTTCGACAGAAATGACATTAGCCAAGCAATCGTTGTTAATGTTGCTCATATTAGTCAATCACTGCACTAATGAAAAAATTATTCCCAATCCTTATAGAGAAGCGTTATTCTCATTTGGGAATATTCAAGGTTGCTTTTGAATGAAGAGAGTTTGATTTAGCAGTTGGAATGACGTGATTTTTACGTTTACAGACCCAAGTATGACTCCGGCTGACGCGATACCGGCATTTAAACTTGATTACCAGAAATTATACGAAGCGTTATGTACAACTCTTCAAGATGATCAAACGACGCTATTATTTTACCTCTTATTGCATCGCAATCTTTACTTTAAAAACTTTATTTTGTCCAGAATGGACATCGAAGCGTTGGTTGTACCAATTTTAAAAGTGCTTTATCAAGCTCAAGAGAAAAGTTCTCACTTAATATACATGACCTTAATTATTTTGCTTATACTAAGCGAAGATGATTTGTACAACGAAGGTGTACACGATATTGTAAGGAGAAAGTAATTTATTCTACGTCAAATTTGAAAGTTACGTAAAAAAGTATACTTTCAGATGTTGAAAAACGTTACGTGGTATACCGAACGAATGATTAGTGAAATATCACTCGGTGGTCTCTTAGTTTTAGTCGTAATCCGTACCATTCAATATAATATGACACGAATGAGGGTGTGGTAACATTTTTTTAATTAAGATCTGTTTGGGACCGTAAAACTAATTATTCTTAATTAATTAATTAATTAATTAATTTGATTGATAGGATAAATATCTTCATACAAATTGTTTGGCTGCATTAGCGAATATGTCCAGTCACTTTAAGAATCTTCATCCTTACGTTTGTCAGAGATTCGTTAGTTTATTTGAAAATTTGGCCAAAAGACTAACGAGAATCGTTGATCAGTTAAGAAATAATACCGAAGCCGCGAGATCTGATAGTGACGAGGATTTTTCGACAGATCTTGTAAAGTTTTCCGCCCCCCCCTTCCCGTTAAATGAGAATTAATTAGCCTTATTCCTGATCAGCGCCACCTACCCATAGCGGCGACTTTGAGAACTACTGTAAGCGGCAAGCCAATCAGATGTCGCTAAAATCTGGTGACGTCACTGACTGGCACTCTCGGGTCTTACCAAAAATGACGTCACCAGATTTTAGCGACATCTGATTGGCTTGCCGCTTACTGTAGTTCTCAAAGTCACCGCTATGGGTAGATGGCGCTGATCAGGAATAAGGCTAATTAACACAACTTAATTGTAATTAATTAAATCTTAATTAAGATGTACGATCTGTCTGTTTTGGAAGAAGTTCTACGGATGGTTTTAGAGATTCTAAATTCGACTTTAACGACTCAACTACAACATAATCCTAATCTTCTATACACTTTGTTGTACAAGAGACACGTTTTCGAAGCCTTTAGAACACATCCAACTTTTCAAGACATTATTCAAAACTTAGATATGGTAATTGGCCTTATTCCTGATCAGCGCCACCGAGGCGTAGCGGAGACTTTTGGAACTATAATAATACGGTAGCCAATCAGAGGTGGCGGTGGAGTCGATGGACTCTGATGGAGATCTGTTATTTTCTATGTTTTGATTATTATTACCGCTTCAACTTCAAAAAACATGTTTTAACTAATTATTATTAACCGAATAATCTCCAAATAGACCAAAATCGAATGAAAACTTACTCCGAAAGTCTTATTTCATAATATTAGACAGAATAAGAAAGGTAAAATCAACTTTTAATACTTTTGAAACCATATCGCTTGTTAAGCCTTGGCTATTCACATGATGATGATTCAAAATAGAGAAAATAACGGATCTCCATCAGAGTCCATCGACTCCAGCGCCACCTCTGATTGGCTACCGTATTATTATAGTTCCAAAAGTCGCCGCTACGCCTCGGTGGCGCTGATCAGGAATAAGGCCAATTAGTTTAACTTTAACACTTTATTTTAGGCGTAATTAATTTTTAAATGAATTTTAAGGTATTGGCCTATTTTTCGGGTCATTTGGAAGCTGCGGATAAAAATCTTTCTGTATCAGAAGTTTCGTGTATCATACAACAAGCGGCGTTACATTGGCCTCAAGATAGGCTAAGGGTAAGTGAATATCATCAGTAGGTCAAAATTAGACAAAACTGCTATGAACTCGTTAATAATCTTATGAATATAGAAATTTCCCGAGTTGAAGTTCAAATACGTGGAAGAAGAACAACCGGAGGAATTTTTTATTCCTTATATCTGGTCTTTGGTCTATAATTCGTCTAATCTTTATTGGAGCTCTCAAAATATCATTTTATTTAATCCCAATAAAACTTCGGCTTCCTGAATTAAAATGAGATGCGAAATTAATTAAACACCAATAATCCTCTTCTTATTAAATATAAGAAATTATTTAAATTTTTCAGAATTAAATATTAAACAAACAAAAAAATAAATATTAATTATATAGAGTTGAAAAAAAAAATTACTGTTTTATTTAAAATTGCGTTTTTTATGTAAATTTTTGTGTTTTTTTTGTATTATTGTTTGGTAAATTATAAAAAAAATGGTAAGATAATAAAAAATAAATAATTTTAATATGATCGCACTGGATAAAAGATTTTGAAAATTAAATTATTAATTCATATGTTTTGGGGAAACTAGGCCTAGGCCTACGTCATCTTTGTGGGCCAGGGATGCCAGATTGAAAACCTTCAACCCGCCAATATGAAATTGGAAACAAGCCCAAAAAACCGCCAATCGGTGTTTCGAAAAGAAGCCCAAAAATTGCCTAAGATCTAAACTATCCAGCCCAAAAACAAGCCAAAAATTTATCGTGAAAATTTGAAATTAGTTTTTTAGAAATTTTAATGCAAATTCTATACTGACACCATTTTTAAAACGCAAAACAAAATGAAATCATTTTTTTTAATCATGAATTATAAACCGCTCAAAAGGTTTGACAGCACCATTTGTCAGTTTTTTGGGCATTCTAATTATCTTCCCCTATTGGCGGTATTTTAAGTACAGAAAGCCAAAGAAAAACCCCGACAAGCCCAATTTCCAGCCAACAGCCAACCCGTTTATTTCCAGCCAATATTTTTTAGAAGAAGCCCAATTGGCGGCTTTCCAGCCCAATATGGCATCCCTGTTGTGGGCTTATCGAATGGCGACATCTGGTGGCTTATAAGATAAAAACATTTTGGATAGATGCCGCTAGTTTTCTGTTTAGGTTCGATTTTGTATATAGGGATGTATATATATTGTCTTCCCCTCTTTCCCCTTTTTTAGTTTTTTTCCCCAATGCGGCATCCAACTGAAAATGATATTAGCACAAAATATCGAATAATATATCCCCTAAAAATGCTCTCGGCAAAGTAAAGACTAAAATCTCGATTTTTAACAAAATGGCGTTTGCTCGATTATCTCTCGTTCGTTTTCAATATTTAAAATGAAGCCTACTAAAGCCGCGCGTATTTTCATTTTCGACTTCCTCCTTTTCATTAAAGGGGCCAAAACAAAACAGATGACGCGTATATATTGTTGTCACACGCGTCATATTGTCAAAAAATTCAATTCCGAAATTAAATATAAAAATTTAATTTATTTTATATGGTATATACCTACATTCAACGTCATCGTTAATTAATAGACTCATTAAGTGTCATATAGGGTGATTATGAGTTATGGATGGGACCCAATTACGGGAAAAAAGCGCTAATTTTGAAAATATGGCGGAATGAAGTATTTGAAAGGCAGTTTTATAATTATGTCGCTTCGTATTTCGTTAAGATATAAATGAGATTATCGCCCTAAAACGCGCGGAAACGTTTTCGAAGAGAGGGAACGAATGGACCTAAAATCGTAGGTTTTGGGAGCCCCGAATTAAACGTGTATAATAATAATACAAAGCGAGTGACGTCACGCGTCACAAACCCCCATGCGCTCCTTACGTGGAGACATAAAGCGAGGTGTGATATCGTAATCAATAAAAAAACATTGCGTAAATCCTATTGAAGAGAAATATTCCTTCTGCCACTCTAGTAGATATAGGCTCCTTGTTACCTCCCTGCAGTTAACGTACATACTCCATTTTCGAATAGCCGGTGAGGGACAAAGACGACTTGTTTTCTCTTAGCTGTGATATTTCTTCGCGATATAATAGAGTTTTTTCGGATTTTTAATCACGGTTTGGACGTCTAAAACCGTAAGTGAATTTTCATTAATTATCGAGATTCTTAATTAGGGTCGTAAAATCAATATATAGGGTTATCAGTTCGATCTCGAAGCGAGTTATTTGTGTTGATGATTTTCCCCCTAGATCCGGGCCTAACGTTAGGGTTTTGTGTTAATGCCGTTGTACGTGGTTTCTAGATCTAGAAATCGAGCGATTTCGACATGTTTCAGCGACGCCCGAAATCTTTAATTTCTTACAAACTCGCTGTTAGTAATATAGAAAAGTTGCCAGTCGCGTCTTTCGTAGACGCCAAAAATTAGCCGGGGTTAGGCTTAAGCATCCCCCGGGTCTCCTCCTAGGGTAGCTACACTCTTGTCAAAATCTAAAATTATTTTGGGGGGCTTCCCCTTTGATTTTTGGGCCATGATGATTTTCGTTGAGCCGCGGCTATAGACCATTAGGACATAGGCGCTCCCTTTCCTTTTGCCTCGCCGCGCTAGCTTTCTTCATTGTCGCCGCCGACATTTTATAACGCTCAATTTTATAATTAAAATCACGCTTAAAATTAGCATTAACAATCACGTTTTTGAAGCCTTCAACCCCCGGATCACCTCCCTAACGTAAGCTAGCCGTTTTAATTACTTAGTTTGTCTAATTATACTCGAAAGTAATATTCAATCGGTTAAGTATTAATTTTTAAAATCATCTGACACAAATAACCCCCGTAATTATCTTAACACGAGGCGTTTCTACGCTCATATTATATAAATAATTTAGCAACAGGTGTAAGTGTACGCGTATGTCTATAATTATAACTTAAATCGCAATTATAGGGGTTAACTCGGTTTAGTTAGTGTTTGTTCTTGCGATTAGGTTAAAATTCCGCGGGTCAAAGTTGACAGTTCGACCTATTTGCGTGATCTTATTGAAATAAGAAAAGCAAATATAAGTTTTGATAAGCCTTCGTCAAACTAATCTCAATAAAAACACGCGTAAATTTCCTTCAAATAATGAAGAATATGAGTTGGCATTTATAAAAGTTAAAAAAACTCGATTGTTAATTTAATGTTAGTTCGGGGAACAATCATTTTTACTTTTAGTTCCCCCAGTAAAATATTTTTTTATAAGAAATTCAACGCCGCGTAGATATATAGATAGTCTTATACATAAAGAGAAAAAAGGATGTGTATATACAATGTCGTATATTTTTCAAAGATAGAAAAACCAGTTTAAAATTCATATTCGAGAGTCTCGGCAAATTACCCCAACAACGCCATACCGGTACCCCCTTATAATATAAAAATTGTAAACGTATTTATCGCATCGCAGTTGGTTGGATTAATTCTTGGTTAAATCGTAATTTTACGCGTATGATTCCAATGTAATATAGACGCGCAAATATGAGCTTCATTAATGACTCAATTTAGTATCAGACTTAAAATTATATATATAAAATTAAAATTTCCGTAGTTCCGTAGTTTAGGGTTAGGAAAGGGTAAATGTATAATTGACCTAAAAATTGATTGATTGCAAATAATATACTCGTACTCCGATATATTTTTTTTTTGGTTATCTGCCCATGAATAAACAGTTTTTGGTTAGCTGATTTTTGGGAAGTGTCCGACCTTTAGGGTCTTTGACACCATACTGACGTCATTACGTGATTAATCCTTAATATCACAGGTCAGGGAAAACCCGGGAAGGTCGGGGAATTTTGTATAAGCTTAGATTTTATAGGGAGAATAGTTCCAATTGATCAAAAATGGTCAAAGAAAGGCAGAATTATTATTGACAACCTTGAAATTACTGTCACGTAGGACCACTCACTAACAAAGAGTACGTGACCCCGTTCTCCCTAACCTAACCTAACCTAACCTAAAAGGTGACACTGTATTAATTGCTTGAAAAGTACGTGAGACCACCACCACCCTTTGAAAATTTCCAATAGTAGTTTTGAGGCAATTACGAGCAATATTGGTACCGTTTTTAAAGGTAAATCTATCCCAAAATCATTTTATTTTGACGTAGCAAATATAAAACCAAAGAATAAGAAAATGTACGTAGACGCGACGACGGTCTAGTAGTCTGTGTGTTATTTTTTTGCACGGCTCCCCGATTACGGCTGCTTTGAGAGTCTTAAGGGAAGCTGTTGGCTAGCCTTTTTTTAAAACAAAATACGCGAAGGTACCTGCGAAGTATAATTATTGAAACTGGGGTGCATGAGGCAGAAATACTAGACTCTCGAATGAGAGAGAGAGAGGAAAGGAAATAAGGGCTGCCATTTTGAAAAGTTGTAGCCGATTGGAACTACCAGCCGAATGCATGCATTAAAGCTCCTCTTTATTATAAAGCGAGGGCCGGCTTCGGCTTTAAGGTTTTGGTGAGATCTCGGGAAGGCGCGCGGCACTCTTTCGCTATGGGGGGACCCATTAGTTCGGTTGGTACCACAGCCACTACTACCGTTCCTTACCCTCCGTCCCCGTCTCTCTTGTGTCTTTCTCGGGTTCCTAGCTTAACTTAACTTCGGGACCCACTGCCTACACACGCTGGCATTATCTGTTTATTGATCCTTTAGTGAACCTCTCTTCTTTTTCCATTTTTCCCATCCATACCAGTTGTTGCTAAGGTTTCTACCAAGATTTCTCGCTCGGACCCCCCGCTTTATTTTTTTCCTAAATTTTCAAAACTCAAAGTCGACAAATAACAGTTTGGGGCCTCCTGATCCCCCGGGGACCACCAGTACCGGGCAGTCACCGGTCCGAGCAAAGCTGACCCGTAGTAGTTTCTTTCTGACCAATGTCCGTACAGCCACCGAGAAATATTCTAGGATAGAGTAGAATAAAAATAAAACTTAAAATGCATGGTGTTTGGCATATTGAAATGGACTGGGCTTCGCGTTTAAAACCAGTTTTATTGGAATTTCAACCTCCAGAAAACACTGAATTATTTTTCAAACGTACTACTATAGAAGCCTAAAACCAATTAGTTTTTGGCTATAAGATGTTAGAACGACTATATATTTATTTAGAGCGTAAACGAGTTAGTACTGTACCGATATTAATAAATAAAATAATACCGATAAACTTAAGTGATTAGTCGTATCATGTGTGTGCACTTTGCGTTGGTAAATAATTCTAGACTCCTTTTTAATTTTTTATTTACATTACTATCAGTATTAACCGTATAGTTAAACAAGATGGCCCAAGGGCCTTAATAGTAGCCACATCGTTATCTATTTAATTAGCACATAAATAAAAAGAAAATAAATATAAGAACTCCAAACATACAAATTCTGAAGTATCCGACCCCACAGATTAAGAATTACCCCACCCCACATCACCCCGACATTTTAGAGATAAAACTAAACTATAAAAACCCGCGATTTCCATCAAGACTGGCTCAATGGTAGAATGTCTGACTACTGCGTGAGCGACCCGGGTTCGATTCCCGGCTGCGATCTGAAAAATTTTTCTAATTAAAATGTGGTAATATAGAGTTCCTTTTAAGCTAAAAAATAACGATAACGAAAACTACGACTACTACTATTACTACTACGGCTAGGGTCAAACTAAGAGCCTCATCGTATACTACGATGTGGCTAAAAATGGGCGTTTATAGTAATTATGTTTACCCCATTTTGGTATTCTGGTATTTTTAGTCAAAATGTGAAAAAAAAATATTTGGATAAATATTCTTTGGACGATTTGAACATTCTCAATGTGTTCACAGGTATATTAAAAATCGCAATTATTTATTTGGATTTTATATTTGATATAAAGTGGTTGAGTTCGTGTTTAGTATTATTCTAGTATAGTCAAGTATAGTTTAATGATTTTATCTAAAAAATTCCGAAACGTTTTAAATTCCTCTCAGAGGAATTAACTCCGATTCCGATATCTTTTTATAATCCTTTTTTTTTCTTGTCAAGTGTGCCACCCCATAGTATTTTAAACTTCACTTAGAAACAGTGAAGTATTCAAAGGGGCCCCTATAGTTTTGTTGCTTTTAAATACGTTACTTTCTTTTGAATTTGAGGCTGCTAAAAATTCCATAGAAAAGTTTATCACAATACTATATAACTGATCGAGAAGGTCATTAACTGAAGTAAAAAATCGGGTCCGTCCATCTTTGGTCACTTAACCTTGTTCCTTCGTATGTGTTCAACTAGTTGTTAAACGCGGGTTACTATCTGGTTATAGAGGAGCGCGTTAAGTGGTCAGTAAGTCTTCCCTAACTCATGGTGTGGTCACCAGTGATTTTAATTAAATTTAAACACGATCTACACGGGTCCGTCCGTCTTTGGTCACTTACTTTGTCCTTGCATATGTGTTCACCGGGTTGTAAAACGCGGGTGGCTAACTGGTTATAGAGGAGCGCCTTAAGTGGTCAGTAAGTCTTCCCTAACTCACGGTGTGGTCAACAGTGATTTTAATTAAAATTAAACTAGATTTACACGGGTCCGTCCGTCTTTGGTCACTTACGTTGTCCCTTCGTATGTGTTCACAGAGGTGTAAACCGCGGGTGGCTAACTGGTTATAGAGAAGCGCGTTAAGTGGTCAGTAAGTCTTCCCTTACTCACGGTGTGGTCAACAGTGATTTTAATTAAAATTAAACTAGATTTACACGGGTCCGTCCGTCTTTGGTCACTTACCTTGTCCCTTCATATGTGTTTACCAAATTCTAAAACGCGGGTGGCTAACTGGTTATAGAGGAGCGCGTTATGTGGTCAGTAAGTCTTCCCTAACTAGTGATGTGGTCACCACTAATTTTAATTAAATTGAAACTCGATTTGTACTGCTTTAAATTAAATTATCTTCATATCGACTCGAGAGTGTTGAACTTTTATGAAATCAAATATAAAATCCGTAAAGATTGCAGTAATCACGTGGTGAATTTAAATTACATTGGAATGTAATTTTATTTAGAGTATTAGAAGTAGGCATTGGTAAACTTTGTTTATCATGAACGAAGACGAACAAACGGTCAAAGGAGGATTACCCAGAACCATATTGGATGGAGCTGGAGTAACTAATTGTACGTTGGTGCCGTTTTAATAATCTGTTTGTTAGCCTAAATAGTCGTTGATAATTTGTATCTATGTTTAACTTCGGTACAAAGTTCCTAGATTTATTTCCTCGTCTCTGTCTTCCCTTTTT
Source organism: Phalangium opilio (assembly GCF_054372755.1). NCBI lineage: Eukaryota > Metazoa > Arthropoda > Arachnida > Opiliones > Phalangiidae > Phalangium > Phalangium opilio. Next base: position 875,716 of record NW_028324189.1, read on the forward strand.
TCTTAAAATCAATAATCTGAATAATCATACGAGGGGTTCCTTTTTCCCCAATAGCCATTGCTGATACGCTAGCTCATTTATACGCCAAACCCTCCACAGTTGAATCTTCCACAGAGTTTCAAATCTCAGGTAGGCCCTAATTAAAGCGTATAGATGTAATTCTAGAAGTATTATTTTAATAAGTTATACCAGAAGGGGATAATAGAAGAAGGATGACACTCTGTATCCTTTTAATGCTTTAGTTATGTAACGTCATTCTTCCCAGGCTCCCCCTTTTAGTTTGCTTTCCCGCTCATCAAACTACAAATGGGCATCGCACCGTAAGGTGAATTCTATAATTGTTTGGCACTAAATCCCCAGCAATCATCCCACAAACCTTGATTGTCTTGACGTGGGACAAAAATGCGCAAGCGCGTTTTGCCAAATATTTAAGCGCTAATAGAGTAATGATGAGGGAATTATTTATCGTGTATGTGATTCGGTTTAGTAACCTTGCTCTAAGTGTTCCGATGTTGGGAAAAATGACGTTACACTTACCCAGCTTTGTGCTTGTACACTTCTCTCGAAGAGAAGTATTATATACTTCTGGTTATACATTACGCGTACCGTTATCAGTTAAAAATTAAGTGTTTCATCGTTTGTTATCTATATATTTTTTAACTAATCTTATTCGTAATGCGCGACGGGTTTTTTTAAGGTATTAACGGTACTGCCTCAAATAATGCGAAAGGAACTGTATTACATCCTAGCTTTCATTTGAATGATCTTTCCGTTTTAAAACAAAAATCGGCACCAAGATTGTAGGTATTTTAAAAACCGCTCGCGTTGATTGGTTTATAGTGGCTTGATTCGGTTGGTTTTTTGACTACTTCTTCGTAGAGATACTGATTTAATTGAAAGTAGTATTTCGGGGGCGTCGGAAACGCTATGCAAAAACGATAGTGCCAAAAGAAAGTCCGAGTCGTCCATATCGGAAAATTCTAAAAAGTCACAGCCTGATGGTACTAACGTAGATACGCAAAATGCCACGGGCAATGTCGCGCTGTCCACTACTACTACTAATAGGTCGTCAAACTTAGATAATGGTAAAAAACGATCCAGCCATCATGGATCCAAACTGAAGAAAAAAGAACCTGTAAGAGTCGCGCGTTATATTATTCTTTCGACTTAGTTAGCTTTTTATGAACGAAGGATTGAACACAATTGTAGGGTTCGAATCAAACGGAAAAATCCAAATTATCAAGCTCTTCTGAGGGCGAAAGTGGAGAGGAAGGTAGCGAAAGCGATAGTAGTGGTTGTACCGCAACCAGCGAGACTAGCTCAGTTGATAGCGAAGGAGAGTTGAATAAAAAGGAACAGGCCGAAGAAGCTGACCGACAGCTTCAGATTGCTCAATTGAAAGAAAAGCGCAAGGAACTTAGGAAAGAAGTTAGGAAACTTAAACACGCTAACCACGAAGCGGCAACTGCTAAACAGGTAGTCAGTCACTTAACTTTCGGCGGTTTCTTCGAAGGGATTGTTTAATTCTCGTGACTGTTATAGAGCAAAGGTGATCAGCCCATGACACTGCCAAAAACTACTGGGAATCTTCAACCCAGCAACAACACTGACAGTATTGTTGTCGTATCAAATAATAATATCGATAATAAAAGTATTACACCGAATCCAGTCCCTCTACCGATCCCTAGTCTAGCCCATTCGGCTATTCCCCTCGTCGTACCTCCTCCGCCACCACCACCATCAATTTCACCAGTCCCTTTGGCGTTAACGACGAAAAAGACGACAACAACACCCGTCACCATGCAACAAGAGAGCTTAGACTCTTCCATGCCCTTGGATTTGTGCGTGAAAAAATCGGACCCTTCTCCCACACGAAAAGATGATTCTCAACCCTTGTCCCTCACAATGTACGATAGCGGTTCCGCCGTTACAAGTACTCCCTTACATTTTAACGCCGCTGGACTGGCCAATTCTACTCAGTTGAATTTGTCCGGCATTAATAATAGCCAGTCGTCAAAGAAACGTGGAAGGAAACCCAAACCTTTACCCGGTGCGATCACGAATCATTCGGGACACTCTACTCCTAGAGGAAGACCAACAACTGATGTAAGGTTCATTAATCTTACTTCCGGTGTAAGATGATATGTTGAAAACGAGCGTCTTTTCATTTCACCCGCAGATATATTTAAATTCATCTCATTCCTCTCGTGGAGAATCTTTTAGTTTACCGACGCTAGATATTGCCAATTTATCAGCGTTAGCTTCTCGGGGATCTCATCACCAATTAATTTTACCATCTCCGTTTAGTACGATTGAAGGGTTAAAGATACCTGATTTATCGAATAGAATTAGTAGCGCCGCCTCCGCAGCCGCCGCCGCCGCCTCCTCATCTTCCTCAAGCGCGGCGGCAACCGGGCGAAAAAGACGCTGTAAAGTGATGCCAAGTCGGATTGTCGATTACAAAGACGTGAATAATTCTTCGAGTAAAAACAGTTACGGAAACGATAACAGGACCTTAAATAAAACGAGCGATAACTCCTCAGTCGCTAGTAGTAGCGGTGCGGCCAGTAATAGTCGGACACTCGATAAACGATACGTTGTCGATCATCATAGTGATGCTATTAATCACGCGATTTTACAAGCGAGTGAACATCATCGTAAACGCGAAGATGAAAGAATCGGAGGCGACAGTTGTAAGTTTGGAGTGTTGTTGTTCGTTTGTTTGTTGTGCTGATTTGTGTGTATGACACTGTTGATTGTGTGTATGACACTGTTGAGTGTGTGTATGACACTGTTGAGTGTGTGTATGACACTGTTGAGTGTGTGTATGACACTGTTGAGTGTGTGTATGACACTGTTGAGTGTGTGTGTATAACACTGTTGAGAGTGTGTGTATAACACTGTTGAGAGTGTGTGTATAACACTGTTGAGAGTGTGTGTATAACACTGTTGAGAGTGTGTGTATAACACTGTTGAGAGTGTGTGTATAACACTGTTGAGAGTGTGTGTATAACACTGTTGAGAGTGTGTGTATAACACTGTTGAGAGTGTGTGTATAACACTGTTGAGAGTGTGTGTATAACACTGTTGAGAGTGTGTGTTTCACACTGTTGAGTGTGTGTTTCACACTGTTGATTGTGTGTTTCACACTGTTGATTGTGTGTTTCACACTGTTGAGTGTGTGTTTCACACTGAGTGTGTGTATGACACTGTTGATTGTGTGTATGACACTGTTGATTGTGTGTATGACACTGTTGAGTGTGTGTATGACACTGTTGAGTGTGTGTATGACACTGTTGAGTGTGTGTATAACACTGTTGAGTGTGTGTATAACACTGTTGAGTGTGTGTATAACACTGTTGAGTGTGTGTATAACACTGTTGAGTGTGTGTATGACACTGTTGAGTGTGTGTATGACACTGTTGAGTGTGTGTATGACACTGTTGAGTGTGTGTATGACACTGTTGAGTGTGTGTATGACACTGTTGAGTGTGTGTATGACACTGTTGAGTGTGTGTATGACACTGTTGAGTGTGTGTATGACACTGTTGAGTGTGTGTATGACACTGTTGAGTGTGTGTATGACACTGTTGAGTGTGTGTATGACACTGTTGAGTGTGTGTATGACACTGTTGAGTGTGTGTATGACACTGTTGAGTGTGTGTATAACACCAAAAACGTATTTATGGGATAAGAACGTCGGATCGTAGCTTTAGCCTCTAGTACCATCCTCGCATACTTTATTGAGAAACTTCGTCTGCTTATATTTTGACTCCACCCACAAATTCGATCTCTAGAAGTAGCTATATACAGAATTTGTGGGTGGAGTCAAAATATAAGCAGACGAAGTTTCTCAATAAAGTATGCGAGGATGAGGAGTGAATTCGCTAACTCCGACGTTCTTATCCCATAAATCCGTTTTTGGTATAACACTGTTGAATGTGTGTATAACACTGTTGAGAGTGTGTGTATAACACTGTTGAGAGTGTGTGTATAACACTGTTGAGAGTGTGTGTATAACACTGTTGAGAGTGTGTGTATAACACTGTTGAGAGTGTGTGTATAACACTGTTGAGAGTGTGTGTATAACACTGTTGAGAGTGTGTGTATAACACTGTTGAGAGTGTGTGTATAACACTGTTGAGAGTGTGTGTATAACACTGTTGAGAGTGTGTGTATAACACTGTTGAGAGTGTGTGTATAACACTGTTGAGTGTGTGTATAACACTGTTGAGTGTGTGTGTGAATTTCAGATTCAAGTAGCGATTCGGAATCATCCATGGATTCGGGAAGTGAAAGTAACAGCACGGGAAAATCCAGCACAGCGAGTAGCAATCAAACTGGTGTTAAAAGGCACCGAACAGACAGATCCGGTAAAATTTATCGAAACATTTGGATTGCCTGAAAGAGCAATTCAATGTTATATTGAAATTATTTAGAATCAAGAGCGAAGAGAAAGAAAATGCTTCCTGATGATAAGGAAATCAGGATTCCGCTCGAATATGGATGGAGGCGACAAACGAGAATACGTTGTATCAGTCGATCAGGGGTTAAAGGAGAAGTTTGTTATTATTCTCCGTGCGGGAAAAAATTACGCAGCTACTCGGAAGTTATTAAGTATCTTCAAAAGAATGGCATTAACGATATTGCCAGAGAAAACTTTAGTTTCAATCCCAAAGTGATAGTAGGGGAGTATAACGAAAGGTTACCTGGAAATGGACCGGAAGTAAGAATCATTTCACTTCTCCGCGGTTTCTGGAACTTATTACTCATGTTATTTTTTTTCAGAGCAACATTATGTTGAATGAACAAGAAGTAGCGGCTCGAATTGAAGAGTTACGCGCCAGAAAACATCTTCAAAACGCGCAATTAGCCGCATCGACTGTTAGCAAACTTACGGGTGTTACTATAAGCTCAATTCCCGCCGCTCACGCTCATTCCGCGCACGCGCAAGCCGCATCCGCCATTAAGAGAGACTTAGAGGCTGAAGAGAAACAGAAAAAATGGGAAGAAATTCAAATGCAAAGAAGAATAGAGCAACAAGGTAAGAATTATTCATTTATTTAATTACTTAATGATGTTTTACGTTTTTTCATATTTTCATTTCATTGCATGAAATTTTGTCGTTTATTTTTTCGTTTTTTTCTTTATGATATCGAATATTGTTTTGCTGTATGAATGTTGTGATTGTGGTGGTAGCAATTGCGCGTCAAAATCAAAAATTGCGAGCTTTGAGGCGAGCCGAACAGAATAACGCTGCCAAAGAGTCTAAACGAAGAAAAGGTACTTATTAACTAATTTCATAATTAGCCTTATTCCTGATCAGCGCCATCTACCCATAGCGGTGACTTTGAGAACTACTGTAATCGTCAAGCCAATCAGATGTCGCTAAAATCTGGTGACGTCATTTTTAGTAAGACCCGAGAGTGCCAGTTAGTGACGTCACCAGATTTTAGCGACATCTGATTGGCTTGCCGCTTACAGTAGTTCTCAAAGTCGCCGCTATGGGTAGGTGGCGCTGATCAGGAATAAGGCTAATTGCATCCCTATACTCTTTATACATTTATTCCAAATTATTTTAAATTTGAACGACGAAACTAATAAATTGTAAGTAGAGTTTTCTTTTTTCGCAGTCGAGGATATACGTCGGCAAAAGGAACATCAGAAGTTAGTCAAGCAACAGGAAAAAATGGATAAGATGGAACAACAGAGAATGGAGAAGGAAATCCGGAATCAGCAACTCTTAGAGGTAACGTGTCGTGTCATTTTCTTCGATGTTTCTTGGGCCTTTTAGATTAATTAACAATAGGGTGCTTTGATTTTATTTATTTTTTTGTTTAATAAACTAACACGCAATGCAAATGCAAATCAGGAACGAGAATTGAAACGTCAGCAAGCCGCTATTCTCAGGGAACAGGTGGGATTGATGTAGCTTCGCATGTTCATGTCCCCGCCCCCTTTCTCTTATTCTGAAGTTGATTAGTGTTATCGCAGGGCTCCCACCAGGTCCCTAAAAGTCCCTAAAGTCCCTATTTTCCTACAAGGTCCTTAATCTACCCTAAAATTGGTATTCGGTCCTTAAATCACCCTATTTTTATAAACCTCAGAAAAAGTAAAAGGGTGACCTGAAAATGTCTTGTCTGAGATTTGACCAGAGCCCCAAATTCGCGGAGCTCGCTTCGCTCGCTCCGGTTATTTATGATTTACTTACTGTTAAATTTAAACGAAATAGTTGACATATTTTTATAACAATAACAATAATTTGTGCAAAAATTATTCGAGTGGTTTTAGATTGGTTTTCATATATGATCGCCATGTACGTTATTGCAAATGGTCAGGGAAATTTGTGGAATTTAGTCAGGGAAAACCTGGAAAAGTCAGGGAATTTCATTCCAAAAATTTTGTACGAACCCTGTAAAGGTCCAAATTCTAGTTCAGTGGATTTTTTCAAAAACAGTAAACATGATACGAAAATAGTTACTTCTAATCAAAAAAACCTTCCTTATACATTAGAGCCAGTGTCAAGTCTTACTTAGAATAAGAATATAAACAAAAGAAAGTCAGAAATAATATCCTATTTTGTCGAAAAAATAGAAAAGAGTAATAGGTTCCTAACTGTTTGTGATATTTTAACAGAATAGATATCATTTTGTTTTACCAGTGGTCCCTTTTTGGTTCCTACTTTTAGAATTAAGGTCCCTATTTTACCCTATTTTTATCGTGAAAAGTCCCCTTTTTCCCCTATTTATTTTTGAGATTTTGGTGGGAGCCCTGTTATCGGGCTTTGTTGTTCTGAAATGTTTAAAAAGGTGTTAGACCTAACGTGGTTCGTTTAATATTAATTTGTTAGGAACTACAAAAACGTCGCGATATGCTTCTGATGGTTGATTTAGAAAGGGAAAGGCGGAGACAACATATGATGCTCGTTAGAGCTCTCGAGACCAGAAAGAAAATTGAGGTACTGAAATTTAGTTTTTTCTTCTCCTGAAATGACTTTGTTGTAAACTTGTACTGTTTGTATCGAAGGAACGAGACAAAAAGGCAAAGGAAATAATTCAGGAAAAGGAAATTCAGAGGTTGAAGAAAATGGAACAAAGGAGATTAGAGATGCAACTGATTCGTGAAATAAAGAAACCAGTTGACGATATGATGCTTAAAGATGCCACTGTATATATTTATATTTATATTTATATTTTAATAAATTCATTAATTATTTATTTATTTATTTATTTATTTGTTGTTAACTGTTGTTTGTTTGTTTGTTTCTTTCTTAATTATTTTCATAGCCATTACCTGTTCTCAATCGAATACCCGGCTTAAAGATCTCTGCGAAAGCTTTCGGAGATTTGCTGATGGTTTTTGAATTTCTGCATAATTTTGGAGAAACTTTGGGATTTGGTAATTATATTATATTCCTTTTCAGTCGGCTTTTATTGTTTGATGTTTTTTAATGATGAGACGCGTTAATGTTAATTAATCTTTTTTCTAGATATGGAAAACTTACCTTCGCTAAGTACATTTCAATTAGCTTTGCTCAATCACGATGAAAAGAACGAGGAAGAACTTTTGTCCGTTGTCCATCATCTTTTAGTTTGCGCTATCGATGATCCCGGTGTTCCTCATCCAAGAAGCGTAAGATCATGAAATTAAAATTTCTTCGCAATTTATACAATATTTTCTACTTAATTGTAATTAAAAATAATCTTAATTAATTACACGCAGGCTTTAACGGTATTAGGACAGACTCTCCGTGAAGTTGATATCACGAATAACAATATTTCCGAGGTTTTGAGGCTGTACGTTAATGCCGTTGATCGGCATTGCGAGGTTGCGCGATGGTTAACTGAGAGACCGTTTCTTTCGCTCAATCCAACGAAAAAAGCCGGAGTTTTGGCTTTTCTGTGTCACGAACTGTTGTGTAGCAAAATCGTCGTACGACAAGTTGATCTGAGCATAGACTCTGTTAATAATTTGAAAAGGGAGAAATGGGTTGTTGAAGGGCAATTGAGAAGGTTAAAGGGGATTCAATTGAAACGCAAAAATCAGGCGGCGTTAGCGCAGATTACGGAGAATTTAGCTAAAGAAGCCGCGGCTAACCATGAAGATGGGAATAATGGTAATTGTACCAATACCGAGGAAACTGATGGGAAGAGTACGCCAAGTGGTAGGAGTAAAAGTGCCGCCAAGAAATCGGCGTTAGTTATACCGAAAGAGACGGAAGATGATGACGATTTAGATGATTTAGTTATTGACAGCGGAAATGAAAGTGATGAGACTCAAGAAACGGGACAACCATCCGAAGCTGAGGTAAGAAAGATCAATTTTGTAATTTTGGTTTCATTTTTTTCATATTTTTTTGACTGAGTAAATGGTTTTTTTTTTAATTTTTTGACTGAGTAAATGGTTTTTTTTTATTTTTTGACTGAGTAAATGGTTTTTTTTTTCATTTTTGACTGAGTAAATGGTTTTTTTTTTTTGACTGAGTAAATGGTTTTTTTTTTGACTGAGTAAATGGTTTTTTTTTTTGACTGAGTAAATGGCTTTTTTTTTTTGACTGAGTAAATGGAAATGGTCTTTTTTTTGACTGAGTAAATGGTTTTTTTTTATTTGACTGAGTAAATGGTTTTTTTTGACTGAGTAAATGGTTTTTTTTTTGACTGAGTAAATGGTTTTTTTTTTGACTGAGTAAATGGTTTTTTTTTCATTTTTTGACTGAGTAAATGGTTTTTTTTTTTGACTGAGTAAATGGTTTTTTTTCATTTTTTGACTGAGTAAATGGTTATTTTTCATTTTTTGACTGAGTAAATGGTTTTTTTTTCATCTTTTGACTGAGTAAATGGGTATTTTTCATTTTTTGACTTAGTAAATGGTTTTTTTTTTTTCATTTTTTGACTGAGTAAATGGGTTTTTTTCATTTTTTGACCGAGTAAATGGGTTTTTTCATTTTTTGACTGAGTAAATGGGGTTTTTTCATTTTTTGACTGAGTAAATGGGTTTTTTTCATTTTTTGACTGAGTAAATGGTTTTTTTTTTCATTTTTTGACTGAGTAAATGGTTTTTTTTTTCATTTTTTGACGGAGTAAATGGGTTTTTTTTTCATTTTTTGACGGAGTAAATGGTTATTTTTCATTTTTTGACTGAGTAAATGGTTTTTTTTTCATCTTTTGACTGAGTAAATGGGTATTTTTCATTTTTTGACTGAGTAAATGGTTTTTTTTTCATTTTTTGACTGAGTAAATGGGTTTTTTTCATTTTTTGACCGAGTAAATGGGTTTTTTCATTTTTTGACTGAGTAAATGGGGTTTTTTCATTTTTTGACCGAGTAAATGGGTTTTTTCATTTTTTGACTGAGTAAATGGGGTTTTTTCATTTTTTGACTGAGTAAATGGGTTTTTTTCATTTTTTGACTGAGTAAATGGTTTTTTTTTTTTTCATTTTTTGACTGAGTAAATGGGGGTTTTTTTTTTCATTTTTTGACGGAGTGAATGGGTTTTTTTTTCATTTTTTGACGGAGTAAATGGTTATTTTTCATTTTTTGACGGAGTAAATGGTTATTTTTCATTTTTTGACTGAGTAAATGGGTTTTCTTCATTTTTTGACTGAGTAAATGGGTTTTCTTCATTTTTTGACTGATTAAATGGGTTTTCTTCATTTTTTAACTGAGTAAATGGGTTTTCTTCATTTTTTGACTGATTAAATGGTTTTTTTCATTATCATTTTGAAAGGATGATGAACCAGAGGTTACTAACGAAGAACTCGATAAGAAGATTGATAAATTGACGAAGATGCAAAATCAGTTAACGAATAAGCTTCAAAAAACGAATAACTCGTTAAGGGCCACAACAATGGGTCAAGATAGATATCGCAGGCGCTATTGGATCTTACCCAAAGCTGGCGGCATATTTGTAGAAAGCTTAGAATCGGCGGAGATTTTGAAAACGGAAATATTTCAGTTGGAAACGTTGGAGATGAGAGCGGAAAAAGAGGAAGAAGAAGCGAAACTCAAAGAAGAGGAGGAAAAGAACAAAGCTGTTGATGAAGAGAAAAATGACGAACCGCCGTTACCCGTTAAGGAGGAAGAAACGGAAGAGAAACCGGAAACCAAAGAGAAAGTTGAGGAAGAAAATACGGTTGTGAAAATTGAACAAAATGAAACAAAAACGAAGAACAAGAGGAAAAGCGCCGAACCTCCTAAAGAGGATTTAAAGAAAGATGATGACGTAGATGTGCCGCCGCCGCCGCCGCCGCCGCCTGTTAAGGAGGAAGACATTCCTGATGAGAAAGTGGTTGAAGATGATATACCTAAACCAGATGTTGTAGTTGTAAAGGAAAAGGAAGTTAAGGAAATTAAGCAAGAAGCTGAAAAACGCGAGGAAGTTTCACTTCCCTCGAGTAAAAAAGTTTCTAAAAGTGTTAAAGCGGAATCCGCTATGGTTTTACCCGATCAAAAAGACTCCGCGGCGGCGTCGGAAATTCCACCTGATGATAAAAATAATTGGTTGCTTCATTCTCCGTTATTCGCGTCCATTCTTACCGGTAGTCTCTTAATGAACAGTCCTTTAATGCATGGAAGGGAAATAAACGGCAGCTACATTGGTGGAATTCACGCTCCCATTAAAGGAGCTTCCACCTCAACGCAGTCACACGCAGCGGCAGCGGCCGCCGCAGCAGCCGCGGCCACCTCTGAAGCTACTTTCAACCCCTTTATGGGATTACCTCCGGATTTTATTACTGCCGAACAAATCATGAAACATTTTACCGATTCGGGAAATACGCAACCGCCTCAAAGAAATTGGTTTAGTATTTTACCCAAGATTGCCTGTGATGATTCCTCACTGACATTGTTACCGGGACAAAAGGCTAAATTGGCTGCCGCCGCTGCTGCCTCCGCCTCCGCGATTGTACCCACCGAAACAGCGGCAACCGCCGTTGTTACAAGCGCAACTGCCACACCATCCACAAGCGCAATAACCGAACCCCCTAAAACAAAATCGCAGCAGTCCACACCATCATCTTCTAAGAGTTTGTCCAAAAAAGAAGCCACCGCTAATGCCGCCGCTCACGAAGGAGCTCTTAAGAATTTGGGTCCGCTCGGTATCTTACCACCCGAAGTTACGAATAAAATTACCGCCTCGGCATTGGCTAATTTACAATTGGGACTTTTAAACGGCATTCCTCCAAATATTTTAATGCATTCTTTCATGGCGGCTCACGGTATCGGACCTCTTTATCAATCTGGTGCTGGAAATAACACTCAAATCACTCCTTCCAATCAACCGCCGGTGATGAACTCGTCTTTACCTTCGGCGGTTGCTAATAATGAAGATGTCGTCAGTGGTAGTTTAATCTTGGAGAAACCGTCTGGGTGTAACACCCCTAACAGTATTCAAATGGAGGCCGATCTCGCCACGACGCAACTCGATCATCCCAAGAGAGCCATGGTTGAAAGGATGCAATATGACGCACCTAAACCGATTCCATTAGAAATGCAACATGGCTGGTGGCGTATTACCGATGTTAATCAATTAAAAGAAGTCTTTGACGCTCTACATAGTCGAGGAATTAGGGAAAAGATCTTTCATAAACAATTAGAAAAGTACTACAACTACGCTACCTCCGTTTGTTATACAAACCAATTGATGAGTAAGAGTCCGACTAACGCCACCCGAAACGATACGTCACGTAATTACTTATTTTCCCGTACCTTTTTCTTAGTCACAGATTTAGAACTGACGGATTTAGATCGCGAAATATCAGCGAAAATAGGAGCAGCCCCGGACCCTGATCCTGCCGATTATTGGCTTCCCGAAGTGGCTTTACGAGTAGATCTGGCTATCTTGGAACAGGTTGAGAGTTTGGAGGATAAGATTGCCGGAGCTAGTATGCAAATCAAGGTAAGATTTTTTTCTTTCATTTATTTGAAATTAAATTTCGATCTAACAGCTGTTAAAGGGAGGGTAAAGTAGAAAATCAAGTGGTTTTTTATCGATTCTTCTACTAATTATAAGACCAGTCTGCGCATAGTGAAACATTCAGGAAATATCAGCTCCGAATGATTTTAAAATTATTTCAAATTAGGTTCAGATTTTAAGGATAATTTTAAATAGGGACCTCCGACCAATCACGTAACGCCCTGCCTTTTTGTTAACAAAATTCTCGTGGCACGCATGCTCCATGTCTCGCGCCACGATTATCACGTCGCGCGCGAATTTTATCAAATCTCGTGATAAATTTCATTCGACACGGAACGTGCCACGAGAATTTTGTTAACAAAAAGGCAGGGCGTTACGTGATTGGTCGGAGGGGCTTATTTAAAATTATCCTTAAAATCTGAACCTAATTTGAAATAATTTTAAAATCATTCGGAGCTGGTATTTCCTGAATGTTTCACTATTTGCAGACTGGTCTTAAAATTGGTAGAAGAATCGATTAAAAATCACTTGATTTTCTACTTCACCCTCCCTTTAATACGACCTTCCGCATTAAAAATTTTAATTTTCCTTAACCTCTTGTCTTGGTTGGCTCTAAGGTAAAATTAATGAAGCTTCGTAAAGCTAGAACTATAGTCGCTAACCTTAATAATGTTTTTAAGTTTATATGTATATTATTGTTTTATATATTGATTTTTATTTCATGACGTAGTATATTTTTTATTTTTTATTATTAATATTTTTGGTTTTGCATGAGTTGTAACATTAATTAGAAAAAAAATATCCTTTTCATCCATTTCCTGGTACATTGCCATTCCCGTGGACCAAATCTTCTTCTTCCTCCTTGGGTTCCTTTTTCTTCTTCTTCTCCTCCTGCGCTCTTTCTTTTTTTTATATTCCCTTGATCAGAGGGACCTTCTTAATCACCCCGAACAGGGTTGGAAAGTTCCACCCAAACTTACATCGGAGAAAGCTCATCTCTTCAACGCCGGTTGTACTTTTACGCCAAAACCGCCCAAAGAAAAACCCGATAATAAACGATCTAATCTCTCGGCCAAAGCAGCCGCCAAAGAATTGGAGTTGGCTAAAAAATTAGAGAGAAGTAACGCGGTGGCGGCCGCGGCGGCTGCTGCAGCTGCCGAAGAAGCTGAGAAGGAGAAAGAAAGCATTAAAAATGGCGAGGATGTAAGTACAATTGGCCTTATTCCTGATCAACGCCACCGAGAAGTAGCGGCGACTTTTGGAACTATAATAATACGGTAGCCAATTAGCCTTATTCCTGATCAGCGCCACCTACCCATAGCGGCGACTTTGAGAACTACTGTAAGCGGCAAGCCAATCAGATGTCGCTAAAATCTGGTGACGTCACTGACTGGCACTCTCGGGTCTTACCAAAAATGACGTCACCAGATTTTAGCGATATCTGATTGGCTTGCCGCTTACAGTAGTTCTCAAAGTCACCGCTATGGGTAGATGGCGCTGATCAGAAATAAGGCTAATTACAGGTGGCGGTGGAGTCGATGGACTCTGATGGAGATCTGTTATTTTCTATGTTTTGTTGATCTTTCTGAATCACGTGAATAGCCAAGGCTTAACAAGCGATATGGTTTCAAAAGTATTAAAAGTTGATTTTACCTTTCTTATTCTGTCTAATATTATGAAATAAGACTTTCGGAGTAAGTTTTCATTCGATTTTGGTCTATTTGGAGATTATTCGGTTAATAATAATTAGTTAAAACATGGTTTTTGAAGTTGAAGCGGTAATAATCAATACATAGAAAATAACAGATCTCCATCAGAGTACATCGACTCCAGCGCCACCTGTAATTGGCTACCGTATTATTATAGTTCCAAAAGTCGCTGCTACGCCTCGGTGGCGTTGATCAGGAATAAGGCCAATTACTTCCTTAATGATTTCGACCAGTTATAGACTTCGGAAGACAATTTTTGCAGGATACCATTGACGCTGACGGTGACGTGGAAGCTGATGTGGATGATGTTGAAAACCCATCTTCCGTTAAAGATTCGGAAAAGAATGAAAATGAAAATGATGAAGATATGGATGTTGATCTTGAAGATGAGGAAGAAAACTACGAAGCGCGGGCTCCGTTAAATCCGGTTGAGGTAGCCCAAACTCGTCTACTGAAGGTTGAATCCGTCATTGAGAGGCGCTACATTAGACCACCTCTTGGCACCAGCACTGAACTTAATCTAAGCGCGACGACATCCTCTCAAAGTAATTACAATTCGGATGAAATCACGCCTGGTTTGATAAAATGGAGGAGAGCCGTTCAAAATTGCACCACGTCGGCGCAGTTGGCGCTGTGTATTAATATGCTGGAAAATTGCATCGCGTGGGACAAGTCAATCATGAGAGCGGTAAGTTTTTTTAAGACTACTTGCGGCGCAATTTTTAGCGAATTAGCGTAGCTTATTCCTGATCAGCGCCACCTATCCATAGCGGCGACTTTGAGAACTACTGTAAACGGCAAGCCAATCAGATGTCGCTAAAATCTGGTGACGTCATTTTTGGTAAGACCCCGAGAGTGCTCCTCAGTGACGTCACCAGATTTTAGCAGCATCTGATTGGCTTGCCGCTTACAGTAGTTCTCAAAGTCGCCGCTATGGGTAGGTGGCGCTGATCAGGAATAAGGCTAATTCCGAACCGGGTTTTTTGCGTTTTTCAGAGCTGCCAGTTTTGTCATAGCGGTGATAATGAAGAAATGTTACTTCTTTGTGACGGTTGTGACAAAGGTTACCATACTTATTGTTTCAAACCAAAAATGGAAACTATACCAGATGGCGATTGGTACTGTTACGAATGTCTCAATAAAGTAAGTACTTCCAACGAACGAAGGTTAAAACTTAAAAGAAACTGCGGTTTTAAGAATTAAGCAATTGCATTTTTTGTTCTTCAGGCAACTGGTGATAAAGTTTGTATTATGTGTGGAAAGAAGGGCAACAAAATGTTAGAATGTGAAGGATGTCCCAAAACATTTCACATGAGTTGTTTAGAACCTCCAGTCACAAAGTATGTAGTTGTAGTTGTAGTCGTTTTCAATTGACATTGTGACGAAACATTACTGATTTTTTTTTGGTCATGTCATTTTCAGGGCCCCTAAAGGAAGATGGGCGTGTCCCAATTGTAGTCACAAGGTATTATTATTATTCTTTACGTTATTTACAAAATCTTATCGTTTATTTTGGAATTTTAGTCACCAAGTAAGAAGAGTTCCGGTAGTAAATCGAAATCCAAATCAGACAAAGAGAAAAAGGAATCTACTGCCGAAAAAGAATCTTCTAAAAAATCTTCCAACAACAACAACAACAACAACAACAACAGTAATAACAACAATAATAATAATAACGCCGATACATCGGCAAACTCAACACCGTCAACTTCCACCTCAACTAAATCGTCCAGTTCCAAAGAGAAGAAAGAAAAGAGTTCCAAACCGCAGGGAAATAAGGATCTCGCCGCTTGCAAGTAAGTTGCGATGGTTCACTAATCACTACCAACGACATACAAGGCCTACGCACGCTTACTTCGAAGGGGGGGGGGTCCCTCACCCGATAGATGGCGCTTTTTAGTCTTTTAAATACACTTGGCTTAATTCACACGAAATCCCGTCTCCTTCGCTCGAGGTTCGAAACTTAGAGCGGGCACCTGGTCACTGTACCCCCACCCATATATATTTGACTTGTGTGGTTGATAGATGGCGCTTTTTAGTCTTTTTAATACACTTGGCTTAATTCACATGAAATCCCGTCTCCTTCGCTCGAGGTTCGAAACTTAAAGCGGGCACCTGGTCACTGTACCCCCACCCATATATATTTGACTTGTGTGGTTGATAGATGGCGCTTTTTAGTCTTTTTAATACACTTGGCTTAATTCACACGAAATCCCGTCTCCTTCGCTCGAGGTTCGAAACTTAGAGCGGGCACCTGGTCACCTCACTTCGAAGGGGGTCCCTCACCCATATATATTTGACTTGTGTGGTTGATAGATGGCGCTTTTTAGTCTTTTTAATGCACTTTGCTTAATTCACATGAAATCCCGTCTCCTTCGCTCGAGGTTCGAAACTTAGAGCGGGCACCTGGTCACTGTACCCCCACCCATATATATTTGACTTGTGTGGTTGATAGATGGCGCTTTTTAGTCTTTTTAATACACTTGTCTTAATTCACACGAAATCCCGTCTCCTTCGCTCGAGGTTCGAAACTTAGAACGGGCACCTGGTCACTTTGAGGTTTACGTAAATTTTTTAGACTTAAACGCGCCTCTAGCGGAGAATCGTGGCGATTTAGAAGGTCCGGGAAAAAAAAATGGCGACCGCATGGGCCTTGTGATGGTAATTGGTAAGAGGTATTAAATTTTACATTACCATTAGGATAATCATTGAGGAGCTAGAATGCCACGAGGATGCTTGGCCTTTCTTGCTACCGGTTAACGTTAAACAATTCCCCACCTATCGCAAATTCATCAAGAAATCCATGGATCTCAGCACAATGAAAAGCAAATTAGAATCAGGAGGGTAAGTAATTAAATTAATTAATTAATTAATTAACGATGTAAGATGGTTAAGTCAAGTTTTCAATAAAATAAAATATTTCTTCGGGGATATGTTCACGCAGTTACAAGGTAAGAGAAGAATTTGCGACGGACGCGCGATTGATATTTGATAATTGCGAAACGTTTAACGAAGATGATTCTCCCGTCGGTATTGCTGGACATAATATGCGATCATTTTTCGAATGCCGATGGGCGGAATTATGCGCGATTTAAAAATTAAAAAAAAAAAAAACGCTGAGCTATAATTTATTCACGATGAATAGAATTAAATTAATCCGTCTATATTAGTAACGAACTAGTCCTCGGGGAAAATAAAAAACAAAAAAATTATCGGTTTCGTTTCGTTTTTTCTTAACTACCGGTAACTGAACTGAACTGATGTTGTAGTTAGAGATTAGCGAGTAGGACTATTTAACCGATATGCGAAATGTGTAAAAAGAATGTTTTTCGCGCATTAGAACTTGGGTAATTTGCGCAGTGTTTTAAAATAAATAAATAAATAAACGTGGATGGTGGAAGATATAATAAACGGCTAAATTTCAGCCTGATTAAGTGCCTGGCTTTGAAAAAAAAAAAAAACAAACAAACAAACAAGAATATTTCGTATTAAAGCTTTCAAACTTAGAGTAAAAAAACAAAAAATGGTTATTCTTCTGAATCTGGTCATTTTTTAATTCATATTTATTGATGGACTGCGCGTGCGCGAATTTGACCAGGTGTGTAAATTATTTAAAACTACGTTCGTTTCTTTCGTTCGTTCGTTTTTTTAGTTTTAACTCAGACTTAGTCTTTGATTAATTATTTTTTTCGATAGTGTCACATATTCTTCGTTAAAAAAAAAAAAAAAAAATCGAAATTTTGGTTTTTTTTTATTTGCATTTACACAATCAATCAATCAATCATGTTACTTCATCATAATGGACCATTAAATGGTCGATAATTTAATTATTTTTGTGTTTTATTTGAGGTGGTAAAGAAAAAAAATTACGGTTAAAAATTTTTTTTTTTGCGAATTTTTTTTTTTTTTTTTTTTTTTTTGCGAAAAATTTTTTATTTTTTTTTTTTTTTGCGAAAAATTTTTTATTTTTTTTTTTGCGACAAAAATTTTTCATCGTGCTCAAAACCAAATAGACAAAAAAATTTTCATTTTGATTCTTGCCCGTAATTGAACTTCCCATATGAATTTTCTTTATTAAAATATTCCCATTAAATTTTTTTAATTGTAAATTAATGAATTATTGGACGTTTATTATTATTATTTTTTTTCTCTAATTTAATTAATTTTTTTTAGGGTTTTCCATAAATCATAATAATATTTAAAATAATTTTTTTTGGTCTATTCGCCGTAAACAAACAAACAAACAAACAAACAAACGGTTGAATATAGTGATAATCAAGGTGACATTACATTTTTCACAGAAAGAAACATACCGCGTTTCCCCCCCCCCTTTTTTTTTCGAACAAATAACTTAAAAAACAACATTACACGGTGGGTTTGCGTTTGCGTTACCTCAGTACAAAAACTAACGTAAAAAACAATGAAATAAGTAAAGAAAAAAAAACAAACAAACTAACAAACAAACATAGCCCTGACCTATTTTTTTTAATATAATACAATACAATACTCTTCTCATTTCACCGTTTTTCTTCAGTACAGTAATTTTATTGTAAGATATAGGCCTACTTATTTAAACATCGGTAGGTGTCATTTTTTTTTTATTAATAATTATTATTATTATTATTAGTGTTTAAAATTGTTTTTTTATTAGTGGACCAAAATAAACATAAAAAAACAACTAAAAATTGACGACTTAACGGTTTTGTACTTGAATGAACAATATATATATATATATATATATATATATATATATATAAAATAAATCTCTTAATAGTAAGTGTATTTATATGTAACGTTGTGAAATTAACGGAACAACGGACGAAGACGGTTTTACGTTACGTTCGTAAAATTATTTAATTAAAATAACTTTTTGGACGATGTATAACAACCTATCAATTGATAAACTTTTCGCCCGTATTGCCCGTCGTGTATTTCAATATTTTCAGGGGATAACGTTGTAACTATGGATGGTGTACAGCACTCGTGTAGATACGTGTAATTCGTACCAACTTTTTTTGGTATATTAATCATTAAATAACATTTGAATGAAATAAAAAACAAAAACAAAAGACGCGGGGTTTATACCCCGGTTATTTATTAGTAAAATAAAACTTTTTAACTGTGGCCAGTCTGTTTTGCTAGCCAGGTCAGTCAGCCGTACATGAAAACTGAAATATCTCTGCCATTTTTACTTTTTTTTTTTTTTTTTGGAAATATCCGGAATTGTAGACAAGTGTAATTTGAGATTATTTGGAAAAAAAAAAAAAAAAAATTGTTTAATTTGCTTTCAGGTGGATAAAAATATGAATAGGGCAGTGCCACAACATTAAATTGAAATGTACAGGTTTGCTACTTGCAATAAAAACAGCCATTAGCTCTGTTATATACGTTTGCTTTCTTAATTTCCGCCATATGAAGTTTATAGGCCGTTTCCACTCCAGTCTCCAGTAGTCCAGTTCTCCTTGGTTTCGATTCCCGCCTTAGAGCGATCAGAACGCTGATCAAGTAGGACGGGTGGGGCGGCTGTGGCAACTGAATAAACTTTGAACATATTAATACTAACAGAAAGAATTAAGTATACTAGACTGGGTACCCGCCCCCCGGGGCTCCCAACCTCTCCGAATCACAGTTTTCTTGGGTACCCCGCCCCGGGGCTCCCGAGTCCCTACTCCCTAGTAAGCCAGGGATAAAAATTATAACAAAAAACTTCAAGTAGGCATAACCGGGTACTCGATCCCTCATAAAAATCTATATCTATATAAATCAAAGTCCTGACTGACTGATTGACTGACTGACTGACAGACTGACTGATAATCAACGCCCAGCCCAAACCGTTTGCCCTAGGAGGCTGAAAATTTGCAGGAACGTTACTCATAAGTAGTAGGCGCGTACTAAGAAAGATTTTTCCAATCCGCCGCCATCTTAAAAAATGGCGCCCAGAAAAGTAAAAATCTTGTCTAAGCAACAGAGTCCGCGCGTTTCAACCGACGGGCTGAATGGTTTTTCGGGTTCGATTTGTTGCCATTTTTTTAAATGGCGGGCAGAAACTTAAAACCCCTCTTTATGGAATAACATCCGCATGAAAAGTAATAAAAATTGTCCTGACGGGCTGACGGGCAACGCCGAGTGCCTTCGCTCCTAGGGTGCTACAAAAATATCAGTCATCAGTAAAATCTACCCATTCTTTATATCATTTTGATGGAAGTTCTTATTACACGCGAGCGACGCCGCGGGTAACAGCTAGTATTTGATAAAGATGTTCTGTGATTTTTCTTGGGTGTCACGGGCTTCTTCTTACACCGTAATTACAAGTTTCTACCTCTCTACCTCTATCGCTTACTCGGTTCATAAATACTCTGATTCACCAGCGCCGGTGACACGTGACCTTTCCCCGGCCTATACAAAATATGTAGGGGGGCGGGAACTTAAAAAAGCAGAGATTGAACCGTTTTCCCATCCCTCGTTTTTGCGCGCCCATCTGATGAAATGTCAACGGTAATTTTTTAAAATCGCCTATTTCATTTGCAACGAATCACACGATACCGGAGTTTAACTGCTGTGATTAGTCTAAATTAAGTTTTTTGTTATAATTTATTCATCAGTAATTTGACGAAATTAACACCGGGAGTTTTCAAGAATAGCTCCCGGTGACGGATTTTAAAAATTTTTTTTTCTTCTGAAAGAGAAAAATGCGACAAAAATTATGGTGCAAAAATTTTTTGGGGCAAACAATTATTAAGGAAGATAGAGCTAGTTTTAATTTTAATTGCCCTGGGTAGAAGATGGCACAATTTATGCTATAAAAAATGTCGACTGCTTATTTTCGGCTAAACCTAACCTAACCTAACCTAACCTAACCTAACCTAACCCAACCGAACCTAACCTAACCTAACCACACCTAACCTAACCTAACCTAACCACACCTAACCTAACCACACCTAACCTAACCTAACCTAACCTAACCTAACCACACCTAACCTAACCTAACCAAACCTAACCTAACCTAACCTAACCTAACCTAACCACACCTAACCTAACCACACCTAACCTAACCTAACCTAACCTAACCTAACCACACCTAACCTAACCAAACCTAACCTAACCTAACCTAACCTAACCAAACCTAACCTAACCTAACCTAACCTAACCTAACCTAACCTAACCAACTGTAAACATGAACGTTTTGGAAAAGGTAATAAAAGTAAGGTAATATAGCTTAAATTGTTCTGTTTTCTGTCCAGAGCAATTAAAATTAAAACTAGCTGTATCTTCCTTAATAATTGTTTGCCCCAAAAAATTTTTGCACCATAATTTTTGTCGCATTTTTCTCTTTCAGAAGAAAAAAAAAATTTTAAAATCCGTCACCGGGAGCTATTCTTGAATTTAGCCATTAACACCGTAAGTATAACGATTATGACACAAGTAAATTGTTAAATGATATGAAGTTTAAGGCACAAGGGTAGTAATTACTAATTCCACATTAATAATCGTTTAACTCGCTAAGCCTTTGTCTTAAATCTATTATGTGGCCCAATAGACATGTAATGGGTTTTATTTTAGCTACGGTTGAGTTTTAGGGCCACCGATGTTAGTTTCTTCTAAAACTACATATAAAGTATAAAACCTTTGATTGAATATGAATTTCTACTCCAAAATAATATTTTATTTGAGTATTAAAAGACAATTTTGCAAAATGCCCATGGTAATATTGTCAGGGGAAATTTGCTGGGTAAACAAAGAAATGTTGAACAATGGACAACAAACCTTTGGGGATTTTCACTCAAGGGCTCCCAGCTACCGAGAAACGTGGGTTTTTTTTTTTATTCTACCCTCTTTCAAAATAAATTACATTTAGTTGAATCCCGGTAGAATTAATAGCGGTTTTCCTCCATGTAATTAAATTATGTTTGGAACATTAAACAGTATAAAAAAAAAACTCAGGAAAGAGAAGGAAGATATTTTTTTAGGTTAGATTAGCATCTTAATTTCATTTCATCAACGTATGTCTTTCGGGGTAATGGTAAAGCTTGGCTTTTCGCTGAAGTCCATAAACTGAAGTAAATTGAAATTTGGGTTACATTCACTATGTAAAATAACCCTTATTAAAAATAGTAACTTCGAGTAATGTATTGCAGATTTTGCAGTTTAATGTCTAGGCTTATAGATAGTTTTCAGTAAAGGGGATACAGAAAATGCTTGCCCCTTCTCTCTGCTTAAACTTTAGTGCAGTGTTGTCAGGCCTTCTGTGAGTCAAGAACCGATTTAAATAAACTGAACTGCCAGTCTTTTTGTTTGCAATCTCTTGACTCGCCAACGGCCTGGCAACACTGGGGAAACGTAAAAAAAAAAATCACCTTTTGAAAATTAACTTTAATCGTTAGAATGTATTAATGGACCCTAGCTTGAATCAGGGGTTGAAAATCGTAACTTTTATTATATGAACATGAACCGAGTTGCAAGCTGCTAAACGTGTCTATTTATGAAAGGCACTCTCCTCTTTGTTGCTATTGATGCGTGAATGTAAGTGAACGATAATTGCATTAGCAATTTGGGATGGTCCGAAACTAGAATGAACAACACCCACTTTACTTATAATTTGGTTATAACTCCAATCATTACGAAAGATGAAAGTTAAACGTGCCATAAACAGTTGTAGATAAATGAATTGAGAAATAACAGACGCCAGACCCCTTAATTATACGACTTTTTCCCACCCAAACCACAGTGTACTTTCTTTGAAAAGAAATATGTTCTTGTTAACACGAAAATGTTTTATGTCGTTAAAACTTTTCACCCAGGAGTGAAGCCAGGAAATTATATTGAGGCGACACTAGGAATTATTAGCTCTCGTTTGCACCATTGAAACTATACAAGCTCCTCCCACTACTATAACTATCATCGCTTTTACAATAATTATTCCCAGTGTCATCTCTATGATATTAAATTAAATAAATAAATAAATGAATGAAAGTTTGTAGCCAATTCTATATTAGGCCAACCATTTTTAGAGAAATACATTCTGAGAAACGTTCTTTTTAGTAACCCAATTTTCTTGGCGAAATTCCATTTTTTAAAGGCGGCTATATACCCCCTATTTTTGCCTTCCAAATTCAATCTAATGGATTTAAGGCTTTGGGACCTTCCTATAACACTATTTTTCCCTTTTCCCCGCGTTGTACGTTTTCTCCCCCCCCCTATATATTCCTTTATATATCTTTAGTTCATCGTAAGAGGTCTCCCTAACGTCACATTACAGTCGTTTCACACGTGTTAGCCTTTTCGTTTAACCTAAAGGGCTAGTATAAAAAATAAACTGATTTCTTGTCCAAAAAGGAAACAAAAATGTTTTATATTTTTGTGATAGCTCAGATTTTGACATTACAACGGTGTTCATACAAAAATGGAATACATGGGAAACTCGGGGAAATAAATAGTCAGGGAATTTTTAGAATTTTTATAAAAATCAAGGAAATCAGGGAAATTTGTGGAGCTCGAGTAAGTTTAGTCTGGAGGTGTTGCTTCGACTAAAAAACACTCCGGTAGTTACTACTCCAAAGCTTGAGAAAGACTTCGATTTACAAAATTTTTGAGGCTTAAGAACAGGAAAAAAATTCCCTATTTCAAAACGTGAAACTATCACTTTGAAAAAGATATAGGTCGCCAGCGTCAAATTGCATCATGCAGATTTTTAAAACCGTCGGAAAAAATTGGTTGTGAGGCCAATTGGGAGACCCCCGATGAAAAAAAAGATATTACTACTCGTAAAAGGGAAAAACGGATCACGTCGACTCGCGAGGCTTTTATTTATGCCTGATGGTGAGGCTAAGGCACCAGGCAGGGAAGCCTGAAACGACTTAGATAGGATAATAAGAAGGCATTTTCAAAAATCTTGGCGGTTTGGGATTTAAAAACGATACCCAGGCAGCCATGAATGAAAAAATGGTTAGTAATGTAGTAGTTCTAGTAGTGAAGACACCCAACCTTGCCCGTCAGCCCGCCGCGACATTTTTATTTATTTTTTTTTGCTACCGTCTGTAAAAATGGCGGCCAAAAAATAAATGTATTTATTTAAATCCTAGTAAGTTATCTATTTTTATTTTTGGTACTTTTTGAGAGAAGCCAACTTCCAGGGGTAATCGGGATAATGTATTTCCTATGAGCCCCTGTAAAAATGTTCGACCGCATTACATCGGTGTACATAAAAATATAAATTTAGAAATTTTAATTTTTTAACTTTAATTATTTAACTTTGAATAGTTTTACATTCCCTTATACACTCCATGCTTAATCATCCTTGATTTTACGCTTTATGATGTATACAGTGACAATATTTAAACGGTAACCATTAAGCCCTGTCTTTCTTATGATATAAAATTAATGTTTAAAGCAATCCTTCCTGGAACAATTTTCTTATAATTCCTAAAGAGATAACGCCTCTTTTTAAAAGCCGTTTCCAAGAAAAGCTATTTTAATTTTTTCTCGGAAATTTCCTTACCTTTAGTTCAGTTCTCTACAACCAATTAAAGTTCTTGGAGTATTTTAGTATCTCTTTGAGGCGAAGACAATTGGCATTCTTTATCACATACGTATACAGGGTGTTTCTGCCATAAATTAAGGGAGATGTTTGTTCTTTGGACGAGTTTGATTCGAAAATGTTCCGTGACATAACCGTTTAATAGCTTGCGAATTTTACCATTTAGTTTCAAACTTAAGATGTTTAGGAGAAATTGTAACCTATATACACAACGGTTTAATTTACATTTTAGAGTGAATTCAGTTTGCAGTTGGCTCTCTCGTGTACTGATATGTAATTTGACAATAGTCCCATTGTGAAGCGACAATCTATAGGGTACTCGTAAGAGCTATTCTAGCGTTAGATGCTCCTTGATCAATGTCGTTCCTCTGTTGGAACAGATCTCATTATAATAATACGATTGTTAAAGTTTTGGAAAGAGAGAGAGCGAGAGACAGAGAGAGAGAGAGAGGTTGACTTAACTAGTATCTCATAATATATTCCTAAGGCGATGAGGAAGTTTAATTTCATGCTTCCACGATTATAAGTTTTCTGTTTCCCCCTCCAAAGTATAGTTACTTCCTCCCAACTAAGAGTTATGAATTTATTAATTTTTCTCTTGAAAATTTATTTTGGACTTTAATTATAAAGAATACAAACAAAGTATTTTTTAAGTGACCTTGATATACCATAATCCTAATTTTTTACGCCCCCGCCCGACAAGCTTACGGGTTGGAACCAAAGACTATTTAGTGTTTATTGTCTACATGGACAAGATACTCGTCCAGATTTCCAGTCCCTTGTAACGAAGGCCGGGTAGCTTTGTATAGTATTCTAGTAAAAATTTAATAAATTCTTGGGTAAGAGTGTATTATAAGGTCTGTTCAATCCCATCTTTGGTGGTCCGGCGGTTCATCCTTGGATGGACAGGCGTTCCTTCCCGCCCAATCTTCTAACTGATTGGATCCAACCTTCCGAGGAAATTAGGGCTAATTTATGCGATATCTATTATTACCAAAATGAAACGTCTATTAATACGTTCTCCGTGACAAATCGTCCTGAATTTCGGGCTGGTTGCCTTTACCCTTAAGACTTGGTGGCCCTAAACGTATTAACCTCATAATCTATATATTGACGGGGATGTACGGTACATTCTCGCCCCCCCCCGTCTTGAGTAGAGAGATGCTAGCTTGTAACTTGGGTTTTGATTAGGGTTTGCCCAACATTTTATGGACTGAACGATTGAGAGAATTTTATGTCGATATACGCTTTTAAGGAGATAGTTTACAAGCTAGGAGCATTTCTACACGGAGTGGTAAGATTTGAAGGAACGCTCTTGTATCAAATGACAGTCATACTCTCCTTGTATGTAAATACTCCTTGTATTGTCCTATGTTACATCCGCTTAGGGACCGCTTTGGATCCCGGGGAACGTGTATTATTATTTTGTTTTTTCTAACGTAACGCTTCTGCGTCGTTTAAGTATCTTTGGTGTCGTAATTGCAAGGGCTATTACACGATTGTAGTTTAAGGAGTAACCGCAGCGTGGCGCCAAGCGTTCCGAGAACCTTTTAAAGGCGCTTGCAAACTATTAATGGGCGCGAATCAAAAAGGAAAAAAAAAAATAGAGGAAAAAGAGTAAAAAAACAGACTGTTGGATGCGCGAGGAGTTCAATTTTTGTTAAACAGAAGGCGGGGAAACGAACGGACCCACGAGCGAAAGCGCGCGCTTTTAGGGGGAAGAGGAGGTCCCGGAGAGGCCGCCAGCGAGGGTGTGAGAGTGGGATCACTCCCGAAAGTATATCTGGAGAGGGGTTCAGGTGCGAAAGGCCAATGAGACGGACGCATCTACTCGACAAGATGCGTCCCAGTTGAATCCTCCGGTATACCCCGTACCATTACGTGGACAAGTTCGGGTCTCTCTCATGTAGTTTCGCGGGGCCCGGAAACTTAGATATCCTCTCGCAACTTAGTCGCTCGCCGTGGAAAAATGCGTTATTTTTTTCCTCCCATATTAGATTTAATCTTAATTTAAATTAATCTCGGAAAACCTTCCATAAGAGTTTCAAATACTTCAAAGAAAAGTTTATTTTTTTTTTATTTTTTTGTATTTATTTTATATATATTTTTTTTTATCCTTGGAAGGCAAAAGTATACGATTAATCGCGAAGTGGATGCTACGAAATATTCGGGATCTCGAGGGATGCTACTACCGGTATGCGGAGAAGAAAGGAATCGTTGCTACGGAGGAAAACTCCTCCTCGCAGGTGCCTATTTTGGGTAAGTTGAATTTCATTTTTTTTATTTATTTTTTTTTATTCGGTTTACGTATTTTTCGAATTTTTATTTTATTTTTTTTGGGGAATTATATTCTTACTCGTCCTTGGGGTGTGTTTTAGTTTATGGTAAATTTTAACCGGGTTACGATTGGATATATAACCATGCAGGGATCCGCAGTTACCCTTAAAGGTGTTACCCCTTTTCTTTTTGTGTTTTTTTTTATTGAACCCCTTATGGGAAATTACGATTTTTATTTCGTTATCGAAGTTGGAGATTTTTTAGATTGATTTTGAAACCACGGCGTGCGGTTTTACTCGATACAAAGTTTAGTTATACGCGATTTGTTGTGGGACTGGGAATTATATAATTTAAATTTAGATTAAGTTATTTTATTATTACTATGGGACTGGCAATTTACTACGCTGTTAGCTGTTTTATTTTTCTGGTAAATGGAAAATTTTTCCATTGTCTTATAAAATAATTAATATTATTTAAAATTAATGGAGAATTCTATTGGGTTATCTCCCATGGAGCAATAAAAATTGTAATAGTAGTTTCTAGCTTCGTTAAAGACTGTTTTTGTGGAATGGGATCTCCTATTTTTATTGCTCCGTGAGGATCCAATGGAATTCGCCATAAGAAGAGACGTTGATAGCTTATAGCAAAATGTTTAAACTTTCTAAAGTTACTCTAAAATTACTTCAGAATTATACAGGGTGTTTCTGAAAGGTTTGTCAGAAATTATGGGGATGTTCTTTTCATGATTTCCGAGTCCAAAATATAACTTCTGTGACATTTTGTGATGAGGACCACCGTTTTCAGTTATGTTTTACAATTGTCCTCCTTAATTAATTAAATTAGCTTTATCTTTCGGTTTATTAATTGAATTTAAGGGGCCATTCGTAAAACACGACTTCCAATCTTTAAGTTGAAAACGGTGTCCCTCGTGGCAAAATTACGATAAAAGTTACATTTTTGACTCGAAATTATTAAATGAACATCCCTCTTAATTTCTGACAGACTTTTCAAATACACCCTGTATAATAATAGAAGTAAGTATTTGCATACCTGATAAAATTTAGCGCTAACGTTACGGATATAAATGAAGAAATGTATTGCTTTTTAAAAGAAGAAATGCGAAGAATTCAAGCAGATACGTTCGTTTCTATGTCAGTGAGTTTGATAACAAAAGATATCTAGCTTTGCCCGAAAGCGGAATAAATACCCTACTTTAAGAAAAAGAAAGGGCATCTTTTGATGGCCGTTTATACTTTTTTGATGAGTTTGACCTATATTTTTTATGGCCAAGTTACAATATGTACGACATGTCGTTATCCTAGTTTGAATTTCTTTTCTCTTTTATTAGAGATTTCATCTAATTTTTTTTTACTACTGCAATATTAGAAACTTAATTGAGTAGAATTCTACTCAATTAAGTAATACGTAAATTACCGTGTTGTCCGCATGATATTTCTTGAAACTCCTGTCATGGAATTGATTACGTTTAAGGCTTAAACTAGTTTTACTTTCAAGGATTTATTTATATAATTAAGTGTGGAATTAGAATAAGTGTAGTTAGGTGTATATTGGTTGGGGGGGCGGGTGGTTGAAAGGACAAGGAGGATTTAGTGTGGAGTGGGAATAAACCTTTATGTTGTAACCAATTAATTACGTACAAGGAAATACTATAATAATAATTTTTTTGTGTTCCAACCACAATATAAATATGTTACGGAATTTTATTATATGAAACCATTAAACCGCGTAGAAAAATTACCTAGTAAAATAATAAAATAAAATAGATCTTAAGCCTAACAATAAAGCCATAATACCCGGCGTAGCTTAGGCTAAATGGACTATATCTTAAAAGGAACTATCTTTCCCCGGTTCTAGACTATACCTAATTTCTCATAGAAAACCCGCTGCTTACGTAGGTATACTTATTCTTAAGTTCTTTTTAGCGGAACCGGAAACATTAGAGGGGGGGGGGCAGAGGAATGGGGTTGGACATGACTAGGAAAGAAGGGATGTGAACTAAAATACGGTAAAAAAAAAGAATAAAAACGGTTTCTCTTTCCTTCACCCATTCTGCTCAAATAGTTTCCTTTTTCGTTATTATTTTTTTTTACTATCCCTGAGTTTTTGCAGTTTTTTTTCTTTCCTCTCTCTCTCTACTTTCTCTATATCCCCACTCTCAACTGCCGAGAGGGTAGACACTCTTAACTGTATCCCATATATAATTTAAAATTAAAAACATGCTCCAAAAGTAGTAGCTATCCCCTCGTGTTTTTCTTCAGGATTTTGGAAGATGATGCGCTGGGCTTCTTAGGAAGGCAGAACGAGGCCGTTTTTGCTCGATTTGACTGGGTTCCAATGATGCACCATTTCCCGCGCGTTCGAAGGACCCCTCCTCCCCCCTTCCCTTCCCCCTCGTTTTTTTGGGGGTCCCTGTCTCTGACACGCTTTTACTATATAACATTATATATTTCACTTTTTTTTATGCTCGGAAAAATTGAAGACGGTGAATGATTATTTCGTGATACGCTTGAATTCACACGCCGGTACTCTGCTTTGGGCGTGGCCGTCTAATACTTAGCTTAAGCTGATATATATATACTCTTCTCTTTTTATAACGTGTCCGCCGGTGTCCGTACGAATTAAAATTACCCCTACACGATTGGTATCATAGTATATAGGCGTTATGCGTTAGTCTTATCTATTTAAGTTTGGGTCTTTTTTTCTTCTTTAAATATTTTATGGTGATTTTTATTACCTGGTAAATAGATGGGTTTTGTTTAGGATAATATAGTGTGCTCGTGCATTTTCGCGCGTAAAAGGATACCACGTGGTTATTTAACTATTGTGCTTAACACGTGGTGTCATTGTAGTATTTTTGGTATTTTTTTAAGGGAAGCCAACTTCCAGGGGTAATTGGAATAATGTATTTCCTACGAGCCCCTGTAAAGATGTTCGACCGCATTACATTAGTGTACATATATTTAAATTCAGAAATTTTTGTTATTTAACTTTAACTATTATTGAATAGTTATACAGAACTTTTATATAGATATAGATAGAAAATACTTGGTCTGTTTAATAATTAAGATTTTAGGCGAAATTATCTGAAGCTATCCTGAGTTATCTTTGTAAATAGAGATCATTATAACCTAAGCCTTTAATATTAGACAGATATAACCGTTAAGTTCCCTATAACATAATTAGGCTCTTTAACAACCTATAACACCGCACCCCAAATTTCTGGACGCTGGTCCAAATGGCTACTAAAATATTTCTAAAGATGTTGATAAGAAATTTATAGGTCAAGACTCGCTGGGATTATTACCATTTTTACGACAGCGCTAGGCGTTAGAAATCGGAACAGAATTTTGGATCATACACTAAGCTATATTTTAGGCTTAAGATATGTCTTCCCATTCATATCTATATATATATATATATATATATATATACTAAGAAATAGGTCAAATCCGGCAGGAAAGAGACGAAAATGGGTGGTGGATATGAAATCGTCGATATATTCTCGACAAATCCAAAACCATCCATGTCTTGTACGGATTATTGTCAAGTTGATCATGTTTCTCCAGCAAGAAGTGCCAAACTGTGGGATAAATAGAA
Source organism: Phalangium opilio (assembly GCF_054372755.1). NCBI lineage: Eukaryota > Metazoa > Arthropoda > Arachnida > Opiliones > Phalangiidae > Phalangium > Phalangium opilio. The sequence continues at coordinate 905,766 of NW_028324189.1, forward strand.
GCGCTGGTATAATAGACACCAGGCTTCGTAAAAAATTATTGTACCACTCTTACCACTATGTAATTAAGTTGGAATTTTTAAAGTAGTCCTTGGGACCAGTGAGACTCGTGGTATGAATTAAATAAGTGGTCCAACGATTTAATAAGCTGATTTTGGGCTTGTAGACGTGTCTTATATCGAAGATGTTTTTAATTTCGACACTAATTGTTTTAAGAATAGGTTAATTTTAAAAGAGCAATTTAGAGTAATTGCCATTTTACTCTAAGGATATGTTATAGGGAATTTTCGAATATTTTTTTAAGAAATTTAAAATATAAATAAATTTCATTTTCCATCATCCCCAACTCTCGAGCTATAATACAGAATGCAAAATTTTCTCGAGCTACAGAATGCTTTTCGCATCTTCTTTAAAAATGTTATATTTTGAACGTTGCAATTTTCGTCGTGTATATATATATATATATATATGGGAAGAATACTTTTTTGGATGGTATCCAAGTTATCTTCCCCGCCCTGCCTGGGCCAAAATGCCAAAAATGGGAAAGAACTAGAGAATGCCCTAAATTTTTGGGGAAAAGTGAAGCCTAAATGTTACGAAAACGAACGATGCATGCATGTATAGGTGGAGGAAAGTGAGGAAAGGGTTATAAAGGGGTTGAAGGAAAATTAACCAGGCCACTCACTATACACAGCTATACTTCTCTAGATTTGAAGATAAGATGTAATCAGCGATTCATTTAACTATGGTTAGTTGATTTAAATGGTTTGGGATGTTTACTTATAGGGAAAACCTAAAGTTTCGTGTTCATTACTAAAACTTAATTACTTGTATCTTATTTAATATTGTAGATTGAAACGTGGTTCCAATTGATATATTATTATTAATTATTTTATACGCTCTTTCGATTTAAAAGGAAATTATTCTAGCCCTAGTATAATTTTAATTTGTAAATTTAACTATTTAAGTCTATAAATATCTTTCCTATTCTGGGAGTTACCTTAACTATGTCTTCAATGAGCGCTGATCAAAATATGTATACACGCCACCTCTTTATTAGACACGAGTGTCTACATAGAAGGTACTTGCGCAAAGTTGAGCGGTACTTGGTGTTACTCGCGAAATCGATAAGCTTAGCGAGCTAAGTTGTTTTAATAGCGGCAATTAGTGCGAATTAATAATAGAAAATTTTGGGCAAAAAAAAAAAATAACTTTCCCTCATTTTATTTCTTCTTAAAAATTGTAAACACATATTTTACAAAAACGGTATACGATGCATTTAATTTTTTTTAAATTTAATTTCTGAATATTTAATGACATAAATTACTAATATATAGTCAATAATTCATCCAATGAGAGGTTCAATAATTTGGAATTCTTTTAGGGGTATTTTTATTAGGCCTTAGGCCTTGGTCAGTTTAACATGGCTTTAGACCGTGTGAAAATGTCAAATATATGTATAGAGCACGCGTGTGTAGCCGTTATCTCGGTGTTGACCCCGTGTTTACTTCGCATTGAGTACGGTATTTTATATAAACGAGTAATAAACAAAGAGCTGGGTACATGGGATGGTGTTGGTGGTGGTGCTATACTCTAAGGTGATGGTTTGAGGGAATTTATGGGTACTCTAAAAATGTCTTGGTCGTCTTTATTTTTCCAAAGAGCGACGTTACGACTAAAAGAACATAATTCAATCGCTTGTTATTTTCTACTTTGGCTTTTTTCGTTTTGTCTCCGAGTGTAGGTCCTAAAATGTTCGGACTAGGGTTATTAGAAAACGTGGCTTTTTGGTTGTCCACGCAAATTATCTATTAACTTGAACTTTGAACTCGCGCATTCACCTCGAAGAATAACTCTCATTAAAAATTAAAGGTTTTCCACTGAATTATGAAGATAACTCATGGAATACCTTCAACTATTTCTTAAATAACCATGATGGTTAGGATGTACTAGTTCTTTTCCACTAACACGTCTTCATTCTTTGGTGTCGGCTAGCTCGACTCTTGGTGTGTGTATGTGTATGTCGTTGAAAGCTCGCTCCATAAAAGTATAGTACACTTTTTGGTACAATTTGTATCATCCGTAGCAATGGGGGGGGGGCTAGGATATGGTGCGGCCATTTCCACTACGACACTATCGTTTTCGCCCCCCCCCCTACGGGTCCCCTTTGGCGATTTGATTATAACGCGTGATACATGACGGTACATTTTCTCCCGTTTTTCCTTTTTTCTTTTTTGAGAAGGGGGGCTTTTAATATCGACGTCGACTTAATGTGTCGAATTTTTGCTTCTAATGTCAGGGATTGGCATCCGCCGCGCTAGATACTGAGACAACTATAGTCGGAGTGTACTAGATGGTCCAAAATTAATGATTTGTGTCCCCCCAAATTGGTAATGACTTTTATTTTTGTCTGAAGTAGATGCGTAAGAAGTTAAAGTTATAATACCGGATTTATTAACTAGAAATTATTGAGAACCCCGAATGGAATCTTTCTTAATTTTGGTATTTTAGTTACGTAATTTGCATAAAATTCTAAATGAGTAATTGAGTTGGTATAAAAAAGATATGAAATACAACGCGACGTCGAAAATATTTTTAAGCCTTTTAAATCCACGTCACTCGGAAAAGTTTAAATCCACTTAAATTTTGCGGCCGACAAAAACATATATTTTTTTTAATATAATTTTTTTTTTTGTCTTTTAACTTGCTTTTAATTCCAATCACAAATGCTCTTTTTTTCCCCGACAAATTTAACCTCCATAAATAAAAAGAGGGAAAAAGATATCACGGCTAAAATTAACTTGTCATATATTCTTTTGGTAAGTTATGGTAAAATAAACCGAAATAAAAGTAGCATTATGTATTAATAAGTATGTAAGTTGATTCAATACTAATAATCTAAAACCATAAATTGAGAATAGTGTAGCAAGTCAGTCTTTACTTGTAGCTTCTACGTCGGTTATCAGAAAAGCCACGTAATTATAAGATTCATATTAGAAATTAACCAATTCATGTGTGCACGGTCCATTTAACTTAGTCATATTTGAAAATTCACAGGCGTTAAATCACTTCCCGTACAATGATAATATTAAAACTAATCAAGATTTATGACGAAATGGAACCAACTACCAGGAGGTGTGCTTTAAATTTTCTTTTATATTATATTATAATATGATATAAAAAGAACTTTGAAAAAAAAATATTAATGAAAAAATCATCAATTTGGCTTATTTTGGGTGGTGGACTCGTGGAAAAGAAGCTGTGTGACACAAGGGAAAGTATAATCCCTTTTTAGGGTAAAAATAAAGTTAGAAAAATCGTATTATCCACTTTACTGTGCTGTGGGATATCTTTTGAGATAACTAGTCTACCCCCTAGCGCGTTCCAGGATCTTATTAAGCTAGAAGATAGTCCATTAAAAGCTACTAAGGGCACTTGTATCTTCCGTCATCTGCTAGGGACAGCGTGATGCGAGAAGCAGCGAGATACGTCGTGAAATTTTCTTTTATTTAACCAGGCCTATATCACCCTTCTTTCGTTAAAACTTCATTCTATTCAATTTGGCTTTCGCGTGCTGCTGCCCCAACAAAAACTGCATGCACGCCTCGGACCCCTTCCTTGCTATTGGCCGTTTCACGTTTAAATCCTTTTCCCGCCAAATATTAACTTTCTAAAAGAAGAAGAAGAAGAATAAGAAGGAGAGAGACTTTAGAAATTTCGTAAGAGAAAAGGGGTCCCTTTGACTTTATTAGCTTCTGGATTGAATTGAATTGAAAATTTTCTCTCTCTCTCTCACCCAAAAATGGGGAGGGGAATTTACGAAACTTTTCAACCGCATCTTTTATTATTAAAAATAGGATATTTTAGGATCTATAGGCCTATATACCAACGCCTGTTGGTTCAAATTTAGTTTAAAGGGATAGTTTCAGGTTATTTCAAGAGATGTAAAAAAAGGGGTAGGGAATCCTTAGTATCTGGACATACAAGGGGGTTGATACATTGCCTTCACTGCGCACTCTCATGATACAAAGAGATTACTGCGCAGGCGCCAAAAAGTGAGGTGGAAGTCTAAGTTTTACCCCCTCTTAGTTATACCGAAATGGTCCATTTTCAAAATTATTTGCTAGGACCCGTTGTATCGTGAAACTAGACCTTAACCAATAAAGTTTGTTGCAGTTGGTTCGATTATGTTCAGATGGCGAGCTGATACCCGTTTTAACAGCTTTAGATTTCTAAAATAGGGTTACGGGGTTCAAACTTTCTTTGACTCTATTGAACTCTCAAACTGATATCTCCTCCACCCACTCGCTTGGTGGAGTAAGAAGGAGTTTTTTTTTTGTTGCAAAGGAAAATTTGAATGAGAGGCTGATGGAGTCTTGGTGCAGCACTGTGCGGTTGTTACTAGTTTTGGCATTTTCATAAAGCCATCTCCAAATGACGAGTTGGGAGTAGCTTTTTTCTTTACTTCTCTTTGAGGAGTTATTTTAACTGGGCCGGGCGCATTTTTCTCTGGAAACCGCCTTTCAATTTTAGAAATGGATTATATACAGAGCATCATTCTGCACTTTTCTTAAGGAGGTTTAACATTTTCTAAAGAAAATTGGTTGTGCCTCCCATTGAATTGAAGGTCAAAATGTGTCCAGAAAACGTGTCGTGATGGCTTCACTTTCTCAAATTAATTTTAGAAAATTTTAATTATTATCTGGACTTTTTAAAGTCTATTATACTGCCAGTCTATTTAGATATTATAAAACTTATAGTAACTTACAGTTTTGGCTTTAAACTATTGGGAAGGGTGTGACGTCACGAGAACGTTCTTAGTAGCAGACTGTACCTTAATAGTTTTATAATACTATTAAATTGCATCTTTAACAGATCTCTTCATTGTACCTTTTATCCGCATTTTTTTTTGAGATGGGGTTAGTTGTTTCGGAAATGATGCAAAAATCTAAAAATAACCTCACAACAAAATCGAGGTCTATTCTCATAAAAACTCACCAATTCTCCTTTGGAATTTTTATACGGAAAACTTTTACAATGAAATTCAGTTAATGTGACGGGGGTATTCCCTGGTATTTTTTTTTGTTGTTATTTTTATGTTTTTGAAGAGCTCGCGACATTGAGAGAGAGAGAGAGAGAGAGAGAGAGAGAGAGAGAGAGAGAGAGGCTATTTCTTCCGTTACAGGCTGGAAGGCACGAAAACCTTTTCTGCTTTTACAATTTTCTGGCTCAAAAACGGGAGTTTTGGGCTTTAGCTGACGGCGGAAAAGATGGGGTGAAGGGGGATGAACGTTATACGAAAGAAATGTTGAATAATGTCCTAACGCAGTCTTTCGTGTGGATTTACTGGGGCGTGAGTTTTTATTTTCCATTTTTCGGTATAGCCTACCCCGAAAAAGAGCGGGATTTTTTACGCCACACACAAAATAATATATATGTACTAAAAAATATCTATGAGTCGGTCGGTCAAGCCAAATGATATTACTTCTCTAATGGATATTGAAAACTTATAAAATTCGATTTCAAATGATTATTACTTCACCTGTATGCCACTGTTTCACCTTTACACTTAAAGGTATACTCGGGGCTAGAGTTATTTCGTTTTTAATCGAAAGAGCGTGTAAAATAATTAATATATCAATTGGAACCATGTTCCTATCTACAATATTTGAGAAGATACAAGCAATTAAGTTTCCGTAATGGAAACGAAGCGGGCACCCCTATTGGACGCCTAGTATCACCTAACGGAAGCGTGCACTCCTATTGGACGCCTAGTATCACCGACGGGTTCGTCCAATAGAGAGACTCCCCAGTGCCTCGCCCTCGCGGGGAAGCCTAACGCGTACTGAAACTTAAATCGCTTGTATCTTCGTTAATATTGTAGATAAAAACATGATTCCAATTGATGTATTAAATTTTTTATACCCTCTTTCGATTAAAGGAGAAACAAATTCAAGTACAGGGTATCCCTTTAAGGATGATGTTTAATGCACACGTTGACTTGAGTTACAACAACTTTCTTGAAGGTTTAAAACAATAGTTTTCAGTTTAGGATCTCTAAGGGATAAAATATGAGGACACGTTATAAATAAAAGTCCACCGTATTACACTTCGCATGACGAATTTTTTTGTTAAAAATTGCCTGCAAGATAAAACGATTAAAGTGTGTTTAAAAAATGATAACTCACCTAATTATTAATCGTTTTCTTCTAAAAGTACCATACCAGGTTGAAATATTTTACAGGTATACTTAATCTCATTTTCCTTAGAAAATGATTTAATGTACATTATACTTAAGTGCCTGGTTCTGTTATATACATTTCAATATTTGGTATTATAACCTAAAATGGACACACACCTCATCGTAGAATAATAATACTCTGAACCCAATCATGTTGATAGCAATTTCACTTGTATAAATGGATTGAAATCGAATGCAAGTGCCCATTTTCTCGCGACAAAATGGCTCTTGCGCTGGCACACGCTTCGGGGCTCGGGCTGAAGCAGTATACTGTTGGCGCGTCATGTTGTCGATGGAGGCAACGCGGGACGCGAGAAGCTGCAGGACATTTTTCTCTAAACAACTTTATCACGAGAACGTGAATAGAGTCGAGAAAAATATAAATCACGAAGATTGAAGAATTTTTCGGTGCCATTATTTAAAAGGGGGAACACGAGTGCAGTCGGACCGGACCTACTTTTCAAGAAAAGAATATGCCGAGGTTGATAGAGAGTGCGTGGAAAGGTTTCTTGGTAGCCAACCCCTTTAAAAGTGATTTTTATTGATTCTTCTATTAATTTTATAAGACCAATCTGCATAGTTAGTGAAACATCCAGGAAATACCTCCAAATGGTTTACTTTTAAAGTTCAAATTAGTTTCAAATGATATTTCATGGATAATTTGAAATTAGCACTTCCCATCAATCACGTAATACCCTGCCTTCTTGTTAACAAAACTTAAACTCCCCTTAGCATTTCATTTGAGCCTCACTCAGCCTTAGGGCAAAATTACATTTTGAACTCAAAATCTTGCAAAAACCTCCAGTTTAACATTCTATTAACCCCGAAAGACTGACTGCAGAGTAGTGTATGGCATTTCTTCTTCCTCGAGAGCGAAAAGAAATACTTTCATATTCTCTGCGCTTGAGCTTCACGTTTCGTCTACTATAGAATTTTAGTGTGGAGGAGTGAATGGGGAGGTCGCAATTTTGACGCTACTTTGAGAGGGGGTAGTAAGGGGTATAAGACGCTGTCTCTCTCTCTCTCTCTCTCTCTCTCTCTCTCTCTCTCTCTCTCTCTCTCTCTCTCTCTCTCTCTCTCTCTCTCTCTCTCTCTCTCTCTCTCTCTCTCGGGTATGATTCATGGAGAAAACAGTCCAGACTACTTTCATCTCGAGCCCTTCCTTCAAAATCACCCGTCCGTTGTGCATTTGTTTCTTTTATATACGCAGCTACGAAAAATATCTTTAAAGAGAGCTATAGATTGTAATGGACAAATTTTCAACTTTTCCAGATAACTGTTAGTGATATTATGTTTACGAAATTGCCTATCTTAACGGTAATTTACCAAATACAGCCCTAACACACCGATTTATATCGCGCAGTAATTTTACCATGGTAATTTTATTTTAAATTTGAATTTATAATTTACCATTTTGAAAAATTGCGGTAATTTCACTTCACCAATTACCCAAGAATATTTATTAGTTAACTTCGACTTAATTTACTTTAAATTGTGTCTTAATAGAATTCCCGAAAGATAATAATTCCTCTTTCCATAAAATCGAATGAACTTTTAAAAACTCATTATTTCGTTTTTTCGTATTTTAATTCTTTCCGAAAAAACGTGGTTTTAAAAATCGGGGGGGGGGGGGGAAGAAGATTCTCAGTAATTAAAAACTTGGTTATGCCTTTCGTGAAACGAAGTAGTTTTTTCCCATCATACTTTGCTGCTGCTCCCAGTTTCCATAACTAAGCCGTCGTTTGAAAAGAATCAAGGAGTCATAAATCACAATCGCCAAGCGTTTCTTTCTCGTTAATCGTTTCCAAATAGGATTCGTTGTAAGTTTCGGTTCAACCGGAAGTTCAGTACTTGAGGTAGACCTAAATGGCTGTAGCATTATCTGTTCATTACGTCTTCAGGCAGTTTTACTGAGCATGCTAAAAGGGTGGTAGCACCGAAGTACAGCAGGGTTCATACAAGCCTGGAAAACCGGGAAAATTCAGGGAAATCAATAGTTGACAAAAACCTCAGGGAAATTTCGAATTTTTAGTAAAATTCAGGGAAATTTGCGTTAACATGTTCATAAACATACCCTCCATAGGATTAACATTTGTTCCATAGGATACTCCATATATGGGAAAAACCTGGAAATCTCAGGGAAATTTGTTTTCCAAAAGTTGTATATGAACCCTGCACAGTGGTTTCTTCAATAATTTTGAATCGAAACTGCAACTTTTGTGACATTTCGCCACAAATTATGATTGAATTGTTACTGTATACTTCTGATTACGTACTTCTGGTGACTGGTTTCACTTAGCTCTCGGTATCAACTCATCTCACCGTTTCTCAATTAAAAGTTTGGTAGCTAGAAACTTTCTCTACTTTCTTTTAAGAAAAAAAGAAGAAACCTTTCGTCTTTAGTAATTGAGTCATAATCCGTAAGAAAAGAGAGAAAGATAGAGTCTGAGTCACTAGTTCGAAGGTGAGATCCGAAAAGTTGTACTTTAGTACAGATATATTGATCTCTTTTTTTCTTCCCTACCACTCACAATATACCTCTAATGGAATACAATAAACTAATTACGTTCTTTGGTAGTTGGGGGGTCGTTCTTTTAAAAAGGTATCCTGCTATGTAATATATAACCCCTTTTTATGGCACGGGGTTTTTCCTTACTGGATTAGTGGGTGCTGGTGCTGTACATTACGTACGTTAAGCCTTGGTAGCAACCGAAATTCTTGAAACCTAATTTCTGTACAAGAAATTTGGTCGCGGTTTCAACTGGTTGTCTATAATTCGGATCAATTATTAGGTGCGGATAATTGGGAGTGATTATTTCTCATGGGAACAAAGTATTGATTGGCTCTCGCTTCAGAAATGAAGACGATATTGATAGCAAATTAATACAAATAGTATGCCTACAATTCCGTTATACTCTGTTCAATTAGTGAGTGATTGATTGATTTATTGCACAGTTAAAATTTCTACACATACAGGGTGTGTCTCTAAAAGGTTTGACTGTAATTAAAGAGTGGATTATTTGGGTTAGTCTAAAATGTTCTAAAGAGCCACCCTTTTCAAGTTACATTTTCGGCTCAAAATCGCCCCCTATAATTTGAATTTGACATTCCGTTTTTTAGTATCTGATTTTTCCGCTTCAGTAAGCCAATTTATTTACCTGAAGGAACCTCTTTTGTTTTATTAATTTTAAATCGCAAATTAGAGGCAATAAATAAGCTGCTTTTTCTAAACCATTTAATTTAACAATCCACAAAAATTATTAACATATTAAAAAGCGGCGCGAGCTCGAAAACGAATTAAAATACGACTCATTTAATATTAAATGCTTCTCTCACATTAAAAATTTAAAAAGGAAATAAAAATTTTCCTTATCATTTTCGTCGCGGGGAAATATGACTAGCTAGAAAAGCTTGCAATTTAAGTTTGCGTTAAAAATCTCGCCGCAAGAAAATAGCAATTGCGAATTACGCAAGCTGGGTATTCTTAAAACAATTACAAATTCCAAAAATAGCTAGATCGCAGGGTTAGTATGAATCCTGGTTTATAAGTTCAGAGATTTGTAAAAATGTGGTATGCAGAGAAAGATCGGAAATTTAAATGATTTTTTTCTTATATTACCCACATTAAATATTTAGAACAATAGTAATTGGGCCTAAAATCGTCTACAAAAATGTCAGGGAAAACCTGGAGAAGTTTGGGAACTTTCTATTGGATACGAACCCTGCCTAAGAGGTACACTAAATCAGTTAGCTACTTTGAACCCATGCTTTAGTATATACACTCTCCGAGTTTACCAAAAAATCTTGCTCATTGCGCTAAATTTTTTAAAATGTATAATTTAAATTTCTCTTCCAAAGTGTATAGCTCCAGTTGGAGCTCTAGCCAATTGGGAGGTAGGCTTTCACCATTAAGGAAGCCAGTAAGTGTAGCTTCTCCAGTGGTATTATCGTCGACATGGAGGCTATTAGGCCCCAGGAACTAGAGAACTATAGCTCTTATGTTATTTTTTCGTTTAAAAAAGGCAAGCATTCCTTCGTGGCAATTTTATCGCATTCTTGCCGAGTGAGAGAGAGGGTTAGGGTTAGAGAGGCGGGCTACACTTTAACAAGAATTCGCTCAAATTATTTTTCGCTTCTAGTTTTGAGAATAAAAGATCTGCGGCTACAGTGGCCATTCTAGCGCCTTCCCTTGGCTACTTGTCCTTTTTTAGCATCTCTCCTTCCGTTTTGAAGGCGACGCGACTTGGAATTGGGTGGTAGGGTGGGCGGTACGTGCGGCGAAAAACCATTAGAACATTTTTACTCGTTACTCTTCGAGGACTCTAAATTGGTCTAATCCTTTTAAAACTTGTACTATAACCTTTCTTTTTTGTTAAAGAAATGTAGCCAGGGACTTTTGTGGTAGTATATCACGTGTACAATTGTAAAAAGTGCCCGTGTTATACTTGATGAAACGTTTCGTGTCGTAAATGAATAATTTAAAGTTGTATAGTTGTTATCAAATTGATGGAGTGGTTTTTGTAGTAGCCTTGATATGAATATTCTTCAGGTTTAACTTTTGTGAGCTCAGTCATTTTGTAAGGCAAAGTAGCCAAGTACTGATTCAATCTGAGCTGATCGAAATGTATGGACTAATAACTTAGCGGAAATAGAGTAGTGACACTCAGTGTTAAACGTCTCATAGGAAATTATGTAGTCAAAGGGTGAAAGGTGCCATTATTCTATAAACATTCCATAGGTGTCAGTTACGATATAATTGGTTGTCCAACTTCTTTACGAGAAAGCCATTATAAAATTTAACCCCAACTTTTTAAGAAAAGGGGCAAAAGAGTTCAGAATCGTTGTTTCATTTGCGCATGCGCGTTGCCATTTAGTAAAAGAAGAATAAGGTGAAAAAGAGGTATATACTAAGGGGGTTTAGGCCCTGGTTGGGGGTTCTTCCGCTTGGCCTATTATAACCCACAGATTTTAATGACATGTCAGGTGAATTTATGTTTTTAGAACTTTTAAAGTCGCTTCCCTTTTTTATTTTACTTCCCATGGAAAGGATGGAGAAGGAACTATAGAAGAAATTGCGAGTACGATTCTACTTAAACTTTTTTTTTCATTCTTTTTCTTTCTCTTTTTCCCCCAATGGTATTTTTTTGCCTCAAAACCTCAATTTTAAAGGACAAGACTACATATTTTTGTTTCTCACACTTTATACAGGGTATGTACACCCATAGAAGCCATTGTACTATCACTCTTTTTAAACACCCTGTATTACATCCGCAGTTATCAACAAAAGACCTAACCCTTTGAATTGAAAAACCAAAAATTTTAAAATTATTTCGTTATAATGTTTTATGGTAAATCCTCTTTATCTCGAATTTTCTAGTCCGTTAACGTTTGAGAGTCATTTTTAACTCTGAATTATGACGTCAGATGACGTTACGTTTTTCAGATAAAAGCGACGCGGTACTGGAACCCTTTTTTCTTAGTTTTTATTCGGTATAAACAAATCGAATGTTTCCACCCCTTTATGGTTTGCTATTATCTGCTAAGGTTACGTCAGGCATTAAATTTTACACGTACAATGCAGTAGGGGAGAATTGTTTCTAACGAAAAGCGCGAATAAATATGAGTTAGACACGTTTCTGGCTTCGGAGCTTGAAGGTTCCAAAAACCCCTTATCTTTTTTTATTTTTCTCTATTGTCTCTTATTCGTCAGTGTGGTTAAAAATGTAAGCTTATGAATGGAGTAACGAATTTTGCGATCCCCCATCGTTGGTGAGTTGAAATTGATCATTGTGTGTGTCTGGATAAGTTGATTATTACTTGGGGAATTAAGTCCTGGAAAGTCGGTTGCGTTTCCATGAGTTTGCATATAGTATGTTCCAAATGGTGGTTGGGTTATTTTGAATCAAAAATGTATACTTTTATGGCATTTTTTCCACAAGGGACTATAATAAACAAGTTATGGTTTGGAGCGTTTTACCCCTTAAATCTGATTATGAACTTCATAGCTTGTTTGCTAAAAGATCTCGCGAGGTATTATGGGATGAATAATATAAATTAAGCTTCTATTAAACCGGAAACGAGGAAATAAGGCTTGTTCTTGTATTTGAACCCTTTGATAGCTTCGATCGTAATTTTCTTCTTGTGTTGTGATTGCCCAACATCCAAAATCCAAAATTCAGAATGAAGACTTTGTTGTCGATAATAAAAAATTAAGTATAACGCCTAACCGATGCCCACTATATGTATATAAGCAAAACGTATAGTAGTATTGATAATCCATTTTCTTGAGGGAGTGTGTTGTTTTTTTTTTTCTTTTTTCTTTCTTTTCTTATATAGAGGAAAACGAAAATAAACCTAATCGGTGTGTACAGTTACAGCATTACGGTTTTAACTCCAAACTTCCTTACTTGCCCTTTTTAAAAGCGTATAGTTTCTTGTGTAAAATCATAAAGCAATAACTTTCGATTACGAAACTATTGTAACAATTTTTAAACATTAAAGGAAAAAGGCACGTATTGGTTGAACCAATTCCGGGTGGGTTCTGACTAGCAGACGCCTCTGAACATGGCGAGGCAGTAGTTTTAATTAAGAGATAAATTTTTCCTTCTATTTTTCGAAAAAAAAATTACCGTTCTTTTAAGGTATATTGCTATGTTGCCTGAACCTTTCCTTTAAATATAATATTTTAAATCAGTTATATTTTATTTTATTGATTTATTTATTTGATTGCTGTGACGTTCAATAAATTTTTTTCCTTTACGTTGTCACTTATTACTTATAGAAATTTCGCTATACGAAGTGTTAGTAAGCGTGGATGAGAGGGGATACCTCCATGTTGTGAATACTCTTTGTATGTGAAATTTGTCTATGGGGCTCTTTTAGAAATCAGAGAATGGACTTTACTCTTTCTTTTTTTTATTATTTTGCCGCCAGTTCTTCCTTGGCGATCGTCATTGAGGGGGTTGGGTTGGGTTGGGAAGAAAACAGAGTGAGTGGAGAGCTAGTCGCTTTGGGAAAAGGAAGTAGGTCATATTTCGGCGTGCAATCGATAGCCAATCAATAGAGATTTTCAACAAAAGGATTTTGGGGTCCCACTTCTCTTCTCTCTCCCCAAAACTTACTAGGCAAAGGCTTAGCTTCTCTATACCAATACTCCTTTTCCTATGTAAATTATCTCTCAGATATTTAGTCGACGTTGATAAATTTGAGCGCCTCCCTAAACGCTGGAGCCCAATTTTCCGCCTTGTACGCGTTGCACGGTGCAGGCTACGACGGTATTACTGGATTTTACGCTTTATTACCCTTCGATAAATATACTTTAAAATTTGATTTATCGCAATCACTCGGGATTAGCTTAGACTTTACGGTCTATTTTTATTCTTACTTCACCAAAAAACCCTCCTCGAGGCTATACCTACCTACTATCCGTACCGCACTTAAACTAAATTGCCAAAAAGCTACTATAGGCATACCAAACCCAGCGTATAATGCAATGTTACGCTTCAAAAGGTTTGTTGGAATTTATTAATAAATCGTGTTGTAGGTTATTTTTTTATTATTTTTTTTTTGGCCCATGTGGTGGAGGTACCCCTAATATCAGATTTCACTGACCCCAGAGATTATCTCGGTACGGAAGGAGATCAATTCGTTTGAAACTTGTCAGTTTCAAAGGCATGCTCCAGTGGTCGGAAATATTTTCAAATTTTAACGAAATCAGAAATTGATTTAAAATATATGAAATATTTAAAATTTCTCAAAAATTATTTATTTATTTTTTTTTAGGTATAATTCGAAATATTTACTATTTATCAGAAATTCCCCTGTTTATTTCTGATATCTATGATAAGATTAAGTTTGGAAATTATTTATTTTTAAATGGCAAGTGAAAGAATTTTTAAAAGTGAATCTAAAAGCATTTAGCGGTTCAATGTTCGGCAGGAACAACATTTCTACAGGGGCTCATAGAAAAAGCATAAAGGTTTGAACGCCTATAAGGTTACTTCACCCTAATGATTTAATATTTTCCCACTCGAGGAATTTATTATTTAAATCGACAAATATTCTTAGTAACATGAATTAATTCTTGCTTGAACTTTGTTTTTAATAATTACGCAATGTTTTATCGAAACTCGTATATAGCGTGTGTACGCGTAATAGCGCATGCTTTTGCGTTACAATAACGAACTCAAATTAAGCATTATCGACTGTTTGGTAAAGACGAGAGATTGGACACTTGGTCCTTACTAATCCGTACACGTGGTGGGTTGAATCAATTAGTCTATTTTCGCGCCTTCATAAAGATAGTCGCGTGTCCAACCTTTCAGGTACAGGTAGAAGTGAAAGTTAAAGCGTGGGCTTATTAAAAAAAAAAAAACTCCGTAGACTTTCAACCTCTCCGATATGTTTACTAGGAAGTATTATAATTGTACTGTACGTCTGTGCGTCCGTTCATCACTTTTTCTCAAACGTGTTTAAATTAAGTCTACCGTAAATTCCAGCATGTAGAACTTTCCAAGGAGAGGTATTATATGGGTATTACCTAACCTGTTTTGATGTCTCGCGCCTGTAGTTTTCCCGGCTTTAATTTCCAACCTCGTGACGTCAATCGCGGTAAATTATAACCTGGATTTCTTTTTTTTTTTGACGCGTATAACTCCCTCTCGATTTTGCCACTGGAATCGACGTTCCTGGAAAACTGTTCTTTACTATCCTAGGTAATACCCAAAGTCGCGAGAATTGATTATTTCCGCACATTTTATGACTGCAATAATGTGGTAACTACGTTTTAAACAAATATTGAATTACAAAGATGATTTGATTTTAGTAGTTCATACGAGAATCAAATTACCGAAATTTATTCTGCAAATTCATTTAGCGAATGCTTATTATATTAAAATTCCTTAAATTAACGTATTTTGTCTCTAAAATGCGTTTGGAAATACAGCTTTAACTCCCTAACGCGGAAGTACGGAATTAATAAAGTTTGTGATTTCCGATATCGTAATTTAACCGACTTCGATATCGAAATCTTACTAGAACCGATACCGATTTTAATCGATTATTTAACCCAATGAAACCGATTATTAACCGATAAATATGTAAATTAATCTGGAACCGATTAATCGGTAAATTAATCTTGAACCGATTAATCTGTAAATTAATCTTGAACCGATGAATCTGTAAATTAATCTTGAACCGATTAATCTGTAAATTAATCTTGAACCGATTAATCTGCAAATTAACCTCGAGTGGATATAGCGTTAAAGTGCCATATCGATCATTGATACCGATATCATATCGATTTAATTCCCATCACTAAATTAAAATGAACAAACTAAACTATACAAGTTACCATACAAGCTATAGGAGGTAATTATTTTTTATTGATTTACTTGGTTTTTGCATCGGATATTTACGTAGGTAACTCGTTACTCCCTTCCCGTTTAATAGAATCGTAATATAAGTCCGTCCTTATTAGACTTGTATAGCGTGCACGTGCTGTTCATCGCGTGCTACTAACTTGACCGGAGAGGGAGGGGGGAAGGATTTCCTTTCCCCCTCCCCTCCCTTTGTCACTCTAGACCCCCTTCCTCCCCCCCGTCTTTCTTTCATACGCCACAATCGGATTGTTTAAGCTTGGCTAGGGTCAATACTCTATAAATAGCCACACCGTTGTTTATAATTCCCCTTGGACCATTGACCGTTTGAACTGAAAACCCCGCTGCAGCAAGCAAGCGTCACTTCCAAAACCTACGTCACTATAAATGTATAGTTAACTAGAACTCATATAAGGAGGTCAAATATAGCGTCCCTTATATATACTTTAATGCAAATCGCATTTGTTCGGCCCCGCGCTACGAAAGCTGGATTTTGTCAAGTGTTTCCGCTGATATGGCCTTACTTTCATTACCGTGCTAAGGAGTTTCTGAGTCCTTATGTAATAGCCAACACTTGTTCGTTTTTACCTTTGTAGAAGTTGACCACGGATAGTTTGGAAAATGTATAGATACACTATTTGCTCTGACGTCATTGCGTATGGATCTTATTATGAACCCTTAGAGAGTGATTTCATCTGCGATTTAAACCATGGATTAACTAACGCTAGGGATTGTTCACTAACCGTGTTTCCCATGTATTGCTATGGCCAACTACATGTTCCGAATTATTCCGCATCTTCATTCCCCCAAATTTGTTGGACTAAAACGGATGTAGATATAGCGCCATCTCCAGGCAAAATAAATAGATTTTTGCGGATTTTAAAGATGGCGGCGCCCAATTTAGACGGGATTTTCATTTTTGACGTCATAGGACATGTGATATTTGGTCCAATTCCTGCTAGGGATTGAAGCTGCTGCTAGGGGGCGTTTGGAACACGCATAGGGGAACGAACAATCCCTAGCGTTATAGTTAATCCATGTTTAAACATACATGTTGTTTCAAAAATAGTGGTGTAGCTGGTTCTATGGGAAATCATGTTATGAGTTTGAAAATGAAACCTCTCAGGAAATAAAATTTTAAGATATATATCATTTTTAAAAATGATTCACATAGAGAAATATTATTATTTTTTTTAAATCTATTTGCCACTTCAATTAAATGTAACACTAACTCTCACTCCGTCTAGGAGTGGCAGTTTTCGGAGTAGACAAAGAGAGATTAAGAGCAAAATGCGGGGGTGTATATAAGGATGAACGGTAGAACCGATAAATCAAGGTGTCCGAATTTGGCGTATTCCTTTTCTACGGATGTATTAAAATGCAAAATAGATAGGAAGCCGCCGCCGGGATAACGTACAAAATACCCTGGCATCCTACATACACTGCACTATTTTGAATCAAGTATACAGGGTGTTTGAAATGCAACTTTTATCTCCATTTTGAAATTGTTCGGGCCACGTACTGTTTACGAGTTAAGATTGATAATAGTATTTTACGGATGACCCCTTAAATTTAATTAAGAAACTGATTAAGACAGTGATTTGTAATTTAATTAAGGGGTCATCCCTAAAACACTCCATCAAATAATAACTCGAAAACAGTGACCCTTGTAACAAAATGAAGATGTTACATTTTGGACTCAAAGAACATCAACATCCCCCTTAATTTATATGCGAGCCAGACTTGTAAGTAACACCCTGTATTGGTATGTAGTAAAAGGGGCCAAGAAGGGTTAGTTATTTTTGTTTCGAACAAAAATGCTAAAATTAGAATTTAGATTGTCTTTTGACTTTCCTAACGTTACGTATATAATAACGAAATTTCCCCTTTCCGTTTCGAAATGAGAGTATATATAAATGATTTTGAAAAGGAGCTGACCTGTAATTCAATTGTACGCGTATATTCTTGCCTAAGGGAAACAAACCTATCCTTGCAAATATAATTTTGGCATATTCGTTGTAAGTGTTATTCGAATACAAACCACGGCGTTTGTTAAAGATGAATAAATTTATGAATTTTTTTTTTGAATGTCGCGAGAAAAATTTTAGCACGTGCTCTTTTTTTACGATTGTCATTTAGACTTTATACTATACTTAGGTCCATTCAGACTAGCTATAGACTAAAAATCTTAAGTTTACCTCAGTAACTCCACCTATCGCCGGAAGTTAGGCTTATTTCGGGTGTCGTTAAGGTTAGTAATGGGATGAAATTCGTCTGCCCTACTAGCAGACGAAATACCAAATTCTTTCTTCCCCTTCATTCCCTTCACGAATCTCAAGATAAGCCTAATTTCCGGTTATAGGGAACGCGACTCGATTTAAGTCGTCTGCTCTCACGTCTGAACAAGGAATTGAACGTACCGACGGGAACGTCTTAGTCTGAATGGGCCGAGTTCAAATGGATTTTAAACTTAAGGAAATTAAAGTTCCAACAAACTTCTAGCTTCTGAAGCGTAAGCTAATCCTTTCCTTATTAAGAAATTTGCGCGCCCAACCAAGTGGAAGTAATTTTGACTAACCCCCAACATAATCTACAAACAGCTACTCGCGATATCGCATTGGCAAATGCAAAATAAAAAATGCATTTAACAAAGAAAAACTTTCGGGCGGCCGAGAGAGATTATTCCAATGACGTTCTCAATCTGTCGATTTGTTTAAAGAGAACGATCACAAAATTTTTTCCTTCCTTCATCCTCTCTTGGGGCTCAGCCTCAGAGTAAAGCCCGTCGCACACACGAATTGCTCGAATCCTGGGCTGGAAAAAGGTAAACCCATGGACAAGTTAGACGGTTTGAAAACGACTGGGATCTCAATTATATTATATTATATTATCCTATAATTTCATGAAAGGTCCTATATTATCCTATAATTTCATGAAAGGTCCTATATTATCCTATAATTTCATGAAAGGTCCTATATTATCCTATAATTTCATGAAAGGTCCTATATTATCCTATAATTTCATGAAAGGTCCTATTATGTCCTATATCTTAGACTTGGTCGAAGTTTTCCTGTAGTTTAGCATCAAATTTATCGAAATTTAATTCACGTTAGTGCCTGGCAGGCTTTTAAACAGTATTAAAAAATCTGCAGAGCTGGAAAAACACCCCTTTCCCTCTAAAAAAAAGTACAAGATAAAATTGGCGCCTTCTGCCTGGAACAATGGAAAAATTATGCTCCTAAAATGGCTGTTAG
Source organism: Phalangium opilio (assembly GCF_054372755.1). NCBI lineage: Eukaryota > Metazoa > Arthropoda > Arachnida > Opiliones > Phalangiidae > Phalangium > Phalangium opilio. The sequence goes on from NW_028324189.1 coordinate 924,636, forward strand.
TTTTTAAGAGCTAGGTTCAAATAGTATACGGTTGGATCATTCGGATCTGGTTTAGGAGCTAGAGAGAGAGAGAGGGAAAAAAACGAGAAATCGGTGCACTCGGTACCAGCACACACCGGTGTAAGATATATAGAGAGGCAAAGGGAACAGTGCATGCAGCACGAGCACGACGACGTATGGAGAAAAAGAAATAAAGAAAAATAACTTCCCCAAAATCAATAGCAAGCAGCTGGTTCTCTTTTCACAAATGGTTCCCAACTTTCAACGAGCGTCATCTCTTCGTAAACATTATAGTGCCAAGCTAGTATGATCGTATTTATAGAATATAAAGTTATTAAAGAGATCCGTAGAGCGATCCTTTTCCCCCTAGAACTGGAACACGTGCCAAAGCCGCCTGGACTTATATCTATTAGATATAAGTAAATTAAGCCTAAGTAATCAGATCAAATGCGATGCTTGTTGTAATTTTAATAACAGATGAGGGTTTTCCCGGACCCGCCTCTCCATAGAAAGACAGGGTTCATACAAACCTGGAAAACCTGGAAAAATCAGGGAAATAAATAGTTGACAAAAACCTCAGGGAAAATTCAGAGAAATTTCGAATTTTTAGTAAAATTCAGGAAATCAGGGAAATTTTCGTCAAACAGGGGCCGAGTAATTAAGCAAAATGTTCATAAACACACCCTCCATAGGATTAACATTATACACTATACTTTGGAGGCTATAACTCTGGTTATATTAGAGATACGGGGATGTCTTTCGATTATGTAAAAGTCATATTTGCCCCCCCCCTCCTTCGTCAACATTTGCTCCATAGGATACTCCATGTAGGGAAAAATCAGGGAAGTATATGGGGAAAAAACCTGGATATCTCAGGGAAGTATATGGGGAAAAAACCTGGATATCTCAGGGAAGTATATGGGGAAAAAAACCTGGATATCTCAGGGAAGTATATGGTGAAAAAACCTGGATATCTCAGGGAAGTATATGGGGAAAAAACCTGGATATCTCAGGGAAGTATATGGGGAAAAAACCTGGATATCTCAGGGAAGTATATGGGGAAAAAACCTGGATATCTCAGGGAAGTATATGGGGAAAAAACCTGGATATCTCAGGGAAGTATATGGGGAAAAAACCTGGATATCTCAGGGAAGTATATGGGGAAAAAACCTGGATATCTCAGGGAAGTATATGGGGAAAAAACCTGGATATCTCAGGGAAGTATATGGGGAAAAAACCTGGATATCTCAGGGAAGTATATGGGGAAAAAACCTGGATATCTCAGGGAAGTATATGGGGAAAAAACCTGGATATCTCAGGGAAGTATATGGGGAAAAAACCTGGATATCTCAGGGAAGTATATGGGGAAAAAACCTGGATATCTCAGGGAAGTATATGGGGAAAAAACCTGGATATCTCAGGGAAGTATATGGGGAAAAAACCTGGATATCTCAGGGAAGTATATGGGGAAAAAACCTGGATATCTCAGGGAAGTATATGGGGAAAAAACCTGGATATCTCAGGGAAGTATATGGGGAAAAAACCTGGATATCTCAGGGAAGTATATGGGGAAAAAACCTGGATATCTCAGGGAAGTATATGGGGAAAAAACCTGGATATCTCAGGGAAGTATATGGGGAAAAAACCTGGATATCTCAGGGAAGTATATGGGAAAAAAACCTGGATATCTCAGGGAAGTATATGGGGAAAAAACCTGGATATCTCAGGGAAGTATATGGGGAAAAAACCTGGATTATCTCAGGGAAGTATATGGGGAAAAAACCTGGATATCTCAGGGAAGTATATGGGGAAAAAACCTGGATATCTCAGGGAAGTATATGGGGAAAAAACCTGGATATCTCAGGGAAGTATATGGGGAAAAAACCTGGATATCTCAGGGAAGTATATGGGGAAAAAACCTGGAAATCTCAGGGAAATTTGTTTTCCAAAAGTTGTATGAACCCTGAAAGAGCGCCAATTGATTTTTCCCTCCTCTTCTCTAAGCGTGTTCTTCCTTCACTAATCACGTGGTATTACTACTAGGAATTCATACAGTTAATTGGAATGTTATTTAATATTCATAGCAATGTTTTCGCATTTCTATCGCTTGTTTTATTAACAAAAGACGTTTCTTTTGATAACTTTGAGCTTATCTACTTTTAATATAGGAAAGAGAGTCGTTTATTGCGTGTTTTGTAATTAATATTCGGCGGTGGCGTTCAGGGCCGCTGCTTGGGAAGCGAGACGTAAATTTCAGCGACTAGCTCCAGCACAGCCTTAACCGCTAATTGCCTTTGATTATCGAAGGAAAATATTCACCGTATTGGGATTTTAGAGGAAAATATAATCGTCATTTATGCCGTTTATTCATTCATCAACAATTCTATTTTATAATACGCTTCGATGCTTTAACGCTAGCTTAACGAAAAATTTAAATATCTGACGACATACCCGTCCGTTTTTCGCTTATGATCGAGATTGAGGTTTCTTAGGGAATTTTGAAATTGTAATTATAATTATCAAAGTCACGGAATTTCAGAATTATATTGGTTCGGTAATTTTTCTATACAGCGTGTTTATGATAAGTCTGCTATTATTAAAGGATGTGTGTGTTCTTCGTGGTCAAATTCAAAATGAGCGAAGTTGGTCAAAGAACATGCATAGGGTTTGCAACATTTAGTTGCTTCCAAACACCGATTGTCCCCTAAACACAAGGAAAGTAATAACACATGTCGACTATTTTATTTTTAAAATACTAACTATAGGCCTATATATTAAAATTTTGTTTCTGTTAAAAACAATAACGAAAAATACAATAACAACATTGAAAGAAAAATCTCCGATAACTTTGTGAAAAATGTTTCCACTTAAAGTGTCTTAGCGAATTCCGTTGATACTATATCAGGACCCAACACTCTGGACTCGAGAGAGCTGGGGTTGCAAATGGCAGTGTAAAGTTGGTGACGTGCCATCGGAAGTCCTCGAATCACGCGATCCTCTCGATTGTCAAACGAAACGATGGAACAGCGCGTGAAGTTTAGAAGACAAAAAAAGATATATTTTCCTCTAAATCGGTTTCTTTTTTTTTCTTCATTGGGGAAAATGAAAAATTGGCAAGGTGTATCACCTGTGGAATTTCCTAAATTCCAGTATCGTGCACGCCACGTGGCGTTGTCAGTTGCGTGAAGAGGAAGTCCCCCCCTCTAATGGAGATTGTCTCTTTTTTTTGCATTTGAAATAAGGAAAGAAAGAGGGTCCACATTACGTATTGTCAAGTATGCTTCAAAAATTCAAACCTATATTAGAACAAAAACGAGTTTTGCTTCTCAGTCCTTAAAAAACTGCATTTATTAATTTACACAATCCTTGGCGAAACAAGGACACTTTTTCAATCCCAAAAATGGCCAGAAATTAGAAATTATTATATGTATTGCAGTTTGAAATTAAGTTGAATCGATAAGGGAAATTTGGTTTTAATTGCGTAGTTCAAACATTTGTTATGATTAGACATGTTACAATATAAACGCCATTTGGAACCCGGGCCCTTAAAACTAACTGTAAAATATAACTTCGGTATCTGAGTACGGACCACATTAGACACGACTTCATCGGGCACTGATCCACTGTGGGATACTAACCACTTCGACTACTGATCCACTGTGGGATACTGACCACTTCGAGTACTGATCCACTGTGGGATACTGACCACTTCGGGCACTGATCCACTGTGGGATACTGACCATCTTTGAAGATTGATCTTTTGGGCACTGGCATTCAACGGCGCTACCAACTGCGCCACGATACACGATGTTGAAACCTTTTTGAGCTAATTTAGTTGTGAATTTAAACTAACGAGTATAAAAGAATTCATCCGCATCCACATGGTCTCGAACCCGGGGCCCTCTGGGTGCTAAGCGGATGAGATAGCCGCTACACCACAGAAACACATACACTTAGGCATCGTTTGACTAAATCTTATGAATTAAAAACTAACTATAAAAATAACTTTTACTCGAATTAGCCTGTAACTTTTTATCAAATACACTTATTGTTATTTTACAAGTCATAGTACTTAACGTAACTATACTTTCAAAGTAGAGTGCCTATGAAAGAAAATAAGGGAAAAACTTTCTAACCTTCTTATTCATTTATTTATGAAGATTTTTTCCCTTCCTCGTTTTCGAGCCACGAAACTATGTGCGAATAACTCTGGGGTGCGCGAGCGAAAACTGGGTAGCGCGAACATACAGTTTAACGTACTTAAAACACGCGCACCGTTTTTAGCCACGTCATTTGATGAACATCTAAACAATAGCTTATAAGTTTGACTCGCGTCGTAGTTCTTGTTGTTGTAAAAGTAGCAGTATTTTTGTTCGTCTTTTTACGTTGATACTTTTAAAGCAAAGGGCGGCTCCGTTGATGCCCCTGAAAGATGCCTTTTTTGCTACACGTTGGCTAAGCTTGGCGAAGGCTAGTTAAACCAAAGGCAGGAACCAATGGGACCTAGTGCATTAGGTCTGATTGGTTCCTGCCTTTGGCAAGGTAAAATTCGTGTCCAGAAGATTAGCCAGCATGCTAGGGGTGATTTTGGAGCCGCCTGTTACTTTAAAAGAGATAGGGATTTATTGGAGATTTTAAAAGGGATGGGGATTGAGGGTTGCGTCTGGGTTACTAGTAATCATCACTAAAAACTCGTTGTCGGTTTTAAAAGGGATTGGGATTAAGGGTTTCTAAGGGCTCTCTGGCAATCAACTTAAGAAGTAAAATGTTCCACATGGCTTTAAGAGTCTAATCTGGCCGGGCCCATCTTGTTTCCCTTTTCTTCCCCAACCAAGCTGAACCTCACGGGGGTATGCGGCGTCGAAAATCGGCTTTTTTATTCATTTTTTGGGATAAAAACGGGTCTCTCCCCGCGAATAAATCAGAAGGATATAAGCCCAAGTCCGTCGAGAGCGCGGAGAAGAAGAAAAAAATAATTAAAAGCTTCGGTACCGTACGGGGAATGAGGTGGTTTAAAAAATATATACCGCCCAGTCAGCCAGCTGCGAATGTCTATGCCTACGTTGCCCATTTTTTGCCATCTTTCTGAGAAGACCACGAAAAACTCCAATATTTCTAGCGCTGTTTTGGGAGCACGTGGCTCGTAATGTATTACCTTGATTATAACGGCTGGGTGGATGCTTCATTAAGGCGAATTGAAAGAAGAGAATTAGGCTTAGTAGTGCTTTATCTGTATGGCAGAGGCGTTTAAGACAGAGACGTTCACTTTCTCTGTAGTTTATTTATTTGACCAATAAGTATTCTAAGACGTAAAATGCCGGATATTTTGTTTGAAGAAAACAAGGTTGTCAAACACCAGGTTCTATTTACCCCCTTCTCCCCAGTTTTCCCAAGGATCTAGAAGGATTCATACCATTTACACAAGGAGGACAAAGTAACCCGTGTTTTTGACCTCTAAGTAGCCATGCAGAAATCCTTGTGTTTATGGTATGAATCCTCCTATAGTGTGAAAACTATTTTATAGAAGCATAGCGTGACTTGAAGCTGTTAGCTTTAAGCGTATTCCAAAGATGATAATAGGTCTTGACCTCCTTGTTAAGGCAGCCCGGCCATCATCCTGCTCCTGGAAGGCCTCGAAAAACCGCAATATTTTTTTTCTCTCCCCTCTCGCTCTGCTCTTGGTGTTCCCTTTTCATCTCGAGGCAGCTAAGGCAGGCAGGGGTAGTAGAACTAGCTGCAACATCTCTCGCGTGATGCTGCTGCTAAAATCCAGGCTCGATGCTGCAAGAGGCGAGCCAGGACGCTCGCGTAAACGCTAGCGCCTCTATCGACGACCAGGCGAGACTAAAATCGTCCGAGTCGTTCGGGTTTTCGATCGTCGAGAATGGTCTAGTGTGAGAGCTCCGGAAAGACCGCGCGTTCGAGAGAAGTTAAGGGAAGAAAGTGAGAGTTTTCGCGACGATACCCCCTAAAGAAGAAGGGCCTTTCAGACAGTAGAGCCCAAGAAAAACGCCGGCTTTTTAAGGGAGTTAGCAAAGAGAGAGAGAAGGCGGCGAGCTGAAGAAAATAGATTTTAACGGACGGAGATGAATCCGTTGAACGGCAAACCGAATCAAAGTAACCGCCTCCGGCCTAGTCCGTGTAGGCCGTCTAAAATCCTAGGACCGTAGTTATTATTATTATAAAACAGGAACTCCATTTTTCCCCCATCATCTCCAAGATTTTTTTAGCGTAGAATAATTACCTCCCTTTAATTCCTCTCTCTCTCTATCTCTTTAAATAAATGATAAGAAACAAGTTAATTTTATAATTAATACCCCGAGTTCTTCTTGCAAGTGCATTATTGAAGGAAAGAAACTCTTTTTGACGTGTTCATACAAGAAACGCCAAGCAAAGTGGAACTATACGAGGTAGGCCCCCTTTAATCTTCATCTTTTAATTATCAATGGGGGTTAATTAATTTACATCATCGCGCTCGCGCACCTCCAGGGGTTATGGTGGGTGAATTTTTCTCCTTGGTTTTTATATCGCGTTTGCAGTTTCTTAAAAAGGAAAGGGTACTGATTTACCATCCCAGGAAACGAAGGAAGATTTAATTCTAAACCAATTTTTGGGCACAAATCCGGTCAGACATTTGAGTCGAGTTTGCTCTGGCATTATTTGAAATCCTAAAGTTAAATACTTCAAAATTCGGACGAAAAACTTGCAGTATTTGCACAAGCGTTTTTTACTTTGCAAATTATTATTATTTTTTTGTTTTCATTGCAGTTTAATTATTTAAAAACCTTATTTAAATACTTCAAAAATGAAAATTCAACGAAAAACTTGTAGTATTTGCACTCAATATTACAAGGTTATATTTTAGAAATTATTTTTTTATTGCAGTTTATTATTTTAATTATTTAAAATCTTAATTTAGTCCTTGACCTAAGCAAAGGTAATTTTAAGTCGCGTTACATTATTCCGCACTTAATATTACAAGGTTAGATTTTAGAAATTATCTTTTTTATTATTGCAGTTTATTATTTTAATTATTTAAAATCTTAATTTAGTCCTTGACCTAAGAAAAGGCAATTTAAAGTCGCGTTACATAATTCCGCATATATAGTTGTTGGTGGTTCTAAATCAGTGTGTATAAATATTACACTTCAAAACTGCAATTATAACTTTCTAACCGCGTACAGTTTTCAAGTATAGTAGTTTTGTTGTGGCTGAAATAACTTTACCGCGTCAAAACGTTTTTATACAGTAATGATATTTTAACTTCTAACGATTTGCGTCACGAAATCGCACCGTTTTTAATGCCACGCCATCAAATTGTAAATCGATCTTCTTCGTTTACGACAGTTTTTCTAAACCATGGCAAATAGAAATTCAACTATTGTCCTAAAATTATTACGTTTATATTGAAAAAGGTCAGCAAACTCACTGGGTGACCCATTTTTAGCCCTTAATTAACATCTTGTTCAGTCGTTAATAATCTAACCTTTTAACTACTAATTAACTCAATTAAGAACTATAGCTCTTTTAAATCAAATCAGTTCAGTTCTGTTCATTATTATTTTTTTATATCACAACCAAGATAATAAATATATACTTCGTTTATTTAAAATGATCACGGTAACACTAATCAGTACCCTTTTTAAAACTGCATCTTTTACGCACTTATTGGGGTCTATACTACACATAATTACAACCTTAGAAGGCACGTATTTTCATCTATATAGTTTTTTAATACCATATAATTCACTCTTTGTGATTTATAATGAAGTTTAAAACCCTTTGGATTTTGACTAGAAAATTAGTTTGGCCTTTAATGAATGGGGAGGGTATTGTAACCATCCTTTATCCCCCCCCCCCTGGTAGGGATATAGGCCAAAATATTCCCGTAGCCGATGAGAGAGCGTATTATATATACATCCCTTAATGGGTTAGGGTTAGCTCCGAGGTCGGAAATTTTGGGGAAAGATCGCATTATGCGAGACCCAACCGCGTCCTCCTTTAGTTGTTAATATAATGAAAAGGGACAGGGGGAAACAGTTTTATAGAGAAATATTTAAACGTATATATATATATAGTCGAGGAAAACTCGATTTAATCGAAGAGGCTCCGAAATTCTTGCTGTCGCGTGAATTTACTTATATCATCACGTGACGTTGTAATTTAAGTTTTGGTGGGAATGTTTGTCGATAAAGCGCGTTTAAAATTGCCGAGTTGTAAAGTTGCGTATATTGAATTAACTCTTCATCGTGCAGATACAATAATGGTGAATATACTAGAGATTTTAACAAACTTAGAGCCATAGACGTTACTTAGTATTTCGTTAATTTCAAAATTTCTTAAGACTTAATTTGTGCGAGTTAAGAATTAATTTGAAGTTAAAATTGAATTATGATCACGTGTGATTTGTCTCGCGTCATGCAGAAACTTGGAATCGTCTAGACGTTCTCGGTCAGGTTTTTCAGATAATTTATATGATACACTCTTTCAGAGAGGGGTCAAAGGCAAATGCGGTGCGGTTAAATTAAATAAACTTTAATTAAATAGTTAAACATTCCAGGTTCACCTTAATATATTCGTGATAGACGTCGAATTTATGCACTCGCCAACGATGGCGGGCTAAACTAAACGAGGGGTTGGATATTTGACCATTTACTTGATTTGAAAAGCTAATTAAGAGTAGACTCGGGTTTTTCCCAATAGTATAATTGTTCTACCTCAAAACACCGGCCGGAAGCCTTATAAAATAGTGCATAGTCGACGTGCATGCATTTCCCCAATCCAGTTTTAAATAAAGTACCAACTCAGTTAAATGAGTTCTCCTACTCGTGTATGGTCAAGGGAATTCCGTCCGTTTGACCCAATTTCGCGGTTAAACTTTACCCGAATAACAAATTTCGTTTTTATTTTTTTAACTCTTTAAAACTATAATTAAATAATGGTGATTTTTCAAATTAAATATTCCTAAAAATTGCGCCAAAAGTTCACGTGCGAAAATATTTCTTTCTGAAATTTCGCGCGCTTTCTAAAAATTGCGCCAAAAGTTCACGTGCTTTTGTGAATACATTAATATTCACCAAGCCCTTGTTTCAATTTTATTCTTTTGGGTATAGTTTCAACAAAATTTAAATAAGCTTTTTGGTTGCAAATGACTTAATTAAACTAGATTAATTTAGATCCAATCCATATGGATGAAATAGTCTAAAACTATACGCGAACGTCACCTTATTAAATCCTAGGGGGATATATATTTATCACTTCTCAAACTCTGTTGCAGAATATATATATATATGTATATCCCTGTAATATATATTTAGATATATAGGCGCTAAGCTCGCACTATATATACGTGTTACCGCCAGACGATTACAGAAACTCGAGCTCGCCCCTTAAATTCCAATTAATATTCATAGATTGTTAGAATTGTTATATTGTGAAGCGATACGGCCCGCTTTGCTCCCAAAGCTGCTGTCGACTCAAGTTTAACACCTATATAAACAAATTGTTCTTATTTATAAGAAATATTAATTAGTTCAGTTTTAGAATATATATTTATTAATAAAATATACGCGTTGATTCCCATCCTATTCTTAAAATATTCCGCCTTTGTATAATTAAAAACATTATTAATTGTTGTGACATAGTCTATTTATATATACAGGGAGTTTTTGATAAGTCTGCACGCATATATTAAGGAATAGTGTTCTTTAGGACATTTTGAGTCGAAAATGTATCTTCTATCTCCATTTTGCCCTAAGTTATGATTTCAAAAAGTGTTTTAGGGATGACCCCTTAATTAAATTTGAAATCATTGTCTTAATCAGTTTCTTAATTAAATTTAAGGGGTTATTCGTAAAATAATCTGGCAATCTTAACTTGAAAACAGTGGCCCCTACTTCAAAATGGAGATAGAAGATTCATTTTCAACTCAAAATCGTGCACCCAAAGAACATCCCCCTTAATTTATAGCAGACTTATCAGAAACACCCTGTATACATATTTCAATTATACAGTACAAATTCATAAGCTTAAAATATAAGTAACATTCTGCGCAATCCATTTGGAAATGTTTGTAGTTAATATTAACAAATTTCTCTGAGGATTTCCCCTGAATCTAGAAGTGATTTAACTAAAAGTTATCGTTTAATTACGAAATACATTGAATGAAGAAAACTCTACATCATACATTGGTTTCACACTAGGAGAGGATTAATACCATTTACACCAGTAGGCGAGGCTACTTGGTATCGCACTTTGTCCGCCAAGTATCGTGGACTCGTGGTGTAAATGGTTTCAATCCTTCTTGTCTAAAAACTATGTTTAAAATGTTTTGATTATTTCTTGATAATTCACTTTCTACATTTCCGTTTTCCCTGAGAGTTAGGGTAGGGGATAGCCGAACCCTTTCAAATTAAGGCTCATACCTAGAAAGGATTTATTTTTCTATGTAAGTAAAACTAGCGCGTGGCTAAACTTTTCTCTCTTTACCACAGAAAGAGAGAGAGAGAGAGAGAGAGAGAGAGAGAGCTAAATTCTCATCTCTTATACGGGTAGTCATTATACCTGAGGGTGGTTTTTGGTAATACCCGGACGGACCGGGGAGGTCCCTTTTCTCCTATTAAGACACGCGGGATAGCTAGCGATAAAACTATACAGTCCTCTCTGGTTCTTGGATGGATCTTAGGCATTCATTTCGTTACATTTTGCAGATGAGATCTTTTTGAAAGTGTATACTAGTGCAGGTAGTAACGTTGTACACATTTGGAAATAATAGGGCTCTAGACGAATTCCCATATATACGTCATACGACTAAATACTTAAGGTTACTCTGTATACCTGTTTGGGGACTTGGAAGTAGCATTAGTGTATTAAAAGATACGTCAGGACTTAAAGTGACCGCATGTACTCGGGGCCATAATATACCAAATTACTAGCTTAGAAGCCGAAATATTTTGTCTACTAACCGCGGTTTTTTTCGGATATTTTTCTGCCACAACACTCTTGATAGATATCTCATATTAATTAATGTACAATACTTTCAAAATTGCAATGATTTTCTAGTCCTATAACTGAATGATTACTGAAACGAACACAATACTACAAGCTTTTAAATCTGTTGTTGATAGCGGTTGAATTTCACTCGCATCTTTTAATACAGTTATTATCAGCTTCAAAATGCAGCTCAACTTCACGCGCATTAACTACAATGTTCACGCACGCGCACAAACATTGAATACTCACTCTGCATGAAGAAGCAAGTGAAAATATAATGCACGTGCTGTCCTGATGAAGCCTTGACCAAAGTCATCAAACCAAGTTGGCAATCCTTTTAGATAGACCCTCGAGCAAACTGTTTTGTTCTGTTTTGTAGAGAGAAAGCTCCTACATCCCTCATCCTAAAACTATTTCATGCTATCCGAAATAATATAACCTCCGTGTTTTTGTTTTTATTTAGTTTTTTTAACACAAAAATAGCCCAGGTATAGTTTTACGGCAGGTAGCTCAGGAGATGAAGGCTTGTATACACTTACGCAATATGAAACAAAACTTTCGGGAAAGGGCCCCCTCCCCCCTTTTGTACCTGTACCGTTACCCGTGTTTGAGGGTTTTTTTGTATTGTACCATGAAAGGGGTAAGTCGTAAATTTAACGAGACTTGCACCAAGGGTATTAACTAAATGAAAAATATACTTGATATCGTAAAACAAACCGCTTTTTAATTTATTTTTTTCTGGTGGTTAGTTAATATGTTTGGTTTTATGGAAGGAATTAATTTTGAGTTTAATGTGAAGTTTTTAAGTACGTTGTTGAAAGAATATGGAGGTTTTATTGCTTAATTAACCATAGTTTCTACCGTTATGGGTAAATACTTCTTATACCACCGTTTTAATAGTTTAAAGGGAAATGAATGAAAAATGGTTGCCCCATCATTTCACTCCCCCTTTAAAATTAACCCCTTTTTTCTGTTATCTAACAACAAACACTATATTCGTAATCTTAATTCCACTTTTCGATATACAATTATTTTTAAAACTTGTACGTTGTCTATTTTTTGAGCTAAGTGATCTAATATCCGATTTAGTTTTTGGAAAATAATTTCTACGAAGTCGGTGCCGAACCACTTAACGTTTATCAGAAAGCATCCTCCTTGGAAGCATCCCATTGGGCTATTTCCTATAATGTCTGACCAATAAAGTGTAGGCGCGTAGAGGAAACCAGTTTTTTTGCGGGATAAGCGTTTTCCCGTTATCACTAGGTTTCCGATTTTACGAGCTAAAAGCGATATATACTTTATATAGATATCATTTTCTATGGCAAAATAAGTTACGATAGGGTATTTTAAAAGACAGTAAAAGTTTCCGTTTTCTTCCACCCCCTGATGTTTTAAAAATAAATAGGACACAGCTGACCGAGCGGAAGTAAAAAATGATCGTACTTCCTATAGAAGTATTTAAGAATTTATCGAAGTAAAAATCCAATTTAATTTTTTTTTGTTGCATAATTTGAGGTATTTATTCAATCATTCAAAATTTAAAACCGTTTTTAAAATCGCAATTCTCAAAAATCGCCATTAATTTCCCTGAATCCTTAAGCCAACTCTCAAAACATTCCCTGATTCCTAAAGCCAATTCTCAAAAATCCAAATTAATTCCCTGATTCCTAAACCTAATTCTCAAAAATCCCCATTAATTCCCTGATCCCTAAAGCCAATTCTCAAAAATCCCCATTGATTCCCTAATTACTAAAACCAATTCTCAAAAATCCCCATTAATTCCCTGATCCTTAAAGCCAATCCTCATAAATCGCCATTAATTCCCTGATCCCTAAGCCAATTCTCAAAAATCCCCATTAATTCCCTCATCCCTAAAGCCAATTCTCAAAAATCCCCATTAATTCCCTCATCCCTAAAGCCAATTCTCAAAAATTCCCATTAATTCCTTGATCCCTAAAGCCAATTCTCAAAAATTCCCATTAATTCCTTGATCCCTAAATCCAACTCTCAAAAAATCCCCATTAATTCCCTGATCCCTAAAGCCAATTCTCAAAAATCCCCATTAATTCCCTCATTCCTAAAGCCAACTCTCAAGAAAAAATCCCCATCATTTCCCTGATCCCTAAAGCCAATTCTCAAAAAATCCCCATTATTTCCCTGATCCCTAAACCCAATCCTCATATAAATCGACATTAATAAACTGACCCCAATTCTCAAAATTTACCATTATACGCATGGCATGAACCCTTAGTTCAAAAATTACCGTGAACTCCTTTCGTAATTGCATCTTCAAACGACTTTTGCCGTTATCTTGTTCATAATTTTCCATGAAAAAAAAAAATATATAAGTATAAATATTAACTCGGGCAATTATAACTTATCTTACCGTATCAGCTACGCATACACATACAACAGTTTAGCTCTAAACTACGTATAAATACTAGGTGGTTCTATCCAATGATATTCTATCCACGGAGCGAAAGTGAATCGCTTCGGGCCTAAAATCCTTTTTGGAAAAAAAAAATCTATATGAAGTTTGAAACGGAAATACGTAACTTCGAAGAGAAGAAAAATAAAATAATAAAAAAGAAGAGGAAGAAGTCGGAAGTAAAAAAGGGGCCCCCCGAAAGAACAGAGATAAGAGTATGGGAACAAACTACTTCCGCCAAGTGCTACACTGTTAAGAATTTCCAATTTTTCTTTTCTTTACTGGGGCGAATTTTCTTTGGAATGTTGGATGGGTAGCGAGAGAGTAAGGCAGGTTGCTATTTCGTTCCTCAAAGTGTTGGGAGAGAAGCCAGTCAGAAGAGATATTTTAACCCTCTCGCTAGCAACATCTCTCTAAGTCAAAGAATACATTCAATTATCTCAAGAAAACAACACTTGCCGTTAATAAAACATACCCCCTAATAGCGTCATTGCATTAATTCCATAAGAGAAGCAAGCACCATTGGAGGGGAGGCCGCCATCTTGGGTTATTTCCTTGGTGCCAAGATGCATGTACCGCTAGAGGCAGTGAGAGTCGGCGTGTAGTGAAGTCGGGCTCCGTCTGGTGTTGCCTGTAGGCGCCTGTTAAATAACCTAAGGTGGAAGCCTCCCGCCCCTGTGCGTTGGTTTCTCTGTATGTAATTAATGGAATATTCTTAGGGTAGCTAGCGCAATTATTAACCCTATTCCTTGGTAGGTTTCGAATTTTTTACATTTAACATTGAAATTCGCTACATAATCGTGTCTTCGAATTCAAATATATTATGAGTGACCTTGCCTGCCCTATGACCTTCTAAATTTCTTACCTGGTATAACCCAATTTAATACTTTATTAAATTATGAATAATTTTGATTAAGTTATTATTTAATATTTTGTAAAACTGGTAAAATTGTAATAAACATTCACTGGTAAATTTATCAATTTCATGATGGATTGAAATCGATATAAAATTTGGCGCGCGCTCCGCGATTTTTTTTTTCTGGGGAAAATCGTAAAAACTTGGAACTCGAAAAATATTTCGAAAAATTATAGAGGACGATTTAACGATATAATGGATGTCTATATCCTTTTTATTTGTACGACGCGGTTGTTACTGAGATTACCGATGATAATAAAAATGAACGCTATTTCCTCATCATAGACCTTATATACGAACTGTTTATGATATGTATGCCCTACATTTTTACGCTACTCAAATAGTTTTAAAGAGAGAGCGTGTTCAGTTTGCGATTCGCTTTAGAAATACAGAAATCACCCCTGTAAGCTGGATTTTCCCTGAACTTTGGTGTGCTGCGTGGTAAACATTTCTACAGGCGCTGGTAGGAAATACATTATACACTTTACCCCTTAAAGCTGGCTTTCCCTACAAACGCCTATTTTAATATAGACAAGTGTTGGCGCTTAGAAAATTAAAATCTGAACTGAATTGAACCGATTAATATTAAATAATATTATTTTTTAAATATTAATACAACCCGTAGCAGGCAGAAACTCCATCGGAATATAAAAGTGTTGACACTTAAGAAATAAATAAGTGAACTGAATTGAACCGATTAATATTACTACAAACCATAACAGGCGAAAATAACTCGAAATATAAAAGAAGTAACACCTAACTAATAAGTATTTGAATATTATAAGCCGAAGCAGACGAAATAAATACCACCCCTAGTTATAAAACGTTAGCGCCTAGCCATAATTTGAACTGAATTGAACCGATTAATATTTTTATCTCGTTCTAGTTCTAATTTCTTATCTCTTTTCGAAAATAAATCCGGGAAATGGTTTTCACGTTTGCGAGATAAATTTATAAACCCTTAAATAAAAATTGCAAAATAATTTTTTTTCTTTAAATCATTAAGTAAAGCTAGTCTAGTTAATGTCTGGTACTAGCTCAAACTCCCCCTTTTTTATGTTAGTTTAGAAAAATCTAAATTCAGTTCTCTCTTTTTTTATTAAGGAGATACCTCCCTTGAGCACAATCTAGCTTTAATGTTATTTAAATGTTAAACAATCTCGAACGAAAACTCCGAACCGAGCAGCCTAGATTGTACGAAGAAAGAATTTTTGACAACTTAATTAGAACCTTTCTTTTCTTCTTCCCCATCTACGCCCCTTTTGCCCCTTCTACCTTTTTTATCCATTTTTTATTCTTTATTATTATCAAAAGTACGACTGCTGCAACGACACCTTCTTTAGCTGACGGGAAATTAGGAGATTTCACTTTTTCTTTAAAAAAAAAAGTAGAAGTTAAACGAAAAATTAATTCAGCTCTCTTGGAAGACTTGAAATCTCTTTTAAAAGGACAGTTCTAACGAAAAGTGATTTAAAGGGCAAGAAGGTGAAAAGGAAACTCTAGTGATTTTACTTATCGATTCTTCTACTAATTATAAGACATGTCTGCATTGGTAAACACGCAGGAAATACCCATAATGAATGATTTTAAAGTTCCATTTAGTTTTTTATATTTTATTTATAATTATATAAATTAACACCTCCGACCAATCGCGTAACGCCTTGCCTTAATTTTTGTTCACAAAATTCACGTTTCAAATTTTTACTATTTCAATTACTACGTCCTGTTTCCTGGTCCATTTCATGAGACTTTACCTTTAAAAGGACCTTTAAAAATGACTTCCATTCCAATCACACGCGAGGGGGGAGGGGTGGTATGACGTCATTTTATGGAAAAGGGCGTTAGGTGAACTCTTAGGACGCATGCTCCACCGCTTTCTTAAAGTCGATAAATCATTGGATGATTACTAATTATAGGTTACTTGTCAAAATTGCTAGAATTATGCGTAATCTAGTCGCTATCCCCTTTTCAAGCAAATATCTGATATGCGGCCGAACTAGAATTAATTTCTTGTGGCAATAAACAATAATTGAATGAAACGTTCACTTAATTCTAACGATCGGGTATTTGTTTGCTTTGTCATTTTTGTGTGTATGTGAATATATTTAGTTGGTTATTTGGAATTTTATTTGACCTTTGAACTCTTCTTCGTTTCCACCCATGCATATGTGTCTTTTATGGTTCATGCATTCAATGATTGGTTAAAACATTCTTGATTTCAATATTTCATGTTAGTTTTGACCTTTGAACCCTTATAGTTGGTTTCGACCCTTAATTGCCATTATGTTTTGACCCTTAATATATGGTTTTGACCTTTAAACTGCTTTATGAATGCATTCGACAATAGGTAAATACCTTCAATTCATTGTTTCAACACTACCTGTTGGTTTTGACCTTTTGAACCCTTCTAATTTGTTTCGACCCTTAATTGCCCTTATGGTTTGACCCTTAATATATAGTTTCGACCTTTAAACTGCTACACGCATTCGACAAAATAAGTTAAATACCTTCTTTGTGTTGATCCCAACTTCCAAAGGTTAATTGACTCGAGAAATCACATATTTGGCCTATTTTATATTGCTCATTGTTTTAGAAACATTACGTAATTTTATAACGGGGTCACTTCGATTGCGTGGTTTAGCTTAAACCATTCGCTTTTTGTGGTTTTCGATGTTTATACTGCATGGAATCGATGTGCATGTTAGGGCTTTCCCCGGGCCGTAGAGGTGGGGAACCCTTACTTTCTCGAGAAAAAAAAACGAACGAACGAACCCTGGCACTCTTCCTCCCTTTGCAAACTTTCTTAAGTGAAAAAGCAAAGAAAATGCTTGAGTATACACGCCGCCAGAGAAGGGGAGTTTTTGGATATAAAGTTTCAGCCAATAATAGAACCCGATTATGTTCTGTCAATATCGACGTCAGGGGGTACTAAGGAGGGAACCCAGAACTTTAGTGGAGGGTTTTGTTTCTATAACATTGAAGGGTTACAGCGCAAACAAGCTAGGCCTCTCTTTCTCTTTCTTCGGAAACGTGCATGGGAGAGTATGTATGTATATTTATATATATATGCAAATGAGCAGTTTTAGGGGCGCCATACTATCATTAACCATCTCTAAATATTTGAATTAATTTGATGTATACCGATATTCGATAGGTTTTCTTTAGCTCATGGGAAATGAATAAACAGACTTTAATTTTTTATCTAAAGATTAAGATAAAGTATTTAGATTAGGAAACATGATACTAGGCCTATTCAATGCGCGCGGAATTTCAAATAAAAAAAAACAACCAAGGCTTAAACTAATATTAAATTAATTAATTTATTCACAAAGCACGCACGTGATTTTAAGTGAAATTTATTTTAAACGTGCGAAAATTGGAATTCCCTTGACCATTGCCAATTTTTTTCGTCTTATTAAAAACAATTATTAATGTTTTATTAAAGATATAATTATAATTATCATTTGATCAGTGATATTAGAAACTTTCCAAAATTAATCTCATTAAAATTTCCTGAGTTATTTACTAAATGTATAAAAAAATTCTTGCGCAATATTTCGTGAAGAGAACTCAAAAACTTTTATTTATTTTTTTTTGAAGAAAAATAAATGCTATAGATCTCTTGTCCCTCGAGAAAACGTCCGAATCTATATTTCTCTCTCATTCTCTCTCTCTCTCTCTCTCTCTCTCTCTCTCTCTCTCTCTCTCTCTCTCTCTGTCTCTCTCTCTCTCTCTCTTTTCCAGCGTTTTTTGGGGATCCGATAGCTTTTTCTTCCCTTGCCTCGAAGGAGGACTTCCTTTTTTTTCTTTTGGAATATTTTAATATTTTAAGAATATTTTCCACTAAATTTACGTCGTATTTCTTATTCAAATCAAAGTGAAAATTATTTAGGTTTTTTTTTTTCTTTTGCTTCGCTCTTTTTTTGGAAGCTCGGAGAGTTTGAAGGTTTTTTGTATGGCGCAGTTAAATAAGAAATATTATATACCTAGATCCTTTATTAAATTTTATTCCGATTTAATGTAAGTTTCGCGGGGGTAATGGTTTGAAATTACGTCAGGATATATGATAGGATATTTGAGTTATTACGTCATCAGTGTGACCACGTGACTCTGTTCATAATCGAGCGAGAACTATATATAAAATATTTCTTTAGAAAAATCGTCAGACCTTAACTTATACCATACATTTATAAGATACGTTAAATAAATATGACATTACCTAGGCTTATATTTTGTAGTGCTATTAATTATGTTAAAACGTATTGCCATTAAATACATACAGAACCTATGCCACGTGAATTAAATAAGCCCAAAATGAACGATATTCAAACCCGAAAATTATATCATTCGCAATTACTATGATATTGTATATACTCTCACTTCTACTTCCTTTTAGAAAACCCGCAACTTCCGTTTCTTATATAAGTAATTTCCGTCTCCTTCATCTCAGCGTAAGTGAGTGAATAAAGTTATTCACAAGCAATGAACCCCTTTTTGAAAAATACGCCAAAGCCTAAAGCCTCGCTAATACGACCATAAAGCGGCTAGACTATATATTGTGAGCTAGATAAAGAACTGATTTTGCCAGATTTTCATTTTTTCCATAATAAAGAGCCATGGTTAGTAAAAACTGGTTGGGTTGGTACTTAAAGGGACTCCAAAGAAATCAGTGGTGGCCGGGTGGGTAAAATTACTTGAAATACGTCACAGGCGCCACGTGACATCATGGAGCGCGACTGAACACGAGATTGCAGCTACAATTCCCTGAAATGCAAGTTTTCCAAATGAAACGTTCAAACATGTCTTGAATTGTCTTCCTCTCTTGGAAAATTAGTGGTATCGCGGGTTTAACTTTTACCATGGTGTCGATGAACCATGTCATAACTCTCGCTTCATCGCTCGCGTCCTAGCTAGCGATTCCTCCTGATATCCCAGGGTTTTATTTATCGATCGGGTCGCGAGCACCATGTGTTAAGAAAAGCAAAGGCATAGCCACTTATGTCGAGCAGTAATGATATCGCGCCTGGGTCCCGACCGTGCCAACCTCCCCCCCCTTTCCAGGGATGGGATGGAAAAAAATTGGGACCCTATTTCTATATCAATTTCTCTCCCTTTGGTCCAAGCCCTTTCTTCGATGGGTGAACGCGCCCGACTTCCAACTATGTACAAGAATGTATTCAAATCCTTCTAGAATAAGAAACTCTGATATGGTGAAGATAATTCAAAGAGAAACTATATGGAAACTACTATATTCATGTTTGAATTAAACGTAACTTTTTTTTTCGATGGGTGAACGCGCCCGGCTATGTACAAGAATACATTCCAATCTTCCCGAGAATGCATATATAAATAAATCAACAAATTACTACCATACTACATAAATTACCGACTCGCGTACAATATTCGTGTTGAAATTAAAACTTATTCATGGTATATATGTAGTGATAGCCGGAAAATTGCTGGATAATCAGATCTAAGGCGGCTGATGGTGTTTTCTGGAACTGTTCGACTTATAGCTTGGGTCCGCAACTACTATACCATGCCATCAATGGCAAGCCGCGCGCGTTTTTACCTCTTTTCCAGCTCGGGCTTTTTCTCTATTCCTCAGGACATCCTTCGACCATATATAATAAAGGAACTGGGTCTATGGATTTATAGAATATTGGGTGCACACACTGACTGACTGTTCTTTAGGGGTGCCTGTTATATAATACCCAACCATCTCGTATTTCCTGAGCTAAAATACTCTGTTTCCGGACTTATTTCGGTATGGTATCGCTATAGTCCTGGGGCCAGTATACACCGCACCACCAAGTTTTTATTATTATCTTCGGTATATTTTGCCCCATTCTATATATATATATACGAAGGATCTAAGCAATTTTGCTTGGGATATAGATAGATATATCTTAATACATTTTTCTTTGCACCAGGTTGTATTTCAATGGATTGTTTTTTAGCTTTATTGTTTTTCATAGTTTATTGGAATTCTTTTCTTGTTTTATTTCGTGTAATGTGGTTGTTTTTTTGTTTTTTGGGAAATGAAATTTATTGATTTTAGTGGTTTAATGTGTCGTTTGATTGATACAGGGTGTTTTTGATAAGTCTGACATAAATTAAAGGGTGCACTGTTCTTTGGGTCTCCACAGATGCGCTTTAGGGTACAATCAATGTTTGGGAGCCCATATCTTAAATGTTGTGGATTTATCATGTTATTTGACACTAAGAACACACTCTTTAATTTATTTCAGACTAATTAAAATGACCTGTATGTTTATCTCTTGATTTGTTTTAATAACGTTTGACTATTATAACATCATGGAAATTCAAAGACTTGCATGGGAAAGTCAGGGATTGTGAACATTTGTGGCCATGATTTCCCTGTGAATATTTTGATATCGCAGCAATTTTCACGCTAGAATCACTCGCTTTTATACACCGTAAAAGCCTCCAACACAGTTTCGTTTATTTCGGAATAAAAACCAGAAAATCACGGACAACGTTGAGTTTCTTTTTTATATTAGCCTCGGGAGAGTAATTTTCCATTAAGTATCTGTGTCTACAACCGGTTTGGGACTAATTTGAAATACCATAGGCTAGCATTAACGTATATACATACGTCTTTTCGTTTATTCGACTTCAGTTAACACGACGTAAAGTATTTGCATTACTAACATAGCTAGAAAAGGTATTTAGAAAAGTAAATTTGGGCTGAAAGAGAAATTTTCATTTGCATTCATTTAAGGAAGGTGTTAGTTAAGATTCTCTCCTCAGTTTTTAACATCAACTTTATCGAAACATCCTTCCTAAAGCTACAAAATAAAAAACCGTTTAAATGAAAGAACAAAAATCAGGGCTAATTTAATTTAGTATGTTTTCTTTTTCGTAAATTTGTTGTTCGCAAAATAATAATAAAGAAGATTTGTACCAAAATAAGAATAGAAAATTTTGGCTAAAGGGGATCGAATTCTCTTTCTCTCTCATCCCACTCCTCTTGAGCTTCCTCGAATTTTGGCCATCACTATCCCCTCCGGTTACTTTTGCAGCATACACTCTCGATCCCCGCATGCACCCTCTGAGTGGAACGTCTCAGTTTTTTACCATCGATTTTTCCTTTCAATTTTTTATCCCTTTCCCATCTTTTATTCCCTTTTTTTCTCTCCCTCTCTCTCCTTCTCTTCCGAGTCCGTTTCACCTTAAATATTCCAAACGTTAAAGCTTTTTAACTATGGCAAGACCACCACATACTCCAACAACATCTCAGAATGAAATGAACTGCATTTTTTCTCTCTTACGATCCTCCTCGATTCCAACATCTCCTCTTTCTTTCTAAGGATCCGTCCATGATGTAACTCGGAATAGAGATAAGGTTGTGATATGGTGATTTTTTAATGGAGGGTATCTGACGTTCCCGCGTTTATTCGAAGTCATCTTAGGTGGTGGGATACCAGAGCAAATACGCTACGCTGTTCGGATCTTTCTCGGGACACCGGCCGTTCAACTAGAAGGATGTCGAAAAGTTCCCAAAGAGACGAACGTTATTCGACCCCTTTTCCTACGGGAACATTATAGTTTCTCTATTTACTCTCTCTCGTCGCTTTACAAGAAATATTTCCCGTTAATTTGGGGGGATACTATCAAGAACTCTTATAAGGGAAAGTAGAGATTGTACCTAAGAACCTTCCTCAAAAAAATGGAAATCTTCCCAAAGGAGAACTGACATAAATCGTCGCGATCGCTATGTAAAGGAAAAAACCCTTAGTGGAAGGGTTTTTTAAGGCCAGGGGTTGGGTTGAACCAAAATGGCTCCGGTTTTTTTCCATCAAATTTTTCTTTTTTTCTTATTCAGAGGTTTCAAACTCCTGTCATATGATATTATAGTACGCTTCAATAAGATATATGGAATTTAATCTTTGTATATACATAGATATGTACTAATTTTATACGTGGTAGAAGTATTTGATCAGATACTGATGGCGATTCTAGTAATTTAATTACAAATTCCTGATGGATTTTGGGATGTTTAAAAATGTGAGTCGGTAATTTACCAAAAACCACCGTAAACTACCATTTTTTATTTTTACTAAACACGATAAATTACAGTTTTTAAAAAATCACCGTAATTTCAAATCTCTAACCCGGATGTTACAAATTCAGTAGTAATTTAGGGATTTAAAATATACGTGGTAGAAATGAAAATAAACAAGACTTGGGGAATGCTTAAGATATGTCTCTAGACTAAATACAACTTCTAACCAACGCAAAGGAGTAAAGAGCATTCTTTCAATCCCAGAATGAAAACATTTTCTCTTTTAAAGCAAACAAAGTCCAAACAAAATAGAAAAAACATTTGAAAGATCTCAACGTCGCGCTTATATTTATTCACACGGAAAAGACTGAACCCAATGCTTGTTTTCGCATATACGAAAACACATTATCATCGAATAAACGTTGTTTTTTTTGCTGTTGTTGTTGCGCTTGTACCCTCCCACTAAAACCCGGGTCCGTTCTTTGCTCTCTCTCTCACTCTCTCTCTCTCTCTCTCTCTCTCTCTCTCTCTCTCTCTCTCTCTCTCTCTCTGTCTGTCTTGTCGATACTTCGAGACAGAAAGAGTGAAGGAGCTCAAGATGAGATGCGTTTGCACGATGGATGCGAAGAAAGGGTTAGAAGGATGAGGAAAGAGGTAGAGTTGAAGGGTTGGATACTTTCCATCCACCCAAAGTCCTAAATAACACCAAAAGATATTTAACTCACATTAAGGAATCGTAATTTATTTTACGGTAGTGAAGTGTCCGATTTATAAAATGATTTTATTTTTCATTTAAAACTCACGAGCATTTGCCACACGCATTGTTGCGCGTGAAAAGTCGCGCGCGCGCTCTTTGCCGCCAAAATCGAACTCGACTAAGAAAATTTAACGATATGTAATTTAAACAATGCTAAGAATGAAAAAATGCATGGGAATATCGCGATTGGATTAGTGTCTCTCCCCATGGTATAGTTGGTGAAGGGGTTTCTTGATGTATCGAAGCTAGTCAACGATTAAACAGGGCCCCGACTGAGAAATGAACGCCAATCTCGCGACGGACCCACGATAATATCTCAACTCTTGAGGTGTGCCCCGGAATATTCGAAAGAACAGACGTTGAGCCCCATACACTCACTACCCTTTACCAAACCCATCACGTCACTCGGCGCTTTCTCGGTCTCCAATCTCTCTCCCTCTCTTTTTTCAAAACCAAAGGCGCAATATAGATTGGGATGTTAAAGGGAAAAAGAACCCCCAAGCAGACTGGAATGTGATGGCACCCAAAATACAGAAGAAAAAAAAAAGATCTTGAGAGAGGAATGGCTGCGATTTAAATGCAGATTTTTGTAAATGGAAAGATGTCCGTTTTGGTTTAGCGGTTTATGGTTAAACGCGAATACTTGCAATGCCCAAATAAAAAGAAATGTTTGCGTTTTTTTTTCTACTACTTTGATGAAAAAGGTTTCAGGTTTTATATAAGAATGTTTTATTTATGAAAAATATTTAACAAAAGGGTCTATAAAGGGTTTATGGGTCTTTTATCTTGAATTAACTTGGCATTTAAATCATAAAATAGATTTACAAAGTACATTTTAAATTAGACTTGCCCTTTAAAGTTCCTTGACCCCCCATATAGCGCCACACGTATTTGAATTAATTTGGGCCCGTGTTTCGAGGGTTGGGGGGGGGGGGTAGGAAAGTACTTAGTTTAATTGTATTTGTGTAAACATAAAGTAACGTTATTAACGTGTAAGCTTATAATGTGTTGAGATTGTTACATATTTTTTAAAGGCATCACGTATAAATTTCCCGGTATTTATTTACATAACTTTGCTTTAACTCGGTGTATGTATGGCTACGTAAACAACTAAAGAGTGTATTAACTGACCAAATAGAGAAATCGTAAAGGAAACTCTAATTTCTGAAGGTGATTAGCTTCGGTTTTATGACCAGCCAATCCTAATTTTTAAAGATATCAGATACTGAAATAATTTCCTTGGCCAGCACTCTATTTGAAGTAAAGTTGTCTAAAGGACACTATAGCTCGAGGGCAGTGCCCCTGGGACCCAACTAGAAGTAGAAATCTTGCACACGTAGGTACTGTTAGAGAATAAGTCAAGTAGTTAGCCACATCCTTATCCATCCCGTACAAGTCCCTGAAACGATCCCATCCGTCTCCGTATGTTATTTTCAAACCTTTTTCGAATGATCCCCGGAGTTCCCTCCCTCTCTATAGCAAGGGCCCCGTCCATTGCAGAAAATAAAAATAAAATGAAAAGAGAAATATCTTTTTCAATCGAATTGTCTTTTACGCGCTTAAACCTCTACTTTTTTTATTGTCTTAAAAGCCCCTTTTCCACGCCCACTTCCCCAATGCCGCCATTGCCAAAAAGGTTTACGGCGGTCTAGGACTCAGAAATCCAATATGCCGCGAAAGAGGGGTGGGTCTTCTTGCTATAGTGAAGTAGAGAATTATTACTGTAGGAGTCGAAAACCGGCACTCAAAGAACCCCATCCACTATTGCTTATAGTAAAGAATTAAATGTGAAATAATGAAAATAGGTTTAGAATAATAATAATAATAATAATAATAATAATATTTATTTCGTAACCAAAGCTACTGGCAACCACAGAGGCATGAGCCTATATAAAGTGGTTACCTGGACAAAACAATACATTGAAAATAAATAAGATACACAAAACAAAAATTAATTTTGAATAGACGTCCAATTCAGGGGTACTCCTCGTGGTATTGTTCTCTATGATGATGGGTACTGGTAGGGTTTTCTTTTAGCTCTTGCTCACGCTCCTGTTCTATTTATACTCTAATACTCCAAGCAAGAAGAGTCAGATGAAGACAACCGCCGCTTCTTGAGTCCAGCAGCCGGAGGGTCAAGGTAGTCCGGCGATAAGCCTAAACTGCTCCTGTTCCAATACACTCTTCGCTCTGCCAGCTGTGGTTGAAAGCCGCGCACGCAGGGCGCTAGGCTTAGCGATGATCTTTGGTCAGGCTAGCTCAGCTTCTTTTTGCTTCTTTTCTACAAGAGCGGGTTCAATAGGTCAGACTCGATACCGGCATGATCAATCTACATTAAGGGGACTTTTCATCCATCGATTGCTCCCCCTGCTGCACTTTCTCTCACTCACTTTGCTTTTGCCATCCAAAGAGAATAGAAAGAAAAGGAGTACTTAGCGTTCTCCCCCCCCCCCCAAAGATGGTCGAGTTACTTTCCTTTCTGCAGCTCCAAATATAAGCGGTTGGTATTCCATTTCCGCATTCTCTGTGAGTAACGCCTGTCTGGAATAAATCCACTCTTCCTTGCCTTCATTAATCCGACAGTTTTTTTATATAACTTACTTCGATCGCGTAACGCTGCATGGTATGATGCCGACTTCTGTTTTCACTTTTAAATTAATATTAGATGGTTTCGATGATAGGATAGGGATTTTTTTTCTTCTTTCCTCTATCCGAAGTGAACCCATTTGCTAATGATGGAGCTTCATCGAAAACCCCTCCTAGGCCTTCCTTGCTCAGTTAATTACCGTTTTTCTTTATATTAAAATTAACTCGGTTCATTAACTTTGTTTGCTTTGCAAATTTGTTTTTATGTTGATGTATTGATGTTTTTTGGGGGAAAAGGGAGGGGGTTTTGGGTTGAAAGACGTTTGAGTGACTTAAGAGGTGATTAAGGTGAGTTTAATTTTTAGTTGATATCTAAAATGGTGGTATTGGCCTAAAAAGTGTAGGAAAACTTAGATATAGATGTGATTAAGATTAAGTATATCTTGTATTTGTTATAATCTGGAAACTCCATCCATTAATGATCCTGACATTATTATATCACATCTAAATTAAATAATAATAATGCAATAACACCTTTTATTAATTAATAAAGAAAACATATTATTTTAGGAACGTTAATTCCAACCAAATTACTGGCATTTTTCGCATGAACGTGACCTATTTCTACGGTGCACGCGGCGTAATTCTATTTGCTAATGACGCAATCAAAACTCTTCCTTGTAATTACCATCTTCTTAAATTTCGTTTCCTCCCCCCTTCTCCCTTGCCGCCTTTTCCCCCTTCCTCCCCCCTTTCTAGTTCGTAGCTAGTTCCGCTTTTCGCCAACTTATTGATTGAGCATTCCTTAATTAAGCGTAAATTCATTAAAAGCCGGCACGAGCTGCAAACCCTGGCTTTCCACGCACATCAAGTATAGCTACCCGGCCTACACGCGCTAAGTCTCTGAAGTCGCGGCTACAGCTATATAGCCTAGCTTCTCACGAGCGTCAATAAAATATGACCTAATTAGTGGAAAGGCAGAGTGCGAAAGAGTGAATGAAAGAGATTTCAACATCTCGAACCACATGCACGTAGCCCTTTATTGTGTAAAACCTTTCGGGGGCCCCCCCTGTTCCCTATCAATAGCGGCATCTCCCCTTAAATTTTGTCAATAAGCTAAAATCAACATACTCCGGCTATTTTCTCTACGTTGGTTGCCTTCGTCTTGCGCCATCCGAGAGGTTGACCACTCTTTTTGGCTGATTGGTTGACCAAAGAAGCTAGTAGGGAAGGTTTGACGTACTTTAAACGGCTGCAGGTTGGTCATAAGTTTATAAGATATGTTCCATAAGTATGACTTCGTAATGCTAGAGACTTACAGCTCGAGCTAGTTCGAGAACGACAAGCGAGAATTGCAGACTACACTCGGTTTTAGTCCTATTAGTCTGTACTAAGCCTTGCTGCACCTTACTAAGCGTCTCTTTACCTCGAATCTATGACCTGCGTCACTTCGTGACAAGCTTCAGTTTGTAGCCAGTGACAAACTTATGTCCAACATATCTTATGATCTTATGGTAGGTGCTTGGAGCCAGATTTGCGTGGTTGACCCCTCGCTTTATAGTTTAGACCGAGCTAGGCGTGAGCGAGAGAAGAGAGACAACAACACGCGTATCTGAAATGGCCTTTGGTCATTTACTAAATCTCTCGCTGGAGATAACAATCCGTGGCCGCGTCTTTTGGGCTGGCTTTACTTTAACGGTGATGGGGAGGGATTCTCTGGAAGAGCTTTGCCCGTGGTTACGTAAACAGTGTCTCTACGCATACTGACATAGTACTACCTCACCCCCTTGTTTAACCTTCCGTGACTATCCCATTGGTATTAATTTAAATCTAGGCTTTCCCATGAAGACGTGCATTAACGTCTACGCATTTAGATGTACTGAGTAAAAATGCTAAAAGGTTTTGGATTATCAACCCTGTTAAGTCTCTTCCCCGCTTTTAAGGTACTTTAGCTCACGTTGTATCTATCGAATTTGAGCCAGTACGGGTTTAGGAAACGTGGAGGATATTGCTAACCTTTACCCGGACCATATACCTTTCAATGTATTGGCTCTTGAAAACTAAACAAAGTGCGTGTTTCACTAAATCCAATTAGTTTTTTCTATATATATATATATATATATTAAATTCTTCTGCTCAATTATTTTAAGTATTTAAACAACAATATTATGGTTATCTGTTTCCTACATATCCTTCTATTGGTGCTAGATACAATATACACGGGTTTCATCTTCATTATCGAGAAGGACTTACCACTAAGCCTTTTCCCGCATCGGACTCAACCAAATCCATGGCCATGTCTGCCTAAACAATTTACGAGTATTGCAGGGGCCCCACTATAGATTCTATACGCTAGAGCTAGAGTGGGCTAGACCTTAATTATAAGGGGCAAGGGAATCTACGTGGTGCAATATACCTTTCCTATTACGTTGCGATAAAACTGCATCGTGCGAAATAATAAAGGGCTCCCTGAAATTGAATGAGGGAAGGTGATGTCGCCATAGGACTTGAGCACTTATGATGGGGACCTTTTTAATTCAACGCGGTGGAACGTGTTTGTTGGGACTTTTAGAAACTGTTAATTTTAATTGGGTATTTTGGGGTTTAATACTTTTGTCATTCTTGAAGTTTCATCATCTAACTGAGTATTTAAATTAAATGATTTGGAAGGTTGGTAGAGTAAGAATGATTTAGCAGAGTGTCAATGAATGAATAGAACTTTAAAGGAGAAATTCAGGTTACATAACATAATACCTTAAAAGAATGGCCTTTTTCTAAATATAAATGGAAAAATATATAAAAATAAACGATCTCTTATTACAAAATAAATAGTATTTAATTAGTCATAAAGAACGCCATGTTTATAGGTGTCTGCTAGCCAGAACCCCTTATCCCCACTGAACCTTTCCTTTAATAATGTGGCATTCTAATTTAATGATTTGAATGACAACATAAATTTTTTTGGTAAAAACAACCCAATTACTAGAATCACAAACTGTGACAAAGACATTATCATATCTTTAGCAATAATTACACTAATTACATGGCGCCTCGGATCCTTGTCCACGCAGTCGATAAGAGTGGACCCATCCTCTTATAACTGATTAGAGTCCATTGCCTGATGAAATGGCTTGAAAATTATGACTCTTTTATTGCGACTCTTTCCTAGCCGCTCTCCTCGAGTCGACGACGTATACTTGGATCGATTTCGATTCTCCCAAGCTTTGGCCCGTGACTGCTTTATAGCACTTTCTCTAATAAAAAGCGGGAAAAAGAAGAAAAATAAATAAAAAAAAAGTTAGGCCTTTTTCTTTATGGTATTCTATAAATAGACTCGAGACATCCGTGTGATGTTAGAAAGTTGCCAGTTGTAGACGTATAGTTCCTAATCAAACCAAGGGATGCACGAGCTGGCAAAGGCGCGCCAGTGCCAATGTTAATATTTACGGTTATCCACGTTAATAATTAATAAGAAATTTCCTGCAATCGTTACGCTTTCTTCACCAGAAAAATATCGACAGAAATCACGTGACTAACGGACGGTACTTTTTTTGGGAGGGGGGTCACGTGATAGAGGGGGCAAACTGCGACGACAACTGTTTTCTTTCTCGGTGCTGCATTGTTTCCAAAAAAGCCCTGATCAACTACTTGTAACATCTAATATCAAATTCATACACAAATGTCGGCTGTCGCTCGACCACGCATACGCGTACGATTTTGAAAGGTGTGACGTCTTTAGTCCTGTTAATTTCATTATCTAAGACACCTGCTCGGCTAGGTTCATCTTCCTTTAAACCCAGCATGCACATACTCTCTAGCAATCCTTTCCGGAAACGTGTTTCAGTCTCGATAATGCTATTTCCAAACTCTAGCGCTGCTTGATACGTAGCCAAGCTTCATTCCACCAGCTATGGCCAGCCAGCTTTGTGTATATAACAAACACGCAGGCATCCCTTGGTTATAGCATGCATCCCCATCATATCCTTCGCTCCTGCTCTCTCCGTTTTAAATGGTTTACGAGTTTACTTAGGTCGCGTCGAACGCAATTTGGAGAAACCCCCAAAAGCAAGCTTGCGGAGTTGAGTTTTCACTATGGTAACAATGGAGAAACAGCCCCTCCTCTGCAGCCACCCTTATAATTCCGTTTCGTGGTTACACTTAAACCGAACCTGGAATTAACAGAGTGGTTTAGTTATTCGGAAACAGATAGCTCTTCTCTATAGTTGTTAGAATGTTCCATTTTTTAATGGCGAGCTTCTCAGTGAGATAACGCGAGCTATGCATGGGAAATTGGTTACCAGAATACATGATGTTTTTCTCAAACATGGCGATTTTGAGTCGAAAATGTAACTTCTGTGACATTTTGACCCTCAAGGTTTCCGTAAACTTTTTATGATTATAGTGTTTTAAGGATGACCCCTTAATTATTTAAATTAAATTAACACTCTTTCAATTTCATAATTAAATTTAAGGGGCCATCCGTAAATATTAAACTTGCTTAGGGTGTGAAATAGCTCAAAATGTTATTTAATTTTTTTAAACTCAAAATCGCTCAGTGTATAGAAGATATTGACTGTTTTTCTAATAGCTTAACCACGCTTTACACCGGCTCTTTTTGAATATTTTACGGATATCCGAAATTCTTCGCCGGCTCTTTTGTAAATTCTTAATTATAATTCCCAGATACCGTTATATTTTATTGCCATTCATAAATTTACGGATTTCGCATCCCCTTTTCCCGAATTAACGACTGCTTTTAAAATATTTGGTGGTGGTATGCAGTGCTAGTAGTAGCGGTTAGGTTATTTACGTTTTCTCTTTTAAATTTCGTAATGGGTAGTTTAGTTTTGGTTCTTCCTTTTTATTAAATTTTTGATTTAATATCTTTTGTAGTAACGTAACATAAATTGCCCCATAGCCAAGCTACGCATTTTAAGCTAGGCTATGGGGTAATTTAGTTTAGAAATAGTATAGATACATTTAAATAAAATAACAGGGATTTTTTGTGATAAGTCTGCGATAAATTAAACTTAATATTGCTGACCCATGCATGTTCTTTGACCCTTTCCACTCACTTTGACCCCAAGAACACACACCCTTTTATTTCTGGGTTCAGGCAGATTTATCATATAAATTAAATTAAACACCATGTAGGCCTATAATCAATATATTTTAAATAAAATATATCTTTCTCAAAAATAGGTCACTTTTGAAAACAATAAACTTATATCATAATCCTTGTAGGTAAAAAAGCCATTATCAAAATACATCGTATGATTTAAGTTTAAAATGTATAGTTTGCCCTAGTTACCTATTTATATATACGCTTTTGATCTAATATGCGCAGGTAGAAGAAAAATAAAAACCGTCCCTTCTGAATTTAATTTCCATTTCAAATGAGTTTCAATTAAAATAAAATGGGCAAGGGGGTTGGTGGTTCGGTTACCGATTACGAGGAAATGGCAGGCAATGGAGAGACTAGAGAGAAGGAGAAAAAATATGTTTTTATGGGATGATCCTGGAGGATTGGACGGTACCGAACGGGGTATAGTCCCGTCGTGTCTCGTATAATTCATTTGAAATTCAATAAGCAAAACAGCTGCTTCAGACTGCTATTAGATACCAAGCTCTTTTTTTGTTCCCCTCCTTGCCCAGTTATGAAAAGTGCTTTGCCTGATATTGGCCGTGTATATTGATTTTTATAAAGAAAGGCCTATTCTTTTTGGCTTAATGACTAAAACTCCAGTCAAAACCTTTTTTTTTTTGGTTTACCGATCTAGTCGGTTACGCGTGAATTTATACTAAAAATAGCACGCTCCAATTTTAATAACCGTTATGTAGGCATGTACGTTTTTATAAAATGGGTCAAAGTAATTTTAACCGTGACGTATATACCTGGGCAGGTAGTTTGAATTTGAATATGTTTGTTTTCGCGGTAAAAAAAACGATACCGAATATCCATTTCTTTACCATCAGCTAATTGGTTTAGAAACTTTGGTTTGCGCAACAAATAGGCAAATTTCGGGATATATTTGCTGGTTTAATTAGCTGGTGGTAATGTGATTTCAGGGAGCTATGTAAAAGGAGAACAATCTGCAGTATGATGAGCTTTAAGGTCAGTTTTGTTTTCACTCCAGTAATATTACTCCGTGTAATATGCCAATTTAAAAGTAACATATTTGGATTTACTTTATTATTTATTTATTTATTTACATATTTATTTACTTTATTTTATTAAGTAAATAAATATATGAATAAAAAATAAAGTAAATAAATATGCAAATTAATAAAAAATAAAGTAAATAAATATGCAAATTAATAAAAAATAAAGTAAATAAACATGCAAATAAATAAATAATAAAGTAAATAAATATGCAAATAAATAAATAATAAAATAAATAAATAATAAAATAAATAAATATATAAATAATAAAGCAAGAAAGTAAATAGTTTCTATAATTCGATTACCACTTCTAAATAATTGGTTCTAATATTTGTTTAAATCTACAATAGAATTCACCCAAAAATCATTAATTTCGAAACAATTTAACCGAAAAAAAAAGAAATGAATAAAAAAAACCCAAAAATAAATCATTAAACTTCACTTTTAATCTTAAAACCCTTCAAAGAACGAATTGACCACAATTAAGAGCTTAAACTTTTCTCAATCAATTTTAAAAGAGAAAAACAAGGCTTAATGAAGTGGGAAGAAGATAAGCTTCGAACAGATGCTCTCCAAACAAAGATCGTTTCAACAAAAACCAAACCCAAACTCCAGGATCAGACTACAATTTATTTCTTAATAAAAAAAGTGAATGGCAAAAATTTAAGATTAGCAATTTAGCATAAAAAAGAAGATAGAAAAGTGGAAATATTCGAATCAAAGGCCTCTTTTATGGAAGGCTATTTGTTATAAGAGATAAATAAGGGAATTAGACCCAAGGATTTTTCTCAATCCCGGTTCGGAGTTTTGAATCTGAGCAGAAGAAAAAAAAGATGGATTTTATTTTTTTCTTTTTTGATATTTATGAAAAGAAAATGCGCGTAAAGAGGTTTCTTTTAAGTGTTTGTTACTGAATGCTACTTTTGGAAGCCGTTTTCAAAATGGATCAGACATTTTAACAGCCTTTATTGAAGGTTTTTTTATTATTATTATTATTTTGCTTTGCTTGAATTTTAGTTATTACCTTATCTTATTTCAAGGAATTTATTTTGGAAAAGAAAATGAGAATGTTTATTCATTCTTCTAATATTGTTTTTTGATTAAACAATTAGTTAATAACCTTTGACCCTTCTCTGGGTAAAATATAAATTATAACTGACGTGGCACATTTTTCTTACGTAAAATTATACTTTGGTTGAAGGTTCAGATATTTATAATTATTAAAGACATTTTTTCATTTCTAATAGACTAAATTTGAATAATATTAAACAACCCCTAGCTAGGTTATATAACAAATTCCCCAGTAAACTGTAAATACAAACAGATTCAAAAATACACACATAAATAGTGCTTCTTTAAATTAACTCGAAAGTGAGTTTCCCTCTCTCGCTCGCTCTATAGCTCGGAAACTTTTAATTAGAGAAACTCTAAACGCCGCCGCTCGCTCTTGTACTTGTCGAGCGGCAGTCGACCAAGTGAAACTTTTCCGAAACCCCAAAACTATTTCAAATCATTCTAATTTCAACTAGAAACGAGAGAGACGGGGGAGGGGAAGTAGTTTGGGAAGAGAGAGAGAGAGAGAGAGGAAACTTCAATTTCCTTCCCCGAAAAGTTTCGATTTTAAAGAAACGAGGTCGAGCAATAAGTTAAAACAATTTTTCTAATCTCTCTTAGCTGGAATCTGTTTAGTTATTCCATGAATATTGAAAAATGTTATAGTTTATGTAACAAAGTCTTTAATATTTAAGAAGATTTCTGAACAACGAAGTTAATTAGGCCCGAGGGGCTAGCCACTTGGCGAAAAAGTGTACAAGTGATTTCAGATTTCAAGTGATTTCAAATGACTTCAAGCGATTTCAACTGACTTCATGCGATTTCAATTGACTTCATGCGATTTCAAATGACTTCATGCGATTTCAAATGACTTCAAGCGATTTCAAATGATTTCAAGCGAGTTCAAAGATTTCCAATGATTTCAATCTGATTTCCAATGATTTCAATCTGATTTCCAATGATTTCAATCTGATTTCCAATGAATTCAATTTGATTTCAAATTAATTCAATTTGATTTCCAAAGAATTCATGTGATTTCAAAGAATTCATGTAATTTCATATGAATTCAAACTGATTTCCAATGAATTCAAACTGATTTCCAATGAATTCAAACTGATTTCCAATGAATTCAAACTGATTTCTAATGATTTCATATG
Source organism: Phalangium opilio (assembly GCF_054372755.1). Classification (NCBI taxonomy): domain Eukaryota; kingdom Metazoa; phylum Arthropoda; class Arachnida; order Opiliones; family Phalangiidae; genus Phalangium; species Phalangium opilio. The sequence goes on from NW_028324189.1 coordinate 958,717, forward strand.
AATTAATATGAATTCAATCTGATTTCCAAGGATTTCATATGAATTCAATCTAAATTTTTATGAAATGACAAGAATTGGTGAATATATAAAGTATTTGGTCTTGCTGAACTTGTTAAAAAATAAGAAATCGTCATCACAGTTGCGCGCGATTTTGCACGTGACGTAAGTCTGGATGTAGAATGCTCGTGAGGATTTTATTTTTTCAAACTAAAACAAATTTCCTCACGTGCATTCTTTCCATGATCTTACGAATTTGAGCGCGAGCATCATTTTTCCACACTAGAAACGTCACTCGTGACGATTTGTTATATTTTTCAATTAGCTACTCCTACTTTATATATTTACCTATTCTAAGGAAATCACAAGAATTCTAAGGAAATCACAAGAATTACAAGGAAATCACAAGAATTACAAGGAAATCACAAGAATTACAAGGCAATCACAAGTATTACAAGGAAATCCCAAGAATTACAAGGCAATCACAAGTATTACAAGGAAATCACAAGAATCACAAGGAAATCACAAGAATCACAAGGAAATCACAAGAATTACAAGGAAATCACAAGAATCACAAGGAAATCACAAGAATCACAAGGAAATCACAAGAATTACAAGGAAATCACAAGAATTACAAGGAAATCCCAAGAATTCTGAGGAAATCCCAAGAATTCTGAGGAAATCCCAAGAATTCTGAGGAAATCCCAAGAATTCTGAGGAAATCCCACGAATTCTAAGGAAATCCCAAGAATTCTGAGGAAATCCCAAGAATTCTGAGGAAATCCCAAGAATTCTGAGGAAATCCCAAGAATTCTGAGGAAATCCCAAGAATTCTGAGGAAATCCCAAGAATTCTGAGGAAATCCCAAGAATTCTGAGGAAATCCCAAGAATTCTGAGGAAATCCCAAGAATTCTGAGGAAATCCCAAGAATTCTGAGGAAATCCCAAGAATTCTGAGGAAATCCCAAGAATTCTGAGGAAATCCCAAGAATTCTGAGGAAATCCCAAGAATTCTGAGGAAATCCCAAGAATTCTGAGGAAATCCCAAGAATTCTGAGGAAATCCCAAGAATTCTGAGGAAATCCCAAGAATTCTGAGGAAATCCCAAGAATTCTGAGGAAATCCCAAGAATTCTGAGGAAATCCCAAGAATTCTGAGGAAATCCCAAGAATTCTGAGGAAATCCCAAGAATTCTGAGGAAATCCCAAGAATTCTGTGGAAATCCCAAGAATTCTGTGGAAATCCCAAGAATTCTGTGGAAATCCCAAGAATTCTGTGGAAATCCCAAGAATTCTGTGGAAATCCCAAGAATTCTGTGGAAATCACAAGAATTCTGAGGAAATCACAAGAATTCTGAGGAAATCACAAGAATTCCGAGGAAATCACAAGAATTCTGAGGAAATCACAAGAATTCTGAGGAAATCACAAGAATTCTGAGGAAATCACAAGAATTACAAGGAAATCACATAGGCCTATTCCAAATTAAATTAAAATTGCAAATATATAAATAATTTCGCTCGTTTAGTTGTAATCACAGCAATTTCTCTTTTATTTAATGTGCGACAGACATAGTTCAAGTATAATTATCAGCTTCTCATACATTAACTAAGCGTATTCGTTGTTTCGGTCTGGGAACTGGTTATTTTTTCGCTCGCCTTCCGAAAGATTTAGATTTTTGCGAACGGATTTTTGCTAAAATATTTAAAACCTCCTTGTTTAGAACCATGTGATTGTTGACGATATCAGGTCTGGGGATGGTGTACACATAATACTTTATATTATAAAATCCATAAACCATCATATCAACTGGATTTAGCTGCCCGTTATCATCGAAACAAAACCAATTGCACAATATCCCTACTCCTCTGGCGTTTTTTCTCGGAGGTTTTGTTGGAGCGGTACAACTGGAGTACTCCCTTTCCTTTCCTTTTCCGGTTAAATATGTAAATCCAAGAGCTAACCCAATAAGAAAACCTTGTTTTTCTTCTTGTTCGAAACATAACCATTCGCCTACTTCTATATTTTCTTTTCGCGAAATTTTGATGGTATTGGTTTCTGTTGTCTGTCTTTTTGACTCGGTAATCTTCTGAGCCACACGTTGAAGACGATCACAGCTTAATTGATTATCAGTTACTGATAACAGCCAGCAAAGGGATGTTTTGCGAACGATAACCTTTTTACCGGCTTGCGTTGTAAGGAATACGAAGCGACTGTCCTTTGGTAAGCACTCCAGATCTTCAGCACACCACTCTTTGGTATAGTCTTTTAATTGTTCACCTCCCGTTGTGAGAATAAGAGAGAGGTCCTCCCTCAAATCAACTGCGTCCCCAAGATGCGTTTCCATGTCGCTGTCGTCCTCACCCACTTCATCTTCGGAGACATCATCAAAAATGTCAATGCCTTCATTAAATTGGTTTTCAGTCTCGTTTGCATTCAGATTAATTGTTACTTTCGGCAAATGACAATTTACTTGCATTTCATTTGGTGTTGCGATAGGAATTCCTAGTTCTATAGCATCTTTTAACGCTTCGGTTTTGGCCTTAAGTACCACTACATCAATTTCCTCCCTGCTGGGCAAACGTTCAATGCTGGCCATGACTAAATCATTTTGTTTGTTTCTTGGAAACCGAACATGGTAGTTAGTTTTCATATCACTGCACTGACTCATGATGTCAGATTGGAACTCTATACGTTTTAAGCGATGTAAAATGTCTAACATACTGAAGTTTAATACTGTTGAGAACGTACTTGTCATTGAGCGAGTAGCTCTAAAGAATTTCTCGCAGGTTTGGCTGCTGAAAAGCCAAGGCAGGAAAAGTGGCTCGTTTTCCGTATCTCTTAATTTTTCAATTATTAGAATCATACCATGAGCATTTAATTCTAAGCAACTGTAAGTGTTATACGTGTTACACTAATTATCCTACGTGGGGTCCACCTATTCAATGGAACGCTGGTCGTTCACTTTGTTGAGGGGTTGGCCCCGTGATGACGTGCTAGAGGGTTGGGGTATACCGGTTCCCCTTTTTCCTTCTAGCAAAAATAACATCATCTGATAACACACATGGGCGGAGCGATTGACCCTTCACCCGAATGCCTTTTTGTTGTAAGAAAATCCTAGAAACTTGAGGTTGTCAAACTTTGAAAAGATATTTTGGAGCTTACTAGTTTTTGTCATTGTATTTGTATAAGAGTGTATTTTAAGTATATTTGAAAGAGTGTTTGTAAAACGTGGAAAAGCCCCAGTTACCACCGGGGACGAATGGAAAGCATAGAGTTTACCCATCACGGGGGAAGTTACCATCGTGGAAAGTTTCCGATTAAACAGAACTAAAAAGTAGAGAAACTTAAAAAGAAGAAAGTAGAAAAAAGAGAGATTGGGCTACGCCGAGCAACGTGAAAGACGTTCTAGTGACCTCGGGTCCGAGAGCCGAAACCTGGCTAATTTATTAGCCCTGTGCCCAAATCGGGGCCGCGAACAAGTACGACTCCGCGCGGCAAACCGTTGTTCTTTCATTGCGGTAATACTGTAACTTGCCTCGTTATTTGTGCGCGTCAGGATAATGTTTAAAATTAAACACCGCAAAGACTCGTTTCTTAAAATGATGGTGACCGCGGAATGTGCGGCTAATTAATTTGGACTAATTCGAGAGAACCTCGACGCTCATCTACAGAACAACGATCCTGACGAATATTGGACAACCCCATGGCTCATCTTCCAAATCAGTATCGTACCCACCTTGGTGGTTTATTTTTATGACTTTATGGTTTCTGGTTATTACCACAATATTAAGTTAAACCTGTTATACTATTAATCTACAATGTTATGTAACTATTTGATTTAATGCATGATCGCTGGGTTTATTCCCATAATATTAATTTATATTGTTATTTCAATATTTAATTTAATACATGATCACTGGGTTTATTCCCATAGCTAATTATATTTTTACTTGGCCAAGGTTTAGTTATCTTCCATGGAAGCTTTAGGTATTGTAGGTATTTTAGTTAAGAATTAGGTAACAATTAATGTTTTAGTATTATCAGTGTATAGATTATGATTAGTTTAAGATTAAACTAAACTGCTTTGACAACCTCATTATCGACTTTTCAATTATACCCCTAGACATATTCTCATTATAACGTACCAATCGCTCACCCCAATAGTGAAAGTGATGCGAGATACCCGGCTTACTACTAATTACTAGTAAAAAGCGTGACATACGTAATAAAGTTGTCTTTTAAAGTGTATTCGGGATGCTCCATAATCCAAGAACGCCAAACTCGAAGGAAAAAAACCACATACCATATATCAAAGATGCGTTCCACAGCGGTAATTTCTTTGTCCAGGAATGCATTAAGCGACTTTCTCATAAGGACTAGATATTGGACGGTACCTTGACTCTCTGGAACATCTTTCAATAAGGTTATCACTTTGGGGGCACATGTTTTCTCGACGGCTCGAAAATTCATTTTGTCTTTGGGCTCGAGATCTGAATTCGAAAATCCGTGTTGATCCTTGGAGCATGTTTTTAGGAGAATTTTTAGGTGTGTCATAGAAACTAAATGCTTCCCGCAAGGCAAAACCGAAGAGGATTTGAGAAATCTAGTGCGCAGCTTAGTTCCTACATGCACTGTATCTTGGATGCTTATCAAGTCTGGGTTACAATTTACTTGAAACCAACCTCTTGTGCCACAATTTTCTTTTGATGGTAATTCGCTCAAAAACCGCATACTCTTAAGAAGGCGACTATCACCATCAGAAGAGACTCCTAAAATCTCTACACCCATTTCTTTGGCATTACTCATTAGGGTTTTCCATCTGGAGACCACTTGATCTGCGTAAAATTTGTTGTCTGTCCCATATATTGCAAGGCAAAAAGAAGGAGCTCCATCACTTAGTGGTTGTGCCATGATCACATACGCTAATGATGATGCTGAATTATTGAATATGTGACTTTCTATTTGCTTTGCGGATTCAGCTGGAAACGTCATTAAATTGGGAAAACCAGTTTCGCGATTTGTTGATGGTACTAGGCCAATTATTTGATTTGTCTTTGCATCATACTCCACGCGGCCGGTGATTCTAGTAGCATCTTCACTCACCCAAATCTTCAAAGGCAGTTTCTTTTCGACCAAAAACGCCTTTAGTTCTACCATTCTTAATTTACCCTCTACAATTTCTGGGCCTTTATCTCGAAGACATCTATGAATTGTGGTTAGAGAAGGTAAAGGTAAATTCGCTTGTATAGTTTCATAAAGAAGTCGACCACCTATCAGAAATAGATAAGTTGAGAAAAGCTTTAAGGGGTCATCGTAACGATAGCCAGGGATTCCTTTTCTGCTATTTTCCTTAGCAGTGGTCATTAGTCCTGAGAGCCAAGTGCTTGAATTAATGTTCGGGTCTTTCAATGTTGAAACGTTGCCCGAGGTGTTACCACGAATTTTTCTGTTCAAGCAGTCATTAAGATACTGGTTTTTCTTTAACAACTGTTGAACATCATTTAACACTGAGAAGTGATGCAGAATTGAAGGCTGATTCGGTATTGTTTCATTCAGATGACGTTTCCTCCTCTCAGAACGACTGTTCACTGCTTGTCTGAAGAAAGGGTTAAGGACCTCATCTTCTACTTCAATGGCATGGTCGGTCCCTATTCCATGACATTGTTCCCTTCCCCCGAAGGCCTTGAGGTCGTTACTTTGGGTCGTTTAGCGCTTGACTCACCATTTTCATTGTCACCACAGCAGTTAGTAACTGTATCTTGACGGTCTTCCTTTCCGTCTTTGATTTCTGTGCAACTAGGCTCAGTGTCTTTCGAGGAAGCCAGTGAAAAGTGATTTTTGATAGAATTTTTATCCACATCGTTGTTTTTTGGCTTACGGGCATGAACATCTCTAATATGTCTTGAGTAATTCGATGTAATCCAGCGCCTTGATCCAGTTTTTGAAGTTGCAGTAATAATTCTTGTGGTTTTGTCGCAAACAGGACATATAACTTTTCCACTAAACTCATTAGGTCCCATTTCAACGACCGACACCGTAAAGTTAGAGAATCTTTCTTTATTCTCATTGTCATTTCTAAATCCCGTTTCCACCGATGACAAAAGTAATTTTGTCACTTTCTTTTGTTCTTCTTCAATATTATCCGTGGTTTTTTCATGGCCTTCCGGGACTTTCATGACTCTTTTGCCCGAGCTTCTTTCTTTCATTAAGTTCTTTCGTTGAGCAGGTTCGCAAAAATCACCAAACCTTGTAAAATAATCATATGGTTTGGATATCAGGTATTCTTTTATTCCTTCTACCAGTCTTTTATGTCCTGGTAAAATCCGAAACATGTCCGGCTTTTTCGAATAAATCCCATAGTAATGTTCAAGATTAGCATTTGTGTCAAGCACATGCTTCATTTCTTCTTGGGCGAACCTTTCCATCTCTACTAAATCTTCTGTTGTTAAACTGCGAAGAGAGATGGGATTATCAAACCCCATCATCTTGAGTAAGTTCTTTAGATACAAAGGTATTTCAATCCCCAAATCCTTCCGGATAATATACCAGAAATTATCGTGCGAAACCTGAAATCGCGTAAATCGATTTTGAAATGATTTTTATCGATATTAACGTAACAGGGATGTAAAATAATGATTAGTGAATTATCTTAACTGAAACTACATTTTGTATTTAAAGGGAAGTACGATCCGTCATGTAGGGGCGGAGCCTATATAAGCTTCCCTTCTATTAAATTGATGAAAGCCCCTACATAACGGATTGTACTTTTATTTAGAATACGTCGCTATTAAAGCGATAGTAGCGCCTTAAGGGAATGTCTATCGGTTATGTAGGGGTAGCTTCTCTTCCTTTATCAACTCAATGGACGGAAAGCTACTATAGCCTAGACAAAAGGCCAAATATTTGAATCGCTGCTTAAAGGTTTTTTCAGATGTTTACTCGGTTTACTTTGGTATACCGGGCTAAAACTATTTCACGGGAGACACCGTTGAAATTGCCAAACGACTTGCTAAAGCCCAAAATATACGCTGGCAAAATCATTGGCAATTTAATCAAAATCAAATCTGTACTTACGTCAGTTGTCGTTTGGTTTTCCTCAGAAGAGTTATTAGAGGCACTCATTTTCAAACGCGATGCATTCAATTGTATAAATTATAAAAGTTTAAATATAAAACCAATAATTTCCTATTAAAGTCAGGCGAAATCAATGTTAAAACCGAGGTTAAAACTGATGTATTGTTGGCTCGTTCACTTTCACCCACGCGTGGAAATTTGGCTCTGCGCTAGCTAGCCTGGTAAATCACGGAAAATCACCACTAGGCCGCACTAGGCGCGGAACCGAGCGCGGAATTTTCCCACGGCCTGAGTCAGAGCGCGGAATTTTCCCACGACCTGAGTAATGCAAACATCTTGAATATACTTCGGAATAGACCAATTTGAATATTATTGTGTATAGAGAAACATGGACGTTGGGGTAATATTTGAATTTACCTATAGGATTAACACTAATTCACAATGATTTAACCAATATAGACCAAGATTTCAAGAATTCACAATGATTTCACTAAGAATTCACAATGATTTCACTATGAATTCACTATGATTTCAAGTATTCAATTTGAATTCAAAATAATTTCCAGGCTTCATATTAATTTCGAAATGATTTCAAGACTGCGTTTTGATTTCGAAATGATTTCAAGATTGCGTTTTGATTTCGAAATGATTTCAAGACGATTTCTAGAATTCATTATGATTTCACTACGATTTCAATATGATTATACTACGATTTCAATATGATTTCACTACGAATTCAAGAATTCACTTTGATTTCAAAATGATTTCAAGAATTCAGTTTGATTTCAAAATGATTTCAAGAATTCACTTTTATTTCAAAATGATTTCAAGATTTTATTTTGATTTCAAAATGATTTCATGTCGAGTGTACACTTGATTTCACGAGTGGCTAGCCCCTCGATTAGGCCTAACTGAGAAACAGATGCCGTTAGGGTTTACACTTTCTCTACTGTCGTCTGATCAAAAGTTAGTGAACTTTATTGAACAGTCATATTCTAAATAGACACAGTTTCAATTTATTTTATGTGCCCTAGCGGATTTAGTTTTAAAATTTTTATTTTCGTTTGGCAGCGTCGAGATGGCGCTTTTTCTTTACCCATAGCTCACTCGATCATGCTTTACTGACGCACGATAGAGTGAGCTATGCACACATGAAAACTTTTATTATTTTATTTGACAGTATTTGACATTTTGAATCCGGTTATTTTATTAATAAAAATTCTTGACTTAAAAATCACCATATACACGACTCGTTTTGAGCCGTCTGCTTTTGCGTCTGAACTGAGAAATGAACTTACCAACGCGACCGAAACGAAATTAGCAAAATTTTACTAAAGTCTTTGAAAATGGGCCTTTAAAGCTTTTATAATATTTAGCATTAAAGAGATCATAGGTATACCATCTCTGGAATATAAATAAAACTGCAACAAAATATTCTGGAGGAAATTGAAAAACACGCTGTTATATTTGTTTCAGAGCAAATTCGCATCCCCTTAGTTTTAAGCCCTCAAAACGGGACTTGGCTAGCTGAATGAATCGAGTTTTCATTTATGAACTAAAAGCAATTAAATTAAGAGGAAAATGGGGTAGAGAGGTGTTAAGTGCGCGCCTTGTCCCTTCCTTCATCCCTCCCTACCCTTTAGCCGATAAATATTCTGATGTCTTCTTTTTAAAAACGAGCTCCGCGAGACACTCAGGGTTTTACTTTGAAAAGACCAGAGGAAGAGTTTAATTAAAAGTAGCTTGGGGTCCCATTCAACTAACTATACGGGGCTGAATATGAAATAGTGGCATGCAGGACCAAGCTCTTCTCTCTCCGGTACCCGTAGAGAAATGAGGTCTTCAACTAAACCAATGGGGTGCTGTTACATACGTTAAGAGTGTTTCCGTATTAACGTCGTCGTCGAGTCTTAAGGGCTAGCTAGCTAGCTGTTTTGACTAGCTAATGCTTGCCCATTAACTAAGGAAGATTTATATATACTTGGCCTGATATTTTTAATTTTTATGGAAAAAGGGTTGAGCTTATATAATTCCATCATGACGTCAACCTGGTATTTTTATTGCCTTACGCGAAACTATTTCAAAATAACAATAAGAAATAGGCTAAATTTACGACGCGCCATAATTTTTCAGATTAGACCAGTTGACGTCACTATGAGCTGTTTTTATATTAGACCAGTTGACGTCACTATGAGCTGTTTTCAGATTAGATAAGTTAACTTCACTATGAGCTGTTTTCTGATTAGATAAGTTAACTTCATAATGTGCTGTTTTCAGATTAGATAAGTTAACTTCACTATGAGCTGTTTTCAGATTAGATAAGTTAGCTTCACTATGAGCTGTTTTCAGATTAGGTAAGTTACCTTCACAATGTGCTGTTTTCAGATTAGATAAGTTAACTTCACTATGAGCTGTTTTCAGATTAGATAAGTTAACGTAACTATGAGCTGTTTTCAGATTAGATAAGTTAACGTAACTATGAGCTGTTTTCATAGATTTTTCTATTAAAGAAGGAGTTAAGATTCACACCGCCATAGTGGTGGTCTGAATGCAATATGGGAAAAAATAAACCCACCAACATGGCTGCCAAAACCCCTTATGTGGGGGTGACATACTTCTCACACGCACTGAAGCTCTCTATATGCAAAACAAGACTTAATACTCTAATAACAAATTAAGGGTTTGGCGCTTATTTAAAGCTAGTTCTAGAGTATTTTTCCTTTTAATATTTCTGTCGTGACGTCAAAAGCTACTGCGCGTGACTCGATTACGCGATTAAGAGACGGAAAATGAGGAAATGTTATACCCAACATGCACGAGCCAACCCTTCCCCTTTCTCCAGAGAGAGAGAGAGAGAGAGAGAGAGAGAGAGAGAGAGAGAGAGAGAGAGAGAGAGAGAGAGAGAGAGAGAGAGAGAGAGAGAGAGAGAGAGAGAGAAGCAAATAATATTTATAACCTAGTCGGAATACGACGGTTTGAATTCTTATTAGCCCCCCCCCCCCATGTTAGCCCTATTCCTTTACATTACGCTTAGTTTGGGCACAGGAAGTCGATTAAACAGAAGTGATTAATTAAACTTATTTAGAAGTAACTATGACAAAATTACATCAACAATTTTTATCAAATTATTCCAAAATTTAAGCTAGAAATTTTAACTTAGTATTTGTAAATTCACTTCTCTATGAATACTTCGAAAAGAAAGTTTTCATGGTACTACTAACTTCGAATTAACCTATTTCTGTATTCAATTCCGATTTTTGGTCCAAAATGATCACCGTACCGGAAATACAAGTATTAATATACCATAAGAATGTATAATAATTTTTTATTCATTTTTGGTGTAATTAGTCATTCTTTTAATGGTTTTAAATTTAATCTGGTCGTGCATTGTTTGTTTATACGTAGGCGTTGAAATTCCGGCATATAGAGAAATTATTAATGCACGGGACGACGGTCTGGCTGCATTGCAGTCGCAACTGGGTCACTTAAAAGAGCATTTTGCTAACTTCCCGCGTCCGGACAGTTGCCGCCCTTTTTTTCGGGGGGTGGGGACAGTTAGGACAATACCTTCGGACCCAGTCATTTCGCGATCAAGCGTCGGACGGTCGGGACCATGTCTTTTATCCGTCCGTTAACACTCTTTTGGAACTGGACGGGACCCGACGGCGATATGTATCCACCAGGCTCGCAATTGTAGGTATTTTCTTTCCAATTTTACCTTTTATAAGCTTTAGAAACAAACCGGAAAAAAACGTGTAGCGCCCTAGACCTTTTGCACTTTACAATTTCGTTAAAAGTTCAAAGTTCACATAATTTGATCAAGTTTAGCCTAATTTTAAAATTAAATTTAAAAAGCACGTGTGATTTTTTTTTGGCGCGCCAAAACTACAAAGCACGTGTGATTTACTATTTTTTTCGCGGAAAAATTACGAAGCACGTGTAATTTTTTCTCGCGCCAAAATTACGAAGCACGTGCAATTTTTTCACGCGCCAAACTTGAAAAAGTTTCGTCTAGGGACGCTGCACGTTTTTCGGTTAATTTCTTAAAACTCTCACGCGTTGGATATTTAACGAATTCATAATAGAAGACAAACGGTAACTGTTTAAATATAGAGCCAGCCATATCTCTCTTAAATTATAATGCGAAATATATATTGATAGATGACCATTGCATATCCTTTAATACCTCCTCCATGCTTTCCGGAATTCGAGTATTATATAATATTATTCGGGCACGCTAGGTAGCAATTGCTCTCCTCCTCTATATATATATATTTAATTTTAATTTGCTAAACGTCATATAATAACTTTTCTCGCCCTCTTATATTTATTACCAAGTCAAGGCTTTAAATATTTATTCGCTATTGTCGGCTTTTCGCCAAATCTATAGGTCATTATCTCACTCTTGACCACCCACCCCCCTTCCGTTTCTCGTTGAAAATTAATTTAGACTTTGCGAAATATTCAAGCGGAATGTTGGAATGACTATATACGCGGCTCGGTTTTTAAAACTAAAAGTCCGAATGATATATTGATAAAAACGCGTACAATGACGTAAAGGAGAAATCCAATGAAATTGTTTCCTTTGAATTTAATATTAAGTTTAAGAACCAACCATTTAGTTTTATTTATAACTGTGACTAAGACTGGGCCTTTAAGAGGAAAGGAGCAGTGAGCTCCGCGCGCATTAGCGAAGAGCTGGTTCGTTTTGGTAAATTATGTCTGCCCGTTCCTTTTGGCTAAATGGGATGAATAACCCGTCCAGGATCTATTTGATTTCTTTTCTCTTATTCTTGGTCGTCTTTTCTTTCTTTTCGTTTCGTTTTCTCTTTTGCCTCGTGCACTTCTGCTCGAGTGGGTCGCGTGATTTCCTTCCACGATCCCAGTCTTAGATAAAGATCTAGAAAGAGCTCGCTAGACGAAAATACCTCCACCCTTCTACGGCTCAGCTGTATTCTTACACTCCATGGAGTAATTATACTCTTTGCACCCTGGATATGTCTTAGCATTTTATTATAACTACGAAAGTCAAAAGAATTATCCGAATGTTATTTATATTGTCCGTGAACTGAAGCATGTCTAAAAACTGACCTATTTCTTTTAGGCCTAACATCAAAATATTTACTCTATTCCTTAGCGTAAACAAATCACGGTCGGTCTCTCGCGTCTATAACATTTTATTCCGTACATTTAACAATGTCCAAAGAGTCCTTCATTTCTATAACGAAATGGCTGCAGCTGACCATTCGTATGACCCTCACTCGCGGCAGTTTGCCATCTAAAGTTTCTTTAAAGCTTAAGAGGTAGCTAGCTGCTTACTGTCCAAAATGACCATCGCGTAACCTCGGATAGTCTTCAATCGAAGCCACCAGAGAACAGATGGCCAAGTGTAAATGTACACCAATATGTTTAGTGACTTTAGTTGTCTAGAGACACTTCCAAACACGGTCGACGTTTTTTTTTATTCTCGACCTCTTTCTCGTCGTCTCTCAAACCCAAGGAAAATCGAAGTCCGTACAGTCAAGGCCTAGGATCATTTTTCAGCTTTGAGGAATAAAAGGAAGAGAGCTTTACTAACCTTGGAAAAACTAACTGGTCGCGTTGCTTTGCCCAAAAATACGACTTCATTTTTGAGTTGTTTCAAACAGTGAGCAAGTATGAGAAGGAGAATCGAGGAGAACGAATTCTCCGTTTGCTCCCCCCCCCCTTTCAAAACCGAAAGCTCGGTATCAGAGTTCGGCACATGCGTAATCGGCGCAACAAAGAGGAGGATACAGTTAACCACGCCTCTAACCGTCTTTTCGTATTTACTCTTTTTGACGTCTGGCTCCTTGTCTGTGCGCCGAGGTAGGTGCGCGTGAGAGCGATTTCTAGCTGTACCGTTGTTATTACCTTCTCCCTTCCCTCTTTGCAATCTCCTTCTTATACACGCTCACTAACAATGGGAAAGTATGCTCTTTCGTCTATCAGACGCGGAAACATCCTTTCTGACGAAGATACTGACCAATGGTGCTTACTACTTTAACATCCGTTCAAGTTATTTCCTCCAAAGTATATTGCTCGAGCTAGAGACGTAAGGACACAACAAAACGCCGATATTCTAAAAGAACCGATACTAGAAGAGAGAGCTAGGATGACTTCTTTTTAAGCTGCTCTAGCCTTCAGTCCCTTAGGAAGAATCTGAGCAATGTGGGTGCAGCGGGTATAGTGGATGGTGGTGGGGGGGGGGGGGTATTTTCAGGAAGAGTGCTCGAGGAATGGGATGGGGGGAAGAGGTTTAGGTGCTTTGAAAATAAAGGCATCGGGTCGTTGAGCATAAAGAGCGATCGGCCAGATAGCTTTCTTCAAATGGTCGCTTTTGTTTTATACTCCCTAAGAGTCTGCTAACTGGAATGGGTACCATTCTAGTTGACTTCCATTGCCCGCGTTCACGATGGGTTAAGGGAGAGGGTTGCCAGTTTTTATGCCTCTTAAGGAAAGCTACTCTTTACGAACTACGAATAATTAGATGCAAACTTTATGGGTAATCCCTCTAAATTGTTTTTAAAGTGATAGTATTTGAAGGTACGATATATTTGAAATAGATACGAAGATCATCATTGATATAAATCAAAGTTTATACGGATTTTCTATAGAATATAATGAACAAGTTTACGAAATTTTATTCAGATCGGATGTAAAATATTGCAGTTATCGCTTCTGAAAGGTTTTGTTGATTTTCCATTGATCGAAATTGCTAAACATTGTTTTATTTTTATTTTACACCGCCATTTTTAAAGATGGTTGCTGCTGATCAACAATAACAACTACGCGCAAAATTTTATAAAGAAATAGTATTTTTGTAACGGTTAAGCCTTCCCTTTAAAATGCCTCATTGTGATGATTTTAAAAGAGATTTTTGTCCTTTCTCCGCCGTATTTGCCTAATGATCCTTCGAGGCCTGTTCATTTTCTAGCCTTTATTTATTCAACCCTTTTTATATAGAAAGGGAAAAATCAACGCCCCTATCTACTTAAAAGCTTTACTACCGAAATTGAAATAAAAAGAAATCACGGAGATTGCTCAAACGAATTTAAAACTAAACCATACCATAAAGTTACGGTTAGAGAGACTTTATTTTAAAAATGAGTGCACTTTATTGACTTTTAAATATTGTAGGCCTATACGTGACCATTTATGAATACTACTGACCTTGAATTGATAAACTGGTTATTATCTCTTAAGGAAAAACAATTCTCTGACGTCAGAGATTTATCTAACTATAGTGAGGTCACTTTTCTCCCCATTGGGATGAAACTCGCGCGCAGTTTATTAAGTTAGTCAGCACCCATAGTCCTACAATAGTCATTTCTCTAACTCAAGTAACCCTTTTTCACCAGCAACTATAAACTCTACTTCTTCCATTGTTTTCCATCCCCAAGGCCAAAACCATAATATAGATTTTTCCCTTGGAAGCTATCCCTTCCGTTCCTATAACCCTTTTATTTCCTCCCAAAAACGATAGTTCATCCCAATAGTAAACTTAGAGGATCTCGAAGCGATCTTTAATTCGATCCCTGATTTAAGCGATGTTGTAATTTCGCGTTGAGATTGTCTGTAAAATGGCCGACTGTTTTCTCCCATCCGAATGCTTGGTCACTGATAAAGGTTGACAAACGGTTGGCTGTCACCTACCGCTTCTCATTCTATATCAAAAATGATCCAGAACGGAAGGGGAACAAAATCTCTACTCTCTCTCTCTTCCTCAGTTTTCTCTCTAGATATCAACGGTTAACGCAATCTATTTTTTTAACCGAGCATCCTCTAGCACGCTCCCTTCAGTTCACCCCAACAGAAATAGTCCAAAAAGTTTTGATTACCCGTCACTTTTATGTGGGCGTGGCGTTCAAGTGCAAGTCCCACGCTGACTTACCGTTCGTTTCATTAGCCCATAACCCTAAAAATCTTTTGATTCGCTGAGGTTGGATAAATTTAAAAATTTGGGTAGATTTCTAAATTTAAATATATATACACCCATGTAATGCGGTCGAACATCTTTACAGGAGCTCATAGGAAATACATTACGCTGTTTACCCCTGGTAGTTGGCTTCTCGTAAAAAATACAAAATAATTTGTTGTTAACTTAACAGTTTTTCAAATGAATTCAATAATATTAAGTAAACAGGTTCCCTATATCCTATAGACGGGCTTTATGGTAAGCTTTTGGAGTTATATTTGCCGCCATCTTTTAAAATGGCGACTAAAAAACTAATAAAAATATCCCAACGGGCAAAGCCAGGTGCTTTTGCTAATAGTATATTTATAAATGGAATAACATGGATTTAAATTAAATCATTAGTTCCACATCCCAAAAACGAAGCGTTTCATGATGCCAATCCTTTAAGGTTTGGCTAATCCACTATTCCGCGCAGGGTGAGGACTCCTTTTTCTGTTCTATTTGCTCGCGGCGAACGGTCCATCGGATGTACAAATTAAGTGAAACATCGAGGAAGTCAGGGTTTCCTTTTCGGAAGTGATACGGATTCCATTTCCCTCGAAACTTAATAAGTTTCGATAAGAGCGCTCGCTAGCAGAGACTCTAGCGGCCCCGAGAATATGAGCGAAAAACCCGAGCTCCAGTCAGAATCGAAGAGAGAAAGAGAGAGAGGTGGCAAATTAATTTCTTATCGTGTCGCCTTTTTCGCGCTGACGTTAACCTTTTCTAATGCTTCCCTATATACCCTTCCGACGACGCTTCACTTTTAATCCTCATCTAAGCTTCTGTAGAGGTGACGACCGTCGGTGTTGCAAAGGTTATAGATTTCTCTCTCTATAATATACACCACCGGATGCTATGGAAAAGATTAACGCCGTGATAATAAATAATCAATTCATTTTTATTTATAGACAATGCGTTTAATTAAATATCCTGTCCGTAATATTTATTTATAGTATAAATGAATTAATATATATCGAGGGTCAATAATTACATTGTGGGCGTTACCTATTTAAAAGTTTACACGTGTATCAAAATTTTTAATGCTTTTAAGAAAACGTGAATAAGTTATTTTTGGCGCGAGAAAACTCGCACGTGCTTTCAACTTAAGCTTAGGCCTAATTCGTAGACCTTTTTGTGAACTTTAACCTTGTTTTAACTTAACGAAATTAAAGTGCTACTTGATTTTTGGTCAATTTGATAAACGTTTGGTTTGTAGGCCTACGCGGTAAAGTTCGAGAAAGCTTTTCCGGGGGTTTCCTCAAATAACGTAACATAATGCGAGTATTCCACCTGGAATTTTTTATTCCCAAAATAGGAAGTGACACGCGAGGTACACCTAACTTTAATGTAGTTTCATGCAAGGTTAAGTAACTAAGCTACAGTAACTCCGCAGTTCTCGTACCCTTGGTCATAAAATAGTTTGGTATCGATTTCAGGTCAAAGTTACTTTCCTAAAGCGAGCCGCCAACCCTTTCGGCTTTCCCCAATCCGATATAAACCAACCGCATTGCTTTTTGCCTTCCCACCTCCTCTCCACCACCGAACTCGCAGCTCCAAGCACACTTATAACTTGTATTATTTACGTATTTTCTTAGTAACGACTGTTTTTGTAAGAATCTCGAAGCAACGCCGGAGTTCATATATTATGTATGAGTGACGTCACTATATCGGCTTTATTTTTTCTTATTATGCTGGGATCCGTTCTTCTCCTACAGTCACGGACCAAAGAGCATAAATTGAAAGGAGTAGAATGTATCCCCAAAAAATTTGCATATTTGGAGTATGGCCTAATTAAACCAAACTTCACCTATCATAGTCTAACCTAACCTAACACAATCACAATGGTCTTACTCCCAGTTTTACAAGTCCAGAAACCTTTTCTCTCTCTCTGCCATTTTGCGAGATATTTCCATCTGTTAGTTTAGTACGAAAAGATGTCCCAGTATTTATGTCATGAACTCAGTCCTTGAGCGCATTTAGCTCCAATTAATGAAACAGTGGTTTGTTTTAACGTATGGTGCCTTAATCTGATTAGCAGTCACTGTTAACTCCTTTCCTTTAGTCTCGGTGTATTCTCCACGACCCAAAAGTCCTCTTAACATTTTAACTCCCCTTCTTTTTTTGGTGGGTTTCGGGTCGTCAAACTTCTGCGCATAATCCCTTTAACATAGAAACGCGGAAAGTTACCATGCATGCAGGGAGCTAGGGAAAGAGCTTTGTTCGAGCAATTTCCTTAATCGAATCAGTGCATTTTTAGGTATGCTATTAAACATACAATAGCGTGCCTTGAAATGACTTCTTTTATCGAATTTTCCAGCTAAAGCGTCGCTTTTCATGTACCTTAAAACCTGACGGGACTCTTTAGTTACGCTCATATTAAGCGTTGGTATTGCTTTGTTTCAGTCGAATGCTGTTTTCGCTGTTTCGGTGCTAAGTTTTAATATCTCTGAAATCTAAATCCGCTCTCTAACGTTTAGCCCCTTCCTAACTTGGTAGACTTCGTAAAGTACTTAGATATAAAAGGTTAAGTAAAATTTGTCGCGCGTTAGGCTTCGTGTAATTTGAGAAGTTACTTGAGTCAGACTCAGTCTCGTTTTCGTCGCCGTTCGGATTATCCAAGTATAATCCGGTATTAAACGAAATTCGTTTCGTTCTTCGCATCAGACAAGGATCATCGAAGAGTCATCCTTGTTGTACCACCACCTGCAGCAGCGGGACACCCATTCTTTTTCAAAAACGCCAGTAGTAACTGCCAAGGTACCGTATCCTTTACTGTACTTTAATTGGGGACATTTTGAGTGAGGGTTTAAGGGACCTGGGTGGGCTTAATTCAATTAGTTTGATAGAATGGGACGCCCTTATTGACCACTCCTACTTCCTAAATCATCCCCTACATTTTCCAATAATCTATTTTTTGCGGGGGGCTGCCTTGTAACGAATTTTGGTTAATTACGATTATGCTTACTGCACTGAACGCTACGAGATAGTTGATTTAATTATCAATTAATGATATTAGCAATTGTAGGCTACCAATAAAACGTGCGGACTGCATAGGACACGTGCTAAGGTCGTAGGTTAATTTAAATATGTCTTTTGTTTATTGTTTAGCACTCGTTTCGGTATATGGTTATCTCTTAAGTATTTAATTTGCAAAAAAGGGCAAGTTTTCACACTTAGGAACGAGCATTGATTTAACAATTAGTCGCCTGTACCTAATTATATGACGAGAGAACAACCTTAATCTCTTATTATTATTATATATTGTAGCCTCGATTAGATAATAGTGTCTAGTTAACAATATTTCCTCGTATTTCACGCTTTTTTGGGTTTTTGACGCCCTCTTTTCTTGATCGTACGCTCGTTTCTCCATGTACGGTATACAGGGTATAGAGGTATGAAAGATTTCGCGATTGGTTAGCCGTTAGGTGCAAGCCAAAGTAACCCAACAAACAAAAGTACGATACTTAATAATTGCCCTAATCAGAACGGGATAGCAGAAGAAGGATGACACTCTGTATCCCCTCACACGTTTTGTTTGCTCCCCGCTCATCAAACTTCAGATGGGTAACTATCGTACCTTTGGGTGAATTCTGTAACTGTTTGGTATTTACTAAATCCCCAGAAATCGACCCGCAAACCTCGCCTTGGGAAATAGTTCTAGACATACTTATTCTTGTTATGGTACTCGCGGCCCTGAAGTAACGGGGGTACGTGGGCTCCCAAAAGTCGTTCAAATTAATTTCCCCTCGTGTCACTTTTGTTCTTCCTGATCGTTTATTTTTAGCCCGAAACCTCCCTTGTGTTTTTATATCAATGTAATATCCCCGAGGCAGAAAAATCCCACCTTCTACCCCTTCTACTGCTGCCCTTTGTTTTTGGGCTCCTTATCTTTTACCATATCAGAAGAGGGTACCAAGCGAGACTAGTTTTCGCCTTTCGCGGATCAACCGCGTTACAGTTTTTTGGAATTAACCCTGATATAATATCTCGGTCGGTTTTGGCTAAAATATTATTATGTCACTCAACACCGAGGATAATGGTTTTATACTTTTATATTTGGGGACATGATGTGATACGTATGGATTCTGAATTATAGTATTTGAGCTGCTTGGTTTGTTCTATCTCGTAATATAATAATTGTACGCTATTTTCGTTGTAATTTGAGTTTTAAGTAATTTCGCTATTCGTTGATATGAACTTTCTCTCATAATTTAATTTCAGCCATACCACTAACTTTAGAAAAGTACTATTGACCCTTTTAAGCTAAAAACAAATTAGGGGCGAACCATTTCCTTTAATTCAACAACACTAAAACTAGTCGATGCCGAGGGACCATTCACTTAGCGTAAACGGTATCTCCTTTGACTACTAAAACGATTACTCGCAAGTCTACCTTTAACAGTGCTAAAATAATTACTTATCGTTGTATACCTAGTGGTTAGCTCCTCGGTCAATGGTCACTCTTGTTAAATTTATCGTGACCAATTTAATTACGTTTCCAGAGTTTAATAATAGTTAGAAAACTGTATATTAATTCAAACAGAAAGTAAAATAATCTTTTTTGAGTTTAGCTCCATGGACATAATTTAAACTTAAAACTCACGGAAACATTAAACTTTCCTATAGGTCTATAATGGTTATTTATTTAACTTAGTTGAATATAATTAAACAAAGAAGTGTTGTAGTGAATGTTCTCGGCCTTACGTTGGTTCGTTGGTTCTTAGTGTAGTACTACTTTTTTCTTCTGACCGATTTTTTTTTCTTCCAAGCCATCGAAAAGGTATTAGTGTGAGATTATTGGTTTTCCGTTTCAGGAAGGAGTTAACGCCCGCAAAGGCAAATAAAAAATGCTTCTTAACATTTTAGCTTAAACTCTCTCTCTCTCTCTCTCTCTCTCTCTCTCTCTCCAGAAAAACTTGGAAACTTCCCTTGTGTCTTTTCCGAAGTCCTATCTATTGATTTACCTCTCTTAAAAAGATATTTAGTTCAAAAGATTTTGGAAATTTCAACTTTGTGTTGCATTTAACCCTTTGCTTTCTAATTTTTATTGAGGTCATGTGATTGAATAAAAATTTGGATCCCAAATCGCGGTTATTGGATCTTCCTTAAAAATACTCAAATCATACCTCGAAAACAAAAACATTTCCGACTCAAAATTGACAAAATAACACCCCCCTGAATTTATGGTAGACTTATCAGAAACACCCTGTATATGTTTAGTTGCACCTGGTTAGGTTAAGTTTGAGCTTTCTCTGATGAAAAACCGTAGGGCAAAAGGGTTAATCTTGTTTTGAACTATGTCTACAAATCTTGCGTCTGAATTAGATCCCAAAGTTTTTCCACAAAAAAATAAACTATAATAAAAAACGTTAATATCTCTTGGTAGAGTTTACTCTCTAAATTAGCTAGCTCCCTTTTTCTCCAACCAAGTACATTTTCTTCGTATTCCTTTTTTTTCTTTTGGGTACTTCTTATTTCTGGTTGGAAAAGTTTAATACAAAAAGTCATATCAGCAAAATAAAGGTAAAACTCTCCGTGGTTTTGCTTTCATTTTCTATTTGAAATTTTCCAGCTGGAAAACTCAGAACTCCACATAATATTCCAAATCTGATAGAGAACGGTAAGGTAAGGGTTATAGGATAGGGTTACCTCAAAAAGATCAGGTTATGTTCGTATTATGAACACCCGAAATACCGCAATACGCATAACAAAAACTTTTAATATACGTCAACAAATTTAAGTACTGTACATTTCAATAAATATGCATTGACAAAGACTCAAATTCTGTCTGCCTCACTGGCTTATAATCAACTCCCAGCCCAAACCGATTGACCTAGAACGCTGAAATTTTGCAGGAACGTTACTCTTAACTGGTAGGCACGCACTATAAAAGATTTTTCCAAACCGCCGCCATCTTGAAAAATGGCGAACAAAAATATAAATAAACCTTTATGAAATAACATCTGCCAATTCCAACCGATTTCTTTTCTTAAATATTTAGTACACTGGTTCCTTTTACACTATAGACTGGTTGTATCGCTTTTGGGCTTCGGCCTTATGTCATCTTTCAAAATGGAGGCCCGAAAACGAATAACATTCTCCCTTTTACTAATAGTTTAATATAATTTTGCAATTTTCTTAAGTTAAAACAAAAAATACTCGAAGGTTAGCTATAGGGATCGATGAAATTGCGTTAAAGCTCTTGTTGAGGTGAGAAAACCGGGGTCTTAGAACCCGTAATTGTGTTTCTTTTTTCGTTGAACTTTCGTGTAGGTATAGAAACCTTTAGTAATATTCGTTTTCGGTTTGCTCCTAAATACGCAGACGCCTGTCTAGAATACAAATGAGCCGTGTGTTGAAACGAACGCTTTCTCTAAATACGAGAGGTATAATTTGAAAGCTTTCTCTATCTACTCACTTAGAACGTTGTTAAGATGTTTAATTTATCACCATCACCTATTGTTCCAATATGAAACATAGTGAATTCCCATACATACTCTCTCATAATTATATAAACCATCCATTTTCTTTTTTTTTTTTATTTCTAATTAATTCCAAGGTGCTAAACGACTACAGATAAGCTTTTCTAATATTGTATAAACCATAAGCCGTAAGGCGTCTCTCAGAATCAATTAAATTTAAAGCGTATGACCTGCTTTTAACTGGCTGCGATTAATTTTAGTTAACCCTATTTAAACAAATCATGTTTTTAAATATAAGTGATTTTATTTTCAAGAAAGATTTTGCCTAATTTATTCCATCCTTTTGGAATTATTACAAATGGAATTTGTAATAATCTACAACAGCACTTAACGTTTACTTACCGAAATCGCAACGCAGTAAATTTTCTTACTTCTTTTAGTATATAACCAACTTAATGCTTTTTCTTTGTATTTCGCAATCGAATTTATTTTAGGAACGAATTACACTGAGTTATTATATTTGAATAAACGCAACCGCAGCAATTTTAAATCGATTATTGTACTCAGGCTACGATTTTTTGTTGAGAATTGCATATTTTTTTTTTTGAGATGCAAAAGGACAGATTTTCGTTGGATATGTATTTTTCGTAGTGGGGCTAACCTTACCTAACCTGAGCTTACTTAAATAACAATATCTTCGACAGGGTGTTTCTGATAAGTATGGATCAAACTGAGGCCTTCAATAAGAACTGTATTGAACCATTACCTGGCAGAAATGTACAACGAATATCATGCACTGATTAAAAAAAATTGTGGTTTTATTAAAATAGTTTGTTTAAAAAACTTCTAATTACTTAGCTTCTGGTGCAGGGGAAAGAAAGTGAAGTTGGTTTGATTAGTAATTGATCGGTCACGCTTCTATTCAGCAATCTCGGACTGACCCTCGTTAGGTAAATGAGCCGAACAGACATTTTAAGTGGTACCTTAAGGTTGCTTTTTTTCTCCTTTTCTTTCTTTATTTCCTTCTTGGGCAGGCGCCCACCCATCAGCCCATGCTCGACTCTATAGCATCCAGTCTTAAACGTAGAAAAATGATCCATCAAGATCTCATTAAGGGCTACGGGTCTGCCTACCGGTCACTTCTGTACACCCAGGGTGGCTGGTATGGGGAGTACGAAAGGTTGAGACAGCCGTTAATGTGCCCGACCTTTTTGACATTTTCCCCCTATGGGAGGGAGTTATATAAATAGGCCATTTCGATGGTAACGCGTTATATAGATGCCCCTCTGAAGTTTCTATAATATTTTCGAAGGTGGGTTTCAACTTGCACAAGCGTAAGATAGAAGTAGACTATGGACCCCGAGTCCCATGTGGTTGCTGCTAATGGTTAAGCGTTCTTCTGGCTGTGCTCTAACTTACGGGGATCTGGTAATACTTTAAAACAACTTGTTCGTTATATATATATCTTAGATTGGTGTATTTTTTCTGTTAATGATCACGTGGAAGTTTCCCTAGCCAATCGTCATAGCGTTTTTGACTTCGATTCGGGTTTGGTAAATCCTTGTGTATTTTTCGAATAGTCAAGATATGATCGATTAATCGCGATAAATATATCGATTAATACCATTAATTTACTTGAAAATTTTGTAAATTATTCGATTCGATTAAGTTAATTTTTAAAAACTTCTAAAAATTTAATAGTACACTATCTGCTGAATTAATGTTTAGTAATGTTCTTTTATTGAAGGCTATTTATGGCTGACATATCTTAATCCACATGTTGTAATTAAATGTTGTAGACCCCAAGCTTGTTCTTTGTCACTTTCCTTCCACTAGGCCTTCAATTTATGGCATATTAATCAGAAACACCCTGTACAACAAAAACTTTGCCGTGCGAAAGTGTATTTCTAGTGTAACTTATTACCGCTGTTAACTCTGTAATTACGCTTGCCACATTGAAGCAATTTATACCAACAGCAAGTACTATCCACCTCGAAGATATTAACACCCACATATATTAATATTTAAGCAGACCAAGTCTGCAAGCAGGACCTTCGTTTCTCTGTCTTTAACATTCCCTTAAGGCAACCAACGACATCGTAAACGTTTTTTAGGGTTTCCTTTTTTCCTTCATATTGTCATTTTTCACCTCTTTTTCCTTTCCTTAACGTAAAAGGAGGGTTTGAGGTACCTCAAAATCTCTTTCATATATTGCTCTCGTAGTCCAATCATCTTCCCCTGTCGCCTCATTAACCTTAGAAACGGAATGTTGTAAGTGCAAGTACAGTTTAAGCTTAGATTTACCATACTTTTCCTGTCAAAGAGTGATTTGCCTCAGACGACAATTTTGTGTGTTTTTTTTTTCAGCCCATGCATTTTTCGTGTACACCGATTTAGTTGAAGACCCAAACATACTGGTTATTCGCGGGGCTGGTAAAAAGCAAATTTCCTTAAATCACAACCCATTTTTACGTTGTAGTCGTACTGACTTTTTTATATATGTAGGGTTATCTACGTTCCTGTTAGAAATGGTTTTTGCCCATTTTTAGTCGCCAAGTTTGCAAAATATATGGGGTTAGTCTATGCTATGCTTATTATAAAGTTGCAGATGTTTTACGGGGATATTTTTAGAACAAGTTATTTTTAACTTGAATTTCTTAGCATAAGTTTTGACATGGCGAAATAAGTGACGTACCATCTCGTGAAATTTTGGAGGAAATAATGGCATTGAACCTCGTGAAATTTGAGAGGAAATTATACCTCCGAACCTCGTGAAATTTGAGAGGAAATTATACCATGGAATCTCGTGAAATTTGAGCATAAAATATACCATGGAATCTCGTAAAATTTGAGCATAAATTATACTTCGGAATCTCGTGAAATTTGAGCATAAATTATACTTCGGAATCTCGTGAAATTTAAGAGGAAATGATACCTCAGGATCTCGTGAAATTTGAGAGGAAATTATACCCTGGAATCTCGTGAAATTAGAGAGCAAATTATAACTCAAAACCTCGTGAAAATTGGCATTCACAGAGCACCAACATTTTTGATAAAAAATACTCGAGATAAAGTAGGGGTAATGCGATTATTTCAAGCATGGTCACGTGTCCTACTAGGGCGCGACTATAAGCCCAGTAAATGTCCTTCCAAAAAGCATTCAAGATGTAATTTTCAAAACAGAGCGCGCACCATTTTTCCCCTTCTACAATTTCTAAACAATATATCGGATAACGGAGAAGCGAGCGAGGGCCGAGGGTTGGGTTTATACGTAATGTTATTTTTTCGCTAGCTGCAACAAAAGAATTTTTATTGCCGGCTATTTTCCTATTGATTCGTATTTACTCTTTTCCTTTTTTTCTCCCTTCCGGCGCGTACTTCCTCTCCTAGGCCTAATCCAATATTTGGTGTTGGAAAATTTCTAGTCCAAAGCTGACCTTTCACCAGTCAGCCAAACGTGGGGTGTTTGTACCATAGATATAACAACGATGTAGAATTGTAGATTTTTAGCTTACAAAGAAAATATTGTTCTATTGAATATCTATATTTGCATTGTCTTTAGACGACTTCCTGTCCAGGTTTTGTCCTTCCTTCCGCAATGGACAGTTAGTCTAGAAGGGGATTTATATATTAGTGATGTCCATTTTTTCCACCAAATTTCCTTACTTAGTACGTGCTTTTTTGCACGGGCGGTTTTTACTTCTATATGTATTTTTTTGGTGCATGGTTGGAGGCGGGCTAAGTCTCGCGCCATTTCGCGCGGATTATTGGATTTCGTCAATGGAGGAAAAAGGCGCGCCTGGATTTCCGAAGCCTCGTGGCTCGCTCGCGCGCGCTTTGGCCCAATCTTCAACTTTGATCCCTTCCGGACTGCGGCGGCTCTATATCGCGTTTGTATTGCTCCTTTGAATTCCAAAACAGTTTGGCGGTATAGGGCCAACTATCTCTGGCCACACTCTTCCACCTTTTACCCCCAAATCGTCCGGGAAATCGGAGTTACCGCCTGGAATACAAAGATGAATCTTTTAGTTTTCCATCTGGTTAGATATGATGTTTGTTACACAAATAGATACGGAACCGTTCAGTATAATTCAAAGCTTCAAATTATCAATTTATCCACGATATTTCAGGTATTTTAAACACAGTGATGGTTTTTATGAAAAATTATCAAGCTAATTTATTAATTGCCATAATTACGATAGATTTACGTAATAACCTTTGACCTATTGCATTTGTTTGTCCTCTGTGACGTCGGAATCTTCATTACAAATTGCTTTTCCCCAAGTCTTTTACGTTTCTTAATTTATGTTTGCCTTAATTATAAGTTAAGTTGGTAATTATTACTAAATATTTACATATGTTGTAGAGAAGAAAGGGTTAACGAATCGTTTGAGGTTAATTTTCCATGTAGGACTACTGTAGTAAACTCATTTGCATATTCTCTCCACGGTCTTTATTTCTGATTTGCGGCGGTGTTCATTGAAGTCATACGATATTAGGGTTTTCCAGAAATTACTTTAGGCTGTGCAGTTTTTCTTTGGGAATCATTTTAGGGAAGTTTCGTCGCTAATGGAACTTTACTACACTCGATTAATTTTGTAGTTCATCTTCTTATAGCGCTTTACGAGAATCTAAGATCTACTACACTTCATGATAAGCTCTCAGAAACCAATGACAAACCATGATGAACTTATGCTTTTATTGAACCGATACCACGTGATTATCCTTTTATTAAAATTAAGCTCGGTAAAAAATAAATAAGTTTTATTCAAATTTAATTCCTTTTGCTGCAGGTAAATGATTCATTTTACCTTTTTGATCTTTTAATCTCCCCAAACAATGTTTTAAAGTCAAACCCCTTTTAGCCCCCCACCCCTGCAAGAGCGCGTGGTTTCTGATTTTAAATTAAAACGATCATTCCCTTAACCCCTCCGGCATTGAGGTAAAGTGAAGGGTATTTTCTTTAAATTTTATCGTCAAACCGTAACTAAGCGAACGATAAATATTTACATACTGGCTTGGCTTTAGCCGCCGTTGAAATATTGACGAGGAAACGACGCTTAGAGGAAGTTTAACAGCTCCAAACTTAAGCCATAGATATTGAAATTATTTTAGAAATAATACGAATTTATTAAAATCATATGCCAGAGCAGTTACCTTTGAATTAGGAATTAATTCCAAAATGGGTGGTGGAAGTTACCGAAACAGTGCACTATTTGGAGTCTGAAATGTAACTACTGTAACATTTTGCCACGGTAAACAAGTTATGATTATGATTAGATTGTTTTATGGATGACCCCTTAGTTAAGATAGCATTATCTCTGAATTTCATAATAAAATTTAAGGGGTCGTCCGTAAAACACTTCAAACATGACTTGTTTAGGGTGTCCCAATGACAAAATATCTTAGAAGCTACATATTCGACTCAAAATTGATTTCCCAAAGTTTCCTAGATTAAACCCAAAATCTTGCTTCACATACATGTTTCAATTGAATCTATCTAATTCCGATATCTATGCCGGCTGATAGCCAGTCGCTTAGTCACGTGACCCTCCTCCCTTCGGACTAGCCAGAATCCCCTTGGCTCGTGGCAGCATGTTCCTTGCAGCTCATTCTAGCCTAGTAACGTTTAATGGGTCAAGCAGAGAGTCATTGCCGGTTGTCATAGTAACCCTTTTCGAGCAGCGTCGGAGAATCTCGTGCGCTGGCTTTTGTGGCCCCCCATCTCCCCTTTAGCTACGTACCCTTTAGCTTTCATACCAGACCATTAAGAAGCTCTTCCCAAATCGGTTTTGCACCATTTTTGGAATGCCACTATTTTCCTCAAATTCTTTTTCTTTTTAGGATTTTTTTTTTATATTTTTTTTATTATTTATATTAAATGATAGTAACGTGATTTTTATAACCATTATAGTATATCGTACCACCCAGTTATAATATAATATGTAGTTTTCAATCTGTCACCATAGAGAAATATTTAAGGAGATGTATCTGCAATTAAATGCACTTTTAAGGAAAGTATCATTCTCACTCCATTAATATTACTCTATGGAAAAAGAAGCTTTTCTTCTTCTCTAAGTCGAGGAATTTATTACAGTAGCCAATTTAGGACCAAACAAATCAATAACTTGGTTGTTTTTTTATGAAACGTATTATTAACTACCTCTTCTACTTTGCGTGTAAATTCGACTTTGACGTGAGATACATTGTAATACATTTTTTCAATAAATACGACGGAAATTAGAATACAATATTGGTAAGGGTAAAGGTTGTACACTTTTACAATAACCAAACTAATACAAAAGTAGCTTTGCGAGCATTGCATCCGTTTAATTAGTTAAACAAAATGAGCTTCAATCAATAATATATAGTTGTATTTAGCCATTAATTTCAAATTAAGCTTTTACATTTGCGCTTTACGTGGTTTCGCACCATTTCAGAGTGTGTTTAGAAAGCGTGTAAACAAACGCTTGGAGAATAGACTGGAGATGGAGTAGGAATTGCATGCCTATAACGAAGTCTCAATGGTAGCGTCGTACGTTACGTAATGCATGCCCCCTGTGTCTTGAAAGTAGAATTTAATTCATGAGAACTAGCTTCAAATGGCGCTAGGTACTCTGGGACGCTTTCATTGCTTCACATGATTCGCTAACACACTACTCCGTCGCACATCTTTCCTCCACGACAAACGTTTGTCCTTCAAAGAACTGGGTCAAGAAATAGGCTTAAATCTAAACTATATTTGGTTTGATTTGATTTGATTTGAAATTCCAGTAAATGGAATGTTATTTTTATTTAATAACAATTTTAAAGGTTACGTATGCCTCTCAATTTTGTTTATTATCTCTAATCAATTGCTCGAGCGAACTGTATAAAAGTTCACAATATCAACCCCTATATATTTCTTTAAAAAAAATCTTTGACCATTTCCTCACCCCCCCCGTAAATCTTCGGATCATAAAAAGCTCGGACATCAATTTTACCGCGACTCTTTTGATAAACTTCCGAGTATTTCTATATAAAGGCGAAGACTCTTTTTTGGGGAAAAATAACCCGAGCTGAAATGGCGAACGCTATGATAGAACCAACATCCGTCTTAGATGCTGTTAAGACGTTAAAGTAGAGAGGAGAGAGCGAATCGACGCGGTATAAGTCTTTCAAGTGGTGACTGACCACTCTATGTATAAGGGAAAGGATCTAGTAATAATTTTTATCCTTGAGATAAACCCAACAACTGATTAATTCGATAATTTTATAGTGTCCTCATTCTTTTATATATTACTTAATTAATTTTAGTATTAATTACCAGAAGTAACTTAATCTGAAATAACTATAACCTATTACGAGCCAGAACCTCGAGAGTGTCCAGTTTTTGTTTTATACCAACTGGTCGATAATCAAGCTAGTCTCCATTAGAACAATATAATTACCAAGTCGTGACCATTTAAGTTTCGTTTTCTGAGTTTAATAATAGTTTTAAAACAGTAAACGCTTAACAAACTGTAATTAAAACTAAAAACATTAAACTTTAAATTATTATTTATAAAACTTTCTGAATTACAATTGACAAAGAGATGTGTATTTTAATATTTTACCTTGATAAGATCGTCACGTGGTATATGCATGGTATACCCTATTTTGTTGTAGTTACATCAAATTAATATCTCAGTATATCATTTATTATTTTTTTTACTTAATTAATACCCCATTATTCTTTAGAAAGTAAGAGCTCTTTAGTTTATTTTGGGAGTTGTTCTTTGTTAGAACCAACAAAGACTTCACCTTTAACCTATGAGCAACTTCTTGAGAAAAGTCTATCACTAAGGCTTAAGTTTTTTCCATAAATCCCCAACAAATCTTCTTTGATCTTTTAGTAAAGCGAGCTTTGAACTGAAGGGTAAGCCATGTGAAAACATGTTTACTTTAGGCTTAGCGTCTTCTTTTTTCTACCTTAGCTTTGGGCCGGTTTTTCTTTTGATCCTGTAGACGATCGACGCCAGAACAAAATTTTAAATCCCTTTTAAAAATCGAGTTATTGATTTTTATATTCACTGCACCACCACAATTAGGTCGATCAATTGAATAGAGGTTCAGACGGCCTGGAGACTTTCTATAAATAAAGTTCTTTCCATAAATGGCCATCGAAATTTAACTTACAACGTTCCAACTTTCTATCGAGTTCACGAAAGCAAATACCTTTGTCGCACGCTAGACAATAAATTTGCAACTATCGAGAAAGTTACCTTAGCTAAATCGTCCAGTCGGAATAAAAATATCACTTGAGACTATATAGTCTCGGCTAGGATTTTTAACAAAGCCTTTTTCGTGAATAAATACCTTTGCATTCTAACAAATTAAATAAGTTACCATTACCATCTATGTAATTTTTTCAGTAAGCTACTGCGCCCTAATCGAGAGAAATCAGAACTATTGTCCATGATAGCTTATGGAAGCTCTATTGATGTGGGAAATATGAATATTTTTAAAAGTATATAGTTGCAATTTTGACCAGTGACCCTCCAAGTATCTAAGTAAACTAACTAGTCCTTGGGATCAGTGACCAGTGACCCCATATTCGCAATTAATTGGTCCAAGCAATTAATAAATTGGTTTTGGGCCTAAGGACGTGTGTTATTTCCCGGACAGTCCCTGACCTTGACGAGCTAGCAACTTTTCTCAACAATTTCCTTACTCGCCCGTGACATTTACATACCAATATGCTCCTTGTTTCAAAACCAATGGACAAAACTCCAAAAAAAACTGCCTAGCTTCTAGAAGAAAAATCTTTAAAATTACACGTGTCGCACATTTTTCACTGCTTATTACTACTGTTTGGGGATGGTTCCTGGAATGAAACCTTTAATTATTCGAATTGGAAAATTGCTGGGTGCTCACCCCCCCCCCCCGGAACCGTACTTCAGGAGTCTTGGAGTATACCGGTTGTATTTGTGAGGCATTTTTGAAGAGAGCACGTTTTTCTCCAACGCTTACCCATTAATTTAATCTTTTCCCGTTAAATAGAACGATGCATTTTTCCTTTACTCCTTTTTTTTTCATTATTTTCATTATTGGCTTAATTTCGTTAGCGTGATTCGAATAATGAGGCACAGCCTAATGTTAGAACCAATTGGTGTAACTAACTGCAGGAGCTGCAAAATTGAAAGTTCACTCCTCTATATAAGTCATTAGGGGAAAGACCGTTTTAAGGGGTTTAATATCTAATGTATTTCCTACGAGTGCCTGTAGAACTGTTTACCCTGCTGAGCCCCAAAGTTTGGATGAAAACTATTTTTTGCAATTATGAAAGCCACTTTATTAATTACGCTAAAGGTACCTCATCCCTCTGTTTAATGATTGATTAAGGGTCATGAATAAACTAGACGTAACCCTAATGGACAAATGCGGAAGTCGTTTTTAGTATTCGACCACTCCATATTGAACGCGGCAAAATGGGCGTTACATTTACTCATTCAGTAAAATATAAGGGAAGACGTGAATAGGTTAAACTTTGCATATAATTATTATTTGTTTGACTGTTTAGCGTAGTGTATTTGGCGCGTGTTTTCTAGCAAAGTTTTTCACGCGCCAATTTTTTTAAAATATCTAAGAAAGGAGGACCAAATATGGAGTAGAAATAAGGTCGCTTAAATTAAATCTTATTTGAATTCCTCTATTTTATTTAAAATTATTCTAAAGTCCAACCCATGAAGCTAAATAAATATTTTTAGGCAAATATAACTTTAAAATTTAAACTCGCGGCCTTTAGAGACGTCGACAGCTCTCTGATTCAAACACTACCTAGAAAAAAAAATGCCTTCGTCATGAGTTTTGGCGTCCTATCACTTTCCAAGCAGAGAAAAAGTTCTGTGAACATTTTCCGTCTATATACCAGAGAAAATTTTTTTCTTTGAATAAATGGGGTTCAATGTTGAAAGGGCTAAAAGGAAGTTCGCCCAAAGAGGCAACGGATTTCAAAAATGTTAAATAAATCGATTTCAAATTTAGATTCGTTCACCAGGGATTTTGCGGTGTGGCTTAGCTCTCAATGTCTTTCTCTCTCTCTCTTTGGTTTAAAACTTCCAACAACCTTAGTTTTAAATAAACAGGCTAGTTTTCTAGGCTTTCTCTTTTGTTTTCCCTGTTTTAAGCCAAGCTTAAGATCCCGGATCTAAATTTAAATACATTATAATCTCTTACATCAGTTAGTAAAACTGAAACGGAGTTTCAAAATTAACGTTTTGTATTGGGAATTTTCACCCAAGGTTTTAATCGAACCACTATAAACTCGTATTGGCCATTATATGCCATAATATACTTTAAATATATTTAAAATAACACAGCCAATTAACGAATTAAATCAATGGGATTTTTTCATTATAAAAACCTTTACGCTCAATCCCTTCTCGATTTTCGTATGAATTGAACAGCTGTTCCTTATAACCTAATTCCACTAAATTAGACCACGTGCTCTATAGTAAAAGGAAAAACAATTAAGGGAAAAAAGAAGCTTAGCTTAGATTCATCCTTTTTAATTAATTCGCGTAATGAATAAGAGTGTCTCTCTATTCAATGAAAAGTTGAATACGAAATTTCTTTCTTCGTAACCAAAAAAAAAAGAGGAAGGGTTACTTCCTTTCCTCTAAAAATGCGGGAATAAAAGATGAAAAGAAAGTTGGAAAATCTGTAACTAATGACTGTCTTTTGTTGGTACGCGCTTTCTCGGTTGCGAGTCGCGTCCGTTCAGAAATTCCTAGTTTGTGGCAAAAGGCAACGAAAGAAATCACCACGACGATATAATATCCCCAAGGTCCGCTCGCTTCTACACTCAAAGCAAAAAACTATTCAAAAACTATTTTGGCAGCTGCGCGCCATGCGGGATAACCGAAAATCTAGGCGAAATTTTCGTGATGATATTCTCGCGCTTTCGATTCGATTTTTGCTTTTCTTTTTTCATGTGTATACATACCACCACTGAGGATTTATTCCTACTTGGAGATGTAGATGGATATTATAGTTTTAGATAGCGAAATTTAAATCCGTTTACATTTGAGGGACAGAGGGATGGAGCATAACGTTTCTGTCTGTACCCCCAACGAAGTCCTCACCAGTATGCACAGTGGCGTTTTGTTTAGGGTTGTATTACATCCTGTATTAAAATAAAACAATCAACTAAGAATCAACTGTTTAGGGAGTTCAGGTCATGTCATTGTGAGTTTTATAGAAATCATAACATCACATCACAGCTAGGAAAAATTTAGAAAATTAACAAATATCCTAGTAAATCTTACTTAGCGAAATCCATTGTTCTTTAGGTATACTGATAATAAACATAGCCGCGTTAAAACGCTAGCTTGTCTTAATGACATCTCCTTTCATAAAGCCTCCTTGTTATACTGTATAGAGAAGATATCCGGATGAATCGCGGTATGGAAGCATCCTTCCGGTATTGCCAACTCAGCTTGATCGGAATCTCCTTATCTTTTAGAAAATCATTCGATAGCGGTAGACGCGATTATACTTACACGATGTCCTCGCTCGCCCGCGTTCTAAAGTCACAGAGAGGCGCGAAACAGTTCACCTTTGAAAGACGCAATTGAGTTGAAGGCGTAACGACATCATACCCATTATAACTTAAAACTCTATTGCCCCATACGATGGTGAACGGACAATGTACCGTTCTAGTGACCTCCTTTAACTCTCCGATTGCAGTTCGAGTTAAAGAAGAAGAATAAGAAGGGGGAGGGGCAGGGGGGGGGTCGTGGTGGTTCTAATTCAATTTTCTTTTCGTAACTCTTTCTTCCAAATCCCCTACCGACCGTCGTTCTTTTTCTGGCAAACTTCCCTGTACCCCGCTTTTCTTAAGTATAAAAACTTTGCCAAAAATCGGCGCCATTCTTGCTACTGAATCTCTGATCAGGTCACTAGACCTATATTCAACTATCATAGACCGTGTACGTATACTGGGACTAGAAAAGCAAGTCCGTCGTGGTGAATGATATTTATTTATTACTTTAGTGAGAGGGTATTTTGGAGTTGTCACTTGCCAGGTGATTGCTGTAATAAGTAATTATATATTATGAAATGGAACTGTTTCATAAGTGAAAGTCAAGTTTATCTTTTCAATTATGTTTTGGTATCTGTATTTATTAAGTTTAGCGTTTTCCTGTCTTGTTAGAGATGGACTCAAGGTCCGTGGCCATAGTGAAAGGGGCATTTTTTTTACCCTATTTTTTTTCTGCACTGAAGGAGAGCTAGATTCCCTCTCGTTTTTTTTCTTTTCCGCTCTCAGGTCCGTCTTAAGCTGGTAATGTATGACGGCTTGTGTGCTTTTTTCTCCAAGATTAATGCCGATCTTTCGCTAACGGATGAAATGATGTTGATTGTCGTTCTTGCCGAGAACTAATAGCTGAACTGCGGGGGTGGAAAGAAAGAAGGGGCTTCTATATATATACGTTAGTAGGGTTAGTTTAGCGTAGAGAGAATAAGGACGACCAAAGAGAGAGAGAGAGAGAGAGAGAGAGAGAGAGAGAGAGAGAGAGAGAGAGAGAGAGAGAGAAAAAAATGGGAAAATGACATTTCCCGCGTTTTGTTGTCATTAGGGAACTTTTTGTAATTGCTTTTATATATATTTGGGAATAAATTGATTTTTTCTCTCCTTACACTAGCTCTTTCGGCTATACCGGTAATGTTCTGGAATGGAATTTTAATTTAGGACGATGTTTGTGGAAATTAGAACACTTATCATTATTTTATTTTTAGTTTATTGTGTTGGTTTTCCCTAAAGTATGTTAGTTTACGTGGAGTTATCACTGATTTCGGATAATTTTAAATATTACTGGTTAGATTCCCATTGGATGAATTAACCCTTAACAGTAGTTGCACTGTATTTATTCTTCTGGATAGATATACCACAAGCCACAATATATATAATCATGTATATGGGTTTTCCAATTTAATCCTATAGCCTAATCTCAACTATGGATTGAATTTATCTCGTTCGCAATCCCTAGTTTACAACTCCCTTCCAATCATGCACTCTCCTTAATAAAGTAAGAGCAGAGTTGTTCTTATTTTCTACCTATCCCTTTTTCCTGTTTTTTTCCTTATCGTCTCCCCCCAAAAACTAGGAAACTCTTTCGAAGAATGTTGGGATGTTTTTATATAGATAGGAATGATTTCTTATTTTCTCTCCGCTGAAAACTCCCGAGTTCGGGAACTCTGGTTGACGTCGTAAAAACTGTAGTCAGGCGTTTCGCTTGGGCGTAGGTTGACGAGTGCCCTCAAATAGACCGAGCTAGACCGACACTATCACGAGGCTAGCAGGTGACGACCCTTCCTTATAACACAGGCTGCTAGTTTCGACGCTCTTCCATCGTTTTATATATATATAAAAAAGGCCAAGGCTTAAGAAAGAAAGACTTTCTCTTGATGTATCTTACTTTTTAGCTTCACTTACGATTAGAATTGGGCGACAACTATGTCCCTTGAAACAAAACCACCCGAAATATTCCTTTAAAATTGACGTTCTTAGTCAGGGATAGTGTCAAAGGTCACGCGACTAAAGAAAGGTCCCACCACAATCCGTATAAGTAAGGCCCTATTATCTTAGTCGCGTGGTTGACTAGAAAGAGAATTATTATTACATACTTACTTTACTTGTTTCAAGTTCGGGAATATTGCCTGGAGTCTTGTTGGTTCACTTTTACGTGATTGAAAGAAATTATCTTTAGAAGAGAAAGTGTTATTACTAGATTCAATAGTTTCGTTCGCGAAAAGGTTACGGCTTTCTCGGAATCTTCGATATTTTTAGCTATTTATACGTTATACGGAGTATATACGCTTTCATATTTCCTAGAAATTCGCGATATATCATTGGAAATTTATTGGATATTGATCGTTGAATGGGGAAGTCAGACTGCTTTTGTTTGGGTTATAGTTTTATACTGGTTAGGTCCTCGTAGCTCTCGGACTCGACGATGTCTCGTACATGGACGGATATTACGAGTAAGGCATCTCTTTCTCTCTCTCTCTCTCTCCGCACTTGCAGCTTTCGAATATTTTCTTTTTTCAATGTTTTTTACCCCTGACGAGTAGGGTTAAGTTTTCATTGTCGTTGTTTTTGGGTGTGTATTATATATGTTGGTATTATATAGGCTTACTATTTGTTCGGATTAAAAGAGCGTCGTTTTTTGACATGGTTTTGTTAATGATCCCTATCTTTGTGGCACTCGCTTAACGAAAGAACAAAAGGCTTTCTCACGTTAATCCTTGTTTTAAAATCTTAATTGGAACGCGCGGTTTGTCCGTGTTCCTTGGTGCTATAGTCACGCATATCGAAGGGGGTTATCGGTTCGGATTTATTTCGGGGTTTGTCGAGGCTCCTTGGTCTTCTTGGACGAAGATATTCTTTCGGTTTAAAGAAGAGCAAGGAGAGCGGGGAAAGCCCTTGGATGAGCGAGCGAAGGGAGAGCCTCGAAGATAGGAGAGAGACGGCGATCGGACAGCGATTGACTGAGCGCTTCCCGTTTCCCAAACAGGTGTGCGTCTCAACCGCGCCATGGTCGTCAAAATTGCCGGAGCCAGTGCCGGACGCAGACTGAGAAGGACGGCCGCCGCCGTAGCCGCAGCCGCAGGAAGCCCAGAGGGAAACGGGAAAGAAGTCGCTGTCGTCGCCGTCGTCGACGAGCCGCTCGTCTTCGGCTCGATCCAAGTGCCCTTCGGAACGGTCTCTCGCGCCGTTCCTCCCGTCGCGAGTCGTAGCCGCCGACCGTCGCCCTGTCTCGTTCACACTGTCCCACCACCGTGGCGAAACCCCGGCCGAGCGGCGACCACAGTATGTCCTCGTTACTCTTCCGTTTCCACGACTTGATCGGCGGCATCCACGTGCCTATCGACGATGTTGTTGACAAACTGAATCGTAAGTACACTCTTATCATCTTCCTCTTCTTGGCACTGCCAATCTTCACCAAGCAGTACATCGGCGAACCCATCGAGTGCTTCCCTCCGCATTACTTCACAACCGCCCAGGCGCGCTACGTCAACAGCTACTGCTGGACTTCGTCCACTTACTACATCGTCACGGAAAACGACGACGCCGTTAAGGGCGTTCTCGATACCGTGCAGAAACCACTCATGCCCGAAGAATTTAATTACGGCGGATTGCAAGTGGCGGCCATCGGGCCCGACCGCTTAAGACGGGTCCGCGTCGGTTACTACCAATGGACGGCCCTCTTTCTCCTGCTACAAGGTTTTTGCTTCCACTTGCCCTTCGTCGTCTGGGGCGCCTGGGCGCATAATGCCGGAATCAAACTGCGCCGATTGCTGAAACGGGCCTCTGACATTGCCGCTTTACCCCCCGGTTGCCAACAGCGCGAAGCTCTCCTGGCGGAGTTCGTCGATCAGTTTAATACGCTTATAGCCGGCACAGCCACCGGCTGTTGCGAAGACCCCTCGTGTCGCATCCCCATCTTCTGCAGATGCGTTGGCGGACCCAGTCGCTATTTGTGCGTCCTGTACATGTTCGTCAAATCGTTGTACGTTGTCAACGTCTGTTTGCAGTTCGTGTTCCTCACCATGTTTATGGGTCGCGGCTTTTTGCGGAACGGCTACGAGCTGCTCCGGCGGCTCTTTATCGAGGGCGAGTGGTGGAACTCGCCCCGATTTCCCCTCTTAACATTGTGCCGTATGCGCGCCGAGAACCAACTCTCTCTCCAAACGTACATCTTCCGATGCGTCTTGCCCATCAACGTTTTCAACGAGAAAATATTCGCGGCCGTCTTGTTTTTATTAACGTTTCTCCTACCCATAAACGTGGCCAGTCTATTCATCTGGATTTGGCGGAGCGTCCCTTGGAACCGTTTGGCCTTCGTGCGCTTGACGCTCTGGAGGACCAAGATGTTCAACATGACCGAATTGACCCGGGCCTCGCGCAAAATCTCCTTCCACCATCTCGGCTGGGACGGCGTCTTCGTCCTACGCCTGATCGAACACAACCACGGTAGCAACATGGCCACCCTGATACTGGGAAAGGTCTGGGAGAATTACGCCAAGCAATTGAAGGCCCAAGAAGAGGCCACGACCAGCGAACTGGATCCGGTCCCGGGGACTTCCACGGGACCGTCCTCTTCGTCATGGCATTCAGCGTGCGCCTGCCATTTGCCCCATTTCGGAGCCCAAGCTCCGCCTCCTCCCCCTCCCCACCATCATCACACCACGCAGCACACTAAACGTAGTCCCCACGACGTCTTTTGGGAGAAATGCTCCTGATAGATTAGTCTACAACAACCCCTTTTTTATAAATAATAAATAAATTGAAAAACTAGCGAAACAAATTAAATTATCGTAATCCGAGCAAAATACTCTTTTAATTTTATTACAAAAAGTCAACTCGAGGATAATTTTCCGTCTTTTTAAATACGCGACCAAAAATGGACGAGAATACGACAAACAAATATGAAATAAGCTTTAATTTTTAATACGATTAGCCCAAAAAGAATCTATACAAGAAAATAAAAACTGAAATTAAATTATTTGTAAATATTTCCAAGTGCGGTGTTGACAAAGATTAACGAAGGTGCTTTCGGCCTTATATTGTATTATTAAGTATTATATTCGACTCGAACGGGAGAGGAGCTGGGGGTACACGGAATAAAATAAAAATCATAGAGTACATCGCGTTAAGCCAAACAGTATTTTAAAACGAAAAAGATCTTTAAAAGTCGTCTTCGAACAAGAATTTTGTATTATT
This sequence comes from Phalangium opilio, assembly GCF_054372755.1. Taxonomy (NCBI): domain Eukaryota; kingdom Metazoa; phylum Arthropoda; class Arachnida; order Opiliones; family Phalangiidae; genus Phalangium; species Phalangium opilio. The sequence continues at coordinate 996,935 of NW_028324189.1, forward strand.
CGGCCCTCCTAAACGAGCCCCTCTTTCCAAAAATTTTTAAAAACAATAGTAAATCCAAATTTATTAGAGTCATTGAACGAGTAGTCAAAACGCCGTTAGCGTGATTAGACACGGCGGTCGTAAGATAACGAGCCTCGAAGAACTTCATTAACAAAACCATATCATTAAACTCCTAAATAATTATACAATTGAAATTAAAATTAAGAGAAATAAAGAGTTTCCTCTGAACAAGTCATTAAAAGAATATTTCAAAGTACGCGGCACCCGTAAGCGGCTTTCGTAGTTTATAAAGAATTTGGGATACGAATCAAAATTTATTTAATCTTTTTTAGAATGTCGAGGGAAGTTGTAAATATTTAACCTCTTTGTTTAACCTAATCGATCGACACGGTCGCATTCTTTAATGAAAGATAATTGTAAGAGAATTTTGTTGATGTAGAAATTTTTAAGCGGACATAAAATATTTAATAATCGCTACTTAGTCACTTTGAGGACACCCCCTATGCATTTGAAAAAGGAGAGAGAGCGAGTGAAAGAGAGAGAAAGGGAAGTTTTGTTTTAGAACTGTCGAGGCGTTAGGGGCAGAGAGCAGTCGATGAATCAACTTCCAATAAATGTCGGGCGAGTTCCGAAATAGAGTACTCGCGTTTCCCAGACGTCGTCTCGGTTTTAGTTAGAAAGGGGTTGGGTCCCGAATAATCGGTCACAAGACAGGCAGGCTTCGATGTCCCGCGTCCACCCCTTTTAATTTGTCCGAGGAACGTGTAGTGGGCCTCGATCTCGGAGCAGGACGCGTTGACCGGGGATGGAGTTATATCTTTGGTGCGGGTGCCCCGCCCGAAGAAAGCGCCATACAAAGACTGAGTGGGACTCTCCCGTTTCTGCAGGTTTGCGCCTCATCCGAGCCATGGTCGACAAAACTGACGCCGGATCTAGAAGCGGACCAGGACGGAAAGCCGGAAGTATCTATTCCAGACGAGAGAGAGAGAGAAGAAGTTCGCCCTACTCGGCTCGAAAGCGCTCGTCGGATATTGGCGGTGGTCGAGGTTCGGCTTCCGCGACCTTCTCGCACGCGTCCGCTCCCTTCCCTCTTGGTTTCGCTCGGCCCGCCGCTTTCTTTTTCTTTTCGTCGGACACTCGTAGCGGCCGCCGTACAAGCGGTGGCACCCGCCCGCCGCCCTGTCTCGTACGACGAGCTGCAAGACGACCGTGGCGCAATCTCGCCGGGGCAAAAACGCTAGCATGTCCTCCTTATTATTCCGTTTCCACGACCTGATCGGTGGCGTCCACGTGCCCATCGACGACGGCATCGACAAGCTGAACCGTAAGTACACCCTCCTGATCTTCCTCTTCCTGGCGCTGCCCATCTTCACTAAGCAGTATATGGGCGAACCCATCGAGTGTTTTACTCCGACTTACTTCACCGAAGCCCAGTCGCGCTACATGAACAGTCATTGTTGGACCTCTTCCACTTATTATATCGTCGCTGACGAATCCGGCGACGCTGCAGGCGAGGTCTTGACCAAACCACAACAACCCGTCATGATGGAGGAATTCTACTACGAAGGTTTGGACGCGGCCTCGCTCGGTCCCGACCGACTGCGCAGAGTGCGCGTCGGATACTATCAATGGACGGCTCTCTTTCTTCTAGTGCAAGGCTTTTGTTTTCATTTGCCATTTATCATATGGGGCTCGTTCGCGAACAACGCCGGAGTCAAACTTCGACGTCTCTTGAAACGCGCCTCGGACATCGCCGCCCTGCCCCCGGGCTGCCAACAACGCGAAGCGCTCCTGGTCGAATTCGTCGATCAGTTTAGTGTCCTAGTAACGGGCAAGGATACCGGCGGCTGCTGCGAAGACCCAACGTGCCGTTTCCCCCTACTTTGTCGGTGGGCCAACGGCCCCAGCCGCTATTTATGCGTCTTGTACTTGGTAGTCAAAGCCTTGTACGTCGTAAACGTCGGCCTTCAATTCTTGCTCTTGACCATGTTCATGGGCAAAGGGTTCTTGAGGCACGGCTTCGAAGTTTTGCACCGATTGGCGACGGACGGCGAGTGGTGGAACTCGCCGCGTTTCCCTTTGCAAACCCTGTGTCGGGTCAGGGTCGAGGACGAACTGACGCTACGTACTTTTATTTTCCGTTGCGTCTTGCCCATTAACGTCTTCAACGAGAAGATCTACTCGACAGTCTGGTTTTACCTGGCCTTCCTCTTACCGCTAAACGCCTTCAGCCTCGCCATTTGGATCTGGCGCTGCTTCCCTTGGAACCGACTAGCCTTCGTCAAACTTATTTTGTGGCGCACAAAAATGTTCGGCATGAGCGAATTGTCTCGCGTCGCGCGCAAAATTTCCTTCAGCCATCTTGGCTGGGACGGAGTCTTTATCCTCCGCATGATCGAGCACAATCACGGTAGTAGCATGACAACCCTGATCCTGGGAAAAATTTGGGAGTTTTACGTGGCCGAAATGAAAGCCCAGGAAGACGCCACTTCGGGCGGCGGCGTCAACGAACTCGTCGAACCGGTGACGGGCGCGTCAGTCGCGGGCCCTTCCACCTCCTGGCACTCCACCTGCGCCTGTCACGTACCGCACTTCGGGACCCAACACCACCACTCGCACCACTCCCTACCCCATACCAAAAGAAGGTCGCACCCGGGCGTTTGGGAAAACTGCTTATGATCGCTGATCGGATAATTAATACCTATGCATTCGTATTGCCAATTTCGGGAATCGTCTATTTCACTAAACAAATTATAACAAAATTGGATTCTTAACAAATAATAAGCGCGTTCGACGGGAGAGCCCTTTAGAATAGGCACGGCGCGCGCAGCTCGCGCTAACACTATTTTTCTTCTAATTACGTATAACTAGTCGAGAGGGATTAGTCGAGGGAACGCGTTCTACCAAAAAAAATATTTCCAAAATATAACAAATTATATTCGGAGAAAGTTAGGCTTGATACCAGTGCCTCTCTCTTTGTTAGTCTTCTTACGAGTTTAGAGAAAATAAAATAACTAATTAAAAAAGGGAAAAAAGTTTTATAAAAAGCGCGAATTCTCCTTAATTATTCTGCCCTTTTTATTATAATGAAAAAAAAAAAAATAAATAAAAATCATGTTTGAAATTTTGAAGAAAAAAAGGTAGTTGACGTTTGAGACTAAACAATACTCAAAAAAATGTATAAAAGTTAAAAGATTGAACAATTTCAATCAGGTGTCTTGAAAACTATTTAAATAATCGTCAGTTAAACAAATTGAAAATAATATAGAATATATTCCAAATCGCAAAAATAAACCGTGAAATAATTTTTTATATTCAACAGTTAAACGAAAAGGAATTTAAAATAAATTAAATAAAAAAAACCCGAAAAATTTGTTAAAAATTATAAAAGGTTAGTATAATATAAAAATAATCATTAAATTAATTCTAAAATTTTAATATATATTCAACCTAAAGGGCTCGTAGGTTGAATTCTTGAGAGAAAACCCCATCCTAAAAAAAAAACATACAATAACTAACTGTTGATTATAATCCGGATGAAATCCTTAAAAAATGTTAAAATTAAATTTGGTTCATCGAAATTAGGCTTAAGGAAGTAAAACTAAATTGTAAATAATTCGGATTTACTAACATCAAAACTATATAAAAAAAATACCCAAAGGTTTTTATTACTAATAGTAAGTAAAAAAAAAAAGAACGATTATTAACAGACCGCATATCATGAAATTAACCATCAATTTGGTTAGTCAATATGATTGGGTTTAAAAACAAATACGTCAAAGTGTGCATGGTTTACTGCCAATATCGAGGAAATAATTAAAATTAATAAATATAATACAAGGACCAATATTACGAAACAAAAACACTACTTGAGCTTTTACGTTTTCCAGCTCTGTACTGTAACTATAAAATATATACGACAAATGAAAAAAAATACTGCCAATCTTAGTAAAATAATAATTAAGTGATACTCTCAAAAGTACACGTACTTCGAAATTAATTTTTCGTAATGAAAATTAAACCAAAAAAAATAACTAACAAAGGCTCAGCAGATAAATACAAAGACAAGAAAATATATATTCATCTTTAAAAGGACTTATAATATAGGAACGCACTTTTGTTTAAAAAATCAATTATTACCCAGTTATTTTACCGGTTCTTTTTTTAAACAATCGATTAAAAAATAACCGGGTGACCAAATTTAATTATAAACCAAATTAAATACATGGGGGAAAGAAAACAAATAAACAAACAAACAAACAAGCCTATTTTATTTTGTAACATCAGTAACAATAAACCAGAATTCTTAAAACAAAATTGGAATAGTTATGGTGGTGGTAATGAAATATACAGGGTATTTCTGGTAAGTCTACCATGTAGTTAAAATCGTAGTAAAAATTTTTGCGTATCTCGATACAAAATACTCTTTGGTAGTAGTAATGCACCCACCTCGAAAACTATTGAAGAAGTAATAGGTTGAAAACCAATAGAATACTTCCTTAACATTGACGGATAAAAAGGAGAATACGAAGATGTAGCTCGAATTTTTTTTTTTTTTTTTTTTGCTGTAACCCCATTGCGTAACATATAAAAAGAACTTTCCCTAGCTCGCATACGTATCCCCAATTCTACCATAGTATTTCTCAAGGGATTTGGCTACAAGACCTTACGTAGAAAGGGATACTATGAATAAGTGAATTATTACATGAAAAACAAACATGCCCATATGCGTAATACTTGAAAGGCCAAGAAAAAGTATAAGTTTGGTTAGAATTCCAACTGATCTTTAGGGGTACATTTTCCTGGTAATGTCGGTTATATAGTATATTAGGGGCTTTTAAAATGCCCAAGCTTGTTTTGGTGTTAAGTCTTTGAAAGTGCTGAAAAGGTTTATCGTTGTTTAGGATGTGAAGTTCTTATTCTTGGTAAAATTGAAGGAAATTCATAAGGAAACTGGAAGAGGAATGGAAGAAAAGGAAGAGTGTAAGGATAAGGCGCAAGGAACGCTTTTAAAAACGCAAAAACAGGGATAGGAAATGTGGAGCTATAGCTTTAGTCGCTTCTTCTTCTATATATATATGTATGTATGTACGGGACTTATGACTGCAATGCGAGGCTAGCGCTGTATGTAGTCAATGGCTGGCATTTCTCGGTGGAACTCTTGTTCCGGAAGAGCAAATGCGGCGATGGGGAGGCGGGAAAAAGAACGGAAAGAAGTTTTCGGGCACACGAAACTCAGTGGTACACTGCTGCAGCCAAAAGAAGGAAAAATTCAGACCCCCTCCTCCTCCTATCCACTTCCAGTAGGCTCTAGCTGGAACCCATTTCGGAGTTGGCGCCATTGCGCTGGCCAACCATCCTTACCATTTTCTTCTAAGGGATCCTACATAAATTTCCGTGGACATTTCAATAATTGTTTTTACCCTCCCATCATTAATCGCAAATTCGATAACCATAAATTCGCCTATCTGCAAAAAGAAAAAAACCTGAAAACGATTCTTTACCAATGCTGAATATACATAGTTTTCACTAAATGAGGGTTTTGCCAGCCAAAATACTGCCAAGAAAAACACTAGTAGTTCAGTTTAATTCAGTATTGTATCTCACAGGAGAGTGACAACACTCCATATCGAAGAATTTGTGACTTCAAGCCAATTAAGCGTCATGTGACCCTTTCCAAACCTAATCATATCATATTTAGGTTACCAGGAAACGAATTAGAATGACCTCAATTAAAGGAAACAAAATAAAAAAATGGGATTACTAAAATGAAGTACCGTTTATAAATCGTCATGGCGCGAAGGAACGCTTTCTTTGGCTTCTGTCAAAAAGGTTACTCGGTTACGTAGTCGCCTTAATAATCCCTATAGAAATACCACGATTCCGAGAAGGAAACCCGACTAGAGTTTTTCAAAACGCTATTATTCCTCGGTAGACCGCAAACTATGGTTTCTTTGAAAATATCTTCGCCTTTTCTTATACTTACGCTTTCCAACACCCAACATAATCTAACCACGCGATAGAACGTAATCCGTTTATAGCTGCCCTTTCCCTGTAAGTTCCATATAACCCCGCAAATAACCGCAATCTTCTTATTCACGCCCGATTGGACGTCAAAGAACACTTCCTTTTGAAGTCAATTAACTCGATATTATCTAATCCTATTAATTTTGTACTTAAATTTAATCACGGTGACCCATTTTACGCGAGACTGTATAGTTCTAGAAACTGAAGTGCAAACCGAAGCAGGTAAACATTGTTACTTGTACGAAAATTGTCTTTATGACAGCATTTGATAGTCTCAGTATTTACGATGGAGTAACCTGCAATAAGTATAGAATTTCTTCTTGTTAATATACTTTTTGATTCAGTTTCATCCTTATCTAGAAATATAACCCCTTTTCATTTACCGTCGTGTAATATCGACGCTACAGAATACCCCTAATTGGTTTACAACCTATAGCTTAAACAGGAGGTAAATATATTCGAGGAGGTGTTTGGCGTCGGGGAATTGTCCCACTTTTAGAATGGAAGGACACCGTTTCTTGTCAAAATCGTGCTGTTGGCCAATGTTCGATTTTGCCTCGGATACTCTCGTCCTCGCTAGGCCTAGACCGATAGCCGGGTGGGCCGGGTCGGGGGATGAAGAGGGTTTTGACGTTGAGATCCCAAAAAAGGAAAGAATGTTTCCCGAATTTTTTGGGTTAACGGAACGTACGTCCACTTTGCGGGAATAAACCCACCCCTTTCTCCACCCAGATGGATCCTAAGTCCGGACGCGTCCCGTGGGAGGGGTCGAATTCTTTTTCAGCTTCCCCAGGGATCGAGGGACGTAAAATATTCTTCCATGACCTACTTGGGGATAAAATGGAAGTTTCCAACATCCCTTTTTTTTCTTCAGGATCTTTTTGTCGCGTTAGGTTTTATCTTTTTTTCTTCTCATTCTTGTTTGGGGAAAAGTTGTTGGTAAGAACTAGGTTTCTCTCCTAAAAGGACAAAGTAATAGGTAACACTTTAAAAAGATTTACCTAGACGGATATGTAAGTCCTTTTCAATCTTTTAAAAATGCCTTATAATGCATTTGCAATAATGAAATTCGTATACGATCTTTTTTGAAGCACGACACTTTTAGTGTCTGGTCTTCGACTATTTTTGGGAAAGGTTGAAAGGACTCGCATCTTTAGCGTAAATCTATTACGGGTTAGGTATCGTATTAACGTCTTTGTTTCCTTTTTTCAGTTGCGTGGTCCATCCCAGCGATGGTGGTGGAAAACGTATCGAACGCAGCGAGTCATCTATACTATAACGAGAGCGAATCGACTAGTTTCAAAGTACGAGTTTTTAACTTTCGTCCGCGAGGGTTTCTCGAAGTAAGCTTTGACGATCGTCTTCGGGCTGGTTCGATTTCCGGCCTGTTGGACGTCCCCTTCGCCGTCGCACCCTTCCGGTTGATTCCGTTGATCTTTCGTTTCGTCCAGCCGACACCGTGTCTCGCTCAACTTGCCTCAAGTCCGTGGCGAAGCCTCGCCAGGGAAAAAGCAAAGACATGTCCTCGTTTCTCTTCCGATTCCACGATCTTATCGGCGGGATCCACGTGCCAATCGACGACGGTATTGACAAACTGAATCGAAAGTATACCATGATAGTCTTCCTCTTCTTAGCCTTGCCTATCTTCACGAAACAGTATATCGGGGAGCCGATCGAGTGTTTTACGCCGACCTACTTCACCGAGGCTCAAGCGCGTTACGTCAACAGTTTCTGTTGGACGTCCTCCACTTACTACATCGTCTCCGAAGAAGGAGACGTCGAAGACGAGCTGGACAATTTGCAGAACCCGATCATGGCCGATGATTTGGACTACGGCGGTTTAGTAGTGGCGGCCATCGGACCTAATCGGATTCGTCGAATTACGGTCGGTTATTACCAGTGGGCTCCCCTGATTCTCTTGGTTCAGGGCTTTTGCTTCCATCTACCGTTCGTGCTGTGGGGAGCCTGCGCCCATAACGCCGGTGTCAAGCTCAGAAAGTTGTTAAAACGGGCTTCGGATATCGCCGCCTTGCCTCCCGGTTGCCAACAGAGGGAAGCCCTCTTGAGCGAGTTCGTCGACCAGTTCCATTCTCTCGTGTCGGGCAACACCGCCGGTTGTTGCGACGACCCCTCGTGCCGTATACCCTTAATGTGCCGCTGTGCCCCCGGTCCCAGTCGCTATCTATGCATTCTTTACTTGGTCGTTAAAGGCTTGTACGTCTTGAACGTCGGCATCCAATTCTTGATGCTGACAATGTTCATGGGAAGAGGTTTCATAAGGCACGGGTTCGAGCTGTTGCGCCGATTGGCTACCGAGGGCGAGTGGTGGAATTCGCCTCGATTCCCTTTGCAGACTCTATGCAAAGTGCGGGCGGCCAATCAGGGTGGCTTGCGAACTAATATTTGCCGCTGCGTCTTACCCATCAACGTCTTCAACGAAAAGGTCTTCTCCGCCGTTTGGTTTTACCTGGCCGTCATGTTACCCCTCAACGCTTTCAGCATGGCCGTATGGGCCTGGCGCAGCTTCCCTTGGAATCGCTTGGCCTTCGTCCGGCTGACCCTCTGGCGGACCAAAATGGTCTCCTCCGGCGAACTCCCCCGCGTTTCTCGCAAAATCTCCTTAACCTACTTGGGGTGGGACGGAGCCTTCGTCCTGCGACTGATCGAGCACAACCACGGCAGTAATATCGCCGCTCTTATCTTAAGTCGTATGTGGGAATACTACGCCGGACAGATGAAAGCTCAAGAAGACGCCGCTAACGGGAGCGACACGGAAGCGCCCGTCGCCGGCACTTCGACGGGGCCTTCCAATTCCTGGCATTCCGCGTGTCCTTGTCACGTTCCTCATTACGGGGCGCACGCTCACACCCTGCAACACCCCAAGAGGTCGTCGCACGACGAGTTCTGGGACAAGTGTTCGTGATGGCGCCCCGAAACTATCCCCTCCCCTCGTGACCCTCTTCTAGAACACCAACATTTTCCACCACGTAGGTATTGAGAACGAGAGAACCATCTCGAGACGCTTAGCTCGCCCGCCTATATACTTTACGTTTACGAGTACATACGTAGGCTTGATGTACATACTGTGTTTTAATACGGCGACTGACGAGAGGATTAGAAAAATTAGTTCCTTGTAATATAATATGATTAGACGCGTTTCAAAAATAACTTATCGTAGTGTTTAAAAAGAAAATTTTAAATTTCTCACTTTAGCTTAAATCAGACCGATTCGTGCCTGTTTTCGTCAAGTAGAAGAGTTATAGTTAGCCGTAAAAGTGTGTTGCGAATGTAGATCAAGGTAAGTTTAACCCGGTTTTTTACTGAAAAAAAAACCCCAAAATTGAAAATGAACTCGAATTACGCGTAAAGGCCAGAGATCGAGTAATATAGCTTAGTTAGATTTCGTAGCTATACTGATCTGGCCTTTAAGCAACGTTAACAATTAGAGTATACGATTGTCTATTAAATTAATATCCTTAAATAAATTCGGCCGTATTTAGTAAATTAGATAAATTTTGATTTCTTTTAATTAAAATTATAAAATTGACAATCTATACCCTAAAAGTAACAACGTTTAAGACCAAAATACAACATAATTTTGGTCTTAAACGTTACATTCGAGTTAAATTTATATAAAAAAGAAATAATATATGAGATGGTGCTATGAATGTTATAAATACAATATATAAGGCACTATCTTTAATTCAAACATTAAAATATATAAAACAATGTTTAAGAAAATAAATAGTAAATAACCACTGCCAAATGCAAAGACATTTGACAAACAGGGATAAACCATTAAGGAAGAGACTTTAGAATTAATGTCTGTACTAGAAACTAAATATTCAAAATATTCGATTGTAAAGTTGAGCGTGTTTTTCTCGTAAATAGAGTAACAGAAAAAAAATAATCGGTTCTCCCGTTCAGACATATCAAAAGAAACCGCCACCGATATTGGTTATAAAAAATAAACAAACAAATCCGAAAGTAATTTATGTAAATATAAATAAACGGAAGTAAGGATCTAGATTTAAAATAACAAAAAAAAATAGATCAAATAATAATTATAATATGTCGAGACTTTTAAACGGTAGAGAAAATATCGGTGAATTTACAAATAGGTAGAAATTCGATTTTACAACAACGTCACGTAAGAAACCATAATCGAAAAGAAATAAAATAGTTTAAAAGGGTATTAACCGAATTAAAATTAAAAAACAAAACAAAACTGAACACGAATGAGTAATCTAAAAGAGTTTGTATTTGAAAATGGTAATATCTATTGTATATTACCATTTTTAAATTATTAACTCTAGATTATATTATATTATATTGAATAAATTAAATTAAATTAACAATTTAATCCAATTCGCTATAGCTATAAATAAATTCAAAAACTCTACAAAACAATTGGTCACTTATGAACTTAACTTATTCGGATATTAAATATAAATATTCCAAATTAAAAAGATAAACCTAACCAACTATAAGAAAGAATTAAGGATTTAGAAGAAAGCATTTTCTCCTAAAGAAATTAAACTTTAAATATATTTAACCTTAATAAATTGAACGGTAGCATATTAGATAAGGTCGATTAAAACTGACTGAATGTCAAAAACGTGAGGAAATTAATTAACATGTTTAAATAATTAAATATAGCAAAATATATATATATATATTAAACGTAGGTGTAGTTGTTAGTAAATGGGAATTTATTCATATTCCACTTTAGATAATTCTTCTTTGTTAATATTAATTAACATCTTTGTAATATCAAATAAAACTTGATTATCCAACTAATTTATAATTATTCAAAATAATTAATTAGCCCATCTGCCGATGAAGACGAAAGGAATTACGAGACTGCGCAGTGGTGTTTTTTGACGAAAATAGGTTTGTGCGGTGAAATAAGCAATATATATCAAGTAACTGCTTATTTCCATACTCGGTCTATATTTACTCTGCATGCAATTTTCAGATACAAAATTTTGAGAGTAGAAGTTGCGCATTGTGTTGCTGCTGAAGAAACCCCTTAATGGTAAGTAATTATTTTTATTTAACAAATTGAATTAATTGTGCATTGATAAAGATATGAATCGTATCTGGTTAATTACAGCTTTAATTAAAGCAATTAATAAAATTAATAATTTGAACCCTAACTCTAACCATGAGGACCTAAGCCTTGAAACCAAGTCCTAGCTGACTTAAGAAACCCGAAATATCGTATACCGCATTGTTCCACGGATCGCAGCACCATTTACCCTGGATTAAACCCTTCCTCCATTTTAAACAAACTCAAATTTAATGACCCTTTAAAAAAAATAGCAGCGTACAATAAAGGAAAAAAAAGAAAACTTATGTTAACTGGCGTAAAAACATGGAAGCTCCCCTATTTACACGTTGGCCCGATACTCTAAAATTCAGTAACAGAAGCTCGACTCCTTTTCTTGTCTCATTAAAATGCTGACAAGCTTAAAAGTGTAGTCTATCGAGACCCCTACACGCTAAGGATACCAACCCGTTCCCCTCCTTCCCCTTTCTTCCTTTCTCGCTCAGTGTATCCTATCTCCGTGAAGACGGAAAATCGGGAACAAAAAAAAAATGGGAAGAAAGAAATCGTTGGGGAGGCTTTAGCGAAGTCGTGATCGTTCGAGATTCTTCCCTTCGTCGCGTCGTGGGGCAGTCGCCCTCTCTTCCTCCTTGGACGACTTAACTTCCGTGGTTTGGTTGTAAACCAAGGTTTTGAACTGATGTCTTGTACTAGGAAGGGACATAGGAAGTCTCGCGGTGCTTGGAGATGTAGGTGGAGCTTGTATTGACGTCGTCATGACCCAAGCTAACTAGAGTACACGCAAGAAGAAGATTTCCTTGTGTCGCATCTATTTTTTCTTTGTTGTACTGTTCAAAAGCTTTACTACCACCCAATCGTGGTCCGAGTGTTACATTCATGGTCTTAGTATAACTTTCGCAATTACTTCCTCCAATATCTGACCATGCACCCCACACCCTATAGGGAATCGATCGTTTTTCCCCGCAAATACTTTGTAGAATCAAAATACTCTCTCTTCAGCTAGCCGGGCTCAGGCTTGTCTCGGTTGATCAGAAAGGATGAGTTCCGTCAGCTTCCGAGAAGTCCAAGCGTAGCACGAGCTCTCGATCCCTTATTCGTGAATATTTAAAAACCCTTCTCTCCAGAGCAGCTCATTCGGTGATTTCCTGCTCGAGCCTTTTCCTGAACGGAGCCTTCTTACTAAACCAGGGGCTTTTGGATAATATATAGCCGAGATGTAGTGCACTCGAGACTTCCAGTCAGGGTGTGCATGCAGCTGCCCCTTTGTAATCTCGCTATCCCATGCAGGGAAATTCCTCGTAGACGTATTATCGGTGGGAAGAGGAATGAATGAAGGTGTTTCCACTTTTTGCGTATCTTCATCAGTCTCTCGCTTGACGCCGAACCGTTGGCTCCTTATAATTAGGCTATAAACCTTCCTGGAGGGGAAATCTTATTATTGTAGAGATCAATCATCGAACGTAGCTCGAACGCGTCAGCTCAGCTCTTGACGCTTCCACGGAATTGAAATTCGCCCACTCGCCTTTGGGGTGAGGGAATAACGTGATGGTGCTCTCTTAAGCGCTGTACTCGACTCAATTGGGTTACATTTTACCTTTTATGGCGAAATTACAGCCACTATTATCTGAGAATAAACAGATACAAATTTCCTTTGCTGTATTAGAGAGATTAAGGTTTTCTCGTCCCAATATTAGATAAAGAGTCCACGAACCTTGTTAAAAGTAAAAAAAATGGCCATTCATGGCTTGATCTTTTAAGAAAATATACAAAGTTATTCGGCTATAGGTTATTTTAAATAAATACAAATCTCCTCCCAGCAGCGTGCACGCTTACATCCATGATTTCCCGCCCAAAATAATCCTTTCGTGCGCCAAAAGATCCACGACGAGACTTATAAATAAAACATGATGTCTAGAAAATAGCCGCTCGCGCTGGAAAATACTAAAAAAAAAACGTCCCAAGGAGAACACGAGAAAGGAAAAAGAAAAAAATAAAGAAAATCTCTCCATTTTCTTTGCTCCTTGTTTGGAAAATTTGACAAAACGGTTTTTCGGGGACGCGCCCGAAGAGAATCCCCTCCCGCATCTTATAAAATCCTTGGTAAAAAAAAAATCCGACCAAACCCTCGAGATAATATCATTCTATAGTACTAAGCGTCGCTTGATATAAAAATCGCTTCCCAGAAAAAAAACTGCTTTCTTTAACATCAGGCCTGGCATAAAACGCCCAAAAATTCGGGCTGAAGGTGTGTTTGTTATAGTGAGAAGCTGTTATGCAGGCTGAATGTTTCCCTATGACCCCTGTTTAAATGTTTCAGCTGCTGAAATCAGAATTATTCCTTCTTTAAACTGTGTAAAGTAATGAATAGTAGTCAGGGATATCATGAACGGTGAATCATAGGGGACCAACAAAGCAATCTTTTTTTCTCCGTACCTCTCGTAAAGGTCACCAAAGAAATGTCATAATGGTGATGTGGAAGGACTTAGGAGAGTACGTCAACAAGGCCCAGTTTAGAGAAAAAGAGATTTTAGTGTTAAGGCCTCCAGTTTGAATAGGCAACAGTTTCCGATGAAAGGAAATATATAAGAAAAATAGGGAGCAGCGTGTATGGTCCATTGAGTCTTACGTCTTACAAATAAGGCATAAACCAGGGGAATAAGGGATAAAGAAGTAGAACGATCTTTCCTCATACACGAAACTACAAATCTTCCTAATGTAACCGAAGAATAGGAGAAAATAAAAGTAGTCGTCGGCCCAAGAAACATATCAAAAATTTTAAGATACATTTCATTTTATGGGAGTGGTTGAAACACTGAGCTCGAATTAGATAACATCTATTTTTAGATTGAATAAAACAGACCCATTTTAAATATAAGATTATTCTTTTGGTAATTCATAGAGATAGGCAAGCAGTTCAATTTGAATCAGTTCTTAACTCACACTGGGCCTGACAACACTGCGCAGCTCACGATAAGCTGAGAGAATTTAATTTTCTCCATGCCATACAAAAAAGGGTTGCTTTGTTTTTTTTTAATATTTATTTAAAAACTTTAATAACACTTGATTATTTTATTTATAATTAATTTAATTTAAATTGGCTCACATTTTATATGGCTATAGTGTAGTAAAATTAGCGCTCGATAGTGCACGGTAAGGTCTCAGTATCATCCCATGACCGTCTCTTGAAATAAACTGTTCTCAGAGCGTGTTTTCCGTTCACTGATGCGAATAAGAAAGCATTAATATTTGCTGACCCACTTTTCAGTCATATTTCGAGGTCGTTGAATTTTCTAAGTCACTGTAATAAATTTCAAAGTCGCTGATTTATTCTTGTTAGTTCTTAAATCCAGTATTAGAGTTACATTCCACTGACGTAAGTTTTATGGGTTTTTCTCATAGCACTTCTTAGTAGTGAATGATCGGAGATTGTTTATTCTTAGTGGCGAACTTCTAGTTTTTTTCCCTTTGTATTTGTCTTGAGCCTAAAGGGAAACAAATAAAAAATAGCCCAAAAATTGCCCGGGGTCAAATAAAAAATAGCCCAAAAATTGCCCGGGTTCAAATAAAAAATAGCCCAAAAATTGCCCGGGCTCAAATAAAAAGTAGCCCAAAAATTGCCCGGGCTCAAATAAAAAATAGCCCAAAAATTGCCCGGGCTCAAATAAAAAATAGCCCAAAAATTGCCCGGGGTCAAATAAAAAATAGCCCAAAAATTGCCCGGGTTCAAATAAAAAATAGCCCAAAAATTGCCCGGGCTCAAATAAAAAGTAGCCCAAAAATTGCCCGGGCTCAAATAAAAAATAGCCCAAAAATTGCCCGGGCTCAAATAATGGCAAAGATGGCACTAGTGGTTTGCCCCTACTATACATGGTTCTCGAGCACGTGGGGAATTGGTATTAAAAACGAGATTTTTCCACATTCAATAGTATGTCTACCCTCTTTATATGTCTATGTACGTTTTACATTGTCCTCTGTCTTGTGCTTATTTCCTACTCTGCTCCACGGTCACTGTAAAGCTTCATTTCGCCACGAACCTTCTATATAATTTCGCCACTAATTTTCGGCCAACAAGTTTCTCGGTAGACCATAGCCCACTCAGCGCGAGCAGCTTGCGTCGTGATGCGCGTGATCTAGAGGGCTATGGTAAGACAAAACCATTTTCATTTTTACCCACGTAATGATTGGAATTAGATTGATTTTTTTTTTGCTCCGTTTATTTGAGTGTAGGATAGGATTAGTTTAAAGGTGTCAACTTATATTAGTTAATTCCAGGAATAATTATAAAGATAGAAGCCTCAGAAAATATAATTAGTTAGTAGGCCTTGATTAATCTTTTGGAATTAGTTTCATGGTTTCACATTAGGGGGCTACGATGCTTTCTTCTATCCACCCCCCCCCCGAACGGCCGCCGTTGTAGACTCGCCCACTTATTGCGCCATTTCTTCCACCCGAATATGCAAAGGTAACTATGATAAATTTCTGCATAATTTTTTTATTTTTTAACAGTTTAAATTAATTTAAATTAGATTAATTTTAGGTGAGGGCTAATTACTAAATCTTAATTGAGCTTGTTATAGATTAAAATTGAGTAATTTAAGCGTTAGCTTATTGTTTTCGGAAATCTGGTTATGGTTATAGTTAGTCGCGTTTAGGCCCTAACTTTAACTCGATCGCCGATGGTTACGGGGACCAAGGGACGCCATTGTCTTCCCGAGAATCCCGGCTCCCCGCGCACAGCCTACTATATCTATCAAGGCCCGTGCATTGTGATATTTTTAGGGAGACACATTTAATTTCAACTAGGCCTTTTACCCAAATTTTGCGCGAGATGCCGAGAGTGTGAGGAATTTTCGTGGCAATAATAAATGAAAGACGTTTCGTGGCAACAATAAATTAAAGACGGTTCGTGGCAATAATTAAAGACGATTCGTGGCAATAATTAAAGACGATTCGTGGCAATAATTAAAGACGATTCGTGGCAATGATTAAAGACGATTCGTGGCAATGATTAAAGACGATTCGTGGCAATGATTAAAGACGATTCGTGGCAATGATTAAAGACGATTCGTGGCAATGATTAAAGACGATTCGTGGCAATAATAAAAGACAATTCGTGGCGAAGAATGTACAAGAATTCTTGGGTCAAGATTCAAGAAAAAAAGGAATGATGTACCATATTTCAACGACTGCAACGTGGATTATCACTTCTTCAAGATCTTCGTAAAGGTAGTGGCATTTCTGGTATATGCATGGTTTCGTTTAATGAGCATGTGAATTAAATTTAATATTAAGCCTTGAGAATAGGTTAGTGCATGAATCCTTGAGGTTAATGATGAGCTTTTTTCGTCGTGGCTTGCGAATTTCAAGGTCAAGAAACTATTGTAATTTAAGATAGTCTTTGAAATTCGTTAGTTTACAAGGCAAAGGTTTATAAGGTTATAGTCATATTTGTTTAGATTGCCCGGCGGTGACCTCAGTTTTCAAATGAAGCTGAGGTGATCGTAGGTTAATTGTACCCTTTACCGCGTACCTTCCGGACTTCAGGGTCAAGGACGGGTGCTTCGCTTAGGAACCATTGTAATTAGATAGGTCCTGAGGAGTCCGTGGGTTTACAAGGCACAGGGTTATCTAGGTTTTTGCTATGACGTATTTTAATTTTCCCCTGCGGTTCCTCGGTCTTCAAAGTCAAGAACTCGAGGGTTCTGCGGAGACTGGGTGTTACCAAAGGTTCAATTAGTTAGGGTTTTAAGTCTAAATAACAATAGTTTAGTAATAAATCGCGATTATAAGTCTACAATTCGCGCAGCGCCATCGTGTGAGAAAAATAGCAACTAGACAAATCCCAATTGCAACGACATTTATGTGCCAAGGCCTAAAACTCCGCTACGCCCCCCCCCCCATGCCCTTTGGATTTTAGAAAGTACCCTTTTCCAGTAAATTGGTAGCGAAAGGATAGGAGTAAGGTTTGCGGAAGAAAGCTTTACTAGATCTTGAAAGAGAAAAGAGAAAACTGAGGAAAGCTTCACAACAGAGTTCCGGTCGAATGGACCGCAAAATCATTCTTTGCTTGTTAAAAACGAATTCCGCGACTCTTACGTTCCCCAAACTTCTTATCCTTTAAGGTTTGTTTATTCGACCAATCAGAAGGAGGAGGCTGAAACGCGATAAAGCTCGTTTAACCCTTCGTAAAATGCTGCCTAGAGACTGGGGGCCTCTCTCATTTTTACCAAAACTTTATATTTATAACTATTAATTTAGTAGACCTCAATAGAGAATCGACAGTCAATGTTGCTTTCATGTAGAACCTTTTATACAGAATGATAGTACGCTGCCATCTCTCAATATTCTAACTGTTATATAAGGAACTAATATTTAATAATCATTGTGGCCATATACAGGGTGTTTCTGAAGGGTCTGCCATAAATTAAGGGGGAATGGTCTTGGGAAATCAGTTTTGAGTCGAAAATGTATATCTTCTATCTCCATTTTGCCACAAGGGACACTGTTTTCAAGTTAGGATTGGAGTATTTTATGGATGGACCCTGAAAGACAATGATTTCTAATCTAATTAAGGGGTCATCCTTAAAATATTCCAATCATAACTCGAGAACAGTAGCCCTGACGGCAAAATGGAGGTAGAAGTTACAAGCCATTGTTTTCGAGTTATGGTTTGAGTGTTTTAGGGACGACCCCTTAAATTTAATTAGAAATCATTGTCTAAATCAGTTTCTTAATTAAATTTAAGGGGTCATCCGTAAAATTATATATTCAATATTAACTCGAAAACAGTGGCCCTTATGGCGAAATGGAGATAGAACATTTGAGTGAAAATGGGTACTCAATTATTCCAATTAACTGTATGCATTCCTTGTTATATCAATTACATTTCGGCATTATTTAGTATATGGCAACCTTTCCTAGTATCAAAGTGTTAGGAGAATAAAGATATATCGGTTTCCATCACTTTTTCTTCTAAACTCCCAAATTGAAAACCTTCGGACCTATCTAGTTAAATAAATCCCCTGCAACTTCAAATTGACACGAAAATATTCTAAGGAGAAGTAAATCCTTAAGTAAAAAAAGAGAGAGTGAGAGAGAGGAATTCCCTCTGGAATAAATTGAAAATTCTCATAGCGCCCGCCAAGAGAGAAGATAGAAAAAAAAATATTTCAGAACAACTAAATTAAACGTTTTAAATTTACCACTTGGTAATAGATTTCAGAGTGTTTTTCAATTTCGGGGATATGGTCTTCTTGTATAAGAATGGTAAGGGAAAAAACCTTGGGGAATCTGATAAAAATTGCCTAAGGAAAATGTACAAGGTGTTCCACACTCCTTGGGGTTGAATAATTTTTAACCATCAAGTATTAGCCCTAAAATATTGAGGGATAATTATTTATTATAATTTTAGGGTAAATTCATGGGTCAAATTAAAGAAATTTATCGGGTTTGATTAAGGGAATTGGTTAGCTCTAAAAATCACTCCCGTTTAGAGTTCGTAGGGGGTAAATATTAATAGGGGTTGGGGTCATGGTGTCCCCGGAAAAAAAACAAACAAAGTTGTGGTCTCACTCGACGGGGTAAATAAAACCACATAGGTTTAGGAATAGGAGGGCCAATTGTAGGTCGAGGTCATGAACGCTTTTCCCACCATATTGAGACAGACGGGTTTGAAATGAAATGAGTTTTCCGAAAGTTGTATGACCTCTGACCCCGATTTACCAGAAATAAGACCAAAAAACGTCTTGCTGGTAATGTTTATTTTTATTTTTATTTTATAAGGTATAGTAATAGTTTAAATGGATCTTTCGTTATAACACCCTGTATAGAGAGACATCTAGAAAAGTAGATTAACAATATATAGGGCAATGCGGGATCTCTCTCTCCGAATACGAATTTAAGATCTGGGGGAAATGACTCGGGTGTCCCGGTGGTGGTGGTGGTCGGGGTGGGCCCCAACTCGAACATTATAGAATGATTAACAACCAAACATATTTCTTTGTCGGGCCCCGAGTTTCTTTTCTAGTATTTGATAGGAAAGAAGGGATATTTCGAATACGTGGCATCGTGTCCGAAAGGAAGGAAACTTGAATTTTTCACCCCATTTTTTTTCCTTCTTCTTTGGTAACAGTATATACTACTATAGCTGCATTGCCATTCCAAGCCAACTCTCAACTTAGACCTATCAAACAGGGACGATTCGTCACCCTTAACGCTTAACAATATGATTTATTTTCGTAGTGTTTGTTCTTATCCTTAATCTAAATATACAGCTGTGGTATAGTCAAGTGGTAAACGTGGAACCAGGAAAGATAGAAGGGACACGGGGTATCTTTCTCTCTCCCATGTTTTAGGATGGTAACTTGGTCTTCGAAGTGGTTAGCTTAACATACCATGAGGGGGCTTTGAAATATTAATAAGACAAGTCCACAAGTCAAAAACCAAACCGCTTTATTAATTTGTTGGACGCCTGATCGGTGGTCAGGTTGCCGTCTTTTGACCCCAAGTGAAAGGGTGCTGTGAATTAAGAATTATTTTTATACTAGTCCTTGGGAACAGTGTCGATTACCCGTGTCCTGGTATTTAAATCATACGCGCGAAGTGTTAAAGTCCTGTTTCGAAGTAGAGGAACTCCTTTAGTTGGTGAGTCCAAAGTCTTTGCGCGTGTCTCCCCCTTGGGCTTAGACTCGTCACAGTGTCCGATGTCCGATAACCATTTGGGCCAATATGTCATGTCAACGTATACTCTTTTTTTTTCATTCTCCAAGTTCTTCTATCCCGTTTAAGTGGCACCCTCGCGTCTCCCCAGTACATTTTTATCTTTTTTTGTTAAACGCCACCAAAAATATCGAATGAAAGGCGAGATGTTCTCTGCCGGAAAAAGAACGACCGGGTACATCTATACGCCGACGGATTTTCCATTCAATTGAATATTGCTTTCTATCGTCCGCTCTTTTTCACTATATACTCTTTTTTTTCCTGTATATATACCCAATATTTCAAATATTTCCCAGTTCACGTTTTTATATTACGTACAAAATCCCGTACTTGCGTACCGAAATTCGATTTGAAAAGAACTTATTTCGCATTCAGTTTCACGGTTTTTTATATACTGACCATGTTACATTTAGTCATTTACCACTTTACGTGTCCGTCCGTATTGTGGTCAAAGCGGGGTCATAATGTAGGTATTGTCATCTATCAATTGGTATCTTCAGAAATTGAATAGAGCAATTGCAAGAGGACAAGTAGTATTATCGAATTTGGACGTGTTTTTTGGGATACTGCACGTTCTAAAAACTGCAATTATCTTAGTTAAACAGCTAATATGTAGCTATTTACTTAACGTATCTAGAGGGATTAGCTAGACTAATCATTATGTATGCTGCACTTTGAACCTTGCGCGCTCCCCTGACCTCTCGCATACTACTACCAACCAATGAAATTACAGTTAGAAAGACGTCACAAAAACAAGGCGTAAATATAAGGGATATATAGGGACACCATGATTCCTTAGCTATATGCCTTCCTGAATTAAATAATCAACAACTTTAAAATGTCAAGATTTTATTGTTTAAAAGTGCCAATACATGACCAAGTTCAAATGGTTATTAAACACTAATTTGGTTGAGGTGTCTTGAATTAGAAATGTTCGGCTAGCGTCATAACCGGTTTCTTCCGAACCTTTAGAACTTAACCAATTGCGTTTAAGTTGCGCTGTTGGGATTTCAAAGAAAGGTCAGAGGTCGTTCATGATATAAAATAAGTTCTCATAAATCTAGTTTTTCTGGTATCGCGCCCATTTTTTGGGCCTTTTCCGCTCGCCGTTTGCAGGACTGGCTATAAAGGCCTAGCTCTTTCTGACTCGGGCATGGTGGCAACGCTTTTTTAGTCTCTGGCCCATTAGCCTTATCGATTAAAGGTCGTCGAGGTTGGAACCCCGATTTAACGTGGATGAAAAACCTCGGAGTTTTGGAGACTTTCTCTTGGTCCCCTTTTTTTATACCGCTACATTTTTAGCATGGGGTCCCGAGCTTCCTCCGAGCACTCTTTTATATCGCCTGGCTTGGTAATGGATTAGAGAACTTTAAAAGCTAGAGGAAAACCACCGGATCAGAAAAATGAAAAGAGAGAAAGTTCCCAAATGTTTTTCTAAGCCTTTCAAGAAAAAACTTGGTGGTTATGACGCTAAGTCCTGGTGCTTGACTTGACTCTTTCGCGTAGATACTGAGATGCTTGGTTCGTTCTCAAGCTTAGTGTTACTTAAGTCGCTGAGTTAACAAGGAACCCATGGTACTGTTGTACTATTGAACGATATCCATTGTAATAATACAGTAAAGCTTTTCTGTCCACTATTTGGTTGATTTGTGTAAACATGTACAGTACATTGCAACATTGGACAGAGTGATTAAGTTTCGTTTACATACAGATAAATATTTAAGTTTTAAATTAAGCATTTGTTCGACCATGTGAGTTTAGGGAAACTCTTAATTCCTTTTTTAGGATATAATAAAATTATTTAAGGTCACAAGTAGTGAAAGAACGCTTCCGAAGAGAAGCACAGCAAAGGGAAATCTAAAATTTGCAAGTTTAATTCGAGATATTACGGGAATTGTATTCGGGTTGTCGAAAATCGCCAAGCATGTCGGTTTCTTCATTAATTCCAAATTGATGTTGTGTTGAATACTGCCACTTTCGAACAAGTGAATTACGCTTTTGAAGAGAAATTAATTTACAATCGGATGTCAGTGGGGAAAAAATGTTGTTAAAATGGGTTTAAATATTACCTGGATTTGAGAATTTTAGTGGCAGGTCCTTTGTAGTTTTTGCTAATCATGAAAGCCGTCGCTGAAACCAAAACTTCGCTTTTCGAAGCGTGAATGTACTTAGTCTTATCCTCGCATTTTCCCATCGTGTCCATCATTAAAAATGTGGTCCCGTAATCTAGAATCGCCGTTTGCTTTCCGTCCAGTAAATTTTGAAGTTCTTTACCAATGTCGATTTCCAAGAAATTGAAGAAAGAGTTTAATCTAACGCATTGATTCCAGACTTTAGTTTTCAGCGGTGTATTTTGATCCTGCGGAATTAATAAAGGCGATCGAGGTTAGCTCAGATTGGGAACTTATGATTCTATTTAATTTCTGTATCATTAAAAGTAGTCTCTCTTATACCATGAAATAATAGTACGTTGGTGTTTCCATGGGAATCTTTATGTTAGTGTTGGGTACTAAGAAAAGATCGGAGACTGAATCGAAATACTTCAATGTGTCAGGGAGAGTAATTATGGATAAAAGTGACGATGAGAAGAATGTCGTCACTAAAGAGACTCCCGTGATCCACAAGCCCCAATAAATCATGGTAATTGTTCGTTTAATTTTGCGTTTGCGAGTTTCTGCAAACAGATTTGGGTAACCAGTTGGTCTTTTTTTAATTTAATCTTTATATAATGTTTACCCTGAAGTAGAAATAATCCAACGATATCAATGAAATTTGAGCTCAATGTATTTTTTCTTTTCAAAAGAAAGTCGGACAGGCTTAGAATTACCGGGATTGAAATGAATGTTACTAGAGATAATAACCACAACTAAAAGAAAAGAATAATGAAATATTAATTAACTATTAGGCTTTGTTAGTGTTGGATGACGCTAATCTTACTTGCAAGTTAAATATCTCCAGTAGTTTAAATGAGTTTGAAAACTCTTTGATTGGTTTTCCTGAAAAAATACTTATAACTGTCTGAGAGTATTGAGCCGAGTAATCAACATATTCAGAGTCAGCATAGCTATAAAAATTAGGCGCGAGGGCTATGTCGCAAATCTGAAAAACACAAGAAGCCCCTAATGAGTAGAACTAAATACTAAATATTTTCAAAATTAATCGATTAAATACATTAGCCACAATCATTCCAATTAGTCCTGTTGCGTTATTTTTGCCGTAAATCCTTCCGTAGTCTGCGAAATCATCCGTTGCTTGGAAACCTTCCCCTTCATTTGTAATTCTGAAAATTTGCTTAAATTGCCATAGTATGCAACGACTTTGAGTAATATCAGAGGCTCGTGTTGACGCATTTTATAATTTTACTTGAAACTTTCAATATCACAACTAGTTCATGAATTATCGTAGTTCGTAATTTATCGTGCAATAGCTTTTCGCTTTATATTGCAGTTTCATAGCAGATTTAACGAATATTGTTACCTGATATTTTGTTTCTTGAAAAATGCGGTAAATATGGGCTCTAGCATTCCCGTTATTTCTAAAAATCCATTCTGATCAGTTCCCTCTTCAAACCAAAATGGAATCTTTACAAAAAAAAATTAAAAACATTGTTTTAATAATTTCCAATGGCAATATGAAGACGCGTCGCGTTTACCGGAGTGAAGCAAAATTTTGGTTGCGTGTTGCTGTCGTTCATATTTTGTTGTATATGCAATTAGCGAAGAAAACAAAGGATATCAACGGGCATTATATAAATGGGAAAATTTATAAAATTGGGTCAATTAACTGTAAGCGCGTAATCAATGAATTAATCCCAATTTTTTCGATAAATGTTAACTACCATTACCGCTTTATTGTAAGTGTTCAACCCGTTATGAAAACTTCAACTAACAATCACGTCAGTTTATTGAAAGCCAAAAGGTAGTTCTGACGAACAACTTACTTCGTCACGAAGTTTATTTGTGTTGCAAATGAAGTACGTGTAAATAAAAATGCGTATCATACAGTTCAAGGCTGTCAACGATTTCTCTGAAATAATATTCGAACGTATTCCAGCACGAAAACAACATCTTTTAACGTTCGAGAAGTACCCGCGATCGACTGAAGTGAAGGCCCGTTCAGACTAAACTAAAATCATACTTTTACGTCGGTGAAGTCATGTTTGCTCGCCTATTTAGACCCGTAAAATTTTCGCGGATATAGTTTGAAAATTTTCAGTTTCGTCGGGAAGTTTCGAGAAGGCACCACCTCGTTAGCCCAATTTCTTTAGGCAATCGACTTGAACGTAAGATTTAACTTAAGTATGAACGGGCCTTGAGAGTTAAGTTATTTACTGAGTGACTTTGCCCTTATAGCTCAGCCTTTTCAAGGTTTCAGAATAAGTAAATAACTTGTAATTGAACTGGAAGTGGCAAGCCACATGTCGTTCGGAATAGATAATTAAAAATTCAAACACTTTCACACGCAAAATAGATTCATAAATACAGATTATATTTATTCACAGATGATTATTAAATGGTGGCAAGGAACGATACTTGAATTATTAAGTAAATTTGTTTCTACATTGCTTTAGTGAAACAGCTTGTCTAAGTATAAGGTAAAACTGAATGAAAGCATTAATTCTCTTTCCTTTTTGGAACACTTTTAAAACCTTAGCCTATTACAAAATTATTTAAAGTCACAAGTAGTGAAAGAACGCTTCCGAAGAGAAGCACAGCGAAGGGAAATCTAAAGTTTGAAAGCTTAATTCGAGATATTACGGGAATTGTATTCGGGTTGTCGAAAATCTTCAAGCATGTTGGTTTCTTCGTTAATTCCAGTTTGACGTTATGTTTTAGACTCCCACTTTCGAATAAGCGAATTACACTGTAATGTAAAAATTAGCTGGTTGTCAATGGATACAATTAGTCAGAGTTATAATATAGCTTACGTGGATTTGAGAATTTCAGTGGCTGGTCCCTTATAGTTTCTTCTAATCATGAAAGCCAACGGTGAAACTTGAACCTCGCTTTTCGACGTGTGTATGTACTTAGTCTTGTCCTCGCATTTTCCCAACGTGTCCATCATTAAAAACGTGGTGTCGTAATCCATAACAGCGGCTTGTTTTCCGTCCAGTAGGTCTTGAAGTTCTTGACTAACGTCAATTTCCAAGAAATTGTAGAATCCGTTTAACCTAGTGCATTGATCCCAAACTTTTCGTTTCATTGGTGTATTCCGCTCCTGTTTAATTAAATATTATGTTAGTGAGGGAAATAGTTATGGTTTGAGGCATAAACAAATCACGTAAAAACATTTCCGTATTAGCTAGGTGTGCTTGGGGGTATTGGTTTCGTATGTGCTAATGTAGTACAGTATTCGTGTTTTCTAACTCTCTAAGATAATATTACGACTGGATATATACTCTGAAGGGTCAGGAAAAGTTTTCAACGACAACTATAAATAAATAACAGAAACCCAGCCTTTACACATAGTGCCCTTTCCACCTGAAATTCAAATATATTTACACCAATGTAATGCGGTCGAATATCTTTACAGGGGCTCGTTGGAAATACATTACGCTATCTACCCCTGGAAGTTGGCTTCTCTCAAAATTAATAAATCTGTTAACTTACTAGTGTTTAAACAAAATATAATCTTTTAAATGTGAAAATAAGATTTTTCTTTGGAATTTTGGTCAACTCCTAATATATCTGTAAGTGAAAGTCCTGACTGACAGGCAGACAGAGTGATAATCAACATCCAGCTCAAATCGCTTTAAATACTTAGAAGGCTGAAACTTTGCAGGCACGTTACTCTTAACTAGTAGGCACAAAACAAAGAAAGATTTTTACAATCTTCACCATTTTGAAAAATGGCGGCCAGAAATATAAAAACACTTTCTTTATGGAATAATTGACGTGCTTTATGGATTTTTGGGATTAATTTACCGGCATATTGGAAAATGACGGCCCGGATAGTAATTAAAATGTCCCGAGAAGCAAGGCCTGGTGTATCTGGTATTAGTCTTACCATAAAAAAATAATGCATTGGTGTTTCCTTGGGAATCCTAATGTAAGTGTTGGGTACTAAGAACAGATCAGAGACTGAATCGAAATACTTCAATGTGTCAGGGAGAGTAATTGTGGATAAAAGTGAAGATGAGAAGAAAGTCGCCACTAAGGAGACTCCTGTTATCCACAAGCCCCAATAAATCATGGCAATTGTCCGTTTAATTTTACGTTTGCGAGTATCTGCAATTAGAGACGTCATGGTTTAGAGTAAAGATAGTTCTAACACAAGATAGTTCTGTTGTGGTTTTTAATTTAATCTTTATATAATGCTAACCCTTAAGTAGAAATAATCCAACGATGTCAAGGAAGTTTGAGCTCAATGTATTTTTTCTTTTCAAAAGAAACTCAGACAGGCTTAGAATTGCCGGGATTGAAATGAGTGCAAGTAGAGTTAATAACCACATCTAATAGAATAATTAATTAACTATTAGGCTTAGTTAGTGTAGGATAAAGCTATTTATTTGTTATCTTACTTGCAAGTTAAATATTCCGAAAAGTTTAAATGAATTTGAATATCCAAATATAGGTTTCCCCGAAAAGATTCTAATAACTGCCTCAAAATATTGAGCCGTGTAATCGACGTATTCGAACGTATCGTAGCCGAAAACATTTGGGGTGAGAGCTATATCGCAAAACTAAAAAAAGAACACAAGCAAGATTGCGTTTTACGCGATAATCAGAAAAGACTTGATTGATTTTTTAACATAGATAAATTAAATACATTAGCCACAATCATTCCGATAAGTCCAGTAGCGTTATTTTTGCTGTAAATACGCCCGAAGTTAGCGAAATCCTCCGTTGTTTGGAAAGCTTCCCCTTCATTTGTAATTCTGAAAATTAAGTTGCTTTAAAGGGAGGGTGAAGTGGAAAATAAAGCGATTTTTTTTTATCGAGTCTTCTACTAATTATAAGACCTATCTACCTAGTGAAACATCCGTGAAATATCTCCGAATGATTTTAAAATTCAAATTAGGTTGAGATTTTATGGATAATTTGATATTAGCACCTCCAACCAATAGGGTAACGCCATGAATTCTTGTTTGCAAAATTCTCGTGGCACTTTTCATGCCGAATGAAATTTAGCGCGAGATTTGATAGACATTGCTCGGGATGCGACAATCTTGGCGCAAGATGTAGATCGTGCAACGGGAATTTTGTTAACAAAAGCGCACCCAGTATTATATCAGCTTTAACAAAGACATAAATAGTCACCTGATATTTTGTTTCTTGAAAAATGCGGTAAATATGGGCTCTAGCATTCCAGTGATTTCTAAAAATCCATTCTGATCAGTTCCTTCTTCAAACCAAAATGGAATCTTTACAAAAAAAATTAAAAAAACATTATGTTAATAAAGCCGGGTTCACACGAGACACTTTGGAACCGTTTTGGACAGGCCTAACCCTTTTTGAAAAGTAATATTTGCATTTTCTCGTGAAAGATCTCTGCTTTTAACAGCGTAATATTACTTTTTATACTTTGCAAAACTGTTTAAAACGGCTTCAAAGTGTCTCGTGTAAATGCGGCTTAATTACCGAAGTGAAACAAAATTTTGGTTGCGTGTTGCTGTCGTTCATATTTCACACTACCTATATGCAATTAGCGAAGAAAACAAAGGATATCAATGGGCTTTTAATAATTGATGAAAATAAATGGGAAAATTTGTTAAATTGGGTCACTTAACTAGCTCGCAATCAATGAATTAATCCCGATTTCTTCGTCAAATATGAAATTTGGTAACCATTGAGTTCATTTTCGCTTTTCTTTGAAATTTAACTGTTTTTTACCGCTTTAGTGTAAGTGTTCAATCGGCTGTGACTCTATACGCGGATGAAAACGTGAGCTAACAATCACGTTTGTTTGTTGAAAGGCAAACAACTTGTGTCGTCACCAAGTCGATTTGAATTGAATTGAATTGAAAGTAGGTCATTGCGTTGCCTGAAAAAATACGCGAACGTATTCCAGCCCTAAGAAAAAATCCGATCGACTGAAGTCCCTTTTAGACTAAATTAAAAATGACGCGTGATCGAGTGAGCTACGCTTTAGCAGACCATATATGAAAAGTTTAAAGATTCTTATAGATTTAATTCCTGGCTCAAAAGATCACCATAAATGCGACGGGAACGTAAGATTTAACTCCATTCTGAAGGAAATTGACTCTTAGCTCGGCCTTTTTAAGGGTTTTAGAATAAGTAAATAACTTACTAGTCGAGCTGGGAAATCACAAAACTGGGATAGATTATTAAAAATTGACAAACGCACAAAAGATTCAGAAGTACAGGTTATATTTATTCGCAGAAGCTAATTCAATTGTTGAGGGTGAAGTGGAAAATAAAGCGATTTTTTTTATTGAGTCTTCTACTAATTACAAGATAGTGAAACAAGCGTGAAATATCTCCGAATGATTTTAAAATTCAAATTAGGTTGAGATTTTATGGGTAATTTGATATCAGCACCTCCAACCACTCGGGTAACGCCCTACATTCTTGTTATCAAAATTCTCGTGGCACGCTTCATGCCTAATGAAATTTAGCGCGATATTAGATAAAAATTGCACGCGATGTGACAATCGTGGTGCAAGATGTGGAGCGTGCAACGGGAAGTTTGTTACAAAGAAGGCTAGGGCGTTACGTGATTGGTAGGACTTGCTTATTTCAAATTATCCATGAAATTTCAAACTAATTGTAATTTTAAATCATTCGGAGGTATTTCCTGATGGTTTCACTATGCAGACTGGTCTTAATTAGTAGAAGAATCGAAACCCTCCCATTAAGGGCTGTCAAAGAACGGATTAACAACCTCGATCTGTAAAATCAGGGGCTCGCGTTAACGCAACTTGTAATTTTACTTGAGATAAGAAATTTTCAATATCACAACTAGTTCATAATTTATCGTGCACCCAGTTTCATATCAGCTTTAACAAAGACGTAAATAGTTACTTGATATTTTGTTTCTTGAAAAATGCGGTAAATACGGGCTGTAGCATTCCTGTTATTTCTAAAAATCCATTCCGACCAGTTTCCTCTTCAAACCAAAAAAAAATAATAGTAATAAAAAATCATTGTGTTAATAATTGCCAAATGGCAATATGGAGACGCGTCGCGTTTACCGGAGTGAAACAAAATTTTGGTTCAGTGTTGCTGTCGTTCATATTTCGCCCTACCTATATGAAATTAGCGTAGAAATCAAAGGATATCAATGGTGTTAATTGATTGGAGGTCAATTAATTAGTGCGCAATCAATGAATTAATCCCACTTTCTTCGCCAAATATGAAGTTTGGTAAAAATTGAGTTCATTTTCGCGTTTCTTCAAAATTATAACTGCCGTATACCGCTTCAGTGTAAGTGTTCAACCGGCTGTGACTCTATGCGGTTGAGAACGTCAACACCAATCACGTTAGTTTGTTGAAAGCCAAACGGTAAGGCTAATAAATAACTTATGGCGCACCTAGTCGATTTGAGTTGCAATTAAAGTAGGTCATTGCGTTGCCTAAAAATATATGCGAACGCATTCCAGCCCTAAGAAAACATCTGTCTACGTTATAGAAGTGCCTGCGATCGACTGAAGGCCCATTTAGACTGCATTAAAATCATACGTTCACGTCGATGATGTGCTTCACTTCTCTCTCTTAAAACTGACGCGTGATCGAGTGAGCTACGCTTTAGCAGACGATATATGAAAATTTTAGATTCTTATAGATTTAAGTCTTGGGTCAAAAATTCATCATATATGCGTTTCAGAGACTTGACCGTAACGAAATTAACAAGGCGACCAACGGGAACGTAAGGTTTAACTCCATTCTGAATGGGCCTTGAAAGTTCAGTGATTTACTGAAGGATTTGGCTCTTAACTCAGCCTTTTTAACGGTTTTAGAATAAGTAAATTACTTACTAATCGAGCTGGGAAATCACAAAACTGGGATAGATTATTAAAAATTGACAAACGCAGAAAAGATTCAGAAGTACAGGTTATATTTATTCGCAGAAGCTAATTCAATTGTTGAGGTAACAACTAACGATACTTGAATTATTAAGCAAATTTCTTGGTACTGGTGTTTTTTACATTGCTTTAGTGAGACAGCTTATCTAAGTATAAGGTAAAACTGAATGAAAGCATTGATTTTCTTTCCTTTTTGGAACACTTTTAAAACCTTAGCCTATTATAAAATTATTTAAAGTCACAAGTAGTGAAAGAACGCTTCCGAAGAGAAGTACGGCGAAGGGAAATCTAAAGTTTGAAAGCTTAATTCGAGATATAATGGGAATGGTATTCGGGTTGTCAAAAATCTTCAAGCATGTTGGTTTCTTCGTTAATTCCAGTTTGATGTTGTGTCGTAGACTTCCACTTTCAAACAAGCGAATTACACTGTAAAGAAAAATTAGCTGGTTGTCAATGTATACAATTAGGCAGAGTTATAATATTCGCTTACGTGGATTTGAGAATTTCAGTGGCTGGTCCTTTATAGTTTCTTCTAATCATGTAAGCTGCCGAGTGAACGAGAACCTCGCTTTTCGACGTGTGAATGTACTTATTCTTGTTGTCGCATTTTCCCAACGTGTCCATCATTAAAAACGTGGTGTCGTAATCCATAACAGCGGCTTGTTTTCCGTCCAGTAAATCTTGAAGCTCTTGACTAACGTCGATTTCCAAGAAATTGTAGAATCCGTTTAATCTACTACATTGATCCCAAACTTTTCGTTTCATTGCTGTATTTTGATCCTGTGGAATTTAATAGAAAAAGAAAATAGTTTTGATTTGATTAATAGAAAAACTATTTTATACGTCGAATTCCTGATAATCAACGCCCAACTCATACCGCTTTCAATTTCTAAATTTAAATATATATACACCAATGTAATGCGGTCGAACATCTTTACAGGGGCTCATAGGAAATACATTATTCCCATTACCCCTGGAAGCTGGCTTCTCTAAAAATGAATACAAAATTATAGATAACTGACTTCTATTTGCCCCATCTTGAAAATGGCGACTCAAAAACTAATTAAAATGTTCCGACGGGCCTTTGCTTACCATAAAATAATAATACAGTGGTGTTTCCATGGGAATTCTAATGTAAGTGTTGGGTACTAAGAACAGATCGGAAACTGAATCGAAATACTTCAATGTGTCAGGGAGTGTAATTGTGGACAAAAGTGACGATGAGAAGAAGGTGGTCACTAAAGACACTCCCGTTATCCACAAGCCCCAATAAATCATGGCAATGGTCCGTTTAATTTTGCGTTTGCGAGTCTCTGCAAATAGAGATGTCGTGGTTTCGAGTAAAGATAGTTCAAACATTTTTTCAAGGTTTATGTAACCATGAGGTGGGGTTTTTTAAAACTTATTACGTAAAGCTTATACCCTGAAGTAGAAATAATCCAACGATGTCAATAAAATTTGAACTCAATGTATTTTTTCTCTTCAGAAGAAAATCGGACAGGCTTAGAATTGCCGGGATTGAAACCAGTGCAAGTAGAGTTAATAACCACATCTAATAGAATAATTAACTATTATGCTTTGTAAGTGTAGGATTAAGCTATTTATTGGTTATCTTACTTGCAAGTTAAATATTCCGAAAATTTTAAATGAATTTGAAAATCCAAAGATAGGTTTTCCGGAAAAGATTCTAATAACTGTCTCTGTAAATTGAGCCGTGTAATCGACGTATTCAAACGTATCGTAACCGAAAACACTTGGGGTGAGAGCTATATCGCAAAACTAAGAAAAAAAAGAGCATGGTTTCGAAATCGGAAAAGACTTGGTTGATTATTTAACATACATTAGCCACAATCATTCCAATAAGTCCAGTAGCGTTATTTTCGCCGTAAATACGACCAAAGTCAGCGAAATCCTCCGTTGCTTGGAAAGCTTCCCCTTCTCGATCTGTAATTCTGTAAAGATAAATGTTATTTCGACAGGGTTGTAATGAGTTAGGGAAAACTTGGGAAAGTCTGGGAATTTCAAAATGGGCCTTAAAGGGAATTTTAAGAATTGAAACAAACTCAGGGGAGAGTAAGGGAATTTGTTTGAAGTTGCTAAAATATCGGCGGTTCGGCCATACAGCTGGGTGACAATTTAGATGCCGTTTTAGGGAGATCAAGTTTGGCCAGACAACGAAATAGCTCCACACTGTTTTAGTTTAATTATTCATAAATTCACCCCTTCTTATATTTAGAACAATAGCAAATGGGCCTAAAAATGTCAGGGAAAACAGTTGAAAAACGTCAGGGAATTTGAATTAAAAATTTCGAGGCAACCCTGTTCGAGATCCGTAACCCCTTTGTCCGATTGGCCAAGAAAAGGTTAAACAATACTTATACTTGATATTTTGTTTTTTGAAAAAAGCGGCGTATAAAGGCCCTAGCATTCCGATGATTTTTAAATATCCATTCTGATCGGTATCCTCTTCGAACCAAAAAGGAATCTTTACAAAGCAAAAAAACATTGTGTTAATAATTGATTGCCAATTAAGACGCGTCAAATTTATACCGGTGTAAAGCACAATCTTGGCTGCAAAGTGTCGTTATCCATATTTTATCCTATGCACATAGACACGGTATTAATTAACCAATAAATGATCAACAAGCTGTGGTAATTAAACGCGTATAATAAATATCTTATCCTCTACTTTCTAAGTAAGCTAAAATTTTCGACGAAATTTGTTTACCTGTACCGAGCACCGCTTTTTTAGAAGTATCGAACCGTTCCGTCAAGGCTTTAACTTACCACTGAGCGAATGCAAAACCGCATAACAACAATTAACGCCAGTGTTGTAAAAAAAGAAATAAAATATAAAGATCATATTATTATTCTACGCGTCGCCAAGTTTCGTGAAATATTTAGTTAGAATTGATCGCGATTCTTTTAGTTTGGGGTTTCAAATAAGACAGTGTAACTTATTCGTAGTTTTCAGACAATGAGGATTGATACCATTTACAGCTGGAATCCAACCAGAAATTTTGGTACTGAACCTAGACCCCAAGTAGCCTTGCCTTTCTGCAGGGTAAATGATATCAATCATTCTAATCTGAAAAGTATGTATTGATAAGTAAAGTGCATTTAACTCTATCAACGTAATTACGAAAAGATACAAACACTTTCTATTTTTGCGCAAAGTACGAACTGAAAAATCATTAATGGTTTTTTTGAACGCGATATTGTTTTGATAAAGAGCCCATTTAGTAATAGACGAAAAAAGACCCATTTCGAAACACATTTGTGTATTAACCTTGAGAATAAGTAATAAATTCTCCACACCTGTATCGAACCAAAAAACGAGAAATCACACTTATAAGATGCATTAATTTTTTATTATATACAGATGATTTATAATTAATTGGACTAAAATTAATATTGTGGAACAGGAAATTTAACACAAGAACTAGTCTATTTCAATGACTGATTTTTGAATTCTTTAACTATATCGGGACAAAGATCAGGACCGGTATTTTTCGGTTTTTTCCCATTGGTTGCAAATCGCATCAATTTACAACAAACTTCGTCAATGTACAAGGGTTTATTGTTTCTGCATTGCAGCCATTCAAGCGCAGTTGGTACAGGAGGCGTCGCGACCCTACTACGTCCCTGTAAGAAACCATTCAAAGCTTCCCTAATAGACTATTCCAATAACTACTTGCAGGGAAACCATCACGCAAGATGGTGCATGGTAGTTACTAAATGGTTAAAACTAAACTGAACCGACTTACCTCAAGTTTTTGGCAATATTTCCCAACGAAGAAGATCCTATCTCTTTTGTACCTCATTGCCGCTTGCGGTACTCCTTTAAGTTTTTGAAATGTTCTAAAGGTGCTATTTACTCCGTAAAAGTTGTATCCTTCACGTTGATTCGTTGCAGGTTCGAAGGTGTATTTATGCAAATTAGGACCTTCTATTAAGTAAACTGAAACGTCGTAATATAGAGCTATTGCAGCGTCTATTTTGTTGGGTAAACGTTGACTCCACGAAACTTTGTAATCAATTGGAAAGGATGGCAAGGGATTGGTGTTATAAAAACCCCAGACTTTTGTATCCTGTAATTCACGCCCCCTTAAAAACTGAACTTGTTTTCCAATTTAGTTTTTTTTTATACCTTTATTATATAAGAGGTGCTATTTCTCAATGTAAAAGCGGCGTTAACAGGAGGGTCTATTTTCCATACATCTTTTATGAGTTTTGGATAACCTTTATCAACTCTGTTACATCTTATTTTCCAAAACACGTCACCTGCGGTTAAAATAATTGTATAAGAAAAACATTATCCCTTGATTGTTTTCTTCTTAACACGAGTGTCATTTAGTGTTTTACCTTTGAAGAAATAAGAGCTGTTATCAGCTGTTCGCAATGCCGCGTCTAGTGTCGGATCTTGACACAAGTCTTTGTTGACTTGCGCAATTTTAGCCGCGCTCAATTGACCACTCACGAAGTATAAATTTAAACAAAAAACTATTACTTGAATCTTAAAATCCATTTTCGAATTTGTCCAACATTTAGCGCATGAAGCTGAATTTATACAAATTTTTTTTATTTTATTTTATGGCATATGTTTTTAAAATAAGTTGTATATCAAATTTCGTACGTTATTAAAATTAATATTTTTTATTGTTATTGAGCATACGTGACACAAGAGCAATTTACCTCAAATTTTAATTTAGTTTGACTATTTTTATCGCTAGGAAAGTAATTTATTTTATAAATAAATTTAGTTCTGAAATCTAATAGGCCTAAAACCAGAGAAAGAGTAAACCGAAATACCTTCAAATTAAATGTATTCAAAATACACGGTCTTTTTCAATAATTCAAAGTGGATCTTGTTTCGCTACTAGCTGGTCTCGCTTACATTTTAAAATGTTGTATAACGTAGGTTTAGAATGGCTAGTCTAAAATTGCCTTAATTTTTAACCTAGATTTATTCGACCGTTTAAGAGAAGTTTTCTTTTTCGCTGGACTATAGAGAGACGTCCACTTTTAAAAGCCTTTAAAACCGAGTCTTGGATAAATTAAACGATAAGGATTCGTTAGTGAACATAAGAATGACGCGTATGAAAGGTTCAGGCATTCATGAACGTCGGACGTAACGCAATTTAGTATAGGCAAAGGCAGAAAGGCCTCGCGCATTTTTATTTTGGTATATGTTTATTAAAATTCTGAGCCAAGGTTCTCCGTGGTTAATTTCTCCATGGGAAGCTTGGCTTGTCTTTCGTTTCGTTTTAGAAGGGCTTATACTATACCACTAAGCCTAATGTAGTTTAGGGGGTTAAAAGGTTGGCAGGGGTTAGAGCTGGGCTCTACGCTGGACGTGCCCAAAAGTTTATTTTTGGCTTTACGGAGACGGGTAATTACCGAATAATGAAAGCGGACGAGCTCGAGGACTTTGGTCGTAACAGCTGGGAGAATATCTCTTCTACGTGTTCTAATGGCTAATCGACAAGGCTTAATGAAGGAAACGTCGCTGCCATACTCCCACGGACAACGTCACTATCCCCCTAGTATTATATATACCAAAGAGAACTGTCCTGTCCGCTCATGGTGTTGTTGCGAAATGTTGACATAAGTCAAATGAACCAGCAAATCCCCCCATTAAATGAGATTGAACAAACACCATCCCGGATTAAATGGAATGACACTAGCTTCGCAGTTAAAATTTTAACAATGTAACTTTGTAAATGTAGTATAGTTTTTGCAAAAGTTGCTACGTGAAACGATTACAACTCCTCGTGCGATAAGTATAAATCCTCCTAGCTTGTTTTAATATATTTCATAATTTTAGAAATATCCTCTTTTTTCAAAGGGTTGTAAAGTTAAGGATTGTTTTTCAAACCTGGTTGTATTTTATTCGAAGAGGTGTTTTTTTGTGGCTTTGGTTGATAGGTACAGAGGGAACCATCTTGGACCTGGGGTCCTTACTATGATTATTTTCGGTTATTGGACCCAGTCTTGGGGACAATCTCCGGGTTCTTTATAACGGGCTGTTATATAGGTATTGGAAGATTTTAGGGTAGTTTCTAAGTTTCTATAGATGAAGATATATATTCTTTGAGTTTTATAACGATTAAAGCGAAGATCGTAAAGAGAAAACTGAGTCGTTAAAGTATTCTATGGTAGTTTTAACAACCAGCGCGTTAAATTTTCAATTCCTTCCTTCAAAATCGTAAAATCTGTGATAGGAAAGCTATGAATTTTCATTCACAGTGCAAAGTTCATGGACCTTATACAGTGTGTTTCTGAAAAGTCTGGTTTAAATTAAGGGGGATGTTCTTGGGGAGATTTTGAGTCTAAAATATAACTTCTACCTCCATTTTGCCACAAGGGACACTGTTTTCGAGTTATGATTTAAGTGTTTTAGGGATGACCCCTTAATTAAATTAGAAATCATTGTTACATTTTCGACTTAATTTATCAGAAACACCCTGTATATTCTTGATCAGAATTAAGAACGGTAATCCAAATATTTGGGGACTCTGTAAACAAATCGCAAGGATGATAAGTACTACCAATACATTTCAAAATAGAACATTATAGGTCTACATTTTCCATGTGCAACAAAACATATACTTGGGTTTTATGTTTCGGTTTCAGCGCCTTGTGTTGAACATTGTGATGATAGTCTGGTCTATTTATGGCTTCATCTTTGGCTCAAACCTCCCTGCTCAGCGTAGAGAAAACCAAGGTATCATCGCGTAAATCCACAAACGTGTTTATTGGAAAATCTATCCCTGTCCTGTCCTTGATGGAACGTCCATTCTACCTTACTTCCTAGGTCTTTAAATGATGAACCATTTGTCTTAAGGCGAGAGCTCTCTCTCCTCTTTCTGGAAATATTCTGTGAGAAGCGCATGCTGAAGCGATCGCTCACTTAGGACTGGTTCCAAAGTCAAACAACTAGTCGAAAACCTTTCTTCTTTTTCTTCTTCTTGGCCACTTCTTCTTCTGTCCGCTTTTCCGCTAACTATTCTTAAACCCTTTCCATCCTAATCTTAGTGTAGCTACTCCGGTTTCGTTGAAAAGTCACGAACGACCCCAAACTCTATCTAATTAAAGTTCCTTAAGGCAAAAGAGGAAGTTGAGAGAAAGGGTAAGGGTTTTAAAATAAGTATTTTCAAAACGTCGTCGCCTTTAGCTAAGCTTTTGTTTAACCAAAAATCAAAGATAATGAATTGAAATTTGTTGAATCTCTCGACACCGCGCCGCGTTCGCAGAGAGTTGCTGTTTAATTAGGGCCTTCTTGGTTTTATAATTGGAAATTTGGGGGCCCGCGAATTTAAATAATTGAAATGAGTTTAGTATACCGGGTGCTGTCTGATAAATTAAAGGATGTATGTGTTCTTAAATTTATTACCGACTTATCAGAAACACCCTGTATTATTTTACGTTCTGATTTGTATTTTAAAATTAGCAGTTTCAAGTTTCTCTCGGATAACCTTTAAAAGTACCCTTATTCATTTGCTGCTTATTTAACCCTTTTTGTAGCGTGGGAAACTGATTGTAAAGATGCTAATAGTACGTATACATCCCCACTCTATCATTCTCAGTCTCTGGTGGGACCAAAAAAGGCAGACATTTCTTGATGGATGACTGATAATGTACATCCCCCTAATGACTTCCCACTAATCCCTAAACTAATTTTTATAGACTTTTCCCCGCTCTTTTATACTTCATTATTTTTCCTACCAACAATTTGCTTTAAACGAAACCTTGATGTAAAAATTTTCATCTATTAGAAAAATATGGTAAAAACAAGATGGTAATGTTTTAAAAGATTTTTACGAAATTTCGCGCTCCAAATACACGATGACGTATAATGAGTTAAAACTGAGATCATGGTATACACAACAGCCCAATTGCATCTATGAATGTCTTCAGGTCTTACACGTGTCCATCCTTTATCCTCTCAGAGTAAATTGAATTTATGTGTGCAGAAAAGAACACTTTACAACATCACCCCACTTGAAGAGAGGTATCACGAACCTTTTTAGCACACTTCTTTGTTAAAAATCTAATAGATTCCGCTATTGAAATTTTACGCGAGGCTAAGCTTTGATTGAAACGGGCTTTCCCGTCGGAACCCGTAATGCTTAATAGGGATCTTGGGAATTGAAGAAGAGTGAGTTTTCATTACCACCAAGACCTTAAATCCTGTATTTTTTTTTTCATCACGTATTTTTTATTTAATCCGTTCCTGGTGGAGTTCTAAGCCTTGGACTAGACCCTGACAATGTCTTATAATTATTTTTCTTTTCAGGCGCTAAGAAGTTGGGAGAGCAAACCCAAAGAATAAGAGGGTTAGTTTCTAAGATGGAGGAGGGACCGGGGGTTGGTTGGGAGTGGACCTATTAAGTATCGCCAGCGTGAAAGGTTAGATCCCTGGTAATGGAATGCCCGAAGCGCGTCATTACCTACTCCATCCTCGGAGCTTAGATTCGCCTATCATTAGCAACGAAGCGAGTTAATCAGAGTTACCCTCCAGAGAGGAACACCAAACCAAACCGATTCTATACCGAGGGTACTGACACTTCACTTATAATAATATTTCATTACAGACTCAAGTCGCTTCGAGAAATGTTTATATAGTGATTGATGAAAACTGTATTCAAATAGCTCTATCTTTATATTGAAGGATTATACTAGAAATTATGTCCTCTAGCAATCACATAAATTTGAAAAATAATAAATGAACTAAGCCTAAGCCTTGTTTTGGAACTTTAATACCGTTTTATTTAAAAAAAAAGGCTGCTTTATCGTCTGCTAAATATAGGGTTAAAATGAAACATTGATGGGTATGTAACACTAACCAAAGTCTTTTCGTTTGAAGTCATTTCCATATTTTTAAAATATAAAACTGTAGTGTTAGCCCCCTCGTGCGATTCCCTATTCTCCCTTGCTATTCTTTCCGTTTTTTCATCCCCCTAAATACGTTGGAATCCTTGGGCATCCGCCCCCCCCCCAGTCTTACCGATCCCCTTTCCGCCCTAGTCGAATATTCAGGCGGCAAATTCCTATTGATTCATTCGCTTCATTTTCCAGCCCGGGGGGGGGGAGCCTCTAGCTATAGCAAAAGCTCATAGAACTACGTTCAAAAAGTCAGTCACTATCCCTCTGTAATAGCTCACCCTGTGCTTTGCCTGTTACTTCTTGAGCAGACGACTAAAAACGAGGGCGCCTAACACTAAGATTCGGCTCCGTGCGTTTTGGGGAGAATAGGAAAAGAGATGAGACGCCTAAAACATTGAGAGGCTGACTTTATGTACCTAGTTCGATCAACTTTTGTTTATAGCTATAGCTTTCTTCTCTTGTTTTTTTTTTTATCATCTAAGCTCTTTCTCTGCCCAATTTATTCCCCCTGGTTTTATTTCCTTTACTTTGAGGCATAATCAAAATTACGACTGACATAATAGTACTAATTGATTTCTTACCACTGATACTCAAATATATATTTTTTAGTCCGTAATTTGAACATACTGCAGGACTAAAATACTTTCCACGTGACGTCATTTGGTTCAAGAGTGTTAATTAGTTAAATAAGACCACGCCTTTTCTTCCTACCCCCCAATAACGCCAGTTGTTCATTCCTTCATTTTTCATATAAATAAATTCCTGGAGTTAAACCAAGTTCTACAACTAATTTTTATATTAACGTCTCCAACGAAGCACCTTTGGAGAAAAATTTAATGGCACGTGTGAAAATTAGCGAGATACAATTGACAATTTAAAATAATTAATGGTGAAACTAATATAGCGGGTTTACCATCTTGTTTGTCATTTTCATCTTGGTTTCTTTGGGGGCTCATTCTCAATTCCCTTTCGAATTTCGTTCTCCCACTAATTAAAAACATCCTTTTTAGGAAATTAAATTGGCCTACAAATTATCTTCTTCTTCTTATAATCCTTTTTTTCCTTTGTTGTATTTTCTCGTTAAAAGTTACTCATTAATTAGTTAGATATTTTTCCCTTAATTTCGTTTAACAAACCTTAAAAACAAAGAAGATTTTAAGGTTCGGATACTTTCTTTGCCAGTTTGATGAGAATTATTTTGGTCCCTTTTTCGCGGCGATCTTGTATTTTTTAGTTTTTCGGTGATTCAACACACGTTAGACAATCAGTTGAGATTATTCTCTAGGGTTTTTACGGACGTGGTTTGCGATAAAATGTCATAGCTATTTTTAAAACGATAAAAGATAGAGGGAGGTTTTTTTTTGTACTTCTTTTGGAGTTATGTTTTTTGGAATTCCCCGATGTCCAAAAATGTTTGACATTTCTTTAAGTGTCCAGTGAACTCCCAAGATTACGATCTATTTTAGAAGACAAATGCCTTATGTCTAGCCTCTCTTTTGAGTAGTATTAAACACCAGAATTTTTACTCCTATATTTTCCTATAAAACCCATTGTTTTCTCCTATAAACTCCTATAAATTCGGAAAAAAAATTCCCATGTTTTCTATAAGGAATTTAAATTTATTGCTGGGATCTCTGTTATTAAGTTAAACACCGTGATTTTTCTATGGAAAGTTAACATCTCTTGGGTAGACCTACCACCACTACCAGTCCTGTAGAATCAGGGATAGCTTTAATTTTAGAAGTAGGAATGGAGAACAGAGTAGTCTGGGCGCGCGTCAAAGTCCCGGACCCCCTTCCACGGGACGGGGGGTATGAAAGAAGATTCGGGTCATAGCGACAGAGGTAAAAAGGAATTACGTCAGTATTTTTTGCCGTCCCCGTCAACAACGTCATCAAAACGTAGTGTAAGTTAGCCAATAAGATAATTTAAACTTTTCGTTACAAGTTGGAGGGAGGGGCTCTATACTGGGTGGGCTATGAGTCGGACTGAAGTAAATACTAACCGTTCTCCATTCCTACTTCTAAAAATTAAATCTATTCCTGGTAGAATAAATAAAAAATCCTAAGTAGACCTTGGATATAAAAAATTATATGGTACGAAACTCAAGACCTTAAATGGCGGTTTAGATTTCTCTTTGTTAACAGGATAGGGGCAATTTTAGAAAAGAAAACGTTGAGCTTGCCTGATTCGAGCAAAGGCAAAATAAAGAAGAAAAAAAATACGTTGGTTTTTTTTTCTTCTGTTCTCCACAGCCTTGTCATATCTAATTTCTGCCATCGACTTCGAACGATGGGTAAAAAAGATTTAGGGTGACGATGAAGAAAAATAACGCGTCTTTGTACGCCTTAAGACGTCGGGATTGGTCCAAATATGACTCGTAGAAGAGAGCGAGAGAGAGAGAGAAAAAAATACGGCTAAATCAGACGTTTAAACGTATTGCCCCGCAAACCGACACTGTCGCCCAATAATTCAACATTTGGACAAGTTTTTACCAAAAAACGCTTTTTGCGAAGGGAGAGCACGTTTTTATTCCTCGATGACGGGTTAAAGAAGGAAGCGAGGTTTTCCAAGGAAGGCTGCCTTCCTTAAGTCAGAATTGCAGCCTTCAAAACGATCCTAGGCTCAATATCACGTCGATTCTAAAATGTCCACTCGGCTTTTATTTCTCCACCAATATTTAACCGTTTTACTTTTGTATGTTTAGTTTCGTATTTTTAGGGGGGTTTTATGTAAACAACTATAGCAAATAAACTGAATTTTATAATTTCGTTTGATGGGAGGGGGTTTTTTTTTAATCGTTTCTTTGACCTCCGAATTATTTTAAAATTGAAATTAGTTTGAGATTTCATGGATAATTTGAAATTAACACCTCCGACCAATCGCGTTAACAAAATTCTCGTAGCACGTGCTCTATGACGAATGCAATTTGAAGGATTGATCACATTAATATTCCTTATTGTCACGTGATCAATCGTATTGTATTAGACGATGAGTCACGTGAAAAGTTTAATAATGAAATTTATAAAGCCATGAAAATTCAAAGTTAAGCACGTCATATGACTTGAATGTCATAGAGAATCTTCAAGGAGCTCCTAAAATTGTTTATAACAAGATGTTTGGGGGTGCGTTTCTCTTTTTCATTACGCGTCAAACGCCTTTTAGGATGAGATGGGAAGAAGTGGCCGTGAAGTGTCACGGCTATTTGATATTATAGTAAGCGCAGAATACTACTAGTTCCGGCAATCCCAGTACCCTATATACCCTAACCGTTAAGCGTTGCTCACCCTATTCCTAGCTGAAATGGAAATCCTTTTTTTCAAACCGATACTTCCCAGAGTCGCGAATTGCCTCTGAAGTCGTAATGGGCCTATCTTTCCGCTAGTCTTTATAGTCAAATCAAGGAGACTAGCTCTAATGGCCGATTTAGGGCAAAAATCTGGACCATTTCAAAAGGGAGAGAGTGAGAGACCCGGCTCGTATAGTATTTTACGCCCCTTTTTTCCATCTTCTTTGACTCCTAAGCGCGAGAACATTATCGTTTAAACCTGACTTTGCTAAATTAGAAAAAGGGTGAAATAGAAAGAATATAAAGTGTAACATGGTGCTCCAGACATATTTCATTTCGCCGGAATAACATACTCAATTAAAAATTGCATTCTTAGTTCGTAGCTTTTGTCCATTACCGATGAACATCTAAATTAATTAATATTTTAATGTAAGCCTTGGTTTATTTATTTATTTATTTATTTTTTATGCCAAGTCTACCAGTACGGCAATATACTAAGGTCAACACATCCCAAGAAAGTGAAAACAAAAATATATACTGCTATAAATGATTCGATTACGGTTTTGAAAAGAGAAAATGAACCCTTTTCCTTATCTTTCTTTGCTCTTTTCACTAACTTTACTTAAAGAAATTAGGTTTTAAAATAGCCAATCGACTAGCTATATACGTTCATGTTGGATATCTGTTTAATTTGACTGTATTGTTAATATGCTGGTTTGTAAAAAAAGATTTGATTGAACAAATTGGGGGAAATTGCAGCTGGAATTACTGTATTGTGATAATAGGCTAGTAAGAAAGCCTCAGAAAGAAATTTCACAGGAACTTTCGTGCGAGTTAAGCCTAATGAAAATTTAGAATCACGTGTGTAAATTTTCTCGCGCCAAATTTGAAAATGAAAATCTCGAAGCTCGTGGAATATTTTCCCGCTAAATTTAAAATAAAATTTTAGAAGCACGTGTAATTTTTCTGGAGACTTTAATAGTTGAAATATATTACCTCTAGAGCGCCGGACACTTTATCGGCGTTAGCCCCTTCCATCCGTTATCAAAACTTTTTATTCTCCAAGGTATAAAAGTAGGAAACTGAACTGTTCCAAGTGGGGGGTAGAAAAGCCCCTTTTTGACCGCGCTGTAGACTTATAAGATTTAGGAAGCTTGTCTCAACCATCGGGGCTTTAAACCGCCAGTGTTGATGCTTTATTGACAAGAATAAAAACGAAAATATATTGAGGTTTTCTGCCCCTTTTCTTCACCGTATAACTCGTGGTGGTAAGGAATATAAGACGGGCCTAAAAAATTTCAATCCCTTTTCTGACAATATAGAAAAATATGACGGACACTTTAAAGCTTTTTTTTTACACCTAGAGTGAACTCCTTTTCCACGAATAGGCCACAAAACCGTTCGCGGAATTACCCTCAAAAACCTTACAAGTTTTTTTATACTATTTACTGGCAAGTGATGACGTTTAAATACAAAACTCCCGCGGTTTTGTAACGTAAAGAGTTTCAGTAACTTCACGCGCTGCTACTTCGTCAAAATTTGACAAGGTAACTAGCGTGGCACTCCTTGTTGTACAGGCCGCCATATAGCCGCTGGTCCCCTTTTTTTTGTCAGGGTGCTGTACGAAGTTATCCATAATTCAAGTGAGAAGAAACAGCTATAACGCCTAGCCCCTAAAAAATACTTTTTACGAGGTTCAACGTTAGCAATCCTTAAACATAATCCATAGTGTTGTAACTGTAGGTTTTAGGTTCGTTTAACTTAGTGCATTTTGACTACGAGACACTTTACTTTCTTGTTTGCGGCCCAAGAGAGGAGGGAGGAATGATTTTCACACCTGACCGTCCGTGTAATTTACGGTCATTGTAACCAATATAAGAGTATACCACCAACGACACTTATGTATTGACTGCATGGACAGGGGTATTCCAACTAGGATGGTGTTTTGGATTTTTATGACTATGAAAGG
The DNA here is from genome assembly GCF_054372755.1 of Phalangium opilio. Taxonomy (NCBI): domain Eukaryota; kingdom Metazoa; phylum Arthropoda; class Arachnida; order Opiliones; family Phalangiidae; genus Phalangium; species Phalangium opilio. Next base: position 1,040,883 of record NW_028324189.1, read on the forward strand.
TTTCTTCCTGAGTCACCATTTCTAGCTAGAATAGTTGTGACCTGAAATTTCCATGAAAGCAAAATACCCACTTTTTCACGGCAAAACTATACAGGGTGTATTATGTACTTTTAGGTCAAACTGAGTAGAAAGGGTTAAAGAACGGAACATGAGGACAACGTTTAGTTAAGGATATTTCCTTCAAGTTTTAGGGTCCAATCATTGTTTGAGAGCCTATGTCAGGCTTATCAGAAACACCCTGTATGTTTTGTACCCTAAACATCCTAATTGATCATATAATCAAATAAACGAGAATCACAGGTTGAAACTGGTCCGTTTAAAACCCACACTCCAGGGTCTTCGTGAAGTTTAGTTACTCCTTGGTTTGGGTACATAGGGTTTTGATCCGGGGGGGGGAGAGAAATCCATTTTTCTATATCGGCTAAAGTGAAAGGAGAGCGAGAGAGCTTTTCCGCCTGCACGGGCAATTTCGATTATTGTCATTCGGCGATAACTCTGACCACCGGTCACCTAAGTCGTAGATAAAGGTCAATTCTGGATCTCTCTCTGTACTTTGGCCAACTGCCCAACGCCCGAAAAAGACGAAAGCGTCTGACCCCTAGCCACGGAAAGCGCCATAAACCGGGCTTCGGGGTATACGATTCATTTGATGTAGTATCTCGCTAGATTTCGGACGTCAGGAAAACCCTATATTATCTTAGCCCCTAGGGCCAGAAACACTTATCTGTTATTCTATTCAATTTTTTTGACCGGAAACAGATCTAATACACACCGTCCTTGCTTGTTGAACAAATCAATGAAAATCATCCTGAATCATCCATATTTTCCAAGTATAAACATAATTGAATAACTATAATTAGATTTAATAAATAAAGAAAGTATACCGTGCGTCATCCCTGCGTGGATTAAAATTAGTAAGGACAGTTTAACCTGCTTATTTCAACCGCGTTTCATATCCTTTTTCGTTTAATTTACACGGAACTCGCAAGTTAAAATGGGGGCTGTACTTTTCTGGAGGTTTTCCTTCCTTATAATGTATGCGCAAAATTCGGTGGTATGCTCTTACGCGGAGGTAGCTAGCTATAGCTGGACGTAGAAGTGAACCATTTAATCTTCATTAATTATTCAACGCGGAAAGATCCGCATTATGCCTTACTAAGGCGTCACATCACGTGACTTTGGTTAGAAGAATTTCAGAACCGAGCCAACACCACCTTATCGAATTAACCAAAGCAAGCTTATTTATTCACCAAGAAAGTTTTTATTTTCAATGAAAAAGTTTAGATTCTTTCGTTGAAATAATTTCGCAGCTTCGAATCTGAAGCTATCTAGGTATCTGACTTGCACGTTTGTTTAATATTTATCAAACAAACAGTTAACCAATAAGAAATATTGACTGTTTTTATGTCGTGGAAGATAGCTTTCTTTTCAAGAAATGATGAATATTTTTATCTAAAAGATCGTGCAATTAAGGCCTTGGTTTGTATCCTAAGCTTATCTTAAACCCAAAAAAACAATAATTTTGATTGGACCTTTACAAAGATGATTAGACATAACCTTATTAGCGAAGTTCGAAACTTCGAACCTCTTATTTTAAAGATTGGGAAGTCAATTTTAATTTACCATTTATTAAATCCTTATAGTTAACACGGCGTGAGTTAAGCCGTTCGAGGTTGATCTCTGTAATCCCGTTAACGTTAAGATTGAATTCCTCCGATAAGCGTTGATTCTAACTTAGGCTACCGTATGTATGGATTTAGACGTAAATACCTTATCTACTCGGTAAAAGGTTAAGTAGAAGAGTTCAACTTTAAAAGGGGTATCGGGTCAGAGTCAGCCTTGACCGATAAAGAAAGGTATCTTTTGGGGGATTTATTCGATCTGAGCTTTTGAGAAATGTAACGTCCGAACGAAGCGCATCCTCTTGGAAGGGGATCAGAGAACTCGCGCGTCCGTTACTGGCCATCCATCATGAGAGCACTTCGCAGAGTGCTGGATGCAGGTCATTAAGAAAAGGGTGGGTTTAAGGGTACGCAAGCCTTTGGCTGGACATCAAACACGTCACCCCCTACTCCTTCCTACACTTCCCTCCATTTCTCCCACGCCGCAAGAACGTCAAAAGTCACTCGACTCTCTTCTTTTTTAAAGTATTTTCCTGCAAGGTTAATAGAATACGCAACTGGAAGGTTTGCTCTATTTTGACTTAGATATCAGCGTCATCTTTGATATTGAAAATGCATACAAGAATTCATCTAACCTTCTCTTAGCGTCTCTATTAAGATTTCTCTTCACTTTACGGTTTACAGTTAAGTTCCTTATATTCAGGTAAATGGTCTTCTCGAGTTATCTTCGAAAGTTTCTTATATATATATATATATTTGAAAAGACACTCGGATATCTATAGCGGTTGCCAGATACAGTTGTTACTTTTTTATTCACTTTGACCTCTGATTGAAGAATCTGGTATCGCGAACTTTTTGATGATTCTTTAGGTTTAAATGGTCAACTTTAAGTATAGTTTGAAAAATGGATTGTGTTTAAGTTTGTTGTCTCTGATTTTAAGAAATTGACAGAAAATAGTGAAAGATACTTAAATTGGAGTGCTTTTTAAATTGGCGTGAGAAACGTCTACACGTGCTTTTTAAATTGGCGCGAGAAACGTCTACACGTGCTTTTTAAATTGGCGCGAGAAACGTCTACACGTGCTTTTAAATTGGCGCGAGAAACGTCTACACGTGCTTTTTAAATTGGCGCGAGAAACGTCTACACGTGCTTTTTAAATTTAATTTAAAATTAGGCCTAACTCGTACGTGCTAAACTGCCTATACAGTCGTACTTTTAGGCCTTTTTTAGACATCTCTTTTTGCTTAAAAACTTCGTTACTTTTTAGTTCCGTTAATTTGACAAGCTAGGGAAGAAATATTAAAAGAGACATTTTTGGAATAGAATACAAACGCGTTATTTCTTTGTCGATTCCGATATCGACAAACTTAAGACTTCTTTTTCTTCTCTTATTTCTTTCCCTAATAAGTCTTCGATTGTCTGTTTGCGTGGTTCCTTGCAAGGTCTTTCTTAGCTTCTAGCTTGGCTACCAAAAGTTTTATTTTTTTATTTTGTTTGTTTTTTTATTAATTTTTTTGTTCCCTCCGTTTTCTCCCGCGATTATCGACTTCTGAAGTTAACGGGCTGGGATCTGGGCGCCTTTTTCCCTCCTTTCCCGTTGCTTTTTTTGCCATTTTAGCTTCAAAGAGCCAACCATGCTTTTTGACCCCTTTTTCCCTGACCAAGGAGCCTTCATTTCCAGGAGTGCGATTCCTAATTTTCTGTTAAAATAATTGTTTGCAAATTATCGCCATAACATTCTTGAATATTTTTCTTCTCTTTTTTGAGATTTGAGATGCGTGAGTATATAGGGGACATATTTTCAAAATTGTTTTACAAATTAAACTACCAACTTTGTAAATATTCACAATAATGAACACTCCTATCTAGAAAGACCCGAATCCGCTAAGTACAATTACATCTCCAAGTGTTACGCTATACTCTTTGGTGCATCGAATTGAGGATGGCGCAACCATCCCCCCTTTTTGGGTTGCTCCAAAAATGGGTCAGTTCTAAGAATAGCAACGCGGACTGCGATATTTAGAGCGCGGGATAGAACGGTTCGGGAATGTGGCCAGAAAAGAAAGTGGTTTTTATTTTTTTCTCCCTCTCTCTCATTCTTTCGTTTTTATACTTTTTTGAATAGTTCATTTCTTTCGATATAAAAACAGGCAAGAGCAGCCAAAATAATCGATGATTCAATAACAGTAACCGCCCGCGCATTTCTCCCCTGTTTTTTTCATAATTTTTTTCTCTTTTCGTGGCTCACCGAAAATTCTTTTTCGACACTTTGGTACCGGGCAAGAAATGCTAATGCGACGAAATTCAGTTTTTACTAGGTTTCCGCTATACCGGGCAAGGACCAATTTTTTATAGTCAAGACACGGTACGTGCCAGTATAAGGTAATGGGTGCACCTAGTGGGGGGATGGGGGGGGTTTGAATGGAACCCACCATCTGATCGATTTCGTATTGAACCAAAATCGCATCGCAATTTTTATTGCTTGATATTTTTACGTGCTTTTGAGTATAGCTCGGAGTAAAGATGTATTCTATACTATCAATAAGGTGTCTACTTATTTAGAGGATTGTAGCGCAATTACATCAGAGGGACGAGTGTTTTTCGCTACAGCGAGATCTCGTACTAACTTTTAGAGCTGCCAATAAGCGGTTTTAAAGATGTTACTCCTTATCTAACAGGGATAACTTAAAAATGGTCACAAATGCTGCCGTAAAATCTACAGCATTTTAATACATGCAGCCGCACTTCTACTTTTCCTTCAGTTATAGCTTAATTTGCTTCTTGTAAATTGCTTTATCAGTCAAATTGCGGATCTGATTTTTAGCTAAGTATTTTGCAAATGAACCTGCAGCCAAGTACGGTCTAGTTTCAGACAAGTTCCTGATGCCTTTCATCCTAAAAACAGCCCTTCTACAGCTTATTGGCAGCCCTTAAGTTGTGTACGGGCTGTACAATACGCTAGTGTGCAGCAGAAAAAACATTTCTACAGGCGCAGGTACGAAAAGCATAGGGTGCTTTACCCCTGAATGCTGGCTTCCCCCGAATACAGGTGGCCGTTGGGAATACGTTACAAATGCGACACTAAATGTCATCGGTGCGTATATGGGAACACCGTTATAAAACGTATCACGAATTTTACAAGGGATTTAAAACTTATTTTTAAAACGAACCGTGTATACCAGTTTCATTTCGTTTTGGGTTTTCCTTTTCTACATCAATCAAAATTTAAGAAAATGGATTTGAAGTTACATTTTTATTGCTTAGTCGATCCTAGGTTTTTTTTTCCTTCTTCTTCATAACGAGACACGATGGAAAAGTCAGAGAGACTTGAAGAAATGGTTAAGGAACTAATACTGTAAATCGTGGGAGACTTTACTTTTAGAGTGGTTCAACTCATACAGGGAAATTCTTTAAATAGATACACCGGCTAGAATCGTAATAAATAATGAATATGTTTTTATCTACAATATTGAAGAAGATACAAGAAATTAAGTTTATGGAATGGACACTACGCGTTAGGCTTCTCCGCAAAGTACCGGGGACTACCCCTATTGGACGAATCGCGATAGCTGTATTTCTTACGCGTCAAACGCTACTAAATACAAGAGGCTACGACAATCGGGGCTCGAGTAATTAAACAAATTAGCGCGAAATGAAGAATGACAGAAAAATAATCCCATAGCTGCGAAACCATTTAAATCAAATACCTGCGCGGCTGCATATATGTGCTGTAAAGGTTTCCCCTCTGGTGGCTACTACCGAAATCCATCATACTTTATAAGCGTCTATTGCTTTTTCAATGACAGCTTATCGCATTGCTATGCTCGTTAATGAAAAAATCGTGTAGTTGACACCCACCGGTCTTGTTTTGGACTCCCTTCACACCAACTGCGTATTTTTTTTTATGTTCTTATTACGCCTTGTCGCTTTTCGCTTAAAGTTGTCGCGTCCATTAAGACCAGCTCTTTTCTTCCAACGTGATTAAGACTTACTTTTACAAGAATTATTTAAAATTAAGCTAAATTGATTTTAACCGTTCGCACTTCCTGTAAATCTCCATTCAGACTATAGAGTAAAATGCCAATTTTGAGCTAGCAAGCGTGAATTGTATACACGTGGGTGGTTTTCACCTCCTTGGCCATGCGTTCATCGCTAAAGAAACGTACGGGTCCATGCTGTATAACCAAATATTAGGGAAACATTATTTAACTTCTTATTTCTCCCGCAAAAAAAGAACAACAACGATACGATAAATAATATCTATAAGAGTCTATGACATAAATTTCTCCGATAGGCAGGCGATCCCAGAAACACGCGGCGGGATATGTTAAAAGAGAAAGAAATAAATAAAGAATGGGGATAGACGAATTACTTTAACAATAGGACGAGGCTCTCGGACAGAGTCTTCCGTATCTCGTAACCTAACCTAACCTTTACGGTATTGCACTACTATATTGGGGGGCTGTTTATATAGTGAACGAATAGGGATTGGGTTGAGTGAACATTGGCTAATAAACGAGTGCGTATCGAAAAACTAAGAAGTCTCGACGGACTATCATTCATCACGCGCTTGTCAGGGTCACGCTCTCGGCCCCGGAGATATGACCAACGGCCAGGTCATTGATTTACAGGCTGATAAGAGATTTTAGCTCTTCTAAAGACGCTCGCCAGCTGAGAGCCCCGTGATAAACCCGTGCCCTAACACGCTAACTTTGCCTAAAGGGTAAGCTTCCCCCGATCAACAGAAATTCGGATATTGACTTAACTCCCACGCGCCACGCGCAAATGTTATCTAGTCGCACGATTGAATTTATCTCGTATAATTTAAACTTTAGCAGAATTTACCATTGGGATCTTAGTTCTATAACGTTGCCTACGGTACCGAAGTCCTCCCAGCATCCTCAACGTTTAGGTTGGGTCGTACAGTACGAAATCGTAAAGGGCGCCCCCTCTGTCTTAAAAATAGAAGCTAATTCTCATACAAATACAATGCCACTACGTGGCAGCACTTAACAATCGCCTACCCAAGGGGTTGGGGCGTGCGCAAGTTGTACACCGGGAGAGTTTCAGTGCCGCAAGTTGCCCATCATCACTTCCTCTCCATCTTACCTTATTTCTCAATGATTAGTTAACCCTCTTGAGCAAACTAGGTCTGAAACTTTTGCGCGTATCTTTTCCTTGGCGGAAATGAACGAGTGAAATCCCTTCGGCACAATATTGTGTTAGACGTGATTCGCCATATATATATTGACATACACACCCGGGCTAAGGTTTTTCATATCTATTATTGAAAGTATATGAACGGAATTAGAAGAGAGCCACTGATACATTATTAATGAAACTCGCTGGCTTTATAGCAAGCGGCGCAACTTTCTTCATAAACCTTGCAGCGCGAGCCTGATACCATATAGTTTCCTTCATGAATAAGTATACAGTGCCTTCTCTTATTCGTTCCTAACATGTTCGCGAGTATATAGAAAGAGTTAAACCCTAACACCAGATGGTACAGGTCCGCCTTGACAACTCGCTATATGAGTTACTAACTGAAAAAAGAATTGAGAACTTCTGAATGAAGGAATAGCGCAATATTGAACGCAATTGCATCATGGTCTCCTGTCCCCCTACAGCTTACAAACTTTCATTGACACCTTTTAACTTCATATGGGTGCCCAGAACACAAACCCAGCATAGAAATTAACATGCTATTTTTACCACAAACCGAAAACAATAGAAAATGAAGTTAAATGAGCTCATATTGCCACGTATGTTTTAATAATAAGTTGGCTTTGAGATAGCAGCTGTGGTTTTTCTCATTCGGTTTGCGCCTGGCTTTAGAATCCCCTACAGGATTGAGATGCAAAATAGACTATCTCGAAAAGAATTCGATGTAAAAATAGCCTCTCGGAAGAGACCTAGGCTTAGGGTAAATGGGATGAATAGAAAAGATAGCCTGGTGTGTATATAAGAACTCGGCTTTAACCGCTGTTTTGTTTTCCAAGGCGATCCATCGTTGTTTTTTATATCGGGGCAGCCGCCAGGTGCGCACCCGAGCGTCGGAAAATATTTGGTGCTTCTGCTCTTGCTCTTCTTTTTTTTCTTTCTTTATGCAAAGGCCTAACGCGTACAAAAAAGACAATTGCGTAGTGAGAATACTTTTCAGTTTTAGCTCCGTCAAGTTATTCAAAATGGGGTCACGATGTAATGTGGAGTTCAGTTGTTGGTGACTTGTTCAGTTAAACAATGTCACCCACTAACAAACGCAACGAAATCTTATTGAAAATACACTATAATTTTACATTTACCCTTTTTTAGAAAGGATGTTGTGGTCTTAGTCAGTTAGTTTTTGTAAAACGTCTCTGTGTTTGTTTATTGGGTTTAACTTTGTTTTATAGGTTAGATGCTCAAGCCCTGCACAAGGACAGAGGCAAACGGGCATCTTAGCCAGCAGCATATCTTGTTGGGGATGCGAGGGTTATCTCTTTTTCTAGTTCGATGGTGTTGCTGTGTCTTTATCATTCGTTTTATACACTATTGGGTATTCTAAATGATCCGAATACAAACAGAGAAATCCGGGATACTCAGACATTCCCTTTGAGGGAACTATTTGATATATCACTTTACAAATTAAGCGAACCCTTTCTTGGCGATAAGTTTTAAACTATAAATTAAGGGAGATGCTCTTTGGGTGCACGATTTCGAATTGAAAAGTAACTTCTATGACGTTCCGCAGCTCATCGTGTTCAAGTCATGTTTGGAAGGTTTTGCGGATGGCTCCTTTAAGGGGTCGTCAGTCATAACTCGGTAACGGTGGCCATAGGGTCAAAATAAGTCATAGATGTAGAATTATCGACTCAAAATCGCCTAAAGAACATTCACCTTAATTTCTGACGCACCTTTCACAAACACCCTACATTATCATGGTTTGTCTTTTGGATTGACAAGTGACCATGGGCTTCATTTAATAGACTATGGTTAAACCCGTACAGTGGTGGGCCCGTTTGTTTTCGAACTGGCAGCCCTGTTGGATTCCCGCGCAGATTAGTTGAACGCCTGAACTTAATGATAAAACTTATAAAAAAATTTCCACGTAAAATCGGATAAAACATGCAAAGTATTTTGGGGCTTTTGGTCGTATATGTCACGAACGTGCTGTGGAATTTCCATAGCCTTTTGCTAATCTATCTCTGCAGGACGGGGTTATAAATTAATGGGATATGATTAGCATCTCTTTGTATCATTTAAGAGTCAGGCTTAAGCTCGGTTGTCCCCAGTTGAAAATCAGTCCCTAGTTTCTCACATCCTTGGCTGCGGCACCGCGCGGGGCTTTTCCCCGGAGCTCCTAAGGGGTCTCTTCGATCCGTAATGAAAGGCCTTTTATTATTCAGGGAACGGAAAGTGACCTTTAACGCGGTTTAAGCCAATCGCCGGAGAGAACTGCTCATCCATCAGGCCATGTCATCCGATCCGCTTCTAGACCTTAGCTCCGCTTCACCCCGTCGCCGTCTTTACCCCAAATGCTCTCCTTTTCTCCTAGAGCAGGCGCAAAATTGGCCTGAAAGACTTTGCTCTAGCCTGAGCAAGGACATTCGGATCACTGAAGGGACGGTAAGACCAGTAACCATCTTGCCTGTTAGACCTTTTGATGGTTGAATAAGAAAAAGATAGATAGACTCATTACTCCCTTTACTGGCACGCAGTCATCTTGAAAAACGGCGAACAGAAAACGAACCTATGGTATAAGTTCAACGTCCCAGTAACTTTTCTATCCCTTTGGTGAATAGAAAGTCCTTGCCCCTTCAGTTATATTTTTGGCATTGACAAAACGAGGCGCGAAGCTTTCGCGCAACGCGAGCGTCATCTAGGAATGTTTACCGGAAATATTTCATAACTACATTCAAGCTTGTTAAGGCCTTAAGGCTGGCTGGCTCTCCGTGTCAAAATGTTAGACACAAATTTTTCAGAGAGGGGTTAAATTACGTTAAGGATGGCGTTTGCATACTAGACTTATGAAATTGAAGTAATCCCTTTATCTCGCCCGTTACCATGCTGGAATTAATTCGGGTTTCACCGGAATATTAAGGCTAGGCCCTGAGCGTGTCATACTTGTAGCAATAATGTTAAAAATCCTGACACTGGACCCGCAATCAGAAACTCAAATGATTTCCTGAAATACACACGCAAATGCGAACGGGCTTCAATTATAACTAATTCTTTTCAAATTCAACTATAGAAAAATGTTTTCTTTATTTGTCATTCGTTTTAAATGCAATTTCAATTTAAAACACACAAAACTCCCAAAGGATTATCCATAATCAAAACAGAAGAACTCGATAAGCGGCCCTAAATAATAAATTCACCCTCGAGGTTTGAAAGGCGCTTTGAGTTTCTGTAGTTAAAAATAAATCATTCAGTTAATCGACCGGGAGTTGTCCATTTCAATTATAAAATAATAGAACGCGGTTTCGAGCCCGGTTCTGTTTTCCCCAATATCCAGAAAACCTTTTAAGAAATACAAAGCGTACTAGGCTCGAAAGTCGAAACCACAACCAAGATATTAAAGTTAGAAAAGGGGATAAAATAGAAAATTTTACTGAGTAAACAAACCGATGCGCTGTGCGAGTGCATGCACCTAATCTCTTCCCTACACTTTTCTAACGGTAACAAAAACACGAAATGGTTTGAGAGAACCAGTTGGTATATACAGAGATAGACAGATAAGCTTTGGACAATTGACCACATGGACTTACACGACCTGTTTGTAATCCTAAAGACGTAGACAACCCTTGACAAACGTATGGAACGTATCTTATGAACTTATGGAACCACGTGGTCCCCATTTTTCGGCATCTCTTACCCAAACGTGGTAAATTAAAAATTACCCCAGTAATGTGGTAGGGTTTTGAAAACATGGCGATTCTGTTCTAAGAGATATATAGGCCTAGAGAAAACAGAAGCTAGCCGTCTTTAAGTCCCGAGTGAATTGGTGAAAACGTCGTGGTCTGGCCATCCAGCTTGCTTGGGGCGCTTCACCGCCGTAGCAGCCGTCGAGCGAGTGCTTAATTATCCCCAGCGCAGCCTCTGGCGTTCCCGGACCCTGAAGAAGAAGGAAGAGATGTTAAGAGGGGTACGCGCTTTTGGACCGCTCTTTTCTTCGCTGTCAAGCTCCGCGATTGCATGGCGCGTGTTTACTCAACTCGGTGCGTTTCCGCGACAAGACCCGGATTCGGATAAATGCCAGCGGCAACAACGACTTAGAAAAAGGCCTACTGGGAAATTAGAGCTAGGTTCCCACGCCCCCCACCTCACCCATCTCTCCCGCCAACTTCTTACTTCTGGAACGAAATGGTGTGGATAGAAACTAAGGGATGAAAGGGTGGGGGGAAATAAACCCTAGAAGCTTCTTAATCTCATCCTGGAACGCTATACTTTACAAAACGCCCTGGACCTTTTGTCTTATTAAGATGAAAGCCTAGACCGTCTTACGTTAATAGGGATGTAGGCCTGTAGGGTCCGAATTCACCAGAATAGGTTGTCGCATTAATGGCCAAGATTAAGATAACTTCTTCCTCACTCGGGACTTAAATGGACGTAAATTCTAACCTTTTGTACAACAACAAATTTTTTGAGGTATTATAAAATGCTAAATAGGGACTTGGCAATTTGGGCTTAACTCCGCCCCCAGCGCCATTATGGTATGTTTTTTAACAGAATGATAGCTATATAAGCCCCTCCGCCTAGTATGTTTTTAGCACTAGTGGAAGGTAGCCTGACGTTGCATGACGTAGTACTGCCAAGTCCCTATTGTAATCAAGGATAAATTTATGCAAGAACCCGAGTCCAGAATTAACAGAGTGGTTTAGCTACCAAAGCATACATACAGTCGTTGAACTTCGGTTCTTTTATGACCACAAAATACTTTTGATTCCACCAATATATACCCCGTACGATGGGGGTTTTTCCTCTCTCTCTATAATTCCAATTGAAAGGTTATTTTTGGAAACGAGGTCAAATTTTTAGGTTATATAATTCTTTTCCATTATTCCTGGTTCGATTTCCGCGGTGTAACTCCCGAGTTCTATTGGCGAAGGTATCGCCGTGAGACTGGTAAAGAGGGGATGTCTAAATTGAACAGGTTCCTTTTACCGGAAGTCAATGTCAAAGAGGATGGTGGAAGAAGGAAGCGCTGGTCGGAAGTGAAGACCCAACTCGGGGACTTCTCTGATAAGAGCGGGAAAAAACCCACAACGGTCCAATCTTTATGGTTAAGCTTGTACCTCCCGTGAGATAGAGAGTGGGGAATGTGAGATGTAGAGGAATCTGTCTTGACGCGGTTCCGTTAAGGAATATCAATTGAGTGACAACGCGCTACAATGACAAACTGTCATATCCATGGATAAATACTTTAGCAGTATAAAGAAATACCAACCGAACTTGAAGATCTGAGCTTTGCCTATAGGTACTTTAGAGACATTTCTTTTCTTCCAATACTTTGCAGCGTTGTCAGGTCTTCTGTTAGTCAAGTACTAATACTGATAGCCTGTAATCTCTTGGTTCACCAACGATTTCTCAGTCACCAACACTGGGGGGGTAAACAACATGAACTGTTCTAGCAATTGTTACGCAATATTAGCATAAAATACACCATATATTACAGTTACTCTGTATCGCCATTTCTACTTTTATTAAAAGAATTTTATAAAATTGAGTTTGTAACCTGAAGTAAAAACAGTCCTTGAAGAGTAATTTTTCTTGTCTTTCGTACGTTTAACATCGAGTAATGAGCTTTGGCTAATATATTCTTTGTATAATTTAGATATTTGGCGATTATGTTCTTGAATCTAGGCAAGGACGGCCCGCGGAGTGCCGGCGATTCAAAAATTTCTTCTTTGACGTAGCTAAGATGAATAGATTTGAAAAAAGGAAGGGATATATTAGGAAATCCTTTGAAAAGCAACAAGCCTCTATGGAATACGTAATTTAAACGACCTCGTTTCTTTTCAAAAAAAGAAAAAAAAACTTTTTCTTGAAAATTTTCAAAAAGCGACGCAAATTTCGAGCTGATCGCGAATCGCCGCGTGGGGGCGAGTTTCGGAGTCATTTGGAAGATTGTTAAGAGTTGATTCTTATATACAGGGTGTTTCTGATAAGTCTGCATGCATTAATTAAGGGGTAGTGTTCTTTGTGAAATAAATTTTGAGTCGAAAATGTAACTTTTATCTCCATTTTGTTTGTCCTAAGGGACACGGTTTTCGAGTTATGATTTGATGGAGTGTTTTAGGGATGACCCCTAAATTAAATTAGAAATCATTGTCTTAATCAGTTTCTTAATTAAAATTAAGGGATCATCCGTAAAATACTCTGTACAATCATAACTCGAAGACAGTGGCCCGGACTGCAAAATGGAGATAGAAGTTACATTTTCGATTCAAAATCGCTCAAAGAACATCCCCCTAACTTATCAGAAACACCCTGTATGTACTCGTCATTGAGGTTGGGTAACTCTTGGTTAAAGGGAGTTAAGAAAACCACGGAATATCCTTCAATCAGAAACGACAACCTTATAGAAATTTAAGAATGACAAGGGAGGCCTTTGATATATAAAGGAGAATATCAAAGACAGAATATTGCGTATTGAAAAACTGTGAAATTAAGGGTTTTTAGAAAAATGACACGTTTTCGAGACATGGGTTTGAGAATTAAGGCTCTGTACCGTTGTTTTAGCTGACTATACAATTGTTCAAAGACGTAACTTCGCTTCAAGAACTTTTCAAAGACTTGTGTTCTTAAATTCTACAATGATGTCTTTACTATATAGTTTTAAAAAACTCATTTAAGGGTTTCCAAAGAAGGCATCGGAGGGTGGGTAGAAATTATTTCAAATACGTCACAGGCACTACGTGACTCCAAGATCCAAAGAATCCGTGTGGATTGGACTGGTTAGTTCTTGTTTTGACGTACTATATGAAGCGGTAGTTTTCAAAATAAAACGAACGGAGTTTCTTGGAGCCACGCCGCTCCTGGGTTACGTGCCTGTGACGTATTACAATTTTTTTTAACCATTTGCCGCTGCTTCTTTGGAATCCCATCTGAATGGCATGCGTCAACGTGGTCAGCTTGCTACGTCTTACCTTCAAAATCTTCCTTGATTGCAAACAACAGATTTGTCAATTTAAGTTTGTATTGGTCATCAATAGATGAAAAAAAAACAAGATTTACAAGTAAATTAACGACGTTGACCAGCAATATTTTTGGGGGAGGAAATGTTCAATTCGTTTTTGTCGAACAATGCCAACTGAAACGTAGTGGACAATTAAATAACTTGTGATAAACCAGTTTTGTTAGGAACAATTTTATCGATATCTCGAAAGAGAGGAACAAAAAAATGCTCTTTTCTAGTACTTTATCGAATTCTCCCATCAGAAGGAAATCCACTGGGAGATTTTTCAGCACACCGCGCCCAGTTCAAAGCAAAAAACTATTTCTTATTGAACCACATATACTGACTGGTATAGACCAAAAATATTACATAGGGACAAAAGTAGACACTGCCCTTAATTTTTGATACACCTTTCAGTAACACCTAGTATATAGATCCCAGTTTTAGCAGGGTCCGGTGCCCTGATGGTCACAATTTTGTCTAAGACTTTATAACATACCAGAACTGCCCACAAATGTTACTTTTTCTTTGCGCCCTGACTTGAGTCCCCCAACGCCTCTCATCCAACAGATGGGTCTTTTGTCCGTGAAAATATTCTTTCTTGTAAAAAATGTTATTAGGTCTTCTTGCCTGTCCATTTTTATTTCAGCTAAAAGGGAGAGGTCCGTTTTATTACTTAGAGGTGTTTCGGTGATAGTTATTACCTTCTCCCAAGAATGTCCCTGGGAATATGGATGACGTGAGTTGCGCTTTTCTACAATGAAAGTCTGTACAACTCCAAAAAATAATGTTGAGGTACTAGTATTTGAAACTTTTGGGAACCTCTATATAAATTACAGAGCAATTTATGGGAATAAACCATGCATTGTATCGGGTAACGGGGATATCATAACTTGAAGAATTGACTTGTTTAAAAAACTGATATTCTTTAAATTGTCAACTAGCTTTTGGTCTAAAAGTTAAGGAAAATTATGGAAATATTCAGGGAAAACCTTTGAAAGTCAGTTCTAGGAATTTCAATCCTAAAATTATTTCAAGTTGTGGAGCTTTGAAACTCGTTGTTATACACCTTAAAGGGAGGGTGAAATTCCACTAATTATGAGACCAACCTGTGTCGGGAAACATTCAGGAAACCCCTCCGAATTATTTTAAAATTGAAATTAGTTTGGGCTTTCATGAATAATTTGAAATTAGCACCTCCAACCAATCGCGTAACGCCTTGCCTTCTTGAAATTTAGCGCGAGATATAGAGCGTGCCATGCAAATTTTGTTAACAAAAAGGCAGGGCGATACGTGATGGATCAGAGGTGCTAATTTCAAATTATCTAGGCAATTATAAAAACTAATTTGAATTTTAAAACCATGGGGAGATACTTCCTGCATGTTTCACTACGTAGATTGGTCTTATAATTAGTAGAGGAATCAATAAAAAAGATATCACTTGTTTTTCCACTTCACCCTCCCTTTAACAAGTTTTCTACAAAATGGGATTAACAGTTTAATTTGTCATTTTGTTCCCATCCTGTTCAGGGGATGTATCTAATTAGATATATCTTCATTAATTTGTATATCACCTAGGATAGGGGGAAACTAGAAAATTTTCTCGGATCAGTGGCGATCGCGAAGCCAGCGTCGTTTCATCGCTTTTAAAATTCCTCTCTCTACTCTTACCTCTTCTCGTTTGTCAAATCCGTCACCCCCCCCTTAAAATCAACCTAACTGCCCCTTTAGGTATAGTCCCCGTTCTAGGGCGGCGTTTTGTACTTTTTAATAGTTTTTAGTGGCAATAAATGACCGTCATGCAGCTTGAGAGATTTTTCGACCAACCCCCCAAAACCAACCAACGTAAGAATATTTTCAGGAATGAAATTAATAGATAACACCGCGCCTTATCTTTATCTCAGATCAAAAACGTCGTACATAACCTAGGCCTTGTGAAAACAATAGAACATTCCATAAATTACTTGCTGAGAAACTAACACGCAAACGGGAGACCCAGACCGCCCTCTCAAGTTATTTCCCTCGCGCCAGACGAAGCCCGAGTTCACTACACGCGACTCATACTGCCTCTAGCGGTGAGTTGTTCTTGGCGCGAGATAAGTAACGCAAGACTGCGGCCTCCCCTACTGTGGTGTTTGCTTCTCTATTGAAATTAATGCAATGATCGTTTGCTGAGTAGAAATTCAAAGTTACAATGTTTTAGAAATCGTGTGGTTATAGTTTTATTCTTTCTTGGTGTATGTCTCTTTTCTTTTCCATCCAAATTCTATTATAAATTTTACAAATGACTCTCGGCGGCTGAGCGTGTAATTTAGTTCTCTCTATATCGAGCCTCCGCTAGTTTTCCTTTTTCCTGTTTTTTTTTTAAAGAAAGTGAACTAGGCCTAGGTTTATCCGAACTGAAAAATGAACTGCGCGATGAAGAAATTATCATTTTTATTCAGTTTTTCTTCTCTATCTTCCTTCGAGAGCTTCCCATGACCATTTTTATTATTTTTCAAAGCTTTAATCCGTTTTGACTTACAAGAAAAGATATTTGACTCGATAGGTTAACTGACCCGTATTAGTTTTAATGATGTTTTCATTTAAATATAATTATTTTTAATTTCAAATTAACAACACACACACACTTTTATATACACACGAATATTTTAACTTGCAAGAAAGAAAAAAAATATATATATTCAATTTTATAGCTCTTGTTCTTTTAAACGGGACCAAAACGAAAAGGTTAAAGGTCATAAATCGTTTTAACTCTACTGTAGTTCAGTTCTGGAGTGAATGAAAGATTATCGTAGTGCCCTGTATGATGTTAACGATGACAAGCCTTCCTTTCACCGCTCTTCTCAAACTAAGATAGTTCAATACTCAATCTCAACGATACCTATCTCTTTCTTCTTACTCTCCTTTATTTCTATTTGCATTTGATATAAGTTAAGGGTAGGGGGTCCGTGGTGTAGTTGGGCAATAGTCGGTGTCTTGGAATGTGGTACGAGAGCAATTTCTGGCCAACGAGAGGAAAAGGAGCCCATGGAGGAAGAAAAAAATGCTGTTAAGTGAAACAAATGATGAAAGTTTTCTTTGGAAACAAACGGTTTTCATCAAGCCAGGAGAACGAAACCCGCCCGGATATACCACCACGTTGAATGAAAAAGAAGAAAAAAGGGCCAGCAAACCAAGCTACGTTCAAGGCAAAGGAGAAAAAAAAACTCCGTCCTTTCCGCCTCTTTCTCTCTCTCTCTTTCCACTGACTTCAATTAGGTTACGGCTCTTGAATAAATGATAGCAGCTTTTAAGGACGATGCCTTTACTCTCGTTTTGTAGCTCTTGTCTCCTAACGCCTCACCAAGAAAGTGGTAAACCAGGGAGAACTTCGTACTGTAATTGAAACGTTTCTCAATGGATCTTGCCAGCTATCTTCTATTTCTACTCCAGGGTCTGTTTTCTTTTGAAAAACCGACTCAGCTGCGGCTCTATTTTTTTCTGTACAGTAAAACAACCCTTTTTATAGAGGCGAGCGAACTCTTCCATCCAATTACATTCATCTCCAGAAACTCAGGGTGTTCTTTGAATTGGTTATCATCACCCAAAGTTTTGAGGAATATTATTGTACATACCAAATTTGATCCTGTAGGAAACATTTGATATGAAATTTTCATATTTCGTGAGTGGTTTCGCATGATAATTCACCTTGGAGAGGCAACGCGTGACGGACTTGTAAGTTATAACTCAACCGCAATGTTTAAGGCAGACGTAATGGAGTATGACAAAGGGTTAAAATTAAAGAGTTTTAGAAACATACAGAGAAAAAAAACGCGCGCAAAAACTTGTAAGTTGCACGAGTTAAGCCTAATTTTAAATAGAAAATTAAAAAAACACGTGAATGATTTTTCTCGCGCCAAAGTTGGAAGCGTTCAGCTATTTGCACTTAAACACTCGGAATCCTAGAGTTAACCTTTTATTGGAAAGTTCTTGTTATTTTAGTTAAAAAGTCTTATTTGTGTTTCTCGTTGGGCACTGGTTATCATTGATTATAGTTTTTTGGGGTCTTTAGCTCCTCGGGGCTTGTTCAATTTCCGTTATTTCCTGAACGAGTTTGCTCCGGCGTTCCTCTTTAGAAGCCGTGAAGCCGCCGAAACTAAAACTCCTTGGCTAACACTTTGATCTCGTACAGTTTGGGCCCCAAAGTTTACTCATCTCCTTTGAAAAGTACCCGGCTGGTCTATATACTCTATGGGGGTCTAGACCACTAAAGATTCTTCTGGTAAAGCTACGAACATAGACGACAAACCTATAAGTTTTCTTTATTTCATTTAGGATGGTTTATATAGATTCCTTTTCTTTCGCACTCGAAGTTTGTGGACATGAGCCCCCGTTTTAAGTTTGATTGTCAAGAGACAAGTCGTTTGAGTAAAGGGCAAAGGTTGTTAACTATGGATTTATGGTATTCTCGATGCCACTATGGAGATATGTCTTATAATTAGTAGAAGAATCGATAAAAATAATCACTTGATTTTAATTTTCACAAAAATAATTGTCAAATTTTAAACCCAAGCTTGTTTTTCAATTTTGAAATTGCGCGTGCTTCAACAATTGAACGTAATGTCTCGTGATTCACTCGTGACGACACAATCCTACATAAAATAGGCCTTTTTTCATTACAAACTGATGGAAGGTATGGTATAGCTTGGAAGCTCTCTGGAACCGACCTACTTTTAAAGAGCCGAGAGGAATTGGTCAGGCGTCGATCCATCTTATCCCTTCAATCGAACAATCTGGGGAACATTGGCCAACTTAAGCGCGAACCACTCCCCCTTTAGTAATACTAAGCCTTAGTTTCATTTCTACTCCTCTTCTTTTTTTAGTACTAGGATGAAGGAATTTATTTATACTATCCGATGAAGAAAAAGTTTCTTACGTCAATTGGAAGCCTTGTTTAAAGAATCAGGTGTTGGAATTGGTTTTTTGTGTCTCTTTTTTTCAGTTAATGGGAGACGACTTCTGGAATTGGAACGTTCCAGAGTCGTGCAAAGACTTGTCAAAAACAATTAATTTTAGACCAAAAATTACGGAACTGTTTTGAACTTGGTTTCTAAGATGGTACCCTGACCCCTCATTGTGTTTATGGTGTGATAGTTTAGGTTTTATTAGTGTTAGGTTGGGTTTAGATTGGGATTAGTGTTAGGTTGGGTTTAGATTGGGATTAGTGTTAGGTTGGGTTTAGATTGGGATTAGTGTTAGGTTGGGTTTAGATTGGGATTAGTGTTAGGTTGGGTTTAGATTGGGATTAGTGTTAGGTTGGGTTTAGATTGGGGTTAGTGTTAGGTTGGGTTTAGATTGGGGTTAGTGTTAGGTTGGGTTTAGATTGGGGTTAGTGTTAGGTTGGGTTTAAATTGGGGTTAGTGTTAGGTTGGGTTTAGATTGGGGTTAGTGTTAGGTTGGGTTTAGATTGGGGTTAGTGTTAGGTTGGGTTTAGATTGGGGTTAGTGTTAGGTTGGGTTTAGATTGGGGTTAGTGTTAGGTTGGGTTTAGATTGGGGTGAGTGTTAGGTTGGGTTTAGATTGGGGTTAGTGTTAGGTTGGGTTTAGATTGGGGTTAGTGTTAGGTTGGGTTTAGATTGGGGTTAGTGTTAGGTTGGGTTTAGATTGGGGTGAGTGTTAGGTTGGGTTTAGATTGGGGTGAGTGTTAGGTTGGGTTTAGATTGGGGTGAGTGTTAGGTTGGGTTTAGATTGGGGTTAGTCTTAGGTTGGGTTTAGATTGGGGTGAGTGTTAGGTTGGGTTTAGATTGGGGTGAGTGTTAGGTTGGGTTTAGATTGGGGTTAGTCTTAGGTTGGGTTTAGATTGGGGTTAGTCTTAGGTTGGGTTTAGATTGGGGTTAGTCTTAGGTTGGGTTTAGATTGGGGTTAGTCTTAGGTTGGGTTTAGGTTGAATTCACGATACGACTATTGTTCAGAGGACACAGTAAACGAAAATGAAGAGCCCATATGTTCTTTATGAAGTTATTGTATTGTTATTTTATCAGCAATTACCGTTTATGAAGATTGTACTTAATTATAGCATCTATTCTGTTTTAACATAAGACCCTAGAATAAATACAATGTCCAGACCGGGTAACTCGGCCATTTAGCAGCGGCCTCTACTGATTTACGTCTTTTAATATCCTGTCCTTACGTAGACTGCGTGGTATCCATGCTCTTTTATACGTAGATGGAGGTTAAGAAGCTGAAATTGATATAAAGTAGTCTAGAGGAAATTCTTTAGGAAGCCGCCCGGAAAAGGGGGGGGGAAGGATACCTCTTGGTGGAATGAAGCAGTAAAGGACCCATAGACAAAAACATTGTCAAAATGGGCAACTATCCTACATTATTGACTGTATAGTTCAATGCATCGTTTTTTTTTGGTTGGGTTTAATAAACCAAAGTCAGGAAAACCCTTTGAAAATAATGCATTTTCAGTTATGTTCTGGCTGATTCTGAAAGGGGATGATGTTCTATGGGTTGACTCATCTAAAGGAGTGGCAAAGGTTGGCCTTCAGTGTCCTTACCTGAAATTATTTGTCTATATAACGAAGTTTGTTCTAAGTCTGAAGAAGTCAGTGTATACTTTCTTCGGTGGAAAGGAAATTTCCCATTCCGAAAGGATCACGAGGGATCTTAGCGATCTAAGAATTCGAGAGAGAGAGTTTTAGATTCCCCAAATTATTGACATTAGTTTTAAGGGGTTTATTCTCTCTTAAGAATCTAATCAACGGTAAATTTACTTTGATACGTTGAATCAATTGAAGTCGGTAGTCCACACTGTCCGCTACATCTTGTTTGTGTTTACGTGACATTTTCAATAAACTATATCAAGTCAGGTAACATAAACAAACATTTTTGAAAAACAAGTCAATTAAGGCTAGTGTATTATTTTTTTAAATTTGTGTATTTATGTGAATTTTCAACCAAACTGTATCAAGCCATGTGACGTAACCATATATTTTTTATAAACAAGTCAATTAAGGCTAGCCATTGTTGTATTAAGTTTGTTTATTTGTTTTGATTCGGGCCCGGGTACTTAAAATTCATCGGAAAATATTAAAACTGCCAAATAATGAATTTTTGATGGAGATTTGTTCTTTAAGTATAAACAAAGGGGGCGTTTTTGCTTAGATTACGTATTAGGACACGCTAGATGATATTTTTAGGTTCTTTATGTTGATTATCATTCGTTGGACTTCAACGTCATATTTGGTTGAACCACCGTTTAGATCAGACCAGCTTTATTGTATAACAAATAAAGAAAAATTTTGGTTACTATGAATTCGAATGATTTTGAATATCGGCCGTCCAGTTTTTTCAGATACAGGTGTTTATATTTAATATTTCTATAAATGAATTATACTTTGTTTTAATTTCCTAAGTAACTAATTAAGAGGGTGTTAAATTTTTTGTCAGATTTATTAAGACGGTTCACAGAAATTACGGGACGATTGCTGTGAGTTAAGAACGCGACTCGAAAGAATTCAAGGAATAATTTACGCTATGTTTAATAGGAATCGTGGGATTTGGGGGCTCCGGCGTTGAAGTACAAGTACACCCAGGACTACGCACTACGTTCGTCCAACATTAAGTAAGTAAATTAAATGATTTATCTGTGACTTTGCCTTGACAGTAGCGCAGTTTTCTCGATTTGTTTTATTGATAATGCAATGTGTTTCTGAAAGGTTTGTCTTCTTTGGAGGATTTTGAGTCGAAAATGTAACTTCTATGACATTTTGCAAAATCTTCCGAAGAACATCCCCCTTAATGTCTGACAAACCTTTGAGAACAATTCTATATATTTTTTAATTGGTAGAATTAATTATGAGGATCACAAAATAGACTACGCGGACTTTGCCAATATGCCAAATCCACCAGATATATTTTTGGTATAATATTTATATTATTTGAGTGTCTTTGTTTTCCAATTTTCAATTTTGAAATTAATTATTTGCAGAATAAACATGTCCTGGTTTATCCAATTCATTTGTCGTTTTTCGAAAGGGTCCAGGATGTTTACTCACCTTCCTCTCCTTTTGACTATAGTGGCATTGTAATTGTGTCCGGTCCACCTAAAAAAGTTATCTCTAATACACTATCATTACTAACGATGGACTGCAATGTACGTATTGTTTAGAATTGAATATGATGGGCAACGCCGGGTGCATTTTTCCGATAATTCCTTATAAAATTATGTAATTTAAATTCGACTACAGGTTTTTACCCTAACAACATTATCAGTGATATTAATATCGATAATCCTATCACTTCGTTGGGTTATGAAAAGACGATTCCAGATTTCTTCTCCGAGGCAACTTCTTAGCAAGATGCTTAACGTGTTTCTTAACAACGTTTGGAATACCTCGTCACTGTTCTGCAACGAAGGTGACTATTTCTATAGTTAAAACATTTATAGGGTCTTTGCGCGTGACGTCAAATTACCTACCCCCTTTCCTCTCCCCTTGCCGGCTGCCCGCTCTGGCCACGTTAGGACGCCATGATGACATCCACTGAAAACCGGTTTTCGCCCCCTATTTCTTCTCCCTTTTTACTCTCGCGGAAACACCCTATATATAACCAAGAAGCGATATCTAGTTTATTAGAGAGAAGGTATAAATTCGCCACATTTATAATCCAGCTTTATCTCCAGTCCAAACGTATAGTAGGTCCGGAGTTAATCCCCGCCTCTAAATTACAACCAGCACATCTCATTGGTTCTTGAAAACTCACATCAGCGCGACGCGAATGACGAAAATTACTTGTATTTTCCGACTGAGGAGAGGTGAAATAGCCCGGGGCCTCCTTTTACGTCCCCCTTCTATTTTGAAAGGGGGGGCTGGGACTATGGCTCGCGAATACTTAGGCATGTTATACCTTCTCCCTAGTAAACTAGATATCGCTTCTTGATATAACTAACTTATCGTGGTTTTAACTTAAAGCGATTCCAACGATATCCTCAAATGTAACGACTCGATTTATATCTTCAATTTGGTTGTTAAGCGCCACGATTATTTTATTCTTTTTGGGTTGTTTCTTAAAAACCGAGTTTACAACTGAAACCTACGACACCATTGACACGTTAGCCGACTTAATGGCTTCAAAAGTAAAACCCAAAATATTGGAAGAAAGCACGGCGCATCAGTTTCTTCAGATAACGGTAACGTGAATCAAAATTATTAAACCCTGATTTCAATATTTGGACCAGAGCAATTAGACGTAAAATTATATTGACTCAGGCACTTGGAAACAAGGATGTCGACAAGTGGCTTCGAGGTCTTACAAAGGACAATTACTATGGTTTTATGAACCTATTGGATATTGAAACGTACCTAAATATCCTACTGGGTGACGAAGCGTTGATTATAAGTCAAACTTACCTCCTGTGGTTCATTGGTGAAGTGCTAAGAAACGATGAGCGCTCGAAGGAAACCTTGGCAGACCTTGGTGGATTATACATTTCGAACCCTATTCATACTGATTACTTTCACATCATTTTCAACAAGTCCTACGTATCGTGGTCCCCAGAAAGCCAAGAATTGGGCCAATTGAGGTATTTTAATATAAGGACCTACTTATAAAGACGCTAATTAAAGGCAATTTTTCAAATATAATTTCAGCGTTTATCCGTTTTTTGAGCAGAAGACTTTCGCGTATCTGGATTTAGATTTCCTGTACATTCTTGATTATGTCACTTGGAAAAAACCCCATGAAAGCGTTTCCGTTTTGAAAATTTCAGAAATGATACCGCCTTTCTACTTGCTATTCGTGCTAATTATAGTAGCAGCTATACTGAAAACATTTGAAATTCTATTTACGCAATTTCGTGAAACGATTCTGTGTTCCTATTAATCTTCAACTCTCTTAAATTGTTGTAAATCAAATTTAAAATGTTAAACATATAGAAAAAATCTACAGACAACATCGCAATGTGAACAGAGCCTTAGCCACAGAAAAAAGAAGTAAGCTTTTTTAGCATTCTCCTCGTGATTTTCTCAGCACCCACCGCTTTTAATTAATTAAAAGCCAATTAGGGCGGCTCATTACAAAATGGTAGAACGAAGAATTTGCAAACCGTCAAATATAAAACCCCAACACACAATCTCGCAATAATCAATTCGATTCTTCAAAACTTTGTTCATTTGCTTGGTGTGTAAGAATCGAAATAAAGAGAACATCCTCCTTCGAGGGTATATCTTTTTCTTGGGTATAGCCGCGATTTGATCCGGTTGGAAATCCAGGTTGAATGTCCCATTTGTCTACAAGAGACGGCTGACCATTTGTCTTTGACGCCATGGCTAGAGATCTTGATCTTTTTCATCCCTTTTTTTTCTGCTCCGACCAAGATAGAGCAACCTACATACCCCGAGTCTTACAATATTGCCTGTAACTCTAGTTTAAAAAGAAACCTTTTTCAATTTGAGTGAGCTCGAAAAATATTCTAAATCTGGGCTATACTTGTACCAGCGGATGATTTATAATTCCATAGACCATTTTATTATTTATTTGAAGAGAAACCAACCACAGGGGTGGGCCTGCCATAGTAGGCTATTCCCTTAGCGACAAGAGGCAACACCACGTGGGAGAGGCTGGCCAACTCGCACTGCCCCTGTGTTGTTTAATGGAATTTATAATGGGTACTGACATCTTTGCTTAAGCGAGTGCCCATTGTACCACAAAACTCGAATTTCCACCAGAATCCACCTTCCAAATATACCCTATAGCTTCTCTCTTGGCTCTCGTATGTCCTAAAATGACCGATCAAGAAATATACCCAAAAATAATAAGAAATATATTGCGCTTTTGATCCAGATGCGTGGGGGGGGGGCAGTGCACGCATCCAGCTATGATATTTTTATGACTAGTACGTTTTGTGAGGGAACGAGACGGAACGACTGTTTGATTTGTAAAGTTTCTTCGTGTTTTACTGGCATTGCGAGGGCGGTGTATACATACATCCCAGTGGAAAAGCTCTACTAAGTAGTTTAACCGTGGCGCCGCAAAAGAGTGTTAGCCAAAGCAAGCAAGCAAACTTAAAGAAGCGATCTTGAAAAGCATTTTCTAAAATGAGGGAGAGGGTAGCTAGAAAAGGCCTTTCGCTGCCGTTTCTAGCTCAGAGAGTTCAAAAGAGGGACGGTGTATACTTTTGTAGGGATCGGGGGTAGATGGAGGAAGAAGAAGGGAAGGGAGATACACCAAGCTCGCCCAGAGATTCTGTTCCTGTCACAAGGCGATGGATAAATCCGAGGCTCTTACCCCCTTAAGGGTCTACGAACGTCTTGGCCGGAATCATGTAATGTAGACAAAATGTTTCGAATGGGAACCCTTATATCTTTAATCCATTTTTTAATATCTGTTCTTAATGTAGGATAGTACCTGAAATCTTAAGTAACATTTCAGGGTTGTCCCTGGACAGAAAAGATCATGGAATAGACCTAACCAAACAAGCCCGAATAATAGACCCTTTCGATGCAACCCTCAATATCGGGGTCCCTTGCCGTCTCTGCGCAATCCTATGATACAAAATGACTACAGCGCAGGCGCTAAAAAGCGAGCTGGAAGGCAAAGTTTTACCCCCCGTATCTTTCCCTCTTAGTTACATCAAAGTGGTCTATAGCTTCATTTTCGTGTGCAGCGTGTCCTGGTGGAATATTGTTTGTCTAATATTATACTGGAACTTAAGAGAGGGTTAAAAGGGGTTTGGTCCATAGCCGGGCAGCTCCGGTCGTCCGCCGTGACGGACGATTGGCCTGGCTTTTAATGACCACTCTCTCTCTCTCTCTTTCTCTCTCATCGACCGAGCGTAAGTAACGTTCTGGAAAGGGCTTTGAGCGCCAGTTACAGGAACAATTCCATTACAACTTAGCGTGTCATGTTCCACAATCTTAGCCTCTACTCCTCCCCTCTCTTTCTTTCTTATCTTCTTTTTCGTCTAATTTTAAGACTTGCTTTTCCCCTTTTCTTTTCTGGAGCAAAAAAAATCAATTACGAAAGTTTGTAATTTGCATAAAATTAAAATCTAAAGCCGTTAATCTAAAGCGTATGGAGTATGTAAAAACTTTGCGCTTTTATCCAAGGACAAGGATGTTTTAAGAGAGATGAAACCCGTGAAAAATTTAGGATCTGTATTTTTCTCGGTATACCAAGAAGACCGTTGTAATTGGTATTACCCGACTGTTTCGGTTTCATTGTAAGATTATAGAAGTTATATAATGTTTCGGGACATTTGACGCATTGACGTTCTATAAGTCGAAATGCATTGGGACGAAGAAAGAGTAAGTTAGGGTTTTCAGAAGCCAATCTTTTTCGCTTATTGAGGTTCTAGTTGGGGTCGCGGGTTTTCGATGTTCTCGGTAACGGCTCAGTCATAAAGCTAATGTCTTTTTTGTCCTTCGTGGCCTTGTCTATACTGAGGATACCAAAGATGGTACGCTACGCTACCAAGTACAAAATGAAAGGAAAAAGAAGAAAAGGTGGTGGTGGTGTTGGTGGTGTAGTTTTGTTTTTTTCCTTGTGCCGTGAAAGAGGCTCACCTTATTCCGTGGGTGTCAGCGATAACCGTTCTCGCAGCTATTTTCGTTCCCTTTATTGCTGATCCTCATCAGATATCGTCTTCCCCCATTCGTGGATAAACGTTCTAACCATGGATCTTATGAATCCTATAAGGGATGGGAAAATCCGGGCATTGTTAAATTCATACAAAAATATTCAATGGTGTCCACGATTTCATTTCGGTATTCATTGTACAGGGCTTCCACCAGGTCCCTCCAGGTAGCCGCTCCTATAAGCTGTGGTAGAGTCGCGAAAGTTACTTCTTTGCTTGTCCCCTTAAAATTGAGGTCCATGTTCTAAGCAAGACGCTATGAAATGGACAAACGAGGGATGGAGAGTGATCAAGGGGTAAGACGCGAGCCCTTGGTATAGTAGCGCGTCAAAAACATCCGGAAATAGAAAAATTCTTTCCTAGTTTCGCCGCTAAATAGGCTAAGTTTCTTCAAGACCAAATTCCAATATATGGGGTTTCGTGGAGAAAGGTAGATGTTGGGTAAAGAGCTTTTTTTCTTCTTTATTTCTTCTTTTTTCTTTCTTTTTTTAAGGAAAAAAGGATTATGTCGGGGGTTTAACGTTGTCTTTTAACTTCTAGGGTAGGTGCCATATTCGTGGCTGGGATATTAATACGCTTGTGAGCTTTTCGTTCTAAGAAGTCCAAGAATGTACAGGGTACTCGTCTCTGTTGTTTTTCCATAAACGCTCCCTGTCAAAGGGTTATTATCACCTTATCAGTCTGACTAAGAAGAAACCAATAATCTTTCTTGTAGTTATATTTATTATAAAACGTTATATCAATTAATTTTTAAATCATCTTTCTTTACATACAGAGAAACCAACACACAGGTTTGGGGTATTCTCCCTCCCGCCGAGAGGCAGCACCAGACGGAGCCCTAGTTCACTCACTACACGTGGGATGTTAGCCGACTCGAGCTGCCTCTAGTGGTTCTTCTTGGTGCGAGGCAGAATACCCTAATGGGGAACACGCCCCTGTGTTTTCTTTCCTATGTAATTGACAGAATTGTCTATTGACTCAGGGGTAATACTTTCATGAATTAATGAATAAGGTTCATTGGTATCAACAATTACTTTACACCCTGTATATTTTTCTCCTTAATCAGATAACGTGAAGGTTTTTCTTTTTAGGAGTAAGGAGAGGGAGGTAAGGAAAGAGAAAGACGTACACTCGGGTTTTCTAGGCGCGAGCGCGTCCTCTAATGCTTGGCAATGCGAATTACACCGGAGATATAAATGACGGGCCGGGTGAGGGAGGGCTCCTGCCTCATACTGAAAGAGACGCGGGCTCGCGCTCGCCCAACAACCCCCGTAATAGGTCACGGGGGCCTTGTAAAATCAGCACGTGAAGAAAATAAGGAGAAGAGAATTATAACTGGTCGAATCCTACCCGGCATCTTTCTCCTTTGGGGCATCGAGTGATCGTGTTTATTTTACGCGAAGTTAACCTCTACACCGCCACTAGAAGCTTGTCTTTAACTAATTACCTTAATTTATGGCAGACTTAGTAGGGTAATCTAACATTTCTAGTCCCCACATCAGTATGCTTAAACCTTACAGGATTAAGGAATACCTTTATCGTAGGTAATGAAGGAACAGACAGTGATAAAGCTTTTAAAATTTTATGAATAGGAAAATTAGGGTTCAGTTGATCTATTTTACTCGTTACTTCATCTAAAATGATCACGACCACTTATGAACGTATGACGCATCTTGGAAGACGTGCCGTGTACAGTTTCTCTAGCTATTCTCACTCATGGTTGTACGTGAATCGCCTATAGCTAGAGAAATAAACTAAGGACTTGGCAAAACAAAGACATTAAACCGTTTTACGTTGTAAATCTAGCTCTGCACGGAAGGGTGGTAGCTATTCCTTGGTTAAGAAGTAACTTACTTCTATCTTTACTCGTGTTGATTTAAATTTACGGTGGCGGTTAACAGTTAATGACGCTGTAATTAACAAATTCGAAAAGATATCGTTATTCTTGTTACCCTACTAAAGAGACTTAAGGCTCTACATTTGCACCCTGGAAGATCGTAACTAATGCCGTTTTTCTTCGAACTGCTCCAGGAGCAAAGAGAGCAGATCGGTGGTGCAAGTGTTTGAAAACACTCGTAGCTTAACCTTTGTTTAAAATGTTAAAAGCTCATTGAACCAAATAAGTTAAAATTCAAATAGTTAGAAAATTTATACTCGGGTAGCAGTAACCTTTTGTCATTTTTACGAGGTAGAAAAATCCAATTTCATTATGCTAATGGGAGTTTAGCTATCGCGCGAATGACTTTAATTAATATAAGGTTGCTTTCTAGAATGAAAAAAATGGTCATTCTTTTATTAAACGTTACGTGACGCGTCCCCCCCTTCCCCCATGGATGAATATATATAACCCATTTTTTTAACGTCATGGCTTTAAGTTATTGTTGTTCTTTATCAAGTTAAAAATCACGAGACGATCGTCACGCCTACGCCAAATTTTTGTAACCTAACTAGAAGTTCGTAAAAACATCTTTCGAAGTCTATTCCGTGCCTAAAATAACTCCTAACGCGTCAAACGTTGATGACTCACTACGTATTGTCGTGAGGCCATACCTTACATCGGTTCTGGCGACCATATTGGAAGTCTTTAGCATTGGGATTACAATTTTGACCCCCAATATTGACGTCACTTCACGTGGTGTGGTCTAGACGTAAGATCTTTTAATTTTGGCACGTGCTTTTTCATTTCAAGTTAGGCTTAACTCCGACAAAGTTCTTATACGTCTGAGGATTGCTTTTAACAATTTCTGACCCAACCTCATATTTATTATTTCGCTAAGAGTGAGCGGTGAAGGAAAGGAAGGAAGAAAATACTTAATTTCTTTGGTATAGGATCATATTATTCAAAACCTCATTAATATAATCCCATAGATTCTTATGAAGGGTGGCCAGCGACCCAGAGTGATGTCCATGAGATGTCAGGAATGGGGAAGCCACCTTCGTTATCTTGCTCCTATGACGAACGAGCTTCTTTGTAATGCGCGCCTTGAATATACGAAGTTTTGTACCACAAGAATGAGTTAAGAACACTGTAGGGAAATTTACATAGTATATGGGGATGTGACGGTAACCTAATCCCATAGAATTCGTGGTGTGTTAGGGTTAGCGCTCTCTTCTTCAAGGCCGAATAAGGTTACGTTTGGTTCAACGGTAGTCAGGAAAATGTGAATAACTCTACCTTATTATTGGTCCTTGTCAGAACTTGTCAAGAGTTGTGGGTCCTTGCCCATCAGAACGTGAACGATGTAATCAAAAATTCCAACAGATGACTTATACGGACGTGTAGTAATGAAAATGTAGAATTCTTCGCGGAGAAATGAAATGTTTTGAAGTCCTAATTTCAACGACAACATGAAGAATTTTTAGAATTAAATGAACCCTCTAAATCAACATTGTCAAAAAAAAATGTGAACGAGTAGTTTAGAAGAAAACCCATCCTATATGGCATTCAAATTTAGAGAAAGCGTATTTTATCATAAAAATCGTTCGGGATTGGTTTCGATTAATGCTCGCAATAATTTCTTTTCTCCGAGCTAAGAAACATCAATATATACATATTTTTATGACGCAATATAGCGGCAAACTTACGAGCTGTTTACGATTAGGCCGCGAAACTCGTTGTATCGCTCGTAAATATGTAATTGGTGTTGTATACCGACACACTCCGGTATGATATTTATAGGGTAATTTAGTATAACCCCAATTTTTCTCCTTTTGACGAAAACATTTAATACCGTACTACCACGAATCTTTTTTTTATCTGAGACGTTTCCTAGGGGGAATTTTTCCATAAATCTTGGAAACAAATTAAAAATCGTTCTCCACTTAACCTGACATTGTAGGAAAGGGTTGCCTTTCTCTTTTGACGTCAGTAAAAGTTTTCATTGATTATTTACATAGTTTCGTATGCAAATTCGCTTCTGAAGCTTGTTTCGTAGGAAAAAAGGAGTATTTTAAACGGACTATAAATTCGGTGTACGGTTTTGATACAACCGACATAAAAATAACAAATGCAGATCGTAAATTCAGGAAAAGCCAAAATGTAATGAAGTTTTTGCTGGTATGGTTAAAAGAAAAAGCCCGTGAATTAAAGTAAATTTGATATTTTTTTAGGCTTAAATAGGTCAGGAAGATGAGTAAGTTTCTTATTTACTTCGAGTATAAAATGAACTTCTGCTTATACGTGCAGAGAGACGAAGGGGAATTACTTCCATGGTAAAGAATCGCTTATTTGTATGTCTTGGGTTATTAAACAAAGTTGAAGTCATCGTTCAAAGTCAGTCTCCGGTAGTTTTTTTGTTGTTTTGGGTATAAAACAATGACGTATTGATGAAATATTTTTTTTTCTATTGCAATTTTTGTCAATGTTATCTGGCAATACAGTCATTGGGCTGCAGTTACGATAAGACTATATTGTACACATACTCTTCTATGTCAGGTGGCATTGTTCTTTTTGGAAAGAGGCTCCGGGTGGATTCGTATTTTCAGTTGCACCCTTTCTTACTCCCTTCGGAGAATTTTGAATGGGCGAAATCATGCGAGATAGACTTGCTAAACCGTAACCGCCCCTTAACAACGATGCACCAAATGTACTTACTACTAAAGGGTAGTGTAAGCGAGCCAGGGAGTATCTTGGTTTTTCGGGATTTCTTTGCTCGAAACTGTCTTTGAGTAGCTGATGTTTGTGGTTGCTTGTATGTCTGATCTATAGATAGTGTGCAGACATAAGTATTTCCGGTCATTTGTGAGTCTAAAACTGTTACTGAAAAGCTTGTAGTTCTGTTCGCCTCAGTTCCAAACCTGCTGAGATGCTCTAATAACAAATTTCTGGCAACCCTGAAGCGCAGTGAGTGAAAGTTAAGAAACAGCGTATTGGGTTTTGTACGCCCAGTTAGGTAATTTCAATTGGTTATCACAAAATTGTGAATTAGGACAGTGTGATGAATGATTACTGATTTGTTTACAAATTGAGTCATTCAAGTCAAACTCCGCGACGTTACTGGTTTGTTTTTAAACCAAAGTCATCTAATTATTGAAATAGATAAGTATCCAAAAAGAAGCACTTGACCTTGTAGACTAATAAGATGAACTACTTTTCCCAAAGCGACATTATTACTCCGATCCTGCGGCGAGCTGTCTTTATTGAATTAGATTTGACGCTTCGTCTTGTTTATTTTAAATGAAATATAAGGGTAGAACCACCATATAGATATACGCTGGTACAGGGTGTCAATTCAGCGCGTGCAAACCTAAGCTATAAGGCAACCTAACTTTGTACGTGGTGAAAACCCACCCTGAATCTGACAGTAGAATAAGGTTTGATTCGTAGGACGATCGGCTCGGCTGGACCATGGCGTCTACATATATATAGGAGAAGACTCGGGAAAGCGAGTCGGCTGTCAGTCTGCTTAGATGGATGGGTTTTGTATAATGCCGCGTCCATGAAGAATAACTAGCTCTCCATCCCTAAGAAGAACTCGGATGTTGTAGGAGCTAGCTGCAGCCTGGCCTTCCTCGCGACTAGAAAATCCGCGAACGCCAGTTTTGGCAGTTGAATAAAAGAAAGGGGTGATGCTTTAGAAGATGGGTGTCCCTGAAAAAAAAAACAGTAGGGCCAAGCTTCTATTTTCACTTCCTTCCCTTACGAAAAATGTTAACCGGAAGTGGCCACCGAAACATTCCCTTTTAATGTTACGTTGTCAAAAAAAGGGGTAGCTATCTTCCTTGGTGGCGCTTTTCCTGTTTTGAGGTTTATTTCCATTTTCTTGTTATTATTTTCTTATTACGGTTGAGTGCAATGATTCTTTGGTTTGAAAGTCAAAGCTTATCCTAAATTACGCGATCTCAGGGTCGAAATTGAACCGTTTCTGTTCAATTTGAAATATTTTGACCTCGTACGACCTTTGGTTTTGCCAATATACGGTGGCAGGTATTGAATTATTATATTGCGTAATTTAAAATCATCCTCGGTTTCAAAAAGCTTTAGTAAGTCACGCTTTATTGATCTTTCAATATTGTTTTGTGACCAAATAAAATCCTGAATGACAAGCTAGAAATGAAATTAAACCCATTTATATAAATATAGTGACAAAGAATCGAGGAGCTAATCACTCTCAAGTTCCCCTGTGCATCAGGGATATTGCTTTTAAAGATAAGGCGTAACCAGTCACGCCGAGCGACTGGCCCCTCACTTGGAATTTGAGGTTAGAAAATGTAATGAAAACAGGACCTCTGCTTCCATCTATATTGTGTAGAAAATCCAATATATCATTATGATTTTCATCCAATTTCTAAATTATCGTCTTATTGTCGATATAGTTAGGTTCAATATTTCATAGAGTAATATTTATCGTATAATATATAATATAACTTCATAACGCAAGAATTATTTAAAATCGATTCTGCTTCAAAGCAAATGTAATTCCATATGTCCCTTCTATGTTTTCCGGATAGTTGGTGTTGCTACGTCAGCAAAACTCTATTGCTTCGTCCATGGGTAAAACGTCACGGGTTTAGCTTTGACAGTGGGCTCTGGGCGGACATGTTTGGTACCGATTTGGTTCTATGGGCAAATATCATGGGTGACGTCACACTAAGGCCACACCAATCCACAACTTGTACTAAACCAGGGATAGATTTAATTTTAGAAGTAGGAATGGAGAACAGAGTAATCTGGGCGCGCGTCAAAGTCCCAGACCCCCTTCCACGGGACGGGGCGGGGGGATATGAAAGAAGTGGCGGGGTCATAGCGACAGAGATAAAATGGAACTACGTATATTTTTCGCCATCCCCGTCAGCTACGTCATCAAAAGGAGGGAGGGGCTATATACTAAGCCTTGAGTCGGACTGAAGTAAATACTAACCATTCTCCATTCCTACTTCTAAAATTAAATCTATCCCTGACTAAACATTTTCATATTCTTAAAAACTATGTTGATTTTAATTGAAACTACAAAGTGTTGAAAGAAAAAAAACACATTGTTTTTAAAAAAGTCTGTTTTATTATTCATGTAAAACACAACATTACACAAACAATCAAAAATCTCTTAGTAAAAATTAATATAAAAAAAATTAACATCGGTGAAAATACTTGAGAAATACATGTCATTTCTTTAAATTACCAAAATATTTTCATATTTTTTTTTTTTCATTGAAAAAGGTTACAAGAAATGAATTTGATTTATTACTAAAGGAATTTTTGTTTTTTTCTTTGTTTTTATTGAAGGATTTTAAAGGAATGATTAAGAAACAATAAGAACTTTTAGGAATTGATATTTGGAGTTGAAGTTCCGGAAAATTCGGGGGTGGGCGGAAGTTTGGGTGAAGTAGTTGTAGTGGAGGGATTAGGAGTGGAATTTGCATTGCCGTGAATATTAATGACGTTTGTTGAGAATAGCACGATAAAAAGTACTATCACAGTTAAAACAAAGGCTATGATTAGCCACATTTTGACGTTTTTGCAATACATTTTACGTTGGAGGGTTCGCGATTTTGTTTTAAAACGATTGCTCTGGAAATAGATAAAATATTATAATTAATGATTTAAATTAACAAAAAAATCTTCTCTTTAATTAGCCTTATTCCTGATCAGCGCCATCTACCCATAGCGGCGACTTTGAGAACTACTGTAAGCGGCAAGCCAATCAGATGTCGCTAAAATCTGGTGACGTCACTGACTGGAACTCTCGGGTCTTACCAAAAATGACGTCACCAGATTTTAGCGACATCTGATTGGCTTGCCGCTTACAGTAGTTCTCAAAGTCACCGCTATGGGTAGATGGCGCTGATCAGGAATAAGGCTAATTGAGGTTGTTAATTTAGACAATAATCTTATCCTGACATTTGACTCCAAATCTGAAGCTTTATCCAATAAGGCATCTATTTTGTCTCCACGTTCGAGAACCTTTTCAATGTTATTTTTCATGACACCCTTAACTTCTTCGACTTGACGGTTTAATTGAGTAATATTGTCACAATCCCCTTCCCCGAAATGATCCTAAACGCCATGGCATCATTTAGTTTTAATTTTAATTAAATCTCTCTTAACTTCGTTAATAAGCCGTTTACCATTTCATCTTCTAATACGTTAATGAAATCACGATCTAATTCGTGTTCTACCGCGTTAATAGCTCGATATCCTAAACTCCCTGATGTGAATTTACGTCTGATCTGTATTCATATTGAAATTTATAATTAGGTTATAATAGAGTAATGGCAGCCCTCTGCCTTCGACTGTATTAATCTCTATGGGGAAATAACATGGGCTGCCATTAGTCTATTATTTAAAACATTTCATGTACGAACTGATTCAAGGAAATGAAAGGCCAAACGCCGCCCAAATTCAGGCCTCATGCCACATAAGTATATGATGCCTTCGTGTACTATGGCCAGAAATTCGTAACTACCATTACACATTGAAGAAATAAGCGATATTACAAAGTTATCGGTAGAACGAGAGTAGAGTAGAAACGTTACGTAACAAAGTTAAACTCACCCTTGCAATGTATACGCTGTTTTTGTATTGTACTTTGGTATTTGAGGTAAAACAGTACGGGAAATAATTTCCAAATCTTCATTTGAACGTAGACAACTAACCAATATCACAGAATCCCGCGCAATCGCCGCATACTCGATTCCAGCCATTTTGACTCGTTTGGGCTCTGAAATCCAATTTATATTGATTAAAATTAATTAATAGATTCGTTTAAAGACGTTTAAAACCTTTTCTGAATAACGAAAAACCTCTGAAAGGTCCTTTCATATTTTATAAATAATTAGTTAAAGACGCGTCAGTTTAGACCTATAACAATGCATAAGGAATACCAGAGAGTGTTACCGAGGCAATGTACTTGTTATTGACTATCTAAATGAAACGTGTAAAAAAGGGCTGGAGGGATTTTCTCAAGGAAGGTAACTGAATCCAGCCTTAACCTCATTAAATAAAGGTAAAACATAGCTAGGGGAAACCTTGAAAAGAAAAAGAACGGAGATTTTGACTGTATTAACTTTAGTTTTATGACTGAATCATGTGGTTAACCCTCTTGTAACTTTTGTAAAGGTAAAGAACCTTGTTTAACAGGTTTTTCTTATAGTTATGTATTTTCGCGTAGGCCTATTTAAAGGTACTTGACATACGTATGTTTATTTATAACGATAGTTACTATACTATAGGAAAAGCATGGAATAGGAATAATAAACAAAATTGAATTGACATGTCGCAAAAATCGGCAAACTTTCGTACTTACTAATTAATTATCTCGATATTATTTCTGCTTCAAGCTGGTTTTGTTTTAGCAATTTCAAGGCAATTTTAACTAAAAGGCCATGATGTTTAAACTAGTCTTTCGACAATTTCCTTCACCGCCCACCAGCAAAACTTTCCACAAAGTTGCAACGCAAAAGCAGCAGCAGATGCAGCAGCTGATAATTTAAATGTCTACTCAGAGACTAAAACAAGAATATTTAAAACAGATTGGGAAAATGCTCTTCTTTTTTCAGTCGAGCCTATTATAATTTCTACTTTGTACGAATATTACTTATGTTATTAATTTTTTAACAAGAAATATTGTACTATGGAACATTTCATAAGCTTAAAGAAAAGGATTATAGCGCGATTAATATTTGGAAGACCTAATCTGTATGACATAGCCTTGCTTTCTTGTTATACAAAAAATACATTTCCCGCCATAACGACTGGAGATGGCGCCAAAATAAAATATTTTTCCCGCGAAAACTTAAATTCATTTGCAAGCCTGGTTTCTCTCATGCTATATAGCGCAGTCGCAACTTTTGCCTACGTGCTTTTCCCTCGATTGTATATATGACGTTTATTACGAAACTATCACTGATATGTTAATACAAGCTAAAACTGTCTTCTTTTTGTGCCTGTACAGTACTTAATCATTTTAGCATCCCCATCCTCAAGAAGTTAAAATATCAGTTTTACGACCTTGACATATAATAACATCCTTCAATGGAGCGATAAGTTTATCAGAGAAAGATTGAATAGCACTTCAACGAGGCTTATATCCTTCCTTATTGAATGCTTTTTGAATAAAATGCTATAAAAATTAAATATAGGCCTACCTTTAAAAAAATTAGCATTTTATTCTTGGAATTTTAGTGTTAAGTGTTTACTACGCAAAGTTGCAAACGCAGACTGATACTCTTATAGCGCCGTCTAGCCCAAAAAGGCGCGTACGAAAAGCTGTCTGCAATTTACGCACGTTTTTTTATAATAATTTTTCCAGTTTCTGACTGTGAAACTAGAGCGTAGTTTTCTTTTTTGATTACAACATTTGTACAATCACTTAATTACGGTAGCTGTGACCTCCAATTAATTGATTCGAAACCTTGAATCGATATTTTTCTATTAAAATCGGTTCAGAGACGGAGGGAGTAAGACCCAGTTTTTTTAAGCCGGTGGTGCCTGGCGGTAATGCGATTGAAACACGTGGTGTTACCTAATATTAGAAATATATTTCTTAGTAACCGGTCGGGTAATCACTATCGTTCTCTAATCGCTTTTTCTCGGACGACCGTTTCAGTTTGTTCTATATTAAACTATCCTCGTTTCCAACGAAATAAGAGTAGCTACTTAGGCCTAAATAATTTAGGAATGGCTTCTTATACCATTGTTGAAAAGGGTAACCCTAACACATTGGATTACCGTCTATTTTACAGTAAGTAAAAGTGTATATTATATATTTATTATTGAATTAAATATATTAATTGATAATTTAGAGGACGCTAATGGCCCAATTTCCCCATTCCATGATATTCCAATGTTCGCTGATGCTAG
The DNA here is from genome assembly GCF_054372755.1 of Phalangium opilio. Classification (NCBI taxonomy): domain Eukaryota; kingdom Metazoa; phylum Arthropoda; class Arachnida; order Opiliones; family Phalangiidae; genus Phalangium; species Phalangium opilio. The sequence continues at coordinate 1,078,082 of NW_028324189.1, forward strand.
CAAAAAAATATTCAATATGGTTGTCGAAGTACCGAGATGGACAAATGCAAAAATGGAGGTTAGTTTCAAAATATATGATTATTATTATTAATTTTTTTATACTTAGGTAAATAATTATATGTAGATTGCTACAAAAGAGCCATTGAATCCAATTAAACAAGATGTTAAAAAGGGAAAACTACGTTACGTTCATAATGTGTTCCCACACCACGGTTACATTTGGAATTACGGAGCCATTCCTCAAGTATGTTGTTAAATGATTAATGTCTTCGTGTTAAAACATATCAGTACATTTTGGGCCTTAATAGACTTGGGAGAATCCATCTTACATTGATGAATCTACTGGTTGTATGGGTGACAATGATCCAATTGATGTTTGTGAAATTGGACACAGGGTAATTGAGATAACGTTGAATTAATTACCTTTGGGGGAAATTTAATGTAGAATTAATTATAATAGGTAGCGAAAAGGGGTGATATTCTACAAGTTAAAGTATTAGGAACAATGGCCCTTATTGATGAAGGGGAAACTGATTGGAAAATTTTGGCAATTGATATTAATGATCCATTGGCTAATGAATTGAATGGTAATCCTTAATTTTATTAATTAAATGTATTTGAATAAATTTTCTTTATTATTTAAGATATTGACGATGTTGAGAAACATATGCCTGGTTTCCTGAAGGCAACCAATGAATGGTTCCGTATTTACAAAATTCCTGATGGAAAACCAGAGAACAAATTTGCTTTTGATGGAGAAGCTAAAAATAGGGTTGGTTTTTATATATTTAGGCTTGCTCAACTTGTTTTTCCAAAGAGGAAAAAGACCTGGAGTAGAAATTAAAAAAAATAGAATAAAAGTTAGGGGGAGGTTTTCTAAGTTTAGCGCCATCTACTGGGAAAAACTGGGACTAAATTAGAGGGAGGTTTTCTGAGTTTAGCGCCATCTACTGGAAAAAAATGGGACTAAATTAGATGTAGGTTTTTTAAGTTTAGCGCCATCTACTGCGAAAAAATGGGACTAAGTTAGAGGGAGGTTTTCTAAGTTTAGCGCCATCTACTGGGAAAAACTGGGACTAAATTACAGGGAGGTTTTCTGAGTTTAGCGCCATCTACTGGGAAAAAATGGGACTAAATTAGAGGGAGGTTTTCTAAGTTTAGCGCCATCTACTGGGAAAAAATGGGACTAAGGTAGAGGGAGGTTTTCTAAGTTTAGCGCCATCTACTGGGAAAAAATGGGACTAAGTTAGAGGAAGGTTTTCTAAGTTTAGCGCCATCTACTGGGAAAAACTGGGACTAATTATAGTTAACTTGTTTATTTCCCAATTCCCATTGCATAGTTAATCTTCCTTTTTATGAAATATCCATAGTAATCCTTGTTTCTACTCTTTATTTCAAATTCTCACTCCCTTCTTTAATACTCCTTTCTTTTATGTTTACTTTGGACCGCGTTACTAACAGACAGACATAATAATTTAGTATTGATAAACGCAGGAATTTGCCGAAAATGTTATTGAGGAAACTCATAAACACTGGAAAGAATTGATTAATGGCACTGTTGACAAAAAGGAACTGGATCTGTTAGTTAAATATATTAAATTAAATTTAGTTTTTAATATAACTAATTAATAGTTAATCATTCAGAACTAACGTGAGTGTTGAGGGATCTCCAGATAAAAAAGATCAAAATGGTTTACAAGCCATTGTTGATAATGTACCAGCTGCAACTGGTGCAGGAACCATTGAAACAATTGGTTAGTAAACTGGCAAAGGCTTAACAAAACGCATCTTTTAATCAAAATATTTTAATTTAATTCAAATAATTTTAAACGCATTTTCAGTGGACAAATGGCATTATATCACATTGAAATAATCTACAAAAATAATATTAATAATAAAGCATAATATACTGGATTAAAAACATTATTACAATGTCTATTTTTATTTTTCGTTTTTTTTTTTTTTACTTTATAGTTAGTGATGGTTACGTAATTAATTTGTAATAATTTAATATTATTAATTATAACTGCATACTATAAAAATGGTTCTTGAAATATATATATGAACTTGATTTATTTATACCATACCACATACTAATAAAATACAAATAAAATAAATGTAGGCCAAAATACTACTAGGCCTATATTTGATCCAGATAGGGGGGGGGGAATCAATAATCTATAGTGACTAGTAATAAAATTGATCTTATAATCCTATGGGATGGGAAAACTCTGGCGGTATTCGCGAACAACGGGAAATTACTATTCTGGTATTTCAAGGTCATTCAGAACTGACGCGAGTGGGGTTGGGTGAGTGGAGGGATTTAATTTACTAATTAGTATATGTATTTTTCTGGTACACGTGATAACTCAAAACTTATTTTAAACAAAGCGAAGCGTTGTTTAAAGGAATTTTCTTGAGAAGTACTTAATGGTATATCAAGGTCACCCAGAATTAATTACTGTTTAAAGCGGGGGAGAGGGTTGACACAAAGTACTTCTTTGCCTGTCCGCTATTAGAATTAATGTCCATGATACTACCAAGAACCGCCCAAACCAAACCTTAAGGTCTCGCGTGACAATATCTTATTTACTTGCACAAAAAGAAATTTTAATGGTTATTATCGTTGGTCAAAGTTCTTGATTGCTTCTGTGTTGAGAAGTACCTACGAGCTCTGTTTCTATGGCAACAAAGTTTGAGTTTTCCAATGAGTCGTACGCTACTTATTGATTTTTTTTCCGTAAGCGACCTTGGTTGCTTGCCTAACCAAACGTACATGCTTAATCCGTCCGTCAAAAGTCCCTTTATCGTACCCATTCCCGCGAAACTCTCAGTATTTACCAGCCAAGGAATGTGCGGTAATGATAACAACCTTCTGAAGAAGTTATATTACAATGACGGTGTATTTAATCTTTCTTGAATTGGCGGAACTAATATGAATTCCAGTATAACAGCAAATGGGTAGGTTAATTATTTTAATTTATTTCGAGTAAGGACGGGTTAAAATACAGAGTATGTAATGATATCAGTCATCCATGGCGGACGAGAGACTCGAATTGTATATCGAGACGCTTACTGGAACGGCCTTCGAGCTTCAAGTATCGCCTTTGGAAACCATAATGTCTATAAAAGCCAAGATTCAACATTTGGAAGGTTCGCTACAATATTTTTTCTTGATCTTCCCATTACTGAATGTCGTAGTACTTTCGTTTGTGAGACTGCAATTCCCCATGGTGTTGTAAGAAAACTTTCTGATTAGGTACTTGAGTAGACGTAATGACGCGTCACGGGACAATGGGTGGATTAGGTAAAGGTAGAGGGGAAGAAAAGAATTAGAAATCAAGGAAAACGATGTACATAAACGTAGCAGAAATTACCGAATTAAAGTCCAATTCTGTCGTTGATCTTCATGGGTTGTTGATGATAGGTATACCTGTCTCTCAACAACACTTAATATGGCGGTCCCAAGAACTGGACAACGAGTTTTCCTTGCAAGATTATTGCATTCAAGATGGATGTACCCTGAAACTCGTTTTGGGAATGCGTGGTGGTCCCATAAATACACGGAGAGGTACTGATAGACTAACTTGATGTAGGTGTACCAAGGGGTAATAAACTACGAACATTTTAGCATTGGAAGGTAAAAATCCAGCGTATGCCATGGCCGAAATATTTGACGCTGAAAGGCAAGATATGCTAGATGGCCGTCCATTGACGGTGGTACTGTTGCATGATGGTGACAAAGTGCATTGGTATACCGTCATTGAAGAAGACGAAAGCGCCCCACCATCGAGATGTCCCAGGTAGCCCCCCCCCCCCCGAAAGGTTGACCCAACTGTTCTGAGATTAATGTTAATTTCTACCCTGCAAAGCTGCGATTCAGATGAAGAATCAATGGAACGGGAACCCAGCGCTGGTCGTCAATTGGAGAATCAAATCATGCAGCAGAAAATGGCCTTGTTACAAAAAAGTCTTAAAAGCATGGGATTAGTCAAAAAGGTACTCGTTCCGCTTTAAACTTTTTTGAATCTCTAATAATTTGGGTGCAAACTTTAGTCACGAAAGAAGAAGGTCAAAGTCTCTCCTAGTCCTTCTGTTCTTAGCCATAGAGAAACGCCGCAAGACAGTGGTTTCTTGCCACCGATATCTCAAGGACCCATGCTCCAGATGAAAAGACCAAATTTGCCTGGGACCTCCAGCCAAAAGAATTCACCCATGCCCGTAGAAAGGTTACCGGCGATTAGTTCCGCCAGTAGGGTCGCGGCTCTGAACGATGGTCGGGAAACAAATTCGGGAAAGAAACATTTGAGTGAAGCTTCCAATCATTTTCCTTGTTGTTGTTGCTGTTGTAACGGTTGCTCGTGCGGTCGCAAGGCGTCATTCGGAACAATACGAAGACGGGCATCCATGACGTCACCGCAAGTGATACCACGTGATTCTCCGGCAGCGTGTGTTAGTGGGGATCCCCCACCGTGTCGCAAGGGTCAAGCCCTAACAGCCATTCGTATCAAAGACTCGTATAGATTTTCGTCAATGGCTGGAACACCAGTTACGGCGCATCGGCATCTAGCGGAACTGGATAAGTGGATGGATAATCGTCCAAAGACGACTCCTCCTTTGGAAAATATCGTTCTTCCGCATCAGTTGCGAACCAATCATCACCATCATCATAACCACAATCATCCGTACAACCATTACAAGAATCATATCATTGGGAAGTCCGTCCAAGAAGTAGGGGTCCGGAATCAAAAGTTAGTTAGAGGACCGAGTCCTGGTGCTATTGTGGCGGCGGGATTAAAAGGTTAGTTATTTTCGTTCCCCTTACTTTCTCTCTTTTCTGTTTGCATTTGATATTACTGGGAGTTAAAAAAAATACTTAAATTGTGTTTGTTTGTTTGTTCTTTTCATTTTGTTTCCGTTTAAAGCCTTAAAAAGCTCAAAACTAAGAAGTACAAATTCTAATTTGGAATCTGTTTCAAAAGTGGTAAATATGCCAGTGTTTACCATGCACCGATCGGGGTAGAAATTATTAAAGCCTATTGCTTATCACCGTTAATAGGTCGTTAAGTTGGAAGACGGTGAAAGAGTGGGTTCGGCTTCAAAGCTTCCTCCGATCAAAGCAAAAAAGAAGGGTAAACGATGTACCTGGTGCAATAAAAAAACGGGTCTTGCCACTAGCTATAATTGCCGGTATGGGCTTCAACTTCTTCTTGTTCACGCGATTTGTAGGTAAAATTTTACGTTACTTTTAAGGTGTGGGAAAAATTACTGTTCCACTCATCGCTATCCAGAAGTGCACCACTGCTCTCACGATTTTAAGAGCGAAGGTCGAAGACTTCTTCAACTCAGCAATCCTGTGATAACCGCACCAAAGTTACCCAAGATATAAAACTCTGATTTTTATACGCAAATTTTCATAAACAAAGCTTTTTCACGCTGTGTTTTGAGTTGTTGTTATAGTTTCTAAGTTAAATTCTAATAAATAAATTTACATTCGTAGGAATAATATTTCAGATATTTACGAAGAATAGGGAATTTTCTTTTTAATTACGGGTAAATTAAAATTATTTTAACGCCCCGGAATAAATAAATTAATGATTTGTACAGTAGGCATACATTGACGAAATTCCCATCCCCTACAGAGCAGCTGTTCACAGAAAAAAAGAACGTTAACGTCACTCTTAATGATTTTAGATTAAATTTAAGAACGCTGATTCCGAAATATTTTCGTGCGCGACAAATATTTACACGTTATAATGATATCTTTTACTAATCCAAAAATGTTACTTTCCCGTTCCTGCGCATCGAACTGGACTAGAGGATGTCGTAATTTATTCATATAGGCCTAGCTGTAATTAATTTTTTTTAATATTTAAAAGACACGAGGGACACGTATTTGCTCATCATGGTAAGCTTTGATTAGCTGCTTTAATTCCCATTCCCGAAACACAATGGGGTTTGCGATCGCGTGACGCCACTACAACTATATACTCGAAAATTAAAATTATCCTATATATAATCTAATTAAGTATTAGTTAGAAACGTTTCTGTCTAAGCTGTTTCGCTCTCCTTGCAAATCTATTATCGCCGAGAGTAAGTCGTGTTTGTTATATCGCGAAACTGGATTGGAATACAAAAATTTGTCATGGTAGTTCGGAAGTTCAGAGCCACAATGTGGCTTTTAATTATACTGTTTCTGATAACTAATTGTAAGAGTCAGCTGAGTGGAAGTGCTGATGGTGGAAGCGCGAGTCTTAGCGGTGGTAGCGGAAGTGGCAGTATAGGAGGCGACGCTAGTGGAAGTATGCCTAGCGGAAGTGGTAGTCTCGCTGGAGGTATGCCTAGCGGAAGTGCAGATATGTCTGGCGGTTTGCCCAGCGGAAGTGCAGAAATGTCTGGCGGTTTGCCCAGCGGAAGTGCAGATATGTCTGGCGGTTTGCCCAGCGGAAGTGCAGATATGTCTGGCGGTATGCCCAGCGGAAGTGGAAGTCTCGCTGGAGGTATGCCTAGTGGAAGTGGAAGCCTCGCTGGAGGTATGCCTAGCGGAAGTGCAGATATGTCTGGCGGTTTGCCCAGCGGAAGTGGAAATCTCGCTGGAGGTATGCCTAGCGGAAGTGCAGATATGTCTGGCGGTTTGCCCAGCGGAAGTGGAAATCTAGCTGGAGGTATGCCTAGTGGAAGTGGAAGCCTCGCTGGAGGTATGCCTAGCGGAAGTGCAGATATGTCTGGCGGTTTGCCCAGCGGAAGTGGAAATCTCGCTGGAGGTATGCCTAGCGGAAGTGCAGATATGTCTGGCGGTTTGCCCAGCGGAAGTGGAAATCTCGCTGGAGGTATGCCCAGCGGAAGTGCAGATATGTCTGGCGGTTTGCCCAGCGGAAGTGGAAATCTCGCTGGAGGTATGCCTAGCGGAAGTGCAGATATGTCTGGCGGTTTGCCCAGCGGAAGTGGAAGTCTCGCTGGAGGTATGCCTAGTGGAAGTGGAAGCCTCGCTGGAGGTATGCCTAGCGGAAGTGCAGATATGTCTGGCGGTTTGCCCAGCGGAAGTGGAAGTCTCGCTGGAGGTATGCCTAGTGGAAGTGGAAGCCTCGCTGGAGGTATGCCTAGCGGAAGTGCAGATATGTCTGGCGGTTTGCCCAGCGGAAGTGGAAGTCTCGCTGGAGGTATGCCTAGTGGAAGTGGAAGCCTCGCTGCAGGTATGCCTAGCGGAAGTGCAGATATGTCTGGCGGTTTGCCCAGTGGAAGTGGAAGTCTCGCTGGAGGTATGCCTAGTGGAAGTGGAAGCCTCGCTGGAGGTATGCCTAGTGGAAGTGGAAGCCTTGCTGGAGGTATGCCTAGCGGAAGTGCAGATATGTCTGGCGGTTTGCCCAGCGGAAGTGGAAGTCTCGCTGGAGGTATGCCTAGCGGAAGTGCAGATATGTCTGGCGGTTTGCCCAGCGGAAGTGGAAGTCTCGCTGGAGGTATGCCAAGCGGAAGTTTTTCTGGAGGTATACCTAGTGGAAGTGCAGATATGTCTGGCGGTTTGCCCAGCGGAAGTGGAAATCTTGCTGGAGGTATGCCTAGCGGAAGTGCAGATATGTCTGGCGGTTTGCCCAGCGGAAGTGGAAATCTCGCTGGAGGTATGCCTAGTGGAAGTGGAAGCCTCGCTGGAGGTATGCCTAGTGGAAGTGGAAGCCTCGCTGGAGGTATGCCTAGCGGAAGTGCAGATATGTCTGGCGGTTTGCCCAGCGGAAGTGGAAGTCTCGCTGGAGGTATGCCTAGCGGAAGTCTTTCTGGAAGTATGCCTAGCGGGAGTGGAGGTTTTTCTGGTGGTTTGCCTAGCGGTAGTGGAGACCTCTCGGGTGGTCTTAGTGGATCAGGTGGTGCTGACTTGGCCGCCGGTGCCGCTGATTTAGCTGCGAAAATGGGTTATGGCGGGGATGCTAGCGGGGGTTTAAATGGTGGAGTAGGGGGAGGAGGTGCTGGAGTTAGTGGTGGCTCGGCTGGGGGTGGTGCAGCATTAAATGGTGGCGTAGGGGGAGGAGGTGCTGGTCTTAGTGGTGGCTCGGCTGGGGGTGGAGCAGCATTAAATGGTGGAGCAGGGGGAGGAGGTGCTGGACTTAGTGGCGGCTCGGCTGGGGGTGGTGCAGCATTAAATGGTGGCGTAGGGGGAGGAGGTGCTGGTCTTAGTGGTGGCTCGGCTGGGGGTGGAGCAGCATTAAATGGTGGAGCAGGGGGAGGAGGTGCTGGACTTAGTGGCGGCTCGGCTGGGGGTGGTGCAGCATTAAATGGTGGAGTAGGGGGAGGAGGTGGTCAATATCCAATGAACGTGCAAGGCTACCCACCGGGTACTGTAGTGATGCAGCAAGGCGGCTACCCACCGGGTACTGTAGTGATGCAGCAAGGCGGTTATCCTCAGGGTACTGTAGTTATGCAACAGCCGGTTTATCCACCGGGTACTGTCTTGATGCAGCAGCCAGGTTACGCGCAACCAGTAATGGTAATGCAAGGTGGATATCCTGCTGGAGTTAACATGCAATATCCAAGTGGGGGTGTCGTGCAAGGCGGGTATCCAAATGGAGGAGTTCAAGGCGGGTATCAAAATGGGGGAGTTCAAGGCGGGTATCAAAATGGAGGAGTTCAAGGCGGGTATCAAAATGGAGGAGTTCAAGGCGGGTATCAAAATGGAGGAGTTCAAGGCGGGTATCCAAATGGAGGAGTTCAAGGCGGGTATCCAAATGGAGGAGTTCAAGGCGGGTATTCAAATGGAGGAGTTCAAGGTGGGTTTCCAAATGGAGGCGCTAACGTTCAAGGTGGTGGAAATGGAGGAGCTAACGTGCAAGGGGGAGGAAATGTAAGAGGGAATGGTAGAGTTGGTGGTAATGCGGGTGCCACTGGCGGTGGAAGGGTGAAAGGAGGTGGCGCAAGGGGTGGTGGCGGCCAAGTTCGGTTGGGAGGGGGAGGAGCGGGATCAAGAGGAGGTGGTGGTGGCGGGGTTAGAGGAGGGGGCGGCGGTGGTGGTATTCGAAGAGCTGGAAATGTGCAGGGATCAGGCGGTGGCTCCACTACGATTCGAGGTGGAGGTGGTGGAGCCCAAGGTGGCCAGTTCTTGAAAAACCTGAAAGGAAAACTGGAAACCGCTAAGGTGGGGTCTGGAGGTAGTAGAACAGTCGTTATGCAGCAAGGTAATGAACAACGATATTACCCAACTTTTTAGAAGCCTTCCGTGTTTACAATTATTTACTCAATATTTAGGAGGTGGTCAACGCGTGTCTATGGTACCATCGAGCGGTGTTAGATATGTTCAAACTCAACAAGTAGTACCTTCAAGCGGAATGAGAGTAGTCCAAAGTGGTGGTGGAATGTCCACTGGCGGAATGAGAGTGGTCCAAGGTGGGGGAATGTCCACTGGCGGAATGAGAGTGGTCCAAGGTGGTGGAATGTCCACTGGCGGAATGAGAGTGGTCCAAGGTGGTGGAATGTCCACTGGCGGAATGAGAGTGGTCCAAAGTGGAGGAATGCCAACTGGAGGGATGAGAATTGTACAGAGCGGTCAAATGCCATCCAGTGGCATGAGAGTTGTCCAAGGTGGAAGTTCAGCGGGTGGTATGCGTTTAGTTCAAGGGGGTAGTTCTGCTAATATGCAAGGTGGAAGAACTGTTACCAGACAAATATCAGGCACAAGACTCCAAGGATAATATTATACTAAAAATGTAATTATAAAAGAGAAAAATTATAAAAATTAAGTTTCTCCAAAAATAAAGTACTACCAGCCTGGGTCCTCGGTTATTTTTGCCACGATTTAACTAAATATTGCTAGGCCTATAAAAAATTCAGAAAGTACATCCCCTTTTGTTTTAGTACGATTTAGACTTTTAAAGGTAATCGAATTATAGCAGGACCAGTGCAACCGAAAAGTAACCTTATATCTTCAATTTCCCTACCGAATTACCATTATTAAACTTAAAATGACGTATCTCATAAAATCATTGTAGTATATTCGTGTTACAATGATATCGCTTCGTATGGTTTCATTTAAAAATCGCGCCTAAAAGATGTTAGACCTGAACATAATACTGGGAAATTTTATAGGGGAAAATTATTGAAGAGATTTGGCAGCCCTGTGTTCTCCCCCCCCCTCCCTCCCCCGCTACGCTCTCGAGTCACGTGATTTTTCTGCCTTTGTTGGGATTCGCGAGACTAGTCCGCGGCCGCCATAGATTTTCTTTTGACGCGTTCGTTCGCGCCGATCTCACAGTTTGTGTGAGAAAAACGAATGAATTGAAATTTATATGAGATAATAATTAATTCTTAGTGCGAAACGACGTACGCGAGTTTAACGCGGTTTGAGACATTATAATACTCAAGTTGAAGTTTTATTATTAACAAATTTCGATAATTATGGCTGATGATCAGCAGTACGGTGAAGGCGATTATACCGGTGAGGATCAACAGTACGAATATAACGACGGGTACGGCGATGAAGGCTACGCCCAAGACGGCGAGCAGCAAGACGAGGCCGGGGGCGGCGAAGCGTCCAACGAGAACGGTCAAGGAAATGGCGATTCCAAATCGGGCGTTCTTAAAAGCGAATCGGAGGAAGAAAGGCAAGTATTGGACGCTAAATCCAGACAGTAATCACAAATTTCATTATTTTTATACAACCCATTCCCGATTGTTAAGTTCGTATCCCCGTTGAAAGCTTAAATAGTAGGTTGAGATAAAAATGGGCTCGTAGTTTGGCGGTAGGCAAGTCAAAGTCAATGGCGCCGGTTCCTTTCTTCTTGAGGGTGCCGGAAAGCCGGTATATGAAAATCCGATCTCATCAAACTATATATCGATTTTGAATGGCCATAACTTACATATTTTGGAATTACTACCTTTTATTTTCATTATATAGTCAATAGTTTTTGACTTTAACTATTTTATTATCCCCACGGACACGGAGCATACCAAATTTGCCAAGGCTTAAATTCCGTTCCGTTCCGTTAAAATTCAAAATAGACATTTTTTTTAAATTTCGCCTACTGCCAATTGAATTGAGGTAATGTTATATAATATTTAGCTAGTTTGGAACCGCTGAACATTCGTCAATCAGAGAATTAGTAGGAAAAGGTAATTTTAAGTACTTTGTATTCAAATGTGGATAAACCCTTTAAATGGGTTAAATTATGTATCAAATGAAAACCCTGATTCTGCGCATTTCAGGCTAATTCCATATTATAGTAGCTACAGTCTTCTGGATTTTTTTTAATCGGGTTTATAACTATAAGATTAACCAAATTGATGAAGCATTAATTTGAATTAATTGTATTAATTTGTTTATGGATGGAGTTCTTCCACCAAAACTCATTGTTTAAAATTAACTCTTATCCTCATCACATGCAACACTTCCATGATTTGGTTTAATGTCCATTTCCCATCATTTGCTTTATTTTCCTCCTCAAAATTATTTTGGTGAAGGGACACACAACAAATAGTGATGGCAAGATATAGTCTAGGGTGGTAGCCATTTTTTGCAGAGTATTTATGGTTTTGAAACAAATTGACAAATTCACGTTGTTGTTTTTAAAAGTGCTTTAAAAAAATAATAAATGGGTAAACGCAGGGTAAAAGCAATTTTCTGTAAAATTAACTATTCTAAGTTTAGTTTGGAGTTGAATTGTTTTAAAGTTGGTTATGGGAGTGGCTTGTCCTTTTAATAGAGCTCTCTCAGAAGCCTTAGTGTGACGTCACCAATGCTATCTGCTACCGCGAACTTTCTCGTGACGTCACACCCTCCTATCTCTTACCTGGGTTTTGGCGGCCATATTGTCATAAGTCAGGCTATACAATTTAGACTATACCAATATTGACGTCACTGTAGCTCCTCCCTTCTCAGTACCAGTCTATAGAGAGCTTTCAGTTGGCTGATTAGTACGTCACACCCTCCTAAGTCTTGCCAAGGTTCTGGCAGCCATATTGGTGGGTATCAGCTTTCATTCTGTATTCAACCCACCAATATGGTGGTGTAAATTATCTCACAAATCTTAGCCCCTCCCCCAACCGAAAGCTGCCTATATAGAGAGCTTTTGTTTGGGGGAGGAGCTAAGATAAGTGAGATAATTTACACCACCATATTGGTGGGTTCATTACATTAGGAAAGCTGAAAGCCACCAATATGGCTGCAAAAACCGTGGTAGGACTTAGGAGGGGGTGACGTACTACGCGGCCAACTGAAATCTCTCTATAGAACATAAGTTGTGTTAAACATGGCCGTCCATTGCTAAATCTAAGCCCATGACGTTTTACTGAGCATTGACGTCGTAACTGAGATAGCTCTATATATATGTAATAGAAGAAATGTAGCTGCCATCTTGGGGTATAAGCTGATGTAATGGCTATAATTAGGGGTCAAAAAGAGACGTTTCAGTGCATGAATTTTCATAATGATATGAATAATAATGAATTTTCAATTTTTCCCAAAACCTTGCAGGAGTTAAGCTTCTGATCGTTAATAATCCGCAGATCTTTTTCTAGATCTTTTCAGTCTACCTATAAAATTAGATATCGTCCGAGTCTAGATACACACTTAAATATAATATAATATCATCCATTTTGGCTTTTAAAGTGGAATCTCTTATTTTAAAATTTGTCTCCAATTCGTTGCTTTATGCACTTACCGTTTTTGTAAATTTTTGGATCGTTTTTTTTTTTAAAAACAAAAGCTTTGATATCCAAAATTTAATAATTAAAATTAGAAGTATTCTGTTTAAAGAACAACACGATCTAGGGCCAGAAATTTCTTTTAATTTCGTTTAAAATAAAAACGGAAATTATTTGTCATCCCACGGTTGTCGTTTTAGCGTTAGAGATAATTTTATAAATCCTCAAACAAACAAGTAGTTAATACAAACTATCATCCATCATCCAAAATTTGAAGAATGTGGAGTCTGCGATGAATTTCCATGGACACACATCACACACACACGGTGAAAATTCTCGCTTCGCTGCTGTGCTTCAGACGTACGTTTGCGGCTGATGTGGATACGTTTGCTGATCACACGTTGGCAGGTATGATGTATGATCAACTACCGTACTGGGGAAAAAGTTGATGTAGAGCACATAATTGTGAAGCACACATAATTTTAAAAAAAAATAGCGGGAGCTAAAAAGACAAAACATTTTTTCCGAGCAAGGACAGGTCCATCTTACTTTAACAAAACAAATTCCTTGTAATTGTTTTCATGAAATTCAGTAACTGTAACTTGTATTTTGAAATAAATTAAGTAATTAAATTAAATTGTAAAATTAAATTTTGTAAAAACTATGGAAAGAAAAAAATTAATATATTGAAAAAGTAAAAGTGCGTTGTAAAATTAATGTTTTAAAATTTTCTGACGAAAAAAAAAAATCAATTATCTTAATTGTACATTTTTATATCCCTTAATTGATTTAAGTGTATTGAAGACTCGTAGTTTCGCGACCATCCCCGGCTCCCGTATTTAACATTTATTCGACTTGGTTTCTATTTACTGGGCGTAAACTTTAAATTTAATTTTAAGGGGACGAGTAATTTTATCTTTACAAAGTTTTTTCAGACCTCTTACACAATACGGTTTAAAATTTTAAATTCCAGTGGTCAACTAAAGTTCTAATATTCTCATTTTTATATAGAGTGATAAAAAAACATTAATTTGCAAATTACTAACGTAGTTTTTCCTTCTGTTTTTTTAGGAAGCTGTTTGTTGGTGGAATTAGCTGGGAAACCGAAGCTAGTAAGTGTTCGCTAGATACCCTTACAGGGTTCGTACGGAACCTGGATATCCTGGATAAGTCAGGGATATGGAAAATAGGGGAAAAAGTCAGGGATTTAAAACATTTTCCTAAAAAGTCAGGGATATGTCAGGGATTTTGTTTGGTATGTCAAACCATGCTTCGAGCAATGCTAAATAGGAGCCAGGTGTGATGAAGGAGGCTCTGGTAAATACCTTAAAATGGTCAGGGATATTGCGAAAATTTGGTCAGGGATAACCTGGAAACGTCAGGGATTTTCAATGTAAAAATTTCGTACGAACCCTGCCTTAACGAACACAATTTTTTGCGTGAATCTTTTTTGATTCTCATTTAAATTTTGCGCCACCGCTTTTAGGTGATTTGAAAGAATACTTTTCAAAATTTGGAGAAATTGTAGATGTAAATATAAAAACGGATCCTACTACGAGAAAATCTAGGGGATTTGGTTTCGTTACTTTCGCATCTCAGGAAGGTGTCGAAGCTGTAAGTTACAAGAGGGGTAATATTAAGTTTACCGGGTTTTAATCACTCTCAATCTTCTTCTCAGGTTCTTAAGGACGGACCTCATACAGTTAAGGGTAAACAAGTTGACCCAAAACGCGCCAAAGCCCGACCAGGCATTAAAAAAATCTTTGTTGGCGGTTTGGAACCTGACATTCCCGAATCTGATATTAAGGCTTACTTTGAAAAATATGGGAAGGTAAGCTTGGGTTCCCGTAACTTTTCAACTTATACCCTTTTCTTTCGCGCGTTTAACGCTTAGATTACTTTCCATAATAATTAGGTTGAGAGTATAGAGCTTCCTTTTGATAAAATGAAGAATCAACGTAGACAATTTTGCTTTATTACGTTTGAGACTGAAGAAGCGGTAGATGAAGTTTGCAAGCAACCCAAACAAAAAATTGGAAGCAAGGATTGCGATATTAAGAAGGCGGCGCCTAAGCCCGACGCAAGATCCGCACGCGGTGGTTTTTTCAGCCTTTTCTGGCAGTCAGGGAACCCAAGATCGTTTCAGTCAAAATTTTGTTGTTGGAGATAACGCTTTGCCAATTAGCCTTATTCCTGATCAGCGCCATCTACCCATAGCGGCGACTTTGAGAACTACTGTAAGCGGCAAGCCAATCAGATGTCGCTAAAATCTGGTGACGTCATTTTTGGTAAGACCCGAGAGTGCCAGTCAGTGACGTCACCAGATTTTAGCGACATCTGATTGGCTTGCCGCTTACAGTAGTTCTCAAAGTCGCCGCTATGGGTAGGTGGCGCTGATCAGGAATAAGACCGCTAATTGGACGATCTTGGAGTTTGTCTCTGCTGCTGCTTGGGAGTAGTTTTATAACGGGTTCTTTTTCCGTTTGTAGGGGGATACGGTGGTCAAAGCTGGGGTCAAGGATACGGAGGTTACAATCAAGGATATGGCGGTTACAATCAAGGCTACGGAGGATACAATCAGGGTTACGGAAATTACGACTATAGCGGTTACGGAGGAGGGTACGGCGGTGGTTACGGCAGTTACGATTACAGTGGCTGGGGAAACTACGGCCAGGGTGGCTATGATAATAACGGTAGTAACAGGTTGAATAGGAGGAAAAAACCTTGATCACTGAAAATCACGAAAAGTTACCTTATCTTTTATTCGGTGGTACCCTTATGTTCCTTATTGATACTAGATATGTGAGTGGTGTCCAATTATTCAGGTTATTTTGCTATCATCGCGAACTCGGTAGGTTCCTCGTACTCAGTTTTTTTACTTGTACAGTTGTAAATAGTTTGGGAAAAAAAGTGAAAAACTAAATGCAAGCTTTTTTAAAAAAAAAAAAAAAACATAAAACAAAAAACGCAAACTAATTTTATCTAGTCTGAATAGTTGGATACCGCCTTTTTTTTTTTTCTCTTGGATTGTGCTTGTATTTTTGAACAAATGAAGAAGCTCTCAACAATTTTTTTTATAAATTGAATATTTTTTTGTTCACACGTTTCTTTTTTTATTCTGTTATATATATTTTTTTTTTTTTTTTTCGTTATTTGGTTTTTCTCCGAATATTCTGGCGGCCAATTTGCGCTAGTGTCGTATTGGGATATGTAAGGGTCGATTGAAGGTGATCAAGGAAACGATATTGGTTAATAATTAATTAACGTAAAAGAAAAGCCATTAAAATACGGAGTAATTGGTTGACGTTCAACAGGTCAACAACAGAGTGGTTACGGAAAGTCCAGGCGAGGTGGTGGAGGCGGAGGGGGAAGTCACGGCTACCATCCGTACAGTCGTTGAAAACCCTGAACACGCGGTTGGCGGAGTTGTTCGCACTCTCTCCGTGACCCATCCCCGAAAAATGGTTTTTGTGTTATCATGTGAATGCTTCTCGTCTTCGCCACCATTTTTGTTACACCTTTGTCTTGATTGGGTGTTTCAAAGGTTAATTCATTTTTTATTCATTGTATATAGTGCAACGGGAGATGTTTTCCGTAATAAAATATTTTTACCATCACCATTTGACGGTGGTTTTTTTTGTAACATACCTTTAAAAAAAAAAACTCTCGATAGATTACTTTTAATTAACTTTACGCACTGGTATAAGTCAAGACGAATGCATTTACATGATACGACAGACTTAGCTCATTTTAGGCTTGAAACAATCCGGGAAGGGGACCTTAGTCTTTTATTAAGCTTAAGGAACAAGAATACTCGCCGCCAGAAGCGACTAGAGCCCCCCTCCTCTCCCGAATCTCCATATTAGTTTGGTTTTGTTGGTTCTAATTGCTTTTTATCAACCGTTCTAACAAAGGTGTGCTGTGGTAGGTCTTGCCGTTAACTAATCCCTAGCGTTTCGGAACAATCGACCCGACTGCCTTCAGAAATAGGCTTATTTTTCTATTACAGGCCTATTAACTAACTATTATTAAAATTTGCTTAAATAGTTATTATAAACTTCTTTATTCACTTTCTAATATTTAACATTTGGGGGTCTTCCATGATCTTGGCTGGTGCATGATGGGAAGGGAGTAATAGAAAGTAGTATAATAGTGCAATGAAACATATCATGAATTAATCTTAAGTGGGCTGGTGTGTGTTAAAGAAGCGTCATTTAAAACAATTGTGGATTCCCCACTAGGTGTCGCCACGTGTAAGGTAAGCTCCTCCCCCTTAGTCAACCAACATCGCTTATTTTTCCAACTTAAACTCAATAAACCTTCAGCGGGCTACTATGTAATAAAGCAACTGTACAAAAATATACCATAGGCAAAGATACAGTCGCTGGAAATAAATGGGTTAAACTGCGTTGTCCCTATAAACTATTAAAGGAACTGGCGACTTGACAAAGATTCGCGTAAAATTATGTGTTAGCCTCAAAGGTCGGGTTCAGAGTATAGGTTATAAGCCAATGCGTTTTAATTTCATCAAATAATGTAGAGGATTTACAAATATAAGACAAATTCGGAAATTAGAAACAGAGAAACCAACACGCAGGGGCGAGACCTCCGCCATTGGGGTATTCTCCCTGGCGCCAAGAAAGAACACCAGACGGAGCAGGCGATTTTTTAACGGTAATTTCAAGCCAAAAATCAATAAAATCTGGTGGGGAGAATGGACAACTTAAGTTACGTATTAATGCTTGCAAAATTATAAACCATATTCCCACGGGCCTTTAATTCTCTAATTTCGCGACATTATTGCAGTATACTAAAATAAAGGTTTTATTAATGATAAATTGAACTAAAACGGAGCAGGGCATATTTAAAATTCATAAAAAACGTTCTGAAGGGAATTTGGGAAATATGTTAATTAGCTTATGTTCAGCTCTTGCAATTTCCGGGAAAATCAAAATAGTCTACGTGCGGACTTTAAAGGTCGTAATGGGGGTTTCCAATCTGGAGAGCGTAGAGTAGTAGTTCCTTTATCTGTGGCGTGCTGAGCCTGAGAACCGGGAATTTCGGGAAACGTGCCGATTTGAAAAGTGGTACGTACGTAGGTTGTTCGACGTCTTATCTTTTCAGTTTCTGCATAAAAATCTAAGTTCGGGCTTCATTATTGTCAAAATGCAATAAACCACCCGTCAAGATAAAACAATACTTATAAAGATTCGTGAATTTTGAATTACAAGAAAGTTCTGCCGAATAATAAGGTAATTATAAAATTAACTACGCGTTATGTAAACTTTGTCTCGCAACTTTTTAAGGGGTTACTGGAACAGTAACTGGGTTAGATTAAAATTTAAACTTATTTTCAGTTTTTTTTTATTATTATTTATTAGCTTCGCATTTAACGGTATTAAAATGGATCAGTATAAAGGCGCTGCTAATGAAAAATATCAATTAAAACTGAAAGAAAAGCGTGAACGAATTGAAGCAGCAATTCAAAATGTTTCCAAACTCAGAAAGGATTTAGAAGAAAATTGCGGAAATGTAAGTTTTGATATAAATTTTGTAACAGTCACTTAATTTGCTAGTTTTTTTGCCCTGTTGGCATTAAATTATTCTTCTTAATAATTGTGTACCCCTTGTTGTACCATGGATAAATATAATATGCGCGTGAGGAAATTTGTTTTCACGCTATAGGATAGGCAACTCCCTATATCCGACGGCAAATTATTATTCGATATATACTCTTCGGTTGTCCGTCGGCAAGCGCAAAGCTAGGTCTCTATGTAACCTAGCCTTGACAATAGACATAAGAAATTCTCACTTTCAGGATTTAAATCTCGAGATTTTAGATCCAGAAAATCAGTATTTCTTTCGTCACTTGTCATCACGCACAAAGCTACTTTTCATAGAGACCTAGCAATGCGCTTGCTGACAACCGAAACTAGAACAGTATAGGTCTATATCGAATAATAATTGCCGTCGGAGATAGGGAGTTGTCTATCCTATAGCGTGAAAACAAATCACGCTCACGCTCATCCTTTATAAATGCATGTACCATATGAAAAACCGTTCGGGACCCGGGGGGGGGGGATTAAATGTTGCGTAAAAGTTACTCTTTCGCTAATAAAGTACAATATTGTTTTTCTGAAGTGGTGGGTTCAAATCTTATTGTTTAACATATGAGTAGATCAATTGTTTTTAACAATGGATTTTCTTATCGAAAATCTTGAAGTATTTTTTGTTAAGTGAAATCCTTTTTTTGATAAGAATTTCCTCGAGAGAGAGTCTTTGAAGTTGAACTTCTTTCAATTGTCATAATTTCAGGTCAAAATGGAAGTTCAAAAAAGCATAGCCTTGAAGATTGAGCAAATGCGTCAGAGAGAGATGCAACTTTTACGTCAAGTTGATGCCTTGATTGGTCATCAGAGTGCGATTCTTCAAATGCATCTTTCTCGCTTATATCAAACTCTCGGAAGTTTCAAGGCAGCCAGCCAATGGGCTGAATTAGGCAGCAAAGTTTATAGAATACCAACCCTTAATGAAGAGTAAATTGATCGAAATAAATTTAACCATCTGTAATTTTTACACAATGCAACGTCACTTTTTTTATATAGGGACCTTGAAACTGTTTCCCCTTGTCTGATTCATTATCAGTTAGATGATAATGATTTATCGCTAGCTATCCAAGCGTTTGGTTCTTTGGAAGCTAAGGGAACACCGTCGAAAGTCTTTCTGTTACCGGAAGAAGAAGAATATGGCGACGGTGACCATCACGTTTTGCACAAAACTCTTCAAGAAGAAAACCAAACCAAAATTAAAGTTTCATTTACAAAAATTAATGGGAAGTTGGAAGATTGGTTGCCCAGTATCGCCTCGGACATTCAGAAAATTGAGGACTTGGAGTTAAATAGTTCTTGTAGTCAAACCTCGGAGGTTTCTGAATCAATTGAAATGCTATCCCATTCTGAACTTCCGGAAAATCAGGAGTGGTTGCAAACTAATAATAACGTAAGTATTTATTTTGACCACCCATTGATGTCGCGTGTTCGTAATTTACACTATATGTTACAGGGATCAACGTGTAACTGCCAAACTGTTCCCAACATCGAGATTGAAAACCTCGATTCGTTGTCGTGCATTCCAAATACCGTCTTTTCACACGCAACTAAGAAAACGGAAGAAATTTATCTACCAATCCCACCGATAGCTTCCATTTGCAAATCTAATTCTATGGAAAAGTGTTGTTCGTACGATACGTGCGTATGCGGAAACAGTTGTCTCGTCACTAATTTGAAGAAACGTCTGATTGATATGGAAATTCGGGATACGTTGCAACAGCAAGATTGTATCAATACCGCCATTAAAAACAGCATTTCTAAACAATGGCTTAACAGTTTAGAGGAACAAGCGGTTGCCGATCAAAAATGGTTGGCTTCAATTTACAAATCTAAAAATTCGAGCGAGAATGAAGTTGAAGAATGGCTACTTAAAGAAAAGCATTATGTTAAAGAATCCTTTGGAAAATTCAAATTCCCTAAAATGTTCGATGTTGATGATAATTCAGTATGGCTGAAAGATTCCACTCGTAATAATTTGAAAGAATCATCGGAGAAAGCTGACAAAATAAAAGAGATCTGTTTGAATAATCAAAAGAAAGATTTGTGGCTTTCGGAGAACAAGGAGCGAGAGAATAACACTTATTCTATTAAAAACCAATATATTAAAGCTACATTTGACGCATTCGTAAAACCTATTAACTCCGAAGCTTGGCTTTTAAAGAGTTGCAACGGTAATGCTACTCAAGATCGATCCGGTTAAAAAGGATAGAAATATTAATGCCACTGTTTAATATATTCTGTAATTTAATACGCTTATGACTGTAATTTTGAATTTTGACATGAAATATTAAAAAATAAATTCATTTAAATCTTGCTGTATCAATTTTTAAAATCTGCTACTGTGACGTCATATTTGTCAACCACTAAAATGGAAGCGTTACCGTCCCGCTTCCCGCCATTTTCATGTCTGTATCAAGGGGGTGAGATTTGTGTTTGTGTTTTGTACCGCGAATTTAATGTAAAACATTGTCGGTTTTATCTTAACATGCCGATTTAATGAACACAGCTAGCACTTCCGCGGGACCTAATTAGCCTTATTCCTGATCAGCGCCATCTACCCATAGCGGTGACTTTGAGAACTACTGTAAGCGGCAAGCCAATCAGATGTCGCTAAAATCTGGTGACGTCATTTTTGGTAAGACCCGAGAGTGCCCGTCAGTGACGTCACCAAATTTTAGCGACATCTAATTGGCTTGCCGCTTACAGTAGTTCTCAAAGTCGCCGCTATGGGTAGGTGGCGCTGATCAGGAATAAGGCTAATTGATAAAGGTAAGTTGCAATATTAATATTATGATTGTGTTATACTACGAATTAGTTGCATTCAAAATGGCCGCACCACCATCATGGCGGCGGTAAAATTAACTTAACGAATTATTTCCAAAACTCATTTGAATTTTATTAATAAATTAAACATACGTACATAAAAATCGTTTTGAAAAACGGAACTCTCGCAACAAGCTCGTAAAAAATATATATATATATATATTAGTACTATCCAAAGAATGATAATTTCTTTTAATGCTTAAAGTACATCGCTGCGTTTTTAATTTCAACTATAGAAATTTAATTTATATTTACAATTTTGCATTTTTTTTTCGTAAGCGGAAATGCGGAATTAACCGAATTTTAAATTTAAGGCGACGTAGTATATTGAGAAAAATTTCTTTCATCCTATTTAATTTAGAATTTAATACAATAATCACTTGTATCTTAAATCTACAACTTGAACGGGTGAATCCGTTTCAATCACAACGTGACTCGAAGTCTAAAAAATTAATTAGTAGGTACTTAATTATAATTAGTTTTAGTTCTTTGGATAATACTTTACCTCGTATAATGGAGGCTCTTTAGGGTGCGGGTGAAACCCGGGTTCCCTGCAACTGCTGATAAAGTTTACTCCGTATCCGTAAGTTAGCGAATAGATGCCAGTTCTGCATTCGTTAAACATATTTCACTAAATCTATTCGAATTAGCAGTCTTATTCCTGATCAGCGCCACCTAACCATAGCGGCGACTTTGAGAACTACTGTAATCGGCAAGCCAATCAGATGTCGCTAAAATCTGGTGACGTCACTAACTGGCACTCTCGGGGTCTTACCAAAAATGAGGTCACCAGATTTTAGCGACATCTGATTGGCTTGCCGCTTACAGTAGTTCTCAAAGTCGCCGCTATGGGTAGGTGGCGCTGATCAGGAATAAGGCTAATTAAATTAAGCAACGAAACCGAACATACTCTTGATATTTCGGTGCACAAACTATAGCTATCGCTTCTGGCATCATTAGTTGATAAGAACAATGCGTGTGCAAATCAACACTCGACATGAAAGCAGTTTGCGAAGGATGTGTCTACGAATAAAAAATAATAGACCATTTTGGAAATGTTTTATTAGGGTTTATGTAGGTTTTAAGAACACACGTGTATCCATCCTAAGGTTATAAGGTCATTCTGATCTTGATAAGTGAATAATTCTTCTTCATTGTCTGTGGAACAGGAATCGGATGTTCCCGTTTGTTTTGGTATTAACAAATGTGTCACTCTAAATTTGTTTTGGGCCTAGAAATATAATTTAGAATTAGAATGTTTCGCGTATAGTTTAAAGGTGTGTGGAATTACAAGTTTTCCAGCTAAAATTCCGCAAGTTTCGATATTCTTAGTAGTGTTACTTTGAGCCAGTATCAGAAATCTGGACATAAGCATTTGAGGCACCGTAACTTCTCTTAATAACTTTGATTCGTCAGGAAACTGACTAGGGCTCAAAAGAGAGTTTGGTTTTGTCGAACGGTCAACTTGAGGTAGAGGCAACGTCAACCTTTTATATATATTATCGAAATTATTTTAAATAAGTATATATAACGGTGGTACATCATTACATTTCCGAAGCTTTAATTGTTAAAGGCTTTGAACTTCTGGGAGGCACGCTCGGTTGTGGAATATTATTTGTTTGACCCTCCTTTTCCAAATAATCAGTCGGGTACAATTCTTCCGCGGGAAGATGCGTACCATCCAATTTATTACTAATGTAATTTATTTGACTATTATCAGCCGCCTTAGGAAGCATATTCCACAAATCATTTTGAAGTTTCCCGATCTCTTTCTGTAAATCCTCTCCGCTAATTTGCCTTTCTTGCAAATATTGCAATTCTTTTTCTTTCGCGGCTTTCTCTTGTTCTTTTAATTCCTCTTCCTTTCTTTGCTTTTCAACAAGGGTTAACCATTCATCGTGCTCGGTTCCGTATTGTTTTAATAGCTTCTTTTTAATTTCTTCGGCAAGTGGAAAGACTTCCATCAATCTTTGATTAGTAGCTTTCTTTTCCGCCGGTGGGGAATTTCTATATTCAGGGTGATTGGGTAACTTCTCGAGGAATAGCCTATTTATTTTAACATCGGCTAGTTAGACAGATACTCTTTAGTGCGTGGTAATGCGGTAAAACGTACGTAATAAATTTATGGAATAATATGAAGGCATTTTCTAGTTGCACTTCTTCCATGTATACTTTTGCCATTCTAACCATTTCGACTCCGGACCTATAATATCTCTTTGGGGGGATTGTAACATCTATTTCAACAGCTTTACCAAATTCAGTTAGGTATTGAAGTCTTTGCTTTGGTTCCAAAGACGCGGGGTTGGTGGTATTCTCCAAGTACTTGGGATGCGGCATCTTTTTTTTTTCTCTTTTAAATGGCTTAAATTAAATTAAAATTCCAGCTTTACTTATTTTTCGGTTACGTATCATGTGAGTGACTTAAATATAATTGTTATCTAGTGGTTGTCATAGTTACCGACCGTGCGTATTACGCAATTTTTAGCAATATAAAGCCGAGTCTTTGAATAATACACCCGTATTTTTAAGTCTCCAAGGTTTTATTCAAAGTACCAGCAAGTTTTGATAACTTTTATATATTATACGACTAAAATATTCCATGTTTACTTACAATTGGGATAGAAATGGACTGGTAATTAGCCGAAAAACATCGATATTGTTATGATCAACGATATAAGCTTTGGGTGTCTGACACAGACACACTCACACGCTCTCGCAGTGTTGCCAATGTTTGAAAGTGGATTTTCCCACTTCCATTTGAAAAATTTCCCACATTTCCCACACCCCCTTTTTAGCCCCGCCCCCAGCTAAAATATGGTAGAAAAGTTACTGTCTTATTTATCTGTACTATTTTTTCCTATTAGGTTTAATATGGAATATCACTGCGCATGGCTTTGACAATATGTACAAATGCGCCAAAACGCTAAGGCTTTAAAATTCTCAAAATATGCTACTTTTTTCCAGCGCCAAATTTAAAATCACCGAATTTATTTCAAAATTTTCGAAAATGCAATAATTTTAACTGTACAGTCTGCACTATTAACACTTAAAGAGAAAAATTCCCACATTTGACCGATTTTGGGAAAAAATTACCTTTGTCCCACAGAGCCTAAAACCTTACCAAAATTTCCCGCGATGTGGGAAATTTCCCACACATTGGCAACACTGCGCTCTCGTCGCTCTCGTAACGTCACAGTACCACAGTCTGTCGTCACTAATGACCGTGCGATGGCGCTAGTAGCTTAATACTTCCGCGTATAAAAAATTAAAACACGTGCTTTAAAATAATGTTTATTGTTTTAGATCAAAAATATTGCAGTGAACCTCATGTTGTAGATACCTATCATAATCAGAATGAATCATGATAAAGAAAATTATAAAAGTAGCCAACGGCACGCAGTGTTCCCAGGTGGTCTCCCTCCCAAGTACTGACTGCGCTCGACGCTGCTTAACTTCGGTGATCGGACGAGAACCGGTGTATTCAGCGTGATATGGCCGTTGCCGATGGATGGGGAAAGATAGTTCAACGCAAACAGCCTTCTTGGAGTAGGCAATAAGATGCTAGCCTTATCTTTCTGGAAGAAATCTATCGGACACTTCTCGGCAACGGCCATATCACGCTGAATACACCGGTTCTCGTCAGATCACCGAAGTTAAGCAGTGTCGAGCGCAGTCAGTACTTGGGAGGGAGACCACCTGGGAACACTGCGTGCCGTTGGCAACCTTTTTTCACGAAATTTATTGGAGCTGTAAGGCTGTTTTAGCCCTAGCTCGTCACTTAAAAGGAACAAAAAAAAAAATTAAATTATTTCCTAAAACAATAACTGGACATCATAAGTTGAAACACTTTTGTAGGAAGCGCAACGCAACACCCCAATCTATGATAATTACTATTGAACGGTACAATAATTAATTCAATTGCACCACACCTATTTTCGAAATAAAGTAGTAAGTGAATTAAAAAAAAAAGAAAAGGTAATGACAGATAGAAAAGTAAAAGTGAAGGAAAACCGGTGGAGAAGTTTTTATCCCTAAGTGACGAGGTCAAGAGATAGTACACTGTCGTATAGCGCAATGTACACATACCCGCCTGCCTTTGAACCACAGCAGTTTTCCCAATATTTACGAGTCGACGACCTAAATCGAGGTAACTCCGAAGTCGAGGACGACTTGTGTGTGTTGACAGCGTGCGCGAAGCAAAATAAACCTGAAAGGTTTCCGACATTTTTAACGATGAGCCTTGGGCCGATTCCGAATACTTCCGAACCGTTCCACTCCCCCCTCCCCTAACAACTGTCATTGTTGTTTCGAAATACAAAAACAAAAAAAGCAACAAAACAGCCTTGGAAATAGTAAATTACCAGAGAATCAGGATCAGGGCCATATTAATGTATAAATAATGGTTTCCAATATTGATATTAAATTTCCAAGTATTACTGGATGGAAAAAACTTGAAAATTTTCCATAACCATGTTCAAGGTATTTGGTTTTGTGCCAATGCGCAATATTAAGTTTCGCAAGAAAGAAATAAAGAAATGGCAAGTACTGACTGCGCTCGACGCTGCTTAACTCCGGTGATCGGACGAGAACCGGACACTGGTGTGTTCAGCGTGATATGGCCGTTGCCGACAGACATGGAAAGATAGTACAACGCAAACAGCCTTCTTGGAGTAGGCAATAAGATGCTTAGTGTTATCTTTCTGGAAGAAATCTATCAGACACTAAACGGCAACGGCCATATCACGCTGAATACACCGGTTCTCGTCCGATCACCGAGCGCAGTCAGTACTTGGGAGGGAGACCACCTGGGAACACTGCGTGCCGTTGGCTTCTTTTTCTTTCCCATTCATTTTAAATGACACCTAAATTCGAAATTACTTTTGCTTGAAGTACTTCTGATCATACCATATTCTATCCAATCTCCCCGTTTTGTTTAACTAGCCTCTTTCAATATTAGTTAATAATTTAATATAATCCGAAATATTTCGTAAGTAGAAAGAATTTCGACAGCTTAAATATAATATGGTTCAACGTCCAGTAAGTGGGTCAATGATATTAAACGAGTAAAGGCAGCGAAACCTAAGAGCTGGAAAAAACATAATAATTTGTTTCTAAACCGGCGTCGGAAACAAGGCTAAATATGGGTCACAATTCTTACATCACTTTGCTGCCGGGCTTTTATTGTTTGTATTATAAAGTTATAGTTGCGTTCGAGACGTAGTAGTACCCATTTTTCACGTCCGGTTATTATCGGTCAAGAACGAATAAAGTTATTCACCCCAGCTTTAAGCAAGCAGTTTAAGTTAACTAATATTAAAATCGAGGTTAAGTATTTATTCAGCTGTAGAAAGTGAAAGTGAAGTTTGGATTTGTAATCATTAACCGTAAAATGTTCTTAACTCTTTATTTCGTTATAACATTTACACCAGGAGGCCAGGCTTCTTGGTACTGCACCTCCTGCAGTGTAAGTGTTATCAGTCCTTCTAGTAAGAAATCCATAGATTATCGGTTCAATCGATCTTATTGGCTTCTTTTTAACCCTCCGCTTCACCTCATGCACGTGAAATTTTTATTACAGCGAAAAAATGGGTTAACAGTCTCTTGTGTAAAGAGCTAGGTGAAGGGAATTTTGTTGTTTAACCTCGTCAATCGAGTATGAAATTAAATAGTGGTAGTTTTGACTGTCGACGACTCCGGAGGTCGACGAACTTCAAATGGAACACTTTCGATTGCTATATAGCTTTCACGGTTTCATTACCTGATAATAATTTGTTTTTACTACGCCGTTAACCCGCGACTTTTCGATTCTTATTACAGAAAAAAGAAATGTAGGAAACGTGTCTTTACAAAATACTTCCTAATTATTTTCTTGTTTTGTTTTCTGATCAAAACACAATGACTTTGATTCTTGAAACAATATTAGGGTTCGTACGGAACCTGGATAAGTCAGGGATATGGGAAAAGGGGTGATAAGTTAGGGATTTAAAGTCAGGGATGTATAGCTTTTCTTTCTAAAAAATCAGGGTTTTAAAGATATTTTCCTAAAAGTCTGGGATTTAAAGGCTTTTTCCTAAAAATGTCAGGGATTTCGTCAGGGATATTGGCAAAAACTGGTCAGGGATATGCTGGAATAGTCAGGGATTTTCAATGTAAAAATCTCATAGGAACCCTGAATCAATAATTAATATATTTATTAGCTTTAATTAGTAACAATGGATTTATTTGGATATTATTCTCACATTGTAGTTGATTCCTAGGATTTTTAAATTAAATTAATTTAGACTATTTAGTGAAATGTTTTACTACGTCCCAGATGGTAAAAAAGTAAATTTTTAATTTAGACCTACCCTACCCCCTTTCCTCTAAAAATAAATTGAAGAGTAGGTATTCGTTTAAAAATTTGAATACCAAAAAAATAATCCTTCTGAATACGCGATGTTACAATGTTCCAAATGGTCTTCTAAATTAGACAGGCATATTAAAGTCAAAATCTGTAATTGATAAGAATATTACTAAAAGAAGAAATACCAGTTTAAACCACAGATTATATCTTATAAAATTTTATTAAAGAAAAAATATTCCAAATTGTTTTTTCGTAACTAAAAAATATCGATGAATTTCAACTTCAAGTTTTTGAGATGGCGTCTGGGCCGGTAAGTTGTTACATTGCAAAAAGAAAAACCCCAAGCTGTCTGTTGCTAAAGGGGATGATTTTTAAATTAATATTTAAACCGAATTAATTAACTGTGCCTCGGGAATGGGATTATCGTAGGAGAGGGTAATTAAGGAAATTTGGGATTTATTGTGTATGAATAAATTAGATAAAATATTTTAAAGAATTATCAAATATTATTAAATTGGACTATATTTAAAGATATCAAAATTAGTATCGCGTTTCTTATGTGTAGGCGATACTGACCGACTAAATTGATAAAAGTTACTAGAGTTTAAAAATAAATTAAATCTTGTTACCATGTAAGGGTATATAGATGCTTGAAAAGTTGAATTTATATGTACAGGGTGTTTCTGATAAGTCTGCCATAAATTTGATGGTATCAAATTGAGTGCAAAGTGTCTAAGGACATGTGGTCTACAACAAATATTGATTGGATATGCGCAGTAAGATATCAGTCTTCAAGAACGTTTAGTGTAAGTACTATTAAAGGGGTAGAAGCGTGCGTGAGCTGAGGTAAAGTACCCCACATGTGTGATTATTTGTGTTAGGGGCCAAACAATGTTTGGGTGCTTGATACCCTGTATACTGTTATAAATCATTGTCAACTTTCATTTTATAACGGTGATACATTTACTGAAAATGTGTTTTCGAACAAGGCAATCTCTTGTATAGTTTTCAAGTACTTGTTTAAATCTGTCGGTTTCTTTTGCGCCGTCGTTGCTTTAGTGACATGACCTTGGCATTCGTTACCAAAATAGATTTTTTTCTTTTCCCCTTCTTGAAATTTACACTCTTGGAGGTTTTCTTCTGACGATGCATCTATAACGGCTACGAAAGTTTAGTTAGTTAGAGCACGGGGTTGCTGGTTTATGGAATACCAGGAAAGTCAAGGAGACTGAAAATGGGTGTTAAATGTCAGAGGAAAATCGGGGAATTTTGAAGTTGTCATAAAAGTCAAATAGTTTCGTACATGGTACTTCAAAAGGGAGTGGGCGCACTGTCGTACGCTATTTACATACATAGTTTCCAGGCTAGGAGAATTGATACCACTTACACCTGGAGGCCAGGCTACTTGTTGCACAAAGTTTAGTATACCAAGTAGCCTCGCCTCCAGGTGTAAATGTTATCAACCCTTACATATGGACTAAAGACGTTGGAAGACAATTAAGGTATTCAAACACCAGACTCTGCTTTAATCCCGAGTTTTTGAAAGGGTCTGTTTTCCTTCAGATGTATGTACACTAACATGAAGTAATATATTTGTTAAGAGTTCATGGAACTATATTAATTTTTTAAGCCTTTGCTCACGGCCTACAGGAGCCATGATCTAATGCCAAAAAAAAACCCCTAACTTTCTTCAAGGTCTTACATTTAGCTTATTGAACCGTAAATTTCTTCCAGAACTCCAACTGCGTTATATAAGCTGTCAAATCTTGAAATTGAATTTATAAATTTTCGTATTGTCTAAACGTGAGTTTTGTCTCTGTACTCCCTAAAAGAATGTAAACTTCTTTTTTATGTGTGTTTGGGATCCGTGTGTTACGAAACGTGATCAGCACGTGCGTTGGTTGGATGTTGGCGCCAAAAAACTAGTCTTGTGGGAGATGGCCGATCACGTCACGTGGAAGGGAGCGCCAACAGAGATTACGTGTCCTGATTGAATCTAGCGGACGCTTCAAATTAATCAAGGAAAAGAGTTAATTATAAACGTATAAGTAATTTCTGAAATACCGCCTTAGACAGCAGTATACCAAAAAGTGTAGGTCTCAGCTTAATTGGTTTTGATGGAGGTCGGATATTTGACATTTTAAACCACTGCACTAAGTACTTGTAGAGAAATAAACCAACCCCCTTAGGTTATTTCCCTCGTGCCGAGAGTCACCACCAGACGGAGCCCGAGTTCACTACACGCGTAGCGAGGCAAGCCGACTCGCACTGCCACTACTAGCGGTACTTCTTGGCGCGAGTGAAATAACCCTTCCTGTGGTGTTTGCTTATCTTCTAGAATAGAGCTATCTCAGAAGCCTTAGTGCGACGTCACAGATTTTATTTGCACATTGAACCAAGGCGGTACCAAACATGGCCGCCCACTGCCTAAGCTAAGCCTGTGACGTTTTACCTAGGCACTGACGTCATAACTGAGTTAGCTCTATTATGGGATGGTCTATTTAGTGATCGGAATGTTTCAGAGCTTTCTCAATTAAGACTAATTTCACGGATGTCTATTTTTATCTTTATTTGATATTTTTAGGCATTAAAAACGTTTAAGGGGGGGGGGGGGGGTTTGAAAATTGGTGTCATGCCCTAAATGGAATCGTCCTAAAATTTTAGTAAGAAGAATTTATTGAAGTAGCTGTCTTTGAGCCAAAGGGTTAATATACCAAGTATCCGATACCTCTGCAGCATCAGATTTTAAATTTAACTTCCCCAACTGTTTTCTGTCTGGTGATATACACAATTTTACGCTTTCCTAGAAAACAATCGTTAGGGGGTTTTTAGTCTTTCTTTTGATGTGTCGCGCGTGATAACTTTCAAATATGTTAGTTGACTTCTCCACGTGTACATTCACTCGTTTGCTGGAGGTAAAAGATAAGTTGTCGTGGATGTTTTTCGTTGCCAAGTTTGAGGGTGCATTCCACTTCGGAAAAGGTTTTGGTTCTTAGCCAAATATTTTATAAAATACTAGAACCCGAAAATAGACATTTTATATATTTCCATTTTAAATTGTGTATAGAATTTGAAACTTTATATTTTGGTAATTTTAATCATGCCAAATGTCATGGAATTTCATATTTGATTTGGTATAGCGTGAACTAGACATTTTTTGTGTACTAAAGATGCCATTTTGTTTTGGTTCCAACTTTCTAAATTTTGGTCCCTATTTTTATAATGAAAAGTCCCTAATAGGGACTCGGCAATTCAGGCTTAACTCTGCCCCCAACGCCATTATGGTATGTTTTTTTTAACAGAATGAAAGCTATATAAGCCCCCTCCTCCTGGTATGTTTTTTAGCACTAGTGGAAGGTAGCCTGACGTTGCATGACGTAGTACTGCCAAGTCCCTATTTATTTTTTTTTGTCTTGATTTTGGTGGGAGCCCTGATCATTAAATAAATTATAATTGGCCAAGGAATAAACCAATAAAACGTATTTAAATCAAATTTTGAAATAAACCAAAAAAAAGTCGTTAAATTGAAATTCTAATTTTAGGAAGTGGATTGTCAACAATTTTAACCTTCAAATATTAAATGGCGGAAATAAAAATGAATATTCTGCCAGTATGATTTTTTTATTACTATTACATAATACACTGTGGCTACAGTGAAAGTTATTTTAAACACTGAAGATGATTATAACCTTGAGATGACCGGCGTTTCTCACGCCCAAAAATACTTTTATCTAGTTTTTACGAAGCAGGTTTTTCCACACTACACTTAAATATTACTTTTTATTTTTTTTATTGCCAAAACGGAGCGAGTTTTTTTCAAGTTGTACAACTCGTTACTGAGCTCAGCTCAGGGGATGTGGCGTGATATTTCTTTTTATAGCATCAAAAACGCTAAGAAAGAAACATACATGCTATGCTCTAGTGCATTCCATTCCACTCTACGTTGGGATCGTAATTATACTTTTACTCTTTTCAAGGCCAAGGTTAAGTTGTTTTTTATTCTTTCCCTGAATCCCGGGTATGGGAATTAATGGTTACTTTTGCTCTAGCGTTACTTAAAAATCGTGAGCTGAATTGTAATAATAATATTACATATTGAAAAATGATATAATGTTACATTACATTAATTTGTCAAAGGAATTTTTAGAAAAATGATATTTAAAATTATCTTCTAAGTTTACCTTTAGTTTATAATATACATATTTTTCAGGCTAGGATGATTCATACTATTTACACAAGGGGGCCAGGCTACTTGACAGAAGTATATGATAATACTTCTCTTCGAGAGAAGTGTGCCGGGGGTAATTGTAACATGATTCTTCCCAACATCATTTTACCAAATAGTTATAGAATTCACGCTAGCATGGTGAAATACCCATCTGAACTTTGATGAGCAGGAGCGCAAACCAAAAGGGATCGCCTGAGAAGAATCATGTATACATAACTAAAGTATTAAGAGGATACAGAGTGTCATCCTTCCTCTATTATCCCCTTCTGCATGGTTTTAAGTATTTTTATGACAATCTGCATTTTTTAGTAATTATTTATGGTTGGTAATATTTAAAGTTAATACAATTTTTTTTTTTTGCAATTAATGATAAAATTAAATCGATTCAAATTGATTGCTCTGGGGAATAGTTCTAGGAACCAGATAAAACCGCGCTAAGATCCTTTTAATCCGTTTTAATATTTTTCTAAGAAAAAAAAATAAGATAAAATTTTTCAAAAATTATTTCGGATGGAATGTTTTCCAACGACGTTGTTTAGTTTAATCAAGAACTCATTTAAAAACTGAGAACGTACGAATGTTCTTTGATTCATGCCAGGATGTATGGCAGACTTATCGGAAGCACCCCCTCGGTATCGCGCGAGATCAAACTTCTTTGAATGTTCTCAGTTCAAAAATGTGTTCTTGTTAAAACATTAATAGCTTCCTCGTGCAGAGCGAAACCTGCTTCTGCTGTTTTCTGCAAAAATTCCTTTTTACGAGTTTTTACTTTGACGTCATATATACTCAATTTTGTTTTTATTCTTAAAAAGTGCCCGAATCCGTTCTCGCAAGATGGTGAGAATTTTGTTTGTTATTCAACGGTGTATGTACAATCAATTTAGGGAGTCAATAACCTCTTTTATTATCCCAAAGATAGAAAATAATTGCTCTTTATGAGTTACACCATGGGACTTAATTGGAAAGAAGCGAAACAGAGTCCTTTTCATACCCCTTCTTCAAGAAGCAATATCTAGTTTACTAGGGAGAAGGTATAAATTCGCTTTATCTTCAGTCCAAACGTAGCCTGTCCGGAGTTAATCCCCGTCGCCTCTAAATTACAACCAGCATCTCATTGGTTCTTGAAAACTCACGTTAGCGCGACGCGAATGACGAAAATTACTTGTATTTTCCGACTGAGGAGAGTGTAGCGAAATAGCCCGGCCTCCTCCTTTTACGTCCCCCCTTGTATTTTGAAAGGGGGACTGGGATTATGGCGAGCGAATACTTAGGCATCTTATACCTTCTCCCTAGTAAACTAGATGTCGCTTCTTGCCAACTTCTAAACTTCTTACTGATGCTATAAGACAGTTTAGATTGAAATCTCAAATGTTTTGGTAAATGTCTTTATTTTTAAGGGGTCGTCCGTAAAATACTCTGGATGCAATCTTAACTTGAAAACAGAGTCCCTTAGGGCAAACAAAATTGAGATAAAAGCTACATTTTCGACACAAAGAACACCCTCCTCGCTTAATTATTAGAAACACCCTGTATATACCTATATTTAAGTAGGTTAAATAGATTTATAAATCTACACCAATTCTAAACACGCAAAAAAAGCCTTAACTATAAAAACATTAAAAAGAAAAACTAGAACTTGGAAAAATTAGAGTTGTAGTCTAAACTAAATCTCAGTTTTGAAACTTCTCATTACTAATCGTATAACGAATTGCCTAATCCGTGACTCACGCTTAGATAAAAATTAGCATTAAATTTTAAATTAACGCGTGTAATGTTTTTGATTAAAAAAAACTGGTCGTTCTTGTCATTGGTTTATCATAGCAACGTTCGTTACCTTATGGAAAAATATAGAAGAAAAAAATGAAAATCAAGAAACATTTCCTCCACTAACGAAAGGAATTATGGGAAAGAAAGATAGAGATAAATTTATGTTGGTTAACTGAGAAGGCGATAAACATCAGTGAGACCTTGAACGGCTTAATGTCCTTCGGGAGACTTTTTTTTCTCCCAAAACGAACCCGAGTTATATATTTTGTACCTTGGTAAATGAAATGAAATGAAGCGAAATGAAAACACGGGCTTCCGAAATATACAAACCTCTTTTTGAAACCTTTTTACCCCCCACTTCCTCCCCCTTTTAATTAGCCCCCTTCTTTCGAAACAGAAAAATAAACCATTCGTTAAAATTTATGGTTTCATAGGTCCTATATACGGAGACGAAATTTTGGTTTTGTCTATCTACTTGTATATCTACATTCTGGAATGATAATTACTTTAAATTACACTAGCGTTATCGTGAAAACAAAAAAAAATGTTGCTTTCACGAGCTTTATCGTCATAAAAATGTTCCTTTCACGAGATTTATCGTCATAAAAATGTTCCTTTCACGAGATTTATCGTCATAAAAATGTTGCTTTCACGAGCTTTATCGTCATAAAAATGTTGCTTTCACGAGCTTTATCGTCATAAAAATGTTGCTTTCACGAGCTTTATCGTCATAAAAATGTTCCTTTCACGAGATTTATCGTCATAAAAATGTTGCTTTCACGAGCTTTATCGTCATAAAAATGTTGCTTTCACGAGCTTTATCGTCATAAAAATGTTGCTTTCACGAGCTTTATCGTCATAAAAATGTTGCTTTCACGAGATTTATCGTCATAAAAATGTTCCTTTCACGAGATTTATCGTCATAAAAATGTTGTTTTCACGAGCTTTATCGTCATAAAAATGTTGTTTTCACGAGCTTTATCGTCATAAAAATGTTGCTTTCACGAGCTTTATCGTCATAAAAATGTTGCTTTCACGAGCTTTATCGTCATAAAAATGTTGCTTTCACGAGCTTTATCGTCATAAAAATGTTCCTTTCACGAGATTTATCGTCATAAAAATGTTCCTTTCACGAGATTTATCGTCATAAAAATGTTGCTTTCACGAGCTTTATCGTCATAAAAATGTTGCTTTCACGAGCTTTATCGTCATAAAAATGTTGCTTTCACGAGCTTTATCGTCATAAAAATGTTGCTTTCACGAGATTTATCGTCATAAAAATGTTCCTTTCACGAGATTTATCGTCATAAAAATGTTCCTTTCACGAGATTTATCGTCATAAAAATGTTGTTTTCACGAGCTTTATCGTCATAAAAATGTTGCTTTAAATAAATATATTAATTTCTCTTAGAGCTTCCTGCTAAAATATTAAACTTAACAAAGTTATAATGATCTAAAATTAGAAATAAGTATTACTTTACTAAAAGATGGGGGAGATGTTTTAGAGAAGGCGTATCATTTACCAAAACGAATTAAAGATACAAGAATTTTATAATATATATAAAGGAATTTCCTATTCTCGGACGGTTTTAATAACTGATGGGGTCTGCGCGTATAGCAATCAAGCAAGCATAGAAGGAGGAGTGATTTAAAATTGCCCTTAAGGCGAAATTCTCTTCAAATTACGCATGCTCCTTTCGGGTTTGAAAATTTTCCACTGCCACATCAATTTAGAAAATCATTTTAGTTTTTGTTTTGACTGTTACCGTTTCTAAAATACATCCTCCTTAAACATTAGCGAATAGAATATTATTGAATAAAAAAAAATTCTTTTTGTTCTTACACGGTTTGTAATATCGGGTTTCTATTTCTCTACAGTCTACAGCTGCCTTCATTTAAACAAAAAGGTTATAATTTAAAGATTGTAATTGGATATTTTTAAATTCATTTCGCCTGTTACTAATCTCAATATATTTTAAAAGATGTAGTGGTATCTATT
Source organism: Phalangium opilio (assembly GCF_054372755.1). Classification (NCBI taxonomy): domain Eukaryota; kingdom Metazoa; phylum Arthropoda; class Arachnida; order Opiliones; family Phalangiidae; genus Phalangium; species Phalangium opilio. Next base: position 1,113,472 of record NW_028324189.1, read on the forward strand.
TTTACGACTGTTATCCTCTGTCGTAATTAAGCTGATGACGAATTTTTTTATTTATTTTTTTCTGGTCTAAAAGGGTTAATCAGCATTTTATCGAAGTATGTATTAAATAACTTTGAGAAAATTACATGACGTGAATAATATACAGGGTGTTTCTGATAAGTCTGCCATAAATTAAGCGGAGATGTTCTTTGAGCTTTTTTGAGTGGAAAATGTATAACTTCTATCTCCATTTTGATTGACCTAAGGGACACTGATTTCGAGTTAAGATTGATTATAGTATTTTACGGATGACCCCTTAAATTTAATTAAGAAACTGATTAGGACAATGATTTCTAATTTAATTAAGGGTTCATCCCTAAAACACTCAATTTATGGCAGACTTATCAGAAACATCCTGTATATTATACTAATCGACGAAGTTAGCTTAGGTTAGGTTACAAAATCGGATACGAGTAGGCCTTTGTACTTGAAAATATTTTACTTCTTAGCATAAATACACGTTCGAAACAGGATCTATTTAATTTTTGGAATTATTAAACCCACACACATACACACTCGAGACACGTGTCAAAGCAGCGCTATTGGGAAGCCAAATAGGTGTTGTACCTCTGTTCGTAACTGCAACGTTATGCTTGTTTCAAGAAAATGTGAATACTATTCCCCTACCAACATTGTTGCCTTCCATTCAAAGTCCACCTTACATTCCCTCTTCGACGTTTCATGGGGGAATGTCAAAGGTTATCTTTGTAGGTCAATCCCCCGACTAAGCAATTCCTTTATACAAAAGGGGACATTAATAAAAATGGTGGCCCCATGAAAGTCTTTATTGCGCACGGTGCGAAGAAAGAAGGAGGGAATCAATGTGGATCTTTTGGCGCCTAACCGTCTAACACAGTCCGACCACCCTCTCATAGTAAATGTAAGCCAGCTGCCAACCTCAAATACTTTTATTAAATGATCTTCCTTTATTACTTAGAAGGAAGGAGGCTGGCTGGAAGTGGGGACAGACGCGGGTAGCGCGTGCGCTATACAACACCACGCAACTCGCGCCAAAATCGCGCCATGCAAAGCTAAAGGGATTCCGTGGGTATTAAAGCCGGCAGCCAGCGATCAAGTTGTTTACGAAGGATTTTATCCCCGCGTTTTATCCAGTCCTGCGCCTAGCTTGCAACGTAGCACGCGTTACGTCATTGTATAACTAAGGTTGGTAGCTGTAAAAGGGGATGTTTTCGTACTCTCCAATGCGAATACATTTACTGAACTGACATTGCCAACTCGTGTCTCTGAAAGATTATGTCTAAAATGAAAACACTAATAGTTTCTTGACAAAGACGAAGAGTGGCACTATGTCCTCGTGAATTGTTAGTTCATTTGTTCAGCAATCTTATTTGTTCTGTAGTTGGGAAGTAAACAGGGCAGACAGCTCGGATCAGCCTAAGGGTTTGGGACAAGCGCAATTATTGCCACGCGTCTTCTTGCCTACCACGAATGGCCATGCGTATTTTGTACACGCGACCATTTCCGCCAACCTTCCCATTTGATTTGGCGTTCGGTTAACCTGGATGGAACGGCGGATCCGCTTTAGTTGTTGTAAGTTCTGGTTGGGGGCCTCGGTCGAAGACTCGTTATTTTTGCCTAGGCCTTTTTGGCGCAGCACGCGAGAACGGTTTTGCAGGTCGGCCATTTTGTTTTAAAGGCGTTACCCACCAAACCAGCCCTCGTGCTGCGTCGTGCGCTCCGGCGTCTATAGCAACGGAGAGCCTTCAAATCGATAGACACACTCCGGAATCTACCGCGGCACTGTGAGGAACTTAGTTTAAAAGCGTATCTCGATTTCTTTTAGGGATACCACTATGGCTATTGTAGAGGACAATTGAAAATTGCCGTGACTAACCCGACGCCTCCGTTCCCAGTCGCTATTTTAAAAAAGAAAGATATAATTATTCCAAAAAGACTTCCTTAACCGGCATGAGGTAGTTTGTCGCGAGGACATCGCGGTCTTTTTTTCGTAGACGTCTCACTTCTTCGATTTGATTATGAGAACGGAGTACAGGGATCGCTGTTACTGCTAGGAGATTAGAGATTGTTGTTTAGGAGAATTCCCTCACTGGGCTAAAGGTTTTGACCAATTTTTACGTAAAGTTGGTTCTAAACCTTCAGCCGATATAGTCCCCCAACCCACGCTCGGTTGATATTCATACAAAGTGACAATAACATTTCGTAAATAAATAAACGAATCGTAAATATTTACGGGTGAATAACTCTGATCTTCAACGAGAAGTATCACCTGCGTACTCAAGAACTTACTGTTCCTGATTAAAAACAACCATCGACAACTCTAGCAGCTGTCGGGTAAGTGTCAATACGATATTTCAATTGACAATTACTTATATGTCGCGCAGAAACAAATATAAGTGTACTTGTACACGAAGGTAAAGGTCGGTACGCGTATCGTGTGTAGGGTTAGGGACAATGGCACCAATATATATTACGTTGTCATTTCCTCCCGCTGTTTCTATTAGCCAATGTCTCGGAAGTTGTATCGAAATTTTGCAGGATTTTGACGTTGAACTCTGTGTATAAGAGTGGAATTTGTCGTGGGTCCTGGTGCACTGTCGTATTTGAACTTAACTCGTGTATGTTTGGTAAATACGCCTCGTCATCCGAGTTGTTTATAGTTAAGACTTTTAGATATAATGCTACTAGATTTAGGGATAGTGTTCATTAAGTACATCGTCGAGTTGAGTTCATGCGGGTTCATTAAAGGTAATTAACTAATTTTAGGCTAGTTGCCAAGCATCTGTCTAATTAGGGGCGTTTCTCGGCACTACATCGTGAATTATCGATGTTAATTTCAAAATCCCCTGAGGAAACAAAATAATAGAATTAACTTTAAAACAAAGTACAATTAAGTATTGTCATTTATAACTCTGTTGTGGTATCTTGATCAATTGGTTACTAACCCGTAACCTATCAGGGTTGCCATAGGACCAGCAAAAGACTGGCGCGTTTGCCCAAACGTTTCAACTGCGCAAGCTCGTAGGGTTATTACCTTAACCCCATAGATTAAACGTAACTGCATATATTAAAATTTAATTATTAGGCTAGTCTGAAATTTGAATTAATTTGCATTAAGTTATATCCGGTTTAATTGAAAAATATTTACGTATCGCGAACCTATTACGTAACCCTAACACCAAAAAACCGGTTTTTAAACTCAAAATATAATAGTATATCAATGTACAGTTACTTATACTGTACATATTTGCGGTTAGAAATAAGCGAGGTATCTAACACGTGTATTACCTATATCAAGGTTATTTATATCATAATATTTTAGAAGGGGTTATAAGAGTTAGAAATATCCAACCCCTTTTTATAAAACGGCCTCGAACGCCAATATATTTTTCAAGTAATTCCTGGTAACTTATGTTAAAGAGGAAATATTTATTATATCTATTTCCAAGCTGTCGCTGTTTACAAGGATTGATAAAATTTGTAAAAGATATAACCGAGAATAGTTAAGTTTTAATATTATCATCACGCCACCTTTAAAGTTCTTGATCTTTTTAACCTCGCTTCGTTTTTAATATCTCTGATTAAAGAAGTGTCTCTAATTACATCTGACAATAACTTTTGAAGCGTAATCAATCTGCCATTATTATTAGCAACTCCTTGAACATATCTTTCGGTTAAATAAACTTTGTTATCTACTAAAAGCTATTGCGCAAAACAACGGAAGCTAAGATAACGGGGTATTTGCAGACTTACAGCGTCTGTTATGACGTTACACATGTATATTATGAATTTTTATAAACTTTATTATGCTTAATTTCAAATCAATGAATAAATACGCTGTATAAATGTTTCTTAGAAGTTGAAAGTTAGTAGTCGCGTATCGTCCTCATACTTAATGCTCAGTAGAAAACAAGTTGGTCATACGCGGAACTCTGTTTCACCATACAAGGTGTTTCCAAGAAGAAGAGATATCTAGTTTAAATTAGGGAGAAGGTATAAATTCGCCACATATCCAGCTTTATCTCCAGTCCAAAAGACGTAGGTCCGGAGTTAATCCCCCCCTCTAAATTACAACCAGCATCTCATTGGTTCTTGAAATTGCACGTCAGCGCGGCGACGCGAATGACGAAAATTACAGTCATATTTTCCGACTGAGGAGAGTGTATCGAAATAGCCCGGCCTCCTTTTGCGTCCCCCCTTGTATTTTGAAAGGGGGACTGCAGGACTATAGCGCGCGAATACTTAGGCATCTTATACCTTCTCCCTAATAAACTAGATATATCTTCTTGGTGTTTCTGATAAGTCTGCCTTAAATTAAGGAGGATGTTCTTCGGGCGATTGTTTATAGTACAATAGCTTTAGTTCAAATCATTTATTAAAAATATTTCTTTTTGTTTTTCTAGGTGTACAGACGATAGAAATAACCATTTTGCGCGAGTCCAATTTGGGCTTGAAATCGTGGAGAATTCTAACGACGAGCCTGGCATTTAACTAGGCTCCGAGTCAACCCCCAGTTTTACTTTAACCGCGAATGCTATCGTTACGTCTCGTCTCTTGTCGATTCTTGAAGCAACCTTAGCTGAACTTTAACCTTTCGTTCACGATCGTTCGTATTTTTACCGCCAAAACGTCTTCGACCGCCCAAAAAACGCCACTGAAACTGAAACCACGTGTATCGCGAAAAGATCACGTTCAATTTCTAAAAGTTAAGAAAAAAGACCTTGTACGCGCCGGCGCGAGATCCCGAACCGACCTCGTGCTGACAAAGCCAATCACGGATTTTCTTTCTTCCAAAGAAATTCACTCAAAAAAAAACCATCCTCGAGTACCTAAATTAATATAATAAAATATCAACATGTTTGTAGAACGAGATCTCAATCTCGAAGCAGTTGCCGACCTAAATCCTTGAAGGTTTTTTGCTGTTTTTTTATTATTATTATAGTGGAAAGAATATAAGAAAAAAATAAACAAATTAAAAAAAACGGAAAAATAAAACCCTGGCGGTATACTGAGCTTGACATTCATACAGTCAACATTTGGTCATTAAGTCGAGAACTCGTAATTTTTAGATCGTGCAAATATTACAACCATTCGCTGTCGTTCTTTAATCATCGTCTTGTCAAATTAATGTTAAACTACAGTAGTTATTTTAACCGTTGTCATTGATAAAAAAACAAATCACCCGATTGTGAAGTAGTTTATGAGAACTTAATTAATTAACTGTACCGTGTTAATTGATATTTCCCGCGTTGTTGTTCTTGTTGGTTTAATTGTCGACGCGTGGTGAATTCTTAAAGATATCTGAAAATCTGACGGTACTACAGTTATATCAATATTGGCTTCTTCAACGAAAAACATGGTAAGTTCAATTATTTATCTCTCTCTGCATGTATGGGCCTATCTGTTTAAGTTTTAGAACACATTCTCAACTTCTCAAGGTATAAAATCTAAATGCGTTATGTTGGGGCGTATCGGGAACTATGTTTTGAAGTAGTGTTACAATTTATTGGAGTAGTGATTGGGCAGCGTCACGTGAGTGTAAGCGTGGAACGACACATAAGAAAACACACTTGCCCAGTAGAGCCCTATTTGATATAGGCTCCGCCCCTTCATAACACATTATTTGTACGTCACTTTAATCAAAGATGTATTACTTCCCTTAAAATGGTAGTATAACACTTGCTCTCATTCATTGTTTATCAATTTAAGCTTAACCAAGTCGCATCCTGCCAAATATAAGAAACAAACCTCTATATATGGGTGCAACACCCTCTTATTTCAAGGCTATGACGTATTGAGCAATATTTCATATATATATATATACAAACCATAATTAGAAACCCGGAGCTGTATTGAAAATATTTTCGTCGAATCTAGGCTATTAATATTAAACTCGACATTATGTTCCGCAATAATAAGGAAATTTATCCCAAAGTTGCATGGGCCTCAAGCCCTGTTGGATTAAAATCCTAAAGCTGTTTATTTACTATAGTTATATTAAAACCATATTTCTAGTTCATAGCGTTTTTTGGCTTACGTGATCTTTCGAACGTATAAACGTAACATATCCGTTTGCTTGGCGTTGCGTATCTAGTGAAAGGAAAAAATGGCGGGAAATTAAACTCACGATCGCGCGGGAAATTTGCCTAATGAACGTGCGCGAAATTTTTGGCGCACCACTATGCACCACGTGCTTTTTATTAAAAATTTTTTTTTAAAACGTTTTTGAAGGCTTTCGTTGTACTACCTTTGATTGAAGCCCGGTAGATCGTGTCATAAGATTTATTATAACCAATTAATTAATAAAACAGTAACTACACTTATCTTCTAAAAATAAATCGGAAAATCTTCAATCCGCTTTATCAATAAAACACTTAAGAATCACTATACATTGACATCAACTAACCCCAAGATGTATTACTCTTAGGAGTGATTTGAAGATATTAATATTGGAAGTAGTTCAAAAACGCTATCTTAGAAGCTTAGCGGCGGCATAACGGTACTAGGACTAGCTGAAAAAGATAATATTTTTGACAAGCAGATGCTTAAATACGAGCGTCAGTAAATATACTGTTATTTCTGTTCCCGCTTTCACGCGAGACGAGACGCGACGCGACCAACTGTACCACAACATTGAACCAGTCGCGTGTGTATCTTCCCCTCCAACCCAGCCAGTCAGTCAGGGTTGTTTTCGTGGAAACTTCTGGAAACAGCAGGACCCATCCGGGCCATACACTGTTTATGTCTCGGTTTCCGTTATATTAGCGTTACTCAAAGACCCTGGAATCCTGGAATCCTGGATACCTGAAATATTTATTCATTTAAAAGGGAAATGTTGTTTCCCGGTGATATAGTTAAATTGTGGCCTTGTGAAAAATACGATTCTCTATTTCAATGGATGGATTTTGATTTAGTTGTGAATCATCTCAGTCAGTAAGTACGGATGTACTAAGGGGAATCTATTTTTAGACCCAGTTTTTGGTGATAGGAGGGTTGGCATTCCTTTGCCTTTACACTGAATTTTCAGGTTGAAATGCCAATGAGTGTAATGCAAGGTTGCACGTACTGTGCAGTATTTTCTATTTCATCATAATATGCGTCTACTTTAGTACACGCTGACGTTTCAAAATGAATTTAACTCTGCATATGAGTGTTGTCATTATTTGTAAATGCAATTCAATTCAACCGCTATCTACAACGGATACTGAAAAGCTTGTAGTATTATGTTCAATTCGGTGATAATTCATTTCCAAACTTGCAGAGATACAGTTAATGGATATTTTTATGATTTTAAATGGTGGTAAAATTTATAGTTAATGTTGTGAAGGGTTAATATTTCATATTTTAAATGAAAAAGTCTTCGCAGAAGGCCATTCGCAAGGTCGCTTTCAACCCACTAGTAACAGAAACAAACATGACTAATGTATACTTCATCTAGTTGAGCACTTATAGAAAAACAGACAAGGACTTTTAAGCTCTTTAGTTACGCTTTATATAAAGTGTTTATCACTGTTTATCCGTAGTAAATTAACTTTGCACGGTAATGGACTCTGTTGAAAAGAAATTTTATTTTAGAATAGGATGACGACCTTAGGGTGTCAATTTACCTTAAATTATTTCTTCTTAATATCCGAAGTTTATAACCCCCAACTCTAGTAAAATAATGATATTAAATTTTAATCCATTTTCAGATTAAATAAATATAATGGGTTTTGTAATTCGAGCTTTTAAATATTTTTAACCTAAAATCAAATTTCAATTGGGTTAAACAATATCTGTACTCTAAAGATATCACCCACCATTTTTGATGAAGTGTAATTTTAAACCAATCGGATATCCGGAAGAATGTTCTTCATAAGTCCCTTAATTAGTTAATTTCAAAAACTGTTCAACATTAAAGGGACTTTGACAGCAGCCATTTGTTCCAACTTCTAAGTAATTGGCGTATCTAGTTGGAGGTCAAAATTTCCTGGTGTCTTTTAGTTAAGGGAGCAAGATCATTGAGGAATTTTTTAAAGAAACTAAGCGAAAATTTTGACTAAACATTCCGTTCTAGTAACAATTTGGTCAAGGGCGAATTTTGGCATTTAAGAATCATCGGCCTCAAATTCTCCCCGTTTGCAGACAAAGTTAAAGCAGGAATACATACTTCTAGTTGGAATTATTGCGTAGCCATTTTTTCAACGTATCCAGGCGTATTTTGTTGGAAGAGCTAACTAGGCTAATCATTACGTATGAGAATAATCTATCTCGATGCCTGTTGCACCTTGCGCACGCCTGAAACCTCGCCTTGCTACCATCCTACGAAATTACAGTTAGAAACACTCCTTCAGAATTATGAGGCGTGACGGATGGCCGGGATGGTAAGTTCTCAAGCCCGGCCTACAAAACCCGCCTAGAGATTAGCAATTTATATTTTTGGTACAATGATTCCAATTGGCTGTAGGCATTCCTGGTAAAGTTTATGGGTATAGTCAACTTTCTGTTAGTCTATCGTTAGAACGACAGATGGCGACTGAAAGTCGCGTACGTCATACTGTTATATAACTGACCTGGGTACTGGAGAAAAGTGACGTGACGTTTGAAACCAAATTCCTTAGCCAAAATTCGGAACCCTTTTTTGTCTCTGTGTGTGCAAACACGTCCTAACTTTATTTTAGCTAGAATTTCTTTGGTAATTGGGCTCTAAAAGTAAATAGAAATCTTTCCACAAAAATTGGAGTATGTATATATATAGATAAATTTCTTGCAATGTTACAAAAATGGTATCATGAGTTTAATAAACATGGTTTTCCAAAAATTGTAATTCGACAGTATGTTCTATGTACTAACGGTTTGTCCTAAACGTTGTGATAATACCGAACAAATGTGAGCTGGCAGCCTGGCTTACAAATCAACACAATCTTGATGAAATTCTTAGATATAACAATATAATTCTTTTATATTTGAAATAAATCTGGATTCTGGAGTTACCATATTTTTGTCGAAACACACTTTAAATGTGTGGGTTTGACATTTTTAACCGATTCGCTCATTTCTTGCGCCTTATAATATAAAAGAACACTTGAGAGCTTGCAAATAAATATACACTTCCTAACAGAATTTTTTAACTGGTATTAATGGAGCGTGTATTTTGGCAACAGGACCGCAACCATAGCGAACATCGACTACTTTGTTAGTTCGAGCTATTTTCAAAATACAAAATACATGTGCCGCTTATTTTGTAGACCTAAAGTTTTAGGTATGCCAAAACTGTAAAAAGAATTAACAGTTACTTGTTGTCAGGTGGTACCGTCGGTTGAATGCTAGCTTTCTTTGAAATGTTAACAGAAATAACCCAACCCGGTTTTAAGGAGAGACACAAGCACAATAAGGGAAACTAGTGATTCATTTAAATGTCTATTGTCTTGGGTTTGGTCTAGATGTCCTTATAACCATTTATTTCAACATAAGGAAAAAATTTCTTGTTCTGAAATACTTCCAAAATCTTCTAGATTAGCTTGGAAACTTCACTTCAAGTTCTATGTAAAGTGAATAACTGTTTTCTTTGAAACCTTGTGATTTGGTGAAAGTTTAAAAAACGGTTAAGGAGTTGTTTCGGAATACACTTTATTGTATCTAAACGTTCTTAAGTTTTTTTTTCTAAAGTACTTTATCGGGATTTTAAAATTGATTTTGCATTTCTTTTGAGTTATCTTGATAAACTGGTGTTTTAAAAACTTGCAATGTAGCTTCGATTACTGTTAATTAACTATACAGGGTGTTTTTGATAAGTCTTAATTCCCTAAATTAAAGAGTATGTCTTTTTTGGGTCAATCCATCTTAACCAACTCAGTCAAACACACCCTATAATTTTTGGCAAACAAAGTGTATTTGAAATCCAAATTATCGGCTGACAATTAATGCACGCCGTAATTAATATAACCTAATTGGTTCAATCAACTCATCATTATTGGATTTTTGTCTCAATAGCTATCGGTGCAAACACCAAACAAAAGATCATCACAGCCTAAAAACTGTTTTGTTTTAGATAAATATCACTTCGTTGCAACAATTCGAAATTGAGCGTGACAATAGCGCGAGAGACAAAAAAGATAATGGTTCTAGCTGACACATTAATAACAGCCTTTGTCACGATAAAACTGATATTAAATCAAAATAAAGCTGTCATTTGAAGTTCCCACGATGGAAAGTCAACACTTGGGAAAAGAGGCGTGACTGTTAAATAGATTTCTAATTGGATGTTTACGTGTCGATGTACCTTTTTAAAAAAACAAAAAAAAACTTAAGAACTTGGCGTAGATTCCACGATATTTCAGTCAACCTTGTAAATAACTCCAGAAATCACTTACGTGAGCTAAATTGGTATTGATAAACGGTTATTGGCACGCGACTCTCGTTTTGACAGGGAACCGGCACACTAACGTTATTTCGTTGCCAGATTTAGTATAGTTTAATGTGACACGCTGCCATTAGATGTAGTCTCTGCTGGCTTTCGTCAATCGTAAAGATCCCTTCAAACATTTTTGAAACGTAAACTAATCGGTTTCCAAATATGGTCTCACAAATCATATCTGTTTATATTTCTAACTTTAAACAATTTCAATTTCGGTTATTTGGATGTGTATAACCAGAGTTAGGAAATATTTCTCAAACGTCACATGACAGTGACCTACTGTGAAGATTTTGACGCATAACAACAAGGGGAACGAGCCAAGTGATGTTTGAGAAAGGATTTTAGCCTAGGTATTAAAAAGAGGACATTACAAGTCTCGTTTTGTATAACCAGACTCAACTTTACCCCCAATTTTCGAAACCTTTCATAATCCCTTTAAAAACTTTCCCACCGCGATGATGAAATAAATTGCAATGATTATTTACACGTTATAAATCGGTTAAAACATCCGCTATAGGATTTCTATGAATTAAATCTAATATTCGTGGGGGCATGATTTTGTTTAATAAAACAATCCATAATATTTGCTGGAATTAAATAGCCTGTTCAAAGGTTCTCTTTATAACTTTGAATGAAGCTTGTTTTTCCCGCCGATGAATGGAAGAATAATAACCTTATTTGTAAAAGCTTCAAATTTAATCGGGGTTCGAAGTTCGACATATCGGATGTTGTTTTTTATTATTGTTAGGTAATTTGTTTTTTAAAAAAATTTATTTAATAAGTAATTCTTATCGTTTCAGGTTCTATTTGAATCAGAGGCCAAGTATTGCTTCAATCACAATGAGAAGATTACCTATTTGTGCTGAAATAGACGTTATCGAAATGACCACAAATCAAGTAAGATTTAATTGAGCTTCTTGTGTTTGTGAAAGGTGTGTCGGAGTGAGACAGGCTTTGTGTAACACTTGAAGCCTGGCCTCCATGTGTAAATGGTATGAATCCTCCTAGTCTGTAAACTATGTATAGAATCAGGAATATATAGATTTCTCAACTTTAGAATCTGTGAACTAAATAATGAAACTATGCTATTTTGCCCTCTAAAATCCTTCAGAAGTCCAAAAACGTTTTATCATCTTTCGCAAACTGATTTGCATATTATGTGTAGGTCGTACAATGACTCGTTAAAACCCGATAATTCCCTAGGCATATATATAATAATTTTTAGTATAACGTTCAACTTCACCGAAGTAGTTTCAAAATCAGCGTTATGCAAATAGACCTAGTTGTTGATTATTTTAAGTATTCAAAGTTAAAGTTTATTAAAAATGGAGGTGTTTTTTTTTATAAATAATTCACGTGAGGATATTTTATTATAAACATGCATGCACGTGATTTGAAATGTCACGTTGGGTCTGTCTGTATATATGACAGTGGTAGTTTTGATTCAAGTCACGTGAAATACCGATAAATATCTGTCGGGAATGTGTTTGTCGCGTGAAATCTCTGCTTTGGAAGCTATATATATATAATAGTGGCCGTCAAACGTCATTCAAATCTACGTCAGTGTCAAATCTGTGGCAGATGGTGTTTTCATAACAGTATCTCTATAAATATATTCATGTTAAGGTATATTCTTAGGTTATTTATTTCCAACACCATATATACTGTTGTACTATTTATTAATAATACAGTATATCAGTTGGTTCTCCAGGAAAGGTTTACAGTTTGTGTTTTTGTAATCTGTAATATTAGTGGTATGTTTTATTTAGCGCTGTTATAATACTATTTCAAGATGTAGTTATCATTTAAACTTTTAAATGTTGAATAATCTAGATTCTAAGATTTGCGGGAACGTTTCTTTTTCTTTTTTTGGCTCAGAACTTGGAGGTTTGTCAGGAAAGCCGTATCGAGCGTATGAGAAAACTCTTGAGTTCTCCCTTGACCAAGAAAAAGAGCTCGATTCAGGGCAAAATGTTTGGCTCAGCCTTGGACGTTCTGGCTCAAAGGGAGGCGACCCACCCTGAGGTGCCTTTCATCATCACCCGCATCTGCCAGTACATTGAGAAAAACGGTAAGAAAATGCCAATGAAGCGCAAATTTTCCAAGAAAAAAATGTATTATACCAAATATTCTAAAGCGTGGGAGGGCTGTTTTTCTCTGTGCTTGTAAGAAAGAGTATTTGCGGATGGTTTTCTCTTTTTTGACCTACAAAGGGTTTCTTTACGAGATTTACGAGACTTTTGTTGGACTACTAACATTAGTTTCTTATTATATTTAAGTGTTTTGAAACTTTAGCAATTTAAAATTAAGCCATAACTTTGGGGCGAAATACCTGGAGGGCTAAATTGATTCTTTTGTATGAGAGTTGTTTATAACTTTTTATTTCAGGTTTTTGTTGATATTTTTCTTTGTTAAAATTAGGCATGACTCACGAAGGAATTTTCCGTATCAGTGGAAACGCCCGTTTAATCGAAAAATTGAAATCATCCTTCGACCATACTGGTGATGCCCCTTTGGAAACCGAAGGTGACGTTGCTTCCGCTGGCGCATTACTCAAACTGTTCCTTCGAGAATTACCCGAACCAGTCATACCATCGTCTACCCAAGCGGCTTTCTTAGAAGCAGCCAGAGGTCAGTTAATCATTCATTTATTATTCGTTGCATTATAAACACTGGATACGAGGTCATTTGCGCAAGGGGTTAACGCGGGTCATGGAAATATGGAAAGATAGGGGATTTAAGATGGGGGCCAAACGGTCAGGCAATGTGAAGAAATGTTGGACAGATGTGGTGTATTTGTAACCGTGAAATGTATTAATGTATATTTTCAGAAAACTTTCAAAATAAAGATAATTGCGTGCGAGTTCTGAAGCTCCTCGTTAGACATTTACCAGAAGAGCATTACGCCGTCTTGAAATACTTGATCCATTTCTTGCATCGCATTGCCGAATTAGAAGATCAAAACAGAATGAGCGCATCTTCACTCGGAATCGTATTCGGACCGAATCTCTTCAGGTATAATTAAGCATTTCTGAATTTCAAATTTCCAAAAACCAGTATTATACTTGAGTGCTCGGATGGGGGTAGTATAACGTAGAAAGGGAAACCATACAAGATGATGTTACTAAAGACCATCCATTAGCCCTAATTACTCTCGCTTCTAGCCTATAAGATCTAGCTATCTTAGCGAACCATGGCGTGTTTTACGATTATGTATAAGTGCCAAGGTTGTACTGTACTGAAAATTAAAATTAATGAGTCTTAATCATTTCGTTTTGAAACAGTTTTTCTTTACAATAATAAGGGTATTTTTCTTTTCTTTTTTTGTTGGATTGTTTAGAGTATCGGATGATTTTAGTGGGTTGAAGGATCAAGCAGTCACTAATCATATTGCCACTACATTTATTAAGAATTATGAAAGCATTTTTGAAGATAACAGCAATGAATTACTCGACGAAGAGGTAAGATATCAATCTATATTACACCTTATTTCTTTTAAATTCTTAGAGTCTAAATTATTCGGGTTGACCCCTTGACCCCAGGGGTTTCGCGCTGTGTAGTTGGTTAATGTAGTAGGACCAAGTATTTGGTACCGTTTGAAAGAATGCAATTGTTTCCATCTCATTCTCACCTTCGTTTTGAAATGACCAGAGTTCTTAAGATTTTTTAAAGTTAGATAATATTTTGACCTGATGAATTAAAGTAGTCAATTCCTTAATATCAATAAAATTGTAATTTCTGACCGAATTTTTGAAACTATTTCCTCTAGGCGTATATAGTACTGTAATGAAGGGGGCCATATACAGCTAGCTTGGATCGCGGCTAGCTCAAAAATCCTTAATAAGCGAATTTAATCATCTATACGCCATGTCATCTACCAGAAATTTGTGAAACCGAAGTTGTTATAAGTTACCCTATCCAGTGATTAACCCCTCGATGCTTTGATTTCTTGAATGCCATTGTCCAAGTAGACTGATAACTTGACCGCAATTTAATTGGTGGCAGCGAAATCAAGCGTATAGTTCGACACTAGAGTTGTTAGAGGGATGTAATAGGGGTTGTTAATTGTATTATGGCTTTACGTTAATTCATTTCTGGCGTATTTGAGGAGAAAAATAAGCGAACTAGCCCCTTTAACTGGGCCCCTTAGCCACGTTACGCCAGATGCGTTTTTAAAAAACTGATTCGAAAAATACCGGTACTATTTTGAGATATGTCGAGCGCTAGATTTGCGCTACTTCTTCGTGTGTCTGTATATATATGTGTTTAGAAACGAGTTGTACATATCCTTCTTTACTTAAAAGTTCGATAACTCCGCGGCTACTTATACCTAGCTCTTTATATTTCGGTATTACACTAAGACAAAAAACGTATAAAAACTAAAAATCGTTGAATTTTAGTTGCTGTGTACACGTATTGACGCTAAGGAGTATACTCCGTTGTCAGTGCTAATTCCTCCAATGGATGATACAGTGTTGGCTATGCAAGCCCAAGGCGATATACAATCGGAAAAAAGGGTTCCCGTACTCATGGTTGACAGGTAAGAAGTGTTTTTATGTATAATTTATGTTAAGTATGTAAGTGACAAATGCGTGTGCCGTGTGTCTAGGTTAAAAATGGGGTCTTCTTACGCGTTTTACGGTGTTTACATGAACTAGTTTTCAACCTAACAGGATTGATACCATGTACATGCACCAGGAGGCCAAGGTACTTGGTGGACAAAGTGCAATATAAAGTACCCTGGCCTCCTGGTGTTAATGGTATTAATCCTCCTTGTCTGAAAACTATGTATTTATTACGGACGACCTACTGAGAAGTTGGCAAACTATATGGAAAAATCATGGGTTGTTTATTTAGTCTGGCTGATTCTAAATCGGTTAATTGCGCGTGTAATATATTATAAGCTTAATTAAAATTTCACGTGGTAATTTATTTAAATTAAATGCCAATAACCCTGGGTCTGGTTTTTTTTTAAAAAAATATTCGATATTGAAAACACCAAAATATTTATTAAAATTACGCAAATTTACCAAAAACTTTATAAATAATTTCTTGGTATTAAAAAATTTTGTTCGGTGAATTACTGCGATGCAAATCAAAATATTTGGATTAACAAGTTTTTTTTTAAATTAATTTCGTTATTAGTTTTGGCGATGGTGTCAAGAGAGGTTCCGTTAGTGGTGACAAGCATCCGATTTCGAGTAAATATAAACTTAGCTAATCTTTGCGTGATAATTTTTGGGTTTATAGATTGATAGTTTTAAGGCGTAATGGTATTATTTTCTTTTCGTTTTAGCTGAAAGTCCTCCAAGAAGGAAACGAAAAGAGCGCAAGTTCTCCGGGGACGATATTTCGGGACCATTAAGGTCCAGTTCCGAAGAAAGACCGTCGATGGAGCAAACGGACGAACAACAATTCTACTTGGGAGGAGAGAGAATTAGAAGATGCAGTAGCCACGATGAAATGCGGAACATTGACGAGATGCCCGGTCCTGAACCGACCGCCAACAATGGTCACAAGGTAAACTAAAATCTCCATTCTTTATATTAACCAAATTTACGCTTGCTTGAACCAACTAGTTATAAATGGTATCGCTTCTAATTTTGCCACCTGTTCCTAAGCAACTCCGCCTTTAAATATTATACCACGTGACGCGCGTGACGAACCCTTCCAAAGTAACCCCGCCCACTTGGCGCGAGCTAAATCTTATATTTGTTATACCACGTGATTACCGGCTAAACAGACTGTATTGTTATTCCGGGGTTATAGAACAATGTTTTCAAGGGCGCGTGTCTAGATACATGTAATACAAAAATTCCAGGCTGAATTTATGGGTGTTTAAATCAAGGGCGAATGAGATGTTTTTCACGGGTGTTTAAAGTCACTACTAGAGCCAATTACTCCTTAGTCATTGGTAATAAATAAAAGAAAAAAAAGAAACTATAAGCGACGTTGGCGGTTTTTTGGCGAGAGCAACCAATGAATTGTTTTCCGTTTCTATTTATACTAAGGTAAATATTAGTAGGCTGGGGACTGGCGTGTCTCCAGGCAGTTGAACGCTTAACTCGGTTTACGTAAGGGGACTGGATAAGAGCGATGGTAGTCGAAGAGAGAAGAAGGGGTTCAAAAAACTCGTTTAGAAATCTATTCGAGTTTTTAACTTTAAAATTACCGATGGGTTTACAGCAGACTAGAAGGAAAAGTAGCGCCGAGGTGGTCGGAGTGAATTTGACGTTATCGGCTGACGGTTTGTCAATCGCCACCATCAATCAGGAGTTGAGTCCTCATCCGCCGAAACCCAAGAGACGCGAGTTGGAAAGCTCTTCGCATCACAGCGGATCGTCCAGTTGCAGTTCCATCGAACCGCAGTCCGATCAAGATCAACCCAACAATAACAATCAATCCTCTTCGACTTTGGTTGATCATCATGACATTCACGAAATGCAAAGATCCGCTGAAAGATTGGCTCCGGTAAGTTTTGATGTAATAGTGATGGTCTATCGTGATGTGTTTACTGTTCAGTCTGGAATTTGCATCTTTGGGTCGTTGTTGTTAATCTTTGTTAGTTTCCTCCTTTAATGAACTCGTTGTCTCTTAATACCGCTGTTAGTTTGCTAAGCAATTACTTTTAGAATTTCGCACATTGCACGTTTGTTACCTTGCCCAAAATATTCAAAATTGGTCGTTGTTATCTTTGTAGTTTCAACGGGGTCCCAATCCGCGTACACGTCGCACTAGTTCAAGATCATCGCGATTCCGCAAAAGCCAAAGTCTGGAAAGTGACGAAGAAGTTCAAAGTAGCGCCGATGAGAAATTGTGGAAAAAGAGTCAGAATAAGCAATGGAAAAGCAAAGGCAGCGCGACAGAGTTCGATTCACCCATGGACACTCGCGCTCCTGGGGACGAAAACCAAGAAGGCGGTAGCAGCAGTAGCCGTTCGTCTGATCGACACAGTTTCGCCAAACCTCATTGCAAGAAGTACCATCGTTCATCGGAGAGGAAGGATAGTGATGGAAAACCGTCTCATCCCTTGGGAGAGTTACCACCGGATGATCAGCTGTTGTACGGAAGCGTCAGTCGCCGGGAAAGTCTGGATAATCAAGAAGATTGGAAAACTGAAAGTTTCCCGTCAATTGGCGATGATGATTCCTCAATCCCACATTTGGATTTGAATACTTTGCACGAACACGGAGATGGAGATGGTAATTAGAACTTTACAGCTTTTCTGTTAATTACTTTAAGGAACGTTGAAGTGCTTTTATGGTTTCTTAATACCGAAACTTATCTCTTTACAGAACCCATACCGTCGGAACATCGCTTTAGTTGGCCATTAGCAAAACCGCCTCAGGATGACACGGCTTTGCTATCGCCATCGGCTCCTTATATGAGAAAAGCAAAGTAAGTACCATTTATTTTAAGATTTTTGCGTAATCAATAGATAGAAGAAAGACCATCGAATTTTTAAATTTCTCAGCTAAGAGCGTCGGTTATTAAAGTAATTCGATGGTCTTTGGATTTTTTTGCGGGGTCAATATGCACGAGTTTTTACTTATCTTTCTCTTCAACGGCATTTGCTAATTTGTTTCACTTATTCTATGCTTAAATTTTATGGGTCGAATGACTCAAATTAGATCAAATTATTACAAATCAAACTCAATTGTTCGTTTTGCTATCATGACTTTTAATCACTTGTCATTTTTAATTAATATTTGCGTTGTTTAAAAATGACTCAATCTAAGTTTTTAATTAATTAATTTAATTAAATTAAATTTAACGAAGCAGTTTAATAAGTCACGATAAACGACTAATTATTGCGAGGTGTGCGCGCGCATGTTATTAAATTTTAAATCACGTGATTGACTGGGCTATAATTTTACGTATATTTCTTTAGTTCTTACGAAGCGCCGCAGTCTCCTAGTGCTTATAAAAACTTCTTTTCTCACAGAAGGTGAAATAAACGTTGTTTAATTAGCTATTCAGTTTAAGGTCCTAATTACTATCGGTGATTTCCACTTAATTGACACGAACTTATTATTAAATATCTCCACTAATAACACGAATGCGGCTATATTATGCACGTCACTTTTGACTTTCAAAAAATATGAAACTATATGTGGAATACACCCTTTTTAATAACGACCCCCTTCATACTGGGCTTCGTGAACCAAGCAAGTAATTACTTGTCTTTATCAAAGTAATTGCTTGGTTTCTAGAGTCAAGTATACCATTATACCAACCCGCACGACATTCAATTGCACAACTAAAACGCATTTATTTTGCGGTTTTACAGTAGTCTGCAATTTGACCCGAGTTTACCCCCATCACCTCCTGTCGAACAGGATGATTTGATGAAAAGGTATTTATTTACCTTATATTTGTGTATTATCGCACCAACACCGCGGTACAGGCTTACCTTACAATGAATGAACACTAATATCGGCAATGCATATAGATAATTGGAATCATTATCTCCAACATTTAATTTCTACGTGGGGTTTGTGGGCCGGGCTTGAGTACTACTATACGTCACGTCACAAAATTATGACGTTTTTCTGAATGTAATTACATTGGTTGGCTGCACCGCGCAGAGAGGTAAAACTCGTCATATATAATGATTAGTCTAGCTCTTCCCACAAAATCCGACTAGATACGTTGAGAATACTACACAATCATTCCAAATATATGTATGCATTCCTAACACTATCTAAAATAATTTAGCCACGGGGAACTAAGTCACGCGGCTAAAAAGAATATATTAAATACACCCATGAATATTTGAACAATAGATTTTATATTCATTATTGCAAAAATGAATCGACAAAATTTATCATACAAGTTAGATCGTTGAACATATTCTCGTGAAGTTTATTATTATTCACTGTTTAATACTTGTATACCGAAAAGACCTTCATTGATTTATACAAGTGACATTACAATTTAAGCGAAACTACTGTTACTATTGCTATTAGAGGTGTCGGAAACTTTTCCAATATATCATAATTATAAGTATGAAATCTCCCGTACGTTTTCATTGACAAATATTGCTTATGTCCGATCCCCCATTTTGTTGAACGTACTTCAATTCATATTATATGCCATATCCTTGTTAAGAAAAGATTCATTCCTCAAGAGTCGCGTAGTTGTTATACACGCGTTGCTTGCTATCGAAAGATTTTTACGCTAGTTTATTTGAATTTAAATAAAAACGTTAATTAATTTGCTTTTAATGCCAATATCATGAAAGTCGATAAAGCTACCAAGTAATTTGTTTATGCCGAAATATATATTTTTTAGTAAAAACTAATTCAGTTCTGAATTAGTTCTTTTTATAAAAATTTATATTATTTGCTTGCTCCTTTATTTGATTGAAAATTATATTAACTGTTATATCAAATATTTATTAATTAATTTTTCCTTAATTAACTTAATTATTATTACCCTTAATCTAGTACAATGAAAGAGGACGAAGCTGTAGCTGCGAATGTCAAGTCGTTAACTAAGAAAATGCACAGTGAGTAATTAATTTAATTTAATTAATAATTAAAGCCATTTTTGAAAAAAAAAATTATCTCAAAATTGATAAACAAAAATATTCAGGATCTTTGATTTTACTTGGCCCGGGGGTTAAATCAAAACATTCTTTAGGTAAGAAAAAAATGAAATTTTGGGGGTTTAAGCATGATGGGATCGTATTGTGATAAATTACGATGACCTTGAACTATGTCTTCAAGGTCATGATGACACTGTTGAATTGCAAAGTTGTTC
This sequence comes from Phalangium opilio, assembly GCF_054372755.1. NCBI lineage: Eukaryota > Metazoa > Arthropoda > Arachnida > Opiliones > Phalangiidae > Phalangium > Phalangium opilio. The sequence goes on from NW_028324189.1 coordinate 1,133,651, forward strand.
CTAGTTCCAGATTACTTTGCAATATGGTTTAAGGCTGCAATTTTGTCATCATGATCCTTTAAGGAATAGTTTGAGGTCATAGAATTGTAAAAGTGACCCCTTCATGACCCACTCCTGAAAATTTCACGCTGCTTATTTTGGTTTAACATTCGGGTGGAGGAAAATCAATGAACACGTTAAGTAAAAGTATCTGATTGCTTTGAAAATTAATTTTAAAGGTCATAAGAAAAAGATAAAGCTCTTTGAAGAAGTGTTCGAATCGGAACATGGTTACCGAGTAAGTTTAGTTTATTATCTTGTCGTGGTATAAAACCAACGTTACAGTTCCCGTAGGGTTTATATGCCCCCATAAACAATTGGGTTAAAGGTCAATTTCTCTCGTTTCAGCCATCACACGCGGAAAAAATGAACTACCCAGAAGCTAAAAAAATCTTGCAAGAATTCAACAGAATCAGAAAAGAACTTAGACGTAAGTTTTTACTTTTTTTTTTATTAAATCCGGGGATATTGTGTAATAAAAAAGGGGTAGACAACAAGGGGGTTGACCCATTATCGTCTCTGCGCACTCTCTGAACCCAAAACGCCCAGGGCACAGGCTCGAAAATGTGAGTGTTTCCCTCTTAGCTACAACGAAGAGGTTTACAAATGTAGGGGAACCTTTTTTAGTCCTTATCTATAAAGAAATTAAACTGATAAACGGTCGATATCCCTACAAGTACTAGGTTATCTGTTCCGCTATTTTTTATAGAATAACTTATACCAACACGTAGTTGTTTTAAACTCATATTGGAATAACCCAAAAAACGGTTTCGGTTTGAAAATTAAGGTTACCTCTAACACTAAAGCGGTGTTTTGTGGTGTTTACCCTGATTTAAGCGAGGCGCATTTGATAGTCTGCTTTCGTCGTGAGGTTTCAACAGTTTTAAATATTACAAAATTTAGAACTCAAAGAAGAAGGTCATACTGGCGAGCTGATGTCCCCACACAAAGAATATCCCGCCATGAAAACCCATAGAATGGGAGAACAGCAGAGTTCGTCTAAACCGACAGTCGAAGATTCGTTAAATCGAGCTCAACAGTATTTATCAGATAACCGAAAATTGCACCAGAGACCCGAAGAATTTGAAAATATGTCGAAAGATCAAGTACAGGAAGAGAAAATAGCCATTCAGAAAGCCTTGCTGCAATTTGAAAGCATGCACGGACGACCGTCAACAAAGGTGGACAGAGATACCATGAGAGATTTGTACGAAAGATATCGCAGTGTCAAGCGATTAGTTCGAGCTAATGCCGTGCAGAGTGGAGGGGGTGCAGTTGGCTCCAGTGGTTCGATGAAGAGTAAAGAGATAGTTATGATTGGTACCGAGTTACAACCAATCCTGGAACACGTTGCCATGGACTTTACATCACCTCAACATCGTAGACTCCCTGAAGAACAAGGAAAAGGGTTGGAATCGGGTATCGACGAAGAACAAGAAAATATTGCGCAAGCTGTCGCCACAGCTATGGAACAAGAAAAGGATTTAGGCAAATCGGCAATTGCTTCGGGTGGAAGTGAAAAAGACCCCAAGAAGTCTTGCAACCTTCACGAGTTGCCACTGTAAGTACTTTTTTTTTGTTAGTTTAATGATTTTGATGTCAGGCTTATTGAAATTGATTTAAATATAATAGATCCGAGTTATTGCGGCAATTGCAACAAGCTCGTTTAGAAAAACGCAGGTTAAAGAAAGCTGTTAGGGAATTTGAGGAGGAATTTCAAAGAAGAACCGGAAGACGGGCTCAAAAAGAAGACAGAAGTTCCGTTGAAACTATTTACTTAGATTACAAAGTAAGTTGGGATTATTTATTTTTCCTTCTACAAAACCTACTAAGTTTATTAAGCAAATTTAACTAAAAAAAATTCAATTTATTTCAGCATATTAAAGCTCGTTTGAAGCTTTTGGATGCGTTGGTGACGAAGCACGAGCATCACATGATGATCTAATTTCATCCATGATGAATTATGCAAGGAAAAAAACCTTGGATTAAATAAAAACCCTGGGTTAAAAACCAGAATAAAGATAAAAACCCCAAACCAATTACGTTCAATTATTATTATAATCCCCGATTTTTTATATATATTTTAACGTTATTGGTCCTGCCCAAGTACAAAACGTGGAAAATACGTCAATGAATTACTTTAATTTTTTAAAAGATAACCTCTTATTAATATTATATAAGCGACGCCAAAGAAATAAAATAAATAAAAATTAGTTAAGATAAAAAAATTTAACGTATTATAACTACGCGCCAGTTAGCGTACTATATTAGTAAAGAAATTTTTGCAGCTAAAATTATTTTATTCATTCTAGTCTTTTGTTTAAGGTTTTTCAAATCTTTAATTCAATGATAAAATGTGGGATTAAAGAGTTGTTATCGCGAGGTGCTATTAACCGCGGGAAAAATTCTTAACGGCATTAAAATGGTATAAAAGCGTGTGTTTACAAACAAAATTACAGCCACTTGGCTTCGATACTCCTAAATATTCTTCGACACGGCTAGAAAATGCGGGAGAAAGTGCCACTTGGCTTCGAAACTCTTAGAAAGCGCGGGAAAAGTGCCACGTGACTTCGAAACACTTAGAAAAGCGCCACGGGGCTACGAAACTATTAGAAAAGCGCGGGGAAAGTGACACGTGGTTGCGAAACTCTTAGAAAACGCCGGAAAAGCACCACGTGGCTACGAAACTCCTAGAAAGCGAGGGAAAAGTACCACGTGGCTACGAAACTATTAGAAAAGCGCGGGAAAAGTGCAACGTGGCTTCGAAACTCTTAGAAAGCGCGGGAAAAGTGCCACGTGGCTTCAAAACTCTTAGAAAGCGCGGGAAAAGTGCCACGTGGCTTCGAAACTCTTAGAAAGCGCGGGAAAAGTGCCACGTGGCTTCGAAACTCTTAGAAAAGCGCGGGAAAAGTGCCACGTGGCTTCAAAACTCTTATAAAAGCGCGGGAAAAGTGCCACGTGGCCTCGAAACTCTTAGAAAAGCGCGGGAAAGTCACCACGTGGTTTAGAAACTTTTAGAATGCGCGGTAAAAAATGCCAAGTGGCTTCTAAACTCAGAGAAACCGCGGGAATCTTCAGGTAGGAATGAGTTATTTTTCAAAATGGTGCGAAATTTAATATCTTCAAAGATTTATTCCCACATTTTAATTTTTTTGATACAAAGGTTAGTTTTTAATCTTAAATAGAACGTCGTCCGCTTATTCTAATTATTTTTATTGTGATATAATTCTTTTAATGCATTGTAAATATTTCACTAAAACCAAACACGTCGTGTATTTATGTTTCAACAAAAAATATAATGAAACCCCATATTTCAGTTCGGGTAAAATGTAAACCCCCTTTTTCTTTAAAATTGAACTCTTATTAAGATTAAGTGAATGTTCAATATGATTAACTCTGAACATTATACATAAATATATATATATAAACCTTTTCTTCGAATCTTTTTGTAGATATGTGTGATCTCTCGAAACAATACGATATATCTTCGTAATGGTACTATAGATATATTTCAAAAGTAAAAACCCAATATATTATATATATATACATACAAATCAACGCCATATAACTATACATAAAAAAAATTTCGAGTATACATTTTTTAATTGTGTTAAAAGAATTTTTGGAAAGATTTTTTTTAATTGGGTTAATTAATATCTTTTGTAGATTGTTTGAGAAATGATAAATTAAACGAGTATAAGCACGCTTTTTTTTGTAAAGTTTCACTGAAACGCCATTAATATTCGAATTAAGGAATATTTTGTATTATTAATTCAAATTAATTAATTCATTCTACTTAATATTTGGCTTATGGAAGGTGACATTGTTAAAATAATAAAATATAGCTTTCAAAATATCTTTTTTAAGTCTTGGTGGGAATTTGGTATTTCACAATTTTTGGACTATTCTTTGGTCTACCATAAGAGGGTGCAACGAAATGGAATTTGTTTTTTAGTATTTAAAGGTCATTCTATATTTAATTTCAGCACTGTTCAAAGCTAGGCACGCAGAGGGGGGGGGGGAGTTATTGAGATATAATTCCCTAAGGTCGCTGGCATAAATTACTTCCTTGATGTTGGTCCGCTTTAGTAAGTCCTTGTACATGATTCCAGCTTGTGCAGTCTGTGCTTCGACGATTAATGAAATTGAAATATTTTTTGAAACGAACGAAAAAACCATTTAATTTCGTACAAGCCCGCACTGTATGCTAAAGTATTTCCTGAAGTTTATCTCTGTTCTTATCAGTCTTGTCACGGGTGAGGTTTAGAACTGAAGTTCAATTATTGTCCGTATATATTATGTTTTAGCATGGGCTATCCCTTGAACCCCTATTCACTGTCATATCCACGACAACTAGACTGCACCGCGTCGCGAGCCTCTTTGAGGGCCGTGTTATTTGTTCTAAACGCTTTCCTGAATCCGTCGTTTCGTCGAATGACGCGACGTCGAGTATTTTTTCGCGTGAATGTTGTGGTATCGACGACTATTTCGGGAATGGCCGCCGGTGATTGCGTCTTTTGGGTTTCGTAATTGGAAAGGCGTCGCATGAAATTAGGGATGTCTTCGTTGGATGAACCCGAAAGTCTCCTCAACAAGTTGATGGACCATTTCCTGGCTCTGGAGAACGAAGGTGAAGGAGAAGGTGACAAAGGTCCGTCATTGTAGTTCTCTGCAAATAATATTATTGCGTGGTTGTACATTATCCTAGCGGCCGCCGCGTTGTCCAAATCTGGACTATCTATATACATTTACCTTGTAGGAGATCTTGAATGGAACGTTTTCTGTAATTGAATCGCATTTTCTGAAATTCTTCGTCACTTATTACTCTTATTTCTGGAATGACATTATCTGTTTCGGAATCGTCTTTGGATTTAACCGAGTCTCGCCTAGCTTCCACCGAATCACAAAGACCGGAGAAGACTTTCCCCATGGCTACTCACTAGCCAGTCAGATAGCTGATTAAACACGGAATGAAGAAACGTCGCGCTGTAAGGTGAGTTGCTGTAACTCAGATGTAATCGTTTGAATAGATTGAACAGATAAGGCACGAAGAAAATTTTGTTAACCCTAGAATATAAACCCTTTTAATTCCCCCTTTGCCCCGGGGCTACCATATGGGGCATTTTGAATGGTCAAAGGTAGAAAAGACAGCGGTAACGGAAGGGGAAAATGGTCCATGAAAAAGGTTCATTGCTATGTGCTAAAGACTGCTTAAGATATTCTTTTTGTTTAAGTTCAAATAAATCGGATGGGCACGGCGTTGCAGCCTAGGAAAACAAGCCTTAGCGCCGAATCAGGGTATGACTAGAGCCTTCCGCTGTCTTAAATTCCGCGCTGAGTGTGTTTGACATAGGGATGGTAGTCTATTTATGGCTTCACCTTAGCTTCAAACCTTCCTGTTCAGCGTACAGAAAGCCTTAGCGTTATTGCCCTGAATATCCACAGACCTAGTTTGGAAAGCACTCGAAATATATGGGTTATATAATATTTATGGCATGCGTAGTGTGGACACTGCCACAAAGCTTAGAGAAGAGAGGTGTGATGGCCCAGTAACAATACTACTCCTTCTCACAAATCTCCTCTAAGATCATAGGAGTAGGATAAGATGGTGTGTATATACATAGTTTCCAATAATGGGGATTTTTGCCTTTCAACCAGCGTTGCCAGACTATTAATGAGGCAGGAGACTGCAGAAAGAAAGGCTATCAGTTCAGTTTGAATCAGTACTAGAGTAACCTGCCTCACCAATTGCCTGTAGTTTACCTAAATGTTTGTCCCGCCCTGATGTGGGTTCTATGTACTACAGATCAAAAATCCCTTTGATGCAAAACACTTAACTACAACCAGCAATTATGCAAGGTCAAATGGTAATAGTATTACATAATTTCAATATATTTCCCTACGGAAATTCCCATATTTTTTTTCAATGGCGCCAACCCAACGTGGGTGGGTCTCTTAAGATTTGTCTTGTCTAAACATCTATAGACGTATTAAGGCGGTGAATATAACCAACGTTAATGGCTTTCGACGGTATTATTACCTTTGAGGAGAGAGGTGAGACGGAGTTGAATGTTCGTGGGCCATCTGCTGTAATTAAAATCTCCCAGAGTACCTTGCGTACGTCCATACCGTGCTACGTCATTTAAAAATTGAAGCTAGTTCCCACGAATTAGCTTCTATTTTTAAGACACAGGGGGCCCTGTCGAAGTACGATCCTACCGAAACACCACTGGGGATGCTGGGAGGACTTCGTTGGCGTTCCGCAGATGGGGATACAGCGGCTGCGTTGAAGGTAAGGAGATGACGACTCCATCTCACCTCTGTGATCCAAGTTATTACCCACAGCGCGGTAAACGTTTATTTAAAGTTGTCGTTGACTAATGAAAGTAACACCGCCAGCGTATTAATTACCAAAAAGAGTAGATATAAAATCGTAACCTTTGATATTTAAAAGCAGGTAAGTCGAAACATTGCCAACTATACTTGCTAAGCGATACCAAGAGATTAATGTTACTAATAATTTAAATAACTCAACAGTTTTATATTTTTCGGGGCCTGTTTCGTAACTAGTGGTAATTGTCAGTATTCCTTGACCCCTTGACCTCACACCAAGACAGAATCTTGAGCTAAAATGTACAGACTGGTTTAGCTATTCGATTCCATGAGCTTAATCTAGTGTTTTTGTACAAAAAAAATGTAAGAAGTCAGAACCAATTACCGTTTTCTATTCAATTGGGAAACCGCCAATTTTTTTAATACACCAGAATATGGACAGGAATGATAAATAATTAATTTTAGATTTGGGTTTTCCATTTATGATACGTAATTTCAATCGTAATCTTCTTTTATTGAAAACCAAACCAGTCCCGAACTAGCTCTCAATAAGTCGATCTCTCAGTAGCATTACGAAGAATAGGTAGCGTCATACTTATGGAACATATCTTATAAACTTATGCTATTAGTAATAAAATATATAGCTAGCTCCTATATAGGCATAGACAATATGGAGTTGAAGCACGTATTTAAAAACAACAGATAAAGATAATATATATAATATGTAGGTCGATAAGACATTAAAATAAATTTGTCCTGTAAAAAAATTCCCATCTTATTTTAGGACACGGTATACCCAGCTATATCATGTCTTTAAAACTTTCACGTGTTTAAATCGGAAGTTGTAAGAAAAGTGAGTCATAAGTGGCCTCATAGTAGCTGCCAGTTCAAAATATTCACCTCTGAGTGGCGATTTTTTTAAATCCAAATTTGCTGATAAAAACTTATTTAATTAGCTTAAATTTTAATGAATGAATGCTGCCTTATTTGATTTTGAGATAATCCAAACCCACTAAGACGTTATCTGAAGTACTATACTAAAGATAGTAGAAGAAACCATATCGATATCCGATTTCAAAACAGTTTTATTTGAGGTTACAGTACATAGAATTGAATCCTATAATTGTGTGAGTTTTTAACAATAACTTTCTGGTTTTAACAAGGCCATTTAACTGTGTTTTTCAAGCTCTTCCTGTACTTGCTTGTCACGCGATAGAGTACGCTCCCATTTTCAAAGTACTAAGTTAGTATTAACAGTTTAAAAAAACCCAAGTCTTGCGCTTGAAATTACCAAGAATCAACGTACCTTAATTTCCACCCCGGAAACCTACAATACGCCAATTGCTGGAATTTTAGAAAATATCAAAAAGGCCCATGTACATGTAGTTACTAGTTACTAGTTATACAATACGTAACAAGCCGTTCATGTTTCAACTAAAAATTTCCTCATTAAAAATACATCCTAAATTAAGGTTATAACCCTGTTATTCAAGTTATATATAACAGATAGGGAATTTTTTTGTTATTCTTCTATATCTCATAATCTAGGTAAAATTTCGTAATACCTTAGATTTAATGAATTAAGAATTATTGTTTAAAGGCAGTGTGCTAAATTTTGGATGTCTTTGGACATCTATAAATGATTTACCAATTAATTTTGTTTGACCTGGGGTCAAATTCTGTTAATGACCTTAAGGTCACGATGATCTTATTAATTCAACCAATCATCTCAGAACTAAAGTAGAAGGAGCATACTGCGACAACCCTTTTCAAAGGGCTATATTGATTTACATGGAAATAAATTTGAGGCGAGGAACGAAAAATTGCAAGGGGTTCAATAATGACTAGATTTTAACAATTCTCTTTCCGAGAGATCTTGGGAAAATCCCACTTCAGATTAACTAACTCTTAATAATAAAAAAACATCCTGAATTGGTAACGGGAAAGTACTACCGTATTTAAAGGTATTTTTTATTTAATGTTAAAAAAAATTGTATCTTCATTCTTATTAACAAGTAGTCTCTTGGAATCAATTTCGAAGAATTATACGATTGTAATACATTGTTCCTTTTATTATAATATTTTTTCCCCTAGAGATAACCTAACAAAATGTCCAGCCACGCGAGACATATATCGAAAATAGCTAAATCAGTATTGGCCCTCTCCGCTGGCTATCCGCTTATTTTGAATATCTTCTGATACAAGTGTATTTATTTCGGATCTGTGGGTTCGGTTTTTACCAGGAAAAACTCCCGCGAAAACCTCCTCGCACCCGGACACACGCGCGCATAATAAACTTTGGAAAAATGCTTCGAGCGCCAGAAATGACTCTCTCTCTCTCTTTCTCACTGGCAAGCTTCTTACCTGTGACTTCTCTCTCATAAAGGTAAAAATTTTGGTATGATGAAACAAGATGGTCTAAGACCAAAATGAACCTACCTTAGGGCAAAATGTCATTGAACATTTTCAACTCAAAACAGCCGACTTTACTTCGTTCTTACCATACCCTTTATATAGATAGTTTTCACTGAAGAAAATTCCCCATCCCCCAACCTCACTCAGCTTAAACTTCAGTACAGTGTTGTCGGGCAATCCGTGGGTCAAGTTGTAGACAAGTACCGAGTGAAACTGAACTGCTAGCTAAGAAAATCAAACAAAGTGATTTGTTTAAAATACGAATGTCTTCTTTGAGCAAACGATGTCTTTAAATCAAGTCTATCAATTGCGAAATAACTATTAGCATTGCGAAATGAAATCGCTGGTTTACGGTTATTTCAAAATCGCATCTAACCAATAATTTATATGATTATCCGTTGCAATCAATGCCTGGACGGAGTTAGTAGCATTTGAAGAAACGGTTGCGGTAGGCACCTGTTTGGAGGACGATTCTAACATCTTTTACCTGGTGTTACGATGAAACGAAACGGGGCGCAGCATTGGAATGACTCAACGGAAACGTTAAATTATTGGATACGAGGAAGGTGACGTCACTAGACCAAACGGACTAGAAACTGTTTTTAAAATTTTAATCATTACAGTTTTAATAGGGTCGTTTCGCTTGAATATCCACGTTGACTTTTATCGTGTAAATAAAGAAACGTGCGAAGTGGTTCCATAGAGAACTTTTACTCTAACAATTCATCTCACCCACGCGCTTACCTCTCTCGTTTAATTCTCTTTTAATCCCGTTACCGGTAAATGTGAATGGTTTACTCCGTGTGTGTTATCATCGTAAAAAGGATTAATTTTTGTCGCCATGCAAAGCGGCGAAGCCAACGATCCATTTCAATATCAAACGGTAGGTTTCGTTTAGATCTTTACTATTTATCTTTAACAAAACATGATCTTGATGTCTTTCTACCGCTGCTGGTTAGCCTTGAATATTTAGAAAATTGTTTGAAACTGGTTTAAAAAGGTCGCGATGAAGAAAGAAAGTTTCGCTATGTTTAAAAGTATTATCGCCTCGAGTGGAAGTTAAGTGTTAAGTTGGGTTTCTTTCAAAACGGACACTTATTTATGATTTCAATATTGTAAGTACAATATATTTAACTTAATTACTAATTCTGGTATTGGTATGACGCGTTTAAGATAAATGGGAATTGTCTCGATGGTAATCGTAAGTGAGATTTAATCAGTCATCAAAGTTCAAACGAAAGTGATTGAGGTTAAGTCTAGAATTATGGTGAAATCGTCTTCAATGTCGTAGAAACCAGGGCCACCGAGAGTTTGCGGGCCCGGGGGAAATGACGAATTCGGGGGGCCTCATCAGATGACCCAGGCCCCCTAGAAAGTACTGGCCCGGGGAAAACTAACCGTATGACGTCCGTTCTAGTAGAACATTATCAGATTCGTTAAGAAAACCATATCTGTTAATTCCTTATAAATTTCCAATGTTTCTAAAGTAAGTTGAAATGCTAAGCCTAACGCTTATTTCATAAAACAAAACTGACATATCGGGATCTTAAAACAATTAGCTACCGCAATTACACGTGAAATTTCTGCAGAAGCCGCGCGGTCTTTATATGGTTATGAACATAATATTGAAGTCGTTTTAACGAACAATTAATGCAAAAACAATCTTTCAAACTGGGGTCTACTTTTAAATTCGATATAGCAATTCATTAGAGTTGAACAATAAAAATCGGATCAGAGCAGTTGAAATGTCTCTTACAACAATACCACTCATCAAAATCTAATCATCAATTAAGATTAAGCACTAATTTTAAATTAATTCTTCGCGCGAAAGGTCTTTGCCACGATTAGAACTAACGAATTCCGAGTAAATTTTCTGACGTTATAAAATAACCCAAAATGAATACAATAGGTAAACATTTATAACTAAACTATATTCGGAGTTCGTCAACCGTAGCGTCAAGATGAAAGCGACGCAAAAAAAAAATATTTCTACGAAATGTTAAACATTCCTTTAACATTTCTGTTCATTTTATTGGTATTATAATTCGTATGTATCTTCGGTGTTTGTAGAGACGGCACTTATTTTTAGGGAGTTGATTTAAAGGTTTTTAAGAATCTGGGAAAAACCCAAAAGCGGGAGCATCAGTTATCCTTGAACTTGATGTGAGTAGCGAAACAACTTTCGCGTAATGCAAAATATCTAAAACATGGTTGTTCGGTAATTTACAAAGTGTTTCAATTAATTCCGTGAGTAATTAAGTTGATGGGACTTATTTATTTTTTGAGGAAGTTAGTTCCATTCTTTCCTGTCTCTGTTTGTTTAATCTAATAATTATAGGCATAGATATGGTAGGTACATCTGTACTTTTATCAGAAAGTACATAGATATTTTTCACCAGAAGGGAATAATAGAAGAAGTGTGGCACTCTGTATCCTCTTAAAACTTTAGTTATGTAACATGTTTCTTCCCAGGCGAGGGAATTATACATTTTGTTTGCTCTCCTGCTCATCAAACTTCAGATGGGCGTCATCGCACTGTGCTAGGGTGAATTCTATAACTGTTTGGTATTTACTAAATCCTCAGCAATCAACCCACAAACCTTGATTGTCTTGACGTGGGACAAAAACACACAAGCTTATAGAGTAATGATGAGGGAACTATTTATCGCGTATGTGATTCGGTTTAGTAACCTTGAGCACTCCAAATGTAAAATGATGTTGGTAAGAGTCATGTTACAATTACCCCTGGTAAAACAATACCTATAGTTAAGTTTGAAAAAACAAGGATGTTTAAATCCTAAGGCTTAAGGATGGTTAAGTATGGAGTGGGAATATTACATGTCATTATATTATATTAAACTCGAAAATGACCTTTACTTAAAATGAATTCAAACTTGTTTACCATAAACTTGGGGTTTTTCCAAGTTCACGATTATAATCACGGGGTTTCTAATTTAAATTTATAACTATCTCTACAACTTAATTAATTCTAAATTGAGTCCATAAAAAATTGTTCAATTTTAGGACCTTTGCTCCTAAAACCGGATGTATAAATCAAAATCACTCGAGTCCAGTTACGAAATATAAATATTAATTTTATTTTAAATTAATTTTGGGGTGGAAAGTTTAATTTGAACCTCATCAGCTCAAGAGAAAAATAGTTATTTTCAAAATAATACTAATTTATGTGCAAAATATTACGCGGATAAATCGGACTCTGTTCTCAATTGAAACATACAGGGTGGAACGGATCATACGAACACTTGAGTTGTTGATATACGGTCGACGGGAAAAATAGTAGGCATGACCTTCGACACCGAGTAGGACACGTTGAAAGCTATATAGATATTAGAAGAATGACTGATCTGATTTAACAATTAAGTAATACCGGGAAATTATGAAATAAAAATTTATATCTATATATATGTGCTCGTCTAATATGTCACACCCTGTATGCGCTGAGAGGATTAGCCTGGTCTCCTGGGTGTAAATTGTATCAATACTCCTTGTCTGAAAGCTATGTATTTAACTCTTATTCTCAAAGACTTTATTTTATTCCAAATTAACTTTAAAAAGTCACCCGAATTCGTTTGTGGTTCCCCCCTCGGTATATGCTTATGTTATTGTTATTGTTATGTTTTGAGCTATTTCAAACATTAGGCAATAGGAAACTAAAACATTAAGCACAAAATAACTTTAAACTAAGTTAGTTTAAAACTTGGCTATAGTGACGCATGATCCAAACCTTCACCCACACATTAAAAGTACGTCAAAACAACTGTTCGGTTCCGCTTCTTCATTCAGTTCAGTCCGATTCGATTCAAGAAGTGATATCTATTTTACTAGGGAGAAGGTATAAGATGCCTAAATATTCGCGCGCCATAGTCCCAGTCCCCCTTTCAAAATACAAGGGGGGACGTAAAAGGAGGCCGGGCTGTTTCGCCTCCCTCAGTCGTAAAATATGACTGTAATTTTCCCGTCATTCGCGTCGCGCTGACGTGAGTTTTCAAGAACCAATGAGATGCTGGTTGTAATTTAGAGGAAGCGGGGATTAACTCCAGACCTACGTTTGGACTGGAGATAAGCTGAAAATTTATACCTTTCCCTAATAAACTAGATATCACTTCTTGTTCGATTTCAAGCTGTTATGTACAAAACCACATTAAGGGGGAAAGCCGGATAATAGCTCGGAGCGCCATTCACGCCAAACGCGTTCGTTTAAACCCCGATTGTAGTTCCCCCTAACTGGCTAATCTCTAACTAAGCTTAGCGAGTTAGTTTCGTTGGTAGATTCCCTCTGCGTAAGACCTTCGTAATTTTATCCGTGTGACGTAATACCGGTTTAAAGTTTAGTCTGCTGTGGCGGGTTTCGGGGAAAAAACCCGCTTCTTAAAGAGCCTCTTGTCTAATTTCTATAAGAAGAAGATTCTGTAGACCGATACGATTTAGTCAATAGCGAATTGTCGAGCGAGCCAGACTCATTTATGCTTTATCGTGATTTCTAGTTAATTAACATGATCCCATTGTTCCTAATATCATGCCTCCTGTGAGACAAGGATTTATCCCCTTTGATCATTTTGATTTTGAAGACGTGATTGAGGTATGTCAATTTAGTTTATTTTCTTTTAGTTATCAATTTTGACAAGAGGGGAATTTCCCCACTATCTAAGTGATTATTAAGAGTTTTTGTATAAAACAAATGTTAGTTAAACTTGGTACTAAAACCTTTTGATGATTTTAAGCTCTAAGTAATGTCTGTAACAACCGAACTGATTGAAATTTCAAATATCCCTTTTGAAAGAGTCAAATTTAAACATTTAAAACAACTATTTTAAGGCGTCAATGCTTGAAAAAACTCGAAAAAAACGTTGACTGTAGTAGAACTTAACCTTGAAAAGGGTAGAGTTTAATATTGATAAAAAAGGTTCCCCTTCTAAGGGTTGATGTACAGGGTGTTTCTGAAAGCTCTGTCTTAAATAAAGGGGATGTTTTTTGGAACGATTTTGAGTCGAAAATGATCTATGGCAGTTTGCCCTAAGGTTCTCCGTTTTCAAGTTATGTTTGGAGTGTTTTACGGATAACCCCTTAATTAATTAATTAAAGTAGCGTTTCTTAATTAAATTTAAGCTATTATCCGTAAAATACTCCAATCTTATTTGAAAACGATGGCCCGGACGTCAAGTTACATTTTCAACTCGAAATCGCCCAAATAACAATCCCCAAACACCCTGTATAAGACGTAGACAACCCGCGAGTCTCTCGTGATCATTTCCCTGTACAGGGTGAAGCGTATTGTCGCAACATGATGAAACCATAAATTACTTTTAAAATATGGGTTTGCCACCTTGTTATTGGTTGGGGTTTTTTCCCTTTGAAGCAGCCGCCCTCTATATTGATTCTTGAATTTATAATCTAAAGTAAGCTCTAAAAGAAACAAATATTTATTATAATACATCGGTTTATTTTAAATGATTAAATTTCGAGTATTTAGACAAAAACTTGTTTCTTCTAAGCAATTAAACGTCACGTGTTAGTTGTTTTTAAATCTCACTTAAGATGGCGTTTAGGTATTTTATATATTAAAAAAATTAATCGCTATTGAAGCCCCCCCCCCTTTGTTCGACATCCCCCTAACGGGGAATTTCCCGACAAGTAGATAACCACATTCCGAATTCCGTCTATTGCACCAGAGAAACTAATACGCGTTTTTAAGCTGCAGCGAAGCACGTTACGTCTGTGTGTGTGGGTCTTATAAAAAAAGTTTATTTCTTCGAAAGTGTACATGTATTAAATGGAAATGGGGTTTTCCATCTTCTAAAATACCTTACTTTTCTTTAAAACTCGTAATCGAAAATACCTTAAAAGACTTGATTCAAGTTATAAAGGTAAATTTGTTTCAATGTGTTCAAATTTATACTTTCTTAAGTTTGATTACGTATTTTCAATTTTATCTTTTATTTTCGGATTCAATGTTTGACGCGATTCTTTAGTTTAAGTGTTATCTCAATGATTGTTAGCTTTTTTATACCAAAGTATGGTTTTATATCATTTTAGTTTATTTTTGATTAAAAATAACAACAACAGCAAAAAAACCCCAAAAGTATTTGTTATCACTTAGAGGCAGTGGAAATGTTTGTACCATGTAAACATTATTGTAACTCGTTTGGGGTTTTTCGCGTTTGAAATATGCCCAAATTTACGACGTCACGCTACGTCATTTATACCATTATGCGTGATCCCAGAGCGCTTCTCTGTCACAAAGAGTTTGCTTTATATAGTTAGATTCATGGCTCCATGGCTCGCGCCCCGTTAACGCGTAAGGCAATAAATTGTCATGCGTTTCAAATTTGACATGCCTTTAAAATTTTGTTTGTCGTAAAATATTTCCAAAAAACATTTATAGTCATTGAGGGGCTTGGCGTGTCAGTCGGAAAAACACGTTTTTGTCTGTACAGGGTGTTTCATTTTGTTTAGTTCGAACGGGGACGTTGTAGTAGGAACCAACCTTGCAAGAGCGCGCCAAGAATTTTTTTTTTTTTTTTTTGAATCTGACTCTAGAAAAGATACCAAGTGAAAGGGAAAACTCATTTAAAAGTACTTCATGAATCATGATCGAGTTGAACTTGAGACAAGATTATCATGAGATTATCTAGTGATTATAAATTCGCGTTATCGTGTCTTTCTAGAAAACTTTGGAAGGTCGAGGTTGTAACATAGCCCTTCCTGTTCTTTGTACTTAAAAAAAAGAGTATAAATTATATTAACTTTATTTGTTCCTTAATTGCCTTACTCAAATGGCAATAACATTGGTAAGAAAATTACTGTACTTTACGCGGTTAATAACCGAAGAAAGCATTCCATTAACCATTATTTAAATTTCCATAGAGATATTTATTAAAGAATCAAACTCATATTTGTATAACTAGACTAACATAACTGAAAAATTTATATTTAGAACAATTGGCACCAACAAACAATGGGGGAAATAGGACCGGTCACGTATTTTCAAGAAGCTTATAGCGTTCCTGGCGCGTATCCTACAAATTGCGCCGCCGCTGCGCCAGGTATGGTGGACGAAAGTACCTGTTCCGTAAATCAAACCGGAGATATTCAAAACTACACTTTGTTGACGCCGACATCAACATCCCACTCTCCTCATTCTTCGCAGGCCGAATTTATAACGCCACATAATAATTATATTAAACAAGAAACGTATCCGTATTTCGGCTCCCCAACAAGTACGTCATCTTTTCAGTGACTCGCGCAACCCTTGTACGCGCAGAACGGCGTTGTCAGTCAATTGTACCTGTACTAATGCCACTTTATAACACCATGCAGATGCGTATTTACAAATTACAGAAGAACCATTCAACAGGCACCGTTTTAGGTACCAAAGTGAACGTGGTTCCCATGGTGGGATGAATGGTGAACGATCCAAAGAGGTTAAAAAGACGCACCCAACCGTTAGGGTACGTTTTTAAGAACTAATTGACTCTTCGGAATTTTAATTAATACCTTATGGTTATAATTATAGTTAGTCAACTTTAATGGTGACCCGAGTCAAGTGAGCATTAGAGCCAGTTTATGGACTGAGACTAATCCACCAGAACCTCACGTACATAAACTCCAGGGTAAAACATGTCGAGCGGATTATGGAGACTGCATTGTTCCATTGGGCAGTGATATGACGTGCTGTTTTTCGGGTCTGGGAATTATTTTCACCGCCAAGAAACAAGTACCTTCAATATTATACCAAAGAAAGCTCGACAAACTTGGAGAGGCAGCTGGTATGTAAAACGTTTTCGAGACGAAGAGTGGTAGATGTCTACTCTCTTCAAGACGAATTTCAAGTAAAACACTTAACTAAATATAAACGAAGGTGTTTATTGGGTTCAAACAGGCCTGATATCCGACGAAGACGATAAACAATTGAGGTTAGACGCTGAAAATGACGCTAAGAAGCTGAACATGAATTCAGTCCGGATTCTTTTTGAAGCCATCCAGGATAATCAAGTATTTGCGGATGTTATGTCGAAACCAATCTTCAATCAAAGTACGTTTTTAATTTTAACTCGGTCACGGTGTCTAATACGATAAAATATCAGAGTGTACCAAATCAGGGGAACTCAAAATCACCAGAATAAGTCGTTACGCTGGATCGTGCCGAGGTGGTGATGAAATATTCATGTTTTGCGAGAAAGTTAATAAAAGTGAGATATAATTGAACATTAATAAGTCAAATCCAGCGGTCGTGATTTAACATAATTTTTAAAAATGGTATGGTAGAAGACATAAAGATCAGATTCTTCGAAATTGACGCGATGGGAAACCGTGGTACCTGGCAAGATTTTGGATCTTTTACTCCGGAAGCGGATGTACATCATCAGGTTGCTATCGCGTTTAAAACTCCAAAGTATCACCATACAAATATAACAGCGCCAGTTAAAGTTCGTTTCGAACTTTATCGTCCTAAAGACAGTGAATGTAGCGATTCTGTTGAATATACTTACACTCCAGAGAAAACAGGTTTGTGTCTTCTTAACCGAAGTGTACGATAAATATCGAGATGTTAATCGACGCGAAACGATTGCTTTTTATTTAGATGACGAAGTAATATCTCGAAAACGAATGAGGACTGAACCTCATGGTGGCGAGGATGATGGACAATACAGGCAACATCCTAGTCAAAACTTCCAGTATCAGGGTAACAGTTTTCAAGATAACAGTGGCGGCTCATCAGGACAGATGTTTCCAAATTACGACGCTGGTAAGTAACAATATTTCAAGACGCAACTTTATCACTTCCAAGAATGGAGAGCATAATTGTTTGCGCTTCAGGCCAAGGGCAAGGCGCGTACGGAGGCTTCACTTATTCAACGACTGATAGCTCAAATGAGTCCAGCAATTCTAGCTTCCCAGCCAGTAGTACATCGAATCCTAGTTTGAGTCCTCCTTTATCAACACTGATGGCAAGCTCCTACAGAAACCCACCTAGTTCGGCAACCGAAACTTCCAACGATTCTAGTGATTCCAATTCAATACAAGCTCTACTGGACTTTAATACAGCACCTTCATTAGTGACGCCAAACATTGGAGATGAGTTCGATTTCATGTCCTACGATGGTGTTGGACGGGATACGCGAAGAAGAAACACCGCTGGTAAGTTTCTGGTTTTAAATATTTTTAAGAAGCGTAGCGTCATAGGGTATGTCTCTTGGTAAGTCTTCGGAGTTCTGTGTTTTACGCGTGCGCAGCGGTAGTTTATAAAGGACTTATTGATGTAAATTATTAGTGGACGTTGCAGGTTCTTCCATTGTGACATTGGTCCCAGAGGTTGCGGATCTCACAATGGCGGTTGCCGAAATGGGTCTCACAGAGGTTATTGATAGACCGATTGAAGGTACTTTATCTGTGCCAAGTATTATTCGTAAACGAAGCGCCAGTCTTGTGGAGCAAAAAGACGTGAAAGCCATCGAAGAATCGAACACCTTGCAATTATTCGCTAATAAACTCGCAACTTCCATGAGACAATACGCCAGGACTGGCGATTCCAGGGCGGTCATCAGGCCATTGAGAAGTCTAATGGCCAAGCAGGACCAAGATGGAGACAAGTACGTTAATTTTGAACCATTGAAACTGTGCGTGCTATTCTAGAACATGCATTAAATTTCATTGGTTTATGTTTTCAGCACACTTCACCTAGCCATAATTCATCAATCGCACAATGAATATTTAATACAGCAGTTGCTCAGCGTTATGCCAGTCGCGTTCTTAAACAATACCAATAATCTGTTCCAAGTTAGTTGTAGTTATATTAGTGTAGTAATAGTATAAATACTAAAACTTCAATATTTTTCAGTCACCATTACATTTAGCCGTCATCTTGGACAAACCGTCGGTCGTTCAACTTCTACTGATGAAAGGAGCCAATCCCGCTATTCAAGACAAAGATGGGAACACAGCCGTTCATCTAGCGGTATCTAAGAAACGCGATATGTGTTTGGCAGTTCTTTTGAACAAGCAAGCCTATGTCGGAAGGAAAGCTAACTTTGATTTCGCTGATATCTTGAACTATGACGGTAAGCGATCTTATTGAAAGGACATCAGTTGAAAATTCAGCTAGCGTGTGACAATTTGTGACAATTACGAATTTGCTTTCGGCGTTTAGGTTTCGCTGCCATTCACTTAGCGGTACACGCTGAAGATGAAAATTGCATTAACAAATTAGCCGATGCTGGAGCTAATATCAACATTGGCGATGGTACCAGCGGAAAAACCGCTTTACACTTGGCGATTGAACGGAAATCGCCAGTTGTCGACTGTCTCCTTCGACAGGTCAGTTACCTTAATCGCAACACGCTTGTATTTATAATGTAAAGTAATGTTTTGATTAATATTTGATTGTTAGATTAAAATTGATGTCGATTCGCAAGATTTCTCTGGGGACACACCATTGCATTTGGCTTGTATTCAAGGCAACGAAGAAAGTGTCTTACAACTTATGCAAGCGGACGCGAATCCCTTAATTGAAAATCATATATTACCCGAAGGAGTACAAGAAAGTGACGTACCGCGTGGTGTCACACCATTTGACGTTGCTGCTCAAACCAATAATGATTTGGTAAGCTCAGCTTAAAGGGATGTACAATCAGTTATGTATGGGCGTGTCTATAAGACTCAAGAACTATATTTTTTAGTAGTAGTGTTACTATTTCCTGGAGTAGTGATTAGGCTGTCGTCTGCTTGAACGTCTGTTTCTACGGTAGATGCCCATTCCCAAACAGGGCCGGAAATAAGAAAAATTTCTTATAGGACATTTGTCCAGTGACCCCCCGTTTGACTGCAAAATTTATAGGACATTGTCCACTGGAGTGTGCAAAAATAGTGTCGCATCTTCATAGTCAAACTATCAAAACTTGGGAAAATTTATTGGTCAAACTGTCCAGTGACCCCCTTAGTTTTTAAAAAAATTATGGGACATTTTAAAATTTTATTGGACAATGTCCAGTGTCCTGTGCTTATTTCCGGCCCTGTTCCCAAATCCCAATGCACTGATAATGCTACGAACTTCACGCATGCTCAGTAGAGCTATATTTGATGGAAGATAAGTTTGATATAGGCCCCGCCCATACATAACGGATTGTACATCCCTTTAAGATCGCTTTTTATAAGATTTTGAACAGTTTTTGTTAAAATTATTATATAATTTTAGATAAAATCTATATTGGCTGGTGAGGTTCCAGCTGAGCTCAAAAGAAGGATTAGCCTTTCTAGAAAATCATCGGTACAGGAAGTGTACACTCACGATTGTACCGCAACCCAAGACTTTACCAGTCAATCTTTAACGTCACAATCAAATTCGCAAAATTCACAAAAAATACATTTAAGCAGTACTAATGATTCTGGTTACACAAGTGGTAAGTGAACATCTACCGTGTCCTTTTTCAATAATAAGAATTTTCATGGATCAAATATTCGCATGGTGTCAATGTTCTTTAAAGGACCACAATACGAAGAAATACCAGAAGCGCTAGTAGAGAAACTGTGCCAATTACTCGACCCGCCAAACAAAGGTTGGCAAGATCTCGTTGAAATCCTGATTGGACAAGAACACGTCAAAAACTTTGAAATACTTCACGAAGAGAGTCCAACGAAGGGAGTGCTTGAACATTTGAAGGTAAATGAAAATGATGATTATTAATTTGTCTGTCGTGGTTTAGAATGACTTAATCTCTTTATGGTCGTGGTATTATTTACAGAAACAAGGGAACCTAACAGTTGAGACCTTAAGGACAGTATTTGAAGCGTCAAATCTTCCATCGGCTCTTGCCATCTTCGATAATTATTAAAATAAATTCTTGAGTAGGTTTTTACCGAACTTTTATGTGTTTTAAGCAAAAAAAAAGGGTTTGTGATAAGTACGTGTAATTGATATAAATATGTTTTATTGATCAACATTGTCATATCTTAAATTTTATTAAAAACAATCATATTTCTAATTATTTATTCTTCATTGGTACATTTTATAATTAAGGGGCTTGTCCGACCCCCTCTTTTTTTTTACCAACCCACCCTCCATGTTAAGCTCTATGTCACACCGTCCGACAAGCCCCTTTAAAGGGATGTACAATCCGTTATGTATGGGCGGGGCCTATATCAAACTTATCTTCCATCAAATATAGCTCTACTGAGCATGCGTGAAGTTCGTAGCATTATCAGTGCATTGGGAATGGGCATCTACCGTAGAAACAGACGTTCAAGCAGACGACAGCCTAATCACTACTCCAGGAAATAGTAACGCTACTACTAAAAAATATAGTTCTTGAGTCTTATAGACACGCCCATACATAACGGATTGTACATCCCTTTAAAGCGAGTCTCGGCTCGGCTGTAGTTTAGTTTAAACAAACACCACTATAGATGCTCCCATAATTGAGGGGGTGGCGTTGACTGACCCTCTAAGCATAATTAGCAAAGGCTAGTTTTAGGTCCGCCCTCTGATTGTCTCCTGCCTAGCTTTGGCAATGTAATATTTGTATGTAGGAGACTAGCCAGAATGTTAGGGGTGCGCTGGAGCAGACAGCTGCTTTAATTACTGCGTATTAGGAGATTATATTTCAAATGTTACGGATTACGCGTGCAATTGTCAAAATCCTTTGAGTAACGAAAAGGGATACCATTACGGTAATTCTCCTGAACGTGCAGATATAAAGGGAAATACAATATAACGCGATAGGACATCGCTTAATGCTTGATTCCTTAACGAAAATAAAGGTAAGCCAGTTGAATCTTATTTAAATTTAATTTCAAATAACTTTTGTACAGTTTTGAAGTTACATTATATAATGTTCGTACGATTACTATTTACCCATCACGACACCCGCCAATTGCATAACATTCATATTTTTGTTGCATTGCTGGCCGGAAAAGAAATTAATTTAATTATCAAGTACCAAAATGAACTTAAATTATAATTTACATTAATAACTTGGTATGCTCCTGGAAGATTTCCCATTACAACCTGCCGGACTTCGCCATTCATGCACTGATAAACGGAGTTCTGTAAACGAAATTTGTTTGAAAAAGTGGAAGAATGTTTTTGTTGAAAAACTAGTATCTTACAGCGGCCGGTGTCCCTACTACGTTACACAATGCTACTGCCGGATTAGTCGAGCCAGATGGGAGCGTACTGCTGCAGGAGCCACCCAGGCTTTGTATCATCTATGAATATTATTAGAGTTTTATTAACCCTGGATATAATTTTAAATTTATAAAGGTGAATAAATTTACGGCGCCATGTAATGCCGGGTTAGCTTTTTTAACGCAGTTTATGTAGGCCATCTGTTGAGCTTCCGTATATTTAGGAGCTGAAAGAACGAAAATTATTACGTATTTCATATCACATTTATTTAACTTTTCATGAAGTTACTACTTTAATATAAGTAGTTTTAACTTCTTAACCGCGTCAATTTAAAGTTTATCTCGCGAGAAAAAGGTTAATAGTGAAATTGTTAGTCATACAACATTTGCCATCCTCCAGCACTTGGCCAATAGCTTGATCGATGCCACCCATAACCGTACCGACAACGGAAAGAGAAACCAGTATCAAGAGTCCGAACATTGCTGTTATTTAAAATATTTCTGATGTCGCTGAACGATGTAACTTCAATAGCAAACTTTGGTTAATTTAAATAACGATGTCGTTGCCAGTGGTTTTTATTCCCTCGAATTGGGAGCATGTCGAGCCTGACATGGACGCCTATGAATTATAACACAAGGTTATGCCTCGGATTTCGTGTCCCCAATCACGACCAACCTTTGCGATTTCAGTCCGCGAAAATGGGGTGAAATACACAGGCTAAAGGTTAATAACACTGACACTTCATAGCCTCGCGCACCGTAGCTTTACATTATGGCACCATTTCTAATATTTGTTGGTCGTCGTGTTTTCTGTTTGACCTGTTTGAAATATGAGAATGAATTAGGCCAAAAGTCTAGGCCTACTGCAATTTATTATTATAAGGTTAATGAAGGCCCTTGTAGATATTACCTAACAATCTTCCGTAATGATAAAGGAAAAAAAAAGTCACATCTTTTCACAAAATTTCCGATAGAAATAACATGGGATTTTTCGTGATGGTTCCCCTCCAGTTACTTAAAAACTAAAGTTAAGTTACTTTCCGGAATACACTTAAATTAACGAGCAACTATTCAGGGTGTGCCTTTTCCAAGTTTCACCAAAAACAATTAATTCTAAATATGTTATTTTAATTAATTTGTAATTTATGGCAAAACGTTTTTCTCTGTACCAAGCCAGTTTAAAATGTTGGCACCTTTAAAGCAATTTTTTCCTATTTTCGTGCTGGTTGATAAAGAAAGTTGGTTAATTGCTGTTTTATAAGGGATCCCTTGACTTGAAATGCTGAAATTTTGTAGGAACGTTGGTCTTTAGTACTAAACGGTTATTTGGAAAGATTTTATCATACATGGCCCTGCGATCAGTTACTGTTACTGAATGTTCCTGACGCGATAATTGAAGTAAATATTTTACCTACACTATACATAACCATTGTTTACACGTTTTGAAGTACACCTAATAGGTCCTTTACCTATAGAGTATTTATAAATTGCAATCTTTAACGAATATAGAGATACTTTTAGCTATCTTCTTTTTCATTAAATGTGTTACTGATTTTCATTAACTATCGAGACGAGCAGCGTGTGTTTTACAACGCAGTTAAATAAAAAGATACTAAAGGTGAAAAAATAAGTAAATGACGATTTTTCCAGTATGCCAGTGGTGTATGTTCAAAAAACTGAACTAAATCTCAAATCTACAAGAACAAAAAGACAATGGAGTAAGTCTAAAAGTCATTTATTTTAAAAACTACAAAAACAGAAAAAAAAATGCTTTAATATTTAAAATTTCTGGGTTATATAAACAAAACTGTGTTTGACACGCGCGTGTTGATCTAATTCTCATTTTCCAATTATTTACTCGTACTGGCTTTCGTACTAAATCCTAGATAAGGCCTAGGTCGAACCGAACCTTAAACGTACCTGTACGATGATAGAAAAATTGGGACAGTTCGTAATCAAAATAATTTCGTTAAATTGTAATTGCACTTTGTGCGACGATCAGGTACTGTTTATTTGTAAATACTGAAATGATGTAGTTGATGACGTAACTGTAATTATTTGGCCTTTTCTTCCACTTTATTCCATTTGGTCCACGATACCAAATATGCTAATTTATCTTTCAACCCTTTACGAGTGTAATTGGGGAATCCATACTGGTATCTTGAGGGCCAAAACGAGCCAAACCTCGGGATGAGGCCCAATTCTTGAACACGCTTATATCTTATCTTCGCGAATCCCGAGACGTTCCACACGATACTTAACATCCATAAAAGCAAGTCCAAGTACTTGGCGTAGGCCACTGTCTTGCATTTGTGAATAAGTCCTTCGTGACCTTCATTTATTGTAGGTTCCATGTTGCACCTTTAAGTATTGAGAAATGGTGTTGAAGTATTCACAACAAACGCAACAAAAGTATTAATTTCACGAAGTAAAGGGGTGAAACTAAAAATATGACAATAGGGAAAAATTGTGCCGGAAACGACGTGAGATTCTTTACGTCATTGAATGTCATACAGAGGTTGACTTTAAAACAATATAAAAATTACTAAACCTCAGTTAATTAAACTTACATCTAAGTTGAGTTAGTTAAACTATTTCGTTTATAGTTTTTAGTCGCCCACCTTACAGTCGAAGCTCCACTTGTACGTTTTTATGAAAGGTCTTTGGCACGTTACCATAGTAACACAGACATTACTAGCTATTTTTAATCGACTCACCCGGTCTCTTTCACTTAAAACACTAGTGTGGTTGGTGGTCGATGAAGTTTGAAAATAGAAATAACAAGAAGGTTAAACCTAAGTTTATAGTTTCACCAAAATAGGACATGGCAAATAAGAAATTTTGAAAATAAGTACTTTTATTATTAAATAAAAATGCATTTGTCTTAAATATAAACCGGTGTAATAATTAACGTAGACGTTCCAATCTACTTTTAATGAATTCCGCAGCTACCAACTGAGGTCGTAGTTCAAAATCTTCCTTCTCTTTAGCCGTAATCTGTACTTGGTCCCCTAGTAGTCTGTTGAGGAGCGTTACGCAAATAACCAACCCTGTAATGAAATCCCAAAAATGTGTATACGAAAACAAACGTAACATCTTTCAAGTCAAGTTTGGCGCCAGAAAAAAATTGCATGCGCTTTTCAACTTTCGTTAATGATTAGACTTAACTCAGATTCTGGTCATACTTTTAATACATAATAAAATAATTTTACCTTTAATTCCACACGCTCCAAGTATAGCACCCATACAAAGTGATTCCATCTCTATATTGATTACTCCAGCATCGGCTAAACGATTTAAATAAACCATTTTATCTTCTTGACCATAGTTACAAATAGCTCCGTCCAGTCTTCCTTGTCCTGCGTCAACAAATATCTTTAAATTCTTCTCTATCCTAAATTATACCATGACTAAACAATTACCTTCGTAAAAGTCGTTTGCTGACATCGTTTTTCCTGATTTCACTGGAAACTTGAAAAGATTATTGGCTAAGGATTCGACTTCAGCTACTAATTTCTGGTCGTAGCTAGATGGTCTGCGTTCTTTTGTACCACAGACAGCCTGTAAAGTGTTACGAAAATCAAAAGAAATTAAATCCAATTTTACTTTTAATTTAACCCTAACCATTTCGTAGTAGTTGTTCAAACATTCGTCTACGGATGAACTTGTTATGGCTACGGTGCCTGGTTCAACTCCTTCAAGAAAAATGTTTACGTGTATTATGAACTTGTTTCGTTACCTTTCAATTGTTATTAATTAATATTCATACCAATTCCTCCTGAAGTACCAATTCTAATAAATATGACGTCATTTTCGCATTTTATGTGACGTATTAATTTAATCACCTCGTGCAGAAGTACCGTTAAAGATGCATTACCAATTCCATGCTTTACAATTAATAATTAAAAATGTATACACATTGTTAATCTTAATTACAACTGACTCGAAAGTAATGTTTTTTTTTCTTACATTAACAGATATAACAGGACCAACTTTGTACATGGAATACCGGTCAGCGTGTCCAGTTAAATCTCGAAGACCTTCCTTACTCACAGGAATGTTTAATTTCTCAGATAAGAGGTAAGCGAAATTTTTCATCCGTTTAGCCGAACCTCCCATACAAACAAACTGTAAACATAACCTAATTAATTAATTAACTTACAATATAAGAATAATTTTTATTACCTTTACGTCATCAAACATGGCTTTCAAATCGTTTGATTTGGTGCCTAATCCCAAATGGTACAGATAATCTTCTTCATCGTCTATTGTTCCACTCATCTTGATGTTTAGGGGTATTTTTTCTGAGTAAGACATGCTTTTTGTTAAATTACTTATGACAAGAACAGGTTTTGAATAGAAGTAGGGGGTAATTAGTTACTGTTTTATGGGTACAGCTTTACAAACAAGATTAAATTTGAATTCCGTTTATTTCATAACTAAAAGTTATCGTAGTACCTTATTTGCATATTTCGCCAGTAAAGGCTTTGCGAATTTTTATTCCACAATTTATGCCGATTATTAAAATTAAAATTAGTTTTAACTTACTTGTATAGATGCAAAACGGAACCAATTTCTCAAATTCACTCGCGTAGCGATTTTAAAATTGAATGTTTGATAAGGAAATTTATTAACCCAATAAGAAAATAAGATAAAATATATTTTTCTTAAGATAAATAAATATTAAGCCCATGATAAGAAGTAATCAGGCGAGAGACCATGAAACAATTTGACATGTCAGCGATTTCAAAGCAAGTTTTATGTTTTTATTGTGTAGCACACGTATCAGCTCTAGCGCTGTTATTGCGCAGTTATACAGGGTGTATCTGATAAGTCTGCCATAAGTGAAGGGGGATGTTCTTTGGGGGATTTTGAGTAACTTCTAAGGGCCACGTAATGTTTTCGAGTTATGTTTTGAGTATTTTTTGTATGACCCCTTAATTAAATTAGAAATCATTGTCTAAATCAGTTTCTTATGCTCATTAGCAAAATACTACTATCAATCTTAACTCAAAAACAGTGTCCCTTAGTTCAAACAAAATGGAGATAGAAGTTACACTTTTGACTCAAAATCGTTCAAAGAACATCCCACTTAATTTATGCCACCAGACTTATCAGAAACACCCTGTATATACTACAAATATGGTTTGACTTTTCAAGGTTGGTACAGTAAAATGAGAGTAAATGTAAAAGGAACATGAAATCGTTAGGCCTAAAACTTTTTGCAAGGATAACGTTATAAATCTCTGTAATCACATTTTCACATTACACTTAGTATTTCCAGTTTTTCAAGAGCCTTGGTTGATTATAAAATCATTGAAATGTATGTATATTTGTCAAACATGAATTTATGGAAATATTTTACGCTATTCTTTTCCGACAACAAACCAAATAAAGTCAAAACGAGGTGCAGTTGTTTTCGATTCTCTTTCTGTCATCGAAAGTTTTTTCGCTGTCAGAACCAGCTGAGACATTTAACGCATGGCCCTTCTGTATTCTTAATTTCCTCTTTAATTTAGTCACGTGACAATCCGCCCCTCATTCATTTCTATTTCCTCAAGCATCTTGAAGAAGCCATAACGTCTGGCGGTGGTTTACTCCATGCGCGGGAAAGTTTATTTCGGGTAAAATAGACTTGTTCCC
This sequence comes from Phalangium opilio, assembly GCF_054372755.1. Taxonomy (NCBI): domain Eukaryota; kingdom Metazoa; phylum Arthropoda; class Arachnida; order Opiliones; family Phalangiidae; genus Phalangium; species Phalangium opilio. The sequence goes on from NW_028324189.1 coordinate 1,161,221, forward strand.
TCAAAAAAAAAGTTGGCCTTTTTGCACGGTGGAAGATGTGACGGTGGCATTGCATAAAGCCAGCCCTAAGGCAAGTTCAGATATAGCCTTTAATCCAAACATCTCTACGGTTATTAGGAGGTGGTTCCCCTTGGCATCTAAGTCATCCTGACTTAAGAATTAAGGAACAGTTTCAAATAGTTTAATTTTGAAGATTTGTATATTTTTACTGTCTGTTATTTTTAAATGATAAGAGATACTTGGTTAAATGGTCCTGAAAGATTAATTATTTATAGGAAAAGTTTGTTTACTTTAATTTAACAATTACTTCTGATCTTAATTTAGGGTGTTTTTATTCCCGAGTTTCTGTAAATATGACCATAAGTTCATAAGATATGTTCACCATAAGTTTGTCACTAGTAACTTAGAAACTGGAGCTTGTCATGAAGTGATTGAAGTAGATCATAGATGCGAGGTAAAGCGATGCCTGGTCAGGCGCTGTCAAAGGCTTACTACAGACTAAATAAGAAGATTGACTGCAAAACAGAGTGTAGGACTTCAATTCTCGCTCGAACTAGCTCGAGCTGTAAGTCTCTAGCATTATGAACTTGTACAGGAAGTGTCATACTTATGGAACATATTTCATAAACTTATGATATGGCCTTATTGCTATTTTAAACCTCTTAATTGAAAACAAAAGCTCAAGTACATCTGATTCTTAAATAACATACGGTGATGTTATGAATGACATTTGTCACTCTGTCAAATTTGGAACTACCCCTTTAGAGAAAGAACCTAGTCATTCGTAGTACATGGAAAAAACTAAAGGTTCTTTGAGGTTTAAAATTATGTATTGGATCACATCACCCTCTAGTTTTCCGCCTCCTAATTTGGCAACTTCTCCTGTTTGAGAGGACGGTGCACTTTTAGTTCCTTTCCGTAGCATCTGAAGATTGACTTCTTACATGAGAAGCTAGTTCCGGTTTAACTATACACTGTCATCTTTTCGGAAGTTAAATCCCTCTTCCACGCTTCCTTTTCTAAGAGCAGTACCAAGAGCAACTCAACGCGGGAGTGTAAGAACCGTCACCCTCGGGGCCTACTCAATTTGCTGGCACCTAGAGCGCTGTAAACTCCATTTAGAAATTTACTCCTGGATGGAGTAGCACTTTGGTCGTGTCATCCCAAAATAGTACTTCAATCCCGACCTAAAAAACATCCTTAAGAGATATTAAAACTAGAGGAGGGGGCGGATGAAATACGTGACGTAATATTAGAAACCAGGAAAAAAAATATTAAAATATATATAATGCCATTCTTAAGTAGATTATAAATTATTCACGGCCATTAATGATACTAGCAGCGTTTTAGATGCGTGAATTTTAACGTTATACTATCTAAAGTATATAATTTAGTATTGTTGAAGTGATCCAGTTTGTAATATTGCTTTAGAGTTTTCAATGGAGCGATCGTTACTGCCTGTGAAAGAGTTACGAGTAATAATAACAGTACTGAAGTATTTAAAGATAACATCCGTGTTGTTTTAAAGCAAAGATAAAACTTAATTGTCGTAGAACCAACTGGCTATGATATAGATAAATGGCGTTAAGTTACGTACTGGTACTTATGAATGATGTGTATCTTAATTCAGTGCGTCATAAGTTTATAAGATATGTTTCATAAGTATGACACTACCTATACTTCGTAATGCTAGATACAGCTAGTTCGAGAACGACAAGCGAGAATTGAAGTCCTACACTCGGTTAATTTTGCAGTCCATCTTCCTATTTAGTCTGTAATAAGCCTTGACAGTGCCTCACCAGGCGTCGCTATACGAGAATCTATGACGTTTCACCTACTAGCTCTCAGTAAGCAGTGACAAACTTAAGGAACATGTCTTATGAACTTATGGTACACCTAAACCATCTAGGAAAATTGCAACGTCACATCCTGTTGCTAGTGTCATCTGTAATTATTGCAGTAGTCCAAAAGAAAATAATCACCCACCAGCGTGACGTCACCTGTTATTGCTTTCCCTACTGGAATGCCTATTTTTTTTAAACCCCGCTCTTATTGAAACACTTCCTTTACAAATGAATATGTACTTTTGCTCAAGGATTAATATGGTATTTAGCGGTACTAGTCTTTTAATCATTCTGATACCCAGGGCTTCCCCTCATCATATCTCGCGGTCGTGAGTTAATTTCCACCCTCCAAAAAGTCTAAGCCAAACTTTATTGTTCTCCAAAGAAGTCCAACTTGGAAGCATTAGAGCGTTAAGTCACGAAAAAAGTGCATGTGTTTTATATTTGTAGAACCAACTTTTTTCCAACGAAGTAGCTCGCGGTAAGTTCGTTCCAAGAGAAGCTATTTTTGGGAACTCTCTTCCTTTAACCGTGGAAAACGGTTGAAGTTTGAAAGGCAAGAAGAAGAAAAAAAACTTTAGAACCCGTCTATCTCGAGTAGTTTTGAAACCAATGCCAAAATACACTGACTGAACTGGATTTAACTTCTGTTTTCGCGATCGCTCTCGCGTTACGGAGGTTCAGTATGACCGTCTGCGTGTGATTTTTGCCTTGATCTTGGTTGGCTTTCTCTCGACAAAAACTCCCATCGAAAATTTGATCTAGTTTAAAATTTCAAGATTGAAGATTAAAGATTAAATTGTGTTACTGGGTATTGAAATACGACTGGATTAAAATAACCATGTTGGATGGACCGGAAACACCGCCAAGTGGACCTACTTTTAAAGCGGTCGCTCCGAAAGCAGGTAATTATGGTAGGGTTTTATGTTTAAATTCGTGTTGACAAGGTGGTGAAATATACAGGGTGTTTGTGATACGTATGCCATAAATTAAGGGGGATGTTCTTTGAATACTTTTTGTTAAGTTAAGATTGCATCCAGAGTATTTTACGGACGACCCCTTAAATTTAATTAAGAAACTGATGTAGACAATGATTTCTAATTTAATTAAGGGGTCATCCCTAAAACACTCAAATCATAACTAGAAAACAGTGGCCCGGACGGCAAGATGGAGATAGAAGTTATAGACTTCTCCTTTAACTATTTGAAAGGGTGTAAAAATGAAAATGTTCTTTTAAAAAGCGTAGGAATGAAATTTATGAAGATGTTCAAATATTTCCTTACTTGTCGTATTTAATTAAGCGTTCATTAGTGATTTTTTTATTCTTAAATATAATTAGTCTCGCAAGAAAGGGGTGTTTGATCAACCTACGCGAATATATACTTTCTTTATATTAATTCTTTCATTAAATGGCGAATTCCCAGAGGCCAAAAATTCGAGTGTGGGCGTGTCACCTCTATATTTTTTCTATTATTTTTAATACAGATGTATAGAATTTTAAGTGAAGAATGCTTGTTTTTGGATAAATTGAAAACTTGATTTTTATCAAGAATTTCTTGCGGTTTCATTTGAAGATAAGGATTTAAGCAACTAATTAAATTCTATTTTTGATTAACCGAGTCACTGCCAGCCAAAAGAGTGAACTTTCATTTAAACCCCCATTGAAAGAATCGAGGTGGTAATCACTATCAGATGGTTGTAAATTGTCCTACCATCGATTAACGATATGGCTTTTAAAGATAATGAGTAATCCTTTTAGTAGGGTCAAAGGTACAGCGTGTACTCCGATTCCGACAAGTGGTTAGCCCCTCGAAAAGAAACCCCTAGATGTTCATTTTCTTCTTGCTAACCCACGATAAGGAAGCGGTTATAAGACTTCTCAGTTTACCATAAGTAACGTAACAAAAATTAAGTATGACAATTCGAAATACGTTTTAAGTCAAAACTTCTATCTACAACACGGGAACAAACCGTCTAAAGTGTCATACTTATTGGTTAGTACTTTACTTATGACGTTACCACGCTCTTTCAATAAAAATCCATCTATTTCTAATTTAATACCGGTTGCCCTTAACAAGGTATAATAATTATACGTCAGATGCAAATACGTGATTAACGATTTGTAATATTTCTTTTGTAAACCCTAGAGAAGGATATGTGTCAGTATTATTTAAATAGCCCATCTGTGTACTGTGATTTAATTTACGAGGCAGTTTTACTCGGTACTATCTAAGCTCCGTGACTCAAACATCCTTGAATTGTAAAACAGGATAACCTTAGCCCATAATTAAGCGCAAGTACTTAGTAGATGGCGCTGCCCAAGTAGTCCATTACAAAATTTCAATCCATACACATTAACCATCGTAGTCCGGAGCGGAGTGTGTAAACGTGTGTAAGATTACGCGTGTAATAATGTGATTTTTGAGCAATGTTATTAATAAAATTTTTTGAACTAATGCGCGGATAATGGTAAGTATTTCATAATTTTTATATGTAAATTTTTGATTATGATTTTGTGATAATAAAACCAGTTAAGAAAGAAATTAACCTTGAAGATGTAAAGGGTAGCGTAGAAATCAAGTTATATTAGCTAAATCCCTCCGTTATCAACATGTGTTAAACATTTTTTTTTAATACTGGTGGCGTAACCATTTGAGTGTAATAAAATTTTTATCTGTATATTTTTATAGTATGGAGTCCTGGCGGCCAAAAAGAAACGCATCAGTCTGTGGAAATGACTGAAAAATCGGAAAATTCGAGTACTGGTAGTAAAGAGGATAAGGAAAATTTGTCGCCCATTTGGCAACCGTTCGGACCCCTGGATGATAAGCCCACATTTCGAAGCGTAAAACTTGATAATCTTCAATTTAATACGCTTCAAACAAATGTAAATTGCCTTAATTATTAATTAATCTAAAATTAGGGTAAGGGGCCATGCTTATAAAAATCCTAATTAACTATAATTTCGTCGCATTCTTTATTTATTTAACTATTTCTTGTAACAAATTGGGTTAATTTCGTTTAGACCTCAACATATTCGCTCTCGGAATCTACGAGTAGCACGAGCACTGGCAGTACCGTTCAATCTCAGGAAAAGTTATATCAAGAAAGTCAGGAACCCAAAACCGCCGTCAGTACAGCGACAATTCAACTTCAACAACCGCGAAAAAAACATTCGGCGGAAGCGCCCAAGACGGACTCTTCGCCAACGTTTACCCCAAATCAAAATGGTTCCGTCAGTTCGCCCGTCTCACCACCCGGAAATCAGTTTGGACTCAGCAGTGGACTTCCGGTTTATCAAAATCCAACAATCACTTTGCTTCAGAAAGCTAGAGGTAATGTATTATAGTAGTAATAGTTACGTACGTTTTCAGCTCAGCTTTAAGTAACGTGATTAACATAAGTGTGCCGCGTATTTTACGCGCCTCGATCGTGGGTCAAAAATGGTTGCGCCACGTTTAAATGTTTCTGTTTTTAGAAGGTCAAATACCAAAAGGAGCCAGATATATAGAAAATGTACCAATTAAAGGTATAATTTAATTAGTTGCTGAGTAATTAATTAATTAATTAATTACCTTCACGAGAAACCCGTAATTAACACCGCTATAAAATTACACTACTCACTCAGTATTGGCACTAATTAATCTCAATATTGGCACTAACGAAAACCTTGGCTTTTCTCTACTCTCTCTCTCTGTAGCTCTTGATTTTAATTATTTTGATTTTACCGATTAAGATTTTTAATTTTTGCATATATTTTTAGATAACGAACATAAAGAGCCATTTATAATTGGCGAAATGCCTTCGGTTGATGGAGATGAAAGTTACGTTGTCTATGCTATGCCTGTCAAAGAGGAAGGAACGAGAACAGTTACTACTATAAAAGCACCTGAAAAGTATGAAGGAATTGGACCAACTGAACGTGGAATACCCCTTAGTTTGAGAACGGTCAGTATCGTGGTTTTCACACGCGTCGCTTATTTTTTGAACCGACGCATCGTCTATATTGAACGCGTCGGTTCAAAATTAAACGACGCGTCGGTTCAAAATATAAGGGACGCACGCGTCGGTTCAAAACTAAGCGACGCGTCGTCTATATTTTTTGAACCGACGCGTACGTCCCTTATATTTTGAACCGACGCGTCGTCTATATATTTTTCAACCGACGGGTCGTCTATATATTTTTGAACCGACGCGTTGTCTCTATGTTTTGAACCGACGCGTCGTCGATATGTTTTGAACCGTCGCGTCGTCTATATATTTTTTGAACCGACGCGTTGTCTCTATGTTTTGAACCGACGCGTCGTCGATATGTTTTGAACCGTCGCGTCGTCTATATATTTTTTGAACCGACGGGTCGTCTATATATTTTTTGAACCGACGGGTCGTCTATATATTTTTTGAACCGACGGGTCGTCTCTATGTTTTGAACCGACGCGTTTGTCCCTTATATTTTGAACCGACGCGTACGTCCCTTATATTTTGAACCGACGCGTACGTCCCTTATATTTTGAACCGACGCGTACGTCCCAGATATTTTGAACCGACGCGTGCGTACGTCCCTTATATTTTGAACCGACGCGTAGCTGCGTTTGTCCCTTATATTTTGAACCGACGCGTGCGTTGGTCCCTTATATTTTGAACCGACGCGTAGCTGCGTACGTCCCTTATATTTTGAACCGACGCGTCAACAATATTGAAACCGACACGTGCCTAAATTTTGTTACAGGGGGTGAAAGACGAGTACGCCAGTGACTGGTACAAAACTATGTTCAAATCATTGCATAAGTTTGACAAGAATCGACCAAATGGTCAGTTTGAAATTTAATTCAAACTTGAAATATTCATAATTAATTAATTAACTATTTTATTAGATGATCTCCAAACAATCAGATACACTAGAAAAAATAGAACACCTCATTCGGGCGGCTATATGTCGGAACCCGAATATGAAAAAGACGGTAAGCGTCAGTCAATATATCACGCGATTATTTTTCCAGTACCGCGTCACTCACTGTGACTGTGGCCGTTGTAAATTTAACTGTACGCGTTGGCGGTGATGTTTTCTGTCCAATTAGCCTTATTCCTGATCAGCGCCACCTACCCATAGCGGCGACTTTGAGAACTACTGTAAGCGGCAAGCCAATCAGATGCCGCTAAAATCTGGTGACGTCACTGACTGGCACTCTCGGGTCTTACCAAAAATGACGTCACCAGATTTTAGCGACATCTGGTTGGCTTGCCGCTTACAGTAGTTCTCAAAGTCACCGCTATGGGTAGATGGCGCTGATCAGGAATAAGACCGCTAATTTAACCCTGTAAACAATTAATTAATTAACTTTCCAGAGGATTTTTACAAATCTCGTCTGAACGCTCGTTCTCATCGCCAACCGAGTGAAATTAAGTATCCGAGAGTTTCTAACCACCAACAGAAGGACCCTGCTTGGTATAATTATTACTTTGACTCTTATCACAATCAACCAAGAAGCATCGCCGATTATGAACCTGGAAATTCATCCATCGCCGAGAGGGAACGATACAGATCTGTAAGACAAATGAAATGATTCGTTTAAATTTAATTAACCATTTTTAATTACCTTTTATAATTCAGCTAACCAGGAGATACTTACCACCACTAGATCAACCAAAGCCAAAATAGTAAGTTAAGTTCACGTGATCTTGAAGTATTTAATGCTGCGTAAATGATCCGCGAATTCGGAAGGGACTCTTAGTTATTTAATACCAAGAAGGGATATCTAGTTTATTAGGGAGAAGGTATAAATTCGCCAAATTTATAATCTAGCTTTATCTCCAGTCCAAACATAGCCTGTCCGGAGTTAAAGGGATGTACAATCCGTTATGTATGGGCGTGTCTATAAGACTCAAGAACTATATTTTTTAGTAGTAGCGTTACTATTTCCTGGAGTAGTGATTAGGCTGTCGTCTGCTTGAACGTCTGTTTCTACGGTAGATGCCCATTCCCAATGCACTGATAATGCTACGAACTTCACGCATGCTCAGTAGAGCTATATTTGATGGAAGATAAGTTTGATAAAGGCCCCGCCCATACATAACGGATTGTACATCCCTTTAATCCCCGCCGCCTCTAAATTACAACCAGCATCTCATTGGTTCTTGAAAACTCGTGTACGTCAGCGCGACAACGCGAATGACGGGAAAATTACAGTCATATTTTCCGACTGGGGAGAGACGAAATAGCCCCCGGCCTCCTTTTACGTCCCCCCCCCCCTTGTATTTTGAAAGGGGGACTGCAGGACTATGGCGAGCGAATACTTAGGCATCTTACACCTTCTCCCTAATAAACTATAGATATCGCTTCTTGGTTATTTAATACTCATTCATTATTTCTAACAGCATTGACGGATACGAATCAGATTCCACACTAATACGTAAAACTGGCAGCAAAATCGGCAATGTAGATCCCGAATTACAAAAAGCCCAATATCGTCAAGTTCAAAAGGGAGGCGACATTCCTTTTGAAGGTCTTGGTAAACCAGCTCCTGAAAGACCCAAACGTAAGTTACCTAGTTTCATTCATTAATTGTTTTGGGGTAGGTTAAATTATCTTTAATTTAATTTAAAGAATAGAATTAAACGTAGATTAAAGCTTTAGTATTAGTTGGTGTTCCCCCGTATTTTTAAGATTTAATTATTTTAATTATTTTAAAAGAGCACAAAATTTGCACGAATATTTTTTTTATTGCATTTTGGCTTTATTATATCAATATAATCCTCCTTACCTTGCGCTAATTTTTGCCTGAGGCTATGATACATAAGAGATGTTTTTGAATTAAACTTCAGTTTTTGAATTAAACTTCAGTTTTTGAATTAAACTTCAGTTTTTGAAATTAAACTTTAAAACTTTTTTAATATGAATTTAATTGGCCCCTGCTTATAAATTATAGTATAAAGTTTTAGGTACCGAATTCCGTATTGATATTTTACCTCAAACCTTCCACGAATTTTGTCAAAAAAGTCACGTGTTTTGCAATCGATACTGATTAATTAATATTGAAATAAAATTTGCCTAACGACCCTTAGATTTTTGGGTAAATATTTATTAATGCTGATAAGAAAATTAAATTTTCCAATTTGCCGAATTACAATATTTTTGATGAGTAATACAATAATACCATAAGGAGATTATACTCTCTCTCTAAGGGCCCAAGCGCATCTCTTAGCAAAAATATCTAGTTCTGCTAGATGTGACGTAGATTTTGTATAGGAGCTCCTTCCGAATTTTTCGTCAAATTCGCGGAAGAGAAAAATAATTTTCAAAATCAGCCACGATCGATATCCTAAGCCGGTCGTGGTCTAGAGGCGAGCTCTGAGATAACGCTCCCAAGCGGTTGGGAATCAAACTAAAACAGGCGGGGAGGCGAGTGGCGAGACGCGAGAGAGGAAGGACTGAGGGGAAAAAATAAGTAAGAGAATTTCCAGAACCCCCCCCCCCCCAGCTCTCTCAGACACAAGAGGTAAATTCGCGCTTAGTAAAAATCACGAAGAGCTGTCGTGAGAAATATTTGAAGGAGGGAAAAATGTTCAATGCCGGGTTACTCTGCAGCGAATGTGCTCGGCCTCTGTTTAGGCTATACAATTATTATACCACTTGAGATGAGACTGACCAAATCGGACATACATACATTTCAACCGTAACATAGAATCTTGGGCCCTTTGAGAGAGAGATAATGTCCTTATGATAATACCTTAATTAAGTACCGTAATTGAAATGATTTATTACTTTGCGTAAACTAATACTAACTATAATACTAAACTAACTCAAATAGAATAGAATAGAAAATTACTAAATTAGGCATTTATAAGTGTATATTTAATTTCTTTATATCGCTGTTTAATTTAATTTGAGCTCTTAGTAAAAGCTAAAAAAAAAAGAAAAAAAATACGTAGATGATAATTTGAAATGTAGTAGTTTACCGGGCTTAATTTCCACAACAGTTCCTCAGATTGGTCCCTCCTCATCGCCTCTCCCCTACTTCTCTGAGGCTGATTTTTTGCTGACAGATCTGGATAACGCAGGTAGGCTTGGTCACCCATTCCACCCCCCGTACCTCCTTGATAAACTCCGCACCCTCTCAAATATATTCCTAACACTGAACAAAAAAAAGAACTATTCATTCCCTCTGTACGTGATTCTTTCGTACGTTGTTTCTTTCTTTCATTTCCCGTGGCTCTTTTGGCTTGTCTAAATTAGTAAAACTTGGCTTTCAATCAAAACTATTTTAAACGTTTTTTAATTAGCATTGCACGCTTTTATTTTAAATTTTCTTAGTTCTCACTCTCTAGGAAAAGGAGAGAATTCTAAGTTACCGGTAAAAATAAACTGACTCTTTGTAAACTATAATTATACTATAGCTGTTTTGTAAAAACAAATAATAATTATATATCTTTCGTAACTAACTATTTTCATTTTTAATAACTATACTCGTCTTTACTAATTACAGTGTAGTCTAATTAAAAATTTGTGAATTATTTGTTAACGATATCGGAAGTTAATGAAATCTGAAAGAAATTTAAACGCGCGCGCTAACTGCGGAACGGCTTAGGTTGGGTGGGACGCCAAAAATGTGGGAGGAATAGTCGGACGCGTAGGTATATTGGTCAAGAAAGGCCCGGGGGTATGGTTCTGGCCCTAATTTAAACGGGCTAACTGCGGAACGACTTAGGTTGGGTGGGGGCGCCAAAAATGGGGGAGGAATAGTCGGACGCGTAGGTAATTGGTCAAGAAAGGCCCGGGGGTATGGTTCTGGCCCTAATTTAAACGGGCTAACTGCGGAACGGCTTAGGTTGGGTGGGAAGCCAAAAATGGGGGAGAAATGGTCGGACGCGTAGGTAATTGGTCAAGAAAGGCCCGGGGGTATGGTTCTGGCCCTAATTTAAACGGGCTAACTGCGGAACGACTTAGGTTGGGTGGGACGCCAAAAATGGGGGAGGAATAGTCGGACGCGTTGGTAATTGGTCAAGAAAGGCCCGGGGGTATGGTTCTGGCCCTAATTTAAACTAAGGTTTCCCACAGTTCAGTTTTCGGTTCAGTTCAGTTATTTTCGGTTTCAGTTTAGGGACTAAACTGATTTGATTGCTTCAGTTCAGTTTCAGTTTGCACATCTCCAAACTGATCAGTTTTCAGTTCGGTTCGGTTTATTTCTTAAACTGAACTGATGAAAACTGAACTGAAGAGATATTTAAGTACTCTTTCGATCTATCGCGAGAAACGATATCAATACGTTCCCGCAAACATTAGTAGAACAATAGAAAACTGGCTTCGTTTAGCTTCGTTTAGCTTCGTTTAGCTTCGTTTAGCTTCGCTTAGCTTCGTTTAGCTTCGTTTAGCTTAGCTTAGCTTAGCTTCGTTTAGCTTCGTTTAGCTTCGTTTAGCTTCGCTTAGCTTCGTTTAGCTTCGTTTAGCTTCGTTTAGCTTCGTTTAGCTTCGCTTAGCTTCGTTTAGCTTCGTTTAGCTTAGCTTAGCTTAGCTTCGTTTAGCTTCGTTTAGCTTCGCTTAGCTTCGCTTAGCATAGCTTAGCTTCGTTTAGCTTAGCTTAGCTTCGTTTAGCTTAGCTTAGCTTCGTTTAGCTTAGCTTAGCTTCGTTTAGCTTCGTTTAGCTTAGCTTCGTTTAGCTTCGTTTAGCTTAGCTTCGTTTAGCTTCGTTTAGCTTCGCTTAGCTTCGCTTAGCTTCGCTTAGCTTCGTTTAGCTTCGTTTAGCTTCGTTTAGCTTCGTTTAGCTTCGTTTAGCTTCGTTTAGCTTCGTTTAGCTTCGCTTAGCTTCGTTTAGCTTCGTTTAGCTTCGTTTAGCTTCGTTTAGCTTCGTTTAGCTTCGCTTAGCTTCGTTTAGCTTAGCTTAGCTTAGCTTAGCTTAGCTTCGTTTAGCTTCGTTTAGCATAGCTTAGCTTCGTTTATCTTCGTTTAGCTTAGCTTAGCTTCGTTTAGCTTCGTTTAGCTTCGTTTAGCTTAGCTTAGCTTCGTTTAGCTTCGTTTAGCTTAGCTTAGCTTCGTTTAGCTTCGTTTAGCTTCGTTTAGCTTCGCTTAGCTTCGTTTAGCTTAGCTTCGTTTAGCTTCGTTTAGCTTCGTTTAGCTTAGCTTCGTTTAGCTTCGTTTAGCTTCGTTTAGCTTCGCTTAGCTTCGCTTAGCTTCGTTTAGCTTCGCTTAGCTTCGTTTAGCTTCGTTTAGCTTCGTTTAGCTTCGTTTAGCTTCGTTTATCTTCGTTTAGCTTCGTTTATCTTCGTTTAGCTTCGCTTAGCTTCGTTTAGCTTCGCTTAGCTTCGTTTAGCTTCGTTTAGCTTAGCTTAGCTTCGTTTAGCTTCGTTTAGCTTAGCTTAACTTAGCTTCGTTTAGCATAGCTTAGCTTCGTTTAGCATAGCTTAGCTTCGTTTAGCTTCGTTTAGCTTCGTTTAGCTTCGTTTAGCTTAGCTTCGTTTAGCTTCGTTTAGCTTAGCTTCGTTTAGCTTCGTTTAGCTTAGCTTCGTTTAGCTTCGTTTAGCTTCGTTTAGCTTCGTTTAGCTTCGCTTAGCTTCGTTTAGCTTCGTTTAGCTTCGCTTAGCTTCGTTTAGCTTCGCTTAGCTTCGTTTAGCTTCGTTTAGCTTCGTTTATCTTCGTTTAGCTTCGTTTATCTTCGTTTAGCTTCGCTTAGCTTCGTTTAGCTTCGCTTAGCTTCGCTTAGCTTCGTTTAGCTTCGTTTAGCTTAGCTTAGCTTCGTTTAGCTTCGTTTAGCTTAGCTTCGTTTAGCATAGCTTAGCTTCGTTTAGCTTCGTTTAGCTTAGCTTCGTTTAGCTTCGTTTAGCTTCGTTTAGCTTAGCTTCGTTTAGCTTCGTTTAGCTTCGCTTAGCTTCGTTTAGCTTCGTTTAGCTTCGTTTAGCTTCGTTTAGCTTCGTTTAGCTTCTTGGCTGAACCGAACTGATAATTTCAGTTCAGTTTCAGTTCTTGAAAATCCTAACTGAAAAGTTTCAGTTCAGTTTCAGTTTTAGTCCAAAACCGATTTGAACCGAACTGTGGGAAACCTTAATTTAAACGGGCTAGCTGCGGAACGGCTTAGGTTGTGTGGGTGCCAAAAATGGGGGAGGAATAGTCGGACGCGTCGGTAATTGGTCAAGAAAGGCCCGGGGGTATGGTTCTGGCCCTAATTTAAACGCCCTAACTGCGGAACGGCTTAGGTTGGGTGGGACGCCAAAAATGGGGGAGAAATGGTCGGACGCGTAGGTAATTGGTCAAGAAAGGCCCGGGGGTATAGTTATGGCCCTAGTTCATTAACTTCCGACCGTGCACAGTTTGGGTTTGTAAACGTACGTAAATTCGGTTAATTATTTTGAACATTTAGTAACTCCTCACCGATATCAGGAAACTGAAGTTAACATACATTATAAAACTCCCGTCCGTAATTTGGAAAAAGAATTTATTGATGAAGAGGAACTCGGGCAGCGACAGGAAGAAGCGGTAATTAAGTTTCTCTAATTAATAAATCTTTCTAAACATTTATTTATTTATTTTATTGATTTTATTAATTAATTTTGTAATTAGATGAGACGCTTTTACGAGGAAGAACGTTACAAAAAACATCTGCAGCAACTTCAAGAATTAGAAATGAGGCGTCACAATGATAATCTATTGTACGGAAAGCGGAGGGATATGTGGAAATAGTGTTTGAAGCTTATTAATATATATTTTTAGGCCTTCTCAAAAATCACCGATACCTCTTAATCGTTACGACAATCCATTTGAACCCGAGTCGAGTTCGCGTAATAAAACACTCGATATTGGAATGGCCAAAGTTCTTTATAATTTTAGCGCTCAATCATCTAGGTAAGTTGATTGATAATAGTCTAGCTGCTACCACGAAACTTCTCGCGACGTCACACCCCTGGTCACACCCTCTTTGCAGAGAGCTTGCCCTCAAAAAGAATGATATGGTGAAGATTTTAAGGAAAGTAGACAAAAATTGGTACGAAGGTGACGTTGACGGAGTTACCGGAATCTTCCCTATATCTTACGTTCAGGTAAAAAAAATTTAATTTATTCAAAGGCTTAAATAATTTCGGTTACTAATGTTTGAAGGAACGTTTTGCAGTTGATTACGAAACCTACTTCTACAAGCACAACGCCCGATTCATCCAAAACGATTAAAGATGTTTTAAAACCAACGGGATCTGATGGTGAAGCAAAAGCCAAATTTAATTTTAAAGGACAAACACCAGTCGAACTCTCTTTAACCAAAGTATAAAAAATAATACCCATGACGCGATTTTCCATACCCACGAAGCGCTTTTCCATGCCAATGACGCGATTTTCCGTAACCATGACGCGCTTTTCCATACCTATGACGCGATTTTCAATACTCATGACGCGCTTATCCATTCCCATGACGCGCTTTTCCATTCCCATGACGCGCTTTTCCATACCCATGACGCGATTTTCCATAACCAGACGCGCTTTTCCATACCCATGACGCGCTTATCCATTTCCATGACGCGCTTATCCATTTCCATGACGCGCTTTTCCATAAGCACGACGCGATTTTCCATAACGATGACGCACTTCTAATTACAGGGTGAAACTGTAATATTGAAAAGACGAGTTGATAGTAATTGGTTTGAGGGTTTAACTACAAGCGGGAAAGGAATATTTCCAGCATCGTATGTCCAAGTTATTTCTTTACCAAAAGAAGACAAAAACTGTTAGTAAAATACTATCTACAGTGAAACTTCCGCTTTACACGACGATCTAATTTAATATTTAATTTAATTTATAATTTAATTAATTAATTAACAGATGCAAAGAAAAATCCAAAGTTAAAGAGCCATCGTTATGGGTAAGTTAAAAATAATAGTAATTAGTAATTACGCGTTAAAAAATAAAAATGTTCAAATTAATCTTGTTTTTGCTTAGAAATAATTTGGATTCAAACAAAGAGGCTTTCAGTAGTTATCCCAATACTTCTCAAGTAAGAATATAAAAGGGGGTGGTAGTTCAGTTCAGTTCACTTCTTTTCTTAAAGAAACGCAACAAGCAACTGTAGAAGTGATCGGTTTTAAAATTAATTAATTTAGAGTACCCAATCTTCTCGAGACTCTCATTCATTAAGTTCGATCGAAGAACGCCGGCAACCTCTTAATCAAAGCCTTCATATTGACACGTGCAACGATGTTATACCGTAAGTCTATTAGTAAAGCCACCAATCAAGGACTACTGCTCCATCCGCCATTGGTTTAGTGGCGGCGTCTGCTAGCCCGAACCTAGCTCTTTCAGCCTGAGAGAGTTCAACCAATCTCTTATTGGTAAGTGGTTCGATTTAGCAGACGACACTATACTAATGCAAGCGTCTGCTAGCCCGAACCTAGCTCTTTCAGCCTGAGAGAATTCAACCAATCTCTTATTGGTAAGTGGTTCGATTTAGCAGACGACACTAAACTAATGCAAGCGTCTGCTAGCCCGAACCTAGCTCTTTCAGCCTGAGAGAATTCAACCAATCTCTTATTGGTAAGTGGTTCGATTTAGCAGACGACACTAAACTAATGCAAGCGTCTGCTAGCCCGAACCTAGCTCTTTCAGCCTGAGAGAATTCAACCAATCTCTTATTGGTAAGTGGTTCGATTTAGCAGACGACACTAAACTAATGCAGGCGTCTGCTAGCCCGAACCTAGCTCTTTCAGCCTGAGAGAATTCAACCAATCTCTTATTGGTAAGTGGTTCGATTTAGCAGACGACACTAAACTAATGCAGGCGTCTGCTAGCCCGAACCTAGCTCTTTCAGCCTGAGAGAATTCAACCAATCTCTTATTGGTAAGTGGTTCGATTTAGCAGACGACACTAAACTAATGCTAGCGTCTGCTAGCCCGAACCTAGCTCTTTCAGCCTGAGAGAGTTCAACCAATCTCTTATTGGTAAGTGGTTCGATTTAGCAGACGACACTAAACTAATGCAAGCGTCTGCTAGCCCGAACCTAGCTCTTTCAGCCTGAGAGAATTCAACCAATCTCTTATTGGTAAGTGGTTCGATTTAGCAGACGACACTAAACTAATGCAAGCGTCTGCTAGCCCGAACCTAGCTCTTTCAGCCTGAGAGAATTCAACCAATCTCTTATTGGTAAGTGGTTCGATTTAGCAGACGACACTAAACTAATGCAAGCGTCTGCTAGCCCGAACCTAGCTCTTTCAGCCTGAGAGAGTTCAACCAATCTCTTATTGGTAAGTGGTTTGATTTAGCAGACGACACTAAACTAATGGCAGATGGCGACACAGTAGTCCTTGATTATTTTTAACTTGACTAATTAAATGTACTTAATTATAATATTGGTAATAAGAGACGATTTATGATAATAGAAATTTATTCTATTTATTTATTTATTATAATGGCAGTTATCGAGTATTATACTCGTATAAACCCCAAAATGATGACGAATTAGAACTAACTGAAGGTGATACGGTTTACGTCATGGAAAAATGTGATGACGGGTGGTTTGTTGGGACGTCTCTCGCCTCGGGATTGTTTGGTACATTTCCTGGAAATTACGTCGAACGAGCTCCTTAAAACCATCATGGAAAAGGCGGGGTTCAATTTTAAACGGAAGTATTAAAAAGGGTAATTACTAATTTAAGTTCATTCTTTATTTTTATATGAAAAATATAATTTATAATTTTTATTTTCAGTATTCGAAAAAAAATGTATTAAAAATAAAGCTAAAAATATTTTAAATTTATGCTGTAAAAAAAAAAATGCTTATTTTGTTGTCTTTGACTTTCTTTTTTTTTTTTTTGCCTTTTCTGACTTAAAGCATTGTTTTAAAAAAAATTATAAATCAATAAGTTTTTATTGTATGTAGTTTATAAAAATAATTAAATATATAAATCCTATAAATGATATTGCTTTCATTTGAGTTTCTTCATATTTCATGGGGTTTTTTCCCCATGAGGTTATGTGATTTACCAGTGGTGCGTGAGTACCGTTTTTATGGGCTAAAGGCGTGTTTTCAATCAAGATTTTTTTTTGATCAAAAATTAAGCTTTTGCTTCAAAAGTAGCAGCGGAAAGCCAAAGAAAAAAATCTTGGTGTTTTCAAACAAGCTTCAAATTCAGCTTTTCGTCTTTTCAGGCTTTAAACCTTCGAGAAGCAGATATCTAAATGAGTTTGATATTTGCTTCTCATTTTCTTTAAGCTTTTGCCGCTCAAACAGTTTTGGCGCGTTTTGCTAGGGTTTAGGACTTTTTTTTTTTTTTTTTGAAAAGAAACTGACGTCTACACACATGAAAACACGCCCACTTGTAATTTTTTATTCATTTGAAGCTTGTTTGAAAACGATACGAGTTTCAGTTTTTCCGTTTTAATTTTTTTGAAGATTTTTTATCATCGAAAGCCCGTCAAAAGTTCCCAAAAAAGCCATAGCGAAAAGCTTGGAAAAAGTTGATTGAAAACGGGCCTTTAGCCAAATGTTTTATCGGGGCCTGAGACTAACAGGGTTCATATAAACCTGGAAAACCAGGGAAATAAATAGTTGACAAAAACCTCAGGGAAAACTCGGGGAAATTTAGAATTTTTAGTAAAATTCAGGGAATTCAGGGAAATTTACGTCAAACAGGGGCCGAGTAATTAAGCAAAATGTTCGTAAACAAACCCTCCATAGGATTAACATTACACTAATCTTTGGAGGCTCATAACTCTGGTTCTACTAGAGATACGGGGATGTCCTTTTAGTATGTTATAGTCATATTTACCGCTCATCCAACCATACTAAAAACTCGGGATTTCGTCAAACAGGGACCGAGTAATTAAGCAAAATGTTCGTGAACATTCCCTCCATACGATTAACATCCATTACACTAATCTTTGGAGGCTATAACTCTGGTTATATTAGAGATACGGGGATGTCCTTTTTATTATGTAATAGTCCTATTTACCCCCCCCCCCTCCTCCTTCGTTAACATTTGCTCCATACGGGAAAAAAATGGAAAACTCAGGGTAAAACCTGGAAATGTCGGGGAAATTTGTTTTCCAAAAATTGTATGAACCCTGACTAAACGTCATTCTAATTTAAATTAACGAGAGTATTTTTGAATTATTTCGCGTAAATTAAAAATCTGTTTCATTAGTATGACATTTCCTATACTTTCAGGACATTATATGAAGTTTCACCTTAGTCACTTCGTGACCAGTGACAAACTTGAGAACATATCTTACCTACAATGTGGCTATGAAGGGGAATGAAAAAATTGCCATAATATCTGCTTTGTACTCCATTTTGTCCGAAGAATTCACTTGGAATGCTCAGTGCAGCCTAATGCTACGTTTTTCGACCCTAAAGTATAAGATCCACTATTTTAAAGTGCTTTCCCAATATAACAGAAGAGGCGAGTCGAATAATAAACAGAATAAATGACTTAAAACAAAGTTATAATGAATGATTACACATTTTTGAAAAGTATTTTAATTATTAATTTTTATTAAATCCGATTGTATCAAATGGAACATATTTCGAAATAAAATATTGCATTAATATTTATAAGTCTGCCTGATCGAAATTTATTTTTACTTGTAAGCTTACTAATTATAGTTAGTGGCTAAGGTATAGAAACTTGATTCATACCCTCTGAATTAGAGTATGATTAAAGTGCTTGCTCAACATGGTAGAGCCGTGAGTCGAGTATGATGACGTGAGACCAATGACACACTCTTAATGAACAGTCAGAATAACTGGCTTTATCCAATGAATATTTTGAATACAGTATCAAAGTTATAATGAATTATTTTATGACGTCAGATCACGTGACTATGACGTCAGATCACGTGACTATGACGTCAGATCACGGGACATATCACGTTAGATCACGGGACATATCACGTTAGATCACGTGACTATGACGTCAGATCACGTGACTATGACGTCAGATCCCGTGACCATGACGTACGATCACGCGGCTATGACGTCATATCACGTGACCTATGTCGTCAGATCACGTGACTATCACGTCAAATCACGTGACCTATGACGTCAGATCACGTGACTATGACGTCAAATCACGTGACCTATGACGTCAGATCACGTGACCTATGACGTCAGATCACGCGACTATGACGTCATATCACGTGACCTATGACGTCAGATCACGTGACCTATGACGTCAGATCACGTGACCTATGACGTCATAGGTCACTGACCTATGACGTCGCCGAGGTAATTGACTTGTGACGTCACGACAGATGTTAATGGTTAATAGGTAATGATTGTCCATTTAGTTAGGCCTAGCGTTCATTCATTTAGGCCTAGCTTTCATTAATATAGGCCTAGCAGTGTTCAGCTATTTGGATTTCGCGCCTGGGATACAGCGCACCCGAGTCCGCGAATAGGCGCTTTTAGCGCCCCCCGACGTTGGAAATGTATTCGGTTGCAGGCAAAGGTCAGACGGCTCATTCGTTCCTGGAAGCCGCCGAGGTCAGACGGCTCATTCGTTGCCTGGAAAACGTCGAGGAGGGTCGCTTGGAAAAACCTTTCCAGCTGAGCTGATCGTGATCCCAGCTTTTGAGGAAGATTCTTGATAGCCCCGCCATTTCACTGATCGTTTTTGCCGAGGACGCAAGCTGAATTGGAAGTTTTTCAACGGCGGCCATTGCTTGATCTCCTCGTGGTGCTTTAACAGTCCGTAAGCCTAACCTTTACAATAATCCAAACTCATCTAGCTCCCCTTAAATTATTTAATTTATTTCAAGTATTTAAATTAATTAGCTAGTGTTAAATGTTAGTGAATTTTATTTATTTATTAAAAATCAAGTACCACAAATAAAATTTTACAACGAGATCTTGGACAAGAGAGAATCCCTTAATAAATGGTTTAGGTGCTATTATTTAAAGATATTAAACGGGGTACGTTATTAATTTAGAGAGATCGCGATAGATTTTCGGAAATCAAGTCCCGCCGAACACGAGGACCGTTACCCTAAGCCTAATTAAGCCTTGTCACATTTAAACTCTAGTTATTTACGGGGTCTATCTGTGGGAATAGTTTTAAAATAGATAAATAGCGGGTTTAACTAAAATTAGTTTAAGGGCTATCATTAATAAATTTAGAGACAGATTTTCGGAAATGAAGTCCCGCCGAACACGAGGACGGTTGACCTAAGCCTAATTAAGCCTTGTCCCATTTAAACTCGAGTTATTTTACGGATACTGTCTGTGGGAATAGTTTAAAAATAAATAAATGGAAGGTTTTCCTAAAGGTAGTTTAGGGGCTATTATTTATTAATTAAGAGATAAAGCGACAGATTTTCGAAAATCAAGTCCCGCAGACATAATTTTAAGACACGTGGACGTTTGCCCTAAGCCTTGTCCAATTTCAACTCAAGTTTTTTGGGTTCTCCCTATGGGAAGTTTAGGGGATGTTTTAAATTATTTTCATTATTACATAATTTAATTTTAAACAAAGGGTCGATTTTCTTAAAACTATTTTCTATACAATTTTGGGAAATAATTAGCTAGCGAGAGTATTTATTTAATTCGGGGTGGAAATCATGGTAGTCAAGTCTTCCTTTAATTTAGGGTGGCAAGTAGTAGGTGTAGTTCGTCTCGGTTTATAAATTTGGTGGCCGGTTTTTTAATTAAGGACACGTTTTTTCTTAAATTATTTAAATCTACGAGGTTAGTTTTTTAGTAGGCAATAGTTTAATATGTGTTACTAATATGTTTTCATTTATAGATGCTGCAGATATTCTTGGATTTTTCTGTCGCTGGTCATTCCGAGACGTATCCTTCCAGATGACATCCTTTGTTCCGATTGACGCAAGACGAAGCTGTTCTGGACTTGCTATGTATCATTCCTGATGACACGCTTCCTTGGATTCACGTTACATGATGTCTTCTGGACTTGCTCTTTCTCTCAGCGCTGACTTAAAGATTTGGAGGAAATCATTGAAGCTAGAAGACACAAAATACATCTTTTTTACTTGAAAATTTTTAATGTAACCACTTAACTTAATTTTTTTCGTGGAAATTTTATTTGTAACTACTTATTTTTTTCGCGTTCAAACTTTAACTTACAAACCTCTTTAATATTTTTTTTGTTCGAAATTTTTGTAAACACTGGTTTTTTTGTTTTTTATTGAATAAATTTTGCCTTAAACCTCGTTCTTTCTTTTCTTGAATTTTTAATATACTAGACTTGGTTTCGATTTTTTTGCCTCTGGACTTAGGGTAGTTTTTTTTTTATGCTTTTTTTGTATTTTTATTAATTTTTTTTATAAATTTTACATTTTTTAAAAAAACTTAATTTTTTTTATAATGTTTTTGCCTTTTTTATTTAGTAAAAAGCTTAAAAAGGGGCCTAAGAATATACCCCTAAGTCCAGAGGCAAAAAAATCGAAACCAAGTCTAGTATTTTAAAAATTCAAGAAAAGAAAGAACGAGGTTTAAGGCAAAATTTATTCAATAAAAAACAAAAAAACCAAAGTGCTTACAAAAATTTCGAACAAAAAAAATATTAAAGAGGTTTGTAAGTTAAAGTTTGAACGCGAAAAAAAATTATAAGTAGTTACATATAAAATTTTCAAGTAAAAAAGATGTATTTTGTGTCTTCTAGCTTCGATGATTTCCTCCAAATCTTTAAGTCAGCGCTGAGAGAAAGAGCAAGTCCAGAAGACATCATGTAAATTGAATCCAAGGAAGCGTGTCATCAGGAATGATACATAGCAAGTCCAGAACAGCTTCGTCTTGCGTCAATCGGAGCAAAGGATGTCATCTGGAAGGATACGTCTCGGAATGACCAGCGACAGAAAAATCCAAGAATATCTGCAGTATATATAAATGAAAACATATTAATAACACATATTAAACTATTGCCTACCAACAAACTAACCTCTTAGATTTAAATAATTCAAGAAGAGGGTGTCCTTAATTAGAAAAACTGGCTACCAAATTTATAAACCGAGACTAACTACACCAACTACTTGCCACCCTAAATCAAAGGAAGACTTGACTACCATGATTTCCACCCCAAATAAATACTCTCGCTAGCTAATTATTTCCCAAAATTCTATAGAAAATAGTTTTAAGAAAATCGACCCTTTGTTTAAAATAATTGAAAACATTCCCTAAACTAATTTTAGAAAATCTGCCATTTATTTAAAACTTCCCACAGTGAGAACCCAAAAGACTTGAGTTGAAATTGGACAAGGCTGAACTTAGGCTTAGGGCAAACGTCCAAGTGTCTTAAAATTATGTCTGCGGGACTTGATTTTCGAAAATCTGTCGCTTTATCTCTAAATTAATTAATAATAGCCCATAAACTAACTTTAGGAAAACCTTCCATTTATTTATTTTTAAACTATTCCCACAGACAGTATCCGTAAAATAACTAGAGTTTAAATAGGACAAGGCTTAATTAGGCTTAGGTCAACCGTCCTCGTGTTCGGCGGGACTTCATTTCCGAAAATCTGTCTCTAAATTTATTAATGATAGCCCTTAAACTAATTTTAGTTAACCCCGCTATTTATCTATTTTAAAACTATTCCCACAGATAGACCCCGTAAATAACTAGAGTTTAAATGTGACAAGGCTTAATTAGGCTTAGGGTAACGGTCCTCGTGTTCGGCGGGACTTGATTTTCGAAAATCTGTCGCGATCTCTCTAAATTAATAACGTACCCCGTTTAATATCTTTAAATAATAGCACCTAAACCATTTATTAAGGGATTCTCTCTGGTCCAAGATCTCGTTGTAAAATTTTATTTTTGGTACTTGATTTTTAATAAATAAATAAAATTCACTAACATTTAACACTAGCTAATTAATTTAAATACTTGAAATAAAATAAATAATTTAAGGGGAGCTAGATGAGTTTGGATTATTGTAAAAGTTAGGCTTACGGACTGTTAAAGCACCACGAGGCTAAGCAATGGCCGCCGTTGAAGAACTTCCAATTCAGCTTGCGTCCTCGGCAAAAACGATCAGTGAAATGGCGGGGCTATCAAGAATCTTCCTCAAAAGCTGGGATCACGATCAGCTGAACTGGAAAGGTTTTTCCAAGCGACCCTCCTCGACGTTTTCCAGGCAACGAATGAGCCGTCTGACCTCGGCGGCTTCCAGGAACGAATGAGCCGTCTGACCTTTGCCTGCAACCGAATACATTTCCAACGTCGGGGGGCGCTAAAAGCGCCTATTCGCGGACTCGGGTGCGCTGTATCCCAGGCGCGAAATCCAAATAGCTGAACACTGCTAGGCCTATATGAATGAAAGCTAGGCCTAAATGAATGAACGCTAGGCCTAACTGAATGGACAATCATTACCTATTAACCATTAACATCTGTCGTGACGTCACAAGTCAATTACCTCGGCGACGTCATAGGTCACGTGATCTGACGTCATAGGTCACGTGATTTGACGTCATAGTCACGTGATCTAACGTGATCTGACGTCATAGTCACGTGATCTAACGTGATCTGACGTCATAGTCACGTGATCTGACGTCATAAAATCATTCATTATAACTTTGATACTGTATTCAAAATATTCATTGGATAAAGCCATTTATTCTGACTGTTCATTAAGAGTGTGTCATTGGTCTCACGTCATCATACTCGACTCACGGCTCTACTATGTTGAGCAAGCACTTTAATCAGAGGGTATGAATCAAGTTTCTATACCTTAGCCACTAACTATAATTAGTAAGCTTACACGTAAAAATAAATTTCGATCAGGCAGACTTATAAATATTAATGCAATATTTTATTTCGAAATATATTCCATTTGATACAATCGGATTTAATAAAAATTAATAATTAAAACACTTTTCAAAAATGTGTAATCATTCATTATAACTTTGGTTAAAGTCATTTATTCTTATGTTGGGAAGAATCATGTAACAATGACCACGCTTTGTGGTACACTTTTCTCGAAAAAAGAAAGGTTATATACTTGTGCTTATATTCAGAGGGTACCAATCAAGTTTCAATAACATAGCCATAACTATAATTAGTAAGCTTAAAAATTTAAATGATTTTATCAAATATAATTTTATAAATATTAATGCACGTTTTTATTTTGAAATACATTCCATTGATGCATTAGTTTTTATTAAACGGATTAACAATGAAAATAATAAAAATATTTTTATAAACGTGTAACTTCCGAGTGTTGAGTCCAGGTACTGAAAATAATAAGAAAATTTCTATTATTAACACATTTAAATCGGCTTAGAATTTCCACTGTGTTTCCACGCTAATATCCTACTGAGCATTGCGGTTGTTAGGATGGAAAACCAGGGTATTTGGGAGGCAAAACGTAGCATCATGAATCTATTTAACTAGCTGTATATTCATGGTTATATAGATTCGTGGTAGCATTATGCTTTTGCGTCCAGATAGGAAGCGCGTCAAGTCGCCGAGTGTTGAGAAGTTAGGAAAGTAATTTACGCGTTTTTACGAAATAAGTTAATTGTTAAAATTAAAATTGTATAAAAATTATTAACCATGTATAGATTAAGCGTATAAAAGGAAAATATAAGTGCAAGTGAACAGTTTGGTTCTTGACACCGAAACCAACACTCCTAGACCAGGAGACTCCATTTTCCATATTCCCAAAAATATAGGCCCCTCCCTCATATTCATGGCGCCAGCATTGCCTTGTTTCAACGTTCTTACGGTAGCCTGAATTCGTTCTTGATATACCCTAATCCCAATTCCGTTTAAAATCAACGAGTTTCTAGTGAGTAGCACCTCATTTGGTTTTAATCGCGTAGTTCAAACGATTGTTATTATTTAGACATTTTTCAACAAAAACGGGTATAAATGCGGCGTTTCTAAAAATCTCTGGTCAGAATTGTCGCGCGTCTATTGGGCTAAAGGTTAGTTACAATCATATACTTAATAAGTTAATAAGTACTACGCGATTAACGTAAATAGCAACTAGGGTTGGGATGGCCTCCATTTTTCAAGATGGCGGCGGATTACAAAAATATTTCTTAATGATCATCTACTAGTTAAGAATAACGTCCCTGCGAAATTTCAACTTCCTAGGTAAAGCGGTTCGGTCTGGGCGTTAACTTATAAGTCAGTCACGATATAATTGTGGATGGAGCTAAAAAGAAAGTGGTAGTCTTTCCGCATTCCCATTCTATCGCGTCTGTTTCCGGTACCATTTTTCCGCATTCCCAAAATGGCGGTCTCCATTGTGCCTGTCTGGGGTATGCTACATTCTTGGGGAAACCCCTCCTGAAGGTGGTTCCCAACCCGTTGGTATGTAGTATCTACACTGTTAAAGCGGCATCCTTGAAGTTATGCAAGCCTCGCAGCTGGGAAACCCCACCGCGCCGGCGCCCAGACTTCAAAGCTCAAAGGTGCCGCCGCGCGCCTTCCCTTCCTAATACCGGGGAATCCCCGTGGAGTATATATTTGGAAATATTGTTAGTTGACCGTAAAACCCTATAAGAAGTTGATGATTTAGGCCTTCGCGTTAGAGACAAGTTTAACGGGAATTTTGCAAATAACAGTATTTTTTTTTTTAATAAAAATAATAAATTTTTATCGTAAATCGTAATGGTGGAATTCATAAACGTACGTCGGACGAAACGAAATTTATTACTATTACTATTATTATTATTATATTGCGCGCAACGCCCTGCCTTTGCCTGTACTAAATAAGTATTCTTCTTACCCGTTATACCCAGCAAAATTAAAATGCTAAAAAGCTCCTTTTGCATTTGTTTGCCTTAATTATTATAAGTTTTTACGAGAACAATTTCGTACGTGAAAATCTAAGCTCCCTTTATTTGGAAACGCCGCATTTATACCCGTTTTTGTTGTAAAATTTCTAATCATAACAAATGTTTGAACTACGCGATTAAAACCAAATTTCTCATATCGATTAAACTAAATTTCAAATTGCAATACGTATAATAATTTCTAATTTCTGGCCCCCCTTTGTGGGTTTGAAAAAGTGTCGCCAAGGATTGTGTATAAATGTAGTTTTTAAGGACTGCGAAGCAAAACTCGTTTTTGTATATATATACATACATATACATCTCGTATGCGTTGCTGAGGAGCGAGGAGCAGGCTGGGAAATAGCACACTTCCTCTGGTTCAAAACCAGTTTATTAATTGCTTGGACTAGTTTTTTAATTCAAGAAGTGGGGGTTACTGGTCCTCGGGACCAGTTTATTAATTGCAAATCTATTGGAGAGCAAAGGCTGGGACCACTCCGGAGACCAGTAAATTATTTCAGACACTAGGGGGTCACTGGTCCAAAGGACTAGTTTAAAAAATATCCTTATTTCCCAGCCTGGCGAGGAGACGCTTCAAGTAAGTACTAGCAGACGATGCCCAGAGGATAAGGTTTCGCCGTTTCGCATAGGCACTGCCGCACATGGATTATTCAACTAACTTAATTGACATTTAAGTTTGTTACTGTTGTAATTGTTCAGAATGACGATCGTCATTGGTTTCGAAGGAAGCGCTAATAAATTAGGAATCGGTATAATCAAAGATGGTCAAGTCTTATCAAATCCGAGAGTCACCTACATCACTGAACCTGGAGAAGGTACCTCCGTATTTGCTATTGATAAATTAATTAGCAACAACTAATTAATTACGCAACAAATTCGTAGGGTTTCTTCCACGTGATACCGCGAAACACCATCAATCTCATATTCTAGACTTACTTCAAAAATCACTAGACGAGGCTGGGATTTCTGGGAAAGATATTGATGTTGTGGCTTACACTAAAGGTAAACCAAAGAATGTTCCTTGACACTTAGAAGGTAACTTAAATAAATTACTTACGTAAAAGGACCCGGAATGGGAGCTCCTCTGGTTTCTGTAGCGATTGTAGCTAGAACAATCGCCCAATTATGGAATAAACCCATCATAGGTGTCAACCATTGCATTGGACGTATCCTTATTAATTTCTGTTGAGATGATGATATCAGTTTGGGCCTTAATTACCATTGAAAGATATTGAAATGGGAAGATTAATTACTGGTGCTGATAATCCTATTGTGTTATACGTTAGTGGTGGTAATACTCAAGTAAGTTTGTTGGTTTTTGGGTAAAAAAAAAACGCTTGTATCGAAAACTATTTATTATCGAAGGTGATAGCGTACAGTAAAAGCCGCTACAGGATATTTGGAGAAACTATTGATATTGCCGTCGGTAATTGTTTAGATAGATTTGCGAGGGTTTTAAAAGTAAGTTAATTAAACTAATTAAGTTTAACTCTCTATTAAATTAAATTAAATTAAATTAATTTTAATTCATTTAAGCTTTCAAATGATCCGAGTCCCGGTTATAATATAGAACAATTAGCGAAATGGTATTTTCAACATAGTCAATATATAATATTATATAATATTATATATTATATAAATAAATATTATTAATCAGATTATTTTACGTAAATATTAATATTATTTTGTCTTTAGCGGTAAAAAACTTTTACCTTTACCTTACGTTGTTAAAGGAATGGA
This sequence comes from Phalangium opilio, assembly GCF_054372755.1. Lineage (NCBI taxonomy): Eukaryota > Metazoa > Arthropoda > Arachnida > Opiliones > Phalangiidae > Phalangium > Phalangium opilio. The sequence continues at coordinate 1,188,528 of NW_028324189.1, forward strand.
TGTATCCTTTTCTGGTCTGTTATCTTTTATCGAGGCAAGTTAATTAATTAATTAATTAGGCTAGTATTTAATTTACAATTAGAATTAATTAATTAACAAAAAGATGGAATTATCAATCAGGAAAGAGCCGAAGGACTTTTATCGAGCAAAGAGTACACTAAAGAGGATTTGTGTTTTTCCTTACAAGAAACTGTTTTTGCAATGTTAATCGAAACAACTGGTAAAAATTAAATTAATGCTAATTAATATTTGTATTTAAAATTATTTAATTTTGTTAGAAAGAGCGATGGCGCATTGTCAAGCGCAAGAAGTGTTAATTGTCGGAGGTGTCGGTTGTAAGTTGATATAATGATTTTTAAAGGTGGCCTGTGGTGTGGGACAAATGAAAATTTTGGCAACACTGAATTTAAAGGAATAGTAGCTGCATTTAGTTACTTGAAAATACAAGTAATGTTTTTTAGGTAACGAGAGACTGCAAGAAATGATGCAAATTATGGCTAAAGAGAGGGGGGCGAAATTGTTTGCCACCGATGAAAGGTTTTGCATTGATAATGGCGCTATGATTGCCCAAGCTGGCTTAGAAATGTTCAAAACTGGTCAAATTACTCCCATGGAAGAGACAACTTGCCATCAGAGGTTTAGAACTGATGAAGTTAATGTTACATGGAGAAAATAAATTAAAAATGTTCAATAAAACAATTGTGTCCTTTCTTGTTTTGACTTTTCCTATTTTCCGTGGTTTTTAAAGGGATAGTTGCCTATAACCTCACCTGAGTCCTGTGTGTTACTGGTATATGTAGTTTTCAGACTAGGAGGATTGATACCATTTACACCAGTAGACGCTACCGTGATGCCTGCCGGCTTTGCGCGTCAGTGGCGCCACATATGTTCTTGAACGCTTTTCAAAATGAAAAATAAATAACAATAGAGCTATCTCAGTTGTGACGTCAGTGCCTAGGTAAAACGTCATGGGCTTAGTTTTTCCAATGGTCCGTCTTGTTTGGTACCGAGTTGCTGTCAATTGTGACGTCAGATCCAAGGTTAAACGTCACGAGTCTGCCTTTAGCAATGGGCGGCCATGACAGTTACCGTTTTTTCTTTATGGGAAAACAGCATGGGTGACGTCACACCGGCGCTTCGGACAGCACTCTATGGGTAAATAGCGTGTGTGACGTCACAGTAGGGCTGCTGAGATAGCTCTATTATGAATTTTGATATTTGGCCATCATCCTTTTAAGAAGACTTACATAAGTTACGGGAAACAGTTTTCCTTGACAATGAACCTCCTCTACCTCTCCTCAAAAGAAAGGAAGGGACCACGATGGCTCTGGCTTCACCACCCACCTGCAAGTACCTTGAGAAATACTTAAACTTCATGGTTTTCTCCGAGTTCTTAGTTCCTTCATTTTCTCATTAAGAGGAAAACCAAACACTGAAAATTTAAATAAATATTTTGCAATCAATATTATCACAAAACATTTTGAAATGCAATAATGAATAATATATTAATTACAAGTAATTCTCTCGTTCAATACGTACACATTTGTAGTTCACTTACGCGAGAAGGACAACGCGAAAGAACAGTCAGTCCATTATGAAGTTAAGTACTTCGTCCGATGTTAATTACAATGGATATCCGAACTACGCTTTCGTACGTGAATTTGAAAGGAATTTCGACCATGATAAAGTACACTCTTGGATGAAAAATAATTGGCATTTGAGTGCTTACATCGCTGTGGCTTACTTGGTCCTCGTCGGAGTTTTGAAACAATGGATGAAAAATCGCGATCCAATTGATGTCCGCCGATTAATCATGTTTTGGGATTTTGCACTGGCGGCCTTTAGCATTTGCGGAATGTCGCGATGCGTCCCCGAAGTATTTTATTTGATCACGAACTACGGACTGGAGTTTACCATATGCGACTCCAACGCTAATAACGTCACGTTGTTTTGGGTTTGGGCCTTTGTCTTCTCTAAAGCGGTTGAACTTTTGGACACTGTTTTCGTCATTCTTATAAAGCAAAAGTTGACCTTTCTACACGTATCGCATCACGTAATGACCTTATTGATATGCTGGTACTATTCCGTCGACATGCCATTTGGACCGCGTTGGACTATCCCTTTAAACTATTCAGTTCACTCCTTCATGTACACTTATTTCGCTTTAAAGACCATCAAAGTTGATATTCCGTCGAAGATTTCCATGTGCATTACTCTAGCCCAGATTGTTCAATTTTGTATCGCCATTGCGGGAAGTTTGTACGCTATACGAGCGAGTTTTATTGGTCGACCCTGTGGCACTTCGCTGAATTTGGCCTTAGTTGTTTCTGTTTTTTGCTCTTTCTTGCTGTATTTATTCGTAAGCTTCTTTTTACGTAGATACAATTTCATTAAAACTGAAAAGAAAATATCATAAATATAAAAAAATTGCTGTTTATTTAAACTTATTTACTAAACATATGTTTTCAAATAATATTTTTTGGCGGAAAGTTCCATAATTTGAAATTAATCGCGCGTTTAACCTTAAGTTTCCGAAAATCTCCGAGATTAAACTGTATAAAATGTAAACTATTAAACATTTTTGAACCTTTTCAATTGCTCGCGTAAAGTATATAGCTTTTTGTTCACCTTCATGACGTAATATTAGCTCATATTCCTATTTGCAAGTTACAATTAAAATTTATATGTGAAAAGGAAAAAGTGATTTTTTCTTTACCAATATGCATTACGTAACTAAAATAATGCATCAATAATGATAATTTAATGCTTAAATGGTAATAAATAATGAAGAAATGATATTGTACGCCTTCCGCTTGCCGCCTATAACTTTTTAAATGGCTCAAGAATAAAATACTGAACGCAGTTTTAAAACCAGAGTTTTGGCAATTTCGCTAACTTTACCCGTTGCCTACGGGATAAGAATTAGCTTCACCACGGATGGGTAAAGCAATTTTTAAACCAAGGCAATTTTGCGAATTGCGTAGCCCTTTAACATTGATGTCGTGTCTCCTGGGACACTGGAACGTCTTCCATTACCTAGTGGAGCTGTTCATCCAATAATATAGAAGCTACAGATGACAACCTCAAATTTTCTAGTTTGTAATTTCACGGCTTTTGATGTCGTCTGGTATTTGTTCATTTAATTTGTTCATATCTTCTTGTTGATCAATTTGATAGCGACTTCACTTCCTAATTCGTAAAATTTAATTTCGGGGGGTAAACAAGCTTGACGTTATTAATAAGATAATCATAGTTAAGCGGTTCCTCTTACATTGTTAGTCTCAGCAGCTTAATTCCGGTTTTTCCCCCTCACGTTTTAACGCAGTCCAATTCTTGTCACTTTCTTCGACAAAACCACCAAGCATGAAATAACAAAATTAATTGGCGATATGCACCAGGAAAAAAATTGTTTTTCAATGTGCAATTATTATTCTGGCATAAAAATTCTTCAAAACCAGTAAGGAGCCTTAAAGTTTTTGTAGTACGATTGTACCCGCTAATGAAGAATGATCATGGTGTTCAATAGTTCTTCGGTTTACAAGGGATACCCTCACTTTTCCTTCGTTCAAAAATTCGAAAGACAATTCGATCACGAAAAAACGACGCGATGGATGAGAAATAACTGTCATCTGAGTCTTTATTTCGCCGCCACGTATCTGGTGCTGATCGTGGCTTTGAAAGGGTTCATGAAGAATCGAAAACCGTTGGAAATACGCAAAATTGTGACGATATGGGATTTCGGTTTGGCCATTTTCAGTACTTGCGGAATGCTTCGCGTCTTACCCGAAATGTTTTACGTTCTGAACAACTTTGGACTCGAATTCTCCATGTGTGATTCGACCGCTAATTCGGTTTCGTATTTTTGGGGTTGGGCTTTCGTTTTCTCAAAAGCCGTTGAACTTTTGGATACAGTTCTCTTGGTATTAAAGAAACAGAAACTGACGTTTCTACACGTTGCCCATCACGTTCTGACCTTGCTGGTATCTTGGTACTTGTCAGTCGACGTTCCTGGTGGAGCCCGTTGGATGATTGCCTTAAACTTCACGATCCATTCGGTCATGTACACTTATTTCGCGTTGAAGGCGGTCAAATTGAACGTTCCTCGTGAAGTATCCATGTTTGTTACCTTTGCTCAAATTGTTCAGTTTTGCGTTGGTGTCTTGGGTAGTCTCTACGCCGTACGCGCCAATATTCTCGGTCGACCCTGTACCACAAAATTACACGTGGCAATTGCCATGACTTTCTTTTGCAGTTTCTTGCTGTATCTTTTCACTAACTTCTTTATAAGAAGGTACAATTTGTTGGAGAAAGAAAAGAGTAAAAATAAATCTAATTAAAATGGTAATAATGTCTCACCGAGCCTCTCCCCGTTCCGTTTGACCTTTGACCCTTAATTTGTACAAAATTAACCTTTATTGTATATGATATTTTTCTAAATGAAAAAAAAAACCATATTTTAGAAACTATAATATAAACAATAAACATATCTTGATTTTAAGTGCAGTGAAACCTGTACGAATTTTAACGAACTAATAATATAGTCTTTGAGAGACTTGGAAGACACATTCTTCTCATGTTAAAACCCGGCAAATTTTTGCTTAGGTACAATTTTTTTTAGATAAGATAAATGAAGTAATAATTCCCAGTATAGAAAAAAAAAAAATATATTTTCTACTCGGACGCCCTTACCAAAGGTGTAACTGTTTACGGTAAATTAACATTACATCATAGCAAATAATATTTACGCAGTCATACGGAACGATATTAAGAAACAAACAATAAACCAACCTTTTTTTATAAGTACTTCATAAAATCCTTTAACTTAATTCTAATTTACGATAGCGAGTCTTCAAAGGAACTTCGTGAATTTTGAAATAAATGTAGTTTTGCGCTTAATTTTTTAGCTACATCCTAAAATACGCGAATATTACTTCGTACTACGATGGGGTAGAAGAAAGTCGACCTAAAATTTGCATAATTATTTAATTATTTAAGCGTAATAGTGTAGAATAGTGTGCGGACAAGTGTTGCCAGTCATTTGAGAGTACAATTATTCAACCGCTATCTACAACAGGTATTGAAAAGCTTTTAGTTCTGTTCGATTCAGTGACCATTCAGTTCCAAACTTGCAGAGATGCTCGCGCAAATTACTGGCTACCCTGGAGCGCGTGTGGATTAATTAGGGTACGGTCAGAGCTGACCATCTTGTTATATTAACGCCAGCTCTTTCGATTCAGTTTATTCATACAAAAACAACTTCACGGCCCTCTATTTTTATTAGAAAAGACTTACACACAAAAAAAACTTAGTTTCCGTATTATAAGAACAGGTTTAAAAAATATTTGGGTCCCAGAAGTTGATTAAACAAAAAAGTTACCAAATAATTTAAGGTAAATAAATTCCAAGCTAATTATTACGGATAGAACTAGTTTAAAGAGGTAGTTTTAGTAATAAAGTTATTAGAAATTAGAGTTAAAGTTTCCTTCGGTTTTACCAAAGAGGGTATAAAGAAGGGGAGTAGAAATGTTCTCGTTTTGAAAGTTTACCTCTAAGCCCGCGCATCTTTCTCTGTCCTCTTATTGGTTGAAATATAACTAACAGGATATTAGAAGGAAAATCGAGAAGTCTCAAAATGCCGATTGCTTCAACTCCCCTTCTTTACACTCTCTTTGGTTTCAATTAATGTTAAATTTTATCATAGCTTCATGTTCATACCGTTCTGAAATACATCCGTTAATATATATATATATATATGTATGTATGTATGTATGTATAAATATAAAAAAAAGAAAAACATTTATAATCGAAGAAATGTATTTAAAAATGTTAACAATAAAAACCAGATGTAAAAATATTTTTGAATGGCCGATATATAGGCCTAGTCCTTTTCTCGAGAAAAAGCGCGACCTTAAAAAATTCTTATTTTTACAGAAGCTACAAAACTTAATAACACCTTCTTCAAGGAACTTCCATTTCCGGCTTGCCAGTCTTGGGAAAGAAGGGTTTTTTTATATATAAAAAAAACCTAATTCCGTTTCCCTCATACTTAAAAAAAACCCTTAAATGGATACTTAAACGCAATAACCTAACATATTTTTAGTTACTTAGAAAAATACGCAGTAATTTACTTAATATACAGGGTGTTTCTGATAAGTCTGCATGCATGAATTAAAGGGGATGTTCTTTGGGTGTTAAATTTCGAGTCGAAAATGTAACTTCTATCTATGACATTTTGTTTGCCCCAAGGGCCACTGTTTTCAAGTTAAGATTGCATCCAAAGTATTTTAGGGATGACCCCTTAAATTTAATTAAGAAACTGATTAAGGCAATGATTTCTTATTTAATTAATTTAAGGGGTCATCCCTAAAACACTCAACTATCATAACTCCCTTGGGGCAAAAAAAATGGAGATAGAAGTTACATTTTCGCCTCAAAATTGCGCACCCAAAGAACATCCCCTTTAATTTATAGCAGACTTATCAGAAACACCCTGTATATGCGTAATTATGATCTAATAAGCACTAAAACAATTTAATTTATTAAATTCGTTAATTAATCTAACTTACGAAATAAACGTGGAAATCTAGTCATGCCAATTAATTAAATTTTCCTTAACAAGACGAGTTTAATGAATTATCATTCCGAATTAAAACCATCTAGCCCTAGCTCTATAATGAAGTTAGCGTAATTAGATGTATAATTTTGATTAACTGTCTATTTACGACGATTATACTTCGATGTATATTTATTGTTAATCTTCTAGATCTATTTGGTCTAAGCTACGCCCGGTACTAATTCGAAATTATTTGGTACAATGCGGGGAAACCCAGGAACCACCTTTCCTCCGCTAATTCGTGACAAATCGCAATTGTTTCCTTTTAAAAATTTCTAGTAAATAATGTCCACACGCGAGCTCAGCTCAAATTCAATTCAATTCAATTTCACGACCAATTAAAGTATCCCTACGCCGTTAATTTCCAACCCACTGCCATTTCAAGGTAGAAAAGACTGGAGATCGACGCGTAGTTTCGAGTAAAAGACCAGCTCTCATTGAAAAATCAGTCAATTTTGACAAGTGGTATTGTAGCTAGCGGTCTGACTGAAAAAAAGAACCTGTTCTACTATAGGTCAATAAAAACGTAAGGTTGCATATGCACTTCGTATATGGTATTAGTTTGAAAAGCCGCCCTGGCTTTAGCTTTAACGTTTTTTCCCCTACATAACTGCTAACCAGAACGAAGAAAAAATTATACGCCAGATAAACACGGGGAACTCGTAAGTTGTCTGTCCAAGAAAAAAGAAAATAAGAAATCCTCCTTTTTACCTTACTTTTGAAAACACATCAGTTGAAGAAGCGCGCGTTCTTCGGAAGATTCTCCAAAGTGTTTTCTTTTAATATCTCGGTCTTCATCCATCACCATAACATAACTTGAATTTATTCGCTACATCGAGGTTCGTTCTGACGAGTTTAAACATCATCATGGAGTCGAGCGCGTTCGAATCAACCGAAAATTACAGTGGATATCCGCATTACGCTTTCGTTCAAAAATTCGAAAGCGAATTCGATCACGATAAAGTCATATTTTGGATGAGACAAAATTGGCACCTGAGTATCTACATTTCAGCCTTCTATTTGGTATTCATCGCGTGTTTGAGGGAATTTATGAAAAGTCGGAAACCCATGAAAATACGTAAAGTAGTTATGATATGGGATTTCGCGTTGGCGGCTTTCAGCACGTGCGGAATGTTTCGAGCCCTGCCCGAAATATTTTACATTCTAACGAATTACGGGTTCGAATTCTCCATGTGTAATAACGCGGCCAATAACACTTCGTACTTCTGGGCCTTTGCCTTTGTATTTTCCAAAGCGATTGAACTATTGGACACCGTCTTCGTCGTCCTGAATAAACAGAGCTTAACTTTTCTGCACGTGGCGCATCACGTGCTGACTTTGGTGGTCACTTGGTACTTCTCAGTCGACGCACCCGGCGGAGCGCGTTGGATGACGTCACTAAATTATTCAATTCATTCGGTAATGTACACTTATTTCGCCTTAAAGGCGGTCAAAGTTCATATCCCGCGTAGAGTGTCAATGTGCGTCACTTTGGCGCAAATTGCGCAATTTTGCGTCGGGGTCGTGGCCAGCATCTACGCTATACGAGCAAATTATTTGGGCAGATCTTGTACCACAACAATGCCCATTGGAATCGCCATGGTTGTATTCTGCAGTTTTTTACTGTACTTGTTTGTAAACTTTTTCCGGCAAAGGTACAATTTTGTTGAAAAAGAAAATAAATCAAAGCGTTCTTAAATATATATTAAATATTTTCCCTATTCATTATTTTAAATTAGTATTTAGTAAGTTATTAATAAACTAATGTCATCATTTTAATTAATGGCTTGTCAAGAGGTAAGAAATATGGTAAGGTTTTTCTGTATTTTAGATTAAATCAAATAGGCCTAACAGCTAATATTGGTTTCCAACTTGATACAAATAAAAATTATAAACTATTTGAACCTATGAAAAAAATTTTTTAAAATGTAATTGTCATATGAAGGAAATTAGAAACTAATACCTCAATAGAAAACCAAAAATAATCCAAGTAAATTATTTGGGGTGATTTATTATCCATAAAATACTATAGTATTAAAGTTTTCCTTTTGTTTTACAGTAAAGATAGACTCCGTAGACGGCTATTAGTTCAAATTACACTACCAGATATGTGGTAAAAAGCTGTCTTGTTAAAAAAAGAGGCCAGCTAGAGAAAGCGGTGCTCAGAGACAGGGAAAATTGAAGGTACTTTACCGGGAAAAATAGTTTAGATATTTTATTTATCACTTTTGCTCACTTTTCCTCTATTAAACTAGGTTTATTTTATAAACCAGGTGTTGTTCTTAGCCGTCGCCCACTCTTTGTATCCCCCTGGATACACCCCCCCCCCCTCGGCTAGAGTAGACCATATTCGCGATGTTATTATAGCTCTGATAATTTTAAAGGTATTAGGAAACCTCTTTTGGGTTTATAGGAATTTAACAGTAACCTTTCCATTAAAGGAAAGGTGAAAAGGAAAGTCAAGTGACTAATCTGCATAGTGAAACATCTGAAGGATTTTCCTTTAGCTAGAGCTCGAGGTCGAAGTAACACGTTTTTAAAAAATTCATTTCTCGACTTTAGGGGTCATGGGGGTCAGAATATGTATAAATTTTGGGAGGTCAAAACTCGTTTAGTAAGGGAAATAATGCCTTGACTGATTGAAAGACTAAATTATCCTCGGTAGCAAATATTTGAAGTTACATCAATCAAAGATCGAGAAAATATGGTTTGAATCAAATAAATTTTACAATTATTTGTATATTTTTAAAGTACTTATATAAAAATAAATATAGGTATTTAATATAAGTCTAAAATACTAGTTGTTTATTTCGTAATGCTTTCAATCTAACAGATGAATATAAAAGGACTTATAAATATAGCGACACTAAAAAACGAAGCCCTCGTAAGACAGGTTTTTATCTTCATAACACTCCATAAGCTATTTCTGCAACTTTTGATTCTAATTTTGAAACTATGAATTGGGTATTGTTCTCGATTTTTTTATTGATATACTATATTTGTTAAACGTTTCACCTCCCATTATAAACTATTTCAACGGTAAACAAGGGGTAGACAACACTCAGTATTGGGACGTACAATAATACTTGATACATTTTCCGAAATTTCTCTTGACACAAAAGCCTATTGCGCAGACGCAAAAAGCGAAATAGAATGTAGAGTTCTTACCCCCGTGGTGGATTTTCCTCTTGATTCCATCGAAATGGTCTATTACAAGGTAGAAAATAATACATGATACGGTTATACCGAAACTCATCGTTATTCAGGGTGACATTGAAAATTACACGGAGATTACATATGTTTACATCTAAGCTTGTTTCAACACTGTAAGTTGGGCAAAAGAAAAACCGTAAATAATCATCTAGAATTTCATCTGGGCTTTGTTATTTCCAAAGTAACAAATTGACCATATTTTCCAGAGTGAAATGAACATCATTATAATCGGGTAAACATCTACGTCTAAGCTGATTAGATATTCATCCCGTAAAATGTTTTCTTTCCGCTTAATTGTAAACAACAACAAAGTTTTTGAACTTGGGTGCCGTCCAGCAAAGAAGGAAAAACCTTCAAATGACTTTAAAATTAATTAACACCGCAACAAATTTTTAAACCGTTGATTTAAAAATACATAATCTCAGGTTTAGTCGCGTTAGAGCGCGTTAGAGTAGCTAGTCTGATAAAACGATCATGGAAGAATACCACGGATATCCGTACTACTCTTTCGTTCAAACTTTTGAGGAGCAATTCGATCACGAGAAAGTACAATTATGGATGAAAGACAATTGCCATATCAGCGTTTACATTGCAGTTGCGTATCTGGCAATCATACTCTCTTTAAAGGTAAAGAAAAACTAAAAATATATTTTATATTCGCGTGAATCCACGTAAGACCCGAAATCCGTCTTGAGTTTCACGGATCTTATACGTGGCTTCACAATTATACATTGAAGTCGCGGGCCCCCATCAAGACAGGTGGCCCGGGCCCCGGGAAAACAAATCTAATAGCCCCCCCCCCTCTTTCGTTCGACGGTATGGTTTATTTATGATTTAACGGTTTTTGCAAATTGTCCAGGAATGGATGAAAAACCGCAAGGCAATGAAAATTCGTAACGTTGTGAAGGTATGGAATTTCGCAGTAGCCGCATTCAGTACATGCGGGATGTTCCGTGGTCTACCCGAAATCACCTACGTCGTCCTGAACTACGGACTGGAGTTTTCCATGTGTAACTCCAATGGAAATAACGTGTCCTTTTTCTGGGTTTGGGCTTTTGTATTTTCGAAAGCCGTTGAACTTTTCGATACGGTCATACTAATTCTGATGAAAAAAGAACTGACCATTCTTCACGTGTCTCATCACGTGCTCACTATGATAATTAGCTGGTATTATTGCGTGGGTTACCCTGGCGGAGGACGTTGGATAATTTGCATTAATTACACAATTCATTCCGTTATGTACACTTACTTCGCGTTAAAATCTGTTAAAATTGAAATTCCGCAAAAAATATCAATGTTGCTTACTTTGGCTCAAATTGCTCAGTTTTGCTTGTTATTTATTGGTAATATTTTCGCTATACGGGCGAACATAAATGGCCGGCCATGTACCACCACCTCACTCTCGGCCTTTTTGATAAACTTCTATTTAATTTTTTTAATTATTATGTTTGTTAATTTTTTTGTACGTCGATACAAATTCGTTAAAAATGATTAATTCGACAATAAAGTTTATGTATTCTTGAAAAACAATTTGGTTCTTTTGTTACAAATTATTGAACCGTTTGATTTCAAAATATAATGAAGTGTAATGTATAGGCCTTGAATTAAACCTTTCCATGATATAAAAAAGGATAACTAAAATAAATTTTGTTCTTAATTTTGCGTAACGTTCGGGAAACTATTGCCAAGTTTTGACGTAGGTTAGTTATCAATCTTCCTCCTTTGGTAATTTCATCCTTAACTAATGAATAAAATTCAAATTAAAACCTAAATGGTTTTTCCAAAGCGTTAGGGAAATTACTTGAAAATACAACCTTAACATCTTAGATTTTCCATAAGTTCATAAGATATGTTACATAAGTTTGTCAATGGTTACAAACTGGAGTTTGTCATGAAGTGACGTAGGTCATAAATTCTTGTAAAGCGACGCCTGGTGAGGCGCTGTCAAAGGCTTAGTAATGCAGAATAAATAGGAAGATAGACTACAATTTTTACCGAGTGTAGGACTTCAATTCTCGCTTGTCGTTTCTACTAGAACTAGCTCGAGCTTTAAGTCTAGCATTACGAAGTATGTAGTGTCATACTTATGGAACATACTTATAAACTTGTGGTATTTCTAAGACGTCAAAATTCACCCGTCACAGTATAACTAAAACAACCATGATGATAGTTTAATTGTTTTATAAGAAGCTAGCCTAACGTTGGAAATAACTGAAAATTTTGTAATAGAGGAAAGTGTCGAGCTTCAAACTATTAAATTGGAGGAAAGGATTACTCGGGATCATGTTGGCATTCTCTTAAAAACACTGAACTGAAACTCAGTCATAGCTCTTCACGAAAGCTTTGAACATGGAGTCTAGTTTGGAATTGACGGGATACGGGAACTATGCCTTTGTCAGTAATTTTGAACAACAATTTAATCAGGATAAATGGGCAATATGGATGAAAAATAACCGGCACACCAGTCTTTATATCGCGGCTGTTTATCTGTTAATTATCTTCGCGTTGCAAAAATACATGAAATATCGTGAACCATTGAAGAATCGTAACGTTGTCGCTTTGTGGAATTTTTCGCTTTCAATATTCAGTATTTGGGGAATGCTTCGAGTTGCGCCCGAAATGTTTCACGTCTTGAAGAACTACGGATTCGAATACTCCGTTTGCAACCCCGTCGCCAATTCAGTGTCGTCGTTCTGGATCTACGCTTTCGCCTTTTCCAAAGCGGTTGAACTCTTGGACACGGTTCTGCTCGTTCTGATGAAACAGAAACTAACATTCCTGCACGTTTCTCATCACGTGCTCACGTTGTTTTTTACCTGGTATGGAATTGTTGATGGTTTAGGAGGAGCCCGATGGATGGCGTCTTTGAATTACGGCGTTCATTCAGTTATGTACACGTATTTCACCTTGAAAGCCTTCAGAGTCAATATTCCGGAGAGAGTGGCCATTTGCATAACTTTAGCGCAAATGGCTCAATTTTGCGTGGGAATTGTCTTGTCCATTTACGCTCTACGAACCATTTATCGGAATAAACAGTGCGCTACTTCGTTGTCTGCCGCGATTGGCATGTGCGTTTTGTCTTCCTTTTTGCTGTATCTTTTCTTTAATTTCTTTTTATATAGATATAATTTTAAAACGAGCGATAAGGAAAAGAAACATTCTTAAAACTATTAACGAATTATGTATGTTAAATTGCAACTGTTAATAAAGTCACAAATTAAATTAAACCTTGTTATATTGATAATTGCAAACATTTACATACATTTTAGAAATATGATTGCGTACATTTATTTGTCAAGCTTATTGTCAGGGTGACATGTTTTATAAGAAGGCCTCACTATTATAGAAGAAGGATGACACTCTGTATCCTCTTAATACTTTACTTATGTTACATGATTCTGTCCAGGCTCACACGTTTTGTTTGCTCTCCTATTAATAGACTTTTCAAAAGTTGGGCGTAAAATAGTCTGGTGTATTGACCACCTTGTTTTGTTATGACGTAATGAAGGGTTGTATGTGGATACAAAAACCTCAGATTTGACTTAAAACAAAATTTGGTGGACTAGTAAAGTCTTTGAAGCAGACGAAACTGGGCCCTTTCCCTATGGAAAATTGTCTATAGACCAATTCGGAAATTACAAACAGAGAAAGCAACACACAGGGGTGAGGTCGTTATTGGGGTATAGAGCTATCTCAGTTGTGACGTCAGTGCCTAGGTCAAACGTCATGGGCTAACCCTTGGCAGTGGGCAGCCATGTTTGGTACCGTTTTGGTTTTTATGGGCAAATAACATGGGTGACGTCACACTAAGGCTCCTGAGATAGCTCTATTCCACCAGAGGCAATGCGTGTAGTGAACTCTGGCTCCCTCTGGCGTTGTCTCTTGTCGCGAGGGAGAATACCCCAATGGCGGCCCCTCCCCTGTGTCTTGGCTTCTCTGTTTGTAATAAACGAATTGGTCTATTGTTCCGAAATAATGCGGAAAAGTAAATAGTAAAAGACATTTACAGACAACGAGAAAACTTTTAAAATTAATTAACCGTTAATGGAACGCTAATGAAATGCTTTAATCATTACTATTGTATTCAAGGCTGTGAAACAAAGAACTGCCATAAAATTGATTGAATTGAATTCAAATAATTTTTCCTTTAGTTGAAAGTTTATTCTTAATGGAGTAATTTAATTTTTAAGGTCATAACCAATCGGTGCGTATTGGTACACTATTTTCCACGCAACTGGAATAAAATCAATGTCAGGGTTTAGTACGATTTCCTCGTCATGGTAAGTAACTAATTAATTCAAAATGGCGTGGCGTAAAGTTTAGTTAGGTTTAAACCATGAATTTCATGGAATTTATTGTTGTAAAAACAATTAAAAACATAAAAAAATCAATGTCACCCTAGCTTTTATTAAAATAAGTAGTTCAAATCTCCAAATTCCGTCCAGTCGACGAAGAGCAGCGGAAGAACGAAAGACAACCAACTAGCCATGGACAACGAGGCACTTATGGAATACAGGGGATACCCTCACTTCGCATTCGTCCAAAAATTTGAAAAAGACTTTGATGGCGAAATGATGCGATATTGGATAATTAAAAATTGGCATTTGAGTCTTTACTTTTCGATCGCCTATCTCTTTCTCATATCGTTTTTGATGAGTTTCATGAAAAATCGTAAACCAATGAAAATCGGCGGAATCATCATGCTTTGGAACTCTGGTTTGGCAATCTTCAGTATTTGCGGTATGCTTCGAGCCATACCCGAAATGTCTTACGTTATTTGGAATTACGGCTTCGAGTTCTCAATGTGTAATAGCAACGCGAATTCAGTATCATTTTTCTGGGCATTTGCCTTTATGTTCTCGAAAGCGTTTGAGCTTTTGGACACAGTCTTCCTGGCTCTCAAAAAACGAAAGATTACCTTCTTACACGTAAGTCATCACGCTCTTACGCTAATTATTACTTGGTATTACGCTGGTGAAGCTCCAGGCGGTGTCAGATGGTTCGCTACTCTGAACTACAGCGTTCACGCGGTTATGTACACTTATTTCGCGTTAAAAGCGTTTAACGTAAACATTCCAACGAAAGTGTCCATGTGCATTACAATAGCCCAAATAATGCAGTTCATTATAGGAGTGGTTGGTGGTCTTTACGCTATAAACGCCAACATTCGTGGAAGACAGTGTACCTCTAAAATGCACCACGCAATTGCCTTTGTTATATTTTGTTCCTTACTGTTGTATCTTTTCATACATTTCTTTCTTCAAAGGTACGGTTATATAAATATCCAAAAGAAAAATAAATTATCTTAAATGTTTATCTACGCTATTTCGGTCTAAATATGTCTAACAATGCAATTTCTTGATTTTTAAATCAAATACAAATTTTAAAAATATCGACGATTAAAATAATACCAATCTAAATATGGTATATATTTCTCATATGCATATAAGAAGCAAGGCATTTTAAATGTAAAACATATAATCTTTAAAAGCTCAAATGTAATTTAAAGCTTGATTTATGAATCCATTAAAATATCACTTAATGTTCAATTACAGTTAGCTTTTATATAAAAAGGCTTTGGATTATCTCCAGGTAGCGATAAATTAACATCAAACAAATCTCTTGCGTTTAACCAAATATTAAAAGACGTAGCAAACTGCTGAACAATTTCATCACAATCAATATGACTCCCTAAGATTAAACTTATGAAGTAATCGTATCTACTCAACTCTTTGTATAAAACTGGGCCGAGCGCCATTTCAAATATCTTAAACCATAACTCAATCGGTAATTGGTTAAAATGTCCTTCCTTAATTCCTTCAACCGGAAGCCAAGAATCGCCGAATATTCTACGGTATATTTCCCCTTTTAATTTCCTACATAACATATCGGAGACGTTTAATTTCACTCTCTTGTTCAAAAAGAAAGCATTTACCTCGTTCATATAATTATACAAAGACAACTCGCCTTCATCAATCTCATTTACCACAACAATTCTATCTTTCAAAACGGGATAAATGGCGGACAAGGCTCGACACACGCGATTCAAGTGATTATTAAAGTATACAAGTACTTGGTCCATATTGTCTTTTGTCAAACGGCTTATCTTTCGCAAGATATTTAATATCAACACAGCCTCAGTAACTTCGTTATTCGCAACGTTAGTCAATCGAAAAATTAGGGCTTTGTTCAGGAAACTTTCGAAATCATTTTGTGAGATTAATTCCAGAAATTGATCGTCGTCATTATAACTAGCTCCTAGAGTTATCCTAAGAAAATGTTTCAGATTGCAATGATCCCACGTATTTAACTTTGGGCTCTCGGGAATTAGCGAGATTACCAAATTAGGATTAGCGTTCCAAGATCGTTGATGAAACAAATTTAAAGGAGTATTACCCTTATCATTTACCGCGTTTATATCAGCACCTTTATCCAATAACAAATAAGCTAAATCAAATTTACTTTGATTGATTGATTCGTGTAAAGGTGTCCAATTAATATTATTTTGGGCGTTAACTTCAGCCCCTCTTTCTAATAAGGTTAACGCGAGTTCAGTAGCGTGGCGATTTACGGCTATATGTAAAGGTGTAAACCCGTTTTCGTCTTTAGCATTTGGATTAGCGCCTCTATCTAAAAGTAATCGAGCTATAGGTTCGAGTTTAAGATTAACTGCTCTATGTAATGGTGTGAATCCATTCTCGTCTTTAGCGTTAATTGAGGCGCCACGGTCTAATAGAACCAATATAATTTCTAAATTAAATTTACTTATGGCAATGTTTAATGGTGTGCAACCTCTCTCGTTCATCGCATTCACGTCAGCGCCGTTATTCAATAATAAAGAAACCATTTCCAGGTATTGTAATTTAATCGCGTTATGTAAAGGTGTGAAACCGTATTCGTCGCGAGCGTTCACATTATGACAGTTTAACGCTTCTTTGGTTTTACTTAGACTTTTGTCGCGAATTGCGTCGAAAAGTTCTTCTTTACTTGCTAACGGTTTTTTCGAGCCAAAACAGAATGACGACATTTGATCGATATTTGAACGTTTTTCACGGTATTTCACGGTAATTATATTGTAATTATATCGTAATTATATTGTAATTAAACGTAACAACTTTAAATACGGAAATTAACGCGTAAGAAAAATACTTAATTCCGTAAACAAAAATTACGAACCGTTTAATTTAATTTAATTTAATTTATTTAATTTCCCGGTGATTTAGAAAAAAAATATTCAATCGATTTTTAAAACGCGTATTTATAACCTTGATCTTCAGTGGTAACGGTACACGGCATAGGTAGAGGCAGTCACGTGATCTTATACTAAGCTAAGAATTAAATGAGGTTGTATTCAATTGTGTAGAATGGCGAAAACTCTCCTTAATGAAGGTTAGAAAGGTCACTCGAGAGAAAAGGGTAAACATATCGAGTTATTCAACTTTGAAAGCGTCATCTACTTACTTAAACACGTATAGTGTACAATATCTAATTAATTTAATTACGATAACACGCAATAATTGGCGTAATTACTAACTTCTCATTTCATTAATTTGATTACTGATAAACGCAACCAATTTAATGTCTCAGATACGTTATATCATAAGTTTATAAGATACGTCCCATAAGTATGACACTCCCTATACTTCTTAATGCTAAAGACTTACTGAAAGCTAGTTCGAGAACGACGGAAGCGAGAATTAACAACACTCGGTTAATTTTGCAGTCCATCTTCCTATTTAGTCTGTGCTAAGTCCAACTTTGACAGCGCCTCACAGGCGTCGCTTTACCTCGAACGTCAGACACTTCATGACAAGCTCCAGTTTGTAACCAGTGACAAACTTATGGAACATATCTCATGAACTAATGCTAATATTAACAAATATTTCCTTTAAGAGGCCCACCTATCTCATCGGGGTCGGTATTTATAGAAGTCAATGGTACGGTAGAGATACCATCAGTGTTTACGTTTTCGTTTAGAGGTATTACGTAAGAAATGTCGATCGTGAAGTGAAAGTTAAATGAGAGGAAGTAAGACCGAGAAAATTGGTAGGTATAATAACAAGGTGGTACTGTACTTTCATGCATAAAAATGAAACTTGTTTATGCCCCATTTCAATTAAAAAAAATAATTAATTGCACTTTAACGTAAACAGTGTTATAATACCTGTACAGGGTGTTGTTTGAAGGGTATAGAAGAAATTGAGGTACGCTAAGTAGGCCCCTTCGTGAATTCTAGTTTTCAAGTATTTACTATTAAATATTAAATATAATTTTCCTAAAATAAGTAATGATATGTATTTAAGGTGTTTCAGTTAAGAATACGAATTTGGTTTTAGTTAGCTCGTCTTAGGTTCAATTGCAAATAATTAAAATATAAACTTGCGACGAAATACCTACTTTAGCCATAAAACTTATCAATCTACCAATTAAGTTTCAAAATTACTTACATCATAAGTACTTCGTCATGTCACAGATCAATTTCAAATATGGGTTCGACTTTCATTGGTACAAAGGAACGTACACGTACTAAAACAAGCGCAACAATTCTCAGCCACGAGGCCCGCAATAAACGTTCAACTAGCGGCAACAAAAGAAAATGACAGAAAAGTGATACTTTGGCCAAAGTTCTCAATGACGTCACGTCTAATCAGGCCTATTTTTTCGTTCATGCCTTGGAGGAAAGAGGCGAGATGGAGTGGTAATGTTGGTGGGCCATGTGCGGCAATAAAAGTCACCCATAGTAAATTGCGCACGTCCCGAACCTTTGGTAAGGGATTATTAAGTGCTGCCGCGTGCATTGATTGAACCGTAAGACCGGATAAAAACGCCGAGAATGCTGGGAGGACTTCGTAATAGATATGGAGAGATTACTACTCCATTTCACCTATCTACTCCAAGTACACAGTAGGCCTAACCCCGTTTCTTACATCTAAAATGTCTATTTTAAAGTAATGAGTGTATTATTATTTGCTACACAAGTTTTGAAGGTCAAAGTAGGCCTTAATTAATTCAACACAAAGACAATTAAAACAAATTTTAATAATTTATTCATTTATACAATTCGCTTAAAGTATTTGTCAAGAAAACGCCCAATCTTCTCGAGCCCAAACGGGTATGGAACTTTGAAAATCGAAACCAGAGCCCTAAAAACATGAAAAACATATACAGACAATAAACATATTGTACTTTAAAGGTTCCACAAGTCATTTTGTCGCCCGCTAGCTCAACTGTTACGCAATGATATGATTGTGGATCCTTTAAAAACTTAAAGACACTAGACAGGACGACGCGACAAAGTCACGAGATTCAAAATAATTCCTTCAATTCCAGCGCGGTCTATTGAAATATTCCCGACTTAACGGAACCGCGACGCCATATTGTGGCGACAAAGAAAACAAAACTCATTTTTTGTCTTTTAAATACCCATAAAAAACAACCTACATCTCACCTTATATCTAAAGGCGTGTAAAAACATGACCAGTTCGCTGACATTAGGATCCCTGTATTTGTGCATGCAATCAATGCATCCATGTACGAAAGAACCTTTCTCTTCCCTAAACACGTATCTCTTCAGTAAAATTTTAAAATCTTCGCCGTCTGTGTAATGTTTTAAAGACTTTAAGGCGACATCGTAACCATCTTGGTTGGAAGGGTCATCAGGGACGTGATCATCCGGCAACATCCAGCTTTGTTTCGTGTGTTCTTTCCTGATGTCTTCGATGATCTATAAAAGAAACGTGTCACACGCGTTGTTAAAAGGATCATCCTCGCATGGCGTCGCCCTGTAACGCACCTCTTCCTTTGGTTTGCCAAATATACCCCCTTTACCCCTAAATGGGCCAAAAGAAGGATGGTTGTAATTCGGGTCATTTACAATTGGGTAGCCTAAATATTGCAAGTGGACTCGAATCTGATGCATTCGACCTGTAAGTGGTTTACCTGAAAAGTATGCCAGAATAAAAAGGCTCAGTTTTCAGAATGGTATTTCATAGCGTCCGCGCTGACCAATTGGGTTTTAGCTTGGCGTCAATGGTGCTAACATCGCCACAAACGATTGCAACTATTTGCCACGCAATTGGCTGCGCAACAGTGAACTTTCTTACATAAAACCACACTACTCTTTCCATTGTAACTCAATTTCTTAAACTGAGTCTTGCAAGGTTTTCCAGTCGGATCGACCATGGATAGTCCGAGCTTGTGAGACATCCTGGCAATTGGTTCTTCGCATTCAATGTGTCCACTGTACAGAGACGCGATTAAAATAATTTCATAACACTTTAATTAAACAATATTAATTAAGCTTACTCTGGAAAATTCCCTTCGACTCTACATAAATATTCCTTGGATATTGTTCGTGCTCGGATCTGTTCTTCAATATCCCTTGTAGCTTTGATATCCAAACCAAACATAAGAACGCCCGAAGTAAGTCGATCTAAT
Organism: Phalangium opilio; assembly: GCF_054372755.1. Lineage (NCBI taxonomy): Eukaryota > Metazoa > Arthropoda > Arachnida > Opiliones > Phalangiidae > Phalangium > Phalangium opilio. The sequence goes on from NW_028324189.1 coordinate 1,208,791, forward strand.
CTGTGTATTACTAAGAAATTACGAAGTATTTTATTAAAACTCTGGAGAACAAACGAAAATTATTATTAAATTAACCATTTAAATTTTTAAATCCGTGCTCTTTTCCAAGAATAAATACAATTGAATTGCTTCGGTATCGTCCACAAGCGTGAACAGGTATTGAAGGAGGTTTATCAATTACTAAGAGTCCATTGGAATTATGTATAATTTTAATTGGTGTAGCTACAACTGGCAATTCATGCCTGATAAGATGATAAATAACTTTTAGTTATCGGAAAATTCGCGAGACCGTCCATGCTCAATACATACCTATGTAATCTACTTGAAATGATATCGTTTTTTTGGCATACATAATCAGCTTGTACCATTTCATCATTCACCCTCAACCACCCATTGTCAACAAATGTTTTCTGCGTGTAATAAAAATTAAATACGTTTAAAAAACGTTTCAATAATCATAGGCAAATAATTTACGTATTGATCAGGACAATGCGAAACAAATTCCTCCGCAAAAACTTCCATTAATGGTCTACCAATCCACCGACCTTTTATGAATGTTGAATACGTAAACATGTACGGATACACTTTACGTAATCCTAAAACAAACATGGCTTCGTAACTTAAATTTAGACCTACATAATTAGCATATTTATAAAAAAACGACGCACTAACCATCTTTGAAATAATATTCTGTTTCCTGAAATTTCTCTTCCCACGTTTTTTTAATCAATCTATTACACTTGCCTTTTATAACCTATTGATAAACACACAGTTTTCAGACTAGATAGTTTGATACCATTTACACTGCAGGACACTAGGCTACTTGGTAAGTTCTGCACTTTGTCCGCCAAGTAGCCTGGCGTCTTGTACTGTAAATGGTACCAATCCTGTTAATCTGAAAACAATGTATAACTACTCGTTCTAAGTAATGTCACCAACCGTTTTAAAATTTCTTTGCGTTAACTCTTCATTGGTGGTTGTACTTGTCGAGGAATTGACAATTCCTTCAACAGTTACTGGACTTCTTCCGGTAGCGTCTTTGAAATTCGGTACATCGTTGTCAATATTGTTCATTGTTTCACTTTTATTTAAACAATTAAGACCGTTAAGAATTGTTCTTGAATGTTTTGAAACCATAAAGTAACTCTTGGAGAATGTAGAGATAAACATTAAGTATGAAAACTTTCAAATCGCGCGGTGTGGTGTGTTGCACGATCGATTTGTCGTAACGGCAGAACATCCAGCCGACGACTTCACTTACCCAGACCCAGAGTGTCAATGGTCATAACTAGAAATAAGCGAAGTACTTGAAGAGTTTCGGTGAAATTATTTGAGTATGGTTATAGACCTACTTATTGCCTTTATAACAATAAAAAATAAATGGAATTAGAATAATAGGGGCTAGAGAAAAATGCAAATTAGTGAAGAGGTAGCGGTGTCACCACCTCATATATTGGTACCTCAACTTTGCGGTGTTGTAGGTCTAACTCTTGTTCTGTAAAAGATGCAACGAAATCCTTCGAGCATGTTATTGCCCTAATCATACTAAACACTTAAAAGAGTATTCCTACCGAAAAAATTTGATAAATCACTTTGAAATTAATCAGGTTCGTTTCAAACTTGACCCTGGAAATGAGATCAAACTGAACTTAACTACGAATAATAATGAAAAAAACACGATAATTCTTTTTGGGGTCCCTCTCTAGAAAGAGCCGCGTAAGGTTTCAAAAATTGGGTTTATTTGTTCTTGCCTGCAACTGCAAAGCTGCAATTCGATCGAAGCAAAGGAAATTCTTTTTCATCTCATACATTATGTCAACGGAAACGATTGCGCTCCGCCCGTTTCACTAAAAGAAGGGAGGAATAGCATTCTGGACCAGAATGACAAAGAATAGCGGGACTAGAGATACCCTCGAAAAAAAAAAACAGAAAGAAGATTGAATTTTGGGGAAGATGGGCGTGGTACTGAGCCGGCCGTTATGTAAATAGTGACATAGCTAGAAGGGAACTTGGTGGGCGTACATTCAACAGTGAAAAATCGCCAGAAACGTCATTTTGGCTTCGATGTCTCCTCTACCTAAATCCAGTAACCATCAACTTTAAACAGTAGAGAGAGAGAGAGAGAGAGAAAGAGAGAGAGAGAAAGAGAGAGAGAGAGAGAGAGAGAGAGAGAGAGAGAGAGAGAGAGAGAGAGAGAGAGAGAGAGAGAGAGAGAGAGAGAGAGAGAGAGAGAGAGAGAGAGAGAGAGAGAGAGAGAGAGAGAAGACAAAAAATAAACCCTAAATGAAATTCATTTTGGTTTTCAAACAGGTTGAAACAAAACACAATGAGTTTTATAAAGTATCCTATAGAGGATGTGAAAACTGGGAGAGCTCTTTGTCGCGATTCACGAGTATGCATAGGGGTCAAGGTCACTGCGTGGAACATATCTTTATGGCAATATTTTGACCAATGTCTCACTTACCAATATCACCTTACCTCTACACTATCTCCGCAATGCGATACAGCCCACGAACTTCATCCAATCATCACTAAGAATAAATTTCACCTTATTTTAAAAATAATGTAAAATTGTATAAATGGAACTTTAATACCCTAAAAACGGATTGATTTTTTTTTTGTTAGTGCTAAAAATATATAATAATATTTGGAAGTTTTAAAAATATAATATGATACATATAAACATTTTTTTTCTTTTTTTTTTAAAAAACAAATAATTGGCACTGGTTTTGTCTATAATGTTAAAATTTCTTGGCGTTTTAAAGTTGAAAAAAAAAAAAAAAATAGCTGCGAACAAAACCAAACCATAAATACCGGATATCACAAAAGACCCCAAAATTAAAAATAAAAACAAAACAATAGGAATGTTTTGAAAATAAGAGATAAATATTCCTCCATAATTTAAAATAAGCCATTACCCTATTAAAGCCATAATAACATATAAGTGGTGGTTTAAATAACCATAATAATCTGTAACCAATTATTGGCGCAACAAGTAATTAATTAACAATTAAACGAAAGACGATGGTCCACTATCAGAATCAGAATTTTCAGATCTTGGTCGCAAAAATACGTTGTCACTATTAAAAGGGGGGGAAAAAAATACCAATATTTTGTTATTTTAAGAGAGCGTTCAGGACTATAAACAGTTTCACCAAGCGATATTCAACTGATGTAGCAACTAACAATCTCTATAAAAAACCGGGTAGCTGTTCAACCAAATATTCATAGTTATAAAAAACCGGGTAGCTGTTCAACCAAATATTCATAGTTAAAAACAATAAGTGTACTTCATTGAAGGTTGCTCGCTCTATGAGTTATATAAGAAACCCCCCCTTTACCCTCAGAATAGTGTCGACCCCCACTGAACAGGTGCACGACCGTAGCACAAGGAACATGCGAAAATAGGCTCTAGTAACAAGAATTAATGCTACCATAAAGTAGTACTTTCTATAAGCCTTTGACCTAAAAAAAAGCTCTTATCTGATTGGTTGATTGGTTTGTGTAGGGGTTGGGAGGATAGTCGTTACTTCTCATTTTACAAGGCGTCTACAGCCAAAGAATACTTTTTGCTTTTATCTATGAGCTTTAGGTGCAATTTTTACCTAATTATACTTGAAATGCTAGTAACACTGTCCGCCGAAGTCTTTTTAGTTTTTTTCTTCTTGGGTAGGAATTTAGGTGGTGGCATACTTGACTGTAACCCAAAATTAAATTAAAAATTTAATTCCAAAGACTGCTAGGCCTATAAATGTTTAATTAATTAATTAATTTAGTATTTAACGAACTTGATAATCGGAAGTGAGACTTTCGGCGGAACCCCAACTTTTGATTCTTGTTAAGCTCGTCTTCTTGGATCCGCCATTATTGGAGGCGCCACCTAACATTGACGCCGCGGTCTTACGAACTTTGGAATTCAAGGAACCGATACGAACAAATGCGCCTTGTTGAAACGGTGAACTTGATTTTGAGGCTATACACCATTTAAAGAACAAAAATGTAGAATTAATTAGCTTCAGCTGTAACGTGTTATAAACAGTGGAGACTTGAAACTAAAGGAACCAAGGAGTGGACGCAAAAGCGAACAGAAACGAAGCTAGAGCTATTTGAAACTAAAAGAGCCAAAAAAGATTGAGAACGTAATGAAAGACCTTTCTATCTACCAGGGATAGATTTAATTTTAGAAGTAGGAATTGAGAACGGTTAGTATTTACTTCAGTTATTCCGACTCATAGACCACCCAGTATAGAACCCTCCCTCCAACTCGTCGTAACGAAAAGTTTAAATTATCTTATTGGCTGCTCACTTAAACTAAGTTTTGATGACGTTGCTGACGGGTACGGCGAAAAATACTAACGTAATTCCTTTTTACCTCTGTCGCTATGACCCTCCCGCCTCTTCTTTCATACCCCCCCCCCCGTCCCGTAGAAGGGGGTCCAGGACTTACTCTTCTCTCCATTCCTACTTCTAAAATTAAATCTATCCCTGTATCTACACAACGATTTACCAAATAAATATGATAATAATATTGCAAAATTGCATTGCGGATTAACAAATAAAAACAAAAAACCTCCAAGAACAAATTAATTACATTTAACATTAAAAACTCCTTACGTCCATTGCAATTTGCAGTCAAGTGTTGCCAGTCATTTGCGAGTGCAATTATTGAACCACAGATTGAAAAGCTTGTAGTATCGGTTCGATTCAGTTCCAAATCTACATAGATTCTCTCACAAAATACTGGCAACAATGAAGCGCGGTTGCAAATTGCTCCGGACGGAAGATTACCATTCCTAACACAATAATCTTACCTTTAATGGTCGCGGTAATTCAAAGGTGCTAAGGATCTAACCAAGCACGAATTAAAACTAATTGTAAACCAATTAGAATTAATTAATTAAATATATATATTTATTTATTTATTAGCATTTATATTATAATTATAATTATTACCATCTTAATACTGATTAGGGACGGAATTACTAGAATATCTGATACTACATATATATCGTAATTAAACAAATTAAGCCCGCTTAATATATATATAATTAAATATCTGGAATGTAAATTTAAGTTAAGGGATAACACAAAGAACCAACATTAACCCTGAAGCAAAAAAGGTCCTTCATTCGTCCAAAGGCTCATACCTTTACAATTAACCCCCATAATCAAAACCATGCTTCCAAAATAGGGGGAAATACATAAAGAATTAAATCCGCCGTTCCGTTATATTGTACAGAAATCAATTCACATTATGTAGAACCATGTAATTAGTTCCAGGGGTGACCAATGGGCAAGACGAGGACATTTTGAAACGAAATCGTGGCTCGTTTACTACTACACAAGTTTCTAACTGAGTATAAGATTTAACTATTTGTAAAGTAAAGCTTTTTGAATATCACAGATAACGAAAAAATTAATTCGAAAATAATTTTAACCGTAACATTAGTTTAATTACAACTAAACTAAACTAACCCTAAGTAGTTTAAATATTAGTGAATAGATTTCTGTAGCGTACATATACACCACCCATAAGTACCACCACTGAACCAACCACAACAATATACAGGGTGTTTCTGATAAGTCTGCAATTAAGGGGGATGTTCTAAGGGAGATAGAAGTATAGAACATTTTAGACTCAAAATCGTGCACCCAAAGAACATCCGCTCTTAATTTATGCATGCAGACTTATCAGAGACACCCTGTACATTAAAATAATGCCCTTCTTTAAGTTGTATGACTAAAACATAACGTCGAATACTCCCAAGTAAGTCCGTGTTTACTTTAAGTAAATGACCACCTCTATTAAATGACCCAAGACTAGATAGAACCACCCTTTCTCAAAATCCCAACACCTCTGAAGTTAATTAAGAATTAAATATTCTTAATGAGCGGCGGGTTTGAACTTTAATTTACGTTTAACGCTAGGTCTAGTTGCACGCAAGAAAGACCGGTGCAAAGAACTACGTATAAATCCGGCCCGTTTAAGGGGTTGTTCAGGCGGGGCCGGATTAGCAGTAGCGGCCGCCGCGGCCGAATCTAAGGAAAGGGGACCACCGTTGTTGGACTCTCCAGTCGGAGAGATGGGAAAGACCGCGATACTATGCCGAGAAGCGGCGGCGGCGGCGGAGTTTTGAGGGTTGAACTTGAGCGAGGCGTAATGATCGGAAGGCGCGTTGACCAGCTTACATTCTTCCTGCGATCCCGAAGCTAACTTGGAGAAATTACGGGAGTAAGGTGTCGAAGGCAGGTATTGGTCCGGTCGTTTACCGCTGTAGTCGCGGATACTCGGGTCTGCTCCTGTAAACGAAATAATACCCATCGTAGGTCACTAGAGGTCATCATAAATTAAATTTGCGTTGACTTAGGGTTGCCACGAAATTTTCATATTCAAATTTCCTGACTTTTTCTAGTTTTCCCCGACATTTTCTAGTTTTCCCCGACTATTTCCGGTTTTCCCCGACATTTTCTAGTTTTCCCCGACTATTTCCGGTTTTCCCCGACATTTTCTAGTTTTCCCCGACTATTTCCGGTTTTCCCCGACATTTTCTAGTTTTCCCCGACTATTTCCGGTTTTCCCCGACATTTTCTAGCTTTCCCCGACTATTTCCGGTTTCCCCCGACATTTTCTAGTTTTCCCCGACTATTTCCGGTTTTCCCCGACATTTTCTAGTTTTCCCCGACTATTTCCGGTTTTCCCCGACATTTTCTAGTTTTCCCCGACTATTTCCGGTTTTCCCCGACATTTTCTAGTTTTCCCCGACTATTTCCGGTTTTCCCCGACATTTTCTAGTTTTCCCCGACTATTTCCGGTTTTCCCCGACATTTTCTAGTTTTCCCCGACTATTTCCGGTTTCCCCCGACATTTTCTAGTTTTCCCCGACTATTTCCGGTTTTCCCCGACATTTTCTAGTTTTCCCCGACTATTTCCGATTTTCCCCGACATTTTCCGGTTTTCCCCGACATTTTCCGATTTTCCCCGACATTTTCCGATTTTCCCCGACATTTTCCGATTTTCCCCGACATTTTCCGATTTTCCCCGACATTTTCCGATTTTCCCCGACATTTTCCGATTTTCCCCGACATTTTCCGGTTTTCCCCGACATTTTCCGGTTTTCCCCGACATTTTCCGGTTTTCCCCGACATTTTCCGATTTTCCCCGACATTTTCCGATTTTCCCCGACATTTTCCGATTTTCCCCGACATTTTCCGATTTTCCCCGACATTTTCCGATTTTCCCTGTTCATTTATTTTTTTAAGTAATACAGATAATTCTTAGGTTCAAACCCGCTAGAGGTTAGTAAACAAACATTTAACGCGTTAATTTTAACCGAAATGTTTAATTTTAACAATAGGAAAAAGAACCATAAAAAACACGGACACATACCATAAGTGTTAACGAGCAATTCCATGATATGCTCTTGTCGAAACATAGCAGCCAGATGTAACGGTGTATATCCCTTTTAATAATAAAAAATATACCAAACGAAAAATGTATTGAAATAAATTGAAAAATCCACGCTCATAAAACAAGAGATTCCATGAGTCAAAACTATATACATCCGACGGCTACAGGCACTGTATTACGAATTATATACACGCGTATATAAAAAATAGGCTTATATATATAACAAAGGTGTCAAATATAATGGATCAGGTCTATTAGAGCACTGGGAAGTCCGAGTTTTGAGGGGTTGGAAAAAAAAATCATTTTAAAAGAAAAAAAGCTGGTATATTGAAAAATGGTATCCCATATTGAACATTATGGACGAGCTTGAGAGGTAAAACTTGTTAAACAGCAGGTGCTACTTATGGCCCTATAATAGTTTCTGGCCACCATCACCTCTTACGTCAGACACGCGGCCCTCGCATGGACTATCGTCTTAAAAATATTTGAAAAAAAAAAAAAAAAAAAGTGGATGGAGTTTGGCCGACCAACAAATGAAAATTTATGACAAATTGTGACAGAAGTTTCTATACTTTTTCAGTGTCCATATGCTTTTTATTATTTTTGTTAGATTTGAATTATGATTTCTTTTTGACTAAGTTATGGTATCAAACTCGGAATATTGAGTTGCTTGGTTTTTTACTACATTAGTGTTACAACTAATTTCAAGGTCATAAAAAACACCCTTTCATTTTTCTACAAGGCCATAAAAAACACCCTTTCATTTTTCTACAAGGCCATAAAAAACACCCTTTCATTTTTCTACAAGGCCATAAAAAACACCCTTTCATTTTTCTACAAGGCCATAAAAAACACCCTTTCATTTTTCTACAAGGCCATAAAAAACACCCTTTCATTTTTCTACAAGGCCATAAAAAAACACCCTTTCATTTTTCTACAAGGCCATAAAAAACACCCTTTCATTTTTCTACAAGGCCAAACAACACCCTTTACTTATCTACGTAAATAAACAAAAACAAATACAAAAAAACTTACCCCCTTTTTTAAATTGAATTAAAACACAAAGTTGATAGTCACATCATCAAAGTCCATTAGTATACAAGCGATTGCACAAACAAAATTAATAATAAAAAAAAGGTTATATCAAGTTAATTCAAATTCATTATTCACCCTTCGATATAATATATATGGAATACTCACATGCTGGGATATATATTAAAAAAAAAAGTATCAGTCAGTCCGCAGAAAGGGCGCAGGTTTTGGAGCAAAAACCGAAATCCGGGGGTCCACGCAAACGTGTGCGGTGCGGGGTCCATGGATGAGAATAATCATGGTTGGAACACAAAGACAGCGAGAGGGTTGCCCGAGCGACCAAACCAAGGTCAGGAAGGTGACCAAACGCCAGTCCAGGAGGAGAGGGAAATAAAATGAGAGCAAAAGGCGGGGTAGAAATCACAATGAGAGATTGAAAACCTTGATTAAACTCGAGCTGATTGACGGACATTTGCGGTGGTCTTTTGATCAGCCGATAAACGGCCAGGGGAGATCATACTTCGGGTTCCCTTCCTACATGTTTGGGTTGCAGATGTTGGTTTTGCATATTGGTTAGATCATGCAACTCTTTCAAAATTAGACGGTTTGCGGGCTTACGGCGTAGTATTATAGTAGATACGTTCGGGAAGTTGTATGGTATATATTTAAAGAACACTTATTGAATCTTCACTAAGGAGTGTATGTTATAACTCTGTTTCTATAAGAGATACAGTGAAATCCTTTGGGTACATCATAGCCCCATTTCTTACCTTTGAAACGCGACTTAAAACGTTTAATTACAAGAATAATTTCTCTTGTAATTAAACAAATAATCAAAAGAAACCACAGTCAACTCTCCTTAGTCTACCCCAAACAAACAGAAAAATTTAACTATCGGATGTTTGTTATAACTCTGTTTCTATAAGAGTTACAGTTAAATCCTTTGATTACATCATAGCCAAATTCCTTCCCTTTGAAACGCTACTTAAATCGTTTAATTAAAACAATAACTTCTCTTGTAATTAAACAAATAATCAAAAGATACCATTCCTTATAGTCTACCCCAATCAAATAGAAAAAAAATTAACATAAAAACGTCAGGTGTCCATGCAGGGTTAAACTTCAACCATAATAATAATAACTATTATATTCAACCCTTGACATTTGATTTTGAATCCCCCTCTTTTAGTGGGGGGGGGGGGAACCCGATTTTAAAACTTGTTTAACGCTTTTCACAGAATATTTATACATAAAAGGAAAACACATAAAAATCCCCTTCAAATATCTTTCGCCTTTTAGGCAAGGCAATATGGAAACCGAATGGGATTATAATATACAGAAATATTTTTGAGGGTGCCTGCAGCGAGCAAGCAGAGAGATCCAAATTGAATAGGGTTGTTATATTATTATGAAGGAGGTACAGTTACGTAGTCAGCCGTGACACCTTGGTAGCGACGCCGCCTCAGCTACCAAAACGGGGGATATAAACATACAGGGTGTTCAAAGAGAACGGTGGTAGGAACCAAGTACAATGGGATGGTTCGAAAATGTAACTTTTATGTCATGGAAGTTACATTAATTTAGACTCAAAATTTATTTATTTCAAATAGAACTAAACCACTGTATTTCGGTCCTTTTTGGTAGACTACACCCTGTACATGAAAAAATTCAATAGAAAGCAGAAATGGAGCTGCAAGTCTGAGGCTCTCCCCGACGCGAATGGGTTTAGCAGACATGGGGCGGCTAATCTGTGATTGACAAGTGACATTTGTAAAGGCGACAAAAGAACGGAACGGTCTACCGTACCACCTTTTTGATTATTTCGATATTGATTTCAATATGGAGTTGGGGTACGTATAAATTTAGGAAAAATTTTATGCTTTTCAATAAAAACAAATTGAACAAGGATAATTCAGTTTGGAGATTCAATGATTTATAAATAGCCTAAACTTCTGTGCAGTATTGCGAATCAAGTACTGATTCAAACTGAACTGCTCCAATATCTTGACTCAAAAATGGTCTGGCAACACTGATGGAACCGCTTTTGTGTAAAAGAATTTCACTTTTTTTTTACAATCCCATAACAACAATGGTGGTGTTTCAAATATATACCACATTCAATTATTTAATATTAGGGAGCCCAAATAAGGGTAAGGGGATTTCCCAAATCCCGATACGGGCATCAGACACAGACAATCCCGGGTTAGAATTCCCGCCAAAAAAATTAATACGGTAAAAAAAAATGGTAAAAGCGTTGAAAACCAATTTATCACGAACTTCAAAAACAGGCCAAGCATTTTTTTGTATTAAGCTAAATCTGACATCTAACGCCTCCGTGACGAATCTAAACCATTTTCGGGGTGATCTGACACTTTGAATTGCGTAAATGACCGTACCGTAACCTCCCTTACAGATGCTTAAATAGGGAGATGGGCACGAGACGCGCAGAATCAGAGAAAATACAACAACTCACCGAACGAACATTGGGATTAACTTTATAAGTTCCTGATATTAATTTCACGATTTCGTCCTTGCCGTGTTTGGCCGCCCAATGTAAGGCTGTCTGAATAAAAATATTTAAAATATAAAATTAAAATTAGGCCCCGAACATTACAAATTAAGATTAGTTTGCATAATTAATTAAAGAAAAAAATAACACTGAAATTTCAGAATTTCTCGATAAAAACAAATTGTTGTTAACAACAACCAGAGTTTATGGATAAAAACAAATAACAGTCAATGATTTTGTTGTTAAAAATAACCAACATAAAGGGACAATAAAGAGGGAATCGGAGGAAATACGTCATAGGGACCACGTGACACCAAGATCCAAAGACTCCGCATAGAGTGAGACTGGACTGGAATGGATGCACCCTAGTTCATTCATTGTTTTATTTTTCGCGAGATTCCAGCGCCAAGTTTCTTTGAACCACGCCTACCCTTAGTCACGTGCCAATGACGCATTTCAAATAACTTCTACCCACCCCGGTACCACCTTTACATTCCCTTTAAAATATAAAATTTCCACAAAATAATGTTGAGTTAAACAAAAACCTCTCCTCTCCGAATTTCTACTCTCAAGCTTTAGTTCCTCCGAAAAAGGTTGTGTGGAAATTTGGGAATACACGTATCAAAGTAAATGGGTGGTATACGGGTGGTAGTGAAGGGGGAAGTACGACATAGTTCGGAAAGAAATAAGACAAGGTTGGTTGGGGAAGTGAGGAAGTGGAGGAAACGAGTAGCCAAGGAAGTAGAGGAAACGAGTAGCCAAGGAAGTAGAGGAAGAGGAAGAAAGGCAAGTGCGTGGCATCTGTCGCCACTCCTCGGCCAATATCGGTTCGAACACGTTTACGCTGGAGGATTAGCAACTACTTGTTCAATTTTCAAACTGGCCAAAAAGGAGTAGCAGTCATATTATCGGGAAAAGGTGGCGTCAAATTACTCCAACCCCCGAGATTATTTGAGAAATGGTTGTTTAAAAATTTAGGAAAAAGAGCCCAACTTGGAAACTAGTGCGTTAACCCCCCCCCTTAAAGGTCAAGGGGTAAAATAGAGTCTGGTGTGTTGACCACCTCGTTTTGTAATGACGTAACATTGAAGGGTATGTGGACATACATCAAAGACGATAGAGAGCTTTCAGATGGGATAGTAGTACGTCACACCCTCCCAAGTCTTACCGCTGTTCTGGTAGCCATCCATATTGGGTGGTCTCAGCTTCATTCCTGCTTTAAACCCACCAATATGGCAGCGTAAATTATGTCACGAGACTCAGCTCCTCCTCTAACTGAAAGCTCTCGATAGACATGGCTTCAAACAATAGGGAGCTAACAACTGGCTACGGGTAAAAGAGATAGTCTGACGTCACGCAGCCCCCCCTCTGGTTGGCATTTTTTCACGAAGAATACTGTTTCCAACCGTTAGGGGGGATGAAACTCCAGTAAGAGATAGAACAGGGTGTGACGTTTCAGGGTCAGAACTGTTAGCTCCCTATACGGACCAAATTTCGTACAGGACTAGCTGGTAACCTTAAAGCCCTATCTAAAGTCATTGCGTCCACATACCAATATAAAGCGTTCGATACCGTCTATTCCACGACAACCATCTCGCTAATAACCTTGTTAAGGGAAAAGTGAGAAAGGGAATGCCGTGGTAACAGGAGGAGTGCCGAGGCCCCTTACGGAATAACGGAGGAGTAGGGGAAAAAGTAAAAAAATAAAGCGTTTATGGAAGCAGGAATGTTACGAGGAGGATATGTCCCAAATGTGACCTCCCTCTTTCCTATTTTATTCCAGCCCGCTCTGGTTTTCCATTTCAAATTTAAAACATTTCTTTTTTATTAGAGTTGAAAAACAAGAATCGCTCTTATAAACCGTATAAAAGAAATAACAAATATTTGTTAAAGGTAATTTTTGAAAGTTGAGTACGTAATAAAGAGTGTTAAAAACAAGTCTCGTTTCAAGGCGCGTTCACAGTTCAAATATATTATTATTTTAAGAAATTTCTACGCTTCATTCACAGTTCCCAACCAATCAGAGTCACACGATGCTAGCGCTCCAAACGTTTATCCTTAGAACTACTACTTTATAAGCCTATTCACGAATCTTCCCTGTGCTACGGTGTTGAAAGTAAACATACGCAAAGGGGGGTCGACACTATTATGAGGCAAAAGGGGGGACCCTTCTCATATTACACGGCGCGTGCACGACTCAACAAAGTACACTTTGCGTTTTTTATCTATGTACTTTTGGTGGTGGTACTTAAAACGTTGAGTGTTTCCTTATAATTTTCACCACGTGGCAAAAACTGTTACGTTTCATTCTCCAGTAAAAATTAAACAATTACAGATTGAAACGGAAACAGGGGATTGTTTTAAGAGAAATTGAAGACAGACACGGGGTTAAGGGCAGAAATTACAATCATAAATAACAGACAATACACACATACAGTCGAAGAGGAGAGAGAGAAAAAAAGAAGGCAAGGCTAGGCTAGCTGATAGCGTGCGTGTCAAAGGCACTTACTAAGAAAAACTGGACAAGTAAAAAAATGGACATTGACAAATGAGCCATATACGGTCCGCACCCCGCTAGCTTGTCGTTCAAAAAAATTTTTTTTTCTTTTTTCAAAAGAGGATTGTTAGAAGGAAAGGGAATACTGACTGCACTCGGTTATCGCGACTTAACAGGAAATAGTTTAGTTTTTCAACTAAAACAAGCTGTCGCTATTTATACGTAACAAAAATTGTATCAGCTTTGGGGTCTTGGTATAGAGAGCTTTCAGTTGGAGGAGGAGCTGAGTCTCGTGACATAATTTACGCTGCCATATTGGTGGGTTTAAAGTAGTAATGAAGCTGAGACCACCCAATATGGCTACCAGAACAGCGGTAAGACTTGGGAGGGTGTGACGTACTACTATCTCATCTGAAAGCTCTCTATTAGCAGTGGGAAAATAACGTTGGGCGGGGGGGCAAATGAACCTTGGGCAGAAAGAATAAATGTTTGCAGCCTAGTGAATGAGTAGCTAAAAATTCAAATTATACCTCCACCGTTTGATTTACCTCGTACACGACACAAAAACCACACGTAGCAAATACGAAATTCTTTTCGTGACTTGTAGGCCTATACTCATTAGAGTTTAATTCACTTTCGATACAGCTTAGTGAATGTTTACGAACCAGGGTAGGCCTACTAGTGAATATATATTCGGACAGACAAAGAACCGAAACTAACAGTTTCTACTGCCACAGTTGCCACACACACGAAAAAAAGAGGGCCTAGCCCGTTAATAAGAAGACGATTTTTCGAGAAGTTGGCATTTGGGCTAAGGGGCGCCAATGGCTAATTGGACCCAGCCCCGAAGGCGCCTCGTTCTGTACCACAATATAACACCCACGACGACTCTAAGGAACACGAGTCCTAGCCCCTCTATAAACGAAAATTCATTTTAAAAATAAAACTAAGAGCTCATACTCGTTAAAGTCTCAAAACGAATTAGAGGACTTCTAAACTTAAACGATAAAATAAATGAACATCCATGATTATATATACACGGGAAAATTTCCCTGGTCATTTATCACTAGTTAAAATTTAAATTAGTTAACAACTTTCCAAGGATTATTTATAAAATTGGGCAAGTATAATTAAGTCTTGAAGGTAATTAGACAAATTTTACACACACTGTTCACAAGTGTTGGGTAATGGTCACTAATTATTGATTAATAATAATGATATAATATTGGTGTACTAGTGTGTAAAAAACGTGTGTTCATATTAATTAAGTCAGCACGTTACCCCCGGACAACCCGTGGTGGACTCAGGACCCAAGATAAAAAAAAAACGTAATTGGCATGTCTAAGTTTCCTCTTGAATGATGGAGGATAATTGTTTGACACGCTAACAAGATTGTAATGAACGCAATCGGATTCCAACATTTTCTGTCCGTTGCACTCGAAGCGTAATTTTTTAAAATCGTACAAGTTGGATTCCTCCGAAGCCATGAATCAAATAACTCTCTACCCGTGACCTCTTTGAACGAAGAGGTCGTTTCAAAAACAAATAGCCACCCGTTGTGAAATTCTGTATGTCGATGGAAAAACCAGAAACCATTTTTCTAGCAAACAGTCAGCCTTTTCCCTATATACTACCAGTCTATAGACGTCACATTGGCTGCTGCCTTTTCGTTTCTACCACCATGGTTTCGCATATACGTAATATTTCAAAGCATTGAACTCTTTCTTATGTCTCAGGTAAACTCAGGTAGGTAATGTATCCGAGTATTTTGTATAAAAATTACGATTGTGTTAAGGAATTTCAAAATTTTCGTGAAATTTTTCCCCCAGAGGAATTTTATATTAATAAGGACGTGAAAAAGTAAATGATAAATATTGACAATTGAATGACTGAAGTAACAGATATTAAAATTTCCAGTTTTAAAGATATGATTATAAAAATAAATTACGTGGGAAACAAATCATGGCTTATCTTAGTTTTTCTTTTTACCACAATTCCAAGATAAATTTTAAATTTCCAGGTAGGTACTTCAAATTTCCCTGACATTTTCCCTTATCCTTGTGTAATTTTAAACTTCCGGACATTGGTCAGTTATTTTCAAAATCCCCGATTTTTACCAAAACAATTCAAGGTACTGTGACACCGTATTTAACAAATGACAAACATACGGAACATAACACACAAATAAAAAATGGTACTTACATACTAAAAATCGTGGAAAATTGGCAGAGAAAAGTATCAATTAGTTTCCTTCAAATGTGATCAACGGCCATGGAAAAACCAATTAAACTCACCCCCTGTTACCGAATAAGTTATTAAAAATTAAAATTAGTACAAACAATTCCAATTAAAACCCATAATAATAATAATAATAATAATAACGGCGCTTCATGGTTGCCAGTAATTTGTTATTAGAGCATATCCTGCAAGTTTGGAACTGAACTAAATCGAACAGAACACTGCAAGCGTTACACTTACAACAAAAAACTGGCAACACTTGTCTATAAATTTAGGAGAAAACTTACAGAAATAAAATCCTGAGACGCAGACAGATAATGAAAAGAAATGAAAATAAAAATAATTAGTAATTAACGAGAAGTCCGCCAAGGGTTCATATAAAAACAAAAACCCTTCAAAGTATAAGGTTAACCATCCTCTAAGAAAAAAAAATCTAGGCCTAATCGAATAAAAAACCTATCACATTTTTAATACCCCTAACTCGAAGATCTAGTAATAATGCTAATTTTTGAAAGATAACCAGACTAAAGAGAAAAAAAACAAAGAAAAGAATGGCATAGTGGGTGTGTACCACGAGACAGTGTAGTATGGGGGGCTTCCCATCATCCATTTCGAAGCCGTGGTTGTCCCAGCTCATTCCATAACACCCCCTTCCTCCCCCCGCTAGCCCCTTTCCTCATCAATATGGAAGAGACTCTGACAAATTGGGTTTCGGTGACTATACCCCTCTTCTCTCTACTCCTGTCGAATTTTCTTTTAGGAAATAAGGCAAAGACATCAACGGAGGCCCAAGATTAGGTACCACCCCCTTCGCTAGAACCTCTATACTATCCACCCATTGTTAGGCGTCACTACTACTAAAGGCTACGTCATAGTTCAAAGTGTCTTCAGATAGTCTTAGGTGACATTGAATAGGAATATAGGTAGCTATTATTATACCAGGATTCCCAATTGTCGTTTCACCATCGATTTTTTTTTTCTGCTTTCAATTGGACATGTGATAATATTATTTTATAAGATGTTGGCTGGTGGAATTGGTAAATAATTCTTTGCCCAGTTAAGCACAGTTAGTTTCGGAGGATATAACTCAACAGCGCGTCATACCAAAGAGGGTATATGAAGATTAGAAGGGGAGTCGAAGCTTGAATGTTTTTGGCAAGGCATTTTTAAGGGTTCTCTCTTTTCTCCTTTACTTATTTATTTGTTTGTTATATTTTTCTCCTAATATCCGGTTCACCATTTTTCAACCAATAAGAGGGCAGTAAGATGCTGCGCCCATACCGGAAGTTCAATTTTAAAAAACCCTTCTACTACTCCCCTATGAGAGCATCTCGGGTTTGGAACTGAAAGATATGAATTGAACGGAACTGAAGCTTTTTCAGTAGCGATTGAATTGCACTCAGAAATGCAGACTGGCAACACTTGTCCTTCCGTGGACCGACAAGACCCATCACACCTGTTACAAATGCTAACAGTTTGGAGTGGTGGTACGTCGTTTAAATTCAACATGACTACATAAGGAACAAGGTGGGTGCTAACTTCTGCAGGGGTCTGTTCGGAAGAACCCACCGCGCCTCTACCACGGGAGGAGACTTCCAAGTACAAACACGAAAAGAGTATTTGGTCATTTTTAGTGAAAAGACCTTCCCGTTTAATATATTCAGTATTGGTCTTTGTGGTCCTTTTTCCACTAGGGAAGAAGAACTGGGTTGGTGGATGGTTGGGTGCTTGTGTAGTTTTATGCTAACGAGGTCATCCCCGTGTCTTTACCATGACGGCTACCACCACCACAGCCAGCACCACATTGAGTTTTTAATATAAATTCTACCAGGTTGGAAACATTTCTACCACTACTCTCTCTAGCTGGTCAATAGATTTTCTGCTCCCCTTACGGTTTGAGTTCCAGGGGGAGAGATTGGTATCACAATGGGATGGATGATGGTATTATTTGATCCCTAGGCTAGTTATTGCGTCGAAAATTAGGGTTTTTCTGGATGTTGTATTTGGTCGGGTAAACGGGGTGAAGAAGAAGAAGAACCATCTTGTTCAACGTCAACGAACAGTGGTATTGGTATCAATAGTTTGCCGGGACACGCGTCCGCGTCTGAGCTGGGGGGAACTTGCCTTACTGGATATTTATTTGGGAAGTATGTTACGGTTTGGGTTTTTTCGTATGTCACAAGTCGTGTCACGTGACGACTTTAGTGACGTGTAGTGTTGTAAGGAAAATAGGGGGTTTTCTTACTCAATGTTGGGTTGAAGTTACAGATAAAAGAGACACGGTTTTTTTACAGAGTTTCACAATCAATGTGTTTAGAAAAATAATTCGATTACTAAATAGAGGATTGGAGAAAGACCCGATCACTGACTGGACTTATTTCATTCCAAGGTCACATGCTACTTGAACTTGATCACAAAGAACATGTAAGTTTAAAGTGGGCGTGTTATCCTCTCAAATGGGTAAGAAAATAAACAACTTAGTCACGCATTGGTTTTAAGTTACATCCAAGTTGCCTTGCCTATTATGTTTGTAAAATTTATGGTAACCAATAAACTTCAAGCTTTCAACATACAATAAAAAGTTAGAACTATTTTCAAACCTCACGCAAGAAGAAGGGGAGACGAAGGGAATCAGAAAATGTTCAAAATATTGCGCCAAACACCCGGATCAATTACTGAAACCTTTGGCCTTAGCATTCAGGAACAATCTACATAAGCCTGCATGGATTCCTCTTTTATTTTTTATTACGACGATGGGGATACGAAGTAAGGAAGGAGGAGTTGAAAACCATCATAAAGGCTACTTTAAAATCTCCCCGATACCGAGAAGAAAAAAAATACAGGGATTGTACAGTCAGGATGGAAGAAATAGGAGAACTTCAGCGCGGGTCATAAAAAAAGGAACTTTTAAAAATCTCAGCGGGGGAATAGTTAGCGTGCTCTCCGCCAGAGTGAGTGCCCGTCAAGAGAAAAGGAAAAGTCAAATGGAAGGGGAGGGAGGGAGGGTGTCAGCGGGGGTCGGGGGATGGGGGGGGTCACGGGGAAAAATTGACCAGAGAAAGCACTTCGCCGCCAACGTCTCCCAGGAATTCTTTCCCTTATTTTACTGAAAAAGTCCGAGCGCCCTTTTCAAACTTTTACCAAATCCAGGGAGACACTCGCGATCTTGGAGTGATAGTTCAGGGAAATTTGGATAGAAACGAGAGTGAGAGAGAGAGAGTTGATAAACTAAACAGTATCAGCATTGGTCATTTCCGTTCGTGACCATAGTTAAGTTACGACTTTTGCTCCTTACAAAATAATTTTCTAACCATGTTTATATTGATTAAATTTAGTCTTCGCCACTAACTATGATAGAAAGGGGGGTTTTAATTTTATGCAACTAGGGGTGTGGAGTAGAGAGAAGATTAACGGGACAACCGTGACTGATCACGTACGCACATTCAATTCAATTGGAAACCAATTTGTACCGCATTTGTCATTCTAACGACTTCCCCAAAATGTCAATATTAAACCGAGAAAAGGGACAGGGACAGGGCAATGGATATTCACCCCATTATACCAAATAAACCGAATAATATAATATACCCACGTGTTTATTTCTAATTAAGAACATGAAAATATATGGGTGTTATTCTTACCTTGAATCCAGCCAATTTCGGTTCTTCTTGAAGAAGCTTAACCAAAGCGCAGTAGTCACCTTTCGCAGCTTGTAATACCCATTGTTTACTATTGGGATCTAATGTCGTAACTGATGTTGAATCGTCATCGTCTTGGGCCTGAAACATAACAATTATCTGATTCACAAGGAGCCCAGCCAATAATTTAAATTCCTTATTATAGGAAAAATAGGATTTTATAGGTGGGAAGAATGTGTTTTTATAGGAAAAATAGGATTTTATAGGGGGGGGGGGAATGTGTTTTTATAGCAAAAATAGAATTTTATACGGGGATGTGTTTTTATAGGAAAAATATGTTTTTATAGGAAAAATAGGATTTTACAGGGGGGAAATGGGTTTTTATAGGAAACATTGGATATTACAAGGGAAAAAATGTGATTTTACAGGAAAAACAGTATTTTACAGGGGGCAATGTGTTTTATAGAAAAAATAGGATTTTATAGGGGAAAAAATGTGTTTTTATAGGAAAATATTGGACAGGTTCAAAAAATATAGGATGTTATAGGAATTATAGGACCGCTGTGCTGCCTATTATTATCACTATCAGTACCTGACAGTTTAAAGTAATTTTCCCTGACAATTTATAGATAATTCGAAAGGTGAAATAACAACAATTGACAGAAATGTATTATACTATATAGGCAACCTTTTTTGACAAAACAACCGTTATTATAGAGTGAAAAATCTGTCAAACGATATATATATAAAACAAAACAACTGTACCTTTGAATGTCTTTTAAATCCAGATAAACTATTCAGTTGACTGGACGAAGAGAAAACGCTAGAAGTTGATCGTGATAAACTGGAAGAAAGGTTAGTCGATCCGGGAGTTGATTTGATAGAAACATCGACTTCCGAAGCCATTTTATTGATCTTTTTAGCCCTTTCTTTAACGATACCGGGACTCAAAGACATTCCGAGAATCTCTTCATCCCGAACTGATTTCTAATACAATAAAACCGTCCTTTCAAACACATTTTAATGCCTAACAAGGAAATTAATAAGGCGATAAATTTCAACAAAAAGTATAAAGGTACCACGAGAATTTGTTTAGAAATTAATCCAGTTGAAGCGACATCGCAATTTAATATTTAAGCATAAATAATCGCAAAGATTAATGGGGTCGAAGTATATTATTGAGGGGTCGGTTATTTGCACAAAAAATTAAATTGTATTACAAGCACAAAATAAATTTATCTCAACACGTCATAGAGATTGTAGAACAATAATTGATAAAACTAATTAAGTATGATATATGCATAGTACGTTAATGAAGTGAATCATACAGGGTTAATTGGATTCACGTACGAACCAATTGGGATAAAGAACAAGGAATAATATGGGGGTTTAAAGAATAACCTAGAACTTCTCAATTTCCAGACAAGGAGGATTCATACCATTTACACAAGGAGGCCTGGGTTGGCTTTTGACTCCGCCATGGAGTCTGGCCTCCTTGTGTAAATAGTATGCATCCTCCTAGCCCGAAAACTACGTATAAAACCAGGAAATATCGATGCATTCCTGATAACATGACAAGGGACAATAATTTATCAATAAATTTAGTTTACCAAGTATATTCCTTATTGTTATCACGTTAATTTAATGATAAAACTTAACCGGATTAAACACACTCAAAAAACACCGATGTAACCATTTTCTCCGAACTCAAAAATCTCTATTATTCACTACAAAACCTCCCGATTTGCATAAAAATAGACGAAATTAACACCAATAAACCGCACCAAAAATAAACTCCTCCGTATTTTGGATAAATATTTAGCGAAGTAAACCAATCAAAACAATTCGTTAGGTACTATGCCAGTTATCATCGCGGTAATGAATGTACAACTATAAACGAATTGTAGGTGTTGATCACAAGACATAAAAACCACCGCACCTGCTACCCGAACACACAATGGAGTAACTTTAAATCGCCGCTATAATCCTATCCTAGTATATATTAAATAAAATAAAAAACCCTAAACAAAATGAGGACGAAGGATTGATTGCAACAGCTGCGCCTTCTTTTTAATACTTTTCTTTTTTTATATAAACATTTTTAAAGGGTCAAAAGGTCAAGGATGGATTACACGATATCTATAAACGGAACGGAATGGAGTATAAGCAATTTCATTGAAGGACTGGTTTTTAAAAATTATGTATAAAATTCTGTCTTGTAGATTCCGTTATATAGTGTTCATAAGTATACAGGGTGTTGCAAAGAAGGATAGTGTTCATAAGTATACAGGGTGTTGCAAAGAAGGATAGTGTTCATAAGTATACAGGGTGTTGCAAAGAAGGATAGTGTTCATAAGTATACAGGGTGTTGCAAAGAAGGATAGTGTTCATAAGTATACAGGGTGTTGCAAAGAAGGATAGTGTTCATAAGTATACAGGGTGTTGCAAAAAAAAAGGATGGTAGGATCGAAGTACAGTTGGTCTTATACAGCTCGTTTTTCAGGCTAGGAGGATTAATACAATTTACACTGCAGGAGGACAGGCTTATTGGCGGACAAAGTGCAGTATCAAATAGCCTGGCGGGACTCCAGGTGTAAATGGTATCAAGCCTCCTAGTCTGAAAACTACGTATAAGTGATTTTGAGTCGAAAACGATCCATGGAGATTTTTATGGATGACCCCCTTAAATTTTAGTAAGAATCTGAATGGCGATTTTAATTTTATATAGGGGTCTTCCATAAAACACAATAATCATAACTTGTAAATTTAATAAAGGGGTCTTCCATAAAACACAATAATCATAACTTGTAAATTTAATAAAGGGGTCTTCCATAAAACACAATAATCATAACTTGTAAATGTTACAGGGCATTTTTGACTCAAAACTGATTTCCCATAGAATCCAGTACCCACTGTACTTCAGTCCTATAATTGACCTTTTTCGAACACCCTGTACTTAAGCTTACTAAGAAAATTACGCCCTTGAAATTAAAATTACGTCACTGAAGTAGAAAACAAGAAATCTGTATCTATCTATTCTTACAGCATAAGTAATGTAAGAAAAAATGAGGATGATACATATAAGGGTAATGGGGTGGTAGTGTCACACTTATCACTTTTATGTTACTTATGCATTAACAGAAAATGGGGCTTGCAAACAAAACAGAGAGTGGCTCATTTTTAAAAATATTTAGTTTAGGAGAAAAATAAGGCACTACAATCATTTTATAATAACATAAGTCTAATTAGATTACCCAATTAAATAAATATTAAAAATATTAAAAAAATCAATAAAAACATCATTATGACCAAAATATCAAATTGAGATAGCTAATTAGTGTCAAAAATACCCCAAATTAACATAAGGCTAAGAAATAACCTCCCCCTCCATAATCATAACCTTCAAATTGTACCACCCACCCCAACCAAGGCCACAAAAATTAATAAAGGCATTTAAACAAAAACAGTACTTACAGGTGGACTTGATTGTACACTTCCACGTTCTTCATTAAGTTGTCTTAACTTCTCCTCAATCTTTGTTCCTCTATTTTCTTTACTCCTAGTTGAGGCTTTCCTCCTTGGTGGTGGTTGAGGTGGATACAGACTATTATTTGCTTGACTATCAGCTTCATCCTCACACGGTATAAGAAGATTGGGACTGGACTGACAATGGCTTAAAGGTGGATCCAATCTGGGTGTATTAATTTGATCCCACACCATTTTTTCACTATATTGAGGTTGAAACTCTATTTGGGCTCTACGCATTTCTACATTATCCCTTTGAGGTGTTTCTTCATAAGGCTGAGCCTGATTTACAATATTTGGTACCGACACTGTATTTGTAAGTTGAGGTGTTAAATCAGTCACTGATTTTGAAGAGTATTTCGCGTTATATTCCGGGTTAGTTTCCCGCATGTATTTTGGTTTAAGAAGCAAGAATTTTTCATTCTAAAATTAAATAAGCACAAAAATAAATTTTAAACATCGAAGCCTGGGTTTTTAAAGCTTATTTTTTTAATAGGTAATAAATATAAATATAAAATGGTAACTTACGCCTTCTTTATGAACTGTGGCTATTTCGTTAACAATGTCTTTAAATACCAGCCGAACTGCGTCTGAAAAATAATCAAAAGTAACCCAAATAAACCAAAAGTTTACTTCAGTTTCTGTATTTCAGCCTGAAGCTAAGCAGCAAGCCAACAACTTTCATGATTTGACCAAGGCCTAACAACGTACCTTTGTTTTCCGTGTTATTTAGATACGATTTAAATTGTTTAACGAGTTCGTGATTTGGTACTTTTCCACCCTGACTTATCATAAACAACTGTACCATCTCTAAACTTAAAGAACCCGGTTGATACATTTTAAAATCAGTGAATAATCCACAGTCGTTCGTTTAAACCATTAAGCCTTGCCACTACCGCCCGAAGTTATAGAGCAGAAGAAAAGGAAAGTAAAGAGAGAGAGAGAGAAAATAGAAACGTCATTTCCGCGCACGCGCAGGATGCACGTTTCGAAAAAACCGCGCGAAAATGAGATATGAATTTTTCCCAGGATGAACTTTTTGAATTTAGATATTTTGATAAATATTACGAAAATTTAAAAATTATTGGTGAATTTTTAAAATTAATAATGCCACAAATGTTTCTATTCTATCTAGCTAATAGAAACCAATAAAATTTGAATATTTTCAAGGGACTATTTCTTTGCAAGACCTCTTGTTTACTGTTTTTTGATTGAAAGATGTAAATAACAATTGTTTCCGCGTTCGAAATACCACAAAGTGGTTATCACAATATCACCTCGTATGACTTAAGTTCCAGTTATAAATCAGTCAATACTCTCTTATCGGGAGCATATGACGCCAGAACGATATATATTCTCCGAGACACCCAGAATTTGTGATAAAAAATTAAAACCTAATTGCGCAATACGCGTACTGTTAACACAAGTATAATTGGTGAAGATAAAAAGCGTTTTATGTTACGGTCTAGTCATTTACGAGGCGCCAAAAAAAGAAACAAGAATTCGAGCATAACACACGCGAGCTTCAGACAAGATTTCTGTCGCTGTTTCAATTCAATAAAATTTATTTTACTTATTACACGAGTCGTTGATAACAAAGTACTTATCTTCCTTTAAAATTAGGTGTCAAATTACGTTGTATATTCCACGAATTTCGTTTAATTATAAGTGTAAAATTAGATTTTAAGTCATAAATAAAATTTACTAGGGATTTCGAATTTTCAATTCTAGCCCCTGGTGGGTAGCTTCTCCCTGAACACCGGTGCTCAGCGGTTGGAACACTTCTAAAGGCGCTATTCTAAATTCTATCAAACCAACGATAGAATAACAATATTTCGTTCCCCGAAATTGACCCATATTTTTCGATATTCAGGTAGTTAATTAAAACCAATTTCATAAAAATAATTCTAAATCGACGACGTTTTAATGTCAAGAGAAGGTTAAGAAACCATTTCGAAGAATAAAATACGAGTTAAATCATCAATCACCATTCGAAAAACAGTTTTTCTTCCCATTTCTACAAAACGAAAGAAAGACCTAAGTAGAAAAGCGATAGAAAACGTCGTTTCGACAAAATTGATGAAAGAGGATTGTTTTTAATGGATTCTAATTCCCCGTGTTAGAAGAGAGGGGGTGGCGTAAATAAAATTACTTCTTTAAGTATAAAAGACCCCCCCCATAATACTTAGAGCAATTTTTTTTCTTATATCGACACGATGAACGGCGAAACTCTAGTAATAGAAGGTTTATTTGAAAAACGACCTATAAACGAGGGGGGTAGCCGAGGGGTCGAATGGTCGGGAAAAATTAATCGTACAATAGTCTAGAACGCGTGTTCCAGAATTGATGCCGAATTACCGCCGCTCTACATAGAAAATATAATTGTAGAGGGAGTCTTGAACGCGTAGAGCATCGAGGAAGGAGGACTGGTAATAAGACAACCAATGGGATTACAAGAGGAGTAACGATGGAAAAACAACAAGCCCGAGAATAAAGGGGAGCCGGTGGATGATTTGGGGTCGCGCAGGGCCTCGACGGCGCTCCGTCACGTCGACGCGAAGTCGGACCGAGCGAGACCCCGTTCGAATCTCATTGGTTCAAACAGCAGCCGTTTCTCCGGCCCCTAAGACTCCCACACGAGATTATCCGGAGTTCCTACCCCTAATCAAGGTTCGGCCGCGTTGGGTGACGGGAAAATTTGCCATCCCCTACCCCGAATCGACGTCGGCTGATGTCGGATCTCACAAACCCGGCGTCACTCGTCGGAATCGGGAAAAGCGGGAATTCGGGGAAAGCTAGCTAGCTAGATTCTACTGAGATATCCTCAATTTGGAGAACCCGGACCTCTCTCTCTCTCTCTCTCGTCGTGGTGGCATCTCGCCTTAGCGTAACCCGTAACCCCTTAAATCCCAGGCGTCCACCCCCAGCTGAAATATCCTTACTCGGCGTTGCCCCCACCTGGCGCCAGTCTTCTAAGAATGGGGGACGCCACCCACCTCCTCCCTCCAACGTAGTTACCAAAATGTACCCCTCCCGAATTGGTCCAACTCCCCCGTCATCTCTACGCCGTAAACTGTCACCCATCGAAAGAGACCCCTCTTGGAGATTGCCATTCTCCTAGTCGAGTGTGTCCGCAGCCAGGATTTTAAGGGCTCTCTAGATTCTAAAAAGCCGAGACCCCCAGTATTACGAGCACCCGCGTCGTCCCGCTCTACACTAATCCTTATTGTTCCAAGGGTATTAAAAGACCTATTACAACTCGATCGAACAACAATAAGATCCATCCGCGATCAATTTTATCGACAAGCGCAGGTAAGAACGTGACATTAATCTTGTCAACAAATAATTCCCGAATTAAACCAATACCCACCAATTGATGTAATGTTTTCTACTCGGGTTTTAATTAACGACGTTTTAGTCTTAACAATATTTTAATCGCGGTGGCCTCTCTAACTGTCGAAAGTCGATTTCTCATTTTGCGCCTCTCTGGTTCTCTCTCTTTCTCTCTCTCATATCCCGGCTTCGTTCTCAGGAAGATTGGATAACGGCTTGGCTCTAACTAGTATGACAGCCGATGACGGATGAACTCCTCGCGGGTTCCGCCGTTTCCCCGCAGACTAATAATCATTACGAAGTACCCAGTAATTGGCCGCGTTTCTCGCAAAATAAATTGATCCAAGAGGACAGCGACTGACAAAGATGCGGACCACCAATTAGTCCCAATTGTTGACCTTCGTTTACTGTGAATACGCTAATCTAGAGTCAATATTACGCTTCCGTTTCATCGTAAACTCCTTTGCACCAGTACAAAACAAAACACCATGGCATATGCTCAGTTTGGTTACCCATCGTATCCAACAAGTACTCAAGTAAGTACTATATTATATTGACCAAATGTGAAATTAAGGACTTGTATATTAAAAATAGATAAATAATGTTTTTTAGATGTTGACCGTATCAACCGGTGGTCCTGTTACTGGTGGTGCCAGTTGCACGGTGTCCAGTAGTTGCAGCTCATCCGGTATTTCTTCACCTTCACCCCAATCGCCTCCTTGCGTTGAAGCCACCGTGTCTTCGGGACCCAATTCCGCTTGTAACCGAGCTTCCCCGAGTCCAAGTCCCCCGATATCATCGGCGTCTACAGCGGTCCAGCAAACGACAGCTTACGAATCCAGGTTGATATCCACGGCGGCGTATCACCACCCTTCTATCCATTCCGTAAATCACTCGCATCAAGTTCATCCACGATTGACGGCCGCCGGATTCTACGGGACGCCTGGAGGATCTTCCTTGCACGCTTCCGGTTCCGGCGCGGCCACTATATCCTATGGCACGGACACATCAGTCACTAGTAACGGATACGCTAGTTTGGCTAGTGTTGATTCTTCCGCCTTTTATCCAACACTGGTAGGTACCAACCAATAGATGCGCACCTTTATTTATACTACTTTAATTCACTTATGTTCTGTTGTTTGAATTCAAGAGTACTGGATTTGGAATGAAAGATGATCCGTGGAGGGGAACGTTGTCTTCAAGTGCTCATCCGGCGAATGCTCATCAAACTACAGCTTCGTATTATTACGACCCAACTTTGGCAGCGTATGGGTAAGTCAAATTTTAATTAATAAAGAAGTGTTTGAACTGAGTGCGATTACTATATACGCCTAACCTTTTACTGAATTCGGAATAAAATTTTAAGCGCTGATTAGATACAGTATAAAAATACTAGCTTTTATAACCCAAAAATTTGAGATGATAGTTGCCAAGATTTATAATAAAAGAAATTAATGCGGCCTTTAAAAAATCTGATTAAATGGCTTTCGTTTACCATAGAAATGAGACACCCTTGACATTTTTGGTCATATCGTCAACATAAACGGTATACTGTTAATTATAAGTAGAAACCCACGCAAATTTTGTAACTTTGTAATTGTTATAATAAGCAAACACCCACTGGACTTGTCAGAGTGATCACAGATCTCATAACGCCCATCATTAAATCATCCAGGCGTTTCACTAAAAAATTCAAAGTCAATGTCGCGTTCAAAATAAACAGAAACAATAACGATACTTATTTTAAACCTGATTCTTTTGAGTACAAAGAAAGTCCATAAAATGTGGACGAACTCAAGCTCGAGTTTGTAGAAATTTACTTTACTAAACTGACTTCTAAATCGAAGGTTATTTCAATACGTATATACGCGATTGTACATTGATTGTACTTTGGTGTCTCGCTCGTCATCCGTCAAAAATCGGGCGACAGGACAGTTCCCTATCGGGACACGTTCGACAGTTTTTTGGGCGGTGTTCTTGGTCTCCCCTTGGGTCGGGTATATCCCCGCGCCACTCTCATTCCCCCCGAATTTGGATAACTACTTAATGGTTTGATTTCTCCTCTGCCCCCACAAACCGAGATCGAATACGTTAGAGCCGGTAGCGTACAGGGACCACGCCAAATTGAACTCCCCGATCACGTTCCGGGAGTGAGAGTTGACGAAGAAAACGTTTCAAACAAGGGGGGAGCACGTATTATCCCTGCGATCCACGCTGTTTCCTTTAACAATAGGACTAGTTCGCATATTGCACCTTAATTGGTCACTCAGAATAGAATTGAGTAAACAATTTAAATGGTTTATGATAAGTTTGGTACTTGTTTAAAAAATTATAGTTTCACCTAAAAAAAAATTTAATCTGAGTAATATCAAAAAGATTGGTTCGAATATGATATTAGACGCAGTGCGAACAAAACCAGAAGTAGGCCTATGGTGGTTTTTTTCGGGCGGAGGTGTACACGTTCAAATAAGCGTATAGAAATCTATCAAATATTCATGGAACGAAAAATGTTCAAGAAGATAAGAAAGCGAACGAGGCGTGCTAGACTCTCTGGAAGGGCTGCATTATCTCGGTCCTATCTTCTCCGTACATTAATAAAGTTGTCAGAATTTCTAGCCCCAGCTTCTGTTACGCCGTCTGAATTTCCCCCGCAAAACTCAAACTCGCTTCGTTCGCTCCCGACATTCGATAATAATAAACGAAGCAGATAATACCTTCCAAATTAATTGAGACTCCAAATGATAACGCTCAATACATACATGGAAGATTAATAAAGGAAACGGCAGTTGTATCGGTGCTTCCTGAATTACAGTATCTGCATGCAACTTGACGGGGGAACTTCTATTCCCCTTTACTTGTTGTCTTTGAATACATTTTGGTAAAGACCCTGATAATTAAATTAGCCCAAGAGATCTTATTGAAAATGAATAAACATACACGTGACACAAACTGACAATATTAAATATTCCCTTTCTGTCGGGATTATTAGATTTTAAATGCTTGAATAATAATGATTTAATTGAAAGGGTTGAACTTTCTGTTAATTAACAAACCTTTATTGCTGGCACACTTGCCTAATTGGTTTACCATATTAACTATATTATAAGGTACGGAGGTTTGGATTTTAATGGGGCAAGACGAAAAAATGTCACGAGAGACTCAACAACCACTCTTAAGGCATGGCTTGGCGAACATCGGAAAAACCCATACCCAACTAAAGGAGAAAAAATCATGCTGGCCATTATTACCAAGATGACGCTGACGCAAGTGTCAACTTGGTTCGCCAATGCCAGACGAAGATTAAAAAAAGAGAATAAGATGACGTGGGAACCTCGCAACAAAGTGGAGACGGAAGACCACGGAGATGATGTAAACAGATTAAGAAAGGACGCATGTTCGTCGAGTATCTGATTCATGTGTATTCGTTCCTAGAGTCAAACTGATTCTGGTAGTAGAAGATCCGAAGATGAGGAGCGAAAGACCAAGGAGGTGATTTTACCAACAAAGCAAGAAAGATTGGACAAGGATGACACGAAGTGCGGTGGTGACATCAATATGTCGGCAGAGTTGGTGACAACGAAGAGGAATGACGAATACGATGATCGAAATAGGTTAGCGTGTCTTGGCAGGACACATCCGATGGATTCGAACGACGCGAGTCTGTACAGAGGACGAAGTACAATTATCGGCAACGAGTCTCAAAATGGTAAGAGTTCTCTTTGTTTAAATTGTGTTAAGTACAGGAATACAGAGTTGTTTTTCTTTTCTGTATTTTTCAAACTTGGTAGGATCTCGTTTGTCAACGTTGGGATTGCACAGCGGCTATCCTGGTTCAGTTATAAATGAATTCTCAGGTTCGTGCTTGCAATTACCGTTTTCTCCAGTACCATCGGTACCTTCCGCTTCATCGGGACCATTTCGGCCTCATCATTCGACGTCATTAATGGGTCCGGACACGTTAATCGCGCCGTCAGTATCGCAATACGGAGGTAACCGATACCAAGTATCATCGGAACAAACAAACGTTTTAACGGGCACCTCGGCCTTTACTCCGTCGACCACGTCCTCTTCCGAAGGGGATTCCCAAGATTTACTCTCGTGTAACGCGTTGGACGCTTTCATTAAAGACGCGTCACTGTCATCCACCTCGTCGGGCGAGACAAGTTCTCCAATGGGGAACGTGGACGTTGATAACGCGTATTCCCCAGTTATTACCAAGCCAAAAATATGGTCTTTAGCCGCTACGGCTACCAGTAAGAGTCCTCCACCCCCGACAGCGCCAAACGTGCAAATTCCGTCTTGCGCGGCGAAATACGGAGACTTTCTTCCGAACCAACCGTATCAGAAACATTGCTTGAACAGAGAAACTTTCAACTACCCTAGTTGTAATTCAGACAGTTGGTACGCGTATCCGAGTAGACAACAATCGAACCCCCAGTTTCACCAAGGTCCCCCCGCGGCTAACGGTCATCAGGGTTTCGGACACCGTTCTTGTTACAGCCCATCGCCACCCCAAACGGACACTCCGCCGCAAACGCCGCCGAGTTTAAAAATAGTCGGACATCAGTTGAACAATTACGGTGGTGTAGGGGCTCCGAGTGACCATCATTTGTACGGGAATTATACGCAACATCAAATGGGCGGCGGACCCGTAGGAGGAGGGAAAGCGGCGGTCCTTCACGATGTCAAGAACGTTAGAGGATCGATGATGTGCGAAGTACCGGGGGAGAATTGTAAGTGAATTGGGACTAAACCCTGACATTTCTTCTTTCTATGCAAGCATTCTTTTTAATTAAAATTTAACTAGATCTCAAGAGTAGAATTTGTTCAATGGCAAAACAGGGTGTTTCTGCGCTATTGTTTGCCGTCCGGGTCACTGTTTTAGAGTTAGGGTTAAGTATTTTATGGATGACGACTTAATTAAATTAGAAATCATTGTCTAAATCAGTTTCTTAATTAAATTTAAGGGGCCATCCGTAAAATACTATAACCAATCTCAACTTGAAAACAGTGACCCAGACTCAAAATAACCCAAAGAACATCTCCTTAATTTATGCCAGACTTATCAGACAAACCCAAAACTTTACGAGGTTAAATTATACTCTTTGAGCGGCTTTCAAATCAACAATCGGGTGAAATTTAGCTTTTTTCTCAACCAATATATCGCATCTGCGAGTATATAGTTACAATTTTCGACATTAACAAATTCAGGACAAGATAGCGTACAATTGATAAAACTGTACCTCCTTTTGTCATATTTGAAACATCAATCGTCATCCGGTTAAAAAATATATTATTCGGAATAACCTCGCTGAACCCGTATTCTAGATATAAAGTAACATAAATCTGAATTATATTTTTATCCTTAATCTAGACTTTAAAAACATATAGGATGAAAAAACGTTGATACGATCAAGGGGGGCCATTTATATACATATATATACACTATACGCAATGTCGTAACATAAGGATATATCCACATAAAAATATATTTATTATGTATTGGGCAAAAAAGAACAGATTTTTGAAGTCTTTTGACCCGAGTTACTGAAATTTATTATTAATGGTCGAATTGGTTACGGATGCAAGGTCGGTATTTATTTTCTTAATACGGTGAAGACGTTTAATAATGTTAAAACTAGAAAGATGTCTTCGGTTTTTAATAGTTATTCTAAATCCATACCTCGTCATTTAATTTACTGATTTAGGTTGGTGGTTTAAAACATTAACCTAATGATATTTAGGTATCATTAAAAGTAGATAATAAGTAGTAGAGTAATTTGGCGTAATTGAAGTGAATTAAAGACTTTCGTATAGTGCCTTAATTTTAATTGAGAAACTGATTAAGACGATGATTTCTAATTTAATTAAGGGGTCATTTAACCGGTAACATTTAATTTAGCTATGGAGAAACGAAGCGAGGTGGTATCGATGGAAAATCCGTTGGAACACGGAAGCGGTTCGGAGGTGGTTCGCGGAAACGCCGAGTATCAGAGGCTTTCCCTCTCCGAAGAAGACGAATCTTCGTCTCCGTGCGCTTCGACCAGCGGCCATCGGGCAGACACCGTCCACGGAGTGACCCCTTTGACCGCTTACAGAAACTGTTTCGCCGCCGAATCCGAATTCGAAATACCGTGATACGATTCGAATCGAATGGTTTTCAATTTTTAAGTTATTGATAAAGACAGACAAAGTCAAGATTTTCCGCGACGAGAGT
This sequence comes from Phalangium opilio, assembly GCF_054372755.1. Taxonomy (NCBI): domain Eukaryota; kingdom Metazoa; phylum Arthropoda; class Arachnida; order Opiliones; family Phalangiidae; genus Phalangium; species Phalangium opilio. Next base: position 1,241,188 of record NW_028324189.1, read on the forward strand.
GAATGAAGTAATTAACTGATTAATTAAAATTAAATGAGATGTGTAAATAATTAATTATTAACATTTACCTGACCGAATTTTTCCTAACAAATTTATTATAATGTAATATTATATAGGTCAAAACATAACATTTTTTCCAAGTTTAAAATTTTTTCCAAAAAAAAAAGTTGAAGAAGTTCGTTATTCCAAAATAACACCATAACGACAGTGGTATTTAATTACTCTCGGTTTTATAGTGGAATAAAGGTCTTCTTAAACGTCTTATCCTTTAAAACAAATCTCATCATCTTTGCCTATTAACTCAACAAATCAAAAACGTATTGTACATATCGTATATCCTGCACATTCAATTACCGAATACCGCCGCGAAAAAGAGTTCAAATTAATTTAATAACTTTAATCTTTGGCTCAACAATCCGCTGCTGGGTGGAAGTTACTAAAAAAATCATGGGGGCTTCAAACTTTTTAATTAGTATTAAAAGAACCGTCCAAATTCAAAATAACCGTTTCTTCTTGCTGCAGAATCTCAAACATGGTGGCGATAAACATATTGAATCTAAATTTCTTTAAATTAACTCGGTATTAATTATATATATAGAATTTTTATTTTCGGGTTTTTTTATGTTTCTTTAAATAATTTTATAGGGTGATAGTTAAGTGAGCCAAACTTTCTGGAGGATCCGATATACACTATTTTTTAATTTAAATTGTGTTTGTAAAGTTGTGGTACACACTATTTATTCCATTCTTTAAAACTATAAGGTTCGAAAAATTAATAAAATATATATAATTACCATTGTGTATGGGAATTTATTATGTCCAAGAGTAAAGGTCAAAGGTTGGAATGAACACCTAGTTACCATTTGCGTAAAGTAAGTTTTGGCCAATATTTAACTTATATTAAGTTGTTTGTTTATTTGTTTACGCAGATACGGCCAGCCTAAAGTACAAGTTACATCGTATCAACATATCGACGAAGTGTCTCATGTGTTTATTGTATGAAGTCCATGTAAAAAAGGTTTGTTTATAATCCAATTAGAATGTAATTAATTTAATAAATTATAAGCGTTTAAAAAAACCCGAGTACTACGAGAATTAACTAAGCTAGCGGAACGGCCCTTGCACCGATTCTGTCAACTTATATACGACGATGGGGTGGTTTTTAAGGGTCATTAGTCAAGTTAATCCCCAGCATGCAACGCGGTATGCGATAAAATAACCAAGGACTTTTGACAGACATTTCTCGCGCACACATAAATTTGAAACAAAAACAAAGGGGTTTCCTTACTGCACTTGAAATCTTTACCCGACTTAGTATAAATTAAAATTAATTTCTTATGGTACAATTAATATTATTAAACACGCATAGATCTGAGTTACATACCTTACCTTTTGATAACTTTCAGTACAGGTAATCCAGCGTGTTTAATAATCGTTACTTCATGAAATTCTTAAAAATTGGGTAGTATACAAGTTAATTTTAGAATGTTAAGCATTTATGGCATTTTATACATAGTTCTCGTTCCTTTAACGCCTTTTCATTTTATCATAAGTTTATAAGATATGTTCCATAAGTATAGCACTACACTATATACTTCGTAATGCTAGAGACTTACAACTCGAGCTATAGTTCGAGAACGACGGAAGCGAGAATTGAAGTCCTACACTCGGTGGTTAATTTTTTGCAGGACTTCCATCTAGTTCCTATTTAGTCTGAACATACTAAGCCTTTGACACCACCTCACCAGGCGTCGCTTTACATCGAATCTATGACCTACCTCATTCACTTCATGACAAGCTCCAGTTTCTAAGTTACCAGTGACAAACTTATGGTGAACATACCTCACGAACTTATGATTTTATTTTATGAGCTATTACACGCCGTGATTTTTTCTCTAGCCAGCGAGTTATTTTCATGTTCTTCGTTGATCCATATAAAAGCTATTTAAGTCTAGTTTTCTTCTCCTTAGCGTAGCCGTAACTCTTGAAAACGCATTCCCCCAAAAATCTCTTGAATCTCACTCGTTCGCTCGCTCGCGGTTCGGGGATTGTCGATTCAGCTGGTTACTCGTAAATTTAGTGGAGAGCGAGAGCCAGCGAACTTTTGGCGCTACATACATCACCCGGAACACTTGATCCTGTCGTTCCCAAAATCTTTCCAAACCCCGAAACTTAAACCGAGTTCTCCTCGCATACTTATTATTAAAAAGATTTCTTTTTTTCTTAAAAAAATAATCATGACGCTTATATTACTGACAGAACATTTATTAAAGATAAGAAACTTTTTCAACTGGTTTCAAACATCCTAATCCGTGTTTTTACATCAATCTAGACTCTTTTTCCCAACGAAAATTGCAATGTTTAGTATTATTAGAAGTGTACCAATTTATTCTTTGACCTAGGAGTAACTTAAGCTTTGTAAATACCTTAAAACCGCTAAATACAAGGCATTCTAATGTTTGTTTTAAACCTTATTTACCGTGGAACCCTAATTGATGTAGCCCCAATGGATGGGCGTATCTGTCAGGTGGTACTAGTCGTCCAATAGGGGGTACTCCCAGTGTTTCGAGGGGAAGCCTAACGCGTAGTGTCCATTACGGAATTTTAATTGCTCGTATCCTTTATAATTGTACATAAAACATGGTTCCAATTCATATACTCATTACATTACACGTTCATTCGATTAAAAATGAAAGAAAATAATATAGTTAAGGGCACACCTTAAGGTGTAATTTTATTTATTATGTTTTGGGAGATTGTACGTAGAGAAGAACAATTTGTTAGAAACAGGATACGGAAGACTAAACAGTTCTTGTTTACACACATTAGCTGATGGCCCGCTGACATAACAACTATGAGGGATGTTGAAAGAGGTTTTTACAATGCGAACGCGGCACGCGAGGATCTTAGAAAGAGAAGGATGGTGTTATTTTTGGATGATCTAAGAAGAACGTGCGGAGAAAAGATGAGCGCTTTTTTTTAAAGGCCCGATGACACGCGGTGCTTAAACGGTAATAAGATTTTGAGAGTGTACGTACTTCGCCAAGGGGGAAAGAATTGTCGGGTGACGACCAACAACCCATTCAAAAGGGTATTAAAGTCAACAAAACAGACGCGACAAGAGAAAAATTATGCTTCCCGAGATATAGACACATTTTTTATAACGCCGCATCACTTCCTTTCAAGAAGAAGACCCAACTTCTCTCTCTTCTCTAATGTGGCTTGTTACGCCACGCTGATGGACTAAAATATATCTCGTAAATTTTAACAACTAGAAAGATAACAGTATAAACCGTATCGTCTGTTCTGTCGTCTGCAAAATTGAAGTAATATAAGAACTGACGACGTTTAATAAGAGATGAAAGGTAAACACCCAAGAGGATGACCCTTCATTGTGACATATTAAGGTGCTCTCGAGTATACAGGGTGTTTCTGACATTTTGACCTAAGTGACACTGTTCTCGAGTTATGATTTGAGTGTTTTAGGGATGACCCCTAATTTAAATTAGAAATCATTGTCTTAATCAGTTTCTTAATTAAATTTAAGGGGTCATCCACTCCAATCTTACCTCGAAAACAGTATCCCTTAGGGCAAACAAAATGGTGATAGAAGTTACACTTTCGACTCAAAATCGTGCACCCAAAAGAACATCCCCCTTAATTTATACATGCAGACTTATCATAAACACCCTGTATACGTTATAGTACTATTTCTTTGAACTGAATCCGATTGAAATGAAACTGCATGGGGAATAGAGATCGCGTTCGAGGTGCATTGAGGGGAATTTCGGCTAGACGCATGGATGTTATTGGTTGCGGAATTACACCGTCTTCGTCTTGTACATCGCATACTGCCCTGCCCTACTTTCCATGAAATTACGTATTCAAAGTGCATAATTTGATATCAGAGGCGTCCAGGTCCATGTTGATATAATTCAATTCGAATACTCGACTATAGTTATAAGGACAATCTTAATTCTGTCGAGGCTCAAGGGGAGAGACACTATAGCGTAATCGATGTATACGCCGTCTTTAATGTTAGCTATATCCTTGAAATAGTGATTAGCCCCTCGTACTCTGTAAATCTTCACTAATAAACAAAGCCGACAATATTTAGTTGAATCTACAATATTAACAATACGTTAGTTGACTTGTTTTGCCAGTTTACACCTAGACAGACCAAATAGAGTATAAAGGCGATAATTTCAAATTCACGAAATTTCTTTTAGCAAATTCCTAATTCTCGCGCGGGTTTTAAACCTCTTCAAGAATCTTAAGTTATTAAGCAGTTATAGAATAGGTTAAGCGCAGACTGAAAATAAGTTGGGACAAGTCGCGCAGCATGTGGCCCGCACCCAAAACTTTGAAAGAAACCAGAAAAATTAACACTAAAGGTTGTACGAAACATTTTTCAAAATCAACTATATAGAGAACAAGAAAGCTATATAGTTTTCGCATGCAAAGACTTAAAAAAAGACAGGAATTGGTCTCGTGTTTCCTATGAAAAGTAGTTTAAATTCTACTCGAGACATGATAGAACGAGACTCAGGCGGTTATAGCTTATTCAGAGCACGTCTCAAAACATGGCTACACGTGTCAACATGCTTTCAAACATTTATAAAACTAGTTTCTAACTAAAGTTATTCCACGGTTATTCATTGCCAGTCGGCACCAGAGACCATAAGAGCTATAAATTTACCTATAGAAATATTTATTTTTTTAACAAGAGTTCTAGCTGCTTCCTTCGAATATTTGCAATAATGTCCAATTTCTAAAACTAATTAATAACAGACACAGGTAATCAAGTTTTCGTTCCATCTTTAGCAATATATTGTAAAACCCCAAAGAAATGTAAATAAAATTATATTTGCACGAATGAATTCTCTTTAATTTTATATCGTCGTTGTTTTAAATCTGTATTTATTGGAGGCACCATACCCCACTGTATTTTATCCGAATAAACAAGCAATTATTGAAACAACTGATAAAGATTTCTATAATCAGTGTAAAAATAACTAGATTAGCAGGCTTAGCAGCGTGCAAGAGTTCATAATAACGATGTTTGCATGCACAGTTGCACACAAAATTATTTCTGCTATAAAGAAACCAAAATAAAATAAAGACTGAGGGATTAGTTCAATAACCGAATGTGTAATTACAAATATACTCTAATATATTGACTCTAAAAGTCTGTTATAGTTCGAGTGTTGCTAAGCCCATAATACCGTACTAATTTGGGCCCCAATATACCTATCTTTTTAGACGCTGATCATATGAAGAAATGATAGTTACCATTAATCTAGTTATAATATTAAAAATATAATATGTTCCTTAGAGATACGAGCCTTATATTTACAAATATATGTCATTAACTAATAGTTATTAATGCAAAATTAATGTTATTTTCCCATATGTTTTCGGTTTGGTTACACTTTTCGTTAATAAACACTCAACTTCGAAAAGATGAACTTCTAAATGGTCTGCTCGAAGGTCGATTCAATGCATTAAGTGTGTACTAAGACTTAAACATCGTTTTAAACACTACACAAACAAGTAGATAATTTTTATCCCCTAACTAACTTTTATCTCGATTACACAGATATATTGATATACGCCCCCGTCCGTTAGTATCAAATGGCCCCTCTGCTTTTGTTACCAGGAGTTGTAAGTACATGTCAACTGGAGATGGAGAAGCAATCACAACACTACAGTGAAGCATTTTCCAAAAATCTGGGAAATGTAGGATTACATTAATTCTGCTCCAGATATAATCTGTATCATTACTCCTAGGTGGATATTTTGTCAAATAACTGTCATAGTGTCTCCATGCATGCAGGTGGGACGTGTCAGTTACGCTTCAACTATTACGGGCGTCATACAAAGTTGTTCTTTTTCTGTCTTTGTTACTGCGTCAGTGTAAGATTTCAATTTGATAACGATTTTTACAAGGGAATAACCACTCTGGATTCTGGAATCATCCAGTTTATATATGCACTTACATGCTTTCTGAATCACCAATATTTTTTGCAATTGAACCATTCACCCTAAAACCAATTTTTGCTCATTTATATTAACCTCTATTGCTAACTAACCCCCCCCCCCCCCCAAAAAAAAGGCCAGTATAAAAAACCTAATTTCATTTTGGTAAAAAACACGATCTCGAGTTAGTCATCTGGTACAGTCACTCAACTCAACTCGTTAAGAGGATCTGTTAATAAGAAGCAATTGAAAACGACGTTGTTCATCCTGTGTCTCTATTTCTTAGCCAATAATAAAACAAGCAAACGATCATTTCAAGCTATAGACCTATCTCTTGATAATGACTGTAATGACTATTAAAGAAACTTTATACGGATATCCTATCTTGTGTTTATGCTACAAGCTTTCAGAAGTACACCTTACTGCAAGCACCACTGAAGTGCAGAGTTGGCCTTAATAATACTGGGTACTTTTTACCACCGAGTATCCTGAAACCATGAACATATCAATACAGTGTCCTCATATTACTGAGCCAGTTCGAGAAAGACGCGAGAATGGACTACACGCGGTTTTGCAGTCCATCTTCCTATTTAGTCTGTACTAAGCCTTTGACAGCGTCTCACCAGGCGTAGCTTTACGAGAATCAATGACGTTTCACCTACTTTACTTCATGACAAGCTCTCAATAGCCATGCAGTGACAAACTTATGGAGCATATGTCCTCTATAGGTCTTACCACCCGTGCACTTCCTTGCAAATGACGCGTAACCCTGGCTCGCATTGCGAAGCGGGAATTGAAGGAAAGGAGGGTATGGTATGGGTCCCGTTTAAAAACAAAACGACACGGAGAAAGATCCGATAATTTGGTCCTAACCAAATGATTGTACATTAAATGAGAGGCCATGCACTAGCTCCGTCGTTCACCGCCCACAAAACCGTGTCCCCATTATGCTTAATAGACTTTTGACGCGATCTCGCTGGCTCATTTAAACCCCTCTTGGATACTAAAGTAATATTAGAACAAAGAATTCACCCCCATGCCAACGTTGGATACCAGAGTCGCCAATCGGGAACCAAGAGACCGGAGCATCTACCGTCCAATTTAAACCTATCTAAGGCACGCTCCCTTTATTAGACCAATATAACTCTCTTTCCCTCTGCCTCCCTTTCTCGGTACACTAAATTAAGCTAAAGTCACTGGTACGTGGGTGTAAGTCCTTCTGGTAAAAGGGTGCCCCCATGAAGTTCCAGACCTATAGTAATTCTTATTTGCATGACTTATGACGTACCCTTTTGACCTCTATTGGAATGCTGGCCCAGAATCATCGTTTTCTTTCCTTTATGCACGTTTTTCTTCTTTCATTATAAAGTTATTTAACGTTTTTACCTTACAAACTTTGACCCAAGAACATTACACGCCAAAATACAAGAGCACGTCGCCATGTTTTTGAGGTTGGAAAATTTTCTATGGGATTCAGTTCACGAATATTTAAATATCAGTTATTGATGAAGTGATCAAGAGTAGATTTTTCTATCCACAGAAATTGTTAGTCTTCATCTTACATATTTGTGAAATAAATTTTGCAAGCGCAATGTTTTGAAACGTATACAGTCGAAAATTTTCCCGTTAGGGCCCCCTTAAATTTTATTAAGAAACTGATTAAGACTATGATTTCTAATTTAATTAAGGGGTCATCCCTAAAATACTCAAATCAAAACTCGAAATCAGTGGCCCTTATGGCAAAATGGAGATAAGACGTTACATTTTGGACTCAAAATTGATTTCCCAAAGAACATCCCCCTTAATTTATGCCTGTATAATTAGGTATTTAAAAATGAAAATCTCAAAGTTGGATATAGTTCAGAACAAAAAGAATTACGAATACAGCGACCCAAATTGCAATATATTGTAGATTGAGAAAAACCAATTGATCAATAAATGTCGACATATTTTTTTTACCATAGGTCTAACAAGGGTATTTTTTGTGTCGACTCAGCATGGTGCAATTTAAGGGAAATAAGTCGAAACAAAAAAGAAAATTACTCGCAGAAGGTGTATCTTTTTCATATATAGAACCGTGAGTTTGTTTTTGGCTTAATTCGATTTATAAAAGCATATTATTAGTCAGATTGGCGATTGGCATATGTTCATACTCTAACTTGTAAACACACAGTGAAGTAAGTGATTCTAGCTTAAACCCCTTGAAATCTAATAACGTCGCACTTAACGCCTTATCGACAGGAAAATTTGTGGAATAAAAAAAAATCATAATACGAGTATCGCCTTTTAAGGTTCTCGAGTGATTACTGCACTAATCATTTAATAGATCGCCCATTTTTATCGTTCGAGATATTTATTAATGTACCGGCGAAGTTTACATTTTGTTCCATTAATGCCTTAGATAAAACGTTACCGAACGCAAATTGAGTTTCCATAGCGCGAGGTGCGATTGAGGGTTTACGGCGGAAGACTGGAGGCCTTATACCTTGTCCCTTTGGAGGTGAAATGAATGTAACCAAATGGAAAGTTTCCGCGAACTGTTAAGAATTCTTACTCAAATAGTGACAGGAATTTGGAATCTTCAACTTAAGCCATTTGCTAGGCCTTTCCTTCTGCTTGAACTAAAGGGGAGGGGATGTAGAAACCGTCATCTCTGACGTCACACCTAGTGTATTTGAACTTAGGGGCCAAAATCATTGTGAAAGTCGCGACAATTTGACGCGATGTATATTGATTATTGCACCTCCAAGGAGAACAAATCCTCCTTGTCCAAAACCTTTTTAACCCTGTAATAATCTCTTGACACTAAAGCGTGCTCCGGACTTGAAAAATACACATAGGACTATCATAATGTTCTCCTTTTTAGCCCTTTTAACGGAAAACCCCACTATATGCAGCGCAGGCTTTCTCCTGGCAAGGCGTTCTCCTCCAATCTCTCAGTCTGCGGAACTCTTTAATCAAGGAACAAGGATTTGCACTCTTAACCACTCTCAGGGCTGTCGACTATAGCGATACTTCCCCTTTCTCGAAAATATATTAGCAACTCTTTGTATCCCCGGTGTTAGATACATTTTATTGTTAGGAAGAACGCCGGGGCAGAATGCGGGTAAACCGCGAATGTGTTGAAGCGGTTTGCTCAACGCGACCGTGGGTCACTACTCTTGCCCGCCACTGTGTCATCCCTGTGACAAAAATTTAATGGCTTTTCTAATGTTATGCAAAATACTTTTATGTTGCTTAACTACAGCGCTAAATATTTTTATAAGTTGAAATTTTGATAATATAAATAACAATAATTAATGAAATATTCTTAAATTGATTGATTTTGCTCTAATAGGTGAATTTATAGAGAGTACGTCACACAACCCTAAGTCTGATCTGGCCACCAATATGGCCCTGAATCTTAAATCGCCAAGTTTAGCTCCTTGCCCAAACGAAAAACTCAATAAAATGCTATTCCCAAATTTCTCAAATTTTACCAAATTGGTGAATTTTCGTTGTCCACTTTTGATATTATTTCCTCAAGAAACTCAATAGTTTTCCATTTAAAAAATGTACATAGATTGTAGTATAGATGCCGGTTTGGTCTACCATTACCACCTTTTACATTCGCACCCCCCTCTACACGTGACAAGTTACAGAGTAACATTATCCAAAAATTAGGCCGTACCACCCTTACCGTAACGTTATCCAACATACACGGGGGCCCACACTATTTAAGGGCCAAGACTAGGGCACTCCGAGAGGCCCAAGAGTAAGGGACGTTAGGCATTCCCTAAAGGAAAATGGTCCCATGACACTACGATAAAAGCCTCTCGCACCAAGCAATACTATAACTATCAGTACGAGGTAATTTTACGCGCCTCTATAGATAGATGACTTGGAGAAAAATCTCCGAGGAACACAGAATTTTTAAGTTCCACCAAAAACGTATCCATCGAGATCCCATCCGAAAGGTCACAGTTCAAATTCAACCCCCCTGGTTTTGCGTCAGCCATATTGGCAGTGAGTACTAAAGGGCTTCAAACAGAAGTTTGTTTTTTGAAGTAGACGTTTGATAAAGCTAAAGGTAAACCATTTCCAAGTTGCGATGTCGAAATCAAGTTTTTGAAGGGCCGTCGAGAGAGGGCCCCGGGCCGCATAGGGCTCATAAACTCTCTCAAAGGGCCCTAAGCTTTTTATATTTACTTCTAATGATGACTCTAAGACATGGCGATTTGGGGTAGAGGTTACCACACCACTAGAAATGGATTTCTGTTTAAGTTTATCAGTCTGGTCTACTAGGTTTGACTCGCGCGTGAGTTTTGATACAGTTTATAACGAGAAGGGAAATCCGTGGAGAGAGGTCATAGGGAAATATATATATTTCTCGACTCCAGGGACGTATCACGAAAGATGGTCTTCCCGAAATGGAAAGGGTCATTTAGGAGCATCGGGGAGAGAACCGGGAAAAGCGGCGGGCGACACAGAGCCTGGCGACATTCGACTTTTTTAGCCTGGCGCGCGGATATCCAAATGGGTGCTAGTGAATCTCCCGCTATTTTTTCCCTGAAGAATTCATCCTAGCCTCCGTATACCGTTTAGCTATTGGGACACGATGGAGACTATAGAAGGAAAAGGGGAGCAAGAGCGGCCGGGGATACGTCTCTGGTGTTCTGGACTGTCGCCTCTTGACTTTATCTGCCCTCGAGATCGGAACCAGTGAGGATGGGAAACATGTTAAAAGAAGGACCCATCTTATGGGGCCTATGTCGAACCTTGGCCGGGAGAGCTAGGCTGCAGCCCGGGGGGGGGGAGGGAGGGAAGAGAGAACGGAAATCGGCCATCGATCAGAGTGAACATCGACTTGGTCCACTCTAGGGACTAATAAGGCCATCCAAGGCCCGTTCGCACATATACTTCTACACCCACGCCTATCCTAAATTAAATCGATACCGTTGTGAAATGGTTAAGTCCATTTCCTCGAACTGCGCGTAATTATGATATTATTATCTGGCAGACAGACTTTTGTCATTTGATTAAATTGGAAAATTTTAATTAAGTAAAGGGAACCATTTAATTAGAGGTAATTCCATTGAATTAAGAGTTCGGCCTCAATATTCATGCTTAGATAATAGAGTCGTTCACATATTCCATTACAATAGCAGTGCAGCTATTTACTTGGAAATTTACACTAAATGCGATCAAAACTTTAGGTAAACTTCTTCTTGAAGTCCTTCCCAAAATATATTTTATTCTAGCTCCGAAGACGTTATCTCGAAAATTTCTTCGTGCACTTGTATCGCGGAAGTTCCTACATTTGGAAGCTCCCCATCTTCTCCCATCCTATCGTCCCAAATGTTTTCTTCTCCGGTTCGAAGCTGGCTGCTTTCCTTTACACTTGTCTCATCTTTCGATTCTTTATAAAGAGCAAAAAGGGAGAGTTTCTTACTAGGATCCCGCGCCTAAGTCCGCGTGGTCTTTGTCTCCCAGTTTCGCGTAACACCCACACCCCTCGCCAGGGTCCCTGGCCACATCCGTCCTCATTTCGCTTCGGGTCTTCGGCGACGACCCTCCGATTAAGACTCGGAAAAGAACAAAAAAAAAAAGACGCGATGATGGTACACCGTTTATCAAAGCACGTGGCAACGCTCAAATTCTCGACCGAGACCTTTGCATTATCGCGGGAAGCAGCGCGTGCCCCTGGTCCCTTTCCCCTCGTGGTCCCCCTTGGCCTAAACACGGAGTGGCACGCGTAAGGACGCGACCAAATAGGCCATAAGCGAAGGAACGTCTGCTGGGACACACTCCCGGGTACCCTTCTCCCCTTACCTCTATCTACTTTTGTCCGTAGCGATAATGGAAAGCCAACGGTATACTTGATCAAATGGGACGTACACCAGGCTCCACTGTCGTACGTTCGGACTCAAAAACCATGGAAGCCAAATTACCGGGGCCAAAACGAGGATTGTAAGTACGGTACGAAGGTTGGGGAGACGGGATGAAACCTCCCAACCTCTTTGTCGCGCCATTTGCAGTCAATTAATGAAGAATTATGAGCGAGAATGGCCCCGCTAACCACCTTTCAACCGTTCCCCGCCATTTTTAGTCACTACCTAAAAGGGCACAGCGCGAGGGAAAGAGAGAAAGACGTAGAAATGACAAAGACGCGTTTAGGGCTCTGGCAAGCCGATATCCCCCGTCCCTAGAGAAAGTTGATCATACATTTTCTTGGCCCCCTTGCCACGCCGCTGACCATTAAGCCCTCTCAATGGCCCCGAACAATTTGTTTTCTAGTTATGGCAGGCAGCGCCACGAGGAATCAAAACAAGAGATAAATACAGAGGGTTGAATCGTGCAACGATTTGTTCTTAATGGAAAGAAAACGTTACTCAGCTAGAGTTCCTCGAGACACGGCTAATGCTAAAAAAGGAATAAGATTCAAACACCAGTGTTTTAAGGATCAATAATCCACAACTAAAATACTGCCAATTTGAAAATTCATATTGCAAATCCTATTAATATACGTTGACTTATTTTGAAGTAGGTAAATAATAATTAAACACGTTGAAAGCTTATTGAGTTAATAAGAGAGACACAAACTTTCCATCAAAACTCTTTCGTTGCAAGATTATCTTGAAGGTGGGTTGTGGCACCAGGGGACACACTCTCTCTTGGTCTCTCTTAGCCGGATTATATTAAAAACCCGCATCCCCGACCACCTACAAGGCGATCACTCTTTCCTTTGGCATCTCCGTTCCCTCTCTCGAGCATCAACATACACCCATAACAGGAAAAACGGAATTAAATAAACTTCTTGGGTCAAAATCGATCAGACGGGATCGGCTTACCTTATTTCAAACTTCATCCTCTGCGTGTGTCTACAATCTTAACCGATCTTTAATCAAAAAGGAAAACTAACTTCATTCTTTTATTCATTTTGTTTTGAAACCAGATATTCTCAGACTTAGTATATAAATCAATAATTTTTCCAGATTTTTCATCTCCATACTGTGAGATATTACTGGCAAATCTTTCGAAAATCATTACTTATAATTTAATAATTACTAATCTTTAATACTATGCTGAAAGACATCGCGGCGGAAGCACCTTTACAGACTTCTGGTCTATTATTACCTTTTCTGAAATTAATATGTTTGCAGATAATTTTCTACGAGATATTTCAACAATTTTTCGCCCAAGCGAACTAGGCCTAAAATTTACCTATGAAGTGATCCATTTAATAATTTAAAACATTGTCCCTTTTTAAATCTAACTCTACTTTCCCGGTAACCTCTTACCCGAGATACCCACGCTCAGAATCTCGTTTGATGATAACTTCATTTGGGCATTAAGACAGATACATAACAGCGCATACACACCCGAATTCATTCAAGAGGTTGAATTTCAATGGCACGCATGCACGATACGGGCCCACACTTTGTCAAATATCCTGATGGATTGGCATCAACTGGCAACGAAAGATGGGTATACATACATACTTGAAATAATACTTCCTTCAAATACCCATCACTCACGCGCGGATACATGCTATACCCGTTTCTTTTAAAGTTATATCATATACGCTTTTGGAATATTAAGAAGGATTAAACCCTTGCGTCGATGATCGAAAAGCGCGTAACAGGAAATACACTCTTTATAATATTATTATCTCGTCTTAGAAATTTCTTCGGACTTCGTAGGGGGTCGCTTACATTTTAAAATTTATTCCTGTATTAACTTTGACAATATTGTTTATTTCTACGTGTGGGCGAAATTTTCCCTCTGTTATTGTATACACTTACTCAAACACAAAAGTATATACGTATACCAAACGCAAATAGTATAGTAATAGACTGTGAGGAGAGAGCTGCAGCTAGGCCGTCTGGGAAACACGGACAAACTAAATTACATTTGCACTAAGATCATCAACAAGAATTTTTTCCCCAACGCCTCAAAAGTCAAATTCGCTATTTTCTTCGTAGACAAATTAAAAAGATAGCGTAATCTTGAAGCAGAGCGCTGATTGGTCGACCAAAGACGATAGAAAGCGAGACTACGTCGCAAATATCATACTGGGCACTACGCGAAGCTTTCATCCGCACGAAGTATTTCTGTTAGGTCTGCCATAACCTTTGAGCGATTTTGAGTCGAAAATGTTCTATGAGTGTTTTAGCGACTCAAAATCACCCAAAGAACATCCTATTAATTTATACTAGACTTATATCAGCAACACTCTATATACGCAACAGGTAAAATATTGAACTAAAACCATATATTTTATAAGCTTTAAGTTACTTTGTATGTACAAGTAGGCCTTGGAATACTCCGCATTAGTACACACGCAGTATATTACTGTTACATTTCCAAAGCTATTGGATTACGAAGGAGGTTTAGGACTATATAGTATATAAAACCGAAATGAGTGAATCCATAAATGTGTGTATCCGATCGGATGATATTAGGGAGGTTTGCTATGTAGCATTGATGACAAGCGATCCATCAAAAGACAAGAAGGAATCGGTGTTCAATGACGAAGTCCCTGCAAAATGGGGAGGATGGGCGGGGGGTCAAATCTTCCGCAACGGGGTCAAGAAGTACGCGAGACCCTATATGACAAGAGCTTATTTCCGTTAGCGATATTAGTGGGAACTTCAAGGTATTCTCATTTAATCTAATCACTTTAATATACGGGATATAGACGATATTTATGAATGAAAACCCCCGATTTCGAGTGTCGGAACAGAAATCCGATTTAAAGACGCTCTTCAAATGATTAAAAATGTGAGAAGATAAATCACTCGAGAGAAAAATATGATACAAACGTATTTAGACTAAAATATCTCATTGATAAATTATTTTTTTTCTCTCTCTCTATAAGAAGTAAATGAAGAAGCGAGTCGGTGAGGGTGTTGAGCAGAGTCATAATTTTCAAGATTCGCACGAAACAGGAGTTAATCTTCATCAAAAGAGATATAGTTCTCTGTAAGTTGACACTTGAAAAATTCTAACGAAGGGGGGGGGGCAACGTAAAGGGGCTGGAATTGTACCGTTTAAATTAGTGCGTATGTTTTGTTAGATATTTAGTTTAAAAAATTTAAGTTAACGATTCGCATTAGGACAATAATTGTTCGTGAGAATTAACAAGTCGGCATTTCTCGCACAGTCTTAAGAAAAAAATAGTCGTAGTATCTGTTCTTAACGATCGACTTTCAACTCCCATTCTAACTACAACCGTTTCTCTGAACAAAAAACCAATATATCCTTTTTAGATCTAACCAGGCATCGTTGTTTGGCTTTGATTGTATACGATATAGCAAATAGGGTTTTGAGTTTGACCAACAAAGAACCTTGGTACTATAATCAGCAAGTTCCATCTTAAAGATAAAAACGCTGGGGTAAAAAGAAAGATGAAAAGATGTAGAGATGAGATTTGAGTAGCGAGGGGATATTACATTGGTTCTTGGGTGAAAATGCCATGAAGGCTAACAAGGGGAAGAAGATGGCCGTCCGAAAGGCGCCTATTAAGAAGAGTTTTTTTCTTTTCAGCTATGTATATCCGGCACCTCGCGTCTCGAAAGATTAGCGACCCAAGATGACAGCTTTTTAAAGGGAAAGTTAAAGACGATTCTGATTTTTTCAACGTATTACCCCATAACCTTAATTGAACCGACATTAAGACGTATTTTACGACAGTATCCCTTTGATTCCGCGATGTCCCCTTCATGCTTTTCATTCGTTTTCGAAATGTAAACACGAATCATAAAGCTAGTCGGCAAAGCGTGAGATATTTTATCCTCGGATATTTTATGATATGTCAATCTTAAGGAAAGTTTTATTGGCATCCGAAAAGGAGCATCTGTTTGTACTTTTGAAGAAATGGGTCCAACAAAACAGTATAGACGAAAAGACGACTCGTGGTGCCCCTGCATAGTCAACATTGTGAACTGTTATCTTCCCTTAATGAAGATTAATTCAAGGTTAGATAAATAAAAACTGGGTTTTCAGTTTGCAACAGGGTGTTGAACAATTAAATACTGACCCATTTTCAAAATTACAGTGATATGTGGATTAAACTTTAACGTACCCGCGAATGGAACCGTTTTTGTGTCATGAACAATTTCAATGCAAGTTCCCTATTTACTAAAATGGTGCACGGTCATAACTTCAAACGGGTGACCCATCGATTGCACGTGCAATGCCAATCATTTAATAAAATTGTTTCTAATATGACTGTTAAATATCTCTTGACATATTACATTCAAAAGTATAGTGTGATATTTCAAGTTGACGAAAAGGGTTCAAGGACACGTCTCAATTTTTCTCAATAACACTTTAGTGTACCATTGCCCGTGAAATTGAATGAGTTGCGAGAGATACGCTATTCGTATGGTTAAAGATGTGGGTTCCTCGATACCATTCTTCAGGCAGGCAGGGAGGCAGGGATTTCTTAAGAATGAAGGTTTTTACATTCCACCACGAGAGAGAGGGGGCCCACGGAAGAGCGCCCAGAAGGAAGCTATAGGGTCGGATATGTTTTAGGCTCTCGGGTTGCAGCGCGTGGCGCCGTGAATCCGCGGCGTTTCCACCAACATCCACTTCCACGACCAAGAACAGACTGACTCTGACTGAGGGTCCGAGTCTTAAGTACTGGCAGGTCCTAAGCCTTGGCCCTAAGCAATATCTCTTAGTACAAGCCGTGCAACGAGAGAAATCGCGAGACGAAGACGTTGAGTAAGTTCAAAAGTCAAATATCTCACGAGCCATTTTGCACGTGGGATGCCACGGATTCCGATGAAATGCCAAGAAAAAAAAACTTGACATCTAAGTGTGGGGGCCAGCGAGTGATGGCGGGTTCAAAAGGTCAACGAATAGGCCTACCGGGTTTATACCAGTAATAGACCTTGTACAAACAAGGGAATCACTTACACGAACAATATCTCGCGTGACAAAATTTTCACTTTGCGTAAGACCTTTCATTTCATTTCAAACTATGTATTTAACGTTCATTGAATTCTATCAAAAACGTTACCTACGTCATAGTTCTCTTAAAGAACCATGTTCCAATTGTTATATTCATTATTTTACACGCTCTTTCTATTAAAATCTAAAAATCTAGCACAGAGTATTATTTAATAAATTCATACAACTGGTTGTTCAAATATCCATTAGTTTAGTTTAGTTATGAAACTATAACTAGCGTAGCACATTCCTAAAAATAAATCACTAACTAACCCCCACTGTTGCGATATCCTAGGGTTTTTTGAGTCTGCAGGAATAACCTAGCTCAGCCCTCTTGTCCAGTGTATGAAGGACCTCCCGCGGACCAGGACACGGTCATTTATCATTGTCCTTCCACTTAGCGATATTAAAATATATCCAAATGGATCGAGCCCGGCTTTAGACCCGCGAGTCAAGCGCGTGCATGCACTCTTTCATGACAAGAATTTTGGACTCTTGACCTCCCGGGTTGCGTTCCTGTTTCACACACCAGGGGTACCACAACAGAAAATAGACGAGTACTAGTTCTTAGGTAAGTTTATAGTTATAGCTAGAGTGCTTCCTTTGTTTATAAAGAAAGGTTGTTCTAATACAACATACAATTTGAACGTAGAAAGGCATAGGATTTTAAACTTATTCAAATTCTGTTCTGATTGCGCGATGATTCAACTTTATCTTTGGTTGGCATCAATCGGTCTGATCTACTTTTTTGTGCTTTGAGTAATGATACCCAGTTCCCACCCCCTACCTAAAGAATATTACAAGCTCCAAATAAATGTCTTTCGATTTATCAAATCGTGGTATGTGTTACGCCAGATATACATTGTTTGTTTAACAACAACCTCAACTAAATATATATATATTAGGAAATAATTAGGGATAAAAATTGTGGTTGAAGAACTTCTACAAGGTGAAATAAATAAATACCCATATGGCAAATCCATACATTGCTTAATAAATTTATCAAGGTTTTAGCAATCAATAACTGATGTTGCAAAACCGTAAAATATTGCGATTAAAAATGAAATACAAATTCAAAATCATTACCTCTTGTTGGCAAACACTGACAGAAGAATTAAAATATATATTTATGTCTAAATTCATTTAAAATTATCACCCATAAACATGTATGATTTAATTTTTCATTAAAATATAGAGGGTGTTACCGATTCGTCCGGGCCACTGTTTTCGAGTTATGAATCGAGTGTTTTAGGTATGACCCCTTAATTAAATAAAATTAGAAATCATTGTTACAACACCTGCAGTATTCTTGATCCGTGAAGAATCCACGATGAGAGAGAGAAAGAGGAGGATAATCTACTTTTCAAAATCTACTTTCCTTAATTATATACATAGAATTATAAGGGCGATTTGAAATTCAAAATTTCGCTAACACGTATGCCAGGGATATTAACGTGTCCCACGCGATCTCGAATATTAAAATAAAGCTCGTTGCTTCAGGGGGGTTATTAGCTTAATAAGTGTGCGGACAATTTTCTAAAACTATACCTAATTAGGCCCTCGATTTAATTCGCTAAAAGGATATACTTATAGTATGAATGGACATAAGCTCTTAAAGGGATACTTATAGTACCAACAAATGATATTTTTAACCAGATACACATGCATTATTTTCTGATAAGTCTGATATAAATAAAAGGGTGAATGTGTTTATGTCTATGCCTTAGAACCCATAGCTTTCGTAATGACTCCATAACCTTTAACCTTTAGAAATTAACATCAGTGTGTTGTACCACGTGTTTCAAAAATTCTCACGCGTGGCATGAAATGTTTTCCTGCATCATAATGGAACTAAATTCAAATCGAACCATGTAGGTGTAATAAAAAAGCTTTGAACAAAGTAGTAACGTTTTAGTATCCTTTTGAAGTTGGCTTAATATTAAAATATTTCCCAGCATCCACCACTACCTTAAATCCTAACAAGTTTTAAGTATAGCCAAGCGTTCGCACCATTCCCGGATCCGGGGGCCCATACATATCCTATATAGGCGTCGGGGTTCCGCAGGGGTCGAGAAAATTTTCAAAATGCCAATACGTTTGGGAGGTATTAAGACAAGGGGAAAATATTTTCGTAGCAGAAACTAATTACTGCAGGGGGGAGGGTACAGTAGTGTCCCAGTGACATACGCGTCGGAATTTAATTACCGAAGCACGTAACCCTTCCAAATTCGTCGAGGGCACAAAATTATAAATATTTCTAGAGGAAGGGTACATACACGCAATGTTTGGCTTATAGATTTCATCAGAGAACTTGTATGTGAAAAGGGATTAGAGGTTAGGCTGTAGTTGGTCATACCAAGAAGCGATATCTTGTTTATTAGGGAGAAGGTATAAGATGCCTAAGTATTGGCGCACGCCATAGTCCCAGTCCCCCTTTCAAAATATAAGGGGGGGGGGGACGTAAAAGGAGGCCACCGGGATATTTAGTTACACTCTCCTCAGTCGGAAAATATGACTGTAATTTTCGTCATTCGCGTCGCGCTGACGTGAGTTTTCAAGAACCAATGAGATGCTGGTTGTTGTAATTTAGAGGCGGGGATTAACTCTGGACAGGCTACGTTTAGACTGGAGATAATATGGAAATGTGGGGCGAATTTATACCTTCTCCTAATAAACTAGGTATCACTTCTTGGTCATACGTATAGTAGTTTCGAAGTGGTTTCTCGTCCCTGTATATATATAATATCGCTGATTTCACCTGCTGGACACTGTCACAAAACTCTTATTGTTAGAAAATGATAAAAGTGGGTTGGATTAATACGAGATGGAAGGATGGGGTGGGGCGGGGGTGTAATACCCCACAAGGCAGTCGCGCCAATATTGAAGGTGACATCTGGCTGGGAACTAGAAGGGAGAAATTTGCCCCCAATTTTTGACATATCCCTGCAGGCCTGACTTTTCTATAACCGAAACCTACCCTGGTAGTCACACTGCCTTGTGACAATACGCGTATAACCAGGGATTTATAACCCTACTTAGAATGCTCAAGAACCAATATGCCCGGCTCTATGGTGCATTTTGTGTATATCTTAAGTGATTAAAATATATATTTATAATTAATAAAAACTGTTTTGGATAGAACCAATACTTAAAAAGCATCGAAATAAATTAGGTTAATTTAAATTTGTTTAATTAAAATTTAATAAACATGGGCTTAGTTTATAATTAAAATAAATAACTGAAGGAATTTTAGACACCACCCAATTAAAGTTTAAAAAATTTTATACGGGTTATTTTATACAGCTTAACTGTTTTAATAGCAATTTAATAACCTATAATAAAATTTATTATAAAACTTGAAATTTTTCCATGATGCTTTTAGAAATCTAAGGTACCTGATTTAAGGCGGAGTTTAAGGTGTAAGATAGAAAAAGAAATGAATTTAAGAGGCTAGTTGAATCGTGATAAAGACGCGGCTTATCACCTAACAGGGGGCGTTTGCAGAAGATTTCCTATTAACTTCATTTTATCTTAAAGCTGTAAATCTTCTCTCGTCTCAAGGGGAAATTAAGTTAACGCGCGTAATTACGATGATAAAAATCCCGAACCACGAGAGTGAGTTCAAGAGTTGGGATCGTCTCAACAAATAATTATATCTTTTAGAAACACAATGAATTTCAATTTCTGATGATTTTATCTTGACAGATTTCAGGGTCAATACAACGTTTGGAAAACTGATTTAAGTAACTAAATCAAGACACTTCCTCTCTATTGTTACAGATATCAACCGTTAATTTTCGTCAAACTCGGTATCGAATTGTGATTGTGAATAGACAAATTCATTTATTACAAACAGAGAAACAGAGACACAGGGGTGAGACCAGCAATGGGTATTCTACCTCTCGCCAAGAAACCCCGCAAGACGGAGCCCAAGTTCACTTATAATTCCCACCATGACCTTTGACATGCATTACAGAGAAAGGACCCATCACTAACATCAAGTATCTGCGACCAATAAATACAATTCTTCCCAATATTAGTCTATTTTTAACCTTATAACAAATTTCCTCCTTGACGTAGGTTATAGAGGGGATTGTTTTCGATACCAATCTAAGCCTTGGACAGTTTTTGCCAAACAAAACAAGGTTTGCCCCAGGAAGAGCTATAGATTGTCTCGAAGAGTGTCCCCCCCCCACCCAATCTCATCAGCAATAGGCCTGGCCCTCCTGAAGGGAGAGAAAACATTCTCCTTTTCCTTATCTACATTCTTGTAAAGGTTGGTTCTTCGGAGACACGTACTACAAAAATTACTCCTTCATTCGTTTCAGTACTGTGTTCCTCTCATTCACAGAATAACAAGACTGGTTAGACTACCATGAGAGTTTTGCATCAAGTATCGGACTAAAAAGCGCGCGCTTTCTTAGTTTGCGCGCGAAATAGAACCAGCAAAGGGTGCACGTGCTGGCCCAAACCCTCACAAAACTGTACTGAAAATTTCTGTGAATATCACGAATGTTTTTGGTATATTTATAAATTTCACAACAAATATACAATATTTCATAATTATGGTCGTAACTAAATTCTAGTGGAAAAACGTTATCTATCGCTTTTACCCGGTTTTTACAAGCAAACGTATATTTTCTTTAAACTTAACTATATAGGCACGTTATCTTGAAAGCGTTTGCATAAATGAATGTCGCTTAATAACCAGACATTCGAATGAGGCAAGGTTAGTATGACAGTTTTAGTTTTATCAGCGGACACTGATTGGGATAGGAGCTCTAAAATTTGACGAAGTTTGCAGCGTCCTTTTTGGACTGATAAAAAAACCTGATAATTATTATTTCTTTAGTTTTTTTTTTTTAAAAAAAAGTTCTCAAAGTAGTATATATTATTTATCACTGCTCTTGGTGGAACGGGCGACCGGTTTCTGTTTATGCTAGTTGTCAAATTGATGAATGAAGTTTGTTAAACGCGTTTATCACGGCCCGTGATCGAAGGATCGAATACTATCGTATAAGTTAAGGGCGTACATTCCAAATTTTGTTTTTTAATTACTTATTAATGTAACTTTCACTTTATGGAGTATAAATAGACAGAAGCAAATACTTGATATTCCCTTTAAGGATTTAACAAGAATAAATCACACCATGGATGTTTTAAACCTTATAGACCATTCCAATAGTTACCTGCAGAGAAACCAACACACAGGAGGGGAGCCAGAGTTCACTGCACGCAGTATAAGCTAGCCAATTCGCACTGTGCCTCTAGTGGTTCATGCTTCTTAGCACGAGGAAAATAACCCCAAGAAGGTGACCTTCCCGCCCCTATGGGTGTTTGCTTCTCTTATGGAACTAATGGAACTGTCTATAAGTCCATGATTTTAAAACACTAATAATGGGATTGGAATTCATCCACGCGAATGGGTTGTTTTAACATCAAATTCTATAAAGGATGTAGTAACGTTTATAAAAACACAAGCTCTCAACAGCATGGAAAATCATTTGAAGCAAGTCGTCAACGTCTCTTGATTGTTGTTGGTATAATCGGGGGTAAGATTACATGGGACATATCGGATAAACATAAGAACGCTGGCCTGAACGGCGCCAACAAGGAAGGAACAGAAAGGGGGGGGGGGGTTCCAATTTTACTAGATAGGGCCTATTTTTCAAACCCACCCCCCCCCCCCCTTTTTTGACGAGAAACTGAGCTCGGGTGGCGCGAAGTCAAAAGTTTTTCCAAAAGGCGATAACGAGACCTCGCGAACTATGGGTACGGTGATGGTGGTAGTAGCTTAAGGCCTGGGAGGGGGTTCTCGCTCTCGCTCCAAAACACAGTATCGGACCAAAGAGGGGGGTGACGAAGAAGACCAAGAGAGCCAAGCCGCGTATCGCGTGCCTCGTGTATTGAGGTTTTATACCCCAAAAACACAGACAAGCCCGGTTAGCCCTTGAAAATGAAAACCATTTTTTTGAATGATCCCGAAGCGTGGTGATGATCCTCAACGGCGACGGCTAGTCGCTAACCCGATATCCGATCACCAGTCATATCGTGCAAGGGAAAAAAATAAACCCGCGCGAGGGCTTGGGTTTTTAGTGACATTTACTGACTAGTGCCGAGTATACTTAAGAAACGCAACGACTGACTTGCATGCAAATTAATATTGTTGGTTTTATTTTATTTTTTTTTTTGTGTGGGGAACATTGTCAATTTGTTTAAAAGTTGTATCGTATCAACTTCCGCCAAGTGAAACATTTTTGCAAGTTTGAAAATGGACCGTTCAAGTAAGTACAATTTTAAGTTAAGTTGAATTTGAATCTAACTTTGGTGATATGGGTTGTCAATTGTCAAAATGTATTGAATTTTGAAATGTACTACTTTTACTACACTCTAGTTTATCTCTGTAGTAATGTCTTACTTATTTACAAGTGATTTATTTCTTTGACTTATCATGAGTTAATATATAGTTTCGGTAGTAACTGTACGCTTTAATAAATATGCGGATGTTTATTGAGAATTCCAATAACAATAATGCTATTCGTTAAGTTATTTGAGTCGATATTATTTTAATTTTAATTAAGTTAAATTAAAGAGGACTTTAAAATTTGGCGGGATTTAATCTGATTTATAGATGGCGATACCTCGCTGAGGAATGATTCACTTTAACGATTTACTACTCTGTTTTACGCGCCATCTGGAAGCCAAAATAAAAATTCCACTATCATAGTTAAGGGGACGTCAATAAAGAATTATTGTATCGGTTTATTTTTATCATGGTACTGATCGGTTAATATATGCATCGGTATCAGGTTAAGCAATGCCGTATCGGCACTGGTATCGGCCGTCTTTAATTCAGATAATTTAAGGGGCATAATAAAAAAAACAATTTGTATTTATCATAATATAATACTATCATACATGTACAAGAGACAAAAGTATCCCAAACATAGATTAATATTTTACAAATAATCGATATTTTAAATATTATAAGCAAAATCGCTTAAAACAACACCGATATTTTTCTTCGTATTATCGAGAACACTATCGTGAATCGTTTCACGATCGAATCGCGGTAAAAATAATCGATCGCAGGCTTAAAATTTTCCACCGTAAAGTAGGTCCCCCTGGAGTTTAAAACCACAACTAAACAACTCTATTTTCATCAAACAGATGGCGATACCATCTTTGGCATTTACAATCTAACAAAGTACTTTGTAAATCCGCTGTTTCTTTTTTGTCGATCCCCTCTCAAATCGATTGTAAATGAGTTTTCCCCTTTTTAGTGGCGGTATCGTGGGGGGTTAGTACGATTCTCTTCCCCCCCCGGCCGTGTTAATTGAAAGCGCAGATTTCGAAGCGTTGCGGTGGTAGGACAGAGGCGGGAACAATTTAGATTATTATTATAATAATGATAAGTTGAGGTAAAAGCATTCTTTGTTATATCGAACGGGCTCAGGTAATGGGGGAGGGCGATTTAACGTTCCGGTAAAAGAATAAGGTAAAGGGGGGAAGGGGGGTTTGAAAAACAGAGAGAAGTACTCTATGTAGATACATGACGCGTATCATTCGATAGAAATCGTTTACAGGGATAAGAAAGCTCGAAAACTTGCTTGCCCCGACCGAGTCCGATAGTGTGAACAAAAAATTTAACGATAATCTAGGGACTACAAAGCGAAATCGGTCTCATACGTAAATAAAGGATACCTGCTGTAACCGACGTTGAAATCAGGTAAGACGAGTTTCGCTATAGTTTAACTAATTAACTAACTTGTTGAATCAGCGCGTCTTCCCTCCTGTTGAATGAATTCGCGGCGCTAATTGAAGTTTATAATTTGTAATTATGATTATGACAACAATTTCGATAGATGATAAAATCGATCATATAATCGATGTTTTTTTCGATAATTATTGTTTATTTTACAATTAAGAGTTTAATTAAACTCGGTTTGAAATAGTTGTAGAGTATAATTGATTATATTTTAGTTTATATTATAAAATAAAATAATAAAAAAATAGTTGTTATATCGAATTAATGAATAAGCATCGATACATTAATTGCAGCGTCTTAAATTTCACTATTTTAACGAATATAAGAATTATTTCAGTATTTTTATAAGTTGACGGGGATTATCTTAAAACTGTTCGGTGTCGGTGATTTTTAACAGAAATCTGTATTTATAATTTTACGGACAACAACACGCGTCGAATGCATATCGGTTTATAGTTCAAGCCGATATTCCCAACGGTCCATGATCCCAAAAAATTCTTAAACTGTCGAACATTAAATCGTTACTTAATTGAAAGCAAGTAAACATTTGTTTATAGTTTACAATTCAAACATGATTTTGCAAAGTCATTTTACTGAACGAATTACTTCAAAAATTCTTGAACTTTAATAAGATTAGTGCCGTTCGGAAACGGGTGTCGATATAGTTTCAACTTGCCTAAACGAATATCGAATCGATACTTGGTGAAATTTGCAGAAACGAGTATCGATACTATGTGGAACGAGTATCGATAAATACAATTTCCTAGTACTTTTGTTTTTATAATTGCAATCCTGGTTCTAAAAATATTAAAATCGTGTCTCCAGAGTTCTTAGTACTCAACTGATTAAAGTATCGTTATTTGTTAAACGAAAACACAATTGCACTTAATTATCTAAGAATTTATCAAAATCATATTGCGTGTTGATTGATGCTCTAAATATGAATATGATAAAAATACGATATAATATTTTTTTAGTTCTATTACAAAATATCATAATAAAAAAAGTTATTTGGTGCGGTAAACCAAAACACCCCACGTATCTTTATTTATCAGATACAATGGGCAGCCCAAACTTTCTCTCAACAACAGCTGCGGGTTTAGCCCTGAGAAAATAGCTTTATAAAGCCAAGGCAACGTTGGCTGGTTGCTTTGATTTGATTTGAACGCCATTTCGGAGGTTTTTTTTTTGTGTGTGTGTGTCTCTCTCGTTGTTGCATTATGTAACGTACGCCAGAATTCAATATTGGGTCCGACCGAAAAAGGGGGGCCACCCTACGCGTGGTACCCGGCGGTAAATGTGTCCGTGTTGTTCGCCGGGAACGAGGGCGTCCGTTTGAACAGAAAGTGGGCGAAGGTGGGGCGATGAATGGGGCTGGAAATAATTCGTCCATATATAGGCAAAAACGACCGTTTGTATCTTGCCGAGTATAGCCCCAGTAAAGGGAACCATACATGGTCTAGCGTGTGAAACGGGGCTTACATGGTTCCATGGCTTTTTGACATTTTTTCCCCTCACTCTCCCCTGGTCGACGAAGAGATTAAACGAAAGCGCGCGAGAAAAGAAAGAAAGAGAAGAAACGACGACGGAGAAAAAAAACGATGGCCATGCAGTACATATGGTAAGAAGATAGACAAGGGCCGATCGAAGCGCCTCCCAGCGGTTCGCCTTGTCAACATGAATGCTAATTTGTTTTCCCGGTCGTCGGCGATTCGCGCGTGGCCCTAAGGGGAGGGAGAGCAAAAGAGGCGTGGTAAGAGTGACTGAGCAAGCGCGGCTACTCTACTCAAAGTTGCCCTTTACCAATTTCCCGTTCCGTAACCCCCCCCCCCCCCGCCTAACGCTCACTTTACTATTTTTACCCCCATTTTTACCGAGCAAGAGAGAGAGCTTTCTGTTTAACGTCGAACTGTACTATTCTTTGCTCACGTTCACCCTAGCAAACGCTACCGGCATTAACACGCTATTGGACGTTCTTCGTCCCGTTTTTCTAACGCGTAGCCCTCCGTCGTTTAAACTTCTTACGTCGTTCGCCCCCCCCCCGTTCGCTCGTTTTGAACGTTTTTAGTTATATATATATCGGTGTTCGGGCTACACGTTCACCCTTCTTAGGGCTTGTAAGGTATAAGGAATAGGAGTAGGGGGTAAGTAATAGTAGCCAATTTCGACTCCGTTCCCCCCCCCCGTTGCCGCCGCCGGAACACTCTTCCAGCCTCTTACGGTTTCGGATCCCCTTTTTATCTATCCCTTCCCCCCCTTTAGTAAAACCACCACCCCGTCAGGGAACTAAGCGTCGCGACCTAACCCCTCAGTCTATCGGCCGATACGCGGCTGGAACCATCGGAACACCCGTGGTATCGAAGCTAGTTCACCATTAGTAGCCGCCGCGTGTGAACCATATCCATTAATACATCCCCCCCATCTCGAACCAACCCCCCCTTTGCTTAATTAAATTATAGCATCAAGCGCTAATATGACTAAATCGAGACCGAAGTGAAAATTTTGACTAAAAAAGTTTTGGAAGCCGCGGCGTTGATTTCCCGAACTGAACCGATCGAGTAGTAGCCCCCCCTTGGTGTAGCCGGAGCCCGATACAACGCGACACATCCGGAACTGTACAAGGCAAGCGCCACGGCGCTTGACAGAGGCGCTACTTACTAAGCCGCCGCACCGATTCGGGAACTGACTTCTCACCCTTTATACTACACACCCCACCTACTCGGTGTTGTCAGCCGATGTCCAACAACAACTGCGGGTCGAACTGCTCCCGACCGGGTTGCTTCGAGTTCGACCGTTAACGCGCGCGCCAACCGTTTCGTCTCTGGCGCCCGAGAACAGCGCGACGTTACGTAGTCGCGGCGCGCCGTTTACCAACGCGCGTGTTAGCGTTTGAAATAATTATTACGCCGTTTCGCCGTCGCGGGTACAACTTAACCCAACTTCACGGAGAATGTCGGCATGCCCGCCCTATACTTCCGTTAGTGCTCAGGTAAGCGCCCTTATCGTTTTACACGCGCCTTTTTTTCTATACACTCCAGGAAATAAGGGGACATTACGGCCCTTTAAGTATACTAATTAAGCTATGAGGGATGGTGGAAATTAATGTTTAAACGCGCTAAAGGGACTCGTAATTAAGGCCCGCCAAGCAAATGACATTTTAATCCTTTTAAAGGTTAATAGTTACGCTAAGTTGTTCAAGAAATATAATTTTACAATAGAGTGTGTAAAAATTACGCAATTTTATACTCTACGCGTTTGGCATTAATTGAAATATTTTTCCCTGTTATTTTAATGTTAATTTCTACTTAAAAATTTATTTGCGGTTTCAAACACGATAGAGTATTTTAATATTCAGTCCCACGCCGTTATTGTACAAATTGACGTATGTCATTGCAGGTATTAAGATTCTAACAGTACGATACCATATACAAACTGTTTATTTAAATATCCCTTAATATTCTAACCCGTGTTTTGTAAGGCTTCCAAAAGAAAATAAAAATTAATCTTAAAATCTAGAGATCAAATATGACGATACAATTCTTTTAAAACCGCATTGAGTTTCCTGATACTTTCATAAATTGAACGAGAAAGAAAAAGCAGCGCGAGTCTTTGGTATAGTAAAACGATACGGCTTGTACGGAGAAAGGTATATATATATATAGGAAAAGGAATAGTACCCATCAATCCTCATTGCCTGTCTACGGGATGAAACCAATGGTGCGGTGGTCCAGAATTGGCATCGCATCGCGGGTGAAAGGGGAGAGGGGTGGAGGTGGGGACACACCATCGCTTTATAACCCCGCGGGTTTGAACTCTGACATGCCGCTACTGTTTCATCAGTTCCCCCAAGCTATAGTGGCGACAAGAGGACGCACCCAGGGTCGATTGCTAGCTACCCCGTGCAGCAGGTTAGGGGGTGCATGGGGGATTCTTGCGAACCTTCATGGGCTTCACCTTTTGTTAGTAAATAACCATGGGCGGTTTATATATGCCCCGAGGACCACAATTAGTCCAAGATGTTCTAGTGCAAATTGCCTTTGCCATGTGAAAGATGTTTTCGGTACGTTTTCTTTACTAAAATGGGTTTAGCCATAAATATTTTTAGTTGCCTGTCAATATTTTCAATTGTGTGTCTCTAGGGCTTGGCATTGTCCCGTTTTATTGCAATGAGAACAATCTGTGTGGGAAAATTTTTAAGTTACCAATCCCGGTTACTTCAAAGAAATGCCATCAAGGGACCATTACGATTTTAAGAAAATTCTGTGGGACCATCAAGGGACCATTAGGATTTCACGAAACTATGTGAAACCTTTTTTCGAGTTATTGACAATATTTTTAAAAGCTTTTGGCATCCTGTTATAAATTGTTTCCCAGGAGTGAAGTTAGTAGCGAAATCTTGCGAATTATGGTTATGGGTGGGCATGTATATTATAACGCGTCCATGTCTATATGGAATAAATTAATTTTAACGTACACTTAATTACAATTAAAAAGCTACTAGAATTTTATTTCAATTACACCGCACAAGATTTTGTTTCTCTTGACTCACTGTATAAGTGAAGCAAAAGGACATCTCCATAACTGTATCATATCCTTCAATTACAATATAAATCCCCAATTGACATTAGAAAAATAATGTTTCAATTCAAAAGAATCTATTTATTTATACGATAGCTACTAACTAATTACGTATCCCGTATAAGATAAAAGGCGATATGGGTTGTTGCTTGTAGAAATTCAATAATAATCCCACCTGTAAGAGAGAGGGAGAAGTCGAATAAACGCGTCTGGAAAGATTAGTCAATTCCTATGGCCTGCATTTATAAAGCACGAGAAACAGAGCTATAGCTAGCCCGCGTAAAAATCAATTGGTGGTACTGTGGTTAGCCCTGTAAAGACATAGTCGTGCATGCATGAGACACGGACGGACGAAGCTTGGAAAAGTGACAATACACGCCCGAGTAATTATTCAAAGCCTTCAATTATGGCCATCAGGGATCGCTTCAATCGCGCTTATTCTCTTTTGGACGGGGTCCGATCTCGCGCTGTGTTAAGTTTTAACGAGGGGGTACCGGACCATCTGCGTGGTCCGTAACACGCACTTGGCTGCAGTGTGGCGTGCGAGTCCGTCACTTTGTAAGTTACGCTTCCGGGCGCCATAGCTCGCATGATCTCGAGCTTTTCCCATCGGTCCACCCCGATCGTCAATTACGTATAGAAAACTTTGCTGGAAATATCTTACATAATTTCGAGTAGTACATATCTATATATAATATTGATTGTTAACACATGATCCCCCCGAAGAAGGAATGGCCCAGCGTAGTCCAAATTCCTGGGCAGGAAATTTGGACAAATCGTGTGAGAATAAAACGCGATGGAAACATTTGTCTCCGCAGGGGTTTCATTTTTTTTTACAACTCAATATTTTGTTTGTTTATTTATTATTTTCGAACAGATTTATATTTTCTATAATGATAAATTACCTATGATGTTCGCACACTGTATATTAGATTGAACTTTGACCTTATTAAAGTTTCCCTCGGTCTTAATTAAATTTATAAACATTTGTCTGGGTGTTTTTTAGAAGAGTATTAGATTTTGTTTATTTCAAGCAGGTTTTATTTTCTATAAAGATTAATTAAGTACGTTCTAAGTTAATTTGAACTCTAACCTTTTTCAGCCCGCCCCCCCCTGTATAAAAATTGCCATAATTAAAATTATAATCTAATTTAGAAGGAAGGATCGCTAACTAAATTACATTCACGGCCTTGCTTGTATAGTAACGTGAAACCAAGCGAAACCCCTTAAAGGGTCGCGTTCGCATACGGGATACGGGAAGCCCTTAAAAGTATAGATATCATATGCGGTGTACAACACGTGATGGCGCTACCTCATCCAAAAATAGGACCCTTAGGCCTATTTAGGGTTCAAACCTACTTCAGTGTTATTGGGTTTCTTATAGAGATCTAAACTCTAACTACAATTACATAAAAAATAAATAAATAAGAATTAGGTCATATTTTAACTGAAATAATAGCCATATTAAATTTAATTATCGCACTAATTAATATTAGCATTTTAACTCATAATTAAATAAACTAATTTAAGTAGAGTGTGAGATTGTTCATCAAATTTTGATAATTTTTAAACATCTGTTCCTTCATGGATGTTGGTGAAACGTGTTAAAACATTAATTAAATTACACCTACTGGGTCCAATGTAAAGTTCTTAATTACGAAATGTCGTTGTAAATTACTGATACCAATATTTGAACGAGTAGTACTAATTTCAAAAGTCTAATCTAATGTTTTTCCAAAAAGAAATCAAACGCTCTTATCAACATTAAATTGCAATAAATCATTTAAATTAAGTGTTTAAACTTCGATATTGCAAATGTTCAGGGACTACATTATTTTTAACGACTGGTATTACATCATTTACGAGGCGTGATTATTGCTTTGAAAACAAAAATGGACCCCCCACCCTGTTCATTAATTCCCCCCCTTCAAATTGGGAAATTATCAGTTCCTAGTTGTAATCGCACACCGAGATGAACTCGGTTTAAAGTCCAGCCAGATTTGTGTGTTTAGAAAGAAATGGGAATCAGCCAAAAGAGTCGCTTTCGTCTGATGCCTAAATTTCAATGTTTAAAGAGTAACGTGGGATATAGGCGGGAATAATATATTTTCTATTACGGTTCAATCAGAAATAATTTGACTTTAAACTGAAGTATCAATTCCGGTTGAAAATCTTTTTAAAAAAATCTAAATTTATTGTAAAAGCACAAATTCGTAAGATATGTTTCATAAGTTTGTCATGAAGGGACGTAGGTCATAGATTCTCTTAAAGCGACGCCTGGTGAGGCCATGTCAAAGGCTTAGTAAGTTCAGACTAAATAGGAAGATGGTCCTGCAAAATTAACCGAGTGTAGCCATTCAATTCTCGCTTGTCGTTCCTGAATTAGCTCGAGCTGTGTCTACCATTAAGAAGTATAGTGTCATACTTATCACGTAACATATCTTATAAACTTATGGTAAAAAAGTAATTGTAAGTTGGGATTATTTTAATTTTTTCCTGTAGTTTTTATTTTAATTTAAACCGAGTAAATAATTAATATATAATATCAGGATTTGCAAATTAATAAAATATCACCCCATAAATTTAATCTTGTTATTTAATTAACTTCTGATTGGAATTAAGGCTAGTTAATTAATGGGAATCTAATTTCAGTGTTTGTGTAACTTTGGCTCGCCTGTCGTTTATAATACTCTGCCTACACTCAAAAAGTCGTCGCTAATCACTGTTTTACAATTTATCTGAAATCACACGTACAAAGTGACGATATCGTCAAAGATAACGGGGCAAGAACATTTACAGACACAAAATTTGAGCTTGGCTTTTTTCTTATAACGTCTAGAAAAGATAAAACTACATAATTCTTTTATAAAATATCGCCTGTAATATTCGAGGGCTTCTATAGCTTATAATCCCCCGTTAAATGGAATTAGATGTTTTATTGAAGGACTTAATATATCTTGATTTATATATTTATATTTAAAGACCCTTTTGAAAAGTATCGATGTTTTATCGATAGTATGAAATGGCTAAGGTTTTAATTAAACTGTAGCTTTGTCTGGTAAATAATAGTTAAGTAATTGTAATAAAATTATGTTAAATCGCGAATTGGGTTTATGTAATGTAATATGACATGATATGGACCGTTGACGTTGAGCACGCGTTTTAGACTAAGTCGTGTGATTTAATTTATCATTCCTTGGATTTTAAGTATTATTTTAATTTAATTTAAATTTTATAAATTATTTGCTAATAAAGATTTAATTAAGAGATATCTGTAAGTTTTTATATAGTTTTCCGTTTGAATTTACGAAATATCTTGCCAAATATTGGTGGGGTGGCAATTTTACTTTTAATTACATTTTTGTCGCTAAAAAGTATTTATATTGAATAATTAACCCGAAACAAGGAAAATGTGTGGCTTAATGATTTAGGAATTCATATATTTCACGCATTTGCAACATTATATTTTGTTTGTAAAGAATAATATAGTGTATTGACTGGTCAGGAAATATATACCACTTTGATATAAATATATTTCGTAAACTGATATATTCTAATTAAAATCAGAAGTCCATAACCTATTCGGATAATATGTATTATGTTTATAGGATTGAATATTTAAATATTGTTGGTTTATTTTAATTTAGGTTCTAATGCCGGGTCAGGCCGGTAACCCAACGCCGCCACAGTCTCAAGCAGCGCCCGGTACGCCGACTTCCCTACAACACGGAGGAGGTTCCGGCAGTCCTTCGGCGGCCGGAACACCCGGTATGGTTTCCTCC
Organism: Phalangium opilio; assembly: GCF_054372755.1. Lineage (NCBI taxonomy): Eukaryota > Metazoa > Arthropoda > Arachnida > Opiliones > Phalangiidae > Phalangium > Phalangium opilio. The sequence goes on from NW_028324189.1 coordinate 1,274,236, forward strand.
GCGGGTTTGGGTGGCCCTTCACCCGTGGCTGGAGGTCCTCCACCCACGCACCACGTCTGCTGCGAGTCCGGTCGACCCATGCTGACCGACCCCTTGACCGGGCAGACCATGTGCTCGTGCCAGTACGACGCTCAGCTTTTAAATTACCAACGCCTAGCCGCTTCCGGACTTCCGCTCAATATGTACGGAACGGCTGCGGCCGCCGCTGCCGCCGCCGCAGCGGCTTATGGCGGCGAGCAAGGATTCTTACCGTTGGGTGCCACCGAGCAATCCGCCTTCTACTCGCCTACGGTAAGCAAGCGCCTTTTCTATTATAATTCACTGCCAAAACCGCCCAATAAATATAGAACAACAACCCAATTCATTTAAAAGAATTTAAATTATAAATTAATTTTTTCTTATTGGTGCACAATCCATAGTCGCACGTGATAGCAGTTCTAACAGTATATTAAATTATTTTTAATTCGTAATTAACGCGTTGATTAAATTAAATGAACCCACTGGAAACACAGCGTCGCGGTCGCATACATATACAGATATGGGGCAGTTTTATTTTGCTCATTTTCGGTTTTAACACCTGTTCAAACCTTTCTAATTTTTTTTCTTCATAGTTTTACGTGAGAGGAATTTTAATTATATATATACTTTTTATTTATGTTTGGGCAAGGGGAAATTTTAACCAATGGTTTAATTATTAAATAGTTTAAGCTTTAAATATTTTTCAAAACAACATAATTGTTAAACGTACGTGCCTCGGTTTTTTCTTTGACCCTAAAACTTAATAGAAATATAGGTTGTTTTTTTTCAACTTACATGAAAGGAGATTGGGATGGTTTCCGAGTTGTTAATTAAGCCTAATCGTGAAGTGTTTGTTCCATTTCGCGATTAAAAATATTTTTACACTTTAATTAATTTCACGACACTATATACTTAAAAGGCTCACGAAATTAAAATGTTTTGTGGTCAACGATGCTCGCAGGACACCGCGTTGCATGCAACTAAGGCAGGCCGGAATAATTTATCTTTCCAAGCCAAATACATTCTCAAACTAGCCCAAAAACCGCCAAACTCAAATTTACCAAAAATAAACCAAACCATCAAGTTATACTTTCAAGAATTTTAATTTTTAGCAAAGAAGCCCAATTGGCGATTTTATAGCCAAAGCTGGCATTAACCAACGGTGTTTTTGATTAGCACCGGATTTTTTTAGGGGGGGGGGATGAAGGGCGCACGTGCGAGGTGAGAAAACAAGGAGTATAAAGAATAGATTGGTAATTAGAAATTAAATAAGAAATAAACTTAAGATTTTCGTTTTTTATACTCTAAAACGGTAATGCTGTTCCAATAATCAGTAAAAAAAGGTTATATATATTTGATATATACGGATAATTAAATTTAAGTTATATGGTTAAGGCAGCTGAATCATTTTTATATCAAATAAACAATTATAAGGCATTTAATTCAATAGTTTTCAAACAATTTACCGCAAAATCTGAGTAAATACCAGTGTATTCGTTTATCGAACGCGACGGACGCTGTTGTCATTTTCAATATCGTGCTTAGAAAGGGGTTTATTATTTTTTTTCTAAGTCATTCGTGTATTTTGTCATCTAGCCGAGTATAATTACACGCTACCAAAATATATAATAGCTTTCGAGGACAAACATGATTTCAATATAAAAGTATCCGTTCCGTGTCATATTCAAATATCAACCCATAACCATAAACAAATTACACTCAATATAAGTATACGAATCTCCAGTAAGGGCCTTTTTAAATTAAGATAAAAATCCATCCGCCATCAGGAGACAAACATTCTTATTAGACACGAACTTACGTATAGTATTGTAGGGTTATGATGGCAAAACTCATTTCGCGATCTCAAGTGAATGAAAATGATAACATAGAAGTTATATGTCTCGTGAAGAGCTAATAGGGGGTCATTATTAAAGTTTCTTTGTGTAGCTGCAGAGTTGCATACTTCGGTCGTTTTTGCTAAATTGCGATACAGGGTTGGGTAAATACGCGTGTCTATACCAGCAAAAGAGATGGGTTTATCGACACAAAGTTAATTGCATCATATTCTTCGGTCAATTTCTTTAAACTCAGTAATGTTATGAAACGGAACGTTTAATTTCGTATAGCTTTACTAAATAGGTTTAAGGCACGAAAGCTGGTATAGTATTTGGAACTCGAATTAAGACTTAGATTCTTGAGGTTATGGCAAAAACAAGGGATTTAATGCATGGTGACATGTTCTCAAATCATAACTCGAAAACAGTGTCATAGATGTTACATTTTCGACTCAGAATCGATTTCCCAAAGAAATCACCCCTTTAATTTATGGCTGACTAATCAGATACAGTAGTAAATATATAGTTGTATCTTAGTTCTGAAACAACATTCTGAGGTTATCTTCACTTTAGATGGGTGATTTAAAAAAAGCTGCAGCTTATGTTCTTATCCAGGATTCAATTAAAGCTACCTAAATACAAAATTTCATCAAAATCTGTTCAGCTGTTTAGCCATGAACACGTTAACAACATGGATTAATTAACATAAATTAAAAGATACGTTTCATTTGAGTTGCGGCCGGGTAAATGAATATAGCGCTATTTTCCACTGCATATATTTTATAATGTGATACGCTGTAATAAAATCCATATAAAGCCCAACCCATTTAATATAAAATGATATAATTAAATATAGTGTATCTACAGAGTAGCGAAAGAAAGCGGTGGGTCTATAGGGCGTTCGTTATTATATACACAGGCAAAGCCTATAATTATTGGCGCTAATAAAATGAACTGGAGAGACTATAGTTTGACATTAAAATTTATCGCCTCGAAGTTAGCAAATGTTGTCGGAGGTCTATGAGGCCAAAAAAAAAACGGGGGTTGTAAGAAGATAGAGTTTAGTTTAGTGTCTTGTCTGTCTACAACCCAAGACACACCAACGATTGGCATCAACTCAGGCGCGACGCGACTAGAGACTCTATATATCGGGTTTTTATATTCCCAAGTGAAGGTACAATATTATGGTTTTTTTTTTACTTAAAGTAATAATTTATAATTAAAGTAACTATTATATGATTTAATAATTATTGATTAAAATTTCTGTTAAATGTTAGAGTTAATCTTAATTTACTGATAATAAGCGGGAATTCTGGGGTTTGACTTGGTGACGTCAATAAAGACGAATTACAATAGCACCTCCCATATCTTTAAGCATCATCGCGGCACAATATTTTTAAGATTCCAAGTGTCTCTTCTATGGTAATCACTCGAAACATTTCAAAAACACACGAAATGAACGTTCACCTTCACTTCAAACGTTATAATAGCTCCTCCCATGTCTTTGAGCACCATAGCGACACAATATTTTTAAGATTTCAAGTGTCTCTTCTATGGTAATAACCCGAACGTTAACTATATACGTGATAAATTTTCACCTTCACTTTAAACGTTAATGGTAATAATCCGGAGTTCATTTTGCTAAAGTGAACGACGGTCGAAGTATATACGACTTGGAAACGAGCTCGGTCCCGGTCCCGGCGGCCGGGTTGGGGAGTTTTTGGTGATTTAAGGAGTCAGAAAAATAACATCAGCGAAAATTTCACCCTCGTCTCTTTCTCATGAAGTAATAATTTAAAACCGCCGCTCGTATGGTTTATTTGCTAAAAAGACGCGTTATTTCTGGATATAGTCGGTTTTAGAACCTTCTCCACACCACCCTTGCTCCTTAATTTGTCATCGCTAAAAGTGTTGTTATTTTTTGGGGCTTTTATGGTCCATTTTATAATGTTCACTTTAACCTTATGTTTTTGTGTAAAATTACGTAACCATAAGGCCTTTCGTTGCTTATTGAGTAAGATATACTAAAACATTAGGCTTTTTGCGAGTTGGTTATGTTGTAATAGTTTAAATTAACCGCTTAACTTAATTGAAAACCGTGACCCTTTTTGGCAAAATGTCATATTACAATTTGGACTCAAAATCGTCCAAAGAACACCCCCGTATAATTTTTGTGATACATTTAAGTAACACTCTTGCGTAAACAAGTCTAACTTAAAACCACGGTGTTTACAAAAGGTAAAATTGCTTTGGAAAGACTGAAAATGGCGTTTAAACTGAAAACGCCCTTAGCTAGCTACTTAATTGTTGATACCTTATCAATAATTTCTGATTTAATTCGTCGTAATACGAGCTTGTATTTTAGAGGAATCAGTTTTGTAGACATTATACAAAAATGCATGCCCTCTTCGGAAAAACTTATCAGTAGCGAGTCAAACCAGTTTACGAATAGCGATCGAGGGACAAGGGAGGGAATGAGTATACCACCAACATATTGTCTATATCGGTTAAATCAAGGAGTATCGTTAAAAACGGTCTTATTTAATCAAATTTAAGTACGAATCGCGTTTTTCTTTCTCTCTTTTCCCACATCGATAAGAAAAACTGGACTTTAAAAAGGAAATTTTGAGCAAAAATCCGGATTCCGCTGTTTCTAGCATTTCAAAAACGAGAGGTTGGAGACTTGTCAATCGATTAGAGGAGAAAAACAAACGGTTTGAGTATGAAGATGTATGAACTGAAGCTATATGCCTAAAACCAGATTATACCCTAGCTCTAAGCTAAACTAATTTCTTTATAAAAAATGACCCTCAAAGCGCTAAGTTGAAATTGCATTGCATAAACATTTAAAATTCAAAGACTTCGCGTAAAGACTAAATAAGTAGATGGACTGCAAAACCCCATGTAGTCAATTCTCGCTTCCGTCGTTCTCAAACTAGCTCGAGCTGTAAGTCCCTAGAATTACGAAGTATAGGTACTTATGGAGCAGATAGTAACATCAAAAACATCTTCAGTAACTTTAGCTTAAATAAACCTGATAGTCTCAAAGGTTGAATGCAAATGCTGGACCCCTCTGGAGCGTATCGTTGCCCGGCATCGATGTATATAGCAAAGTGAGGAATTAAAGACTCGGGGATTTGATAAATATCTCGGTGAACTTCAATAAATTGGTTCGAGAGTCTGCAACCAACCATCTTCCCCATCTACCCCGACAACCTCTAACAGTATAACCTCTCATGGTGCATACAAGCTAAAGCCACCTAGCTGGCTCTTATCACCATGGCGTCTTTTACGTAATAAAATTTGTCCAGCCTCTCATGAACTTCATTAAAAAGGAAACTTAACGTCAACGAATTGTCAGTTAAGGCATGGGGTACCTATAGCCTAGCTTTTTCGGTGTTGAGTCCCCGCTGAGACGATTCAAATTGTATCCATTCCGATTCGCTATCACCACGTCCCTATCAAATATCGTAAAAAGTTCTGTTTTCGGATTGATAAAGATTATATTACCGGCGCAAGGAGGACTTGCAAGTACTCGCTCGTTAATCAAGCCCCGCATCAATTCGATTAGGATTATTTTACGGATTTATTATTATCTTTCTACTAATCTTCCTTAATTAACATTAAATATTATACAGGGTGTTTCAAAAAGGTGGTAGGGCCGAAGTGCAGTCGGTTCTATAGTCGAAAATGTAACTTCTATGACATTTTGACCTAGATGGACCACCCTACACAATTGACCCCTTAAATTTAAGATAAGAAACTGAAAGACAATGCCAATTTAATTAAGGGTCATCCCTAAAATATGCTAATCATAACTTGTAAACTGTATGGCCCTTTCAGCTCAAAATTTGTCCAACCGTACCCTTTTTGTAACACGCTGTATAATGGTGGATTTGGTGTAGTCCCGCATTACTCTAAATTGTTTGCGTAATAAAAATCCTTCAATCTCCTTAGAATTAGGGATGGCCATTGGGTAAGGGGAAAATGGAGGTAGATAGTTAACCTTTGACCTCCTTACTCCTTATCGAATCCTTCCTCAGTAATGACCCCTTAAACCCAAAATAAATTTACATTATACGGTTAACTTTTTCATAGACAAATTGATCATCACACTAATAAGGTTTCCCGATAGAGGTACTTAGTCATACAACGTCAGGGATAATCCTTTCATATCCTGAATGTGAACGGGCCATTTTTTTAAACAATAGATAACAGTTAATAGTCTCGTGTTGGTCTTCCCTAATAAAAGATAAAGGAAATTAAGGCTAAGGTAATCTAAAAAATTAACAAGCTGGCAACTCCTCCTTCGTATATACGAAATTATCAAAAGAACTAAATGAAATAGATTGAATAACAAACCATCAAAACAAAACGCCTAAATCAACAGCATGATATTGAAAAGGCGAATGAAAACCTTGATAAGGTGGTGGTATAGATGACGAGGGTCTCTTCTTCTTCTATATAAATAAGGGCAGGATCGTTAAGCCCCAGAGGGCGTTGCTTTCTATCTTCGTTAAGAAATCGCGCGCCCCAGCGGCGACCGAGACTCCAAGATCTCCTTGTCTGCAAGTTCTTGCGCGAACCGTTCGGGAATCCTAGCTGCAGCTGATAAGAACGACCGACGACGATGGGAGACGACGACATTTATCCCGAGTCCCCCCCCCCCATATCCATCCTCTCCCCCACTCCACCATTTCATCGCAATCGCGCTTCAGACCATCTCGGATAACATCATAGGGTCCACTATACCGCTAGTGTCAATCTCACTTTGCAGTAATGGCCGATACCCATTAACCGGAAGTTCTCATTCAACACCGCATTATACCCTACCTAAGGTATAGTTCAACTTGACAACTTATCCCGCACGAGAAATCAATCCTCACGTGCGACGTTTTCCTCCCTACGACCTTGAAATCCTTCCCCTCTCCCCCGCCTAACAATACTGCAGGTTATGGGGTAGAAAAATTAAGACAGACTTCTAGTTTAATATATTTCTGGTAATGTCTTAGGATCTCCTTCTAGTTGTTTATCCGTGATAGGATTGGGTCAGTTCCGGTTGACTAGGCGCCCAGCGGGGCTCAGCCAGCTATAAGCAGGCCAACGGCTACTGAAGAGGACTTCTTCTTTTTTCTGCGCTCAACAAGAACGTGAACGAACGTCGGTATCGAGTTTTTGCATCATTCTTTATTGCAAAGAGGCGACGGATGCTATGGATAATTTTCTTAGCTTTTCATTTTATTGCAGTATTATTATATAAGTACTAAAGTTTTCACTGTACTTAGGATCTATGGCGGCAATTAAATAAGAGTTTGTTTGAGCGCAAGGAGACTTTTCACCTTTATTTCTTTGGGGCTCAATTGCGTGTCTGAACTTTAACCCCAGTTAGATAATGAAACCGGTTAGGTGGGTAATTTAAAAAAAATATGCATGGAGCAATGCATAATCGGCTACCCTTGATTATCCTAAAATGATCAAAACTATCCCGGTAATCAGTATACACAGTGATTAGCCCCTCGGAGCAATGCATAATCAGCTACCCCTAATTAGCCTAAAATGATCAAAACTATCCCGTAATCAGTGATTATCCCCTCGAAGCATTCCCCGTAACAGTGATTAGCCCCTCGGTGAAGTGCATGCCTGTCAAACATGTTCAATGCCACCGTTTATTGATCGTACGAGTTGTACAAAATAGAACACGTCCAACGACCTTATATAAATGTCTCTCTGTAGCTCTTAATGGAAACCGAGTACAATAAATATATCAAGTACAAGACCTCGCCATTTGCAAAATCAGCAAACGGCGACGGCAGCCAACTCGCTCGCGTTGCATGATCATTAGGACAAAATAAATACCCGACCAGTATATGGTTTAATAGATAAAAAGAAAAGAGACATTTATGTTAAGAACAAGTTTCACTTGACAGTTTTAAAAAAGGCGCGACGATACGTCCCTCACTCATTGGCGTTGATGTCCAGTAATTCCGTACGTGTTAAGAAACAACAGGTATTATTTCAACGGAGCGTTTAACGAGGCTAAAAAACCCCTTACCTAAATGGCGTGCCACAATCTATTAAGACATATATACGTTATATATATTTTTTTTTATATTCGTCATACTTCGCTATTTTTTTATGGTAACTCGTACCCTGGCTTTTAGTTCTAGGTCTAGATGCACGTGTTTCACTTATTTAAGCAAATGTTTTGGCGTCAATAAGCTTATGTCGAATGGAAATCGAAATGGTTTAACTTATATATATACCGTTATTATTATCATGAGTTTAAAAGATAAGAGTGTTTGGGTCGTATTATCAATTGTTGAAGCGAGTGGAATTTTGCTAACAAGAACGCAGGGCGTTACGCGATTGGTCAGAGGTGCTAATTTCAAATTATCCATGAAATCTCAAAGTAATTTGAATTTTAAAATAATTCCAGGGTATTCCTTATAGATAGCAGATTGTCTTATAATTAGTAGAAGAATCGATAATAAATCATGTGATTTCATCCACCCTTTAACGAATATTAATATATATATTCACAGATCACGTGACATAACGAATATTTCTTGTGTTAATGCGCGTGAAATTTAAAAATTCAAAACGAGGCTTAGCATGCAACTTTTTATGCTAGGCTTAGTTGTATTGCTATAATAAATGCGTTCCTAATGATGACCGACACCGTCATATTTTGGGCAAAACAGATATGACATCACACATTTCTTTTCAACACGATCTTTCTGTTTGACCCCTAGCTAGCTCCATTGTCTATCTAGAAAGCGGCTGTCGTTCGGCTTCACGTATACGAAGCCTGGGTTAATCAAACTTGTCGAGGATAAAGACTTAGCGGGGTTGGCGTTGTAGGAAAGACTAGACTAGTTCTCATACTATATATATACAGGAACCAAGGCCCAGCTGAAGTAGATCGTGAAGACACCCTTCCCTATATATATGTTTCGTCTCCCGTCCATTTTTATGGTCATCTAAATTGCGCTATCGTCGCCTCATTCCGGAGCTAGGGTCATTCGTTCTTTCATTAGATGAGCCAAGGCCTATATTGTCTCCCATTTTTACTACACCGCGGCGCCCCACTCGATCCCCTGGAAGTGTGGCTTCTTTTTAAAGCTCACGAATAGCCCCTAGATTGGTCATAAAGAGAATTTCTTCCCATCTTCCCCAACAAGTGATTGCACTAAAAAAAGAGAGAGGCTCCATCTAGAAGAAAAAAAATCAATTTTTAAGGCATTAACACTCGTCTCGAGCGCGAGCTATAGGTTATCTTTGGCGAACAAGGGCATTTCCAGGTTTTACACTGGTCATTTTGTGGGTGAGTGGGTGTAATTGAGGGGTTATGTGAATTAATTCTTCGTGCGCCAGTTGTTGTTGTTTCCAGCTCAGTTTTAAAAATCAAAGGGAGCCCAGCGGTCCTATAATTCCTATAAAATTCTATAGTTTTGAACCTGCCCTATATTATCCTATAATATCATGAAAGGACCTGTATTTTTGAACCTGTCCTATATTATCCTATAATTTCATGAAAGGACCTATATTTTTGACTTAGTCGAAGTTTTCGTATTGTTTTACATCAAATTTTAGATCTTTTATCGAGAACCATATTTTCCTATAAAAACACATGATTTTTCTCCTATAAAATCCTATAACTCCTATAAAAAAAGTCCTATTTTTCCTCTAAGGAGTCCATGTTCAAGATAATTGTTAATTATTTGAATCTTAGTTTTTAATTGAATGTTTTGTTCTTGATTGTTCCGTTTATAGGCGAATGGTTTCGACTTAAAGGAGAACTTAGAAGCGTGGAGGTCCTTACAGCCATACGCGGCCTCAATGTATTATCCTTACGAGTCAGCGGCTTTAGCCGGATACCCCTTCGCTAATGGGTAAGCAAAGCATTCCGTCATATGTATATTATTATTTATTATAAAACCCAATTGTTGCTGCATACAACACACTACTATATACACTTTGGTTGGTACATTTGTAACGGCAACGAAACTAATTTATGTACTCCCCGCGGTGAACGCGATCAACGAAGATTCGCGCCTGAACCCTAAAAATAATAAACTTATTACTATTCGGCGCGGGAAAGCCAGCCGACCCGGTTTATACATCATTAGAGATAATAGTCAATTTGGAGAAACCCTTTCCCCAATACGCTTCCAGCTAGTCCTCGCTATATTCAGAACGGTTATGTATACTACACTCTATTCATAAAATAATCCACTCTTGTTACTACTAGTTTAAAGACAAGTTATAAGCTAAATACCTTCAAGGGGATTATCAAACTCATTCTAAATTTAATGCAGAATTACTATAACTTAAAGATAGGCGCTCATGGGAACACAAAGTTAATTACTATATGTATAATTCTCTGGTACATCAAGGTTAAGACGTATCAGTTTTCAATCCAAGAACGTTATTGGACCGTTATCTATAGCAGAAGTGTATACTATTAAATGTGGTAGAAGTGTACATACTCTGGTAAAGTGAAGCTAATTACTCCTTGTTTTACGGGACAATTAATGTTTGGCAGAAACGTAACTAAATGTTGTAGACGTTCATATGTTCTTTGACACGTTCCACACAGATTAAGATAATCTTGGTCCAAGCTCCCTGTGTCGTAGCAAAAATCCCTCCAAACACTATAACTGCAGGTCCTTTTAGAATTACAAAGTCAATGTGGTACGCGATAAATCCTCCATAATGTACATATAGGCCTATATAGAGAGAGGCTGTTGCTGGTAATATCTTGAATGGGGTCGAATTTAAAAACTTTACAAAATAAAGAAAGTCAAAATGTATGTACCTCTGTAAATAAAATGGGGAAACTGCAGCGCGGGTTTAAATATGATTTCCGTTTTTCCATATATACGAGCAGCAGCATGCACGTTATCGGTTAAGGAGATCCCCTGACTATGGCTATGGCTTCTGGGCCAAAAATTGATTCGAATAGTGCATGTGTTGGGGAGAAACGTGCAGTTTCCGAGAATGGAATCGGAATCTGGAGTACCCTGGTGCACGCTCGCAATGGAATGGAGCTATGGAGCAAGGATAGAACGGCGCTCGATACTTTTCTTCTCCGTTTTCGCATCTTCATTGAGTAGTTTTAGCCGCTCGAGGGGGTCTAAATAGTCCATTATAATAGGCGAGAAGAGCCCGCCAGAAGTAGATGGGTGGGTGTTGAGTGTATGTGGGGGGTTTCGCCCCCTTTCCGCGCACCGCCGAGAAGCGAACCTTCCCGGGGGAGTATCCCCCCGCCCTTGATGAAGAAGATATCAGACTCGAGAGTATCCTACATAGCTTTCCTACCTCCTGGATTGCGTGAACGTATAGCCACGCAGCCAAAGAAATACGTACGCTTCTTGCGCAAATCCCAGTATTCTTGTATGTACGTGCTTAGGGAGCGTTCCTAAAGTTTTATTTTCTTCTAAAATTCTGATACTCGCTTTTGTTGATTTGTGAGAGATATTTACAAATGTCGGACAGGTATTAAGTCAAAGTTTAAACTTTCAAACAAGCTAAATGCGATGCCCACGAGCGGGCAGAAGAGCAAACAAAAATGGCTCCCTCGCCTGGGAAGAATCATGTTGCATAATTAATTTATGAAGAGGATACGGAGTGTCATACTTCTTCTATTATTCCCTTCTGGTATGCAAGAACTCTTATTTCAAACTGCTCGTGTAATTGTATTATCAAAATTTCCCCGTCAACCTTTTCAAAAATAAATTTCTAAGCTCTTATACGAATTTCTTATTAGACTGACATGGTAATTAAAAATAGTAGTTGTCAACAACTAATCAGCTAGCTATAACGAAAGTAAACAAAAACAAAACATAGTACCTAAAAGTTAAAAAATAAATAAATAAATTCGAAATTAGGATATTGATATTTTATCTTTTTCAAAGTCTGTCTACCCAATCAATGTAAGCAAAGTCGGCTAGGCAAATTTCTTAACTAAAGCCCGAGACGAATTTTTAGGCTTAAGTTAAGGTGTATGGATGGTTATATATTTTTTCAATAAAAAGATTTTGAGCTCGGGAGGAAAGGGTAGGTAGGTAGGTAAGGGGTTGAGGGGTATACGGCCACTAAGCCTTTGATATGAAAAGTGTATTGATTATTTTTTTATAAAGTCGTTGTCGGCATGGAGCGACGACGGAGAAAGTTATTAATTTTCCCAAGAGAAACTAGACGGGATGCTTTTGGCGGGAAAGGAAGGGAGAAGGACGGCGAGGGAGAAGCTTCTTACGTGTTTATTTCCAACTGACGTCTCCCTGTTCCCGACGACGGTGAGACTTACCGGAGAAAAAAATCTCTTCCGATCCCTCGAGTCGTGTTCGAACCATTTTAAAAAGGACTAAATCAACCTGAATTTAGTTTGGAGTTGTTTTTCATAAAAACAGTATGGTTCTGGATTATATTATGGTCCCTTATTAAAGAACTGCTCTTATTTTAGGGTCCCAATGAGATGATGTACTAAACAGTGGGTCTGGATTATAAGTTTGGATGCCCAGGGATACGGGGTCCCTTATTATTAAAGAACTGGGTTTATTTTGGGGCCCAATGAGATGTTGTACTATAGCCTAGGACCCTTTACCGTTTTTCATAGAAACAACAGGTCTGGATTTAGTGGTTGATGCCCAGGGCCCCAGATATATTAAAGGTTCCTTATTAAACAGTGGGTTTTATTTTGGGGGTCCCATTGATTAATTGGGTATTTAATAGCTGGTTAAATAAATTAAACAAAAAAATACAGTGGGTCTGAATTATAAGGTCGTTGAAATGCAGGGCCCCAGATATTATAGAGGTCCCATACTAACAACGCGTTTCATTTTGGGAGTCCAAATGATATGTATTGATTCCAAAGCCATCAAATAGGTATTTAATAGCTGGTTAAATAAATTAAACAATTAACCTAAAAACAGGGGGTCTGGATGAAAGGTTATACTGTACATTAGGGGCCCCTTATTAAACAAATGGTTTATATTGGGCCCCTTATTAAACAAATGGTTTATATTGGGCCCCCAATTAAGCGTTCAATAGCTATTCAATTCGACTTATTCTTCGCAAATCGCTAGAAACTTATTTAACCAGTACCCTGGAAATGTCGCGTTTGTCACAAGTTGGCGTTGCGTTTTTTTCATTCTTGGTGACGCTTTTATTGATTTTTCTTTCCGTGTATTTTTGAAATGTACGCTACCAAAAAAAACCGTCGTCCCACCAGCTACAAGATGACGGTGGCTAAAGGAAAATAAGCTAGAGGACCAGAATTTTTGTCCCTTGGTTTTCTTTATTCTGGAGATCCGAGAAAGAGAGAGAGAGAGAGTGAGAGAGAATCGCGTTTTGTAAAAATTGTACAGGCAAAGAAGAAAGCACCACCAGCTATAGTCACCCCTAAAAAAATACAAGAGAAAGGGAAATATATATATATATATACATGAAAAGGCGCAAAAAAATAATATGAGACGCCATATTTCATAACCTCCAGACTTGTCAAGGATTCGTAAAAATACCAGAGTCGCCAAATATTCCATTTTGCCTTTTTTTTACACTTTATCGAATTGTGTTTCCCCGAAAGTTATTGCTTTTATACGGCGAATACGTTAGTCTGTTTCTACAAGCTATAACGTTTAGGAATATTTTACTCGGATCCAGGAGGTCGATAATACGCTTTGCTTATCTTGTTTTCAAATGTATTTTTTTGGCGATGGGGGTATAATACTAGAGGACACGAACTCAATATGTTCCTTTAGCTATAGCGTGTATTTTGACTTTTAAAGTTAAAGAAAAGACATGCATGCGCCTTGCCGCGGCCCAACTAGCTAGGCGCCGTGATCCAACCAGATTCGCACGCGCTATGTTAAAGAAATGGATGGTATTTTGATTTCCCTTTTTTCTTTGTCCGAATCTTCTATAACCATCTAGCGATTCTGATTCTCCCTTACCGATAATATTGTGTTTAAAATCGAATTTCTTATACCGCGTCAGCTACTTCTCTCTCTCTTTTTATTAGAAAGAACTCAATGCGACTTTATGTTATAGAATTAACTAGAAAAACGTGTTTATGTTTCAATGGTAGGTAGAACTTACTTTTCCGAAACTTCGGAACTACGCTAGATACACACGGAAAATATCCTATTGATTAATGAACTAGTTTATACATATATATATATATATATTTGATAAAGTGATTCGTAAAGATTTATTCAATATTTGGTGTGAAGTATTATATTTATTATTGGATATAATCAGATGTATATAATACTTCTCTTCGAGAGAAGTGTACTATATGATTCTTCCCAACATCGCTTAACATATGGAGCAAGGTTACTAAACCGAATAAATAGTTCCCTCATCATTTCTCTATTAGCGCTTAATTATTTGCCAAGGCGCAAGCGCTCGTGGATTTTTGTCCCACGTCAAGACAAGCAAGGTTTGTGGGTTGATTGCTGAGGATTTAGTACCAAACAGTTATAGAATTCACCCCATCTGAAGTTTAATAGACAGGAGAGAAAACAAAAAGGTGCATGAGCCTGGGAAGAATCATGTTACATAACTAAGTATTAAGAGGGTACAGAGTGTCATCCTTCTTCTATTATCCCCTTCTGCTATAATTCGTAACCGGTTCTCAATAACTCTCATATATTTAAAGTAGATTTTATTAGATATCCAATCAAACTTAGATTCAGAATTGATTAAGGTTTGGATGTAGCTTCACGTGTCTAAACAGGATTGTTTACTTAATGTTTTGCAGATATGGGGTTGACTTGAACGGAGCGAGACGGAAGAACGCGACGCGAGAAACAACAGCGACGTTAAAAGCCTGGTTAAGCGAACACCGGAAGAACCCGTATCCAACAAAAGGGGAAAAGATTATGCTGGCCATTATCACAAAGATGACCCTAACACAAGTATCAACGTGGTTCGCCAACGCCAGGCGGAGGTTAAAAAAGGAAAACAAAATGACGTGGTCACCCAGAAACAGGTGCGACGATGACGATGACGACGACGATGCCAGACCGTCCAGGGACGCCAAAGACGGTGGAAGTGTGGCGTCCTCCGGCGGTAAAAGCACCGACGGAATGGACTACCGAAAACCACCGGGCTCTCACGACCCTTCCGACATGTCTGGTCTACATCGTCAATACCCTCATTCCCTTCACCGAAAAGAGGACGATGACAGATTAAAAGATGGTAAGTAATTATAACCATTCAATGTTCCCTAACTCGCTTCGCTTACATTCCAATGTTGAAACTTTTGTTGTTCAATAATCGAAAAGTATAAGGCAATAGTATGCGCAATAAAAGAGCAGATCTCCCTGTATTTGTATTTGGGGGGTGCCCGCTTTAGAGGGAGATAATTAGCTGTCCTTCTGATGAATACGCTTGACCGGACATAACTTAAGTAGCCATCTAGGAGTTTGTCGGGCGTTTTGATTTCTTCCCTGGCGCAGTTTAATTTCTCGACCCCCATTCCTTCTTCACCCACCACCCTGTGGGGCTTCGTAATCGAAGCGGATGAACCAGCAAGAGGGAAGTTTGGTTCCTTCCGCGGAAGGAAGGAAGTATATGCCCATCCACGGAGGCAACCCTACCAGGGTAAAATTGGGGAATCGCCGATTGAAGAGGCAGCCGAGCAAAACAAAACCTCACTTTTGCCCTAGCCTGGTGACCAAAAAAAGAAGGGTGGGGGTGGTTGCTTGGTTGGTTTTAACGAGCCTAGCCGTCCATGAAATGATCATTTTGCGGTTCTTTGCTTTTATTTATACGATGATATTATGTCGGAAAGCGGACGGCCGGGACTCCCCTCCCCCTCCCCTAACGCACTCTTTCCATATATACAGCACAGGCAGATCCATTTATAACGTGTCATTATATCCGCCATCTTATAAAGATCTCCCAAACGATTCTGAATGATTTGAACTGACAGCCCTTTTATAATGTTGCATGAACGGTTCTTCCTCATCCGATTACCGTGTGTGTATCGAATAAAGGGCCCAATAATAATCATAATCAGCATTAAGAGATATAAACGTCCTATTTTTTCTAAATCCGGAACAATTGGGGGAGTTTTTTTAACCAGGATTAAGTGTCTTCTACCCGTTGTTGTCGTCAATTGGGTTTAAAATATTGGTATAATTAACTGGTGAAGTCAAACTGTAAATTGTTTGGATTTACATTGTTGTGATTGAATTGGCGTAACAGGCCACTTAACGGTGACGACTACAAATTCCCAACGTGTTTAAGCCTAATTTAAGTTTGGTTTGAGTGTATGTGTGTGTGGTTTTCCATGCTTACGAGACTTACCTTTCGTTTCAGATCTAGACGACCTAAGAAACGGTCTGGTAGATATCGACGACGATTCAAAATCATCGGACCCGGGTCTTATGCGCGGTTTACACCACGGTCATCATCATCGCCTGCCAGGATCATCGAGTCAACAAAGATCCATCCGGGTTTCGTCCAACGATAAGAATCCGGGCAGTCCAGGCGCGGCCTCGGACGGCGGCTCACCGGTCGCGTCCGATTCAGAGTCTTCCCAAACATCTTTACTGTCGCCTTCGACGCCCGTTCACTCCGGAGGTCCGTCCTCGCATACGGACATACAATCGTCCTCGAACCCTAAACCTAGAATCTGGTCTATCGTCGATACGGCGACATCCGGGACGCCTGGACAGAACGGAATCCCGGTGCCCGCGTCCCGAGCGGCCGTCGAAAGCCTGAACTCTTTTCAAAGGGCACGACTCGACTATATTTCGTCGTACCAAAAACAAGGAGTCGGCGGACCTTCGTGGTACGGTACGACGGGTGGCCCGGGTGGCGCCCCACCACCCGGTTCGGTCTCCAATTCCTTCCCCCTGTACGGTTGTTCTCCTATGGTACCGTCATCGGGCATACCGTCCGGGTCGCCGGGAACGGGAGCGCACGCGTCGCAGTTGGCCAGTTCGGGACCTTTAAATTCCGGACACGTGGACTCGAGTCAAGCCGCGGCCGCGGCGGTAGCGGCCTCTTTGAACAGGTTAAGGACAGTTCATGGTTTCGGTTCGCCAAATGATCCGAACGGACCCGGTTCCCAAGGACCCGGCAAATCGAACGTCAGTAGTTTCAGTTTCGTCACGTCATCGAGGCTACATCCCTCGATGACCACGACCGCTTCTTCGGCGTCCGGTGGTTCTAGTTCCTCGGCCATCGCGGCAGTGGCGGGATCTCTCGGCATCAACCCAATGGCGTCGATAGCTAGCAGAGTCGTTTCTTGAGAGACCACCGAAATCTAATTTAAATTACAAAGAGAAAAATAAAATTAAATAAAAATGTTTTTATTGTATCATAGAAAATTATAACCGCGAAAATGGATAATTGCCCAACGTTTTTCCATGTTAAAAAGAAGAACTCGAAGAAAAAATATATTATCGTCAATTAATGTTTAACGTTGGACAAAATGCGAGTCAATCCATTTTTAATTTAATAGAGATCATTACCAAAGCCATGGATATGAAAAATTGCGGGTGGTATAAATGACTAAGGTTAATTTTATTTTAAATAATTAATTTTAAGGCTCAAAATAGTTTCAAAAATTAATTTTGGGATAGTTCAGTTCAGTTTTACCCTCTTCATTTATTTAACTCCCATCATAAAAGTACTTCAGTACAAAGTCAGACACACACACAGTACCCGATAGTTCAACCCGCACCTCACTCGATTTTCACTTACGAATTCCCAGAGCGGAAACAAAATATATTCACATTATTTTTAGTTTAATGTTAATTAAATTTAGTGCTCAATACCACCTGCAATATTTTTACCATGTCAAAAAAAAATATGTAAATAAAAAGACGGAAAGGTGGTACTGTACCAAAATGGTATAATATAAATAGCGAATAGTGTCCAAAAAGAAAATTAAAAAAAAACCGAAAAAATGAATCCTTGAAAAGGACGTAAACAAGATTTTTTCCTTCAATAAAACCAATGGTGTCAACATAGGCTTATTAATTTTTTGGTTAAATTATAATTATTTTTGCTTTTTAAGAAATTAGAGTAAATAAAAACCAAAAAATGATGCTATACGCAATCGTAATGAGCTAAAGGACAAACAAACAAACAAATGATTTTCATGTTAACCCTTTCCCATAACATACAAAATTCCTTAATGGCAAATAACAGTAAATAAAACCCCCATTAAAACTGAAGATAAAAAATATCCATTGTTAAATATGTGTAAAAATACATAAACGTTATATAGGAACAAAAAACAAAATCCCCCCATTAATTTTCGACGAAAAAACAAAGCTTGTAAAAATTTTAATATTCAATCTGAAATAAATTATATAATGTCATATGATATAAAGTGTATTTATTGAATTGTTTGGGTGAAATTTTCACAATGAAATTCCCTGATATTTTCAGGTTATCTTATCCCTGATCATTTCCAGTGTTAAGCATTGATCGAAGCATGGTTTGATATACCAAATGAAATCCCTGACTTCGTAGGAAACAATTTAGATCCCTGACTTATCTCTTATCTGACGATCTTTTGTGAACTCTAAACCACCATTTAAAGTACCCAAAATCAAACATAATATCATACACCACAACTTGTAAGTATAAACCGAGGAATTATATACATTTGTTGATTAATTCAATTCCGTCATACGTTCTCCCAAATACATATATATATTTCCTAAATATAGGTATGTTAATAATTTGTAAAAGCCAATAATAACACGAAAGAACATGACGGTATTTTGTATTAGAGCCGCATGTTTATCGCGTATTGCAAATCGCGTCAACAACACCAGCTCTATCGGAAAACTATCCCATGCAGCACACCCAAACCCTGCTATTTATTTTCCTGGACGCGTTTTGCAAAAACTTCTAGAATAACAAATGGACACGAAACGCAATTGTATGGTTGTTTCCCAAGTTTATACCCATTACAAACAAAACACGCGCATAATATGCGAAGTCATTTATATGAACCTTTAATATACACAACGTGTAGAAAAGCCATGGTAAAATAACAGTGCATCGACTATGAACCTCGTACGAGTTCGTAAATAGTGACATGTCACGATATCTCATGGTGCGTTACTATACCAAAGTCCTTCGGTATACACTCATACCTTGCATCATGGTAAGTAGAAACACAAGTTTATAAGTGATTTATTTCATAAGTATGACTTCGTAATACTAGAGCAGAGACTTATTGAGAGCTAGTTCGAGAACGACATGCGAGAATTGCAGACTACACTCGGTTAAATTTGCACTTCATCTTCATATTTAGTCTGCATTACTAAGCCTTTGACAGCGCCTCACCAGGCATCGCTTTACCTCGAATCTATGACCTACCTCACTCACTTCATGAGAAGCTCCAGTTTGTAGCCAATGACAAACTTATGGAAGGAACATATCTTATAAACTTATGGTAAAAAATATAACAGTGTGGTCAAGATATAATGATTTGTCGAGCTATCTTTAATTTTAAACGACCGTCCATAACCGAGAGCATAGTAGCAGCACGCGAATTGTTTTTTCTTCTTGTATTTGAGTTACGACGGACGATCGCACTGTCATATCAATTTCTCCCGTTTTCGAAAAGGGGGTCATTTGAAAATTATATAAAAATATCACGGTTGTATCTCTGAAAACGGTTTTTGGGCTGATGAAGAACAGCACGAATTTAATCATAAAACAACAAGTAAGGGGAATGGCTCAATTACTTTATTCAGTAATTGAAAAGCAAGTCGTATAACGTATTCCGTAAATAATACTCGTCACGCCAACTATACCTACTTCAATATTCAAAACGAAATATATACATTTCGTAATTCTCCATTCGCGATCGAGGACATGGCGACTGTTGCATAAATAAAACAAATCCCAAAAAACGTTTGTCGCTCAAATCGATATATAGAACGGTACGTATTATTAGTATTTTACATTCCGTCAAATGAACCAAATGACATGGTCACTAGACGGGAGGGTTGGTACAAGGTGCGCAACCTCAAAGTTGCAAATTGATAAAAAACAAAAGGACATCTGTGTCTTTGCTAGATAGTTTATTCATAAGTTTATAACATATGTTACACACTGAGAGCTAGTTCGGGAACGACGCGAGAATTGACTACACACGGTTTTGCAATCCATCTTCCTATTCAGTCTGTACTTAGCCTGTGACAGCGCCTCACCCACATCACTTCATGACAAGCTCCAGTTTGTAACCACTGACAAACTTATGGAAGGAACATATCTTATAAACTTATGGTTTACTATTAAGATAAGTTTGTAATAATAGGATTTTTGGACTGTTGACCTTCAAAACGTTTTGCAAGGTTATGATGGACATTATAAGTTATGAAATTCGGAGTTTAAATTCGCTGTTCATAGGTACTAGATAAGCGATAAATGGTTCAGTACAAATACCACAACGTGTGAAACTTTATTAGACAGATTTAGTGGAAATGTTTTAATTTGAAAATATCTTTTCTTTTCTAAAGACTAGCGAATAGATTAGTCGTGGAAAAAGGAAGGACAAAACCAGGCATTACGTGGCCATCTATTACGATGCCAAGCTTTCTATATAGCAAGAGCTTCTAAAACAGCATTATGTAAATGAAAGAGGCAGGGATTGTATCCAAGGGCTCTCTTTATCTTGGAGAATTGATTCTCTCGCTGGAGAAGTGAAAATAAGTATACCAGGAACCCTAAACCTAAGGGATCGCGCATAAAGGTATCTGATACCAACGTTATCCAGTCGAGACACAATTACCTTAAGCTAAAACGATTAATGCGTTGTACAGCAGCAATGTTGATCAATCGATGCAGTTCTTTTTGGTGATAGAAATTTTAGAGCATAAAACCAGGCAACTAAAATACTATATTTATAAACAGACTGAATGAATGGTCCCTGAGATATGCCATTTCATAAATATAAGTACTTTCTTTTTTTGGTATTAAAGAAAAAAAGAGGAAAAGGTATTTTAGGTGGTTTTGAGGTTCTAAGAACGGAAAAGAACGTTACAGGAAATGTCCAAGGATCAAGGAAAAGATGCCCAGCAAATGGTCCAGGAGGGGAGCGGATCAACTCTCCGCACTCCAGAACATCTTCAACGATATCGAATGCTAATACCCATCACCCATTGTCGTCTTATCTGGAACGATTGCTAAAAAATAAATCATAGCGCATAACAGCAGAGGGTAAAGCGACTATAGAGGTTTTGAGTTCATAAATTGATAATATATCATTAAGTTTATATGTCTAAAGCCAGGGGAAACGTAAAAACATCAGTAGTGTAAGTGGTTTAATTTCAAAGTACCGCTTGATTCGAGTAAAAAAAACATGGGTTGGAGCTAGCGGTAGAAAAAAACCAAAGGTAAAACGATAACCTAAAAATTTTTACCCCCAAGAATCTGGCCACCCCCATATTTACAAGAGGTGCTACCAGGGAACGAAAAATCTCTCTTGTATTTATTATTTTTGCGCCCGATATCTCTTATGGCGCTGAGGGAGCACAGAAGATGCAGTGATGGGTACTTAAAGAGGATTATTCGCTTATGTTTATAATGAAATTATTTTTAATACAAACTATATAAGTTGTAACAAAAGGGTTAGGCTTTTATTAGACAAAGACGCGTCGGTCATGCTTGCCATGTTTTAATATAAACACATACATATATACGTTGAAGCTTTTCCCAATTAAATTTTCATCATTTTCCTCCCACTACAATACGGATGAACGTTAACGTTGGAAACATATTTTTTAAAAAAGTCATCACCCTAATTGTTTATAGTCAAATTAGACTCAACCCTTTTTAATTCGGGCACCCCATTATTATACGCCTTTAAACAAAAGAGGCTCGCCATTCTCGCCCTATGATTTTAACACAATAAATTCGCCAAGGGGAAGGTCCACAACATACAGGGTATTTCATTTTGCTTGGCTCGTATAACCGCATGAGCAGGATCATGGGGAATAAGACGTCGTCAACCTGGTGCAGGTGGTTAGGTTTGGGTTGAAATTACGTTTAGGTAATGGTTACGTCATTAACTATCTTAGGGTCAATCTGTGGTCAGGTTACCCAACTATTTTCAAACCTGAAACGTTTAATTTCTACGTTATTATTTAAACCATGCATGGAGCGAGCAAAATCAATGACCCTGTACACTGTATATGTGGCAAAACATGCAGGCATGGTTGGGGAGAGCCGGGGTCGATATAATGCTCTTATAAAAGGCACCGTCAAAAAGTGGCTAGCGCTTGGTAGAGCGTCGTCATAAGGCATAATCGACTTAAAGCTTTGCATGCAGATTAAAGGGGAGAATTGAAGAATTGAAAGAGCTCGGTTGGTGTCTATGGGAGAAATAAGGTTTGCGCTGAGTGGAACTTAAGGCCCCTTCGGATCAAGTATGAAATAGCTGCTTGATAGTAGTTTAATATAGCGCAGTTCGGAAATAAAAGAAATTGATCTAGAACCGCCATTTTTCAACTACTTTACTATGATTTTCTTAGAGAAAAAAAAAACCCCCAGCTTTTCTAATTGCTAATAATCGTTCCATAGTGTATGGTTCGGAATTGTAGTTTCGGAGGTATGAGCCCCCAAAACATTGGCCTCTGAAACAAGTAAATTGGCACACATGTGCACCACAGAGTAAGACTTATCAGAATCTAAACAAGATGTGCAGGCTGATATGTATCTTACTCCACACTTGTGCCAACGTCGTACACCCCATGTTCCTAAGTTGAAACTTTCCACTTAGTCTGACCCAAAGAACACATCCTTTCAGAGTTCAGACTTACTAGAACCACACCATGGTTTGGTTAAACCATGACGTAATTTCCACCCACTCACCCACGACGACTCATACTTAAAATTAGACTCAAAATATTAGTTTAATTTAAGAACTTTTGTTTATACGCCAATGGGGTAAAAATACGAGGGAATTTTCCCAGAATATTCCTAGCTAGCGAACATAAAACGATTTGATTGTGAACAAAACGGCATGCATGGTTATCTTGTACAAGAATACAAAAAACCCTGGTGTGTTTTTTAACGATTATAAACACGAGGTTTAACTTTTAAATGGCGCTATGAGTGGGGACTTTTATTTTCTGGCGCGAAATGTTTATAAAAGGAACGTCTCCTAGTCGGCGCGAAAGAGCTATATAGTGGTGCGCGCGCTAAAGACCCCCTAAAGAAAACACTTAAAAACATTTTTGCGTGGCGCGTGCCAGCTCCGTAATGAAAGTGTGTGTGTATGTAACTCGAACACGCGTCTACTAAAGGAACTCCTTTTCATTTTGGCACCCTTTACTTTCCAAAGTTCTGACATTTACGACGACAAGAAACGCAATGCAGAAACATACTGACACAGACCGCGTGCGTGAATTCGTTCAGAGTCGCCTCCCAAACCAGATAACCGTTCGCCAAGTTTTTCTTTTTTTGTTGGCGTATTAGGAATTTCCCTTTCGTCAAACTTTACTACACATAGCAACAACAATGTTTAGATTCGGAGGCGAAATACTGACTGCTTTTGTAAAGTTGAATACATGCATGGCCGTATGACGTAGTTTTATTTACCGTAACGTGAAGTAAAAGCGGTACAGGTTAAAGGCAAAATGTTCAGATTCAAATTCCCTCGTTTTTCCATGACTATTTCGTGTGATTTTTCCCTTAAGGTTGGTTTTCACGAGAGCGAAAAGTGTCTCTTTCCGCGACTAGGGAGTAGGGACAAGCTCCAATTTCCGGTTATCAAAATTTTTCGCAGCTAATCATAGGCCTGGATTGTATAACGCGATATGATACACGTCTAGTAAAATAATGTATGGTTTAAAGCAGACGACATGTGACGTTGTAAACAAAGCAGACGATTTAGCAGCCATCAATTAGGACCAAGTTAATGTTAACCACATTTTTCCCGTTTCGGCGTTCCGTTTGCAGTTGCGTGAAAATCACTTTCCGTTAGTTGCGAAAA
The DNA here is from genome assembly GCF_054372755.1 of Phalangium opilio. Taxonomy (NCBI): domain Eukaryota; kingdom Metazoa; phylum Arthropoda; class Arachnida; order Opiliones; family Phalangiidae; genus Phalangium; species Phalangium opilio. Next base: position 1,298,068 of record NW_028324189.1, read on the forward strand.
GGCGATATTTTGTTATTCCATAAATCGGTCCCGTGAAAACCAAGCTTAATTCAGAATCTAAAGACTCACGAAGGAAAAACAGTTGCCGTTTTTTTTTGTTTAATATTAATTCAAGTCCTAAAATCAGCATTATACATTTACAGGTAGAGGCCATGTCTTCTTAACTGCATTAATGTCTCAATCATATTTCACAATTTAAATAAAAACTCGCGACAAATTTCCCGAACCTCTGTTAAACATTGTGAAAGTAAGCCATCAGCCAACTAGGTACCTTTCAGTCAAACTTCCTACTCCAGCATTACTAGTATACTAAAATTCCGTTGCAAAATAGAGCATAATAAGTTTGGTTTAAATGCACCAACGTGTCGTTAAAGAGAGAAAGTATATATCGGTTCTCTTACGCTACTTTTCTATATCTTGACAAAACCCAACACGTGTCACGGGGGCTCCCAAACTTTGACTGTAATGTATATGTCACGCAATATAAACAAAAAGGAAAACCGCGTACTGCGAGCTACTCCGAATTTTAAATATAAATTAAATAAAGAAACCTTAAATTCCCAGGTTTTCCTTACCTTGGTTTGCTTGAAGAAAATTTGGCCTCCAAATAGTTAAATATTTAAATATAATTGCAAATAGGTAATTTTAATAGGATTGCCTCAGATTTTATTTCAAAATTGTCCATATCTGGATTCCATAGTGTGTTTCCAATAAATTATAGAATTCGAGTGTTTTTATGGTCAAATTGAGTAGAAAATGTCCAAGAACATGCCCTTATTTACAACATTATTCACGGGTATAACTTTAACTAAGTTAGGTTTAAATTTAATTGAATTGTTTACACACATATTGTTTGCAACCTAGATTTTTTCAATTTTGTATCTTAAACTGGTGGAATGGTTAAAACATAATATAACGCAACTGTATTTACAAAAGTATAAGGTTCTTTCGCAGAGAGGTGGGTCCCATACGGGGTCGAGACCATTAACAGCTCGCAAACAGCGTTCAGTGTTTCATTCCCAAAGGGATTTAAATATTATATTTCGTTGTTAAACGCGTTATACTCTTAATGTTTTCGTATTTATACCGTTGCGCCTTCGTTTTCTTCTCGCTTAATTACGGTGGAGCGAGCCTTAACGATGTCCACTCACGCTTAACCAGCGCATGCACGCCCCCCCCCCCGCTCTATGGATAAATTCGAGATAATAGAGTTTCGCCCGCAGTGACCCTCGTGGGACACAAATAAATTTTTCTATAAACTAGGACGTGATATTGTAATATAAAGTATCAACCGTGAATTTATAAAATTCTCCTATGAATGTAGGAATGTCCCCTTAATTAAATTAGAAATCATTGTTTTTCAGTTTCTTAATTAAATTTAAGGGGTCATCCCTAAAACACAGAAACCAAATCTCGAAAACAAAGTGTCCCTTAGTGCAACATGGAGATAGAAGTTACTCAAAATCGCCCAAAGAGCATCCCCCTTAATTCATGACAGACTTTATCAGATACACCCTGACTATTCATGTGTGATATTAATAATTTCATAGATACTTTTGGGGATTTGCGAATCTGTTTGTTCTAGGGGCAGGAAGTGGTTAAGCAAAAGTGTTTTAATGGAATTTTTCGGTTAAAATCCTTATTTAAAATAGTATACCGAATTTAGGATTAAAAGAACGCGACCGCATTGTGTTTAGTTGCTTAGAAAACTGGAAAAAAAAAACTTAAGCTACATAGTAACAAAGCTTTTACAGTAAGTAAACAATTTTAAACTTATATAAAACATGGATTTCAACTTAAACATTAAACTAGTAAACAATTTAACGTATATTAAAGATTTAGATTATTTTTCATTCAATGTGCACTAAAGAACTTAAATACCGGTTTTAAACGGAACAATTTAAATAAATTGTTTATGACAATTCATTTTGCAAAAAACCAAATTCCTTTCCATTGGCACGTGACAACATTGGTTCCCGCAAAAACCAGGCGTATATATCTTTTTTCCAAAGCTATTCGTAAAAGTTACGCCGAATTATTTCAGTCGGGGATTAAGTTGAATTATTTGCGCCAGGGACCAGAAAAAATGGCTAATTCTCTGCTGTTTGTATGAACTGAAGAAGCATTAGGTCTAGATGACTTTGTTTTCCTATTTTATGTTTTAACTCCACAAATCATTTTGGCCCGCCACTCTATAGGGAATGGTGCGCGCAGAACGCGGGACGGAAGTGGAGCTAAGAATGTCACTGACAGGATTAAAGGGTGTTTGTGGGAGAAAACAAGACGCGAACGAAAATTACTTCGTAATATCTACGTGTGCATGTATAACGTAATATTTTGGGAAACGTTGATAGCAATGAAATAAATGGGTAATAGAAGTTTCCCAAGCAGGGTTTGTTTTGATAAAGGGTGTATGTGTTCTTAGGGTCAATCTGAGCGCATGAAAGTGTAAAGGAACATGCTTGGGGTCTACAACATTTAGTTAACTAAGATATGGGCTACCAAACATTGGTTGTCCTCTAAAATAGTCACACATGTGTCACACACCATTTTCAGAAACACCATTCAACTTAGTAGAAATTACGATCTGTACTAAATTTAACAACAACCTTGCTGGTATACTTTTTGGAACTTAAATCCAGGCGCACAGACACACAGACTACTTACAGCAATAACCTAAATAAATTGTGATTGTAGGTAGATAAAAAAGATCATAGCATAGGGTAATACGATGGTATAATCTCGTGAATTGCCTAGTTGACAGAAGAGAGCGTCCAATTGCTAATCGCGGTCACGAGTTGAAGAAAAACTGTAAAACTAGAGCTCCAGCTAGCAATATCAACGTTCCCCATCCCGACCTCTGTACACTGTTAACGCACTATGCATGCGCAAATTAAGACCTCTTTTTTTCTCCCCTTGAAGATCTAGGACTAAAAATACATCTGGTAACAAACGTCCACTCATAAGTCACGTGTCTCACCCGACCCTTTTCATTCGTAGGAATAAGAAAAAAAAATATGATTGGAGTATTTCAGCGCCCCAGTTAGCAAAATCTTTTAGGGGTATCCTTCGCTCGTGGTGTCGAGTTGCATTCACGTGCTATTACAATATATTAAAAGGGTGACGCTACAATTACGGGTTTTGTTCTCAGTTACATAAAATATCTATTAAAAAGTAATTGAAATTAATTAAGTATTTACACCTATACGTCTAAGAAGATTCAAACAGATCAATATGGTTTTTACTTTTAAAGTCTCGTTGTAGATATAGAGTAATTGATTGTTGGTTTTGGTGTGCAAATGACTTTAGGATGTTATCACCAGTGCGAACGGAAACTGTAATAACAAGGTTTGGAACTGCGAATATTTTCCCCCGAGGAAGGGTGTTTGGGTATGGCAAAAGCAAAACCCTTTACACTAGGAGCTAGTATAACGTCACGTGGAAATGACCAAGAGTTGAAGGATGGGGTTCGCCAAATGAGCCGTAACCAATTTGGTGTAACGCCTACCTCACTCACTCGACTCTCGCGCCAGCTCTAACTAAATCTAACGCCTCGCTGCTGGCTGGCCATGCTCCTGCCATAGAGAAAACCAAGCGGAACCCACAACCAAAATTTAAAAAAAAAATCATGCGCGAAAAACCATCAGGACCCTTAAAGGGGAGTTGATAAGAATAACGGTACCAACACGCGTTAAAAGCTGATTCTCGTGCGGTAAAAAATGGTTTCCAGCGATTGACGTTTTCACATACCATTCGAATGGGTATGAACCATGAACCGGAAGACCGTATATTTTTCTGACATAATTTATGAATCGTTATTGTTGAAATTAATCATAACAAAAAATGTTAACGTAACTTAAAATCCTCTCAAATTTAAGCAGTTTATTATTAATTAGGAGCAAAAGCACCCGGCGTTGCTCGTCCAGACATTCTTATTAGTTTTCGGGCCGCCATTTTTAAAGATGGCGGCAAATCACACCCATAAAGTCCGTCTATATGATATAGGGAACCAGTGTACTAAATATTAGTGAAATCGGTTAAAAACAGCTGACGGTATTCCATAAAAAAAGTTTTTTTTTACATTTCTGGCCGCCATTTTTCAAGATGGCGGTGGATTGGAAAATCTTTTCCGAGACTTGCCTACTACTTAAGAGTAACGTCCGTGCAAATTTTCAACCTTCTAGGTAAAGCGATTTGGGCTTTATCAGTCAATCAGGACAGATCGTACTTCAAAATTTTAAAATTTATTTTTCATTAAAATAAGTTATTTTCATCAAATCATCATCTAGGAAGATACGATGTTTCTTTCTGGGTAAGAAACTAAGAACCATCTCTAGAGCCTACATTATTTTGCGCTGTATGATCCGAATGGTTAGTTAAGACTACTAATAACAAAAAACACCGCTCTTTACTCTAGTTGCCAAAAAACACACACAAGCTCTCCCAAGTTTCAAAGACTACGACTTCAACTTCACTAACAACGTATACTCTAGCCGGTAAAAAAAAAATTCCTCTGTCATTTTTTTCTCTCTCTTAAGCATATAGTTCCTTTCTCTCATTCAAAGCTTCTTCGGCGGAGATGTAATTTTAGAAATTTCTGGTTATTTACGATGATGGGGAAGAAAAAACGCTAAGTTAACCAAGCATCCACCATGGTTAGGGTTTCCTCTAGTCACGACGTCGGTCGGGTACTCGGGCATAATTTTAGCCTTCAAGATCTGACGCGTCCCATAGTTCTTCGTCGTATCTCGCAAGATGGCTAGGGGAGGTCTAACGTCTCACCCTTAAAGTGTGAAACCGGAAACGCCAAGTCCCTCCACTCTCTCACTCTCTTTTTATCTACGTACGCGTTTGATAGTTGGCGCACGCCGAAATCTTTCCCCAAAAAATTTCAAGTGTTTTGGAGTAATATTAGGTTTAGGTATCTTTAGAGTTTTTACAAGAAATCTAGCTGGCCATTTCGGTTAGTCGAGGGGATAGACACTAACGAAACGAAAGCGTATACCAATTAGAGAACGCGTATCATTTTTCTTCAAGGTGATACTGATTAGCCCCTTGTTAGTCGAGGGAACAGACAGTAATATGGAACGAACGCGTATCATTTTTCTTCAAGGTGACTAGCCCCTCGATACTCGTTAGTCGAGGGGATGAACACTTACGAACCGAACGCGTGAATCAATTAGAACACGCGTATCATTTTCCTTAAGGTGATAAGCCCCTCGATACTCAATAGCCGAGGGGATATACACGAAATGAACGCGTAAATCAATAATATAACGCGTGTCATTCTTCCTCAAGGTGATTAGCCCCTCGTTGAGAACGTTAACAAGTCGGGATCGGTAAGAAGGCGTGATTTGTTCGTCACGTTTCTGTTCTTCCCATATATCTAAGGCGCCGTTATTAACTTGACTAAGAATGAAACATCGTTATTGTTTGGAAACTTATTGTAACGTGTTGTTTATAACTCTTGTTGCTGTGTGAATTGAGCTAGGGTAAATCCCATTTGAATCCTTATTGTAAACTAATCGAATGCCGCGGAAATTTCTTATACGGGAAATGAGTTTATAATGGATTCTGCGGAGTATTTTGGATTTTATGGCGTAATATTTACCTGTTAATGGCGCTATTTTCGCGGGGGTGGCCTTTAATCCAGTACGCCATGTAATCTACCATCTGCTTAGCTTAGAATATAATGGGCCCAGGTCAAACCTCAAAATGCTAATTACTATTATAAGAAAAATTAAATTATTAATTACTTTAAACTAGTATACGAAATTAAATTCCAAAATTAATGTTTTGAAACAGTGCAGTATATTAAATTTTGGGAATTATTTTCCAAAATTAATTTATTTTTTACAAAAACTAAACAACTATGCCTCATAGAAATTCAATACTAACAAAAGCAAGGATGCAACAGTGTTAACCGCATCTTTAACAGCCGGGGTTGGGGTTGTCTACAGAAAAGGGCAACTAAGTTCAACTAGATTAAACGAAAAAGGCCGACTCGGGGTGTTGAAAATTGTATACTTGGTACCATGTCCTTCTTACCAGCGTCATCATATATACGAACAACATCGCCTCTTTTTGTACCCTTTATTTATCTAAACAAGAGATTCCCTTTCGAGGTACACCGCTCTTTCAATCTAAGACTACAGCATTGGCAAGGCTTAAGAGGTACACTTACAAAATAGCTTTGGATATAGTTAATTTCAGTGACTATGGTGAAGTATTCTGAATTTGGGACGGACTTCCAGAACTTTAGGGATCTATTGGAACTCATTCGCGCCTGTCTGGAAATAGAGACGCCAGTACACTTCCGGCGTTTAGCAATCGTAGAAATCCATAACTTAAAATAAAAGACTATTCATCTTCATCAATAACTTCTTCGTTAACTTATACTTTAAAACGCAACGCCAGTATTTGCATCAATTGATCAACTTTCAATATATGTTTACGTGTATCTTCATGCAGAGATCTATTTTTTTATGGTTTTACTTTTGGCAAGTTTGTTGTCACTAGAAGTTGCCGACGCCATTTAAAAATTGTCGATATGGGTGGTCCCTTTCTAGGATGACGTCATAATTCGCCCATGTGGCATTAAAACCCGCTATACCACCACCACCACCCTCTTTTAAAACATCTTTTAGAAAAATAATGCCGCAAAGAAAATATTTGCTGAAAATAATTGTCATTTATCATAAAAAAAAGGGTCGTTAGACTTTTGACTCGGTGAAAGATGTTGCCAAAACAGTCCTCCCTCACACTCTCAAGTCATCTTTGTCTCAAAATCTCGAAAGTGTAAGTCAAGTCTTAAAATTTACAGCGTGGATCCTTGGTTAGGCCCTGCCATTAATTCCAGCAGTGAAGCAAACATAACAGGAAGGAGGTCGCCTTGTTGGGTCATTTGAAAAGCGCCAAAAAGCACCGCTAGAGACTAGTTTCCGGCGTGTAGTGTTGCTTCTTGGCCCGTGGAAGAATACCCCAATGGCGGCTTCGCCTCCGAGAGTAATTAATGCAATGGTCTATTACAGTGTTACGAAGAAAACTGTGTTTGTATTTCGAAAGGTCTCTCGAGTCGTAACAGCTATGGGAGTCCAACTTGAGTTACATTGTAAACCTGATGAAAGTAGGGCACTAACGACTCTGAGTATCGAAATAAAAAGAAACTTTTTCAAAAGAAAAGACTCGAATCGCGGTTACCAAACTTTCGTTTATGTCCATGTCCATTTACAATCGATACAAATATCGTGTGACAGCAAGCCACGAAGCCAGCTACAGATAATTGTTCTGGAATATAAGGCTAGTACGAATGACGTGGTGTTTTACGTTTCCATGTACGTCCCAGTTGTCCCAGATAGTTTTAACCAAACTTGCTACAGAAAGTTCCACCCCCAATCTCAGATTAAACTTCAGGTCAGGTCCTCTGTTAGTCAAGATGGTCAAGGACTGAAGAGCTTTCTCTCTGCAAGCTCTTGACTCACCAACGGCCTTGGAAACATTGGGGGAACGGCAAAACCCTCTTTAATGGAAACTGTGTATTGCAACGTGGTTTCTATTCCAGTGTACCATTTTCCGTGGCGAAGCCATCCATATTTGGGTTGGAAGTCAGGAGTATCGATATGGGTGCTTGGGCGTCGTAGTAGAAGCTCATTAGAGGAAAATACCCAATGTTGAGGGAGAGATACAGAGAAGATGGGGATGAAAAAAAGAAACAGGGAATAACCCCACTAGGGAAAAAAAACGTAACAATAGGGCCGTGTGAAAATGACAGTCGACGCCCCCTTTTGACAAAAGATTGCGGCAAAAATGGTATCGTGTACATTTGGGCCCTTTAATGTAATTTTTCGGCTAGCTCTCTTGTTGTAAGAAGAAAAAAAGGAGAATTCGCTGGTCCATCTTTGGATTGTCTAACCAAAGGAATCATTATCAGAGTTAAGGTTTCCCAAGCACGAGGCTATGGGTGTTGAGCATTTACCAAAGCGACGCTTAGGTTAATTCCTCCAAGGTTCACACCCATGCTTTGTCGTTGACAATTTTTCCAGCAAGACATATTTTTGGAAGAAGAAAAAAAAATTATAAGAAAACTCTCGGATGAAAACTCCAAGGAGGAGTTGGGCCTTTCGTTTTCCTCGATGCTGCGTGGCTCGAGTCCTGGTGATACACCGCGTATATATGTTACCTTTCAAGCCATTTTTTATCGCTAAAGACTTCGGGGGCCCTTTGGTGGTGGCGGTAGTGGAAGTGGTGGTGGTACGAGTTAAGAAAAGTCAGTTTAGCTTGACGCCGTGTTGGGTTGTAAGACGCAGCTGACTGTATATACAGACGCGTCATCCCACACTCCCCCACTTCCCCACCCACAATTTAAAAAAAAATAAAAAATAAAAACTGTTTTCTAGACAAAGGGCGATTATTTCTGGTTTCAAATTACCCCGGGCCTGAAGAAAGAAAGCAAACTGGTATAACGGTGGCTGAGATATTATAGATGTTTCAGAATTTGCTACAAAAAAATATTCCATAATATTGGACCAAACGTACAAGTTCTCATTAGAAGTATATAATACATCTCTTCGAGAGAAGTGTTCCACAAAACGGGGTAATTGTAACACGATTCTTCACAGCATTTGGAGCAAGGTTACTAAACCAAATCACATACGAGATAAATAGTTTCCTCGTCATTACTCTGTGGGTTGTCGAACTGGAAAAAGTCAGGGAATTTTAAACTTGCCATAAAAACCAGTGAATAGTCAGTTGTGGTCTTGCGGATTTTTTACCACTAATATTTAATTTTATTCATATTCATAATGGCGACTTAACGTTCGGCATATATGGGCGTATTTTAACTATTTTTATAAAACCTGGCCCTTTGTGAAAGTAGAACCACAATGTAAGGTATAATTTAGATTAACCACAATTAAAAACTTTAAAAATGTTATCTCCCCATGCAGCCTGGTGTATATACTGTTATAAACAATGCCCATCCATTGATGACTAAAGAAATTAAACGCAATGGTAGAAATATAACTCGTATCTAATCTAGTTCACTCTTTTGGTCGTCATAATGCGAGACATTGTATCATGGAAGGATATTTTGCGGACAATGGTTGACGACGGTTAAGCGACAACAATAAATTTTATCTTTGAAGCAACGGAAATTGCGTAGGAAATGGACATTTTCGGGAATCTAAAACTCAATCATCGAACAAGAAAACACTCATCGGAACCGGAAGAAGAAGGGACACCCAACCGGAAACTGCATGGTCGCTCGCTTGTTATAAGCTCAAACTATAACCAACCGAGGGCCGGTAGTCAGAGCCCAAAGGGGTCAACCAAAGAGATCACGAGACAGACTGTCGGACTCATGAAGAAAAATATGACAATCTTTATTCTTTTTTCCTTTCCAAGAAAAATGAGGTTGATATAAAAATCGCTATTGCCATATAGTTATTTCAATTCAAAACTAACTCCATGACTTTTCCAGGGTATTCCATGAATCACGTTCTAATGTTTTATATTTAAAATTCAAATAATACAGTGTGATGCAAGAAGGGTAATTAAATGATGACACCCTGACATAACCTCTAAACATTATCGAAGAAATTGGATAATATTTAAATAAATATATAAATAGTTTTAACGCGACAAAGCGACGGAAGTAAATTCTTCGGATGAAAGAAACCATACTCGTATAACAAAGGAAACTCGTGTTACTGTGTAAGGAAATACCCATATATATTGCATAATAAGATACAAGAAGAAGTTTCTGTTGGCATTCAGGCAGAGGTTTCATAACTTTTAAACATATACGCGTGTGTCACGAAGATCATGGCTATTTCACGCGCTACTAAAGCGAGCGGCCATTTTATACACGACCCACACGCCCGAACACTCTCAATGACTTAAAAACAAGCCCAGAAAAAAAATTAACAAAATATTCTTTGCTTTTATAATACATACAAGCCCTTGGGGTAAGTATATAAAAAACTAGAGATCTTTGATATCAACTTGACGCGCGATGTTTCCTGGTTAAATAAAAACGCAAAGGACAACTAAACTGGAAGCTCCAGTACTCAAGATCTTGAATTGAAAATCTTTAGACAATTATTTCGGACAACACCTTGTAAAGTTATACACGAAAGTCTCTTCGGATTCACTTGCCAGTGACATTTTTAAAACTTTTTAGCTTCGTACCAGATATCATACTTGTGAATACACTAAATTGTGTACCTGTCACCAAAGAATATGTTTTGCAGACTTTTGTCGACAATTGGCCCAGGGATCGAGTCCAAAAAACCCACTACAAAAGAAGGCCCAAGAGTTTTATTGTGTTTTATCCACCATAAAAAAACCACTTTTAATAAAATAGATCACTAAAGAAACATTTACGCAACCGCTAAATATAAAATCCCAGAAAAACAAATAAATTCAAGAAAAACGCGAAATAAAACCCAGAAAAACAAATAAATCCAATAAAACCCAAAAAACTCCAGAAAACGCAATAAAAACTGGCAGGCTGGATTTTTCGAGCCCTGCAAATAGTGTGGAACAATTTCATATCCATGCCAATCTTGTTTGTTTTATATGATACTAGTGAAAGTCTATAGCAGGGTGTGGCTACATCTTTGTCTAGTGGACATCCCTTCGACTATTATCTTACTTACGACAAAAAAAATGGTTTAAAAAAATGTTGAAGAAATTTTTTGACAAGAAAATCACGCTTTTGTAGTATAGTATGACTGCTACATCCTTCGTAAGAAGCCGTACAATTAACTTGACACTGTATTTGCACGAAAAAACATTGTTACTGTCTGGTCTTCCTTGTCAGGTGAAATGCAACTTTCCAAAAGTTCCAAAAACCTTAAATTTTCTACTGAGTTAGTAAAAACATACTATAAAACATTAAAAATTTTGAAACACGTATTCACACACTAGTATCTTCATTCTGCATGATTTGATTCATGATTTAGTAACTCATCAGCTGCAATTTTTAAAGATGGCCGCGAATCTATAGACTTGAGTTTGGTCGTGTAAACAGAAGTTGGACAAGTTGAGTTTAAAATTGATTTCTGACCAATTTTTGTTGTCTCAACTTATTGAGTCATCTAGTCGAGTCAAAAGTTGTAACGTCTGAAAGGGCCTTAATATAATCATACCAAGCTTAATTTAAATAATACTCCATTGTTACAAAAACACTTAATTTTTAAATGCCTATATGCAATTACTATTGTTCAACAAAACTTAACTTCAACAATAATAAAAATAAAAATAAAGTAACATATTTAGAACTGAAAATAAACTGTTTGGGTGGTTTCGTATATGCGGGTTAACTTTATCAGCTGTTTTTGCGTCCGAGACAATATTTAACCTCCTAAATTAAGGGTGTGGTGAACGTCTGAAGCCTTCAAGCTATAAGCAGTCACTGATCATAATACATAAGGAAAATAAACGCCGCCGCGTTGACGATTCATTAGTAAAAGTCAAGATTTGAATGCATGGACTCCAATTATGTCACTGGCACTTTTTTTTGACAGCGAAATCAGTGTTCAATTTGTTCGCGAAATAATGCTTAATAAAGGCGAAAGCTGATTTACGTTACGATTTTCCTGTTTCGATAGATTCCCCTTCATTATTTGGTTAAAGACGAACATACTGTATAAGGATAATAACTAAGAATTATCTAATAACAGTTACTTTGACGAATAAACTAAATACCCTCGAGGAAGAATATTGTGTTATTATATATAATATAGTCAAAAGATTTCGACCTTTTTTTCGTATTAACAGAAGCTCATACCCTATTTCAACTTGGCCTATTATTTCAGGCAAAAATTTAGGCCTAATTCCAAGGACCAACTTTGAACTGACAAAGAGTTCTTTCCTTGACCATTGGCCATATTTTGACTAACTACTAAATAAATGCTTAAATTTTTTTCCTACGGTTTTATGGGAAATAGGACGATTTAAGGACTAAATACCGATTTTAGGGGGTAGTTTAAGGACCTTACAGGTAAATAGGGACTCAGGGACCTGGTGGGAGCCCTTCACGGTATAAAATTTAAATTATCAAAGACAAAACTAATCAATTACACGTATAGATATATCCACTGGAAATGTTAATTACGCTAATTTCTTGAATGTATGGCTAATTCATGACTCATATTAAGAAATACCATCTTGATGGGGATCAGTCTATGAAAACAATGAGCGGAAATCAAAGTCCGAATGGGCGGTACCAATATATTCTTTCTTGGAAACCCCCAGCTATCAATATGTTGGTAATACAAGCATTAAAAATATTAGCTATAATATAATGATGTGTTTTTCCACCACGTATAAACTGGCGCTATACAAAACAACACGCGAGTTTTGGTTGTAACATGTCAACCTGTCTCCTTAAGGCTACACGTTGCAATCGAAGGATAAGGAGTGCCACTTAATACTGGTCCTAACATAATGGTCTTTAGTTAACCGGAAGTTGCTCCGCGCACTCTTAATTCTGTACGATCGACAAACAATTACCTTCTCTTACTTTTCTTAAGGTTAATAGATACAAAAACGGGAGGTTCAATTTAAAATAATTAGAAATAAATTAAGGTCGAAAATGTAACTTCTAAGTTATGATTATAGTATTTTAAGGATGACCCCTTCATTAAATTAGAAATCATTGGTTTTCAGTTTCTTAATCAAATAACTTCGACAACAGTGCAACTTTTTAGAAACACGTTAAATTTCCTGCAGGCTTGTATAGTAAATTCATTCCACTTTTCTGGTTTAACAAATAAGTTTATCAAAACTAGGTATATTAGAGAGAGATTACCTCACCTTAATATTTAGTAACCTTGTTTCGACATATTATATCTCTAGAGTGGGCAATCGAGTAGGGTTTATGAAATGGGGTGGGGTCGGTGGGGGGAGGTTAGATAATTAGAGGTTCTAATAAGAAAAGGGAGGTTAATATTACGTTATAAGAGTCGTAGCACGCGAACTCAACGACGCGTAAAAACGAGAAAACCAAAGTTTGCGTTTGGCGGGAACCTATAAACTGCTTTGTATAAACAAGTTTCAGCGTTACGAGGGGTCCTTCACACCAAGATTATTAAAATTATGTCGTAATTAAATCATTTTCAATTCGATTAACATTCATTTCTTGCTTTCACAAAAATAAATATGAATAATAATAATAGTGAACGGCACCTCGAAATAGTATAGTGGTATTTTTTTGATAATGGTTTAGGTCAGTTGTTTTGATAGTTTTTCTTAATTAATTTCATAAGGTAAAAGTAGGTATTATTTAATCAACTTAAGGTCTTTCAACCTAAGGTTAATCCAAGATTTCCACGAAGTTTTCCTGAATTTTCCAGGTTTTCTCTGTAACCTTAGTAATTTTGGTTAAGAACACAAATATACAAATATATATAACCTTCTTAATGACCTATAACTTGACCTTTTAATTAAAATCGTTCAAATATCTAAATTGACGTTGGACTCACGGCAAGTACAGTTAAATTCTTCTTGTCTAGCTATTCAATAAAAAAAAATTACCAAAAAAATAAGTTTTATATTAAAAATATTTGATATTGTAAGACAATACCCGCTAAACAACGGAATAAAGGATTACAATTACACAGACATCCTCTATTTTAATTTTGAAACTTTAAACCCCATTTAGTTGATAAATATTTATTAGAAAAAAATCGAACGAAAAAAAAACTAAGACAAAGGCAATTATCAGGAAATGAAATAGGAAACATAAACGCAGACATTTACGTCAATAAACAAGTTAGCTTGTGCCATAATATAACAACAAACCCCAGAAAAAACCCCCAAAAAAATTTGGAGAATTTAATAACGAATTCACTGTTATTCCTGTGGGGCGAATTGATTCAAAAAAATTTAAAATTCGTTAAGCGTCTATCGTATTCTAAGTTAAAAATAAGGGCGTTTAATATGATGAACGTCCGCAATGCATGCTTCTGACGTTGATGGCACATCGATTAGGGACACATTTTTGACGCTATCATGGCATGCGGCACTCTAAAAGAAGCTATTACGTCCCGCCAAATATCATTTTCATTTTCACCCCTCGCCTCGGCAATCGACTTCTGTTTCAAATTTATGCAAAGTTTTATATATATAATTCCAAACTGCGGCTTTTTTTATTTCACACTCAATTGAAAAACCATATTTTTCTATTTATAATAATAAAAAAAATACGATATCAGAGTAGAGAGAGAAAAAGAGCTACTTAGCATGATCACCATAATTTGCAAGCATTTGGAAAAGACGCCTGAGATTTTTTCTCCGATTCACTTGAATTACTGGATTATATTTGGGATTATTTCGATGAGTGATGTCATTTTAATTTAAATAAAATTCATCATTTTTAACAAAAAAAAGTATAGATAAAAATGGAGGAGTATTTGGGAAAATATATAATCCTGTCTATAACTTTATATCATGATTGTATTGATATTTCAATGACATAATATTTTAAGTCCCCATGCACGCACCAAACTTTAAACATATAGTTTTGAAATTAAATTTAGAATGACCTTGATATACTACATCATATTTTAAGTTCCCAAGCCCCAATAGAGTTCTGAAATTAAATTTAGAATGACCTTGATATACTACATCATATTTTAAGTTCCCACGCCCCAATAGAGTTCTGAAATTAAATTTAGAATGACCTAGATATACTACATCATATTTTAAGTCCCCACGCCACAATAGAGTTCTGAAATTAAATTTAGAATGACCTTGATATACTACATCATATTTTAAGTCCCCACGCCCCAATAGAGTTCTGAAATTAAATTTAGAATGACCTTGATATACTACAACGCTAATGATATCCCGTATTTACTCGCGTATACCATTGGTTATTATAGAGGGTATTATTAAATTATGTGAGATTTATCAGAAACACCCTGTATATTTTTGTATTTATAGAAACCACTTTCCCATGAAGTTTTCCTAGGGTTTGGTTTGTCGGTTTACAATACTACGGTTAATTTTGGGGTTAAAAACGTACTTGTAATTAAAAACTCTTTAAATTCAATTAACAATTAAGGCGGAAAGGAAAAAAAAAGATTTTAGAAAACACCTGCAAAAGGTTAACCCTACCACTCCTTAAAACACTCGTAAAATAGTCTTTGATTGATTGAAAATAAAGGGAAAGAACAAAATATTTTCCAGCTTATAAAAAAATGATAAAAAAGCTTACTAAAAGATCAAATTTCACGTATAAGGAGGTATAAATGTGAAATAGATACGGCTGATCAGTTTCACCTGCCTGGAAAAGTACTACCAACATGCTCACGCTTATACCTTACACACACAGAGTGGGGATGATTCTATAATAGCTTCTATTATTCTAAACACGAGTCGTGAGAGGCAAGGAGATCAAAAAAACACCTTTTAGCCCCGTTCCGACGTAATAGTTTAGTGGCCCAAAGGTTTGGAACGCAAGGCCCATCTGGTACCTGGGAATCATTTTTTATTTTTTCGGTTCTTACGTGTATGGTGGTTCTGTGGTTACGCAATTTAATACATTATTAAATTATGTATATTCGAAATTAAAAATAGCTTCGTTAATAGATTATTCAAATATAATCAAACTGTCCACACTCTCCTATAATTAGATCGACTTAATTTATCAAATTTCAAAATTCACCGACTCTTCCCTGACTGTTTAAAGTCATTTTGCCTGACCCCTGACTGTTTAAAGTCATTTTGCCTGACCCCTGACTGTTTAAAGTCATTTTGCCTGACCCCTGACTGTTTAAAGTCATTTTGCCTGACCCCTGACTGTTTAAAGTAATTTTGCCTGACCCCTGACTGTTTAAAGTAATTTTGCCTGACCCCTGACTGTTTAAAGTAATTTTGCCTGACCCCTGACTGTTTAAAGTAATTTTGCCTGACCCCTGACTGTTTAAAGTCATTTTGCCTGACCCCTGACTGTTTAAAGTCATTTTGCCTGACCCCTGACTGTTTAAAGTCATTTTGCCTGACCCCTGACTGTTTAAAGTCATTTTGCCTGACCCCTGACTGGTTAAAGTCATTTTGCCTGACCCCTGACTGTTTAAAGTCATTTTGCCTGACCCCTGACTGTTTAAAGTCATTTTGCCTGACCCCTGACTGTCTATAGTCATTTTGCCTGACCCCTGACTGTCTAAAGTCATTTTGCCTGACCCCTGACTGTCTAAAGTCATTTTGCCTGACCCCTGACTGTCTAAAGTCATTTTGCCTGACCCCTGACTGTCTAAAGTCATTTTGCCTGACCCCTGACTGTCTAAAGTCATTTTGCCTGACCCCTGACTGTCTAAAGTCATTTTGCCTGACCCCTGACTGTCTAAAGTCATTTTGCCTGACCCCTGACTGTCTAAAGTCATTTTGCCTGACCCCTGACTGTCTAAAGTCATTTTGCCTGACCCCTGACTGTCTAAAGTCATTTTGCCTGACCCCTGACTGTCTAAAGTCATTTTGCCTGACCCCTGACTGTCTAAAGTCAATTTCCCTTTCATGAAAAGCCACAATGTATTGGCTAAAACATTGGTTGAGTAACTGATGAATTCAGAGGTGAGAGAACGTCCCAACTCCCAAGTATAATAAACATAACCCATGTTATTACAAGTGTACGTAAAATAGGAAATTGAAAACCTTGATCGCAATTATCAATAAACAAATGTACGCGTTGGTTTCCCCGAGGTTGTTTCCCTTCTACAGTTATTACGCAATATCTTTCGGCACGGGGATCAATTGCCCTCCAGATCTAAACCAGATGATGGACAAGAAAGACTGAAGACCACCCAGGGAGGGGGAGGTCATGGCCAGGGGGGGGGACGTTTGACCTCGTTGCCAGATGAAAGATGGTAAAATGCCTGTTCTTAAACCAATATCAATCGACGTACAAGGTGGATTTGTTTTGACTATTTGCTTTCACGACGACCGAAACGTGTTCCAAAATTCGCGACGAAAAAAAAAACACCCCAACGATGTCGTAAAACATAACCAAAACGTCTTGAAAGAATCTTCGACACCATTTTCCGTTTTACATTTTCCTACAACAACATATTAGTCAATGCAAAATGATCATATCAATTTTCAAAATAATAATGAAGCTCGCTATAGAAAAAGTAAGAAGGAAAACCTACTTTTTTAAGTACAGTACTGATGAAATGAGCCCATTTCGTATTATAACCAAAATTTCAATTTAAAATACAGAATGTCAAAATCATATTTTTTAAAAATAAACACGAGTAGAATTTTGTTAGACAAACCCTGAGTCGGAAAAAAAGAAAAACTACTTTTGTGGCTAAGAAGTTTTTTTCTGGAAGGAAACAGTTTTGAATTTATATTGGCACATTTTAATTTGCGTTGAAATTTCGCGTGTTGAAACTTAGTAATTAGCTAATAATTGTCGGCAAGTTTTTAAAAATAATTATGATTGCGAAAGTGTGGTAAAAATATTGAACGTCAGTACATTTATGGTAAATTATTTTAGATGGTTTACTGAAAACGAAACCCAAATAATAATAAGTCTTACTGGAGTATGTATAAATGTATAAGAAACTAAAAGGATGTTGTTAGTTTTTTTTGGAGTAGAGAAAAATCTTGGTTCTGTTTTAGTAGTGGTGGTAGTAGTAGTAGCCCATTGGATCTAAAGGGCATTAGCGGCGGAAATGGCAGTGCTTTTCCAAGGACAACAACAGGGATCGCTTCTTGTAAAAGTCTATCCTATCGACCGGTAAGGATCTCAGTCCATCACTTACCTCAAAGGGCAGCGGGCCAGAAGCCTAAGAGTGGAACCAATGTAGCCTTTGTGTCTTCTCCTAACAACTTTCCATCGTTTTTGGCTGGGCCCATACATACTCTAGGAAGATGGGGGACTTTACTCGGATTACAAGATGCCCCGCTGCTACGTCCGCAATCTTGGAAACGAACGCCGGGAAAAGGTGGACGAGGAGGAAGATCACCGCTAGGATGAAAAGGAAGAAAAATTCCAGGAGCCATGGGGAAGAAGAAACGTTTCCTCCGGAAGATGGAGACACCAAGCACGTAGCCAGCAATCCTCTCACTTTCTCAATCTTCTCACTCTCTCTCTCTCTTTTGCTTTTAGCGACCAAGACTTTTCCTTGATTAGAGTTTTTCTTAAGAGAGAGCCAGAGGGTTTTAACACGGGGGTGTTCGACAGGAAGCGACGCCTCACCGAACTACATCCCAAAGTCGCGTTCAAACTCACAACACCATCCTCCTTCTACAACTAACGTAAAAATACCCGCAACACTTGACCAATAACACGCGACGTACCTACCACTGTTTGTTTGAAGGTAGCGAGCAACACAAATATTACACATCCTCTAAACAGGTCCCATTATTACAACTTTGACGTATCTAAAGCCACAGCTTCACTGTGCAAAAAAAAACTTAAGCAAAATCAATAACAGGTGCGAACGGAGTCTTAGAGGAAAAGAGGCGAAGGTTGTCGTGAGAGTGTGTATGTGTTAGTTTCTATCTCCGAAAAAGGAAGAAGTAGGAGTTGAGGTTTGCCCCGGTGGGTGGGCGAAAATGCGACCTAAAAGGTGGTCAAATAGGAGAGTGGCCAAGTTGGAGAGTGAGAGAGAGAGGAAAGAGTGAGAGAGCAGGAAGGTGTCGTCCCGCGTGTCTTCCTTGATCCTGAGTCGTGTCGCGGACTTTGTCCTAACTCGTGTTCCTCATTTTTCTCCGCGAACCGTCCGAGCTTTTTGGCACGTTTTCTTGGGCCTAGCTTTTAAAGGCATTTCCGCGAGCGCCTTCTTCGATTTTTTTCTCCTAGCTCCTTTTACTCTCGCTTTTTCTTACTTACTTACTTTCCTGGCGCGTCTAAACCCCCATCGAACGCTAAATGTTGAAAGTGAATGGACGGATATCCTTGTTTTTCAACCTAGACCAACCCACACCCATGCCCATCTCCACGGAACCTTGTACTTTTTTTTCCTTTTGCTTTTGGTCAAAGTGTAGAAGGACGCGGCAAAGTAAAGTAAAAAAAATCGATGAGATCTTACTCTTGTAAGGGCTTAGCTTCGAAAATCGACTTTGGGACGCGGTATAACCCGCTTTAACCCCTCTTCTCGAGTCTACCTCTTTGAACTCTTCGAGAGGTTTTAGGGTTCATCGCTGCTGCATGCTGGGAAGAAGGTATATAAGGAATAAAGATATAAATTGCCTCGAGAGAAAATAAAATCGTCGATCTTGAGAAAAAAGGAGGTGGAATGAGGGGGGAGGTAAGGAGTTTGCCCCCGAATCGGAGACAAAACAATTAGGGGGAAAACGCGCTCGGGTATACCATCTCCATCGATCACTGGATTCCAAAAAAGGAACAACTAACATCCAAATTTAGACGTAAAAGAGGAACATCGAACCTAAGAAGGATTACCGTGTATCTTACGATGGACGAACCAGACTAAACTATCTATACGTGCCCATCATGCCCACGCTTACCACGCACCCGATTCTTGCCTTGCGCAAAAAACGACGAAAGGGCTGGCTGCTTTCTTGTATACTTGGAAACGGAACGCTATTGGATCGAAATCGGCCCTTGTTCAACATTATTTAAGATCCGTTTTCGAATATATTTGAATAAAAAGGACTCTTGTCGCTGTATCGGAGACATCTTTCCTGTATGCAGCATAAAGAACATCGCAATCACTTTGCTACCAGTATACCAGTATTTATAAGCATCAACTACAGTGGTTCTCTTTGTATGTCCATAAAGAAACAACCTTGCTGGACTCAAATGAAACATTTACTAATATCAGGCTCACCCCTTTCGTTTGCTCTCCTGCTCATCAAACTTCAGATGGGCATCGCAAGGTGATATCCTCAGCAATCAACCCACAAACCTTGATTGTCTTAACGTGGGACAAAAACGCACAAACGCCTTGGCTATGAGTAATGATGAGACAACTATTTATCGCGTATGTGATTCGGTTTAGTAACCTTGTACACTCCAAATGTAAAATGATGTTGGGTATTACCCCACTTCTCCCAAAGAGAAGTATTATATACTTCTGCTAATATCTATCAAGAAACTATAGCCTATAACCAGTTTTTTTAAAACGTCTAAAAGATGTTTGTAAATGGCGCACCAATCCATATATTTCCGAAACAGATATGACGCAAACGTATAGCGATTGAGTTTGACCCCTATATAAGAAAGGATAGTTCTCGATGCTTTATACCATGATCTAATCCCTCACGTGGGCAGAGAAATTCGGTATTAAAACCCGGCACGATTTCATAGCTAAGGCCTGGAAACGAATCTCGCAAAATTCGGGGACGCATGCATGCGCGCTATGGTATATAACTACAAGGGCAGTCAGAAAAAGTTGTCGATCATACGTCACTGTCGCGTCGAATGGGGTCCAAACATCGGTCAGCGATGGCGGTTCTCGTGGCCGTAAAAAGCGCCGCCGGCACTCGTCTTATTCGAGTGGCGATAGATATTTTATCCCAGTGACACAAGTATCACCCCATACCACAAGATCAAGAAGAAAGCCATACACTCCCCTCTTAAATAAGAAATGTATCGTTAAGGAACGATATCACGAATCGTAGACGATGTCACGAAAATGCCGAAAGATTTACGATATTTGGACTAAAGTGGTCGCCCCTGAAGTCAAATCTGGATTCGATTTTCGTTAAATTTCTCTAAAATTCGTGTTAGATTTCTTTTCAGAATTAAGACAAGAAATTTTTAATCCATTCTTCAAAGGTCATAGGTGACGCCTTTGTATGACGAGTGCATGTTCCCACTATTTAGCACATATACCCAAACAACCTGGACAATTATTTTATATGTAAATTAGCATAATTTTCAGCTGACCAGTTAATAAAAAGACCGCAGCTAGTCACCACGGCGCATTTCAATATATTTTCTTATACGACGTGTTCAGAATTATATTTACAAGGACGGAAGTCCAACATAATTAAATTCAAAATATGTACGTATTTCTTAAAAACACCCCTTTGAAATATAAAAATTAAAATTAAGGTGGTAATGTATGTGAAGCACGTCAATTTTCTTGATCTGTTAAATTATACGGTGTAGCTAAGTTACCCCTCTATTCTTGCCCCCCCCCCCTCGGGGGTCCTTTTAAATCATTGGTGTCCGCGTGTAAACGCAAATCTTAGTATAAAAGTCGTGATTCAGTTCCTATTCCATTTAGAAGGTTATACTAATTGTATTCTTTGCTTGGTTTTAAGCATCTTGATAATAGCCTAGCTCGTAACAGGATAAAAAAGTGGTTATTTAGAACCACTATTTTAATTCAAAGAAAGCTGCCGTAATTGTACTTGTCGAAGGTATTTGAACAAATTATAACTTGAAATATTAGGTTCCTCCAAATTTACAATAAAATTAATTAAAAACAGAGCGACAAACTCTCAGGAACCTTAGTGTGACGTCACTCATGCTATTTGCTCATAGAATCAAAGTGGTACCAAATATGGTGGCCCATGCACTGTCAAAGGTAAATCCGTGAGGTTTCAGCTAGGCCATTTAAAAAAAGAAAAAAATAATTGTAAAACCCAAACTTAATATACACCAACCATCTTGTTTCGGTCTTTTTCAAGCAAATGTTCTGACCCGAGACGAATTTATATTTTGCCCTCGAATTAATTTAGTTTTAGCTTTAAAAAAAACCTCTTAAAGGTCATCTTTAGCTCTATAATTAACGAGGGTACAGAACTAGAAAAGGATATATTATATATACATAGTTCTAAAGTTCTTATATAGCGTATCCACACGAATCGCAGTGAGCCGCACCCTTAACAATGACACCTGTTTGAGGGAATAACATAGTTTGAAATTATCTAGCTGCTTTTTTCTCTCTTCTCACACAAAGTCGAAATCGTGCTCAGATTTCTCAAAGCGATTTAAGAAATCTCGCGGTTTAACTTGGGTTATTTTTCTTTTCATCTCGAGTGAATGATATTAAAAAGGTTTTAATTTGCATAACGCGTTAACGCGGTGGTTTTTAACTTTACAAAGTGTAGGTGCATGCGCGGTTATTAACTAAAAGAAACTCGTTAATTTTAAATGGAATACAACGCGAAAATAATGTGAATTTTGATAAATAATTTAATAAAGTCTGCCATAATTTAATGTGCGTGTTCTTGCGGTTAAAATGAGTGCAAAATGTCTAAGAACATGCTGGGGTCTACAACATATAGTTAAGAATGTGTATTGGATCCAATAAACCAAGTAAATAGTCACACATGTTTAGTAAAATTAACAAACGTGGTCGACTATTCATTCAGATTGACTCTAAGACCAATTTAAAAATAAATTTTATATTATAACCGAGGGGTTGGGCATTCGAAATTCGTGCAAATGTCTAACCCCTCGGGTAGATATAACTCTAATATAAAGAATGAAACATCACGTTTCATTAAAACCCATTAATTTATCTTTTAAAACAAACTGTTGAAGTTGCGGATAACCGCACGATAATGACATCGTGGTTGATATACATCGAAAAAACACGATAATCTCAATTTCTCTAAATCCTTGATGTATAATAGCGACGGGGGATTTTGGTGGGGAATAAACTTAACTCCCAATTAGAGGCACCGTCGACTTTAAACGTTTTCTCCAACTGTTAAAATTAAAGATCTTGGTGTGGGTGCATGCTTTGGCTCTGAGGTTGAACATTGCAAGGCACGCACTGATTTTAGAGAGGGAGGGATAGGGGAAGAGCAGGACATATGAATTTGGTGCCAAAACATCGCTTACCACTCTTGTCTGTCATTAGAGCGGCGTGCAAAAGCGGATCTAAATCCAAAGTTGCATAGGGGGTTCCAACACATTAACATTAATTCCTCCAAATTCCAACCCAACCCATAGTGCGTGTACGCTTAGTTATAGAACTTTGCAAGTGGAAATAAATTGAGTTTTTGTCGTTGCTTGAGAGCTGAATATCAGTTTGTCAAAAGGTAATAATGCAACTACAAGGGTACAACTTTTCAAACGCATACTCTACGTAAAACGCGCTTATGTATTGTAGTAATAGTAAGCTTCCGAAATTTTTATTTCTTCTCGGGCGAGCTATTTACGCAAAAATATTATAAATTACAAAGGAATTTAAATTCAACTGCATACTAGAGCTAAAAGACTGTCTATTGCCGCGATAAAACAGGGTTAACCATGGTTATACTCAACCTGCATGGTGCAGCAGCATGATAATTGATGATCCGCGGTCTACCAAATGCAATTTTTCACTGCAGGCGCTGGCTCGTTCGTTACTTTTGCTGGGGAACTAACTTAGCATATCCCATCTGAATATAGCGGTACTGGCGTTGAAAGGCATTCGTAAACCCTCAATAACTTAATGTATTGCAGAAAATATTTTTTTTTCTTACCTTTAAATAATACCATACGGGTTACGTACAACCTAAACATGCATTATGCAGATACTCGTTCCCAATTCAAAAGATGAGTTTCGATGAAAAAAAAAAAAGAAAGAACGAAAAACGTATATTCTTATGGGAAATAAAAAACCTTAACCAACGGCCAACTTATTACCGCTTCAGTTGGCCGTATAGAAAAAAAAATGGATTCGTTTCTAAAAACGTGAAGATACGCGTAAGGGAACCTCTAAGCCTATTTATCAGTTTGGATCCACCCTCACACGTGAGCTTTACCTTACACTGCGTATTTTTATATATAAAAACTTCTCTAGAGAGAGAGAGCTAGGAAAAAATCTGCATACCCTCATTAGCATGTTACCGTTTAAAAGCGCCTACTTATAAAAGCTAAAGCGAAACCCAAGCTAGTATAAAAAGACTATACCAAGTTTTTTCTTTCTTTCATAAAGGTACATATTGGAGCTCAACGTGCGGCGGCGGTGGCGCATATAGACTCTTATTCAATTCCAAGACAAGGCTTAACTCCTTTTCCCTATCATATATTGGTGAAAAAGTCAAACAAGTCGATCAAGACGTATTAGAGTCCTCTGAAGAAAATTTCTAAAGAAGGAACTTTTTGCATCCCCTATGAAGTGAGTGAGTTTAGGGGAATACACTAATTAAATTTACTTCCACCTTTAAATAGTTATCACTTTGAAAAATTAATTCCGCGTGACCTTGATATACCATGACAAATACAGAACCTCATAGGCCTCAATGACATGGATATAGTATACTCCAAACAATCCCATTGGCTTGTACATCGCATGGAATGTTTTTGTAATTCTAGAAGAGAAGCAACCACTCTCTAGGTAACTTCGCTCTTACCAATAAGCGCCGCTAGAGGCAGTGCGAGTTGGGTAGCCTATACCGCGTGTATTAAACACGGGCTCCGTCTGGCGTTGCCTCTTAGAGCGAGGAAAATAACCCAAGAGGGTAGCCTTCCACAAGTAAATAAAGCTTCACCAGTTTTCCGATCCCTTGTATGATTTAAAGGACCAGCCAGATGCATCAAACAAATATATTTCGGAACTAATTAATTCGAAAAGGGTAAAAAAGTGAATATTTCCGAGTCTGGCATCAGAAACACTACGAACGAAGTACAATAAATCCTGTATGTATGACATAGGCTAGATTTTTCCCCCTTTCTGGTACGTAATTCTTTAGCAAAACTAAAGAAACCTAGCGAGAGGTATTAAGGGCTTCCCTCTTTTCCCGACGAAGCATGCATGCAGCATTGTTATTCGTATAGCTGGCTAAAAACGTTATGTATGTGACTCTGAGGGGGTATACCCTTTAATAAGAAATACTGATTTCTCTTTGGGTTTTTCATCCTAAAAGAAAAAGTGGGGTAAAAAAACCGTCAGGGGGAGAAGGTTCTGATTTTCCAATTCTTCAATTTAGTGAAAAGCCAACCCACCTCAACAAACTCCCTAAAACTTTCATTTTCTTTTCTCTTCAAATAAGAGGAATTGCTAACTCCAAGATTAATAGATACTATTAAGGAGGTTAGAAAGATTATCTGTGGTGCACGTGTCTTGACCAAGGACTTATTGGTGGAGCAAAACCAGTAAGTAAAAATCGCCAATACTATCACCCTGAGGATTAATATAGTTACTTGGAATCTAACCCCATACTAATATCTGATTGAATGTAAGGGGTGGGGCTTAAAACGTTGCTAAACGGCCCGCTCCCCTTTCTGGTGTTTCATTGGCTATTCACCCTATGTTTACTCTTTCACAAAACGTTAAGATAAGTTGTTGTTTACATTTGGGTTCGGCTTGGATAGGTCAATAGCTACGTCAATGTTACTTGGCCTCTAAGTTCAAATACATTCGGTGTGACGTCAAGGATGACGCTTTCCACATCTCCTCCCTTTTAGTTCAAGCAGAAAGAAAGGCCAAGAAAATAGCAAGTTAAAGATACCAAGTAGATTAAATCTATGCATTTCTGGTGATCTGCTCATACCCATAGAACTTTGCAACGATTTCGTTCAAGGTGACCTTAGAAATCTTGTCAATAATGGTTCAAGTAATATGGTTTAATTTTTACTAATAGCAATGAACCATTTGTTAAATTGTGAGGCAACGTTTCAGCGTGATAATGATATCGGTAAGCGCGGCAACCCCACCATTAACATTTGGGTGAACCTTGTGGAAACCTCGTAGCTATTAGTACGCTATGGCGTAGTCGGAAGCGTTCCTTAGAAATATAAAGGGATGAATTGCTTTCCCGTTAAACCCCAGAGATTTTTGCCAGGCCGCGCCCGCCGTCGGTTCTTTTCGTTAAAAATATTTTAAATTGGATTTATCAGATTTTACGGCTTTGGAAGAGGATGGAGGAATATTATTCTTTTCACTTTTCCTTCCGAAAGAGAAAGAAAGAAAAGCAGAGACCCGGGTTTTGTTTGATCAAAAAGTTACGCGAGTCACGAGCGCATCGCCGCCAAAAACCCGCAGACAGACAAATAAGAGCATACCGTGATTCGCAAATTGCCCGCAGACTAGATCTCCCGTTGAATATGATTGGATAATACCTTACCATATGCATATCCGGTTTATAACTAACGATATTAGTCTTACTCGTTTCAAGTTGAGCTTCAACAAACAAACGAATTTCCCAGCTTTTGTCATTGGTGTCTATTTACCATGCAACTCAAATCAACAATATGGTCCCACAAAATTTTCAGATTCAAATTCCCTGACTTTTCCAGGTTTTCCCTGATCTGTCACAACCCTGATACAGATCCGTACATCAATACTATAATATGGTTGGAAGGTTTATTGAAAAAACCTGACTCTTGACAATGACAAAACTCCTGTTTCATGGCCCCTCTCAATATTTGTGACAACAAGCAATAGCAGCAAGCGACATTCTATTAGTCGAATTGTTTTCCAAGGTCTAGCCTGTACGCACGCATACACTCACTCTCGTGTCCAACAATAATTTTTCGTCTAGAAAAACAAGATTTCTTCCCATAATCCAGTTATCGGTGGTCTGTTTCTACTCAGTCGTGGTGCGGAGGAATTTAGCGCGAGGCAATGTGGTGGTGAAGAGAGGAGGAAGACGAAGCCAGCCAGCCAGGGATATGGATGGATATCTCACTCGAGGACTCTTTTCGGCCATCTGTTTGACTGCTAAAACAGTTCAATCCAGCATAGGCGTCGAGCGGGTCCTTACAACGTCAGCGAGCGCATTAATTATTTAGCCATTTATACAGCGGGGGGGGGGGGAAACGTGCCAAAAAACACCACCCTCTTGGCGGCCCCTGACACGCGTGTTCCATATTACCATCTCGTACTCGTTTCCAGGAAGATATCCATCTAGACTTATAGCCAAAACAAATAAATATTTCCACCATTTGATTTGAATTACCATACCAGAATTCCATGGGGTTTTTACCCAGAATATTCGGTAGTAGTGTTATCAAACTATACAGCTCTTAACTAAACGTATTAAGGGAGCTCAATTAACAATGTATCTGCTGAGCATTTTTTGACACAGGGTGTTTCGGACGGACAGTAAAATGGAGATAGAAGTTACATTTTCGACTCAAAATCGAACACCCAAAGAACATTCCCCTTAATTTAAATGCCAGAAGCCCAGACTTATCAGAAACACCCTGTAGAGTAAGGGACATTGTAGAGAAGTTAACTCGCATCTTGCGCATGTGCCGTGTTGGAAAAATAAAAACCCATTCCATTTACTGTCTAATATATATACCATATAAGGTAAGGAGATTTTGGTGAAGAGCTAGAAATTAAGTTGGATTTTTCTGGGTAAGTTTCTTATTTTCCTCTTCTTTATATGGGAGAGAAGACTCAAGAAACCGAGGGGATTGACACTCCTTCGATTGTTTGGGAGCGCATATCTCTATACCCCATGCACTTTGACACATTCCACTAGGTTTGACCCTAAGAATACGCTCAGGTTTTCCATAGCTTCAACATAAAACGCTAATGACCTTTGGTCAGACTTAATTTTTGAGGTCAAGGGAAAAAACGAAGTAAATGGGTAGATTAAAATGGTAAGTTTTTTCCTGAGTATCGAACCCCTCGAGCGAATGTAGATCTGTTTTATTTTTTTTACTTATTTTATTTAAAATGAATGTCAGAGAGAGTTAGAGGTAGTCGGTAACGGGCGTCCTCTAGCGAATGAACCGAAGATAGGATAGCTTTGGGAAAGAAAATCGAAAAAGGGTAGGTAAAGTTGGTATAGTAACCTTTGGGTTGTCTAGCTAGACCTAGCTGGCATACTGATAGAGGTGTCTTCTCTACACTGACGGGTTAAACTCTCTTGGGAACTCATTTGTTAGAACCGGGATTTCAGTTTCTTTTTACCGGCAGAAACTACTTCTATCTTTTTTCAGGATGATTTGACGTATCGAATAAATGAACGTATTAAGAATGAAGAGCGAAAGAGATCTTACTTAGATTCAGCTAAATCATTTTCTTCATGCTTGGAAATTGGTGTTCAAGGAGAGAAGACGTGAAAACTCACACTACAAGAACGTTGTATCAAGGGTTTATACAGTGTGTTTCATAAAGGATGGTAAGACAGAAGTAAAATGCAGTGGGATATCAATTTTGAGTCGAAAATGTAGAACTTCTAGGGCTTTTTGACACAAGGGACAATTATGATTATTGACCCCTTTGCAAAGATGAAAATTGAAATGATTAAATCGGATCTTATTCGCAGAGAGAAAATATATCTGTTTTTACGATGACACCATGACAAATCCCACCACCATTAAGCATTGACGTCAGCATCCCTTAAAACCCCTAAACACTTTTTGGAGATTTTCCTCGTTAAAAAAAATAATCACTGTATCTTATTACCGGAAACTGTACTGTACTGTCTAGTCCCGAGCGGTGTAAACGACGGGGAAATGTAATAGGTGTTCATCAAAAAAGCTAGTCTAATTTCCCCTTTCACAAAAAAAAAAGAAAGTTAAAAAGGATCAGGGGGTAAATCGCCTTTCGCAAACTTCCGTACGTCGACGGGAATGGGACAAAAAAAACAATAAAAGATGACATTCGAAAAGAGAAAGGCTTAGGATAAGAAAGAGAGAAGGCAAAAGACAGTATAAGAAACAAAAATAAACGAAGCTAATTTACCTTAACTAATTAATGTGCTCGGGAGTTAAGTTATTTATTAAGATAAAGGGCGTCTTCTTTTTTTTATACTTCGGCTTTTCTAAAAATCGTTTTTATAAGGTGGTAGGATATATACCGTAATCATCTTCGTCTTCCCCCGCTCATCCTAAAAACCCTCAATTTGAAATTCACTTTCGTAGCCAGGAATCATCAACTAGAGAGTGCCAGCCACTCTACCGAATAACCTTTCCTTACAGCATGAAGATCTGACGTCTTTGCCCACGTATAATGAAAACAAGATGATTGTAAAACTGGTCAAATATTGGTTCCACACACGCGTGGAACAGTTAGTTCCATGTTGGTAAAGTTAATACTCATACTTCTTACTTCCAATAATGTATATTTGCGTTTGAGTATACATAATTTAAACTAAAGGGGTTTTGGATGTTCCCTCAGTGTTACTAGGCCGTTGGTGAATCAAGAGATTGTATAGAAAAAGGCTAGCAGTTCAATTTGAATCAGTGTTTCACTAACTGGACTCAGGGCCTGACAACAGTCACAACACTGCACTAAGGTTTAAGCTGAGATATCTGAGGGGTAGGAATTTTCTGTACTCTCTTTGGTTAAAACTATCTCTACACCATCTCTGTCTTACAACAGGAAGGCCAATTTGCAGATGGTCAAGCAAGAGATTGCATATAAAAAGGCTAGCAGTTCAGTTTGGCTCAGTACTTGACTAACTTGACCACAGAGGACATGACAACAGTCACAACACTGCACTGAAGTTTAAGCTAAGAGATCTCATTGGGAAGGAATTTTCTGTACTATCTTATTCTATCCTATTCTGTCCTACAAAAGGAAGGACAATTTGCAGATGGCCAAGCAATGCCACACACACACACACACACTGACAACATTTCTACAACGACTATTACCAACCAATAACCTTCCTTCTTAATGGACGAAGTTAAGGTTGGGAAAAAAAGTCCTCAACACATTGCTTTACAGCGCATAGTGATTTCCAGATTTCGGGCAAAGGTTGCCTCGCCTTATTCTAGTAACTATCGACTTTTTCACCGAGAGCCAGCCGAGGATGGTGGTGGTAGCTGGGTAGAGAAGCGTGCAGGGCTTGGTGGGATGGCAGTACGTGTGGAGAGGGTATGGTTAAGTTACAAATGGAAGAAGACGCGCGTTGAGAAACCGTTAGAGAGTTTTTCAACGTTTTTTAACGCGATTTCAACGCCTAAAGCGTATCAAATACATCGGTGCCTCTGGGCTGGTGCAAGCAGCAAGGCTTAGCAAAGGAAAGAAAAAAATTATTGCAAATAAGGAGTCGAAACTCAGAGAGAGGGGGGGAGAATGCTTATTTTATCCCCTTTCAGATGGGAAATAGGGAGCAATAATACTTTCAGCCCAGGCATTTTCATTGGAAAAAGGGTGCGGATTTCTCGTTTTGCATATTATGCAATCAAAGCTGGCGAAGAACTTCTCTAAGTAAAAAGTCAGCGGTAACGGCTGCTGCACTAGTCTTCTCTTACTGCGCGGACAAAAATCTTGGGGGAAAGTAGATTTTCCCGCATGTCAAATTTCGATGATATTATACTCACTCTAGATTTTTTCTTACTCTCTCTTTAAACCACGCACGTTTTTTGAAAAGATCTGCACTTATTTTTTAATGCGCTCAAAAATAATGTCAGACGATCATGGGAAATAAGCAGCGACAATGGGTGTAATGCGAGCGTACTTGACGAGGGCATGCAATATTATTGGTTAAATTATATCGGAATAGGATATATATAGGTTTCCATTAACATTAACAAGCGGAGTTTGGCGAGGAAAACCATTAGGGTTTATCTTAATGAAGGTTTCAAAATCGGTAGCTAATTTCCCTTCGATGTATATATATCTCGTTTCGATATCATTTTAAAGGTAATGAATACCGTAATTGGTGAAAAAGTTTGGGACACCAATCACCTGCAGCCGGAGGGAACATCTGTGCACGCAGCTCTCTCGACGCTAGCTGCTCAGTTCGCGACTCAACTACTAGTTATACCTACCCTCTCCCTCTCTAGAACAAAAACATTGATCACTATGTCTAAACGGATCCCAGGAACCTAGATTCCCCCTATAGATATTAGAAACAGTAGACGGCAACCAGATTCCCATGTTAAGTTACGTTAGGGTTGAATATGTTCAAAATTTGGAAAGGTTAAGGCAAGGTTAGATTAGGGTTCAAGTTTGATTAGGTTTAGGTTTGGTTCAGTTAAAGATTAAGTAAGGTTGGATTAGGTTTAGGTTAGGTTCAGTTAAAGATAGATTAGGTTTAAGCAAAAATTGGTTCGGTTAGGTTTAGGCAAAGTTAGGGTTGGTTAGGTTAAAAGGGTTCAATGGTGGGTCAGACGAAACAGATAAAAATTTGGATAAAATACCCACGCTTCCCAGAACTGTGTGCCATGCACTATCGATTTTATACGTTTCTGATATCCATGGTTTTCCCATTCTAAACTGAGGCTTATTAAATTCAGCTTCCCATGAAACGTCGATGGAGTAATATATAGTGGGGAACGATATTAAACCATGGACACCGTTTATCACGAGACGACATCGCCTATCGCATACTCAACTAAGACGGTCGCAAAACGTTGATTAGCTCGAACACGTGGCGTCTGTATTTTACTTATTCAAAAGGCTATCGTGGAAATGATTAATCAAACGCCCATAGGTTTCTTGTCACGCCAATTCGTATAAATTAATTCACCATTTCACCTAAGAGTTAATGATAAACCAAAGTACTATCGGAGCGAAACAAACCTGTCGCTATATACCCAAGCTTTTAATTCAACAGTTACTGATGAGTTTCAATGGATGGCCTTAGTTAATTTGCGCCCCCAAAACTAATAGTCTAGCCCTCAGAACAGCTCATTAGGGATTTGTAGGTGAAGCCATATAGTAAATAGCTTCGAGTTAATTTGAAATTACCGTATAATATCAAAGGTTAATAGAATAATTGAAAGTAAAGCAGTCGGGAAAGCGTAGGCGACAATCTCGTGATTCATGATCATTGCAACTTAGTCAACGAAAAAGTGTTAACTGCCACCCGTGTTAAGTTAAATTTTCGACTCAAAACCGCCCGAGGAACATCCTCTTAATTTAAAACAGGCTTATTAGAACCGTGCACCTGGTGTATTATCTTATTTTTCCGTACAAGCTCGTATAAACATTCACCAAGCCATTCTTGTTTATCAACAAAATTTAAAACAAAAGCTTAAATTTAAAACAATGAGACATTAAATGTTTACCGCAGACTACAAAAGCGCAACGTTTAATTTGGTTCATGGTCATTTTTGTGTAGATTAAAATCACCCTTTCATAATTAAGTTAAAAATGGGAGGTGACAAGTCAATATTTTAAAGCGATTAGACAACGCGATTGTCGACGTCGAGAGTCAGTGGTTTGGTAAACCGCCGCACCGGAAACAAGCTCTCCACATTGTTATTTTTCGTTACATGAAAACAAAAGCGATAACAAAAACACGAGAGCTTTGTTTCGAAACCAAGTGAGACACGACGACACGAAACCAATTTTGTAAAACGAAATTTTTGAAGTTCACAGTATCGTCTCGCGTGTAAATGTTAAGGAAAGTATTTCAGACACTTGAAATTAATGTCGTGTGTTCTAAGTTTGATGTCAATTTTATCTACAAAGATCTACATACACTCTAACAGTTACCATTTTTCTAATGTAACTTCTATCTCCATTTTGAAACTGTCCGGACCACTGTTTTCGAGTTAAGATTGGATTGGAGTATTTTACGGATGACCCCTTAAATTTAATTAAGAAACTAAAAGACAATGATTTCTAATTTAATTAAGGGTGAATCCATAAAACACTCAAATCATAACTCCTAAACAGTGTTATAGAAGTTGCAGTCCCCCTTAATTTTTGCCAGACAACCTGAATAAAGGCACAAATTAGGTATACCGTTTTAATTATTCAAAGAGGGGAGGGGAGCTGGGGGGTGTATTGAAAAGCGATTTATTTATT
The DNA here is from genome assembly GCF_054372755.1 of Phalangium opilio. Taxonomy (NCBI): domain Eukaryota; kingdom Metazoa; phylum Arthropoda; class Arachnida; order Opiliones; family Phalangiidae; genus Phalangium; species Phalangium opilio. The sequence continues at coordinate 1,330,653 of NW_028324189.1, forward strand.
TAACAGTTTTAATCGATTCTAATGGTTATCTATCTCATCTCATGGTAAGTAAATTTTTAAATTTTCACTGTTCATTGTACTTGAAATTTTTTCCCATCACCATTTAAACTCCTTTGGGTTGGTCGCGAGCAAACCTGTTCTTGTAGGGCTATAGTTACAAGATGGGAACCTTGTCGTCTCTGTTAGCGATAAAACGTAACAAGCTTAACTTGAAGCGATAGCTAAAACCGATGAATTCGAGGGGTTAGTCATTTGCCAATGAGAAATTTAAACCCTAAAAAATTTTAAAAGTAAATATCTGATACCCAAAACTGAACTGGACGGCTCAAAACTTATATTACGAATACTTCCAATTGTCCGACACCACAACGAGAGCCAATTCACCACCACCTCCCCATCTCCACATCTCTTTGAATAAAAGCGCGCGAAAAAAAAATACATCCAATTAATATTGTTACGCGAACATAGGTCGGGGCTAGCTTGTAATCGGTAGAGTCGTTGATGAGGAGAGTGAAAAAAAAAAAGAACTTTTAAAGCGAGCACATCCCGGGCTCGCTTTCACGAACTCAATTCGACCGTGTCACGAGCTCGTCTTCCGATACAGGGCGCTTAAACATTCGTCGTTGAACGAGGATTAATACAAAAAAAAAGAGACGAGTCCTTTGTGAGGCCGAGAATCGAAAACACCGTCGTAATAATTGGCTAAGAACAAAAAGCCGACAAGTTGGGAAATATACCCTTTCATTATCACCCCTTGTTTAATCCTCCTCGTGGCCCAAAGGACCCGTGATCGGCTATCAAAACAACGGAAGTAGCAGAAGGCACGATGGAGCTCTTTTTTTTTTTATTATTATTGCAAACTAATCCGATACTGGTTATAGATAATTCGAATGAAATTTTATCCGGGAGTGGACCCACTCGTGTCTGCTTCTTTAATGTTGTTTAGGGCATCATCAATACAAAACTTATTTGTTATCGTATTTCTTAGTGGAAAATCATCGATTCTAAGACAACGATTTCCTATTGACGATTCTCAATATCTTTTCTAATTCAAAGATTTTCTGACGTCGATTCTCAATATCGTTTCTAATTCGACGATTTTCTGACGTCGATTCTCAATATCGTTTCTAATTCGACGATTTTCTGCCAACGACTCTAGGCTGTCGATAATAAGTCAAAATCATCGATTCCAAATCGATTCTACGATTTACAAGATCAGCTTGAACTAATTTTAAAAACATTTCGCGTAGTTTAATTATAACACGATCTCGGTTTAATCTAACACAATCTAATCAAAAGGTATAGACATTAACGAAACCACATAACTTAATATAACTATAAATTGGTGGTGTTGGGGAGAGGGGGGGGGTTAAAACGCGATTCGTCAATTATAATCTATATCAGTTAATTTAATTAAACGTTTCCGTCAGAAAGTTTACACGAATCCTTACAGCTAAAAAGCGCGTTCGTGCCTGCATGAATTCTTCTCAGTTTCAACGAGCGAAAAAGAGCTTTAATTAATTAGGCTCGTAAATTTCGTTGGCTCTGTAATCACCTGCACAGTCGCACCCTCTTTCACCGAGCGCAGGCGCTTTTTGCAGAAACGACTTGCAAAAAAAAAACCCATCGAAGATAAGTAAAATAAGCCTAGACTAGGGAAGGAATGAAGACTAAAAACAAGATGGTTAATCTTCATTAAAACTATTTTATCAAACTTTAGAACTAGATAAGCTCGTGGAGGTAAACATGAACACGTGACAAGTTCGCACGAATATTAGTGTAATCACAAAGCACGTGACATTACAAACTTATAAAGAGCGCGAATTCAAAAAAATTCAAAACAAGACAACTACGCAATTCGCAAATACGAAAGTCGTACTATTCATAAAACTGTTAAGGTATTTAGTCCTTTAATGATAGTGGGGTGTTGAGGGTGAAAAGCAAAAAAAAAAAAAAAATGTGGGTTTGCTCAATGCACTCGACCCAATTAGTTGTGCTTGACCCCGAAACGACCTCGGCGCGCATAACCTCTCTTTCGTTACACTTTATACCACTTTGGCATTTTCGTAAAAGTCTCTCCCTTTTCACGTTCAGGGTCAAAGGTTAGACGAAGATGCTATATAAATTAACAGTTTATGACGGAGACGCTGCCCTCGCAATAAATCTACCTTTAACCAAGGAGGAAATAAGGTATATCACGATGTTTCTTTAGCAAATCCTACATTATTTAGAAGAAACCAGATGGCAATCATGGCATTCTTCATTTTTTTTAGGCGTGCTTATTACGAAAGGTGTTTCAACCGAAATATTTGATTAGCTTAAAAATATTACAATAAGTTAGTTTTAATTTCAAAAAAAATTAAGATTGGTGTTGAATTTTAAGAAAATTACGATAAGTTAATTCTTATCTAAGCCACAAATAGCAACAATTCAGTTTTGGACAGAGAAAGAGGGTTAGGCTCTAGAAAGTTTTTCAATCAATACTAGGGAGTTTATAAATCCTTACAGGCGATCAAAACGATCACCTTTAAAGACCCTAGAGATAACATGCAAGCAAGCAGAGACGTCTATGGCAAAACCCCTAAACTTTTATTTTATCGAACCATTTCTCCATGACTCCTTAAGTAACTTATGACGCGTGAAAAGTGATATGGCGCGACGTAGTACGTAACCAATAAAAACACTATAAACGTTGATTATGCGCGGGTAACGCGTGATTTTAGTACATACAACACGCTACCCAAAAATAAACGAGCTGTTTATACCTATAGGCATAGGCATAGGTTAAAGTAAAGTCCAGCATAGCGCTTTCCAGCCTCATTAGCCGGAGCGATTAACGAAGTAACTTTAACAGAGCCCATACACCCGCTTTTGTCGCGACCAAAAAACGCGTATCGTTATTAAAGCGAACTAGTTTATGCAAATGAGAACTAAGCCAGGAATAAAGATTAATTAAATATTCATAAAGAGATTCCCGTTCTCTCTCGCGCCATAGCGAAGTAAGTAAGTTTGTACCAACGTCGCTGGTAAAAGGGAAAACAGTAACCATTGGACAATTAGGCAAGGCTCCCTCCAAACCCCTTGGTATTTTATATATATACCCCGGCCGACACTGTAACGATACAACGCGCCCCAAATAAATGCTAGGCAAAACAAATTCTCCTTTTAGTTAGGGGTATATCAAGCCATACGACAAAATGAAGTTAGAAAAATGCTACTACAACTCCGTGTCCTTCCATAATAGCTAGAGCGAGTGAAGTTGTTGGAAGTTGCCCGATGTTGGTAGGAATCATTGCTAGCTCCTGTTGCGATATACGACTCCATTTTTAAATGGGTGGGTTTTGTTTGGCACTTGTTAAGCTTAGTTTAGGTTAGGTTAGCCTACAGTTAACAATAATAATCCAGGTGGATGCCTACACCTTTAAAATTAATTCGGTTTGGTTTAGGTGAATGTGATTCAGATCATTGCAGTTTTCTACCACAAATAAAATCCTACCAATACCGTAAATAAGACGCGTGTGTTGTTTACCTTCCGGAAAATTGACCATTATCACTGGCTGAACCTATTATTCCAGGGGTACTTCATTCCCAACGCGCTCGTTTTGGGGCACTAAAGCCTGAAAACGTGTTAATCTAAAGTAGAAAGCTCGGGAACGTTTGTACATATTATAGAAAGGCAGGCCACGTCGGGTGCAGTGCAAGTGGGGGTTTTCGTACGAAAATATGTTGGTGGTTTTGTTATCCCAGCAGCGAATACATACACACACACACACACCCATTTTCTGTCTCACTCTCTCTCATCCTTAACCCTCTTAGAATTTAATTTCAAAGTCAGAGTCGAGTCCACCAGTGAAATATATATTTTCTCCCTTCATCGCATTTTACGATTTAATTAAAGTAGAAAACGCTGTACACGAACTTGCTGCTGCATGCACCATCCAGAAAGAGGTGACGAAAATCAACCCCGTGGCTTTACCCCCTCAGCAACCCCCATCGTGGCCAGACGAATTTATTCACCCAGTTAACGAATATTGAACCCTTCAACTATACCCAACGACCCTTATCCATAGCATGGCTGCAGTGTTATTTGAAATTAATAAATCGAACTGACCGCATGTCGGTGATCAGTTTACTGTGTCGAGTGCTTATCAGTCCCAAAGAGACTGCAGTCTTTAAACCTCAACATTGATGGGTATATGGAGCCAAGGACGTTAGACAGGGCTTGAATGTTACCCGTTCTTTGGTTTCAAGCCATATCTAGCGTCTTTCTTGTCTAAATACCCAAGAAAACCAGGTGGTCAAACACCAGTCTAGAGCTATTTTGGCAAAGGGTCTCTTACACGCGTTCATGGTGACTTTTTCTTCGTAATATTTAGTAAATTCATGATAGTATTAATTACGTGGAGAGGAGATTTTGATTATAGAGTTGTATGTTTTAATATAACTCCGAAAGCGTTTTAGCTCCTTGTGTTTTGTTTAGGGTGGCCTAGGACAGAGGGAGAGTCAACGAAAATTGATGTACCTCCTCGAGCTGTAGCGAGCCAGCGACTTCTCGTCGGTTTATTTTTAAAACTCCCCGTTTTCCTGTACGCACGCACCCACTCCAAGTTATATTTTCGGGGAAAACCGTTACTTTAGATTGAAATTTAACGATTCATTGAGGGCTTGGGACTTTTAAAGCTCAAGAGAAATATTAGCCTCAAATCTGAATTTATTCCATCTTCCAATAGTACTTAAAAATTTTATCTTATGTCTTACCAAGCAAAATGGGCTTTAAAATATCGCCACGCTCATCAAAATTGTGCACGATAAATATTTTTGGAGAGATTGTATAAATTCCTATTAAAAATTATATAATAATTTTTCTGCTACAAATTTAAAATGGGAATGTGTACATATAGATTTTAAAAGTTTAAAATCCGATGAAAAGTTTTGCGGGTAATTAGCGAGTAATTCGAAAGAGGAGATATGTGATATTTATGGCCCTTAACGACGATTTAAATTTGAATATTTGGAAGAAACTATATTCCTAAATTTGAAAATAATTAGGACTTGGTTTCAATTTTAGTTTAAAGTGTATGTTTCAAAGCCAAGCACTTGTTCGAATAACCTATAGAAGACACTTCGGACACCTGTTTTTGAAATTGTAACCTTTTCAACAACAGTGTGTAGTGTGTGTACGCCACTCAAAGCAGTTCCACTTATCGACGAACTGACGACGAAAAAAATTGGTATGCGAAATTTCAGATCTACCTAACTGATTATCTCGTATTATACTGTAACTACTCATTAGAACATGTGAACTTAAACATGTGTCTCTCGCTTACACTTAGTTTCACTGGTCTGAAATTTACCATACCGATTTTTCCCGTCGACAGTATCGCGAATTCCAGACTTGGTCTGTTCAGTTCCACACAAACTAAAGTGTGTTCTTTCCGAGAAAGCGTAAAACTTCCATGAAAGAATCTAAAATTTCCAAAGAACTTCGAATCTCTTAAAACAATTCGCGAATAAAAACTGAAATTCGATCTTTTCCAAATGATATATCGTCGAAGATGCGAAGAAGGAATTCTGACTTCTAGGAAGCAGGTGAGAGTGCGCTTTACTTTTTGATTATTACGTATAAAAATACTCGATTTGGTAAATGTGGTTTCGAAATGATACCTCTGGCGTACCACGGATACGTTTAAGAAGACTATCGAATATTATTAGGCAGTCGAAGCACGAATTTAGTTGAGAGAGTGTCGGTGGGGATCTCACCGAAGCTCCAGTCAACACTATTCAGAAAGACCATCACGTTTCAGATTCAATTCCGTGGCCGCCAATACATTAGGGCCCAACATTTGCTCGACCCCCGCCTCAAGCTATTGTCTGCCACTATACTTTGTTTCAACCAATTTTTAAATATATACCGTGCTGGCATACCCATGTAAACATCTGATATCTTAATTCACGATGGATAATATTCGCGTCAAAGTGTTAACCTTTGAACTCACGACGTTTATATAATAGGCTTAAATATAATTATTACCAGTAAAATGCGACTTACTTTTCATTAAGAACTGTTGAAAATAAGCCTTGGTTCGTGTATCACGTAGTGTAAAATAGATCCAAGTCGAAATCGAAGTAAAGTCGTCTAAAAAATTGGTGGGAAATGTTTGAAAGCCAAGGCTTAGTGATAATGACATTTGACACTTGTTATAACCATAATTTGAATTGGTAATCGGTAATCGGTAAAATACCTTACATTAAGTAAAAAAACCATTGAAATTTCGCTTCAGCTCATGTGTTACGTGGTTGAATTCAACTTAACCCGAATTATTGAAGTATTTCATGACTCATCATGCTTTCATTATGCCATCTATGCTATTGCTATTTAGCAGACGTCTACAATTACTAGTTGTAAAAACCGTCATAGGATAAGAGGGCTGGAAATAAGAAATAAGTAGAGACATTACCAAGGAGGATCGACTGAGTGGAGTGAAATTTCGTAGTTACAAATTTTTAATAATTAATAATGAATTTTTTTAGTAGAAAATAGGAAATAATTCTTCAGATATGACATTTATTTTAATATTGTCATTCTGAAACAACAAATAAAAGGTGTCAAACCAAAAATAAAGGTAATTCCGTGGGCAAAAATTTAATGCCGTTCAATGTAAACATTAATTTTCACGATGTGGGAAGGAATTAAGGGTGTCTGCTAAAAGGAACGTTTCAATTTCGAGTAAAAGAGGGGGGGGAAGGGGAGACCCATAAAGAATGCCTCAATACAGAGCATTTTTATTACGGTCGTACAATTAATATATTGATCGCGTACCATTCTTTAAGCATTTCCCCCATGCAGCATGGAGACCGAACAGCTCGACCAGGGCGTTAACTGAGCGGTGACCGAAGGCGCTTATTACTAAAGCTACTACAAATACAAACCGCCTACTTTTATCGCCGCCACAAGGGGGCGTTCTGGCTCGAAAAAGGAAAGCGGACTCACGCTTATTTAATTAAATCCAACCGTTTAAAAATTATTTTGCAAAATAAACACGCTCGTTCGAGGTCTGTGTGAGTGAGGGGGAGAGAGAGTTTAGGACAAGCTTGACCGAGGTTTTGTTCCCAGGTTTTGCGTGTCCATTGGGACTAACCCAACTCGATGAATAATTTCAGTTTTAATGATGTCTAAGAGTTTTAAAAACAGCATACTGGAAAAGTACTTAGAAATCAATAAGTTTTGTAAGGTGTAGTTCATTGGAAAACAGACTGCCAAGTCTTTTACATTATTGCAGTCAATAACATCAGGAATCTTTGAGAAGTCATAGACCTCATACTGATATCTGATTGAAGGGAAGGGCTTAAAACTTAGTTAAACCAACAGCTCGCCCTTCCTGGAGTTTCACTGGCTATTCACCTTAAGGTTACTAGTTCACACACCGCAAAGATAACTTGTTTACAATCGGTTTCTTCCAGGATAGGTAGTTAGATACGTCAATATCACTTGGTTTCTAAGTTAGGTGTGACGTCAGGGGTGACGGTTTCTACATCTCCTCCCCTTTAGTTCAAGCAGAAAGGCATAGATAAAGCCAAGGTAAAGATTTCAAGTGGATGAAATCTATGTATTCCTAATAACATAAATAGTTTTATTGGTGGGTTAATTAAATTTCCCTTCAATTAAATCATAAGAGTCTTTGTCAGATTATTGAGCGGAATAGGATATATAAATTTGAGATTAAAGTTTGTACTGTTCCTGAGGTATCTATGGTTTAATTTGACAGCATTTTTCGTGATAAAGCGTTTCCCAAAACCATTTTTTTTTGTACGGACATGAAAAACAAAAGCGTGAAACACAGACGCGCAAGTGATTTTAGAAATACTGCGCGGGAAAACGTTCAAAGCATGGAACGCACGCAGCATCACGCGCTGTCAAAAGATTTTCGCGACATGTTTTTGGGATGTAATAATTCATTCGTTCAATGTTTCACGCGATGGAGAGAGAATGTCCGGGAAACGAATATAATGCGATACACGGAGGTGATCGAGACAAGGCCAAAAAATAAAAATTATCAATGGAAACACGCGAGTCCAAAAGACTAATTCCATCGCTAGTCAATAACTATTCTTTTATATTCTGTTGAACAGTAAACCATTTACGAACACGCAAAAACATCTGTACTCCTTCATTGTTAAATGAAAAGTGTCTGCCAACGAAAATCATTATAGCGCTACGAATGAGCGACCATCTCGTTTTTTTTTTTTAAAAACAAAAATTATAATTTATATTATATGATAAAAACTATAGATTAGCGTTTGAATTTGTTGTTGTTACAAAAGAGAATTCATGGACTTTAATTAAAACTTTGATTATACTAAGATGTGAAAATAATTTCTACGCTAATTGTAAAATTATCCAAAATTTGTTGGTCCCAATTTGTATGTCTAATTTAAAATAATATGTTTTTATATTTAAAATTATGCAAATTATTTCATCTGTACCAATGAGTAAGACCCATTCAGGTACGTTAAAGTCGCTTTGCTCACTTAATTAAACACGTGTCAACGCAACGACTAATTAAAGATTGAAGGGTTTAAGTTTGAAAATTTTCAATTTCGTCTGGGCAGTGTCGAGATGGCACCAAGTCGTTAGCGCCTTTTCTTTAGACATAGCACACTCGATCAGGCCTTATTGATGCATAATCGAGCGAGCTATGTTTTAACAGACATCTGTACACTTGATCTTTCTTTTGCAATTTCTCCACTACTAAATTAGCTATCCAAGAGTTAATTAACTACACCTCAATTTGTATTCCATAATATATAATTTAAGAATATGTCTTTAAATAAATTTACTATTAATTCAAATTTCCAGCCCTTGTAAAGCCTGTGCAGAAACATAAGTATTGAATTCATTCAAGGCCCAACGGTTAAAACTTTAAAAAAACAGCAACAGCAATTAATTGAGGTGAAACCGAAGATAAAGGTTCATTTACCATCAAACAAAACGTTGTTAAAACGGAGCGAGAGAGAGAGAGAGAGAAAGGGGGGAGTTATTTTTAATGAGAGTGGAGAACAAAGATTATGGATGCAGCCAGAACATGTGCTTCTTGTTAATAATTATTGAGCAATTTTTGTTAGACGGAAGTTTGGCCCGCGTCTCTAGTTTCCCTTAAACCAATGTAACGAGTTTCGTTTTGTTGTAGCCCCTCGTTCACGATTGTCGGCTGTTTTCGAGCGCATTAAAAGCACGAAACTAGTGTCCGGTCCACGACACGTTGTCACGCGATTTCCTATATATATATATATATACTTTAGCAATAGCAATTAGATCGAGACAAGAGACGACATAAGCTTTTACATAACAACGTCATGCAGAAAACATATAGGGGGCCGTGCCAAAAAGTTCTTAAGTAAGTTTCGAGTAACCTGTCAAACCTTAATGTCAAGCGCTTATTAAAAAAGTACCTATTGATTTAGTAAATTGAAAATTGCTCAGAGTTATACCACGAAAACGTTAGTAATATTTGTTTCTACAGGGTTCGTACAACTTTTGGAAAACCGATTTCACTGAGTTTTCCAGGTTTTTTCTCATATATGGAGTAATAACAACGGGAGTGGTTTTTTATAGTTATTTATTTTTATAGCTATTTATTTCCTTTAGTTTTTTGTCTTATTTCTGATTTTTTTCAGGTTTGTATGAACCCTGTTGTAACTTTCTTTGGTCAACCAATCAGTGCTCTATTTTAATATTACGGTATCATAATCATTTATTACATCTCTCCGAAGAAAATAGATTTAATTAACTTTTGAGGCATTCAGAGAATTCGTTTGATTATTTTTAGTTCTTAAGGATATTATCATAGAAATCGTAGTACAAATTAACCTGGTGTTTGTAAATGTAAATCGGTTAACCAGCGTACTGGCGTATTTATATAAGTTGGCTGAGAGTGTTTCATTCGAAACTTTATAAACAATCCCATACATATATACGAATATGGGAAAAATTATACGATACTAATCTTAATATTCATTGAGATGAAGTGGCTATTCTCTTTCTGTATAATTTTGGGTATACAGATATGACCAAATTTGTAAAACAACGATTACGCAACAAAGCGTGAACCAAAGACCAAAGATACGAAGGGGGAGGGTGGGTAGCTATTACGGAACCCGTTTCATCCCCCTTCCTGTACATATGATCTATTGTATACTATATACCTTGATAAAGATTAACTGCGAATTATAGCCTTTGGAAATAATTTCCTATATACCGAGAACGTTTCATTTGTACGTTATACAGTAATATAGAACAAGGCTTTCGTGCTCTCGTGTCAACTACAAAATCAAACGTAGGGGGCGCCCCCCTTTATAAAAAAGTACCCTTTTGTGTTACGTATTACGCCTATATATGTATAATACCTGGTTTTTTCTGTTTTTATGATAGATCGCGTGCCATTAACCAACACAAAGGCGACCTCGACGATGTACAGAATTCCGATTGTGTCACATTTCTTGTTCATGACAAAAATACGTAATTTTCTTTTATTTTTGGCAAGTTCGTTGTTTCCTCTTTTAATTGAAAAAGCTTTTCGTTCGGATCGATTTGTCTAATAATTAGGGATCAGTTTGACTAAAGATTCTGATCGATTTATCTAATGATTATGATGCATGTTTATAACGATCCTTATGAATTTTTCAAAGGATTTTGATCGATTTCTACTAAGGATTTTGATCGATTTCTACTAAGGATTTTGATCGATTTCTACTAAGGATTTTGATCGATTTCTACTAAGGATTTTGATCGATTTCTACTAAGGATTTTGATCGATTTCTACTAAGGATTTTGATCGATTTCTACTAAGGATTTTGATCGATTTCTACTAAGGATTTTGATCGATTTCTACTAAGGATTTTGATCGATTTCTACTAAGGATTTTGATCGATTTCTACTAAGGATTTTGATCGATTTCTACTAAGGATTTTGATCGATTTCTACTAAGGATTTTGATCGATTTCTACTAAGGATTTTGATCGATTTCTACTAAGGATTTTGATCGATTTCTACTAAGGATTTTGATCGATTTCTACTAAGGATTTTGATCGATTTCTACTAAGGATTTTGATCGATTTCTACTAAGGATTTTGATCGATTTCTACTAAGGATTTTGATCGATTCTTCTAAGGATCGATTCTACTAAGGATTTTGATCGATTCTTCTAAGAATTCTGTCTTATTTTTCTACGGATTTTGAGAGATTTTTGTAACGATTTTGATTTATGTTTCTAACGATTCTGATCGATTTTTCCAACGATTCTAATAGTTTTTTTTCTAAATATCTACTTCAAAATTCAAAATATGCCATTTTTATTGCCTAAAATGTTAGTGGCAACGTGATACTCCCGCCAATATAAAGTTATAGAACACAAACTAAACGTTAATTAATTGAATTCACAAAATTATACGTCAAATTAATTATTTTACGAACAATATAACGTAGATATGAAAACAGATGTTTTCTTTGTTACGAAAATTAATGGCAATATCTGTAACCTAGTTAATCGAGGTCGCCAAGTTGTATTTGTCGTGCTTCAATTACGAAATGGCGGTAGAAATTGTTTTTAAAAAACATAAGAAGGTTGATATATTTTCCAAAACGGAATTATCAAACAATCGTATCTTATTGTTTGGCTTTATAGTTTTGTATCTAATTTTGTATCGGATAATGAGAACAAGAAATTAAAGGTTTAGCATTGTCTTCTTAATTTCTTTTCCTTTCAAAAGAAGTCGATTCGGTTCAGTTTATGGCGGAAGCAAACGTTTAATCATATTTTTTTTAAAAACAAAGAATAATTATCGTTTAGACTTTTTATTAAAAAGGTTACTCGCCTTTTAACCAGAAGTATGAAAAAAAAAAATCAAGAAACAATTGTAAATTGTTTAATATTAAACTAAATAAAAATGTGAATCACGTCTTGTCTTTTAATGTTCTCAGTCCATATATGGGTTCTTATTGATAGAAACAGGTATTATACAGGGTGTTCTATGGCGAAATAAAATTTGAGACGAAAACGTAACTTATATAACATTTTGGCCCATAGCCATCCTAAACAAGTTATGTTTAGAGTGTTTTAGAGATGAGTGGATGACCCCTATTTAAATTAGAAATTATTTTCTTTCAATTTCTTAATTAATTTTAAGGGGTCATCCGTAAAACACAGTGTGCCAAAATGTTATAGAAGTTACATTTTCGACTCCATGGAACCATCCCACTGTACTTCGATCCTACAATTGTAACACCCTGTATTTAAACAATGACACACATCTCAGCTTTATGTCAGACCCCCGTTTCCAAGATTTAATAACTCGACTATAGCAATAAGAAAGGTTATAGGAGAGGTATATTGGCGAGAGGGCTCGCTGGGGTCCAATATCTGACATAACCTTTCGCCTCTTAGCCGTCATCCCCATCACCCCGAGCTGAACCTTATTATTATCATGGGTAGCTTCCCCGCATTACGCAAGAGTACCCCGAAGCAGCAGTCATTACGCCACGGCAATTTTGAGCCAGTGCACCGTGTGTGTGAGCGCAGCCCGGAACACTTTACCCCGCATGCACACCGCGTTTCAAAGGGTTTTGCTCTCCTCCGTTCGTCCATAACAACATCGTTTCATATATGGAAGGAAGGCTCGATATTTATGAATAAGACTATTTTTATATCTAAAAGGAGACCGTCTGGCGAGACTGATTGAAAAAAGGCATCCTGATATCCAGACATACAAAACTCCCTGTACTCTAATAACGTTTGGATTCGTGTGTCCTTTGTTCGAAGATGTGTATACGCTGTGAGATAGAGGTTTTAATATTAACATAAGGTTATAAGATATGTTCCATAAGTATGACTTCGTAATGCTAGACTTCATGAAGCGAGCGACAATGTTTCTAATACGGAAATGAAATGAACGAAGACAAAAACAAAGGTGAAATCTCTCTAAAGAATTAAATACAAAAAGTAAGCTTATCCAGTGGTCTCCTCGACGCACCTTGAAAAAAGGGGGGAAGCTAAAGTTGTCCGCCCTAACGAATGATCTAGACGAGAAGGTTAAGAGGAAGACAATAGATTTGGATCAGAAGAAAGGCGATGGGGATGAGAACTAAAAAAAATCTCTTTAATTACCTACCAAATCCCGGCCGTAGCAGAAGCCAACGATCAAGAGTATCATCTTTTTAGGTTTACTCTTAAAGCGTTTGTGAAACTAATAAAATTGAGGAAGCGTCACTAGATATTGACTTTCATGCAGTCGGTCTATTTTGGCCTATTCCCTGACTATCCAGGTTTTCCATGACACATCAAAGATAAACACTATCCGTACGATAGTGGTATACCCAAGTAAAATGAAGTTATGATCAATCCTGTCAAGTTCATCTTGTTTCTGTCTTGACTCCTCTCTCTGGAAACTTTCACTTCAGGTTTAAAAGTCTCTAGGAACGATATTTTTAACGGTATCGGATTTAACCTTTAACAATATTTTCTTCTTAAGCGTCTTTTAATGACGGTACCTAAGACCGAGTTTTTCTAAACCGAAAGAGAGAGAGCCACATACGCGGGAGAGTTAGTGACTTGGAGTGGGGAGAAAGCTGCACGGGACAAAAGATAATTATCATAATCTGCCGAGATATCGTATAGAAGAAAGACTAGGGAGAAGAACGGGGCTTAGGCAATACGATACTTGAAAAAGTTTATCGTCAGAGAGAGATACGCCAAGAACAGACCAAGCTGAACGACAGTCAACCCATGTATGCTGCATAAGTATGCTTTTCAGTGTTGGTTCCAGGGAGGTCAGACAGAGGGACAAAACACTATGACTCGAACTGAATTAATGATACATGGAGACAATCATTAATGCTCTTTGTGAAGCAGATGGCGTGATAGATCTAAGGTAACCAATCAGGGTCAGCGCAACGCATTACGTCATGAACTGCTTCGCAGAGTGGCCTATAACGCCAGCCAGATTCTTTACAATATGGATTCAATTCCCGTGCCTTGACCATAAGTGACCTGCCCCTCAGCCGGGTCAGAGTCACCCTAAGCACCACACGTAGTTGGGTATACTTCGAAAAAACATCTACATGTTTAAAGAGCTAGCAAAAACGGCGGCGACGAAAAACGACGTGTCAAACTTGATAAATGTCTTTCTAGCAAACTCAACTAGGTTTTTATCCCCAGTACTGGCGTAGCCTTTAATTCTTATCCCTCCCCTAAAACCCCTGGCTTCTTTAATTCTCGTGGGGTTTAGAGATTTTTTTTCTTTTTCGTATCCCCAACTTTTCAAATGTATAAAAAGTCTTTAGAAGATCAAACTAGCTTCCTATAGCGAAGTCTACCGGTATTACACGGGTTTATATCAATGTAGCGGGCTAAAACATAGGTCCTGGTGTAAGATTACAGTCCGGGGACAGTACCCCCTGTCCCTTCTCTGTCCCCTTCATAAGGAGGGGGGCTTTCTATCCACCGAAGTTGATGGACTATCATTTTAATTTTGAAACCATCAGGATAAAATGATGGTAAAGTAAGTCAAGATTAATCCCTTACTTTACTTGATAAGTTTTATTGCGCGTGCGCAGACTAAATAATAATAAAAGCAACGTCGGGAATATAACGTATTTGTACTTGTATTGAAAAGATGACTCCATCCCAAGTTGCAATCTAATATCTCTGATAAAACTTTCAGGATTATAAATTTTAATTGGTACTTTTTCCTATTTCAGAAATACGGTTTCTATGATGGCTTTTGTACATACAATTTATTCTTATCTGTTTTTCCCACGCAGCATTGTTCTGAACTAAACCGGGCCTTTCAACAGAATTAAGGAAAGAGTTAAAAGTTAGTTTTTAACCGACTTAATCTCTTCACAAATAAACCCTGCATGCTGGGAGTAAAAATTAAATTTTCTAAAAACTTTTATATATATACGGGCAAAAGTTTAATTACATTTGGGCTACGTTTCAATTCCACCTGAAAGGGTTCTTGCGTAAATACCATAATCACATCTCGTTTTGTACCACCTACCCCGGTACGTCCCTCAGGTGACAACATTGTTTAAAACGCATACAAAAGATGGAGAGTATAAAGAGAGAGAGGGGGTTTGAAGGGGGGGCGAGATTCACGAGCGGTGGTATCTCTCCGCCAAGGGCTCGGTACGGCCACGTGAGTTTCGATGACTTTAATAATAAGGGACAATAACGCCATTTTAATCCGTTTCATTCCGGGGCGCTGATTTCGGTAGCGGAGAACCGGATTACCCAGTCTCCCTCTCTCGTCATCCGTTTAAACACGCGGCCCACCAAATCCCTTTTAACAAAGACGCCGTTTGACAAGCGCGCCACCTAGGGGAATCATCCCAAAACATTCACTCTTTTGCCCACTCTCTCGCTCACACCCTTACCGTCAAGGGGCTATAAACTATTCCAAATATTTCCTACTGTCATAACTTCAGTACTGAGTATTTCCAAGTTGGACAGCAAATATGTCCTAAGGACAGTCTCCTAACCTATTCTGGGGTCGAACAACTCGTAACCCCTTCCAAATACAAACTATAAACCCTTTCTCATAACAGACTACAAACCCATTCTCAAGAGAGACTGCAAACCCATTCTCAAGAGAGACTGCAAACCCATTCTCAAGAGAGACTGCAAAGCCATTCCCAAGAGAGACTGCAAAGCCATTCTCAAGAGAGAGACTACAAACCCATTTTCAAGAGAGACTGCAAAGCCATTCTCAAGAGAGACTACAAAGCCATTCTCAAGAGAGACTACAAAGCCATTCTCAACACAAACTACAAACCCATTCTCAACACAAACTACAAACCCATTCTGAACACAAACTACAAACCCATTCTCAGGACAGTCACATAACCTATTATCAACATATTCTCGGAACAATTTCGATAATATTCGGAAGAGAAGTAAAATGATCGATAGCAGTGCTGGTCCCCTCTAAGTCGGAGCGCACTCTAAAGCAGATCTAAGTCAGTTTCTGCGCTGGCGCAAATCTCATCAGCTAGAGCTTGACTCGGTATAACGAGCTTGCGCGGAGGGAAAGCGGGAAGAGGAGTGTTTATTAGCGTCATTTTAGCTGAAAATTAAGATAGCATTGCGGGTAAAACTTCTCCTCGTGGGCTGGCGAGTCAACGTGCGGGGGTAGAAGATACCCCTCCGAGTTTCACCCCGCGCGCGAATCTATCTAGCCGGAAGGCTACTTTTACAGGGGCCAAAACTTGATTAGGGAACGCTCGAGCGACTTATATTATTACGGCTGCCGGACCGAGTTAGCGCCACGAAAATCACGAGCCAAAGCCACACCCACTTTAATGGAAATGCTGGTAAAAAAAAGATGCGGAGAAACTGATGTAGGAAGAGAGATAGAAGAAGGAATTCTTGTGTAATGGAACAAATTATATCTATATATGTAAAAGTCCTGACTGACTAAAATCAATGCCCAGCCCAAACCGCTTGCCGTAGAAGGGTGAAATTTTGCAGGGACGTTACTCATAAGTAGTAGGCACTAACCAAGAAAGATTTTTATAATCCGTCGCCATCTTGAAAAATGGCGGCCAAAAATGTACAAATATTTTCTTTATGAAATAACGTCGGCACTTTTCAACCGATTTATTTCATACTTAGTACACTGGTTCCCTATATCATGTCTTTTGGGGCTCAATTTGCCGCCATCTTTTAAAATGGCGGCCCTAAAAGTACGTAAAATGTCGCGAGGGGGCCCTAACTACTATTAAATTTACACATACATATATGGAACGTATAAATGAAATAATTCCAGTTCACCTATTTACTATTATTAATTATTTCTAAACTCTATAAATACTATTGCGTTAAACAATAAATTTACAAACAAAATACGTTAGTATATAACCCCTTAAAATACAGCTCCGCAAAAGAAAACACACGAGTAACTACAATGTAAAGAATAAATCCAATGGATAGAGTTCCCAAGAATAAAGAAGAAAAACAGTCCCTAATCCACGATGAAATCAGCACGTTGAAAATAAAATAAATAGGGCACAAGCAACTGGAAGAGAATAACAACACCAACAAAAAAAGAAAGAAAACGGGACGAAGCTTGTAAGTCGAAACGAACCAAATCCGTCGGGTTCCTTCTACACGTAGCTCGTTCGACACTGGTTTTCTTTTCGTCTTTACTTCTTTTTCTCCGGACCAATATCCCCGGTCCGGTCAAGGAATAGTGTGTGTAAGGAGGAGAGAAAAAAAGGTCTTTGGGATTTATGTTACTCGCTATCAAACTCAACACAGGCTAGATTTGGGATGAGGTTTTTTTTCTTTTTTTGAAAGTCACAACGCGAGCAGATTTTCCAAGTATCTTTTTTTTTACTACCAAAAATGTAATATGGCGTAGAATTTTTATAGGCGCTAAAATGGAATCTGAAAGAGAGAGAGAGAGTGAAAGAGAGAGAGAGTGAAAGAGAGAGAGAGAGAGAGAGAGAGAGAGAGAGAGAGAGAGAGAGAGAGAGAGAGAGAGAGAGAGAGAGAGAGAGAGAGAGAGAGAGACTCAGAACGAAAAGAAAAAATAAGAAAAAAAAAGATTTGAGCGCATTTAGTTTTTGGACCAATATGAAATATATACCGCACAAGAAACATAATGGTTGGTTTACGATATTTTACGTATTTGTCTGTCCTAAAAAAACATAAGAAAGGAAATGCTTTTCTTTAAGTTTTCTCTTTAAAGTTTAACTGACCTAAATTTTTTAGGCCAATTGTTTCAATATATTTTTTAGAATATAGGCCTAATTATTTATATATTAATAAATGATTAACTCCTTCAAGGTTAACTTTTACTGTTTCATACTTTCCGAAACTACATGTTACCGGAAATTGACGGCGTTCAGCGGCGATAACCGATAACGCGTACTTTTACGTAACCAATCTGTATGGTATGTGCACTGAACGCCCCTGTACTACCTCAACCAAAACATTTTGTAAACCGATGGAAAAACAAGTCACGAGATAACCCAATTTTTTTTACTAATAATCTATTAAATAAATAAGATTTAAAACACTAGAGAAAAACTAAAATTTTGAGTGGTCAGCTTATATATAAAAACTGGCTGTATCTAATATTGATAGAGTGAAGTACACGTTACACCTTGTTCAATTGGAAGGCGCACGGCTCGTGCCTCACTAACGGAAAAGGATCAACTCTTAAGGCGGATTTTCTCCTGTGCAGAGAATCGAAAGGAATTAGATGAGTGGAGAAGGGACCGAGAGGATGGTGTAAGGGTGAGCGTTGAACAGTAACAAACGCATACTCGTGTTTATAGGTCGGCCGGACACCGAGTACAGAATGCCAAGTTTTGAAAGAGGATAAAAAAGAAAAGAAAAGAGCCTATGACATTTTATGAAAAATCCGGACTTGGAAAATGGTATTGGGCAAACCACCCGCTGACAGGCTTAGAACCAAATTTTATTGCGCTTCGCTAGGGCTCGGAATTTCCAGGGAAAAACCAGGCTGATCCCGAGAAGGAGGCGAAACAGGGATTTAAGAGAAAGATGGAAAGAAAACCCGGAAGATGAGACATACAATGAGAAGAGGAATC
This sequence comes from Phalangium opilio, assembly GCF_054372755.1. NCBI lineage: Eukaryota > Metazoa > Arthropoda > Arachnida > Opiliones > Phalangiidae > Phalangium > Phalangium opilio. Next base: position 1,349,266 of record NW_028324189.1, read on the forward strand.
CCCAACACTGAGGAGATGAATACAGATTTGTTTTGCCCAAAAAATTTCATCCGCTTTTTTAGATTTATATTATTTTTATTATAGGGAATTCGGATAACTAAAAGGGATTAAGGAAAGACAAGGCTCTTGGGATTTATCTCTGCATTTTAATTATTTGTATTATTAATTGTTGAGTGTCTTAATTATTTGTATAAATTCTTGAGTGTCTTAATTATTTGTATAAATTCTTGAGTGTCTTAATTATTTGTATAAATTCTTGAGTGTCTTAATTATTTGTATAAATTCTTGAGTGTCTTAATTATTTGTATAAATTCTTGAGTGTCTAAATTATTTGTATAAATTCTTGAGTGTCTTAATTATTTGTATAAATTCTTGAGTGTCTTAATTATTTGTATAAATTCTTGAGTGTCTTAATTATTTGTATAAATTCTTGAGTGTCTAAATTATTTGTATAAATTCTTGAGTGTCTTAATTATTTGTATAAATTCTTGAGTGTCTTAATTATTTGTATAAATTCTTGAGTGTCTTAATTATTTGTATAAATTCTTGAGCGTCTTTAATTATATATACCTATTTATTTAATTTAAATGATTTAATAATTATTAATTTAAGTGATCCCTTAAAAAATCTCAAAAGATTACTTTTTTCAAAATTGGTGTATGCAGGGGTAAACATTTCTACAGGCGCCCATAGGAAATACATTATCTGAGGCGACGCAGTTAGGGGGCTTCTCCCTCTAACACTACTTTTATTATTTATTTTCAAAACAAACGTGAATTGGGCTTAAAATTACCAAAAATAATTAATGGAAGATTTGGAAAATCATATAAAATTAACGGACAGGTTTTGTTAAGTTCTACTAATTATTTCGATATCACTTAATTAAAACATACTAATTAAAATATTAAATAAAACCACTTCAATCTCCAAAAATGAAAAAAATGGCCTCAATTTTAATTTTAATTTTAATTCCCAAGTATTTAAACCCAACGAAAAAAAAATAAACCATATGGTAGTCGAAATCTAGACCTAGAGAAAGGCTTAACTTAACTGAAGAAAATTGATTTTTCCCCATGCACCACCACCATCTTGAATTCTGTTTTAAACAGGGATACTTTTAACTTTATCAGATATCACGTACACCGAGTATACCGAGTACTCAGAATGTATCGAGAGCATTTTATTTAAGAAGTGCGAATACATCTTATATACAGACTGAAATAAAAAAGAGTGGGGGTGGGAGGGGGGTTAAAGGAAGAGAATAGAAGAAGAAGAAAAAGAAAAAAAAAGGTATATTCGAGTCAGGCTTGACAAATCGAAAGACGCAAAGGCGAGCAAGTTTCAGCCATCACACCCTCTCTCTCTCTCTCTGGCGGTACAGCGCAGCATCCTCCTACATCTGCTCCTTATTCTTATCCACGCTTGTGAGTACTCAAAAAGATTTTTTTTTTACTTTTTACTTTTGGCGCGGGGGAGGGTGGGTAGACTAGTTTTCCCCTCACGTTTTACCAAGCCTTGGTTTTTTTATACATAGGGTATTGTAGAATTGGCCTTTCGATCAAGGGGCGTCGATTCTGCCTGACTTCAGCTCTTTTTTTTTCTTTTACTCTTCTCCTTACTCTCTAATGCTCTTTCCACCCGCTACCACCCACGTGGCGCTCTATACGTTATCCCCCTCACGTTACGCGACCCGTTTTTCTTTCGCGAGCTCGACGACTCGTGATTGATGGATTGCCGACGACGAGTCTTTGCCACCGTGCCAGCCATCCAGGAGGATCTTGGGCAACGATATATACCTTATATGATGGGATATATCCATTTCGTACCAACGCGCATGCGCTAAAAAAATCTAAGGATTTTGATACTAAAGTAACCTTTAAAGGTTAGATCATTTATTTTTTAAGCAAATGGATTTTAAACATAATGAAGCTAGGGTGTTTGGTGTTATGAATTCTATGAGAAAATAATTTTGAGTCTAAAATGTTCTATGATATTTTGTCCTAAGGGCCACCAACAAGTTATGATTAAACATAATTAAGGTAGGGTGTTATATAAAGGGTGGGTTTTATGGGAAAATAATTTTGATTTTAAATTTTTCTATGACATCTTGCCATAAAGGCCATCCTAAACAAGTTATGATTAGAGTGTTTTAGGGATGACCCCTTAATAAAATTAGAAATAATTGTCTTGGCCTAAATAAGTTTCTTGAGTAAATTTAAGGGGGTCATAAATAAAATACTCAAATCATAACTCGAAAACAGTGTCCCTTAGGGTAAACAAAATGGAGACAGAAGTTATACATTTTCGACTTAAAATCGTTCACCCAAAGAACACCCCCTTAATTTATCAGAAACACCCTGTATTTTCACGATGTAGTTTTAGTACACGATTTGATGAAATACACGTTTTCAAGAAGATATTTCGGGATGAAACTAAAAGAGTTTTCCCATTTTCGATATGAAAACACGAGTTGGGAGTGAACTGAAGTACACTTTTCTTCAAAAGATGAAAAACAGTTCCCAACTCTAATTTCATGCCATAAGCAAGGGGGGAAAAACCCCCTAAAAACGAAATAGTCTATCTTGTTATATATCAAGGAATTCGGACCGGGGTTGGGGGGGGGCTTTCCCCCTTAGAGTAGATCCAGGCGATGGAAGGAAGAAAGAAAAGAAGTCTAAAATGGCTAAAAGGTAAAAAAATATAGCGGATAATGTTTATATTTAGAATAGGATGGAAAAACTCAAAAAAGAAGAGAAAAGGACTCGCTGACTGAAGAAAGGCAAAGTGAAGGATTTTGCGTAACTGAGCCGCTGAATTTGCATGTTGCGAAAATGGACCCATAGGACGCATATACAACCCTCGGTACAAAAACACCAGAGTACTCGAGATGTTTTAAAGGAAAACAAGATGTAACAACGTTCAATTGTTTCACCCCTTATACTTTCATCCAAGATCTTATAAACCCGGCCGTATAGTTTTCAGAAAATAGACTATAGAAGGATTCATGGCCTGACCTTTGACCCCTCCATGGAGTTTGGCCTCCTTGTGTAATACCTGAAGGCTGAACTCCATTTGTAAATGGTATTCAGGGTTCATACAACTTTTGGAAAACAAATTTCCCTGAGATGTCCAGGTTTTTCCCCATATACTTCCCTGAATTGCCCAAGTTTTTCCCGTATATGGAGTATCCTATGGAGCCAATGTTAACGAAGGAGGGGGGGGGGCAAATATGACTATAACATAATCAAAGGACATCTCCGTATCTCTAGTAGAACCAGAGTTATGAGCCTCCAAAGTATCGTGTAATGTTAATCCTATGGAGGGTATGTTCATGAACAATTTGCTTAATTACTCGGCCCCTGTTTGACGCAAATTTCCCTGAATTTTACTAAAAATTCGAAATTTCCCAGAAGTTTTTGTCAACTATTTATATCCCTGATTTTTCCAGGTTTTCCAGGTTTGTATGAACCCTGTTAAATTGCTGATAATGGGATGATTTTGGACATCAATTTTCCCAAATATAATTCCAATATATACCTGCAAATATGATAAGAAACCGCGTACCGCGTGCTAAGTATACTTCTACAAACAACAATAATAAAAAATAACGCTCCGAGTCTTCGATATTTGAAACGAACCTAAAAAAATACAGGTCCATATACACGATTGAAAACTAGAATCTCTAGTACTATATAAAAACGGAGCAGGTGCCTAAAGTAGAATAGACTTATCAGAAGAAGAAAAAAAGGGAATATAAGAACTTCACGGTGGCTCAGAAATGGAAATAGGAAGGCCTGGAAGAGGGGGGGGGTGCAAAATAGCCCAAAGGAAGTAGGAGAGTGAAGAAATCCATCCGCGTGGTGCATGAGCCAAACCTTTCTACGAAGCATGCAAATTTCTCGAGCGGAATTTCTAGTCTCTTTTTTTCTTTCTCTTCCTTGGCTGTTATATCCGAATCAACTAAAAACGGCAGCTAGGGACAAGGTACAGCTAGAGCGAGGGGTCGGTCATTTATTGAAATCCCGTACCGTGCTACCCGCGAAATGCAACTTAAGAAATTCGAAATCGATGCTGATTTGGAAATCAAATAAAAAATCCGAAATCAGTAAAGAAATCACAAAATCAGTGAAGAAATCATAACATCAGTGAAGAAATCACAAAATCAACAAATAAATCACAAAATAAACAAAGAAATCACATAATCAACAAACAAATCACAAAATCAACAAAGAAATCACAAAATCAGCAAAGAAATCACAAAATCAACAAAGAAATCACAAAATCAACAAAGAAATCACAAAATCAGTAAAGAAATCACAAAATCAGTAAAGAAATCACAAAATCAGTAAAGAAATAACAAAATCAGAAATGAGATCAGTAAGGAAATCGCGTAATCCATTACAAAATTCACGAAATCCAAAATCAAAAGAAATCACAAAATCAGACGAAATCACGGAAAAAAAATCTCAAAATCCAACGAAATCAAGGGAAATATCGCAAAATCCGTTGGATTTTTATCAAATTTTGAAATCAAACAAAATCCGACGAAATCCGAAGAAATCAAATTTGATTTGGAAATCCCGTACACTTTTTCAAAAACGTCCGACCCCTCGTATACAGGAGGCTTGAAGGCAAAGGAAATAAATGTCCGCAGCCAAGATAGGTTTCGGTATACTCGAAAATATATATATAGATAGAGATAGGAGGGGAATACGTCGTCGTCTAAGAAGTATTTCGGATTTAGATTCGAGATGTTGGAATTGAGAAAAACTCAGTGTGTTGGAGGGAAGGGGGATGGGAGAAGAAAGGACGGATAAGATCCCATCCGAGTAGGAGAGAGAGAGTTTGACGAAAAACGCCAGCTAGATTTTCTCCTCACAACAAAAGATAGCATTGGACGATATGAGGTATAGAATATGTAAAGAAAAAAAAATAAATATAACAGCTAGACGATAAGAAACCTAATGTTATACGTAACAGTTGGGGAGTATTTTAAAATTGAAAATATATGCTAAAGTATCTTTTGTATACATTGCAATGATGGCTAGAGTTACAAGGTCTATACCACGATATGTTTTGGGGCATATCGGTTGTACGAGTGAAACAATCCTCAAAGACAGTTAAATAAAACATTACATTGGATTGGGTTAATGAAAGGGCTATAGTGCTCACTCAGTATGATGTTTACAACGTATGCTGTAACACAACCCATCTATTTTGGACTACATTAACTATTTCTTGTTCGGTTTATATTTGGAATAGCTGGGAATTGGATGGTGGGATGGTTGGTATATGCGTGATTAAAAAGCCGGTGGTACTGTATGCGTAACACGAACTGACAAGATGGGTGTATATACATCCTTATCCGGATTATAGGCGTACCCAATCGATACGCTAAGCTGACGAGTCCACAAACGGTGGAGGATCAACGGCTGCAGACGCGTCGCGCGTCACTTTGATGCACGCTTAAAATTTACATTTCCTAAACAACCAACCGAACTATAGTATAGTAGGGTCGCGTTCGATTCCGTACTCCGCCAAGTTCATGGCAGAGGCAACATCTTCAAAATCCATATTGAGACGGTGTCTACGCCCTTCCAGAGAGCGCTTGTTCTATATATTGACTCGATATTGATGTAGTATTAGTTGTCATTTAGTCAATGCGTCCTATTGAACGCCGTGTATTGTTAAAAGTGTGTTGTGTAAAGTTTAACTAATAAGTTACGCCTATAAAATACCTTATTGGATAAGGAACATTTTTGGAGTTGTTCTTTAGAGATTACTCGAGCCGTATTGAATCTTGCCGAATAAGTAATAACCCTTTAAACTAATTCAGCATAAATTACAACAACTTTAGTCTACATTGGTTCTGGGCGTTTGCGACACTGCAGATATCGAGATGGCCTTTTAAACGCGCGTATTAAGCTGGGTACAATGGGAACTGAACCCGGGAGAGCCATTGACGAGCGCGAAACAAGAATTTTCACTCGACAGACAAGCGTGTCCGAAACCTTTATAAGACTTTGAACGCGTGCTTTCGCATTTCGACCAGCGGCATATATATAGGAAGATGAGAAATAACAAGCCAGTGGATATCTTATAAAGGGTCCCCTCCGTGTCCTTTACACGTCGTACTACCAGACGTGACATAACAGCTTTAAGTATCACTGCAATGAATTATACTACAAATCGCGCAGCTATCTGAAACCAAGTCTACAGAAACCAGCGCCGAATGACTTGTGAGGTTATCTGTTAACGTAAATTACTGTATCAGCTATATCTGAGCACAATGTCTACAACAGCACATTGAACCCGCTTCATCTCGCTGGTATATTTGTAATGGGATTTGTTACTTCCTATGACTATGTTACTTATGGTTGTAGGGAAGAGACGGTGAGCGCCAGCTGCGATGTCGTCCCCGTGGCCGGCCTAACATAACGCGTTACACGCTTGTCCTTTTAAAAAGGGTGGACCAATCGACAAGAAGGGCGACGTGTCACCTTGCCGGCCGCGACCCCTCGTCTGTCCTGTTCCTGGTCAGGGTCCCAGAAGCCGCCATGCAGCAACGGGCATCAGATAGGCAAGGGGATAAGACACGTCGAGAAATCGATCAGGCACGCACCATGTTTCGCCTTAAACATTGATTTTTAAAGGGACTGATATATATTTTTGTACTAAGGGGTAAAAACCTTGTTCCCTTTCCCTTCAGTATTAAAAAGAATTAAGCGAAAAATAATTAATCGTAAAGTTGTTCGTGGTTAGTTTGTTTCCATCTTGACATGGGGTCTAATTAAAAGATTTTGATTCCCAAAACATAATTAGAACCAGTCACTGTCAACCCTAAGGTGTAGGATATAAAATTGCGATTACTGACGACGATGCAACGTACACTTCTTTGAAGAAAATCATGATACACTCCTGGTGAACCTCTTTAAACGTCAAGAGTATAAAGTGAGTTAGAGAAGAGAGGCAGAGTGTGTCCCGTAGCTGTCAACCAATTTTTCCTTCGCGGTTTACTCCGGGTTTACTTGAAATCTCTCAAGTATTTCTTCTTCCCAATCGAGCCGCTTTTTCCAGCTGCAGCAGCAGCTCCGTTCGATGTCGAGTTCATTCCCGCAAATGTCCCTGGGTATAAAAGGTCACTCGGACGCCGTTGACAGTTGTACGATCAACTCTCGCTTGGTACGTCAAACGACGAAATTTCTTTTTGAAATAGTGCCTCGAGAATTTTAGCGCGCGAGCGCCATATCCATAGCTGATACGTACAAACTGTCCGAGTCTGATTTTCGATATATAGGGTCGTAACCAACTGGGTCACGTGCCATCTTAAGTGTCCAAAAAAGCCATTGACCCACGTGAGGGGAAAGAGACTAACGGGGAGGGTATGAGGTCATTTAGGAACAAGTTGTCCCCAAGGGTTAAGTATATAAATTTAGGGTGCCATTTATGAGCAGCGCTTACAGACGACGCGATTTGAACCATCTTCATTCCTCGAGTTGGAATTCGCCTGCTAAAATTTGTTTCAACACCGTTGACACTGTGTTATTTTAATATTTAATTTCTATTGGGTTGAAATTAATAATTAATTGATTGGAAAATAACCTAATATATCATCATTCAATAAGTAGTACGGAAATAGGGGTTCTAAATCAGACCCATCTCCATAATCCATATTATTTACAACATTAACAAAGTCTCGCTCAAATGGATAAACTGAAAGATGTTAAAATAAAAAAGGGAAGGAACCCTAAAAAAAAAGAAAGAGGTGTAAACGATACACGTATGTTTCGGACGTTAGATACAAGAGTTGACCCGTGTCCGAGGGAAAGGGAAGCTTTACTTCTTTCTCCTTTTTTTCTTCTTCACGCAAACTCCAAATAACCAGCCAGGACCACCACACCACACCACCCATCCATCCCAAGATCTTTCCTTAGTGTCTCTCGAATGGCTTAGGAGAAACTCCTTGTTCCAAAAGAGAGAAGATAGAAAGACTAGACACGGGAGGGCGAGCAGGCAGGGCTGAAGGGTGGGGCGGTTGCCCCCTTCTCGCGTTTCAATTGATCCAATTCTTTTTATTCCCTTCTCTTTTCGTTTTCTATGACCGGTCAACCAGAGTACGCTCGTATGGACCATATATAGAGGGAGGGAGAGGAATTGAGGGTATGAAGCTCGGGGGAGAGAGAGAGAGAGAGAAAATAACTAAAAAGCTCTCGAGTTGATCCTCTATTTTAGCCCTCCGAGCTACAAGGTGCTACCATTCGTTCGTTGGTTCCCCCTTTCACGTAATCTACGCCAAAACAGACGTTTCCGTTCGCACTCGCTGTTACGATAACGAGATACAATGTCGAGGAAAAGTACTGTACTACACACACGCTTCCAACCCCCAACCCAACCCAACCCAACCCTCTTGGCAATCCCTTACGCGTGTTAAATACGGAGTATAGTAGACAGATATTACCGTTGGTATTGGCGTTAAGTAAGTTCATTTTGGTAATGCGAGTTCAATGCTTGCCGTGTGCACGGAGATGTTATTGAATCTTATGTTTGCACGTAGGCGAATACTTATGTAACTCGAGTTTCACAGGGAATTACATTTACTGCAAGGCATCGCTTTACTAGAATGTATGACGTTTTACTATACGTCACTTCATGACAAGCTCTCAGTATTACCAATGAAACAAATCCTATGAACTTATGGTAATACTATAGACAAGGGACATACACGAGGGTTTATGTATTGCCCATGCGCACTCTGCACATGATACAAAAAGAACACAGCTAAATGGAGGGCAGAGTTTAACCAACTGTCTTAGTTGCATCGAAGTGGCCTAATACCGGATAGACATAATTACGGACAGCAAAAATCTTATTTTCTATAGTCGATAAATGGAACAATCAGCTGGTATTTCAGGTATAGGTCATTTAACGTGTAAATTTTCAAATTTGAATGAAAAATGATTTGAAAATTGTCATGTTAGGGGACCAGATAGATAGAGAAACGGAATAATTTTCTCTTAAAATGAGAAATGAGTAAAATTTGTTAAACGATCGAAACAATTTGACGTTTCCGAAGTATTCCCCACGCCTTTTGGGGGGTTTTCGTGCACGCTGCTATATTATAAAGGGCGCTTGGGGGATGGGGGTGGGGGAGGGCCTGGTCCCAAATTTAACCCGTCATCGTTTGGAAGAGTAAATTATAATTAACAAAATTTAAACACGCTCCAATATAATAGGCTTCCCGTTTATCACGAAGCGAGCGAGTTCCCGATGGAAAGACTTCCAAGTATAACTCCCCTCTTTACGTATAACAAATTGACAGATTTATGCAATAGCCGATATTTAATTCTAGAATATGATCGTGCTATATATATATACGAAAGAGAAGAGCTTCTCCTTTAACAGAAGTCGGCTAATTGAAGTTCATTTCAAATTAAATGACTATTTCCTTTGATTTTCCAAATATATCTTTTATAAAACCAATTGTTGTCAATTTTAACAGTATATTTTTAATAATTTTATTTTTAAAATCTAGTCAAAGACCTCTTAAATTGGAAATCACGTTTAAAAACATATTTATTGTATATAATATAAAATTCAATGACTTTGTTAATTTAAATAATTAATATTTTTGATCTTATTTTGAATTTTCCGATATTTTTGGTCTTGTATATCAAATTCCCTGATATTTTTGGTCTTATATATCAAATTCCCTGATATTTTTGGTCTTATATACCAAATTCCCTGATATTTTTGGTCTTATATACCAAATTCCCTGATATTTTTGGTCTTTTATATCAAATACCCTGATATTTTTGGTCTTTTATATCAAATACCCTGATATTTTTGGTCTTTTATATCAAATACCCTGATATTTTTGGTCTTTTATATCAAATACCCTGATATTTTTGGTCTTTTATATCAAATTCCCTGATATTTTTGGTCTTTTATATCAAATACCCTGATATTTTTGGTCTTTTATATCAAATTCCCTGATATTTTTGGTCTTTTATATCAAATACCCTGATATTTTTGGTCTTTTATATCAAATTCCCTGATATTTTTGGTCTTTTATATCAAATACCCTGATATTTTTGGTCTTTTATATCAAATACCCTGATATTTTTGGTCTTTTATATCAAATACCCTGATATTTTTGGTCTTTTATATCAAATACCCTGATATTTTTGGTCTTTTATATCAAATTCCCTGATATTTTTGGTCTTTTATATCAAATACCCTGATATTTTTGGTCTTTTATATCAAATACCCTGATATTTTTGGTCTTTTATATCAAATACCCTGATATTTTTGGTCTTTTATATCAAATTCCCTGATATTTTTGGTCTTTTATATCAAATACCCTGATATTTTTGGTCTTTTATATCAAATTCCCTGATATTTTTGGTCTTTTATATCAAATACCCTGATATTTTTGGTCTTTTATATCAAATTCCCTGATATTTTTGGTCTTTTATATCAAATTCCCTGATATTTTTGGTCTTTTATATCAAATACCCTGATATTTTTGGTCTTTTATATCAAATACCCTGATATTTTTGGTCTTTTATATCAAATACCCTGATATTTTTGGTCTTTTATATCAAATTCCCTGATATTTTTGGTCTTTTATATCAAATACCCTGATATTTTTGGTCTTTTATATCAAATTCCCTGATATTTTTGGTCTTTTATATCAAATACCCTGATATTTTTGGTCTTTTATATCAAATTCCCTGATATTTTTGGTCTTTTATATCAAATACCCTGATATTTTTGGTCTTTTATATCAAATTCCCTGATATTTTTGGTCTTTTATATCAAATTCCCTGATATTTTTGGTCTTTTATATCAAATTCCCTGATATTTTTGGTCTTTTATATCAAATTCCCTGATATTTTTGGTCTTATATATCAAATTCCCTGATATTTTTGGACTTATATATCAAATTCCCTGATATTTTTGGTCTTTTATATCAAATTCCCTGATATTTTTGGTCTTTTATATCAAATACCCTGATATTTTTGGTCTTTTATATCAAATTCCCTGATATTTTTGGTCTTTTATATCAAATTCCCTGATATTTTTGGTCTTATATATATCAAATTCCCTGATATTTTTGGTCTTATATATCAAATTCCCTGATATTTTTGGTCTTGTATATCAAATTCCCTGATATTTTTGGTCTTTTATATCAAATTCCCTGATATTTTTGGTCTTTTATATCAAATTCCCTGATGTTTTTGGTCTTATATATTAAATTCCCTGATATTTTTGATCTTATATATTAAATCCCCTGATCTTTTTGGTTTTCCCTAACACGTGGCAATTAATTAAACTAAATATTTTACTTCATTTAAGGTATCTCTGCGAATAAAATTAAGAGGCATACGACGAAGTCGAAGGAGATGGTAGTCCGAGCGTATACCAATTAAACCCTAAAATATATAGTATAGGGGGGAAATATTATAATATAGAGCGGATGGGACCCGTCAAATACACGGTCCGAAGCTCCTAAGAATTTTAAAGGAGGACACGAGACAAACTTAATGAAGATTTTAAAATTTCCTCGCTAAAGATTATGGAAGCGTTCAAATTCAAAACGAAGAGATCGAGCTCCTGTTATAGTTAACGCGCTGCAAAAGCTGAACGCACGCTTGCCAAAGGCGGGAACGTCAACAGGATCAAAATATCGAGAGGGTCCGTGCGCGCGTCAAAACTGTCACGAAATCTGCCCGGGCGAATGTAATATTTGGCCCTTGCCTATGCACGACGAAGCTCGCCTTAAAATGATACTTTTCCCTATTTTTAAAATAAGAAGACTAGATGATTCGGGTCCGTCGTGCGAACGACTTTTCCGAATGACATGCTCGCTTATCTGGAGCACATACACATATATATATACATGCACTACATCTTAGAGAAATTATCGACGGAGGCACCATAACCAGACGCGTCATCTTAACCCTAATCACGTGACATTACGACAGTCTAAAACGCGTGGAAATCAAAATTGAACACAAAGGTTTAACGTGATATATTCATAAATAATTAAGTCGTCTTCCATTGGAGTTCTGCTCGGAACCGATCGCTAAATAAAAATAGAGATCAGATACAGATTGCTCTGCAAATCGGCGCAGACATTTCAAAAAAACTCTATGGGTTAACACAGTATAATTTAATTCCTCCTTATGAAATACCAAAATGAAATGTACTGTAATTGTGTAAACACGAGACTAAGTAATTCAAAGCATCGATCTTCCTTGCATATTGTTTCACGAGTTATTTTCTCCAAGAATACGCTGACTTTCTCTCACACATATACACACACGGACCCCCTTGTTCACGGTGAGATGCCCAATTATCGAAGGAGTCCCTTCAACCCTCACATTCCGCGCCGATACCTCTCTCGTCGACTGGCAGAGTATCGGTGGCAGTTCAAACAAATATATTTCGAGGGCTTGATTCGGCCGCTCTCCCCCCTCCCACACCCCTCGCTCGCTCCCTCTGAAGTAGGCACTTCGTGGGTCACATCAGGAAGGGAAGACTGAAGCTTCTAAACTCGTCAAAAAACCTTGGCTACACTTGGATATATCGAGAGCCCGGAATCGCTTTTTTGACAATAAGCTATCAGCTACTTCGTAATGTCACTTCTCCCCCTCTCTTACCCATCATCCAACTCCGGCCTACGCATCTTTGAAACCGATTTTCCATCCAAGAGAACTTTTTTTTTCACAGGATAAACCTTCTGTTCGACGCGTGATTTACGTATTAGTCGCGTTCGCACTGATCAAATGTAATAATAAGTAAAACAACTATTTTTACAAAGTCTACGAGAGGGATAACCACTTACTAACTAACATTAAAGATTAATTTACTATAATAGAGATAAATATGTGATTTTTAAATTACTTAAAATACTTCCAGGGAGTCCAGCCAAAAATTTAAATTCTACTCAAATGTAAACACCTCGATAAAAGAGGTAAATTTTGATAAATTTGATGCGAAACTGTGAAACTGATGAAAACTTCCACTACGTCAAAAATATAGGATATTATCGGACCATTCATGCAATTATAGGCGATAATATAGGGCAGGTTCAAAAATATAGGATTTTATAGGAATTATATAGGACAGCTAGCTTTCCTATAATGGCTAATACCAGTTAAGTATAACGAAAAATGCGAACACCCTATTGTTGGGGCATGAATTAAGTTATATCATTTACACGGAAAAAAGTTCTACAACCTTAGTATAGATTTTTATCAATTTAAATTAAAAAATTACCGAACTACTTGAAAAAAATAGGTCTACTTTAATGAAAAACCACAACAATTTGGAGCTTATATCGATATAACATTTACAGCTCTCGTTTCCAAATCTCCCCAAGCCATTTCTTTGATCCAAATCGGTTTAGTTCAACAAGTTAAAACCCCCTGAAAGGAAAGAATTGGGTGCTTTACTGTCTTTGCAGTGCAACTTTTGTATTTGGTAAAGGAGAAGATCCGAACACGGCGGTAAAAGAGTAAGTTATCGAAAGAAGCGCGTATAAATTGCGCGTGCATGTAGGAGGTGCAGGCAGAAATGACGTAGAAAGAAAGAAAGAAAGCAATGGTGAGGGGTGGGGGAGCGTTGCCTGGCTAGAGATCATGATGAAACCCTAGCTTGGATGAATGCGAGCGTTCGAGCAGCAAAAGCCCGAGTTAACGCGATGACTGAAGTTCAACTGCGCAAGAAAAGATCGGGTGGTAGCAGAGGCCAGCTTTCAAAGAGTGACTATTTTCTCTCGCTCCATTTTTCCGCGCCAACGAACCCGTCATGAAGTTGACCTCTCGCTTCTCTTTGGTTAGAAAAGCCGCCAAGAGCCACTGGATGCCTTTTGACGCCTCTATTGTTTCGACTTTGGGACTATACAGCTTCCTACCAAGGAGAGGGAGGAGAGAGAGAGAGAGAGAGAGAGAGAGAGAGAGAGAGAGAGAGAGAGAGAGAGAGAGAGAGAGGAAGAACTCTCTCCCACTTTCTAGAAATCTTGTCATATCTAGAGCCAGATGATGTTAGTTATGGGACTAACTGCGTGGGAGCAGGGCAAAAAAGCCATGGAGCAAATTAACAAGTAGCCTATTTTTTTAAGAGAATAATAGATTTAGTCTAAAAAGGAGTGGAGGGTTTGTAAAGGAAACTGTGAAGAACTAAATTTACAGAACATCATTTAAAAATTATATTGGCTTTATACCGATACCAATTTCAGGCAATTATTTAAAATCAGCCAGATATATCGGTTAAAGCGCCATATCGCTCACCGATACCGATATCATATCGGTTTCCTCCCATCACTAAATTCTAATATAATAATAATTTAAAATATCTAACCCCTATTTATTAGTTTCCCAGTCATACACTTGGACTTTTAGAGAAGCCCTTCACCAGGCGCTTCACTTAAAAAAAACCTCACTTATTCCAAGTTTCCAACTGTTTCAACTCAAGCCTACTTTCAATATACATATATATATACATATAAATTAAAAAGGTGGTAAAAATGGGATGAATTTTTAACCTATAATAGAACAAATAATAATAATAATTTAAAATACCTAACCCCTATTTGTTAGTTTCCCTGTCATACACTTGGACTTTTAGAGAAGCCGCTCACCAGGCGTTTCGCCTAAAAAAAAACCACACTGATTCCAACCCAAGTTTATAAACCAAACAGAACTTAAAAAAGAAAAAATTATATATAAATTAAAAGATGTTACAAATGGAATGCATTTTTAACCTTAAATTCCAGTTAAGGAATTTTGCTTCGTGAAGAACAACGATGGGGTGGAATTAAGGATGAGAAAGGATGAAGTACTAGGACAGTTTTTGTCACATTTTTAATTAAAACAGCTATCCTAGTAAGGAAGGGTATGTAGTGGAGGGTGTGGAGGGGAGACCCGGTTACAAGGGTTATCCGCCCATATAACATTCCTGGGGAAAGGATACCGGTATAGGAAGGTCGGAATTTTATATGGCGTAGCCGCGCTTGTGAACATCGAGCTTGCTTGTAAAGAGCGACTAGTGCAGCTGTTTTCCAACGAAAAACATGCATAATGCAAAGAATCTTGCTAATAAATTAAAACTGGCGAAAACTTGTTCGACGAAACCTTCCCTTGATTAAACAGCGACCGTGTTTTCGCTTCTTTACAAAATTATACGGCGAGAGAGAGAGAAAGATGCTGAAACAGACAGAAACACGCTACACGAGTATATGTACACAACAGAAAGGACAACGACAAAATTAGCAAAATTATCATTAGGAAGAATACACCCATGTTGCAATCATCCTATGTAAACCGTATATTTTAAATAAAGGCTACAGCAGATATATGGATCGCTGTTACAAGCTATAAGGAATTACAAACAATCTGATTGTATTACTGGCAAAACACGTGACTTGAATTGTTTAAGCGCGAAAAATTTCAAAGTTTAAAACTAGGCTTAGCAATCTTTTTTTAAAAATAACTATATGGGCATAGGCCTACTGCATGGACACAAAGGATATTAATTAACGTTTTCTCATTTGACTGGACATCATTCAATGATTGTATTACAACGCCCTATTAAAGTGTCCTTAAAATAAAAAGAAAGAAATGTCGACGAGCTCAACAATTGGGTGTAAAATTTGAGTTAGGGATGAGTTACGGCGACCTTTAGACTGATACGGATGAAGTCGTCGAGTAAACATAAATCTATATAAACTTTTGGGTAATTATTCTTCGTCGCGCTTCCCATACAAAGCGTGGAAGCGTAATACATACATACAGAGCAGCGGGCTTTAAAACTATACGTAAACGTAAATTCGTCGAGGCGAAATTTGAAAACAGCTCTGGGGATTGTTAATAACATCGATCGAGGCGAAATCATCCATAATAATACGCCGTGTCTACGGGTGTCCGAGTTAAAATCGCCGTCGCCACACCGTTTCCCGGGCATATCCCGCTTTAAATGTTAAACAAAGCGACGAACAAGCGAAGCAACCAACTCCCACAACCAACAGCGCCACCTACAGAAACGAGTGTGTGTGTGTGTGTCCTCCAGCCATTTTCATTCCCAACTATTGTTTTCCAAAAGGGGTATACAACAGAAACGTATTACTTTGAAATTATCAAAGATCCATAGCAGGAAAGACACCCGGCGTTCCAACTTCACCCCATATCGGAGCGTGTATCTGTAATTTATTTTGGTATATGAAGGTCAAAGGACTGCGCGGAAATGGTAAAGTCCCTCCTTAGGTCACTGCACTGTACCCGGTGCTGACCGTCTTTGAACCACAAAGTATTTCAATGGAAAACTTAAATAGTAACTTCAAGTCTATTTATTTCTGACATATATGTATAATACCTAACTAAGGTTTCCTCCCAAGCCTTAGAAGGAGAGTTAGAAGGTAAATATTTAGTCTAGCGTAAGAGGTCAGGCCGAAAGGTCGTCATCGGGGACCGCCCTTTTGAAAAGGCGAACGTCCGCCTTCCCCTCCCCCCGTTTATTTAAGCCTATTAAGGAATAAGGCTATGGCTCGATTAATCACGTTGACCATAAACTCGACGCGCGCGCGGCCCCCATTGTTTACGGGAGTCCCCGGCATAGCTCGCCGAAGGGACAATGCGGAGGAACTTCCCACGTATTAGAACGCAAACACGTCTCGGTCTAATTTATAGTCGGACGCCAAGCGATAGACGACGAGCCATGCCGAAGGGCGGCCGCCGACTCAGTTAGAGAGGATTATACAATTAGGCCTATAATTACACCATGAGTATGTTCAAAGTTACCTCGAATCTTTCCCGGACTATTTCCCGCATCATTCTACACGTTTTCGGACAAAAATATAGTTGCGTATCAATGTTAACAGTATATTTGATGTTTATTGTATCCTAACATGCAACGCTGGAAAATTCAACGTTGCAATTTTGGTAAACCCATGAACAAATTTCAACTAGTAACATCAACTTCCATGACTTTGTTAAAATTTCCTGACCTCTTTGTCCACTTTAAATTTCCTGACCTCTTTGTCCACTTTTTAAATTTCCTGACCTCTTTGTCCACTTTTTAAATTTCCCTACTATTTGTCCCATTTTTAAATTTCTTGACCTCGATCGTTGTCCTATTTTTAAATTTTCTAACCTTTTTTGTAGCATTTTAAAATTTCCTGAATACTTTTGGCCCATTTTTAAATTCCCAGAATATTTTCGTCCTATTTTTTTAAATTTCCTGAATATTTTTGGCCTATTTTTAAATTCCCAGAATATTTTTGTCCTATTTTCAAACTTGATGAAAATTTTTGGCCTATTTTTAAATTCCCTGAATGTTTCTGTCCTATTTATTTTCTCCAGGTTTTTCCCTGACACGTGCAAGGCAATCCTGAATTGGATTTCAATATTCGCTAGAGATTTGCGTACAATTCGTGTTCTAGTGCACGCTTGGATCGGATGATGCTTGGAATGGAGCGTCGATTACTCTATTAGAGCGCGTAACGTCGATGGATGGATGGTTATGATGCTTCCGTTTGATAAGTATAGTTAAGTTAGGTTTGGCGGCGGCCATCCAGCTTACTCCAATAGTCATTAGGATTCAAGTATATTAGCTTCAAGCTTGCCGGAAGATACGATCTCTCTCTCACAATACTCACTCCCCTTTCTCCAAATCAATGATATTATAGGACACTATTGGATTTCTGGAACTGCATGCATCATATTATATATAAGGGCTTAATTTCTCGACGTCTCCATGCACTATTTATAACACATCGTTGAAACAGCTCTCTGTATTATAGACTAAATCTATCCTAATCCGCTTAGACTCGAAGCAAATTACTCGGGCTGCTTCCACCCTCTTTGAATTAACAGCGTGGCGACAACCTTTAATTAGATCAAAAGACATCCGCCTAATATTCAATATTAGTTTATAGTTTTATAAAATTCTTGAAATCCGGTTCAGTGCAAATTCGTGTATGTTAAATATATTAGTACTGGATGTCAAACTGTGAGGATATTGTCAAAGAACATTGAGTTTATAACATTTAGTTGAGGTCGAGATGGGCTCCTAAACATTGGCCTGCCTTCAATTCATTATTGAACCTTTAATTACTTACTATTAAAAGGCTTGAAGTGTGCGTACGCTGGTAAAATAAAGCTATTTACAAGACATGTGTGACTAGTTTCTTGTTTCAGAACACAATCAATGTTTGACAGCCCATCTGTAGATCCCATGTTCTTTGACCCTTTTCACTTAGGTTGACCCAGAGAACATACACGCACCCTTTAATTTGTGGCGGACTTATCACTAGTTATCATTGTATAACTAAATTTATTTATTAAATTAGGATAAATATATTTTTTTTTAAATAGATGACTCTTGCGTATATCCGAAGCTGAGGGGAATATGTTAATTATTTATAGTGTGCCCATTGTCAATATAAGAAAATCTGGCGAACTGGACATTTGCACCTCGTGATAGGCGCAACTAGCGCCGTTTTGGTGACACGTCAAGTCTAATAAACCTTTATAATACGTAGAATATATTCACCCCGTTTACATCTGATTGTAATACGCGCGTTTATACCATAGGGAGCGAATCAAATCAGGAAGCTATATGGTGCCAACCGAGGCTTAACAAGGAGAATATCCTCTTCCACGCTTTTAAAGATACGGAGCTCTAATTTTGAGAAAGCGCGGGTTTTGGATGGCCCCAAGGCGAGCCAAAGACACGGACGGGGACCTTAAAACAGACGACAATAAGGAACTAAGACGTGAAAGGGGTGGGATCCCTGATATTTGCTCAATATTTAATTACAAGAGCGCGTTAAATTTATAGAGATAAGGGGGACCCGTGTATATGCTCCTTATAAAGTGTCGAACGCTTGGGACTCTCTCTCTATTGGATGAAAGCTCTAAAACCCATATTATAAAGGTCCGGATTGAAATAAACGAGCTGCCATACTACAAGGATCTGTTTTACGGCTTTTCCAGAAAACGAGAATTTCGCCATCCTAACTCGAGTTTTACTAACGTCGTAAAACCGATGATGAAATTAAGCGATTCTCTCTTTCTCTCTCTCTCGCCACTTTCCTTTCCTAATGCTACAAATTTGTTATTTTGTTGTAAAATACTAAACATTACTTGCTGCAGGATCGTGGAGAAACTTGTATAATTTTTATTTTCCGTTTAAAGTTTTAACGATTTTTAAAACCAGTTTGCCACTTTTAATAATAAACTTAAATGAGTTTCGACAACTTTTGCGAATAATTTAGAATCGCCTGAGTGTAGGGTAATCGTTTGAGAATCGATTCGGTGGGAGTAAATTAATAATTATCGTTTGAGAATCGATTCAGAGGGAGTAAATTAAAAATATTATCGTTTGAGAATTGATTCAACGGATATAAATAAAAATTATCGTTTGACGATCGAAGCAGTGATGATAAATTAAAAATTATCGTTTGAGAATCGATATAGAGGAAATAAATTAAAAATTATCGTTTGAGAATCGATCTAGAGGAAATAAATTAAAAATTATCGTTTGAGAATCGATCTAGAGGAAATAAATTAAAAACCATCTTTTGAGAATCGATCGAGTGGAAATGAATTAAAAAAAACGTCTTTTGAGAATCCATTTAGTGGCAATAAATAAAAAATAACCGATTGAGAATTGAATCAGTATGATTAAATTATTGTATGGAACAATTTTTATGGGTGAAGAAATAATAAAAAAAATTGAGAATATCGTGAATCTAGCAGAATACTAATTAGAATAAATGGTTTAAGAAAGGAGCATGACTTCCCATGTAAAAAAGGGCTTAGGTATAATTTTTTTTTATTTGTGTGGTGAGGGTGGTTTTTCGTATTTGTCCAAAAAGCAGGCTGTTCTTCCCACGTATCGCGCGGGGTAAGTGGAGATGACAGAGACTGGATATACGGTTTGACATTAATACCCATAGCAGAACAGAGCAGAGCAGAGGTTCCGCATCTGGATAGAACATCTGTTCTCGCGATACGATAATCCCAAATATTACCTCTCCCCCCTTATATTTAAACAATTCCGATATGAATATAGTAATAAACACGGTTTCGCATAATATGTAATACCTTTATGAAAAAGATAGTGTTGTTGAAGTGATAATCGGATGGGTTTCATAAGCGTGTGACGATCTGGTTCGATAACAGCACCACGGGGTTAAAATTAATAACAAGCTTTACATAATGAAAAATAATTGATAAGCATTTATTTCCTTGTTTGTAGACAGGATGACTTGCATTTTTAGAGGAAAGAAGACTTATCAGAAACACACTGAATAACTTGTGCCAGATTTGAAATTAAGACCACTGTCATCTAGGTTTCTAATTGTTCTCTCAAAGACCAATAATCTAGACATCAAACTGCATTTGTAAGCTTACACTATGGCAATTAAGCGGGAATTGGTGAATGAAAAAGTTTCAAGGCATCACCGCCACCAGCTGAGTAAAACCAGGCATGCACCAGCTCCTAAGTGGTTGGTATGAAGACTAATAATTAAGTCGGCATTAAAGTTCGGTGCTCGGGTATTTTGCGTTAATTGGGTTTTAGAGTGGATCCCTTTTTTCACTCTCCCTCGATAGCTTCGTTCTTCACTCGAGGCGACGAATAAAACAGAAACTTTTCAAGGGTTGGGTCGCGGGTAGGGGTATATATTTTTGCATCTCCGGAGAATCGACTTTCTCCTTAATTGGCTACGTACGCGTTGCCATACGCAGTTTGTGTCCGACAAAACGTTTTTGCGTCGAAACGTACGACATGGCGGAAGTGCGCGGAGTTCACTTAAGGGGTTTCTCAATTTACTTTCCATAAACCATTAAGCCTTGGTCGTAGCCCTCCCCAACCTTCTGAAAAGGACCATTGGGAAAAAGGGGCGCGAAATAAAGAAGGAAAAAGGACTGCTGGCAAACAAAACTGGTTAGTTACAGCAGGGCCCGCGTTTCTTGCGCGTAACCCCTTCAAACCTAACTATTTTCCATGGATTCTCTTTTTTCTAAGGGTTGTTTAACACATGGACTAGAATTCGAGTAACTGTTGTGCTATTTTGTCAAATATAGTATAGTAAAAAGAGATTTTGTATCGCTTACTTGCCTTGTTTACTTTAGTTGTTGGCATCTTAAGATCTTGAGTTACAGTTAGTACATCTTAAGCTTACAATGCATTAGCCCGTTGTGCAAAGTTGCGTAGGGTACGCGTTTCCCGCTGTGAATAGCGTCGCCAGATGTCGCTATGGCCGTAATGCAAGCCTTGGCGCGATTTTTCAAAGGCATACGGGCTACTAATGTGCAGTAAGCTTAACCACTACTCTAACCCATCCAATAATTCATCCTAGATCTTTTAGTGTAGTTTTAAAGCGCACTGACAAGTCAGATTGTCACAAGTTTAGGCGCGATAACTACGTTAAACCATCAACAAGAGTTTTACCAAAAAGCTTCTTTTACAGGGAAACCGTTTAGGGTATTTTTCCTGCACGAGGGTGTAAGTGGGTAGGTAGCCAGCCTATAAGGATGGGTGGGTGGGTGGTGGTGGTATTCGCGCTAAATGGTTACTTTTAATTAAGTCGGCATTGGCACGAGGCAGAGTTTTCGCCGTTATTTATGCAAGCCTGGCATAGTCATTAATTGCGTTTCACCCCGCTCTACGCTTTTTTTTTCTCTCACTCGACCGCCGGTGCTCCAGACTCTAGAGCCAAGACCTAATTCACCACCAGGAAAACCCTTCGCTTTTCCAATTTAAGAACTTCCCGGCTGAACCACTAGGGGAGCTGAGAACGTGCGAAAAGTATACCCTGAAAAATTGGCACGCGTTCCCGTAACTAATGAGGCCTTTCTCACCCCCCACCATCCAAACCCTCCTCCTTAAGCGTCCAAAAACTTCTTCCAATCAGTTTGTCGACGTTTCAATTTGCGATTGAATTAAAAAGAACTAAGTGTGGATCGCTAACACGCACTCCTCTTCAGTGTTCGCGTGCTACTCGATAACGAAGTGAAGAAAGGAATTATAGTTTTAAAACCTAATACAGTTTTTCTTTGGAGCTGCTCCGAACCGCTCCTTTAGCTGCCGGAGCAGTTAGAGTAGCTCAAAGAAAAACACCGTATTATAATTAAAAAATATTGTAAAATTTAGAACACAAGTTGGGAAATTGAAAGGGAAACGTATCATGGCAGGGGGGCACAATCAAACACAGAATATAGCATACATAATTGGGACTCTTTTCAAAGTGGTTCAACTTGCACCCATCCCCATAATTCTGGGCTGCACACGGATCCCTTCCGGCTATCATCGTCCAATGATCCGAGCCATTAAATATTTGTTTCCCCTTGCCATATAGGAAACAATGGGCTCTCTTTCCCCAAACTATAGTGAATGGATGCGCCAGGGGGATCTCGTACGACTCGGCTTCATTCAGGCGCTGACTGACAATAGAGAAAAATAGGGGTCACCAAATAGCACCTACTCAGCCATGTTCCCCCGGCAAAACGCCATATCCTATAAAGATCAGTTGTCTCGACCCATATCCATGGGACCCGGCGGGTAAATACTTATTTTAGTGAAATCTAAAAGAGCGGATAAATGGCGCAATCTTGCATAGGGGACTGTCGATAAAGGTTGCGTGTCGAGCTCCTGTAAAATAATAAATAATACAAACTTGATAAGCAAAAGTTTGTATGGTAACCCATACTGGTTAGGAAACAGTAACGTCTTCCTTTGCAAGAACTTTCTTAATAAGATCAATGCAGCAAAAGTGGTTCGGCATAGTATAGGTACTTGAGAAAATCAACGCTACGCAATGATGGCAAGTGATCCTTAACTAAAGGTCCCTGACTTTTCGATGGTCGCACTTTATTCAGTCTAAGAGATAAACTGGCTAGAGTGAAAGAGACACCAGAAGTATAGCAGGAGCAGCGGTGGTGGTGGGGTTCTGATCATCCATGGCAGCACGGGGGTAACGTCGAGCCTCTCACCGCCACACCACCATAGCATATCATGGAGCCCGCGCCTTTGGTTTGGAAAATTGAATGCAAATCTTGGGGGTGCAATCTGCTCCCCCGGGCCATTACTCACCACTCGATATATTTACATCGGAGCCTACTACACCATAGACACACACACACGCAGCTAGAAGCCAGCAGCCAGAGGACAGAGTGAAGACCAACATCATAGAGAGAGGGTAATTCTACGAGGAGCTCATTCTACCAAGGAGTATCATATCAGACACGTTGAATATAAGAGTAGGCTTAGTTTGGTCTATTCCATATCAAGCTAGCTTATCTTTCATCATATAGAGCTCTACTGGGCATGCGTGAATCTCGCACCATCGACATCCGTTGAATCTATCCGCCACGTTTACGGTCACGTCACAATTCCCAATCATTACTCGAAGAAATGAACTCTACTACTTCAAAAAATAGTTCACACGCCTCTATTACGCACTGTACATCCGTTAAAAATAGTCGAGGGGAAGAATAACTGGTTTACTCCTTGTTATGGAGGATTGTTGTTATTGCTCTTAGAAGGATCACTGCACGCAGTTGTAGGATTGATGCGGAGGCTGGGGAGCAAGCCAGAGAAAGAAGGACAGTGATAGGAGGATTTAGCTTGAATTAGAAATGACAAGGGTGCCGGAATATTTACTTTACTTCCCCGACTATAGAAACATTATGCAGGACACGCGCGCCCACCATACATTCACCAACCGCCATCTGGTAGTTAGTTTGGAAAACAAAAAACCACAATTGTTTGGGCAAATCATCAACACCTTATTTCAATTGCATAAAATAAAGCTTCTATATTTAAGATGCAGGAAAATATTTGTTTCTCATTAAAATAATATTTAGCAGACGAACTAGCAGACAGTTACGATACTAGGCCTAATTCTAGAGAGTATGTCTCAGATTACGTTGAAAAAATTCTGTTTCTAGGCTTAAAAAGCGATTGAAATCAATATAGAATGAATGAAACGTTATACTAATAAATGGTTTTGAAGAAATTTACTCGTATTGTTCCATTGAAAAACGATTGTTTCCATGATCCTGAGGAGTTTATGAAGAGGTTCTAAATCCGTATTCAAATCGAGCGCCCCCTAGTATACGAAGGAGGAGGAATGAGGGTGGTATATAAAATGCATTGGCATTCGAAGAAATTTAATGGCCCGTTCATTCGATATATCTCGCGTCGAAGCCATTCCGGTAAAGAAAAAAGGGAAAAGCCTAAAGAAATGGGGATTCGAAAACGAATCAATCGAGATCTCTTTTGCATGAAAAGGGGGGTAAGAAAAAATATATACTTGGAATAAATCGAAACGTTTCACTAAGCCTTCCATACGATATTCTACAGCCTTTTCAAACATGGGCCATCACAGGCAAGCTTTTCATCTACAACTAGTAGATTATGAAGTAGAAGGCAGTGTTAATACCTTAGAGGTAAGATGGAGTAGAATTCTCCATATCTATAATGTAACCTCTGCACCCCCATCTATGGAACGGAAACGAAGTCTTCCCAGCATCCTCAGTGGCGTTTTGGTAGGGTCGTATGATACAAAAACGTCAACAATCGAAGCTAATTCAAGAGAAGTAGCTTAGAACTTTGTTCAATGGCGCTAGGCGGCAGCACTTAACAGTTCCCTACTCTAGGAGACTTTCACTGTCGCACATGGACCACCACCAACCCTACTCCATCTCACCTCTCTCCTCCTAATCTTTAGACTCCCTTTAGTATGGACATGGCCTACTTAGATAACCTTCTTTCGGCGGTAGATTGGCCATGGTATGGAAGAACACTAAACAGCGACATCTATCGGTCACATCACGTTTCTAAAAATCCACTAGTGGCATACTGGCATTCCCTTTTTGTCCAGGCCTTTGCTAAAGAAGGCCATGATTCCGTGTCTATACCAAATGTAACCTGACATATACTGGGCCCCGAAAAACCCGAGTAACTTATATTACTACGTCCCCAAACGGTAGAGAGATTGAAAAACTCGCGTTCGATATTTTAATGTAGCCGTTAGGCTTAGCGACTAAGGGAGAAGAAAAAAAAATATGGCGGACAAGACGCTTCGACGAGGCCCGCTCGAGACGATTTTGGCGCGCGCGGGCGAAAGGGCGGAAAATCTTCACGCGCCATTTCAACTCGTTGGGGCCCCGGGATTAAAGAGCGCCATTTTACCCGTCCGTTGGGGGCAGAAAAGAACTAGAAAGTATATATTTTATTGGCCTTTATAAAGATGTTAGGCCCGGAACTTTTTCTCCAAAAAAAAAAAAACTAAGCTCGAATAAAAAGGATCATTTATTTCTCGAGCCAACGCTTCGTAATTGGTTCGAAGAAGCTCCAGGCTTCTTCATGGTATAACGCGAGCTCGCGGCTCTCGCTTTTTGTATTGACGGAATAAAAAGCAATTTATATTAAGGGGTTAAAAGGTCATTGTTGATACCATTCGTCTTATTCGGTATCTAGATTCAAATTATGGAGATATTCCACCCAAGACTTTCTCTCCAAAGTCATTAATTTTACTAGAATAGTAATTAATCTTAAATGGTTGAATAAATTCAACTTTTTTTTTTTAAAAAAAGTGATAATCGTAATCGAATACGGAGTAATGTATGTTTTGATCTTTTTAAAAATAATACCGCACTATCGTTTAAATTAATATTAAAATTGTTCACTTACCGATAACTTCAAGGTGGTAATAATCAATCAATCGGGATTTTGAGAAAATAGATTCAAAAGTGGCAATATTTCGGAATCTACAAGAACAAAAAAATAAATAAATAAATAAATAAAAATAAATTTTTTAATTTAAACAGTAATTTGTTATTAGAACATCTACTGTATGCAGGTTTGGACCTGAATGATCTTTTCACTGAAGCATTTTAGTCTGTTGTTGATAGGGCTTGAATATTGCACTAGCAAATAAATGGCAACACTTGTATTCTTATATCGAAAGGTTAAGGTGCGCCGAAAACACAATTTGTCAGATAAATAAACACCACCAAATAAAAATTACTAAAGTATAGGATGTCTTAAGCGTCAGTGTCTACAAGGGTCAAAGGTTTATTAGTTTTAGTGTTTGTTTTAAATGTGGCTTCACGTTTTCACTATACCATACACCCTTATAATTTTTCCCAATACATAGAGTAACTATGAAGGGGTAATTATTAACTTTTATTATTACTTCAAGAGTTTTAAAAACTATACCCCAAATAGATTTCGTACGAATTTAACCTTAAAATTGGTAACGTAAACCTAGATTTCGAAAAATTACAAATATTTTGTAGTTGGAATTAGGAGGGGGATGGAATCTCCATGGATTGAAACGAGGAAAAGTTGCCGAGATTTCCTAAAAATGGGACTTTTAAAAGTCAACAGTATAGCGAACGGGTGTTAGCTTTTATTAGATCTTATTACTAACGGGAATTCGAGAGAGAGCGAGAAGGAGAGAGCGTGAGGACTGGAGTCATTACGAGGCTCGCCCCCTCTCACGGCGGCCGTTGAAAACCAGCCTGGAAGCCCCGTGAGTTATGGCTTCCTTTAATGCGCTCCCAAAATTGTCGCTAACGGCGTCGGGGTCTCTCGAAATTCGACTCGGTAGTCAGTAGTAGTAGTGGAGAGAGAGCGGGTGAGCGAGAAGAACCCTTAAATACTTATAAAACGGGCTGATGTTATATATACGGTAACTAGCGACCTCTAGCGTTCTCCGTCCGAAAATGAATATTGGTAGCTTTTAAGCGATCGGCTTTATGTATTCGAGACTAAAAACCGCTCGTCTTTCTCGGCCTACCAGGACAGTACTGTTCCTAGCTCAATATCGTTAAGTCTTATAGCTTTCGTCGTTAGGGGCGCTACCCAACTGCTCCAAACATTATCGAGGTATAGTCTGCTAGCTACTTAGAATGACTCGCGTTCAAGCCAAATCCTTTCCTCTTACGCAAAATTCGCGGAACCTGACGCAATGGAGACTTAGTACTTAAGGATACCTAACTGCGATGAAACCAGTTACCACTCTGATAAAAATACTCCATGGAAACCGTGAAAACAGTCAGAAAAACCGATGATAAATGAGGTAAGATGGAGTGGAAAACCTACGGCACTGAAACTCTCCCACTGTACCTCTACCCTTTGGTAGGCGATTGTTAAGTGCTGCCACGTAGCGCCATTATATTTGTATGAGAACTAGCTTCACGTTATAGGTATACGGATTTCAACTCCATCCCTCTCTCCTTCAAGGAACAACGAACGTCCTTGAGTTGTTCTTGCCCATTCTCCATGAAATAGATGCTCTATTCTATCAACCATCTTCGTTATAAAGCATTGAAACGCGAGTATAGAAAAGGGAATGGTTCGTCCAATATGCTAAGTAACTAAAAGAGTGGCTCGCTGCATGCCGGTGTAAGGAGTGTACGTGGAATCTCTTGGAAAAGCTTAATAAATTTACGACGTCGGTTCGGCGGGCGCTTATAAGGAAAGCGGTGCTCGGTAAAAGCGTTTTGGCGCAGTAAGCGGAGATCTATTTGCTTATTGTGTACATCTGTTACCATTTGTCTTGTAAATTTTCGTCGCGGAATTGATGGCGACGATTTAGTCCGAGAGATTTCGAAACCCCTCTCCCGCCCTCGTTTTCTCTTCTAGCATAAAGTATATATGTATATATGGAAAAGGACCTTATACAGAAACGCTCGGGCTTTAATGGGCGAATCTAGAGAGCCTTAACTGTAAGATAAAGCCAGTATCAATCACCTAGAGCGCTGGCTGCCTGACTCGTTCGCCCCTGGAAAGACCCCTTTCCACCATAGCTTGCCTAACTCGAAATCGCGATCGCTTTAGTCGAGGGACTAAGGGAAATTTAAGTCTCAGGGAAAAGACACCTTCATTTTTGTTTACGAGCGACTTCTCCCTATTCGAGAATATATAATACACTCTCGCTTCCTCGGATTTCACCATCGTTTCACGCAACGATAACTTTTCACCCTTCCTCCAACCCCCAAAAAAGTCTTGTTGCAGCTCGGGTCTAAATCAAGACTTGATTATATTATTCTAAATTACAGACGAGATATAAATGTTGTAGAAGCGCTGCTGTTCAATCATGGGACTACAGAAACCGGCAACCAGACCCTAAAGTGACAATTCCACCTAACCTAACTAGCAATTTTTCAAGGGACACGCATTCTTGAAAGATCTTACGTCTTCCAAGTTTTCTTAATTAATGTATAAGATGAAAAAAAAATGTTCGATTTTTTTCCCTTGATCGCTTTTTAATTTCCTAACATTTGTCACAGCGACGAAAGGGACGGCCTCGACGTTCAATTTTATTGTCTGGAAGCGGAAAAATTGGTTCTCGGCGTAAATAGCGACAAAACCACGCGTAGATTTTTTCAGTTCCTTAAACTGAACTTCCATTCTTTGACGCCCATATTATTTAACAATGTCTTTTGTTCCTACAGAAGAAGTGGGTGCCCACGCGTCGTCTGCTATAAGCTATACATGATATGTAATTTTGATACAGCTATGCATGATATGTAATTTTGATACAGCTATGCATGATATGTAATTTTGATACAGCTATGCAAGATATGTAATTTTGATACAGAACTGTCGCGCGAACGAACAAAGAAAAAGATAAAACTGCAATTCCAAATAATTACAATAGTTCATTCATTTTTGATGAACAACTTTATGAATTGAATTGAATTTAAACTCCTGTTCGTACTAGGCCTAATTTCATGTAACATTCATCTTATGCTGTTTTATTCTACAACATCGTATTATATTATTAAAAAGTACGAAATTAACATGAACTCTATACATAAATAAAGAAATCGGAATAATAATAATAAAAGAAATTTCAAGGAAAGGAAGTCAAAAATTGGTAACTTATTCTTTAGGTTGAATCCCTAGCTCTAGCCCTTCTTATTTGAGCCTGTCCGATTTTGTGACGGCGCGACAAAAGACTCAAAAGCGACAAACAAAGGAAACTTCTTAGAAAGTCTGTTTTTCTGCATGACAATGGATAAAAAAGAAAAATCAGGGCGTATTTTCCAAAAAAAAAGATGAATTCATAATTTAGTTCCACCTACTGAAACTTCGCAATTTAAAATTAGTGTTATTGTATTGACTAACATTAATAATTCTGTTCTACAACCCTGCATATTAGAACTGTACGCCTTTCAGTACTTCTCAAATCAAACAATGTCGAACAACTGAAATCAAATTAAATTTAAGTGCACAAACACCATACTCAATATCATTGTAAAGCAACCTTATGAAAAGATTAACTCTTAAGGGAACTAAACCAACTTGTTTCATCTAGCCTTACTTAACCCTTGGCGGAAAGATCTAGGAACCAATAAGAAGGCGAGAATGTCGAAAAGAAAAGAGATAGGGGGGAGGGGGGAAACAGAATGGATGAACATTGTCAACGACTCTTCTTCATTGCGAGGTGCAACAATGGAGGAAAAATGTCCACCACACCAGCTCGAGGATATCATATTTCTTAACTCTCGCCGGCGCACGATTCGAAATGCGACTGTAAACAGGGTGTTTCTGATAAGTATGCCATAAATTAAGGGGGATGTTCTTTGGGCAATTAGAGTCGAAAATGTAACTTCTATCTCCATTTTGTTGGCCACAAGGGACACTGTTTTCCAGTCATGATTTGATGAGTGTTTTAGGGATGACCCCTTAATTCAAATAGAAATAATTGTCTTAATCAGTTTCTTAATTAAATTTAAGGGGTCACATCCCCATTTAATTCATGGCAGACTTATCAAAAACACTCTGTATACAGGCACATTTGAACATTTTATTTTTGGGCGTTCAAGCTAGTTGTCAACCCTTTCGAGCTAGTCGACGTTATACTCTTCTGACCCGCTTATTTTATTTTTCTTTCTATATCCCTTAATTATCTATTATATCGTGCTAGGCAATTATTGTAACGTCGTGTCTTGTGTTGCCTTGGACGGAACGTAATACACCCAATGAATTTTTTTCAGTGTAATAAGAGTATCTCCTTTATATCATTTTCCCTTTGCAACTAGGGTCATTATCACCGGATGAATAAAATGGACAATCCGAAACCTCTTCCTCGGATTCGGGTTACATTTTCGGTGGATTTCGTATTTCTTCTAAGAGATAGGGTCGTGGTGTCTCAACGCGTGCGTGCATTCACGACTCAGAATTCTTTCTTGAAAGGGAGAAAAAAAAGAAACGCGAGGACAGATTTCAAACGCTAATTGCTAGTTTCGACGATTAGTTTACCGGCCCCCAGCAGAACGCGCGACAAAAACGTGCTGAAGTTATTAAACGAGCGTACTACAATTAAACTCCCCTTCTTCTACATTGTTGTTTACGAATAATCCTTCACAAATGCTCGCAGCTATTTTTCTAGTCGACCTAAATTAGAATATAAACTTCGAAAAAGATACACCGCCATTAAGTACATTTTGCGTAAGCCCTTAACTTGTAATAAACAATGTTGAAATAGTTAAACGAAAAGTTCAGGTAACATAACGTTATAAATGTTTCTGGACCGAAACCGCATAAACATTTCGGTATACTTTAGTAAAAGCCTGGGTTGTTGGAATAGATTAAAAAGTAACGCTGCAACTGACCACCGATTTCCCTCTTATCGGTCAAGTAACAGTCATTGATTACCGGTCAGTGGAGTTTTCCCTTATGTCCGCGCGATACGCTCATTTTTCTTGTTTAGACTTTTGTCGTCCTGCTCCGTCTCTGTTTACGTTCCGAAAAGAGCCAGAAAAGCCACGCGGGGCAAAATGGAACCCCACGGGAAACTGCATCCGCGGCTTCCCTTTCTAAAGGACCACTTGATTAATAGAAGCATTCAGTCAACAATTACGTTGGATATAAAAGCCCCGACCAATCCCACAGTATATAAGCCTACACAGCCTGCAAATCAATTCCACGGAACTAGAACTACGTGTAACAAAAATGGGGTTTCATGGAAACGATAGGAAAATTATGGAACAGTATGTTGGCATGGACATCATATCATAATAAATGGTTCAATAATATCTCGCCATGTTGGTAAAAGAACACTACTCTATTTTTTTACTACTTATGTTCAATATCTACAATGTCTTCTTCATCCAAGCCATGAAGGTACTTGTTCTCTTGGGTTTGATATTAGGGCCGTTTATAAAGCTAACGAAGCGTCTCTAAAAAGTCCTTGAAATTCGATTTAAAACAATACTCTAGAGTTAAGAATAAAGGAGTATATATATATATAGGGTGAAATAACTAAGGGATAAAATCACGGAGCTAATCTCAAAGTGAAACAGAGCGTACGATGAATCTGCCGCGCTCAAATTGTAGAAAGAAGGCAATGAATACTTAACGGAAAAGGGAGACTTATAAAAGCCAGCCCCGAGTTACTGAGAAGAGGAACGAACGGTTCGTTAAGTCAACTTCAGATGACCCTCCGTAGTACTCTAAGCCGAATTCTATACCGTAGTCTGGTAGGCTGCCATTTCAGGTTGTCCGAGGGGCTTCCAGGTTGGGGAGAGGGAGCCTCCAATTGGGAAGTCTCCCACCATAACGAATTAATTTGAAGCTAGCGCGAGGAGGGTTTCCAGACCAGAGGATAACTGAAGTGATGGATTGGAGCGGTGGTCGCTAGCCACCACCGACGCCATTTACGCTCCCGCGCTTCCCAAGAATACTTCGAGGTGGCGCTCTTTAAGTGTACTTGGCTTTAAGACCCTTCTTCACCCCCCCCACCACCACCAAAAAGGGCACACAACCCTATATTCAACCTAAAAATATCTAATGATCCCTTGTTCAAACAACATCCGCAAAATAAAGAAAGGTAAGTTACCCATCATTTTGAAAAAAGAAAAATCAGTGACTTATTTATATGATAAATTATTTCAGTTTCTTGGATAAGTAATTATTTCTTGTGTTAATATAAAAAAAGCTCATCTCCGATTCAGTCTTACTCGATACCGAGTTTTTTGGGTATTGGCGTCACGTGGTGCCTGTGACGTATTTCAAATAATGCACTATTTAAACACACGTCGATGCATACTTTGGAGTCCCTTTAACTTAAAGTCAACTGACCTGTTT
Source organism: Phalangium opilio (assembly GCF_054372755.1). NCBI lineage: Eukaryota > Metazoa > Arthropoda > Arachnida > Opiliones > Phalangiidae > Phalangium > Phalangium opilio. The sequence goes on from NW_028324189.1 coordinate 1,381,384, forward strand.
TGGTAAAAACTTGACTAACTACAGTGATGACCTTAAAATAGAACAAGACCCCCGCAAGTAAATACCAGTGAAGAAAGCAAATGGAAAGAGAGGTTGGTGCGAGTCAGGACTAACGTGGAGAGAAGAAGAGAGATGGTAGTGTCTCCCTTGTTAAGAAAGGTCATTAATTGTAACACTTTGTGTTAACGGCTATCGGTCGGAGGGTTCTCTAAAGGATATCAGTACCATCTACCGGCAAGCCATCCGAGAGTAAGTCCTTAACGATCCATTCAGTCATCGACTTGAAGGACTAGTTTAATAAATGATCTTTGCACTTTACCATCGCTCCGCTCAACATTGCGATACCTATTTCTAAAGATATTCCTTCCACCATCCATAGGTATCATACCAACAACAAGTATGTCAATTATTGAGATCTAATGGAGGAGTTGAACTTAGGCTCCACGGACAAGGTGACGCTGCCTGAATTCCAGAAAGAACTTCACAGCGTAAAATTTTGCTTTAAGGATAAAATATTCTGTAATATGAAATTTTATATAGAATTTTAATGGGAACTCATTCTGACAGTCAGGAAATAGTTTTCAACAAAAAAAGAGCATCGGATGAAAGAGTGTTGTGACATTACTTGTCGAGTCCGTGATTTATACGACGTCCAGTTACAGACTCGATATAAAATTCTCAGGAGAGAAAAAAAATATATATAAAATTCCTACAATACCTATATAATGGCCGTATAAATTCATTCTTCACGCTTTAACCCCATACAAGGCGCTTTTTATCAACAATAAGACATTCAAGGACGAGGGGTCGTCATTATTTGACCATCGGGGTCAGCCAAGAGATCTCCATTTTATTTAACCCTCAAAATACCACAGTGAAACAAGAATCATAGCTATAGTCAAGCAACAAGATGACCAAGGTTTACTTTTATTTATCACGTTTCGCATTCAACATACTTCGAAAACGGTGACCAGGACGGCGAAATGTCGTTAAACATTTTCAACTTGAAATCGCCCAAAGTATACGCATCCCCATTAATTTCTGAGCAGACCTTTATTTTCAAAGACCAGTAATTTAGCAAAACCTTCGTGGAATTTGAGCAAACATAATATTATCTGATAATTTTTTGGTTCAAAGGTTAGCCTTCAATGACATCTACACCAAACGGGCACCAAAGTATGCGTTCCAATCTCGAACTACAGGTCAGCCCCAAAAAATTCATCCAAAAGCCTTTCCATCACCCTGGGTAATATCAAATGAGGTGCCAGCACGCATAAGGCAAAGATTGCCAGGAAGGGGAGAGCTAGGGAAGGTAATAAGAATGGTCTACCGCACGCGGACGACGAATCGTATTAAGTATTGTGACCGGGACTTTCAGAGACCTAGAGATATATACGCTATATTTTTCCGAGGCAGGAAAAATCCGTCTATGAATGCGAAAACGCGTCAGAAAATTTGAAAGAGAGTCACGACTAATGCCCTTTTCTTTGCGGATTCACCTTTTCACAAACCCTTGGGGGTGGGGGAGGGGGGACTCAGAGGAGTCGCACCTGAAGGATCCTAAGGGGGGAAGTGGGTATCGTCAAATCGACCAGAGGGTCCTACGTCCGGAAGAGTAAGACCTTATTTATAGGTAAGGCTTGGCAACGACGCATCTATGGATGAAGCAGCCACCTTTTTTATTATTACTCTTGAAATGATCACAATGAGACCTCCCTGCACGTCGTCACTTCCTCGATCCCCTCGTCGTTGGAGAAGTCGTATAGCCGAACAACCGAACTCTCCTCAGTCGGATTCTCGGACTATAGTACGACCCGAAATCCCAAGCGATTAAGGAACGGAGAAAACCCGGCTTTTTATCCGACATTCCCGACGGAATACTAGATTTAGGCTACGAGACTCAGGGTTAACGCGAGAAATAGTTAACCGTCCAATACCGATGACTTATCAATAATGGGAACGTCGCTTCATTTCTCTTCAAAACAGGGTATTCCAAAAGGGGTAATTAAAGATAGTGGCCACAGAAAATTTTCGCAGCTAAACATGAGTGAAGTGTTAGTACTTGAGTCAACTTGGTCAAGTACTGATTTAAACTGAACTGCTAGCCTATCTCTATGCAATCTCTTGACTCACCAACGGCCTGGCTACACTGGGGAAACGGCAAAAAACAGTTGGATGGTTCCATGGGAAATCAATTTTGAGTCGAAAATGCAACTTCTACGATGGCAGTGTTTTACGGATTACCCCTTAGCTAAGTTAACAATCATTGTATTTCAGTTTGTTACTTAAATTTAAGGGGCCATCCATTAAACACTCCAATCAGTTACTGGGAAGTGGGAAAATGTCACGGAGGTTTACATTGTCGACCCATGGAAGTAGCCACTACCCTTTTCGGAATAACCATTTATTCTGGCAGTCCTGGACAAGGAGGTCCGAAAGATTTCGAACACGAATCTAACGTGTACGTGTTGAAGCGTGCGGATTCGGAAATTCCTTCTTTTTTTACGTGCGATATATTGCCATGGATATTGAATGAGAAAGGCCCGAGTTATTTGGATAAGTCTTTCACCGTCGTCTTCTTCTTCTTCTGGTCTATTTCGCCTTCTCGACCTCAGTCCTCAGTACCCTAACCCTAACGCATGCACCCCGGACTCCTCCATCTCGTACATATATATATTGGTGCGGTGGTGGTAAAGTTGAGGAGGAAAAAAGCTATAAGGGATATTCCTCTCATGCACTGACTGAGAATATGATCCCGGACAATTTGCCAGCGACGGATTCGACCTTTTAAAAAGGGAACCCATCAGATAGAACCATACCATATACTGCGTGGTGAAAGAATGGTATGGTATAGTGGGAAAAAGGGAAATTCCAAATTCCTTCCTTTTCACTTCCTATATAAAACTCATATCATTCTGATTTCCATTTTATACCGCGTTTCTTACGGAAGTATTTAGCGTACTTCCTTTTGTATTTAGACAAATTGAAAGACAGAATTGGTTTTTACTAACCCTTAATAACTGAACGAAACGTTAAAAAAACATCCATAAGGGCGGTCCTATTTTTTATATCTCATATTTTAAATAAGTAACTCTATTCAAAATAAATTCAAATTTGTTATTTTTTGAACCAAAATAGTATTACTCCTATAATTTCCTAAAAAAAAAACACATTTTTTTTCGCTCCATTAAAATCCTATTAATTATTCCTGGAAAAATTCCTATTTTACCTTATAAGAATTTAAATTCTTGGCTGGGCTCCCTGAGCTTGAAAAACATCTACTCCTTATCAAGGGGTAATAGCGTGGTTCACAGTTTCGTTATTGGTGAACCAAATTACCCATACAGAGTCTTTTCAGGAGGTTAATTTTCTCAGAGTCATTTTTGGTCAAAATAGAACGTTTTATGGTGAGTGGGGGAATGGAAGGATGGAGACACTCTTGAGAATGTATTTTCCTATAAAGAAATTGCTCCCACAAAACCTCCCTTAAAATTGAACGTCTTTTGGTGTCGGAATAGAAGGACCCGTACCATACCCGGTAGGTTGGAACCGATCACCTATAAGAGCTTTCTCAAACCTACGAAAATAATAGGTGAGAAAAGAATTGTCACCACTATACCACCCATCGGATTTAGGTGGAGAGGACCCGGGTCCACCCCTTGGCCTTTTATCTCGCTGTCTCCGATATATTTCCCTCTTATGAACGTCTCCCCAGTATAAACACACGCACCAAAGTATAATATCTGATAGGGGAGAAAGTCCCCGGGGCCCCCACAAGGGACCCTTACGAGGCCCATCGTCAGAAAAGGTGTCAGAATACTCTCCGGGGGCTACTCTTTAAAACGGGCCACACTTTGGATATACCACGAGTTAAATACGTTCCTTCAAGAATATTCAAATGTAGTTCTAACTAGTCTAGATTATCTTCTCTAGGGTAGTCCAATCCATTATAGACCCCTTTCCCGGGACTTGTCCCTTAAAGACTACAGTGCAACAACAGCTAATGGCGGCCACTAACAAAGGCGCTGATAGCTTATGGCGGCGCCCATGGTAATATGCACAGTAAATTCCAAGGGGGTTTTAAGAGCGCCCCCAGTGTTGCCAGGACGTTGGTGCGTCACGAGATTGCAGAGAGAAAGGTTTGTTTCAGTTTGATTCAGAACTTAAAACCGCAACTTGACTCACAACAGGGCGTGGTAATATTGCACTGAAGTTTAAGCCGGAATTTTCTGTTACTAAACCATGCTGCTTCAGTATTCAAAGGTAAATTACGTAACTTCATCATGAATTTACTGCAATGCTAGAGAAGTTCTAGAGCTCTCCCTCTAAAGTTAGATGGGGGCGAAGCGATTTATTCTTAAATAGGACCATTGGAAATCCGTATATCCATGTATGGCCCCATGTATACAAATGTAAATATCCGTTCCCTTCCATAGATAGGGGGGGGGGGAGAGAAGCCCATGCATACAGTTAAGTACGAAGCCCCCAATGAAATAGGGCGCCATCTAACGGGAGGGGGGGAGATGGGGTATATTTGTCCGTCAACCTTTAGTATATAGCCTTATCCATAGATATCAATAGAGTATATACCGGACTAAGGCACACGGATTTAGGAGCTATAAGACCCTGGTATTGAGAGAAGGGTGGAAAATCATTCTTTGTCTATGCTCTATTCCATTTTGGATTGAAAAGATTTTTTTTTTTTGCATTGGCTCTTTCACTATTTTATTCCACAACTATTGAAATTTCGGAGGGTCTCCGAGATTGATTCGAGGATATATATATAGGAACTTTGCCTGGGATATACTGGAAGTGAAACACTGGAAATACTTTTCTTTGTGAGATTAGACCTACACTCTGACAGCTGCAGCGATAGGTTAGGATCTTTTTTTCCGTTCATTCATTGAAGAAAACGATTTTATTCATTTGGTGAACCGATCTATTATGATTTTAGCTTTAGCTTCTTTCTGCCAAAAACCTTATAATAGCTTCGTAGGCAAAATAGAAGAAATTTATATATTAGCTGCATGGTTTTCTTTGCATTTTGGGTTGGTTGGGTGTCCTGTTGTAGGTCCCCGGGTTCCCGTACGTGTATCTTGGCTTGTCGAGCAAATATTTTGCAGTAAAAAATCGTGTATGCAAGGGGGAAAATATGTTTCAGCGATATTTTGAGTTTCATGGACTAGTATTGAATCCTATCACGGGATGTTTACAAACGCGCATAGTAGACATATGTTGGTCGTGGGTATAGGGATGTGAGTTACCCAAATACCACGGTAAATTACCCATTTTCACCGCGGTAATTAAACTACCATATCGAATTGCGAAGACATCTTTAAACCAAAATGTTGATACTTTTTGGGTTAATTGAATAATTATAATAAGTTAGTTAATTTTTTGTGGACAATAATTTCTAGGGAGTTTTGACACAAGGTGTTATGTATATCGCAGTTTAATAATTATTTTAACCGACCCTGGTCACGTGTGATTAAAAGGAACGAGTCTTTAAGGGCTATCCCTTGGAATATTTTTCGACTGCTAGTTCATGATATATCTACCCTTTTAATGTCTATGGTTTAACAACGTTACATTACAATGAACCGAGTTTAGCTTAGGGACCTTTTCACAACTTAGAGATTCGGGGGGTCGCCCCCCCCCCATTTCGAAACAAACTCGTTTATATTCACAAAGCCAATTTTATATTGTCAGCTAGTATTCCGTTCCCCCATTGGTTGTAAGTCCTAAATTTGATCATGTCAAACATTGTTTAACTCGAGCCTAGCAGCTTATGGCGCTGAAAACAAGCTTAAAAAATACAAAATCAAAAAGCTTTTAGAGCTACTAAATCTTCTTTGTTCCTTACAATTGTATTAACACTTGTAAGACAAGATTCGACAAGACTTTTTTAAAAAACAAGAAACGATTTGATTATGTAACGTTATATCTACGTGTGGTTAGCGTAGCGTGTAAAGAGGACAAGTTGCCTCGATTTACTTCAATTGAACAATTTAAGAACTTGTGTAACCCACTTTTAAATATTCAAGGGGCAATGGAGGAAGTACATGATTAACCAAAAACTGAGGGAGAGGTCACATTCTGGGGTTATTTTCAAGAAGCATGCACCACTAGAGGCAGTTCGAGTTGGTTAGCCTCACAGTTGTATTGAACTCGGGTTCCGTTAAGAAGTTGCCTAAAAATCCCGCTTCTGTGTGTTTTTTGCTTTCTCTTCAAGGATTTTTTCTTCTTAATTAGTTCTAAACCAAACTTGTTTTTCGTGTATTCATCGCCACTAACTAACAAACACACAAGGCCACCAAAAATTCCGTTTCATAACCTAAGTTGTTATTAAAAAATTTCTCAGGTAGATAAAAACGAAAATCCATGGGAGTTGGAACATTTCTTCTACTGAATTACTTATTCTTTGACATGGAAAATTTTAGTATATCAGCACCATAAAATTAATCCCACTGTTAAGAAGAAGAAAAAAAAATGGTTGGAAATCCCCAAAATGTCCGTGGGTGCCAAAACCTTTTTTGTATCGAATGGAAAAATCGAGGCGAGTTGAGTTTAAGCAGATCGACGACGTTCATTTCCCAGTTTTTGAGAGGATTTTATACTAAACAAGTTTCGAGAGGACTTTAAGAGGAGGGGATACGTACGCACGGAAAGAGCTGCTAGGGGACTCTTTGACGCGATTGACAAGCTAGTCCGAAATAAATCCGTCGGAGCGTTGACAGGCTCCCTAACGTCTAAAGGAGTCCCGTCCTTTTTGCTTATAAGTCGAAGGCTGAGGGATTTTCCAGTAGTGAAGCCACTAAGCATCGTTGATTAAATCCAAAGAATGGCGTTAAAAGTATAATGGACCACTTGTAAACAAGAGTCCGGGGCACCCTATCGTATTTTTCGTAAATAGCATGGATCCACCATGGTCGAGCAAATGGCCAATATATATATATTGAAGTACTCGTTTCGTTCTGTCAAATTCCCCAGAAGAAGCTGGTGGAGGATGGATTTCAATAGATATTTTTTCAATACTGTCACTCTGTTAAAGGGCTTCGGTACTTGGCGACTTTAAATGGCCTTGTCAAATGGCTCATTTCACTTCAAAATGAAAATAAACTAAATGGGAATTAACATACTGCGTCTGAAGACATTTCATTAAAAAATACCCATTGCGCTAAAGTTCTTTATTTGTATTGGGCTGTACGGCCTGCCATTTAAGGTGTGCATTAGATTGCGAGCGAATTTTCAAAAACTAAAACTAAAATTCTTTAACTGGGTTAAAATTATCTGCACATTTTTAAATTCCCTGACGTTTAAATAAATCCAGGCAATATAAATAAGAATAACTGTGGAGTCGACCAAATCCTCTCCTACAGTGATTTACAAATGACATCGATGCAGTAGCGAGAGGGCAAACAAGACCTTTCCTACAACTCATCTTACATTAAATACTCCCTGTTTTCCAATGGATAATATAAAAAGTAAAATCGGGTGCTTTTTCAGTTGACTCATCGAAACTCGGGTGCTATAGTAAGTATTAAACCCTCTTTCACAGGCTTATGTCGCGCTAGTAGGGGCTACTTCCAACCGACCGACCTAGGATAGCGCGGGAATTGACTGTCCTTTTTTTTTTGGAATCCCCATTTTCACCCTACTCATTGCCATTCTACGGGGCCTTTCTATTTATTCCATCTTAGGTTCTACACAGTATAGCTCTCGTTTCTTTTTCGCCTTGACAGTCCCGCCAAGTGCAAAATCGTGTTTTCCGAAGCTCCAAAAACACATAGGCTAGCCTTTCGTACGTCTGTCTTTATGTATATACAGCTAGGGATAATACGGGAAGTGTCGACCATCTAGTACCCAACGCCAGGGAAAAAGCGCCAATAGAGAATTACACGAGTAAAGCAAGCAGTTTTCAGGGTACCGTTCAAACTATACAAGAGTCCAGAGAAACGGAACGGCCTCTACTTACTCTCTAGTGTCGTGCAAACCAAAATAATAAAAAAAGGCTTTGTACATTTTGATAAGAAAAAGGATGAAAGACTCATTGGTCAGACCAATAATTTTAACATTATTAATTTTTCCGGTTCATGAACAAAAGTGTTATGTCTAGTACAAGTACTAGACTTAACATAGCCATAAAGATGGTGTTCAAAAAAGGGGTAATTACAGGATCGAAGTACTGCTAGCGATTTTGTGTCGAAAATGTGACATCTATGACATTTTACTGAAAGTTACAACGTTTTCATGAACTTTATGATTTTAGTGTTTTATTGTTAAAATGTTAACCCCTTAATTAACTTAGCATTGTCTTACTTAAATTTAAGCAGTCGTCATTAAACACTCCGATTGTAACTTATAAACGGTGTCTCTTATTTCAAAATGTTATACAACATTTTCAACTCAAAATGCGCTCATACTTCGGTTCTATCACCCTTTTTCAATACCCTGTGTTTCTGTACGTATCGAATGGATATTTTGAAGGGGAAAACAACCAGGTTGAATTATCTTCTTATTCGTACAAAAACATTGGTTTGGGTTAAGCTAGGCTTGGATAACACGGTACACTGTGACTGTAGTGGTCACTAAGCGAAAACTCAAAGTTAGAATATATAGCTTTAGGCGTCATTGGGAGAGGTTGTTTGGAAAAATCATGACTAGGCAGGGATTAAGGGCTAGGGATCGGATCATCGGTATAGAGGTCAGGAGCGACGTCGACCCCGCAAAAACCCCCGCGGAGATTAAATGTCAGCCAGATTATTGGGGCACCTCTCTGCCATGAACCACTCACCCACGAATAAACCCCTCACCCCATCCACGCACCTTGATACCACCCAGCCACATTTAATCGTGGTCTCTACGCTGCCATGGTGCATGATGTAACTTCCGGCGAAAGTGATAGTAATAAATCCAACATTGGTTTGCTTTGCAGTTCTAGATCGTGTGTTTCAATAGATGTATTGTAATCCTACCAAGTATGTTATTGTATAGCTGTGATAAACCACAATATTGTTCTTGCATAAAAATGGATATCGAGTTAGGGACAGTTCTGTTAATTTCAAAATTATAAATTGACCCTATTCCAGCTGGGGTTTTCTTTGACCAACTAAAGTCATTTGGCCTGAACAATTTTAATATCACTTTTATTTGTATACAATGGTTTTTCTGCTAATTCTACCATAAATTAAAGGGTTTGACCTTTGGGTGTCAAAGAGAATGATGCAGATAGGTTATCATTTGACGAATAAGATTAAGGAACGAGTTTGTGTTTGTCGATCTGAGAGACTGTCCTCACTTTTTACCAAAAAATGCACAAGCTTGAACGCGAACAATAAACAAAATTAACATTAGCGCCACATATGACCCCCATAGGATTAACATTACGTGTCATATTTGGCTCTCTTGTGACATATATGGTGCTTGAAATTTCCCATATATGGCATTACCTGTGCCATAAGTGGCAAGGAAGAAGCTGAGAGGACCTCCCAGGTATAACTGTCACAAAGGAATAGAAAATGGCAACACTACTTTGAAGCGCCGCTAATGGGCTGATAAGCTAATGGTGGGAAAAGTGGTACAATAATACAGGGTACGGATATTTCTATAGGAATATGAGAGAGTTTGTTTGACATTTTAATTATAAAGGTAAGATATATGATTGTGTTAAAAGCAAAAATAGGATAGGCGAACCTGGACTGACTGAAATAAACAAAACCATCATAAGACACCCACTACTACTATCTTTGCAAAGAAAAAAAATGGCGTTAGGTATGTAACGAAAGCGTGAATAGGGTAATAGGGACGTAATCAGCTCGAATAATCTCTCTGGCCGTATAGCCGAGGACGTTTGTTTGACCGGGGTGATCGCTTCCACCGCTACTTCTGAACCATCAAAATCTCGTGAATATTCAACAGGGTAAAATCGAGGGAAGCCACCGTGGAAAAGCAAACGCCAGGGTATCGTCTCTCTCCCGGGCAGTAAAGAAAACCCTAAAACCAAAAATACAGGCCGTGGGCCAAGACACCTTCATCAAGTTACCATAGACCCTAGTTGCGAAAAGTTATAAAGCGGAACTTCGGCCCACAACCCTGAAGCTGCCTGCTATTCGCCGATATCCGTTCGAACGATAAGTAGCGTTGTTCAAATCCTGCACCATCTCCCTTCGTATTAATGCAAAAAAGGAGCATCCGCAGCAAAAACACTTAGAAGAAGAGCTGGATGAGTATTTGGGTGGTAGGGACTGCGGGGACTAGCTGCGGCTACAGGGAATTAATATCGAGCAGTGTTAGTTTTAAATTCGGCCCGTTTCTCGATCGCGTCTACATTTCCTCAACAAGTGGAGTTACACGTGTGTCCGCGAAATGTACATCGCCGCCGCTGTCAAATACGACGATCGTCTTTTTTAATAAAATGTAGATTTTCAGTGGCACCACTATATACGCTGTAGATAAGAACCCAACCGCCGCGTTTCAGGATTAACTCTCAAAGCAAATAAGATTTTACTTTCACACGCGTTTGGGATTCGGTCGTATCCGGTGCATTGTTGCTAGCTATATACTAAGGCCCGCGAGCTTTGCTTTCCCGCACTACGTTAATGCCATGCGGTTGTAACGATGTTTTTGTTTAGATAAAGTGTGGTTTACTACATTAGTAACAATAACCAAAATAATTATAAAATTAATATTTCATAGTTCAGTAACTCACAACGGAAAAAAACTGGCGCATTGTCCAAAATGGTGTCTGCTTCAGGATATTCAAACAGCTCGCGAAAGTACCGAGGCTTAACCAATTTCGTTAAAATTTAACTAATTTCCGAAAGAATTATGCTAAAAATATTTTGAAATCAAATTATACGATTCTTAATAACAATAATTCTCTCTTAATTTGAGCAATTTTGAAAATACTTCCTAAATTATCCACAAAAACACTTCTTTTTATTGTTGGCGTACTTGAATTCATCAGTCGCCATTAAAAATGACGTCACGAAATGATACGTAGCGTGACGTAGACACCGGAAGTTCGAAAATAAGTCTGCGTACGATAGCAGTTACTAAATGTAGCCTGGAGTATCACTAAACTAAACCAATATCAAAGTTCACCATCGATTGCAATATTTTTAGGTCAAAATTATTTGAAAAAAATATATATTTATGAAAGCAAAAACTCTTAAATTCATCCTGAAAAAAAGAAAATAACCGCAAACTACTATACGCACTTATTCCCACTTCACAAAATATTTGAATAAAAATTTATATAATTCGATAATTCGGTTGAGAGAGAGTGAGAGAGTTCAATTTCAATTTCTAACTTATGCTAATCAAAAAAAAAATCCTTTATATAAGAGAGTGAATCTCGAGCCCGCCAAATATTCAGTCAGTTCCTGGGAATAAATTAAATTGGTTGGCGCGAGGGTGCCGAATATATTATAAAAGTTGGGCATATAATCTTGGCTTATATAAAAAAAAATAAGGTAAAACGATACGATTTCATTTTTCAATATATAAACTTTCTAGGCATAATAATCCAATATATCTCCTTACCGGACACGTGCCATTGGAATACAATATTGATATAAATTGGAAATGAAGGCAGCCCAGAAAAAAACCAGGGGGGGGGCGGTCCGACGAAAACTGTAACTTTTAAAGATAAATCGTCCTCTATACATCAAAGCAGCCAGCGCCTAGTAGCATAGCTTTCCAAATCTATAATTTCAATCCTCACGCCTTTTCTAGCAAGCAAATCTGATATGTTCTCCCTTACCACCCTTGCACGGACACCGACCACCTAACCCTGATGGGATTCGTAACCTAAACAAAATAAAAAACATACTGTCCATAATAACGTTACGTCATCTTCGTATAGATCGACCCTGGAAAAATATGCTTCATATCTCAGTACAGGGTTTGCGAAGTTTTACGCGTCCTTTCAGTGGGTAGGTGGTCGGAAGTTGAAGCTGCGTAATACGCAACTCAAGTCAACTTTTCCTCTTATCCAAAAATGGGGGAGGCGTACTTATGTCAGTTGGGCGCAAAAGTTCTTGGGTCCTTTCCCCCCGTATAGCCCATGCAGGCAGTCCATGGTTTGGCGCGTATACCTTTTTTTGGGGTCGATTTAATTAAATACGTAAAGACGGCACGTGTCATGGCACGCGCCGTGGATGAGAAAGAAGCGTGCACCCTAGAATAGAGAAGGAAGAACGCGCCCCCGCCCCCTAACACCTCCTCCTCCTAGTCGCTTTATTATATACCCAGCTTGCGTCACCTACATTTTGGCGCGATGTTGCTCGAGCGCTTCAACGTGAGACCGTTAACACCTTGGAACGGGTCACGAGGAGTCCGAGGAGGAACATTGGACAAGTGACACGCTAAACCCAAGGACTAACGAAGCTACTATCATACCAACAACAAAATAGAGAAATTGAGCTGGAAGAAACCAATATAGAGGAGGGGGAGCCCGAACAGTTAGGTTATAACCCTAGCGCCAAGAGGCACTATAGGCTAGCCAACTCCCACTGCCTCTAGAGGTGCATGAATCTGAGCGCGAGAGAAATAACCCAAGAAGGTGACCTCCCCACGCCTGTAGTCTTTGCTTATCTTCTAGAAAAGACCTATCCCAGAAGCCTTAAGCGGTACCATTGCCAAAGCTAAGCCCATGAAGTTTTATCTAGGCACTGACTGGTCTATTTATATCACGAAGGAAACGTATCTGATTTCCAAGGCGCTAACGGTCTACAGAAAGCGCTTTTTCTTGGTCGGCATCCGCTTCGGCTTCTGGTATAGTATAGTTTTTAGCAGCGCAAGTTCCAAAAGAGAAAGTTAGAGCGAGCGAGGCACGTGCGATTGTCGTATTGGTTAAGAGCTTAAGGGCACTGATGTATTACCGGCGCGCCATCTACTGAAAGTATTGGGGAAAAAGTGCGGCACTGGCAATCTCACCCGATAGGCAAACACAGATACTCATTAATATTGGTATGGATATCAGCGATATTAATAAAAGGGAAGTCCGCCTGGCAATTCTTCTTCTTCTTCTTCGTTCTCTTCTTTTTCTTATAGAAAAGAAGGGATCGTACAAAGATGGTAGTGGGTGGGGGTAAGTTCTTCGGGGCTACTTGGCCCCTTTTAATTAATTTTTCGGGTTCTTATTAATCTTTCTTCGCTGCTTTAGCAAGATCCTCAAGAATTTCTTCCAATTCGCCCTAACACATTTTTTATGGGTCAGGCATTTTTTCTTTTTTTTTACCAGCTTTTTTCCCACCGATAGGTGGTGCTTTTTAATTTAACAAGGCCCTGAAAATTGGCTGTTACGCTGGTGTACACATATTTACAGAATTCTTTTTTTCAGGCAACCTTACATCCCCTATAAAGAGAGGCTGCATGCGGAGTCTGGTGCTGCGTTACGTGAATCATTCCAAAATCTATACCTTACGCCTACTCTAAAACATGTCAGTCATATCAGAGTGGTCCCCCTGCCTAAAATTTTCACCTCTATTATAATATTCAATACAGTAGGGGGACGCGTACGTCGTCGAACTTTCCACGTGTAAATTAGAAAATGTGACGGATTATACTTCGTGGCTATTTTTAATAAATCTGCCATTAAGATTAGACACGGTGTTACCCGTTCTAGAGGGCCCGCGCTTTAAGTGATAGCCCCTTTTTCTAAAAACCCCAAAGTAAGTAGATATGGGTAGAATTTTTAGATGGCTTCTATTATATACAGTCTTATTATGTTGTTAAGTTTGTCTGTCCGAACGGTTCCATGTAGGAGTTAATCATGACCACAATCCCGGAGAGCTTCGGAAGGAGCAACTTGTTTTACGCGTTTTGAAACTAGATGTTATGGAAAAAGGGGGAGAAGTACCATCGTGCGGGTGTTCTGAAAGGGGATAGGGATGAAACAGGGTCTGTTCCATCCATGCAGGAGCGTTATGCAATCTCATATCTCTTTTTCCGTTCACTTCCCATCCAGGCATCTCTCTCTCGCTCACTCTTTCTTTCACTCTTCTACCCTTGTACCTTCTCGACGTCCTGGTTTTTACAAGGGAGGCCCTGGCGTCTTCCCCTTTGTAATATTAAGTGCGAAGGGACTTAGCGATCCAATAGATGGCGTTGGGGACTCTATAGGCGTAAAATGACCCTGAGGGAAAGTCCGCCTATCGTAGAAGAAACGCGGATAGAGATTACGTATGTTTTATTCATGGAGTAAAAGAGCGAACCCAACACTGCCTGCCTGCCTTCCGTTCGCCAACGGACACTGCAGCCTTGTTGGACACTAGCTGCTGCCGCTCCTCGGCTTTCCTACATCCCTGCAGTCTCTTTCAAACACGGAAAAATAGCCTCCGAGGAATCTCTCGGAGCGGAAAAAACCTTCCTCGCTGTCAACGTCTAACAAACACTCTGGTCATCATCATTCTTATACGCGAGAAAGAAGAACCCGTGCACGGTCCTCAACCAACCAACCCTCCAGCCAGATAACGGCCAAAGCCCGTTTATCTCAACCTAACTATTGTCCATTCTTTTGTAAGAACTTGGAATATTTTAGCATACCTTATTGGAAACAACGAAGCATCTCGTTACTGACGTATCTACCTCTAACGTCGGGTTGCTTATGAAAAAAACCACGTAGACATTATGCATGCAGTGTTAGTTAAACATTACTGAAACGAAAAACGCCGCGTTATATAAATTATCATGTCTCAATGTCATTGGTCAGTGTTATCTATCTATGACTATATGATGACCAGTCTTGCTCATCTTTGAGTTTGTTATAGCTGACGCAGTCTTTTAAACTGATATATTTTAATTTTGGCTAATATAACCTTTCCCCAGTTGATATTATATATATTTAAGGAAAAGTGTGTTTATACGAGGATGAAGTATTGTTCAAAAGCGTTAGAAACTGTAAATATTGCAAGCGGCGGCGTTAATGGGAAATATTTTTCAATAAGAGCATAGTATAGGACCTTGGGAAAAGTATAATGATAGATATACCTCGAAACCCGAGTATAACGAGTACTGCTGGGGTCATTTTCAAATATAAGCCAGTATATATACGTGTTGTCTTAAGGAACCCTGGCCGGGGTGACTCTTTAAGAGTGGATGGTGCCAACGAAGGAATCTCTCTATTGTTGATATCCTCTAAGTAGGGTAAATATTATGAATCAAAGAGCTAACGTCGTACCGCCCCGCCCCCAGTCGCCGTGGTACCAAGTGCAATTGTTGTCTTTAAAATTTTCACCGAAAACTTTCATTAGAAGACTCCTTTTCGGAATATTGTTTACGAATTGCCATTAGGATAGTGCCAAGAAGGATGTATGGTGGTAGGGTGCACTAAATTGGGATTATAATTCGTTACATTGTTCGAAAGGCTTAGCTTCGGCTATAGCGCAGCACCCCGTTTTAAGAATATACTGTATTCCTTTAGAATAAGTTTCCATCCACTTGTCGAATGAAGCCAAAGACGGCAAGCAACCCCTTTATGATCAGCTAGAATTTTATAAACTCTACAAGAATATTTAGTTATCCTTAAAAGTTTTAGGGTTGCCACATATTTTTCTTTTCAAAAATTCTTAGGCTTATCCGAGTTATTCCCGATCGAGTCAAAGAAATTATGACAATTTTAAACGTCCCTGACTTTTCCATGACATTTTACATCCATTTCCAACTTCCTTAACGTTTCCAGACTCAGAAATCAACTCCGCATAACGATTTCTTCCAATTACACGATACGAATGTTCAATAACCATCAGATTGAATGCAGACTATATTTATATATGTTTAGTATGTTTCTTCATAGACGAATTGAATGAATTCGGGGTTCCAGGGCGGTCCTCTTTTAACCCTGGCATCCACAGATCCCATCTTCTAATTAATTCAAAACCAGTGTCTTAGAATTTTCTCCCCCGGTCCGCGTATTCTCCCACAATCCCTAGCAGTTTCCTTCCAAAACACAGATAAGGGAATAATACTTTCGCGCATTTTCCCTTTCGCAAAGCCCACTTAACAAAATTTTGACACGGGTAGGACCCCCCTTCGCACCCACGCTCCGATTGTATAATAATCACCCTGCAGAATAATTTTCGCAGAAAGGCACGCGTGCACTGGGGATCGTCCTATGAAAAGCGAAGGAAGGGGGTACGTAAAGGTTCGCGTCATCAGCGTGCGAGGCATTATTGTAATTAGTTGCTTAGATTTAACATTCATCGAAGTCTCGGAGTCTTTTCTAGCTAATACTTTAGTTCCCGCGTCTCCCTATTTTCTAATAAGGACTCGTGGGAGGAAATCCAGGCTTGGACAAACCTTTTGCTTCTTACGGAGAATTTCTAGAAGCTGGTAACTAGATGTTAGGCTTAGAGATTCGCGACAAAAATTAGATCAAGGAACGAAACACCTAGGCCTACCAATCATCTTTCACTTCTCACGCGTGGAATTGACAGAGCACGTGGAATTTTATATAATCCCTCGAGGTTAAAGCGCGTGACGCGAAGTTTCAAGAAAGGCTTAAGGAACTTTGGCGGGAAAACTTCTTTAGCCGAGCTTCTAGTCTGCGGATGGTGCTTGGGCGCAGAATGGGTGGGAGGTAGCTATATAGGGGGTGTCGATTGGGTTAGAATCGTAATGAGAAAGGCTTTATGAAGTTTTAATACAACAAGCGTCGAAAAGGATATTCGTTGGGCCCATCAAAATCCCTGACAAAAGACGCGACCAGTTAGTTCCCTCGGTAGCCCAGCCAGCCAGCCACCCGTCGCTCCGAAAAGAGAATCTTTAGTGGGGACGGAAAACCACAGGCGTGCCTTGTTAAACAAAGATGCCGATGTTGAACAGCGGATCATAAACACGAGCGCCTTAAACCAGGCATCAGGCCTTTTCTTCTTTCTTTCTGCCTTTTCCATAAAAGAGAGAAAAGAGAAGAGCCAGCCTAGCGATGGTTAGTTATGTCACAGAGAGGATGGTGGTGGTGGTGGTACACGGATAACCCTAGCTGCCTTTTAAAAGGGCACACTTTACTTCGACCCACAAGCCCCGAAACTATTCCCTATTCATTCTGGAAAGAACTATGGGTATGGGAACGTTTTCACTATTCTCAACGATGAATTAAGGCCGAGTTAATATTACCTTGACACTTTTCTATTGATTCGAAAAGGCAAGGCAGATTCTCCAGGCTGCAAAACCGCAATAACAACAAGACTGGTGGACGGTCTGTATGGAGCATAACCTAAGTTCTTATCTAAGCGTCATCTAATTGCGGCGTTCACCGTGCAAGCTAGTCCACATTAATTTTTATATCTACTTCCGGTGGTACGGAATTTTGTCGCTGTCGAGCTATAGGGGGCTAGCTCCGAGAGTAACGTCAGGTTATTTTCATATCTAGCTGTCGAAATCCTTTTCCGGGAGCGCGGGCGGTCAAATCCCAGGAGTTCTTTATTAGGAAGAATGGAGGAATAATGCTTGGAAACGGACGGAGCTCCCCATCATCATCTTTATTCGGAACCCACGCATTGTTCCGTGGCTCGGGTTGCCGGCTAAATTATTCTAGCCTGGGAGAGATACAAGCGGATACAACTACCCCGTACTCATTCTCTCTTTAAAGGATCTGTTAGAATTTGTGTTGGGGGTACTCAAATCTCCCTTTAGTTTTTTCTCCTCCTGTCCAAGCTTTTGTTTCTAATTACAAAATGAATTTAAAGAAATAATTCTTGTAATAAATTTTGACAATTAATTAAAACGAAATCATGAACGAGATCAAAAGGTCATTTGAACGGAAATAAGACCTTTCCCCTCTGCGGAATTCCAAAAGAGAAAATCGAAGAATGGTATATAGGACGTACGCCTCGCTAATGTCTCTGTTTGCCGTCAGTCGGCGCTAACACTAGTATTAATGAATGTCTAGCTGACAAGCTCATCTATACTACTTTCCTAGCCATCAAGCTATCGACACTCGAAAAACCTTAACCGAAAAAACCCCCTTATTTCCTCAGTCCTCTTCTTCTTATCCATTTCCTCTCTCTCTCAACCAAACAACGTGAGTCTTATTCCGGAGACGACTCGAAGCTATATCGAGCTTAACAAGGACTGTGTCCAAGAAGGGGACAAAGACGTTCAAACAAACTGGATGAGATTGTGGCCTTCCCAAAGTGCATGCACTGTTTCTACGTGTATATTCCTTCTTCATTGGCTTTAAGTTATAAAAGAAGACAGAAACAAGTTGACCCAAGACACAAAAACATTTTTTTTAAATAAATAAATATAGCCGAAATCCATTTAAACCTGCACTTAACAGTGCTCATTCCCTAATTTAAAAGTTAAATACTACATTTAACAAACAAATACACATCCTTTCTAAAGCATATTAAAGAATGTGCAGCATTTGTTTGAATTTATCAATTACGAATTTGTGAGGCATTTCAACCAGCCACCCATGAAGTCTCAAACCAATAGTTTTGGCAACAGTAAGATTATAGAGGCGGTGATTGTTGGGGGTATACGAGGCAAAAGGGTTTCCACTTCTTGCTAAGTGCGTTTCGCTGTTTTTGTCGCGGACTTAAGACGTCGAGCCCATTCTCTTTGGCAGGCCTGATGGCCGTGTCGCCTTGTTGGACACGATGGCCGACAACTTGTTACGGCGGTTGAGGTTTTTAGCCCAAAAGATTTCTCCTTCTTATACCCGCGGCACTTCCGTATACTTGGCTACCACCCCCTCCCTTTGCTCCATCAAGTTTTCTTCTTATATACTTAGTGACATCCAATTTCATCCCCCCGGTCCATAAGAGAGACTCGCTTTCTTTGAAACAATGTTATAAGAGCTTCTCTACCAAACTAATAATTCTGTTGTTATCTTACTCTGAATTCCACTTTAGGGTTGCCACCAAAATTTCAAATAAGATTTGGACCCCTTTTCCTGTCCTGTAGCACCTTAAAAAGCGTATCAAACTGATGGTAAATGTTGATAAGGATAACTTATAAGGCGAGATGCGTGTCAACATGTAATCTGAAATAAGAAGGGCTAGCTGACAGATTTTCATTTTAAATCCTTATTCAATCCCCTATTGGAGAGAGAAAGATACAGAGAGGAGCTGGGTGGTGATGTCTGTAATTAACTTGATGAAATGGGTCTTCTGTCCCAACCATAAACGATGGACCCTGAATTAAGTTCCCCATAGACTATGAGAAGGGAAAGGTTTTGGGCTCCCCATAAACGGCTTAAGAGCTGTCTAAACCCCGTGAAAACGAATTTTCTCCCCTTTTAAGCCTTAGGGATGCTATTTCCAAAGTTAATAAACGTTCAAAGTGGAGGTTGCGTGGCGTTGAATGAGGTAGCATTAACAAACTTAAAATCTAATTTTGAGTCAAAACCTCCCAAACAACATCCCCTTTAATTTACTGCAGACTTATAAGGAACACCCTTAAATTCCTACCCATGCTGTAATTAACATCAGTTTTAATAATTTTATACCAACCTCCTGATGTATGTTCCATTAACCTTGGAGGCAAGCCAACGAGGTACTAGCCTACAGTCTAGTCTGTCTAATCATTTAATTATCCTTACGGCATTGGGCGAGTAATTTAGAGTCAATCCCTGACTCTCAGGGTCTCCTTACGTATTTATATGGGCTTCCAAAGGGGGCCCAAAAATACGTTACGCTCATATCGCGGCCGGGAACGTTACTGATGATTACGTCCAGTATTTAGGCTAAGGGAAAGGCGATTCTATGATAAATCAGCAAAGACAGCTTAAAGGGGGGGCGAACGGTGCAGGGGGAGCTAGACTAAGCGGGAAAGCGGCGGTTATGGCGCGTGGGTCCTTTACGTAATATTTATACAGCACTATGGTATTATGCTCACTATACGGTGCAGAGTATCTGGATTTTAATAATCCGAGATGTGATGTCATCGCGAATTCCACAATGTATAATAGCGCACGAGGGGTTCCAATTGTGTAACGTGTTTTTCAAGGTTTTAATCGATTTAATGGAATATTCACGACTCTGTTCTCTGTTGTAAAGCCATGTATAGCGTGTTCTTAAAGGGAGTATAACTTATATAGATGGAAAATTGCGTCTGCTACGGGAAGCATGCGTAAATGAGGTAACTTTTATTTAGGTATAAGGGTGTCACAGATGGTTAAGAGATTTTTAATTTTAGGGTTTTCATTTCAATTTGTGTGTTTATATTATCTTTAATAATTAAAATTCATGCCATGAACTAATGCTTTGATATTAAAGAAGGAGGTCCGGGGACCCAACGTTGATTACATAGAGAAAAAATTAAGCAAAGACATACGAAAATTCAATAATAACCCATTCCAGTAATTTGTGTAGATAAGCCTCTATGGTTAATTCCCTCGCACCAAATTACACAAGTAGCGCCGCTAGAGGCAGTGCGAGTTAATAAACCGATCCCCCGCATGTAGTGAACTTGGGCTCCATCTGGCGTTGCGTATTGGCGCAAGGGAAATAAGTGGGCATTCTCCCGCCTCTGTGTTGGTTTAATGGAACGGTCTATAGATGTTTAGTTCCCTTGTGAAGACAATGCAGGAAAATTTCCTTAGTTTTCCTTAAAAATCTGGCTCGATTTTTCAGGAAAAACAATTTTCTATAATAGAGAATTTATAACAATCGGAGGGAGGGGGCTCCTTGAGTCCATTATTTGGGTAAGTTTAATGACGACTACAAATCACGCGCTGCGGGGAACACGAGTTGGGAACAAGGGTCTTATACTGCAAAATAATAATCACCCAAGTTTCAGCTAAAATTGAGTGTTTCGAAACTTGTTTAACAAGAGAGCGAACATCGATAACGGTGGAAATTTTTCATATTCTGTATATTTTGGAATTAATATCCCAAAACAGCTACATAGGCGGGAGGGAGAAAAGGGGATTTGCGTGTTTTACAAGCCCGTATAACAGAATCTTTAAGCTTAACAAATGACTATAAACTTGTTACAAAATTTTGAACGAAAATCCATAAATATTACATTGAATTTTCTGCCCCTTTCTGAACTCTTTGGAATTAACACAACAAACATAATGTTCCTTGGTTGCTTTCATTTTACAGTAATTTCAAAACTTGAATTTGCCTGAATTCAATATTGAACGCAGGTGCTTTGGTAGGTGAAACGTTTCAGCATAATTTGTTTAAATCATAATTAAGCCTTATCTAGGATTAAAAATTTGCATAATGACAAATTCAAATATACTACCTTAAAGTAGATATTAAGTAATACGAATTGGCGCTAACAAAAATTGGATACCTCAATTAGAAGTCGAGAAACGGGATACAGCGTTCTAGAATATTACCCTATTTCAGTTTAATCTTTAAATAAATATTAAGGCCTATGAATTAGCGTCAAGAAATATTGGATAGTTAAATTACAAGTCGAGAATCAAGATGAAAAACGTTTCGAAAAAAACCTCTCTCATTTTTCAAAATAAAAAATAATGAATATCAAATAATATACACACAACAGAATAAAGCGGCGATAATCTATCTTTCATACAAACCTAAGTACATCTATACTACGCAACTTCTCAACTTCTGTATACTACCACTAAGCAAGTTCTCCAAAATCACAGAAACCAGAGTCATAGTCATCATTAAGTATAACATAAATTCTACGAAACGAAAATGACCATGCATTGAGATCCATTTAAAAATTCCGAGTTATACAAGCATTTCTTTTCTTCCAAAAAATCTGGTATACCAGCTCAAGGAGTATAACTTCCTTTTTGGAGGTTATATTACCAAGTTGCTTTAATACATTAACATCCTTCGAAAGAACGACCACCCCCGCATTACAAAACTGCAATTCCAGAAGAGAAGTAATAATAAAAAAGGAAAGAACTTGGAGTCACCGACTTCTCAGGGTCCGGGAGGTGTGACTAGTAAAAATATATTTACCTCCAAGTCCGTTATACAAGCGATTCTTCTCTCTTTTGGACTTGATTGCCCTATAATTTGATTCATTCCCCCCCCCCTAAGCTGCCGTATGACTTAAGTTAAATCCGGTATATACAACTAAATACATTCAGAAACAACGCATGACACTTATCAATGATAAAATATACTCTTAATGGTTCTTCCCTCTGGAATGGATCGGACCACAAAAGAGAAATTAACACAGAGAACATATCTGGTCATATTTTGTTTTCATTAAAGGGGCTATAGAAATTTTATCCCCCTTCTCTCAGCTTAAACCTCAGTGGAGGAGTCAGGTAAAACCGATTTCCAGGAGTTTTTCAGGTTTTTTTTTTCATATATGGAGTTATAACAACTGGACTGGTTGAAGCAACCCCTTCAGAAAAATTTACTCAAACCTCACAAATTTCCCTGAGTTTTCCCCTGAATTCTACTAAACATTCTTAACTTCCCTGAGTTTTCCCTGAATTTTACTAAACATTCTTAATTTCCCTTAGTTTTTTGTCAACGCATGCAAAGTTCTACGAATTCCTTAATTTGCTAGTATGCCAAGTACATTCAGAAGTCCTCTCGTGCTACAAGTAAATACTTCGCAATGCAACGTACAATATAAAATTGTTTCTACTTTAGCTTATGGATTTTTGTTATATCATAATTTTCACACGAAAAAAGAGCAGTGCAGCATTAAGGTGTAGAACAAAATTTGTAAGCAAGTGCATGTATACGCATCGCGATAGTGGTTTTCGATAAGACACAAATTGAACGTATATAAGTATTAGGACAAAGAATTAGGTCTCTCAAAGGTTTTCATTGTTGAAACGACCGAGTACATTAACAATGATAAGTGATCAAGGAAGCGTCTCTCAAATGTTTCGAGTAATTTGCACCCCCGTCGTCCTGGTCCTAGTGTACGTACATTCATTTCTGTAAATCATTGGTGGATAGAAAATTTGGGATACCACGGTTACGAATATGTCTGTCTGTCTGTCTGCCAGGGTAGACCACGTCACGGAGCTAATTTAGAAACGTTGACGTACGGTACACCTTGTTCGCGTCGTGATGTTCTGATGTTCGCCATCGAGGGAGTTTGCCCAAAAAGGTAAATTACAAGCGCGCGAAAAAGTTAAAGAAAAAAAAAGTGTTATTTTTTAGTTTGTATCTAGTGTTAAGTTAAAGCAATGGCGTGTATTCATTGTTGTTGCATGGAGTCGGCTTGATAAAGGTTTGGGACTCGCCGTCGTCGAGTAATGCTGGGAAAGCGCTCGGAATATAACTAGGGCTTGCCGAGTGCCGACTATTCCCCGAAGACGTAATTCGGGGTTTGGACCCCTCATTAGATCTTCAAAGATGCAAACATTCCCAAATGGACTGCGTGAAGCAGCTAGCTAGCTAGCTATAGCCGTCAAATTCTAAAGAATCACCGATGTTGCCTTTTTTTGGTTTTTTTTTTGAAACTTTTGTCGCGACTAAAGTATATGAGACGTATATTAACAGAAACATCAAAACATTTCCCGAAGGTCTTGTGATTTATTTGTATTACCAAGGTAATTAAGCTACCGAATAAAAAGTTAATCCCCATCCAGTTTCTTTCTCGTATTTTCATATAATTACCACCAATAAGTTACAGAATGTATTTTAAATGAAATGCCATATTCAGGAGTTCCGATATTAATTTCTCAAATGATTAAAATCCTAATTTTGTATATTAAAATGGGAAAAGAGCCCAATTGTTTTGTTTCGCGCCAAAACTTGGAAATATTTTGTCACGTGCGCTACACGTTTTCGTGCGTGCTTCCCAATTTGGCGCCAAACTTGGAAATATCTTACGTCTCGTGCGCTGCACCTTTAGATACACGTGTTTCACCCAATTTGGCGCCAAACTTGAAATATTTTACAGCTCGCGCGCTACAACACGTTTTCATACACGTGCTTCTCTCAATTTCTTTTCGTATACTTCGATAGTTACCAGTAGGTGGTATAAGAATTTCAAGTTTCTACCAGCAAGAAAAAAAACTTCACCCAACAATAAATATTAAAAAGAATGGCCACCATAATTCCGCGAATTTCGGTATAAGACGATCCACCCATCGAAATCATACCAAGATCTACTTGTAAATAGGCATAAAAGCGGACATCTCCAACTATAATTTTCATTCTTTTTCATATTTACATTGCTTTTGTTGGCGTTTAAAAAAACGATACCATCTTTTATATACTTAAACATTACCCAGCAGCAAGCAAGCAAGCAACTTTAAATTTCAATAGACGTTTTTTTAACCTGTAATAAATATACTAACCCGACGTTATCAAATAATACTGATATACTTTTCGTTTAATCTATACCGGAAACTTCTTCTCAAAATCAGTGTACCATGCATATCTAGTTGTTAATTTACTTTACAGCTGCAGAGGCTGTTCATTGCCAAATACATCGCTGTAAAAACAAATTCGGTGTGTATCTTACATTGACGAAGCGAGTACCTACTACCATAAGTTTATAAGATATCCTACTAAGTATGACACTTAGTATACTTCGTAATGCTAGAGACTTACAGCTCGAGCTAGTTCAAGAACGACAAGCGAGAATTGATTGGCTACACTCGATGGTTAATTTTGCATCCCATTACCCTAAATCTATGACCTACCTCATTCACTTCATGACAAGCTCCAGTTTATAACCAGTGACAAACTTATGGCGAACATATCTTATGAACTTATACGAAGAATGACTTGTGTCGTGATTGCTATATTCGCGTAGGCGTTAGAAGAACCGAACTGGGGCGAAATACGAAATTGTATAAGCAAATATACGTGAGCATTTCAAGTTCCCTTGTATGAAAAAAACTACTGCTCATACACCAGGACTCCTTGATTATAGAGTAAGCTGCCGATGAAACTGGAAAATACCAAATTAAAATGACAACGCAGACATTGGTCTGGAAGAGAACAGAAAATTTGTTCTGCTTGATATAGAACCGACTGAAATACTTTGTTTGAACAAAGTTAACACGGTATGTCTGTTTTTTTACTTTATTTCCATTACAAGGAGGCAGTCGAGTTACTTTTTTTTATGATGTCGCGAATAAAGAGAATCATCGAAGCGATTCCCCAGAAATTGATGACAAATTTCACTTTCGATCAACTGTTGACGATTCTAAAATATACGTGGGACAAGATGGTCACGTGGTCATAAATTGTCGCGTTTATCAGTTTCGTATGAACTTGATCATGCTGTTTATTGTGGAGTATTTTTTATCGGAAGAAAAATTAAGGTTTAATTAAAAGAATGTATATAGTTTACGGAATGGAGCATTCCTACCACTAACACAAGGAGACCAGGCGACTTAGAGCGTAAAATAGCAGACGATTTTACGCTCTAAGTCGCCTGGTCTCCTTATGTTAATGGTAGGAACCCTCCATTATACTGTAAACTATGTATTATAATGCAGCTTGATCTCCATTAGTAGAAATTTTCAGGCGAAAATGCTTAGTTATTTTAATTTTAATTAATATGTGCTAATTAATAACTAATGTGAACACAGAAGTACACGATACTCAAATAAAATAGTTTCGGTTCATACTTCATAAATTATGGTCCCTTACAAAATTTTCAGCTGGTATAAAAAAATTGTAATGTCTCTATTGAGATTTCTTTAAACTTCTCAAATTCTGAGTTGTAAAACCGATGGAAAAAAGCTCTCAATATATACACCATGGAAAAAATATATAGGTATACAATTGTATATCAAGGAAGGGTTTTTTTTTCTTGAAGTCCAGTCAATGAATAGACCAAATATTTTGGGATTCAACGTGTAGAAGGAGGGTTTAAGAAGGTTTATAGTAAAATGTTTTGGGTGAAGTCTAGCGTGTCGACCAAAGCTAGAAAACAGAGTTGTTACATGGAAGCTTAAGAGAGATCTCAGGTGTCCGAATGAAAAGGTCAACACGTGTGCATTTGACCACCGTGAAGAATTTTTCCATATTAAAAAAAAATAAGCGTGAAAGCGTTTATAGCTTCTTTATAAGTCCCCGGCTTCACCCACCTAAAATGGTTAAGAATTGAACGCGATATTTCTCGGATTGTGTTGTTCAGTTTGTTCAAGGCGGGGGTGTGGAAACACAATATTAAGATTATCAAGTTAGAAAATAAAGTCGATCGACCAATTGTCGAATAAGCTATACGCAGCGAAATCGAAAGAACCGGAAAAAGAGTATACAATACCTGTATATGCCAAACCAAAAAAAAAGGTGTTGGGTTGCTTTGGTTATACACGAGGAATGTTGCTTTGTGTTTGTCAAAAATAATCTGTAAATAAAGAATTTGACCAGAAAAATGTGTAAATCTAGACTGAAGATGATTTGCACCAGAAAGAATAAGTGCACGTGCGTTTCAAATTTTCACTTTTAAAATTTTGTCTTTCAAACAATTTCTTTTAACTCATTCATTATTATTATGGGTTAGTGACCTGTATTTTATGCAATTTTCTTAAAGTTTTTGAGATTCTAGTGCTAAATGTTTTGAGTTTTATGTACAAAAGGTGTGACAAGTCTACCATAAATTAAAAGGTGTATGCGTTCTTAGGGTTAGAGCTATCAGAAATATGAATATTTTGTTAAAGAATCCGAAATAAATTTATTACCAATAAAAATATCTCATTAAGCTTTGTCTAATTGCAGTTTCATCGGCAAAGGAAAGAAACTAAAGGAAAGTGGAAGAAATTGGTGGAAACTCATTGATGCTGTCAAAAGTTTTCACCTCTTTCGCTGGCTTGTAAGAAAAAGAAAGAAGGGGGTAAAGGGTTGTTGGAGGAAGGTCCAAATGGGTTCTTTCTTAAAAGTATCAGCGGCAGATGCGTTTGATACGGGTGGGTATGAGCCCCCGGAATAATGAATAAAGAGTATGGAAAATTGAATAGGCTCGTGACCTAAGATTGCTAACGAGACTTTGGCCGTGCGGGTAATTTGTAAGAGAAGCATCGTTTAGAGGACGTTAAGGGAGGTTAGGACCTTCTTTATTAAAAGAGGCTAAAAGAAGGTGAGGCGTACCATAAAACTTCAAAGTCCCAGAGTGCGGCAAGAACCATCCAAGGCAAGGCATAGCATAGGCCTTTGCCAAGAACAATTAGTACAACACCTGTAGTGAATGGAGGCGCGAGCTCCTTTAAGAAAAGAGAGCGGGAAAGAAAAAAGGCGGGCCTGCACCGGCTTCTTAATGGCGCGTACCATTTAAAGACAGAGGGTTAAGGGCGGCTCGTCGTGGGTTGAGGATTATTTAGAGTTCATCGTTTGGCACTCTCTGTATAAGGCTACAGTTTATTTCCGCAGCCAAGGCCTAATCGAATCCCCCCCATCTCCATGCACCTCCCCATTTCTTGAAAAGTCCCTTAGGAGTTTCACCGTAGGTTTTTCCCGCCAGAAAGCAAAATTTTGTTCCCACCAAAGTTGAAACTTAACGAAAGGAAAAATTCCCGAAAGAACACTAGCTTTCTTGCCTTGATAATTTATAGTTTTTTAAGTGGCACCAACTGCTGATAATTAAACTTGGGAATGGTTAAGAATAAGGATGGGAAAGGATCGTTTTAAGCAATTCCTACTGGGGTATTTTTCTTCAAATGGCGCCACTTTAGACAAAGAATACACAGGAGTAAACTAAAGGTAACGATTTTTAAACAATATCCTAAGCTTGCTTGAAACTTCTTAAAATTTAAGGTCAAATCCTTGTTAGTAACCAAAAACTGCTTCTCCTTTGGTAAGGTCCTTTAGAGGAACCCTTGAAGATTGATTTTACGGTTTTACCTGACCATAACAAAAAATCCTAAATGTCCACAATGGGGAAGCAAAGCCAAACTCAATTAGGTGAACCCGTGTACCGTACCGAACCAACTGACAAATTATTTTACCTCCTAAAAATTCCGGAATAAGTTATGGATGGCGCTGGCTTGAAAGATGCTCCTTTGAAAAGCGACTTATAAATCTAAAAAGAAGGCGATACCTTTCAGGTGGTTGGGGTTATGGTTCAATTTATATTCCCTGTAGAGAAATTTTAGCCCGGGGCTATAGGGTTGGGTATAGCTTTTGTCATCATTTATGGAAGCGGTTCTGTATACATGGAATTGAGAAGTTAAAAGGTAGTCAGTCACTTTAGCCCGATGCCATATTGGGCTGGAAAACAGTCAATTGGGCTTCTTTTGAGTCCTGAGCGATTGAATTGAGAAATATGCATGCATCTTGGGCAGAAATCCTTCATGTTTTGGGGTAAAAAAAATTTTTTCGGCTTTACTAAGTAGTTTTTAGAAAAGGTTTGGCTGTAGCTTGGAGAAGGGAAGTTTGCTAATGGAGTGGGATAGTTAGGGGTCATCCGTGGGTAAAACCGGGGTACTAGGGGTAAACGCAACAGCCCTCTGGTGTTAGAGCTACAGAAAATGCTACTCCATTATAAACTTCTGTTATAATGCTGGAGAACTACGCTCCCAAACTCAAGATATCAGATGCAAATTATGTTTAAATCACAATTAGATTATACCTAAACATATCTAATATTAGCAGCTGTATTCCCAAAATAATAATTCAAAATTATATACACTTTTCATTGGTAAAATTAAACCAAAAAAAAAAAAAGTAATAAAAACGTTTCAAATTCAGGCCGGCCCACGAATACAATTGAACAGTCGCGACCTGAATTTTTGTCAAAAAATATAATATCAACATTACCTCCTCCATGGCAGAAAACTAATACATAAAGCAAACAAAAGGTATCTTCCAGTTGGGTCAAACCAACTATCAATATCACCAGCGAAAAAGAAAACTGCAAATCTTGAGGGAGTCGTAAATTTTTTAAAAGTTGACACACAAAAAGTGTTCCTAATTCGTAGAGAGAGAACGGTCTAGTATAACTCAATCTCTACAATTGAATAGTAACAAAAGTTCATAAGATATGTTCCTTCGATAAGTTTGTCACTGGTAACTTAGAAACTGGAGCTTGTCATGAAGTGAGTGAGGTAGGTGACGTAGGTCATAGATTCGAGGTAAAGAGACGCCTGGTGAATTGTTAAAGCGATGTCAAAGGCTTAGTACACACTAAATAGAATAATGGACTACATAGGGAGGTTTCAGATGGGATAGTACGTCACAGCCTCCCAAGTCTTACCGCTGTTCTGGTCGCCATAATGGGTGGTCTTCGCTTCATTCCTGCAGTTTAAACCCACCAATATGGCAGCGTAAATTACGTCACGAGACTCAGCTCCTCCTCCAACTGAAATCTCTCTATAGTCAATTCTCGCTTCCGTCGTTCTCGAACTAGCTCTCAATAATAAGTCTCTAGTATTACTAAGCGTCATACTTATGGAACATATCTTATGATAGTAAGTAATATCTGAAGCACTCCCCCGCTATCGAGGCTGTGATGTAGCGAAAAAGAGGACAATTTGAAAGCTTTTAGCCTGCACTACCAGCAGTTGGCACCTGAATAATAAAAAAATATCCATTGTGAATCTTCCTAAACCAAACCAGAAGAAGAAATATTCGAAAAGCGGGGGTTTAAAAAGGAAATTAGGGAAAAGACTCTTAAACTAAAATTCGGGGTGGTCCAAAAAAAAAAATTCGAAAGACCAGTTGTGTTGTGTTGTCGCCAAACAAAACCACGAATTGCCGACGCCATTTTGAGAACTAAATTTTTCTGCCTTGGGTGGTCGGTATGTTTGGTTGTAGCCATGCACTTTCGATACAAAGAATGTGGAAGAACTGGAAAAATTTCGATATACAGTCGTAAAAACTGAACTCGGACAAAAGATTGGGGAAAAGCGATTTACTACAATAACAAGGGTGAAAACACACTATCGGTCACCTGGCCAAGGTTCCAACAAGCAACGGGACAATACGAACCAAGTCGCAGCGGCGCGAATGAAGTGTATGTACACCAACAATTGCGCCATGTACTACTACCAATTCTCTTCGGTCAGTACAGAAAATGGATGGATGACTTACAAGAGACTATGGGTGTGTCTAAATTGTTACACGGTTTGAAAAATTTAACAAATATACAACAAACAGCGGGGGACGTAAATGTTACCCCACACATGTACTGTACGATGTTGATGTAGACATAAATACATTTAAGGGTTACGCTGTCTGATAAAAATTGATTCGATCTGGCTTACAAAAAGTAGGCCTAGGTATAGGTTACTTACAGAAGAAATTGGTTAATTTTTCCCCAAGTCAGAGACATTTCAAAACGTGTGAAAATCCGGGTTATATAAACCTTCTCAAAAATTATTATACACCTATATACGCAAATACGTTTACACATACACAATAAGGCGGTTTTTGAAAATACCATACATACTCTCTCTATTATAATACTTGACAAAAGGTAGTAAAAAATTAATTCTACGCGTAGGAAACTTCTCTCCTAAGTTACATCACAATGCCCATGGTACCTAGCGTGTATTAGAAAATTTATAAAGCATACGTCTTCCGAACAGAATGGAAGAAGAAGATTTGAAATATTATATACGCCATAAAAAATATATATTAGGCCTAAAGAAAATCTGGGCGGAATCGACATTCGGGGATTATAATTTCAAAGCTTAGATACCTTGCAAATGTGGTATTATAAAAATAATAATAATGGGTAGAACTCTGTATGTCTTACGTTGGAAAAATCCTAAGGCGCCTTACTAGTAGAGATCTTGGAAAAAATAACTGCAGGAACTATGATAACCCGTAATGCTGAATTAAAACGGACTGCTTTTTGTGAATCGAAATAAAAATTACTCTTAATTTTTTTGGTATTTAGTAATTAGTAATATATAAATAAAGGATTTTTGCTGTTCCCCAACGTTACTATACAGTTCGTTAAACTGCAGAGAAAGGGTCAACAGTTCAGTTTAAATCAGTACTAGGCAAAACTTGACCCAGCCCGTGCTCTTGTTGTTGAATGCGCATTTCGCTACTACTTATTATCGGAGCAGTGTTAGAAACGGCCAATATAAACAATATTCTGATACAGTTGACAATAAAATACATACAGATTATCGGGCCAAGAACAGACGGGAAAAAAATATATATTTTGATGTAATAAACCCCCCAGAGTTATCGTCACCAAGGATGAAATTTCATGGAAAGAAAAAATGTACGCAGATGCGACGCGGATTTTGATATCTATTGTACTTTTCAACCAACCATATTCATTTGGCAGGAAACGATTTGTGTGAAAACTACGTCCCATGCATGGTACATTTTTTTACCCCAATAAGGAACACCTTATGGGTCTGTCTGTGAATAGGGGAAAATAACACCCTGCGACTGAATAAAGCTGGCCATGCAAGGCCCCCGGTTGTAAGATGGCCTGTCAACACGAGGCCCACCACCGAATTCCCCCCCCCCACCGGTCCATCCAAAGGTTGGTTGTATAATAAAAATAGTCCCTCTCCGTATATGAAATTCATCGCCTATAATAGATTAAAACTTTTTCTCCCTCCGCTTTTTATATATTCTAGTAAGTTACGTAATGACAAGCATTATGAGGCTGGCTGGGTAGGTCGAGGAAATTCGATTGCGGGTATTATGGGGGGAAGTTGGACCAATTGGGACTCGTTCCTTTGTCTGACGACACGAATAAAAACCAATGAGAAAAAAGCTTAAAGGAAGGGGGGGGGGGAACAAAAGAAAAGAGAGTGGGAAAATATTTCCCGTCGTAGCAGACAGGGGTCAGCACTAGCCGCCACACAGTTTATACACGTGTCAAAGCGAATTTAACCCAAAAAAATTGGTTCCTAAGTTTGTAGAGCAAGCCCGCACCGTTGTATAGTAACGTGTTTACCAGCGGAAACAACCCTCGGTTGCTCCCGGCGAATTTATTGCGGAATATTTTAAAAGGGGATACGAATTAATACGCCCCCTGGTGCAGTTCGTAGTGGTAGTGGTGGCCCTGGTACACACGGAGACAATAAGTATAACCTCCATTGTGCGCCAGGGTGACGTTGAACTGCAGTTGTTATGGAACAGGAACCCAACCGAAATTAAAGGAGAATTTTTAATAGTTTATTTCTTTTTCCCCCTCGGAACTGGTTTTGACAGTGTCGTTCGTTATTCACCAACATAAGAATTGCCAAAACCCGATTTATGATTATGACTAGTCTATAATTGTGTTGCTACCGACAAATCCGGACACTATACCTCGGAAGTCAACCACAATGCGGTGGCATAGTGGTACCCAAGCTGAATTCCCAAGTCTATCGAAGCCAATTTTATCAAATTGTAAATAAAAAAACCTTCAGTTTATCGAAGGTACTACAATTATGTTCAATCTTGGTTTGGTTTTATCATAAAAACAAGCTTATTGTCCCTTATGGTGTGGTTCGTCACCAAAGCAGACGATTTTCATATATGGCCCACAACGTGTACGAGGACCTTACTGAATTGGCAGCTGGCACTACAGTAAAATTTTACCTAAATCTTATTTAAAAATGCTAAAAGAAATGTACCCAACATTAGAACTACAAAGACAACACGATGATACTACGCAATTATACACCATCCATGAGACAATATAAATTTTCGCCCACATATTTCCAAGTGTGGTTACTTTAAGTACCCACGTGATTGGAGGCAAAACGACTTAGACGATAGATAAAAGCCAAATAGGGTAATACGTGAGCCACATTCAAAACAAACTTCAGTTAGTCAGTTAGTTTCGCGTCGCGTCGCGTTATCAGCGAGACATTAAGTCGAGAATTTACACACTCGTTAAGGGAATCAACCGGATTTGAGGTTTAATTTATAGGGCAATTCGTTTTCGTCGTTCGTGAAAGTATAACCCAAGCGGAGGTATAAATAAGGACAGTTAATAGCAGCTACCGTGAGGCAACCCACACGCCCTTTTATTGCAGGACTGCTGCAGTGCAAACGGAGGTCGATAAATATAGGACTAAACTATATAGTCATACGTAATTAATTCCTAAAAGAAATGGTATATAAGATTAACTTTTTTTTACCTGATGTCGAAGATGCGTCTTGGTCTGGTTCGCTAGGCCTCGGCCTGTTTCGAATTAGGTGGCCGGGAGAGCGATGGATGCCTCCCATAGACTCCTCCCCATTTTTCCTCTTCTCCTCCATCACTTTCCGCCATTCTTAATTCTTTTCCCGCTTCAGCCTCTCGCGATCCTCTCTCCTCTTCCTCATCCCTCTATAGAGGCGGGTTACACATTTTTCCATACGGCTCGGAACTGTTGGCGACATCTAAAGGAAAGATGAAGAATATGGCGTTAAATTCCTCTCAAAATAATGTTAAATGCAATTTAATTAAAATTAACTAAACATTTTAGGTCAACGATTAAACTGGCCTTTTTAGAACTAACGATGCAGTTGTCAAAGTTAACAGTATATTTTTAATATGATAATTATTTTTATAAACAAGTCAACTCTTAATTTGAAAATTATGTCAAATTAAAATATTTTTATAAAATAACATGAGGAATAAATTACAACCTGCAGTAAAGCGTTATTAAACAATGAAAATATAATTGTATTGAATTGAAAAAGTTCAAAATTGACTACATCGGCCTATGGTAAGCGTATAAAAATTTACTCTTTGTTTGAGCCAATTTCTATGGTTTACTGGTTCTTGGGAGAGCTTAAGTTTAATTTCGATATATCACCAACATGACTAACGATATCATCTGTTCAGTTTTGCTTTAATTATGTACTAGGTCTAAACCACATTTAATTTAATTTTTTATATAATAATGTATTCCCATTTTAACAGTAAACCTTAATTCTATCAGTAGACATTCCCTAATAGTGTTTATGTCGTCCCACTTCCCGAAAAACCTCGCGAGTTGCTTGATCTAACTTCAGTCAAGCTGATCAAGGGGCTTGTTAGCGCGACTGAAACAGATAAGAACGGAGAAAACTGCCAAATCCTCAACTTTAACACTCCCAGGGTATGCCTAGTAAAAACCAAAAACTGAAGAGCAAAAGATTGCATGGCGAAGGTTTTTCGCTCTGTTAAGATTCATTCGATAAGTTTCGTTTGTGGCGCTCGGAGTCTAGTGCAGGGCTACAAGTTAAGCCTCATCCTTCAAGTCGATATAAATGTGTCGGCCTTTCAGTCAGTGATCTAGAAATAGCTTTTTCTTGAACTCCCGATTCGAAGAAGACAAACAACAAAAAAAGAAGAAAAGAACACTTCAATATTTGGGGAAGATAAAAAAAAAGAATTGGTCTAATGAGGGTTCTAACTGGAATGTCGGTTACACAAGTTGTACTTGCGATGTTAAAAAAAGAAAAAAGAAAATGAAAGTTCTGTTTCTGTCGCGTCGAAGAAACCAATTAGGTAACTTAGGTACTGTACCATCAACTAATTCTTTCTTGTTGGGGTGCTGTTTGTAAGA
This sequence comes from Phalangium opilio, assembly GCF_054372755.1. Lineage (NCBI taxonomy): Eukaryota > Metazoa > Arthropoda > Arachnida > Opiliones > Phalangiidae > Phalangium > Phalangium opilio. The sequence goes on from NW_028324189.1 coordinate 1,415,693, forward strand.
GTGCCAAAAAGGGTTTGTGTATAGCCGAATAAGGGAAGGGTGTGCTGAAATATGTATAAATTGGTTTGGTTTGGAAGTAAACGAAATTTCCTAGCAGACGAACTTTAAAAACACGCGCAATATTATTAAGTTGTTGCGTAACCATCCGGAAACATGGTTGCTAGTTTTCAAAAATTTAAAAATTGACCTTTTAGCATCAACTATGTCATACACCCTGTACCCAACCAAACAAACACTGAAAGTGGTCCTCTTATTCCCGCCAAACTCGCGCAAAGAAAGAAACCGCACGAAAGGGGGTGTCAACTAAGAAAGGCTCTAGCGCCATCTGTCAGGAACGAGTCTAAGTAGATAACCAATCGGATCAAGGGACCTTTTCTGGGAATGTCTCTTACGGAGCAGCGAGTAGTCAACTTGAGTGATGTGTCGCCTACCGGGAGAACATTTCTTTCACATTCGTCTCTTCGTCTCGTCTAACGAGCAAATGTCACACAAATACAACAACAAGACGAGCATTCGCTTTACGTTGCAGAGAACAAGTTCCTCTACACTTTAGTTTCAGTCTGTAGTGACGAAAATTCTTCAGTACCTCTAAAATAACTTGGAATGAAACGAGATTTCAATCCTCATAGCAGAACTTAACAATATTTTATTTTCCTATTCCCAATATTTAAGTTGCAAGATTTACCCTTATAAATTTTAAACTAATTAATGTTTATAGCCTGCACCACGTGATTCATTTATATCTAATTCAATAATAATTAACTTAATTAACTTAATAACGAAATTTTTGAAGAGCTAATATAGTAGTCCTGAAACTGATCGATACGCTGTACAAAATTCGACACGATATCGATCTGAAGACAAGACATGGATGGTAAGCTTGGTGGCTCCAGGATGACATCTTACGGACGTTCAAACAATTAATATTAGTTAATATTAAACTAAATTAAGACAAGAAGTATTTATATTCTATATAGGCATGCAGGCAGGTTGCGCTCAACTCAAATTGAAAAGGTCACGTAGGGGTTTCCATACACCAACAACACGTTATCATAACCTCTAAGGTTAAGAAGACCCGTGCTTTTCCATGCAATGTAAGTTCTCATCACCCAGCAGACTGGGGCTCTCAGGGGTCATTGGCGATAGGCGCCTGACTCTATTTTACCATCCATCTAGTTGACGTACATCGGTCATCCCCGTAAAGCGTCCCCTTATCTGTCACCCAAGAAACTTGGTCCGGGGCACCACGGAGTCGAGACGGGGGAGCCCGTGGTACCGTTACCCCCTCCTTGCATGGCGCTACGACGATTCTTGTATCTTACCCTGGTACGTACAACTAGCTGGGGAATGTTAATTAGCTCTCCCGGCTTTTTCGACAAACCTTATCTTATTTTTCCCTTCTAACTTCGACTCTCTAGCGATGGCGGGACCTTGTTAGACCTTGTTATAACCCACCCGACTTAAGTCAGGCTTCTCTTGTTTACAAGAAACAGTCTTTCTTTTCTAGAGGAACTAACTTATCGAACGATGGAATCGAATTCGCGAAAGATAGTGCATGCGCGAGTGATACACGGAGCTTGTATCTCTAATGGGACGAGAAATAATCTCAGTTTCAAATATACGAAACCAGAAGCGAGATGAGACTAGAAGTATCGAGGTAACCAAATTCTTCACTTGGCGAAAATGAATATTCTTGATAACACACCAACGGTTGGCCCTCTGGTAGCCGTTTCTGAATTTTCCCTCCAAAACGTGAGACGCTCGTGGCGGTAGACAGCCGAACTAGATTCAAACACCCGCGTCCGTGTTCCGCGGCTTTAGGTTGAGGGGAAGGGGGTAGGAAATTGTTTTTGGAACTCCACCAATTTTTTTCTCTCTAGTGTAGGCGCGATGGAAGCGGTGGCATAAAATCCTCAAATTTGTTCACTAGTGCCAGGATCTACTACCAATGCTAGAGCCCTTCACTTCTATTCTCATCCTACTTCTGACGAAACCTATAAGACGTTCCTACAAATTTAAACCGCAAAATTCTGAGCATAAACACAATCCATTTAAAAATACAATATCCATGGAAAAGTTCAAACCCATCCCAGAAAACGCGAATTTTAGAAATAAACTTTTATCAGTTTTTTCAGCCAATGTTTTTTCTTTCCTTTATATACATGTATATAAAGATAGCAAAAATTTGCAAGGGAATAAAAGTGCCCATAAAAATCTATGGATTTTTCTAGATAAAGGTATTAAAAATAGTGGGCTGAGATTATAAGCAAATTCCTTAGAGAAATACACGTGTTTTTCTTACATTTTTTCTGTGCGTGCAAAGTTCTTTAAACATAAAAGAGTTTCAAGGAGCGCCAATAAAAAATTATCAGTGACGAAAAAGTGCATGCAGTTGTGGCCCTCTTCTTCCGCTCGTCTTTGTGTTTATATATTATAACACAGGACCCTCGTAAAAAATACCAAATCCAGTGTTTTTCACTTTTAAGTGTAAGGAGGTTTTAGTTATGCTTACATTATAGTAAGTATATCTACCGTCTAAAGTTATTTTCCCTGACCAACTTATTATATGTTTGTGTCTCATTTAAAAATAGGAAAATAGCTTAGAGTATCAGTAAAATACAATAATCAATCATAACTCGAAAAACGGTTGCCCGGACGACAAAATATGATAAAAACATTTGAGACTCGAAATCACCCAAAGAACATCCCCCTTAATTTCTAACAGACCTTCATAAACACCCTGTATACTAATTCACGTAGTACAGAAAAAAATGCACGAAATCCAAAATCAAAAGAAATCACAAAATCCTATAGGAAATCACGGGATAAACCTCAAAATCCTAGGAAATCACGGGAAAAACCTCAAAATCCAACGAAATCAAGGGAAATATTCCAAAATCCGTCGGGAAAAAATCGCAAAATCCGACGAAATCATGAGAAAAATTGCAAAATCCGACGAAATCCGTTGGATTTTATCGAATTTTGAAATGAAACAAAATCGGACGAAATCCGACGAAATCTGATGAAATCAAATTTTTCAAAAACGTCCGACCCCTCGCGTTTCAGGCTTTAAACCATCTTGTTATAACGCGATTGGAATTATCTATTCGCACCCGCTACGTCAGTAAAAAAAACCAATTTTATTTTTTTAAAAAAACTTCCCTCTTTTTTTTTTCGAAATGTTAAAGAGTTTAATCTCGAAGAAAAAGAAGTTGAGCTTCATAGTAATAAAGTATGTTGAACAGCGAGAAAGCAAGGATGCCATCCATGGCCGCTAGAGTTTTTCAACTACGACAAGGCTTACCATGAAGGCTTGTTTAAAACAGGGTTCACCTTCCCTGGCTGGCATCAGGATAAGTGGCGCTCTTCCATTTCTTTTTTTCAGCGTAAGGAGAGTGAGAGGAGTTGGGAAATGATTGAGAGGTTGGTAATATAATCTGGGTTTTATCACCAAGTTCCCTTATATAAGTTTTAGTTATAGCTAAGTGCGCTTGGGATAGGGACCCCGTTGAAGAAATATAAACTCTTCATTGAGGAGCACGAGCAAGCATGCATGAGAATCATTTTGTAAAAGAAAGGGAATACTTATTAATTTCTATCTAATTACTTAATTAGTTATTTAATTAATACTCGATGGTACTTAGTCCTAGAAAAAGAAGATCAATCGATTCCACGGGCTGAGATTCGAAGGGAGTACCAAAGTTACGTTTTGACTGATATAAATATGTTAAATTACTGTTTCGAATTTCGGGAAAAAATTAAATTATAGTAATTTATTTTTTCACGTGTATATAGTATATTAAACTACGTTCAATTGTGAGCACTTTATATTTATCGCGACCATCTTGTAAAATGGCGACCGGAAAACAAAAAACTTCATTATGTAATAACGTTCATACGTAATTGGTTCCTCATGGACTGCAGACTTATGGAGACACCTATACTTTTTCCCTACCCATCATGCAATACATGCAGAAATGAAATATTGTTCTCGCGAGTCTAAAAGACAAGTCCAAAGTGAAGCTATAAGGGTATTAAAATATGTATCAAAAAGCTTAAAGAATCCTTGTCCACTTGTTAGCCATAAATCTGGCTGCAGTTCTCCCATGTCTCGAAGAGACTCTAGTCCCGAGTAGAGTCGGGCCTCATACTATATGAATAGCGGAATCAAAGAGTACATAATCAGACAGCTAGGAAAGAGGATAAACAATCCCCTCCTGGATGGACCAGTGGAAAATGATATAGCGCGGGAAGAGGAAAAAATATGGCTGATGGAGATGAGTTTGACGCGCGGGAGCCGGAGAGAGTGGAAGAGGCTGCGCTTAGGAAGAAGATAAGCGACTGTATGGTTCCCCCATCGCAATCGGCCTAAAATACTACTCAATCCTTGGAGGCATTATAAAAAGGATGACTTGGAAACACCAGGGCAGGGTTGACACTAAATTTTCAGATTCAAATTATTTCCCTGACTATTCCAGGTTTTCCCGGACCATTTAGGTCCAATTGTAAAAGAGAATAGACCATTCTATTAATAACTTGCAGAGAAACCAAGGCACAGGGGAGGGAGGTTGCCCTCTTGGGTTATTACCCTGGCGCTAACTAAGAGGCAACACAAGACGGAGTTCACCCGAGTTCACTACACGTGGAAGTAGGCAAGCCAATTTGCACTGCCTCTAGCGGAGCATGCTTCTTGGTCAGTGGGAAATAACCCAAGAAGGTGACCTCCACCTGCACCCCTATGGTGTTTACATCTCTTCTATAATTAATTAGATTGTCTATAGAGCATTTCATTTATCCATCGTGTTACATCCTTTATTAATTACACCTAGTAATCGTGTTACATCCTTTATTAATTACACCTAGTAGCGAGGACTTGAGAAACCGCATTCACGGAATAGACCATTTCGACAGAACCCAAAAGGCAAGCAAACCTCAGCCTTTCATCAGGCATATTGACGCATGCGCTGTATAGTCTTTCGCGTCGAAATGGCTGGTCTATTACTCGTCTTTCTAGCTCTTGAATAATATATCGTCTGGAAAGTAAATATAATAGACTCTGCGTGGAAGCAAGCCAGCCAAGAGCGTAAGTATAGTGGGAGATGACATATGTCCCTATTTTCATCGCCCAAAGAGATAACCGCGTTGCATTGACTGACCCACCACCAAAGGAAATGAGTAACGAGGATTAAAAGGACGTATCTTTTACACACGCTCGCGTCTACACACTTTATGGTACGCGTGTATGCTATGCTTTAACAAAGTGCTATACGCCAAGACAAGGATATCGTGAAGTCTTTAAATCAAGCTTTAACTTGGTTTGGTTTTCTACAAATTTTGGACAGCGTCATGAGGAACTACTTAAAGATATGGACCAAGGCTTCGTAATAAGAAAGGTTTCTTTATGGATGAACCCAATAATAAACCACTAACTAGCGCCAAAATAAAGTAAAGAACCGAAGGATGCGGCAAATGCTTGAACCTTTGTGAGTTGCAAATCCACAAAGTAGTTGTCCATCCTTCATGTACTGGTTTTGGTCACTTCATAATATAATTCTGGAAATTAACTAACAATTTTCCGAAATATTTCGATAATCTCGGGTTAGTAGTGTGCCAACAACAAGAGAACCTAATTGGATTGTCCCTTTATCGAGGAACTAAACTCTCTAACACGAATATTACCCTTTAATAAAATGAGGGGGGTTAGATCTGTCCAATTTCCGTTAGCCACTAGTAAAAAGCAAAGTTTTTCCCTCCCAACTTATAAAACAAGGTTCCTTCGTTCTTACTACTACAGACACTGCCAGCGAGGAATAGACTGTCATCCGAAGAACATCTTCAACCATTCCTTTCATCCGCCAAGTACTTTTTCCTCTTTCCTACTATACCATCGCATCCGAGGTGTCTGCTATTCAGAATCAGAACCACCGGGATTTTCAACCCTTAAGACTTGGCCAACCTCATCCTTAGTCGTGTCGGAAAGTGATTTTATTTATTTCTTAATAAAACTGAACTGAATTGAACTTTTAGAATTTTTCGTTCAAGTCAGAAATTCCAAAGGATTTGGAATTTTGCTTTTAGCAATTTTATTTTTTTAATTTTCTGCGATTTTAAGGAGTCTTTTTTATCCTCTGATTTTACAAATTGTATTTTATATTTTTAAAGAATTTTAGAATTGAAAAAGTATTTTATATTTATATTGGATTTGACTATGGATTTTTGTAGCCTTACATAATGAGCGACCCCTCAGTTTTGGGCGCTTCTTTTTTCGCTTAGGGTCAATAGAGGCGCTGCAGCTCTTGTTTGCTTGGGCAAGTGGCTCCGGATATTGGTAGGCTCGGAGCTTCGTTTTAATTAACACGTGGGAGCAGGAAGATAGAGCATTATCGTCGTTTATTGGTAGAACAAGAGTCTTGGCAGCTTGTATAAAACCAACCAACGGGGGTAACTATACGCCTGCCTACCGTATAACCCTCAACACTACCCCATCTATCCCCCTCCCCCCACCACCATCTCTTCTTCACCCAAATTGTTTGATTTGCAAGAAGGGGGGCTAAGAGGATAATTTATCAACGCATCCCACGATATGAAAAACCTTTCGACGTTTTCCTTAAAAAACTGATATGAGCAATATTGAAAGCCCTTTCGACAACCTTTCCCATTTTTAGTTTCGACCCTAATTTCTACGTATAAGTAAACATACTACGTTTAAGCCTTTTGTAGCGCCATTTCATTTCAAAGTTTGTAATTCAAACAAATACAAAAATATTACCTGAAATTTAGGTTTAATCTGATTAATAAAACCATAAAAGCAATAAAACTGTTTGAATGGCGCGAGAAAATCACGTAATTTTCATTACAATTAGCGCGAAAAAAATCACGTGGTTTCATTTAAATTTTTTTTCTTCCAAGATCAGCGCGTGGTTTGAAATTTTAATTAAAAAAAAAGAAAAATTGGCGCAAAAAATGCACGTGCTTTCAAATTTAAATTATTTTTGAAGATTGGCGCGAGAAAAACCACGTGCTTTCAAATTTAAATTATTTTTGAAGATTGGCGCGAGAAAAACCACGTGCTTTCAAATTTAAATTATTTTTGAAGATTGGCGCGAGAAAAACAACGTGCTTTCAAATTTAAATTATTTTTGAAGATTGGCGCGAGAAAAACCACGTGCTTTCAAATTTAAATTTTTTTCAAGATTGGCGCGAAAAAAAGAAAACCACGTGCTTTCACATTTTCATCTACAAATTACTATTAGATTTAATATGGACGGCACAACGTTTTTTGTGAAATTAAACCACACATTCTTAGCTCAAATCGTAGCGAAACGTTCAACAATGGTATCTTTCCCAACCTGTTTACAATCCCTCCATCAATTCTTTATTAAAAATCCTCTCCGGGAGCATGAGACAAGCGTGGAAAAACGGTGTTCCTAAACCGCGTAAACAAGAGTATATCTCCCAAACATCGGCAAAATATTTTCTTCGTGTCGAAAAAGATAATTTATTAGTTCCTACCCCCAAAATTTTTATTATACCCTTTGATAAAGGCGGGTGGTGTGGTGTATATGGGGTGCAAATTGTAATATTCCACGCTAGTTAGGTTATATGGGGCACGCTTAACCATGGAACAAACAGGAAAAAGAGGAAGTCTTCTTGGACAAGTACGAAAGGGTACAATGCACGACAGGTCAAATTCGTTTCTTGTTACCCCTCAATAATACCACCACCCTTTTAGCCTGGGCTCATAATTCTACCAAGTGTGGAAAATGGTTTCAACCTGGGGTTTTTTGTGAGAAAAGAATGGACCTTTGGGAGCGAGAAACATTTTCGGTCCACTTTGTTGCACGGGGGATGAGTGATGTACAATTTATATTCGGATTGACCATTTGAGCGTGTTTAATGTTAAGTTATAGAATGACTAAATTTTCACGTGTTAACTCCTTCCTACAGGTTGTTTGTTCGGCCAGTCGAGGTTAACCATTTACCGCGACTTACAAGGTCGTTTTGGTGTCGAATAACAACTTTTAGTTGGGTGTGTGATACGCGAATTGACCGCTGTATCGAAAAATATCCATGTAATTATATTTATGAGAACATTATTGTTAGGTATACGGTATTTTACATTCATATTCGTTGTGTTTAAAACTTACTACGATATAAAAATTCCCCTAATTATTATGAAAAATTCCTATAATCATTATGAAAAATTCCCCTGATCATTATGAAAAATTCCCCCGATTATTATGAAAAATCCCCTGATCACTATGAAAAAATTCCCCGATTATTATGAAAAATTCCCCCGATCATTATGAAAATTCCCTCATTATTATGAAAAATTCCCCCGATTGTTATAATTCCCTGACATATCCGACACGACAGATAATTTAAAATACCACATCCTGCATGCAGGTCATCAGATCTGTTTGGGCACACGGAAAGTACCATCAAAAAGTGACACAAAAAACCCTCAACTGACTTTTTAAGACTCTATTGGTCAATCGACACATCAAGAATAAACACTTCTTCTTCCCAATCCCATCCATTCCATAAATAATAAAGATGTCAATTTTATTTTCAATATCTCGAGGAAAAACCTAGAAGAAATTCCTCAACGGACTTGAAAATCAAATAGCGATATACGTGATGTTATTTGTCAACCCTGAAGCGATGGAAGCCCCTTTTTTTCTGTCCTTCTTCTAGAGATGGTCTAACAGCTCGTGATGCCGGAAAAAAGGACAGTTAACATTTCCAAGAGAGGACAAAAAAAATAGTGGAGAAGAAGAAGCGGTTGGGTTTGGGTGTTCTTGGTTTCTATTCAATAATATCAGAGAAATCGTGACTGTTCCTAGATTTGGGACTTTCCTTTTTCTCTCCGTACTTGGATTTTTTATTTGCTCTTCTCACGGCAAAGCGCCAAATGAAGGCAATAATATTCCCCACTCGTTTAACCAGGAGCGACTTGGCCAAACATCGTTATTATTGGAAGAGACGCGAGATATATACGGTTGGTGGTGTGGACCATTGGGCAAACAAACTCTTGACACGTTTCCAGTTTATATTTTATATATTTTTTTATACGTTCTCTCTCTCTCTCTCTCTCTCTCTCTCTCTCTCTCATCTCAATCGAATACCAATATCCATGACCAAAAAAAGAGAGAGGCGAATGAGAAAGAGAGGGAGAGAGAGAGAAGTATTTACTAGAGTTAACTCGTGACTCGATATGAAAAGATTAAAATCGAAACTGAAATTGCAAGAAAATTATAATTAAGTGACGGTATGTCAATTTTTTGGTACAGTGTAGACTTTTTTTATTTGACAAAAGATGATTGAAAACAATGTCTTATATCTCGAATCACCCTCAGATACAAGGTCAAAGGACCTTCTCTAGCTGACAATATGAAATATCTAACCAGATGTGCCATGGGAATCACTAAACCAATCAATCACTAAAATACACCAATTTGCCCACAATGACAATGACCCTTATAACAAGAGCAATGCGAAAAGAATGAGGATGCCCAAAACACGTCATCAGTCATAGATAGACCTCGGGATGAATGTCGTGAGGGGAACAATGTTAATTTTCATACATGTCACTGACCTTTCAGAGGTCAGGCAATTCTACACATTGTTTTAAAAACGTATGGGCCAAACTACAGCGTTAATCTTAAACTATCTTTAAAAAGAAAGTATTTTGTATCATTTTAATTAATCAAATTTGAAGATTTTAGTGATGGGTTTCATTAAGTGGGTAAAAACCCAATGGAACCCGTGGGTTTATTTTTTGGCAAGGGGGGTTAGTTGTTTATGGATACAAACCCTAACATCATTGGCCAATACCAGAGCAACAATTAAACACCAAACCAAAACACATCACAAAAATAAAACCAAAACATCTACGCTCCACTCCCTAAAAAAACCTGAACCATTATATAACTCTGAACCAGATTCCTCACCCTTTAAAAAAAACCCATTGTGTTCCATATTTGGTATAAACATGGCCTTCTGAAACACACACACAGACTATCAATACAAAGGCATGGGGATGTGGTTTTCAACGCGCCAACGGATAACGTATGACAGTATTGGGGCCCACAAGGTTCAATCGGTTTTTGGGTTTTAAGTCACGTCCAACTCGCTATGGGTCCCTTTTTTAATACAGAGGACATCGGGCGAAAGTAAGCGGAGACACAACAGAGTCAAAGTCAAGCTTCCTTGCTTTTGGAAAAGAAAGAAGAAAAAAAAACGCGTTGGATCGAATTGACTGATGATGTTGCATGGCCCAAATACTATGAGAAACGTGCTATTTTTGTTGGGGGGTTTTAGAGATATGGTTGGTTTTTTTAAGGGAAAAAGGACCCCCTCTATTGGAGCGTGTACCAATTTGGAGTTTGCAGTCTCCCCTAGCTAAAACTTCTAATTCGGTAACCGCGACAATCGCGTTAATCCGGTTCACTAGATTCGGTAGAATGGCCAACAGCCCCGATTGTCGTAACCCAAACCCCTAAATCGTGGGCCACCCCACCCTATTTCTCATATCATCCATACAATATAAACCAACCATCCCCCTTATATGGTAAGGATATCCATTAATTCACAAAAAATAGCACGTTTAATTTCGTTATGGTTAGATTTGAATAATTTAATAACTAAATTTCGAAGTGATCAAACAATTTCCAGGGTATCAAGGAAAAACGTGCCACAAAATATCTGTATGTTATTTAGAGGTTCGAAATCCTGCCATCACCATTGTTGATTTTCAATGCAAAATGATATATTGGATCTCCGCCTACCAGAAAAGGTATTTTTCAACGAGTACACACACAATAAGCGATCACCAGTGCACATTCCAGAAACTAGCTAAAACTCTCTAGGGGAAGTCAATAGGAACATTCGTTTCTGGTATATCAAACAAATTCGATATAAGATATTTAGGCTGCCTGCTGAAGTTGAGGTCAACTTTACAAAATATAAACTGAACTGTAAAACATACACAAAGGTTAGAAGAGTTCAAACTTCAATATCCATAACTAGAAGTAAAAATGACGTAATTGCGCTTATAGATAAACGTGAAGACAAGTGTTGTTAGTCATTTGTGAGTGCAGTTCCTCTAACCTAACCTAAGCATAACCATAAAACCTAACCTAAGCATAACCATAAAACCTAACCTAAGCATAACCATAAAACCTAACCTAAGCATAACCATAAAACCTAACCTAACCTAAGCATAACCATAAAACCTAACCTAACCTAACCTAAGCATAACCATAAAACCTAACCTAACCTAACCTAAGCATAACCATAAAACCTAACCTAACCTAAGCATAACCATAAAACCTAACCTAACCTAACCTAAGCATAACCATAAAACCTAACCTAACCTAACCTATAACCATAACCATAAAACCTAACCTAACCTAACCATAACCATAAACCTAACTTAAGCATAACCAAAAAACCTAACCTAAGCATAACCATAAAACCTAACCTAACCTAAGCATAATCATAAAGCCTAACCATCAAACCTAAACTATCACATCATATGGTGGTCAGGTACTCATGTTGTCTGTCGCCTTATCCCCAACCACAACAACTTACTCCATCTCATGTACTTCCATAAATACACCAAATCAATGAAATCAAATAAATAGATGGTATCAAAAAACCCCTACACGTGTGGTTCAAATATTCTTTTAAATTTTAAACTTAGCTAAAGCCCTAAGGAGTGTTTTTCCACGCTTATCACTATGTAATAACTAGGATTAAAACCAATACGAGAAGACTAAGGATTTGTTCGTTAATATTTAAGATACTTGTCGTCGCTACATAGATTTATTACTTAAGATGTTATAAACGGCTGAGAAATCGAAATTTGTTTTACCGAAAGATAAAAAATGCGGGGTAGATTTCAATCAATGACATGTCCCCATTACTAACCGATCAATCGATAAAAAATCCAGAAAAACCCATATAGGCCTAGCTCTTATGGCTCCAGAAATCTTTCAAGAGAGAAGGTATGTTTTGGGGTTGTAAATTTTAAGATTTCATTGCGATACTACCTACAGGTTAAACACGTATTCCAAGAGACCAATTTGAATGTCTATACATATTAGAAAATAATTTTAGACTATAAGAAAAATGCGTAACCTGAAACATTTTGGTTATAATTTGATAACTTAGCTAAGACTAAATTTACAAATAAATCGAATGCGAATCAAGTTTTTAATATAATTGAACCAAAGTTTCTATTTTTAAAATCCATTGAAAAATCACGTAAACTCAGTTCCGATATATGAATAATTTTGTCTTGTCGAGCTTGTTCGCCCGTTTGATGACATCACTATGACGTGAGGAAAGAAAGCGCGGGAATCCTATACGCATCTCGAGCTTCTCGCCAGTCTAAACTCTGGGTCTGATAGCAGAGAGAGTGGCACCATCTCACGCGAAAAATATATCTGTGACGTCAGCCTACGGGGAAACGTTTTAGCCTTTCATAAAAAGTGTATTTCAAATAATTTCATATGAAGTATTTTCAAATGCATATTGCCAAATAAGCAGAAATCGGAGAATTAAAACTTAAGCTTGATATTTTTGAATTCACAGAAATTAATTCTGTCTTTTGTTATATAAATCAGAGGTTTTTGAAACGAAGCTTCTCATTCCCTTTAAGATCCAGAGCAAATAAAGATACAATGCGAGGTATAGATGGCTAGGGTCAAAAGAAGGCGCTATAAAATACCAACTGAAGTAGATCTGACCACGAAACGAATTACCTTTCGCCACGGCACTTTGAAAATGGGGCGAACAAACACAAAGAATCCCCCTCATACTCATAGATCACCTTTCACGTAACAACAAGGTAAGCTTACGCTAACCGAGACCTAGACCACGAGGGGTGAAAAAAAAGTGGCAGCATTTTAAGGATTTTTCGGAGCGAGAATTCTAGACTTGGCTTTGTACTTGTTGACTACCGGGGGTTAAAGGTTAATACGCGAGAGATCAAATCATCCGAGTGCTTGTGGCTATTTAACACGGCCTTCCCAAAATGGATCGTTCAAGCGAGGACTTGTTTTGCAAAAGCTACGCTTCAAATAATATTTTTTTAAACTGCCCAAGGAATCTTTTCAAATGAAAACGCTTTGAGTAAAGTTTGGTAAACAAAATTATACACGGTAAGGAGAAAAAAAATATTATATAAAAAATAAAGAATTTTGGGTAGAGGTATAAATCAAGTTGACACTTCTTTGTACTCGGTTATTGGATATCTTATACTAGTAGCAAAGAAACCCAGCGTTGCCCGTCAGCCCGTCGGGATATTTTTATTAGTAAACTCCCTTAATTTTGTCAATCTCATGGATAATTCCATCATAATCCTTAATGAAACCTCTATGACAATGCATTATTTCGTCACTTATTTTTTCGGTACACCATTTATAGTCCGCGTCTGCGCAGTATGTCCTCGATATGAAAGTAAAAACCACGAGCAGAGAGGTAGTGTAGTGCCCGGCTGGGTTTTATGGAATCTAAAAGCTCCATTTCTCCCTTCTTTATCTGATGGGGGGGGGGGGGAGGGGTATTGTCTTCTCATTTTTCAACCAAAACCAAAGTATAAACCAATATATATCCACTTATTATTCAGTCTCGACGATGGGGTCGAGATGTTAGCCAGCAGAGAAAAAGAGACTAGCGAGAGGTTTTTCTAGATGAGGATTTAGCCTCGGTATATCCTATACTATACCCCCTTTAAGCAAACTTCTCCATGACGCGTGGTGCACTTAGCGGATTTCGACCATGGTGTAGCTAGCTCTAGCGTTTCGGCGGTCGTTCCGGCAAACCGAAAGACAAGAAGAAGCTCTAGACCATATACTCTTGCTTGGTTCCCTCTAATAAAAAGCGGGGATGGGCCCTTTCCCGCCTTGTCAGTCGAAATATGGCGGGAAAAAGACACGCGCTCCCACTAAGAGTATAATATCACCCAAAGATAAACACGACGGTTGGGGAATCGAAAAAAAAACAAGGGGTCATAAACCAGTGTAAAATTCGCTTCTTTCCAATGGTAAAATTATATTAGATCTTATAACATTTATAGATGACCCCTATATGGTTCGATGCACCAAAGTGCATGGGCACTACTGAGGTGATGCGGTTGCGGTGATGGGAGACTCAAATATATATATATATATATGAGGTTTCCCTTATACCATTACTCGGTGGCATAAGCTTCAAAACATCCTTTCTAGCTCCATGCAAACACGTGCTATGATTCGCTTGGGCATCATCCCCCGAATTCAAATTTCAAGGATCCTCTTTCAACTATAGGCGTCAGACGCCAATTCATATATCATATAAAGAATGAGTAGGAACTCAGTTTCAGATTCAAAATTATATATATATATTTTTAAGAATATTATTTGTTATGTAATAAACAAGGAAGCCAACTTTTCTCATAACACATACAGGGTGTTTTTCTGATAAGTCTGCTTTAAATTAAAGGGTATCTTCTTTGGGAAATCGATTTTGAGTCGGAAGTGTTCATTTTGCCCTAAGGGACACCGTTTTCGAGTTAAGATTGTCAGATTATTTTAGGGATGACCCCTTAAAATTAACTAAAAAAACTGATAAGCAATGATTTCTAATTAGATGTAAGGGGTCGTTCGTAAAAAACTCATTAAATCATAACCCGAAAACAGTGTCCCTTGTGTCAAAATGAAGATAGAATTTAAGTTATCCATTTTCGCCTCAAAATTGATTTCCCAAAGAACATCCCACCCTAATTTATGCCACCAGACTTATCAGAAACACTCTGTATAATAAACCCAACAGGAGTTATCTTTATCTGTAGCCTATTCATTTCCCATTACGATATTAGGTACAAAATTGACTCTCTCGAATCGAAGCTGAATTTCCCTGAGACTCGGAGGGTCTATACGGGATTAATTTAAAGCCCTCTTATTTCTCTTTTTTATCAAATTGACTTCTGAAATATTGGTTTTTCCCAAAGTGATAAGATTCCTAGTCGGATTGAACTAATCCGGGCCACTCTAAGTCATTATCAGCTCCACGCGTCAAATATTTTTCTGGAGGGCTTATACAATAAGGGAAGCTTAGCTTATCGTCATCGAAAACCATCCTCCTTCTCAATAAAAGAGCGTCAAGGGTTCCCCTGGCAACGAAAAGAGGAACTAAAATGGGAAGCTTCCGCGCTAAGTTGTTTCACACGAGGCTTAAATAGAAATGGCACGCGCTTCCCATCAAAAAGCTCCAACCCCACCACATGCATGGGTTAATTCTCCAGAAGCCTATCAGGCCTCTCCACTATTTTAATTCGAGTGTATACAAATTCAATTTTGATATCGCGTGAACGTGGGATCGAGCTACTGTTCTTCTCAATGTCAAACAGATCGACGCTTATGGTCGGTCCCTCGTGAAACAAAACCACGTGACTCGAGTGTTAAATAATTATTTTATTTATAGTTTATCAAATTAAAAAATAAATATTTCGAATAATATTTCTTTTTATAAAGGTCAACGTCCAGGAAGCTGAAACTTTGCAAGGACGTTACTCATAAGTACTTAATACTCGACACAAAATATTTTTCCAATCGGCGGCCATCTTGGAAAATGGCGACCATAAATGTAAAAACCGATCGTCGTACGATTCCATAATGCAGAATTATTTTTCTTTTTATAAAGGTCAACGTCCAGGTCAAACCGTTTTACCCAGGAAGCTGAAACTTTGCAAGGACGTTACTCATAAGTACTTAATACTCGATACCAAATATTTTCCCAATCCGCGGCCATCTTGCAAAATGGCGACCATAAATGTAAAAACCGATCGTCGTGGTACGATTCCATAACGCAAAATTTATTGTAAGAGTAAAGAAACAATAAAAACAAACTGGGACATTTTGGCAAAAGACCTTTTACGAGTGCTTCTTATGGGTTTTACGAGGCCATAACGTTGCTTACTCCCTTCCTCATTATACGCCGTTTATTTCTTAAAACGCTCCGCGATCATAAAATCAATACTTGTCGTGGGTAAGTAACGAGTACCGTACCATCCATGAGAGGACGCAAAAAAGTATTCCCCCCCCCCCAAAAAAAAGACAAAATCATAAAATTTTCGTCTCACTGTACTTCAGTAAGTACCAAAGACAATTAAGAACTTTCCCAGGACCCTACTCCATTGACACGTGAGTTTTATGGGACATTTTGTCCCGATGTGACTTTGAGTATTCTAACGGGACAGAAAAACAAGAACGGAAACGAAAATAATATAACGGCGTCGTCAATCCTAATCTTGTAAAAAGGGGACCGAGTACGTTTCTTAAAAACGTCACGTGGTGGCGCCACGTTAACTTCCCCCCCCCCCGCCCCATCTTATCCCGTTTGACATTACCGTTGGTATAACAAGAGCGTATACACGATGGAATTTTTGTTTTCTAGAGAGAGTGCGACCCCCACGCAAATTTTCCACGAAAAAATCTCCCAGAAGAAACCTTCAGGGTGGGAAAGAAGACCTAGGGTGATATTCTTAGACCTTGTTATGTTAGAAGCCGACTTAATGGGCGCACGCCTTCGCCTTGCCCATCACTGTACCCCCATCCCCATCTACTTAGTTATCCGTTAAAAATCAAGAAGGGACCGTACTGTATCACCAAGAGTATGGTGGGGTCGAGAGAGGGGGAGACGCCGAGGCATTCCGAATGTCGCGACAAGTGACGCCAGCTCCATCCGGTGACCTTTATTCGAGTTAGTACTAGGGAACGGTCACCCGGCACGACTCCGATAAAGGTCTACCGGGCTATCACGCCATCTTCTTTCCCTAGTTTAAATATATGTCTAATGTTATTCGTGCGCAAAACCAATATTCTGTCAACGTAAACATTCGATTTTTGGATACGTTTGATCAAACCTTATTGACAAATTATAAAATGTATTGTGGTTTCAAGTATTAGGTAGAGACCTGGTATCCTAATCCTTCATTCGTTTGGGTGGTTTGCAAAAAGAAGAAATTCTTGGTTAAATGTTAATTGGAATTTCCCTGATTGTAACATACAGAACCGCTAACTTGATCCGCGAGGGAGTCAGTCCAACAACCCGGGGTGCTAAGGGTAAAGAGATCAGAGACTGATCGTCGACAAGTCCCGCCTGCAGAGACAGCTATAGGGGGTTCTCAACTACTTATGGGCCTTTAAAAACGAAACTGGATCACTGTACGACTATAGTAATAATTTATATAACCCCTAAACTCCGAAAGAGAGAGGGGGGGATAAGAGAAGATGTGTGACATACATCGCTAAGACTTAAAAACCCAAGAATCTAAGCTAAGGGCAGTGGAGTGGGGTGGACAGGGAGGCGACCATGGTGGCGACATGGCGGCGGCGATGTAAACAGTCGTTTTCGAGCCGGACAAACATGGGACCCTAACAAGCTCTGGCAGATTTTTGCTTGGCGCTGCTTCAACCCCGCGTGTCACGGAAAAGTTTAACTACAGATATGGGGATGGAGTTGGCGACTAAAGGTCGCGACGACCATGCCAAAGATAAATGCGGGGTTACCGGGGTCCCACTAGCTAAGCATAAACTCCCCAATGTTTTGCCACCAAATGGGCAACGCGTAAAAACTAAAAGCCATATAAGACTTCTCAAGAAAAATAAAATGCGTGGGAATAATACCATCATAAAATTATGTTCATAATTCCAACGAACATGTGTTTTAAGTTTATAAATTTTCTTATAATTACAAGCCCAGATTTAGGCTAAATTTATGCGCCAACACAGATAGAAGTTTGCAAATACTGAAAGTAAATCTTTGAAGCGTTGCCAGGCAACAAAATAAAACCATTAATTTAATTATTCTAAACTATAAATATAATGGGAAAAATATTGAATATAATTATTTTGCACCAAAGGCAGCCAGCAGCTCGTGAAAAATAAACAACTTTAAAAAAACATATTTCCAAAACGTTCCTAGGGGGGCGACACATCCCTAGTATACTTCCCAGACTCTCTCCCTAATATCAGCTATATCGATTGAAGATCAAACTAGTCCTCGCCATCTACCTCGCAGTCATGGCAACTTCGTCATTAAGTAGGTTAATTTTTCGTAATTTCGTCGGTTTTATAGTTTACCATAGAATCAGACAAAACTAAGCTTAAATTTTGTTACTATTCATTTAAGTAAAAAATAAGATTAAAAGAGGGTAATATCTATGCGCCATCTATGACGTGAATCGGGATGGTTATGGATTAGTTTATGTTCGATTCGGGGTCCGTTCTAAAAGAGCTCTTTTCGAAAACGCAGACTTGACCCACCTAACTGGCTAAACGAAACCTCCCAGGAAAGGGTTATTAGTAATTCAGGTCAAAGTGTTTTAGTGGCACAGAAACAATTAGGGTATACTGGCCAAGAACCTTGGAGATATTCTTGACCAAATGAGCTTCAAGCATACGAATGACCATTGCCCCTTAACCTAAAGCGTGTGGAAGATGTCCAACACATATTGACCTGTCTTAAAATCATAAAAAACTAACTTGAAAACATGAGCAAGTACAGTTTTGTCAACATTAGCCTAACCATGGATGGCTAAAAAGGGATTCCTCACATCAACCCACACAACTTTGGCTCATGGTACTCGAGCAGCAAGTGTTCCTTACATTCACAATGACATTAAATGTTGCTAATGTACATCCAACTTCACATTGCAATGTTAGCTTCGTAAGTTTCAGGTTAGCGTTGAGTCCGTCGACGAGAGAGCGAGGGGTATGGATTTGGCAAAAACGGGCTGTTGTTGAGCAGCGCTGTTTGACGCGGTGGCCAGGTAAGGGACTAGAAAAGTGTGGAAGGGGGGTAGTTTATACGGTAAGTGGAACTAGTTTGAGAGGGAAAACAGGTAAAACAGTATAAAGGAACAGGCACGAAGGGTGTTCTGGAAAAGCGGAGGGAGGCAACGTTCAGGGCGTGGCGAAGGTAGCCGTGTCAATCAAGCTTCCAGTTGGAGGCGGTGAGTCGCGCTTCTATCGGTTGCCTTTACCACCCACATTTTCCCTTTCCCCGCCGTCCTCATCGGGACTGAGCCCTCGGTACACGCAACAACGCTCTCGTGTGTATTATAACTGCGGACTCGAACGCCAGAGACCCGAAAGACCGACCCCGGCGCTGGTAAAGCCGACTGCTCTACACAGTTACGGATCCTTGTTAACAAGTGGTCGGCAACGCTAGGGAAACTTGTCCCGGACCAAGACAGTTAAAGGCCGAAACCCCGTCGTACTCAACTTTTACCAACCTTACCACCACCGCCGTCGCCTCCCTCCTTCCCTTCCCTTCCCCCCGTTACCATCCCCACCCAGAGAAATTTAGTGGTGGCGCCTTTATTCCCTCATCGACGCGCGAGTACGCGAAACGCGTCATCAACGGTCCGCGCTCCTCACCATCCCGAACTAAATTATTACTTTCGAATTATGAAGTGTCCCGTCCGGATTACGCGACGCTAACCACTCACTAAGACTTGGCCACGAAACCATTCAAAAGTTTGGGAATAAAAACGTTATGGAAGTTATAACGGACGAGACAACAACGGCTGAAAATACGTCTTGCGGATAAAATTACTTGTCACCGAACTTTTGTGTCACTGTCGTTTTCCCCGCAACGGATCCAGTCGTGTAGGAGCTACTAATCGGACCAACTGACTTCGGTCCGTGTAGTATGTACGCCTATACGTATCCTACGTCCTCTCAGGTATGTTTAAATACTTTGTTTTATACGCACTAGGTGTGTTTCAAATACTATAGCCGTTTGCAATTTCCTGCATGGGTAGTCAAGGCCTTAAACATTGAAGAGTTTCGACACGTTTAAGTTTAATTCATTCATAAATCTTCAACACGGTATATCGAACGCGATGTAAATCAAAAATACTTAAACGCAACAATACTATTAGACGAGACTTTAGGGGTAACCAAATCCTGAAACCAAAAATCGGGCATGGCTTGCTTCAAGTTGCTTGCTTACCTAATAAAGCGTTTTTGTAAAGTAGGGTTAAGATCTAAGTTAAATGTTGTAAACTTTTCACATTTCCAATACCACCACCTTATAAAAAATTAATTCTATTGAAGGCACGTATATTAAATTGAAAAATTGCACGTTGTCGCGGTCGAAGCACGTATCCCCTATCCTATTATTACAATTTGACGTATCTAATTTATATAAATTTGACGTTTAAAAAATAATAAAAACGTTCTACGGCGCGGCGACTATGTACCGGTAATACTTGAATTTGCACTTGAAATATTTTACATAACATTAAGCAAGGCAATGGAGGTATAATGCAATGTAATACCAACGCCTTATTTACATAATATAAATTAACAGGGGGATAATTTCGGTGTGTTAAGTGAAATATAGAATAAGTAGCAATTATCTACGTAGACCAGCCATGAAGAAAAAAATAATCTAGCTATAGCGACATCATTAAAGTGGTGGCATTTTACACTTCATTAGATTCTCATAAACTTAAAATATTTCTACGAAAATTACCTTGGGCTATCTCTATGTCTTAAATTATAATGGAATACAATTGAAGAATACTGCAACGTGATAATATTCTGATATTTTTGAATGAAGTAGATATTTAATGAATGTTTCATTAACGTCAATATGCTGGCGCATAATCTATTTTGTATAAATAATTAAACACTAGCAAAGGAACCCGTTTTACTAACATTGCATGAGACGCCATTTCAAAAAATGGCAGCTAATCGAACCCAAAACGCCATAAAGTCCGTCTATAGATATATGGGAAACAGTATACTAAATATTAGTGAAATCGGTTGAAACGCGAAATTAATGTTAATCCATAAATAAGGGTTTGTACATTTTTGTCCGCCATTTTTAAAGATGGCGGCGGATTAGAAAAATGTTTCTTAGTACGCTCCTACTACTCAAGAGTAACGTCCCTGCAAAATATCACCCTTGTAGGTCAAGCCACTTGGACTGGGCTTTGATTATGCCGGCAAGTGTTTGACATAATTCACACCGAAACCCCTTAACGTTAACGACTTAGTTAAGGTTGTCCATTGGGTAATTCTCACGCTATACTAAAGAAAACCTAGTTACAATAAGAAGCCAATGCACCCTTTTGCAAATACGGGAAAAACCTTACCCAATCAAAGTAATTCTTTATTTCTTTGATGTTATATTTATAATATGTTATAACAGGCTGGGAGGTAAAGTCAACCTATAACGCGTCGTATATGTCCGAGTAATCAATAGTGCGTCAACTTAGACGCTAGTGGACAACGCGTTTCGCACTCATTGCGTACTTTTATTTATAGTTTTAGAATTCGCGATCGAGATTCTATGACCTGCCTAACTGGACCAAAGGGGTGGAACATAGCTACTTAGTCGTGGTAGTGAATATTGAACCCCGATTAGCGTTGGTAATTTGTTAAATTGTCCGACTCCTCTATCCATGCGAGCTTACATGCATGGGTGTAATAACTTTCCGCAGCCTTTTAGTGAGAACGAGGGTCGAGTCCCAAAAGCACCCTAATAAAAGTGAATAGCACTTGAAAGGCACTTCAACCCAAGCTCTAGTGGAGTAGCCGACATACAGGGTGTTTGATAGGACCAAAGATTTAATTTTGGAACTTTTGATCTAAGGATCACCTTAAGTTATGATTAGTGTATTTTATGGATGACCCCCTAGCTAAGTTATCATTGTACTTTAGGTTCTTACTTAAATTTAAGGGACCATCCATAAGCACTCAAATCATAACTCGAAAACAGTGTCCATTAGGGAAATCAAAATGGAGATAGAAGTACAGAACATTTTTGACTGAAAATCATGCACCCAAAGAACATCATCCCCCTTAATTTATGTCAGACTTATCAAAAACACCGTGTATAATGATAAAAAAAATACCGATAGCTGTGGACACAACTGCCTTCTTTAAAAAATACGCTCTTCTTGATGTCGTACAATGTTTAATCTGTACGAAACCGAACAAAAAACTGTATATAACTATAGCATAAAATACGTTAAATCACCTTATCATAGTTGTTGGACAGAGTTTGTTATATTTTAGTTGCAACGCAGATCCAAGTCAAAATAAGTCGTTGCTGTTATTAATGGCATTTTTTCATGACTATTGTCATTAATGCGAACGCGGACGTGGCCCAACCTGTACGTCCTGAACTTTACAAGACTGTTGAGAGCGATATGATATACCCGCATGCACATAGCTTAATCCTTATTCAGATATCGAAAAATAAACGATATAAAAACCAAATAAAACAGCATTGTTTCTCGTGTTTTAGTCTAATGGTTAGGTTATATCGCCGAGCGGGTTTTTGTTTTGATAAAAATGCAATGAACGTGTTAAGAAACCCAACATAAAATTATGCTTATACCCGCAGTATACGAGGTTTAGTTTTGGTATATAGCTTATATACCTTATTGTTAACGTGTTTTTGATAAACAACTATTTTTTATTTATTGCACCCATGTATTAACCTTCAAACAGAAAACATTTTCTGAGTTTGAAAAAAATTTAAAATTAAAAAAATATATAGGAAGGTCAGGACTAAATTTAAAAATAAAATCTAATTCTTCAAATGTTTCAGTGAACATAGGTCAACCAAATAGCTTGAACACCGCGTACCTTAAACAATTTGCATGCTGCACGGAATTAATTAAAAACATATCAAACTCATCTCAGCAAATTCGTATTTTGTGAAATGTACTAAATGATTTCTCCAAATGATGCTCTGATTCAATTCAAAGTATATTTGCATATAGAAAAGTTAGGAATCTAGATGCCTTATTATAAGCTTCTTTTAATCCTGCATATGCATGGCCATGTTGGAAAATTGCTTCAATAACTCTTTTGACCCGATAAACAGTCGTAAACATTATTACATTTGTAATAAAGGTCAGGCAGTAATTACCTATAATTACTAAAATCAATTGATCACGCGTGCTCGTGAAAACAACTTATAAATATCTTAGCTACACTTTAGTTTGAAGTTAAAATACACAGAGATATTTTGGGGGAGTCGAATGTTTTTTCACGCTTATTTCACCTAATAAGTAATTATATAACGGATAATGAACTTATTAGCTCTTAAGCGGCATGCAGCTGGTCGAACCGGCAAAAACCCCGGGTGGGCCAAGTTCTTATACCGTATCTTGTTCGTCGATACTAAACTTAATGGGAGGTGTATACGACAACATCATATATAGAACTAATGATTTTGTTTATATAGCTATATCACCTTTTAATAAAACATCACGAAATATTCGTAACAAATTTTTAAATGCGCACCTGTAGAAAAAATTGCAAATATACCCACAAGCAAATTCTCAAATTAAATTTAATATAATTAAATAAAATGAAATAATATTATTAATTTAGATTTATATATACCACCTCCATAATTTATTTCGAATATTAAATAGCCGTAATAAATTTATATTTTAATTAAAAATGATCAATTGAAAATTTGCATAAATAATGAAACAAAAATTTATATTTTTGGAGGGCGGCTTAGTAATAATGTTTTTCCCGCTTTGTCATGCATAAACTCAATTAATTTTAAATAATATATTACTAAATGTAATCCGATAGTATTAGAAATCATTTCAGGGCTGCACGCCACAAAATTTCACATTCTAATTTCCTGAATTTTTCATCTATAGGGACTGGTAAACATTACGTATTAAAATGTAGTGCGCACGAGTGAAAAGTATGCGCAAAAATGGAATACCCATCATGGGAGCCAGAAAAATTCCGTGTAAAAATATGCAAGATTTTCCTTGACCCATGCATGTCAAGCGTAACATGTTAAAACTAAACTATAGTGCGCATGCAGCATGAGTCAGAAATATGCGCATGCACGCGAGAGATGACAGATTAAATGACGACACCCAATCATCACTCATAGATATTAGATCATAATTTAAGCGCTACTCAAATTTGAGCACGAAGTTATCCGCATGCTTTCAAAAAAGAAAAAATCAAAATCTCTCAGAATAATTTTCACGCACGTCTAAACGAAACAATAGTTAAGCTATAGTTCTTTAAATTTAAGCAAATTAACGTAAATTACTATAAAAGTATCGCTACACTCTGATCCGTCCGCCACTTTCTCATGTGATCAATCATAACTACGAATGTTATTTATCGCGGTACGATGACAAGTTAAGTTTAAAGGGATCGGATAAGAGTTCGTAATATACTTAGTGAGAATCTTCCATAGAAATGATTACGTTTAGTTATACGTTGCTACCACATATATTTAATTCAAAATTTTGAGTATACTTTATTTTATTTAAATAATTTCAAACCACAAAACGTTTAAGCAAGTTATTCCCATGCAGGGCTCCCACCAAAATCTCAAAAATAAATTGAGGGAAAAAAGGGACATTTCATGATAAAAATATTAAGTATTAAGTGAAGTTAAGAACATTATATCATCTTTTCCCGCGATTGTCAACAAAATTGTAAATTATTTCGGACTTTTTACAGATATTTTTGTTTAGACTGACCAAGAGTTTTCGTTACATCTTTACGGAAACAGTTATAATTCTAGATATCTCCTCTTGACTAACTACTAATTAAATGCCTTTTTATCTGCGGTTTTTGGAGAATAGGGCCATTTATGGACCAAATGCCAATTTTAGGGTGAATTAAGGACAGTGCAGGAAAACAGGGGCTTTAGAGATTTGGTGGGAGCACCGTTAACGTATTTTGCACGTTTCCGAGCCATTTAAGTAACTCTTTTTGCAATAGCACCTTTACCATCCCGAGAGTAATATCCGACCCCTCTTATAATTTGATCTAGCTAATTTGGCCTGTTAGTTGTTCGTGCATGAAGAACTAGGTTTAAAGACGTATTAGTCAGAAACTGATCATAGGGTAGACATATAGTTATAATTGGACGTATTTTGTTTTTCCGTTTTCAGCTTCTTATGACCGGACAACAACCTCCAGTTGCCACAACTTGCTGCGATAACAGTACCCCGACCAGTGGAAGCGTTACTAGCGGTGTCATGTCTCCGGACCCTCAAGCCGCGCAATCGGCCGCTGCAGCGGCGGCCGCCGTATGTTCATTACCGACCGCCGCTGCCGCGGCTTACGATAGCCGATTGCTCTCGTCCTATCCGCGACTGGCCACCGGTCTACACGCCGCCGCAGTTAACGGTTTCTACGGCGCGGCCGCGGCCTACCCCGACCAAACCAGTTACGTAACAGCCGCTCTCGGAACCAACGCCTCCGCCTTCTATTCTTCATTGGTAAGAAACGTTTTTAAATTCAAAAAAATTCCTCGCAACATCCATATTTTAAACTAGCTGAACTGTCCGACGCTTTCAAGTTGTTTTAATTGCCTATCTATGATTGTAGACACTATCCCACCCAAATGAAATATCTCCATGAATTATGTAGTTATTTTAGAAACCATTATTACAATTTCAACTTTCAAATCCACTAAAACGATTCTTAATTCGGGGTATATCATAAAGATACGTTCTTTACAAATTTAATTAATCTGGGGTTCGCGAGCCCTACCTTGAGGAACTCAATACCACGAACCTTCCTCTAGTTTTACTGATATCAATCACGAAGTTTGATAAAATTCAAACATTCATAGTAACAATGCACTAGATTAAACAATTAAAAGAACAATTAAATCAATTTGATTTTATATATTTGATTTAATATTATATTATATTATATTATATATTAAGTATAATATATCAAGAGATTAAATTATTTGTAATTATATTTGTGTGATGTTGTGATAGTGGGCGTTATGTTTTCGAATACCAGACGCTAATGTACACGTTATACAAATTACGATTCAATCAGATTTGATATAAAAACAGGTTTAGGGGTTAAAAAGAAAGCAAATTAGTCAGAAAAACACAAACAAGTGCGGAAATCAGATTAACTTGGGAATACTTTCCTTTAAATTGACGACCCTTTAAATTGATCACTAGCTAAGTTACCCGGCGTTGCCCGGTTATTTTAGGGTACTAGAAGAGTTTCATATCTACGCATACCCATAAATTTATAAGTGATATGTTCCATAAGTATGACAATTACTATACTTCGTAATGTTAGAGACTTACTGAGAGCTATCTTATGGAACTTATAGTAGACGCTATAACGAAGATGGTGACCACCACCCCTGTGTGTTTGGTTCTCTGCAGAAAAGCCAGAAATGGTCCATTCTTTCTCCAAATTAAAAGTCAGGGAAAAATTTAAATTGAAGTCTCGTGATTTATTCAAAAACTATTTTTATGGATGCGTGCGATGTCAAATTTTGGGAGACAAAATTGCGTAATTCGAATAATACATAAAATAAAAAAAGGAAAAAAATATAGAAGTATGCGAGGCGCGATAAACATCGTTGTTCGTGTGTTCTCTTACACGCTTGAGAACATTGTCTTACAAGGGGGTGCGGATAATTTTACGTTCCAAAATTTTGTCGCATTTTCTTTTACCCAAAGAAATCCTTTTACGACATTTGTTATAAAGAATTTATTTAATTTTACCCTTAATATTGAACTGCATGAAGCATAATTGTTAGAGAAGTCTGCAATGCATCATAAATGAAAGTCTGTGTTTGCATGGGGACAGACTGAGTGATTTGAAATGGACTTTTTCGATGTAAAAAAGGGGTAGACAATTGATACATTGGCGTCCACGCATGTCACTGTCATGATACAAAAAGACTATACAGCGCAGGCGCCAAGAAGCGAGATGTTACATCGAAATGGTCTATTGTCAAATAACATTTCTGCATGAGTCTATACAACAACATGGGCAAAACTACAACGATTTCACGTAAAATATTCCTGTACGAATTGAACGCGTTCTTAGCAATGACAGTAACGCATTCGATGACCTCGGCGTCGTTTAATCTGACTAATGACAATGTTTTCGCCAAAGGTTTTCTGTCCGTAACAATAAGGGACCCATTCGCTATCTATTCGTCAAAAAAAGAAATGCAAACCCGACCGCATATTTTAGCATATAAAATCACCGAGTTGAGTTTGTCTAATCTCTAAAAGTACTCGGCGTTTTTAATGGCCGCCAATATGAAGTGGGCGTACCTTTTACGTCCCGCCATTTGATGTTGATGACGGAAAGAACACTTTGTTCAACAACTATGCGCTTCTGTTTTCAAGGCTAATCCTCTGCCGCCGAAGCCACTATTATCAAACACCGTTATAATTCGCTGATTTTATTTTCTAAATTTGTTTCCCTGTTAAAAAAAAATAACATGGTGGGAAAATGCATGCTAACGTCTACACAAAATGCATGCAATCCCATTAATTTTCTCTCGCAAGTCCATGCATGCACCCATACTTCTGCATTATAGGGTTATGATCACGAGTAAATTAATGTATTACTATAGTTATGGTTTTTTGTGAACTATTTTAGCAATATACGAATAAAAGTAAATATAGAGCGATTACAGCAAAAGGTAAAACTGTTACAGCGCGCTGTGTATGTATCTGATATCGTTGTATAGTAAGTAGTCCGTATTATAAAGGTATAATTTCTGTCTGCTGTGTTAGAAAAAGCGCAATTTTCATATACATATATACATAGATTTTCATCGTGAAAAAAAAAAAAATAAACTAGACACGTGAAACCTGTACGCACTCGATCAGCCAATCATTATTTGCGTTTCTAAAAACGTCATTATCGTTATGGTTTTACTAATTAAAGGCTGATAGCTATACGGAAAATAATTAGTCGAAAGGGCTTTATACGTGACCTTTCACGTGAGATTATTCCCTAAGGCTTTAATTAAATACATGTATACGGATAATATTAATTGTAGGTTTTCATAATTTTATCCAATTGGACCTAATTATCTTTTCTATAAATTCTAACCTTTTAAAGGACGTTTTTTTATAAACTGAATTTATTTCTTTTATTACTAATTAAGGTCATGTCTAATTAAGATTTTAGTAGTAATAGATCCCCTAATTCAGCTTTTAATCAATCGAATTGACAGCATATTTTGACCTAAAATAAATTTCCTGACCTTTTTAGGGGTAATTTTAAAAACAATTCCCTGAATGAAGCTACATATTTTCCCTGAGCTGCACATGTGACAAGCCTGATCCTATTCAAAGCTCGAAAAGTGTTACTTTAACATGTCCTGAAAGGCCTATAAAAAAATAAAAGGTATAGCAAGCTATTTAATCAATAATACAATAACGCGAGGTTTCTGATAGAAAAATGAGGGTTAGCGTGACTAAAGAAGCTCTGGTGGGAGATTTGACTCAACAGATAACTATAACTAGTAGTACGTTATAAGCTTTCTAATATTTACTCCAAACGCATATAGCTACTACATAGGTTTTACAAAAAACTTTAGAACTAATGATTGGAGTTCTTCCATTAAGTGCAAGTGGAAATGTTGCAATTTCAAAAGAAAAATAAGTGGTATTTTACTGAAATACAGCTAATCGAGTACTTTCTTCGAAAGCAGATTTATATTTATTAGTAAAAACTGCATGTCTTAGTGGACAAAGACTATAGATAAGAGAACAAAATAGAAAGACTTAAGTTATCGTCTCTGAAAGGTCTGTCAGAAATTTTGGGGATGATGTTCTTTGAGCTACTTCGAGTCGAAAATGTAACTTCTGTGACATTTTGCCCTAAGATACTTTATGTTAGTTAAGCCTTTGCCAATGGCATATTCGAATCGTGCACGTTACACTTCGTTAAAACGAGTCATGATTACGTCCTTGCCATTGGCGACTGGATACATATATGGGTTGACATTTGTCGCGTGGCTCGCCTTTGGTACATGAAACATGTCTGCGAGAACAAGATTGGACGCGATCGAACGGAAGGAGGGTTTTTGTGTTTTACATGTTAAACCTAGGCTATACGATGCATTAGCGTGTTGTATATATCACCCAAAAAAAAAAAAAAAAACTCCCAATAAAATCAACTCTGAACTGAGCGAAAAAAGGATTTGGTGAACACGATTTCCTCGCTAGCAAAAAACAAAAAGAACAAAAAAAAAGCATACCTAATATCGAATTTATTTCGGTTTCGTGTATGTTATTTATGTTTCTTTTTACTATATACAAAATGATTGTACGACAAATATTTTTATGTTACACTGGTTGTCGTTTTCATCGGATTACCTATACCTAATCGATTATTGAAGATGGTTACTTCACCTGGGTTAACCTTTTTTAATATAGCGGGTGAATCTTACACATAATTTTCAGACGGTCATTTACACCAGGAGGCGAAGCTACTTGGTAGTAGTACCATGGCCGGAAATAAGCACAGGACACTGGACATTGTCCAATAAAATTTAAAAATGTCTCATAATTTTATAAAAAAAAAACTAAGGGGGTCACTGGACATTTCGACCAATAAATATTTCGAAGTTTTGATAGCTTAACTATATGAAGATGCGACACTATTTTTGCACACTTCAGTGGACAATGTCCTATAAATTTTCAAGTCAAAGGGGGCGCCACTGGACACGTGTCCTATAAGAATTCTTTCTTATTTCCGGCCCTGCTTGGTACTGCACTTTGTCCTCCTGATGTTATAGTCTGAAAACCATCTATACCATTAATGTTTCAGTAAATGCGATCCCACAAACCTGTAGCGCAACTTTTAAAAACCAAAAAATGTGTCGAGACAGATTGAAAGAAAAACTATTTCAATCAAATAACCCAATTCATAATCACTTAATATATTAAACCTTAATTTTTATAAGGGAGGGGGGTCTATAATAAAATTAACATTAATGATACGGCGTAGCGTCGCACGCATGCGTTTAGAGTCGAGAGTGTTTTATAATCGTCTTTTCGAATGTATATATATATATTGCCTCTAACCATTGATATATAATTCTTATTCATAATTTACAGCCAAGTCCCTACGATTTGAAAGACGGTAGAGGAGCGTGGGGATCTCTGCCCCAGGCAGCGGCCGCCGCGGCTTGTTATCCCTACGACCCCATGGGTGCTTACGGACCCTACGGCGACAGGTGAGAAAAATCGCAAAATTCTCTACTTTCTTTTATAATATTATATTATAGCTTATTTTCAAGGAATCCCCGCCATAAAAAACATTATTTTCCAATTTACGCGCTGTTAAAGGGAAACTATAGTACTTAGTATTTGTCAATAAGTACTTAAAATTGACCATGCAAGTGCAACCATTTTTAAGAATTGTTAGGTTCAGGATTACAATTCGTGACTCTTCTATTAGCGACGCGTACGGTGCAAATCTCTTCACCGAGGCTTAGTAGTAATTCATATTAACCCTTAAGTAATGTTTAAGTAGACAAAAATCCAGTTTACAAATATAGAGTTTTGCTAGAATTTAATATTGGTGATTAAGGTCTTTACCATGCGCCTAAATTTTGATTAATGGCGGAAGAAAAGTCAGTAATAGAGCGTAATGGGAAGTTTTCTTTGTTTATATAATAAACTTATGCGTAAATCCAATGGTATATACTTGACCAGTTTATAGAAATATCAGAATATTGGAGCTAAAATGATTATTAGATATAATTTTTAATTACAAGGCGTTTCTGAAAGGTCTGTCGATCAGAAATTAAGGGCAGTGTTGTTTGGACGATTTTGAGTTGAAAATGCAACTTCTACGATATTTTTGTAGAGTTTGGGTCACGTCCGTTTGCAATTTATGATTGGAGTGTTTTACGGATAACCCCTTAATTAAATCAGCACCGTCTTTAATTTCCTTAGTTAAATTTAAGGGGCATCTCTTCTCAATCTTAGATAATGCTCTACCACTATGGGAAAATGATCAAACTACTATGAAACATAACAATTTTAAAATTCATATGAATATTATAGTTATAACTCTTGTTTAATTTTGCAAATTCTCTTTTTCTTGCGTTCTCTTAAAAGATACGGAGCAATCGACAACGCAGCCCGAAGAAAAAACGCGACGAGAGAAACGACAAACACATTGAAAGCGTGGTTATACGAACATCGGAAGAATCCGTACCCAACAAAAGGGGAGAAAATCATGTTAGCCATTATAACTAAGATGACCCTAACGCAAGTGTCCACCTGGTTCGCCAACGCCAGGCGGAGACTAAAAAAAGAGAATAAGATGACGTGGGAGCCGCGAAACAAGACGAATGACGGCGTCGACGGTGATGACAAATCGGACAGCGGCGATGAAGATAACTCCATTCACGATGAGCGATCGGGCCACAAAATGAACACGGGTAAGCCATATCTTGACCCCTCTTATATAACTTCGATAAAACATAAATAATGTAACGGTGCAACAGGGTTCATACAAGTCAGGGAAATAAATTGTTGACTAAAACTTCCGGGGAATTTTGTGAGAGGCTGGAGTAAGTTTGCCCTGAACGGTTTTCGGACGAAATTTTTTTTTATATTCAAAAAATCCCTGACTTTCCAAAAGTTATATGAACCCTTACTCAAAATAATTATTCAATTTACATAATTTTATCATGTCCGTGAAATTAATAACTATACCACCACCGCCACAAAAGGTTGGAGGAATCCTTTTATAGATGACCCCAATAATATACATAGATTCCATTAACCCAGTATTATTGCAACTAAAAGATAAGGACAAAGATAAAACATCCTGGCATAAATCTATAATCATAATTTATCCTATACTATCTAAGCCGAGAAAATGATTGCCCAGGTTGCAAACACTATGGAGGATGTGCAAAGACTAAAACGAGGGGGTTATCACTTTCGAATTCCCCTGTACAAAGACTAGGTGTATAATCAAGTAATATCCCCTTGAGTAAATGGCCCCATGGTGTTAGTAGGGATCTCGTAAAAATATTGGGGCGTCAAAAAGCATTGACCCCAACTAAGTCACTTAGTGTCGCGCCCATACCATTATACACGTCTCAATAAAGGGAGTCTATATAAAGAACAAAGTGCATTAAGATTTATATATATAACTGTCGATTTCCTATTTAGTTCAATATTCACGTGTTGAGCTGAATAAATTCTGTCGAATTATTGTTATACTTAAGAATGGCGATGTAGTCCTAGGTCGGGCGCATTAATAATAATAAGAAGGGTGACCCGGGGATCGAGAAAATGGGGATTAAGTTTTCCCACCTTTCAACATCATCGTCGCCCTTAAAAAGAGGAGCGCCATTTCGTAGAAGGTAAAATATGTTAAGGAGAATGATGGGAAAATGTTTCGAATTACGCAACGCGCTCCTGCTGCTCGGATCCCTCATCTTCGTCATGGCTACATTTATACATTAACGGGATTTATCATTGAGAAATATATTCGAAGACGAACCGAGTGGTGATGTACACCAAAGATGATGTTAGTACACAACCGGATTTCATAAATGAGAAGTTAAACATAGTTCGTAAGAGAGTACAACTGATGAGAGGGGATCGTGGAAGGCTAGGACTAATAAAAACTCACGTGAGGAACTTGGAACTTATAAGTAAATAGACACGTGAAAGGGAAAGGATAGGACTTATAAAAAACCACGTGAAAGGCTAGAACTTATATAAAATCACGTGAAAAGCTAGAACTTATATAAAATCAAGTGAAAGGCTAGAACTTATATAAAATCACGTGAAAGGCTAGAACTTATATAAAATCACGTGAAAGGCTAGGACTTATATAAAATCAAGTGAAAAGCTAGGACTTATATAAAATCACGTGAAATGCTAGAACTTATATAAAATCACGTGAAAGGCTAGAACTTAAAAAAAATAAGGTGAAAGACTAAAACTCACTTGAATGATGGCTTTCGTGTCACTTCACATGGATATCCATAAATTTCACGGGCTCGGCATTATAGTTCTTCGTGGGAATTGAACATGACCAACTATAAAGACATTAAAAGAAGAACCCGTGTGAAACTTTTTTATACTTGATTATTTCTACATGACTGTATAATTAGCTTTTTTCGTTATTAATAGGGGGCTAATTTTTTTATAATGGGCAAAATGGATTTCTCATAGACAGCTAAATGTTATAATATACGTGCAAAGATTAAAACCCTTAAAACCTTTAGTTCAAACAGGTCTTCTCAATAAAACCAGTTGCTCTCCCTGACAAGTTCTTATACCGTTAAAAGAACTACAGAGTAAACGTTAATATTGGCAATTAGGATATTGAAGCTAGGAAACATTTCTCGCCGAAACCTCCGTAATTACTAATTGGAGATGAAAGAAGAAAATACACATATAAATTACATTCCCTATTAAATTTGAAAACCATTGAATGGGACCATAAGGCACTATACATTCTTAATCTTATTTTCATTCATTAACGATTTTAATTGAGAAATATTTGATACATATTTGGGTCAAAGCATTTTTATATGATTTGAGTGCACGTTGACAAATCGAAAATATTTCGGAATATTGTTTAGAACTTGGTATAATGATTCGAAATGAATATTGTTTAGGGATAGATTTAATTTTAGAAGTAGGAATGGAGAACAGAGTAATCTGGGCCCCCGGGAAGGGGGGTATGAAAGAAGAGGCGGGTCATAGCGACAGAGGTAAAAGGGAATTACGTATTTTTTGCCGTCAACGTCAGCAACGTCATCAAAACGTAGTTTAATTAAACTACGTTTTGATGACGTTGCTGACTTAAGTGAGCCAATAAGATAATTTAAACTTTTCGTCACGTGTTGGAGGGAGGGGCTCTATACTGGGTGCTCTATGAGTCGGACTGAAGTAAATACTAACCGTTCTCCATTCCTACTACTAAAATTAAATCTATCCCAGCTGGTATAATAATTCGAAATGAATATTGTTTAGAACTATATATATATTATTGTTAATTACCTTTTGTTAATCATGGAAAAATAAGTCATTAAGACACGTTATATAATATAAAAAACAACGGATATCGCATGAAAACATTGCAAAACAGCTCGAGTACTTACTTAGCAAGTAACGCGCTTATTTTTTTTAATCATTAACGATCTACTCGGAAAACCTTTTCAATGAAAACTGTTATATAAAGTCACTTTTTACACGCGTTAGCAGAAACGATAACACAAACACAAGAGCGAGCACGTCGATATTTTGAGCATAGCCTATACAGTTTTAGCACATTGTTGAATAGATATATAATGCCTGATAGGGATAAAACAACACGCTATTTTTTAAAATAACTGATGTTTCTAACGTTCTAAGCGACTATAATATTAAGGGTATGAGACTTGTAGTGAACTAAATTAAAAGGGTTTGTGTATGTTGCGAAACATGACGCAAAACAGTATATTTCTGATAAGTATGCCATAAATTGAAGTAAATAAATAAATTGGGTGCACGATTTTATTTGAAAAATATTTTTAGACATTTTTTTCCTAAGGGCCACTGTTTTCGAATTATAATTTGAGTGTTTTAGTCATGACCCCTTAATTAATTAAATTAGTAATCATTGTCTAAATCAGTTTCTTAATTAAATTTAAGGGGTCATCATCAAAATACTATTATCAAAATTAACTCGAAAACAGAAAACAGTGTCCCTTAGGGCGAACAAAATGGAGATAGAAGTTACTCATTTTCTGCTCAAAAATCGTGCAACCGAAGAACATCCCCCTTAAATCATGCATGCAGACTTATCAAAAACACCCCCTGTATATAAGATATCATTCCGTAACCTTCGCATTATAAACTAGCAATATTCATAATTTATAATATTGAACACAAAACATTTTTCATTATACATATATGTAATATTTATATCTAAAATGGCGTCAAAAATTTTCAGTTTCCCCTGGTGAATTCATTCCATAGTTTAGTTTTGGGGTTGCATTTATATATTTGCATTGTCCTGACTCCCCCTCTCTGTATTTCTTCCCCCCCCTACCCTATTCGTCCTCGGTAGCTTAAGCTTGTATCCCTAATGAAGTGTACTCACGCCACTCACTGTGTGTGTATATTCGGGCAGTTTTAACGATGTAGAAATCGCCACTATACACTACGACGATCAAAAAAAGAAGTATATAGAATACGCGGCCAACTCCTAAATAATTTCGAGTCTAATCATCTTGTAACCAATCAGATACGAGCTGACGAAAAACAGCGTTTAAAACAAATGATTTTCTAGTCCAATGACTGCCAAGCTAGAAATACGACGCTTTTGTTTTTAATGTTGTACATATACTGTACAGGTAACCCCCCCCCCTCCACGGGGGGATGGTAGGGTGATATAACCATATATGCACTACGTTAATTTACATTAAGTTCGTTTTGAAGTTTATAATGGTCTTTAAAACTTTTATAGTTGTAAAATGTATTGTTGTACATGGTACAATTTAGAGTTGTGGAAGTGTAAATATAACTGCTTAAAAATATTTTAAAACCATCGATAAGCCGTTTTATTGTAGTAAAATTATTAGTTTCAAAATGTGGATGTAAGTTTAAATTTCACGAGTACGTCTACGAGCTAAGACTAATTTTGAAAATTCAAAATTTAAAAAGTAGGTATATTTTAACAGTTCTATATGTAAGGCGAGTTATTGTAGAAAAGTAGTTTCAAAATGTGGATTTAAGTTCAAATTTCACGAATAAGTCTACGAGTACGAGCTAAGACTAATTTTGAAAATTCAAAATTTAAAAAGCATGCGTTATTTTCTCCTAAAAATGTTTTTAACAGTTCTATAAGGCGAATTATTGTAGAGAAGTAGTTTCAAAATGTGGAATTAAAAGTTTAAATTTCACAAGAACGTATAGGCCTAAGTCTAATTTGTAAAATTTAAAAATCACGTGACATAATTAATGTTTTTGTCGAGCAATTAATTGTAAACTTGAAATTCAAATATTTCATCTCGAGATACGCAACTTTCGGCAACTTCAAGACCTTTTTAATCCAGGTTCAATTTCAAGTCTCAAATTTAACAAAATTCACCTTAACAAATATTAGAAACCTTAGCTTTAGGTAAAACGAATTAAAAGCCATAAAATTAACCGAAAAAATTCTCCGAAGTAATAAAGAATCGGTAATTTAAAAAAAGTCGCGAAAGTTCTTCGTATCAGATATCTTTACCGAAAAATTCCGTCCAAAAATACTCGAAATAATCCAAGTTAAAACCAATACAGCTATCGCCTCTAAGCTTGGGTAAAAGTTTTAATTCGTAATCATTATGAAAAATGATACATACTAAATGATTCCGAATCCGAAATAAAAGCCAATTCAGTAATTCTTTCATTCACCTGGGGCGTATTGAAAATTTTGGTAAAAAATAAAAGAGGATCGCAGTTATATAGGCGCGTAAGCATAAATTACTAATATTACATCGACAATTTAGCGTAGAAACATGAGTTGTTCAAATTCTTTCGTAGGTAGGTAGGTATATAGCAAATGCGAAAAAAATTATTACAAAAAAATCTGGTTTGCCAAATAGGCGCTTAAGGGTGAGGGGTGAATCTAGGATGGGATAATTCATTCGAGTTTTCTCCCATCAGGGCCGCGCGTATCGGAGATTCGACACACGTAAATCGGTAATGTCATTTTTCTTTCTACCTTTCGCTTAATTTTTTGGCTTTTAAAAATTATACCGATGCAAGAAAGTACAAAATAAACAAGATGGCCCAAGGGCTGGGCCTTAATAGTAATTTTACACGGCTCACGTGACCCCCCGTATAGTTGATCTCCAATAAATCGTACAACTAAAAACATTTCTGAAACGCAATCGTGTATCCCCTTAATTTCTAATAACGTCACATTTCAAATAATATTAATGAAACTAAATTGTGCACCCCACTAAAGTATAATTTTTCAAAACCATACGAATCAAATAATGTATCTAAAACCAAATCCTGGATCCCCTAAACCAGAAATCACTATGACCGTAAACCGTCCCCTCTATTTTACGAAACCTAACCTAACCTAACCTAACCATTCAGCATAATCTCTGATGTATCACGCGCATGGTGCCGTTTCTTAAATTTTAACGGAATAAAATTCCGTGTAAAATTAAAAAAGTGCAGTAGTGCACGAAAATTATCATCTTGTTTCCCTTGTTTCCCTTCACTCAAAAAAGCCCGCGAGATTTAAACTACCTTTCTTTCCTCTCTCTCCGAGCGGGATGCCCCCTCTCCCTCTTCCCCCTCTCACTACAGGCAGGCAGTTCTCTCTCTACGCGGGGCTTCGTATCGCCACCGCGTACGCTAGCGATCTCTCTCTCTCATCGTAAGCGTACGTTTCGCGGACGCGACCGGTTTCCCTCTCTTATCGTAAGCGTTCGTTTCGCGGACGCGTCCGGCACAGGGACAGGGACAGGGACAGGGACAGGGACAGGGGTTTTGGTGCCGTTTCTTAAATTTTAAACGGAAAAATTCCGTGTAAAATTAAACAAGATGGCCCAAGGGCTGGGCCTTAATAGTAATTTTACACGGCTCACGTGACCCCCCGTATAGTTGACAACTAAAAACATTTCTGAAACACAATCGTGTATCCCTTTAATTTCTAATAACGTCACATTTCAAATAATATTAATGAAACTAAATTGTGCACCCCACTAAAGTATAATTTTTAAAAACCATACGAATCAAATAATGTATTTAAACAAAATCCTGGATCCCCTAAACCAGAAATCACTATGACCGTAAAGCGTCCCCTCTATTTTACGAAACCTAACCTAACCATCCAGCATAATCTCTGATGTATCACGCGCACAAAGTGCAGTAGTGCACGAAAATTATCATCTTGTTTCCCTTCACTCAAAAAAGCCCGCGAGATGTAAACTACCTTTCTTTCCTCTCTCTCCGAGCGGGATGCCCCCTCTCCCTCTTCCCCCTCTCACTAATACACGGCTCACGTGACCCCCCGTATAGTTGATTTCCAATAAATCGTACAACTAAAAACATTTCTGAAACACAATCGTGTATCCCTTTAATTTCTAATAACGTCACATTTCAAATAATATTAATGAAACTAAATTGTGCACCCCACTAAAGTATAATTTTTAAAAACCATACGAATCAAATAATGTATTTAAACAAAATCCTGGATCCCCTAAACCAGAAATCACTATGACCGTAAAGCGTCCCCTCTATTTTACGAAACCTAACCTAACCATCCAGCATAATCTCTGATGTATCACGCGCACAAAGTGCAGTAGTGCACGAAAATTATCATCTTGTTTCCCTTCACTCAAAAAAGCCCGCGAGATTTAAACTACCTTTCTTTCCTCTCTCTCCGAGCGGGATGCCCCCTCTCCCTCTTCCCCCTCTCACTAATATACCAGGCAGGCAGTTCTCTCTCTACGCGGAGCTTCGTATCGCCACCGCGTACGCTACCGATCTCTCTCTCTCTCTCATCGTAAGCGTACGTCCGGCACAGGGACAGGGACAGGGACAGGGACAGGGGTTTTGGTGCCGTTTCTTAAATTTTAAACGGAAAAATTCCGTGTAAAATTAAAAAGAAGACAAGCTCGTGCTGTGACATTCATCAATTGCCCGCGAGACGTTGTCGTTGTCGTCTGTATGCTTCTTATAACGAGTGTTACATGTAAAATAGCACGCAGTATATACCGTGCCCCGGTGGGCGCTGCTTCTATATAAAGTGAATTAACTAACTAACCATTTGACATTAACGCAAAAAATGTATGTTTCGCCCCGCAGAACAAGTTGTCGCAATTTATTTAAGCTTAATGACGTGATTTTAAGTGATTATATAATAAATTTCAGGGTTACCACCAAAATCTCAAAACCTAATAGGGGAAATGGAGACTTTTCAAGATAAGCAGGGACGAAAATTCTAAAAATAAGAATTAACCAAATAAAATGTCGTCTTTAGTGTATAAAAATGTTTTAAACTAAAACGCATTTAAGTAAGTGAAGCTAAGAACAATATATCGCTTTTTGATTCGCCAACTTTGAACTAAATATTTAGGTCTTTTTCTACACATTCTAAATTATAGCTAATTCAAATTTACAAAAGGTCTAAAACGGAAATACTCCTGCAGTGCAATTATTTCTGTTTACGTCCAGCATGGGTCATTGAATATTTGGTTTATAACATTGTCGACTCATATAACTGTAACTACAAGACAGACACACACACAGAGCAACTATACCATATCTTCGATAGCGGGTCCATTTTTGTTCTGTGTCTCAATATAATATATTGAAGAATGATTTCTTGTAAAATATATAATAATATTTTTTGCGGCATTTTATTACATTACAAAGAGTTAGTTATATATATAAGAAAGATTCCATCGAGGATAGTAGCATGTTAATTTCTTTATAGACTATTAATAATAGTGTCTCTTAAACGGGACGTCCCACTGTACGACATGCGGGAGTCGCAGCTAGTGGTAACAGACTACCTTAAAATCGCGTTGTACATTTCAAATGAGCTCCGTGTAACGCCCATACATGGTTATTACGTATAATATTCCGTATTCGGAAGGGCATTGCAAGCGGTGTAACAGATATTAAGTATACAGGGTGTTCCTGATAAGTCTACCATAAATTAAGGGGATGTTCTTAAGGAGAAATGCAACTTCCATTTCCATTTTGCCACAAGGGACACTGTTTTCGAGTTATGATTTGAGTGTTTTATGGATGACCCCTTAATTAAATTAGTAATCATTGTCTTAATCAGTTTCTCAATCAAATTTAAGGGGGGTCATCCGTAAAATACTCTGGAAAATCTTAACTTGAAAACAGTGGCCCGGATGGAAAAATGGAGATAGAAGTTACAAACCATTTTCGATTGAAAATCGCTAAAAAGAACATGCCCCTCCCTTAATTTACGCCAGACACCCTGTACAGGCCTACACAGTCGTATAACCTCAACAGATATAGACGAACGTTGCGTGAATTAAATAACAAGTAAGCCCAAAGGCGTTGAAAATTTTCAATACTATATGTTGTTGCCCAGCAAAGTCTAGATTCACGCGAAAAACATAAATTTCTTAATTCTAGTTATTTAGACCTATTTTGGATGCGTGTACCCGATACCTTAGATATCATCAGTAGACACCATTTTCATAAATACATCGTTGAATTTAAATTAAAGATAAAAAGGAAAAACACAGAGATAAAACATTACAAAAGTCGCTTTGAAGCGCCAGATATGATAGGAATTAAATAAAAATTCGTCTCCAAGTGCAATTAGAATTAGGGTTTACGGAGACACGGGCCTAGCCGCGAAAGGAGGAAGCCAACGATATAAGTATGGCGGCAGGACCCCGCCCGCTAATGACTCTTAAGTCTAACCTCCGCACGATGATTACATTTAATGCTAGAGACAAAAAAGGTAGAGAGAGAGAGACAAACTTCTTCCACCTGCTCGTTTATCGCTTTAAGCCTATTGGGTTTCATTAAGTTTTTTGTATAAATAAAATTCTTTCTTATCACCTTATTATCTTTTGAATACGTAAACGAAATGAATTCATTTATTATTATTATTATTCAAATGTAATTTTTAAATATTTATGATTACGCAAAGGTTCTCATATGAAGCAAGAAGACGAGTTGTCGAGAGATTCCTCCGACTACAAGATGCACCATCATCCTCACAGGGGAATTGGCACAACGAGTAGTCCGGAGAACTCTTCAAGTTCGGCGGATTGCGTCAACCCGTTGTCGACACCCTTGGCTTCGCATAACCTTCATTTGCAACAACAGAATCTCTTGTTAAGAGGTGGTTTGCCACACGGTCACCACGTCACCCCTCCGTCCGGTTTGAACCTCTCGGCGTCGCGTAACTCGGCTTTCGTTTTGGCTTCCGGGGGAGGTGGCGTCCACGGTCATTTGGGCGCGCTGGCCGCCATGAGAGACTCGCCTACTTCGGATAGCCATAGACCGAAAATATGGTCCTTAGCTCACACGGCCACTTCGGACAGTCCGCCCCCGGTCCGTCGGAGTCCCGTCGTTCATCAAAACCCGGTACCCGCGACACCGAGCGGTATCAATCGACAGGAATATCGAGATCCTAAATATATTAAGTCGGAAATGGACGGCGATATGTATTGCGGACGAGCCAACGTGGCCAACCCGACGGCGACGGCCTCTATGGGACTGTACAGGGTGGCCGGAGAGCACGAGGCCAAAAATATGGGACACTACGAAGACCATTACGCCATGAATGGAGTGACGAGTGCTAAAAACTGGATGAACGGAACGATGGGACACGCGGTGAAAAACTGTTCGTCGACGTCACCAGTCGGAACCGCGTCGGCTTTCGATCCAGCAACGACCGTTGGCGACGACGAATCCAAGGAACAATGCCGGCTCTCCCCGGGAAGCGATAGCTGCAGCGGCGGTAGTGGTTCCGATTCAAACACGCCATTATTTCATCGTCGAGTGTCGCAAGAGGGAAATGAGGCGTCTAGGGCTTACTGTGATATTACCTCGCCTCATGGCATGGCCTCGTCAGCCATGGCTTACGATCTTCAACGCGAAGTAAGTAGCAAAACAAACTTCTCAAATAACCCCACTACATAGTGTGTACAAAATCAGACCCCTAACGACTGATTTCGTTTAACAGTCTCAAGCTCACGATCGACACCCGCCTCCTTTGGTCAGAACATCACCGAATTCTTGCGGGTATACTGGAAATTCTATGACGGCGCTCTCTGTCGCGGCTAAAAACGCCTTGGACCATCTAAGAACTGATGGCGACGGTTCGGGTAAGAACAGTTTAAATTCTTACATTATACGCGTGCACCACAAATACTCGGAATAAGGTATTAAGTAACCAATGGGCGCAATCGACTTGGGACAATAGAGCTGACTACGACCCTGACAGCCCATTTCTGTTAATAATGTATGTCCCATTAATTAACTAAGGACTTGTTTTATCACGGGTTATAATATAAAAGGTCAACATCGTTATATTACCAGAGTAACTGATTAAGAAGGCATATATACTAGTGTTTCAAAATCTGGCAGCTCGAACATTCTTTCGAACAATCCTCTTTTTCCGACATTAGAGTAGAACAAGATTTGGGCGTCATTACAAATTAGGCGATATTTTTTCTTTTTCTTTCATTACAATAAAGAACAAAGTAAAAGAAGGGAAGTCGAACAAAGACCGTAATCCACCCTCTTATCAAGCCATGTATAAGAAATAAGAAATGCGAGGTTGTGCGTGAGTCAACCAAAGCAAAGTCCATAAAAGTGTACACGTTGTACTTTGGTGGACGACAGAATGTCCCCGATATTAGTTGAAGAGGTCCTTTCCATACATTACTACAATGTTTTTCTTTTTTTACTTATGAAAGCGCGTGGGCTTAATTAGATAATTATACTAAACCGAGTATGAAATCGATGGAAACAAAATTTCCATATTATAATTTCCGACTTTCATTATTTGGCGTTAGGAATTCTTTTTCTTATTTCATTTTTACCTGGAACCCGAAATCAAGTTCTAAACGACAACAAGTTGATCAAGGCCTACTATTATTCTCAACGTAATTCAATCTCAATTTGATTAAGTCACGTTTAAAGAGAGCGTAAAATGCCCATCCATAATTAATATTACCTAATTAAACTAATTTGAAACCAGGTTTAACAGTTGTTAAAAGGTAGTGGCGCTAGGTACGTTATTAACAAACTTCTAAACCAAGTTAGTGTTAATGGAGCATTACAGCCCAATATTGTATCTTAACTTAGGATAAACCACTTAACTTAGGATAAACCACTATGCACCTCCTTTATCTATCAAGGCCCGTGAATGGTACTATTTTTAGGAGAGACATCAAGCTGTATAGCATTGCCTAACTTTTAACCTAGATGGCGCTGTTTATCAGCAGATTCAGGCCTAATTTGAATTACGCGCTCTTTAATGGCGAAGGCGTATTGGTGGAATTTAAAAAGTGACGTCACTTGTTGAGAGGTTGCGCAAATAAAAGACTGAGAAACAGCGTCTCTAGCTGGAAACAATGGCGAACAGAAAAAATACGACACGGGCCTTGATAGATAAAGAAGGCAATGGATAAACGCTTCCACACAGCCATCACACCAATATACCTTTAACAACTTTCTTGTACAAAAGGTTTATAAATATTTAGAACTTGGGGCTAGGTTACGGGCCATATTAGGGAATACGCCATGATAATCGAAACAATATGCAATTTATACTAATGGTATGATCATATACTTAGACAGAGGAAGGGGAAAGGGGGGTGGTGGTCGTTATATTGTCGCTGAATGATTTGGCGACAACCCAGCCAGTCCAGCGCAAGATGTATATCCGGCCTTATATATCTAATTACACTTGTTTAAAATGACATTGTTCATTTAGTTAGCGAAGGGGGTAAAGAATAAGAAAAAATATATTTAAATCGAATTAAGTAATGGTACACCGTGAATGTCCGAAGCCCCGAGCGTCAAGGGAGTAGGCCTATACTTAACAGAATCAAATTGCTCGTTGAAACAATGGTTTTTATGTAGCGTTAACCATTATAACTTCGGGGTAAGGAAGAGGCCAAGGCTTAGGTTAATAAATAGTTGGGGGATGTGGTTTACCATTTTATATACGGATGGTTTAAAGGAAATGTTAACGGTATCAAGGTTATTTAGTTTTAAAGACAGATTGCTGATTAATGCCTTCAGGTGTTTAAAAGTAAACAGTTTCGAAAATTAGTTTCCGTTCCCTACAGCGGAACGTTTTTGAGATAATACCCTTAATTCAACTTAAATATAATCGACCATTAATCATTTTGTTTTTGATATTACAATTAAATATAGGACAATTAAAAATAGACCTTAAAATATATTTCCTAATTTTTCTCTATCGCTATCCACGTGTTTTTATATACTAACGAAAAGGTAGAAACATATTATAAGGGTCCAAGTTGGGGTCCACGGGCCCAGTATGCTTTTAGCTCTATAAGTCATTTAGGTAAAGTGCGTGAGATTGTTTCAAATCTAGTAATTAATATTATATCATGTTGAGCAATAGGCCTACAAAATCTGCGTTCAGATAGCAGCGCATTAACAAAATGAAGGATGTGTGATAAACGCTGCTTATACCACGACGTCATGTCAAAGAGTCAGCCATTATTACACATTGAACGAAATAGCCTAAGTCCATAGTTAAAAAAATTTAAAACAAAGACAATTGAAACGCGTTAAACATGACGGAAGTAATTTACGGAATTAAGCGACGTCTAGTAATATTTCTAGTCGTTATTTCATGTCAATTTGTTTTGCTTTTGTTATTTCTTTAGCTCAAGTCCAATAAAATAATGAAGAAATTAACGTTACGTAATAAGTGAAAATTATCGGAGTGCGCGAAATTCAACGACAAAAAAAAATTTAAAACAATTTTTCGCGACGGACAAAAGTGTGCTGGAATTTAGTGATGCACCGTTACATCACGCTCAACACTGTAATTAACTGAAAAAAAAAGAAGCTGGCAAGTTTCTTATTAATGAACAATATGTTGTTGTTGGTTTTTTAAAAA
Organism: Phalangium opilio; assembly: GCF_054372755.1. Lineage (NCBI taxonomy): Eukaryota > Metazoa > Arthropoda > Arachnida > Opiliones > Phalangiidae > Phalangium > Phalangium opilio. Next base: position 1,460,128 of record NW_028324189.1, read on the forward strand.
AAAATATTTCAGTTGATAAAAACAAACAAAAATGCCTGATTATTATAATTATATATATAAAAAATGTATAGTATTTATATCATTAGACTTAATAGGTCTTTTGAAAAGAAACGAAAAAAAAATAATAATGTTTAATTTATAAATTAATTGTGATCACACGCTAACGATATGAAAAAAAAATAAGAAGAAATAATTAAAAAATCACTTGCCATTTTTGTTTGCACCTTTTCACAAAGGGTGCAAGTATCAAATGAAGTCGAATGAACGTTTCTATTGTGAAGTGAATATCTTAGCCGTACGTCATCCTTGTAGCTCCACCCCTTTCGATCCTTCACATAGAACATTTATTATTATTATTACAATTAGTAATTAACGCGATGAATATTCGATAATTGCTAAACCGTTAAGATATTCACTTCACTTCAGGAAAAGTTCACAAAAGTTCAACTTCTAACACATTTTCGATGAGACAAAAGAATACAAATTATGTACTTGTACTTTATATATAAAAAAAATTCAACAGTCAAAAAACAAAAAGGATATAAATAAAAATAATTTTGATTCCATATTCGAAAGTTGTTTTTATTTACCTATTTACTAGAAGTGTAATTAACTTACGAAATAGAAAGGCAAACATTGTTTGAAAATAACAATAAAAACCGAAAGATATTATTTTACCAAGAAGTGATATAGTTTATTAGGGAGAAGGTATAAGATGCCCAAGTATTGACGCGCCATAGTCCCAGTCCCCCTTTTGAAAATACAAGGGGGGACGTAAAAGGAGGCCGGGCTATTTAGCTACACTCTCGTCAGTCGGAAAATATGACTGTAATTTTCGTCATTCGCGTCGCGCTGACGTGAGTTTTCAAGAACCAATGAGATGCTGCTGGTTGTAATTTAGAGGCGGCGGGGATTAACTCCGGACCTACGTAAATTTGGACTGGAGATAAAGCTAGATTATAAATATGGCGAATTTATACCTTCTTCCTAATAAACTAGATATCACTTCTTGATATTATTTTACTGTACAAAGAATCAATATAAGGATTTGATTTTTAAATTATAAAACTATCCCCTCAAACAAAATCGTTCAAACAGATGTCTCGGTTATGCAAATTAGCCGAGCGTAACTTTTTCCCCCCCGTCGATGTGGTACGCATCGTCTTTCAATATCAAAATTGTCCCTTCTCAAAAAGTATTTCGAGCGAAATACTGAATAAAGCAAATATCATTCTACTACAAACGTTTATTAAACTTTTGAGTTGAATATTGTACCCTATATTTGGTCCGACAGACGGTTGGAAGAGACGGAACCATATACTTCCCAAAAGCGCGCCAATGCACTTTCAATTTAATATACTAATCTCTTAGGAAGTGTCTCTTCCGATGTTTATTGGATGTGACACTTCTCGCCATCATACAGATTGCGTTCAAATAGGGATGCCTTCAAGCGAAATATCTCAATAATGGCCCGCGGATTTGTCTCTTGACTTTATTAAAAAAATATATATATAAACACTTTGAACATTCTTTATTCAGAATTCGTAACGTTTAATCAGGGTTGCCAAAATATTTTCAGAATCAATTTCCAGGTCCCAGACTTAAAATTCCCTGACATTTTAGTGTCATTCGTGAAACCCCCTGACGTTAGAATCCCAATCTAAAAATCGCCTGACTCTTTCTCCCAATCTTAAAAATCCCTGATAATTTAGTCCCAACCTTAAAAATCCCTCATAATTTAGTCCCAATCTTAAAAATCCCTGACAATTTAATCCTAATCTTAAAATTCCCTGATAATACCGTCCCAACCTTAAAAATCCCTGATAATTTAGTCCCAACCTTAAAAATCCCCGATAATTTTGTCCCAACCTTAAAATTCCCTGATAATTTAGTCCCAACCTTAAAATTCTCAGATAATACCGTCCCAATCTTAAAAATCCCTGATAATACCGTCCCAACCTTAAAAATCCCTGATAATACCGTCCCAACCTTAAAAATCCCTGATAATACCGTCCCAACCTTAAAAATCCCTGATAATTAGTCCCAACCTTAAAATTCCCTGATAATACGGTCCCAACCTTAAAATCCCTCATAAATTAGTCCCAACCTTAAAATTCCCTGATAAATAAGGTTTTCCAGAATAGCGAGATATAGTCTACGTGACGACACGAGTAGAAAATACGAAAAAAAAAATAATAATAAAAAAAATTGTATTAATTTGATGATAGTCAGTTACGTTACGACATATTAATTTCGTTTCGAAGGTCGCGAACCGACGAAAAATGACAAGCGGAAATTTTTATTTAATATTGAATCTCTCTCTCTCTCTCTCTCTCTCTCTCTCTCTACTAAACTAGAAACGCAAACAGGTATCAAAAACCATTAAGGCCGTCGTTTCCGGTACGAAACGCCAAATGAAAACGAAATCAGCCCCGGTAATCCAGGCATCGTCGTACAAAAGGCTTAATTCATAACGGCCACCACACAATTTAAAACAGCGCGAGTTATAGGAAATCCTTTTCATTGATTTCGACGAAATTCATTCTTGGTTTAAGCGATTGCCGATGGCGCATGCAACACGCTATCAATACAACTAAGAGCTTAGATTAAAAGTCACGTAACGAGGTGTACCAGCTGCGAAAGAGAGCGTTTTTTCGTCTTTCGTGTGCCTTATGGACTTGTTTTATGCTTTTTCTACAACAGGTAAAAAACGCTACAACCTTGTAATATCACAATGTACAACTTGTCATAAATCATTTACGACTACAATTCTAGGCTTTTTTAATGTCCTACATGCCAGTTTAAGCTCAATAGGTTAATTTCCACTAGTCTATTATTCGTTGAAAACCCCTGACTTTCACGACACCTTGAAATTTACCCTGACTTTCACGAGACCTTGAAATTTACCCTGACTTTCACGAGACCTTGAAATTTACCCTGACTTTCACGAGACCTTGAAATTTACCCTGACTTTCACGAGACCTTGAAATTTACCCTGACTTTCACGACCACTTACAATTCCCCTGACTTTCACGTCAACTTACAATTCCCCTGACTTTCACGTCAACTTACAATTCCCCTGACTTTCACGTCAACTTACAATTCCCCTGACTTTCACGTCAACTTACAATTCCCCTGACTTTCACGTCAACTTACAATTCCCCTGACTTTCACGTCAACTTGCAATTCCCCTGACTTTCACGACAACTTACAATTCCCCTGACTTTCACGACAACTCTAAATTCCCCTGACTTTCACGACAAACAACTCTAAATTCCCCTGAATTTCACGACAAACAACTATAAATTCCCCTGAATTTCACGACAAACAACTCTAAATTCCCCTGAATTTCACGACAAACAACTTTAAATTCCCCTGAATTTCACGACAAACAACTTTAAATTCCCCTGAATTTCACGACAACTTTAAATTCCCCTGAATTTCACGACAACTTTAAATTCCCCTGACTTTCGCGACAACTTTAAATTCCCCTTACTTTCACGAAAACTTTAAATTCCCCTGACTTCTATCACAATATTAAATTTCCCTGACATTCAACATTCACTTCAAATTCAAAGATTTTTCTATGGCAACCCCTTGTAAGTCTCTCTTAGACAGGCACTGCACTAAAAACCAATGAATGATACAAGTTAAATGTACATATTGATTCATTTGTTGTGCGTTGTAGAGAAAAGTAAATCAAGAAATCCTAGGTAAATGCTTATAGAAAATGTTTCCGAACCAAATCCTTCCAAATAGCGAGCGAGCGATAACCCTGACAGTTTATAAGTGGGTCTTATATACACACATACATACATACATACACCGGTTATAATTGCAGTAAACAGCGTTTATATTTTACGAACAAAGTACGTGCTACGTATGCTCAAGAAGCTTAACAAGGTTCGATACACGCAACACACCTATAGTATAGTCTGGCGTCTATACAGGGTGTTTGTGAAAGGTCTATCAATAATGAAAGGGCGTATTTATTGGGCCATTTTGAGTCGAAAATGTTCTATGACATTTTGCCGTCCGAGCCACTGTTTACAAGTTATGATTGGAGTAATTTACGGATGACCCCTTAAGTTTAATTAAGAAATTGAAAGACAGCGCTAATTTAATGAAGGGGTCATCCCTAAAATATTCAAATCATAACTCGAAAACCGTGGCTCGGACGGCAAAATGTCATAGAACATTTTCGACTCAAAATGGCCCAATAAATACGCTCTTTCATTATTGATGGACTTTTCACAAACACCCTGTATAGATACCAACAGTGCATGCATGCTATCGTACGTAACACATGCAGTTATACTTGCATTGTGCACTATACACGTTGATTTTGCTAATAAGGCAAAGAAAGAACAGTGTCACGCCTCGATGACCGAGTAGATATAAGTTACCTAACCGCTTAATTTTAAAAAAACTATTGTAATAGGCAAATTTTATAGCAGGAGTCAACAAAATAAACGACGTTTTAACTGCATTTTACATAACATTAAAACAAATTCACGTTTTCTACGTTAATAATCACAAATGTTATCGCTTTTTGAAATCTTAACTGAAAATAACTTATAAGTTCAGCTAGCTAGCTAATTGGACCAAGTCATCTTGCGACTTATTGCCACTTATCTTTAGTTAGTTAAACCATCGACTTAACAAATAAGGCTTAACAGTAAATGCATGACGCTTTCACTGCATTTTAAATAACATAAAAACAAAACCTTATGTTCCCACTTTTGCCTTGCAACAATGAAACCTTACAGGAAAATCAAATTAACTAATCTTCAGTTTAAGTTCACCTATTGAAGGCCTAGGAATAGCGAATACGAATTCGATTTGACTGTACCTCTAACATATTGTAAACCTAACGAAGTAAATAACCAATGATTTGAGAAGCACGCATGACAGATAATAACTAACAAAGAACAAAATATATGCCTCTCGGCTGAAAAAATACCGAATTAAGGCGTACTTTTTGGGCTAAATCGGGAGTTGATTTAGGTATTGCATGTTAAATTTCATAGCTGTCGGTTGTGCAATAAATGGGGATTAAAGGAGGGCTTATAGAAGTAACCTTTAACAACGTAAGCGTCAAAGAGATGTTTTCAACGCCCCTAGACAGTCCAGGAACGGAAAAAATACGGAACATGTTGAATGAATTAGTTCGCTGTTACGTATATATGCTTTATTATAATACAAGTTGGGAAAACCAAAATATTACCTCTCCGAGTCTAAAGGAGGACTACTTACAAACTTATTTACCCAGATATGGAAATGTTTCTTTTTTTATGAGCAAATAGTGAAGTTAAAATTTATGAAATATTAAAGCAGTATACAAAGCATAGCAAATATACTGTAAATCAGACGATATTTTACATCCAATAAGGATATACTTGTACACATTAAAATCATCCGATGGGGGAAAAACGGGAAATGAAGAGATAAAACTTTGGAGGGATATTACCTTTACGTGTTTGTAAAGGCCCAATTTTCTACTCCTCAACTGTATACCCTCTATGTTCAAAGCCATATTCACAACAGGGTTGCCATGTAAACACTATCCTCTCGTTTCACCTCAACGATTTTCTTAGTTTGTCAACATGACTGTTAACGTTACATAACACCAAAGCTAATTTGTGGCTACACACACTGAAGGTAAATGCGCACCATAAAAAGCATGAAAACACGAAGCTATAATCCGATTGCGATCAGACCTTTCTCTGATCTGGGCTGCGTTCAGCAGAGCTCACCAAAAAAGACAGCGGATTTGGAAAACGTTTACCTGTGAGCTCTTTCGTCATATCTTTTCTCCGGTCATCGGTGTTTTAAAAATGACGCTAGCGCAATAAAGCGTGCAAGGTACCAAGGCTTAACAAAAATTGTATGATAACATATTTTAAGAGATAGATAACAACAACTTTTATAATTAAAATTAGAAACTAACATGTCTCTTAAACTTCTCACGTGATCAACTTGTTTCACGCTAATTAAATAGCTCTAGTACCATCATAATCAGCAAGAGCTTTTTGTATTAATTCCTCCATGCTTTTTTCGCCAAGCTGAGAACTACGCGTTTTACGTCACGTTATCCAAAAACCCGACTATTTTCCTTGAAGACCGTGCTGGCTCAGCGCTGAGCACCGTGACGTCTAAATTCAATAACAAAATCCCGTTCTGTAGGACACTGCTAACAGCGCTGAGCTCTGCTGAACGCGGCCCAGATTTCCACCATGATTATAAAGTCTAAGCCTAATTATTTAAAAGTGTATTTAACTTTCGGCTCACTCTGAACCGTTAATGTCTCTGTATTACAGAAACGAAAACCAAACCCAAGCGTTTACTTTTTGGTTCAATAGGCCTATTGACAAATAAAAGTTCATTTGACCAATATGGATGCGTTCTTCTTGAAATCACTTTAGAAAAAATTATGCTATAAACAGATGTAGTATAGCTTAAGTAATATATAAACATCGATTTCAAATAATAATAATAAAAAATATTCTTGGGATATCAAAATGAAACAGAGCTTTATAGCTACAAAACCACTAAAGGCATCGAAATTACGAAAAATATTTCCATATATTAATTATACATTATGAGAAAACCAAATATTAAGGTTTTGTAGGATTTTTTTCCACAAAACAAAGCGAACTGCTAACGCGGTGCACTAACGGACGGACACACACAGAATAAACATAGGCTGCTTTTTAACTCTTTCCGTTTTAATTTTGAGTTGAGAAACTAGATTATCTTAAATATTAAAACAAGGAGTATAAACCTATTAGTGGAAACAGTATTTTTGTTCAAATATGAAACAATCCCGCTTATGTTTATTATCTCTGGACATTGGTAAAAATTCACTCCATTACTCCTAGGTATTCACAGAATTTTAGTTCTTTATAACTGAAATTCATCTGATTATGTTTTAAAAAAATATTTTTCCTTATCATTGTGGTGTTTCGCGACGGTAAAAAATATTTAAATACGCCGCTAATAAAATATATAGTTTCAACTTCTTAATTCTTTAAGAAAAGAAATTTAAAACACCCAAGGAGTATGAACAGAGGTGTGGAAGTTTCAAAGATGGCCGTGGATTGAAAACATCTTTCTAATTGTGTACCAACAACGCGAATGTGCCCAAAACACACTTACGATAGTATCGCACTTACCAACCGTTACCTCTCTAACTGAGACAGTGACACAACAAACTGCATTTTTTATTTATCCTAATTCAACTCCTCTACTCCGTCTCTATTAACATCAATACTCGACCTATTTTAATTTTCTAGAGTTTCCATGATTAGTAATACAGTGGGCGAAATTCTTAAATACTCGCTCTATATTAACTATGAAATGTGTACAGTGTATCGACTTTATACGCAATCTTCATTACTCGTCCTATATTAACTTTGACTATATGGTTTTAGTTAGCACAGATTTTTCTTAAATAATTAAATAAATATAATTAATATTAAATATTTTCTTCGTTAGTTGTTCGCCTTATTGAGCGTTACATCGTTTTAAAAAAGAATAATTAAACAACCTTGAGAGACTTGACTAATATTGACGTTTGGAATGAAGCATACTCCGGTTGCTCGCCTTACTCAAATAGGTAGTATATAAGGGTGTCGAACTACAGCTAAAAGCAAGAACAACCGCAATTGCGTGAACCTTGGAGGAAGACCCCTCCATTGGAAGGCTAGACGTTTCTCGTAACCCTAGCCGATCGCCGCGTATGTCTTAACCTTAAGGATGATGGTGGTGTTAGAAGCCAGGTGTACAGACTGGTGTTCATGTGGAATGGACAAAGACGAGAAGGTGGTGGTGTTAGAAGCCAGGTGTACAGACTGGTGTTCATGTGGAATGGACAAAGACGAGAAGGTGGTGGTGTTAGAAGCCAGGTGTACAGACTGGTGTCCATGTGGAATGGACAAAAACGAGAAGGTGGTGGTGTTTAGAAGCCAGTAAGTACAGACTGGTGTCCATGTGGAATGGGCGAAAGACTAGAAGATGGTGGTGTTTAGAAGCCAGTAAGTACAGACTGGTGTCCATGTGGAATGGGCGAAAGACTAGAAGATGGTGGTGTTTAGAAGCCAGTAAGTTCAGACTGGTGTCCATGTGGGGTGAACAAATGAACAGAGTTGTTAGACAGGCAATACAATTTCCGGGACTGTAAATGCGGTCTGGAAATTGAATACACGTTTGCTCCGATTTGCAAACTGCGAACGCGGTCACGTGGGTGTAACAACGGACAGACACACACACAGACACACACACAGACACACAGACACACACACAGACACGTCGAAATTAGAACCTCTCCGTGACATACGTCACTCGGAGAGGTAAAAATATATCAGTCTGACTGAAGATTGTTGAGTGGAGTTTTTTAAATCGAGTCATGGTTTGTGGAATAATCTGGTTTGAAACTTGGGTCAGCCAATAGAGTCATTTGTTATACGCTACAGTGGCGTGGTGTAAAATTTTGTAAAAGCTCTCAACTGGTGTACAGGATTGAAATTGACAACGTTGGTAAAATTCCAAAGTTTAGTACCTAAGGGAGATTTTTTACCATGACTTCATTCCATTGAAATGCTCTGATATCGTTCAAGGTTTGCTCTATTTCTTCATCAAATTTGACAAAAAGAAATAAGATTTTTCTCAATTTGATCTTGAAGAAAAATATGCTTCATTTCCGAGCAGAACTCGGGCCGAGCGCACGACCAATGGAACACGTGCATCCTGTAGTAAGAGGTGATCTCGATTGGAACACCAAAACGTTTCAGAACACTCCGAGCAGTCCAATAAAATTCCCTCTTAAATATCCAGGACTTCTAAATAAATGATAGAACTTGGTCGCTTCAATTAAGCATATACCCAAAACCATCGCCTCTACGAACCCTTGTAATGGAGGACAGAAGAAGCCGTTCGATACACACCATACATATATAGTATAGGGGACAGCTCGCCTAGAACACACACACACAAACAGTGTGTTAGAGGCAGAATATTAGGACGAGGTCGGGTTCTTATTCGTCAGTCGTATACTTTTGAGTATACCTACTTATTATTCTAAACTAGTCCCGAATCGCTCATGCGTTCTCTTTCCATTCGACGACAATAATACAGTCGAACTTACGAGTAGTGTTTTTCGCGTGCGAAACTACAATATTTAGTCGTCATAGCTGCGTTATGGGGAACCAGAGGAGAAGGGAGGGGAAACTTACTATAGCTTCGTGCTACAATAGGAGCTTATAGTCGATTTCCCCAGCGCTTAACTCGCTTACGCTACTGTAATATTGACATAACGCGTGTATTTTATACCTTATAAAGAGTGAAAGCGTGGAAAAGCGAAAGAAACAAAAAATATGTGTGTAGTACCGATTTTCTAACATCCACGCTTTTGTTTCGACCTCTGAAAAATGAGTCATATACTCTGTTAACATTGATTAGAACAAGCGTGGGGGGATATTGCTATTGCTTTTCGGATATACTTTGATTATGTTCACGGTGATAAATCAACTGTCATACCTAGAAAACTAGCTTTATTATATATACTAATAGATAAGAGGGTTAATTTCCCGAAGAACGAACGAACGATAATTTCGTGATCAAGATATCGTACAAGGACACAGACAGACGAATCTATACAGACTACAGTCGGTGGTACAAATCAAACTAAATTAAAACACGATTTTTGTAGATAATACAAAAATGCTAGAGTATAAATTTAAAATAGTTGTTAAAGGGTATGCGCAGCTTTATTTGAAAAACCTTTCATTCATTTAAAAAAAGATAGAGTTTCTTTCAAAGAATTGATAAATATCAAAATTTTAACTCTCCGATTAGTAGTTATTTCGGAATATGTATTTAAATATGTAGAGTTCCTACCCCCATTTTTTAAAATAGGCCGCCATCTAACAATGTGTATGACGTCAGCAACAGGCATTTCACTAGGGGGTATTTGGATCGGGACTCGGGGAAAAATAAATCTTCAGTTGGGAGTCCCGGAGTCCCCACCACTACTATCGTATAATGAAGCGTCGTCTGCATTGATTCTTATAAAAACTTAACGGTTTGAATTTTTTTTATTATTGCGCGTGCTTTAGCCATTAGTCACGTGCTATGTGACAACATAATTATTCGACGTTAAGCCTAATCTTGAATTTTGAAATTGCACGCGCATTAACAATTCATAGAGTAAGGTCACGTGAATAGAAATCTCTTTCTGCGTTTTCACGTGCTTTTAAAACTCAAACAAAATGGCGCGAGCTTTATCCATTAATAACCTCAAGCACTTTGTGAGTGAGAACACGATTATTCGTTTTAAGCCTAATCTTCAATTTTGAAATTGCGCGCGCGCTTTAACAATTGATACAGTACGGTCACGTGAATCGTATCGCCTTCTGCGTTTTCACGTGCTTTATGACAACAAGATTAAGCCTAATTTTCAATTTTGAAATTGCACGCGCTTTAACAATTGATAGAGTACGGTCACGTGACTCGTTTCTGCTTCCGCGCTTAAAACTCGTGGAATAAACGATTTAAGTTTCTAAAATGACAATGGTTAAGTAAACTGGTTCCGTTTTTCAATCATTCACTTCCTGTTTAGACAAAAGGATAGAAGATTAATCTTCAAGGCTAATAATCGAGAGAGTGCGAATGCTGGCAAATGATAGGAGAAAAGGTTTCTCTTAATTCGGGATACACGAAGTACGTCATGTTTCCTGTTGTAATAATATTCGCGACGACTAAACTATCAACGCGGACGGATAATAAGGGCTAATAGATCATAACCTCAGTCATTTTTTTTAAGACAGAAGCAGCTGTCTCATTTTGGAGGGGCGTACGAGAGAGAGAAGGGGACCAAGAATGTTTAAACCATCAAGAGGATAGACGTAGCGTAGAGAGAAAGACTAGATCATTGACGATTAGGGGACCAGGTGAGCTACGATTTCCCAGAGGCGAATGCTTATATAGCTCTCTTCTTAGGGATTATACTTCCCTTGGCTAACCATTAGGGGAAAGCTGTTTGGTTACTGATTAAGCTTAGCTTCTGACTCTAATACAACCTTATCACGCGAATAAATATCATGCAACCCCCCCCCTCTTACTCTGTCTCGACATTTTTTGCTTTCTTTCCCCCCCCCCAAACGACCCAAATATTTATTTCCCCCTGTTTCCGAAATACAGAAATCCATTTTGAGCAGGCACTGTTAGAAATTATAATTAGTTGATTGAACTTACGGTTAACCATAAACAAAATTTCAGGTTAAAATTCCCAGATATAGTTGTTGTTAATTGTTAATGTTAACAGTAAATTTTCCCCTATTTTTCTATGAAATTTCCAGGTTTTCCCCATATATTTCCCTGACATTTCCAGGTTTTTCCCATATATTTCCCTGAAATTTCCAGGTCTTTCCCATATATTTCCCTGACATTTCCAGGTTTTTCCCATATATTTCCCTGACATTTCCAGGTTTTTCCCATATATTTCCAGGTTTTCCCATTTATTTCCCTAACATTTCCAGGTCTTTCCCCATATATTTCCCTAACATTTCCAGGTCTTTCCCGTATATTTCCCTGACATTTCCAGGTTTCCCCCCCATATATTTCCCTGAAATTTCTAGGTTTTCCCCCATATATTTCCCTGAAATTTCCAGGTTTTCCCCCATATATTTCCCTGAAATTTCCAGGTTTTCCCCCTTATATTTCCCTGAAATTTCCAGGTTTTCCCCCTTATATTTCCCTGAAATTTCCAGGTTTTTCCCATATATTTCCCTGAAATTTCCAGGTCTTTCCCATATATTTCCCTGAAATTTCCAGGTTTTTCCCATATATTTCCAGGTTTTCCCATTTATTTCCCTAACATTTCCAGGTCTTTCCCCATATATTTCCCTAACATTTCCAGGTCTTTCCCGTATATTTCCCTGACATTTCCAGGTTTCCCCCCATATATTTCCCTGAAATTTCTAGGTTTTCCCCCATATATTTTCCTGAAATTTCCAGGTTTTCCCCCATATATTTCCCTGAAATTTCCAGGTTTTCCCCCTTATATTTCCCTGAAATTTCCAGGTTTTCCCCCTTATATTTCCCTGAAATTTCCAGGTTTTCCCCCTTATATTTCCCTGAAATTTCCAGGTTTTCCCCCATATATTTCCCTGAAATTTCCAGGTTTTTTCCCCATATATTTCCCTGAAATTTCCAGGTTTTCCCCTTTAATATATCCCTGACATTTCCAGGTTTTCCCTCATATATTTCCCTGAAATTTCCAGGTTTTTCCCATATATTTCCCTGACATTTCCAGGTTGTAAGGTTTGTTTAATGAAACTAGGCTAGAAATAAAAAATATACATGAAAAACCCTTAAAATATTATTACAACCCAATCGGCTTTTCCAAAAAATGTATGAACACCAGAGGAACCTAACAGAGAAAAAAAACACACATAAATAACACCAATGACAAAGTTTTTTCTTGTTTTTATGTTTCATAGGGAAACATAAAATAAAATTAATGCAATTAATCATTATAACTAAAGGAGAAAACGAGGTTATCATTAGCAAATAGCACTGTAAATAATAATGTATATGGAATGGCAAATAATATATATTTTCGATACGGCGAGCGATACACAAATACTAATTTCATCATTTAATTCCCGTTTTTTTTTTTGGTAGAAAAAAATATGAAATAACAAGATTTGTAAGGTATCAGGCGTAAAAAAGCAAAACCTCGTATTACAGGATGATTAGCGAAAATTCAAGGTTTAAAAAAAATGATTCGGGATCAGCAACGGGAAAGAGACGACGATTGGCATGCGATGTCGGGGCGAATGGACACAACCCCGTATAATAACATCGCGGTGAAGTTTTTAATAACTGTATTCCAATGTACGCGTGTCTCTATAATAGAATTAATGGAGGTTCGAAGCCGACCGACCCGAGGCCCCAATCTTCGATCCCAACAAAAATATTCAATGGTTCAAAATAAATTCATCTCTTTGCAAAGGGCATGCAACTGCGAACGTAATCGCACGATGGTCTTGAAAGGCTACGTGCATCATGGCAATGTCGGAGTAACTATGGAATGGGGGTCAAATGGCAACCACCAGAACAAGAGTTTCGTTTTGTCCCCTTTTAAAAGAGGCGGTGCGGTGAATTGATGCCCCCAAGACGATGGCCAGCAAAGTCCGAAGACACAAGCAGCGCCGGTCTTAATGATCTTTAATGATAGAGTTGAGCTCCCGATAGCGGCTTCCTCCCCAACATATACCAGAAACAACATTCAACCCCCCTTAATTTTTTTTACCAAATGCGTTAATCGACTACCAAATTGCGCCCTCCTCTCCAAATTTAGCCAGGGATGCGTTCAAACATAACTTAATACAAAATACTACCAGCAAGGGTATCCGGCGTTACCTGTCGGGTCATTTTCATTAGTTTTCGGGTCGCCATTTTGAAAAATAGCGTCAAATCGAACCCCAAAAGCCATAAAGTCCCTCTACAGGATATAGGTACCCATTGGACCAAATATTACCAAACTTTATAAGATATGTTCCATAAGATTGTCACTGGAGAGCTTGTCATGAAGTGACGTAGACGAAACGTCATAGATTCGAGGTAAAGCGACGCCTGGTGAGACGCTGTCAAAGGCTTAGTACCAACTAAATAGCTTTACGAAGAATATGTGGGGTCAATCTTATGGAACATTACTCATAAACTTGCAATATTATACTGAAGATGTATCCACTTCAATAACCCAATGCGAACGTAACTTAATATTAATACGGTCGCCTAAAGTGATGTTTGGTTTTTGAAAAATGACCATACCGTTCGACCCCAAGGCCCATATCATAGTTGGTATTATTTTTCATATACATTATTCGGAAGCCCTCCCAGATATTCCAACTTCATCTGGACCCCGAGGACAATTTCGATCAAAAAAAGACAGAAGTTAATAATGCGAAAGACAAACCCAAATAACTCTGGCTACGAGAGCCGGGAACGAACGAACTAATTTAAACTTGGTAATCGCATACCGCGTTGTTTCAAACAAACGCTAATTAAAAATATGGTAGACTTATCATATATGGCACACACTGTATATAAATTTTAATAATCACTCGATCCTGTAGCGTCGAAATCTGCCCAATTATTTGTCGAAATACTCTTTAACTATAATGAAAAATAATGAGACCTTTTTGACCTTCGAAAAATTTACAAGTATAACCTTCAATTTACATTATAAAATTAATCTCAACTCCATGGTGAAAAAAAATACATGAATATTTTCATTAATATCAAGAAACTGTCGTGTTATTTGTTGTTCAAATAAATATCCTCCCATAAGTTAATTCATAAGATATGTTCCATAAGTATGACACGGTACTTCATGACAAGCTCGCAGTAAACAGTGACAAACCAAGAAGTGATATCTAGTTTATTAGGGAGAAGGTATAAGATGCCTAACTATTCGCGATGGCCATAGCCCCAGTCCCCCTTTCAAAATACAAGGGGGGACGTAATAGGAGACCAGGCTATTTCGCCAGCTCTCCTCAGTCGGAAAATACAAGTAATTTTCGTCATTCGCGTCGCCGCGCTGACGTAAGTTTTCAAGAACCAATGAGATGCTGGTTGTAATTTTAGAGGCGGGGATTAACTCCGGACCTACTATACGTTTGGACTGGAGATAAAGAGCTGGAAATGTGCAATCGAATTTATACCTTCACCCTAATAAACTATAGATATCACTTCTTGGACAAACTTATAGGAACATATCTTATGAACTACTAAAATTCTACCTTGTTGGGTACATTAGTATATATGGAAAAGTATATCTTATACATGTTGTTGTACAGTTCTGGTAAATCGCTGATCCGCTATGGGAGAGATATTAATCGTAATTAGTATTATTGGCACGATCTCGTCTTCATTAAAAGCGACTCGTAGCTCTCATTAATGGCCCGAGTAATATCACCTAGCGTATCGCTGTCATGCTAAAACACGCGGCGAGATAGTAACACGTTGTTACTTTGCTGCTGCTATGTGGGTTGCGATGCCCAATTTGCATATTCGACGGGA
Organism: Phalangium opilio; assembly: GCF_054372755.1. Taxonomy (NCBI): domain Eukaryota; kingdom Metazoa; phylum Arthropoda; class Arachnida; order Opiliones; family Phalangiidae; genus Phalangium; species Phalangium opilio. The sequence continues at coordinate 1,475,215 of NW_028324189.1, forward strand.
ACTGTTTTGTTACGCGGGCGTAAGGGAACGACTTTTGTTGTTTTTTATTCTTTTTGGAATAAATTATTTTGCTGATTTAATTCTAATGATATGTATGACATCTTTGTCATACGTAATTTGTTTTAGGTTTTACACAGAGACAATGTATAATCTTCGTAGGCAAAAGCTTAGATTATTATTATTAACTAATCCCTAATATTTTGTTCAGAAGAGTTTATCTTCACGAGACAAAATAAACCCTTTACTTTCCTAAAATCTCTAATATCTTATCTTCACGCGCCAAAATAACCCTTTACTTTCCTAAAATCTCTAATATTTTATCTTCACGCCCCAAAATAAACCCTTTACTTCCCTAAAATCTCTAATATACTATCTAATAATCCTTTACTTTCCTGAAATCTCTAATATTTAATCTTCACTCTCCGAAATAAACCTTTACTTCCCTGAAATCTCCAATATTTTATCTTCACGTGAAAAAAATAACTATTTACTTCCCTCAAATCTCCAATATTTTATCTTCACGTGCCAAAATAATCTATTTTTCCTTGAAATCCCTAATATTTTACACATAAGTGAAAATGTCCTTACACTGCATCATGACAAAAGGGGTTCAGTGTCCATTAACCTATTGTCAAAAAGTACCACCAGGTGTATGTATGTATGTGGCCCACTCGGAAATGGGATTTTTGGTGGGATCAAAACCTTCGATTGGCTTTTAATATAAGCTAGTCATTTTCTCTATATAGACTTTAATAATGATGGATTGGTCCGGGGTTGGTTGAGTCGGCGGTATAAGTCCCCTCTGGTCGCTGCACCGTCTCGTAATTCCCGACTCCTTAAGGGGAGAACATGAGCTTGCTTGTCTTTTGGGTAAAAATATTTTAGGCTTGTGGGGTTTCAAATTACAACGTGTAGAGGGGGTTATTATAAGAGCGGCCTCTCTTTTTCATACCCGATTTACGTTCTATGGAATTATTGAGATATTTCAAAAATAAAAAAAGTCATAGAGATTCATTCAATACAACGAAAAAATTACTTAATCGCTTAGAATTTAAACTCGTAAATAATTCGGGGTTTCTAAAGCTCCAGGAAAGTCGATTTTACTATTACTTTTTACGAGGTGGGTGGAAAAATATTGTTCTGTTCATTTGTGGCTGGGCGCCTTTCTAACCAAAGCTTTTGGTGTGACAAATTAGACCGAGGAAAACTGCAATATGGCCGGGGTCATCTTGTTTGTATATATTCCAAGTGTCTCAGTTCGATGCAGAGGTTAATACAGTAAATATCTTAAACTATCTTTAAAATAATATTATTCTACCATTCAAATTCATCAAAATTGAATATTTTAAAATCTTCAACAACATTTCATGCATTTAAAAGCTAAAATAATTTATTTTTTGGATACTTTAAAATATTTATTGTATCAACTTCAAAAGTATTACTTAATAATATTTATTACTTTTAATGAAACATTTACTATTTGAATGACAATTACTAGAATTCACGCAAAGTCTGCTAACTATTAAAAAAACCCAATAAAACCCGGTTTTTTTTCTCGAACCCTGACTGCGCGCGGGAAAGTTACGAATACAATGTTCTCTAATTAAACAAACGTCTTTAAAACATAAACGTAATTAATACCATTTGAAACAATGATTCAGAAAAAGAAAAAAAAAACTGTACTGGTGTAACATTTTGTTCCCATACATTGACGGTGGAGTTAAAAAGATGAATAGACGACGGGTTCGGGTTCTTAGTATTGGGATGAATCCAACATCGCGTCCATAAGCCAAAAGCCATTATCCCAAACACCGTATACCGGTATATCAAATAATTAAAGTCCCGAGTTTAATTTCGAGTAGTTTTGAGAACTCATAAAAGAAAGAAAAAAAAACTGGATTTTCCATCATTGTGGTCGTATGGGTCTACTCATTCACGTGTGATCTCTGTTACCCGCGCCAAATTCGACGTGAACTCTACACTATACAAACTAGAATGACGCCATTTGTAAAAGAAACAAAATGGCTTCTTGTTCTCTTCAAACATGGCTTTTAGTCTCGAGGCCAATTAGACATTATCATTATTGAAACTAACTATATTCAAGAATTAATTCATTTTAACCATGAATATACGGGTTAAAGAATGACTAGACAACAACTTTAATAACCAATATTAATATTATAAATTATAATTATCTCTTAAAGATTTCACTAACCATTTTAATAATTATATCCCTACACCCCTTAGTTAGTCAGTTATTATTGTCTCAACCCTAACCTTTGTAAATAACGAAAACCTCTTAATTTGTGTACGTAATAACCTTAATACTTCTAGTAGGATTAAACTAAAAATAATTCTGCTTAAAACTGACCAAGGACTTGTTATTCATTACTCGTGTGATGCACGAATTAATTCATTTTGAGTAGATGAGGAATGCACGTCTCTAAATAATTATTTTTCACAGGGGTTTCTCAAGGTAGGGGCGATACAAACGTGTATTTAAAAATCACGTAAGTCTAAGTGTGTAAATTTAGGTACCTGATGCATATTGTAAAAAAAAAAAGAAAAACATTGGTTGCCTCTGGGCGAAGGGAATTTTATGTACTTCATTAGACAGTAGTTTTTAGTGTAGGCCATTATGCTGATGAAGTTAAGTTTATTGAAGGGACATGCCTCGATTTTAATGATAATGTACAACGTTGTCTGTCTTTATACTTAAAAAATATTCGTATTAAGATAAGTTAAGTGAATAAATGGTTTTAACGTATTTTTGTAATTACTACTTGTTAAGCTAAGCCTACATTATTGGTTTTTGGAATTTATTGCTCAAACGCTAATTAATTATTAGCCTATATATTAACCAAAACATTAGAGTTTAGTTTAAATTAACACGTCAAATTTAGTAAGATCAACATCGAAAGACTCGAAAATTCAAAACAGTGTTAAAAATACAATAGCTAACGTTTAGGCTTAACAAAATTGTAATATCAGGAAGGGGACCTTTCTACATAAGCAATTATATAAGTAATTGTGTTTACCGCCTAAGACTAGTTTTCATTTCAATGTATATATATAATTTGCATGTTCTCCAATTACGAACACGAACCTACTAGGCTTAGTACTTGCCAAATTTTAAATATTTATAAACACGTTTTTAGAGGGAACTTTAACTACAATAATAGACCTTGAATTTGAACCCTATACTGCATCTCGAAAAAGCTACAGAAAAAACCTTGGGAGATAATTGCATCTTGTAATGAAGTCCAGTTAATTAATGTTTTTAGACATTTCATAAAACGTAATTATACCAATACGAAAAGCATCCTAATTTAGGTAAATAATTTAAATAACAATATTATAGAGTATGTCCGGACCTAATACATAATTTTGGGGATGTTCTCCTTTCATTTAATATTTTTTATCAATGGAAATCGGTTGTAAAACATCATGGTTCATTCATGCATTCATATTTTTTGGGCGTTTACGCTATGCAGTATATTATATCGGGTCGGGTTATAACCGTAAGGGAAGTAAAAGTTTAGTTTCGAAAAAAAGGGGGAAAATGAACTATTGTTTTTATATTATTTGAACCGGTAATGACAATCGATATTTGATTGAATAATTTTAAATAAGCATTTCGTGTTAATTTAAAACTTCCTGATTAACTTAATGATGAATGAATGAATGAAAGATGGATATACTTATGTCAATTCATTTAAATTGTATATATATATATATATTTCATTCATAAAAAAGTTATTTAAATCAGTTATTTATGAGTGTTAATTTAAGTATAATGCGTAGTGTTATTTTTTTTAAGTTCATTTAGGGGTCAAAAGGTCAAATATCGACAAACTCAGAATCGTCCGAACTCTAGATCTATTTGAATACTAAGAAGAAATCCCTTTAAGGGTGGGTATATTATGTCAAATTGTAATCATTATAATGACCCATGAACGTGGGCAACTGGATATACATCAACCAGGGCTCTAAGTATGCCATAAATTAAGTTAGATCACTGTTCTTTGGGCGATATTGAGTCCATTTTGTCTATAAGGGCCACTGTTCTAGAGTTATGATTTGATAAGTGTTTTAGTTATAACCCCTTTAATAATTAAATTAGAAATCATTGCCTTAATCAGTTTCTTAATTAAATTTAAAACAGTTTGACCAATCAAAACTCGTAAATCGCCCAAGGTACATTTTCCTTAATATAAGCCAGACAACCTGAAGGTAAAATTGGGATTCACGAAAAAAAATAAACATACGTATATAAATAAATAAATAAAATTATCTTAATCGGGATTAATTTATACCACAACAGAGTAAAGAAACCAATCAACATCTTAGAATAAACCAATTTAATCCATTAATATTGAATAAAATTTCGATTAAATTCGTCTATAATAGTTATTAAAAATAAATCAAAGATATTTCGGTGAATCCATTTTTTTTTGGTAAAGGTATAAAAGTCATTAAAAATATGTTAGTAATCGAAAGTAATATTCGATTCGATATGGGCATAAGCCTTAGCTAAACATGTATGTTCCTCGCGTGCCATTCACCATTAGCAAATAAAAAAAATGATATCAAAATTTCGGCGCGTTGAATTCGAATTCATACCATATTTTATGATACCAATGATACCAATCTACAGGATATTTCAATTGCCAGAAGCTAAATTAAATAAATTCACAACACCCGTTATAATTTTAACATTTAATTGTATTTAGGTAAGGTTTACGCCTATTATTAAAGGTGATTCATCGGAGTATATTGTTTAAAGGGCTACTATCAGAGAACGATTAAGATACCTTGAACACACGTGACGGAAAGCGTTTAATTCCGAGAGACCGAGACGTTTCCTTAATTCATTTAAAGGCAGGTGCGTCGTCAAAGTAAAATAATAAAAAAATGTCTTTGCTGCATGCAGAGATTCATTAGGAAAGGTTCATTTAGTCCAGGCTCTAGCTACACTAAACATCATCACAAATATCTTTCAAATTTTACATGCTCGCGCGTGTCTCTGTTGTTTTACGCTAAAATACCGTAACGACTCTAATTAATTAATAGTGTCTCTAATAACAGTGGATAATAATTATTTTAATTATTATTTCTTTTTTTTTTTTGGTTGAAATATTTACAACACTGTTTCACCCAAAATTATCTTTAGTAGACCCTTCCAATCCATTACTTTCAACAGAGGTGCAAATACAATAGGAGGGGAATCGTTCCCTTCATGGGTTATTTACCTGGCACCAAAAAGAACCGCTAGAGGCAGTGCGAGTCGGAAAGGCTCCATCAGGCGTTGCCTCTTGGCTCTTCGGGAAGTCAATTTTGAGTCGAAAATTTAACTTCTACCTCCATTTTGTCCTAAGGGTCACTGTTTTCGCGCTATGATTTGAGTATTTTAGGGACGACCCCTTAATTAAATTAGAAATCATTGCCTAAATTAGTTTCTTAATTAAATTTAAGGGGTCATCCCTAAAACATTCTAATCATAACTCGAAAACAGTGACCCTTATTAGGGCAAAATGGAGATAGAAGTTACATTTTCGACGCAAAATTGCAAAAAAAAAGGATCACCCTTACAGATATTTAATTTAAAAAATTCCTCTGGTTTTCAGATTAAATTTTTTTGATTTATTGCGAGATTTTAATATTAATTAATTCTTCAATAAAAACTAAAAAAAAATTAAAGGACTAATTCCTGGTTTAAATTACATATGAAACTATATGTATAAAAAGGATTTTATATTATAGCGTGCGAATAACGAGTTGTTGTAAACGTGTAGGCTTACGGTATTAGGGGCGTACAACGAACTACCGATACTGTCATGTAAACGCGTCGTAATACGACACATATGTCAGTATATAGAATTTTGTTATGCCCGCAATCCTACAAACCTAAAATGAAATCAACTCCGTCGTCGTCGTGGGTGTTTGAAAAAGTACATACATATGCGCCACAAAATACGTCTGCGCGTTAAAATGACACGCAACCTTTATAATATTCGCAGAAAAATAATCTATATTGGTAAACATACAGGGTGTTCCTGATAAGTCTGACATAAATTGAGGGGGATATTCTTATTCTTTGGGAAATCGATTTTGACTAGAAAATGTTCTGTACTTCTATCTCCATTTTGCCACAAGGGACACTGTTTTCGACGAGGCCCGGGGTCCGACATTCCCAAAAAAGCGTACGGAATTTCATGATTTCGCCAAAGATTTCGTAATTTCTTCTTGATTTCACGATTTCGCCAAAGATTTCGGAATTTCATCTCTGATTTCGCAATTTCTTCAAAGTTTTCGTGACTTTGTGTGAAAGATTTCGCGATTTTGCGAGAAGCGTACGGAATTTTGTATAAATGTCGGACCCCTCGGTTTTCGAGTTTTAGGAATGACCCCTTACTTAAATTAGAAATCATTGTCTTAATCACTCATCAGTTTCTTAATTAAATTTAAGGGGTTATCCCTAAAGCACTTTTGAAAATCATAACTCGAAAACAGTGTTCCTTAGGTCGAACGAAATGGAGATAGAAGTTATATTTAACCTAAAAATCGATTTCCCAAAGCACATCCCCCTTAAATTAATTTAAATGATAGACTTATCAGAAACACCCTGTATATCCGGTAAAACCTGGTGTTAATTTTTACGACTATCTGTTAAATCGCTATAATTTTGATCGCTGACCTAATTAAGTCCCGTCGCAATTAAAGTTGCATTGATAGAACAATAAAACTGGATTAAATATAGATTACAGTCTATAATTCTAACACCTTTTTATCAAATCAAAATTCTCGATAAGTGCAATTATACCTGAGATATAATAAATACTTCAGAATAATTTCTCAGAATAAAATAATATAGGGAATCAAAATAAATAAATGGACATTAAAAACATTATAGTCGAATTAAATTCATAATAAAAAACCCTCCATAGTTTCAAATTATTTCTTAATTTCAAACAATCAAATCGGCACCTTTAAGTCCTACCTGTTTAATAATTAGGGAGCGCAAATTATAAAGAAATAGCCGTCGTCATTAGGTTAATTTTTAAAACTTGTCGAAAGGGCAAACATGTAATTTTATAATATACAACCTGATTGGTTCCTATAGTATTAGTGGAAGCGTTAACACCGATACCCTTGGGGGAAACACCTTGGTGATACCTAAGATGCAAATCACTCAACGTATGCAAATTTATTTAAAGGAAAACGGCGTCTGCTAAATCGAGCCTCTTACCTCCTTCAGCCTGTGAGAATTCAACCAATCTCGAAGGTGTAAGTGGTTCAGTCTAGCAGACGCCACTAAATGCTATTCCTATGGAGGGTATGTTTTTGAACATTTTGCTTAACTACTCGGCCCCTGTTTGTCGTAGCCCTAGGTTTTTAGTATCGTTGGATGGGGGACAAATTGGACTATAACATACTCAAAGGACACTCCCGTATCTCTAGTACAACCTGAGTTATGAGCCTCCAAAGTATAGTGTAATGCTATTCCTATGGAGGGGGGTTGTTTGTTTACGTTTTGCTTAATTACTCGGCCCCTGCTTGTCGTAGCCCAAAGTTTTTAGTATCGTTGAATGGGGGACAAATTGGACTATAACATACTCAAAGGGCATCCCCGTATCTCTAGTAGAACCAGAGTTATGAGCCTCCAAAGTAGGGTGTAATGCTATTCCTATGGAGGGTATGTTTTTGAACATTTTGCTTAATTACTCGGCCCCTGTTTGTCGTAGTCCTACGTTGTTAGTATGGTTGGATGGGAGGAAAATAGGACTATAACATACTCAAAGGGCATCCCCGTATCTCTAGTAGAACCAGAGTTATGAGCCTCCAAAGTTGGGTGTATTGCTATTCCTATGGAGGGTATTTTTATGATGAACATTTTGTTTGTCGTAGTCCTATGTTTTCCTTTAAATGACGATTTCGGTACATTCTCTAATAGTTTCAAGCTTCAATCAGTGGTTAGCCCCTCGGAAATCATTCACGTTACATTCTGAATATTAATTATAGGTTCAAACAAACCAATACGTTTCTTTCTTTCGTCTCAATGGGTTAAAGCTCGATCTAATTAGTCGCTCTTAATTTTATCCCTTCAACAAAGTCAACCGACAATTAACGAAATAAATATATTTTTTTTAAAACGAAAACGAGGTCAACTCGTTAATAATTCGCTTCCTCGTGAGGTTATAGTTTTTATTTACAAATAATCCTTAATTAACGCAGTAATTAGGGACACTAATAAATAATTATTATTATATCAATAGAATACGCAGCTAGTTAACACAATAAGTTACGTTTTAAAATAGCGTAACGCGCATTTTCGTGTCTTCACTTTCAATTATCATTTAACGATTGTTATCGCGAGAATAGATTATCTTTTTGTACGTTTACAAATATAGAGATACATGAAGAAGAAACAATGGTCAGTTTTGAGGAATCACGCTCCAGAAACTGTCACCCATCGTAATGAATTAACGTTCAAAAAAGGAAATTAGAATAATTATATCGCTGATTCAATCGACCTTAATGATGTTTAAAAGTGTTCTTAATGAACTAACAATCCCTTATCGTGATTTTAAGTTACTGTATATGCCGAATCGTGGTAAAGATCAATGTGAAGACAGTTAGAGGCCACTTTGACCGCCAAGTAGCCTGGCCTCCTGGTGTAAATGGTAACAATCCTCTTAGTCCGAAAATTACGTATTAAATAATACTTTTAACGAAGATACAATAAATATGTCAAACTATCTTTAAAAAGAAATTATTACAGTATTTAAATTTAACAAAATTGAAGATTTTTTGTGCTGGGTTTTTTGAATTCGAACCTTGCATCTAAAAATTACAATCACAATAAACTTCAAAAATGAAATTTCCAAATATTTAAGATTAAATTCACTGAGATTTGTGGTAACACTGTCTAGGAGGACATCGGAAAGTTACGACATACAAAAACAGTGCACTTATTTCAAATTAAGATCTCATTATATTTCAACACGTATTTCAACTTTTGAAATAACCCCCACCCCCCGTGCACCAAAAAAAGGTCTTGTTTACTAAATACTACAAACATTTCCTCAAACTCAACTAAACATTTCATGTTGAAACGATTTCCATGCTACAATAATAATAATAATAATTGCCAGTACAGAGGAGTAGGTTGGGTCACATGGTAATCGGTTCGGAATACGACCCCAATTGAGGTTGAATTAACATTTAGCGTGTTTGATGAGCACCGAAAATATTAACATCATTAAGAACTAAAAGCGTCCATGAATAATTTATGTAGATATTAATTTAAATGAATTAAAGTCCACACGCAATACGTGGCGAAAACATTTCGATTTAAAGAAGATATCAAGCGTTTCGTAGCTCTAATCTGTGAACAAATGTTAGTTAAATCTTTCATTGCACGTGTACTTGAAAAGCCCGTATAGTCATTAATTGCAATTAGCGTTTAGAATTGCTCCCTTTTTTAAAAGCTACCTCGTAATTCGTTATAGTCAATCTGGTTTTTCGTAGATTTTAATTACCGTCGGAGGTTAATTCGCTATTATGCAAAATTGTCGCTGTATATATTCCCGAGTTAGACAAAGGACGAAACATATCAAAGATATAAAGGCATTAAGAAACACAATAGGGTTAAAGTTCATTATGTTAATTGCGCGGAATTACATCTAATGCACGGCGCGGTCGCTCCGCTTTAATAAAACTGCTTTCAAAAGCAAACTTAATTATTGTAATTAAGAATCCAAATAGGTTCTTTTCGCGTAACCTTAATAAATAATTTAGTCCTCGGCACACGTGAAATAATTAAAATTTAAGAATAAATGTTATAATTGATTCTTACACGTGATTTGTATATATTATTATTATTGTTGTTATTGTTATTATTAAACTCGTGTTTGTTGATTAAACAATTACCTTTAGGCATGGATATAATTTTAATATAAAATACCTTGTTTGTAAAATAAAACTTGATTGTTAATTAAACTAAATCAGGGAGCCAAGCCAAAAAATATAAATTCCTTCCTAAATTATAGGATTTTATAGGGAAAAAAATGTGTTTTTATAGGAAAATATCATTATCAATGTCTAAAATTAAACTTAATTCGAACCCCCATAGCCCATTATTAGCAGCAATAAAAGCAATAAAAGAACCAAATCAACTCAGCTGGACTCCAAGTAACCCAAAAAAAGGAAACTTCTTTACTTAGAGGGACGCAAAGGATGCTGGGAGTCTGGGACGGATGTATATAAAGAAAGAAGAAGGAAAAAGTCCGGAGTATTTTCCTAACGTCTAACTGCACTTGGAAAAGCGCAGCAGCGGTAACCACCACCTCGGAATGGGAAGCTCAAGAGCAAAAAAGATGGAAAGAGAGAGAAGGGAAGATGGAGGAAATAAAAGTGATGGTTGGGAGACTTTGAGCTTAATGCGACTCCGATTAGTGCTCCCTTCAATAAACCCTACTGGATCGTGATGTCATCCGGAGCTCGAGACACGTGTTGTCACTTTGAAAAATGACGTCAAACAAGTAGGGCTACAAGAAGATTGGCTACCAACGAGAAAAATCCTTATAGTACAAAGCAAGAAGAAGGTGCTGCTAGCTAGTGCTAGTGGTGGTTTTTACGTCCAGCCCAAAGAGTTCCTAACATACGGGGTGTTCCTGAAATGTCCATCACCAATTAAATTCAGTGTTCTTTGAACCCTTTCAAGTCTACTATATTGACATATTGCCCTATTTTCGAGTTATGAACATTGATTGGGATGACCCCTTAAATTTAATTAAGAAACGGATTTAGACAATTATTTCTAATTTAATTAAGGGGTCATCCCTAAAACACTCTTGAAAATCATACCTCAAAAACAGTGTCCCTTAGTTCAAACAAATTGGAGATAAAAGTTAGATTTTCGACTCAAAATCAATTTCCCAAAGAACATCCCCAGGCTTAATTTCAGAAACACCCTGTATATCGTAGGTTCAACATACACACACACAAGTAAGGACCATTTCTCTTTTTGGGCCATGCTTTTAAAATGGATTAGAAACGTATATATATATACTTTCTAAAGAGCAAACCCTTTTTTACAGCTTAATGTTTAAGGAAGTTACTTAACTTCGGATGATGGTCATTCAGGAGGTATACTTCGGTTTGTCATTGTAAAGAATTGAATAGCCATGCAGTTACTTCCATTAGAAAATGGCGGATAGAAATGTAACTTGGGCTTTGATTTTCCGCCATATTACAAAATGGCGGCCCTTTGGGCTGACAGACAATGGTACCTTTCTTTCTTACTAGTTATATATAAATATAACTTAAGTTAACTAAATCCACATTGGCCATATTTTTCTCAAGATTTAAACTTTCTTTAACAAACATAGTGTGTGACACGCCCACTTTGATGCTTTTAGCCAAACAACAACTGAGCGATAATTGAATCAGCCGGGGTCACTGGGGTCACGCGCAAGTTGCGAAGAAGTATTTAGAAAGGTGAGTGTTTATCTAAGAAAAGGTGAAGGTTAAAAAATGATAGGGAAAAGGCATCAACAAAGTGGCAAACAAACCCAAAGTGGGAAACCTTGTTAAAAACATCCTAATCTAACAAAAATCAGCCGGAATTCCATGAGAAGTATTTTGGAGATGTCGCTAAAAATTCGTCTGTCGTCTACGGGTCTGCACCAAGAGGCTTTCGACCGATAAAAAAAAAGGCACGACAAGCGTCCTCGTCAAAAAATACTGTATAACCAAATAACCAATTTCAACGTGACACCATAGAGAACAGTAAATAAGTAGTAGAAAGATGCGTGTTCTGTTTACCAAAGTTTGTCAATGTTATTATTTTTATAAACAAGTTAACTTTTAATTCGAAAATTATGTTAAATTAAAATATATGGTAATGTGCAACACTGCAATGTTCCTGGAAATTTCCTTTCCCATTCTGAAATTCCATTACTTTTCCCTCAACTTTTTATTCCATTCTGAAATTCCCTTACTTTTCCCTGACTTGTTTTATCCCATTTTGAAATTCCCTTACTTTTCCCTAACTGGTTTTATCCCATTTTGAAATTCCCTTACTTTTCCCTGACTTGTTTTATCCCATTTTGAAATTCCCTTACTTTTCCCCTACTTTTTTATCACACTTTGAAATTCCCTTACTTTTCCCCTATTTTTTTATCACATTTTGAAATTCCCTTACTTTTCCCCTATTTTTTTTATCACATTTTGAAATTCCCTAACTTTTCCCCTACTTTTTTTATCACATTTTGAAATTCCCTTACTTTTTATCCCTTTCTGAAATTCCCTCACTTTTCCCTGACTTCTTTATCCCATTTTGAAATTCCCTTACTTTCCCCAGCTTTTTTATCCCATTTTGAAATTCCTGACCTTCCCAGGTTTTCCCTGACCTTTCTGTCCCATTTTGAAAAAATCCTGATTTTCCCAGGTTTTCCCTGCCCTATGACAACCCTATTTCAAACTCCCTGACCTATGGCAACCCCATGGAACAAAAGAGAAGATATTCTAGTACGTAAACTCTAAATTAGCCAATACAGAGCTACTACTACTACTACTTCTCATATCCGTGTTCTCTTTGAGGCTGGCAATGGCCTAGGCCATACACACTCTTACTTCTTTTTTTATGGAGTCCGGGCCATTATGGTTGAGATCCAGCTCGCAGTCAAAGCGATATTCGCCCACTCTGAGAGAGCGCAGCCTTCCGTCCCCACGTCCCCCCTCTCCCCCCATTTTTGGCCTTTTCTTCATGGCGTTATATCATTGTACGTACAAGAAGTGCTCTGTATAGGGGCGCTGGGGATGGGGCTCGGCGCGGGGGGTCGAACTCTTCTGGCTGTTGCAGGGAACTTCGGGGCTCTGCATAATACAGAAGAGCGAATCGAAGATGAAGTGGAATTCCGTGTTACCTTTCACGGAGAATCGGACAAGGGGAGATGGCAAATGCCGGGCGGGATGAGATCCTACCCCCCCCCCCGGTATCCCTTACTATTATAGGGCAAGAGGGGCATCTAGCTCCATCACAGACTCCTTTATCGTAGAGAGAAGAAAAATACACTTTTCAAGGTCTTGTTCGCGCTTTAAACAAATAATTCAAGGACCTCGACACATTTGGAAAATAATTTGTCTAGCTATTCTCAAATGGTTATCAGGATTTTGATGATATTTTATCACCTAGTTATCAATCAATCAGGATTTTGACGATATTTTATCGCCTAGTTATCAGAATTTTGATGATATTTTATCAGGGTTCTCCAAAACTTTCGCTTGCTGAAATTTAGTACAGGGTGTTAGAAAAATGGGGGGTAGGACCAAAGTACAGTGGATTCTATGGATCGAAAATGTAACTTCTGTGGTATTTACGATAAGATTGTTTTACGAATGACCCCCTTGAATACAATAAATAAAAATACAATACTAATTTAATTAAGGGGACATCCCTAAAACCCTTATAAACAATGTACCTCTACCCCACTGGCACTGTATCCGGTCCCCCCACCACCACCCTTTTTTTTTTAAACACCCTGTACACAAATAAACAAATAATCGATAACATTTCAATGACGATTATATTCAGAAGGAGAGAATAATGGCAGCACAGCTAATTCGAACAAGACTCGATATCGGTGGCCACAGCCGAGCGACTTTCCAGTAGAGAAGGCAAACGTTAGAGAGCGTAACAGAGCTATAGAGGGGAAGCCGAGCCATAGGAGAAAAGGAGAGAGTTAAGGCGATATAAGACTGTAAGAGGCGAGGAAAGCGCGCGCGGGATGAAAAGAGGCCCGGGATGAGGAGAGAAGAGAAAGGGAGAAGAGAGAGGAGAGAGAGAGAAGGGGAGGTTCTCTCGGTATTGGAACGGGTCAGACACGGAAACTACATTAACTCCGACATGAGGAGCTAGAACGTCTCCTCCACGCTCTCTCTCTTTCTCTCTCTCTCTCTCTCTCTTGGTGGAAAGCGTCCGCCCTTCCTCTCTCCCTCTCTCTCTTATACACTTCTACAGTCTCATCCGATTTCAGGCCTTACCCTGCAAGGCCCTTCCTTCGTAATACCCATCTCAGCCATCCTCCTTTACTTGTAAGTTGTAGTCAGGGAGCAAGTACAAGCTGCAGAATATTATGAACTTTCTTCATACAAAATCTGTTGTGTTAATACAGGATTTTCCAACAAAGGATAGTACGACCGATGTACAGTGTGGGTTGTTGGTTCTATGTTAAATCAATTTTGAAGAGTCCACTCATCATTTTGATGCCTCGGTCACCGTTTACAAGTTATGATTCTAGTGATTACCTTTTGTAAGTTTTGTACAAGACACATCATTATTGGTTGAAAAACGTTATCTGCATTACTGCATATCCTCTATGGAAGCTGGGAGTGCTATTTAGATAAAGGTAACCACGTGTCTAAACCGGAAGTAGCTCCAAAGATGTATCTAGAACCGAATACAACAACTAACCACTCCTCAATCTAAATACTCTCGTTCTACAATCCTTTTTGGAACAGGAAATAAATTTTTGGAAGTACACTCTTATCCTTCCGAAGAACATTGCTCTCTAACTACAATCCTTCCAGGGTTTCTTTTTCACCTTCACTCTGTCCTACTTGTCGTTATTTTCAGGGCTCTCTTAAAAGCCAGTATATATAGAGAAAGGGGTAGAAGCAAGGGAAGCGCCGCGTACCACCACTACCACCACCCGACGGCGCTTGGGCCCTTTTGACGGATAGAAGAACACGGGAATTTTACCAGAGGTCGACTTTTCTGATTTGTTTAACAAGTCCGATTAATGCTTCTGCGAATTTACGACGCTCAGCGGCACGCGGCGGTCTCTTTCCTTCACCCACTTTCTAGTCAATTGCCGATATTTTTTTTTACAGTGGCAAGAAAAAAAGAACAGAAAAAGGAAAGAAAGATTGCTTGATGATATGTACAGTATATTTGCCTTTTCTCCAAATTTGCATGCCACAGATTTTCAATATAAAATTTCCCGTGTTTCAGCTGTCTTTCCCTGATAATTTTAAAATATTTTTCCCTAATTCATTTTAATTATTTGTAGAGAAAGTCAGAACAATGTGACTGAGCCAAACCCAACGTGACCAAACCAAACCTAACATTACCTGACCTCACAGAACATTAAACTTTGTTCATCCCTCTGAATCATTTAACTGATTGGTCCAGGACTTCCAGGAGTGCAGAACTTTGCAACGCCGACCATTACAACAAATAAGACATCGAACTATACTTCAATTCATGGCCGAATTTAAATAAGACTCGCTCTGACCTGTTGATTCACGGCCAATAATAATTGTAACAATAACAATAGCGATAAGGTCATTTATATTATCTATAAATAAACTATAAATAAATCTAAAGCCTATCCCTAATAGAATTGCATCTCCCCGGTTCGTTAGCATATAGGATATGTCAATTAGTTAACTCCGTGCATCGCTTCCGCATCTGCCTTCTGACTTATCCCGCAGTTTGGTATCTGATGGAGGAGCGGAGCAGAGCGGAGAGGTAGGCATCAGCTCCGAATGATAGAATGAAGATCGCTCTCCGTATAATCGCTTAATGCCTCCGAGCTAAGGCCATAATGCGTTTAATCCCGCTAATCCACTAATGGATTTACCAGGTTAATTTTCGAATGGGTGGACTTAGTTCCTCCTCCCGCGGAGGAAGATGGACTGTTAAAAGGGGAAAACGGAATGGGTGGTTGACGCCAAGAGGGATTTGATAGTGGGATTCCATCGCGCCTCCTCTATCATCCGCCCGGAGGGCATCGTGGGGGCACTTCGCGCTAAGTGACGGGGGTGGCCGTGGGGATTTAACCGCCTGCCGCCTCCTCCCCCCACCGCTTCGGAAGCTATCTTTCAAAAGAGTTTCCCTACAAGGGACCGACTATACAAGTACCATTACAATCTAAGTAAGGCGAACGCCCTACTTTTGTACCCAAATAAGTAACGAATCCATTTCCTGTTACACTGTGTCAAAAATGGCATTCGTATTCGGATTTGAATTGTCTTGAAAAATATGTTATGAAATGCCGGATGAGTTGCCAATGAACACAACCGACCGTATTAACTAATCACATGACATTATCAACTGTTAAAGGCGGCCTTTACCTACAACTACCCTAAATCTTAACCTGACCTATTGACCTACGCGTCTTATCCACTAAGACGCGCATCCTGCTTTTCTACTCGTTGGTTATATTTCCTAACTAAAAATTGCAATTACAAAAATTTATAGAATTAATGTTAAAATTGCAATACGACAATTTAATTGGATACACTAAGAAATTACTAACACCGCAAATACTGACAAGCGTAATAATTGTATTTATGAGCCTTAAGGTTACACCCCCTGAAATATGGTAAGGCACGAGTCCCATTATACTTGGGACCCACGCACCGCAGGAAACTGAACTTATTGCCAGAAGATGTTCAATGTCATTATAATGAGAAATGAGGAACTGCCTTTAAACGTCGAGCTTCATGGGACACTTTGACGAGCGGCGTTCGTCCATGTACCGTAGTACTTACTACGTAGGAGAAAGGACATCCCGGGCGGGAGCTAGCTAGCTAGCACGTGTGTTTTCTTCCCGAGAGCCTATTTGCGGAGAAGGGGAACACGTGGCACGCGTATAGTACACTTCGTTAGTGGCGGACGCGTCATCGTCACTGCCACTTTTTAATATCGGAGAGTGAATGTGCGCTCGTGGCAACAATGCGCAAGCGTGGGAACGCGCGGGAAATGTAACTCCTTGTAAATTTTGCGCCGTCGATCGGATAATGCATGAAGACCATCGTCGAGTATTTATAAATTTTCAAAATACGGAAATACGGTGTATAAGTCTGGTTTTCCATCTCGTTAACGACGATGCGATACACAATGGAAGAAGACTAGCTCGGAAACTTGCGGAAGGGCATGCATGGTACTATAGTTGCGAGCAGCGAGACCAAGGTCCGTTCTTTCATGTTTTCCGCGCGTAAAGGAAATGACCTTTGAACCTTATAACTGCTTGTTTCGTATATCACGTACTACGTGTTATGAGGGGGAGAGGGGGATGTTATACCAATGGGATATGCTTACATGGTCATGATATAAGAACAACTACAACAGTATTTCTTCAAAATTACAGATTCAAATGCCATGGTTATTTTCCCTGATTTTCGGGTTTTCCCTGATACAATACAACCCCCTTTACTATTTCCCTCAAATAGCAATAAACAAATCTCCCTACGAACAATCCCTTTTTAATTGCAACCCTTTCATTAAGGATTATATTCCATTTCCAGCGGTCTCAAATGAAAATAGCACACAATCTAATCAGTATTTTCGACTGTTGTTACCATTGTGCAAGTCTGTTATTACGATTTATATTGAAGATAGCGTGCGAGGCAACTCAACGGGTTGCCAAGGGAGCTAGCCTGCAATAGCTAATCATGGCCATGAAGGGGGGAAGAAGCGAGGGACCTGAAGGAAACTTTGCGCGCCGCCTCGACTGTTTATTCAAGGGATTTAAAGAGGCCCGGGACGGCAAAGGATTTTAATATTCCAACGGGGCAAAACGCTCTTTTCATCAATAAACATGGAAACCTCCTTCATTCCCCCGAAACTTTTATGCCTGCACTGTAGATTACAAATCCCTTTTGCGCTTCGACCAAGAGACCAATTTCCCAGCTCATTCTTGTCAAAAGCTTCCGTGACTGCATGCCTACCCCAAAAGAAATACAGATACAGTAGAAATTGCGCTTTTAAACAAGAAGACGCGTTAAAGATACGTAAATAAATGAATTAGTGTTGCATCTACGCTCAAATTAGTATAGTGGCATAAGGATGTTTTGGTTCAGTCTGGGAAATAAGTCTAGCCCATGGGACCAGTGACCAATAGTGTTTAAAATAATTTACTGGTCATTGGACTTGTCCCCTTGGCGACATTTTCGGAAATTATATGCAAGGAAAACAACATACAGGGGCGAGGCATACGCCGCTAGAGGCAGTGCTACTTGGCTAGCCTCTCGCGTGTAATAAACTCGGGACCTCGGGTGAACTCCATCTGGCGTTCCTTCTTGGCGCGAGGGAGAATACCCCATTGGTGGCCTCCCCCCCCTGTGCGTTGGTTTCTCTGTATATAATTTCCTAAATGGTCTATTACGGTTTCAGTTTCATTATAGGTAAAGCGGTTAAATAATCAAGTCAGGACAAGAACGACAATTGCATAAGACGGTTGCAACAAGAACCAGGTTGGAAGACACGATACGCGATGGGACAAATCGACTTTGGGGTAAGTATTTGAAATTTTGTCGTACAAGATGGAAAAAATGCGGGGTGCTACCATTTTACCATCGACGGACGGACGTTACCGGAATTGAAATTCAACGTGAGTAGGATAACTATGTATGGGGAAAAGGTAGGTGTCAAGGCGTTTTGTTAATCCATAATCTTCGATTGCTATGCTAAGTCATTCAAATTGTCGGATCCAAAGCGGACCTATAGTTGAAGGCGACGTGCAAACACGGACAGATGTCACCTTTTTAAAAACCGCCAACAGCCTGTCATGTCCTGTCCTTATAGCGCCAAGGCTTAAACTCAGAACGCATAAATCCAATAAAAACTTAAACTACAAGCGATGAAAACGGAACGGCCTAATAAATGCAAAGATCACGTGCAAGCTAAGCCACGAATACAGTGTTGTAAAGTTAATGTAGAAAGTTGGGTTAACAGATGTATCTCGGCCCTAGCCACGTTAATTTTACCAGTAAATCATATCTTCGTAATTAGAGTAAGGTAAGTAATAAATTCAAAAAAAAAATCCATGTTAGGGGGTCAAAGTTTAACCTATCCATCGCGTATGAACTTTGAACTGATTCGGGAAATTCCGCGACATACCCGAGGTGTAGCCTAAAGGAAAGTATTTTATAATTCCGCTTGGTCCCTCTTTTGGCGGGAAAATCGCTCAGGTTGTCCCCTGACCGTGTCGAACATGGGATTGAAAAATATATTTTCGTGTTTTTTTTTTTTCTTTCCCAAACGTTTTTCTTCCCAAAGAAAAAAAAGGTGCGTGACATTTGACAGAAAGAAAAGTTTACAAGGCTACTTATAAAAGCGACATTCGAAAACTAAATGTTACATCTCGTGTACGACAAATCAACTTTTAAAGATATCTCGGCCGCGCAACCCCTCGAAAAAAGCCTCAATGTAAGACTTCCGGTTAACAGCTACTTATCGCGCCTTAAAGGGAGTATAAAATCAGCAATTTTTTTATGAGACCCAACTACCTGCCATACTTAAAACAAATTATCCTTCACAAATACTTAATTTCAAATATTAATGAGTAATAAATTAGTACCCTAAACTATAATCTATTATTGTTCGTCCGAAAACCGGCATCAACCTCCTACACAACACATATCGCTTTTAAACCCGAATCAGTAGATCAAAATAGACCTAAAATCACGGCTTACACATCGGATTACACGTATTTTAATACAATAAATCTTATCACCTAAATAATCTACCAAACTGTCCGTCATTTGAAACGATAGCAACACCAAAATACGGGGGGGGGGCTAACGTATGACTTAAAAGTGTCACTCATAGCAGTTGATATCACAGCAGCACCATCATGGTTGGCGCGGTTATTCGAGCGTCAAATATCGGCGGTGTGCCAAATTGGGGATCGACTTTAATTCTCCGGCTTTGAACACCCAAAAACCTTTGGCGCAAAAAAAGAGCTCCCGCCTTTTCAAGCTGACCAGATTCGAAGAAAGAAAATAAACCCGGTGTGCCACATGCACAATGAAATCGGAACTTTCCAATCCCGAGCGGTGTGATACCCTAACAATAACCCCCCATTTTTTGGGTGCTATAGCCTTTTCAAGTCGATGTTATCACGATCCGCGTTCTACATGATGGGGGAAGTTTATATTCTAACCATATTTATGGACGAATTAAGCCTTGGATTCGAATCGTACGTGGTGGGACTACATAAATTCAGCGCGCATTTGCGCATGGGTAAATACGTTCTTAAAACAGGTGACCCTGGTGGATCAGTAGCATAAAAAGCCCTTAGATTACGTAACCCTGATGAATCAGTACCTTAAAAACCCTTAGATCACGTGACCCTGATGAATCAGTACCTTAAAAACCCTTAGATCACGTGACCCTGATGAATCAGTACCTTAAAAACCCTTAGATCACGTGACCCTGATGAATCAGTACCTTAAAAACCCTAAGATCACGTGACCCTGATGAATCAGTACCTTAAAAACCCTAAGATCACGTGACCCTGATGAATCGGTTCCGTAAAAACCCTAAGACCACGTGACCCTGATGAATCAGTACCTTAAAAACCCTAAGATCACGTGACCCTGATGAATCGGTTCCGTAAAAACCCTAAGACCACGTGACCCTGATGAATCAGTACCTTAAAAACCCTAAGACCACGTGACCCTGATGAATCAGTACCTTAAAAACCCTAAGATCACGTGACCCTGATGAATCAGTACCTTAAAAACCCTAAGATCACGTGACCCTGATGAACCAGTACCTTAAAAACCCTAAGATCACGTGACCCTGATGAACCAGTTCCGTAAAAACCCTAAGATCACGTGACCCGGATGAATCAGTTCGGTAAAAACCCTAAGATCACGTGACCCTGATGAACCAGTACCTTAAAAACCCTAATATCACGTGACCCTGACGAATCAGTTCCGTAAAAACCCTAAGATCACGTGACCCTGATGAATCAGTACCTTAAAAAGCCCTTACACCAAGTGACCCTAAGATCGATACCTAAAAAGCCTACACCACGTGACCCTAAAGAATCGGTACCTTAAAAACCTCTTAGACCACGTGATGCTAAAGAACCAGTAACTTGAGTAGTAAACCAACGCGGCAAAACCCTAACAATTCTGAAAGATCCATGTGACCAGTTGTCCAAGCCGAAAATCCCACCCTACCTGCATTTCCAATATAAAAAATTTCCTACCGTATCATTACTCCATTATGCTGAGCTTGTTTCCCTTCGTGATATCCACGAGTCATCTTGCAAGTACGAAAATACCCGTGGTCAGTAAGTTCATTCCCGAAGTACAATTGCCAAGTTAGGTTGTCGCCAACGGCGGATGCTCTCGCTTAAAGGGGCAAAGCACGGGTCCCATTGAAGGGAGCCAGTGGTGTCACTCAGGTTCACGGCTGTCCATCAATCCATATTAAGCTACAATGAAAGAAGTCGGGGTTTCCTTTAAGATCAGGGCGAAAGATATCCAGGGTCTGCCGTGAATAATCCCTCTAGGCCCTTTAGGGATTATTTTTTTGGGCCCAAAATATTAGGAACAAGAAGTGTGACAAACGAATTGATGTAGGATTATCAAAAGGGCCCCATGGGATATGCCAAAAAAAATTACAAGCAAATTGATAAAATAACATAAACAGGATTGGCACAAAATTTCTCATTCAAATTCTATGACTTTTACAGGTTTTTCCCTTTAAATAATACTATTTGTTGTAATCAAGCCTAATCTTCAGGAAATTAGGTTTTGAAACAAAGTCATTGCATTAAAGCACCTTTTTGGACCATTTTTAAATTTCCTGACGAACTTTGAACCCCTCTTTAAATTTCCTGACGTATTTTGAACCCCTCTTTAAATTTCCTGACGTATTTTGAACCCCTCTTTAAATTTCCTGACGTATTTTGAACCCCTCTTTAAATTTCCTGACGTATTTTGAACCCCTCTTTAAATTTCCTGACGTATTTTGAACCCCTCTTTAAATTTCCTGACGTATTTTGAACCCCTCTTTAAATTTCCTGACGTACTTTGAACCCCTCTTTTAATTTCCTGACGTACTTTGAACCCCTCTTTAAATTTCCTGACGTATTTTGAACCCCTCTTTAAATTTCCTGACGTATTTTGAACCCCTCTTTAAATTTCCTGACGTATTTTGAACCCCTCTATAAATTTCCTGACGTATTTTGAACCCCTCTTTAAATTTCCTGACGTATTTTGAACCCCTCTTTAAATTTCCTGACGTATTTTGAACCCCTCTTTAAATTTCCTGACGTATTTTGAACCCCTCTATAAATTTCCTGACGTATTTTGAACCCCTCTATAAATTTCCTGACGTATTTTGAACCCCTCTTTAAATTTCCTGACGTATTTTGAACCCCTCTTTAAATTTCCTGACGTATTTTGAACCCCTCTTTAAATTTCCTGACGTATTTGAACCCCTCTTTAAATTTCCTGACGTACTTTGAACCCCTCTTTAAATTTCCTGACGTATTTTGAACCCCTCTTTAAATTTCCTGACGTATTTTGAACCCCTCTATAAATTTCCTGACGTATTTTGAACCCCTCTATAAATTTCCTGACGTATTTTGAACCCCTCTATAAATTTCCTGGCGTATTTTGAACCCTTCTATAAATTTCCTGACGTATTTTGAACCCCTCTTTAAATTTCCTGACGTATTTTGAACCCCTCTATAAATTTCCTGACGTATTTTGAACCCCTCTATAAATTTCCTGACGTATTTTGAACCCCTCTTTAAATTTCCTGACGTATTTTGAACCCCTCTATAAATTTCCTGACGTATTTTGAACCCCTCTTTAAATTTCCTGACGTATTTTGAACCCCTCTTTAAATTTCCTGACGTATTTTGAACCCCTCTTTAAATTTCCTGACGTATTTTGAACCCCTCTTTAAATTTCCTGACGTATTTTGAAACCCTCTTTAAATTTCCTGACGTATTTTGAACCCCTCTATAAATTTCCTGACGTATTTTGAACCCCTCTTTAAATTTCCTGACGTATTTTGAACCCCTCTTTAAATTTCCTGACGTATTTTGAACCCATTAGAATTAAAACTTACTACGCATAACCCCGTTTTGAAACGTTGTGTAGCGTATGCGTTTGAAAATTCCCGCCAAAGTTTGCGTTACGGCCATAGCGACATCTGCCGACTCTATTTGCGCGGGAAAACGCGTACCTACGCCATGCTTCAAAACAAGCTAATGCGTACGAAGCGTAAATGACTATTTACTTACTTTAAAATGTTCCAAGGTTGCGATGGTCTTCATTTGACCTCCAGATTTTCCGATCAGGGTATGGAACGCACCACCATGAACTTAAAGGGTTAAGGACTAAGGGACGCAGTTGGCGCTTTGGCCTACAAGGTTTAAGGACTAAGGGACGCAGTTGGCGCTTTGGCCTACAAGGTTTAAGGACTAAGGGACACAGTTGGCGCTTTGGCCTACAAGGGTTAAGGACTAAGGGACGCAGTTAGAGCTTTGGCCTACAAATGTAAGAGCGCAGCGCTCGCATTTACCTGAAAATTTGTTAATGCGCGCGCAACATTTTGTACTCACTCGCTTTCCTTTGTTTTTGTATTCCGATGAACTCGCAGATAACCGTAAATCGCGTCAAGTTCAAAGAAGAATGTTCTAAACGCGTCGCGAAAGTTCAAAGTTCACACAAAGTTTCTTGTAGGTAATAAGTTCGAAGTTCCAAGTAGGTAACAAAGTTCAAACACATCACTATAAGTTGACACAAAGTTCGAAGGAGATGATCGTCAAATTCAAAAGTAACCACTACAAAGTCAAAGGTCACACCCAGTTCAAAGTTTGAGCAGGCTGATTTAAGAATACCGCGTTCGGGAACCATGGTCATCTTATTTTCATATGGTCAGAACGTAATATGGTTCCCGCCGCCAAAAATCTTGATACCTCGGCGATGGCCAACGTGGCCCTTCCAAAAATTTCAATCATGACGTCATTCAGTCAAATAACGAGCTGAAATTAAAATTAATTCCATTATTTCAACAAAAGATCATGATAGCAATTTAAAATAAAAAAATAGGGGGGGGGCGCAAACTTTTATATATATATCTATGTAATTATGTTGTTAAAGGCGCGTATTATTATTAGAAAATGAAATAATATGTCATAATTTTATAAAAGTTTTAAAATTATTAAATTAAAATTAATTTGATTTTCATTTATATATTTTTGTGTTCGAAGGTTATCGAAAACTACATAGGCTTCCCTCCATCGCGAGTCCCTAATGTCTATCCATGCCCATAGCATAATATGCGAGACTACAGCTGAGTCTACCTTACACAGCTTTAAAAAACTCAATCTTGTAAATTGACTACGATTGAAAACATATATCCTATTTCCCAATACTTTAAGGATCATTTAATGAAAGATTTGACACTTACCTTGATCCTTTTCAAAAGACATTTGACCATTTTTCTTCACGGGTCACGAAACATAATGGTGCACGATGCATCCATATCGTAACGACGACCGGGGCTGAAGCCGACGGCGTGACTTTACGCGGATAAAAGTTGCGTTTCTTAACCCTCGGTCTCATTGTCTTCGTATTACATCATTTAATTATAACAATAAAAACTTTTTTGTTTTACTTTAAAACTAAGCTCATATATTTATCGTATCACGTTCCTGAATAGTTTAGCCATATGTTGTTCAAAACTTTAGGTAGTTAACCAGGATTTAAACGTGATTAAAGAAATATTTAAATTCTTACGTTAATTGACGTTTGTGATCTTCCCATAATATAGTGCAGGCAAGCTTCTCGTTCTGAGGAAGAAGGGGGTGGAAGGGGGGATGATATAACGGTCACCGTATTAAAAAAAAAAATTGGGAGTAGTAAACAGTGGCAGGAGTAGAAATCTTAATATTTTATCGTTATTTATGTTACGTACTAAAAGCTTCGATTGAAATGGAACTTAATATAATAGGGTTATTGAATACAAAAAAAACAGCAGAATTAGGGAATATCAAGGAATATGCTTTTATGTAAATATAAATATAAAGTCTAAACAATACAATTCAGTTCACTTCACTAAACTTCAAGTGACTATAAAAATAAAAGAACTGTCATTGTAATTCGTCAAAATACGATTTTATTATAAAGAATTTAGCTAGTATTACAAATTTGAATCCTGCAAAATGTGTTGCAACTTTTAACAGTCTCAATTTGATTATATAATTAAACACGCTTAATTAAAGCAACTAATTAGATTTAAAATAACTATTGGAATCCTGCAAAACGTGTTGCAACTTTTAACAGTCTCAATTTGATTATTTAATCAAACACTCTTAATTACAGCGACTAATTAGATTTAAAATAACTATTTGCACGAAATGTTCAAACATGGAACGGAAGTAATCTCGCGTAACATCTAACAGGATTGTGAAGCGGCGGGATATCTAATATTACAAGATATTTGGGAAAAAATAGTGTCAAAAATAATCAATATAAAGACAAAGTGGAGTTAGTGGACCACATAGGGGCAGCGGGCGAAATTAATAACGTAGAGAACGCGTGTCCAGGATTTAGATATACGGCTTGACCCTTCGAAGCCAGTCAGGGCCTAGTTGCTAAGTCACTATATCTATTATTGCTTAGGAACTACTTTTCCTTTACCAGTTTTAACACTATGTATACAGGGGCCGGTGTAATTTCATTAGGCATATCGTCGCGTTGTCGCTAAACCTGATCTAAGACCACCAGTCCAGTATATCACGCGATGTTTCGTTTGTCCTCTCACCAGGGGACGCTGGAAATATATATATACATTGTCCTGTTAGACTATCTATCACGTAGTAATAGCGATAAAAGTGTATGGCAGATATTATCGGTGCTCCTGCACGCGTTCTAGCATAAGAAATCCTTGTAGGACATTGTAAAAACAATGTTCGAGCAAATGTTTTTGTTAAAAGACCCTCTCACTAGGCCTAGGTATATATTGAGCCGATTTCATTTTTTATTATTAATTTTATTCGGGGGTTTGATTCACGCTTCATCGGACCCTAGAGGAAGTACACCCATATCCACGCCGCACTATGTATAAAAAAGAAACAAGTTGTCTCTTTCTTCTTATAAACCATAGTTGCACCATCTTATAAACCGCTTACGGAGGTAAAGAAAATGAAATTAACGTGTTCCAAGAAGATTGAGTACTGTATAATACCATAAATTTATAAGATATGTTCCATGAGTAGGCTTACTGAGAGCTAGTTCGACTACGACGAGCGAGAATTTTGGTTTTGCAGTCCATCTTCCAATTTTGTGCGTACTAAGCCTTAGACAGCGCCTCACCAGGCGTCGCTTTACCTTCACCTACGTCACTTCAGGACAAGCTCCAGTTTGTAACCATTGACAAACTTACGGAACATATTATATGAACTTGTGATTTAACGTCGTCAGATGTCGATGCGTCAGAAAATTGCGCACTAGCACATCTGCGCCAACGATGGGAGATTTTTGGGTGACTTCTCTTTCATGATTCTGTATTCGTTTGCCCTAAGTGAACGCCACTCTTTGTTAATTATGATTAGAGTGCTTTAGAGATGACGCCTTAATTAAATAAGCCTTGTATTCCAATCATAGACCACGTTGGACTCAATGACGCCCAGGCGTTGGTCCTACCACCTTTTTTCGGAACACCCTGTACACTACACGCTTGGGGTCACGATAAAATTTAATTCTTTGTTGCTTTTCCAACGCACTACAACAGCGTACATATCCTTATTTGTATTACTTTCGTTATGGCTGCATGAGGATGATGTATACTTAACAAGTATAGCGCCATAAGAGTCAAACGCGGCGGCAAAGAGGAGGAGAGTTTAGGTCAGGGTTCAAACGTTAAGCGTACGTGATCGAGTTAAATATGATGCTAAATGAGCGGAAACTATTAGAAAAAAAATAACACAGGGGAAGGGAACTGC
Organism: Phalangium opilio; assembly: GCF_054372755.1. NCBI lineage: Eukaryota > Metazoa > Arthropoda > Arachnida > Opiliones > Phalangiidae > Phalangium > Phalangium opilio. The sequence goes on from NW_028324189.1 coordinate 1,501,989, forward strand.
TGCCCTTTGGCTAAAAATATTTGAAATTCAGTCCTTGTAACTATGGCCTATTCAATCCTACATAGGAAACGTCGTAACGGGTGAGATAATAAAAAAAAAGCTGAATACCTAATAACAATTAAAACAGTGTCTCTCATTCTATATTGCGTTTTTTTTTATAATATTTTATCCAAAAATGAAAATAAACCAACCATCATTACAAACAAGTTTTTTTTTCTCACAAATTAATAGTAGTTAGGCGTAGTTAGATTCCGGTTTGAAATTATCTTCAATATTAACAATTAATTACTTTAACATTCCAACAATGCTACCGTACAAAATGCTTTGATTACCTAGGCTAATCATAAGTTTATAATGCTAGAGACTTACTGAAAGCTAATTTGAGAAAGACAAGCGAGAATTGAAGTACTACACTCGGTTATTTTTGCAGGACTTCAATCTTCCTATTTAGTCTGCATTACTAAGCCTTGGACAGCTCCTCTATGACTTACGTCACTTCATGACAAGCTCTCACTAACCAGTGACAAACTTATGAAACATATCTTATGAACAAATGGTCTTATTTTTAAATCACTAAGTCCAGAATCGTTTTGAACTTTTGATGCTTTACTTTTCGCATCGGTTACAACATTGTCGCGAACAATTTGAAAATTCTAAATTACTAACTTAAGATGACAACAGGTTGATTAATGGGTTAAACAACCTTAGCCTAAGATCAAAGGAAGCTGCGGTAAATTAGGCATGAAACGTTGTTGAAAAGCCTAAAAGCATGTTATATTATTTAAAAATAGATAAAAAATACACAAAAACAAAACTTTTGTCTGAACACGCGTTTGAACAACAATTTCGTTATAAACAAACAATTACTAGTCTCGCCGAAATCCAATAGACCGTAAATTATTTTAATCTCTATAACAATTAAACTTGATATAAGACAATGAAACAAAATGCTATTTATTGTGAATATTTAATATAATCACTGCATGCATGAGGTTTGCCAGATTAGTTAATTTATAAGAAAATTATAAGTCTTATCATTAAGCCTTTCTATCTGTATTGTACGTGCTTTCCGTTGGAGATTCCTTGATTTTCAAATTCTATTTTTAACTTTCATTTAAATAGAATTTGTTCTATTCCACTGATTTGAAAGTTGACAGACCGATGACGTGAAGATCAAAAGTTTTTGATAAAATGTTCAACATGCTTATGACAACTGTAGAATTCTAAATGTAAATGGACTTTAAAACTTAACAAACTTATCATTAATTTAAAGAAAAAAAAGAACATTATTTTCAGGATGTTATTAAGAAGAACAAGTTGTTAAATTATTAATTCAGTACACGGATTTCATTTTTATATACTGACCAAAAACAATACATTATTTTATATGTCTTTGGTAAAGTCGTATATAGCCAATTATGACAATAGTTTTTGTTTACTTATTTCAACCTAAAGCGAGCACCGACGTCACGTTTGTTTACGTGATGTCTGTGTTTTATTTTTCTTTTGCAATAGTGACAGATTTATTGCGTTTACTTTAATTGCAATCTGAGTTAAAGTCACGTAGATATGAGCTATTTTTATGAAATTCTAAGTCACACTGTAGTGTACTCTTTGTTTTATTGAATTTTCAAACCCTTGCACCGTCGTGTTATTGAAGTTAATGTTGCGTCACCGCAGTTTTAGTCATGGCAAGTCACTCAGACAGTACACTGAAACAACGTATTTACAGGCCTGGGAAAATGGCATTTTAGGCTTAGGAATTATTCACAGATAACTGCAAACAGCAGACGATATTAATTAAATTATCTATTTCACTTGGGATAATTCTACAGATAATGTATTTACAAGCCTGGAAAAATGCATTTTAGGCTTAGGAATAACCAACAGATAACTGCAAACAGCAGAGTCGACACTATATTATCTATTTCACTGGGGATATTTCTGTGAAATTTCAATTTATCTATAAATATACTCAGGCTCCGATTTGATGTATCATAATGTTTCCTTAGAGAGATATTCGCGGATATGACTGCTCGGGAACCATTGGGAAAAGAACTCTTACGCATAAGTATAGGTAACTTTCCATCAACGAATTATACCGCAGTAGCATCCACATTTGCTACTGTCAAACCTTCCCTCGTGCACTTACAAGCTACACCACATGGAAGGGGAACCTCTACAGCATAATGTTTCTACAGAGGATAGAGTCTATGACATTTTCCATCAAAGATGGCATTGTTGCAAAAAAAGAGACATTCCTCTAATAAAAAGAAACGATATGTTAGACACAGGTATTCACTTTCAAAAGTGAGATTTTTTAGAACGTATTGATGCGATAATGTTTCCTGGAGATGATTTTTCTTCATCAAATTGGACAGCTGTTTTCTAACACTCAACGGTATAAACATAAGTTCATACGATATGTTCCATAAGTTTGAGAGCTTGTCATGAAACGAATGAGGTATAGGTCATAGATTCGAGGTAAAGCGACGCCGGTGAGGAGCTATCAAAGGCTTAGTACAGAAGAATAAATAAGAAGATGGACTGCAAAACCGAGTGTAGTCAACTCTGGCGCCGTTCTCGAGCTAGCATTACGAAGTATAGGTAGTGTAAGACTTATGTAACGTATCTTATAAACTTATGGTATAAATAAGATACATTTGGGGTTCATATAATAAAGTATCGAACGTAACTTTGTTTCTGAGTGTAAAATAAGTTATTACACATAAACATTGTAATAGTTAGCTTTTTTACGCTTTCAGTTCATGATGTCGGACACTTTTTTTTTATTCTGTATACTATTCACCCTTTCCTCACTTAAAAAAAATGCTAATGAAAGGAATTAAAAGGTTACATGACCAACGGGCTTTGATTTCGACTCTGAAATTGACGGCAGATGTTCGTCTTTCTCCTTAAAATAAATGAAAGAAATCAAAATGAACGACGACGACTCTCAATTAAGGACCAGAGAAGAAATCAAGCGACGAAAGCTTAAAGGACACGTCTCACGAAAACAAAATTTTGAATGCACACTTTGTACTTTGTTTGTCACGTTATCCCTTTTCTAACTTGTGGATATTATGGAATCAACGTGTTAAAGCCCACGCACATTCCTAAGATTGAACGTGGTCTAACTCTACCACCGTAATCACCATGTTCGTTAACCCTTGTCCTACATATGCATTTGAAGCTAGGAACACACACTTATTATTACGTGAAACTCTCCCTTTACTAGAGAAGGCAAAAGAGAGAAAAAACGGGCAGGAAATTAAAATAGAGGGGCTGAAAAAAGTGAATTTGGTTTGGGCAAAGCGCAATTTCAAATTCACCATCTGCGATTTAATGTGGGTATCGAAGAAGCTTTCGTAAAAAAGAAATATAATCATCTCCCAAGTACACGTGTAACAGGCTGTAAGGGGCTGAACGACAATTTATACAACGCCTAAGAAAGCGGCCATGGGCAAAAGTGATGCTGACTTTGACATAACATTATATAATTCCGTACTACTTCCAACACTGATTTTTTTACACGTTTATGCCAAGAGGGAAACGCGTAATTCGACATCGCGTGTTGATATATACTACCAAAAAGGGAGGCCACATTTGACCGTGAGACTTTTAGTTGTCCAAATATTACCAAATGGTGACCCTAATGCGTGTTGCTGTCTTCAAGGTGTGGTAAATTGCGGTGATTTTCATTTAGAAATGATATAGTTTTTACCTCTTGTTATTTATTTCAAATCAATGTATGTAGGCCTATGACCACACTGTACGTTTACCATCTATAATTAATCTCACAAATATACAGAAAGCTGTATGGTTAGAAAGTTAACTATTTCCAGGTTAGTTAAGCGCCAAAAAAACAAGTAAGATTTTACTTCTATAAAGATAAACTAGCTTTCCAGTCAATTTAATAAACCATGGACTTTCTTAAAAGGTCTACCAATCACATTATTTACTTCACTTCGTGGAAAAAACCTCATACTAAAATTGACATAAAATATTGGTAAATAACTATATATATTGGTGTGATATCATCAACTCACATGGAGGGTTACACAGTGACCTTAAATTCCGGTGGAGGTTCGACCTTACATGTAGTCATTAATTTTGAGGCGGTACACGGGGGGGGGGGGGGATGAAGCTAAAGGGTCTAGGGTGGTGGGGGGATTTAATAAGCCTTCTCGCGGTACACGAAAATACCTGGTAATGACGGTGATTTGGAATCTTCCGCAATTGGTATTTTCCGGTGCCGATCTTTGACAAGTCAAGTGATCGAAGATCTATAACCTAACAAGCGTGAAAAATTAATCGACGACCACTTAAGATGAAAGCGGTTGTAATATTACACCATGTACGTCTCAATTCCTTCAAATTGAACGGTTTTAAGTTGTCGCGAAACGCCTCGGTTTTTTCACCTGTCCGTTACCTAAAGAGATATAAAATTGTTACGAGTCACATGTTCCCGTCATTTTATTTCATTATTTATTGCACTTTATTATTTATTTAATTTTTATTACGTGATTTGGAAATGTAATACGATCGAATAAGCCAGGTACAAATTTGATATTCAAGATTTAATTTTTTCGACAGATATACGAAGATCTTCATCCGATATGACGTTGGACACGAATAACAACTTAATACCCCGTCATTTTTTGCGATAGAGTGGATACGCATTTAACCCCCCCCCCCGTTCAAAACAGAAGTATATTAACACGAATGTAACCTTAACTAACCAAGGGGGAAATGAATACAGGAGGAGGGTAAATAGAGGAATAAATAACTTCGATACTGATTTATTTTATTATCAAATGCGAAAATGTATACGGAAGGTTTTGACGATGACAAGCGCTGACATCTGTAATATACGTCAGATTGTAAAATTGATGTGCGCGTGTATTTACTATACATTTAAATACTTTATTTAACGTTTATTTTAAACTAAACGTGTGCAAGATGTTTAGTTACTTTGTGATTTGAATGTGTGCGGGATGTTTAGTTATTTCGTAATTAAAGTGTGTGTAGGATGTTTAGTTACTTCGTAATTAAAACGTGTGCAGGGTGTTTAGTTAATTCCTAATTAAAATGTGTATAATTACCGTAGCATAGTCAGCATGTACTGCATGGTAAGTTAAATCTTTGTTTTTACTATTGCCTTAAGCTTTATAGGTATTGTAAGCAGATTAAGTTAATTAAAGACAATTGGTTTTAATTTAATTTCAATTTGAAAAAGGTTTCATTGGTTTTAAAAGATACCCACATGTTTTTCGTGGCATTCTTAAAAGATTTAGAGAGAAAAGTAACTAAGAGGTTTTTAGGTTTGCTAAAGAACAAATTGAATTAGTGTTACTATCAGACAGACAGACAGACGGATTAATCTATACTGTCTTATTAGAATAATAATAACAATTAAACTATATTTGATACCAAATTTGATATCGTGACGACCTTTATATAAAACCCTCTAGACAAAATGCAAAATTTATAAATGAATTCGAAAATGAAATAAATTATAAAAAGGTATCCTGTTATTAGCTTTGAAAATAAGTTTTGAAGACGTACGATGATCGTTCATATAATTTACTGCTAAAAAATTCCTCGCGTGGCAAAGATTAACGTGTCACTAACTATTATTATTATTATTAAATATTCAAGCGTATACCCTTCTCTCTCTCGTTCGCTCTAAGATCAACTTGACGCCGGCGGACATAAGAAATACTTTGAAAATGACGTGTTTTCATGGCACCTTTTGTAAAGATTCAACCAAAGACATGACAAAAAAAAATAAGAGAACATCTGGTTTTGGTGTTCCTAATCGTTTCGAAGCGGGGTTAATTTAATCGTCATCTCTATATAATTTCTTAAACAATTTTTACAGATGTTTAAAGCAAAGATCGACGCGCGTTTGAATTATTTTAAATTATATTCCTTAATTTTAATGAAGGTTTCCTCGCTTTCATTAACTAACATTATTATACAAAACCCTTTTTCTCAAAACTATCATTCCAGCCAACGTCGTCTCGCCCCGAGAAATATATTTTTTAAAGTAGATATGCAATGCGCCATCATAAGTTTAAGGCTAGATTAGGCTAGGTTACCTTAGGTTGGGCAAGGTTAGATTAGGTTAGGTTGCCCTAGATTAGATTAGAGCTTAGGTTCCCCAAGGCTAGATTACAGCTTAGATTACCCTATGTTAGATTAGAGCTTAGGTTCCCCTAGGTTAGCTTACAGCTTAGGTTACCCTAGGCTAGATTAGAGCTTAGGTTACCCTAGGCTAGATTACAGCTTAGGTTACCCTAGGCTAGATTACAGCTTAGGTCACCCTAGGTTAGATTACAGCTTAGGTTACCCTAGGTTAAATTAGAGCTTAGGTTACCCTAGGTTAAATTAGAGCTTAGGTTACCCTAGGTTTGATTAGAGTTTAGGTTACGTAAGGTTAGAGCTTCGATTACCATGTAGGTGAGGTAAGGTTAGAGTTCCGGTTACCCTAGGTTAGATCAGAGCTTAGGTTACATTAGATGAGGTAAGGATTAGGTTACCTTAGGCGAGGCAAGGTTAGGTTGGAGCTTAAGTTTAGTTTAGTTTGGCAATGTTGGGTTATTTAAGTCAGATTAAAAATAAATACTGTAAAAATTAATGAAGATTAGGTGAGTTACCCTAGGTTTTAAAAGCATACCTCAAAACAATATAAGGCCACTTTTACCCCATCAAAATTTTACCTGTAACAAATAGCAATTCAGTTTCGTGATAAAGTTGCGTGCCAACTTTAAACTAAAAACTATTTTCACGTCAAAAAAATTGTTAATATTTTCAAGTTGTACAATATGCTTCTGACTTATTATTATCACTTCATATAAAGGTGTAATAAGGACGGACGGTAACGTTCAAGGTTTTATGTTAAATACCGCTTTACAAGAATGATGAAGGGGTTCCAATGACACCTGAAGACATTTTTAGAATTTAATAGTGATATACGGTAATTAGAGGAGAGTAAAAAAATACCCATACAATTGGCACATGGACACTAATTGAAATTCTAATCTTCCTTAATTAAACCTCAATAATAATTTTCCCTAATTTTTTCAAGATATTTAAATGATTGATTTTCCCTGAGTTTTTGAACATATTTATTATTTTCCCAGACATTTCAGATAAGTTTTTCACTTTTCACCAAACTTACAACTGGTGACATACTTACGGTAGCGGACGTGTCATCTCTTACTCAATGTCCACAATTGAGGACTAATTCTAATGACTTACCATCAACATGACAAGCCACGTGTTTATTCGTCATAACATGGTTGTGGTAAAATAATGTTGTTTATACTGTTAAATACCAACTATAAGTTGTTGAAACGCATCAAGACATGCTGCCTTCAGGCATTGATATTACCATAACCACCGAACAAAATGATAAAAAAAATCATAAACCTCAAAATTTCGAAAATTTGATTTCCCAAAACTCATTCACACCCGAAGGCGATAACGACGAAAACTCAAAATAAAATTCTTATCATTTCTGCGAGTTATCTTTAATGAAGCAAGGAAGAACTCCCAAGAACTTCCCGTAATTATAAGAAAATAATAGATATAATTGTTTGCATGAGGCGGTTTTTGTGAATAGGCGAGAAACGTGACGTCGAGGTTCTGAGATTAAGTTTTTGGGGGAAAATTTCGCTAAACGATGATTAGCAGATTTTTATCGGACATTACTCGAACGACGAGTAAACGATTCGGCCATGTAGAGGCTGAACTGGCCGGAAGTTATCGACTAGAAGGCCATCGTTGCCACAAGGTGGTTGCAATTCTCCCTTCTTGTAGGTCATCAAACAACGAAATTCTTCAAGCTATACAAAAATTCAAAATTTACCGTATTTAATTTTAATAAAATAACAATTTACCCAAATTAATTTCACTAAAAAAATACCAATTAGTTTCACTAAAAATAACAATTTACCCCAATTAGTTTCACTAAAATAACAATTTTCCAGAACCAATTTTACTAAAATAACAATTTTCCAGAACCAATTTTACTAAAATAACAATTTTCCAGAACCCATTTTACTAAAATAACAATTTTCCAAAACCCATTTTACTAAAATAACAATTTTCCAAAACCCATTTTTACTAAAATAACAATTTTCTAAAACCAATTTTACAAAAATAACAATAACAATTTGCCACAATTAATGAGTTTTACGTATGAACCCTTAAATTCAAGCAAGAATCTTAAAAACAATGCTAATTTAATTAAGGGGTCAAAATGTCAAAAAACATTTTCGACTCAAAATCGCTCATAGAACTAAGTGAACTTCAGTCCTGCCATTCATTTGGGAACACGTTTAACTATATAACTATCAAATTATTTAATTTTTTTTTCACCAAGTTGTAATTTTCAACGTCCTATACCTAGTAATATTTTCTCAATTAACTCGTATTGCTCGAGGTATATGAAATAAATATTCATGTAACTGGTCAGCCCCATTCAAGGAAAGGAGGTGGTACCGTCGCTGTTTCATGCGGTGCAGGAAATTAAGAAAATGAAGTTTCGAGAGTAGGAGGAGGTGATTACAAGAAAAGAAATTAAGCACAATCTAATTTTCTACATGGACAAAACTAATAAATGTTTCAAGACTATGTCTTCGAAATTACGAACATCCTGTCAAACAAATCTTAATTTGCAGTACGGGCTAATTAATGCCCGGGGCATATTTTTTTTTATATTCGACATTATTCTTACATACAAGGATAAGTTTATCGAAAAAGGTGTTTTTTAATTGTTAGGGATGAAGCTTCGGGATAAGTTAAAAAACAAGTAATGAACATTCCACGATAAATGATTATATCAGTGCAAAAAGCAAGTAATTAACCATCAGACTTTGGTCTAAGTTGCGTAAATACTTTGCAAATTTGTTGGGATGCAATAGACCTTGAGTACTTTGCAAATTTGTTGGGATGCAATAGACCTTGAGTCTATACCGTAAAGACGGGACATTGGGTCTATTCACAAATTAATTCTACCTTAATTAATTCAATTTGTGGTTTCGGAAATTCACCCTAAACCGTGCAGACGCTAAGCCTAATTTTAAATTGAAAAATTAAAACCACTTGTGCATAATTCATCTCGTGTTTTAAAAACTTGGAAATATCTCTTATACTTCAATACGAAAGGTTTTAAAACCTACAGAAAACCTCGATACATTTACGTGGTTTCAAAATTAAAAATATAATTCCATTTATAATTTAATTGTTGCCTCGAGTGTATGTATATACCAATTACGACTTGTTTAATTAAACTCGAAGCAAACAAGCGGTTAATTACGCACGTTTTTTATATAATACTAGGGACGAGAACCTCGACAATGAACTGCTGGATATACTCGCGCGGCCAAGTGACCGTCCTATATATTGTCCACCTAATTTGCATACAATAAATGACCGACATTGCTATAGGTACGATCAAGTTAATCTATTTTTAAAAAGAAACACCCCGCCCAAATAATTTTATGAACAATAGTTTTTCAAGTACTTTTCCTTGTACTTATTTAACATAAACTGGATTAAACCGTGTCAACTTTAGGTATAAACAGCTTCTGGCTGTAAGAACTAAATATTTACATCATGCCTTTTGCCTGGCAAATCTTATATTAAATTAAACGATTCTAATAATCCAGAATATTATATATTGACCTCATGCAAACTCGCCGTGCTGAAAAACAACGTATACCTAATTGCATAAACCAATAGATTAATTCATTAATTCCAGAAGAGAATTAGGTAATTACTGGAATTGTCTATCAAAACTGGAAGCTAAAACATGGTTGGTTTCTTGGTATAGAGTAAAAGTAAAATTATCGTTAAAAATAAATGACAATTAAGTGATTCCTCATCAGCAAGGCATGTAAAAATGCAAGACGGACTATTTCCGTTAAAAGCGTAATTAAACTAATCAAGTCGCTAAAAAAACCGAAGGAGATAAGGCGTCGATCGTTACAAAAGCCTCAACCGAAAGAAAAGGTCTCGATATTCGAGTGACGGACCACGGTCGGTGGCACCTAAAAATGATCGATGCGATTAACCTTGGTTTGCAAGACATTGTCTTCAATCATCCGGTGCGCGTAGTTCTATCACCTGGTCGCCGAGGGCTAACAGACCCCGTGAGTATTATATACCCCAGACCAACGGCTAAACGCGTAATGCCTGTGTCCCCTTTTGCGCAATTAAGCTCTGACCCCCACTCATTTCTCTTACTTCGACATGCAGCGAATTACTTTACACCGTTCAGTCAACGTTACGGTAACTCTTGTCTAGGCCTACCACGTGGGAATTAAGAAACAGTGTAACTTCTTCAAAAAAAGATGTAACACGTGTTAATAAGAATTGCGCGTAGGCATGAGCCTGTTTATGTTCACTAATCACCACAAGGCATTACACTATTAATTGTAAAAGCGTGCGCATGTGCAGTAACACAATAAGAATACCCATGGGGACTTGGCAGAATCTTACCTTCTCATAAATTAAATTTCAAAAAACCATTTTGAAATTAAATATTTAACAACTTAATAAAAATAAAATTCCCCGTTACAAGGTTAGATTAATTTAAACAAGTATATGGCGCACGTTATTATTTATTTTCCTTTCGAATATAATTAAACTGAATTGACGTAATCAGAAAAGCTAATTAAATAAGACGACGAATATTCGAGTCAATGATCAAATACGGGACGATGTTGAACAAATTTTCGAAATCATAATAAAATATAAAAGAGCAACTTGGAAAAAGTTAAGGTACAGCTCGCTAATGCTTATATGGGAAAAAAGCATAAGACAAACATAACTTTCGTGTCGAGGTGCATGCAGGCGAGCCAAGGACCAGACCGGGTGGGCGGGTGGTGGGTATTAAGCGAGGGAAGTCTTGTTCAAATCCATAGTTTTGTTCCGAAAAACTTGTCGATAAATTAGAAGGAAATGCTTGGCATATATACAGATATATGCATACACAGATATTGTACGTTGCACGACGGCTAACACGGAAACAACGGATTAACAAGATTTGCCTTCCCCCTACCTCATTCCATATGGCTTTGGAGAAACGAACTATATGGATGTCTCTTCCAAACAACCACTACGATCCCGATGCATCAATGCATCAAAAGCCGAAGATAGAGATAAATATCGAATAATGCAATATTAAAGCTTGGACGTAGGAAGTTTTTTATTATGAGTGTATGGGCATAGTTGGAGGTGATCCCTGAATGGCTGTTTAAAATTCCCAGCATGCTTTTCAAGGGTTGGACATCATTAAGTGCAGCCACCTCTCGGTGGAGATATTTTACTATCTTAGTCACGTGTATAGTTCTTAGTAGTAGTTCTTGTTACTATCACTAGGTCGCAGCCTAAAGCTTGCATCCAACCTAAAACCGGGGTATTATGGCTTGGAAGAGAGAATGCAGGAACCTCCATACCTAAAACGTTGCAGTCTGTACCCCATGATCCCCATCTACAGAATGGCGACGATGTCCTCCCAGCATGTTCAGTGGCGTTTTGGTAGAGTCGTCCACATACCCAATCAAATGTTCTGTCCCCCTTTGAGAAGGGCCTATTTAATTACAACTCCCGTGTTACATTAGTCCAAGTGCGAGGGCGTACATCGTTACTAAAAATTGCCTACATGTCTAGTTGACTTACTAAAGCGCCTCTACCGGCGTATATACCTAACTTTAATACTATGGGAGAGCGACGTATTCACTTCCCACGCCTGTGCAGTTAGCGCTCTCTGTCGATTTTTAAAAGCTTCTATATAAGTTTCCCCTTACATATTTTAATATTTCTAAAGCGATACTTCTAGTTCCATGAATGTTTTCCACGCAGCTACTGTCTTTATTTATTGTCGCTTATCGTTATACCTGTTAAGGCACTTTCAGTAATAAACAAAGGTGTGTTTTCGCCATACAGTTTTATATTATTTTACATTAGCGCGTATACAGCTTGTGAATAAGTTATACGAAGTTCCCCCTTCTCTCTTAGAACCAGCTTTCAATAAAATAAAGAACCCATATAACTTCCGAGAATATTCAAATACAACGAACGAACTACGACTAAATTAAAGATTCAAAAAAAAAAAAATCATAAAACTTCCTTAAGCAATGGTTTCTAGACGAGTTATATTATACATTGTTCCAAATGCACATTTTTATGTAAAACACAATAGCCAGAGAAAAGTTGTTAATATCTTTAAAAATCCATCGCTCCACCAATGAGATTGCAACTATGTAAAATAAAATGGTAGTCCAAGAATGGCTGCGCGACACTTTTGGTGAATGGTGACGCGCGGTGCAGCGTGTAATGCCTCGCCGCTTCTCGCGCAAATTTGCACACAATAAGAGAAACGATAAAATGCAAAGGCAAATCAACTCTGAAATAATCAAATCTCAATTCGGAATCTATCTACCACCATAAATTGATAAAATCCAATAAGGACATCGTAGAACAGAACATATCTGACCATGCATTTGAGAACTTCCAACAGAGGACAATCGTACTAAGAAGTTCAACAACGAAGAAGATAATCTTATGTGTGACCAAAAAACTGGGGGGAAATTGATGTGGTGATTAAGAGAAAAACTAAAGGGAAATGAATGTTCGATAACCATCTGTAGAATAATAAAAAAAATTGAGTTTTACATCTTGTATTTCGTGTCGAATACATTGTCAACGGAAGCCCGACATAAAAAAATTTATAATTGAGAGACGGTCTACTATCTTCATCCGCGCAACAAGCGATTTAGCAAAAATCGCCAAGCCGTGAAGAGCTTAAAAAATTTGGAAACTGGATCTATAAAGGTTATTTTTTATCTCAGTGCATGCCTGATGTCGTTTAAAAATTTTACAACTGACGTGGTACAGGCGTATTGGTGAAAAGAGTCTATATCTTTATGATAAGTAGTTTTCTTAGTAACTAACTGCAATACCTTAAGCCCTGTCTTCTGTTTTCGTTATGTAAATAAACCTCTAAACCAAAATAAAAATCATGTCTTACTTGTAATCCTGATAATGTTAATGGATATCGCATGATAATCCAATCAACATTCTCCGAAAAAGGTGACCAAGTCAGAGATCCCTTATAAGTCCAAAAATCTCTCAATGAAGGATCTAAAGTAAATTTAAAAAAAATTAATAATAATATTAATTACTAAATAATATCAGACATTAGATTAATTAGTATAACTTAAAAAAACATGGGAGTTTTTCCACATTCCCAGAATGCCACGCGGTAGTTTCAACTGCTTCAGGCGCATGCAGTCTATGGGCGCTGTAAAACATTTGGCGCCTTTAATGGAATTGCGCGGTTTTTTGGGGCATGGATGGCATGTTGATAAATTATGTTAGACGCGAATTTTCGGTGGTTTTGCATAAAACCATAATTTTTCCTTTGCAAAAATAAAAATGCGAATCCACCTCTAGGTGCAGGGTTTATGCAAAAGATATACGGCCAATATCAAATTTATCTCTCAAGACATACGCTACCTACCGGTGATACCACCACCATCATGGATATTTGAAATTCAGTATATCGTATAAAGAGAGAACAAGGTGTCGCTGAACCATAAAATATAATAATTTTATAATTGAAAATACTATAGTGATGAGCACAAATCTATATTATGATATTGGTAAGGCGCACTTTAACCGATACATCGGATATAGCTTGGAATCGATTCGAGGTTATTTTACCGATATATCGGTTAATAATTGGTAAAAAATCGTTTCATAATCGGATGATATCTTTTAAAATCGGTTGATAATCGAACGATGTCATTTAGGATCGGTTGATAATCGAACGATATCTTTTAAAATCGGTTGATAATCGAGCGATATCTTTTAAAATCGGTTGATAATTGAACGATATCTTTTAAGATCGGTCGATAATCGAGCGATATCTTTTAAAATCGGTTGATAATCGAGCGATATCTTTTAAAATCGGTTGATAATCGAGCGATATCTTTTAAAATCGGTTGATAATTGAACGATATCTTTTAAGATCGGTCGATAATCGAGCGATATCTTTTAAAATCGGTTGATAATCGAGCGATATCTTTTAAAATCGGTTGATAATCGAGCGATATCTTTTAAAATCGGTCGATAATTGAGCGATATCTTTTAAAATCGGTTGATAATCGAGCGATATCTTTTAAAATCGGTTGATAATCGAGCGATATCGTTTTAATTCGGTTAAATAATCGGTCATCACTAAAAAATACAACAAAAGACAGGTGTATGTTTCTAGATATGTATATACAAATGGTTATTATCAATCAGCACATATGACATAACTTTACAAATAAACATAAACGCGAATAATTTTGCTGAATTAAAGATACAAGACGGACATTTTTAGACCATTAGTCGAGTACCTGATATCTAGGTTTAGCATATACACAGAATTCAGGTAGGCTAGCTGTTTGGTTATACTAAACACAACCGACGGTATAGGTAAGTTGTTAGGCTACTCTCTTTCGGCATTAACTACTAAACGCTACTGGCATATTAAAACTCCCTGAAATTTATGATACAACGACGGAATAAAAAAAAAAGGCTATGCGATATATAGCAACATATGAAAATAAAAGCCCGAAGTAAAACAAAAACGGTGGTATTTTTTTGAGCTCGACTCATGGTGACACGCCCAGATTCGAACCCGAGTTACGTCCCACGACAATCAAATTAAATTTGGGGATGGCAAAAGGGGATCGCTAGCTCGGTACAACCGTAGAGAATACACAGTAGGGGAGTAGAGACTATAGCCTTTGGAAATATCTCTCCAAATTTTTACTATTAATTTCCCATTGGGTGATTACCTTATAAGTTCTGTACAAGACATATCATTATTGCATGAAAAATGTCGTCCTCTATGGTGGCCTAGAGTGTTATTAAGACAAAGGTAATCAGTACCACGTGTCTACCAAGAAACAGAGTACCGCTGGAAATATCTCTAAAAGATTCAACGAGAACTGAATACAACAACAATTCCTCTATCGAATATCCTCTATGGTACAAGGAAGGTAAGCCTTAGGAAATTCTAGAGGTTTTAGGGGACATCTTGAAACACATGTAAAAACCGTTTACTCGCGTTAACATATCGTGTTTTTTTGGAAAGTCAGCTCTTAATGGAATAAACTTTAATGCGTGCGACGTGACTAGCTCCTTACGTAGCAGCAGCAGACGCTAGCTGCCGGTTTCACCAACCAATGTATTCGTTAATGAAGAATAAAGCTTAAGGGCCCCCGAAATGATTCCCTTCTTGTAGCTTTGCCCTGTTATTACCGCGTCCAAACATCATGATGTATTGTATATACGCAAGAAAATGCTTGCCCCCTAATGCGTTTTTGGACCGTCGATCCATAGCTTTCAAAACAATGTACTACATTTGACACAAAAGTAATTTGTATCACCCTTTTAAATTGCACAAAGTGTGGTAGAAGAACCGAATAGCAATGAGTTGCTTATATGGGAAATCAATTTTGATCCAAAGAGACCAATCAGTTCCTCCGCTGACTAGAAATTCCATTCCATTTACCTAATTACCCCTTTGAAATGCATACACTTTTCCAAATATCAACAGATATAACCAAACCAAACCAATTACGCATTCGCAATTATACCGCTGAAGTCTCAATTGTGCAATTAAACAAATAAAGGTGCGGCACGAGTGAAACCTCGTTATTCGTATAATAATAACAATAAATTGTGCCCAGTTATTACGCGTTAATATATAAACTAATTTGAATATAAGGAGGTCCTTAATTAAAAGCATTAATCAAAACATATCTCTCCTGTTATAAACCTGTTATCTATATACAAACGCGTGGTCCGGAACAAATTAAGAGTATAAGTCCTTTAAAATATAATTTATTATATAGTGTTTATATACCAATGTTTAGAGTAATTTAAATTTAAATACTTCACTCTCATTAATATTAAATATTTTTCAAATAAGCAATATCATTTAGAAAAATAAAAACCACAGTTAAAATACTCAATAAAATTATACGTAATAATAATTAAAAAGTATCATTTCTTTTTAATTCATTAAGATAAACTAGATTTTAGGTATAGAATATGTCAACTATTGGGATGAATTAACTGGTTCGGCCATTAACTCGAGGTCAAATTCGTCGCCTTTAATGAAACCCGTATATTAAGACGAAGATAATGGCTAGATTTATAACAAGTGTCTTAAACTTTGTATCTTGAATGATCGTCCCGTTTTTCTCAATAATAAACTTGAATGGGGCGGCTTGGGTATACTTGTATGATAGGGCAGGGCGTGAGATAGCGAAACCATGAGAAGGATCGAGAGACTCATTACCAAAGCACCCCGGTCTATCTCTCTCCCTTAATCGTTCTAAAATGCTAAACGATACGAAATGCATGGCTACTAAAAATTAATAAAATAAAACGAACGAGTTTGTCGTTTAAAATTCATATTTGACCCCGATGCTGGGAATTAAGGAATTTCTCCTTCGTATAGCATACTTTGTTGATTTTTATCTGACTGACATTCGCGCCAAAAACCGTATGTAAATGTCAGAGTTCAAAAGGTCATTGCCCCCCCCCCCCAACAGAAACAATGCACTAATATAATTATAAATTTAACTGCAAGATTAAAAATTTAAAGCTCACGCAAGTTAGGTTAACTCGAACCACAATCCTTTACGCAACAAGATTTTCTACTAGTTAATGCTGGTTAATTTTGTTTATCTGTTCAGCAAGTTTTACAAGAAAAAGAATCATTTTTGTGTCAAATATGGATTAACTTTGACTTATCAGAGACGACAAACAAAAGCGGGAACGTCGGAGAGACGCGTAAATGAGCCATGCATGCAGGTTCAGAGGCGACACACACAGACCGGAAGTGGGCGGTCTTTAGCCATGAATGACGTCATATTAGGGAAGGCATACCTATTATACAACATGAATACGGAAGTTTTTATAATATAGGAAAGGTGTTTAACAAGAATAAATGCGAGTATACGCCCACGTAACGCTGTCTCCAATTGGATAGGTTAAAACCCGGGGTGGGGGGATGCAAGTCTGTTTCACCCACCGACAAGTATGTCAAATGTCGCGTAATATGACAGTGATTCATATCATCAACGTGTACGTTTATAATACGAACCCTACAAGTTTAAGAAAATGACCGTAAGAAGGGGCATTTTAATTTCGATAAGTTTAAGTTGACGACGAGGGGCCAATCACTACTACCAAAGTCACTGTACACCGATTTAAAGATTAATATGAGTAATCAATTTAGTACAGCCGTTGTAATTAGCTCGAGTTGAAGGGATAACGAAATGGTATGACAACCATTTTTTTAATCTATTATTATTGATAAATTAACATCAAAATCATGAATAAAACTTTTATACCAAAAACCCCTTCCGCTAATTTTATATAATTATTCAATGTTTCAAAAGTTGACTTTTTCAATAAAAACAGAGGTAGCACGAGTGACAATTGTCAAAAATTATAGTTATTTTTATAAATGAACATCATCGCGTTAAATAAAGTTCAATTTGAAGCATTATTAAAGGGTAAAAATTCAGTATCCTATTCCAGTTAAGTTATCAAAAAAAATCTACATATACTTTTCAACTGAAATATATCGTGACTTGACTGTTCATCGGATTTCCATTTACGTCAAACATCAAACAGCTGTAATATGCGGCGTCAATAATTTTACGATTACATGGAAATATCCCGGTTAAAACATAGAAATATGTCACATAAACGATAAAAACTAAATTTTGCACACCATTTAATTTTAAATAAAATTGTTTTTGATGTGAGAGCTACTTTTGAACATGAATACGGAAGTCAATTTTGAGATTAAAACAAAAGTTACTGTGAAAAGGTAGCTTATGTCCAATCGTTTCAGGCAAGTTGTCATGTGTCAGTAAAAATAAATGTTAGATGAAAAAAAGATAACATATATTTAATTTAATACCTGCAAAATGTTCCTCGATTCATTTCCAATAAATAATTATATTAAACAGAAATTAATTATATTTGTTTTAAACAAAGTTTATCAACGTACTGGTGCTGCCACCTGAATTTAATATTAAAACTTGCGAGGTAAAATAGTCTTGTGTTTGACCAGCAACTGAATGAAACTGAACTGAACTGGTCTCCTGGCAACACTGGCGGGGGAACGGTTAAAACCCCCTCAGGTGAAAACTATGTATATACCCTTCCTCAATTATACCTATATATATACATATCAAGCCGCGGGAGATACATTGGGGTCAAAGGTCAATCCCATCATGAGAGAGAAAGAGAGAGAGAAAAATATCATTTATTTGAACACGCGCATGCATGGCTAAAAGAACCAAGTGTGACTAAATAAAATTTAAACAAAAATTATCATTTGAGACGATCATCATTAAGACCAGGAATGCATACAGCTAATGGGAATCTTTGAGTACAAATTTTATCAACGTATCTAGGCGGTTTTGTGGGATGAGCTAGACTAATCATTATTTATGACGAATTTTACCTCACGAATAGTCTATTTCGCTGCGCCTAGGAACTCGCGATGTTACTAACAAATGAAATCACAGTTAGAAAGGCGTCAGAATTATGAGAGGGTGACGGAGAGTAAGTTCACAAACCCACAGACCCAGCATAGAAATTAAGATGGGAGATATGGGGTCGCAATGATTCCAATAAGCCGTATTTATTTATTCCTGCAAACGAATTTAAACGAATGAGGTGCACGTTTTTAGTTTCAGGCGATTTTCACGAATATCGCCTATAACCCAAAACTTCTTCAAACTGATAATTACCGATTATTGAACATAATCGTGGGGAAACATAGAGATACATTAATTTTTGAAAGCAAAAACCACGCAAGTCATATTTTCCACGGTTAATACGACATAAAAATTACTTAAGGAAATAAATATAATTATCCTGACATAATAAAACTTTGCCAAAATAATGATTACCTCGTAATTAACCAATATTACTAATTAAACAACTGTAATAAGCCGTTTTAAAGTAAGAAATTCATCATCTTTTGTATTTACGTGGCATTTGAAATGGGTGCATGTTCGCGAGAATGTAAAATAATCTTAAAATGCGTGTCTTTCTCTGTTCAATTCGTGTTTGACCCGAGACTAGCAGAGAGTCAGGGTCCAATTTGACTAAAAATCCGGTAAAAAAAAAAGAGGTGAAGAAACCCGTCTTAAAACACACACATACACCAAAGGTTTATTACTATTTTAAAAATACGCCAACGTGGTCATCATTTCCTTATACCGAAATAATAATAACCCCATCTAAATGCTTGTATACCTAAAAACCATGGCTCTTAAACCCTAATGGGACTGGACTGGAGAAACTGTTCAATCTCTTTGTGAGGATGCTCAGCGAACCTAGGCACGTGCATGGCGTCGAAGGGGGGGGGGGTGTAAATAAAATTGTTTTCCCCTAAGCTCTCTGTATGCACGGTCTCCCTAGGCGCGTGCGTAGCGGAGGGGGGGGGGTTAGTAAATGAAATTGTTTTCCCCTAACGTGTTCGTCGTTGCTAGTCCTCTTTAAAATACAAAGTCCATGCTAAAACTATAATGATTTTAAGTGTCTCAGACATGAAAATGCTCGGGTTAAAACGTGTGAAGTCTAAAGTGGTCTTCATCAAAAGAACGATTCATCATTTAACGCGGGATTGTGGTTGCGAAATACTTCTGCTGGCGGCGCATTATCTCTATTAGAAATCAAGATTCGTGGCTATTTATGTTAATTACGTATTTATGAATGAGTTCGCACTTCATTGACAAGCGTGCATCATCCATAAAAGATATTTCCACAGTATTCTGTATCTATTCTTATTATTAATAATAAGTAATTAATAGTAATAAAACCGTTGTGACGAGCGCTTAAAATTTGAAAATGTACTTAATAAAGATCACGTGATTTATCAATAAATTCCGTTAAGCCTTTGTTTTTTAATTTTGAAATTCCTCGCGCTTTTACAATTGATTGAGTAATGTCACGTGATGGGTCGCGCGTGAGGAAGAAAAAGCGGGCTTTTAGATGCGAACTGATTCGGTATTATAGCCAAGAAAGTAGGCTATATAAAACACGAGGCGATATTTAAAGAGGAACGTGTCTTGTATAAATTTGTGAAGGGGAGAAAGATGTATTTTTCTAAAGGAGATCATGTAAACTTGTTGCGCGTATCAATCCCAAAAAGAAAAAAAAGATGACGGTTCTCGAATAGACACGAATTTCGTTTTGACCCCGGAGATCCTGGGCTCGAAAATAGGCGCGGATAATGATACCTTTTTTTCCCGCCATTTTGCACGGGCCCAGCTAGCATTTAGAGATTTATATAAGAGAAACTCGTGTCATTTCACGCTCTCACGAAGCACGCCTTAGATTTGCTAAGATTATTTCCAAACCATCATTTCTTTGTATATACACTGTGTTTCTAGCATGTCTGTAAAGTGAAAGTTTCACGAAGTCTTTGAAATCTTCTTCGAACGAATATCAAGTAAAAAACCCCATTATTTAGTACCGTAGGGCTTTGACATAAGCAAACGGAATTCCAAGTATACCTTATACAAAACCACTGTTATAATATTTCAAAGTGAAAGTGTCAGATGAAGTTAATTAATTATATCTAAAATTGATAATTTGCTTGATTACTTATTTACTCCAGCCCTGATTATTATAACGCCAAGTATTAGGTATCACTGGAAAGAGAAGAAGTAGGGCTACCACATACCCAAAGCATTTTCGCGCATCTTTCATAGAACCAGAGTTATAACACTCCAAAGCGAGAGATTCAATTAGAATCGACTGGGGGTTACAGGGAGTTTCTTTTATTCCGATGTCAGTTGTAACTATCCCTTTAAAAAGAATAGGGCTATTACGTCTAATAGCCCTCTTCCATTTTTATCGTAGTATGTTAAAAGGTGGGTTAAAAGCGGTTTTGAAATCGTGTATTACTTTTGCGGGTCCACAATTTTCGCGGGGAACGGTAACGTTTATAAGACTGGTACTACATTGCGTAATCAGATATAGAATGTATCCCATCATTCATCGGGTGTAATTTAGCAGTCGACGCCGCCCGCACTAACAAAAAACCCAACCAAATTGTAAAACAGGAGGGTCAGTTGTTTTTAGCCACAGTTTAACAACACAATCAAAAAATATCAAGTAGAACAAAATATAAAATAGAATTTGCTTCTATTTTAAAGACATAGTCGAGGTTTTCGTACTATACGACCCGACCAAAAAGCCGCTGAGGATGCTGGGAAGACATCGTTGCCGTTGCGTAAATGGGGGTAGACAGGGGCTTCGCTAAAGTATGGAGATTTCTACTCCATCTTGCATGCACCTCTCTCCAATCAAAGATAAGATAATTTCAAACACAGCAACAACCTACAACTAGTTCAATTCGCGTAGTTTCACGAAAAGACAAAATATACTACAATGTCTAAAATAAGTAGAAGCGAAACTGCGAAAGAGTCAATAAGAAAAGGAAATTAGGGAGCGGTTTTTAAAAAGAAAAAAGAAAAACTTATAAAAGTTGGTTGGTATTTAGTAATCGTTGTTAGTAATCTCGGCAATCACGATTAACGCTTTAACCATATTTCTATCTCTCTCTCGTGTTGTTTTAAAAATCTTTAACAATTACTCTATAGCCTAGAAACCCTTAGAAGTTACACACACACAAACACGTACACTTCTTTCTCGATATATGAATAATGCAATACATCAACTCTACCCCTTAATTAAGGGTTGATTGCGACTTAGAACGAACCGAACCGAACGCGGATGCAAATACCAGATAATGACCCTAGCTTGAGTTACAAAGAATAATAATACAAAAAAAACCCCACTTCTTTAATCTAAACACACCTAAGTATTAGCACTTCGTTAAATGGCGAAAATTAAATGGTATTTACTTACGAGGAAGAAGGCTTTCTGGGTTAAATATGGCTGCGATCGTTTTGGTTTGATCCTAAAATAAAATTTAAAAATTAATTAGAATTAAATGTTTATTTTGTATTGGCGAAAATGATCCTAATTTCCCTAATCCTTGGTTAAATTATTAAGTAATATAATATTAAAAATACCTTATGTGTGTTCAAGTTAATAATTTTAGCATCGCGTCTCTGTATTTGCTTTAAGTACATAATTAAAGTTCATTACAAAACATACATTCTCGGCTAAGCCTAATTCTCCACTTTGAAAAACTGGAAGTCTCCCCGAAATCCAGAAAACGCGCTCGAATTACTGATTTATAGACACCGTGGCGCCATCTACTCAAAACAAAGCTCGCTAGTCTCGCTGAAGGATGGAGAAAATAATGAAAATTCCGGAAAGTCGACAACGAATTAAGCGTTTATAGACACCGTGGCGCCATCTACCCAAAATGAAGATAACTAGTTCCTTCAATTTTCCGCGAGCAGCGAGTAAATTTAGAAATCGACAACGAATTAAGCGTTTATAGACACCGTGGCGCCATCTACCCAAAATGAAGATAACTAGTTCCTTCAATTTTCCGCGAGCAGCGGGTAAATTAAGAAAACGACAACGAATTAAGCGCTTATAGACACCGTGGCGCCATCTACGTTAAAAAAGGAACTAATTCAATAGAGAAAACAATGCTGGAATAGAAGGTGCGTGCATTGCATGGATATAACTCTTTTCATTTCCGACTATCTCTGATAAATCAGTCAACATTTAGCAAATTAAGAAAATTGACACTGTTGTACCACTATAACTGGAAATTGGGGACGAATACTTTTAACCTAAACAACAATCAACAATACCTTCTATTCCAATTATTATTTTCAATTAAATTGAAGTAAAAATACGCCTAAAAAGCGCGAAAATGAACAAAATAAAAACAAATTTAAATACAATTGTTTTAACCCTTTTGTTTCAAATCTTTTTCACAAAAAAAACAAGCGAACAAAACAAAACCCCAGTTAGTTTTAAATCTTATTATCACGTCGTTCCCCTATTCTGTATTGCACGTATCTTTTAATAAAGCTCCAAACATTTTAGAAACACTTGGTCTACACATGTAGAAAAAGAAATAATAGCTGGGCTCCACAATCACACACACATACACAAATGTAAATTAAAATGAAGAGCTAAGCCTCGGTCATCCCATGCACCCATACGTATAATGCATCACTAGTAAAAAAATGAGTTGAAAAGATATCACGCCCAAAATTTAATTTGCGAGAGTGAACGCTATATGGTCGCGTAGTTTCATTATTAATTTTAGGGCCACCGTATATGCTCTGGTAGAAAATTGATATTGTTATATAACACTAGTTGGATTAATCTAACATAGTGGATTAAATGGGATATAAGAATTAGATACGTTTAATAGTTTCGGGGCGTATTTTCTATATAATATAATAGCCATAGACATCAACGACGAAGCCACAATATCATTATATAATGCTAGAAACTCAGCTACAATCGTTACGCGCACATACATACGTACATAAATACATATACATATGTAAATTAACATATACATGTTCTGATTAAATGCTTATTATTTACTATTTATGTTGGTATGTAAATTTTCGTATCCTTATTTGGCAGCTGCGTTTAGCTATGTTTATAATTAGCAGAAGTTCATAATATCCTTTCCACACTACACAAATTATTAACTAAACCAAAATAGTTAGTGATTAATGGTTAATTATGATAGTTATATAAGTATGAAAAAAAATTTTGATCAAAAATGATTTTATTTATTTGCTAATTATGTCGTTATGTAAATTTTGTATCCTTATTTACCCGCGTTTTACAAATTATAAACTACTAATGGTTAAATATGATAGTTAAGTATGAGATTTAAACCATTTAGATTTATCAAAATGTTTTAGAAAAATTGTTAATAATGTACCCTCGGTAATGTACAAGGATGATGGTAAAATTACGGCCGGTAATTAGGTAAATTACCAATTCACATCTTTAAAAAGACTATCTAAGATACCGGGCGTTGCAAGGGTGTTTTAATCCCGCTAAGAGTTTCTGGTATATCCATACGATGATAAAATTTTAATAAAATTAAATTTAAGGAATAAAAATGCGTTAACATCATTCGCGAAACGATATTACAAAATTGCGTATATGAACTGTTACTGGACCTCATTTGTTACATGCATTAAGGATTCAGAAAAGGGAACCCAGTGCAACGCATTCCTCGCCTGGCAATTAAACGAAATACGTGATTTCAACGAACGCTACCTTCAATGCAGGCTCGCTCTGATTCACCTCCGCGACCGCCCGCGGCAAGCTACACCTAGAGTGACCGCGTATAACGATAGCCCAGCCGATGACCGAACATACATACACGAAGGGGTCATTTATATAATTTCAGGCTATTATTTTTAAAAATGGGACTCGTGTTTTAAAAAGGTATATATATATACCCTTTTGTCCATTGGCGTGTTAAACATACCCTCTTTCGTTTGTCAAAAAGCTTGGCCTGTAATAAAATTTTAAACCTGGCCGCTGCAGGTCAAGCGTGTATATTCAAATTTGTGTACACGGAATTAACAAGAAAGGCGCGTGTAATTAAGCAAATTACCTACGTATGTCTTAGTAATTATAGACCGGACCACGGGGAAAATTATATGGTGTTTTGTTTAACAACTATGACAACGTGTTATCGGATTGTTCAAACAAGATTGCTATGTTTTCTATATGGTTTCTAATCTTGAATTAAACTAAGAACATTCATTTTTATCAGTTTATATAGGTTTTATTGGTATTAACGTTTTGAAAACTTCTATACCTTTCCGTGGCTACACGTGATTTGGAATTAGTTCTATAGAATTTAAGGTAAAGATGTATAGATATTTTTAAGTAATTTCTGTGAAATTCCCGATGTAAGTTAAGGGTTTTTATGAGTTCGAATTTACTTATGTTCGTTATTGTTCACAAGACACATACAGTCTTAAGCAGTTTTTCATTGGCATTTACTAATTATCTTATTGTAAGGACGAAAGTAATCGTAAAATTTCAATAAATGCATCTATGTCCATAATTTAATATTGTTCCATGGCGGCAAATTGCTAGCAAACGGCAATTGATTCCTAAATATGTTCGTTACACTTTAAAACCTCAAAATAATAATAATTACGTTCATAGTTACAACATGAACCAAAAA
Source organism: Phalangium opilio (assembly GCF_054372755.1). NCBI lineage: Eukaryota > Metazoa > Arthropoda > Arachnida > Opiliones > Phalangiidae > Phalangium > Phalangium opilio. The sequence continues at coordinate 1,527,208 of NW_028324189.1, forward strand.
ATAAAAATAATGAATTTTGCTGAAAGAATCCTTAATTCGGAATATTCCCCTTTTTACTATTATAAAAACTAAAACAATTATTTTTATTTGGTCCTATTACAATTTTTCACGAATAATGCATGCAATACCACCATGCGCACGCCCACCGCCAAAAATCTGCACTATACCAATACCACCCTGTAAATCCTACTTTTCGGTTTAACAGCTATAAGGGAACGCACTTGAAAAATTATCACAGTCCGTTCTAAAAAGTATAACGTACTTAATTTCCCAGTCGAGTCCAATGCAAGCTTAGTGTTTTTTCCTGATAGTTGCGAGCAATTAAAGTTTCTTTTTTTAGCTACGCACAATATGGTTTTTAATATTCAAGTGCTGACATTACGAAAGTAGCCAAGATTTAAAACGAGCGCTTCGTGCTCTCGTCGCCTTATGGTCAAGCGTTGGTTGGTCAAGCAGGGCGTGGCGCGCGATATAACTGATTTTCACTAAAATACATATATATTCATTTATTTATTTTTTGCAGACTAAATAGGAAGATGGACTTCAAATCCGAGTGTTTCTCGCTTGTCGTAATAGAACTAGCTCTTTGTAAGTCTATATAGCATTACGAAGTATAGTAGAAAGTGTCATACTTATGGAACATATCTTATAAACTTATGGTTCAAAATTGTTCTATGTATTTAGTAGATCATTTTCGAGTCAAAATTGCCTATGGAACCCATTGTACATACTTCGATGGAACACCCTGTAGGCTGTAGCATGTGGAAATGGTCTTATATTTGAATAAATACGTCTTGTGAAATGTTGACTGTAGCACTCCCAATCAAAAGTAACCAACCAATTTTGTTTGTGCAGTGTCCTTCAAGAACCATTACTTTTACGATCCCAGAATACTTAGTATCTATCCCCAAACATTAGATAAATCGATATAGCGTCTCTCTTTCATCAAAACAAACTTAAAACGCGAATTATAATAATATAGTACATGTGATTGTCATAAACTGGTAAATAGATTAACAAGAAGTATCAAAGTAGGCTATAAGGTCCTGACTGCGTCTCACCAGGCGTCGGTTTATCCTACGTCACTTCATTACAAGCTCCAGTTTGTAACCAGTGACAAACTTATGGATCATATCTTATGCTCTTAAGCATATTAGATACTCGCTAAGAATCCGCCAGCATCTTGGAAAATGGCGACCACTAACTAAGACGTTTCAACCCAGAAATTAAGTATGGCTAGCTTACTAAAATTATTCGTAACAAACACATTAGTTGGGATTTTGATATTTTCCAGTTAATCAACTCGGGATAAAACGAGATAAAAGTCGATTTTAAGGAGTGGTCAGCGAATGTATGCACAGTTTGATATTCGATATGAAAGCAGCGTCAAGATACGCGGGTCAAACCTAAAAAATTGACCAGGACACTCGTACGATATCGAAGGCGGACGCGGCCGAACTTAATAGTACAACAAATGTCTCCATGGTAACATTACCAAGAACTGATACAAAAGCCCCAAAAAATTTGCATACCGATTTTTAAATAACGCTATAAAGCCAATATATATACAGTATATCGCAATAAAAATCTTCTTTTTTGCAGCAAAAAGAGGCATGCTTTTGCATGTTGAATTTAATAACACTGAAAATATTTTTAATTACCTTGTGTTTCACACTCCATAGAGATTGCGTTACAGATTGCAAACCGTTATGTTGTTTTCCAACCTGAAATATATACATATAATTATAATTATAATCTGTAAATTGTTTAATATTAAAAACACCACACCTAAAAATATAATAAATTAATTAATAAATGTTTTTAAATTTTTGTTCAACTGGTTCAACTCGTTTTAGAACGCGAGATTTTGGATACGAGTTTCAAATAAATTTCCCCGTTTTTTATACCGAATTTTCCGCACGATTGATTTACAAGTCCCGTCAAAACTTTTTGAATTTTGCTTCTGTGTAAGCGTTGGTGGTATAGCGGTGAGAATAGCTGCCTTCCAAGCAGTTGACCCGGGTTCGACTCCCGGCCAATGCAGTTAATATTTTTAAAACTTGTGATCAAATAGAACAACATGTAATCATTGGAGTTTCGCTGTGAGCTAGAATGATAAGCATTGGTGGTATAGCGGTGAGAATAGCTGCCTTCCAAGCAGTTGACCCGGGTTCGACTCCCGGCCAATGCAAGAGATATTTTTAAAATTTATGATTGAATAGAATAACATGTAATCATTGGAGTTTCGCTGTGAGCTAGAATGATAAGCATTGGTGGTATAGCGGTGAGAATAGCTGCCTTCCAAGCAGTTGACCCGGGTTCGACTCCCGGCCAATGCAGTTAATATTTTTAAAACTTGTGATCAAATAGAACAACATGTAATCATTGGAGTTTCGCTGTGAGACGGAATAATAAGCATTGGTGGTATAGCGGTGAGAATAGCTGCCTTCCAAGCAGTTGACCCGGGTTCGACTCCCGGCCAATGCAGTTAATATTTTTAAAACTTATGATCAAATAGAACAACATGTAATCATTGGAGTTTCGCTGTGAGCTAGAATGATAAGCATTGGTGGTATAGCGGTGAGAATAGCTGCCTTCCAAGCAGTTGACCCGGGTTCGACTCCCGGCCAATGCAAGAGATATTTTTAAAATTTATGATTGAATAGAACAACATGTAATCATTGGAGTTTCGCTGTGAGACAGAATTATAAGCATTGGTGGGATAGCGGTGAGAATAGCTGCCTTCCAAGCAGTTGACCCGGGTTCGACTCCCGGCCAATGCAGTTAATATTTTTAAAACTTATGATCAAATAGAACAACATGTAATCATTGGAGTTTCGCTGTGAGCTAGAATGATAAGCATTGGTGGTATAGCGGTGAGAATAGCTGCCTTCCAAGTAGTTGACCCGGGTTCGACTCCCGGCCAATGCAAGAGATATTTTTAAAATTTATGATTGAATAGAATAACATGTAATCATTGGAGTTTCGCTGTGAGACGGAATAATAAGCATTGGTGGTATAGCGGTGAGAATAGCTGCCTTCCAAGCAGTTGACCCGGGTTCGACTCCCGGCCAATGCAGTTAATATTTTTAAAACTTATGATCAAATAGAACAACATGTAATCATTGGAGTTTCGCTGTGAGCTAGAATGATAAGCATTGGTGGTATAGCGGTGAGAATAGCTGCCTTCCAAGTAGTTGACCCGGGTTCGACTCCCGGCCAATGCAAGAGATATTTTTAAAATTTATGATTGAATAGAATAACATGTAATCATTGGAGTTTCGCTGTGAGACGGAATAATAAGCATTGGTGGTATAGCGGTGAGAATAGCTGCCTTCCAAGCAGTTGACCCGGGTTCGACTCCCGGCCAATGCAGTTAATATTTTTAAAACTTATGATCAAATAGAACAACATGTAATCATTGGAGTTTCGCTGTGAGCTAGAATGATAAGCATTGGTGGTATAGCGGTGAGAATAGCTGCCTTCCAAGTAGTTGACCCGGGTTCGACTCCCGGCCAATGCAAGAGATATTTTTAAAATTTATGATTGAATAGAATAACATGTAATCATTGGAGTTTCGCTGTGAGACGGAATAATAAGCATTGGTGGTATAGCGGTGAGAATAGCTGCCTTCCAAGCAGTTGACCCGGGTTCGACTCCCGGCCAATGCACATGATATTTTTAAAATTTATGTTCAAATAACATTGATCCTTGATTATAGGGACTTGGCAATTCGGGCTTAACTCCGCCCCCAGCGCCATTATGGTATGTTTTTTTAACAGAATGAAAGCTACATAAGCCCCTCCTCCTGGTATGTTTTTTAGCACTAGTGGAAGGTAGCCTGACGTTGCATGACGTAGTACTGCCAAGTCCCTATTGTTGGTATAGCGGTGAGAATAGCTGCTTAACTTTCGGCAAATGCATTTCACTATATTTTATCTTGAAGTTAAAAATAGCACACGTAACTAACCTGGGCAAATAGCACTATTATGGCGATCCCATCGGGTGTCCCCAATGCTTCTTGCAAACAGCTGTATTGTTTAACATTATAATGAACCAGCTGAACCTGAAATTATAATTTGAAAATATTAAACTACAAACAATCTCACTCTTTCAATGGAAGCTAGTGTGCGAATTTGAAAAATTGCTTTTGAATATTTTAAATTTCTCGCGCTTTAATAATTCAAAATGTCACGTGTTTTGGGGATACTAAAAATAATTCGTTAATTTTGACATTTAGTAGTCTTTTCAGTTGCTTAGTAAAATTTATCGAAGTTAAGTTTAATATTGAAATATGTAATTTTCACACAGTCCCTCGTATTCTAAGTTCCAAAAAAAAAAAATTATAAATTACACTTTAACTCACTTAGCAAGGGGGTATAAGCCTACTTCTTTATGTATAAGTTGGTAAGTACAGAGGTCATGAAATGACCCCTTAATCGTGCTAGCAAAAACACACACCGTATAAATTTTGGTATAACATGGTGGACCCTCATTAAATTTATATTTTACGTTAGGTATTAACGTCGAGAATGATGTATGACTGGAAAAAAACTACGTCATCCACCCTTGCAGGAAAGCGGACTCGCCCGGAACGGGACAACACACAGGTAAGTGCGTGGGGGAAACAATAGGGAGAGTCAATTGTCCATGCGTAACGTTTGCACTTGGGTTATATGGGTAATCATGGGCGGGTAGATTCCGGATATTCAACCAATCAGAGATGATTTCACCGTCCTAGCATTATTTAAATTAAAGCTAGAGGGGAGGAAAAACAGAAGAAAAAATAAACCATGAGCGTAAAATGAATAGCTTGGCTGACAACGCTTGGTCATGGTTGGTCGCTAGCATAATCACTTCGATTTCTGTGCTATTAACTCCCTGCCTATTGTTTAGGCACCATTGTCACATCCCCTTTATCCCCCATACAGGTAAAGTTGAACAAAATTTGAATAATTGATGAGCGGCACTAGAAAATTCTCGACTAGCTCCATGAACATGTTTTTCATATTATTTATAATACCCAACTATTCATTTGCATATTTATAACGGCAGGCTGGATAATCCATGTGTCATAACAAAAAGAACTTAAAAATATGACACGTACGCTCTGTTTTTATATAGAGAGTTTAAGAAACTTACCCTAAAACCTTTTGAACTTTTTAATTTCTTTTAGGCCTTGTTTAAATTGCACTACAACTGTCCGAGTTAAGCCTAATTTGAAAAACTGTAAAGCGCGCGAGATTTTATTTTTATTTTTCCCGCCTGGTAGGAGTTATGCCGAATTGGAAAAATGAAAAGCGCGCCAAATTTGTTCTTTCGCGCCAACTAGTAGTTAAGCCTAATTTTTAAAAAATTAAAAGAGCGCGAGCTTTTTTCGCGCCAACATTGAACCAGAATACCAGTTAAGCCTAATTTTTTAAAATGAAAAGAGCGCGAGCTTTTTTCGCGCCAACATTGAACCAGAATAGCAGTTAAGCCTAATTTGAAATGACAACCGATTTATCTCGATCCATATCCAAAATTAAAAAGGTCTTACACCCTTGACGTTTCGGTGAATTTCTTAAACTCTAATTTAACAAAGGTTTTAAAACCTGCCATTTAAAATTTATACGCAATACCGCGAATAATTTTACAAAAGAATTGATTAATATCATCTATAAATCAATCTTTTCATTCATTAATTTTCCAAGGCGACGCCATTAATGATTTGTGGATAATCGAATATTATCATTACAAAAAAGCTAAAGCTATGGATCGGAAACTCGAATATATTCCGAATTCCTTACAAAGAAAAATATAGTCTAGACAATCTATTGTTCTTAATATTATAAAAATGAAAGTTTCACTTATACGCAGTATAGCTGATATCATCCCATTAATGTATTCATTAATTAACCCAAACAGCCGCGAGAGAAAAAGTTCAGTTTTTTCGCTTAATAATCAAGGTCGAGATTGGTGGTTTGGGTGGCTTGTTAGGCTTTTAATTAAAATTCCCACTTAATTAAGAGATAATGTTTGCGGGTCGCCTCTGCATGGAGATTGGCTCATGCACCTGCCGTGTTTTTTCTACATCTTTTGGATAAATTGAAGAAGATGCGTTTTTGGTAATAAAGATTAATCTTAATTTGTTTTGGTACATAGGCCTAAATTAGGCACGCAATTAAATAAATAAATTCCATATAAAGAGCAGTTCACAATGCATTCCATATTTCTAAATCAATTGCGTAAATCAAGTTTAAAATACTTAGTTCACAGACAGTGGGAGTCAAAAGCTAGGCCTCCTTGTGTAAATGGTATGAATTCTCCTAGTTTGTAAACTATGTATAAAAGTTTTGGGAAATAAGCTTAAGTACTTAAATTAATTCTGATACTTAAAGTTAACCTAATTGCAAAATATTTTAAGGAAACACAATACAATAACTCGAGGACAAATTTAAGCGTTATTTTCTTTCCTTATATAACATTATAAGCAGATTTTTGATAAAGGCCATGCCATGTATGTTCAAAAAATAATTAAATTAAAAATATTATTCATGATTTATTGTGTATGATCAGCGGCGTACGATCAGATATTTATTTTTTTTTTTTATATTTTTACGCTTTGTTTAATTTTGGGTTTTCGTAATACTTAGCAATTATTGTTTGACGTCTCTTTTATGATTGGACAAACGATTGACCAATGAAAATATAGAGTTAAGTGTCCCCCCCCTTAATTTTTGAACAATAGAAAAATTGGTCATCAGCGGAAGTAGGTGTCAACCGTAAAAATATATGTATTTTCTTGGAAAATATTCAAAATTATTTCCTCGAGTCTTCAAATTATGTTTAAAAATGTTTCGCTAGACCAAGAAATTTACCCATCAAGCCCAAACTATATTTAAATAATATTAAAGACATACGGTGTATATAAGTGCTTAACAATAAAGATTCGTAGTTTAGTCTGAAATAGAGCATAGACCGTAAAAAAAAACCTTATTTTATAAAAATTTCACCAAATTGTGATGATTTTGAAGATACATATATAAGCTTATATATGCTCTTAATTCCTCACGTGCAGCCGACCCTATTCACTAAATAATCACGTGACAAAACTCTATCAATTGTTTAAGCGCGTGAATTTGCAAAATTCAAAAACAAAGGCTTAAATGGATTTTTCAAATTCGAAAATAAAGGCTTAACGAATATTAATGCATCTAAAAAAGACACGTGACATTACTGATTATCATAAATTATGAATACAAGTACAAAAAAAGGGATTAATTTCTTTTACTGTCAAATGTCGCCCCAGTTACGACTAGATTTATGAATTGAAGAAACAATACAAGCGAAAAAAACTATTTTCACCATTGTAAATTTTGTAACGTCGACAATAATAAAACGAATACATTGTAACCCAACATAACCAAATGAGGTTTCGAAAGCGGGACTTGAAATAAGCGTAGTAAAAAAAACACGATAAAGGCGTATGGTTTTGAATCTTTATTTGCATTGGAATCAAAATTAATCGTCGCTTAAAATAACGTGGCACTACTAACCAACTTGATAATTTTAGAAAATGCGAAAAAAACACATAACAATCAACTGAGCTTGATAATTAATTATAAAGGATTTGCTTCTTTTTTTTTCATACAGATAAATACGTGTTTTAGTTTTGTAAAACTGCTTTTTTTGAAGTCTTACAGTTATTATTAGAACGTTATAATTTAAAATCTCTATTTATTTTAGTTAGAAAAGTCTTGACTGACGCCCAAAACAAAAAATATGATACTATAGATATTTCCTTCTTACTGTTTATAGGAAAAACATTCTTGTAATTGTTTGTTGAAAATGGTCAGCCATAATGTTCCTAGCATGTGGTCCTCGCTTTCGCTTGACCAGCGGGTGGTGGTGGTACGTATAAAGACTGTGTATATACAACAACAGCGGACGGACATACAATGCTTACTAGCGCGATTAGGCTTAACAGCCCAAAACAATCTCTCAAAAGTTCTGTTGATGGTCAACATATCCGGAACAAGGGTAATTACTATAAACGGAAAAGCGACGCAATAACAACTTTTGGGTTCATATTAAAAGAAAGTTTTGTACAGAAATAAATATAATCGAGAGAGTTCTTGGGTTCTTAAAGGACTTATCTATTGGGACACTTGCTAATGGGCACCATGCAGAATTCTTTTCCTAACCAAGCGGGTCCTACAGACTTGGTAGCCCTATTTGTCTTGAATGAGTAAACTATATATAGACCCAAGTATTATTTAAGTTGGAATCTTTAAAGTAGTTCTTGGAACCAACCAGTGAGACTCGGGGTTTGAATTTAAAACGTTATCCAATTAACGAATTAATAAACTGGATTTTTGACTTGTAGACTTACTAGTCTTATTTCGAAGACCTAGTGTCCAGTGTATTGCATTGCACTTGGGCCTATAATGCTGTTAAAACGCGGTACTGCAGTTTGCAGAATGTAATTTTAAAGTATACATACCTCCATTGCAAAAGCGGTGCCATTGACAGTGTGCTCCGAACCTCTTGTGTCATCTTTACCCCAGTGAAATCTAATTTCACTTAATCGATACGTTGAATCTTGAGGTAAAGGCCCACCTGATAAGTCTGTAACATTTAAAAGTTCACGCGAGTTATTACTAAATATAGATTAATCTAGGCTCTAAATCCTTAGCCTTAGCCTATCCGTTTTAATACTCGAATTGAAAAATGTACAACGCAATAATGTAAGTGGGATAACCCATAAACATTGTTCCTGAAAGGTTTGTCAGCAAGTTAGGGGCAGTGTTCTTTGGACGATTTCAAGTACAAAATGTTCAGTGACATTTAGTCGTCCGAGACACCGTTTTCGAGTTACGATTGGAATGTTTTATGGACAGACTTTTCAGAAACACCCTGTATATGAATGAATGGATGTAGCTTGGACTTTCTATTGAACTTAGCAGGACAATATCGGTAAATCGGAAGTGGTCACTCTAGCTATAGACGCTTCCTTCCCTCACTACTTTAGATTCTACTTCCTCTCGTAATGGCGCGTTTCCGAAACTGGGGATTTTATTGCCTATATACAAATATCGACCAGTACCACCATCGTAACGTTTATACAAAATAAACCCATAGCTAGAAATACTGTTTAGCAAGAACAGATAAAAGTTGAGTGCTACGGGCGCGGCAAACTGTACGTTCTGGACTCAATTTGTCATCTGTTCTCGATATTAGGTACAAACGAAATTCAATATTAACCGGAAGGAGGTGAAGGAAGTAAAAGACGAACGGTTGTTCCGATATTTTCCAAAACGACATCCCTGGTTTCGCTGTAGTAGATTTCCAGCGGACGGCGATATAACTCGACGTTGAATACAGCCTCCCTCGATTGTAAATTGATCGGTGAGGTCAAACGATGACCGTAAAGACGGTCAAAATCCGTTCGGACATTACTCAAATCTTCCCAATTGTCGTACTCCTCACCTTGTTCCGAAACTTTAATTGAAACAATAGAAAAAAATTAAATTTAGTATTTTATGTTCGAAAGGAAACGGTTTCAGGTTTGAATGGCGCGTGTTTTGTAGTGTAGTTTTCAAATTCAAAATAGGCTTAACGCATAGGCACAGATATTTATGATAGTTTAGTGTTTCACAACGTTTAGGTTACCGGTGCGCAATTATCCCAATTGGCCGTATGAATTCCTGCTTAAATGTATTGAAAAATATGCATGGATTCTCGGCTTTCACCAAAAATAATTAAAATACATCATGCATTTTTAATTCAAAGTGTATACAGTAAATAATGCTGATATAATTTTTAAATGCAAGTTGTATTTATTCCTAAAACTGTACTTTAAATAATGTCTCAAACCAAAGTAGCGTAAATAAATAGCACGAAATGCAACCAGTGCACGAATAATTGCGGTGTAATTAAGTGGAAAATAATTTATTCGTAACGAACTTAATTGCGTACATTTCCCTAACTTAATAACAGTTTATGTAAAAACGTAACTGTGCACTAAATCCGTTAATCGAAAATGGTACGTTTCCGAGTGCATATACAGGGTGTTTCTGATAAGTCTGGCATAAATTAAGGGGGATGTTCTTTGGGTGCACGATTTTGAGTCGTAAATGTCGCTCCTATCTCCATTTTCATTGCCCTAAGGGACACTGTTTTCGTGTTATGATTTTCAAGAGTGTTTTAGGGATGACCCCTTAAATTAATTAAATAAGAAATCATTGTCTTAATCAGTTTCTTAATTAATTAAATTTAAGGGGGTCATCCGTAAAATACTCTGTACAATCTTAACTCGAAAACAGTGTCCCTTGTGGAGATAGAAGTTACAATTTCGACTCAAAATTGAGCACCCAAAGAACATTCCGCTTAATTTCTGGATGCAGACTTATCAGAACACCCTGTATATACATATATAGGCCTACGTTCGATAACGTTTGTAATATAATCAGTTGGTTTTTCGAGCAAACACAGCTATAGCCATTATTATAGCGGAATGGTTATTATTGGTTCAAAAGTATGAAAGGTTTAGAATAGCGCACGCTATAGAATCGTTAAAAATATATTTACCCTGGCATTAATATTATTCTTTTACGGATATAAGTTATTCTGGTCGAGTTTAGCCTGTTTCCGGTCAACAGGGGGGAAGTTCTCTTTCATATACCAATGCATTTTGCGCATTAGCTCTAGTGTGGGAGGTTCAAACTCGTGTTTTAATAAAGGATATAGTGGCTACCCCCTCCCTCCCTCCCCCATTCTTTCACGATTGTCCTAAACCCAGGTAAAACGCCTTAAAAACCGTCAACTATACGAATTAACAAGTTGGTGAAACAACGTATTAATGGTTTTACTAAATTATAGTTGAGGTCAAAACTTCAAAGGTTTTTCGGTTTTTATTTGTAGGGTTGTAACACAGATCAGGGGAAATATTATATGGGGATTTGAAAGGTACGGGGAATTTTTTATGTTCAGGGAATTTTTAATGTTCAGGGAAGAAAGTCAGGGAAATTGAAACGTTCAAGGAATTTACACGAAGTTTAGGGAAGAAAATTTGGGAATTTACACAAAATTCAGGGAAAAAGTTGAGGAATTTAAAAAGTTTAGGGGATAAAGTCGACGAATTTGAAAAATTTAGGGAAGAAATTCGGGGAATTTGTCAAATTCAGGGAAGAGGGTCTGGGAATTTAACAAATTCAGGGAATAACGTCGGGGATTTTGAAGAATTTCAACAAAGTAAGTGGGAAACTCTGAAAATTTGAGTTTGGTGGATAAAAATCTTGGATTTACGAAAATTGCGAAGTTGAAGGCTACACCGTTTCACAATTAACTTTAATTCAAGTGTCTTCTTCGAGAGTAACTTAATTAAATCTCGCTTACTCCTACAACACCGAGATTGTTCAATTACACTAACTTCGTACCTAAAGCGTGTTAGACAGTACCGAGAAAGAAAAAAGCCAGTTAAGGGAGGTCGCAGGTAGGCATTACCTAAGAGTCGCGCATGAGTGCTTTCAACCTATGGAAAATTACTCGGTAACAGAAGTATGACCAATAGTTTAGAAGCTTGAAAATGTCGTTAAACTAACATTAACAATAATACAATATATACCAGCAGCAGAGCGGCAGAAGGACGACTGTATAACAGCCACTATAAAGGAAAAAACACAATCAAATATCACAGAATAAAAGAAATTATTTTTCCGCACTTGGTTTTGTTGAATTCCCCTCCTGTTTAATGAGCTATTATTTAAACTGGGTTTCAATAGGAATAAAAAAACAAATAAAAAAATTATGAATGCATCGTCTAAAAGATTTCCTCGTTGTCCCAAAATACAGCCTTTTATAATACGGTATAACGCAAACAGAAGTTATTTAAATTTAAACACAACACCGTTTTTCCTGAATTTCAAAATATAAAATAACGACATATGGGTTAGGCCTATATCACAAAAGTTTCAGGAGCAATTTGTGCGAATCTGGATTTTTAACTTAAACCCCTTAAATTGCCCTAAATGTCTTATATCATAAATTCACTGTCTCATTTATTTAATTTGTAAACATTCGAATTACGGTCGCGCTCAAGACCAAGACGTATCTCTAGATTTTGGCGCGAGAAAAATGGCACGCGCTTTTTAATTTTGATTTTTTTCAAATTAGGCTTAACTCGTACAAGTTCTGAAGTTTAAAAACAAACAAAATTAAAATGATAAACGTCATAAGAGGCTAAATGCACTATTGTTTTGGTTATTATCAACCGAATGAATACCCGCTTTTTCCAAAATATTACTAAATTATGTAGATTTAATAGATTTTTATCCCAAAAAACTGGTACCTTTACCAAATTATTGCTAACAGGCAAAGAACCAGGATGGCGGCCCAGCCCCTCAGCGTTGGTTTCTCTTCAAGTAGCTAATGGAAGTGTCTATAAGTTTGTTTTAGTTGCTGTTTCACCTTTTAAAAAAGAGACGTTCTTTTAGCCAGTATTTGAAACGTTTTTAAAGTCAGATTCTTAAATTCTCTATTATCTGTATTTCATTACATTAACTTTATCGTCTCGGCCGCAAAAATATAATAATTTTAAGAAACCTTTATACTTTTTATTTATACAGTATCTATTGTATTATTTGTAAAGGGGAAAAATATGGAAAAAATTATCGCTTGGTTAATTTTGCTTAAATTTAATAGCGTACGTACAAAGAAATCAAATGTTGCGATTCGTTCATTCTGCAGGATAAAGAAAAATACATCCTTGGAGTAAATAACTAACTTAAATTAATGTATGTATTTATTATAAGTAGATAAACGTGTTTCTATAGTTAGTAGTGCCAGTCATTTGGGAGTTCAATTCAATTCAACTGCTATCTACAACAGTTTCTGAAAAGCTTGTAGTATTCTGTTTGATTTGATTCAGTTCCAAACTTGCAGGAGATGCTCTAATACAAAATTACTGGCAGCCCTGAAGCGCATGCGCAGTTAAAGTTAAGAAACGTTGAAGGAAGTTGATCTAGGCTCTAGCACCTTTAGTGCAAACTTATAAACCAGCCTGAGTTAATTTCCTCTTTTTGTTAAATAATGTTTTGGGTCGATTTAGGCTATAGCTGTTGCGAGGTTTTCCCGGAATTATTTTGATTATTTTATTTCATTTTTTCCGCGTTTCTGTTGAATACTAGAAAATGGCGGGGTTTATATATACACACATAAAAAACAAACGATATTATATATTTGTGGCCCTATTGTTGGTAACCATGTGCCTTGACTTGTTGAAGTCGAAATTATACAACGGTTAATGAGAAATGTGTGAGAGAGGGTTGGAACAGTCGCTATGGGGCGTTAACGCGATAAGGCAAAACCGTATATATAACGAATAGAATTCAAACAAAATAATTGCCTCTAGCTGTGTTGGAACAAAAGATATGTTTTAATGAATTAAAATGAATAATTAAACTTGTCGGTATAGATGATAAAACCATTTCAGCACAGTCGCATGCACGTGTATATATATTTTCACGCCGTTGAGCTTTTGTTAGATATCCAATTAAAAAAAATGAATTAAAACAGTGACCAGTGTATGTATGCAGTGTACGGAGTTTAATTATACGCTCTATGTTCTGTAAATTCAGCTCTAACTTGTGTATATACGAGTACTGAATTGAATTGAATACATTGTTTATTTTAAAAAAAAATTTAATTTTTCTGCATGGTTTACTCTGAAAGTCTAAAAATCAAATATATTTTGCCTAAATCTGTAAATACGTTGGCTTGGCTTAGTGATTAGTCCCTCGTAATACGTATTAACCCCTTTGTCAAAACAATCAGTATTACAGACAATAGTAAATTAACCCGAGTTGGCCTTAAACTGCAAACATTAATCCATCAAGTCTAACGATAATTTAAGCGTATCAGTTTCCGCCGTTAAGTCGTTAATAAAAGTCGATTTAAAAATGTATATATTTAACGTATATATAAGTTATTTGGCCAGACAATAAACCAAGCACCCTGAAAACAATAAGAGTTATTATACATCAAGTTATACCCTCGGGAAGTGGGATGGTAACGTACGTTAAAAAAGACATCCGTAGCAATTAAATCAATCTGAATTAGAATCATTTTCAAGACGGTTATACGCGCGGTGTTCGACGCACACTGCCGCCCCGAGCTATAAGCTGCAATTCGCCACACAAACGTAATTCCTACCTACATAGCTAGCTACCTCATTATCAATCACACTGACAGTAAAATTGACCGTTTTCATCTCGCGCCTAAATCTTGAACAAACGAAAGCCGATAAAGAGATAGTTTCGTATCTAAAGTCCTTGTCGTTGAGTATTAGCCAGTTAAAATCGTATTTTAATTTGACGACTATCACTTGAAAGGCTCGTTATCAGTAAGGGTTACTTGAACTTTATTGTATTGCACAAAAGAGGTATCAATTAAATTTCTCAAGAAATTAATTAATTATTTTACCGGTGATGAATTCTTTTGGCGCGAATAACGTCACGTGATATATATCGAGTCATCATCATCAAAAAAAATCTTAAGAATAAAGTACGTTGATCTTTAATTAAAAAAAGTATATATAAATTTTTATATATATATTATTTTAATTATGCAATAATTAATTATTGATGTTGTTTCCGGTCTTAAATTAAATTTTTAAGGTAATTTTAGGGTCAGGACTTATAAAGTTTATTCAGAAATATAAACAATGAATGACTCTTTCGGTTGGTTTAAAATTCTTAGTATATATTTAAATTTTCTACTAATGAAAAATATGTTTAACTTACGAAATTATGGTTATTTTCATTTAACGACTCTTCTCAAGGGTGGTGTTGGCTATGCATCACGTTTATCCATTATTTATGCAATTATATATTAATTTTTTGCATGGAAAAAAGTGGTTTGACGTTAATTGAAGCATTGTTTACCTTGACCGCGTATAATTATTTTAATTAATTTTGATTATGGTTAGTTAACTTCATCTTCTTTTCAATATATTTAAATTAATTATAATTCAAAAGAAAGAATTCTCGAAACCGGAGCGGAGATTGAATTTGTTTGATATTCAATAAACAAATAAACATGGTCAATCAGAATTTTTGTAAATCTCAATTGGCATACACTTTCACAATCAGGAAAACATCCAAAGTACATAGTATATATTCCAAGCCTTTTAACAAAACACGTGAACACGCTGACATAATAATTTTCACTCGCACACACTTGGTCTATAATTTCAATTATAAGTATCGAGTCGAAGCCGTTACAAGAATGAATCCAAATACAAAAGCTACCCAGATTAAATGAGAAAAATATAGGTAAGGTTCTTGATGGCACATGATATTAATATTTAATAATTAAAAGAGAAATTGTTATACAGATTTGATAGAAGAAGAAGAAAAAAAAGGGATGGGAGGAGATCTGGAATTAATTTTTCCAAACCGACTTTCGCCCTCGGGTCACTGATGGTGCTGCTGCTGCTGTTACCACCACACCATCTTTTTATATTAATTCTAGAACCCCTTAGTTGACACTATACCAACAGAAAAAATGACAAAACATAAAATTCAATTGGGAGTGGGCGCATGCATGGATAGGATTTCAATTTTTCTCAATTTTCTTTTTTTTTTCATGATTGCAATCATGAATTTGTTTCATTTTCACGTGAAAATAATATTGCGAGGATTCTGAATCCAGCTTTTCAGATTCGTGCACTTGATTCCGTCGGACCTATTTATTACTTTTCGGGCCGCCATTTTTAAAGATGGCGGCAAATAGAAGCCCAAAAGTGTGTCTTTGAATATAACGCGTATCTTATCAAATTTACGTTGTTAAATAAATAATTCTGGTATACTTTCTCTCTATACACTCTTGTAAATATACTACTAGTCTACTGATTGTGAGACGGCGAATATTCATGGGATAATTGCCTAAATTCTATGCTAGTTGTAATGAAAGCATACAGGTAGACAGATGTAGAACTGTACCTTAGGGCAAAACATGATTTTGGTAAGCTGAACATGTCCCATATTTTCGATGACAGTTTTCTAGAAATTCGGGTATCCCCGAAGGCATAAAGATCTTAGGCTTTTTTAACACTAGGCCACATTGTATGTTTCGCTAAACACAAAGAGTTTCTTTAATTAAATCGTATAGTGTAGGGACATGATACGCTTAATGATATCACTTCTTTTTCTCTCCAATGGAATTGCAATTAGGCTGGATGGATTTAATTTGTAATTTTTCATGGAAAGCAGTGTTTTCTGCCTTTCTGCATTACAGGGCGCAGTTGACAAAATATATACAGCATCTAAAGGTACTTGACCACAATATAAACGTCCCTAATTTCTATACAGGTTATTTCTGATAAGTCTGGCTTAAATTAAGGGGGATGTTCTTTGGGTGATTTTGAGTCCAAAATGTAACTTCTAGCATTTTCTGACTCAAAATCGCACAAAGAACACCCTGTATATTATTTTGTAGCACGATTTTGAATGCAAATTTAAAGATAATCTTTAATAGATTAAATATTCAAAAAGTTTATATCCAAATTTTTATTTTTCTAATAACCATCTGTTTAGAATATGAGAAAAAAAGGACAGGTAGATTTTTTTCTAATTATCAAAACCAAAACCTTTAATTAATTAAAATATTAATTAACCAGCATGCAAATTTGGTGCTATTCAAATTAACTCACTATATATTTAACAATAAAAAAAATTTAAAATACAAATTTTATTATTATTCAAAAATTAACCAGCTTAAGGTTTCCCACAGTTCGGTTCAAATCGGTTTTGGACTAAAACTGAAACTGAACTGAAACTTTTCAGTTAGGATTTTCAAGAACTGAAACTGAACTGAAATTATCAGTTCGGTTCAGCCAAGAAGCTAAACGAAGCTAAACGAAGCTAAACGAAACTAAACGAAGCTAAGCTAAGCTAAGCTAAACGAAGCTAAACGAAGCTAAACGAAGCTAAACGAAGCTAAACGAAGCTAAGCTAAGCTAAACGAAGCTAAACGAAGCTAAGCTAAGCTAAACGAAGCTAAACGAAGCTAAACGAAGCTAAACGAATCTAAACGAAGCTAAACGAAGCTAAACGAAGCTAAGCTAAGCTAAACGAGGCTAAACGAAGCTAAGCTAAGCTAAACGAAGCTAAACGAAGCTAAACGAAGCTAAGCTAAACGAAGCTAAACGAAGCTAAACGAAGCTAAGCTAAGCTAAACGAAGCTAAACGGAGCTAAACGAAGCTAAACGAAGCTAAGCTAAGCTAAACGAAGCTAAACGAAGCTAAACGAAGCTAAACGAAGCTAAGCTAAGCTAAACGAAGCTAAACGAAGCTAAACGAAGCTAAACGAAGCTAAGCTAAACGAAGCTAAACGAAGCTAAACGAAGCTAAACGAAGCTAAGCTAAACGAAGCTAAACGAAGCTAAACGAAGCCAGTTTTCTATTGTTCTACTAATGTTTGCGGGAACGTATTGATATCGTTTCTCGCGATAGATCGAAAGAGTACTTAAATATCTCTTCAGTTCAGTTTAAGAAATAAACCGAATCGAACTGAAAACTGATCAGTTTGGAGATGTGCAAACTGAAACTGAACTGAAGCAATCAAATCAGTTTAGTCCCTAAACTGAAACCGAAAATAACTGAACTGAACCGAAAACTGAACTGTTTGAACTGAACTGTGGGAAACCTTAATACCAGCTGAATTTAAAATAACCCTGATTATAATTATTTCACCTTACTTTTAATTAATCCAATTAAATTTTAAATAATATTCTAATCTGATACGTCACGTGTATATTTGAACCTCAAATTCCTCATGCAGAAATAAAATTCCCACACTATACCTAACCATCCTTTCTTAACTTAAATAGGGTTTGTTAACTTATGTTAGGTAAGAAATAAGGCTAAACATGATAAATCTTCAATTTACAATGGCGCCCTCGACCCACATCGTAGCAAAATACGATTTTCCCGCTCAGGTAAATAATATATGTAAATTACTCGTACCAAATTCATATGGTAAAAGTAAAAAAAAAAAAATAACGGATATACATTGTTAGAAATCGCTCGTGAACGGAAATATTGAACACAATCGTTCGAGTATTTTCATTTGGTATTTCTAAACACTACTTATATTCTTTCTTTTTTATATAGTATAGATCATTCAACGTCCGCTGTATGAAAACAGAGGGACAAAATTGTATACTATTTTGAAATTAAGTTTCCGTAATGGTCCGAGAAAAGTGTACTGCCACAAATTAGAAACCCCGTGATTATAATCGTGAACTTGGAAAAACCCCAAGTTTATGGTAAACAAGTTAGAATTCATTTTAAGTAAAGGTCATTTTCGAGTATAATATAATATAACGACATGTAATATTCCCCTCCATACTTAACCATCCTTAACCCTAAGGATTTTTCAAACTTAAGTATAGGTATTGTGCGGACAAATTTTACCAGGGGTAATTGTAACATGACTCTTCCAAACATCATTTTACATCTGGAGTGTACAAGGTTACTAAACCAACCGAATCACATACGCTATAAATAGTTCTCTCATCATTACTCTATTAGCCAAGGCGCATGCATGCGCTTGTGGATTTTTGTCCCACGTCAAGACGAGCTTGGTTTGCGGGTTGATTGCTGAGGATTTAGTAAATGCCAAACAGTTAAAAAATTCACCCTAGCACGGTGCGATGCCCATCTGAAATTTGATGAGCATTCAGGAGAGCGAACAAAAAGGGTTAATTCCCTCGCCTGGGAAGAATCATGTTACATAACAAAGTGTCATCCTTCTTCTATTATCCCCTTCTGATTATAAACACCTACGCGTTAGACTTCTCCTCAAAGTGATTCGAGGAAAAGCCTAACTCGTAGTGCCATCCATTGTGGAAACTTAATTTCTTGTATCTTCATTAATATTGTACATTGAAACACGGTTCCAATTGATATATTCGATTATTTTATACGCTCTTTCGATTAAAAATGAAACGATTTAAGTACTGAACTGCCAGACTTCCTCTCTGCAGATTCATGGCTTCACAAACGGCCTGGTAACACTGGGGTGAAAACTACTTCAGTAACAATTTCAAGTTTTTAAAAAAGTACGTAGTTCTATTCTTTCATACAGAAGGCATTGATAATGCGATATTGATCGCGTGCCAAGACCTATCCTACGTAATCGATTAACACCGCCCATAAGAGTAGAGAAAAACCTATGAAATAAGTTTCCTAAAGCGAAACGAAGCCTAAAAACCTATAATTTATTCGCTTAGCTAACCTAGCGAAGAATAAATACGTTTATTGGTTGAAAAGGTTAGGGGGAAAATATAGATGCCCATTATCAAACCTTTTATTTTGTTTATACAACGATTATAGTGATATTAACGGGAAAAAATAACCCCATGAGCCCTCTCTCTCTCTCTTTCTCAAACCTCCGCAACTTATGTCATTATTATTTTCAAAACGTTATACTATTTAGAAAAAAAGAGCTTATTATAACCTATAATTACGTTTAATGATGAAACTCGGTAATTGTTTTATTGCCTTGGGAAAGATACTTTGAAATGATTATACTATACACCGACTATAGTTTACTATTTTTAATATTATACAGGGTGTTTCTGACAAAGGGGATGCTCTTTGGGTGCAAGATTTTGAGTCAAAAATGTTACTTCTATCTCGATTTTGTTTGCCCTAATCGAGTTAGATTTTAGCCCGATTACTTAAGAATTGTTATTAATGAACAAATCAATATTAATATGTTTACTAGTAAATATTCGATTGAGGAAATGTAATAAATATCATAAATAATAAACTTACGTGGATTTTTAGTCTTAAATGACATTGTGTATCCAATATTTAACTTTAAATCTTAGCTGGCATACATTTAGCGACGCTTGAACAACAGCCCCGATTATTCTCAATACAAATTCCTAAAATCTAAGGAGTTTATAATGAAGAGTATAACTTGCACGTCCTATTAAGAACGCGCAAATTTATAAGAAACTTCTAAACTACAGGAGTTATATAAATAAATATATTTGTTTTTTAATATTATTATTATTATTTTCTTGGGAAATTACTTTGTAAATTTGTAAGATTTAAGAATCTCGTTAATCGTAGGCGCCTAAAACCTTCTGTCTTTACTCCGTAGTGATGTACTCATAATGGAAATATTTGCCGTTCAAGTAGAACAAGTACCATTGTTAAATTATCTGCACCAAAAATAAAGATAGTTCATTATCAGTTTACTCCTATCGACCTATTTAGTGTACGGGCTGATTACCATTTTCGCTTTTTGTATGGAGAAACTTTCAAGGAGTCATAATTAAAGGTGCCTTAGAAGTGCGTCAAGAAAAGCTTGGTTTCCTAAAATATTACTCCTCGGTGTCGAGAAAAACCAGAAGCCACGTTCTTAGTTACGTCCAGTTGTAAATTATTTTCACAGAGGAAATTAATTTAAGTAAGGAGAAAAGAGGATTTTTCTTTCAATTCCACAAGAGGGTTTAATAGATCAAAAGAAGGATTTTTGTTCAATAAGAGGATTTTTAATTCAAAAATAATTGCGAATTACCCTTCGTATATAATAACTATAATTTTTATTTGATTATAAAAGTGGTAAATTAAAAAATACAAAAGTTTTTGGACCGTGACTGTGTCATTTTCTAATCCATGACCTTTTAAATTACAGTATATGAAATATTTATCAATATCTTAGGCGTTTTGCAACATAGCTCTAGTTATCAAGTATCAGTGGGTAATCGAATCTTCTTTCAGATTGCGATTTGCCAAGCGAAAAAACTCTTCCTCTGGCGAATTATCAGTAAAAGTTAATTTCTTCGGTTTCGCGATAAAACAGAGCGCGAGAGCTAGAAAAACCGAAACCACAAGACTGGATGGATCTCTGATGGCGTGTTTTTAATTTAAAAACAGTCACGGGACCCAGCGTCCAAGTATGACGATATTTTCTAATGTATCGAATTTCAAACGGATAATGAGATCAAAGTACTGATCATGACATCTTCGCTCGTTGAATGTCGCACCATCGAAAGACTGTCGGAGACGAAGTGAGCCGAACAAAATTCGTTCAGGCGGTGACAAGCTTCCCTAAGTTGCTCCTCGGGGACAGTTAAAACGATACGGAAATAATCGGTGACGTCGAAGCACTAGAATAATGGAGTTATTATGGGCTAGAAGATGCGTGGAAACCTGGCCTGACCCCTGCACATTTAACCCGAACCTAACCTTAACCCAAGGTGTAAACTTAACCGTAACCTAATCTTACTTAAGTTATAACACCATCCATAAATACAATGGGGTCAGAGGTCAGATCACCGTCTTATCCCCGAATAAACAAATTTAGTTTTACCATTCCTGGTAAGCAGAATAGGGACTGTTCCGAAACCAGACTCTCCACAAATTCCAAGTCAGTGTCAAATTCAGGAAAGCATTTCATGTCCACGCCTACCTAATTTAAATAAATATATATACATTATACTTATTAACAACCAGCGTGTTAAAGGACCCAATTCCCAAGGTCAATATTATATAAACAAACGTAGCCGAAATTAATTTCCAATATCAATAAATCACGCGCTTCTATCCTTGAATTTGGTGGTATCAATTAGGAAAACGTTTTAAAATTATGACGCCAATTAACCACTGCTAACGTAACTGATCACGCTTTTATCGGAATTAACAGAAATTCGCGGGCGTTTTGTTTATATCGTAGATTAGATCTCAAGGTCAAGAAATAGTTTAAGAAGTTTTGCAACTTACCATCATGTACATTGCACCCGATGGCATTACTGGGTAGAGACCAGGAATATTTACTATGTTTTGGTACGCAATTTCGGCATTTATCTATACATAAAAACAACAAACAGACATTAAAACTAACTACATAGATGTAATTATCACTAAAAAGTGGTAGAGGAACCTTGCACCCCACTCTCAGCTTAAACTTAATTAGTGCGGTGTTTTCAGGCCACTAGCTCTGCGAGTCAAGAAAGTTGAACTCGAGTAATTACTATAGTTCAAATTAACTGAACTGATAGCCTCTCTTTACTAAGTAAACCCCATTACTGGACAGACATACCTTAACAATATCGATGGTTTGTTCAAAAAACGATGTCGGTGTATTGTTTAATATTGATGGTAGAGCACCCTGTACGATTGTATTACTTCCCATGATGCGTTGACTTAGAGAATTCAAACCTTTACGAATCTAGCAATAAATGAGGTTCAATAAGTAATTATAAATGAATATTTCGAAATAATAGACCAATTAATAAATTAATTCCAGAAGATAACCACTGGGGCGGGGAGGTCACCTTCTTCAATCGCGAGCTCCCACCTGTATGTTGGTTTATCTACAAGTAAGTAATGGAATTGGTCTATTAGGCGAAAAGACTTACCGAACCCTGAAATACATCTCCACGATCGTGAACAATCACCCAACCCATTCTCCATCCAGGTACCAAGTACCTCTTTGTTAAACCACCACAAGCTAAAATAGGAACTTGAGAGGATAATGTCGCGATCGGGTGGAATTCTTTACCCGGGAAGACCTATTTAAATGAAGACGTTAATTTTAATCCGAAATAATTTTGATAATCAAATAATAATTACGAAGTAGTCGTAGATTTCATCTGCAATTATAGGAACGTAGTTTCTGGCAGCGATCTCTAAAATTCCCTTCAAATGTTCCTTTGAAAAAACGGAACCGCACGGGTTTGAAGGATTGTTAACGACAATGGCCGCGGTTTGAGAATCAATTTGAGATTCGAGATCATCCAAGTCCGCTTCCCATTCGCGATCAGCCTTTTTAAAAGCTTTTTTGTTAGCGCTGTTCCGTTTGAGAAGGATGTGGCTGCCAATACTTACTAAAAGTCTGTAGTATTTGATTCTAACACCAACTCCTTCGGCCAATGTTCTGTACAGAGCGAAGCCCGGTCTGGGCACTACTATGTTTTGTCCAGGGTTAGCCAATACGGATATGCAGAGATCAATGGCTTGCGAACAACCGCTGGCTAAAATTATGTCCTTACAGAGGGTAAAATATTAAATTGGTATTGAATGTTCTTGGTTCGTTATTATGAAACTAATTACCTTAGCTTCAACTTCGGCCCCCGAACATGATACGTATTTGGCAACAGCTTGTCTCGCTTCAATGAAACCTGTACGCAATAATTATTATTTATTGTTTTGGTAATTTCGTAAGCAACATGACTAGTTTACCGCGTGCCCTTATGTCTTAGCTGACCTAAAGTTGATTCGTTAAGTAAATTTTAGTTGAAACGGTACTCACCTGTACTGGGGGCATATCCATTATACTTAGACGAAGTTACGCTCTCTACGATAGCTTCTATGGCTTCTTGACACGGTTTTAGATTACCAAATACGGTAGGATCACCTAAAAATAAGGAATTTATTGGTATTCTTAACCGTAATAGCAAAATTAACAAGTTGCATATACCAATTGAAAGCGCGATCATATCTTTGTCCGGATTCGGTTCCAAATTCATATTTTCCACAATAGATCGTATTGGGTTGACAGTATTGGCCGCCCATTTTGACTGGGTAACCGACCACGAGTTACGGCTACGCATTTGACGCGATTTCTAATAAAAATAACTGGGTTAATTAAAAATAATTAAATTCAATCAATTTTTGCGGAGAAAAGAGATAAGTGGAACTTGGCGATTCACTGGTGATTTTATGTCTGAGAATTTTAGCATTTTAGCTTAGAGAAGTTTCGGTTAAAACGTATCAAATATCCCAAAAACAATTTTGATAAAAATTAACCGATGACTTAGATAGGGATGACGTAACGTCACATTTCTTAGCGCTCATTATTTAGATTCAATTAAGAAAATCCAAAAAATTTCATCATACTCTTTCTTCTTTGTTTAAATACAAATATTAATTAAAACTAAATTAATTAATAATTAATATAGTACTTTCGACAATACACTCTTATTTATGTTTTTCATAAGCGCCATAAATTAAATAAGTCTCAAATAAGTTTAAAAACAACGCGTAAAGTTTAAAAATGACACTTACAATTGGTTTTAAATATTTCATAGTTCATACAGCACATATGAACTGAAATGAAATGGCTGTACTGTAATATTGGAGGATATGTTGCCTTTGAAAACAGCACCTTGAAATATGTTTCCCCGGTGTTTGAACATCAAGGGTACCCCGCTACATCGTGTGTAAAAATCACAAAGCTGTTTTACAAAATTGCTATTTTCCTATACTGGTACGCTTTAGTACTGTACTTCTGTTTGTCAACAATTTTCGTAATTATAACCGTAGCTGCTAAATTTTTTTATTGAGAAATATCTGCGTGTAATTGTTTTGGTCGCCATCTTGTAAAATGGCTGCCGATATACAGTTTATTATCTATATATCGAGAACAGTTAGAAAGAAATTTCTCAACGACCAAAATCGCGTAAGAATTAAGTTATAGACTTATGATATATGTTATAAAATTATTTATTCTAAATTATGCTGTTTTTATATGTATATAGGTTGTGTGACGTCTTTTTATATGTATATAGGATGTGTGACGTCTTTAAACAGATTAATACAATATAGGAATAGTAAGTGATTGTGTTTTCGACAAAAATATTTAAAATTAAATTTTTTGTTGAAAAATCCTTGATTAATTTACATCTTTTAAACATGAATTCACTTAATGTTTCGGACTTATTCGTTGTTATTAATAATAACTTTATGAATAGGTTTTTTTACGATACAGCTGTCGCTAGATGGCGCGCGCCTTCAGTTCCATCGTCTAGACGAGCGTGGGTTCGAATCCCGCCAGCGATCGAAATACATTTTTATTAATAATTTATTATTAAATATGAAACTCGATACGAAAATAATTTTTAAAATTTATTGAAATATAAAATAAATTAATACAATGTTTGAAATGTTACAGATTAGTGTGTAAATTCTTAACAACATATTTTAGGTAGGTCATTAACGCCACCTATGAGAGGCCAGTGAAAGTTTACTGAAATTTTTATTAAGAAAAATGTAAAAATAAAGTCAAAATGAAATGAAGCGTATTTATTTTTATTTTAATTTCAGTCTTTTATGATTTAAAAATATATAAATTAATTGAGAGTAAGTCCACCTCCGGCATATTCCATTCTCTGAAATATAAGTTAATTTAACCATGTTTTAATCAAAGGTTAAAGGTTAAAGGGGCTTATATTTGAACTGAATGTCCCTTAGATGTTTGAAATTCTTCTTATGTACCTGTTGAGGTTCTATAAAGTCCAACCAATCGGAAGAATGTGTTGGCAAAAGTCCCATAGCGGAACATTTGTACAATGCCAGGGCTAAACAAACTACATTACCGAACAGGTAAACTAGCTTCTGAAGGATTGCCTGTCCACCTTCGATCATTTTAAAGGCTGAAAAGATATTAAATATTAATTAAAATCAATTTACTTAAGCTATGTTGTTAATTGAGAGAGCTTACTGGATGAAACTGTAAGTAAAGCTTTAACGGGTCTCAAAAACAGCATTCCCACCATCATTATTGGAAAAATTGATATGGAATTTCCAGCCATATACATAATAAATAAATTCATAGGTAGCTGCTTTAGAGGACCCAAGGCGATATCCCAGGACTTTTTAACAATCAAATTGGCATCAGATTCTCGGCTGATTTCGCCATAAACTTGGCCTAAGGCGGCATTGTATCCAGGGGGACTTGGCAAATCATACTGACGATCAGTTCGGTTTCTGAAAATGTTCAAAATTTACGTTAAACAATTTTTATACCTAATAAAATTTAAATTGATTTAATATTTCAAAATTATTTACTTTGGAGTTAATGAAATTGACCATTTGTGTCTTTTAGAAACATTTCTATTAACACCGGATGACGCCATTTTAGATTTCCGGGAGTACTCGTCGTCAGTCTGGGAAATAAGGATATTTTATACTAGTCCTTGGGACCAGTGACCCCCTAACGTCCGAAATAATAAACTGGTCTCCCGAGTGGTCCCAGCCTTTGTTCTCCTATAGATTTGTAATTAATAAACTGGTCCCGAGGACCAGTAACCCCGACTTCTTGAATTAAAAAACTAGTCCAAGCAATTAATAAACTGGTTTTGGACCAGAGGAAGTGTGCTATTTCCCAGACTGTTCGTCGTCAGTCGACAGACTTATAGCGTTTTCCTTTGGTTCCTCGCGGAGCGCTCCCATGGAGGAATAAAACTAGGAGATCCTATTCTTCAAAAACAGTCTTTAACGAAGCTGGAAACTACTACTGTCATTTTTATTGCTCCTTGGGAGCGCTCCGCGAGGACCCAAAGGAAAACGCTATTACGAGTTATAACTTCTTATGTCCTGCGACGCTAACCAAAATTTATGTCTGCTAGCGCTTCTGTCCATGCATGGCCTACACCGGTAATCTAAGTTGGCCATGATCCACGAAATTTGAATTTCCTTATGCACGTGGTTGCCGGTTATTCAACCATGTTTTTCGGTAATAATGCCTGAAATTTCACTTAATTCATATTTTTCAAGTATAAATAAGGTGAAAACTCGAACATGGAACTACTTAATAAAGCCCTAAGTGATGATATCAATGCTGTTGAAGAAATCTTGAAAAAAGGTCTAAATAGTGTTAACTTTAGCTAAGCCTTTGCAATAATTGTTTTGAAATTAGGTGTTTCAGCCAATATCCAAACTTCTGAAGGAACGAGTGCCTTACATATTGCCTGCGCTAACAATTTCGTGAGTTTGGCGCAAATTTTACTGAAATATGGTGCTATTGTTGATTTACAAAATAACTGCGGATGGACGCCATTAATGTTGGCAGCGTTTTATAATAATAATAGCGTCGTTGAACTTTTAATGACAACGAACAAATGCAACGTGAAATTGAGAAATAAATTAGGTATGTTTAATTAATTATTAATTTAAATCGAGACATTTATACACATTTGTCAGATGGATTAAATTTTAATGATAAATAAATTAAGGTTTGAATCCTTTAACTGCCGCTGTATGTGGTGGAAATTTACAAACATTTACGCTACTACTGAAACACAGTAGAAATACGATTGATCAATTAGAAATTCACGATGACGCTTTTGAAATCTCATTATTAAGAACCGCGGTTTTATACGAGAGAGTTGATTTTGCGCGATATATTCTCGATAACAAAACTGACGCAAATTACTCTAGTCCCTTAACTAGTAAGCCTTAGTTACATAATTAACATAATATATTACATTCTGTTTACTACGCTGCTTTTTACGATAGAAACAACCGCGTTAATGTTAGCGGCTTCGGTCGGAAACCACGAAATTACTAAACTTCTAATTGATTACGGAGCTGATCCAAATGCGGTTAATGTTTGTCATCAAACTGCCAATGAGATTTGTTCCATTTTAGGAAACATTGAACTTAAGTCGTATCTTGCTGAAAGAACTTTAGCTCCTATTTCATATACGGGTAATCATTACTTAATGTAATTAGTAATTACCAATATTATTATTTAAAGTTTAAAGTATACATACGTCTTTTGATTTTACGTTAGCGCAAAGTGAAGCTCAAATTTTTGAAGCGATTGAAAAAGGTTTTTTAAAAGTTAATTAATTTAACGTTAATTTAAGGGTTAATGTATCGGTTTAATTATTCCAGATGACATTGAAATGATGAAATCTATAATTAAATCAAACTTAAATATAATAAATATAAATTATAATAAAGACGGTTTGAATCCTCTGACGCAATGCGTACTTTTGGGGAAAAAAAATATGGCACTGTGTTTAATTCAACATGGCGCCGATTTAAATATTAGAGATAAAATTAATGGATACACGCCGTTAATGCACGCCGTTAATCAAAAGTAAATATTAATAATTAGCCTTATTCCTGATCAGCGCCACCTACCCATAGCGGCGACTTTGAGAACTACTGTAAACGGCAAGCCAACCAGATGTCGCTAAAATCTGGTGACGTCATTTTTGGTAAGACCCCGAGAGTGCCAGTCAGTGACGTCACCAGATTTTAGCGACATCTGATTGGCTTGCCGCTTACAGTAGTTCGCAAAGTCGCCGCTATGGGTAGGTGGCGCTGATCAGGAATAAGGCTAATTCAATATATTTAATTGTAATTAAATTTTATCTTATCTTTTGACGCAGTAAAGTGGATATGTTGAAATTTCTTCTGGATTGTGGCGCTAACGTTGATACTCAGGGTAAAGGAGGATGTACCGCTTTAGATCTGGCTTGGATGCGAAATGATGCGAAGGAAGTTGCCGATTTAATATTAACGTCGAGTAAAAAGAATCGTCAAAAATTGGGTATTATGGGTGCGGGTGAAACATTAAACCCAATCTCACCACCAATTACACGAACGAGGTAACCCTTTAGTTCCGCGTAATTAGCGCTATCTTCTTCTTCTGTAATCACCTTAATTTTTACGTTTTTATTTAGGAATTCTTTTAGAAACAGTTTTAGACACGATAGTTTCAAAGTAAATGAAAATAATCATACGTTAAATCATAAGTTCATAACTTATCTTCGAAGATAACTTATGAACTTATGGTTAAATTTAAACACTTAGGCTACAACATTTAAATTAAATTAATTTAATTTAAAAAATTAGGGAATAGTTGGAAGTATTTCTCAAAAGTTTATGAAAAATCGGAAATCAAGTGGTGCTGGTAGCGGTGCCGGTAGCGGTAGTAATAGCCCCGCCCCATTTTCTCCTACACCATCGTTTCTCGATGAAGAGGAAGTATTTACCGAAGCAGGTTCGTCTCCCGGTTCAAAATCACCGCTTTCAAATGCCATTAAATTATCCGCCTTTGAATGGCCCACTATCGTAAGTAAAAGGGTTGAGGTCGTTTTAGTTTCGGGTGACCACTGGTTGTTGTCTCTTTTAGGAAAACATAGAAGGAATTGGCGAATGGATGAAACCAGTGGTGGGTCCGTCAATTCCTAATTCACCAGCGTTGGCCAGTACCATTCCTGGAGAGTATAGGCCATTACTGAAAGAATGCGTCTTTGCTAATCAAGTACTAATTATTTTTTTTTTTTCAAATATTATTTATTATCGTAACATTTTTAACGCGCAGTACTTTTGTAGAAGAAAAGCGGCGCTCGAGAAGGTTTCGTTCCTCGCAGAATTATTTCGAAACTGAACACACGTACCAAGTCATCGTCAGAATGTAATTATAAATACTAATTATAGTTATTTATTTATTAATTATGATATTATTTTTTTTTCAGCGTCGAAATTTGATAATAGTTTCTCAAAGAGTGATTCTAATCCAGCGTTGACAAACTTGTCAACAAATTACGCGTCACAGCCGATCATGTCAACAAATTACGCGTCACCTAAATCTGAAATTAATACTTCTACGCAAAATATTCGTAAGTTAAGCCTTTCTTTCCCTAATTTTAAATAATAACCTTCATTAAATTAATTAGGTAGCGTTGAAGACGCTCTTCATTATTTATCGTTAGACAAATACGCTAAAGTATTTCAAGAAAATGAGGTATGTCTATCGTAAGTTCCCGTTTCCCGGAGAGAGTAAGTTTATGTTTGCTTTGCGTTTTAGATTGATTTACAAGCATTCAAAGCCCTAACTGAAGCCGATTTAGAAGAAATGGGTATTTCCGATAAATCCCATCGTTGCAAGCTTCTACGTTTAGTTTTAAATCTCTAACCAATTTATTTAAAAAAATAATATTAAATTATATATTTCTTAATATTTTTGTAATTTGTGCCAAAGAATAAAATTTTTATGCGTCTTACATTACATAAATATAGGGTTATTACGGGTTTAACAATGGCTCCTCCCCTTTTCCTCAAAATGGCGGACGGAAATTGGGTAAGCCTTGGTCCGACTTTCAATGGTATTCAGGGTATTGTGGCATGGGGTAAGTTTTCAATAACAAGAGATATTTAATGACAATTTTAAAAGAAACATTAGGCCTATTGTGTAAAAAAGTGGAGAAATTAGCAAATTAATTAATTATTAATTAAAATGTTTCGGGGACTGAATGGGGTTTCGTTTGGTTGTTCAATTATTTTTGCTACCGTTTTTCATTGGCTGCTAGTAATCTGCCACCATGGAGCAATATTAAAGGAGATATACATATAATTAAAGCAATTTTAAACAAACTTTCTTTCTCACTCCCTTAAAACTACTCCATGGTAAGCTGAAAATATATCGTCACGTGTATCAATATTTATGACGTAATTAACAAAGTGCATTTATTTTATTGTTGAGTAACGAGGGTTAGGAGACGCGTTGATTTTCTAAGCCTAGTTGAATTAAGTGAGTTTTAATTTGTCGATTTAAATAAATATTAAGACAAATTTAAAGTTTTTAATTATTATATAGTTAAAGTCGCTAAATCATGGCTGAAACCGATTGGGATACCGTCACTTATTTACGTAAGAAACCACCGAAGGCCAGTCAGTTACGGTCCCAACAGGTAAATAACAAAGAATATTATCAAACAAAACCCACCTTTTTAATTAATACCACATTAATATTTATGGGTTTAATTAAACAAAGGCCATCAATGCCGCTCAGCGACAAGGCCTTGAGATTGAAACCACAAAAAAGTGTAAGCCTTGGCTTGCTTTATAGTGACTTTGTTTTGATGATGTGAAAAGTTGTTAAGTGTTTCATCATTTCATTATGATTATAGTCAATGCGGCAACCAATAAAAAGACCGTAACAACCCTTAACACTGCTAAACTTGATCGCGAAACTGAGGAACTGCATCACGAGCGTGTTTCACTTGATCTAAGCAAGTTGATTCAACAAGCTAGACAAGCAAAGGGTATGACACAAAAGGATCTGGCCACTGTAAGTCGTGAAATAATTTGGGAATTTAAAGAATATTCTTGAAAGAAGCCCAGCCTTTTCCCTTTCATCCCTTTCCTTAAAGTTCTCCGCCATTTTGACGGAAAGGGGAGGAGCCAACCTAATTAAGCCACATCCCTCCTTTCTGGTCTCCGCCATGGTGAGGGAAAGGGGAGGAGCCAACCTAATTAAGCCACATCCCTCCTTTCTGGTCTCCGCCATGGTGAGGGAAAGGGGAGGAGCCAACCTAATTAAGCCACATCCCTCCTTTCTGGTCTCCGCCATTGTGAGGGAAAGGGGAGGAGCTAACCTAATTAAGCCACATCCCTCCTTTCTGCTCTCCACAATTATGAGGGAAAGGGGAGGAACCAACCTAATTAAGCCACATCCCTCCTTTCTGGTCTCTCCCATGGTGAGGGAAAGGGGAGGAGCCAACCTAATTAAGCCACATCCCTCCTTTCTGGTCTCCGCCATTGTGAGGGAAAGGGGAGGAGCCAACCCAATTAAGCCACATCCCTCTGACCTTGAAAGCCGTTTTCTTGACATCCTTTATATCTTTACTTCTAATTATTTTCTCTTGCGAAGAAAATTAACGAGAAACCTCAAGTTGTGAATGATTACGAAGCTGGTAGAGCCATTCCAAACCAACAAGTGATTACTAAGATAGAGAGAGCTCTTGGTAAAAAACTAAGACAACACTGTATGATTAAATGAAGGTGGTTGGACACATTTTTTTCACATTAACATAATTTTCTTTTATTCGTTTAGGAACTAAACTAAGAGGCAAAGACAACAAGAAAGGCCATTGACACTTGAAGATTTTTACCCCCAACTTCAGGTGTCATGGTCAGGGGATTTCTTTCTTTTTTTTTTTTTTTCATTTTTTGGCTTTTTTTATTTTTCCAATACTAAGGTTTAGTTAGCACTTCAATGTTTAAAATATTTCCAAAATTGTTAAAAAGGACGCGAGTGCAAATTTATAATAATATGGATAAAAACGCGGGTGTGTGTATCTCTGATTCAATAAAATTTCTGATAGTATGAATTGTTGCTGCTGCTTCACATTCAAATTTCCCACCTTTTTGGCCTATTTTGTAGTTTTTCCACCATTTTGGTGGTGGTATTTTAGTTCCCCTGTAATTTTGGTCTATTTTATAGCCCCCCCACTTTGGTCTATTTTATAGCCCCCCCCCATTGAGGTCTATTTTATAGTTCCCCTGTCATTTAGTCTATTTTATAGGTCCTGTGTTATTTTGGTCTATTTTATAGTTCCCCTGTCATTTAGTCTATTTTATAGGTCCTGTGTTATTTTGGTCTATTTTATAGTTCCCCTGTCATTTGGTCTATTTTATAGGTCCTGTGTTGTTTTGGTCTATTTTATAGTTCCCCTGTAATTTTGGTCTATTTTATAGTTCCCCTGTAATTTTGGTCTATTTTATAGGTCCCCTGTCATTTTGGTCTATTTTATAGTTCCCCTGTCATTTTGGTCTATTTTATAGTTCCCCTGTAATTTTGGTCTATTTTATAGTTCCCCTGTAATTTTGGTCTATTTTATAGTTCCCCTGTAATTTTGGTCTATTTTATAGTTCCCCTGTAATTTTGGTCTATTTTATAGTTCCCCTGTCATTTTGGTCTATTTTATAGGTCCCCTGTCATTTTGGTCTATTTTATAGTTCCCCTGTAATTTTGGTCTATTTTATAGTTCCCCTGTAATTTTGGTCTATTTTATAGTTCCCCTGTAATTTTGGTCTATTTTATAGTTCCCCTGCAATTTTAGTCTATTTTACAGTTCCCCTGTAATTTTAGTCTATTTTACAGTTCCCCTGTAATTTTGGTCTATTTTATAGGTTCCCCTGTAATTTTGGTCTATTTTATAGGTTCCCCTGTAATTTTGGTCTATTTTATATGTCCCCCCACCCATTTTGGTCTATTTTATAGCCCCAGTTTTGGTCTATTTTTGAAACTAATCTGTGAACAAACAGTTTTAATTATTACAACCATGTTCTGTATACAAAGCATTTTATTAATCATAAAATTATTAATGAAACAAAAGTAAGTTTGGTGGAACTCAATCAGCACGTAGAGGGACAGTTTCCACTTTAATTCCATCCTTGGTAATGATATTAAAGATGACATTATCACCAGTATGAATATCACGTTCAGCAGCTGAGATGAATGTATCCTTTATCAGTTTAACCGCATCCTCCAATGAAATGGGCTTGTCTTTGTCCACATTTTGCATATTTAATTTACTAACCTAATAAAGAAATTAATTATAGTTTGATATCTTTCCTTTGTATAAAGAATAATACCAAACCTGATTATCTAAAACAGAAAGTATTAATGCTTGGGATGCTCCTTCAACCGCGTATTTTCTTTTAGGCTCTCCAATACAGCCAATGCAATCGTAACTGAAAACAACTCCTTTCCCATCTTTATCCAATCCGGCAATAGCTGGAGTTACGTAGTATGGAAACATTCGTTTATAATAAAGTAACGTTGCTAAGAGTCTAGCAGCAGCGTAGGTAGAAATAGGTTGATTATGCTCGTGTTCATACATCTATGAAAGTCAAAATTACCGTGATTTTAACTGAAGGATATTGTTTAAATGGATGGAATAGGTCTTACTTTTAGACGAGCATCAACAACTCTTGTGAGAGTTAAAACGTCACACCAACAACCACCCATACCTAAAACCGATGTTTCCGATCTAGGGGGTAAAGAATGGGTTAGATAGAAAATAAGATCATATCATATCATCATGACAACTTACAGTTTGAAAAGTCTGGGTTGATTACGGGTCATGATAGAATATCCTTCTGACAAACGAGTGTCTGAAGCCATTACAGCGAAATCTTCGCCAGCAATAGCTACAATAGTGCTGTAAGAACGAACCATTTTAATTATTTAATATTAATTTTTCTTAAAATGCTAAGTCATTCAGTCATTGGCATTATTTTTGACAGAATTCTAAGTCTTAGGGACCAAGGCTTAATGACTTGCAAACCCAGTTTCTGTAGTTACTTAAATGTTAATTAAATTTACCCGGCATTGTCTTCGTATGGACTGAATCGATGTTCTTTAGGATTCATGGAATAATTAGACATTGATGAGAAATTTTGCGCTGGAAAACCGTGAGAAACCATTTTCTACCAAATTTCAAAGAAGCTATTTCAAAAGGACTTCAGTCGACACTGTCACACCGATCATGGACTACTTGATTCACGGTGGTCTAATCATTGAAAGCCCATTGCTTCCAAAGACCGTTTCTTCCAAATCCAAAATCATTTGGAAGTAACGAGCCGGCTGGCTGGATCGTTACTTCCAAAATGACAGATTACCGTCTAAAATTTTAAATCAACTCTTTTTTCTTTAATCCGTATAAAGATAAGGGCGTGTTTCGTAAAACTAATAGCGTTTTCCGTTGTGTCCTCGCGGAGCGCTCCCAAGGAGCAATATAAATGGTAGTAGTAGTTTCCAGCTTAGTTAAAGACTGTTTTTGAAGAATAGGATCTCCTAGTTTTATTCCTCCATGGGAGCGCTCCGCGAGGAACCAAAGGAAAACGCCATATGATAAAACTAAAGCCTTGAAATGAAACGTGAAACCCCGTACTTTGTTGGTGCTATGTACAATAGAATTAGCCTTATTCCTGATCAGCGCCACCTACCCATAGCGGTGACTTTGAGAACTACTGTAAGCGGCAAGCCAATCAGATGTCGCTAAAATCTGGTGACGTCATTTTTGGTAAGACCCGAGAGTGCCAGTCAGTGACGTCACCAGATTTTAGCGACATCTGATTGGCTTGCCGCTTACAGTAGTTCTCAAAGTCGCCGCTATGGGTAGGTGGCGCTGATAAGGAATAAGGCTAATTACGAGGAAATAATCTAACTACGTTTTTATATCTGGTTCAGTTACCATTTTCGATCAACAATACACATTTTATTTTCCTTTATTATTTTACAATTATTTGTATTATTGTTATTTTCGTTTTAAATAACATTTTTTTACCTTAGTTGAAATTCTATATTGATATGCAAATTTAATATTATATCCAAACTTTTATTTAAACTTCATATTTTCTTCGCAATAGACTTTAATTAATTAATTTATTTATTCTCTTTAATATAAAGAAACGTTTATTCTTCCATAAAGTCAATTTAATTAGTAATAAATTTAGTTTAGTCGTCCGGAAATTTTGAAGAAATATTTCGGCTCCCAACACTTATCTTTATAAATATATAATTCTTGCCGGTTATTATTATAAAGTATTTATATCCTCATTTAATGTTTCTTTTTATTTTCTTTTCTACGCAATATTGCGGACAATAGATTATGTTAAAGCTTAAAGGGAAGCGTTGTTAATGTTACATAACATTAATAATCTTAAGTTTTCCGGCTTTTTCCAAAAATAAGAGCGGTAGAAAAAAGTTGCAAATAAAAAAACTAAAGTTTTCGTTTTTTCCTCATTTTACTCAAACTGTCCTTCTTTTTCCCTTGCTCATAATCTTCCGAAATTGTTGATATCGCAGGTTCTGTAATAAAATTATTTTTCAGTTTTCTATTCTTGAAACGGAAGAGAAGCGCTTGTCACAAAAATTATTGGCTTTTTTGTTCTTTCGCTAGTTGCAGCAGTTGGTTGTCGAGAAAGGGGTTTAAAAACAAACTTTACTACTTCAAATTTAGAAAGACTCGAAAGTTCTCTCTTTTCCAACATAGTACTACAGAGTGTCATATGGTAAAACCAAGAAGTTATATCAGTATCTCAGAGAGAAGGTATAAGATGCCTTTGTATTCGCGCGCCATAGCCCCAGTCCCCCTTTCAAAATACAAGGGGGGACGTAAAAGGAGGCGCCGGGCTATTTCGCCTCTCCTCAGTCGGAAAATATGACTGTAATTTTCGTCACTCGCGTCGTCGCGCTGACGTGAGTTTTCAAGAACCAATGAGATGCTGGCTGGTTGTAATTTAGAGGCGGGGATTAACTCCTGACCTACGTACGTTTGGACTGGAGATAAAGCTCGAAATCTGGCGAATTTATACCTTCTCTCTGAGATGCTAGATATAACTTCTTGGTAAAACTAAACCGGCACAGAGAACGGCAGGCCTACTCTCGAATTAATACAACAAAAGTGCGGAAACATTCCCTGAATTAATTTTAGGCGCGTTTGGGCTGGGCTTGCTTTTGTAGGGGAGCTGGATATTGCATACCCCTGATGACTCGCGTGATTTTATGAGACTGAAACTTACTTTTATATAACAGGCCTTGCAGACATTCACCCCTTCAATTTTTCTGTATGGCGTGAATCCTTCGAGGGCCTCGCATTCTCCCGGACATACTGAAAAGGGGGGGGGGGGCAAATGCGGGTTAACGCGAGTTACAGTTTCAGTTTATGGGCAATAAATAATCTTACTGTTGTCCCCGCGATGTTCCAACTTCAGTGGTTCTCTTTTCATAATTGGTCTCCGTTTCGACTTCTTGCTCTTTTTAACCCCTAAAATAAAATGAAAATATATTGAAGGAGGGACGAGTGAAAACGTCTCTCGTCGTGTAATGATATTGAGATTCAAAACTAGATGTTCATGGCCTAACTTGGAAATATTTTTTCCAATTACTAAGTGGTCGACCCTAGATCATATATAGCTAGTAAACTGAAGCCTAAATCAGCCTTATTCCTGATCAGCGCCATCTACCCATAGCGGTGACTTTGAGAACTACTGTAAGCGGCAAGCCAACCAGATGTCGCTAAAATCTGGTGACGTCATTTTTGGTAAGACCCCGAGAGTGCCCGTCACTGACGTCACCAGGTTTTAGCGACATCTGATTGGCTTGCCGCTTACAGTAGTTCTCAAAGTCGCCGCTATGGGTAGGTGGCGCTGATCAGGAATAAGGCTAATTGGCATTCAATTAGGCTGAGAGATAAAACCAAATGTTAAGCAAAATCTCGAAACCTTGATTAAATCATTATCCCGTTCACAAGCTCTTTTAGATAGTTTTATAGTTACATAGACACGTATTACCTCTTTTTTTAAGCCGGGGTATTTCAGCAATGGTTGTAGTTTCATTTACGTTGGGAACTTGGGTCTCCAAGGTTTCAATGTTGTGAAGGTTACTAGATATTGTAGCATCGTTACTAGATATTCTAGCATCGAGGCTAGAAATTTTCGCTTGGAGATTATTTATTGCGTCATTCATGGTCATCAGCTTATCGAGTACCTAATAAATAATGAAAAGAACCGTATGTTTTAATGGGATCTAGAGAGTCGGTCTAGTTTGTTCCCTGCAGCCAATAATCACGTGAGCCTCACTCTAACCTGGTATTAAATTAGCAGTCTTATTCCTGATCAGCGCCATCTACCCATAGCGGTGACTTTGAGAACTACTGTAAGCGGCAAGCCAATCAGATGTCGCTAAAATCTGGTGACGTCACTGACTGGCACTCTCGGGGTCTTACCAAAAATGACGTCACCAGATTTTATCGACATCTGATTGGCTTGCCGCTTACAGTAGTTCTCAAAGTCACCGCTATGGGTAGATGGCGCTGATCAGGAATAAGGCTGATTGCGCTTATATTGTTAAAAAGGAAAACCCCGACCCGATTTTCCGGGAGTTTTTTTCGCAACCCGACCCGACAAAAATCTCACCCAGTACAGGGAAGGAAATGAATGAAATTAATTAATAACGAGCTTTTCAAAGACAAGCCGATACCGCGCCCAGCCGTACCAAATGAAATACTAGTAGAATCCATTCAACTCACCTTGAATGTGCATTTTTTTTGATGGTTCAGGTATCCGTTTAAGGATTTGTATATTTTCTCACACTCGCACGTAAGTTGTTTGTCTTTTTTCAATGTCGTTCGCAAAAATGCGCGCTCTTGTTTCTCCGCAATTTCTGTATTATAAAGTTTAAAACACGAGTGTATGATCCTTGATATTCCGCACTTTTGTTAAAAATTCGGTTCACAAATTATGTAACGCAATATTTGGCCCATTTTAGAAAAACCGAGGAGGGTCACGGACTTGCCTACGATTTGTAAAGTCACATTTTCAGAATGTAGCCCCCCCCCCACCCTCGTGTTACATAATTTGTGATCAGTCGACCCTATGGACAAGTTGAAACTAATCGATCCAAACAGACTAACGCGCTTCCATTATTTTCAAATTAAGATTAATTACCATCATCTTCATATTCAAAGCTCGACATTTTGAAGATTATTGTTCTTGAAATTAAAAACTGTTCGCATAAACTGTAAATAAATAAATAATGAATGTCAAGTTGAAAAAATTATATTAATTCCAAAAATATTTCGAATAATCTGAAAATAACTACCTAATTTTGCTAAGTTTATATTCAGAATTAGTTTATCTAACTATTATTAACGCTATTCAGCATTTAATCGCGATTAAAAGCTATTTTAATTGCTTATTGTAATGTTTGATTGCATAAATAATATTTATTACAAAAATATTTCTACATATCCGAAAATAATTACCCAATTTCGCTCTATTTCTAGTCATAATTAGTTTATCCAGGAATAGATTTAATTGTAGAAGTAGGAATGGAGAATACAGTAATCTATTTCAATTCGGGGGGAAAGGAGCGATTTTGAGGCGGGGTTTCGCTAGTCCCCGCCTAGGCGCCATATTGTGCGGGAAATTTAGCATAGAATTCTTCAGCGGCCCGCACGGAGGGAGGGTGAAAACCGGCTCCGTTTATTGGCAGGCTCAACTGTGACGTTTCCCCCCTTTAACTGGTATAGCTCTATTCTCTAACTGCATTTGGATCGTTCCTAATGCGGCAATTCTCGGGTAGGTGGCGCTCGCATCCGGGACAAACGTCTTAATACATTACTATGGGGAAACTATGGCTTAAAACTGCACTTTTTTATCGGAATTTTTCTATATTTTTTAGATATTTTAGGAATCTAATTTTTACATATGATATATTATAGGGATAGAACCAAGTTTTTTCATCTAGTATAAGCTGCATTTGGTTACGTATAAAAAAAGTATGCCTAAAATTATGTGGTGTACGTAAAAAGTCTGAAAAAAGATTTTAATTACGGAAAAAGAACGTTATAAGTTTAAAATTTTAAACTATACATGGGCACCCGCCAACTTGTTTATCCCCGTTGTTTCGTCACAACGGGATGCGATCCTATTGGTACTTGGTAGCAGTGAGCGCAAAAATAAAAATAAAAAATAAAATATTCACACTTTATGATTAAAAAGTTTCGGATATAATGGGCATATCATAAAAATAAATTATTAAAAATGGGTTTGACGTTCTTTTTATATTTATGCGGTATACTTTTAATTAATCATGCGATTTTAATTTTTTTTTATATATCCTTTGGTGGCGAAAAATACCCGCGGGGAATTTAAATTAAAGAAAGAAAAAAAAAGGTCAGGGGGTCAAACACTTTCTTCTGGTTTATTTCTATACCGAAATAAATGGGAATTTGTTTACTGGTTGATTATTGTTGTATAGCGCAGTTATGTAAATGTATTTTAATACGGTATTTATTTATTTTTACACCCCCCCCCCCCGAGTGAATTATCTAGGAACGACACTCGCGACCCATCCAAAACAATGTGAAATATTCTAAATAAATTCCCCGTACTAATTTTTGGTATGAATCATGCCATGCAATAAGCTATACAAAAAATACACTCTGACTAAATGGGATGCAAATCATGCAAACCTGAGACTAACGTAGGCCAAGGAGTAGTATATCGGGCCCACACCACACCCCATCCTGAATTCCCGTTAGCTGCTTCGGTGCATCAAAGAGGATAGCATCCCACACTTTCCCCTAATATCCACGCTTTCCCTCTCTTCTTTAAAAAAAAGTTCTTAAATGTAAACAACTAAACTTGCGAGCAGCCTAACTGCTCCTCCCTGTTTCAAAAGGGATTCACTGTATGTGAAAAGGAAATAAATATTCATTCATTCATTCATTGTATTCCCCTTTAGAAACCCCCCCCCCTTCTAAATAGAAATATTTTTAAACTCGGTGGCGCCATCTAGACTCAATACTAGAAATATTTCCTACTCCTAGCGACACCAAACGGCTGTTTTTAAGAACCGTCAAATTTTAAATTTGCGCGGTCGATCCAATAGTAACGGTTTTTGAACTGAATGAATATTATTTAATCCGAGCACTTAAATATTAGGGAAATTTCTATCACGATCATTTAAATAAAAACTTTTGTTTTTACATTAATGTTAGCCTACAAAATACTTCAAAACTCAAACAGAAGAAAATATTCCAATTTTCTAAAGCATCCAATAATTTTTAACATAAAAAATAAAATTAATTAAAAAAAATGAAATTAATTAATTTGTAAATCTCTGTAAAAAGTTGGAATATTTTCAATGGCATCAACTAATTCTCGAGCTGTTCTCAATAAAGGAGCAAAAAAAAATTTAATATATAAATACATGTATACCCCTATAAATCCAACTTTTCTGTACTGCCAAAAGCCCAAGTGGGCCTTAGCGCTGCATTCTCCCGCCAAAATCCCCTCCCCCCCTTTATGTCAGCCTTTCAGATTCCCGGCGATTTTGAAAAACCAAGGCTTACGTAGATGATTACCCAAAATCTTAATAAAAAAATTACTAACATCGGATTATCCTGACAGTTGTTGTTTTTTGATAATCTTGACTGTAGTTTTCTTTTCG
The DNA here is from genome assembly GCF_054372755.1 of Phalangium opilio. Classification (NCBI taxonomy): domain Eukaryota; kingdom Metazoa; phylum Arthropoda; class Arachnida; order Opiliones; family Phalangiidae; genus Phalangium; species Phalangium opilio. Next base: position 1,567,756 of record NW_028324189.1, read on the forward strand.
GGAGCAAAAATCCACTGGTTAACCTTTTTTTTTTTAATTTTCATAAATTTTTTTAACAACGTCAAAACGCGTCTTCACTTGCTGAGACAAAAATCCCAACTGAGGCGGCAAAATCCCAGTGATTTGATTGGTTGGCCGCCAAATTAATAAAAAATTATTTTTCTGATTTTTAAAACTGTATATTTTTGGCATAATTTTAATAGTTTTTCTTCTTTTATTACACAAAAGTAAATAGTACTTCAAAAAATCTGGAATTTAGGGTCTAATAATAATTTTTTTTTGAAAAGTTGCAACTTTTCTCAAAGCCTTGTCCCCTCCCCCCCCCAATCTACCGAAACTTAATGGAATTTATTAAAAATCATAAAAATAATTAAAAACAATAAATACAAGCAAGCTAGTGGTGGAGAATTAATGTACAAAATTTATTAAGCATATTCTAACAATCAATCACTTTTACAAGAAACAGAAACAGTGGTTGGAGCGTGTAATTTACTAATTAATCTTCCGTTAACAGCCAGGGTAACGGGAGACGAGAGACGAATATTAGTAAATTCCAGCTTCTAAAATGGGAAAATTATGAATTAAACACTTAATACACATAATAAAATACCTAATAAACACCCTTGATTATGCAAATCACCTTATCATCACGCGAAACTGACACATTTTGTACAAATGGGTCAGGAATTGCTACAGAATCTGCAATAACAACCCCCTTTCCCATCCGCTTGGTTATATACAGATACTGACACGCAAGTTTCCTCCTCGTCAATCATGCAAAAAGTACTGCAAAAGAATAAGTAAAAAAAGATTGGTTGAAAACATTTTTATTGCATTTTTTTGCAAAACATCCATAAAATTCAAAGGTTATCGCAACAATAAATAGAAAAGTAACAAAGACTAACAAATGGAACTGGGTTTGGTATGTGACAGACAACTTTCCCAAGGATTACCACACCAGGGTTGGCACCTTCTTTAAGCTGAGATATGTTTTTCTTTTCTCTCACTTTGACATCAGTGTTAGCAGCGGTACTAGAGCTAAATTTAGTTCCATATGGTCCAATATGATGAGGTTTGATGCTTTTAATCATACTACGAAGCTGTCTGGCTTTCAGACAACCTTTCCGCTTTGTCATGGTACTAATTTGTTCCAAGTAACGAAGTAGTTCTTTAGATTTATCATCTGGTTCTGACCAAAGTGGGTCATAAGCCGTAGCTCTTTTATAAGCATCTAATGCCTCTTGATATGATCCTTCGTATCTTAATGCCTTGTAAATGATAAAATATAACAACTTTCATTGGAAAAATAGCCAGAACTCATCCTGATTTACATTTAAATCAAGCTACCGTAAGATAAAGGCATTTTTACTTATGGTAGCTTGATTTAAATGTAAATCAGGATGAGTTTTGGCTATTTTATCTTCTAACTAATAGGCCTAGTAAATTATTAAAATTAGAAATAGACAAGTATAAATAATTAAAAAGTGGTGTTTATTTCATATTATGGTTAACTTAAAAAGGAGGCTTACAGCTTTAGTATAGGCTTGCACGCTTTGTTTTAATATTTTGGAATTTTGATTAGCTAAAAAAAATTAATTGAGATTGGCATTCGCGATGCAGTACCATGAAAGTCCATCACTCATGTCTAGTTGCAAAGCTTCTTTCGCGATTTCTAAACTTTGGTGAATATTTTTCAATTTCTCTTCGGGTGTCAATCCGAGTTGCCTCAAAATCATTGATAAAGATTGGAGGGAAACTTTATTTCTTTTAAAGTTAAATAAATTATGATTGCAATAAAGAATCAAAGAAAAACAAATTCAGGGTTGCCACAGAATTTTCAGAACCAAATTCCCTGACTTTTCCAGGTTTTCCCTGACCTTTTTCTGAGATTTTCCCTGACCTTTTTAGGCCAAAAGTGTAAATGTTTATAGCAGTTTTAAGTGCTTCTAATTAAATAAACTCGATCTACATTAAGTTTTCCAATGTATTTATTTGTTGCACCAAAATGAATAAGAAATATTTTAATTAACAGTCTAAGAGATGTTTTTAAAGGCATTTACTTTATAAAAACAATTTCAGACATTTTGAATTATTACTCCGGAGTTTTCTGTGTTAAGAGAGGGTAAGGAGAAACTTTCATTACTCTTTCAATAAAGACTTATCCCCAGAAATTTTACCCACCAAAATCAAATTCCCTGACTTTGCTGAAATTTTTAAAATTCCCTGACTTTTCCCTGATCTTTTGGGCCCATTTTTAAATTCCCTGACTATTCCAGGTTTTCCCTGACCCATGGCAACCATGAAATTGGTTTTTTGATTTTTCCTTAGACTAAGAGAATGATCAAAACTTTTGTTTCTTTCTTAAAATTTTTAAAGTTAGAAAAAATGTGTTTGTAATAATAAATCTTTCTTAGACTAAGAAGTGTTACTTATTGGATTCGAAAGAGTTCCTGAATTTTTATTTTTTGTTCTAATTTCTGTTTGTTTCTTTGATGTACCTTATGCTTTTGGGGGGTTGCACACAAGCCGATTTGGCTTAGCGACCAGGGCTCTACATAAGGATATTTTTTTTAGTAGTCAGCCTGACTAGTGAGCCCCCCTATCCCAATTTTTTTTAGTAGTCACTGACTAGTGAGACGCATGGTTTACGAATACTTGGGACATTTTTTTAACTAGTCAAGTTGACTAGTGAACCCCCAGATTTCGATTTATTTTAGTAGTCAAGGCATTTTTCTTAGTAGTCAAATGCCTTGACTAGTGCCTTATGTAGAGCCCTGTTAGCGACCCGATCCCTCGGTTCGAAATAAATAAATAAATAAATATTTGGGGCATTTTTTCAAAAACGCATGCCACACAGGCACACCTTGGTATTAAGCCTTGGTTCTTACCTTTGATTCTGTCATTTCTGCTCAGTTTTCGATGTAAACGTATTAGTTATTAAGTATGACCGAACTATAGAGTTTATATGAATATAAAGTTGTCATAAGATCGTTTTAATTAACTCAATTAATTACTTTAAATTACAATTTTACTATTTTGACAAGCCCACATAATGTAAATGACAGATAAGAAAAAGCAGACGAACCGAACGTTACAAATTGCTAGCGCCACCAGCGGGCAGAATTATAAGCTTCAGATAATAGCTAGACTGCAGACTTAGAAATAAGGATAATTTTTAAACTAGTCCTTGGGACCAGTGACCCCCCCTAGTGTCCTAAATAATAAACTGGTCTCCGGAGTGGTCCCAGCCTTTGTTCTCCTATAGATTTGCAATTAATAAACTGGTCCCGAGGACCAGTAACCCCCACTCTTTGAATTGGCCTTATTCCTGATCAACGCCACCGAGGGGTAGCGGCGACTTTTGGAACTATAATAATACGGTAGCCAATTACAGGTGGCGGTGGAGTCGATGGACTCTGATGGAGATCTGTTATTTTCTATGTTTTGTTGATCTTTCCGAATCATGTGAATAGCCAAGGCTTAACGAGCGATATGGTTTCAAAAGTATTAAAAGTTGATTTTACCTTTCTTATTCTGTCTAATATTATGAAATAAGACTTTCGGAGTAAGTTTTCATTCTGTTTTGGTCTATTTGGAGATTATTAGGTCAATAATAATTAGTTAAAACATGTTTTTTTGAAGTTGAAGCGGTAATAATCAAAACATAGAAAATAACAGATCTCCATCAGAGTACATCGACTCCACCGCCACCTGTAATTGGCTACCGTATTATTATAGTTCCAAAAGTCGCCGCTACGCCTCGGTGGCGTTGATCAGGAATAAGGCCAATTAAAAAACTAGTCCAAGCAATTAATAAACTGGTTTTGGACCAGTGGACGTGTGCTATTTCTAAGTCTGAGCTAGAGTGGCCTTTGCGTTAACCTGCCTATTGGGGTACGTGCTTCTGCTTATAGAGTGCTGTCAGAAGCGCCGGTGTGACGTCACCCATGCTGTTTTCCCATAAAGAAAAAACGGTAACTGTCATGGCCACCCATTGCTAAACGCAGATTCGTGACGTTTAACCTTGGAAATGACGTCACAACTAACAGCACTCTATCAGCTCCGAGCTTCGGACTGAAGAGCCCCTTTCATTTCCGTTTTCCATTGAGTATTTTTACTGTATTGATAGGGAGGAGTTGCCTTAAGATTGAATTGAAACGTTGTTAGATCTTGAAATATTGCTCCATGGTGGTAGAGTACTTACTACTTAGTACTTACTTAGTCCATTCCTATGAACTTTCTTGCCTGCAGCGCAGCCTCCAGAGTCGTCTGTCAAATTTGTCGACTGCATCTTCAACATAGTCGGTGAATTAAATTAATTTCCCTAATCCAGTGGGTTGAATATAAAGTTTAATTTGATTACGAAGTAATTATATTGATTTTTGTACATTGAGGATTGAATTACGTACAGCATGGTAAGCCGTTTTTTTCAGCCACTTAGATAATTGTCAGTATCAAATAATTTGAAAGGAGGATTTTATTCTCTTTAAGCTTTTCTACTCATTTTTCAAGTCATTAGTTGGCAAAGACGTTGTGGTAGAGTTGAAAAATGACCTCAGGTAAATGATCCTGATGTATTGCCTCCCCTTTTCAACTAATACGTTGACCCTTAGCTGATCAAGGCTTATACTTATCTTTATTCTTCCATCTTTGGTTGCATTTCTATAATCTTTACAATAGCATTTGTGGAACATTGCATTCTGTTGACCAGTACCTCAATATTAAATTAACTGATATCAATGTTACGGATCCTGAAAAATATCCACACATGGTAAAAATATTTAACCATGCAAATTGGATTAGTTCCATAAAATAATTGAAATAATTTTCAGCTTTCAGTCAAAAATTGTTTCATAAGGGGTTCAGTTGTTCGTTATGTTCAACTACCTGCGGATGAAGTTGATACTCAATTGTTGCAAGATGCTGCTAGAAAAGAAGCGGTGCAAAGCAAACAATAATAAAAAAAAAACTAAAAAAAAAAAACAAATCATCTGTAAATTTTGCATATTTTTTATTAAAATACATAAAATGCTACAATAAATAATTGAATATCTCTGAATTATAGACATTTATTTATTCTTTCTCTATCACTTCTATACATGTCATATCTGTAGATGGAAACTTTAACACTTTTTCACCTTTAGCTTCTAATATATCTTCAATGTTCCTATTAAACAATTAAAATTATGTTAAATTTTTTTTTATATATATATAATTATATGCCTCACCTTTTTTCACCCATATCTGTAAACCAGTTTAAATTATCAGCAATTAAATGCCTATTATTGCAACCATGGCAAGTAACTATTACAACACCTTTCTCATAGGCTAGTTTAGATATAAACTTAGTTACTCTGACATTACACACTTTACAAGTAAAGGCCAAGTATTTCTTGCTTTGAATTTGTACAAATTCTACACTATTAGTTGGGGGTGTAACGTCCGAACTACAGTAACGATTTTGCATAAAGTTCGTGACCCTTAAACTACAGGGTAAAGGACCCTTGGAGCTGAGTATGCTTAGGCCTAATCTGATTTTCGAATAATTTACATTTTGAAATAAATTTCTGGTACAGTTCAAACTATTACCACCACGAAATTTGTGAAATCCAGACAAAAATAATCTCGCCCTGACGTTCATTTTGCGTTTTTAATTAGAGAAACTTTAAAAATTTCGTTCTATTCAATTTTTTTTTTTTTTTTTTTTTTTTGAGGTTTCAATGCGATAGGGTCTATGGACCGCGGCAAGGATGTGATTATTCAGGTTTCAGTAGGAGTGTAAGCAGGGGAAGGAAATGAGGTTTACTTGGGAGGTGACGGGCGGGGTGTGGGGGTCAAGTCACCTCCGGCGGACACGGGGCAGTCGGCACCTATAGGGTAGGATCGCCGACATGTGTCGTATTCCCTCAAACTTTGCCGCCCAGTAGCTTGGCTTACAGGAGTGCGCCACACTCCCGGCCTTCTATTCAATTTCGTATGTCACTCATACGCTACTATGGAGTCCATTTTGGTTCAAAGTTCATCGACACCAACTTCAGTTCTAAGCTCCACCCCCTTGCTCATCGTTATCCAATGAAAAGTTGCGTTTACAAGTTGGGGAAGTATAAATATCACTATTTCACATTAGTCTTCGGATTATCATGGTGGAAGAATACTACGGACAGTTATTTTCTATAGTTATCGGCGTATTTTGGGTGAAGCCAAACCCGATAGTTGACAAGGGAGAGACGGGGCATAGAAATCAATTGTAAAATTTTTGCGAAAAATATCCAGCTGATGTTGAGTGAAGTCGTCGAGAGCGTTAGCAGAATTTGAAAGTAATGATCGCTTGAATTTGTGTGAATAAAAGGAAACCCTAGGGTTTCCGACAGTGTAAAATGAACTGTCACTTTCTCGGTAAGTCCGTTTAAATTATTTGGTGGTTGGCTTAAAATATTTATTTAATTTAATTAATCGATGAATAGCTAGCAGTCTAGTTTAGTTAATCCATGGTTTACACTTACGTTATCCTTTGTTTTGTTCCTTAATCTGATTATATTCCCAATTCTTGTTTGCCATCTAGTTAAATATAACTTAGTTTATTGTTATGTCATTGTCCATTATCATAAAAATTCTTTGTCACCCGTACACTATAATGACAAAGTATATAATACCTTTACTATAAAATGGTGAGAGGAAGTCACCAACAATAAACGAACCCTTTTTAATTTTTAATATAAAAAATATCAAGCTCAGAACAATCATGAAAGATATGAGAAATGTTAATTTTGTTATCAATCTTATCAATGAACATAAGGGGTTTCCAACGGATCGGCAATTTTTTGAAGTTTTTATCCCACTCCCAAACCAATATAGGTAAAGATAACAACACAAGGGAGATGGTTTCAGTGTCGTCACCACTTTAACGCAATTTTAATCAACGCGTCTACTTAACATATTGAATATTAGTTAAAATAAGAGAGAATTAAATATGGGATTCTGCTTACAACTTAGGCTTCTATTATGGAAAAATTTTACATTGAAAAAACGGAAACCGGTAAATTATTTATTGTTTTCAGTGTTTAAAGATTATAATCAAGAATTAACATCTTTAAGACCAAAATAAATTAAAAATTCTTTTTTTTTGTATATAACAGCTTGTTTTGATGTTCGAACTATTTATACCGTTAGTTTTATTTTTTATATTATTGGGAATTAGAAAAAAACAGCCATCAAATCCTCTAGGAATGTGTAAGTCCATTAGTGACAAAAAAAACCTGAGGGGGTAGCAACCGTCATTGTTTATAATATAACTAATTATAAATATATAAATTTAAAATTTTGAATTAAAAAATGTATTTTCCATGGAACTGTGCTGTAAATTTATAACGTAGTACCCGCATTCGTTCTATGACGTATCTTTGTACCATAAGTTTATAAGATACGTTCCATATAAGTAGGACACTTCTTATACTAGTTCGAGAACGACGCCAGATTTGACTATACACTCGGTTTCGCAATCCACCTTCCTATTTAGTTAGTCTGTACTAATCCTTTGACAGCGCCTCACCACTCACCAGACGTCGCTTTACCTCGAATCTATGACGTTTTTTCTACGTCAATTCGTGTCAAGCTCTCAATAACCAGTTACAAATACAAACTTATAGGGAACATACCTTATGAACTTATGTTGTACGTCTTAACGAGTACTATACCAATTTTTAAGTAGTTTCTACCTCCTCAGACTTTTTTAAGTGTAAGAAGGTAGAAATGTCATTGTAATTGACATTTTTTATTAAATTGGCATTGACAGCGAAATTCCCCGCGTATCCTTTGCCTTCAGCCGGTGTAATTGCTGTCATGCAAGCATTCTGTGATAATAGCAATCACAATGATAGCGGATTTTCAACTTTTGAGAACAATACGTAAATTTAATTTTACATCTGTTTAATAGTAATCATTTCTATACGATGATTTCTGAGTGGTTATTATTGAACTTGTATAGCGTGACAAATTTTCTTGAAAAACTTAACAACGCGTCGCAGCATCATAATTTTTTCAAACCTGGCTTTACGCCCAGTGATATGGATCAAATACCCAGCATTTACCGATCTTTAGTCGAAGATCCCGTCGCGGTTCACGATCTGTTTTTAAACGCTGGTGATATACCTACATCATCCGTATTTATAAACGTCGAGGAGCTTGAAAATTTCTTAATTTCAAATATGTCATTTCCCGAAAATGGAATTAGACAATTTTTCAACACAACAATTAACACCAAAAAGGTGCAATTCAGCTTCGTAGCGAGCGAAGATTATTTTCCTTAGGATCTTACCATACTTTCTTATTTATTAGGTCTACGAACTAATATTTGGTTCAAAACCTCGCGAAGTTCAAAGAGTCAATGCGCGCGATATAGCCACAAAGAATTTAAGGCCATCGTCATTATCCAATCCCCCCCTTGACATTTTAACTTCCAATCAAGAATTTGTCAATTGGATCAGTAGCAACGGCGCTTCTCTTAAGCATTTGGCTTCCGTTTTAAAATTTGTCGAGAAACATCGCGGTCGTAGCAAACTATTACGGAAAACGATACTTTGGGTTCTGAACCCACAATCATCCGAACCTTCCCCCGTTATAGATACCCACGAGCTAACGAAAGAGCTTCAAGTATTGAATTTATAATTGTTAAAGGCCGACTTCCAGCGAACTGAAAACCGAGCATGGATACTAACAATGAAGCGACCGTGCCGATTTTGGAAGCCCCGCTGGGTCAAAAGTTGGAAGGGTTCTCTCTAACTGAAAGCCGTGCAATGTGGTTCTAGCGAATTGAAGATGAACAATAGAAATCCTTTTAAATGTATTTCCTCTCGAATTTTTGCTTTTACCTGAAGGAAATTCTCTATTGTGTATCTTCAGTTCGCTAGAACCACATTGCACGGCTTTCAGTTGGCTAGAACCCTTCCATCTTTTACCCCAGAGGGGATTCGAAAATCGGCACGGTCGCTCCCTTGTTAGTCTCGATGCTCGGTTTTCAGTTCGCTAGAACTCTTTCCGATGGAAGTCGGCCTTTAAATTTAACGAGTATGGAGGAGTTTTGAAAAAAAAAAAAAATCTTAACGTTCTTGAAGGATTTGGTGTTTTCCGGTGATGGAATGATCACGTTAATATGCGAGCAAAAGGGATTGACGCAACTTATAAAAGCACCTGGGCAGGAAAAGACATTGGTTCGTTAAGCCCCTCCCCTTTAATTCAGGCACATAGCATCGGGATCTTATTTACAAAAATTGCTCCTATAGGAAGAGGTTCAGAAATATTTGTGTCAAATGAACAACACGATGAAATTAAAAGTTATGGAAGAAGTTGAAAAACATTTAGATACTCGCAAACTTTCAGAATCAGTAAAGTAGTCCATATATATTTAAAAGTCTGGTGGTATAAATATTTAAATTCCCACTCTTCGATCGTATAGTTGAAAGTTGATCAGTGGAATTTAACCATCGCCCGAAATCGCGTCAAAGCATTGATTACTGACGTGAGTTGTAAAAACTTGGTCAACTTGACGCGTGGTAAAAATATATATCGTTGCAGTTGGAAAAATTTCAAAAATTTGAAACAACTCTTCGTAAAATGAGCGAGCTCGCTATGGCCCTTCCCCAAGACGCTTGCGATGATTTAAACGCGACTAGCAGCAGCTACTTTAACGAAACTGAAACGGTTACCAAAGATTCGGACACGACAGCCCAACCTACTGAGGAACCCCCTAAAGTAGCGCAACCTCTCTCTGAAATAAATAAATAATTTTACAATTAATAAAACTCGTTAATTGGTTAATTGCTTAATTGCTTGACGCAGCAATCAAAAAGAAACCCGCAGTATGGCTTACTTCGTATCTGGCTTGGAATGCAACGAACCATTTGTGGAAAGGAGATTAAATCTTCGCAAAGTTTACCGAAAGACGGAAGTGAAATCAATTTGGGTTAGCTTGGGTAGTTTAATATTAATATTTAATTACCGACGAAAATAATTAAAACAATTTTTAGACGAACTTGGAATGTCCAAAAATCAACAAGAACAGATGGGTCTATTAGTTCACGTTCTTTACAGCAACCCCAAAGTTCTTTATAGCCCAAATAACACAGACGCTGATAGAATTATAGCGGAAGCCAATAAAACCTTCGAACTTTTGGACACGATAACTCAATACGCTAAAACAATGCTGAATGTGTCTCAAGAAATCCGCGAATTCCTTTCTTTAAATAACACAGATCATTCCTTGGCAGTTTTGCGACAGGTACTTAATTAGCCTTATTCCTGATCAGCGCCACCTACCCATAGCGGCGACTTTGAGAACTACTGTAAACGGCAAGCCAATCAGATGTCGCTAAAATCTGGTGACGTCACTGACTGGCACTCTCGGGTCTTACCAAAAATGACGTCACCAGATTTTAGCGACATCTGATTGGCTTGCCGCTTACAGTAGTTCTCAAAGTCACCGCTATGGGTAGATGGCGCTGATCAGGAATAAGGCTAATTAATTAAGTTAATCTTAATTAATTCCTCCCTCACTGTTAACGATAATTATTTTAATACTCTTAATTACGATACGAAGATTCAACAAAATTTGAAGCAACAACCTATTTTATGGCGGTTAAGTACTAGTTCGGAATTAAACGAATTTGTCAAGGGTTCGATAATAGCCGATAAAGAAACGTTCCTAAATCAGTTGGATCTGATTGATAACGCCGCTTGCAGTTGGATTTCATTGATGTCGGGTTTAAGTTTAAACGTCTTTAGGGGTTTTGGAACGGAAGAAGATTTGATATCTTATTTTAAAGAACGAGCTTATAACGATAACATCACCGTTCTGGCCAGTAAGTTAATTCGTTCTTTCAGAGTGACCGTTAAAATGACCACAGCGTGTTAAACAACTAGCTTTTTAATAAAATAACAGGCGTCATATTTGATATGAACGAAAATGGCTCATTACCAAATCACATGATATACAAAATAAGACAAAACGCTTCGTTCACTTCGACGACTAATTTGGTCCGTAAAAGATTTTGGTTTCCTGGTCCTAGAAATTGGGGATATCAGTATTATCAATTTGGATTTGTCTGGATTCAAGACATATTAGAAAGAGCCATGATTAATCTTTACGTTGAGAAAGACGTAACTGAACCCGGTAGTTACATTCATCAGTTCCCGTATCCTTGTTACCTACAGGATCAGTAAGTTAATTCTTTGCCTCCTTTTAATTAGCGGTCTTATTCCTGATCAGCGCCATCTACCCATAGCGGTGACTTTGAGAACTACTGTAAGCGGCAAGCCAATCAGATGTCGCTAAAATCTGGTGCGACGTCATTTTTGGTAAGACCCCCACCGAGAGTGCCAGTCAGTGACGTCACCAGATTTTAGCGACATCTGATTGGCTTGCCGCTTACAGTAGTTCTCAAAGTCGCCGCTATGGGTAGGTGGCGCTGATCAGGAATAAGCTACGCTAATTAATCTTTCTCGAGTCTTTAATTAATTAATTAATGTTTAATTAAGGTTCTTATTTATGATTGAACACGTAATGCCACTTTGTATGGCGATATCGTGGGTTTATTCCGTCGCTATGTTAGTGCAAAATATAGTATACGAGAAAGAACAGCGACTTAAAGAAGTAATTACTGTCGTATTGTTAAACACGCGATGGTCATCCGTGTTTATGAACATTTTAGGTGATGAAAACGATGGGTATGAACAACGCCGTTCATTGGTTGGCCTGGTTCATCGCTAGTTTCACCCAAATGACCGTCACAGCGGGAATATTAACGGCGATTTTAAAATACGGTCGGGTTTTGACTTACAGCAACCCGCTAGTCATATTTTTTATGCTAGAAATATTTGTGGTTGCAAACATATCATTTTCGTAAGTTTATTGTAAGGTTACCGAAGAAGCGGAAGTGTAAGTGGTACAGTCTCAATCACTTTTTCTTAAGGTTCCTAGTGAGTAGTCTCTACTCGAAAGCCAAGCTAGCAGCCGCGTGCGCCGGCATCATTTATTTCCTAACTTACGTTCCTTATATGTATATCGCCGTGCGTGAAGAAGCTGCGCATGATCATATCCCAGCGTGGCTCAAGAGTTTGGCAGTAAGATTTTAATTACTCCTTGAAACGGAATAGGCGACAATAGGGGGTAAATTTTCTGTAAAATGCCCGTTCAATACATTTGTCGTGAGCCTTTGATATGTACGACGTGCTCTTTCGATGGTTTGACGTGCCCGTCTTGGGAGGTTTGACGTGCCCGTCTTGGGAGGTTTGACGTGCCCGTCTTGGGAGGTTTGACGTGCCCGTCTTGGGAGGTTTGACGAGCGCGTCTTAGCCGGTTGACGAGCGCGTCTTAGCCGGTTGACGAGCCCGTCTTGGGCGGTTGACGTGCCCGTCTTGGTCTTGGGCGGTTGACGTGCCCGTCTTGGTCTTGGGCGGTTGACGTGCCCGTCTTGGTCTTGGGCGGTTGACGTGCCCGTCTTGGTCTTGGGCGGTTGACGTGCCCGTCTTGGTCTTGGGCGGTTGACGTGCGCGTCTTGGTCTTGGGCGGTTGACGTGCGCGTCATGACCGGTTGACGTGCGCGCCTTGGGCGGTTGACGTGCCCGTCTTGGGTGGTTGACGTGCGCATCATGGCCGGTTGCCGTGCGCGTTCGATATACACCATAAGCCTATCTAATTGCCTATATTTTTGAAAAATGTGATGTAAATTAGTATTCCGAATTTAGTTTTTATTGTAAAACATGTGTCAAAATGGTGACGGGGGGTTTGATTGCAATGGTTTGTACCACTCAGTGTCTCTTATCCACAACTGCCTTTGGTCTTGGAGCCAAGTACTTTGCCTTTTACGAAGAAGTGGGGGTAGGAGTTCAATGGTCGAACATGGCCAAGTCACCCGTTGAGGATGACGAATTTAGCCTTCAGAATGTAGCTGTTATGATGGTTACCGATACATTTTTGTATTCGGTACTGGTTTGGTACATAGAAAATGTCCATCCAGGTAATTTAAACGGTTCTAAATGAATGTACGAATGAAATGGATGTTCAACGTTAGGCTTATTCATTTAGGCGCGTATGGGTTGCCAAAACCGTGGTATTTCCCTTTCACTAAAAGCTATTGGCTCGGAATAAACACTACTAAGACTGAGAAAAGCTGCGGTTGTATCGGAAAATGTTGGAAAATGATACGTCGTAAAGGTCTTTCGGTTATCGAAGACGATCAGTCTTGCGCAATGGGAAACAGAGCTGGTATTTTGATGTCTTTATAGTTCGTCTGGAAATTACTCGGGCTAATTACCTCAATCGCTTTTAGATGACGCTCGGTATTTTGAGAGCGATCCATCGCATCTACCTCTTGGTGTTTGCATTGATAACTTAGTTAAGGTATGACGCGATCGGGAATGTTCTTGGAATCAAGCAAACAAAAGTTGTTGGGTTTTTTTTATGTTAGGTTTACAAAACTGGTCGAAAGTTGGCTGTTAATAGGTTAAGTATAAATCTATACGAAGGTCAAATAACGTCATTTTTGGGTCATAATGGCGCCGGGAAAACAACAACAATGTCCATACTAACTGGATTGTTCCCGCCTTCATCCGGTTTCGCCACAATATATGGTCACGATATTCGGACAGATATGGATATCATTAGACAGAGCATGGGAATGTGTCCTCAGCATAATGTATTATTTGAAGAGTAAGTACCTGACTTTTGCTCCAGTCTCTCGCGTAACGGGACGACGTCGTAATTAGGTGTCTCTCGCGTAACGGGACGACGTCGTAATTAGGTGTCTCTCGCGTAACGGGACGACGTCGTAATTAGGTGTCTCTCGCGTAACGGGACGACGTCGTAATTAGGTGTCTCTCGCGTAACGGGACGACGTCGTAATTAGGTGTCTCTCGCGTAACGGGACGACGTCGTAATTAGGTGTCTCTCGCGTAACGGGACGAAGTCGTAATTAGGTGTCTCTCGCGTAACGGGACGACGTCGTAATTAGGTGTCTCTCGCGTAACGGGACGACGTCGTAATTAGGTGTCTCTCGCGTAACGGGACGACGTCGTAATTAGGTGTCTCTCGCGTAACGGGACGACGTCGTAATTAGGTGTCTCTCGCGTAACGGGACGACGTCGTAATTAGGTGTCTCTCGCGTAACGGGACGACGTCGTAATTAGGTGTCTCTCGCGTAACGGGACGACGTCGTAATTAGGTGTCTCGCGCGTAACGGGACGACGTCGTAATTAGGTGTCTCTCGCGTAACGAGACGAAGTCGTAATTAGGTGTCTCTCGCGTAACGGGACGACGTCGTAATTAGGTGTCTCTCGCGTAACGGGACGACGTGGTAACTAGGTGTCTCTCGCGTAACGGGACGACGTGGTAACTAGGTGTCTCGCGCAACGGGACGACGTCGTAATTAGGTTTCGTCGTCAATCCTTTTAAGATTAAAATTGCTTAATTAAATATTTAGGTTATCAGTTGAGGAGCATTTATGGTTCTACGCTAGACTGAAGGGTTTACCTCAGAAAACAATCGCGTCACAAGTTGAAAAGTAAATTCAAAATAGAATTATTTTAGTCCCCCTTGGCTTAAATTTCAATGTTTGCAAACAGAATGATTGAAGACTTAAATTTGCCATTAAAAAGACATAGTAAAGTTAATTACTTATCGGGTGGAATGAAAAGAAAGTTATCCGTAGCCATAGCGTTCGTTGCTGGCTCTCAAGTCGTGATTTTGGACGAACCAACCGCGGGTGTCGATCCATACTCCAGAAGAGCTATTTGGGATTTGATTCTCAAATACAAGCGAGGTAAGATAGTACGCGCCGCGATGTCTCTTAGTCTTAGGTAATTGTAATTGTAATTATATCGTGTAATTGGCGGGTAGGGCGCACAATATTGTTGTCAACTCATCATATGGACGAAGCTGATATATTAGGGGATAGAATAGCGATCATATCACACGGACAGTTACGTTGTTGCGGATCCTCGCTATTTTTAAAGAATAATTTAGGAGAAGGATATCATTTATACGTTGTAAAGAAACCCGTTAATGGCAAGAATGATGGCGTCAGAGGTAAGTGTCGCCTATACTCTTTTGTTGAAGCCACGTAGCCATTTTGGGGGCAACCTTAGTCCGTCGCGAATTAGCCTTATTCCTGATCAGCGCCACCTACCCATAGCGGCGACTTTGAGAACTACTGTAAGCGGCAAGCCAATCAGATGTCGCTAAAATCTGGTGACGTCACTGACTGGCACTCTCGGGTCTTACCAAAAATGACGTCACCAGATTTTAGCGACATCTGATTGGCTTGCCGCTTACAGTAGTTCTCAAAGTCACCGCTATGGGTAGATGGCGCTGATCAGGAATAAGGCTAATTACGAACAAGTAATGAAACTATGAACGAATATCGCGCGATTTACTAAATTTAGAATGCGAAGAAGAGATTGTTACAAAGTTTATAACCAGCCACGTTAGCACGGCTTATTTAGTATCCGAAAGTAAACACGAATTACATTACATTCTACCATTGTCCGAGTTACGTAAGGGAAGTTACGAGAAACTGTTTACGGCTCTCGAAAGTAATTCAGATCAATTAGGGATTATAAGTTACGGAATTAAAAACACGACTTTGGAAGAAGTCTTCCTTAAAGTCGCCGAAACAAACCAGGACTCGGAAAGTAAGTTTAGTCGTCAGCTTTTCCGTCGGTTAATTCAACTTGTGTACGTTATTAGGAACCAGTTCGAGTCGTTCGTCTAGTCCTTTAAAAATCGAGAAATTTCCAACGATAAAAAGTAGGATTAAAGTAAAGAAAAATGACAAATCCATACTTTTGGATGACCGGTCGGTCGAAACGATGGTCGAAGGGGAATACGTTAGAGAAATGGGTGACGTACAACTTAATGAGATGGGAAAAAGCGAAACTATTCATATTTGGGAACATCGTAATACCTCGGATGGAATCTTGGTTGACGTAGATCAGGACAGCGCCAATCAAAGCTGTTCATCCACTGAGGATACGCAATCGAAAGTACATTCTCAAGATGGAAATATTTCCCAGATAAGTAAGTACGTCTTAATTGTTTCGGGTAATTAGCCTTATCCCTGATCAGCGCCACCTACCCATAGCGGCGACTTTGCGAACTACTGTAATCGGCAAGCCAATTAGATGTCGCTAAAACCTGGGGACGTCAGTGACGGCACTCTCGGGGTCTTACCAAAAATGACGTCACCAGATTTTAGCGACATCTGATTGGCTTGCCGTTTACAGTAGTTCTCAAAGTCGCCGCTATGGGTAGGTGGCGCTGATCAGGAATAAGGCTAATTTAAGATTATCGCGCGAATAAAACGAGAACTTTGTATGACGATTATTTAGTCGAGCAACTCGAGAAAGCGGGTTCTTATAGAGTAGAAGGGAATCTGCTATTGCTACAACAATTTTCGGCTATTCTGATGAAACGATATTATTGTACGCGGAGAAATTGGAAGGGATTATTCTCTCAAATACTTCTACCGGCGTTTTTCGTTAGTATCGCCATGTCTGTAGCTTTAACGGCTCCAAAAATCGAAGATCTCCCGCCTTTAATTCTAAGTCCGTCTCAATATTACAATTACACCCAACCGGAAGGAAACGTTATACCCTTTTCTAATAACTATCAAGACCTTCGTACCCCCAGGTTAGTTAATTGGCCATATGTCTAATCAGCGCCACTAGCGGATGGTCTGAGAACTACTCCCATAGAGTCTAGGTATA
The DNA here is from genome assembly GCF_054372755.1 of Phalangium opilio. Classification (NCBI taxonomy): domain Eukaryota; kingdom Metazoa; phylum Arthropoda; class Arachnida; order Opiliones; family Phalangiidae; genus Phalangium; species Phalangium opilio. Next base: position 1,584,511 of record NW_028324189.1, read on the forward strand.
TTTAAGCGGGTTTGCAGAATTTCCGTCAGATGGCGCGGCGTTCGAGCCACCTGGCGGAAATTCTGCAAACCCGCTTAAATATACGTAGTCTCTATGGGAGTAGTTTTCAGACCATCCGCTAGTGGCGCTGATTAGACATATGGCCAATTAAACAATTATTTTTACCCAACCTTTACTTAATTAAAATTAAAAATTAATATTTTGTAGCGGATGCGCTACTGAGCCTTCACAATCACACTTAGCTAAGCTTATGTCCGGCTCCCTTTGATCTCTAATCTTAAGTTTTTTATATGAAGACTTTTTAACCTCACAATAGATTAGGTGAACACTAGGTGGCGTCTCATATTGCACCTTTGGTGAGCGCCCCCTATATTGAGCCAGGCCTATTGCTAGGGCTATATAAAGTCAGGTCAGCTGTGCTTTACAGTCAGTGTACAGTATCATCTTAGTGCAGTCTGTTAGGCAGTCTGTCTCATAAGTCATTATGATAGTATCCGGATAGAGTGGCAGTCTATCCAGGATAGTTGTTGGTGTTAGTAGGGAGTTAGTTAGCTAGTGCGGTAGGCCTTAGGCCGTATTCACCATCTAAGCTAAGACCTGTTTAGATGTAGGGTAGATTGACCTTCTACGAGGCAATCCAGTGATCAAGTCCGTAATGACTAGTTCTCGCACGTTAACTCTCTCTGTTCGTGCCATCACTTCAGTAGGCCTAAAGACGGAACTCAACTGGCTCTACTTAACCCTAGTAAGTGTTGCTTTCTATAGCTACCTCCTAAAGGCACACCTCTAGTCTGGCGCTCTCACTACCCATCCTATCAATATCATTGTAATTAGCATTATCAATTATTTTGTTATTTATTTAATCAATTATATTCTGTAACAAGTACTAACCCAAGAACCTAATAAAAGAGTTCAAATATATAGTATTCTGGTTTTGAGCTCATTGTTTCACTCTGTAACCTAGCTTTGACAGCAAATCGGTTACAGGGGGAAATAATTGGCGTATCTACCAGGGCCCAGTTAGTTTAATTTGACCACCAAATACATGGTGTTTCTGTTAGGCCCTTAGTTATTTTAGTTATTTAAAATTTATTATTTTCTATTAATTTGGCCAAGGCTTCAAGCGCTTTCCGTTTGTTAAGCCTAATTATCCGTCATGTTTACATGAATGGTAGGATTCAGAACGTAATGTTAACTGCCATCACTATTACAGTGGTTAGGCCTAATCTTGTTCTACCAACATCTACACGGAGACAAGAAGTAATTATTATTAATTTATTTCCCGCATTACGTGCTATCCGTAGTATGGAACTAGTTAGGATCAGGCTTGCAAGGCATGTGTCCTGCTTGTCCCAATTAGTTTACAGTTTAATCATTACTGTAGGAATCTTTACTATATCATTCCCATGACTGATTATCCCTTAAACGGTTAGTCCTTTCATTTCGATAAACCCCACTTACAATGCGTCTACACAAAGGCTTACTCCTAATATACATATCACTGTTAGAGAGTGTTTCCTTTGTAGCTTTCGCAAGAACTAGGTTTATGAGTCATGACTAACCCTACTTTATATTAAGGTAGTTCAGTTGAGTCTGCAAATACTTAACCACTTTAAACTTACTAGTACTTAGCTATAGCTAGTACTTATCCTAATTCAATTAGATTATAGGCTTATCTCCTACTTCGGTTTATATGTTCCTTTTACATCTCATGGAACTACACCTTTAGTAGAGATAGCTATTAATTCCTTCAATTAACGTCTATATTTCTGAGTAAACTGTATTAGAGTCTCAGAAGGTTGAAAGCAACGTTGCTGTCTTTGGATGGACAGTTTCTGCCCACCCATAAAGCGTATGTTCTTGCTTGGACCATACCAGCGTTACCAGAGATAACGTCTGAGGACCTGCACAGAGGAGCATACTCCATTCATTATGCATATACCTCTTCTTCAACGATATCTGGCGACTATCATCCGGAATCAGAATCCAGACCATCACGATCTAGTCTGGAGTGGAACGCTGAGGTGCCAAGCCAAGTTGCTCAACCACCTTAACCAATTACGACATTCATATTTTGTAAGATGCCAGCCTAGGAGTGTCCCTTTTTAACGTGTGGGGGAATGTAGCGGATGCGCTACTGAGCCTTCACAATCACACTTAGCTAAGCTTATGTCCGGCTCCCTTTGATCTCTAATCTTAAGTTTTTTATATGAAGACTTTTTAACCTCACAATAGATTAGGTGAACACTAGGTGGCGTCTCATATTGCACCTTTGGTGAGCGCCCCCTATATTGAGCCAGGCCTATTGCTAGGGCTATATAAAGTCAGGTCAGCTGTGCTTTACAGTCAGTGTACAGTATCATCTTAGTGCAGTCTGTTAGGCAGTCTGTCTCATAAGTCATTATGATAGTATCCGGATAGAGTGGCAGTCTATCCAGGATAGTTGTTGGTGTTAGTAGGGAGTTAGTTAGCTAGTGCGGTAGGCCTTAGGCCGTATTCACCATCTAAGCTAAGACCTGTTTAGATGTAGGGTAGATTGACCTTCTACGAGGCAATCCAGTGATCAAGTCCGTAATGACTAGTTCTCGCACGTTAACTCTCTCTGTTCGTGCCATCACTTCAGTAGGCCTAAAGACGGAACTCAACTGGCTCTACTTAACCCTAGTAAGTGTTGCTTTCTATAGCTACCTCCTAAAGGCACACCTCTAGTCTGGCGCTCTCACTACCCATCCTATCAATATCATTGTAATTAGCATTATCAATTATTTTGTTATTTATTTAATCAATTATATTCTGTAACAAGTACTAACCCAAGAACCTAATAAAAGAGTTCAAATATATAGTATTCTGGTTTTGAGCTCATTGTTTCACTCTGTAACCTAGCTTTGACAGCAAATCGGTTACAATTTTCGTAGCAATGAACGTCATTCGAACAACGCCGATTCGCATCGACTTATCCGAACTTTAAAAATGCCTTCGGGTGTTGGTGCTACTTGCGTCTTAAAATCGGCTTTCAATCCATTTGATAATGATAAAGTTAACTTCTCTGATAGAAATTTTGATCAACTTTCCGAATACTTTGAACCAATGTGTCAAAGTGTCTTCGTTCATGGACTTCCGCGTTTAGAAAATTTTGTTCCGACCATTCCAACTGTCAGCCCTTTAGATAAAAAACTTACCAATAATAATACGTGGCCAGTTTATCCGGGTAAGTAATTAACTTTAGTTCATATTTAGATTTAGGCCAATAACTTAATTACTCTTTATTAATCTCAATTAAAATTAAAATTAAGAAACTACAAATAGTACGGAAAGATTTTACCCATTGTGCCATTGTTCCGATGATAAAACCGGTTACGTTTGTCAGGCTTACGGATATAAAGATCCACCCTTCTTTAAAGTAATTACCGGTGATAGTTTACTGGACATTAGTGGACAAAATGAACACGATTATTACTTATATACAACTGACAAATTTCGTCTTCGGAGGTAAAATCCTTGGATAGAATTAACGCCTCCCTAAGCGAATTAATTAATTAATTAATTTAAGTAATTAAAATTTAATAGATACGGAGCCTTTTCATTTGGTTTAGTTCAAGACTACGTCCCCGTTAATTTTGGCAAAGAGGCTCCGCCTTTATTTAGAAAAGTCGCTGTTAGAAATATAGCAAAGGTACGTATAACTATAAATAATTAATTTTAATTCAATTAAATTTAATTTCCGTTTAAATTAAACCACCACGCGCCCTTTCTTTTAGGTTTGGTTTAACAATAAAGGGTTCCATAGTATGCCCGCGTATATTAATAGCATGAATAACGCCATATTGAGGGCAAATTTACCTGAGAAAAAGGGGAATCCATCAGCATATGGTAATTATTATTTTTTAACTCAATTAAAAAAATCTTACACGATGTTTATTTGTTTGTTTGTTTGTTTGTTCTTCAGGCATTACTGTGATAAACCATCCAATGACGGATACCTTGTACATGCTATCACGAGATCAAATGTATTCCGTTCATATATTTATTTACCATTCCGCGTTGCATTACGTATGGTATAATTAACACTAATTATTTTGTTAATTAGTTTACAAGGCACTGACGTATTAATTGCCATATTTATCATCGTCGCTATGTCTTTTGTGCCAGCTAGTTTCGTATTATTTCTAGTCTACGAGCGTTACACCAAAGCCAAACATTTACAGTTTGTCAGTGGCGTTAACGCCGTTATTTATTGGGTTTCAAACTATTTTTGGGACATGGTAATTAATTAATTAATTAATTAAGTCGATTTAATTAATTAATTAAGTCGATTTAATTAATTTTAAATATTAATTATTAATTTTTTAGTGTTCTTACGTGGTACCAGCCACTTGTTGCGTCCTTATTTTACTCATTTTTGATATACCAGCTTACGCCAGCCATAAAAATTTCCCGGCTGTAGTTTCCTTATTTCTAGTCTATGGGTAAGGAAAATAAGAAAAAATTTATATTTATATTAATTTATTTAGGCGTAGGTAAAGACTAATTTAATTGGACGTACGTTTTTGATTGGTGTAGGTGGTCTATTACGCCCGTTATGTACCCAGTGTCATTTTTATTCAAGGAGCCCAGTTCCGCTTATATTTTTCTTATAGTTATTAATCTCTTTGTCGGGATAACTTGCATCGTTACCAGCTTTCTGTTGGAAGTCTTTTCGGAAAATGCCGTAAGTTTTTGTTGTTTTTATTGACGACATCAGTCGGTGTGGTCCACCGTCCATGTGACCTTCAAGAACGGGACCTTATTGAGGAGCCCAGTCGGTGTGGTCCACCTTCCCAACCGGGACCTTATTGAGCCCAGTCGGTGTGGTCCACCGTCCCAAACGGGACCTTATTGAGCCCAGTCAGTGTGGTTTACCGTCCAATGACCCTTCCCAAACGGGACCTTATTGAGCCCAGTCGGTGTGGTTCACCGTCCAATGGCCCTTCCCAAAAGGGACCTTGTTGAGCCCGGTCGGTGTGGTCCACCGTCCACGTGACATTCCTAAACGGGATCTTATTGAGGAGCCCAGTCGGTGTGGTCCACCGTCCAATGACCTTCCCAAACGGGACCTTATTGAGCCCAGTCGGTGTGGTCCACCGTCCAATGACCTTCCCAAACGGGACCTTATTGAGCCCAGTCGGTGTGGTCCACCGTCCAATGACCTTCCCAAACGGGACCTTATTGAGGAGCCCAGTCGGTGTAGTCCACCGTCCAATGACCTTCCCAAACGGGACCTTATTGAGCCCAGTCGGTGTGGTCCACCGTCCAATGACCTTCCCAAACGGGACCTTATTGAGGAGCCCAGTCGGTGTGGTCCACCGTCCAATGACCTTCTCAAACGGGACCTTATTGAGCCCAGTCGGTGTGGTCCACCGTCCAATGACCTTCCCAAACGGGACCTTATTGAGGAGCCCAGTCGGTGTAGTCCACCGTCCAATGACCTTCCCAAACGGGACCTTATTGAGGAGCCCAGTCGGTGTGGTCCACCGTCCAATGACCTTCCCAAACGGGACCTTATTGAGGAGCCCAGTCGGTGTGGTCCACCGTCCAATAGCCCTTCCTAAACGGGACCTTATTGAGGAGCCCAATCGGTGTGGTCCACCGTACAATGACCCTTCCCAAACGGGACCTTATTGAGCCCAGTCGGTGTGGTCCACCGTCCAATGGCCCTTCCCAAACGGGACCTTATTGAGGAGCCCAGTCGGTGTGGTCCACCGTCCAATAGCCCTTCCTAAACGGGACCTTATTTGAAAATATGAAATATTTTCAGTATTTGGGTCAAGTTCATGGCATCTTAAAATCAATATTTCTGATGTTCCCCAATTATTGCTTGGGTCGAGGACTCATGGACATTGCCTTTAACGAATATCAAAACTACTTTCTTTTTAAAACGGGTAAAATGAACAAATATATATAATATTGTTCCGCTTCCCCGTGCATGGTGGTCCTAATTGCGTTTCCTTTTCCGTACGTGTTTTGCGTTTTAGGCCAATACGAAAAAATGCAGTCGCCTTTCGAGTGGAATTTAGTTACTAGAAAATTAGTAGCTATGGCTATATCGGGTTTAGCATTTTTCATTTTAACTCTGCTCTGCGAATTCAAATTTTTTCGCAAACCGAAGAGAGATCCCGAAGCTAACAGCGCGGATTTTCCTAATACTACCAAGTTCGAAGATGAGGATGTTTCCGCCGAAAGATGCCGAGTTTTGAATGGAGGCGCCGATAGTGACGTTCTTAAGATTGTAAATCTAACTAAGGTAGGTTTCCATTTTGTTTTTTGAGGGCCTCATCACTTCGCGTAATCTGAAATTATTGCGTAATCTTTGCGCAATCAGGGTATTTTTTGATGTAACTTGCGTATATTTTGATGTATTTCACTTTTGTTTCGCGTAATTTTGATGGATTCCGTTTTTCTTTCGAATTATTTTGATGTATTCCGCTGGTGATTTGAGTTATTTTGACGTATTCCGCTGTTGATTTGAGTTATTTTGACGTATTCCGCTGTTGATTTGAGTTATTTTGACGTATTCCGCTGTTGTTTATAGTTATTTTGATGTACTCCGCGTATAAGTCGCGTAATATTGCTGTACTCCACGTATAAGTCGCGTAATATTGCTGTACTCCACGTATAAGTCGCGTAATATTGCTGTACTCCACGTATAAGTCGCGTAATATTGCTGTACTCCGCGCATACATCGCGTAATATTGCTGTACTCCGCGCATACATCGCGTAATATTGCTGTACTCCGCGCATACATCGCGAAATATTGCTGTACCTCGCGTATATTTCGGGTAATATTGCTGTACCTCGCGTATATTTCGGGTAATATTGCTGTACCTCGCGTATATTTCAGGTAATATTGCTGTACCTCGCGTACATTTCGGGTAATATTGCTGTACCTCGCGTAATATTCTTATACCACGCGTAAACTTCGCGTAATATTCTTATACCCCGCGTAAACTTCGCGTAATATTGCTGTACTCCACAAATGATTAGCCCCAGCTCGACTTGGACTAGATCTAAATGCGAAAAACCCTTTTTCGGAATAGGTTTATCAAACGAGAAAACTTGGAAAACAGTTAGCGGTCAATAGATTATGTCTAGGTGTGCCTGAAGGCGAGGTAAGAACCATTCCTATTGATATTTCCGCGAAACCCTTAATTCCTAATTTTAATCCGTGTAATATTCTCGCTTAATTAATTCAGTGTTTAGGCTTATTGGGAGTAAATGGCGCTGGAAAATCAACCACATTTAAAATGTTAACGGGAGATATGGATGTCACGGCGGGTGACGCCTATCTAAACGGATATAGGTATTAACTATTAATATAGTTATAGTTATAAAATTGGGGCAAATATTTATCAATTTAATTATTATATTAGCGTTCAACGAGATTTACAAAATGTTCAGCGATATATCGGGTACTGTCCTCAATTTGACGCTCTTTATGACGAGCTGACCGCTACCGAACATTTAACCCTTTACGCTAGATTTCGAGGAATCCCTCGAAAAGAAGAGAAGAAAGTAATTGCGACATTATTTTTGTCAAATCAAAATGTCCAATTATTATATTATTAATTAATAGGTTGTAGAATGGGCTCTAAAAAAATTAGACCTCGTTAGCTACGCCGATCGACCTTCGGGAACATACAGTGGGGGGAATAAACGAAAGTTATCGACAGCTATTGCCCTTCTCGGGTCACCTCCTGTCATTTATTTGGTAATTATAGACCAAATTTGACCTATAACCTTGATAAACCGCGAAAATGGTGAAGTTTCGACACTTCCCGTTGCAGGACGAACCCACAACTGGTATGGATCCCTACACCAGACGCTTTTTATGGGATTTAATATTGGAATTAGTTAAAAGCGGACGCGCCGTAATATTAACCTCGCATAGTATGGAGGAATGCGAAGCTTTGTGTACGAGATTAGCTATAATGGTTAATGGTAACTTCAAATGTATGGGATCGATACAACATTTGAAAAATCGATTCGGGGAGGGATATTGCATAACATTACGAACAAACGAAGATAAACAAGGCGTCGTTCAAAAATGGTTCAAATTCACCTTTCCCGATGCAATGTTGAAGGAAAGACACTATAACCTTCTTCAATACGAGCTTAAATCGGGATCCTTTTCATTGGCCTACGTCTTCTCTAAAATGGAAACAGCCTTACATGATTTGCCCATTGAGGAGTATTCCGTTTGTCAAAATACCCTCGATAACGTAATTAAATATTAACCCGTCATTCTTAATTAGCGGTCTTATTCCTGATCAGCGCCACCTACCCATAGCGGCGACTTTGAGAACTACTGTAAGCGGTAAGCCAATCAGATGTCGCTAAAATCTGGTGACGTCACTGACTGGCACTCTCGGGTCTTACCAAAAATGACGTCACCAGATTTTAGCGACATCTGGTTGGCTTGCCGCTTACAGTAGTTCTCAAAGTCGCCGCTATGGGTAGGTGGCGCTGATCAGGAATAAGGCTAATTAATTAATTCGGGGGGGGGAATTTTAATTATAAAAATACGTGTTAATTTCTCGTAGGTTTTCATCAATTTTGTGAAACAGCAATCTGATATGAGCGGTGAAAGTAACGGAGTTTGCGTCACAGGTGGGCAACAGCAACAGCAGTTACGTAATTTAGGTCTAGCGAAAGAAAATTGTATCGCCGAAGATGAAATATTGGAAGATGAACTAGATGACGATCTTGAGGTTGAAATATCAAGGTCGCAGGTGAGAAACGTTAGGTTAGTATCACCACCTGCACCCTAGTGTCGTGAACAACGCTCGATCCCCTTCCCCCTTTTTTTTTTTAAATTAATTATGCACTTAAATTAAATTAAATTAAAATTAAAATAAACGATGTGGGACAGGGTTAAAAAAATCGTTTAACTATCGATATTTTCTTTTTTTTTTTTGAAATTGACGATATTTTTAGAGTCGATTAGCATTTTTCAACGCAGAAGTTCCGTGTTGAAAGACAATTAAATAAATACTCCAGAATAATGAATGAATAATTTTTTTAATAACAATTAATTAACAAAGAAATCGCCGAATTAGTATTTGTTAATTTTTATTTTCGAATTTCGTGATTGTTTTTTTTTTTTTTTTTTTGTTTTTTGTTTTTTTTATCTTTACCTAAATTTTTAGTATCATAATTTTTGATACATTTTTTAACTTAACTGATAATGAATTAGTAATAATAATAATAATAATAATAATAATAATAATATATTTTATATATTGCGTTATTGCCTTTGAAGAAACTAAGAAACTTTCTTTCGCGATAAACAGAAAAAAAAAGAAGCGCGATTCGTCGTAAAAGTTGAACTTTGAACTCTTGCCCTTAACCCTAAATACTAACTAAACTACGTACGGTAAACAACAACAGAACAATATTTATATATATATACATATATAAAAAAACCAAAAGAAAGTGCTCAAGTTTTTAACTCGTCTCATTCATTAAATGTTAATGTTGTTTTTAATAACAATTAAATGAGCTGCGCTACAACATATATTTCCTCCAAGATCTCTAGACTCTACTCTAGTCACCTGACCATGGTGGTCTCTCCTACAAATGAACGTTGCCTTCTCTCCTCTCCTTCAACAGCATTTTCTCCAATTAATGGTTGTTCACCAGTGTTTAAATGATATTGTACTACTTACTACCTTTTATGGCTTAGTATGTTTCCTACTACAATAAAAACAAATCCTGATAGTAATTAAATTAAGTATATTTTGTGTCCTAATTAACGTACCGTTTCTTGTAGGACACTGGACAGACAGACAGGAACAATGGATCTCGTAAGACCACCCTAAATTTTATTTAATAAAATATTATTATATTGAAGGGATGTACAATACGTTATATAGGGGTGGGGCCTATATCAAAATTTTCTTCCATCAAATAGAAGCCTTAGTGTGACGTCACCCATGCTATAGAGTAATTTCGGTTGAGAGGGGGAGTGAACTGTGTATCCCCTACGTTAGGGGCAACTTTGTACTAGAGAATACTATTTGCCCCCGGAAGGGAAGGGGAGGGGGGATATCACTAAGGTAAGAGATAGAGGGTTATGACGTTGCCGTATATGGGAAAGAAATTACTCTATTTGATGCTTACAGTCACGTGACATTGCCCAATCACTACTACAGAAAATTGTATCACTACAATATCAAAATATAGTTCTTGACACGCGTCTTTACAACGCATTGTACATCCCTTTAGAAAATTGCCGATGTTGCGCATTTGTAATTGCGTATTTTATCGCGGGACAGACAGACATAATGGATCTCATAAGACGATTGTCAAGTTTATTCCAAAAAATAAACAATGCTTGAATTAAAATCAAATTTAATTGTAATTGTAACATCTGATAAAATCTAGTTTAGCTCAGACAAACAGTTCTGACAATTATGTCCGCGACGCTGTAAGGATCGCAATTGGAAGATGGTCGACGATCTTCCAAGTATCCCTTGCGTTCTTCGGCAACTTGACGTGGAATTCGAATGCTAGCCCCACGATTTGCAACTCCAGCCGAGAAATCATGGATACTCGAGGTTTCGTGAGCTCCTGTCAAACGGCGAGCGTTGTCCTTACCCTGTTTGGGGTCATAAGCTCGAATATGGGTGTCGTGACGCAGCGACAAAAGCTGAACAGCCTTTTCGATTTCACTGAGAACAAAGGAAAATTAGATAATTATATTTGAGAATGGAGAGATCGAATCAAGCGTCTTACATCAGACCATTTTCATCTCTCATGGCCTTTGTACTGAAGTTGGTGTGCGCACCAGCACCATTCCAATTTCCAGGGATTGGTTTAGGGTCGAAAGAGATAAGTACGCCAAAGTCTTCAGCGACACGGTGCAAGATAAAACGGGCCATCCATAAATCGTCACCAATGGTCACTCCCTCGCACGGTCCGATTTGGAACTCCCACTATTAAATTCCAAACAGTTCTCTTAGGAGTTGGGTCACTTACCAAAGGGATATGGTAATAGTCGTACCTGAGATGGCATGACTTCGGCGTTAGTACCGTAGATGTTGATACCCGCGTAGAGACAGGCTCGATAATGGGCCTCAACTATGTCACGTCCGTAAACCTTATTGGCACCAACACCGCAATAATAAGGTCCTTGGGGTCCAGGGAACCCATTCTTTGGCCAACTAAAGGGATGGTTATCCCGGTCTAAAAGACTATATTCTTGTTCGATACCGAACCACGGTTCCTGATCTTTGCATTTCTCCATGGCCTCAGCGCATGACCGTCGATGGTTGCTTTCTAAATATAATAAGGGTAGTAAACATAGTAAGAAACATTCCAGCGGTGCATGCTTCTTGGCACGATGGTAATAACCCAAGAACGGTTTATGCAGGTATTTAGATTAAAACGCTTACCATGAACTGTGCCATCATTACTGTACACTTCGCAAAGAACTAACTTATTATTTCCGCCACTGAAAGGGTCATTATAGATTGCGATCGGACGGGCAAATCGATCAGCAAGATTGCCGAGACCCTGAAACGTTCCTGATCCGCAAAATTCTATGATTGGTAGATCTAAATAAACCATATATGATCAAAGTACGCGGTGATTTGGAGGTAAAATTAGAACAAAGTAACCATTTGCAACTATAGGCTCACCTTCAATGTTTTTCGGTATGAAAGGTAGAGTCCTGCATTTAGATCGCAGGTTTTCACCTGTCCCATCAATCCAAACGAAAGTACATTGAATTTTAGTTTCAGGTTGTAACAATGCTTGATATTTTGACAAAGTTTGTTTGTTTAAAAGGTACGGTGTGGTAACGCCGAGAGACATCTTGAACCGAACGTTCTAATTCTATAGTACTTAATGATTTTATATTATATTAATGTATAGGGCCGTTGTGATTGAACCACTTAAGATGCAATGCGGCGGTAAAGATAAAAATAATCTCGTTTTATCATAAGAGTTCGTGTAATGATTAATGACATTATTATTTGCTTATGCACTTATAGATGGATTAACAGCAAAGGGACCAGGACATTTTTTAATTAAGGGGCTGCCATCTTTTTTACCCCCAAATTAAGAGTCTCAGATTTCCAGTGAACATCAAATTGAACATGTATTGTTACATGATAAGTTGGGAGTTAGTAATTTAATTTTATCTATGTGATTTTATGTTTAAAAATATGATTAGGACTCATATTCGGTTAGAGGAGATTCAGATCTTCAAATTAAAACAAATTTGGTCCAAATCGGTCAAGAAATAAGTGAGATATTAATTAAAAACTAAAATGTTATGTTTAGCGCCTGTACAGCATCTTCCCTGGAAAGCACACATTCCGTAGGTCAAAAATAGGCCAAAAGAGATAAGAATTATTTTCCGCATTGTTTAAATATTAGGAAGTATAGTCGGCCTCTTTGTGTCTTGTAGTACATTCCATTGAAGGTCGCACCCGGTCCTGGGGTATTCCCCTGTTAGGCCTATAGGAACTATAGTCGGCCTCTTTGTGTCTCGTTGTAAATTCCATTGAAGGTTGCACCTGCTTCTGGGGTATTCCCCCATTATAGGAACTTAGACTCCCCGCTGAGTTTTTTTCTCTTTTTGTCTCGTGTATTCATGTTTTCATGAAACCCTACTATACGTATGACATATATCACTTGACTGTAAAACCCTATCTAAAAATAAGATTTTAGGCTTTCGATTTAGAGACAAGTGAAACGGGAAATGTAGAAAATAATCAGAAATAATACTTTAAACACTGGCTTCTTCCGTACTTTTGAACAATGTTTCTTGAATATAATATTCTATTGAAAATTAACAGTTTTTAGGCTTGAGTTTAGAGTCAAGTGTAACTGGTAATTTTTTTAAATATTTTAAATATTTAAATTTACTATATTATGGCTGATGTTGGTTGACACTAAAGTTCTATTATAACAGCGTGGGGTTAGACTTTGGATGCAGAGTCGAGTGTAACAGGATTTTGATTGATATTTTATGAGTTTTGTTAATAATATTAAGAGTATATGAAAAAGGAAGATTTAAATAGCTTGTTGCGTTGTTTCGGTATTCATTTAATCGATGATGGTATGTCCTATGGTTGGATATGTGTTCGAGCGGCGGCGCTGGTTTCGAATCCGTGGTTCCCTCCTCTTCAGGAGTCCTCACGGTCCAACCAAGAGGAGGACAGTGTAAACTCAACAGTCGAAGTGATCTGGCGCGTATTCATCGCTCCAAAAACAACACCGGTTAACAAGTGTTATTTTAAATAGAGTACGTTGGTTGGTTTTTTTTACCGCCACCCCCCTTTTCCTGTTTTAAGTGGTTCGATCTATCAACGGCTATCGTTTATACGTTTTATTTTTGGTCCATTGGCGTTACGTATTAGACAGACATCCATGAATATTTTCCAACGAAGGAGGACTAATAATTAGCTAGGTTTCGGGAGAAGTTGAAGTTACAAAACGTTGGACACGGACTTGATAGGCGTACAAAATTCACAGTGATCATGGGAAAAAAGAATAGCAAGTTAAAGCCCGAAACGGTGTCTAAGTTAACGGAGGAAACGTATTGTGAGTATTATAGTACGAGTTATTTTAAAGGCTAAAGGTCACTTCAATGGAAACAAGATATAATAATAATAATAGTAAACACTAGCTGTTTTCAAGAAATGATTGGGGTATTTTACGGATGTACCCTTAAATAAATTATAAATAATTGTTTTTCACTTTCCACTTTCTTAATTAAATTTAAGGGGTCGTCCATAAAATACTATAATCAATCTTAACTTGAAAACAGTGTCCCTTAATTCGAACAAAATGGAGAAAGAAGTTACAAATCGCCGAAAAGAACATCCCCCTTAATTTCTGACAGATCTTTCAGAGACATCCTGTAGAATTGTTTACATTACGTTATGCAAGGATAAAAATGGCGTGGTCGGTTTTTTAATTTAAACAATTTATATGAGTTTCTTAAGAACTTTGGTACGCTTTTGGCAAGGATTTAATCACATACGCAGCAACTACGATCTGTAAAAAATATTAGTTCTCCAATGGACTGTTTGTATCCGTATATACCTTGATTCAGTAGCGTGTAATGACCGGTCATCATCTCTTAGATACACTCCTAATCCGTTTCGGGGAATTATCAAGAGAGATTTGTTGGAGAGCTATAGTGTGGACGGAGTAAGTTGGATTTACCGAGATAGGCGCAGAGTGGTATTAGTTCTATATTGACTTAGAAGTTTATAAGCTGCTGTAGTGAATCAATTTCGGTTTAGAAATCTCTCTTTTATTTGCTTTCTTTTTATATACAGGGTGTTTCTGATAAGTCTGCATGCATAAATTAAGGGGGATGTTCTTTGGGAAATCAATTTTGAGTCAAAAATGTAATCTCAATTTTGTTTGCCACAAGGGACACTGTATATGCTACAAATGTATTTGCACTGACTGTAATATGAAAACAAATATTGATAAGGATGAAAATTAAAAGGGACAGTAAATAAGGCATCAACGGGAGGGTATAAATATTTTAAATACGTCAGAGGCTCGATCGTGACCGACGAGAGGCGTGGTTCAAAGAAACTTATAGTTCGTTTTATCTTGAAAACTAAATAGCCCTACAATCTCGCGAAAACCAGGGACTAGGTGTCCAGTCATACTCCAAACGGAGTCTTTGTATCTTGGTGTCACGTGGTGCCTGTGACGTATTTAATAAGTTTTAACCTTTAAAGGTACTTCTTAGTAAAACTCCGGATATTAATTTGTACTTTATGTTACGTACTTCTTTCGGATGTACAGATAGGTAAGCAGCTGGTGGTATATTGGGTTAAGGGTTATTTCGCGTGAATGATTTCCGTTATCTACTCGGAGAAAACCCATGCCTCGCTCGAGGACTGCTGGTCATCTTGGGCCAGCAGGGCCTTGAACCTTATGGCCCATGAAAAAGAGTATAGCCAGTCTTTTATGATTTCCCCAGGCCCAAAAACAAACCGAACTGGTTGCGTCCCTTCATCACGTTGGACGTTATATTTTACTATAGATTAAAAAATGTCCTCCTGCGCTTGAGGACTTTAGTCGACAAGTTCATGCTCAAAGCTTCTGAAGCTGCACTATATGTGTATCATTTTAGGGTTGAAGTGATGAAGCGACACGTAGAAAGTTAGTTTCGACGTCGTCAGTGAATAGAGATACGGTCAGGCAGCAACTGGTGTGCGTAGCCTGGTTCACACGATGCGTAGATAAATTTCCCTTGTTTTGCCTAGCTTGATTTCACGCGGGCTACCGTACGTGAGCTTAACTCTACTTCACGTGCAGTAAAATGGGTTCCAGAGTATGTATAGGGTCAGAATCATGACTGCATGAGAGGTCGCGAATGAAGTAACGATCAACTTTTCGTCCACTTTGATCATCCACCCGGTTCCCATCTACCTCGATAAGAACGTATAGAGCTATTTCAGAGGGGGTAATGGCTACGTCACCAATGCTATTTGCCCATAGAGAAACCCTCACAAAATGGCCGCCCTCTACACTCAAAGGCAGGCCCAATTTTCGTAGCAGACGAAATTTTTCCCCCACTGAAATAGCTCTATACATTTTTTAAACGCAGTAAATGAAAGATGTTTTACTTTTAAACGTACATTTATGCCTATGAAAGCGGACCTAACATCCTAATGTTTTCATAATATGAGTCATCGATTACGCGCTCATCACGTGAAGACACGCATCGACGCTAGGCGAGCCCCAAATTCACGCGTCTATTTACGCTACCAACGGGAAAACAAATTCGGAACCGTCACTCGCGTAGTCAAAAAACATGTCACATGACGCGTGTAGATGAGTTTAACTCCGCAAAACGACCATCAAGCGCAGCGAAACGCGTCGTGTGGAAAGGCCTTTATACTTCACAGATTCTCTTTTGTACGCTTTGCTCGAATCGATCCGCGTCCGGGCCCGTGCTTTACGCCTTTTACCAAAAATCCCTTGACAGAATATGTAACACAACTCTGAAATAGAATGTTTAACTATAAAATATGGCCTCCCTGCTCCGTCGATAGATAAGCCTATGCACTCCTCAACTCTGGAAAACATGAGATACATTAATATTGACAGGAATGTCTCGCTTACTTTGAGTCTGTCTACACTAATCAGGGTTAACCTCGGGTCAGGGAAAACCCTTTTTAAAAGTCAGGGAATTTTATTTTATCGGAGAAACTTACTTGGGTGGTTTATTTGCAACGTTGAATGTTAGTTATCCAGTGAATTTTTAAAACATAATTTCCAAATTAAATTAAACGTTGACTTGTTTATAAAAAAAAATAACAAGTTGGAAACTATAGCTTTTTGGGCTATGAAATTAATAGCCTTTGACCTGAAAAAGGTTATGGAAAATTACAGGACCCAATCAGGGAAAACCTGATAAGGTCATACAAAATTACAGGAAATAGTCAGGGAAAACCTGAAAAGGTCATGGAAATTTATAGGAAATACTCAGGGAAAACCTGAAAAGTCATGGAAAATTATAGGAAATAAGCAGGGAAAAGCTGATAAGGTCATGGAAAGTTATAGGAAATAAGCAGGAAAAAGCTGATAAGCTCATGGAAAATTACAGGAAAGAATCAGGGAAAGGCTGAAAAAGTCATGATTTTAGATATGAATCTGGGTGACGATGGTTAAATTGTAGCCCTAAGAACTATAATTGCTTCGTCCCTAATGAAATGAAGTGATAACAATTTCCCGCTCGAATTCCTTGGGGTCTGCTATGAGCGCGGTACGTTCTTAATTTGTGATAAACGGGGCGTGAGTGATCGAGTGCTTGGCGCTCGTTAAATATATCACGCGAGAGAGAGAGATAGACAGACACCGCCCCGTTCCATTGGTATACCCTAAACCTTCCATTATTAATACCCTCTTCTTATCGATCAATAACTTCCCAAGATTCCGAATAGTTTCTCCCTTTTAATATCCTGTTTTCAAGTTGACAAAACGCCCGGCTCTCTCTTTTTTTTAAAATATGACTCAAAGACCCCAATACACGAAGGAATTTATAGTACGACAGCGTCGTTCAAACAAGTTGTATCGTGGGTGCAGGGTATGTCAAGTCACAATGACGCGCGCCCATAGCTTTAAACAGTGTCGAATGACGATAAATGACATCATTTGACATGATATATTCGGAACTATCATTTTTCTGGCAGTTAATGATCCCAGCCCAGGACAGGAGCGATTTCAACCCTGGTCGATGCACCTACAATTTCCTCCCCAAATCCTCTCTGTCAATTAATTATTAGAATTTTTGTTTCAAGGGGGGGGGGGTTTAAATTTCGTTTCGAACACTTTCCACGTTCTCTTTGATATGACCGACATAAAGCGAGGTCTTTCACCAACGAAATCCGAAGCGCCTTAATTAATATTCAGTTGTCGTGAAAAATAGACGAGACATTTATACAAGCACGTTTATTATGCAGATAAGTAGCCTGTGGATAAACGTGCTTGTCGAAGAAGAATATTTTTGGTTAATAAGATATTCACATGGTTAATACCAGAAGTAAATAGTTCAACATGTTACATGGACAGACGAAAAGAAGATAGTCTTTCTTTGAAGTTTATTCATCAACGAGTTCCCGCCTGAAACTCGATTCTGATAAGGCGCGAAAAAACCCGTGGAACTCGACGCCTATACTCGAGTCCAGGTTGTTTTAACCCCAAGTATTAAGTATCAAAGGGTTTCCTTATCAATCTGGTATAAAATTAGAGTTATGACCTTCCAACGTAAGGTGTTAAGAAGGTCATGTTTTATTCTCTAATACGTCACAAAATTACACAGAAGGGAGTTTTACTATACTGCAATCAGCAAATTGAATAAGATGCATGGTCTTGTAGGCTTGCAGGGCTTCTTCTTCTATTTCTGTTCCGTTGAATTTCTTTGGATAAATTACCTATAAATACGCAATTTGTTTAGATACGAAAAAGCTTTTTCTGATCTAAAAATAAACTAGTTTACGATGATACGCTCGTATAACATTAACATTTGTTTAAAAAACGCTCTAAAAACCTGTATCGTAAATTCGTCAATACCAAAATGTTATTACGTCTTTTCACCTTTATGTGGACTTTCCGAGTGCATGAGGTCACTATGGCCGGATATAATATGTACTTTTCCCATGCATTTCCGTTCTTGGGAAGCCCTTCGGTCACTATAAATTATTCATCTAGCCATAAGTTCATAAGATATGTTCACCATAAGTTTGTCACTGGTAACTTAGAAACTGGAGCTTTTCATGAAGTGACGTATAGGCCATAGATTCGAGGTAAAGCGACGCCTGGTGAGGCGCTGTCAAAGGCTTAGTACAGAGCAAATAGGAAAATGGACTGCAAAATTACCCACCGAGTGTAGGACTTCAATTCTCGCTTTCGTCGTTCTCGAACTAGTTCGAGCTGTAAATCTAGCTTTACGAAGTATATGTAGCGTCATACTTATGGAACGTATCTTATAAACTTATGATCGAGCTAATATTGACTTAGAGACAAGTGATAATGGCATCGATCTCTTCGTTGAAGCTAGGATAAGCTATGAAATAAGACAGCACGGTTTTAAAGCCAGCGTAACGGTTGCCTAAGCCTAATTACAAATTTTAATCCAGATACTCCTAGAGTATGGATGAAGTAGAGAAAAGCTGTCTATAAATATTTAACTTGATTGCGATGTTGTGAACTCGGTCCTTTTTCAAAGCCTAGTATCATAAGTTCATAAGAGAGGCTCCATAAGTTTGTCTCTGGTTACAAACAGGAGCTTGTCATGAAATGATGTCTCGTAAACGGTGACTCGGACGTCAAAATTACGACAGAAAGAACATTATCCACCTTAATTTCTGACACTCCTTTCATAAACACACCCTGTATAAATTAAATATTGAACCTTTACATAAGCCTATAAATTTCGTTTTATTTTTTTCATCGCATCACAGCGCGAGAAAGCCTTTATATTATTTGATATTTTACAGCTTTTGAAAACACCCTTTGTGTTGGTTGTCAGGAAGGCTTTACTAAAGCCCTCCCTGCACACGAGAACAAGGCCAACAATTGCTCCAGGTCTCGAGCTCTCTCCCTCTCCATCTTCCCCGCGAGCGCGAGAGACTCCTCTTGAGCTTCTTCATCCCTTATATACGGAGTTTTATCTCTTTTCCGCAATCTCTTTAGTGAATTAAGGTACCCCCCGGGAACGGCCGTCGGCATTACGTTAGGGATTTGGTATAAAAAGGTTTGGCCCTTCTATAGACAAGAGGTGTACCTTCGTGAACCAATGAAAATAAGAAGGAATTAAAGGTGCTTAGGAGGAAACTATACTCGCCAATGAAAAACAACTGCTGCTATAAAAAATAATCCTCAATTTATTACATTTATGACCTGGATTAAGTTTCGGGCACAAGCAGTCGCGATCCATTGATTGACCTTATCAGCCTGCACCCAATTATGCATGGTCATTCGGAATTGACCATTTTATTTAATTAATTTTTTTTTATTACGTAGTTTCAGAAAAAGAAGTTAAAAACTGGTAAGTTTAAAAATAAATATCTCTGGAATTGATGCATTTACCAGATACTTCGTAGGTACAAAGGATTTTTGAAGGACTGTCCGAATGGTCAATTAACCGAGGAAGTAAGATGAAGTTATTGAAACTTGTTAAAGCATTCCTCGCGCGCGATGTCATATACCCTACTCGCTGTCAAACCTGTCTTCTCCGTTTTAATTTTTTTAATTAACACATCTCTGGTTTCATCCAGGGATTTTTACGAATATACAAGCAGTTTTTCCCCCAAGGAGATCCTTCCAAATTTGCCTCACTAGTTTTTAGGGTTTTCGATGAAAATAAGGTAAATTGGTCTTATCAGTTTCGGTGTAATGGTGCTTTCTTTTAATATCGATTCTTCGATTACCGAGTATCTAAAGTTTGTTAAAACCGATTATCGTATTTAAGCTTAGCAAACTTTTTAATAATTTATAGATTATTTATCGATAGTTTTCGAAAATTAATACAAATACTCGGTAATCGTTTCGATTAGTAGCAATAGAAAATCGATTATCGGTACGAGAACACGTATCGATACTCGATCAAGCTCCTCGATACATTAATTGCAATTAACACTCAGGACGGGGCGATTGAATTCGAAGAGTTCATCCGAGCCTTATCAGTCACTTCCAGGGGAAGTTTAGAAGAAAAGCTAGTTTGTAAGTTCACTCAATTTCTTATTAGTTAATTAATTAATTTAATTTCAATTAACCCATAAATTACGTATAGGGGCTTTTAAATTATACGACGTCGATAACGACGGTTATATAACGAGGGAAGAAATGTACAGCATTGTCGAAGCTATTTATCAAATGCTTGTAAGTACTCGCAATTGTTTTTAAATACTTCTAACTCATCTAAGCCAATCGTGAATTATTTCTTATCCGCAGGGAGAACTAGCCAAAGGTCAAGATGAGGATTCTCCCAGGCAAAGAGTCGATAGGATTTTTGAGCAGCTAGATAAAGTAAGTATTTTTGATATCTATGCGTTTCCATTGGGGAATATTCGGAGGTTTCTGTAAAATCTATGAGAAAAGCGGTGGGAAAACGTTTTGGCGGGTTTTAGGGGCACGTGCCGTTTCCATGACAACGGAGATGTAAACTCTGAGTCTAGCGTTTTGAAGAGAGTTCGTTGTATCTTTCATTTCGTCGATTGCTATTCAGGAGGGACTTAAAAGCCGTGAAAAGTTGACGTGTAAAGAGTGTTAGGCCATTTAGAAAAGGGGGAAAAAGAAAAAAACCCTTTCGAAAGCGAGAGCTTTTCAAAATATGCTAAATAGCTTACAATTTTCACTTTACATATATTCCCTTTCCGAAGTCCCTTAGTTGAAGTAAATCACTGGCCAACTTTTGTTAAGGAAAAATATTGTTCTTTCTGTTGTTAGAATCAAGACAACAAATTGTCATTAGAAGAATTTAAAGAAGGTTCGAAATACGATCCTAAAATTGTACAAGCTTTGACTTTACACGCACCTTAATCCCACGTGACAACAACATATCCTATTTATATCACGTGACACGATAAGCGGCTTTCGTCTCGAGAATGTCAATAAACATTCGTCGAGGATAATTAATAAATTACAATCAAACCCCGTTGTGTTTTCAAAACGGAACGATCAAAGTGCTCACCGACGCCATGGATGTTCTTAATTATAGATGTCTGGGGGATAAATTAATCTCCTCAGTCGGTGTAATTAACGAAATGTTCCTCCTAATTATTATTACACCTTAATTAGTATTCATACATAAAATTTCCAAGCTTTTTTTCCAAAACTAGGAAGGTTTTTTTGGAATCGTTTCGATTTAAATGTTAAGCCATGTTCATGGGTGTGAAAAGACCTCTTCTATCATTTTTAAAATTTTTGAGGTCACGAGAGGTCAGAGTTTAAACGATAAAGGTTAACACCTTGATATGGTAAGAAAGCTACAATCCTTCAAATATAACTTTTAAATCTTTAGTCTGATCATGTGTTGTAATAATTCGTTTGGATGTTTAATTGTTACGTAATTAACATTTTAAAAATTTTAAATTCGAGTTTGAATGTAATTTTTCACCCATTTTAAACTCATCTTGACGTTGAGTCCTTTATACCAAAGGTTTATAGATAAAAACCAAAAGTGTACTTCATTAACGCTTGTTCGCACCGCGTAATATGAGAAACCCGATTTACCTCTTAGACTAGTGTCGACCCCCTCTGCGTATGATTACCTTTACGAACGTCGCACAGTGAATATGAGTGAATAGGATCATAAAGTAGTTCAAAAGATGTTAGCTCAAAACGTTTGGATCGATTGGTTCGTGTAGAGGTTGAGAGGAGGGTCGTTTCCTTCTAAATTTACATGTTTTCTACAGCCAAAGGCTGGGAACTGTGAACGAAGTACACTTTTTGTTTTTAACTATGAGCTTTTGCTAATACGTATCACAAACCATTTGGCCTTTTAAAATATGCCTCTAAAAATATACTAGCATGAACTAATAAAGTTCATGGTACTAATAATTTTAAACCTGAACATTCAGACTTTTCTATGTATAATTAAAGGTAGAAATTAATTAAAATTAGTCAGGGAAATAAATGATTTTAGAAAGTAATTAGGGAAAATCTGGAAAGTCGGGAAATTTAGTTAAGGCAACAAAAAGATGGTAAAGAATGTTACAAGAAAAACCTTTTAAAGGCAACCCCTTATCCCAGCTGCACCGCACGTCGCCCATACCTACTATGGGCCCCTCAAAGCCAATGACGCGTAAATTCTTCGCTCCTGGTGGCCGTCTTAAGCTGAAATAAATAAAAATTCAAGTCCACCAAAAATTACAGCCTCCAAAATAAAACAATAAATGTCACTTTAAAATAAACCAAAGAAAAAAATTCTTAAATCAAAATTGACAGAGAGGCGACCACCAAACACGAGTACGACACGGACGCGGCGGCAAATGTTACTGTTCATATTTCTAAGTGTTTTTTATTACTTCTTATAAATTGGTATGGCATTTTTTCAATTGCCAGTACGGTTATTCCGATTGAATATATTGTATGTTATAAAAAACCTTAACGATAGGATACATTTTGTGTTCAGGTGCCAAGATGTCACTTATCATATAATTCACCCCCATAATAAGATCAATTTGGTCTAAAAGACGTCGTAGTAGGCCTATTTCTCATTCAACAGAATCTCTTTCCAAAAACAAAAACAAAATACGTAATTAACGTGATATATTTATTTAATATTATAAAAACCACACTATTATCATGTTATCATGTTTTTTGTATAAATATTTATTAATAATCAACGTACAAAAGTTTTTCAAAAATTAGTAAACGTATTTTTCTCAAAGATACAATTAAAAGTTTTCGTCTAAAAAAAAAAAAAAAGAATGAATGATATTATTTATTGCTTAGTTATTTTCAGTGCGAGGATGTTGCGCCGCAATTATCCATCATTTTTTTGGCAATATTGTGAGCGTAAGTTGCGTCTGGTCTTTTACTCGGGTCAGAGTTAATGCACATGTTAACGAGGTTGTTGAGCTAAAATTGAATTTGTGCTGCGTTGAGTTTATGAGCTTTGTTGGTCTTATCGCGCAAAATATTATATAATACCTCGGTAGAATATAGATCGGATGGTATTGGTGGGTAGCTACATTGTTCTATTTTACGGCATAAAGCGTACAGGTTGGTTTTGTCAGCGAAAAACGGGGATTGTAAAGCCGCCATCTTTAAATTTAAGAAGGTAAGCCTTGGCAAAAATTTGAACTTAAGCCTTGGTCAAAATATGGTACGATACCTCGTATAACAAACATCCCAATGACCATATATCGGATTTAAAATTATACCCATGTTGGTGAATTCTTTCGGGGGACATGTAATAAGGTGTACCAACTAATATTAATTAAAGACAATTAGGTTGTTAATTAAACTAAGCCTAATGAAGAATCTAACCAATTGAATGAGCCGCTGTGGTTTTACTGGAGAAAAATCTACCCAATCCAAGGTCTCCTAATTTAACTGTGCCATCAGTAGTTAAGAAAACGTTACTGGGTTTTATGTCTTAAATAATTAATTGCTTTAAATAATTATTATATTTATCAAATTAGGCTTAACGCCAACCTCTATGCATAATTCGTTTCAGATGCATATGTTCCAATGCACTGCAAATTTGTACAAAGTATCGCCAAATGGTATTTTCAGGTATCAAATTTCTTTTATCCTTAAAACTCTTTAAACCGAATACATTTAAATAAGTTTAAATTAAGTCTAATTAATACAAACCTTAATAATTGATAAAAGATCGCCACCATCCGCTAATTCTAATATAATATTTAATTCATTTTCTTCTATGAATGAAGATAAGTATTTTATAACATTAGGGTGATCCAATTGCTACAACACGTAATGATAATTATATTTAAGCAATTAAGTTAATTTTCATTAAGAAATACCTGCAGGAGATTAATTTCCATCATACAATCTAGTCTAGCTTTCGCGTCAGTCATTTCAAAAATCTATTTTTCAAATTTTAGTTTCGTCACTTCGGCCAAAGTTAATTGCAAAGTCTTAATAATTAACATTTAAAACGATTACCTGTACTTTCTTCAGAGCGACTATACTGTTGTCTAAAATGCATTTTGTTTTGTAAACAACACTAAATTGACCTTTTCCAATTCGTGATTCAATCTTAAAATTTTCCAACTTTGAATATTTGGTTCTACCGGGCGACATTTGACTTTCCCATTCAATTCCCGCGGTATATTTTTCCATCAATTCTACCTAGGCGCGGTTATATACCTGTTAAAAGCCCCAGAAATAAACTTAAAACACCTGTCTTAAAGTAGCAGACGACTATGGATGTTTTCTTTCCTACCATACGACCAACTTAACCTTAACCTGTACACACAGTCACACACAACTCTATTGAACCTAGTTGGCCTTACCTACCAGTCTGGGAAATAAGGATATTTTTTAAACTAGTCCTTGGGACCAGTGACCCCCCTAGGGTCCGAAATAATAAACTGGTCTGCGGACTGGTCCCAGGCTTTGTTCTCTTATAGATTTGCAATTAATAAACTAGTCCCGAGGACCAGTAAGCCACACTTCTTGAATTAAAAAACTAGTCCAAGCAATTAATAAACTGGTTTTGGACCAGAGGAAGTGTGCTATTTCCCAGACTGTTACCTACATGCGGCAATCCACGTGTTTATATTGCGTCATCTGATTTGAAGTCCGGTTTTGAATTTCTAACTCGACAGCACCACATCATCAAGGTACGTCAGATATTACGAATTCATGTATAAAATGTGTAAAAAATCTTAAAATAACACGAATTAATATTATTTCCAATACAAATTACTTTATCTTAATTGAATTTCATTAAATACTGTCGCGATACCGCTGAACGTTCGCTAAGCCTTGGTCGTTCTAACATCTTGCATTGCCTGTATTGTATCATTTATTTTAGTTTTTCAAGACAAATATTGATAAATAATTAAAATGAGTGATTCACCAAACCCAAACGATGAAAATGGAAAGCCCAAGAGCGCCGCTCAGTTGAAGAAAGAAGCAAAGCGCCTTGAAAAACTTGAAAAGTTTAAAGAAAAGCAGGAAAAGTTGCAGGCTCAAGCCGCCCAACAAAGCCAAAATAAAGCTGTAAGTCTTGTAATTTGTATGAATTCTCTATTGAAACTGATTTTTATTTGCTACAGAAAAAGCCTAAGGAGAAGAAAGAACGAGAAGTAATTGTTTATGATAAGAATACACCTCCAGGAGAGAAGAAGGGTGGGAGTCTAATGTTCGCTAAATGGTTCTATTCCACGATCTAAATCTTATTTATATATATAGATGTTAGTGGGCCTATTCCTGATGCTTACAGTCCAGCCTATGTAGAAGCAGCATGGAGTTCTTGGTGGCAAAAAAGTGGATTTTTTAAACCAGAATATGGGGTATGTTCAAAATGTCCAGCATATGAAATCTCCTTAACTTATATATATATAAAAAAATAATAATAATAACAGAGATCAAGTGTACTTGAACCAAATGACAAAGGGAAATTTGTCATCGTTATTCCACCTCCTAATGTAACTGGAAATCTTCATTTGGGTCACGCATTGACCTGTGCTATTGAAGATGGTGTTACCAGATGGTTAGTTGAATTCTTATGGATTCTATGGCCCCTTTTGTAATATTTTTATTATAGGCATCGTATGAAAGGTAAAACCACATTATGGAACCCCGGTTGCGATCACGCTGGTATCGCTACTCAAGTTGTTGTGGAGAAGAAAGTTTGGAGGGAACAACAAAAGACTAGGCATGATCTTGGACGTGATAAATTTGTAGATGAAATATGGAAATGGAAGAATGAGTAAGATCCCCCGTTACTTTACGCTTTGGAGCTGTAAATTATAAGGTTTTGTTCACTTTTAGGAAGGGAGACAGGATATATGAGCAGTTAAAACTCATGGGATGTTCTGTTGATTGGGATAGAGCAACATTTACCATGGATCCGGTAATTAACAACAATATGACTCATGAGTCATAATTGAAACTAAGAATGTAATTTTTTTTTACAGAAAATGTGTGTAGCTGTAACGGAAGCATTTATTCGCCTCCATGATGAAGGACTAATCTACCGTAGCAACCGTTTGGTCAACTGGTCTTGTAGTCTGCGTTCTGCCATATCAGACATTGAAGTGGACAAGATAGAATTGACAGGAAGAACTTTAATGAAGGTTCCTGGTCATAAAAACAAAGTTGAATTTGGAGTTATCGTATCTTTTGCTTATCAAGTTGAAGATAGTGGTAATTAATTTAATTTTAAAAAATTAGAAGTTTTTACTCCTTGTGGTTATGTAATAAAGGGGATGTTGTAAGTCACAGCTTTGATAGTTCAAAAATCATGACGCGAGGATGGTTTTGAAGTTCAGTATTTAGCTCGGGTTCCAAAAGGAATTGTGAAACATATCTTATAAGAGTTTGTTGAAGTGTAAAATCATTTTTAAACTCGTCATGGAACATGTTTCGTATATATATACATCTTGTTGGTAGTCAGTAGTTGTAGCTATACAGATATGCAGCAATCCAAGATGGCCGCCGCATATCAGTAGTTGTGTCTATACAGATATGCAGCAATCCAAGATGGCCGCTAAATATCAGTAGTTGTATCTATACAGTTATGCAGCAATCCAAGATGGCCGCTAAATATCAGTAGTTGTATCTGTACAGTTATGCAGCAGTTCAAGATGGCCGCCACATATCAGTAGTTGTATCTATACAGTTATGCAGTAATCTAAGATGGCCGCTACACATTAGTAGTTGTATCTATACAGTTATGCAGCAATCCAAGATGGCCGCCGCATATCAGTAGTTGTGTCTATACAGATATGCAGCAATCCAAGATGGCCGCCATATTATCAGTAGTTGTATCTATACAGTTATGCAGCAATCCAAGATGGCCGCCACATATCAGTAGTTGTATCTATACAGTTATGCAGCAATTTAAGATGGCCGCCACATATCAGTAGTTGTATCTATACAGATATGCAGCAATCCAAGATGGCCGCCACGAATCAGTAGTTGTATCTATACAGATATGCAGTAATCCAAGATGGCCGACACATATTAGTAGTTGTATCTATACAGATATGCAGTAATCCAAGATAGCCGCCACATATCAGTAGTTGTATCTATACAGTTATGCAGCAATCCAAGATGGCGGTCACATATTAGCAGTTGTAGCTATACAGATATGTAGCAATTCAAGATGGCGGCCATATGACGTCATCACTAACTCAAACCAAATTTTTTTGACATTAAAATCGTCACTGACGT
The DNA here is from genome assembly GCF_054372755.1 of Phalangium opilio. Classification (NCBI taxonomy): domain Eukaryota; kingdom Metazoa; phylum Arthropoda; class Arachnida; order Opiliones; family Phalangiidae; genus Phalangium; species Phalangium opilio. The sequence goes on from NW_028324189.1 coordinate 1,611,907, forward strand.
GAAAATTCCCGCTCGAATGTCCACGTGACCTTGATTAGTCACAGTAGGCTTACTTTATAAACCTGAAACTCCTAAATTGATGGATTTGGTTTGGATGCGAGTCTTTCTATAGCTTTAAGCGCATTATAGGTTGTTGTACAACCTTAGCACATTAAAAAAAATAAAAAAAACCACACAGAGTATTGGAAAATGATTTTTGCCCTGATTATTGACGCCGGTTTTTAGATGAACGCGTTGTTGTTGCTACAACACGTATTGAGACCATGTTAGGCGATACCGCTGTCGCTGTTCACCCTAATGATGAGAGATATAAACATTTACACGGAAAATTTGTCACTCATCCATTTTGCAACCGTCGCCTACCAATTGTTTGCGATGATTTTGTGGATGTTAACTTTGGAACTGGTAATTAAATTAATTTAAATCCTTTATTTTGATTCTCTTTATCTTTAATTAGCATTAATCTTTATATTTTTATTATTTTTTTTTTTCAGGCGCGGTAAAAATTACACCAGCCCACGATCATAATGATTATGAAGTTGGCAAGCGACATGATCTTCCATTTGTCAATATTTTGGATGATGATGGAAATATTGCCGACGGTTGTAGTCAATTTTCTGGCATGAAACGGTTTGAAGCCAGGGCTGCCATATTGCAAAGCTTGAAAGAAAAAAATCTTTACGTTGAAACTAAGGATAATCCTATGGTGGTTCCGATTTGCAGGTAATTGTTGTTTTATTTATTTATTTACGAGTAAGTAACGTAAACAAAGGTGTATATATTCATTTATAGTCGGTCTAAAGATATAGTTGAACCAATGTTGAAGGTTCAATGGTATGTTAATTGCACTGAAATGGCGCAAAAGGCGGTTGAAGTAATTAGTACTAATTTTTTTGCGCAAATAATTAATAAATTGCGGTTTATTAATTAAATTTATCGCGATTTAATTTTAGTCTGTTAAAAATGGGGAACTAAAGATCATTCCAGACATTCACGAAAAAACATGGTTTTATTGGCTTGAAAATATCCGTGATTGGTGTATTTCGCGTCAGTTATGGTGGGGTCATAGAATCCCCGCTTATTTTGTAACCATTAAGACTCCCGGTTCCGTAGCTGGAAGCGTAAGTCGATTCCTTTTAGGCCTTCTAGCACGGAATGATGGTTTTTTCGTTTTAGGTCTTGGATAACAAGTACTGGGTAAGTGGTAGAACAGAGGACGAAGCCTTAGAGAAAGCCGCGAAACGATTTGACGTCACCAAAGATGAAATATCCCTGAGACAAGATGATGACGTATTGGATACTTGGTTTTCATCCGGATTGTTTCCATTTGCGATTCTTGGATGGCCTTCAAAGGTAAGTGTGTTTAAAAACAGTCTCAGGGGTGTTAGTCGGGCGGGACTTGATTAGAACCAACCATTTTTGGTTCTAGACTGATGATCTGGAAGCGTTCTATCCTGGAACATTGTTAGAAACCGGTTATGATATTTTATTCTTCTGGGTTGCGAGAATGGTTATGTTAGGAACGAAATTAATGGGGAAACTTCCGTTCAAAGAAGTAGGTCGCCTTTTCAAATTGGCCTTATTCCTGATCAACGCCACCGAGGTGTAGCGGCGACTTTTGGAACTATAATAATACGGTAGCCAATTACAGGTGGCGCTGGAGTCGATGTACTCTGATGGAGATCTGTTATTTTCTCTGTTTTGATTATTACCGCTTCAACTTCAAAAAACATGTTTTAACTAATTATTATTAACCTAATAATCTCCAAATAGACCAAAATCGAATGAAAACTTACTCCGAAAGTCTTATTTCGTAATATTAGACAGAATAAGAAAGGTAAAATCAACTTTTAATACTTTTGAAACCATATCGCTTGTTAAGCCTTGGCTATTCACATGATTCAAAATAGAAGAGAGTCCATCGGCTCCAGCGCCACCTGTAATTGGCTACGTATTATAATAGTTCCAAAAGTCGCCGCTACGCCTCGGTGGCGTTGATCAGGAATAAGGCCAATTGAAATTTCAAATTTGGCATTGCGTTGCAAATGTTTGTAAATAAAATTATACGTAACGTAACGTAACTATTAGGTATATTTACATTCCATCGTCCGAGATGCGCATGGTAGAAAAATGAGTAAATCTTTAGGGAATGTTATAGATCCGATTGACGTAATACGGGGAATACCATTAGAGGTATTATGATCACGTTTGTTTTTAGTTATTTAAGGCCGGGGGAAATGTAATAAGTTGTCGTTTAGGATTTGCACAAGAGGCTTATCGATTCCAATTTAGACCCGAATGAATTAGAGAAAGCCAAACAAGGTCAAAAAGCCGATTATCCTAATGGTATACCGGAATGCGGGACTGACGCCTTAAGATTCGCCTTGTGTTCTTATCTCGGACAAGGACGCGATATCAATTTGGATATCTTGCGTGTAGAGGGTTACCGACATTTCTGCAATAAAATATGGAATGCGACGAAATTTGCAAAGTTTTCGCTTGGAAATGATTTTGTACCCAAAGAGAGTTTTGTGGTGAGAACGTTCGCCGAAATGCGTCCTGGTAGTTTTTAACACGCTGTTTAAAAAAATGACGCCGTTTTAGCCGACAGGAACGGAACTACCAATGGATCGTTGGATTTTAAGCAGGTTAAGCGCGGCTGTTGAAGCTTGCAACCGTGGCTTTGAGACCTATGATTTTCCTCAAGTTACAACCGCTTGTTATAACTTTTGGTTGTACGAATTATGCGATGTTTATTTGGTTAGTTGGAAAATAAACGGAAATAAAATCATGTTTACGCGCGGCGTCTAATAATTGCAAGTATTTAAGGAATCTTTGAAACCAGTGTTTCAAGGAAACAACCAAGACGCGATTGCAACTTCAAAGGAAGTACTTTACACCGCGTTAGACACTGCGCTAAGATTATTGAGCCCCTTTATGCCGTTTTTAACGGAGGAACTTTATCAACGGTTACCGAGAAGGAAGGCGAATGAACCGCCAAGTATCTGCGTAACCGCTTATCCCGAAATTGATGACGTAAGTACTGTCAATTCTTGTACTTAGTCGTCATCGTGTGACACCCCTTCATAATTTGATAATCGATAGTTCATTTGGAGAAATGAAGAATTGGAGAAAATGGTTGAATTTGTCCAAAATGTGATTCATAAAGTACGGTCACTTAGATCCGATTACAATTTAGCCAAGACCAAAGTTGACTGTACGTGAGCTAATAATATTATCTTAAAAACCCTGTTCCTTAACTTGTATTTCTTTTAGTATATTTGAGATGCGAAGAAAATGGGTTAAAAACTAATTTATTAGAATTTACTGACGTCATAGTTACTTTAACTACCTCTTCTCAAATGAAAGTGCTTAATTCCGAAGAAGCTGTACCCATTGGTTGCGCTATGGCTCCCGTATCGGATAAATGCGAAGCTCATTTAATGTTGAAAGGATTCATCGATATTGGGAAAGAAGTCGAACGTTTATCGCAGAAACAAGAGAAGTTAAACGGACAGTTGACAAAGTTGAAAAGTTCGATGGAAGCCGCTGATTACGAGACTAAAGTTCCGGCGGATATCCGGGCGGCTAATACTGAAAAGGTAAGAAGAATAAATTGGTTTTTATCAGGTTAAACGCAACAACGCAATTTGTAATGTTTTTAGTTGCAACAAATGGAGGGAGAAATTACAAAACTCTTACAGGCTATAGAAGGTCTGAAACTAATGGAATAATAAAGTTTAATCTTAATTTATCTTTTATATTAAACAAAATAATTAATCGTGCTTTTCTTATGTTAATTATTTAAAAAAGCTCTGAATTTTTTATTTATTTCTATTAGAAATTCAAAATAAAATAAAAATACTCTTAATGGCAATTTTATATTGCATTAATCAAATAAATATTGATATAAATAAATAGCGCGGCGGCGATGCGAAAGGATTAAGTTTCGGGATTCGGTAGCGCGGTTCGGCGGTTGGCCACGTGCTCTTTAGATATTTTTGAAATTCCCGCCAAAATTGGTTGCTAATCTTTTCCATAGATGGCGGTACTGTATTCTTCGTGAGCGCTGAAATGTGTTGCTAATCTTTTCCATAGATGGCGGTACTGTATTGGTGAGTTTTATACAAAATGGCGGAAGGCGCGACTACCAAGGGCGCAATTTGGTTTTTAACGTATCAAGGTCATTCATATATCGCTGTTTGAGCTCAATGATCTTTTTAATTACTATAAAAATCCTATTTTTTTACTAATCCTAAATAATCCTATACTTTTTTACCCTATACCTCGAAATCTTTGAATAACATTGCGTAGTTTTCGCTTGGTAATGGTAAGTGCTGCCAAAATCACCCCCCCCCCGGGGTCGGAGATCGCAAATTTCCCACGACCTTACTCATTAGTCTAAAACCAGGGTTCATACAAACATGGAGAACCTGGAAATGTCAAGGAAATAAATTTTCGACTACAAATTCGGGGAACTTAAATCTTTTAATAAATTTGGGGACATTTGTGAGACCTGAGGACCTGAGTAAGCTTTCCCTGAACATGAAGAGGTTGCTCCAATTAAAAATAACCGCTCCTGCTGTTACTAGGTGGCCTTCCACCTTGAAATATATGGGGGGAACCTGGAAATGTCAGGGGAATAGGTTTTCCAGAAGTTGTATGAACCCTGAAAACGATTCAAAATTTAAAATACCATTGGAACAAAATATGTAGGGGTGAATCTGGATAAAATATGCGTGTGACCTTGAAGAAAGTATAATTTCTTAGAGGTATGCCATGGTAGTATTAATTAGGTAACATCCCGCTGGGTTCTTACACGTCATTACATCGCTTAATGGTGATAACACGCGTTTTATATCGTCGTGTTATGGGGCCTTCTTTTCTATAGGCTGGATTTGAAGGCGTGTCAATTATAGCCCTTCTAGAGACCAGTTTTGAAAGTTATTTGGCATGGAAGCCAAGAGTTATTTTAACAACCCCAAGGTCTACCGTGTTTGTAAACTCCCAAAGTCCCAGTCTCCAAAGGATTGAGAAAAACCAAGGTTTTTTTGTAAGCCTACTTGTCAAAGAACTATGAAAAACAAAGGGTATGGTTTCGACTATATAGAGTTGTATACAGTATCTGGAAAACTTCCCAAAATGGGTAAGAGAACGGTCAGGGAATTATAAAGTTCTCGCAAAAATCGGGGGATTTTAATATTGTCGCATAACGTCGGGTAGTTTTAAAATTGTCGCGAAGTGTCGGGGATTTTAAAGTTGTCGCAAAAGTCGGGGGATTTTATAGTTGTCTCCAAAGTCAGGGGTATTTTAAAATTGCCTCAAAAGTCGGGGGAATTTAAAATGATCTCAAAATTCGGGGTATTTTAAAATTGTCTCAAAAGTCGGGGGAATTTTAAAATTGTCTCAAAGTCAGGGTATTTTAAAATTGTCTCAAAGTCAGGGTATTTTAAAATTGTCTCAAAAGTCGGGGGGATTTTAAAATTTGTTCAAAAGACGCGGGGATTTTAAAATTGTCACAAAAGTCGGGGAATTTAATTTTAAAGTTGTTTCAAAAGTAAAAGTAAAGGAGTTTCTTATTGGGTCGGTCAAAATGAGCTATTTTAAACGCATACAAAGCCTTACAATTCCCCCAATGAGTGGCAATGACTATTAGTCAGCGAGTTGAAAAAAAAACTGTACTGTTCACGACACTAAATTGTTAGGAACTTGACTTGCAATTCTTTTTTCTTTTTTTTTATTCACAAAACCCTTTCCTCATTAAGAAATATTATCGCATCGCGTGTCCTTTACAAACTAAACTGTCGGTTTCCTTTGACCTAGAAGCTTCCACCTCCAATGGATCCCAGGCGCGCTATTCTTAACACGAGCTAAATATATTTTTTTTTTGCCGCGTAATTGAACGCTATCAAAATATATTAAGAACTGAAATTTAATTAAGGACTCTAATTATCATTAAATTAAATTGGAGGAAATGTAATTGACGACGTGGCTTGCCTAGATAATGGTAGATACCTCAAAAGCAACAGTTGAAAGTGGAACATCGGCTATCTCTCGCTGTTGGGTATAAAATCTTTTTGATTGTGTCAAAAGCAAATAGAGTAATTGGGGATAATGTAAGTGCCAAGTATGAAATTACTAGACCGTTGAAGCAAACATCAGAGGGTCGGGGGAGACCACCTTCTTTAGTTATTTCCTTCGCACCAAGAAACACCTCTAGAGGCAGTGTGAGTCGGCTATCTCTCGCTGTAGGGTATAAAATCTTTTTGATTGTATCAAAAGCAAATAGAGTAATTGAGGAAAATGAAAGTGCCAAGTATTGGCGCGAGGAAAATAACCTACTATGGCGGCCTCCCTCCTGTGTGTTGGTTTTTCTCTGCAAGTAGTTAATGGAATGGTCTATTTATTTCGTCGCCCGCGCTCTCTCGTTACTTCCTCACTTTCCGTTTTTTCTATATGCTCTTAATAGTGGGTTGATAGAATTCGAGAAGGCTTATCAATAAGCTTAAACAAATATGCGATAATGTAAGTGTGAAATAAGCCATAGCTAATCACTCGGTGGCCTTCCTATTAGCTCCGGTCGCGTTGGTCCCTATCGTAGACGACAATTAATAGACAAACAGGTTACGTGTATCGCTCGCTTTGACATGGGAAGCGAGGCTAATTGATAACACCTTGATCCTGATCCCAGTTGCTATCGATATAAAGATGTAGCCACTAAAAAACTCCGTTAAAAGTCTCCCCCCTTTTAAATTTTCGATACTTTAAAAACATTGATTTGGTTTAGACCCGACCGGCGTTGAATAATTAATGAATCGTAAAAGCTACGCTCTCACTTCGACCTTCTTATCGATTTTCAAGCGAAGCCTGACAAACGAGGTCAGTGAAAGGTTTTTTCGCGGGAAACAACAGCTAGTTCCTGTCGTTTCCGACGTTTAAAGAAACAAAATTAACCTTCTTAAAACGTGATTTCAACGCGAACAAAACTTAAGCTCCCTAATCCACTTATATTGTAAAAGGATGGACATATATTTTCGGTTGCCTTGACAACCGAAGCATCTCCTTCATCCATCCACACGTGAACGTGCTGGCTCTAACCTCGTGACCTAATTTCCTCCAAAACGGAAACTGGATCATCCCATAGTTCTGTACACGAGCCTAACAACCTCATCCTATTTAAGGCTCTTAGAAGCCATGGTTTTTTTAGTTGTTTTTATTTACGTCTAGCTGAGCTGAAAAAAATGTCTGTCTTGCAGTTAAAGATGGTGAGAGGCTTGTTACTGGTCACCTGATTCACAATGACAGGCGCTGTAGGGTTTCTTTATCAGTTAGGTACTTGAAATATTCAGACACTTTTCTGCGTCAGTTAAAAGTTCAATATTGATGGAAAAAAACACTGATATTTTTAATCAATGACTGATAAATGTCGAGTTCAAATTTGTTCTCACGAGATATGTCGAAATAATTCGTTATTTATCCAACTTTAAAACTAGTTTTTTTTGCTGAAGAAATCAACTTTGGTGGTTTCGATTTTCGCGATAGTGTATAGGATAAGATGGAAAAATACCCCTTTGACGTCAATTTGGGGTGAAACACGACGTTTAAACCAGTCGAGACTAAAGATTAAAATCTCCAAGGCCATCTGCTACAAAATGCCTCGTTAAATGTAGATACAACTAAGATTCGGGATTGGAGATGTTCGCCCCTTTTTAGGAAAGAGTTGTAAAATGAAGGCGTTCCCAAAGATTCGTGGAAAATTCAATTTAAAAAGCGTAAACAAGTCTGAAGAAATTTAGAAAAATACCTGACGCAATATTACCTTACTTTTCAATTATTTATAAAAATTCTGTGTCAAGGTTCCAAAAAATTGTTTTTATTATTATTTTCAAGGAAAATTCTATTTCTGATTCGGATTTTACGAGGGGCTAATCACTCTTTTCTTATTTATTACTGCATTATATGGCAATTAAGTAACATCTGGTTCAAAACTACTGAAAAACCTGTACCTTCGTTGATGATGAAATTTCTGATGGAAAAAAAAATTCTGTTTCCATTGGCAACGATGCGCCAAAAAAAAGTACAGGGATTTTAAAAAAATGATTTAAAATAGCAGAGACAGAAGATGGTGGTGTATTGCATCATCCGGAATGGCTGCCTCGAGGAATCTCGCAGTGACAGATCATTCGTAGATGAGGCGCAAAAAAGGGTTAGACGAACAGGGAAGTATTTGGCGGGTTTATATATTGCGTAATATTGTGTCATTTGAATCTTGAATATCGAACCGGGGATTATGTCATGTCTAGACATTTTAAGATTAAGTTCCAGAAACTGCGGATGTCCAACCCCTTGGTAATTCAGGGGCGTTTGTGACAGTTTATGACTCGTACAAAGTACGCTGTCAACTAGCAAAGAAATAAATTCACATAACCCAAACATAAAACGGGTTCCAAGCAGTTAGCAACAACCAAAGCGAAAGTAAAAGCAACCAAAGATATTTTCAAATTTAATTTAAACAATTCTTAACTTTTTGTTCTGTAATTATAGTTTGAACAGGAATTTATTCATATTTTACAAGAATAATTTATAGAAATGCGTCTATTGTCACGCTTTACAATCATTATATCTTTATGCAAAGCTGTCGGTTCATATTCATGGCAGACGTAATGTAATACGAGTGTTTTTCATGATTTTAAAAACATCCTGTTATTAGAATCGGTTGACACTAACGATAAATATAGAATAACCTTTGACCTTTAGTATGATGTAATTTAAAGTTAAGTAATGCATAGTTTTCCTACTAGAAAACATTTACACCAGGAGCCAAGGTACTCGGCGTACAAAGTGCAGCAATACCAAGTAGTCTGGCCTCCTTGTGAAGTTGCCATTATTCCTCCTAGCCTGAAACTATGGATAACATTGAAAAATCGATAATAGGCCATCCTATTTCCCGAGTATCGTTCCGATTGACATTGAAATATAATCATAACCTTTGACCTTTAGAACGATGTAATTTTAAAATGTAATAACATTGAAAAATACCCAAATATAAGCCTCTGGAATAGAAATAACAAAAATGTACTCAATATTTTGGTTAAAATATAAGCAGCAACGTTTTATAATTCATATATGGGTATTAGCGATAGACGCCGAATGTACCTGCCTGTTTAAACTAAAGGTCATTAACCCCTGACTTGAATGAAACGTGGAGGGACAAAAAGTAGATCTTCTCTTTTGAAGGAAGATATGAATCCAAATTATTTGACTGATGCTTGTTACAAAAGCAACATTGAATCGCGTAAGACCTATCATCAAAATTGGCCCGAGATTCTCTAAAAATAGTTCCTCTCTGACGCTGGTGGCTCAATGTACATTATACAAGGTTCATCCTTGGGTTTTTTTGCGTAATTCTGTAAGATATGCCAGGGTAAATCTAAATTTATTAATAAAATGGCGTCGTGGGTAATTGCGGGGACATAATTTAAAGGGAAAGGTTTGTCGGTACTCCGTTTATCAGCTGTTCTGTCAAGGAGAGGAACTAGCGAGGCGCTCGTGTAATCCTTGTTCGACTGACGTAACCTAAAAGAATAAGTCGTCGCGTTGAGATACTTGCCGGTATCAGATAGCGTATCATGAAGTAATGCATTTGAGAAAGTGAAGAACACCTAGAAGACAGACAGAGAGATACGTAACAATAAGACGACCGATCTGAAACCTTGACTGGATTAAAGGGAGCAAAAGACGCGCGTTCGCATCTGCGGTGTCGCTTTTATTGGAAGACTCGTATAGAGGCAGAGTTTTAACGGGAATTGGAAAAAGTAGACCATGGAAACAAGGCGTCAACGCGTGATTTCAAGCGATCGACCAATGAGGTTGGAGGACGAGCGAGAGCTAACAGCCAGGGAGCGAATGATTCGGAGCAAGTCACGTGCAATGTTGATGCTCTCCGGCTTCCAGGAGTAAAACGTCTTCGCCTTCTCCGAACTCTCGACACAACCGAATCGCATTTGGAAGGATTGTCAGAGACTAGTAAGGATCTATGAACGCTGGAAAACCGAGCAAATCAGCGATATTGCTAAATTTCCTTCTTAGAATTAACCAAAACGATAAAGATCGAGGAATCAGGTAAAAACCTTCTTCTTTCATTCATTAGTCTTCTGTTAATTAAATAAATAGAAAAATCAATCTCTATATCTCTCTTTCGGAGAAGCTCAAGATGAAAGAAAAATATTTTGACCTATTTTTGGTCTACTGATAATGAGCGACTGACAAGGCGCCTTAATTTCTCGTTTTATCTTGTTAGCGCTATCAGTTTTTTTTTAATAATCGTTAGATAAAGTATTTGTAACCTAAGTAACAAAATTGCCACTATGACAAATATTCATGTCTTCCCAAGGGATTCTGGGAATATTAATGCGTTAATTGTGAAAGAAAAAATTAATAATGATTGTGATTAATTAATTAATTTATATATTTTATTTGAATATTAATAAATGCTGCCACTAATTAATAAAGTTGGGTTTAATAATTTGAACCGCTTAATTTAAAAATAATTAAGATTCTCTTTTTAATTTTTGCGCTTTTGATAATGCGAACAAGACTCTTAGTTACGACTGACGAAGCGGAAATTAGAACCAAAACAACGAAGGAATTATAATTCTTCCTGAACCTGTTTACCATAATTTTTCTTGTTTTTGTTTTTGTGAATCTAATCTTAAATACGATTAACGGTGACGTGTTTAAAGGTATACTAGCACCAAACATGCTCTTTGAGATAGTTTTCCTTTATCCGAGAGGGCTAATAGTTTCTCTGAAGCTTGCGTAATAATAGACAACAATTTATAAAGAGTCGACAGTTGTTTAAATGATGTAGCTCTATAATTCAAAGAAGTTATTATCAAAATGGGGTCGTTTATTAAAATTTAGATAATGACTTGGAGGCATGTAAATTAATTATGTTTCGCCAAAGTCCCTCTCATAGAAGATCGTGTGATAGTGAGTCAGCAAATACGTCACGTGACTTGTTTTGAAAAACAGGTGATATTTACCTCTCTGACAGAATGACGAAATTTTTAAATGCGATTGCAAAAACAACAATCGAGTAAATAACGCGGTTGTCAGTTTGCGGAATTTAATTTGTTGTCGAGTACAACATCGTACATTGCCCTTCTGAGAAAAACTCAAGGCCTTAAAGACGTAACTTAGATTCGAGTGTCAAGGCAAAGACGTTTTATGTGGTTGCATATAGACCATTCCATAAATTACTTGTAGAGAAACCAACATACATGGGAGGGAGGTTGCCCTCTTAAGTTGTTTCCCCTCGCGGCAAGGGGCAACGCTAGCCAACTCCCACTTCCTCTAACGGTGCATGCTTCTTGGCGCGAGAGATATAACCCAAGAAGGTGACCTTCCCAGCCGCTGCGATGGTTTCTTCTCTCTACTGGAATTGATGGAACGGTCTATAGCTTATTTGATCTCCGGCTTTTCGGTAAAATTGCCTAGAACTCTTGATTAGGATAGGTTTATTTGTGTCAACAACTCCAACAAATCAAATTGTAACTAAAAGAACGTACGCGAAAGATTGTGTAATGGCTTCCCAGAAAAAACCCTACACTTATTTTCCCCGCAATTAAAACTTATCTGCTAATATACCAGCACAAACATAATTATGTATTGATAACCACGAGCTAAAGAAAAACATTGAATGTTAAAGCTGGGAAAACAATCGTAATTATACATTAAGGCAAGCATCTGATACGTACACAAATACCCAACCGGAAATGAACAATTATTAAGGAAGTTTCGAAATGAGTCGATAAGGGACCAATTTCATAATAATAATAATAATAATAAACAGTCTCTGGCATGTCCTTTAAAAACGAAATTTAGACAATAAAACGTAATATATTTATTTTTGGTTCGCTGAAGCTTGAAGGACTAATACATTACACACTTGAGTAGTGTTCTTTTTTCTTGGCACAATGTTGCATTGTGTAAACAAGCAAAGATTAAAAGATTTTATTCAAATTTAAAACTACAATTTAAATTCTTGGATTATTGCCATCAAATATTGTAGTTGGTAGTAGGTAACAAAGTTAATTTAAATAATACCAACATGCTTCGAAATTACACACACTTTACAATGAATGAAAGTTACTTCTGTATCTATTTACATCGAAGCATGCGCATTTGGTCCTAAATCTGTACAATAGATAGGAAAAGGAATACATAGACGTAATTGGAATCATTGTGCCGCCATGTCTCTATGCTCGTTTTGTCTGACGTCTTTCTAACTGTGTTTTCATTGGTTGGTACCAATACGAGTTCCTAGGCGCGAGATAAATTATTCGCTTGGTAAATTTCGTCATACATAATGATTAGTCTAGCTCCTCCCATAAAACCCGCCTAGATAAGTTGAGTTAAAATGTCTACACAATGGTTCCTTCCTAGTAGCTGTATTTATTCCTGTTAGGAAACGTAGTAGTACATTCTGAATTTTTCGAGCTCAGTGGACGTTAATGAAACTTTGAGATCTTGGATGCTTAAAGTTATTACGCGACCAACAATCCAACATCTTGGCCAAGGTCTTTCAAACAATCTTTTTCAAGCGATAATTATGCAGTTATCGTAGGGATTGCCATCCCCCTTTCGAGTTAACCCCCCCCCCCCCTTTTTCCAGTCACATTTGCAGATGATATATAGAAAAGTTATCCTTTAGCGAGCCTCTTTGCGTCATTGAAGTTTCAGACGTACTGTTCTATCTCTCTCTCTCTCTCCTCCATATTTTATAAATTATTAAAAGGTATTTAAAGGATGGTGTCTCTTCTTTACAAAATACTATAAAAAGCACACTTGACAAGTATGCCCCACTACTATCAAAACGCAAATTTATAAATAGCCCACCTTGGCTTTCCAATGAGATAAAACATGTTATGCACCTTAGGGATATGGCCAAAAAGAAATCTTTTAAACAACCATTATTTATTGATAAATATAAAAAATTACGTAATTTGACGAGTAACTTGGTTCAAAAAAGTAAAAAAGATTATTTTCATAAAAAATTAAAGGGTGGGGCTAACTTATGGAAATTGGTAAAGCCCTTCATGAAAGCCAAATCTAAATCTATTGTCATGATACGTAATAATGGAATAGAATATACAACTCAATTTGAGATAGCAAATAACCTAAACAGGCATTTCACGAAAAATCCATGTATAATTAATCCACAGTTAACAATCGAATTGAATGATGTATGTAACTTAAAATTAGTAGAAGTATCAGAAAGCATGATTTTTACTTATTTAAAGAATTTAAAGTCTTCGAAAGCAACAGGGTCAGACGGATTGTCGAGTGACCTGATAAGGGGTCTAGCTATAGTAATTACGCCATTCTTAACTAAGCTAATTAACTTATCCATAAACAGTCACACCTTTCCAAATCAATGGAAAGATGCCAAAGTAGTCCCTTTATATAAAAAAGGTGACCCAACGGAACCTAATAACTATAGGGGCGTTTCAGTCCTGCCAATTCTTTCAAAGATCCTTGAAAAGATCGTATACGACCAATTGCTGGCACATGTTATCGTTAATAATTTATTATATGAAATGCAGGCTGGCTTCGTACCAGGTCACTCGACGACCACGTGTGTCATGAACCTTTTTGAGACTATAATACAAAGTATAGAAAAAGAGTGGTATGTTGGAATTGTCTTTGTTGACTTGTCTAAGGCCTTTGATTGCGTAAATCATGAAATATTGCTTAATGAACTTAGATCATGCGGGGCAGATACGGGCACCCTTAAATGGTTCACGTCTTATCTTAGTCAAAGAACACAATCCGTAATAATTGGTAATACAAAATCTCAATCAATGACTGTATCTACAGGTGTTCCTCAAGGTAGTGTCTTGGGGCCACTATTATTTAACATATATACGAGACATAATCATAAATGCTTAAAATTTTCAAAGTCTTTTGAATACGCGGATGACGATGCCCTTCTCTCTGTATCAGATGACGCTTCTAAATTGATCACTGAATTAGAATCGGACGTAATAACTCTAAAGAAAATGTTAGCCTCACGAGGCCTTATTTTTAATGAATCTAAAACTGTTTTTATGATTATTGAGCCTAAAAAATTAAGAGGTACAACGCAAGACATAATCAAACTTGGGTCCCTAGATATATCACGGGTAAAATCATATAAATATATCGGAACCATCATAGATGAAAAGTTAGATTTTATTGATCACATTGAATATGTACTAAATAAGGTAAATAAGAGACTCTGGCTCGTCCATCCACTTTATAAATGTTTGAACATTCAAAGTAAAATTACGCTACATAAATCTATGATCCAACCCATCTTTAATTACGGTAATTTATTTTACAATATTGGCCCCAAAAAATACTTACATAGACTTCAAATTATACATAATAAATGTGCCAAATTAATATTACTCCGAAATAAGAGATCATCTGCCACAGAGGCTCTTAAAAACCTAAATTGGATGACCCTATCTCAAGAATATGAATATCAGCTATTAGTACTAATGTATAAAATCTATAATAATCAAATGCCAAAGTATATCCTTGATATGTTTCATTTAGTCGATCATAACTATAATACCCGCATAAATCTTAAAACCTTTGTTCTGCCATCAAAATTAACGACAACCAACTTGAAAAGTTTAAAAAACAGGGGAATCCAATCTTGGAATAACTTACCATGTGATATAAAAAATATAGCTAACATTAATGAGTTTAAGAGAGATGTAAAACAGCATATTTTTAATGTTTAACAATTAATTTAACTAACGGACCCCTTTGTAAACCAGTTTCGACTGAACAGGGATATCCAATAAAGCTTTAATTATTATTATTATTATTATATTTTCAATTTGATTTAAAGTTTATGTGATAACTTATTTTTGACGGTCGCATTCTAAAGTTCGTTTGAAATACTCGTGTAATTTATTTATTTTATAATTTATATTTCATTATTGGAAAATGTATTATTTAAATTAAGATTTGTCGATTTATTTTCGATATTTCAAATCTTTATTGATTATTTATATTACGGTTTTTAATTGGTTTATAGACTTAAATTTTAAAGTTAATGTTTATCCATTGAGATGCCAAAGAAATGTTTGCTTAATTTCTCGTGAAAATGTTAGTTTCTATAGCGTATTTTTCCGAATAGAATTTTTCCAAGCCACTCAAAGAGTATAATGAATACGCGGTTAAGATTGTATTACAAAGAAACAAATGAAATGAACTCATAAGATTACTGACTGCGCTTGAAATTTAAGAAAGATAGTTCTTTATCTCTCCGAGTTATAGTTCATGCGTTACAGTTTCGAGTTATCTTTTTTTTAAAAGCATCAAGCAATTTTCGAAAGTATCGTCATAGAAAGATAATTTTATAAAGAGAAAGTATAACTTAGAAATTGCAAATTTATACTTTAATAAATATTCTAATGTAATTGCGATAATATTGCTATCATAGAGTAATTAATTGAATTAGTGGCAACTACGTAAATTTTTAGGCAAATTTCAATTATTTACTACGCACTTGTTTCAACCCTTATTATAACCCAAGTTATTAAATTAGTGTTAATTCTGATTATGAGTAGGTTGCTCTATGGCCATGTCGCTCATGAAATTTTCCACTCAGCGTTAGTCATTACTCGGTCCCGGATTTTTTCGTATTTTTTTTCCCCGAGTATGATGACAACTCTGATAAGATAAAAGTCAAATTGAACCTAACTTCCCCCACCCACCAACCCACCCACATTCACACACAACACGCTGTTGTTGACCCGTTTTTTTCTTTCATTTCGAGCCTTATTGTCGGTTGCTAAGGTCGAGTTCAATTAGAGTTGTTCCGTGATACGTTTACTTTCGCCTTTAGGTAACCGTAACTAGCAAGAATAGCAGCACCAGCAGCAGCCAAGATGTCTAATAATCTCCTCGATAAGCAAACTTTGATGAAATACCTGAGCTTGCCTCAACCCGAGAACAAGATTCAATGCATGTATGTCTGGATTGACGGAACCGGAGAAAATTTGCGTGCCAAAAGCAGGACTTGCGACTTTATACCAAAGAATCCCGATGGTAAGCTTGAAGATTTTTCTGTTAAGGGGACCGTTTAGTTTCGGGTCATATGCGCGCCAGTTACTATGTTAAGCGAGAACCATACTGTTCATACAAGAACAACATACTTTTCCGCAGAACTTCCAATCTGGAACTACGATGGTTCAAGTACCTATCAAGCGGAAGGTTCCAATTCCGATGTCTACCTTCACCCCGTAGCTATCTATAACGATCCCTTCCGGGGTGGAAACAATAAACTAGTCCTATGCGAAACGTACAAATACAACCACAAAGCTACTGGTAAATACTTTTGAATTGGCCTAATGAGGTTATACGGTACTAATTTTTGGAATGGGTACAGAGAGCAACCATCGTAAGTCATGCGTGGAAGCCATGGAAAAGTGCAAAGACCAAGAACCGTGGTTCGGAATCGAACAAGAATACAGTCTTTTGGATCAAGACAACCACCCGTTTGGATGGCCCAAGAATGGATTCCCTGGACCCCAAGGACCTTATTATTGCGGTGTTGGTGCCAATAAGGTTTACGGACGTGACGTAGTTGAGGCCCATTACCGAGCCTGTCTCTACGCGGGTATCAACATCTACGGTACCAACGCCGAAGTCATGCCATCTCAGGTACGACTATTACTATATATCCCGTCCTAAGTGGTAAGTGACTCAACTGATAAGAGAACTGTTTGGAATTATTTAGTGGGAGTTCCAAATCGGGCCGTGTGAGGGAGTGACCATTGGTGACGATTTATGGATGGCTCGTTTTATCTTGCACCGTGTCGCTGAAGACTTTGGCGTCGTTATCTCATTTGACCCTAAACCAATTCCCGGAAACTGGAATGGCGCTGGAGCTCACACTAATTTCAGTACCAAGCTAATGAGGGAAGAAAATGGTTTAGTGTAAGTTACCCTTTGGTCTTTTTAACCCTTCCTAACCAT
Source organism: Phalangium opilio (assembly GCF_054372755.1). Taxonomy (NCBI): domain Eukaryota; kingdom Metazoa; phylum Arthropoda; class Arachnida; order Opiliones; family Phalangiidae; genus Phalangium; species Phalangium opilio. The sequence continues at coordinate 1,628,947 of NW_028324189.1, forward strand.
AAAACACCGCGCTAAGAGTAAGGGGATCATTCTATCAAGGTCAATTAGTACTGTTTAAATGTTTACTCGAGATGGGACGTAAATTAGATGTATTCCTCGGGGGTTATAATAAATATCTTCATGGTAGGTCCTCAATGTAATTTCCTTTACAAATTTCAGTGAAATCGAGCGAGCAATTGAACGTTTGTCGCTACGTCACGCCACGCACATTCGCGCCTACGATCCCAAACAGGGTAAGGACAATGAGCGACGATTGACCGGTGCTCACGAAACCTCGAGCATCCACGATTTCTCAGCTGGAGTTGCCAATCGTGGCGCTAGCATTCGTATTCCACGTCAAGTTGCCGAAGAACGCAAGGGATACTTGGAAGATCGTCGACCATCGTCTAATTGCGATCCCTATCGCGTCGCTGACGTCATCATTAGGAGTGTATGCTTAAACGAAGTTTAAAAAAGCGTCATGAACTTTAAACCTTAAACATCCGTTTTACTGGATATTAAGTAATCGTAAATTTTTGTTTATCAAAACGTCTTTTTGTATACCGAAAAGTTTTTTTCAAACCCAATATTTTAGGACCTCAGGGTTTTTTAAACAAATTTTAGAATTTGTAATAAAATCGTATCAATTTTTTCATTTTTTAAAAATCGTGTAGTCTTCATCCGATCTTCTACTCCCGGACCCTACATATATATATATATATCCTCCTTGCAAATTTAGTTTAGCCCTTTTTTATGTAAATAGTGTGAATAGAACGTATCTGTCTTCAATGGAAAACAATGTTTTAATCGGAGGAATTGAATTTAAACCACCAAAATAAATACAACCAAAAAAATGAAGAAAACTTTTGAAATTAAAAATTATATTTTTCTCACGTAACAAATTTCGTTCGTTAATTTTATCATGGATTTTATAAATATATAGGGATTGGAAAACTAATTAAAGGTAGGTGCGCATTTGAAATAATGAGGTGAATACGCCCGGATCACAAAAAACCAAATTATTTTATTTTTGGTTCGCTGTAGAACTAAAAAGTTAATGATTATTCACGCGTCTGCTGTTCAAAGTCAGTCAAGGTTAAACCTTTTTTTATCGACTATTGGATAATTATCGATAAACCCACACGAAAAAGCTTAGACGCCAATATTATAATCTTACCATCTATCAATATTTTACAAGGTCATTAGAAACAGCATGGTGCCACAGTAATCGTAAGTTATCAATTTAATTGGGTGTTTAATTATAAAATGAATCAAGTTACTTGATTTATTGTATTTCACGATTCATATAAGATTTTCAATTATATAAAAAAATTTCAACTGAAAAACCTTAAACCTGAAATTAAGTAACGGTATTTGAATAATAATAGAGATGACACTAGGAATTCTCGCGCTGCATTGATGGTATGAGCTTGTATTATATATCTTTATTGACGTCACGTGCTTATTGAGACAGAAATATTTGCCGCGTTTATTAAAATCTTTTGTCTCCACGTCAAGCCCACTGTCTGCACGGTACTACTTGTTTATACGATAATATATTTAACTTAATGCCTGTTTTGATAGTAAGATGGCGCTACTTTCCCACGAGGGATTTCTTATTATACGTGTTTTACTAGAGACATTCCATGGGCGCCGCCATAGCTTATTGGCGCGGCTTAGTGGCTTTTATTGCCTGTTGGTACTTCACCAGGCGTCGCTTTACCTCGAATCTATGACGTTTCACCTACGTCACTTCATGGCGAGTTCTCAGTAACCAGTGACAAACTTATGGCACATATCTTATGAACTTATGGTCGATGATGAAATAGATAAAATTACGTTATGCTAAACGTCCATCGATACTAAATTCTTGACCCAGCATTTAGGAACAATAATTAGGAACACCCGTTAGCTAATAATTAAAAAAATACATTAGTTAATTATGAATTACATTGCCAATGACTAAACTTCCCCAATACATAAACAAATTAAACGAGCTCCTGTCTTTATAATATATAATAATATTTCAAAGAAAATCCTTGAATTTTTTTTTAATAAAGATAGGAGAGATTAATTATAAATACTTTGTGTAATGAAAGTATTTACCGTTTAAGTACCCTTCATCTTATTTTAAAAACTTTCCTCGTTTCTGGAATAAATTAATACTTATCATGAATTACTTTATGTAAACCATGAATATACCGTTTCATTAGGTGTAAGAACTCATGTTTGCAATCGCAATCAAACGTCGCCATTGACCATGATCAAGGTCAACTGTAGACCGACGTTACGTAACTAATGTCCTGCACCATTTTGCGCGAGGATCAAAAACCATTATGTTTTCTTTAACATCAATAAAACCTAAACTCGAAAGGAACAACTTCAAAATAGAATTTCAAAGTCGAATGAAATCGATGAGTAGCTACAACACGTGACGGAAGTGGGCATATGACTCGAAATATCGGCTCCCAAAAATATTCCTTTGGCAATATTTTTAAATTAATGTGATAAGGAAAATTAGCCGTTTTATTTTATGTATTTCGTTGGGAATAATTTAGAGTACGTTTTGTTTTGGCGACCTTGAGACACTACTGGCTAGGGAATTTAAAATTGAGACAGGGAATTCTTATTATGCCCCGATGATATTTATAGAAATGGTAGCAGGTTGTATCATACCTTAATTGAAAGGTGATTCCCCGTGTCACCTTTATAATTTCATGGGGTTACATGTGATATATTGGAAGATATCAAAAACTGTCGGATTGATGCATAATTAATTTAATTTCTTTAAGTTTCCTCCATTTTTGGTACACAATTTCTACATCCCTAATTAAACCAACGGACTGTGAACGTACCTATTTCAATTAGCGTCTATAATGACTAGTTTAATGACTTTTTTTTGTAGATTTTTCTAGTTCGCCTTGAACTGTCGACAGTGAAAAACTTAAAAATCAGGTTTCAGATGACAGTGAAATTTCTATAGCCAAAAGCCCTAACCAAAACATGGTGTAACGAAAGAGGGGACATCCACTTGGCGTAATTGGTGTACTCTTTAATCTTTAAAAAGCCCCTCCCCGTTACGTAACCAGGTGTACACGAAAACAAGTGATTAGCCCCTCGCTTACGACAAAACTGATTGAGGGCTAAGAATGGTAATAACATGGATCTTATATAACCTATTGGAAATATATTTTCAAAAATATTTATTAACTATATGCACGACCATGGGATATGGTTTGCGTTTTAGTATATCAAGGTTATTCTAATTTAAATTTTAATGGGGTTTAAAGGAAGGGGATGTAAATGAAACTGTTTTCCCCCCAAAGCTATTGCAACCGTTTTTTTCTTTCTGGTCCTCTTTAAATCTCAAAGTCCATTGCAATAGCCGCTCTAGCTAAGAACTATTATCGATTCTAGCTACTCAAGACCCTCAACAGCGCACGCGCTTGTACTTCAGTCGGCTTTTATTTCCTGCGGAATATAAACCGCTCTGTATTTTCCATCGTCAAACGTTATCTAACAATGCTCAGAGCCACCCGTGTAGAATTATATTGTTCCATAGAATAGCTAGCTATCATCAATACAAGATGGACAAAGGTATTTACAATTTTAATTAATTTTCTAGATAGGATTTAATATTTAAACCGTCTACTAGGGGAGGACTCCAATATAACGCCGCGTTAAATTACTTTATCTCAGTATATACGGTTTTTATTTCCAAACAGTACAAGAGTACAGCACTACAGCTGCTCTCCCTCGTATGATCCAATGGGCGTTTACTCTCATTAACAAGGGAGAGAACGATACCGCTGTATTTTTTCAGCGGTTTATGTAGATGTTAGTTAGGCAATTAAACCAATGGGAATGAATCGTAATATCGCAATTGAAGTGTTTACGCCGTCCGCGGCTATCTCGCCTTTTGGTTTTTCCTTTTTATCTTTTAAATTTCATATCTGTCTGGCAGTACTTGGCTTCTTTTGGGATTAGCTTTGTACGTAGTTTTCGCAGATTAGAAAACTTTGGGTTCGCTTGTTGCTAGGATCAAATCAGGTAGGCTAGCCAGTGTTTTGCTTTTGAGTTGTGCCATATGATCGTAATTTTGTGTGCCCATACAATACCTGTATTGATAAATTATTACTAAAAGCGTGGTACGTGTAGCCTTATATCTATGATCAGTTGTGTTTACATGTAGGATTAGAGGTATTTTTTGTTTTTTTATCATTTTAGGTTTAGGTATCTACTATAATCCAAAGACGATGGCGATGACCAATATAGGCAAGAACATGTTACGGCGTGTGTACGTCGTAGGAGTGGGTATGACCAAATTTGAAAAACCCTCCGAATCCACGCGAGACTACCCAGAAATGGTCAAAGAAGCTGTCACGGAAGCGTTGACCGACTCGAAGGTCGGATACGCCGACATCGAGCAAGCCTGCGCTGGTTACGTCTTCGGTAACTCAACCAGTGGTCAACGTGCCCTTTACGAAATGGGTATGACTGGTATCCCCATTCACAACGTTAACAACAACTGCGCTACCGGATCTTCCGCCTTGTACTTGGCCAATCAGATGATCGCTGGCGGTTTGAACGACTGCGTTTTGGCCGTTGGTTTCGAAAAAATGGAGAAAGATTCCTTCACTTCCGGTCGTTATTCCGCACAAGCCAACCCCATGGAGAAACACGTCGTTGTCCTGTCCGAAACGGCCGGTATCGATGAAGGGGCTATGACGGCACAGTTGTTCGGGGCCGCTGGACGCGAACACATGGAGAAATACGGGACAACCGCGGAACAGTTCGCCAAAATCGCTTGGAAGAACCATAAGCATTCGACTCAAAATCCGAGATCTCAACAACGAGAGGAGTACACGTTGGAAGACATACTGGCCAGTCCCAAAATGACGGAACCATTGACGAGGTTACAATGTTGTCCCATGTCCCACGGCGCCGCATCGGCCATTCTCATGTCAGAGGATTTAGTCAAAAGGAAAGGTTTACAAGATCAGGCCGTCGAGATCCTTGGAATGGAGATGTGTAGCGACGTTCCTAGCGTTTTCCAGGAAAAGAGTTGTATCAAGCTAGTTGGCTTTGATATGAGTAAACTGGCAGCTGAAAGGTTGTACAAGAAAACGGGGCTGGGACCCGACGACATCGATGTCGTGGAACTACACGACTGTTTCTCAACCAACGAACTAATTACTTACGAAGCCCTTGGTCTTTGTCCCGTCGGAAAGGGTGGAGAGATGGTAGACTCCGGCAACAATACTTACGGAGGCAAGTACGTCGTTAATCCGAGCGGAGGTTTGATTTCCAAAGGTCATCCTTTGGGAGCCACAGGCATCGCGCAGTGCGCCGAACTTTGTTGGCAGTTGAGAGGTCTAGCCGGGCCTAGACAAGTTCCAGGCGCCAAATTAGCTTTGCAACACAATTTAGGGTTGGGTGGCGCCGTGGTAGTTGCACTCTATCGAATGGGCTTTCCAAATAGTAAAAACGTGAACCAAAGAGTACAGGCTAGACTTTGAATTGGGTCCAGAATGAAATTCTCGACGCATTCCTATATTGAAAATCACTTTCTCGAGAAACTAATTAGAGGAAAAAATATATCAAGCAATAAATTGGTCAGTTACAATCAATAAAAATTCCTTGTGTCTCCTCTATAATATTAATGTTACTACGAAAGTATACATTGACTATTGTATAAATATAATATGATCCTGATAAATTTCAAAATTAAATATAATGATTTTGAAATAAATACGTAACGAACGTCAAGATGCTAATCTTGACCATGTATCTATAAGAGAATTTATTAATAAATTGCGTGAATTGAAGTGAATTTATTCATTTCAACAATCCCTAATGATAGTATTAAAAAGACTTGATTTTGGAACCGCGTCATATCAATATAGGTAATTAAATACAATTTTATAAATTAATCATTCATTCTTAATATAGAGTATATAATTAATGATGATATATAGTTTGTATTTTCGTCAAGCCAATATCGTGCAGCTCGTGACTTTTAGAATTGTGTTGGAAAAAGTATCAATTAGATTTCGAAAAAATCAATTAAGGGTTATCAGGAGGAAGGTTCCTTTTTATTTGGATTTTGTCCAATTTTTTAGCCTCGAAGGAAGTCTTTTACTCAGTAATAGTAGTAAATAAGTCCATTTAATATGGCATTGAAGATTTGTAGGAAATAAAGCTGGCGCTATAACATATTGTTAACGATAATATGTTTTTTTGTCATTAGCTAGGACCTTATATGACAGGCTTCAATGTAAAATAAAATAAAAAAATTCGTAAGACCTTGACTCCTTGAGTTATAAAGATTTCTATGGTTTTGTTGTATGAGAAAACATCAAATCTACAAAGTAAGACAAGACCTAAGGCCTTTTTTTTTCGTAGGGGTACACCTTTGGAAACACGAGCAACTTTGCTAAGAAATAAACCGTACTGTCCTGCACCAATCTGACGAGTACGGAATTTTGTATTGAACGAGGTTTCTAAAACTTTATTTGTTCCAAACAATAGGGTGGTATGTACAAAAGTTTGTGTGTGCAAAGCAATAAAATTTAAGCGATCCAACCTTTACCGATCGTAGTTCCTGGTTTGCCACAATTAACTTAAAGCAGAAACAATGGACAAAGTCCATTATCTAATTATTTTATCGGCATCTTAGATCGCGAATTGCAGCCTTCGCTAAGTCAATAAGACGTTCTTGGTTCAGTTTCGAGGGGTCTCGCACTTATCATCATTATGGTTATTCAACCGTAACTTGTACAACAATTTCATCCGAGCCCTTTAACCCGTTAAGCCCTTAACGCTTGACTGGTTTCGCTTTATGGAAAGGTATTGTTCTTAGTGTTATTTATTTATTATAGTACAGAATCCACTGGTCAGCGTTATATGGTACTCTTTTCTTCGAGATTCAACTGATATGTTGTGATTAGACATAAAACCATTCTACTTTTTGTGTTATTTAATTATTGTTTGTATAATAGCAAAATAGTACGAAGTCCATATGATGATTGGTTTTTCCTCTTTGTTATGGTATTTTTTGAATGGAGGTAATAGTTAAGTCTGCTTTATTGTGTTTCTATAATAACTGTTCATTCCGTTTGTTTGGTTCATTCAAAACATTACTTTCTGCAATTTTTCTACCAGGAAACTAATCTTTAGGTCTACAATGAGTTTATTCATGTTACTAATAATATAAGTAACATAAATAATATGTTACTTATGCTAATAATATTGTTCCGTTATAGGATATGCGCGTAGGTATTAGGGCTGTTGATCTTTAGGACTTTAGATGTTCCGCTTCGTTTAGAGATAATCATGCATTTACGTAATGCGGCTCAGCTGGCGTAATGGTGAGTTGGTTACTGTGGGGCCTATACACGTGACATGGACAGATTAAGGTTACGTCATTAATCTGAAAGGGTCAAGGGTTACCGCAGAAACGAGCTGTTTTAGTCATGCATGTTGTTATGTCCGTGGTTTAAACATGGATAAAGAGGAAATTTGTTTTCACTCTACAGGATAGGCAACTCCCTATCCTTTAGCGTGAAAACAAATTTCCTCACGCTCATTCTTTATGCATGGTTTTAGTATTTTGAAAGTGGCGCGTATATTATTGTAGAGGGCGACATCGTCTCGTCTTTTTTTTCCCGCCTATTGACTTTTAGCAGCAGCCGGAGTTCGATAATAAAAATGGCGGTGATGCGTCTTCCTTTTCTCTGTGGAAAATCTTGGAAAAATATTTCAGCTTTTCGGTAGGCTCTGATCTTCTGAAACGAAACACACGTTTGTAAAATTATTTGTAATTCATTGGTGTGTTCGTTTATTTATTTTTATTTAGCATGCGAGCAGATTTCCTTTTAAATTATACTTTATTTTCGCAAATGTCCGTCCGGGTGTGATTGAAGTTAACTAGTTCCTTCGTTAGGCCTACAAAATAGGCCTTAGATAAGCCAGCCACCATTGTTATATTTTGTTTCGTTTTTGGATAATTTTCGGTTAATCAGCGTTGTTTTGAAGAAACTATTCCCTTATAACCGCGTGTTTTAGGAAAATCCTATCGCCACCTATGAATTTCAATCTTCAAGGAGTGTTAGACCAAGTTGGTTTTGCTGCTTGTTCGTCAAACTTCAATAACAATCATAATCTCATCAATTCATGTATCGGGGATTTGAATATCCCAAATTCGTGCAACAATTTAAGCGTTGGGAGCGGTGGCGCCTTGAATAACTTCAACCACGTTCCTCAGAATGGTGGTCATAATGTTGTCCCTAATACTTCAACAACCAGAGGCTTGACAACTCAAACTCATACTCCGAGTTACGCTAAAGTGTCTACTCCCATGGCGCCTAAAGTAGCGTTACCAGCTCCAGCACCCAAAAAACCTCTTACAGCCTACATGCTTTACATGAAGGAAATGCGACCGGAGGTCGCCAAAAAGAATCCTAGTAAGTTTTGCTTTAACGAGTACAATTCCTGCAATAACTGTTTTATAGCCTTGAAGGTAACGGATGTAGTCAAGAAAGTGGCTGAAATGTGGCAAACTTTGGACGCTAGTGAAAAACAGGTAAAAACAATTGAGAAAGGAGTTTAATTTTATAAGTAAACATTTTATTTTACAGAAATACGTTGATAAATTTAAACTGGACCTCGAACGTTTCAATGTCATTAACGAGGCTTATCATAAAAGCCTAACTAAGGAACAAAAAATGGCAATTAGACAGCAGAAAAACGACAAACGCGAAAGACTGACTAAAAGGAGATTAACAACAGTAAGTTTTTAAAATTTTCAAATTAACATTAATTAAATTGTATTATTTTTCAGCAATTACGGGAATTGGAAAAACCCAAGGGGCCAAGAAGTGCCTTTTCCCTGTTTTTGATCTCGCGTCTCCCAAATCGAGGAGATTTGCCAATTACCGAATTCACTAAAGAAGCTTCGGAAATATGGAAGAAACTCCCGGATGAAACTAAACAGGTAAATATTTTGGGTCGATTTTTAAAAAAAAGTTTCGGTAATGTTTATTCTTCACACAGATCTACTTCAACAACGCGCGAGAGGACAAAATTCGCCACGAACGCGAAATGGCTGAATGGCGTAACATGCTAGAACGCGAAGGTCATCACAATGTCATCAAGGCAGTCTTCAAGGATGAAAAGTCAGGAGGAAGCGGTATTGGTGGTGGTGGAGGCGGCGGCGGTGGTAGTAGCGGTAGCGGCAACGTGGCTACTAATAAGAATAAGAACAAGAAAGCCAAAACCAGCTTCGGTGGTCAAGATGAAGATGAAGGTAGAGAGTACTTACAAATTCTCAAGTACCCTCCTGCTGGTGCCGTTGATATAAACAGTTTCAAGTGAAGAAATTGCGGCTAGCGATTCTCTTTACTCTTTTTAGAGTTGTTATTATTAATAATATTTACTATTTTGTAACGACAAATCTTTTTTTTTCCTTTTTCTCTCGTTTTTTTGGCCGTTTTCGAAAACCCACCCACAACAAAAATATCGTCTCGCCCATTTTGTTCCATTTCACTTCAAAAAAAAACTAAAAAAAAAAACCAACCAAACAAACAAATAAATAAATATTTGTATTTCTCGTTTTTCATTGTATAAATCTTAACTATATTTAAACATGTGCCAGTATTGTAAGTAGACTGTACATTCAATTGTATTGGAATATAAAAAAAAACATCACTTTTCGTTTCTTCCTTTACAAAACATTCCTGGTGTCTTTATTTATTCGTCGTATCTCGTTATAACGCGCGCTATGCTATATTTAGTAACACTAGCGGCTTAATAATAGCTCCTCCCCGTTACCATCAAAATGGCGGAGAACGGGAGAAGAGAAATTAAGAGGCTGATAGAAGGTAGGGTGGGAGGGGGGGAGTTGAACGGTTGAATTGGACGGGGCGGCCATTTTTTTCTTTGTTTTTTACTTACGGGCGTATTAGGAAGCGACCAATGATAGCGCCTACTTAATCAGTGTCAAGGGTCAAACACAATTTTAAGGGTTCTAGAAAGAAATTAAAAGAATAGTCTGCTATGTCATATCGTACGTGTCGCGCAAGCCATATATATCAAAAGGACAGTCGGCCGTCTTCAAAAACGCTTCTAAACTTTATTTAAAAGTGTTTTATCGCGGTCCGGGAACTCAATCTTGGAAATATTTACGAAACGGGCGTGATTATTCACGATTGGGATTTTTTTTACTCCAATTTCACGACCTTTAGCTGGAATTCAAACCCTCCTGGTAACTCCTTCGATATAAGCTGTATCAGTTTGCGCGCTGAATTCTTAGAGTGGTACGAACTTTCGCTTTTGGTTACCTATTGTTAGTATAGTTTTGGTTGCACAGGTGTGCTGTGTGACGATATTTTAGACTTCCAACCCATCCCAATCTTTTCAATAACACGTGTTTTTTGACCTATTCATCTTGTTCCTTTTACCGCCGGTCTTGACACAAAGACGACCTTTCCAAGAACTAAATTTACCACCCAAGCAGCCAAATGCAGGTGTACTTTTTTAACAGCTTGAAAAGAACGTGTGAATTTTAACTCGACCCATGTCCAAATTTTGGTAAACCTGGCAACTAAATCATTTGAATCATTCGACAACATGACTTCGACGTGTAACGTACGGTGTTTGATATCTAGGATATAATTTTCGGGCCATTTGAATCGTCTCAATTAACATAACCCGAAGGAAAGCTTTGGGAATAAAAATTGCGCGCAAGTCTGGTTCGTATTGATAAGATATTTCTTTATTTATTTTTAATTGAAACTATAAGTAACGTAATGTCGATAAGTATGCCATTTATGGAGAGCTTTCGGCAATACTGGTGGGTTGAATGCGGTAGGAAAACTGAAACACACCAGTATTTCTGCCAGAACCGGGGTAAGAATTAGGAGAGTGACGTACTACTCAGCCAAGGGAAAGTTTACACTGAAGGGGCTATGGAAAATTCCTCTCATTTGTGTTATTTAGTGTTAACTTATTGGCATACTTCTATGTTGAACATTACTTTTCCACCCCGGCCCTCGCCAGAAAAAAATGTGGAAATAATTCACCCACGCTATAACGCGCTTAGGACACCTGTGCTTCAATACCGAGCCAGGTGCGTCCACTTCCATAATATCTATATTAGAGTCTTCCATGATTGGCTAGTTGTGACTTTCTCGGAAATTGCAAAATATGTCTGATTGTGTCCCTTTATTCCCTAACCCAATCTGTCTTCGAGGGGAGAGCGAGCAAAGGCAAAATTCACCCACTGAAAAACCGGCAATGATAAAAGCACACGTATCGGATTGCATGTGGGCTTTAACTGGGTCCTAAGATTCTTTAAGAGAGGGTTCTACGGTTCTATGAAAACATTATGATGAAAATAAGGCGGCAGCTATAATTGCGTAACGTTAAAGAGATGCACGCAAAACAGGTGTTTTCTAACTGAGATGGTACGGAAAAACAAATGGTTTCGATCAATTCTCCCATTGCTATGGTATCGATTTTCCCACAATGCGTTTTCTACTTAGCTTATATCATCGTGAAAATTATAACGGAAATAAAATGCTTTAGGAATGTTCCCATTCGCGGTTCCGCCTATCGAAAGCGAAGAATTGACGGATGATTTATACCGATGTTGCTTTCACGAGGGTAAAGAAATTTTCAGATATTGGTTAGACCCAAAATTCTTAGTTCAGGCAAAACAAGGAGCTCAACGACTATATTCTATATTAAGCGGAAGAAGGGTATAAATCTATAAAAGTAGATTGATTTTTGAATGTCTGATTCCGGAACTTGTTTCTTTCAACTGACTAACTGACCGTAGAGTCCCTGACGTAATTTAGTATAAAAACTTTCTCTTTATTTGCTTGTACGATCCTCATCCGGGAGGTGGTAGTGCACCTTACTCATTTAGGGATTGTCCCTCTCTCTCTCTCTGTTTCTCTTCATATTTTCACTCCTCTTTGCCTCCCCGTCTCCTCGGCAGCGATAACTTGGCGGGAACTGGTAGAGAGTGGGAGAGAGCCGCAGGTTGTCAGCTGGGTCGGCCGTGAAAGCTTTAACATCTGGGAAAAAGAGGAACTGAGAAAGTTGCCATGACAACCAAAATCGGCTGCATGGGGAAGAGACGATGGCCCTTCGGCGCGCGCCTTCTCTTCTCCCCATCTTAGTCGAGTCAAGCAATCCACGCACCGGCAGAACCCCAAAATCATCCTCCGAAAGAAAGATCAGGCCGATACCGAGTCCGGGATTGCTCCCCAGTCAGCCGGCCAAATAAATATACCGTTCCCTTTCTTAAATAGATTTCCCGACCTAATGACACGGAAATGACCAACTCGGAGAAAGAATTCTTGCAAGATTATCGACAATTAGTTCACCCATTACCTCGTCGCACCATGCTTAGGAATGAACTTCCGGAAGCCGCCAGTGACGATAGCGGGGTAGGAGCGGACAAGGTGAAAGAGACGGAAGAATTCTGGGCTTCCAAACAACCCGGAACTAGTACAATAACGGGAGTTACGCAATTATCTCCCGCTTTGTCAAACAGCGGTGGTAGAAAGAACAAGAGAAAATCATCGGAACCGAAACGTCGTGGAGAACTCTTATTGATGAAAAGATTCCAGTGGGCGCTGAACGACGAAATTGAAGTTACGACTACCACCAGTACCAACTCGGAAGTAACCGTACCACTTCGTTCCGCGGAAGAAGGCGATCGGCCCAGTAGCGGAGATAGTGGATGTCATTCTTACGATGGGACGCAGGTCAGTAATGTTTTAACTCTCAATATTTTTTAGGTCCCCCCTGACCCCCTATGGTGGTTGTTGCACCACCGAGTTATTTTTAAAGATTGTGATTAAGGTTTATTTAATTTATAGATAACCAAACGTAGACTTAACCCCGAAACGGATGTGATGGAACTTGATAAACCCATTGATTTAATAAGTCGTCCCACGAAAACCGAATACGAAAAACATCGAAGAAGCGTCATTAAAGTTGCGCAGAAAGTTAAATCTGAAAGATTAGCAACGAAAGACGCGTGGCACGCCACTGGAGCGTCATCAACGAAGTTATTATACAGCCCCAATCCGGAACTGATAGTTTCGCGAACAACGAATTTTGTCAACGGGTTTCAAGCAACGCCTCGTAGTGTTGACCAACACAGAACGGTATTAGAATCAAATAAAAATAACCATAGACAAAAGGAATTGAAAGTGCATGAGACCGCGATGAGATCACATCGCGAGAGTATAGCTGTGCCAATATGCGCGGACAGTACTGAACAGAACTCTAGTGACTCCTTGGACAATAATAGAAGTCACGGTGGGTCGTACGTTGATGAGACATCTCCTCAAAAATCATCCCAACCGCGAAGTTACTACAAAAGCATGAGTAGACAACGACGCATCGAAGCCAACGCCAGGGAAAGGACGCGAGTTCATACGATTAGCGCGGCCTTTGAGAATTTACGACGTGCGGTACCGGCGTACGCCGATAGTCAAAAACTTTCTAAATTGGCAATATTGAAGATTGCCAGTTCATACATTCTGGCATTAGCCTGTTTGAACAAAATGGACTATAGCGAGGAACAGCGAAAACCCAACCTGGCGGAATGCGTCGAACTTTGCACCCAGACCATACAATCCGAAGGCAAAGCCAGACGTCGAGGAACGAAGGTAATTACATTTATCCCCTAATTAAGTTTTAGAATGTGCTAGAGCGCGTGATGCCTCGCAGCATATTTGAATGTGATTTTTCAAAATCAAATATCGAAGATAAATATTTCAAACACTATTAAAACTAGCGTCTAAATTAGTTATATGTCAAGGATGCCAATATAGCTCTGATGAAATACCCTTAAATCCTATCTCGCACCGTTTGGGGTCATGGTCGCGTAGATTTCCTCGTAACGCCATAAGTATATATATGAGCTTCATCTCCATCTTCTCAATACGAAGATGTCGATGGTTAAATAGGACCAACGTCATTTTTGACGAAATCACTTCCTTTCGCAACCATTATTCCGGGAGGTATCAGTTAAATTATTCATTGAAAGCCGCCGGGAGTCTTTGGTAGTAATGAATTTGGCCGCCTTTTGTTTTTAATGGCAACCGAACCGGTTAAGAGGGTTGTTTTGGTATTATTCCACTCTACCTTGGATTAGAGATGGATTGATTATAAGATATTGGGTGACCTTTTAAGTGAAATACGATGGAAACAGAGTTAACATCGTCCCAATTAAGTCCAAGAGTTTCGTCGCGATTGCTAAATAATCCCTTATTATTATTATTTCTTATGATCATATTCGGATTCCCTGTCCACATAGGAAACGCGAATCGATTATAAAATTGCCATAAAATTGATTTCATGGTGGTCAAATTAGAGTCTGGACGACTCAATTATATCCCGTTTTGTTATAAGCATTAATGAATTATAATAGTAATAATAAGGCGACTCGCAATTTCTAATCACGTCTCGTTCGATAACGATCCAGGATATCACCCAAGGATCGTTATCGTCTCCGCGTAAACGTTACGTGACTAGAGTCTAAAATCCCTCCAAATTCTCCTTAGGGTTATTATGGGTTAATAAACTAATTAAGGAGCTTACATCGGGGAAGGGATACTTTAACACCCTTGTAAGTGATTTAAAGTGTAGATGAACTCGCTGTTGCTGCTTGTGTCACGGAGACTTTTAGAATACTCTTTTATTTCTTAAATCAAGTTTGATATTATTTCTCCGCGGTTGTATTATTGTTTGATTCCGTATGACTACGCCCAATGTCTCCCCTATCTACTTTTAAAATATCCGGTTTTAGAGCCAACGATCAATTTTCTTTGAAGATATTCAGCTATTATTATTAAAGAACCTGCATCGGGTCTCCCGGACTCCCGCCTCTGGAAGATGTTAGTTGCGTCGGCATTTTGGCGCCTACCTACATGACTGTTAAATAAATTTCAACATTCCACCACTGCCACTATCACTACCACCCTCCCGACTTGGTGTGGTGTTTTTTTTTTTTACTTTAAAAGCACCTGTTCGTTACGTTTTGGCACAACCTGCTTGGAGAATTCACGGGTTGGCGATCTCTCTTGTTTAAAAGCGGTTTTCGCGATACCCAAATGAAATGGGTGGCCTGCCCTGTCAGAAATATAAACAAGAAGTCGCGTTACCTCAATAGGAAGTACATTTATCCACTCTTGAATGTCTTGTAGCTTCTCCAGCGTTACCAGACCATTTATGAGTCAACTGAGAAAGGTTAGAGGTCAAGTGCATTTATGCACTCTTGAATGTCTCATCCAGTGCTACCAGACCATTTTTGAGTCAACAAAGAATGGTTTGAGGTTGAATTTTAATCAGTTCTTGTCTAACTTAACTCGCAGAGAGTCTGATAACAATAAGTTGAAGTTAAAGATAACAAGAGGTGAATATTTTTTTTAACCTCCCTATTAGTGGTGACAACTATTTTGGGTCTGCAAAGAACTGACCAAGGCATGACACACTGAAGTACTCTTGTAGCAAATAACCCTTTAAAAGCTGCCCAAGTTGTAACCTATTTTCCGGTTGAGTATCAATTATGTTTGACAGACAAAAATCCGTATAAACATTACCACTCATTTTTGTGCTCCGCGCCCTCCCAATCCCAAAATGTATTTTAACAAAATTCGCGGCGTTTTTTTCTCATATACACTTGTTCGCTCGTGATTCTTCGAGCTCGTTGCCTCGCACGCCCAAAAATATACTGGGACACGAGTGAGAAGCCTCTTCTCGGATACCTGCTACAGCCGTACCTTTTTCAAACATCTGGGAAGGTAAGAAACAGGTTCTATCGGTTATTGTCCGCCCAAAAACGAAGAAGCACCCCGACCCGCCGACTATAAGGCTTCGATCACGTTTTGGGAAACAAGTATTCGACCTCTGTAGTCTTCTTTTTCTTTATTACAACGGGCGTTTTAGAAGTTAAAACTAAAGTTAGATACCCCGCAGCTTCCAGTCAGAATGGCGTCCAAGGTTTACGTGTAATTCCACCAAACATCCGTGTCAAATAAATAAAATACAGATATAAAACCCGAATAAATATTTCTCGGTTCCCCCGAGGTGATTGGACCTTTAAATAATATTTTAGCAACTTTCATGTGGTATTTTAAATTGGGTAACACCCGGCCGTCTCTTAGTGTGGTCCCCAAGAAGCAGAAGTCCATAATATCCAACCTCCCTGTGGTGGATTCCTGCTTATAATTAGTGCAAGTTTGCAAAATGACAGGTGTATCTAAGTTTGACCTTGAGAATATGGAAGGAATAGGTCAAAGATGACCCTTGGAACGTCTTACAACCGGCTGACCACTGGCAGCCTGAAGATTTCCATAAAATTCTCATTTGTCGTATAAAAACTTAGACAATATTAAAACTATAGACTGCGGGGGAAAGGCGGGTTTTGTTGGTGGGGGCTCTGGGAAACGACGGGCCATCTGGAAATACCGGCCTGCATACAAGCACGATCTGACCCACCCCCTACATTTCCTTGTAAATCTAACAAACTCTGTTAAAAAAGTAAATGAACACGAAAATTCGATAGACTCAAGG
Organism: Phalangium opilio; assembly: GCF_054372755.1. Taxonomy (NCBI): domain Eukaryota; kingdom Metazoa; phylum Arthropoda; class Arachnida; order Opiliones; family Phalangiidae; genus Phalangium; species Phalangium opilio. The sequence goes on from NW_028324189.1 coordinate 1,645,522, forward strand.
GTCCAAGACGTTAATCTTCTTGTGAAGAGTTAATTAATGTTTACTAATATTCTTTTGCAAATATGGATGCAACAAAGAATCAGCTAATTAAATCTAGTTAGCATTCATGTTTTTATAGAGCTCTGCGTAAATGCATTACGATTAAATGTTTTATAATAATCGATTGTCGGTTTCTCTGTGAAAAGATGCTATCTCAACTTTCCTCGCGGCTTGCTTATCCTTCTTTCATCTTTTTCAAGAACCTCTAGAATGGATTTTATCTTTCATATCGACTATCTGTCACTCTGCTAGAAAAAACTAGAAATGGGTTTTACAAAGTTCCTGATTTAGCTTCAAGGAAAATAAGACTTAATGTTCTTCGAGTTAATTTGTTTCTGATACACCCCCACCTCCCCCGGCACCTCTAAACCACCGACTAGGAATTCCAGAGGATCTTTCTTCACTTTCTGGCCCGCCATCTTAGTCCCTGGCCTTTGCAGAGCTTTGCCAATAACGCCCACTTGTATTTTTGCACCGGCTCTAAGAGGACTGTGTTCTTTCAAAAGTAGAAGCCATCTGGTGAAAATTCTGCACTCCCGCCATCCCTCTCCTCCTACCATTACGTAACATTATATCCTTGTTCGTAATTGAAAATATTATACCGCTTTATACGACAAGGTGCACTAGCTGCGTGATTCGGTTCGTGTCCTCTTTCACCATTCGGGGAAGCGGTTTATTTCTCAAACTGCTACTCCAAAAGGTTTCAGAGAATCAATGTACTCTATGGTAGAGGCTTCTAGGGGGTATTGTAAGAAATCGCCGCCATAAAGAGGGTAATTTTCCTCCATTGATGGGTACGATTGACGCTTGAAAAAGCCCGGTGCACCTTCCCATTTTCAGAATTGAAAAAGAGCGTATTCATATTTTTTAGACTATGAGAATTGATTCCATTTATACCAGGAGGCCAGCCTACTTGGCGCACAAAGTGCAGTACCGAGTATCCTTTACTCCGGTTGTAAATGGTATCAATTCTCCTAGTCTGAAAACTATGTATTGTGACACGAAAACGTGACATATCCGAAGGCCATTTTACCTATCTTTCACAAAACTTTAGTGATGGTCTGGGGTTATGAGCAATTGGGTGTTCCACGCTCCTTGCCTCTGGCCACTAAAGATAAGAGAATCTGCACGATGCAGGAGGCGTTCTTGCTGCTATTTGCAGGGGTTACCAACCCAAGGAACCGTTCGATGTCAGATTTAACGACCCAAGCTTTTCTTCCCTTATATACAGATATACAACGTGGTTCAGATAAAAAACCTTTCTAACTTGGACGGGTCCTTATTATTAGCTATAACGTAGCCTATTGTGTTTTTTGATCCGATGCACCCTGCATTTTATAGTGAAAGGGAACGGCCAATTTAAATGCACCCTCCCTCGCAGAAACAGATGCACTTGGCCTTTTTGTAAATCTGTTGGCCGTAACGTAATGGCCCATAACTCCTTTCGATGATAGGCCGCGGGGATAAAGCGAATCATCTGTGCCATTACTTGAATGAGAGAATTTTGACCGCCTCAACAACTACACCAACAAATTCATTTTAATTGCGGTATCTACTTGTTCAAGTGCACTTGAAAAATAGCGTAACGTAACTTTAGGCACATCGATACATCACGGCAAAGAATTAGTCGCGGTTCAAGAAGGAATACCTCAACGTACTATTTCGTATTCAATCTGTTACCTAATACATACGGAGAACAGTGTTTGAAGTGGTTAAACATCGATCTAAGGCCTCTTAAGAAGCTGAATGACAAGTTTTGAAGGCAATTGGTCCGCGCGGTTCTATAGATAACTGAAACTAATTCAATATCGCAATGGCAACAAGCTATTGGTTGGTTTTCCATTTTTAAATCGGGTTCAATAGAATACCCTTTTCACCTTTTATAAGATAAGATCTTTCGAAGAATAGCTAGCAAAACCTTGTTATTGTTAGCTACCGGCGTATTCTCCTTTTGAAAATAACGGTATACGTATATTGCACGAAGGATGGAGTCACCTCATTAGGTACAGCTGCTGATTCTTAATAATCAGCCCCGTTTTCGAGATCATCTCTTCTCTCTTCGCTTCGTTTGAAGTCTCGTGGTGATGGCGTAACTTGGCGCGTGCGTGAGCGGCGAACACGAGCGACTAAAGCGTACATGGAAAATTGTTCTGGAATAGAAGGTTCTGAAATGACGCGGAGTCTAAGCACTTGTATGGTTCTAAATTCGTTAATTTCCTACTACCTCTGAATATATTGGAATTTAGTATTATTTGCTCTGTCGCGACGTCGTAACCAAACCGGATGTGGATTGAGAATACTTTGATCGTGAAGATACTTTCTATTCCAGTCCATTATTTTCTCTGGAGCCTCTCTCCATCTCTCTCTCTTTTCCATTATCCTCCATCTATCCCTGATCTCCCAACCAGCTGACGTTCTCCTCCCCAAACGCGAAACCCCAACCTATAGCTCTCCAGGCTAAATAATCAACCGACCGCCCCGTGCACATTTCCTATATATACCTATGTACACCCAATTTTGCCTGCTGACAAAATATCGTGCCGCCTAACTTCTAAACACGTCTTTCGGATTAAAACTTCCTTGCTTGCTTGCTTAGTGTGGAGTTATTCCTAGTAAAAATATATATTACCGCCCTGTGACGGTAAAGTAAAAGGGAAAGGAGTCCTTACCCTAGCTAGGACTGGGGACACCTGACTCGCAGCTGGGGCTTTTATTACGCAACATCTCCCAAATTTACCCTCGGCTATAGTTAGTGCGTCAAGAAGGGTTTCAGGACTGTTCGAATAAGTATGGTTTGTGCGCTGCAATTCTGTCTAATTTTTCCAAAAACGTGTTAAATAAGGCAATAAATACAGGGCCTTCAAAAAATGTGGGCGTTTCTGAGTCGAAAATGTTCTACGAATTTTGTCTAGCTGAACTTTGGTCCTAAAACCCTTCTAGGAACACCCTGTATATAAGTAATAACTACCAATTGAATCAAAACTGTTTAGGCCAACTACAGCAGACGCGGAGGAACGATTCGGTTAGAAAAAGTGGAAAATTAAATCTTCGTAGGCGGCGTGTTTGTCTGGGATAAACTTAACGGGGGAAAACCTTCATCTCCTAAAAAAAGAACGCGTAAAGACAGAAGTTTTTATTGCCACAATCGATTTTAGCTCAAAGCTGGCTAGTCACAAAGGGAATACACCCTCTGCTTCCAGCCTCTTCCATCTCTCCAATTCCATCCTGTTCCATCCCACTCTTCATCGTGGCGCGCGGTCCCTCATCCCTCTTCTCGTTCCAGCCTCTCTCTCCGCTCTTGAGCTTCCTCCATCCCTTATCCCGACGGACGCACCTGTTTTCCCTCAAGATGTCCCAGGGAGAAAAAGATTATTAAAAAATATTAAAATCCGTCACCCAAAATGAGTGCGCAGCTATATAAAACTATTTTATTTAAACAGATGGGCTAACATGACTCGCAATCGAAACTAATCAAGCTAAAACTTAATATTAACCTAACCCTAACCTTGCATAAACCTTCAAAATGGCGCCCGAATAGTAACACAATGTCCTGACGGGATATTTTGTTGCAGAAGGATTGTTCTTGAAATGACAAATTCTTCCAATGTCGATACGTTACGTCAGAGTTCCAATTATAAACTTTAAATAATTATAAAAAAATTAACTTCCCAACAATATATTCTAAAATATCATTAGTCTTCTGTTTGTTTTTAATGTCACACTAAAACCAACCAGATGCATAAAAAAACCACGCAATCTTCCAGACTTGTATAGTCAATTCTCTTTTTCAAGAGTTGAAAAATTAGAGTATGACTCAATCAATATTTTATTGTATATCCAATTGGATCAGTTCAGGAAAACTGATCTGAACTTAGTGGTATACGTCACGTGGGTTTTACCAAGAAGAGGTACAGTAACTTGCAAATGGTCTCTGATTTGTTAAACTGTAACTTTTGAAGTAGAATGTAGAGAGACATACTCAGGTTTATTAATACTTGTTGTTACTTCCACATAAAGAATAAGAAAAGGGAGAGTGGTTACCGCCCTGTCATTTCTTTCGCCTGTAAAAGCAAATAGAACCTTTAACACCCCTCAGTTTTTTTGGTACGATGAGGGAGGAACTGGGTTCCCCATAACGGTTCTCTTTTCCTTATGTTTTTGTAGGACCCAGCTTCGACTGAAAAAAAACCTCACCACAACTCTATGGTGAAAATAATATTCCAGTTCGTGATTTTTTTTTACAATTACTGGTAGTTAACTATGGATTTTAATTTTTGATTATTAACTATAAAATCTATGAAATTTTGTACAGACATTTTTAACGAATGTATAGTAATCGTAAGCCACCCTAAAATGTGTTTCTTTTCTTTTCAGGGATTGCACTGAATGAAGATTCAATTCTCTACTTGGTCAAGTTTAAATTTTCGCCATCTTAGCAATTTAAAGAATGGTCTTGATGTAAAAAACCTCTGTATAATTTATGAGTACTTTGTTTTAGTAACACCCTCTGTAACCTTTTTAAATCCAATTCATCGGCCAATCTCGTTTAAAAAAAAACAGTTGTTATTATTAAAAAATGGCTTAAATATTTAATGAAAAAATTATCAAAGTGTTTGCTAACCTTTATTTAAGTGAAATTAATTTAAAGACACGTCGCATTTGAAGAGGAAAGTAAGTTCATTACTACTTACTTATTAGTCAGTAAATTGGGAATGTAAATAATTTTTAAAGAAGAAGTATATAGAAAATATTATAGAAATTTTATTGATTTGCTTGTAAAACAATCTTCTGAATAAGGTGAACTACTAAAACTCTATAGTTCCTTTTAGGACAATTTTGGCTTGACCACCCAAGTCCACTCGACCATCTTCACGCAAGGACAATCGTAATTCCCCAACTCTCTTCGAACATTGAAGCGCTGCCGAAAAGTATTTACAAAGTTAACAACTATTATCAAGTGCAAATAAACATTTTGTTCCCTAATTTTGTCCATAATACCGTCATACCATTTAATTCTGTTTTTCCAAGTATTTCACCCCAATATGGAGCAAGAAGATTATGAGCCGAGCCTAAAAGTGTATCACATGTTAACATGTACACACATGTTCCATGATCATGATTTTTTAAAAGTTCAATATAAATTACCGCAAACTGGATCTTCGTTGACTCCAACGAACGGTGCGAAGTATCTCGAGGCAAAGTCGTACGTTTGACCTTCTTGACCAGTAAATTGGGTCCCTTTCATGGTGACGATAACACCTTCAATGGCGTTCTCCAACTCTTTCATCTTCTCGAATGCCGGTGTTAAATTTTCCATATCAGATCTGAAATTAAGAGCGTCGCTTTTAGCGCTTATCAAAGAACCATAGCCATGGGGGTGACAGTGTCATTTTCGTGTTGGATCAGAGCAAGTTGCGCTCGATGTAAGCAAGCTTGCTTTTGCCCTTGTTATTTATTTACCTTGAGACTTTGTCGTCCAAACGAACAAGTAGTTTTCTAGTTTCATAACCGAACTGTACATCCACGTAGGGCAAATCTCCAACTACAGCCTGAGGTTCATTGCAAGTTTATAATAAATGCCATGAATAATTAAAGGAGATCAAACGCGTGGTTACTTTGATAAGCTCGTTGTATCTGTCGTGCCAAATCTTATGCGGTTTATGGTTAGGAAAGTTAAGAACTATCGAACCGTCCTGTTGTGGACTGGCGAATAGAGTTCCAGAAAATTTGCTCTCTAAATTGAGAATGGGGTTTCTGTTGGCTGTATATTAATTATTAACACGCCAATTAGTTTAATTAAATAATTATCGATGATGGTAGTTACTGACAAAAGATGGAAGCCACAATTTTAGCAGCAGCCAGAGTTGCGTGTCCACAGAGGGGAACTTCCGCCGATGGCGTGAACCAGCGGGTACCGAAAGTGGTACCACTTTGAAAATCAATACGTTCGTCCAGTTTGGACAAGAAGACCGTTTCGGACAGGTTCATTTCACTTGCTATTTTCTGTTTAATTTCATCGGGGATTTCCTATCAGAAATAAATGTCCTCAACGTCAGGTATTTTCCAATAGAGAAACCGACATTTGGTTTAATTAATATAAAATATTTAATACATACGTCGTCGCTTTGTAGTAGACAAACGGCTGCCGGGTTCCCACCGAACGCACTCTCAGTGAAAGCGTCCACAATATACATTGGAAAAGAACGCACCATTTTTTATTCCAAGTAAATTAATGAAACTATATAGACTGTAAAATATAAAACTTCTTCTATGACTAGCCGAAGACGCAATGGGACGTCTACTATCAATTCTTAGTCGTCTAAATGATAAAACTCTCGTGTGATATAATATTTTGGAATCCGTTCAAGTATCTGCGACCTTCAATAACGATACGAAGATACGATGTCTTTCTTTTTATTTAAATTTATATTTGATATTCTTAACCATTTGCCAATGTTAGTCTATATTCTGACCGCGTTTTGAAATCTTAAAATCAAAAGTTCATACAGAAAAACAAAGTAGAAGCTTGCTCAAAACTTCGACCTCAAAAAAATATCTTCTCTGATTGGTTTATTCGTGTAGGGATTGAGAGGACTCGGGTCATTTGCTTCTCATTTTAAATGGCGTTTACAGGCAAAGGCTGGGAACTGGGAAGGAAGTACACTTTTTGTTACCACTACGAACTTTTGATAAAATGTATATATTTACTCTTGGGGTTAAAGGTAATAAATGTCGAACGAAATTAAATTCTGGCCTCGATAGCTTCCTTTGTATGTCCAGAAATTAGTGACTTTCAATGAAATGTCGTCATATAGGACATCAACAAAAAGAAAAGTTGCTACAATTTGGGGGGATTTTTTTTTGACAGCGCAATTTGCAAACCGTTTGAACCTATTTAGATAATAAATCTTAGTGACACTCAAGCCGCGATCATCTTTGACGTGTTTTTTCTTCACTTTTACTTCTTGTGTAAGATCTGGTAAGATGAAATATGACTGCAGTCAGTCACACTTGGGTTAATACGCGCGTGCGAGAATTAGTATTATAATATCTTGGGACGTCCAGTCAAGCGTGAAATATTCATTATTTAAAAATTGATAATAAATAATATGGAATCGGCAAATATATCGAAACAATAGTGAGTTTTTTTTTTAAAAAAAGGTACCAATAACAAAATGATGTACGTTTCCTGTGTTGCGAAATGTGTTAAAGCAAATGGACCTTCGCTTTTGTTTGTAAAGTGTTGTGTTAATGGTTCTTTTTGCAAAATACCCTATTTTGAGGTAAATTCCTTCCTCTTTTAGATAAATATGTAAAATTGTCGTGGTATTCTAATAATGCAAATAGAATAAATACGTCACCACTGCAACCAGTGCACTTGATACCATTTACACTGCAGGAGGTGAGGCTACTTGGTACCGCACTTTGTACTCTAAGTAGCCTGGCCTATTGGTGTAAATGGTATCAATCCTCCTGGTCTGATAATTATGTATATTAATTTGACTGTCAAGTATCGTTAAACAGTCTACTTTGAACCCGCGTGCAGTCAGTAGAGTAATGGCGCCTCGTTGCATTGACTGCGTTAGCATCTATAGAAAGTTAATGTGGGATGCCACTACTATGTAATGTGTTTATTGACGCATCAATTTCCCGCTAAGGGTGGATCCCCAAACAATGGGATATTTTTTGACCTACATTTGACACAAATCACCACCGTTCATTAGGGATATGACAGTGTGTCAGTGAACGCTATAATTTTATTCCGTTCTACGTTCTAGTAATATGCGGACGCGGTAAGGCTACCATCAGTATTGGATAATTCACCCGTACGCCTAGCAAGGTGAGTGTTATACATTTTTTTTAAAGAAACTGTAAAATACCCAAACCTATTTCACTTAACTATAACCCCTATCAGTATTTTCTTTTTAACAAAATAATATTTCGTAAAATATTTTGTGGTTTAAGGGAATACACCCTTAGGCATTTCGTCAGTGTTTTTGGGGATAGTTAAAGTTGTACGAGAGTTTGTTGAAGCGGTTAGTGGTCAAGAGAACATCGTAGACATAAGGTGGTCAGTTCCGACGATTTTTTAAACTTAAAAATATTGATTTTTAAATCAAATACTCGATATTAACTGTATTAAATGCTAGCTTTCGCAAGTTAGTAAGCTAGTCTAACATAATTTTAAGTTACAATTGTACAAGAGATTGTTGAAGCAGTTAGTGGTCAAGAAAACATCGTAGATATACGCTAGTCAGTTCCGACGATATTTTTATTTAAACTTAAAATTAAATACTCTATTAAGTGTGAAACGAACGTTAGCTTAAGAAGTTAGTAAGTTACTTCGACATAAGCAAGCCAAGTCATAGCATTCTCAAATATTTGCCCGATTTACTTTTACGATTCACGCTTCAAGTTATAGACGATTTCACTTTCATGGCTTAACCTTAAATGTAGATGTATTATCCTTTTTTTTTTCAGAGCGATTATTTAATTTTGAAAGCGCGCAATTGTCCGAATAAAGAAAGAATCAACTGAAATCTATTCAATCTGACCACCATCCGGTTTTGTCAATGAAAAGCGGCTTGTCCTTGTAAATAGAACAACACGTGATCGTATATACCAAAAGCATTTCGCCCGGATTTCGTTATTTTTTGTCGAATCGAAACGGCAAATATTAGGAAATATTTTCGGGCGTCAACGCCGCTTGTCCATCCAAAGGAAACCGAGAGAGCTACGTCATAAGTTTCCACAAAATTAAACAACGCGTTAAGAAGGAATAAAAAGAAATCGGAAATCCGAATGAGTAGGTCGACAAGGTAAGTTGTTAATATTTATTGTATTTTACAAAAGGCATAGTTTCACACCAAAATTATTACGTATTTTTAAGTTGTAAATGTAATGTCATCCAAACCCTTGAATGGTAGAACAGTTCTCACTCGCATTTGGCACTGGATTGGTGCGTTCTAGTTGGTGACTTGACCGACTGGTCATTTTTGAGTAATTAATACCAATTCATTGTCAAAGCTAAGCTAGGATTGGGTCTAAGTCTAACTTTCAATAATCTAGAATCCATTCCCTTAAGGTGAAATTTCTGTAAATTACTTTCCCTTTAAAATTAAGGTGCTATTATTTTCCTTAGTCACCGGATACGTCATCGCTAGTTTCCTTTTGAAGTCTTATATAAAGGAAGCCTCGCTCGATCGCTATTCGTCTTCTAGAATGCGGTGGTGAAGTTTCTACATTACAAATTAAGCTGTCGGTTGAAAGTCAAGTTTAAACATGTGGACAGTGGTCGTGTTTGTGTCTGTGTTTTCGGCCTGCAATTTCTCTTCGTTCTTGGCTCAAGATGTAAGACCGGAAGTGACTATTTCTCAAGGAACTTTACGTGGACGGGTTATGAGAACCCGAAGTGGTAGAGAGTTTTTCGGGTTCTTAGGGATACCTTATGCTTCGCCGCCCATGGCTACTCTTAGATTCATGGTAAGTGTTTATGAGGATCGCTTTTCTATCAGCGTCATCCTTGACTGACAGGGCTTTTAGTTTATAAAACACACTGTCAACAGTAGGTCAAAGGTGACGCTTCACGCCCCAGCTCGGGAAGTGTTTAAGTAATCTTTCATGAGGGACACAGATTTCTGATTAACTTTGTTTCTCTGTAGCCACCAGTACGTCACCCAGGATGGGGTGGTATCCTGGACGTTACAAATTTCCGATCGCCATGTCCGCAATACGATAACAAGAACTTGATTGTCGGTGAAGAAAACTGCCTCTTTCTTAATGTATTCACTCCTAATCTACCAGTAAGTTGAAACGGCTATCAAGTTTAGTTTAATTTATTAATTCATGAGTCATTTATAGAGAAGCAGAGTCGGTTCTGATATGAGCTTCCCCGTCATGGTATTCTTTCACGGTGGATTCTTTGAAAGCGGTTCGTCCAATATTTATGGTCCTGAGAGGTTTTTGGATAAGGGCGTGATACTGGTTACTCTGAATTATCGTTTGGGAGCTCTTGGTAAGAACATAAATAACATTATGAAATAAGTATGACTGATGTCTTGTTGGCAACAGGTTTCTTAAGTACGGGGGACGAAAGGATTGCCGGTAATTTTGGATTGTTAGATCAGAACATGGCTTTACAATGGGTTCGGGAAAATATTGCAAACTTTGGTGGCAATCCCAATCTGGTGACTATATTTGGACAAGGCGCCGGTGCGGCTAGCGTTACGATTCACATGGTCTCACCGCAGAGTCAAGGTAAATACCATTTAAGTCAGATTAATACTCAAAATAAATTTTAGGCTTATTTAGTCGAGCAATCGCGCAGAGTGGCTCGGCACTCTGCGAATGGGCCATCGAAAGAAACCCCTTGCAATACGCCATGGAAATTAGCTCCAGGTTAAGATGCCCAACTGACAACGCCATTAACATGGTTCAGTGCTTGCGTAAATCGGATGTCGGTGAATTATTAAAGGCGCAACATGACCTTAAGGTGCGTTCAATTGTATTTTCACTTATTCCAATAATTAACCTTCTTGGGTTGGAACGTATAGATCTTCGGGCCATTTCCGTTAAGAACTGCACCCGTTATTGAACGCACCGGTGCCAATGGCTTTTTACCGGAAGAACCAATGTACTTAATGGAACGTGAAAGTATAAGAAGAGTTCCTTTCATCGCTGGAGTTAATCAGGATGAAGGCGCTTTTCTCTATCCAGGTACGTTCTTGAAGTTTGTAGTACACCAGTTTTGCAATCACGTTAAGACATTTTGGTTAATATAGAAGTGGCCAGTTTATATCGAGAAAATGTCCGCACATCTGGGAACTTCATGAAGGACATTCTCTTGCCGACTTACTTAAGAAACGTTGCTGAAATTCCGGGAAAAGGTGACGCTGTAGCCAGGGCACTGACGTTCGAGTACTTTTCAGGCGTTGATCCTGCAAATTTAACTTCAATTATTAAACCCTTCGTTAATGTAAGTCTAATTATAGTTAATTAATAGTTCAAGGGTAATTAGCAATTTTATTTCGTTAGATGTCCGGAGACAATTTATTCTTGTCTTGTACCGATGCCACACTCAAAGTATATTCCCGATTCAACGTTCCAACATACATGTACGTCTTTTCGCACAGAGGTACAAATACCCTAGTGGATTACGATATATCAGTCCCAAGACCAACAACGGATTTAGGTACATTTCTAAAACTCAAGACCAAATGGCGTGTTTCTTTTACAGATCTCTAACACCAAACGTAGACCAAAATTAATTAGAGTATTACGACATGTTTCTATATTTTTTAGGCGTATCACATGGTGACGAACTAAATTACATGTTCCAGTTAAACGTCCAAGGGTTAAGGCCACCTTCACTTTTTGACAATTTCGTCAGCTCCCGAATATTGACGCTATGGACGGATTTCGCTCGTTTTGGGTAAGAATGCGGGATTACATCATATTGTATTGTTCGTCATATCCCTCCATACCTTACCGATACCCATTTTGGCCAATGCTGCGCGTTCCGCATGGTTGCTTAAATAGAAACATCCTATTTTGTTTAAATAAAAGAGGTTTTTTTTAGTTTTTGGGAAACTAGTCTTCAGCACCTTGACATCGATGCAGAGATTCCTAGTTTGCTTCGGCACATAATTTTAGACGCTTGCTTCATTTGTTTTCAAATGATCGCCCCCCTTTGACGTTCATTATTTGTTTAGTGAATCACCCCAATTTGTCAACTCGGAGTATCCAAGATGGGAACCATTTAACGGGGAATCTTTATCATATTTGGCGATTGATACCGCTCTACACAACGAACGCGCTTACCGACAGCGTTACGTTGATTTCTGGCAGAAGCACGTGCCTTCTTTAATTAAGGAAGACCCATCGCCCGAGTCCTTGGTCGATTCCAGAACGGTTCCCATAGTTTATAGAACCGTCTCATGGGCGTTGGTTGCCGTTTGTTTAGGACTGGTCATTCTCATCATAGTTCTCTTGGCTATTCTCTACAATCAAAAGAAAAGTCAAAGCTTCAGGGCCAGAGACGAGTCCGGCTTGTCCACATCAACTCTCTATTGACAATCGAAATTATAAAGTCGCTGAGTGACTTTAACATCACGTAGCTGAATTTAGAATAATCCATGGTACTTGCAAATTATACCCACCGTGTTGCAGCGCCGGAAATTGGACGCGACAAGCGAAAACTATCTCTTGAAAGCCGCTCCTCGAACGCAATGAAATCGAACAGTTCAAAACTATTAAACCTATAAACATTGAATATTTGCGCAAAAAAAAAAGCGCTTTGTAAATATGTCACGGGTTAAAGTTATACGAGTTGTGGTCACAATTATTACCTTATTGTATTATCATGTAAAACTTTTAAGTTTTAATAGAAAACTATTCATTGAATGACTAGAGTTTCATTTATTTATTATTTGTATTATTATTTTGCCCGTAGCGTTAGGAAGGCGTACAAACTATTATAGAAAGTAATACATACCAATTCAATCATTTGAATTGACCGCCTTTTTTATTGGCGCTTTACGTAGAGTAATTTTACAGGAGTGCAAATGAAAATGAGCATCTGAGCAGCTGCGTGATCGAGTAAACCAGTCTTATTTCCTAGACTCTTCCCATGTACGAAAATGTATTTACACTATATGCCACGTAATCGGCTAAAATTACTAAAGATTTATAAACAGTTTACTGTATAGAGGTTTATTGAATATATTTAAACAGAGTTTTAGGTAAAATGTCAATTATTTTGATTATAAAATTAGACACGTTTGGAGAGTGAGGCCCTCTTTATGTGGGTGTCAAGTTGTTAAATGTCCAGAATTATCTTCAAATAATTGTCTTTGTCTGTTGTGAAGGTGGCCTTGTTGGCTGGTATTACCACCTTCCTGGTTACTTCCATCATCACTTCCACTAACACCCAGACAAAAACGTATGCCCGTCCTTAACGGGTTTGGGTGCAATTTCTGTGGCCTTCAAAGGTTTCATGTGAAAGAAGTGCTCAAATACATAAATTAGTCTAATATGAAATTCACGGCAGTACAAACATAGAGGTTATAACGACCCCTCTTTAAGATATTGCTTAGGAATTGGAATTCAGGCAAGTCTGGATGACAGTTGTAGGGTTAGGAAGTGTGCCAGTCTGGGAAATAGCACACTTCCTCTGGTCCAAAACCAGTTTGTTAATTGCTTGGACTAGTTTTTTAAATCAAAAACTGACAAAAAGTGGCTGTAACTGGTCCTCGGGACCAGTTTATTAATTGCAAATCTATAGGAGAACAAAGGCTGAGCCTGAGAACAAGGAAGATGTTCCTTGCTGAGACCACTCCGGAGACCAGTCCAGTTTATAGTGTGCTACCACGAAGCTAGGGGGGAAAACTGTGACGTCAATATTGGGTCCCGAATTTGTATTGCCCAAGCTGACGACGTCTCGCGACTGCCAATATGGTTGCCTGAAAATAAGGTAAGAGATAAGAGCATGTGACGTGACTACAAAGTTCGTGGTAACACACTATTATTTAGGACACTAAAGGGGGGGGGGGTCACTGACTCACTGGTCCCAAGGAGTAGTTTAAAAAATATCCTTATTTCCCAGACTGAAGTGTGCTATTTCCAGGCTAGGAAATAAGACAGGTTTACAGGTCAAAAACCAGTTTATTAATAGCTTGGACCACTTTTTTAATTCAAAACGTGAGGGTCACTGGTCCCAATGACTAGTTTATTAATTCCTACTTTTATTAAAAATTGATATGGGGACCTCTTTAATTATTTTCATTTTAACATAAATTTCGACTCCAGGAGTCCAGTTGTGTATACAACCCTAAGCCGAGAGAAAATTTTTTGGAGTTATTTATTTATTTATTTATTTATTTTTATTTATTTATTTAGTTCAGTACAGGTAAGCCATTAGAGCTTGGTTAGTACAACCGAGAGAGATTAACGATTTAGTTATACAGAGATTAACGATTTAGTTATACATTAGTAAAAAAAGAAAAAAAAAAACAAAAAGAGATAAGTAACAAAGTAAAAAAAAAAAAAAAAAAAAATAAGTGACAAAGTAGAAAAAAGATAAGTAACAAAGTAAAAAACGGTATGACTACAGGTCAATTTGGGGTTTAGAAGAGAGAACGACCACAAGAAAAATAAATAGGGGAAGGGTCACTGGTCCCGGGACCAGTTTCATATTTAAGACATCAGGGGTCACTGGTCCGGAGGACTAGTTCAGAAATAAACCTTATTTCCAAGCCTGGCTATTTCCCACTCCCAGACTGCTGTCGTCTGCATATGTAAAAAGCAAAATGTCGCCTTTTAAATAATTTGAAGTTTTTGCTCTACAAAGTTTCGGCGATTTTACAATTTTTACGTATTTTACCCTTAATTTTTGAAAGAAAAATAGTTTAAAGATCGTATATTATGAGTTTCCGCTCGTCCTATCTTATTATCTACACGGAAATATAGAATAATAGAGGTAAGCCTAAAATATCATGTATAAAGTTAAATTAGCCAAGGCTTAGTGTTTGTCATTCGTGGAAGTTTCAATACGTTTGCAACTCTTGAGTCTGACACCGGCTAACCAGGAACCAAATTAACTAAGTTATATAGTAATCAAAATAGACATGTAGTTATGAAATTTTTACAAGACCTAAGGTGTCATAAAAGGCAGACAACTTTAGTTATAAAGATAATCTGTTGACGGTCGTTATGGTTTCCTGATGACAGGTACGCGTTGTGTTTTATTGTAGCGTATGAATGGCTTCATTGTATGGCTTCAGGTATTTAGACCGCGTTAGGTATGGTTTTCAGTCTAATCTAATTAAGCACAGGACTACATAGTAAGAACTTATAAGTGGTAACTTTATTTACGATCTCTTGTCACTGCAGTTATACCCATTTTCGTGAGTTAATATGAGGAAATCAGTGTAATAGCGAGATATATGGTTTATTACTTATAAAATGGATTGGCCCAATCGTATGAAATGGTTTTTCATCGTTGTAATGGGATTCCTGTACTTATTTTGGGCCATGCAATTTATCAGTACGGATTTTTATGAGAAGTGGAAAGACTTTTATTAGAATCTTTTCGCGCGTTCTAATTTCGTCTATAAAATGGATATTATTGACCGCACGAAGTGGCTTCTAGTTTTTCTCTTTGGAATTTTATATACCATGTTTATCATTGAAGTTTTTAAAGAGTTAGTCTTTAAAGAGTTAAAACATTATTGGACCGGCTTGACAGATTAGATCAACAGTGCACTTTCTCGAGTGAAATGGATATTACTTAAAACAATATAAGCTTTATCTTTCATCGTATTTATTTGTTTGGCAAAATGAGTAGCGTAAACTTCCGAAACAATCCGTTGAACTTGATAATTAAAGAACCAAATTGGAAGAGGTTGATTCAAAAACTGGATATGGCATATTATCATTGCAGAATGCCCGTCCTTGAAAATGTTAATATTGCTTTATCGGAAGTGTTGGAAGTCCGTGGCTGCCCATTGCGCGAAGAAGAACTATGGGCTTTGCTCGGACAATCAATATCAGCGATTGAAGACTTATTTCTGACTGGTAACGTATATATATATATATATCCCTTACCCAAAAATAGACCTCCAATTAGTGCCAAAAAATAAGTCCAATATAGACCAGCTATTTATTTATATTTCACGTCGACTGTTTACGTAAAAATTACGTGACTTACACGTGATTATCATTTGTGATAATAGCCATATTATCACTTACAACAGACCTGAGATACACCTTAAATTGTTAATATTATATCACTATATGTGATATACCTAACATAAGTAACACGGGATATGGTTCTCGCCCATTCTTCTGTATCCAAAATTCAGAAGTCCCATTCAACCGAAACCCCGCATATTGTGGGCAGTTTTCAAAAAATGTGGACAGTGACAAGTTGAACATTGCATAGATTTCTACGATTGATTTTAAAATCCGAGGACGCGATTATAGATTTATGCAATTACGAAATACAGGCTTATCTATGTCTTTGTGGTTGTGGGAAATGTAAAATAAGCATACTTCGAAACTGGTCATTTGTTATTACGCTTAAATGATAATTATGACGAAGAAAATATATTTCTCAGCTAATAAACTAATAGTGAAAAAAAGTTTGATCTTTTCTTCAATTTTTATTCAAAATCTTTATTATAATACGAAAGAAAGATCGAAGCACTACCATACCAAGTAGGTGATGCAAATGATATCACTTGTTATTGATTTGAGATACAAGTGATAATGTATCACTCGCTATTGATATGAGATACCTATTAGGAACGCTCATTTCATCAAGGCTTTACCTTGAACGTGAGCGATATCCATGGGTACATGTTAGTGATGTGAGTGTCACCCATGTATCACCTATGTAACGTGACACTTTAAAGAGCTGGTATTCACTAATGAAATACTCCTCAAACACAATATAATCATTGACACGTTGTGTCACGTGATATTCACATGTCCTTGGTAACACACGTAATATTTACATGTACTTAGTAACACGTAATATTTAAATGTACTTGGTAACACACGTAATATTTACATGTACTTAGTAACACGCCTAATATTCACATTTACTTGGTAACAATCACGTGAAATCCACGCAGTATCTACTTTTAAGCTTAAAATTGAGTGTTTATGATAGGGAATGCTCATAAAAATGGAGTTCCCGAATTGACAATTACACCAAGCACGTTGCAATGCACGGCTATGGGAAGAATTGTCATTTGTCAGGCAACAGAAGCTGAATCTGAAATATGCTTGTACAAAGCGCCAGAGATCGCTTCAATTGAAACGTCAGAAGTAGATAACCCTGTCAGTGAAGATATAGAAAAATCTTACGTCTATAGTCTCGGTAAAACTATATGGTTTGCCGCTAACTATGACCCAAATGCCACTGACAACAACTATTTGCAAGTGAGCGTCTTTCTTGGCGTAAAGGGTTGCAAAAATTAGTTTGAACTTCATTTATTTATAATTATAATTGAAGGATCCCGAGTTGACATCCGTGTCACCGATGCTTTGCGTCTTGGTTGAAAATATGATTGAAAATGACATCGCTAAAAGAATGAGTTTTCCCGATTTAGTCCGAGCTTGTTTAACTAACGTTCCTTTGTTCACGAAACAAGTTCCAACCCGCAAAATTGTCGTTACGCTTCACGAGCAAGTTTTAGGAAGTCTTCCAGAGGGTGAAATATTACGACAAGTTGAACAAAATGTAGCTATCGAGAATCAAGAATTTGATTTTGAGGAGATAAGTACGGAAAATGACGGAAACGCCGTAGCCTCCTTAGCTAATAGACGACAAAGTTGCGTCTTCGTTCCTAAGCCAAGTAGCACCGAATTTATATACGGTCATCGTTTCGAATACTCTTTTAAAGAGAATCTCGTATCGGTTGATGCCGAATCTAATACCACGAGTCGAACTGCCAGTCCTCGTGAAAGATGGAAGAACGCTTTCGCGAAAGTATCGGAGAATAGGAGACAAGAATTACTCGCAAACTCCAGAAGAAAACCTTCCGATAATTCTAAACGTTGGGAAAACTACAAAGCGAAAGATTCCATTGAAAAAGTATGCGAAGAATTAACGGAACGCCGAAAAATGTTGCAGCTATTGCGAATGAATATCAATCTGGCTCCTACCGTCAATGTTGATGTCATTTCTAATGCAAATTTTTCCAAAGGTATAAATAAATAAATAAATAAACCTTTCAAATTAGCCTTATTCCTGATCAGCGCCATCTACCCATAGCGGCGACTTTGAGAACTACTGTAAGCGTCAAGCCAATCAGATGTCGCTAAAATCTGGTGACGTCACTGACTGGCACTCTCGGGTCTTACCAAAAATGACGTCACCAGATTTTAGCGACATCTGATTGGCTTGCCGCTTACAGTAGTTCTCAAAGTCACCGCTATGGGTAGATGGCGCTGATCAGGAATAAGGCTAATTCTTAAGTCCCTTCGATTTAATTATACCTACCGCGGGTTTATAGGTATAAAACCAAAGACATTGGCCGAATTGGTTTTGTTACTTAAAAAGCCCAAATTAATACGCGGTACAAGTTCATCCAGTCTTGGATCAAGCGGCTCAATACGTAGCGCGATGGCCATGGTTGGTCATAACGCGGCAGCTGCAGCTGCAACTAGTTCGCATACACCGGAAAAGATCAGGTTATTTAATTTTTCACTTACGGAACGATTCCTTCCCCTAAAAACCACGTATTCCCAATAAAAACACACACACGCTGATAATTTTTTTAGTTTTAACGTTCCGAGCAAACACCACGCTTCCACTTCCCTTTTGAAGAACGTTGTAACCACTAACCTGAAGAAAAGCATGAATTCATCCTATTACTCTACTTTTGATTCGGAACTGCTCACTCAGAATTGCAATCAGTATTGCTGGAATCCCTCAGCCTATGTAAATTAATTTATTAACCCCCTTAAATATTGATCAATTGAATTCAGCAATTGATCGATCAATGTCGACTTCTTCCATTCGTTTCTAGTCGTATTACGGTCCCGAATTTGTCATTAGAAGCACCTTGTCGCCAGTTAAAATGTGTCTGTCGTCTCCCGCTCAAGAAAGAACAAACTCTGTGCCATTAAAAGCGACTGTGATCCTGCTTTCTGGTCAGCAATTAGTAGTGACCAGTAACGCCAATATCTCTGGACGGCAACTCTTCCATTCCATAGCTCACCAAGTTGCCTTACCGGAACCTAATATTTTCGGTTTAGCCATTAGAAAAGGTTAGTGATGTTTTTTTGGTCAAGGGAGGTCGGGGATTTAAAAATAGGCCAAATGCATGAGATAATTTAAAAATAGGCCAAATGCATGAGATATTTAAAAATAGGCCAAATGCATGAGATAATTTAAAAATAGCAGTGGTGCGCGAGTACTCGTCAAATTCGAGTATCGAACCGAGTACTCGTCAAGTTCGAGTATCGAGCCGAGTACTCGTCAAGTTCGAGTATCGAGCCGAGTACTCGTTAATTTCGAGTATCGAGCCGAGTACTCGTCAAGTTCCAGTATCGAGCCGAGTACTCGTCAAGTTCCAGTATCGAGTTGAGTACTCGTCAAGTTCGAGTATCGAGTCGAGTACTCGTCAAGTTCGAGTATCGAGTTGAGTACTCGTCAAGTTCGAGTATCGAGCCGAGTACTCGTCAAGTTCCAGTATCGAGTTGAGTACTCGTCAAGTTCGAGTATCGAGCCGAGTACTCGTCAAGTTCGAGTATCGAGCCGAATACTCGTCAAGTTCGAGTATCGAACCGAGTACTCAACTGCATACTCGATAACAGTATATTGAAATAGGCCAAAAACATCGGATAATTTAAAAATACTATTAAAAATAGGCCAAAAAGGGTTAGGGAGTATTAAGAATGATACTCTGTTGGTTCAATTAAGCGGTTCCGTTTTGTTATAAATCTTAGGAGACGAATTTCTTTTCATCGATACGAAACAAAAATTGAACAAAATGAAGCCTTTCTTAAACGCAGCCATGGAACTCGTAACCCTTTACTTACGAGTCAAATATTTTTTACCTGATATTTCTTTTCTCAGGTATAAATACATATATTTTACGATAACAATAACGTACGTTGAAACCAAAGTTTCTTTAATTCCAATTAACGTTTTAGCAACCAATCATTGAAACATTTATATTACCTCGAATTACGACGTAACATTTTGGAAAGACGAACAGTATGCAGCTACGAAAAAGCTCTCTCATTGGCTGCTTTGGCTTTACAAGCTGAATTTGGAGATTATAATCGAAAGCGATTTGGTTCCGGAGATTATTTTTTGCTGGAACATTATATACCCGAATATGCAATTAACTTTTGCGACAGAGAAGAGACTAAAATGCAGTTATTTCAAATGCATTTAGAAAATACGGGGAAAAGCGTCGAAGAAGCCGAAAATGATTTTATACAGGTATAATAATAGAGTTTAATCGCAATTAGCCTTATTCCTGATCAGCGCCACCTACCCATAGCGGCGACTTTGAGAACTACTGTAAGCGGCAAGCCAATCAGATGTCGCTAAATTCTGGTGACGTCACTGACTGGCACTCTCGAGTCTTACCAAAAATGACGTCACCAGATTTTAGCGACATCTGATTGGCTTGCCGCTTACAGTAGTTCTCAAAGTCACCGCTATGGGTAGATGGCGCTGATCAGGAATAAGACCGCTAATTAATTTAATTTTTGCTAATGTTCCATTGTAAAAAAGATTTCCATGGATCTTCCCGAATACGGATATCATTTTTATAGCGTTTTACAAGTACGTGTTGGTTTTGGTTAGTTTTAATGGTTAGACGTTGAGGATTTCTAAAATTTCTCGTTGTAGGATAAAAATGATTCGTCGTCTAAAGTATGGGTCAGTATTTCCGCCTGGGGTGTCGATGTATTTGAAGATCAAAATGAACAACGTTCTATGTGCCAAAGTTATTGTTGGTCAAATATCCGGCAGATATCTTTCTCAAAGCGTTACTTTACCCTGGTTCCTAAATCTCAGAGCTTAACGGGGAAACCCGTTAAATATATGTTTTTCATCGGCGATTATTTAAAGTATCTAATTATTTATTGATTTTTATTAATTTTTGTTTATTAAATACTGATGTTTGTTTATTTGTTTGTTTTGCTTATTTTCAGGAGTAGTTCGTTGTTTAGTATGGCTGTTGGTCATCATCGTTTCTTTGTCAAACAAAAGATTGAAAAATCTTTGAGTATTACCAGCAGCATGGAAGGTTAGTGAAACCTTTCCGTTTTTGGCGTTTTTTGGTAATTAGCCTTATTCCTGATCAGCGCCACCTAACCATAGCGGCGACTTTTAGAACTACTGTAAACGGCAAGCCAATCAGATGCCGCTAAAATCTGGTGACGTCACTGATGGGCACTCTCGGGGTCTTACCAAAAATGACGTCACCAGATTTTAGCGACATCTGATTGGCTTGCCGTTTACAGTAGTTCTCAAAGTCGCCGCTATGGGTAGGTGGCGCTGATCAGGAATAAGGCTAATTGTCGGGTCCTATAATTCCTATAAAATCCTGTATATTTTTGAACCTGTCCTATATTATCCTATAATTTCGTGAAAGGTCAGACTATAATATCCTCGGAAGTTTTTGTATAGTTTAGCATCAAATTTTTCAAAAGTTATCGTGAAACTTTTCCGTTTTTGGCGTTGTTTGATAATTGTCGGGTCCTATAATTCCTATAAAATCCTGTATATTTGAACCTGTCCTATATTATCCTATAATTTCGTGAAAGGTCAGACTATAATATCCTTGGAAATTTTCGTATAGTTTAGCATCAAATTTATCAAAAGTTATCGTGAAACTTTTCCGTTTTTGGCGTTTTTTGGGTCCTATAATTCCTATAAAATCCTGTCCTATATTATCCTATAATTTCGTGAAAGGTCAGACTATAATATCCTCGGAAATTTTCGTATAGTTTAGCATCAAATTTATCAAAAGTTATAGTGAAACTTTTCCGTTTTTGGTTTTTTTTTTGATAATTGTCGGGTCCTATAATTCCTATAAAATCCTGTATATTTTTGAACCTGTCCTATATTATCCTCGGAAGTTTTCGTATAGTTTAGCATCAAATTTATCAAAATTTAGTTACATCTATTCTATTACCGAGATCACATTTGAAATTGCGGAGTTTAGGATATTTTTCATTTCAATATAGTTTAACCCAAAGTAGGTTTATATTTCATCATATTTAGTCCTATATTTTCCTATAAAAACACAATTTTTCTCCTATAAAATCCTATAATTCCGCATTTATTTGAAAACGACTGTTGCAGAGTTGGATCTGATTCCGTTTTCAAGTATTACTAACTACAACGAAAATGCCGCTAGCGAAGACGAAGACATCGAGTACAAAATTAACCCGGACAGTATTAACAACGATTACCAAGATAATAATCCCAAATCGTGGATCTCAAAATTTACCAACAAGTATTTTGAAGGGTAAATAAATATTTAAAAGCATATATTCGTAATTAAATTTTAATTTTTAAATTATCTCATTGTTATTATTGTTATTATTGTTATTTGTATTTCAGAGTTCGCAATTCCAGTCCAAAGAAATACGTAAAACATAAACTTACCAAAGCTCATTCGACCAGCGAAGTTGAACCGATTGATTCAGTTCGCAAGGAGTTCGGAATTAGTATTAAACCATTGCCGCCTGCGCCTCCGTTATTTGCTTATCATTCTTCCCTAAAGGAGCGACCATTTAGCCCACCACGTGACCAACAAACTCAAAGCTATGGTAAGTACCAGTTGTCCACTCCAAAACTTCGCGTGTGTCCAAACTTTGAATAGAGTGTCTTGGTACTGAGAGGGGAGGAGTTACGGGTGGGGGGGGGACGTGACAAATTGGCGCCAGCTTCATCGAGGGTGGTAAGCGGCTTACGATTTACCCGAGGGGCCAACCACTCCGCGTAATTAATTCGTGAATCTGTCCTTAAGGATTCAATTACTCGTAATATCTAAGAACCCCTCCATTGATAAAATAATGACGCGTAATCGTAATCGGTTTACTGGGAATCTGAGAGTGATTAGCCCCTTGGATTTAAACGTTTCCTGGTCATAAATAACCATACTCCGATCTGATATTTCTGTTGACTTTAATGGGATGTCCGAAGTAGACAATCCTTAGTATTGGGACATACAAGGGGGTTGATATGTTGTGGTCTCTTAGCTCTCTCGTGATACAAAAGACTACAGTGCAGGTGCGGTGCTTAAAAGCGGGATGGAAGGCAAAGTTTTACCCCTATGTCCTTATCTTTTAGTTACATCGAAATGGTATGGTCTATTCACTTAAAATTCCCTGTAGGCTTCTTCAAAATTCGTGTGGAACTAAAACCACCCACATTTAGGGGACCTTTTGGGACAGAAACTCTAACCAAGACCCCATCCTTTGAGGGATGCATACAGCCACTTGGAATCACCGTGTAGCCATTTTAACTCAATGTATCTACTATCTAGGCGGAGTTTGTCGAAAGAGCTAGACTAGAAATTATATATCACGATTATTACCTCGCGAATTATCCATCTCGATGCCCCTTGCGCGTTCCCCTGACCTGGCGTTGCTATAAACAAATGAAATCACAGTTAGATATACGTCAGAACTATGAGTCGTGACGGATAGTAAATTCTCAAGCCCGGCCCACAAAACCCGCATAGAAATTAACATGGGATATATATATACGGGGCCCTATAATTCCCAGTAGCTCTATGTATTCTTTATTCTATATACAAGGATTGGCCTTGCCAATTTCCTAGAAAGATAAGTGCGCTCTTTTGTTGACAACCGTTTCTCTTTCTTTAAAGCTTTACATTTCCAAGAGCTGAACCCTAAACCGCGATAAGTTAAGGGAAAGCGCGGGGGTCACGTGATTCCCCTACAAGTTCTTGTGTACTTTTAAATCCCCGCCCTCAAATACCTCCTGTCTTCGCCTAGCCAAAACGGGAGTTTCTAAGAAAAGACAACTTGTAGAGGAACCACGTGTTCCGCGCTTTGCTTTAACTATAGATCGCCAATTTTTTTGGGTGTGGGGTCGTTATAGGTAACACCTGGAATACTTGAATGCGCCGCGATTATTATTAATAATTATTAAATATGTTTGGAGCTTCTACAATTCTCACGACTTTACTAAGGTATCCGCCCACATTGTGACGTCTCATCTCATCCTTTACGGAGAGATTATTCCCCGTGTCGCTTCTATAATTTCCCGCTACTAAGGAAGGATGCGATTGTTTAATAATAAAAAGAAAGAAAAAAACCCGTTTTAAGAGGAAAAAATTGTGAAGACTATTTGCAATTTTTATTTTACGCTACTAAATCTAGTAAATCATTCTTCCTTCCGATAATTATATTCTATGAATTGAAGATGAGTTTAGAATATTTACGGATGGGAGGCGGCGGCAGCGGCAGCGAATTTTTTATGTTAATTTTAGACGCTACTTAAAAAATCAACAGGTAGGAATAGATGAAGTACCCAGGATATTTTTTTTTCGGTTTTATGTTCAAACTCACGCCCAGCCCAAACCGTTTTACCTAGGAGGCTGAAATTTTGTAGGGGCCTTACTATTAAGTAGTAGGAACGTATTGAGAAATATTTTTTCAATCCGCCGCCATCTTGAAAAATGGCGGCCAGAAACGTAAAAAAATGTTTTTATTGAATAAAAACGTTGATAGCGCGTTTTAAACCGATTTCAATACACTGGCGCCTTTATCCTATAGAGGGGCTTTATGGGTTTGGGGGTTAGATTTGCCGCCATCTTGAAAATGGCGGCCATTAATGTAAAAATCTTTTTTTTTTTTTAACATCATCTGTTAGAAATAGATGAAGGTTAACCCATGGAATTCCCATCTCCTCCTATGGCATTCATTTTAGGTTAAATGCCTTAATATTAGATTACTATTATTAATCTCTTTATATTACAATGCTATTGTTATTGTCTAAAAGTAGAACACTCGCTACTAAAAATTATTTCAAAACCAAGATCCGTTCATTCGATAAGACTATGCCTATACTATAGTAATAATAATTTTGAGGAGTCGCGCCGCGTAGGACCCCTTTTTTTGGGGGAACCGCCAACGTGTCTTTAAATTCTAAAGTACAAGTCAGAGTTTGTCTTAATCGAGAAAACTTAGTGACGGTGGTGCTTAACCATAAACCAGGGATAGATTTAATTTTAGAAGCAGGAATGGAAAACGGTTAGTATTTACTTCAGTTATTCCGATGCATAGCCCCCCCCCCAGAATAGAGCCCCTCCCTTTAAGAAGTAACAAAAATTTTAAATTATCTTATTGGCTGCTTACTTAAACTACGTTTTGATGACGTTGTTGACGGGGACGGCCCAAAAAATACGTAATTCCTTTTTATCTCTGTCGCTATGACTCGCCTCTTCTTTCATAGCCCCCCATCCCGGAGAAGGGGGTCCGGGACTTTGACGCGCGCCCAGATATTACTCTGTTCTCCATTCCTACTTATAAAATTAAATCTATCCCTGCATAAACCTTAAAATACTCACTACAGATACTTGTCCTTTACTAGTCCTATAGTTGTATATTTCTTAAGGATAATTTTAAAGTATTTATTTTCCTTCAGGGAGGACGTAATTGGGGGGGGGTTGATGGGGGGGGGGCTGTGGTTATTGACGCGTGACCATATGATTTTTCTATGTACGCAACTTGACCTTCTTATTGGACTTATTATTCTATGACGAGTTGATGACGAAGCACACGCGTCAGTGTTGTAGTTTTCAAAACAGTGTCGTTTCCTCTATATCCGATGCAGGTTAGATGAATTTCAGTACGAGTTTTGTTTTACGCGTACCACGGTATATAGTTTGGTGTCCGTCCGATTCTTTAAATTGTGTTATATGGTTATTATATTCTATTCATTTTTGAAATTGTGAATTTTTACGTAAGTTGTTTTTTTATTGGTTCAGGGAATTTTTTTTAGGTATTTGGGATTTTCTTGAGTAATTCGGGAATTTTTCAGTACTCTATTTGTAGTTTTTTCTTCGGGAAATTAAGGCCCATTTCTTAATTGTATTTGGGGGTAACGAGGGTCAAGGAAGACCTAGAAAAATTAGCAAAATTTAAAAGTGAACTTTAACCTAATTAAAGGTCAGGGAATTTTGAATAATTTTGACGATGTTAGTTGAATATATAGAAACGGCACTGCGTCATATCAAGGTCCGCGCCTACTTTTTCTATGTATAGGCATTCAACGCGCGTCAATAATTGCAACAGTTGATATATTTCATCGTCAAGTGTTTACGTAACAACTAAATTCATAGAACCACTTAAAATAATCCCGACCTTTTTCGAGATCAGCGTTTCATTGTGTTTTTAACTCGAATTGTATTATAAAGCTTCCCTTGTACGGTCGTAAATAGTTTCTAAAATTGTTTATTTATTTAATTCTTCGTTTATTTTCGAAGATGACGCGTACGAAGTTTTACTATTACGTTCTGAACTTGACGAGAACGGACTGGGTTTGACTCTGACATGCGGTAGCGACGAAGCCACGCT
The DNA here is from genome assembly GCF_054372755.1 of Phalangium opilio. NCBI lineage: Eukaryota > Metazoa > Arthropoda > Arachnida > Opiliones > Phalangiidae > Phalangium > Phalangium opilio. The sequence goes on from NW_028324189.1 coordinate 1,671,646, forward strand.
TCTAAGCGGTACCTTTGTGGAGTCAGTCTTGACCGACGGACCGTGTTACCGTAAAATTAACCAAGGTAGGAGGCGTTTTTTGTTCTAAAATTATTTATTTTCATTATCGAGGTGTTTCTTTTTTTTGGTTTTTTTTTCAATGGATAGTGACCATGAATTCCCTCAACCGTCCATAAATAATATTTATAAGAAAGTCGCTAATTCATCGCAATTATCATATGTTTAGTTTTTTTTTTTTTTCAAAACCTTGATCCGTATTTGCGAGTTGACAGATTTATTTTCAGTTCTTCTTATCTAAATGTTACAAGGCTTTATCGTTATAAGTAACTTATAAAGCGAAAGTACGTTTTTGTCGCGATCAGATGTTAATGGTCAACTTACATAGAATAGTTTACGTGATTTCGTCAAAGATTTAGTGATGTTTTTTTTGGAAGATCTAGTGATGTTTTTTTTGGAAGATTTAGTGATGTTTTTATGGAAGATTTAGTGATGTTCTTTTGGAAGATTTAGTGATGTTCTTTTGGAAGATTTAGTGATGTTTTTGTGGAAGATTTAGTGATGTTTTTTGGGAAGATTTAGTGATGTTTTTTGGGAAGATTTAGTGATGTTTTTTGGGAAGATTTAGTGATGTTTTTTGGGAAGATTTAGTGATGTTTTTTGGGAAGATTTAGTGATGTTTTTTGGGAAGATTTAGTGATGTTTTTTGGGAAGATTTAGTGGTGATCTTTTGGAAGATTTAGTGATGATCTTTTGGAAGGTTTAGTGATGTTTTCCATATTTAGTGATTTCATCAAAGATTTAGTGATTTTTCGAAACTTTTATGATTACACCAAAGATTTAGTGATTTTTCGAAACTTTTATGATTACACCAAAGATTTAGTGATATTCACGAAGATAGTGATATTCTCGAAGAAAATGATTTCATCAAAGATTTAGTGGATTTATTCAAAGATTTAGTGAATTATATTTTATAGTTAGTATTTCTATCCAATAATTAAGGCAAATATTCGCGACTGTATATGTCATACTTATCGTTAATATACCACTTATGACAATTAATATCAAAAATGGTAAACAAATTTAATCAGTTTCTGGGCTTGTATATAATAATATGAATTCAAACGCAGTAGTTAACTCTTTTACTTCGTAAGCTTCCTTATAGTAATATTTATGATGGAATGTTTGACGTTGTCTCCACCATCAGGTGATCGAGTGATTGCCGTCAATGGAGAGCGTCTTGAGGAAAAAAACTACTTGGAAGTCGTCGATATTATACGAGAAATAAAGGGGGACATCTTATTAACTCTGCTACCCGCGCTTTCCACTAAAAACGACAGAAACGACTCCCCCGTGGAGATGCCAACTCGATTACAGGAGCTTGGTGACACCAGCCCCGAAACGGTAAGCGTGTACTGTGTACTCTTCTTCTTCTTCGTCTTAATATGATCTCATTAGTTCCGAGGAATGTTTCACCTTAGCGCGTTTTAATCTCGTACCCCCTCCCATCCCCAAATCGGTGGTACTGCATGGTGTCTAAAAATGAGTTTGTTTTTAAATACTTTTTACTCGCGTCCTGGTAGGTGTAGGGCCAAGTAATTGGTACCGTTCGATACAGGAGAATTTGTTCTATAATACCCTGAAAGAAATTCTTCTTGGTTTTAATATTTATCAGAGTTATAGCGTCTATATTTTGACCCCTCGTGAACCCTAGAGTTTTAAAAATGCATCTCTTTGAAATTTAATTTGCTCGAGTCCTGGTTGATGTAGGGACAAGTAATTGGTACCGTTCGATAGAGGATAACTCGTTCTATAACACACTGGAAGGGATTCTTCTTGGTTTTAAAATTTAACAGAGTTATAACGTCTATATTTTGACCCCTCGTGAACCCTAGAGTCTCTTTGAAATTTAATTTGCTCGAGTCCTGGCCTGGTTGATGTAGGGACAAGTAATTGGTACCGTTAGAAATAACCCAAGAAGGAGAAGCTGACCTCCCCCGCCCCTGTAGTGTTTGCTTCTCTTCGGGAATTAATGGAACGGTCTATAACATCTCAAGATGGTTCTATATTTTGACCCCTCGTGAACTCTATAGCCTAAAAAGTCAACTCTCTTTTAAATTTAACTTTTTCGATTTTTACTAAATTCGTTTTATTTATTTAATTGCTACGATGTTTAAGACTTAATTTGGTAATATTTGTTTTTGCAGAAAGTTCAAGAGAAGAATTTTTACAATGACGACTCCCGCCGGAATAGTTCGGCTCTGGATTGCAATGGATACAGATCTCTAAACAAAAACGATATCGAAATCAACAATAACAACAACGAAGACGAATATCCAACAGTACCCGTAGAATGTGAGTACCAACCATATTTCTTTGATGACAAACTCTAAACGGTCGAGTTTTCGCGCGGTGAACTGCTATGTATAAGTAGGAAGGTATTTTAGAAGGGGATTTCGTGAAAAAACGAGGGGGTATTCACTCAACGTAATCGCCGGTATTCACGCTACACTGTTTAGTTTTATGTGAAAGTGCTACGCAGTACGCAAACCATTTCCGTGTAACTAAGAGGGAAATACGTGGGGGTAGAATTTTGCCTAGGGTCCATCTCGCTTATTGGCGCCTGCGCTGTAGTCTTCATGAGACTGCGCGGAGACGGAGAGGCTGCTCAGAGACGGATCATGGCAATGTATCACCCCCCCCCTTTATGTTCATCCCGATACTGAGAGAGGGTTGCCTACCCCCCCCCCACCCTTTTTTACGTCGGTTTATTTGTGTACAGGAAATAAGAGAGTGATTAGCCCCTCAGTTTATACCAACAAAAGTCTTTTTCTTCACGACCAAATGTCGGGACTGTCGTTGGCGCGAAATCTCCCGTTCGTCATCCTGTCGCTGGCGTTTTAAGGACTCGTTCTTTTAAAAAGAAAACATTTTTGGAATCGTTAAAATTCCTTTAAGAGAGAAAGAGAGAGAAAGTGTGTGTGTCGGGGGGGGGGAAGGAGAAAGAAAGAGGGACGTTGTTAAATTGCTTAAGGCGGACGTTTTTTTTCTTTTTCTTCTTTACTCTTTTTTTTGTGCCACCCCTTGAAACCTTTTAAATACCACTATAGTAAAAGTTACGCTTTTAAAGAGTACTTTGGTTCAGTTTATTATTGCTTTGACACTTAACGTGTTCGGCAGGCTGTACCTGAAGAAATTATTTCAAGGTTTGCCAAGAGAGTTAGGCCTACGTCAAAGACTTTTAGTATAGAAATTTATCATTTATTTATTTATTGACACGTGGCAAGAACTTGATTTGTTAACCTTTAACTTGCCAGGCAGATTGTCAACGTGTTTTGTCAAAGATTTTTAGAACTTGGGTTTATTGACAAAACTGGCAAGATTTTTCTTGGTTATCCTTTAACTTTTCTGTCAAATTTTCTTAAACGTTTGTGGGGTCTTGTCTTATGTCGCGCGCCTCTTGTTTCTTTACAAAAAATGACGTTATTTTTCAAGTCTACTAAATAATGTTTCGGCTTCCTCCTCGACGCGTAAAAGGAATTCGGTTATTTGTGGAAACGCGCGATTGGTTGACCCCAATTGCTACTTTTTTTCTTCCTTAAAATTGAATTCCCCCGTTCGTCACTTAAAGTTTAAACCCTCTCAACATTGTCGTACTCAGTTATTGCCTTTAAAAAAGCTACTCAGTTAGTTCATACAAATTTTATATAGTGTTTAAAATCGTTTCATATACCGGATATTGCAATATTTATTGAGGTGTACCTTTTATTTCAACTCCATACTTAATCCTTCTTGGTGGCCTTCGATTATAGTAGCTGTATTTTTAGCTTAGCTTTGCTAAGTTTGCTTTATGACAAGCGATTCTTTGGCTATTTTGCATTTTTTTTCTCGCTAAGCTCTCTCTGGTTTATTTAGTTTTAACTTACGAAGAAAGGTCTGTCTTTCTTTTGTTGTTTTTAGCTCCAGCGGTTCCCGCACGTCGTAGACGCAAAAACACTCGTGACTCTTCGTTGTCGAGTAACGGTGGTGAAACGGAAAATAATAATAATAATACTACAAACGCTGGAACTACGTCTATTGATGGCATTCCGCCCGACGGTGACTTTACCCCGTCCGCCGCTGGTAGAAACGGAAGTGGGGACGGTAACCACCAGGCTTTGACCTTCTCCGCTAGGCCGACCTTAGACAGGGACGACAACGACAGTACGACGACCGAGGTGCGAGATGATTTGACGTCGCTTCAAGAGGAAATGGGTACTCGAAAAGATTCCAACGTTGATGTTGTCAAAAGACGCAGGACTTCGACTGATAAGGGGGACCCGGAAGAAAGACCAGGTAGCGGAACCGATGTCTTCGGACAAGGACATCTTTATCAAGTTACTTTGCAAAAAATAAACGACAGTTTTGGATTCAGAGTCGCGGTAAGTTCCTTAAGATTGTTTTGTGTGCCAATAATTTTATTGCGGTTTGGTAATTGTTACGACTTAAAGATAATGTCCGACCCCAATTGGGTCTTAGCGTCAAGGTGTGGGTTGCATGGCATGCTATAGTGCCCGTAATACGTGGGAAAGTCGGGGATTTTAAAATGGTTGTCAGGTAACGTCGGATAATGTTAAAATTGTCATAAACGTCATCGAATTTCATAGTGTTTCTGTAATTTTTTATATTAGTACTAACATGCAGTAATATAAGTTCTTGGTATTAGCATAAGTTTATAAGATATGCCCCATAAGTATGACACTACCCATACTTCGTAATGCTAGAGACCTAACTAGTTCGAGAATGACGCGATAATTGACTACACTCGGTTTGCAGTCCATCTTCCTATTTAGCCTGCATTGCTAAGCCTCACCACGCGTCGCTTTACTAGAATCTATGACAAGCTCCAGTTTGTAACCGGTGACAAACTTATATAACATATCTTATCAACTTATGGTTTCACCCACGTCACTTCATGACAAGCTCCAGTTTGTAACAAACTTATGGAACATTATGAACTTATGATATTAGTCATTTCATTTTAAAACCCACAACGTTTTAACTTAAAAATACAAATTAAGATTGGTCAGCACTCTCACGAATGATGACGTTTTTGGGACGTACCAAATTAACAAAAAAAAAACAAAACAGAATTTCGTTACGTAGATAAGAAAGATATGACGCTTTTTATCAGTTTTGACTCATATAATTTTTAAGAGAAAAACTAATTTGTAATTTTGTGTGTGTGTGTTATTTTTTTTTTTAGGAACGCTATCAGTTAGCGGATGGATTCCGGCGAGGTATATTCGTTCATTCACTCATTCCAAAAGGCGCGGCGGAATTCAACGGGAAAATCAAACCTGGTAAGTCCACTTTTTCTTCATCATCTTCTTTTTTAAACCCTTTTTAACTTTTGGGGGCAAAAGAACTTAGAATAATAACAACACGTGTTTTTGACGAATGGCGAAAATCCTTTAAATAAATATTGGTGCGCCATCCAATAACTGATATATTTGACTATCGATATTAAACTAAATACTTCGATATTAAATACTTCTTACCAATCCGCCCATTGTAACGAAAAGCCTTGAGCAAACCAGTATTTCTAAATATAATAGTTAATTTCTCCCGGACCATTTTTTTTTTACTTTCCCGTTATGCTCATTAAGTTTGAGACTGGAAGCAAAGCGAGTCGATTTAGTTATAGAACGAAAGTGAAATTGGCCCACTGAACACTGACTCGTTATACAAAGCCCCGAGCACAGTTAAATTTTCCGCAAGAAAATAAATACTTAACGTAAAATTGCTTGGTTCAGTTGTGTTATTACTTTAAAATATTCCGGTATATCTTCCGCCGTCTCTTTTTTGGGTGACGACGCAATTACTTAGTAACGTTTACTTGAAAGATTGTTTTTGGCGGCGCGTCACATTCTACATCATCTTGACTTGACCTTCTCGTGTGTCTCAAGTTTACGGAAGTGTTTTTATTGTTGTTATTGCGGTTAACCCCGCCTCTTTATGGCAAGGATTTACCCTCAGTTTTGACAGGATACTGTAAAGTGGCTATTAAACAACACTTAGATCGGTTTTATTATCATTCATCTAAGGGTGAGTAGTTTAGTCTGGTTAAGTTGACCATGAAATCGTTTGCCCTTTGGAAAGATTATCTGAGGTTTATTTTGAGAGTTTCCCAGGGATTTATTTAGAAATTTTCCCTGATGTTTAGGTCGAAAGTTTCCCAGGGATTTATTTTAGGAAGATTCCCTGATGTTTAGATCGAGAGTTTCCCAGGGATTTATTTAGAAAGATTCCCTGATGTTTAGATCGAGAGTTTCCCAGGGATTTATTTTAGGAAGATTCCCTGATGTTTAGATCGAGAGTTTCCCAGGGATTTATTTAGAAAGATTCCCTGATGTTTAGGTCGAAAGTTTCCCAGGGATTTATTTTAGGAAGATTCCCTGATGTTTAGATCGAGAGTTTCCCAGGGATTTATTTTAGAAAGATTCCCTGATGTTTAGATCGAGAGTTTCCCAGGGATTTATTTAGAAAGATTCCCTGATGTTTAGATCGAGAGTTTCCCAGGGACTTCTTTAGAAAGATTCCCTGATGTTTAGATCGAGAGTTTCCCAGGGACTTCATTAGAAGAAAAAAAAACCCCTGATGATACTTGCAATCCAGGCTTTCAAAATTTATATTAATATTTATAGAAAACTTCCCTTACACTTTCATCAGAGTTTCCCAGACATTACTAGAATTATTCCCTAATAATATTTCCATGGTTTCCCTTTGTACTTAAAAGTACATCAATCGATTGTACGTATCAACCTGCCTACCACCGACCTAATCTCCGGATAAACGGTTCAATACTTCAAAATATAGTCAGAGTAGAAAATGAATTTAGTCCCGCCGGCTCATATCTTTGATTTCACCTCCTCCTTCATATGACCTAGTTATTAATATCGTAGAGGGTGCCGCGATCAAAAAAGAGAGAGCACCTTTCGATCCTAGCTATCAATGTACAGGTACGAAATACTACTACGACTACCGCTACCCGCATTCCATAGGTGTGTTGGTTGGGGTTGGTAAATCATTGCGCGCATAACTTAAATATCTCAATCACCTCGTGAGAAAAATCGTTGCGTTTTATTTTTGTCTTTGAATTTTTACCGCGCTATTCATTCTATAAATAATTAACTAAATTATTTATTTAATTAATAAACGTCATAATTTTTAGTTTTATTTTGATTGTCATATTAAAGCGAATTTAAATTTAAACCATCCCAAATCGCTTCCAGGAAATGCTGTTGTACTAAAAACAAATTTAGTTTGTAAATTAGATATGTTATTTTTTATAGAATATCCTTACTTTATCTTTAGAGAATTGTGTTGCTTGTCATATCCTCTTTATGTAAATTTTAGTGGCTTTGTTTTTAGTATTTTCCCTCAGAAGCGCGCTGAACCGTTGTATCCGAGTTGGAATAATATATATATATATATATATATATAGATAGATTGATTGGAGCGACTCTATCAGTTCAACCTACTTATTTTTATCTCACATTGATATAATATACTGCATTCGAAAACAATATATTTTCTGGGGTACTGTCGAACCTAAGTCTTACCTCTAGGATATTATTGGACAATTTCTCCCAAAGTTTCGCGACCAAAAACTGGTCAAAGGTCATTTTCCAATATATGAGACCATAAGTTTATAAGATATATTTCATAAGTATGACACTACTACGTCTGTACTAATCCTTTGACATCGCCTACGTCAAATGACAAGCTCCAGTTTGTAACCAGTGACAAACTTATTTTAGGAACATATCTTATAAACTTATGATGAGACGAACTATAGTTTGTGGCGTATATTGTTTGGCGTCCGACGTCACTTATCGCTTTTAAATCATTCCCTATAAATATTTCCTATTCAAATTTGATTTAATGATCGCCTACCAGGAAAATAATTCCATTGTTTTTACGCTTAGCGACTTGAGTGAATTATTATTTACTGGTATATTGCCAAGAAAACTTGTTAATTGAGCATAGCGGTAGAGTGTTTTTGGAAATACGGGTGTTTGCTCATTATAACGCGTCAAACGAATCGTTATGCAAAATTATATTGCTCTAGCTGAGTCACGTACTGATGCTAGTCTTCCGTATTAACTTAATCTGTTTCGTTTAATTCAACTTAAAGTAATTAGTATAGTTGACAAAAGCAGTATTTACGCGCAAAAATGTTAATGAAAGTTTTCTACGTCTGTTACTTATCGTGATATCTTGAAAATACATTATTATTTAGGCGATCAATTGATCAGTTTAAATGAGATATCAACTGAAAATCTCAGCTACAAGGAAGGTGTCAACCTTCTGAAGAAAAGCCCCGATACTGCAACGTTATGTTTCGAACGATTTAGCCAGTCGCGCGACACTTCCGGTCTCGAAGATACTACTTCCTCAAATGAAGACGCGGAAAACATGATAGCGAAATGGGGGAGGCGTGGAAGCCGGACGTCTCTCGCGTCACAAACTAATTCCGGTTCCTCTAGTCCAAGTACCGCCGTTAGAAGCGTCACCACACCAACGTACGCCAGAAGCATTTCTCAGGTAAATACTAAAGACGTTATACAGACTGTTCTTATCGTAATGTGGCCAGTGGAATTTTAGTCTTTGACCATTGCGCAATGGGTTGTGTTTATTTTTTATTTTCATAGGTTATATTGCCAACCGTGGAGGAATTGAGAGCATTGGCGGAAAAAGAAGATACTGAGCCACATTCCTCCTCCAAATCCGACGACAAAATGGGATACTTATCCAATCAGGGAACGGAACGCGTCGATGCTACCAGTATAATCGGGAATGGTAACGCTCATTCTAGTCACGTGTCAAAAAACGCGTCAAACTCTATAGCGTTTAACGGGTTAGTGCCTCCTTCGACGTATCTGAACAACAGTGCGGGTAGCGATAGCGACGCCAGCAAGGAGCTACTGGAATTAGTACCTGAAGATTATTCGTTAAATAGTTTCGACAGTGTTTTTTATTCGGGTTCGTACGTGAATAAATCCTTGGACGAAACGATTTGTAGTAGCAGCGCAGCCGCTAAATACCTCGCCACTCAAGAAGATTCTAGCCAAGATCGGCAGCTCGCTTGTGATACGTCTATTGACGATACGGGTTGTGATTCTTCCGGGCAACTTGAATGTGAACCCAAACCGACACCGCGGAGACGGAAGAAGAAAGGTGCCTTGATTGAGAAGCCCCAGGATATCCTCAACTTCGTCAATGAAGGTAAGACATTTCGAAACTAAACTTTCTGAGGTTTTAAATGTTTTCTTGCTAGTAATTGTTAGAAGTAAGGGGTTCTGTCGCGTATTTGTATATCCTTTGCACTATTTCTGGGTAATGGGCCCTTACGTAGCGTTCGACCCCTGACCTTATCCGGTGTCCTATTTTTACGTGCCCATAAAACCATCAAAATCCCATTATTTCCGGTTGTAGGTAACTGTTTCCAAGTGTCAGTAAGGAAGAGCAGTAGAGGGTTGGGTTTGGCCATCTTCGGTGGCGTGGATATGAGGCGATTAGGTCCTATTTGCCAACCGACCCCTGACCTTATCTGGTGTCCTATTTTTACGTGCCCATAAAACCATCTAAATCCCGTTATTTCCGGTTGTAGGTAACTGTTTCCAAGTGTCAGTAAGGAAGAGCAGTAGAGGGTTGGGTTTGGCCATCTTCGGTGGCGTGGATATGAGGCGATTAGGTCCTATTTGCCAACCGACCCCTGACCTTATCTGGTGTCCTATTTTTACGTGCCCATAAACCCATCTAAATCCCGTTATTTCCGGTTATAGGTAACTGTTTCCAAGTGTCAGTAAGGAAGAGCAGTAGAGGGTTGGGTTTAGCCATCTTCGGTGGCGTGGATATGAGGCGATTAGGTCCTATTTGCCAACCGACCCCTGACCTTATCTGGTGTCCTATTTTTACGTGCCCATAAAACCATCTAAATCCCGTTATTTCCGGTTGTAGGTAACTGTTTCCAAGTGTCAGTAAGGAAGAGCAGTAGAGGGTTGGGTTTGGCCATCTTCGGTGGCGTGGATATGAGGCGATTAGGTCCTATTTGCCAACCGACCCCTGACCTTATCTGGTGTCCTATTTTTACGTGCCCATAAACCCATCTAAATCCCGTTATTTCCGGTTATAGGTAACTGTTTCCAAGTGTCAGTAAGGAAGAGCAGTAGAGGGTTGGGTTTAGCCATCTTCGGTGGCGTGGATATGAGGCGATTAGGTCCTATTTGCCAACTGATTAGAATCCGTAAACTCTACCCCTTACAACCGGCCGTTGCTTGTGGTCAACTTAACGTTGGCGATGTCATTTTGGAAGTTAATGGCTTGAATATGATTGGATTAACCAATACGGTCAGTCAAATAACCTTATAGTTATAATTATCGCGTTTTTGACTTAATATTATTTTAAATTCCTTTATATAGGAAGCTCTGGAGACTTTACGCGTGGCTTCCAACGAAGTCGTTTTGAAAATATTTAGGCCAGACCCTTCGTTAATGCCACCAGTTTCATTTTTCATTCAGGACTTAAGTCCAGATAGTTCAGCTTTGATTTCACCAACGGGATCTGCCTCAAATACCTTAAAGAGACCTTCGACCTTAAATTACGGCTCTAACACCGCGGTAAGATTACTTTAAAGTTTAAACCAATGTCCTGAAGGCTGAAAAGAAAGTGTGGTGATATGTTAGTTTTTACGTACGTTTTACAGAATACTTACATTGATACGACGCTCGTTAAGGTTGAAGGAACGTTAGGTTTCAGTATATTTCGATACGAAAATTTGTCCGAAAATGATGACAACCATCCAACGGGAATCTACGTCAAAGCTTTAATTAGGGAACCGGCTATTAGTAATGGTCAAATACAAGCCGGTGATCAAGTTTTACAGGTGATAAATTAGCCTTATTCCTGATCAGCGCCACCTACCCATAGCGGCGACTTTGAGAACTACTGTAAGCGGCAAGCCAATCAGATGTCGCTAAAATCTGGTGACGTCACTGACTGGCACTCTCGGGTCTTACCAAAATTGACGTCACCAGATTTTAGCGACATCTGATTGGCTTGCCGCTTACAGTAGTTCTCAAAGTCACCGCTATGGGTAGATGGCGCTGATCAGGAATAAGGCTAATTAAGGACTTGATTTTGATTGCGTTTCTCCCTTTTTTCGTTATCATCGAAAACGAGCGGGATTAACTGATAAGATAATTTAATTTCTCGCAAACAATGTTGTTTTTAATTCCATTTTCAGGTTAACGGAGAAGATGTTTCGGGTTTAAGTCGCGCCGAAGCCGTTACCTTGTTGAGAAATTCGGGGAATTCCGTCACTCTGAAACTTTATCGGTTTAACGAACCATTGTCTCCTTGTTCTTTGGACGAAATACCTCATTCTAAACCTTTAAGGATCGAAGCGAGAGAATTGTTGAGTGATAAAGCGGCCAGAAGGAAATCCGATGGGAATTCTACCTCTCCTAGACGTCTCAGGGAAAAAGCCCCTGGTTTAAAAAGGGAATCAGTCTCATCGGCATCTTCCGCAGGTTTGTTTTAATTAAGTTATTTTTTGCGCGAAATCGAAGTGTGCTAGTCGTCATTGTTTTGCGCGAAATGTTCCCGCTTCATGGGTCTAATGACAATTTCAGATTCGAAAGGTAGTGTCGATTTGCCGCCAACATTGTCAGTCTCTCCATCAACACCCAATGAGATATTCCCAGCAGCCCTTGGCGACAAAACGGACGATCTTGATGTCGAAAGCGACAACGGAAATATGGATTTAAGCATGGGCTTGAATCGAAACTCCAGACCAAAGTCTTTAGACCTATTGTGCATTAACGAAAAGAAGCAGAACTCCGTTCGTTCTTCTCAAACGGAAGTTCAGGATGGAAACCAATTGTTCCATCGTCAAGCCAGTGTCGTCGTACCGAACTGTAATGACAATTCTAACGAAAAACAACAAATAGACGAGAAAGGAGAAGGTCTACTTAAATGGCGAGGAGCTACCCTACTCTCCAATGAAGAAAATGTCGCGCGTTTAAATTTGAGTTTAAGTACTCTATCTTCCGGGTGTCAATCTCCGCCGCTTTCTGATCAGTCTCGAAACGGAAGTAACGGGGAACTCAATAGTCCTCCAGATCCTCCCAGGCGACTAACTTCTTTACAATCTTGGGATAGTACACCCGAAGAAACGGAAGAATTTCTATCATCTGGTCAAAAGGTATGTATTATTTATTGTTGTTTATTCTTCCATTTTCTTCGTTTATTTGTTCATGAATTTTGTTTATTTGTTCATGAATTTTGTTTATTTGTTCATGAATTTTGTTTATTTGTTCATGAATTTTGTTTATTTGTTCATGAATTTTGTTTATTTGTTCTTGAATTTTGTTTATTTGTTTGTTCTTGAATTTTGTTTATTTGTTTGTTCTTGAATTTTGTTTATTTGTTTGTTCTTGAATTTTGTTTATTTGTTTGTTCTTGAATTTTGTTTATTTGTTCTTGAATTTTGTTTATTTGTTTGTTCTTGAATTTTGTTTATTTGTTTGTTCTTGAATTTTGTTTATTTGTTTGTTCTTGAATTTTGTTTATTTGTTTGTTCTTGAATTTTGTTTATTTGTTTGTTCTTGAATTTTGTTTATTTGTTTGTTCTTGAATTTTGTTTGTTTGTTTGTTCTTGAATTTTGTTTGTTTATTTGTTCTTGAATTTTGTTTGTTTATTTGTTCTTGAATTTTGTTTATTTGTTTGTTCTTGAATTTTGTTTATTTGTTTATTCTTCCATTTTCTTTGTTTATTTGTTCTTGAATTTTGTTTGTTTATTTATTTGTTTATTCTTTATTTATTTACAGCTGAGGAAACTTTACGTACAACTTGACAGAGGCTGGCAAAGTAGATTGGGTTTCAGTTTGGGCGATCAGTTACCATCGAACGCGACGTGCGCCTCGCCTCAAGTCTCTAGTCCCGTCGTTACCGTCGTTCATTCGGGTAGCTTGGCTCATAAAGACGGCAGAATATCTGTCGGTGATCGATTAATAGAGGTTAGTAGTTCAGTTCATTTCACCCCCCACCCCCTTTCCTGGCGGAAGTCGTTATATATATCCGAACCTTTGTAGGTGAATGGAGAGTCGTTACTGGAAAAAACAGCGGCTGAAGTAATAGATTTGCTAAGAAAAACGCGGGGAAAAGTTCACATTGTTCTTTTAAGGTAATTATGACAAAAATAGTACATACTTTAATTACTTCAATTAATTAAGTAATTAAATAAAAATCATCATTTCAGGCTCTCAAATGACAACAAAGAGCCATTAATTTAATAAGCATAAACAGACACTTAAGAAAATGATAGCTAGTCAAACAAACATTATTTTACTTAATTACTTCAACGGCTTCTTCAAAAGAAATTTAGCTAAACAACAACAACAACTCTGTTTTTGAAATTTTGCTAATTTTGCTAATTTTCTTTTAAGGTTTAATTTCATTTAGTTTCTATTTTAGATATTGGGAATTTAAATTCATTTTTTAGTTTTTCATCGTGGTTAATTATTAATTTAATTTAATTTGCGTTTTTAAAAAGAGAAGAATGAAATTTCAAATTTGTTTATTAAAGATCATTTTTTTATTATAATTTTAATTTTTAAATACATCTTAATCGGAAACCGCGTAATTTGGAGCTTAAATAATTATTAACTTCATTCATATTAAATTAAATATGACGAAAATGCCAGCCAGTATGTTAATAATATCAAAAAAGAAAAATAATTAATTAATCGAGAAATTAACATTAGTGGCACAATCCAAATTTTTTTATCCTAAGAAATGTGGTTGGTAAGTAACGATAATCGTAAACCCTTCAATTTTTAATAAATTTTTCCAAACTCTGTCTTCCCATTCCCAAAGAGTCTTAGATTAGATGATACGTGCCAATACTTAAAATAAACTATAAAAACTAACTTTTCAGATCAAATTTAAATGGTTGTAAAAATAAATTATCATTGGGAATTATCGCGGGGCCAATTTAAAAAAAAAAAAAAAAAACAATGTTTAATAATTATCTTTGTCACGTAATGGCGCTGGGGTTAGCCTGACAAAGTTTGCGATCTCATGAAATAAATAAATTTCTGTTTTGTGTCCCGAGCCAGTAAGGTTTGATTTTATTTGTAAATAACAGCGTAATTAATAAATAAAAAGTGTAATAAAAGAAAAGAACCCTAAAATGACTCTTTTTTTTAGCTTAGAAGAATAAATAATATACTTCTAGTGAAATATGTCTTAAAGGGAGGGCTACAGTACATATTTTTGGCTTTTGTAGCAGACGACAGACGAATTTCTTCCCATTACTCACCCCCATGAATCCCGAGCTAAGCCTAACTTCCGGCGAAATGGAATAAGGTGGATTGATTTTTTTTATCGATTCTTCTTCTAATTATAGGACCAGACCAGTCTGTGCGTGCAGTCAAACATTCCGGAAATACCTCCAAATGATTTTAAAATTACAATTAGTTCCCTACTACAATAAATATACTTCTAGTGAATTATCCCTTAAAGGGAGGGTGAAGTGGAAAATCAAGTGATTTTTTTTATCGATTCTTCTTCTAATTATAGGACCAGTATGCGCAGTCAAACATTCCGGAAATACAGTCTCCGAATGATTTTAAAATTACAAATATATGTTCAGATCTTAAGGATAATTTGAAATGAGTACCTCCGACCAATCGCGTAACGCCCTGCCTTTTTATTCACAAAATTCTCGTCGTACGTTCCAAGTCGAATGAAATTTATCAATCTATCGCGAGATTTGAAAACAAAACTATATTTTGGTGGTTTTTCCAGCTGTAGGGATCCATAAACTCCGGTACTACTTTATAAAAGTGGAGAAAAGTGTTTTGGGCTGTTTAGAAGACATTATTAAATTATAATTAACTAAATTATTAATTATATTAGAAAATAGAAACAATAAAATTGAGACGCACGCTCCCGCCATATTTTGAAGTCCGCCTAGGACTAGGTTTGGTTTTCAGCAGCAGCGCCATCTAGCGGCCCGTGTATGCAGCCAATAAGGCTTTTCAATCTGGGTTATTTTGGCGTTTGCTGTCGGAACATGCTGCTGGATTTCTGTGCGATTCTTCTTAACTGGTAAATATTTTAATTTTATTTATATTTAAATGGTTAATTTAGATTAAATACCAAAGTTTTATTGTAACCGATAGGAAATTAAGCGTTGCAAGTGAAAAATTTATGGTTAACGGTGCAAAAATAGGGTTTCTTTATTATGACTAAGCCTTGGCAAATCCTTCGTCTTCTTTAGGGGCGTTGTCCAGTTCCGGCTTGATCTTTGCTGGCAAATATTTCGATTATATTTATATTTTAAGGGTTGATTTAGATTAAATACCGAAATTAAGCGTTGCAAGTGGAGAATTTATTGTTAACTGTGCGGAAATAGCTTTGTTTTTGAAGAAAACTTGAGCCTTACTTCATTTTATATATTGGTTACCAAACTAATGCACTTGTTTGCCTAAGTTAATGGTCTTTAACGGAAGCAAGTACAAAACCTTTAACGGCAGGTGTGTAGTTATTAACACCGAAAGCCAAAATGAGGTTTTTAAGTGCTCGTGTTGCTAGTTCTCTAAAATGTTTTCAATTAACAAGTCTATTGCTGTAAATATGGGTGTCTAGCCCGTTTGTTTTCACCGCAACTGCACTATTTGCAGAGCTCATACTCAGTCACTTCATTCCAATTCGGTTATCGCCCAGCTTGATGACGGTTTAAAAGCAAGAAGAGTTTAACTTAATTCTTAAAAACAATCGAATACAAATGAATGATTTGATTTATAACTACGGTTACTTTGCATTCTGAGCTGCGCTCCAAAATTATTTAATTCAATTTCACCCTAGACCTTTTACGAGGTGACCTTTCCTTTGACTGGAAGTATCTAAGGCCATAGATTGGTCTTGATTACGACACAGACCTTTAAAATATCTTTAATTATAGGAAATAATTATGAAAATCGGTCATCTCTGTAAACATTTTAGTGGACCAGGCCATTTTCAATAGCTTAATTTGGTCCCATCTAGTCACTTTTTGCTTACAATTTTTATATTAATTAGTCACATATTCAACTCAAATTGAGCGTATGAATGAGTATGACCCCTGTATAAGTTTGGGGATTTGCGTTTTAGAGTACATTGGAATCTTTCAAATGGTTAATTTTTAGCAAGGTCCTATGGAATTTTAGCTTTTGCGGTAAGATGGCACAATGTTCATGATTAACATTTATGCGATACTTAATCTAAATGTTTGAAATTAATCTTATTAAATGGAATCGTCTTAGTTAAACTTTCTATTTAATTGTACCATGAATTTATTCCTGGTTTTACTGTTCAATCTTTTTAGTCGGTTTAAAAGTAACTCAAAGTGATTATTCATGCCATTAATTGTTAAATATTTCAAGATTGACCCTAAATCTAGTTATGATAAATGATTTATTTGAAAGTAAAATGAATGTTATTCTAAATACTTGTGCCATTTAAGGTGATGATAATTTTAAAGTGCATTTGATTGATTGAATTTTAATTTATTTTAGCTATCATCCATTTCCAAAGGAGCAATTTACGTTGGATTCTAGAATCAATAGCTATTACTTGACAAAATAGCACCCAATATTAATCAGATCAATGAACCCAGTACAATTCTACTCTTAATTCAGGTCTACACTTTGATTTTATCCGTTGAAACTGAATCTCACTAGGAAAACAATTTAGATGGCGTGTAAAGGTATCTAGTGCGGAGAAATAATAGTTCTAGCAGTATTAGGACAATGACCCAGTACAATAATTCAGGTCTACACTTTGATTTTATCCGTTGAAAGGGAATCTCATTAGCAAAAATATTTAGACAGCCAGGGCCGGATTAAGCAATTTTCCACCCGCTAAGGGGAATAGTTCAACTCAATGCGCCCCCAACAAGTCTAGTGGGGCACTGGCCCCCTTTAATCCGGCTCTGTAGACAGCGTGTGCAATATTTTAGTCCCTTAGTGCGTAGCAATAAGTAAATCTTATTATTATAAATATATTACCCCTATGTAATTATTAGGGTACTTGGTATGATTTGTTATTCTATTTAAGGGAAGCGCTAGTGTCCTGTTCTTTTTAGGGATTTTTCTTTTCGCCAGGACATAAATAAAATACTTGATTATGGAATAGGTGAACACTGGCTCTAGCCCTCCCTTTTAAGAATAATGAACGTAATCAGGATTTTAAGGATGAGATTCCCTTTGCGGTATTAAGGTATCTAGTTTATGGTTTTAATTATAAATATTTTTAGGGGAAAAGCGTTTGGCAACTCTTTGAGGGAATTTTGTAGGATCTAAATAAATTTCTGATTTATGTTTAAGGTAGAAGGTTGCTTATACGCTTTGTCCTTTAAAAGTAAACACGATTTAGAGCGGGTTTAAGGCAAGGCTTAGCTTTTTATGGTATTATTTTACTTTCCCATACTAAGGTATTCAGTTTAATGTTACGAGTGTGCCATTTTATGTCAAGTAATAGTTATTGGTTTTACTCCTGAACATTTTGCGTTACGTCAAGAGAAAATACTGAGTGGATTTTCGCATTAAGGTAATTAATTTGAAGTTATGCATGTGCCTTTTTCCAAGTAATAATTTGAATTTTTCTTGTGCAGGAACATTCTCTCGAGTGGAGGACATCTAACATAGAGTGGAGGACTTCTAACATCGAGTGGAGGACTTCTAACATCGAGTGGACTTTCATTGGAAATCCCATGCTAAGGACGAAGTTTCCTGGTTTTGGGGGCTCCATAGCGGGCCTTAGTTTAAATTTAATGATTCCCGAGTTGAACAGGGGCTTGTTAAATTTAAATTGGGCTCGCAAGGCTTACTTTGGGGGTGGTAGCTTAAGTTTAAATTTAAAGTTTCGTTACTATGGAAGGTACAAAAACATAAGAAAAACACTTAGGGTAGTTTTTTTGACCTTTTTTTATGCATTTTCTGCATTTTCTGTATTTTTATAAATTTTACATTTTTTTTTAAAAAAAAAATTTTTTATATAAAAATTTTTTTTTATAATGTTTTTGCCTATTTTATTTAGTAAAAAGCTTAAAAAGGGGCCTAAAAATATCCCCCTAAGTCCAGAGGCAAAAAAATCGAAACCAAGTCTAGTATATTAAAAATTCAAGAAAAGAAAGAACGAGGTTTAAGGCAAAATTTATTCAATAAAAAACAAAAAAACCAAAGTGTTTACAAAAATTTCGAACAAAAAAAATATTAAAGAGGTTTGTAAGTTAAAGTTTGAACGCGAAAAAAAATAATAAGTAGTTACAAATCAAATTTCCACGAAAAAAATTAAGTTAAATGGTTACATGAAAAATTTTCAAGTAAAAAAGATGTATTTTGTGTCTTCTAGCTTCGATGATTTCCTCCATATCTTTAAGTCAGCGCTGAGAGAAAGAGCAAGTCCAGAAGACATCATGTAACGTGAATCCAATGAAGCGTGTCATCAGGAATGATATATAGCAAGTCCAGAACAGCTTCGTCTTGCGTCAATCGGAGCAAAGAATGTCATCTGGAAGGATACGTCTCGGAATGACCAGCGACAGAAAAATCCAAGAAAATCATCCAAATCTATAAATTAAAACATATTAATAACACATATTAAACTATTGCCTACTAACAAACTAACCTCTTAGATTTAAATAATTTAAGGAAAAAAACGTGTCCTTAATTAAAACTGCCTACCAAATTTATAAACCGAGACGAACTACACCAACTACTTGCCACCCTTGACTACCATGATTTCCACCCCGAATTAAATAAATACTCTCGCTAGCTAATTATTTCCCAAAATTGTATAGAAAATAGTTTTAAGAAAATCGACCCTTTGTTTAAAATTAAATTATGTAATAATGAAAATAATTTAAAACATCCCCTAAACTTCCCACAGGGAGAACCCAAAAAACTTGAGTTGAAATTGGACAAGGCTGAACTTAGGCTTAGAGCAAACGTCTTAAAATTATGTCTGCGGGACTTGATTTTCGAAAATCTGTCGCTTTATCTCTTAATTAATTAATAATAGCCCCTAAACTACCTTTAGGAAAACCTTCCATTTATTTATTTTTAAACTATTCCCACAGACAGTATCCGTAAAATAACTAGAGTTTAAATGGGATTAGGCTTAGGTCAACCGTCCTCGTGTTCGGTGGGACTTGATTTCCAATAATCTGTCGCGATATCTCTAATTTAATTAATAATAGCCCATAAACTAATTTTAGGAAAAGCTTCCATTTATTTATTTTTAAACTATTCCCACAGACAGTATCCGTAAATAACTAGAATTTAAATATTACAAGGCTTAATTAGGCTTAGGGCAACAGTCCTCGTGTTCCGCAAGACTTGGATTTCCTAAAATCTGTCGCGTTATCTCTAAATTTATTACGTACCCCGTTTAATATTTTTAAATAATAGCACCTAAACTAATTATTAAGGGATTCTCTCTTGTCCAAAATCTCGTTGTAATATTTTATTGATTGTACTTGATTTTTAATAAATAAATAAAATTCACTAACATTTAACACTAGCTAATTAATTTAAATACTTGAAATAAAATAAATAATTTAAGGGGAGCTAGATGAGTTTGGATTATTGTAAAAGTTAGGCTTACGGACTGTTAAAGCACCACGAGGCGAAGCAATGGCTGCCAAGTAAGTTGAAGAGCGTCGAATTCAGCTTGCGTCCTCGGCAAAAACGATCACCGAAATGGCGGAACGATCAAGAATCGACCTCAAAAGCCGGCATCACGATCAGCTGAGCTGGAAAAGTTTTTCCAAGCGACCTCCACGACGGCTTCCAAGCAACGAATGAACCGTCTGACCTCGAGAGCTTCCAAGCAACGAATGAGCCGTCTGACCTCGAGAGCTTCCAAGCAACGAATGAGCCGTCTGACCTTTGCCTGCAACGAAATACATTTCTAACGTCGGGGGGCGCTAAAAGCTCATATGCGCGGACTCGGGTGCGCCAAATCCCAGGCGCGAAACCCAAATAGCTGAACACTGCTAGGCCTATATGAATGAACTCTAGGCCTAAATGAATGAACGCTAGGCCTATATGAATGAACTCTAGGCCTAAATGAATGAACGCTAGGCCTAACTGAATGGACAATCATTACCTATTACCATTAACATCTATCGTGACGTCACAAGTCAATTACCTCGGTGACGTCATAGGTCACGTGATCTGACGTCATAGTCACGTGATCTGACGTCATGGTCACGTGATCTGACGTCAAAGTCACGTGATCTGACGTCATAGTCACGTGATCTGCCATCGTAGTCACGTGGTATGACGTCAGTCACGTGATCTGTATTCGATTGTTTTTAAGAATTAAGTTAAACTCTTCTTGCTTTTAAACCGTCATCAAGCTGGCCGATAACCGAATTGGAATGAAGTGACTGAGTATGAGCTCTGCAAATAGTGCAGTTGCGGTGAAAACAAACGGGCTAGACACCCATATTTACAGCAATAGACTTGTTAATTGAAAACATTTTAGAGAACTAGTTTACAGCTACACGAGCACTTAAAAACCTCATTTTATCTTTGGGCGTTAATAACTACACACCTGTCGTTAAAGGTTTTCTACTTGCTTCGGTTAAAGGCCATTAACTTAGGCAAACCGATATATAAAATCAACTAAGGCTCAAGTTTTCTTCAAAACAAAGCTATTTCCGCACAGTTAACAATAAATTCTCCACTTGCAACGCTTAATTTCGGTATTTAATCTAAATCAACCCTTAAAATATAAATATAATCGAAATATTTACCAGCAAAGATCAAGCTGAAACTGTACAACGCCCCTAAAGACGAAGGATTTGCCAAGGCTTAGTCATAATAAAGAAACCCTATTTTTGCACCGTTAACCATAAATTTTTCACTTGCAACGCTTAATTTCCTATCGGTTACAATAAAACTTTGGTATTTAATCTAAATTAACCATTTAAATATAAATAAAATTAAAATATTTACCAGTTAAGAAGAATCGCACAGAAATCCAGCAGCATGTTCCGACAGCTTGGATGAAGAATAGTTACTATCATAAGTTAATTATACCTCCCCTAAGTACACAAATCGCTACCACTTCTATGGCAATAGTGTTTGTCTGGCTCCCTTTAATGAAACCCTATACTCTCTCCGTATCATTTATCACCTCAACTTCAATACAAAATTGTACTGCCTAGCCTAGCGTTTCTTTTATCCCTTCCACTGGATGATTTTATTTTTCGTCTCGACCGCTTGGTGGCTGCACCGCGACAGAAATTTTAAAATTTTCTCTCTTCGGATCTTAGCGCTATACGAGTTCTGACGTCACAGTAGCCTGCCAAAGATGCCCAGTCGTTCCCCGAATTTGTGTACTTAGAGGTATAATTAACTTATGTTACTATTGAAGAATAGTGAAGATCCAAGCCGACAGCAAACACCAAAATAACCCAGATTGAAAAGGGTTATTGGTTCCAAACATGGACCGCCAGATGGCGCTGCTTAGTGTCGAAACCAAAGCTAAACACACTTCAAAATATGGCGGGAGCGTGCGTCTCAATTTTATTGTTTCTATTTTCTAATATATTTAATAATTTAGTTAATTATAATTTAATAATGTCTTCTAAACAGCCCAAAACACTTTTCTCCACTTTTAAAAAGTAGTACCGTAGTTTGTGGGATTCCTACAGCAGGAAAAACAACCCTATGAACATGTTAGTCTAATAGGTTGAAAACTGAAATCATAATAGTGAACTAACTCCTATGAAATTTAATTAATTTTACAGGGGACCCAGTTTTACCTGGAAAATTTACTCCAGTTGATCTAGATCAAATAAGTGCTGAAATTAAAAGTGTAAGATATTCCAAAATCTTTGTTTGTTTTTGGCCTAATTATCTAATAAATTAATAAACGTGTTTAATTTAAAAAGAATGAAGTAGTTTTCAACAACAAAGTCGCTGTATTATTTGAAAGGAACGTTTATATTACATTAAAGCTTATATTTTACAGTTTTTATTCTAAAAGATGGGAAAAACCATCCGTGGGACCGGATCTTTTCAGAGTACCAATATTCATAGACTATCGTTCTAGGATTCATGCACGAATCCGTGTAATATTGGCCGTTTAAATGGTCTATTTCACGCTGTATAATGCGTGCTGGCCTGGCCTATCAATCGCGTGCCTTCCGAAGCAAGGTCTAAAAAACAAATTCTCCCCGTCCTCTACCCTCTAAAGTACCGAGGATCTCCGAATCGAATAATTGAAATTTTGCCATTAACTGCCCCCCCCCCTCAATCCACCTTATTCCCTTTCGCCGGAAGTTAGGCTTAGCTCGGGATTCATGGGGGTAAGTAACGGGAAGAAATTGGTCTGTCGTCCGCTACAGTACATATTTTTGGCTTTTGTAGCAGACGACAGACGAATTTCTTCCCGTTACTCGCCCCCATGAATCCCGAGCTAAGCCTAACTTCCGGCGAAAGGGAATAGGGAAACAGCATGAAGCGGTTTTTGACCTTCTAGTGACGTCACGCCCGGAAGCCGCGACCTCTGGATTTGTTTTTATTTAATGGCCGCCATGTTGTATGTGAATTATTGGTAAAAAGCACCTTATAAATATAGTGGAAGACATGGCAAATCAACAAATTAATTTCGATACATCAGATTATTTAGAAACTTTAGCCGAAACAACTAAAAAAAGGTATAGGCCTATACGCGCCGAGGATTGAGAGGTTAACTAACACGCAGCGCCTCTAGCGGACTGAATTGAAAACTCTTGGCGGGAAGTTCGCGAATGGTAGATAGGCAGTTTAAAAATGGCAAGCGCTACAATTATAAAATACGTCGCATTTTTAAGCATTAGAAGGTTTAAAGAAATTATTTTAGGGATTCTACTCGTCTAAAAGTCTAAAATATAATAAAAACCAAACACATTTTTAAAGTAAGAGGTATTTGTAAGTCAAACGAAGTTAATACCATAGTCTCTGGATAGTGTAACAGGGAAACTTCTGTAACTAAGCAAGTTTTTGATATTACCATCTATTTAAGTGTTCAAATTAAATAAATATGTTTATATTGTAAGTTAATTAAATTAACTTGCAAGTGCTTCCAGACAGACACATTTTTGAGGTTAACTGTACCTCGTAGGAGTTTTGTACATTTAATTTGGGTGTTGGGATTAGATAACATAAAGTCTAAAAACTTACTTTTTCTCTTTAAGCGCGTTAATTCATTCATTACTTTTAATACAATGAATTCTAGAACTTCGAAAATGGGTAAAATTTCACCCCTTCTGGGAATTTCAGTAATAATTCTTACAAGTAACTACACAACAACCCTATGGCTTCATTTAAAGACGCGGTCATTTTCCCGCCAATTTGTTCTTCTAAAATCCGCTAGAGGGCGAACGCGGCGGCTCGCTCGGCGCGTATAACGCGCCGAGGATTGAGAGGTTAACTAACACGCAGCGCCTCTAGCGGACTGAATTGAAAACTCTTGGCGGGAAGTTCGCGAATGGTAGATAGGCAGTTTAAAAATGGCAAGCGCTACAATTATAAAATACGTCGCATTTTTAAGCATTAGAAGGTTTAAAGAAATTATTTTAGGGATTCTACTCGTCTAAAAGTCTAAAATATAATAAAAACCAAACACATTTTTAAAGTAAGAGGTATTTGTAAGTCAAACGAAGTTAATACCATAGTCTCTGGATAGTGTAACAGGGAAACTTCTGTAACTAAGCAAGTTTTTGATATTACCATCTATTTAAGTGTTCAAATTAAATAAATATGTTTATATTGTAAGTTAATTAAATTAACTTGCAAGTGCTTCCAGACAGACACATTTTTGAGGTTAACTGTACCTCGTAGGAGTTTTGTACATTTAATTTGGGTGTTGGGATTAGATAACATAAAGTCTAAAAACTTACTTTTTCTCTTTAAGCGCGTTAATTCATTCATTACTTTTAATACAATGAATTCTAGAACTTCGAAAATGGGTAAAATTTCACCCCTTCTGGGAATTTCAGTAATAATTCTTACAAGTAACTACACAACAACCCTATGGCTTCATTTAAAGACGCGGTCATTTTCCCGCCAATTTGTTCTTCTAAAATCCGCTAGAGGGCGAACGCGGCGGCTCGCTCGGCGCGTATAGAAAAAATTTCATTGGTTAATTATGAGGATCCTTACTGTAAAAATACGGTAAATTGGAGCCAAGGCTTAAATGATTACCCGGCCATAACGTCCCAAAAGTTGATAAATCCAAGGTTTTTTTACCTTGATTTCTTATTATTCTTGGAATTCTAAAGAATATCTCACGACTTTCAGCAACAGCTTTGCTTTTACACTCAAAAACGCAACAGTATAGCACCATCTTTCGAGAGTTCAATGTATTTTTGTAGAGGGCGACACATACAATATGGCGGCCGATTCAAAATTCAAATCGGGCGGTAAAATATTACAAACCGGTGACGTCACTGAATTGTTCGTGCTGTTTCCCTATAAGGTGGATTAAGCACGCCCACTAGTCACACTCGAGTTTATTCTAGTCCTGATATAGTCAATGTCAAGTTATATTCAAACATTTTAACAGTAATAAAACTAATTTGTGTGATGCGAAAGCTTTTGTGATAAAACACGCGTTCAGTCCTTAATTATGGGACAAAGGATCTGGCCAAAAAACCTACCTCCTCCCGTAGAACTTACTGTTAATTTTGGGTTCCTTTGAATTTTCTTCAAAAGTTGCGCTTATACATAATACATGTAAATAGAATTCTTTGAACGAGCAGCTTGCGTCGTGTTGCGCGTGATCGAGTGGGCTATGGTTAAGGCACTGCCTACAAAGAGAATATAAGGGAGGAGTGGAAGCTCCCCCGCTCCACAAGCGTAAATAGTTATGTCTCGCTTAAATTATACTAGCGGCAAGGCTAGCGGTACGAGGGAGTTTCCGGCTCAATAGCGCCACCTACGATACCATTTAATGTCTCAAACGGAAATGCCTCGGTACTGCGCATTGAAGATGCGCGGTAGAAAAGCGAGACAAGTTTTGCCCCTCTTTCCACTCCTCCCCTATACTCTCTTTGCTGCCTACTAAAGGTTAAAACGAGTGAGCCGTGCTAGATTATTATTCACCGATTCGAAAACAGGAATCTGAGGATTTAATTAGTATTTCTCAATTAACAATCAATCCAAAGGTAACTGAATTAAGTTCAAATATTTAATCCGACGCGTTATGACCTAAAATTGGTGGAAAGTTTCAAACCTACGCTCTCGTATCATCGTATGATATTTTCCTTAATGTAGTTAAGCCTAATCGACCCGAACCCTTTGACCTTTCTCAGGGAAAAAATGGCTTTGGCAACGACCCTTTATAACGCTGTTTTCAAAAGGACGTCCACGTTTGCTCTGGCAATTGTTGGAGGAACGTTTTTCTTCGAGAGAGGGTTTGATACCCTTTCTGAATATGCCTTTGAACGCATTAATCAAGGGGTAAGTATAGTATGGGACCCTTTTACCATGGATAAAGAATGCTGAATCCTCAAGTTTTTTGTCTCTTGACAGCGCGTACAAAGGTAGGTTACATAGAGACCTAGCTTTGCGCGTGCTGACAACCGATGTTGTAACAGAGTATATACAGAATAAGCTGTCGCTCTAGATAGGGAGTTGCCTATCCTGTAGAGTGAAAACAAATTTCCTCACGCGCATTCTTTATCCATGCTTTTACTAAGTACATTCAATCATTGATAAACATTGACCTCACTTTCAGAAACTATGGAAACACATTAAACCCGAGGAATAAAATAAAATATATATATATGTGTATATCATAATTTAAATATGTCAAGATAGTGTTAATAAAAATGTTCCACAATTGAATTTTTTGATATTATTTTTATTATAAGTTTCACATTACAACAAAATAGGTAATAAATTCACCAAGTATTTGCCAAACGACGCATTCGTCTGTAAAAAAATTAATACCATAATAAGAAATAGGTCTATTTCTTTCAAAACAACTCCCAATTAGTTCCTAGATTGCAAACATTACCCTTTAAATAAGCCATATAAATATCATACCTCGTGTTACGATCTTGATCTCTGATTTTCTTCTCCATTTCCGCATCAGTAAGAGTTTCCAAGAAGGGACACCATTGATCAGCTTCAGCTTGATTTCTAAATGGCACTTCTACCATAGGCAACGGGGCTTCGCTAAATTTGAAACTTTAAAATTACTTCCTCTTTCAGCGTTCCTTAATACAAAATTGTTTTATTAATTAATTAATTAATTAATTTTACCTAAAAGCGTAAGTTCTTTGATGCCAGGATAATTGACCCCTAATACTATAGGCTATGGCTGTGACAAATTCTCCTCCTAAGCCTAATTCCGAGCAAAGTTTCAGAGCAAATTGCTCGGGGCTATTTTCTTTCTCAGACATATCCCATTCAAATTGATCAACCAGAGAGATGTTTCCAACATGAATATTTAACTAGAAATTATAAGAAAATTAATCTGAGAATGAATAAGATTGTTTGAATTCAAAATTTAATACTTTGAGAATGACTCGTTGGTCAGCTTGATCTTCTAACAAATTATCAGTTGGAAAGGCTTCAATTTGTTGCCTGATTGATTGGGCAATGGCTGGAACAAATGCTAATGGAGGAAGATCCAAATCATCGCATAAAACCTCGGCAAATTGTTCAGCCGTGATTAAAGACTCATTCTTGTTCCAAGTAAAGGTGTCTCTTAGTTTATGGCCCTCAATTTCCATATCCAAACGTATTGGAACCAAAAACTCTTGTTGAGCAGCGTTCTCGTGAATTACGGAAGGATCCAAATCATCATAGAGTAGAGGGAATGTTCTAGCTTTTTTAGTTCCAATTCTATTCCGATTTATAGGGGTTGAACAAGGAACCGCGTCCAAATGATGAGAACTGTTTGGAATTGCTGGCATCCAAGTACTTCCTCTCTTTGTTTTTGGTTCACGATTGATTGGTGGTTCTGTACTGATTGAGATTGCTTTGTATTTATCATCTTTTCCGTCAAATATCTCATCAACTTCCGACGCTTTCAATAGAGTTATGTTGGTAGCGAGACTGTGTGGTCCCAGTCCTGCAAATGAGAAGAGGCATTAAAACAAAACTGAAAGACTAACACAGCTCATACACTATTTACCCAAAGCGGCAATTTTCTTTCGTTCGTCTACAGTAACTAAACGACGCCATAAACTAGGGTATCGTTTGTAGAGAGACCCTCTGAACATACGTAAATAATTGCCAACCTAAAGAATTAAATTTTAAAATGAAGTTACGAGCCAAGGCTTAGTAAAGAACAAAGATTCCGTTTTTACTCACTTCGGATCCAATATAGTAATATTCACCATTTTCTTCAAGCTGAAACGCCGTAGGTTTCTCACCAAACGTTCTCATTGTTAATGAGCGTTTAATTAACGGTAATTAAAATAATTACAATGACAATTTTCTTTCCGTAAATATTTAAATAAACAAACAAGTACCGGCCCTCTCCCCTCTCCCTCCCGCGCTGTCACTTAAGCAGTCGTGCGCACTGCGCAGCCTCCTGTGTGTCTATGCGAAATTGGCGCGCTCTCCGAAACCGGGCTGCCAATACGTTTACTTGTAATTGTAATCCAAATGAATCAGCAAAAATTAAATAAATAATTATTCAGAGACGTTACTCTTTATTCTTATACATTATTATTTGATGACCTAAGACTAAACTCCGGTTTTACACTTAAGTGAAAAAATTAGGCTTAACTAAATGCTAAGACTCACACTCCCCGCAGAAAAAATTAGGCTTAACTAAATGCTAAGACTCACACTCCCCAGCACCTTCAAAAAATGAACCTAAAAATTTAAATAAACATATTTTATTAAAGCTTTTAAGACATACATAAATACAAATCAAAATACCTGAAGAAGATATATGCTAAGCCTAAATTCCCATGATACTTAAGCCAAGTCTTAACCTGTAAAAAAAATTAAGACATTTGTATCAAATAAAATTATTTTGTCAAGATAGAAACTTTACTGGAGTCACTAATTTTCACACATACATTATTTTTGGATGAGCGTATTAATCTTGTTTCATTTTTTTAACCGCTCCTACTACTATTTTTCCGAGTATTTTTTTTGTTTTAACTACAATTAATGAATTAATCCATCTTCTTTTTTTTTGCTTTTAATGACTAAGAACCCCTTTTACAAATTCCAGGGAATTTTGTAGTTTTAATTCCTTTTTGTTTCATTATATTAGTATAATAACTTTTAATAAAAAGATTCTTAACATGATGCTGGTGTGATGAAATTTTCTTTTTTTGTTAAGTACTGAAAAACAGTCCCGTAATAATAAATTTTTTCTTCTTCTCAATTTAATGGGCTCGAATTTTTTGCAAATACATTTAAGCGGTAAATAATAGTTTTTCTTTTCACATATATTTCGTTTATCGTTCAAATTATTTTATAATATATAAAGAGGGAATGAATTACGCGCATTGCCATCGATTTAAACTTTTGAATAATAATTTTTTACTTTTACGTTCAAACAAAGAATGAAAAATTGCAAATATTGCAGATTTTCTTTCATTTAAATTTTATTTATTTTTTTTTTAAACCCTGCCAATCAATATATGGAATGCTTGATTTGAATATACCTTTGTTTTTTTTTAGATAGCAGAGATTTGTAATGTATTTTCTTAATTCCACGATTTAAGGCGTATGAGCTATTATTATGCGCTAAAATTTTTGTGTAATTTTCTTTTTTTTCACATAACACGAGCCTCAAAAATTATTTAATAAAAACCCAATTTGTGAAAAAATGTAGGTTGCCAGAATAAACTGTTCTTTTTTTTTTTTAAACTCTGTATCGCCATTTTCATAGTAAAAAAACTAAAAAAGGCTTAAAATGATTCATGTTGTCGCTGTTGTGTTTTTTACGAGGAAACAAGGAGACGAGTGATGTTTTATATATTTTTTTTTTTTTTAAGTTTTACCAATATTTAAGTTACAATGCGTGATAAAATTAAAAACCAGGGAGGGAAAAGTGACGTGACTAAATGGAAATCATTAATTATTTAATTAATTAAAAAAAAAGGCACCCATAAATTAGAAATAAAAAAAAAAAAAAATTAAACACGATGATTAAATAAATTAAAAATAATTTTGCACAAAAGAAAAAAATTAACTTAATTAACATAAAAACGCTGTACACTTTGTTTTTAGAGAAAAAAGTTTATTTATATATTTATATATAGAAATTGGAAAAAAATTAAAAAGCTTAAACCCTCAAAAATTTGGTGTGAATGTTTAGTTGTTTGTTTACGTTGTTGAATTTCTTAGTTTTTTTTTCTTCTTCTAAAAAAGCTCCATTCCCTGAGGCGTTAAGCTTTAAATTAAATTAATATTTATTTCAAATGGAATGATGAAAATTTAATTTATAATTTTTTTTTATCTTAATCTAAAGCGATAGCATTTTTTTTTCTTTAATAGATAAGTTTCTTTTCTTTTTTACTAAAATCTAACTACATCAACTGGTCTAAACAAAACCGAAGCGTAGATTAGAGCAAAATAGGCCAAAAAAAGACAAAAAAAGGGGGGGGGAAAGAGACGAAAATGGTCTACAAGTGTTACAGTCAGTGTTAGTCAGCTTTTTTTTTCTTTCTTTTACACCAAAGGCAGGTAGCAATCATTAACTAGCGTTAGTACTCGAGGTTTTTTCTTTTTTCTTTTTAAATAAAGCGTTGTTTTATTTTTATTTTTACACTAACGTTAAGTTTTGTTAACCATATTATTAAAAAAAAAAAAATAAACACGCGCAAGTTTTGGGGTTTTTTTGTTTTCCTTTTCGCTTGGTATGATTTTTAATAAGGAGTATGAACCAAAAAAAAAAAAAAAAAGAACGACACGATAAATAAAAACTAGCATTGATTAAAGTCAGTTTGAGTTTATAGAAGAAAATTAGTTAAGAGAATGATTGGCGATACTTTCATCATTATTATTATTATAATTAGTTTACTAATTTTAATTTATTTTCTTTCTTCTAAAGTACTTCATGATTCCTGTTTATTTGTTTATTATAAATTTAAAAACTATTAATATTAAATTAATTAAGCTTATCCAAAAAATTCAAAATTGCCATTGAATAAATTTTTTTCTCCCCATTTTTAATTTTAATAAAATTCCGGAACTAATATTTATTTTGACGTTACGTTTATTTATTTATTTATTTTTTTTTTTTTGGCAAAAGTGACTGTTAAATTAAATTAGTTAATTTAATTTTAAACAATCAAATAAGTATTAAAAAAAAAATACCTGTGTTATGAAAAATAATTTTAACCAATTATTAAAAAGAACTGCGATACTTTTCATTTAATTTAATTTAATTTCTTCTCAAATGCTACTTAAGTTTGGTTGTTTTTTTTTTCTTTAATTTAATTTATACAAATACGGAACGGAAATTGAGTACAGATTTATTTTAATTAAACAATCCTGCTGCTTTGATTTGATTTGTTTAAATTTATATAATTAATGTTTATTCACATGTTTTTTTTTAGCATGGGGGGGGGGGGTTTGTTTGTTTGTTTGTTTGTTTAATTAATTAATATAAAAAAATTATTATAAAAATGGGTGCCCATAAATATTTATCTTATAAACATTAAAGTTTCTGATTGATTCGGGGAGGGGGAACAAATGAAAGAAAAAAAAATTCACGTTAATTTTAATTTTAGTTAATTTTAATTTTAAAGAGGGGTTTTTTTTTTGGTTTTTTTTCCCCCTTTGAAAATTTGGATATTATTTTTTTTTTTTGGACCAGATGAGCAAAAAATGCAACCTACAATTTACACAACAAAAATACAGACACCTGTAAGTCACAACAGGAGATGAATTGTCACAACAGATGGGGGAATCTTGTTTTTTTTTTTATTTATTTATTTTTTTATTTTATTTTTTTTTTTTTTTATTTTTTTTTGTTAAGGTGGCAACGGTGCTATCTAAGTTTCTTTAAGACACATCTTGGTCTTCGACGTCTTGAAGCTGCTCCTTCTGTTCCCCTTCACCTAGTTTCAGAATTATTTAAAAAAATAGTAAAATACACACGTCACATTCCTTGAAAAGTTGAAAAAAATCTTTGCCTAAAATTAGGGACGCTAAGACGTGACAGAGAAAAACCTTGAATTTGTAATGTTTAAGACGGTGCTGATTAAAACCACTAAATTTGTAACATTAAAGGACCAGTTATCAAGAAAACTAAAGGGAATAGAACCTTCTAAAATTAAAATCCATTTTTATGTTTAAGCTAATGGGTAAGCTTACTTTGGTGTTAGTAACGCGTGATTGTGATTATTTAATATATTTACCTTCTCCATCGTGTTGCATATCAGATGTCCATAATGTTAAATTGTCTCGCAACAACTGCATGATGAGCGTAGAATCTTTGTAACTTTCTTCACTGAGTGTGTCTAGTTCAGCGATGGCGTCGTCAAAGGCAGCCTTAGCCAGGCGACAGGCTCGATCGGGAGAGTTCAGAATTTCGTAATAGAAGACGGAGAAGTTCAACGCTAGTCCTAATCGAATTGGGTGCGTTGGTGGCAACTCCGTCATGGCAATGTCACTGGCTGCTTTGTAAGCTACCAAGCTGTTCTCCGCGGCTTCTTTTCTGTCATTTCCCGTCGCAAATTCTGCCAAATACCGATGATAATCTCCTTTCCTAATAAAATAAACAAGCAAAAAATATTCTCAAATACTATATTTTTGAAAAAAAAAAAAAAGAAAAAAAAAAAGGGAATTTTTTGGAATAGTTTCAAAGTTTTTCAGGTTTTTCTTTCTATAGAGACACTTCAAAAATTAGGCTGAACCAGCCATCATTAAAGTAAACTAAAATGCTCACATTTTGTAATAGAAAACCTTGGATTCGCCAGTTGTGGCTGTTGGAATTAAGTGTTTGTCGAGAACATCGAGTATATCTTGGCATATGTCTTTCAGCTCAGTTTCAACCTTTGTCAATTAATTAAAATGATGAGGTGATGTAATTATGCTAAAATTAAAGGTAGGTCGTGATTGAGATTGTTTACCTGTAGCCTGTATTGCCTGATCATTTCCAGCCTGCTCTCAGATCCTTTATTTTCCTCTTTCTGTTCAATACTACTAATAATCCTCCAAGAAGCTCTTCGAGCTCCTATAACATTTTTATAGGCGACTGAAAGGAGGTTTCTTTCTTCTACCGTTAACTCGACATCCAGAGAGGCTACTTTTTTCATCGCTTCCACCATTTCTATCATAATTAAAATTCAATCCGACTTTGACTAACCAAAGTCAAAAGTTCAAGTTCTAGGATTTTGACAATTCTGAACAAATATTTATCTGTCAAGTGTGTTTAACGATACCATAACCAAAGGGTTCATGTTTATTTGACATTTTCAAGTTTGATAGGCAATAAAAGAACATATTTTAGGCTTAATTTAAAGTATTTTTGAATTAGATAAGCAATTTCACGCTTATTAAAATCTTCTACATCAAAAAAATCAATAAAGTACTTGATATACAAGTAGCAGATGTCAAACACACTCAAATTAAACACAACCTTATCCAAAGTAATATTCACCAAATTAAAGCTAAGCCTTTTTAAATGAGGTTAATTTTTATTTAAGCAAAATCTACCCTGAAGTAACCCCTAAACGGACCCTAGTTCAAGGTCAAGCCAGATAAGCATTTCCACGAAGCAATCCTCAACTATAATCAGGCCTTAAATCTAATCAGAGATCTAAAAATACACCTTTATGGTAGAAAATCTAATCACCTAATTAGGGCCTAATAAGTTCGTTAAGTTTGGGTGGGTTTTTACGCTTTCCACCTCAGACTAGGTCAATTTGATTCGGCCTATATAACATTTAACGGAAATTGAGTCAAGGAGGTGTGCTTTGGCAGAAATAAAGGCGACATGAAAGGCCTAACCCTAAAAATTATATTGATATCCCGTAATATGGGCCTTGGCTAGCGCGGTATGGGACATTGGGGCGGAAAATTTCACCACAAGCCCGGTAGGCCTAACTGTGGTATCCCGTCGGAAAATTACCTTTGCCAATGCCTAGCTTCGACCCTCCCGAAGACACGGGACCCCTTTTATATATCCACCGCATCTAGTTAAAAATAGGCGTAGATCTAATCGATAATAGACCAATATCGGGCCCGAAATTTACTACTACATAAATCTTTAAACTAATTATAGTTCCGATCTTTAATCGTATTTCACCGTATTTAAATTAGGCGTGACGCCTAAGCCTAACGAGGCCTAGGTATCTCGGGTGGTATCCTACGCGAAACATTGCGGGCTTTTTTAGATTAACCGAGGCTTAGCAAAAGGGGGAGAAAGCCGTCGATCGCTAAGCCTAAATTCTAAGAAATTTAAAGAGTGAAACTTACCGTCGTATCTTTCGGCCTGTTCGGCCAATTTGGCTTTGTACACGTTATCTTCCCTATCCGCCATTCTTTAACGGAATATGAGAATAGCAGATTACACGGAAGAAAGAAATCTAGAGCTAGTTTTTCGTTTAAATAACTAACCGCGAAGGATTTTGATGGTGGCGGCGTTTCCCTTTTTTTGAGAATGGGCGCTGCAGCGATAAACCTACGAGCCGAAATTCTTCGCCGCCTGAATGAAAATGGCTTCCCAATGCGGTGCGACGGTACAAAGACTAACGAACGAATAACTTACGCCTAAACTGCTATATCTTAGCAGTATAAATGATTCTAAAACCCTAGCGGCGATTACGAAAACTTTGCCTAGCGTTGAACTACTCTTACTTCACTCCCCGCTAGGATACTGGACCAAAATTAGGCCTAGAAGTTGCCGCAGTTTCTAGCCCTTTGCCTAGTCTAACGCCGGTGTTTGTCACGTGACGTACGCGACGACTCGAGCACGCGCAGTCGCCAAGTCTCTATTATTCCGCGCCCTTTCCCACCGTTCCTATAAAATGACGTCATTGGAAAGGTTTCCGCCCAGCTACCCTGGCGCGCATTCCGCAGAAAGGTCCCGGAAAGGGTGGGGGGAGGGGGAGTAGCAAACGGCAATGCTGCATGGGTGACGCGCGAAAATCTACAGGAGGGGAAAGAAAAAATATGCAAATACGAAATATTTTTAGAACGATGAGGGCTTATGGAATTTGTCTCTATGGATGGAATTTTTCTAAAAGTAGTAGATTTTTGTGTTTCAACTTTTTTTATATAAAACATTTAATTCAATTCTAACTAAATTAATATAATTAGTTTATTACATTAGTTTTTTACCTCTTCACTCAATAATTTTGGTTTTTGCTCAATTAGTTTCATATTTAATTTGGTTTTGAATGAAAATGGAGTTTTAGAGTCTGTTATTTTGTATATTCTTTTCAAGGCATCTAAGGCAGCCATTTCTGTCGCAATTTCAGGGGTTTCTCCTGGCCCTATAATTAATTAAATAAAATCACTTAGAATTATTTTTAAACTGACGTTTAATCCAAATTACCTTGTCCAATAAGTTCTTTATCAACATACAATCCAACAATATAAGCCGCAAATATTGTATTTTGTCCACTTTCTCTTATGATTCTTGGCTCTGGTTCAGAGCCGCCTTCTTTTTGCAAATGATTACGTAAAGTTCCCATTGGATTTGGAATAGACCAAATATCAGTTATTTCTTTGCCAATAAGTTGAGTTATTATCAAATCTAGAATAAATTTCTGAGCTTTTTCTTTCCCTTCATCATTTAAAATTGCTCCGATTAAGGATTTTAAACTTAGGGCCAATGTTTGATCTTTCACTGGAAAATCCTGCAAATAATTTAAGTTAAATTAAATTAAATAATTAAGTTTAATATAATTTAAATTAAATTAAATTAAATAATTAAGTTTAATTAAAACTTACAGCTGAAAGAATCAAATCAGACATTCCAAGATTTTTAGCAATATAGGCTAATAAATCATCAGATGTTAAGTAATCATGAAGTGACCTAAAATATTACTTGAATAATTTAATTTAGGATGTTTTAATTGAAATTAGACTTAAATTAAACTCACATTATTCCATCATTAGGTAAAAAGGGGCATTGTTCTTTAAGGGTGTCTATGATATATTCATTCATTAATGTTGTACCTAAAAATTAAGTTATATACAATTTTTAATTTTAATTAAATATAATTTAAGTTTTACTAACCTAACTTTACGAATTCAGTGTTGTCAGACAAGTTTAAAGTTGTATTAATGGCTACTCCAAGTTCCTGGCGCTGTTTAATTTCTCTTTCAATGTAAGAAGGATGAATTAGGGCTACTTTTAATGTTTCTTCAGATAACTCTTCATTGATTCTTTTGGCAAACGCGAATATTTCGGCAGAATAATTAAAATTAACGAAGGCGGATCTTGGTCTAATTACTTTCTCCTCCAATTTTTGTCGTTCTTTCATTTCTCTCATAACCGCAACTTGCCATTTCTTTATACCTCTATGACTAACTCTATCAACACAACCTGCAACAAAAAAATTGAAATATTTATATTTTAAATAAACATTTTTGGCCCAAAACTTTCAAGCATCTAAATACATACCGGTTTGATTTTTCCAATCGGTTTTCAAAAAATTAAACGCCGAATTAACTCTAATTAAGTTAAAATTACGGCAGGAATTTGAACAGAAGCATCGAACAACAGCCGCCATTTTTGTTTTTATCGTAAGCAGACGACGCGGTTAGCCTCTAAGGAAGTTAGGGTTAGGCTTTAACTTTTCTCATAATTTTCGCATTATCTATTGTAAATTTTAAAGATATAGGTTTAAAAATTATAAAATTACTTAAAAGTACGTTTGTATCATGCATTTAACGAATATACTATTGAGAAGTAGAAGTAAGTAAATTATAATCTGAATAAATCCATGAAATACAATTATAGACTTAAGCCTCGGCTATAACTTTTTCTAAAGGGGAGCTGTAAATAAGCCAAATTTTCAAGAGCGGGAAATTCGGAAACAACATTAACACGTGGCTTCTTATTAATTTTATCCCTAGACAATTTTCATTTCATAAAAAGAGTTCCTGGCAGTCTTTATAGAGGAAAAAATCGTATAGTACCTCCAGTTGCAAATAAAGACAAACTTAAAATGTATCATCAAATGACAGTTGAAGAGGAAAATATGATGTACTTAAAGACTCCCTATTTAACCGAAGATCAGGAACACAGTCACACCAAAGAACTTGGAAAGAGACAAGCCAGAATTGATAGACTTTACAAAATAAAGGCAGCTGAAAGAAAGATGCCTGATAGATTAGCCTTTGATCACTTATCATATCTAAAACCTTTACAATCTTGGGAATAAAAATAAAAGACACGTTTTGAAGCCATAAAGCAAATAAACTTTATTTATAAAAGACACATTTTCCTTTGTTTGTTTGTTCTAACAAAAACACGCTTCAAAAACAATTTCTTTTATTGTAGAAATGTAATCAACAAAAGCACCAAATAAATTTCAATAAAACATTAATTAAGTCTTTGCTAATTATTCAGATTAACTTTTTTTAATTTCATGGAATGTGCACCATTTTGACTGAAGGCCTAAAATATTTTTAAACTACCAATTTCATTATTCTTATTTAGAATTAGCAAAAACTAAACTACGTTTTAATTATTATAGCAAAATATTTCTGAAACATTTTTGGGTTGGTTTTTGACTTTTTTTTGTGAAAAGCTATAGTCGCGTGAAAATGGCCGTAAACTTGTTGTAATTGTAATTGTAAAGCTTAGTTTTGGTTGTTTAATGAGGATTTTCTTATTTTTTTTGGTGAGATTCAGTTTTCTTAAGTATAGTGCTTCCTTTTGAGTTTGTTAAATTTTGCTGGTAAATTAATTAATTAATTTTTTTCATTTATTTGGTCCTATATATCACAATTACGCGACAGAGGCATGAATTTTTAGATATTTCATAAAAAGCCTAGATTATTAATAACCCTACAGGCTACAGGCACAACTTGTTAACCTTGGTTATTAAGCCTTGGCAGGTTTATAGTTAACAAGATCATGATACAACTCTTGAAGTAATTAAAGGCTTCAAGCAATGGCTTCCAGGGCTTGCCGCTTAAGGCTTAATACAAGACGAAGTTAAGCCTAATTCTTAAGAAGATGAGAAGATTCATCGCGAGTGGGAAAAATATTATGACATAACCAAGAGTAAATGCTTATGTAACCAAGGCTTAATACAAGACGAAGTTAAGCCTAATTCTTAAGAAGATGAGATTCATCGCGGGTGGGAAAGATATGACATAACCAAGAGTAAATGCTTATGTAACCAAGGCTTAATACAAGACGGAAGTTAAGCCTAATTCTTAAGAAGATGAGAAGATTCATCGCGGGTGGGAAAAATATTATGACATAACCAAGAGTAAATGCTTATGTAACCAAGGCTTAATACAAGACGAAGTTAAGCCTAATTCTTAAGAAAATGGAGATTCATCGCGGGTGGGAAAGATATGACATAACCAAGTCCAAGAGTAAATGCTTATGTAACCAAGGCTTAATACAAGACGAAGTTAAGCCTAATTATTAAGAAGATGAGATTCATAGGGAGTGGGGAAAGATATGACGTAACCAAGAGTAAATGCTTATGTAACCAAGGCTTAATACAAGACGAAGTTAAGCCTAATTCTTAAGAAGATGAGAAGATTCATCGCGGGTGGGGGAAAGATATTATGACGTAACCAAGAGTAAATGCATTGCTTATGTAAAAACATATATAAAACGAGGTATTGTTAGGCCTAAACCGATTTAAATAATTTAAAAACTTATATATATAAAGCGATTAGGTAACAAAAAAACAACTTGTTTTTAATAGTTAGGCACTTAATGTTGACTAAAATTAATGTTTGAGCTATAATTTCTCTAATAAAAATAAGCTACCCAGTTTAAGAATTTGTAAAATAATACTAAAGAAACATTAAAAAATATTTACCACAACCAGCTAAAAGCTTTTGTTATAACAATCCATACCTAAACCCCGAAATTAGGCCTTTTTTTCGTTAAGCCTAACTTTGGAAAATAGGTGTAAATGCAATTTATGCAAATGCAAAGATGCCAAGGCTTCAAAAAGGGCGGCAAAAATAAAAACAATTGTAATTTGTAACCAAAGGGTATTATTTAGCTGAAAGGACTAGAAGTATATTAAAAAGGTATAATAATCTTGTCCTAAAGTTTTTGGGACGGTCATTAATTAATTAATTAATTAAAAAACATATGCATAAATTTGCATAACTTAAAAAAAAGGCACGCCTTTAAGCTAAACAACTAAAATATAATAAAAACTTAACTTTAATCGTAATTAATAATAATAATAATAATAATAGTGGTAAAAA
Source organism: Phalangium opilio (assembly GCF_054372755.1). Classification (NCBI taxonomy): domain Eukaryota; kingdom Metazoa; phylum Arthropoda; class Arachnida; order Opiliones; family Phalangiidae; genus Phalangium; species Phalangium opilio. The sequence goes on from NW_028324189.1 coordinate 1,710,083, forward strand.
AATCCTTGAAAATTATTAGTAGTTAATTGAAATTCATTCAATTAATTAATTTAATCTCGGTACAATATAATATTACGCCAACCTTCTTCTGACCTAATTTGACCTAATTATTATTTCCTCGTAATTTAGCAAAAATTGTCCAGTTTTTTTTATTTTTTTACATAAAACTATTTAAATATTTTGTCTCTGATTATTTCTAATTAGGCTTTTAATTAATTATTTTCAAAGCGAATTAAGCCATAAGTTAAATAGTTCTTTAGTTTAAAATTATTGTAGTTAAGCCTAATCAGCGTTTGTTTACCTTAATAACAATTGTTTGGGGGAAGGGGGGGAATAGGGGAAACCGTGAAAAATTTAAGGATTTCGCGTTAACTAGAAGTAAATATTTAAAAATTTATTTTTTTTTAACACGGGGGTTCAGTATTTAACTTCTATTTGAAAAAATAGTTAACTTAATTTAATTTAATTAAAGTTAATGGATGGTAATTACTAATTTAAATGGTAGACTTTGGTTCAGGTTTTATTTAGTTAGTTAGGAACAAATTAGGGGGGAAAGTTAATTAAATTTAGTATTTTCTTCCCTAAAATTATCCCAAGGATGAAATCATAAACAGATAAAACTACTTCGTATTAAATTAATTTACTTCTGATTTATTATAATAAGGGGGCAGGTGGTAGCGTAGGAGAGGCCCCGAACAGGTGCGTAGTAAAAAAATTGAAATTCCTGTTTACTTCTAATTTTATTTTTAGGGTTAAAAAAAAGGGGGTTATATTTAATTTTTAATGTTTAGAGGAAAATTAATCTTAATAGTCTGTTGTTAATTAATTTGTTTACCGGTTTTTGTTTTTCTTATTAAATTACTTAACTCAAAAATAAATGCATTTTGATCCCTAAATTATTTTAATTTAGGGAATTAAAGGGGATAGGGTTTAACGGTGGGGGGGGGGGGTTGATTGAATAGGTTTAGCACGTCATTTCCGCTAACCAACCTTGAGGATTTGATCTTTTTATGGCAGGAAAAATTAAAAGAATTCCTATAGTTTCCGTAGCCTTAACTAATAATTAAAATAAAAAAAAAGTTCAAGTACTTACTTGATGTCCGATTTTTTAAGTACTTTCCCTTTGGAGACATAAGAGGCGTACTGTGAGGCAACTGGATCCATTCCCATGGCGGCAACGGCGACTACTTTATCACCCGCGCACGCGTAGCAGACAAATTTCATACCCTCGAGATCGCCATCGATGACGTAATCATCGACTTCCAAATTGCAACCGGCGTATCTAAGACTTTTGCCGAACATGGAAGCCCAAAAGAATGGAACCGTGTGGAGTGGCTTCCCTTTACCCAGCATGCTTCGCCCCGCCACGCGGCCTAATGACGAAAATATTACCCCAAATACATACTTACACGTACTCGCGGACTTACCGTGAGTTTGGGCCATTTGCCAATGACCAATAGACACGAATTCATCGTCGTAAGTGCACAATGGGAACTCTACGATGTCCCCTCCCGCGAAGACCCCGTCAGAAGAGGTCTTCAACGTTTCGTCAACGGGAATGTATCCATTTTCGTTCATCAAGATACCACTTTTATTCAGGAACTCGGTAGCTGGTCGGACACCGATTCCAATGACGCAAATATCAGCGTCCACCGTCTCTCCGTTCTTTAATTTAACGGCTGTCAATTTTCCCCCGTCCCCAATGAATTCCTCGACTTCCGTTTCGAAATGGAACTTGATTTCTTTCTCCACATAAAGCTGCGAGAAAAATTAAGATCATAGGCCTAAATTTAACCTAACGAAGTTAACTACCTTCTTCAATCGTTCTCCAACTTCAGGTCCGAAAATATTAGCGAATGGGGTTGGACTTCGACCAATAACAGTGATCGACTTAGCTTTTCCGTGCAAGTAGGCGGCAACTTCCATTCCAATGAAGGAAGTACCAACAACTACCGCGTTTTTATCTTTAGCAGCCTCCGCGATTTTATTAGCATCACCGGGTGTTCTCAAGTAACAAATATTGTCCAAATCGTTGCCTGGTTTGTTAAGGGTCACTGGCCTATCAAAGGTCCAGCAGGTTTAAGTACTCCAACAAGTCAGAGGTCAAAAACCCTTTTCACTTACCGTCCACCAGTAGCTATCATGAGTGAGGTATAACTAATTTTGGTGCCATTTTTACACGTGACCGTCTTGCCGTTGACGTCAACTGAAGTGACTTCGTGATTTAACATCATTTCAATGTCCCCATTTTTATAGTAATCGGAGTTTCTCAATGCTAAGTCTTTACCAGTTGAACTTAGTGCCTGTTTAACGATGCCCATCAATTACAATCCTGTCCAGGACAGGGCGGCAAAACACCTACTTTGCTCAGCTTTGGTCTGTCATAGGGTAAGTCAGATTCTTTCGATAGTACAACGATTCTTCCAGAGAAACCTTCCTGTCGTAACGTTTCCGCGCATGACTCGCCGGCTCCTCCTGCCCCAAATATATCGTTAAGTATCCGTCAAGTACTTTATTAACTGATTCAATTACCTCCTCCGATTATAACGAAGGTTCTGGAGTCAGCCGACTTTCTTTTAGCCAAGTTCTTAGTTCTGGTATTATTTTTAAGTTCATCGGGTGTGGCGCTAACCAGTACTTGACCATTTTCGACTTTGACTCGGTAGCAAGAGACGCTATCAAGTCCAGGGGAGTCTTCAATGTCCCCGGTGGACGTATTGAAACAGGCTCCGTGCCACGGACATCGTACTTTACCATTGGATAAGACGCCTTTCACTAAAGGCGCTCCGTAATGGCTACACTTGGTTCCAATGGCCGAAAAGCTACCATTTTCTTTGCATAACAACACGCTACCTTCACCTACTTGAAATACCTTCATTCTGTACACGGAGTAAAGTTTGACGACTTGTAGATCAAGTATTTTCGTTTCTTTGAGGTGAAACGTAGATGAAGATTGGTTCTCTTAACCCTAAAACTCGGAACCTAAGTCATATAGACTAATGTAACTCCCGAATGAGCCAAGCCAGTCCTACTTTTAGGATTAAGATGAAACCAAAATGCAAGCAACGTTTAAAATAAGCCAAATAAACTAACTCTCCATCTTTCAAATCATTTTCGCTGCAAACCGCGACAGCATTGGATGGATCAAATTCTTTGACGACTTCCATCACCTCATCCTTAATAACCTCTTTAACTTTCTTGGGGATGCTAGCTGCTCCTTTCATCAAGTTACCGGCGATATCGTCCACATTACTGGCCGTTTTCTTGGTCGCTTCCGACGTATCTTGAATCAAACTATCCGCGATGTCGTCAAGATCGGCCTTGCGTTCCTCAGCTTGACCACCCATTTGTTTGGTCATGCCGGAGATGTTTGACGCTCCTTGGGCTAGTGCCCCAGTCAAATCCCCGGCTTTTCCCAAAAGCCCAGCTGCTAAGGAGCCAGCTGCACCAACCGCAGTATTGGATACGTTATGTACTGCTCCAGTCACGCCTTTGGTAACATCTTCAGCGGCTTTACCAACGGTCCCGCTGACTTGTTGAACGGATTTCTTCGCGGTGTCCGCGGCGAAGGTAACTGCTTGGTCAACAACGGTTGTGGCTGTTGTTTTCATGGTATCCGTCAAGGTTTCGGCTGTACCTTTCAGTAAACCCGCTGTGTTACCGGCGAGGTTGGTAAGGCCCGCCTTAGTATCTTGGGCTTGTTTTTGGGCGTCAGTTAAAGCTTGGTTAGCGTCATTCAACGTACGATTAATATCGTCTTGGATCTTTTCGGCCGCTTGTTTCGCTTCGTCGACAGCGGCTTGACCTTGAGACTTGACGTCGGCGATGCTTTGCTCCGCGGAGCCTCTGATGTTAGAGACCGTTGAATCTAAAGCTCCTTTGAAGGTAATAACCGTGTTAGGCCAATTGACTCGGATGATATAATTAGGCGTATTTCCAAACAGTATCGCAAATGAATGACCTTCCTCAAGAACACGATGATCCTCATGTTCGTTTTGAATCAGTTTTTGATATCTTGAAAATGGCACCATCATGGCCTTGAAGAATTACAGTTGGAATTACGCTTAATTTTCCACCTTCATCATGTACCTCTAGCTCCAGCTGCTTGTGACTGAGCGTTTGAAACCTTTCCTTGAATGCTGTCCCTTGCAGAATTGGCCTGACCTTGTACGGCCGACTGCAAATCTTGGGCCTTGCTAGCCGCGGCTGATTCCATTTCCTTTTTCTTGGCTTCGGCCTCTTTGGCGGCTTCGGCCACAGCGTCTTCAAGTTCCTTTGCCTTGTCAGCTGCTGCCTGTTCCATTTCTTTCTTCTTAGCGTCCGCTGCTTGGGCGGCTTCAGCCACAGCGTCTTCCAGTTCCTTGGCCTTAGCGGCTGCAGCTTGTTCCATTTCTTTCGCCTTAGCATCGGCAGCAGCGGCTGCGTCATCAGCTGCCTTTTGGGCTTCCCTGATCTTAGCGGCAGCTGCTTCTTCTAGCTGTTTCTTCCTAGCAGCAGCTGCCCTTTCAAGCTCAGCAGCTTTGGCTTCCATTTCCTTTTTCTTGGCCACAGCTGCAGCTTCGACCTCTTTAGCCTTAGCTTCGGCGGCGTCTCGTAATTGTTTGGCTTTCTCTTCAGCTTCTTTGGCTTTTGCATTGGCCGCGTCTTCAAACTCCTTCTTCTTAGCATTGGCGGCATCCTCTAGTTCCTTCTTTTTAGCCAAAGCTGATGATTCTAACTCCTTGGCTTTGGATTCAGCCGCGGCTTCGAGACCTTTAGCAGCGTCTTCTAGTTCCTTTTTCTTAGCGTCCGCTGATTGTTGCATTTCTTTAGCCTTGGCGTTTGCCGCGTCTTCTAGGGCCTTGGCCGCTTCTTCGAGCTCCCTGGCCTTGGAATCCGCAGCATCCTTGAAGCCTTTGGCTTGACCCTCAGCATTCTTACGAGCCTCATCGGCTTGACCCCTCAAATTAGTGGCAGCGTCATCAGCAGCCTTACCAGCTTCTTCAGCTTTCTTATTGACGTCAGAGACTGTACTGTCCACAGTCCCCGATACATTTTTCGCAGTTTTATCAATAGCTTCAGTCACCGATTTAGTGGTGTTTTCAATCGTACTTGTCACTTGATGGCTGGTGTCTTCAATGGCTTTAGTAATTGAACTGGTCGCGCCTTCCGCGGCATCGGCCAAATCACCCAAAAGACCTATGACGCAGTGGTAAACCTAATCTTAATCCATGGCCACCCAAATGATGGACATTACCAAAAGAAACGAATTTTGAAATCCAGAATAAAAAATGCGCGTGAGGAAATTTGTTTTCACGCTATAGGATAGACAACTCCCTACCTCCGACGGCATATTATTCGATATATACTCTGTACCAGCTTCGGTTGTCAGCACGCGCAAACCTAGGCCTCTATGTAACGTAGCTTTATACGTGCTGACAAGAGACAAAAGAAATACTGATTTTTAGGATTTAAATCTCAATATTGCCTTTGTCTCTTGTCAGCACGTACAAAGCTACGTTACATACAGATCTAGATTTGCGAGTGCTGACAACCGAAGATGGAACAGAATATATATCGAATAATCTGCCGTCGGAGATAGGGAGTTGCCTATCCTATAGCGTAAAAACAAATTTCCTCACTCACATTCTTTATCCATGCTTCTGCCTCAAAAATCGTTACTTCTGACATTATTAAGGGGGTGCCTTACCTTTGCTAGGTTTACCACCACTGCCTTTCTTATTTTTGGATCCTTGCTGACCCATTTTTATATTATTATATTTTAATTTAGAATATTACCTAAATAAATAATTAACGCGGAATAATAAATAATTACGCCGGTAAATTAAACACTGCGCAACAACAATTTGGCGAGAAAACAAATTAGCAAGGATGAAACCGCGCCAAAAATTCCTAAAGGATGTCGTAAAACTCTCGTTTTAAACAATTAATGAAGAACCCACATAGAACACGAGTTTAATTGCATTTGGCAAAAGCGAAACTGCCGAAAACTTCTTGTTTTTAAATAAAAACTTGGTGTACAAAATAGGTTAATTTGGGAAACTTAAAGCGAAACGATTTAATAAACCCCCAACTAGTTTTTGCCGTTCTAGTAAGTCCCGTGGCCTAGTATCTATGTAACTGTTTGCCTTAAAAAAAGGTAATCATGAATTGAATAAATATATCCTCGGATATTGAACCAAAACTCAATATATATAAATACACCCATATATATTATACAATATACATACAATATTAAAACACTTATAAAAATTATTAAAAAAATGTGTGCTTAGTAAACTATAAAAGATATTGTACAAAATTCATGCGAAGATGCATTAAATTCATGCTGAAATATAAAACTTCTACCATTTCGTATAAAATGAATAAATAAGCTATATTTTATTTGGATAAAAATACTGAATTTTTTTTTCTATTTTCAAGCGTTCCCGTAGTTTAAATTTCAAGGTTATAATTTTTTTCGCGCTGGTTTAACACTTGATGCGAACATATCGAACTTACTAACGCCAATAAAAACTATGTCAGTAATAAAAAAAAACCTTGAGCCACTCACTGAAATTACTGAAGTGCTATAATAGTACTCAAAGGCTTAGCCTTAAGGGCGTTATCTAAAACATAATAAAATTAATCTCTATCGTTAATCTAATCTCGTTATTAAAAAGCTGCAACGCAAAAATCTTCCGATACGCCCTGTTGAACTTAAACAAACATTTCCTACCTGGTACGTCAAGAAATCGGGGTTCAATACGATAATTGCGTAAATACTTCTTTTTCTAGACAAGACGTTCCGTAGCGCGCCCGACGTCGGTGCCTTACTAGGGCCTTGGTAGACTGGTACCTTTCTAGAAGCACTAACACAGGGCGGGGAACTTTCGCTAATGTCACACGCTCAGAGGGGGGTACGTAATAGGGTCTTTTTGACCAATAGCTCGAGGCCACAGAACCTTTGATCTTGTACGCTACGCCGATTGTTGTATTGAATAGACGCAGTCAGCGGGCTAGCCTAACCCTAATTTATCTTATTGACGCGTGAATAGCGTACTTTTCAAAAGTCTATTATATTATTTAGCCCTGCCTTGTGTGTTCCGACCCGAATAGCTATACCTTCTTTTTCTTTATCGGGTAAGCGTCATGTGAGATCTGGATGGTGTCTCATGAATCGTTTTTATCAAAGAAACCAGTTTTTTTATAATTGAGAGTTATTGCCGAGGCTTATCGCCCATCATCTCATGTGGCGCCGCTACCACGTGTTTAAGGGCAGGATTTAATTTCAAGACGTTAAATATTATTTAGTACTATGGGGAAGAGATATTTTTGCGATTATTGTGAGAGAACATTCCCTGATACTGCTGATAACAGAAAGAAACATTTGCAAGGAGTTCATCATCAAAAACTTAAAAAAATACACTATGATTCATTTAAAGGTATATTTTAGAATGGAAATTATGTTTAATTATGCTTTAATTTGGGGCTTAATTATCCAAATTAGGCGCGGAAAGTATTTTACGAGAAGAAATGGCAAAAAACCCGTGTAGAAAATTCAATCAAACTGGTAAATAACCGAAATGTCTAATCTTAAGCCTTGGTCAATCCTTATGGAGGGGTGTCCCAAAATATCTTAAATGTACTTACAGGTAGTTGCGAATTTGGTCCAACTTGTAGATACTCGCACTTAACTACCGCCGATTTCCAGTACTTACAAGAACAAGGTAAATTATTTACTAATTTCCGTTTTTAAAAAGTAATGAACCGAACTTCAACCGCGGCGCGCCCAAAATTATGACACAATAGAAATTGAAACGTCGTCTGCTCTGTAGAGGTAATAGCGCTGAACATAATATACTTATTTTTAATCAGCTTGGATTGAAAAACAACCGAGATCACTTCCACCACCTCCTAATCTGAATGAATGGCTTGAAAATCGTGAGAAACGGAAGAAACTAACGAGGAAAGACACTGAAAATCCCTATGGAGATTTATTGGCATCAGTTTCCTACCATTTACCACCAGAACTAACATCAGTTCCAAATGTTCCTCCCTCATTGGTTCCTTTTAAACCATCCGAGCTTTTAAGCGCGAAATTTGAACAATGGGGCTGAACGTGAGACATTTTCATCAAAACCGTTTATTTCTTCTCAAGATCACAGCTTTTAAAATAACATTTTTTTGTACAAATACGCTGGTTATTCTCTAAGAGAATGCCAGCATTCTAAAATAAATATGAAATAAATAAAAAACGTTAGTACAAAAAGCGGATATCAATTTCTTTATCCTTTAAGCCTTGGCGTTATACGTTAGTGCGAGGGTTTGTAATGCGATTATATACATAATACAATTTAACTTCTTTGATTTGAAAATTCGTTAAGCCTTGGTTGACTTTTAGAGCCAGCTTGGGTCAATTTTAGTTTTAATTTTAATATTTAATACTGTTTTAACCGTGATGAGACACGAGTTTAGGATTTTGATTTAAGCGCGATTTAGGTCTAAAAATAAGTCTAAAATTAGCTAAAAAGTAAAAACAGAAGTTACTAATATGACTACGCAGAACTGTAAATAATCAATCGAAATAAAATATTGATTTGAACTTAAATAAAAACAAACAGCTAAGCCTAACTCGCGTTTTTCCTCGGCATTTAAAATTATACACTCAAAATTATGTATATATACAAATGGACTTTAAATTAGTCCAAGTCCCTAAGATGTCTATAAATACTTTGGATGTAAGTGAAAACGCACTTCCAATCGGGCTTATTTTTCATAAGGATCATGTCATTGGTGTCCAAGAGCGGACTGATATCGGCTTTATCTCTAAATATATTCAAAATAGGCTTAATTAGTTAAGCCTAACGACACACTTAAAGAATTCAAACTTCCAAGTAGGCTTAGCACTATGTAGGCATAATCTTTGAATGATTGAGACGCAAAATAGGACCAATTAGTTAGTATTTTAACCTCCCAAATATTCAAACTTTGAAAGTAAGCCTAATCTTTGAAGATGCAAAACAGGCTTAAGAAAAATCTCACTCCAAGGTCTTGAAGGCCAAATCAAAGTTATGTCGTCTATTTTTGGCTTCCAAAGTCTTAAATTCGAAAGCATCTGGGAAATAATGATGAGCTAAGGCGCAAAAGGCCATACCATCAGCCCACGATGACGAGAAATTTGTTATCTCTACATTCTGTCAAGTTAAAGAAGATTAAAGATATATAGCAGTAACCCATTCTAGTTGACAAGTATATATTTATATATCGTACTTCGTATTCTCTAGTCTTAGATTTACACCAATTTAACAGCATTTCTTTGATGTCACTCGCGCTCCTGTTGACACTGGGTTGTTGTCTGAAACTTTAAAGAAAAATTATAATTATAATTATAATCAACGCTTTAATTAACAAATAATTCACTAACAATTGTTTTTAACTATCCGCGCGTTTAGTTAAAATCTAAAGCGAAGATTTTAAACTAAAGTTAAGCGTTCCTTCTAGTGATAAAAATATAAAAAAACTCAACTTCTAAGTTAATTCACTTCTTGTACACATGCGAGTGTTACTATTGGTTAAAAAAATGTTATAAGGAATAGAAAAGACCATATTCATAGAAAATAGAGGATTTCTTACTTACAAATAGATAGAAATACCAAAACGTATTTATAGAAAAAGATTGTACACAAATGATAAAGAATAAAAGTTTACCAGGACACACAAGACATCGCCAAGACTTCGGTTGTTGGGAAATTCAGAAAGAAACAAACTGGCTATAGAGAAAATATTATAGGCCTAAAACACGTTTATGATGTTTTAGATAAAATATTTAACAGAACCCGAATCCTATTTAAAATTTAGTTCTTATTTACAGCGACTTAAAAATAAAATAAAATATTGTTTTTATGTTTTTAGTAAATTAGGCCTAAGCTCTAAATTGATTTTAATTTTAAATTTAAGCGCCATGCAAGGCTTTAAGTTAAAAGAAACCGTTTTCATCTAATACTTTCTCTTAACTATTTTAAACTATGATATCATGCTGGAGGGATTTTCTAAATGAACTAATATCTTTTGAACTAAATGGGTTCCATATGGTTCCAGTCTCCAGATAATTTTGGACGTGGTTCAAAATAACGGAAACGCTAAGCCTAAATGCGCCTAAACATTTAAAATTTTTTAGACGAACCACAATACAAACTTCAACTACATTGACAACAATTAAACAAGTACTTTAGGGATCTAAAAAAGAATTGGAAGTCCCAGCGACACTTGCATGTCCTCATATCCCTAAACTACAATTACTTCAAGTTCAACCGTGGAGGAATCCGAAAGAGGTTAATCAGAAGTATGTGTTAGTTAATCCATCGCAATTTCACAAGCAAAGCAAGCGTCAGACACGTGGTACTTGCCGAGTACTCGCGGATCCCCGAATATCGTGTGTCTGGCACCGGCTTGTTATTAGAATATTAGTTAAAAGATAGTTTGGTTAATCCACTCGCAATTAAACCATCTAAAAGCTCTTAGTGCGCATGCGTCAGCCATAGCCATTAAAGTATTTTATGATTGTAGAATTTTGGAAGAAGTATAGAGAAAGACAGAACAGAAAGTTTTTAAATTTAATCTTAATTTTTTTTAGAGAGAAATTAAATAATTTCGCCGATAATTACACGCGTTTAGATTCTTAATTAATATTAATTAAAGTAATTAAGGCCGCGGTTTAGAAATAATTCAGGTTAAAGCGCATGTTTCTTTATAAAAAAGAATATTTTTAAAAATTTTTCAGATTTTTTCGCAAGTATTTGCCACTAAGTAATTAGAGAAGAAACAAGGGAAAAAACACCTAAGGACTTGTTTAGCCAACAACCAAACTTACTTAGGAGTAACTTTGGGTGCGGCTGAGTCCATTTGCTTGAATTTATCTCTAGCGGACACTTGTTTAGGCGCACTAGCATTACCTGAAAATATTTTTACATGTTTAACCGCCATTTATGACAAATATTCGATCGCGTTCGTTGTTCGATGATAGTTCTGTTCGAAAGGTTCATAAATAGGGGAAGAAACGAAAGGTCAAAGACGAAGGGGTCAACTGAACTGAAGAAAATATTATATTGTTGAGATCCAAAGACGTATATGGTAATTGAGGCATTTTTTGTTGTTTAGAATCGTGGGATAATTCCTCTGGAGCAACAAGACGTTTTAGGCTTAGCGTTGTTGATGGTTTCATTTTTCCCAGGGACAAGTACTCCGCCTTTGAAGGCGCTGGTGGGTCTGTGCTTCGGACCAGTTTCAATCTTGTCGGGAACTGTATAGTACGGTAGGTTTCGAGTCAATCAAAGCAATTGACGGCCGACAGGTCGTCCTTACCATCAAGGTCTTTGAATTCCTCCAAGATGACCATCTTGGGTCCGCAACCACCAGTTCTGGCGATAAGATCAAAGGCCGCTAACGTACGTCGTTTCTGCTCATCGGCCGCTTGAATACGTGCCCTGATGGCGCGCTCCATTGGGTCCAAATGAGATTCGGGGTCAAATGGAAGGGGGAATTGGGGTCCTCCGGGTAAGATAGGGGCCGGGGTCATGGGTGTGCCGGGGTTCGAACCACCTTGTTTAACATTTTGGGTTGTATATTTTAATTAACCTCGTTGTTTTAATTAAATTAACTTAAGGGGGGTCAAAAGGGGGGACCTTGTGAACTCACCCTTTAGGGGAACACCCCCAGACATTCCGAAAGTGCATGATTTGATGGGAGTGGGTGGAGTGTAGTCTGAAACTGAATTAAAGAAAGAAAATACGCGAAGAAGTACCCATTCCCGTGAAAGTAATTTTCAAAATTCCAAATTAAGGCGCGCGAGCGTTTAGAAATAAATTAAAAACCCAAGCTATCATAAAGGGTTGACACTTAATTATTCCATGATTTTCCCAAGTGACAACCCTGAGACGTACTATACAATTCTCTGATTTGACGCGCTTCGTAATATGTCTGATCAAGCGCGACCCTTTCTTTCACAGTTCTCTGATTGGACGCGTTTAGATCAGACATAAGATACACAAGGAAAAAAAACTAATTAAAACTCACCATCCGCTTTCTTGAAGGCATCGAACCTGACTATTCTTTCGGATCCAGCGGGTCCCGATTTAGCAGCTGAGTCGTAGGCGGCCAAGATCCGTTTCTTGCGGTCCTCTGCCTCCTGGAACCTGGCTTTAATCGAGTCCTCAACAAGATCCTGCTTAGGTTGAATGATGGTAGACGAACCGTCGTTCTTGTAGATACCAATGTCCATTGCTTTTGGTGCGCCAGCCGGTGAGGATTTGGCCATTTGGTCGTACATGGCTAATGTCCTTTGCTTTTGCTCGGCGGCTTCCCTGGCACGACGTTTGATACCATCTTCCCGTTCTTGTTCGCGTTTCTTCATTTGTTCATCGCGTTTAGCTGAATAAAAATAATATCAAGGTCAAAAATGACCATTGGTATACTGAATGTCCCTTGACGTACCTCTACTGGCTTGTTGGACTTCGCGTAATCGGGCTCGAATCATTTTTCGTTCATCGAAGTCCTCGGTTTCGTCCAACTTTAATAAAATCAAGGACACTTTTAGACCTTATTCGCGCGTTGTGTAACAGTTTAAGCGCGTTATCATAATGTCCTAAGTACTTGCGCAAATGTTTCTCGCGTTATTTAATCGTTTAAGCTCAGGTTTGTTTGATGACCTTGGAAGTTCCGAACTTTCGGAAATGACTAAGCCTAAATTGACCTACCAGACTTTAAACTTACCAATTGCAGCAAAGTGGCTTCATCTTCGATGGAATCCAAATCAACTTCGTTTCCATAATCTTCGTCAGTCATTTTGAAAGGGATTTAGGTTTATTTCAAATAAACAACAACTCCGAAATAAATCGTCAATCTGAAGAGATCAAAAACAAATTTTTTCCAAATTGTAAAAAAAGATCCACCTGAGGTAACTTCTTCAAGAAAATAGACAAGGTGGTAAAATGAACAATGCATTCATTCAAACCATGTAAGAAGAAAAAAAAACCGCCGCAAGTGGGGCACAAAATTAGACCAAAAAATAAAAAATGGTCCAATGGCGTTAGAGATAAAATTTAGGCATTTGGAAACGAAGTAAAACACCGTGAAAATCGCGCATGATTCGTTGCTAAAATTATCTCATAAGAGGGTTCCTCATAGATATCTAAAATATATCTATGTACTCCAATGCTAATAGAAATGTTTCTCCATTACTCAGACTTTCGATATTTCACGTATCCATGGTATTTCACCCACGCGCGCGTAACGTTAGCTCGTGTGAAAAAACCCATGTGAAAAAAAGAAAAAAAATATACACCGATTCTTCGGATTCTCGTCATCTAAGCCAACTGGGGCGAAGTTACCAACTTGTCTATAGGATATATCTCCACTTTTTTTCCCTCTAGAATTCCCTATTCCCTTCACAACCGAAGAGCCAGTGTTTGTTTTAAAAGAAGCCGCGACTGTCTCAACCTAATTTGGTTCGGTCCCGGGAACCTTGCAGCGTTGCAAAAAAAAAAAACTTTTCTCTCCAATATATAAGTTATTATGTTTTTGGGGATTTTTGGGCGAAACTAAAAATATTTGGGGGGATAACTGAGTTACCGATATAAACTACACTGTCAACAGAGGTCCTGGTTCTAAACGTCAATGCAAATAATAAAATTAACCGAATTCTTTGTAATAAACTCACGTTTGTCAAGTGCACTTGTACTTCAGTATAGAATTGTAAACGTTCTAATTACGTTGAAAAGTTTTCTTTGATTACCGCATTATCTCGTTACTTCTTCGCATAGTCAAGGTTGGTTAGACGCGTGTTAAAAAATGCATTACTATGGGAGCGTAAATATAAAGGGCTTCCTACGAACCGGTAAACCTTACGGATAAGCTAAGCGACTAAAAAACTATGTTTTCACGTTAAATTATTACCCGTAACTGGCATGGTAGGATATCCTCCTTCAATATCACGTTTCAGAACCCATACATGGTCCTAAACTCCAAAACATCCTAGACGAAACTCTAGTATTTAGTTACAAAAATCGAAGAGAGGAGGGTCATAGTAAACGCACAATAATGATCCATTCATTAACTAAAATAGCCGCTAACTTTTCAAATTAATCAAAGAAAATCTCTATTTCAACCCACGTTAGGCCTAACGACCTTAAACACTAAACTTTCCCGCCATTAAAAGATTATTAAACTTTTACTTACGTAGAAATTTACGACGTGTAACGAACTAGTAGTCCCACCACCAACAAGAGGGTGCACTTTTAGGGTTAAAGTTCCGAACCGATGTTCCCGGCAGCGATCCCGGAGTCGAAGACTTGAAAGAAGGTCCGAGATACTGTTCCAAAGCGCGGAAAGAACAGCACCTATGTGTTCCTCCACCCACTCTTAGCGTCATCATCGGGGATGAAGATCTAAAAATAAAACAGCCCTATCTCCCAACCCCCTTAAGCCATTCTATCCTTCTCCATCGAGAAACATCTTGGAGAATTATCTTTTTATTAAAAGACAAGTTGGGAAAACCAAAATATTACCTCTCCGTGTCAAGAAGATTATATAAACTTAAGTATCCAATAAAAACGTTATTATGTTTCTGAGTTGGGGTTTCCCATTTTTGTTGTTGTTTTAAAAAATATATCGCAATGCACGGGCCTTGATAGATATAGGAGGCAATGAATGAAATATATCACAATGCTCGGGCCTTGATAGATATAGGAGGCAATGAATGAAATATATCACAATGCACGGGCCTTGATAGATATAGGAGGCAATGAAGGAAATATATCGCATGCACGGGCCTTGGTAGATATAGGAGGCAATGATAATCTCACTCTTTGCACGAGAGGTTTATCTTTAATATTTAAATAAATATAATTATTTTTAATTATTTTAATCTTCAATAATTAACATTAATAATAGTTAAATCGTTTAAAATAAAGTTATACCTATTATCTTCTCAAACTTTGCTAATATTGACGTTTAAAGTGAAGGGTACCCCTCTTGCCCGCTTTTTTCAAATTTGGGGTATATATACGATTCGTTTCCATTATAATAGTAAGGAAAAAGCGCAATTGCGAAAACCTTTGGTGGCGATCCCACCTTAGGGAGGCTAGACGTTTCTCGTAACCCTAGCTGATCGCCGCGTATATCCTAAAACCAAACGATGATAATAGAGTAGAAGCCAATGATACAGATTGGTGGCAATGTGGAATAGAAGGAAGACCAGTGGATGGTGGTTGTTAGAAGCCAGTGTAAGTGCAGACTGGTGTCAATGTTGGGATTGACAAAGAACAGAAGATGGTGGTGATTAGAAGCCAGTAAGAACAGACTGGTGTCCGTGTGGGATGGACAAAGACCAGAAGATGGTGGTGTGAGAACTCGAGTAGAGGAGTCATTTCCGTGACTGTGAAAGCAGTTCGGAAATGGCGAACACGTTTGCTCCGATACGCAAACTGCGAACGCGGTCACGTGGGTGTAACAACAGACAGACAGACACACAGACAGACACACAGACAGACACACAGACACACACACAGACACACACACAGACACGGCCGTTACAGAACCTCTCCTGGACTACGTCACACGGAGAGGTAAAAACCTTACCAACCCTGTGTACCGCTCTAGTTTCAAAACACAACCGGGGGTTCCTTGGCACAAGACTTAAATGTCACAAAACCGACCTATAAACGTCAAAATCTAGCTAAACCTAATCAAAACTGTATGCCTCTCCCAATATAGGCTTCGTTTGGGATAAAGGTAGTGAAGCAGTTAGGCCTAAACAAAGTAGGCTTAGTGAAAATGGACTCAAAATAGCATTCACTGTTTGGTAACTTTCAGGTGGTGACTCACGTTCGCTGTTACTTGGAAGAAAGATAAAAAACGTAGGCCTGAGAAGTGGTTGGGATGCAACCAAATTTTGGCGGCAAAATGACAAATGGTTTTATTACGTAAAATACGACACTGTTGTTAAACCTCGCTCTCAAAGGTTTTTGGCGGCTTACCAAGTTTTTATAAGATTAGTATCATTATGATAAGGTTTGATTACGTAGTAGTAATTAAGTAATCCGTAACACACTGACCCCAAAACGTCGTCATCTTTGTCAAATGGGACAAAGTTGTTTTTGATTTTGTCTCATTTGTTGGAAGGAACATGTCCAGCGCTTTTCAAATTGCGCGCGTAATTAAAGAGACAGGTGTCTGTGATTGGTCGAATGAAATCTGACACGCGCGTGGAAAATTTAAAACCAATATATATAATATCGATGTAGTTTAGGCTTAATTTTGCGACTTTATATTTTTGGAGACAAAATTTTGTAGAAAAACTATAAAAAATAGTCATTTTTGGCACGAAACCATGAAAAACAAAAGCTACAGACGATTTTAGCTGACTCTAGTTAAATTTCGCTCCATTGGACTGATGACAGAAGTCCAAGGGTTAAAAAAATTAAACATTATTATTATTACAATTTGACAAAGTTGGAAAGCCGCCGCCACCTCTAAAATTAAGATTTAAATTTAGGTTCTGATTTTGTGATGTGGTTTGTTTTATCTTTTAGGGTTAAAGAGTGAGTGTAAAGGTACAGGAAGAACAAAAAATAAACATTTCTGAAATGTTTAAAATAGTTTTGAGATATCGTTGGTGCCTTGGGTTTGGGGGAAAACCAATAAAAAGGGGCTTTTAAAAGAGCTGCAGACTTAAGATACTCAAATTAGGCTTAGATATTGTTCTCAACTTATTTAGGCCTAAAATAGGTTTAGAATAGATATTGTTGTAAATACATTTAGGGCTAAAATAGGCTTAGATATTGTTGTTAAGGTATTTATGCTTAACATTAGCTACTAAACCTAAAAATATACCAATAAGATGTTTCTAAAAGTATTTAAGCTAAAAATAGGCCTAATATAGTCTCTATAATTCCACAAAACAGTAATATTGCACAAAAAAACAAAGAGTCAACAAAAAGTACAAATGCTTACAGTCAAAATATGAAATAGGGGGCGAATTTAATTCATTTCTTTTGACATATACATACATTTGTATTTTAAATTTTATTCAAAGTTGAAATATGGGGGATGGGGTGAACAATAGGTCAAAAGGACAATTTCTCCAGAGTTTAATGATAATAATAAATGTAAAATTAAATCCATTTGAAGTTTCTCTATCAATTTCCGCAAAGGCGGCTTAATTATTCCATGGTCAAATTTAAAAAAAAAAAAAACGCGAAAACAAAATTTTTGTATTGTTGGTTTATTTAAAAAAAAATTAAAGACCATAAATTTTGAGTGTCCTGTCCATGCTACAAGATGCTACATAATGAGCGTGTTGTCCAAATCGTATGCCAGTAGCCAAGGCAGTATGATCAGTAAAGACTTTCAGACTATCCCATTGTTTACACAAGTACAATCTAAATTTTTGGGTACGGAATTTTTTGGATTTACCAAAGAGGATAAAAAAATAAAAAGGAAAAATAAATTAGCTTTTTGAACAACTTCTTTTTAAGAATTTGAAGTCTTTGCAGTTGCATTCACAAAAGTATTTAAAACCTAAAGAAACAGTTCAAACATAGTCTCACCTAACATCAGTTCCAGCAACAGCTAAATAAGATCCACTTTGATCAAAGCATAAATCTTTAACCTAAAAAGAAGAAGAAAAATAATAATAATAATAAAGGATTGAAAAGAATTAACTAATTATTTTAATTTTATTTATCAGGGTTCGGACGAAATTTTTCAATTAAAAATCCCTGACTTTTCCAGGTTATCCCTGACCAAATTTTCGCAATATCCCTGACCATTTTAAGGTATTTACCAGAGCCCACTTTTCACACGTGGCTTATATTTAGCATTGCTCGAAGCATGGTTTGACATACCAAACGAAATCCCTGACATATCCCTGACTTTTTAGGAAAATATTTTAAATCCCTGACTTTTTCCCTTATTTCCCACATCCCTGACTTATCCAGGTTTTCCAGGTTATCCAGGTTCCGTACGAACCCTGTTTATTGATTTAGTATGAATTTTACCTCGTAACCTTCATCTAACGTGATTGTTTTAAAGTTTTTCAATTTTCTCAAATCCCAGAGTTTAACAACAGAGTCATCAGCGGAAGTAGCCAAATAATAACCATTTTCCGAGAAAGCAATGGCTGAAATTGGTCCAGAATGTCCTGGAAAATTGGCAACATTCGTTCTTTCTTTCAAATCCCAAATTTTAATCATAGAATCCGAAGTTCCAGTCCCAAAAATCAAACCATCAGGATGAAACTGAGCGCATGTCAAAGCTAAAATGATAATAAAAAGAAACAAGTTACAAAGCTAAATAAAAATTAAAATACATTTTAAATGTCATTAAATTAAATTAAATTAAATAGAAACCATGTTGAGTTGTTGTATCCCCAACTTTGGTTAAAACTCTTCCAGTTCTAAGATCAGAAAAGGCCCAATGTTCATCCATGCTACAACTAAGAAGATAATCTCCGGTAGCGTGAAGACTAAGACCAGTAACTGGTCCATCATGAGCTCTAACTGTATGGAGTGTTTGGGAAGTTGGAACGTGCCAAATACGAATGTTAGTGTCAGGGGAGGCGGTGATAACCGTGTCCTGTTTAATGAAACCGAGTTTATTATTATTTGACACTGATTTTTAAGATAACTTATTGAAATTTAAAATACTACTAACTTCTTCAGAATGAAAAATGGCAGCTGTAACTTTTTTGGTATGTCCTTTTAAGATGGTAACGACTTGTTCAGTGTCTTTGTTGAAAATTGTCGCATTTTTGTCATTTCCTCCTGTTAAAATCTTACTGGTATCGCTGGGACAGATGTCCATGGCTAATATACCAGGAATACTAGCACTGTGCAACCCCTGTAGGTTAAAAAATAGACTTCAATTATGATAAAATGAAAAAAAAAAAAAAAAAAAAAAAAAAAATGAAATTATGATAAAATGAAAACAAAAAAAAAAATATGAAATGAGAAAATGAAAAAAAAAAAAAATGAAATGAGAAAATGAAAAAAAAATGAAATTATGATAAAATGAAAAAAAAAATAAATTATGATAAAATGAAAAAAAAAATTAAATTATGATAAAATGAAAAAAAAATTAAATTATGATAAAATGAAAAAAAAAATTAAATTATGATAAAATGAAAAAAAAAATTAAATTATGATAAAATGAAAAAAAAAAATTAAATTATGATAAAATGAAAAAAAAAATGTAATTATGATAAAATGAAAAAAAAATGTAATTATGATAAAATGAAAAAAAAAAATTAAATTATGATAAAATGAAAAAAAATTAAATTATGATAAAATGAAAAAAAAAATTAAATTATGATAAAATGAAAAAAAAAAATTAAATTATGAGAAAATGAAAAAAAAAATAATTAAATTATGAGAAAATGAAAAAAAATAATTAAATTATGATAAAATGAAAAAAAAAATGAAATTATGAGAAAATGAAAAAAAAAAAATGAAATTATGAGAAAATGAAAAAAAAAATAATTAAATTATGATAAAATGAAAAAAAATGTAATTATGATGAAATGAAAATGAAAAAATGAGAAAATGAAAAAAAAAATAATTAAATTATGATAAAATGAAAAAAAAAATGAAATTATGATGAAATGAAAATGAAAAAAAAAAATAAAATTATGATAAAATGAAAAGAAAAAAAAATGAAATTATGATAAAATGAAAAAAAAAATTAAATTATGATAAAATGAAAAAAAAAAATTAAATTATGAGAAAATGAAAAAAAAAAATTAAATTATGATAAAATGAAAAAAAAAAATTAAATTATGATAAAATGAAAAAAAAAATGTAATTATGATAAAATGAAAAAAAAATGTAATTATGATAAAATGAAAAAAAAAAATTAAATTATGATAAAATGAAAAAAAATTAAATTATGATAAAATGAAAAAAAAAATTAAATTATGATAAAATGAAAAAAAAAATTAAATTATGAGAAAATGAAAAAAAAAAATAATTAAATTATGAGAAAATGAAAAAAAAAATAATTAAATTATGATAAAATGAAAAAAAAAATGAAATTATGAGAAAATGAAAAAAAAAATGAAATTATGAGAAAATGAAAAAAAAAATAATTAAATTATGATAAAATGAAAAAAAAATGTAATTATGATGAAATGAAAATGAAAAAATGAGAAAATGAAAAAAAAAATAATTAAATTATGATAAAATGAAAAAAAAAAATGAAATTATGATAAAATGAAAAAAAAAAAATGAAATTATGATGAAATGAAAATGAAAAAAAAAAATAAAATTATGATAAAATGAAAAGAAAAAAAAATGAAATTATGATAAAATGAAAAAAAAAAAAAATGAAATTATGATAAAAAAAAAAAAAAACAACCAGAAGTAAAAATTTAACACTTACTGGATGAGAGGCAAGAGTTCTATAACCCCTAACATCCTCAACTTTGGCTAAATCTTCTGGGACAGTTTTTCCCCTCTTTTTACGTTCACTCGTAAGCAATGTTGCTTTTTCTTGTAACTATTAATTATTTAAAACTAATTAAAATCCATTTTCCAAATGTAAAATAAAAAAAGTTGCTTAATTAAGTTAATTTCTACCTTCTGCATAACTTCCGGTGTCATTCCAGCTTCATCCATTGGTACTTCACCACCAACACCAGCCTCATTTGCATATTGCTAAATATAACACCCAATTATTCAAAATACCCCTAAACAAGGTCTAAAATGATTTAAACTTACAGGTTGGGCAACTCCAGGGCCAGCTGCTATTCCAGCTTGTGGTTTCAGAGTAGCTAAAGCCTCTCTAGCCGCTGTTACTTCCTTTGTTAATCTAGCTATGACACGACAAGCGGCATCGTGTTGATATAAAGCGTGGGAAAGTTCTTGTCTGGCAGTTTGAAGTTGTTGTCTTAAAGTGAAACTATGAAGCATTACCGCATCCCATTCATCTTGAAGCGCTTTTAAGATAGCTGGGATGCTAGTAGCCGAAGGAGGTCTGGGTTTAACGATTGATGGAACTTTAACATCAATTAACATGTCTTCAGACAGATCTTTGCCACTGATAGGGTCAGTTCCATTTTCGTTTATGTATTTTACAATAACCCGTCGTTCAAATATACTTCCTGACACCGGGGAAACCACTGGGTGTTCGGGCACCTCATTGGTAACTAAAAAAAAACGGGCATTTCCATTGATTTCCCATTAAAACACATGCACATTTAAGCTTTTGTTTGCTAAGCCTTGTCCTTAAGAAAAAATCAAATGCCGGTTTTGGTTTGTAAATGCGAAATAATAACAGATTGATAGATATTTTATTTATTAAAATATTAATAACATATTTAAGTATAATTTAATGTTAAATAGGCTTAATTATATCGATTTAATTTAAATAAAATGGATAAAAATACTCACTAGCACAGCACAGCGACATTTTCCCAATGAGTTTGACGAGCGTCGTCGGCTTTTTGGCGCGCCTGCCATTAGTCGATTTTGATTGGCTGGATTATACCACGAGTTTCTCCCTGAGGTCAAATGGCGACCATAGTCTATAATGGCGACTTCCTTGGAAAATTAGAACAAAGTTCATGTTGTTGATTAGCAACTAGAAGTAGAACTTAAATGTAATTATGCCCACTAATTTACGTAAATATTCGTAAAATAGAGGATAGTTTTATCTTATTTATTTAACAGATGACTCGTCACGCCCGTAACTGTACTGCTGGAGCAGTCTATACCTATCATGAAAAACAGAAAGACACCCGTTCCTGCGGATATGGCACCCAAAAATCACGAGTTGGCAAAGATTCCGTGAAAGATTTTGATTGTTGTTCCCTAACTCTTCAACCTTGTCGTAATCCGGTCATAACTCCTGATGGATATCTATATGATAAGGAGGCCATCTTGGAATATTTTATTCACCAAAAAACAGAAATTGCTCGTCAATTGAAAGAATATGAAAAACAGAAGAAAAGAGATGAGAATGAATTGAAAGAAATTGCCGAAGCTGAACAACAATCCAAAGCGGCTTCCTTCAAGCAGTCTGAAAGCAGTATTGTTTTAAATGGTTCCAGTAAAGCTGGAACTTCCGGAAGTAGCATTTCTAACATGAGTAATGGCAGAGATAAAACCCTTCCAAGTTTCTGGATCCCAAACTTAACTCCCGCATCCAAGAAGACCAAAATTGATAAACCAAGTTCAGCAGTTTTATGCCCCATGAGTGGAAAACAATTGAAAATCAAGGATCTGATTGAAGTTAAATTCACCCCAGTTAATGACCCAGATGATAAAAGCTCCTTAATTACCAAACAAAATCGTTATATGTGCGCTGTTACACATGATATCTTGAACAATTCAGTTCCTTGCGCTCTTCTTAAAACCTCAAACTGCGTTGTTACCATGGAATGTGTGGAGAAATTGATCAAATTGGACATGAAAGATCCCTTAAATGGCAAAACTCTAACAGAAAAAGACATAATTCCCTTGCAAAGGGGTGGAACTGGTTACGCTAGTACCAATGACACTTTGGATGCTCGTGTTAAACGTCCAGTTTTGCAAGCTTAAACCTTATCACAATTATTTATCAATGTAACTCAATAAAATTTACAAAACAATTTATGGGTCATCACATTTTATTTCATCACAGAGTTTTTACAATCCCCGAATAAAATTAATTTAAAGTTATTACGCATTAACTAATTAATTAAGAAAAGGACATCAGCTATCAATCTGTAATGATTTTGATTTGATAGCTTCATTGGAATTAGTTTCACGCGTGAAAAACTTTGAATACAATTTAATCCGGTTAATTTGTATAAACCCCAAAACGCGAGACTTTCACATATACTAAAGACCAGTTTAATTTTATTTAAAACAGGACTGAAGTTATGTTTCATCTTTGAAGAGGAGAATGATCAAAGATCACCTTCATTTTCTTTTGGTCTTGAATGAGGAGCATCTTTAAATTTGTCAGGGACAGGATCGTCCTTAAACTCCCGCTTATAAAATCCCTTTTCCTGCAAAAACTTGTTGCATTCCAATTGATTTTTTTCACTTAAATCAATTCTCTAAGTGATTAAACAAAGTTTAAATCCTTTAGAAAGTCAAAATAGACCAAAATAGACCAAAATTAGCCTTAGGTCTACCTGAATTTCCTGTCCATCTTTATCTAAGAAAATAAGATCAGGAGAGGCACCAGGAATTTGTTTAAACTCAACATTATGGCTAGAAAATCGGGGATTAAGGAGAAATCAACTACTAAAGTAGATTTTAAACGAGTTGGGGTTAAAAAGGATACTAAAGTGGTATATCTGTGTAGATAAACCTCTTCACCTCTGGTAGCCTATTCAGTCGTCATCCTCCACAACTCTTGGGTTAGTTTTAGAGATTTAATTCAGATAATATTAATATCATGTGGAAAACTTACTTCTACACGGGCAGATGCAATCTTTCCATCGCTATTTAAATAATTTTCATCAATATCGTAACTTTCTTGCATAGCATATTGGCAAAGGCTTAGGAAAATAACCAGGAAACTCCCCACACCCCTCATGGTCAGATTATTTAATGGAATACAATTAAAGTTTACTTATATAAGCTGAAAAATTTTCATTTATTAAATAAATTAACTTATTCTATCATTAAACGAGTTAACGACTAGAAAGCGGCTGTCAAAACAAAAGCACGTTTGTTTACAATAAAAACACTTGGCTTCTTCCCAAGGGCCAATAAAAAACTGCTTTTATGACGTCATAAAAACCCGGGAAACGCAAGCAACGATCACTTCCGGTTTAAAGCGCGGGCAATTTTTAAAAGCTATGGCCCCACGCATTTTTTTTATCCTTTGTTGATGAAAAAAATTACACTTTTACTGTAGAAATAATTTATTTTCCCAAAATAAAAACTGAATACAATATGTTTCAATAAAAGATTTACCTCACGAAATGTATTTTGTATCAACAATAATGTTCTTGCATAGCATATTGGCAAAGGCTTAGGAAAACAACCAGGAAACTTCCCTCCTTTGTTGATGAAAAAAATAACACTTTTACTGTAGAAATAATTTATTTTTCCAAAATAAAAACTGAATACAATATGTTTCAATAAAAGATTTACCTCACGAAATGTATTTTGTATCAACAATAATGTTATTATCTTTGTCCTTGATCCTAATTCGTCCATTCGGGAATCTAGTTTCTATCTTACCATCAGAGTGGGCTATTTTTATAGTTCCATCTGGAAATTCTCTTCTCTGTTCATAATTAATTAATTATATAATAAAAATAAAGTTATAGTTAATAAATCTGAAAAAAATTGTTGAAATTCCGCTTAAGCCTACTTTAAAATCTTTTGTATGAATCTCCCTTTCACCATTGGTCAATTCCAAGACTTCCGAACCATCCGGGTAGATTTTAAGAACAGATCCTTCTGTAGATTTGATTTCCTGAGTTCCGTCTGGGTAGAAAAGATGCACAGATCCATCTTTGAATGAAATTTCTTTTGTTCCGTCTTTTTGAATCCGTTCCTCTTGTCCACTAAATCAAACGAAACTTAGGCCCTAAACAACCGAAAAGTAATAAATTAAACTTACTCTGGAAATTCTACTAGAATCATCCCATCTGGATACTTTGTTTGTTTAATTCCCGACTCGATAAAATGATAAACTTCAGATTTATCGGGCAAAATTAGAAGAACATCTCCATTGTAGAAATAAACAGTTTCCGTTGACCCATCTTCACTCAATAGTCTACGCGTCCCGCTATTATACAGAAACTCTCGTTCTCCGTTGAAATAAACTCTTTCAATTTTATCAAAATGTTTTATTTCTTGGTATTCACTTTCGTCACAAATTTTTCCGACTTCTTCCACAGCTGGGTCATCTAGAGTTTCCCCAGTAAACCTAACTCGATGTTTAGGCTTAGTTTCTTCAAAATTAGAAGGTTCTTCCGAGTTTTTAATCAGTTGCGCGTCTGTAGTAATTAATTTCGACGCAATTGGCTCTTTTTTAGATGAAATTATAGATTTTTTAGGGGATTGTTTGGTTTTAGAAGATAACGGAGCTTTTCTAGTCAATGTTTTTGGGGTAAAAACGGGTCGTTTTACTACTACTTTAGGTTTAGACTGTAAATCCTGAAATATTTCGTAAATAATTTAATTAAGTTTACCTGATTAAGGAATTAATTGTTATACCTTTATCGCGGCTAATAGTTCCGTTTTCTCATTTTGCAACCGCTGAATCTCAGCTTTCATTCTGCATCTTTCACTTTCCATTCCAGTGGCATGAGCTCTCAATCTTCCGCATTCCGCGTTCAATTGCGATTTCTGTTTCTTCAATTCCTCCTGAAGTTTTTGAACTTCATTTTTCAAGGCTGATATTTCTTCCCTTTCCTTTTTATCGGGAAATTCCTGTTTAGATTTCTGATAATTCTCAAACGCCAATTTCTGTTTCTTTAATTTTAGCTTCTCCTCTTTAATATACTCCTCAAATTTTTCTTTCGATTCGTTTTGTTGTTTCTTGAACGCGTCGTGTTCTTTAGTCAATTGTTTCATTAGCTGTTCGTGTTGATTTCTAAGCTTTAATAAGGCGTTATTTTGTTTCTTAAACTCGGATATTTCATTCTCCAGTTCCTTTAATCTCGTTTTAATCGCGATATCATCGTTTGTGACAGGAATTTCGGGTATATCTTTAACCGTTCCCGTTTCAACGTTTTCCAAGTCGACTGACGAATCCATGGAACTGAAATCTTTCCATTTGGTCCATTTTTCAGCCTCATCTTCGCTTACCAAACTCTCATTTACTCCCTCCGCTATTCTTTTCATCATATCGTCGCAATATTTTTTCAAACCGACCATCTCGATAACTTGATCGTTGTTAACGGGATTAATAGGCGTTAAACTGTCTGAACTATCAACGGAACAACACGATTTATTGTCGTCATCAATGTCTGTTGATTTCCATCTTAGTTCATCATTGTTGAAGATGGGTTCAGACTTATCGGAAACTAAATTATGAATTTCAGGTTCATCTTCTATGGATTTTCTATCAACTTCGTCATTTTCATGATCTTCCTCTGAAATATTCACGCTTGAACGAACGTTGTTGACAAGTTTACGCATTAAAGATGAATCACTGTTGAAGGAACAGTTTCTCGTGACTTTTTCCAAAATTTCAAACTCTGCCAAATCTTCAGTCTCCTTCTAAAAATTTTCATAAATTAATTAATTTAGGCTTAAAATAATTAATTAGGTCTAATATTTTTACTTCATATATTTCTCGGCTAGAATTGAAACAATCTTCTTCAACGTTTTCGCGGTTTCCTTCAGAAACTTTGTTATTTTCTTCAAACAAAATGGATTCATGGGATTTGCGTCTCGAGTTTGGTAAAAGTTTCAACTTTCTAATTAAAGTCCTCGACTCTGGCTGCTAAGAATAAGAAAGGTGTAAAACTTACTAAAAAAATATGTAATTTTAAAGAAAATAAATAAATATTGTAAAAACATTTACTTTTGGGTCTGTTTTAGCGCCAAAATTATAATTAGGAGGTATACTTTTTGTTCGCGCTCTGCTGGTTTTACCATCGAAGCGTGCGATACCTTCGCCCTTTTTTAAGAAACGAAATGGACCCTTTTTTTGGACGTCTCCCGTTAAATTTGGATTATTATGATTATTTGATTGTTTTGTTAGTAGGTGTGACTTTGATTCACTATTTATGGTTTCCTGCTCTTCATTTTGGCCTAAATATTTCAAATTGAGTTGGAAACTAACCTAATTAAACTAACCTAATGAATGATAAAATATTTAATTTACGTACCTGAAATGTGCTTATCTAATAGTTGCTTCACTTTTTCACGTTCCAACTTTATTTGTTCAAACTGATCATTTTGAATATTTCTTAAACTTTCTTGTTGTTGCTGTTGCCATAATTTCAATTGCTGAAGGTGCGTTAGTAATACTGAAGGCGTAGTATTACCTAAATTAAACTTAATTAAATGAACTTAAGTTAAATCGGCGTCTAAAACTTACTTGTCATGCTTTTAGTTTGAAAAAGAAACCTTAAAACTCGATTATCAAGCCTTAAAATCCTAATTTCCTTTCGAACTATGAACGCCGATTTAATTTTAACTCATATTAATTTAATTAATCGGAAAACTAACGAGATAATCCTCAAACACATGGCATAAATCAACTCACTTTTGGCGGGAGATTTCGTACTTACGTTGCAGACAACATTTACGATGTCACGTGTCTCACCCTTGCGGGAAAAATAGGAAACAAATTTGAAATGTAATAAACAACGTTGCTTTTTTCGGGATAAAGGATAACGGGTTTAAATTAAGCGCCAGTCTCGAATTCGGGATTGATTTTGCCAAAAAAACTTATCCCGAAACGTTCGAGAATGGCGAATAAAATTAACCCAAACGTTACAAATTGTAACGAAAAACTTTATTCGTGAATTCTTGCGACCAAAAAACTCGTGGTTTGTAGTAGTTATGTTAAAGTTTTACACACGGTTTTCATTTCGTTAATGATTTGGAATCATTATATACTGGTACAAAATTTACATATATAAATATTTACATACAATTTACAAAGATGATAAAATTTCATCACTATAATAACACCTTATGATCTCTTACACGGATATACCAATTAACAAAACCAAAAACATTGAATTGCAAATGATGGAAAATATTAAAAAAATTAGGCGGACCAGCCATGAAATAAAGTGTTTTAAGTCGTAATTAAATTAAATTATCTTTTCCTATTAAAAGCTACCGGAATTAGGCCTAGGAATTTTTAGACGATTCAAAGTTTCCGCAAACAACGAATGCAAAGTACAAATTTACATAGATAATTTTTGCTAAGCCTAATTATATGAATTTGGGATTAGTTATTTCCTTTTCTATCAACAACTTCCCAATAAAACACCGGATGAAAGAAATTAAAATTAGAGAAGAAAAACTGTACATATAGAAGAGACAAAGAGCCCTGATTGAAAAGTTTCTATAAGCCTTGGCCTAATGAGAAAAATGGAAAAGTACCATACAACAATTTTAAACTTATGACGCTTTCTGTCATTAGCACCATTTCACTGAAATGTTACGTTGAATCTCGAAATAAACTAAACAATTAATAAATTTCTTAATCTAACCCTAACATTACAATGAATCAAAAGCTAAACTTGTTGGCAATTTAAGCCTTGGCTTAAGCCTATTTCCTAGAAGACAGAGAAGGGAAGAAATTTGATCTGTACATTTTAATCTTTAGAAAAAAACAACAAAATTAAAATTTGGATGGTGGGTTTCACGCGTCCCTAAGAGAGGTCATCAAAGTATATTTATTTATAGGAAAAAAATACACCGAGATTTATTTAGAGAAGAAAAAGACGATTGTACTATCCTTGTACCGATGTTGTTTTGAGTAGGGGTCATTGCTTCAAGGATACAGCAGTCGCGACTCCTTGCGACCCCGAGGACGCGTTCACATTAGGGACACTTACAACCATAACGGGTTTAATAGTGGAGCTCCCGCTCCCGGAGGTTTGCAACTGCAACTGTTGTTGCAAAAGGGGAACGGAATTGACAGTTTTCAAAATAGGTGAATTGGTTAAAACTTTGTTCAGTTGTTGAGCGGGTACCATCGTTATCGGAGAACCGACTTGCAAAGTACCAGCCCCTTGGTTTCCAGAATTGACAATCTGTCCGATACTGGGCTGACTCACCAGTTGTGTTACCCTGGACAGTTGGGTTATGGGTGCGCGTATGGTTGCGGTATTTGTTCCTGGTTTGATGGCGGTTGTTATAAGTTGTCGCCCAAGGTTGGTGACACCAGATTGGCCAACTGGTTGTTCATTTAACCCAATATTAGTCACATACGGGTCATGAAGGATGGGTAGATATTTATACACCAATTAAAAGATCTACTCACCACCAGCGTTGACCAATGTCTGGGACAAAGCTTTCTGGCTTACAGCTTGTAGAATATGGGAAGCCATCTTGGGCTGAACATAGGTCAATCCATTCGACCCAACTGTAGGGTATTGTTGACCTTTTGGGTTCGCGGCCAAGGCTAGCGTCGTTCCCGCCTTTCCAGCAGTGGCCACGACCCTCGCTGTTTGGTCCACAGTTAATCCTTGCCCGCTAAAGATAACTGGTTTTCCAGAGACATTAACCATAGCGGAAGAGGTCACCAACGTTACTGGGGTCACGACGGTGTTCTTGCTAACGGCAGTGTTGTTATTTTGAGTCGCGAATCGGAAAGATTGTTGACCAAGTTTGGCGACAGTGTTTGGCGCCATCATGGCTAAAGTAGTGTTCGGACCAACAGCAACGGGGGAGTATAACCGTAATGGCCCATTCTGGGTCGGAGCCGCTATAACTTTGACTTGACCTTGGTTGATAACTTGCAGGGTGTGAGGCGTCCCCGCGGCTAAAACGCCAGTGACGTTACCCAACTGAAGACCACCGGAAGACGGCGTGGCGGCACCCTGGTAAGCGATAGCGCGCGTTTTAATAGAAGGTACCGTGAGGCCAATGGATGATTCCGCCGATCTCACCGTAGTAGCGCCTGCGAAATGAATACGGGTCGCCGGTAGTGTAGTAATGGGAAGGGATTTGGCTTGAGTAGGATTAGGTAGCGAAATCGACATTGTTGGGACGGTTGCTGGGACTTCCTTCACTTCAGTTTTTGGTGAACTGGACCTAGCACTCTCCGCAATCAATTCTTTGGAAAATTTTGTCGCCAGTTGCGAAGTTTTGCCCGAAAAAGTCGATGCTGACGATGATGGTGTAAAAAAAGCTGAGGATGAAAGATAGACCACCGTCTTACACTTAGGTTCGCGTCATGCAAACTTGGGTATAACATTGAACTTAAAGTAGGCATCGGTGGGTGGGTAAAAATTGTTTAAAAACCGCACAGGCACCACGTGACGTCAAAATACAAAGACTCCGCATGGAGTGGCGCTGAAATTTAGTCCTGGTTTTTCGCGAGATTGCAGGGCCAATGATAGGATTCAAAAGTAAACGAACTAAGCTACTGAGAGCCACGCCTTTCCTCAGGCATGTGCTCATGACGCATTTCAAATATTTTTTACCCACATGCAGATGTCTACTTTACATCCCCTTTAGGCCTAACGACTTTTAAGACTAAAATTAGGCCTACAACCAACTCCAGTTCACATGCAGACCCAAATAGCTCATACTTTATTAAAAAAAACCAAACTAAAACAGTGGAATATAATTAAAAAAACCTATTCAACATACAAGATGCCGATGCCGATACTGATGGGTTGTCCCCTACACCATCAGGAATCCCTTCACTGGAAGCTGAAGACGTCGAAGATGAAGAATCAGGCGAAACTGGTCTATCATTAGTAGAAGAGGGTCTCCTTTCTGGGTGTAAACTCTGAATTGGAATCCTATTCATGCGCGAGATCTGCCTGACAGGTCCAATGGGGTCATCTTCGGGGTCACTGAGCGCTCCACATTCTGCGAGGTGAAAAGATCCCTGTCAAAGACGATATGGTCGACGGGGTTAATAGGGGCGTGTTCTTGGTGTCTAAATTCGTTACCAGAAGCTGTAGTCGTGGTTTCGTTATCTTGGTCAACAGGTAGGTATCGGGAAATGTCAATGTGGTCTACCTGGGAACTCATTCCCTTTTTCAAAGACGCCAGTTTCTGTTGAGAGGCGATTTTCTCGCGAGCCAATTTTTCCATTTCATGTTCGTACTCTCTTTCCTTTCTCTTTAAAACCTGCGACGCGGAGATAATCCGAATACCATTGTTAGTTAATCCCCCATAAGTCACCACCCGCGGATACGATTGTGTTACAGCGTTCCTGTTGTCACATGTAAGTGGTTAGCCCCTCGGCGTGGTATAAACGCGTTTGTGACCAGAACAGAAACGTATTATTGATTTAATAATAATAATTTGTTAATAACTGAAACTTATAAACTTACCCCCCCCCCCCAAACCAAATAATAAATTAAACATAACGACGGTCACATGGTCTAATGTAAGTGGTTAGCCCCTCGGCGTGGTATAAACGCGCTTGTGATCAGAAGCGTATTATTGATTTAATAATAATAATTTGTTAATAACTGAAACTTATAAACTTACCCCCCCCCAAACCAAATAATAAATTAAACATAACGACGGTGACATGGTCTAATGTAAGTGGTTAGCCCCTCGGCGTGGTATAAACGCGCTTGTGATCAGAAGCGTATTATTGATTTAATAATAATAATTTGTTAATAACAAGCTTATAAACTTAGCCCCCCCCAAACCAAATAATAAATTAAACATAACGACGGTCACATGGTCTAATGTAAGTGGTTAGCCCCTCGGCGTGGTATAAAACGCGCTTGTGATCAGAAGCGTATTATTGATTTAATAATAATAATTTGTTAATAACAAGCTTATAAACTTAGCCCCCCCCCCAACCAAAAAATAAACTAAACATAACGACGTTCACATGGTCTAATGTAAGTGGTTAGCCTCTCGGCGTGGTATAAACGCGTTTGTGACCAGAAGCGTATTATTGATTTAATAATAATAATTTGTTAATAACTGAAGCTTATAAACTTACCCCCCCCCCCCCAAATCAAATAATAAATTAAACATAACGACGGTCACATGGTTTAATGTAAGTGGTTAGCCTCTCGGCGTGGTATAAACGCGCTTGTGACCAGAAGCGTATTATTGATTTAATAATAATAATAATTTGTTTTAACTGAAACTTATAAACTTAACCCCCCCCCCCCCCAAACCAAATAATAAAATAAACATAACGACGGTCACATGGTCTAATGTAAGTGGTTAGCCCCTCGGCGTGGTATAAATGCGTTTGTGACCAGAAGCGTATTATTGATTTAATAATAATAATTTGTTAAGAACTGAAACTTATAAACTTAACCCCCCCCCGTAAAACAAATAATAAATTAAACATAACGACGTTCACATGGTCTAATGTAAGTGGTTAGCCCCTCGGCGTGGTATAAATGCGTTTGTGACCAGAAGCGTATTATTGATTTAATAATAATAATTTGATAATAACTGAACCAATATTTGATGTTTTTTATTTATTGTAAAATTTATATGGAAGATTTTTATTCATTATTTAAAAAGGAAAAAAAAAATAAACGAAATTTTTTGAACAAGTATCCGACCCCTTTATGTTATACAGGAGAGAGAAAAAAACCGAAAAACAAATACCTCTCCTCTCCCCACCCACCCGCGCGCGGCTGCTAGATAGGGGCGTGACAGCTTGGCGGATGTATACATCTTTGAAGCGAGTAAAATAATCCGCACGTGCATTTGCTTGTCTATAGATTGCGATTCACCCACCGAGCATGCGCTAGGGATTGCCACCAAAGGATGGAAGAGCCTGCAGCTGGTGACGTTTCCCGCGCATTTCCGCCAATCAGAAGCTCAGATTAAACAACGTGCTCGCCGCCCTGAGACGGGGCCCACGTGACACCTGTCTATTATATGCCTACTGTATTGTATTCTTTCCCCGGCGGCCCAACCCACGCGTTTTATAATTATGAAATATAAGCCAACTATAAATACAAAAATAAACTAAACAATCACAAACCTGAATATATCTTAAAGCTCCGCGTAAAATACTAAGATTTGAGGTTTTTCTTTCATCCATTGTTGGAAGTTGCCTTTTGAGCATTTCAAAACATTCTTTCAAATGGGCTCGCCTTTGAAATGAAAATTAAACTTACCATAATTAAATTAAAAATTTATAAACTAATTAGCTCTTCAAAATATGAAAAATAGGCCTATACCTATTTTTTTCCAGCTTATTATGAACTTCTCTAGTTCCAGCACTGTTGAACAATCTACAATTTTAGAGATTAATTAGACCATAATTAGGCTAATTAAAGAGATGTACTATTTTTTTTTTAAATTTGAATGTACCCTCCAGATCTTCTTTTATCCCTGAGGTCATCATGTTGAGAGTAACTTTGACCATAATAATCTTGATGATGACTTCGAGAATGTGAAGATGAAGATGATGAAAGAGAGTTGTGTTGAGAAGAATATAATGAATATGAGTTATGATGAGAAGATGCAGAATGAGATTTAACAACATTTTGTTGTTGAGAAGATATTGCTGATGGAGTTGGCTTAGCAGAAGTGTGACTTTTTCTTCGCGAAAATGTTGCGATAATTTCGGGTGGTGATTCAGCTAGTAAAATTATGTCAAATTAATGTTGATAAATTGTTTGACAAAAGGGGTGTGTTCAAAAAAATAGGCAGCCAAGTAACTCTAAATCATTTAAAATAATGTGCTCTATATTATTAATAGAAAACTACCAAAAAATATTCAAAATAAATATTCATAAAAATATCGAGCTTGAAACCAAACTACAAGAAGTTACCAACACCAAACAAGAGGCGCGATTTGTATATATACTTTTTTTAGAGGGCGCCAAAGATGGACCCTAAAAGGCACACCTTTCACAACAGCACACTTTTCACAACGCCTAAAAATACCTATTTCGCATCACCTTTCAAAAGTTGTTTTTTATCACACTGCTAATTCCCGCAAATACAAAGAATTAACATAAGCATTAAAGTAAGCACTGAAGTAAGTCAACTAACACCGCCGGTACACACTTATTTTAATGAAATCAACAAAAACATGAAGGAACGAATTTATTTTATTAAAATCCTAAAAAAAACATATTCCTAGAAAGACCGAAGCGCGTAAGTTGGAAATCCGCGGCCGCGCCGGCACACCTTCTTTTCACAACCGGTACGGGAGGGACTCGTTTCCCCGTCGACTCCGTCGACTCAAGGCGGCGTGCCAAGGCTTAGGAAAAGGCACACCTTTTCAGCTTCGAGAATCTAACGCCAGGTAGCGCGCTCATTTCACTTAGACCAATGGGGTAATCCAGCCACTCTCAAGCGCCAAATTTAAATCGTTCAAACTCATTTTTCAAGTAAAGGAACCAAAAACTAATATTTCTCGCTTATTTTACGCTTCAAGTTGTTCTTGTACTATCCCATCACACCTGTCTTTTCTTTCACAACCTCTTCCGATACTAGCACACCTTTTTCATTTACTCCCAGCACACCTATACTTTCTTTCACAACCTCTTCCGATTGCACACCCGGCACACTTTTTCTTAAACTATTCCAGATCACCTGTCTATTCTTTCACAACCTCTTCCGATACTAGCACACCTTTTTTATTTACTCCCAGGACACCTATACTTTCTTTCACAACCCCTTCCGATACTAGCACACCTTTTTCATTTACTCCCAGCACACCTATACTTTCTTTCTCAACCTCTTCCGATTGCACACCCGGCACACTTTTTCTTTAACTATTCCAGATCACCTGTCTATTCTTTCACAACCTCTTCCGATACTAGCACACCTTTTTTATTTACTCCCAGGACACCTATACTTTCTTTCACAACCTCTTCCGATACTAGCACACCTTTTTCATTTACTCCCAAGACACCTATACTTTCTTTCACAACCCCTTCCGATACTAGCACACCTTTTTCATTTACTCCCAGCACACCTATACTTTCTTTCACAACCCCTTCCGATACTAGCACACCTTTTTCATTTACTCCCAGCACACCTATACTTTCTTTCACAACCCTTTCCGATACTAGCACAACTGGCACACCTTTTACTTACACTATTCCAGAACACCTGTCTATTCTTTCACAACTTCTTCCTATACTAGCACCCCTATCTCATACACTCCCAGCACACCTGTCTACTTTTTCACAAGCCGGCAAAACTCCTATCACTCCGGCGAAAAACTCTCTCCTTTCCCGGTAAAGTAATCCTTAGCTTAAGTTTTGCGACAGCTGGAAAATCCGCGCCGGCACACCTTCTTTTCACAACGGCCTGAACTTGAGCAAGCCCTTCGCCGGTACCCATCCCTATGAAAAGCCCTGCTTCGCGTAAGCGAGGCGCTTCTTATGAGTGCGCGCCGCGCACACCTACTTTCACAACGGCCAGGAACCATAAGCAATTTTCGCTCGGAATACCCGTGGAACACCGAGGCTTAGCAAAATACTAAACGGCACACCTTTTCAGCTTCGAGAATCTAACGCAAGGTAGCGCGCTCATTTCACTTAGACCAATGGTGTAATCCAGCCACTCTCAAGCGCCAAATTTAAATCGTTCAAAGTCATTTTTCAATGTAAAGGAACCAAAAATTAATGTTTCTCGCTTATTTTAAGCTTCGAGTAGTTCTTGTACTATTCCAGCATGCCTGTCGATTCTTTCATAACCTCTTTCTATACTAGCACACCTTGTTTTCTATTCCCAGCACACCTGTATTTTCTTTCACACCTTTTTCTTCTACTATTCTAGTACACCTGTCTTTTCTTTCACAACCTCTTCCGATATTAGCACACCTTTTTCTTCTACTATTCCAGCACACCTGTCTAATTTTTCACAAGCCGGCAAAACTAAGTTCTATTCAGTTTTCACATTTCTTCAATCCTAGCACACCTCGATATTATAATTTGACAGCACACCATATCTTTTAGTTTTATCTTGAAGTTTATTTTTTCAAAGGCTAGTGGGTGAGGGTCATAGGGGTGCTATCATACTATGATATGGAGATGAAGAATGGCGTGAAAACTAAAAAATAGGTGTACTGTCGTACTTTAAGCTTGAGGCATGGATAAAGAATGCGCGTGAGGGAATTTGTTTTCACGCTATAGGATAGGCAACTCCCTATCTCGAGCGACAGCTTATTCTGTATATACTCTGTTACAACATCGGTTGTCAGCACGCGCAAAGCTGGGACTCTTTGTAATCTAGCCTTGCGCGTGCTGACAAGAGACAAAAAACTTCAGGATATTTTAAACGATTTTAAATCCTGAAGATCCTGAAGTTTTTTCTCTCTTGTCAGCACGCGCAAAGTTAGATTACATAGAGACCTAGCTTTGCGCGTGCTGACAACCAATGTTGTAACAGAGTATATACAGAATAAGCTGTCGTTCGAGATAGGGAGTTGCCGATCCTATAGCGTGAAAACAAATTTCCGCACGCGCATTCTTTATCCATGGTTGAGGTGTGCGAGGATTGAAGGATGCTGTGAAAACTAAAAAATAGGTGTGCTGTCATACTATAAGGTTGAGGTGTGCGGGGATTGAAGACTGCTATGAAAAACATGAAGATAGGTGTCTTGATACATTCATATCAAACTCAAATACGTAGTAAAAAGTTTTTGAACGATTTAAATTTGGCGCTTGAGTGGCTTGACTACCTCATTGGTCGAAAGGAATAAAAAGCGCTCGTCGCGGTAGACTCTCGAAGCTGAAAAGGTGTGCCTTTTAGTGTATTGCTAAGCCTTGGTATTTCAAGGGAAAATTGCCTTATGGTGCATGGCCGTTGTGAAAGTAGGTGTGCGCTGCGCGCACTTATAACAAGTGCGTCGCTTACGCGAAGCCTGGGCTTATTATAGGGATGGGTACCGGCAGAAGTATATAATACTTCTCTTCGAGAGAAGTGTACCACAAAGCTGGGTGAGTGTAACGTCACTCTTCCCAACATCGGAACACTTAGAGCAAGGTTACTAAACCGAATCACATACACGATAAATAGTTCCCTCATCATTACTCTATTAGCGTTTAAATATTTGGCAAGACGCGCTTGTGCAATTTGTCCCACGTCAAGACGAGGTTTGTGGGATGATTGCTGGGGATTTAGTGCCAAACAACTATTGAATTCACTTTACGGTGCGATGCCCATTTGTAGATTGATGAGTGGGAAAGCAAACTAAAAGGGTTAGCCTGGGAAGAATGACGTTACATAACTAAAGCGTTAAGAGGATACAGAGTGTCATCCTTCTTCTATTATCCCCTTCTGGTACCGGCTAAGGGAAAGGTGTAGGTGTGCAAGTTTTACCCGTTGTGAATGGGATGTTTGCCGGCATTGGGATCCTTTGATAGTGTAAGATCGAGGTGTGCTAGCTTTGAAAGAAGGTGTGAAAAACCAAAAGATAGGTGTGTAGATCATATTATTAGATCGAGGTGTGCCAGGTTGGAACTTGAAAAAAAGGTCTGAAAAACTAAAAGATATGGTGCGCTGTCAAATTATAATATCGAGGTGTGCTAGGATTGAAGAAATGTGAAAACTGAATAGAACCAGAAGGGGATAATAGAAGAAGGATGACACTCTGTATCCTCTTAATGCTTTAATTATGTAACGTCATTCTTCCCAGGCTCACCCTTTTAGTTTGCTTTCCCGCTCATCAAACTACAAATGGGCATCGTACTGTAAGGTGAATTTGGCACTAAATCCCCAACAATCATCCCACAAACCTCGTCTTGACGTGGGACAAAAATGCGCAAGTGCGTCTGGCCAAATATTTAATCGCTAATAAAGTAATGATGAGGGAACTATTTATCGCGTATGTGATTCGTTTTAGTAACCTTGCTCTAAATGATCCGATGTTGGGAAGAGTGACGTTACACTTACCCCGCTTTGTGGTACATCTCTCTCGGAGAGAAGTATTATATACTTCTGATAGAACTTAGTTTTGCCGCCTTGTGAAAAATTAGACAGGTGTGCTGGAATAGTAGAAGAAAAAGGTGTGCTAATATCGGAAGAGGTTGTGAAAGAAAAGACAGGTGTACTAGAATAGTAGAAGAAAAAGGTGTGAAAGAAAATACAGGTGTGCTGGGAATAGAAAACAAGGTGTGCTAGTATAGAAAGAGGTTATGAAAGAATCGACAGGCATGCTGGAATAGTACAAGAACTACTCGAAGCTTAAAATAAGCGAGAAACATTAATTTTTGGTTCCTTTACATTGAAAAATGACTTTGAACGATTTAAATTTGGCGCTTGAGAGTGGCTGGATTACACCATTGGTCTAAGTGAAATGAGCGCGCTACCTTGCGTTAGATTCTCGAAGCTGAAAAGGTGTGCCGTTTAGTATTTTGCTAAGCCTCGGTGTTCCACGGGTATTCCGAGCGAAAATTGCTTATGGTTCCTGGCCGTTGTGAAAGTAGGTGTGCGCGGCGCGCACTCATAAGAAGCGCCTCGCTTACGCGAAGCAGGGCTTTTCATAGGGATGGGTACCGGCGAAGGGCTTGCTCAAGTTCAGGCCGTTGTGAAAAGAAGGTGTGCCGGCGCGGATTTTCCAGCTGTCGCAAAACTTAAGCTAAGGATTACTTTACCGGGAAAGGAGAGAGTTTTTCGCCGGAGTGATAGGAGTTTTGCCGGCTTGTGAAAAAGTAGACAGGTGTGCTGGGAGTGTATGAGATAGGGGTGCTAGTATAGGAAGAAGTTGTGAAAGAATAGACAGGTGTTCTGGAATAGTGTAAGTAAAAGGTGTGCCAGTTGTGCTAGTATCGGAAAGGGTTGTGAAAGAAAGTATAGGTGTGCTGGGAGTAAATGAAAAAGGTGTGCTAGTATCGGAAGGGGTTGTGAAAGAAAGTATAGGTGTGCTGGGAGTAAATAAAAAAGGTGTGCTAGTATCGGAAGAGGTTGTGAAAGAATAGACAGGTGATCTGGAATAGTTTAAGAAAAAGTGTGCCAGGTGAGCTATCGGAAGGGGTTGTGAAAGAAAGTATAGGTGTGCTGGGAGTAAATGAAAAAGGTGTGCTAGTATCGGAAGGGGTTGTGAAAGAAAGTATAGGTGTCCTGGGAGTAAATAAAAAAGGTGTGCTAGTATCGGAAGGGGTTGTGAAAGAAAGTATAGGTGTCCTGGGAGTAAATAAAAAAGGTGTGCTAGTATCGGAAGAGGTTGTGAAAGAATAGACAGGTGATCTGGAATAGTTTAAGAAAAAGTGTGCCAGGTGAGCTATCGGAAGGGGTTGTGAAAGAAAGTATAGGTGTGCTGGGAGTAAATGAAAAAGGTGTGCTAGTATCGGAAGAGGTTGTGAAAGAAAAGACAGGTGTGATGGGATAGTACAAGAACGACTTGAAGCGTAAAATAAGCGAGAAATATTAGTTTTTGGTTCCTTTACTTGAAAAATGAGTTTGAACGATTTAAATTTGGCGCTTGAGAGTGGCTGGATTACCCCATTGGTCTAAGTGAAATGAGCGCGCTACCTGGCGTTAGATTCTCGAAGCTGAAAAGGTGTGCCTTTTCCTAAGCCTTGGCACGCCGCCTTGAGTCGACGGAGTCGACGGGGAAACGAGTCCCTCCCGTACCGGTTGTGAAAAGAAGGTGTGTCGGCGCGGCCGCGGATTTCCAACTTACGCGCTTCGGTCTTTCTAGGAATATGTTTTTTTTTAGGATTTTAATAAAATAAATTCGTTCCTTCATGTTTTTGTTGATTTCATTAAAATAAGTGTGTACCGGCGGTGTTAGTTGACTTACTTCAGTGCTTACTTTAATGCTTATGTTAATTCTTTGTATTTGCGGGAATTAGCAGTGTGATAAACAACACTAACTAGTTTTTAGTATGTGCGGGGGGCATATTGCATTGTGATAAAAAACGACTTTTGAAAGGCGATGCGAAATAGGTATTTTTAGGCGTTGTGAAAAGTGTGCTGTTGTGAAAGGTGTGCCTTTTAGGGTCCATCGCGCCAAATATTCCTCGAAAAAAAAATAACCCTAGAAAATCCACCCGAGCCTAGGCTTAGTAATTTCACTCATCATCGCGATAACTCGAAATTTAATTGTAATTAACCATTTAATAATTTACCGCCTGATATTATACGCCTATTATCATCAGCGTATTCTAATTAACGAATTAGGTTTAGCCAATTACGCTTAACTAAGTGTAAGTTTGTCATAAGTGACGTTTTATAAAAAGACACTTGTATTGAAAATCACCAATTGGTACACTTACCACGTGCTTGAACTTGGGGTGTATGGTTTTCGACGTATTTCGCCGCCTCTAATAACATATCCAAACTCATGGTTTAATCAAATTTTTACACCGAGGAGCCGACTATTTAAATGTTTGGGGGTGTAATTAACATAGACCAAACTAAAGAGTATTATAAACAGAGTTTCACGATTCACGTACGCGTTTTAAATGCGCGGATGTAAAGCCAATATGGCGCGAACGTAATGGAACGTTGCGTTTCGCAGGAGGATCAAAACATTCCACGCAAAAAACCAGTCCCCAAGACCACGTGGTCAATTTGATTGACGTCTAGCCGGCGAAGCACGTGCTTGCTACAGCGCGTACCTGTAAAATTTTATATCGAGTCTTTTTCGGCAAATTTTCATCAGATTTTCCGCATAGTTTTCAAGCTTACAAGATTTTACCAAATGAACGTGTACTTTTGAAATTACTAATAATGTTAAATTAGTTTATAAAACACTTTTCAGTAAGTGTAGTTGGTAACTCGACGGGATTAAAATGAGGGTGAACAACAAAATAAACAAATAAAACTACGAATTTTTAGCTTTTATTACAATAATAACAAAAGTTCACCACCTCGACCGCGGTACC
This sequence comes from Phalangium opilio, assembly GCF_054372755.1. Lineage (NCBI taxonomy): Eukaryota > Metazoa > Arthropoda > Arachnida > Opiliones > Phalangiidae > Phalangium > Phalangium opilio. The sequence continues at coordinate 1,750,497 of NW_028324189.1, forward strand.
ACTGGCAGTGGCTTCCAATGACTTTTCAGATATGCACCGGAAAAGGCTAGGCCTATATCGGCTGTTCCAATAACTACCGCCACCCAAATTTTAATCCAAAACTGCCAAATTTTATTTAGGCTTAACGCGCTTTAAATATTATTAGTAATCACATGAATGTCATTCTGTAATGAAAGTATATTGAATTGTTTTTAAATTATTTTTTTTTTGTCTCATAACGTGAAGTAATCAGTAGATAAATTGGGACTATTTTATCATCAAGGCCATTTACGGCTCATGAGGCGTGGCTTATGACGTCAACCAAGAAAATCGAACACGTTTGTCGCTATACACGTGTTCGAAAGACAGACAGATTACAAAGGTCGCCGCCAGAGAAATAAAAACCAATCAGGGAGCTCGATGCTACTGAAACCAGACAATGACGTAATCACCGCGCCCAGATGGAGGGGGAGGGGTTAACGGGTCAAATGCCATGTGCTAAATGTTTTTAAGGTTAGGGTTTGTTTACAAGTTAACTATAAGCCAAAGTTTTTTGACTCAAATGATGGAAAAAACTTAAAAATTTAAATTAAACCAATATAAATGTTAAATAACGCTTAAATTCGATCCAATTAAGTGTAATTAAACATGACAGTAGCTTCCAGTTCACCATTTCAAAGTTTGAAAGGGTTTGCAGCCAGTCAACCTCCGCTTCTGGTGTTTACAATATGCATTTTGGCATTTGGAGTGACCACAATTATGTTAGCATTCATTGTAAGAGGCTCAGAACTACCAAATCCCGATATAGATATGGTAAATTACTTAATAAAGCTAAGCCTATTTTGAAAATTACACAGTCCTACTCGTTTTACGTAGGATTGGAATGTTTTCTTAAACCATCTATCGGAGTTAAATATGTGCGTTGATATCAACAACGCCACAAAACATCATGAAAAAGCTAATAAAAAGACCCAAATGCTTCAACCCAATTCCAAAATCGCCCTTTCTTTGACAAATTCCTCAAATTTAAACTCTTCTATGACAATTTCTGAGACACCTCCGGGTGAAAAGAGTTTGAGCGAAATTCTGGATGATATATCTCAATTGCAATCTTCCAGTGACAAAAGCCCTTACGTCAATCTTACCAAACACATACTAGTGCCTCTTAAATTTGGCCCTGATCTTTTACGCCTACCCAGTTCCATAAAATGGTTGAAAGGTTCAGTAACTGGGAGGCAGTTAGGTTTACATGGTACATAATTTTCTTTTTAAGTAGAGGTGTGAGGGTAGTGATTTTTCAATTTCCAATCAGGTTTGGGCAATCAAAAATATTGTTCACGGGTAATAGAGAGCTTTCAGATGGGATAGTAGTACGTCACACCCTTCCTGTTCTGGTAGCCATATTGGGTGGTCTCAGCTTCATTTCCGCTTTAAACCCACCAATATGGCAGCGTCACGTCTCAGCTCCTCCTCCAATTGAAAGCTCTCTATAGGGACTTGGCAATTCGAAATTAACTCCGCCCCCAGCGCTATAAGCCCCTCCTCCTAGTATGTTTTTTAGCACTAGTGGAAGGGAGCCTGTTGCATGACGTAGTACTGCCAAGTCCCTATTAGGCTTAACCCAAAAATGGTTGTCGGGTATTAAAGGTTGGGCGGAATAGTTATGGGGGTGGTACCCAAAATGTTTTGGGTAATTAGGGTTAAATAGATACTTCCTTCAAAAATTCCCTTAAGTACACTATTTTAACAGTTATATATCTCAATTCCAGGTTCTTCAATGTATGGTCTTTCCTAATTTCTTTCTTTCTAACTTTTTGTTCCCCTTTATCCATCTTAACCCTTACTACCACAGAACCTTATAACCTTATGGCAACTAAATTTCACCTTGAAACAGTGTTTCACCATACAGTCTTCGAAACTGGACAGTGGGTGGTCCCCCTTTCACCTCTGGTTCCTATTTTCTCTACCCGCGAATAACCCGACAACCTGTTTCAGCTTGACACGGGTAATTGGGGGGGGGGGGGGGGGAGTAATCTGTTTCAGCTTGACACGGGTAATTGGGGGGGAGGGGGGTAATCTGTTTCAGCTTGACACGGGTAATTGGGGGGGAGGGGGGTAATCTGTTTCAGCTTGACACGGGTAATTGGGGGGGGAGGGGGGTAATCTGTTTCAGCTTGACACGGGTAATTGGGGGGGAGGGGGGTAATCTGTTTCAGCTTGACACGGGTAATTGGGGGGGAGGGGGGTAATCTGTTTCAGCTTGACACGGGTAATTTGGGGGGGGGGGAGGGGGGTAATCTGTTTCAGCTTGACACGGGTAATTGGGGGGAGGGGGGTAATCTGTTTCAGCTTGACACGGGTAATTGGGGGGAGGGGGTAATCTGTTTCAGCTTGACACGGGTAATGGGGGGGTATTTTTATTATGGAGTAGCTCGATACCCTCACACCCCTAGTTTTAAGCCTAAATTATATCATGATTATAATAACTAATGGTTCAAATTTCAGGCAAATCTTCAAAACAAACTCTAAGTGTCAGTGTATTTATCCCTTCCCATAATCGAAAGAGTTTTGCTGAAAAATGTCGTTTGAATGAAAATGATTGTGAATTACAACTGAATGTTTGTTTACTGTTCTTTGGGCCATCTAATCTCTTCCCCAAAACTAGGTAATTGGTGCTAAATTAGTTTAAAACCATTTAGAAATTCTAAATTACCAATTTTTCAACAGAGAACCTCAAAAATGTAGTATGGGAAGGTTAGGCGCAACTCGTAAACCCGTAAACTTTGTTTTCCAAAGATCAGAATCAACGCAAAAATATTGCACTGGAAAAACTCCACTCAAAATGGGATATTCATCAAGACCCGACTATACCGTTATGCTCAGCCCAGTAATACAATAACTTTAGGAGGTTAAATTTAGTCTACTTTTGACCTATTTTTCTATTTTTTTTTTTCAGAGTGACAGATCTCTTGTAAATTTGCATCTTATGCATACCAGTTACTTTCTGTTTGTAATTGTGGTCACCATGCTTTGTTACGCCTTAGTTCGTAGCCATTTTCGTAGCGCTAAAGCTTTTGTAACTTCTGAGAAAGTTAATGTTTAAATTCTATTTCTAACCTACATACTTATTTAAAGTGTGCCAAAATTATATTCCGTTAACGATTAAAAAAAAGATGTAGATGTAAATATAAGTTATTTGTTTGTGTAATGTAATGTTTACCTTTTTAATAAATATCTTTTCACTAAAACAAATGCGCATGCGCAAATACGTATTTTTTATTTGAGCCAAAAGATAATTAATTAAAAATATTATTAATTTGTATTATACATACTTAAAAAAAAATAATTACAAAATAAATCTTTCTTCGTTTAATAATCATTTCATGAAATGCATTTCTTTTAACGTTAAAAAATGCATTACCGCGCTCAAATTTTGGGTTTAGCTGAGACATTAGAGCTTAATTGTTTTCCAAACTGAGAAATCACTAACTAGTAACTAATTAAGCCAAATTAATAATTATGCCAATTCAATCATTAATTTCAAATATTTAAATTAAAAAAGGTCTATTTAACGAACATATTTCTTGGAAAGACTTTGATATTTATTACTATTAATTATATTTAACTGACTAGCATAGAAAATTAATATTTATATTATAAAATAAACATTTAAAAGATTCAGTAAGAAATCAAAGTTTTTGAGAGATTTAATTAAGTTTACCAGAGTTTAAAAAATGATCTAATTAAGTAATCATCTAAATTAAATATATTTTGAAAGAATAAAAAAAAAGAGACAGAGATACCATAGAGCCCCCAAAAATTAAGATCTATAAAAAAGTTTCCCCAAAAAAAATAGAATAGAAAAACTTCAAGGTATTTATAAGATAAACTCGGAAACTTTATATAAATTTAGCAACTTAAAATAAAATAATGCGCGCTTTTGCCCTTTTCTTTGATTCATGTCAAAACTGTTCTGGAATTTTCGCTAAAAATTATGTGGGCATTCATTAAATGTTTTGAATTTTTGATCTACACTTGAAGCTGGCCTAACAAATGAAAATAACTAGCTTCAGCCTTTGCAACAACAGTTTCATAGGTAAAAACAACAAATAAAAGTCACAAAACGATCATATTTTACACTTCCAAACAACGAACGAGAGATCTTTATCTATGATGAGGAAATGGTTTTGCCCTGAAAAAACAGGTAACACCAATTCAGGAAGCTTTCCAACAATTCCGAGCGTGCTAATAATCATATAAGTCTTGCCAAGCGGCCATTTTGAATGTTACATCGCCATAACGTATTAGCCTACCCGGTACCGCCATTTTTAATGTTAAATCCCCATTGGGCACCACTTAAGCCTTGCCAAGCGGCCATTTTTGATGTTAAATCCCCATTGGGCACCACTTAAGCCTTGCCAAGCGGCCATTTTTAATGTTATATCCCCATTGGGCATCACTTGAGCCTTGCCAAGCGGCCATTTTTAATGTTAAATCCCCATTGGGCATCACTTCAGCCTTGCCAAGCGGCCATTTTTAATGTTATATCCCCATTGGGCATCACTTGAGCCTTGCCAAGCGGCCATTTTTAATGTTATATCCCCATTGGGCATCACTTGAGCCTTGCCAAGCGGCCATTTTTAATGTTAAATCCCCATTGGGCATCACTTGTGCCTTGCCAAGCGGCCATTTTTAATGTTAAATCCCCATTGGGCATCACTTAAGCCTTGCCAAGCGGCCATTTTTAATGTTAAATCCCCATTGGGCACCACTTAAGCCTTGCCAGGACGCCATTCGCAACAAAGCCACGCGGACAAACGAATTTAAATATAAATTTATACTTACTGTCTGCCATTTTTTATCCTATAAGTATTATAAAGTTCATCTTCGGAATCACTTGAATCTTTGTAATCATTATCTGCCAGCAGATGTTTCCTCGATCCGTTAGTTTTTGGATTTTCTTCATCATCATCGTAATCCGTAAATAATCCCTTGGCATTATCCATCCGATAAAAACCTAATCTATTATTCCTTCTGCGTAATAACAAGGCATAAACGCAGAGAGATCCAACGAGAATAATTAAAACTATCGTTCCTGTGTAGAAAATTAATAGATTAACGTTAATCACCCGCTACAAAACTAAATTAATCAAGTTACCAATTCCTAAAACGAATAAATGTTTCGAAACCCCGGCGATTCTCGAATCCTCTTTCAATCTAAAGTCAACTACACTCATTTCACCCTGATAGACTTTAACAAGCTGAAATATGTCGATGTTAAGTTAGTTGAATCAATTAAAATTAATCTAATTAAGTATTACTTTTGTCACTGGGAAATATCCGGAAGCGGAAACGGTAACCGCGTGTTCACCTTCAACCAAAATTCGGATGAAACTTCCGTCATCTCTAGTGGCAACAACGCGATTTGAATGACGAACAGAAATTGAAGCCATTGGTATTGGATCCCCAAATATATTTAAAACTAATCCTTTAACTCCTTGATGCGCCTTTTGAAAAATACGGTTATTAATTAGCCTTATTCCTGATCAGCGCCATCTACCCATAGCGGTGACTTTGAGAACTACTGTAAGCGGCAAGCCAATCAGATGTCGCTAAAATCTGGTGACGTCATTTTTGGTAAGACCCGAGAGTGCCAGTCAGTGACGTCACCAGATTTTAGCGACATCTGATTGGCTTGCCGCTTACAGTAGTTCTCAAAGTCACCGCTATGGGTAGGTGGCGCTGATCAGGAATAAGGCTAATTAGGCCTAATTAAACCAGTTTAAATTAAATTAATCCATTCCTAACTTACATCGACTATCATTTGCCAAAAGGCAACTTTATTATTAGACCATACGGAATAAAGTTGATCAGCCGGAGGACTCGAACAACAATCAATATAAACATCCAAGCTAGATATTCCTAAAGCTTCGTAGCAAAATTGCTAAGTAAATAAGTAAACAAACAAACTGAAATTAAACAATCACCATCATTGTGTATTAAAGTTAAACCTTATCATATTACCGATAACGTTCCATTGCTTGACACAGTCTCTTTACTTCCTTGACAATTACTCGCGGCTGGTTTCAATTTACCATTAGCTTCAACGTAGGAATTAGCAATCGATTTAAAAACAGCCAAATCGAGATCATCCATTAAATTTCTCGAAGGATAATCAATTCTCAAATCTCCCGCCAATAATGAAATAACCAAAGTTGGGGAAATCTGTTTCAACCACTTCTTAACGGACTCGACTTCGAGTGGAGAAACATTGGAAGACGCGAAGGAATTAAGTAAATCCATATTTAAGGCGTTATTCCTTCCTCTAGGATCATTACAAGTTCCAGGAATGGCGGCGTCCATTCCATCAGGGTTCATAACCGGCAACATAATGATATTTGTTCTTTGAACCATTTCAGTGACGGAATTATCCCAATTATACCGAACCAGAAGAAAGCTAGCCATTTGATACAATACTTCGCTGGTAACTAAATCGTTTCCGCGAATTCCGGCTATAAAAACGACAGTTGGGACATTTGCCTTCGAACTTGTTGAACCGGATGACGTAATTTCGATAGCAAACAGATCCTTATTGCTGGAAGTACTTCCAATACTGTAAAATTTTGAAAGGGCTGGGAATTGTTGCGATAAGGATTTCAAAGCCTCGCTAAGTTTATCGTAACCGCGGTAATTCAAGTTCTGCTTTTGAGAATCTAAAATGCTAGCTAATTGAAGTTGTTCTTTAGCGTGGATGGTAACGGTTAATGACTTCTTTTCGTAACCATTTGCAGTCACTAAAATAATCATTAGAGAATGATTAATTAATTAAAGTCCTGTAATAACAATAATTACTGTGAAATTTGTAAGTTCCTGGTGCTAGGAATACGTGGAAATAACCGCTACTTTGATCTACTTCAATTTTACGATGTGAATCTTCCAAGTTAATGGAGATTCCATTAATAGGTTTCAAGTTTTCATCCATAACTCGACCTTTCACCCCTGAAGTTAATTAAAGTTTAATTAGGTTAATTAAATTTAAACACCACCAGAAATTAATTAAAACCCAAAACCAACCCGTCCTCGCGTTTTCTAAGAAGTTCAGGATTGGTTCCAAATTATCCATCCATATATTTGGTAGTTCTGAACTGTTTGGATAGGCGCAGCAGTAAATGTGGGCGTGAACCTTTTTAAATAAATAATTTAATTAAATTAAATTAACATTAGAAGTTAATTAAAATTACGTTGAAGTAACTATAAGCCTGGCAAAGCTCACTTGATTGTTCATTTCCACTAAGCATTAATTATCAACACAATACAAAATAAATAAATACACTTGCTGACAAAAGTTAAAGCACCGCACGATAAGTAAAATCTACCACTTTATTTCTTACCAATAACGAACTAGATTTCTGAAAAACGTAGTCTCGGAATGAAAGATATCCCGGTGGATCTACAGATTCAATTTCTTTTCCGCGATGGCAACCTTCGCTTTTATTTAAAAGTTTGTGATGTTCCGTTAATGTTGAAGTCAGCAAGTTAATAGCTGCTGAATCAACTTTAGAGCCATCATGATGATCAACACTAAATAATTAAATTAATTAATAAATAAATAAACATTATTAAACTAAATACTTACTGTACAGCCAAATTTCCGCTGTTAATACTAAGAGCAACTGGATATTTATAAATATTCCAATTATATTTTAAAGACTCGATAAGTCCATATTTCCCGTCATTTTGGGGTCCAAATTTTCCCTCATAACTCGTAACGTTTTCAGGGCAAGTTCCCTCAATTGCAGTCGCGAAACCTTTATCATCCAATGTTGGGAAGACGTGAATCTCCAATGAATGTAGAATTTCCATCACGCGTGGATTTTTCATTTTATAAGCTGTTTAAATTTAAAAAAGTAGTTAATCTTATCCAACTTAACGTCTACCAAGGTCTTAATAGTTAAAACCAACCTTGAACTATATTTCTTAGTAATCTAACTAATATTTCTCGACCAACAGCATTAGCGCCTTGCAAACCTCCCAATAAAGCAACTTTGGTCTTAGGTTGCTCGTTCTTAGTTATCTGTTAATTTAGAGCTCATTAAAAAACGAAAGAAATTAGTAATGATGTTAAAAACATACATTAGGATTAATTATAACAAACTGCAACTCCATTTCACCACTAACACCCGGATTCATCAAAGTTCTCATCAATTCCGGGTTTTCTTTCGCCATTTTCCTTAATGTTGAATGCAATTCTTCATTTGTTAGGTATTTCTCATCCAAGTTTTCAACAATTCCATAATCTTGGTCCATGGACCATTGATTATTGACAGAGATTAGCGTGAAATTTTGTACAGTAGCGGAACCTTCTGTCACTGTAACCATATGACTCGTGTTCGCGTGACCAGGATGGCTGACAGTGACGTGATAAGTTCCGGGAAGAAGTAATCTCCAATAATCTCCATAGAGGTAGGAGGTAACATCGTGTTCAATCCCTTGGACATGGATTGTTGCGTTTGCAATTGATTCTTGTTTGCTGTTGACGATGAAACCTTTCAAGCCAGTATGAACTGTATCCATAAAGGCAATAAGGGACTTTTTATTTTCTTGCCAATATCGCGAAAGTTCGGTTGCAGCTGGGTATTTATGGCAACCAACTTCAATTGTAAGTGCAAAGCAATTGCTATGCAAGTAATTCCAATCTTGCATACCTCCTAAGTATGCAAAAAAAATCCCCATTGAACCCCTTTAAACTAATAAGGATTGTTGAAAAGATTAATTTTAAACTGACCAGGTACACTGTACCACATTGCACCATTAGTTATGCCTTGGTCAAAATGCTCGCCTAATTTTCCTCTAGCGCATGGAATATTTACATACATTCTTTCGTTATTCTTTATTAAAAACCATAAAATTTAATCATTTTTATTGATTGTACACTCAATTATAACCTTAGTTTGAGAAACTAGACTTGGCTTTGAAAAATAGGTCAAAGTAGGCTTAGCTTCCCAAAGTCAACATTGAAAAGTAGACCAAAGTAGGCTTAGCTTCCTATAGTCAACCAGTGTTGTTCTTGGTAATACAATTGTACTTTTTTAGTACATTTTAAAGTCTTCAGTACGAAGAAAAGTACGATTTGATGTTTGAAAGTACATTTTCAAATACAATTTTTTAACATTAGCGTCTATGGGACGAAAATTACGCAGCTAGATGGCGCCAAAAGCCTTTCGTTGAGGGGGACGGAAATTTTAATACCCCCCCCAAGGGGCGAAAACCCTCCCATTGCTTGAAAAATAGACCAACGGTAGGTCTAAGCCTTTCTCAAACTAAACGGGAAACCACTTGAGGTTCCTAAACGTATCCTTACCTTGGAATAAACTAGGGCCAAGTGTTTAAACAATTCATCATCGGGAGATTTACTATAAATACTATCCTTATTTTGTGGATTATCATCATAGGGATAATTGGCCACTAAAGAACCTCCGTGCAAATTTGCAGAGAGAACAAATGGATATGATAGAATCCAATCCATGATAGCTTTCGTTTCTGGTTCCTGAACCTTATTATTTTCATCAGTAATGAATTGATCAGGAAAATTTCTATTCAAATCCACATTATTTGCATTTGTACGTCCTCTTGAACTTTGAAAATCCCCTTGTTTGGATTTTTCATAGCCATCAGGATTCATGGAGGGCATAATATGAATTCTAGTTGTATCAATAAGTCTAGTAATATCAGGATTACGTTGATAATTCTCCGTTAAGTATTTAATCAACAGGATAAGCAGTTCTTTTCCAACTACTTCGTTTCCATGCATATTTCCTATGTATTTGAATTCCGGTTCCCCTGGTTCGTGAATTCCAGGATTGTCTGATATTTCAAGGACATAAAGTTCCCTGCCTTGAACGGACTTTCCAACACTATATAGACGAGTAAAGGCTGGATAAATATGGGCAGTTTCTTCTAAGAATTCTTTCATTTCATTATAATGATGGTGTTTAAATTCGGGAGTGAGGACAAAGTCCTTTTCAGTTGAAGTTGGAGACAGAGTTGTGGTTGATGTGGTGACTTTTTCAGGGGTTTTGGGTGCTTCAGTTATACTATTGGATTCTAGTTTAATATCAAGCCATGTTGGTTGACTTGATTCAATTTTTACAGAACGTTTCATTGGCTTGTATCTAGACATTAAATAAGTATCGAGACCCCATTTCACTTTTTCTTAAAGTAGATAAGTACTCGCTTAAAACTTACCCATAGGCTTTAAACTCAATCTCATAATCTCCTGGTAACAAAAGTCTCCAAAATTCTCCTTTATCAGTAGAAGTTACAGAGTGTTTGTTACCAACTACATTAACCAAGACAGCTTCGAGTCCTTTGCCAGTAACAGAATCAACAATGACACCTTTAACTCCCATATGAACATGCTCCATGTAAGTAAGTAAGGCCTCCTTATTTCTGTTCCATTCCATCTCTAAATCCTTTGTCCAAGGATATTTGCAACATGACAATTCCAAGGTAATCTCGTAGCAATTACTATGAACGTAATTATAGTCTTGCATCCCTCCTGGGACATCGTACCATTGAGCACCATTTGTTATGCCATGATCAAAGTTATCACCTTCGCAATTTGGCCCATTCTTCATCAGGTCATTGTTATCAGCGTATAAATGGGCCAAATGTTTGAATAAAGCGTCATCGGGTGATGGACTAATTACTCCAGACATGTTATGCATCTTAGAATCATCAAAGGGGTAACTAGCAACTACAGAACCCCCATGAAGGTTAGCTGAGAGCACGAAAGGGTTGGAAACTATCCAGGACATAACAGCCATTGTTTCTGGTTCCTTGTCATCTAATGCCTGAGACTTTTCATCAAATTGATCGGGGAAGTTACGATTCAGATCTTTTTCATGGGCATTTTCGCGACCAGATATTGCTCCACTTCCTATACAATCCCCTTCAATTGCCATTTCAAATCCATCGGGATTCATAGATGGGAGTAAATGTATTTCGGTACTATCAACTATCTTCATTACCCTCGGATCTTTCCCGTAGTTATCCAGCAGGTATTTTGCTAAAGTTAACACCAGCTGCCGACCTAAAGCTTCATTCCCGTGCATATTCGCGACGTATTTGAACATTGGTTTGCCAATATCTCTTTTATGTACGTTTGCGCTTATTTTCAAAACCCATAACTCCTTATTATGTACACTCTTACCGATACTATAGACTTTCGCCAGATTTGGATGATCCGACTCTAAGCCTTGGAGAAAATTTGTCATGTTATCATACTTCATATAATAAAAGGGAAGATTGGTGTTTTTTTCGCTTGTCGATTTCGATTCGATTATCGCGAAACTAAACGCGATTAATATCACAGTTAATTTTAAGGCCTTCATTTTAATTATTTCTTTAATTAATAGAAATGGGATGCCACATAAACGCGAACACGAAGGCCGCGACGCCATTTTTAAATGAACGAAATAGTAGTAGTAACTACGGCCGACTTCAATAATTTTTTAACCATAATACGACAAAAACAAACTGGCCGTTTTACTCCATAGCCCACTCGATCACGCAGTAGCTACGGTCCTGACCAGCGTGGGAAATAAGGCGGTGGCACAGGGCAAATGACCAGTTTAAAAATTGCCTGGACCAGTTTAAAAATTAAATCGGAGGGGGGTCAGTGGTCCACGGGACCACTAAGAAAATTCAAGGGTTTCCAGAGTCCAGACATCAGCTAATATATTTTAATTATCGACTTCTTCAATTTAGCAGACGACGCGCCCCGGTCAGTGGTCATGGACTAGTTTATTTATTCCAGGCCAGAAGGGACGCTGGCCCAATGTCCAGTTTCAAAAAATCCTTATTTCCCACCCTGGTCCTGACTCTCCAGTCTGGGAAATAAGGATATTTTTTAAACTAGTCCTTGGGACCAGTGACTCCCCTTAGTGTCCTAAATAATAAACTGGTCTCTGGAGTGGTCCCAGCCTTTCTTCTCCTATAGATTTGCGATTAATAAACTGGTACCGAGGACCAATAACCTCCACTTTTTGAATTAAAAAACTAGTCCCAAGCAATTAATAAACTGGTTTTGGACCAGAGGAAGTGTGCTTTTTCCCAGACTGGTCCTGAGCAGGGCCGAAAATAAGCACAGGACACTGGACATTGTCCAATAAAATTTTAAAATGTCCTATAATTTTTGTAAAAACTAAGGGGGTCAATGGACGTTTTGACCAATAAAAGTTTTGATAGCTTGACTATGATGGAACACTATTTTTGCACACTCCAGTGGACAATGTCCTATAAGATTTTTTTCTTATTTCCGGCCCTGATCCTGAGCTAAAGTGAGCGGTAGAACCAAGGAGGATTTAGTTATTAGAGTAGAAAACATTTTTTTATTCAAGTTTAATCCATTTTAATACATTTAATTATTAATTTCTATAAATATTTTGGCTGTTGGTACTTGATCCGCAATTTCTTGCAAAGGAATAACCAATTCCTTGAAGAAAAATATAAAGAAAATACTTAAAATTAAGTCTATTTTAGGCCTAATAATAATAATAATAATAATAATAATAATATTACCTTGAATGTTTCGGGGCAAGATTTTTTTAATAAAATTAAACATTTTTTACACTCATTAATTAGGATTTCATTGGTTTCCTTTGATCTTTTGGGGAATTCCTCTTTTGAAGAAATATCATATAAAAGTCTAGCTACCACCTTAACAATTGATTCCGCGTGATTTTCAATTCTAAAGTAGAATGAATATTCAAGGAATTAATAAAAAAATTATTAATTAACTTAATTAGCTCTTTTAATTACCTAGGCCAGGCAACTATGATTAAATTTTGAAGAGCTTTAAGCACCAAAATTCTAGATTGCTCATTTGGTCCCTTATATGTTGAGAGATATTCAAAAATAACTCTTAAAGTTCTCTGTTAAATTAAGTTAACGTTATAAAAATTGTTTCAATCTTAAAATTCATAGAAATTAATGTTAATTTCACCATTAATTACCTGAAAATGTCTAAGAATTGTAATCCCGAGTTTATCAATGAAAACAGGCAATAACTTAGAGTAAGAATCAATCACGTTTAACTTTGATTCCATTTCAGCCATTCTTAAAAGTTGACTGTAAACTTGGTCTAATTTCCCTGGCTAATAAATTGAAAATTAATTATTATAATTAAACTATAATTAAGCTAATTAATTAATATACCTTTTTATTTCTATCAGCTCGATTTGCATCCTTCTCTAGCCCTGATATAAGCAGTAATAGACAAGAGTAAACTCTGTCAATAATGTCAGTTTCTTTAGAGTAACTAAGTCTAAACAGAGCGGAGTAAAAAACCTCCGATAAACCATTCCAAGTTAACATTGTTATGGGCTAAAAGTAAATTAAATTAATTACTTAATAATTAAACAAGTTAATTAAAACTAACTTACACTATTTTTAATGAGATATTCCGTGCATTCAATTCCTAATAATTGATTTTCAAGTTGAAAATCATCCAGAAATAAAAGAATCGGAGGAATTAGGTCTGGGATAACTTTAGGCATAAATTGGTACTGGAAATTAATTAAATTAAATTAAAGATTAACTTAAAAGTACATTTATTAGGAATTAATTTTAAACATTACTGGAATAGATAAAAGAAGCCATTTAAATATCTGTGGGCTTGAAGGATTTCTTTTCCATTTCTCTCGTGTTAATGATGGTTTTAATTTATCGAGAACTCTTTGGACTAATGTTGTTTTATCAGACGTAGATTTTATCAGTAAGTTAGACAGACTGTCAAGCCCCTCATGAAGGAGTATTTTACCAAGTAAAGCTATTTATTATTTAATTGGTGTTCTCAATTGTGAAATAAAATCAAACTTACATTTTTGTTGCTGAACACATTCCTTATTTGACCATAAAAATAATTGGTGATGAGTTCCACATAGTAGGATTATAGGCTCGTACACCGTAATTAATTTGTGATTGTTTAAGTAATTTGTTTTCTCGAAAATCAAGTTTAAACATTGGAAACATTTTACAACTATCGGAGAGAAACCTTTGAAATCTTTTTCCTCAAAATCTTAATTTAAGAGTGAAACTAATGTAAATGGGCTGATACTTAATTTAATTTGGGTTTAATTAATTGTTATTAATTACCTCGATTTAAATCGTAAGGAAACTCCCTCACTCTCGCAATTTTGCACAATAAGTTGATTAACTCTTCCAGATTGAGAGATTCCGCATCATACGCAATTTCCGCAACTTCATTGATGGAATTCAAATCCTCTAATAAACTACACAACGGTTGGGACTAAAACGTTAAATACATAATTATAATACCAAAGTTACAGTTAGATTAAACTCGTAATTAATTTTAATTTAATTAACTTACTAATTTACTTAAACAAGTATAACTTTTTAAAACTGACAGATGCCTGTTAAAATCTACCGCCATTTTTAAAGTTTGACCCCGTGACCTCTTATCTTTTATTTCAACCAATAAGAACTCGCAAATAAAAAAGGCGCCAAAGTTCACGTTGCAATTACCTCATGCGTGGGGTGTGATAGTGAATGAACAGCGATAATTATGAATATAAAACTAAATAGGATACATTGACTGTCAATGTTTAGTTGATTTAATTAATTACAATAACATTAATTTTTTAACTTTAAAATGAGTCAATCAACGCAAGATTTATGGGGAGAAGCTACGGATAGTGATTTAAACTTATGCGCAATGGCTTTAGACAATTTTGAAAAAGGCAAAGAAGAAAATAATTTACCTGAGGTTGAAATTGAAGATTTGGTCTTACCAGCACCACGTCCAGCGAGAATGAGGTATCGTCGTACATTACTGATGGTTACGGATTTTGTTAAACAATCCTGGTGCGAGCAAGCGATGGAATATGATACCATCAAACCCATTGAAGAAAAAATACTTGAAATTGAGCCAGTACACATTGAGGTTGGAAGGTCAATTCACTTAGCCCGTGGTACGAAACTCTGGTCCTATAATTTTGTAGGCCTAAATTCCTCCATTCTTTAATATAAATAATATAAACCTAACTTAATTTAAAACATTTTCAGAGCTGGAAGTTTCAAAGAAAGTTCTAGTTAAAACCGAATCACGCGAAGATAAATTTGCAATAAAAATTATAAACATATTGCATATGATATTTGGTTTTCTAAATTTAAGAATTTGTATAGTAAGAGAGGTCCCAATCTTTGGAATTCCGTACGACTCGAATATTTACGTCACAGGCATTATAGACGAAATTAGATTTGACCCTACCAACTTTAAAATCACTTTAGTCGAATTAAAAACGCGTACTGTTAATAACGTACCATCGGAAAACATGGCCAAAGGACATCACCTTCAAGCTATGCTGTATAAATACCTATTTAACAACTTAATACGCAATAAAATAAGTAAAAACGATATTCAATTCCACATGAGGTTAAACTTAACGAAAGAACTCAGTCCCCAAATAATAGAACATACTAAAACGTATTCCGAACCTTTAACCAAACCGCCGTCAAATTTAGACGAATTATTGGATAAATTATTCGTAGCAGCCGCACCTATGCCTTTAATTAGTAAATTATTAATTGAGTATCGTAATCAAGGAGATAATTCGTTAATTGGTTATACGGAAGTAAGGAAAGATGAAATTTGGTTGGAGGAAACCATGAATCATTATTGTAAATTCTGGAAAATGGAACGAGAATTAGAAGGAGTCACTTTACAAGATGTTTGGAAGTGCAATAAATGTTGTTATATCGAAAAGTGTGAATGGAGGCGTAAAAAACACGAAGAAATTACTGGAATTAAATTAAACGCGAATGAAATTAATCCTGTTCCTTCAACAAGCTCGGAAATTATTTTAAAATAATTAATACTTTTA
The DNA here is from genome assembly GCF_054372755.1 of Phalangium opilio. Classification (NCBI taxonomy): domain Eukaryota; kingdom Metazoa; phylum Arthropoda; class Arachnida; order Opiliones; family Phalangiidae; genus Phalangium; species Phalangium opilio. The sequence goes on from NW_028324189.1 coordinate 1,766,381, forward strand.
TATTTATATTTACACTTATTTTAATCATGAAGCAATCATAAGCCAATACAATTAGTTGCTGTAAGTCTTCATGATATAATAATAAAAAAAAATGTAATATTTTTAAAAACAATTAAAAATCTTATAAAGAAAATTGTGCGTTTTCCAAATTATTATTATTATTATTGGTTTTTCAACATCTTTCAAAAACTTTATACAAATCGGGCAAATTTGCGACTTGTAAAATACTAGAATCTTCGGAGAATTTTTTAGGCGGTAATAAAACTTTTTTGAAAGCAGAATAAATCAAATGTTCAACTGTCCATTTCCAAGCTGGTTCCTTATCCCCCGAATTTTCATCGTCTTTATCCTTAAATTTAATTTTAATTAATTATATAATAAGACGTCATAAATTTGTAAAAATAAAAACCGTTTTTTTTTACTACTTACCTCCACATCAACTGGTACGGCGAATATTTGACCTATAACCTTTGAAATCGATTCGAAACACGGTTTTTCCTCATCCCAATGAACATCGGTAGCCAATTTGACAATTCCAATTGGTAAATTTTCCATAAATGGTACGTAATTGTCCAAAATTAACGGAAGGCATTTCAAATTGGCCTCTTCGTCAATTTCAAGAGAAAAATACTCCATTAAGAGTTCCGAATTTTCGGTCAATTTTTCGACCACTTTTTTAGCTATTTCTTCTTTCGGACCTTCTATCTCTTTCCAATTACTTTCCTCAGAGTCTAGACCCATTAGAGCCAGTTCCATCAAAGGAGCTGGTTCCTAAAGTACACAATTAATCACGCAGTTCCTTTCATCGATATAATTAAAATAATTAAAATAATTAAATTTACCGAGAGTTTTACGTAACCTAACGATCCGAAATTTCTTAACAACAATTGGTAAAATAATTCTTCGCTTAATTTTCGCGTATTTACGAGGTAAAGTTTAGTTTCGTGTTGAATTAAGGCGCTTTCGGGGTTAACGCATCCGACAAATGTATGATTTTTAATTAAATCTCGCAACCCTTAATTGTAATTAAAGTTTTTAAGTACAAATCATAATTTATATTATCTCGGTAACGATACCTGTATGATTGTTAGCTTTAATTTCGTCTCTAAGTTCTATGATAGACGTTAGAGTAACTTTACTTCTGAATTATTTTAATTGCAATTAAATTAGTAGTGGTTCGAAATAATGTAGGGGGAAAAAAGCCTATTTTTGACCTACTGTGAAAATATTTCATCTTTAGTTTGAAGGGAATTATTTTTGCTGGAATTTTGATCTTTTTTGAGAAAAGAATCAAGTTTTTGATCCTTCGCGTCCGTTCTAACTAAATTATGATCATAAATTTTAGAAGTTGATGGCGTAGTAGTAGTAGTAGTAGTTTCTTTGGGAATTGCTGATGTCGATGGAAACGGTAGCAAAGACTGCAATTTAATCAATTTCTCAATTCAATATGGCGGATGATTCGGTGACAAGGCCTAATTCTAAGCCTCGGTAAGTCCTAAGCCTAATTCTTAAGCCTCGGTACGTCCTAGGCCTAATTCTAAAGCCTCGGTAAGTCCTAAGCCTAATGCTTAAGCCTCGGTAAGTCCTAAGCCTAACTCTAAAGCCTCGGTAAATCCTAAGCCTAATAATTAAGCCTCGGTAAATCCTAAGCCTAATGTTGAAGAATAGGGAGTCGGAAAGTCCTAAGCCTAATGCTTAGGCCTCGGTAAGTCCTAAGCCTAATTCTTACCTGACTAAGGAATGTTCTTGATGAATTGCAATTCAAAAGACGTTGATCAACAGCCTGACCAATCTTTTCTACGATAGCTTCTTCATGTAGAAACCGAACTTCGTGTTTTGTTGGATGTACATTAACATCTACATTCTTGGGATTAATTTCCACGCTAATATAATTTAACTAAACTTAATTAAAACTAATTAAAAACATTTTTTTTTTCGCCGGAATACCTTATATATAAAAATGGATGAGTATGTTTTGGTAAATACGATGTATAAACGGATTCGATAACTTTTTTAAGTGACGTACTTTCGACTAATCTATCTAAAAGATGAAGTTAAACTAAGTATAGGCCTAATTAAAGTTAAAATTAAAATAATAACCTACGATTAATAAACAAGAGAAAAACTAATTTCTTAACGGAATAATTCGCGTTTGAAATTAATCCTTTCGCTTTGAACGAAAGTTTTTCATCTTCGAATTCAAATTCTAATAATTCCCTAAAATAAATAATTAAAACTAATTAACGTTAATTAAAGTTAAAATAAAACTCCTAAACTAACTTTGCCACATTAGACCCGTAAATAATTTTAATATTTTCAATTGAAGTTGATTTTTGCGGGGTCAAAACTTCGTTTGTGTTACCATCATACTAAAATGTAAAATTTTAAAAATGGACAAAAATATTTTATTTTTAGAAATTAATTTAATTAAACTAAACTAACCTTCTTACACATGAAGGCGATATTCGCATTATGTATAGCGTATTTACTAACTACATCGACAATCCTCGAATGTTCGGCCGAATAATTACTTAACGCTTTGCGACGGGTGATAATATTAAAAAACAAATCTTCGACTAAAATTTGTGTCCCATCACTTCCGGCGTATGGTTTCGGTTTCTCCTTAGGTTTACCATCAGAATACGAAACTCTATCATTTAAAATTAATTTTAATTAAAACTATTCCTCGGAAATTTGAACTTGAAGTTAAATTAAATTTCCATCCGCGCTTACCTAAAGGCGCATTTCGAATCGCGTGTTTTTGTTGTAATAGTTAAATGCGCCACGTGACTTATACTAGCTAATGCCTCGCCTCTAAATCCATAAGTGGCGATTGCGCTTAAATCTTCAAATTTTTCTAATTTACTCGTGGTAAATCTCTCGCAAACTATATCCAAATCATCTTTCTAAATTAAGAAATAATCTAATAAACTTAATTTTAAGTAAAATTAAAAGCAATTTCATTATTTTAAATTAATACCCTAATTCCAACGCCATTATCTTGAATACATAATTTTTTCATACCACCATCTTTCACTAAAACCTTTATATTAGTCGCTTTGGCGTCAATACTAAATTAAACGTACTTAATTTGAATATTTAAAACTAAACCTAATTAATAAATTCATTAAAAAAAAAACTTATACCAATTTTCCAATAATTCTTTGAGGGCATTAGCCGGTCTTTGAATAACTTCCCCGGCGGCGATTCTGTTGACAACCGTTTCATCCAATCTCTTAATAACCCCCGCAGTAGCCATTCTAATTAAAATTAAAATAATTCACGACATTAATAAATTAAATATTAATTAGTAATTCCCCCTTAAGAAAAACATCAATATTTTATACATTTCCGTCAACATACATTTCCGTCAACATAAAGAATACGCGTATCAAGAAGTTCTAAACAATAATAATTTTCTTTAAAACCATTTACTATTTGGACTTCTTTTGAGTTTGACCAGTTGACCCAAGGTGGAGCGCCTTAGGTAATTCTAACCCTTAATGAATTCTAGAACAATAAATGTTTTCCTTGAATAGTTCCTTGTTTTTTCCTTTCAAATGACCATCTCGCATGACCAACTCAATAAAAGAACCGCGATATAACAAAAAAAGCCGGTAGAATCCACCCTTAAAAACAAAATAGTTCAACGGAAAACTACAAGTCACGCAAATCAAGACTTTCGTATCAGCTATGTGTGGTTGGAGGTGAGGAGGTATTTATACGAGAGATGTGGTACATTAAGTTCTTAGCACACCTTGCTAGAAAGGTCTTTTCGTCTATCCAACCTCAACACACAAACCACAAACATACACACTCACAGATCATAATCGTAATATTGAGTTAATTTTTCACACTCGCAGCTAAAAAGCCATTGCAGCTGTGTATATTATAGGCCTAGGGTCATAAAAGGTTTTCAACAACTGTCATTATCTGAGTGAATTCTTTTATAGCTCCAACGTTCTTTCCTTCCCAATACTACAAAGACCTGGAAGTGCATCTTTTCTTAAGCTGGGACCCGATAAACTTTGTTTCTAGTCAGTTCGAAGTCATGAAATCTGCTGTAAACTCATAATAGCGCCAGTGTACTTCTTTTCGCAATTCTTTCTCATTAGATGCGTTAATCGGTTTCTATCCAAAGCTTGTTTTTCGTGTACCCGTGGTACACCAACAAACATACACACAGACACACAAACAAAACCGTACCACAAAGCTAGGTCTGTTTGCATAATCACAGTGAGCAAAAAAAGTTATTTAAGTTGAATATAACACTTTCTAAGGCTGGAGTCTATAGTATATTCAATGGAAAAACAATCATTTTGTTGTTAAATACCCCAATCTTAAATTGGCGCGGCGGGACTTAAAGGAGCCCCAATTGCCCAAGTTTATTGATTCTTTCTCTGGGAGTTTTGTGAAGCCACGGAGAATTCTATCGTTTTCCGTAAAAGTTACGTAAGTTACCTCGTACCTAATGCGCCTGCGTTTTTCATCCTTATTCTTACTAGATCTAGCAAAAAGGCGGGAAAAGCCGCGAGATCCTTCGGTAAAACTCCATTCAAAGAGCCAGTCCGTAACTGGTAACAATTGGAAGTCTTAGTCTATCATCATGAAGCTTATCCGGAAGTTAATCCCGAGCGGCGGCCTGGCGCGTTTATCTCCAACCTTGACCACTAGTTGACCTCGAGTCTAGCTAGTCGTAAGACTGTTTCAAACGCGGCGCGACGGTCATCGTTGGGTCATGGAATTCAATCTCGTCAATCAAAACCCACTCGTTGACAACCCATCGGTTGTTGTCACGGAAATCATATCTTTAGAAGATTTTACAACAAACGGGACGGTAACATCCCGACCTAATTTTAACGCTGTGACATTTGACCTTTGTTTAAACTGCACGGTGACCCCGGTAAGGTTAACGTGGCGGGATATCTTGGACCCGAGTTTTTACGAATTGGTTCCCGAACATTGGTTACAATTCGAACCTCCTTCTCACCAGGAACACGTGGCATTAGGAATTCTGTACATTATAATTTTAATACCGGCTTTGGTTGGAAATTTCATGATAATATGGCTATATTTCACGTAAGTATTCCGTCTTGTCTATCACGTGACAATTTACTTGTTTGTAATAAATATCGTGAAATCGGACATAGGCCTAATATAATATTCCATCATAAAACCAATAGACCAACTTTACCATAGTTATCAGACTAGGAGGATTGATACCATTTACAACAGGAGGCGAGGCTACTTGGTACCGCGCTTTGTCCGCCGAGTAACCAGGCCTCTTGGTGTAAATGGTCCCCCTAGTCTGAAAACTATGCATCAAGTGTTTGTTGGATTATCTTATGAAATTTTCCACACAAAACGAAAGAGTGTAACATACCGACATTAAGTATGACACGTAATCAAACCCATTAATGAATCCTTAAGAAATTTAGCTTTACTGCAATTTCAAGTATCATACTTAGAGTCAGTATGTTACTTATACCGCGACGAAGAAAGGGAAAAAATATGAATTACAGCGCCTCTGTCCCAGATACCGTGGAGCTGACAGTATAATGGCATTCTATGTTATTTTTATATACAATTCAAGGCGAATAAAGGCGTAATAGTGTCATCCCCGTATCCTGAAAAGAATTTTCCTACCCACTGATTTAGATTTATAGGCTTTAAGAAGCTTTAACATTTCTTCTTCACCGCATTCTAAAGTACCAATAAGATGTGTTAAACGTCTTATAGGCTGACAATCTATTGAGAAAGATAAAGATGAAATTTCATACAATACTTTTTTAAATTTTTAAAGCGCGAGATTTCCGAGTCTGAAAATTCAAAAGAATATTTCAATTCATTCACTCCTCTTTTTCAATTTCAAATAAGCGCTCGGTACTTCTTATTGTTACGAGGTTTTTAAGTAAACAGAGAAAAGAATTGTTCGCAAATATTTGGGTATTGGGCTTGAGAATATGTATAGTTTATTTAAAAAAATATGTTCTAAACAGAAACATTTTTACATAGAAGAAAATGTTAAAGGAAAAGGGGTAGTTAACATAACAATATAAAAGAAAAAATTAGTGATATCTTGTTACAAAATAATTAGCTTTTAATTAGTCTTAAAAACAATCAAGGACTACCGCGTTGTCATTGCTTTAGTGGAGTCTGTTAAACAGAACCTCTTACCCTTATCTCTCTCAGCCTTTGAGAATTCAACCAATCCCGTAGGGGTAACTTGGGTAAGAGGTTCAGTTTAGCAGACGCCACTAAAGCAATCGTTCTTTTAAGGTATAATGTTATGTTACTAGATCTTTCCTTTAATTTTGATTCAAAATTCGAAGTATCCTTTAGTATCCGGAGCTCTCTTAAAATAGCCCTTTTGGTCTAGGGCGGTCCACGCGATTTAGGGTTTCACAGCTCATTAACTTTACAAAGTGTTCAAGTCCAGAAAAACTGTTAACAATCCAGTCCTTCAAAAGTGGGTTTCCGATCATTACGTTATGAATTTATAAAATTCCCCCTTGAATACGCGACACAAAAATAACTACGAAGATCAGGCCTACATAACAGCTCAATATAGCAATAAATTAAACCAAAGTATATTCATGATATTTTTAAACTTATTCTAGGATATAGTTAAAAGATATTGGAAATTGCTAGAGGGGCGATTTTAAAATATATATATTTGGAGTTCCACATAAATAAAAATCAAACGAAAAACCGATAATATTCTTTCCGATAAACGTTACATCATAGTAGTCTGAACGGATTCGTTAAACAACAAAAAATAATATTACCGATAAAAGTTTAGATGGTCAAACCATTGGCCAAACAACAACTCAATACGTAAACATAAAATATTTTGTGGTTTTAAGGGATCAATTTCGAGTTGGATAACACACCGAGTCTTACTTTAAAAAAATACTTCACGTTACAAACTTCATTTGGCACGTTCCTGACAACGAAATATTGATATTTCCCAAAATAAATACGACTTTTCTTGATATAAAGTTAATAGAAACGCTATCCATATAATAATACGAGACTACATACGCGTAAACCTGACGTAGGTGACTCCACTTTACGTTAAGCCTAAGGCGAGTAAGGCTCAACCTACATCCTAAAACATCAAAGAGACTAGCCTGAAAGCTATGCGGTCCTTTATGGTATTATTCTAAAGAATGGTGTCACACATTTGCTCCTTATTCAAAAAAGTTCAGAGCGACTAGTTAAGAGCAAAAATAGGCATTAATAATAATACTAGCTTCATTACATGTTCAAAACACCCATAGGGCTTTGTTTCAATGGATCACGAGCCCCTATGCCTAACCCAAGCCAACTCTAATGTAACACTTACATAACACAACCCAACCCAACCCTAATGTAACCGTTACATAACACAACCCAACCCTGCCATTACGTAACCCTTAGCTAACACAACCCAACCCTACCATTACGTAACCCTGAGCTAACACAACCCAACCGTCCCAACCCTACCATTACGTAACCCTGAGCTAACACAACCCAACCGTCCCAACCCTACCATTACGTAACCCTGAGCTAACACAACCCAACCCTACCATTACGTAACCCTGAGCTAACACAACCCAACCCTACCATTACGTAACCCTGAGCTAACACAACCCAACCCTACCATTACGTAACCCTGAGCTAACACAACCCAACCCTACCATTACGTAACCCTGAACTAACACAACCCAACCCTACCATTACGTAACCCTGAGCTAACACAACCCAACCCTACCATTACGTAACCCTGAGCTAACACAACCCACGTAACCCTTAGCTTACACACACAACACAACCCAAATGTAACCCTTAGCTAACCTAACCCAACACTATTGTTACACTTTTCTAACCCTGAACTATCATTCCATAAACAGGTCAGGTTGCCGTCTTTTAACTCCGAACTAGGCTAACTCACAGCCTAATTATGTTAAACCCGAGAGAGAGAGGGAGGGCGAAAAAGTAAGGAATTCTACCTATAGAGAATTTGTGTGGCATTGGCTTAATGCTCGGTTTGGAGAAGGCTTATAATCCACTCCTAACTAAAACCCAGACATAAGGGCCTAATCCTGCGAGGAAAATAAGAAAAGACAGCTCCACAAAAACACATTAAGAACAGCTCTTATTCAATTACAACCGTACTACCATCGTCCCTTTTCAACCATTTGAATGCACCAAGGGTAACCTTAAGTGCTGTTCGCTCTGCGTCTTAAATTAACATTGACTTAAGTAAAATATACCTACAAAAAAAACTAAGAATACCCACGTAGGTAATCACATAAAAAGAATGCATTCGATTAGAATATAAGCTTTTGAAATATGTGTGGGCGTATGTCAAAAACATATCTAGGTACTTTATGCGAGTTTGCTTTGATAATATGTAAATAAACTACCTTTTATATTTACTAAGCCGACAAAATGGATAAATCATGTTAAACTACTTCAAGATCTACTGACCATCCTATAATATTTTTACTTTTTTTCTGTTTGTTTTGATATAATATGTAAATAAAGGACTATATTTATATAGGGAGTTTCTGAAAGGTACGTCAAAAATTGAGGGGGATGTTCTGTGGTCGATTTTATGTATATATTTATACATTATAAATAATGCCACTGACCACGACTTTAACATAACTGACCATATTATATTTTTTTCCTTTTCATTTTAGGTCAAAACCTTTAAGGACACCTTCAAATATCTTAGTGGTCAATCTGGCCATTAGTGATCTCTTTATGAACATTAAGATGCCCGTTTTCATTTACAACAGTTTCTGTTATGGACCAGTTACGGGCGCGTGGGGTAAGTTAAAGTCTTGTACGCGCGCATTTATGCTAATGTAATATTAGCTGTAGGGTAGGGTAACCTAAGATGGAGTAATTTTATTAAAATAATTTTAAGATTTTAAAATTAGATAGATTAAAATATTCAAGTTTGAAACACGAGCCTAGAAAAATATTGTAAAATATTCAGTAACCCAACACCGACTTGGAAAAGATAATCTATTGAACAACGAAAAATTTCATGAAGGTAACAACTCTCATCCTAGGTTGCAAATTCTACGGTTTTCTGGGCGGTTTTTCCGGTACATGCGCTATCATGACGATAGCGGCCATGTCGGCGGAGCGTTACATATCAATATCTCGACCTTTGAACCCATCGGGTCGTATGACAACAACCAGGGCCATTCTGGTAGCCCTATTCATATGGATCTACTCCCTAATATTCAGCGTTATGCCCTTATTGGGCATAAACCGTTACATTCCGGAAGGATACTTAACAAGTTGTTCTTTCGACTACCTATCAACGGATATGACAAGCAGAGTATTTGTCCTGGCATTCTTCGCGGCGGCTTTCTGCGTACCGTTACTTATAATTTGCTACAGTTATTGCGGAATTGTCATGGCGGTACGTAGCAGCGAACGAGGGTTCAAAGGTAACTCGCAAACTCACAGACCGGTGAAAGGTGGCAAGGCCAAATCAAATGGTACTGGTACGACAAAAACCGAAGTTAGATTGGCGCAAATCGCCTTTACTTTGATATCAATTTGGTTGATATCGTGGACCCCTTACGCTACAGTCGCCCTTATGGGTATCTTCACCGATCGCAAGGCATTAACGCCGATGACGTCAATGATTCCCGCCCTGTTCGCCAAGACGTCATCAGTTTTTAACCCTTTCGTTTATAGTTTGGTAAGTATTTGTTCCGGAGACGAGTGTGCCATCATTGCCATTATGGGATAGGGACAACGCAAACTTAGTCGAGAAGTTCTTTAACTTATGTCGCACAATCATTCTATTTCACACAGACTCATCCCAGATTCAAAATGGAAATAAACCGAAGATATTTTTGGTGGAAATCGGCCCATAATTCCTTTCGGCATCGTTTATCAATGCATTCCTCTATAAGCGGGTCATTTGCCGGGGGACAACCCGAAGATGACGAAAACATCGGCGACCAACAAGAAATTAAAATGAAGGAAGGATCAAAGACAAATTTATCCAAAAATTCCAAGAAAAATAAAGAATCCCTTGACCTTTCACCCCGAGATCGAGATGAAGAAGATCAAGAGGACATCTTCGATTCCTCCTCCAGAGATTCGGAAGATGACGGTGAATCAACCGAGGAAGAAATACCACTCCCACCACCAATGGCGCAAAAACAAAATTCAAAACCGGAAGTTAAAACCGCGCCACTTCCGAAAGGGAAGCAAAATAATTATGAAATTAAAATCGAAAAGGATAATAGCGTTTATACAATTAGCCAGGCAACGGCGGAGGGATACGAGAGTAACACGCCTAATAAAAGCAAAATCAAATCTAAAAAATATTTTAGACGTTCCCTTTAAAGGGAGAGTGTCACGCGAGAGACAAAAATCGAGCAAAGTTAACAACCACGAACCAAAAGATCCTAAGTTTAAATATATATTTGGAATTTTTTAATATTAAATTCCTTGATGCCCCATTAGGTTTAATTGACACCTCTACCATTTTTTGATAAGGACGATATAGTTACGAAGAGATAGAGATACTTTGGAAGGGAAAATGGGAAGTTGAACAGGAAGTTAAGGCGATTATAATTGTGTAAAGGACGGGTTGTTATATATGAAAGAAAAAGAAAGAAATATAACAAGAAAAAGAAAAACTATTTTATACAGAGGGGCACCATTATCCAGGATATTACGACGACGTGGAAAGTTTAAAAAGAAAATCGCCACGTTAATAATAATGTCTATTTTTTAAAAAAGAAAGAAAAATTTCCTCCCCTTCATTATTTTGATCTACTTATTGAAACGAAACAGTATTAATCTATAATCAGGGTTCATACAACTTTTGGAAAAATTATTTCCATGAGTTTTCCAGGTTATTTCCCCAACATATTTCCCTGGGTTTCTATATCCCATATATTTCCATGATTTTCCCAGGTTATTTCCCCAACATATTTCCCTGGGTTTCTATATCCCATATATTTCCATGATTTTCCCCAATATATTTCCCTGATTTTTCCCCATACATTTCCCAGGGTTTTTCACCCATATATTTCCGTGGTTTTCCCCCATATATTTTCCTGGTTTTTCCCCCCATATATTTCCCTGGTTTTCCCCCCCCATATATTTCCTTGGTTTTTCCCCCCATATATTTCCCTGGTTTTTCCCCCCATATATTTCCCTGGTTTTTCCCCCCATATATTTCCCTGGTTTTTCCCCCATAAATTTCCCTGGTTTTTCCCCCATAAATTTCCCTGGTTTTTCCCAATAAATTTCCCTGGTTTTTCCCAATAAATTTCCCTGGTTTTCCCCCATATATTTCCCTGGTTTTTTCCCCCCATATATTTCCCTGGGTTTTTTCCCCGTAAATTTTCTGACAAATGTTAATTTCCCTGAGGTTTTCATCAACGATTTATTTCCCTGAGTTTTTCAGGTTTGTATGAACCCTGTATGTATAATGTATCTCCGTCCACCTTGAAATTCCATAAAATATTTATTTTAAAGTTAATATTAAAATTTAAATATATTTAAAAAAGAAAATTAAAGTACGGTTCTGAATGGCGGTTTCTTCAAAGTAAATTAAAGAATCAGTTAATCATGGTCTATTCCTTTAAATAATATAAGACACTAACTTATCTTTACGTAATATTTTTGATCTAGTCACGATCGTGATAATGGGTTAGTCCAAAACGTCACGGTTTAATTCTCCATAAATAAATTAATTTTTAATTTAGTACGGTGTTTAGAATTAATTAGCATTAACGTTAATTTACATGTACACTCGTCTTAAATTAAAATTAAAAAAAAAAAATAATGCCAATAAAAGGATTTGAGATTTTTTTCCCCAATTCACAAACAATTTTTTTTCCTGCTATTTCTTGGAATTCACCTCGACTTTAATCAGGCTAAGCTAATTAATTAAGCCGGATTTTTGTTTTTTTTAAAAAAGTGCGATCAAAAACCACGTTTTCGTTTCTTAGAAACCATAATCCGAAGAAGTAAAGGATAAAATAGCAGCTTAAAAGATAAAAAAGTCTTCAAGTTTAAATACATTTCATTTCATCTCAAATTTAAAGCAAACTTTACGGTTTAAATTTCAAAACAAATATGAGTTTGGTTTTTGTATTTTCACTTTAATTTAGTCTTACAGGGTTCTGACGAAATTTTCACACTGAAATCTCTGATCAAAGTGTGCCATAATATCCCTGACCATTTTAAGGTGTTTTACCAGAGCCTACTTCATCACACCTGGTCCCTGGATGATATTTAGCAAACCTAACGAAATCCCTGACTTTCCTACCCCCCCCCCCCAACCTATTTTCCAAATCCCTGACTTATCCAGGTTTTGTACGAACCCTGTCTTAACACGTGGGTGCGTAGGACAAATATGGGTTGTTTGAAGTCCCTAAACCGATAAACTCGTGTGTTTTTCAAAGTAATCTCTGTTACAAAACGTCCTTTGAAGTTCTCAGTAAAATGTCTTTGATATAAAACCCAAACTCACTAGAGAGTCTAAAGTAAACACTAAGATATTCTATATGTTATAAAAAACACATTGAAATTTTAAAATAGGATTTGGGTATTTCGATGAAATACAGGAGTGACTAATCATGTGAAATTTGATGGTGATTTCACGGAAATTTACACGTGGGATTCACGTGAAATTGAGGGCGATTTCCCAAATCTCGTTTAAGTTTACAAATTAATTATAAGTGATTTACCCCTCGGCTTGATGACGTAATGAGTCTTTTATTTTAAAATAAAAATAAGAAGTAACAAGTTTCTTTAGTTCTTTTGAATTAACGCGGAAAAATGTATTCTGACATCACGTGACGCAATACGTTCTTGAGAAATTGGCGTAAATTAAATGGATCAGTAAATTCACGTCTAAAAACTTCAAAATTTAGTTTATGACTTCGAAATCGATAAAAACCAAATTGTTTTATCTACAATAGCAATAAGTTGGAAATAAGATACGCGCGTCTTTAAAAAAAAAGATTGTGAAATCTATTCTACAGAGATAGACTTATCATATCAAACAGACTGTAAAAAACCCCAATTTCTAACGCCTAAAATTTTCTTTACAAGTTCTATCATATTTAAATATTTTAAGCCTAACCCGGACAAGAAGAAAAAGAGACACACAGCGAAATATAAATTATCATAATCACTGAACTAGGCTACACTTATTTTCATAATTTAAAGTGTAGTTGACACTAAACGAAAACGATGTTTTGACATATTTTCATTCTATAGAAAGAAATGGCACAAAGTCTATGGGACATCAAAGGTCCTCAAATGGCTAATGGCCTTTGAATATATTTACACCATCAAAGGAAACCGTCAACAATTTATATTTAACTTTTTTCTTAAAATTATCCGGATGATTCTCATCTTCCCTTTAAAGTCTAGATAGCTATTTGGTAATAAAAGTCACGTGGTAGCCGAAGGTCTTTCCAAGTTGTAACTCTCTCTCATTGGAGCAGGGGAAAGCGGGAGCTAGGAGGTTAAAATCAACGGAGTTTCGCGCTACGCGTGTTATTGTAGAAGTAGACGTAGTAAACCCCCTACAAGCGTAACTAGATTTTTATATAGAATAGATAGGACCACAACCTAATAGCTGAATACCTACCCCCCCTCAAAAAAGTAATACCCGCCCAAACCCAACTGTCTTCTATTAAAAAAAGTTTACCAAGTTAAACAGGACGCCGACAACGAGCTCCGACCGTAGCAAGCGTTTAGGGATAAAATTCTCATAGCAAGAAATTTTATTATTATTAAAAGGTTTAATTTAATTTTAATAATTAATCATGAAGGTTGTGTTTTTAATTGGAGTTTCATTCCTAACCATCGTTTCTTTCTACGGAGGTAAGTTTTTAATTTTATTGATTCCAACTTTATGTTATTTAGGACTAAAGTGTTAAGTGTGTGACCTAATTATGCAATATTCGTTAATTTGTAATAATTTTTTTTTTTTTTTTTTAAGTTTCGTCGCTCAAGTGTTACCAATGTAACTCCGCAATGGATGATAACTGCGAGGATTTAAAGGGCGAAGAGTATTTACTAGAATGTGGCAAAGATGGACAATTAAAAGATAGTTCAGCTTATAAAGTTTGTCGTAAATTAGATCAATGGGTGGATTTCGAAGTTTTGGACAGTAAGTTTCAGAGTTAATTCGAGCTTAATGACCTTGTACTACGTTAATATAACCTTCTTGTTTTAATAGATAAACCATTTAAGAGGGTTCTCAGACAATGTGGTATCGAAAAAGACCCTAAAATCTGCCAATATAAAGCTGGTTTTGGTGGAAGAGTGAATACCTGTGAATGCGAAGAAGACGGTTGCAATGGAGCTTCTACACTCACTATTTTACCCATTATCCTGGTATCTACACTAGCCTTGGCTTTTTACGCCCGTTCATGATGGGATCAACTAATCCCCCAATAAAAACGATGCATTTTATGCGCGACAGTAGCAATTTGTACAAATTATTTCCCCCCCCCCCCCTTAGAATACAATTAATCAATTTGAAAGCGGCTTTCATTCAATCATAGCAATAATATTCATGGAATACTAGTCACAGATAGGTTTAAATTAATATTATTTACATACATGTATTAGGTTAAGGCCAAGGCCTAAGTTAACTTTCGTGACAGTGTGAGTCTGTGACTAACATTCCAAATAATAACATAATGAATTTTTAAGATATCATACCAAAAAGTGCCTTAGATAATATAATTAAATTTTAACTCACATTATATTGTAGATCTTTACAGAGAGTTGAGAAATAAAGCGTGTTTTTTTTACGTTGGACTGAAATTAAAAATAATTTTAAGTGAACTTTTTCCTAAGCCTAATACGAGTAACACTATTCCTGACCTATGCTCCAGACTTCGCGCGCGAACTTGCCAACTGTTGATTGGTTCACGCGACGGTAGCGCCACCCAATGAGAGTTTTGAAAAATGGCGGGAAATAATGGCGGGAACGAGTCGCGCGCCAAATTCAAACAACAGAAAACGATAACATAATTTTAAACGCGGTGTAAATTGAATTTTTAGACTCTGAAAGATGTAAAAGACTTTTCTTAACACGTTTTCATTCTAATAATAACATTTCTTACGAGACTTCGGAAGAAATAATAGTTCGCGCGAACAAATTCATTTTTGGGAGACTTCCAAATCAGATTTTCGGTAGTTTATGAACTAAATATTCCGAGCTCATCCTAAACAATTCAAAGTAATAAATAAACTTACATTTAAAACGTTCTTATTTAGTTAAGTATCTGAACCCCATGTTTCAGCGTGGAAACCTAAACTTTAAATGAAATTTCTACCAACTAAAGCACTCTATAATAGAGTCTATATCAAAAAATATAAAACTTAATATTCCAAATTAAATTAATTCCAAACGACACTCCGGACTTATTGGACCAAGGAACTTTAAGAAGCTAAAACGAATTCAGTATCACACCTCACCAAAAACACTTTTATAAATGTCAAAGTTTCCATCTAGCGCAAAAACTCATAACTGGGCGGTCTTCTAACTCTGAAACTTTGTTTTCTCTAACACTAATGACGCTAAAGGTTATTTTAAGAATTTTTTCGCGGTCTATCGGAGGGTGGATAACTTAGTCCTTATTGGTTGAGATTTTAAAGGGCACAGCTGTGTATTAAGTAGGACTTAGATAGACTGTCACCACCTGTATTTGGAGGAACCCCATTTGTGTCTTGATAAAGTTTAGAACCATTTTAGATCGTGGTTCGAACAGACGGTTGTAAAATTTATGCTAAGTTATATTAACTTTATAGATTTCTAGTTCCATCTAAAATTAGAAACGAAATTTTGTTCCTTTTTTTATCGTTCGAATTCCGCTTTGCCAAGAAACACGGATCAAATTTGTTGGCGAAAAACAACTAAGATTTGAAAGCGGAGTATACATCGAATTGCCGGTTAGATTCGCCTTTTAACAGACAACATTTTTGTTTCGAATTTCAAGCTACAAATTAACTCGTATAAAATCATGGATTTCAAGATATACTTCTTAACTACGCTTCTAATTGTACTTATTAGTATCCTGGACCAAAGTAAGTCTGATTTTGATTGGTTAAAAGATACCAATATAAGTTAAAAATTAGTTTTCGGTGTATAATCCGTGTTTAAAATTGTACTATTTTCTTTTGGGGGTGTAGGTACGGCTTTACACTGTTACTGGTGTAACTCTAGAGACGACAACAACTGCGAAAAGACTAAAAATGGGACCCATTTGGTTAATTGCGATGATAAAGTCGCTACTCATAAACCACCCGGTGGAAAATTTACTTTGTGCAGAAAAATGGTTGTATCTCGTAAGAATAATTTTTTTCTTCATGTCCCAAGGTGTTGCTATTCATAAAAAATTGCTTAACCTTGCTAATCTCGTTTTGTCTAATTATCGAATGCGGTTCGAAAACACGAAACTAATTTAGTGATTTGTCATAGTGAGTGGCCTGAAACCCGCATAAAATTTGCATATCCACGCTGGTAAACCTGTTTCTTATACAGTTAGCGTAATATAAAACTATGCTTAGCAATATTTGCCGATTCATCTTGAACTTAAACCTATGAAAGTTGTTATGTTAAAACTTAAAAACATTGGCAACCAACGACTTAACCGTACCTAACTATATAAATGACGGCTCATTATATAACAAGTTTTAAAATTAGGCTAAGCATTTTCTACAAATTTGATGATTCATCTTAAGAAGGCTTAAATAAAGGGTCAAGGGTTATAAAAATAAGGGTTAACTAATCTAACCTTAATTATTTTATAGTTCCCGATTCTCAAAGCAGAACTATAAGAACTTGCGGTTATGAAGAATACAAGTAAGTTTCGTAAAAATAAGAATTTATTTTTTTGAAATATAAAAAAAAAAACTTATCAGAACTAAATAATAACTCGAAAATTAAACCCTTTGTGTTCTAGAAACCCTTGCTACTATACCGCTACCAGGGACGTAAAATCAACAGTTTGCCAATGTTTCGAGGACGGTTGCAATTCGGCTCCTAGCACTAACGCGGCATTTGCTTTACTATTCTGTCCACTAATAGTTAGTTTATTAAAAAGATAGATTCATAAAAATTCAATAGAAATCAAACCCATAACAAAATAAATATCGATCACTTCGCCGCGCGTAGGTTAAATTCTAAAGTCGCCTTTTGTAGGTCATTTCTAAATTGTGTTTTTTTTTCTTTTGGAGTTACTTGTAATTGCCAAAGTTTGACACACATTGCGAATAAAAGTTCATAATTACAAGTTGGTGGAAAGGGAAGTATATTTTTAGATCCTTTACATCTTTGAGATAGTTTGGAAAAGTGCCAATATGTTTGTAGTCCTATGATTACAAACTTAATTTTTTTTTCTCTTCGAAAGGTTAACATTTTTGTTCTTTCTTCCATGTTTTTGTTAGAGGTATTTTTTATAGAACATTAACGTTAATTGTTAATTGCTAATTAAATTTTCGCTGTTTGTCACCACCAAATATAATATAAAAAATTTCTGATCATTACTGCCACTTATATTCGTGAAATACTTTAGTAAGAATAAATAATTTCTTGACTACATTTTTTCGTTTATTCCTAACTTGACGACGTTGACCTATTCTTAAATTGACGCTTGTCTATTTTACTTTGTTAGTTAAAAAGTAAGGACATCATTCGAAAATAGACATTCGTCTAGTGAACGAAAAACGTTCTGTTGCGTTGTGCAACAACTAAAACGGCTGTATCTTATCTATTTTACCAAGCATATTAAAAATTAGACAAAAACGAGTTTTGCTTCGCAGTCCTTAAAAAACTGCATCCTTGGCGACACTTTTTCAAACCCACAAAGGGGGGCCAGAAATTAGAAATTATTATATGTATTGCAGTTTGAAATTAAGTTTAATCGATATGGGAAATTGGGTTTTAATCGCGTAGTTCAAACATTGTTATGATTAGAAATTTTACAACAAAAACGGGTATAAATGCAGCGGAGTTTCGAGATAATTGAGCTTAGATTTTCACGTACGAAAATGTTCTCGTAAAAACTTATCCATGTCAAATAATTAAGGCGAACAAATACAAAATGAGTTTTTAGCATTTTAATTTTGCTCGATGGAACAGATAAGAACACTAATTTAGTACAGGCAAGGCAGGTAATTTAGTACAGGCAAGGCAGGGCGTTGCGCGCAATATAATAATAATAGGCCTAGTAATAAATTTCGTTTCGTCCGACGTTTATGAATTCCACCATTACGATAAAAATTTATTATTTTTATTAAAAAAAAAAAATACTGTTATTTACAAAATTCCCGTTAAACTTGTCTCTAACGCGAAGGCCTAAATCATCAACTTCTTATAGGGTTTTACGGTCAACTAACAATATTTCCAAATATATACTCCACGGGGATTCCCCGGTATTAGGAAGGGAAGGCGCGCTGCGGCACCTTTGAGCTTTGAAGTCTGGGCGCCGGCGCGGTGGGGTTTCCCAGCTGCGAGGCTTGCACAACTTCAAGGATGCCGCTTTAACAGTGCAGATACTGCATACCAACGGGTTGGGAACCACCTTCAGGAGGGGTTTCCCCAAGAATGTAGCATTCCCCAGACAGGCACAATAGAAGCCGCCATTTTGGGAATGCGGAAAAATGGTACCGGAAACAGACGCGATAGAATGGGAATGCGGAAAGATTACACTTCCTTTTTAGCTCCATCCACAATTATATCGTGAGTGACTTATAATTTAACGCCCAGACCGAACCTCTTTACCTAGGAAGTTGAAATTTCGCAGGGACGTTATTCTTAACTAGTAGATGATCATTAAGAAATATTTTTGTAATCCGCCGCCATCTTGAAAAATGGAGGCCATCCCCACCCTAGTTGCTATTTACGTTAATCGCGTAGTACTTATTAAGTATATGATTGTAACTAACATTTATGCCAATAGACGCGCGACAATTCTGACCAGAGATTTATAGAAACGCCGCTTTTATACCCGTTTTTGTTGAAAAATGTCTAACAATAATAATCATTTGAACATTAAAATCGTTAAGTACATTAAAAATGAAGGTACCATTCGAAAGTAGGCATTCTGTAGATAAAACTTACAAACTTTCAGGTAAATATACCGTTAAATAAAGGGGGCAGTGGAAAAAGAATGAAAAACAATTGAATTCGTAAAACACTTTCTTTTAATAATATAATTTACAATTAGTTGTATTGAAGTTTAATAGACTGTTTCTTCTGTTTGGACAACATTTCGCTAACGGATTCCCTCCTGACATTGGACCCGTTAATCCTTCGCATTTTGAATTCGAGGGCGCTATTGCCTACAGTTGATTTTTGTGTAGCATTTTCGATAGGAACTACCTCAAATTTTGTAGATCTGAGAGTAGAGAAAATCAATCGTATCTTTAATATATTCCATCGGATCTCCGCGAGACATATAGGCTTTGGTAGACGTTAGTAATACCCATGTATGCTATAAAAATTTTCCGCCTCCCCTCCACTGTCTTTTTCATCTTGGTACGATGCCTCCTGTCTTTCTACGGCATCTTTTAAATTATCATCACAACTTTGGTTCGAATCTTCGGCTTCATTATCAAATTCTTCTTGAACTTTGCGTTTTTTTCCTCTATTAATCGAAATATTCTCTTGCTTTTTAACCATGAACGTCGCCACCTTTTCTAAAAACGTAGCTGGGAGTTTCTTACTTCCTAATTTTTTAATTTTAGCAAGCTGTAATCGAAATTAGTTTAATTGAACATTAATTAATTAATCAGTGGTGAATTAAAATATATAAACCTTAATTTCTTTTTGAGTCGCGTTTCTTTCGTGAATTTCTTTGCGTTTATCTTTAAGCTGTTGTTTTTCATCACGCGCCTTTTTGGCAATTGCCTGTTGTTGTTGCAAGGCGTAACTTTTGGCATTTTGAAAATCTTCCTCAACTGGAGGACTATCATCGTCGCTATCAATATTTGGATCGTCCAAATTGCTCATATCTTCATTTTGGAAGAAAATTAAGAAGATTTTCTAAATCAAGGATTCATTTTCAACAACTTCCTTAACATCGAAGTCTCTATTCACCAATTTCCCTAAAGCCACTCACTATCCCGTGTTATAATCCCATAAAATTCTATCCAAACCCATTTGATTCAGCCTTAAAAGCAGTCCTTACCACATTCAGGAGGTATAAATTTTTGGTGTAAAATATCCAAGCATTGCCCAAAAACTCGACTAACAGTGGAAGTTGAAATTCCAAAACGGTAACCCAAGTCGCGTTGAGGCACATTAAGTTGCATCTTCATGCAAGTCATCATTAATTGTTGAAAAGGGGTCAATGACATTTTAAGGGACTTTAAACTATCCTTAATTACATCGTAAAGTTCGAGAAAAGCTTCGTATGTTGGTATCCCAGTATAAAAATACGTTTTTGCGTTATCGCCTTCCAGAAATCCTTCATTCAATATAGTTCTCGATAGTGCATTTCTCAGTTCGTAAACTTCTTCATTTCTAACACTTAGTTCGTCTTGTAAGGCTTTCATCTGATTGGTAATTTGATTTTTATCATCCTCCAATGTTTCTATCCTTTTTGTTAAAGTGTTATAAATCGAATCTCTTTCCGATTGCAAATATTTGATTCTGCTCGATAGTGTTTCAATGTACGCGTCTTTCTGGGTGTCAATTGTAGAACAATTTGATGGCACTACTAAGGATTGGGGTAACGTAATTGGTTTAAGTATCGTCAACTGTGGTACTTCGTCACTTTGAGATACGTTTGTCTCAGAAACTGTTTCATAATCTTGAAGATGAGCTGTAATAGTTTCAGCTTCATTTGCAAAACACAACCTAGTAGGAGTGATTTCCGTTTCAGCCTGATCATGCTCCAAGTTTGACATCGTTAAAACTTCATCCTCAACAGCACAATTTTGATTAATATCTTCAGAATTTTCAGATTTGGGTTCATCAAGACCAATCGAGTCGCTAACAGTTGAAACTTTTTGAACTATTCTTGAAATGCTGCTAACTTGTGGGGCAGCTAAGTTTGATTGACTAATCCCACACCCTCGTGTTGTGGGTTTAAACTGATAAACCATCTTTTCTATGTATTTTGTTTTATGTTCAACATCTACTTTTTGATTATTGACGATTTTGCTAGTGTCTTTAAAAGGATAGAGTCCCAACTCTCTTAATTGTTCTTTTAACTCTGTGTTTAATGTCATAACATTTGAATCGATCATTTTTCCATTTATAACAATGGACGGTACCCAATCTTTTTTGTTACATTCATATAATCCAGCCGGCTTTCCTAATGAAGTCGGAAAACGTTATATCTAATGTTTATTTTACAGGAAAAGTTCAGGTAACATTATATAAACCCTAAAAGAACTGACTTTTCTTTTATTAAAATTAAAAAAGAAAAATAACTTATCTCTTATTACAAAATAATTAGCATTTAATTCGTCTTAAAAACGAGGACTGCTGTGCCGCCATTGTTTTAGTGGCGTCTGCTAAACCGAACCACTTCTTCCTCTCTCACCCTATCAGAATAGGGGATTTACGAGAGGTATTCTGTGGGCGCTGCCATAACCTGTCGGCGGCCTTTAGTTAGTGGCTGACATTCCCTGTGGTCGAACGCGCTCCGTAGCCTTGGCAGAACAACTCTCCCAAAAGGGGGCGGTAACCTCGTAAGTCCCGTTATCTGAGTTGTGACGTCACGGGCTTAGGTTTGGCAGTGGGCGGCCATGTTTGGTACCGCTTTGGTTCTACAGGCAAGGCGTCTGAGATAGCTCTATTCAACCAATGCCATAAGGGGGGGGGGGCGAACCACTTCTGCCTCTCTCACCCTATCAGAATAGAGCTATATCAGCTGTGACGTCACGGGCTTTTGGCAGTGGGCCGCCATGTTTGGTACGCTTTGGTTCTACAGGCAAGGGTCTGAGATAGCTCTATTCAACCAAGGCCATAAGGGGGGGGGGTAGAAGACGCCACTAAAGCATTGGCAGCACAGTAGGCCTCGTTTTTAAGACTAATTAAATGCTAACTATTTTGTAGCCTAATAAGAGATCATTTATTTTTAATATTTTTCCTTATATATTTAGAAAAAGGCCACTCTTTTAAGGTATAATGTTATGTTACCTGAACATTTCCTTTAATAAAAATTAAGGATTCATTTCTATACAACGCGTACCAGTTTCAAAATGATCCGAACACACTTTTCCATCTTTGGCATGATCATTGATTTCAGTAGGGTCACTGTATATTATTTCAAACCACTTTGAACGTCTAAGTTCACTAATTCTTTTAGTTCTTTCACCTTGATGCGCAATTACAGATGGTAAAGCGAAAAACTTCAACTTTGTCCCGTTTGAATTGAACGAACAGTGTCCGTAGCGTATTTTATTCTCACAACCCGGTATTACACACGAATTTTTCCCTTTTCCCATCTTAAAAACTAACTAAAGCAATGCTTGGTCAAGTGTCAATCAATCAATACCTCCGTATAAGACAAAGGCTTAGCGTTAATCACGCGTTAAACATGGTTTAAGTCACACTTTAACTTTAATTTCGGAGCGAGAATTATAACACTATGAACAATAAGACCATATCGAAATACAACAATAATTGAATTAATTTGTTTTATTAAGAAAAACCTCCAGAAATGTTCCTAAACGCGATGCCTTGTTCCCAATTTGTTTACAACGTATACCTTATCGACCTTTAACCCTACCACGTTGCGCCAAGGCTTAAAATTCCCGGGCACATGATGTTACACGTATGGACGGCAAAATTTCCCCACAAATAAAGTTAATTGGGACTTACCAATTGTCGATGAAGTTCTTGTACACTCCCTAATCAATCTTAATAATTAATAATCTTACTTTATGTAATTAACATATACGAAAAACGCGGACAAATCTTTTACCGACTTTTCTCCGATGTGGAGAACATTCAGAAATGAAAAGAAATCACGTGATTGCGAAATGCGAATGCGCAGGTCATAAAACGAATATCGATTTTCATTGGTTAGCAATTCGACTGCAAAATTCAAAGTATAAAAACTCACGAGGATTATGGAGAACGTAGTTTTTTAATTTATTATTGATCTGAAAAAAATAAAATAAAATAAAAATCATAATAAACAATAAAGCCTGAGACATTTCAATTATTTCAAAAATGATTGAATTTCAGTATATTTGTTTTTTTCTGTTGTTTCTTTAAACCCAAGCTTATGTTTTTGTCTGTTTGTCTGTTTTTTTTTCTCCCATGAAGTTTATATATCGTGGTAAATGATGAAATTTTGCACAACACAAAAAGTCTGTTTTCGTTTTTTTGTATTATTTTCTCGAACTATTATAGTAGAGGGGTTTGATTTTCTTATTTCTTTTTTTTCCTTCAGTTTTCTTCAAAATACAAAAAAATTATACAGGTACATCAATCACAAGATTTTTTTTTTTTGTAATTTTTTAGGTTTATTACGACAATAATTTGAACTGCCAAATGGCAAAAAACCCTTTTTTTTTTTCTTTTTAAACTCCGCAAAAACCTCTCACCGTTAATTTTTTTTATAATAAACCTATATGGACAAGGAAAAAGGCGAATGTATGTATGTATTTTTCTCTTCATATCAACGTTATTTTTTTTTATATAATAAGGGATCACAGTAGTTTTCTAGGTAATTTTTTTTTCATTCATTAATATAATTAATATTTTAAGTAATAAATTTTTTTCCCTGTGATATCCAGCTAAAAAATTTGCGGAAAATTATGTATACCCCCAATAATATTGTTTATTTTTTATTTATTTATTATTTCTTCTTAAAAAAGTCGGTACTTTTCAAATTTCTACAAGAAAAACTCATCGGCAATTTCTATTTTTTCGCCGCTATATATATATTTTTTTTTATATGAAAGCAAGTAACGAGGATTTATTTATATACTATGTTTTTTATAGTTATAGGAGATTTTTTTTAAACGTAATATCGCTCCATTTTGTTTCCTATATTATATTTATTTATTTATTTACGTTTAACTGTCGGGACTTTAACTAACCCACCCTTTTTTAAATATTATTCGTAACAGTTTTCTTATAGAATGAAAAGTGACCGTACTTTTCTTCGTTTTAATTAATTACTAATTAACTACAATTAATTAGTCCTAAAAAACCCCGAAAAAGGCATCTGCATGTAAATGTAAATGTAAATGTAATTACTTAATTTAATTTTTTTTTTTTTTGCGAGAAGTTTTGATAATGTTTTTATTTTTTTTCTTTAATTCTTTTTTTTAAATTTAAAAAATGTATTCCTACTAATTAATGTTAAATACCGTATTTTTTAAGTAAGTGTATTTTACAAATTATGTTTTAAAGCGTGTGTTTTGTATTTAATTTAATTTAATTTCATTTTAAACCATTTACCGTAAATATTATTTTTTTTTAATATTTTTAAAATTATAAAACACGATGCTTAATTGGAGAGGATTTACTTAAATTTAAATTTTATGTTTAAAATTTTCCTTCACTGCCACCGCAAAATACTCGTTAGGTAATTATTGTGGCCTCTAAAGTTAAGTTTTAAGATTTTTAATGAAAAATGTACTTTTTTTTTGTTTTTTTTTGTTTATATAACCACATACACTCGTAAATCTCAATTTAATTTTTTTTTCTTTATAATATGAGCGTTGATTCTTTTTTTTTAACAAATTTTATCTCAGTTAATATAACAATGATTTTTTTTTGAGAATAAATATTATTAATTTAATTTAAGTACATAAATTTCTTTTTATATAAAATTTTAAATAAAACATTAAATTTTTTTCACGGTGATTAGTTAAATTATTTAATTTAAGTAAGTTAACGACGTCAGCATTCGTTAAATTTAATTTTCATTACGTTATATATTTAATATTTAAATTAATATAAATTTATTCAAATTGCCGGTAAAGATTAATTGCCAAAAATCTTAATCGGCGATTTAAACAAGGGTTAAAATTAATTATTAGAAATCAAAATTAACGAATTTAATACATCAACCTCAATTAATTAACGACAGTAACTAAAAAAAGAATTAATTAATTCTTTATATTTGTTAAAGTCGCGATAATTTTTAATTAGTGGACTAGAAAATTCCATCACCATACTGCTAATTGTTTTTTTTTCTTGTTTGTTTGTTTGTTTGTTTGTTTGATAAATGAAGAAATTGTATTTAGTTTTTTTCTCTCTTAAATATCCAAAAAACGTGATCGTACAATATATGTTTGAAAAATATTACAAACACTGAGTATATAGTAGAAGTTCATAGATATAATTTTTTGTTTTATACACTAGTCTGCAATATGTCAAAAAACGGGCAAAAAGACGAATTTATTTTTTTTTCTGTTAATGTTAATGTTAATATCACTTTGCAAAAAAATTAAAATACTGTTGAGAAAAATTTATATATATATTTCTGGTTGTTGTTGTTGTTGTTATTTGTTTGTTTGTTTTTTTCCTTTCAAAACGCTTGATGACGTCAGAGTGGGGAGGGGAGGTGAACAGCGGTTAGGGGGGCAGGGGGTTAAATTAAATTAATTTAATTAATTTAGATTAATTTAATCCACGAGTGCAGCCAGCGATACAGCGTTAGAGTATTATTATTATTTTGTTTTTCTTTTCTTAAATTTTGTTAATTAATTACATCGTCGTTGTTGAATATAATTTTAACTTTAATTTACATATAAATAAATAAATTAAAGTTAATTAATTATTAGTCAAATTAGAGATCGGTTGGGGGTTAGGGCATAATGGGGGGAAGGGGGTTAATTATAAATTAAAATTGGCAAATCTATGCATAGTGAATAATTTCATTCATTGTAAATTGAGAATTTAACCTTTAACCTTTTTTTTCTATATTTTTTCAATCTTGTAAATTTTTAATAGTTTAATTTTAGTTTTAAATTAAATTAATTCAAATTAACTAATTACTCCATCGTTTGTTTTTGGGTTTTATAAGATATTAATAGAAATTCAACATTCACCCACAACTATATGAAAAAATGTTAAACATGTTTCAACGTCAATTTTTTTTCCGTTTGAAAACGATTAAAAATCGGAGACACATTCAAATAGATTAATTATTTTTTTTTCATTAATTAATACTTTCTTTTTATACCCAAAAAGCTAAATTGGTTATTTAACAATTGATTTTATACATTTTTCCCCTCATTTTAAATTTTGGAAATCTCAAATTTTCACGCTTTTTCTCTTGAAATTAAGAAAAAACATCGCCAACTAGATTTTTTTTATATATTTATATATATATATATTATTTATATTTAGACCGAGTTTCGTATATAAACAGCTAGTTTTGTTTGTTTGTTTATTTATTTGTTTACCTGTATCAATAGAAATTAAGTCTTTTCACTCGAAAGTTAAATTTTAAACGTTTTGAAACTATTCGAAAAAAAAAAAAAAGAAAAAACCCAAAATAAATAACTAACTTAATTATTACTAAGTATGGTATAGTTAAGAGGGTTTCCGGTTTAATTGGGTTAATTAATATTTATTTATTAATTAATTAATTTGGAGGTTAAATTTTGTAAAGATTTACTGAAATATTTTAACGGGAATTGATTGATTGGGGTTTTAAAAATTCTAATTAAGGTGTGCTTCGTAAATCGTAATATAGCTGCTTATACTCACTCCGATGTGGCTAATTTTTTAATTTAGTCTTAATTTGATTGTGTTAATGTGTTTGTATTAAAATTAAGGATAATGTTTGATTAAATGCATAATGGAGGAATTGTGATACTTAGCTGCGTAATCTCAGACGTGGGTGGCTAATATCAGCGGTAAAATGAACACATCGGGTGTAAATTTTGGGGACCAGGTCAAAGGGCAGGAAAAAATTGTGGCACGTTATTTTTTTTTTTTTAACTTTCACGGTTAGGTAAATAATAATAATAATAATAATAATTAAGTAATAAATGGCAATTCTCAAATCTTAATTAATTAATTAATTAAATGGGAATGAATTAAATTTAATATCTAAATAAAATGATCTATTTTTTTCCCTGACGACGACAATAATTTCGCAATCATTTCCTTACGCGTTTTGTTTTAGTTTTTTTTAATATTTCAAATATAGAAACTACTTATTAAATTACTCACATGATCAACAATAAAGTCCCCTAAAATTAATTAACTAATAATTAAACTAAATAAACAAAAACATTTTCATATTAAAAAAAAAAACCTGAGCAACTTTCTTCTTATTTAACTTACTTTTTAATTAATTTCACTTAATTAAATTTTTTTTAAATGCATTAAGGGGGGTGGGGGATAAGTTATTTAAGTTTCTTAATAATAATTAATTAATAACGATAATTAACAAATAAATTATATGTATATATATAAAATGCGCCCCAAAAACAAAAAAAAAAATAACTCGAAATTCAATTAGTCATGAATAAATTTAAAGTTAATTAATTAAATTAGCATACCTTGATATCAAAATGAAACTTCTTCAATTGGGACAGGAAGGGAACGGGGGTGTTTTTTTTTTTTAATTTGTGATCCGCATTGTCGTTTAGGAGTCCATTATTTTTTCCCATAGATATTTTGTTTGTTTGTTTATTTATTTACCGATTTTCTGGCACACGCTATTTTTATCTCTCTTCGTAATAATTAGTAATTAAGTCCGTGTTAATTTAATTAAAAAAAACCGTAAATATCTCAATTACCAAACAAATTTTAAATCCGGAGATATTAAATTAATCTTAAATGAGACGTAATAAATATTTCTCAAAAGTTTGCTGCGATTTTGTAAACAAACTTAATTAAAAAAAAAAAAGATTTAATAAGTGTCACTGAACGTTTGTTTGTTTTTTTTCCTTTCTTGATGGCTATATTTGTTTGTTTGTTTATATATATTATAGGACGAGATATTATAGTTAGAGATGAATGCTAAAACAGTTGATTTTTTTTTAGTTTTTTTTTTGTATATTTTAACGTAGACTTTTTTTTTTTAAATTCCATCATTTGAAATATTTTGGTAATATTTTTGTTTATTTGTTTACTGCTTGTGGGCGGCAGAATAGGGTGAAGGGGTAGATCCTGAGCGATGAAAGTGAACGTTTTGCCACTTTCCGTCGCGTTTATGCCACACGCGCGTTTCTTCAGATTGTTGCGTGTGAGCGTGACCAGATCTGATTGAAATCGAAAGAGAGAACAGAACAGAACAGAAAATTGAGAAAAAGGTGAAAAAGGAAGTGGAAGTGTGTTTCTGAATGTTCTAAACCGTATCTTACATAACATTTCATAGCTTATGTTACAGAAAATTGAGAAAATGTGAAAGAGTGTTTCTGAATGTTCTAAAGCCTATCTTACAAAACATTTCATAACTTATGTTTAAGAGCAGCTTGGAAAACATAAGTTATAGGAACAAAACAAGTTGGGAAACCAAAATAAACCTCTCCGAGTCGAGGTTTTTCTTAAATATTTAAGTAAATATAACAGATATTATTTTAATCGTCAGTAATTAACCTTGATTCTAGAATTTCTAGTTAAAAACCTTATTCTTAAAATTATATTAAACATTAACCATATTGTTAACGTTTTGACTTCTTCTCACAAACGAGTTTTTCCTAGTGAGTAGCTCCTCGATGATTACCCGTAATCCAAACATAAACCCTTAATCGACATCAATTTTAAATCACCAATAAATCCCTACCCCTTTTAAAAGCATCAATGAAAATCACAAATGAACGAGAAAAAAATATATTCATTAGTGAATAGCCCCTCGACGCGCTACCTTTAATGATTACACACACGTAAGGCATACTTATGATCGCGTCTTATAAATTTCTAACGTGAACTGAAGCCCAGCCCCAGAAACGTTTGAAAGAGAAAGAATTCAAGTGAATTCGGTAAAACACCCAAATTGAGTTGGGTCCCTGCTTAAATTCCGAAGTTTTTATTGTACAAAAAGTTGCTACGTGTTTTCTTAGAATAGTCACGGATAGATAAACAGTAATCCTACCCCTTTTAAAATCACCAATGAATGAAAAATATCACCTAAACACGACTTTAAAGGGGTTTTGACGGACCGTGGGACAAACGACGATCTTCTTCATAAAGCTTAGCATAGGGGGTAGGTAAAAAGGAGAGGGGGTCGGTCAGCCCCTTTGTGTGCATTATCAATGCACAGTTACGGACAAATCACAATCCTCCGCCTCTCAAAATCACCAATCCCTCGAGTCTTTTCACTCCCCCTTCTAAAAGACCACCGATACATCTAGCATGAAAGAACCAATACTGAAGGAGGGATGGTAGCCAATAGGAAGCCCATACTAAGCTACAAAACAACCAATGTTAAGCTTACTTCCCCCCTTTTCAGCCCCAAACAATAATAAAATTGTTTTTGAACGTTTGAAACCTTTTTTTTTACAAAATATTTTCAACGCAAATTTTTAAGCAGTTTTTAAAACGAATTATGACGCTTTTGGAGGTTTTCTAAGCCCCAAAAAGACTATATATGTGTACATAAAACCAAGGGGTAGGTCACTTACTTGTCCATATACTGAGTGAGGCGAATATAGGCGATACAGGCAGCGTCATCTCCCAGCAAATGTACCGTCGGATTCAAAATTGTGGTATTGAGAGATTTGCAATTTTTACCTAACACTGCAACATAAAGAAAAAAAGAAATACCAAAAGAAAGTGGTCAGATTGGCAAACATAATTAATTAATTAAATAGATACTAATTAAATCTAATTAGAATTGAATTTACCACCATTGTCAAAATAAAACTTATGGAAATCCATTCCCTCAACTAAGTTTCCAAGCGCCTCCGGTTCAAAGGCAGTCAAATGGGGATCACAGTATTTACTATTAGAAAATTAGTATTTAATTTAATATCAATTAAATTTAATACTAATTAAGTTTAATTAAATTAAATTTAATTTAATTTAATTACGTGTAAGCTTCGAAGTCCCCTCCATTTATAGATTCAATCAACTGCTCCGTTATTTTTACTACCTCTTGTTTCCTGGCTGCAATTAAAATTTTAATGAACGATGTTTTTCCAAAAATATTTGAAATACCCCGTTATTATTTGCGTTGATTTTAATTAAATCTAATTAAATAAATGAATATATGTATATTTTCCAAAACAACCAAAGCGTGTATTATTAATATTATTTTTTTTTTGTTGGCAAGATTATTTTTAGAAAAACTGCAATAATTAAATTAGCGATTTATTTGATTAAATCAAATTTTTATATATTAATTAAAACCCTTTTAATTCAGAGTGATTTTTTGAAGTTTGTTGAAGGTATCGGGCCATTAAAAATAATATATTTTATTTTGTAAATAATAAAATAATGCGGGTTATTTTGCAAAAAGAAAAAAAATTATTAAAAAAAATGTTTATAAAAACCTTAAAAACAAAATATTATGCAGGGTAGTGCAAATCATAAAATTCATCAAAATAATATTAATTTTTATAATTAACGAATTATAAATTATAATTTAGCAAGGGAATAAAATTATAAATATTATTATTACTATAAAAATCAATTCGGTATAGGTATATAGTATAATTAATTACCATGCTTAATTAAATCCCAAACTAATTAACAAAAAATCATTAATTATAAATGAATAACATTCCAAATAATACTCTATTATTTTTTTATGTTTAAAATATGATGATTAAGGTATTGCATAAATTAGGCAAGAATTTTCGCAAGAGCAGATAAGGAAGTAAAATAAAAATTGCAGGAGAAAAAAAAAGCTCATAGATATCATAAATAGATATGTAAAAATACTCACGATCCAAGATATTGCCATTAATCTTTACAGCTAAGAAAATGTAAAGGCAACATTTTTAGAGACAATTAATTCTTATATTTTTTAAATTAATTGAAAACATAACGATTGGAAAAAAATAAAGAAAATTAAGAGGTTTTTTTAAAGAAACAAATAATATTCGACGATTGGACAACAAACGTTAAATGGGGGAGCGACTACTTGTTTATATATATATATCACTAATTTCTACAACCACATTTATGTGAAAAATGTTAATGTGATGTAAACATATCATACGTCAAAAGCACACTCTTATATTCAGGGTTTTTGTTTTTGTGCAAATACTTTCACATGGTACTTATACAACGACGTGAAAAACTACTACTTCATGATAAGTGCACATGATTCATGGTTTTTGGTTTTTTTTTTACGATATTGTGTCTATAATCAAACCCACAGATACACATTTTTTACCGTTTATTTATGTATTTGTTAGTAAACCACATTAGGGTTCATTTTCAAGGGGAATAAACACACAAGATATACGCGATTATGTAGTCTCTAAGCGTCTTGGAATGTGAAAAGTGGAAAAAATTAATTATAATTAGCGACTTTCCAAGGTGCTCAAAGAATATTCATATTCCTAGTTACGTTTTACCATAAATAGCTTAATAACAACAAAGTATGACACTTGCAATGCGCAATTTCTCGAGTAAAAGAATATTGCCATGATATAACTGGGACTCGATTTTATGTGAAAACGAGAACATTTTGGTAAGTTCTAAAACCACCCACAATACCTTGCTGTTCCTTCAAAAGCTAATTTTGATTGACAAGTAACAAGCTGCAGGGGTCGACGGAAACAAACCTCCATTTAACATATCTCATTTAGTGTCATACTAATTGTCGTTAACTTACTTAATAATATACAGGGTGTTTCTGATAAGCCTGCCATAAATTAATAGGGGATGTTCTTTGGGTAAATTTGAGTCAAAAAATGTAACTTCTATCTATGACATTTTGTTTGCAATAAGGGACACTGTTGACAAGTTAAGATTGATTATAGTATTTTGCTAATGAGCCCTTAAATTTAATTAATTAAGAAACTGATTAAGACAATGCTTTCTAACTTAATTAAGGGGTCATCCATAAAACACTGTTAAAATCATAACTCGAAAACAGTGTCCTTTGTGGCTAACAAAATGGGGATGGAGGTTACATTTTAAACTCAAAATCAATTAAAGAACACGTCCTATCAAGAAGCGATATCTAGTTTACAAGGGAGAAGGTATAAATTCGCCACATTTATAATCTAGCTTTATCTCCACTCCAAACGTATAGTAGGTCCGGAGTTAATCGCCGCCTCTAAATTACAACCAGCATCTCATTGGTTCTTGAAAACTCGTGCACGTCAGCGCGACGCGAATGACGAAAAAATTACAGTCATATTTTCCGACTGAGGAGAGGTAGCGAAATAGCCCGGCGGTCTCCTTTTACGTCCCCCTTGTATTTTGAAAGGGGGGACTGGGACTATGGCTCGCGAATACTAAGGCATCTTATACCATCTCCCTAATAAACTAGATATCACTTCTTGAAGAGACTTATCAGAATCACTGTGCATATCTAGATAGAGCTACGAGTTAACAGGTTAGGAAGGGGGTATTTGTTACTGACCTATTTTGGCCTAAAATTTATATTAAAAGCCAACGGTTATACTATACACGAAGGAGGAAGTATTTATTGTTTATTTTATTTTGGAGGAAGACAACAAATGTTGTTTGTTTTTGTTTGTTTTTTTTTTGTTTCTAATTGGGTTAAAATCCTCACCTGCGGATGACGTATTGAGAACGGGCAGCGTAATTACCGAAATGACATCAGCTTTTTGAGTCGGTTTACTACTACTAGCACCACTATTTTCGGGGACCAATGGTGGTGGGGTTTTTACTTTAGGGGCTTTATATTATTATTATTGAACATTTTAATTTAATTTTGGGGAAAATATTAATAATTTTGATTTGGGTGAGTGAAAAAAATAGTTAGGGGGAAAAAGATAGATAGAGAATGTTCAGGTTGTGGTAGAATAGAAAATAAATAAATAAAAAACAATATTAAACAAATAATAATTATAATAATATGACGTAAACCATCAATATACTATTTTATATTATATAATTCCGTAAGGAGGGTGGGTGGGTTTTTTGGCGGGAATACTAACTATATATAACCATAACGCGACGTATAACAATAAGCAAGCTTTAACTAAAAATGTTCCATTCATGAAATGCATTGCATTTTACACTCTAATCAGTCAAATCATAAGTTTATAAGATATGTTGGCCATAAGTTTGTCATCGGTTACAAACTGGAGCTGGTCATAAATTTGAGGTAAAGCGACGCCTGGTGAGGCGCTAATGTCAAAGGGTAAGTACAGACTAAATAGGACCTAGATGGAAGTCCTGCAATTATCGTTTGTCGTTCTCGAACTAGTTATCTCGAGTTGTAAGTCTCTGGGTAGCATTACGAAGTATAGGTAGCGTCATACTTATGGAAAACATATCTCATAGACTTATGGTCAAACATACCCGCATAAGTTACTGAATTTAACTTATTTCGGGAAATTATTTAATACTTATGAAGGGTTCGTACAACTTTTGTAAAACCGATATACCCAAACACCTTCCGGGTTTTTCACAATTGAGGTATCTCAGTTATGACGTCAGTGTCGAGGTTAAACGTCACGGGCTTAGCTTTATCAGTGAGCGGCCATGTTTGGTTTAGTACCGCTTTGATTCTAAAGGGCAAATAGCATGCGTGACGTCACACTAAAGTTTCTGAGATAGCTCTATATATAACTGCAAGAGTGTGGGGTGTTTATTTTTGGAGTAATAGCTAAGGGAGTGGTTTTCCAGTTGATGCAACCAACACCTTTGGAAAAAAACTTACTCATCCTTAAATCCCTGAATTTTACTTAAAAAACATTATAAATTTCCTCGAATTTTCCCTGAAATATTAATTCCCTAACAGTTCAAAGTTCAAAAGATTTGTACGAACCCTGTTATATCTATTACTACTAAAAAATCCCGGACTTTGTGTTTTTCTGATAAACAACTTTCAAACCCACTAAATAAATAAAAACACTACTAACAACATTCAAAAATGATTCTAAATTTCCTCTACAATTAACAGACTTACTCCTACAATTTAATAATAGGTCTATTTATTAATTAATTTAAACTTTCCCAGCAAGCACGGGGTTAGGGTGAGGGGTGAAAGGACAAAAAACAAAAATATAAATAAACAAGGTTAAATAATGATACGTAATTTCATACCTTGATCTACTTGAATAACCGTTTTACTTCTCTCTGGCCCGGCGTGACTAGTTTCTGATTTTCGTGCGACCAGAGTCAAACAGAATGGTTTTGGATTTTTTGAAAAGTGGTTTTTTTTTTTTGGTTTTCGGTTTTTTGATTTTTTTTTTTGGATTTGTTCAAATGGACGAAAAATAGACGAAATGGATAGATAGGTGCGAAAGAAATTAGACAGGAATAGAGAGAGAAAAAGAGAGAGAGAAAGAGAGAGAGAGAGCGGAGAAATAAGGAGCAAAAAATTGAAAGCCAAGAGAGATTCCACAAAAAAATATTTTGGTTTTTTTTTAAATAAATTAATTTCAAATTTCTAGCATTTTTATATTTCTTTCAATAATTTATGTTTTTTAAGGGGTATTTTCTAGGTAATTAAGATTAATTATTTGATTGGTTTATAGCAACCTATACGCTACTCAATATTGCCTATAACTAAATTAATTCGGCCGGCGCAAAAATGGGGGGGGGGGGGGGGTTAAAAGGCGTTTTCAAAAATTTATGGGGTTCAATCAAAAATTGCGTGGTGTTAATGGATTCTAATTACTAATTTTCGCAAAATGTGTAATGGTTTTTAAAAGTACTAAGCTATTTCTACAGGTATTCTAAAAGATTATTTTGGAGAGCACAGTTACAAAAAAGTGTTACGTTACAACCTATTTTTCTGAATTGATTTTGTTAAATTTTTAAGGCTAGGCCTATTCTAATTAATTAGAAATAATATATATTAATGTTTAGTTTAAACTAACGCAGCGAGTTTATTAAAAATTAATAACTAACTTATAAATATATATATTTTATACCAAAATAATAATATATTTTTTTACGTAAAAGGTTTCAGAATAATATGAATTTTATTTTAGCAGAAGGGGATAATAGAAGAAGTGTGACACTCTGAATGTATCCTCTTAATACTTAGGGTGTAAAATGTAGGGAAGAATTATGTTACAATTACCCCACCGCATTTGTGCTTGGTACTGTACACTTCTCTCGAAGAGAAGTATATTATATACTTCTGATTTTATTTATATTTCGTTGTAAATCATAAGCCATTCTAAAACCTTTTACATTTATCTTTATAAACTTCCTTATATATACCAAACCATATTGCACTACCCTCTAATCACTTAATTAATTAATTTACCACTAATTTAAATTAACTTAATTAAAAAAAGAGAAAAAGGGGTGGGTTTCCCTTAAGAGTTTACCTTTGACGTCATCTTCTTCCAATGTTGTACTGCTATCGGTAGATTCCTTAACTTGGGAACCATCCCCTTTTTTGTTCATCATACTTCGACCTACAGTAATAGGAATTTGCCATGAAATTCGATTCCAAAAAAAAAACGGTAATTAAAAATCTTTATTAACTAACCCCTCCCTGCTAATTAATTAATATCGTCTTAGCACCTTAGAACGATCGATACCTGAACGTTTTATGATATAAGCTCTGCGTTACGTTAACCAATACGCAATATAAAATTTTATAAATAATAGCCCAGCCAATCAGAATCAATCTTTTTAAAATAGAGTATGACGCAGCGAAAAAAATTATCCCGTTTTTATTTTTAAACATAACAGAGTTTCATGCCACGGAATAATTTAGCGGCGAGGGGCTACTCACTCACCTTAAAGCAAATGCTGGCTCTAGTGGCACCCTACCAATTTTACCTTGTTACAGGCAGGAACCAATGGGAACTAGTTCTCGAGGGCAGAGATAAAACTAGCCTTTTCTGAGCTTTGAAGGCCAGTGACTCACCTTTAACTCTTGACTATGGGAGCATCTAGCGGTATTTATATAAACTAAACCACAGTAAAGAGCTGCTTTAATGCGTACAGGTTAGGTGAATACTCCCTCGTTTAGCTGTAAAAGGGCCTAATCACGTACGACTGACTGGGTCTGACAGACAATAGCTTGAAAA
The DNA here is from genome assembly GCF_054372755.1 of Phalangium opilio. Lineage (NCBI taxonomy): Eukaryota > Metazoa > Arthropoda > Arachnida > Opiliones > Phalangiidae > Phalangium > Phalangium opilio. The sequence continues at coordinate 1,802,468 of NW_028324189.1, forward strand.
GATCAAAGTGAACTAAGTTTTTCATACTTTTATGAAATAATTAACTTCTGAAAGCGCGTAGAGTTAAGCCTGGTTCTCACTTGGCGAAAAAATGCATTTTTCGCCACGCGACTTGATACGCGCGACTAAAATGAGCGAATTTTCTTCTAGTCGCCGTCAAAATCGCCCCAAAGAGTCCCAACGCGACTGTTCTATTTTTTTTCGCTAAACGCTCGGCGAAAAAAGACTTCAGCCAATCAGGTTCAGGTAGTGGGAAGGGGAAGGGGGAGTGTGCTATGTCGTCAATTTTAAGCCTTGGTCACTTGATGAATGAAAATAACCATTGAGTTCTAATATATATGTTCTGATCTCTATGAAAATAACAGAGGTAAGTTTAGGCAAGTACGCTTCTAATTTAATTTTTTAAGAGTGAAGTACGTACGCTAGCTAAAATTGATTATGTTTCTATTAGATAAATATGGATGTGTCAAAAAATTCTATTAAGGGGGACAAGAAAATAACTTGGTTCATTATTAAATAGAATACAAGTTTGAATTTTTAGGCTTAAGATGCGTAAAATAGCGCTGAAGCGTTTTTAAAATTTCGCGCCCAATGAGAACCACTCCCCCAGCGACTAAAATATCGCCGGTTTTTTTCGCCACGCGAAAAATAAATTCGCCGCGATTACTTGCCAAGTGAGAACTAGCCTTTACGATGACATATCTTAGGCTTTAACGTCTTAAACTCTACGTGAAGTTTACATAAGCTGCCAATAGTATATCTTAACCAAGAAGCGATATCTAGTTTACAAGGGAGAAGGTATAAATAATAATAATTCGCCTGCACATTTACACCAGCTTTATCTCCATTCCAAACGTAGACGTGTCCGGAGTTAATCCCCGCCTCTAAATTACAACCAGCATCCCATTGGTTCTTGAAAACTGGTGCACGTCAGCGCGACGCGAATGACGGGAAAATTACAGGCATATTTTCCGACTGAGGAGAGGCCGCGAAATAGCCCGGCCTCCTCCTTTTACGTCCCCCCCCTTGTATTTTGAAAGAGGGGACTGCAGGACTATGGCGCGCGCCAATACTTATAGGCATCTTATACCTTCTCCATAATAAACTAGATATCGCTTCTTGTCTTAACCTTTTCAAGCTACTTATGTTTGACCAATTTCAGAAGTACGTTTGTTAATTTGAACCAACACAGTAAAGGAAAATGGTATGGTAATATATTAACCTGGTTCTTCTAACTAACTACCCTTTAATTGCTTTTATTTCAATAAACAAACTTAACAGCAGCACCTAGCACGAAACTGTTTCGAAATAAGACAATAGGATAGAAATGTATTACAAGTCATATCCATTTAGTTTCTTTTTAGAGATGGGTATAGGTGGGCCAAAAATGGGTGTCTAAAGGATAATTAGAGGTATCATTATATTGATTTCAAAAATTACTTAGTACAAGGAATCGGGGTACTTTCCAAAAAACTTAAAAACTCAAAAATTCAGGGGGTATAGTTTTTTGTATAAAAAAGTTACAAAACGTTTCAGATTCTATTGGTTTTTGGGCAAAATTTATATTTTTCGTATCACATGCTCAATTTACGTTTTGATTTGGGTCAAAAAATTTGGATTATAAAACGAAAAATCTACCGGAATTAGGTTAGGGTCAAAGTTCAAGGGGTTTTTTTTCGGGTTTTATTTCTTTTGGTTCAATTTAAAAAACAAATATTTTCAGCCCTGTATAAAAATACCAGCGGCAAAAAAAGCAAGTTTGCTTAATCCTATTTTGGATTTAAAAAATTAATTTTCATACTTTCAAAAAATGCTTTCAGGATATTTGGATACTTTTAGAATCCTACAACTACGGAACGGAATGGTACGGTAATTAAAAGGGGGGTGGTAATTACGGTAATCAGGTAATTACCGGGAGCACATTTGTTGCTACCATGCTTAATTACTTAATGGCCCATATGAATCTACATTAAAATTAAGCGAAACATTTGGGAAATATTGGTTAAATTTCTTAATATTAAGGTGAGCTAGGTGGGGGTAAATATAAGCACAATTACCGCTGTTTCAAAGGGAGCATTTATCGTAATTAATTAACCTTTATACTCCCTTTAAAATAAATATAATATACATAATATACACCAGGGGATTACATCATATTTTTTGTGTGCATTTTTGTGGACACCCTTTTAAGGTTTTAATATCTACGGTGAAAATTAATGTTTATTAAAACTTATTAATTAATTTACCGAATATATGTGAAAATACTTAAGTGATGAACTAACTTAAGTGAGATTATAATTAATTCCCATATGAATAATACGCATGCCCCTATCTGTAAATGGGTAAGAAAAATCCAGTGAAATATTCAATGATCTATTAAATGTATTCGTATCATCATAAGTTTATAAGATATGTTCCTAACAAGAAGTGATATCTAGTTTACTAGGGAGAAGGTATAACTTCGCGTGCACATATCTAGCTTTATCTCCAGTCCAAATTAACGTAGCCTGTCCGGAGTTAACCCCCGCCGCCTCTAAATTACAACCAACATCTCATTGGTTCTTGAAAACTCGTGCACGTCAGCGCGACGCGAATGACGGGAAAATTTCCAACTGAGTAGAGGTGAAATAGCCCGGGGCCTCCTCCTTTTACGTCCCCCCTTGTATTTTGAAAGGGGGACTGGGACTATGGCACGCGAATACTTAGGCATCTTACACCTTCTCCCTAATAAACTAGATATCACTTCTTGTTCCTACTAAGTCTTTAACAGCGCCAAAACCAGGCGTCTTCGCTTTACCTCGAATCTATGAATTACGTCACTCACTTCATGACAAGCTCCAGTTTCTAAGTTACCAGTGACAAACTTATAGTGAACATATCTCATAAACTTATGGTACCTTCACTAAATTATTCAAGTAACGAACAATTAAACTTATTCAATTAAAATCACTGGATTTTCCCTTTTTTTAAAAAAAAATAAAAAATTAAATTTTGATGAAAAAACCAATTAAAACAAATTAAAATTAACACTTCTCCCATTTGTAATTAAATTAATTAATTTTAAATCGTGCAAATACGTAAACATACATACATTCGTAAACATTCGTATCAAAAGCCGATCAATGCACACTGTTTAATTGAATTTAATTGAATTAAATTGTTTTGCAATTATTTTAAATCGAAGAGAGCTTAACGAGCAAAGGGTATACTATCATTTAATGAAGTTAACACTTAAAGCGTATAAAAGATCACCAAACGAAACGAGAAAGAGCCAGAAATTTGAGAGAGAGAGAGAGAGAGAGCAAAAGACAAATAATTACTGAAGAAACAATGTTGAATATTAAAAAAAGGGAGAGACAGGTTGTGCATGTTTAGAGAAGGAGTTTGTTTATTTGTTTATCTGTTTGTTTATTTTTTTCTACGGCAGGGATGCTGCTGATTTTACTTTAATTAAACTAACTTTAATTAGTTTTAAGAAACGTTTTAATTTACGCGGTACTCGATTTTAATAATATTAAAAGAAAGACTTCATATTTTTACCTGCGTTAGTAGCTGTCGCATGGCCTAGAGCGATGCAATGAAAATATTGTAAAAATTATGAAGCGATTGGAAATTAAAATAAATTATCCGTTGTACCTTTGATGATTCATTTCTTTTTTTAATTAATTAATTAAATTAATTAAATTAATCACTAACTAATATTAATTATATTAAATTAAACGCGTATATAACAGGTGTGCACAACCATTTCTCCCAATATATAGTTTAATTAAGAAGTTAATCTTCAGGGTTAATACAAATTAAAATTAATTAGAATAGATTACATTGCGTGGTTAACATAAGTTTATAAGATATGTTCCCCATAAGTAATGCTAGAGACTTACAGCTTATAAACTTATGTCGTTTCGTTAAAAAAATCTAACTAATAATAATATTGTTCTGTTTTGTACGAACCCTGAATAATTAATATTTTTTTTAATCTAGTTAATTTAAATTACCCCTAATTACTTATTAATTAATAATTAAAAGAAAAAAAATAAATAAATAATTAATATGGGGGTGTTTTAATTAATTATTAAAAGGTGCAATAATATTAATTAATAAATTAGTCTTAATTGATTAAATTTAAATTTAAAAGAGAGATAGAGAGAGAGACGGTTATAAGTTTCTGAAACGAGACACTCATACCAATAGAAAATACAGACCACAAAATGATGATGAGAAATTTTCTGAGCCGGTTCTTTTTCGTTGATTGGGTTTTTTTTTTTAATTAAAAAAATTATGTTTTGACGATTTTTTTTTTTTTTAATTATGAAGAATATATATATTTTAAGCTATTACCCTTTCAGTATAATATTAGACAAAAATTGGTAAGAAATATTAGAATAAGCAAAGATTATAGAAGAGAGAGAGAAAGATAGGTAGAATATTATCAAGCTATCGGCACAGAAAAAAAAGCTTTGGAAAAAACTTTGTTAGGTGCAAACTTCAAACGCATTAAAAATTTCCATGAAACAAAAATTAAATTTTGTTTGAAAAATGTTTCCAAAAAATTATAATAAAAAACACCCAAATGGATCGAGTGAGTGCAGTATAAAATTTGGTTTTCATAATAAAAATTGCGTATGATTTTGATTAAAAAAAAGAAAAATTACGAATATGATATCGGTATTGTCATAAGTTTATAAGTTATGTTCCATAAGTATAACACTATCTATACTTCGTAATGTTAGAGACTTATAAAGAGCTAGTTCGACAACGACAAGCTAGAATTGCAGACTACACTCGGTTAATTTTGTAGGGCTTCTATCTTCCTACTAAGCCTTTGACAGCGCCTCACCAGGCGTCTTCGCGTTACCCTGAATCTATGACCTACCTCATTCACTTCATGAAAATCTCCAGTTTCTAAGTTACCAGTGATAAACTTACGGAACATATCTTATAAACTTATGGTATTGTAGTTTTAAAAAAAGTTCGAAAAAAAAAAATAAATAAACAAAATTTGCACCTTCCTAAGTTTTAAATTTTATTAATTATTAATTATATTAGTTTTGTTTAATTAAGGAAACCTTTGTGTGACCAAAATTAAATATACCTTCTCAAAATTTTTGGTATCCAATATTTGTAGACGAGTTTCTCGCAATTTGTCTAAACTAGTCTAATAATAACTTACCGGGCAATCTAAATGACCTATACGGCTAAAAATAGATATAAAAGGATCTAATTTATAATTTAGGTGCTTTTGGAATAGTTTCTCCAAACAAAAAAGGTTTAAATTAACCCGAATTAAGTCTAATTAAAACTAATTGTGAAGATTCAAAGTCCCAAAACTTTAATAAAATAGAGAAAATACTTAATTTCGGGCAATCTAAATGACCTATACAGTTAAAAATAGATATTAAAGGATCTAATTTATAATTTAGGTGCTTTTGGAATAGTTTCTCCAAACAAAAAAGGTTTAAATTAACCCGAATTAAGTCTAATTAAAACTAATTCTAACGATTCAAATCCCCAAAACTTTAATAAAAATAGAGAAAATACTTAACTTCATCGTATATGGTTCCCATATTCCCTCAAAAAGAACTCAAAAGAGTACAAAAATACACTGTTTTATCTCCCACCGTTCTCCAACCAAAAGATCCTCCACAAAACCCCCAAAACCAGTACAGTACATAAAACCCAAAGTAACAACAGAGCTCAACTTACTAGAGAAATTTCTCGTAGCCAACATTGTGGTTAAGATGGCCCCCTATCAGAAGAAAAAAAAAATAAATTCAAAAATTACAGACAGATAGATAACAAACAAGTCTAAGGGTTGAACTGAACTGTGGAACCAATTGAAGGAATCGAATGTCAAGGCTTAAATGCTCCAATCAAATTGTATTTCTGAATGATTTATTTCATTTAACAGCTAGTATTTTTAAGGATAGATAAGCGAGAGTGTTAAGTAGGGCGCGTTACATACAGAGCAGCCAGCGGTACCTTTCAAATTTTTACATTTACCTCTACGTGTTATTTTGATAAATTGCTAGCAATAAACTTGTTTAACAGCCATATAACCACCTGCTACTTTAGATAGATATATATATATAAAGTTTTATTTGGGAGACAAAATTTCAACACTAGTTTTATGGAATTTAAGATAGCGCCAGTAATTTTAATAGCGTTTCATATATTTTTCTTTAAATTTATGTAGATTTGAATGGAATTACTATGTTTTGTTAGAAATGAAATCTATTTCTTTATATTTAAATAGGATTAAGTTTAAATAGGGCAAATTAGGCTTAATACGTGGATAGAAATAGGCTTAAGTTTAAATTGACCAAATTAGGCTTAATACGTGGATAGAAATAGGCTTGAGTTTAAATTGACCAAATTAGGCTTAATGCGTGGATGGAAATAGACTTAAGTTTAAATTGACCAAATTAGGCTTAATGCGTGGATGGAAATAGACTTAAGTTTAAATTGACCAAATTAGGCTTAATGCGTGGATGGAAATAGACTTAAGTTTAAATTGGCCAAATTAGGCTTAAGTTCAAATACACCAAAATAGGCTTAATACGTGGATAGAAATTGTAGTTAGCCACCCAGATATGCAGGAATCCAAGATGGCGACCATGACATCATCCCAAAACTTAAACACCTACAGAACAAGTTAAAAGCACGCAAGAAGGCAGGGCTCAAGGTCAGGTGGATGCGCGAGGGCGACATAAGTGAGGTTTAAATTTATGTTTAAGTTTTGGTTTGACGTCACAATGGCGGCGGCCATCTTGGATTCCTGCATATCAGGGTGGCGATCACTACTAATAGGCTTAATTTTAAATTGACCAAAAGTAGGCCAAAACTAGAACTTAAGTGTAAACGTTTAAATGGAATAATGATAGGCTTAAACCAAATATGACCAACTATAAGTAAAATTAAACTTAGGCGGCGGCCATCTTGGATTCCTGCGTATCTGGGTGGCTATCACTACTAATAGACTTAATTTTAAATTGGCCAAAAATAGGCCAATTAGGCTTTATAGGTGGATGGAAATAGGCTTAAGATTTTTTACCAACTATAAGTAAAATTAGACTTAGACGTGTATAAGTTTAAATACACCAAAAAATAGACCAAATAATGAACATATTATAAACTGAACATAAAAAAAATTCATAACCATGACAATGGGTGTATAAAAAAATTGAAACTAACCTTGAGTTTCCGCCTGGCATTGAATTTCTTCAAGCAGTCGACTGTCTCTTGCCTGTGTAAAGTAGAAGCCACACGTTCCCGTTGCTACGCAAATAGAAATAAAAGAAAAACAAAGAAATATTTGAATTAAACTCATTTAAATAACAAAATTGACATTAATTACAATAGAATTAAGAACTTAATTAGTAGACTTACGCAAATCCAGGGGTGCTTCAGCGCTTCTGCAGCAGTTATCCTCTTGGCAGGGTTCACAGTAAGCATGCTGTTGATCAGATTCTTCGCTTCCGGCGTCACAGTGTCCCATTCTGGTGAAGGGTACTAAGAAAAAACGCCCAATTTTAGGTCAATTGTGTTTTAAAATCTTGACTGAAGATATATTATAGGCGTGAGATTATTTTGAAACTTACATCGTAAGCTCCCGCTTTGATTTGCGCATATAATCTATGCTGGTCCTCATCCCAGAATGGAGGATATCCTACTAGTAATATGTACAATATGACGCCTGAAATTATAACATTTACAATCATATTTAGTACTTCCCAATGATAAAATTCTATCTACATTGTTAAGATATGTTAGAGAACAATTCCAAGTCTTAAAAATATATTCTAAAATGTTAGAGAACGGTTCCAAATGACCAAAACAAATTCAGAAAACTATTAAAAACGGCCGTAATATACGCCTCAAAACAATTCAAAACGGCCGATAAATACGCCTCAAAACTATACGAAACGGCCATCAAATACGCCTCAAAACTATACGAAACGGCCGTCAAATACGCCTCAAAACTATACGAAACGGCCGTCAAATACGCCTCAAAACTATACGAAACGGCCGTCAAATACGCCTCAAAACTATACGAAACGGCCGTCAAATACGCCTCAAAACTATACGAAACGGCCGTCAAATACGCCACAAAACTATACGAAACGGCCGAAAAATACGCCACAAAACCCTTCGAAACGGCCGATAAATACGCCACAAAACCCTTCGAAACGGCCGATAAATACGCCACAAAACCCTTCATAACGGCCGATAAATACGTCACAAAACCCTTCGAAACGGCCGATAAATACGCCACAAAACCCTTCGAAACGGCCGATAAATACGTCACAAAACCCTTCGAAACGGCCGATAAATACGTCACAAAACCCTTCGAAACGGCCGAAAAACACGCCACAAAACCCTTCGAAACGGCCGATAAATACGCCACAAAACCCTTCGAAACGGCCGATAAATACGCCACAAAACCCTTCGAAACGGCCGATAAATACGCCACAAAACCCTTCGAAACGGCCGATAAATACGCCACAAAACCCTTCGAAACGGCCGAAAACTACGCCACAAAACCCTTCGAAACGGCCGAAAACTACGCCACAAAACCCCTTAGAAACGGCCGAAACTTACCGCAAGCCCATATATCAACTGGCTTCCCGTATGGGTCCTTCTTTAAAACTTCCGGGGAAAGATAACCGGGAGTTCCAGCAAAACCTGACAAAGGAAAAATGAAATATTAATAAGCATTTGTAAATATTAAAATTAAGATTAAAAATGAGAGATTAATTTTTCAGGTTGAAACTTACCATACCATGCTTGCTGTTCACCCTGAACCTCGATTGCTAGGCCAAAGTCTGCTAGTTTCACTGCCGCTCCCTTGGCTTTGCTAGCCAGTAATAGATTCTCTGGCTGATATTTAAAATTACGTTAAATTAAATTTAATTGCAATTTAAAAATTTAAAAACTACAAAAATAATACCTTGAGATCTCTGTGAACGACGCTATTTGTGTGGCAATGGTTAACACTTTCAAGAATTTGTTGTATACAGTGACTAAATTTCAATTTTAGTTTAATTAACATTAGTTTTGTGATAATGTTATAGTAATTTTTTTATTAAATTACCTCGCATCAGCTTCACTATAGTATTCTCTCGCTACTATGTCTTCAAATAATTCACCTCCCGTGACTCTAATAATTAAATTTTAACTTGTTTTATATTTAAAAATTATCCTGACCTAAAAATGGTTGCCATTTATCGTCTGCTTAAATTTTTAGGCTTATTTTTACAGAAGCTCAAGGAAAAAACCAGAATAAATTAAAATATATCCATAAAATAGGCTTTGAAAATCAAATTTGGTCTATTTTTGAAGCTGTCAGCTAAGCCTTGCCAAAGTAAGGTCAATAACCTCCCGCCTCATAACCTAAGCCTTGCACATCTTAAGCAGAGGATTAAAGGTTACCAATTTGTGTTCTGACCCAAAAATGGTTGCCATTTATCGTCTGCTTAAAGTTTTAGGCTTATTTTTACAAATACTCAAGGAAAAAGCCCTAATAGTTAAAATACTTCCATGAAATAGGCTTTGAAATTCAAATTTGGTCTATTTTTGAAGATGTCCGCTAAGCCTTGTCAAAGTAAGGTCAATAACCTCCCGCCTCATAAACTAAGCCTTGTACATCTTAAGCAGAGGATTAAAAGTTACCAATTTGGGATGAAATAATTGAAAATTGTTGGCAGAAATGATTTAAATTGCGTAAAATTAAGTTAATTTAATTTAATTAACTTACAAATCAAATATTAAATAATGGAAACCTTCTTCCTGGATGCTGTCATGAAGCCTTACTACAATTAACACAAAAGAGAACAAGAGAGGCTTAGCGAAACACACCTAAAACATTGTACACAAAAATTCTAAACCGAGTTTAGAAAGTTTACGATACCAATACCTATATTAGGATGATTTAATTTTCGACAAATTCTAGCTTCACGTTCCAGTTTCTGGAAATCTGTAATATTATATGTAGCATTCAATCCTACTCGTCATATTTATTAACTTAAAAGGAAAAATACCTCGTGCTGACAATTTCTTTGTGTTTATAATTTTGGCTGCAAATTCTAAGCCTGTAGATTTTTGAACACATCTTCTTACAATAGAAAATGCACCCCTAGATAATTTAAATACCAATTAAACCCAATTCCGTTGGTCGTTAAGTAGTTTAACATAGAAGAAAGATGTGTGGGTTGAAAGTAGAACTACTTTTATATGTAGCTATGTCAAGCCAACTTTAATTAGATTTAATTGTTTAAAGCAATTGATTTAATAGAATTAGATTAGTGCATTCTCAAGTCCCTACTAAATTCGATATTTTGTATTAAAAATATTTATTTTATTAAATAATTAAAGATTTTAGGCTTAATTGACCCACAAAAATCTTACACACTGACCTAAATTTTACTCTTTAAAGAAATTGCACTCAATAAACGTGTAAATTAGTCTTCGAAATTGCCCCTAATTCGTCTCTAATTTGCATAAGTTCCAGATTTATATTTACTTCATTTGCATCTCTTTAATTTAAATACCATTAAGCCTAATCTTAATCTTCATACACTTCCGAAAAGCGTCTTTCTCTTATAAACAAATATATAGCATAATCTTGACGATAAAAATAGTGTTATGTTTCCAAAGAGGCGCTAAAACGGGCATAATCTAATCATTAAAGACGCCGGGTTCTTTAAAAAGCAAAAACTAAAATGGGCTTTTAAAATTGACAAAATAGGGCATTCCTCGATAAAGCCTGACGTCTCGGAACTGTGTTTTTCCTGGAAAAATCTAACGGGGGAAAGTCGACTCTAGTCGCGGGAGATCACCTTTTTAGCTCTCGCGTGAAAGATGGGAAGACTTCCGCTACGATCCCTAAGAACTCGTACGAGAGAAAGACTTTTAGGCCTAGCGTAGTGCCAGACTTCTCGGAGTCCGTGGGTTAAGATTAGGCTTACGATTTAGGCCTAACAACTAGTCGCGATTAACGGCGTTTAAAAGGGGATAAGAACGATTAGCACTTACTTTCCGAGTTCCTCTTTAAGGTCGTAATTATCACTAAACCTTGTTGTAACTATCGGCGCGGCCATATTTCGATTTCGCTTTGATTTCCGACTCGAAAATATAGGAACCGCTCTCTCGCGATATCTCGTTCGCTTCGTGAAAATTAAATCGCTTCTTCACAGCAAGGCACATGCGTCCGCGCATCCCACCAGTCGCCGAGCCGATCCCCCGATCCGTCTCCTGGAAAAAAAAAGAAACCAGGGGGTGGGGGAAAAGGTTTAAATAACGGGTTTATTACATACTACAAACAATTTTCTAATCGTAGACTAATAAAACAATAGATTAAGACGCAATATTTTCACTTGTTTTATCTTAACCTAAAAATATCGCGCCTATAGGTAAAATGGCGAAAAAAGAAAAAAAGGCGCGCTTTGTAGGACGTTGATAAAAATGGCGGGAAGATAAACATTTGATTATTTTCCCGCCCTTTTATTTATTTATTCTATTTTTATTAAATTGATCGGGAAAAAAACTGTTTTTAGCACCTAAAAAGTGAAATAAAAGGGCGCGCAACTTTGGCTTCCTATACTAGAAAGGTTTCCCGGGAAAAAAACAATTTTGCGCCTGCAAAAATGGCTTCAAAACATATACCTAGGTAAAATAAATATACAAAGGTCAAAAATGTGTCACCGAAACCAAATTTCCTGGTGAGAGAGGGTGGTAACGGGTGCATACCTGTCTTTGATTAATTATTGCGCGCCCGTATTTCGGTTCCTTTAATCCCCCTAAAGATTTCGTCCCTTTTAAAAAAAACTGGTTAAATTTAGGGCGCAATTTACGTCACTCGAGAGAATTTTTGAAGGAATTTCTAATTCCAACCTGAGAGAGGAAAAAAGCCGTGGTGTTTTCCCGCCTTTTACAATGCTCTCAAAACACTATCAAGTTTTTGTTTTTGTAGGACTTTTTTTAAGCCTAATTTGAACCCGAAATAGGTCAATGACCCTATAGCCTAAACTTCATTAAATTTTATAATAAATAATACCGATTGCTAAGCCTATTTTGAAAAACTCTTAACCCTAAAATGAAAGTAGCATTAAGGTTCACGAATCACGAGATTAAGGCAACCTGTTGCAAAGCCTAAATGAGCTCTATTAGGGTTATTTTAGGAGCCAAAAAGAGTTTCAACCAATACGTGGAAACGACGCGAGGAATTGTGGGAAACGGGGCAAAAAAATCCATAAAAGTGAAAGAGTTTGGGTATAACAATAAGAAGATGTGACCTACACTAAGCCTAACAACGGTTCTTAAGACAGAGGAAAACGCCCAAAGAAAAATACACTTGGATAAACATTAAATTCGATAGCTATCGAAACTATTCATTTGTTTCGGAAAGAAATATTTTCCATCAAAAAACCATGACAACTTTAAGAGATAAGCTTGTTTACTCTTGCCATTACTGACTGATTATGTTTCCCCTTTTTTTAATGGAAAAGAGCCACTATTCATTCTTCAACTACGTGGGCTGATAGTTATTTTAAATTCTAAACGAAGCTATTCAGGGTAACACTTTCCTTTAATTACAGCATAAGATATCCTCCATAAGTCTACTGAAATTTGTATTAGATTACAAATTTTCCTGAAGCGACGCCTGGTGAGTGAAGCGATGTCAAAGGCTTAGCAATGAATTACACTTATTGAATACATACTTATGATTAGCTAATTAAAATTCCCATAATAGCTTAAGCGATTAAATTAATGCAAACTATACATACGTTTAAAACTAAAATTTGGTTTTCTATTGAACCGGGATTATTCTATCTATATAAAGATTAGTTCATTTAAAATTCAAGAAAGGTTTCCTCGCCATTTAAAATTTACACGGCGACGGTGCAGAGTAAATACCGGAGGGGGGGGGGGCTCCCTCCGAAAATTTGAATAAATCTTATCGATTTTATCCAATCTGAATTAGTTTGTTCTGTTTCAAAAAGCCCCATGGCCATAGTGATTACTGATTTGTAAAGGATTGTAGTATAGAGCTATTTCAGTGGGGGAAAAATTTCGTCTGCTACGAAAATTGGGCCTGCCTTTGAGTGTAGAGGGCGGCCATTTTGTGAGGGTTTCTCTATGGGCAAATAGCATTGGTGACGTGGCCATTACCCCCTCTGAAATAGCTCTATAGTAAGGGATGGGGGGTGAACAAACCTTATTTTTATAAATCAAAGGCTTAAGGTGGATTATATCAAAACACCGAAGCCTATTTTTATCTCTTCTTTTTTTTTTCCTATTTCTGTTTTGGTACCATGGGCAGTCTGACAACCATTTCGTTTTTGCTTTCAATTACTGGGTTTTAAAACTAAGGTTTCTCTGTAACAAATAGGCTTAAGGGGCTGGACTTCCAACACTGTAGGAGAGAAGGAGAGAGAGAGAGTTTTGGACGAAAATCCCTTTCAGACTATTCAGGCAACCTAAGCCTTAACCTAACAACCATCCAGGCTCGCGCTATAGGGTGCCTTGCCCGGGTTAAAAGCCTTCGCGCCAAAATCGATCGTGTATATAGGCTCCGCGTGTATTCGCTTTCCCGCGTTGAGTGCTTTTGGCGGGAACTAGGATCATGGATATGTATATATGTATATATATATTCAGTATAAGAAGAACACACGCAACAATCACGTGGGTGGACAGTCAAGCTCGCGCGCTTTATTTTCCCGCGCGAGCTAACTTTCACCTGATTAAGAACCTTATACTATTTAAAACGAGGGATATAGAGCCTAATCAAATGGGATAGAGACCAACGGAGACTAGCACGCGATAAAGGATTAAAATCCACCACGTGACCGCGTGTCACCAAGATTCCTCGCGCTTTCCTTATTGGTCAAACCTTTGACGGGTTCAGCGCAGCGCTCCTAAGAAGTTTAGACTAAAGAATTTCAGAGGGGGTTAAAGTTCAATAGTCTTACATAGATATCGGAACTTTATAAATGGATAGTTATTGAAAAACATGGAGGGCGGTCGAGCATAATGCATGGTAATTTCTTTCCTAGCTAAAAGCGTGATGAGGGCCTTGATAAGAATAGAAAGCGTTCTCCTTGTGTCCCTAAAAATAAACCTGTCAACGAAACGTGTGGGCGGAAAGCTTTTGCCGGCATAAATAAATTCCTTCATCCTTTTTAACATTTATTTTCCGACTGGGTGGTACAGTACGTAATAACAACAAAGTACTTTACCGACTAATTTCCCAGCCTACGTATTCTGGCAACATTGCCTCGGTTTAGAGCGTAATTATCATTACTCTTCAATATCCATCAGCGTAGCTCTAACCAATTAGTCTTTGTAAGGGGTTAGTTACAACGTAAGAATGAGTCCATCTTCGTATAGTGAAACTTAATTTGAAATCGACAACTTCTTACTGCATGCACCGAGCGCTACCGAGGTCATAAGCCTAAAGCGAAAGAGAAAGTTCCCTTTTTGAAAGACTTGTCAATTCCTATAAGATTCAAAAGATAACCGCGCTTTCAAAGGGACCTGAAAATTTTTTTTAACAGTATACTTCATCTGTACCGTGGAGTCTAATAGACGCCCGATTCCCCCGGATTCTGAGGATGTAAGTTGACAAACAACTGTAAAGTGTCCAAGACTCGGTTCCGACTCAATCTATAAGGATGACCCAAGGGTTTTTTTCTACTTCTTTTCATTTTTTATCCATCTCAAACTGTCAAAGACACTATTCGGTATTCACTTCTTAAATGGCTAGGTACTATAACGGGTACCTTAACACTAAAGTACGTTTTGAGAAAAATGTTCAACTTCAAACTTTTTTTTCTATTCTATTTCTTTGGCTAAAATTTACAACTTTCTTGACGATATTTTTAAATTTAATTATTTATTTTAAGTCCTGTATTGTGTATAAATTAAAAAGGTGTACAGTGAATTATGTAGGGACGGGGTTTGTATGAAGCTTATCAAATTATAACGCATGCTCTACTGGGCATCCAAGTTTCACAAGTCTGATTGGCACTTCTCAGTAATTTAGAATTGCTAATGCACAATTTGAAATTAATTTTCAGATCATCAAATTTTAAAGTTAGGTTTTATAATCTCTGTATTTCCTTAATTTAACTAACCCGAATTATTTTTTAAACCAAAAAAATTGTTGTCAATGCTAACGGTATATTTATTATAAACAAGTCAACTAGTAAAATACAACGTTGCAATTTTTGTACAAAGCCAAAAGATTTTTAATAAACTAAAATTAAATTTCCCAACTTAGTTAGTTAGTTAGTTTTCCTAATTCTTTTTTAATTTCCTGATTTTCCCAGGTTTTCCCTGAATTATGGCAACCCTTGTCCCAAAAGAAATCAAACTATGTCGTTCACCTAGAGCGAATAAATATCAGATAAACCATGCTTATTTCTGGGTATAAAAATGGTTCGCTTTTTATACTCTTTTCCCACTTTAAAAGGGGAGCTTAAAACTGAATTTTCCAGCAGTACCCGGGCCATACAGCAGCAGCAATCTTATGCATTATTTATGAGCCAAGACTTAAAGATCAAAGTGACCCGGAGCTAAAAAAGCCTCAAAAGAGTGAGCGAGAGAGAGAGAGAGAGAAAAGAGAGATGTTTTAAATAATACCATCCTGAAAAATGGCTTTAAAAAGGTTCTGACTTTAGACTTTAAACACACATAAATGAGAGAGAATGGATACTTGCGCAATATGATAACAACGAGAGATAAGTTACTAATGTACGTGGTCTCTATTTCTGAAAAAGTGTTAAACCCCTCTGAAAACAATCCTTGAGACTATTTGAAATACTTCAATGAATTGGGAAGTTTTAAGATATTTAGAATTGGTCTATTACTAAGCCTATTTCTTAATATTTGCAACGATTCACGATTTGGGTATGTTTCAGATTTAAGCTTAATCCTCTTTTTAAACATTTGCGACTGAAAAAGGATTTTGGCCTAATTCGAAGACTGATTTTAAATATTTGCAACCTAAAATGGTATTTAGGTTTAATGCTAAGCCTACTTTTTAATATTTTCGAAGGAAAAAAGGTATTTAGGTCTAATGTTAAGCCTATTTTTCATTATATGCGACGGCAATGTTACAAGCGATGGGGGAAAAACAGCAAAACCATTTTGTTTTTGATGTTTTTAGGCCTAGTTGTAAAAGTTTTGAAAGATGGGTGCATTTTTGCAGAAAGGGTATACGCTGACACGCATTGACCTTCCATTAGAGTCAACTGAAAAGCAACTACGGAGAACTAGCAGTCAAACTCTTTCAACTTTTTTTATGATTAATTCTTCGTTTGCTTCATTTATATTCTGAAAAATCACCCACTCAGAAAGTTTGCTCGTTAATTTTGTGGACCGACGTTAATAAATCCGGCAGAATTTGCAATATTTTCGTTGGGCCTCGGACCTTCGGAAGAGAAATAAGCGGGGGAATTGAAGTGTAACGCGGGAAATTTGGGTTAGCAAGAACAGAAGTTAGGCTTAAAGATTATTGAAGAATAACCGAGGCTTAACGATCGTATTTGATACACGTGCCATGCCAATCGATCTAAAAGCTATTAAACCCTAAAAATTATTTCAAATTAGGCTTAATATAAAGTTTATTTTAAAATCAAGAAAGTTTTGCATATGGGAAAGTGTATTTTTTGCCGACTCATCATTTAAGCTCGTTAAGCCTAAATGATCAAACAACAATCGATTTATCTTATTTACCCAAAAATTACGGGAATCTGCTCCTTAATAGGAACCCTTGCCCTCTTCCACCTCCCCCCGAAATTAGCACATTATAATCAATAAAAGGGACTCCAATCAAAAGTTATAGAAAATTTTACCCATCAGACTTTTCGCGACAAGGCTTAAGTGTTGGGAAGGGATTAGAGAAACTTTTTGACTAATAAATCAGAGACGTTGGAAAGAAGATATTATTTATATTTACGACACCCCAGTCATATTTCTTTGGCGCGCCTGTGTCTGCGAAGAAAAGTCGCCTTTTGGGTGGGCGGAATTGGACGAGGGTGGGCAGGAAGGAAGGGCAGGAAGTAGCCGCCCAACCATCGGATCAATACCAAAGCGAGGCGCCGACAGTCCCAAAATCCGGATTCGTATAAAACAGTACCAAAGTTTACACAGGGTGCGTAAAACCATAAACAGCACGGCTAATCTTTGAGTTAGGCTTAGCAGAGTATCCCTAAATTAGGCTTAATCACTTGAATATGTTAAAATTAGGCTTAATAATATACAAGGGAATATCAACAGAGTACCGTTTAAATAAGCCTAACAATAATGAGGGGAAGACCTCTTAATTAAGCTTAACCATAATGAGTAGAATATCCTTTAATTAGGCTTAATAATAATGAGTAGAAAATCTTTTAATTAGGCTTAACAATAATAAAAAGAGAATCTTTTAATTACGCTTTACAACGTTCAGCAACTTAAAACATTTCAAGCGAGTATTAATTATATTTGAGAAGAAAGGGGAAGCCAGCCACCAGGCGAAACCAAACCAATGTATTTTCAATACAGCCCCTGTAGAAGTGTTTCACCCGCTACACACCTAAACCTTTTTCATGAACGGAAGACCTACTAAAAACGGACGGACGGCGTTCAATTCGAGGTAAACTTCAACTGAAAAATGGAAGAAGTAAAAATTTCTTCTTCTTCTCCTTTGGGTTGTCCTTGGAAACGAACTACGAACTGGTTGGACTCGAAGCTAAGCCTAACGTAGGCAAAGGCCTAACTAACCCTTTTGAGCCCCTTTTATTGATCCCGCAGTTAAAGCTATATAGGACTTGTACTTCTAGGAAAACTGTCGTCGCCCCAGGATAGGAAAGGGGGTTCCCGGGGCGGGAGTTGGCGCTTGTGTCGACCACCACCCCATTAGCAAACAAGCGTTCATTATCAATTGGCAGATTAAATATTATGGGCCGCATCCTCTTCCTCCTCCTCCTCCTCTTGGACCCTATTTCCTTTTATCTCAATATCTGGACAGTGGTCGCCATTGCCAAAGAGAGAATTATTTCAATCTATGAATTTACTAAGTTTACCCATGAATATACTTCGTACTGAAGTTTAAATATGAATTGGTGTTTTAATCCAATTTTCAAAGTTGCCTGGTGGCTTTTCCTAGATAGGAGAGGGAAATTTCGGTTCAATATTTATGGTATCATTATCTAAATTCGTGTTATTAGCGGAAGAGGGTTGGAAGAGTGAGAGAAGATGTGTCTCTAATATGACCATAACAGTTTTCTGCAGACCATACAAGGCAGATATGCATTGTTTAGTGTCTAACGTGGAGGCAATAGCTTTGGTGGTTTTGTAATGTTACAGAATTCCAGCACGATGTTTACAACCGCAGTTTTTGAACGAATATATGAAGAATATAAGAGAGAATATAGAGATCTCATTAAGGGGTTGAAATAAATCACACTTTCTTTATGTATAGCAACTTCCAAAAAGATGAAACCAGATTATTCATTGATGAAAATCGATTGGATGCTTTAAGAAGTTATAGGATGGGGGGTGTATCCCCTGATAACAATATCTGGGGATGACACGTGATGGATAACCCTCACAACCCTGTGATGCTCTTTTTAAAACTTTTTTCCCCCAACAACAATGAACAACTTTAAATCGATTGTTTAAGATCATTTACAATCCCTTACTTTTTTTAATGCACTCACGCGCTAGGGGTCATAGGTCGTAGATTAGATTAGGCTTAAGTATAGTTGGGAAATACTACTGAGTGAATGATCCATTGAAAGAAGAATTAGGCTTAAGTGATTCCAGGGGCAGAAATGGAAGAAAACTCCGATGAAATATATACTTTAAAGCTAACTTTGAATATGGATAGATGGGCGTTTCTTTGAAATTAATCTATTATGAAATCGATTTCCTATAGAACTATAAATCAGAAACAATAGATTACTCGCAACGCCTCATTATTTCCTATAAAAATTCAAGTTCTTTTCTCAGCCTTTGAAAATATACCTCAAAGTTAGGCCTAACGCCAACCCTTAATATTGCATGATTTTGCGTATTTTCTATACGAAATTCAGCCAAGTTGCCAGTAGTGTAGTGTATCAAACAGAGACAAAGGCTTAGGTAAGGAGAAGAAAAAAACCGCATTTTAACTGCAGTAGCGGTTGGTTTTCGTTGGTTCCGTATCCCTACAGACAGCATACGGAACTGTATACTAAGGCCTCGGAAAAGTGTGTTTCAATCGATTTTGCGAGGACCCCATGCAGCAGCTATCTAGCGAGGCCCCAGCATTAAAACCCGGGCATTCCACGTAATAACAGTAAAAGTACACTAAAATAACTTTAGGGACAAAGAAATAAAGTCGAAAATTTGGTTAGGCTTAAACAAATTTTCGAAATTACGGTACATATTTTCCACGAGACAGTAAAATACACGCGTACGTATAATTACCCTATACCTTTCACCGCATTAGCTTTAAAATACTAAACACTTATTACGATATTACTTCAATTTATAAACGTCTAAAACCCATAAAAATATATTCAAAAACAAAATAAATACGCCCACCAATAAATCGAATAAAAAAAAAGAACCTACCGCGATAACAAGATTTTTAGAATTGCTAGGACTGCAATCGGGCCAAAGCTTATAAAACATATATAAGGAATTGGTCGTATAAAGGTTTTATGGCGTATGATTGGATCTTGAAAAAAAAACCCCCCATCAATTTAAAACAACATGAATATTGTAGAATAATATAGCCATGAATGAAATTTCAGCCAATCATAAACCGGGGAAGGGGGGGGGGTAGGAATCGAACAAGGGGGGGGGGAAGAAAAAGATAAATTTCATTGCGAGAAAAAAATTATCGAACTATCTGCCAACTTATAATATCATAGATATATTCATAGATATAATAAATATTAGTACATACGTTTGATTTTGTCGACGGTTGGTATTAATTCCAAAACGGTCTTAGAACCAACTCACGCCATTATCTTTGCATAGCGATACATGAATATCTTTCTCGTGGCGTTTTCGCGCCAATCGAGATGATTTTTTTTTTCTTGCCGCCACGCGACAGAGGGGTGAAGATGGGTTTTACAGAAAGGAATGGAACACCCGGAGCTAGTTTCGTGAACTCTAACCTTTACGGTATCGAGAGAGCGCCCTGGAATAGCGCCAAGTCGATAGAGGACTATAGACCGCTCTGAGAGGTTCCTCTGGCTCGCTCCTTGTGCTCCAGTAACGAACGACAACGAGAAAAGAGAAAACGCTGCTTCGATCGCGGTGGTACTACGGCTGCTATACCGTTGGATTGTATTGCCTAGAACTGGCGAGGCTTAGCTACTTTATACAGCCTTCTATTCTACGTAGTTAACGTACGTACACGCCAGCTCCCCCTATACTCTATGAGGTTCTTAGAGTACGTAGAAATTTAGTCAGGAACTCGCAACTCCATACCAACTTTGAACCGTTATTACCGTTGTTAAACAGCACTTCAAAGCTAAATAAACTTATTGTTACATAGCCTAAAATGTATTCTATAAAACAATACTAATTACTCGGTTCTATACCAATTAGGGCCGGAGATAATTAACTTTGAATAATAAATAATAAAATATTCGCAGGGGCGTCTGTCTCCATACTCATTCTGAATTTTCTCTGTTCTTTATATTTTCATGGAACCTATATAGAGAGTTTTCACTGAAAAGGCTACAGAAAATGCCTCCCCTTGTACTGCTCTTATCTTAAACTTCAGTGCAGTGTTGTCAGGCTCTCTGTGAGTCAAGTTGAACTGTTGGCTTTTCTCTTTGCAATCTCTTGACTCACTAACGACCTGGCAACACTGGGGATCGAAAAAATAACCTAATTAGGTTGAAACTATGTGGGAAAATTGGATTAGCAATGACAAGCAAAGAGATCGTTAACGTTCTAGTAGAATATCAAGGTCTTGAAGCTACAGGCGCGTAATTTCTTTGCTGGTCCTCTTTGAAATACGAAGTCCATGGTTCTTCTTCTTCTTCTCTTCTCTCACTTTTGGAGGAACCCCTCCTACTCAATTCAACCCAGTTTTCGAGTGGTGTATAATAGAGTCGATTAGACCATTGTTCAATATTTATACATCATAGGGCCTTTTTTTGTCTATAGCTCGATCCCTTTTTTTATTTAATGAGAAAGCAAAAGGCCTTGCCACCAAAATGAGTAAATGACTCGTTTTAATTAACTTTATCACGCGTTCCTTGTTGTAAGTAGCTCCATTAAGAGCTTTGTGACTACATGTAGGTCAAACAGTAGGAAATATACTATAAAACTATACTAAAAGAAAAATACAAGAGGTTTCCATAGAGGGAAATGCATGATTATAGCGTTTTTTTTTAAACAAAATTAAATCCGGTTACATGATATGGGAAACGGTCCTCCCTTTTCCCGCCTTTTTCTATAATGAAGTGTTTCTCTAATTATTGTTCATTTTAATAAATGGTTTTATTACATTAACGACGAGAATCTTGTTTCATTCCTCTACCTTATTCACTAATCTAATCACGTGATATTACTCTTTCAATTGTTTTGTGAAAAGCGCGCGAAATGGTGAAATTCAAAAAGGCTTAACGAATTTGAAAGTATTGATAAAGCACGTGCCGTACGTTTTGTTAAAAGCGCGCGAAATACCGAAATAAAAAAAAATATTCAAAAGTAGGCTTAGCAAATTTTTTTTTTAAATTTACGCTATAACTCGCGGTCTTTACTAGTGCACTTTATTTTAAAATATTATAAACTGACGTATTTACAAGAAAGCAGAGCGCAATAAGAATGCTCCGTATACTTCCCCCGTGTTAAAATTTCTTGCAATCTAAATATAGATTCAAAACCGACTATTTACAGAAATGAAAGGATCCAGACCGATCCAGACGAGCCAAGCCTTAAGACAAAAATAAGTTTAAAGAGAAAAATAAAAAAAATCCCTCGAGTTTCTCCTAACACTGGCACGATGTCTTAGCCTATTGTCTAAATAATTCCAGAGATTATAAAAGCAAGAAAACATAGAGAAGAGAGATGAGACGTTAAGTTTAAACTCAAATGACCCCAAACGTGCAACCGCTGTTTGACGACAGCGTATATCAAAATTACGCAATTAAAATGCACCATAGAAAATTAAGACTAGAACTTGACCTTATTTGGATTAAATTTTGGAAAACTTCAGGTTAGGGGTCAGGGATGTTGCGACCCTCAATATGGCGTTGGTCATATTCAAACCAAAGTTAATCTAAGTTAACTTTATTTAATGCATTGCTCATTATAAAATATTAAATACTTTTGTTAATGCTTCTCTCTTAACTAAAATTTCTCAGTGGAAAGCTATAAGGTATGGGGCGACCAACGTACGTGATTATACTGCTTAATTCGTCCGTTCAAATCCCCCTTTCGTTCATAAACATACAAAACTACACGCCACACATAAATAAGTATACATTTGCTAAGTCAACAATGGCTCCATTAAATTATTTATAAAATAGGCCCTTATGTATGTAAGGTTAGAATGGCGCTACTGTAGGCGTAGAAATTCTATACACGGACGGAATTAACAACGGTGTAGTTAGATAGGCAAAGGCCTAGCAGAAAATTTTACTCGTTTTAAGGCTTAATGATTTCAAGCCGGTTAATAAGAGTTATCGAAAAGTCACGTGCCAAAATCCCCCCCCCCCCGCCGAAGCGTACCGTTGCCATGGAGATAAGCTAATCACCCTTCCCCGCCATTAAAAGCTTGCCACTGGTACAAAAAAATAAAATAAAACTACAAAACGAAAAGCTCCGAAGCTCAAATGGAAATAGAAATAAATGTTATTTCTCTATTTCTTAAATCTCTTTTTAAATTAAAAAAAAAACCCTAGAAGTTGTTATCGCGCCCGCAATGGATTACAGAACTGGCCAGTCATAACGCCAGAATACCATGGTATTATTAAAAAAAAATACGCCAATCATAGTGAGAGTATCCGCTGACGTCACTTACAATCAATGTTTTTTCATTTTAAAAACATTTATTTTATATAATTTACCACAACTTTTTTATATATTGACCGATTTAAGTGAAATTTGGTTTATTTTGAAGCTTATAATGTCCTCTAAAACTATACGCTCCTTTAAAACTAAAAATTACGCTACACCATCCCTTTAAATATGAATATCCATATTCGCAAAGCATAGGAATTTTAATGTAATAGCGCATGCATTCTTCAAACCTTTTATTTTTTTTTCTTACCACCAAAAAAACCTCTAACATAAAAATAAATCTAGTTTTTTTAGGCCAACACATATACGACCTAAAGCCTAAAACTCTTCTAGAAAAGTCTAGACCCATACATGGAACTAGAGCGAGGTCCATAAGAATTTTAAGAACAAAAAAACATTTTCTAGATAAATTCCTTGAAAAAAAAAGTTAAAAAAATAAAAAAAAAACACCGCCTAAAGAGCCAAGCTTCTTGTAAATTACAAAATTGGAGAAAGACGAATTTTTTCCTCTTTTTTTACTCCATTTTATGATTTCATGGGCTTATAAAAAGCCATAACATTTTCTCCTTCGTGAGGTCAAAATCGAAAACGTTTTCTCGAGAAGAATAATTTCGGAGATTGCGAAATTGGGGAAAAAAATGTATCTCAAATTCAAAGTTCAACCGCGATTAAGTTAACCACTATAAAGATTTAAGGCTTTCCTATGATGAACTCTCAACTTGAAATAGGTGTAGAATTTATACCGTTTCATTTCGAATATTCAATACAAACTTTTGGCCTTCATCATAAAATGAAAAAGGATCTAACCCTATTTTTTCTCCAACAGAGTTGAATTCTTAACATATACACCGTTCTTGTATAGAAGGGGATCATAAAAACAACCCGTAATTTTCCTTTTTACGAAACAGGAAAATTTCAAACTCTTAAGCCTAACTTTCAAATATCGATTCTTGAAAAGTTCTAACGTAATAATAAATTTTACTCATACCCAATTCAACTGAAAGCCCAAGAGTTTCTACCCATTAAATTTTATCTTAAAAATGCTAGAAAATACGTACTAAATATTCCTGGTCATCGAGTTTTTAGGCTTAGAAAGGTCAGAAAATACATAATAAATAGGTTTAAGCCTTGGCCGCACACTTTTTAGGCTTAAATAGGGGCAGAAAATACATAATAAATAGGTATAAGCCTTGGTCGTAGATTTTTAGGCTTGAAAAGGGGTAGATAATGCGTAATAAGTGGGTATAAGCCTTGGTCGTAGATTTTTAGGCTTGAAAAGGGGAAGATAATACATAATAAATGGGTTGTACGCCTTTTAGGCTTAAAGTTGTACAAATTTGGTAAGCAATTCTTTATGAAGGGATAGTAATGATAAAGCAATGTTGCCAAAACGTCCCCAAGTTAGTTTACACGCAACAGAATGGTGCCCAAATTTTCATTCCAATCCATTTATGAAGATAGCGTGAGAAAGATTACTTTTAGCATCCATTAACAAATTGCATTTGGGGATATGATTCCTCGGGATTCTGCAAATACATTTAATTAATTCGAAATGATAGTCATTTTTGGTGGTGGTGGTCCCCTTACGGAAGGCCCAACTTACGTTTCCGCGTTAGAAAAGAGAGAAGAAGAGAAAAAAGGGGTTGGCAGATTATTTATTACCTTAATTCTAGGCTTCCGTTTTTTCTCGCGTGACACAGTAAGTTTTCCCGCGTTTTCACATTTGTCAAACCATTAGGCTTAGCGACAAAGGCTTAACAAGGGCGCGATAGATATTAGAAATAGTACGTAACTCCATCATCGATGAATAAATTGTTAGGAATACATACAGTTAAAAGGAATCATTGCGCTACATCCATTTTCTCAACGCGGATTTTGCGGGAAGAGATAAACTATAATCACCATGTTTAATTTACCCACGTGTTACACCGAAGTGGCGTATTGTAACCCCAAGTATTTAGTATCGATTTAAAGGGAAGAAAAAGGGCTATGACATATTCAAAGGATTCCCGTGTATTTTTCATAATAACAGAATACCAACGTCGAAAAATCGAGGGGGCCAAAAGCTAAATAAACAAATAAAGTTGACCCCAGAGGCTAAAAAAACGTCAGTTTCTATCAAGATAAAAAAAAATTCAGCTCAAAGATCAACGTAGCTATATAGTAGTAGTGTTAAACAAACACGTCAAAAGATTATTCTGGCAGCCTTTGAGCGTGAGGCAAACGGGGGTTCAAGCCTCCCTCCCCCCAAAGCCAACCAATTGTTGACTCTTATAGATCGAGCAAAAACCCCCCTTTTCCCAGAAAAAAATTACTTTCTACCCTCATTTTTCATATCAGACCGGAAAAATTCCTACTTACTAGACTAGATGGTTGAGATTTGATGTATAGGCAGAAGTCACAGGGGTGTGGCTTAAGATAGCTCCTCCCCTATCCGCCAAAATGGCGACAAGTTTTACAGAGTTTAGGAAGCTCAGCATGATATTTTTTGGTGGTGTTTGCTTCTCTTCCGGAATTAGTGGACTGGTCTATAGTACATATTCCTAGTTAAGCCCCTCCTCTTTATAAGAAAAAACAAAAGTGGATATTAAAAAATAAAACCATGACCCTAAAAATCAATCCATTCAGTATATCTTATAAATAAATTGAAGTTTCTTAAGCCTCGGTCATTTGAAGTTCCTTTGGAGAATAATATATAAAAGCTAAGCCTTGGTCAAAACTTTAAATCAGGAATTGCAATCCAGGATTTTCTGTAGAAATAATACAGTCCAACTGGGGGAGATAAGGCCTTAAGCCTGAAGTTCCTTCCGGAAACCACCAGAATTAAAAAAAAAGATAATTTTTTATCTAGATTTATTTGTAGTGTGGTGTTTTTTTTCTTACATCTAGTTCCAATTTAATCCTACTAAAATCAATGATCCCCGGATAAAGTTTCTTCTTCTGTTTACAGAAGTAATTCCTTGATTCAGTCACGTGTGAATTTTGGTGGTAGCGTCGAAAACGTGACGTGTACAGATAAAATGAACCGTAAAGGATATCTTAACTGACCACTAGAAAAGGGGTAACTCACTTGTAGAGCGCGTAAGCCAGTGACTCCCCTCTCGTTCGTTGCCAGTTTAAGATTGTACTGAAGATAAAAAATCACATAGACGTTTCGATGAAAAACGGGGAATTTTACTAATTATCAAGTAAGCATAAAATAGGTCCAATAACCCAAAGCGAAAAATGCCATGACAGATGGAAAAATAATTCTGGACATTTGGTCGTAAGTTTTAACGGATTTTTTTAAACGAAAGTCAACTTTTCGTGGTTGGACAGCGGCACTGACTTTCTGGCTATGGTCCAGTTTACTCGGTCTGTGAGAAATTGTCTCCGGTAAAGGAACGGGGGCAGACAGTTCCGTTTTGAAAGAATCAGATGACCAACACTCAGATGTTAAAAGTTTTCGTCGACAGCTAACGCAACTCTTGGTCGCCGCTAAGCCTTGGTTTGTTGCGGAAGAAGAGTTAGGCTTAGTTTCCGGAGAGACCTAGTGACCAGTCAAGCAAAAAATCGGGAGTACTTAGAGACAACCCGTCAGAGATGTTATATATTTTTTTTCTCTCTTTGGGAAGTACTGACATCAAAAACAAATCAATAGACAATTCCATTAATTCCTGAGAGAAGCATAGACCACAGGGACGGTGGAGGTCACCTTCTAGGGTTATTTCCCTCGCGCCAAGAAACACGTGCCGCTAGAGGCAGTGCGAGTCGACTAGACTGCCCCGTGTAGTGAACTCTGGTGAAATTCATCTGGTGTTGCCTCCAGACGCGATTGAAATAACCAGTCTCCTGCGTATTTGTTTCTTTGCAAGTAACTAATGAAATGGTCTATATGGCAGAGGTCAGAGTGTGATAGAAGTTCATATCTTTCGGAAAGTTGTTTGTATTTATGTATCTTTGTGTTCTTTAAAAACAGTCACAATTCGTTAAGTTCTGAACTGCTGGTGAGTAACTCTATGGGAAGGTTCATTATAACTAGTTTGGGGGTCGAGTTCTTCTCAAGGTTGGGTCCGCCAACCCCTGAAATTTAATTTGGTGACTTCTAACACCTTCTGGACACCTTACAACACCACAAGTACAACACCAACCAATAACACTTGCCTGGTTGATATTTTTAGTATATGCGAAGCCATATTCAACCAAAGACGCGAAAACCATGGACACGCAAAAGAACAACCAAATATCTAAAGCGGTGACGTAATCAAGTCGTGGTAACGAAGCCCTTGATTGGAGGGTTTGAGTAGTTGTAGTTAAAAGGGCAGTAGCTCCTAAGGTGACCCTTGCGGGAACCGCGCTGGCGTTCAACCAAAACGCCAACCACGATAACATGACGATTAAGGTTGATGGAATATAAACGTTAATTAAACTTCCGGTTAAACGACGTTGGAATGTGAAATTAGTCCATAAAATTGTATAAGTTCCTTTGAAATTTAAATATTAATAATTATTCACGTGGAATATTGAATAAATTCACTAATAAATACCGGTCGGCCATCGTTTGGCCGTCTTATGCGTTGTGATGTTCAACAATGCAAATTCCAATAGACTAAATTCCTTCTCGTGTCTTATATTCGGAATTTTGTAGTTCAAATGGAGTTCCGAAATTGTTTCCTGGATCCATTTGACAGTTGCCAAATGATCGGGAGTTGTGACTATATCGCGTAAAGAAACCTAAATTGCACCTTTGCGGTATTTGTGCTCGGATGCAATGGGCCACATCGAAACCTTTTTTAGTCTACAGAAATTTGTTCAAACGTTTGGGGCTGCCAAGTGTTGCCAGGCAATTGTGAATTTGTGACCGCTATCTACAACGGACTGGTTTTGTTTGATTAATTCATTTCCAAACCTGAGATGCTCTCGCAAATTAATGTCAACAATTAAGTTACGGTTTCAAACAATAAGGAATTTGGTGGACTAGTAACTTTTAAGTGCTATCCATCGTCTTTGGGTCCACATACAAATCAATTGTCCTTCTTAACCCAATATAAAACAGACGATACTGCGCCCCTCCCCTTTTAAAAGGATCTATTATGACGTCAGACTAGAACTTTTACCCGTGATACCTTGCGAACAATTTGATGATAAGGCCTATTAAAGGTGCAAAAAGTGACCTTTCGTACCTAGCTCCATTTGAAAGTGACAATGTTGAGTATCCATTGGATAACGTTGAAAATCCATACGACAGCCCACCGTTAAAATGTACCTGAAGTTGATTATACGTTTTTTTAAGTCGAGTTGCAGGTTATGGGGGTATTACAATTCATTCACCTGGTTAACCTTTGAACGTAACGACCTTGAACGACCCAATGTCGTATATTAGGAACCGAAACGGGAAATATTTTACCATCTTTACTATTTGGAAATGTTAAATCCGGTTTCCACATGCATTTAACAAATTTCTGAGCCAAAACTTCGGTATTGTTATTAGGTGTTAGGTTTAACGTTTTATCTAGCCATAATTCTCCGATGGTAACCTGGAGTCGAAACTCCATATTTTCTTCTTTAACTTGGTCGATATCGTGAATATATAGAAACATACTAACAACAATGGCTTCCCCTGATTGCAATAAATTAATTTTAATCCTAATTAGATTATGGATTTAAATATACACCTGAACGTGTATACAGTACCATCATTATCCGGTAAATCCATATTTTCACATTTTTTACCATCATCCCTATTTAATTAATCAATTAATCGCGATTAAAGTTAATTCAAAATTAATAATTAACATAATTAATGCAAAACTTACGAGGTATTTGTAATATCGCATATAAAAAATACGAATAGAAGTTGATAAAACCAGAAGTAATTGAGAAAAAACATATTTCAAAGACCCACTGCTGTTCAGTCTTAATGAAGACTAAACTAAATTAAGTCCGAATACTCGAATGACCATTTGACCAACTGATCTCGTTCATATGAACTTTCCAATCGTGTCTCCAAAAAAAAGGTGTTTCGATTCCCAAGAGAACCCTTCTTCGAAAACAAGGCCAAAAATGTTCATACATCAATCTGCATGAATCTCTACTAATTTATCCATGCTTAAATTTTACTCTGAAAAACGGAGATCTTTTGATGTTAGGCGCTACGCTTCACGATTAAGGTTCAATATTCGTCATAAAATTCAGGTAAATTCACGAAATCTATCGATGACATTAAATGGAAAAATAATTGTTGTGACTTTTTAGTTCTGAATGTCCCTGAGAAACTTCCAAGAACATTAAAGAAGGACACACACGGTTTCTGTCACCAACAGAGACATATAGTGTTAAAACATCAGGGGGGGGTAAGAACGGACACTACCAACACCACCCACCCCTTTTCCTTTTTGTCTACTCTAACTTAATGTCAAAAACGCACTCCGATAAAATAATAGGCAGGTTAAGAATATTGCAATAAACAATTGTATGTTTAATAAACAAATTTCTTAACTAGCTGGGACTTTTTGGAACCATCCAGATTAGAGGCTGGTAAGCCCCCTACATTTTCACGAACTGAACTACCCTAATCTAACCTTTGATCTCCAATACCAATATAAATAAATACAAATAAATAAATAAATAAATAAATAAAATAAGTCAAATTTGACTTCCTTAATCTAATAGTTAAAATATTGCTTATGCGATCTATTATCAATCAATCAATTGGAAAGGAAAGTTCTTGTATCGATTATAGGTGGACAAAAGAACTGTTTTATAAAAGTTTCATATTTGCCAAAACCCCTCCCCTATTTTTTTCTAAAATAGCATCGGAAACCATTGATTATGTCTTACAATGATAGTAAACAAATATAGCCTTTTGGCACTGAGAATTTCCTGTACCCGAAATATACGTCACGTTTCAATTGCCTGACATAAATAAAAATAATTTCTACATGGTTTTCGATTTCATACTTGAAATGTTTTTTTAGTCTTATTAGAAATACAAGGAGATTAGTTTCGCGCGTGCGGCAAATTGGGGTTGGGACAAATATAAGTAGAGTATCTCGTGCTCGGAATCGATATTTTCCGGGCCCCGCCAAAAAGCGTAGCGCGAGCGCTTTGCTATATCAAACATACTCGTGAATGAAACGCAATTGGCCCTTTAATAAGCTCGAAGGCGCATAGTTCAAGTTAGGGTTAGCAATTTCAAACATGTTAGGCTTAGTACTAAGATTTTAAACATTCCAAATTAGGCTTAGAAATTTTGAAATGTTCTAATAATTAAATAACCGTGTCATAAACACGAAGAACACGATATATAGAGATTGATAATGTAACGTCTCTATTGGTTCAGTGGAATCATTTTAATTATACCCTATGGATACAGCGTGACGTCAGTGTAGATGTACAATGTTTCTACGGGCAGGTCATTTAATAGCACCAGCTTCCTTCCCATCCACATCCCTTCCCTCAAACTTGTTTGTATCAAAGGATGATGGTCCGCAATAAAGAGAGACCCCGCGACTAAGGGACATTAGGGCAATAAATCCCGAATTTGTCGACAGAATGGTCGACAGAATGTCTAGGAAAGCTTTTTTTATTTTTAGGTAGCTTTTTGTTAACCCTAATTTGAACCCCAATGCGTTTTTTTTTTCTTGACGTTAAATAAACTTATCTTTCAAAAACACGCGGGTTTTTCCTCTTTTTGTTAAATTCAATTGGAAATATTAAGTAAAAAAAACTAAACTATTTTTCGTTATTAAATTATAACAGTAATAAATAAAGAAAACCGTATTAAGTTAGGCCAGTAAATCACGTGATATTTCTCTTAATATAAAAAATTAATTAGGAGAAACATCTAACGCAGGCGCGTAGAAAAATACATTTAATGGGAAAGAAAGAAAGAAAAAAGGTACGGAAGGTTTTTTCCCGCCATGATCGTTTCCCGCGTTTTTAAAGACAGCTCGGAAAAGGTATAGGGTTACGTTGGATGAGTTTCCCCTCGTGAAAGCAACCTCTCTAGTGCACGCGCCTTTTTCGATAGAGGAGAAGCAACAGTGGTTGGTTACCATGACAACTCCCGGAATTACTCTATTCCACGCGCGCTCCCCGTCTTCCTTCCCGCCAAACTGACGGGGGAAAAATGGCCGACAGGAGAGAGAGAGAGAGAGAGAGAGAGAGAGAGAGAGAGAGAGAGAGAGAGAGAGAGAGAGAGAGAGAGAGAGAGAGAGCCCGCCAAAACTTTCTACATCATTTTTATTAAGCGCGGTGCGTGAGAAAGGGGGATAGGAAAAAAAAGGCGCGAAATGATTTGGCGCCTTTTTTTACACACTAGCAAACCATACATCATTTTATGGCTATAGATCTCCACGTGATCTTGATTCGCTCAATATTTTTCAGATTGTCCGATAAAAAATGAGCTGTTTGTTTATTTATACAAGTTATAACGCGAATCTAAGCCATCCTTCCATGAATATTCGTAAGATATATTTTACAAGTATAATTTCAAGTTCTCAACCCTTTTAGGCTACTTATCAATGCATTTGAAAGCTTATTATTGGTTAAATTAATAGGTAGCTCAAAGGAAAAAAGGTGGTGTATGGTTAAAAATATATTTTTAGGGGTTAAGTACGCAATATTATTGGTAGAAATGAATTTACCCTTTGGGTACATAGAGAAAACCTTCAAGAAGGAATAGAGAGTTTAAGCATCCCCTAAACGCGTACGTGTAGCTACCTTCCACAGTGCATTAGACCAATGCATTGTCAAAGGTGGCTACACGTACGCGTATAGGGGATGCTTAAACTCTCTATTATTATAGACTAAAAATCAATGTTAGGCTTAGCAAAAGCATATGGAAAAGCGGGAGAAGGGTTTCGATTTAACCTAAACCGTCCGTAGTTTCACGGCGACATCTAGAAAATCGTATTTAAATCGTTTTCTATTATCTTTAAGCGAGATTAGTTTAACGCTTAATGTATTCAGTTTATCTACAGTTATCGATTATTTAAATTAACTCTACAAGGAGGTAGACGATTCGAGTTACGGAATTTGTTATTGTGTAAAGATGGCATGGCAGAGTATTGTCTGATAATCCAAACATTAAAACGGTTCGCGACTTCAAAGAGATAAAAGCTTGATTAATTCGGAAAATTCGTAGCGGGGCTAAAATCTATTTGCGATAATATAATAATATAGAAAAGGGGGAGATCTTGTTTAATTACGTTATGTAAATATAGCATCTTTCAAAATTAAATTTAATCAAAAGGTAATGTATCTCTCATTTGTTTTGTTTGTGTTGAACTACATAGGGTTCGAGAATTATTGAATAAAATGTTTTATTTATTTATATTGTCACGTTATATAAGGTTATCATAATTTGATTTCTATTCAACTTTATCAATTTCATTGTTAGAAAAACAAATTAGATATTTAACTTTTAAATTAATTATTTTTCAATTAATTTATAAAGCAAAGTCCTTCCCCCCTGTATTTTCATCCTAATTATTTTTAGTTGTTAAACAGTATATTTTTCAGAACATCTAAAATT
Organism: Phalangium opilio; assembly: GCF_054372755.1. NCBI lineage: Eukaryota > Metazoa > Arthropoda > Arachnida > Opiliones > Phalangiidae > Phalangium > Phalangium opilio. The sequence goes on from NW_028324189.1 coordinate 1,834,998, forward strand.
AATATAAGTCACAGACTAAATAGGAAGATGGACTGTAAAATTAACCGAGTGTAGTCAATTCTCGTGTCGTTCTCGAACTAGCTCGAGCTGTAATCCTCTAGTATTTTTTTGTATGTTTATACTTATAAACATACAAACTCTAAATTTTGAAATTATGTTTCAAAACCTATTAATTACAAAGCTGCAACTTGAATTCAATGTTAACTAGAATTTTCGTAAACCCAAGAAATTTTCTTGACAAATATAAAACATTCTGACTTTGCTTCATAAAATCCCTATTATTCTGTGACACGTAAATATACTTTAAAGTCCAACTGCGATTATGGGACATCATAAAGAAAGTCACATTAACAGGTGTACACTCCACTCTCCGCAGTACACATTCAGGTATATAATAAGTTTCTAGAACCTCTCCAGAGAGAGAGAGAGAGAGAGATAGATGGCAAAGAGAAATTCAAAGTACCGTTATACACACGTCACCTGTCACTAATCGAAAGACACCTGTTTACCAGAGAACTACTTCGCTTTCAGTGTCAAGTTATCCTGGTTGTAAAGGGGGGAAAGAAAGGGGCTAAAAAGTTTGCGTGGGATAAAGTTTTCTAGTCGTAGTTATAGCGATAACAGCGCCAACGTTGTCGCCAACGTTTTTCCGTTCTTTAGCTAGCTGGCTTGGAGAAATTCTAGAGATCCTACAATCTAACTTAGATATCTGGGATCCTTTCGGTAGATTACTAGCGAGTGATAGGTATGGCTCAGTCAAACGGTTAAAAATAACACCCCCACACATCCCTGGACGAAACGGACGTTGACCAACTGGACCATGGGAACGTCCGAAGAAAATATGAGCTCGACCTATCAATTAAATAATCTTGAACAACAAAATTCAAGTAAGTTTTTAGGTTTAGTTTTTCAAATGACAACTTTTAAAGACTTAATTTCTTAATTAGAACTCCTTTGTTGTATTATAATAGATTTAAATATGTTTAAAGATAATGGGGATAATTATATTTACTACTAATGGGATATTATCCGCTTATAATGAGATCAATACCATAACCTTTTCATCTCACGAGATTCAAAGAAAAAGAAACCTCGTGAATTGGCATGTTTCCAGCCTCACGAGATTCAAGAGAAAATTTCGTGAATTGGTATGTTTCCAACTTCACGAGATTCAAGGAATAAATCTGGTGAATTGCCATGTATCTAATCTCACGAGATCCAAGGGGGAAAATCTCGTGAATTGGCATGTTTCTAATCTCACGAGATTCAAGGAATAAATCTCGTGAATTGACATGTTTCTAATCTCACGAGATTCAATTGAAAAAAACTCCAATTTTATTTTCACCAAAGTGAAATACGAATAAGATTGGTTATTCAATCAGTAGTTACAAGGACACCAGACGAAAATGAAACACATTTTGAAATCAATCCAATGCACACAATAATAACTTGACCCTCGAGAAAGTTAAGGTTAAAAATAGACCATAAATGTAGTGTTTTCTGAAAGAGAGACGCCAATTTTAAACCAACGAAGATTATTGCCCCTTAACTAAACAGCTCGTCTAAAACCAACAGTAGAGTTGATAAGAGAGCTATAATAACATAAGTTGGCTAGCTTCGAACGTCATCTTGACGTCATAACAGAAAGGAGAGAGGGGGAGGGAGGGGTAAACCAAATCCAATAATATCTTATTACACTATATTATTTTTATATCAAATCCTACCGGATTACGGTTAATCTAGAAGCGCAAGAAAGGCATCGGGATAAAGTTAGAAAATTAATTGTATCAGAGTATAAGAAACACCTTAACCTAAATTTTGGACAAAGATAAAAGACCCTATTCCATCTCAACTAAGTTGAGATAAACTTCAAATTTTTTAAGGTCAAACAAACACCATTGTCACAAAAAAATAAATAAAAATTATATATAATTTTTGTAGATATCGTGAATTTATACAATTACTCCAGTAACACAGGGTGTTCAAAAAAGGGTAATTAAAGGAGGGTTTTATGGAAATATCAATTTTGAGTCGAAAATATAAGAATTACCCTAAACAATTTATGATTTGAGTGCTTTAGGGATAACCCCCTAATTAAATTAACATCGTCTTCCAATTTCTTAATTAAATTTAAGGGGTCATCCCTAAAACACTCAAATCATAACTCGAAAACAGTGTCCCTTATATCAAAATGGAGATAGAAGTTACATTTTCGACTCATATTTGATCTCCCAAAGACACCCTGTATACTTCAAGTTTTAAATAGAATATTCTTGGTAGAATTAATATAATGGAATAAGGTAGACAATATTCGCCGATAAAGAACTTAATAATATACAACGATAAATGTAACGGTATAAAATTCAAAATGAATAATGGAGGTTTTGGGTATAATATGCACTGCGCAATTATTTAACGTGTAAACAGCTGTCTAAAGTGTACAAAAAACCATACACGTTTTCATACAACTACGAACCTGAATGACTTTGAAGGTACACTTGAATATTCATTTTCAAGGTTAAAATCTAAATTTAATAAATTGACCTAAAGGGTCATTATAGGGTTAAATCGCTATGGTTTTGTACCACCACCTTGGTAAAATGGTACTTGGTATGCATGCACCTGTTGATATTGCAGTTAAGTTATAGCGCTTGGGATTTAAACAGCTGTAATAATACGGCGATAAGCTCTAGGCTTTAAGATAAAATGTCATAAAACTCAATAGTAATTTTTAAACTATCTGGTTGATTTATGGTTTCGACGACTTAAACGTATAGATTTTACAAATGCATGCTGGGAAATTAAGTACAAGTACTCACTGGAATTTTCTTAAGCCTTGGAGAGTTGATTTGTACATGCGTTAATCCTTTCTGGTATTTTTCATTCACAATTAACTCTGGTCACAAAATAGGGTCACAACCTTTAATTTAAAGAAATACATTATTCAAAACCATTAGCTCTATCCGTGACGTTTTTATAACGAAACTAAAATGATTTAAATTTTTTAAAACGTAAAGTATACCTATACCATATTAAAAATTTAAAAGAAAGAATGAATGAATGCTTTATTTCTTTTATATTGACAAAGGCATAAACTAAAAATAGTTAGCTTAAGAAATTCTGGCTTGAAAACTCCGCAGTTTATAAAGAAAATTCCGAATGAAAGGAAGCCCTCCCACGTTTCGAATAAACATTTTTTTCTTCCTTCCAAGAAACCAACTTATTCATTTTGTCATTTGAGTTAGAGCCAATAAAGGATAGTATAAGAACGTGGTATCTCCCGCCTTTCCTAATATTAGCTTCGTATCACTGGACATAAAACAACCCCCACATTGAAAAGATAGAAGAAAATAAAACTGATCCCAACCAATTCGGCTTCAAATATATTCTGAAATGAACCAAACTTCAGCACCAACCAAATATCCTAAAGAATGATGATATTATCACATTTTCGCAAGAATATTGTTGAAGCAATTTCAACATAAACCTTTTGACATCGTGTTGGTAGGTATGTTATATAAAAGGGCACTTTGAAATGATTTAGGGCCATTACGTGATTACTTACACTTATATAAGGAAGTGACCCCGAGGGAAAAGTGTAATATCATATTTTCTTCCGATATACTTGACACCCTTATTGTCCATACTTCCGGCCCAAAAAAAGGGTCATCGAACTTTCTCGTTTTTAAAAGTATACATACATATAAGAATCGAATTCCACTTATAGTGTATATTATAGAGTATATTATATTATATAATATTTTCTTTCATTTATTTCCAAGTACTGTATTTTTTCTTTACTATATTTTTAAGCAAAGGTGGAAAGTTTAAGAAATGTCTAGACATAAAACCTTTCAAGTTTTCTGTCACTCGATCTATATTCAAATTAGGCCTAACGCCTACAAGTTTTTGCGTAACTTAAACCTAACGAAAGCGAAGAAAGTCCAGAATGCTGCTCATTCTTAAACTAGACATATATGTATAACCAACCATAAGTTCATAAGAAATGTTCACCATAAGTTTTTCACTGGTTACAAACTGGAGCTTGTCATGAAATGAGTGAGGTAGGTCATAGATTCGAGGTAAAGCGAGGGAGGCCTGGTGAGGCGCTGCTGTCAAGTGTAGGACTTCAATTCTCGCTGGTCGTTATCGAACTAGCTCGAGGTGTAAGTCTCTAGCATTACAAAGTGTAGGTAATTTCATACTTATGCATGGAACATAACTTATAAACATATGATATAACTAACAGAAAGTACTGCGTAAGGAATTAAAAGACACGTTGCCATAGAACCAACGAAAAACATTATATAATGTCGTTCTTAAACCCATCGACACTGAACAACAAAATGTTTCATCTTTAAATATTTCGGGTTTTCAGCTATGATAGGAGTTATTAAAAATCAAGAGGTTAATTTCGCTTCTCTCTTTCCCGCCCGAGAGGTTGACCTTTAGCTCTGTTGGGTTAAAATGGCCCGGAACCAGCGTGGGTGTAAACAAGATAAACCTGCAGAGAACGGCCGGGCGCGTACTGAGCCAGGGATTCTGTTACCGATACAATATCTCTCTCTCTAGAGAGATTCAGACTATTCTCAGAAAACTCGCCCTTTTACCTTTTACCGACGACGAATTAATTAAAAGCTATATTTTCCCAGAAAGAGGGGATGTGTGTAGGCTTGTTTCTAGAACTATACCTGGAAATGCATACCTATATAAATTAAGTTTTCACCAAAGGCTTAATTTGTTTTTGCCCCTTCGAAAAATAATACCAATCCGTTGCTCAGACAAATGTTAGAAGAGTAACTTGCATGGGTTTGACAAGATAATGAATATGTTACATACAGGGTGTTACTGATAAGTCTGTCATAAATTAAGGGGGGTGTTCTTTGGGTGTACGAAAATGAATAACTTCTATCTCCATTTTGTTTGACCTAAGGGACACTCTTTTCGAGTGAAGATTTGATTTGAGAGTTTTAGGGATGACCCCTTAAATTTAATTAAGAAATTTCATTTAAAAATGGTAACGTTTCTTTCAGGTCAATGGATGTTGTACGCCGCTGGTGGAGGCAGTGCTGCCGGGGCGTTTATCTTCGTATCTATACTGATTTTTGTTTTATGGAGACGGAACAAGTCTAAGAAGGATGGGAGTTTACGAGGAGGATCGACTACACCGGAATCAACTCCCGGTGGACACATTTGCAATCATAAAATGTAAGGATAAGTTGTAAGAAATTAGGATGTGTATTTTCTTTGTTGTGGTATATCAAGGTTAACTAATTTCAAAGCACTGTTTAAATGTATTCCCTGGTCTCCTGGTCCATGACTAAATTCATTTAAAATATTTTTATTATTATTTTTCCAATTTCAGGCCGAACTCTAGTTACTCGTCGAGTTCAGCGGACGAAGTTGACCTATCATATCCATATCCAACAATACCTTCACCTAAAAGGATGGCTTTGATTCAATCACCATCCGTGGATCTACCAATGTTACAAGCTAGGCCCAATGGAATGGGTGGCTTCTCGAAAAGACCACCGAATTTACCAAGATGGCATTCCATGGGAAATTATTACCCATCAACTGTTATAGGAAAAGTTCAACCCGACTTATACAGGTATGTTAAAGAAAGTTAATCAAGGTAATTTAAAGGTAATATTAGATTGTAATTACTTAGGGGTTCAGACGATGACGAACCACATTCACCACCCTGTGGTAACGGAAGACTTTGGTTCTCAGTAACATACGACGAAGAAAATGAGAAATTAAAAGTTAATGTTCTTAAAGCAAAGTATTTACCAGGTAAATTAATAAATTTTTCCATCACTATACAATGTTGTTCAGATTTTGGTGCCATTTTTTTCATTAAGTAACTATTTTTGATCTGAATAACGTTGTTAAACAGAGGGGGGATGAATAGCTTGCCCTAGAAACGTACCAAGTACTTGTGGGTTATTGAGAGCAAACCCGGATATTGGAACCCATTATAAGGGTAACACAATCAATGTCTTCATATATAAAAAAACTGCCATTTTTATGACCCAAATACAAAATGATTGGATTATCTTATAAATAGCGGTTTGTGAATATATTTAATTTGAAAATGAATCCTTATGAATATAGAGGATGTGTATACGTTTTGAATTTGAGTACTTCAATATTCATGGGTAAATAGACAACACACACTTATCACAAAGACCCTGTTTTTTAGCATAGGGGAATATTATTATAAATAACCTTTTATAAGAATCTATAGGCCCAAATTAAGGATATGTAAATAAAGCAATCATTTTTTGACAGGTCGTGGCTACAACAATAACCCGCGGGATCCATTTGTCCGCTTGTATTTGTTACCCGACGATGAACATTTCGAACAAACGAAACCAAGAAAAAGAACATTGTCACCCAAATTCAACGAGGTTCTTCAGTTCAAGGTAAGCCAAGTTAATTGATAAGTATTATTTTAAACATAAATAAACTTATTTATTATCGTGTCCAGTTGACGAAAGACGAATTACCAACGAGGACATTAAGATTATCAATGTACGATATAGATAAAAGGAAAGTGAGACATTCTTTAGGACATATCTTCGTAGTTTTGACCAAAATTGATTTAACTACTGGAGAAGTTATGTCCAAAGACTTGGAAACATCATGCCAGGTAAGGATGCAGAGAACTATCTCTACAAATAGGCATAATATTATAAATGTGAAAATTTGCTAAACCTAAACCAGTTTGGATGTTTAAATGTTTGTTACTCAATCCCGCTTTAATGGCTGAACGTATTTGAATGAAGTTTGACGTGCAGGTGTGTTACCACCTGGATTTATATATAGGATCATTTTGATCCCGGTAGCATGTTTCGGTCTGTTAATTTCGAATGGTTTCCCGCTATTAGAACATTTCTTTTGATTTGATTTGCTTTGCTATTCTGATAAAAACTAATTAAAAAATACCACGTAAACATCTAGTTTGAAATAATTTAAAAATTTTGACAGCCTTCCGCTGTTGGTGAATTACAACTGACCCTATCATGTAACCCAATGACCAATCGTTTAAAAGCAGTAGTTGGTCGACTACGAAACGTCAGAGGAATTGATAACGGAGAAGCCAGTAAGTTGAACTGAACCGATTCAAAAGTCTTTAAGATCTAAAAAGCAATCACGGCCATAATCTAACAGGTCTCTACACCAGAGTTCAATTATTCCACGGTCATAAATTAATGAAAACAAAGAAAACAAACTTAAAACATCACAATAAAGAAAGGGACGAAGTTGTTTTCGAGGAAGCCTTCAATTTCGCGGTGGCTAGCAAGTACTTTGATTCTTTTAGTATCAATTTCACAGTGGTCATTAGTGGACCAACGCCATTGGTTAAAGATCAACCAATAGGAAAGCTTGTAGTTGGGCCTTTTATGTACGCCAGGGGGGATCCGTTATTGCACTGGCAAGAAATGTTATCAAACCCGAGAAGTTTAGTTACAAGGTGGCATACTTTAGAGGAAACGAGCTTGTGATGACTTTTTGAACCCCGGGTCAAGGGTATTTAAAACGATGTGTCTTTCATATTTCTTCCGAAGTTGTTGTTGTTTTCATAACTACTTGGTTAAGTTCGAATGGGTGCTAATGTGTTTTAACTTTTAATTTATTTGTAAAGGAAGTTAATTAAAACGAGTTAAGTCTGAATTATCGAGTTTAAGTGATATTATATTTAAATATAATGTAAATGTGAAACCGGAATTAAAAGGAAAATAATAATATTTCTGATCTATCTATATATATATGTGTAATTATGATTAATTTAGATTTAATGTGGATATGAATTTAACGAAAATGTTTCTGTAAAGAAAAGTAATGTAAATTTGTAATTTAAAACGTGTTTTAAAACCAATGATGTTAAATTTTATCTCTCTCTACTTTTATATATATATATTAATTGTGTTAATTAAAATAATTAATATTAAATACTGTCAATCGAACAATAATTGTAAAGAATAAACTAATTCCATATCACTATTATTAAAATTATGTTGAATTATTTAAAACAATTGACTCAATTTCTGATTCAAAGGGATTGTGGGTAATTTCAAATCAGCACACGCTCGTGATTGGTTGGAATGGTAAGAATAGGCTCCACCCATAAATAATCCCCAAGGAAAGTATGCAAGCCGCTTAAACACTATATCGTGTTATATAGGAAAAAAGACACGGAGAATTTTACAAAAACGGGAAATATATTTTGGTTTTTGCTGATGAAGATAACCGCCATTTTGTCAATATTTTTGCTATATTAACAAGTAAACAATTAGGAATGTTTGTTTGTTTATCTCTCTTTCTTCTCCAGTTTAGGTTAAATTTATAATAATCTTACTGGTAAATTAAATTTTAAGTACCTGTAACTTTGATCTTTAATTGGTTTTTTTTTTCTTAAATATTTTGTTAATTGCTTTTAGTTTAATTTAGTTAATTTAAGAGTGTATATCAGTCTACAATTTTACGTTATAAAATGTATTATTTTTGTTTTCATTTTGCAGTCATCCAAACCTCAAACATTTAATCATAATAAAATTGTGTTAGGGAGATAATTAAAGTTTAATTTAACGACAATTAGTTTGAGAGGTTTTTTTTTTACTTTAGTTAATTTGATTGATGTTTAAAAAATCCCGTAGAAACATTGAAATATGGTTATATAGCTTTCGTTTTTTCGGATTATTTTTTATTTTAAAATCTATTAAATAATCTTTTTTTACCATATTGTTTTGCATAGCATATCTATTTAGTTAAATTTAATTGTAAAAAATTAACTCATTTTCAATGTTTGCACGGAAACGGTTTTAATTCATTTTGTGGCTGGTTAAACAGTAGGGCAATTTGGAAACAGCATGAACAAAGAAAAATAATTATTAATTTTGGCTAGGGTATAGATTTGGGATTAAGTATATAGTGTTTGTCATCTCTACTTGGACACGACTATAATCGATACTTTAGCGTTAATATTCAACTAATTGGGTCAAAATTGGATCAAACTGGACCAAAATTCAATAAAATCGAACTAATTTTGTCGAAATTGAAATAAAAAGCAATAATATTGAACCAATTGTATCAAAATTGAAACAAAATGGTTTGAAAATGATAGTGGTGCAGTTTTTCCAGCATAATGGTTCGTCCAAGAACCCATTTAAGTCATGAGAACATTTAAATCACCAATGCACGTCTCCGCGAGCGCTGTCGTTAAAATGACCTTACATCATAGAAATACAACCCAATTATATCTTTTAACATTCTTAGTACTTAAAAAGGTTATTGGTGATTCAACGTAATATCCTGTATCCCACGATAAAACCAAATCACAGCCTACCCCATCGATAACACGTCATAAAATCAAACCCCCCCCCCCCAATTACTTTTTTAGACAAGCCCTAATAACAGCAGCACGCAAAAGGATATTTGTTCGCTTTAGAAGTAAATAAATTGAAGTTCTTCTTAAATCCTTAATTATATTCTCCTTTGGTATATTGTATTATTATTTTCATTTTTATTTACTTCAAGTAAATTTACTTCTGCTCTTAGATAGTAACGGAAAATTCGAGGGGTCGGACACGAGTAATCTAAGCCTTAGGCTACTACCTTCGACAGTGATTACGGGGGAAATCTGAGAGTGATTAGCCCCTCGTGAAAACAATAAATACGTTATGTGTATGTGTGACTTTGGCCTAACAATTAATATATTTTTTATACAATAATTAATACCATTTAAACACTTACATATTAATTTTTCGTAACAAGGATTGTGCAAATTTTGTGAAAGCCCGGGAAATATTTATTATTTTTTATAATTTAATTTTTTTACGCTTATTTTTTTTTTTTTTTGTACATTGGATCCGTGTGAGTGGAATTTGTGCTCTTCAATATATATTTAATATATATTATTAATTCTACTAACATTTCTTTTAATTTCATCTTAATTCTTTTTTTTTTTTGCCTTTTGGATTTTAAATTAAAATTTCAAATCTTGTTTTTTTTTTGGATTAAAAGTCTAAAATCTACTTTTGTTTTTGTTTATTTTTAAACATCCATCTCGTTTTTTTATCATATTGCTGGGTTTTTTTATTTATTTTTAAATTAAATATAATATTGAGTTTAAATAATTAAAATTATTTAATTTTATGAAGGTTTTAAATCTGGTTAAGGAGAAGATTGCTTTTTTTTTTAATAGATTCGGTCAAAATTAGACCAAAATTTAATATTTTAAATTGTTATAATATAATAAAAATAACTTTTGTTTGGTTTATAAGCGGGCTCGCGCTAAGATCAAACATAAAGGCAAACTTTAAATTTCAATCTGCAAAACTTATTTAAGAGCTATTAAAAACTCACCTAAATTAAAACTAAAAATCTTATTAATTTTGGTCTAATTTTGTCCTGCCTTAACCCAAACAATTTCCTTACCAGACTTAAAAAAAATCCATTGACCAAATTTAAAATCCAAAATTTGAGGTGGAAAAAATAACAATTCTCGGATCATATCAAACTATAGTGCAAACTATAGACTGACGATTAACGAAGGTATCGTTAGGGGCGTTACTACCATTTGACCTTTGACCTGCCAGGGATGAGCCACCAGACCCGCCAATCTTTGAATCCCCGGAAATGGGGGAACCGGCTCCCGGACTCATAAGAGACGGGTTACCGGAAATACTCGTGGGTATACCACGTGCGCACTCCGCGATACCTGTACCACTTTGGCTGGTTCGAAACAGAACTTCCGCCTTCTTTTCGACGCCATCTTTTTGGGGTTGGGGCGATAGTAGAATAGTGGGGGGAGGAGGAAGTATGGGGTTCAGAGGGGGACTATTCTGAAGTTGAGTGAATTCGGGAAAACAAGCGAACATAGAGTGTTGTTTTTTCAAAGTCTTATGTTTAGGAAGTTTAGGTTTGTCCCCGTGGGCTCCGCCTCGAAGCAGACCACGCCCCACGTTCCCGTCCCAGATGGTCCCGGCCAAGTGAAGGTGTTCCCGGGAACCAAATGGAGATGGGGCTCGCTTGAAGTCATCGAGACTGGCACCCATATCGTGTTTAGGGGAGGCGGAACGCAAGTCCCAGTAGAACGAGTCGAAAGATTGTTCCCTTTTCAAGTTGCCTCGTAAAAGGACGCGCTTAGGAACAACGCCACGCCACGAGTGACCTTTTGAAATTAGGTGGGCAGATGGACAAAGAAATAATTTTCAAGGTCATAATTTAGAAAATATTTGAAGTTTTGGGTGGTGCCAAAAACGCGGGGATACAACATCTAATCAAAACATCAAAAAGCGTGGAAGTGGAACAGCTCGAAAATACGCAAGATTTGCAAAGTCAAAAATATCAACGTCTATCAGTATCAAGCGTGAACTTGGGTGCTTGGAAATCTACTGGGTCTCACAAGCAATAACAGGAGAACTGAATGGGTTAAAATCCGCAACCAAAATCAAAGATTTCAAGAACAAATCACGGTTTCAAAATGTCACAAACCCTCTCAAGTGCAAATGCTTAAATAAGCTATTCACAATAAAATAGAATGCAATGACTAAAATTGCGGGATAACTATTGAGTAAAGCATACTGGAAAACTGCACTAAGATGCAATAAAGTAAATTAAAAAAGTATGACAGACCTGGAGTTTTGGCCTCTTCGGTGACCGGAGTGACCGGTGGAAGATCGAGGTTCAATCCTTTACCCGGATTATTGTGCAGCCTCATAATGGGCACTTGCTGATTGTTGGCTAAGTGGACCACCAAATAGCCCACGTTCATGGAAGTAGATACGTTCAACAGGCTTAAATGCAAGTCCAAAATGGCAATACGGTGACCAGTTTGACTGTTCCATAATTGCATCGTATTATCATCCGAACCTGACAAAGATAAGTATCAAATTAGGTCCAAGGTATAATAAGGTTTATTTAAAAGTTGTGACCAAGGGTTAGCGTTTTCATTGCGATTTTAGGCTTAGTTCAAGTAATTAGTTCAAATTACTTACCAGAAACAACGATGCTTCCGTCTAGAGTCAATTTGACGCATTTGACGACCTCCGTATGACCTCTCAAGGTGAAATTTTCAGAACCGGAAATCATGTCCCAAACTATTAGATTACAATCCATGCTACCGGAAACGACCATCGCCGGACTAAATGGCGCCACGGCGACGCAAGTTACTGGTCCTTCGTGACCGACCAGAACCTTTTCATAAACAAACAATTAATTACTAGAATATTTTACTTATGTCTTAAGAACGAGTTAAAAATCCAGAAAACGTATTACCTGAGTCAGTTTTCCGGTGGCCAACTCCCACACTTTCAAGGACATATCTTGGGAACCCGTGATGATGGTATGACAATCGTAAGTGACGGTATAGCACAAAATCGCGTCACTATGACTGACACTTTTTTCATTCTCGGCGTCCATCAAGTGCCAGAACTTGAGACTGGCCTCGTTCTTACCGCCCACGGCAAAGACCCAATGAGAATGCAGGATCACTTGATTGGTAGCTTTAGTAGCGATGGATATTTGAGCTCCAGTATCAGCCAACCATAACCGGTGAAGTCCTTGACAATCAACGGATAAGATTCTTCGACTATCCGATGAAATGGCCACCGCCGTTATCTTATGTTGGTGTTCCTGATTCGGGCGGGAAATTCCAACATTAAACCGTACATTGTTGTAAGAGTAGTACTTACCTTGAAACACGAGACAACTAGACCGATTGTTAGTCCCCAAACCCTTAGGGTCGTATCTTCGGAACCGGAAACGGCGAAGAGACCATTAGGGGCGAATGTTAGGCACGTTATGGCTCCACTATGTCCTTCGAGACTCGTGGTCATTTCACCCGTACTAATTTGCCATAATTTTACACAGCCATCTTTCGAACCGGAAATGGCTAAACTTCCATCCCTGGAAACTGCTATGGCGGTCACCGGTTCTTTATGGTCTTCCAGTCTCCTGTGTTTGTGTTTTTGATGGCTTCGGGGTTTTCTTTGTCGGTAAAAACTCCAAACCACGACTTTGTTACCACCGGCGGTGATTAGGAACCCGTCTTGCTCTTGAGCCTGTTTAGATTTAACCCTAAAGGTCATAAAGGTCACGTAAAACAATTAAAAAAACTTACCTGAGCACTGACGACACCTTCGGTATGACCCGATAGAACTTGTATCTTTTTGGCGGAATGAATATCGTAGACGTAACATTTACCATCGCTGCACCCGACGACGCATCTGCAGTTGTCTCTGGCGAAGGCAGTGACCGTCACGGTTCCCGTATGACCTTCCAGAGAATGGACGTCCGAGCCGGTGGTCAAGGAACGCACGTGGACGCTGTTGTCTTCGCAGGTTAACAACAAAAAGGTGCTGTCACCCGAAATATTCATGTGGCAGATTGGAGAAGGAAGGCAAATGGAGTTGAGCAAACTGAAGTCTTCCAGGCTCCATATCAAAACTGTTTTATCCGTCGAACCTACTCGGAAAGCCAAAGAACCTATCGTTATTTTCCGGTTAACTTCTGACCACGAAAAGTGTTTTTCTATGTTATATTTTTAACCCCATTTCGTTAAGCCTAAAAAAATAGTCTTGGCTCGTGCTTCTACAGATTCCTATCCTAAGTAACGCGTAGTTGAGGTTGTTTGCTTGATTGATTGATGGATCACTTCCCCCCTTTTCTATTATCGAGACAATGCAGATATTGATCGATTACCAGAATACTATAGCCCAAACCCGGACCCTGATTGTTTTTCTCGTTAGGCCTAACGGACACGTACTTGTACGTTTCCAGACGGGAATATAAAAGTTAATTACCAGTAGCGAAAATGTCATCCCCGCTGTTGACGGCGATGCAACTGATGACGCCGCGATGACTTTCGAGTTTCTGAACCACTTGACCAGTGTCCAGCCTGGAAACTATGGCTACACCAATCTCGGAACCGCTTAAAACCAAACTTTCCGAGACGGTGGTTGTCAAACACAAAACTCCGGTAATATGGTGACTTAAACGATGTTTGACGTTAGCCGTCGCCACATCCCAAATGATGACGTCGGTATCTTCCGATCCACTGACCAACCAACGACCCGATGTGGTGATATGTAGGCACGTGATGTTGGCTTTATGACCTGATGATAGTTTTGAACTTTAGCCCCCTTAAAGAGTAGATTAGGCTTAACAAGAGGCTGACCTTTATAAGTGCGCACGAGATTGCGCGAAGGCAAATTATACGCGTAGATTGTCTTGTCAGAGGAGCTGCATAGGACGTATTGCGAGTCCGGCGTGGCCACCATATGAGTTATTTCTTGTGGACATACCATGACATTAATTTGGGCCGGTAAGGTCAAATTCAACCACGAATTTTGGGGCACCAACAACGACGTTGAACGATTATTGCACCACTGCAAAGCCTGACTGACCAGTGAATCCAAAACGGCCGAAGAACATTCTACAACGAAACACATTAAAAAAAAAAACTTAAACCTTGAAGAAGAGACGGTTTCTTATGAAAAAATGCTAAAAGCGCTCCATAAATAAAAGGCGTAGGCGTCAAACTATGACGCTACTTCCGTTAGACAAAGTCCCGCCCCATTATTGTCGGTCTGAATTCAATTCTAAAGAGTCTATGGTTCCAAACGACAAACAAAATAGACGGAACCATCTATCGAGCGGTCTTTCCTCCTATTTTTTTTTCTTTGGGTAAGAAATTTTCCCTCTTTTGTTGAGGACAAGAAACTAGTCTTTGCGATATGAGTATGTCTGTGTGTGTGTGTGTCGACGGTTGGGGAATAAAAAAAATAAAAAAAAACTTCGACTCTTGGCTGGAAAAGGATTTCAACTTGAGATAGAATGAGGAATACAAGAGAAAGAAAAGTTTCGCAACGTGACTAGACTTTCAGATGACTACTACAAAACATCCACCCTTGCACGGACAATCAAATTGGCCTTTATTTTTCAACTTGAGTTTGTACCGTCGCGTTTGAAAACTGCTATATAGATTTTTATCTCGAAAGCTTTTCAAGTTTAGGCCTATTTTTACCTCTCCGAGTGACGTATGTCACGGAGAGGTTCTAATTTCGACGTGTCTGTGTGTCTGTGTGTCTGTCTGTGTGTCTGTGTGTCTGTCTGTCCGTTGTTACACCCACGTGACCGCGTTCGCAGTTTGCAAATCGGAGCAAACGTATATTCAATTTCCAGACCGCATTTACAGTCCCGGAAATTGTATTCGACTTACAGGCTATTACTCCATTGCCTGTTTAACAACTCTGTTCATTTGTCCACCCCACATGGACACTAGTCTGAACTTATTGGCTTCTAAACACCACCATCTTCTAGTTTTTCGCCCATTCCACATGGACGGACACCAGTCTGTACTTACTGGCTTCTAAACACCACCTCCTTCTCGTCTTTGTCCATTCCACATGGACACCAGTCTGTACTTACTGGCTTCTAAACACCACCATCTTCTATTCTTTGTCCATCCCACATGGACACCAGTCTGTACTTACTGGCTTCTAAACACCACCATCTTCTATTCTTTGTCCATCCCACATGGACACCAGTCTGCACACCTGGCTTCTAACACCACCATCATCCTTAAGGTTAAGACATACGCGGCGATCGGCTAGGGTTACGAGAAACGTCTAGCCTTCCATTGACGGGGTCTTCCGCCAAGGTTCACGCAATTGCGATGTTCTTATCCATAGCTGCGATTCGAAACCCTTATATACTACCTATTTGAGTAAGGCGACGCAACGGGCGTATGCTTCATTTCAAACGCCAATATTAGTCAGGTCTCTCAAGAATGTTTAATTGTTCTTTTTTAAAACGATGTAACGTTCAATAAAGCGAATAACTAACGAAGAAAATATTAAATATTAATTATATTTATTTTAATATTTAAGATAATCTTGTTTCTCAATTCAAAATTAATACGGAAATGGTTAAAAAGCAGTCTATGTTATTGTCTGTGTGTGTCCGTCCGTTATTACACTAGTGCCGCAGTGCGCTGCGTTAGAAGTTCGTTTTGTTTTGATGTGTAAAGAAATCCTACAGAACCATAATATTCCCTTTATCCTTAATATAAAGTGAATATGATGAAATATTTTTCGTAATTATGATGCATTTAGTGCTTTGGTGTCTTTAAAGCTCTGTTTCATTTTAATATTCCAAAGAGTTTTACTAATATTATTATTTGAAATGGCTGTTTATAAATTACTAAAGCTATACTACATCTGTATATAGAATAATCCTTGGTTTAGTAATTTTATGAAGAAAGCTAAGAACTAGACTCCGGCGGGTATATCTTAGTGAAATATAGAGTAAATAATTGAGGCCTGAGGTGATGTAAACTTTGGGTTTTGATTTTCGTGTCTGAAATGAAGAGACATGAACGGTTCAGAGTGAGCCGAAAGTTAAATACACTCTTAAATAATCAGGTTAAGATTTTATAATAGAAGAAAAGATCATGTTGGCAATTAGATTAGTAGGGCTAAGCTACAGAGTTTTTATTCTCTTTATGGTGCGCATTGACTATCAGTGCGTCTAGCTACAATTTAGCTTTGGTATTATCATAAGTTAATTATTTAACGTTAACACTCATGTTGGCAAACTAAGAATATTGTTTAGGTGAGACGAGACGATAGTGTTTACACTGCTAACCAGTTGTGAATGTAGCTATCAGAATATAGGGTAAACAGCTGAAGCGTAGACTTCATTTCCTGTTCTTTTTGCCATTAACTGATTTCCATGGGTCCAAGATTTATCCTTATTGGATGTAAAATGTCGTCTGCTTTACTGTATATTCGCTATGCTTGGAATACTGCTTCAATATTTCGAAAATTTTTACTTCAAAAAAGAGAAATAATTCCATATCTAGGTAAATAACTTTGTAGTAGTAGACCTCTTGACTCGGAGAGGTAATATTTTGGTTTTCCCAACTTGTTTATAATTGCGATAAAGTATTTTTATTAACAACTTCTAAGTTTTTTATTTCGATTAATTTACTTTTGGTGGGGGTCTTATAAAATAAGAGGATTGCAGCATGAAAGCTTTGAAAGTTTAGGCCAATATTTTAATTGAGATTTGATAACTTCTATTTTATCTCGATTAATTTACTATTGGTGGTGAACGAGTTATAATAAGCCTTATAAATTAACAACAGGTGCCTCGGTGCCTTAACAGACAATGAAGAGAAAGGCTGCTGTCACTTTCAGATATAGTCAGTCTAAAAGAGCTCTAAGACAATTATCTTAACTCTACAAGATAAAGCATTAACAAAAGACGCGTTCCGAGCTAGGCTGCCCCACTTTTGAAACTCGCGTATTGTTCTGCGGTTAATACAGAAAGGAAGTAGGGCTACTTACCCGAAAAAGGTCGTAGCCAATTCAAAATCTCCGTGGCCATTTGTTGGGGATCTTGACTCAAAACGTCAACGGAAAGTTTTGTCATGCTGTATAATAATTCCACTTCCCAATCCAAGAGCTATTGTAAACGAAACAATACAAAAGAGATTAAATTATTAAGATAAACTAATTAGGTAGTAAATTACTAATAGGTTTATTTAAGTACTTACCTTACAACGGACAAGCTCAAGGACACTGCGGATGTAACTAATGGAAGCTCCTCTAATGGCGGAAAGTAAGAAATCAAAATTGCAAATCGCGTCTTGTTTCAGCTTTAGATGGTCGCCTATTTGAATTGAATGGTATTTTCGTTTCGCTCAAACTATACCTTAATAAAGGGCAATTTTAAAAAAACCTTACCACTCATCATAAGATGAAACCAAAGCTCATCTATCTCTCTTAACATATCTGACCAATCGCCTTTCCTCCAACTGGAACCTCTCGTGACAGCCGGGCTGCCATTTTCGACAACGGGTGTACCCTGCATGGCAAGTTTTAATAATCATCCTTTTAATTTAGAATTTTCCCAACGAACAAGCCCTCGCGGAAAATTGTCAGTAGAGCGGGAAAAAGGCACGCGCGTTTACGTCCAGCGCGTGACAGGGCTGATAAAATTCCTCCCAGAAATTAAAAAAATGGTCCTTTTCAACTCGACTCACGAGCTAGTTGGGCGCGCGACTATCAACGATACCGCGAGGATGGATTACCGTCAAGGTAGTTGACGGGGAAGGGAATAGTGCGGGAAATGGATGAAAAGAATTAGGGACACGTACCTACCTTTTCATCTTTCTCCGAGAGGAAACTTTGATGGAAAGCGCTGGCCAAATCCGTGTGACACGCTAGAGTATCCGCTTCTTGGGACAGATAACGTTTTTGGACAACGGCCGAAATTGAGGCGTGACTCCAATGAGAATACGTCCTCCCATCAACCAAATACTCCTTCATCATTACTCCTATAGAGAAATTAACAAACAAAGGAAAAATAAATTTACGGACCAGATCAATATAACAAAAAATAAAGGTTTCCATTCTACTACAGGCTTTTTCTTCATTGAAAAATAAAACCAAAACTACTTGAGATTCAGTGTCCCAGAACTAAAAGAGGCTTGAATAATTGATTTTTGATTTTCAATCGTTCGAATCGAATCGAAACACGAAAGAAAATCAAAATTCAGCCCGTTGTCAAAACAAAGAATATACTAAAACCCTCCACTTCTACAAGACCCTTTAGAAAGAGCTAAAAAATAGTAAACCTGAAGGAGAAAAACCAATAAAAGTAAGATTTTTCTCTTCATTGATTTTAAATCGAATTGACAACGGGGATAAATCAAGATCCCACTTTGATTCAAATGTTATACAGGGTGTTTCTGATAAGACTGGCATAATTTAAGGAGGATGTTCTTTTGGCGATTTCGAGTCGAAATAGAAGTTACATTTTCGACTGAAAATCGCCCAAAGAATATCCCCCTTGAAGCAGAAATTCCAGAAACACCCTGTATATCCTAAACTCAAGAACTAGTATCGATTAGGCTGAGCAAAGTTCACGTAAAAGGGTATATATATAGCTTTAATTTTAATTGCGTTTAGCTTAAATTAAGGCCTATAGACTAGACATAAGACTTTCCAGTATGGCCGTGCATGTGTTTAGATAAAAAGGGTTAATCGCGATAGGCGACTGACGGAGAAAACAAAACAAAAGCAAACATACATAACGCTTAGGCCTAACGTTTGGTCCAGAGTTCTAAATAAGATTATCAAGCGGAGTTAATTAAGAGATAGAGGAAGCCCATTTAGGGGGTATATACGAGCGGGGGAGGGGGAGGGGGGTAAAGGCCCACGCCGCTCGTCGAGGGAAATAAAAGAAAATTGTTGTTGTAAATGCAGTTGTAGTTGGTTTTGGTACCGTATAAAAGCATAAGTTTGTAAGATATATGTTCACCATAAGTTTCTCACTGGTAACTTAGAAACTGGAGCTTGTAATTTTGAAGTGAATGAGGTAGGTCATAGATTCCAGGTAAAGCGAGGGAGGCCTGGTGAGGCGCTGCTGTCAAATTTGGGCTTAGTAATGCAGACTAAATAGGACCTAGATGGAAGTCCTGCATGCAAAATTAACCACCGAGTGTAGGACTTCAATTCTCGACCACGATGTTCTCGAACTAGCTCGAGTCTCTGTAAGTCTCTCAGTAGCATTACGAAGTATGGGTAGTGTTATACTTATGGAACATATCACTTATAAACTTATGATAAAAGCTAAGGTCTCTCTGATAGAGAGTTTTTGGGGAGAAAATGCGAGGATAAATTTCCGTTCTCAGCAACAACCACGGACGGACATTCCCAAGAAGAAAGCTAGGGGTTAGTTTTAGCGCATACGCAACACTTTACGGATAATTTGCGGCAAACAGATGTTAGAGAAGAGAATTTTATTATTCCATCTCATTCTTGGTACTAAGAGCGATAACAACAAAAGAAAGGCGGTCGAAAACAATAGACCTGGATTTGATGGAATTGCTGGATCATGAGCCAAGCGTTCATTCATTTTGAAGGATACCATAAGCAATGATATAACGTGTGGTTATCGTTAATGCCAAATTTCTTAGTTAGTTTTGTTTCTATATTATCAATTTTAAACCACCATAAACAATCAAAACTACAACAAAAATAAATAAATAATAATATTTCAGACTTAAACAACTTCAGTTTGAGTAAACTAAATTAAATTGGAAAACCCAAACAAAGCCAATGGAACTCCGAAGAACAATTATATTTGCGAATTCCTAAAATTCTTATCGTCTCTTAGACGGGGACCTGCCCGTGAATTAATTCGGAAGCGTATATATATACGGATATAGATATATCTAAAAGCCCAACTCAATATTCAAATGAGGATTATATAAAGAGACTAAAACTTAAAGATAAAATAGTTTTCCTCTCTTTGTGAAAGGAACCAGCTCTTTGAAAACTCTATATATTCAACAAACGAAATAATCGTAAATAATATTTTCAACTTCATCCTATTAAAAATTATTATAGGATTCGTGGAAATTCTCTACAAAACACTTAAAAGTTTTAGAAGCTTTAATTCTCGACCTTTCTCTTAGTAAATCGTATATAAAAATTGATTTTTCAGTTAGAATTAAGGATTTCGTACTAAATATAATTGGGTTCCAAGTAATTGCGGGTCTAGTTCACTCTATAGTCGTTTAGCGTCTTGGTTTGAGCCCAAATTAAGGCGGTATTCAATAAAAGCTTCAGCTATAGTACAAGACGCAAAAGTATTATAGTCCATAAGTTTCGAAGCCTTTTCAAAGAATTAAAACAGACTCACGCAGACACTCTAACAGATTCTAATTAGTGATAAAATTGCCATTAAAACGTTTCTCTTCCTAGAATACCGTATATAGAAACAAAATAACCCGAGGTTCTACTATGCTACACACATACCTTTACACACCTGGACCCTTGTATTAAATTAATACCTGATAATTTCGAGTTAATTCACTTTTGGCGAGTCTACATTTAAGATTATGTACGTAGTCATAGAGAGGGTCTCTAAATTAAACTTTAATAAAGGACGCTGTATAATGGAGATACGCGCGATATTGAATTTAAGACGGGTTCTTGCGTGGGTAGCGAACCGGAAATGGCCGGGGAGACCCCTAACACTCGCTACGTACCAACCCTGGACATTCTTGTCAAACTGAAGTTTCCGACTGCCCAGCGGCGGGCGCCTTTAATACGTAACTAGAACAGTCACCTACGAGCGTCCTCTATAGTGCACTTAAATGTTACCCGGACCGAAGTTTAAGTTACCTTGGTTGGCGCCATAGTTACGGAAAATTTTAATTTGATAAAATACAGTTCAAAACGTTTCTCTTAAGCGCGTCACTGCTTATTATCGAATCAAAATTTACCAACTCTAGTCTAGGAGAGAAATGGAGTTAAAATATCCTATATGGATATATAGTCTCTAAAACTCACCTAAGCCTAATTCAAAGTAGATTATTTTTAACCCTAACTCACTTAAGCCTAATTCAAAGTAGAGTCATGGTTAACCCTATCTCACCTAAGCCTAATTCAATGTAGAATCATTTTTAACCCTAACTCACTTAAGCCTAATTCAAAGTAGAGTCATGGTTAACCCTATCTCACCTAAGCCTAATTCAATGTAGAATCATTTTTAACCCTAACTCACTTAAGCCTAATTCAAAGTAGAGTCATGGTTAACCCTATCTCACCTAAGCCTAATTCAATGTAGAATCATTTTTAACCCTAACTCACTTAAGCCTAATTCAAAGTAGAGTCATGGTTAACCCTATCTCACCTAAGCCTAATTCAAAGTAGAATCATCGTTGAAACCAACGTTCTCTACGCATTTGCCATTTGGATTTTTAAACGTTTACTCTAGCTAAGCCTAACGCATTTAAAACTTAAACACTTCATGACTAAAAACAATGAAAAATTAAATAACACTTACTCATTTCTTCTTTAATTCCAAACCAGCAACTCAAGGAAAACTCGGGCCTTTTATCTTCGCCCAAAATATCGCTAACCGGTCCTTCAAAATCTGTCGAAGACAACAATTCGACGATCTCCGCTTCTCTGAGTCCAAAATTGGTGCAGGTCAAATACGAAGCGAGTTTCCGAATTGTCCTTGACCCGTAGCGCGCCTCTAATTCGTCTAACGACAAATTGACCAACCGTTCCAAGTCCGTCACGACGTCATCCTCGGTTAGACAGGTGGAAGACAACCATTTCCGGGCACGATGCGACAACAATTTCACGTACAAAGGTGAAACTTCCGACGAAGAGTTTTCAATACGGTTTCTCACAACATCCCATTGTTCTCGCGTCAAAACGTGCTTGTGATCGCGTAGATTACATTGCAACATGCTAACAGCCGCCGTATGATTCATGGGTGGTATACGCACCAGATTATCGCTGCTCGAGATACGCGATTTCAAAAGAGCCAATACCGTTTCGGCTTCTTCGGCGATGGAACACAAAATATGCACGTTCAGGGGTAGATTCCAAGGTAACCAACCCAAGATGGCGGTTTGCGTATTGGCGGTTGACCGTAATTGGTGTAAATTGTCTAAAATAATGACCAGTTCGCTCGAAGTAGATTCGACCATTTTAAGAAGATCTTGAAACCAATTGCTGAGTTTTCCCAATTCAAAACTGTAGTGTTTGGGAGTGATTTCGAATCCAAATACCAGACTTATGTGTAAACATAAATTACGAAGGAGTTCCGGCGTGTACATTGAACAAGGACTTTGACCCACGTGACGTACAACACGGACCACGTCGTTACCCAACCATTCGGGACAGTACATTAAGACCTGGTCAGATAAAATAAAAACAAACCAAAAATTAAATTACCAACTTCAAAATAAATATAATCTGCAAATCTTTCTGGTACATCAAGGTCACTATAACCTTCAACGATTGAGATCCCCTTGACAATTAACGAATCTCGCAATAAATTACAAGCGCAAATTACGAATTCCTTAACTTTCTCAAGAAAAATATAACAAAACCGAATAATTCTCAAGACATTTTTATGGATGAATATATATTAGGAAATAAGATTATTAAAATAGTTTCCGGTTTATTCCTAGAGATATTCCTTTTGGGAACCTTCCTAAATTCCCATGGGGGGAGGGGAGCAACCTGAAAGTCATCTGAATTAGGGAGGAGAGGATCGAATATAAAGAAGAAAAAAAAATTCAAAGACTTTTCTTAAATAAAAAGTCTATTATTTTCGTTTCCGGAGGCATGAAGTCAAAACCACGCCCTAACTTTCTTCCTCTTTTCAATACTTTCCCCTTGTTTTACATTTAGGATAGTACGAGGGGAGGTTCACTAAAATAATATACCTAAAATTTCAATATGTAAATACGCTAAAAAAGTTGAATTCATTTTGAGTATCCAACCCTTTGTATGTAAAAGGTATAGGCAAGCGTAGGCTATTTCGACCCAACTCACGCGCGCACTTTCTGGCACGTGATAAATGTTTTATACGCATTACCTACGTGAAGGTATGTAAGAAAAATAGCTGGTGTTTTCAATAAAAATGCCCCATATTTTAAAAGGGTTTTCAGACAGTTTTCTTTCGAACATTTTCAAGGCGTCAAGACAATGTCACGTCGTCTCTTCCGATTTTATAATGTGTAATAGGAAGAGTAGGGTGGATTCCGTCAGAATATATTTTCAACTAAATTTGCATCTAAAACAAGGCGAGGTCCCTGATATTTTAATATCAAAGAAACCAAAGGAGGATGTAGGCTTAATAGTAGTACAAATTCCGGTTGAAATTACGGGCGCGGGAAACAAGAACATAACCGGAAAGAAATAAGAACGGCCGAGAAAACAAAAGAATCAGAAATAAATTAATTTAAAGATGTCAACAAATAAAAAAAAATAAAGAAAACGGTTTAGTAAATTTAAATAATACCTTTCAAGAAAACAAGAACGCCATTAGAGTCAGGATGTAATAAATTAAACCAAGTACCCATATGTTATCTAGGAACGTATTAATAGCTATTTTAAGTTATCATAAGCAATGGATGAACCGGAATTGGTTCCTAATTAAGCCTTTTTTCCGAAAATAACTTTTGAAATTAATTCACTTCTGGACCGACGTTGCGAGAGATTTCAAAGGATGTCTGTCGTTTTCCAAGGCGAGGTTTCCGTACAAAATCTACTTTGAATATGGTTTCTATAACGTAAGAGATTTGACCAAGACTTAGCGTGTTATATTCAATGCAACCCTACGTTGGGAAAAATAAAACTTGGGCACTAAAAATGCCATCCAAAAAGGAGGGGAGCTCTCTTAATCCTAGCGATATATTTAGTTCCAAAGAGAGAAGGAGAGAGAGAGAGAGAGGGAGCGAGAGAGAGAGAGAGAGGGAGCGAGAGAGAGAGAGAGAGAGAGAGAGAGAGAGAGTGGAAGACAGCTTTGAATTGCAAATGCGGGCTTGCCTCCCAAGTATATATATATACCCATCCCTCTTTTGTATAGAAACATTCCTTCTACTTAAACCGAGACTCTTTCCGTCGACCAAGGCCTAACGTTAAACCTAACGAAGTTTATCCTTTTGGACATCCAAAGATAACTTGTCTAAAAAAACTACTTTTCAAATCGGTTTCAAACTGGTTAAATTCAATTTTTACAACCAAATAAAGGCTACAAGAAGAAAACCTGACCCCTTCAGCATCTTTATGGTTAGTCGTATGTGATGTAAGTGCAGTTATCGGACACTTTATTTGAAAAATAATGTCGATATTCGTGTTCAGAGTCCTCAAATTAGTCAGAAGCAATAAAAAAAGCATGTCTCCATTTCGACTAAAAGAATGAAGGTGAGGAAGTCTTATGTATAGATTAGGTTAGGTTTACTGTAGGTAAGTTTTTCCTCAGGGTTTTCAAAAAGATTTCCCAACAAATGTGACGTTGTCAGTTATCCCTGAGGTTATTTTGAAAGTTCTGAACACGAATGTCGAACATTATTTTCAATTTAAAAAAAATGTTCCCTGTAAAAAAACTGCACTTGCTCCAAGGATGTTTACCTGTGATAAAAGTGTGGATTTTCCGCATCCTTCCTTTCCGGTGACGATGATGGGCGTATGTCTAACCCGGCTTTCAT
The DNA here is from genome assembly GCF_054372755.1 of Phalangium opilio. NCBI lineage: Eukaryota > Metazoa > Arthropoda > Arachnida > Opiliones > Phalangiidae > Phalangium > Phalangium opilio. The sequence continues at coordinate 1,860,040 of NW_028324189.1, forward strand.
CTCCCACGCACATCAACTCCTGGATTTGCAAAAGAGGACCGCAGTCACTGTCCAATGATTGAGACACTCCCAAGACACGGAGATGTTGTCGGCAATTGCATAAGTGCGTCTGAGATTCTCTTACAACTTCCTGTCAACCAACCAAAGAATAAAAATAATAGATTTTAAAGACAAAGGCTTAGCGACATAATTCTCATCTAGAGAAAAGAGGGTGGTCTAAACATAAAAGTAGATACGGATCTCTCATGCATCCAACCATTTTTCCCCACAAAAGGGCCTAAAGAAATAAGTTGCATTCAACCGTAAGCTTATAACAAGATTCCCGACTTAATAACCCCTAAAGGATAAATAGCAAAGGCCCATTTTCTTTTGATGCATGGACCATAATTAAGCTAGTTATCTCTTTTCCTCGTGAATGTGCGTATCACAAATGACACGCGCGTGGGCGGACGAAAGCCCTGCACATGCAAGAGTCAGAAAAGATACGATTCAATCCGTGAAAAAGATTTAATCATGAAATTATTCAAATCTCACGTGAAAACTGTAGACTTAACTTTATCAAAGTCATTGATATATTTGGTGGCTACAAAGCGATGGAAAAATTAGAACTGCATACAGGGTGTTTCTGATAAATCTGCATGCATAAATAAAGGGGGATGTTCTTTGAAAAATCAATTTTCTGTCGTAAATGCAACTTCTATCTCCATTTTGTTTTCCCTAAGGGTCACGGTTTTCGAGTTATGATTTGATAAGTGTTTTAGGGATGACCCCTTAATTAAATTAGAAATCATTGTCTTGATCAGTTTCTTAATTAATTAAATTTAAGGGGTCATCCTTAAAATACTTTGTTCAATCTTAACTCGAAAACAGTGATGCCCCTTTGGGCAAACAAAATGGAGATAGAAGTTACATTTTTGACTCAAAATCGCCCATTAATTTATGCATGCAGACTTATCAGAAACACCCTGTATATTTAAAGGGAAAAGGTTCCCGAATGATTAATAAAGGAAAAGGAAAGAAAAGAAAAGAAGATAAAGAATGAGCTACTTCTGAAACGAAATTTATCTCAAATTCCCTTTTATCTCTTTCCTCTCTCACAGATTCAAGATAAATTCCCCGGGATCTTTTAAAGGGATATTGAAACTTAAGTATACAATTTGATTTAAAGGATTTAACGTGGGGATAGGCTGCTGAATGGTTTTATCTCCCTTTAACTCAATAAATTAAAAGGAAGAATCTTTTCTATCTCAGCGGATAGGAGAACAAAGACAGATCGAGATCTGGTTGGTTTGTTGTCTCTTAGGGAAGTGAGATGCGATGGAGTAGTAATCTCCATACCTATAACGTAGCCTCTGAACCCCCCCTCATCTATTTGTATTAATGTTAAATAATTAAAAAGCTTCGATTAATTTTCTTGATCCAAATAATTCACAAGGATTTTCAAAGTCGCCCAGCCCTATTTCAAGTCATCGATTACTGGACTCATCCCGAAAAAAGTACCCCCAAATTACCTAAGAAAGGTTTTGACCTTTAACCTCTTTAAGGAATTAAATATAAAAGCTATAAAGCTGGTTTATTTAATATAAATTATATAGCAAGCGCCTGAATGAATGAATGTTTATTGACTTTCTCAAAGAGATCCCTTTTAGAACAAGGAGAAGCAAAAGAATTTGCTCACAAGTTATAAGTATTAGTACAACAAAAAATTTTACATAATGAAACCAGTAAAAAATAAAAATATTATGAAATATATATATATATATATATATATATATATATGTGGTGGGTAGCTTCACCGCAAACACACGTGTATTGTAAGATAAACATTTCTACAGGGGCTCGTAGAGTTAGCATGGGATGATTTGCCCCTGGAAAGTAGCTTCCCCGTTATAATTATTTTCTTTCAAAATTTGTATTAAAATTTAAACTAAATCATATTTAACTGCGAGAAGTTTTTGGGGAAGGGGTTTTTAGAAACATTAATAACGGTTTCTTCTAGGGGTCCTCCTAAACTAAAGCAATTGAGTTTTGCAGTAGCCATCCAAAAAGCGCTTGTGTTAGAGAAAATATATATGTATCCTTTATGGACCCTAGAAAGAAAATCTAAAAATAGATATAAAAGATATCTGTAACGTTTGTAATAAAGATAAACAGCCGATATGGGAGCCGAAACTTGAGTGGAGTGGAACCCATATACCTATACACTTTGCTTTTGAAGGAAAAGAATTTACAAAATTTATCCAAGAATAATAAAACCTAGTCGAAGGGGGTTGAATAAAGTCAGACTATACGTGACAAAAATGCGTACTCAGGTACGTAATATTGTCAATTCAACCCATACAAAAAATGAAGATTTACGTTGGGGTGTTTTTTTTTTCTTGTAAAAGGTAGGCGACAATTTCCCATGATCTTATACGAAGTGTCCCGTATCCCATAATACACCGCGGGAGAAAATAATAAATGACGTAAAGAAAGATTTATATCGTTTCCTATACCATATATTGGACCAAAGAATATGGTCCTCTCATACAAATTCCTTCTAAAAAGAACCATTCGGAATTTTCCCCCAAAACAATGTTACTTTTACGTATAAATCTGATTTATAATAAAGCAAACAAAGATTGTAAAGTATCTAATATAAGCGCGTGCAACCAACCTTATTCACTAATCACGTGGCAATATCAAAATTGGAAAACAAAGGCTTAGGTTTAACGATTATTTTAATTTTGAAATTTATCTTATATTCTTGAAGGGCATATCGGGATCTATTTAGAATAAACGTGTAACTCGACAGTACAGTCGAAGGCCGGGATGACCCCGGTATGCCTAAGATATTACTGAAAGGATATAATGGTCTATATTTAATATTAGGCCAAGGATATACGGGACTATCCAATAATAAAAGAAGGTGATAACGTAATATTAAAATCGATAAGACGTTTTTCGCCAAAAGAGAATAATCATTGAAGAGGAAACAACGAACGGAACGGCTGAGAATCTTCTGGCATCGGGACACGCTCGGAATAATTCTTACGTTTTTCTATATCGGCTCAGCGGGAGTTATTGCTTTTCCTACTACTCAATTTCGCTACATTTAACGATTATTATACGACCATGTTTGTGATTGGCGCGGAATTAGAACTATATATATATATATATATATTGTATGTTTCTTGGACAATAACAATAGCGTATATCCTCCATCGAACGGTCTAAAATTATTTATAATAAAACCACAGTGCTAAGCCTAACTCAGCCTATTTCAGAAAATAATTGATAAAATTCTTAGCTTCGTATTCTTCAGATCACGTCGCGAGACTCCCTGATTGTTTTAAGCTCGTTAGGCTTAGCGTCATCTTGAAATTCAAACCCCATCGATAATTATTTATAATAAAACTCAGTGTTAAGCCTATATTTCAGTAATTAATTGCCCAAAATCCTAGCCAATTAGACGCTCCGTATTCTTCAGAACACGTCGCGATTGTTTTAAGCTGATTAGGCTTAACGAAATCGTGAAAAGTTTCAAACCATATCGATAACTATTTATAATAAATAATAATAAGCCTAACTTTGCCTATATTTCAGTAAATAATTGACACAAATCTAGGGCCAATTAGAAGCTTCGTATTCTTCAGATCACGATGCGAGATTTCCTGATTGTTTTAAGCTCGTTAGGCTTAGCGAAATCTTGAATTACATTCAAACTCCTAACTTTTCAAGTTTCGTTCGGTGTTTCGATAATTTTATTACGCGTTAAAACTTATAGGGTTCGTGTTCCCGAGAGAAAAATCCCTTACTTTTATGGGATAATATGATTGGTTAGGAATAAAATATACGTGGTTGTCTACTTGCCTGGAGGGCTAGCCTAAGTGGAGGCGGGAATTCTCCCCAAGAGGGGGCGCTAGCGGCGGCAGCTTCCTCCGAAAGTAATTTCAAGTTGTTGAGGACCAGCTGAGAGAATTTCTCCAGGTAGGACGAGTGCTCTTCGCAATCCGAGTCAATTCCACCGTTCTCTTGGAAAGGAATTCTGGGAAGATAGAGGAACCCAGAAAATTCTTAAGATCGTGCACTGACCAACTTCAGAATCGTATAAGTGACTGAACAAGAACCGAAAGGGTAAAGTTTGCCAAGAAAATCAGAGAATACTACTAATGAACCCCTGAGCTATAAGGCTAACTTTAACTTCTCCAAAGAAACATATTCAAATATACAAAGTAAAAACTGAAAGACAATGATTTCTATTTTAATTAAGGGGTCATCCCCAAAACACTCAAATCATAACTTGTTTTAGGGGCTGTCCCTTCTGTCAAAATGCCATTTTTAGAACATACACAATGTATATGTTTCATGTACCACGTGTTTTCTAGAATTTTGTCCGCACGCGTCAGCTTGAGAGTTAATTAAAATGATACACTTACGAAAAGTAGTGTACGTTCTTGCGGTCAACGCCCAGGATGATGTCCTCAAATAGTTGTTGAAAACCCGAATTACTCTCGTCATCAACGGCCACCGTGTCAACGAAGTCCGAAGCGGACATGGGTGTGGTACCCTCAATTACCGGCACTTCTGTATAACATAAGAATACACACACACAAAAAAAACCATATTTAGATCATAATATTAGATGAATAAATTAACATTAATGTCGGAATTGAATATCTTCATCAAAATCGATTAAAATTTTTTGAATATTTAAAAAAAACCATATTTAGATCATAATATTAGGTGAATCAATTAACATTCATGTCGGAATTGAATATCTTCATCAAAATCGATTAAAACATTTTTGAATATTTGATAAACCTATATTAAAAATTTAGAAAAGGCGGGAGTCATTTTGAAAAGGCTTAACTGTTAAGTTTTAATTTATTTAAATGAATATTTAACACCATATAAGCAAGCGTAAACAAGTTGGCTTGAAGATTATAAGAGAGATATTTCTCTGGAAACCATTCCCCCTTATAAATTTTTAAGGATGAAAAATCAACCGTCTTCTAGTCTAGTTGGAAGTATTTTCAAATCTCTATCAAGCTTTCCAGAAAAGACTTCCCAAGAAATGTCTTAAGACTTGGCCCTTAAAGGTTTCTATACATATAAAAAAAATAAGATTTTCTCAAAAACGGAAGCTTTTCCGAAGCTTTCCTTCCATTCCGCGAGGCTTAGAGTCTTTTTCTTCTGGATTGTCCACTATACTTTATCGCGTCAAACCAGACTAGATGTTGATTTTAAACCCAGAAGCAAAGGAATTTTTAAGCCTTCTTGTGGGTGGTTTCAAAGGCACCACGTATACCCCTCTATCTTTCTTACAAGAGTTTATTCAAAATTACTACCCGCTACTAAGTCTTTTTTAACATTAAATTAAAGCAAAATAAAAAAACGTAAGATGTTATAAAAAAACGATACGCGTTGTTGAAGTTTAAGTTTAAGAGTTAACAACTTTTAAATGATGATGAACTTAAAGGGTAAATCTCGTATATTCCATTAAAATTTTAACCCATTCTTAGAGTGTTAATAAACCCCCCTATTCGTATCTGAAAGCCCTAGAACGATCCAGGGCGTATTATTTAGACCGGAAATTAAAAACGCCCAAGCCGAGAAATAATGACTAAGCGGCTTGAAGCGGCTTTCATTCGGCGCCTTCCAGCGCCGCTCATCTCTCTGAGAGTATATATGGGCAGAAAGCAAAGGTGTGAAAGAGCCCCGTCTCCCGCGTGACTTCCGCTTTTGGAAAAGCGTTTAATTATGAATTCGTATGGCGCGAGGAGGTCTTACCATCGATTTTTGGCGGTAAAATTTCGTATACCTTTCACACCTCACGCGCTCGCGGCGTCTTTGGTGTGGTTGGTTTTCCACGCGCTATTTCCCGCCTAAAACTAACCGAGCCATGGCTGCTGTTTAGGTTAATTCGAAAACGCGGGAAAACCTAATCTCGCGACACACACAAGTATTCGGTATACAGAAGGAAAAGGCGGGAAGAGAGGATCAATGGACGAATTTACATAGATACCGGGATTCATTCCCCGCTCTCTCGCTTTTGAAATAAAAGACAGGAAATGGAAAAATCACTTCGGGATTAACTTGAGCCTGGATAATTTTGAATGCTCGCCATCCCGCCAAGGAATATACGAAAAATAACTCAAAGGCATTCAGGCTTTCAAAAAAGGATTAACATTTTTCAAATAGGAAGTCCATAAGAGTGAAGTAAAAGCGTATAGAACCTTTCCCAACTGTCCCTCAAAGCTAAATTAGCCACTTGGAAATCAGTTTAACGAACAAACATCCATGCTTATGTCCCTGCAAACAAAGCTCCCTGCAGCTCTTTCCCCTTGTCGCCGTCGGAGACAGGGAGAACCAAACACAATCAATATTTATAATAGGTAATCACGGTACCATCATCCAATCAATCTCCTAACAGAAGTCAATTAAACCCCCGTATAATTATCAAAAACTTTGCTCCACCCGTCCAAAATAATAAATAATATTAGTAACCCAAAAACCTTAAAATTCATCTTCATTCCTAAATTTAACTTTTTGTTTACTTCATAATTAGTTAACTTATTCAGGACTACGTTAATTAATATTCACAAATCACGTGGCCTCACTCCATTAATTGTTACATGGCTCGCCTAAATTCAAAATTCGAAAATCAATTTTAAAATCTTTCGGAGGTATTTCCCCAATGTTTCACTACGCAGATTGGTTTTAAGAAACGATAAAAAATCACTTAATTAAATTCCCTTTCGTCCTCCTTTTAACAAACAGCCCTAATGAAACAACACCTAATTAATTTAAGATTACTTCCGAATTAATCTACTTTCTCCCAATCCCCTTGCTAAAATTAAACGACCTACTTAACAGAACCCATAGTTTTGACGACTTGGCAATCACTAAAGACGGGGGGCATAATTTTAAAGATTGAAAACTCGCGAAGTAAAAATTTATTTTCTGTATTATATTCATTCATTCTTCCGTTGTTCCAATGTGTTTAAAAGTCCCAAGATCCTTAACATCTCCAATTACGAAAGTTCCCTTAATGGCGTATTGATTTCAAACCCCCCTGGCCTACCCCACCCCCATCCTCTTTTACCCCGACCCTGGGGGGTGTCACCGAATCCATCTTAATGTCCTATTGATTGGGATTTCTCCAATCTACATCCCCCTTTTCTTACAAGTACTTAGAGGACCTTAAGCCTTTTCATAATACGCGTGTCTATGTTATAGTAACAGATTCGTCTTACGGTTGACTTTCACTTCTAAAAGATAGTTAGCCTTCTCTATTCCTGCAGATCGTGGATGGATCCATCCCCCCTCTCCCCATCCTCCCACCTCCAGTCCGAATCTTCGTTAAGGAGAGGATGGGTGTTTGCAGGATTGATATATATATAGCAAAGGATCCGATTTCGTTTAACGAGACTTTCAAAGAGGAGAAAAGACTTCACTTCAAAGACTACTTTCTCTTCTATTAGATTTCACCTTTACGTGTTCATACGCGTCAGCTTTACGTATTATATCAATATATCGGTTTAAGACTAGTGAACAAGTTGGGTTATAGAGGGTTAATCTAAGGTTTTACTATTTTATTTCCATGATTTTTTTATGTATCTAAAAAGGTCAAAGGGCAAACACTTCGGCGTAGGGATATGGTTTTATTCCCATATAGAGAAAATTGTGATTGGAGTGTTTTATGGGTGACCCCTTAATTTATATAGCATTGTCTTTAAATTTTTGACTTAAATTCTAGGGGTCATCCTTTAAACACTGACACTCCAACTTTTAGGGCAAAATGTCGTCCATGGACTGTAATTCGGTCAAACCAACCTTTTTGGAGCACAATGTATACTGCGCGCAACTTCAATAGTCAAAAACGCATAATACTCAAAATCCCTAAATCAAACTGAAGCTAAAAATCCAATTTTTCTCCAGGTTCCTCAATAAAAAAAAGACGTGTCGAAATTCGCAGCTTTTCCCTAAACTTTATGAATAATCATGAGTCGAGAAAAAGACGGCGGAGAGAGTTATAATTTTAAATTCGTTTTTTTTCCTTCAAAACTAATCACGTGATCTTTCATTCCGTTTAGGTCAAGGGTTAGATGGTTAGGTCTTTTCTTGCTTTTCGTTCAATGCCCTTTCAGACAAGAATTTTTCTTTTTCTTTTTCTATCCTTATAGATAATGAGTCTTTTCATCCGGCAGTCAACCGGCAATAATGACGTACCCAGTCTTAATTAAACCTTACCCTCGCCTAAGCCTTGCCTAAGAATTATATACCCAAAATAGAAAAAGGTAAAAACTTACCATCGAATTGACGAACGACGCAGATGATTCGATTTTCATTTGGCTTGGAAAGACTTAACGCGTGACGCAGTTGAGTATGAACTCCTATTAAATGACAAAATAAAACAATTCTGTGTGATTTTGCTTCGAAAATCCTACAGTGGATTGAAAAAGTCCTTGGCAGTGTTTTATTAACCAGGAATGCATAAAGAGACTAGGAATAAATGTGCCCCCATATATCCCATGTTAATTTCCATGCGGGTTTTGTGGGCCGGGCTTAAGAACTTACTATCCCTCACGCCTCATAATTCTGATGCCGTCTTTCTAACTGTTGTTTCATTGGTAGGTAGCAACTCGCAGCGAGGTAGATTATTCGCATTGGTAAAATTCGTCACTCATAATAATAAGTCTTAGCTCCTCCCACAAAACCCGCCTAGATACGTTGAGAATGATTCCAGTTAACTATATGCATTCCTGTCTCGACAAGAAATTTTGTATAGAAGTGCCTTATAAGGATCAGAATGTATTAATACGGTCATGGAATAAAAATAAATGAAAAAAAGAAGGGGCTTCTTTAGGATGAAATATCTCGATACAAAGAAAAGGAATGTCCAGTGATTACCACTGTCCGTTTATTATACGTAATGGTCAAGAGATAGCCTCTATCGGACATTCAAGAAAATAATGGGTCAGAAAGAGAGAAGAAACGGAAATGTTATTTTCTTCAGATCGAGAATCGATGATAGCCACTGTCCGGGTTTTTTTTTAGGATGACCAATATCGGACAAAATACGTGTGTGTGTGTGACCGACCACCCATAAGGACCATGGGAATCCTTTCAAATATTTCTACACTGCATTCGTTGCCTATGATATAACCTAGACAACGCTGCATTACACTGCATAGACATCAATCTCAACTATGTTAATTACAAAGAGAACAAACAACTACAACTTTTTCACAATGTCTATAAACAAAGGACTTGCCACTTCCTTACGTACAACAAAGTTAGTTGCTGTTTTTTTGTTCTTTTAACCTATGTATGGAGGATAATATCCCTTTGGAGATTTAAGCGTGGGAGTTTCAGCTACTTAAGCCTCGGTTCGTCTTGCACCGGCTTATTCTAAGCATTTTAGGACAGGATCTTTAGGATTAACTGAAGTTTCAGGCAAAAGGGGGAATAAATTTCATCCCTTCATTGTCTGTGACACTAATTCCAAAGGCAGTACAGTACAGTCGTAGTTCTGTCAAGGAGTTACTGTAGGCCTTGGCGTAAAAGGAATAATTAAAAAGTTTGCAAAGGCCTAACAGAAAAGTATCATTTTCAGAATATTCAGGCGTTTTTTTTTCTCGGAAAATTTTAATTTTTGATGTAATTTTTAACCAAGAAAGTGTATTAAAATTAAATAGAATTTTTAACTTACCAGAGAAGAAATATCTCTTGTGTTTTTCATCTTGTTCTTGATTTATTAGGCCTTCGTCATAAGCAACACGTGCGCCATATTGGACAATTCGAATCATTTTCTCTAATTCTTCCGTCCATTCTAGAACCTCGGCTTCGCATTGTGGTCTGTTCAAATCGTCAGGCCTTCTGCAGAAAGGTTATAAGAAAATCTTTTATCAAAATTAACATTTCCTCAAAATGAATATGACTATGACGTCAGAACTATGGTTACGTAAGAGTATGTCATAGTCCTATTTCTCCGCTTTCCAACGATACCTAATAAATGGAATTACAACAATCAGGGCTCGAGTAATTAAGCAAAATGTTAATAAACATTATCTTCATAGGATTAACACGGGATAATTTGCAGAGCAATTTGGAGGGCATAACTGTGGGTTTATAAAAGATACTGTGAATATCCTTTGTGTATATTATAGTACGTTTTCTTCCTTTGCAACGATACCTAATACTTAGGTTACAACAATCAGTACAGCAAAATCATCAAAAAACATTTAACTCTATTCAAAACATCGACTTTGCAGTGTTAAGACTCTAGTTCTATAAAAGACACAGGAAAAATCATCTGGATTCGTATTCATTTCAAATAATCTCAATAATCCCCAAGTTTCAAAATAAGCAACTTCATCTACCGAGTTATAAATAAACCCAATCTATTGTCTAACAATCGAATCGAATATGGCGATAATTTATAAGCGTCCGTCGTACGTCTCTGTAAATCAGGCCAACGCCAGGAAACGATAGGGACTATACATTGTTCACGGGGGGGGGGGGTTGGGGCTGCTTGGAATAACGGTATAATAACATCCTCGAACTTGGGGTCCAGTCAGCGAAGCTATAGTTCTCGAGCTGTTGAACAATCTGAACTTAACAATAACTCTAAAGCTCGGAGCCCCGCAGGCCCCAGTTGCCGGGGGCTATAGATTTCCCTCGCGATTACATTTCAAATTATATTTCGAAAAGGGGGCATACGATGAGAACGAGAACGGAGAACCCAACAAAAAAAATATTCCCAAATCAAGGAATACAAATTTACAGAAATATTTAAATACAATCGCGAAAATTCCTTAACAGTATAGAAAATATATTAAAGGAGTTGAAGTTTAATTATCGATTCAAGCTTAATCCGTCTGTCTGTTGGTAACGCTTTAATAGCAATTTCCCCGACGTTTACAGGTTCTCCCTAACTGTCTAAAGTAGTTTTCAGAGACAATTAATGTTTCACCAAGAAGTGATATCTAGTTTATTGGGGAGAAGGTATAAGATGTCTAAGTATTCGCGCGCCATAGTCCTGCAGTCCCCCTTTCAAAATGCAAGGGGGGGGACGTAAAAAGAGGCGGGGCTATTTCACCTCTCCTCAGTCGGAATTTTCGTCATTCGCGTCGCGCTGACGTGAGTTTTCAAGAACCAATGAGATGCTGGTTGTAACTCCGGACGTACGTTTGGACTGGAGATAAAGCTAGATTATAAATGTGGCAAATTTATACCTTCTCCCTAATAAACTAGATATCACTTCTTGGTTTCACCTATTATTTGCACTTGCAGAAATTAAGACAGACATGATTTGTGTCTAAACGGCTAACTTACTAGTATTAGAAAGTTACACAAGTTTCAACAAATGAACATAAATATAAATATTGAGCTTACATTCCTTAAGTTTAATTTCTTTGGAAGAAAGGGTATACCTTTCCCGGTTTTGGCGGGAAATCGTGGCAGTAAGATTTTGGATATATAAACTCGTATAACTATGCAGTTCTCGTGAGAAGGAAAGGTATCGATCGAGGTGGGGGTGGGGGCACTGAAAACAGGTGGTATCATTCCATTCTTAAACTGTTTTCGACATCCAGCTTTCCTGCAGCACTCCCAATTTATCCACAAAGTATTTGGAAAGAGCGCGTAAGGTAATAATCTTGAAAAGAGTGAACCCCCCCCCCCCCACCGGGTTTCTAAACTCGTATATTGAAGTATATAACCCCGAAGTTAAATTCAACAAAATTATAAGATTTTTTGTTTTATTGCGGTTTTTTTTTGGAAAATTGGGTGATTTAAGCAGCTAATACCGATTTCAATCGGTAGATTAAGGACCTTACAGGAAAATAGGGACTTTTAGGGATCTGGTCGGAACCCTTAAAAGGTTCCCTCATATAATATTAACTTTAAATAAATATACTTCTAATGCATATTTTTGAGATAAAAACGTAAGAGGGCCCTACTGTTTTCTGTAGAAGCGGAGTAACTTCCATTATAAAGAACATATCTAAGACAAGAGAACGTATAGATAATTTAGCAGTTCATGGGCCTACTTTTCTTTGCTCCGATTGTTAAATTATTTTCATTCAAAATGGCGGCGATGCACGTGGGAAGCGAAGCCCTGCACTACAATACAACTATATACTTTAATGTTCTTAGTTGCTAAATGTGTTCTCGCAATTTTATTATATAGGAGGTATACAATCAAAGTGCAAGCTGCAAGAATGGGGCACCACTTAGAGAATAGCTAGCCTAGCTCGCGGAAAAGCCCAATGCCCAAATGAAATTTTATTACGGACAGCGATAACATAAATTAGGGGTACCTAACCTCGCTGCTTTTGCGCGGGAAAAGCTCGGTAAAGCGAGGGCCCTACAGAGTTAGGGAACTTTCCTATTCTAAGCCTTTGGAAATTAATCTGTTTGGGAAATTTATTTACACGGCGGGGATTGGAAGTTACTGTGTTTCTCCTAATTTGTTTAGCAAGAGCTAACGTAATCAGAGCAATTAATAAAGTTACTGCTAGATTATTAATTTGGTTTATAGTAGGATTTTGGTTATGGAAGTTAAATTGCAATTTTTTTAACAAAAGAAATTATTTTAAATTTTTTTCTATTGGTTTACCTGAGACTGAATTTGCGGTACTTGTGTTTGACAGGCTGCAAGACGTAAGCCGGAGGAACTAAATTATTGTTGAGCCGGAACCAATTGTCCAGAAATGAAACGTCCAAACCGGATTCTTGAGCAGCGTTGTAGATTATTTGATACTCGCTCGCTTCGAAACTCGTCGGTAAAACGTATGGTTTGTATTTGTTACCGATTAAACACTGAAAATGTATTTATTTTAAATATTAGGCTTATTCGGCTCAAATATTGGAGATTAGGAAATTTGGAGTAAATAGGCTTAGTAAAAAATAGGCTTAATGGCTTATAAATTCGTGAGCAATAGAACATTGCATTAATTCCAGAAGAGATATGGAAACACCTTAGGGGCGGGGTCACCGTCATGGGTTATTTCCCACGCATTAAAAAGAAGGGTTAAAAATTTGGGGATTAAACTTCAAACCCCTCAATATTATCTAGCCTAAACTTCAATACCTCAACCCACAAAAGTAGAAAAAGAAGTTTATTTCAGCGGCAACCACACGACATATCACCCATATCAAGAATAGTTCACAATTATCATACCTATGGAAAGTATATTGACATTTTTAATAAAAAAACCCTTCTTCTTAAAGAATTGACGTTAACATAAAGAAATTAAAATTAAAATAGGGAATTTCCTACCATAAAAATAATTTATTCTACTATTGCTTGAATTTTTAAAAAAAGTCACCACCTAATTTTAAATTAAATTAAATTAACGACTAGATTGACGAATGTGTTATAACTAGCTGGCACGAATGTACTGTTTTATAACACAATAAACATTATTATTATTATTATTATTATTATTATAAATTTGGCCTAAAAAGTTCGGTATGAACTTGCATTAATCATAATATTTTTGGTATAAAAATCACATTAATCTTAACAACTTCGGGATAAAACATTTCAAAATAGGCTTAGTAATTCAGAATTTAAAATTAGGCTTAGGAAATCTTTAAATTGACCTTTTCTTTAAAACAAGCTCACAAACAATACATTAAAATAAAAAAATTAGAATAAGCCGGCTACGAAAGGGTTTTTTTCTGAGAGCCTTGCGGAGGAGAATGCCCATGGACTTTATTTAGGACAAGTAACATTCGTTTTCTAGCAATGTCAATCGGTTATCTCTTCCTATCCGACTCGGAAATAAATTTCCTCTCAAGTATTCGCTCCATAGGAAATAGGATTGCGGAGAAAAAAAGACCGTCTCAACACTGAATTCAATGGGTGCTAACCCTAAGCTTCTATTTCTTAAGGGAACGGACTAATGAACCCTCATCTTGAAAGAGAAACTCTTGTAGAAATAAGAAACCCCGAACCTACCCATAAATCTCACACGAGAAAAATCGATACTGGTCAGAATTTCCCTTTTCATATCCCATAGGAATCTTACAATGAAGTTAACCATGTCCTTACGGGTAATTAAGCTTATCTTCATGGAAGATTGAGACTGAAATGAACTATTATCTCGCGGGATAGAATAAACGAGCATTTTTGGACAATTTGCTTGCTTTTTCGGACGAGCTCTCATTACGCGCGAGCCAATTTTTTCTTTTCACGAAAAACACGCGAATGTTAGCCACGTGCCTTTGGTACGTACGTTTAAATTTGAAATAGATCTACGTGTTAAGGCCTGGAAAGGTTTCTGACTAAAATGGTCTATTTTCAGGTACGATTCTCGAGCGCGCGAAGCTATGACGGGAAATATTTCAAGCATTAAATTTAGGAAGGGTTTTTGAGGGGGGAATATTTTTTAGGTTAAATTTCCCTATCGCGTTTAAACAGAAATTTAACTTTTTGGGTTGCTTTTCCAAACTTTATATTCGGTTCAATGCTTATTCTTGATTTATGTTTAATAAAAACTATGCGATTTATAGAGCAGGTATTTTGATCGCCATTTTTATAGGTGTTTTGGTTTAAGGGGTACAATAGGGAAACAGCGTATCTCTGTTTCCTACTATATTAGATAACCTGGAGTTCTAACTCATTATTGGAGTAAAACTGGCCTACATCTTTGGACACAACTGGCCTACATCTTTTTCGGTTACAATTGACTTACATCTTCGGCTATGATTGGGTTACATCTTCGGCTACAATTGGCCTAAACATATTTGGCAAAAACTAACCGAAATAATAGCGTAAAACCATCATAAATCTTTCAGTAAATTAGCCTAATATGTGTGTTAAGATATTAGGCTAAATCAGCAAAACTTACCAAAAAGAAACAGCCAAGAGATGTTTGATAACACTCTTCGATTTCTCGTCTTTGTCGATCGAAAACGAAAGGTTCAAGGGAGGCTTCTATCTCGTTTCCTTGTTGGGTGTCCACAAACTGGACATCGAGTCCCAATGATAAACAATGCCTTTGTAAATCGGGTAAAACCGAATCTTGTAGCACTCTCCTTTCTTGTTCAAAATCTACAGACAAAAAGAAATAAAAAATGATTATTTTAATGTGACCTAGGGTCAAGTTACCAAACGAGTTTACGTGACCCCTTTTAAGAGAGGGGTTGAAGGGTTTCAGATGCAAAATTTTGTGATAAGGTGAATTACTATATAACCTTTGAGTGGCTTGTAAGCGCTTAAAATTCAACATCATGATTGTAATTTTCATATCTTCCAATTCACTCAAAGTCTATAGAATATGTCCAAACATTAATAATTGTAATAAATTACCCCTTGAGTGACTTTTAACCCTGTGAAAATTCAACAATACCCTTTGAATTTATATCTCTTAAATAAAATTTATAATCTGTAATATGGTTTTTCCAAGGGACTTAAATACTATGAGATAATGACAAATGCTCTCTTGAAAATGGATTTTGTAATTTGGGCAGCTTTTCTACCTTAAAAATAAGGAATTAGAAAATGGAGAAAGCGTGTAAGAATTTTATCTGATTTCGCCTTTCCCCAAAACTAATTCGATTTTGGGTTAGAACCGAGAAAATAAATCTCTTAGCTCGCGACGAAATTGAACTTAGTGTCAAACTGTGTTTGTTCTGCTTTTTCGACCCCGTTTTTCTATACATTTCATCAGTAATGCATACAGCTAACAGGAATCATTGTATACCCTTTTTCTCAAGGTATTCAAATGGATTTTGTAAGAAGAACTAAATTAATCATTATGAAAGACGAAATTTACCTTGCCAACCAATGACATCACAGTTAGAATGACGTCATAATTATGAGACGTAACGGATAGTAAGTTATCAAAACCCTCACACACAATTATTCCTAGTAGCTGTATCTATTCCATATAAGAGAAGTTACACGCGGAAAATAAATTGCTTCGCCAAGACACCGTTTTTTTTTCAAATGTCCACCCACGACGCGGCAAGTTTCGAAGAAGGTTTTTTTGAAAGCCTTCGATTTGATGAAAAAGGTAAAAAAAGAGCTTAGAATATCGAGCTATATCCCCTTGTTTATTTTTCAAACCGTCTGTTCAATCAATATATATTGTTCACTGCAAGTTCCCGTAGGTTTTTCGAAGTTTGGTTTGCTTTAAAAAGATATTGAGATGAAAAAGTGTTTACTTTTAGTTTAATTTGGTTGTTAGGGTTATAATACTCCGTGCAATTACTATATAGAGTGTTTAGTTCATTATGATGTGTTTAAATTGTACGTTACGTTTCGTAATTTGAATCAAAGTTAAATGATGGATCAAATTTGTAATGGAAAACATTGTGCAATATTTGGGCTGTGGTTATCATAAAATTTGGTGAAATTACTGTATTCAATGTCTAATTCATGGAAGTAACATATTTTGTATGTATCTGCCTTTGTTCAAACGTTACAGGCGTTTTAAAGTTGGATTAAAACCTCTCGGTATTTTGGAAATAATTTTAGTTCAAAAATAATTGGAATACAAACTCAAATTGACGTTTGGGTGTGCAGTGTGTGATTCACTTTTACAAGCTCGTATAATTCGCATTCTCCAATTTTCTCAGACGAAATGATTGCTAAGCCTTTTCAATGCCTTTATTACGTGCTGTTTTCAATAAGTTTAAACTTAAAAAGAGAGTCTCTTTTACACAAAAAAGTAAAGCCAAAGGTTTCCTTCGATTATGTTCAAATAAAAAAGACGAGAGAGAGAGAGAGAGAATCTTCACAGTTTTACTGACTTGACTTCAAATGTTCTTATATCTTATTTTGTAGGCCCTAAAAATATCTCAAAGAAGAGTTAAACGTCCATCCAGAAAAAGGCAAATATGCCATTTTCCCAGAAAGAGAGTGAGAGAGAGAGAGAGAGCGAGAGAGAAAAATAGAGGAGAAAATCCCTGACTCTGCCATTTCTTTACAAATTCTCTATACATACATTTTTTTCTCCAAAATGTAATATATTTTATTTTTTTAAATCTTGTTTGATCTAGTGATGTCCCTACACTTTATATAAAAGTATACTAACTTGAAATAATCAAATATCGGACGTTAAAGAGTAAATTTATCTACTAGAATTACACAGGGTGTTTCTGATACCATAAATTAAGGGGGATGTTTTACGGATAATTTTAGGAATTGATAACTTCTGACAAAATTTGTATAATATAGTTTTGACCTGCGAATTTTTTTCTTCTTCACATATTCATTTTTTGGTGTGCGCTTTTGAAATGCTACTCTAAATATATATAACAAATGTCACTAAAGATGAACTATAGTTCAAACACGCTTTTCTAGGATGTGGTTAAACTTCAAATTTTGTATATTTTCTATTTCAGAATTTGTGTGAACTTCAAGGAAAAGCGCATCCTCTTTTTTTCCCCGTGGTATTGATAAAGTAAAATAAATATGGCCCGCGGACCCCAACTTGCATCAAGAGTTGAAAAACAAAAATATTGCACCTCTAGTATAAACTTTCAATAGAGGATAGGTTAGGTTAGTCCGGAGTAGTATGAATGCTTCTGTTATATAGTAGGCTCCCACTACATCTTGAAAAACATTCATGTTTCATTAAAAATGTACTGCACACGCTCCTGCAACTTAATTATAATATAGGGGGAAACCACTAGAATATAGGAGTAAAATTCCTATTGGCTTCACCTGTAGCTCGTGCATGGACTCGCGCTGAACATTTTAGCTAGAACTCTTGTCTATATACACCAGTATTTTAGAATTCGGTACAGACAGTGTGTAGGAAAATTCGCGTTGTAAGCCAATTTAAATTTAGAGGAGTATACTGCAAACTCGAAGCGTTCCTCGCTTCATTGCGTTGGGATTACGTTAGGCTTAGATAAGAGGCATTTCGATTTAACCCTATTAATAATATGCTAATAGGGCAGGCAACTCTCGCTTTGAACTGAAAGGCGGGCAACTTGTATTCTAAAAAGATAATGGTACCACCATTGTCCTAGCTATTCTTACGGTTTGTTATAACACGAAGAAAGAACTTAATGGTTGTTTACAGCACGTAAGGGGGGAAAAGGGTTATGTTATATTTGGCGCTAAAAGCAAATGTCGGCAAATGTTCTACCGAATGTTTTGGCGGGAAACTACCTAGAAGGAGTTGGCGCGTGCTTCTTGTCACGCGACGATCTAGTTGAGAGAGAGCACTATAGGATAATCTGGAAACAGACCGGACATAAGCCGGTGGTGATGCCCATAACATAATAATAAGTGGGAAAAGATATATAATGCTTTTATCATCAGCGTCATTTTAACTCAATTTAAGCTTATTAGAGATTCGCGCCGGCGCAGTACAACCACGTTTGAAAGTATACACGTAATAATATTCAAAACCTGTCGTATCGGAAAAGATATAAATAATATATTTAAATTTACCTAAATCCATTTTGAGGATTAGAAACTTTTCCTGGGTATATTTTGAAATCAATTGGAAGTTTTATTTTGGAGGCGATATGATTCATTACGAAGTTTTTCTGGGGTTTGCTTTAGCGCCCGAGGTGTTTTGAGAGTCGCGCATACTGAGGTCGAATTCCGCGTAAAAGTTCATTGGAGCGAAAATTTGGGGGAGTTGGTTGGTTCTAGCTAGCTTCTCTAGATGTTAGGGTAAGGGGGGGGGCAAGGTTGGTTGGCTTAGATTGAGATCCTTATCGATCTTCATTCAGATAAGCGCCTCCTCAGCTTTACTCGGAGCTGCTCCGGCACAGACGAACATGACACGCTCTAAAGGATATATCTCTCTTCCTTACTGATTATAATCATCAGCTGACAAGATCCGGTCATTATGCCCCCCCCCCCCCACCTAACTTGATATTACGATATATCTAAGTTACTGTAAAGTTCGAGAGCTCTAGTTCTAGTTTTATGGACCATTTAAATGAATTTCAATGGTTAATTAACGTCATTAATTTTCATTAATTCCATGTATTTCAACGGTTAATTAACGTCATTAATTCTCATCAATTTCATGAATTATTCAAGAGTATTTTAAATTATTTCATAAACTAAATGTATCCATGAACGATTTTAATTTTTTTTATAAATTGCATCAATTATCCATGAAGTTTTTAATAAATTCCCTAAATTCCATGAATTATCCATCAAGTTTTTAAAATATTCCCCAAATTCCATGAATTATCCATCAAGTTTTTAATATATTCCCCAAATTCCATGAATTATCCATCAAGTTTTTAATATATTCCCTAAATTCCACGAATTATCCATGAATATTTTAAATTATTCCATAAATTCCACGACTTATCCATGAAGGAATAAAATGTTCTATAAATGCCACGATAAATAAAACCGTATTCCTTCAATTCCACAATAAATAAATAAATAACCCTTATAAATTATTCCTTCAATTCCACAATAAATAAATAAATAACCCTTATAAATTATTCCTTCAATTCCACAATAAATAAATAAATAACCCTTCTAAATTATTCCAAAAATGCCTTTTTTCACAAGAAAAGGAAAGAAAATTTAAAAAGTTTAAACTCACCAGATTTTGTTGATGAAATGAAAACTTTAACGACTCTGGATGGTGGATTAGGTACGCTCGTTAAATTTCCATGCAAAATTGATTGCAAAATATCGTCTTGATCAACCGCTATTTGAGCCATGGTCAATTTGTGATCGTCTTTTGACAAAATTCACTCTCAACAAATTCCCTCAGCAAGTAAGAAGGGGGAAGGAGAGGTTATGGAGACCCGACCGAGAGTAAGTCAGTCCTTTCCAGAATTCGAAATTCAAATCAATGAAGGTCCTTTTATTCAGCAACCATTTTCAACTTTAGGGAATGTCATTGGGCCTATCGACCTGATGGGGGAGAAAAAAGAAATACAAAGTTATAGCTTAAATTATTCATTTTTCAATGTAAGCTAACGGATACATAAAAACTCTTAGTTGATGATATAGAATCTAAAAGAAAGGTCAGAGGTTAATAATATACTCAGTATAGTTCTCTAACTACAGTTGAGCTTCGACTCCAAATAGTCTGGTGGTTTATAGAGAAAAATCAGAACGCATTCAAAAAACCCTTACAAGGTTGAATTTTAACTTCTGAGTAAACTATATGACGTTGTCAGCAAATACACAGGCTGGTTTCGGTATTTGTGACCAATGGGATAGTATTTCTCCACTAAACATTGAGATAACAGGCTGCAATCATTTATCCCATAGAAGTTAATAGCCACAAATACCTAATCCACCCTGTTTACTGTTGGAACTTGAAACTAAACCATTTTTAAACAAACGACCACAAATTTCTTTCCTCGAAAAATATAAATTTATATTCTTGATATATTCATACATTAGAAATGATATATTTTATGGTATAAATTTTTAAAACCAAATGTTTGCAAATTGTATGTTACATTTGAAATGATGTGATATAAAAATAATAAAATTTAGATGTTGTTCTTGCAGCCTTAAACATCATGTCAATTCTGTTGTTGGAGCCTTCTTGAAATATCCCTGTAGTATCTAAAAGACGCACCAGGATCTCCGTAAGACATGCCATCACCTCGGCCTCCTCCATTCCCGTAGGTTCTGTACGGTTGCATCTCATACGGGTTGTAACCCTGATGTTGAGCCTGAGGTTGATTTCTTATCCTTGCCAAGTATTCCCGTTGCCAACTACGTCTAGCTCTCTTGGCGGTAATTGCCTTCTTAACCGGGACGTAAACAACTTGTTCCTCGGCGTTCTTTTGTTGTTCATCTTGGTTCTCGGGAAAATTACTGGCTTCGAGGCAGTAGACGGCGGTAATCAAAGCCAACGTTACGATAATTAACTTCAACATTGTTAATTTTTAAGACACCAACGAAAGTTAGGCTTAACAATTGTTTTAAAATAAATTTTAAAATCTTAGCGCGTGACTTGACTCTTACAGCACGAGAGACGTTATGAAATAAATTTCACGTGACCTATGACCGTGACTTTGCGCGCGCGATTTAATAATGACGTCATGCCTAAGTGTATAACCATGGATAAAAAATGCGCGTAGCTTGAAAACAAATTTCCTCACGAGCGTTAACCCTAAATAAGAAGAAAACAGCTAAGCCTATTTTTGATTCAGCCAGATGTTTCACGACGGGAAGCTGTTGATTTTGGGCCTAATTAAAACTCGAGTATTTATATAAGATATGTTGTTGATAGAATTAGATAAGGAAGTACAGCCTATCAACCAGAATATAAGAGAGAAAGGGGGTTTTATACCAATGTTTAAACTCGGAACATATTCTTTTTAAGCCTATACTATATCCATTACCCAAAAGGCTTTATCTAGGACAGGATGCTTGAAAGCAATCGTCAGTGAAAGTTATAGCTACAGAATGCTAAGGCGGATGACTACACAATAATAAACGCCGTAGAAATAAAAGTAGCGCTACATCAGATACTGCAATGAAGAAAGGAATAGCTCTTAGTGTTCTCTCTAGGTACCTATATCGGATTCCGATATATAGAAAAATATAGGCGAACCTCTTTCACGCTTTTGGGGTTTTTCCAACTAATGGAATATCCAAACGTAAGGCCTAGACCGTTCCACGATCCATAATAATGGAGTGAATACCCCCAGCGACCTACGGTAGTGCCACTATCTTCAGTAAGAAATAGGCAGGTTAAGCAAATTTAAAACACTCATGGAGAATATGTTTAAGAAAATAAATACTCAATTTTCTTTTCAAGAAATAGACCTTCTGGGGTTGACTCTTGGAGAAATGAAAATAAGCGTTTGTTTCTCTGGGTATTTAATGAAAGGGTCTATGGCAACTTAACCTCTCTACATTATTTCCGGATTTAAAAAGTCCATTTCGTCAATATGTTTTCTTCCTACGCCTTTATTTCGTGGAAGTTTTGAAGTATACAGGGTGTTATGATATTTTGTCCTAAGGGACACCATTAGAGTGTTTTAAGGATGATCCCTTAAATTTAAGAAGAAATACCCTGAAAGACACTGCTAATTAGTCAAGGGGTCATCCTTAAAACACTCTAGATAATCATAACTTGTGTTAGGGGGGTTTCCCTTGTGGAAAAATGTCTTAGAAGTTACATTTTCGACTTCAAATCGATTTCCCATATAGAACAGCCTATACTTTGGTCCTATCACCTTTTTTAGAAACACCCTGTACAGGAGTAGAAGAGAGTTAAGAGTTAACGAAAAGGCCTTTTCAAATGTAAGTTGAGTCCGAATTTGAAAACTTAAGATTTCTCTTTCCAAGAAGGCGTGAAATTCTTGGATTTGTTTGGGGGTTAAATAAAACTTATTTCTTCCAATATTTTCAATGGAATATTGTCTCAAAAAAGTCTGGTTTAAATACAATTAAAATGTATACAATGTATCGTCTGAGACAACATAATCAAACTCCTCTCTCTAGAGAAAAATGCTGGGTATATGATTATAAATTAGTGTCTGGGCATATTAACCATTAGTGTTTGGGAGTGAGCACGATCCATCTTATGGAGCAAAAAAATAAAGACCCTAGTCATTTGGTATTACCATAAGTTTATAAGATATGTTCCATAAGTATGACACTACCAATGCTTCGTAATGCTAGAGGCTTACTAAGAGTTAGTTCGAGAACGACAAGCGAGAATTGAAGTCCTACACTCGGTGGTTAATTTTGCAAGACTTCCATCTAGGTCCTATTTAGTATGTACTAAGCCTTTGACAGCACCTCACCAGGCGTCGCTTTATCTCAAATCCATGACCTACCTCATTCACTTCATGACAAGCTCCAGTTTGTAACCAGAGATTAACAAACTTATGGAAGGAACATATCTTATGAACTTATGTTATTACATTAGAAAAATGCATGGGGGATACCTGGGCTCAAGAAATCCGATATTTGAGGTAACGTTCTTTTAGACTCGGGGCTAACCTATCCTATTATACATGGCATGGGAAAGGCTTAACGAAAAACACTGCTGGAGGAGAAAAGAATATACAGTTAAAATATTTCTACAGTGTAACCTTATTATTATTGCATAAATTTCACGTGTTTATATCATTAATAAGTAATAATGACTTTGGATAATTACTATTTTAACACCCCATCCGTTCCCCAAATAATTAGAAGAAGAAGAAAAAAATGTAGTCAAACCAGCTGGAGCTTTTCCTTAATTAATACCACGTGACCGGTCCACTCGATAGCCCGCCAATGAATTTCCGAATAGGATGCGCGAGCACCCCGAACGGAAAAGGCGGCAAAGTTATTAACGGGCGTCAAAAATTTAATATCAAATTATCCCCAACAGCTTGTCCGTAAAACTCGTAAACAATTAAGCTTTCTCTCATAATCGATTACAGTGACTTTATATTATTTATAGTAATTTTTTTAAATTGATTAGCTAGTGTCAGAAATTAAATTCTCGTTACAAGTAAATAAACATTTGACTGAATTTTATTTTAAAAAACTCGTATTTTCAATTTTATGGAACTGAATTGAACTAAATCGAGCACTTTGCTTTCCTTACGTGCCAGAGTTCATCATCAAAAGAGCGTTAAGAAAATATTATAGTTGAAAGTTATTGTAAGGTATATTTTCCTCTCGGTACAACCAAGCTCTCTGACGTCACTTCTCGCCGCCATCAAAGCTTTATCGAAGGCATCGCGTTATCGGCGAAAGTAAGTTCGCGACCTCTTTTTGACCTACTAACCTTTTCAATCGAAAATTTATCCCCATAGAGAATCCCGCCTTTGATATACCAGATATATTTCTATATTTAAAGGTAATCGCGACAGTAGCTCGAGCCTTTAACCGAAATAGTCTATGGATCGCCCCGAAATCTTATTTGCAATCTTCTCCAAACCTTTTCGCCTTGGTATATTAAGGCGATAGTGCTTCCCAAGGGAAGTTGATACTATTGTCAAAGCTAGGGTCTCTGTTATTTCGGAAGATGATTTAATAACATCCCCTCCTTTGATCTTGGTAGCTTTTCTTCTTGAAAAATAAAAACCAAGCTTTTCCCATACCTCGACTCTCATTATAGTCTATGGAGTTGCTAAAACTTGTTATTGCAAACGACAGGTCTTTGGGGAAACTTTCCCGGCAACTTTCGTACACTTTCGATGGAAATATTTCGGATATCAAAATTAGGCTTAGCACAGGCTTACTTTTACTTCCCTTTATTAAAAAAACCACGAGATTAAAATTCACGTGGGGTCAAAGTTCAAAAATTTCGTGCCTGGCGCGTGCGCTACTTTAAAAATCACGCGCGGAGTATAAATTCAAATATTTTTAAAACATTCTCTAAGCCTAACTCGAAACTTCTCCTCATCCTTAACAAAATGTTGAAGTTAATTACCGTAATTCTGGCTACGTTTTTAATTACCGCCTACGCCCGTCCTGCCAGTGATAACCGCCATCATGAAGACGGATTTACTACGCAGGAAGTAATTAAGGATCCCGAGGAATCAATCGTTTTTGTTCCGGTTAGAACAATTACTTCGAAGAGTCGAACTAGACGCGGTTGGCAACAGGATTACCTAGCTAGGCTGAGAGCCCATCAACCAGCTCAACATCAAGGTTACAACCCATACCAAGGAGGTGATGGAATGTACTATAGTGGAGGTTACGGAGGATACGTTCACCAGAGAAGACCAGTGCAATCACCTCATTTCGTTCGAGGAGCACCAATGTTTAGTGGAAGATAATAAACATAATATTACTTTAAAATGTTCATCTCATAAAAAATGTTTTAACTATGTATTGAAAATTCATATGTATACTTATTAAACTGATCCTCTAAATTAAACTAATTCTAAATGAAATGGTTAACTTGTTATTCTTTAAAACGCTACTCCTAATTTTGGATTCCACATTAAACAAACACTTAGGAGGTGACCGAAGGAGTGTTTTGGTCAAGTCATATCTAGCGGTCACGGGGCAGTCGTCACCTAATGGGTAGGATCTCTGCCAATGCAGACGCCAATACCGTCACACTTTGTAACCTTTCAAATAATATTTAAAACCTTATCTGTATCAATTTTCAAATTTGTCCATAATTTTAACTTTCCCGACCTCTGGGGCAAACCCGTTAATACCCTCTCTGGTAACTCTTGTTTAGAAAGGAAATAAGTCGAGGCAAACCTTTGAATTAGTAAATAAATAAATAAATAAATATAGCTTGACATCCGGCATAGAAAGACAGATTGAGAGGGGGAATATAAAAGGTTGTTTATAAGAGATGTCAAAAATGATAAGTCCCGCAGTGCTACCAGAATAAAATCGTTTGGAAAAGATTATGGAGAAAAAGGGGCTGCTCGGTGACGGTGTGGTATTGTGTCCATTGGGGCGGAAATTGATTCAAAGACTCGCGTGACATTTTTGCGAAGTAGCTTCCTGTTTCTCTCGTAAGCCTTACGGAAACCTCAGAGCCTCAAAATAATCCATATATTAAAGAAAAAAAGAAAAACCTGCAGTCTTTACAACATAAAACAAAGAAAATCGGTTTGTATTTAAGCAGTAGGGTTCGAGAAATCAATTTTTGAATTATGCGACGAAAATACACACATATTTTTACCTAAAGAACTTTTTTGACAAATCGTTACGGGTTAGTAGTTCAGCAGTACTCTTGAAATAGAAATAACTAGTTGAGTAACTTGGTTAAATCACAGTCTTCAAAGAGCTTAGAGGAGTAGGTGAGATGGAGTAGATATGTTCGTGGGCTATGTGCGGCAAAACTTCTCCCAGAGTACCTTGCGCACGCCTATGCCCTCGGTAGGGGATTGTTAAGCGCTATCACGTAGCAGTGGTAGCACCATTTTAAAATTGAAGCTAGTTCTCATGAATTAGCTTCAGGGGCAATATTTATCATTAAATCGTTTATTCGTTTTACTGACTTGTATTATTCAAACGTCGTCTGCTAGGGTATGACCTTACAAGTCTCCTAGGGTTTTTGTTATTAAACTATTAAGCCTTGGCTACTCTACTCTCCATTTTCTATTCACAAAGGTTTAGGTTTCTCTGATGATACCGAGGGATCGGACACGATATGACCTATTGACCTAAGAACCATATTTATAAAAAGCCACGACTCCGCGTAGTAGACCAATTAAAATTGCGTAGATCAATAAACGTACCAAGGGGATTTTAAAGATAAAAAACATCCCTGAATAATGAATGACCTACCCTTTAATTTGGGGTTTTTTGAGCTGGCCCTGGCAACAACTCTTTTTTTTAACATATCCCTAACCCTTGGTTGTTCTTAATTAGATTATCTGGCTATGGTCCATGACGGGGGGATCGAATTACCAAAAGGGATTATGGGTAATCACCTTCCTTTGATTTATTGAATTCGTGCTAAGCCTATTTTTCTTTTTTTGAATAATTAATTAAGCCTCTTTTATTACTAAGACTGATATTCCAACTTTCCTTCAAGGCTACAAGTTATTTTTCTTTCTTGTTCAGCTACAATTGATAAAAAAATTGGAGGTAAAAGCTCTCTGCTCCAAAAGCAGGCTTATGATTCTTACGTTCATTTTTTTCATCTAGTTTCTTACCTATTTTCTTTTTTTGGCGCTAGATATCAAAAAGGGTCTGAGATTCAATATAGATTTTCTCTCAATCTGACCTATCGACTTCCCTGGGGTTTATTCGCGTTGTCTCAGTTAATACAAGTCAAAAGCAGGAACGAGAGATATTGGGGAGATAATTCTAAGGGAAACCTAGGGGAAACTAATATATTTTTCGATTTCAAAATTCCCTGACTTTATTAAAAAATAAAGGCTTTTCCCTGACCCTATAAAATAAATTTTCCTGATCAATTTTATTTATAGAAAAAAAACAGTACGTAATTGTTTTTAAATCTGACTAATACCAGCCTTAAACTTAATTCACAATAAAAACGCGAACATCTCAACCAATTTTTCCATTTGCTCTTAAAGAATCGTAGAGAAGCTCTACAACCATTCGGAAAATACTCTACTATTAAACGTAGACAATTAATAAAATTCTATATTCACGTGAAGTAAATTGCGACTGGATCCAAATGAAGCGCACGAGAAAAAAATTTAAAACACACGACTCCCAATACAAGCCAAGTTTGGGTCGATCAAAAATTCTCGAGGTGCAAAATGTTTTTTCTTTATTTTTTTCTTCTTCTTAAAAGTCACGTGTATAATTTTCCGATATTTTTTATTTTTCTAAGAGGCTAGATCCCCCAAAGGCTGAATTGGGGGGTTTTTTTCTTACCACCACTTCAAAAAATAAAAAAAAATAAAACTTCTTAAAAAGGTTTAGGAAATATTTTTCTCATTTAGAAATAAAAAAATGTAGGAAAAATTCTTTTTTTAGTAAAATAAAATATATATATTAAATTAATAAATAAATAAAATAAAAAATTGCAAAACAAAATCAAATTAAATTAAATTAATTAATTGGAATTAATTTCCTGGCAATTTACGTGAAATAAATATTTAGTATTTATAAGTAATTATTTTTGTAACTCAAGTTTTGGTATACATTTAATTAATTAATTAAGAAAATAATTAAGTTAAGGTAAATGAAGACGCTTGGCCGCCGCCAAGCGGTTCATTTATGTTATGATAGAAAAGGGGATTGTTTTAAAGCCGCATTTATTTTTTCCCTCTTTTTTCCCCCTTGCCTCGAAAACAAGCAATTACGGTCGCTAAGCATAGAATCTCTCGCCTAAGTGCCTTTTCAAAAAACAAAGACTGGAAATTTTTCACAGTGAGAATGTACCAAACCCTAACCTCTTTTTGGGTAAACTTAAATAACATTTTGCGGTACAATCTCCGCGTGAAAAAAGTGGATTAAAATAGATATTTAAAAGGATAAAGCTTTCAGACTAAGAGCTTTGAAATAATGGCATATTTATGGCCGTTGAAATTACATTCCACTCGCCTATTTCACGTGGTATCAACTTAAGTTAGGAATATAAAAATTCCACCCACGTGCAAAGCTTACGTTAAAATTTATAGGATGATGTATACGTATGTCAAATTGAGTTTACAATGGAGATAAAGCGCGGTTCAATGGCAAAATGATTTAAAGGTAGCGAATTTTACGGTTGGGATGAGGTTACCGAGGTTAGGGGTTCTCTTGAAAGTCGAATAAGGCGTTTTCCCTTTTTTCCATGAGATTAACTTCTACTAAACATAGAGGGTTTTTTATACTTATATGAAAAAGGGGCTTTTATATATATTTTTAATATCACTCATTAGTATGTATAGTGTACACTTCAAGCGTAGACCTTATAAACCGTATAGGGGGTAGGAAAACTGGGTATATAAAAGCTTTGTCCATACAAAACTATTCCGCATGATGCAAGAGAAAGGTGATCGCTACCGTTGTAGTATATCAAGGTCAAAACAATAAACAGGGTTCATAAAGCAATTGTAAAACCGATTTCCCTGAGTTTTCCAGGTTTTTTTTCCATATATGGAGCAATAACAAACCGATTTCCAGGTTTTTTCCCTATATGGAGCAATAACAAACTGATTTCCAGGTTTTTTTTCCATATATGGAGTAAAAACAAACCGATTTCCAGATTTTTCCCATATATGGAGTAAAAACAAACCGATTTCCAGATTTTTCCCATATATGGAGTAAAAACTAACCGATTTCTAGGTTTTTCCCATATATTTCCCTGAGTTTTCCAGGTTTTTCCCATATATGGAGCAATAACAAACCAATTTCCAGGTTTTTACCATATATTCCTCTGAGTTTCCCAGGTTTTTTCCCATATATGGAGCAATAACAAACCGATAACCAGGTTTTTCCCATATATTCCTCTGAATTTTCCAGGTTTTTATATATTTGGAGCAATAACACACAGATTTCCTTGAGTTTTCCAGATTTTTTCCCATATGGAGTAACAACAACTGGAGTGACTTTTGTTGAAGTAATTTCAGAGCAAACTTAATACTCAAACCTAACAAATTTCTCCGAATTTTCCTTGAATTTTTTGTTAACTATTTGCATGAACCCTGAATAAACCTTACTATCGTTAATTATTCTTCAATATAAAAAACCAGGAAGTAGCGATCCGCACTTGAGCACGTGCTTCTTATCATGTCACGCGTGATTCTTACAAGGTCACGAGATTTGGCGATAAAATTAATTGCCACGTGACGCGATTAAACCAAAAGAATATTAAAAATGTCCATAATACAATACAATTCAAGCAAGCTAGCAAGAACACTTATCGATTTCAAGTATTACATAGTATAAAAATAGGCCTAGTGTCTTTAAGCCTTGCCTGCCAATAATAAAAAGTTAAAAGTTCTCTGCACTTTTTTAGTACCGGCTTCTAAGTTAAGTGTCGATAGCGGGTTATTGGGGGGAAGGGGGGGGGGTAGTATAGACGTAACTTTAACACTGTCACTTGGCCACTGTGGTGTGTAGCTTTTATGTTTGATCTAGTTTAATGGCTTATTTTGCGGCCAGAAAAATCGAACTGAAACTTTTCTCAAAAGCATCGTTATCCGAGATGCTAACCACTTTCAATTCTCGATCGCCGCCTGAAGTTTTAGGGATTTGTATTGATCAACGATATTCAATCCCTTATAAGACCAAGGTTACGGAATAGGGTGGTACTGAGAGAAGGGAGGAGCTACGTGGACGTGACGTCAATATATTGGTATAGTCTAAATTGTATTACCTAAGCTGACGACTTCCAATATGGTCGCCAAGAGATAGGAGGCGAGAGGGTAGACACTTGAGAACTCTGGTGTACAATATGTCTTGAACTCAATGTACTGTCAAAGCTGAACTGTGAGTTCCGAAGGATTTGAACTCAACGCACTGTCAAAGCAGAACTCTTTTGAACTCAGATGTACACATACAGCCAGAGCGTCTACCCCTCGATAGGAGGTGAGGATGTGACGTCACGAGAAAGTTCGTTGTAGCAGACTATATTACAGCAACCTGATTCTCCTCCCCCTCCCCCATAATACTATTTAACGTGTTAGGCTTAGGTTAGGTTAGTTTTGTTTAGGTTACTTTCTTGGCGCAATTTGGAAGTGGGGTCAAGTTTCCGTTTTCTAGCCCGGGGTCATGACCTTTACTATGAAACAAAAGAAAACTATGGCCCATCCTTCTGATCGATTTTTATTTTCTCGTAAAAAAAGTGATTCAAGTTTCCCCTCTAACGCGAAAAAAAAATAAAAAATAAAAATGAATTTTGGTCCATTCTTTCGAAAGAAACTGTGTTGGAGGGAAAAAGGATTTTTTTTTACTTTTATTTTAAGAATCGAAGAAAGCTAGGTCAAAAACGTCCATGACTTCCAACGGCGATAGCTTTCATAAACACAATCTTTCATAAACGAGAGAAAAAGGATTGGAAAAGTTCCAAAAAAAAAAAAAAATTCTAGCCATTATGATTAATGAGCTATATACGCCTTGAGATCAGTAGCATTTATATGCTGAAGATCTAATTTTATTTTAACACCCTTCTCAAAAAGGTCATTATCGAGTTTCCTATCGTTAAATTTAATCAAATGTATCCAGAAAATTCTCAGTTATTTCTTAATTGATCGAATGTGTACAACACCCTTTAATATATTTATAATATCTATGAATTCATCATATCGTACGAGATTATTTGGCGCGTGCTTATGGATTTTAAAAGATTAAGATGGCACCTCCTAGCCTATGACTGTATTCGATTCTTTGGAAAGTTAACAAGGGATGCTACTACTCTAAATAAATGAAGTGTATAGGTTATATCACGGGCATGCATTGAAGGATGAATTCACGAGAATTAAGTAAAAAGGCGCGTTCTTGTTAAACGCGCACGTGAAGGGGTGGGTGGTAAGGGTCGCGTTAGTATAGTTTGGCGCGAGAATTTGGGCGGGAAAAGAATAAAAAGAGATTTACAGACAACGCAGCTAGCTAGCTAGTAGGGCACGCGCCCTCCCTGAGTCCCTGGTCCCCAGAAAATTCAATTTGGGCGAAACCGCCGTCGCTTTCGTGATATGTAAATGGCGGTTCGTTCCGCTACGAGAGAATGGATTGCTTTCTAAGGGGGGGGAGAGTTTGAAAGGGGTAAAGCCCACGTAAATTACGCGACTGCGTTAGTGGGTCCAAACTGGAATTAAGGTGAACGTATAAAGGCACTAGCTCTGTCTTATAAACGAAGGGGGCTTTTTGGCGCCTATTTTTTTAACCCGTTCTATATACAGTGGACCATGAAATAGTCAGGAGGCATTCTGGGTAATACTTGAACCGAAGAAGTGTAATATATTTTTTGGGGTTTATGTTTATGTTTTTGTTTATTTATGTGCAAAGCAAAATAAAGTGAAAGTTACTTTAATATAATACCTTTCATATCGTAATGTACTCTCATATTAAAGTGAGGGGTAATAAACGCCAAAATTGTTGTTATTGTACTTGCAGGCCATAATGAAGTTTCAAATTTAAATTGGTTAAACTATACAAAACGAGAACCAATTCCTTTGTTTTCTTTTAATAAAATTAATGTTTGTCCAATTAAAATACGATATACATTGACAACAGCGTGTTTCTGAAGGGTTTGTCTGCAAGTAAGTGCAGTGAACGATTTCAAATCATAAATATTCCACGACATTTTTGCAGTCCGGGTCACCGTTTTCAAATTATGTTTAGAGTGTTTTACTTTACGCATGACCCCTTAAAGACATTCAAAGGCAATGAATTCTCTTCAAGGAAATTTGCACGAAGTAAAATAAAATTTAAAAGGACTGAGATTCACTTTAGGTTAAGAGCCAAAAATTCCATCAAAACATCGATCATTTCCTCTAACAGTAAAATTGTAATTCTAAATGACACTGTAGTCTTCGAAAGTAGAGTTCGAAACGACAATTAAAGTCAATTCAGTCGTTAAACGGGGCAGGTCCGATAATTGCTTTTTTAACCAAACCAATTGCAATTCCGTTAACCGTTTCAAAGTCCTAACGGTGCGGGCTACGAGCTACTAACGATTATTTCCGTGTAGGGCGCGCGAACGAATTTAAAAATTCCTGGTAACTCTAGAATTCCCAAATGACAAATGGTACGTACGTTGGGTTCCCCTGAACCTATACTAGTGTAAATTGCGACTTTATGTTGAGAGAAAGGAGCTAAAAATATCCCCAACACACACCATTTTCCCCCATGCACTCCGGCTTCCCCTAACAAACACAGCTGTAAACTGTTTTTGCATAAAAAGAAATATTTTAAACGCTCCTGCACGTGAACTCGTCGAGGTATTAAAAAGAGTTGATTTAATAATGTAATGAATATAGAATTAAGTATATCAGGGTTTGGATTAAATTTTTACATTGAAAATCTCCCTAACTTTTCCAGCTTATCCCTAACCAAATTTTCCCAATATCACCCCTGACCAAATTTTCCCAATATCACCCCTGACCATTTTAAGGTGTTTACCAGAGTCCACTTCATAATTACACCTGCAGCCCATATTTATCATTGCTTGAAGCAATCATGGTTTGATATAACAAACAAAACCCCTGATTTTAGTTTTTAGGGAGAAACTTTAAATCCCTTTTGCAAATCCCTGACTTATCCAGGTGTTCCAGGTTATCCAGGTTCAGTAAGAACCCTGCATAATAATATTTAGCTACTCGTAAATACGAAAGGAATAACCTTTCTTCAATATTCATGTTTAAAATTGAATATTCATATAGCGTTACGCTGTTCATATATTTTTAAAACAAAACCATTAAGGAATAAGCAAGCCTTCGCCAGAAAAGCGTACTGTTCATTTTGGCGACTTATTAACAAATATTTTTGTATAAAATGTATAAATTTACGTCAGACTAATTTGGAGTCGAATTTTTAAACCGCATTAATACATACTTAAAATCCGAGTTTTTAAAAATTATAATACTAATTAAATAAATATTAACAAAACTTACCGCAATCAAACTCCAGGACTTTATAATAAGAAAATCCAAGTTAAACTTCAAGTATCACGGAAAATTCCTGTAAACACAAATACATATAATTAATAAATAAGAAATTAACTCTAAAAAAATAAATAAATCAATCACAACACCACTGCAAAACAATTAATTAAAAATTAATTCCAATTAACCTACCACCATATTTAAAATTTCTCATATTAATAAATTTGCGTGTTTTTATAATTAACGTGCGTCTCGTGCACGCGTGAAATTGAAGTCAACGCCGCCGGATTATAAACGTCAAAACACCTGACCCTTTAAATATAATTGGCGGGAGATCCGCGCTGAAGAACACCAAATATATTTTTAACAATTTACACGTTTTTGGCGGGTAAATATACAAAATAGGCTTAGCAATCTCCTTGCTAAATACTGTATACTTCCGTCTTGAATTTTTACTTCTCGGTTTAGGAGGGAGAGTATTTATTTTTATTTTTTTGTTTATTTATTTACTTCTGACGTAATATTTTTAACGCGCGCGAAAATGCAAGGCAGTCCCCGTTTCTCGTCCGATCACCGTTACAAAACTGAGTCTGAGACTGAGAGAGAGAGAGAGGAATTGAACGGAAAAGATCCCCCTAGCTTACACCAGGGGCCGACCCCGAAAATATCGAACCACGTTAAGCCTAGCGTCCACCTTCACCGCGTCATCGTAGGCGTCTACGCGACCTCGTACGGATAAATCCCGAAACATTGGATAAGATCCCTTTACTATTTTACCTTCTCTTCCTTTTTTCTTTCTTTACCATATTATATTATATAACGTATAATGTCTACAAAATGTATATTACCTCTATTACAGGATTTATAAGAGGCTTAAAATATTAACTGTATATAAATACAGTTTGGTTTAGTTAAAATTACGTGAAGAGGTTATTTATTTACTTAACAATCAAATTTTAACTATATTTTAATTAGTGGCGATAGATTATGTTTAATTTAATTTAAATATTTTATATTTTAAGTATTTTAAATTTAATTATATAAATTAATTCGGTTTAAATAACATGAATTATTGTTATTGTTTATTTTAGTATTTTAAGTATAAGCAATACATTTTTTTTTACTATATTTTAATTAGTGACGATTGATTATGTATAATTTAATTTAAGTATTTTAAATTTAATTATATAAATTAATTCGGTTTAAATAATATAAATTATTTATTTTAGTATTTGAAGTATTAAAATATGAAAAGAAAAATTTGGACGTCGCCTGGTGGGTAGCTTCACCCTGAACACCAGTGTATTGCGGGTTAAACATTTCTACAGGGGCCGTAGGATTAACATGGGGTAGTTTCACCCTGAAAGCTGGCTTTCCCTGAAATATAGCAATATTTAATTTGGCGAAAAAATGTATTAAAAATTAAGGTAAAGTTAATATTAACCAAAATAAATTCGTAATAAATATTAAATAACCCTCTAAAGCGAGTCACCAGGGCCATAAAAATTTAATGTGTATTTAAATTAAATATAAGATAGTTTTAATTATTTAGTACTTAGTAATTCAAAAGATACATAGGAGAAAAAATATATTGAAAGGGAACCTTTTATTTCTAAGTGTAATTTATATAAGATAATTTCAAGATGAAATTACACCAAAGTGTAAGGCGGGGATTCAAATAGCATTATGGATAACGGATCCCCGCCTTTAACTTCGCTTTATTCTCCCGATAAAAATAAATACGAGGAAAGCAAATAAAAATCCCATACATGATAAACATTTGGAGATAGTGCAGTTAAAGTGGTCCGAAATTCAGTCTTAGATTGCATTTAAAAACGACCTCGATAATAAAGAGAAGCGGTCCTTTCTAAGACTGATGTAAGGGAGAAATACCTTGAGAATAAAACTAAACACAAATGAAGCCTAGAAAACATTTCTCCGATACATCCCAATCTAAGGTTACGTTAGATAAAAAGGGACCGTGTTAAAACTCAGCGTTTCTTTACCATTGAACCTTGAATGTGGGACGAACTTTTACAAATAAAAACTGTGTGTTTTCCGTCCATAGAGAGAGACTCTCTGAGAGAGAGAGAGAGAACGTGGCAGCGGTAGAAAAATATTCTTTATAAGTTAAATAATGCAGAAAAACGTTACCCATCAAAACTTTCGGCATCATAAATTGAGAATGCCGATACTCTAAGCCTTGGTCATGGGAAAAAATGTCTATATAGATAGGGGGTTATATTATTTATATTTATAAACTGAAATGATGCTAGGGGTCCCAAAAGATGCCAAAAAGTCCCAAAAGAAAAAGGGACCAAAGCAAAAATAAAAAGGCGGCAAAATACTTTGTAGGATGAAAGCCTTACAAAAATACACTACTTATAAGTGATTTTTTTATTATTGTTTTAATTTCATAGTAGTTCAATTCAGTTCACGAAAGGAGTGGTTCACGTAAGGGATATTTTTTTGATATTTTTTTTTCTCTTTTCTTATTGCGATAAGCAATATCAGTGGTCGTATCTCAGAACTTAAGAGAAACTTGGGTCATTCTCGCAAATATTTTGGTCATGCTATCCTACCCCCCTTAATGTGACAACCCTTCACAGTAAGCCAAAAAGTCCAATATATTATCATAGATATGAGAAGTATATCAAAAAGTGAAGATTCCTGCGTTGATTTAATAAGAATGACAACCTAAATAAATTGAAGATATCTATGCATTTTGGGAGAATGAGGTTTTTGAGCAACAAGGCAACCTTCCTTTCTACCAGTCATAAATTGTGATTCCCTGCTCTGACGTCTTTTGAAACGCTGTCTCACTTTTGGTTCCACTCGACTGACCAATCAATTTGGGCCATTCGTCTCCCCCTCTAATAGTTCATCCCATATTGATTGTACAGTACTAACAATCAATACAGAGAGTTGAAAGAATTGGCAGACCTGAATTTCTCATAAAACTTGGGGCTTTTTTTTAAAGAACTGAAGGTTTCTTAGACATTTCTTCAATGTCTTTGAAAGGTTTTGGCAGTACGGAGGGTTATGGGGTGGGGGAAGGAAGGGAGATGGTTTTCTGTAAATGTCTGTACACATAACTTTTATTTTCATTGCCGATGAAGGTTTTATATTGAGAAAAACCGACATCACTGATATGGTCGGTTTTCAATAAATAAAAAAGGCTAAAGAAATCACTATATTTTGATCGAGATTTACCAAGGCAGAAGTAGGATAAGGGACAAGAAGTATTGAGGTAACCAAATTCTTCACTTGGCGAAAGTGAATATTCTTGATAACACACCAACGGTTGGCCCTCTGGTAGCGGTTTCTGAGTTTTCCCTCCAAAACGTGAGACGCTCGCGGTGGTAGACGGCCGAACTAAATTCAAGCACCCGCGTCCGTGTTCCGCGGCTTTAGGATGAGGGGAAGGGGTAGGAATTTTTTGGAACTTGACCAGTTTTTTTCTCTCTAGTGTAGGCGCGATGGAAGCGGCATAAAATCCTCAAATTTGTCCACTAGTGCCAGGATCTATTACCAACGCTAGAGCTCTTTACTTCTAGTCTCATCCTACTTCTGACCAAGGGCATATAAAAATAATAGATAGTTTATACAAATGGTATGAATCCTTCTGCTATTATAAAATATTATCATTTATGAATCCTTTTTAATTTGTTTGTAATTTTACATTTTTAATTAAAAATAATCGTGTGGAAGAAATAAACTCGAGATAAAACAAGAAATAAATTTCCAAGGGGGGTATTTTCTTTTTTTCTTTAACGTAACGTTAAAAATCATCTAGCGCCAGACGCTAATATTCAAATTTATTCTGTTTACCCTCTGGCAAAATTCAAGAATTGAACACGAAATTCCTCCAATTTATTCGCGAATACTCTGTTAATACAACCGAAATATAAAAACCCCTTAAGAAACTTTAAAGTATACTTAACCTTTTTACGTATTAATCAAACAAGTACGAATAAGTTAATAGAAAACTCCCGGTTAATGGACATTTCATTTGATATGCAAATTGTCATGGCTCCCTTTTTTTTTTCTTGGTTTTTGGAGGAACGCAATTACAAGCTAAGAAGGACTAAAGAAGAACCGGTTTCTAATGGTAATGGTAAGGTTCACACTTTTTCTTATTATTTGAAATAAAATTATGAATATTGCCATGGACTTCTGCATATTTTAAAGAAGATATGAAGCCCGTATAAAACATTTTACTAAAGTCAAAATACGAATGAGGTTTCAAAAATAATAAAAACAGAACATAATCCGTATTTCAAAATCATCCTTTGATTTTCAATTATATTCACCTAACTTCAAAATTGTTTGTAAAGTTTAAACAAATGATTGAATAAAACGCGGAGATAGGGGGGATACGAACAGAACCTTTTAAAGGGAATATAAACCAGACCCGAGACGTTCCTTTCCACGTGTATGACGGAAAACAATATTATTATATAAAGGTTTATTACGCAATAATTTGACGGGTTATATTCCCTTTTATAAAAATTGCATTCTTTTTTGGTTTGCTGAAGTGGAATGGAAAAATAATTGAATCCGCGGTAGTTGCTGGTGCGGTTACCGAAATGTAACAGCTGCATCGGAATACAAGCAACCTCCGTAACCACGCATCCAAAAAGAATGCAACTACAAATGATTGGAGAGAGCGAGAGAGAGAGAGGGAGGGAGAGGAGGAGGAGTAGGAGTAGGAGGAGTAGGGAAACAGGGGGTAACCTGAAACTGTACTGGAATAAAACCACCACTATAGGTTTCATTCTTGTACAAATAAAAATAATATCAAAACAATAACGCTGAAAATATGTCTAAGGGATATCAATACCTTCAGGCTTTTTTAAACAATAATATATAAATTTGGTGAACAAACACTCTCAATAGAGAATAAACAGGGTGTTCCTGATAGTCTGCATGCAAGGGGGATGTTCTTTGGGTGCACGGTTTTGAGTCGAAAATATATAACTTTATCTCCATTTCTGTTATGATTTTCAAGAGTGTTTTAGGGATGACCCCTCAATTAAATTATAAATCATTGAATTTCTGTTTTTTAATTAATTTTAAGGGGTCATCCGTAAAATACTATAATCAATCTTAACTTGAAAACAATGGCACCCAAATGAAATTCCCAAATATTAATTATTAAGGGAAACTTCAATATTTATTTCCCTTTCTTTCCCTAGGGGTCACCCATTTCCAACAGAACATTCCCGCCTTTTCCATGTAATTTAGGTAAGCTAGCTTGAAGCTTTTCATAATGAATTGAACTGTACCATTCCTTGTACAAATATCTTGAACAGAATTGAATTATATTATAATAATCGTAACAATAAAAATATTGTAAATTAGACGTATTTACGTCACAAAGCCGGGAAAGGTGTGTTGTCGGGGGGGGGGGGTCATCTTTACAGGTGAGCTGCTCGGACTATATCAAAAGCGTACTGTACAAATTCCGAATTCATATATTTTCAGAGGAGCGTCTCTTTGGATGCGGGTTCTGAGCTGGCATAGCTTACCTATTAGTCGCCCTAGCAACCCTATATACTCTCTTTTCCTTTGCTTGTAATCGATCGCCTTAGCCTAGCTCGTTCCTTAGGTAAGGTAAGCGAGGCTTACCGTGACTGCTTTATACCTTTGCCTGTTCACCTTTAGCTCCGGCGAGAGAATCACCACCTCGCAATATTACACACATATATATCCTTAACATTTTCTCTCTCTGGAGTCGTCTGGACACTTGTTGATATTGTAAGGATACGTTAATATATTAGTAGATAGCTCTTCATGGCCCTTTTAAAATTATTTTGTTTAAAAATAGGTCCAAGCGTATCTGAATTTTAATGACTATATAATTAGCAAGTTGTTTATTATATAAAGGTAAATTATTAATCTTCACTACTTAAATTTGAATTCGCCTTTGAGGATAGCTTCTCGCGCAATGCATAAAAATGCAAACGCAAATCACTCTCAAAATTTAAACCGCGCCAAATAATCCACGTGTTTTACTTTAAGCACGTGACCCGACTTCCCCCTTCTTTTGAAAAATAAAATTAAAAAAAACGTCACGTGACGTGTAATTAATTTCACGAGATTTTTTATCCCTTGTATCTTTAGGAATTTACATCAACTAATTCCAATCGATGTGTTGTCCCAAAATTCCAACGAAAATTGTGAAGGGGAAAGGGTTTAAATTTAAAAAAGTAATGAAATAAAGTAAAGAAAAAAGAAAAAAAACCATTTGACCTCTGATGCAATCTTGGTGGTAAAACGCGAAAGAACAGTGGTTAAAACACTGACTTTGCCTATAGAGTACGTGTAAAAACACGATGATGGAGTCCCAAGTCTAAACTCTAGCGACGACGTGACTCGGGTTCCGTTGCCATGACAACTAATTCTTAAGTTAAACAAAAAATTGTAGGAGTGAAGTCTTTACAACCCACGGGGTAACGGGACAAAACCAACCTCTAAAACCTCCTTGGCCAAAAAAAAATAATAAAAAAAAAATTCAATTTTAAATAAAAACATTCCGAGAATGTCCTAAGGCCTTACGTTTTTGCCAAGGATCTGAATTTTTGACATTTTACTAACTAATAACAATATTGTTTTAAATAATATACTTCCCTGTAGGACCAACGTACGATAAGACCAACATGGGAATAAAATAGAATTTAATAAACTCTAAAAATGTGTTGTAGTGACATTACGAATAATTTCACTTACACCTGTAATGTAAATTATGTGTTTGTTTGTTTTGAGTATTATTTTGTTTACCTATAGTAAACACTTTGGAGTATTATATTTCATAAAAACAAATGAACGCAATCGCGATCTTTGTGTGAGTGTGTTTGTGTGTTCAGTGCTTAGATAACAAACAAAAAAATAGGCTTATAATTAAGCCTTAAAATTTATCTCGGTTCGATGGTCATTTTGATGCCATGTTCCGAACGCAAGACCATTTCGGAGACCATTTGAATTTTGTCTCGAGGCTCCAAAGAGGTTAATTTAAAATTTCGGATAATGTTGGCCAAAACAACTTTCTGTTCCATAATAGCGAACTTTTGACCTGTTGATAAGAAAAGGTCATGGAGAGAGATAGATCAACCTCAAAGGTCAAAGGTCGTAAGCTGCTTGAATGGAAAGCGAGTTGGAAAAGAAAAAAAAAATTGATCCAAAACCAAGGGCAACGCGTTGCAGCGTTTAGCAAGTGTGCAAAATGCACTAAGAAACAAAAGAAGGAAATTGTTCATAACTAGATCATGAATGAACATGAAACAAACCAAGCCCCACATTAATCATTCGTAAAACTTAAACTAGCAAATAGTCAAAAGCAGACAACGTGAAAATGATGTGGTTATACTATTGTTCTTGTTTTAGTACCAAATAAAAACGAGTTATGATTGCCGCTATTTTAAGTGTTTAATTGCACAAAGCATACGGAAATAATAAAATGGATAAAAAAGCATATGATGCTACTCACCAATGCAATTTCTAGGTCCGGCCGAGAATGGTATATAAGCGTAAGGATGTCTTCCTGAGCAATTTTCGGGGAGAAATCTGTCCGGGTCAAAGACTTCCGCTTTGGGAAATACTTCCTCATTGCGGTGTAACATGAATGTGAACAGCATTAGACCCGTTCCCGCCGGAACCTTGTGGCCATCTACGAAAAAATAATTAAACATAGAAATAAATAACTATATAAATATATAAAAAATATAAGTAAATAAATATATAATAATTATATAAATAAGTAAATATATATAAATAAGTAAATATATATAAATAATAGAATAGAATAGAGGTTTATTGTGCATAAAAAGAATCACGTAGGATTCACGGGATAAGTAAATATATATATATATATAATAATTATATAAATAAGTATATATATATATAATAATTATATATATATATAATAATTATATAAATAAGTAAATATATAAGTAAATAAATATATAAAAAGCATATAAATACTATAAAATGTAATTTAATAACTAGGTATAATTACTTATAACAGCGTCCTCGTGTAATTCTCGTCCAATCAGGGGCAAGGAGGGGTAAATACGTTGACTTTCCTTCATGACGCAATCAATGTACTTCATTTCTTTGATGTCATCCATGGTGACGGGTCGCTCTTTATCGTCACCAAAAATGGACTGGACTTCGTCGAAAATTTTCTTTTGAATCTCAGGGTTTAAACCGATAAGGTAGAGAGTCCAGCTCATCCCCACTGCGGTCGTATCGTGACCCTAAAAGAATCACAATGTAACCTTCGACCCCCCGCACTACTAATACTACAACTAA
This sequence comes from Phalangium opilio, assembly GCF_054372755.1. Lineage (NCBI taxonomy): Eukaryota > Metazoa > Arthropoda > Arachnida > Opiliones > Phalangiidae > Phalangium > Phalangium opilio. The sequence continues at coordinate 1,901,236 of NW_028324189.1, forward strand.
TTAAGCTTAATTAAATCTTACCGCAAACATGAAGGTATCAACTTCTTCTCGGATATCTTCCTCCGTAAAAGATTCATCGTTTATATGGTTACGAATTAAAATATCCAAGAATGCCTTGCGGTTTTTAATATTAAATTCTTCGTCGGAATCTTCGCCTGATTTGATACGTCGAATCATTTCAATTTTCCTTTCGCGAATAACCTAATTGGATATCAAAGGTATTATCAGTAAAAAAGGGTTAAGTTCGTCCGCTAATTAATCCCTGAACTTTATAATTAAACAAAATGAATTCAATTAACAGCAAATTAAGAAGTAATTTTTTTGACCCTTCAAACAAAAATACAGATAATAATTTTATGTCCCCACGTGTTATTTTGTGACCCTTCAAACACTAACGTCAAGTGACCTTGATATACCAAAAAAATAAACAAAGATAATAATTTTCATGTCCCCATGTGCACCTAGCTTTAAACAGTAATATCTGTAATTAAATTTATAATCCATGATCGTACAATACTTGTACAACAAAAATTTCAATCATGACGTAGACACCCACATGACCCGGTAAAGAAAAAGAAAAAATAAATAAAATAAGCAACGACCCCAGCAGAACCACAATAAAGAGTAATTTATCACTAAGCCTAATTCCGGAAATATTTCCTGTTAATCCGACCCGCAAGTTTTAGTTCCGAGTTTTCAGACCGCTTTCTCGGAATTCGAACGAGAGTTAAGATTAGGTAATCCATCTAAGCAACCAAGCGTGTTTGAAAAAGAAAAAAAAAGAAAGAAAAAAAAAATCCCCCTAAAGTGACAACACTAAACTTTCTGACCCGGAAACTATATTCAAATTCTGATTTCAATTTTGTGAGAAATAAGCTAAGCGCACTACAGGAAAAAAATGTATAAATTCATAATGAGTTTTCATTTATTTATTTATTCAACTCACGCGCTAGCCCTCGTAACCTCGTGGTCTGTTTATCCACGTGTTTTACAAGCGAGTTCAAAGGTCACTTACGTTTCTCGTGAAATCTCCCATATGTTGCATGCATTCTTTAAAACGTCTACCACCAGGTGACAGATAAAATATCCAATCAGGCCATAACCACGGTCTCATAATACGGTACATAAACATTTCAGAAGCCCTGAGTTTTAATTATATATTGTTACTAATTAACATAATGATCTATTTTTAATTAACTTACTCGCCCAGGGCATCCAAATACGGATTCTCTGCCTTTTGTTGAGCGCCAACATATTTTCCCATGGCGGTTTCTGAAAAATGGCGATGAATTTAATCACTTATTAATTTCAATAATTTATTGACAAGATCGCATTTTATTTAAAAAAACCCTTAAAAAGGTCATTAAGGAGTTTTCTATGATTAAATTTGATCAAATTTATCCAAAAAATCCCAATTATTTCTTAATTGTTGTGATCCAAAAAGGGTTGTGGGACCAAAAGTGGGAGATTTTGAGTCAAAAATGTAATTTCAATGACTAATCGTACCTTGTTTAGACTGTCAAAATGTGATAGAACATTATAACTCAAAATCGATTTCCCACTATGGTCCTATAATTATACTTTTTAAAAACACCCTGTACTTAATTTGCATAATTACCGCATAGTATATCGAGGGAACACAATGTAATATGGGGCACCATATCAAATGCCGCGCCATGAGACGCCTGTTGATTCAATCTCTGTACTAAAACGGAAGCGTGTTCATTGATAACGGGTAAGAAATCTTCAAGAATGCGAAAATGAAAAGCCGGAGTTAACAACTTCCTGCGTTTCTTCCATTTGGTTCCGGTACTAAGATTTAAAATAATAATAATAATAATAAAAAAAGTATATTTAATTCAATCGACGCCTTAAGATATACGGTATTAACTTAACAATTAGTAAACTAAATTTTAGCGACATTTAATCTAGTCACGTATGGTTATCCACGTAGAACATTTTTCTTTTAATTTTAATCCGGTCGAATAATTATTAAGAATTATCGCAATATTTCTTTAATTCTAATGAGGTTAATTTAGTCGTATTATATTCATATTTATATTTACCTGGTGATAAGTCCGGCTTTAAACCATTCGTTTAAAAACTGATAAACGAAACTTTTGTCTAGGATCGAGTTACTGCTTAGTACAACCTAATTAAACAACAAAAAAGTAAATTAAAATATTACTTAATATTTGGGTTTAGGTAAATTTTGAAATTATAAGGGCGTTGGATTAAAACTAATGGATTTTTAAGCTATGTTTTATCAACCGTTTATTTTTTTATTTTTTTTTTTGAGTCATTAAAATTTGCACGTTCAGAAATGCAGAGGTTTATTTTAACAGCACGAGCTTAAAATGTTTTTACTCCGAGGTATTAAAATAGCACGTGCAAAATAATCAATCGCACGAGCTTCAGTTTTTTAATCTGATCGATTAAAATTTGCACGTGCAAAAATGCAGAGGTTTATATGCAATTTTTTCGTTAAAGTGTGAACAAGCCTTCGCAAAGGAGAGATGGGTCTATTTTATTTATTTATTTATTTTTTAATGATCCGACAAGTAATTAAAATTAAATTAAAAACAATAAATACAGTACCTCAATTGTTTCTGGTTTATAAAAAACAATTACGGGTCGAAATCCAAACCAAAATCGAAATATCCTGTCGGCATTGAACATTTGCGTTACTCCGCAGAGAACTTGAAATGACACTGTAACAAACACATAAATAAATAAATATAATTACTACTGAAATTCATTCCAAAACTATATTTACTATAAACCACCTAATTTAAATGAAAATAGGGGGTTTAATTTTTGAAACCAATTTTCAGCCGCTATACGTTTAAAGTTAATTAAATTAATCGGTGCAAAATACAAACATAAAACGGGGTGCGATTTCCATTCAACCCGAGCTAATTAATATTCATGTCACGTTTTCAGATGCTACTATAGCGCCTGACGATCACATAGAATTAAAGAGAACATTATTTATTGATATTTTAAACAAATTTTATGGGCTGTTTAAAATTTTAATAATGAGACATTTAAATTTTCCCAAGGTTAAAAGTAATTTATTTCAAATTCCGTAACCCATTATAAATATTAAAATTTATAAAATACCAATCATATTCTAAGCCGAATAATATAGCTTCTAAGATAAATTTCTAACCAAAATACTAAAATAAGGTGTTTAAAGGATTACTAATGAGACAATTAAATTTTGATTAAAAATAATTTATTTCAACCCCATCCACATTAATAAATTATTCTATTAAATTTTTGAAACTGTAAGAAGAAAACTACAGCCGCTGCTGCTAACCCTAATTTGTAACCAAAACACTTAAATAAACTAAAATTAAAATCATTAAAAAAACCTACTTAATTAGAAAAGAAAAGAAAATCCAAATTTCTTATTTAACAACAATTAAAAATAACCGAAACACGTTTAGCGATTAAAGTGCAGTTGATAAGCAACATACATTTTCTTTACCTAACCCGCAAAAATAAACGTTAATAAGCTTCATTAACTATTTTTATCGTTCCTTTAACTAACAACTGAAAATCGAGTACTATTTCTTTAAGATCTCTCGACGAATTTTAAAAAGATTTTAGATAAGTGTTTTCCACCTCAATTTTCTCGAATTTTCTTATTCTTGGTCTATTTCTATATCCTCATTGTTCGTTAGTAATATATTGTATTTAGTTCCCGACGAAGGACACGCTTATATAAATAAATATAAAATAAAAAATGAGTTTTTTTCGAGAAGAAGAAAAAAATCTCACACATTTTTGAGAAACGGAACGTTTAAGAAACAATGACACCAAATTTCGAAGGATAACAGATATAATAAATCTCCAATAGACACTTAAAGGTCTCTTATTTTTAGAACGTTTTTCTAGGCTTGTCTTCACGTGCAAAAATAAATAAGAATAAGAAAAAAAAAACACTCGTAAATCTTCAATCAGAAATATATTAATTCGAAGATTTGAATATAATTGAATTCTAACGAAAAATATTAACGTGTAAAAATACGCCATGCTCGCTTAGGACTTGCTACACCGTAAATTCTTCTGAGATCTCATGTACAGTCAAGTTTTAAATAAAGTTTTATACAATTTTATACAGTTTGTTTTAATATCATTTTAATTTAAATAATATTAATTTAATGCTTCAATATTATTTAATATTTTTCTGTGTGATAGCCAAGTGACAATACGTTTTATGTACAAAAAATACTGTATAAAATTCTATAAAACTTCATTTAAAACATGACTTCACATGGGATCTCAGAACTTACTACACAATTAATGTTTTGATTTTTAAATTAAAGTAATGATAGTAAAATTATTTTTCTCTATAAAAAGTATAGTTAATACTTAAAATTTTATTGAGAATTCCTTTGCATTTAGTATAAATCCAAATGTAATTCCCAGTAAAAAAAAACTTAATTAGGTATTTCCCATGAATTTATAACAAACTGGAATCAGCCCTTAAGCTAAGCCATACGCGATTAGATATAAAAGATAAGGGTATACCAATTTCCGGGAAAGTCTCGTTCCCATTTCACACATTTGGTAATAATAACAAAAAGAAAACTGTCGGATTACTTACTGACATTGGTGTTAACGGTTTTACTAGCCAAAATTGATTTTATAACAGCGATAGCCACAAACAATGGGTTGCCCTTTGAACCCGGCACTTTCCATAGCATATCACTACGCCGTTTAAGTCTAAGAAACATAAACGTAGCCGGCACTAATGTCACTAATAAAACCGTAGTCCACGCCGCGGTCCATAATGAATTGTACGGAATTAACGTACTTAAACTGACCGGTAACAAATCCGATGACATTTTCGTTTAAAATTGTTCTTTAAAATATATATTTCGCGAGAAATAAATTTTAACCTGAAAGATTTTATTTATTTATTTTTAATATTATTTCTATCTTAGAGAACGATTTATTTGGCCTAATTTTAATAGATAGAATTTAATTACATTGCAATAATAAAATTCACCGAATTATATTTAAAGTCCTATTTTTCCCATACAATTTTAATTCGAAATTAAAACTGACAAAAATAATTTGTAAAAATAAACATTTGTATCTACCAAATTTCCCAGACCTTTTTAAAAATGTCAAACTTCAAATTTAAATACTAAGGAAAATATGTGAAAAAATTTAATTGCGAAGTCCAGGACTTATTGGTCAATATAAGTTAGTTTTATAATTAAAAATTAAATAACTTAATTCATTAAAATACAATACAATCGTTCTCTAAGACAGTAATAAAAAATAAATAAAAATAAAAACAAAATCATTCAAATCAAAATTTACCTTTTAAATATAAACCCAAATTGCAATATCACGTTCGCAAATCAACGATGCCATCGAACACGCGAGGTTTAAACCAAAATCCAACAAGAGGTTAGGGCCTAACGATGTACCATCCTAGCACGAGCGAAACCTTACTAAAACTAAAACACCGTTAACTACTTCGAGTCAAAGTTACGTCAAATGTGATGGCAGTAAAGTGGCGTATTTTCAGTTTTATTCATAGAGAGGTTCTTTTTTCCTCCGGGTTGGTAGTATTAACCCCCCGAACGGATTTCCCTTCCGAAAAAATCTAGGGAACACACTTTCATTTGGTTCAGAGTTTCTAAAAAAGCGAAAGCAGAAAGGTATAATGCATTCAATAGCAGCAGGATATAGTCGACGAGAAACAGTGAAAAACTGGGTCACAGTTCTAGTGGTGTTGGTGCTGGTGCTGGTAGGGTATATACTACAGATATTTAACGTTTTATCTCGGGTACTTTCGGGTAGATAAGGGTATAGCATACCACCCTCTTACATTTGAATTTTATTATGGTATAATTCCGGTGATGAAGTATGCATATACGTTTAATATTATTACCTTAATTTTTGGAGTGGTATAACTCTGGTTCTATAAGAGATAAGTTTAAATCCATCATGTATGATATACCCCTATGTCTATTCTTTCCAACGACATTAATTACTCGAGGTTACAATAATCAGGGCTCGAGTAATTAAGAGATACTGCAAAAAATGCATCTCCATTTGATTTACATGAGCTTAATTGCAGAGGCTCAGAACTACAAGAAAATCTTTTGAATATGTTATAGCTCAACTTCTCTCCTTTGCAATGATACCACTACTTGGGGTTACAACAATCAGGGCTCGAGTAATTAAACAAATAATCAAAATTAGCCTAAGCCTGCATTTTTTAATTACTTCTCCATAGTAGCTCAATAGCCATCCCTCCAGTAAACACAAACACTTTTACTCTTAATATACCATTCACTTTGGATGCGAAAAAAGCGGGTCAAAAAATTATAAATGATCTGCATGGATGCTTCTTAGCACTTAGATCTTTGTTATTTTTCATTTGAATTTAAAATTAAAACTCTACGCATTTAGTTATAGTTCAAAACTTAATTTTTTTTAATCCATTTCCGAATTATATTATTATATCATTATATCATTATAGTTAGGCCCTAAAAATAAATAATAATATTAAATAAAACTAAATATATATATAGCTTAAAATAAATATAAATATAAAGTCGCCAAATTATATATCCTATAGGCTATTTTATTTTAAAATTGGTCGTTAAGAGCTTTGCCTTTGAGCGTAGTAAATACAATACCGATTAGCACGTTCGACCAACAACTTATTACGTAATATAAAACCGTAACCCGCGCGTGAATCGTGATTTGAATAAAAAAGGGTTAAAATTGAACTTCAAAAAGTTCACGAGGTTTAACCAATTAAATGTTGTTTAAAACTTGTAAATAAAACTGACCCATATATATATTAACATTTTCTTAAAACTCAAGTTTTTGCAGCAATTAGCGGTTAAAGTATAAAGTATATTACAACATAAAGATAGCTTTCGTTTTTAAGTTTAAAATATTAGAACCGGATTAAAGGGTATATTGGTTGTTCCTGATAAGTCTGCCATAAATTAAGGGGGTGTTTTTGAGTCGAAAATGTAACTTCTATCTCCATTTTGTTTGCCCTAAGGGACCCCTTAAATTTAATTAAGAAAATAAAACACAGGGGCCATCCCTAAAATACTCATCAAATCATAACTCGATTTGAAACAGTGTCCCTTATATCAAAATTGAGATAGAAGTTACATTTTCGACTCAAAATCGATTACCCAAAAGAATTTATGGCAGACTTATCATAAACACCCAGAATAGTAAAACGCGTGCAGGAATATTAATTAAACGTATTAAAGTTTAAAAGTTTAAGTTCAAGTTAAATCCAACGAAATTGGAATTTGAAGTTTGAGTAATTTTGCCTAAGGTTAAATAAACTTTGTGAACTTATTCAAATACTTTTTATCTAAGCATTAATGCAACGACGCTCGTAAACCTACATTTCTTTAAGATATAGTCCTATTTTTGGAGTAAAAATAAAAAATAAATAAAATAAAATCTCTTTATCGCAAAGAGCGACCAGACTGGGATGGGTCGGTACTGTACCATGTATCTTCCTTCGAATGTTAATTACCATTAAATAAATTAAAACTTATTGAATAAAAGCTGCAGCGGGGGGTGGGAGAGGAAGATTTAGAGCTTTATAGGTCACTAAACATAAATATAAAAATTTGTAAGGGGGCGCAATGCAATGCAATACCTCTACTAGGCATATATTATTATTATTACACCTTTGGGTTATTTATTTACGACGACGACGAACACGTTTTCCTCATCGCTCCCATATGAAAACTTTCATTAAACGATTCCAGAATTAATTAGTAATGGTTCGTTGACATTCCCATGGAAATACGTATAACCAATATGTGGTCCTTTATGGAATACTTTTATATAAAAGATCCCCATCTGGGAAAATAACTTTTATTTATTTTTTAAATTATTCAGAAATTCAATATTAAAAGGAAAAGCGAATATCGCTTGTTTAAAACCGGTTTTCAACGGGATTTTTAAAGCAAACTGAGAACGCATTAGACTTGTTAATTTGTTCTATGTTATTTTATTTAAATACTAAATTATTATTTACTTATTTCGAAATTTTACGAAATCAATATTTAACATTATTATTTCAGTTCTAAACTCTATTAGCGTTTCGCTATTGTGTCTTATTATTTTAAAATATTTTAAACAGGGTGTTTAATGCTCCTTGATTTCAGCTTCAAATACACCCTGTATACTTCAAATAATTAAATTTTGTAATTACGAATTTAGATATTTTTCCAACAGGACCAATCTATTTGGGTCCATTTATCTGTTACTTTTCTATAGTATTTGTCCACAAAGATATTTATATTTAATAATAATCTCTTAGAGCCTTGCAACGACACTGCAAACTTTGGAAGTTTCACGGTGGTCAAATACTCTTTTCAAACAATAAAAGAAAAACATATTTGGCTTCAAAATCTTTTGAAAGAAACAAAAGTTAAAAAAATTATTTGTCTTAAAGACATCGAAAGTTAACTTGTTTTTCGAGTTGTGTATTTATTTAAAAAGGGCTGGAACCGAAAAGAAATCATTTATTAAAATCCATTTAAAACTTCTTTCTTTTTCTCCAACGTTCTTTAAATTTTGACGGATGAGAAGTAATACTTCACCCTTTGGCACGGTAACATAAATTTTCAAACAAACCACGTGTCTATAAAGATTTAAGCAAAAGCCTAAAAGTCTTAACCCCAATTTCCCGCCAAATGAACTCGTAAACTCTTGTTTAACGAAATTACGTGCCACCACCCCTACTGGGAAATATTTAATGTCCTAACCTTGACCATGCTGGACTCAAGTTGAATTCTAGCCTTATAATTGACCCTTTTCAAACGTCGGGGGGGGGGGGTAAAACAAAGTTTGACGCCTGACCACTTGGTTTTCTTAAGATATACTACACCACCTCCCCCGAATTGAAAATGGTCTATTGCTAAGCCTAATTTCCCTCAACTGCTTGATACACTAAGAAATTATGAATATTTTGTTTAAAACATTAAAACACTTTTAGAAAAATATTGCGCAATTTATTTTAACTTCCTTAGTGGAGACTTCGGAGAGATAAAAAAAATAGGTTTTAGGTCAAAATAAACTACAACTATGAACTCAGCGAGAGGTTAGTTGATAAAAAAAGTAGAATTTCTACCTTCATTTTTGTTAGTGTAAATTTTTATTTCGAAAGCCTAACTTCAACTGCAGAAAAACAATATTTTTTTCTATATTTATTTAAATTTAAATTTAAAAATAATACAGCAGCGTGGAACAGATCAAACCATCAAACACTTGATCTGAAATTAATGACATCGTCTACGATATCAATGTTTATATCAGAAGTATATAATACTTCTCTTAGAGAGAAGTGTACAACATAGCGGGTAATCGTAACATCATTCTTCCCAACATCATTTTACATTTGGAGCAAGGTTACTAAATCGAACCACATTATTGTTCATAATTCATATATATTTTGGTGTATACTTAGTTAAAATTCGGTAATAGTTCCTAATTCATGTCTGATTGTATATAGTAATTATCTTTTCTGTACAGTGATCATTTGTATTCTGATGATATTTAATTCCATGTGTGTATTCTAGTGAACTATTTTGTAGTTTTTTATATGCACATTAAATTCCCTTTTCATTTCATTTCATTACTAAATTAGCACTTAATTATTGGCCAAGGTGCGCTTGTGGATTTTTGTCCCACGTCAAGACAATCAAGGTTTATGGGTTGATTGCTGAGGATTTAGTAAATACCAAACAGTTATAGAATTCACCCTAGCACGGTGCGATGCCCATCTGAAGTTAGATGAGCATGGAGGAGAGCAAAGAAATAGGGTTCCCTCACCTGGGAAGAATCATGTTACATAACTAAAGTATTAAGAGGATACAGAGTGTCACTCTTCTTCCATTATCCCCTTCTGGTACACTCACGCCTTATCATAAAGTGATCGCGGATAATTCATATATTGGAGAGGTGATCTTATCCACGCTGTAATTGTCGCAAAAGTAAGCTATAGTAGACCTTCGGTTAAGTTATTTAAAATGCGAAATTACGGTCCTCGTTTGAAAATAGAACGACAATTTTGACTTCCGCTCGCTCCTCTATTGAATTTGAACGGTTGTAAGCAACAATAAATTTCAAATTTGATTTTTTAAAAACCTTCTATACTTTCGTAAGGCGTAGATAAATAAAATCCGAATATAATAGATACCTCAGCTCTAAAATAAGCGGGTATCGAATAACGCAATAAGGGTGGAACCCGTAATTGAATTTTTAAACAACGAAATAATCCCGGTATGTGTTTAAGAACAATGAAACCCCATAATCACTTTGAAAGGAGCTCGATTTATATATGAAAATGTTATATTTTAGGTACTTCTAAGGGTATGGGTGATCATACTAAAGCTTAATCACTCAAGATTAAATTTAAATACAAAAGAAATTATAATATTATTGTAAAATATAGTATAAAATAGTTAAAAAAATACTCTGGGATAGAATTTTAAATAAAATACTTCAAAAAGAGTAATAAAATTTAAATATTAACTATCTTTACATTTGAAAATAAAATATTCAATTTATTATCGTGTATTTAAAAATTTTTTATTATTATTTTTTTTGTTTGATTTATTTATTCATAATCCTCCAATAATGAACTCAAAGATATGCAATTAGCGGGGGATTTTAATAATATTTCGCGTGATTTCTAACCTCCTATGGTGTCAAACTGATACCACAACCAAACTATTTAAAAGTGTAGATCGACGCTTACAAATCTTTGTTACTCGTTTGATATTATATTATAATTTTGAACCTAATGTATGTATCCAGACCCTCATTTTTCTGTACAGATAAACGCAACGCGCGCTATCAAATTCATTAATATATTCATTGATGAAAAACAGGCTGAGGTGTGTTAAATATTCATTTTAAAAAAATATATATATATACTTCTAGGTACGTCTAAAGATTTTCGAGACGATGGTTTCGCATTGTTAATCCTGGTAACCATGCGTGAAATTCGCGTACGCCGGAAATTCCCTTCTTAAAAATAATACTAATTTTCCAATTAATAAGGTCAGATAATCTATAAGGGTCATAAAGATTATCTTAGATATTAAAAAAAAATTAAGATTTTTTATTATTACCGTGCACCCATTCGATTTTAATTAAATTGATACATCATGCTAAAAAATTTCCTTTTTTAATCGAAAGAGCTTATAAATTAACGAATATATGAATTGGAACCATTTTTCTATCTGCAATATTAAAAGAGATACAAGCAATTAAGTTTCCGTAATGAGTGACACTACGCGTTAGGCTTACCTACGAGCACCCCTATTGGACGAATCCGTCAGGTGGTACAAGGCGTCCAATAAGGGTACTCCCCAGTGTTTTTGGAGAAGTGTCCATTACGGAAATTTAATAGCTTGTATCTCCTTTAATATTGTAGATAGAGACATAATTCCAATAGATATATTCGATTATTTTATTGGCTCTTTCGATTAAAAATAAACAAATTCTAGCCCGGCTTATCCCTTTAATTCAAATCTTCATGATCCTTATAGATTATCTGATCTAATATTAATTGGAAATTAGTATTAACTTTCACTTCTTTTTTTTAGTATAAAAAGTGGTTTCTAAGGCATTAAAAAGCTTAATGCGTTGATCTAGATAATCATTCACGCAACAGTACCTCCTCGCGATGCCTTTTTCTATGAGTCAACCGTATAGTAAGTATAGACCTATAGTTCTAAAATATTTCAAAAGCCGGTATATTATTGTAGACGCCTTAAAATCTCGCTTTCAGTGAAAATTATCCCATATAATTCCCATATACCTAAATGGGAAAATAAACGCTTCGTTTGACTCTAATGTCATTTCCTCCTCTATTATTGACTCGTGATTATTGTTGGCAAATTTAGAGTATATATATATATATATATATATATATATATATATATATATATATATATATAATTCAAGTACAACTACTATAGAGGGTGCTCAGAAAATGGTAATATAGGACCGAAATACAGTATGTGAATCGAATTTGAGTGGAAAATGTTCGTTGAGGGACACAGTTTACAAGTATTGATTGGAGTAATTGTTTTAAAGATGAACTCTTAATTGAATTAGCGTGTTCTTAAAGTTTCTTACTTCAATTTAAGGTGTCATCCCAATAAAACCCTCCAATGTGTTAGGGCAAACAAAATATCATAGAAGTTACATTTTTGACTCAAAATTCCCAAAGAACATCCCCCTTAATTTATGCATGCAGACGTATCAAAAACACTCTGTATATTAAATAAAATATATTTAAATTGTAGCGTAACACATAACCTATATACTACTCTGGTTTAAAACAGCGACGAATCACCCTTAATACACTAATATACCATAATTTAACAGCAATCTCCTTAAATTAAAAATAAAAAGATAATTTATTAATAATCAAAGTGTTCTAGGCCTACTCCTAAACAATCAACACCGAAATAAACCATCAATAATAATATTCCCAAACGAAAATTAAAAAAATAATAATAAGAAGTTAGAACCAATCAAAATAGTAAATACACAATAGAACACTTTTAAGAATGAAGAATAAAAAATCTTCAAAATCCAATTCCGTTTTCATTGAAATAAAAAAAAAATTAAAGCGTGTTAAAATCAACTATATAAAAGAAACCCCTATCACTCAGGACTGTAATTTTAACTTCCGCGTTACGAGTGGGGGGTGTGGATGGGGGGGAAACGGGCTAGACTAAGGTAAATCCACCATAATTAGTGAATTTTTAGCAAAAGGGTATACTGGGAGGTATAGGTTTAGTATGTATGCCTAGCTGACCTATATAATAAACCCCCACTGGGAAGATCATATCATTAACAAACTTTAACAAACGACACTTCTTGACAATATATACTTTATAATTTAGCCCGTGGCTATATATCATAATTTGGATAGAAAGGTCATTTACGCAATGATGGTTCACGGTCAATTATTGGGTTTGATAATCGTGTAATATTATAGCCAAGGGCGATAAATGCGATGCTTTCCAAAATTTAATATAAATCAGACATTATTAATTTTAATCAAGAAGGTGTAGATTAAATATATAATTAATTAAATTATTTAACAATTAAAATTAAGGTTACATTGTGTTTCTGATAAGGCTGACATATTTTAAGGGGGGATGTTCATTTTGAGGCGAAAATGTAACTTCTGCGACATTCTGGCGTCAGGCCCATTGTTTTCGAGTTATGATGTGAGTGTTTTAGGGATGACCCCTTAATTAAATTAGCAATAATTGCCTTTAATTCTTTTAACTTAAATTTAAATATATTAAAAACGACAATTTTATAGCTACATAATAATTAGTGTAAGATAAAAACAAAACAGCTACAGGCAGTAGATTTTAGAATATAATTAATATGTATGTATTTTAAATTATAATTAAATTATCTAGGATTAAACCTACACACCTTTTCTAGCAAAATTAAAAAAAGTCATCCTTCTTAGAAAAGAATCCGGAAACGAAAGGATAAAGTTTTTGGCGTGGTTACTAAATAAAAGGAGAGTATGCTAATTATTAAGCACAGCGTCTAGTTTTCTAGCTACAAATTGAAACCGGCAATTAGTACTTAAGCAAAGAAGGGTATATTCGCGGGTGTTTCTCTCATTCTCTTTCTCTGGAATATCTTATTTCAAACGCTAATAAATAACGTGGGAAGTTTTACCTATCATCTAACTTTCACTAGAAAAAAAACACGTCAATACGCCCTTTGCGGAAGGTGGTGGTGGTGACCTCAAGCCTCATTCACCTTCAGAGTCTGACAAATAAAGACATATCAATACTAGAAAGGTTAAGTTATAAGAAAAAATCAGATAACATAGCATTTCACCAGGGATAGATTTTATGGCAAAAACGTTTTTCGCTGTATCAGGGATAGATTTAATTTTAGAAGTAGGAATGGAGAACAGAGTAATTAATCTGGGCGCGCGTCAAAGTCCCGGACCCCCTTCCACGGGATAGGGGGGTATGAAAGAAGAGGCAGGAGGGTTATAGCGACAGAGGTAAAAAGGAATTACGTCAGTATATTTCGCCTTCTCCGTTAGCAACGTCATCAAAACGTAGTTTAAGTGAGCCAATAAGATAATTTAAACTTTTCGTTACGTGTTGGAGGGAGTGGCTCTATACTAGGCTATGAGTGGGACTGAAGTAAATACTAACCGTTCTTCATTCCTACTTCTAAAATTAAATCTATCCCTGGTTTAAGGTACAAAGATGTTAACCCTCCTAAACATCTAATTTTTATGTCTCATTTGTATGTTAAAACAAACAAATTTAAAAACTTATATAAATATTTAAATAAATATATAAATCAACGAACTTAACATGGAAGTTAAATCAACATCGTCATAAATAATTTAATAACGCTTACAATTTGTCGTCACAAAGTCAAAATCGAGGCTAAAAAAATAAATTTGAAAGTTAACCGTAACGAGAGCAATTTTAAACATTCAAAACCAATTTAAAAATTGTAAGATAAATTATCATAATCTAAAATTGTAATAACAGCGGGTGTTGAAGAATGTTAGAACTTTCACCACACATAGGGGAGCCCCAAAATAACGGGGTCATATTATTTATAATCCAATAAGAGAAGCGCTTCTTATAGCGATCTCCCTACCCCCTGTTCAATTGTCAACCATAAAAATAATAATAATATATTTTAAACATCAATTTCCTGTTTCTATAAAATTCGGATTTGGCATTATTCTGGATAAATTTTTTATTTAAGTGCCCATACTCTCCAAGTTTCGAATAGCTGGTTCTTTAATGTTTTTATTAGAGTCTAAATTCAGCTAGAGATGGAGGTTTACACACAAAGGACCCTATAACCTAAATAGGTCGATTCTCAAACGTTGAAATGCCTTTTTATTTTTTTTTAAATGGATGGAAATATACGCTGTTTAAATTTAATGCACCGGAAATAAGTTAAATTCTTAATACCAGTTTTTTATTTTATTCTTATTGTCTTAAGAAATTATTATATGGAGAATTGGGACCACAGATGTGAATTATAATTATAGTTTACGTCAGGGTGTGATAGTAATTTTTTTAATATCGATTTTTCTGTTAATTATAAGACCAATCTGCACAATGAAAATTCAAATTATTTTAAGATTTCATGGATAATTTTCAATTAGCACCTCTGACCAATCGCGTAACGCCCTGACTTTTTGATAACAAAATTCTCTATATCCAGCACCACAACTGTCACATCCCGTGCACTTTTTTTTATCAAACTTCGCGCCAAATTTCATTCGACATGGAGCACGTGCCACGAGAATTTTGCTAACAAAAAGGCGGGGTGTTACGTGATTGGTCGGAGGTGCTAATTTCAAATTATCCATGAAATCACTCAAAACTAATTTAAATTTTAAAATCACTCTGAGGTATTTCCTTGATGTTTCACTACGCAGTTTAATCTTATAATCAATAGAAGAATCGAAGAAAAAAAATCACTTTATTTTTCTTTAATGATATTCTTCGGTTTTAACCAATCAGAGCTTAAGGTGAAAGGGTTTGACCTTCATTTGACCTTTACTCCATCCTTCGAAGATTATATTATTCTAGCTTATCATGATAATACCAAGGTTTGATACCCTTAATTGTCCTCTATCTAACGATACTAAATCTAT
Source organism: Phalangium opilio (assembly GCF_054372755.1). Taxonomy (NCBI): domain Eukaryota; kingdom Metazoa; phylum Arthropoda; class Arachnida; order Opiliones; family Phalangiidae; genus Phalangium; species Phalangium opilio. The sequence goes on from NW_028324189.1 coordinate 1,916,951, forward strand.
GGTAATAAATCTATCAGGATTCGGAATAATTGACGTTTCAATTCTGGTAATTTGAACTCAAACACTGCTTCTGCTGGATCATAATACCACAAAATTAAAGGGTGTTGATGAAAAATCTTTATAAACACGACGACGTAACTGGGCTGTCTGTCTTCTACGCAACAACACGATTTTAAGCCAGTTGTATCAAATTCCGGTTTGTTGTGGTAGTTCAACCCTCAAAATTTGAATTAAAAGAAGAAAAGAAGAAAAGAAATAAACCTATAAACAATATTTTAACAACTTCCGCGCGGCAGAACCGCTGGTCTTTCAAAGCATTATACACCTGCCATCTAAAAGAACTTTACGACTTTTAAATTTTTGAGCTGTAATACAAACCAGGAAAATAAAATGTTCGAAAGTAGTTCTAAGGTCAATTTATCGGGGGTGGAAAAGGGGTAGGGGAACATTATTTCAAAACAAAACTGTCAAATAAATTGTTATTATGGAAAGCTCTACCACTAAAATTTACTCTATATTTGAAATCGAATATTATAAAGATATAAAATTTGTTTCTTTGAATGAAGGGAGTAATCTCTGAACCTAGTTAACTAGAATATGGTATATAATATAGAAATACTAAAATGTTTAAATTTATTTTATCGATTTAAGTACTAACTATACGCGAGCTAAGTCAGAGTATGTGAAAATAATGTATTCAATAATGTCACGTTAGGTTGGGTTTAGTAAGGTTAGTTTCATTAGTAAATATTATATACTATACATACAATATTATGCATATTATTACAGATACTAGTAATTAAATTGACTAAGCTAAATTAAATTTAGAAAAAAATCTAGTAACAAAATTGATTATCACGAGTTATAAATCTCTAAATTTTTTTGGGGTGTTTTTTGGTGGGTTACTTTTGAAACAAGATTGAGTTCATCGTGGCAACAAACTTACGAAATGCTTAATCCCCTTTTACCAAAGACTAATCCTTTAAAATTTTGACAGCTTCTTATAAACTTAATTTTTTGGTCTTTTATCCGTTGGAGACACGACTTAGTGTAATAAATAAACCCCAAGTTAGAAGAAAAAATTGATATTGATTAATTTAGTTTCAGAGACTTAATTTCGCGCTAAGTTTCAGTCAGTCTTAGTATAACTCATTAATGCCTCAGAAAACTGATTATTTTAGTTATGTGGATTCTTTAAACCAAGATTGAGTATGACCATGGAGAAAAGAGGTAAGATGGAGCTGTTATGATGATGGGCGACCTGCTGCAATGGAAGCATCCCAGTGTACCTTCCCCGCGCCCCCTATTGTTAAGTGCTGCCGCGTAAAGCCATTGTATTTGTATGAGAACTAGATTCTGTTTTTAAGACACAGGGGGCATCGGTAAAGACCCTACCGAAACGCCAAGCATGCTGGGAGGACTTCGTTGCCGCAGACGGGGGGGGACAGCCTGCATCGTTATAGGTATGGAGATTACCACTCCATTTCTCTCTCCTTCAAGGTATGACCTATATTGTCGGGAAAGCTACTACTATTATTTTTTTAATTTTAAGAGGAAATTTAGGTGCAAATATTTCGCCATCTATACTCGTTCTAATTAAGATGTTTGCAATTAAATATTTTAGCCAAAATTACTTCAAAATATTTGGATTAATTATTTCTTAACTAGATTGGATATTTTTGCAATAATAAATAATGTATGCAATTAATTAAAGGGATAGAATCGGATATATCTGAGTTGGTCACACTAACATTGGTTTTCTATAAATTAACCAACAATAAAAACATGGGGGTCAGTAGAAATCGCGAGAAAAATTTATTAATTAAAATAAACGTGAATAAAAATTAAAATTTTGAACGCCAGATTTAAAATCGGCCACCATTTTCAACCCATTACCTACGTAGGTAAAGTTCGGCCTCTGATTGGTTGGTAGTAGTTGGAATGAAAACTGTCGTTTAAGGAGTAAAAAGTAGTAGGAACGAGAATCTAGGTCAGCTTGCCTGGTGAATCGTCGTCTGCTTATATGCATAAGAATGTCAGACGAGAAAGTATTTCTGATCATTCCGGTCCTGAATCTGAGGATGAAAGTTCGAACTCCGATTCTTTGGATTCAGAAAATTCGGAACAATTTATAATAAACGAATCTGAGGGTAGTTCTTCTGAAGTTGAAGAATTTGGTGTGCAGCCATACCAATTCCCGTCAATCTGTATCATACTGCGCTCACAGAATGAATCCCCCTACCAGTAGGAAAAACACTACGGAGCCTTAGAGACTTATGAAGTCGAAATTGGCCATATGTCTAATCAGCGCCACTAGCGGATGGTCTGAAAACTACTCCCATAGAGTCTAGGTATATTTAAGCGGGTTTGCAGAATTTCCGCCAGGTGGCTCGAACGCCGCGCCATCTGACGGAAATTCTGCAAACCCGCTTAAATATACCTAGACTCTATGGGAGTAGTTTTCAGACCATCCGCTAGTGGCGCTGATTAGACATATGGCCAATTGGTAGAGACGAACTAGTAACGTTTTTCGGTGGTTCGGCTCTGTGTCACCAGGTGCCCTCATGATCGCAAAACAAGAGCATTTTGGATCTTTTAATCGTAATTTAAAAATCATTAATTAAACTAAAATATAAAAACATATATATTTTCAGAATCCTTATTTGTCTATCTATCGAAATAAATTAACCTTATAGGGATTTATTGCAATGAAATTAAAAGATAGTATCCCTTTAAGTATATATTCTAGATGGCAACCCAAACTGAAACGTTTCTCTAAATTTGAGGGAAATTCAAACTTCCTTGAAGAGATTTTATCCCTCTTGAAAACTCGTTTTGGTTTTGGTTGTGGTTGCAAGGATTATTTAAAATGTCTAAGGATAAAACGCAGAGTAGGAAATATCGAAGGTAGATGTTCCAAACGGTACCTAGCGGGCACAATCGGCAAACCGGAAAGCCAATATTTTGAAGCGTCAACACGTGACCGGGTTCTTGAAAGTTTTGTCTCTCTCTGTCTCCTCTAGCTGATCTACTAAAACCTTGCCTATTAAACTAAATTAGTGTAAACTCACATGATATATTCTTGAACTGAATGTTTGCGTTAATCAAGGATTATTCCTTTAATCTATTATTAAAATTAAATTATGATTTTTAGTAACTAACCTCATTCTTGAATCTTCAACTAAATGTTCGTAACGACCGTTGACAATTCGAAAAAGAACTATAGAGGCTGCATGCTTTCGAAAACTATCTCTCTTTCGTCTTTGCTTTCGCGATAATAAGATAGGTGGCACCATTTCGCTATTCGTTTTCCGTTTGACGCACCAAAACAGTAGGTGGATAAGAGGGGGATGGGTGAAAATTTCGGAACAACTAGAGAACATTCCCTTACTATAGAGATATATGTGTGCGTTTTATCCTTAGACATTTTAAATAATCCTTGGTGGTTGTAAGAACTGCGAAGGTAAATTTTACTTCGTGATCGGTTATTGGTAGATTATGTTGGAAATTACCAATTTGGATTTTACGAAGAGTGCTTGAAAAACAATACTTCGAAACGAAAGATTTAACACCAATTCGTTGAAATTACGTTTTAAAACGTTTTCAACGGAAATTTCTTTTTAAGTGTTATCTTTTCACAACCTTCAGATTCCTTAATTTTAATCGAACCAACAAAAAATTCTTGTACCTAGTCTTACTATTTTTCAATGCAAATAATTTTATCACTTGCTTGTATTATTTCAAGTTAAATAGCAAAAGTGAATAAATTGCAATTCGACTTTAAATTGTTATAACTCTGGTTCTATAAGAGATACATGATAATCCTTTCAGTATTCTATAGCCCTATTTGTCCTTTTTCCAACAGTATGCAAATCATCATGTTACAACAATCAGGGCCCGAGTAATTAAGCAAAATAAAAAAGCTAATTACATAAAAATTACGATGGATAAAGCTTGGCTACAAATTATATTTATTTCGCAATATTTTTGTATTTAACTTTCAGTATCCTATAATTATTTAATGTTTGAAATTAATGTAATAATCCGTACTATTTCACAGTACCATGGAGAGGAAAAATAACCCTCTGTAACTAAACTGTAAACAGAAAATGTTACGGCTGAATTACCCCCTTCTAATAATCCTTAAAAGTCTAACCGACAAAAATTCAAACAACGTCATCAATTGTTAGTCGTGCTGGTGGTTTTTAATATTTAACGGTTTTACTATGAAATCGGGCCTAATGGATTAAAAATTTGTGTTGAAATAATTATATTATAAATTATGCATTTGATTTTCGCATAAGGAAAAATGTTATAGCTTATAAGCGTGGTTCAAATATCATAAATTTGTTTATAGCTTTTTTTCCGAGCGAGACCGCAGCTAAATCCCCAGCTTGACCTAAAATTTGGGGCTTTGGTGTTTAGTTGCTAGCCTTGACTTTAATGTTTAAACCATTTTGGACCAATGGTGGCCCCTTTTGACTGACTATAAGACAATTTGGGTTTGTCGCCAAATACAAAATTTCAAGATAAAACCATCTTAAGTTGACATTATTTTTATTATCTTTGCTTTTAGTGCCGATAAATAAAAATTACGAGCACCGGAAGAGACTAGAGATTCCATAGAGTAATCGCTCCAAGTATCATGACATTTGACCCCAAATTAAGATAGCTAAGATAAATTTAAAATGTAACCACGCAAAATTTTCTTACACTTATCTTTAAATTCTGATAACTTCAGTACAAAATGGCGTAGATTAAAATTAAGAGTAGCGGAAGATACTAGACAATCCATAGAGTAATCTCTCCAAGTATCATGCCATTTGACCCTAAATTAAGATAGCTACGCTTGAATGAAAAATTCAAATACTTAACCACCAGTACAGGAGAATCTAGTATTAATTTGAATTAAAACTAAACGAAAATAATCGGTAGATAAATCAATGGCTGTCAGAACGACACGGTACGCAACCTTAATTTGATAAATAGCGTCAAAATCTCAAGCGAAAGCTAAGAAATAAAATAACCGGGATTTTGGCATGGAAACCTGTTTGATTTCGAATTTAATGTGTAGCCCCTATTGTCCAAAAACCTCAAGCCTATTGTGAATTACTCGAAGACAAAAATTCTCTTCCGCTAAAAAGCATTTTCTTTTCGGAAATCAAATATTTCTTCAAAGTTTGTACCCTAAACTTTATCAAATATGACCCCATTTTGTATCAGACGATATCAAACGACAGTATCGTTTAAGATTATTCAAATCGATTTGTTTCAATAAATAAATCGTGGTTAATTTTTTTAGACAGAAGAATTTTTTTTTTTTGTAAAAATCCCACCCACCATATTTAGCTGACCACAGTTTCTAAACGCATGATTAAAGGCGTAAAATATTAGCAATAAAGGAAATTTTGTACTTACAAATTAAGTGGTGGAAGCTTATATCTTTCTTATCCGTTCCATATCATGATCCTTAATCGTGATAATCGCCCGACATTCCTTAGTGTATCTCTTCCTGATACAAGACTATTTAAAACGACAAAAAAAAATAAAGACAAGAAAATTTATTAGATAATGTAAACAAATAATTAGTTTCCTTAAAATCGTAAATATTAAAAAATCAAATCAAAAAGTAAATCAACTAGAAGTATATAGTTTGTACTTGTTAGGCCTATATGATTTTGTTAATAAACAGGGTGTGTCTGATAATTGTGGCATTAAGTTAAACTATAGATTACCATAACACTAAGCTAACCTCAGAAAAATATGAATGAAAATTATGATGGGAGGTCTGTAAGCTTGAAATTGCCTGGTTTTCTAAGAAAATATTCTATAATTTTACTACGAATTATGAACTTTTAGAACTTAAACAAGAAGCGATATCTAGTTTAATAGGGAGAAGGTATAAATTCGCCACATTTTCAGACAGCTTTATCTCCAGTCCAAACGTAGCCTGTCCGGAGTTAATCCCCGTCGCCTCTAAATTACAATCAGCATCTCATTGGTTCTTGAAAACTCACGTCAGCGCGACGCGAATGACGAAAATTACAGACATATTTTCCGACTGAGGAGAGTGTAGCGAAATAGCCCGGAATCCTTTTACGTCCCCCCTTGTATTTTGAAAGGGGAACTGGAACTATGGCGCGCGAATACTTATAGGAATCTTATTCCTTTTCCCTAGTAAACTAGATATCGCTTCTTGACTTAAACCATATTTCCGAGAAAAAAAATAATGCAGATCTACCCACAAACTCCCACTAAAAAGCCCTACCTCCAAAAAATGTCCTGGGGCTATTAATGTTGGCCTATTTTGGGTGGAATATTTTCTAAGTTAGTTTTGTTACAATATAATTAATATCTGAAGATATTAAGGGAGGGCTATATTTAATAAAGAATAATGCAGGTTACGTAAAAATGGGTCCCAGGCCAAGTTTCCTCGGAACGTCATATTTTGAGCGGGAAAATTACTATAAGACATTATTACCAGTCCTAGAAATAATTCGATAATAGTATATATTAAAAAAATATTATGATAGTTTAGTTTCCCTTAGCTAATGACTTAAGAAATTATCAAAGCTAAATTAGAAAAACAATGCAATTAAAACTAAAATTGACAAATTCTTTTAACCATTTAAAAAAAACTCTTAAGATTTCAAGTGTGAAATGTTTAAAAGTTTCTTCAAATATGAGTTAAAATTCAAAGAAAATTCCTTGAAAACTGTCAAAATTTCATGTCTGATTTGTTTAGATTCCATGAAAATAATATTAAAAATAATTTACAAAGAAACATCTTAAGATTTCAAGTATAATATCAGGATTTTGTTAAATTTAGTTAAAATTCAAAGAAAGTTCCTTGAAAATAATGTCAAGAAGAAAACTGTCAAAATTTCATATCCGATTTTTTTAATTTTCTGGACATTGAAATTGATTTATTAGAACAAAAAAAAATTATATTATTTCAAACAGGTCAACGTTTTACCTGAGACGTGGTTAGATTTTAATCAAATTGGGGGTAGGGGATGTTAAGAGAGAAATCTCTCTCTCTCTCTCTAAGAGAGAAAGAGAAAGCAGTAAGCAGGAAAAGCAGGAAGAAATATGGGATTAAAAAAAGAGGGGTAATTCCGGCGGGGTAAGACTAACTTTCACTAAGGTAAATCTGATTGGATGATAGGACAATTACGTCACGAAAAATCCGGGAGCACATTTGAAAAGTAAAAGTAAGGGGCAGTTTTGTAGAACTTTTGCTATAATATAATTTCAAATTTCCATTCATTTAGTCGTGTCCGAAAGACGAACGTTACATGTTTTCTAAAAAGAAAGAGACGATATTTTAATTTAAATTTTGATTAAAATTTAAATTAATATTAAATAAAAATGGACACAGAATTCGTGGAGTCTTATCTAAAGAAGACTGGAGATGATTTGCCAGTTTATATGTTCGCGATTTTATTTATCGCGATGGTTCTCGTATCGGTCATCGTTATGTATTTCACGAGAATGAAGGAATATCTAGCAATGGTCAATCAAATGCCCGGAGCGAGACACAATCCTTTTCAAAGTATTTTCGTACCCCTCATGCCAGTCTTAAGAAATAGCAAACATGTCGATATGAATGTCTGTAAGTTGAACCAAAATTTTCTAATAAAATTATTTATTTTTTGGGGATTCATAATTTATTATTTATTGCTTATATCTATGAAGAAAAAAAGAGATGAGTTCAAACTACTGAAATCAAATTTCTAATTAGGGTTTAAAGTTGAAATTATTATTTATTGCTTAAATAAATCTGCCAAAAATTAAGGGGGATGTTCTTTGGGTGATTTTGAGTCGAAAATGTTCTATCTCCATTTTTGGCGTCCGCGTCACTGTTTTCGAGTTATGAACTGAGTGTTTTAGGGATGACCCCTTAATTAAATTAGCACTCATTGCCTTTCAGCTTCATAATTAATTTTAAGGGCTCATCCATAAAATACTCTGGACAATCATAACTCGAATACAGTGGCCCTTAGGGCAAAATTTAATAGAACATTTTCGACTCAAAATTTCCCAAAAAACATCCCCATAAATTATTTCAGACTTATCAGAAACACCCTGTATATATTGTAGGTTAGTATTGCTCAAAACCGAAATTATATAAGAGGCGATATTGTCCTATAATATTCAAATTAGAAACAGCGTATATTATAATTTTGTTTTTATATATAATAATTTGAGCATCTAATTATAATATTTATAAAATACCCAGGGGTGTTATTTGAACTTCCTTATGTTTTGTTTTGTTTGTTACAATAAACAAATTAGACTCGAGTTAACAAGGTTAATAAACACTGGCACGCTATGTCCAAGTCACGCAATCACAGTCCATTAAAAATTATAATTTAACAATCTAGCTAATTGCAAAAGAAAAATAAAACAATCTTCAATTATTTCCCTATAAATAATTCTTTCTTAACTTTAATAAAGTTTCGCAAATAATCCCCTGAATTTCACGATAATCGTGGTAAATTTGAATTACTTTTAATTTCCGCTTTATTTTGATTTAAAATAAATAGTTAATTAAAGGAATATTATCTTCCGATAAAGCACACTCGAATGAGCTCGGAAATACTTAGTTTTCCTCGTATTATTAATCCCAAGTTAATTCAGGTAAAAAATAATTAAGCGGGAAAAATCTCCAAAAGATTCTGTGATTGTGAAATCCCCCAAACATGATATAGTTTCTATATTTGGAGCTTTCATTAAGAATATTTAGTTCAAGTGCAGTTTACAAACAATAGTTTAGTAAATTAAGCTTAGGAGCTCATTTTACGAGCTATGGCTTTATTTAAGCGCTGTTTACAAGCTATGTCATTGTTTATTGGAAGTTTACAAGCTATGGCTTTGTTTAAATGCAGTTTTCAAGCTATGGCTTTGTTTAAATGCAGTTTTCAAGCTATGGCTTTGTTTAAATGCAGTTATCAAGCTATGGCTTTGTTTAAATGCAGTTATCAAGCTATGGCTTTGTTTAAATGCAGTTTTCAAGCTATGGCTTTGTTTAATATCATTTTACAAGCTATGGCATTGTTTAATATCATTTTACAAGCTATGGCTTTGTTTAATAGCATTTTACAAGCTATGGCTTTGTTTAATAGCATTTTACAAGCTATAGCTTTGTTTAAAAGCAGTTTTCAAGCTATGACTTTGTTTAAAAGCAGTTTTTAAGCTATGACTTTGTTTAAATGCAGTTATCAAGCTAGGGCTTTGTTTAATAGCATTTTGCAAGGTATGGCTTTGTTTAATATCATTTTACAAGCTATGGCTTTGTTTAGTATCATTTACAAGCTGTGGCTTTGTTTAATATCATTTTACAAGCTATGGCTTCGTTTAAAAGCAGTTTACAAGCTATGGCTTTGTTTAAAAGCAGTTTACAAGCTATGGCTTTGTTTAAAAGCAGTTTTCAAGCTATGGATTGGCTTTGTTTAAAAGCAGTTTTCAAGCTATGGCTTTGTTTAAAAGCAGTTTTCAAGCTATGGCTTTGTTTAAAAGCAGTTTTCAAGCTATGGCTTTGTTTAAAAGCAGTTTTCAAGCTATGGCTTTGTTTAAATGCAGTTTAAAACTTAAAAAGAAGTTTGCAAAAATAGAGAAAGTGTAGAATAACACCAGAATCCTAAAATTAAAAAAACTAAAAACATTATTTACAAATAATTCCATTTCCGCGGAATCCAAAAATAAAGCCTCTTCACATCCGGTTACACGTAACTCTTCCCAAAAGAATTGTTATTTAAAGGGGGAAAAGGTAGGCCTAGTGCTTCATTATATATCTTATTGTAGTGAAATCCGTAACAATTCCTGAACATTACAGTAGAAAATTTTAAGATGTCATATTTCCCTGTACGTATCATTAAGCACGTGTAAAGTTGAAACTTCACTCTTAAATATTTATTCCTTCCAAAATATAACAACAAAATAAATTCCTTTGTATAATAAAAAATAAAAAAAACCAAAAAATCGGAAACATAAAAAAGATTTCGTTACAAAACTTTCCTTATTACGGCATTCCGAATCGAATGAATTTAACCGGGCGAATCGGTTAATTTAATTGAATTAAAAATATATATATTTAAAATATTAAAAAGTTAATTTAGCGTGGAAATGTTTTGTACGTATAGAATACGATACAGATCTTTTCAAATTATGATAAAGATCTTGGAATTGAAATAACCAACTGTATTTAATAGCCTAATGAGGCATTATATTGCCACGTGCCACAATATTAAATAACCATTTAGAAAATTTTGATTTTACGCCGTTTATACGCTCAGTTTTATTGATTTAATATTCTTTTTAATTAAAAATATTTTAATCACGTCTAAATTTCACTTTTAAAACTTGATACCATATTTACTATTTTAGAAAAACGTTAAAAAGTAAGTAAATAACATATTTTAGAAAATAAAAGCAACACGGTAGATAAAATTAAATCAAGAAGTGATATAGAAGTTTACTAGTAAACTAGATATCGCTTCTTGATTAAATAAAAGAAATAAAAGAGTCCATATCATCTTAGTTATAACGATTAGTTTTAAAGGCTCTAGACTGGACTTACGACTTGATATGATACCACCACCGTATTTGACCCAGTTCTGTATTATCTATAACGCTTGTTTTAAAAGAACAGCTTCTAAAAGCAAATCACTTCCGGATTTTATAAGCGATTAATGATGAGGGGATCTTAAGACTCAAAAGGTTCTGAACTTTTAGGGGCACCTGTTTGGTTTCCTACGTGAAAAAGTTCCCATTTAAATAAAAAAAATTAGAATTTTCTTTTAAAATATTATCGAATAAGTAAATATGAATATATTTGAGTCTGGTTTAATTTTAAATGAACGTCGCGTATTTCAACTTTCTATAGAAATTAGTACGATATTATCATTACAAAGCTTCTGAAAAAAATCTAAAAAAGTAGGGCCGGATTTTTATATGAGTCAAAACTTTCCTTCAATAACAGGACGTGATCTGTACATACGTTGGAAAAGGTTTTTTTACTCGAATTTAAGTTCAAAGAGCTCGCGTAAAATGAGAAGAAATAAATCAGGTTCTTTTTCATTTTAAACTATAAACTCCGATAAAAAGTAAATAGTTGTTGACAACTTAATTCTAATAATAAACAGACAGTTGGCTATTAAATTAAAAAAATAAATAAAAGAAATTATTTCAAAATTTTAGGTATGATTAGTCAATAGAAAATGAAATATAAATAATTATTGTTAAATTGTTTCGGTTATTAAAAAAGTTTGTTGGGAAAAATTCGAGAGGCTAATCACTCGGATGATTTTAAACTGATGTCACATGATTCGTCTTTCTTTAATGCCCAAAAAACCATATGACGAGACCATAATACTTAGACACAATTCACTGCTCTGACGACTTAGGGGTTGTTTCAACAATTTGGCCTCTACCTACTTTCCCAGAAATATTTTATCAAATTTATTCCATAAATAAATTTAAAAAAAGAAGTCATATGACAACGCAGGATTCCTTCAGACCATATCCTTACGATTAGAATTAAATCTTACATTTTCAAAATTAAAATGTATAGACATAAATATTATTTTTTAGCAGAAATTTTGGGTATCAAAACGTGAGAAATATTCAAAATGATTAAAACACAATTTCAATTTTAATAAATTCTCTGCGATGAATTTCAATTACACGTACCCAACTGATATTTTCTGTCATCTTTAAAAATGTCGGCCAGAAAACTAATAAAATTGTCTCGAGGGAGGGGCTGACGGGCAACGCCGGATGCCTTTGCTACTAATTCATTTTAAATGTTACTGTTTAAAAAAAGTGTCAAAATCACGCAAAATTTGCTAATTAATTGCCTAGAGCAGTCCCAAAAATGCTTATATATTACCAAAAAAACCTGTTCAACTAGCCTTTATCAATATATTGAGTCAAAAAATGCTATTTTAAGGTAAATTCTTGATTAGAATCCTTAATCGTAAAGCCCTCGAGTCTAAGTTTGAAAACAAATTATATTTCCTGCCGGTGAAGTTTGGTTTGATTTAAGTATATCATAGCTAATCTTTTTTTTAACAACCCCCCCCCCCTTATTTTGGGTACACGTGGTCTTGATTGGCATACCACCATACCTAAGTCACCATACTTAAACACAAAAGGCTCGGAAAATACGAGGAAAATTTTAGTGAAAAATTCTGCCCTGATTCCAAAATATTTCTATGAAATTTTCACCAAGGTGTAAAAAAACGTATAGTGATTAAGAGATATGTGAATAGAAGCCCATAAAGTTAATTTCGTTGTCAAAGATAGGGGGGAAAGGCATGAATTTAACCGGAATAAAGGGGCAGTTCCAAGTTCCAAAAGGGTCCGATCCGATTTCTCTAGACTCTAGACAAGGACAAAGTGCAGTTCGTTGCCTTTAACTGTTTCAAACTCATACTAACTTGATATGAACTGCCATTTCTATAAACCCCAGGAACTAGATTTAAACAACGTTACATAACAACTGACATAATTATCAAAACCTGTCACTTGATTTTAAAAGAAGAAGAAAAAAAGAGGTATTACGCGATTATATAATAAATGTAATTAATTTTGAAACCAAATTACTCCAATGAATAAACTAGAACATTAACCTGCTTTCTTTGTATTTAATATTTGTTTATTTACAAGCACGTTCCTGTTGTATATATAAGCCAATAATTATATAATTTGCCACAATGTTTACTTGAAATTCGGTTGGTGGGTCGGTTGAAAAGAAAAAGGCCTTAATTAAAGAGTGAATAAAGTCCAAAATTTTGACATAAATAATTTGATATCTTGAATACCCTGAAAACTATAGCTTAAAGGATAAAATACCTACGTTGAATTTACAAAAACCAGCTACACCTTAAACTTAAACGCGGTAATACTCCCTTTAATTTCGACAAACAGAAACCTGTATTATAAATCAAACCAAAATCAAACGTCACTTAATTTTATGAAAAAAAAATAATAAATAATTAATGGGCTTAAAATATATTAAGATCGATTGACTAAAGTCCAGAGAATCAAGGACTTTCTATTCTGTGAAAGGACAGTAAATGAGCTAGACTTTGTGACAGAATGATAAGTAGCGCTTTATCCTAAATACCCGAAAAACCACTTATTTTTCTTAAACGAAGTTGAAGGAATCCTTTGACAAGTTCTAAAGATAAAGAGGCAGCGAAATAATAAAAATACACTTAAATTCTGCAAGATTTTCTTAATATTTTAACGACACTTCACGTTCCCTTTAACGGTGAACTTTTACTATAGGGCACAATGAGCAACATATACTAAACTTGAAACTACTAGAAAATGTTTTCTAAACCGCTTTAAGATGGACATCCCAAGGTTTTAAAGATAATAGAAGTAAGATTGAACCTTAAAAGGAAAAAAAAATATTTATGAAAATAAAAATTGTAAAAAGATCAAGGTTTGAAATTCCCTTTCAACGAAATTTACATCAGCCGGAACTAATATATAAGTTAGGCTAAAAAAGACGAATACGAATTTGTCCATCAAAAAATTATAGTGGGGAAAATCTTGTTTCATCCTTTTTTCTTTCTTTCTTCAATTCAGTATTCAAAATTATAGTACTTTCTTTAAAAGCCTACTTTAATTCTTATGATTTTTCAAGTTATAATAAAGAGATTCCAAAATTAACTATTGGAAGGTTTGAACAAGGAGTATTAAGAAATGGAGCCGATATGAAATCGAAAGTGATTTATTTTGTAAGAATCCTATATATAAATAATGAAAGTTAACGCGGTTAAATGCAGCCCCAAATATTTTCTATCTTTGAAGAGAGTGCGTCTTAACCTATCTCACATCCTTAGAGCGTTTTTAATACGAAAATTAAATTAATTAATAAACTTGCATATATATTTATCAAAACTAGTAAAATTTTCTTATTTAAAATTAAAATTAATTGAATAATGAGTATTCTCTATGATCCAAAATTAATCCATATCGTTGAAAGAAACTAAACTACTCCTCCATTACTTAATCCTTCTTGTTATGACGGCATGGTCATTGCCAAAAATCTTTTGAATTACTATTTTATTTTATTTTTTATTATTTATTTAGTTCCATTGTTAATTCACGGCTTTTCCAACTTCAATGATTTTTTTTTTTTTTTTTACTTTCATTTTATAATAGCATTTTTTCAATCGTTATGCGCTTACACTAAACTATACGGGGATTCTGGAATTTGGAGATTTTGGGCTTTTTTTCGACCAATCGTAGTTTGCTGTAAGCCCGAAACCGCCGAGGTAAGTAAATTAAAAACAAAATACCTTCACAAACTATGCAACAACTAACATTTATTTCTCCCCATAGGAAATTCTTAGTAGTAACGTCATCATAGACAAATCAACCGAGTACAATTTTATGAAACCTTGGTTAAAAACTGGTCTAGTTACCAGGTAAGTCTGTAAACTTATCTAATATATATTTTAATTATTAATTTAAAAAAATATATATTTTTTTAATTAATTAGCGGTGGAGCTAAATGGAAGGGTCGAAGAAAATTGCTAACATCAGCCTTCCATTTCCGAGTTTTAGAAGTATTCCTTCCGGTTATCGAAGAACAGTCGCTTATATTGGTGGACAAATTCAAAGCCCTTAACGGCGAAATTGTAGATGTGGTACCTTTGGTTACTCTATGCACCCTGGACATTATTTGTGGTAATATTATTCATATACATTTCACTGTCCCTTTTATTGTGTTCAACCACCGAATAAATAGGAGAGGAATTCAATTTAATTAGTTCTGTTAAAGGGATATGTACATAACACATTCTATATCCCTTTAAACGCAAAGAGTATAAAAATAATGGTAGTGGAAATCACTTCATTTTAACGGTCTTAAATTAATAATTAAATGAATTCAGGTGGTATTACAATTTTCGTGCTTGATTAGCTACGGAAGTTAACAGGGAAATATAATTCTAATATAATTCGTAACCGTACGGGAAGTTTCCACTCACTGATGACAAATACTCCCTGGTAAAGCCCCCTAAATAACAGGAAATTTAATTTGAAGCTACAATTTTCCTAACAAAAAAAATAAGAAAATACCCCTTTATAAGTGTTTCACGTGTCTCGCACCGATGCCCTAATCATAAGCCTACATTAAGGCGTATATTTAATATTTCCTCTTATTGTTAAACAGAAACAGCCATGGGGAAATGCATCGGTGCTCAGAAAAACAACGATTCTCCGTATTTAACAGGATTACACGAGTAAATGAGTTTTCGCTTAAATCTTATTTAAAATTACGTTAATTTTTTTTTCCTCTTAATGTTGCAGAGTTTGCGAAACAATTTTCGCGCGAATGGTCAGACCTTGGTTATGGAGTAATCGTGTCTTTTATCGCAGTGAAATGGGTAAAAGCTTCAATAAATGCGTCAAAGCTATGAGCGACTTTGTCCAACAGGTAATTAATAAATATTAATTTTAAAATTAATAGGCATTAATTGCTGCAGAGAAGTAAACACACAGGAGGGGAAGCCACCATCTTAGGGCATTAATTCGCGCCAAGAAGCTCCGTTAGAAGCAGTGCGGGTCCCACGTGTAGTGATGTACACGGGCTCCGTTTGGTATTGCCTCTTGGCGCGAGGGAACTGTCCTAAGATGGCGTCCTATCGCCTGTGTGTTGGCTTCTCTTTTAAGTAATTAAAATAATGGTCTATTGGTAAATTGAGTTCAAACAAGGGTGTTACGAGTAAAAATTACCTTCACTAAAAACGGAAATAACGGTACTTTGGGGAATTTCCAAGGAAAACGAATATATTTTAAAAAGTAAATACGTGAAAGTTAAAATTAAAAAATAACGACGAAAACCACTAAAATTTGAAAATTGACCCACTCCAATGTTAAAGGTGTGAAACTTTTGGCAGCCTACATAATCCTGAGCAATCTCAGAGACGTTAGAATACCCTCCGCCAATCTCCCACCCCCTATGGTCCATTTTTATGCCGGAAATGGCGCAAGTCCTACTTTCGTTTTAAACATTTTCTGGTCTTTTATTTGAGGGAGTGAGACGAGATTTCTCAAAATTTCTATGCTCTAATCGGAAGTAAATCAACAAGAAGTTATTAAAAAGAAAATTACGATAAAGGTCATTAACAAATGGGAATTCCCAAAACACAAACTCGCGAGAGACATGTATATACAAATTAGTTGTAACTTCTAAAGTTCATTTACTTCTGATGTAACTAACTTACTAAAAGACGGGGAGTTAGCTCGGGATTTTCTTTGACCCTCTTCCGAGCCGTCGGCTCGTGGCTTTGCTATTTTTTGTTTCCTTTGCACGTTTTTTTATGATCTAACTAAAAAAACTTTTTTTGGTTAAAAACTTTCCTTATGCGGTTTTTCATGTAATTTAAGCGAAACCATTATATATTTTTGAGGGCGAGTAGGCAATTATATGGTACTTATATATATTTTATACTCCCACCAATTTAATCTTGTAAATTATAATATTTTATGAAGAAACGTTAAGCCTAATTTGGTCATCTGCAGGTAATTCGTGAACGTAAAGAAGAGATGTTAAACGAAAAATCACTTCAAAAGTTGGAAGAATTGGCTAACACGAGTGACGAAGGTTATATGGGGGCCAAAAAACGTCAGGCATTTTTGGATCTTTTACTGTTTCATCATATTCGTGATAACAGTTTAAGTTTGGATGATATCGAAGAGGAAGTGGATTCTTTTATGTTTGCCGTAAGTTATAAATTTCAAACTTCTTACGAGGAAGCGAATAATGATTCGCAAAATGATGTTAAATTTATCTATAATGCGTTGTGTTTACACTTTCTAGGGACACGATACGACCGCCGTCGGTATCAGTTGGATGTTGTATTTATTGGGTTTATATCCGGAAATTCAACAAAAAGCCTATGATGAGGTTTATGGTATTTTTGGAGATGATACCGAAAGAAACGTTACTTTGGAAGACGTTAAAGAATTGAAATACTTGGAATGTGTGCTTAAAGTACGGGCGTGTTTCATTGGGGGAGCTATATTAGTTTATTTGTCCAATTACTAATAAATAAAACTATTTCAGGAAACTCAACGAATTTATCCGTCAGTGCCATTTGTGGCCCGTAAAATACGAGAGGAAACGTTAATCGGTAACTATAAATTTAAAATAGTTCAGTGTTAAATTGAATTTCTTAAATTTGTAGCCAAAAAAAACTGAAATGTAGTTTTAAAACTTTAAAAACCCCGCCATTTTTAGAAATCGGTCAAAAGTTGCGTTCGACACTAACGTTATCTATCGACAATATCCATAACAAAACATATAAACTTTCAAAGATGGCGTTACCTCATTGAAATATTTTATATTTCAAAATTATACACGCGAGTGACAGAATCCCGCCTTTAAGTCTTAATGTTAGCCTTAAAATTTACAGCAAATACCTTTAACTTTTATTTGAAATATTAATTTAGGCTTAAATATAGGCTAGATTCGTATAAACCGTGTTTGGAGGCATTTACAAACAGTGAAGTTGGCATCCAAAATCCCGGTCAAAGACTCCCCATCCCCTAGCTAAGCCTTGGTTTCAAAAACGTGGTACAAATGCCGAGAATACCCTATTTTTCAAATGCTTCAATCACTATAAAAAACGTTCAATCATACCTTTTTGTTGCCATTATCGTATTCCTGGCTAATCCAAATGCTTATTAACACAAACGCGCACTTATTATCGCGGTTATTTTCACTAGTAGTTTTTATAATTTTGGAGCTCTAACTAAAAGCGGCTTCTCGAGACAAGCGGCCATTTAAACTTGCCAATAAAGCATGTGTGACGTCACAAACGCAAAAATCGGGAACTATCAGTGTTCTACACTAATAACGCTAGCCTAATGTATTTATAACGTAATTTGAAATGCGTTACGTAAGAATTCGTGGTATAGAACTATTGGGATGAATATTTTGTAATTAGCTATTGAGATGAACTCCAAAATGGAATTTAATTTTTTTTTTTTTTGGTTTTATGGAAAAATGTTTATTAAAATAATTACCTTTTTGAATTTTCAGCTGGATATAGAGTACCAAAACACTCCACCGTTTTGGTATTTTCATTTATGATGCATAATAACCCGAAATATTACGAAGATCCTGAAACATTTAACCCAGAACGATTCAGACCTGAAAATTGCAATGGAAGGCATCCATTTAGCTATGTTCCATTTTCGGCTGGACCGAGAAATTGCATCGGTAAATAATCTAACTAACTAACATAATTAAACCCTAATAAACAAATCGCGATCAATCTACAACAGGTCAAAAATTTGCCTTTATGGAAGAAAAAGTCATTGTTGCTAACGTTCTACGTAACTTTGTCGTTAAATCACACGATCACAGAGATAAAATTCATTTCACAATGGAAATGGTTTGTAGATCGAAACACGGCCTGAGATTATCATTTACACCCAGAAAACCGGGTGCTAACTTTAAAATTAGAGCTGAGGGTTGAACATTTAATAATGTCCAATGACCTATTCGTTACATTAACGTAAAATAGAAGTTTTTCCACCAACTAGTCCTACGCAAAACAAAATAACCAACAAGCAAAATTGATAATGGCGAAAAACAAAAACAAACATCGTTAACCAACCAAATTCTACATATTTCCTCAAATAATTATTCAATTTTCCTCGTTAGATCCCTAACCTTAATTATTACGAACATGGTTCCATATATATTTGTATATATATTATTGTAAAATATTGCTCAATAAACGTTTTTTATATTTATCACGGTTCGGACGAAAAATTTTTACATTGAAAATCCCTGACTTTTCCAGCTTATCCCTAAAGGTTTTAAGGTCTTTACCAGAGTCCACCTTCATAATACCTGGTCCATTTTTATTACGCCTGTGCGAGGACCCGGTACCCGACAATTACCGGTCGGGGAAATCCGGGTACCCGACCCGATACCCGACAATTACCCGGTCGGAGAAATCCGGGTACCCGACCCTATACCCGACAATTACCCGGTCGGGGAAATCCGGGTACCCGACCCGATACCCGACAATTACCGATCGGGGAAATCCGGGTACCCGACCCGATACCCGACAATTACCCGGTCGGAGAAATCCGGGTACCCGACCCGATACCCGACAATTACCCGGTCGGAGAAATCCAGGTACCCAACCCTATACCCGACAATTACCCGGTCGGAGAAATCCGGGTACCCAACCCTATACCCGACAATTACCCGGTCGGGGAAATCCGGGTACCCGACCCGATACCCAATTTGAAGTTTTTCAACTACCCTTACCCGACCCGATACCCGACAATTACCCGGTCGGAGAAATCCAAGTACCCGACCCTATACCCGACAATTACCCGGTCGGAGAAATCCGGGTACAAGACCCGATACCCCATTTGAAGTTTTTCAACTACCCTTACCCGACCCGAAATACAAAAATAACTACACGCACAGGCCTAATATTGCTCGAAGATTGGTTTGATATGCCAAACGAAATCCCCGACTTTTAATTAAGAAAAAAGCTTTAAAGTTTAAAGTTTAAATCTCTGACTTACCCAGGTTTTCCAGTATCCTTAAGAACTCCGTTTTTACAAACAAGACAAGACACATTTAAATCACCCAACAAATTTATTATTTTTTTTTTATGAGAAAACAATTTTGTCACATTCAATTTGTTGTTGTTGTTTATACGTTTTTCTTTAATAGTATGCTGGGTACGACTAAATTATTGTTCGAGAGAAAAAAAACCAAATTAACGAGGGCGGGCTAAATATTTTAATATCAGAATTAATTTAATAATAATAATTATAATAATAAACTGACAGCTTGGTACTAAATAATTAAACGAATTTTTCTTGCGCCCCTCGTTAATTTCCGTTTTATGAACAATCAATTATACACGTGATAAATATCTGTTCATTTAAATTTTTAATATATATATATATGTATAATAGTCTTAAATTGAACCCAAAGGAAATATATAGTAAATAGCCTTAAAGTTGACCGCAATTATTATTATAAAAAAAAAAAATTAGAACGTAAAAGTCAAATTATTCCCGCATCGTTCGGTTTTGGTTTATTTAACGCGTTAGAGTCTTGTAAAGTCACCTAGGCTTTTTCTCTCTTAACACGCACTGCGATAAGCGATGTTTGGCAGGATTTTAATGTAGTTCCAAACAGTTCCATTTTTCGCGCACATTTCGGTTCGGTTCGGTTTGGTTTTTTATATTTCTTAAACCCTTTTTAATTTCATTTAATTTAATTTAATTTAACCCTATCTAAATCAATTCAAGTTATTTTTCATTTTTTTTAATTACCGGTGATGTGTTAATTAATTGTTTTTCTTTCAAATTTAATTAATAATTAACCTAAATAACGTTTTTTAATTGAAATAAGCGAAGAAAAGGGATTCATATTGTCATTTTTTTTTTTTTAACTTTTTATATAGTGTTCCATGTTTTTTTTGTTTTCCCCGATAAACACTGGTGATTTTCATAAATTTCACATAGGGGGACTAGGGGGGTGTAATAGTCTTTTTAAAATTGTCCCTAGTTTAGTTAGATTAGCAACGTAGTAAAAAGAAACAGACCCCTATTTAAAATTCGCCGCCATTTTGAATTTATTTTTACGTCGGTCATTTAGAAACTTGCTGTTTTAAATGTTGCAAGAATTCGTAATAAGAAAAGGAAGATTCTGATCGATCATCAACCATGTGTTGCGCAAAGAGATGCTTCATTTTACTGTCTTCCCTAATAAATTTAGTAACAATCGTCGGTAATTACTAATTTATTAACAGAAGGGGATAATAGAAGAAGGATGACACTCTGTATCCTCTTAATACTTCAGTTACGTAACGTCATTCTTCCCAGGCGAGGGTATCCCTTTTAGTTTGCTTTCCCGCTCATCAAACTACAAATGGGTAACTCTCGCACCGTAAGGTGAATTCTATAGCTGTTTGGCACTAAATCCCCAGCAATCAACCCACAAACCTTGATTGTCTTGACGTGGGACAAAAATGCGCAAGCGCATGCATGCATGCGTCTTGCCAAATATTTAAACGCTAATAGAGTAATGATGAGGGAACTATTTATCGCGTATGTGATTCGGTTTAGTAACCTTGCTCTAAATGTTCCTTCCGATGTTGGGAAGAGTGACGTTACACTTACCCCGATTTGTGCTTGTACACTTCTCTCAAAGAGAAGTATTATATACTTCTGTTATTAATTGACGTTTCTTAAGTTTGAAATTTTTTTTTTTTTTATTTTTAGGTTAAGTCCGAAGTTTTGCGAGTTTTGTTAACGTTTCTGCGCAAAAACTTTTGCAAAATGAGCTTAACAACTTAAAAACACATACCTGATAATCAACAAGGGAGCGTGGAATGGCCTCTGACTTAATATCCATGAAATGAAGGTCCTAAATCGGTTATTTTCCGGTGTTTCCAACTCGGGGACTTCATACTGTAATGACAATTAGTGAAAAAATTCCTTGGAAACTCTAAAATAAAGCAGCAAATTAAACAAACAAACAAACATACCATTCCATCGGGTACTCTGCTATAATTGGGCACTCCTAAGACATTTTGGCAAAAATGTTCGTTAACGTTCTTTCCAACGTAAAGATACATATACTCCAAGGTATCCAACAGATACGCGCCGTAAGAGTCAATTTTCTCAAAGGATAATTGAAGAATTGGTGGTTGGGGAATAACAACGTCATTTTCATTTAAAGCATTCTATAATTAAAGTTGTTAATTCAAAATTAAATAATTAAGGAAGTAATTTAAATTAAATTAAAAGGGTTGTAACTTGTAAGGGAAAGCTTACATTATCGTCCAAAGCGTGAACTGGATAAAGATTAGGATAAACGTAACTTAGAAGATAAGTTAAAGGTAAGGTTTTCATTTGCTCCATTGCAAATACTCTCTCGTCCAGTTTTGTACTTATAGCCACTCGGAAAGCCGGCTAATTAATTTGAAACTCTTTGTTAATTGATTTATTAATTAATGTAAACCAAATGATTTTTCTTACGTGTTTGAGAAGAGCAATAACATAGAGAGGCACTAAACGCACGGAGAAAGGGGACATGAGAGCTCCCGCAGTTTGAGAAGCAGTTAAAGTCATCTTGAAAGCAATTAGAATATCAATGCAAGCATTAATAAGAGCGTCCCTCGCATCTGATAACGAAGCTGTAATACTGCGGTCCACAGCTACGGAGATAAGACACAAAATATTACTAATTAGAGATTAAATCCAGGGGTGTGCGAGTACTCATTAAGTTCGAGTATCGAGCCGAGTACTCGACTCTATACTCGATAACAACACATTGAGATACTCGAGACAGATTCGAGTAGCTTTTTCAACATTTTAAATACTCCAACAAATACTCGAGTCCGAGGCTTACAACTATAGCAGACGATGAGTTCATGATCATTTATTTTTAAAATCAATTGTTCAATGTTTAATTGATCACTAACAATCTTTTTGAACTAGTTCGATATTAGATAATTGAACATCTTCTTCGTTATTTTCAAGAAATTAACAAAATTGCTACTCGACAAGTCAATATTTGAGACTCGATAATTACATTACTCGAAAGAACCAAAATTTGACCTATCTAAATACTCGATACTCGAAAGTATTTTTGAGACTCGGATACTCGATACTCGATAAGAAATTAGTTTTCGATACTCAGACTCGGCTCGAAACCGAAAAAAAAACGGGACTCGCACACCACTGATTAAATCACTTAAATTAAAATGTATCATTAATTAATTAATTAATTAATTAATGTAGTATAATTCGCACCCATTTTGGACAATAATCCAATAATAGCTTGTTGATCTGCGCCTCCTAAAATCTCGGTTAAATTTGAGGAAACTGGAAGGCTTAGAGTATGAACCCTTATTCTCCGTTCTCCTTTACTAGAAGTATAAAGAACGGCGGCTTGGAAACAAACCACGTTGGACTCCGATAGATTCTCTTCAATAGAGATCTGCATTCCAAATCCACTGTCGGGATTAATATTGGGCAACGAGAGAAGATCAGTTGAACGAACGAAAAAATTCCCGTGGAATGTGTGAATAGACAAGCCTCGTGTACAACGAATCCTCATAACGGCTTCAAAACCAATTTTCCTGGTTAAATATCGTCTTAAATCATTCTCGTATCGTTCGACTTGAACTCTATTCAACGTCTGATGATATCCGGGGTAATAATGCACGCAACCCGACGAAAACTTCGATACGCAAGCCAAGGTCGCCACGTCGCAATATTGCATACTCATTAAAAATAAATCAACCGCTACTTGTTGCCCCGAACAATCCAAGGCCATTTTCTTATAAAAATCGCTAGCGGGACCCAGAGTTTGATTACTGATATCTTTAGCAGCGCGTTGGTTCGGATCTTCCCTGGGTTTTAAAGCTCCAGGACCAATATTGGGTAATGTAGCTTGCATTACGGTTACTCGTCCACCAACCGGAGACTGAGAAAGTAATTTAATAAGGTTTAAAATGAAGGGAAAATGATTTAAATAAAACTAATTAAGAAATAAGATTGATTAATTAATTAAACATACCACCATCTTGAATGCAGCTTGAAGCGCCGCACCCAAGGCACTATTTGTATCATCATTCTGAGCAAAACGTGTTGGCAACTCCGTTAAAAGTTCTTGAAGAAGAGCTTTATTTTCGTTTAAATTTACTAGTAAGTTATCGGGTAAAGGAACAAACATTTCTGCGAAAGAAAACGATTAAAGTCGAACATTAATGGTCTTAAACCTTCATCACTTACCATCAATATCCGATACAACCATCATCTGAGGTCTCGTCATTCCTTCGCAAAGGCTATAAAAATGTACGGCACTATCGTAAGTCATAATTCCAATCCTAGTACGAGCGTCTCCTGGTAAATTATCTATTTCGTCTACCAGAACTTGACAGAAAATGTTCAAATAGCCTAAAAACCCCAAAAACCAAAATATATTAACGTAAAAACGAACATAATTAAGTACATTCAATCTTACCCGTTTCAATGGCAACGTGAGAAACGTCTAATAGAAAGAGATAAATGGCTGGTTGAGGCGGTCTTAGCATGTATTCAGATGGAGCTATAAATTCTATCGTAGCGTTTTTAATTTCTGGTCTCCTGCTTGGGTCTCCAAATGTTCCACTAGAGGGATCGTAAAAGAACTCTTCCGGTACTGAAATGAGTGTGAAAATTAATTACAAATGAAATAAGCTTAAAACTACTATTATTTCAACTTACAATCATTTATTCTATAACAAAGATTGCATTTCCACCTTCTTTGGTCGAGGAAGGACACGAAAGGATTGATGTACGTGCGACAACTCCTACAACGAACTATCGTGTTACACTGAATCACAGGAAGGTGCTGCGAAGACAAATGAAACCATTAATTTGCAACGGTTTCGCCTCTGTTGCAAATTACAGAAATTATTCAATAGAAGTGAAACCCTTACGCTAACGTCTTTGAAGGGATGAATAAGAATTCCCAGTGGAAGCCTTGATTTTTGAAGTAATGATGAATTTTCAGGGACTTTTGTTAGTGTGCATCTAAAAATGCTATTGGATACCAAATGGGCGGAAAAAGTTAATGTCTTCGATTAACTTTCAATCTAAATTATATAGTACGCTTACTCTGTACTACAATTTGCTTTCTCTTGG
This sequence comes from Phalangium opilio, assembly GCF_054372755.1. Classification (NCBI taxonomy): domain Eukaryota; kingdom Metazoa; phylum Arthropoda; class Arachnida; order Opiliones; family Phalangiidae; genus Phalangium; species Phalangium opilio. The sequence goes on from NW_028324189.1 coordinate 1,941,659, forward strand.
GGCAGAATAGGTTTAGGGGGCTGAACGGGAGTTGGAGGCAGAATATGCCTATCTTGTAACAAATTTACACTATCATTACCCTGAAAATTTAATTTAAACTCAATTAAATTAATTCTAAACCCCTAAAAAGTGAAGAAACTTACCCACATCCTGGAGAAACTATTATGAATACTCATTCCAGCCATTCTAGCGTGCAAATGTGGGTCATAGCCTCCCGGGACGCCCCCAACTGGTCCCTCGGGAAGGCCCATTTGAGGAGGTCCAGGTTGTCCTTGAGGAGGCATCATACTCTGCTGTCCATAGTTGTTTACGTAAGATTGATTCACTGGTGTCATTGCACTGTGACTAGAAGTTCCTTGACTGTAGCCTGTCTGTTGGGGGTACCTAGGTCTCTGAGGCGCTGGGGCCAAGGGCGTCGGAGGAGGGGGAGGTTGCTGTTGTTGAAGCATTTGAGGAGGCTGTACGGGAGGAACAGCTTGGGGTTGTTGGGTAACGGGACCCATTGGATGGTGGCCCATATAAGGAGGCGGTACCATAGGTCTAGATTGGACAGTACTACTAGGAGGAGGAGGAATGGTAGGGAAAGACTGAGGAGGTGTAGGTACCCCCAAAGTTGGAGGCGCTTGACCAGCCAATGCTTGAAGATTTGTCGTGGAGTTTACCGGACCTTATTAAATTGGCAAAAATGGGGCGATTTAGGATCTTTTATTTAAGGCGGAGTTTGACACGAGAACGTAAAAGAATACGGTGTTAAAAGCTGCGAAAACACCTACTGGGCCTAGGTGACGGGAACTGTCCCTCCATGCTGTCATAGATTCGATTAGGAAGGGGAGAAGGATTTCTCGAGGAGCGTGCGGAATTTGGTTCTATTAAATTAATAGAAGAAAGCCAGTGGTGAACGGTTAACAAAAACGACAAACTCAAATACGACTATAAATTATTACGACAATTAAGACAAAATAGGCTTATTAATATCATAAGTTTATAAGATATGTTCCATAAGTATTGTAGCATGGCTCCGTGGCTCACGGACTCTTTTTCCTTTCTTATGGGAAAGGACTCTCTCCTTTCTTGTGTGTCGCCAAGATGTATGGAGATAGTTTAAGAAGGACCACCTAGATTTAACCAGGGATGGGCTCAACCCCATCCCTGGGCCTTCGGGGTGCGTGCGAGAGACGGGAAATGGGAAACAGTCAGTTTTGGCTTGAGCGTGGAGAATAAAGGTTCTGTTTCTGCGAACGTGGTGTATTTATTTGATTTCAAACACTTATGTAGTTAGTAAACTTAGTCTTTCAAACTACCTAAAACACCGCTACAGTATGCAAACGTCATACCATAGAGTAGTGTCGGTAGGGGGGGGAGTAGACTGTGTATCCCTTCCTCTAGGCGCGCTTTTGTAAGAAGGGATACTGTACGCGCCTGGTAGGGGGATGACACTGAGCTAAGAGATAGAATAGAGTAATGTCAGTTCTACGTATGCAAACGTCATACCCTTCTATCTTTTAGCTAAGTGTCATCCCCTCTTACAAAAGCGCGCCTAGAGGGAGGGATAAACAGTCTACTCCCCTCTCTACCGACACTACTCTATACTCCGTAATGCTAGAGACTAAAGGCCTTTTCAGACGTTACAACTCTTGACTCAACTAGATGGGTCAAAAAAGTTGAGTCTATCAATTTTTAATTTGGTGACTCAACATGTCCAACTTCTGTTCACACGTTCCAACTAGTTTACTTAACTCAAGCCGACTCATCTAAATGAGTCAAAAGGTTGTATCGTCTGAATAGGCCTTTACTGAGAGATAGTTCGAGAACGACAAGCGAGAATTGACTACACTCGGTTTTGCACGTGCAGTTCATCTTCCTATTTAGTCTGTACTAAGCCTAAAAGCCTTTGACAGCGCCCCTGGCACTATGACGTTTCACCCACGTCACTTTAAAAGGGCTAACCGGCGCTGTTGGGGTGAAGTCCGCTCTTAGTTCAGGGGAAAAACACCCAGCTCTTGGCCATAAGAAATGGCGCCACCGTCGCGGTGGGCGGGTAAGCAATATGCTAACCAACAGTTTGACCCCCCCCCCTTCACCCCAACAGCTCCGGCCAGCATCTTTAAGACAAGCTCTCAGTAACCAGTGACAAACTTATGGAACATATCTGATGAACTTATGGTATAATGTTTTAAAAAGTGTGGAATCGTTTTGAAGATTAATGATAACACATTGACATTTTGTTAAGACAATGCGATGCTCAGAGTGACCACAGAATATTTCAAGACAAATTATATAGGAATTTCTATCAACAAAACGGATAAAATGAGAGGAAAATATGGCGTAAGTATTTTTCAGTAAAATTATAATAGCAGAAAATAATTTTATGGATAAGGCAAATTTGAATCATAGAAAAATAATTAAAATATGTAAAATATAAGAAACATTAGGGAAATATTTAAGGAAAATACGCGAAACATATTCTTGAGTAAAACTAAAATTGTAGAAAATATTTTTACGGAAAATTTAAATTTTAAGACCAATTAAATACCTGATTTTCTTTAGATTTTAATTTAAAAAAAAAAAGAAAAATAATTAAAGTACGTAAATCACAAGAAACATTAGGGAAATATTTTAAGAAAAATACGCGAAAAATATTACTTAGTAAAACTAAAATTGCAGAAGATAATTTTATGGAAATTTTTTTAAGACCAATTAAATATCCTATTTTTTTGGATTTTAATGTTAAGTCATAGAAAAATATGTAAATCACAGGAAACATTAGGGAAATGTGTTCACTAGTCTAAGATGGGCACACTATATACTTAAATTAATCATTGTAATCATTTTTAATTTATATTTTCTACCAAACCATTCCATCTTAGACTTTTGTCATCACGAACATTGAACTTGTGTAAGTTAAGGTTCATGCAAGGTACGTCAATTAATGATACTATAAGCTCCTACACACGCTCAACTAAGCCTACATCAAACAATAACTATACATAAATAATTAAAATTAAACTCACCAGAAGAATTTGTAGTTAATCGACCTTGGCTGGAATTCCTGGATATATTACCACCACCAGCAGATATTGGTGCGTGTGGTGGGGGTAAATTTTGATATGCCTGCTGTTGTGGCGGTGGTGCTTGTGTAATAGTTCCAGGACCAGAAGGCACGGAAGAATAAGAAGAATAAGGAGTATTGATGATTGGAGGTGGGGGCATTGGCCCCCCGCGTGGACCAAAGTTAGACTGTTGATCAGTCCAATTTGGGGCAGCTGCTGTTTGACTTGAGTTAGTCATAGGAGCACCATTCGCGCCAGGAACACCGTTAAAATTTGTCGGGGTATTATTGTTTTGCATTCTATAAGGTCCATTTTGTAATGGTCTCGAGATATCTCCGTTTATAACATTCATGGGAGGTTTTGCTGGAAATTGTCCATCCATTTTTGGGGGTCCCATTTGAAATTGAGGAGGCATCATTTGTGGGTTGGGAGGACCCATGGTGTTTTGTGGCGCACCAGGATTAAAACCAGGAGGGGGACCCATGGGAGGCATTCCAAATTGGTTTGGTTGGGCCATCATATACTTTCCTGTAAAGATAAAGGAACAATGTACTGGTTTAGTTGAATTTCTGATGAAATGAGGTCAAAGAACACTTGTTAGCGTAATTAACCTTGTAATATTTAGCGTACATGATCAATAAAATTCTTAATTAATGATTGGATACATGGATCAATGCCAAATTATATAAAAAAACATCTTGAAACTTTAGGCCTAATTTTTGTAGCTACAAATTGCAGGTGACGTGTAAGCCTTTTTAACTTTATAAGAGGTTAAAAATTGATCAGGAATTCAAGGATAAGGCTAAATTTAAAAGGTAGCCGAGATTAGATAGTAATTTGTTGGCGTACTAAAAGATCTACGAGGAAAAAGTGGCCTACTGCAGCCGCCTTTTTGGCAAAATCATGATAATCATCCCCATCTTCTATGGCCAAGGCTTAAGTTTAGAGAAGCTTAAGACGTATTTACCTTGTTTATGGAACTTTCACGATTAAAAAATTATAAATTTCTATAACTAAACTTTAAAATTCAATAGAAAATAACGTAACATTTAAAGTTTAAAAGGCATCGCGGCCCAAGGCCGATGAAAAATTATACACACGGTGTTCTCTCGCGTATTTTCGACGTCATCAGGGGCGCCCGTCACAAACTATACCGGAAGCTTAACAAGGCGCTTCCAACGGTCAAAGCCCATTGCTTCCAAAGCCCGTTTCTTCCAAAGCCAAAATCATTTGGAAGTAACGAGCCGGCTGGCTGGATCGTTACTTCCAAAATGACGCCCCCTGCAATACGATTGGTTAAAAACATATGGTAGTAGGAAAACTCCTAAGAAATGCCCCACCCAAATCTCCCGGTGCGTGGACAAATCTCCCGGTGCGTGGACATCTCCCGGTGCGTGGACAAATCTCCCGTTGCGTGGACATCTCCCGTTGCGTGGACATCTCCCGTTGCGTGGACAAATCTCCCGTTGCGTGGACATCTCCCGGTGCGTGGACAAATCTCCCGGTGCGTGGACATCTCCCGGTGCGTGGACAAATCTCCCGGTGCGTGGACAAATCTCCCGTTGCGTGGACAAATCTCCCGTTGCGTGGACAAATCTTCCGTTGCGTGGACAAATCTCCCGTTGCGTGGACATCTCCCGTTGCGTGGACATCTCCCGTTGCGTGGACAAATCTCCCGTTGCGTGGACAAATCTCCCGTTGCGTGGACAAATCTCCCGGTGCGTGGACAAATCTCCCGGTGCGTGGACAAATATCCCGGTGCGTGGACAAATATCCCGGTGGGTGGACAAATCTCCCGGTGCGTGGACAAATCTCCCGTTGCGTGGACAAATCTCCCGTTGCGTGGACAAATCTCCCGTTGCGTGGACAAATCTCCCGTTGCGTGGACAAATATCCCGGTACGTGGACAAATATCCCGGTGCGTGGACAAATATCCCGGTGCGTGGACAAATATCCCGGTGCGTGGACAAATCTCCCGGTGCGTGGACATCTCCCGGTGCGTGGACAAATCTCCCGGTGCGTGGACATCTCCCGGTGCGTGGACAAATATCCCGGTGCGTGGACAAATCTCCCGTTGCGTGGACAAATCTCCCGTTGCGTGGACAAATCTCCCGTTGCGTGGACAAATCTCCCGGTGCGTGGACAAATCTCCCGGTGCGTGGACAAATCTCCCGTTGCGTGGACAAATCTCCCGGTGCGTGGACAAATCTCCCGGTGCGTGGACAAATCTCCCGGTGCGTGGACAAATCTCCCGTTGCGTGGACAAATCTCCCGGTGCGTGGACAAATCTCCCGTTGCGTGGACAAATCTCCCGGTGCGTGGACAAATCTCCCGGTGCGTGGACAAATCTCCCGTTGCGTGGACAAATCTCCCGTTGCGTGGACATCTCCCGGTGCGTGGACAAATCTCCCGGTGCGTGGACAAATCTCCCGGTGCGTGGACATCTCCCGGTGCGTGGACAAATCTATACGTTTGAAACTTTGGGGCTTTTTTGTTGAAGAAGGTTTAAGAGGATGGCGCCACCTTTACTTTATTATATAATTATTAATATAATATAATATAATAATATAATTATAATATTATATATAATATAATAATATAATTATAATATTATATATAATATAATAATATAATTATAATATTATATATAATATAATAATATAATTATTTAATATAAAGCGCGAAATATTAAATGCATTCTTAATATCAATGTTCCTGATTGTTGGCAATTATTATTATTATTATCATCATAACGTTAACGATAAATGGTGTTTGAATAGTAACATTAAAATTATTAATTTCATTAATTATTAATTTCATGACTATTTGCTTAAAGAAATGACAAAAGTTTAGCTTACTTACCATATTAAAATATTTCCATCAAGTTTAAAGCATGATGTAATGTTCTAAAAGCCCGATTCCTTTTTTTATCTTAAAATAATGTTAAAAATTTTTAATTTCCATCCTAAAAATCGTTAACATTTGGGCTGTATTCCAAAGGTTGCAATTAAATCTTAAAAGCTGAATCTCCTAATCCCATGAAGGGTTTGAAAAGGTAAGGATTTTATAAGAAAATACATTTTCACGAATTATTTTTGTGCTATTTCATAATTATAGAAGTTACTCAAAGAATGAAATTTTAACGTCGGATCTGCTTTATGTTTTTTATACTTATAATAATTTATTACGTACCCAAAAGGTAGGCTGGGTTTGAAAAAATATTCACCAATTATTTTTGTGATATATCAAAATTATAGAAGCTACTCAAATAATGACAGTTTCTTCAAACGTAATATTTTCTTTGTTTTTTTATTTTTTTTTTTTACAGTTCTAATCATTTATTAATTTTCAAAAAGGTACGATTTAAAAACAGTTCACCAATTATTTCTGTGATATTTACAAATTATAGAAGTTACTCAAAGACTGACTTTTTTTAAACGTTACATTTTCCATGTTAACAACATCCGATCTGCTTTGTTTTTTTACAGGTATAATCAATCATAACGTTTCAAAAAGGTACGATTTAAAAACAGTTCAATTATTTTTGTGATCTTTACAAATTATAGAAGTTACTCAAAGAATTACTTTTTTTACCGCCTCCCCTCTTCGCTTTGATTCGTACTGAGTTTAATATAAAGCACTAAATGTGAAATGTAGTATTCATAAAATACATGTATATTAAAATGTCTGTAACTCGTGTTCTTACTTGTTTTCAATTATTACTAACAACAATAATTGGTGTATGAATATTAGCATTAAAAACTGCAATTATTAAAGTGATGACTATTTTCATTAAAAATACAGCAATAATCATTAATTATGTATAAAATAGTTTCGTTTAACAAAAACCATAAACTATTTTAGTGCATTTATAACATTGTAATTGCTTTAAGAAAAGTATTGTTCCAACAATTTTCAAGCCCAGACCATTAACTAAGCCAAAGACGACTTCCGAAATTCGCCAAAACCACCTCTGATAGATCAAAACCAAATTTGCTTATATTTCAATTTTAAAAATATTGTTTCTCTACTAAATAGATTTGCAAAATCTTCTTGTACCATTCTATAGTGTGACGTGCAATATAGATATCAGGAACAGTACCCTCTTACTTTTATATAATATTTAATTTTTTTTAATTAATTTATGGCGGTTGAGGATGTAATATTTAAATATTTTCTAAAAGGTCAATGTACATTAGAACCTTGAATAGTTGCGAGTTTTGTCCGAATCGGAACGACCTCTGATAGGACAAAACCAAAGTTGCTTATATTTCAATTTACGCTAATTGAAATTGGACATAAGGTTCGTGATCATTTACGTAATAATCCTTGAAAGGGTCATTCTTGCTGATGTCCGCGTTTTAAGGCACAGATTTGGTGTCATTCATGGCCCTTGTGGATATAGTATTTAAATGTTTTTTAAAAGTTCTACGCGTGTCATGTGCAATATAGATATCTATAACACTACCCTCTTACTTTTACATAATATTTAATTTTTTTAATATACTTCCTCTTCATTTATGGCCGTTGAGGATTGTTTGTGGTAGGTATGAAAAACTAGGGAAATTACTTTCTCATAGTCGTGAACAACAGGATAAAACTGAGATTGTGGAAAACCTTGCATTTTAAAAGGGAAATGTTAAATTGTGGGAATATATTTGTGTGATGTGTTTCAATTAGTATTCATTGAGTACCTTATATCTTGTCAAGTTTCCCCGGAAATATCGGTTTACATGGAGCCGATATTGGCTGATACCTATATGAAAAAGATAGGCCGATATATCGGTGCATCCCTAATATGAAGTAAATTTTTACAAATTTTTGATTTTAAATTGTGCTGTTTCTTAGTAAATTAAATTAATATTGAAAATTTGAATTGGAAAAACTAAAGGTTGCAAAAACTACCCCAAAATAAATATCCTACTAATTATTAATTAATATAAGCCTAATTAAAATAAGTAAAAGTGAAAAACCGTTCTAACGGTCTAAAAATCACAATTATAACTCTATACTACACATTAAAACATAATTAACAATATGCCGCCAAAAAACCTAGGTTAAAATTAATTAAACTAATTTTTAACGCCTTATAGGTAATGTGTTTTGAATTATAGTCAGTTAAGAGTAATCTTCGCCTATAGTGCGAGGGGGCCATGCAAACCAGTCATACAGCAATCCCTATAAGCCGCCATCCTTTCCCCCATTTTTCGGGGTTATTACAGATTTTTCGGCGTTATTACACATTTTTCGCGGTAAGGAAAAATCTGTAATAACGCCGAAAAATGGGGGGAAAGGAGGAAGCGCTACAGATATTGCCGTAAGACTGGTTTTTTTCATGCCCCCTTCTCACTAAAGGCGAAGTTTTCTTAACTGACTATAATTCAAAACACATTATGATTATTAGGCGTTAAAAGTTAGTTTAATTAATTTTAACCTAGGGTTTTTTTTGGGCTGGATATTGTTAATTACGTTTTATAGTGTAGTATGGAGTTATAATTGTGATTTTAGACCGTTATAACGGGTTTTCACGCTCACTTATTTTAATTAGGCTTTAATCTTCATTCAGTATTTACTATCTTTTTAATTGTAAAGCCTATCATTTCTACTATACGTGGTTTAAAGTATAAAATCAATTCAGTTTTGATTTTTGTTATTTGTTATCAGTCACCAGTGTAATTTAAAATTAATTTTTACTATTGTTTGTTTGTTAGTTTTGTTTCTTGCAGTGTTTTGATTTTTGCTAATGATTTTTCAATTGCAATTTCGCCCTTTATTAAATTTAATAGATCGTTAATAAAAGTTTAATTCAAGTTTGAAAAATCAGATTAATTTCACTTTCGAGAGCGTAGGACTAGCAGTTTCCGAACTATCGACCACCGATCGTCGAAAGCTGGAAATCGAATTATGCCAATTATATGAATATTTTGAAAATATCTTGACGCCAAATTGAATAGTTTTTAACACCGAATTCAATGCCATTAACCGCTTTAAGATAGAGTCAGTAGTTGGACCAGAATCAGACGAATAGGGCTTTTCAAGTTCTTCAAAATGGCAGGAAAAACATGGGGACACCAGAAAGTAACAGGAATCGATCAAAAGTAGAATTTAAGTCAGTTAGGTTGAACTTAAAAATAGGGATCACCGTAATCAGTGGAACAACTAATCAACCGCTAGTATTAGGATCTTGCGATTACTTTTATTCGATTACTAACAGTTTTTTACGTCAGAATTGGATAGTTTCATTCAAATTTATTGCTATTTTAATGCCAAAAATGTGTTTGAAAGACGAAATATTAACTGTTATAAGCTGTCTTTTCGGACGTTTAATTGCATAATTAAACATTCGTAGTTGATGCACTTCCTTAAATAATTAAGCTAATTACAGTTAGAAACCGAAAATAACCGAAAAACTAAATTTTGTAAAAGTGGTCTTCGACTTCAGCTTTCAACCTAGTGTTACACCCCTAAATACTTCATACGTTTGCAAGGTTAAGATTCCCTGGATTTAATTTTTACGTTTTTCGTTAATTACGTCTCGTAATAAAAGTAATTTAAGAAGAAAAAATATTTTTCCTCACTAATTTTAGGATTAGGAAGTCGAAATAAAAATTTATTTTGAAGTCGTACAATGATATTTTTTTCACCTACTTAATTTCATACTATTTTGCATATCGCCATTCGATTCATTAGCTTAAACTACTGCAAAATAAATATCCTATTAATTATTATAAGCCTAATTAAATAAAACGTGAAAACCATTCTAACGGTCTAAAAATCACAATTATAACTATATCCTACATTTTAAAACCTTATCAACAATATCTCGCCCGAAAAACCGAGGTTAAAATTAATTAAAATAATTATTAACGCTTAATAATGTGTTTTGAATTATATTCAGTTAAGAAATCTGGAAATATTCGCCTTAAGTGAGAGGGGGCATGAAAATAACAAGTCATACAGCAATATCTATGACCCGTCACATTTCCCCCATTTTCGGCGTTATTACACATTTTTCGGCATTATTACAGATTTTTCGTTGTAAGGATAAATGTGTAATAACGCCGAAAATGGGGAAAAGGATGAGGCGTCCTAGGGATTGCTGTAAGGGATTCATGCCCCATTCTCAGTCACAAAGCCCGAAGCTGTGGATGGTTGCCAGTTGTGCTTGGTCGACCGATAAATCTTCAGCGGACGTTGAAACCCTAATTTTTGAATTTTGATTCGCGAAGGTTGGTAATTAATTTCTAATTATTTTCCTAGATTAGTCTATATTTTCAGGTGAAATTCAAATCTCCAACGGACGTTGAAACACTCGTTCATGGATCGCGAAGGTTGGTAATTAATTTCTAATTATTTTCCTAGATTAGTCTATATTTTCAGGGGAAATTCAAATCTCCAACGGACATTGAAACACTCCTTCATGGTTCGCGAAGGTTGGTAATTAATTTCTAATTATTTTCCTAGATTAGTCTATATTTTCAGGGGAAAATCTCCAACGGACATTGAAACACTCGTTCATGGATCGCGAAGGTTGGTAATTAATTTCTAATTATTTTCCTAGATTAGTCTATATTTTCAGGTGAAATTCAAATCTCCAACGGACGTTGAAACACTCGTTCATGGATCGCGAAGGTTGGTAATTAATTTCTAATTATTTTCCTAGATTAGTCTATATTTTCAGGGGAAATTCAAATCTCCAACGGACATTGAAACACTCCTTCATGGTTCGCGAAGGTTGGTAATTAATTTCTAATTATTTTCCTAGATTAGTCTATATTTTCAGGGGAAAATCTCCAACGGACATTGAAACACTCCTTCATGGATCGCGAAGGTTGGTAATTAATTTCTAATTATTTTCCTAGATTAGTCTATATTTTCAGGTGAAATTCAAATCTCCAACGGACATTGAAACACTCGTTCATGGATCGCGAAGGTTGGTAATTAATTTCTAATTATTTTCCTAGATTAGTCTATATTTTCAGGGGAAATTCAAATCTCCAACGGACATTGAAACACTCCTTCATGGTTCGCGAAGGTTGGTAATTAATTTCTAATTATTTTCCTAGATTAGTCTATATTTTCAGGGGAAAATCTCCAACGGACATTGAAACACTCGTTCATGGATCGCGAAGGTTGGTAATTAATTTCTAATTATTTTCCTAGATTAGTCTATATTTTCAGGTGAAATTCAAATCTCCAACGGACGTTGAAACACTCGTTCATGGATCGCGAAGGTTGGTAATTAATTTCTAATTATTTTCCTAGATTAGTCTATATTTTCAGGGGAAATTCAAATCTCCAACGGACATTGAAACACTCCTTCATGGTTCGCGAAGGTTGGTAATTAATTTCTAATTATTTTCCTAGATTAGTCTATATTTTCAGGGGAAAATCTCCAACGGACATTGAAACACTCCTTCATGGATCGCGAAGGTTGGTAATTAATTTCTAATTATTTTCCTAGATTAGTCTATATTTTCAGGTGAAATTCAAATCTCCAACGGACATTGAAACACTCGTTCATGGATCGCGAAGGTTGGTAATTAATTTCTAATTATTTTCCTAGATTAGTCTATATTTTCAGGTGAAATTCAAATCTCCAACGGACGTTGAAACACTCGTTCATGGATCGCGAAGGTTGGTAATTAATTTCTAATTATTTTCCTAGATTAGTCTATATTTTCAGGGGAAATTCAAATCTCCAACGGACATTGAAACACTCCTTCATGGTTCGCGAAGGTTGGTAATTAATTTCTAATTATTTTCCTAGATTAGTCTATATTTTCAGGGGAAAATCTCCAACGGACATTGAAACACTCGTTCATGGATCGCGAAGGTTGGTAATTAATTTCTAATTATTTTCCTAGATTAGTCTATATTTTCAGGTGAAATTCAAATCTCCAACGGACGTTGAAACACTCGTTCATGGATCGCGAAGGTTGGTAATTAATTTCTAATTATTTTCCTAGATTAGTCTATATTTTCAGGGGAAATTCAAATCTCCAACGGACATTGAAACACTCCTTCATGGTTCGCGAAGGTTGGTAATTAATTTCTAATTATTTTCCTAGATTAGTCTATATTTTCAGGGGAAAATCTCCAACGGACATTGAAACACTCGTTCATGGATCGCGAAGGTTGGTAATTAATTTCTAATTATTTTCCTAGATTAGTCTATATTTTCAGGTGAAATTCAAATCTCCAACGGACGTTGAAACACTCGTTCATGGATCGCGAAGGTTGGTAATTAATTTCTAATTATTTTCCTAGATTAGTCTATATTTTCAGGGGAAATTCAAATCTCCAACGGACATTGAAACACTCCTTCATGGTTCGCGAAGGTTGGTAATTAATTTCTAATTATTTTCCTAGATTAGTCTATATTTTCAGGGGAAAATCTCCAACGGACATTGAAACACTCCTTCATGGATCGCGAAGGTTGGTAATTAATTTCTAATTATTTTCCTAGATTAGTCTATATTTTCAGGTGAAATTCAAATCTCCAACGGACATTGAAACACTCGTTCATGGATCGCGAAGGTTGGTAATTAATTTCTAATTATTTTCCTAGATTAGTCTATATTTTCAGGTGAAATTCAAATCTCCAACGGACGTTGAAACACTCGTTCATGGATCGCGAAGGTTGGTAATTAATTTCTAATTATTTTCCTAGATTAGTCTATATTTTCAGGGGAAATTCAAATCTCCAACGGACATTGAAACACTCCTTCATGGTTCGCGAAGGTTGGTAATTAATTTCTAATTATTTTCCTAGATTAGTCTATATTTTCAGGGGAAAATCTCCAACGGACATTGAAACACTCGTTCATGGATCGCGAAGGTTGGTAATTAATTTCTAATTATTTTCCTAGATTAGTCTATATTTTCAGGTGAAATTCAAATCTCCAACGGACGTTGAAACACTCGTTCATGGATCGCGAAGGTTGGTAATTAATTTCTAATTATTTTCCTAGATTAGTCTATATTTACAGGTTAAATTCAAATCTTCAACGGACGTTGGAACACTCGTTCATGGTTCGCGAAGGTTGGTAATTTCTAATTATTTTCCTAGATTAGTCTATATTTACAGGTTAAATTCAAATCTTCAACGGACGTTGAAACAATCGTTCATGGTTCGCGAAGGTTGGTAATTCCTAATTATTTTCCTAGATAAGTATATATTTACAGGCTAAATTCAAATCTTCAACGGACGTTGAAACAATCGTTCATGGTTCGCGAAGGTTGGTAATTAATTCCTAATTATTTTCCTAGATAAGTATATATTTACAGGCTAAATTCAAATCTTCAACGGACGTTGAAACAATCGTTCATGGTTCGCGAAGGTTGGTAATTAATTCCTAATTATTTTCCTAGATAAGTATATATTTACAGGCTAAATTCAAATCTTCAACGGACGTTGAAACAATCGTTCATGGTTCGCGAAGGTTGGTAATTAATTCCTAATTATTTTCCTAGATAAGTATATATTTACAGGCTAAATTCAAATCTTCAACGGACGTTGAAACAATCGTTCATGGTTCGCGAAGGTTGGTAATTAATTCCTAATTATTTTCCTAGATAAGTATATATTTACAGGTTAAATTCAAATCTTCAACGGACGTTGAAACACTCGTTCTTGGTTCGCGAAGGTTGGTAATTAATTCCTAATTATTTTCCTAGATTAGTATATATTTACAGGTTAAATTCAAATTTTAAATGGATGTTGGAACACTATCATTCATGATTAGTAGAGGTACTTTCATAATTTATCCATAATACAGAGCTTCGTATCTTTTTTCTTGAAAAAATGTGTTCTTCTTGTTGCTACCATTAAAGTGAATCATAATACCGCTGAAAATAAACCTGTAAACCTGTTTTAATAAAAATTTCTCTATGTGGTTTGCCCCCAAGATCGCGAAGGAAAGTGGGGAAAACATTTAGGCCGAAAGAACAACTCGCGTACTTTAATCTTATTTTGTTATTTCAGTTAAGGTTATCTATAGTTACCCAAAAATAAACCTGTTGTTTTCGATTAATTTCACGTTAAATATGGTTATTTAAGTTGAAATTAACGGCTTATCTTCTTTTACTAGTGTTATTTCAGTTTATTATACGTGTTTGAACAAGAAATTCTCCTCAACTGCAAACTTTAGAGGAGTGAGTCCGAGTGACTGTTTGACTTTTGCGGAACAATCACTACTTTGCCCCAAAACTTTTAAATATCGCGGCTTTTCAATGGCTCTCTTTTAAAAATGGGAAAAAGGCTTTTAAAGGGAGGGTGAAGTAGAAAATCTACTGATTTTTTATCGATTCTTCAACTAATTATAGGACCAGTCTGCATAGTGAAACATTCAGGAAATACCAACTCCGAATGATTTTAAAATTCAAATTAGGTTCAGATTTTAAGGATAATTTTAAAGAAGGTCCTCCTACCAATCGCGTAACGCCCTGCCTTTTTGTTAACAAAATTCTCGTGGCACGTTCCGTGTTGAATGAAATTTATCACGAGATTTGATAAAATTCGCGCGCGACGTGATAATCGTGACGTGAGACATGGAGCGTGCCACGAGAATTTTGTTAACAAAAAGGCAGGGCGTTACGCGATTGGTCGGCAGTCCTTGTTTAAAATTATCCTTAAAATCTGAACCTAATTTGAATTTTAAAATCATTCGAAAGTATTTCCTGAATGTTTGACTATGCAGACTGGTCTTAAAATTGGTAGAAGAATCGATAAAAAATCACTTGATTTTCTACTTCACCCTCCCTTTAAATGACAATTTAATTAGTCGTAAGAATTAAACAGGAAAATGGAGGCTGGGTGAAATATAAGTGTAATTTTAATTTTAATTTGTTAGTTTAATTATAAGGTATCCATGAATTTACCCAAAACATTCGTGTTTTGGGTTAATTTCACATTAATTATACTTGATTAAGTCTAATTTAGCGGCTTATCATGTTTATCTAGTGTGGATTTAGATTATAATACAAGTTTCAATAAAATATTAACTTTAATTGCAATTACCCTAAAATTTTAATGTATGCGCTTTTGATGTATTTTAACGACCATTATTATTTTTGATCATTATTTTGAAAGTGAAATAGGAAACTTATTTTTAATTTTCTTTTTCTGGTTTTTTATGGAGCTAGGGCGCAGGCCATAACAGCTCCTTGAGGCATATTTAAATTAGACTATAATAGTATCGAGAAAAACAGTGACATAGCGAATAAATTAATTTAATTAGTGACTTAATTAGTTAAATAATTGACATTTTCCAAAACTGTCTCGGTTAACCACTAGCGTAGGTGTAACTGCGCGTGTATGCAAAATTTTATGCAATTTAAACCATAGAAAGACAAGATATATTGAAATTAGTAACTTTAAATTTAATGTCATTTAACTTAATGTAATTTCAAAAATAAAAGTTTTTCACAATTTTGTTGTAATCTTTGAAATGTTGTCTTTCGGTTTGTAAAGTCTTGAAATTTTTAAATTGAAACACTTGCTTGGAAATGAGCAGAAACTAAAGGCATATGAACAACCCCTCCCCCCTTCCCAAGTTGGCTTTAGCTCGACCTTAACGAGATGAGGTCGCCAAATCGGGGAGCAATATTTGCTGAAGCCAGAGGGGCCGGAATGGACCCGTCAGGAAGTTTTAGGGAGGGACCGGAGTTTGGGGGTTTAAGCCTAAACTACTGTGGCTGTACGAAAAACTTGTGATGTTTTAAACTTAATTTGAGCGTGGTTCGTTAGAGTGGATTAAGCTTAAAATTTATTTGAATTTTTTACCCTAATTGCAATGTTTAGTGAAGTTTAATATTTTTTCCACATATTCAGTTTTTAACCCAAAACTTTTGAATTTCGCGGCAATTATTGTACTTTAAAGATAGTTTAAATTAAGTGTGAAATAGAAAATATTGGGCTTTACCAATGGCTTGGGTATATAGTTTTAATCATAATTGAAGAGTTTATTTTATTTTAGCTTTTATCCAAAAAATGTATATTTTGGTTTAATTTTACGTTAATTATATTTAATTGAGTTAAAATTACGTAGGACTGTGTTTTGGCAGTGTACATTTAGGTTATAAAATGAGTTTAAATGTATACTACACCTTAATTGCAAATATAGTGGAGTTTTCCATTCTCATTTTACGCTTAAGTTTTGAATTTCGCGCCTATTAAGGTACTTTGGAGATAATTTAAATTAGCTTAAGTGTGAAAAGAAAACACGGGGCTTTACCAACGGCTTGGGTACATACAATCTTAATCAAGAACATCATTTAAGAGTCATCTGAGTTTTCATCCAAAAAAAATGTATAATTTGCTTTAATTTCACGTTAATTACACTTAATTACGTTGAAATTAACTTGCGTTCAATTTTTATCATATCCTGTGCCAGGTTTGTGCTAACATAAAGATTATCTATACAATATGTTAATGAATGATGTTATTCTATAGTTTAGCTTGAATACCAGTAATTAAATCAAATACCTATACAATTCATAGCAATTTAAACCAATAAACAAACGGCAATGTGGACTGTTGAAATAGCAAACAACGAAACCCTCCGTTTCTAACGTGGTTACATTGAGAGAATCTGAGATGTAAACATAAAAATTATTTGACAAATTAAATTATATAACGACACAGTCCTCCTGGATTAACCAGCACAACTGTTACTTATGAGAAGTGCCATACTTACGTAACATATCTTATAAAATTATGCCGTTTATCATTAATGTAAACTGGAGATGACATATTTTGTGCTTAATAACGATAGGAATAATTGCTAACAATTACGAACACGAGTTACAGGCATAGTAATATAATTTTATACAAACGCTATTTATAACGGCGTTTAATATTTCACGCCCTACCGAGAGAAATGTCCACGCACCGGGAGATTTGTCCACGCAACGGGAGATTTGTCCACGCAACGGGAGATTTGTCCACGCAACGGGAGATTTGTCCACGCAACGGGAGATTTGTCCACGCAACGGGAGATGTCCACGCACCGGGAGATTTGTCCACGCACCGGGATATTTGTCCACGCACCGGGATATTTGTCCACGTACCGGGAGATTTCTCCACGCAACGGGAGATGTCCACGCACTGGGAGATTTGTCCACGCAACGGGAGATTTGTCCACGCAACGGGAGATTTGTCCACGCACCGGGAGATGTCCACGCACCGGGAGATTTGTCCACGCACCGGGAGATTCGTCCACGCACCGGGAGATTTGTCCACGCAACGGGAGATTTGTCCACGCAACGGGAGATTTGTCCACGCACCGGGAGATTTCCACGCACCGGGAGATTTGTCCACGCACCGGGAGATTTGTCCACGCACCGGGAGATTTGTCCACGCAACGGGAGATTTGTCCACGCAACGGGAGATTTGTCCACGCACCGGGAGATGTCCACGCACCGGGAGATTTGTCCACGCACCGGGAGATTTGTCCACGCACCGGGAGATTTGTCCACGCACCGGGAGATTTGTCCACGCACCGGGAGATTTGTCCACGCACCGGGAGATGTCCACGCACCGGGAGATTTGTCCACGCACCGGGAGATTTGTCCACGCACCGGGAGATTTGTCCACGCACCGGGATATTTGTCCACGTACCGGGAGATTTCTCCACGCAACGGGAGATGTCCACGCACAGGGAGATTTGTCCACGCAACGGGAGATTTGTCCACGCAACGGGAGATTTGTCCACGCACCGGGAGATGTCCACGCACCGGGAGATTTGTCCACGCACCGGGAGATTTGTCCACGCACCGGGAGATTTGTCCACGCAACGGGAGATTTGTCCACGCAACGGGAGATTTGTCCACGCACCGGGAGATTTCCACGCACCGGGAGATTTGTCCACGCACCGGGAGATTTGTCCACGCAACGGGAGATTTGTCCACGCAACGGGAGATTTGTCCACGCAACGGGAGATTTGTCCACGCACCGGGAGATGTCCACGCACCGGGAGATTTGTCCACGCACCGGGAGATTTGTCCACGCACCGGGAGATTTGTCCACGCAACGGGAGATTTGTCCACGCAACGGGAGATTTGTCCACGCACCGGGAGATGTCCACGCACCGGGAGATTTGTCCACGCACCGGGAGATTTGTCCACGCACCGGGAGATTTGTCCACGCACCGGGAGATTTGTCCACGCACCGGGAGATGTCCACGCACCGGGAGATTTGTCCACGCGCCGGGAGATTTGTCCACGCACCGGGAGATTTGTCCACGCAACGGGAGATTTGTCCACGCAACGGGAGATTTGTCCACGCACCGGGAGATGTCCACGCACCGGGAGATGTCCACGCACCAGGAGATTTGTCCACGCACCGGGAGATTTGTCCACGCAACGGGAGATTTGTCCACGCACCGGGAGATTTGTCCACGCAACGGGAGATTTGTCCACGCAACGGGAGATTTGTCCACGCACCGGGAGATTTGTCCACGCACCGGGAGATTTGTCCACGCAACGGGAGATTTGTCCACGCACCGGGAGATTTGTCCACGCACCGGGAGATTTCCACGCACCGGGAGATTTGTCCACGCACCGGGAGATTTGTCCACGCACCGGGAGATTTGTCCACGCAACGGGAGATTTGTCCACGCAACGGGAGATTTGTCCACGCACCGGGAGATGTCCACGCACCGGGAGATTTGTCCACGCACCGGGAGATTTGTCCACGCACCGGGAGATTTGTCCACGCACCGGGAGATTTGTCCACGCACCGGGAGATTTGTCCACGCACCGGGAGATGTCCACGCACCGGGAGATTTGTCCACGCACCGGGAGATTTGTCCACGCACCGGGAGATTTGTCCACGCACCGGGATATTTGTCCACGTACCGGGAGATTTCTCCACGCAACGGGAGATGTCCACGCACAGGGAGATTTGTCCACGCAACGGGAGATTTGTCCACGCAACGGGAGATTTGTCCACGCACCGGGAGATGTCCACGCACCGGGAGATTTGTCCACGCACCGGGAGATTTGTCCACGCACCGGGAGATTTGTCCACGCAACGGGAGATTTGTCCACGCAACGGGAGATTTGTCCACGCACCGGGAGATTTCCACGCACCGGGAGATTTGTCCACGCACCGGGAGATTTGTCCACGCAACGGGAGATTTGTCCACGCAACGGGAGATTTGTCCACGCAACGGGAGATTTGTCCACGCACCGGGAGATGTCCACGCACCGGGAGATTTGTCCACGCACCGGGAGATTTGTCCACGCACCGGGAGATTTGTCCACGCAACGGGAGATTTGTCCACGCAACGGGAGATTTGTCCACGCACCGGGAGATGTCCACGCACCGGGAGATTTGTCCACGCACCGGGAGATTTGTCCACGCACCGGGAGATTTGTCCACGCACCGGGAGATTTGTCCACGCACCGGGAGATGTCCACGCACCGGGAGATTTGTCCACGCGCCGGGAGATTTGTCCACGCACCGGGAGATTTGTCCACGCAACGGGAGATTTGTCCACGCAACGGGAGATTTGTCCACGCACCGGGAGATGTCCACGCACCGGGAGATGTCCACGCACCAGGAGATTTGTCCACGCACCGGGAGATTTGTCCACGCAACGGGAGATTTGTCCACGCACCGGGAGATTTGTCCACGCAACGGGAGATTTGTCCACGCAACGGGAGATTTGTCCACGCACCGGGAGATTTGTCCACGCACCGGGAGATTTGTCCACGCAACGGGAGATTTGTCCACGCACCGGGAGATTTGTCCACGCACCGGGAGATTTGTCCACGCAACGGGAGATTTGTCCACGCACCGGGAGATTTGTCCACGCACCGGGATATTTGTCCACGCACCGGGAGATTTGTCCACGCAACGGGAGATTTGTCCACGCACCGGGAGATTTGTCCACGCACCGGGAGATTTGGGTGGAGCTTAAACTATTTTCCTACTACAAATCCTATGTTTCCTACTATATTTTGGAAGAAACGACCTTTGGAAGCAACGATCTTTGGAAGCAACGGGCTTTGGAAGCAACGAGCTTTGGAACAAACGGGTTTTGGAAGTAATGATAGCCACCCGCTTCCAACGTGGCAAGACTTCCGGTTTTTGAAAAGCCGGCAATATCACGCGTTTAGCGCCATCTATATCTAGTATCTAAAAAGTATTTAATCCTAATTTAAATACTTTAAATTAAAAAATAAATACTATAATAAATTAAAGTATACCTTACGTAGAAATAAAATTACTTAATCTAATATTAATTATAGTATAATTTTAAAAAAGTTAACAGACAGACAAAGTATCAAAACACACAGGTTATTAATTAGCAAAAGTTCATATTAGCCAAAAAACTCCATATATTTTAATATTTAGTAGAAAAATTAAACTACGCCAATTTATTTTTTATTGTCACTAAGATATTTTCATCAATTCTAATTATAGTTAACATGTTAACTACGCCAAAATTTCGTAAGCCGCTAAAAAAAATCCCAATGAAAACCTGTCCTGTATTAACAGCATTATGTATTGACGTACGCTGGTTAAACCTATGGATAAACCCAAATAGACACCATATCTATGTAGACACCTACTTAACCCTTTCCCCTCCCCCACCCCAAAATTCTGTACGTTTATAGAATTCTAGTTCTACTAAAGAACGGCCCTATAAGCGTAACTAATCTGAAATTTCGTGCGTGTATTGTTGAAATGTACGAAATTTTGCGGGAATAAAACCCTTGGGGGTCCGGGAAGCCCCTCAGTACTTGGGGGGACATTGACGTCAAGTGAGAGACGTCGTCAAGATTGCAAACCAAAAGGAAACCCCAAAAAGTAACTCATGAATTCTATTGAAAATAGCCCTACAACTTCGAAAACAATCAAAGACAATTATTTCCGAAATCACAAAGAGAAGGAAATAATATACACAGGTGATTTCACCTTTGACCTCTTATGAAGTTCCCATTACGACATAATAGGACCCCTCGATATTAAATAGCCAAATTAATATTGTCCAAAAAAAGCGGATGGCCTTCAACTTTGAACTTAATTTCTCGACTGCCAAAGTTTTCCTTTTAAAGATTACGATCTTAAATCAAAAATCAACCATCTTTGAAATAAAAACGATTAACTCATACAATTTGTCAATCTAGCTCTTGCGCAAATAATAATCATAAAACATTGTGATGTAAATAAATTTTAACCAGGATTTCATCTTAGTGAAAGTCGCTTGACCTCGTGACCTCTAAATTATCTTGCCATTGAAGAATTAACGAGGACGTAAATTGTTGGGTTGACAAAAATATTATATTGTAAGAAAAAAATAAATAAAATTCCAAGAACGAAGATAAATAAGGAATAAATAAAGTAAAATATTTAAAATTGAATGCATTAATTCAGAGACACATTCCTCGAAGAAACCTTCCAAGGTTTTTACTACTGTATCTTATAAATTAACTAGAATATTTTTTTAATTAGCTAGAACGATCATAATTTTCCTTATAAATTTAATAACATATATACTCTGTTTCACTGCCAAAATACATTGTAATTGAGTTACAAACGGGCTAATTAGGCTAAAGTTTAGTTCTTTTGGAGACAGCGCGAACTTAATTTTTTAAATATGGTTACTAATTGTAAGGAAATTTATATAATTAAGGAATTTTATTAGAGTATGGTAATATTAAAGATGGTTTAGAGCAGTCTGGGAAATAGCACACTTCCTCTGGTCCAAAAGCGGTTTATTAATTGCTTGGACTAGTTTTTAAATTCAAAAAGTGGGGGTTACTCTTCCTCTGGACCAGTTTATTAAATGCTTGGACCAGTCTTTAAATTCAATAAGTCAAGATGAGGGGGTTACTGTTTCTCAGGACCAGTTTATTAATTGCTTGGACCAGTCTTTAAATTAAATAAGTGCGGGTTACTGTTCTTCTGGACCAGTTTAATAATTTCGAATCTATAGTACACCTAAAGGGGACCAGTAATAAGGACCATTTTATTATATTGGACTAGTTTAAAAAAATTCTTATTTATTTATTTAAGACTGGTTTAGAGGGAGGGGGTATTCGCGTGGCGTCCCTTAAGTGAGTGTCCCCTCGGTTCGGAATTAACTGTTAATTTTTACAAACACGTATAAAACTATTCAAAGGTCGAAAAACATTATTATTTTCATTTTTTTTAAACTACATTCTTTTGATAATACTTATTATTAAGTGGTTGATTCGAAACTAACCCCTTAACCCTAATATACGACAATGCTACTTAATTTTAAAATTTAGAGGGTCTTCAATCGTAAAATGATTGTGGATTATCGGAGTCGCAAAAATTACCCTTTTCGTGGAATTTTCTATTTATTTAAAGATTTTGAAGAAGAGCCCCTTTAATCGAGATGGTTTTGCGCTGCTGTAGCATCTTTTCTTTAAAGCTGAATTTGCTGGACTTTAGTCATACGATGTTGTTATTTTGCACTTAATTTTGATAAGATTGAAGTGCAGTAGCTAAAACTTCAAATTCGTTTTCACTTTTTCTATAATAGACCGATTTTTCAAACCGATTTTATAAATTAAAAAAGGCAATTAATAAATGACAAAAATAATGGGGCTTTTTCCCTTTCATTAAGTAGAATTTAACTGCGCGTGATTATATCCTACCTTATGTTAAAAAAAGCCCATTAAAATTTATTGATATTTAAATTCATTTTCATTTTAGTTCCTTGATAGCTATAATTATTTTTAAACATTTAAAACTGATGCCAAGTATGCGTAATTATTTTTAATCGTTTCTATTTTTATTGATAGTGTCCACTAAAGGGGTTAGAGAAATTTCCACCCCCGTTTCTTAACTTTAACCACGCTTCAGGGTTGCCAGACATTTGTCAGATTAACCCGAATGATCTGAATCGAACCAGAACTAAAGCTTTTCAGTTTATTGTAGCTTAAAGGAGGGATGTTGATGGAGCGGTAACCTTCATATCTATGAAGTGTTGCACGTGGAAAATAAGATATCAACGCCACGTGAAAAATATTTAATAAAAAAATATGTGAAAAGGAGGTTTTAATTTTAAATGGTTAGAAACGATTATCTTATAATTTGAAATCTGGCGTTTTTACAAGAAAACAGTACTTAGAGCTTAATGGTTCTAATTTCGCAACCTTAGAAAGAATAAATTTATAGTTAAAATATCTTATTCTACAAAGAAAAGTAAGCGTTTTTAACGTTGCAATTTTAGTTTTTAGGTAAAATATTACGTGAATTGTATAGAAAAAAAATAAATTAAACAATTTCTCTTAAAATTTAGGAGGAAACATGAGTAATAATTTTTTCCCTCATAAAATTTGGGTATTTTTCAAGTAATTTCGGAAGCAATGAGTGCGGATTTTTGGGATGTCTTTTGGATACGAAATATGTTACTTATCAGCGTGTGAATCAGTCAAATTTTAACACACTGATATGGATAAACTATACAAATCCGAATTGTTTCATACGCAAATCCAATAACTCTTTATCCATTTTCTTTGAACTCTATTGAACTAACCCCTAGAAAAACTCCCCCCCCCCATGTTTCTTAACTTTAACCCCATGCATGCTCTTCAGTAATTTTTGAGATCATCTCTGTAGGTTTGGAGCTGAATGATCACTGAATACTGTAAGCTTTTTACTCTGTTGTAGATATCGGTTGAACAATTAACCAACATCACTTGTCCGCACACTATGTGGGATTGTTTTAGGATTGAATCAAGGTTATTCGCTACATAATGAGGCATTTTTGATGAGTTTTTCAGACGAAACCTTTACCCTTTAACTGGGAAAATCAACTTACAAAGGGAATAAAGAAATAAAAGTAAACCTAATCATTGTATAATGATTGAATGTATTACGCGTGTTTTAAAAAGCGGGGGTTCGATTACAAGCACTATAGATTCAGTAGGGACTCTCTCTCTCTTTCATGCCTTCGTAACCCTATTTCGTAACAACATACGTTCATGACGTCACCCTTTTATAAACTATCGGGGAAGAGGATGGCTAGGTCCTATTGGTGGAAAAGGCCGGTTAGGAGAGTCGTATGATGGAGGAAGTAACGGTGGCGCCACATAAGCTCGCGGTTCTGTTCTACCGCCCTGTCACGGACCCTAGCTTTATAATCCACGCGCAAATTCCCAGCAAAAATAATATAAACCCGTCTTTGGTCTGGTCTCTCCTGTCATTGCCGCTGCAATTTTCAGTCAGACAAAAACGGCGCGCGAGCGGTGATAATACGGTACCATGTGCCTAAAGAGTGACTGATTGAACAGAAAAGGCGCGCTTCTATTCTAACCATCTATTCCATCCCGAAACCAGAAAGTGAAACTTTTCCCGGATAGGAAAAATACCTCGGATTGAAATAAAACCCGCGAATATTTCGTTCTTTCCCCCCCTTTTTTGCTTTTCTTTCATTATTGTAAAGAGAGAAAGAAAAATTCCCCGTCGTGGTGGTGGTACTTGGCTTAGTTGATAAAAGAAACGGGGTCTCTGTCGACTGCCGTTCATAAACTAACTGGAAACCTAGGAAGCCGGACGCGTTTCGTTTTCATTATAAAGCGGACAACGGTTTAATATTTTAAACTAATTCCTTAGTCGGTGCTACAAATAATTCAAATTAATACAGCACGTGAAATCTGACTGAGACATAAAACCGAGCGCGTGTCGATTTCCCGCGAAAAATCTCTCCCGCCAAAAAAAAGTGCGCGTGTTTTTATTTCTTTTATAACAGTTTTGAATATTGAAAATTTTAAGAGATAGTTCTTTCATGATAAACTTAAGCCTTTTCCCGTGGCATAGTGTCGGTGTGTGTACAGTTTTCTAGCGAGGCCTCGCCTCTTTTGTATCGATTACCCTCTCGGAATTTCAGCCGATTTCTCCAAGAAAAAGGTGCACGGTCTAACGGCGCAAAATCAGTACGACGACGTAAGTTATCTCCTTATATTTTTATAATAAACCGTTAGATACGCTTCGTTTAATTTTATATAAGATAGAAGTTTAGCAAAAAAAAAAATAAATAAAAAATATCTATATAAATTGGTTTAAAAATCCAAAGTTTTCCCCATTGGTTTAAAGACAGAAAATTATTGAAAAAAAAAAAAACCAAAATACTTCGGTCATTTACCTGCCCCGCGCGTGTTTTTTAATTTTTATTTGGTTTTAATATTTAGTATAATTTTAGTAAGTTTTATTACTGATTATAATCGCGTAGAGGTAAAGAAGTAGTAGTGGTAAAGGCCGGTTTCATAGACATTAGATACCTCTAAAAGGGACTTTTCCACAGACAAATTGTTTATAAATAGGGTCACTCCATTTAGAAAAGTATCATGGCAAACGCCTAGTACAAACAAGAGATACCGTTACGTCTCACCATGGTTCATTATTTTGTCTATGGTTGTATAAAATCGTTCTATTGATCGCCCTGACTCTAAAAACCGCCCAAAACCTGGCGTTCCCAGCTTCCGAGAAACTATTCTATACTTTCTCTCCTACAACTACACTGCAATAAATGACATTTCTACTCCGTTATTTCAAAGAAGGTTCAATATTTTTTTTTGGATGTCTTTAAGATGGGCGTTTTTAATGAATACGGGGATTATGACTACCATTTCAGTTGTACAATCGTCTAGAGCTTAAATGGGGCTTCATTTTAGAACAAATCGCGCTAAAATCGGACCATAAATAAGAACGTTTTAGGGAGAAATAAATTCAACGTGACGTCATGTTGAAATACCCTAATATCAATGACAACCTGAATTTATTAATTAATGATAAATACAGATTATTATAGGGGATGATTCGGGCTACAATTTAAGCCAAACCACGTCAAAATCGGACCAGATTTAACAAAGTTATAAGTAATTTTCTTCAAGGGGAAGATTAAAAAAAATAAATTTCTTAAAATGTTTTTCTGTGTTGACGGATGCGTGAATTTTAACGGGTTTCTTCTGAAAAATACGACATTTATAAGGAAAAAAATAAAACATTTACGCGGAATCTTTCGTTAAAGGCCAATGAGTTCACCTTGATAATATGCTTATTTTTAACGACTTCTTCTATACCAAATCGGAACAAATATATAAGTATTAGTATTAGCCATACCCTGCCTTTAACAACGCTAGTATCTATGGGAAAATAATATGGGATGCCAATACCCTAACGTCATTGTAATCAGAGAGGCGTAAAAATTCACCCCAAAAAAATCCCAACCAAAATTAGCGTAAAAGCCCATAAAGGGATAGCGAACTACATTTTCTTCTTTAAAAAAACCCCATGCGCTAGAAGTCTTCAGTTTAGTAATAATACCTTCTAAATTTTCGTTCTCAAAACGTGACTTGGCTACATTTTCATTTTGGCCATGAGTATAAAATTAAATGCCTTGCTGCTCGAAATATTTCCATCTAATTTGGTCCGTTATTTCTTACATATCACCCCCGTTTTTAAGTCATTTGCCTAGCCGAAAAACTGAAGAGGTCAGGTGTTTTTTGGGGAAAGAGAGAGAGGAAAAGGAACCAGGAAACGAGGTCAGATACGTCAAAAGCAGATTCCTTAAAAATTGAAAGTGAGATAGCCAGTCGCCCCATCCCCTGGCAGGCACTCTAGCAATTTTTTATTTTATAAAAATATTTCCTCAAGTTTTTATTTAATTCGGAATCATACTTAAACCGTAGTACGTACAAAGTTACACTCTTAACAGTTTAATGCCCTATTTATCAATATTGCCCTTAGTGCACACTTAATATGATCAGATCTCTATTTTAGCCGGAAATAAATTATTAACAACAAAACATTTTTTTAATTATATTAAAAAGTAGCTTTAGAATATTATCTGTGTTTTAAAATTTACATTTTACAATGCATTTTAATTTAAATATATCATACCATAATTATTGATCGTAATATCGATATTATATATATATCGATAATCGATTACAGCTTGACGTTAAGCCTAACTCGAAGGGTGAATTGATTCCATGTATTTCTTATGAGCGCCTGTAAAAGTGTTTCACGCGGTAATACGCAAGGCTTATACGGGAAAGTAACCCACCAGGGGCTATAGGTTTATTATGTGAGCCGTACAAAGTCTACACCCTTTATATTAGTTATTATAGAAGTGTTGCCAGTCATTTATTAGTGCAATTATTCAAATGCTATCTACAACAGATACTGAAAAGCTCGTAGTACTACTTAATCTGTTCGATTCAGTTCCAAACCTGCATGAGATGCTCTAATTACAGATCACTGGCAACACTGAAGCACGGTTTAAGTTAAGAAATGGGGACCTTTCTCTAGCTCATTTAGTGCACCACCATCTTGTATAAATGGCGACTAGAAAATATTCAGGGTTCGGACGAAATTTTCATATTGAAAATCCACGACTTTTCCTTGACCAAATTTTGCCAATATCACCCCTGACCATTTTAAGGTCACTGTTTACCCAGAGCCCAATTCATCGAAGGCTCGAAGCATGGTTTGATCAGGGTTCATACAAATTTTGGAAAACCGATTTCACTGAATTTTCCAGGTTTTTTTCTCCCATATATTTCCCTGAATTTTTTGTCAATAATTTTGGTATGAACCCTGTTTGATATACTAAACGAAATTCTTGACCTATCCCTGACCTTTTAGGAAAAACACTTTAAATCCGTGACCTATTCCTTCATTTTCCAAATCCATGACTTATCCAGGATTCGTACGAACCCTGAATATCGCGTAGGCAAGGCCGGAAGTATTTTTTTTTATAACAATATAATAATATTCTTAGACTAACGTATAATTTCTTTTGTTATTCTAATCTTAATAAAAAAAATAGAAAAACCGCAAATTCATCTCCTTAGGTGAAAATTTAACTAAATTTTAATTTTTATCACGTATATACTCACTTGCATAATTAATAATTATATATTTATGACCTAGTTTTAATACCGGTCGTTATCTTAACTATAAATATTGTGAATTAATTACAATCCCATATTTTTTTCTTTAATAATTTACATTGAATTGAAACAATCGCAATTAATAAAAATAACCCCAATAGCTATAGAGCTATTTCAGAGGGGGTAATGGCTACGTCACCAATGCTATTTGCCCATAGAGAAACCCTCATAAAATGGCCGCCCTCTACACTCAAAGGCAGGCCCAATTTTCGTAGCAGACGAAATTTTTCCCCCACTGAAATAGCTCTATTGTTAATTGAAAGATATGACTGTTTAACATAACATTGGAGCATTAAAAACGAAAATAACAAGTGACGCATTACGCCGCGGTTTTAAATTATACCTTTCATTCTCAAGGTGAATTGCTTACTGAATTATCTTTTAGATTACATAGTAACTATAAATAATTAGTAGGCGACAGACGTAATTTAAATGTTGAAGAAAACATGTTTTTTAAATTTATATTAAAATTCGTCTACCTGTCATATTTGGGTTTATAGTTTTACCATAAGTTTATAAGATATGTTTCATAAGTATGTCACTACTACTTCCTAATGCTACTGAGAGACAACTCGAGCTAGTTCTAGTAGAACGACGGAAGCGAGAATTGAAGTCCTACACTCGGTGGTTAATTTTGCAGGACTTCCATCTTCTCCTATTTAGTCTGTATTAAGCCTTTGACAGCCCCTCACCAGGTGTCGCTTTACCTGGAATCTATAACCTACCTCACTCATTTCATGACAAGCTCCAGTTTCTAAGTTACCAGTGACAAACTTATGGTGAACATATCTTATGAACTTATGGTTTTTCTTCATAATATATAATAATATATTTATTGTGTTTTTCTTTTTTAAACCAGTAGAAAAAAAACTTAGTGGGTCATCTGAAAATTTAACTACAATTTTCCTCCTTTATTTTGAACTGCAATTACGTTTTGAACCAGAAACATTAAATTTCCGGTTGTCCGAAAAGTTTCCTCTTAAAATTCTATAAATATCTCTCGTAAGAAATTATTATTATCATCCGTATTACGTCGATTATTGGTCCAGAAGAAATCGAATGTTCGATTCTGTGACGTAATACATGAGAAATAGGACAGCTTTCTCTACTGACTGACCCCGTCTATTTTATTTTTCTAACACAAAACAAATTTGAATAAAATAGTTTGAGCTATTTCTTAAAAGATATAATGTAGCTATTAGAGTTACTAGCCCTACCACTTCTACATATCTTAAGTTATAATTAACCCAAAAATAAAAGGGGAAACTAAATTAAGCATAATTTTAGCCAAAAATGTTATTGGCGAGTCTAATGGCTTTAATACTTTCGGTTAGTTGTAGGATCTCACGCGATTTTGACTTTCTTCTTTAAGCCTAATTGGCTCAATTAAGCAATCCGGTCACGTGTCAGGGCGTAGGCTAAGTAAAGAATGAATGACACGTCATTCTTAAAAAAAGGGGGGGAGGAGGGGTTTATGGATTATAGCGGCAGTACTCTCTCCATTATCGACCCGTCTCACATTTCACTCGACGTATAAGGGGTCACTCAACTGTGACCTGTATCTCCTTCTCGCTTTCAAAAGCTTAAAATTGATATATTTATTTAAATAAGGGGACTTGCACGTGAACTAATTTTTATCTTGGAACTTCCGAGCACGTGATTTGATTGTTAATCAACTTGAACTAAATTTCGAGCGCGTGAATTGGTTTTTAATCCCCCTTGAACTAAATTTATGCGCGTGATTTCGAATTGATTTATAATCAATTTGAACTTCGAACACTTGAATTGATTATTAATAAATTTGAACTTCGAACACTTGAATTGATTATTAATAAATTTGAACTTCGAACACTTGAATTGATTATTAATAAATTTGAACTTCGAACACTTGAATTGATTATTAATAAATTTGAACTTCGAACACTCGAATTGATAATTAATAAATTTGAACAGGTTAATCAATAATCAAATTTGAACTTAGAAGATGTTAGTTGATTATTAATGAACTTGAACTTAGAAGATGTTAATTAATTATTAATTAAATTGAACTTAGAAGATGTTAATTGATTATTAATCAATTTAAACATTGAACACGTGAATAGATCAATTTGAACGTAAAAGTAATTTTAGCAATTAAATGTCAATTATTAAACAACAAAATTTTAAATTACGAATTAATTTACGCGCAAATAATTTGCAAAGCACGATAAACCCTTCTCTGCATTACGCAAAATCTTTCTCGAAAATTATCTTCGAATTTCTAAAAATAGTTAGCCCTAACCGATAACTAAAAGTGGTGAGAGATTGAAACATCAGACTTTGTTATAAAACGCGCGCTGAGCTGACGTTGCGTCTATCAACATAGTCTGACATTAAAAAAAAAAAGATT
Organism: Phalangium opilio; assembly: GCF_054372755.1. NCBI lineage: Eukaryota > Metazoa > Arthropoda > Arachnida > Opiliones > Phalangiidae > Phalangium > Phalangium opilio. The sequence goes on from NW_028324189.1 coordinate 1,972,040, forward strand.
ACAAAATGTTGATTACTATACATTTGTAATGCAGCAAAGGCCTAGATATTTGTGTGTGGAGGTGGTTTATTCGTCATCTTACGATAGATTGTCTGAGATTTCTCTCGTGGCTCGCGCGTGATACTTCATTTCATGACAGTCGCGCCATTATCTAATATCTGTAATAAAGGGAAGATGAAACGCAATCCGAATCAGCTACGAGAAACTTTTTTATGCCCTAGATATTCTTTGCAGTATCATACGATGTTTTAATGACGTCTTCAGATTGATTCCGGTTAAGATTAAAACTCTTATTTGCGTTGATTTCGCATTAAAAATTCATGACACGCGGGTTCATTAGCGATTCATTTAATTATAAATTCACTTTCCCTTTGAAGGATAAGAAATTCCAAGGTCACCCACTTTCTTACTTCACTACACGTGTTTTTTCTCAAAACCTAACACACACAACGAAATTTAGTTTTTTAAAAATGTGAATGTCGCTTTTTTTTAATTATTAGTCATACTCAGTGGACTTCAAAATTTTACTTTGATCCCTTTGTTTTATAAACTTCCTCTATATTTTTTTTTTGTTCCTATTTATACGCTTGGCTACCTTTCTTCTCGTTATTATAGGTCGATTTTGTTCCATTTGATTGATTTTTATAATTTTATAAGTTACAATTTATTATTTATTTTAATTTTTTTTTACCTGTCTTGAATCTTGGCTTCTCTAATTTATATGACTTATGATTTTTGGTGCTGAAATTTATGGCTTCATATGATTTTTGAATGCACCCCGTATTGAGCTTAAGAGCCGTCGCAGCTATTTTATTAATTTCTTTTTATGGTTTTTTAATTACGATTAAGTTCAAAAATCACACGTAAGTAATTAACTTGGATTGTTTTTTATAAGAAGGTAATAAATAATTTGTGAGGAGGGTGGATTAACTATTTATTTTTTACTCTAACGCGTAAAATAATTATTTTAAATGGTTTAAAATTAATATACCCCTTAGCTGAAAATTAAAAAAATTAACATAAACCCGCCACCACTTTTAGCTTTAGAGGCTAGTTTAATTTAGCTATAGATATTTAATTAATTATTTTTTGGGTTTTATTATTTTAATTTTTATTTATTTTTTGTTAATCGATTAATTAAATTTGCTCTTAAGCTTATTTTTTGGCTCCTGGCGCATGCACGCTCAAAAACTTTCTTTTTTTGTTTTTTTCTCCCATTATTTTAGTCCGAACACGACCCAGTTGTCACGAGTCAATCTCACACGAATCAATCAAATCAATAAATCAAGGCACGTGATCACGTGAACGAAACACGCACGAGCGAGAAAAATGTCCCAAACGCTAGGAGCCGACATGAGGGTCTCGTTCTCACCCAACTATTCGTACATCTTCGCCTTTGAGCGCAATTTCGACAAGCAGTCCCGTCGCCAATGGATGCTGGACAATTGGCACACCGTTTTCTATTACATCGCCGCCTACATGATCCTGGTCTTCGGTGGACAAGCGCTGATGAGTTTACGACCACGATTCGAACTCAGGAAGTTCTTAGCTACTTGGAACATATTCCTGGCCGTCTTCAGCATCATCGGAGCCTTGAGGACCTTTCCCGAGTTGATTTACGTCTTGAAGCAGTTTGGATTTCACCATTCGGTCTGTAACCCGAGTTACATCGAAGAGAACAAGGTCTCGGGCTTCTGGACTTGGATGTTCACTTTGTCCAAGGTGCCCGAGCTGGGAGATACCATCTTTATCGTCTTGAGGAAACAGAATTTGATTTTCTTGCACTGGTACCATCACATTACCGTTTGTCTTTATTGCTGGTACACTTACAAGGAGCACATAGCCATGGGTCGTTGGTTTGTCTGTATGAATTACTCCGTCCATAGCATCATGTACACTTACTACGCCTTGCGTGCCTTAAAATTCAGAGTCCCGCGTTGGGTGGCCATGTTCATTACCATGTCGCAAATTGTCCAGATGGTCGTGGGTTGTTACGTCAGCGTTTACGGTTACCAAGCCAGGGGACGGGGCGAGGCTTGCGTCATTACTCAAGACATTGCCAAACTATCCCTACTCATGTACTTTTCTTATTTCGTTCTATTCGCCAAATTATTCTACAACAATTACTTTACTCCACCAACTTCCAAACCCATCGCTTACGTCAAAAAAGATCAGTAATCCATTTTAATTACACCCCCACCCCAACACCCCTCACGTTAAGGTATCGCATCACCTTAAATTACTAAAAAGAGACTGAAAACATTCGAGACACAAAATACTGTTATTTTGTATTTTACTTCTCTTATCGTGATTTATTCAAATAAAAAAAAAGTCAAAAAGTTGAACAAGACATTCCTTAGGAAATAAAAACAAGAAAAATAAACAAAACCCCTGATGTTTTTGATTTAATTTAATTTTTCCTTAATCTTAATTAGTGTTATTGTTATCACCTTTGGGGGCGATTAATGCCACAAGGGAATTAAAGATGTACTACCCCAATGTGCGTGAAAAAAAAATGTTATTATTATTATTTTTGGTATACAATGTTCCCTAATTTGAACGTCTTAATATACGGGACACAAACTTGGACAAAAACCTAAGAAAATGGATGGACAAAACGGGGGGTTTTCAGTTAATATTTTATAATATGTCTAAGACATATTATTAAATTAATTTGGGTTTTTAAAAAAAATGTTTAGAATTAATTTGGTCAGTATAAATTTAGAATTTTTGGAAAAATTAATAGCTAGAGAATTTTTGGAAGTAATTCCCAAAAACCCGAGGACCCACCTATTAAAAAATCCCCCATCTGAGAATATAACTAAGAATTTGCATATTTAAGAAATAATTATGAAAATTGTATAGTTAACGATAAAAAAAAAGAATTAATTTTTTACTTAGCTAGACGCGGCGCAAATATATATAAATGATTAGCTTTAATAATTAAAAATTGGACTTAATTAAAATTTCTTGGAAAAAAAATAAATATTGTTAAATTAATTAATTATAAGAAAAATTGGTTCTTTTGGCGGCTCAAAAAAATAAAAATGGTTGTAAATATATTAAGATACGTAATCGTGAATTTCGTGAATATTAATTCACGGTATCTTCATTAATGTAAGATTAATTAAATACCAATTGTCTTTCTAATTGCAGCTATATATATTTTTTTGGTGATTTGAAAAATTAATAAAATTGTTATTAACGCTTATTAACGCCACGCCATGTCTTTTGATAATAGACTAATTTATAAATATAAACAAATAGCTTTCAAACAACCCAATATTTAACCAATTTTTCTTAACTGCAAAATTAATAATAGCACAGAACTAACGACTAAATGCATAATAGTAAATAAATAAATAAAAATTTTATAGACTATTTGAAATAAACAACAACAAATGAGAGCTTTAGATGTTCCAAGAAATTTTTGAAAAAACATTTAATTGGTTTTTTTTTTAATTTTTGAATAATTTGAAAATTTATCACAAAGTCTTAAAAATTATTTAAGAAAGGCTCAAACCCTTATATGTTTGTGTATATTAGTACCACACCATAATTAAGTGTTCTAATTAATATTGTTTACCCATTGTTGGGTTTATTATCATTATTATAATTTTTTTTTGTTTTGTTGTATTTCTCTTAAAAATTCTCGAGAAATAATTATTTTGTGTATTGGTTGAATTTAAGTTTGTGAAGAAAATTTTCCAATAAAATATTTTATTTTTTTGGGTTTTTTATAAAAACAAAAAAAAAAACAAAAATGAGGCTGTTGATTCAAATTGCGTCATAGCCACGAGGCTTAATTAAAAGATTTTGGAGGTAATTCAGTTAAATAATAAATCGTAACAAGGTAACAAGTCTTAATTGAGTATTTTTAACCTTTTAATTCCAAGAACGCAAAATTATATAGGTATAGTAAAACGGTTGTTTTAATCACGTAATTTCGTTTCATTCCGGAACCATTAGGGTTAGTAAGTAGATTGTCATTCGATGACTAATAAGAATTATCTACAGGGTAGTGGCATTGTATATTATCTTCCCATAGAGGATTATAATGCGTGAAGCGCGGAACTGACATTACTCCATTTGTCTGCCTTGTTTACTAGTGATAAATCAACGTACAAATATGTATCGCTAATCAAAAATATTTTTTGAAAAAAATGTTTGTTGAAAAAATATTAGTGATTATCTAAAGGTAGATTTAACACCTGACTGACCTCTGACCTTTAACAACTATTATGGGCCTATATAGACCATTTCATTAATTCCAGAAGAGAAGCAAACGCTAGAGAAACGGGGAGGTCAAATTGGGTTATTTCCCTCGCTACAAGAGGCATGCACAGAAATTTTAACCTTTTCAACTTTTCTTCGAATACTATAGGCCTGTCCAGACTGACACATTTTGCGAGTTCGCATCTTCGCTTTGCTTGTTTGCAAGATCGCGCTACTGTCCACATTGGGTTTTCGCTACTTTGCGTCCTCACCTCGCGAAGATACAAATTTCTTGCGACTAGGCCAAGAATTTCGCGTCTTCGCGAGAAAAGCACCAATCACAGACGAGAGGAAGGCAGGGGGCGATTAGTTTCGTTTTTCTCTTTGGACAACGTCGATGGAGAAGGGCAGATGGCGCAATGATTGCTCAATTTTTATTGGCTCTCAGAATGGGAAAAGCAAAATTTTTGCTTGTATCTGAACAGAAGTGCAAATGTTTTTCGTGATCTTTGCGAAGATGCGAATAGACGAAGGCGCGAACACGCGAGCGCGAACTCAATGTGGACAAAGCTTATGACCCCAGCTGGGACTGTTTTGCGAGGGGCGTGGTTATTATGCTGCGTTAAAGCTGAGGGACACTTCTCGCACGTGACCCGCGAACAAAGAGAAGAAAAAGGGCAAAATTTCTTAACGCGTGACAACCCTTCTTTTCTAATAAGTCCTCCAAGGTTAAATTGAGCAGCTTGTTTCAATTATTAAATCGAACTATACTCGATAGATGGCGACTATCTTACTAGTATATGGGTAATAGAGTGGCAGCATCTTACGTTATCTTTCCATTGAACGCTCTACTAACTGCCAATACTAGATAATGGTTATTTTCGAGGGGTTCGGCACATGTCCCCATAAACGTCAGTAGAAAAAATTTGCGGACAATAACCTTCTATTCCTTAAGTATATTTGTATTGGGAAAACCCAAAAACATCTTATCAAGATGTCCTGGCACTTTTCTCGCAATTTATCTTGCCTTCTAAAGGACCTGTCATAAATCAACTTGAATTCTTTGTCCCGAAAGTCGAAATGTACCTGAGAACCAACCACCAAAATACCCCACCCCTAGTACTTAAAAAGGAATCCTATTGCCCTGGGGTCAACAGGTTAAAGGCGGGGATGGGTACCCCCTTACCTTGATAAGATACAAGCTCTATTCAATGGGTAAAGAAAGATTTTCTTTAAAAGCATTCTTCGGAGTTTCAATGACTTTTCAAGATAGAGAAAATTGTCAAAATGCTGCTTACTGGGCGTTCTCGAACGTCATATTTGAAATACTTTACTTTCATGGGATGGGACCCATATTCCCCAATTATCTCCCGACCCTACATTATAAAAGGCCACTGTGTCGTTCGCGGACCTACCTTTTTACCTACAAAGAATACAGCTGGTTTTCGTTTTGAGCTCGAGGAATGGCGCCTTTTTATTCTATAGGCTCGTGCAATAAAAATCTTGTCTTTGTCACGTGAAAAGGTGACAGTTTTCGCGCCCGTTTAGTTGCACGAGCTGGAAATTATACGGTTAGAAACATACTCCGCTGTATTAACTCCTGAACATCAACATACCTTACTTTCTATTTTTAAAAACGAAAGTAATTCAAGGTTATCGGCGCTGGGCTTTTTTTGAGCGCATCATTAGATTTATATAGTTTCTGGTGTTTTTTAAATTTCAAGGCCTACAACTTACGAGTGAAATAAATGTATACTTATATTTATTTTAATAATAATGTTATTAATAAATATATGTAAAAATAATATGTTTTCTTGAAAAAATTGAGGATAAAAGAGTTTCAAATTAGATTTAGTTTTCAAACCTTTTTATCTCTGAATAGAGATGTATTTTAGGTGTATATTCAAGGTCATGGAGTAACTTTAATGACATCTTACGCGCTACTAAGTTAAAAATAATAATTGGAATTCTTTTTTCTTAGCAGCGTTTCCTCTTGAAGCAAAGTAAAACCGGAAGTGACGACAATGTGGCAAAACGGATCTTTCCTATTCTCGTTCGAGAACGAATTCGAGCACCAATCACGTCGTCAATGGATGACTGATCATTGGAACCGTGTCCTGTATTACATTCTGGCCTACGTCATGCTGATCTCGGTGGGTCCGGCCTACATGAAATCCAGAGCGCCCTTCGAACTACGTCCACTCTTGGCCGTCTGGAACTTTTGCTTCGCCAGTTTCAGTTTAATGGGCGCTTTCAGGACCATTCCCGAGTTCCTGCACTCTCTCAGAGACCATGGCTTCCACTATTCCGTCTGTAACCCATCCTACGTCGAGCAGAACAAGATCAGCGGTTACTGGACTTGGTTATTCACGCTGTCGAAGGTTAGTCGTATTCGGAATATGGTCCGATCTTTTCACGAGGTGATCGTGTTAAATTGGTATTTAACTATAGGTCCCTGAGCTGGGTGATACAATCTTCATCGTATTACGCAAGCAGAAGTTACTGTTTCTTCATTGGTACCATCACATTTTGGCGGCGTTTTACTGCTGGTACACGTACCGCGAACACACAGCCATGGCCAGATGGTTCATCTGGATGAATTACTCCATCCATTCCGTCATGTACTCCTATTTCGGGTTGAGGGCCTTGAGGTTCCGTCTACCACGTTCCTTCGCGGTTTTTATCACGACGGGTCAAATATTGCAGATGGTGATCGCCAGTTTCATAAGCGTCTACGCTTATTACGTCCTGGTACGAGGTTACGATTGTACCGTCACTTTTGACACGGCCAAACTCTCTTTCCTGATGTACTTCTCCTTCTGCGTCCTCTTCGGGAAACTCTTCTACGACAATTACCTCAGAAATAAGTCCAACAAGATGCGCGAAAAATTAAATACCGCTACCAACACCGCGGATATGCAAAAAACCCTCAATGGGGAAACTAAATCCACGTTGTCTAAAACGGAAGTCGCCAGCACTAATCACGATAAAATTAATATAAAACCGATTAAGGAAGAATAGTAGTAATAGTGTCGCCGTCTGTTAACGAAGTGAGTAATTGTACCCCCCATCAACAACCAATGTCTCTTGACATTGATAATTATTAAAAAGGGGGAAATATTATAACCCGGTAATCGAGATATATCTTCCCAGTTTCGTTATTAGTGTCAAGAGACATTCGTTTTTGATATAACCACCCACGTTTTTCTTAACAATATTTAGAAAGTTTTATACACACGCAATTAAATATTAATTATAACTACATTTAAACGAAAAGTCAACAAATAATAACCCAATACAGACAAACAAATTAACAAACAACCGAGCTATGAAACGCACCTACACTCGAAAACAAACAATATTTGCCTTTGAAAAAAATAAACAAACAGAAACAACAAGAATTGAGACTGAAAAATACCAAATAAATAAGAAAGGTTAATTAGATTAAAAATTAAACTTACATTTAGTGAGAGAGATTAATTAGAGATCTCAATTAACTTACTAGCTTTAATTAAACGAGAGAGAAGCTGACACGAAAATCGGGTTTAAAACACAATAAGTCTTTTTATAGAATAAATAAAAAAAGGGAAAGAATTCCACGTATGTGTTAAAAATCGGAATTTTAGAAAATACCCCTAATAAATTAATTAAAAACGTTGGGGTTTTAAAGATGCAACAACGAAACATAATTAATAATTAAATAAAAAACACACATGATGGCAATTTAGAAATTTAGAACTCAAATTTAAACACGTATAGTCAAATCACCGCACAGAAATCTGTGAAGGATTAGAGAAATTAATGAAATTACAACACACAAAAGCACCCCTAACCCCTAATTAGATAATCAATTAAAAAATATTAGACTTAAATAATTAAAAAAAAATAAGAGTAAAAAAAAATTAAATAAAATTTGCCCCTCCTAGCTTTCAATTAACTTTTTTTTAACTTAAATATAAACTTATTAAAATTAAAAATGGCCTACCCTTAAGCGCGCTAAGTGATATATACATATATTAATTATTTTAAGCTTAATTTATTTTATAATTTTCGCTAGTCATTTTATAATATTTTGCCATATTTAAAAAATAAAAAAAATAATAATAAGTTATATATAGAATAGTTATTTTTTAAAGTATTAATTGTTAAAATTATATATTTTTAAAATTATGTTCAGTTTAAAAATAAAAAATCGAAATTAATAAACTTGAAAAATAATAATAATAATAATAATAAAATTAACGAAATATAAAAAAAATACAATTTAAAAATAATAAAAAAAATTAAACCAAAATAATGTATTTTTTCTTATCCATGCATCAATAAAGTGCCTTTAATTTGTTGTAATTAAATTAAATATGGGCAAAAAAATTAACCAAGTTTCGTTTCTTATTTCTAAAATAGATGGCAAACCTTTCCTTACCAATTTAATATAATTCCTTTTTTTAATTCATTAAAAGGGACAGTGAAATGTAAAGAAAACCGGTTTTCACTTTTCGAAACCACGAGGAAAATATCTTCAACTTCAAGAGAAGAAAGTACGTACGTACAAAACACGTTTCGATGTTTTGGAAGAATTTTCAATTCAATCATGTTTTGATCTCATTGACGTCATTAATATTAAATTTTGACATTGACGAGATGAGAAAAATTTTAAAAACATCACGTTTCGAAGTTCAAGAAAAGAAGATCATTCAATTTAAAAGTAAATTATATAGTATAGTTCGGATTGACACGGTGTTTTCCCCAAGCTATGATGACATGACAGGGAATTTTATCAAATAATTGAGGTTTTTAACATGTCATAAAATTTTGAATATCTGAACTTCAGCCAATCAATCCATTTTGTTAAATTATATTTTACTTTTTTTTTTTTTAAGTTTTAGTGCACATGGAGAGTTTCATGGACACATCAGATAGGTCTTGAAGTCCATTTTGCAATATTTAGGCCTATATTTTTTGCCTATTTAAGTTTCGCGCGCTCTTCTTGTTTTTGGTTTATTTAAGTTTTACGCCATTTTTTGGTTTAAGTTTCGCAGTATTTATTCACTAATATTTTTATTTAAATTTCGCAGTATTTATTTATATTTAAGTTTCCTAGCATTTATTTATATTTATTAAAGTTTCGTAGCATTTATTTATATTTATTTTACAGTATTCATTTATTGAATGTTATTTTATGTTTATTTTAGTTTGCCATTATTTATTTATATGTTGTTTACTTCAGTTCAAAGCTTATAGAGAAACCGAAACTTCCATAAGATAATAATTTTGTGGCCCATCACAATGACTTTTATTAAAAGTTAAAAACCGATAATGTCGACGATAAAATGGATAAAATCATTCGGTCTAGCGTCATCATAATTTAAAGTAATTATCCCGGGTACAAAAACTAATTATCCTTTAAACTTTGATTACAAAATAATTTACATAATTATAATAGAAAAATTAATTCGCATTTTGTTCGTCATTTTATCAAGAAGATAAAGTCATAATTTAGCCATAAGGATAACGCTAAACCAATCCTTAATTCCTTTTTGATTAATTGTAAGTACATTTATTTTATCATTTAATTCAGAAATACCGGAATAAATATAGGGATTCAAAATCTTGCACCCAAAGAATATCCCCTTGTTAGACACACCCTGTTCAATTATTTGCATTTTCCCCTTTTCACGGAGAGTCACCATTTACAATCGTATCTTAAGAACAACACTAATCTTAATCTTAGTATTAAGTATTAATTATTACCATTTTGACCTTGATATTCTGGCTGGCATCTTAATCCCCTCTTTAACTATAGCTACAGTTGTTTTTGTATCCCACAGTATTCTCATCCTTCCCTTAGGGAGTTTTAATTTTTTTATATAAAAATCAACGTTACAATTACCACCGCGCTGGTGCATAATGACCTTGAAACGGACAATTCATAGACGATGGTGCATAAAAATAAAGTCAATGCCATCCGTCTATAAAACGCGATATAAACAACTTAAAGTGCTAGGCCTAATTACTTTCAATCCTTTTTGCACTCCCACCTCAAGAATGTGTCAAAACACACGTCATTCACTTTGGATTATTTTCGCGAAAGGGTTAATTTTTACTAAGAAGTTAATGGAAAATATGAACTTCGTAATGACATGGCTTATAACTATAGTAATTAAACTATTATTTTTTTTTTAATTTGAAAGTTGTTTACGTCGAAATAAATGTATTTCGTAATGAAGGGGTATGCCATTTACTTTCAACAAAATGGAAATTGATCATCCAATCATACAACTCGAAAACAGTGGCCCGGATGGCAAAATGTCATTGAACATTTTCGACTCAAAATGCCACACCCCTTTATGTCTGATAGAACTTTCAGAAGAAAAAAAATTGTTTATCGAATTATGCATCTCATTTGTCCTCAAATACTATAATTAAGTATAAAAACCTTTGGTTATAATAATTTGAATAATTGTCCGAAATACAAGGAAATGTTATGATGTAATCCGTATAATTAAGAAATCAATCTTTGACAAAACAAGCGTTGACGTCACGATCCTCAGCCACTCCCACTATAATTAAATTAAATAAATTATATAAGTGACACAGGGAATACTTATTATTCCACTAGGTGTGTTATAGACAAGCTTCATTGAAATCGTCAACATAGCCCACGTGTTCTTTCATATCTCGCGCTATTACTGAAGTAAACGCCCACTTTTTCAACTTTCATCCTAGAGATAACAGATCAGAGTTAAGGATTCTCAGTAACACTTCTATAATTTTCTGGCTAAACATCCAAAAACTAAAAGTTTTAGTGTTAACCTGGTGGGTGCCCTTGGCGATATTATGATTATCTTTACTATACTTTAGTTAGTGAGTTATGCAAGATCGGAAACAACTTTTGGTCTATAGTGTTAACTCCCTCGGACGGTTTAAGAATATTGATTTCACGTTTTCATAAACGTGAAATGATTTTAGGAAGGTTAAGCTTGATTAGATAGAAATTAATTCCCAAAATGCATTGTTTAACCTTTCTACAGTTCTTTAAAATTCAGGTGTCTGGATTTTTGGGTGTAGGTGATCTTTAATCAGACTTAGAATCAAAAGTAAAGTAACAATTAATTTAAAAATCTGGTTTAAAGATATTGAAAAATGCTCTAGTACGTTTTATAATTAAAAAAAAAAAAGAAACCAGATTTGAAAATTTTATCGAATTTAATTTTCTCTCTTAAAAAGCGCAATTTTACGAAGAAACTTTTAGGGATTTTTACATTGAAAACGAGTTCTGTAAAAGAGTGTAGGGTGGTGGCTTGTAATTCCGAACGCTTCTAATTCCGAACAGTTTTTTTAAATTGATTTTTCTTTTACTTGCGAGGCTTTAGACCGTGAAAAATAGGCTTAAATTATGCCTTGATTCATTGTCTATCCGAAAAACATCATTTCAAATCCATATCTAAAAGTCAGGGAACGATGTGACACGAAATAAAAATGTACCTAATTTGCGAATTTAATTTAATGTCAATTAAAGGGAATGCCGACCCTGATGCCTCCGAAAATAAGGTTTCATTTTCTTCAGATAAATCAGAGGCAAATAAACTCAATTTCAGCCAAAACGTCAAGTTTTCCCCCACAAAATAAGCATTCGTAACGAAATTTTGGCTCAAAATTAAATTAATAAAAGAATATTTATAAAAACCTTTGCGAGCAGCTAATTCCGACCACTCGAAACAACACTCCATTAATCATAAATTATCGACAGTAAAATTAAATTTAACGCTATTAAACGACATGGTTTAACAGATTAGTTATCCTCGATAATACGGCGATACGTTTTCCCGGGCTTTTCAAGCAGACAACTTTAGTTTAACCCGGCTAGCGTAAAGTCCCTGTTTCCTTCCCTCCCCGCCGCGGCGCCGTCACTCGTACTCGTACACTATTCCGCGATAAAAAAAAATAACGGTTCAATCTCGCGCCAAGTTTGAAAATTTGCGTTCGCGCGTTTCAAACTTTTGCATAAACGGGTCGCTAAAGGTTTATACCTACTTGAATATGGAATATGACGATCAAGGTAATGTAAATCGCTGTTGCATTTATTAATAATCTTTTTTATCCTATTAACCTACGAGAGATTTAAAACTTGAAAGCGAAATTTATTATAGAATTAACGTCCCAAAACTTAAGCCTTGGTTAGGGAATTTTATCCCGATTCACCTAAAATATTTCAGTTTTAGATAATCCCAATTTAGCATACAAATGAGATAGGCGCTGAAGTTTATTTCACCATAGTTATACCACATTACAGGTGGTGGTGTTAAAAAACCACGTAAAAACAAATCAAAATACACAGATATGGATGTTGTCAAAGCTCTCGAAGACGTTCGTGAAGGACGTCTTTCTATTACCAAAGCGGCTGCCCTTTACCACATCCCTAAAACTACCTTGCATGGCAAACTTTCGGTTAAATATGACAGTGCCCAAGTTGGAAGAAAGTCTGTTTTAAGTTATGACGAAGAGAGAGATCTGGCTAACTGGGCGATCAAGATGTCCAAAATCGGATATGGTCGCGTAAAACATCAAATTTTTGATAAAGTACGAGATATGGTTCAGAGAGAAGGAAGAATAACACCTTTTAAAGATAACAAACCCGGAAAAGAATGGTTCCGTGGATTTTTAAAAAGAAATCCTGACGTGAAGCTGAGAACCGCCGAGCCCTTGCATATTTCTCGAGCCACTGCATGTACACCAACTGCAATTAATCGTTGGTTTCAAGGGTACCAGAAATTTATGTCTGGCCTTGGTATGCTTGACCATGGTGGAGACCGTGTTTGGAACGCGGATGAAAGCGGGTTTTGCTTGTCACCGAAAACTGGCAAGGTCCTTGCGTCTAGGAAACAGAAAAATGTTATGCAGATTGCAGGGGATACACGGACACAAATAACGGTCTTGTGCGCAGTATCCGCGTCTGGAAGCGCAATCCCACCCTTTCAGATTTTTAGCGGAACTCGTCTTACACACAATCCTCTCGAAGACGGAGTTGAAGGGTCACGTTTCGCGCTCTCAAAATCTGGATGGATGACTTCTGAAGTTTTCCAGGGGTGGATAAAAAACCACTTTTTAAAATGCATTCCACCTGCTAGACCCGTTGTTTTGCTGCTAGATGGACATAGTAGTCACGTCAATTTGGACACAAGCAGACTGTGCGAAGAAAATGGCATAGAACTGTACTGTCTACCCCCACATTCCTCCCACATCTTGCAACCTCTTGATGTTTCAGTCTTTAAGGCAATGAAATGCAATTGGACAAAAGCTGTTCAACAGTACCAAACGGAAACTGGAAAATTTGTCGACAAGAAAACCTTTTCTCGTGTCTTTCGGGGATGTTGGGAGAACACTATAAGCACGGCCACTATCATTCATGGCTTTCGGGCGAGTGGGGTATTTCCCGTGAACAGGTTGGCAATAGACGAAACCAAACTGTTACCATCAGAGTTGTTTGACGATGATCAGGAAGTTGAGACTGCGCCGAACAATGAATTTGACAAAATGAAGCAATCTATCAAAAACCTCGAAGAAGCGTTGGGTGAAAAAAAGATTCGGGAGTTCAGGTTAATGGAAGAAGAAGGCTTTGACATCGCAGAACCATTGTTTGATGCGTGGAAAACTCTCAAAAATTATTTCGCCGCGATGAAAGCCCCCATATCCGACAAATCATCAGAGTTGGGTTTTACAAGCACTTTAGCATCAGTCAACGACTTTTTCCATTCTCCAAGGGAAGATTTTGAAACATTTGAGAACTCTGGACAAAATTCGGCATTCCCAACTGTGCCACACAATCAAGTTACAAACCGACCTGTCCGATCTACACCTCCAAGTTCAACTTCAAAAACTTGCAATGCTGAGGCGACTGCCACGTCGAAAAAATCCACTTTGAATGTCTCTGACCAGACAAGTAATTTTACTTCGGCAGCTCGAGGGTTTGTATCGCCGGGCATTTCCATACCAACTTCAACAATTAGAAAACGTTCTTTTGCGGTTCCGTATTCAAAAACTAAAGTTCCTGTAGCAGCCTTAATAAAGCCTCCGCCTTCAGCCACCCTGAGCAAGCCTCCGCCTTCAGCCGCCCTGAGCAAGCCTCCGCCTCCAGCCGCCCTGAGCAAGCCTCCGCCTTCAGCCGCCCTGAGCAAGCCTCCGCAATCAGCAACCCTGAGCAAGCCTTCGCAATCAGCCACCCTGAGCAAGCCTCCGCAATCAGCCACCCTGAGCAAGCCTCCGCCGTCACCCACGCAGAGGAATTCCCAGCCATCTTTCAACTTTACGGCTGCCTTGAACTTAAGCACACATTCATCCTCAGTTCTCATAAGCAAGCCCACATCATCTGAATCAGCAACCAACTGTCCATCAACTTCAATTGCTAGCAATTTCGCAATCGCAACGCCAGCTTTTCGGGGAATTCTCTCCTACCCAGCTCATAAACGAGTTGAAAAGCGGAAGAGAAATCAAATGGTAATCCCGCAGCATTTAACTGGACCCGAATTTATCTCGCTTATGGCCACAAAGAGAGAGGAAAATGAAAAAAAAGAAATAGAAAAGATAGAAAAGAAGCAAAAGAGGGAGGAAGAAAGGGTGAAATTACAGAATGAGAAGGAAGAGCGGAAGCGGGCAAAATTGGAGAAAAAGGCGACAGTTACAGCAAACAAGGCAGCAGCTAAGGAGAAAATTTTGGCCAAGAAAGCCACTAAAACTAAAAAATTCCGTCCTGATAAAAAAACAGTCTGCCAATCTTGCGACACACGATGGGAAAATAGGGAGGCTAATGAAGTGTGGGTGTGTTGCAGTGTTTGCAAGAACTGGTACTGCTTTAAATGCTGCAACTTGAGTGAAGCAAAGAAAGAGTTAGCTTGCACTGGTGGTTACAAGCATCGTTGCGATAATTGCCTTTTTTCCACCTTACTTTAAAGACTTCTATTTATCCCCGTTAAATCCACATTGTACCTAGGCCTATACTTACCTAAACTGTTTTTTCCACTAAATAAATGTTTAATGAAATTATGAGTTTTTTATTATTGTTTTTAAGCAGGTTCGGTAATTAGAAGCGGGGGTTCGGAAATTAGAAGCGGGGGGTCGGAAATTAGAAGCGGGGGTTCGGAAATTAGAAGCGGGGGGTCGGCAATTAGAAGCGGGGGGTCAGAAATTGGAAGCGGGGGGTCGGAATTGAAACCCCCTACGTCGGAATTACAAGACATCAGTTCGGAATTGGACGCCACTACTAGAAATGGGGAAATAGATATTTCTCCACAAGTTACCGGTAATTTTGGCTCAAAATAGGCTCAAAAGTAGCGCAAATGTTCAAGCTATTTGGTACAATATCAAATATTTCTCATAACATTATACGTGTGTCATGTTTCAATCGATTTTAAAAAAGTGTTCGGAATTACAAGCTACCACCCTATAGGTTACCGTAAATAAAAAGATCTAAAAACTAATTTTACTGTTAACTTAGAACGTGAATCGAATATCGAATTTAAATCATTTTTTTTTCTTTAAATTATGGTGAAACGATAGTGGTACTTTTTTTATTATTTTTTCTTTTTCAAATCGGTATATAATAAAACTTTTCTAACATTAAAATTCCAAGGTTAGTAAAATTTACTTAAAGCAAATTTAATTACACTCTTAATAAAACACTCTTATACTTTTATGTGAATTATTTAATATTAAACAAATGAATATTTTTCTTGTTAATTTCTAGCCGTTATTGGATATCCGTAGGGGCTAAATTATTCACATTTATATAAATGGAGAAGTTGAGATGGACTCGGAATGGCAAAAATATTTCTTTGTAATTTTAACTGATACCTAAGTATAGTTAAGGTTTTCAAGGAAAACCAGTTTCATTTTCTTGTGTAAATCAGTTTGAGCAGTGAGGACCAAAAGTGAGGACGTATGGTTTGAGCTAGACGTTGATACATCTGCCAATCAGGAGTCAGAGCAATCTTCTAAGTACTTATTAGTTATTTATTGAACTGACCCCCAAGTCACTAACTGGCTTCTGACGGTATAGGTCATTGGAATGATCTTACAGTATAGTATAGATACAGGGTCAATTTAAACATTGTTCTAAATGCAGGGTCAATTTAAATATTGTTCTAAATGCAGGGTCAATTTAAATATTGTTCAGAATGCAGGGTCAATTTAAATATTGTTCCAAATGAAGGGTCAATTTAAATATTGTTCTATAAATGCAGGGTCAATTTAAATATTGTTCTATAAATGCAGGGTCAATTTAAATATTGTTCCAAATGAAGGGTCAATTTAAATATTGTTCTATAAATGCAGGGTCAATTTAAATATTGTTCCAAATGCAGGGTCAATTTAAATATTGTACGAAATGCAGGGTAAATTTAAATATTGTTCTAAATGCAGGGTCAATTTAAATATTGTTCCAAATACAGGGTCAAATTAAATAATGTTCTAAATACCGTGTCTATTTGAATATAGTTCGAAGTATTGATCTATTTGAATATAGTTCGATCTAAATACAGGGTCAATATTAAACCACCTGATCATTAAAATCAACTTATAAAAGAAATTATCAGAAATTGTGCCGAATTTTTGACGAAATTTGAGTCAAACATCGATAGAATTAATAAGTAGGAAGAAAGTAAGTTCCAATCGAGTCTATTTGAATTCTACTTCTTACCCCACGATGCAACCTTGACCAAATTTAATGTTAAAAAAAAATTAAAACTTAATTTCTGATTAAATTCCCAATTTAAGGGGTTACTATTACTAAGCACGTAGAAAGTGAAGTCAATGACGCCACGTCAAAATTGCAAATGTAAATTTACAAATCAACAAGGGGAGTTTGCCTTGCCTTAAAGTCTTTAACTATATGACATTATAACCTTCTTATAATTATTTTAGAAATAATTGTTTTTCATTAATTTTAGGTGAATAAACGGGGGTAGGACATGAGGGGGGTGGAAATAACCTTAAGAGGTCGGAAACTTGCGTATTTGTAAATTATAATTTTACCGGATTTTGGTATTTTACCCAATACCTCGAGGAAATGGAAAACTAGCCCAAAGGAGTTAAAAATAAATAAAAATTAAAACACTAGTGAAAAAATTAAATTCACACAAGAATATGCCATTAAATTTAGTGTGAGGATAAAGGTACTAGAAACGATTTAATTTTTGGTGACAAAAATGATTTAAACTAACTCCACACGGGAGGCTAGATAACTCGCACTGCCTCTAGCGGGGCTTCTTGGCGCCAGGGAGAATACCCCAATGGCGGTTTCGCCCCTGCGCGTTGCTTTCTCTGTATGTAATTCCCGAAATGGTCTATAGAGAGCTTTCTCAGATGGGATAGTAGTACGTCACACCCTCCAAAGTGTTACCGCTGTTCTGGTAGCCATATTGAGTGCATGGTCTCAGCTTCATTCCTGCGCCTTTAAACCCACCAATATGGGAGTATAAATTATGTCACCAGACTCAGCTCCTCCTCCAACAGAAAGCTCTCTATTCTGCGTTCGATTCAGTACCAAACCCAAAATGCTTTTACAAATTTCTGGCAACCCTGAAGCGCATGTGCATTTAAAGTTTATCAACCGAGGCGGAAATTTATTTATCCCCTTTAGCCTGCAAAATATATTCATGGTAGAATGAAGTTAACCACTCATAATCAACATTGTCCTGAGGCCATGTTGAGGTATTTAAAATTCACCTCTCATGCAGACTCTCACTCTTATTTTTTTCAAGATCCCCCCCTCCTACCCTCAACCCTAATAAAAATATTTAGCAGAATACTTGGGGGAAATAATGAAAAACCAGGTAAACTTAAGTTCAATTACGAAATATTAAATATTGGTTTGCAGAAACAAGAATAAGACAAAAAAAAAAGAAATTATAGCTAACAGGGTTTATTGGCTAACATTACGTTAATTTCGGCACGAAACAAAATCATTAGATGGCAAAGAAATCGGCGTAGAACGGTGTTACGTTTCACATCGCTTTGAAGAATTACACATCGAAGTGTCTTTTCTAAAAAGCCTTGCCAAATATTTAAGTCATTCGCAATTCGATAGGGGTACGTCTTCATTTTTAAGCGTTTAAACCTTAAGGTGTTCGTTCATCTTCGATTCGAGTTTCGCTTCTACGTAGATAAGTCTTGTTTTGAAGTAGAAATCACGTCTTTTCACGTGAAATAATATTACCACCCCGGGATTCATTGGAATTTTCATTACAACTAAGGTACTACTGCTACTACTACTACAGGTTGGTACGTTGCTCTTTGGCAGGGTTGGGGGTTTTTTATTGACGATTTCAAGAAAATTCTGGACATTGAATGCGACCTTTTCACGGTATTTACAAAGAAAGGGGCGAAATCAATGCAATCTTCTGTTCAAAAGTTGGAAAGTTCGAGAGATTTCCGAATGATGGTTACCCATAGATAGGCTTTTTTCTCTTCTTTACAAAATGGGGTTTTGCCGTTTTCCCCCTTTTGGTGGGCCAATGATTGCACTGATAAAGACTCGCAGTTTCTTTGAACTTGAAATTTGAGGAGGTAGAGACAGAGCCTGACAACACTGCCCCTGACGTTTAATCTAAGAGAGATAGGGAAGGCATTTGCTTTGAACTCCCAATAGTGAAAATTATCTCTTTAAGAAAGATGCCATTGTGAGATAGAGAACTCATTGGTAAAGAAGTGCTGTCCAGGTTAACACTTGAGATCTAATTTACATTGGTGGTTTAAAAAGGTAAAAACAATTCATGCTTTTTAATATGCTTGCTGTTGTTACCCCCTCGGTTATTTATTTATTGTTTGCTATTGAGTTCTTTCAATAAATAATCTTTCTTTCGGTTATCTTTGTAACGATGTAGATGACCTAGGGGCCAAATAACCTCACCACGTGGACTGGTGTTGGGTTATAAAGAACGTATTAATGTTACAAAAAATATTGACAATGGAATTCTAAAGCCATCCCCGTTTGTCATTCTCCCATTTACTACTCTTTATACATTTTGTCAAAACGAAAATTCTTCATGGTACAATGGTAGTAGCACGGTACCCGATGGTACCGGAGGCTTTTGCCCAAATTTTCTTAGTAACGTTAACGCATTCTTTCCATTGTAAACGCGGTAAAAAGCTTTCTTGACACAAGGGGCAACCTTAAGCTGTGGTAAATCTTAACCACGTAGATACGGCGGCGGAATACATAATGTAAAATGATTTAAGGTAAAATAGTCCTTCATCTTCAAGATAGGGTGGATACCTTGGCTCTTGGCATTGAGCGTGAACCAAACCATTTACTCCCCCCCCCCCATTTCCCCCTTTTTTAGGCTTAGCTATTGGCGCTACTTGGTCGGTCTCATGTGCAGGGTTGACTTTATAAAATCGAACGTAGATAGTAAGAAGTTCAGTCTCACCGAAACCATCCTTGCAACTTGTCTGGGTTTGGTGGTTTTTTTCTCGCAATCGCCTGCGCCTGGTACTTGTTGACTAGGTTTTGGTCTTTTTTCGGTGAACCTAACCAGGCCTACACGTACTCCTCGCGTGTGGTGTAGTGACCAATAAATTTATTTAAAATTAAAGAGAGATATATCTTTATTATCGCGTCGAGTTACGGTAGTAGTTCTCCAAGTTTTTTTATTTCGAGATTATTCCTTTTTTTAAAGATACTTCAAAATTATTTTCAACGATTTTTCTAGAGTAAGTTTTTGTTGATTTTTTACTATTATTTTCGTTTCAACTTTAATCTAAATTAAGTTAATTTTTTTGAGGGGGGGGGGGTACGCCTAGGGGTCAAGAAGGTACTTTGATAATTAATATATTTTTTATGATTGGATTATCAGTTACGGTTTTTTTTTTAATAGATAGTTTTCTTTAAATTGGCCCCCTCCCCTATCTCAGCTTCAGTGTTGTCAGGCGAACTCTGAGTCAATTTAGTCACAAGTACTGAATAAAACCGAACTGTTATGCTTTCCTCTATGCAATCTCTTGACTCACAAACGGCCTGGCAACACTGGGGGAACTAAGCTCTCCAAGTTCAAAAATCGAAGATTAAATTACCTCGAGTCATTTCCAGTTTAGTTGTCAAATATTCGAGGTCAAAATTATATCGGTTCGTTTAATTCGAGTTAATTAAATAAAACTAGTAGATAATTACGATGAATTTTACCAATTCTAATATATATTATGAAAATCTCTGTTCTGGACAAGCGTTTCGAGCTAAACAGCTCGGACCCAATTTATTTAATTTTCTTGTGTAACTGTTCTTTTGAATTTTAATCGAAGTTTTTTCGGTAATAAGGTAAATAATAATTTTATTTTGGTTTATTTTTTTTTTGTAGTAACTTGATCACGATGATTCAAAGATCCGATAATATAAGTTTCGCCTACTCCCCAAATTACTCCTTTATTTTGGACGCCGAAAAAAATTTCGATAAGGATGCTTGGCAAGAGTGGATGCGCAAGAACTGGCAGCTTTCGCTGTACCTGGGTTTTGTCTACCTAACTTTAGTCTTCCTGGGTCAAAAGATCATGGAGAAGCGAGAGAGATTTGACCTTAGACCGTATTTAACCATTTGGAACGCTGGTCTGGCCATCTTCAGCATCATGGGTACCTTGAGGACGACACCGGAATTCTTCCACGTACTATTCAACTACGGGTTCCACTTCTCGGTTTGTAACCGAAGTTACGCCGATTATAACCCGATCAGCGGCTTTTGGGGATGTCTCTTCGTCATGTCAAAAATCCCGGAATTTATGGACACCGCCTTTATCGTTTTACGTAAGCAAAAGTTGATTTTCTTGCACTGGTACCATCACGTGGCTACCGCCGTCTTCTTGTGGTACGGATACCAAGATCATTCCTCAACCGCGCGTTGGATCTTCGTCATGAATTACTCCGTCCATTCCCTGATGTACAGTTACTACGCTTTTCGCGCCATGAAATTCAGAATCCCCAAATGGATCTCAATGTTCATTACCGTCTTCCAAATAACCCAAATGATCATTGGTTCCGTCGTATTTGGTTACGTTTTCTACTTTACGCGTTTCAGTAACGAATGTCACATTGAAAAACACTTGGTCAACGTATCCATTATGATTTACGTCTCTTATTTTATCCTATTTACCAATTACTTTATCAGGGCTTACTTAGTTAAACAGACTGTCGCCCCGTCCCACAATTCCTCCAATGGTTACGTTAAACAAAACGGCTACACGAATGGTCAAGTTGTTAAAAATGGTATTTTATCTAATGGCTACAAAAAATTGGCGCAAAATGGCACATGCGTTCCTGTTACAAACGGCCACGTGCGATCTAAGGTGGAGTAGAAAAATCATCCAATTCATTTCCCGCGCAAGCGCGCGTACCTTCAAATAAAACGCGCCAATTTATTCTTTGGCAAGTAAGAACCATTACTTAATTTAAATTAAGGTTCTTTCGTTATTTTTAATAATTTTTTTTGAACATTCTTAATTAACAAGTACAATATAATTATAGTCAACCATAGATCCAAAATGGATGGTGTTAATTAAAACATTCCCGTCCATTTTTGATTTTACTTGCTTAAGAGATTAAATTAATAGGGAAATTGTGTATTAATATTTTAGTCAAATTGATGTTAAACTTGTAATATTCATCTATTTTTAATATATAAACATATAAACTTTCATGATTTCATTTATTAAACGACCGATGTACTGAGTACAGAAAAAAATACACCCATCTTTTTCTACTTTTTCATATCGTGAATTGTTTGTCAACCTTAAGTGATTTTTTAAAAAAATTAAGTTTTTAGATTTAGTAGGCAACTTTGGGGTTAAATGTAATTTAGAAATTTTAAAATCAATTTGAATTGTGCTCATTGTTTTGTTGTTGCTGTTATTGTTTCATTATCACATTTTTTTTTTAAATTTTTTTTGGAAAAAAAAAATCATTTTCGTTTAATAATAATTTGAAATAAAATTTTTTAAAGCTACATACAATAATGTATAAAAAGAAGCGTTGTAAAATAAATAATTTCATTTTAATATTTTGGTTTCTTGCTTATAGATCTAAGCCTAATCATTATCATATTTTAACAAGTATATTCCCACTCCATTCTAAATTATCCTTGTATTTCAATTATATTATTATTGTGTCGCTCTATACAAACCACTTTCAATTTAAAACAATAATAAAAGATTTTTATTATTATTTTATTAAACTTCAAAGTTGTAAAAATAGGGTAGTTTCTATGCTTTTACGTCATAATTGAAATAGAAGAATGTTTAATTTGAAAGGTTAGTCACCCAGTGTATAAGGCTGTACCTTTAACTGTACTAAATTCATTACGCGTAATCTTTCAAACCCAATCCTTGACAGTGATAAAATTATTACACGTAATCGGTTTACAGTGATAAGCCCCCACGATTTAATCATAAAGTCACAATGTTAAGGGTGTAGTGACGTAAGTGAAACGTCATAGATTCGAGGTAAAGCGATGCCAGGTGAGGCACAGACTAAATTGGAAGATGGACTGCAAAATTAACCGAGTGTAGTCAATTCTCGCTTATCATTCTCTCAATAAGTCTCTAGCATTACGAAGTATAGATAATGTCATACATATGGAACATATCTTATTAACTTATAGTTATAAATAAAGTGTTGCCAACTTAAAAAAATATTATTGGAATTAACTAATAATCTTATTGGCGACATGGAAAAATCAGCTTAATTATTACGTTATTATAATGCGAAAATTAAGACTGAAATGCTGAACGTGACCTTGAAAGAGTTAAATAATACCATCATTTAAATTTGCATATATAATTATACGTAAACAAACCTGCCCGTGAAAAAATTACCCTTTCTCATAACCCTTTTTCTTTCCTTAATATTTCTTGTAAATTAAACCTAAAGAAAAATAATAATAAAAGGTATTTAATATTTGTTTAATTGTAGTGTTCCCTTGATTTTATACGTAAACAAAAACACTTCGATTATAAATGAGTAAATTTCTTATATGCTTCCAATTTCGATATATGGGTTAATTATCAAATAACAAGAATGTTTTTCTCGTGAAAAAAAAAAAATAATTATAAGATTTAAAAGTAACTACCATAAATAATTTTAAAATAACAATTGTTCTTTTTTGGAAATGTTGCAAAATACCTTAAATTGTAAGGTAAAATATCTTTAATGTGAAAGTTTGAGAGTTTCGATGTTTGTATGTTTGTTACTCAATCCCGCTTTAATGGTTGAATGAATTTGGATGAAATTTGTCAAGCAGTTTAAAGGCCGGATTTTCTGCTAGAGGGTTCTCCTGGTGCAGAAAATGACTCGCGACCGAGTAACAATAGAGAAGCGAGTCGTCTAAAAAATACGGTTCTCCTGGTACAGAAAATCGAGGGATAGGGGTTCTACCGGTGCAGAAAATTGAGATATGGTATAGTCACGTTAAAATTTTGGACCCCCCTTTTCGCCCCTAAACTTGGGCGCCCAATATTTCCTAAAGTACGGTTCTTCGGGACGGGTACAGAAACCCGAGCAATAAACATATACATACACTTTGGAATTCATTTTCAAAGTAATCTGTTCAGCAGTCCTAAGTTTTGTGAGACCACTTCGCGAAGAACAAGAAAGTCAGTTGAAATTTTACCCGTGCCAAAGGTCTAAGAACAGAAAGCCAGTAGAGTGCTACTAGGAATATTGTCGTGACGTCACACCCTCTTATCTCTTACCTTGGCTCTGGCAACCATATTGGAAGTCATCAGCTTTGGCAATACAATTTAAGACCCCAGAAATGACGTCACGTCACATGGCTTTTCTCTCGCACTGTAGCTCCCTATAATCTATACGTTCATTACAAAAGATACGGGGAAAGGTTGTCGAGGTAAAAAAGGAGGGTGACAGTAATGGGTCAAAACAGTATCGGTACCGCCCGCGGGGGTTTAAAGTAATATGGCACGGTCGCTAATGGGTTTCTACAATTGTTCGTAGCGGGGACCCCAGAAATTTTTGGGAGATGCTCTTTCAGTGCAATGACAAAAATCTTCTAGAAATACCACTAAATGGGTCCCGAGCTTGGCGCAGTCCTTGTTATATATACGGGATTTACGAGAGGTATTTCTGTGAGCGCTGCCATAACCTGTCGGCGGCCTTTAGTTAGTGGCTGACATTCCCTGTCGTCGAACGCGCTCAGTAGCCTTGGCAGAACAACTCTCCGAAAAGGGGGCGGTAACCTCTAAAGTCCCGTTATATTCTTAAAATTTACAACATTGACTTTACTACTTCTTCGAACTGGATATTTGGAAGGTAGATTTTTAACAGAAGTGAAACCTCGTGACTTGAAGAAGTTGGATAGTTTTTCTATATTCTCGGGAGTATAGTGATGATTTTCACCTTTACTAGTACAACCCCCTCAGGGGTTGGGGAGTTTTAAGAATATGTAGACACCAGAAAATTTGCTTACCCTTAGAGTCACATAATAGAGTATTTCTTTGGGATGTCCAAACGTTTCTAGAAACCATATAGCTCTCTGGGAGAGGGAGATTTTTAACAGTAAAACTAGAAGTTTTACCCAAATGTACGGCTTTAACGATATTGGTTCGAAATATTTTAGTATAGTGCTCCATCGTTTCATTAGAAACTGTTTCGTATAAGACTTTGCCATGGAATGTTCATGAAACCAACTAACGCTAGATGGTTCAGAAAAAAACTACTTACACGAATGTGCTAGTTCGGATGTTACTAAAACTCTTTCCCTTTATTTTAAAACTGAGATGGAAAAATATGATTTTGAAAGAAAATACTCCGCTGAATCCAAATCTATATAGCCGATTGATTAAAAAATTTCTTCTATTTTTTAATTTAAAATGTACTTTTTTAAACAATTGCAATGAAGTGCAGAATTAATTTGCTCACTCCTGTAGGCAAAAATCCTCAAGTTTATCTTATGGGTTGCATGTGCCTACAATTCTTTTAAAATTTTTCTCAACATAGTGATATAGCCATAGCCCTCACTCAATGGCTTTTAAGGTTTTCAAAGACTAGTTTATTATACTGAATTCAGATTCTATACCTCTGCTCAAAAGTACACTTCGCCACTGATTCTTTGACAGTTTGGTGTTGCTTTGGCTAACAATTGGCGAGACTAACCCCCATGGTATTCAACAAAACGCATTTGTGGTTTAGAAGATTATTAAATTAGCTATTGCTTGAGCTTCAAAGCTATAGTTTACTTTTGCTGCATGTTTAGTGCTCGGGTTTCTGTACCCGTCCCGAAAAACCGTACTTTAGGAAATATTGGGCGCCCAAGTTTAGGGGCGAAAAGGGGGGTCCAAAATTTTAACGTGACTATACCATATCTCAATTTTCTGCACCGGTAGAACCCCTATCCCTCGATTTTCTGTACCAGGAGAACCGTATTTTTTAGACGACTCGCTTCTCTATTGTTACTCGGTCGCGAGTCATTTTCTGCACCAGGAGAACCCTCTAGCAGAAAATCCGGCCTTTAAGATTGTTCTTTGGGAAACCGATTTTGAGTCGAAAATATATAACTTCTATCTCCATTTTGTTAGCCTCAAGGGACACTGTTTTCGAGTTATGATTTTCAAGAGTGTTTTAGGGATGACCCCTTAATTAATTAAATTAGAAATCATTGTCTTAATTAATTAAATTTAAGGGGTCATCCGTAAAATAATCCTTGAATCTTAAAGGCCGACTTCCAGCGAAAAGGGTTCTAGCGAACTGAAAACCGAGCATCGAGACTAACAATGAAGCGACCTGCTGTTTTTCTAATCCCGCTGGGTCAAAAGTTGGAAGGGTTCTAGCAAACTGAAAGCCGTGCAATGTGGTTCTAGCGAACTGAAGATGAACAATAGAAATCCTTTTAAATTTATTTCCTCTCGAATTTTTGCTTTCCCCTGAAGGAAATTCTCTACTGTGTATCTTCAGTTCGCTAGAACCACATAGCACGGCTTTCAGTTAGCTAGAACCCCCTCCAACTTTTACCCCAGCGGGGATTCGAAAATCGGTACGGTCGCTCCATTGTTAGTCTCGATGCTCGGTTTTCAGTTCGCTAGAACTCTCTTCCATGGAAGTCGGCCTTTAAGTTGAAAACAGTGTCCCTTAGGGCGAACAAAATGGAGATAGAAGTTACATTTTCGACTCAAAATCAGTCTAAAATCGTGAATTACGAATAAAAGTAAAAATATGTAGAAAGGAAAAAATGATTTCACTTTCACTTCAAGTTGTTTTCACCCAGACGTTCCACTTCTTTCGCAGAAAACCTGTTTCTGACGTCGATCGCCCCTAATTTGCATCGTGACATCACGATCTTAATGAAGGATGACGTCACAATTACAAGCATAAAACGTTTCAACTGTTTTAAGACAGATGTCAATACCGTCTTTAACTTAATTATAAAAAACAGGAAAAAAAATGTTTCTACTAAAAAGAAAAACATTGCCCAGGACTATAACGGTATATATGTTAAAAACACCCTCAATTTTCATTCAGCTTTTAACGTGATTTTTAAGCACAGATTATAAGCGCTTAAACAGTGTAACGGTGCCAAATCACTCGAGTGTGAAATTTAACAATTTCTTAAATGGATTATTGTAAATTTTTCTATTGAAATGGGTGAGTAACCTTTACGATTCATTATTTAATATCATTCATAGATAATATTAAATTTTATTTATATATATATTATAATAAATATAAATAATTAATTAATTATAAATAAAATTAATTGCAAATAAAACTTAATTAATTGGAAATAAAATTTAATAATTGCAAATAAAGCTAAATAATTGCAAAAAAACTAAATAATTGCAAATAAAATTTAATAATCATAAATATAAATAAAACTATTTAAAAATAACTAAAAATCTAATTAATTGAAATAAATTTCAAAATAAGGAATGTTTCGGCGCCAATTTTAATTCAAAATCTACGATTAATTTTGAATAATTGCAGAATTATTTTAATATCTTCAAATTAGTGTAGTATTAATTTTTATTTTGAAATATTAATGTTTTTAAAACAAAAACAAAATATTAAAAATTTCCCGGTTCTTATCACGACAAAAACAACAAAATTATCCCAATATTTAATTAATACTCGTAACCGTACGTTATTTCGTCTTTCCGAACTACAAGATGCTAAGAGATTATAAAGAGAAAACGAAACCCAACCCACCCATGAAATAAATAAAAATGAGAAAATAAATAATTTTAATATTTAATATTTCTTAAAGTACAAAAATAATATTTTATTATAAACGTTTAGGCAATCACGTACGAAAACAATTAATCCCAAGGAAATTAAATTGTTGTTAATTAGTTTGATTTATATTTTAATCACGTAATTATTTTGAGTGTCACTCTTAGAAGGACATTGCACAGTTCTAACCTTAAACACTAAGGTACGCGGTATCTTACAATTAGATAACAAATCAAGACAACCTTCAAGAAATTTACCCAAAAGACCCAACCTTTGCCACCTAAAGTCAATTAATTATTCGAAGTTCTATGTAATTGAGATAAGTATTTGGCAGTAAATCAAAATATTCTTAAATATATTATATAAAGGCGTATTTAATTCTGGCGCTGGCATACAATTAAAGTGATAGAAAACTAACATTAGGTGAAATATATTTTATATCAAATTACCTACCTGCCAAAACTTTATAGGAATTTAATTTAAATGGTTTGTCGAAAAATTGAAAGTGAAAAACCGGTTGGTAGTAAAAGCAAGGGTCTCAAACGGTATATACATAGTTTTTAGACTAGGAGGATTAATACCATTTACAGAAGGAGGCCAGTCTTCAACTCTTACACAGGGAGAATAGACTCCTTAGTGGAGTCAAAAGCCAGGCCTCCTTGGGTAAAAGGTATGGATCCTCCTAGTCCAGTTTCAGAAATTGACCAAAGCACGTGTACGAAAACGTGGCGCGAGAAAAATAATCCACGTGATTAAGGTTAGGTTTGATTCTGTTTAATGAAGGGTCAGGTTGGTTGCCTTCTAATCCTTACGGATTTAGGTTTATGAGTCAACTTCTTAATTAAAGGGACAACAAAAAAGGTAGCAGCTGGTGGGTAAAGATTATACGAGTGGCTAAAAGTGCCCTCTTTTGGGGGTAGTAAGAAAATACATTAAATGCAATATTGTTTAAAAGGTGGCAGTAAACAAGCTAATTAGCAATAATTTGGAAGAGGTTAAAACATATCCAATTTAAGTCAGAGGCACCACGTGACGCTAAGATCCAAAGACTCGGTATGGAGTTGGACTGGCCACCTAGTCCTGTTTTTCGCGACACTACAGCACCAGTTCCCGGAAGTGCTCGTTTTTGAAATAATAAAATAAAAGTTTCTTTGAACCACGCCTCAACTCGGTCACGTACCTCTGACGTATTTCAAAATAAATTTAACCCACCCGCCGCTGCCTTCTTTGGAGTCCCTTTAAAATCAGACAATATTTCCTATTTGAATTTTTCAACACTTCAAGTAACGAACTTCGTACGTATTATTATTATTACCCCTTTTACTGTTATTTAGACTTAATTTTCTGCCCTTTGACGTAGCTGGCCAAGAAAAATTTTAAAAATAGGTAAAAATAAATGCCGTAAATGCAAACGAAGGCGAAACTTAACCCGATAGAAATATCGCATTTTTTCCCATTCAAAAGCGTCACCCAACTAACGAGACTTACAACAGCACCGATAACCATTTGAGTAATTTGGGAAACAGTGA
This sequence comes from Phalangium opilio, assembly GCF_054372755.1. NCBI lineage: Eukaryota > Metazoa > Arthropoda > Arachnida > Opiliones > Phalangiidae > Phalangium > Phalangium opilio. The sequence continues at coordinate 2,000,996 of NW_028324189.1, forward strand.
TACATTTAGCTATAAAACGCGGTATCTTAATTTTAGCAGCGGTTAAGGCGTAATATCCGTACATGATCGTATGAATAGCGAAATTCATGCCGGTGTACCAACGACAAAGGGAGATCAACTCGGCGAATCCGTGCCATGTAACGATAAGAGTAGCTGCGTGATGAAACCAATGTAAGAAACTCAATTGACCCTTCCTGGTAACGATAAACGCGGTATCTAACAACTCAAACACCTTGGAAACGGTAAAAAAACAAAGCCAGCATCCAATAACCGCATTTTCCAAGTTATCCCCACGGTTGCAGATCGAATAATGAAGACCATGTTGCCATGTCACTTGAAATAACCCGGGTAAAATGCGCCACGAACCAAAGGCGCTGAAAACGCATAACAAGACGTTCCATAGAATTAGACATTCTTTCAGTTTAAAAGGTTCCTTATCTTTCATTAATTGTTTGCCGGTAAATACCGATACCAGGTATGTGGCAGCGAAAATGTAAGGCAGGTATAATTTGTCGTTGAAAATTTGAGTCATAGTCGCGGTATCGAATGTTTTCTCGAAATTGAACGTGAATTTCGTTGTTGAGTTCGATTCAAAAACGGAGACGGTTTCCATTTTGTAATTTGAGCGGATTTTGACGTGATGGTGGTATTGTTTTTGCTGGATTAATTCAACAACTTGGCGGTATCGTTTCTAATTGGTTCACGGAGTAGTCCTTCTTAATTTCTGATTAAATATTTTTTTTTACAATTTATAATTTGCTGGTAAGGTTTCTAATTGGTTCCAGAATTACTGGTACTGTTTCTAATTGTTTAGAAAATTGCCGGTACGGTTTTTAATTGGTTAGAAAATTGTTGGTATGGTTTGTAATTGGTTAGAAATTTGCCGGTACGGTTTCTAATTGTTTAGAAAATTGCCGGTACGGTTTTTAATTGGTTAGAAATTTGCCGGTACGGTTTCTAATTGTTTAGAAAATTTCCGGTACGGTTTTTAATTGGTTAGAAATTTGCCGGTACGGTTTGTAATTGTTTAGAAAATTGCCGGTACGGTTTTTAATTGTTTAGAAAATTGCCGGTACGGTTTTAAATTGTTTAGAAAATTGCCGGTACGGTTTTAAATTGTTTAGAAAATTGCCGGTACGGTTTTAAATTGTTTAGAAAATTGCCGGTACGGTTTCAAATTGGTCAGAAAATTGCCGGTACGGATTCTAATTGGCTCCTGAGAATTACTGGTACTGTTTCTAATTGCTTCCAGAATTGCTGGCACGATTTCTAATATATTGACAGTGTCCAAAATTAAATCTTTCAATATCATTAATTGATCCACGAGACTTTCACTACACTAATTCTTTAAATAAATAAATAAACAAACAAATACTTGCAAGTAATACGAGGTTGTATGCACTCTTTAAATCTTTACACGCTAATAAACTTCAACAAGCGGCAAGCATATTACGTTATAACCTCGCATGATGCAGTAGTGAGAGGCGTATCGAATTTTAGAGCGGTTTTTTGTCGGCGTACGTCTACCACCAAGGATACTTATACATTTACAAATCACAACTGACGAGATATTTGCTGTTTTGTTGGCATCATACGAGAGACTACGCGATAAAAGTGCTCTAAACGTTCGTAGTCATTATCAAGACTTGACGTCCAAAACCTTTGGTACTATCAAAGTCTATAACTATTATATAGCATAACTGACAAATTTAAAATTCAACTAAATCTTTTAGGATGTATTTTTCTTACAAAAAGCCCTGTCTTAATGATCGTCATTATCAGCAGAAATGAATAGTAGGAAATGAGCCCCGTTAAAATATTTAACTCAACCGCTGTTTCTTATGGCACTAATAAATTTCTAATGTCCGTTATTATTCTAGCACAAGGTTACGTTTCCAATAGAGTGCTATTAAAAGGCGATTTAACCAATCTTGCCTTAAAAAATTCTATACAATTTCGGTATAAATATGAAGTTATTTATAATATTTTTTCCTGACATTGCTATAGCTACACAGTGTGGGAAAGGTCAGAATAGACAGTTTTAACAAAAGGGGCTAAAGAAAATCCCCCCTTACTATCTGCTTCCACTTCAGTGCCGTGTTGTCAGGCCCTCTGTGAGCCAAATTAGTCAAGTACTGATTCAAACTGAACTGGTAGCCTTTCTTTTTGCAATCTCTTGACTCACCAACAGTCTGGGAAATAAGGATATTTCTTAAACTAGTCCTTTGGGACCAGTGACCCCCTAGTGTCCTAAATAATAAACTTGTCTCCGGACTGGTCCCAGCCTTTGTTCTCCAATAGATTCGCAATAATAATAAACTGGTCCCGAGGACCAGTAACCCCCAGTTCTTGAATTAAAAAGTTTTGGACTAATTAACCTTTTCCACACTGTACTCCGAGGAATTTATTATATCGGCTGATAATAATTAGAGAAGGATAAAATCCCGTTTAATTTCCATATTGTGTTTTTTGATATGCATTGTATGTTACCCAACTTCGATTATGATTGGCCGCGAGACATTTACATCATGTCTTCTCAATATACTTTGTCTATAAATGTACAAATAATTACTTAATATTGAATGCGCAATCATTTTAAAAATATATACTTCTTTCTAAATTACTTATAAAGAATTAATGTTTTATAATACATTTTAAAGATCAATAAAAATAGTTGTAATTTGCTGATTCAAAATATAAACTTTGTAATTTTGGAATTTGTTACGTGGACTTAAACCATTTCTTTTCATTTCTAAATTTTGGTTAATTCAAGATGGTTTGATTGGCTAATTAAATAGTTCAAGAAATTGACCAACAAACGTGTAAGAAATCGTCTAGCTGTCTAGACACAAGTTCTACGGTATATTAAAATTAGTTGGCGCGAGAAAAATCACGTGATTTTATTTTCCTTCAAATTAGGCTTAAGGCGGGCGTACAAGTTCTTTTGAAATTTAAATATAAATAATTAAAGTTAGTTTTACAAACTCTTCAACAGGGTAAATATGGCAAAGCAATTTTTATATGTGTTTATATTTAAATAATGTAAATTTAAGCTATTTGATGGCTTAAATTTATATTTAAATAATTGCAAATTTATGCTATTTGATGTCTAGAAGACGGCATCCCATATATGAATGATTTATGAATAATTTATAATTCAAGGATTTTATCAAATATTGATGCTTATTGCGTGTTTCCATTTTCCACACACACCTGTTATTTGACTTCCGAGTTCAATAAATTCACGGGGTTGAATCAAGTTCGCCTAACAGCTTGCTGTAAGTCAATCTTTTTTTTTTAATTTTAATATTGTAGATGTAGACACAAGCTTCTAATATTCATTATTATATATGCACTTTCGAAATATAATACTCTTAAATGATCTATTCCTTTTACAAAAGTCGGGGGTGAAATAATCAGGTGTTTTTATACCTTTATTTATACGTTGTATCATAAATTGATAATCAATCATTAAGTTTATAGCTTTCCCCCCACTGCCTAGGCTATAATCGGTCTCATCCCACGCTGGTAATAAATTATACGAGACACTACCGCTGTGAAAGCCTTCCCTTTACTGTACTCTTAGCATGACACGCGAGATGTGGTAAATAAATAAATTAATAAATAAATAAAAAATCTCTTCTCGATTGCCGGCGAGGTTTTAATTCAGTAATGCAAACGAAAGGACTGGTAACTTTGTAGCTCTATCTAAAGTCTTTGGAACCACAATATATAACGGGGATGTTACGTATTAACCCTATATCAGGAGCAGACGATACATTTGAAAAGGGTCTGTAGTAAATTTATAAATTTACATTTGAATAACGGTATAAATTATTATAAATTATAACACGCATGGATAAATACTCTCCATGCAATAACAGGATGTATTAATTAACCTGAAGTTATCAGCCAATTTTAATAGCTTTTAATCCCATAGAAAACCAAAAAAATCACGACAAAACTTCGAATTAATTTACATTTAACAGACAACCTATAAACTAAAATAGACTATTTTAGTTAAAATAGCTTTGGCACGAGATTTCTTAAGTTAATTTACCGTTAATCCCACGAGTTCCGGCTCACGTGCAATATGCAATTTAATTTTTTAAAGCGCTATTAAAGGCGAGTTCGATTACGGCTCGTGATTTCGATCGGATATGTCCTTAATTAATGCGTTTGGCAGAGCGCCCGGAAAAAATTGTATTGTCACTGTTTCATTTAGCGGATTTGAAAAAAAGAAAAGGCATATATAGTTGTACATATTCCCAATATGTGAAAATGTTACTACTGTACAAGATTAAGGGTGTATTTGAATAGCGAAAGGCTTAGCTTATGCAATTTTAAAATTTATGGTTTGCTTAATTGTGTAAACAGTCATTGCGTATTTGACCTATTTTTAAGGGTGATTAGCTCCTGCTATTTATTAACTCCTGTATTATTTGAAAATTAGGTTTCATTCAAAAATATTATGTGGTAAGTATTAACAGTTTCCTTATGTTTATTATTATTATTTTTATTATTGTATAAACTCTATATACATATCTATATATATAGATAGATATATAAAACCTAAATTATGAATTAATATAAGGAAGTAATGAATATATACAGTTAAGTTTATGAATTAATTCACTGAATTGGGTTAAATTTCAAAATACGAAGCTGCAAGTGACTTAGAAAGTTACCAAAAACTCGGAAATAATTTTTTTTTTCTTAAATTCAAATACCACAAACTTTAAAAAAGGGAAAAAATATAATATAAGCCATAATAGATTTCTTAAAATACAGGGTGTTCGAAGAAGGTTAATTGTAGAATAGAAGTACAGGGAGTTTAAGGACGATTTTGACTCAAAAATATTCTTTGATCTTATGCTATTAAGGGTCTAAATTGATTACCACCCTTTTTGAAACACCCTGTACACCATTATTTACTCGTGTTATATTAACTCTGACTCAACACTCCCCCACGTAACTATAACCTCGCCAAAATTCCCACGCACCATTTTAAAAAAATAATATAAAATAAAATTTAAAAAAAAAAAAAGTTTCGACATCAAGGTTGCTTTGGTTTAATATTATTTTAACGTCTGACCCAATGCTTAGCCTTTCATTGCAAGGTAGTCCAATAGGAAGCGAGACGTAGGTAATATTAATTCTTAAACAAGGATTCCTGTAGCGATAATAATTCCAACCTCGTAAAAATATAAGCGCACCGTGATACTAGTTTTAAATTAAAATTATACAAATTCCAAATGGTGGTGACATATTTTTCAAGATAGAGAAAAAAATCTTCAATCTTCAATCGCGAGTGGTAAACTCTACAGTGTACATACACAGGACAGAAATCTGACATTTGGGAAAAAAAATCTGTGTAAGTTTTCCAAATTGATTTATTTGAAATTTTTGTGTCCATTTGGATTCTTTGAATGCTTTTCGTTTGAGTTAACAATTTTTGTCCTTGAAAATAAATATGAATTACTGAATTTATTAGGAATTTTTAAGTTGATATAGATTAATTTATTTAAAAAGAAATTCCGCGCGGGAAATTTTTTGATTTCAATTTCTTCCTAGTATAAATGAAATTTAAAATTTCTTAAAAATTGTTTTGGTTGAACGGTGGGATTTCCCAATAAGCTAAATCTTAGATGAAGACTTTTGAAATTCAAGTTTTATTAATTCTAATCGCGTCTTAAGCGTTTAATGTTTATAATCCTGAAAATCGAAACTGAATGTTGTAATGCGAGTTTTTTTAGTGACGGTAATAGCAGAGAGAGTCTGGTAATTCATGTTTAAGATGAATTAAAAAAAAAAAAAAAAACCATTGCCGTGTGGGTTCGTCTACACTCTCATTAAAAAGTAAATCCGCCGGGGAAATCCAAAGCAATTTGACCTGAGGCGTAAAAGGAAGACCGCACAGGAGTGGCCAAACGATCCGGTATTCCCTTGGTTTTCCCGCGCTTTTTTTCATGTCTTACTAAGCACATGGGCCAGAAGAAAAGATGACGATTGAAGAAGTTTGGCTGGACTATCCAACTATTTGAGAGTCTAGCTCTAGCAGTATAGACCATTTCGGAAATTACATAATGAGAAATCAAAACACAGTTGGGGTATTCTCCCTCGCGCCAATTAGCAACGCCAGATGGAGCTTGAGTTAACTACACGTTAACTCACACTGCCCTCTAGAGTGGCTTCTTAACGAGAGGCAGAATACCCCAATCGTGGCCTCGCCCCTGTGTGTTGGTTTCACTGTATGCAATTTCTGAAATAGTCTATTTGATTAAAATTTATCTGACAACACTGCAGTAATCATGTCAAAGCTGATAGGAGGGGGGTGTAATTATCTCACAATAACCTTCACCCTTCTGTATTATTACATTTTTTTTTGTTAAAATTTTTCTATTCCTTTAACACATTTGCCGTATATTTATCTTTAAATCTCGCCCTTAACATAAAAAGGTTTTCGAAACCATCTCACTTTAAAAAGTCTTAAATCGAAACCATTTCACTCTCTAAGATCTAACCTTGACTGCTATTGACCTTAGCACCTGATTAGTGAGTACCCCCTCAAAAAAATCTTAAACGTCCTGCCTCCAATTTTTCTTTTGAAGCTATCTTCCAAAGAAATGTCAACCCTCCCCGGGCCGGTATGACCCCGAGAAATGCCTTGTTATTTGGAAAATCCTTGCGAAATCGCCAGGTAGGCCTTGTTGAAACCCCTTAGGGCGAGAGAACGTACTTTGAACAATCGTGGTTGGCTTAGGAACTTCCGAAATCCGAATATTTCAAAACTAGAGTCAGGTAGAACACTTGGCTTCGCCAGAGTTCAGTTTACAATCGTTTTTTTCTGAGATTGGTAACACTTTTTCGGCTCTCTCTGATTTTTCGCTATTATTGGACTTTTCAACTATCATCATGGTCCATGGTATTTAACATTATTTTTTATTTAATTCAATTCAATTTAATTCTATTTATTATTTGTTACTGGTTTTTACTTTAAATTAAGACTTAGTTATTTTAATATCTCGCTCAATTTTATTAAGGAAAAGTTTATTTAATTTAATAGCTTAGTTGAAGGGGTGAAATTAATCAAGGAAAGTAATGGTTAATAATTTTAAACAATTTACTCTGGAGATAATTATAATTGTTAGCTTTAATGATAAGGGCGTGTATAATAGGCGATTTAAAGGGTTGTTAAGTTACATAGAGATTAAATAATTTAATTCCTTGATGGTAATTATGGTTTAATGTCCCGATTTGTTTGTTTTTCGATTTAATTTGGATAGTTAATTTTAAATAAGGTACGGGGTAATTAAATTAACTATGAAAACTATTAAATTTTATTAAATTTATTCTGGCTAATTTCGAGGTACGCTAATTAAGTAATTATTACTTTGTCAGCTTAATTATTTTTAATTTGATATCGTTGGTTAATTTTTAATTAAAGACCAATTTCGTCTAATTAACTAACGTTTTGGAGTAAGGATTAATATCCCAAACATAGTTCATAGCTTTTAATTACTATACTTAATTAAAAATATATGTTTTAGAGAAAACCCCCAGACACTCGGCCCACCTCCCAATATTTCGCATAAAAACTCCCCCTAAACTAAACCACGTTGACTCGACCAATTATAATTAACTAATTTTTAATGTTAATTTCTTTCAATTTTAGATCAAGTGGACAGTATGATCTCCGGAGCCTTCAAAACGAACGTTTCCTTCAAATATTCGCCGACCTATTCGGTCGTGTTTCCATTTGAAGACGCGTTCGAAGCCCAGGAACGTCGACAATGGATGCGAGACAACTGGTACCTAGTCATCTACTTCAGTCTGGCCTACCTAGTCTCGGTATTCGGTGGCCGAGTACTTATGAATTCCCGCCAGAAATACGAATTGCGTTACCCATTGGCGGCTTGGAATGGTCTCTTAGCCATATTTAGCATCATGGGTACCTTGAGGACCATGCCGGAATTCATCCACGCGATAAGTAATTACGGATTTCATTTTTCCGCTTGCAACCGAAGTTACGCTGATTACGACAAAGTCAGCGGCTTTTGGGGGTTCCTTTTCGTCATGTCCAAAGTGCCTGAGTTTATAGATACGGCTTTTATCGTCTTACGTAAGCAAAAGTTAATTTTCTTGCATTGGTACCATCACGTGGCCACCGCGTTTGTGTTATGGTTCGGATACACCGATCACTCCTCATTGGCTCGATGGACCATCGTCATGAACTACTCCGTCCATAGTATCATGTACAGTTACTTCGCGTTAAGAGCCATGAAAGTCCGAGTACCGCGTCAAATCGCCATGTTCATTACCACGTCGCAAATTACTCAAATGATTTTGGGTATCTTCGTCACGATACACGTCCAGTTAACCCTTTGGCGCGGGGAACGTTGCGACGTCGGTTATCACGTGCTCTACAGTACCATGCTCCTTTACGCCTCCTATTTCGTATTATTCGTCCATTTCTTCATTAAATCGTACTTCGGTAAGCCCGTTTCCGTTTCCAAAGAACGCGACGTCACCGGCAAACTCCACGAGAATTGTAATGGACATGTCAAGTCTGGGTTGGCTAACGGTGAAGCCATTCAGACCAAGAAAGTGGCGTAAGATGGATGGAGAAAGAGTCAAAATTGTGGTTATTTGTTTTTTGGCGAAAACATAACATGAATGCTCAACATTGTTTTGTTTGTTAAAAAAATTGCGCCATTTTTCGCGCGCGAGCTACTATTCCAAAGACATGACATGAACAATATTTTTGAGTACTTTTTTTCTTAATTTACTTTTGGGTTTTTTAAGAAAGTTTAAAATAATTGCCAAATTTAATTCCCAACCCCAAAAATAACGTTAAATTTTTTTGTACCCCATTTTGTTTATCGGGAAATATTTTTTTTAAATTTTTCCAAAATTTTTAAACAAAATATGTTTTCTAAGTAATATTAATATTATTATTATTAAATTTATTGTTGTATTGAAAAAAGAATGCAGTTTTCTTAATATGAATAAAAGATGTGTTTTTGTTTATTTAAAAATGGCCTTTATTTATTTTTAAGTTTTAAGTCACTTTTAAAAGGGTAAGTTGTGATATTTTTTGCTATTCAATACCGGATATTTGAAGTGCCACTTATTCTAAAGTAAGTACCAAGGACTTTAGTTTGTTTACAAATCTAGTAAACATCGCCCTAAACGTTCAAAGACGGTGGTAAGTTTATATTTCTAAAATTAATTCTTGTAGTTGTGTTATGCCTAATTTGAATATTAAAATACAAAAGCACGTGGTGGTGTATTTTTCTCGTGCCAAAAATGAAGCTATTTCTAGCGCCAGATTTTATGTAGTATTAGTCAATTTCTTTAAATTCTGTAATATCTTATAATAAAGTTAACAAATGTTTTGATCTATATGGATCAAGATCAAATCTAATACGAGGTAATTTCATACTTAGCTATTAATTTAGAAAATAAGCCAAGGAACTTGGGAAATTGTAAAATATAGCTTGCGGTCGTACCTAAGTACGTTTTAGACAAAGTTGCATTTAATTAATATTTAATTACATCATAAGTTGAATAAAGCATAACAGAAGAAATATAAATTTAAAGATTACAGGTTATATTCAAAGTCCCCCCTAAACCTTGGCAGAGATAACTGCTAACCCGTAATTTATGAACAGAGTGATTACCTCCACCCGAGGGGCTAATCACTCTGTCCAACCATGACCGATTACGTGTAATCACTCTAAAGGTATGATTGGGTGGTATCGATTTAGTGCAAGCGTGTATACGGATTACTTTGAGTGACTGACCCCTCGAAAATGTCCATGAAATTAACAATTACCAATAACAAAAGTATATTGTAGAATTACATAATGTTTCTGGCAAGTCTTACATAAATTAAGGGGGATGTTCTTTGGGAAATCAATTTTGAGGCGAAAATGTATAAATTCTATCTCCATTTTGATTGCCTTAAGGGACACTGTTTTCGATTTAAGATTCAAGGAGTATTTTACGGATGGCCCCTTAAATTTAATTAAGAAACAGATTTAGACAATGATTTCTAAATTAATTAATTAAGGGGTCATCCCTAAAACACTCAAATCATAACTCGAAAACAGTGTACCTTGTGGCAAACAAAATGGAGATAGAAGTTACATTTTCGCCTCAAAATTGATTTCCCAAAGAACAACCCCCTTAATTTATGTAATACCATAAGTTAATTATACCTCTAAGTACACAAATCGCTACCACTTCTATGGCAATAGTGTTTGTCTGGCTCCCTTTAATGAAACCCTATACTCTCTCCGTATCATTTATCACCTCAACTTCAATACAAAATTGTACTGCCTAGCCTAGCGTTTCTTTTATCCCTTTTAGAATGTTTCAGGACTGAAACCGCCTCTATCTCACGAGAGAGAGGGGGATTTGGGGTTGCTTAAGTAAAATTCGTTCCCCCCCAGTGCCTGCCTATACGAAACGTAAAACTCTCCTTTATTCCACTGGATGATTTTATTTTTCGTCTCGACCGCTTGGTGGCTGCACCGCGACAGAAATTTTAAAATTTTCTCTCTTCGGATCTTAGCGCTATACGAGTTCTGACGTCACAGTAGCCTGCCAAAGATGCCGAGTCGTTCCCCGAATTTGTGTACTTAGAGGTATAATTAACTTATGGTAATACTTATCAGAAACATTCTATACAGTTTCTGCTCTTATAACAAATTACTGGCAACCCTGAAGTGTGGTTAAAGTTAAGAAATTTCTTTAGTGCACAGTTATCTATATGATATCAACGTAAAAATCTTGAGGTCACTTTTTACTAGAGTTGAAACGTTTTTATACAACCTTGAAGAAAAGAAACCTAAAACGTAACCTCGAAATTTTCGAGACCGTTTTAACTACTATTATCAAAAACTCATTTCATTTTAAACTTTTAAAATTATTTTGAAACTAGTTTCTTTTTGGTTGCATAAAAATAACACCCCTTTTCCATTCCGGGGGCTATAATAATATTCGCATCTCGTTTCTGATTGGTTAATAATATTCCAACAAAACGCCAAAAAGCAAAAAAACCCAAAGCAATTTTTATATCATAATATTGACGAGATTAGAAATAAACGGGTTAGTTTTATTATGATTCCGGGGGTTATAAGAAATAACCAATGACATGTAAGGATTTTAATTAAACCCAGAGTTGAAATCTTGAATCAAACTATTAAACTTGTATTTCTAAAAGATTTGAAAGCGGGAGCGGTAGGCGCGCGCATCGTTTCGCTAGAAAGGTTTTCGCGGTCATATTTATATAGCCAGCGCCTATTTCTAAATATCCTGTATGTTTTAAACAGAACAAATTCGACTTGTAAGATATTTTAGTTGATCCTGGATGTTTAAAGACGATGGTCATTGGGAAAAATCGTCTCTTCTTACCTTAGATAATTTTGTACCCAATTTTCTTTACCTTACCTTCGTTTATATCTATATTTGAAGTTCTAAGAAAAAATCTTTTTTGGAAAAACCCCCTAAAAGCACACGCATAGACACATTCACAAACTGGATCGAGGTGGATTCGTTAAATTCACGGACTACCTAGACATCGTCGGCAACGATTTGAAAATAAGGAGGAAAAAAAAAACCGTCATGATGATGATCCAATGTACCTCCATAATCACTACGAAAGCGAATTTCGTAGCCTAAAGACAACTGTCTTATAAAAATCGAAAAGAAAACGGTGTCAGTGACTTAAAATTAAATTCTAGTTTGCAAAAATTTTCGCCAAACTTCAAAAACGGTTTCCTCAAATTCAAGGTAAAGTTCCATTTATGTTTTTTGAAAAATTATTGTACCGTTGTTATATGAATGACTTTGATGACAATTGATTAAATTTAGAGATAGAATGATGTATTTTTCTTGTCAGACAATTATAGTCGAGGGGCAAATCACCTAGTATAAGTTTACTAACAAAATTTTCAATTAGTTTTGGGGGTAAAAAAATGGCCATTGTCAAAATTTTTATTTTACGGAGAAACATTGATTTCTAGTTTGAAATTGAGAAGTTTATGTATTTTTTTTAGTAAACTCAGTGGAAAATTCAATATTGAAATTTGTTTAACAGTGAAATTTGGGAATATTTGAACTATTTTAATTTCAAAATCGGGTTTATTTTTATTATTACACCGCGTGGTTTTTCCCTTGTAAATTTTGAATATGGAAGATACTGGGAATGGGCTTGTATATCTATAACAATGATTAATTTGGAAATATTCATAAACAAACTTTGAAACCACGCTTCGTGTTTATTAGAAGAAACTAGGGTTAAAAACGCAAAAAATTCGAGTTGACATTATGATTATTGATAAATAAATAAATAAATATTAATTCGAAATAAGATAGAGTCGAGTTGTCAATGAAGAGTTTTGGTAAATTCTCTCTTTGACGTCGAGTCCTATATAAAGGGCTCTATAAAAGTCTGCTTTCCGCCGGTATGTGAAATATTTTCGATTTAAAATTAGCCAATTTATAACTTGAAAGAACATATTGTTTCGAAATTAATTCATTCATGCTTGCTGAAGATATTAATCAGTTTTAAAATGCATCATTCTAACCAGACATTTGTAAATATATTATTTTTAAAAATTATCTGTCAAATGCTTATGATAAAAGAGAAATATTTAGCTCGATTCTTTTTATTTTAATTATGGGATACCATTTCATGGTTAATATTGGCAAAGTAGTTGATGAAAATCTCGTGAAATAACTTATGAGATTCGCGTGAATAACTGATGGGAATTTTATGAGATAACTGGGAAATATAGTTGTCCTCGTGGTCCAATTTTCAATATGAAATTTTCCGTGCCTTTGAAAATCACTACCAATTGGATAGAAAATAATATCTTTTCTAAACCTTCCCTTTAATTACTAATTTCAGGTGACAATCGACTCCTTGTTCGTTTTAAACATGTTTTCCTCAAGAAGTACATCCTTGTACTCGAACGGAACCCCAGTAACGTTCAAGTACTCTCCCAATTACACCTTCATTTTCTCCTTCGAGGAACATTTCGACAAGGATACCCAACGAGAATGGATGACCAATAACTGGCACGTGGTCATCTACCTAGGATTGGCCTACATCCTCTCGGTCTTCGGTGGTCAAGCTTACATGAAATCTCGCACTCGTTACGAACTGCGTTACCCATTGGCGGCTTGGAATGGTCTCTTGGCCGTCTTTAGTATCATGGGTACCTTGAGGACCATGCCGGAATTCATCCACGTTCTGAGTAATTACGGATTTCATTTCTCGGCTTGCAATCGAAGTTACGCCGATTACAACCCAATTAGCGGCTTTTGGGGATGGATCTTCGTCATGTCTAAAGTGCCTGAGTTTATCGACACGGCCTTTATCGTCTTGCGTAAGCAAAAGTTAATTTTCTTGCATTGGTACCATCACGTGGCCACCGCGTTTGTGTTATGGTTCGGATACACCGATCATTCCTCATTGGCTCGATGGACCATCGTCATGAACTACTCAGTCCACGCCATTATGTACAGTTACTTCGCGTTAAGAGCTATGAAAGTTCGGGTCCCACGTTGGATCGCCATGCTTATAACAACGTCGCAAATTACTCAAATGATCCTAGGGGTAATTGTAACTATTCACGTGCAATTATCTCATTGGAGAGGGGATCGTTGCGATGTCAGTAACGCCGTTCTTTACAGCACAATGTTGCTGTACTTATCCTACTTCATTCTTTTCGTGCATTTCTTCGTTAAGGCTTACATATCGAAACCAATTCCAAATGAAAGTAAAGTAAAATCGCATGTCGAAATTAATCATAATGTTTTAACGCAAAATGAAGCCATGAAAAATTACAGTCAAAACAATGGATACATTAGTAAGAAAGAAATTTAAAAATTATATCATATTTTTATATATCATAACTCCACTCTTAAAGGGAATAACACCACCATGTACACACCCCTTAAAAACATTTACCTCATGAAGGAGGTTGTAAAATTATTCCCCCCCTCATTTCTATTTCTTTATTTTAAAAAGTATTTTATATGAATTTAATTTAAGTATTGAATTGAATTGAACTGAACTGAACTCATCTCGTGATTAAAATCTTATATCTATGCCTACATCTTTTGTAGAAAATTAAAATAAAATATAGGGGAAAATAGGGAAAGATTTTTAAAATCCATTACAAATGCGAGCAATATTAACCCAAATACTCAAAAAGTATGAAAATATGATAATCAAAATAATTTTTTTCTTTACCTGGTTGACATTCAAATTTAAATTTTAAAATTAATCTTAGAAATATCGAGGAAAAAAACTACCTATAAGATTAAAAGAAATATATAAAAAAATTCACGAGATTTAAAAAATAATATTAAAAACAATAACTTAAATTTAAAAATAAACTTTCAAATGTATCAGATTAAATAATTGAAATATTATGAATATATATTAATGTTAAATATAATTTCTTAAAATTGCGTTAAATTTTCTTGGAAAAAAATGGTTATTATTTATTTTTTAACTATTATCTGACCCATTGGTTAATTCATTTCCATTTAGAATTGTAAATAAAAGTAATTTTAACATAATTACGATAAAGTTTACGGTGAATCTAGAACGGTTCACTAAACAGACGTTTAGTTCAGTTCATTAGTTTAAAGGTTCAAGTTCGAAAGAAAACCCCAAAAAAACGAAGCCAACCGGCCGCGTATTATAAGCGTTTAAAGGGGTCATGACCTATACACGCGAAAACAAACCAGTTTGGGACTCGCATTTATCCCCAAAAAATCGGAAACCCCCTTTTTATAATTTTTGCCTAATTAGTATTTAGTTAATAAAGATAAAAGGGGATGCAGACGAAAAAACGGTAGGGGGTCTAAATTCTTAAGAAGGTTGGCTTACATTTTGCTCTTCCAAAAAATTTTCAATTTGAAATGTGGGTCAAATGCGGGGTAGAGGATTTGGTATTGGGGGACTTTTGGAAATACATACTACGTCGTGAAACGTCACATTGCATGGGGTAGTAAGACAGGAGAATAAAATAGCTCCCAAAATGGCGGCAGGATGTGGAGCAATTGCATTTTGGAGGAATTAATTAAAAATATCGTATAATTGAGAAAGGTCACGTGGACTATTTGGTAATTACCGTAATTACCAATTACGTGTTGTATTGCTTAAAAATCAGATACGCCCCCGTAGTGAGTATCCCCTCGCCCAAAAATACTGTACAACTTAATTTAAATAAATTAAAATAATATGAATGAAAAAAAATAAAAAAATAAAAAAAAAATTCTTTAAAAATTTTCAAAATACGACTCTAAAATAAATATTTAGAGTCCGTTAATTTAACGTAATTTAAATAAATTAAAAACTCTATGAATGAAAAATTTTCAAAATACGTACGACTCTTTTAAAATTTGCGCGTAATAATGACTAAGGAAGCGTATCCTCTATAAAATAAGGGCAATTAACATTATATTCCTATTGATATTTATACAGTGAAAGGCACTGAGGTGTCATTACTAAGAGGAACCTAAAAAAAAAACGCCTCTTGATGTCGAAAAATTATATTACGTAATTGTAATGAATGTTATATACACACACACACCTAGGTGTTCGATAGATATAACCTTGTTATTCGTTTTTTGACCCATTTATAAAACTCTTCCTTAACAAATTCCGTACAGGAGAGACGACGGGACCTTCTTTCCCTCCTGGCTAAGAGCATTAAAACATTTAGAGAACAGGAGTGGCACGCGCAGTTTGAATTAAAAAATAATAAGAAATAGTAAAATAAAAAATATTATATTTTATAAAATACACGTGCAATTTTTATTTCCTTTTTTCTTTGAAATTAAAAAAAAATAATAATAAAATAAACGTCAGGCGCGTGAATTAATTTTATTGCACGTGCACGTGGTTTTAAATAAAATTGAATTAAAAAAATAATAAATAATAAAAAAATTATATTTTATAAAATACACGTGCAATTTCTATTTCTTTTCCTTTGAAATTAAAAAAAATAATAATAAAATAAACGTTATGCGCGTGAATTTATTTTTTATTGCACGTGCACGTGGTTTTAAATTACCAAAATAGTATGTATATATATATATGTAAAATTTTTTTTTGGAGCTGTAAGGCTGCTTTAGCCCTAGCTCGTCACTTAAAAGGAACAAAAAAAAAAAAAAAAAAATAAAACTAACTAAATAAATAAAATTATAGAGTTTAAAACTGCGTAAAACAAGATGCTCAAGACCAAATTCAATATTTTTTATTAATACCTTACTTTTACTTTTGAAAGGATTAAAATTTATTATTATTATTAAAAAAATTACAGTGTCGAGTTGCCACTCCTATATATATGCTAATTATCCCTCCATGTTTCGTTCCGATTCAAGTTCAGTGTACTATATAAAATACAGCTAGCTCAGTATACTTACATATAAGCCCAAATAAATAAATAAAAGAAAGAAAAAAAATGTTTTCCGCGAGTACTAAAGCTGTCTAAATTTTTCAATAAGTTAGGTATTATTTATCAGGTTTAAACACAACGCACCAGGAAGTGAATTTTATGAAATACCGTATGCAACATACATTTTGGTGTATTATAATTGTAAATAATCTATTTTATGTATGTATTATACAAAATATTTGGATCATTTAGTAAAATATTCCACTTAAATAGAAATAGAATGCGAAACCGTAACGGCTCGTTTTATCGAAAAAATAAATCGGAGCTAAAACCCTTTGAGTAAGGACAATAATAAATAACTTTTTGTAAACAAGTCAAAGGCCGGAACGAGATAGCGTTCGGTTTGTATTGAAACGCCGCATTGAAATTTAAATTGATAAATATCAATATTTAAATATTATCTCGATGTTTGAATTAAAAAAATCTGTCGCTGTAATTTTTGCTAATTACTTTTCTCTTTTTCGTACGAAAAACATGTCAATTAATGTTCGTTAAATTTGAATAAAATATAATATTATAAAATATATTAATTGCCTAAAATAATTATTATTGTTTTAGCGTCAATTAAAGTTGTTTCCCATTTTGTAATATAAATGGTTTAAGGGCATTTTTCAGCGGATGTTTTGATGGTTAAGGCTTAGGAAATCACGTTGCAAAGCATGCTGCCATAAATATAAAGGTGTTATGACACACAAAAAATAATAAAATTGGGCTAATTAGTTTTTACCTTGAAACTAAAATCTATATTGTATATTAATATCCTTTTGGGGTCAGCGGGTCAAATACTTCTCAGCGAATGACTCGAGTAATTTCGTTAATTATTTTAATTTTAATTAAAGGTAATTTAAAGCTGATTGAGTAGTGACAAAGCCCTTTTTTTTTAAGCCAAAAATTCTGGGGCCTTGATATATTTGAGGTCAAAGGTCATCATATTTATATGTAGAAATTTAGCAGACTTTTTTACAGAGTGCCTAGGAAATATTTGATTTAAAATAAATACACAATGAATATTTTTGTTAAAATTTTGTAAATTAAAATATTTTAAAAATTTCGTGAAATATAGATATTTATGTACTTCACAATCCCTTTGAGATCAGATAAAATAAACGCTCTTAATTTAGGAAGTAAGTGATTTCCGACACCGAAATCCGAAAACTTTCTAAAAACAAGCTTGTCCCATAAATTCGAGACCCAAATTTCGTAATAATTTATGTGTAATTTTGGTTTCTTGCAATAAAAAACTGCCCCATAGCTATCTTATAACCGGTTCTTAAGTATTTACTGTATATCATAGGGCTATCTATTAAATTAGATATAATGGAGTCAAAGGCAGGGATTTATTTTATTAATTAATATGAGATTAAGCTATCGTAGCATCGGTTTCTGTTTATGGACACTTGAAGTCTCGTATTTCAATGGGGAGAGAGCACTGCATTAAAAGGCGGGGTGTATTCGTTTGAAATAGGGTTTTAAAAGCGAAGATTAGAGCTTGGCAGTGTACATCGAATACAGATTGAAATTGGAGATTTCTTTTGCTCCTAATCCCTTCAGAGAAAAATTCGCATTTGAAAAAGGGGTTTTGGTTTGAATTAAACTATAAAATATGCAATTTTTTTAATTTGAAGTTAATAATTAATTAATGAAAATTAAAGAACGCGAGTCTGGCTTGAAAAAGAGATTAACCGGGTCGAAATCGGACAATAACTAAGAAAGCTACAGGCATAACCCACATATTAATCGTTCAATTAAAATTCAAAGGGACTATAAAACATCGAAATTATGGTGGACAATATTTTCATGTTTAATAGATGCGCAGGTGGTAAAGACACGCGTGTAAAACTTTGCCTAAGTTCCATCTCGCTTTTTGACGCATGCGCTGTAGTCTTTTTTGTATCATGAGAGTGCCATGATGCAGAGACGGATGGCTCGAAAAGAACGTCTATTCCCTTTTGGGAACTCATTTTATTTACTTCATACTCTCTTTAAGCTAAGAATTAATAATGTCAAACATTTCAAATAAACTTAATCCCTTCTTAACCCACCACTACAGGTCAAAGTTCAATCGGATTATAAACAATCCACTTATAACATTTATTCTTCTGCAAAAAGGGGTTAAGTGTTACTTATATATCCCCTTAATTTCTTCATTCATTTCTAAGCTAAACAATCATTACAGGATCATTTTGAAATTGACACCCACTGGAAAGCTAAAATCCCACCCGTAGCACCCGGAAGGGTAATCCACGCTCCCTACAATTACCAGTAGCGAGTTGTAGTCGCTTAAAATAAACGCTGATGTGGTGGCATAACGACGAGAAAACAAACACACCCCTAACATAATTAAGGTTATGATTCAGATTAAGAACTGTAGCTATTTTTCTAATAGGTAAATTGCTTATGCTGTTTTCCCATTAGGCTTGATTATGGAGTAACATTACTGGAGTGGTAAAGCTTGGTTTACTAATATATTACTCCATGGTTATAATAAAAAGTAGCACGGGGCCAAGCAGTCAATGGTATAAGTTAGGATGTGCTTGGATTTCTTTATTTTTATATTAAACTCAAAAACATTTACCACCCTGAATCAAGTTTCATAAAGGACCAATTACATGTATCTTAATTTATTAAACAACCATCAAGTCGTCCTTGGACTACAATTAACATGGTGGTTCTATGATTTCATCAGTTCATTTTGTTGTGATGATTTCATCAGTTCATTTTGTTGTGATTTGATTTAGAATCGTATAATTATATCCAAGCGCTCTGACTATAAATATATATTATCATTTTTATAGCTCTGAGGTTTTAATCGGAAGTATAGCATAGCTTATCTGTTTGGCAATGCCTCCTACATCTAAAAGGCCCGTGCATTGTGATCTTTTTCCTTCTCAAAAGTGACGTTTAAGTTTGCCACGGTTTCCCGCTATAGGGGAGCCGTTTCTCAGATTTTATCGGTGTGAACGGGCCTTGATAAATATATCGAAGGCAATGGTTTGGGTTCAAATCCCCATCAAGACTCAAGAGGTAAAGCGAATAAGGATATAGCGCCCCCTATCGACTACCCATTGAACTATTTAATTAACATTCAGCATTGCCATCTATATAAAAATTTAATATATGTTAAATTAATTAATAAATTGAAATATTTTTCCAATTTCACAATTATTAATAAAATAAATAGAATTAAATTAAATTTCGTTACTTTTAAGTGTCTGGTGTCGCCCTCTACTACTCGGATTAATAATCTCATTGATAAAATAATAATTAGTCTAAAATAATGGATCCCCAATTAAGTTTGGCTAATTTCGGCAATTATAACGATTTATAATAATTAAAATTAGTTAAATTTAATTTTTTTTTAAATGAAGTGTCGCCCTCTACTTCCCAGTGGAGAAATCTCTATTGTTTTTAAAAATTTCGCAATTTATTTTAAACCCAATTTATTAATTATATGAGGCCTTAACTGAAGTTAAATTAAATTAAGTAAGTTGCGCCCGCAATCACAAAATTTAAATGAAATCAATAAATTCACCCATGAATCTTTGATATAAATTCATTTTACACCCAAACAAATTCACAAAGGACCTCCTTACCAACAATATTTTTAAACTTCTTAACCTTTTTGGCCAAACTATAAAAAAAAGTTAAAGAACCCAAGGATACGTTTACACCAACATGTCAACGCTTTTAAAAAATAGTGCAGAATCACTTTTGACCTTCAAAAGTGAAAACATTGCAATTCAATAAGGAAAATAACGACTACTTGTGACGAATGGTCTTTTAAAAAATTAAACTTTATAATCAATTTTCCTGGGGGGGGGGGGGGGGGTTTACAACACGAAACAATATCAAAAAAAAACATTGGGAAACAATATTAAAAAACATTGGGAAACCATTATTCCGTCATGTAAACGTATTGCAAACATTCGCATCTACTCGCTGTTTGTTCTCTCATTGTCAACTGCATTTAACAACGTGTTAAATGTTAGTGCGCGCGCAGAGTCGAAAGTTTTATATGTGAACCTCCATTCGTGGAGATAATCCTTAGTTGGAGCCCAGCTAGCCCAAGTACTCGAGTATAGTCTCACTTCAAGTTAAGTACTTGAATTAATCATATCAGGGCCTTTAAAGCAAGTGTGAGCTTTTCCGGCAAACCCCACTCCGAAACATCTACTACAAGTGCTTAACAAAAACCTTCCCATTTGCAAGCCTGAACGCTACGCAGAGTTTACTAGTTCTTAACCTAACCTCTACCCAGGTAGTCAACGTAGTTCATTTTCAACGCGTGTACCCTTCCCAATAACGTCTACAAGTACTTAAAACCAACAACGAGTCAAGATAATGTCTAGCAACAACGGTTCCGTGGTTCAGTTCCCATTCTCACCTTCCTACTCGTTCATATTCTGGTTCGAAGACGCGTTCGACTGTCCCAGTTCGCGGAAATGGATGCGAGAAAACTGGCATTTTAGCTACTACATCGGGGTTCTCTACATTGGTCTTATATTAACGGGCAAGTACTTGATGAAGAACAGACAACCGATGAGTGTACAAACGAGCCTGGCAGTATGGAACATTGTTTTGGCGATGTTTAGTCTATTGGGAGCTTATCGGACATTTCCGGAACTGATCTACGTCGTTAAAGAGTACGGGTTGCATCATTCGATATGCGTAAGTAGTTTCGTACTTAACAAGATCAGTGGCTTTTGGGGATTTCTCTTCGTGGCTTCCAAAGCCGTGGAACTCTTGGACACCATGTTTGTTATAATAAGGAAACAAAAACTTACCCATATCCATTGGTTTCATCACGTGGTGACCCTGTTGATATGTTGGCGAGTCTTCTCGGACGCTCCCGCCATGTCCCGTTGGATGATGACCATGAATTACTCGATCCACGCCGTCATGTACACGTACTTCGCTTTGAGGGCTTTAAAGTTCAGTATACCACGATGGGTAGCCATGGTAATTACGACGTCGCAAATAACTCAAATGATTGCCGGATTATTCGGGGTTTGCTACTCCATTATAGACTTGTCCGTCGGTGGTAGTTGCGAAACGCCACCTTTAAGTTTAGCCGCCATTTTATTCGGATACGGTACGTTTTTCATCCTATTTTTAAATTTCTTCGTCCAGAATTACGTTTTAACGCCATCTGCGAAAAAGGACAGCAAGAAATTAAACTAACTGTGTTAAAATATTTATTAAAGTTGGTTATCAGTTGTGATTAATCTTAACAATTAAGAATGTTTTTCCATGACACTGTTTGAAAGTGTATTTGTACTATTTCAATGAAAATTTAGCAGCGTGTTATCTTTATTTTCTTGACTTAAAAATGTTGATTAAATGATTTGCGTTTCTTTTTTAATTATACTTTATTAAGATTACGATATTAAGCTAACTAGAACCCATCCCTCAAATCAAACTAAAATTAATTATTTATTCTGTTAAGTTAAACATTAGTCGCTTACATACCCCACTGCATACCCTCCCCGCGCCCAAATCATACTTTTAGTTCACGAAAAATCCACCAGTAGGCGCGTGGCATTGGCGTTAACATCAGGGTGAGTGGGTTTAATCATCCCTGTTGGCAAGTAACATACGGAAACTTCTACATGCGAGGGGCTAATCACTCCTGAGTTCCTTATGCACCTAATGCTGGATGGTTTCACGTAATAATTTTAACAGGATAGGAACTAATTAAAGATGTACAGTGAATAATATTTTTAGTAAGGATAGAATGTGTACGCTTATAACCAGGAGTGACTAACCCCTCGGTTGCTCATAGGATATATATGTTGTAAATAAAACAAAAGGGTAGTTGTAAGTAATCAACCAATATCTTTAAACTTCACACAATAGAAAAAATATTCGTTCAAATATTAACTCAACACCCCCGATACGTAGCTGCGAAAATATTTTTAGAATAGAACAACCACATAAAGTGGCACACACAATTAAGTTATTAAAACCGTACATCTCCCAACGAATGACGTTAGAGAAGAAGCGAAACTTTTTGCCCTAGACTCTCTGTACATCCGGGGTAAGAATGGAATAAATACAGTGGTATAATATCCTACGATTTTTTAGTACATTTACTCGTATTAAAAAACAGCTGTACCTTATAATATCCAACAATCATTGCAAATGTGGCAATGCACCGACAAACAACGCTGCGGTACAAGCATTTTATTGCGCAATAAAAGTGGGCTTAAATGTGTATTATAAACAACAATTAATATTCAGGGCTTTTCCAAAAGCAAGTTTTCTAC
Source organism: Phalangium opilio (assembly GCF_054372755.1). Classification (NCBI taxonomy): domain Eukaryota; kingdom Metazoa; phylum Arthropoda; class Arachnida; order Opiliones; family Phalangiidae; genus Phalangium; species Phalangium opilio. Next base: position 2,023,749 of record NW_028324189.1, read on the forward strand.
CCCTTAATTTGTCTTTGAAAAAAATTCCCTCAGTTCAAGTAAGTTTATTTGATGTTTCTCTTGAAATTGGTATTTCAAATATGAAAGTGTTTCTAATTTCGGGGAAATGCGTGACGCTCCCTGAACTTAAGTGCAATGTATTTAATTTGTTATTGAGTTTTGGTTCGATTTGAAGACGTATATAAGTAGGGTTGGGTTTCGAGCGAAAGTGTTAAATTTTTCATTGGAATGGATAAGCTCTCGACGGGCTGTCGCTATTCAGTCCGAAATATTTGATTAAAATATACGAAATATTGTTAATTTGCAAGGATTTGCATTCCGATTTTATATTTTTAAATTATGGAGGGTAACGTTTCCAACCTCGTTTGCGTTTGCCCAAACAACTGGACATTGGACAGTAAGTATAGTTAGCCATTAGTGAAAAAAAAATTATAGAAGTGGTAAAGGGAATACTCATCTATATCTGTGATAATGATGTAGTAGGGAGAAGAGAGGTAAGGTGGAGAGATAAAAATGATGGGTGACCCGCGACCTCCCAGCGTACCTTGCGCACGCCCCCTACAATTCGGTATAGGCGATTGTAGCGCCAATGTATTTGTATGAGGTTTCTGCGTCTCGGTGACGTGATTGGAGGGTTTAGAGTTAACCAATAGTCAATAAGTTACGACAGAATTGAAATTAGCTTTTTCAAAAGAGTAATTTCTTTTCACAAATATTTCTTACACTTAATAATAGGGATTATTTGTAAAATATCATAATCATAAATTTTCCTTTATAATTTGGACAATTGTTGAAACTATTAAGCAAAGGTTTTAGCATATTTAATTATATGGCATTTAGCTCAGAGTTCGCGTAAATCACAATTCAAAAGAAATCAAGATTTTAAATTGCATCCCTTAAGGCGAATAAAATTTAATAGCTGAAATACATTAATTCAAAATTATAATAACAATCTCTCATCCATCAATTCCTGCAAAGAAGCAAACACACAGGGGAGAGGCTACCATCTTAGGTTTAATAATAATTCATTTTTAAGTTTGTATTACAGTATTTCTTTTTCGACATGGCTAAGTCGATAAACAATGTTATTATGTTACGATTAAGTTTTAGGGTTACTTCACCGCTAGAGGTAGCCTCCCGCGTATAGTGAAGTTGGTGCCTCTTTGCATGAGAGAAGTAACCTAAGATGTGGCCTCCCAACCCCCCTGAGCGTTGGGTTATCTTAAAGTAATTAATGGGATAGTCCATTGTTTAACTAAAGATAAGATTTCGATTAATATACCTTCACATTTTTTTCCGTCGAAAATTATTCGATCATAACTTCGACATTAATGAACATAATATACTTTTAAGTGGTTTCTTTAAATCGTTGCCAAGTCAGTCGTTCACAAACTAATCCTTGAGATCGATTATATTATATCTTATTTTAATTTCTTTCAGTGTCGACTTCGTATATAAACGATTCGCTCGTCAACATTTCGAGCGTCGACCGTCAACAAGTCGAGATGGCTGGAATCAACTACTCCTTCGTTTTTTCCTTCGAAAATAACTTCGATGGTACGAAAACGCGAGGATACATGGCGGAAAATTGGCATTTCAGCCTGTACGTCGGTGCCATTTATCTAATTTTGATCACCATGGGTCAACATTTCATGAAGAACCGTCCTCCCATGAATCTGCGTACCGGTTTGGCTTGTTGGAACGTCATTCTGGCCATCTTTAGTCTAATGGGTTCGTACAGAACCTTACCGGAGTTAATTCACGTCTTAAAGTACGAGGGCTTCCGGTATTCGTTGTGCGATAACAGCTACGCCGAAAATAAAGTTTCCGGTTATTGGGGTTTCTTGTTTACCATGTCCAAAATGGCCGAATTAATCGATACCGGCTTTATCGTGGCCAGAAAACAACCACTGAAGTTTATACATTGGTTTCATCACGTGGTTACCATGTTCGTCACGTGGAGTAACTTCGCCGAGGCTCCGGCCATCGCGCGTTGGTTAATGACCGTCAATTATATCGTTCATACATTCATGTATTCGTATTACGCTTTCAAAGTCGCCAGATTTCGCGTCCCGGAATGGGTAGCCTTAATAATAACCACTAGTCAAATCGCCCAAATGTTGGGAGCCTTGTTAGGAACCATTTATATCGCCGGTGAAGTAATTCGAGGATCGCAATGCGATGCCAGTCCAAGAGCGTTGTTAGTTTTGTGTTCTGGATACGCCTTATTCCTTCTCTTATTTGTTAAATTCTTTATTCAAAGATATTTCCGAAATAGAAATAAATTAACGAGCTCCAAGAAAATTAATTAAAAAAAAACCCCCCAAAACTCTCACGTGCGTTTTGTGACTGTAAAAGACTATTTTTAATTATTTAAAAATCCCCTATCCAATCCCATCCCCACGGGTCGGATATTTGCCTGTAATTAATTGTTTTTCAAGTAGGGTTAATTGGTACTTATTCCAAAAAAAAAATATATTTACCAACAAATAAACAAACATTTATTTGTAATAAATACGTACAAAATTCTGTTGAGAAATAAATTGTACGTGATTTTAACAAGCTATTTTAGGTCTGTAAAATTTTATATATTGGCATGTGTCCGACCCCTTTTGCGTTATTAAAATTTGGCGCGTGCTTTTAAACAAATTTTAATTTGGCTTAACACGTGCATTCAAGATCTTGTAAAAAATTTAAATTAAACGAAGTAAGCGTAATGATAATTTTGTAATTAAATTAAGTAAAAATAAAATCAATATCTTTTTAATTTGATTTGATTTAATTTATGATTAAAGCTAAATTAATTACGGGGAAAATTTATATAACAATGGTCAAGGTCGAATAAGTGTCATTATTTAAATTAGGTATGCTGGTCACGGATTGTTCAACCTCAACCGTATACAATATAATAATAAAATTAGTTTCATTTAATAATAAAATTATAGCTTGACCGTATAGAACTACAAAATGAGTTTCTTTTAATTGGTATTCAAAACAACATTGCAGGAAAAAAAATTACGTCAAATTTTCCTCATAATGACATCTTAGAGATTTTTACACTTTGATCTCGCCAACTTTACCTCAAAAAAAGCTCTTACTTCATTGGTTGAGAAACAATTTTCTTGGGGCTATAGTCAAAGGCTATGAACTTTTGGTAAAATCCAGGGAGGAAATATGGGACTAAAAATGCTCATATAATACTATTTTGGCTTGCCTTAATCCATGATTGAAATTATAGAATATTATAGGATAGGTTAAAAAATATAGAATTTGATAGGAATTCTACTATATTTCCTTCGATAAAATTGGTTAAAAATATTATATAACTTAATTAAAATTGTGAAATTTATCAAATGTTTTGCAATAATTTAACGTAATTAGATAGTTATCGTACGCTTGGTAAATTTAGTTAATATCGGTTTTATTTCAATTACGTGGTTCATAAACTGCAAGCTTCAATGAAGCTATATACCGACCCAGTTGACGTCACCTCAAAGTAATAAACTCAAGGTCTGACAATAAATTAACATATTCAAATTTGTAGGTTTGAATTTTTAGTTTTATTTTAAAATGTAAAAAGGTGAAAGGTTATAATTTCGTTATGTTCTTCGGTAATACTTAAGCTAGCTAGGTTATTATCCGATATATCATTATATTACTTAAATAACAAACTCAACGGTACGTAAACAAATCTAATGGAACAACAATTTGAAGTACGCATTTGTCCAAACATGTTCGTACGCACTTTTTAAAAAGTTCAAAATCTTTCCCTCATTTAAAAGACTATTTGGTCCATTGTTAAACAAGCCAAGATGGATGCGATTGTAAATTTAAAGTGAATATGAAATCATTTTAATTGTCTTAGCCCAGCAATCAGTAAGTTTGTTCCCCTTGACAATGCACTTTCCTTGTTAAACCATAACTTAACATTGCCCCCCCCCTGGGAGGTCAAACCAAGCCAGTAGATGTAATTGGAGGAAGTATAGCTCATTATTTCTGTAATTTGAACTTTAATTTATTTCAAATACAGTATATAAAAACAATTCCCTGATCAAACTCGTATAACTCGTTGAAAGTAACGTTTGAACGCGACATCTAAAATGTTTTCCATCTTTAATAAACCAACTCCGTTCGAATTCGAAGAGAATTTTGAATTGACGTTCTTTACGAAATGGTTCGAAGTTAACGATATATACGTTACACCGGTGGTTATTTTATACCTAATCGGAGTTTATTACGGTCAAATTTATATGCGAGATAAAAAACCTTGGAATGTTAAATACGCCCTGTTCCTATGGGACACATCTCTGGCTATTTTCAGCACTTTCGGGGCCATTCGAATGTGGTCAAGTACGTTATATATTATAAGAAAATACGGTTTTCACGATTCCGTTTGCGTAAATTATTTTACCGCGGAAAAAGTGGGTGGATTTTGGTTATTTTCTTTCGCCGTGTCGAAAGTGTTCGAACTTTTGGACACTGCATTTTTAATCGTTCGTAAACGCAACGTATCGTTTCTACACTGGTTCCATCATTCGACAACGGCGTTTCTTTACATATTCTTTTTATCGAGTTTATCAGCATTCGCTAGATACTTCGCTAGCATTAATTTTACCGTCCATTCAATTATGTATTCTTATTTCGGTTTAACAGCGATAAACGTCAGATTACCGCGTCAATTTTGCATGTTTATAACGACGATTCAAATATTGCAAATGATCGTTAATTGTTTCATCTCGTTTTACGCCTTGTACGTAATGTTATCCGGAACTGCATGTCATATTAGCGTCGGGGTCCTCCTAACTGTTTTAGCATTTTTTCCCGGTTATATTTATCTGTTCGGTGAATTTTTTTATTCGAAGTATTTGAAGGCTCCCAAATCGCGTCTTAACGGATCTTTGGTCAATTGCGCTAATAATGGTCAAGAAAAGAAAATAACCTAGGATGTATCGAAGTGGACTTAACTGGACTAGCAAAGAAGCGGCATTAATTTCATTTAATTCGTGTCACCTTGAAATATACCAAACAGAAATAATACAGATAACCCCCAACGGCTAGTGAGTTTGTGATATTTAATTTTTAATATAACCCTAATGATCCCCTTTCTCATGAGGTGGTTTTTGTAATTTTAAGTAGCTAAAACCATATCAGAATTAATACAATAATCGTGCATACCAAAGTCATAATCTTTGTAAAGTTCCCTTAATAATTTTTAATTAACGTTTTCAATAAAATAGCTTATTCACGTATCATTAACTATTAATCTTTGATATTACTTAAAAACTATTTCATTAATTTAATGATTCCATAATCCAAAGTGTAGAATATTAAAATATTAAAACACCCTCCATAAATATTTGTCGCCGCTACTCAAATAAAACCAACGACATTTTCCTGAACAATTGAATAAAAACAACCTTAATTTACATAATCATAAGCAAGGATGATTTTATAAAATTTTCAAGGACTTTCAAATACAATTCAAAGAGATACCGAAATGTAGTAAAAGCATGAATAATTTATAACTATGAAATTACTATATTTCTTTAGTAATTTCATAATCATGAAATTAATATATTTCTTTAACAATTTTATAAAGAAATGCAATTAATATTTAATTATTAATTTTATAAAAAAATGTAATTAATATTTCTTTAATAATTTTATAATAATGAAAAAATTCTTAAATAATTTTATAATAATGAAAAATTCTTAAATAATTTTATAATACATTTTAACTATTATAAAATATTTTATAATTGTAAATATTGTTTCTTTACTACTTAATCGTAAATCATTGCTAAAATATTTTTCCTTGAAACATAACACTCTTATTTATTAAGTATTGTAGTTAAAAAGTTTAATGATTAAGTAAGGATTATAAATATTTGCCTCTAAAATTTATAAATATTGAATTGTATTTTATGTTCAAATTTGGCAAAATATCACGTATGATAAGTTGATTACTGTACATGTATTTAAAGTTTTAATACCATTGTTTGTGTGTCTGTGTAATTTTAGTTCGAAACCAAAACACGTGTTATGAATTTTAAGTTTATTGTTAATCTGATACGTTAACTTACGAGGAAAAAGGGTAAGTTTTATTTTAAAAGTTATATTTAAATGCGTCTCGTTTTTCAACAAATTAAGCAAAATAAAAGAAGCGTAGATATCGCATCAACTTCACGTCACGTTCGCTATAATCGCAATCTTACTTAGAGCTTTAATTTCCTTAAAAAAGACCTGATCTTTATGGAAGCCTTTAAACGTAGTAAGACTGAACGTAACACATATAATTATAAATAAACAAACCGGACCGTTTATTTATAAATAGTTGCCCATACATCAAATTGTGACCTCTAGGTGACGTCATGAATTAACTTAAATTGCCCCGTGAATAATTGTTTAATGGGCATGTATTGTTTCAAAAAAAAATTAACCTACTGCTTTTTTAACAATGAAATGGTTGAATTAGGTTAAATTATAAATTTAATGTCAATAAATTTTAGATCTAGCCTTTAAGATAAATTAGGTCTTTATTGGTCACAAGAATTTGGTGAAATTTGGCCTATATTATTGACATGGATTTGGTAAAATTTGACCTATATTATGGGCATGTATTTTATAAAATAGTCGTTGATATTATTCAAATTTGACCTGTATTATGGACTTTATTTTAATAAAATTTGGCCTATATGATGCATTTGCTTTAAGTTAAATTTAGCATACATTATGGACATGCATTTAGCAAAATATGGCCTATATTATGAACCTCTTTTAGTAAAATTTTGTCTATATTATGAACAAGAATTTAGTATAACATCCTGATTACACCCAATTAGTACATGCATAGACCTGTAATTAACTACACAGATTTTTACCGCAGTCAGTTCATAATACCCGAGAACCTCTAACTAAAAGTAATGAAATATATATTCATGTATGAATGAGGTAAAATTCCTGTTAATAAACCCATTCGATTCAGGAGTACGTGTAATTCTAGTTTATACTTTCAAAGCATGCGCGATGCACCTTCTTCATAGTAAATGTAATAATAACGTACTGGGACTTTTCCCCATTAGATTTACCGACCAACACGTTTCACGTTCGGGTTTGAAGCGCCAGTATACGGGGCCATAAGTCTGACATTGAAGTACAGTAAGTTTTAAAACCATATATATATATTTTTAGAAACATTTTGGGAACCCCCTTTTTTTCTGCTAGTGTTTTACTTTTTACGGTCTAAAAGAGCATATCACAAACTAATCGTTTTCTAGGGTAAAAAGTTTCCTCTAAAAATTATAACATTTTTTTTTAATATTATTTTGCTTTGGGGGGAGGGGGGTAAGAGGGTGACTTCGAAAGAGTGGCGCGTTTAATCAAATGGAACCCTTTTTTCTTTAGTTTCAAACAAACAGTTGTTAAAGAACGTCGTCCATCTTATTCCAAGGTACGTCCCGGACGGTGCATGTTCAAGTTACGGTGGTGCCATATTTTATTATTACTTGACAAGTTTCCAAGATGAAGCAATTGGCGCAATTTATACGGATATTGCAATGCAATTTTGCTTAAACGGTAAGTCTTTTAAGTTTATTCAACTCGTGATTATTTTTATTATTTTTAATTATTGCAAAGCGCGTGCAAAAATGCAATGCTTTTTTCTCTAGCTCGTGATTGTAGGAGGGTTTCTTTAAAAGTGTTTATTAACTTATGTCAGCAATCTGTCAACATGTAGCAATAATAAAGGGGTTTAGTTATTACGTAAATCGCTATTAAGGAAACTTTCTAGCTCCATTACAAATTACTTCATAGAAAACGGTTTAAACTATACTAATAATCATTAAAAGGCCTTGCAAGCACCAAATTTAAATTATAGACCATTTCGGAAATTATATACAGAGAAACCGACGCACAGGGGCAAGGCCGTTATTGGGGTATCCTCCCAACACCGAGAAGCACCGCTAGAGGCAGTGAGAGTTGGCTAACCTTCCGCGTGCAGTAAACTCGGGATCCGTATGGCGTCCCTTCTTGGCGGCTGGCGCAAGGGTGAAAATCCCGAGGGGCAGGTCACTCTGTGTAAACGGCTGTACCTTTCAATGTTCTAAATTGATTACGAGAAATCTTTAAAATCCCTGTCCTAGACAGTGCTAAAATGATTACGCTTAATCCGTAATCGGTGTGCAAGAACTTTGACGTTGATTAGCCCCTCGGAATACCCCAATGGCAACCTTGCCCCTGTGCGTTGGTTTCTCATTACCTAATTTCCGAATTAGTATATTGGAAATGAAATTGTGTAGTAATTCTATTGGTGTGCACTGGTATCTACTTTAGTCTCCAATGATTTTACTCCATGATGACTAATTATAATAGAAGCCAAAGGAATTTTAAACTTTTTTATTCGACACAATCCGAGTTATTTAACGCGACAGTCCATTAGCAGTCTAAAAACAAAATTTTTAGGACGTGTGAAGAATTTTAGAGTTTTCCTCAATAAACTTCATCATTATTACGTGATGCAGAAGCGATCACTAGAGCAAATGGCACTGATTAACCAACCTTGTATTTAGCGAAGTGACCAGCATCTCGCGAATGGGGTTCTATTACAAATTAAGGTTATAGGCGTAATTAGGTCCAAGAAAAAAAAAACACCAAAATTTCTGAGAGCTGATGAAGTTAAAAATGCCATGCTTCAACACCTTTTACATAGTTTCGCTTCGATGGAACTAACATGGTTTGTTTATTCATGTTTTTTTTTAAATTTTAAATCACTTGGGGTTTGGTAATGGACATGGTGGTATTGAGTACGATTTCATAAAATTTGCATTTTTGTGTAGTTTTTTTTATATAATATTTAATCAATCATAGATTCAATTGATTGAATTTTATATTTTAATTTGATTTCTGAAGGGGGTTGTTTAAACTCTAATATCTCGAGCTCTGTTTGAGGTAAGACCTAATTCTTGGCACAATTGGAAAGATTACGCCTTTCTCTATGACATCCTATAATGGTAACTAGACATCCTGAATTTTGTCTGCACTCTGATAAAATTAAAACTTTGCCGTCTCCAGCTCGGGTAATTGATTTGAGGCACAATAATTTAATACTATTAAATTAAGTTTAATTTATCGTTAGTATTGATAACCAAGTTAGAGTTATGACCTTTCAAAGTTGAAGTTCAGCAGGTTACAAGGGGGTCAAACATTTCTATTTGAAGTTCAATATGTGGAACACTAATTAATATAGTTTCAAGTATTTAGTTATGGCATTTCAAAGTTGAAGTTCAATATGTGGAACACTAATTAATATAGCTTCAAGTATTTAGTTATGACATTTCAAAGTTGAAGTTCAATATGTGGAACACTAATTAATATAGCTTCAAGTATTTAGCTATGACATTTCAAAGTTAAAGCTCAGCAGGTCACACGTAGGTCAAACGTTTCTATTCAAAGCTCATTAAATGGAACATTAATTAATACAGGCCCAAGTAATTAGTTTTATTTAATAGCGTACAATGTTAGCTAATAAAACCCAAAGCCAAGGGGATAGACAAAGAGGCGGAGCCTAAGAAAAATGAAAGTCAATGTTCAAGCAAATGAAACGCTCTTGGGATTAGATTAGGGGTTTTCCCATTTAACCAGAATTCCCATACAATCTTTCGTAATCCAAGAGATTTATTCTTGGTATTTTTGAGCAAAACAATTCTCAAAAAAGCAAACAGATTCACGAGGATTATTAAATCAACTTAAATAGAAATTGGAGATTAAGTTAAAAACAAAATTCCCCCATAGCAGATTTAGGTATTTATTTAAAAACAAAACCCAATAACGCGAATCGATCCATATTTTTCAGGAAAAAATAATACCTAAAACGCACGTTTTTAAAAATAAAAATGGTATAAAAATAAAAATTGGTGGCTACTTTTCCACGTTTTTGTCTCTCGAAATAAACTCTTTATAACAATTATCATTTAAGTTTAAAGGAAACAAAATTCGGGATATTTTTTTGATGATAAAACTCGTATTTAAATATTAAAAATTGATAATAACGTATTAATCGTATAGTTTTAAAAAACCCCTTAAGGTATGTACCATTTATCAAAATCAATAGAGGAAAAATGGTAAATTAAAAACTTGGTATTTAAAGAAAAAAAATCCAAGATTTATCTTGAAATGGTGAAATTTAGCCAAAATCTTGATTGGTGGGGGGGGGGGGGGTTGCGTAAGGACATTACGTTTTGTTTTCCACATGTGGAGTAATAACATTGGAGTGGAAATTAATTTCCCTAAAAGTATATTATGGCCAATAAGTAGGTACATTATATCAGAAGTGTATAATACTTTTTTCGAGAGAAGTGTACATCACAAAGAGGAGTAACATGATTCTTCCCATCTGAAGTTTGATGAGCAAACAAAAAGGGTGAGACTTGGAAGAATTATGTTACATAACTAAAGTATTAAGAGGTTACAGAGTGGCATCCTTCTTCTATTACCCCCTTCTGATTAAATCTATTCAAATTAATGGCCCTAATAATAAACTTAGGTTAGTATATATAATTTTCTTTGAGATTTCGAAATGGTTTTTGACCAACTTCATGTGGAACAATGTTTACCTCTTTTACCATCTAATTTCTCTAAAACCCCCGTTGCTCTAATATAATTAGTTAAGTGAGATTGTTAACCCCAATCCTTCCAATAAGTGTATGATTAATGACAAAAAAAATATTAAAATTTAAATAACCTTGAAAATTTATGTAATTTCAGGAGAGGGAAAACCACACTCGTCAAATTTGTGACTGGCGATACGAGCCAGTGATTTGATAGCTCGTTTGGTTCATTTTTTTTCTTGTTACCCAATTCATCACTCACTAACTCGAAGAAAAAAGAGGTGACCACGAACCCGTATCAAATAAACAAAGGGTTGCAATTAATCTAATCCAAATCATCCATCTAAAACATTGCTACATAAAAAACAACGGATTGACTGACGCAAATTGAACTATTTAGTTTGTGAAATACTAAAAAAAAAAAAAAACCAAACTCGACAACATATTCCGACATTATCGCAACCGAAATTTAAGTGTCTTTGTTTGGCAAAGACAAAAGAAAATCTCCCAGCAGATAATTTTTTATTTGTCGGTGTTAATCTATATTTAAACGTGGTCGTGGCTCCTTAACATACGCTTGGGTTGTGCCCTAAAGCTATTAATTTTAAAGTATTATATTTTTAATCGAGTTTTAATTAATTAAAATGAACGGGACTAAATTAGTGCGGTTTCCGTATTCACCGGAATACTCTTACGTTTTTGGATTCGAAGAGACCTTTGACCGTGATTCGACCCGGGTCTGGATGGAAGCTAATTGGTCCATAAGTCTTATGGTTGGAGTTTTGTACATATTCGGGGCTTTCGCCTTACGGAATTTCATGAGGACCAGAACGGCCTGGAAGTTAAACGGTGTCCTTATCATCTGGAACTGGGCATTGGCTATCTTCAGTATCGTTGGATTTGTCAGGACGTTCCCGGAGTTCTTTCACGTTATAAGCAGGTATGATTCTTTGCCCTAGATTGTAAATTGGCGATAGTAATATAACTTCCAAAATTGAACCAATGTAATATCTTAACTCAACAACAAGGTGGTCTAACACTACGCCTAATTTTCCAAATATTTCTTTTAGGTATGGCTACCACTTTTCGGTTTGCAATCGAAGTTACGCGGACATTAACGTCATCACTGCCTTCTGGGGTTTCCTGTTTTCGGCTTCAAAGGTCCCGGAGTTACTGGACACCGCCTTTGTCATTCTTCGCAAACGCAACTTGATTTTCTTGCACTGGTTCCATCATTTCTTGACCTTGGTACTTAGCTGGTACATTTACTCCGATCACCCGGCTATGGGTCGTTGGATCATGGTCATGAACTACGCCGTACATAGCGTCATGTATTCGTATTACGCCTTAAGAGCCATGAACTTCCGGCCACCCAAATGGGTCAGTATGATGGTGACCACGATTCAGATTGTTCAAATGATGTTAGGCTTAGCGGCTAGCGTTTATTCCGCCGCCATGCTCTTAACTGGGAACAAGTGTGGACTGTCCAATGACGTATCGTTTTTCTTGTTGTTCGTTTATTCTTCGTATTTTTTCCTATTCGTCAATTTCTTCTTGAAGGCTTACGTCACGTCAGCGAAAAAAAGCGTCATGCGCAAAGTGTCACGTGATAATAATGATAGAACTGTTGATAGTTGTATTAACAATAATCATCATAAAATTTCGCATAAATTAGATTAAATAAATAATTAATATATTGGTAATTGTTAAATGGGGAAAAAATTGTTACACGTTTCTTATGTCTATGTTAGAAAGAAGAAAGGTTAAAATATACGTCATGGATATTAGAAATATATCATAGAATAATCAATCCTCTCTCCCTCTCTCTATGGAAAAGTATATTCTAATGTTTCAATTATCACGTGCTTTTTTTTAAGTTAATTTAGGACAAATCCTAGAATGAGTCATCACGCGTTTTGAAGTAATTTTTAGTTTGTTAATTAACATTAAATATAATAGTTAATGCCATTAAAATATATTTAAAATTTATAAAAGAAAACTGATCATTTATTTTACGATTTATTTTCTAGTTCGTTTAATTTCAAAATTAGTCCCATTTATTTTAAAGAGGAAAAAATAAAATAAATATTAAGAAAAATTAATAAGAAGTTACTCATTTTTACGCTTTGATTGAGAAATTTTTCGCCTATTTGAGATGCATGCCCAAGTTAGGTTACCATGTGGAACGAGTAGCCTCCATCTTTTTTTTTCCTTAAAATTAAATATGTCATCTTCCCTTTAACAAAAAAACCTCTTAAAAATAGAACCAATAAAAAAGTATTTCCTCAGATTACAGCACCAGTGACGTCATTTTATCGATAAAACAATGTAAAAAAATAGATAAAGAACAGAAAAAGGTTGGTTAATTATTAAGCGATTACAAAGAAAATATTGTAAGGAATAGTAACTTGTATTACAGGCGGCTTATACGCCTGCGATTTATGTCTGTCTTTTAATCCTAATTAATAACTTTTGGGTTTTGGGAACGAATTAGAAAAAACAGTTTGGCTACACATCATTCATTCTAAATACTGTTTAAATTTAATTTGAATATGTTTATTAGTTACTTAGAAAAAAGAGCATATGCGAAGTCAGTCAGTAGAGCAGGTAGATGTATTTATTCGTTGGCAATATTTGATTCCTTACTCTATTTTCTTACGTTGCTAAAAATTACAGACGCGATAGATGTTAATCTCTAGAAAGGAAATGTTAAGATATCCAAGGTCTAAATTGAAGAGGTACGATTTTTAAGCCTTTAGACTCTACCACGATATTGGCCATCCATTTTTCAACGAGCTTTCAAAGTGTACGGTGATTATGTGACTTACAAAGATAAGAAATTATCAACGCTGTATTACGTTTCACAGGCGTATAAAACGTGGACATTCGCTATAGACTTTACCGGTATAATTCTAAAACTTAAACCCCTTAAAAAGCATCTTAGAACTCAACTAAGGTAAGTAATAATAAAATACTATTTTTAATTTGACCTTTACAATTTCTCTAATGATGAAATCTCGACCTATAATTATAGTATAATGGGGGGGTTATGTGTTTGACTGTATTATACCCTAAGGAAAGTTAATTTTTAATTGAGGAAAATACCAATATAAATTTAAAGAAAAAAATGGTGATTTAAATAATTGTTACCGTAAAATTGCTTTTTAAGTATTTATTAATCATCTTGAATTACTGCTTTAGTAACAGGAAAATAGTTTAAGTATCTAACACATCAAGGTTTGGGTAGGTAACCAGTACCTTAATTAACATAAACGAACACCATTATCAAGTTTAATGTGAAACAAAAAAAAAAGAAAGACAAAATGCGCCTGCGCCAATGTGTACTCAGGTTTATTATAGTAAAGGTATATATAGGTATAGGTATAAATTATTTTAACGAGCCTTATCTAGCAAAACGTATGGTTTCTAACAATCCCACCTGAGTTACCTATCGTCTGTATTGCAGGCGTGTTTTAAAAATCTGAACGAGAGATTTTAAAAAGAGTTATAATAAAACCAAGGTAAAGTAATTCAACTATTTGATAAAGAATTCTCTTTTTAAAGAGAGTATAAACTTAAAACCCAATATTATTAATTTTGTCACTCTGTTTAACAGGTGTGTTAGGGAAAAATAACCAGAACTAGTTGGCAGTTGTTTTTTTAAGCAACTTGCTTTATACTCCCTTTATCTCCATATCGTTTTCTATTTTATCAAACGGGCTGAGAGAAACTAGAATTCGTATCTTAATTTTGCAATATATTAAATGATATCTATTGTAAATCTATTTCCTACTCTATATCGGAAATGTATTGATACCAGGAAGAGCGTTGTATTTCCACTGACATCTGATAATACTGTAGTATACATAATTTACTTAAATAACGTCATCCTCGTTAGACTGTGAAACAGTGTATCATTAAGAAAGTTAACGCAACAACGTTGCTACGTTTTTTATTTAAGTCGTAAATATTAAATAGATTTAATGAAATATGATATTGTATCCCCGGAAATTGAGTAACGGTTGCTATAAACATTAATCTATTTGATCTGTTTACCACGCCACAGATACCGCGTTACTTCCGGTTGAACAAACAAACATTGAAGCATCCTTATTGGCGTAAACATCGGAAATCCAACGACGTTCAAGATGAAAGCTTTCCCTTATTCGCCCAACTACTCATTCGTCCTAAACTTCGAGGACAAATTCGACATCCCCGGTCATCAAAATTGGATGCGAGAAAACTGGACACTGAGTATAGCCTTCGGTGTCATCTACGTCATATTCATCTTCGCCTTGAAACGATGGATGGAGACACGCCCTCCTTATCAATTACGTCACTTTCTGGTGGTTTGGAACGCCGGTCTGGCCGTTTTCAGTATTACAGCCGCGTACAGGACGCTACCAGAGTTCATCCACGTTTTGACGCATTACGGCTACCATTTTTCCGTCTGCAATAGAAGCTACATGGTCAGCAATCCAGTGACGTCGTGTTGGGCGTGGTATTTCATCTTGTCCAAAGTCCCCGAATTAGGGGACACCTTGTTCGTTATTCTACGCAAGCAAAAGTTAATTTTCTTGCATTGGTTTCATCACTTTTTGACTCTGATAGTCAGTTGGTACGTTTTCGACGAACAACCCGGTATGGCACGTTGGGTCATTGTGATGAACTACACCGTACACGCCGTTATGTATTCGTATTACGCGTTACGCGCTCTCAGATTTAAAATACCCAGGTCATTGGCCATGTGTATCACTGTTTCGCAAATATTACAGATGTTTATGGGTTTCTTCGCTAGTGTTTACTCTATGGTCATGATCTATGGTAAACAACAATGTCACGTCTCGAAAGGAAATGCCTTGGCCTTCTTTTTCCTGTATTCCGCCTTTTTGGCACTTTTCCTCAATTTCTTCGTCAAATCTTACTTTTCATCGACGAAATCGCCAAGGTCAGATGATTTAAATGCCAAAAAGAAGTTGGGCTAATAAGCGCCATTACTAAGTGTAAGACTTCTTTGTTTCATTTTACATAATATCTCAGAGTTAAGCCTCACTGATTTCTTCCTAACCTTTAGGGTCAAAGTTTTAGAACCTAAGTTTTGGAAGACTATTTTAAAGGTCCCTGATCTTTCGGGAATATTTTCAAATTTCGTTGACCTTTCGGGACTATTATAAAATTCCGTTGACCTTTCGGAACTATTATAAAATTCCGTTGACCTTTCGGAACTATTATAAAATTCCGTTGACCTTTCGGAACTATTATAAAATTCCGTTGACCTTTCGGAACTATTATAAAATTCCGTTGACCTTTCGGGACTATTATCAAATTTCGTTGACCTTTCGGGCTTATTTACAAATTTCCCTGATCTTTTAAGCTTATTTACAAATTTCCCTGACCTTTTAAGCTTATTTACAAATTTCTCTGACCTTTTAAGCTTATTTACAAATTTCCCTGACCTTTTAAGCTTATTTACAAATTTCCCTGACCTTTTAAGCTTATTTACAAATTTTTCTGACCTTTCAGGACTATTTTCTAATATCCCTGATCTTTCGGGCTTATTTACAAATTTCCCTGATCTTTCGGGGTTATTTACAAATTTCCCTGATCTTTCGGGCTTATTTACAAATTTCCCTGATCTTTCGGGCTTATTTACAAATTTCCCTGACCTTTCGGGCTTGTTTACAAATTTCCCTGATCTTTTGAGCTTATTTACAAATTTCCCTGACCTTTTAAGCTTATTTACAAATTTTTCTGACCTTTCAGGACTATTTTTAAATATCCCTGACCTTTCTATCACCTAATTTCCCTGACTTATCAGTCCTATTTTCAAATTGACCTGATCATCCAGCCTTTCTATTCATATTTGCCTGATATTTCAAATTCCCCGAGTCTGTGTCAGCCTTATTTAGAACTTTGTTTCTTTTACGAAATTGAATTTAATCATTTCTTTTCCGGCAATTTTCTTTTGCAGATTACTTCTTTAAATACGAAATTAAAAGTCGATTTAACGCTACAATGAACAATTATCGAGAACTGTTTCTATTACTAAAATTATAGCCATATGCGTGGCTAAATGGAGTGTAACTTGCGTGTTATTATTTAAACAATTAAATAAAATTATTGAAAACTAATTTAGGCAATTATTCGGAATTTAACAAATTAATTGGATTTTAAATGCAATAATTTAAAATTGATTTCAGAGAGGGGATAAATCTGGGCCAATACCGAGGTGGATAATGCATATCATTATAGCCCCAAAATAAAACCATTACTCTGCGATGTTTTATAGGCCGATTTTGATCATTGTAGCACTATGAAAAATAATGCTTTTAAATATTAAACCGTACGTAATTTGTGTAAAACACGTACAGGTAGAAGGTGCATCTTGTACAGCGTATACTCCCCCATTAAATTCCAAACTGACTTCGTATACATAGTTTTCAGACTAGGAGTTTTGATACCATTTACACCAGGAGCCCGCGCTACTTGGCTGACAAAATGTATTCATTACATTGCGAAATATCAAGGTTCATACAACCTCTGGGAAACCGATTACCAGGATATTTCCAGGTGCAAGGCCACCTAGTAACTGTGGGAGTGGGGTTTTTTTTGTGAATAAAAACTATGGTATTAGTTGGAGCAAACCCTTCAGGGCAAACCTAACAAATTTACCTAAATTTTACTAAAATTAAAAAATTATAAATTTCCCTAAATTTTACTAAAAAACATAAATTTCCCTGAATTTTACTAAAAGTTATTAATTTCCCTGAATTTTACTAAAAGTTATTAATTTCCCTGAATTTTACTAAAAGTTATAAATTTCCCTGAATTTTACTAAAAGTTATAAATTTCCCTGAGTTTTACTAAAAAACATAACTTTCCATGAATTTTTAGTCAACAATCTATTTTCCCGACTTCTCCAGGTTTGTATGAACCCTGAATTTCTTGTCAATTTGTTTCTCTGACTTCTCCAGGTTCGTATAAAATTAAAAAATTCTAAATTTCCCTGATTTTTTAGCCAACAATTCCCTGACTTCTCCAGGTTTATATAAACCCTGAATATTTAGTCAACAATTTATTTCCCTGACTTCTCCAGGTTTGTATGAACCCTGAACTTCTAGCCAACAATTTATTTCCCTGACTTCTCCAGGTTTGTACGAACCCTGAATTTATTAACCCTATAATCCTTGAATGTCCTCCTCCCCTCTTCCTCTTAAGCCTAAACCACGTGCAAGGAAATAAACCTCTTGCAAGTATAATTACGTCACGCGCAATCACGTCCGGAAGCAAACAAAAGAAAACCAATAATCACGCGCACCGATAAATTCCAAATTCCTAATCAAACTTAATCGTAAAAAAATCCAAGCCGGGGCGATCTCGACACGATCACTGTGTACAAGTAATCTGTCTAGAAAGTAATTCAGGCGAACCAGGACAAAAAGGCTGGTAATTTACAATCTTAAAAGTCCCTTAAGTTCCCCAAAAACGCAAAGTGTATCATTATAAACAAATCGCTCTAACGTATTATTTCCTGATCTTAACCAAGCGGATAATTTCTCTAAACCTCGTTAACTGATTTTTATTTTTTTTTTTTTTTTTTAAAAAGAGGGTTTGCAAACTTACAAGGGAAGTAAACCCCAAAGAAGAACCAGTTTTACCAAGAAACCTTAGAGTATTTTAATAATGAAACGCGATAAATTTTATAAGAAAAATCACGCAATATTTGTCTAGAATTTTCATAGAACGGGAAAAGCCCATAAAGGTAAAATGGGCGTTACTACCTGTGTGGTTAACTAAAAAGTCAACCTGTACTTTATAGTAACTCCAACTACAAATCCCGCTCTCCTCCACAAACGAGAGTGGATCATTTACTCGAGTTTAACCACGGATAGGTACACGCGGGAAATTTTTCACCGTTTTTTTTTTACTTTACTTTACTTTAATTTTGTTTTTAAATAATATTTTATCTGCATTTATTAATTAATGGTAACCATAAATATCGCTAATTAATCGGTATTAGTATCGATATCGCGATAAGATAATCGATTATTTAGTAATCGAGGAAAAAGAGAACATTAATAGTGACAGTGAAATATTGGACTGCTTGAAATTCCACGGATTTTTTGAAAGTATTAAATCGATTGTGAAAAAATGTATGGGATTTCTATACGGTAGAAAAAAAAATTGATTTGAATGCTAATTTTTGGTTTTACTTTATCAGAAATCGAGATCACGTGGTCATCAATTGATTATTTAAAACCATAAGCGGAAAATCGCGAAAAAGTGAGTCAAAATTTTAAACTAATTAATTTATAAATCAATTTCTTTTGAATATTATTTGAAAATCAAACAAAATATCTTTTTGATTATTTCTCTCAAGCTAACGAAATCCATTTGTTAAAATCCATAAAAAATCCCCCCTCCACTAAATTGAGGACAAATAATCCCTAATTATTAAAAGTTAACAAGAATCGATGACTGTCGAAAGTCAAAACATATCTTGGAATGACCCAATCACTTTCCCATTTTCACCAAATTATTCCTTCATCCTTCCAATGGAATTGAACTTTGACAAAGAACATAAACGGAAATGGATGGAACGTAACTGGAGTATTTGTATCTACTTAAGCCTAATTTACGTCATATTCTCATTCACGGTCCAACATTTAATGAAATGTCGTAAACCATTCGAAGTCCGACGTACCCTTCTAATATGGAACGTCATATTATCGTGCTTCAGTTTTATCGGGGCCTATCGAACATTACCGGAACTTACCCACGTGCTAAGTAACTACGGTATTCATTACTCGATATGCGATCGAAGTTATATCGAAATGGATAAAATATCCGGTTTTTGGGCGTGGATTTTTACATTGTCAAAATCCCTAGAGCTTTTCGATACGGTTTTTATCGTCTTACGTAAGCAAAAATTGATTTTCTTGCATTGGTCCCATCATATTTCGGCTTTGGTAACTAGTTGGTATATTTATTCTGACCATCCCGCTATGGGTCGTTGGATGATGACCACTAATTACTCGGTACACGCGGTAATGTACGCGTATTACGCCTGTAGAGCGGCTAAAATTAAATTACCCAGGTTTATAGCTATGATAATTACTTCTTTACAAATTATTCAAATGATTATTTGTTTCACGGCCAGTCTTTACACTTTTGTTATGAAAGTTGGTGGTTACGAATGCGGAATTTCTTGGAATTCCGCCTTAACCGTTTTCGCGGTTTATGGCACATTTTTCGGACTGTTTGTTAGACTATTTGTTATTAATTATTTGAGTAACTCTCAGAAAAATACCCAAAAGTTGGACTAAAACCAGCTAATAGAGTTTAATAAACTTACGGGGGAAAACGTGTGTTGCACTTTAATTTCATAAAATTTAATTTTCGCAAGAACTTGTACGTGTCAAGCCAGTTTTGAAAATATTAAAATTGCGTAATTATTGTCGCGTCACCCTGACGTTTTACCGCACTTTTATCCCTCGTAAACTTCGTAAGAAACGGTACATGCTCCCTAAATTACACTGGTACACGTTACGTTTGAGTTAAAGGTTCTATGGTGTGTTCTACACTGCAGATAGCGTGCACTAAGAGGGAGACATTTAACTGTTTACTGCGCTTCATGATTGCTAGCAAATTGTTATTAGAACATCCCACTGAATCGAACAGATCTACAATCTTTTCAAGTAGATAGCGGTTGAGTTTTACTTTCAAATGACTATCAACACTTGCCTGTAACACTATCTTCTATATCTCAATGCATTTTGACACAAAATACTACTTTGTTACACATATTGAATGTTTAAAAATTTGAATGTTTATGTTTGCAATGTTGATTTTTTACTCTTTGTTGATGTTAACTATTATTAAAAACATTTGGGCAATTTCTGATTATCCAAATAATAAAATTTTGATTTTCTTTTCCCAACTTGAATCACTTATTATTTCTAACTTTAATAAAAGGGACCATAAGTTCATAAGATATGTTCACCATAAGTTTGTCACTGGTAACTTAGAAACTGGAGCTTGTCGTGAAGTGAGTGAGGTATAGGTCATAGATTCGAGGTGAGGCGCTGTCAAAGGCTAAATAGGAAGATGGACTGCAAAATAAGAGTGTATTATTTATGGAACATATCTTTTAAACTTATGAAGGGACCAATTAACTAGAAAACGAATGTCCTTGAAGATAAAAATACTTGCAATAAATAATTGCGGTAACCTCGACTACATAAGATACTGCAATTACTTGATTAAATACAAAGATAATATACCAAATTCCCCATGTTTTCTTTGCAGAACAATAGGAAGGACAATTTTCTCGTAATTTAACAAGGAAAAAATATGATACTAATCCTCTATGCAGTCCTTAACATTCACTGCCAATCTTTCTTTGTCAAATAGTCATGAATTAAAATTTTACTCAGAATTCTTTCCTATAATGGTTTTTTAATACATACAGGGTGCTATAAAAAGTATAGTAGGGAACGAAGTCCAGTGGGTTATTTCAAGTCAAAAATGTTCAATGATATCTTGTCACAATTTACGATTGATGACCCCTAGCCCCTTGATGAAATTAGAGTTGTGTTCAAGTAAAACACTCCAATCTTAACTTGTAAACAGTGACCCTTAGGGCTAAATAATAATTATCATTGAACATTTTCGACTCAAATTCGCCCAATGTACTTCGGTCCTAACACCCTGTATAATCTAAGAGCACCAGTGAAAAAAGTGGTATTTAAAAAAAAAATTAACATTGAACAAATAAATTTTCTTTTCACGCGTAGGTCTTTATTGAGGAAATATGATAAAAAATAAACCTAGTATTTATTTTTCCCGTGCAAAGGTTTAATAAATAATATTTAAGTCAATTTACGACTTATTTTTTTAAACAAAGTATATTATATTTTACCACCTTCCCTAACTTATATCATATTTCGTCCATCACCATGGAGCAATATTATAAGAGACAAAGGGTTAATTTGCATATTTCATTGGGGAAATTCAAACCCATACCAATAGGTATCCTCCTTGTGGATAAAAATGCTGGAATTAATTTAATGTTTGGCCAATTTTGACCCAAAATATTCATTGAAACAGGAAATAAATAAATAAAAAAGTTAATCATTTCGAATGCAAAATCATTGAAGGGGTAAAGACAATGATATCAGCGATACTACCACTACCACCAGTGAAAGCAATAAAATAATATGATTAGTAAAGCCACTCCCTATTTTTTCCGTGTCGTTTAAAATTCAAATTGATTTTGCTTTTGAGAAAATTTATAAAAATTTATTTCGGAATTGAATTTCAAATAGATAAACGTCGTCGATTCAAGTCGAGTGTGCGCCAGTACGTTTTATTTCTTGGGCGACGCAGTTGCGGCAAGTTATTTGGCAAAATCTTTTTACCTATTACGTGCGAATTAAAACTTAATTAATTTTAAATCAATTTAAATAACGAGCCAATAATGTTTTTGGACATTATTAGTATTCAAAAACCAGTTTTGTCTGAAAATTATCGCAACCTTGAAGGTTGACGTTTTCTATGGTGTAATTTAATTATATACTTAACGCCGCCAATTTTTGATTAGACGTTCATTCGGTGTTCGCCGAGCTAACCAACGACAAGTGTGTTACGAGTGGTTAAAGGGGTAAGTTTCGAAAAATAATTTTGAAATATTTCAATTTGGTAATTTCGTTTATCGATTTACACGTTTTTGTCGTGAAATATTTCGAGATCTATAAACCTCTTGAACTATACAGATCGAGGGGTTAATCACTCGAAATAGTTTTTATAGTGGAGATGTATCACGCCTTATCAATGAATACGTTCAATTTTAAGTAGTAATTTCCCCCTTGGCGTTACGAGGACTTAAGGAATTTAGTAGGAGTACAAACTTAAGTAGCAATGATCAATAGACAAATTCGTTTATTACAAACAGAGAAACCAATGTTCACACAGGGGTGAGGCCGATATTGGGGTATCCTCCCTCTCACCAAGAAGCTCTACCAGAGGTAGTGCGAGTTGGCTAGCATCCCCCTTGTGTGTTTGTTGGTTTCTCTGTTTGTAATAAACTAATTTGTTTATGATGGAGGAACATAACATTATAGTTTGCGTTTATTGTAAGCTATGGAAAATTGGGAAAACAAAATAACCCTTGTTTTTAGTGTTAGCTGACTTTCCTTTTAAATAAATAAGGTAGTAGTTACGACCTTAAGAACGGAATAATTAATTTGTTACTCTACCAAGAAAAAGCGCTCGATTTACAATTTTCACGGTAGATTTGGTTGTTTTTTCTTCATTAATGTATCGAATCCTTTTAATTTTTAGGAAATCATTTGAAGAACGAAATGAGCGTTGAAAACCATTCGCTATTTCGACATGGCGAGAACATCACCTTCGAAGGTTCTCCCAAATACGCCTACATATTTTCCTTCGAGGAAAATTTCGACCAATCATGGTCACGTGGATGGATGATCCGAAACTGGACCGTGTCCTTTATTCTGGCTGCTATGTACTTATCGGTTGTCTTTGGAGGACCAATTCTGATGAACAGTCGTAAACCGTTACGTTTAAAAGGTCCGCTAATGTTGTGGAACTTTGGACTGGCCATATTTAGCGCCATGGCGGCTTTTCGCCTTTACCCCGAATTTTTCCACGTATTACATCAAAAAGGCTTTCACGGCTCGGTTTGCGATAATCGCACCTTTGAAACCAATAAAATAAGCGCATTTTGGTATTGGTTATTTATATTATCAAAGGGCCCGGAGTTATTAGACACCGTGTTTATCGTATTACGAAAAAGGAAGTTATTATTCCTGCATTATTTTCATCATTGTACCACTTTGGTTTTCACCTGGTACATTTACCAGGAACACGCCGCCATCGGAAGATGGTTCTCTTTCATGAATTTGGTGGTACATAGCGTCATGTACGCGTACTTCGGTTTACGCGTTGTAAACGTTAAGATCCCGCGGTTTATCGCTATGTTAATAACCACGTCGCAAATTGCGCAAATGGTCTTGGGTACCGTCGTTAGTTTTTACGCTTACTCTATGCTGTTTATCGGTTCCAAATGCGCCATTACCGAAACGGGGGGTCGAAGCGCCGTTCTCATTTATGGGGTTCATTTTATTTTGTTTGTAAAGCTATTTACGGAATCTTATCTGATTAAGAGTAAGAAAAGTTCTGTTAAATCCGACTAAAACGCATGGTTTTTGAATTTGTTTTTATGTTTTTGTGATATTATTTGTATTAGCACCTAGCATTATATTATATCATGATGAAATAACTTTAATTTTATCAATAAATATCTTATTTTACTATGACTAATGTATTATGACGTTTCATCATTTCATTACCATTAGGTTTTACGGGCGCCCATACTGAACCTCTGTATTGTAGGAATTGCAGACCTAATTCCTTCGTAACTCGTGTAATATTGTAATTCATTTAACTTACTAGCTATAATTTCGCAAGGAAAATATGAAGCTATTAAATTTTATAACCTACACAAATTGAGCATAATTTGCAGGCCTAATATTACTTTCACAAATAAATAAACATTAATGGAACTAATTATTCCACGTTGTTATTGAGAAAATATCAACATCTCTCTCTGGAATAAATTTACCTTCATCATGGCAGGATGAAGGGGCTGTCCGACCCCCTCTCCTTTTTTACAAACACCTGCTATGCTAAGGCCCTATGAGGAAGATTTTCATTTGTCCCACGGTCCGACAAAACCCCTTTAAGTATGGATGTCACAATTTCTTTTCATATAAGCCTTTTTTCTTTGAAATAAACCCAAGTGTTTCCTAGTTATTGGTATTTGACGTAAGTGAAAAACCACGATATTCATAAAAATGTTGAAATGTTTGAAATTTCGTTAGTATATTTCATCAATAAGGTGGTAAATTATTAATTAGTTTGGAATTAAAAACAAAATCATGAAAGGGACTTTTAAGAAGTTTCTTCAATCGATCACAAATTTCGAACGATGGTCGAACCAAGTGGTCCTTCGAGTTACTTTCTGGTACGCGCTCTCAACGAGGCCGAATTGAAACGCTTTCCGAATTACTACCATATCTTCAGCTTCGAGGAGAATTTCAATCCGTTAGCCGCCCAAACATGGATGAATCGTAATTTTACATGGAGCATTTATTTGGCCATCGTTTATATCGGCGCCGTTTTTGGTCTACGAGAATGGATGCGCAACCGTCCCCCATTGAATGTCACCCGCTTAATGGTTTACTGGAATTTTGGACTATCCATCTTCAGCTTCTTGGTGTTGGTTCGATGTTTCCCCGAATTTCTTTATGTCTTACAAAACCGCGGATACTACCACACTGTCTGTAGCAAGGACGGTAATCAAACTCACAAGATCGTTGCCTTCTGGTACTGGTTGGTGGTGATATCTAAAGCGTTCGAACTAATGGACACCTTATTCCTGGTCATGCGTAAGAGAAAATTGCTCGTTTTGCATTGGTTTCATCATTCGGTTACTCTGGTCTTCACTTGTTACTTGTACGACCAACAAGCGGCTTTGGGACGGTGGTTTACCGTCATGAATATGTCGATCCATACAGTCATGTACGCCTATTTCGCGCTTATGTCTTTAAAGGTGAAAATACCACGACCAATAGCAATGGCGATTACCATCAGTCAAATAACTCAAATGATGATCGGAGCCTACGCTAGTTTTTACGTTTTCGCCATAACTTTAAAAGGGGAAAGTTGCGAAGTTTCCCAAACGTGCGCCACATTAGCAGTTTTAATGTATTTGGTACATTTTTATTTATTTATTAAGCTATTTGCCGATTCCTATCTTAGTAAGAAACCCGTTGTCAAACACGATTAGGACTTAAAAATATGTTGAATTATTGTTAATCACGATGTTAATTTAAAACTGTACCTAGGGATTCTCTTTATCGAAATAAACTTAATTTTCTTACGCAAGTGGTATTAATTTCAATATTAATATGTTTTGAACCTAACCCCGGCCGAATGAGCCCATAAACCGAGATAGAAACATAAAATTTTAACTTACTAACTTACCAGTCAATTTCCTCATGATGATGTCATAAATAAGCATGGGTTATCCAAAATAATGATGATAAACGCGCACATAAAGACTGATTCGAACCACGTGTTCGAACTGACACACATGAAGCACCATTTTGATAGTTGTCTATTTCCGATCACCTTAAAATTTTAATTTGACAGTTTCGACACACCAAGGCTTAGCGTCTTAAATTTTTAATTTCTTCGCCGGAGAAAGAATCGACGAATTTCCTCTGGATATTTTTTGATAAAAACGCTCCGCGCTGTTATATTTACCACATATGACAGTTATTTCACACAAAAATCAACTTTTTTCTCACTATTTTAAAATATTTTGAAGATCAACGTTAGAACCGGCTTTACCAAAAATCTGAAAGTCGCGTAGTCTAAAACCTGAGTCCCTATTGGTCGAGAGAGGTTCTGGTCGAGTTCATATTGGTATGGTCGAAAGTAAAAAGAAACGTCAGGAATAAGATTGAACTAATTTTATTCTATGGATTTTTGTAATTTAGTACAATTTAATCTAATTAGCTAAAAGATATTATTTATATAAACCTTCTTTTAAGTAAAATGTAACAAAGGTTTACGCGTCTATAGACAGCACCAATTTTTTTTTTTAATATAATAATACGATGAGGCTGCCACTTATATAAACAATGTTAGCTCAAAAACTGTGTTAGAAACGATTGATTGACAGGAGGGGATATTGCACAAAAATTTAATTATATAAAAGAACGGAATCTTAACGATATTATTAAAACTTTTACAAATTTCACTAATTTAAAAATCTTAATAATAATATTTTAATTAATGAAATGATAGGATTAAAAAAAAAAAAAAAAAAAAAAAAACAATAAACCAAAGTTGCCTATAATAAAATAAACAAAACATTTTACAATCGTACAACCATTATTTTAAATATTTAAGTTTCTTTTTCATCATTTTAATAAAAATGTTATTTCGTTTCGTGGAATGGGTGTGTTTTAATTATAATTATTTTGTAGTAGTTTTGAAGCGAGAACGAGTGCGCTTTTCATTATTATATTCCTTTTTTTTTATTTTGGCAAATATATATATAAAATTAACGTAAAAACTAGCTCAGTATTTTTTTTTTGCAAAAAGGGGAAAATACTGGCCCTAGTAGTAATTAACACGATTAATTTTACGATCCCCCTGGATAAATAGCAACGTTACGAAGGCGGAATGCTCGGTTAGTTTACGAAAAAACTTAAGGAACGTTTTTAATTTAATTTAATTTAATTTAATAATAGTAGCGTATATTTTATCGCAATCAATATAAAAGTTGGCACAGCTTATTTTATTATATTTTTTTAATTGGTTCTCAATCGTAGAGCTACGTTGCCAAAAAAAAAAATGGTATGAGGATCAAGATGTAACTTACCTCTATTAATTTAATTTAATTTAATTTAATTAAGGTATTAAATTAATTAAAACGATTCGCAAGAGGGAGAGACGATAAACTTGTAAAAAGCGAAGAATGGACTTAATTTGATTGTCTTCCTGACTCTAATTAGTGAAATTAATTCTTATGATTTCAAAATTCAAACGAAGGCAGTTGTAGCGGAAGACTTCTAAAGTTCTAATCATTAACAATAAATTAGTTATATATATAAAAAAAAATACGGAATGAAGAAGAAGCTTATTTTGGCCACGAGTCGCTGGAAAATTAGTTTATATCACTAGTTTTTCACGCAAAAATTAATATCAGTTTTGTTTTTTTTTTCCTTTATATATTTTTTGAAAAAGGGGCTATATAGCTTTCATCAAACGTCGACAACGTCATCAGCTTGATCATTTTCATCATCCCGATCACTGGATGTGATCGTGGTAGACGCGTTTTGCGTGGTAGAAGAGGAGGAAACAACCTCGGAAGTTGTTTCCTTTGACCAAGACACACCCACTGAAGTGGACGACGACCAGCGTCCACTAACAAAGTTATCGCTAGATTTATTATCGCTGGTCGAATTACCCCCAATCATGGATGAAGAAGCGTCGCTTGAATAAAATGTTGAGCGAATACGAGTTGTTGAAGATTCTAATTTAAAAAATTAACGTATTTCCAATTTTGCGTCAATAAAAAAAAATTACGCTAAAAATCTAATTAAAGGGAGGGTGAAGTAGAAAATCAAGTAATTTTTTATCGATTCTTCTATACTAATTATAAGACCAGCCTGCATAGTGAAACATTCAGGAAATACCAACTCCGAATGATTTTAAAATTCAAATTAGGTTCAGATTTTAAGGATAATTTTAAATAAGCCCCTCCGACCAATCGCGTAACGCCCTGCCTTTTTGTTAACAAAATTCTCGTGGCACGTTCCATGTTTCGCGCCACGATTGTCACGTCGCGCGCCTAATTTTATCAAATCTCGTGATAAATTTCTTTAGACATGGCGCGTGCCACGAGAATTTTGTTAACAAAAAGGCAGGGCGTTACGCGATTGGTCGGAGGGGCTTATTTAAAATTATCCTTAAAATCTAAACCTAAATTGAATTTTAAAATCATTCGGAATCTGTATTTCCCGAATGTTTCACTATGCAGACTGGTCATAAAATTGGTAGAAGAATCGATTAAAAATCACTTGATTTTCTACTTCACCCTCCCTTTAAAACTGCCTAATTGTAATTGGGGGTTTGTTTAACTAACCTTACCTTGATAAATCCTTACGCTAGGCTTAATTGTTTAAAATTAATTGATTAATTACTAAGTTAAGATTATAATTAAGTGATAGAAAATGAATTACCCTTGCTATGAGCAACTGATTCGATACAATCTGTGCTTTTGACCTTATCGGTATCTTCAATATTCATCGTAAATTCTCCTTAAGTTTCAAAGGAAAATTTAAATTAAACCCTACCAGTAAAAGTAAAACCTAAAGAAAACTAATCATCCATTTACCAGAGAGCCTGGAATCAACCATTCCCACCACAGATCTAGGACGGGGTTTGGGTGGTACCAACGGAGCGGGTTTATTAAGGTTTCCCTTCATACCTCCAAAAAATTTTGATATCTCCCCTAGCCTCGGAGACCCCCCTGACAAAATTTGCCATTAATAAGCGCCCAAAATATGATAAAACCCTTTAATATTTACCTGGAGATGTGTTAGAAGTGGCTGGAGATCCAGATAAACGACCAGATACGGGTGCGATGCCTGCTGAGGATCTAAGAGGACTGTTTCTATCTCCGATAGAAGTGGGACTATTATCGGAGAAATTTTGCAAACTAGAAGGAGAAGAATCTTTCCCCAGAACGTAATCGGTGGGTGATTTCAAAGCTTCCGCCAATCCAGTTGGCTTCAATCGTACTCCTTTCAGCAAGTTATTCGTTTCCGACGACATACTACTTTGACTTTTCTCCACCATGGTGACGTTACAACTACTACTACTACTAATGGAAGTAACGGACCTTTTCTCTTGTCTGGCTTTCATTTCAGCTAAAACGTTGCCAGTCGCCACTCCAACTCCAACTTTCTCAATTTTGGGAGAAGAAGCCGGAGTTTTGTTGCTGATATCGTCTTCCTTCACTCCTTCCAAGACTAGGTGACCGTTTTGAATTTCCAAATGGGGAGCCGATAGGAACTTGTCAGCTGATGGTGTCGTTGACGTCGTTGAGACTGGTGGAGTGTATGATGGATAAAAAACGCTATTCCCTCGTTCTCGTTCTCGTTCTCGTTCAGTTTTTTGCGGAGGAGGAGTTGAAGAATCCGTTTCTGTCGGTAAACTTAAAGGTTCAGCCACATTGACGACTTTAACGACGGGTTCGCAGGATTGCGATTTTTGAATGGCACTTTCGTCTTTGGAAGCTGACGTAGTTCGACTAAAAAAACTCGCGATTCCCCTAATGATTCTAAAACAAAATTAATTTGAAGTACGAGTTACTTTTTAAGAACAAAAAGAAACGATACTCTTCGTGTTTCATTGTGAAAAATTGGCCATATGTCTAATCAGCGCCACTAGCGGATGGTCTGAAAACTACTACCATAGAGTCTAGGTATATTTAAGCGGGTTTACAGAATCATAGCCAGGTGGCTCGAACGCCGCGCCATCTGACGGAAATTCTGCAAACCCTCTTAAATATACCTAGACTCTATGGGAGTAGTTTTCAGACCATCCGCTAGTGGCGCTGATTAGACATATGGCCAATTGATTATAAGACTAATAAATAAGAAGAAGACTGACCCTTTTCGTTCAGTGACAGTTTCCGTAACTTTCTCTATAGAATTAATGTGCCTTCCTCCGCCCAAACTGGTAATTGAAAGGGTATCACTCGCTGTAGTGCTATTACTGTTCGTTCTGCCCCTAAAATAATTCCGCGATCTTCCAGGTCCAATTATTAGCGACGTCAAAAGAATATTCCCAAAATCTCCCCCCCCCCCCGCAAAAAATTAATAAATAGTTAATCTAACCTAATATCCTCGGAATCTGGAGAAGCGGAAGTGCTATTGATGGGGGGTTTCTTGAAAAACTTCTCCAAACCTTCACCTAATTCTTGTAAATCTTCTCTAATTTCGCGGCTTTGCAAACAAGGTCGCGTTGGAGCTCGAGTTTTAGGCCTTTTCGGTCGATCTTTTCCTAAATGCTCCAATTTATCGGAAGTCGGAGACAAACTAGGTAAACTATCTGAAATATTACGAGGGAAAAACATCGTCAGGTACGAATCGACGCTGATCTAAATCTAACGAAATAAAACCTTCTGATTCTTTAGGTAATAAATCTGGTATATCATCAGCGGCTATACCTTCTATGCTATCTGTAATCGCCATTAAATTTAATTACAGTTACGTAATGATTAAACATAACATAAATAAAATTCAAGAGAAAAAAGACGCTAACCCACAACTGACTGAGGTCGAAGTTTCCTTGTATGAACACTTCGTCTTTTGTGAGCTAATTTAGGAGTTGCCTACCGACAAACAATTGTAAGAGTTAATTAATTGTAATTAAGAGAGTAATTAAACTAAACATAATATTATAATAACTAAATAAATTTGAAACAAATAAAAAAATTAAATAATAGAGTGCTGTCAGAAGCGCCGGAGTGACGTCACCCATGCTGCTTTCCCATAAAGAAAAAACGGTAACTGTCATGGCCGCCCATTGCTAAAGGCAGACTCGTGACGCTTAACCTTGGATCTGACGTCACAGCTGACAGCACTCTATTGCAATTGCAACTATGATTGGTTCCAAAACTTACTAAATTCAACCAAGCCAATTGCTGCAGCATTAATTTAATTTAATTTAAACAATCTCATTAATTTAATGAACTTAATTAAATAATCAACCGCAAATTTCCCTCCCAAAAAAGCAAAGCCCCAAACCCAGCAAAAATAAATTAAAACCATTTGAAACTTACCGATGGAGAATCAGATCCTTCACTATAACTATCCAACTGTGAATCTCGACTGCGGCTACTCCTCAATCCAGAATTACTGACCATATCATTACTAATATTAGGGGGATTCATAAAAATTCGGGAACGACCTCTAAGAACATCAGGAGTCGCGCTACGTTGTTGGTTCATACCATCAGCCTAAAGTAGGCCATTTTTAGGCCAAAGCTTCGAAGGTTTTTTTTTTTAAGTATAAACTATATAGTATACCAATTCACGATGACTTTTTGTCAAACAATCAATAACTTCGTCCAAAATCCTATCTGAAAGATGGGCGGCTATGGAAAGGTTGGTTTCGCTAACTTTGTTCATGATATCAGCTCCGGCTCTTTCAACTAGAGCGTGTTTAACCACGTCATTAGGAAAAACTTCGCGTTGACGACAAAGCTGCTCGATATCTTGTTGTAAGTGCTAAGAAAAATGATTTAAAAAAATTTGTTGTGTTTAAATCGTTCTGTAGTGACATGTAGTGACGTTATTCACAAATAAAATTAGTATTCATTAAGTTTAAATTAGTAAACCAATAACGCGACTATTTCATCAATCAACTATTAATAGATTACATGATAATACTGTCGTTTGGGGTCAGCTAAGTCAAGTGACCCGGGCGAGCAAAACGAACTGTCTGATTAATCAAAAAAAAAAAAGAACTAACCATGTTGGCCAGGCTAACTGATGACGTCATCTTACCTACATCCCTTTATCTTATCTAGCCTATTCTAGTCAACTGTCAAAGTCTACAAGGTCTATTTTATCACAAACTGAAACAAAGAGTAAATGAAAATGAATAATTACTTCGTCACTCATAATAGTAGGACAATGTTCTTTTAAACATTCAACCATGCAGTTTGCAGTGACCTTAATGTAGTTTGCAATGGTTGAATTCAAATCATCGGCGTAATCTTGTAGTTTAAGTTCAACAGGATTAACACCGGCCACTTCTTGTTGCAAAACAACATCGTGAAGCCTCGTTAACAGCTGAATAATTAATTAAAATTATTCTTGAAAGAGCTGTAAAAATATTAACTCGGGGATTATATGTTACTTGTTTTGAACTATTAGCGTCTTTTAAATGCAACTCTGCCTTAGTAACTTGTTCCTCTAGTCGATTTTTCTTTTCCCCTTTATCGTAACTTTCCTTCTCTCGTTCATCGTCTTCGTCAACTTCCTCAATGGAAGCTCGCTTCACCAAAGCTACCGTATCTTGTAGATGAACCATTCTTCGGTCTACCATCTGTAAAGAATTTTACGCCTTAACATGGTCGAATTCGGCCTCAACACGCTCTCGAGTTCGGCCTCAACACGGTCGAATTCGGCCTCAACACGCTCTCGAGTTCGGCCTCAACACGCTCTCGAGTTCGGCCTCAACACGCTCTCGAGTTCGGCCTCAACACGCTCTCGAGTTCGGCCTCAACACGCTCTCGAGTTCGGCCTCAACACGCTCTCGAGTTCGGCCTCAACACGCTCTCGAGTTCGGCCTCAACACGCTCTCGAGTTCGGCCTCAACACGCTCTCGAGTTCGGCCTCAACACGCTCTCGAGTTCGGCCTCAACACGCTCTCGAGTTCGGCCTCAACACGCTCTCGAGTTCGGCCTCAACACGCTCTCGAGTTCGGCCTCAACACGCTCTCGAGTTCGGCCTCAACACGCTCGAATATCGGCCTCGACACGGTCGAATTCGGCCTCGACACGCTCTCGAGTTCGGCCTCAACACGCTCTCGAGTTCGGCCTCAACACGCTCTCGAGTTCGGCCTCAACACGCTCTCGAGTTCGGCCTCAACACGCTCTCGAGTTCGGCCTCAACACGCTCTCGAGTTCGGCCTCAACACGCTCTCGAGTTCGGCCTCAACACGGTCGAATTCGGCCTCAACACGCTCTCGAGTTCGGCCTCAACACGCTCTCGAGTTCGGCCTCAACACGCTCTCGAGTTCGGCCTCAACACGCTCTCGAGTTCGGCCTCAACACGCTCTCGAGTTCGGCCTCAACACGCTCTCGAGTTCGGCCTCAACACGCTCTCGAGTTCGGCCTCAACACGCTCTCGAGTTCGGCCTCGACACGCTCGAATATCGGCCTCGACACGCTCGAATACCGGCCTCGACACGCTCGAATATCGGCCTCGACACGGTCGAATTCGGCCTCAAAGTTGTTGAAATAGGCCTTATAATAAAAAAAGGTTGTCGCACCTGCTGCATCGAAGAAAACAAGAAACCTTGTTGAAGCCTAAAAGCTTGTCCATTACTACATTTTTGAGGATTGACATTACGACACAAGAGTTCTTCTATTTTTTTAAGGGCTGTTTCAGTTTTTTCGGGGTTAACTTTCATAGCGGTTGTAGCGTCTGTTATGGGACACGGCATATAACGTAACGTGAAATTCCTTCAATATTAAGTTTAATTGAAAAAATTAGTAATTAATTCTGCTTAACGCGGACGCGAAACTAACTTATCGAGAGCGTAGGCGATATCCATAAACCCTTGAACTCCGATATTATTTTTATCCAAAAAAATAGATCTCAATTTTGTGTTAATTTGCAAGGCTTTGGCCAAAGTCTTGGCTCCGGCGGGTCCCATAAAGTTACCGGTAATGTCTAAAGAAGTCAGACTTTGATTGCTGCCCAAAGCATTCAAAATAACGCAAGTTTCCGAACGTAATTTTGATTCGGCCAAAGATAGAGTTTCTAAAGCCGAATCTTCTTCGTGGATTAGTTGCACTATGGAATCCAAAACTCGCCCTAAATGTCTACAAACCCGAATAAATTAATTTAAAACCTAATCTATTAAATTAGGCCAATCGTACTTTGGTTTAATAGTAGCAAAATTTCTTCCAACGTATAAATGTTTAAGGGATTTGTTTTTTCCAGCTGCTGAAATAACATTAGCTAAATCGGCATCGAAATCTGAAAGGACGTACGCGACTTTTAATTTTGATTTTTTTGGGGGGGGGGGGGGGCTTCATTATAATTAACTTAATTACTATTTTCGCTGATGTCTAAATGACACAAGCATCGAATTCCTGGCAAACACGATTCCAAAACTAAAGCTCCTTGAGATCTTAAATCGTTGCAACTTAAATCTAACGCAACGTCAGTCGCAATCTCATTAGAAGCTAAACCAAGTAGCATAGCTCTGCCAAAAACAATATTTAATTTATAAAAGCTAATGATAGGTTTCTAATAAGGGTGGGCGAATACTCGTCTAAAACGAATAATTCGATCGAATATCGAGACGAATAACCGTCTCGGTATTCGTTTGAACCCATTTTTACTATTCGAACGAATATGGAATACCGACTTTACTATTCGATAAATATTCGACAACCTGCAATTTCCTTCGCAAAGGGCCAAGGCCTAACTCCGCTATTTTAGGCACCAAGATGTGTACAAAATGTGGTGAAATATTAACCCCTAAAAATATACTTTCACTAAAAGCATAGTCGTTTTTCATTTCCGAATAAATATTTTGTAAAAAATGGGTACTAACAACCTCCTTTAGTACTTCGTCAATAGCAGGCCTTGATATTCGACAAGTATTCGCGAATAATAGGCCTAATATTCGCGAATAATAGGCCTAATATTCGCGAATAATAGGCCTAATATTCGCGAAT
This sequence comes from Phalangium opilio, assembly GCF_054372755.1. NCBI lineage: Eukaryota > Metazoa > Arthropoda > Arachnida > Opiliones > Phalangiidae > Phalangium > Phalangium opilio. The sequence goes on from NW_028324189.1 coordinate 2,058,440, forward strand.
AATAGGCCTAATATTCGCGAATAGTAGGCTTAATATTCGCGAATAGTAGGCCTAATATTCGCGAATAGTAGGCCTAATATTCGCGAATAGTAGGCCTAATATTCGCGAATAGTAGGCCTATTATTTGACGAGTATTCGATAAGACTATATTTTCATTAAGCCTAACTATTCGATATTCGATTAAAAAATCATTATTCGTCTCGGTATTCGATAAGAAAATTTTTGGGTATTCGATATTCGTCTCGATAGTAAAAAAGTGGTATTCGCCCATGCTTAGTTTCTAATTATTCAAGATCTTTGTACTTTAACGCTTCTAGAGGTAATCTGTTGTTGGAAACGTTTAATTTCTTGAGAGCGAGTGTACTCGAAAAAAAGGCCTTAAAAGACGGAGGAACAATAATATCTTTCGCCTTTTTCAAACTAAACAGATTTCGCGACAGTTTTAAGTCGCTTAAATTTTGAGCGCAACCTCTGAGAAGCGCACCAAATACGGTATCAAGAGCGCATTCAGTGCCAGATAAATCTAAATGGGTTAGGGCATTTGGTTGCGCTAAAAAATTGTACAAGTTCTGAAAGAAAGGAAAAAAAAAGGGGGGGGGCAAACATTTAGTTAAATTCGTTAATTGATTCCGTTAACGAAATTAAAATACATTTATATCTTCCTTGAAAATGTTTTCGCTCAAGTTTAGGTGGGTTAGAGTCGATGGCATGGCTTTATTCAAGGACAAGGCGTGAGCTAAAGAATTGACCCCCTTAGCGGAGAGACCAATCCTGGACAAATTTAGACGAATTAGGCCTCTTTGAAGTTTCCCGACTGTCGTGCTTAAATGACCAGCTCCTGAAACGCAATTACGACATTAATTAAACAGAAAAGATAGCTACAATTGAATAAATGCTCAGTTTATGAATTTAGAAGCAAATAACGCAAAATTAACTGGAAAAAACAAAGGATTAGTAGTCAAAACTCATAATTAAATTACATTCAATTAGTAATCAAAATTATCAGGTTAATTAGGAGATTATGAACAAATATGATCAAAAAAGGTTCACACTAACAAAAAGCTACAAAATTTTGACGACAATTACATGCTCAGAGGAACAAAAACTCTACGTAACAAATTTATTCGCCAATATTCAAATATCAATAAGAAAAATGCTGGTAATGGGAAATATTTTTTGGGATGTAATTTCACATTAATGATCACTAAATGACGTGTAACCTAACCTTGGGTGATTTTGGCAATAATTCCATTCAAATAACTGATTCCTAAAACATCAGGGTGAAAAAAAGGCAAAAAAAATAATCTAAAAAAATTAAATTTAAAATCAAAGGTAGGGAATTTTAAATTTCACACTCTTGTATTATTATTATTTTTTTTTTTCCTTTAATGTTTTGTGTCAAAAAATATCAATTTCATGCTTAAACACTTTAAATCATTAAATTTAGTTCTAATTCTAATTAATTAGAAAATATATTACCTTTATCTTCTATTAGGTTATTTGATAAGTCCAAAGTATGAAAAGGTACATTTGGATTGCTTATCAAAGCCAATGCGAGTTTATGAGCAAAATCCCTATTTTAAAATACAAATTTTTACATTAAATCACGTAATTACGCTAATTAGCCTTATTCCTGATCAGCGCCATCTACCCATAGCGGTGACTTTGAGAACTACTGTAAGCGGCAAGCCAATCAGATGTCGCTAAAATCTGGTGACGTCATTTTTGGTAAGACCCGAGAGTGCCAGTCAGTGTCGTCACCAGATTTTAGCGACATCTGATTGGCTTGCCGCTTACAGTAGTTCTCAAAGTCACCGCTATGGGTAGGTGGCGCTGATCAGGAATAAGGCTAATTATAACAATAATTAGTACGAATATACACCATTTAACTCCTATATTATCTAAATAAAGTTCCTCAATGGAGACAGTTTTTTTCATAACAGCCAAAATCTGTTCCAAAGCTTCCGGGACCAATTTCATATTAGAAGCTCGGAATTTTGTAAACCAGGCATTGTGAGATAACGCCGAAATTATTGGAACCAAATCCCTATTTAAAATTAATTAATTAATTAATTAAACAAGGTGGGTTTTTTATTTATTTCTAAATGAGTATAGAAAAATTCTTGGTTCAAGTTATTCTAACCTTCCATCTAAATGATCAAAATCTAACAGCGATAGTTCTTTGCTATCATGTGACAAATAGATGGTGTCAACATCCCACGCAACTTCTTCACGATAAGGTAGTCCATGATAATCGCACATACAAGCGTATTGCGTTGAAAAACCTCCGCAAACCAGGTCTTTTGATTCTAAACTTTGATTGTATTCCAACATGGCTTGAAGACGGCTCGTAGGTTCCACTTCAAATTTTCTTATTATATGGCTGTTTTACGTTAAAACTTAACTATTTTAACAAAAACTTCTGCTGAAATAACCAGTGGTGTGCGAGTCCCGTTTTTTCGGTTTCGAGCCGAGTCCGAGTATCGAAACTAATTTCTTATCGAGTATCGAGCCGAGTATCAAAAATACTTTCGAGTATCGAGTATTTAGATAGGTCAAATTTTGGTTCTTTCGAGTAATTATCGAGTCTCAAATATTGACTTGTCGAGTAGCAATTTTGTTAATTTCTTGAAAATAACGAAGAAGATTTTCAATTATCTAACATCTAACTAGTTCAAAAAGATTGTTAGTGATCAATTAAACATTGGACAGGTGATTTTCAAAATAAATGCTCATGAACTCATCGTCTGCTATAGTTGTAAGCCTCGGACTCGAGTATTTGTCGAGTATTTAAAATGTTAAAAAGCTACTCGAATCTGTCTCGAGTATCTCAATGTGTTGTTATCGAGTATCGAGTCGAGTACTCGCACACCCCGGGAAATAAGTATTAGTAATTTTAAATTTACTCTAAAGGCACTTGAGGAAATATAGTTTTGAGCGCAGTTCCTAACTGAATGATCATATGATTAATAACTTCGATCTCGGTGTTAATTGCGTTAAAGTTGAAGTTTCTATTTTCAATCATCAGGCACAGCTAAATAATTCGTTTCTTTATGTTAAAATTAATTATATTGGTTAATTAATAACCGTTAATTTAATTCACTAACCTGATGTGGTTTTTTACTTTCTACACCCTGAATATCTAAATAATGGAATGTGTGCTCTATCTATTTTTAAATAAATAAACGGAACTATGAATTCAATTTCAATGCGGGAGAAAAAAAAACAAAATAGGTTCGCTAGTACCTTGGTTGGAACTTTGGTAGTAAATATAAACATACGACAGGAGGAAAATGCCTGAAAAAACACTAGTTATTGCAAAAGGTATGACAAGCTAACAGGTGTTGGTAAAAAGTGACGTCAAAACAATTGCAATTCTCACCAAAACTCTGTTTTCATATTTATCAGGCTTCGTTTCCATTTTAACCATACATCGAAAAGCGGTTTTGACGCTTCTACCTAACGCGTTTCTAATACTATCTGTTTTGGGGTTCACAAAAAACCCAAAATTGTGAATTATTATGTCAGAATTGGCCTATTTTTGACCTACTATAGAGTAGTGGCACTCCATGTTAACAACCCATAGAGCTTAATACAGTCAAAGGCAAGTAGGTGCCATTACTCTATTTCCTACAATAGAGTAGTGGCACTCCATGTTAACTACTCATAGAGCTTAATACAGTCAAAGGCAAGTAGGTGCCATTACTCTATTTCCTACTATAGAGTAGTGGCACTCCATGTTAACTACCCATAGAGCTTAATACAGTTAAAGGCAAGTAGGTGCCATTACTCTATTTCCTACTATAGAGTAGTGGCACTACATGTTAACTACCCATAGAGCTTAATACAGTTAAAGGCAAGTAGGTGCCATTACTCTATTTCCTACTATAGAGTAGTGGCACTACATGTTAACTACCCATAGAGCTTAATACAGTTAAAGGCAAGTAGGTGCCATTACTCTATTTAAATGGATAACAAAATATAAACTTACCATGCAATTCTCTTGTTATGACGTTTTTGCTTGCCATTTTCTTTATATATTATTTTTACGGGGTTTAATATTTACAGACGAAACTTGTTTTTAATGGATAACGAGGCTTATTTACTAGGATTTTTATTAATTACGATATTTAGACTTAAATTATAAAAATCTAACTGGCAAAGGCCTACTGAGGATTCATCATGATAGTTCATAGTCCGGATTTAACTCCAAAAACACTCATGGTAGAAAAATGTCTGTTTTTCTAATTTTCGCAGTGTTGCGCAATTTAAAAACACTTGATATTCATGATTAGGCTCTTAAGGAGTGGAAAAAAACCAATTATTTACAAGATTATTTCCAAGAAGCCGAACTTATTAGGCTTTTAGGCCTAACGGCGACGGGACCACTGACAAGTTGACAACTGAACCACCACTACTGCGCTGAGATCAAAGGGTGAAATCACCACTTTAAGAAATCTCTGTTGACGGATTTACAAGCCGCTCAAAGACTACATAACTAGATTTTTTTCAATTCAACTTAAAATTAAACACTTCACTCAAAAACTATGAAGTAGTCCTAATGAAAGAAAAACAAACGCAAGAAAGTAAATAAAACAAACAAGGGACTCAAAGATTATAAAGACGTTCCATTTAATAATAAACAAGCTGCTAAAACACTAGAAAAATACGTCAGAGTTAACGTCAGAAAAGTTCAACTTCAAGCATTCCGTCACTTCCGTGTTGTACAACTTGTAAGTTGTAACAGGGAGAAAAGAGGTACAATGGAGCGAAATTGCGAAAATAATGATGGGCCGGCGACAATGACAGTCTCCCAATGCACCTTGCTCACGCCCCTACCCTTCAGTAGGCGAGTGTTAAGTGCTGCCACGTAGCGCCATTGTATTTATATGAGAACTAGCTTCTGGTTTAAAAACACAGGGAGCATCCTCGACGTTTCAGCAAAGAGAATGGAAGTAGAGGAGTGGAAGGAATGCCTCAACTTGTTGCCCTTTTTCCTGGTACAGGGCAACTTCCGCTAAGCAAAATTAAACGGGCCGGAAGCTCTCATGTACCAATTTTAGAGCAACATCATTATTTGCGCTTGTAGAGCGGGGGACCTGCCACTCCTTGGGGTTTATAGTCTCTATGGTTTCAGTACCGTTCAATCCCACCGAAACGCTGAGCATCTGAGGATGCAACTTTATAGGTATGGAGCCTGAGGTGCTACACTGTTAGTGCTACTCCATCTCTATCTCCTTCAAGGTTGTAACAGTCAGGAGTCGGGCTCCTACAAAAAGTTCAAACCTAAAGGTCAGGTAGAAATTAAGAACGCGACTAAGCCTAATGGAATTTGTATTGTATAAGTATTTTGTGAAATTCTTAACTAATTGTGGAAGGAATTATTGTAAAAACGTAATCAAATTCCAGTAAATAACAAAATTGACGATATAAAGAGTGTATTCTACTCGTAAGTTTTAAATTAAACCAATGATTTTAAAGTAACGCCCCTTTCTATTGGATGAAAGTTGGTTAGGCTTAGCATTTGTTGTTTGACTAAATGACTTTCTGCGGGCAAGACTAAAGTACAGAAAAAATCGAATGTGCCTAAGGTTGCCTAAGGTCGGAAATCACTAAAATCCCAGTCGGGCGAAACGGCGGTAGAGGAAACTTCATCCTAAACGTTATTTTTCACCAAGGGGACCGATGGGGAGTAAAATACATTTAATTATAATTAAAAATGATTAACATTTTACGAATTTAAGCTTTTCTATCATTCAAAACATCTAATTCTTTAAAAAATAACGATTTACTTTGACGGCGTTAGGACCACTTAACTCCGCCCACAATTCTGTACTTTAGTCAGCTTAGGCCCCTTTATGTTTCTTAATTATCCCGGCCTAATTCATTTAATTATTTCAATTAAAACCAATGTTATGAATTAAAAAACACCCCCTTTCACCCACTGTAACTTTACACTTTATTTCCTTAAGTAATCCTTATTAAAACCACCCCAAATCACCCTTAGGCACCCGCTGAGTATGATATACTTTGTCAACCAATAATGAAACCGGATATTTCTGGCGGGTGATTCGAAAAATTCTGTACTTTAGTCTGTCGATCAATTTCGAGTTTATTTCCGAAAGTCGAGCAAATTAAATAAAACAATCGATTTAGAACGACTAATTATCATGGAAAAAGGCTTATTCAACATCTTTTATGATTATTCCATGCTAATTTAAAATTTTCGCCCCCTTAGGCACCCTAAAAAAGGCCATCTTTACACTTTAAACGCTTAAATTTTAATTATCAAGGTCTTCTTACACAATATAGCTTACAAATATAATTATAATTAAACAAATTAATGTGGTAAACCTTCATTTCTACCCTTTGGAAACCTCAAAACAACGAAATCCAAATATTCATCTTTAATTGATACGATAAAGGCTCGAAAGATGCCAAAGGCTCGAAAGATGCCCGTAGTGCATGCGAGAAAGATATCTTCAACTTAACTCCTCCCACAATTCTGTACTTTAGTCAGTTCTTAATTAATTCGGGCTAATTCATTTAATTACTTCAATATAAACGAGTGGTATAAATTAAAAAACACCCCTTTTCATCCCCTTCAAATTTCCACTTAATTTTCTCAACTAATTCTTATTAATACGACCCCAAACTACTCTTAGGCACCCGCTGAGTATGATATATTTTGTCAACCAATAATCAAACCGGATATATCTGGCGGGTGATTCGAAAAATTCTGTACTTTAGTCTGTCGATCAATTTCGAGTTTATTTCCGAAAGTCGAGCAAATTAAATAAAACAATCGATTTAGAACGACTAATTATCACGGAAAAAGGCTTATTCAACATCTTTTATGATTATTCCATGCTAATTTAAAATTTTCGCCCCCTTAGGCACCCTAAAAAAGGCCATCTTTACACTTTAAACGCTTAAATTTTAATTATCAAGGTCTTCTTACACAATATAGCTTACAAATATAATTATAATTAAACAAATTAATGTGGTAAACCTTCATTTCTACCCTTTGGAAACCTCAAAACAACGAAATCCAAATATTCATCTTTAATTGATACGATAAAGGCTCGAAAGATGCCGGTAGTGCATGCGAGAAAGATATCTTCAACTTAACTCCTCCCACAATTCTGTACTTTAGTCAGCTTAGGCCCCTTTATGTTTCTTAATTAATTCGGGCTAATTCATTTAATTACTTCAATATAAACGAGTGGTATAAATTAAAAAACACCCCTTTTCATCCCCTTCAAATTTCCACTTAATTTTCTCAACTAATTCTTATTAATACGACCCCAAACTACTCTTAGGCACCGCTGAGTATGATATATTTTGTCAACCAATAATCAAACCGGATATATCTGGCGGGTGATTCGAAAAATTCTGTACTTTAGTCAGTCGATCAATTTCGAGTTTTTTCGCGGAAATCGAGCAAATTAATCAAAACAATCGATTTAGAACGACTAATTATCATGGAAAAAGGCTTATTCAACATCTTTTATAATTATTCCATCCAAATTTAAAATTTTCGCCCCCTTAGGCACCCTAAAAAAGACCATTTTTACAATTTAAACGCTTAAATTTTAATTATGAAAGTCTTCTAACACAATAATAATTACAAATATAATTGTAATTAAACTAATTAATGTGGTAAACCTTCATTTGAACCCTTTGGAAACCTCAAAACAACGAAATCCAAATATGATATATATTCATCTTTAATTGATACCATAAAGGCTCGAAAGATGCCGGTAGTGCATGCGAGAAATATATCTTCAACTTAACTCCGCCCACAATTCTGTACTTTAGTCAGCTTAGGCCACTTTACGTTTCTTAATTATCCCGGCCTAATTCGTTTCATTATTTGAATATAAAGAAGTAGTAATAATTAAACAAAACACCTTCTTTCACCCCCTGTAATTTACCACTTTATTCTCTCAAGTAATCCTGATTAAATCTATCCCAAACCACCCTTAGGCACCCGCTGAGTAGGATATATTTTGTCAACCAATAATGAAACCGGATATTTCTGGCGGGTGATTCGAAAAATTCTGTACTTTAGTCTGTCGAGAAAATTCGAGTTTTTTCGCGGAAATCGAGCAAATTAATTAAAACAAACGATTTAGAAAAACTAATTAACATGGAAAAGGCATATTCAACATCTTTTATAAATATTTAACGCCAATTTAAAATTTTCGCCCCCTTAGGCACCCTAAAAAAGGCCATTATTACAATTTAAACGCTTAACTTTTAATTATCAAGGTCTCGATGTGGCTGCTATTACTAGCCCTTGGGTCGTCTTCTTTTATTTAGGTCCGACTCACTGTCACCAACATCGTGCACCTTTCTTCTCATTTCTTCAAGTCCACTAGAATAGTAAAATCTATAGCTCTTGCACAACCTTATGGATGGTCTTTCTCACATTTTCTCAGAAATTGTATGTTGCTAATTGCTTCCTAAGAGTTTAATTGGGTTTCGGTTTCAAGTATCCATCAAAATAATGCAACTTTTGATATAGATATTAAGCTAAATTATTTATACCTATATATTTTTTATCTTAGTGAAGAGGGATGTAACCGTTATATCGTCTCACAGTCCCTTTTTCGTTTTTGTCAATGCCCCTTTAGTTTTTTTATACCCGTTTGAAAGGTTATTGATTTGCTAAAAGCGACAGTGGATGATTCAGATTTCACCCCAACTCAACTTCTACTTTTGATTTTATAGTTTAAAGCCCTTGTTTTTATATTTTGTTTTCCTGACCTTTACTCATTATATCCCCTGTGCTGCAGTAAGTTGTTACAAGGGGTGAAAGAGGGGTGTTCTTTTAATTTATACCACTTGTTTATATTGGAATAATGAAACAAATTAGGCCGGGATAATTAAGAAACGTAAAGTGGCCTAAGCTGACTAAAGTACAGAATTGTGGGCGGAGTTAAGTTCACTCCCGACACGTGTAGAGCCTTTTTCGTAACGCCATTAATTAAGGGGATGAAAATAATTAACTAGTTTTAATGAAGATTAGTATCGTGATTGATATGATATTTGAAGACTAGCTTATTGTATTTTTTAAAGCGATAAAAAAGTCGAATATTTTTCATATTTGGTTTCGGTTGTTTTGAGGTTACCAAAGGGTAGAAATGAAAGTTTACCTCATTAATTAGTTTAATTACAATTATATTTGTAATCTATATTGTGTTAAATTTAAGCGTTTAAATTGTAATAATGGCCTTTTTTAGGGTGCCTAAGGGGGCGAAAATTTTAAATTGGCGTTAAATATTTATAAAAGATGTTGAATATGCCTTTTCCATGTTAATTAGTTTTTCTAAATCGTTTGTTTTAATTAATTTGCTCGATTTCCGCGAAAAAACTCGAATTTTCTCGACAGACTAAAGTACAGAATTTTTCGAATCACCCGCCAGAAATATCCGGTTTCATTATTGGTTGACAAAATATATCCTACTCAGCGGGTGCCTAAGGGTGGTTTGGGATAGATTTAATCAGGATTACTTGAGAGAATAAAGTGGTAAATTACAGGGGGTGAAAGAAGGTGTTTTGTTTAATTATTACTACTTCTTTATATTCAAATAATGAAACGAATTAGGCCGGGATAATTAAGAAACGTAAAGTGGCCTAAGCTGACTAAAGTACAGAATTGTGGGCGGAGTTAAGTTGAAGATATATTTCTCGCATGCACTACCGGCATCTTTCGAGCCTTTATGGTATCAATTAAAGATGAATATATATCATATTTGGATTTCGTTGTTTTGAGGTTTCCAAAGGGTTCAAATGAAGGTTTACCACATTAATTAGTTTAATTACAATTATATTTGTAATTATTATTGTGTTAGAAGACTTTCATAATTAAAATTTAAGCGTTTAAATTGTAAAAATGGTCTTTTTTAGGGTGCCTAAGGGGGCGAAAATTTTAAATTTGGATGGAATAATTATAAAAGATGTTGAATAAGCCTTTTTCCATGATAATTAGTCGTTCTAAATCGATTGTTTTGATTAATTTGCTCGATTTCCGCGAAAAAACTCGAAATTGATCGACTGACTAAAGTACAGAATTTTTCGAATCACCCGCCAGATATATCCGGTTTGATTATTGGTTGACAAAATATATCATACTCAGCGGGTGCCTAAGAGTAGTTTGGGGTCGTATTAATAAGAATTAGTTGAGAAAATTAAGTGGAAATTTGAAGGGGATGAAAAGGGGTGTTTTTTAATTTATACCACTCGTTTATATTGAAGTAATTAAATGAATTAGCCCGAATTAATTAAGAAACATAAAGGGGCCTAAGCTGACTAAAGTACAGAATTGTGGGAGGAGTTAAGTTGAAGATATCTTTCTCGCATGCACTACCGGCATCTTTCGAGCCTTTATCGTATCAATTAAAGATGAATATTTGGATTTCGTTGTTTTGAGGTTTCCAAAGGGTAGAAATGAAGGTTTACCACATTAATTTGTTTAATTATAATTATATTTGTAAGCTATATTGTGTAAGAAGACCTTGATAATTAAAATTTAAGCGTTTAAAGTGTAAAGATGGCCTTTTTTAGGGTGCCTAAGGGGGCGAAAATTTTAAATTAGCATGGAATAATCATAAAAGATGTTGAATAAGCCTTTTTCCGTGATAATTAGTCGTTCTAAATCGATTGTTTTATTTAATTTGCTCGACTTTCGGAAATAAACTCGAAATTGATCGACAGACTAAAGTACAGAATTTTTCGAATCACCCGCCAGATATATCCGGTTTGATTATTGGTTGACAAAATATATCATACTCAGCGGGTGCCTAAGAGTAGTTTGGGGTCGTATTAATAAGAATTAGTTGAGAAAATTAAGTGGAAATTTGAAGGGGATGAAAAGGGGTGTTTTTTAATTTATACCACTCGTTTATATTGAAGTAATTAAATGAATTAGCCCGAATTAATTAAGAACTGACTAAAGTACAGAATTGTGGGAGGAGTTAAGTTGAAGATATCTTTCTCGCATGCACTACGGGCATCTTTCGAGCCTTTATCGTATCAATTAAAGATGAATATTTGGATTTCGTTGTTTTGAGGTTTCCAAAGGGTAGAAATGAAGGTTTACCACATTAATTTGTTTAATTATAATTATATTTGTAAGCTATATTGTGTAAGAAGACCTTGATAATTAAAATTTAAGCGTTTAAAGTGTAAAGATGGCCTTTTTTAGGGTGCCTAAGGGGGCGAAAATTTTAAATTAGCATGGAATAATCATAAAAGATGTTGAATAAGCCTTTTTCCATGATAATTAGTCGTTCTAAATCGATTGTTTTATTTAATTTGCTCGACTTTCGGAAATAAACTCGAAATTGATCGACAGACTAAAGTACAGAATTTTTCGAATCACCCGCCAGAAATATCCGGTTTCATTATTGGTTGACAAAGTATATCATACTCAGCGGGTGCCTAAGGGTGATTTGGGGTGGTTTTAATAAGGATTACTTAAGGAAATAAAGTGTAAAGTTACAGTGGGTGAAAGGGGGTGTTTTTTAATTCATAACATTGGTTTTAATTGAAATAATTAAATGAATTAGGCCGGGATAATTAAGAAACATAAAGGGGCCTAAGCTGACTAAAGTACAGAATTGTGGGCGGAGTTAAGTGGTCCTAACGCCGTCAAAGTAAATCGTTATTTTTTAAAGAATTAGATGTTTTGAATGATAGAAAAGCTTAAATTCGTAAAATGTTAATCATTTTTAATTATAATTAAATGTATTTTACTCCCCATCGGTCCCCTTGGTGAAAAATAACGTTTAGGATGAAGTTTCCTCTACCGCCGTTTCGCCCGACTGGGATTTTAGTGATTTCCGACCTTAGGCAACCTTAGGCACATTCGATTTTTTCTGTACTTTAGTCTTGCCCCTTTCTGCGAGTTAATTAGCGTTAAATTACGCAAAATTATCATGTATTCCTTATCAGTTTTACGCGCGGATTTCGCGTAAATCCTTATTCTAAAGTTCTAGTGACTGTGAAAGTGCAATGTTGTTTACGCTCAAAATACAATGAAGAGAGTCAGTTTTTCGCAGCTCAAATCCAACTTAGTTGGTGGTAGACGACGTAATTCCGATTCTGACAGCAATAATAAAACGGAAATTGAACAAAATTGTTCTCCCGGAATAGAAGTACCATCTTCCGGGAGTAAAAAAGATTTGCACAGAAGCAACAACTTGTTCAGGGTGTTAAAAAACAAATGGAAAATCAAAAGAGGAACTAAGTATAATGGAGATAATCACGAAGAAAGTCAAGGAGCGACAGCCTTACCTTCTGTCGATGGTCAAGAATTTGTGCCTAAAAAAATACACCCTAAAACATCTAATAATGTAGTTGCCAAAAGAGCCGTAGGCCCATTACCGTCCCAAGCTCAGTGTATTCCTTTAAATAATCACCACCAAGAGACTGATGATACTTACGAAAATGCCAGCGAAATTGGTGCCACTATAAATCCTTCCAACAATGTTCAATCCCTTTCTATGGAAAGCAGTCAAGGAGAGACCTTGCAACAACCCGAACAAGTTGAACTAATAATTAGTGGTGAAGAATCAATGGGAAACAATCTATCAGTTTCTTCCACAACAGGACAGAGGGCGGGCAGTTTAACGAAGGAATTGTTTAAATTATCGCGCTGTGGATGGTATTGGGGTCCCATCACACGCAGTGAAGCTGAAGAAAAATTGACTGATCAACCTGATGGGGCATTTCTCGTTAGGGATAGCTCGGACGATCGTTATTTGCTCAGTTTAAGCTTCAGATCGTGTTCTAACACTCTTCACACTCGAATTGAACACTCAAATGGTTTATTTAGTTTCTACGCTGTTCAACATCAACCACATTTCGCTTCCTCAGCCACTGGAACTTCCAATAACGGTTCTTCATCCCAGGATAGTGAAGGTCATTCTTCAATTGTGGCTTTAATCGAAGAATCCATGAATTATTCCCAATCTGGGGTTTTCTGTTATTCTCGCGGAAGAACTCCCGATTCTCCTTCTTATCCCGTTCGATTAACAAAACCAGTTTCAAGATTTAATCAAGTTAGGACTCTTCAATATCTTTGCCGTTTTGTTATAAGACAACATACGCGTGTAGATCACATACAAAAACTCCCACTTCCAAATCCAATTAAGGGTTATCTAGAAGAGAGTCATTATTAATTAAAAATTAATTGTTTTCGTTTTAAAAGAAGGAAAAAAAAAAATAAAAAAATTAAAGATATATTAATTATCAAGATCCATTTAAAAAAATGTTTTTAAGTGTAATACTAATTTAACTTATTAGGGTAAAGATTTAACGTAAATTTTAATTAACGAATATTCTTAAGTGCCATCCAAGATTATTATAAGGTCACCCAATAATTTTTAAACAAACACTAAAAAAAAAAAAATGTTGTAAAATTAAATTAATCTATTCTAGTTTATGAAGAAAATGATGTTAAAGAAATGTTAAAAAAAAAAAAAGAGTTTAATTAACTCTAATGTTAATTATTAGGAGGCCTTAAATGACTGAGTCTGAAACAACCCTGAAAGTACGGTGCTTTGAAATAGTTTAATTGTTTTTAAGGATTTGTTTTATTAAACACGGATTATCATTTACCAATACTATAATTTTACGCAATAATTTCATTCACACTTCTGGCTATTATTTTTCAGTGTACTTAAAATAATTTAATATAGATACGCTATCTGAAGATTTTAATTAAAAAGATTTTAGAGCTTAATTTCACGTATAAATAATTTAATTCAGGTCCAAGTCTAAATCTAAATCAGGAAATAAAACAATCTCGATCCCTTTAACATTGTTGGAAAAAAAAAATAAAATAAAAACTTACAAGCAATGTATATAAAGTCTATGAACATTTTATTTTACTAATAAATACCTGTAAATGAAAAAGAAATTTAAATAAATGAATAATTGCTATTTAAATTATTATTTTAATCCAGTCCAGACTAAGTAAGCCTACTTTAAACAAAATTAAATACGGTTGTTTAATCCCAGCATATTTTTGACAGTTGTAAATGCACCTTGCGAAGCTTTCTCCAGATCTCCCAGCTAAAATGTTAGGCATAAGTTAAGCTTAAAGGTAAGTTCAGGTAACATAACGTTATATAGGCCTATATATAAATAAATATAAAGGGAAAATAAATCTCTAATTACAAAACAATTAGCATTTAATTAGTTTTAAAGATGACTACTGCGCCATCCGCCTTGCTTTAATGACGTCTGCTAAACGAAACTCATACGCGACAGCCGCGTGATCAAGTGCGCTATGCCCTCACCTCTCTAAGCCTGTATTAACCAATCCCTTTAGGGGTGCCTATCAGACGTCACTAAAGCAATGGCGGCGCGGTAGTCCTCGTTTTTAAGACTAATTAAATGCTAATTATTTCGTATTAAGAGATCATTTATTTCTTTTAATATTTTTCCCTTTATGTTTAGAAAAAGGCCGTTCTTTTAAGGTATAATGTTATGTTACCTGAACATGATATACCAATTAAACAATGCAAAAATACCTGATCAATAGTGTCATGGACTAATTCCAGATTTTTGATAGATTTATCTAAATATTTCCAAGTATTTTGATTTCCAATTGATTTATCTTGAAGCAGATAAAGTTCCGATGTTTTATATAACGTCATTATACCCATTCTTCTCGCATACCATAAAGTCTAAAATAAAATTGAGTTTTGTATGGTTTTCACCATTTACAGAAGAGTACTATTTATCCATACTAACATTCAATTCTCTATAACCAGCGTAAAAAGCAATACAATTTATCATTTTTGAGAAATTTCTGGTTGACTCGGGTAAATTTTGGGGTAAGAGTGTCAAAGCCATGGCCTGGTTTAAAATATATATATATTAAACATCGTAAAACTACGGAATCAGATTAAATTTAGAATTACTTGTGGCCACTTATTTAAATACGGAATAATCATTTGTAACTTAGTTTCGATTGCAGTTTTAATTACAACCTTATCGCTAATCCTCTCATCACTTCTAAAAATGTCAATTAACTTTAATCCTAATCATTTTAAAAATAAGATAATCATGCAGCATTACGAGACTAAATTCTTCAATTCATCTTCTAATTTCTCATTAGATGTTGCGTGAAAATAGTGAACAAGATCGACACCCCCATTAACAAATAAACCACTCGTAACTGAGGGATAACCAACATCTTTGGCTCCTAAAGATCGTAATTAACTTTAATCATCAATGGCTTCTAATTGCGTGGCTTTGATATTACCAGCAACTAGAGACTCTTTGCTCCAACCATAATTTGGTACGTATGGTAGGGACGCTTCTAAAATATTTTCTTTAACACTTTCAGAATCATTTTGAGCATCGATGTTTACATTTTGGTTTAACACGGCTGTAAACAATGTAAAAAAACAAGTGAAATTTAACATTCGGTAGTTAACTACAAAGTTTATTAGGTTAATAAATAGGTACACATGTATTTAACAAGCCATATTATTCTCTAAACGAAACAAGACCGATTCTATAAGGTCAAAATTGGTTAGTGCCGACTGACACATATCTCTGTGGTTTTCTTTGGTCAATGGTGGTAAATTTTGACCTAAATTGGTGCAAGCGTTGATATTATACTGAGAAAGCGTCCAGTCTTGATTATCAGAGCTTTTTAACTCCAATTCGTAATGAGCTTTGGATAACTGAAGACCCAGTTTCAGAGGTTCCATGAATTTATTACGTATAAAATCCAACAAATCCCATATTTTAGTTTTATTCAACGTTTTTGGATCCCGTATGAATAAGTAACGCAAAAATGCGATTGTAGTTAAGACAGAGTCGTAGTTTTCGAGTATATCAGTTTTTTCTTCATCGGGTAGGTATATTACACGTTTAATAAACATTGATAATGATCTTCCAGCAAAAATTAAACTCGTGTCTTCTTCCCTTGACAGTTCCGCGTGAAGATTTTCTCTATAGGTATTTATAACTAAGGATCTAACACCAGAATGGGTTTCATTTTGAAGTAGAATATTCAGCAATTCGCATCTACCCTCGTTTTCAAGCTTAGAAATCAATTCTTTAAAAATTTCCAGTGATTCTTTACGATGTTCTTGTACTTGGCAATAAATCATAACTTTAAACAAAAGTTTCGGCAACGTGGTAACATCTGGAATGTCTAGAATGTTCCTAGGTAGCTCATTGTTCGCAAATTTCTTCAAAAGCCCCGATATCAAAAGTAATCCCTTATGCAATATCAAATCTTCCGTTCTGTTCAGAAGCTGGATGCAATATTTAACGTTTGACGAAAAGAAGTAAGTAGGAGAGAGAACTAGAGGTTGAGAGACGGGTGGATTCTCTCCAATTAAGAAATACGAATAAGTTGCAGCTGAAAAATCATCCGGTTTTGAGAGAAATTCTTTGTAAGGTTCATCTAGGATTGAGAAAATGTTTCCTTTCATGGCAGAAATGTATTCTACCATCTTCTCAGCGCACATTCGTATTTGGCTTTCCGAATCCCCAGGTTCATGATGTAAATCCAAATAAGCCAGAGGATGACCCATTATGGACAGAATGAAAGAACATAGATATATTCTCTGTTGAACTATCTTTTGGTTTGAGTTTGACGCATCGTCCTCATTTCGTTTCAAGGAAACTTCTTCAACAAAGGGTTTTAAAAAGTCTAGTATACTTTGAAGAACATCCTTCGCGTCTGAAACTTCCGGATCTAAGTCTAGAAGTTTTCTTTCTTCACCTTCGTAATTGTGAATGGAAGGCAGTTCCAAATGTTTGATGAGAGATGATAAAGATGACAAAACCCAGTGCAAAGTAGCTCCCCTTTTACCAGGGATTCTTAATAGTAAACGTTGAAGGGGAATTAACAAAATAATGGCTGAAAGGGGTTCAGTGTATTTGTCTTCGATAACTGCTAAGACATACATCAAAAGCTCTTTTGATGAGCCATTAACAATATAAAAATCTATTAACGTTTCCAAAATCGCGAATTCGTGGTCGTTTATTGTTTTATCTACTAAGTTCGAGCAAATAAGTGGAAAAACTTCTCCCGACCACTCGAGAAGTTCTGGTCTGTTATTTTTGCAATCAAACACAAATTTTGCATTTTCGAAATCTTTTTTTCCCAGTAAAGCTTTTACAGCGTCGATTAAATTAGAGTTATCCATGCTTTTTTCACTTAAATTTACGAGATTAAATCTAAAGTTAATTTACTTAACGCGAATATTAACGTACTATTACTATTACGCAATAGCTCTAATGGCCGCGGCCCGCCTGGCAACTTTTTCTTTTTTTGGCAAGGCCAAGGCTTAACGTTTAGCAGATTAAAGATGAAATGAAATACACTTACAATAGGTTATTATACTTCTTGCATTGGCGACTTTAATATTCCTTCTTAAACTAATTAGTCGCAAAAGAATCTTCATAACTAATTTAACCCTAATGTGATTTTTAGTTATCTCAGAATCGTCCGTACTCGGCTGTGTTGCTACTTTATAACGCGCCGTCTGCTGGGCTATGATTGGACTATAACCTCTTAAGCAGACAGCAACCAAACACGTGGGTCGCTGTCATCGTGGGGAACTTGCGGTAACGGGTTGTACCGACTTTTTTATAGCATTCTAATGTCTATGGGTTGTACTAGTACCATACTACCTCGGTCTTTTAAATTAACTTCATTTAATTAATTTTAAGAAAGTTTTAAGTATTTAATTAATTAACAAATATGGCTACTGATACTGGCAAAGCACCAGTCAAAATATCAAAATATTTGTTAGAAATGAAGGTAAATAATAAATATTATTATTCTTAATGTTATTCAAATTAATTACGCTATTAAAATAATCATTGTAATTAGTTTATGAAACGAACTAAAGAAAGAGAAGAACTTAAAGCTGAACAAGAAGCGGATAATATTGCTTTCAAAAATAAAGAAATTGAAAGTCTAACCAAAGAAGGGTAATTAGCAACATAGATCCTGACTAACTCTCACTGCCGGTAACTAAATACACTTATGTATAGAAAGAGAATAATCATAGAGCCCAGTATAACATCGTGCGAACGTTTAAGACCAGGCAGGATATCATTTAAAGGAATGAATCCTGATATTGAGGTAGACAATATCTCAAATATCATCAATTATTACTTGGTAAACTTTAATTAAACACTCTTAATAGAAATTAATGAAAGAAGAACAGGAGACTAAACCAGCAGAGGAAGACCCTAGTGAGGGTATAACTTCAAAAGAAATGGCCCAAAGATATTCCTCATTGGTTGACACAATGGCAAAGAAATTTGGTGGGAAGAAAAGAACACACAGTGACAGTGAAAAAGATAATGCAGGGACACAACGCAAAAATAAATTTAGAAAGCCTAAAGATTGAAGAAAAGCAATAGCCCTACAAATCATGTACAAAAATTTCATCAATTTCATAAATAAAAATAATCCACATACTTTGCCAAAGTTGGTTTCCAATTTTCCAATCATTTTATCTAATATAGGCCTATTAGAAACCTTAATTAATTATTTAGATCGCCATTTTATTCAATTTTAATTTATTTCAAAGAGTGTAAAAAAGATTAGACGACTTTAAGTTGTTTGTAAGTAAAAAACTAGGAGTATTAAACTTTTCATAATAGGAGAAGAATGAGAGAGCGAGAAGATCACAAGGAGTATAAACACCTTAGAGTCTTTCCACGCCTAAGATAGAAACCTTTCATCTATCAAAGCTTTTCGAACCAAATTTCGGCGTCCAACGCTTTTTCTGACGGCTTCAATAGCCTTTTTTTCAGAACAAATTATTCGTCATAATGAACTATAAACTCAAAACAATTTTAACTTATAATACCTTGCTTGTAAAATAAGTCAAAATGGCGGCAAATACGAAATTTTTCGATGTCGAATCAATGACGCAAAAAAGAAGAACTTCAAAAATAATTAGGGTACTTTCTTGACCGCAAAATAACGCCCAGTCAAACGAATTACCGTTATCTTTAATAATAAATACGCTTTAATTAAATTAGGCCTAATCTTGAATTTGCATAAAGTAATTAAACTGACCGTTGTAAAAAATGCCCCTATCCGTCACTCGCGCGAATTCAAGATCTAGTATATTCTCAAGGAGTAACCTATCTCTTACCACGTAATCCAAATCTTTAAAGGCCTAAAAAAATAGGCTTAACAAGTTTAATATTTAGGCCCAAAATAATTAGGCTTAACGTTCCTTACATGCTCTATGAATCCGGATAGAAACTTATTCATCATAAGATACGTGTTAACAACACGATCAATATCGACGCGAGATAATCTCCCGCCAGCTTAATTGACATTAATTTAATTAATTAATAAACTAAATATTGAAATTAATCAAGTTTACCTCCTTGCATTCTATCTGAAGTTTGGCTATACTGAGAGCACATGAATATTTAAGAACCCCCAAAACAAAATAGGTCTTTTAAAGAAACTGTAAAGTACTTACGCTTCTTAGAGGTAGTAAAAGTCTTTGGTACTGTTCATGAACTCCTTCCGGTAAAGCCATCCTAAAGGTCTGCTGTTCCGTATTAGGTAAAAGTCCTCTTTGTCCGCACAAGTCCTCCTCTTCGCGTCTCAAGTGTTCGTGCATCTCTTTCATATTGATGTCCGCTCGTCCATGAGTGGACCGTCCGTGAATGTAGTATCCGTACTTGATGGCGGTCATCGCAAAAACGCTGACGTTGCTGACCGAACACAAGTCAACAAACTGTTGCAGTTTGTCCTCGAAGAATCGCTCGTAAATGACTTTATGAATGGTCAATTGCAGGAAGACCACCGCGAGGTAGATGGAGGCGCCGATGGCCAAACGACTGATTTGATTGTCGGATGTCCCGAGTCGCCACTCGTCATCGCGGCTTAACTTTGAAAATGGGTCGGATTTCGAAAGATTCTCAAAACCAATTACCTGTTCGGAAAAGACATCGTATCTTTTGTTTGCAAGTACTTGGAATGAAATTGTTGGTACCAAGAGAAAGGCGACATAGCATTAACAAAAGGTGAAGCTCATCTTACGTTTAAAAACAGTAGAGTACAAAACAGTTGAATACTGGGAGCGACCCTCCTCAAGGTCTGCAACTCAGTCCAAGTACTGGCCACAAAATAAACCCTCCAAATAGTGGCAGCACTCATTTCTTGGTATTTTTCCGCGAGGGAATTACGGGTAATTGCACCCCTTCCTCCTAACAATGACCCCGTAATACTCGATGACGTTTCAGGCGCCATACTGGTCTCGTCCGTCATCTTGACCGATGTCCGACGGTTGTTACTGGTCAAACCCCCGCTTTTAGATTTAACATTGGGTCTTTCCCAGTCGATAAAGAATATATTGACCGTACATTGAGTGACTAAAATGTCCAGTAATTGGACGCACTACAATACAAACATTATTTAATCTCCATTAAATTAATTATAATGTATGTAGGTTTAATTACTTTCATAGCGAGCGCGATTATTACGTAAATCATCAATGATTCTGATTGGTCTTGAGTTGGGAGTAATAAATGCACGACGGATTGGCACTAATTTTTTTAAATATAATATAATTAATTGAATTTTAAATTATTAATTAAGTTAATTAATTACCTTAAACATGATTAACCAATTAATTGAGGCGCATAAAATCACTAAGAAAAACGCGTTCGCCAAAGTCCCACAAGCGTGGATTAAAAATCGACCGATTGTCTAAATATTTTTTATTTTAAATTAACAACAATTAAATTTAAATAAAAATTAAATAAAGTAAACTTTACCATGATATCCAAGCGATGTTTCCCGGAACGTCTACACCAACCCCAAGTTTGAAAAACCGTCCAAATTAAAGAAAGAGTTGATATAATACCTAATGATATCTAATTAAAATGTTAAGTTTTAATTTTAGTGTTAATTAATTACGCCGAGTAATAATTAATTTTACTGATATGTTTGAGAAGGTTCGACTTTGTTCCATTTCATACGATACTGAGAAATACGACTAAAGCGTATTTAAGACAATTAGACAAATTTTAATTGAGTTTAAGATTATATTTAATGTACATTAACTTGGGCGTTGAGTTTGAAATCATCCGAGGTGACCTCCTCAAATTCTAGGGTTAATAAAGGAGGGTAAATCGAACCGACGTTATTCTCGTCATCTCTGACGGTAATTCTATAAACGCGAATATTTAATTACGAATTTTTAAACTTAATTAAAAAATGGCGGCGACATACTTAATGGAGACATGACTGGCGTAACGAAACACTCTAGCGGCGGCTCCATTTTCTTGGTCGAATTCCACACCACTAATTGCATCGCGTAAATAAAACCTTCTTGTTAATTGCCACTTTGATTTATCCGAATCTAATTATAATTAAGGCTAATTAACTCTAATTCCAAATAAACGCGGTTTATTTTACCTCTATTAATAAATTTCCCGTTTTTATTTAAGTTTTTATTCAGCACCGGTATTGGATAAATCATTTGACCCGATGGCGAATTATGAATCAAAACTAATGATAATTAAGTTAAATTTACATCAGCCGGATTATTTATTTAATTAATTTAATTATCTTACATAATTCGTAAAATACGAGATTGGCGCCATCCCATATATTACGAACTTTTAACTGACACTAAAAACCAAGTAATTAAATTAAATTAATTTTAATGTCAATTATAGTTAATTTAATGGTAATTAAGCGTGCCTCTCTTTGATATTGAACCCCGAAAAGGAACCCAGTCTCTATTTCATCGGAAATAACGTGACACGGTCCTAATTTTGAAGGTGTTATGGGAAAAATACCCAAAAACGAACCATTTAAGGAATAAGTAGCCGCGGCTAAATTGAATCTCGACATCTAATTAAAGTAAATAATCTTAATTACTAAATTAAATTAAAATTATATAAATTTACATTTTTTCCTGAATTAAAGGCAAATATATTTTTAACATTGGTTTTTGTTAGCGTTTCTTGAGCCGTTTCGTCCGAATAAAATAACCATGGTATATTTTCGGAACTAATTTGAGATATTAAATTTAAGTATTATAAGGGGTCATCCGTAAAACACTCTAATAAGAGGTAAAATTAATTAGTACTAATTACCCTTTAACTGCGGCATTTGAAACGATTTCCAAGTATTTATCACACGCGGTCGAATCGCTTTTATCATTATTTAACTTATAATTCGTTAGAACGCATAAATTAGCTAAGACTTGGCAGGCAGATGCATTTCGAATTACCTTAAATTTAAACAATATAATTAACGATTTTAATTAATTTAAGTGTAATTAATTACTTGGCAGTTATATATAGCGGCTTGTAAGTGTTCTCGAAAATAAGCCGAATTTATTTTCAGACCATTCTAATTGTTGGTTAATCAAAATATTTAAATATAATTTAAATAAAATGTAATTAACTTTTATAAATAATTTACTTCAAAATTGAGTGTTGACCAGGCACCTAATGGTGGCAATAAATTTAACAGCGGTATGCACGAGCCACCGCTTATCACGTACTTAAAATTCACATTAAATTAATAAATTGCAATTAAAATTAATTAATTATGGTTACTTTATCAAGCGGACACGAGCAATTTCCCGCGGCCAATTGAAAATCTAACGGACAATGGACGCATCTAATACGTACGTACCACCACAATTAAATGAATCTTAATTAAATTTAATTCCTTAAATTTAAAAAAATGTAAATACCGATTAGATTTAGTATCGGGCCAAGTTGAACCCGGACATTCGACGCATTCTTGTTTTAAAATTGAATCCTCATATTTTTCAACTTAAATATGTAAAAGCCGTTTTTGGCGGGAAAATTTTAACCAATCGGAGAAGAGTATTTGCGATAATTACCAATAATTCCATTTTGACAAGGCAAACACACTTCCGTCTCATTTTTCGTATAATTTTCTGGACATTTGACGCAATTCCAACCGTCAAATGACGTAACCTTTTTAAATATTAAATACCTATTAGGCCTAAAATTTAAAAACGATTAAACTAAGGGTATGGACCCTACTTCGTCATCTTGACACGGTTGACATTTGACTCCCGGTTTATCAGACTTGACAAATTTATGATGAGGAGCGCAAACGCAAGGTAAGCCTAAAAGAAATTAAATCTCTCTAAGCCTAATTATAAATAATTAGGCCTAAACATTTATTCAATAAGAAAATTTATTTTTAGTCGTTTATTAATAGCTGTACCTAGAACTCCACGTGCGTTTCCGTTTCGCGGTAAAATTACTTATAGCCGGCTTAAACCGGTTCTAAATTAGTTACCTGACGTCACGAGCCCTTATTTAACGGGGAGTGGGGGGTAGGGGTCACTAGAGTTCATTGTATTACGGTAACGTTACGTATACTCACGGTCAGGGCTTCCCCTTTGAAGAGCGACGCCGGAGTCAGCTGCGCGGCTTTCAGAAACACATTGTCTACAAGTTAACCATACCGTATCATAATACTCCGTTTCCATACACGAATTAGGCTTAACGAAGTCAATGGAACCCGATTTTAAAAGGTTCAATTTATCAGCCGAAATAATTTGAATTAAAATAAAAATTAAAACCGTTTTTCGAAAGAAATCCATAATATGATTCTTATATCTATGATTCTAGGTGGTTTCCATGACAACGACGTTTGTTTTATAATAAATATTAATATTATTCTAGCTAATAACGCGTAAATTAAGTTTTAATACAAATAAATTTAACGAGATCATTGCATTATGTTAAACCGGTTTCATTGAAAGCTCAGCCAAGATTGCGCGTGAAAAGCAGCTGTTTCGGCGTTAGGGGAAAGCCTGATTCATTTTTTTTGGTTAATTATAGATTGTTTGAAAATAGGAACAGACAAATTTCCCTCTCCATTCGCCATCTGACTTAATACATGGAATTGAACTGACTCGTAATTGATTTTAAGTGAAAATTAGAATTTTTTTGGTAATGAAGATAAATCATTTTCGCTTTCATCAAACTACGCGGGTTTTTTTGTGTTACATTAACTAAGTTTAAAATTTAACGTTCACTAGATGGAGATACAAAAGAGAGAAAGAGCAAGAGAGAGGGAGAAAGAGGAAGAGAGAGAGAGAGAGAGAGAGAGAGAGAGAGAGAGAGAGAGAGAGAGAGAGAGAGAGAGAGAGAGAGAGAGAGAGAGAGAGAGAGAGAGAGAGAAAGAGAGAGTGGTAGATACAAAATTTCGAATGCCTAGTTTTAGTTTTATATTAATTGTATAGAGGTAAATCAAGGGGTTATTCAGTATATATTTATAGATTTAAAAGAGTGAATGGCCCCTCGAGATAATAAACTTAGTAGTAATATGAAAGTTGACACGACCAACTATCTCAATTCTGCAAATGAAGATAATTCAGTTTTCTATGGAAATCTTAACGAAGGTCGAATTAGTTTGAATTCTGGGAAAAATTACATCATATAAAGTCTTATAAAATAAATATTCGAATAGTTATTCAATATATATATGCTTGAATAATTATATAAAAAAAGAGAAGTATTTCTAACGCACGTGACTGGAAGTACATAAATTCTCGGAGTATTTCTTTGAGCACGAAATAATTCTCGCGGTATTTGTTTGATCACGTGATAATTTGCGAGGTATTATTTAATCTCGTGATATTTCTTGAACACGTGTCACCAAAATCCATAATTCTAGCGTTATGCCTAAGAATATAAATCGGTCAAAATTGGAAACCTCCCATATACGACCTAAGATAGATAAAGAAATAAAATGTACAATAGGCCCACTTGATAAACACTGATCTTCTTTCTATTACGAATTAACATCTATGAACGACTTTTCATTGTCTACAATGCGGGGAAGAATATGGCAGGGTGTCTATCTGACAGTCTCTCGCTTTACAACCGCAGATAATATATATATATTTTTTATTACACTGTCATTTCTTGCCATAGATAAAGATGAAGTTATCATTATTGGGATTGGCGGGGAGTATAAGATTAAAATATACTGAATCCGTACAAATTAGATTATAACTTCGGGTTTTATCTACTCTTGATGTAGAGACAATAACGTAAAAGTTAGAGAATTTTATTAGAGGTTGGAAAGCCAGCGGAAAAAGTCGAGTCATGGTGATGGCATCTTCATCCCTAGTGTTTTGTTTAATTCTTCAATGTTTTGTATTTAGTTCGCCCATAGATACCAATAATGACTTTGAAATTATCGACTTAAACGACAATACCATTGGTGAATTAACCAGTAATACACTTCCGTCTAAAGTCAAAATAGTTGAATTGGACAATAAAGGGTCCGTAAGTACCAAGAACCCAATAGATCCCAACACGAATATCGTAGAAATTATCGACTTGAATGACACACACGCCATTGATGAGCTAACCAGTAATACAATCGAATTGGACCTGAACGCGTCCGTAAGTACCAAGAGCCCAAGTAAGGTCACCGAGAAATTAGATACATGGGGAGTGACGACGACCTTTGACCCCGTGGAAGCCGGTTGCGATTTAGACCCCAAAATGCGCCAAGAAATCGCTAGTCATCAGGAAGTGGTTGATAAAATTGTGGATTACGTTCTGAACCAGGATAGAGGTCAAACTTACAAGGAATTGTCCGAATTCGTTGACCATTACGGTGGTAGGATATCCGGGAGTCAAGCGTTAGAGGACTCAATTACTTTCTTATTGGATAAAATGGAGAAACTGGGTTTGGATAACGTTCACGGGGAAGAAGTGACGGTTCCTCATTGGGTTAGAGGTCGAGAGACTTTGAGTATGATTGAACCACGCAATAAAACCATGGCCGTCTTAGGGTTAGGACTGACCTCGTCGACATCCGAAGAGGGGATAACGGCCGAAGCCCTAGTGGTCAACAGTTTCGAAGAGTTGGAAGAAAAAAAGGAACAGGTATGAAATGTTTCTTTCAAAATAGACCGGAGACTGATTTCGCCATTTGAACCTTGACCAAACCAGGTGAAAGGAAAGATCGTGGTGTACGCGTTTAAATTTGAAAAATACGGTCAAGCAGTAACATTCCGTTACGACGGTGGACGCAAAGCGGGGGAATTAGGAGCCGTGGCCGCTCTGGTCCAATCAGTAACGGACTTTTCCCTGTACACTCCTCACACTGGCATGTCCAACTCGGGACAAAACAAGACGACAAAAATTCCCTCAGCCTCCATCACGGTTGAGGACGCTCAAATGTTATTTCGAATGAGCCGTAGAGGTAACAGACGAAAAAGAACTATTTAATAATTTTAGTCTCAAAAGAACTATTTTCGCCCGTTATAAAGAACTCCCTTCCAAGACTGCCAATTCTTTGTTAGATTGTGATAAGAAAGACAGAGAACTGTATAGGATGAGTGATTTCTTCCGATTCACGCACGAATGATTTCTCGAGTTGTTTGTCTTTTTAAGTGCTTTTTCTTTTCATCTCTCCTTTCCTTTTCTTTCCTTTAAAAACAAAGATTAGTTACAGTCTTGGAAGGGGACAGAATCTCTTTAAATTAGCAGCCGTATTTTAACCCCTTTCAAGCTTGCAATGTACTTTTAATTGCTCACGCACCGTGTTTCAGCGCTAGAAAACTTATACTTTTATTTTTCAGGAGAAAGAATCGTTCTACAACTGCTAATGGAATCGAAGACTTTCCCGGATTCGATTTCCAGAAACGCAGTTGCTGAAATTGAAGGAGTACTCTACCCCGAAGAGGTCAGTCAGTTTGACTATTATTATTTGTTTTAGCATAAAATACCTCAACCTGAACCCACATTGAACGTAAGCCTAAATAAAACCTAACCTAAACCTTAAATAGCCCACCTTAACCTAAACAATCACAATGGGGAGTCAGACTGCCGTCTATACCCGAATTTTCACTGAGAATGTTGATTTTTATAAATAGTTGGTGATAATCGGAGGTCACTCTGATAGTTGGGACATTGGTCAAGGTGCCATGGATGACGGAGGAGGAATTTTCATATCGTATCGAGCTTTGGAAATATTAAAAAAATTAGGACTGCAACCCAAAAGGACTCTAAGAAGCGTCTTATGGACTGCCGAAGAAGTTAATCTAGTCGGAGCTAAAGCTTATTTCGAGGCGCATAAAGATATAGCTGGTAACATTAGCGTTGCCATGGAAACTGATTACGGAACTTTTAGGCCACTGGGATTATCTATGGGATCTGAGGTGTTGCATAATCAATGCGTCTTCAAAGAAGTACTGAATTTATTAGCTAAAATTGACGCTGATAGACTCTTCATCGAGGTATAGTACTAAGCCCGGGCACTCACTTAAATAATAAACCTAATTACCTAAGCCTAATTTAAAATGAATAAAAAATCTAGAAATTCCTGATGGACTTGAAACCATTCCACGAAATAGGGGTGCCAACTGGTGCCTTGAAAACGGCCAATTCAAAGTACTTTTACTATCACCATACGGAAGCTGATACCATGGCCATGATGGACCCTGATCATTTGGACTTGTGCTTAGCCGTTTGGACAGCCAGTTCATACGTACTGGCTAACTTACAAGATAAACTTCATCGAATAGAATAGACTTAACTTAAAAAGAAAAACTTAATTATATAATTGTGAACTTATTTTAAAAGCAATTATTATTCTCGAAATAAAATTCAGTAGTGCCTAACACGGTGGTCGTTCATAATAAATTATTTTTACTTCCTCAGCAGGAAGTTGGATGGTCACGCGCGTTGTTTTTACCACCAAGAGCTAATTAATGGAAGTGCGTTACCAATAAGAAGACGGAATAACATTAATTCAATGACAAAATGTTACCCATACCAAAAGGTAATAAATAAAAACCTAAAGCATACTTCGTTCGCAGTTCCCAGCTTTTGGCTGTACACGACATGTAAAATGAGAAGTAAACGTCGACTCTACACGAACCAACTCATCAGGGCAAAGCCTTTTTGTTTTAGAGATAATAGTACTCTAGTGGTGATAATAAGCCGGTCTCTTCGATGTACAAAGGGGGTAAGCAACCCTCAGTATCTGCGCACTCTCTGAACCAAACGAGCTATAGAGCGCCAAAAAGTGAGATTGAAGGCAATGTTTTACCCCTCCCCCTGTGTTTTTTCCCTATTTGTTATATCGAAGAAGCTTATTCTTGGTAAGCAAAGGGGTCGACACTATTCTAAGAGGTAAATTGGAGGGGTTTCTCATATTGCGCGAGCTTAAATCATGTACACTTTTGTTTTATGCCTATGAACTTTTGAAAATACATTACGGAGGTGCACTCCGTTTATTATCTCTTGGACTAAAACTGTAAACTTAAGTTTGTCTTTGTCGTGTTAGAACTATTGCAACGACACAACAAAAAGAAAAAAAATGGTAAAATGTTCCAACCTAATTAAACCCGTTGGTCATGGGCGTTCGGGATAATTACGGAAACAAAAGTTAGTGGTTTTACACGTACTTTAAGCGATTTTCCAGAAGGTACGCTGTTGGTAAGTCGGACAAACAAACACAACCCTTACCCGTTCCAAGTGCATTAAATTACAACTACGCTACTAAATTTGAAGGAACGCAACTTCGTCCCTTCAAAATCGACAAACGTAAAGTGCTCTCCTACAAACGGCATTAGGCAAAAAAAGAAAATTTTTGGAAAATGTTTTGAAAGGGTTTCGTGTAATTTACTTTAAAACGTGCTAGTGTGATTATGCTTTGTTCTTATTGGTTGCGAGAAGGCTTAGGATTAATGCGGATTAAGGTCAAAGGTAACGGTCTATCGTTTCTGTTTTTATTGGTCGTGAAGCTCAGTCTTTCTTCCGCTGAAGGTAATACGAATGGTAAGTTAATGAACAGGGTGTTTCTGAAATTAAGGGGATCGGATCTTTGGTCGATTTCAAGTCGAAAATGTAACTTATATGACATTTGCCCTGAGGGACACTGGAACAGATAAGAAGAACACTTATTTCGAGTAAAATGTCGCTTTACTACTCCTAAAATGAGATCCACGATTCTTATTTATGGCTTTAAAAGCAGTGTCGTATTTCTGACATTTATCGTACATTCAGAGTAGGGCCTCTTATATGTGTGTTGTTACCCTGTATGAGTTTCAAACATCAATTTGAACTCGAATCATCATTTTCCTTGATTTTAGCTGTTTGTTCCGAAATACCGCATTTTTGTTGAAAAATGTATCCAATTTAGGATCAGTACCCGATGAAGTCGTGCCTAATGAAGTTCGTGCTCAGTAATTCAGCAAAACGTGAACAAACAACCCATCCATAGGAATAGCATTAGACCCAACTTTGGAGGCTCGTAACTCTGGTTCTAGTAAAGATACGGGGATGTCCTTTGAGTATGCCATAGTCCAATTTGTCCCCCATCCAACCATACTATAAACTTAGGGCTACGACAAACAGGGGCCAAGTAATTAAGCAAAACGTAAACAAACAACCCGTCCATAGGAATAGCATTAGACCCAACTTTGGAGGCTCGTAACTCTGGTTCTAGTAGAGATACGGGGATGTCCTTTGAGTATGTTATAGTCCAATTTCTCCCCCATCCAAACATACAATAAAATTAGGGCTACAACAAACAGGGGCCAAGTAATTAAGCAAAACGTAAACAAACAACCCCTCCATAGGAATAGCATTAGACCCAACTTTGGAGGCTCGTAACTCTGGTTCTAGTAGAGATACGGGGATGTCCTTTGAGTATGTTATAGACCAATTTGTCCCCCATCCAACCATACTATAAACTTAGGGCTACGACAAACAGGGGCCAAGTAATTAAGCAAAACGTAAACAAACAACCCCTCCATAGGAATAGCATAAGACCCAACTTTGGAGGCTCGTAACTCTGGTTCCAGTAGAGATACGGGGATGTCCTTTGAGTATGTTATAGACCTATTTCTCCCCCATCCAACCATACTATAAACTTAGGACTACGACAAACAGGGGCCAAGTAATTAAGCAAAACGTAAACAAACAACCCCTCCATAGGAATAGCATTAGACTAAATTTTGGAGGCTCGAAACTCTGGTTCTACCAGAGATACGGGGATGTAAATAATGTCACCTTGACACAAATGTTCGGATAATTATAAAGGTCATTAATTATTCCAAGCAAAAAAAAAAAAAAAACTTCGCGGTTTCGAACCTGTGGCCTTCCGGGAGTCAGGCGGATGTGATCACCACTACACTAAAGACGTGTTATTATTGGAGATCGAAAAACAGGAGACTAGTATTTAAGCAAAATGTGAACAAACAAACCCCTCCATAGGAAATGCATTATACTATACTTTGCAGGCTTGTAACTCTGTGTCTACTAGAGATACGAGGATGTCCTTTGAGTATGTTATAGTCCAATTTGTCCCCCATCCAACCATACTATAAACTTAGGGCAACGACAAACAGGGGCCAAGTAATTAAGCAAAACGTAATCAAACAACCCCTCCATAGGAATAGCATTAGACCCAACTTTGGAGGCTCGTAACTCTGGTTCTAGTAAAGATACGGGGATGTCCTTTGAGTATGCCATAGTCCAATTTCTCCCCCATCCAAACATACTATAAAATTAGGGCTACAACAAACAGGGGCCAAGTAATTAAGCAAAACGTAAACAAACAACCCCTCCATAGGAATAGCATTAGACCCAACTTTGGAGGCTCGTAACTCTGGTTCTAGTAGAGATACGGGGATGTCCTTTGAGTATGTTATAGACCAATTTGTCCCCCATCCAACCATACTATAAACTTAGGGCTACGACAAACAGGGGCCAAGTAATTAAGCAAAACGTAAACAAACAACCCCTCCGTAGGAATAGCATTAGACCCAACTTTGGAGGCTCGTAACTCTGGTTCTAGTAGAGATACGGGGATGTAAATAATGTCACCTTGACACAAATGTTCGGATAATTATAAAGGTCTTTAATTATTCCAAGCAAAAAAAAAAAAAACTTCGCGGTTTCGAACCTATGGCCTTCCGGGAGTTAGGCGGATGTGATCATCACTACACTACAGATGTGTTATTATTGGGGATCGAAAAACAGGGGACTAGTATTTAAGCAAAATGTGAACAAACAAACCCCTCCATAGGAAA
Organism: Phalangium opilio; assembly: GCF_054372755.1. NCBI lineage: Eukaryota > Metazoa > Arthropoda > Arachnida > Opiliones > Phalangiidae > Phalangium > Phalangium opilio. The sequence continues at coordinate 2,089,531 of NW_028324189.1, forward strand.
TGCATTAGACCCAATTTTGGAGGCTCGTAACTCTGGTTCCAGTAGAGATACGGGGATGTCCTTTGAGTATGTTATAGTCCAATTTGTCCCCCATCCAACCATACTATAAACTTAGGGCTACGACAAACAGGGGCCAAGTAATTAAGCAAAACGTAAACAAACAACCCCTCCACAGGAATAGCATTAGACCCAACTTTGGAGGCTCGTAACTCTGGTTCTAGTAAAGATACGGGGATGTCCTTTGAGTATGCCATAGTCCAATTTGTCCCCCATCCAACCATACTATAAACTTAGGGCTATGACAAACAGGGGCCAATTAATTAAGCAAAACGTAAACAAACAACCCCTCCATAGGAATAGCATTAGACTAAATTTTGGAGGCTCGAAACTCTGGTTCTACCAGGGATACGGGGATGTAAATAATGTCATCTTGACACAAATGTTCGGATAATTATAATGGTCTTTAATTATCCCAAGCAAAAAAAAAAAAAAAAAAATTCGGTGTTTCGAACCTCTGGCCTTCCGGGAGTCAGGCGGATGTGATCACCACTACACTACAGATGTGTTATTATTGAAGATCGAAAATCAGGGGACAAGTATTTAAGCAAAATGTGAACAAACAAACCCCTCCATAGGAAATGCATTAGACTATACTTTGCAGGCTTGTAACTCTGTTTCTACTAGAGATACGGGGATGTCCTTTGAGTATGTTATAGTCCAATTTGTCCCCCATCTAACCATACTAAAAACTTTGGGCTACGACAAACAAGCGCAGAGTACTTAAGCAAAATGTGAACAAACAAACCCCTCCATAGGAAATGCATTAGACTATACTTTGCAGGCTTGTAACTCTGTGTCTACTAGAGATACGGGGATGTCCTTTGAGTATGTTATAGTCCAATTTGTCCCCCATCCAACCATACTATAAACTTAGGGCTACGACAAACAGGGGCCAAGTAATTAAGCAAAACGTAAACAAACAACCCCTCCACAGGAATAGCATTAGACCCAAATTTGGAGGCTCGTAACTCTGGTTCTAGTAGAGATACGGGGATGTCCTTTGAGTATGTTATAGTCCAATTTGTCCCCCATCCAACTATACTATAAACTTAGCACTACGACAAACAGGGGCCAAGTAATTAAGCAAAACGTAAACAAACAACCCCTCCATAGGAATAGCATTAGACCCAACTTTGGAGGCTCGTAACTCTGGTTCTAGTAGAGATACGGGGATGTCCTTTGAGTATGTTATAGTCCAATTTGTCCCCCATCCAGCCATTCTATAAACTTAGGGCTACGACAAACAGGGGCCAAGTAATTAAGCAAAACGTAAACAAACAACCCCTCCATAGGAATAGCATTAGACCCAACTTTGGAGGCTCGTAACTCTGGTTCTAGTAAAGATACGGGGATGTCCTTTGAGTATGTTATAGTCCAATTTGTCCCCCATCCAACCATAATATAAACTTAGGGCTACGACAAACGGGGGCCAAGTAATTAAGCAAAACGTAAACAAACAACCCCTCCGTAGGAATAGCATTAGACCCAACTTTGGAGGCTCATAACTCTGGTTCTAGTAGAGATACGGGGATGTAAATAATGTCCCCTTGACACAAATGTTCGGATAATTATAAAGGTCTTTAATTATTCCAAGCAAAAAAAAAAAAAAAAACTTCGCGGTTTCGAACCTGTGGCCTTCCGTGAGTCAGGCGGATGTGATCACCACTACACTACAGATGTGTTATTATTAGAGATCGAAAAACAGGGGACTAGTATTTAAGCAAAATGTGAACAAACAAACCCCTCCATAGGAAATGCATTAGACCCAATTTTGGAGGCTCGTAACTCTGGTTCTAGTAGAGATACGGGGATGTCCTTTGAGTATGTTATAGTCCAATTTGTCCCCCATCCAACCATACTATAAACTTAGGGCTACGACAAACAGGGGCCAAGTAATTAAGCAAAACGTAAACAAACAACCCCTCCACAGGAATAGCATTAGACCCAACTTTGGAGGCTCGTAACTCTGGTTCTAGTAAAGATACGGGGATGTCCTTTGAGTATGCCATAGTCCAATTTGTCCCCCATCCAACCATACTATAAACTTAGAGCTATGACAAACAGGGGCCAATTAATTAAGCAAAACGTAAACAAACAACCCCTCCATAGGAATAGCATTAGACCCAACTTTGGAGGCTCGTAACTCTCTCTGGTTCTAGTAGAGATACGGGGATGTCCTTTGAGTATGTTATAGTCCAATTTGTCCCCCATCCAGCCATTCTATAAACTTAGGGCTACGACAAACAGGGGCCAAGTAATTAAGCAAAACGTAAACAAACAACCCCTCCATAGGAATAGCATTAGACTAAATTTTGGAGGCTCGAAACTCTGGTTCTACCAGGGATACGGGGATGTAAATAATGTCATCTTGACACAAATGTTCGGATAATTATAATGGTCTTTAATTATCCCAAGCAAAAAAAAAAAAAAAAAATCGGTGTTTCGAACCTGTGGCCTTCCGGGAGTCAGGCGGATGTGATCACCACTACACTACAGATGTGTTATTCTTAAAGATCGAAAAACAGGGGATTAGTATTTAAGCAAAATGGGAACAAACAAACCCCTCCATAGGAAATGCATTAGACCCAATTTTGGAGGCTCGTAACTCTGGTTCTAGTAGAGATACGGGATGTCCTTTGAGTATGTTATAGTCCAATTTGTCCCCCATCCAACCATACTATAAACTTAGGGCTACGACAAACAGGGGCCAAGTAATTAAGCAAAACGTAAACAAACAACCCCTCCACAGGAATAGCATTAGACCCAACTTTGGAGGCTCGTAACTCTGGTTCTAGTAGAGATACGGGGATGTCCTTTGAGTATGTTATAGTCCAATTTGTCCCCCATCCAACTATACTATAAACTTAGCACTACGACAAACAGGGGCCAAGTAATTAAGCAAAACGTAAACAAACAACCCCTCCATAGGAATAGCATTAGACCCAACTTTGGAGGCTCGTAACTCTGGTTCTAGTAGAGATACGGGGATGTCCTTTGAGTATGTTATAGTCCAATTTGTCCCCCATCCAGCCATTCTATAAACTTAGGGCTACGACAAACAGGGGCAAGTAATTAAGCAAAACGTAAACAAACAACCCCTCCATAGGAATAGCATTAGACCCAACTTTGGAGGCTCGTAACTCTGGTTCAAGTAAAGATACGGGGATGTCCTTTGAGTATGTTATAGTCCAATTTGTCCCCCATCCAACCATACTATAGACTTAGGGCTACGACAAACAGGGGCCAAGTAATTAAGCAAAACGTAAACAAACAACCCCTCCGTAGGAATAGCATTAGACCCAACTTTGGAGGCTCATAACTCTGGTTCTAGTAGAGATACGGGGATGTAAATAATGTCCCCTTGACACAAATGTTCGGATAATTATAAAGGTCTTTAATTATTCCAAGCAAAAAAAAAAAAAAAAACTTCGCGGTTTCGAACCTGTGGCCTTCCGGGAGTCAGGCGGATGTGATCACCACTACACTACAGATGTGTTATTATTAGAGATCGAAAAACAGGGGACTAGTATTTAAGCAAAATGTGAACAAACAAACCCCTCCATAGGAAATGCATTAGACCCAATTTTGGAGGCTCGTAACTCTGGTTCTAGTAGAGATACGGGGATGTCCTTTGAGTATGTTATAGTCCAATTTAACCCCCATCCAACCATACTATAAACTTAGGGCTACGACAAACAGGGGCCAAGTAATTAAGCAAAACGTAAACAAACAACCCCTCCATAGGAATAGCATTAGACTAAATTTTGGAGGCTCGAAACTCTGGTTCTACCAGGGATACGGGGATGTAAATAATGTCATCTTGACACAAATGTTCGGATAATTATAATGGTCTGTAATTATCCCAAGCAAAAAAAAAAAAAAAAAATTCGGTGTTTCGAACCTGTGGCCTTCCGGGAGTCAGGCGGATGTGATCACCACTACACTACAGATGTGTTATTATTAAAGATCGAAAAACAGGGGAGTAGTATTTAAGCAAAATGTGAACAAACAAACCCCTCCATAGGAAATGCATTAGACCCAATTTTGGAGGCTCGTAACTCTGGTTCTAGTAGAGATACGGGGATGTCCTTTGAGTATGTTATAGTCCAATTTAACCCCCATCCAACCATACTATAAACTTAGGGCTACGACAAACAGGGGCCAAGTAATTAAGCAAAACGTAAACAAACAACCCCTCCACAGGAATAGCATTAGACCCAACTTTGGAGGCTCGTAACTCTGGTTCTAGTAGAGATACGGGGATGTCCTTTGAGTATGTTATAGTCCAATTTGTCCCCCATCCAACTATACTATAAACTTAGCACTACGACAAACAGGGGCCAAGTAATTAAGCAAAACGTAAACAAACAACCCCTCCATAGGAATAGCATTAGACCCAACTTTGGAGGCTCGTAACTCTGGTTCTAGTAGAGATACGGGGATGTCCTTTGAGTATGTTATAGTCCAATTTGTCCCCCATCCAGCCATTCTATAAACTTAGGGCTACGACAAACAGGGGCAAGTAATTAAGCAAAACGTAAACAAACAACCCCTCCATAGGAATAGCATTAGACCCAACTTTGGAGGCTCGTAACTCTGGTTCAAGTAAAGATACGGGGATGTCCTTTGAGTATGTTATAGTCCAATTTGTCCCCCATCCAACCATACTATAGACTTAGGGCTACGACAAACAGGGGCCAAGTAATTAAGCAAAACGTAAACAAACAACCCCTCCGTAGGAATAGCATTAGACCCAACTTTGGAGGCTCATAACTCTGGTTCTAGTAGAGATACGGGGATGTAAATAATGTCCCCTTGACACAAATGTTCGGATAATTATAAAGGTCTTTAATTATTCCAAGCAAAAAAAAAAAAAAAAACTTCGCGGTTTCGAACCTGTGGCCTTCCGGGAGTCAGGCGGATGTGATCACCACTACACTACAGATGTGTTATTATTAGAGATCGAAAAACAGGGGACTAGTATTTAAGCAAAATGTGAACAAACAAACCCCTCCATAGGAAATGCATTAGACCCAATTTTGGAGGCTCGTAACTCTGGTTCTAGTAGAGATACGGGGATGTCCTTTGAGTATGTTATAGTCCAATTTAACCCCCATCCAACCATACTATAAACTTAGGGCTACGACAAACAGGGGCCAAGTAATTAAGCAAAACGTAAACAAACAACCCCTCCATAGGAATAGCATTAGACTAAATTTTGGAGGCTCGAAACTCTGGTTCTACCAGGGATACGGGGATGTAAATAATGTCATCTTGACACAAATGTTCGGATAATTATAATGGTCTGTAATTATCCCAAGCAAAAAAAAAAAAAAAAAATTCGGTGTTTCGAACCTGTGGCCTTCCGGGAGTCAGGCGGATGTGATCACCACTACACTACAGATGTGTTATTATTAAAGATCGAAAAACAGGGGAGTAGTATTTAAGCAAAATGTGAACAAACAAACCCCTCCATAGGAAATGCATTAGACCCAATTTTGGAGGCTCGTAACTCTGGTTCTAGTAGAGATACGGGGATGTCCTTTGAGTATGTTATAGTCCAATTTAACCCCCATCCAACCATACTATAAACTTAGGGCTACGACAAACAGGGGCCAAGTAATTAAGCAAAATGTGAACAAACAAACCCCTCCATAGGAAATGCATTAGACCCAATTTTGGAGGCTCGTAACTCTGGTTCTAGTAGAGATACGGGGATGTCCTTTGAGTATGTTATAGTCCAATTTGTCCCCCATCCAACCATTCTATAAACTTAGGGCTACGACAAACAGGGGCCAAGTAATTAAGCAAAACGTAAACAAACAACCCCTCCACAGGAATAGCATTAGACCCAACTTTGGAGGCTCGTAACTCTGGTTCTAGTAAAGATACGGGGATGTCCTTTGAGTATGTTATAGTCCAATTTAACCCCCATCCAACCATACTATAAACTTAGGGCTACGACAAACAGGGGCCAAGTAATTAAGCAAAACGTAAACAAACAACCCCTCCATAGGAATAGCATTAGACTAAATTTTGGAGGCTCGAAACTCTGGTTCTACCAGGGATACGGGGATGTAAATAATGTCATCTTGACACAAATGTTCGGATAATTATAATGGTCTGTAATTATCCCAAGCAAAAAAAAAAAAAAAAAAATTCGGTGTTTCGAACCTGTGGCCTTCCGGGAGTCAGGCGGATGTGATCACCACTACACTACAGATGTGTTATTATTAAAGATCGAAAAACAGGGGAGTAGTATTTAAGCAAAATGTGAACAAACAAACCCCTCCATAGGAAATGCATTAGACCCAATTTTGGAGGCTCGTAACTCTGGTTCTAGTAGAGATACGGGGATGTCCTTTGAGTATGTTATAGTCCAATTTGTCCCCCATCCAACCATTCTATAAACTTAGGGCTACGACAAACAGGGGCCAAGTAATTAAGCAAAACGTAAACAAACAACCCCTCCACAGGAATAGCATTAGACCCAACTTTGGAGGCTCGTAACTCTGGTTCTAGTAAAGATACGGGGATGTCCTTTGAGTATGCCATAGTCCAATTTGTCCCCCATCCAACCATACTATAAACTTAGGGCTATGACAAACAGGGGCCAATTAATTAAGCAAAACGTAAACAAACAACCCCTCCATAGGAATAGCATTAGACTAAATTTTGGAGGCTCGAAACTCTGGTTCTACCAGGGATACGGGGATGTAAATAATGTCATCTTGACACAAATGTTCGGATAATTATAATGGTCTTTAATTATCCCAAGCAAAAAAAAAAAAAAAAAAAAAATTCGGTGTTTCGAACCTGTGGCCTTCCGGGAGTCAGGCGGATGTGATCACCACTACACTACAGATGTGTTATTATTGAAGATCGAAAATCAGGGGACAAGTATTTAAGCAAAATGTGAACAAACAAACCCCTCCATAGGAATTGCATTAGACTACACTTTGCAGGCTTGTAACTCTGTTTCTACTAGAGATACGGGGATGTCCTTTGAGTATGTTATAGTCCAATTTGTCCCCCATCTAACCATACTAAAAACTTTGGGCTACGACAAACAAGGGCAGAGTACTTAAGCAAAATGTGAACAAACAAACCCCTCCATAGGAAATGCATTAGACTATACTTTGCAGGCTTGTAACTCTGTGTCTACTAAAGATACGGGGATGTCCTTTGAGTATGTTATAGTCCAATTTGTCCCCCATCCAACCATACTATAAACTTAGGGCTACGACAAACAGGGGCCAAGTAATTAAGCAAAACGTAAACAAACAACCCCTCCATAGGAATAGCATTAGACCCAACTTTGGAGGCTTCTAACTCTGGTTCTAGTAGAGATACGGGGATGTCCTTTGAGTATGTTATAGTCCAATTTGTCCCCCATCCAACCATACTATAAACTTAGGGCTACGACAAACAGGGGCCAAGTAATTAAGCAAAACGTAAACAAACAACCCCTCCATAGGAATAGCATTAGACCCAACTTTGGAGGCTCGTAACTCTGGTTCTAGTAGAGATACGGGGATGTCCTTTGAGTATGTTATAGTCCAATTTGTCCCCCATCCAACCATACTATAAACTTAGGGCTACGACAAACAGGGGCCAAGTAATTAAGCAAAACGTAAACAAACAACCCCTCCATAGGAATAGCATTAAACCCAACTTTGGAGGCTCGTAACTCTGGTTCTAGTAGAGATACGGGGATGTCCTTTGAGTATGTTATAGTCCAATTTGTCCCCCATCCAACCATACTATAAACTTAGCACTACGACAAACAGGGGCCAAGTAATTAAGCAAAACGTAAACAAACAACCCCTCCACAGGAATAGCATAAGATCCAACTTTGGAGGCTCGTAACTCTGGTTCTAGTAAAGATACGGGGATGTCCTTTGAGTATGCCATAGTCCAATTTGTCCCCCATCCAACCATACTATAAACTTAGGGCTATGACAAACAGGGGCCAATTAATTAAGCAAAACGTAAACAAACAACCCCTCCATAGGAATAGCATTAGACTAAATTTTGGAGGCTCGAAACTCTGGTTCTACCAGGGATACGGGGATGTAAATAATGTCATCTTGACACAAATGTTCGGATAATTATAATGGTCTTTAATTATCCCAAGCAAAAAAAAAAAAAAAAAAAAATTCGGTGTTTCGAACCTGTGGCCTTCCGGGAGTCAGGCGGATGTGATCACCACTACACTACAGATGTGTTATTATTGAAGATCGAAAATCAGGGGACAAGTATTTAAGCAAAATGTGAACAAACAAACCCCTCCATAGGAATTGCATTAGACTACACTTTGCAGGCTTGTAACTCTGTTTCTACTAGAGATACGGGGATGTCCTTTGAGTATGTTATAGTCCAATTTGTCCCCCATCTAACCATACTAAAAACTTTGGGCTACGACAAACAAGGGCAGAGTACTTAAGCAAAATGTGAACAAACAAACCCCTCCATAGGAAATGCATTAGACTATACTTTGCAGGCTTGTAACTCTGTGTCTACTAGAGATACGGGGATGTCCTTTGAGTATGTTATAGTCCAATTTGTCCCCCATCCAACCATACTATAAACTTAGGGCTACGACAAACAGGGGCCAAGTAATTAAGCAAAACGTAAACAAACAACCCCTCCATAGGAATAGCATTAGACCCAACTTTGGAGGCTTCTAACTCTGGTTCTAGTAGAGATACGGGGATGTCCTTTGAGTATGTTATAGTCCAATTTGTCCCCCATCCAACCATACTATAAACTTAGGGCTACGACAAACAGGGGCCAAGTAATTAAGCAAAACGTAAACAAACAACCCCTCCATAGGAATAGCATTAGACCCAACTTTGGAGGCTCGTAACTCTGGTTCTAGTAGAGATACGGGGATGTCCTTTGAGTATGTTATAGTCCAATTTGTCCCCCATCCAACCATACTATAAACTTAGGGCTACGACAAACAGGGGCCAAGTAATTAAGCAAAACGTAAACAAACAACCCCTCCATAGGAATAGCATTAAACCCAACTTTGGAGGCTCGTAACTCTGGTTCTAGTAGAGATACGGGGATGTCCTTTGAGTATGTTATAGTCCAATTTGTCCCCCATCCAACCATACTATAAACTTAGCACTACGACAAACAGGGGCCAAGTAATTAAGCAAAACGTAAACAAACAACCCCTCCACAGGAATAGCATTAGACCCAACTTTGGAGGCTCGTAACTCTGGTTCTAGTAAAGATACGGGGATGTCCTTTGAGTATGCCATAGTCCAATTTGTCCCCCATCCAACCATACTATAAACTTAGGGCTATGACAAACAGGGGCCAATTAATTAAGCAAAACGTAAACAAACAACCCCTCCATAGGAATAGCATTAGACTAAATTTTGGAGGCTCGAAACTCTGGTTCTACCAGGGATACGGGGATGTAAGTAATGTCATCTTGACACAAATGTTCGGATAATTATATTGGTCTTTAATTATCCCAAGCAAAAAAAAAAAAAAAAAAATTCGGTGTTTCGAACCTGTGGCCTTCCGGGAGTCAGGCGGATGTGATCACCACTACACTACAAATGTGTTATTATTGAAGATCGAAAATCAGGGGACAAGTATTTAAGCAAATTGTGAACAAACAAACCCCTCCATAGGAAATGCATTAGACTACACTTTGCAGGCTTGTAACTCTGTTTCTACTAGAGATACGGGGATGTCCTTTGAGTATGTTATAGTCCAATTTGTCCCCCATCTAACCATACTAAAAACTTTGGGCTACGACAAACAAGGGCAGAGTACTTAAGCAAAATGTGAACAAACAAACCCCTCCATAGGAAATGCATTAGACTATACTTTGCAGCCTTGTAACTCTGTGTCTACTAGAGATACGGGGATGTCCTTTGAGTATGTTATAGTCCAATTTGTCCCCCATCCAACCATACTATAAACTTAGGGCTACGACAAACAGGGGCCAAGTAATTAAGCAAAACGTAAACAAACAACCCCTCCACAGGAATAGCATTAGACCCAAATTTGGAGGCTCGTAACTCTGGTTCTAGTAGAGATACGGGGATGTCCTTTGAGTATGTTATAGTCCAATTTGTCCCCCATCCAACTATACTATAAACTTAGCACTACGACAAACAGGGGCCAAGTAATAAAGCAAAACGTAAACAAACAACCCCTCCATAGGAATAGCATTAGACCCAACTTTGGAGGCTCGTAACTCTGGTTCTAGTAGAGATACGGGGATGTCCTTTGAGTATGTTATAGTCCAATTTGTCCCCCATCCAGCCATTCTATAAACTTAGGGCTACGACAAACAGGGGCCAAGTAATTAAGCAAAACGTAAACAAACAACCCCTCCATAGGAATAGCATTAGACCCAACTTTGGAGGCTCGTAACTCTGGTTCTAGTAAAGATACGGGGATGTCCTTTGAGTATGTTATAGTCCAATTTGTCCCCCATCCAACCATAATATAAACTTAGGGCTACGACAAACGGGGGCCAAGTAATTAAGCAAAACGTAAACAAACAACCCCTCCGTAGGAATAGCATTAGACCCAACTTTGGAGGCTCATAACTCTGGTTCTAGTAGAGATACGGGGATGTAAATAATGTCCCCTTGACACAAATGTTCGGATAATTATAAAGGTCTTTAATTATTCCAAGCAAAAAAAAAAAAAAAAAACTTCGCGGTTTCGAACCTGTGGCCTTCCGTGAGTCAGGCGGATGTGATCACCACTACACTACAGATGTGTTATTATTAGAGATCGAAAAACAGGGGACTAGTATTTAAGCAAAATGTGAACAAACAAACCCCTCCATAGGAAATGCATTAGACCCAATTTTGGAGGCTCGTAACTCTGGTTCTAGTAGAGATACGGGGATGTCCTTTGAGTATGTTATAGTCCAATTTGTCCCCCATCCAACCATACTATAAACTTAGGGCTACGACAAACAGGGGCCAAGTAATTAAGCAAAACGTAAACAAACAACCCCTCCACAGGAATAGCATTAGACCCAACTTTGGAGGCTCGTAACTCTGGTTCTAGTAAAGATACGGGGATGTCCTTTGAGTATGCCATAGTCCAATTTGTCCCCCATCCAACCATACTATAAACTTAGAGCTATGACAAACAGGGGCCAATTAATTAAGCAAAACGTAAACAAACAACCCCTCCATAGGAATAGCATTAGACCCAACTTTGGAGGCTCGTAACTCTCTCTGGTTCTAGTAGAGATACGGGGATGTCCTTTGAGTATGTTATAGTCCAATTTGTCCCCCATCCAGCCATTCTATAAACTTAGGGCTACGACAAACAGGGGCCAAGTAATTAAGCAAAACGTAAACAAACAACCCCTCCATAGGAATAGCATTAGACTAAATTTTGGAGGCTCGAAACTCTGGTTCTACCAGGGATACGGGGATGTAAATAATGTCATCTTGACACAAATGTTCGGATAATTATAATGGTCTTTAATTATCCCAAGCAAAAAAAAAAAAAAAAAAATCGGTGTTTCGAACCTGTGGCCTTCCGGGAGTCAGGCGGATGTGATCACCACTACACTACAGATGTGTTATTCTTAAAGATCGAAAAACAGGGGATTAGTATTTAAGCAAAATGTGAACAAACAAACCCCTCCATAGGAAATGCATTAGACCCAATTTTGGAGGCTCGTAACTCTGGTTCTAGTAGAGATACGGGATGTCCTTTGAGTATGTTATAGTCCAATTTGTCCCCCATCCAACCATACTATAAACTTAGGGCTACGACAAACAGGGGCCAAGTAATTAAGCAAAACGTAAACAAACAACCCCTCCACAGGAATAGCATTAGACCCAACTTTGGAGGCTCGTAACTCTGGTTCTAGTAGAGATACGGGGATGTCCTTTGAGTATGTTATAGTCCAATTTGTCCCCCATCCAACTATACTATAAACTTAGCACTACGACAAACAGGGGCCAAGTAATTAAGCAAAACGTAAACAAACAACCCCTCCATAGGAATAGCATTAGACCCAACTTTGGAGGCTCGTAACTCTGGTTCTAGTAGAGATACGGGGATGTCCTTTGAGTATGTTATAGTCCAATTTGTCCCCCATCCAGCCATTCTATAAACTTAGGGCTACGACAAACAGGGGCAAGTAATTAAGCAAAACGTAAACAAACAACCCCTCCATAGGAATAGCATTAGACCCAACTTTGGAGGCTCGTAACTCTGGTTCAAGTAAAGATACGGGGATGTCCTTTGAGTATGTTATAGTCCAATTTGTCCCCCATCCAACCATACTATAGACTTAGGGCTACGACAAACAGGGGCCAAGTAATTAAGCAAAACGTAAACAAACAACCCCTCCGTAGGAATAGCATTAGACCCAACTTTGGAGGCTCATAACTCTGGTTCTAGTAGAGATACGGGGATGTAAATAATGTCCCCTTGACACAAATGTTCGGATAATTATAAAGGTCTTTAATTATTCCAAGCAAAAAAAAAAAAAAAAACTTCGCGGTTTCGAACCTGTGGCCTTCCGGGAGTCAGGCGGATGTGATCACCACTACACTACAGATGTGTTATTATTAGAGATCGAAAAACAGGGGACTAGTATTTAAGCAAAATGTGAACAAACAAACCCCTCCATAGGAAATGCATTAGACCCAATTTTGGAGGCTCGTAACTCTGGTTCTAGTAGAGATACGGGGATGTCCTTTGAGTATGTTATAGTCCAATTTAACCCCCATCCAACCATACTATAAACTTAGGGCTACGACAAACAGGGGCCAAGTAATTAAGCAAAACGTAAACAAACAACCCCTCCATAGGAATAGCATTAGACTAAATTTTGGAGGCTCGAAACTCTGGTTCTACCAGGGATACGGGGATGTAAATAATGTCATCTTGACACAAATGTTCGGATAATTATAATGGTCTGTAATTATCCCAAGCAAAAAAAAAAAAAAAAAATTCGGTGTTTCGAACCTGTGGCCTTCCGGGAGTCAGGCGGATGTGATCACCACTACACTACAGATGTGTTATTATTAAAGATCGAAAAACAGGGGAGTAGTATTTAAGCAAAATGTGAACAAACAAACCCCTCCATAGGAAATGCATTAGACCCAATTTTGGAGGCTCGTAACTCTGGTTCTAGTAGAGATACGGGGATGTCCTTTGAGTATGTTATAGTCCAATTTAACCCCCATCCAACCATACTATAAACTTAGGGCTACGACAAACAGGGGCCAAGTAATTAAGCAAAATGTGAACAAACAAACCCCTCCATAGGAAATGCATTAGACCCAATTTTGGAGGCTCGTAACTCTGGTTCTAGTAGAGATACGGGGATGTCCTTTGAGTATGTTATAGTCCAATTTGTCCCCCATCCAACCATTCTATAAACTTAGGGCTACGACAAACAGGGGCCAAGTAATTAAGCAAAACGTAAACAAACAACCCCTCCACAGGAATAGCATTAGACCCAACTTTGGAGGCTCGTAACTCTGGTTCTAGTAAAGATACGGGGATGTCCTTTGAGTATGTTATAGTCCAATTTAACCCCCATCCAACCATACTATAAACTTAGGGCTACGACAAACAGGGGCCAAGTAATTAAGCAAAACGTAAACAAACAACCCCTCCATAGGAATAGCATTAGACTAAATTTTGGAGGCTCGAAACTCTGGTTCTACCAGGGATACGGGGATGTAAATAATGTCATCTTGACACAAATGTTCGGATAATTATAATGGTCTGTAATTATCCCAAGCAAAAAAAAAAAAAAAAAAATTCGGTGTTTCGAACCTGTGGCCTTCCGGGAGTCAGGCGGATGTGATCACCACTACACTACAGATGTGTTATTATTAAAGATCGAAAAACAGGGGAGTAGTATTTAAGCAAAATGTGAACAAACAAACCCCTCCATAGGAAATGCATTAGACCCAATTTTGGAGGCTCGTAACTCTGGTTCTAGTAGAGATACGGGGATGTCCTTTGAGTATGTTATAGTCCAATTTGTCCCCCATCCAACCATTCTATAAACTTAGGGCTACGACAAACAGGGGCCAAGTAATTAAGCAAAACGTAAACAAACAACCCCTCCACAGGAATAGCATTAGACCCAACTTTGGAGGCTCGTAACTCTGGTTCTAGTAAAGATACGGGGATGTCCTTTGAGTATGCCATAGTCCAATTTGTCCCCCATCCAACCATACTATAAACTTAGGGCTATGACAAACAGGGGCCAATTAATTAAGCAAAACGTAAACAAACAACCCCTCCATAGGAATAGCATTAGACTAAATTTTGGAGGCTCGAAACTCTGGTTCTACCAGGGATACGGGGATGTAAATAATGTCATCTTGACACAAATGTTCGGATAATTATAATGGTCTTTAATTATCCCAAGCAAAAAAAAAAAAAAAAAAAAAATTCGGTGTTTCGAACCTGTGGCCTTCCGGGAGTCAGGCGGATGTGATCACCACTACACTACAGATGTGTTATTATTGAAGATCGAAAATCAGGGGACAAGTATTTAAGCAAAATGTGAACAAACCCCTCCATAGGAATTGCATTAGACTACACTTTGCAGGCTTGTAACTCTGTTTCTACTAGAGATACGGGGATGTCCTTTGAGTATGTTATAGTCCAATTTGTCCCCCATCTAACCATACTAAAAACTTTGGGCTACGACAAACAAGGGCAGAGTACTTAAGCAAAATGTGAACAAACAAACCCCTCCATAGGAAATGCATTAGACTATACTTTGCAGGCTTGTAACTCTGTGTCTACTAAAGATACGGGGATGTCCTTTGAGTATGTTATAGTCCAATTTGTCCCCCATCCAACCATACTATAAACTTAGGGCTACGACAAACAGGGGCCAAGTAATTAAGCAAAACGTAAACAAACAACCCCTCCATAGGAATAGCATTAGACCCAACTTTGGAGGCTCGTAACTCTGGTTCTAGTAGAGATACGGGGATGTCCTTTGAGTATGTTATAGTCCAATTTGTCCCCCATCCAACCATACTATAAACTTAGGGCTACGACAAACAGGGGCCAAGTAATTAAGCAAAACGTAAACAAACAACCCCTCCATAGGAATAGCATTAAACCCAACTTTGGAGGCTCGTAACTCTGGTTCTAGTAGAGATACGGGGATGTCCTTTGAGTATGTTATAGTCCAATTTGTCCCCCATCCAACCATACTATAAACTTAGCACTACGACAAACAGGGGCCAAGTAATTAAGCAAAACGTAAACAAACAACCCCTCCACAGGAATAGCATAAGATCCAACTTTGGAGGCTCGTAACTCTGGTTCTAGTAAAGATACGGGGATGTCCTTTGAGTATGCCATAGTCCAATTTGTCCCCCATCCAACCATACTATAAACTTAGGGCTATGACAAACAGGGGCCAATTAATTAAGCAAAACGTAAACAAACAACCCCTCCATAGGAATAGCATTAGACTAAATTTTGGAGGCTCGAAACTCTGGTTCTACCAGGGATACGGGGATGTAAATAATGTCATCTTGACACAAATGTTCGGATAATTATAATGGTCTTTAATTATCCCAAGCAAAAAAAAAAAAAAAAAAAATTCGGTGTTTCGAACCTGTGGCCTTCCGGGAGTCAGGCGGATGTGATCACCACTACACTACAGATGTGTTATTATTGAAGATCGAAAATCAGGGGACAAGTATTTAAGCAAAATGTGAACAAACAAACCCCTCCATAGGAATTGCATTAGACTACACTTTGCAGGCTTGTAACTCTGTTTCTACTAGAGATACGGGGATGTCCTTTGAGTATGTTATAGTCCAATTTGTCCCCCATCTAACCATACTAAAAACTTTGGGCTACGACAAACAAGGGCAGAGTACTTAAGCAAAATGTGAACAAACAAACCCCTCCATAGGAAATGCATTAGACTATACTTTGCAGGCTTGTAACTCTGTGTCTACTAGAGATACGGGGATGTCCTTTGAGTATGTTATAGTCCAATTTGTCCCCCATCCAACCATACTATAAACTTAGGGCTACGACAAACAGGGGCCAAGTAATTAAGCAAAACGTAAACAAACAACCCCTCCATAGGAATAGCATTAGACCCAACTTTGGAGGCTGCTAACTCTGGTTCTAGTAGAGATACGGGGATGTCCTTTGAGTATGTTATAGTCCAATTTGTCCCCCATCCAACCATACTATAAACTTAGGGCTACGACAAACAGGGGCCAAGTAATTAAGCAAAACGTAAACAAACAACCCCTCCATAGGAATAGCATTAGACCCAACTTTGGAGGCTCGTAACTCTGGTTCTAGTAGAGATACGGGGATGTCCTTTGAGTATGTTATAGTCCAATTTGTCCCCCATCCAACCATACTATAAACTTAGGGCTACGACAAACAGGGGCCAAGTAATTAAGCAAAACGTAAACAAACAACCCCTCCATAGGAATAGCATTAAACCCAACTTTGGAGGCTCGTAACTCTGGTTCTAGTAGAGATACGGGGATGTCCTTTGAGTATGTTATAGTCCAATTTGTCCCCCATCCAACCATACTATAAACTTAGCACTACGACAAACAGGGGCCAAGTAATTAAGCAAAACGTAAACAAACAACCCCTCCACAGGAATAGCATTAGACCCAACTTTGGAGGCTCGTAACTCTGGTTCTAGTAAAGATACGGGGATGTCCTTTGAGTATGCCATAGTCCAATTTGTCCCCCATCCAACCATACTATAAACTTAGGGCTATGACAAACAGGGGCCAATTAATTAAGCAAAACGTAAACAAACAACCCCTCCATAGGAATAGCATTAGACTAAATTTTGGAGGCTCGAAACTCTGGTTCTACCAGGGATACGGGGATGTAAGTAATGTCATCTTGACACAAATGTTCGGATAATTATATTGGTCTTTAATTATCCCAAGCAAAAAAAAAAAAAAAAAAATTCGGTGTTTCGAACCTGTGGCCTTCCGGGAGTCAGGCGGATGTGATCACCACTACACTACAAATGTGTTATTATTGAAGATCGAAAATCAGGGGACAAGTATTTAAGCAAATTGTGAACAAACAAACCCCTCCATAGGAAATGCATTAGACTACACTTTGCAGGCTTGTAACTCTGTTTCTACTAGAGATACGGGGATGTCCTTTGAGTATGTTATAGTCCAATTTGTCCCCCATCTAACCATACTAAAAACTTTGGGCTACGACAAACAAGGGCAGAGTACTTAAGCAAAATGTGAACAAACAAACCCCTCCATAGGAAATGCATTAGACTATACTTTGCAGCCTTGTAACTCTGTGTCTACTAGAGATACGGGGATGTCCTTTGAGTATGTTATAGTCCAATTTGTCCCCCATCCAACCATACTATAAACTTAGGGCTACGACAAACAGGGGCCAAGTAATTAAGCAAAACGTAAACAAATAACCCCTCCATAGGAATAGCATTAGACCCAACTTTGGAGGCTCGTAACTCTGGTTCTAGTAGAGATACGGGGATGTCCTTTGAGTATGTTATAGTCCAATTTGTCCCTCATCCAACCATACTATAAACGTAGGGCTACGACAAACAGGGGCCAAGTAATTAAGCAAAACGTAAACAAACAACCCCTCCATAGGAATAGCATTAGACCCAACTTTGGAGGCTCGTAACTCTGGTTCTAGTAGAGATACGGGGATGTCCTTTGAGTATGTTATAGTCCAATTTGTCCCCCATCCAACCATACTATAAACTTAGGGCTACGACGAACAGGGGCCAAGTAATTAAGCAAAACGTAAACAAACAACCCCTCCATAGGAATAGCATTAGACCCAACTTTGGAGGCTCGTAACTCTGGTTCTAGTAGAGATACGGGGATGTCCTTTGAGTATGTTATAGTCCAATTTGTCCCCCATCCAACCATACTATAAACTTAGCACTACGACAAACAGGGGCCAAGTAATTAAGCAAAACGTAAAAAAACAACCCCTCCATAGGAATAGCATTAGACCCAACTTTGGAGGCTCGTAACTCTGGTTCTAGTAGAGATACGGGGATGTCCTTTGAGTATGTTATAGTCCAATTTGTCCCCCATCCAGCCATACTATAAACTTAGGGCTACGACAAACAGGGGCCAAGTAATTAAGCAAAACGTAAACAAACAACCCCTCCATAGGAATAGCATTAGACCCAACTTTGGAGGCTCGTAACTCTGGTTCTAGTAGAGATACGGGGATGTCCTTTGAGTATGTTATAGACCAATTTGTCCCCCATCCAACCATACTATAAACTTAGGACTACGACAAACAGGGGCCAAGTAATTAAGCAAAACGTAAACAAACAACCCCTCCATAGAAATAGCATTAGACTAAATTTTGGAGGCTCGAAACTCTGGTTCTACCAGAGATACGGGGATGTAAATAATGTCACCTTGACACAAATGTTCGGAAAATTATAAAGGTCTTTAATTATTCCAAGCAAAAAAAAAAAACTTCGCGGTTTCGAACCTGTGGCCTTCCGGGAGTCAGGCGGATGTGATCACCACTACACTACAGATGTGTTATTATTAGAGATCGAAAAACAGGGGACTAGTATTTAAGCAAATTGTGAACAAACAAACCCCTCCATAGGAAATGCATTAGACTATACTTTGCAGGCTTGTAACTCTGTGTCTACTAGAGATACGAGGATGTCCTTTGAGTATGTTATAGTCCAATTTGTCCCCCATCCAACCATACTATAATCTTAGGGCTACAACAAACAGGGGCCAAGTAATTAAGCAAAACGTAAACAAACAACCCCTCCATAGGAATAGCATTAGACCCAACTTTGGAGGCTCGTAACTCTGGTTCTAGTAGAGATACGGGGATGTAAATAATGTCACCTTCACACAAATGTTCGGATAATTATAAAGATCTTTAATTATTCCAAGCAAAAAAAAAAAAACTTCGCGGTTTCGAACCTGTGGCCTTCCGGGAGTCAGGCAGGTGTGATCACCACTACACTACAGATGTGTTATTATTGGAGATCGAAAAACAGGGGACTAGTATTTAAGCAAAATGTGGACAAACAAACCCCTCCATAGGAAATGCATTAGACCCAATTTTGGAGGCTCGTAACTCTGGTTCTAGTAGAGATACGGGGATGTCCTTTGAGTATGTTATAGTCCAATTTGTCCCCCATCCAACCATACTATAAACTTACGGCTACGACAAACAGGGGCCAAGTAATTAAGCATTACGTAAACAAACAACCCCTCCACAGGAATAGCATTAGACCCAACTTTGGAGGCTCGTAACTCTGGTTCTAGTAGAGATACGGGGATGTAAACAATGTCACCGTGACACAAATGTTCGGATAATTATAAAGATCTTTAATTATTCCAAGCAAAAAAAAAAAAAAAAAACTTCGCGGTTTCGAACCTGTGGCCTTCCGGGAGTCAGGCGGATGTGATCACCACTACACTACAGATGTGTTATTATTGGAGATCGAAAGACAGGGGACTAGTATTTAAGCAAAATGTGAACAAACAAACCCCTCCATAGGAAATGCATTAGACCCAATTTTGGAGGCTCGTAACTCTGGTTCCAGTAGAGATACGGGGATGTCCTTTGAGTATGTTATAGTCCAATTTGTCCCCCATCCAACCATACTATAAACTTAGGGCTACGACAAACAGGGGCCAAGTAATTAAGCAAAACGTAAAAAAACAACCCCTCCACAGGAATAGCATTAGACCCAACTTTGGAGGCTCGTAACTCTGGTTCTAGTAAAGATACGGGGATGTCCTTTGAGTATGCCATAGTCCAATTTGTCCCCCATCCAACCATACTATAAACTTAGGGCTATGACAAACAGGGGCCAATTAATTAAGCAAAACGTAAACAAACAACCCCTCCATAGGAATAGCATTAGACTAAATTTTGGAGGCTCGAAACTCTGGTTCTACCAGGGATACGGGGATGTAAATAATGTCACCTTGACACAAATGTTCGGATAATTATAAAGGTCTTTACTTATCCCAAGCAAAAAAAAAAAAAAAAAAACTTCGCGGGTTCGAACCTGTGGCCTTCCGGGACTGAGGCGGATACAGATATGTTATCATATTTGATCGAAAAAACAGGCCAAGTAATTAAGGAAAACGTGAACAAACAAACCCCTCCATAGGAAATGCATTAGACTATACTTTGCAGGCTCGTAACTCTGGTTCTAGTAAAGATACGGGGATGTCCTTTGAGTATGCCATAGTCCAATTTGTCCCCCATCCAACCATACTATAAACTTAGGGCTACGACAAACAGGGGCCAATTAATTAAGCAAAACGTAAACAAACAACCCCTCCATAGGAATAGCATTAGACCCAACTTTGGAGGCTCGTAACTCTGGTTCTAGTAGAGATACGGGGATATCCTTTGAGTATGTTATAGTCCAATTTGTCCCCCATCCAACCATACTATAAACTTAGGGCTACGACAAACAGGGGCTAAGTAATTAAGCAAAAGGTAAACAAACAACCCCTCCACAGGAATAGCATTAGACCCAACTTTGGAGGCTCGTAACTCTGGTTCTAGTAAAGATACGGGGATGTCCTTTGAGTATGCCATAGTCCAATTTGTCCCCCATCCAACCATACTATAAACTTAGGGCTATGACAAACAGGGGCCAATTAATTAAGCAAAACGTAAACAAACAACCCCTCCATAGGAATAGCATTAGACTAAATTTTGGAGGCTCGAAACTCTGGTTCTACCAGGGATACGGGGATGTAAATAATGTCATCTTGACACAAATCTTCGGATAATTATAATGGTCTTTAATTATCCCAAGCAAAAAAAAAAAAAAAAATCGGTGTTTCGAACCTGTGGCCTTCCGGGAGTCAGGCGGATGTGATCACCACTACACTACAGATGTGTTATTATTGAAGATCGAAAATCAGGGGACAAGTATTTAAGCAAAATGTGAACAAACAAACCCCTCCATAGGAAATACATTAGACTATACTTTGCTGGCTCGTAACTCTGTTTCTACTAGAGATATGGGGATGTCCTTTGAGTATGTTATAGTCCAATTTGTCCCCCATCTAACCATACTAAAAACTTTGGGCTACGACAAACAGGGGCCGAGTTATTAAGGAAAAACTAAACAAACAAACCCCTCCATAGGAAATGCATTAGACTAAATTTTGGAGGCTCGTAACTCTGGTTCTACCAGGGATACGGGGATGTAAATAATGTCATCTTGACACAAATGTTCGGATAATTATAATGGTCTGTAATTATCCCAAGCAAAAAAAAAAAAAAAAAAATTCGGTGTTTCGAACCTGTGGCCTTCCGGGAGTCAGGCGGATGTGATCACCACTACACTACAGATGTGTTATTATTGAAGATCGAAAATCAGGAGACTAGTATTAAAGCAAAATGTGAACAAACAAAACCCCTCCATAGGAAATGCATTAGACCCAATTTTGGAGGCTCGTAACTCTGGTTCTAGTAGAGATACGGGGATGTCCTTTGAGTATGTTATAGTCCAATTTGTCCCCCATCCAACCATACTATAAACTTAGGGCTACGACAAACAGGGGCCAAGTAATTAAGCAAAACGTAAACAAACAACCCCTCCACAGGAATAGCATTAGACCCAACTTTGGAGGCTCGTAACTCTGGTTCTAGTAAAGATACGGGGATGTCCTTTGAGTATGCCATAGTCCAATTTGTCCCCCATCCAACCATACTATAAACTTAGGGCTACGACAAACAGGGGCCAAGTAATTAAGCAAAACGTAAACAAACAACCCCTCCATAGGAATAGCATTAGACCCAACTTTGGAGGCTCGTAACTCTGGTTCTAGTAGAGATACGGGGATGTAAATAATGTCCCCTTGACACAAATGTTCGGATAATTATAAAGGTCTTTAATTATTCCAAGCAAAAAAAAAAAAAAAACTTCGCGGTTTCGAACCTGTGGCCTTCCGGGAGTCAGGCGGATGTGATCACCACTACACTACAGATGTGTTATTATTAGAGATCGAAAAACAGGGGACTAGTATTTAAGCAAAATGTGAACAAACAAACCCCTCCATAGGAAATGCATTAGACCCAATTTTGGAGGCTCGTAACTCTGGTTCCAGTAGAGATACGGGGATGTCCTTTGAGTATGTTATAGTCCAATTTGTCCCCCATCCAACCATACTATAAACTTAGGGCTACGACAAACAGGGGCCAAGTAATTAAGCAAAACGTAAACAAACAACCCATCCACAGGAATAGCATTAGACCCAACTTTGGAGGCTCGTAACTCTGGTTCTAGTAAAGATACGGGGATGTCCTTTGAGTATGCCATAGTCCAATTTGTCCCCCATCCAACCATACTATAAACTTAGGGCTATGACAAACAGGGGCCAATTAATTAAGCAAAACGTAAACAAACAACCCCTCCATAGGAATAGCATTAGACTAAATTTTGGAGGCTCGAAACTCTGGTTCTACCAGGGATACGGGGATGTAAATAATGTCATCTTGACACAAATGTTCGGATAATTATAATGGTCTTTAATTAACCCAAGCAAAAAAAAAAAAAAAAATTCGGTGTTTCGAACCTGTGGCCTTCCGGGAGTCAGGCGGATGTGATCACCACTACACTACAGATGTGTTGTTATTGAAGATCGAAAATCAGGGGACAAGTATTTAAGCAAAATGTGAACAAACAAACCCCTCCATAGGAAATGCATTAGACTATACTTTGCAGGCTTGTAACTCTGTTTCTACTAGAGATACGGGGATGTCCTTTGAGTATGTTATAGTCCAATTTGTCCCCCATCTAACCATACTAAAAACTTTGGGCTACGACAAACAAGGGCAGAGTACTTAAGCAAAATGTGAACAAACAAACCCCTCCATAGGAAATACATTAGACTATACTTTGCTGGCTCGTAACTCTGTTTCTACTAGAGATATGGGGATGTCCTTTGAGTATGTTATAGTCCAATTTGTCCCCATCTAACCATACTAAAAACTTTGGGCTACGACAAACAGGGGCCGAGTTATTAAGGAAAAACTAAACAAACAAACCCCTCCATAGGAAATGCATTAGACTAAATTTTGGAGGCTCGTAACTGTGGTTCTACCACAGATACGGGGATGTAAATAATGTCACCTTGACACAAATGTTCGGATAATTATAAAGGTCTTTACTTATCCCAAGCAAAAAAAAAAAAAAAAACTTCGCGGTTTCGAACCTGTGGCCTTCCGGGAATGAGGCGGATGATATAACCACTAAACTACAGATATGTTATCATATTTGATCGAAAAAACAGGCCATGTAATTAAGGAAAACGTGAACAAACAAACCCCTCCATAGGAAATGCATTAGACTATACTTTGCAGGCTCGTAACTCTGTTTCTACTAGAGATTCGGGGATGTCCTTTGAGTATGTTATAGTCCAACTTGTCCCCCATCCAACTATAATAAAAGCGTGGGGATCGAGCATACAGGAGCCGAGTAATTAAGGAAAGTGCTCAACTTGGGGTAGCGTCTCACTTATAGCTAGAATGTTACTTAAAGAGTTTTCACACTAAACTTTGAAGGCTCATAATTCTATTTCTACTTTAGATACGGCGATGTCGTTGAGTATTTTATAGAGCTATTTGTCCTTCATACAACCATACTAAAATTCGGGGATGGAGTAAACAGGGGCCAAGTAATGGAGAATATTCACCGACATACCTCTATCTATAGGCATAGCATTATACCCAACTTTGGAGGCTCTTAACCCTGGTTGTACTGGAGATAGGAAGATGCCCTTTGAGTATGTTATAGTCAGGGCCGAGTTAAAGGGTGGGGCGAGGGGCACTGGTCCCAGGGCGCAAGGCTTGTTGGGGGCGCATAGAGTTAAACTTTTCCTTCTTAGCAACGTTTGCTGTTCCTTTTTTTCGACTAGTCTTCTTGTCTAATGAAGTTCGTGCTCAGATACCCAAGTTATTTTTTATAGTTAGTTTTTATTGAAATAAGATTTGGTCAAACGATGCCCACTTGTAAATGTACCTGCTGTGTAGTGGATATCTCATCTGTTTCACACACCGATTTTCTTACCGATTAAGTTACTTATTTTATTTAGAAATTGAATATAAGGAACTAATCAACGCTAGAAAAAAGATGATATTCTACAACGAAACTACGGGTATTAAAATTAATAAAAACATCTATTTATAATCATTTCATAATTTAAACTTTAACTTCAGATTGGCGAGATTTGAATTTAGTGATAACTAAATGTCTGGGAGGCGAGAATTCAACGGCGTATTACTACTCGATCAGTAACAACGCCGACCAATTAGCCTACACTGTGGACGAGAATCGCAAGAAACACTTTCACCTACATTGGCCCGTTATACCGTTACGGACACTATCAAGTTCATTTTATACTGACAGTACGGAGGACCCGATTATAATAGTCTTATTTGTTCGAAATGAGTCCTTTCTTATGGAGGTAATACAAACATCGCGTGCCTCTAAGGTACAGGGTGTTTCTGATAAGTCTGCCATAAATTAAGGGCTGTGTTCTTTGTATCAAACTGAGTAGAAAGTGCTGGTCAATTCATAGCAGATTTTACAGAAAAACCCTGTATAATTATTTATATTATTATCAAAATTGTTTAAATTCAGGTTCGAGATATGGTGGACTTCAGCGTTGCGGAAAGCGCGTATTATTTCGATTACACTTCAAGCACCGACGATTTTTCGCGAACGGGATGCGATAATTGGACAAAATTATCTCCAGTTAATGAATATGAAATCCCGGATTTTATTAAGAATAAAAATAACACTAAAATTTATTATTTATTATACAGAACGTTAAAGGTTGCCATCATCAATTAAAGGACGTGGAACGCGATTTCTACATAATGATCCTACTTAGCTCAAGTTGTAATATCGGAATAGTCGAGGTACCCTCTACCCCAATTAAAAAATAACATTAAATTAATTTAATTTAATTATTTTTAAAAGCAACCGTCCAACAAATCTGGTTTTCATTTTTACACAAATATTATAAAAGACAATTTTGATTTCTTGTATGTATGAAACAATTATAGACCAGTTCATTAATTCCATACGAGAAGCAAACACCATATGGGTGGGGTGGTTTCCTTCTTGGGTTGTTTTCCTCGTGCCAAGAAGCGTGCACCGCTAGAGGGCAGCGCGAGTCGGCTAGTCTCCTTCCGCGTGTATTGAACTTGGGCTTCTCTTCTTGAATTAATGCAGTGATCTATTGTAAATACGAGGGGATCATCACTGCGTTTCGATATTTATTGTGTAGAAAGGAATGCGCTTTTACGACGAACGCGCATGGTTACGGAAGAATGACGGATAATGGGAAATACACGGGTCTAATGGGAGACCTAATAGACAATGTATTTACGTATTTAATTTATAATGAGTGAAATTCAAAATTTTTTTGGGTGAAATTTACAGAAGCTCGGTATGATATTTTCGGTACGTCCAACTACGACCAGAATGCATTACGTCGATTTCACAATCCCCATGGAATACGACGCTCAAATATACATCTACAACGACGAACAAGAGGTTAAACATCCAAATATCAGTTTCCTTTTCTTGCCTTACGAATTGGAGGTATAACGAAGAGTACAACTGCAATATTTAATTATTTATGTCTCTAAAAACTATATTTATTCGCAGGTTTGGATCGCCATAATCTTGTGTTACGTCACGTGTTCATTTTTAGTTCACTTATTATCGTTTAACATCAAATCGGGTTCGTTTCAATGGAGCCTTTACGATTCGACGCTTTACTTCTACCAGGCGTTGGTCATGCAACGTAAGAAAACAGTTACACCAATAAATGAAACGGCGTTAACCTTCGACCCTTATAGCGGGATCCTCTCGTATGATACGATTTCAAGGAGTCTGGAAATTCGTGGGTTTATGGTGGTTCTTCACCATGATCATCACCACGGGTTACGGCGCTAAGTTCATCTCTTTCATAACGTCCTCAATCACCAACGACCATCACGTTGACGATTTGGAATCGCTCGGAGACATGATTGCCAAACAAGGTTACAAAGTGGGAACCGTCAGAAACACCCTGACGCATTTTAGTTTGTTAAATCAAATACGAGAATATCATAACCACGAAGTAATATAATTAACAGGCCCGGTTTTCTAATTGGATTTATTTCAACGTGTTGTTTCGATCATTTAATAGAACCGGGCGAAGAAACACGTTGAACGAGAAAATCCTTACTACGAACTGATGCATCATATCTCAAATACGTCGGAACAAATGGAATATTGCGATACCGTTGAAGAAGGAATGCAGAAAGTCCTTTCGGAAAAATACGTCTTTATCGGTTCGGAAAACGCCATAGAAGTGGCCATGACCACTCTGAACGTCACCAAGAAAACTCATTTTGACCAGGAGAGACTCTTAGGAACCATCAAAAGCGTCGCACTTCGGAAAGGATCCAAGTTACTCGTACCCATGAACAGAGCGTAAGTGAATTTCCCCGCTAAGGCTTGGCTACATTTGAATTTCCCCACTAAGCCTAGGCTAAATTTGAATTTCTTCGCTAACCCTTGGTTAAACTAGAATTTGCCTTACTCTAAGCCTAATATCGTGCAGGTTTCGCAAGAATCAAGAACAAGGACTGTACAGCAAATGGGTGAGTAAAATCGAGAAAGAAGTACAGGCCAACAAGGCAATCACGACGGACGGCGTTCAACGGGAAGAAGAAGAAGATTCTGTGGAGGAATATTCCAGTTTGGACCTGCAATCCGTTCTCCCCATCATTCGTCTCCATCTCTATCTAAACTTGATTACGGTATTCGTCTGTTTATGCGAGAACATCTTTTACAAATGGCGTTCGTACAACGAGTCACGTGGTAGAAGGCGTCGCAAACGGAAAAGAGCCTTCTTTCGCGTGAGACGACCACAGATATTGGTACACCCATCGTACGCTGATGACCCGATGGGTTTGAGACTGATCCGTGACACAATCAGACGCAAAAATCGACTCGAAATGGAATACTATCTAAATTTGCCAGCTATTGGACAACACCCTAATTATTACTATTAATTTAATTGCTTTGTACTTAAAATAAAATTAAAATTGAGCTTCATCTGGTATCATTGTAATCGATTGAATTCTGGGTGATTATAAAAATCATGGCTGGTAGTTGTGCGTTTGGAAACTATCTTTAGTAACGTTTTTGGAAAGAATGAAAGTCAAGAACCCCCGCTGAAACCATGGACTTCAATTATAAAGCGGACCAGCAGCAACCAAATTGCATACACAGTGAACTTAAGGGGAATACATCATTTACTACCCTCCCCACACGGATAGCTTCAAACAGTTCTGAACTTAATCCCAATCTTCCATGGCACGTGAATTTTGCACCGATTAAAGCACGTGCACCGTTTTCTTGTCCCCTAAAGGATACGTAAAATCCATGGTTAACACACAAAAGGGATAGGGCGATTCCCTGAAACGAGACGACAAAAACAGAAGGAAAACCATTTCCCCTGAAAGTTTTCTTTCCCTGGACAAAGTGCAAAATATCCGGCCCACCCGCTATGAAAGAACGGGTCGAAAAAGGGCTAGGACACTCGCCAAACATTTCATCGAGAGAGATTTGTAGTGTTAGGTCCCTTGATTTCAAAACAACTCTAATATTGGAAGAAGGAATACACAGATTTCTTCCACTTGGGATCTAAAATAAGTCATCTGATTGAAGGCAAGGGAAAGGGCTTAAAACTTTGTTAAAGAACAAGCTCCTCCTTCCTTGCGTTTCATTGGCTATTCACCCAAGGTTCACTCGTTCAAACAACGAGGTTCGGTGCGGATAGGTCAATAGCTATACGTCAATATCACTTGGTTTCTAATTTCAAATACATTAAGTGTGACGTCAGGGATGATGGTTTCTACATCACCTCCCCTTTAGTTCAAGCAGAAGGCATGACAATTCATATACAGCCACAGAGTTACTCGGTCCAACCTCAAAAACCTGCCAAAGGTTATATTTCAAACACTTCTGTACATTTTAGGATATTAGATCTTGAAAGTTGAACCGGATGTGAACCGGACTTTTGGAGCGAGGGAAGAATGACTATCGCTCGTCTATTTCCTTTCAATACAATCGAGTCATTTGTCTTTCGGGGGGGGGGCTTACCCCCCTATCGGAGTCCCTTTATTCTATTGGAAATGCCTCCATTTCGAGATACAACCCCTCCCCCCGGCCCCGAAAAGGTCACTCTAGATAGTATGTGGGCGCCTTGGCTCATCGAGAAGATGGACTTCGGGGTTAAGGGGTTCCTTCCCCTACCCACCCATAGAAGAAATTACCTGTCAACTACGTTTAAGCTAGAGACCACCATCACCACTCGAGAGGTCAGACACTTTTAGCGCGAGATGGGTTACGCCACCCCTGTAAAACCTCGTATCATCAATTGAGACGCGAGAAAGTGTTAGATCCCTCGATAAAACTGTCAGTGCACGCGCTATAAAGATAGAGAGAAAGCTGGCCTGGCGCGAGAGCCACTGTCCGAAGTTCCCGCCAAAAAAAAAACGAGAAATTGCTAAGCCTAACGTGGCCGAAGGGGGTAAAATTTATAGTCTGCCAAGGGGAATTGTCAAGATTGAGCGATATATTTCCAGCGGTGGTCCAAAAGGAACTCGTGTTGGAAGCTGATACCCCAATTATAGTCCGATAAATGATGACCCAACAACAACCAACTTATTAATTACAACACCCCTGACCTACCAAGGTCATCCATCCATTATTCCCCAACGTATTAAAAAACTAAGTTACGTCACACGAGATAAAAAAAATCAATTATGTCTCGTGATTTGAAAATAATTTCGCGCTATGAATTTCAACTAAAGATTAAAAAAACTCGAGTCAATTCAGGTGAAACCGATCCCGGGGTAGGGCGTGGTTTAAACCCCAACGTGTCTAGAGCTCTTCGGAACTTCAATCTATCTTCATTAAAGTCAAACGATGGGGGCATTCCTTTCAAGAAAGAAATTTGGTTTTTTCTTTACATTATCATCAGGTTCCAGGGGTACTGGAGGAGGGGGGGGGGAGATCCCTTTGATTCTTTGAAATATTCAAAAGAAGCTCCCCAAAAAGTCGAAAGGCCAAAAGAACAGAGAGTTCTTGAACTGCTAAGTATCTCAGAAGATTCAGGCTAGACCCCGACCCGACCCAACCCCTTCGCGTTACACCTGATTTCAACTTATTTAAACTTTGCGAAAAGTTTGCCCTCAAAGAATTAATACAAACACTACATGAATAATTCCATAAAAAAACAATAAAATTTAACTTAAGTTGTAAATCAATTATTTTCGAGGCGAAGCAAGCTATTAAAAAGAAGAAAATAAATGCTTCTTTCCGTGGAATTTGGAAGGAAACATTTCTGGTCAAGTGGTCAAGCAAGAAAAAAATCCAATAGCCAAAGCGATATTCAGTATAAGCAGCGCATGCGCCCAGCGAAAATAATGATATGCGATCTCAGAGCGGGTAAAATGGAATATGACATAAAATTTCAAATTCCCCCAAAATGAACAATCAATCAATCAATATTCATGTGAGAAAATGAATAAATTCAGAGCTTGGGGATAGGTACTAAAATATTCGGAGAACGAAACGTCAAAGAGATTTTTCTTTTTTATAAAAAAAAGGGCATTCAGGAAATTAAAACGGAATTGATTTGAAATTCTAACTTAATTATTCAGATAGTAAAAAAAAAGAAAAGAAAGAAAGTACCTACTCCTACAAAAATATTCTTTACGCTTTCATTAGGAATTAAAAGAAGACACTAAAAGGATCCGACGTCATTGGTAGATGAAGGAATACCACGCGACCAATCAGGAAAGAGTTCGAATGAAGTTGGTTCCTATTATCCAGGTATTCCTAAGCCTCTAAGACCTAAAAGCCAACGAACTTTCTTTGTACATACCTACAGAAAACCTCTTTCTTTAGAGTTACAAGTAGTTCGTTCTAACCACAATGGCAAGGTGTTGGATACCATAAATATACAGGGTGTTATAGAAGTTACATTTTCGATTCGAAATTGATTTCCCCATAGAACTATTCCGCTGAACTTCGGTCTTATACCAATCTTTTTGGAACACCCTGTATATAAGAATAAAAAGAGCCCCATACACGATGCTAGAAACCATATAGAAAAGAGGTACAATACTTTCTTAAACGCTTAACTATATACATACATATAAAGGTATATGGCCCGTATTTTATTATTGCCTCTAGTTCTTAAAATCCCAAGTTGGTCTGTGAGAGCTTTACTTTTCCTCAACACAACACAACACCTAAGAAAAGGTAGACATTTACACAAGGGAACCCAGCCCCATCAATCCATAAAACAGCGTGTCTAGAAGAAGTATATTAAATAGAAGTTACGATAGACACTCGGTTAATTTTGCAGTCCATCTAGGTCCTATTTAGTCTGTGTACTAAGCCTTTGACAGCGCCTCACCAGGCCTCCCTCGCTTTACCTCGAATCTATGACCTACCTACCTCACTCACTTCATGACAAGCTCCAGTTTCTAAGTTACCAGTGACAAACTTATGAAACATATCTTATGAACTTATGATAAAACCATCCTACCGGAAGTGAGTTAAACTAATTTTCAAATTAACTTCGGTGTTAATCAACTTTTAATAATTTATGTTAGGTGAGCGTCAGGGGAAGAAATCTACTAATTCCAGACGTCCCCCCAAAATGGCGTATAGGGGGTGTTAGCTTTAAATGTTATTAGTTTATATTCTAATTTATGGATGACGTATAAGTCTTTGTCTCTCCAAAACATTCCATGTATAGCTTTCTCGTTTTGCCTTTCATTCGTCGCTTAGCAAAAGTGGGTAATTATTTTGGCGTTATCCTGTTGGGAACATACGAGACCCCGATGGTATGAGAGGATCCACGCTTTTAACAGGCAAAAATGACTTGGAAATAATCCCTCAGCTCAGTAGAAAAAGTACTTAAAAAAATATTACAACACAAATCCCTCTTTTACTATAAAAAAAACGTTTCAAAGCCCTATCTGGTTTTTTTTTCTGAACAAGATACAAAACCCTTCAACATTGTTAATTTAGATACGTCATGCTCTCCTCCGTCATCCTAGAACATCGCAAACGCGAGATTTAATGTTTGTCGTTAAGGGACCAGGGGTACACGTTCAAAAACATGTTTTTGTCGACGAGGGAAAAATGTTTGTAAAATCGCGCGCCGAGTATTTGAGTGTACAGTTCCGAGGGATCGGTCACTTCTCCCTCTTCTATTCAATGGAGTAAAAGAAATAAACTACAGTTTTGTTGCGCGCGTGCACTTGAGAAAAGGCGCGCCGAAACATTCGTGTTGCGCGAGATGCGAGTACGTGTACATAGTAAAGCGATTTTTCTTAAAAAAAAACAAGTCGGGAAAACCAAAATATTACCTCTCCGTGTCGAGAAGATTATATAAACTTAAGTATCCAATGAAAACGTCGAACTTTTGCCCTCATCCTTTCCCGCGCTTTGCGCTTCCGCATTTCATCCTTACTCTCAACATTATCTTCCTCCATTTTACATACAAAAATCGAATACTCACAAAAAGGAGCGGCAAAAACCTGCTGGCTCTTTACAACCACTTAATTTGACTTAATATCCAACTTCCAAACACAAACATTTACTGGTAGATAAATTGACAACCTACAAGCAAAGAAAAATTCTCAAGAATGGCTCCCGCAAATTTAAAAGGTCTATTTTCAACTAGGTTTTTTTGAAATTTTTGGTCTAACTGTTATCTACACCTAGATGGTTTTCAGAGAAACAAACAAGGAGCATAAACACAATAATGGAAGCTTCAGCTTTATTTAAAACATATAAAACAATTATCATCTCTGCAAATAGCTTACACATGTCTTTTTTACCAATGCCTAACCGTTTGGATTTTTCTAAAGCAATCTCAGCACCAAAAAATATATTTTGATACAAAATAAATGTTTTATATTCTTATTAAGAATAAAACAAGAGGATAAAAAAGATCTGTCCTCTCGTAATTTTTTAAGCTTTTATCAAGATTACTCTATACAACAGTAACAAGGAGTATAAACCCATTAGTGGAAGCAGTATTTTTTTTCCGAAACAATCTCGCTTATGTTTATCCTCTCTAGGCTTCGCTAAATACGTATTTCTCTTACGTAAAATATTAATAGACAGGCAAGGATTCATACCATTAAAGAAGGAGAGCAATATTATCCATATTTTTATTTCATATACAGAGAAAAGAAATTATTATGTTTCTGAGAGGAGCTTCCCATTTTTGTTGTTGTTTTGAAAAATATATCGCAATGCACGGGCCTTAATAGATATAGGAGGCAATGAATGAAATATATCACAATGCACGGGCCTTGATAGATATAGGAGGCAATGAAGGAAATATATCGCATGCACGGGCCTTGGTAGATATAGGAGGCAATGATAATCTCTCTCTTTGCACGAGAGGTTTATCTTTAATATTTAAATAAATATAATTATTTTTAATTATTTTAATCTTCAATAATTAACATTAATAATAGTTAAATCGTTTAAAATAAAGTTATACCTATTATCATCTCAAACTTTGCTAATATTGACGTTTAAATTGAAGGGTACCCCTCTTGCCCGCTTTTTTCAAATTTGGGGTATATATACGATTCGTTTCCATTATAATAGTAAGGAAAAAGCGCAATTGCGAAAACCTTTGGTGGAGATCCCATCTTAGGGAGGCTAGACGTTTCTCGTAACCCTAGCTGATCGCCGCGTATATCCTAAAACCAAACGATGATAATGGAGTAGAAGCCAATGATATAGATTGGTGTCTATGTGGAATAGACTTTGTGGATGGTGGTGTTAGAAGCCAGTGTAAGTGCAGACTGGTGTCAATGTGGGATTGACAAAGAATAGAAGATGGTGGTGGTGTAAACCAGAAAAGTACCAGACCGGTGTTCATATGGGATGGACGAAGACCAAACATGGTGGTGTGAGAACTCAAGTATAGATTAGCCAAAGGAGAGAAATACAATTTTCCAAATTTCTGTGAACTGTCAATGCGGTCCGGAAATTGGGAACACGTTTGCTCCGATACGCAAACTGCGAACGCGGTCACGTGGGTGTAACAACGGACAGACAGACACACAGACAGACACACACACACACACACACACACACAGACAGACCCGGCCGTTACAGAACCTCTCCTGGACCACGTCACACGGAGAGGTAAAAACGCGATTTCAGCACGAGACCCAAAAATCCCGCCTTTTTCTAATAGCTTTTCAAAACCCGTTTTCTTTCGTTTGCCGCCTAAAAACAATTCTTTAAGACGTTTCTCCAAACCCAAACAACGCATTCCCTATAGCTAAGCCTAACCCTATTAAAAAGGAAGCTGCGTATGTACCAATGGTCCTGAAGCAAACTTCGATTGTTTTCTATACTACAAAAATTTTACTATTCAAAATAAAGGTAACGTATATTTTTCTCATCTTAGTATGCATAATTTATTCCATTTGGAGAACATGCCTATATTTTCAAAGGTCACCCATCGTTTATAGATTTTTGGTTCAGAGAGAAAGACGAACAAAATTGGGTCGAGTCGCTTAAAAAAGATGACAAATATCGAAAAGAAATGAAAGGAAAAATAAAATAAAATGAAAAACCTAAGGCTGATGGTTTTTTGGTCTACCGAGTTAAGAATTGGGTCTATAAATCAAAAGACGAAAGATATGACCGAGGACTAACAGACCGAGAAGATCTTGGCGTACATCTTGTAAAGCGACTTAATTTAACGCTAAAAACGCTTGTCACAATATTAACTAGACTCATTTATCAAACGAGAAGAAGCTCGGTTTCACGCCACGTGCCAAATTAAGGAATAAAGCGGGAAAATCCTTTCAGTGTGTGTGTGTGATCGCGCGCGCTAATTGTCTTTTAGCCAACGGTATCTAACGACAAACTTTGGGACGTCACAACTCATCTAATTTAAGTACTAACAGAAGTGGTATGATACTAGAAGTATTGAGCTAACCAAATTCTTCACTCGGCATTAGTGAAAAGACTTGATATAACACAAACGGTTGGCCCTCTAGTGGCGGTTTCAGAATTTTTCCCTCCAAAACGTGAGACGCTCGCGGTGGTAGACGGCCGAACTAGATTCAAGGAGCCGGGTCCGTGTTCTGCGGCTTTAGGTTGAGGGGAAGGGGCTGGGAAATGTTTTTGGAACTCGACCAATTTTTCTCTCTCTAGTTTTAGCGCGTGGCAAGCGGCATAAAATCCTCAAATTTGTTCACTAGTGCCAGGATCTATTACCAATGCTAGAGCCCTTCACTTCTAGTCTCATACCACTTCTGGTACTAAGTATAAACGTCTTAAGGGTGTGATATAATGAATTGTTACGCATCTAACGGCATCATAAAAACAACTATTCTGACTATGGTTTGTTAAATTACATTTGCAACAACGTTAAATCTTAGTAGGATTAATGTATGGCGCAATTTTAACATTTATAAAACGAGAAAGGGAAACTAAAGCTAGAGAAGAGGGAGGGGGGAAGGATGGGGGCGTGGAGCGATGAATACGCCAGCTAGCGGTGATGGAGAGAAATTACGGAGGAAGGGAATATTCTTCCTCTTTTGGGAAGTAGAAGATCTCGGCATCTCTAGCTAGGCAGTTGGGAAGTAAAGTGTAGTCGCGAGTCATCTCGGTGGAGCCCACGCTCTTCCTTTACAAGGAATACAATTTGTGGAGACATATTCGAAACAGGATAGGAAAAAGTCTTACCAACAATATAAAAAGAGGAAGCGTGTAAGGAAGCAAGGCGTCTCGGGTAAGAGACCATTTCTGATAACTTGCATGTCAACAATCTTTTCAATTTTCCTCCGCGCAGTTAGAATGATCTCACACTTCAATTTGCTTAAAAGCACCACGCTAGATATTCCATTCTTACAATTGAACTTTTTTTTCATTTATTTACATCCATATTCTTCGTTGATAATATGTATTTTTTAATTTAAATTTTAATTGGGGTGGGGTCAATCTCAAAAATAAATTGGGGACTTTTAAAGATAAAAAGTAGGGTAGGTAAAATAGGGACCAAAATTTTGAAAGTAAGAATTAACCAAAAAGGGCGGGCTGAACTGGTAAAACAAAATGACATCTTTAATGCATAAATATGTCTTAAAATGACAAGTTTTTAAGTGTTAAGTGAAGTTAAGAACATTACATAACTCTTTTTTTTCGAGTTTTCAACAAAATAACAAGTTATTTCGGACTTTTACTGATATTTTGGTTTAGACTGACAAAGAGTTCTCGTTTTTATTATTATTCTAGATAACTTTCCATGATTAACTACTAAATAAATGCCTTTTTTTCTTCGGTTTTTTTTTGAAAATAGTGCGATTTAAGGACCAAATACCGATTTCAAGGTAGATTAAGGACCTTGTAGAAAAATAGGGACTTTTTGGGACCAGGTGGAGGACCTGCAAAGGTTATAATGTTGTTTCTCAGCTATGACATGACCAATTGCGATAATTCTTATTTTAACTTAAGACATCTCAAAGCTTCTTATGTCGTAAATGAACCAAATATAAAAAAATCTTTTGAGGTCTAATATATTTGAAGTTAAAGGTCACTATTTCTATGTCGAAATTAAATTAACATACAGTATAACTTTATAATAACGCGCTATTCGCCTACAGAGCTGTTTACCACGTCACAGAGGCGATCTCACGGAAAAGCAAACTTCCAGGGGATTTCACTCCCACGTTAAACCTACGAGCCCCTGTAAAAATGTTTCACCTTTCAATACACTAAAATTAAAGGGTGAAGCCACTCATCAGGGGTTATTGCGTCGCTGTACAAGAATCTATGACGTTTCACCTACGTTTTCACTTCATGACAAGCTCTCAGTAACCAGAGACAAACTTATGGGACATATCTTATGAACTTATGCTATTAACCCTATGGCCTGAAAACAAAACGTAAAGAAAAAACACCGCTTTAAAAATCCCAGATACTTTTTAAAAGTATGCGGCTATCTTTCCGCATAATCGAATACTGCCAGAAGCAGAGAGAGAGAGAGAGAACCACCATTAGAAATATGGTATCAGAAAGATACGTTCCAAAATCCATCATAAAAACCATAAATTTTATCACAAACTTGTCAAAACTAAAAAAAATAAATTTTCAAACCCAAAAACTGATAAAAACTTACATTTTCACACAGGGCTACCAATATCATAGTCACTTAGCACATTAACCTACGTGTCTATCGAGTATATCAGCCTAGAAAACCCTAGCAGAAATAAACATGGGATATTTGAGGGAACAATGATTTCTAGCTGCATGGTTTTTAAATCGAGTTGCCATGAATAAATAAAATAGAAGGTGCCTTATCCTAGCATGCTACTGCTGCCAAGGCCCAACAGAACTCGGATAGTAAGTAGATGTAGAGGTATTTGATAAAGGGAATCTACAAGCCCCCATGCAAATATGATAAAAAAAGTGATTTCCTCGTCCATAATGGATTCGGACAAATGTTGGTCCATCTGAAATATTCGGTCGCTGACAAAAATGTCATTTTGATAAAATCTAGTTTCTCTTCCACCCCCCCTCCCCCAATAACCAGTTTAACGTCTCTATCTGAACAGAAAAAAGGCTTAGATAAACCTAAAGCGACGCTTATGGGCCTGCAGTAGATGGATGGTCATTCTTTAATAATAATAAAAAAAGGACAGTTGCCTGCAGTATCTAGGAAGCCATATTCTTTTCCCCTCTGGGTCTTAATGAGACCAAAAGGATGGAAAGCGGGAAAGGGGGGGTTGGCAGGGGGTGTCGCTATCGAAAAACAATCTGGGGGAAATAATAGTCCCGGGGGGAAAAGGGGTCAACCCCCAAATAACTTCTTACTCCTTTCTCAGATACACTATTGATGTTAGTTTAGTGATTTTTCTCCGGACAATACGTTGTTTTTTATCTCTTTCGACGTCTCTTTCACCATATAAGATGTTAGCCTTAGTTTTTGAGTGATATAATATAATAAAAACGTGTTCTTCCTCATCACGAGAGACCGTTGTATTCACTAAATTAATCACGTGACATTATTTTGTTATAGCGCGTGGAGTTTCAAAATACAAAAAACAAAGGGATTGTGGAAAGGTAAATTGAGTGTTGATTTTTTTGTATCGATTCTTCGACTAATTTTAAGACATATCTGCGTAATGAAACGTCCACGAAAAACCTCCCAATGATTTTAAAATTCAATTTGTTTGAGATTTTATAGATAATTTGGAATTTGCACCTCCGACCAATCGCGTAACTCCCTGCCTTCTTGTTAACTATTTTCCACGCACGAAACACAATTTCGTTAAAGCACATGAAATTTAATTTAAAACAAGGCTTAACGAGTATTTTAATTTATGCTCTATATATAGCAGCAATGGATATTTCTACTAGTACATATTCTAGTACAATATTCTAGGGGTGAATTGAATTAATTCGCCTATCTCTCGCTCTCACTCTATATGTTTGTATGTGAATAACAGAGGTACGCTTTTGGCTTCCGGAAATTGGTGGGCTAAGCCTTTGAAAATATATTTCCTGTTCCATTCAGAAGAAGGGCTATTTTAAAAGAATATCCGGAAGTCGGATTACGCGCCTTTACCAATACTAACCCTTTAAAGCCTGAGGACTATAGAGTTAGTGGAATAATATACTTTCACTGAAAAAGTCTATCTTTCCAAAGGAAGGTAAGAAGGTTGTACACTGTGTAGTAACAATTTCTTTTCGGATATAAGGATATAGCGTTGTTATTCTTGTACTATATGTTCAATTTAAGTTTGAACTAAAGCTTAAAGTTACTATATAGACAAATCCGTTAATTCCAAAAGATAAGCAAAAGTCACATGGGCGGGGATTGAGGTGACCTTCTTGGGTTATTTTCCTCTCGCAAAGAAGCACGTGTAGTGAACTGGGGTGAACTCCGTCTGGCGTTGTCTCTTGGCACCAGGGAAATAACCCAAGATGGCGACCTCCCACCCCTGTTTGTTGGTTTCTCTTCAAGTGATTAATGAAATTGTCTATAAGGATCAAAGGTTTACGTTGAAATAACATCCTAATCGGCTTCTCGCGTAGTACAATTTCAAAATGAAACAAAAACCATAGAGTGTGTTTTTCCCCTGGATACAACACTATATAATACAATATATACGATCGGAAATTAGAAATTAAGGGGTGTTCATTGTATCCAATTGCATTTGTCTCATTGACAATGTCCGGAGGACCGTATGTCCTTGAAAACACAATCGATCTGTACCTATTTTGGTATATACGATATATTCCCATCTAAGCGCATATATTTATTCAAAACTTGCGTATATTTTTAGCCCCCCCCCCCCCAAAAAAATATAATACAAAAGAAGAAAGAAATTTTAACGAGATTTTGATATGAGAATGTTTTTAGGTTAGGCTTAGCATATAAATCATGCAAAACCGGTTAGTAGGCGTGACCTATAAACCTTGGGATGGGGAAAATAAGCTAAAAAGTATATCCTAGATCGTGCATGCAGGCATGCAGGCAGCCCTTTGGGAAATTCCTTGGACTACCAATTTATTTAAATTTAGGTTGATTTTGTTTTATTTTCTTTTTCTCCTTATAAATATATGGGAAATCGATATAAGTTTATAACCCCTTGACCCTTTTGGATAAATCCTTCTTAGCTTAAATAATGCCCCCGTAATGGCCGTCGCTACCTGTTTTGAATTCGGAATGCGAAAGGAAATAGAGCGTAGAAGGATTAGAGTTCAATTCCGCGGAAATACAGCTCAAGGAGCTAGGCTTTGAAAGGGAACGTATCCAAGGCTTAGCAAGCTCCTTAATTAATTGGAAATAAACAGGTGCGTCGACACGATTAAATAGATCGTTAAAGAGAGTAACTCTCTCAATCGCAAACGATCTCCTCCTCTCCTTCTCTCTCTTCATTTCGCCAGCGATATCGACCGAGAGATTCTTCACTGCATTCCTATTCTAAATTCCTTTACCATATTTCCTATTGAATGCTTAATAAGTGCGTATCCCCTCGAAGATATTTATATTCCCTTTTATTAATATTGTAATTTGTAATTTTCACGTGAAAGAGAAAGAGAGATCACTATAGCGCAAGTTTGAATAAAGAGATGATAAAGCATTAGGCTTACACTTCTATAACGTTAATTGAATGATACAAATTAGAATTATTTAAAAAAAGAAAAAATTTACATTAATTAGAGGAGCATAGTATGATTCTGGAGAAGGATACTCTTATAGTGCTAACACGAAATGGTCCTTCCCATAGTACATTACCAGTCTGGGAAATAGCACGCTTAAATGTTTGAACCAGTTTATAATGGCTTGGACCAGTTTTTAAATTCAAGAAGCGGGGCTACTGGTCCTCGGGACCAGTTTATTAATTATAAATTTACAGGAAGCTAAGGATGCTGGGACGAGTTGATTTGTCGTAAGTGAGGGTACTGAGGCAACATTATAGCTACGGGGATTACCACTCCATCCCACTATCACCTTTAAGATGTCACTCCCGAATCAAACTTCCCTAACTAATCCACGGTTTTATAATCCAATTAAAATATATTATTTTTATTACAAACTTCGAATAAATTTCTAAGAATTATTAAAAAGTTTTCCTTGCAAAATTTTAAGCAAATCAGTCTCGAATTTTACTAAAATTAGTTGGGAACGTTGCTTTTAAAAGTGGGGAAAATCCCACGTAGTTTTAACTTTTAGAGGGCATAATCTAAGGAAGACCCCCGGGGGAAAATAACCAAAGCCCATAGCTGGTGGCTGGGCTGCCCTAATTAGAAGTAACGCGACGTCTTACTCGAATAACGTTCTTTGATGTTTGTCGCGCGCTCGGTGATAATTTCTCGTAGTTAAAAGCTTTCCCGGGCTCCTTAATATAATCTTTCCCGCCAATTTCCTAAACCTTTCAGGACGGTGAAAATATATGAACTTACAAAATGGGGTCATAAATTCTTTTAAGTTTTCGCGCGTTTGCAGTGTTACAAAAGCCCACCCCCCAGTTTCGCTTCAAAATTTATGAGATGTATGTACACTTCTCCCGCGCAAAATAAACAATACTCGTGCATCAAAACAAACAAATAAACAAAGAAACAAGGCGTACCCCCAAAACAAAGACGCAACAAAACGGTATGAAACTTATTTTACACTCACCAGTTATTTGGCTTCTTAAGACTTGGGATTGGTTAGAAAAATCACGTGACACAACGTGACCTATAGCTCTGGTTTTCCATATAAATATAATTGACATCTAAGATAAAATATATAGAAAATTGGATTTTTAATTAAACTACTCCTCTCTCTCTCTCTTTGAAAAAGATCAATTCATTGACAAAAAAAAATATGATGAAGTTGTCGAGAGAGAGAGAAAAAAAGATGATGCCCCGATAATGAGAGGACTTTAACCAACCCTGGAAAAAAATGTCCCCCAAAACATTCAACTCCATCTGTTTTCGATTGACCCTACCCTCCCTTTCTTCCTTCCATTAAAAATAAAAGTTGATCAATAAGAGGCCATATTCCCATAACTTGAAATTAAAAAAAAAATTGGTCCTAGTCTCCATGCACTTAAGTCAAGATGTTCTTTGAGGACCCACTCCTATCACGTTCAAAAGAAAAATGGGGTCGGACAACGTATAAGAATATTATATAAGAGTGATTGAAGTATTTAGAACTTTTGGAAAGTGTTCGACCTCTTTTTAATACGGTATATTGCGCGTGAAGTCAAAAGAAAAAGCGGGAAAACTTCGGCGCGTGAATTTTATAAATTTCTCGAGAGTAAAAATGCGCGCGCTGAAAGGGTGCTAGCTTTCTCGCACGTGGATAGACTCGTAATTTTTGGCGGGCTTTAATCTTCCTCAAAGTTTAGGAAAAAATTTTGATACGAGTCGTTAAGTAGAAAAAATGCAAACCCAGACGGTTTTTCCTGCCGCTCCATATTTTAATGCAAATTTACGCTCTGCGAAACGGATAAAATTTCCAGCTTGAACTGAAGATGATTTTCAAATTAGGCAAATCGCGTATCGATTTATTACGCCGTTAACCGCGATCATATTAATGGCCTGGTATTTATTTGACATTTCATTTTGAAATGGACACCTTAGCGAAATTGGAAGGCCGGAGCGGGGGTCAGGGGCATGGATGGACCCCAATAGAGAGAGAGAGGACACTAAGCTAAGAGATATATCTTTTACACAACACGTCTTGAAAGGGGACACAGAAGAAAAAAAAATGCAATACACTCGCCCCCCTAAGAAGAAAGAAAAAAAGAAGTTTGGGCCTTGGGCAGAACTCCAATAAAAATTGGGAAGCGCTTAGCAAAGAGGCCAAGATTCGCTTGGAAAAATGGGGATCAAGAGTAGGGGCATTTCAACTAAAGAGTGCAGTAAAAACAAGGCGAAACTGAGCTATTGTATCCATTACCGAGCTAGTGTACGGAAAAAAGGGGAGGTTGTCTAGAAGATTGTTTCGTTAGTTTTTCATTCGCTAGAATGCTTCAACGATCCATCCCTAAAAAAAATACAACTGGGACAAAACTTTACTTCTCCGATAAACTTTCAACATGGACCTTTTCGACTAAAATTGGATTGTTAGCTTTAACCTATACGGAGAAACATTTTTTTGAAGTCAAGAACGGCATGGCTCGCGTCATAAATCGAATTCGTCTATCAAAATTATTAAAACCTTGGCGCGCGCGTGAACATTTCTACCGATAGATCTAAGGGGTCGGATGGTTACCCGCATTTATATTATAATCGCTATATTAAATGAAGGAATAATGGAAAGTAACCCACACCCTTTTATTTTAGCACGTGAAATGTCATGCCACGAGACGAAATTAATCGAAAGGGCCATTATCTTTAGCCTTACTTAAACTGGAAGGTTAAAAAAGGTTAAAGGTCGTATATAGGAATTGCCATCCGCGATCCTTTGGGATAAACTGACCATTGTGAAAATGGGTCAGTGACGGTCTTGATTGATACATTACTATAAAGACCGCTTCATTTCCTAGATGGACTGAGTGAGAAAACTCTAGATAGAAAGCTCGCTACTTCATTCTATTCACGTTTAAGACAGATAAGTACCACACATGAATATACTCTCATTCGTCAAAGAATAACGTGAAATTACGTAAATAACTGATTCAAATCTTGGGAAAAAGTCAAATTACCATTCTGTTGATAATTTATTTTTCACGTGATGCTTTTGTTAAGTCTGCTATAAATTAAGGGGCATGTTCTTTGAGCGTTTTTGAGTCGAATATGTTCGGTAACATTTTGTCGTCTAGTGCACTAACGTCTCTAACTACAAGTTCTACAACCGACGAAGGAAGACAAAAAACTCCCAATGAAAAATCTTTCTTCATCCAATTCAAAGGAGGAATTCGTTAAAAGTATCTCTTTGGGGACTCGGGCCCCCACTTCGCCCTATAGAACCCAAGAATGTGTATGTTAATAAAAGGGGAACCCCTTTGCCGCCTAAAATCCGCGCCAAAACGTGACAAGACTACTGTATCAAAGACAATCTTATATTCATTCAGAGCGAGTTCCCGACGTTTTTCTTCCACACAACCCGCAAAGTTAGCTTTGGATCTTTCCCGCCAAAACCGCATAAGGGGGCCCGACCCCTAATGATCAAGGCAAATATTTTAAGGACAAATTTGCCGCCAGAAGAGACGCTCTGATAGAAGGGTATACCCTGCCTGTTCTTTGTTCTCTTTAATTCGTTAAATATACCAATAGTCCGCAATAGGGGATGGGTGCAATTCGTTTCCAAAATGGTTCATGAATGTAGCTGAGTTTCCTTTCAAATTCCATGAATTTTCCATGTTTTTCACTGACCCTTACCAACCCCGTAAACTTTTATAAACATCTTTTTTCTTTTTAAATTTTGCGGTTATTGATAAGCTGCAATATGAGTACGACCATAAGCGAATAATCCTCTTTAAGTATCCAGCATTTGATGCCCTTTGTTTAGGTCCGCGCTTAAGAGAAACTGGGCGCCAAAAATACCAGCGAGATTTTCTGACTTTCTTGGGTGAATTTTTAGTTTAGAGTTCACGGCGGTATCATTTAATACCAGGTTGGGGTGAGACGGATTATAGACTGCAGGGAAGGGGGGGGGGACAGATTATAGTCCTCTTTAGATGCCATTCAAACACAGCAACTTAACGGTACATTACAAATTTATGGTATATCCCCCCCCCCCCAAACAACAAAAAGAAAGAATAGAAAAAAACCGCCTTTATTTTCCAGAAGGCTGCGTTTTTCATTTTTATAATCAAATACTTATTAAATTATATCCAAGGTGAAAAAGCCTGGTCTGGCGCCCACGAAAAATAAGGCACACTCATCCATAAGTATTCGCGTTTAATAAATTAATAAAACTCAAGGTAACCCAAACATAATAACATTTCCCAAGTCCCGTATTAACTTCATTAACGCAGACAAGACGTACACCGTTACATTATGAAGATAGTAACGTATTAATACACGGAAAGTACTCTTCTAGTTGGACCATGGCCCTTTGGGGATTAACGCTGCAAACTCTTGGTCAATTTTTCACCCTTAGTTTATTCTACGAAATACGTTAAAATTGCTGGGAATATAGCTTTAATACCGGAGTAAATTCCGGTTGAAACGCGAGCAAATTTAATCAAAAGAAAAAAAAAGTTTTCTTATCGCACGAGCATACCTTCCTACTAAACATTTTTCCTTGTCAGAAGTAAATTAAACACCGAAGTTTACCACTGAAATTAAATATTCTTAACCTAACCTAAACTAACTCCGTTTAAGAAGCAATTAAACCAAGAAAGTAGTCCCAAAAAAATAAATAAATAATAAATAAAAATTGGGCAAAATATATAGTGCCCAATTTTTTCAACGAAATAAAAGAAAATAGAAAATTTCTAAATAAAATGTTTGCCAAAAAAAATATATTAAAAATTCAAATGCTATTTCTAAAGGGAGATTTTCAAAGAAAATAAAACTTTTTGGCGTAAAATTCACGTTCAGGAGAGAGAGAGAGAGAGAGAGAGAGAGAGAGAGATGGGGGAGGGTGTTGTGTTTGCGTTTAAGCTGGCTTATAAATGCAGCCCCCCCCCACCACCCAATCCCGCCATTTCTATTTAATGCATAAAACATAAAGCCGATAGGTAAAGCGCGTTGGAAGGATGCTGCCACCAGGTGGGGTGCAGGAACCCCTCTTGCCAAAAATGAAATAAGAGGGTACGGCTAACTGCAATAGCACGATCGTCCAATCCTTAGACGAGGGGACAGTCACTCTCAAATTACCTGTACTTTTTAACCGAAGCCTATAAGAATTATTGAAATTGAAATACGGTTAACCGGATCATATTAGGAGGAAAATATAACAAATAAATGAAAAAGAAAAGCCGCGAGGACTCCCAGAATGCCTTGCCAAAGCAGGAAGCTTCAACTCTACAACCTCTTTGCTTACACGGGCACCTAGGGTAGAATTTAACTCCGAAAGTTTCATAGAAATTTTATACCCAGTTACTAACCCCTCGGGCTCAACGTTCTAACCAACTATACGACCTAATCAGAAAATTCCCAAGG
The DNA here is from genome assembly GCF_054372755.1 of Phalangium opilio. Lineage (NCBI taxonomy): Eukaryota > Metazoa > Arthropoda > Arachnida > Opiliones > Phalangiidae > Phalangium > Phalangium opilio. The sequence continues at coordinate 2,134,286 of NW_028324189.1, forward strand.
CTTACAAAAATTTAAGGCAAACACTGTCGAGTCGGTGCAGTGCCAAAGGGGGGGGGGGAAGAAAGCCTGACTAACCTTACAGATAAAACTAAGGCAAACAGAAAAAGAAAAAAAATGACGCAATCGCCTTGAAAGAATCAAAATCTTTTAAGTCAACATTTTGCCTTCGATGAACCATGAAAAAAATATATCAAATTTTAGTGTATAAAAGTATAGGCTCTTTTTCTTTGCCATGTAGTATCCATACTCATGTATAAAGACTATTTTCTTTTTTATGGCATTTAACATTAGGTAGTCCTACGCCCCTGTTTCTACAATATCATACAAGTACGCTTGAACAACACTATCTATCCTTTATAAAGTTGGTTAAAGGCCCCTTCAGACTGAAGTAAAATCTTTCGTTCCCGTCGGTCGTCAAGTTAATTTCGTTTCTCTCGCGTCGGTACGTTCATTTCCCTGTTCAGATGTCAGAGCAGACGACAAGTATCCTAAAACGTATCATATATCGTCTGCTAAAACGTACCTCACTCGATCACGCGTCAGTAAGGCGTGATCCAGTGAGCTATAGCTAAAGAAAAGGCGGTAAGGAAGTGGTGCTGGTGCCATCTCAACACTGCGCCAAGAAATTGAACAATTTTCAAAATTAAACCAGCAACGAATCTTTTACGTAGGCATTGACACGTGTCTTATTATGTGAGCAAAGCGACTTCACCAAACGTGAACGTTGTCTGAATGGGCCTTAAGTCGTGGGCAAAGAAACTTCAAAAAATATAAAAACGCGATGAGATATTTTAGGATTGGTAATATTAAGTTCAAACAAGAAACTTTGGAACTCATTTTCATCACTAGCCGATTTTTAAAGAGTGAAAATAAAAAACTTAACGCAAATATATCTTAACTTCGCGTTAATAAACTTTTGTTTTAAACAAACGGGCCTTGCCAAGAATTATGTTACCTATTTTTTCTCCTTTACAATCGGTGCGAGTAATAAAAATATACGAACAATGAAAGAATAAACCTGAAACAATATGGGAGAGAATAAAAATGCGGTAGACCAAAAATAGGCCAATGTTAGTCTTTTTCCCCCTCAAATGGATGTATCTTTAAGCACGAACTATTTTAAGAATGGTTACTGGCCAACCGATCTTCCGCGTCATTATCCAGATGGAAAAAAGTGGATACTTCACCCCATTCCCTGCAGAGAGTTCATCTTAAAAAAAAAGAGAAAGAAATAGTCTGTCCTGGATAAAAACGAGATCTGTTGTCACGAAAAAGACTAAGTATTGTCGCCAGTCAACCTTGTAAAACCATCTTAATGTTGCTGATTCTAAAGGAAAGGTAAACCTAGAATATATCATGGGGGTTCGCGGACCCAACCTTGAGTAACTCAACCAAAACCCACTAGTTCTAATGAAGCTGGCCCCTATAGTGTTGGTGAAATTATTGGGTCACATCACGGCTTGCTATTCCATGGGTTTACTGTATTTATCGACGTCATACAGGTGCGTTCAGTGTACGTACCTAAGAGATGTTATCTAAGAGTAAGTATGACTGGTGTTACTCGAGTTGGTTAGCCGTACGTAAACACGATTACCAGTTTTCGAAAGCGCGAAACAGTAAAAATAAGCTTTGAAGAATTTTATTACAAATTATATATTATGCAGTCTGTCAAATTCGCTAAAGAACTGCAATCTTTCCAATATTAATTTTAATAAAAACCACAAAAAAACCCTCTAAGCTCTAGGTTAGCGCTTTCCCTTCACAAAGAACATCTCCATCCCCAACAAAAAAAAAGAGAGCTATGAACAATTATTAAAAATTGGGATACTCCTTGAGTCCTTAGCCAAGTACTTTCCAAAACATTACATTTTCGGTCGAGTATGGTAATGAAGCTTGAAGAGAACAAATAATTGTCCGACCTCCCCAAGTCCCCTGTGTTTTGTAGAATGTTGGGAACTTTGGATGAGGATCGAGTCGTTTGATTCTTTCTCATCATTTCTCCTTCATCATTTTATCCGGGCCAGTATTCCCCAAAGAGGCAGCAGGGTCGACCCTCATGGCCATCGTTCCCTTGAAGCGGAAACGAGTCCCACACGCTTGATCGCGTCATATCCGTTTAGTAAACCCCAATCCCCTAGTGAGAGGATAGAACAACATTTAAAACGTATCTCCTATCTGCTTTTTACTCTCTTTTAGCTATCACTACAGATATAAGTAACATATAAACAATAAGTATTCAAACAAAAGTTCCTTTTTAAGTTAAGTTCTGGATGGTACGTGTACTTTTCGCGTTTAACAAAATGTCTCCTATTTTGAGCGAAAGAAATGTGTGAGCCTTTAAGAGGTCAAAGTTCACTACTATTAATATAGTCCAGAGGAATTGTAATGGAGCATAGGGGGGGTTCGTTTATAGCTGGAATAGGCACCCTTTTGACCATCTGACCGGGAACAAAAAGGGATTCAAAGGGGTAAGCTTACTAAACACGAGGTGTTGGACACTTTAGATTCTAATTCAATTTATCCATTTCAAAAGCGATGTGTTGTTTTTATTATACAGGGTCTTTCTGATAAGTTAACCATAAATTAATTGGGGGAGTCCATATCGCCGGAAATAAATGTTGTAGAACGCATGCGCATGTTCTTTGGTGCACTTTCAACTCTGTTTGAATCTAAGAACACACCTTTCAATTTATGGCAGACTTTTCAGAAAAACTGTTTATAAAATATTAATATTTTCTGAGTTGATTTTATTTTTTAATATCTTGGAGAAGAAAAAAAAAAATTTCTATGAAGATGGGAAAGTGTCCTTCCACTCGAGAAAGAAAAGAAGATGAGGTCGGTGAAGATGACTTTTTTTGGGGTTTTTTTCTAGGATGAGCCAAACAAACAAATAAAGAAAAAAAAGTCCACCTAGTTTTTTTTTTCTCCATAAAATGAGAAAGAGAGAATAGACAGAGACAGAGAGATAGGGGAGTGGTCTAAGCGAGGGGCTAATCACTTTCAGATTCTAGGATATGGGTTACGATTAATAATTATGTCACTGACAAGGTGGGTATGGCTTATGGTAAAGCTTCAAGAAATGAATTTAGTATATCGCTTAGGCAGAGTGAATATACCCTCGGCAAAAACTTTTCTTTAGATCTATTTGGGTCGAAGAATAAGAACGAGAACTGAAACTAAAACCAAAAGAAAAACTATGGAAGAATACCGCTTAACCCATATATATATAAAAACAAGCACATTTTCACGAAAAGTTTTAAAAGTATCGTGAAAAATCCTTACAAATAAAATCATCCACATTCTTAAAGAATATTACAACTGCGTAACATCGAAAGTGTCGAAAAAACCAACTACTATTCCAACAAACATTCGAAAAGACCAACTACTATTCTAACAAACCATCGAAACGACCAACTACTATTCTAGCAAACCATCGAAAAGACCAACTACTATTCTAGCAAACCATCGAAAAGACCAACTACTATTCTAACAAACCATCGAAAACACCAACTACTATTCCAACAAACCACCTAAAAACCATAACTTGGATCATATTAGCATTTCAATCGAGTAGTAGTAGCTCTAGTTGCCAACGGGATTCTATCTTCTTTTTTTTTGCATCTGATAAAACAAAACAATAGAAGAGCTTGGTGGGGAAAGGTCTTAGCCATAATTTGATTGGATAGCTTGCACCTGCGGTAACCGCGCGCCGAAAGAACGGCCAATATGCATAAATCCCATGCGAGAAAAAACCCGTATTAAACGGAGAATCGCGAATAACCACCGCGTAATCCAAAGAAGAAAAGATTGGGGGAAAAAACCAGCTGATGCTTGGGCAAGATAGAAAGATTGTTAAAAGGATTTACAAACTAACGTCTATAGAACTTTACAGCGTAGCCAAAGGCTAAGGAGATACAATCTTTAACGTAGAAGTTTGGACAAGAAATACTGTTGGGGCTTAATAATAATATAAAAAAAGTCTCGCGCAGAGCATCATCACGAGCGCGGCTCTGATGTATTAAAATCTCCCATTTCTTTATAGGCCTTGGTAACAATGACCACTGTCACGTGACGCGTACGTAGATCGCGTTACGTACAGTCGAATAAGCATTTATTTTTATATCCCCAGGGCCAGGGTAAAGGGAGGGAGGGGGCTAGGAAAAAACCCTACGTAAGAAATTTAGGCAATCACGAAGAAATCCGATGAGATATTGAGATTAAATTATCGCTGATTGGTTGTTAACCGAAGCCTAAATGAGATGTAATCCACGATCCAATAAGAAACAGGGAAATGTAAAGCCTTTGATGAGAGATGAAAAAAATGTACTTAAACTTTAATCTAGAGCAAAGTCATTATTCTAATGTTTCAATTCTTCCCTATTCTCCTTTAAAAAAAACCCCAAAAACCCCCCAAAATTATGCAAAAAAATATAATAAAGACGTTAAAAGAACAAACGAGGAAATGAATCTCATATTCATGTAAATTTAACGATATTTAATGATCGTGCAAAGGTTTAAAAAAAATTTCATTCCACTCGAATACTTTTTCTTAAGATTTTCTTTGAAACTCAAAGAGCAAAAAAATATTAATTATGTTAATGTGACTTTCTTGAATTTAATGGAAAAAGGGCGAGGAGACTTATTAGAATTAGGTTCCCGTTGCTATGGAAACACAACGCATTATGAGGAAAATGATTGAACCATCCTATGAATATGATAATTGAATAAAATTAATTTGGAGTTTTAAATAGTTTGACGAGAAATTCACATCGAAATGAAGACGGAAAATTCCTGGAATAGTTTCGTGTCGTAGTTTTAGTTTAGCTAAAAAGGAAAAAGAGGGACGATGCCTAAAGAATGCGATGAAAAGTACGAAAAAAAAAATAAATGAAAGAGAATATATAGGAAGCGACCGAGATTGGATCGAGGAATAAATTCCAAGGGGATTTCATGGACTAATTCGAAAGAGAGAGCTCTTCACTTTATTTCCAATCAATCGGTTAAAGCTACGAAATTCTATAAGCTATTTCTCCATTTCAATTGAGGTCTTACAGCTCTTGTTCTACAATAGATAAATGTTAAATCTTTGAGTATGTGATAAACACGTTTCTACTCTTTCCAACGATACTAAATAGATAGTTTTCATACATGGAGGATTCATACCATTTACACCAGGAGGCCGGGCTACCTGGAGGACAGAAATCCGTCTACATTTTGTCCTCCAGGTAGCCCGGTCTCCTGGTGTAAATGGTATGAATTCTTCATGTGTGAAAACTATCTATACTTGTCTTGGGGTTAGGCCTACGACAATCAGGGCTAGAATAATTAAGGAAAATGTTATCGTTGGTGTTATTATGGAGTGTTATAGGCCTACAACTCTGCTTCTAAAATACGTAGTATTTATACATATGGTAGCAGTTAGTGAGACGAAAAAATATTATCTAACTAGAAATTCTCCAGGGTATTCTGGGTTGCATCTCCCTCACTCCTCCATGCTTTAAATCTAAGAAAGTCGATCTTTGCTTGCTAGTTGCACATAGGGGCTGCAGGAAAAAAACTAAAACAATTCCGGTCTTACCAATGGAACCAACCGTCTTTTACGTTCGGAAGTGTATTACCCATTGGGGAAAAATCAGGGGAAGCTTTGGAGAAAGGGGGGGGGGATGAAATCCTCTTGGGTGACATGAATCAAAAATTCTACAAATCTTTAGCTCTCTCTCTCTATCCTTAAAGAGATGTCATTTGCCAGAAAATAAAGTATTCGCTTACAGCATTATTATTCAAAAGTGAAGGAGCTATATAGTATACAGGGTGTTTCTGAAAAGTTTGTCAGAAATTATGGGGCTGTATGTTTTAGCTCGATTTTGAGTCAAAAATGTAACTTTATTTTTGCCCTGAGGGTCACCGTTTTCGAGTTAAGATTGTCCAGAGTATTTTAGGGATGACCCCTTAAATTTAATTAAAAAACTGATTAAGGCAATGATTTCTAATTTAATTAATTAAGGGGTCATCCCTAAAACACTACTCAAATCATAACTCGAAAACAGTGTCCCTTGTGGCAAACAAAATGGAGATAGAAGTTACATTTTCGACTCAAAACCGATTTCCCAAAGAACACTAACCCATAATTTCTGACAGACCTATCAGAAACACCCTGTACACGACGGAACTTGACAAATGACAAAAGTAAAAGAGTAAAAGAGGGGGGAGAAACAATCATTTATATTCATTTTGTATCAAATCGTTTCCTATTTGTTGTAAAATGGAACGAAATATATAGCAATCGCGGGGTTTAAACCCATCACAACAGAAACATTTTTTGTAAGCAAATTCATATTTAAATTTCAACCTATTTTCATTTAATCATTTTAACCATTAATTTTCATTAAATTTAAATATTATCCTCATTAAAATTAGGTCTATTTTTCAAACTCAAACTAAAACTATAAATTTAAATTAGACGAATAATTGAATGACTCGCGCAACCCCCTTCTACCCCCCATAACTCCTTACTTCCAATAATTCCAGTAGAGAATCAAACACCACAGGGTTGGAAATAACCCAAGATGGCAGCCAAGCCACTGCATGAGCGTTTATTTCTCTGCAAAATATTTAATGTAATTGTCTATAGTAAATCTATCCATCCTCTTTTTTTTGGCGGGATACAAAACCATCAACGCTTGAACATAAAAGATTTGAATAAAAAAATCAAAATGCTAATAAATTTTCCATAATGCATTTCAGGAATCAGGAGCAGAACGAAAAAATCAAAGAAAATGAGACTAACTTCCAGCTCAATGATGACTTATTACAACGAAGGTAAATAAATGATATCCATTATGGAAAACTATTTCAAATTTAAATTTGATTTTCGTGCATATAGTAAATGTATAAGAAATACGGTTCAAGCTAGACAAGCTTACATACAAATTTACATAAAACCAATTCAGAGAGCGATTCTCCCTCAGGATCGCATCCAAAATATATTTTTCTCGTTACTATGATAATCTAGCAGACGATACTCTGCCCCTTCCCCCTAACCCCCCCCCCCCAAAGAAACAAGGAGTCACGTCAGACTCTTACTTTCGTTTCGGCCATGGCTTAAGAAAAGCTACAGTTAGGCTTATCTATCTTTATATAGTTTAATTTGTACCATTGTTTTAAGCCTATTTCTAGCCTAATCGAATACAATTGGAAAAGTAAAGATCCCCCTTTTCTTAGCGGTACAAATTCAAGTTGAAAAATATATATACGGGGATCTCTTTTTTTTTGCGGGGAAAGAAATGACAGTAATCCTTAAGAAAGGCGCACGCGAGACGAAAAGAAAAAATTCATATCATCTCGAGACTTCAATAAACAAGTATCGAATATCCGCTCGTGAAATCGAATTGAATATAAAGAATACTCCAGCTGAGATAAAGGAGGAGTTCATCCCATTTTGAGAATGCATTGAAATAAAGGCCTATCAATTGCCTAAAAATACTTGGGGACTCCAAGGGAACCTCGTAGTGATTACTGAGAAGTTATTTGGGCTTATAGCTTGACACCACCCCCTTTGGTGACTGCTATACCCAACCAAATGCTAAAACCACTATAGAACAATACTGAAAAAAAGTGAGGGGTCTAACACTATTCACAAATAATTTACAAGTATTTTTCTAAATAAGAAATATTTAAAAAAAAGTGGGGGAGGCAGGGAAAGTATCCGATACCTCAATGGGATAAAAAAAAAGACTAAAAATACATTCGCCAAGGCTTAAGAGATTTTTCGGAGCAGTCGTTTTTGAGAAGCCGCTGGATTTAAGCTGTAACTACACGGCCGTGCAGTTGTTGTTAGAAGGGAAGCTGGGGATAAGTTAGGCTATACCTGTACACTATTGTCTCCTGTCAATTTGGCGGGATTTACTCGCGTGGCGGGATATACCTTTGGCAGATGAGGGATTTTCCAACAAGAAAAAAACTTACTAACACTAAAAAAGGGTTTAAAGAAATAATAATAAAAACAAAAAACAATTGAACACAGTGGCGAATTCAGAGGACAATCTGGTTGGTCGTTTACCAAATGCCCATTCAGTCACAAGTAGGTTATCAGAAATGCCTTTCAAAGCTGCTGAATTGGTTAATGGCGATATGGAAGATTCGCTGGAAGGTGAAGTTATCACTTTGAAGAGACGAGCTGGGCTTCTTGGTGGAATAGCCCTAATTGTTGGAACCATGATAGGTAAGATTGCGTTGCAAATCAACCTACTATTAACTAATTCAGGCCGGCAATGTTATAAATATGGTAAATAATTTGGGACAGGAAGTGGAATTTTCGTCTCTCCAAAGGGAGTTCTGGAAAGAACCGGATCCGTCGGAAGTAGCTTCCTCGTTTGGGGAGGATGTGGAGTGCTTAGTCTATTCGGTAAGTGCACGCGCTAAAAATCTATCTACAGAGGGGTCGCCCACTTTACCTTAATTAATACTATATATACCCATATCGTATTGATTTTGTATTCGCGAGTGTCTAACCCCTTATAAAAATGCACGAGCATAAAGATTAAAGATATATAGATTGAAAATGGAGATTGAAGAGAATGTCAAAATGAATAATTTACTCACCAATGACGGTTTCGTGTCTTTATACATTTAAGGAGCCATGTGTTACGCGGAACTAGGAACGATGATAACTCGTTCGGGCGCCGAATACTCCTACTTCCTGGAAGCTTTCGGACCACTTCCGGCTTTCCTCTTTTCCTGGGTTTGCGTTCTCATTCTCAAACCATCCATGTTGGCCATTATTTCTCTTTCCTTGGCCGAATACGTCATCGAACCCTTGGCCAACGGATGTCCTCCAGATACTCTCGTAGTCAAGTTGATAAGCGCCATCACCATAAGTAAGTAATACCGAATCTTATCTCTGCAAGAAAACCATACAAATTATATCAAAATACAACCTTAATTTTTGTCTCGAAATTTGAAAAATTAAGCCTAATTCTTGTGTTCACGTGACTTTTGATCAAAATCCTAACTATACAGGGTGTTTCTGATAAGTGTGCCATAAATTAAGGGGGATGTTCTTTGGACCTACGATTTTGAGTCGAAAATTTAACTTCTATCTCCATTTTGCCCTAAAGGTTACTGTTTTCGAGTTAAGATTGATTATAGTATTTTACGTATGACCCCTTAAATTTAATTAAAAAACTAAAAGACAATGATTTCTAATTTAATTAAGGGGTCATCCCTAAAACACTCATTCAAATAATAACTCGAAAACAATGTTCCTTAGGGCAAACAAAATAGAGATAAAAGTTACGTTTTCTACTCAAAATCGTGCACTCAAAGAACACCCCCTTAATCAGAAACGCCCTGTATTTAAATTGATTCAAACTTTGACCTTTTCCAAAACTCCGAGGTATAAAGTATCTCTTCCCCCCCCCCTTAAATAACTCCAATTGAATTTATCCAAGTAATTACAGTAATTCTCACCCTTTATATTCGCGCCTTGAAAGTGTTATAATTAGGGCTATAGGGAAATATAATATCGCTGACTACAAACTATTTAACGACTAGTAGTATTACTATGGGAGGCAATGCGCACTTAGGGAGAGAGGAGGGAAGTTCGGGGGTCAGGAAAAGATAAAAGGAAAGGTTAGCTCTCTAAGCCTTTGTCTCTATTCAGGAAAGAGAGAGAGAGAGAGAGAAATGAGGTCATATCCTTTTAATTAGACTCTATTAATCGAATAGAGCCAAATGAGCCCCTAGGCTTTCTAAAATTACCCCTGAAAGGGTAATAACAAGCTATGCTATAGTCAACCGTATTCACTTATAACACAATTAAGAGGGTATACCTTTTTTAGATGCGATGGTAATTTAATTCTTGGAGGAGATAGGGATGGAGTTGAAACCCCCATACCTATAAAGTTACCTCTGTACCTATAGTACGGCACCGAAATCCCCCAGTATCCTCAGCGTTTAGGTTACAGTACGGAATCGTAAATGAGGCCCCCTGTGTCTTAAAAATAGAAGCTAGTTCTCGTACAAATACAATGGCGCTACGTGGCAGCACTTAACAATCGCCTATACCGAAGGATAGGGTCGTGCGCAAGGTACGCTGGGAGAGCTTCATTGCCTCAGGGCGCCCATTATCGTTTCCACTCCATTTTACCTCATTTCTCCCTGTATAATTCAACCTGTTTCGCATCTTCCCATTCTCACCAAAGACTGACCAATAGGAGGTGGGAGGGGGTCCAACCAGGGGACTTATAAATCACGTTTAAGGACCCCTCGTGCTTGGTCCTCGTTATAGCCAAGGCTTAAGTTCAGTTTGAATCTATAAATTAATGTCTGGGGTCATAAAAACACTAACAGAATAGTTTTGTTTGCAATTTGTGTTGCGTTTTTACGACTAAGTTTTCTCGTCCCTTCGTAGGTATTATTACGTTCATAAACTGCTATAGCGTGCCACTAGCCGCTAGAATACAGAATGTTTTTACATTGGCCAAAATACTGGCCATTGTTATTATTTGTGTTGGAGGATTGGTCAAAATCGCCCAAGGTTGGATATAAAATACATGAATATTAATGAAAAGAAATTAATATTTAATTGTGATTGATTTAAATTTAGGTCACACTTTATATTTATCGTCCGGTTTCAAAGGGTCATCTAGCTCTTTTTCGGATATGGCTACTGCGTTTTACAGCGCGCTTTGGGCCTATGACGGCTGGTAAGTAAATGCGCCATTTTGGTGAATCTAAGGGGGAGCTGTAGTCGTTTTTGTTCCTGAGAGTGCGCAGGAACGACATTGGATCAATCCCTTTGAATGTCCCGATACTTAGAACTTTCTCCCCTGAATTTACTAAAATTATAATAAATTTCCCTGAGTTTGCAATGAATTTTACTGACAAAATTATAATAAATTTCCTTGAATGTGTTGTGAACAATTTATTTTTCTGATATTTCCAGGTTTTTCAGGTTTGTATGAAACCTTAAGAATCATAACTTCTAAAATTAGTCAACTTCTAATGCAGTATAATTGCAAAATTATTCTTAATTCTAAATTAATTAAATTTGGGGATCTTAGTTGGACCGTTCCTAAGCTGACAACCATTATAAATCATAAAAAAGTTTTTTTTTCTCTTAACACTGTAAGTTTTTCCGGCCTGATTCCTTGAAGTTTTTTTTTTTTTGGCGCTAAGCCTTTTCCGCGCGCCTTAAGTCGACGTTAAGACGCAAAAAAAAAGATCCTTCCTTTTCTCGTGATCCCGTGCCACCCACACGCCCACCCAACTAAAAGCACGTGTGACGTCAGCGCGTGTCTTGAAAGAAACTTCCCCAATTAACTACGTTTTAATTAGAGTCATTCTGTCGTCGCTCGAGATAATGTCATTTCTCCCTCCACGAGATTTTACCATGACAACCAGTTACTTTACATTAAATTATAAAATAGAAACAAATGCACGGAAACTGCCTTTAATAGCGTTGTAAATTTAAGTTGAAATTGAGGTTGGCGGTTACCAAGGTAACGCAGTAAATAAAAAATAAATAAATAAATAAAAGAGAAAAGGCGGGGTTGGAGTTGGTAGTAGTGCAAATTACAAGTGGTTTAAAACAACTTTTATAAGAATACGAAAATATTAATTTTTAATCTCATTAAACTTTTAATTTTGAAAAGATACTTAAATTAAAGTCTGACTATTTAAATTATTAATTAAAATCAACTCATAAATTCAATTTGTTATAAATATCTTAACAAAAAACGCTTTCGAAGGAAGCCAACTTCCAGGAGGATCCATTTTACATGTTAATTCTATGAGCGCCTGTAGAAATGTTTACCCCTCAATACACCCGTGTTCAGGGAGAAGCTACCCAACAGGGGCTATGTTAATCCTACGGGATGAATTTTAAATGGAATTTCTTAACATTTATTTTAGGAATAATTTGAACTACGTAACTGAGGAATTGCAAAATCCCTTCGTGTAAGTTAAGTAATATATTTAAAATAATTTAATCTTAATTAACTTTAATTTCTTAAAATAGCAATCTCCCATTGTCAATTTTAATTGGAATCCCTTTGGTTTCGATTATTTACGTTTTGGTCAATGTCTCCTATATGACGGTCATGTCCCCTTCGGAATTAATGACGTCAGACGCGGTAGCCCTGGTCAGTAATTACGAATTTAAAGTGACTGTAAAACTAAAAATATTTATAAAAACAAATATTTGTCCCTATAGACATGGGCTTCTCGAGTACTTGGTGGAGCCTCATTCATTATTCCGGTTTCAGTGGCACTCTCGACATTAGGGGCCGGACAGGCGTCCACATTCTCGGGAGCAAGGTGAAGATAATTTATAGATCCTCCCAAATCAGTCACTCGGAGCCGGAGGAATAATTTCATATTGTCCCCTTAGGGTATCATTCGCGGCTGCGCGGGAAGGTCATCTATTGGATATCCTATCGTTTGTACACGTCAGGAAATTCACACCCGTTCCTTCATTAGTCTTCAATGTACGTATTATATTATCGGGGGGGGGGGGGGTTCTCTTTAATCAATACGGCATCCTCCCTTTGGATATTATTAATGATGTCAAAGAGATAGATGACACTACGCGCTCGAGCTATGATTCCCGCCACTTTACAAGAGGGCAAAGATAGTTATCGTATACCATTCATATAGAATTTCGTGTTTAACCTCTCAATTTTCATATAAGTTTCCGACCCCTCCATGCAGGCTGGTTTTCTTTTTTTTTGGTCTTTTAGGAGCTCGTGCATTTTCGCGCGAATAATAAATATCGAGAGGTTGGACAGTTATACCCTACCAGTCATAAAGTTCACTATCAAATTAATCAATTTCGGATATAAGTATCCGAACCCATTTGATTTAATTTGTTCTAGCGCGTGAATTTTGGAGAACGCGATCCGATAACAATATTGAGATATAGGTATTTGGTTGGTTTGATTCAGCTTTCAGGAATTCCCCCCTTTCCCCCCCCCCCATGAGACTCTTGAGAGGGCGACGCTTTCCCTCCAAAATTGCGGCAATATATTTTTCCCGCTATTTATCTTTTTCCCCATGCAGTTACAACGAGCTTTCAAAATTTTATCGGAATTATTTCGAAACGAGATAAAAAAAATATATTTTATTTATCGCCCATAAGTGGTTATCCCCTCGGAAAGCTTTTTGTCTGTAATACTAGAGCTATAGAAGAGAATAAAGAAAAAAGTAAGTAAAAAGAAAGTAAATTTGATTTTGACATCGTTGACTAAAAGAGAACACTTAATTAAACAAGAAAAGGCTTTTCAAAGGCGAGTCTCATTTTGTTAATTAAAGCAAGAGGGTAAAGAAGAAAATAATCGATGTTATTAGAGGGGAAAGAACGCGTCAACGACATTAACTTTTTAATTAAATAGCTCCCTTTTTCAAAATTAATGATTTTACTAGAAAAGAAAAACACTGAAAGAGAATGCGAGATTTCCTCCCCCCTCCCCCCGTTTAGTTATCGAGCATCTTTTAGGAGAGCAAATATTGATTAATTTTCCCAATATTTCAACCTCTGACCCCTAAAGGCTAAAAAGAGTCATTTTTGAGACTGATACTTAAAGAAAAATACAGGGTGTTTCTGATAAATTAAGAGGGATCAATGAATTAAGATTGAATTGTAATTAAATCTTTTTATTTATTTGATAGGGTGTGATTTCTCTGATCATGATCATTATGGGTAATATCTCGAGACTGGTGGACTTGTTTAGTTTTACGGCTTGGCTTTTCTATGGAGGCACCATGTTGGCTCTGATCGTAATGCGATGGACGAAACGGGATTGCCCGAGACCTTTTAAGGTATCACGATTCTTATCAGGCTGCCAAATACCCCCGAGTGTCTGTCTACGACAGTCGACATTCAATGAATAATCTATACAATATATTATAGAACCAAGGCTTAAGTGCAATATTATAGAACCAAGGCTTAAGTCCAATATTATAGAACCAAGGCTTAAGTTCAATATTATTATCGGGGCAATGAATAATAATCCTCTTTTCAAATCGATTTGTTCCATCGTTTTTTAAAGGGCAAGTTTCACCACGTTTATCTATGTATATTTTTGTCCAGGTTCCTTTAGTTATTCCAATCCTGGTTTTATGCGTCAGTGTCTATTTGGTGGTGGCGCCAATTGTAGAAAACCCGCAAGTCGAATATCTCTACGCCAGCGTCATTTTAGCGCTCGGACTCATTTTCTATTTCCCATTCGTTCATTATAAAGTTCAACTAGGATTTATGGGTAATTCCTATAATCCATTCGATAAGCCTAATTTTAAATTAGACCCTAATCTAATTCCGGGCATTTTTCACTTCAGAGGTGATAACGTTATTTTTCCAACTGCTATTCGAAGTAACGCCGACGCAGAACGTGCCGGACTGAAATCGAGACTCTTAAATTCACGCGCTAAACAATTTGGCGGGAAAATTAAAAATAATTCCGCGTGGATGGAAATAAGAAAAAAGAGGCGGGAGATAAATGTGACAGTCTGAACCGTCCGTTGATTGAACTTTCTCGTGAATCATGTCAAAAATACGCGCGAGCTCCCTCGAGCTGGCTGGCGGTCACGTGATTGGGTGGTTATAGGGTTCGATCTCTGTCGTTTAAGATTTATAAAGTGGAAATTTACTCCAATGGGATTTTCTCCTGTTTTATAATAACCTTATGATACTAGTACCATTAATACTATATATATATAGTCTCTACCCTTCCTCCTTCCAATATATTTCAACAAACAATTTTGTGATAACTTTGGTAAATAAAATATTCTATAAATAAATATAAAATTAATTTATTCATTGCGTCATTTTCAAATATTGGGTGTTTCAAATATTTTGTTAATAGGCTTAAACAAAAATTGTAGAAAAATAATATTTTAGAGGCTTGAAAATGACCAAATAATACAGCTTTTAAAAGCAAATTTCTTTATCGTTTCCAAGACACTCAAATACTATTTTTTTAAAGATAATTCTCGCGAGGGGAATGCACGTGTTTATCTTGAGGAATTTAATTTTAAAATTTCAAGATGAGAATGTAGCGCGTGTGGAAGGCGGGGACTTGACGATTTAAATGCCTCTTTAAATTTAAGCGTTTATATTGGTTTCAATAGATTCGCTTTCAAATTGAAACAATATTTTCTCTTTCTAAAAAATTTCGATAAAAGCGATAAAGATACCATGATACTTTGATCTCCTTCGAGGAAACAAAAGGCCTAACTCGAAAAATATTGGTACTTTGGTGACGGTAAGGATTTAAGAAGGGTGGGCCAAGTTGGGTTGAGACGAAATTCCTTTTCCGGACGTGGACATCAAATTAAGGTTAGTTTATTCAATTGTTTAAAGTTATTTATTTTTATTGTTGTTTTTCTCTTTCATTCTTCGCAAAGTCACGTGGGTGGGTCCTATTGCAATTTTTGGGGGAATAAACTATCTCTAAAATAATATTATATTTTATTTCTAAAATATTGAACATTCGGTCGAGAAGAACTACTTTCTTTTTATAATTTTGTATCCGTCCGCCTCAGCCATATTACAATTAAATCAAAATATAATTTCACAAAAGACGTAAGTTATTGCGTCATTATGATCTACTATATTTAAACCATACGTTAAATTATTAAAAGGATTAATTTATCTTGGCATTAATTAAAATTAGAACGTAATCAAATGGGGTTAAAATGTTAGCATATATTGCTCTAATTAAGTTTAAAATTTTGGCCGATGTCTTTTTTTCATTTATGTTTTTTTTCTATTCAGAGGGGGGGGGGTTAATAAAAATGAGACGAAATTAAATTATTAATGAAGTAATGAGGTTAATAAGTAAGGAGTCCTTAACCGGTTCTCCTTGTAACTCATCGATGGATTATGTAGCAATTAAATTATCACATCTATATTATTTTAAAGGTCGCGTTTGAATTTTCACCCCTCCAAAAATATAGAAATCAAAATCAAAATGTAATTATAAATTTAAAGCGAAAATAAGATATATTCGGTTTGAATTTCCTATCATTCCAATCGTGACCTTTTATCACACAGACTAAAAACAGCGCGTTTGACAAAAGTAATACACTAATTAAAAGTGCGACGCCTAATTAAAAATTACAAAACCCCTTTAAATACGCGCGAGATTTGTAGTTTAAAAACACGGGGAGATTGGAGAAACACGTGTTGAACCTGAGTACAGGGTGTTCAAAAAAAAGTGGTAGCATCGGAGTGCGGTGGAATCTTAGGGAGATTTTGAGTTGAAAAGTTATAATTGGAGTGTTTTACGGATGAGCCCTTAAATCTCACTAAGAAGAAAGGCAATGATTTCTAATTTAATTAAGGGGCCATCCCTAAAACACTTGAATGAATTGCAACCTTGTTTTACATATGACCCCTTAAATTTCACTAAGAAGAATGGAAATGATTTCTAATTTAATTAAGGGGCCATCCCTAAAACACTTGAATGAATTGCATCCTTGTTTTACATATGACCCCTTAAATTTAATTAAGAAACTGATTAAGACAATGATTTCTAATTTAATTAAGGGGCCATCCCTAAAACACTTGAATGAATTGCAACCTTGTTTTACATATGACCCCTTAAATTTAATTAAGAAACTGATTAAAGCTATGATTTCTAATTTAATTAAGGGGCCATCCCTAAAACACTTTGAATGAATTTCAACCTTATTTCAAAATCGACCATTTAACCCAACACCCTGTATAATAAAAATATTTCATATCGCCACGTGTGTGTGTGCGTGTGAACTGGCGCGTGACGTCACGTAAATCTCCCGCCATTTCAAATTAACACAAGGCGTAGTTTTTGCAAAACGAAATTATACGAATATCCCTTAACAAATGAATTAGCGCAAAACTTGTTTCTATCGTATTATTTCTGGAATATTTTTGCCGGGATTTCTTCTTGGCCCCCTTCCCAAAATGCCTTGCGCAATGGCGGCGGGGTGATTGCCGGGATAAGTATCTGACGGAGGGAGAAAGCTAGGGGAGGGGGAAGAGGGTTTGGATACCGGTGCTAACTAAGTCTTTGGTCTGGCCATACCAGTTGGAACCGGATTTTTCCTAATCAAAATTTTAACATTCTCGTATATCTGTCTTAAGTTTCGGCGTCGACGAGGTTTCGAGCCTAAAATACCAATACGGAATAATGAACAAGGATAACTTATAAGACAGTGAGGAAGAAAGGGGGGGGGTAATCGAGGTCTCCCCGGTTTGAGAGAGAAAAAAAATAAGGGAGTGGGACCAAAGTCCACCCAAAATAGCTATTTAACAAACATAAAAATCAAAGTCAATGATTCCCTTTAAATAAATTACACACTATAAAGATTATTTCTATTAAAAGAGAGATTTCGTTTAACGAAGACAGAACTACTAAATATACTCGGTGAGTTTGAACTATCACAAATTTGAACTTCATTTTTTTTTTTTTTCAAATTCCTTCAATTTTGAAATATTTTCAAGTGTGCTTGCTGATAGTTGATAGTTGAACTATGACTGTGTAGTTTTTTTAATATTGACTTATTTTTAATTATTGTCAAAATAGAGGTTAATTGTTAGGCTAATTCTAGAGATTTGCTATCTGTTTCTAATTTAAGGATGCAAATAATATAAATTTCCATTTGATATTCACGTGCAGCTGGGGTTTTGGCGGGAAATTGGAAATTGATATTAACGCGCGTGCATTTGCAATTATTTGTTTTGGGCGGGAAATTACGATTTACGCGCGCTGGTGCACGTGCTGGTGGTGGCGGGAAAATTAGATTCACGTGCGAGGAATTATTGGCGGTAAAAACTGCACGTGCTAAAATAACCTCGTAACGATGAAAATTTTTGGTTTCCGTTAATAGGCCAAAGTCAACTCGAAACGGGAGAGAGACAGACTTCCCTAAGGCCATATAAACAGAGATTATTTTCTTAGAGGTCATCTACTCTCTTATATACGTAATCCCTGGGCGAAACCTTCAAAATGCATAGAGGAAGGCGGGAAATACGGGTCACGTGGTACTAAAAAAGGCGGGCGGGTATAGACCTAAAGAAAATTCTATACTATAGAAACATTTTCTTTCCGAAAACACAAGACAATCTTTAAACATAGACTGAAAGACAACAATTATTATAAGCTCGTGGTTTTTGACTTTTGGCCTCAATTGTAAAATTAATATTGCAGGATTGCTGTTACCCAAAATTGCCATCATGGATTAATTGCGACAATAAGCAATAAGAGAACCGTCAGTGCCTGTGATAAAATATTGGACACAATTTTTTTTCTTAAGAGAAAGTTCCTAACTAAATTCATCCCATCGAATTAATATTTGAAAATTAAAAAAAAATTTGAAAATGACCAAATACGGCAGCGTATCACGTAAGTACTTAATTTTGTTATTATAATTAATTGCAATCATAATACAAGATTAATACGTAGTTTTCAAACAAGGAGGATAGAAACCAATTTACACCAGGAGCCCAGGCTATACTTACTACAGCATTTGTTTACCTATTAGCCTGACATCCTGGTACCAGTAAATGGTATCAATACTCCCAAGTTTGAAAACTACGTATTCCAAACTTAAATTTTGTGGTCAAACTAATAATTGGGGGAGGCGGCCCAATTTCGAAGCTAATATGTCAAATAACAGGGACTCAAAATCCCAAATTATAATTCGGACTTTAAGAGCACGTTTGGCCAGAAATTCGCCGCCTCATAACAAACGAAACGGGGAAAGGGGTTGCGTTGGCTTTGGGATTTTCCGGGGCGTTTTAATTAAAATCTATAGATTTCCTGTTTTGGTTGGGTTGGGTATATGAAGAATTCATAATCTAATCTAATCTGACGATCGGTTTCGTTCGACAAACTTCAAACGTCAAGTATAAATAAATACGCTGGTCAGGAAACCAACGAGTACAGGGTGTTACTGATAAGTCTGCCATGAACAAGTGTTACGACTATTTCCTCGTTTTAAGGGACAATCAATGTTTGGGAACCCATATCAATTAAGTAACTAAATGTTGTTGTTCTTTGACGTGCACTTTCAACTCAGACTGACCCAAAAAACAAATGGCAGACTTATTACTTAGAAACACTCTGTTCCTCATATATTGCAGCCTGTATAATAGAGGGGTCGGATAACTACCTAAAAATATAAAAATTATGCGTATCACCTCCCCATATTAACAACAAATAAAAAAAATTAAATGGTTAATTAATTTTGAGCTAATATTTAGTCTGGTTTTCATAGCTATTATTTATTTTTTCCATAACATACTTTGTGTACATAACTGCAGTTAAAAGACAAAGAAAAATTTCCCATCCAAACTGACAAACTCAAAAAAAAAGTACCGGTAGTTTCATAAAAAAATACATATATATCGATAATAAACAATTGAAAAACATCATCATATATTTTAAAACAACAGGTATACCCATAACTTCATAATAAAAACAATGATATCACCTGACAGTGGATGAGTTATTATATACCACCTTTTTTAAAGTCACGTGAAACTTTACCCTCCCCCCTCCACATTTACACCTACACGTGAAACTTTACCCTCCCCCCTCCACATTTACACCTACACGTGAAACTATACCCTCCCTTTCCACATTCACACCTACTCGTTTCACTTCCACGTGAAACTATACCCTCCCCCTCCACATTTACACTTTCACGTGAAACTACACCCTCCCCCTCCACATTTACACCTACACCTACACTTTCACGTGAAAACAAAAATGAAAGCATGTTGTCAAATAAAAAAAAGGCGATAAAGGATAGAAGCCAAGTTTGTGTCGAGTTCTCCCAACATCGATTCAGTTCTTACGTAAAAAAAATGTATATATCCTTTGCTATAGAAACATTCCCTTTCCCCCGCTATATAGCGCGTGTGTCAGCAGCTACTAGTGGTGGCGGGAATAGTCGGCTTCTAGTTGTGAACGAGAGAAAACGTACATTGGGTCGAGGAGGAAGTCCCGAAATTCAAGAGTGAGTTACTCTCTCCGTTCTCTGCTCTCTCCTTTTCTCTAAATTTAGAAGCTCATTGCACCCACGCACGCTTCCTGGATTAGTAAGCCAAAATTAAATAGAATATAAACTAATTTTAGGCGGGAAAAAATTATATAACGTTGTTATATAACGAAATTAAGCCTTTGGCGGGAAAAAAATATTAAACCTAACGAAAGAGCGCGTGCACACGCGGTTTTATGTTTTATAGACCGGTTTGTTTTTAGACACGTGGCCTTTTAAATACAGGTTGGTTCGATACTTCAATGTGGACGAATGCGATCCTACAGTTTAAATGTACCTAATATTGGGTTATAAAAGGTTTTTAACAATATTTTAATGCAACAGCGTAGTATAGCGTTTTTGTTGTTGTTTTACCAATCTTGTTAAAACTGCATGATGCAATAATACATATGGCATTACGAACTAACCTAGATAATAGCGATGTTAAACGTACCGTGTACGGTGGTTACGCCTAGCTGAAAACATGATAACCAGTTTAAATGAATGGCGTATTGACTTCGTCTTTATATGAAATAAATAAATATATAAATAATAATTAAATTCCATATTGCATACGCCATTTTAATTTGCATATTTGTCAACGGCTGATATTTATTCAATTGCGTTGCGTACGTAAGCATTTCTAAACAATGCACCGCGATCATTCTACGTCAAAATTAGTAGTTTTTTCGCTTCCCCCTCAACCGAAACGGATATTTTTTTTAACGCTAGCAGAATATTTTATGGTTGTATTACATTACACTATATTTCCTTCACACCTGTACCTTTACTACGAGTTTTAAATCGTTAGGCTTAGTTATAGAAAATGACAGGTATCGAGAGAAGTAGTACAAGTGTCAGTCAGCTAATCATCTTTTAAGTACCAAGACACACTATAAATTAAATAAAATTATTGATGTGATTTAGATGCAAATTTATTCTGTCTTATCATCTAACTGTTCGACCCCTTTAAAAACTAACGTATTGATTTATAAATACTATAGTTAAGGTATGCGGCTTTGCGCGTGGTGTTTTAAAGAGTGTTTAAAATGATGGATATGTCAATTGGAACCACGTTTCTAGTGACAATATTAAAGAAGATACAAGTTGATTAAGTTTCCATAATGGACCCTACGCGTTAGGCTTCCCCTCGAAGCATTGGGGAGTCCCCCTATTGGACGAATCCGTCAGGTGGTACTAGAAGGGGCGTCACAATAGGGCAATTTCCCAGTGCTTCCAATCTTAACTTCAAAATGTCACAGAACATTTTCGACTCAAAATCGTGTACCCAAAGAACATCCCCTTAAATTATCAGAAACACCCTGTATAAGTTTAAAGATTTCTCTATGAAATTTTACTCTATAATAATTTGCAATTAAAAATTTCACGGTAGAAGTTTCAGTTAAAAACTAAAACATTTTTTCAACAAATTACTTCTCTATATTATGGTAGGTTTAAATTATGTAGTGTAGGAAGTTATTTATTACAGTGATTTCTGTGAACTGAAGGTGTAGAATAATTTTAATTAAATTAATTAAATTAATTCTAAAGTAATTATGCAAAAAGTAAATAATAATTCTCGAGTCTAAAGATACTTTCAATCAGTTACGTAACGAGGGGGTAATGTCGTAATTTAAATAGGCTATCTAACTGTAAACACAGTCCCCGTAATCAGGCATTGAACTTAAAAAAAAAAAAAGAAAAATATAGTTTAAATAATGAGAAAGTGAAAGTCTAAACCATTAAAAGTGATAAGAAAGGCTTCCGCATATATTAAGATATATAAAATTTGAAACAATGGATGAAGTTTCGTCCCATTTTAAAGATCCAAAGGGGTCTGTCAACGGCGTCATGGATATTAGAAATATTACACAAAAACGAGTTTTGCTTCGAAGTCGGGATTTTGTAAATTAAAAATATAACTATAAAAAAAATAACACCGGTATCTGAGCACGAGCTTCATTAGACACGACTTCACCGGGTACTGATCCACTATGGTATACCGACCACTTCGCGTACTAATCCAACATGGGATACTGCCCACTTCGGGTGCTAATCCAAGATGGGATACTGACCACTACGGGTACCGACCATCTTTGAAGATTGATCTTTTAAGCACTGGCATTCAGTGGCGCTACCAACTGCGCCATGATACACGATGCTGAGCTAAATTAGTTGTGAATTTAAACTAACGAGCATAAAAAGAATTTCTTCGAACCCACATGGTCTCGAACCCGGGGCCTTCCGTGTGCGAAGCGAATGAGATAACTACTACACAACAGTTACACATACAAGTTCGCATAGTTTGACTAAATCTGATTTGAATCAATAACTAACTACAAAAATAACTACGGTATCTGAGCACGAACCTTCATTAGACACGACTTCATCGGGCACTGACCACTTCGAGTACTGATCCACTGAGGGATACTGACCACTTCGAGTACTGATCCACTGAGGGATACTGACCACTTCGAGTACCGATCCACTGAGGGATACTGACCACTTCGGGCACTAACCAACTTCGAAGATCGATCTTTTAGGCATCGGCATTCAATGGCTCTACCAACTGAGCCACGATACACGATGTTGAGCCCTCTTTGAGCTAAATTAGTTGTGAATTTAAACTAACGAGCGTGAAAAGAATATATCCGAACCCAATGTGGGCTCGAACCCGGGGCCTACCGTGTGCGAAGCGGTTGAGATAACCTCTACACAACAAATACACATGCAAAGTTGGCATCGTTTGACTAAATCTTATTTCAATTAAGAACTAACTATAAAAATAGTTTCGGTAGCTGAGCACGAACTTCATCGGGTATTAACCATCTTTGAAGATTGATCTTTTGAGCACTGGCATTCAATGGCGCTACCAACTGCGCCACGATACACGATGTTGAGCCCTCTTTGAGCTAAATTAGTTGTGAATTTAAACTAACGAGCGTGAAAAGAATATCTCCGAACCACGTGGTCCCGAACCCGGGGCCTTCCGTGTGCGAAGCGGATAAGATAACCTCTACACAACAGATACACATGCGAAGTTGGCATCGTTTGACAAAATCGTATTTGGATTAAAAACTAACTTTAAAAAGACTATACGAAATTTTTTTTTATAATGAGAACTCTTGAAACTAGTTAAATCTTGGCACGTAGGGGGTTTCAC
This sequence comes from Phalangium opilio, assembly GCF_054372755.1. NCBI lineage: Eukaryota > Metazoa > Arthropoda > Arachnida > Opiliones > Phalangiidae > Phalangium > Phalangium opilio. The sequence goes on from NW_028324189.1 coordinate 2,157,471, forward strand.
GAGACGGGAAGTAAATTAAATTGCACCCCCCCCCTACAAGCTTAAGATTGGCTGTCAAAAATGGTTTCTTCTTTACCGGTCCCTTTTCAGTATTATAAAGTCCATGATGGAACGGGATAAATGATAATGTCTTTGCAATTGGGCAAGAGGGGGGAAATCAATTTTTTCTTTGATGTAAGCAGAATGAATCATTTAGCGGTTAGCAAATACTTCTCTTTTTTTATCGTCCCATAATTTGAAATACGATCCCTTGATCTCATCTCTATGCTTAAATAGATAATCAAATTTATCAATAAGAGGCGACACGTAAAGAGCCGCGAAAAGATGAAACATCTTTCAATTAAAAGATACTTTTGCACCATAAAGGGACTGTGAAACGATGTAATAAATAATATACTGGTTATTTCTCTAGCGCCAAACCGTTAGACGCAGTGCTAGTCGGTTACACTATACGGCGTGTAGTTAACTCTGGCTCCCTCTGGCGGTGCCTTTTGGCACGAGGGAAATAACCTAAGAGGGCCGCCTCCCCGCCCCCTTTTGTGTTGGTATTTCTGCATGTAATGACCTTTTCGAAGTAATAAAAGGATTTAGGCATCCGTTAGTATCGGGACCTCACTCTCACGATACAAAAAGTTTACAGCGCATGCGCCAAAAAGCGCGATAGAAGGCAAAGTTTTACCCCTCTCCGTGTCTTTCCCTCTTAGTTAAAACGAAATAGTCTCTTAGTGAGAAAATAATAATTTCAAGGTCTATTGAAATCGTGTCATTTCGGTACTTCATTACGCCTTTAAAGGTCAATTTTATTTGACTCCTGGGAGGGATGAATATAAAAAAAAAATGTGATTACCAATATCGGAGTAATTTTAATATGGCAAAATTAGTCTCGAGATAAACAGGAATCGAACAAAATTGGGACCGTGCGAATTTAGTAAATGGCAACTGAATTTAAAAAAGAAATTAAAAATAAAAAAATACCCCTTCCATCCCTCGCTACAATTTCGTTTAATCTAATCTACCCTAGTTAAAAACAAAAAGGTCAGGAGAAAATTGCTTTTAATTAGAAAAACGTCACGCCATTAAGATAAAATAAAAAGCGAAATTAAAAGCCATAACACTATTATTTAATTGTTGCGTAGTTAAGTCATTATTTGTGTGACGTCATAGTGAGTCACGTTTTGAAAAATGACGTCTGTCGCTTTGACTTTATAAACAATAATAAACAACAGTCCAATATTTGAATTTTTAATTTATGTTAGTCATTCGAGCGAACGTCTTAATTTTGTTTTGGAACTATTGCAATTAATTTCGCTTTCAAGAAATTAAATACAAAATTAATTGATCTATCATGACTAGACTAAAACTGCCATTCCTATAAAATAATAATTACTGACAGATGAAATTATTTCTTTGTAGCTATATAAAACCAAACAATATTTAGAAACCTAATTCACGTGACCCCTAATAAATATTTGCATAATAAATAATTAAATAAATAAATAAATAAATAAAAAATAAATAAAAAAATAAATAAAAAAATAAATAAATAAATAAATAAATAAAAAATAATTAAATAAATAAATAATTATTTAAATAAATAAATAAATAAAAAATAATTAAATAAATAAATAATTATTTAAATAAATAAATAAATAAAAAATAATTAAATAAATAAATAAATAATTATTTAAATAAATAAATAATTAAATAAATAAATAAATAATAAATGAAACAGTTGCACGTGATAATTGAACGTCTGGCGCAAAAAAATACGGTTTCGAGTTCGTACATAGCCTCATAAATAATTCATCGGTGGCTAGACGAATAAATATGTCTCGTCTATTTCAAGTCATTGGTAAAATTCTTGGAATATGGGGAATATGGGTCAAAAAGAGAAAGCGTTATATTGATTTATAGGATTCTCAGGTAGGCATAGTTTTTAGTAAAAAAAAAAGGTTTTTTGCCGTTCCCCTAGAGCCAGAGAGTGAAGGAATTTTCTGAACAAGCTGTATTAATTTAAAACAAATACAGGGTGTTTCTGATAAGTCTATCAGAAACACAAAATGGTTAAATATAGTTTATTCTATCTCATTGGAAGCACCCTGTATAATTCGCTTTAGGGTTATTTAATCAATCATATATTCAGAAATTAATTTGACATTTAATTCACCTATAGGGCCTTGTTCCCTTTAATCTCGTTTCCTCCCCCCCCCCAAAATTAATTTGAATTAATTTTTCTAGACTAGTATAAGGTAATAAGCCAATTGCGTCAGACCCATTAGGCGAAAATGATGGAACCGGTTGAAACTGGATGTTAAATAATCAAGCCGGTAGTATGATTTAAAAACTGTATAATCCGGCAAATGAAAAACGTGCCAAGGCTGCTCTTGTTATTAAAACGTTTAAGCCTTTTTTCAAACAGGAAATCAAGTACTTTTAAACAACTATATTGTTAGGTTGCAAATACTTCTGCACTTAGCTAAACCCAACCTCAATTGAACTAAATCTAACAAAGCCTAACTTAATCTAACAACATAAACTAATATAAGCATAACTAATTTCAATTCAGAGCAATTTAACGTGACTAAAGGGTAAAGATTGAATTTCAAATCCTTTTTTAGTGACGACGGACAAGAAATCTCGTTCAGGCGATGGATACCAATTGGCCCCTTCGAATGACATCACCATCATGCCATCGTTATCTATGTCGACGACCAGAAGTCGGAATGGCAGTATTTCCAGCGGAAGTTCGCGGAAAGATAAAGGAGGGGCCATGGAAATGCAAAGAAACGTTGGACTGGTCAGCGCAGTCGCCCTCATAGTGGGAACCATGATCGGTTAGTACAATTGACCTTTCAATGCAAAAAAGGGGGGGGGGTATTTTTGTACTGGTACTAAGAAGTTCTTGGGACAAGTTAATTCTTGCAAATTTATTATGTCTACAATCTCTCCGTTTCTTCTTTCACTTAACTCGGCTGATCTTAAAATAGATACAGTTTTAAACCGCGCCAAAATATTTCTTCAAACAATTTTTTTTGTTTCCTCTAAAATTGTTTAAAGTCTAGGTCTGAATTTTTTTTCTTCAAAACTATACAGGTTCCGGTATTTTCGTCTCACCCAAAGGAGTCATTCAAAGATCTGGATCAGTGGCCCTTAGTTTAATAGTCTGGGCTGGATGCGGTATCTTATCCTTATTAGGTAAACAATTTATAATATTTAGATTCAATACAGGGTGTTTCATGGGTGATTTTCAGTCGAAAAGATAACTTCTATGACATTTTGTCGTATGGGACCGAGGGGCCAACCACTTGCCGAAATCGGTGTACACCTATCTGTAGCGATTACGTAATCAGTCTGTATTCCTTCGTAATCCTGTTATAATCCCTAATCAGATCATTGTCTAAACACTTGACTTCACTGTCCTGTACTCAATTGTCACCGTACTCAACGTAATCAGTGTAATGATGATTTGTATACTCATTATTATACTCATTGATTACGTAATCAGTGTAATGATGATTTGTATACTCATTATTATACTCATTGATTACGTAATCAGTGTACAGGAAAATTCTTACTGGTTAACCCCTCGTACGGGATACTGATTAATAGTTATGATTAGATTATTTTACGGATGACCCCTTAAATTTAATTAAGAAACTGATTCAAGACAATGATTTCTAATTTAATTAAGGGGTCATCCCTAAAACACTCTTGAAAACCATGACTCGAAAACATTGTCCCTTGGGGCAAACAAAATGGAGATAGAAGTTACATTTCCGACTAGAAATTCATTTCCCATAGAAATGAGTACTTCGATACTATAATAACCATTTTAGGGACATAATGTATTAACGCGTGTTACTTTCCCTTTATTTTAGGGGCCCTTAGTTACGCGGAATTGGGAACGATGATCCCTAAATCCGGGGGAGAACACGCTTATTTAAACGAGTGTTTCGGACCAATTCCTGCTTTTCTATTCGCTTGGACCACTATGGTCATTTTAAAACCCGCGTCCGTGTCCGTCATGGCCTTGACCTTCGCGGAATACGCCGTCGAAGGGACGGCAGGCTCGTGCGCCAATCACGAGATGGTCAAAAAAATGTTAGCCATTCTGTGTCTTTGTAAGTACATAATAACCTACTCCTAAACAAAAACTTAAAAAGAACACGATTCCTTTAAATTAAATTAAAATTTAACCTTTGACTCTTTAAGGTACGGTGACATTTGTCAATTCATTCAGCGTGACTTTAGCAACGAAATTGCAGAATATTTTCACAGCGGCAAAATTGCTGGCTATCGTTATGGTGGTCGGTGCGGGATTTTATAAACTTATTGAAGGAAATACGGAATACTTAGCGACTGGATTTCAAGATTCCACGACATCGTTCGCGGATATCGCTACCGCCTTTTACAGCGGATTATGGGCTTACGATGGCTGGTAAATAATTAATTAATTAATTTGCAATTAAAACCTATAATATAAACATTTCTAATTTTGTTTATTTTAAAAAGGAACAATTTAAATTTTATTACTGAAGAATTACGGAACCCTTACGTGTAAGTTCATATTTAATTATTTACTATTATTATTGTGTTAATGATACTTAAAAAATATAAATGTAATTTAAAATTAATGTTTGTATTTTCAGTAATCTACCCAGAGCTATCATGATCGGAATTCCATTAGTAACCGTTTGTTACGTTTTGGTCAACGTAGCCTATTTCTCCGTTTTATCCACCATTGAATTATTAGCGTCTGACGCCGTCGCTGTTGTAAGTAATTATATTTAATTACAATTAAATTAAATTAAATTAAAATAATAATTAAACGCCTCATTTTATTGCAGAGGTTTGCCTTTTACGCTTTGGGTCCCTTAGCTGTTACTGTTCCGATATTTGTGGCTATTTCCTCATTCGGATCGACAAACGGAAGTTTCTTTGCCGGAACTAGGTATGGAAATAGGTCAAAAATAGACCAATCGAGCGGAAATAGTAAATTTATAATTATTTCTTTTATATTTATATCAGAGTGGCTTTGGTTGCAGCGCGGGAAGGTCACAGTTTGGAAATGTTTTCGTATATTCACGTCACTAGGTTTACGCCCGCCCCTTCCGCCATTTTCCTGGTAATTACACCCCCCCCCCGAGTACTTTCAAATCACGTGACCCCCATATCATTAATAACTATTTATCAATTTTTTTTCCAGGCCATGGTGGCAATTTCCATGATCTTATTGAGCAATATCGGAAGTTTAATAGATTTCTTCAGTTTCACCGCTTGGTTATTCTACGGGGGTACCATGCTAGCTCTAATTGTCATGCGCAGAACCAGGAGTCAATTAAATAGACCGTACAAAGTGAGTTTCAGTATGGCCCTACGGTATGTGTTTCTATTTATTTTATTAATATTAAAATTTTTTGTATGTTTAGGTGCCTCTCGTCATCCCAATCATAGTCTTAATTCTCTCCATGTATTTGGTGGCTGCACCAATCATTCAAAAACCTCAAATTGAGTATCTCTACGCCAGTTTATTCGTCCTATCTGGCCTCGTATTCTATGTGCCTTTTGTACACTACAAGAAACAGCTCAAATTCATGAGTAAGTCATATTCCTTAAGCCTATAAACTCAAGAAAAGCAACTCTCTACACTTAAACGTCATCCCCAACCCCGCTTTGAGGTCAAAAGGCGTGGAGTCAAACCTTAGGTTACACCCTCAACCTATTTTGTATCTATCCTAACATAACCTTTGACCTTTACTAACACGCTTATAAACGGTTGCGATGCTAAAATACACCAATATTTAAAATAATAATAATATAAGGCGGCTTACACGTGTGTTGTTTAAATGTCTGTCTTTTTAATCTTAAAATTACTTCATCTTAATTAATTTATTTAATTAAATTACAGAGCACGTGACGCAATTTGTGCAATTAGTTCTAAACGTGGCGCCGTCCAGTGGAGGAAGCTCTTAATTAATTATATTTTTAAATGAATAGGAGGGTTATTTTATAAAAGAACTTTAAAAGACGTTTTTATAAAATACATTTTAAATTATTGAGCTTAAAAAAGAGAAACTATTGTATTTTTGAAAATGTTATTTTTTACACGAGGGCTGTGCTGGCTATATATGAAAAAAAAAAACTAAACAAAACTCAAGTGACCTACCGATATTATATTACAGAATACATTCCGTTTAAATAAATATTCTGACACTAAATTTCTATTAAAAAAAAATATTCTGGCTAGAATTTATTATTTTATGCAGCCCTTAAAAGTTCCTGTAAATTAGATTTTTTTTCTTTTGTTTTTGTTTGTTGAGTTTATTATTATAAACTTAGGTTTATAGAATTTGTGTTTGGCTTTATTACGTGAAAGTTGTCAAAGAAATAATTCTCGTGAAAAAAAAAAGATTTTTTCTAAAAAAAGACATTTGAAACCAGAATAGAAAAAAAAAAGAAAAAAAAAACATTTTTTCTAAAAAATATTTGCAATATCGATAATTTTGAGAAAATTTATTTTTCTAATAAAAAAAATCTTGCCATAAAAACTGCCTCGTAATTTTTCGAATTAAATTGAATTTCATGGAACGCTTACATATTTAAACTAAGACTGATTGTTAATCAGTGTCCAGCCCAAACTGCTATACCTAAAAACCTGAAAATTTGTAGCAGGCAAGCACTATGAAAGAATTTTCTAATCCACCGCCATCTTGAAAAATGGCGGCCAGAAATGTGAAAAACCTTACAATAATATATGTTGGATGTCCACACTAAGCCTGTTGGCGTATTTACAGTGGGTAGATGTGATATAGTTGCTGTTACCAAATACTCATGGTTATAATGTCAAGGTTTCCGTTTAAACAAAACGTAAAAACTAATTTCAATTTTTGACGAAACTTTCCTTTTCTGGCAACGAAAAACAGGATTTTAAATTTATTCCTAAGAACTGGGAGGGATGACTGAAGATGGGGAAAGAACAAGGGGTACGCCACTTCATCTAAAAATAGATCTATCCTTAAAAGAAAATGAATTCCCCCTAGTATGAACCGTACATCTTTAAACGTACCACTTATCCTTGAACAGTGAACACCATTTATGTATGACCATATCTAATCTATTGGGCGAATGACTCCCTTGCAATGGATCGAACTAGACGAGGGTGCTTTATCAAAGTGGCTTTCCCCTCGATAAAAACTAAATATTTAACAAACGATAAAAATATACAAAGAAAAAATAACCGGGTTTTATCTCATCCTGTTGTCTGCGCATTTCTCAAATACACGCGAGTTTTAATTCTAACCTTCCATTTTGGAAAACATTTCGCTGTCGTTTTACCGGCGTTTAATTAGACTATTATAATGATTAATTGCATCTTCGTCATAGTTTTAGTATGTTTATTAATAGTGGTACCAAATTTGGCAATAGTTGATATGCCCCCACCATTAGTTAGAGGGACACAACGTCGAACAGGTATTTCAAAATTTGGCATGGCCACATGCCATAATAAAATTGTTAATGGTGAATATTTAATCATGGTTTATAGATTTGGCGGGAAATGTACAAGGAGAATATCGTGTTTCGGAGAGAAGACAAAGTTTTAGAAATGAAGAATTAACATTGGAATGTTTAGATTGTATTTGTCAAGCGAGTACCGGTTGTAGTACAACTGTACCATGCCGAGAAGAAGGCAAACCAGGAAAAAGAACTACTTTATGCGGACCGTTTTTTATTTCATATTATTATTGGAGTGATGCGGGAAAACCCGGATCGAACGCTAGTAGAGGTATGTGTTATCTTCCCTTTAAAATGGACTAATTTTGGCCTATTTCGTTATAGCTTGGAGGAGAGAACGGTTATGTTCACCTCTTCCAAGGTTATAGAAACTAAAATCTTAATTTATTTCATTTCTATGCTAAAACTAATGTTAATCAGGTTTGGTTTTAAATATTCAGTAATTTAAAGCGTTATGATAATTTAAATATATAGCAATTCGTACTTAGTTTAGTGTTATTTACTTATGGTATATGTTAAACGTATAGTAAGTTTTCTTAACCCGTGGTGCCATCTAGTTCCCTTTGAGAAAACTAAATTCTATTTATCTCAGATTTTTGGCGGGGAAATCTAGATTATTCAAGTTTTTTTAATACCCGTAGCGCCATCTAGTCTCATCTAGGGAAATTAAAATATTTATTTCATCGAATTTTCACGATTTTCGCCCCACCTGTCGACAGTTATTTTCAGAAAGTTGCAACTTCAAACATTCAAATGTTTGGCGGGAAAATAACTGTCATAAAGTCGTTATTCAAGCTTTATTGCGACTCAAATTAACTTTAGTCTAATTTCTCTTCCCAGATGAGTTCGAGAACTTTGAAAGGTGCGTTTCACAAAGGCCTTGCGCTGACGAAGCTGTTCGTGGTTATATGCGACGTTATGCTAAAGATTGTGATGGAGATCGGGTTGTCACTTGCCTAGATTATGCCCTGATTCATAAAGCGGGGCCAAGTGGTTGTGTCGCGGGACAAGTACAGAACTCCAAGTATGGCCAACAGTTTCACCAATGCATCTCCAACCCTCTACCCCCCATTGACCCCAGGAAACAGGACTCCCTAATATCACCCAGATAAATTATAAATATCCTAACAACAATTGTTAAAATACATTTCTAACTTATTCGTGAAAATAAATAAAATTTAACAATATTTTCTCCTTGACAACTGAATTGGAAAGAGCATGCCTAAAATTTTCACTTACTGTAAAATCCGACGCAAAAACCGTAATCCAAATTGGGTGCTTGAAGACATTTCCACAGAATAAACACTACACACTCATCACAATAAACGGAGCAAAAAAACACAATAGTTAACAGGGACAGGCTGGGGCAGATTTTTAAAATGCCTCAAAGCTTCCATTTTCTTTTAAACCGACTAAATCTTTGCTCAAATAAGTTAACCGGGCCTATAACGCGACTAATTAACTATTTATATTTAACTATCAACGATAATTTCGCTTCAAAATAATTAAAATTGGAGAGCCGAACATCACTACCACTTTCATCATTTTTAATGACGTCACTATTAACAGTTCCACATTCGGCCAATCCGATTGACGGAAAAGCTGCAAACGTGACGTCATCACCAATGGGAGGCGAAGCCGCGAAGGATGAAGGAACAAATTCAAACTAATAAATAGGCCCGTAATTTTTCTCAGCTTTTCAAATTTAAACAATAAAATTGATATATTAAGAGGGATTAATTTCGAATATATTGCACAACTTTGATTAAAATTAAGCTTAGTCATAATTTCATATACTTTGTGTGGATGGAAAACCTACATAAATTTGGCCAGGCATATGTAAATGGTTTATTTTTGATTGGAAAACGAAAGGGACATAGGCATAGACGATTTTAATCATAATTAACTTTAATTAAGTGTAAAAATAGGCCAATAAATAACCAAAACCATTAATATCTTGAGTAAATTCTAAGTTTATGAAAAAATAAAAAACAAGGCAAAGGGATTAGCACAAATAAAGGTGCAATTTTTATTCCTTTTTCACTTTCACAGGTTTTGTATCAATATCTTTAATAATATCATCAAAAATCTTCCTCTTTTTTGTATTAACATTCTGAAGTTGTTTCCATTCTTCGTGTCTCGTTTTAAAATTATGCAGGGCTAAATTTCTATGGACAAATCGCCCGAATCGGTCTCCTTTAATAGTGGATTCATTTTTGCACAATTCCTCAGCAATCACGTTCTTGCTTTTAATGGAAGAGACATTCCAAATTGAGTCAATGCAACGACTGCCAAATTTGCTACAAGCCAATTCAGTCATATGAGGCTGCAATAATTAACTCTAGAATTAATATCTCAATCCTAATTAATTAATAAGTCAATAATTACCATTAGTTTCTTAATTAAAACGTCCCGTTTCTTTTCCCCGACAAATGTGCTTTGCATAAAGGCGTCAAAAATATGTGAACCTCCGCAATCTTGAGCTAATTGAACCAATTGTTCTTCCTTCATGTTAATTAAACTCATCAAGACCTGAAATTAAATTAATAATTAATCAAATAAAATTAAAGCCAAATTAACTTAGCTATTAATTGATAAAAAAAACATTACCTTATGAGGTTTATGAAACCCTAATGCATATTGTATTGTTAACCCTCCAGAGAGATTAACTTTCAAAGGCGCTTCTTCTCCTTGAGCGTAGAAGTCCTCGTACCTCTGGAAATTTATAACTAACTTTGTTAAATCCCCTTGACGTTCCACAGGTTCATCACAATGAAAAACCACCATCAATGCCTAGAATCAAATGTAATCATAATTAATTTAAATCCAATTAATATTAAAAATTAAGTAAATTTATTTCTTTACCTTAATCATCTTTGCTTGGCATGTATCCAAATTTTTACAGGCTTCCGATAACTTTGCAAAAAGGCCGGCGTAACCGAGGTCAAAAATTTTGTTTAAATGAGGTTCAATTAACTCGAAGATCTTTTCAAACTGTAATTAAATATTGGTTTAAAATTATTTAATTGAATTTCTGTAATTTAATCAAAATAATTAAATACAAACCTCCTCTTTGCTCTGACACGTTTTAATCAACTTTTGAATGACAAAATTGCCTTTCATATGCAAGCAAAGTGCCGGCAATTGTTCTTCAAAATAATTTTCCCATAAATAACTCCTTGTTTTTTCATTTGCTGATTCCAGAATTCTTTCTACTACGAAAGAACCAAACTGGTGACCAAAAATCTCCGAAAACGACCTGAAAAATATTGATTAAATAAATTAATTTAATTTAATTTTAAACTTAATTAAATAATTTAATTAAAAAATAGTATTTACTCATTTTCTTGTTTGGTAAAAGCCTTTTTCGCGATCTTTTTAATGATTTTCTGACACAGTTTTGGGAAACTTTCGGAGGTAACTAAAAGAAGAACTTGCACTATGGGACAACTTGTTTCAGTTTTGATAATTTCTGCGCAAGAAAAAAGTGGTTAAAATCTGTAATTAATTAATTAATTAATTATCAAAAATAATTCATTCATTACCAACTAATTTCTCATTTTTAAATAATTTTTTTGCCAGTTTCTTGAACAAAGCAACAAAGGTTTCCGGAGTGTTTTCATAATTATAACTCGGAGATATTGTAGTGTCCATTTCTGATAAGAAAACCAAGTTAATACAATACATTTAGCTTAAAATTAAAAAAGACCTCTTTTAAACACACCAGAGCCTTTTTTCTTCGGTAATACTCTTCTAACAATGCTGGATTCTACACTTTTCCCACTCAAAACACTTAACATGGTTCTGACAACGTAAGTGCTGTTATTTTCATGAAATATGAAATCTTCCAGATTTTCTAGACAAAACTCCGCGATTTTGACAACCCACTCTTCAAAGAATGCGGCATCTTTGTCAGAAACTTTATATTCTTCTTTATTTTGAATGAGATGAAGGCAACAGACCAATAGAGCCTGGGTGACGTGTGTGGCCCCTAAATCTACACAGATCAGGTACAAATCGGTACTAAATGCCTCCAAAAACCGTCTAACTAATTTGCTATTCTTGCATTTTACAAAGATTTTCTCTAAACAACGACTACCAAGTTTGGTTGTTGCAAGAAAATTCTCTTGCCCCACACATTCTTCTAGAACATTGTTGTAGAATATTTCTACATGAAAAAGGGTTAATTTTTTTTAATTGTAATTAAGTTTATATTCAATTAAATCAAACCTTCATCTTCCGCGCTTTCAAATGTTCCTTGAAGTTGATCATAAACACGTTTAAAGTATTGTTTAGCTTCTGGGTTGAGTTTAGGAAAAGGGCAATCTTCTTCATCAGTTTTAAATGAATGAAGGATTTTACTAGAGCCATTTTCAACTTCGAAACTCTGCTGGTCGTGCGAGTGGTCATCTCCGTTTTGATAAGGTTCCTCCTTGCATTCATCATGCTCTTCATTTTTAAACTCTTTCTTGAACTTCTTACGTTTGGGTTGTGTAGATTCAGCTTCATTTGTCTGGAATGATTGATTGTTGGTCCCATTTTCGTCACCAAACTTCTTGTGATTTTTCTTCGACTCCACTTCATTAAAATCTCCATTCTGAAACTTTTTGTGATTGTTGCTTGTATTAAAATCTTCCTTTCCATCAATTTTCCCATTTTGAACACGTGGGTTAGAGTTGTTAAGCCTCGGTTTGAAATTACTATTATCGTTTTCTTGATTATTATATTCTTTATTTACGATGGGATCTTGTTTGAAAATGTCTCTTAAATTACACGGTTCGAAGTTACATCCTCCGAAATTCTTAAAATTATATCCATTTCCACGTCCTCCTCGAAAACCTCCTCGTCCACGGCCACCACGTGGACCACCTCTACCACGACCGAAAGCCATTTTTAAAGTGCCAAAATCATTGGATTGTGAGCAGACGCTTTAATGGGGAAAGTTCTTCTGTCTTAAAGCGCCATCTACATAAAGGAAAATTAATTATAATAGTAATTAAAAAACTTTAATTATTAAAATAAAAAATATTAAAATTACTTTACATTAAATAAGATAATATTTTTCATATAGTTAAATTAAGAAATTATTGTAGTATTTTTTCAATATTATAGTTGAACTAGGTTTAAATAGATGTCGCTGTAACACAAATTAGCCTCTTAGGTAATAGTTACATATATCAATCATCTTCTGTCTTTAAGCGCCATCTACATGCAAAAAAATTAATTATAATAGTAATTAAAAAACTTTAATTATTAAAATAAAAAATATTAAAATTACTTTACATTAAATAAGATATTACTTTTTGTATAGTAAAATTAAGAAATTATTGTAATATTTATTTAATATTATAGTTGAACTAGGTTTAAATAGATGGCGCTGTAACTCAAATTAGCCTCTTAGGTAATAGTTATATATAAATATATTAATCATCCTTGCCTATACAAGACCCTGGAGTAGAAATTGCTGTATTCATCCCTCTTCCCTGGGGTGGAATGTATTTAAATACGGTTTAAATAGACTTGGTAATTCAACTTAGTGGTCACGAGCATGCACTACTAGCATTTCAGGCATAAACTTTCAAATCTAGTAAAGCTAAATCTATGAGATAAATTGAAGCGGGGATGAACTAGAAGAGGAGGGGGTCAGGGAATTGATTAATCAATTTTAATTATCTTGGAAATGATAAAAAATGAATCTAAATTTAATTTTTAATCGTCTAAACATACGTCAAAATAAGTTTTATTGACTTTAGAGATAATTATTACTTCAATGCTCGCGATCTTTTCAAAGCTAGGGGAGTAAAAAAAAAACCGCAGCGTTCTTAAGTCCAAAGTATTATATTACACCAGTCAGCGTCTGACAGTTCAGTCAGTTACATATCTAAATCAAACAGCGAGAATTAGTTTCCTAAAGAAATAATTTTAAAACGGTTTCAAATTCAACTTTGCATTAAAACAGTATCCATAATCGAAGGTAAATATATATATATTTTTGTAGGTCAATTAATTTGACCTATTATTGGTTTATCAATGTTCTCAATTTTTAATGGGTTATTGTCAAGGGGAGAATATTACATTTAACGCGTTAATGATATAATACCTCTAAATAGACACCTTAGTCTTTGAGCGGATTGTTTCACCTCCCCATTCCCCAAAATAAACGATGTCTCTCAATGGAATATTACCGAAAGAAAAGCAACAGCGAAGACACTTAAAGAATATTACTAAGCCATAAAGATTACCCTACATTATTTTTTTTTATCTAAAGATGTCAAGCACCTTTAGATTAAAAAAAAAACATAACAATTGAGGTCTCGAACAGTTGTTAAAATATTAAAATAAGGTATACAAAATATAACGATATCTTGAGGGAACTATTAAATGTCATACCCCTCGTTTAAAACCTCTCCACGTGCTTTCCATTTTTTTATTGCAATGCTTATTGAGCATTTATTAGGAAAAAAAAGTTTCATCGGAGTTTTGAATGAGTAGTTTTTTTTTTTCATTTTTGAAATGTTGTTTCCCGCCGGAACACAACTGGCATTTTCGCGTTAGATTCGAATGTAAACGGTTGAATGAATTGCTTTGTCCTCGAAGTATTACCTCTACCTTAAAAAAATAAAATAGTAAGCCGTAATTTTCATTTTCCCAACACAGAGAGTTCCTAAATCAAAACATTGTCAAAAGAAATGGATGTTTAAACGGTTTAGGGTGGAACGAATCCTTCGTTGAGGTCGTTGAATACCGTCTAATTACTTTCGTTACTTAATTACCGTGACGTCATTCGTAATGGCACCCAATAAGGATAAGGATAGTTTAGATGAAAGCGGAGAAACAGCCCCTTTGTTATCACCGATTTCGGACGTATCTAGAAGCCGGAGAAATTCAGGTAAAATATTTTTAATAATAAATATTTACTGACAAATACTCGGGGACATTAACTAAATTAGAGACAGCTGTATAAGCAATTTTTTATTATATTATTCATATTAAGTGTGTAGCGTGGACGAAGCTAGGATGTATTGTTATTTTGCCTTGAGTTTTTTGTGTCGTAATTGTAGTTGTAAAGTCCCGAGGATCTATGGTGAAATATTGCAGGATTTAGGATTAGACGCATTCATTGTTATTTTATATCTTTGAAGACATCATGAAAATTTTATCTCAGGGTTTAAAAAAATTTAATCTATCACGTTATCAACACGCAGGTGGATCGTCGTTTGTCTCATCTGGGAACGTGAGCGATATACCATCATCCCCTGATCTCTTATCACCTTATCTGGATCCGGAGAAACTGGTCTATTCCAGTAATAGAACGTCCTACGCCGATTTACCTCCAGCTCTAAAGGTAACTTCTATCATAAGTTTATGACCTTATACTTCTATTTAATCTACTTCCGATGTGTTCAATTTAAAAAAATTATTTTCGTTATAGGTTTACACCAGAAGATGGTGGATTCTTTTAGTGTTTTCTTTACTTTCATTCTCTCAATCTTGGATATGGATTACGTACAGTTCGGTGTCCAGTTCAGCCAAGGATGTCTTTGGTTGGTCAGATACGACCATAGCTTTGATGGCCGATTGGGGGAACATTCCTTTCATCTTCATGGTTCTACCCATCTGCTGGATACTTGATCGTAAAGGTTTAAGACTGGCCACGGTCTTCTCAGCCGTTCTAATGTTCATCGGGACGGCCCTTAAATGTGTTACGTCACATCCGCCATACGGTACGCCGTAAGTATTTTCTAATAAAGATTCATAAAAGATGACCTAAGCCTAAACGCGTTTGTTTTTTTCGTTCAAAGACTGATTCACGTTGGTCAGTTCCTGAATGGTGTCTCTGGAATCGTTTTTTGCGGAGCTACTGTCCAGTTGTCCTCTGTTTGGTTTCCGTCACATCAAAGGACAACGGCCACTTCGATTATGACCTTGTCTAACGTCATGGGAATTGCGTTTGGTTATTTCATATGCCCTGTATTTGTGGAGCATCATCCAATACCAGCTTGCAATATAACCAGGTAAATGATTGGACAGCTTCCTGGAACACCTGGAATCTTATATACATATAATTCTTGACCACCAGCCTCAGTTGCCATAACTTGACCGTTATCCATCAAGAACACGTTGAAAACCAAAGAAATGAAATCATGTTCTTAACTTATTGCGGTATGTTTATATTTTGAGGATATTGTTAACAAGTACTTAAACAATTACTTGACTTTTAGAATGCGGTTTGGCCATGTTCCTAATGTTGTGTACCCTAGCCTACTTTCCTAAGCAACCTCCTCTACCTCCAACTGCCTCAGCGTCCCTGGAAAGAATCAAACTCGGACCCACATTATCTAGTTTATTTAGAAATAAGAATTTCTGGATAATTAGTATGGGTTTCGCCATTACTAACGCCGTTTGTACCAATTGGTTAACCATGTTGGGTCCCGCTTTGGAACCATTTGGAATTTCTCAGGTATTTAACGCGGATTCGGTCTCGTGGACTGACTTGTAGTCTATAAATTGTATCAATCCTCAGGCGCAAACCGGGATGATGGGAACAGTAAGTATTTTGACTGGTGGTGTCGTGTCGTTAATAATGGGCAGGTAATTATGAATATAAGTACTTCCGTCTAGGGAGTTGTCCTTAATGTTTCGTTTTAAACCGTTAGAATTGTTGATTTACTTGGTGGTAAAATCAAAGCGGTTCTTGTGATATCTTGGGTGATTGGATGCGCAAATTTTACTTGGTATACTCTCCTGTTTACCAAAGTGATCCAACCAACCATGAATAGGTTATATCCGGCCGTTATTGTGGCGGGAGTCATGGCGTTTTCGGGTTCCCCTCTTTACATGGAACTATGCGTCGAAGTGGCTTACCCCTTGCAAGAAGGGGTTGTCGGGACCATCCTTCAAACCATTTACAACATCATTGGATCGGCCTTTTTGGCCGTCTTTCTAGTTCCGGGGATAGGTAAGTGAAACCGGATATTTGGCTTATCAAGTACAAGGTGTTTAAGTATTTAATCACGTTGTAGGCGTCAGCTGGATGAACTATTGTCTAATCGCGTGCACGATAGTGGGTATGTTATTGGCGCTGTTTACTAAAGAGACTTACAACCGGTCAGAAGTGGACAAAGCTGACCAGGAAAAACAGAAGGCGAATCGGGAGGACTACGAAAGAATAGAATGATCCCGTAGCAACTTCTAATTAAATAGTTATTTAAATAAGTAAATTAATTTAATCATGTAGTAGTCTCAAGCGCGACGTCGGATTAGTTGACCGTTGACCATTGTCCATTTTGTTTAGATTTTATTGTCCAGGGATCGCGGGAAATGGAGGGGAGGGAACATCATGTTTTGGACATAACTCATCCACTTGTACGTTAAGTCGTATCAAAATCTTATTAGGCTTATAAATGTTTATTTGTTTTTTTATAAATATTTGTTGTTTTTAAGTTGGTTGTTTTTCACCCTTAGAGAAAATCTATATAAAAAACGATTGTAAATATAGTAACCCTCAGTTTGTTTCATTAAAACATTTTTAACTTATGGTCAGTTTTTTTAATCGGGCTTAAGTTAAGCCTAATTTGAAAAAAGTATTTTTATTTTTTTATTCAAAACCATGTGATATTTCAGTGGTAAAATCTCGTGAGATCTTAGGTTTCGGTAATAGGATGGCGCGAATAGCGGATACTGGGAGCGGATGACGTCAAGAGCGAGAGACCCTTATCGGAGAATAACTCGCTTCGGAGGCTCAGGATGAATTTTCTCTGTCAGTCAGTCAGCCGGAAGCTTGTTGGAGAGTTCGTACGCGTAACGTTCGGGAATTTTAAACGTTTCATCTCTTGCGCGAGGTTCGGTATTCGATTAAAAAAATCTTATTTAATAATATTCGGTTATAATTGGCGCGTATATATCATGAAATAGACCTTTTATAACCATCAGAGATCATCGCGAATAATTAACGAAAGCCTAATTAGACAACGAAGAACGCAACAACAACCAAGACGAAAATCTTCAAGAATATCTTAAACGTAAGACAGATTTTTATAAGAAATCTATTTTATTTATTTTCGAGTGGTAACATTTGTGTAAGGTCAGAGGTCACGAAATTTAATATTTTAATTACGTAAGAGGAATAAAAAAATTTAAGCGCTGTGTAGGGAATAATTAGGCTTAGCTATAAGGTCAAAGGTCGTGATATTGAAATTACGTACGAATTAAAGTAGGGTTACGTTCCGTAGAAATCTGTAGTGGTAATTACTTTAGAATATTTAGGTTTAGGAAATAGGCTTAAATGGTTCCCGAATTAGCGTTTCTTGAAGGGGCTGGAGTGGTTTTTACGAAAGCATTGTTAAGGGCTAAAATAACGAGGGAGTGTATTTTAATTCATTGAAAACGGAGACTTGGTCTGGCGGTTTTTCTTTTATGTTCCTTTCTTCATCTCGATGATTCTACCCCCTTCTACTCCTCCTCTTCGTTTCTTTGAAAGCTTTTCAAGATGAGATTCTATTTTTAAAAGACCGCTTTGGCATTTTGACTGCCACAAGGTTACGTAACCATCCCATATTTCTTTAACACAATAATAATAATAATAGCAATACATTTAAGTAGACCACTACGTGCGTAGAATAAAGATAACGAAATTAAATTTAAAGTAGTTAACGCATCTTCCAGTTAATTCAACTCTTTTTAATTAATATGAAAGAGTTAAGCTTCCCGGCGTTGCGCGGATGTTTTAAAGGGAGCTGGAAACCAGACATATACGGGGGGCGATGGGCACTTTCCCCTATAACTTGAAAACAGTGGCCCGGACGGCAATATGTCACAGAACATTTTCGACTCAAAATTGATTTCCCAAAGAACATCCCCCTTAATTTATCACCCTGTATATAGTAAATATGTTGACTAACTTTAATCCAAAATCTGGTTTACGATCAATATTGTTTAGTAGTGGATTTCATATAAACATGAACCAGATAAATAAGTTATTAACTATGAAATTAGTTTCTCAAAAGTTGTTATAGACCCTGTTTATTTAAGTATAGATATTTTAAGGCTAAAGTAGCTAATAAATCTACACATTAAACAATCAATCCTTTCTTAAACAAATTTAATTAAAAAACTAAAGAAACTCTTGAGGGAGAATGGATCATTTTTTGTTTTAACCACTTTTGGCATTCCAGATGAGAGGCGATATGTTTCACTTAATGTCGGTCATTTTAGGGTCCAGTCTCGCTTACTTTGGTTAAAGCTTTTCAAAACAAGGCAAGGGAGGGTCGGAAAAAGAATTGCCTCAAACTAGCTGAAAGGGAAAAAAGAACAAAATCAAAAGTGGTTTTTTTCTATTTTTGGAATCACTCTAGATTCTCTGGTACGCCTAGAGTGATAAGAGGTCGATCTCGTCCCCAAACACACACACACACCCTATTGCTGAAATGGGAAGGGTGGTGATAGGGAGAATGTTTTGACGTCAAGAAATCATTCCACCCAGGAGTGGTGGTGGCTATGGGAGCGAAGAAATTTGTAAGAAAAATTATACATGCTTAGGGTTAAAGTTGAAAACAACAAAAAACAATATCAAAATTGAGATCAAGATAGTTTTCACACATGTAGTATTCATACCATTTACACCAGGAGTCCAGGAGGCCGGGCTATCTGGAGGACAAAAACCCGTCTGCTGTTGTCCTCCAGATAGCCTGGCTTCCTGGTGTAAATGGTATGAATACTCCATGTGTGAAAACTATCTATTGTGTCAGAAATATTTGGATCTACCCCCAAAATGACTTTTCGGGTCTATCACCCAAATCTCTCTTCAGATATACCCCAAATCACTTTTCAGATATACCCAAATCACTCTTCAGATCTACCTGTTAATGGCGGAGTTTGTCTCCTTAGTTTCACCATAAATAATCGTTGATAAAGTGACGTATAAAAGTAGAGAAACTGAAGTGAAAAATAGCTATTACGTTTCCAAATTGCAAACTGGAGTATTACTCTGATTTTGGTACTTATTTATGGATCTACACCACTAGTATTTCACAATAGCCAACCAACACCCTTTTGTCTTTACACTGCCAAAATTACAAGTGACCTTTATAGGTGTACGACGTTTTTCCCACGACTTAAGACAAAAAGAGCGTGAAAGGCAGTAGCAAAGAGATACGTATTATTTATAAAATGTGTGATATGTCTTAATTCCTTCGTATTGAAAATCGTTAGAACATACACGTAACCATAGAAACTTCCCCAAAAGAGATTCAGGGATATTCTTTCCCCCAAAAAGTTCCTTTTTCCAATAGATTAGGTGTCAGATACGCACCCGAAAATCGACAACGAACCCTAGCTCTCAAATTTGCTATCGTAATTAATTTCCTACGAATTTCCTACACAGATTCATGTTAAAAATAACCAAAATTTCAATATTTCCCACGTGTTTCACTTCTATTCCCGAAGGGATCTTTTCAATTTAGGCTTAAGTTATTCTTGGATCGTCTTCCCACGCCCACAACCATTTCGAGACATTATAGAAGTCCATAATTTAAAAATAAATCAATACGAAAGGTTAGGTATTATTTACTTCTAATAATTTGCATAAATTTGTATGGTTTTTCTGATGTCAGGTGCTTTAAATGGATTCTTTGTATAGTAATAGGTTAAAATAAAGTTGATTTAATGACGGTAGGGTAAAGATAATTAGCATAATCGTGTCATTAGCATCACCGCAAAATTTTTAAGCGCTTACTAAACGTTTAATTCTAGATTTTTAGGTAATAAGGTAGTGGTACAGTCGTAAGTCTTTGTGTGGAATTCTTAATATGTCTGATATCATCGATGTGACACCCACTTGGGAAATTACCTTGTCACTTGACTGCTCTATTAAAGGCGGGGATTATACTCGTATCCTTTTCCACTTATTTCCAGGTTTAAATTGCACGTTTGCGAAGGTTGTTAAATGTACGACAGACAATAAAGAATAAAAGACTACCGGATAGATTGCGAGGAAATGTACTGTACACTTATATAGAGTAGAGACACTCCTTAAAAAGGTTGCGAAAGGCCGGAACATCTACGTCGCTTCGTTATTTCAAAATTTTCCCATTACACTCGTTAATCAATATATTTGAAATAAAATAGGCTTAGAGATAATTTACCTTAAGTTAGTTAATTCCGATTTAAATTTGTAGTACCTTTTCAAGTAAAATTACGTCATTCTAACGAATTGCCATACGATTAAACACGTTTCTTTATTTCAAAATTTTCCCATTACACTCGTTAATCAATATATTTGAAATAAAATAGGCTTAGAGATAATTCCTCATAATACACCTGTAGTTAATTAATTCCTATTTAAATGTAACGAAACAGACTTAATTTCTACCTCTTCAAATAAGATTACGTCGTTCTTACGAATCACCGTACGATCAAACAACATTTAAGTTATGAATTACCTTAAAAAAAAACAGACGTAAAAAAAGAAATCCTAATAAAAAAATTAATATTTTCATTTAGAAATAATTTGCTGAAGGGAAAGCGGAGGAAGGGGTAAGTAATGGTGGTAAGGGGGTGGGGCATCTCAATTTTCATCATCTTCATCTCTAGCAATTTAGTGATGAGATAAAAACGAGGTCGTCTATACTATAGCAAGCTGGAGCTTGTCTCCCGATAGTTTTTGCGGTTGCTAAGGGCAACCAATCCTTTCCCGATCTCTCCCGCCTTTTTCCTCTATCTCGCGGGAAAAGTTTGATTTGCAGCGAGGCAAGGCTACTCCGGAAGATAGCTAGCCATGTTGGTTTAGGACAGGTTTTTTTCTTCTTTTTTTAGGGACAGAGGCCTAACATTAAATTCATCCACTAATGAATGACAGGCCCTTCTTAATATCCTTTTCGATAGCGAGCTAAAGACAACTTAATGGATAGAGAGAGAGTGAAAAAAAAAATTGTTTTTAAAAGTCGGGGTGTTTTTTTCCACTTCAAGTATTTAGTTATCACACCCTAGACGTCAACCTGAACTCCCATTGTATTAAGGTTACGTTAGGGTTAGGTTAGTTTCAGTATGGGGGTCAGATGATTGCCATCTCTAAGCCATTTCTTGTGTAGCCGTTTTTCTTAATGTTGCTCCAATTTATCCGAGAGCATTTGAAAATGCATTTCGTCAAAAGGTTCTAGGAGCAAAAGGGTTGCCTCGTGCGCACTTATCAGTTGTTATCTTACTTCTGATGTTGGATATTATTAAAGATAATGTAAAGGATGCCGCTGAGACTAACTGTTAAGGGTTGCCGTATATTGGGACGTCATTTTGTATCTGTTTCAATTAAAATGGACATCCAAAGTTGATGCTCCGTTATTTTATGTCTATTTATTAAGAGTTTCCTCTCGGCCTAGATATAACCATTTACCCTACCATCCCATTTCATCCCTTTCCCCCCTTTGATGACGTCAATCTATTAATTCACTCAATCTGAACGCTTTGATAAAAATATATATTTGTTTTTGTAACTCATGACCTTCTCAACTACTTTCCTATTATTTCTTTGCTTGCTGCTTTTTTCTACAGCGAGTGAATTTCGCTGTACGTCCAGTAGTAGCATGCTTAAATCATGATTAGAACCTATTAAATTAAATGAAATTGGGATTAAAATGGCCATGGATAAGCTGATTACATCGTGGTTAATCTATGATAATTGATCAAGTCGTTGTGAAACTATGATTAAATTAATTAAATCATGGTTAAACTATGATTAAACTGTGGTTAAAGTGTGATTAAACTGTGGTTAAAGTGTGATTAAACTGATGAAGTCGTGCTTAAACTAGGATCAAATCGTTGTTAAAGTATGATTAAACGATGAAAAGTCAAGGTTAAAGCGGTTAAATTCCAGATTAAACCATGCATGTCTAAATTAAACCATGGTGGCGGGAAAACCACGATTAGACCAAATTAGGATCGAGACAAGATCATAATTAAACCCAGTAAAACTTGATTAGACCGTGACTAGGTCGTCGATTAATTGAAATCGTGATTAAAATAATAAACACTGATTCCATTTATTCAACATTGATCAAGAGGTTAAGTGGCATTTTGCAACGAAATCGAGGAAGTAGAAAGGATTCTTGTCTAACCCGGCCCTAACAAATAATTGAAAATTGCGCCCGAAGGTGTTCAAAGTTTAAACGAACGCAACCACCGGAAGTAGGCCGCGACAAGTAGACAGTTCAAGTGGGGGAGAAGTGAAATCTATCTATATTCGATGATGTTAAAAAGGATATGTCTGCCGTAACTTTTGGGAATAGGTTCTATATCATAAGTTCATAAGATATGTTGGCCATAAGTTTGTCACTGGTTACAAACTGGAGCTTGTCATGAAGTGAGGGAGGTAGGTCATAGATTCGGGGTAAAGCGACGCCTGATGAGGCGCTGTCTAAAGCTATAGTACAGACTAAATAGGAAGATGGACTGCAAAACTAACCGAGTGTAGGACTTCAATTCTTGCTTGTCCATCTCGAATAGCTCTCAGTATGTCTCTAGCATTACGAAGTATAGTAAGTGTCATACTTATGGTACATATCTTATAAACTTTTGATTCTATACTATAGTTTCGCCTTTGACGTATGTTTACCGATATGACAAAGAAGGGAGGGCAAGGAAGACTCTTCCACTTTTCTAACGCTGGTTTCCGGTTGATTTTGATGTATATTTGATCAAGCGAAGACGGGAGGATACGTTGTTGTTATGGTTACCCATAAGTGACGCCAATACAGAAGATACTATATGCTGAAACAGATCTCTGACGAAAGATAACTGCATGGGGGGAAAAAGCGTGATATAGCTTATCAAACGAAACGATGGAAAAAGGCAATTCTGTTATACTCGACTTATTTCTATATACTGCATGATTTTGCACACCAGTTTTTTTCCATCGACCTTTGTTTGTATAATATATTCGAAAGTTCTGCATTATTAATTATTACTGATTTTAATATTATTAACTATTAAAGGTAATTCTGATAAGTCTGGGAAAATTAAGGGGATTATGCTGATATTTTACACGGTCTACATATAAACGGTAATCATTTCCCTGTTACCAGACCCTCAAAACACCAGGGCAACACTGGGAAGCTTGGCTAGAATCAAGAAGTGATATCTAGTTTATTAGGAAGAAGGTATAAGATGCCTAAGTATTCGCGCGCCATAGTTCCAGTCCCCCTTTCAAAATACAAGGGAGGACTTAAAAGGAGGCCGGGCTATTTCGCTACGCTCTCCTCAGTCGGAAAATACGTAATTTTCGTCATTCGCATCGCGCTGACGAGAGTTCTCAAGAACCAATGAGATGCTGGTTGTAATTTAGAGGCGGGAATTAACTCCGGACCTACTATACGTTTGGACTGGAGATAAAGCTAGAAATGTGGCGAATATACCTTCTCCCTAATAAACTAGATATCGCTTCTTGCTAGAATATAATATTTAAACAGTAGCCCATGATGCAGTAGATGAGCGCCTGTTTGTAGCCTTTGTCAGGCGAAATGTACTGATTTCCGAAGTCAAATCAAAAGTCGTAATACTCCTAAAGTTAGTAAGGCTTCAGTTTGCAAGTTATCCGAGCTATCAGTGTTATAAACAGATAGGGGCATGCATGCAGTTGCACCTTTAACGAAATTTTCCCTATACGTTCCTATATATATCTTCTCTTGACCAATCGAATCTGCTTTTTTTTGCGGTGTACGTTTTCGTTCCTATCTAATAAACTCAGCAGGATGGTGACGTCGTAAATTTTTCTCCTTTACGCCCACGCCCGATAGACACTCTACAAATGGTCTACATCCTAGCTCTATCTCACTTTCTCTATCAAGTCCGGTTCGCGCCTTACAATCTGTGCTGGAAAAAAACGTAATCTCATTGGTATACTCAAACGGAAAATTGGGTAGTGTGAATGGGTCTTCTTTCAACCCAATTTAGTTTTTGACGTCACTATCGGCCTTCGAATTTTGATTTTGCCACCACCCCTGCACTAGTAG
Source organism: Phalangium opilio (assembly GCF_054372755.1). Classification (NCBI taxonomy): domain Eukaryota; kingdom Metazoa; phylum Arthropoda; class Arachnida; order Opiliones; family Phalangiidae; genus Phalangium; species Phalangium opilio. Next base: position 2,181,983 of record NW_028324189.1, read on the forward strand.
AATTTTCAAAATTGTATATCTATACCTTCTCTATTAAATTTATTGATATGTGTAGAGTTCTTTTTTAAAGTCGCTTCTATCAACAGATTCTCTCCTCCACTCCAGGTTTTCATCAAATTTACGAAAATCAAATTGAAATATCAAAGTCAATAAACGAAAACGAAAACAAGGAGAAATAATGCTATAGGATATGAGAGTTGAATCTTATAATCCAATGCAATACGATTTGTGAAAAATCTTTTACTTTTACAAAAGTATCCAACGAGAAATTGTTCGTTTATGTTTAAAATAAAACAGCGCCGTTATATCCATTGGGCATGATGGGCACTGGCCCAGGAGCAGTGCCCGGAAACCTGCAATGATGTAAGACGCCACTGCAACAAATATTTATGAGCAAATCAACGTTAAACACCATTTTGATCTCAAATAATTGGTCTGAAATATTGTTATTAAGGGATTCAATTCAAATTTGTTCCCCAAAAGGGTTCACTCCAAAGATGATATTATTCATGACTCAGGAAAGCATCGGTGTTTACAAGGGAGATGACTTAAGGGGTGGTGGGGTCAAGTCACCTTCGGCGGACACGGGGTACTTACTATACACTTATTGAGTAGGATGGCCGACATGTGTCGCACTCTCTCTAACTTCATCGCACAGTATAGCTTGGTTTACTTCACCAAACTCCCGACATTGGATGTTAATTAAATATATATTATTGAATAGGTCAAGACATCTCTTAGAAACAGTCTTAGCGACAATATAACCTTTGAAACCGACTCTAACGTAACGCATAGCTCCCTTTTGCTCCCAATAGTATTCATTCATTTTCATAACATCTTATTTGCAACGATGTTTCCGAAAGGCTGCTAGAAAAATTTCCAATAGAATTGGTTTATGGTTGATGGTCCAAGACCTCAACACCGGATGTTTTTGGCTTCTGATTTACGGGTCAGATATCCCGATGGCTTCTCTTTCTAAAAAAGACACCCCAAAAACTAGCGGAGGGAATTGGGATAGGACACTTCAACGACTATATTATATATCATGGGTCCCCCCACCCAAGAAAAGGGACTCTAGGTCCTCATCCATTTATCAGATAGTGTACGCATTAGGCTTAGCTGCTAACCGGAAGTTGAGGTTCCCAAAATATCCGATATGATGGTGCCTTGAATTGTTTAACCATGGTTTACAGCTGCCTAGAGTTCGGTTGGAATATATACTTTACTTATCCCGGTTAGGCCCGGTTAGGTAACCGGAGAACGGCTATGAATTTGGAGATATGATATAGCAATTTTGACCAAGGTTAGCCCATGGTTAGGCGGTTTACATTGATCTTATAAATCCTAAAGGGGGCAGAAAAACTGGACAGGCGTTTTTTCCATACAAAAAAGGGTATGCCGGAGCAATAGATGGTTAGGATTGTAGTATATCAAGGTCTTTCAGGGCTGTTCACAGGTAACCACGAGGGAGGGTGATAAAAATGTATTCCCCTAAACTCACTGCATATTCCCTCGTCTCTAAAAATTACTTATCGACTGGTCCTCTTTGGATTTACCGAGTTCATTATAGTTACTCGCATCTGAAGATTACCAGAGTTCTTTGAAGAAAAGTCATGGTTACTGAATTCCACTCTGAATTTATCGGAAAAGAAGTCCAAAACCTTTCCAGGAAATCAGGCTAAAATTGTCAACTGGAACTTATTTTTTGTGCCGATGGATAAAAATGTTTTGAGGCTTTGATCCCGGACGAAATATCTCATCCCAGGGATCGAGGTAGCTAGGCCTTGGACGTTTCGAATTCCTTCCCTTTCACCTTTTGCTGGTAATAAGGAAATTGGAGAATCTTTCCCCGATGCGTTCCCCCAACCCCAAAACCCAACAGAAGTGAGTAAACTCCCAAAAGTTACAATTCGTCTTTGAAATCGTGGGTGAAATTTCATACCCTGAATTTCTTGATAACTTCTAAACGCGACGACTTTAATTTACTTCTGTCTCAGCGGATGCAACCAAAAACTCGTCACTCTCAATTTCCCCAAAGGGTAGAGCTTCCCTGCAATCCCAAACCCTACCTTGACTAAAAGCGAGGTTACAGCGGCACTGAAAAGGGTATGCTAAGGCACTACTCACTCGTTAAGGGACCTTCCAAGCCCTTTTCGTTAAAACTCCGAGTAATTAGCCAAAGGGAATAATCGAATACTTACTTAGCTAGCTACTCCTCCACTACCACCCACCCTGAAACTAAAGGAAAAATACGAAAACATCCCTGGATTAATTTGGTTTTCCTTTACCTTGGAAAAATATTAAATTAATTTTGTTTGTGAAATTCATGCGCTGTTGTATCTAACTCGTTCATTGTAATTAGCTCGTAATTTGTTAGTTCAGAAAGGAGAGAAATATTTTGTCTTTTGTTTGAAAGATGGATGGTTCAATTCCATCAAGACGTCACGTGTTTCTACTAACTTACTTTAGATATCAGATAGTGTGTCCGGTTTCGGGTTAGGAATAGTTGGGGACGCCCCAATGGCGTTGCCGTTACCTCTGACCTTTCGCGAGCGCTCCAAATGTAGCAAGACGGCGAGCCAGCTTTGGTCAGAAACTCTGGGATTTTCTAGATGCCTTTCCTCCCTCCACGCTCTCTCTCTCTCTCTCTGGAAGAGAAAGGCACGTGTTTCTCTCTTATCGACCGTTTTAAGGGGAAAGCCTTAGTCGGATCCTCTTCCACCATCTCAACCGCTCTCGCGCTTCCCACCCGCGAGAGACATATCCGCGTGTCCTAAAATTTTAACCATCCTGCAATTTCCTCGTGCACTTTTGCCAATTCCATCTTTTTTAGAAATTATTCTTCACAATCTGATTGTAAGAATTTGGATTTAGGAACTGTGCTATTCTTTGAGCAACTTGATTTGCACCAATTTTTTAATTAAAGAAGATTTTGGGAGCTAACCAAGGCGCTCAATAGCTACAACAAATTCAAGCGGATGTAGCGAAGAACTTGTAGCTAGTTAGCGGGCAAGACAGTGAGGTTTTGAGAGAAGGTATAGGCTAATCAGAAGGGAATAAGAAGATAAGGGAGTGATTGGGTACAGGATTGTAACGTGAGTCCGACTAATCTCAAAAATACACAGTTTTCTAGTGATTTTTGTTGCATTTCAAGGCGCTCAATGACTATAATACGTGTATAAGGGTGGAATTTTGTGAAAAATCGCTTCTTTTTGTGTTGAAAATGATGAATTTGAGAGAAATAAGCTTAGATCATTATTTTTCCCCAAAATATATGGATTTTATTGGTTTTTCGGTTTGGGGGCGGTCTCGACCTCTTACATTACATTATATCCACTCTATATAAGATCTTTCTTTGCAAAAGGTTAAAGTTGAAATTTACCCGAACAACACCCTTATGTCCTTTAAGAGGCTAAGCCTAACTCTCTATTTATAGTCCCTGAAACCGAAGAAGACGTCTTTTTTTTTCCTTTTCATATTCTAAAGATTGTAAAACAAAAAAACTGTCCGAAAAGGTCATCTTTAAATAGTTAGGGCCTAATTTTAGGCTTAAGTTAAATAGACGGCTAAAAATACGCTTAATCTCAGATGCTAAGCCTAACTGTTATTGTGTAAATTAGGGTTAGCTAAATATAAAAACAAAATTAACAGATGGAACATTTGATCCCCTCTTTTTTTTAATCAGATCAGCGTTAGGAAATTTAAATTTTTATCAAAACAAAACCGAGGCTTAGTATATTAGTATGACGGTGCAGAATACGCGCTCAGTTAAGCCATGAACTGGCTTCCCTGATTGTTAATGATCTTCCCCGTACCATATACTAGCGCCATTAATTCCCTAGTTCCCCGGAACGACTAACATCGTTAAAAATAAAAGAGAGTAAGAGAGAGAGAGAGCAGGGGGACAACCCCCAGCTTGTATGCAGAGGGAGCAGTTTTCAGTTTTCCAAAAGATTATGCTAAATTAATTAACATAATTAATTACTGACGTCGTCGTAGTTCGAGGAAAGGGGGGGAAGCGAGAGGCTGAGTTACTAAACCTTTCCGTGTTAATTTTGACTTTACCGTGCACGAGGTTAAGGGTGTTAATTTAGCGAGAGTTTTAATAAAATCCCCACATAGCTTTAGTTAAAATTAAGTTGTAGGAATTAGTAATAGCTTCCTTGTACGCTCGCGAATTATCAAACTAATAGAAAATGTCTAATTTCGCATACTATATCGAAACATCTGAAATTTGATATACTATTTTACATTTTTCATGGGTATTTGAAGGGATTGCCATAGATATCAGAAAATGTTGAGTGTAAATATATCCGAGATTAACCTGTATATGCATTTGCTGTTGGTATTGGTCAACCCTCTGCTCTTCTTCCGTACGTCCTTCTAGTCGCAGTTATCTATATAAATCTAAGTCCTAACTGACTGATTGATAATCAATGCCCAGCCCAAACCGCTTGCCCTAGAAGGCTGAAAATTTGCAGGAACGTTACTCATAAGTAGTAGGCGCGTACTAAGAAAGATTTTTCCAATCCGCCACCATCTTAAAAAATGGCGCCCAGAAATGTAAAAATATATTCTCTATGCAAAAAAGTCCGGGCGTTTCAACCTATTTCGCAAATACTTAGTACACTGGTTTCCTTTAACCTTTAGACGGGCTGAATGGTCTTTTGGGTTCGATTTGTTGCCATCTTTTTAAATGGCGGCCAAAAACTTAAAAACCCTTCTTTATGGAATAATGTCCGCATGAAAAGTAATAAAAAATGTCCCGACGGGCTGACGGGCAACGCCGAGTGCCTTCGCTCCTAGGGTGCTACAAAAATATTAGTCATCAGTAAAATGGAAGTTCTTATTACACGCGAGCGACGCCGAGGGTAACAGCTAGTATTAACATATTTCTAATATCCATTGAGAAATTGGTTTTGAAATTAGGCTTAAGTGTACGATTCTAAAGCCAATATTGACTTTATTAACTATTAGAGCTATACGAAGCGAACGGGGAAGTTTTGGAACTGAGGTTTCAAATGTCACTTCATTTTAGGCCCGATTATTTGATGTTGGTTTCTCTTTTAAACCCCCAAAACGCGACGGAAGTATTTATTCCTTTGCATCAAATCATACGAGCATGAATTCCCATAGTGATTACGGTTCTTCCTACCAAACCTTATTTTACTCCAAAGACGAAATTAATCAGACTTCACCAATACCTTTGGTTTTGTGGCAAAGTTAGATTGAAATAAACTTATATAATGAGGAGAGGAAACTCCCGCTTGAGGAAGCCAACTAAATCTGATCATGAAAAGAAAGGAGGGTGTTTTGATGATGGAGACCGTATGATGACAGCTAGTAAATCCCCTAAGGCTAAACTTTTACATCGTTAATTTCAATTTAACTCCGAAGCAGTATCGATGGTAATAACCTACAAGTTTAGTCTAAACTCTTCGTTGTAGGTTTGATTGATTTTTGTAACGAATATCGTTCAGATTCTCCTTTCATTTTATTGAATTTATTTTCCAAACTTTCAGCTTTTTTTTCAAATTAAACTTAAACTTCCTATTTCTCCCTATTCACGGAATTCTGGAAATAAATAATAAATAGTTACCAAGTCTCTTTTCAATTTAAGATTGAAACCTTAAAATAGCCCAGGCAAAGGTTAAAGGGTATAGACACTAATCACGTGACATTCCCTGTCAGTTGTCAAAGCTCGCGAAATTTATAAATTGAAGTGATATTTATGTATTCGCAAATCACTTGATTTTAATCATTTGTTTTTGTTAAAGCGTGCCAAATTTAAATGGAAGAAAAATTCAAAAACAAAGGCTTAACCATTTTTTTTCAAACAACGGGCTTTTTCCAATTTGTACAAAATTAGATTAGGGTATTTGAAATAAGCTGGTTTTTATTTCAAAAGAGGCTTTAATATGAGATATCTTTTTAAAAGCCTTAAAATGTTGGTAACGTCCATTTAAAAAAAGGGGCTTTGTTACTTTTTACCTCTCCGAGTGACGTATGTCACGGAGAGGTTCTAATTTCGACGTGTCTGTCTGTCTGTCCGTCTGTCTGTCTGTCCGTTGTTACACCCACGTGACCGCGTTCGCAGTTTCCAAATCGGAGCAAACGTGTATTCAATTTCCAGACCGCATTTACAGTCCCAGAAATTGTATTCCACTTACAGGCTATTACTCCATTACCTGTCTAACAACTCTGTTCATTTGTCCACCCCACATGGACACCAGTCTGAACTTACTGGCTTCTAAACACTACCATCTTCTAGTCTTTCGCCCATTCCACATGGACACCAGTCTGTACTTACTGGCTTCTAATCACCACCGTCATCTGCTTTATGTCCATTCCACATGGACACCAGTCTGTACACCTCGCTTCTAACACCACCATCTTCTGGTCTTTGTTTTTGTCCATCCCACGTGGACACCAGTCTGTACACCTGGCTTCTAACACCACCATCTTCTGGTCTTTGTTTTTGTCCATCCCACGTGGACACCAGTCTGTACACCTGGCTTCTAACACCACCATCATCCTTAAGGTTAAGACATACGCGGCGATCGGCTAGGGTTACGAGAAACGTCTAGCCTTCCAATGGAGGGGTCTTCCTCCAAGGTTCACGCAATTGCGATGTTCTTATCTACAGCTGCGATTCGAATCCTTTATATACTACCTATTTGGGTAAGGCGAAACAACAGTCATATCCTTCAATTCAAAGGTCAATATTAGTCAAGTCTCTCAAGGTTGTTTAATTATTCTTTTTTAAAACGATGTAACGCTCAATAAGGCGAACAACTAACGAAGAAAATATTAAATATTAATTATATTTATTTTAATATTTAAGATAATCTCTTTTCTCAATTCAAAATTAATACGGAAAGAGTTAAAAAGCAGTCCACTTTTTTGTCTGTGTGTGTCTGTCCGTTGTCACACTAGTGCGCCGAGTTAGCAGTTCGCTTTGTTTTGATGTGTTAAGAAATCCTACAGAACCTTAATATTCACTTTTTCCATAATATAAAGTGAATATGTGGAAATCTTTTTCGTAATTACGATGCATTTAGTACTTTTGTAGCTTTAAAGCTCTGTTTCATTTTGATATTCCAACGATGTTTTTTAATATTATTATTTGAAATTTCTGTTTATATATTACTTAAGCTATACTACATCTGTATATAGAATAATCCTTGGTTTAGTTATTTCACGAAGAAATCTATGGCCTGGATTCTGTCGGGTATATCAAGTTTGATCCGCAATAGGCTTAGTGAACCAAAGAGTAAATAATTGAGACCTGAGGTGGAGTAAACTTTGGGTTTTGATTATCGTGTCTGTAATGAAGGGACATTAACGGTTCAGAGTGAGCCGAAAGTTAAATACACGTTTAAATAATCATATTTAGATATTATAATAGAAGAAAGCATCATGGTAGCAATTAGATCAGTGAATGGGCTAATCGTTATCAGGTTAGTGATATGCATCAGAGAATAAAATTTAACATAGAACTTATATATTCTTTGAAAGTAATGATTTGAAACCTAGGATTAGCGGATGATTATATATTTTGACAATGTAGAGAAAACTATTCATTGACTTAAGCCTCGTTAGACAAAACAAAGCGAAGAAATGTTGCTCTAGTATTTCTTTATTGAGTCGTATACTAGTCTTTTCCCCGACTCGGAGAGGTATTATTTTGGTTTTCCCAACTTGTTAAGGTTCGAGATAAACCAATCACTCAGCAGCTAGGCTCTTTAAGGGAGGGCCCGTGCCTTTTAAAAAGAGTCGTCGGGACATGGGGACAAGACAGCTCTCAATGAGATCAGTTAATGTCTATGTTTTATTCATTGGATTCCATCGTGAACAACTCCATTAGCCCTAAAAGCAGCCAAGGACTAAGGGTTTCGTTGTCCCGGGCAACCGACCAATCAGAAGCCCGGGACCAAGACCCTGGATGGATTCTGCTAATAGCCAACAGGGAATAAAGGCCTCTACATAGATATCGTCATCTATGCATCTATTGTTTCCTTTATTTATTTGTCCCTTTACTGGTATACTGTCCGAATCGTGTTATTTTAGATGTCTATGCTAATACCAGGAGTTTAGGACACTAAAGTCACGTGTCCTAAATAAGGATTTACAGACGTGAGGTGTGTCTTACACACGCTATATCTCACTCTTAATGAGACGCTATAGCCTTTCCCTATTTACCTCGCGACTCATTTAACAGGGTTAAGAATAAGTTACGGAGAGCGTTATTGTCACTTGGATTTAAAAGGCCTTTCTTTCGGCTGAAAGTGTCCTTAGGACGTTTTTGTATGCCACATTTTTCTTTCTTTATTAAATCTTTCCACGAGAAAAATAGACCAAAAACACGTGTCAAAAAACGTGACTTTATATCACTTACTTTAACATTAAATTCGGCCACACAATATATAGTGTGTAAACAAGTGTTGCCAGTCATTTGAGAGTGCAAATCAACCGTTATCTACAACAGATACTGATAAGTTTGTAGTATTCAGTTCGATTCAGTGATGAATCAGTTTCCAAACCTGCATGCAGGAGATGCTCTAACTAATAACAAATTATTGGCAACCCTGAAGCATGGTTTTCTCTAGACCCCTTGTGCGCATGATCATCAAAAGATATGATTTGGGTATTTCGTAGTCCAACTCACGTTCGTATCGGTATAAACTATATCGGCCAAACTGAGAAAGATGAAAGGTCAAACAATTTTGACCCCGAAAGGTTTTGGGAATACAAATGATTGCTAAAATTCTACGACTGTACGATCGAGTGGAACATTCGGAGAAAATACGATATATATATGTAGAAAACGCTTTTAAAAAGACCGGAAGGATTCCTTTTGGTAACCCAGGGGGAGGGGGGGGGAAGACGAATGACGTCAGAGAAAAGAAGGCTATTTATTTTTTTAAACTTTAAGGCTTGATATAACATTGGCAAACGTCTCACGATTTCTTCTCTCTTTTTTCCGAAACACCACCCTCCTCTTTCCGAGTGATAAAACACACTTCCTTCACTTTAAACGCCTACTTTAGCGCCTTCTAAGCCTAACTCGGGCCTTGGTTTACCCTTTTGCAGTCTGCCTTCTCTTCTCTTAGGAGTTAGGCCTAGTTTCTTTTTTTTGTACAGTATGTTTGAAGCAATTTCCAAGTGATAGCCTGTCACGCGCTGGAATATATTAATCCGCTTATTTGATGGTCTCCTTCGTTCACGTCTTAAAGATTAATACAACCAAAGGCGAAGGATGAAGAAAGTATTAGTAACACGTTCTATCCCCTGTTCAATTCTGTATTAAGGGTTTTAAAATGAACGCCCGAGGAACTGCCGAAACTCTGATAACATACTAGACCCTAGCTCGTTTCGAGTTGAATTCCCCACCGCGAATTTTTGTCCTTGTTTGTTATCAACGGGGTTTATATAAAGTTAGTTCGCTTTGTGCTTTTTTTCGGGAGAGTATTAAATATATTCATAGAAATGTGTTTTACTTTTGGAGAAAAGTTTCTCTGAAACATTGTGGCCAAATTTCCGGGAAATGAAACTTTTAGATTGACTCTAGATTCCGAAAGTTAGATTTAACTTTAAATTGAATTTTATATTACGTTATTCAAACTTGTTAGTTATAAGAATCATAAAATAGATTGTATTAAACTCATTTTCTAGCATAGCATCTATACTTAACATCAGGAATTTTTAAGCGGACATAGACTACATAGCATAAGTTCATAAGATATGTTCATCATAAGTTTGTCACTGGTAACTTAGAAACTGGAGCTTGTCATGAAGTGAGTGAGGTAGGTCATAGATTCGAGGTAAAGCGATGCCTGGTGAGGCGCTGTCAAAGGCTTAGTAATGCAGACTAAATAGAAAGTTGGATGCAATGCAAAACCGAGTGACGTCAGGGGCTGAGGATTTCTACAATCTCCTCGCTCCCCCCCTTTAATTCAAGCAGAAAGGCCCAGAAGAAATCTATAATTTATTCCTGTTAAGTTTGATTTCTTAAAAAGTACAAACTCTTCATTTTATTTAATTCAAAATAAGCTAATTATTTAAAACGCTTTAAAATTCGCGAATAAAACTAATTTATGTTCCTTGTAAATTTAAAGCACTTAAAAATTTTTCCTTTTTATTCTCTATTTATTTACTTTTCATTTTTTAACTATATTTAATTTAGTCTCGTTTTATTTTGCCCGAAGAACGCGCAACATGAACTTCTTTTAAATCCCATTTGAATCAAGAATGAATTTTACTTTCAAAATAAATTTATCTCCAAGAAATAAAAACTAAATTTGCATATTACGTTTTTGAGTCGGAGAATAATGAAACAGTATGGAAAGGATCACGCTTACCGTTATTGAAAATTGTAGAGGGGTAACGCGACAACTGGGTGAAAGTCATTTGGGTGACGACGATTGGGAGAGAGAGCTTCAATTTGGAGTGCCGATTGAAAATTGGGTCTCCGAAAATTATTAGAATTTAAAATAGGGTGACAATGAAACCGACAAAGCGTCAATTGGGTGAATGAATAATAATTTATTTTCTAAAAATACATTCTTCTTAAAAACCATGAAATTTGGATGGTCAAAATTTTAAAAATTAAACATAAGATAACAATTTTTAATTTTTATTTTTTTACCTTTTCGTAGGGTCTGTAGTTTATCATACAGATTTATTTCGTCGGCAGTTCTACATAATACTGATCTGATCTTTTCCACACTGTTTATATTTTTGTTACGTTTTCTCGAGTTAGATTTTCCTCGTAATGTGGTTTATTCCACGCGCTGTTACAGTCTTAAAAGGGATCGGAACTTCCATAGGAGTCCCTTATAAAATATCCCCTTTCTAGTACTGTAACTTACTATAGTTGATGGAAAAATTCCACTCTCGTATTATATCTCCATATTTTCCAGACGAGAAATGTCATGAAAATATTCCCAACAAAAAAAAACAAAAAGACCAACCGTAGTTTGCTACACTGAAAACCCTTACAAGTGTAATAATTTTATTATAAATATATGGGTTTAATATTGCAAATTCAGATTGTCAATTTTATTTCTGCACCGGAATTTTTATCGCTTCGCGGCTCTAACTCGGATCTATGTGTATGTATAATTCCAGATCCTCGCATTTTTTATAATACCCGAAAATCAGGTCTTTTAATGGCTTCTGTTGTTCAAAGTTTTGTAATGAATGGTATCGTTCCCGATTGTAAGCTTTGCTTTTTTTAAAAGCTAAAGTATTTAATATCGTTAGCTTATCTAAACAAAGCAAAAACGTTAATATGTAAAAATATGCCAAGCTTCGCTTATGAACCGCTACACCGTGTCACCGTTCTGAGTTTGATTATACAAAACAATTTTCAGACAAGGAGGATTGATACCATTTACACTGCGGGAGTCCATGCTACTTGGCGGACAAAGTGTATAGTACCAAGTATCCTTGCCTCCTGGTGTAAATGGTATTAATCCTTTTAGTCTGAAAACTAACTATGTATTATTTAATTTTTGTTGTAACGATATGTTTTATGTAAACAAACAAACTGTATAAAACTTTGAAGTACGTCGTGTTATCGCAGAACGGTGTAGTAGTTCCAAAGCGAAGCTTGGCATAATTTTACATATTAATATTTTTGTTAGGATCTAACTTCTTCTTTTGTAGGTAAGTAGACCCCCTCTTTATACGTTTCTGCATAAGTTTATAAGATATGTTCGTTCCATAAGTATGACACTATCGTATATTCAATAGAATATTTTAATTGTTAAACTGGAGACATGCTCTAAAAAAAGTTTGTTTTTGGTAACTTAAAATCAAACATGACCGCCCATGCACTACCAAAGCTAAACCCGTGACGTTTTACGTAAGAACTGACGTCACAACTGAGATACCTCTGTATCAATAGGCCTAAATGCTTCCGTTCAAGGCTTAGAGTATTAATTCCATTCTTATAGTTAGGTTAGGTTAACATACTCGAAGCTCCATTCGATCGAATGAGTTTTTCATCCAACGAAACCGTATTTGACGATTTCAATATCAATAAATGCTTACGTTCAGGGTTTAAAGTTTCGGTTAACATATATACTCGAAGCTCCATTCGATCGAATGGGGGGTTTTTTCTTCCAACGAAGCTAAAGTAGGCTCATAAATTTCCTAAACACAGTGATATCGAAAGCTTCCTTACGTCTAGATGCCCTTATTTGTTTGATATGACCCCATTCCATGGAGCGCATTTTCGAAGCTCTCCTCCTACTTGACAAGAGTACCTTTAACCCTAATTCTGTTGAGGCCAAAGGTTGACTAAAGGTGCTCGTCGTCGGAGTCGTCCCACCCACATTCTGCCAAGGAAAATTTCAGAGAATTTCATTTATGATGAAAAACTAAAGAGAGCTCTCCCCATCTTTTGTCTTAAGCTAAAAATATTAGGTTGGGTGGGGATAAAAAGGGTGAATTCCTTCCTCTTACGGTAAACACGGGCACGAACAACGGGATGCCCGAGATGAATATGATGGAGAGTCTCTCGTCTCACCCGAAAAGTTCCCTATTAAGAATGAAGCGTAAGCCTTTGTCTTTATTGTTTGGAATAGATTATTGGCTTTGGGATGAAGGCGATCTTTCCATCTTGGAGATAACGTCATTGTAGTGACGTCAGTGGCGATGGGGTAGTAATAATCATGATAGCCATCTTTTAATATAAACTCTCTCTCACTAGAATGGCCAATTTAATTTAAAACTGACGCTATCTGCATGCATGCCTACATTTATTTACTTGTTTATCTTTTCGTATCATTTTATTTTTATATATTTTATTATTTATTACCCCGGGTATTCTTCATATAAAATAAACAATCCTTGTTTATTCATTTCCAGGCTATTTAAAGGGAGGGTTACCTTTTTAATCGATTCTTCTACCACTTTTAACCCCCAATCTGTATCAGAAATATCACCGAATGATTTTTTAAAATTCAAATCATATAATTTGGTATTTGCACCTCCGACCAATCGCGTAACACCCAGCCTTCTTCTTAAGAAAATTAATTCCAAATGGCACGCTTCATATATCGCGCCTCGATTTGTTAAACAATTTTTATAAAATCTCGCTCTAAATTTCATTGGACCTAGAGCTTGCAATGGTATTTTGTTAACAGGAAGGCAGGGTCTTACGCGATTGGTTGGAGGCACATATTCCAAATTATTTATGAAATCTGAAACTAATTTGAATTTTAAAACCATTCGGAGCCATTTCCAGAATCAGTCTTAGAAGAATCGATAAGAATTCGCTTGATTTTCCTTTTCACCCTCCCTTTAAGGTTACAGAGGTCACTGAACATTAATTTCTGTATTTAATCAATTCCCTCCCCCTCTTTCCTTTCTCTATCTTTATTAGCTTCATTTATTTAAATAAAGCTTAAGCCCCTAGGAGATTCGACTTTTGTTGATATATTGTATTTGAGAAAGACTTGGAATGGAACCGAAATTGATGTAGAAAAAGCAACATTTTCCAATGGATTATATTTAACCATTAAGCCGCTTAAGGAGGGTGATTTTCTCTTTTATTAAACCTTACAATATTTGACTGGTACATACCAAAATGGAGCAATAATTAAAAGTAATTATCTTTAATTTAGGCTGTGTTTTACGTTAGATATAGATTCATAATTTTTTTCACAAAATTATTCATATTTTTTCGTATTATTATATTCATGGATCCTTCATTTTTATTATTATTCATTCTTTTTTGTTCAATAAAGAAAATTTTAAATTCAGAAGGAGCGGCTCTCATGAGCCCTCTCATCTCTTTTGGGGTCTTTATCCTTCCATATCCTCTGAAATATTTTTAAATCTATATTATTTTCTCCCTTACATATCAAGTGATCTATAAGATCTTAAAGGTCAAAGTTGAAATATTTGGGTTTTTTGTGTGTCAGCCATAAATAGTTTCTGGAACAACATGGGAATTTCAGAGATTCTGGGTTAATGTACGAACGTATATAATTCTTTTAGTTTATATAGCTGAGATGTACGAGTCCCTTGGGTTTAATTTTAAGCCTAATTTTTGGTTACTTCCGAAATGCAATTTGGGAAAAGAAAAATTAACGTTCTTCCGTACCATTTCGAGTGTTCTTTACTCGGAAAATATACCCCTTTTATAAGTTAAGTTAGTATACAGGGTGTGTCTGATAAGTCATGAACTTTTATCTTGCAGAATGGGTAGAAGTAAGCGTACGCTGGCGAAGTTAAGCTAATTACACCACATGTTCTTTTATTTCCTTTGTTTTAGGGGTCAATTAGTGTTAGGAAGCCCATATCTATAAGTAACTAAATGTATAGACCCTTTGTTCTTTGATGCACTTTCCACTCAGTTGGACCCCAAGAACACACCCTTTAGTTTAAGGAAGACTTATCGAAAACACCCTGTATGATTATGATACCAAATCTCATTTATCTAAGCCTCGGCTCTTCAATATTTAAAAGCTAGCGGTCGACGGAGCTCGCTTTGTAGTTAAAGGGACTCGAGGGAACGACTAAATTTGTCAAATAGTAAACCCAAGGATCTCCTTGAACCGACCCTACATCTTAGTAACATTCTCTCAGAAGTAGATAATGTATTAAGGTTATCAAAAGTTCTCTGATACCAGATATAGCTTAACAGATGATGTCTTCGATTTAATCAAGCTTTGTTGGCACGTATTTTTGATAGGGTAGAGACGAGCGGACGAGCGAGATAGAGTTGGATGGTTGGTTTGTCACCCCCCTCCCCCTCGGTCCCTAACACAGTTGGTAGGAAACGGATGATGAGGTTTCGCCCCATTGGCTTCGTCGTAGGCCGTGGGTACCACTACGATCCCCTTGAAGGCACGTTGTCCCCTTTCCCCGGTCTCTTTTGCTCAATTGGATTTTCACCCGACAAATCTTTCTCGTGTTTTCGAGGGCTTAAGGGGGTATAGCCTCTCTTCCTTTGTCTTTCTACTCGTGGGGAAATGCCCCTCTTTTCCAGAAAGGCCCCCAGGCCGTAAGCAGTGTGTCTCTTAATTTTCCCTCTGAGTTTTGGGGATTATGGGACCATCTCGGTTATTGCTAGATGCCCAAGAAGCTATGGTCCCCTCCCTCCGTTAAGGTGACCAGCCTCTCATCTCTTATAAGCTTAAATCAAGGACTTGGTTACCGTGGGTAGCCCCCGAGAACCCATATAAGACGTGAGAACGGTCAAAGAGGTGACATATAGTGTCGTGATTTCAGGCCTGTTTCCCTCGCAACCGGTATTTAGTCATTCAAGTAAAACGTATGATCTTATGGCTATTCTCGGGTCTTTTATGGGTTCCTGCGTACAACAGAGTTCACGGTTTTAACGTCTTTGTGTATCTTATTCTTTTCAGGAGCATGAGGTGTTTCTTCGATGGTGGTTGTCCGGTGAAGAATAGCAGCAGCGTCTTGGAGACTAGCTCGAGTTGGATATTGGTCTTGATGTCTGTCCGATGTTGATCTTGATGGGAAATTTGAAACGATGATGAAAGTTGAACGTCATGCGGAAGCTTCGTCTCTCGACTCTGGCTAAACATGACGCTCAAATGGGAGAAACTTTCGCCCGCTGAATTTCAACAACTTCAGGATTTCATTCAGTGTAACTTTCATTCAGTTCATGACCTAATTCATTTTTAAATTTCAATCTTAATGCGAAATGATTTCCCTCTTGAAAAAAATATTTCCAAATTGAGATTAGATTAAAAATTATTCATTCATTCATTCACTCAGAGGGAATGAATCATTTTTAATATCATCTCGTTTCTTTGCCTTCAATTTCAAATGAAACGCATGCGCTACGTGACCAGGAGGAGATAAACATTTATTAATAAATTAAAGGAATGGCCCCCCTCACTTAGCCTCCCCCCGCCAAACACCGAATCTCGACTTTTGCCCCTTGACCTTATAAGGAAAATGAAGGAGAATCTGCTTCGCGTTCTGAATTTATTAAGCAAATTCTCAGTGTTATATTGACTAGTTCAAACAACACGACTGCGGCACTGGGCCTTTGACTTATTTATCTCTTTCATTCAAATTTCAAAGCGATATACCTGCATATTATTTATTTTTAAACCCCTTGATATCTAAACCCTTAGTACTGTGTTAGTATATGCACGTGTTAACGGGCCAACGATTATTGAAATCGGTAACCAAAATATTTTCTTTATTGAATTTAATATTTGGGTTGTGCAAAGTTTTCATTGATTTCCTTCCTTTGGCATTTATTTTCCTGAAACTGTTAGCTTTGAAATCATTTTTCTCGCACCATAAACAATGTTTTCCGTTATATATTTTTTTCCCTCTCCTTTTCTTGTCAAGAAGACGGTTAACGCTAGCGTCGTCTTGGGTTATTTTTTCTTATATTGTTTTCTCGGACGCGCTCGGACCTAATGTCCCGTAAAAAGCTTTTCCACGCTTCTTGTTCGCCACCATTTTTCTTTACGCGTCTTTCTGACTTATCTCTCCATTTCCTTTCATTATTACCAAGGAAATTCTGTTAGGCCTAACGCGGTTTAGGCTATTTATACTAATATCTTATAGATTCAGGGTGACGTGTTTTTGCTTTAAATATTTTCACAGATTTCAATAAAACAAACAAGTAATATTGACTTAATTTGTTTTTTATCTACAGATTCTTCAAAGAAGCTTAGCGATGTTCTCGCCGAATTTAAGGAACCGGGAATTTTATCCAAATACGATGCGGAAAAGGTATTTTCTTATTTATTGACTCTCTCTCTCTCTCTCTCTCTCTCTCTCTCTCTCTCTCTTTCTCTCTTTCTCTCTCTCTCTCGGGGGCAAAATGTTTATAGACTATAGTAGTTCCAACAAAATATAAAATGGATTGGTTTCTGAGAAGAGGTTCAAAGGTTACCTTTGGGGAGTTACCATAGTTCTCTCTTTATTGACATAGCGCGCATGGTTCGATTGAACTAAGAAAGACTCTATGTTGTGTTGCCTTGTTCCGGGAGATGCCAAGCAAGTTTTCCTATTTCCGAGAGTAAATATAGGAAGGGGAAGCGTGCATTCCAAGCGTGCTTAAGCAATGTTCCTTCGCGACTTGAAAGGAAGCGGTTTCGCTTTGAATAAGATATTAGCTAAACAAATTACAAATTCGCTGGTGCAAATTTACAAGGAATCTACCTGTACATAAATAATTACGTTTTCAATAATAAATCGGAACGAAATTGCGCGGAAATTGAGATTCATTTTATACAAATCTTGTTTCAATTATCTTTAAATTGCTCGTCAGGGATTTATCAAAAATTTTCATTTATCTAACGAGGATTTACAATGACACGATTTAAAAAATTTAGTGGGTATCGTACTTCTAAAGCTCGTTTCTTCCAACATTGAACCAAACCCTATACCTTTGATATTTAGATGTTGTTAGAAACGCACCTTGGAACAAACGATTCTATCCCAAAATTTGAAATACCATCGTAAAAAATTTTAAAATGCACGTGAATATGTTCCAAAAAAAACAATTGAGAAGATTTAGTAATTAAGTTGAAATTGTTATTTCAATAAATATTTTTGTATTTTCTTAAGGACATTGATTTGGAGGGTTTCCAATTGTTCATGGACACTTACCTGGAAGCCGAGACGCCCGTGGAATTGGTCAAGAGGTTGTTCATCTCTTTCGTTAAGAAGAAGAAGACTCAGATGCCCACTGGACAGTCAACCGGAATGGATGCCAGACTCCTCAAAGTACGTTTCGTTACGTTACGCTATCTCTATTACCTCGGTCGGGTTTTGCATGGCGCCTGGTGGGTAGCTTCTCCCTGAACACCGACGTATTGCGGGTTAAACATTTCTACAGGCGCTCGTAGGATTAACATTAGGTAGATTCACCCTGAATGCTGGCTTCTCCTACAAGCTAGTGTTACGTTTGTATGTTGTGAAAAATACAATGTTAGGCGTATTTGTTGGAGGATGTTTTTTAATAGGTGAAGGGTTATTAATTTAGATTGGGTTCGCGCAGTTGGCAGCCGTGACGTCGACGGCGGCGTGCGCTCCAATCACGTCGCACAACACCAGCGGCTCGCTTCCCGAATTGGCCAAAGAAGTCCACGGATTAGCCTCGGCTTGTTCAGACACTTCCGGTAGCGGAGCTGGTGGTGGTCAAACCAAGGAAAGGGAACGTCCAAGTTGCGGAGGTGGCGGGATATCCGGCATGCATTTCGGACTGGCCGAGAAATTTCACGGATTGACCGAGAAATTGCATAGCTTAGGACATCATCGAAGTGACAGTGATAGCAACAGTCGGGGAAGAACAGGTATGACAGGTACACGAAACTTCATCAAAGACTCATTGTTTATACGTTGTAAATCACGAGAGGCACTTCACTAATCATCAAAGAGTGAAGAACCCCTCGCCTTATGTCACGTAGACCAATTCCATCCTACACTTAATTGAGTTACTTGAGTTCAAATTAAGAACTATCGTTCGTTCATTACATTTTTAATTAGTATATTAAGAACGTGAAATATTCTCCTCTGCTTTTAATTGTGGCGTAGGTAGCGCGTCAATCCATCCTTTGGTGACGGTGACGCATAATTACAACGACCAAAAGTCGTCAGATTCGTCCCCCAACCACAGTCAAGTTTCCAGAAACTCTTCCAAGAAGTCTAATTCGTCCATCCTAGTCCATAGCGGTCAGTAAAAAACAATATCCTTAATTGGCCATATGTCTAATCAGCGCCAC
Organism: Phalangium opilio; assembly: GCF_054372755.1. Classification (NCBI taxonomy): domain Eukaryota; kingdom Metazoa; phylum Arthropoda; class Arachnida; order Opiliones; family Phalangiidae; genus Phalangium; species Phalangium opilio. The sequence continues at coordinate 2,200,717 of NW_028324189.1, forward strand.
TAGCGGATGGTCTGAAAACTACTCCCATAGAGTCTAGGTATATTTAAGCGGGTTTGCAGAATTTCCGACAGATGGCGCGGCGTTCGAGCCACCTGGCGGAAATTCTGCAAACCCGCTTAAATATACCTAGACTCTATGGGAGTAGTTTTCAGACCATCCGCTAGTGGCGCTGATTAGACATATGGCCAATTCCTGATCTTCAAGTTAGTCTTCATTCCATCCACTCTGTCCCTTTGTAGTGTCTTTCTTTCCAGTGGACTTTAAGCCTTTACGCAAGGCCAGCAGTCACATCGATATATACGCCGAAAGAGTTCCTCTAAAGGACATAGTCTGCTATCTTTCCCTCTTGGAGAATGATCGCCCTGAAGATAAATTAGAATGTAAGTAAATGAATTTTCATTAATTTGGGGGGTGATCTGTCATTAGAGATAATGGTATTATTATACAATTCTTACTTCATATTTTACAGTTATGTTCCGACTGTACGATACAGACGGAAATGGGGTCCTGGATCATAACGTGAGTGTATCCCTTGAAATTACATACTATCTCTTTAATTTAATTCGAATTAAAGTTAAGTTGTTACAATGTTTACCATAAAGAACACAAACAATAGCATTTTTATACCTTAATTAAACCCAAAGTTAAGTTCAACTCTCTTTGTTGCATTGTTTATCTTAACTTACTAACAAAGACTCTACGAGCGTTTAATATTGTTATCTTCCACATTTTGAAATATTTATTCTACGTATTGTTAAGCTTGTAAATAATTTATTTGCTAAGCCTCGTAAGTATATCCTTAAAGACCTTCTCTGAGATCTCAATAATGATTTGGCGGTAGCTAGAACTCACTCCCTCCCTCTCTCTATCTCTTTCTCAATGTTGGGTTGACCACTCCCTTAGCAAGCCACCGGACAATCCAATTGTCCGAATCATTTACTATAGCTCTTAAAGAAAGAAGATAAATACAAAAGATAAAAAAAAGAGATTCTTTGTTTATTGCTGCGGTAGATCCCAATTCTAACCAACCTTGTAAGAAATGTTTAGATAGCTTTCTTACTACTTCTAATGTCGCGTTATACTACACGACTATTCATTTTTATTACATCTAATATCGTAATGAAAAGAAAATCAACAGTAAATTAACGCGAAGTTCAATATAACAAAAATGGTTGGAAGACAATCTTTTACTTAATGATTGAACGCGTCCTAACTTTCGTTTCATTTGCTTCTAAACCATTTTTCGCTAGCGATGACTTTTTCTAAATGTTTGGCCTACAACAATGTATATTTTTCTCTCTGTCTTTGTTTGATTGTTTGATGAATGGTCACTAGGAGATCGACTGTATCGTGAATCAAATGATGACAGTGGCCGAGTACCTCGGTTGGGACGTGTCCGAGTTGAAACCGGTGAGTTACGCTAACACTTCTAACATATCCACTTTGAGTGACCATACTCGCGGTTTGTTGTTGCAAAGATTTGTTTTGACATCATAGCTAGCTAGTGAGTGACCTTGCGTTTATGCTTTTTTATGTTAATGGGGGTGTCGCCTTGATTGAAATAGATTCTTCAGGATATGATGGTCGAGATTGACTACGACGCGGACGGCGCTGTTTCTTTGGACGAATGGAAGAAGGGAGGAATGACCACTATACCCCTGTTGGTTCTGCTCGGATTGGACGCGGTCAGTTTTCTTTATTTTTTCTTTAGTTTTATCTTATTATTATAATGTTTTTCTTTTTGGCCTTACGCAAGCGCAGAACGTTAAAGACGATGGTCATCACGTCTGGCGACTAAAACATTTCAACCGACCAGCCTATTGTAATTTGTGCCTAAACATGCTCGTTGGTCTCGGAAAAAAGGGCCTTTGTTGCATCTGTAAGTACACGTCTATGATATATTTAAACTTTAAAATTTAAAATGGTCCTTCATTTCCCTGCGAAAATGTAATTTATTTTATAGAAATTTTACCTTCAAGTGTAGTAAAACGTTTATGGCCAAAATTATGGCTAACTTGTAGAAAGTATGTTCCCATAACAGGTATGGCCCATTTTGCTCGCGGTTTTATAGTGTACGTACATAAAAAGAGTAAAATTTTATGGGTCCTCTTTCAAAAGAAGATAATTACACTTTTACGGGCCCCTGTGGTTTAGCTTACGGTAGTCGTTTCTAACCTGAGTTATCGTTTCGATTTTATGATTTTTTAGTTAATTTACTAATAGATATTTTAATTAAATTGATCACGTATATTTTTTTTTTTTTATTTTTCTGTGTTTATTTTTATTTAGTTTGTAAATACACGGTGCACGAACGTTGCGTTCAGAGAGCACCAGCTTCCTGTATCAGCACTTACGTCAAATCCAAGAAAACCTCGCAGGTGAGCTTTAAGTCTATAGCGTTTTAAATTAATAAAAAAAATCAAACTTTTCTTTAAGAAAAAATGTGAGTGAATTAACATATTTAAACTTTTATTATTCCTTTATTTCCTTTACTATTTTAGTCAATGAGTCATCATTGGACTGAAGGAAACTGCACTGGAAAATGTAGTAAGTGCAAAAAACCCATTAAATCTTATAACGGGATCACCGGACTTCACTGCAGATGGTGTCAAATGACCGTAAGTCGACTTATTGCTAATATTCACTGATAAGTCTGCCATAAAGAATTTAAAGCGATATCTCTGGTGGTTTTTGTTTCTCATATATTCCAGCTTCACAATCATTGCGCGTCTCAAGTGAAGCCGGAATGTACCTTAGGAGCTCATCGAGATCATATTTTACCACCCACATCCATCTGCCCCATCGTACTGGTCAGTTTATTTATAAATTTAACCTATAACCCCTATCTGAAACCTAAATTACTAAGCAATATAGATTTCATTATACGCAAATACATTTAATCATATTAAAATTGGATATTGGGAAGCCCCTTTATAATTCAACTTTGGGGTTTCCTTTGAAGCTAATTGCGTTGAAAGCTTTAGTCTAATTTATTGACTAATTACGCGTGTCAATTAGGCTCAAGGTAGCCCCTGTTTTGTTTTGTTTTCGCGAAAAATGTATTTACGTAATTATCATAATTTACATAGACCCATACGCGCTCGTTGCTTGACACTGTACGTATAGGTATAATGTCGCCCTTTTTGCGCTATGCTCTGTAGACAGGTGAAAATGTCACTGTTGTATACGCTGGTACATTAGCGATAATGCCTTTTCGGGGAAGCTTAGCTTCTGATCTCTTTACCGAGAGGAAATTTTGAAGGCTTTTATCTTCTGGCTTGTCCCCCCGAGAATGTAACCCAAATACCGAAACTTGAATGCGCGTATTACTACGTACGCTGAAGTTCGAATCTCCCATTTTTCTCATTAGTTTATGCATTGAGGAGCTCAATTGCTTATAGCATAAGTTTATAAGATATGTTCCATAAGTATGACACCTACTATACTTCGTAATGCTAGAGAATTACTCTAGAACTAGTTTGAGAACGACAAGCCTTTCTTTACGAGAATCTATGACCTACGTCACTAAATGACAAGCTCCAGTTTGTAACCAGTGACAAACTTACGGAACATATCTTATGAACTTATGGTTATAGGGTATTAGCGTTGTCGTTTTGGAGTTCGGACACGTAAATTACTATGTTTTGAAGTATAAACTTTTCCCACTCACGGAGGTTTGAAATTCGATTATCTCGAGATCTGTTTGACGTAGACAAACGAAATTGATACCAATAAATAGAGGAGTATTTTAGCTATCTTATTCTAAAAGGGTTTTATCCTTTGTGTTTAAATTGACAGAGGTTTATCGTCCTAAATTTGATCCATATTCTGACATCCGTGGCACTGTGACATAAAATTGAACTTTTTTTAAAAAATTAAATACACTAGCTTGGGTTTATCTATGCCCAAGTAATTGGTAGCTCTGAATAGAGGAGAATTGTAAAGTGGATTACCCCTTAGTGTTGAAATTGTCAGAGATCTTAAGATTTGTCAATATATTCTGTGGCCGTCAATGTCTTTAGGAAAGGCAACGTAGCGTCAGTGGAAGTTGTCCGAAAAAAAGTCTTTCAAGGACAGACTCGAACATGATAGGAGAATCGGGGAACCAATCTTCAGTCTCTCCCATGTCATTCCAAATCACCCCGTTGACCGGGTCACACCCCTTGTTAGTTCTCATTAACCCAAAGAGTGGAGGAAGACAGGGACTCAGGTACTTAAAAATAGGCCTAAAATACGCGAAAATATTTTAACTCTTTGAATTTTTGAAGAATTTTGCGAAAGTTTCAATTTGTTTTGAACCCTCGGCAAGTTTACAACTTATCAAAAACAGGTCCAATGCAAGGGTATGACTATATACTATACCATTTGGATCTTTTGAAGAAAATTTAATTAAGCTTTTCATATCCCAGTTTACAATTTTACAAAGACGTCCCAAATTTTAAAGTCTTGTGTTGCGGAGGAGATGGTACGGTCGGTTGGGTCCTCGATACAATAGGTGCGTCCTCGGGGCCAACAACGCGATCTGACACATTTAACAATGTTCCTTTTACAATTCCGGACAGATAAATTAAATTTCACCAATCCTCCTTCCGTCGGAATTCTGCCTTTGGGGACGGGAAATGATTTGGCCAGATGTTTGCGATGGGGACCGGGTAACCCTTATCTTACTACCTTCTTTAGTTCAATTTAATTACTTTAAATTCAATAACGATTATTATAATCCGCCATGGAATTAACTTAAATAAAATTAGTTTATTAATTTAGTTAGTTTTGATTGTGATTAGGTTACGAGAACGAAAATTTGGATAAGATTTTGGATAAAACCGAAAAGGCGGTGACGAGTATGATGGACAGATGGAAAATTGAAATCAGTTCTTCGGGGAACCCCGACGAGAAAGGCGATCCCATTCCCTGTAACATCTTCAACAATTACTTTTCAATTGGCGTGGTAAGTCTTTATCAACCCATACAACTTTTAACCCCGCAGTGTATCTATAGCAGACCAACAGACCACTAGTCTTATTGGAGATTAGGATAAGCGGTTTATTTATTTATTTGTGAACAGGACGCGTCAATCGCCATCAAATTTCACTCTGAACGGGAAAAACACCCGGAAAAATTCAGTAGTCGAATGAAGAACAAGATGTGGTACTTTGAATTCGCCACATCCGAAACATTCTTCGCTACTTGCAAGAATTTGCACGAAGATGTTGATATCATGGTAAGTGGCAACACATACGGCTAATTGGAATCATGGTGTGGTTTTTATCCTTTATCGTTTCTGAGTTTGCTTGTTTGTTTTTTGTTATTGTAGTGCGACGGAGTGTCTCTGGACTTGTCTAGCGGTCCATCCTTACAGGGGATCGCCGTCCTGAACATCCCCAGTATTTACGGGGGTTCCAACCTATGGGGGGATAACCCCAGCCAGAGAAAACGTCGCTCGAAACGCAAGAAGAAGAAGGACAAAGACGCGCCGACAAACAGTTGCAGCCCCATCGACCTGAGCACCGCGGTACAAGGTAAGTCCGCGAACGCAAATGTATACCTCATTTCAATGATGATGTGGTACTTACTTCATTTAAGATATTGGTGACAAACTGATTGAAGTGATTGGGCTTGAAAACTGTATGCATGTCGGTCAAGTTAAGGCGGGACTTCGAGCGTCCGGTCGTCGTTTGGCCCAGTGTTCTTCCGTGGTCATTCGTACCAGGAAGAGATTTCCCATGCAAATTGATGGGGAACCATGGATGCAACCGCCCAGCACGGTATATTTACATTAATACTTATTTATAAGACTTATTAACAGGGAGGTTGCGGACACCTTCCTGGTATCCTTGTTGGTCAATATATAATCCGTTTACCATTCTAAATATCTTTTATCTATCTTTAAAATGCAAATTACAAATTACCAAAGATTCACATCAGTCATAAGAATCAGATGCCGATGTTGATGGCTCCACCCCCTGCAAAGAAATCGAAATTTCCATTCTTTTTCTTCAGGAAAGCCTAAGGCGTGTCCAATCAAAATAACAACAACAACAACTTGGAAAAAAAATATTAATAGAGCTTTTAAAGTAGTTCCGGAGGCCTAAAGGTTTTTATATTTTCTTTTAATAAACATTCTTGAGTCAATCTTGAAAAGGGTTAAATTTCCTACCCTATTTAACGTGCTTTAACCCTTTTCAAGACTGCAAAACTATACACCTATATAATTTTCTTGACCCAAACTTTGTTGTTTCGTTTTCTCTTGTTCCAAACTCTTTTTCCAGTAACCAATTTTTAGAGTGCGCGCGACATTTATTTAAACGATGACGTGATTTAGTAAACAAAAGTGTCGTCGAAAAAATAAAAACAATATAAACAAATAAACAAACAAACTAGACTTGTTGGAAAGATTTTGGGATACTTTTCCTTCGTTTAAATATATTAAAAAAAACTTTAATAAAGTTGCTGGCAACATCCGTAGACTGTTAACAAAATAAATAAATAAATATACAAACATTGGGGTAAACAATTAAACACTCGCAACAACAAAAAAATTAAACATTCGTTACGTTGTAAATAAAAAATACGTAAATAGCGAAATAACTTATTTAGTAACGAAAAAAATGTTAAAAAAAATTAAATAAATATATATAAAATTATAATTAACTTGGTGGGGTTAAAGGTTAAATAATTACGCGTAATTTGTGGGGAAACAACTTTAATTATAAACAATTAAATATTAATTAAAAAGGCTGGGAAGGTGGACCTAATTACAAAAGATAAATAGTAAAACAACAAAGATACAAGTATATTATACATACATATTGCCTTCATACAAAATACAAAAAAAAAGTTAATTAAGCTAACAAATTTCACACATACGAAGCTATATATAAATATATAAACGAATTTTTTAAAACTAATCTTTTTCCGACAGTGTGACAAGAGTGTGAACAATTTTTACGAAAATATTTAAAATCTAACGAAAAACGTTTTCCATAATCAAATTAAAAATTAAATACTTTACTGTATTTAGCGTTTCAATCGCCTGCTATAATTTTTTTTAAAGAAACGTAGGTTTTTTTGGTTTTGCATATTTTTATTTTTAAAATAGAGTGTAGGTGTTTTTTAAAGGGGGTTTGTTTCTAGTGACGTAATTTTGAAATAGATACGAAGCTTATATAGGAACCACTCCCTGTGACGTAGGAAATACGAACATTTCTAAAACATTCTTTAGTGAGAGTAGTTCAATCGAAAAGGTTCATTGGAATGTTAAATACGGTAATAAATTCTCTATATAATATTTAAAAGAAATATTTAATTAAATAGTATATTACCCGAAATAAATAGCTCCTATCTTTTAATTTAATCTTCTAGATAATTCCAAACTTAATTATTATTATAATTAATATCAGAATTAATTATCGAGAGCTGGTGCTATTTCGAGTAAATTATATTAAAATTATATATAAATATATATATATAAAAACAACTCTAAATCCATCCGATATGAAATATAATTATCAAAAAAAAAATAAATAAATAAATAACAATATCATCAAATTAATGTTAGTATGTTAGTAGAAAAATTTTTATTCGAGGAATTTTGGAATTCAGATGTTTTCAAGATTTTCTATCTTTGACAGCGTTATTACGGTCACGTGATACTTTTAGCGTCGTTGTCAAAGGTATAATTAACTATCATCTGATTAATTTTAAATGGGGGAATGAAATAAAATGCTCAAAGTAATTAAACATCGATCTTTTTTAATTTTACAGCTAAATCCGTCATTGTTTTTTAAAATGAATATTTCTGTTTAATCAATTCCAAATTGTCCTCAAAGGGGTGTATGTAGATAGAGGGGGGATTAATTAAATAAATAAGGGGTTTTTAATTATAATTTAATGTTAATTAAAATAATCCTGTACAGATAACTTTAACAGTACAACAACAACAACAACAAAAACTGCGACGCTTTCATTTAATTTTATTCTAATCAACATTAAATATAGGATAATTATAGTTAAGTGATTTAAATAGAGCGTAATTAGAGCTTCAAAATGAGTCAAACCGCGTAGTAATAGGAACAAAATTTAATAAGTTATGAATTGTTTCCTGGAAAATCAAGTATTTGGAAAATAATACAAATTATTTTAATAATTTCTGTTTAATTCTGTTCCGATTTGGACGAAATTTGTCTCATTTCAAAGTTCTAAATTAATTAAAACGAAATTAAGTGAAAAAATTTATTAATAAAATCTAAGCATGTACATAAATTGATAATAATTCTAAGATACAAACAAATCCGATTGATTTTCTATGAGAAATTGAAAAGTAAATCGTTTAAAAAAAATCCAGGCGTTAAATTTAATCATAGCCACCCTTGATGACGCGCTTTCTAAAAGTTATTAAGCGCGTTTGATCAAATCGGGCCATGAAAGAAGGCGCATTCACACTGATATAAAGTACGTACAATGTACATTTGAAATAATACACAACAAGAAAACAGTGTGCTTTGTACAATATTTGTATGAGACGTGTTATATCCTAAATAGACGTTAATTGTGCCACAATCCATAATTGTATCAGTGTATTTTGAAAAAAAAAAGTTGGTGTTCCTCAAAAGAAAAGCTTAGAAATTCTACCTTCGATCATTATATTGATCTATTTTTAATCAAAAACCATTCTAAGGATTTTATATTTTCCATGATACCTCATTCCTATCAATCTCTGGCAATTTCCTCCATTCCTAGAACAAAACAGCGTGTCCTTCTCTCTATTTCGTCTACAATTTGTTTTATCCGTTAATATTATTGTATATAATATATATATATATTGATATTGATATATAAGAGAGAAATATATATAAGGCATTTTTGAATTAATTGTATTGTAGAGCTTTATTGTTCAACGAAAACTACTTATATTGTGATTAAAATTAAGTTTCTTGGACGAAAGTGTACCATATTAAAAACTAAACAGTATTATATCGAGCTTCGATTAATTTAAAAATAAGCCTACTTTTGAAAAATTACAAAAGAACAACTCAATAATATCCTAAGCCTATCTTTAAAACGGCACGAGACAACCATCAATCGGAAATAAATTAACCACATTTTCCATTTATCTTCCATTTGTTCAAAAACAAATGCTCTGACATTGAATTACGAATAATTTAAATTTCGGATTGAGCGCCCGTTCACCAAAACATCATTAGATACAATGGGCGCTTTCCATAACCCCTACAGCTTATTTTACCAACTATGTCATAACCTCTACTTCTAATTTCTCCAACTGTCATAACCTCGACAAACATCATTTCTCCAACTGTCATAACCTCGACAAACATCATTTCTCCAACTGTCATAACCTCGACAAACACCATTTCTCCAACTGTCATAACCTCGACAAACACCATTTCTCCAACTGTCATAACCACGACAAACATCATTTCTCCAACTGTCATAACCTCGACAAACACCATTTCTCCAACTGTCATAACCTCGAAAAAGGCCATTTCACCAACTGTCATAACCTCGAAAAAGGCCATTTCACCAACTGTCATAACCTCGAAAAAGGCCATTTCACCAACTGTCATAACCTCGAAAAAGGCCATTTCACCAACTGTCATAACCTCGAAAAAGGCCATTTCACCAACTGTCATAACCTCGAAAAAGGCCATTTCACCAACTGTCATAACTTCGAAAAGGCCATTTCACCAACTGTCATAACCTCGAAAATAACATTTCACCAACTGTCATAACCTCGAAAATAACATTTCACCAACTGTCATAACCTTGGAAACATAATTTCACCAACTGTCATAACCTTGAAAACATAATTTCACCAACTGTCATAACCTTGAAAAGATAATTTCACCAACTGTCATAACCTCCCCCCATTACCATACAAGAGTCAGCCGCGACACTGTCGTTTATGGCAGAACTATCCATCTTGTTTCTTTTTAAATATTCGTGTAGGCTGTAAACTTGTTGCCTTATTCGTCGAGAAGTACAGTGCGCCTGCGCATTGAACTAGTAATTGGTGACGTCACGCGTCGTCGTAATAATCCACTGTCGGAAGTTTTATCAGTCGCTGTGTTTGGACTTTGGAAGGCCGAGTCTTCGCGTAATTTCGTTATTAACTGGTTAATTAATTGCCATTTAATCGAGTTAGGAATTGGATAAGTTAATGTACTTATGGAAAAGTTGAACGGTAAGTTTCCTTGAAATTTTCAGGTGTGTTTGTGTGATAAACGTTAGGCCTAACGACGGGATTTTATAAAACTGGGCGGCCCGAGCCTTGGAGGAGGCTCGGAGCCCCTGCCTTCGGCCTACGCTTAGAGCTCAGCTAGGGAGAAACCGCTGGGGAAAATTGCGTTAAGCCTCGATCACTCCGTGGTTGGAAACTTTATTATGCATTTTAATAGTTATGATTATAAGTTAAAGACAGAAATTTGCAATTTTATTAATATTAAGCAACTATTCTTCAAGATGATATATAGTACTCAATACTGATTTGATTTAAATATGGTGTAGAATCTAATGTAAAACCAGCATGCCTAAGTTATTTATGTTGTTCCTTCCTTCTTTTCTTCATCATGTTTCTAACCATTCCCTATGATATATATCAATAATTACCGTTGAAGTCCAATTAAGTTATTTATAGTAATGCTAATTCTAATTGGAGTTGCATATAAATCATTTAGGCCATGTCTAAGCTGACCATTTGGTCAGGGTGAAGCCAGCCAGGTCACTTTGGCAACATAATCAACACAAAAATTCCTCGAGAACCTACCTGATAATTCCTATTTTACAAATCTTGGAAAAAAAATGGCCATGATGAGTTTACAAGATTTTGTCAATCCCATTGTGACAAGTCAAGACACTAAAAAACGTCTGCAACTGGGCACTGATGTTTTAGCCTTCCTTGAAAACCCAATAAACCCCATTGAATGTGAAGACACTGGAGTTTTAATTGATGGACTTGTCTCTTGGTTAAAAAGCAGCAATTTTAAGGTTAGTTTGTTTATTATGATTGAGGAGTTACGATGAATTTATTCTTTGCTAATTTTTTTACAATATCTAATTGAATTTTTTGTTTGTTTGTTTGTTTGTTTTAGGTGGCACAAAATGGATTAGAAACTCTAATAATCTTAGCAGAAAAGTTAAAGGATGAATTTAGACCTTACATTTCCACAGTTTTACCCGCAACAGTTGATAGATTGGGTGATAGCAAGGATCAGGTAAATAAATATCTTTATGTTTTTGGCAATTAAAATTAGTTTAAAAGATTAAGGAAGTTAAATAATTGACCAAATGGGGATTAAGGCTTTTATTAAACTAAAAAAACTGGATGAAACAGTATTTTTCAAGGACTTTTCATGGTGTTTCCTTGAGTATAATAGAAGTTTTAAATTTATTAATCCTTTGAAACTGCAGTTATGCTTTTAAATTTGCCTTCATTTGCCTTTATTTGTGTTAGTAATTGATGTAAAGTCGGCAGTCTCTTTTAGAAGTTGAGAATTAGTTTAATTTAAGTTGAAAGGAAACCTGTACATTGTTTATTATCCCTTAATGTTTTCTAACCAACAAAGTGACTTTAAAGAAAAGAAATATGCTTTTGAGAAAAGGTCTCCCACATTCTTACTGTTAGAAGTTTTTTTTTTTTAAAGGGGAGATTATCATTAATGATCCGCCCACACAATGTCAGACTAGTTTTTAAAAGTCTCCTCATAATAAATGCGGTTTTTTTTAATATACATAAATTATAGTTATTAAGCCACTTTCAAGATTGTGAATAAATAAATATAGAATTAATTTTAAAATAGGTTTTATTTTATTTTATTTTATTCATTTTGAAATAATTATAAATTAATTAATTATATTTAAATTGATTATTTATTTTAGGTCAGAGCACTTGCAAAATCACTTCTTTTGAAGTTAATGAATCCAGTGGCATCTCCCCAGGTAATTTAAATTAAAATTAAATTAAATTAAATTAATTACTAATAGTTATTAACGTTTTTTATTATTATTTCAGTATATATTTGAAAAATTAGCTCCTTCATTTAGTCACAAAAATTTTAGAATTCGTGATGAAATGATGTTACTCCTTAAAGATACACTTATTAGGTATTTAAATATATTTTTCTATATTTTATAGTAATTATATTAATTTGTTTATATTTTATTGTAATTATATTAGTTTGTTAATATTTTATTATAAATATATTAATTAGTTTGTAATTTATTGTAATTATTCAAATTTGTTTATGTTTTATTCTAATTATGTTAATTTATATTTTAATGTAATTATATTAATTTATATTTTAATGTAATTATATTAATTTGTTTATGTATTTTTGTAATTGTTTATTTATTTGTAAACAGACACGGTTCACAATCTTTGTCAATATCAAAACTAATGCCACAAATTGTGACTTTATTGGGTGATCCTAACTCCCAAGTCCGTGATACAGCCATCTTAACATTGGTAGAAATTTACAAACACGTGGGAGAAGCTGTTAGAAAGGACCTGAGCAAGAAATACAGCATTGCTGGACCAAAGTAATTTTTACTTTTTTTCCCTAAGTTTATAATTAATTAATTATCAACAATTTTTAATTAATAACATGAATTTTATAAATTTCAGGCTGCAAATTTTACTACAAAAATTCGACGAAGTCCGAAATAACGGCGAAGTTCTGCCAACTGCAACTGCAACTGATTTGGGTAAGTGAATCAAATAAATTTTAATTTGGCGCGAAATTTATTTAGTGTAGTACACGCGCGTATCGATAGATGGCGCTAGTGTGCCCTTTTCAATGTATTTGTTTTGGCGCGATAGTAAAGTACACGCGTATCTCGATAGATGGCGCTAGTGTGCCTTTCTCTAATTATTTTGGCGGGATAGTATAGTACACACGCATCTCGATAGATGGCGCTAGTGTCTTCATAATGAATTATTTTTGGCGGGATAGTAAAGTACACACGCATCTCGATAGATGGCGCTAGTTTGTCTTTCTCATTAAATGATTTTGGCGGGAAATTGTAAAGTTTTTACGTTGTGGTTCTAACGCTTCCCTATAGATGGCGTTAGTTTATCGAGTGTATTTTTGGCGGGAAAAATGTGTGGGAATTTCAAGTCTTTGATGTTGTAGTTCTCGCGCTTCGCTAAAGTTGCCGCCACCAACGTTCTTTTTTGCAGCTTTAAAGTTATTTTTAGGTTAAGCCTAATTAAGGTTTCTTCTCAGTGTTTAAAAACGAAGTAAGGCTTAGGTATAGTCGCGTTATATTGGAAGTTTACGTGATAAATCGATGGAAACGGCGAAAAAGGGTAAATGTTTATAAAATTTTATGCAAATCATAGTGTATTAAGGACGTGACATTAGAAATTATTGGAATTCCGATGTGTTGGAAAGTTTTGCGTGAATATAGTTGTAGTATCATCGTGATTTCGGCCTTTTTTTTGGGGACGGTGTCAAAATTGAGGTAAAAGGCACGGGATTATTGTTAGTCTTTGAAAAAAATACTTAAATCTGGTAGTTTGAGTGACAGACGATTGTTTATTGACCTCATTTAGACCCTTTCCAATATTAAGCCCCTTTTTGACATAATTTGATACAATTTTGATGTATCGGAAAGGGTTTTATTACTTCAAGAAAGATTTTTTTTCTCTCAACGGAGGCTTTTAGTTGACATAACCGTGACCTTGCTGTTTTGAGACATTCCAGAGATTATAGAGGCCAAACTGGGACTCGCGGATGGGTTGTATCTTAAGATAGTGCTATTTATAACATTAGGGAACCCCTTAAGCCAAGATGCTTTGCCAAAAGTGTGTTTTTAACTATAATATATTCAGGGTCAATATTACTTGACAGTAGGTAAAATGGCGGGTGTCTCCTCCTGACTCTGACATGGACTTCTAATCGTTACGATTAAAACAAACCCACCCTAATTTGCATATTGTCACGTGGTGGGGGCTGTTCAACTTTAATCCCCCCCTCCCCTGTGCTTGATCTTTTCCCTCCTCGTGGCTGTGACGCTTTAAAGCGTTTTCCCGCCTTGAGTCTCGGGCGCTGGGCTTCCCCGCAGTGCAGCAAAAGGGCGGGAAAACGGGGGAGAGGGGGGTGAATGGTAACGATCTTTAACATAGGAAAGATAGGCGAGGCTTGACTAGGAAAAGACGGGCCCGGCCGGCGTTTAAAATCTGTTAAAAATCTCGTAGATGCAAATAAAATTATCGAATTATTTGATAAGGATTAGGGATTAAGTTTGCTGGAATTAGGCTTAAAACGACTAAGTAGGGCACGTGCGTTATTAAAAACGCTTGGCGCGCGCCGTGGTATATAGTCAAGCTCGCGCAGTTTTCCCGGCTAAATCAAGAAGGCGGGAAAAAAAGGGGGCTGAAAATAAATATATTCAAACTTCATCCTTGGATCGTATTCTAGTTCTCATCTACGCCGCCGCTATACCCGAAAAAAAATTTCTCCCATTCATTTTAGTCGCGGCGGGGTAGGGAAGTACTTACCATAAGCGTAAGCCGGGTTTTTTAAAGGTCCCATATTATAGAATGCATAGTGCATAAAGGACCCCCATCTCAGTGAAAAATCCATTCCTGGTGCCGCCGGATGGGTCATTGTACCGATGCCTAATATAACCCAAAACTGTAGTTAAAATACTTTTATCTGTATGGCATGCATGAGACGGCATTAAGAAAAACCTTGGAATTAAACTTAAAAAAAAACGCCGGATTTTACAAGGAAGTGTGATATTTCGACCAATAATATAAGGTTTAAAACAAACCACGACGACGTCTGGAAACTATACGTACTTTGAAGCAGCGTCATCCAGATTTATACTTGGGATGTTTTGATCACGCTGGTAATATCGATCCAGGGAAACGGGTCTCTCTCTCTGTGTGTGTAGGAGAGGAGACCTTCTCTTATTCCAAAGCCTCTGGCTAGCTCGCCGGTTCCCTTCCTCATCCCAGAGTGAGTGAGTGAGAGAGAGCCGTGCGTTATGGGAAAAACAGTCTAACTAGAGGCATTGCGCGAGGCTGTTGTGTCCTTTTATCTTTCTCTCGCTCTCTCGTGTGCCAGTATGATCAATTCGTGATTTTATTCTGAAGAACGAAATTTAATTTTATTTCACGACGCCATGAAATCACGTGAATTTAAGGTGTTTTTACGTCACAATTGATTTTCTTCTGTTTCTTTCTTTCTTCACGAGAAATCGTGCACGCGCTCTTTTGTTTGTTTCGCTCGTGTGACGTCACCGAGTCCAGATTGCGAGTAAGATCGGCGTGTTTTGTTTAAAAGGGCCGACGGCATAAGGCGACCAGCCTTCCATGGGTTTAGAACGACTTTCCCGGTGTTTTTTCCATGATTCTGGCCCTAACATCGCGGCTTACGGTAAAGCGGCCATGAAATACCGTCGCCGCGTTTCCTTAAGCCTAGGTCCGCCCACCTTATACTGTCGGCTATGCAGATAGCTGAAATATATAAGGACATCCCTCTTAAAAAAGTATAAAACCATCCAACGAGCCCAGCCTTTCGTTCGTTACCTTATAAAACATATCTCTTAAAAAAAAAAGACGCGCGCCATGCCGACTTCCACAGAGTCCAGTAATTCGGATAGTACCACAACTGACCAACGACATCGCCCCGCTTCCAATAACTCGCTTCCGCTACCTGGATTAGATGATGTACTTCCGAGTGGTGATGGTTTACTTCCGCCCACGAATGGTTACGTTGTCAAAAATGGTGGTGACCGTCACGACGTCACGATGAATTTAGGTAACGTAGGCGCTGGACCAGCGTCGACTTCTTCCCCCGTTTCTTCGGAATCTTCCATTTCGTTTTCGGAAACGATTTCAATTTCGGAAGAAGTGTCAAACGGTGGCGGGGAAGGGACGGCTTCCTTCAGCGAAAGTTCCTTGACGACTGTCACCACTTCGGCCACGAGAAGTGGTACCGCCAAAAATGGACATTCGGGTATCGGTCGTCGGCGATCATTCGATAGTGTCGTGGCCGATGATGGTCGAATTTTGTGGGACGAGGACACGGATTGGATTATGTTGTTCGATAATATGTTGCGATACGCGGATAGAAGAAGTCGCGTCGCCAATTCCAGGTCTTGCGGTTGTAAAGGTAATCTATCCTCGCTGTTTTTCGAGTTGGCGAAATATTCACGTATTTATCCTTAATCCATACAATCGGGTAGATTTGTCAGGTCGATTTCCTTGTTAATTTTCAAATGGGACATTGAGGAAAGGATTGGGTATAGTAGTTACCGTGGTTACAGGTTTAATTTTGTAGGAAAGGGGCTGTATCCAAAAGATCCGCTTGGCGGAACGAATGGTCACTGGCGAAGCAACCTAACCAGCAGGTTGACAAGCCCTTTGAGTATTGCGAGCTATAGTAAATATTGTTTAAGCCTAGAACCGGAAGGACTAGCATTCAGGGAACCGCGGGGACAAAATAAAGTCTTTTTCCTGTTAGCTGTATCAGAAGTATATAATACTTCTCTTCGAGAGAAGTGTACCACTAAGCGCCTTAATTGTAACATGATTCTTCCTACCCAACATCATACTCGTGTTGGAACCCAATTTCGCATAGTGTAGAGTTTAACAGGGATTTTATGGTAAAGTTTACTCCCCTTGTAATGTTGGGTTTTACTGCAGAAGTAGTCGAAGTTTTACTACAGAAGTAGTCGAAGTATCGGTATTGGCATTTAGAAATTTGAGGGATATGTCTCGCTTAAGAATGTCGTAAATTTATTGGATGTTACGATATCGAATTGTATATTTGCTAAATATATTTTTTGAAAGAACGGAAACGCCTAGGGAGGTGGTGGTGTATACACCTGTATACTGACATACGCAGTATGACTGTTGTCTTAAATATTTACGAGATAATAGGGGCCCCCTACTTCTGGAAAAATAAGGTTGTATAGTAGGAATGTAGTAGCTAACAATCTGATGATTTACTGATATCAGGAAGACTAAAACTTATCAGAGTTAGTTGTAGAAAGAACATTAACGTTAAGAATTGCATTTTTTCTTACGACATAAAATTCGCTGTATTTATGGTTGGTCCCTACAGAGATATTTTCGGAAAATGCGTTTTCGCAGATCAATATCGAAACGGAGGGAAAAAAATTCCTTCTCTTATAGAGACAATAAAAAGTGATTTAATATCTTTTTTTTTAAACCTCTTTCGTCATTAATAATCTAAGAATGGGTACGATTTTTCAAAAGGAAATACCAGTGTTCATATAAACCTGGAAAACTCAGGGGAAATAAATAGTTGACAAAAAACTAAGGGAAATTTATAATTTTTAGTAAAATTAAAATTTATGGGAAACTGAAGGGAATTTATAATTTTTAGTAAAATTAAAATTTATGGGAAACTGAAGGAAATTTAGAATTTTTTGTAAAATTAAAATTTATGAAAAACTGAAGGAAATTTAGAATTTTTAGTAAAATTAAAATTTATGGGAAACTGAAGAGAATTTATAATTTTTAGTAAAATTAAAATTTATGGGAAACTAAAGGAAATTTAGAATTTTTAGTAAAATTAAAATTTATGGGAAACTAAAGGAAATTTAGAATTTTTAGTAAAATTAAAATTTATGGGAAACTAAAGGAAATTTAGAATTTTTAGTAAAATTAAAATTTATGGAAAACTGAAGGAAATTTAGAATTTTTAGTAAAATTAAAATTTATGGAAAACTGAAGGAAATTTAGAATTTTTAGTGAAGTTCAGGGAAAAGTTGGGAATATTTAGGATTTTAGTAAAATTCAGGGGAAACTCGGAGAAATTTATCATTTTTAGTAAAATTCAGGAAAATTTTTAAGGTTTGAGTAAGTTTTTTTCTGAAATGGTTACTGCAAATATAAGAAAACCACTCTCGTTGTTATTACTCCATATATTATAAAAAACCCTGGTGAAATCGGTTATCCAAAAGTTCTATGAACCCTGAATACTATTTTTACTTTTTTCTAACGAAGTAAAGGCTCTTTTGAACTCGCAACTAACTATTGTGGAATACCGGCAAGGCTTATTTCGAAATTGGTGATCATGGGATATAATACAATATCCCATTTAGCGTGTCATAAATATTTAACCCCCGCAAACTATCGTGACACTGTTCATTTGTTTGTTGGGAAACGTTTGTTCGCATAAGGAAACTCCATAAGAACCATCCCATTACCATGGAAAGAGAGAGGGAAAGTAATTAATGATTTTAATTATTTTCTAACCCTAACTTCCAAAATTTGGGACTGTATAACCATAATTCATTCCTACAGTGGTATAGTAAAGAACATTTGCCTAAAATTAGACTTATATTTAGGACAGGAAAATATATTTTTTTTTTAACTTGGAAAACTGGTGACAACTGAAAACGTAATTGGACCAGAACGATGAATAATTTTTATTTCTTCGATGATTTTAAGTGACTTTTATGACATTTTTTTCGTATAAATTATGTAAATTAAGTCAAATATAAAAAATAACGTCAATTTATGTTTAGATTTAAATAACTTTAAATTTGGTATAATCCTTAAAATTTCATATAATTTATGGGGTTCTTACTTCTTAGTAAGGTACGGTTTAGATTTTAAAATATGTAATAACACTGACTGAATTTATAATCAGTTTTTAAGTCACTTCTAAAAATTTGTCTTTTGAATATGGCCCTAAGGCGTTCATTTTTGGGCGAAATATGTCGTTGGCATTGGGGCTAAAATATTTTAATGAAAATTTTTATTATTAAAAAACCAAATGTGGGTGGTCCATTTTATGACGTAGTAGAGTATAAATAAACACTAATTTAAAAGAAGTATTGCCCTATTGACCCCTACCATAGGGGCCGCTCCCCGTACTGGAGGGTTAAAGGTTAAACATTGACCTTAATTCTTCGCCCGAGCAATATAGACTAATTGTAATATTTTTTTATCAAACGTAAAATCATCTTAAATCTGGGTTAATTGCGTTTTGCTGTCTTACTATAAAAATGAATCTGAATCTCACTGGGTGACTATAAGGTTAGAGGTCATCTCCTAAATTTAAATAGGATCTGAGAGCTTTTTAATTATTCGTAATCGTGTGGTGGGAAAAATTGGAGGATTAGTTACCCAATGACGTAGATACGTTACTATAGTAACTGATATACCTCATTTCCTACTATAAAAATTAATCTGAATCTCACTGGGTGACTATGACTATAAGGTCAGAGGTCATCTCCTAAATTTATATTACATCTAAGCTTTTTAATTATTCGCAAAGATGTGGTGGGAAAAATTAGAGAATTAGTTACCCAATGACGTGGATACGTTGCTATAGCAACTGATCTACCGCATTTCGTTCGTAGGTTATGTGCCGTTGATGAATTTAAAGGGTTACGCCCACCTTTCTAGAAAACGAAACAAAGGAAAGGTAATCTTAACATTACTGGGAGGTTTCCTTTATCAAGTTTTGGAAATCTAATTTTTGAGCGTGAAGCGCAAAGTGCGCTTTAACCGTGCCTCACGATTCTTTGCTTAAACTTCACCCATTTTTATTTTTATTTGATTGTTTAAAACAAATAACGCAGGTGCTATAGCCTTTATTTCGAACTGCCATCAAATACAACGAACCCTAAACACGCCGCCCATTTTTAGAATCTTATTTAAAGCCTATACATAGTTTTCAGGCAAGGAGGATGGATACCGTTTACACTGCAGGAGGCGAGGCTACTTTGTGCGCCAAGTAGCCAGGCCTCCTGGTGCAAATGGTATCAATCCTTTTAGTCGTACATTTTCCAAAAAGCAACGTGAATTAACTTCCAAGTGTTTACTATTATATCGCAGGGGGAATTTGGGGTATCGTGTTTCTTTATATGAAACCGGTGTTGGTGGTAAATTAACTGGAGGCGCTAATTGTTAATGAGGTTGAAACAGTAACCTGAATTAATAAATTATTACGAACAATTAAAAATTACGTTCGCTTTTTTTTAACTCCGGGGTTTTTAAATTTTTAGGGTGGTTTCCATTTTATTTTATGAAAATTAAAAAGTGAAATTAACGTTGAATTAAAATATCCTCACCTCACCTTTATGCGCTTGGGTTTATATTTCAAAATAAATTTTGGTTCTCTAGTGAGAAAGGACTTAGTTAGTATTTGAGTGCCTTCCTTTTTCACGTTTCGAAAGTCTATTTATCAATTGCAATTTAGGAGAAAACCAAGCTCCTCAAGGACTATCGCCTCTCCATCCTTTAGAGAACTACGGTTGCGATCTTGAAAGGGATCAATTTTATAATTGGGGAAGGCGTTGTTTTTCCACGTTGCAATTTGACCATACAGGGTGTTTCTGAAAAGGGGGATTTTTTTGGGGGGGCAATTTTGAGTCGAAAATGTATGTAACTTCTATGATATTTTGCCGTCAAGTTATATTTGGAGTATTTTACGGATGACCCCTTAATTAAACTAGATATTCTCTTTCAGTTTATTACTTAAATTTAAGGGGTCATCCATAAAATACTCAAAGGGTGGCTAATAGGGCAAAATTTCATAAGATTCATTTTCGGTTCGAAATCGTCCAAAAGAAGACTGCTCTCAATTACTGACGTACTTTTCAGAAACACCCTGTACATATTCCAAAGTTGAAGCTCCTATATTCTTTTACTATCGCGAACGCAAGTCACGTGTCGAAGGCGGTAAGGTTTTAACTACCGCCAAAAAATCGGTTTCCTTTTCAAAGGGAGCTCCCCCTGTATATTAACCATAGATATTAGGAACAATCTAAGCCTAAAATAAACTGTATAACCTTCTAATATACAAGCCCCTTTATGTATATTTCCAATATCTATGATATGATATAAAGTCTCTCCCCTGATTCTTAATGTCCTGAATTCGACGTCAAATCAACCTGACACTGAATCCAATCAATTTAAAAGTACCTTACATTCAAGGGGCTTCGTTGCCAAGTTGAACTGGGGTTTTCTTTTTGTTTTCTACACCTTCCCCTTCGACTCCCTAGAAGTAACAGTATATTTCTCATGGTGGTATCATAGCGCCGGTTGGTTGTTATTCTTTCATAAGAAACAGTGCAGTCGAAAGTGTACCACTGCCAAGTACCAATATAATCAGTTTTGCAACCTTGCTTTGTAACGGGGATAACGCGAGGTAGGCTACGGTTTTGAGGCATTCTAAGATTGTTGAGGCTAGGGTGATGCTCTGAATAAATATATATGTATACGGTACTCTTACCTAGCTAGACGTAGACAGCTGTAGGGAGTGTCATTTCACCATTTCGGGGGTGCAGGTGGATCGGGGTAAAGCCCCCGGAGGTTATAAAAAGGGTCTAGACCGACCGACCCGATCGAAGAGTCCTAGCTCCCCCCTGTAAATGTATCCAATCTCTTTTTCCCTTCCGTAGGCGATGTGTCTCTGGTCATTAATCTTTAGACGTTTTTTCTCCTGTCCAATATTTGTGACAGTGTATGTGTGACCAGTGGTGCTTTCATTCTACCTCGTGCCTCACGGTCAGTCTTGACCTCTTTAGGGTTAGATTCGAGGAGACCGGTCTGTTCCTCAAACAGGGTTCATACGAACATGGAAAACAGGGAAAACCTGGAAATATCAGGGAAATTGGTGTAGAGGAAAAAAATCAGGGAAATATCAGGGAAAATGAAAATTTCTTCGAAAAATCAGGGAAAATAAATTTTTTCCAAAAAATCAGGGAAATTAAATAAAGTGAAACAAATACACTTCAGTGGGACCCATAATCTAATTTGGTTGATTGAGCTAAATTACGACACTGACCTTCAAAATATCTTTTAAATCGGTCATCTCTGAAAACATTTCATTTCAAGTGGCCCCTATTTAGTCACTTTTTGCTTACCATTTCTAAATTAATTAGTCACTTATTCAACTAAAATTGAGCGTATGAGTGAGTATCAGCCCTGGTGTATGGAATTCTGTATTTTGGTACTGTCTATTATAACCTAACAAAGAATGGTAAACATATAATATTTATTTCGTAACCAAAGCTACTGGCAACCACAGAGGCATGAGCCTATATAATGTGGTTGTAGGTATAGTCTGGTTACCCTATTTGAAATTATAACA
The DNA here is from genome assembly GCF_054372755.1 of Phalangium opilio. Lineage (NCBI taxonomy): Eukaryota > Metazoa > Arthropoda > Arachnida > Opiliones > Phalangiidae > Phalangium > Phalangium opilio. The sequence goes on from NW_028324189.1 coordinate 2,222,820, forward strand.
CTCCTCCAATGCAAAAAAATGCACCTGGAAATTTATAAGAAGTACTCTGGAAAACCTGGAAATATCAGGGAAATTGGGTTTCGAAATTTCGTATAAACCCTGTCAAATGTCGTGCTCTCGCACAGAGCATTCAAATGAAGCAATGAAAAAGATTTCAATTAACGAAATTAGGCGAAATCCTTTCGAAATCAATTTCAAATCGGCTAAATCATAAGATTTCAAATCTCGCTCGCCATAAAGTGAAGCTACGGCCCCCTCGGTTCATTTTTTCATGATATCGAGTAGCAAAGTTGGTTACTGATTTAATTAGGACGACAATCTCTGTCCGATATTTGTGACAGTATGACCATTGACCACTCCCTTCTCTTGCCTCACTTACCGCCTTGACCTCGTACCTTTTTAGGGTTCTATTTCTCTGAAACTAGGATAATCGTCTTCGATGGTCATGATCTCGAGGAGTTGAAAATGGCCTTTAATTCAATGTTTTTAGGACGACAATCCCTTATCTACCCTATTTTTTAATTCAACCAAGAGTTGTTAAGGGGTTTGTTTCAGTTTTTGATAGATGGTTGTTGCGTGGGTTCGTGTAACGAACGCTACAGTTTTCAACTCTCACGAAAAATTATATTCTCGTATCTTCTAGTTTTTTTATGGGGGGATGACCTTTAGTATTGACCTTTCCCCCATTACCAAAAGAAGATGCCATTACCCGTAAATGTTTCGTAAACATTTGGACTAGCCCCTACTAGATCTTCTCTCTCTTGCTCGTATCCACAGCTTTCTTTAGGTTTATCATGTGGGGCCACAACGCCGTTAAATTGTTAAGAGAAAAAATATTAAATTGAGTTTCTGCAAAGGCTTAAAACTAGATTAGTCCTATCATAAATGTTTTAAGTGAATCTAAAAGCTGTCTTTGCCATCGAAATATTGTATTGTATATCAAATTTTTATCATTCGTAAACAATTTACTTGCGAGTTACGATTAGCATTTAAAGGCCGACTCGTTATAACTTGCCATTTCAACTTAGCATTTAAATACCGACACGTATAACTTGCCAATTAAGTTCTATCCAGAAGCGATGTCTAGTTTACTAGGGAAAGGTTTAAGATGCCTAAGTATTCACGCGCCATAGTCCCAGTCCCCCTTTCGATATACATTTCGTAAAAGGTGGCCGGACTATTTCGCTACACTCTCCTCGGTCGGAAAATACAAGTAATTTTCGTCATTCGCGTCGAGCTGAAGTGAGTTTTCAAGAACCTATGAGATGCTGGTTGTAATTTAGGCGGGGATTAACTCCGGACCTACTATACGTTTGAACTGGAGATAAAGCTGGAAATATGGCGAATTTAAACCTTCTCCCTAGTAAACTAGATATCGCTTCTTGGTTCTATTATAGCTTGCCGTTTAGGCTTAGCATTTAAAGACAGACTTCTATAACTTGCCAATTAGGCTTAGGCAAAGGAATGAAATAGGAAACGCGCGTATTTCGCGCCGATTACCTTTATAGCTGAATCCCAAAGAATTTCCATCTACCTCTTTCTTTGTGGAAAATCTTGTTAAGCCTAACTTCTTTAGTAGAACTCCCTTGCAATAATCGTAAATTTTCGCCGAGTCACGTATAGCGTTTTGAACATCATATTTTTGTATGTTGGTTGACTGACTTTTAAAGGGACCTTATATCCGAACTACAGTTTCAAGTATTTTTCGATATAAAAGGCCTACGTAATAAACGCATAAAAAGAAATACCCTAGATGCATTGCGATGCTGTTGTGGTTTGGTTTATTTTGGGAAACATCGATTGGTAAAATACCCATAGAGGTTTTTGCAATATTATTTTATTGTATTGAAAAAAAAATTAAATCATAAATACATTATTTTTTATTTGAAATTTGATGCCTTACCTAGGTTTGTATTAGAAATAAATTAAGTTGAAGTTAGTTGAAATAAATTTGTTTTATTAAGCTTGCATTTATTTTATAAAAAGAAAAAATATATGTATATATAATGATTGTAATCGTGTTTTGGGGTGGAACTAATATCAACAACAGCAAACAAAATTAGGTTAGCATGATTATTTCCTAGGAACGTTTGAATAATATTGTTCAAATGAAAATGAACAAAACAGAGCTTTCTCGGCATCTCTATTGTAGAGGGGCGAGTCACTAAAGTGTTTTAGAATTTGTTATATAATGTTCCACAGGATCTTATATTTCATTGGAGGTTCTTGTTACTGGTTTACAAATAAATATTGAAGAGCAAATGCAAAGGGCTCGTAGTGGTTAACCCCTCGATTTTGGGGGAGGAACTGGGAGGGGAGGATATTGTTTATAATTTCGTCAGTGGCGTAACGAATGTAATAATAGCCCATGGGAAACAAAACACTGACATGATCCATACTTTCTGAAACAAAGGGATACTTTGAAACCACCCACCTATATAGAAACCGCCCTCCTTTGTTTATTTAACAAATTGGTCAATTAAGCAGTTCATTTTTGGCAGCTAAGTACCTGCCTACCACTCTTTCTTAAAAGAAAAATTCAATAGTACCAATGTATAGTATACCAACCTCCCACTCCCAAAGTTTAAGACCTGAAATAAATAGCTTAGAATTGTTGAATCATTTAGGAAAGCCTTCCCCTCTAATGCTATAGTAACCTGAAACTGAAACCTTACTAGGCTCTGTAACTTCAAATAAAGGGAACATTACCTCTTATATTATTTTTTTAATTAATTAAAAGTACTTCAATATCCCTTTATTAATGTCATATATCCGTTACATGGTATCATTAAAAAACTATATTAAAATTACTTAATTTCAAAAATGGGAAATTTTTATTATCGCCTGGGATAAAAAAAAAGTAAAACAAGTTAAAAATGATTTTAATGCTAGTAATAAAATTTAATTGCTATTTTACACACACATAACAATCAAATAGTTTTTATGGTGTTTTAACGAGGTTCCCCCCTATTTTATTTTTTTAGCCAATCAGAAAATTTTTCCCCACTGAGATACGCGATTAAATTAAATGTGACGTCAATTTTTCAATCTGTCAAACCTCAATATTTATTTTAGTTTCTGATGAATGTTGAATTTGGAAAAAATATAATTTCGGGTTGTCTTTCTTTACTTTTCCAATTTGAAGTCTTCGGCGAGTTTTGGTTTAACTCCTGGGGCTAATCTTTGACTAGCTTTTTTCTTTTTTATTATTTAACTGAAATTATAATTTAAGGGTGTGGAACTTTTAAAAAAGAGTTGATGAAAATTCGACAATCAAGGTTTATTATCGAAGAATGGTTCAAATCGCCTAAAGAGTTGTTATACGAGTTTCTTTTTCAAATTAAGTGATTCACCCCTCGACACCGCCGTAATTAAGAGAAAGTTCCCCGTCAGGGTTTTTACTATTTATAATTAATTAATATAAATGTTTAGTTAAATATTGAGATAGTTAACTTAAATGGTTTCGTTAATATTGGATTTTTTTCATCTCTTAAGGGCATTTTGTTGCAGTGTTGAAATAAATGATTGGAGTAGCGCTTGTTAAGTCACGAATATCGTGATCGTTTCAAGAACGTAACTGTAGGTGTTGACATTTCTTAAGCCTTTTGATTTATTCAGGATTCTTTTTTCCTTTTGCTTGAGTAGATCGAGGGACTAATCACTCTTAAGTTATATTCACACTTACTCGGGAATTGGTTAGTCTCATTCCAGGTGAAATATCCCTGGAAACATAAGTTTATAAGATATGTTCCATAAGTTCGACATTTCTTAAGCCTTTGATTTATTCAGGATTATTTTTTTTTCTTGAGTAGATCGAGGGACTAATCATGTTCACACTTACTCGGGAATTGTTTAGTCTTATCCCAGGTGAAATATCCCTGGAACATAAGTTTATAAGATATGTTCCATAAGTATGACGCTACTTAGTAATGTTAGAGACTTAATTTTGCTGAGAGCGAGTTCTAGAACGACAAGCGAGTACTAAGCCTTAAAATATACACCTATTTCTCGGTGTGGCTATCCCCTCGATTTAGGGCTTCATGCTAATGTATTGCTAACTGAACTCGCAACGGGGTATTTTTTTATTGCTGAAGTCCTGATTATTCTTGATTCCATGTACATGTTTTTAAAAATTCATCGTTAAGTGTTGTTAGATTTAGGCTTAGCTATAGGTGGATCACAAAATAGTGTAGGGCTTCTGGCGCCGAATTAAATCGCAAGCGATGCAGATTTGGGCTTTTTCTGATTCACCTATAATCGAATAAGGAATAAATGTAAGTTCAAAAGGTTAAATTTTAACCTGTGAACTCCAACAACCTCAAAGTGCAGCTGTTTTTAAAGAAAAAAAACTTATTTAAACTTCACGAAAAATCATGTGATTTCTTATAAATTTCGTGTGGTTTATTTAATTGAATATTTTTTTGGATACAAAATGTAAAGGAGTATAATTGATAATCGTGCATTTAATTTAATTAAGGAAAATAATAATAATAATAATATTCTATTGTTTGTAATTTTTCCCATAAACCTTTTCGTTATATTCTGTTGAAGAATTGGTGGAAGTCGAGTGAACGTGATAATGAGTCATAAACCGTTCCAGCCGAACGTTACTATGCTTTGTAATGATCTCGGAACTGACCCCTACGCGTCCCTTAAATGTTTGCCCGGTTTTAGCGCCCCCACAAGGCACGATCGCTAGAGAAGTCGACCTAATCTCTATTTTCACCATCCCCAGAAAAAGTTCCTGGGATCCCATCGGGTCTAGCTCTACTCGACATTTTATTGTTCTGTCCAATTTTTCCTCATTTTTGGGCAAATAGGCCGTGACCCTTAGGGCTGAGAGCCCTATGAGAGGGGGTTAGGGGAGAGCTTGGCTCTCACACTTGGTAGGTATACCCAGTGAGCACTATACCCTAGAGGTAGTCCTGATGTGTTTGGATGCCCTGCCAGTTTAGGGTCTAGAATCTCCTTGTCATCAGGATTAGATAGACCATCAGGGTGATAAATTCAGACAGAAAGTATCCGGACCATCTGGACTCAGCCGGGTTTTGTTTCTCCCAATGGTTGGTTTTGTTTCTCCCAATGGTTGGTTTCCTTTATACTGGTCATCCTCTCTCAGCTTAAGTAGACTATACTCAAATGGAAATTGAATTAACAGCACTGCTGGCCATTATAGAAAATTCACCCTACTGGTAGAAATGTGAAAGAAATTCTGTCTCACCTCCCTCAGAGATGTGAGAGAGTTGGTCGAGGGTTTTTATCCCTAACCCTGGTTGATGTAGGGTGAGAGTTGGTCAAGGTGCTATTTAAAAAAAGGCGACTATTTCCAGCCCTGGGTGATGTAGGTTGACGTGTTTAGCATCGTTAGATAGAGGACGGTTTGGGCTATTATATCCTCAAATTATTGTTAAACTAGAGTTATGACATCTCAATATCATGCCGAGATCAAAAAATGTAGTTTTCAAGGTCATTGTTTAATACCCTACTATAAAATCATTCGGAAATGTTTCCTAGGCAGATAGCTATGTCTTATAATTAGTAGAAGAATCAATTATAGAAATCACTTGATTTTCCTTACCACATCTTCCCTTTAAAGGATTTACTGTACATCGTGAAGTATAATTAAACTGAAGTTATGACTTCCCACCCAAAGTTGAACGTCTGTACTGGAGTTGAGACTAACTTGAGAGTGAATCTTGAATTCAAAGCAGGCCTCTTCATTTTTAACATATTGACCGGCGTGGGAGGGGGCTGTAGTTTAATTCTTTTTCCGGGGCGAAAACAACTGGGCTATCAGTTTCCATTTGCAGTTGGTGTGGTGTCGAGCGAAGCCCTCCCGAAATAGACATAAGTTACGATTATAGTCCTCTCTATTCCCTTGATAGAGCCATAAATGCAGCCAAGCCTATTAGACTGTGAAGGGAACGGTTAAGACTTACTTGACTCGGTTCTTCATCTCCCTTGGGGAAATGCGAGTCTTCTTAATGCTCTAGAACCAGCTCGTAAAAATATATATTGTATTCTACGGAGAAAAAAATGCCGAAAACACTCCATTCTGAAGTGTAGAACATCTTGGGTTTTGAAATTAACAATGAGCGATATGCTCCATATCTTAAATTTCGTTTTCGTACATGGTGTAAACCAACCCTTTTGAGGAGACAATAATTTTGTCGGCAGCGGTTCCTTTGCCTTTCGATTATTAAGTGGGGTTTATTGCGTTTTCCCGAGGGGGTAGTCACTTGGCTTATCCTGTGTAATCTTTGAAGCCAACCATAATTCCTTTGTTGTGATTTTACCTTGAAGGAGAAAGGGATGGAGTGGTAATCGCCATACCTGTAACATTGCCTCTGTATCCCCAACTACGCCAGCGATGTTCTCCCAGCCACTCCTTTCTTACTGATTTCACGCGTAACCCGTTGTCGGATTAAAACGGAGTATCCTAAAGAGTTAATAACCCCTCGTTTCTATACTCATCCCCGTGGTTACGTGATAGTACGTAATTGTGACGAATAAGTGTCAAGAACGGCTACAGGGGATGGATGTTAACGCTCTGTTGCTCCCACGACCAATGAGAGAGAGAGAGAAGAATTTTCGACAATAAAGGACCCGCATTTTTAGGGAGAAAGTATCAACGTAGGAGAAATATTTGTCAGAATTCCTAGCGATAACGGAACCGGTGCTCGCTAGTTCCCTTTCCTATAGCTGTAACGACTGACTTCTTCCACTTGGCTAAATTTCACCCTCGGTGTTATTGCATGGCTCATTTTATGAAACGTTTCGTAGATATGTTGTAAGAAGGTCTAGGTCCCCTTGGCTGCTATAGAGTATCTATACAGGGTGTTTCTGGAAGGTCTGACATAAATTAAAGGGTGAGTTCTTTGGGTCCAGCTGATAGATTGGAAAGTGCACGTCAAAGAACCTTTAGTTATGGAGATTTGGGCTCCCGAACATTCATTGGCCCCTAAATGTGGGGTCCACATGGTCCTTTGACACTTTTAACTCATTTTGATCCAAAGAAGACACACTTTTATTTATGACAGACTTATCAGAAACACCCTGTACATGTTTGGGAATAGCTATATACCCTTTGCTTTCGCTGAAACTGTACTGATATGGAGCAAAAGTCGATTTTTTTTTTAATATATATCAAAATTTTGTTAGGGAACCTTACTTACAGCATACACTTTTACTTGATTAATCCTTATTCAACTCCCCATATGGTTATTTTAACCGTCGAAACAGATGGGGGGGCTGATTTTTTTTTATACTTTCTAAGGTCTATTTTAGGCCTATTTATTATGCAAATTAGGATCCTTTTAAAAAAGGAAGTGTTTTAAGCGGCTATGTAATGTTTGTTTAGGGAAATAACTAAGTTCCAAATAGAAAATGGTGGCACATCTCTTTTTCAAATTAGGAACATTTTAGGATGTAACTTCCTGTATCTCTCCGGAAGTAAGCGATTCTTCCTTCCTGAATTCCGGTAGTCTCGTCTAAAATACCCCCATCAAGATGTCTATAAATAGAAAATAACCAGTTTCACCCTAAATAATGGATAAACCATTTTCTTTTCCTTAATACGAAACTTTCACCCTGTGATTTCTGCATCAGCTGGAAATAATTCAATTTCTGTCAAAATGTAAACCCCCCCCCCCCTTAAAAAAACTCGTCTCAAAACATTATAATTTAAAACTGCGTGTATTACAAAATACTCAACATATTTCAGAACAGGTTTTTCTTTTAATGTCATAAGTTTCTTTAGAATACTGTTCAAGTCGGTGATGTCACCCACCAAATATAAATAAAATAATAATAATATTGTACTAATGTGGTTTCGGAGATCTACCATATAACTCTAAAATATTTTGGAGTAGTTTTGAGATCTTAAAATTTGTTCGTTGAGCGATTTTTAGAGCAAAAATAGCTCGTGGGATTGAGATGACTTTTAACAACGCGAAACGTGACTAGACTTTAGAGAAAGTTTTCTTTTTATTTTAAAAAGTCACGTTGTATTTTTTTGCGCTAGAGATACACTTGGCGTGGGTGAAGGATTGACCTATGACCTTGTAGCGCGCGTGGATATTTCATCCTCACGCGTATCCTTCTTAATTTAGCCGCCAACCCACTTGCTAATATTTTATATATACATATATATACAAATACGGCGTTATTTAATATGCTAATGCAATTAAACGGTTCAGATTTGAATCAAGGAATTTCCCACGGGTTTAGTTAAATTTTCTTTCTTCCCCTCTACAGGGTGTTATTGTAATGAGAATGAAAGTATCCTTTTTAGATAATGAAGGGCACACCCTGTTATTTTACTAAATTAGAAAATAGGGTATATATATAGGGGAGGAGGTACGGGGCCTGAGCTGACGACTTCAAATATGGTTGCCAAAACCGAGGTAAGAGATAGGAGGGTGTGACGTCACGAGAAGGTTCGTAGTAGCAGACTAAAGGGCTAGGACGTGTAAAGGTGCAGACTAACGTCTGCTTGGAACAGACCAATTGGCTACGGTTTATTGATCCATATGCAGCATGGTTGAAACAGAATCTGATATCCCAAAAATGAACCTGGGATGTTATGGAATTTTAAAGTTGTAGTAATAAAAGTCGGGGAATTTCAAAATTGTAGTACAAGTTCATGGTTTTTGTCATTTTTAAACTGACAACGTTCTGACTTGTTATGGAAAATGACTTTATAGGTCACGAAAGACACTGTAGAAGTTAGGGAATTTTGAATTGAACAAGCTGTAACAATCGACCCTTGTACGATCCATGATCTTAAATCTTTACCATTATATTAGCAAGCACATCCCCGCCAGGAAATATTTTACATGTACAATAGTTCCAACCAATCTCGACCTCATTATTTGCGAGTTTTCTTCTCATTGTACTCCAGATTATCCCCCAAAAAAATCTCCATTGTACTAGTCCTTTGTTGGCAGAAGCTTAACTGCCGTCTGCTATTGATTTTTTGAGTCGGCGCACGTGCATGTGTTTGTTATTATATTCGACAAAAAAAGAACATTTTTAGACCTATTTTTAAGCCCTAATCCTTTACACTGCTAAGACCTACTAAATCAAGTGTAAATGTCGTGAAGAAACGATGTGGTGGAATGAAACTACGATATATTTTTGAAATCTGACTTTAATGAACTATAATTATGGTCGATTTATACGTGCCTTGGGGCTTTTTCCAATATTTGAAAGATTTTTTGATAGATTTTAAAATAATTACAAGCGGTCTTTCTTTCATCAAACTGAAAGAATTTGATAAATATATCGATGAGAATCTGTTATAAAAAAAGGGTATTTAGAGTTCGTTTTTGTAGTTATTAAAAAATCGTAATTTCATAAGATATGTTCCTACCATAAGTTTGTCACTGGTAACTTAGAAACTGGAGCTTGTCATGAAGTGACAAGGTAGGTCATAGAATCAGGGTAAAGCGACGCCTGGTGATGCGCTGTCAAAGGCTTAGTAAGTTCAGACTAAATAGGACCTAGATGGAAGTCCTGCAAAATTAACCAACCGAGTGTAGGACTTCAATTCTCGTTTCCGTCGTTCTCAAACTAGCTCGAGCTGTAAGTCGAGCATTGTGAAGCGTCATACTTATGGAACATAACTTATAAACTTATGCGAAAACCCAAACGTTTTTCGAGATTTTTATGTCCGATTTTAGTTTTAAAAGAACTCGTTTAAAATAATTTTATCTTTAATGATAAAGATCTTGATAAATTACTCTGTCGAATCTTAAAGTGTCGGAATATCACGTAAATACATGATGGGGGAGAAGTCAAGAATTTTAAACTGAGCTCACGTGTTTTACATACAAAATTGCGGGAAATACATTGTGATTGAATAATATATATATACGCTTTGTGTGGTCTGCTAAACTCTACCAGTAAGGCAACTAAGCAACCTTTTAGAGTTAGAAACTAAATGGGTGAGGCGCTATGATCAAAGATAGAACTGGAAGTTGGCAATTCTACGTCATACCACAATTGTCAAGTCCCTTTTTAAAGGGAGTATAAACAGAACTACTTTGTTTGGGGTACACCCTGTATACTAGCTTTATTTCATTTATTTCCTTCCAAGTAACTTAACCCTAACTATAAAATATCGATTTTCCATTTGCCAACCCTGGTTTTAATGACAGAACCTCAACCCATCCATGGGGTGTGTCCCCCCACCTTCAAGGTTAACGAGATTCCAATGACACCCTTGTCCCTGTTGGCCAAAGTGGTCGATTAGTTTAGATTAACCATGGAGATTTTAGTTGTAAGAGGACTAGTAATGAAATTATTTATTTATTTTTTTTTTCGGAGTCGAATACCTTTAAACACGAAAAAAATAAGGTTTATGGTGTCCCTTGGGTCAAAAATGTCATAGAACTTAAATAATTTATGACTCAAAATTGATTTCCTATAGAACAGCCCCATTGTATTTGGGTCCTTTCATTAACCTTTATAATTAGAATTTTGTTGTATTGACCAAGTGATTTCTTGTCCAGGTTTTATAATATCCTTGTAATTCTTAACTTTCGAACTAATGCACCCATCCTTTGGTTTTGCAGGTCATAGAGGAGGTGCCATGGAAGTCGATTCCAAATCACAGGTGAGACACCCCAATCTTCTTTTTTTATTTAGTAACAAATTTTAGGGTACAAAACTATTTAGCGCTTAATGCCTAATATTTATGGGTAGTTTATCTACGGAATGAATTTTTGAGAACATAAATTTATATGATAAAAGATAAAGGGTCTATGTAACTCTTAAATCTTCGCGGCGGTAGGTCATGGTGGTTTTTAATGGTATTTGAACTTACCCCCTCGGGGCTACCATTAGATCCGGAAGGGTTTTCAATCTCCTATAGTTTACAGACTGCATGGAGAATTGATACCATTTACACAAGGAGACTAGGCTACTTGGCGCGCAAAAGAGTAGTTAAAAGAGTAGCCTGACCTCCTGGTGTAAATGGAATAAATCCTCCTATGTATTGAAGTTAATTTCGAAATATTTTAGAGCTCAGCTAATATACCATAAGGGAAAGATAATAGTTTAATGCTAATTGAACTTTTGTTTAAATTTTATTCAAAAATTTCTTTTATTTTTTATTTAATTTATTTATTTATTTATTGTTACGCACTTGTCTTTGGTTTTTTTTGTTATTTTTTTCTTTTAATCTTTGGTGGTGGCTTTTCTTTCGTCACTAAATAATTCATTTTGCCTAAAACAAGCTCTCAGAATCGAGTGATTTTGATACGGTGAGTATCAACTAATTAACTCCCCCCTGTATTTTCTTATTAATTAATTTGCTAATTAAGTGTTGTATTTAATGCTGTTCATCGAATTAGATAATTTTAGAAAATGTTGTTAGAAACAAACAAACAAACAAACAATCCAATCCGTTCTTTAGAATATTATATTTAATTGCGTTAATTGGATTTTTTTAACTTTGTTTTAATTGGTTGTTATTTTATTATTTCAGCCAATCACAAGAGCTACAGTCAAACGAGTGAGCAGCGCTCCTCCAACTAGACGCAATGTATTCGCGACTCCAAAGCCTTCCACTACAACAAGTAAGTTTTAATTATTTTTATTTAATTTAATTTATTAATTAAAAAAATTGTCAACTTTGTTTAAAAACTTTTATTGTCAATATCACTTATTTTCATTTATTTAATGAAACCAATAGCTAAACCCCAACACACTTATTTATTTCATATGATAAACTTCGAAACGTAACTCCACCCAATACATTTAAGTTTAAGTCTTAATTATTTTATTTTAAATAAAATTCATTCGTGGTGAATTAAAATAATTTATAAAATAATGATTTTAAAATGGAGGGGTTACCTAATGAAAGTATTATAATGCGTTTTTGCTTAAGGCAACATCGATATATATGACTCAGAATTTACGTATTTCTTCTTGACCTAAATTTTACACGATAAAAACAAAGATGAAATTTCAACCTCATATTCTGTCTTATTAGCTAATTTATTACGAAAATTAATACCTTATTTCGTAATACCTCAGTCGTTTTCAATTATTATAATTTAATTAATGATGTTTAAACAAATATCCTTCATCATCGTCATCATCATAATTAGTTTAATTAGTAAAATATTGTTATTTGAGCTTGGAAAAAAAATACTTTAATTTTTCCCCAAGAGTTGAGAGGTTATTTAGTTAATTAATTTTAATTGTAATTAAACCCAAAAGCTCCGAAGAAGAAACGCACTAATTACAACAAGAGTGGTACGGCGACTACGCCCACTTCGTCTACTTATACTACAGGTAGCGCAAGCAAGTTAGATATAGTTGATAGAGGTTCCCTCGTTTAATTTAAGTACTTAACTCTAGCTGCGATTTTAGCTTTTACATTTATTTTTATATCACTTTTTTTGCAAATGCGAAAAAGAAAAGAAAACACGCCGTATATATTCGCTTCTTCGTTGTTTCAAAAGCACATATTTGTTTTAATTGTTAATAATTTCTACTATATTTTTATTATTATTATATCATAAGTTTATTTAAGATATGTTTTCCATAAGTATGACACTACCTATAATTTAGTCTATACTAAGCCTTTGACAGCGCCTTACCATGCGTCGCTTTACCCTGAATCTATGACCTACATTGTCACTTCATGACAAGCTCCAGTTTGTAATCAGTGACAAACTTATGGAACATATCTTATAAACTTATGTTATATGTGAAAGCATGGCTATCACTAAGTGAGACTCGAATTACACATTCCCAAAAAAAATCCAGACGCTCCCCGTGTCGAAATGTAAATCAAAATTCTTCCATTTCGGTTTCACTTTGTTTTTGAAAGAAACTTTTATAATTTATATTAAAATTGCGTGGGTGATTTTCAATTTAACTTCTTTTTTTTTTATTTTTGAAGTTTCCGAAAATTGGTTTATTATAGTTAATTTTTGAAAAGGAAATACTAATTTAGATATCTTTGTCAGTTTCGTTTGTCCTTGATCTTTTATGCCCCTGAAATATAATTTTTATATTCAAGTTTTTAATAAATTTTAAAAGTGAAGGGCACCATCGACAATAAGGCGATGGTAGTGGTAATAGGGGTTACTAATTGGCTTAATTACCCTTCCCGTGATTATTATAACACAAAGTATTTAGTATCGTTACAAAAGGGAAGAGTAGGACCATAATATAATCAAAAGGATTGTCCCGTATCTCCCAGAATTATATAATTCTTCGCAACGTTTTATTTTTTTTCAAAAATTTCTGAAAAATAATTTTTATTTTGTATTTGGCACGCTAAGTCTAAGCGCTGAATATATATTTATTTATTTATTGTTTTTCTTCATAATTGCCAATATTAATTCAAAGATTCCAAACCGTGCCATGAATATAATTCATTACCTTTATGAATATTTTTCGTACTAGCATCTGCCGGTGCAGCGGATGAAGAAATGTTTATCAGAGCATTTACAGACGTGCCTAGAATTCAGGTAGCTTCCGTTTTAAATATTTAAGGGGATCGTAACCATAGAAACGAAACTTTAAGGCAATTTTATTTTTTTTTTTGGTTTTTGAAGTTGTACAGTTCTAAGGAACTTGAACAGGAATTAACGAAAATTAGGGAAACACTCTCCGATTCTAATTGTGATTGGGAGAAGCGAGTTGAAGCGGTAATTAAGAAAAGTAGATTAGTTTATTTCAGTATAGTTAATTAAGTTTTAAATATAGTTAAAAAGAGTTCGAAGCGTTTTATTGGCTGGTGGAACGGAATACGACGAATTGTACCCGAATCTCAGGCTTTTAGAGCCGCCATTCCAATTGTCCGTTAAAGATCTTCGTTCGCAAGTCGTTCGGGAGGCTTGCATATCCATCGCGTATTTAGCGCAGCAATTAGGATCGAAATTAGATCGTTTCGCCGAATCGTTACTGCCGCATTTAATCAACTTGATCCCGAATAGCGCTAAAATCATGTCGTCTGCCGGAACAGTTGCCGTTCGATTTATCATTCAACACACTCACGTTAACCGTTTAATTCCCATTATCGCTTACAACTTATCTTCCAAATCAAAGGATATTAGAAAGTAATTAAAAAATCTTCTTTGATCCTTTGTATTTTGGCAAAATATTGAATTGTACTATGGTTGTTTATTCAAAGATCTTGTTCTGAATTTCTTGATCAATTACTTCACACGTGGCCAACTCATACGCTGGAAAAACACGTGGCTTTACTTCAAGACGCGATTAAGAAGGGAATTAGTGACGCTGATCCCGAAGCTAGAGCGTTTTCGCGAAAGTAAGTACTCGCCTAATATTTTTTCCCGTGTTTACTCCGTGTGGTTATGTACTACCGTGGAGTTACGCGCTGATACCCAGTTAGTTAGTTCGTTAATTAGTGGGGCCGTTGGATGCACGCGAATTGGCAGTGTACGCGATTCCATGGATAGTTCAATCATAAAGGGGGCTCGTAAAAGTGACAGCTTTGATAGTTACGCGGTACTCTTCGTAACTTTGTAGTGTATGCGAGGCACTGTATATCCTTAGATCGTTGTTAGGTGCTGTACAACCTTAGCACATTGGAAACCACACGTGGAAAAACTTGAAAAGGTTTGAAGGGGAATTGTAAAATTGCGTTTGTTCTTTTCTTGTCAGAGCATACTGGGGGTTTGCTGACCATTTTCGAGAGCAAGCGGATAGCTTATTAAACTCTCTAGATAGCAGCAAACAGAGAATGCTTCAGGGCGAGCTATCCATGAGCAATTCTTCGAGTAACAATTCGTTAAATAGCGCGGGAAGACCTTTCCGATCCTCAGCCTCCAGTCACGGTGGTTCCACCGAAAATCTCAGGTAACTATTGACGGAGCGACGTTACGACTTCTCTAAAGGACGCAAACAATGAATAAAGTGGTTTTTGTTTGTTGTGGTTATTTATTTACGTTTCAGCTCGGGGCGTTTATTGGGTGGTTTAACCAGTGGTCGGGGGAGATCGGGAATACCTGTCTACAACAGCAAGGGTGAACAAAGTAAGATCCTTTCCTCCTCTTGCTCTTCCTCCACTGATGGAGAAGAGTGAAATTAATTATAGAAAAAAAAAATTAAAATATATCCGTAATTTTAAAATCCCTTTTCTCGGTGTTTAAGCATGTTTTCTTAATATTAAATTTTTAATTTTTAATTTTTACATACGAACCTTTTTTATAAAGAGCGTCTAATAGTTTTATATTAAACTTTTATTTTTATTTTTTTAATTATTTGCAATAAAAACTAATATAATTTATTTTTATTATTTTCTGGCACATTATTGCAAATATTTTAAAACGGGAAAACACTTATAACGAAATTCGTTATTAATATAGTTAAGCCTAAATATCTAAGACTTAAAATTAAGCCTAAATAATTTAACCAAGGCTTAAGTGTACAATAACAATGACTTGACGAATTTCGTTATAAGGATGTTCTTATGTCGTACATTACAAAAATATAATTATTTTATACATAAATTTATCCGTATTTTCTTTTTCCTCAATCCGTTCCTGTTGTTGTTTCCTTGTTGTTTTTTTTTGTGTCTCGGGTTGTTTTTTTTTTTGTTTTGTTTTTTTTCGATGTGTTGTTGTTTTTTAGTTCGTCCCAATCCCTATACGATGCGTTCGAATAGTGCCATAGATGTTGGGGCCGTACGAAGAGCTAAGATACGAGCCGGAGGCATGAATCCTTTATTAAATTTGCCCAGAGGTTCCGGCGCTTCACTTCGTAAGTTTTTTAGACGTAACACACAAAAAAAAAAAAACAATTAGCCTTATTCCTGATCAGCGCCACCTACCCATAGCGGCGACTTTGAGATCTACTGTAAGCGGCAAGCCAATCAGATGTCGCTAAAATCTGGTGACGTCACTGACTGGCACTCTCGGGTCTTACCAAAAATGACGTCACCAGATTTTAGCGACATCTGATTGGCTTGCCGCTTACAGTAGTTCTCAAAGTCACCGCTATGGGTAGATGGCGCTGATCAGGAATAAGGCTAATTTAATTCGAACATTTTAAAATCAAAATTTCGCACAACCCTTCGCTTAGGATGAAAATTATTAGCATGGCCTGTTAAATAAAAATTTATTATTTTAATTTTGGCGCACAGTTTTGCACGGTTTTATAAACTTTTCCCCGTCTGGACTTAGTTTTGCTAATTTTTTAAGGGTTAAGTTCGAGGAGTTACTCACTACGACAGTATGAATGTGATTAGCCCCTCAACCAATTAATTTTTCAAGTCCATAATCGCGGGCTATTTTATCTTTTTCAGCTCGTATGGGAATTCGTAAACATTCTGATAACACAGTTAGTGCCATTACGTCACCCGAACGTATTAGTAGAAGTCGAGCACGCGGAGTTTCACATTCCCAGCGTAAGATTTCATTTTGTTTCTTTATTTTAGTTTTAATTTTATTCTTTTAGTTTAATAATGTTCTTGTGTTTTTGTGTTTTTTTTATCTGGCAGCAAGTAGTAGGTCGGGTTCCCCTTCTTCCCGCCTTAGCTATGCAACTTATCAAATGCAGTCGCCTGACGGTTCAACTCCCGGTCGAGTTAGACGCCGCTCTGGAATTCCAACAGCCGGGGGAGCTAGCCGAGATGGAAGTCCAACGAGAAGTAAGTTTATCTTAAATTTATTCGCGCTGGGTTGGGCGAGTTCCACGCGATGACGCGCGACTATCCAAAGAAGACCATCGTGTTGATCGCGTTCCCAACACTTTCCCGCGATGTTTCCACTTAGACCGTAGTATTAAAACGTTCGCGGCGAAGTATCCTTGAAGACCGTCGCGTTGAACGCGTTCCAAGCGATGTCCCGCGAGGTTTCCGCTATCTAGGCGCGGTGTGAACGTGTTCCCAGTCATATCCCGCGATATTTCCCCTAGACTCGCGCTTTCAACGTGTTCCCAGTCATATCCCGCGATGTTTCCCCTAGACTCGCGCGTTGAACGTGTTCCCAGTCATATCCCGTGATATTTCCCCTAGACTCGCGCGTTGAACGTGTTCCCAGTCATATCCCGCGATATTTCCCCTAGACTCGCGCGTTCAACGTGTTCCCAGTCATTTCCCGCGATGTTTCCGCGAAGAAAGCGGCATTAAATGTGTTCCCAGCGATGACCCTCGAAATGGCGCGATAGTAAATTTGGTATTTCGTTCCAGTGGGATTTGATCGCCGTTTAAGTAGCGGAAGTGTACATAGTAGGGGAGGAGGCGATCATGTCCTTTCATCTGCAGTATGTAAGTGAAACAATTTAATTATATAATGTCGTGTTCTATTTCTTGGCGTTTGTATTTTAAATTCGGGCTTCTCTCTCTCCCCCCCCTCTCTGTTTTCCTATCGCTTTGTTATTGTTTTAAACGTTTTGTTGAAACCCAGTTTTACCTTCTCGCGAAGCTCCCGTGCCTATCCTGGCCGAAAGAATTCTACCCGGTAACAAAGAAGCCGAGGACGCTGTCGCTGATGCTCTGGTTAGCAATTGGCACGTAAGTACTTATCATATCATCGGTTTTGGTTCGGTGACGTGGGGGGGGGGAGGCAGGCGTTCGGGTGGTAATGAGGAGTCTTCGTTAGCAGAGACTTCCAGCTAGAAAGCGGTATAACGCCTTTGACGACCAATCCGATGAGAGCGAAACGTCAAGCGTCTGTTCGGACCGATCATTCGGATCCTTCGGTGGTCGATGCGTCGATGATGTGGCCGATATAATTCATTGTTTAAAGAGTGTTCAATGGGGAGATCGTAAAGAAGGCTTGCTGGGTCTTCAAGCTCTATTGCGATCGAACCGAATGTTGACCACTCCTGAACTTAAAATGATCACCGATATCTTCACGAGGTTGTTCATGGATCCTCATATGAAAGTAATTAAAGTTGGGAGTGGAAGGGAACTCGTCGTTAATGGTGGGTGACCGTATCATTGTCAGGTATTCACTTTATTTTTGGATACGTTGAACGAACTGATCATCGTGCACAAGGGTGATCTTCGCGGTTGGTTGTTTCCTCTGATCACGCGCATTCTACTTAAATTGGGCGGGGACATTCTGCCATCGTTGCAGTCGAAGATACAACAAACGTTGGATTTGGTTCGAGATTCGTTTCCGCCCGAAGACCAATTCAAAGTCATTACCCGTTTCTTAAACGACCAAACGCAGACGCCCAATCAAAAAGTCAAAATCGCCCTTCTTCAGTACTTGCACAATTTACTTCAAGTTATGGACTCTAGAGATTTCTCCTCTAACGATGCCGATACTAAAATAGCCGTCAGCAAAATTATCGCTTGGACCGCCGATCCTAAAGGCACTGATCTTAAAAAGGTAATCAATAAGCCTTCGCTAAAAGGAAAGAGAAAGGTAGGATACTGATGTCCAATGTCCACTTAATACTTTACAGCCTGCCCAGGATGTCATTGTAGATTTATTTAATCTAAATTCACCAGAATTTTCAATTCTTCTTAATCAAATGTCAAAAGTCTTTCAAGTAAGTAACGTTTTTTAAATTTTACGAGTAACTTGTTGGGTTTTTTCGACCCGACCCGGCCCGAGTCCAACTTTAAAATTATAAACTTAACCCGACCCGGCCCGAGTCCAACTTTAAAATTATAAACTTAACCCGACCCGGCCCGAGTCCAACTTTAAAATTATAAACTTAACCCGACCCGGCCCGAGTCCAACTTTAAAATTATAAACTTAGCCGGACCCGACCCGACCCGAAAAAAAAAATTAAAATAAAAACCCGACCCGACCCGGAAAATTTTGAAATTAATTTTGCCCGACCCGACCCGAACCCGTTTCGGGTCGGGTCGGGTCGAAAAAGCCCGATTAAATTGGGGGCCCGACTCGTCTCTAGTTAGGTGTAGCGACGAGTCGGGTCGACTTTCTTTTCGACCCGACCCGGCCCGAGTCCAACTTTAAAATTATAAACTTAACCCGACCCGACCCGAAAAAAAAATTAAAATAAAAACCCGACCCGACCTGACCCGGAAAAAAAATTAAAATAAAAACCCGACCCGACCTGACCCGAAAAAAAAAAATTAAAATAAAAACCCGACCCGACCTGACCCGGAAAAAAAAATTAAAATAAAAACCCGACCCGACCCGACCCGGAAAATTTTGAAATTAATTTTGCCCGACCCGACCCGAATCGGGTTCGGGTCGGGTCGGGTCGGGTCGAAAAAGCCCGATTAAATCGGGGGCCCAACTCGTCTCTATTTGTAAGGGAGGCCAGTTTGGTTACGGATTAGCGTTGATTTTAGGGCTTTTTAACCTTGTCTTCTGTAAATATTATCGCAATCTTGAAAGGGGCTCGTTTATTTCGCGTTTATAAACAGGACAGCGCTTTTAGATTACTTCGAAGACGTAATAGTTCGGATAGTTCTTCTTCGTTAGGCGGCTTGAAGAGTCCACCCAGCCCCGTCATGTCGATACATTCGCCAAACACAACTTTAACTAGGTGCGTCATGTCATATCAACCCTCGGAACCTTGGGTTGGATGAAAAATGTTAAAACTATCTTCCTTGTAAGAATTAGAAGTCGATCAGGATCTTCGCAAAACAGCTCTTTCGAAATGGATGACACGGAAAATCAAATGCCCGAGGATTATTACCATTCTTTGCGTAAGACATCGGCCGAAATCCAAAAATACAGTCAAGACAGTCTCGATCAGGACATTTACGGCAAAGAAGCGGTAACTGTCGCTAGGAAACTGCAAGCGGAGTTGGCCAATTCCCCTCAAGATGGACAGAATTCCGTCGTTGATGGAAAGTTGGACACCTTGGAGGAACGCTTCGAAATTTCCAGTAACGACTCGTCGCCCATTAAGAGGGGAATGGAGTACCAGAACACGAGGAACGCCTTCAATATGCAATCCTTGGAGGAAGCGCTGTACGAAGCTGAGATGGACATTGCTGAAGGTATGTACATATCCTCCGTATTTTATATGGTACCAACGTGTTGGTCGCGTTTTATATGCTTGACGTCCGAACATTTGCTGATTTCACGCGATTTTTCCTTTTAACTTCGCGTACATTTGCTGATTTCACGCGACTTTTCTTATTAACTTCGCGTACATTTGCCGATTTCACGCGACTTATTCGTTTAACTTCGTGTACATTTGTCGATTTCACGCAACTTATTCCTTTAACTTCGTGTACATTTGTCGATTTCACGCAACTTATTCCTTTAACTTCGTGTACATTTGCCGATTTCACGCGACTTATTCGTTTAACTTCGTGTACATTTGCTGATTCTTACGCGACTTATTCGTTTAACTTCGTGTACATTTGCTGATTCTTACACGACTTATTCGTTTAACTTCGTGAACATTTGCTGATTTCACGCGACTTATTCGTTTAACTTCGCGTACATTGCCGATTTCACGCTACTTTATTCGTTTAACTTCGTGAACAATTGCTGATTTCACGCGACTTATTCGTTTAACTTCGCGTACATTGCCGATTTCACGCTACTTTATTCGTTTAACTTCGTGAACAATTGCCGATTTCACGCGACTTATTCGTTTAACATCGTGTACATTTGCTGATTCTTACGCGACTTATTCGTTTAACTTCGTGTACATTTGCTGATTCTTACACGACTTATTCGTTTAACTTCGTGAACAATTGCCGATTTCACGCGACTTATTCGTTTAACTTCGCGTACATTTGCCGATTTTACGCGACTTATTCGTTTAACTTCGCGTACATCTACCGATTTCACGCGACCTATTCGTTTAACTTCGCGTACATCTACCGATTTCACGCTACTTTATTCGTTTAACTTTGCGTACATTTGCGACAAATATCTTGACTTCGTGTATTGTATATTTTCTAGAATTTTGATATTGTGTTGTTGAAATTTATTTTAATAAATTTTATCTTTCAACAGACTTTCCAATTTCAGGTTCGGAAAGCAAGTTTAGGTCCATTATGATCGAACTCAATAATCACCATGTCAGGTAAGTTCAAAGGTTATTCACCAATTAATATCGCGTTTAATTAAAAATGTAAAATGGGGAATTTAGAAACGAACAGCGCCAGGCAGCTCTAACGCAGCTCTTAAGGTTAGCCAAAGATGGTTCCGAAACGGATTGGGACGAACATTTCCGCGAAGTTTTACGTTTATTGAATGATACCATTGGAGATAGCGATGTAATGATGGACATTTCTTTTCTTTGGGGATTAATTAAGTAGGGAGTAATTATTTAATTGTTAAATTAGGGAACCATTCGGGCTTTGGCTTTGAATGTTCTAAGCGAATTAATGCAAAGGCACACGCATCGCTTTCACGGTTTCATAGAAATGACCGTTTTAAAGATTTTAGAAGCCCAGAAAGACGCCGACAGAGACGTAATAATTAACTTTTTTAACTTCATTCTTAATTAGGCTTACGGTTAATTTTGGGGGTTTTTTCGTCGCGTTTAGGTTGTAAAAGCGGCTGAAACGTGTTCGGCAGTCGCGGCCACGTGCCTTCCACCGGAACATTGCGTGCGCACTTTGAAATCCATTATAATGTCAGACGCTTACGGATATTCCATTCATCAAGCGGCCATCAAAATGATCACAAAAGTCGTGGAACATCCCAAAAATATCGTTATACAATTGTTACCCGATATGATGCCCGCGTTAATACAAGTAAGATTCCTTTTTTTCTGGCTTTGCGAATTGTATTCAAGATCGGAATTCGCCCTTTTCTTGAAGAATAACGGGGTTTATTTTAGTTTTCTTGAAGAATTATCGCGATTATTTTGATTTTCTTGAAGAATTATCGCGATTATTTTGATTTTCTTGAAGAATTATCGCGATTATTTTGATTTTCTTGAAGAATTATCGCGATTATTTTGATTTTCTTGAAGAATTATCGCGTTTATTATGGTTTTCTTGAAGAAACATCGCGTTTACTTAGGTTTTCTTGAAGAATTATCGCGTTTATTATGGTTTTCTTGAAGAAACATCGCGTTTACTTAGGTTTTCTTGAAGAATTATCGCGTTTATTATGGTTTTCTCGAAGAATTATCGCGTTTATTATGGTTTTCTTGAAGAATTATCGCGTTTATTATGGTTTTCTCGAAGAATTATCGGGTTTATTTAGGTTTTCTTGAAGAATTATCGGGTTTATTTAGGTTTTCTTGAAGAATTATCGGGTTTATTTAGGTTTTCTCGAAGAAACATCGCGTTTATTTAGGTTTTCTCGAAGAAACATCGCGTTTATTTAGGTTTTCTCGAAGAAACATCGCGTTTATTTAGGTTTTCTCGAAGAAACATCGCGTTTATTTAGGTTTTCTCGAAGAAACATCGCGTTTATTTAGGTTTTCTCGAAGAAACATCGCGTTTATTTAGGTTTTCTCGAAGAAACATCGCGTTTATTATGGTTTTCTCGAAGAATTATCGGGTTTATTTAGGTTTTTTTGAAGAATTATCGCGTTTATTTAGGTTTTTTTGAAGAATTATCGCGTTTATTTAGGTTTTCTTGAAGAATTATCGCGTTTATTTTGATTTTCTTGAAGAATTATCGCGATTATTTTGATTTTCTTGAAGAATTATCGCGATTATTTTGATTTTCTTGAAGAATTATCGCGATTATTTTGATTTTCTTGAAGAATTATCGCGATTATTTTGATTTTCTTGAAGAATTATCGCGATTATTTAGGTTTTCTTGAAGAATTATCGCGATTATTTTAGTTTTAGGGGAAGAATTATCGCGTTTATTTTAGTTTTAGGGGAAGTTAACCTAATCTTAAAACTTCTAGGCGTACGATCACACTGAAAGTTGCGTTAGGAAAGCCGCTGTTTTCTGCATGGTCGACATTTACGTTAAAGTTGGCGAAGTCATGAAAGAGCATTTAGTGGGATTAAATAGCAGCAAAGTAAGTTTAATTTTCCCCGTTTTCCGTTACGTTAAAATTAAATTTGAACGCGTATTTAATTAAAAAAATACTCTTAAAAGATGAAACTTCTCTCGGTTTACATCAAAAGAGCTCAATCGAACATGTCTGACGGCCGCTAAAAGAAATTAAATATTTCCACTAGTGATAATTAACATTTTTTCGACAAAACAAAACAGAACTTTAACTTTAAGCAAATTTTACGGATGCTTTCTTTCAGAAACAAATTAAAAGTTGAGTGCTTTTTTTAATTATAATTAGGCCTAGGTAAATATATATATATATATTATTTAAATTTAATTAACGCAATTTATTTATATATTAATTGATTGATTGATTGATTGGAATGCTGCAAAATTTTAAACACCTATATATTTTAAAATTGCAATTCAAAATTTAATTAAGTATAGTTTGCTAATTAGAAATGAATTAAATTAATTGTGTAAATAAGTCAGGTTATATTTTTAACTACGATATTATGGTTTTTCGTTACTTTTAATTTTAGTGCCAATTTTTTTGTTCTTCTTAGACAAAAGAAATGAACTATTTTTTCTATTAATTAAATATAATTAATTAATTAATTATAATTAAATTTAAATAAATGACTCCCAGACACAAACACACACACAAACAAATTCAAATTTTGTTTCATTCCAATTCATTTAAAATTAAGTATTTTAGTTTAATTAATAAAATGTAAAAAAATAAAATAAAATGTAAGGAAACAATTTAGAAGAATTCTCCAAAAATATACAAAAAAACAAAACCTCCAAAAAATAATTATCTCTCTAAACGTAAATAACTACCTAAATAAGCAACAAACAAACAAACATAAACAACCAGAGGATGACGAAAAAATGTTTTCCTTGAAAATAATAAATAAATAAAAAAATTATTATATAATGATAAACTTTACTAATGACAGAAGTAAATAATAATAATAATAACGCGTACTTCTTTATTATTTACTTCTGATGCAAGGCAATTTTATATTATATACCTGCAGTACCAACCAATACGTGTTAAGTGAAGAAAGTGACAATTTTTTTTTAATTAATTGCAATAATTTAGTTGGCCCTAAATTTAATTCAGAACGTGGTTAATTAATTATTAATTAATTAACAACAACACCCCCTCCCTCCCCATTTTTTCACGCCTGACGGGAGAAAACAAGGGATAAACATTTCCAGCAACGCACTGTTTAGATGTAAATTTGTGGTATTTGACAAAAAAAAAATGTAACCCAAGCTCTTTTTTTTTTTTTTAGTTTTTTCTTAATCGCTTTGTATAGTGTAAATTTCAATTTTTATTTGACACACGAATAATAAATTTTTTATTCCGAATTTTGTGAATCTTTTCTTTAATTAATAGAGTAGTGTCGGTAGAGAGGGGAGTAGACTGTTTATCCCTCCCTCTAGGCGCGCTTTTGTAAGAGGGGATACTGTACGCGCCTGGTAGGGGGGATGACACTGAGCTAGAGCTAGATGTCAGTTCTAGTATGCAAACGTCATACCCTTCTTCTATCTCTTAGCTAAGTGTCAACCCCCTACCAGGCGCGTACAGTATCCCCTCTTACAAAAGCGCGCCTAGAGGGAGGGATACACAGTCTACGACGCCCTCTACTGACACTACTCTGTGGTATGACGTTTGCATAGTAGAACTGACATTACTCTATATTTGTGAAACGTCATAGATTCTCTTGTAAGTGAGACCTTGACATGTGTATATGTAGTGTCATACTTATGGAACATATCTTATAAACTTATGTTCCACTACGTCAACAGCAGAGTGAGGTAACAAGGCTTAATGATATAGGAGCAATACAAGGTAATGAAATAAAGTTATAAATTTATAATTAAGCAAGATCTACAATAAAAGAGGTAGTAACTTCAAGGTTAGATACAATTATAGTTAATGCTGCAAATTAATTTTTATTTTTTGGCGGGTAACTTGGTAGAATTTGAAAGTGACGTCATTTCGCGAGCAGCTTGCGTGATCGAGTTGGCTATGTTCACCATGGAGCAATATTACAAAAGGCGAAGATGTAAATTATCGTCTGCTAAGCAAGGGTGAATGTTTGGTTATCTCAATCAAATTTAGTTTAATTAAAACTTAAAAGGGGAGTTGCAATTGATAATTAGGCATTTAAAATATGAGTGATAGTCCTTATTAACTTCGTGTCTGTATGAAGATACTTGTTATATGGTTTAGGCTTGGATAAAAATATTTCTAATGGATGAAAATAATGAGGATAAAACCAAGAAGAACCAAAGATGGGGAAGAAGTAAAGATATGGCTACGAAATCTAAAAATTCAAACCAACTTTTAAAATTTGAAGATCGTATGTCAGTTATCGCGTTAAATGAATTCCAAATTAAAGAGAATGACTTCCCATCTTTAACAAATGAAAGTTTGAAAACCTCCGAACATCAACAACATCAACCTATCGTTAGTTATTCTGAAAAGGTCTCTAAACCTCAACCGGCAGCTTCAAACGTTAAACCAACTACCGAACAACCAAATGAGACGTCTGAGAACCAAGAAACCACCTCGGGTGTCAAGAAAAAGAAACGTAAACGTGCCAAAAAGATGAAAGCGGATCCCAGTGCAACCCTAAGAATAGGAACTGATCTACCGGAGAAATTAGTGGATAATATTCAAATAAATTTAGAAGATTTAGAGGAATATCCTGCCCTTTCATCCGCACCAAATCTACAAGTAATTAAACCAACTGCTACAATTTCAACTCCAGAAAAGTCTGAAAGTTCAGCGGTTGAAGTGAAAAATAAATCTACCAAAGTTCCCGGAATTTTAAAAGTACCGTCATCAGTCATCAAAAATCAAACAAAAGTTGTTGGAAAAAAATCAAAGACGCCTGTTGAAATTAACATCTTTGATGTATTGATTAAGGTAATTTAATTTAATTTAATTTACTTATTTAATTTATTTTAGTTAAGTTAATTTAATTTAATGGAGTTTTAATTTTATAATTTTAAGCCTAAAAAACAAGCTGAAGTAAAAGCCAAGAAACTAAATTTAACTTTTAATGTGAAGAAAGGAAAATTAAATAACGTATGTAAATCTAATTTTAATTAATTAAGTTTAATGATTATATTTAGGCCTAATTAATAATTAATCTTGTAGCAAAATAAAATATCACCTCACAATGTTTTGGATTCAACTGCACCAATTAGAAAACGTGGGAAAGAAAGAGAAAAACCTAAGAAAGCCAAATTATCAAAATTAAAGAAAGTAAGTTGAAAATAATGGCCTAATTCATTAAATTAATTTAATTTACTTAATTTAAATTGCAGATCATTTTACTGGAAAGAGAAATTCGCAGGCATTTGCAAGATGAAAATATCCCTCCAAATTTGCAGATTGAAACAGCAACTCCGGAAAAATTAGAAGAAAAAATTATTGAGGATGTTCCTAAATTAGATGAAACATCCTTAGATGAAAAAACTAAAGATGATCAGATCGTGGAAGAAATACCTGTTGAAAATACAGATAAAACTATTGAAACATCAGATAAAACTCATGAAACATCGGATAAAACTATTGAAACATCGGATAAAACTATTGAAACATCAGATAAAACTCATGAAACACCTGAAACGGAAAAAGAGTCTAAATATGAGAGTTTATTTGTAATTCCAAGCACGGAAAATGATGAAGAACAGAAAGAAATGTTATTTTGCGTCAAAAAAGTTGTTCATTCAAGAAAATATCGAGAGTAAGTTAAATTTTAAATTAACTAAATTAATGGTTTGTTTAATTAATAATTTCAATTAATCTATAGGTATTGTAATCAGAGGACAAGTCAAGAAATAGATTCAAATTTGGAACAATTACTTCAAGATTTAGTCAGATTTCAAGATAGACAATTTCAAAAAGATCCCGTCAAAGTAATTTAATATTAAATTAATTTATAAAATAAATAAAATGTAATTAATTTAATTTAATTTCAGGCGAAAATCAGGAAAAGGATGGTCTTTGGTTTGAAAGAAGTCACGAAGAATTTGAAGCTAAATAAAATTAAGTTTGTAATAATTGCACCTGATGTTGAAAGAATTTTAGCTGAAGGTAACTAATTAATTATGATTATAATTATAATTATATTTAGCATTATTTGTACTTATTTTGTTTGTTTTAGGTGGTTTAAATGACGCTATAGCGACTCTTATAAAATGTTGCGATGATCACAAAGTTCCCGTTGTGTTTGGACTATTGAGAAGAAAATTGGGTTTCATTTGCAAGAAAAGTGTTCCTCTTAGTTGCATCGGAGTTGTTAGTTATGAAGGAAAAGAGGTATTTATTATTACTAGTTTTAATTAATTAATTAATTATGAGTCTTAATTAATGTTATTTAATGAAGGAATTGTACAAAACTTTGATGGAATTAGTGGCAGAGGCTCGAGAAGCTTACGAAACATTGATAGGACAAGTTGAAAAATTAATAACTCCTTCCATGAAAGAAACTCTAACAAACCCGGAACCTAATGATAAAAAACTACAAGAAATTAAGAGAAATATATTTTCTCAGCTATAATTAAAAATTATGTAATGAAATTTGTATATAAGTAATTAAAAAATATGCCTATATCTATGAGAAAACGTCTTTTATTTCATTAGGCTTAGCCTCGATGCCTATTTCCTAAGTTAAGCCTATGCCTTACTTCAAATATCGCGCGTGAAATTTATCACCGCTAGATGGTAATAAAAAGGTAGAGGAATCGTGGAAGATGACGTTACCGGACGGCATCCTGGTCGCTTATTGGTCCGTTTGAATAGGTTTCCCTAACGTCCGTGTTCCTAAGGAACATAATCAATACGCCGTGCTCCTTGGTGCTTGTGGCTGCCGTTTGTGATCGAAGTTTTACCGCGCTTCTCGGGCGCTTTTTGGCGAGGACATTTTAGCTTCGTATCGGGCGTTTCGCGCCGATTCGGACCGCGCGCCTCTTTAGTTCCTGGTAAGCCGTTTACCAGAGTAGACGAGCGTAATTTGGTGTCCACGCACGGTTATTCCAACGCAATGGAGAAAAGAATCGAGCTCGAGAAACGTGGAAGGACCCCGGCGCAGGTAAGAACCCTTATTTCAAATTCCTCTACCTAGAAATTACTTCGCGCCTTAATTAAACGGAAGGTTAAAGCTTAATTAGGCCTAGTAATTGATGACAATGGTTAGGATATTAATTAAAGTAGGTAGTCATAGTTTTGGTTTGACTCCTTGAGCTAATGAAGAATTCCCCCCTTTTTAGGCTTTATGACAGCTTTTAGGCATTTTTACGCTAATCTAGCTTAAAATGGCGCAATTTTCATTATTATTTGCCTCCATACGTAAATGTCCTTCATTTAACTTCACAAAGCTTTGGTAACCCTGGCTCGTTTGGAACAATGTAACTCAAAATTTTCAGGACTTTCTTGTCCCGCGATGTTGATGGTGGCGCGCTTAATTTTTTAGTCATCGTGGTATGGGTTATAAAAGGTTAGCCATTAGTTTATTCCCCCCAGAATTGGCAAAATTTGCCTAATTAATTGATGCCTATGTGTTTTTATATGCCCTCCCGGGTCACATGGCTGACAGGCCGGTTAGGACGTGATGAAAGACTTAATTATTTCATCTAATCTCTCGTCCTGACCCGACATTGTTTGAATGTAAAACTATAAAGGGGAGACTGCAATTTGTTTATTTCAATATATGTACCGTTTATTTTTTGTTGGCGTTAAAAAAAGCTGCGAAATAACGTAGCGGCGTCAAAAATCGCTTGATCTACAGGCATATTGGGCGGCAAAAGTTTCGCCGACATTTCTCTCTCTACCGGCGGTCGGTGGAAAGGGGCGCGAACGGTTCCCGCCGAATCTACGCGGGCCGGCAGTCGGAATCGCGCCATTAAAGCGCGTGCGACGCGTGTACTAGGGTGCAGTAGATTTTGCGCGTATAATGGCAGGCGTCTCGCGCCTTTTCCCGCGTAAATTTACTCTCATTTTCCCGCCTTTGATATTAAAGTGCGGGAAATATCCTATATTTACCATCAAAAATCACCACCGACCCTAATTACGTCATTTACATCAAAAATGATGGCGAATTTAAAAGGTTTTGGGTAATTTAAATGATGTTTTTGAAACGGATAGTACGCGATTCTCGGGTAAAAACATGGCGGAAAGGGGGAACAAATCCCGGGAACCCCCCTAACTCGGTCGCGGCGCTCGGCAGACCTGCAATGGACACTCGGCCAGCTTTCTACCCAAGAGGACTCCATTGAAATAACTTTGTTGCATAATATAGGTCTACTTTAATTCTATTTTTGTTGTGGGTCTCTTGATGTTCGTTTTTAGGCAATTTTAGAGGTAATTTAATAGAAATATTCAGCCTTGGATAGGTGTCTTAGCTTTTATGGCAAGGTTTTTGTTTAGCACTTTTAGTTTTCAAAATGGATGTTCAATTTTTGGGGTGTACTTTCTATATCTACCCCCTCTCACACACATCGTCACTCTCTCATTTTAATGTAGGCTCCATTTTTGAAAAAGAATTATCACAGAAATTGCTTACATTGCTCTTTTTTTCAAATTATCATTATAAATTTTGTGTTTTAAACAAGTTTCTATTATATTTTTCACCTCAAATATTGAAATATGATCCATTCTTAGGCCTGTCTACCTACCAAGTATTTAAAATTGGTTAAATTATATTGCAGATAGTTGAATTAAATCTTGATAACTGTCGGAGCACCACAATTGTTGGCCTTACAGATGAATTTATACTCCTAGAATCTTTAAGCCTGATTAATGTTGGCTTAACGAGTTTAAAAGGTTTTCCAAAACTACCAAATCTTAAAAAAGTGAGTTGTAACTCATAAACACGTGAATATTGAACTTAAAAAAAAAAATAAATTATCTCCATCACAGCTTGAATTAAGTGACAACAGAATATCAGGGGGTTTAAATCTACTCCATGGCAGTCCCAAATTGTCTTATTTAAATCTCAGTGGAAACAAAATAAAAGACATTGAGACTTTAGAACCATTGGTCAGTTAGATTTTTAGATTTTTACCATTTTAGGTTAAAGTTAGATGAACTCTGACCTTTTTTATTCTTTTTTGGTAACAGAAAGAGTTTAAAAATTTGAAAAATTTGGATTTATTCAACTGCGAAGTTACGAATGTTGATAACTACAGAGAAAAAGTCTTTGGATTAATAACAAGTTTAAAATACTTAGACGGATACGATAGAGATGAGAAAGAGGCTGAAGATTCCGAGGTTGATGATGAAGACGGTGAGAATGGTTGTTAAAAATTTTTATTATCTCTATATCAATATTTTAGACCTATTTTTCGCCTATTTAGGTGAAAAATAGGTCTAAAATTGTTTTAAAAAACCTAAAAGACTAAAATACAAATTATTTGATCTTAAATGTTCAGGTAACGATGATGACGAAGAAAATGATGTAGATGGAGAGGGAGAAAGTGAAGGAGAAGGGGATGATGACGATGATGATGAAGGGGAAGGTTAGTTCTCTCAGGAAACTTTAATTTTATCATTAATCTTATTTATGCTTTGATAAGTAATTAATCATGTCTTCCTGAAAAGAAAGAAAAAGAAAAAATAATAATTAGCTTGTGCTTAGTTGTTTGAATAAAGTTGGTGTTACAAATTCAGATTTTTCAGATGAGGAAGACGATGATGATGATGAGGATGACGAAGTTGATGAAGACGCGGAAGATGGAGAGGTCGGTCTCGCATACCTAGACAAAGAAAACATTGATGTTAGTACGATTCATAAGTCAAAAACAAATGTTCAAAGACTCAAAAAAAAACAAAAAAAAAGTCACAAAATTTTTATTCTTGAAACTGAATTCACCATCTCAAATTCGATCTGATGAGAAAAAGCATGATCTGTTTGTCTGTTTTTTTGGTTTAAAAAACTTAATTGGAAGATTAGTTAATTGATATTAATTAACTTAACTTAACTATGGGGTTCTTTATTTAGAACTCTGTAGATAAGTTAGAAGAAGAAGAAAAAAAAATTGCAATTTTGAGAGAGATAAAGACGAAACAAACATCTTAATTAGTTTTCTTTTAGTTTAGGGTGTTCTTTTACTTATTTGTTTTATTGGGATTAATTTATTTTGCGCTTTTTATAGGATGAAAGTGATGGAGATGATTATAACCCGGGAGGAGATGATGATGAGGGTAAATTCAACTTCTTTTAATTTATATTGTTGAGCTGAAGTACATATGTGCATTAAATTGTTCAATTTTGGGCTTGGGAATAATTTCAGGCCAAAATTTAGGCTTGGGAACAAATTTAACCCAAAAATTTGGGCTTGGGAACAATTTGAACCCAAAAATTTGGGCTTGGGAACAATTTGAACCCAAAAATTTAGGCTTGGGAACAATTTGAACCCTTTAATTTAGGCTTGGGAACAATTTGAACCCAAAATTTAGGCATGGGAATAATTTCAACCCAAAAATTTAGGCATGGGAATAATTTCAACCCAAAAATTTAGGCTTGGGAATAATTTGAACCCAAAAATTTAGGCATGGGAATAATTTGAACCCAAAATTTAGGCATGGGAATAATTTGAACCCAAAATTTAGGCATGGGAATAATTTGAACCCAAAATTTAGGCATGGGAATAATTTGAACCCAAAATTTAGGCATGGGAATAATTTGAACCCAAAATTTAGGCATGGGAATAATTTGATCCCAAAAATTTAGCCTTGGGAACAATTTGAACCCAAAAATTTAGGCATGGGAATAATTTGAACCCAAAAATTTAGGCTTGGGAACAATTTCAACCCAAAATTTATGCTTGGGAACAATTTCAACCCAAAAATTTAGGCTTGGGAACAATTTGAACCCAAAAATTTAGGCTTAAGAACAATTTCAACCCAAAACATTAGGCTTAAGAACAATTTCAACCCAAAACATTAGGCTTAAGAACAATTTCAACCCAAAAAATTAGGCTTAAGAACAATTTCAACCCAAAAAATTTGGCTTAAGAACAATTTCAACCCAAAAAATTTGGCTTAAGAACAATTTCAACCCAAAAAATTTGGCTTAAGAACAATTTCAACCCAAAAAAATTAGGCTTGGGAACAATTTCAACCCAAAAAAATTAGCCTTAGGAACAATTTGTTGACAAATTTGTAAACAATTATAATTTTTTTTTTTTTTTTAGAAGATTCACCTCGGGGTCAGAAAAGAAAACGGGAAGGGGAAGGCGATAACTGAGAATAATTATAAAAAAAACCATCTAAAAAAATTGTGCATAAAGGATTTAAACAAACAAAAACAACCCGACATTTTCATCATAAAAATTTCATTTGTAGAAAACTTTGTATGTACAGCTGTAGGGGAAAAAAACAAAATCAATCATCCTTTTTCGAAAAAAAAAAAAAAACAAAAATCAACAACAACAACAGAATGGACAAGACTCCAAAACAAAGTTTAAAAAAAAAACTCTTTTTCCATCACAGATCGGTGATGAAAAAGTAAAACTCAAACTTTTTAAAAAGTAAAAAAAAAAAACTTCTGAGAAGAAAAAGAAAAAAAGTGAAATCAAGAAAATTTAATTAATTAATTAATTATTCTTCAGAAACAGAACTTCCGCAAGATTTAGTTATAATTTGTTTCTCTTTTTTTTTTAGGTAAGATTAGTTAACTAAGTTAGCTAATTAATTAGGAAAAGGGGGATGGGATGAAATGTTTTTAAAAAGAAATTAATTAACTAAAACTTGCAGAAATGAAAAAGTTAAAAAAACCATCCACCATTTTTAATCAATTAAAAAATACAACCAAATTTTCTACAAAAAAAAAAAACAAATGTTAAAATCTGAAACAAAAAATATTCTTGGGGGTATGGCAATCATTAATTAAATAATTTAGTTTCTCCAGTTATGTAATTTAACATTAATTATAATTATCCTTAAGTTTAAAAGGAAAAAACACTTCAAATTTGAAATTTGCCCATAATTCGTTAATTCCCTACTTTTTTTATTATTATTATTATTATTTTCCCTCATCTGTTTTCAAGCTTTTGTTTGTTTGTTGTTTATCCAATCATCGTAAATACAAACCTTTTTTTAAAATAATAAAAATTATGATCATTCCAATTTAAACCATATTAATTATTCCCCCCAACCCCTTTTACCTAATTAAATTTCTTGAACTTAATAAGAAGAAAAGAAAACTAAAAGAAAAGCTAACGTCCAATTAAAAACATTAATGAAAAAAAATTTATTACTCAATTAAAAAGTTAAAGATAATTATTTTATTGATTTTTTTTTTATTTAAATTAATTTTTAAAATTATTTCTTTAAACTTTTTATTTGAATCCTTCCCCCCCCCTTCCCCAATAATTAATTATTTTGTTTTAATATTGTAGAAGAAAATAATTAACATCTTTTCGCAGGTTAAATAAATAATTAAACAAACAAACAAAGAAATAATATTGGAAAGGGTTTGCCATGCAAAAACTTTCTTATAAATAAAAAATGATAATATGAAATAAACTTTAACCCCTCCCAAAAGGGGGGGAATTAAAAAATATTTCCGCTGTTTATCGTATTAATAAACAGTTGAAATTTAATGAAGAAATAATTAAAAAAAAAAGGCTATTGTAATCTGGTTCTGTTATAATAAAATTTTTTAGAAAAATTAAAAAACAAAAACAATATGTGAGAATTCAACCAATCCTGTAAAGGTAAGAGGTTCTGGTTAGCAGACGCTAATGTGAAAATTCAACCAATCCTGTAGAGGTAAGAGGTTCTGGTTAGCAGACGCCAATGTGAGAATTCAACCAATCCTGTAGAGGTAAGAGGTTCTGGTTAGCAGACGCCAATGTGAGAATTCAACCAATCCTCTAGAGGTAAGAGGTTCTGGTTAGCAGACGCCAATGTGAGAATTCAACCAATCCTGTAGAGGTAAGAGGTTCTGGTTAGCAGACGCCAATGTGAGAATTCAACCAATCCTGTAGAGGTAAGAGGTTCTGGTTAGCAGACGCCAATGTGAGAATTCAACCAATCATGTAGAGGTAAGAGGTGCTGGTTAGCAGACGCCAATGTGAAAATTCAACCAATCCTGTAGAGGTAAGAGCAGGGTTCGTACGGAACCTGGATAAATCAGGGATATGAAAATTTGGGGGAAAAGTCAGGGATTTAAAAGGTTTTCCTAAAAAGTCAGGGATTTGGTTTGGCACATCAAACCATGCTTCGAGCAATGCTAAATATGAGACAGGTGTGATGAAGTGGGCTCTGGTAAACACCTTAAAATGGTCAGGGATATTGCCAAAATTTAGTCAGGGATAACCTGGAAAAGTCGGGGATTTTCTATGTAAAATTTTCGTACGAAACTTGAAGAGGTTCTGGCTAGCAGACGCCACTAAACCCTAAAAGGCCCTACTTTTCCTTATGCATACTTCAGGAGTTAAACATAAACTTCTGTTTTTAATTTATTCAATAAGTAAACTTTATTACCCAGAAAAACTTTTATTAATTTTTTATGTACATTCTTTTAATCAATCTTTACAAAAAGTAATTAATTAGTAGCATCTCATTAACGTTTTGATTTTTTTCCTTTTCCCTTTTTAGCAGTTGTTTGAACATTAGCAGCAACTTCGGTTGAACTTTGTTTCTGAGTTCTGGACTTCAAACGTGGAATCATTTCACAGGTGTAACAAAGCAGAGATTTCTCTGTAAAATAATTAGTTAATTAATTTATAATTAATCTAATTTAATTTTAGTTAAACTTTATTAAGTTAATTTACTATTTGGGAATTTAGGATTGACTGGTGTTCCGTCATCATTTCTTAATTGGACTTTAATTCTACCACGGTAAATTATACTGTCTTTATTTTGTTCCTTAGGATGGAGTTTATTCTAAGTAATAAACGTTAATTATAATTAACTTTAAATAAATTAAAAAAATGGTTATAATTATATATTTATACCTCAACCCCAACTTTGAAACCAGCTGCGTCTAAAACATCACGGATTTCTTGGTAAGTTGGGTTTTCTATGCACTTTAAATTAATCAGAGGATATTAATAATTGAGATTAAATTAATTTTTATTAATTTAATTTTATACTTTTTCTTTGGGTATTCGTCGACCCTCCGCGACAGTTTTTTTGCTATTAATATAAAGTGGATAAATGGCAATCCATCTGTAATGTAACAAACAAACACATGGATTATTGGCCAAGGCTTAGCGGAAAAAGTGGTTTTAAGCTTAATTTCTCTTTAAATATAATTAAATTTAATATGAAATACATTCTATAAACTTAATTTTATTTACCTTTCACGATCGCTGTAGTTTTTTTCAACTATTACAGGCATAATTACGATATTTATGAATTATGATGACGTTCAGGTTCAGGGTTCATCAAAATATGGAGCTTATAGTACGACCCGGATTATGAATATAATGAGTTATTGCATGAATATATTCACAAACCGGGAAATTTTATTTTTCCTACTACAAATCTCCCCATAGTGTTTTTCTACCAACTACAGCAGTTTTATTTGGGAGGTCCTAATTTGCCAATAGATTTTTTTTACAAACTTGCCAATACTAGTTGTAACTTACCCCTCGAAAAGTTTGCAAAAAACATATACTAATTTGCCCATACTTTTGAAAATTTTTACAAACTTGCCAATAGAAAATCTTATACTAATTTGCCCATAATTTTTTTAATTTTTTTACAAACTTGCTAATAGAATTTTAAAAATAACAATAACTAGTATTGGCAAGTTTGTAAAAAATGTTTGTAAAAAATCCATTGGCAAATTAGGACCTCCCGGACTAGGAGGATTGATACCATTTACAACTGGAGGCCAGGCTTCTTGGCATTGAGAGTGCGGTACTATATATTGAAATTATGTTTTCTTAAATACTTGAATAAAACATAATTGATATTAATTACTTTAATCGTCCGAAACTTACCTTATTTTTAGTCAAGTATTTTTAAGAGAAACGTCATCGTCACTAGGAAAGGTAAAAATTACTCGTAAATAATGTTGAAAGCAAAGCTTCATTTGGAACAATTTTTAATCGGTTAATATTGCTTTTGATTATTTAAACACAAGTTTTAAAATAGGAACAATTTTTAAACACGTCAATATTTCTTTTAATTATTTAAACACATTACAATATGAACAATTTTTAAACATGTTAATATTGCTTTTGAATATTTTAACACAAATTATGGCAATCTAATTTTAAAATAAGAGCAATTTTTAATCACAGCAATATTGCTTTTGATTATTTAAACACACGTTATGGAAATTACATTTTTTATCACAGAAATATTTAAAAATAAAAAAGGGAATTTTGAAGAAGATTGTATCTTGTAAAAACAGGATTTTGCTCGAAATATTTTATGTCATTTCTGCGCATGCTCAACCATTTACATGGCTGCTTGGACCACAGCCCACTCGATCACGCAAGTTGCACGCGCTATAGAAGCCCGTCCAAACGATTTTTTTTACATGTTAACTCGCGAATACGGCGCGTCACATAGGTTCGGTCTAAACTTTCAAACCCGTCTGGTTTTAACATGGGCTTCTATGGGAGGGGACCAGTTTTTTCAACGTTTTTGACAATATTAGTGCATCTACTGGTTCAAATCTCTTGAATTTTTAATGAGACGTGTATTGAAAGGTTTTATATTATCCTGTAAGATTTCAAGTCTTCAGCTATAATAGTTTTTTTTATAAAAAATAGAAATCATCACATAGTAGAGAATTTTGCCCCTTCAATTTCTCTACTATGTGATGATTTCAGCCAAACTAGCGCTGATAAGCCCCCCCCCAGCTAGTTGCAGCGCCTAATCATGGACGGTGAATCTAGGTCCATGGCCTAATCAAGTCCTCTGACAAACTGGCATTCTTGCTCATCATTTGGGCCACGTTGAAGTGGCAGGCAGGTTGCGACGTGTTTTCATTGGGACGATGACAAGTAGGCGATTGGTGTTCGTGGCAAATCTACGATGTTACCGAAGCCAAATGAAACGGCGCGAGTAATTTAAACTTCTTTTGGGCTACAGTTAGTCGGTTGTACTGGGTGTGTAGTCGAATGTTCGTTGTGTTTATCGCGTCTGTTGCTTTAGGTTAAGCTTAGTCTTTTCTTTATATTTATTTAAGGTCCCACTTTGAAAGAAATAGTATGCCAGCTTTACTGAAAGCTTACGATATCTCTCCTTTTTAAATCTTATTTCAGAATTCTTCTTCCAAAAGTACGGAGTCCTTATCTTATTTCAATGTTTTTAACCCTTTCTTTACATTTGAAAACCTTTTTTTTACACATTTTAGTATCAAGAAGTCTGGGACTCGTTTACACAAACAACAATGGAAGAAAATATTTTAACAAAACGTCAGCGAGACAAAGTAAAATCATTTAATACTTTGACGTACATATTTCAAGGGATCGACCCACCCAAAAATTTAATTCCTTATAGAAAAAAAAAAAAAAATAACAAAATGGTTTCTATTTAAGTAGTAGCTCGGATGGCGGATAAAAAGGAAGCTCAAGCTCAAGAGGAGGAGGAGGAGGAGGAGGAGGAGGATATTGAGAGAGAAGAAAAATTCATTTGGTATCTTTGGATTGTTTGTGTTATGAGTTTTTCCATACAGATAGTTTAGGAGAAAACTGTGCAATAGTTACGATTGCTGCTGTTAGGTACTTCAATAACCTTAACTCTAATTAGTAATAGGTTTAATCAACTTAATTATTTATAGCCCTTCGTCATTAACCTACGAGGACACTCTTAACACGCTAAAATACGCGGCTCGAATCATGGAAATCAAACTCTACAGTGTCCATCCCGAGAACGTCGCGACAACGTCTCGATCTTCGACTCCAGTGAATGAAACACCAAAAAGAGCTGAATTAGATCCTGATTTCCTCATTTCTCTGGACGCGTTATTTGTCGAGCAAATCAAGATAAGGACTAGAATGATGAACTGTGAAAGTGCAGCCAAGCTTTTATCAGTGAATAACAATTAACTTAGTTTAAAGTAAAAGTAGTTACTCCCTAATTTTTTGAGTTTTTTTTAGCTTACGCGGAAATTTAAAGAGCAGTGCAACGAGCAAGTTCAATCCTTAACGTTTGAAGAACTAAAACAGGCGAGGGTAAATTAAAATAACACAAACTAATCAACATCTAGGAACTTAACGTCTTTTTTTTCTTATAGAGCGCTGAAAGGACGTTAAGTGTCTCTAGGGGTTTAAGAATAAAGGAAAATAAGTGTATAAACGCCGAGGCCATTTTTGCGGAGAAGTTGGAAGCTAACCAACGAAGGATTTCTAATCTCCTTGAAGAAAAATGTTGCGGCGATGCCTTTGCAAATAACTCTTTACATAGATACATCGACAATAAGAGAATGGAAGTCGAGATTGCCTATTTGAACGTCCAAACGCAACATATTAACAAACTGTTGATGTTGCAATTAAACCATAGCTCCTCGACTTTCAAACTGGCCATTAACGCGTTGAAGTTAGTCAAAGATCAACAATTGCTTTTAATGATCACCCGAAAGCAAAATACGAAAATCTTCTGGACCAAGTACGCGTCTACTCTTCCTGTTCTACCAACGAAAAAGCGTTAATTATGTGTTACATTATTTTTTCTCCACCGTTTAGGTTAAGGTACCCAAGGTAGTGACGTGGACTGATCAGGCCAACTTCAACCCCGAAACGGAGGAATATATAAGCAACTACACGCGGCTTAAAGTTCTACAAGTCGCTCCTTGGAATCGTCAATCTCAATCGGGGCTTATTTGTAATCTATTTTCCTCGACGCCCGGCACCGGGGTTACGAAACCAAACTTGGTTTCTTGCCATAACCTCGATGAAACCGGTGATCATTCTTCTATAAGAGCTGATAGTTTTCGATCGAATGATCAGGAAATAGAGAAAAAGAAGAGACTCCGGTAATGAGTAAAAGTAAAACTGGTAGAGCAAAGGAAAAGAAAGAATTGGCTAATCAAAGGGCTTATCGAAAGAGGGTTGCAAGGAAAAGAGCGGCGGCTGCCAATGACCATTGACCAAGCCAGTCTCCACGCCAATATGTAAGAGCAGCTGGAGATAATAAAGAAAAAAAAAACTATAGCCGGGAAGAAGAAAATAAGGCCCTTACCGCGCAACTCCAAGAAAAAAGAAGTTGTTAATCGAAAATTGTACTGAGTTTGATTCGGTTATGATCATAATTATTAGTCTTATCATAATTAATTTTAATTAATGTTACTTTTGTATGATATTCCCTATGGCTTGTATTGTATGTATTGTATTTTCAAAACGTTTCGGAGCTGTAAGACCTTTTCTTTGGTCCTAGCTCGACAATAAAAACGGAGCAAAAAAAAAAAAAATAATATATAGCCCCCTATATATTATTTACTTATGGTCCTATAATATCCTATAAAAACATTGGTTTTTCTCCTACAAAATCCTGTAATTCAGGGGATCCTTATTTTTGGCCTGGCTTTCTGTTATTAACTATCTTGTTTTACAGGTTTGGACGAAGTTAAGCATCCAATTAAAAGCAATTTGATGGCCGCGTCGTCCCGAGATACCAAAACTACTCCAAAGACGTTGGAAACGGGAATGTGTCCCAAAAGAAGGAAACTTTTCGCCCCGCCTTCTTTTTCTAAACCCGTTTCGCCCAGAACAGTGATGACTAGGTTTTTGCAAGGAAAGCAGAAAGCAGTTCCAACAATAAATGATGTTCAATCCCCGCCGCATCCATTGGTTAAATCTCAATCAACCAGAGGAGGAGCGTCCACCCCTAATCTTCGAGCGGAAGTTGCGGCTAATCCGATTAGTAAAGAATTGTTTTGTTATCCTTTGCCTTGTTTTTTGCGCTTATTGAAGAATTCCTTAGGCGGAAATTCAAAAACGCTTCTCATTATAAACGTGTCCCCCAATGAAGAAAACTTCGACGCCATCATAAACTCGTTACGTTTTGCGCAAAAAGTAAATAAATGCAAAATTTAGGAACGCATTTCTGAAAGAAAAAAAAAAAAAAATTCAACTGGCAATGTTAAAAAATGTAAAATAAATTTTCACAAAATTTAAAAACGTTTTGACGGATTTCAAACAAGACTTAAAAAATAACGTTCAATTACTCGGAGATATATAATGAAACCCTAATAAGGGTTCATACAGCTTTTGGAAAACAAATTTTCCTGAGTTTACCAGGTTTATCCAGTACACGGAGTATCATATGGAGCCAATGTTGACGAAGGGGGGGGGGGGTGCAAATAGGACTACAACATACTCAAAGGGCATCCCCGTATCTCTAGTAGAACCAGAGTTACGAGGCTCCAAAGTTTATATTTAAAAATCAAAAGTAACCTAATAACAATAAAAGAGACACTAACATAAGTTGACGAAGATATTGAAGTAGCCTCAAGTTTAAAGTACCCTTGCATGGGGAGCAAAAATCAGACTATAACATTTTCAAAGGAGATCCCCGTATCTCTAATAGAACCAGAGTTATGAGCCTCCAAAGTATAGTGTAATGTTAATCCTATGGAGGGTATCTTCACGAACATTTTGCTTAATTACTCGGCCCCTGTTTGACGCAAATTTCCCTTATTTCCCTGAATTGTACTAGAAATTCGTAATTTCCCTGAGGTTAGTGTCAACTATTTATTTCCCTGATTTTTCCGGGTTTTCCAGATTTGTATGAACCCTGTTAAAAGCCTCGATTTTAACTCGTCAATAAAAGATTCTTAAAGTTACGGTTTCTATTATTTAAAATTGACTTCTTCACTGAGTTACTTTATAAGTTAATAAGAAAGTTGTCTATCTTCAAAAGACGCGGAGCAGAAGGAGTAAAAATGGCTGTATCTGTGTCCAGGGACACGGGGCCAGACTCTTTGCAACTTTACATACAGTTCTACTAATCTATTTGCAATTTACGAATATTTAAATATGTTTAAAGAAGCTTCAAAAGCTACTATTAAACTCGGTTAGAATATCCCTTACCAAGAAGTGATGTCTAGTTTACTAGGGAGGTTTAAATTCGCCACATTAACGTAGGTCCGGAGTTAATCCCCGCCAATGACGAAAATTACTTATTTTCCGACTGAGGAGAGGCGAGCTAGCCCGGCCTTCTTTTACGTTCAACCTTGTATTTTGAAAGGGGGGACTGGGACTATGGCGCGCAAATACTTAGGCATCTTATACCCTCTCCCTAATAAAGTAGTTTTCGCTTCTTGCCCTAACTATTTCAGATACGTTCAAATGAATTTATCTAGCATCTTTGGTTAATTTCTCACTCACCACACGTGGTTTCCAGAAGAGGTTCCGTAAAGCTCGTAGAGCCGCGAGTTATAGCTCGAAATAAGCCATCCTGGGCTTCCATTTGACCGCCAGCAGATCCAAAACAAAGATCAAAGGTCGTCTCTGGTAGTTGCGGCGGCGCTTCGTGTCCAAAAAGGTCTCTCTGTAGGGGCGAACACCCCTCGGATCCCCCCAGCCGGTTCAGGGCCTCACTTCAGTGGGTGCCCGGTATCCCGTATAGAGAGCGCTAACTCCATTGAAGCGAAAACAAAAGTACCACGTACCATAGAGTCAATCGCGGTTTGCGGCGGTAGAAAGTCACTGGCTTAACATTAAATCTCAACCGTAATTTCGCGACTACTTGACGGAAATCGAAATAAATAATTAAAACAATTAAACTTTCCCCAATTGCGATAAATATCCAATTAATTGTCCATAAATTCGAGGCGAATGCCGTGGAAGAGCGGCGCCATTTTCCTTTAATGCCACGTGGCGTTACAAGTTACAACGCGCATGCACGAGTCACGACGAGGCCACGTCTTCTGTCTTTGTTCGGGTAAAAATTCTTTCAAGTTCACGGTGTCACTGCCTGACATTAAACTTCAAACGAAACGCCTGTTTAGAAGATTAGAACAAAAAGCAACTTCTCTTAATCCACCTTATTCCCTTTCGCCGGAAGTTAGGCTTAGCTCGGGATTCATGGGGGTGAGTAGCGGGAAGAAATTGGTCTGTCGTCCGCTACAGTACATATTTTTGGCTTATGTAGCAGACGACAGACCAATTTCTTCCCGCTACTCACCCCCATGAATCCCGAGCTAAGCCTAACTTCCGGCGAAAGGGAATAAGGTGGATTACGATTAATATGGAACTAACTGCGATCGATGTGACAATTGTCTTTGAGGACGGCGGGCCGCAGCGCCCCTACTCGGCAACTTGCTCAGAACGCGGGAAAAATCTGTTTGTTTTGCATGTAGTAACTTTATCTATCTATATCTATCTTCTATATAAATCAAAGTCCTGACTGACTGACTGACTGACTGACTGACAGACTGACAGATAATCAACGCCCAGCCCAAACCGCTTGCCCTAGAAGGCTGAAAATTTGCAGGAACGTTACTCATAAGTAGTAGGCGCGTACTAAGAAAGATTTTTCCAATCCGCCGCCATCTTAAAAAATGGCGACCAGAAATGTAAAAAATCTTCTCTATGCAACAAAGTCCGCGCGTTTCAAACGATTTCACAAGTATTTAGTACACTGGCAACCTATTGACGGGTTGAATGGTTTTTCGGGTTCTATTTGTTGCCATCTTTTTAAATGGCGGCTAAAAACTTAAAACCCTTCTTTATGGAATAATGTCCGCGTGAAAAATAATAAAAAATGTCCCGACAGGCTGACGGGCAACGCCGAGTGCCCTCGCTCCTATAGGGTGCTACAAAAATATCAGTCATCAGTAAAATCTACCCATTCTTTATATCATTTTGATGGAAGTTCTTATTACACGCGAGCGACGCCGCGGGTAACAGCTCGTAGGAGTGATAATTGTAGATGCCTTAGAAGGGCATTAGTATAAAGTCCAATTTCTTGGAATATTACTCCATGGTGACAAAAAAACCAGCAGACTGGAATATGTTCACCCCTCCTTCCTCTTCTTCCTTTCCTCCCCCCCTTTCTTCTTTATCATTTTCAAACCCATAAAAACCGGGTGCCCCGGTGAGCGGTGACATAAAGTCAGTCTCGTCTATCTATCCCTGATTATACTAAGTTATAATATTTAATTAAATTTAGAGACTAATTAGTACTTTTTCCATGGAGGAAAACTCCTTTGTCAAAGAATTTACGCGTAAAAGTCTTAGAAACTGAAAAATAATGCTAAGATTTTTTTAACAATTTGTATAATTATTAACTTTACACTGTTTTTC
This sequence comes from Phalangium opilio, assembly GCF_054372755.1. Classification (NCBI taxonomy): domain Eukaryota; kingdom Metazoa; phylum Arthropoda; class Arachnida; order Opiliones; family Phalangiidae; genus Phalangium; species Phalangium opilio. The sequence goes on from NW_028324189.1 coordinate 2,265,917, forward strand.
TACATTATTTCGATTAAAAGTTAAGCAATTACGATGTACTTTAATTTCTCTGGGGAATTACATCCTCGGCTTCTTCATAAGCTGTAGCTCTAAGCAGACGATGGTGCGTAAGTGGTCACATAGCCTTTGACCTTTGTGATTTCCACTTATTATTTGTTATTTTTAAAATTCTATTAGCAAGTTTGTAAAAAAATTAAAAAAATTATGGGCAAATTAGTATAAGATTTTACAAAATTTTCTATTGGCAAGTTTGTAAAAAAATTTCAAAAGTATGGGCAAATTAGTATATGTTTTTTGCAAACTTTTCGAGGGGTAAGTTACAACTAGTATTGGCAAGTTTGTAAAAAATCTATTGGCAAATTAGGACCTCCCTTTTATTTTTAATTACGATATTTATGAACTATGATGACGTTCAGGTCAGGGTTCATCAAAATATGGAGCTTATAGTACGACCCCGGATTAGGAATATAATGAATTATTGCATGAATATTTTCACAAACAGGGAAATTTTTTTTTCCTACTACAAATCCCCCCATAGTGTTTTTTTCTACCAACTACAGCAGTTTTATTTTTAATTACGATATTTATGAACTATGATGACGTTCAGGTCAGGGTTCATCAAAATATGGAGCTTATAGTACGACCCGGATTATGAATATAATGAATTATTGCATGAATATTTTCACAAACAACGCCACATGATTTTCCCTACTACAAATCCCCCCATAGAGTTTTTCCTACCAAATACAGTTGTATTTTTATTTATAATATAAAAAAATCAGATTGTGAGAAAAAAATCATTTTATTCATTGAAAGAATATTTTAAATACAAAAATTATTTTAATCCCGAAAACATTTTTTTTCTATTGATGAAATCAATTGCTAAAAAAGAAAAATATTTAAAATAATTAATTAATTTTAAGCCTAAAATATTGATTGTAATTAAAATTATGACCTACAGGATCAAATGTCCAACTTGCCAATTGGACTTCAACTCAAATGGACCTTCGACTCTCGCTCCTGAAGAGGTAACAATGGCAATTTGATACTAAAATGATATTTTTTTTAAATAATTAATTATCTAATCTTAATTAGGCCAACCCAATAGACTAATGGCACCCAATGTTATTTCCCCATAGAGCTTAATACAGTGGAAGGCAGATGGCTGCCATTACCCTCTATATTTTGTATTTTTTTAGAAACTAACTAACTCTATCAAAAGCTCGTGTGTCTCTGTAAAACAAGTTGGTCATGCATTTAATAAGAATATCTTTAGCCTCTTGTTCGCTCATGTTAGGATTTTTCTTGTATTCTTCTCCCATGATTGGCTGTGTTAAAAATTAAGGTAAGTTTAATTAATTTTTTGGTACAATTTCGGTATGAGTGAATAAGGTCAAAAATCATTTTAGAGCAAAATCAAGCACACCATTCGATAGAGCGTAAAATTTAGATCTAAAATGGCCGCCGCTTTTTTCAAATTTCCAAAAAAAAAAAAAAAAAAAAAGTCTTATCCGCCATAAGAAGTGCCACCTTTTCCAAAATATTGATGTTTAACGTTAGGGCTCATTTTCACTTAAGAGGCCGAATAGGTTAGGTTAGGTTAGGTTTGGTTAGGTTAGGTTAGGTTAGGTTGGAAAAGGTGGCAAATTATTGCCCCTCTGATGTTTTCCACACTGTTTTTGACCTTGTTCACCTATACTGCAAAATTTTTTTTGGTTTTTTTTTTTTTTTTTGGAAATTTGAAAAAAGCGGGGGTTATTTTAGATCTAAATTTTAGCTCTATCGAATGGTGTGCTTGATTTTGCTCTAAAATGATTTTTGACCTTATTCACTCATACCGAAATCCTACCAATTTTTTTATAGTTTAATTAGGGACTAATTACAAACCCTAGCTAGGTAATTTCCATAACCAGTAGCAATTGTATCATCTTCATAAGCCGTTCCTATTTTATCAACATAACCTAAAAATGATTTCCCGTCTTGTATCCCACCAACTACAAAAGTAGTCCATAATGGGTCAAATTTTGAACGTCTAAAATTAAATAAAGATTATTATAAAATTTTTTTAATTAAATTACTTCATTAAGGGTGGGTTACTAACCGGTTGTAAAGGAATCTAGTCAACCAGCAATGCAAGGATTTGGGTTTGAGATTGAATCCATCGTTTAAACTATCATCACTGATACTGTAATGGTTAAGTAAAGATTAAAGGGACTTTAATTAATTAATTAATGTTATTCGTTAATTAATTAATTAACGTACACTTTTTGTTCGACTATCTTCGTGAGGAAGTCAGAATCGGCGATATCGCCACCAAATCCAAGGATGGTGGTATCGTTAACTCGGGAAACGCGACTAACATTAGTGTGTCTACGTAGTGAACCATAAGATCCTTGCATATCAGCCGCTATCATAACACCATCTTTGTATTTAATACCGAGAACCGAAGTTCCAGTCGTAATGGGATACCTCAATTAAAAATTTAACTTTAATTATTAATAAAAATAATAATTTTGCAAAAAAAATTTTGATTGCGGAATGAAGTTTAGGCTTAGCGTATTTTAAGAGTAAATAAACTCACTGAGACACGGTTCTTGGATCAAAAGAGTGCTCTACGCCCATAGAATTCATTACTGAAGTCATTTTTAATTGCTTTAAATTAAATCCGATGTTAAAATCTAATTAATTTTGTAATTTTCTTAGGACAAAATATCCTTAGTCACTCCGCCGGATTCTTCAACTTTGGGGGATGAAACTGCTTTGTTCCCTATTTATTTGTTTCCTCCCAAAATGCATTGGTTGACGTCACCGGATACAACTTTTGATGAGGAATATGATTGGCTGTACAGTTTCCATTGGTTACTGTCGTAAATGTCTTATTTGATTTAATAGATCGCCAAGTTGGGGTTCTTTTTCGTAAAAAGTCTTGACAAAGGACCAACTATTGGAAGTATAATAATTTGTTACTTCGCATTAGCTTCTGTGAGTGTGAACTTAAGCCTAGGTTTATTATGCAATGTTATGGAAGTTGCAGGCTATTTTGTTGGTATTTTGATATCGTTTATTGTCATTAGGCTTATCATGTTTTGAGGATATTTAATCACAGTTCGTTAATAAGGAATCGACAAAATTAGGAAGTTAATTCAATCGTGGTAATAAATTTAAAAATACTAATCTTCTAGAGTATTAACGTAAGTTCCGGAACATTTCCAAAGCCTTTCTGTTATAATTGTAATCTTTACGTTAAGCCTACTTTTTAGGCCTAACATTGATGAGGTATTTTTTAACTAACAACAATTTAGGCGAGTTTTTCCCTACAAAAACTAGTATTTTAATAATTCTGACACCAAAACGAACGTTTTTAATGCTAAGTTACGTTAATGATTTAAATATAAGTGATGGAAATCGCTATTATTTTCGTTTTGAAGTTAAGCCTTGGCCTATGAGAAATATATGAAAAACTTCAAAAGAAGAAAAGATTCTATTGCCAAGGCCCAAATACGAGATTATTTATATAGAAAAATACTATTTTAGGACAGACCAAGGCCCTATATTTAGGTATTTAGATCAATTATAGTAATATTAATCGTATTTATTCAACATTCATTGTATTAAACGTAAGATTTTGTATTAAAATCCATATTTCTATGGTCAGGGATGTATATCCAAATCCAATCTAAGCCCTTTGATTCTCGTATTAAGAAACCTTAGGCCTATATGTCAGATGATTTGAATGTAAACAATAGTAGTATAAATATGTGTGGTTTAATTTGATGAGAAAATAATAATAATAATAATCCATATTGAACTTAAACGCTTGATGTAAATTAAAACCTGACTTCATTTTTCTATTAGAGACCAAAAGTTGGTACTGTTTTCATATGATGTTAATGTATGTGTATGCTCCCTTTGAGGGACTGTAACGTTCCACTATGAGGCGTAAGTTTTGACGTCGTTTTTCTTGCCTCTTCCCACGTGGTTTTAATAGTTTTTAACATATTTTCCGTTAGATTTTGCCCATATTTTTCGCGTCTAAATGGGCCACCCATAATGATGTTTCAAGGCAAACATATCCATTATTCTCCCGTAGACAATAAACCTCTATGCTCGTATAGTGTCAAACTTTGTAAGCAAAGGCGATTGAAGGATTACGCTTTCTGTATAAGGCACATTCTAGAGGATAAATCTGCCCCATTCAAACAGTGCGCTCACGTAGCAAAGTATAAGAAACAAAAGTGTCAGAATCCTATTCCAGCTAATCAAGATAGACAGTGAGTATAGCTTTTACTTTTCCCCCATAACAGGGCCCCCAAAGGTCCTATAATTCCTATGAATCCTATATTTTAAATCTGTCCTATTTAATCCTATAATTTTGGCTAAAATCGCCAAAAATCCTATAAAGTCCTATAATTTTGAAATTTGGGCGAATTTTAAGTAACCCTTCTGTTAAACCAGGACTCAGGTCTAAAAAATATTATAAAATGAGGATGATTTCCCTAGTATTGTAGCTTAACTAGTTAAAAATAGCTCAATATATCTCCGTATCACTTGTAGAACCTGAGTTATGAGCCTCCAAACTTGGCTGTAATGCTATTCCTATTCCCCTAAATGTTTTTGAACATTTTGCTTAATTACTCGGCCCCGGTTTGTCTTAGTCCTACGTTTTTAGTATGGTTGGATGGGGGACAAATAGGGCTATAACATACTCAAAGGGCATCCCCGTATCTCTAGTAGAACCAGAGTTACGAGCCTCCAAAGTTGGGTCAAATGCTATTCCTATGGAGGGTATGTTTTTGAACATTTTGCTTAATTACTCGGTCCCGGTTTGTCTTAGTCCTACGTTTTTAGTATGGTTGAATGGGGGACAAATATAGCTATAACATACTCAAAGGGCGTCCCCGTATCTCGAGTAGAACCAGAGTTATGAGCCTCCAAACTTGGCTGTAATGCTATTCCTTTGTCTTTGAACATTTTGCTTAATTACTCGGCCCCGGTATGTCGTAGTCCTACGTTTTTAGTACGGTTGGATGGGGGACAAATAGGGCTATAACATACTCAAAGGACATCCCCGTATCTCCAGCAGAACCAGAGTTACGAGCCTCCAAAGTTGGGTATAATGCTATTCCTATGGAGGGTATGTTTTTGAACATATTGCTTAATTACTCGGCCCCGATTTGTTGTAGTCCTACGTTTTTAGTATGGGTGGATGGGGGACAAATAGGGCTATAACATACTCAAAGGGCATCCCCGTATCTCTAGTAGAACCAGAGTTACGAGCCTCCAAAATTGGGTCAAATGCTATTCCTATGGAGGGTATGTTTTTGAACATTTTGCTTAATTACTCAGCCCCGGTTTGTCTTAGTCCTACGTTTTTAGTATGGTTGGATGGGGGACAAATAGGGCTATAACATACTCAAAGGGCATCCCCGTATCTCTAGTAGAACCAGAGTTACGAGCCTCCAAAGTTGGGTCAAATGCTATTCCTATGGAGGGTATGTTTTTGAACATTTTGCTTAATTACTCGGCCCCGATTTGTGGTAGTCCTACGTTTTTAGTATGGTTGGATGGGGGACAAATAGGGCTATAACATACTCAAAGGGCATCCCCGTATCTCTAGTAGACACAGAGTTACGAGCCTCCAAACTTGGGTCAAATGCTATTCCTATGGAGGGTATGTTTTTGAACATTTTGCTTAATTACTCAGCCCCGGTTTGTCTTAGTCCTACGTTTTTAGTATGGTTGGATGGGGGACAAATTGGGCTATAACATACTCAAAGGTCATCCCCGTATCTCTAGTAGACACAGAGTTACGAGCCTCCAAAGTTGGGTCAAATGCTATTCCTATGGAAGGGTATGTTTTTGAACATATTGCCCTGTTTAAAGTACTGATTCTTTAAAAAAAAAATGAAAATTAATGTTTTAGTGCCCTATATAATCCTATAATTCTGGAAAACCGTCCTATAAAATCCTATATTTTCATGAAAAAATCCTAGGAGGATCCATACCATTTACACATATTTTAGAAATTCGGCTGGGGGCCCTGCCATAATGAAAGAAATCAAAAATTACACTATTTTAACTAAATTATTGATTATTTTTATCCAGTCTTTGTAATAGTCATATGCAAGTTGAAGGTTTTATTCCAAAAGTCCCAAAAAAGAAACCCAAAGATAAGAAAGACAAGGACTTAAACTTAACCGGAGATGGTAAAGTGAAATTCGCGGATCGTTTAAGAGCTCTGCTTCGCAACGAAGACTGCGGATTATCCCTAGATCCACCAGCCAGTAGTGGTGGTGATCCTTACGCATTCCCTGATCCCTGTAGTGAAAAAACAGAGGACATACCTTGCAGCGCTTTCTACCAATCCCGAGCGTTTTGGAATAGCAACAAACCTCCTCTAAATGATAACATAATCTCTCCGAACAAATCGACTGAAATAGGGTCCCAATCAAATAGTAATAGTTTATTCTCGGCCTCGTTTCAAAATGATAATAACGTCGCCGCTTCTAAAAATGTCTCGATACATTTGGGGACGATTAATAATAACAGCAACAGCAGTACGAGTAGTAGCGGTTGTAGTAACGTTACCCCTAAAAGTTGTTCATCAACGGGACAACAATCCTGCGATAATGGAACAACAGCCGCTATGGCTAAAACTAAACCAAATGGACCAAAATTTGCAAAAACTATGAACAGGCTACAAGCCAAAATTGCTCAGAATAAAGTTTTGGATAAACTTAAGAAGTCTCAATTAGAAGCGTTAACGTCGACGTCTTCTAATAATTCTATCATTGCCGCCCCTAATTCTAGTCAACAGCGTCAAAATGGGCCTAAATCCGCGCCAAATCAGTTGGTTACGCTACCCAAATTAGCATTTACAGTCGCGAATGTTAAAAAGGAACCAAATTTAACCCTAAATAAAAGTTTACCCTCCGTTAATGGTAACCATAAAGAAATTTTAAACCAACAAATCGGGACCATGCAGCTACCAGTTAGTATTCAACACGCGCATCAAAATAATTCTACAACTACGATAATCAACGTTAAAAATACAAAATCTTATAACAACGCTTCTAAAACTTCATTGGGAACTGTTACAAAAGTGACAAAATTAACTGGTATAAAAAGAGAAGCTAATAGCGGCGGCGGCGGTAACGTCAATTCTTTTAGTACAATTGTACCAAATGTTAACTTGACCAACCGCGAAGTTGGTGGTGGTAATGCCAACAACGTTAAGGTTACTAGGGTCAATAAGAACGTTACCTTCTCTTCCTCTTCAAATGTATGGGCATCTACAAGTTCAGGGTCAAATAATTTGAACGCCAATAGATTAGTAGGAGCGAATGGAACTGGAGGGTTTTTAAAGAACGGTGTCCCAGCTTTGCCAACAGCCATCTTATTGAAGGACATCAAGAAAGAGAATGGCGTCGAGGTCAAAGTTGAGAAGCCGTCGTCTCCCGTTTCCAAAAAGAAGGAAGCTGTTGCCAAATTGAGTCGGAAATTCAGTGCTAAAAATCGTAAAAGAGAGGATTATTTTTACCACGGATACGTCAATGAGGATTCGGAGGACAGTGATGACGGTGACGAGTGTACCTTACTGAAGAGAATCAATTGGTGCTCTGGACTAGAAAGTAACGCTCCAACCTGGTGTAGTACAAAAGCCACGACGCGTCAAGGCAAGCAGCAAGCTCTTAAAGCTGAAATGAGGCGATACGGTCAACTGGCCAATAAAGCCCTCTCCATTGAGGAATGCGTCCTCGAACACCAGTTGAAGATGGCGCGAAACGTTGTTCAGGCAACTCAATTATATCCTAAAACTACTGCTCAACTTTTATTTAAGAAATATCCATCCAAAATTAAGAAAAAGTAATTAAAATAACTCAAAAAAATTAAAGATAACGTTCAACTAACGCTGGTTTTTCATTTCAAGACTTACTGGTGTTGGTTTGGAGAAAAATACGTGCTGCTATCAATCTGAAAAACTCAATTGTAAGAACGTGGCATTGCCTTATACCAGGCATTGTATTAAACGTATCCTTTCGAAGAGTTTTAATTTTAATTAAGCAAAAATTATTTATTTAAATTATCCTTAATTAAATTTCAACTCCAGACATTATGTACAACGTAGATCAACTGCTTTTTGAACATTGTACGGCAAAATTTGCTGATAATACCCAATGTTGCGTTCCTGTCTTTGATATATCACACGAACTTCCACTGTGCGCTGAACACGCCAAAAAGAGAGTAAGTAATTAGACGCGGTTTCCCTGGAAAAGGTTGACCACGAGTGTTTAATCTTAGGACAATTACAACAAGATGGCTTCGGAACCTAAACCGAAAAAAGCTCGCAAGAAAACGAAAGCGTCCGCGTTAACGCGACCGACAAAAAGGGGGAAGAAAAAGAAACAACGTCAAAATTCTTGGTCACTCCGTCCCGATTCGGCTCCTTCCTCCCCCGTTGACGAGAGCAGCTGCAACAAATTGAACTCCGGTGCTAATAATGATTGTCACAATTCTGATGGCGTCGTCAATGACTCTTTCGGTACGCCGAAGGAAGTCCCTGAAACAAATCTTCCAAAACCCTTGGAAGAATCGGAAAACATGGAATCCGAAGAATTGGGCAGCGAATTGGAGGATCATTTTTCACCCGGAACAATAGAGAAGACGTTGGAGTTGCCCCTTGATACGGCGGAATTAGCCAGACAAGCTACCAAACTCTTAGAGGAACACGATTTTACAGAAGTATTGAACAAAATTCCGGATGACGCGTTTTCAGATCTGTTTAATGGTAAGGAATCTACGTCTTTACTCTTTAAATTTTCACGTCAAGGGTGAATAAGGGACGCCTTTCAATGCCTTCTCTTCTTTTTTGTTTTGTTTGTTTTAACAGATGGTAGAAATGGGGAATACATTCCTACAAAAGAAGAAACTGAAGAATTGGAACGGGCGTTAGCGGCTGTTTCCAAAGACGTTCACATGGCAAAGGAATCTCTGGCGAAGTTAACCGTCACTCGGCAAGATATAGAAGAGTTATCGAGCAACATCGCTTTACCCTCCGCTTTAATAACGGCGGAGAACTTGACGAGTACTTTGGACGCCAACGCCCTGAGTGACATGGAGAGCCTAAACGTTATGACTGGCCTCTCGTCGACGGATCTCAATTCTTTATCGCAAGCTTTTAACGATGGTTTAACAGCGCCCAACTCTCACGGCGTTGTTGGTTTGACTGTGGATTCTCAAGCGACTACTTCTTCCATGCCCATTTTGGATACCGACGTTGTTGTCCCATCCCATTTAAGATTGGGTTCCATGTTGAACGTTGATTCCCTAAACTCGCATTTAACAAACGGCGGCGACATTTCTAGCAACGAATGTTTGATTAATCAAGGGACCGAGTTTGGTTTGAGTTCGCAGTTTCTAGAGAACGCTATCAACGTTTACGGGGCCGCCGCGGTGGCCGCTGGCATTTCTCACGGGGTGACGGCGACGGGTGAGTTGTTGGTCGGACCCCCGGACCCTTCGTTGCTCGGGGGCTCCTTGGTAGGTGGTCAATTTTTAAACCAAGACCCTGTTTCCTCAAATTTGGCCGCCATGTTGGGAGCCGGTGGTTCCAGTCTAATAGGAGGAGGAGGAGGTAATCGGCAGTTAAATAGTTTAGACGGAACGACAGTCAGTGAGGATGAATTATTGTCCTTGCCGAATTTAACGGCTTGTACGCCCCAATGGTTGCTCAATTCTTCGCTGGCCTTATCTCAAAATTCGGGCTATCAAAACGGTTTTTTAAATAACCCAGGCGGCGGGGTAGCCACTGCGGCTACTTCAAATTGCGCGTCCGCGATGCAAAGCGGTTCCGGCTCTACTTTGTCGCAACAATTGTTAAGTAAATTCCCCTCGCAAACTATTAACGCCGAATCAGTCTCTCTTTTATCCAATCACAATAATCTCGGCCTAACGGTTATCGAACAATACGCGGCGGATTGCGCCGCTAATTCCAAGGACGTTCAAGGATATTTACGGCCCGGCAACTCGACCGTCACTCAACAAGAGACAAAAACGACGATGCTAGCGCAAGAAGGTGCTTCCTAGCGCGGAGGTAATTAAATCGATTAGATTTTAGACACTTTGGGGGGTTTCGTTTTAATTAGGATAAATCAAACGCTACTGTAACTCCATTGCACAAATTTTGCGTTTGTTTTGAATGGAGGAAGAATTATTTTCAGAACAGAAACAAATTAGGTTTTTTTTAAAATGAGATGAGGAAGATTAAATTCGGTCAGTATTAGGAAGTATCGCGGTTTAGCCATGGTTTAAGTCTCTATGGCTCAGTGGTAGAATGTCTGTCTACTGCGTGAGCGACCTGGGTTCGATTCCCGGCTCCGACCTGAACCTAAGCCAAGGCTTAACGAATAACGATGGCTCAGTGGTAGAATGTCTGTCTACTGCGTGAGCGACCCGGATTCGATTCCCGGCTCCGACCTGAACCTAAGCCAAGGCTTAACGAATAACACTCGTAACTTTGTTATTTACTGACCGATTTTGTCATTCATGGTGTCATTTTAAATCTCTAAAGTTGTTCTTTTTCAAGACGAGACTTCCTAGAGGGAACACCTTTATGTAAAACTACTTTAAATTACCCAAAAAATTGAAAAAATGTTTAAAAACTCTTTCTCCAATGATGTTTTTAAATCACTTGTATAGAAGAAAATGTTTTTAGTCTAAAATATGAAAAAATTTATTGATAAACCAAAGGGGAGGTGGGAATTTTGTGTAGAAAAACAAATCGTTATTTTAAAAAAAAAACATTGTAGATAAGTGTCGTCATTAAAATAAAAAAAAGGAAAAAAACCAAAAAAAAAAAAAAACAAAAAACGCACGCATAGGAGTGAATGAACGAACGGACAATGATAAAATTGAAATTTTCTCATAACCAAAATTTGAATATAAGAAACTAAGATGGTCAAAGAAAAAACTTGAAATTCTTCACTCTAACGTAACCAAAAGAAATGTTTCCACGTATTATACAAAATTTAATGGTTAAATTCATCAAAATCCTACGATAGTCTATATATTAATTAATTGTATAGTTATTTTTAACAATGTTCTTTAATGTACAGTTAAAATAACGTTAAAATCATTTGATGTGCTTTGTATATGTAAAATTCAAAGGAAACAAAAAAACGACGACATCGGACAACCAAATACTTTTCAGTGGGGGTTAATTAACCTAACACTTAGTACGTTAGAAATTCTAAAAGATAAACCAGTTATATAAGATATTTGGAATTAAAATAATAAATAATAATTAAATTTAAGACGACCCCTCCCCCCTCCCTAAAAAATAACGTAAAACTGTTTACAATACCGGTAATAATAAATAAAAAGAAGATACAAAAAAATATATTTACAACTTGAAATTAATTACTTAGATTCGAGTGGGGTTTTTTGCCAGTTGCGTATGTATTTTTAGGCCCAAGTTTTATCCCGAAGAAGATATTATGATTATTATTATTATTATTTGAACAAATTTAATATTAAACAACAACAACAACAACAACTTAACAACAAACCGTGAACTGTATTAAGTAGCGTTTTTATTGTAAGTAAAACTTGTACTTTAAAGAAAAACAAACAAAAACATGGCGTGGGTTTAAGAAAAATCCTTTTTTTTTTTTTAAACAAAACTTTGAAAACATCGTTGTGGTAATTAATTAAAAAGCCATAATGAGTGCGTGATGAAAAAAAAAAAAATAGACTCTTAAATGGGCTTTTTAATGTTATGTCTTACTCATAAAATCTCCCATATTAATTTGGTTTTTTGAATTGTACAAATATGTCCCTTAGTTCCTGATTTTTCTCTTATTTGAATTTTTTCTTTTTTTTAAAAAAAAAAAAGAAAACTTGTACAGTTAAATAATGAAACAATGTTATCAGGAAACCGTAAATTAAAGCTTATAATTTTTTTCACTTATAGAAAAACAAAATTGCGACTAAATGATCTCCATCCTTTTACGAGTAACGGGGAATTTTATATTTCCCGCGCCTTTTTAGTTCCATACTCCATAGCCTGACTAATCACGGCCCGAGTTTGACGCGCGAGGTAAGCCAAGCGCCCGAGGAGGGGGAAGAATATCGTCACGTGACTCTGCGCCATTGTATTTGTATATGGTCAGTCTGTCGGCTGCTTTAGACGCGAGAGGTTCTTGCGAAAGTTACGGAACGGGTCCCGTTTCGGTCGAGTTTTATAGTAATTAACATAATTAAAGACTGGTTTACGGATTTTAGAAGCGCAGTACCATCAAAATTTTCGCGTTTGTTTAAAAGAAGAAGAACCAGAATTAGGAATATTTGACAGAAGTGGAACCTTTCTCCAGGCTAAGCCTAAAACTAGTATTGTTACAATAGAATGATTGATACAGCCTCCGCCTTTGGTATACCTTTTTGCAAGGTAAGAAAATTTATTTCCGTCCCAAATTTTTTGACACTTCGTCGGGCTTGGATCAACCTTAATTTATTATTATAAATTGCGCTTAGAGGGTCGAATAAAAAATTGTAAAGTAATCGATAATGTTAAGCCTTGGGTTGTTATATATGTCAGAAAGTTTTAAAAGGCGCCAGAAATGCGGGCGTTGTTACTGACATGCGACAGTTTCGACCCTCCCCTATTGGTCTACAAACGTCCAGCCTTTGGTTGGATTTTTAGACCAAACTTCTTTCTCCCCCTAAATATCCCCGCCCTTGGAACTTTCGGTAGCGCGAGCTTCCCGTCATTTCAAACATTGTAGAGGTTGAAGGTTAAACACGCACGTGAACGTGATGAGTTATTATTGCGTAACGCACTAGCTGTCAAATTAGGATTAATCAAAATCTATTAGGCTTATCCAAAAATAGCAAATTTGGCCCCGTATCAATAAAGGATGAATTTTATCTTGGGTTCAAAGGTTAAACGCGTTGATTGAATTAGGCTTTGTTCGTCAGGCTGTGCTAATTAGCGGGCGGACAAACTATTGACGCGGGTTAATTACGTTGGTAATTCCAAGCAGATTAGGCTTAGGTAGTAAATATTAAGAGAAATTCCTTAACCCTAATGGATGGAAGTTTGCAACAAACAGAGATCATAGGTCAATGACTTCAGTTGTAATTTTAACATTGTAATATCATCGTGCATGGTCTATTACCGTAGCAAAAGAAAAATTTCTAAAGGATTCTTTCCAAAACGTTTTATGGGCGTATTTTTATAATAATTACTTCCCAATTCCTTTGGGAAGATAATGTTGAACGATTTCATGCCATATTTTGAAATTTGAATTATAGACATGTTGTAAGTTCAACCAACAGAGCGTGCAATGTTTGCATCTTTTTACGGTACACCTGATTCACGATTATTAATTACCTTTTAATTATGGTTATTTAGCTTAGAAAAAACCCTCTAATCGTGTCAAATATTATTATTTTTTTTTTTTTATTCTTCAATATGAACTCCGAAATTTTTATACAACGTTAATTTCACGTGTTGTTTCCCTCCTCTAAAATTAAAGGAAGTAATATAAATATAGCGATCAATTTCTTTCACTAACCTTGCCCCAATAATTTTACCCACGCTACACGAGGAAAATATTACACATATTGTGACTACCAGATTTAGGTATAATTCATATCTATGTGATATGTTCGTTTCGTCTCTTTAGAATAGAGAGCAAGGCTTAGAGAATGATTATTTTGACCTTCTACCTAAATAGAGGAGAGTTCAACCCCCTCTCTGTGTACTGTTAGTCTGTTAGAGGATGTAGACATTTTTATTCTGGTTGGTTTTAACGACCATAAGAGAACAAACGTATCGTCGTGTAATGTCGCGATGTCTCTAGGTCGAAAAATGATTACGTCTCGTGATTTCTTACCCTCAAGGTTGAAGGTCACATCGATGACCCTTCAGTCGTCAATTTAGACTAAACGTCTCAGAAACTATTAAGTAATTAATAACCGTGATATAATTATATTACGAAATGACGATAATTAAATAGAATCAAGTTTAGCTAATTGTTTAACGCTAAGGGTGTCAATAATTACTAGTTTTTAAAAAGTTATAATTTAAGAATTAACCTCGTTTTTCGTTTGTTGGTAATCTACTTCCCAAATTCCTTATTGACCCAGACCTCTTTTATTATTATTAATTGAAAAGAAAGAAAAAAAATTGATAATCCATAATTAGTTTAAAGTAAGCTTGAGAAAACAACTTTTTTGGTCGATGGAATTTAAAAATATGGTTTTTTTTATCCCCGTTAATGGATTTTGCTTACAGCTTATTGGCGTGTCTTATATTGTATATTATTTTTTAGAGAGGGTAAGCTATGGCCTTATTAACATCACTATAGTACGGTTAACTTTAAAGGTGGATTCTATGGCTTAATCTCTCTAATTTTCGTTCAAATAAAAAAAATGCATCTTCACAAGATACACATATTTATTTTCATAAGAGATTGCCAAACTAGCTAGGCCTCCCTATTTTATGCCTAAAGGGCAGGTGCACTACATAATTTAACTTTGAAATTTCAAGTCCCTCTGAAAGCTTTAATAACGAAATCTTATTATTATTTTTTTTGTGGGTTTTTGCTTCGAAGTTATTGCTTAATTACTTGCTTATTAATTACTTAATAATTGGCCTAGTAACTTTACAATATAATTATTGCTAAGTTGCAAAATAATCCACGTATCCCTGTGCTGTTTCTTTAAGAAGTTCGATAGATTTTTTTATATATGTAGTTACAGGGTTCTTACGGTACCTGGATAAGTCAGGGATTTGAACTTTTCCCTATAAATTCCGGGATAGGTTAGGGATTTCGATTGGGATATCAAACCATGCTTCGATCATTGCTAAATATGGTCCAGGTGTTATTATGAAGTGGGCTTAAAATGGCGTAAAATGTGGTCAAGAATTGGTATGGACCACCTGAATTGTTTGGCGTCAAGCTGTGTCCGTTTTAAGAAAACTTAAGAAGTTGATGACAAATCCTTCCCTTGAAATTATTATATATTTATTTTTAATTCTTAAGTTTCAGTTGGTCTTTATTTTGATATCCCCTTCGATTCTCGAAGTTGTTTAACGTGAAAATATCTAGGTTAAGAAAGAACTGCGAGACTTAATTTTCGATGTATTTTTTTCCCCAAACAAATTTAAAAACCCTTTTTTAACAAGATCGTTCGGTCGATTTTTTCCGATGTACTTACTTTATTTCTCGGATCACTTTATTAAAACGTAGCCAGTCAAGAAGATTTCGATTTTTCCCCCAATATTCCGTTCGTTTCGTCTGTATTACGACGAACGCTACGCGCTATTGACTTTTGAATATAAATTTTTGGTACCTACCCAATTTTTTCGCATGAACGACAAAATTCGTGTCTTAGTTTCTACTTTTAGGTGAGTTTCCTATATCTTCTTTTAATTAGCGAGTAATTAGAATCAGTGGGACAATTTGAGAGGGGTTGGATAGAGGACAAACAGTCTGGGATAATAATGGCCTCGAAAGATTTCGCTGGAAGTTCTGTTAAAACTATAGTTACAACACTACAAAGTGTGGGTTCAATTCCATGCCGAAGAAGTTTTCGGTTTTTTATTTAATGCAAATTACCTCCAGACCTAATTGATGTACAACCAAATAATTGGTACCGTTAGAAAGAGGACATTTTGAACTATTAAAATCTCAAAGCGTTTGTCTGTAGTATTTATATTACCATAGTTCTGATGATGTTGGTTCATATTCTGACCCACGTCCGGCATAAGATGGGTCACTCTTAGCTCTCAAATTTAATTTTTCAAAAAAACTTAATTAGTTCGGTTCAGTTTGTGTAGAACAAAGTAATCAATACCTTTGCATAGAGGACAATATAATATACTCAGAATCGTTTGTCCTTAGTATAATATTACCATAAGTTCATACATATCTTATAAACTTATGATATTACTATAATTGTTTGTCCGTAATGTCCAGTACCTCGGTTTACGGTTTCAGATTCAGGACCTGCAAAAATTAAATGATACCATGCGTGGTTAGTTACTTGAACTAGATTACTACAATTTTCACAGATCCTAAAGCTAGAAGCATGATTTATATTACATTATAGTATTTGAGCGGCTGTGCCCAAGCTTTTTATAACCACCAACACGAAATACTTATTTATTTGTTCATTTATTTATTTATTTATTATTTGCAATGCTTTTTGTTTTCTTTGCACAGTGGTAAATCCACTCAACCCGTTTCGGAGGCGATGGACAGAGATGGTGTCCAGGTAAATCACGCTTTGTTTTCTAATAACTTCAGATTTATTTACTTTCCATGAATCGCAGGATACACAAATAAAAATATTATTTAGTTATAACCGATAATAAATAACCTTTTGAAAAGCAATATATATCAGAATTATTTTAGTTCGAGTTGTTTTTAATCTTAGGATTTAAGGTATTTCTTATTATGAATTTTTTCTCCGTAATCTATAATTAATCTTATCTTTAAGTAAACTTTTACTGAATTCGATAAACAGAAAGTGTAGCCTATACCTCTACATTTATTGAAGGTTTTATAGCGACTATATCAGTCTTAAATTTATTTGGTTCTAAAATACAGGGTGTTTGTTTATTATAAGTCTGGCAAAAATTAAGGGGTCATCCCTAAAACACCCATCAAATCATAACTCGAAAATAGTGTCGCTTAGGACAAACAAAATGGAGACAGAAGTTACCTTTTCTAAAGAACTTCCCCCTTAATTTACGGTAGACTTATCAGAAACACCCTGTATATGTTAGAAGCAGTTAAAGATTTATCTTTTTAAAGTATTTGGTTTTAAATTTAAAATTTTTATCGTTGGATTTTATTTAAACTTGTTTTAAATTTTTAAAAGTATTCGATTTTATATATTTTTTTTAGAAATTTCGTTTTAAATTTAAAAAAATTCTTATCAGAAGTTTATAATTAACTTGGTAGAAAGTATACCACCCCTTATATTATTTTTATTTAAAATTCTTATCAGAAGTTTATAATTAACTTGGTAGAAAGTATGCCACCCCTTATATTATTTTTATTTAAAATTCTTATCAGAAGTTTATAATTAACTTGGTAGAAAGTATGCCACCCTTTATATTATATTTTATTTTTATTTCTATTAACCTTTTTTTACAGAAATAATTTACGTACACATGGTGTTCAAAAATTTATCGTCTATCTCTCTCTCTCTCATACTGAGATAATTTAAATATTCAAAAATAATATTAAAATGGTCAGATATATTTTTAATGTATTGGCAAGTATAGCCAAAGTTGTATAGTAGTTTTTGCTTTTGATGAGTGAGAGTCACTGATCCGTAGAGAAATGCCTTTTTAATTGGCACAATTATAGAAGCTACATCTAGAGCATGGAAATAAAATAAAAATAGTTGTAGTTAGCGATACTAATCCTTTAATTTTCAAGAATGCTATTGCTTAGACACTAGGAATACGTAGATTTCTTCTATACTTGGAATCGTTAATAGGTCCCATAGTAATATCTGATTGAAGGTAAGGGGAAGGGCTTAAAACTTCGTTAAACCGTCCGCCCCTTCTTCCTAGCGGCGTTTCATTGGCTATTCACTCGTTCACACGATGTAAAGACAATTGGTTCTCATTGGATTCGACGCTCATTGGTCGCTCAGTGCCAGAGCATCCACTAGACACTATAGGCACGTGCGTAGGGGTTCTGGAGCTCGGGGGGGGGGATGGTCAGCCTTAAGCCTCAACTGTCATATCGCAGTGGGCCCCCGAACGCCTAGTGCCTAAGGGCCCCTGAGGGTGTTGATCCAGCACTGGGTCGGATACGTCAATATCACGTGGATTTAGAAGTTAAAATGCGTGATGTCAGGGGTAACGATTTCTATAACTCCGCCCCTTTAATTCAAACAGAATAGCGCAGAATTAAAATGGCCCGTTAAACATTCCAAGTGGAAGAAATCTATGTATTCCTGTTAGACTTTATAGAACGAGGGGCTAATCACTCTTTAGATTCCCCCGAGAGTGACCCTTCGCTTATACTAATTTAATCTAAGCTCTTATCCCTTACCCCTATTAGATGGTTATTGTAATTGGTATTTAATTAAGTTTAGGGGTTAATTAAATTAAAATTTTCAGGCTACGTTTCGGGGTGTACGAAGTAGCAAATTTCGACACGTTTATGGCAGCCCCGTTCGAAAAGACGAATGTTACGAGTGTTTAAAAATCACTAAGAATGCTCATGATAGCCATTTTTGCGCTGTTAACCCCAAATTTTTGGCGGTTGTCACCGAAACAGCCGGTGGAGGGTCGTTCTTAGTGATTCCGATTGAAAAGGTGAGACTTTTCCTTTACTTCAATTCGTTTGCGTTGTTTTGTGAGACTTTTCCTTTAGTTCAATTTGTTTGTGACATTTTCTTTACAATATGTAGTACTCTCGAACATTTTCCCAATTTTTGAAGTAGACGTAGATAATTAACTATGCAATATTCATAACGAAATTAATTTTATTCGTAACTAGATTTAATTTCAAGGTGATTTCCTTGATAGCTTAAACGTAATTCTATGAAATCACGTGGTATCTGTTATCTTTAGAAAGAAAAAAAAATGTTTTTCGTCAGAACTTGTTTTTAATTTAAAACAACGAAGCTGTGATTATAAAAATAATTATTTTCTTTTTCTACGTTGATTTATAATTTTATTTTATGACTAGTTTGTTTTGTAAAGGAAATAGGTCTTATACCGTTTGAGCGGCTTGGTTGACCCTCCCCTTATAAATAAACAAATTTTTTGTAATAGACCGGTCGATTAGAGGTCAATGCTGGTAAGGTTACGGGACACCGTGGTCCAGTTTTGGATTTAAAATGGAATCCATTTAACGATAATGTTATCGCATCCAGTTCGGATGATTGCACCGTTAGTTACCGTTTATTTTCGTATTCATTATAATTATGATTAGAATTAATTTGGTACGTGGTTATGAATTAGATTAAATTATGGTATATCCCCGATGGTGGTTTGAGTTATACCAATTTGGCCGAACCCTTAACGGAGTTGAGCCGTCACCGACGAAGAGTTGGTTATATTGAATGGCATCCAACCGCTGAAAATATTTTATTTAGCGCCGGTTTCGACTATTTGGTTAGTTTTAATTAATACTTAGTTAGTTTAATGTAGGTTAATATTAATTTTAAAAGTGATTTGTACCGCCAAAGATTTTGATATGGAATGTCAGCAAAGGCGAAGTGGCGCAAACCATTGATTGCCATACAGATTCGATTTATTCTATGTCCCTTAATCGGGATGGTAGTCTTTTAGCAACTACTTGCAAGGATAAAAAATTGAGGATTATCGATCCTAGGAAAGGAACAGTCATAAGGGTGAGTTGCACCCCAAACAATCTTCAATTTAACCCTTGCCAAAGAAAGAAGGTTGTAAATGATACCCCAAGATGGGTTTAAAGTCCCCAAGGTTATTTAGTGCGTGTGTAGGCACTTTAAGATGTCTTCAAGTGGTGTAAAATACCCAAGGTCTTGCGTATGATGTCTGTAGGTTCTTAGAGATGTCTTACAGATGTGTTAGGTCCTCAAGATGTCGATGCCATCTTTGGGTGTAATTTAGTTTGGCAAGGAAATGACTGGTTTCGATTGCAAAGTACTTAGCAACTCATTAAATTATCGTGTACGCACTACGTAGGAAGGCGAATGTCATCAGGGTTCAAAGGCATCGAAAGTAGTTTACTTGGGGGATACAAATCGACTGTTGACCACCGGTTTCTCGCGATTTAGCGATCGTCAGTGGGCTATTTGGTCCCAAAATGATTTGACGAAACCTTTGAGAATCGAGAATATCGATTCCTCATCGGGCGTACTGTTTCCCTATTACGACCACGATACCAAACTGGCCTTCATTGCTGGAAAGGTATATCGGTCAATTAATCGAAACTTGACCACATCAGTTTCGTTAATCGATTAATCAAAACTCAGGGAGATGGAAATATCCGTTACTACGAGATTGTGAACGAAGCACCATGGTGCCATTACCTAAGTCAGTATTTATCGGGTTCGCCTCAAAGAGGTTTGGGTTTCATGCCCAAAAGAGGACTCGATGTTATGAAATGCGAAGTATTCCGATTCTATAAGCTACACGCCATCAAAACCTTGTGCGAACCTGTCTCAATGATAGTTCCACGAAAGGTGAATTGAACACGCTTTTCTCGAAGCGGCAATTGTCGCCAGAGTTAATCGGTTTTTACTTGGTCAGTCGGAACAGTTTCAAGACGATATATTCCCCGATACAAGCGCTCCTACACCGGCTTTAACAGCTGAGGAATGGCTTAGTGGCAAAAACAGAAATCCAATACTGATATCACTCAAGGTAACGTGACATTTCTGATAAGTAACGTAGCAAGACACGCGAGAAAGGCCTTGCAATTCTTTGTACGTTTTCCGATGGGACTTACCACGTTGAAACGCATTGCTTGTTTTTAGCAAGCTTGTTGTTGTTGTTCTTTCTATTATTTACGTTCGCCAAATGCTTATTAATTAATTTATTTTTAAAAGCACAACTCGCAAATTATTGTTTTGGTTAACCGGTGTTTGATTAATTTTGGGTTTTATTTGGTGCGGTCCAATTGTCCCTCCCGACAAATTTAAAGTGCTTATTTCAGAGCGGAGCGGGTGCTAAGACGCACAAACCCGTCATGTACAAGCAAGACAATTCCCTCGTAACGTCAGATAGAAATAACGAACAGAAATTCATCTTTTTGTCGCAAGGAAACACGGTTGATTATCGTGCCGTGCATAAGAAGAATTTCATTAATACTAATGGAGATCAAAATCTGTTCGAAAGGTTAGTTCAAGTGTTTTATTTCTGCGCGGACCATGCACAGATAATTTTAAGCTGCATGTACACCGATTACGCCAAGTGACCAGCCCCTTCAGATAGTGTACGGGTGTTTGTAGAATACTGATAAATTGTTTAATTACTCGGGCCCTGATTGTTGTAACCCCAAGAATTAAAAAAAGGGGGGGGGGAAGATGTGTTGGACTATAACCTAGCTACTTCAAGGTTTCTTCGCGTCCGGTTTTTCTTTCAGTATGAATTGCAACAAACAGAATCAATCGATTGTTGTTGACAAGAAATTTCCGTGGTCAACTGAGAAGGAGAACACCAGTTCGGTCATGTTGTGCGATATCGTTTCCAGTCACGTTTTGCCAGTCGCTACTTACGTCACTTTAAAAGACGCCGATAGCGCTAGCGATTCTGAGGTGGAAAATCACGCTGGACCAAAATCGGAATTTGAGGTACGTAATTGCACATTAATTGGTCTTGAAATTCTTTTTACGTCAAATCGCTTCGCTTTTTTGATAATACCAAATTGCAAAAATACGCAATTGTCCTTAATTTAAAACTCTGTGGCAATATTTGCAGCTCCGTAAAGCGTACAAACAACAAATAAGCGAAATCAAAACCTTAAAAGATCAACTCTCCGATAAAGATAAGCGTATAAGAGATTTAGAAGAACAACTTAAAAAAGTTAACGTTCGCCGTTAAAAAACATCAAAACACACAAACACACACACCATAACGAACTCTCGTTAAATTTAGTCAAATTATTACCTACATAAGCTCTACGCTATTGCAACAAGCAATCTACTTATTATTATTACAATATAGTGGAATTAAAACCCAAACTGAGTTGTTTGTACGTTAGTTTCGCCCCTATTTAGTGTTTAGTGGTATTTTTTTTTTTGTACAGAAATATTATTTATACATTTATACTATACGATGATTGTGAAAATAAGCATTTTATCCTTACATATTTTTAAATATTTGTTTGTAGTTTTAGGTAACAATTTTTTTTAAAAAAACATTTTATCGTATTTTATATTATTTTAACTAAACTAAACTAAAAGTAAAGTGACTCGAAATTTACCGGTGAACAACTTACAGGTAGGTTTGTTGGGAAATAATTATAGGGTTTTCGCTCAAAGAAATGAACAAAAGATATTGTAGGATTAAAGGTTTTAAACAGGTTCAAGGTTCAGAAAGGTTTAGACAGATAGACTCCTATTTTTAATTTTTGAATTTAATGCATTTATTTTTAAAGGCCAATTTAATTTTATTTTTTTTTTTCTATACTTTTGGGACCATTTTAAATGCTAGTTTATTATGGATACGAGGACCATATAAGCTTAATTACTCTG
This sequence comes from Phalangium opilio, assembly GCF_054372755.1. NCBI lineage: Eukaryota > Metazoa > Arthropoda > Arachnida > Opiliones > Phalangiidae > Phalangium > Phalangium opilio. The sequence continues at coordinate 2,288,135 of NW_028324189.1, forward strand.
TCAGGACGTTTAGGCAGTCGTCTTTAATAATAATAATAATAATAATAATTAAAGCTTTATTGGATATCCCTGTTCAGTCGAAACTGGTTTACAAAGGGGTCCGTTAGTTAAATTAATTGTTAAACATTAAAAATATGCTGTTTTTAATCTTACGTCAAACTTAAATTAAACGATGGTACAAACGTCAAGGCGCGATGTTAAGGTAAAAAACTTGCAAGTATTGATGAACAGGGGTGGAATTGACGTATTGCATCGCGTCCGACGTACAGTTATGTTTCGAACTTGACGTTAAACGTATGGCAATGTTAATTCAGGACGTTTAGGCAGTCGTCTCTAATAATCTTACGTCAAACTTAAATTAAACGATGGTACGAACGTCAAGGCGCGATGTTAAGGTAAAAAACTTGCAAGTATTGATGTACAGGGGTGGAATTGACGTATTGCATCGCGTCCGATGTACAGTTTTGTTTAGAACTTGACGTTAAACGTATGGCTATGTTAATTCGGGACGTTTAGGCAGTCGTCTCTAATAATCTTACGTCAAACCTAAATTAAATGATGGTACAAACGTCAAGGCGCGATGTTAAGGTAAAAAACTTGCAAGTGTTGATGTACAGGGGTGGGATTCACGTATTGCATCGCGTCCGACGTACAGTTATGTTTAGAACTTGACGTTAAACGTATGGCTATGTTAATTCAGGACGTTTAGGCAGTCGTCTCTAATAATCTTACGTCAAACTTAAATTAAACGATGGTATGAATGTCAAGGAGCGATGTTAAGGTAAAAAACTTGCAAGTGTTGATGTACTGATGTGGAATTGACGTATTGCATCGCGTCCGACGTACAGTTATGTTTAGATCTTGACGTTAAACGTATGGCTATGTTAATTCCTTGACGTTCAACGTGTAGGCCTTCACGTTTGACTTTAAATTCTAATTTTTGACGTTCTACGAAGTTCGCGTACGTCTGACGTAAGATCTTTAGCAGTGGCTTAACTATATGTATGGTAGCGATCGGAAGGTAGCTAATATGATAACTCTTAGCTAACTATATTAATTAAATGCAGCTATCAATTAAAATAGAGCTTAAACGGCGTTAAAGGCCTTAATATCTATCTACTTCAGCTATTTAATAAAAATATTAAAACTTCGATCGTAATATAGGCCTATAGCTAGAGGTCAAAAGGTCAATTAAATAATTTTATACCCATACTGCAGAAAATAGGTAAAAGGAAATACCTTAATTAATTAAGTGTATCTGTATCATTAAATATTTATGAAAAGTGCAATTTAAAATAATAAATATTAACTATAATATTATTAATCGATGGCTTATAATTAAAATTAATCGTTAATTAATTAATTAATTATGAATTATCCAGGTTTTATTGGTGGTTACGTTTCAAGTCAAACCATTTTTTAATCGCTGAAACAAATTAAACTTAAGTGTGGCACAAACAACAACAAAAAAAATGTCAAATTTATAAAAAATAAATAAATAGCAACTTAAAACAAACAAACAAACAAACAAACAATTAATGGGAAAACATTAAATTTTTTATTATAAACTATGTTTAATTACCAATTTTAATTATAATAATTAGGCGCCATTGATGATTTCTAGGCTTAAGTACAATTAATTGGGGGAAAAGGGGGGAAATAATTTTTAATTAAGACAATTAGTATGACTATTAATTAATTAATTTTTTTTAATGGCACAAATATACCTTGTCATATAGAAAATAAACAAAATTCAGGCAATATTTTTTTCAACAATTATAAAATACCTACCATTCCCAAATTCAAATTTCTTTTGAAAAAAACAATTTTTAATTTTGTTCGTTCGTTTTGGGGAAATTGGGGTTTGATTTCTTTACTTTTTTTAATAATATATAAAGTGCGCTATATTCATATATAAAAATATAGATTAAAAAAAAAAATTTACCCGTCTTGAATTCTACACCCGTTTATGAGATTTTTTTTTTTTTAAAGGGGTGAGAAGTAAAAAAAAAAAAAAAAATAAATACGTGTTTACAACAAACATGAACAAAAACTTTGTTTTTATTTTCAGTTAATTAATTCTGTGTGGATTTTGTTTTGTACCCTATTTTTAATGATGGATCAACGGTGATTGTTTTGATAGTTTATTAGGGTCATCTTAAAATGGTGTTGTCTTCATCTTCGGAATTGCTTTGAGCTCCTAAAGGTTTGAATCTTCCTGGAGTTAAAATGTCTTCATCGTCCGAGACTTCGTACCAAGGTCGGTTCAGTCTTTTTTTATTTGTACTTGTTGATTGTCTGAACTGTTTGGAGTAAAGATGGTAAGTGATTAGTTTGAAATCATTCGTAAACTAGGATTGCGGGTGACAACTGACAAACTTACCTCATCGGATGTGGTACTTTCTGGGATTGTTTCGTACTCTTTCATCTCTTCACTGTCCTGGTTTGAATCCTGACAGTGCGACACTTGGGATATGTCTAAGATTGTAGTGGGCGTGTTATCGTTCTCGCTCTTTTTGACGCTAAGTATTTCGTCAATTCTACCCAAGTGGTTCGTGTGTCGATGGCTCTCTGTTTTTGATACGTCGCTGGGTGGAGATAGCGCGCTTTCAGTTTTAGAGACCTCGCTGGGCGCTGGTGATTGTCTACCAGCTGTTGAGGAATCCGGGGTTACGAGAAGTTCCGTCGATGCTGAAGACATCTTACTCAAAGGGAAACTTATGCTTTTGTATGTATCATCGGAACGTAAAGAAGAATCGATCCTGGAAGCTGATGACGGTGGTCTTGAATCTAATTTCCCCGTAGAGCAGTACAACCTAGATATCTCCGAGGCGGAACAGTATCTTTCTTTGTTACTTAAAGTGTCTTCAGTTTCTTCTTTGTTTTCGGATGATGACGACGAAGATGGCTTAGCCGAAGTTATCAAGTTGGATGCGCTAAGGATATCGGGTAATACAGCGCTACTTGGAGGTGATACTTCCATCGGCCTTTCGTAATCGGGATCGTTTTCGTCAACCGGTGGCATGGGAGGTGGTTCCCTTCTGACTGTTGGAGGAGGTGGAGGTGGTGGCAAGAAACGTTCCATCTTCTTCAAGTGTTGTCCACCGTCCTGGTTCGACGTACTAACGATTTCCGGTTGTGATTGAGTTGGTTCGTTTGTCATGGTACCCGAGAGATTTTCGGATATGTCTTCGGAAATTGGGTGGCTGTTAGAGATGGCGGGAAGTGGAGCCGATTCGTTTAAGGACGATGAATCTTGACTAGAGAAGGATTGAGCTTCTGCGGGCGAATATGACGGGCCATCTTGATGGTGGTTCGTTGTTGTTGCTGACGTCAAAACGGCGCTACTATCTTTCAAACTATCTTCCCCACCACTGGATTCACTCGATTTTTTCGATACCCTCAACTTTTGCTTGGAAGACCATCGATTTTTCAAAGAAAACTTCAGCAGAAAACCTTTCTTCTTGAGGACAGTTCCGGGTTGCGTACCGGAAGTGGAAACCGTGTCGCCACGTCCCGTAGAATCTGAATTTTCTGGAGAACTACTGCTGGTACAACTTTCACTTCCGGTGGTGTCAAGTATTTGAGTGCTATGGGCGACTAAGGACGTCGATTCGGGTTCGGAATGAGCCTCATCAGTTGTTGAGACGTCTCTCGGTTCCGGTGGTAACACCTTACTAGTCTTGCTGGTGGATTTCGACGGTAGCGCCGCGCGATTTTGCGTCGTCGAAGATACTTGAATCTTACGTTGTCCGTCGGGTAAAGTTACCAACTCACGCGAGGTTCCGCCCGCCGTTAGGGTTATGGTAATGGCTTGATGCGAAGATGGTTTTTGGGGTAATGAGCGGCGACTAAAATCCGTGTTGGCGCTACCATCTTTGTTATTAGAGAAGCCGCCGCTTGCCCCGTTTTTTGAATCCGTTGTAGAAGAAGGTTCCTGGTTCGATTTTGTCGTCACAACTGTTGGCGGAACTTTAATTCGTAAAGGACTTCGAACCGTTTTGGTAGAGGATGAGGAGGCCCCTGATGGATTGCCACTTTCCCGGCTTTCACTAACCACTAAACCCTTGCTATTACTTTTAGCGTGATTTCCTCCACCACCACCACCGTAATGTTTTTCTATTTGAGTTAACTCTTCGTTTTCGCTACTAGACGGTTCTAAAACCTCCAAGACTGAGCAAGTTCGACCTTCTTGTTTTAATTCGGGATTGCGATCGAAGAGTACTCTTAAATCGACGTCGGAGTGAGGTAATTGCGCGTGATACGACCAAGGTCTGTTTTCAACCGCTGACGCTTGAAGTCTCGACACGCCACCGACGACGGACGTGACGCGTTTCTTCTTAACCTCTGAGGAACTGGTGGGAAGGGAGGGGAGACCTTCGGAGGTACGACTTCCGGTTGCTTTACCACGAGGAGAATCTCCTTTTAAGCGACTGGCGAATGAACCATGATCGGATAAGTCCACGTTGGGTCGCGATTCGAAAATTCCTTCGGTCTCGTCACCACTGTCCCCTGATAAGGAACTCTCGGAGGATGACGCCACTTCGACATCTTGAAGAGAGACGTAACAAGATGCCCTGGCTTGAACCCTGGAGAATTGAGACCTAAACAAAAGAATGGTAGACCCTGATGACCACCGAAGAGGAGATGGATGAAACGCCATTCATCAGTTCTTAACTTACCGGACAATCTCGAGAGGATCTCTACGAGAAGCGGTGACGTGCTGCGACGTTTTTCTACAAACCCTCTTCCACTTTTCCTCGATGGTATGGCAAGCGTTTGTATCTTTGGGCAAAACGGCGTTACAAAATCGATTGATTTCTTGACTAAGAATATTTTGGAATTCGGTATGTATATTATCATTTCTTCTATCTTCGCCCCTAATCAAGAATAAAAAGATACCCGAGTTCATTTCATTATCACCCGAATATCGAAAATAAAAAATACAACTCGGTTAATTTCTCAATCTCTATTAAACTGAACAAACAAGTTGTTATTTATTCTTGGGTGTATTTAATAAATTCTAGGTGGATACCCACGCCTATAAGGTATTTAAGAGGCATTCGGCGTAGCGTCCGAAATCATTTTTGACCCCCCTTGAAGTCCCCCCTGAGGGATGAGAATCAAAAGAAAAATTCCTTATCGTTGGATCTTAGTAAGTTAGTTCTCGTCGTGTTTAGGTAAAAGTATTATTCATAAATTTTCAATTTGCGCCCCCCCCCCCAAATTCCCCCTCTCCCATTTTTATCAATTATCCCCCCTCCCCCCAGTTCAGTTCCATCTTTCCCATCCGATATAGAAATTCTATCCACAGCCAAGAAAACTAATTAAAATTCTGGATCACTCGCGCGTTTAACATATTTTTCATGATAGCTAAAAATTATGAGGAGGTATTTTCAAATTCCCCTGTACATTTTAACTTAAACCCTCAAACCCCCACACCCCCCTGCGATTGGGGTACTTTTAAATTAATCCCCTGTGAAACCAGATGGTAAATTGTTTAAGGACTGATATATTTTATCAAACCCGCGTGTCCTAAGAAAAAAATGAGCTGTAGTGGCATGAATACTACCTTGCCATAGACTCTAACACAATCACAGAACTGTCATTAATTTATAGCCCTCCTGAAGTTTAGGGGTACAAATCTCCCCCCACACTCGGGGGAGTCTTCCCCCACTAGCCTACGTCGTCGTAAAGTTCTCCGCGATTTTGATGAGTAAGCGATTCTTCCCCCTTCTTATATTTGACGCCTAACAAACTTCTGTTGATCTACTTCTATTTATCCCTATAGTCACTGAGAGCCGGCCTAAAAGTTTCATTCAAAAACCAAGACGCTCAAGGAATATAATCTTTTAGAAGTTTCTTAATATAAAAACAAAATCAGATAAATTATCCCGGCATTGGAATTTAAATTCGTCCCCATACTATGATATTTTTAATAGGTTAAGACTGTTTTTCTAGGGATAGGGGGTCCGAAAGGGGCGATAATAATTCAGTTTGGGGGGCGGAGGGGGCTATTTTTTAATACATATGGATGTCTAATCATTCCCGGTATCCTTGAGGATAGTGGTCTTAAAAGAAAATATGTTAATGGGAGCGATTAGCCCGCGAGGCTTAGGGGAGAACGCAGTACGAGGAAGTGTATTATTATACAATAGAGCCGAGCATTGTTTATGTTAATTCTTTAGCCTTTGGAAGGATTTCTTACTTTTCGCTTTCGGCCGAATGATCGTCCGCTTCTTCTTCTTTCTGCTGGAATTCTTCTTGTATTTTTTTGAAGCTCTCCAACATTTCTCGCTGATGCCTCAGGGAACATTTTACCAGGTGCAGTAACTATACAATGTCACGAATGTAACGTAATGTAGAGAGAGAAAGAGGGGAACCAAAGAAAAATCATTTCAAAATTTTGAACGTTATTTCTTGGAATTTTCTTTTACGGTATTATAAGAGAAGAAAAAAAATTTAAACTAACGTCTTTAAACAATTTTCTGCCGTCGGAATTTTCGATTCTGTAACTGGGGGGAAGGAAAAAGTGGTTGTAATAATTATATCTATTTTGGTAGTTATAATTACTTTTTAGGCCTAACTGTTTCTCTAAAGTGTTTTCTCTTAAGCCTGAATGATTTTTCTATATTGTCTATTTGTTTTGGGATGGAAATATGAAAAGTATGGGGAAAATGTGACTTTAAATCGTTCAAAAAAACCGCCGGTTTTATAGGCTTATGTTCAGCGAATTTGCTAGGCCACTGCTTTGGTTAGCGGGCTTGTTTGAAGTGTCATCTGCTCGTTTCGCGCGGCATTGTCTAGTTTTGGCGAGCGGAGGCCGGTGTTTAGAAATTAATTAATTAATTAATTAGTTAATTGAAGTAAGCGTCATTTTAATTGAAAGATTATTCTAAGGCCTAAAAAAGAACGATTGACTTTTTATTTTGCTTTACAACGAAGTTAAAGAATGGTATCGAATTTTTGAGTGAAATGCTAAGACTTAACCTATAATTTTTAACCCTTGGTGAGAAAATCTACAAAGGATCAACTAATAGCCGCAATCAACGAGATGGTAAGTCAGTTAAAAACCTTTTTAAACTTCAACTAAACTCAAACTTAAGTTTAAATTAAGAACTTACCGATAAATTTCGCTTTCCAATATACATTGTTCAGTAGCCAATGATATTGTCGCTTCTATCGACAACAAATATTCTGCACAAGCCTTAAAATTGTTTCGAATTGCCACATCATAGGGTTTTAAACCAGCTTCGTTTCGAAGCGTTATATCCCCACTTTGTAACACAAGCTCCTAATAGAATCAAAACCCCTCATTTTTAACTATCAATCCGCATAAATAGGCCTAAACAAGGTGAACTTACTTTAGCACATTGAATGTGTCCGTATTTAGCTGCTAAATGCAATGGCGTATTACCATTAATATCGCGATGATTGACATCGACGCCATCAGGTGCGTTTGAATAATTTAATAACCAATTTAACACTGGTGACTGAAAATTAATTTTAACGTAAGACAAATGATTGCCGCGTGACATTTAACTTAAATTTAAATACCTGGCCGTATTTAGCCGCGCAATGCAATAAGGTTCGATTTGCCCCATCTGGTACGCTAGATGTTTGGGATTGTCTTTCCATCAGCCACTGAACCACGGATAAACTCCCAAACTAATTGATATTAATTACTTTAGTTAATTTAATTTCCTAAACTACGGTGATATATACTACGCACGAACCTTAACGGCTAGAATGACCGGTCTTTGACCACTCTTATTCTCATCCTCTAAACCTTCCGAGCCAAATTTCGCGCAAAGCCATTGAACACAGGCTAGATGGTTGTGCGCCGCGCATAAATGCCATAAACTGTTCCCACTATGGTCACTTAAATTTCGGACCAAGGCCGAATCCATGTCCACCATACCGTGTTTCTACGAAGTAAAAGAATTCGGTTTTCTCTTGGCATCTACTTTTGTAAGTGATGTCCCGAAACCGAACTTTGGCGCGCGAACCCGTTTCAAAGAAAATTTCAACTTACCAACATTTCCAGGTTTCCTTGTTTGGCCGTCTTAAACAAAGTTCGTATCCATTCGGGCATTCTATGTTTCTTGGGGTACCTTTGCGAGATGGGCTTGGCGGGGTTGAAAGCCTCTACACCAACGGGACACGGTGGTGACGTTTTAGTTTCCTCGATTATCGAGGCACTGAGGCGATGATCGTCGCGATGTCCTCGCGTATTAGCGGGCTTAACCCTAGATCTGGGTCGCGTATCCCAAGGCGTTCCATCGTCCCAATCCAAACAATCATCCGAGGAACACTTACTCCTGGTCGCGGTAGTCACTCGCGATGACACTGTCTTAGAATGATTATTATTTGTCCTAACACTCGATAAGAAATCGGTATCGATCTCGCTATCGGAGAAACACGAACGGGACATGTCCCTATCCACGGCGCGACACGTAGATATATTCGCGCCACCGTGACGCGAACTTCCTCCTTTAAAACCCGCGATACCCATGCCGGTATTTGTCTGCGATTTGTCACTACATCCTCGAACGCGAACTTCCAAACCCGCCGGAACTCTCGAAGCTGAGTAGCGGCTGAATGTTGGGACATTGACTACGGATTTTGAAGATGAACCACCACCTTGAATTATAAAAAAAAATAATTCAAGCATTAACAATTTAAACGTGGTTTTCAAAGGCAAAGCTTACCTTTAGTTTTATCGTGTTTGACTGTTAGAGAAGAGGCGGGGATTAGTAAACCTCGTCCCATTAATAATTCGTTTGCTTTATCACTTCCGCTTCGTCTACTTCCACCCATATTTGTAACGGATACGTCCGATATTCTTTTGTCACGGTTTACACCACCCTTCCTGCCCGTTGTCGTTGTTGTTTTGGGCAAATTTTGAAAAGTGGGTTCATCCGCGTCACGAAAATCTAGTAAACGTTCCCTAACTTCCCTATTGGAAGTCGAGGATGACGCGGTTGCTATGACGTGTCGACGTCTATTTAGTCCTCTATGATTGACCCTATTTAGAGGGTCAAGGTCGCCTAAGTTTGGGATCTTTTCGAATTCGTTTAAAGGTAAAAAAGGCGGGGAAGTTCCGGAGGAGGTACCAACGTGCGGTCCACGTTCGCGTTCTAATTCGACCCCACCACGCGCCAGTTCGCTTAAAGTGTCTATAATGGACACTGTCCTTAATTTAGCCGCTTTGGACATTTGACCCGGTAATGAAGATGGATAGTAGCTTTTGGAATTATTGTATCCGCCACGGAAACGGGCCTCGTCTAACAGATATTCTTCAATGTTATTAGTACCAAGACCACCATCACCACCACCGTTTGAAGTGGCGTTGTTGATGACGGAAGGCTGCTTGTCAGCGCTGCCATCGATGACGCGTGTGCGCATGACAAACGCCGGCGGTTTTTAGAAGGGGGTTGGTTATGTTTCTCGTATGGACTATGATTTGTAATTTGGGGGTTTATTTTTTGGGGGGATTACGAATGGTTGTCCCGGGTACTTGGCTTCAAAGGCCAGTACCTCCCTCTTTTACGCAAGCGCATTGTTGACTTTCAATTGGCCTGCAATTAAAAGAAAATTATACTTTTTAAAATTATCGCAATGTCACGGAATGCCAAACGAAAGTGCTAGACTCAAATAATTTATCGCCTTTACGCTACGACGAAATTTTTCAACGAAACTGAAGAAAATTAGTTTTCGCTTCGATCCGAGGGGCCATTCACTCAACGTATTTTTACAAAGCCCTACCCTTGACTGAGATTACTCCCAACCCTTTCGTAATACAGGTACAAAAAGCTAGTGCGTGATTAGCCCCTCGGATGTTATCGTATTAATGGATATGATATTACAACCACCCTCCCTCCCTCCATACTTCATTTTCTGTTAATAATCTCTCTCCCAATTTTTAATTAAAACACCTACCATATTAAAAATTAATCGAAGAAAAGTTATAAATTTTTTTTTTACCCGGCGTATTAAATAAAGCCAGCACAAAATGATAAATTTGAGAAACATTCTTGTAATGAGGAAATAGTATAGGCGATCTTTTCAAAGATGGACGGTCGCCGTTTCATGGAGGAAAATTAGAAAGGAGTAGAAAGAAAGCAGGGGTGTTCATATACAGAGTTTACTACAACTTCAATGTTGCATATTACTATTAATATGTTTTAAAGGCCGAGGTCCAACGAAAAGGGTTGGTTCTAGTGAACTGAAAACCGAGCATCGAGACCTACAATATTGCGAGGGAGAATACATACCCCAATGGAGGCATGCATCGCCCTCCTGTGGTGGTTTCTCTGTATGTAATTTCCGAAATGGTTTATTGTTAGTCTCGATGCTCGCTTTTCAGTTCGCTAAAACCAACCCGTTTCGTTGGACCTCGGCCTTCAAATAAAATAATAAACGAGCGGTTTCACGGAGTAGAGAAGTGAAGGAGTGACAAAAGTTTACGAAAAATTCAAACGTTGACCGTTACTATATCTTTTAAAACAATTTCCAAATAAAAATAATAAAATACTGTTAACATTAACATTGACAACTATAGCTTAATGTTTGACCTTAAAATAATTTTGGCAAAAATGAAATTATGGATATAGGAAGGAAATAAATCTGGCAACCCTGGTTTTTGAGTTGCTGGCACGAGGGTAAGATTATTGGGAGTCCAGCGAGCTTAATTTTGGTTAGGGTATGAAGAAGATTCTCGTTGGTTGTGGCGTTTTTGCCTCCTGTTTCTATAAGAACTTAAAGACGAACCTCCCGGGGCCATCTAATGATGTAATCGCCCAAATTCTTTTCCAGATGAGAAAACGAAGTAAAAAAAAATATTCAAGATGGAGATGATTGGGACGGGGGGAGGGGGCAGTGGGGGGGGAAGGAATAACAAAAACAAGACGTCGCTTAGAGAAAGCCTTTAAACTGACCCGTACCACCTTTGTAATTAAACTTGACCACCACGTGTTGACGTATTTCGTCTTGAAAGGTTTATATTTAAGTTTAAATAAGATTGTAACTGGGATGGGGGATAAAAACAAGTCGTCGCTTAAAGAAAGCCTTTGAACTGACCCGTACCCCCTTCGTAATTAAACTTGACCACCACGTGTTGACGTATTTCGCCTTGAAAAGTTCATATTTAAGTTAAGTTTAAATAAGATTGTAACTGGGATGGGGGATAAAAACAAGTCGTCGCTTAGAGAGTAATGACTCTTACCCCTTCCTAAATTAAACTTGACCACGACTTAAATATTTAAAGTTAATAAACACTTCAGTACCACTTTAATGTCTTCGTTGAAAAAATAATAATAAATAATAAAACGGGTGAGATGTTTTATTCTAAAAACATGATTGGTTCAAAAATTTGGAGCGAATTTTACACTCCATTTAATCGTAGGGATTCCTAAATTCCTTCTCAACCCCCTTCTTTTTTTTTCTTTTCGTTCCTGCCCCGCTAATTATCGAAGCAAACATGTTTTTAAAGCTGCTAATTGAACCAGAGCTTCAAAAATTAACGGGAAACACAAAAGGGTAATTAACGCGTTGAATCGTTTTTCCCCAGTTTCCTGATTTCATTTGCGTTTTCAAATAATTAGATTTATACTAAAATTATTAACTACGGTATTTCATATTTAAAGTATTGTAGCTTCTTATTTTACTGCAGTTACATGGGTATTAAACCAAAACACGTCTCGCTTCTCAGGCCTTAAAAAAGTGCATTTATTGCAATTTTTAGCCGCATGAAATTCGTTATTCGTTAACGTATTTTAACAGGCAACTTATTTGACTGAAGGTGCAGATATTAAACCCAAAATGTTGCTTTCTCAGTTAAAAAAGCACATATTTATTGCAGTTATTTTAGACAAATTCGTTAACGCATTTTAACAGGCAAATTATTTGACTGAAGGTGCAGATATTAAACCAAAAATGTTGCTTTCTCAGTTAAAAAAGCACATTTATTGCAATTTTTTTAACAAATGCGTTAAATATTTATAAAAACATATATATCACAAGACGTAAACGCATTTTAACATTCAAATTATTTGACTGAAGGTGCAGATATTAAACCAAAAATGTTGCTCTGTCAGTTAAAAGCGCACATTTATTGCAATTTTTTGACCAATTCGTTAAAAAAAATTTATAAAACATTTATATTTTTAGATGTAAGCGTACTTCTATAGTAAAATTATTTGACTGAAGGTACAGATATTAAGATTAGTTATTGGCCCCTCGGTTTTGGGAAGTCCCTATGTCGTAAAATATCACACTTTTTCGTTTTTAACTTCCCCCTCGGTTAGACTTAATGCACTTTTTAAAAAAAAACATAAAATTTTAAATATAGTTAAAATAGTACAGACTACGCCTTTAAAATGCCCTCGACTTGGAAAAGAAATCAATTTTTATTTACGCCCAAATATTGAAAACGTAAAATTTTAACCCAACCCAATGAGAACCGTCCATAACACGACACTTCTAAATAAAACAAATTATAGCTTTCTCCTTTCCCCCCCCCCCCCAAATAAAAATAACATAACAAAATACAAACAAAAGTAAATAACGCAACTTACCCGAGAAGTGTTGTTCTTCCTAATCCTCGATGATAATATTAATTCCAAAAACAAATGTAAAACAATGAAATCCACATGAAAGTTGATTTAAATCTTACGAAATAATCGAAAAATTTCGTTTCGGTATTATAAGACGTCCGAACATTGAAGCAGGCACACAAAATTTTAGTTGAGCGGCGACCCGGGCTTCGGGATTTCTTGGAAAATTCGAGTTGCTTGGAATGTTGTTAAGAAAGAAACAACCTTTTTTTAAAAAAAGTTGCGAATTGAACGCGAAGAAAAGTAAAGTTTTCAAAGTCTGTTTACTTTGGTAATAACTTTGTGTAAAAGTTAAAACGTTTTAAACATTAACCGTTAGGTTTATTAAGACGTTTAAGAATTAGTTAAACTTTTTGTACACCGTTGATGGTTTTCGGTGGCGCGGGACGGTTTTTCGCCGTGGCACTGAAAAAGCGCCACCTATAGTTATGAGCGGGAAAATGATGGTCTATCATGGCCGCCATGAAAAAAACAGGTTAGGGCCCCTCCGCGTTTTTAAAAAGTTCAGCAAAAAAATATCATTGAATGGTTCTTAAAACGGGGAGGGTAGCTACGTGATAAGGAGGGAAATGTGGCGCGCGCGACCGACCCGCTCGTGGCGGCGGTATGTGGAAGCTTTTCTTTAAACCCCCCTTCCCCCCCTTTAACGAGATGCCGATTGCCGGTCAACCCGAGACATTTTACAACAAGGTAAACCCAACATCATCATTGCAAATGTTTAGAAAAGTTCTAAAACTCGCTAATTTACGTACGTATTTCTGTTCCCCTGCCTTAACCTTGATTGTTTTTAAAAGCGTGAGGTAGAATTCCAGCCCTTTCTCTTGGTGCATTGTTAACAAAACCTTTCTGAGCCAGCCAAGTTTGGTCAAATTGAACTGCTAGCTTTTAAAGGGATGCATTATGAAGGGGTGCATCAAGAACTATATTTTGGTAGTAGTAGTGTTACTATTTCATGGAGTAGTGATTGGGCAATGTCACGTGACCGATGCCTATTCCCAATGCACTTGTTTACGCTAGGAAATTAACGCGTAACCTGTGGAGCTCTCTTGATATAGGCCCCGCCCCAACATAACGGATTGTACACCACTTTAAAATTATCTGGTAACACTGGTGGAAACGTTAAAAAATACCCATTAAAACTGAAATCACGCTCACTTAAAATTACTTCGCATTTATTTTGAACACAATAAACCAGCCTGCCAGCCAGACGCTATCAGATCAATAAGTTTTCGTACCTTAGTTTTTTTGAAAGGTAAAAAAATTTCTCGCGCGAGTTCGAGAGTGAAGGTAGCCTGGAGGCTATGGGCCTGAATACCGAACTAGCGTAGAAATATTTTCAACTTCTACAAAGGCTAGGATGGAATGTGGCTTAAATTTTTTTTTTCTAACTACCCCTAAAAATTTTCTATACTACCCTCCCGTGAGATTACCCACCCCTCTAAAATTTTTTGGTCCGAAGAATTTACCCCAAACCTGAATTATATCAGAATTTCTATGAATATTGAGCTTAATATTTAATAAATATTTTGGGAAAATATTCACTACTAATGTCCCAAAAAGCAAAAAGAAAAACCAAATAGATTCCGTATTCAAAGGAAATGAATAGATAGTATGTGAATAAAATTATTATTTACAAGAATACTGATTTGAAACAAGAATAATAGGTCAGGTGTAGTTTTTCCGTGCTCCCAGTGTTGCTACTTGCTAGAGAAAAACCCAAGAGAACTGAACAGAATCCATTGTTATGTATAGATAATTTTCATTTCATTAAAGAAGTTATAGAAAATTCCCCTTCCCTCTCTCTCTCTCTCTCTCTCTCTCTCTCTCTCTCTCTCTCTCTCTCTCTCTCTCTCGCGGTTTAAACTTCAGTGCAGTGTTGTCAGGCCCTCTGTGAGTCAAGTTGGTCAAGTACTGATTCAAACTGAACTGCTAACCTTTCTCTTTTCTCAATGGCTTGGCAACACTGAGTAAACCAGAATCGGCAAAAACCCTTTAATTGGAAACTACGTTTATTACTGTGAAATCAAATTTGATTTATAATAGGGTATTGTTTTTTTTTGGCACACTATGATATTCTTGTTTAATTTGAATATATTCGTGATATGGTACTGAGTTTAATTTGAGCGTACTGCTTGAGCCTTTCTGGCTTGGGCAGGCGTCCGCCAAAAACCGAAATAGGTACGGGCATCTCTGAAGATTTTTTTTTTCTTTAAAAAAATTTATTAGCCGCCCCCGTTTCTTGGTTAGGCTTTTCTTCATTGGACAAAGTTAACATTCCAACGCCACAGAGAAGGAATTCCAAGCAGTTTGTTTCTTTTCACAGAAAAGTACTCTCTCGTCTTACCTTACCCGCCAGGAGGTTACAACCCTAAAGGGATAATGAACTAATTATCACAAGCATCTCTTACATCTTCTCGCGATCCCAGAACTTTCATTTAGTTCTCATTGACCTTTACCGTTCCTATTTGACCTCCATTGGGCTTTAAGGCGAAATATAAATCTAAAAAGAAACGTATTTATTCGGAGCCTATGTATTTAGACTCGGGTCAAAATTTACTTTCGTGTATTTTAATTAAAAGTTGATTGTCTCTGGCCCTAATTGATTTAGGCCCAAGTTTTTAGTACCGTTATATAGAGGACAATTAGGGCTATCGTTGCTTCAAAGGATTTTCCTGGAAATTTCTTTAAGACAAAGTGTTGTCGTTTCGAAGTTGGGCTAACTTAGTTAGGAATGGCGTCAAAATAGATATTTTATGTATTTTAATTTAAAGTTGATTATATCTGGTTATAATGGATTTAGGCCCAATTTTTTAGTACAGTTATATAGAGGACAATTTGGACTATCGTTGCCTTAAAGCATTTTCCTGGAAATTTCCTTGGGCTAACTTAGGTCAGACTGTATGCGCAAGTATGAAGTAGAGAACAATCTTTACCGAAGATACTAAACCAAAGTTGAAATTCCATGGATGACAATTTCCCTTTGAAGGAGGGAGGGAGAGTGAGGGGGGAGTCAATTTCTTTTTTAATAATAAGGCGATATTGTAAGAAAATTATTTATAAGTGGGCACGCTTATATCCCGTGCTCTCTCTTAGCTCTATCTTGCCTCTCTCTCCCATCCGTAGCTAAAAAGGAATCATGGCCAAAAAATATATTCTCCTTCGATAAACGTTTTTGATTTTTTGGTTCTTCCCTTCTTCCCCTCGTCTTGGTATTAAGTTAAACAGGCTTCTTTCCAATTTACCTTTTTCTCTCCATCTTTCAAAGAGCTCTCTGCTGCTTCTCTCCTAGATTCCCTTTTTCTAAATTTCACTCCTCGGTTATCCATGAATTTATTTAATTACAATACGAATATTATTATTATTATTATTATTTGAAAGTAAAATTGAAATAGTTGCCACGGTTACGGTTTTAAAGGCATAAGTTTATAAGATATATCTCCATAAGTATGACGCTACCTATACTTCGTAATGCGAGAGACTTACTGAAACCCTAGACTAGCGAGAATTGAAGTCCTACACACGGTGGTGGTTAATTTTGCAGGACTTCTATCTAGGTCCTATTTAGTCTGAACTTACTAGGCCTTTGACAGCAGCGCCTCACCAGGCCTCCCTCGCTTTACCACTCAAATCTATGACGTTTCTTCTACGTCACTTCATGACAAGCTCGTGTTTGTAACCAGTGACAAACTTATGGAACGGAACATATCTTATAAACTTATGATACAGGGTGTTTATGAAAAATCTTTTAGAAATTATGTGATTTCGAGTCGAAAATGTTCTAACAGTTCTGTGACATTTTGATGTCCGGGCCAAGTCACGATTGGTAGTGACCCCTTTGTCAGAAACACCCTGTATATTCGTGGTGATTATTGAATTTATTCTCGTCTATAATCATCCGTTGGTAGGCCTCCTTATTATATGCATTGTGGCCCCTTTCACGCGATTGAGCCTCATTGAGGTCCCACATGCACTCACTAGTATTTGAGAGCGGGAAATTCCTTCGTCTTTTAAAGTAACAGCACCACACGTAAACTTAGCCTAGAATCAAATATTGAAAGATGGCAAAACTGTCATTACTATATAATTGGTTAAACAATCAATTTTTGTAAGGTAAAAAATAGATATATATGTATATAATTTTCAAAGAGACTTTTTAATGTTTTATTTATGTAAAAGTAAATAAGTATATTGTATTATTTGAATACAAAGACTAGTATAATTAAGTTAATTACTGCTGCTTTTCTTTTGGAATCAATCAGTAAAATTAATATAGTTTCTTTGGTTTGGTTTTGTTTTTGTTTTAGGGTTAAAGTATTTTTTCTTAAATTTCGTAATGGAATGTACATACATACATACACGTAAAACTGTATACAAATTAATTGCAATTAGCGGCGTGTGATTATATTTAATTATTTAAGAATACTTAAAAATGGTCAACTAATACGGATACAAAGTTATCGCTTATTTTGCTGAAGGTTCCACCACTATCTAAGGAGGTATTTTGCCATTCCGCGGCCGCTCCTGTTAAAATTATTGAACAGTTTAATTATATTATTATTATTTTCAACTTTAATAGCTTGAAAAGCACACATTTTAGGCTTAACTACTAAACTTTCTTAGGCAATCTTTAATTCTTACCTTCTGTGGCATCGCTGGACTTTAAAGCGAATGACCAACTATCAGGATTAACCGCGGCAGAATGTGGTAATCGTAGCTCCACCGGAATGTTGAATTTTTGACCGTGAGGTCCACACATGACCAACGGACTCAGTAGAGTTTCCCCTTTGTGATCAATCTTAAGTTACGAACATCACCGGACAAAACAATTGACCTTTTACCTTTGTCTTTGTCCAATGGAGGTAACATTGTTGAATCTTGACAGACTTTAAAGTATATTTCATTTTCTTCTCCTTCGTTTATTGCTCCTGGTGGGACTATAATACTGACACCGGTTTCCTCAGAGGTTAAAGTTCCCCCTTCGTGGTTAAATGTCCCCCTGGCTACAGCCACCACGTTTCTGGTAGGGTCACTGGGTTCATTGTCACTTCGTGGTGGAGATGGTAACATTATTTCCTCTTCTTCCTCCTCCTCTCTTTCTTCGTCACTACTAAATGAAAACCATCGGGGTTAAGTGGCAATAATTATTGCAATTATTGCCACCTCCCTTCACTTTCAGACGTCAGAACTCTGGTTCTAAACGATTTATGGGGGAATCCTTTGAATATGTCGTAGCAATACTTATTACCTTTAAACCGATACTAAATAATTGGGGTTACAACAATTAGGAGCCGAGTAATTAAGCAAATTATCGAAAACCGTTTTTTCTCAACATCATGTCTCCAATTTTGAAGTGCTATAACTCTGGTTCTATAAGAGATACAGTGAAATCCTTTGAATATGTCGTAGCCCTACTTATTACCTTTAAAACGATACTAAATAATTGGTTACAACAATCAGGAGCCGAGTAATTAAGTAAATTATCGAAAACGGTTTTTTCTCAACATCATGTCTCCAATTTGAAGAGCTATAACTCTGGTTCTATGAGAGATACAGTGAAACCCTTTGAGTACGTCATAGCCCCACTTCTTAGCTTTCCATCGATAATAAATACTTCGTGTTTACGACAATCAGTGCAAGAGAATTGAGCTAATTAACTAAAAAAACAAGGTACCTTAATTTGATATTCATACAGAAATGAAATATATTCATTAAACCTTTTTTTAAAAAGCACCTATACATGAAAATAATGATTGAATATCATGTTTTTCACTAGATTTGGGACTGGTATATGATTTCATACGCGCGAGTATTTTATATTAGTGAATCTCTAGTTAATATTCACATTAAGGACCCGAGCGAGCGAATTAGCCTATAGCGTTCTTTCTGACAATTTAAATACTTCTCAAAGAAACCTCTCCCAACCCAAAAAACAGGCTAGGACTAAAATTAAACAAATGAGAAGGATAAATTATAAACCAAAAAATGTCCAGCAAAGATAAAAGACCGGCTAAGAAATTATTGGAGTTGCGGTAGACAAGATGGATGGGAAACTAGGATCTCAATTATAATTTTAACAACCGAATATTTTCCACAAACAGAAAAAAATTCTGAAGTTAAATGATCGATAATTCCTTAATTTACGATGTTACAATGTAACAATATACCCCCTAAATATATATATATATATATAATTTATGCCAGATTTATCTGAAACACTCTGTAATCTGTATATATAAAATAATTCACGAAGCAAAACAGAGCAATCCATTTAAAATATGGAAATACTTCTACCTTAAAGACAAGAAATCCAACTCGTTTCCGTAATGTTTTTTTGTGACTTGTGAAACTGGTGCGAGATATAGATAATATGAAACCTGGTGCGAGATATAGCCAATGTGAAACTGGTGCGAGATATAGACAATACGAAACTGGTGCGAGATATAGGCAATACGAAACTGGTGCGAGATATAGACAATACGAAACTGGTGCGAGATATAGACAATACGAAACTGGTGCGAGATATAGACAATACGAAACTAGTGCGAGATGTAGACAATGTGAAACTGGTGCGAGGTATAGACAATGTGAAACTGGTGCGAGGTATAGACAATGTGAAACTGGTGCGAGGTATAGACAATGTGAAACTGGTGCGAGGTTTAGACAATGTGAAACTGGTGCGAGATATAGACAATGTGAAACTGGTGCGAGCTATAGACATTACCTTCAAAGGCTTAGTTTTGATTATAACCAAAATACCAAAGAAAACTGTTAAATGTTTGTTTTTAAGAATTGTAGATGGTTTCAGAGAAAGGAAATTGTTTTTTTTTAAGTCATCGCACGAAAATTAACGTTTTTAGGCGAATTTTTTTCGTTAGGGTTAACTTCAATCATGGCGCTGTGTTATAGGCTTAGCTATCTACGTTCACGGGGTTTTTTTTACCACATTGCCAACATTTGTTAAGTTGTAAACGTGGCGTTCTATGTTTACCGGTAACGTTAATTAAATTGTAGGTAATATTAGTAATAATTTGTAGAAATGTTAGAGCCAAAAACCCACCACCAACAAGCAGAAAAAGCAAACCCAAGAATTCTTATTAAGCCTTTATCTATTAAAACTAAGCCTAACATAAACTTCTTTCGTCGAGTTTTGTAAAAAAATTCTTTATTTATCTTTATGAATTTTAAACATAAATATTAAAAATATTAAACCAAAATCGTTCGTTTTTTTTGACACAATTAATATAATACAAAACTTTTTTTAAATCACAGAGCACCTCTTTTAATATAAAACTTGTTTTCAAACACGCGAAACATTTTTTTTTTCCGTGAAATTTTAATTTCAAAGTTCAATTCTTACCCGTTAACTTGTTGGTGGTTAAGTTTTTCTCGCAACAAACATTTTCTTCAATTATAATGCTAAGCCTAATTGTGATAATCTAGTCTGATAACCATTTAATTGACTAGTTAATTAAACTTAACTAATCCTAAAACATATTTGGGGGGCTCCGATGTATTTTAGTCTATTTACAAAGCATTTACTTTTTTTTCTTTAATGAAATGCGAGATTCTTTTGATTTTTTTTTTACTTAATTATGAATAATGATGAAGATCTTGATGAACTTATTTAAGACATTACGAAAAGATAATTGGCACTATCTTGGGTAAAATAATTTTAGGGCTAATTGAGATTTACTATTGCCATAATTAACGTAATTAAAAACCCTTAACCTAACGCGATTAAATATAGTTTCGTAAATTTCTATAATACACAATCATTTATTGGCCCGATTTCTTATCTTTTCTTTCGTTTACTTCTTTTTAAATATACAATTATTTTAATTACCATACTTAACTATTTATACACACGATGATGAGCTACATTTACATAATAATTATATTATTATTATTATTAAACTTGATTTTAATTAAGAAAAATA
Source organism: Phalangium opilio (assembly GCF_054372755.1). Lineage (NCBI taxonomy): Eukaryota > Metazoa > Arthropoda > Arachnida > Opiliones > Phalangiidae > Phalangium > Phalangium opilio. The sequence continues at coordinate 2,308,689 of NW_028324189.1, forward strand.
ATTAAGAGTTTTTCGAACCCCCGTCGCTTCCTTCAGTGTTTAAAAAATTCAAAGTGTTTTGAGCTTCGTCGATATTATAAAAATTTGAGCCATTGTCAACCGTTCCTTAATTATCTTGATGTTAATTTTTTTTAAGTTAATTTTAATTAATTTCTTTGGTGAACTGCGAAGTGATATTTCCGTATTGTTTTTTTTGTAGTTTTTTTTTATTTGATTTGTTTTTTAAGCGGGGGCATATCTGACTCTGTTAACGGAATGAGGGTGGGACGAAAGACCATCTCCTGATCTAGTGGGACAATGGATAAATTTAGTTCTTCTATTGTTTGTTAAAAGTACAAGCATGGATGAAGGATGCGCGTGAGGAAATTTGTTTTCACGCTATAGGATCGGCAACTCCCTATCTCGAACGACAGAATATTCTGTATATACTCTGTTACAACGTCGGTTTTCAGCACGCGCAAAGCTTGGTCTCTATGTAACGTAGCTTTGTACGTGCTGTCAAGAGACAAAAAACTTCAGAATCTTCAGGATTTAAAATATCCGCGAGTTTTTTTAGCTCGAGTGCACGGACCTCTAGGCCTTAGTTTCAAATGCGTGTAGTAGGCTGTAGGCAATTTCACACGTATTTGAAACTAAGGCCTAGAGGTCCGTGCACTCGAGCTAAAAAACTCGCGGATATTTTAAATCCTGAAGATCCTGAAGTTTTTTGTCTCTTGACAGCACGTACAAAGCTACGTTACATAGAGACCTAGCTTTGCGCGTGCTGACAATCGACGTTGTAACAGAGTATATACAGAATATTCTGTCGTCCGAGATAGGGAGTTGCCTATCCTGTAGAGTGAAAACAAATTTCCTCACGCGCATCCTTCATCCATGGTACAAGTACAATTACTACTTCGTGGACAATGTTGACAACTATGTTCTTACCCAAGGTTGCCACAAACGTTTATAATTCAAATTCCCCTGTGGCAACACCTTACACCAATTACCATTGTTAGTAACTTAAACATTGCGAATAATGTTAGATAAAAAAACACCTAACAAGCATTTTATCTTAATTACCGCCGCTAATTACGTAAAAAAATTTAATTTGAGCACTTACTTTGGATCGCAATTAAGATGTAATGGCATACTATGAGAAGACCTCGAATCTGGTTTCTTATAAAGTTCAAACGCACTACCTCGATTTTCTCTATTCGATAAGTCCAATAAGCTAGCGGGTGCTGGCGGCGGTGGTGAGGAATGGTAGCTATGATGGACATCCCTTCTGGTATTACCACCGCCGCCACTTCCATGATGGTAGGATGTAGTACCATTAACGTGGGCCACTGGTCTTTGAGGCGAGTACCCATCGCCATTAGGTGGTCCAGGGACTGCTTTATGGTAAGGTGACATATCGTAGTTACTGACGTTACGATGGTTAGGGTTAGGTGCCGGCGGATGACCACCGTGTCCCGTTCTTTCGTAATTTCTGTGACCGTTCTCCGGAGGATGGAATGGTCTCCTTCCTGGTGTGGGTTGTTGATGACGACTTTGATAAGGGTTTTCTGGTACTGGCGGAGGTTGAGGTCTCGGAGGAGGTTCGGCGTGGGACCCATAGTTACGGCTGGAGTATAATGAAGAGGAATGATTGTAGTCATTATCTTGAGGGTTTCCTCCTGGTACGTGGTGAGGTGGTCGCGATGGACTGTTGTGTTGTTGATGCATTGAATAAGGATCTTGCGATCTCGGTGGTGATATTGGAATGTTTTCTTGCGCTTGAGACGCTCGTTTAGAGTCTGAGAAATTGTGGTCCATGTCTCCTCCGCGGTTGTTAGTCTCATCATGGTGTTGCCATTGTTGACGTTGTTGAAATAAGGCTGGTTTAGGCGGTGGTACTGGACGACCATCTGACAGTCTGGGGATAAAAACCAAACCAATTTCTCTCGAAATTAGTTAAAGATTGATGGTTCAACTTTAGTTACTAGTTATGACATAAGTACTTACCTGGAATGGTACATCGATGGTTTAGGCGGCGGCGAAGGTGGTACTGGCTTATCTTCTGGTTGTCTGTACTTATTAGGCGGTGGAGGTTGCTGAGGTCTTCCTCCTCCCTGACTGGGGGAATTAATAGGCTTTGCCCATTGGTTAGCTGTACTTCTCGTGTACCTATAAGGATTATGCGCTTGTTGCTGCTGCGGTTGTTGCATTTGATTGGCTCTTTGCGCGGCCATTGAGGCGGAATTAATGGAATCTCTAGTTCGTCTATCAGGGGTCACTTGGATTTGATTGTTCATGTATTTGCTAAACGAGTCGCTACTATACGAAGAATTGTCAAAGGCACCTTGTGGCTAAAGACAAAGATGAGTAACATGAAGACGTACAAACTATCAGCTAGTAATTTAAAGCAGACAGGAAACTTACCGGTGACAGAGATGATAGCTTAGACCGTTCCAATGAACTTGATTTACTCGTCCCGGTATTCATATAATCAGGGTTGAGTTGTTGATGGTCTCTCGGATCTTGTGGCCATCCCGGTCCTAAATTATAAAAATTTGTATCTATTGAAGGCCTAAAACAATCTCGAAGAAATTTTGTACACAAGACAGTGGAAGTAACTTACTCGGAACATCTCCATTAGCTTGACTTAGATGCTTCTCTGTCGCTGATAAACTACCATATCGGTCATGAGGTGTCCTAATACTTGAACCATAGAAATCTTCCGTTCGATCATTATCCATAACACCTAGAGTTAAAAACGAAAATGTTACCATCGAAGTAAAGGGGTAATACTTAGTTGAGAAACTAATTACCTTGGGAATGTTTTGGGCTTGAAATAGAGTCACGTCCCTTTGTGTGTCCCATACCAGGCAAGGACATTGGTTCCTAACAAGAAATAAATGAAATCATTGTGGACGTACTTTAACACGTCAAGAAATGGTCTTAAAGTATGGCTCTTACCGGCATTGGTCTTGCTAAAGAATATGGCGGTGGTGGCGCGTTATAACTCGCATCTTCTTGGGTCGCGATACTGGGGTCACTCGAAGCTTTAACCATCCTCCTTTCGGTACCATTAGTTGAAGTTAGACAGTCAGGCAAACTCATGGGTCGCGTATCGCTTGTCAAATCCAAGTCACTTTCGGGGGACGACGCGTAACTCAAACGCGACGTCATTGGGAATAAAAAGTCATCCGAGATGACTTCCTGAGGTTTTGATTCAGAAACCCAAATGGCTTGTTGTTGTTGTTTTTCGATTGTTTCTCGGAGTTTTTTGTACCACATATCCGCACTCGTTAAGGCGATTGTGGCTTTTTGGTTTAATATGATTATTAGTTAAAATTGTAATTAGATTTAATGGCAATGGTAATGAGGTATACATACCAGTGAAGACGTGCGACCAAAGCTTCTCCAACTTGGTCGCGTGATCGTACAATTTCTTGGAGCTTTTATGACTAGATTTGGCTAGCCTGGATCGCAATTCTTTAACTGTGTGTTTGCTTTCGGCTTTCATGAAGATAACAATCGGATAAAATTGGGCGTAATTTAAACGGTCAACCGCGCTTGGCGTAATGTCCAGTATGGCGTGCTTGCCCTGATGGTCAAATCATATTATTAATTGAAATTTACACTAATGACCACTAAAGACTACACAAAGGTACCTCGAGCCTTGGGTTAGCGTTTTATAAATTTAGGGTAATTACCATATCTGTATGTTATTAAAATACCCATAAAAGTTAATTACAATTACCTTTTCAATAATTTCTTTGATGGCACTAAGTCGAATTATCCCGGATGATTTTTGGCTTTTTGGAATGTCATCCATTCTGTTATCTAACTCTAAAATAGTTATACAAAATGTCTTTTAAGTTACTTGGTAATCTAGCAGAAATTACAGCGGTAATTACTTACGCGGTGAGGCGTATTTATCAGGGTAATCTTTAAGTAACTTATCCCTGGCCACGTCACCTAAAGGTCCAAACAAAACCACTGGCCTTATAAAACCAGCTAAAGTAAAAACCATTCATTGTTAGTTTTAATTTATGTAATTAAGATATAATTTTAATTAAACTTACGATGCCTTAAGGTTACCCTTTCATAGGCTGGGAACTTGGACATGCCATCTGCTATTATACATATCAACGTTTTAATTACCTACCATTTAATAATTACGTGAGATAATTACCAAATACAACATCTTCCCAGTTATCTTTGCTTAAAGATTTTGAGCGTCTGGATCGCCTTTTAAAGAAACTTCCCCTACTTTCGGACGCGGCTTCTTTTTTAGCCTGATTTTGTTGTTCGGCGCTTAGTTCTTCGGCTCTATTTAAACCATAATTACTTTAATTACCGCGTAATTAAACAAAGGGTTAATGATATATTTTACCGTCTCTTATTGGGTATGACACCCTTTTGAATCTCTTGGTTATTTCTACCCATTCTATAAACCATCCAAGAGCCAACAACACCATTGTACAGTGTATCTATGACGTGGAAGACTTCTCCAACGTGGAATGCTAGTTCCGATTTACCGTAACATTCGTATGTAAAATGGGTTCTGAAACGGAAATATTCTCGTTCTTCTCAAAGTTGCTATGTGGGGAACATTTAGGGGCGGAGTTACTCACCGAATGTAAAACGAATCTCCGCGTTGATTGGCTACAATTTCATCGTATTCTTCTTTACGATGTTGTACAATTAAATTAACTTGATCTTGAATGTTCAAAAGATACAATACCGCTTCTTCTCGCGTAACACCTCGCATATCTTTCTCATTAACCTAAGTTAATCGTAATTAATATATGATCCTCCGGGGTTCAATTACTTTCGTTAAGTACTTTAAGTATTTTGTCTCCGGGTTGTAGTCCTTGTAACGAAGCTGGACTTCCAGGTTGAACAGCGGTGACAAAAATGCCCACTTCGTTACCACCTGTTAGTCTAATGCCAACGCTACCGTCCTTTTGGAAGAATATAAACCTAGGATCCGGACTAAAATGCGAATGGACTTTAGCTAAACGCATGTCGTTGCTGTTATGGTTTTTATCAGTGTTTACTAACAGAGGCGCTTTAGACCTTCGGGATAATGGGTCATCATCGTACATTGAGAATTCTTTAAAAGTACCATTGAAAAGAATACTTAATAGCAGAAATTATGGTTGTTTACTCCTTGGGGTAAGTCACTCTTGAACTAAGCTCATGAGGTTATACCGCGTTTGGGAGTGACTTGCCCAAACGAATACAAGTACTTACCATCGCTTCTAGGCGGTGGTGGTGGTCTAGGAGGGGCATCCTCCTCATCTAAGCTACCTAAAGGTCGCGAATTCGAACCTCCAGCCAATAAAGGGGTAGCTGGTTGGTCTAACTGACTTAGAGATATGTCCATTATGGGACCACGATTTCGGGCCACGGGTAACCGCGCCAAATTATTTTTGTCATCGGGCGGTGGAGGGGGAGGTCTATAGTCACCTGTAATTATAATTCTAATTACTTTTATGCCCCGAGTGACCAATGGGGAATACAATTCCAACCTCTTGTCGGTGGTTGAACGTATAAATTTTGATTGGTCCATTGAGGTCTGGGACTTGATATACCATCAATGTACCCAGGTTGATTTGGAAAGTCTACACGTGTATGGAGGTCGTAATTTAATTATTGATAATTTAATTTGATTACAAGTAATGTATGAATCGTACCCGAAGACCATCGCTGATTTTGATTGTTATTATCATGATTTGTTGATGGTTTATTATTAGGGTCCCTTCTGACAACAAATTGCACTTTTTCTTTGCTACTATCTATTAGTTTTTTAGCTTCTTTTAAGCTTATGTTTTCAGTATTTGTATTGTTAATCTTTTAAAGAAAAAGTACGCGTTCAATTAAGGTAGGGTTTTTAATTAACAAATTATCCTTGATTGATTAATTACTTTTAAAACGACATCTCCCTCTTGTACGGAACTGGATTTGTCAATTAAATTGCTATTTGTGACTTCTTTTATATAAATATGACATCCTAAAACCACTCCGAAATCTGACGGGAAATTAGTTTTAATTTTAAGTTTGTTAAATGGAATTGGGCGGAGTCTTTTGTTGGTTAAGCTGGTACCTTCTTTCTTTTTGCCCCTAGTGATGGTTAACTTGAGTGTTTGAGGTTCAGCGGTCGCCATTAAGTTTGTGTTTATTTTACGTTTAATGACTAAATTGACGGAGTTGCCACATTCCCTAAGTACTTGAACTGCTGTGGCGTAATCCACATTTTCCAATGATATTCCGTTTGCACTTACAATACGGTCATTTATCCTTTAGTGTCAAATATTTTAAAGTGAAGATATGATTTATTTTGTGGTTGTTTCAATGCCGAAATATGAAACGTTTTGGAGACTTTCTCATCGAAAAACTTTATTGTAAATGTTTTGGAAGCTCGGATTTTATTGGGATTGTTATAGTTAACGATTGAGAGACTCGTATTTCATCGAAAAACTTATTGTTAACGTTTTGGAAGCTTATGTTTCATCAAAAAAAGTTATTGTAAATGTTTTGGACACTCATATTACACCAGAAAACGTGTTGTAAACATTTTTAAACCCTAAACGTTTCACAAAACATTTTTAAATCATATACTTTTCACGAAACATTTTTGAACCCTATACGTTTCATACAACATTTTTGAACCCTATACGTTTCATACAACATTTTTGAACCCTATACGTTTCACCATAAATTTATGGTTTCACGAAACATTTTTGAACTATATACTAAAAATTTCAGAAAAAAATTTTGAACCCTATACTGAAATTTCCAGAAAACATTTTTGAACCCTACACATCTCAGAAACCGTTTCGGAACCCTATACTTTCGCAAAACCATTTTAAACCATATTTAACCGCGAAAACTAACCTCAAAACTTATTTAAAGTAACATAAACAGAACAAACCGCAAATATAAAACCACGAAAAATGCGAAAAAACTTGGTTTGGAAAATTTGAGACAAGCTTACATTAATTTCGCCTCTGCAGGTCCCGCTTTTAAAACATCCGAAATGGCGATGGCTGGATCTCCGTTTGCAAAGTGTGGATTATCGCGGCCTCCGCTGACAGCGATACCAAAACCATAGCCTGGAACCTGATACCCCCAAACCAAAGACAACCTTATAGTTAGTTACAACTACTAGTGGTGAAACCCTCCTCCGACTGACTGTCTGACTCCCCAACCCAATGGTACGTACATACAACATCGACCATTACAAATTTCACCCCGGGGTAAGGCAACTTAAACTTCATTGTTTCGTAAAATATTCTTTTGTCACGATTTCTGTGTGCCCAGCTTAGAAACTTATAGTATCTTTCAATAAGAGCAGGGTGCACCCCTGCTTTCCCCCAACCCCCAAGCAGGTTTGGTTAATTGTTAAGGACCGAGCGAGCCACCAATATGGGCGATTTTATTCAATTGGTTAGAAACATTTTTGATTTAACGTTGCATTATGGTTTTAAATATGTGTTTATGGAAAATGGTTTTTTTCTTACCCTAGTTAAGTTGACGTTTTGAAAATCCCATGTTACTTGTTCTCCGACCTACATAATAGAAAATACCGTAAAGGCATTAATTCCAAAAAAGTTTGAGGTTTGAAATCGATGTTTTTAAGATATCTTATTAATTCCCTGGTTCTTTTTTTGGTTTGATTGCCTAAATTGTCAAAATTACTTAGGGCATGAATATTAGTTATAAACTTGGTCATTTCAATTGAGGGTAAACAGGAAAATCAAGTGATTTTAGCCCCTTTGATTCTTCTATTAATTATAAGACCAATCAATCTGCATAGTGAAACATTCAGAGAAAATACAGTCTCCGAATGACTTTAAAATTCAAATTCGTTTTTATTCATTTCATAGATAGTTTGAAATTTGCACCTCCAACCAATCGCGTAAGATCCCGCCTTCTTGTTAACAAAAATACGGTGTCACCGCTCCATGTGGAATGATTGAATGACATTTAGCGCGAGATTTGATAAAAGAAATTTCGCGCGATGGGGATGCCACAATCATGGCGCCTGGGGAATTTTGTTAACAATAAGGCAGGGCGTTACGCGATTGGTCGGAGGTTCAAATTTTAAATTATATCCATAACATCTTAAACTAATTGGAATTTTTAAAATCATTCGGAGATATTTCACTATGCAGATAGGTATTATTATTAGCGGTAGAATCGATAACCCTCTCTTTAATGAAAGCTCAGATTTAATTTTCACCTAAAACTTAACTTCATTTGCCATTACACGTATTTGAAATAACTTTGGCGTTTACTTATGATACTTGGTGGGATTACTCTATCGAATTTATAATTTTACGCGGTACTTTCAAAAATACTCAAGTAATTGGGAATTACAGACAAACAAAGGCGATTTCTGTATTACTAATACTACTTAACTGAACCATAATTACTCTACAAATTATAAAACATTAGATATAAACACTTAATTACCTTTTAAAGTTAAATAATCCTATTTAAATTTAACAACAACAACAACAAAATAACAGAAACAAATACACAATAACCGGGGTCCGGAACGCACCACAAATAATGTTTTCTGTTAATAAAATCGAATACCGTCGCGCTGCAAAAATTTATTTAACACGAAAAATTCGATGGAGCTAACGAAACGAAAGTATTTGTAGAATGTAGGGCGCGTTCCACCGAGCACCACCACCAACACCAGATAGAAGTCTAACCACTTTTAGCAAATATACGTTCCAAGCCAAAACTAGGCTTCCAAAATGCTATACTACAACTCGAACACTTTGCAGAGAACTTCGTTCGTTGAACAACTATTTTAAAAAAGCTTTAAAACTTGTTTCTCCAAAAATGAAAATTAAAAAAAATATTAAAGCCGAACCGAACCAAGCCGACCGACCGAACTAAGTCCAAAAGTGTACTAACTTTAATATTTTGAACGTTTTCACATAATTACACGCTTAATTTTAATTAAATTTAATTTAACTAATCACTGTGTAATAAATAACGTTACAAGATACAAATAATTCGCCGTTGTATTTTAGCATCGAGTCGGGACATCTTTAAGGTTTAAAAAAATGTTACAAGTTGGTCTCACGCTTAGCGTTTTCTTAAAAGTCGAAGACATTCAACATTCTTCATCATGCTTTCTGTTAACTATCCCCCCCCCCTCTTCGTCGTTTTCAAGAATTTTTCCACCCCCTTTTCAAGGAACTTAAGGCGTGTTCACATTATGATATTTGCTACCAAGCTAGGAGAAATTTTAAGCGCCTGTCCACGCTGCCTTTTGTAATTGGAACTCTCTCTCTCAACCAATGAGATTGTATTTAGTGCATGTGCGAATGGACCTTTATAGATCTTAGCATCATTTTCTCCTAGTAAAAAAGCCCGCCCTAAAATTTTTTCCCAGCCTCTAAGTCCTTGCTTAGTTTAGGAGAGAGCGAGAGAGAGGAGAAAAAAAACCGATTTCTAACTTTCTTCAAAGATGAAGAGGATTTTATTTTCAATGCGAGACTTTACTATAGCTAACTAGGATCATATTACACATTATTCGGGGTGATAGTATTCGCTTCAGTAAATTTATCCGGTGAAAAATGAGCGTCCCTGCAAAATCTCAGTCAGTAGTCTTGCTCGGATTACGAGGGGATCGTTACTCGGGCACACTTTATTGCTACACATTTAGTTTAAAAATGTAATGGTTTAGCTTTATAAGGTTTTGGTTTAGCTAGATTAAAAACGTAATGGTTTAGATAGATTAAAAAGGTAGTGATTTAGCTTAAAAAGGTAATGTTTTAGCTTAAAGAAGGTAATGTTTTAGCTTAAAGAAGGTAATGTTTTAGCTTAAAGAAGGTAATGTTTTAGCTTAAAGAAGGTAATGTTTTAGCTTAAAAAGGTAATGTTTTAGCTTAAAAAGGTAATGTTTTAGCTTAAAAAGGTAATGTTTTAACTTGAAAGGGTAATGTTTTAACTTTAAAGGGTAATGTTTTAACTTGAAAGGGTAATGTTTTAGCTTAAAGAAGGTAATGTTTTAGCTTAAAAAGGTAATGTTTTAGCTTAAAAAGGTAATGTTTTAGCTTAAAAAGGTAATGTTTTAACTTGAAAGGGTAATGTTTTAGCTTAAAGAAGGTAATGTTTAGCTTAAAAATGTTATGGTTTAGCTTAAAAAGGTAATGAGAATTTTGAAAAGCGTATAATGTTTACTATCAAAAATTGAACGGAAGCTTAATTTAGATGATTTCGTTCCTTGAAGTCATCTGGTTTTGAACGAAATCACAAAGTTCAAACACTAGAGTGACAGTTCCCTCGTAAAGCAGCCTTGACAGGGAATTTTTGTTCGACGTTCCATAGGTATTGAAGTTCAAAAGGGGGACCGGGGGACATTGGTATTTAAATTATTTAAGAAACTAAGCCTCCGTAGGTTGAAAGCCTATTCCCATTCTAAGCGCGAATTCTTTGGAGACGAGGTGTTTGGATAATGTTTAGTGGGGACAGAAAAAGAAGTTGACTCGTTCGGGAAGGGAGGCTGAAGACGAATTGCATCCCCTCCCTAAGTGAAGCCCATGATGTTTCGTAGTTAGCTTTAGCTTCGATCTGCTGCGATTCCTAACGCAGTAGGGGTGACTTTCGCTATACTCGGGACACATTTCTTACAAGAATTTTTGTCCCATTTTGATTACCTCACCCAGTCAGCGCTCTCTAGTCTCTACTACTTCCTCCATGCCTCACCTACCCATTGAAGAACCATGACTTTACCTACTAGGCCTACATCAGGGTTAATTTTTTACTTTACCAGGGTCGTCCCTAATTACCGTCTAAAATAATTTCCCCTGACCAATTTCGAGTCGAAAACTTAACTCTATGACATTTGACCTTAAGGGGTCAATCCTTAAGTTATGATTTGAGTGTTTTACAGATGAACCCTTAAATTTAAATAATTAAGAAACTAATTTAGACAATGATTTCTTCTAATTTAATTAAGGGGCCATCCCTAAAACACTCCAAACATAACTTAAAAACGGTGGTCTTGGGGCAAAATATCTCATACAACATTTTTGACTCAAAATTTCCCATAGAACCCACCTCTTTTTGGAAAACCATGTATAGAAAAGTCCAAAAAAATGTTCTTGGTTTAAAAAAAATCCAGACTTTCATAGATTTTTCCAGAATTTAATTTTAGTGTCATACTTAATTTTGTTACTTCACTTATGGTATGGAGATAATTAAAAATATTGAATTTAAAGGCTTTTTTTCTCCCATGGAATTAAGTCTGGTCGAATAACCTATTGTTTCCTTAACTAGCATCCGGTGGGTAAAGAATTTTTTAATAATTAAAGAATGACAAAATAATTATGAAAAAAAAAAGACATCGCATCACGTTATTCTTTTATAGTTTCATATTCTCTTTGAAAATGAATTTTAAAAAATATGGACAAAGTATTTTTAAACTATTATTTTAAATCCCCTCATCTCTTTTAATGCATATTTAATCAAATTAATTCAATTTAATTTAATAATAAAAATAATAAAGTTTAATTATTTAAAAATCGAGACACTTTTTAAAAATAATTACTAAGTTAATCAATGAACTATATCCATAAATTAAACTTTAGTGACCTACCTTTCATTAAATTAAATTAAAAACTATTAATAATACTTTAAAAATCACTTACAGTCTCCGAATTCGAAGCATCCTTCGATAATATTTTCATGATTCCACGTAGGTATAAGTATTTCAAACACAATCTAGGTTAATTGTTAGTATCCAAACGAAACTTGTTTTATGTTCATAAAACTTCGTCATATTTAAGCACCGGGGTCTCTAACCAACGTACCAACGTAAGAACGTCATTCCACAGACTTAGCTAGACATTTTCCTCAAACTAAGTGAAAAATACCTGGAGCTTTACCTGTCCTGTTCTAAGCTTAAGCTAAGCGCGCCAAGAAATGCACGTGGGGTTTGAAGAAACAACATACCTTGATTGCTATGCGCGTGCATAACTGCTTCATTTTACGCGCCATCACGAGTAAACTATGAATAAAACAAATATTGGAGTATTTGGAACAGGGTCGAGTTTCCACTATTCTTCTATTTAAATTTGCCGATTTATTGTTTACTGTTGTTAAAAGACGTCTCTGACTCACTCACTTTTCTGGTTTGCAATTATCAGGGTAAATACGTTAATTATTTAATTTTAAATGTTAATTATAATTAAACTTTAAGCTCTGTTTTGGAAAAAACATACTCTCATATACTAATATTTAACCGTCTTATTAACGATGCAAATGTTTTAAGCAATTAGAAATTTCAACTGCAAATGACCTTATAACCTCTATTTAAACCAAAATGTTAATTTCACTTTCAGCTATTTTAAAAGCAAGGCTCTGTTTTGGTAAAAATTTACTTTCATATAATAATATTTAATCATCTTATTAACGATGCAAATGTTTTAAACAAATACAAATTTCAACTGCAAATGACCTTATAACCTCTATTTAAACCAAACGGTCTGAGAAATCCCTTAAACTTATTTAAAATTTTCTTAAACAATTTTCAAATTTTATGAATAGTGTGAACTCGACCGCCAACCAATTTAATTTGAAAATATAAAATCCCATTAAATGATCAGAGTCTGAATCTACCGCTACTTTATTCAAACGTCCGAGGGGAGGGAAGGAAGTATGCAAATTTTTCTTTTCATACTAATTAAAATATTAAGTGTGTCTCACGCAAATGAAACCTTAGATAAAACTTCTTTTTTTTTTGGTCAAAGACAAAAATTAAATATAAAATTTTAAATTGTTATAACATAAAATCATTCGGATGTGAAAATGAAAATGTTTTGGAAGAAATATGAACCCATTTAGTTTTTCTTTTCTTAAAAAAAAATATAACCGGTTTTTATTTTAAAACCGTTTTTATAAGTTGGTTTTTATCAAATATCTTTTTAAATTATGACGTCTAATTACGGATCTCTTATATAATTAACAACTACAGTTCGAATACAAATCATATTTTTTTTTTCAAGGTGACATATCACGATTTAATTAATTATAAAAATATCGTAAATTTAAAATTATTATTAGGCATTTTAGAGTAATGATTTTGTACAGTACGAACCTTGAAAATGCTAATTACCTATCAATAATCTGATTTATTTTAAATATATTTTATAAACAACATAGTCTGTGAGAGACTTATAAGTAAGGAATTTTTTATTTTTAGATATTTCTAAGCTGCTAAAATGCCATATATTTTTTTCAACTAAAGTAAAATCACTAAAGAAGATCAGAAAACCGTGAAAAATATAGACGATTTGATAAAATCTCGACCCAAATTTTCTTCTGAAGTTCCAATTTCAGCGATTGGAACCATCTGAAGTTAGTCAAAATTTGAACTGAACTGCTGGCGTGCATGTGTCTCTTATGGATTCAAACACACTCAACAAATGATCTATCTGGCAACACATGGAGGAATGGCAAACACCTCCTTAGTAGTAAGTCTAACTAGCTATAGAATTGCAAATTATCTCAATACGACTTCAAAGAAAAGATAGACAAGAAAAAACGCTCGGATTCTAGTTTGGGTTCCTTTTTTTATGTAAAAGTTTGCGAGTTGGCAACCTTGAAAAGTAGGGGTTCCCCGTAAAGATAAGGAGTTAAGTTATATAATTCTAAGGTTGTAAATAAGTATAGATACATCCTGAAAAAAAAATCCCCATGCTTAAATCACTATACACCTGCGCCTCTTGGGAGAAAGAATATTTCAAACTCGAACCTCCTACAGTGACGAAAATAAATATTTCTTACAAATGATGGGCTGGGAAAAACTCGAGTTACCCATTAACGCTAGTCTCAAAACTTAGGGTGACATTAACATAATTTGAAATTCCCGGAATTAAAATGTTTCAAAAAAACGTCAACACTTAAAAATGAAACCCCTTGTTTAAATGTTAAAGTGGTAATAGGATTAGAGATACGAAACACTTAAAGGTGCAGATATAGAGTAGTTCTGAGAGGAGGAGCTACGGGGACGTGACGTCATTATAGGGAGCTAACAACTGGCTAGGGGGAAGAGATAGTCTGACGTCACGCAGCCCCTCTCTGGTTGGAATTTTTGCGCGTAGAATACTGTCTCCAACCGTTAGGGGGGACTGAACTCCAGTAAGAGATAGAAGGGTCTGACGTTTCAGGGTCAGAACTGTTAGCTCCCTATTGTGTGGCCTGAGCCGAGGACTTCCAATATGGTCGCCGAAACCGAGGTAAGAGATAGGAGGGTGTGACGTCACGAGAAAGTTCGTTGTAGCAGAATATACGAAACACTTGAAGGTGCAGTGCAGATATACAGAGTTTTCAGACTTGGTTGATTAATATGCTTTACACCAGGAGACCAGGCACCAAGTAGCCTCTCCTCCTGCAGGTGTAAATGGTATCAATCTTCCTTGTCTGAAAACTATGTATTAATTACATAGTATCTAATTCGTTTAATTATAATTTCCACGACGTTAACTTGAATGCACTATCAAAGATACGGAATCCTTTAGCGGAACCCACGTTAAGAGTTCAAGGTTAATATGACACCCATTAGAAAAAAAAACGCCCTCGGTAAGTTTTCCAGACATTTTTCAATTCTTTTTTGTGTTTTGAACTTTTAAAAAGCATCATTTGAGGAGATGAAACACAGATGAAACTACTACACCTTGGTATTTAGGGTTGTACAAAATTGGGCTCTATATGTCTAACTAACATCATAAGGCGTTTCTTGTTTAACTGCTTTTCAAATTGTGCACATTCATTCAAAAACCTTACGATTCTGAAACATTGGTCAGTGTTCAAATAATTCCAATGGGCCCGTTCTCTACCAACTTAACGACGCTTAACTGTATTTAAATTTAACTTAATTACGCATTAACACAATCCCCCAAATTTATTAATATCCAATTATAAAGTTCTTTTAAATTAAGTTGAAAAAAATAAATATATAAATAAATAATTCGTACCTTTTTCGACTTAATCCCGGGTGACTTTAAACACGCTTAATCGCGATTAATATTTAACTAATTTTAATTTAAACTTAACTAAACCTTAAATTAGTTTCTAGTACACATCCATAGCAAATTGATTCGAGTAAATACGTTTTTAAAATGATGAGAAAATGCGAAACAAAAAATTTTATAAAATTAAAAATAGGTTAGAGAGTTCCCATTTTTATTAAGGAATTTGGGTCAAGATTCATTTCATTCCCTAACCAGGAAAATTTCCTTTTGACATTATTGCATCTTCACTAGACTAAAACCGAGGGGTCTTTCAACTATAAATCACCCTTCCCTAATGGAAAATTCAGTTTTATTAAACAAACTAGTGGAGTATCCATCCCCTCTGTTGTTTTCAATTCGTTTCAGGTCAGAGTTTATGATATAAACAATCATAAATAACAGTACTTCGTTAAGTACACATAGTTTTCAGACTAGAATGATTGATACAATTTACAACGGGAGGTGAGGCTACTCGGTACTTCACTTTGTCCGGGCCTCCTGGTGTAAATGGTATCAGTCCTCCTTCTTAGAGCACCTTTTTCATTCAAAACTGATCATATTACGGCTCCTAGAAATTCTATAGTGACGTCACAACACCTATAGAGTGCTGTCAGTTGTGACGTCAGATCCAAGGTTAAACGTCACGAGTCTGCCTTTAGCAATGGGCGGCCATGACAGTTACCGTTTTTTCTTTATGGGAAAACAGCATGGGTGACGTCACACCGGCGCTTCTGACAGCACTCTATAGTGAGTGAGGGAGGAAAACTACGTGACGTAATGACAATTTTTTGTAATATCTCTCTGTTTAGGCCACCATATTGGAAGCCCAACTTTGACAAATCAATTTAAGACAACCAATACTGACGTCACTAACTCCTCCCCCCCCTGACAGTACGTTACTATACTATATTTTTGTCGCACTTACGAATACTTTATTACTTTTAATATAACAAAATAAAAAATTGTTTTCTTTAATGAAAGATATTCAATTTTAAAAATCATGTTTATTTTTGGATTTGATTTGGAACTATACTGGTTTTTCCCTAAATAAGACAACGTAATAAATTATTTAAAATTTCATTAACCAGTTCGTTTCGAGTATAAAACAAACTTGAACTTCCTACGGTAAACCCTGGTAAAAGTAATAATGACAATTACCCCCTTTTAACTGCATTAATTCCTACGCTAGAATAATAAAGGGTGCTACTACTCGATTAAATTAAAAAGTTCATTTTAGCAACAAAAAAAAACATCGCCTAAAGCTTAAATCTAGATTATTAGGAAATCATCTTCATCTTCTCTTTCAAGTTTATCTCAACAGTAATGGCAAGCCCCCCGTCTTTGACTGTTAATACGCTATACGAGATAACGTTGGACTGTCACTACTATGTATTAATGTAGAATTGACTTTTTTTTTAATTCTCACGCTCCCGAAATGATAAGGGGACGGGAAATTACGGGGGTTTATCGTGGATTTAAAGGCACACTAGCAATTCACACATTTTATTAATGGAAAATGAATTAATATTAGATGGGTTAGGTCTTAGCATGATAGGTTGCCTTTATTTAAATAAACTTATTCAGATAGTCAAAAATATAAACAATTGTAGTAAGTTTTGTATGTGTCAGCTTTTAATTCCCGCCATTATTGTATTTAATAATAGTTAGGCTTAGCGTTGTTGCTATTTTAATAACAATTAGGCTTAGAATCGCTGGTAATTAAATCATAATTAGGCTTAGCATCGCGGATATTTAAATAATATCTAGGGTTATGATCGCGGGTATTTAAATAATAATTTGGCTTATGATCGCGAGTATTTAAATAATAATTAAGCTTAGGATCGCGGGTATTTAATAATAATTTGGCTTAGCACCGAGGGTATTTTAATAATAATTAGGCTTAGCGCTTCGGATAGTTCTAACAAAATAAGGCCGAATTTACGTCGATTTATTTCAAATTTAAAATACCCACTTTTCACCTAATTTGACAAGCAACTTAATTACTTAACCGTATCATTTACACGCTTCATTAAATCTTAAAATTATACCCAAAAAGAATAACTCGTAACTTAATAATTAATCAACCGTATTAATTAAAATCCCGTTCTAATAAAAACTTTTTAATTAAATTAAATTGAATTTAAATAAATCTTACCGAATTTAGGTCCTCGTCCATTTTAAGTATATTAAGAAGTTTGAGACTTTTCAAACACAGATTCTTCATACACTCGCAAAAAAAACTCTGTTTTTAAACTCGAAATATTTAAGTTAATTAATCCACATTAAATCATCACAACACACAGTAACGCTGGCGTTAATCCAAGAGGTTTATAACAACGCCTATCCGTTAATCGTAATTAAGTTAATCATTCAGAACTTTTGATGAAACTTTATAATATATTTTCCTTAAGCCTTGGCGGAAAGTTTCCTTTCATAGTCTTGGAGATTCATTTAAAAAGCAGCAAGAAAAACTTTTTTCAAACTTCACCCGGGTCAAAATCACTACGGAATAGACTGAGCCCATCCCACAAACCAGTAGTAAATACGTTTAAGGCTACGTCATAGGTACCATTGGTACTCGTACCTAGATGGTTCATACATTTGGGCTTAGGAGGACTAGAGGAACAACCGTGCCTCGGGAAGGGAACCTTGGTATATTATGTATTTTAACCACCCAGTAAGCTATGAAATCAAAGCAGGTTTTTTTTTTCCTTTGGAAACTTGGTTGGAGAGCTTGGCTTTTCAGAAACGGAGGGGGCGAAACATCATCGAAAGTTGGTCTCAATAACGTTGTTCTATGAAGGGGACATTCTTTGACTGATTCAACGCGTCATTAACATAACTGAAGTTCCCTTTTGAGATACCAAGAACAAACCCCGTCTTTTTGTGTCCCCTAGAAACATTTGTTAGTCAAGTGAAGATGAAATGTGTACAAAAATATTTCCAACAAGTCTCTCTCTAGTTATTTTTGTTAATTAATAATAACTTCTTAATTACTTTGAGTACGGTTATGATACTGGGTGGAATTACTGTATGGAATGTGTACTATATTGTGGTACCATTGATTTTTACGTATGAAGTCTCAAACAAATGTTATAGAGACTTTTATAGACATGATTGTGAAGATTTTTTTTTGGAAATTCGGTACAATAGACTATTTCATTAATTTCTTGCGCAGAAAGAGGTCACCCCTCGGGTTATTTCCCTCGCTCCAAGAGGAAACACCAGACGGAGCCCGAGTTTGCTATACAAGGGGGGCTAGCCAACTCTCACTGCCTCTAGCGGGGCTTCTTGGCGCGAGGGAGGATACCCTAATGGCGGCCTCGCCCCTGCGCGTTGGTTTCTCTATATGTAATTTCCGAAATGGTCAATTTAAAACTAAAATCTTCGGAAAAGAAATGTTTAGGTTGAGTTGTCCTTTAAGAATCGTGAGTGATAAGCAAACACGGGGCTTCCCAAGGCGATAATGACGGCTATGGGGGGAAGGAATATAATGGATTTCGGGGGTATTACCCCTTTCAAGCCCCTCTTTGATAGAATAACTATCACACTAACCCATTCTCTGACGTCCCAAGTTCCCAACCCAATTTGAAACTTTTTCTTAACAACAATAGCTTTTTCCGAGAACTTGTGTCAAAGAATCTTATTTATGCCCACACCTGCGATATTGCACGTGTTTTGTGTAGTTTAGCCATGGTTTAACATGATTTTGAAATGGAAAAGTTTTTAAGAAACTTTGGGATAGGGAAATTTGTCTTAGTCGGGTTGGTAAACGTATTATTTTGGTCTTAGTTGGTTAGTTGAAATACCATGATGGTTAGTTGACAGTAAAGTTAATGCCATAATCCCTTAGATTTAGGATTAAGGTGTTTTAACGTGTGTCATTGTTTTACTGCCCGCTGTAAAGTCCGTTTGGTATTATTATCTAATTGAGTAACGGATATGAGATGATACGCTTGAGTTGAATCAGTAATATAAGTTCTATAGGCTAAAGCGTCGGTTGTGGACGAGTCCAATTTTCTAACTCTCCCCTGCTACATTAATTTGGATGTATTGTAATTATGTCTGCGAATGTACTGACTGTAATGAGTCGAGGAAATTTTCAATAGCCGCCCTCTTTGGCGTTGTTTCGTTATTAAATAATTGTTTAAGGTTAGAATATAACTTTAATAATTCATAGAGATATCATGGATATCGCTTTAAAAAATACGTATAGTATTTTAGCTTATTGTAAGGGACAGATATAGAGTAATGGCAGTTTCCCAGCTTTGACTGCATTATGGTCTATGGACAAATAACATGGGGTGCCATTAGTCTATAGACCAATACGAATATTACATGCAGGGAAACAAACTTCCAGGGGCACGCCTCTATAGTCGATAATTTCAATCATGTCAGGAGACACCGCTAGAGGCATGACCGAGTTGGCTAGCCTCTCAGATGCAGTGAGCTTGGGCTGCCTCTAGTGTTGTCTTGAAATTATCCAGTATGTAGGCGTGCCCCTGGAAGTTTATTTCTCTGTAGGTAATATTCGTATTGGTCTATTGTCGTGTAAAATTTTTAAAGACGTCCAAGACGCTCAAATAATATAAAATAATATTTAAGTACAAAACTGTTCATTTAAAAATTACTTTATCTGGAAATAAGTTAATTCTTTCTAACTAGGCCTAGAAGACGGCAACCTAACCTAACCTGACTTGCCTAAACTGACACACACTAGGCGAGGGAGGGGGTCAACTTTCCTATGTTTGAACAGGAAATAATTTCAACAATTCTAAAAATTACTGACTAGTGACCCATAGTTAAGAAAATTCAAATTCACTCACTCTCGAAAATGGTCTCCTTGCTGTTGGTGGAAGCCACTCTCCAAAATCGAATTCTTTATTCCTATGTCTATGCGACGTTCCACCATGATGCGAACTTCGACTTTTCCTATGGTGATGGTGACCATCGGCCGATTTTGACCTACTACTTTTCTTTTCTCTGGTACTTTTTCTACCTCTGTCGCCCGACTGCGATCTCGACCTGTGCTTACTCATTTTGTAATTTTCTTCATCACTTTGTGTTTGTTCCAAAACTTCCAAAATCCATTTGGCCACGTAAGGTTTAACTAAAGTATCCCAAGAATTTTTACGACAATTTTTAGAAAGTAATTTAGAGCTTAAAGCTCGCAATGATGACCGAAACAACGAAATTTTTAACCGAATTTAGGGTACACTTTACGTTGGAAGGCTAATCGAGTAATATTTAGGATTTTTAAAGTAACCCTAGTTTAGAATTACTAATTCTTGAATTGGCTCAAACGCCTACTACAGATGGTTTAGGGTTTAAGATGTTATTTAACACCTGGGGCGTATTCAAAAGTAGGGGAGAGTTTGTGAAATATAATACTTACTCGGAGCATTATGCCCTTACGCGCTGCTAAAGATGAGTTTTCAATTTTTAAGCCTACTTTTGATTCTATATAAATACTAATTTTTCATTTAATTTGTCCATTTTTCATCGTTTTAAGTATTCAATATTTGACATAACGTTTTAACACTATTGAAAACCGAACATTATGTCTCAGGCCGGCGACAATTCAACTTCGTAGAAGATTCTCGGGTAGATTTGTAGAAACAACCACGTTTACCAAAGATAATATATTTCCTTTTACTTGTAGCTTTTACTACCTAATATTTTTGGTTAGGTTCAGCCTTTAGCAAGCTTTGAAATGTAATTATATAAGTATTTTTCATACTTTAAAACTAATTTTAGGCTTAGGAATATTTTAATTTTCCCTCCACTAGTTGGAACCACAATATCATACTATGATGAAATTCTATCCAATAGTATTCCACTTCATATCCCTCTAGTATTTTTCACCCCATTTTAGAATGATTATATCTCCCTCCTCACCCTCTCGAGGAAGAAGCACCGATGACCGAAGCAGGCTGCAGCGCTAGCGAAGTTCCCGCGGTAAAATAATACTAAAGACCGTTGACTGGTTATGCAGCTTATGCTGGTTGGCTTAACAATATAAGTTAATGAATTTAACCCTTAATGTAACCCAATTTTAGGCGTAATAATTAACGAAAATGGAATAGAAAGTGTTATTTTAACTTTTAAGAGTATTTAAGTGTGAAAACTACGAATATTTACGGTACATTTATCGGAAACCGGGTTTTTCTTATAGCCAAGGCTTAAGTATAGTAGCTAGCTACTAAGCTTAGAATCAACTCTTTCATGAAACTAAACTACGTCGCCCCTTAAAAACTATAAAAATGAATAGAGGAACAGGTTAGTTACATATTTTACATTTAAATAAATCGTTTCTTACAGATATAAATCTAATTCTAGCTAGAAGAGCAATACGTAGCCGCCCACCCAGTAGTGTTGGAAATAGAGGAGCACCTGGGCGTGGAGCGCCATCAGGCAGAGGCGCCACAGGCCCCCCCACAAGCGGGACTGCGGTTCGTGGTATCCCTTCTGGTAGAAGAATCATAGCAGCACGTGGTGTGTCCAGAGGTGTAATGAGAGGAAGAGGGGCGCAACAAAGTGGCACCAAACCAGCAGTTGCTGAGGAAAATCCCTCTGTACAAGATTTGACTTCAGATGACCACCGCGATGTCAAATCAGTTAAAGAAGCGCCCGAAATTTGTCAAATTTCTGGAATTCAAAGTCAAGATGCTCAAGACAATGAACCTCCTTTGGCTGTAGTTAAGAAAGAACCAACTACATCTGTAGTTAAGAAGGAACCAACTACACCTGTAGTTAAGAAAGAACCATCTACACCTGTAGCTAAGAAAGAACCAACTACACCTGTAGTTAAGAAAGAACCACTTACACCTGTAGCTCAGAAAGAACCAACTACACCTGTGGTTGAAGAGCCATCACCTCCACCTGTTGTTAGACAACCACCTCTGTTAAATGTCATGCCTGCAAAATCTATTTTGAAGAAACCACACAAATCCGACATTTCCAGCACCGACAACACCAGCATTTTGTCAAATTTGAGTAAAGATTACCAATACCAAGATATAAGTCCAGCGGAGTCTGAGAAATCACTCAATCTCAGAGGAATGGAAACGGACGATCAAAATAAATCTCCGAATACAAATGGAAATGATACCAAAATGGATTACGACGAGAGCAAAAGTAATGACGAGAACATGGAAACTGAGACAAGTGCAAGTTCACGCAAAAGAAAAAACGACGGAGAGAAGGGTTTTTCTCCTCGAAAGAAAAGAAAATCGGATCATTTAATGGTTCCTAAAAACCCTTTAATGAAACTGAATGAACTTAAACCCGGGTTGAGTTACGTTATTGAGAAACAAGAGGGACCGTCGCACAACCCAACTTTTTGGGTCTCTGTTACGGTGGATGGAGAGAAACATATAGGGAAAGGGCGATCGAAACAAGACGCCAAACATTCGGCCGCTCTCGCCGCCTTGTCCTCCTTCGTTCAATTCCCTGATCAGTCGGAGGTTTCTCAAATGATGCCCCAAGTGTTCAGTGGGAAGACTGACTTCACATCGGATTCCTTAGAAGATCAACAGATATTCTTTAACGTCTCGGACGTAAAACAGAAGAAATACGCTGATTTTCCGCAAATATTTATACCGAAACGATCTCGAATACAGAAAGCCTTGGCTGGATTTGAATCTAAAAGTCCAGTCATGTTACTTAACGAATTACATCCTGGATCTGAGTACACGTTAATAGACGAGATGTCCTCTATTCCCGCTCATCGTTTCACTATGGCCGTCAATGTAAACAATACTTTATACGAAGGAAATGGTCAAAGTAAAAAACAAGCCAAAGCGGCGGCGGCCAGGGCGGCCTTGGTTTCGATTTACCACATTCCCTTAACTGGTAACTACTCTACCATGAATACGGGAGACGCTACGACGATAACGATGTCCGGATTGGAACAAGCGGTCGCTGACAAGATCGCCAGTACAGTCTACGAAACGTTCTCGCAAATAATCGTCGGCTTTGATGATAATAAGAAATGGAAGGTCTTATCGGGGATTGTCATGACGACTGACGAAGAGATGGAGAAAGTAACGGTCATCGGGGTCTCAACAGGAACAAAGTGCATCAGCGGGGAGCACATAAGTATGAATGGAGCCGTTCTCAACGATTGCCACGCGGAAATCATCTCTAGAAGATGTTTTAAAGATTTCCTTTACTCGCAATTGGAACGTTTTGCTGAACCAGGGGCCATGATAGACGATTTAGTCATAGTTAAGAACGAAAATGGTGGCTTTGCATTGAAACCCCACGTGAAATTTCACCTCTTTATCAGTACGGCGCCGTGTGGAGACGCTCGCATTTTTTCACCCCACGAATTAGAGTTTGGAGACAAAGTCGATAAACACCCTAACCGCAAAGGTCGAGGCCTTTTGCGAACCAAAATCGAAGCGGGTGAAGGGACAATCCCAGTCAAATCGGGAGAATCCATTCAAACTTGGGATGGTATTCAAGGAGGACAACGATTATTAACAATGTCCTGTTCGGATAAAATCGCGCGTTGGAACGTCCTTGGGTTACAAGGAACGTTGCTTAGTCTGTACTTTGAACCGATTTACTTGGAGAGTATTATCCTCGGTAGTATGTACCACGAGGACCATATGTACCGAGCCATCGGTAAAAGAATAGAAGGCGCCATTGGAGCATTACCTAATCCTTACCGCTTAATAATACCTAAGATAAATATCGTTACTAGTACGGAAACGCGTCAAGCTAGTAAATCCCCAACGTACAGCGTGAACTGGTCACTCGGACTATCAAATCCGGAAATCGTCAATGGTACAACTGGCAAACTCTACAATGGTCAGTTTTCGAGGCTAGCCAAACGTACCTTCTTTACTAGGTTTCAGAAAATACGACCGAAACTAAAGTTTCTACCAGGAAGCGAAATGAAATTCACTATCAATTACGTTGAGACAAAAACTACTGTCACTGATTATCAAAACGCGAAGGAGGTTGTCTTTAAAGCATTTCAGGACGCGGGTTTAGGAGCTTGGGTTAAAAAACCACCCGAACAGGATGATTTTGAAGTTAGCTTTTAGATCTTGAAGTACGTTTGTCTTTGTTCCCCCCCCCCCGGTTCCCCTACCTTGTCTTCATCGCGCGATAAAAAAGGAAGTGTTCTTCGTTTAGTTTTTACTTAATCCCTCATTTTCATCTCGTATTTGTAATGTTTTTAGTTTTAAAGTTTGAATTGATTGAAAAAATCAAAACTTTCAAACACTAAACTAACGAATGATTTACGTATGAAAATATACAGATAATATTATATGATATGAATGTAGTCATTTCGAGTATCAAATAAAAACTACATCTTAACTTGTACGTTTTTCTTGTTCTTTAATTTACAATATTACTAAGTCAAAACTTTCAAGTTTTACTTTGAAAACATGGGAATATCTTGGTAAAAATATGCTTTGAAAACATGGGAATATCTTGGTAAAAATATGCTTTGAAAACATGGGAATATCTTGGTAAAAATATGCTTTGAAAACATGGGAATATCTTGGTAAAAATATGCTTTGAAAACATGGGTATATCGTTTTGTCAAATTTCACAACGTCGGAAAGGTTTGGTGAAACATGACTTTGAAAACATATTCAAATTAAAGCCTGGACAATGTTTGAATCTTTAAATGTTTAATTTTACCCTAAATACATCAGAATTTTACCAGAAATAACAAAAATAAATCAATCTTAAACTTTTTTAGGCAATTTTCGTCTCTTCGGATTACTATGAGGATGATTCGCGCTCGTTTCTCTTACCATATCCCGCGGAAAATCTGTTAGTTTCATTAAACTCTTTTTGTTGGCGCTTTTGAGAATACCATTGACTCGCTTAACGACATTACCACCATCATCTTTGTCATTGGGCAGCTGTCTTTTAACAGGTTGACGTTTTACCACCGGTTGTTGTTTTACCATCGGTTGTCCCTTGGTAGCGGCTTTAGTACCTGGTCTTTGAGGCGTCGCCTTATGATTTAACCCCGTTCCTAAGACTTGACACAAAGCTGTCCTCGTTTTCTTAAGCTTACTAATCTCCAAGTCACTAAACCCGTGACTGTAAAAGATAAGGTTATCCAAATCCGTTATTATTTGTAAAAGTCTTTTGCTCGGTATCATTAACATGGAACAGTGGCTAGAAGAATTGTTCTTAGAGGCCTTGTTTAGAAGGTGGCCAAAAAATTCCAGACTTTTATCACACTTGGTTTGAATGGCGTTTAACATTCTGTTCAGTTTCTCAAAATAGTTCTTGTAGATTTTAAGCAAGTTGACGGTATGTCCAGAGAAACTCTCATCGAAAATCGTCCCCAAATTTCGAACACCGGACCGTTTACTTTGCCGAATTTTCCGTACCATTATTTCGTGATTTTCTTTAATTTCTTGGATGTTTAGGAAAAAAGTGTTGATAAGAACGTTTCCCGGAAACTTCTCTTTCAAAAACAATCCGTATTTATTCATTAGAACGTCCAGTTTTTTAACGTATTCGCTTTCTTCGCCGATGAATGTCTCTAATAACTCCTGGTAACCCGGTTCTCGTAGTTGTTCAATTTCGTGACTTTTCATAGTTGAATTGTTTTGTTTTTCCGTTGGATTTAAATAAAAATATATCCAGGTTAATTTTGAAGACGTTAAGCCTAAATTACTTTTAAAATTTAAAATAACGTTTCTCGTGTAACGTCTCGTGGATAATTTTGACCTTTTTTTCACGTGATTTACTACACCTCCTTTTCACGCGTTATCATAATTCTAACCAATAACAGTAGAGCTACGATATTAGGCTTAATGAACTCTTTAAAATAACCCAAGATTCTTGAAAATTTCAATTTTTCTTTTAAGGAACGACATTTAAGGAAGAAACTTAATTACCCTGATGTGCCTGCCCTTATTCATGTGAGGTTTGAAATTTATTCATAAGGTATTTTGAATTTTTATCCATCGATTAGGCTTAAGAACGATATCAAATAGTCGATGAGTGAAAAGTCGTTTATTTCAAGTAGACATCATTAGGAAAGCAATTTTGGCGGGAGGCTTTTGATACCCCCACCCCCACCCCTCAAGGCACAGCGGGAAATTGTTCTGTCTCTAAAGAGTTTCAATTTCAAACGATATTAATAGTAGATTGTTGCTATATTTAACTTTGATCTGTAACTAATGGACCTTTGAAACCCCACCTACTCGGAAGGTTTCCAATTTAAATCGAAACGAAGATCTCCCCCTCAGATAATTGCTATGAAAATGAAGACTATAACAGACGCTGTATACTTGGACATCCATTAGTCTTCGGTAATTAACCTAACCCCTTTTTTTTAATGGAATCCGACCTCTTTCTGTTAATCCAAAATAGGCCAGCTCTTATTGGGGAAAAAGTTCAAGAACGAACTTTCTTTAGGGAAATTTATTGAGACATATATTGAGCTCCGATAGGCGGTATATTGTATATACAGAGTTGCCCTTAACAACCCCCAGCTCGTGTTTGTCATTCTAAACGTATTAAACTGGACATACGACATAGGGATCCACGGATAATTGGATTAGTGGAGAGAAAAATCGACTTACCCTAGCTGGATATCTTAAAGAGTGTCAGGGAAAACCGAACCATATTGAAACACCAATACTTTATGATCGGTCATTTTTTATACAAGTGTTATATTCCTATTCCCCCTCCCGGGGTCAAATAATATCATATATTGAGGTTATGACCTTTGACCTGACCGAATTTACTAACTGAAACATAATTTCCAAGTAATATGAACCTCGTGTGTTGAAAAATTAACTTATCCACGCCATAATTTAATATATTTATAATTAGTTTTTACTTCTGCCACAAAAATAGTCTGAAAAGAAGTGACGTAGTCATCGCGATCTGTTAAAGCAGACGAATCTAGTCTTATATAGTTAAGATTAAAAGTACGTTCTACTTAGCACCAAATTATTATAATCCGGAGAAAAGATTATCCGTTACTATCAAAGCTTTTCTCGCATCTCCTCCTAAAGATCTGGGGTATCTACCTATGGCGCATGCTCTATTCATTCCAGTATCTAGCCAGGCTGGCACTCGAGCTGACAGTCGAGATCATAAAGCAACCGGATTTAAACCAAGTCGCGCGCCAACTTTAACCTCACGAGACGCGAATCTCCTAGATTACGTCATCAGTGTCAATTTATATCTATGACAGTTAAAATTGGCTAAGCTCAAATTCAATCTTAACCCGTATTCGAGTTAAATAGAAAAATAATGGAACCAACTACGCTGGGTTTTATGTCAAATCAGTCGTTTAACAATTTAACTATTACGGATGTTGAAATAAACTATACGATTTCGGACCTAAGTGACTTGGAGGCGTTAGGACCGGCTTTGCAAGCTTTTTTAGTAACTTTGTATTCCCTTACGGCGTTGATAGCTTTCGCCGGTAATATCACCGTTATAACCGTTTTAATATGCGGTAAAAGTTTCTCGAAAGAACTTCGAATTTATTTGATTAATTTGGCTCTGAGCGATATCGCCATGGCCATATTCAGTATTCCGTTTACATACACGGATTTTATGCTCGGACGATGGATTTTCGCGCGAATTTTTTGTCCAGTTGTGATGTTCATGCAACATGTTTCGGTAATTGTCAGTGTTTATACCTTAACGGCAGTTGGAATTGACAGGTAAGAGAATTTTTTTTTTGAAAAATACTTGGTTTTTATGTTTTCATAACTTTAATATAATCTGAAAGGATTATACCCTCTGAGCGGCTTAAAATCGACGAAATTCTCGTACAAAATAGGGAATTTCTTAGGTATACCTTCTAACCCCCTCAAAGAGTATATAGGCTAGTGTAAAAGTTTTCAAAAATAAATGTATTAGTACTAGTAGTGTATTTATTTTTATACCCTATCGGTTGAGCGGCTTATTTTATTAAAAAAATTCAAAGAAACCAAGCCGCTAAAGGACTATAAATACTTCTACTCAACAATGCCGTAGGAAGTTTTTTTTTTGATGCTCTCTTGTTCATTGATTTGAAAAATGCACTTTGCAAGTTTTTATCTGCGAAGACCATCCAATCTTTTGTTGTCCGAATTTAAAGGGGTCGTACAAATACACTTTGTCGCTTAAACCCAAGTCCCTTTTGCTATACAGGGGCCTCCAAAAACGGTGGTAGGACCTAATAGCGTTTTCCTTTGGGTCCTCGCGGAGCGCTCCCAAGGAGCAATAAAAATTGTAGTAGTAGTTTCCAGCTTCGTTAAAGACTGTTTTTGAAGAATAGGATCTCCTAGTTTTATTCCTCCATGGGAGCGCTCCACGAGGACCCAAAGGAAAACGCTATAACCCAAGTACATGAGTTATTTTGAGTCTAAAGTGTTCTGTGATTTTTTTCTCTAAGGGGCATGGTGTACATCCCAAAGATAAATTAAAATAATAAAAAAATAATGATCTGGAAGACTTTTTTCCGTGAAGTATCCAACCTCTTGACCTCTTCACGTGATGTGTAATTTCGCGTGGTCTATTTTTTTTTTAACCAACTTTATCGAGAAAAGTTTCATTTTGCGCACCTTAAATTCTTCTTTTTATTTAGTGCCCTGCTCTTTTATTGAAGTGTCGACCGTGGTGTTTATAAACGAGGTTCATTTCCATAATCCATAAACCCTCTAAGGTCCCTTTCTAGTAAAGGTACCGGTCCCAAGACCTCTTAGGAGGGTCATAAAGGGTTTACCTTTTAAATCTCTTAGGTCCCATACTATCGATGGACCTTTAACTTCTTTAAAGGGATAGTATCTTTTTTTAACTGCAATCCCTATAATTAAACTTAATTTTTGTTAATTTTGAAGATTTTACAAAATTAATGTATTTTTAAATTATTATTTTTTATGCTGGGGAAGCCAACATTTAGGGGTTTTTCATCCCATGCTAACTCTATGAGCGCCTGTAGAAATGTTTAACCCGCAATACACCAGTGTTCAGGGTGAAGCTATCCACCAGGGGCAATAGCTAATTTTCAATATTTTTTTGTAAAATAATTTAGTATTTTTAAAAAATGCATTATTTTTATAAAGTAATTATGATTATGATTAATTCGATTTTAATAATTAAAATTAAATATATCCTACGTTATTTTAACATCGAAGGAGTTAATTACCCCTCGTTTAAAAATAGAGATGTTCAAGCAGAGTTCATACAAACCTGAATAACCTGGAAATTTCAGGGAAATAAATTGTTGAATAAAAATTCAGGGAAAACTCAGGGAAATAAATTGTTGAATAAAAATTCAGGGAAAACTCAGGGAAATAAATTTTCGACTAAAAAACTAAGGGAAATATATAATTTTTAATTCGGTGAACATTTCTGAGGCCCTGAACCACTCCCGTAGTTATTACTCCAAAAACAACTCATGCAGATGTGGCTTTGCACTTGGAAATTCCAGGGAAATATATTAAAAACAAACACATGGAAGTTTCAGGGAAATTGGTTTTCCAAAAGTTGTATGAACCCTGTTATATATTAAATTGCCAAACAATATTTCATAAACTTTTCCCCGATAAATCTATATAAACAAACTTTATGAAAGAATTTTCTGTAAAATTTGGCATCGAATCGCTTGGGAATTGACTTAAATAGAAAACTAGTGTACCATACTATACCGGCAACGTCTTAGAATTAGTATTAAGTTAGGGAGAGAGAGATAATGTAATGCCCATTATTCTTTCCTTCGCTTTGACCCTTCAGGCCCCGGGCTATATCCAGGACAATGAAAATGACCTCTTGGGGGAGGCATCGGGCTGTTGACCCGTTACTTTAACTTTACCAATTCTCTAAGGAGCTAGACTTCTTCCTTTTAAGGAAGGGTTTATTATGGACACTTAATGTCGTAGTGTAGAAATTTCCCAAAAACCATGCCAAGAACTAGGTTTTACTACTTGATAATGGGCCTTATAGCTTCGATGGAATAATGTATGGAATGCTATTTTATTCTCAATTATAGGATGTACAGGGTGTTTCAAGAAGGGTGGTAGGCCGAATAAGGGCCATTTTGAGTCGAAAATGTTCTACAGCTGCATGGATTCCTTAGCCTTATATTTCAGTTTCTTTCTAAAATTTAAGGGGTCCTCCGCAAAACACTCCCTTAAGGCAAAATGTTATAGAAGTTTCATTAAATTTCGACTCAAAATAGATTTCCCACTGAACCCATGCACTGTACTTTCGTCCTACCACTTTTTTGAAGCACCCTGTATAGTTTTTGAGGAGCTTTCTCCAACCGATTAATTTTGAGAGAAGCCAAGCACCTCAAATACTATAATTTTTCCAAAATATAAATAATATAATGCAATTTTCCGCTCCATATATGCTCTATTAGCGCAAATACTCCCTTCGCAGCCAAAGAAAATAGACCCAGTGGGTGTTTGGGAAGTGTGTTTTTAATTATATCTTTTTGGGGATCGAGGCTCTTCGATTTTTCCATCCTCAATTGGTTTGTTCGCTTTTTAACCATGCGACACTTTTTTCTTACCAAGACGGTCCCGGCGGGCGGTACGTGGTGGTTTCCTTTTTTCCTTTTTCAAGTACTTATCTCGCTTGCCACTTAAAACAGGCCATTAGTCAGTTTGAAGTCTTTATAATTGAAAGAATATACTGTACTTTCCAAAAAAGGAAGAAAAGAAGAACGCTAAGCCTTTGTCAAAATTTTTGCCTGAAAGAGTGTTAAGAAAATCTTCCGACTTTGGAAAAGGTCCAGGGACTTTGCCACTTAAAGTTCGTCTTCACATTTTCCCCCCCGTAACTAAATTGGTTACGAAAGAGGGTTTAGCTAATTTGCCTAACAAAGACTGAGCTAATATTAATTAAAATAATCAATCGTTAATATTCATTTGAGCAAATTATTTTCGGAGAATTCCCTGTTCTTAACGCTTCCTGAAAAGGGAAAAATAATTTTAAACCTAGGCCTAATAAGAGTTATTGTTAAGCCTAATTATTGGTTAATTTGCCACAAAGGCCTAGCTAAAATTTCCTTGTTCTTTATCCTTCCTGATTTGAAATGGGAAAATATTTATAGGCCTAATAAGGTTAATTGTTTAGCCTAATTATTGGTTAATTCGCCAAAAAGGCTTAGCTAATAATCAATTGTTTTAATTTTGAAATGATAATTCCTTGTTATTTGTGTTTCGGAACACAATTAGGCCCAACAACGGTTATTGTTAAGCCTAACGACTCTACGGTAAAAATAGCCTAGAAGTACAATTTTCAAGCCTGTATTATGCTTGCCATAGGTATGGGGTTGGATTCCCCGTAGAGTTTGACGCGCAGGAAACCGTTCTAAACGAGTGGCTCGTTTATCTAGGTATCCTCTTGAATAAACATTACACTCTCAAGATCTCGGTGGATTTTAGAAACTTCTTATTTGCAGTTTTTTATTCGCTACGCATCTTTAAATTCATTTTTCACTCTGAAACTTTACTAACGAAAAAGGCGGCAATACTCTTATTTCAAAGCCGATTTAAAACGCCTTAAAATACGTTTATATCTTCGTGGATTCTCCTATCTCAAGTTTTTGAGACGATAAGCTCCTTTCGCGATACAATTTTTATTTTCAACATGAATTTACAATTCTATTTCTAAATCCGTTTACAGGATGTCGAGTATATTATTGGTATCGTATGTCCGGGGGTCATAGAGTAGCCTTCTTTAGAGGTAGATTTTCGTACTGAAAAATGTCTTTTGATGTTAAGGTTTTAAAACACTTTGTGTCTATCTCAGGGATTCAATTCCATTTTCCCGAGCTGACTTTGAAAATGTCGTTTGTTCAACTTTTCCGGTACCCCACCCCACTCCACCCAAAGTGTCATGATTTTTTAACCTTACCTCTGTGAGATAAAAATGAATGTTTACTGTTATCGTCAGCTTTAGTTGGGTGTAGGTTCAAGTACTCGGTACAATTATTGAGCACTCTCAAGGGTTTAAATTTACCAAGGTTCTAACGCGGTGAGGTTTGTTTAGGTCTAAAAGTGAACAGTTCTAGGCCTGAAACCTTTATTACTCCAGTTTTGGTTGATGTAGGCCCAAGTACTTGGTACCATTAGAAAGATTACAATTTCTTCTATCAAATGCTAGAAGGATTTATCTTTAGAATTTTTTTAAATGGGAGTTCTGGTGTCCATCCACGTGGGTCTCTTAAAATTTAACTTTCCTAAAACCCTAATTACTCCAGATCTCTCTTGGTACTTGGTACCATTAGAAAGAGGACAACATTATCTATCAAATCCTCGAAGCACTTTTCCTTGGCATTAAAATTAAAAGAGTTCTGACGTTGTAAAATATGTCCATATTCTTACCAACTGTGACAAGGCGAGGAAAGTTCAATATTATTCGGTGTGTCTATATTTCGTTGTCCGTGGAAGACAGGCTTCCGAAAAGATTTTCTTATTTGGGACCGAATTTTGTCAAAAATGATGTTACGACGTAAGGAAATATTTGCTTTTGTTTGGCAGCGTTGCAATATCGACAGGCCCAGAAACAGGGCCTCTAGCATAGGAGTATATGGGATATTTACTTAGACAAAACTTGTTACAAAGGCCTCTTCCATGCATCCGTGCATGCTTGTAGTACAAATACACTTTCCTATAGTTTTCCTTTAGAAAAATACCCAAGTTTTATTTTATTTCAGATCCTTGACCCCGCCTATATTCCCTATACAGGGTGTTTGTGAAAAGTCCATCAATAATGAAAGGGCGTATTTATTGGGCCATTTTGAGTCGAAAATGTTCTATGACATTTTGCCGTCCGAGCCACGGTTTTCGAGTTATGATTTGAATATTTTAGGGATGACCCCTTCATTAAATTAGCGCTGTCTTTCAATTTCTTAATTAAATTTAAGGGGTCATCCGTAAATTACTCCAATCATAACTTGAAAACAGTGGCTCGGACGGAAAAATGTCATAGAACATTTTCGACTCAAAGTGGCCCAATAAATACGCCCTTTCATTATTGATGGACATTTCACAAACACCCTGTATATATGTTTAGCATTTAAGTGCAGTCTCAATATTTCTCCAAGACGCTAATAGACTATGTTAATGTTTTTGTAAAAATACCTTCCATGGAGTAATATTTGAAGAAGCGCAAATTAATATAACGTTTATACTCTATGAAAAAACTTTTTCCTGACATTAGATTTTAAAATTTTCATGAATATTCAATTAAATCGGTAGAATATTATGAAAACATTCATGGGGGACTTGAATAAATTCATTAATGATTTTTTAACTCCTGAAATATATATATGTTTTTTTTTTTCGCTTTTTTATGGTTATACTAAACTCAGAAATAAACTCCATATTGAAATTTAATGAGAGGAAATCTCAAAACATTTTACCCTAGATGAAAAAGACGGAAATGTTTGGATACTTTTATCTTTTTTCCATTACATTTCAAAGACAGAGAAAGAGTATTTCTTGAACTATCCGACCCCTCACTCTAATTTAAAATTTTGACCCCATATTTTAACTTCTTCCTAGAAAACTTTTCATAATGAAAAATAAGGGTAAAAGTTTTTTATATTGAATATTATTTTTTAATATAAAATTTTTTTGGTTCAATTTCTTAATGAGCTCAATTGAAAAATTGCTCTCGAAGTAGGCTAGTCGTGTTTTTATCATTTGTAAAGTTAAAACGGAAGATGAGATTTTAAATTTTCCAATTGCGGAGGCATACTAAGTTCTATCAAAGGCAAGTTAAATAAAGTTTATTTAATTGTGTTTAAATCAAGTTAATTTCACATATATACACTTAATTGTGTTTAAATTAAGTTAATCTCACATCTATACACTTAATATCACTTCCCATTCCCGCAATACAAAAACCACACTCCATAAACATATTTAATTTAGTGTCACACTTAATTTTGTTTTGTTACTTATGATTGCATTGAATAAACCAAAACAAGCGTAATAAAAATAGAAAAATCCATAATTTGTTTTTCTTTTGTGGAATTCTACAGTGTTATGTTTTTGATATAGTATGTTTTCTTTGCTAAATCTTGCGTTGAACCAACTTTCCCCTTTTTCTCCACTTTACTATACTTAATCATTTATGGAGAGGATGTTTTTTCTAGGGGGTTCTTCCCCACGCCGCGGGGGTTGCGGGGATAAATTCATTGTCGCTTGGGGACAATTCCATAAAAAAGAAAATGATAGTAACCAGAAGTAGGCTTAGCTCGAAATTGACCCATATCTTACACACCGCCGAGATCGAAACCGCACAATTGGGCGTAATCCCTTACCACAGGCAATCCAACAGGAAAAAAAACCCCTCTAAGACCTAATCTCGAATATCCCTGGGATATTTTCACAGTAATTCCAACCAATCATGAAAAAAAAAACCGCTTGAAAAATACCGTAGCTTCCAGAAACGATTCCATTAGAGATTGGCTTAGCCATTCTTAATCTTAGTAACCAAGGCTTAGATATTCAAACAAACATTCATATTTTCCAGTATTTTCGGGATTGATCAAAGTAGGCCTAATGTTAAGCCTAATTCAGACTGATGAGGTTTAGGCAACATATCAGATTTAATTATTAATTTAAGTTTTTTCTATACTTTTTACGTGAATTTATGAATATAGGCTTAAAAGTTAAGCCTAATTATGAAATTTAATATTGAGTATTCTTCTCTTTTACGTTAAATTCGAATGTTATTCTCTCCTGTAAATTGATTGTTTTAAAACAACCTCATCTTTAAAAGGTCAAATACCTCCTAACATAAATTTCCTCTTCAATTAGGGTTAACCATTCGGAATTGTGTCGTTAACAATTGATGCTCAAAATGCGGTTAAATTTCGACAGGATGAAACAAAGACCCTTTGGGGCTTAAATACCCCTTTTAAAAGGATAAGGTGAAAGCTTGTTCGTCGCATTTCTATCTGACCCCATTTCGATTGAATTCAAACACCTTTCGCAATCTCTCAGGGATTAATTTTGGTCTATTCCGAGACCCCCTTAAGACTCTAACACATTCTAGTAGTTTCCTACCATATTTTATGTTGTCAAGGAAAAAACCCTACATCTGACACGTGAGCTTGGCACGTTTAATTTAATTTCAGAGAAAAAGTTAATGATTTAACGGGTCAAGGAAGTTAAATAATATTATGTTAATTTGGCACCTGAAATTCGATCAAATCGACCCTATTGAGTGAGTATAGCCGCGTAATTAAGAATTAGGTAGGCTTGAATGCTTTAATCATCAGTAAAACTTTTAATTACCGAAGCGTAAATGACCCCTTGTCAGAAAACCAGGCTTCCTGATTTCTCCGGAATAATAATGAAAACTCAGGAACTATAGTAGAAATAGATAAACACCCCGCGTACTTACGTTATTCCTCCAAATAGGTAAATTATTTTCACTCGACCTTATTATAACTTCGGGGTTTAATCTACTTCCGTCATGATAAATATGCATGGTTGAATAAATAGTAGTTTGGAGAACTCCTTTCGTTTTGATTTGTAGGATTTTCTAAGGAAAGTTGAACTCCCGGCGAAATAAATGTTACTTTGGCTAGAACAAATTGGTATACACCTTACGCTTAGTGAATGAGAACGTATGTTTCTATAATAGGTTAGGCTTGAAGTTAAGCCTAATTTATTTATTATGTACTAATTAGTTGCAAACGCAGCACCTGGCGTTGCCAGTCATTCCATCGGGACATTTTTATTAGTTTTCTGGAGACCATTTTAAAAGATGACTGAAAATCGAACTTATACTTTTCGGGCCTCCATTTAAAAAGATGGCGGAAAATCGAGCCCCGAAAGCCATAAAGCCCGTCTATATTATACAGGTAACCAGTGTACTAAATATTAAAATAATATGTGAAAACGCGTGGACGTAATTCCATAAACTAGGTTTTTTTTTACATTTCTATTTAAATATGTTTAGTATCCCTCTGATTTATTTTTCTGTTATTAGTTTTTTTCGGAGAAAATTCTCTTCTGAAACTATATGTCAAAGGATATAAAGAATGGATTAGACTTTGGAATTTTAATAATAACAATACATTTTTGACAATTTTCAAC
Source organism: Phalangium opilio (assembly GCF_054372755.1). Lineage (NCBI taxonomy): Eukaryota > Metazoa > Arthropoda > Arachnida > Opiliones > Phalangiidae > Phalangium > Phalangium opilio. Next base: position 2,344,762 of record NW_028324189.1, read on the forward strand.
TCTCGAAAGCTTGGAAAAATTTGACTAATGACCGAATTAAGTAAATTTTGGACGTCCTGGCCTCTTTTTTGCGCCAATATTTATTATTTCCGGTCCCGTTATCTTTGAGAGGGAGATTTCGTTAAGCCTAAATCGATTACGGGATAACAAGAAGCGGAAGAAAGCGCTCGAAGGGAAACTGTAATTTTTAATTAATTTTAACCCCTCTGAAAAAATAATGAGGAACAAACAACAGCCTGCTCGTTTTCTAATCCTGAGAAGCTTAAAAAACATCGCAAAATACATGTTAAATACCCTGCAGGTATGGCGGAAGCTAGTAGGACTTGTAATCGATTGGAAAAACCAACCTGCTGCAATGGAAATAAGTTTCCCGCCTTTTCTGGAAATCCCTAAACATGATGACCGTATGCCAAAGGGTAGTCATTTATTTCGCGCCTGTTTTTATACGCTCGAATAGCCTAAATTGGCCGTTGGGGGATTGACATATAGGCTTATACCGCCCGTGACTACAGCCAACTTGTCAGAATAAGAAATGTTTCTGCCATAACCAAGTTTTTTATCTTTTTTCTTAAGCGGCACGCGCCGTAAGTTCTAACTCGCTCTTATAAAGGTATTATGGAATGTATGATGATAATTTGAACTTAGGCTTAGGTCTTAAGGTTCAAGGAAAGGGTTCGCATTCCCTTTAAGATGATTCCCGGGAAAGAAATTAAATTCTTTATACTCGATAAGACGAGGGTAAAAAAAGTGTTGGTAAGAGATGGCTAATGTTCTGGTGATTAAATAGCTAGCACGCCTGTCAGAAACAGCTAGAAAAAGATGTTCTTTTTTGGTTTTGGGGTTACGTCGAAGAAAGAGGGGGAGGGGTAAGAATGACATTAAAGGATAAAGATAAAGAAAAATGGTTGGTCGTATTGTTTTTCAAAATGACAATAAATTCGCGCCCTTCGCAGGAAATTCAAACGGTGTGATGACGGATCTAAATTTATCTATAATTACCATTGATTTTTAATTTTATGACGTATCCAACCCCTATTTCCAATCACGTAATATTAAAAATTACTAATGGAGGTTTTGCAATTAGCTAAGGTCTCTCAAGGCCGTTACTATAGACAGACAGACAGACATAGATTAGGCTTACTTATAATACCAGAACGGGTGAACGCTTTTTATCTAAGTAAAATTAATTTTAATTCAATCCTTACCTTTACAATTTTTCGTACTTTGCTTTTATTATAGCATTAATCTTCACCAAGGCTTAACGTAACTAAAAACCATACGTACGTCGTTGGCGGGAAACATTTTTTCCCGCCAAAAAAGTAATGGAAACCCGTGTAATTAACCGCGGTCCGCGGGCACTCGACACCGGGATATTTTTTTCAAAAAAAGAGTTAATGCGTTTCCTCGATAAATTTAGAAAGCGTGAAAAATCTTTTTCCATCGAAACTTTTTCAAAAAATTAAAACTTTTAAAGATAGAAAAATGAATATGCCCCGAAAGGAAACATTTATTTGAACTTCTCACGCTCAGAGAGAATCCTAGCTGCTTAAGCCTTACAACAAATATTAACTATCACAAAATACGAAAGAGTTAAGTCAAACATGACAGTTTTTAAAACCAAAGTTTTGAGTAAATGCGACTTCATTTCTATACGTGGTTTTCACTAAAGGTGGTTTTGCAGTTTCCAAAAATGTTGCTAGAGACAGTAAACTAAGGTTAGCAGTTCAGTTCAGTACTTGAGTAACAAAGGGTATAACAATACTTCACTAATTATAACTGTTAAAACTGGGGGTACTGAAAAGTATATAATATAAATTTAGGCTAAACGTTTGCGAGCCTGATATAAATATAGCAAAAATGATATCAAAAGTTCATACATAAAAACGAAAAGTATACTTCTGTGAAGCTTGCACGAGTCGTGTAGTATGAGAACCCTCCTTGACCTCTCAGAATAGCTTGACGCCCTAAGCACAGGGAACATGCGTGAATATACTCAATATAATAGAAGATGCTAGTTATTATCTAGTATCAAGAATTAACGTTTGAATCGGCACCATAGAGAAATAATTTCTATAAACCTTTGACCTCAAAGAAGCTCTACCCTGATTGGTTGGGTAGTGTAGAGGTATAGAGGAGGGTGGTTTGCTTCTCATTTTACATTTCGCCTACATCCAAAGGCGGCGGGAACTGTTAACGAAGTATACTTTTTGGTTACTTTATCTATGAGTGTTTGATTATATCTATTGTAATAGAACTTTCATGAAAAAAATGGACCTTATAGTTTTTCTATTTTCTTTCTAGAAAAACATATTACATCAATTTTAAGGCAGCAGACAGATTGGGCGGTTCCCACTAACGTTTTGTCTAGAGTTGAATAATTTTCCATTCATTTAATTGCTTTCACCATAAGTCAAATGATTACATTCCTAAGTATGTTTATATAAGTTTAAAATTATTCCTAAAACTTATTTAAGCTCAAAACTTATTATTATTTTAAGCTCATATTGATGAAAACTCAAATATTTTAGTATCGTTGGATACTTGATTGAATATTATTTGCATATGCTTTCGGTAAATGTACGATAAAAAAGGTTACACACGTATATAGTATATGGCAACGTTTTTAATTAATCAAATTTAACCCGAGGTCAGATAGCCGAAAGGAGTGTACTCCCTTTGGTCAGTAGACAATAAATAAGTTTATAAGATATCTTTATAACATAAGTATGACACTTCCTATACTTCGTAATGCTAGAGACTTATAACTAGAGCTAGTTCTAGCAGAACGACAAGCGCGAATTGAAGTCCTACACTCGGTGGTTAATTTTGCAGGACTTCCATCTAGGTCCTATTTAGTCTGAACTTACTAAGCCTTTGACAGCGCCTCACCATGCCTCGCTTTAACTCGAATCTATGACCTACCTCATTCACTTCATGACAAGCTCCAGTTTGTAACCAGTGACAAACTTATGGCCAACATATCTTACGAACTTATGACAATATTTAGAGGAATTTATGTTTCTAAACTTTGTCCTAAATACGGTATTAATTATCCATCTATTTATTTTATTTATTATTGTTGGGCAAAAATAAATAAATAGTGGTTTCCCTTTAAAAATCCCTATCTCGGTTATAGTATCAAAAATATCTCGGATGTCCCTATAGGGACCGCTTATATAGATAGCTACGTGACTGGGACATGAAGGCGGCGGTCTTTTTGTCCAGTACTTGTTAGCAAAGAAAATAGTTATGGAATAGAAGTTATAGTCGATTTCGGGGCTAAAAAAGCTAGGGTATTAAGAGACAGCCGGAAGCTAAATGAGACTCAAAACCTTCTATTCCATATACAATTTTCTCTGTTGTTAGATGTTTGAAATACCAACTGCAATATTTCCAATTTATCTTCACCTTTTGAGCCAAATATTATTTCTTTTTATTTCATATCCTATAGGTTAATGCTACCCACGAATTTTCACATAAAAGTAAAATTTTTTCTCGCTGTCTCAAGTGGAATTTTGAAATTCGTATGGTTTTACTCCCCAGTGATGGGGGGGGGGTGTTTTTAATTAAGGGGAAACTTCTTAATTACTTGGAAGCTGTATTAAATTTGAGGGTTCCCATGAGAGACATTTTTCAGTCATTTTAGAGCAATGACTTCCTGGAATTCTTGTTAACACCCACCTTAAACTTATTCTAAAAACTAACTTATAATCGGATTAATCAAAATAATTCAAATTCTCAAAAGGGAGAATGAAATGATTGTCTATGGGACTTTTTGAAACCGATCCAAGTTTTACGTTATTACGATAACTTGTTATATTTTATAGATTCTACGCCGTTATGTACCCTCTAAGTTCACGAGTGACCAAATCACGTGGTCCTTATATCATGGTTGGAATTTGGATTGTGGCTATCGCTCTCTCGAGCGTCCAGTTATTTCAAGGTGAAGCCGTAGCTATCGACTTCAATGGTCAACAGTATTACGATTGCATGGAGGTTTGGGATGAAACCGAAGGGAAAGTAAGTGTAATTAAGTGTAATGCCAATATAAGTCAACTGTACGCTTTGACCTTTCACCTATATTTTTCCCTCTTGGAAGATTTATACTATGGTCATTTTTCTGGTGACCTTTTTACTACCCATGTTGATCTTGGTTTTCACGTATTCCGCTATTGGATGTCGACTCTTTAGACACTCAGCTCCGGGAAACAAAGACGAAACGAGAGATAATAATCAAATCGTAGCCAAAATGAAGGTCAGTTATTAATTACGCGTGTTATTAGGTTTAATTAGTTATTAAACGAGGGATTTATGTTTAATGAAACACCCAACTATCTTTGGAATAGGAGAAGTGGGCTTCCCTGTAGGGGTGTCTTTTAAGGTTTGAAATGAAGCTATCTTTCGCTATTTTGTTGAATTACTCGAGCCCTGATTGTTGTAACCCCAAGTATTTAGTATCATTGGAAAGGGGGAGAAGTAGGGCTATGACATATACTCAAAGGGTTTCACTGTATCTCTTGTAATATCGAAAATTATTGTATTCTTTCAGATCGTGAAGATGTTGGCAGTTGTGGTCATTTTGTTCGCCTTCTGTTGGCTACCCATTCAAATCTTCAGTCTGTTGATCTATTTTAACCCCGAATTCGTGACAGCGTCATCCAATAGCGAATATTACACCTACGTAGCGGCCTTTCTTATTTGTCATTGGCTGTCTATGGCCAACAGTTTCGTCAACCCATTAATCTACTGTTTCATGAGCGACAATTTTCGAGTAAGCCATCCCAATACTCGAGAAAATCGTATAGAGAAGTTAGTTCTTTTATAAGTAACAAAACAACAATAAGTATGAAAATTACTCAATGCGAGGTATGTTCAGGGCCGTGGAGAGAGTGCCTGGGCCCCGTCAAAATGGAACCCTGTTCCTTTAGAAAATACGGGTCCCGGTGAAATAGACCGAATTGTCTCCCCTCGCGACGGCCTTTGGTGTGTTTCAGTCTTTTCGAGTAAAACACATTCTATAGAGATAGAGTCAAAACTATAGCTTTTCATCCTATTTTCACTTAAAACCTCTATCAACGGAGGAACGAACGAACTTTCCTTAAGGAATTTAGCGTTACGGGAAGCAACGGGGGAAATGACATACTTCTATTGATTGTTAATACTTACGGAACTTCTTTAAACGTTTCTTTTTGTCAGATGGAACTGAAACTATTCGGCCACAAATGGATTTTCGGAAGATCCAAGTTGTATCGACGCAATTATACTTTTCGTTCGACAATCTTTCAATCGACGAGTTGCAGTCCTGGAAATTCCGTTAAACAACAGAATCAAAGTATCAAACAACTCAACAATAACAAGTTGGAAATGTCTTTATTAAGGGCGTGACCTCCGAAACGTATTATATCTCAATACCAAAAATATGTACCAAATATTTAATTATGTAAAATAAAATAAAAAAAAATTGCGTCTTTAAGCGTTTGTGTTTTTATTTTATTTAATGTCCGATCAAGAATCTTGCTCTTTTAGGGAAGTACGGAGTAAGTGAAAAAACATTAAATAGATATAGGAAATAAGTACATCCAACATTTTATCCTCATCCTATGAAATGATGTGGTCAGAGAAAATCCTCGAATGTATAAAATGTAATGTTTCAAAATAAAACTTGCGTGAATAAGTCTGTGTTATAAAATCATTTTTATTTATAAGCTTACCAGGGACCCACTATAATAGAGCGATCTCTAAAGTCTTGGTGTGACGTCACCCATGCTATTTGTCTAAAGAACCAAAAAAAGGGACCAAAAATGGCCGCCCTTTGCAAAGCTAAGCCCAAGGTACTGACGAAACAACTGAGATTGCTCTATTAATTGTTTACAAAGCTAATTATTAATATTTCACAATTTAAGAAAGGATCAGATCTTAATATAGAAGGGTTTTGTTTTTATTATTACTTTAGTTAGAAAAAAAGTTACAAACACTTCTGTGTGTAATAAAGCACTCAAATTGTTTACAAATTTATGAAAGGTTTAAGCAACATTTGCCGCTAGGGGCGCTGCATGCGTAGTTACGTATTTACTGACATCTAAATGACATGCAATAAAGCTCTCAAATTCTTCACAAATTTATGAACTGATTAATCAACATTTGCCGCTAGGGGCGCTGCATACGTAGTTACGTATTTACTGACATCTAAATGACAATGTCACAGTTGGTAAATTGAACCTTAACTGCATATCAGGTCACGTGACATAACGTCATATCCGGTGACGTGACGTGACGTCGTATCCGGTGACGTGACGTGACGTGACGTCGTATCCGGTGACGTGACATGACGTCCTATCCGGTGACGTAGCATGACGTCATATCCGGTGACGTGACATGACGTCATATCCGGTGACGTAGCATGACGTCATATCCGGTGACGTAGCATGACGTCATATCCGGTGACGTGCCATGACGTCATATCCGGTGACGTGCCATGACGTCATATCCGGTGACGTAGCATGACGTCATAGAGGTAATTTACTTGTGACGTCACGACAGATGTTTATTATAATAATTATTTCATTCATTTAGGCCTAGCATTAATTCTTTTAGGCCTAGCGTTAATTCTTTTAGGCCTAGCGTTCATTCATTTAGGCCTAGCAGTGTTCAGCTATTTGAATTTCGTGCCTGTGATATGGCGCGTCCGAGTCCGCCCATAGGAGCTTTTAGCGCCCCCCGACGTTAAAATTTACTTCTTGGTTGGAAGTAAGAACGGAGCTCATTCTTTCTTTGCTTGGAAGCCGTCGAGGAGGTCGCTTGGAAAAACTTGTCCCGCTCAGCTGGTTCGATCGTGATCCCGGCTTTAGAGGTCGATTCTTGATAATTCCGCCATTTCGTTGATCGTTTTTGCTGAGGACGCAAGCTGAATTCGAAGCTCTTCAACTCTCTTCGCGGCCATTACTTGACCTCCTCGTAATTCAACAGTCCGTAAGCGTAAACTTTACAATAATCCGAAATCATCCAGCTTCCCTTAAATTATTTCTTTTATTTCGAGTATTTAAATCAATTAGGCAGTGTTAAATGTTAGTGAATTATATTTATTTATTGAAAATTAAGTACCATAAATAAAATTTTACAACGAGATGTTGGACAAGAGAGAATCCCTTAATAATTAGTTTATAATAAGCTATTAAACGGGGTACGTAATTAATTTAGAGATGACGCGACAGATTTTCGGAAATCAGGTCCCGCCGAGAGAACTTTAGGACACGAGGACTGTTGCACTAAGCCTTGTCCGATTGAAACTGTATTATTTACGTGGTCTGTCTGTGGGAATAGTTTTAAAATAAATAAATGGCAGGGAACGCAATTAATTTAGAGATAATATGACAGATTTTCGAAAATCAAGTCCCGCCGAGATAATTTTATAGCACGAGGTAACCTGAGCTAAGCCTTGTCCTATTTAACTCAGTTTTTATTTATGGATTGTTTAAAATAACTAAAAGGCAGGATTTTCTAAGATACTTTTCTTTACAATTATGGGAAATAATTAGTTGGCCGGAGTATTTATTCAATTCAGGGTGGGAATCCTGATAGACTAGCCTATCTTTAATTTAATTACCCATTTAAACTAAGTTTTTCTTTACAATTATGGGAAATAATTAGATAGCCAGGGTATTTATTTAATTCAGGGTGGGAATCCCGGAAGTTGAGCCTTTCTTTAATTTAATTACCCATTTAAACTAAGTTTTTCTTTACAATTATGGGAAATAATTAGTTAGCCAGAGTCTATCTTTAATTCGGCGTAGCAATTAGTTGGTGGTAGTTTGTCTTTCTCTAAATTTGGTAGCCAGTTTTTTAATTAAGCAGACGTTTTCCTTAAAATATTTAAATCTAAGATTATTTTGTGTTTGACCCAAAAGTAGGCAATAGCTTAAGATGTGTTATTAATGTTTTAATTTATAGATCCGGCTGAGATTCTTGGATTTTGCTGTCGCTGGTCATTCCGAGACGTAACCTTCCCGATGACCTCCTGATATTCTTGGATTTTGCTGTCGCTGGTCATTCCGAGACGTAACCTTCCCGATGACCTCCTGATATTCTTGGATTTTTCTGTCGCTGGTCATTTCGAGACTTATCCTTCCAGATGAACTTAGTTGGATTTACGTTACACATGTCTTCTTCTGGACTTGCTATCTCTCTCAGCGCCGGACCTAAAGATACGAAGAAAATCGTCAAACCTAGAAGAGACCAAATACATCTTTTTTACTTGCAAATTTTACATGCAATTACTTAACTTAATTTTTTGCTTGCAAATTTTATCTGTAACTACTTAATTTTTTTTTTACGTTCAAACTTTAATTTACTGAACTCTTTAACAATTTTTTTGTTCGAAATTTTTGTAAACACTTAGGTTTCTTTGTTTTTTATTGAATAAATTTTGCCTTAAACCTCGTTCTTTCTTTTATTTCAATACTTTCGATACTAGGCTTGGTTTCGATTTTTTTTAATCGGGACTTAGGGGGGTTTTTTTGACCCTTTTTTAGTCCCTTTTAAGCTAAATAATTAAAAAACAATGAACAAAAACGATAAAAAAAAAAATTTTTTTTTCCAAAAAAAAATTTTTTTATTAAAAATAAAAAAAAATATAAAAAAAGTCAAAAAAACTACCCTAAGTGTTTTTCTTATGTCTTTGTACCTTCCATAGTAACGAAACTTTAAATTTAAACTTAAGCTACCACCCCCAAAGTAAGCCTTGCGAGCCCAATTTAAATTTAACAAGCCCCTGTTCAACTCGGGAATCATTAAATTTAAACTAAGGCCCGCTGTGGAGCCCCCAAAACCAGGAAACTTCGTCCTTAGCATGGGATTTCCAATGAATGTCCACTTGAAGAATGTTGTCGCATCATGTCCACAAGAATGTTGTCGCATCATGTCCACAAGAATGTTGTCGCATCATGTCCACAAGAATGTTGTCGCATCATGTCCACAAGAATGTTGTCGCATCATGTCCACAAGAATGTTGTCGCACCATGTCCACAAGAATGTTGTCGCATCATGTCCACAAGAATGTTGTCGCACTGCATAAGATAAATTGTTATTATTTGGGAAACATGGTACATGCATAACTTCAAATTACACACCTTAATATGAAAGTCGACTTGACTGTTCTTGCATGATGTAACGCAAAATGTTCCAGCTTTAGACAAATTATTATTTTGCAAAAAAGGCACATGCATAACTTTAAACTAAATAACTTAATAGGGGGAGAGATTTTGCTATGATAAAGGCAACCCTTGCCTTAAACTTCCTTAAAATACTAATTACTTTTAAAGGAGATGGCGTACGAGCGACCTTCTACATACAACATAATTTATTTAATTCCTGCAAAACCACCTCAATGAGCCACTCGACAAGCGCTGTCTCCTCTAAAAATAAATATAATTAAAACCCATTGCTTGATACCTTATTACTGGGAGTGGAAAGGGAATCTCATACATTGGCTTAAATCGCTTAAAATCTTGACTATTTTCATTATTTTTAAAAGAGAAATCGTATAATAACCAGTCTTCTACCAATAACATAAATAAAGAATTTATTGAGATCCTGCAAAACTTCCTCAAAGGACTGACGCTTTCCCTTCTAAAGATAAATAAAATAATCTAGTAATGTTCAAAGAAATAGTTAAATCTCTTTCAACTAAAGAAGCTTAAATTATTTCTGCGCGCTAACTGCCTAAATATTTCATGTGTCGCTTAAATGTTTTCCAAATGAGATCCCCTTTCAAAATGTGGTTCAGAATTAAGTATGAAATTGCGAAGGGGTTAATAACCTGATTGATACTGCTTGAATTATTATTAATAAGCCTGAATTATTATCAATTAGCTTGAATTATTATCAATTAGCTTGAATTATTATCAATTATTTTGAATTATTATCAATTAGTTTGAATTATTATCAATTAGCTTGAATTATTATCAATTAGCTTGAATTATTATCAATCAGCTTGAATTATTATCAATTAGCTTGAATTATTATCAATAAGCTTGAATTATTTCATGTGTTGCGTAAGTAGTTTTTCTAATAAGGTCTGAATTAAGAATGCATGTGCGCTATTTTGCAAAATAATAATTGCAAAGCTAAAATATTTACAGCATTCACCCATTTTGTACGTTAAGAGCATCGTCCCACTGGGGACCAAAAAGCATCTGGTCTAACATTCTAAAATAAAACTGATAAATAGCTAAAAAAAATATTGCGTTTCCCATTGAAAGGGTGACATGGGTTCATATATTAATGACACGATTACCAATCTGAAATACTGGGAGCCCTTTCGCAAAAATAATCTCAAAGTTCAAATATTTACGGCACTAACCAAAGAGAAAACTAGCTAAAGTGGGAAACTACCTATTCAATGTAACAAAATAATTCACTTATTATTCTAGGATTGTTTGTTAGTCGCAATAACAAGTGAACAATAAAGTTTGAAGAGACAAGCGGCAACCAACAGCAGTTGAAAAATTAAAAACAAAGAAAAATAAATGTCTCAGACATCAACTGGCAAAAAAGAAGTCTTAAATCGTTTGCCGTCTCTCATCATCCAAAATTATTCAATTATTAAAATGGCCAATAAACAGCACTTAACAAAACTATGCCGTAAAGATTAAAGTGAATTTTCAAACCGACTTCAAATGCTCAAAATCAAATAGCTTCCAAAACTATCGAGATAGTTGAATTAACTCATCCTAGGCCGAGGGGCTAGTCATTCGCCAAAAATTTGTACACCTGATTACTGATTTCTTAATTCTTATGTGAATTCCCATGATTATTGACCAAATTCCTTGATTTCTGTGATTACTATTATTTACGGTGATTTCCATAATCTTTACACTGATTTCCCGCAATTTACTTGTGATTTCTGTTTGAATTCGAATGAATTCCGGTGATTTTTTTGGTAAATGCCGTGATTACCACTGGATTATTTCTATTTCAACTGATTATGATTTTATTTTGGATTTTCGAATTCCTCGATGCGTGATTATTTCAAGGAAAGTGTGATTACCGAGGTGATCACAAAAGATTACTAGTAAATCATGTGATGATTTCTGATTTTCTTAACATTTCGTGTGACTTCCAGTGATTATCGGAGATTTTGATTACCCACAAGAATGATTTTGATTAATGATGATTTTCTAAGAATTCTAGAAATCAAGTAATCGAATTCTGCGGTTTTGTACATTTGATTATTCAAGTGACTAACCCCTCGTCCTAGGCTTACCCACACGTGGCCCACCTAAGCCTTGGTCGTGATTAAAAAACCTATTTTCATACAGTTAACCATAAATTTTTCGAATTTCAACGCTCTATTTTCATTCAGTTACAATAAAACTTGGGTATTTAATCTAAATTAACCCTTAATATATAAATAAAATATTTACCAGGAAAGATCTCTTTAGCTCCGTACAAAAACATGCAGCCGTCCCAACGTAGCTCCGTACGATCGCAAGCATAGACCGCTAGATGGCGCTGCTCAAAAAAAAAATTTAACAAGCTACAAAATAAGGAACCTTTTTTGAAATTGAAAAGGAACGTGGATTTGGTGAATTATTCAGGTTTTAATTAAAATTTATAATTGTATTATAAGTAGAAAATTCCTAATACGCACTTTTACATGGGAAAAATATGGTTTCGAGGGGCTTCTAAATCGCGTGCAGCCAGCGTGCGTGATTGAGTGGGCTGTGATCAACTTGAGAGCGAAGAGGGATTGAGGGAAAGAGAAAGAGACAGGGGCAGATAGAAACGTGCTTTATAAAATCCGCTGAAAAAGAGAAAATTAGATCCTAATTATTATTTATAAGTTAATTTTGGCTTTAATTAGCTTCAGTTAAATTCCATTCAGTCGTAAATAATGTCGGAAGATTTGGATTTATGTCTGGAAGTCGCTATCAGGCTGGCAAAAGAAGCCGGAAAAGTACCGTGATGGTGGTACTCTTTTATAATTTAATTACAATTAACCCCTTTTTCTCGACTTTAGATAATTAAAAATGCGATTGTTCAGAGTAAAATAATCGAAACTAAATCAAGCGCCGTTGATTTGGTCACGGAAACTGACAAAGAAGTTGAAAAATTTCTTTTTTCTGGATTCGCTAAAGAATTTCCCCATCACAAGTTAATTGGCTTTTAAATTAAAATTGATTAATCCTAGTTAAATTAAATTTCAAGCTTATTATCGCTTTATTTTTTTTTAAACACAGGTTTATAGGAGAGGAAAGTACCGCTGTGGGAAGTAAAATCGAATTAACCGATGATCCAACATGGATCATCGATCCCGTTGATGGTACGATGAATTTTGTCCACACGTTTCCATTTGTGGCCGTTTCCATTGGTTTAACCGTAAACAAAGAGGTAATTTCGAATTAAAATGGCTATTTTATGATAAACCCGACCCTGAAAACGTATTAATTCCGTTTTAGATTGTAGTTGGAGTCATTTATAACCCACTTATCGATAAACTTTACTCCGCTAAAAAAGGTTCGGGCGCCTATTTAAATGGTGAAAAAATTAAAGTGTCATCAACTACGGGTAAGTAATTTTGATATAATGAATTTTATTTCGTAATTAACGCATTTTTTTCAATTAGATTTGTCAAAATCTCTGATTATCATGGAGGTTGGCAGTTCGAGGGACCCAGAAAGGGTTAATAATGTAATTACAAACCTAACAACATCTGTCAAAGTTGGTCACGGGTAAATCAGGTTAAATTAAATTACCTTTAAGTTTAACGATAATTAATTATGGTTACAACACGTTTAGGGTTCGTTCTTTAGGTTCAGCAGCCATGAACATGGCCAGCATCGCTGCGGGAAATGCTGAAATTTACTTTGAATATGGCGTTCATTGTTGGGATATGGCTGCAGGAGCCATAATTATCGAAGAAGCGGGTGGAGTTGTCATTGATCCCGAAGGTAAATCCTAATTAATTAAATTAAACCAAATCTTAAGTTAAATTAATTAATTAATTAATTAATTATTACAGGTGGAAAATTTGATCTCATGTCAAGACGAGGTTTATGCGCCACTTGTATGCCGTTAGCGCTGGAAATGAGCAAAATGTTGAATCATATTCAATTAGAACGCGATTAATTAATTAATTAATTAAAATGATTATATTAACGCGGTTAATTGTAATTAATCGAACTAAGTCAGATAGTAAATTATATTTTATTAAAGTCTTATTGTAATTAATTAACACCTGTACTTCTTTAGTTAGTATAAATAAAATAAAATTTTAAATGTTTAATTAAAGTTTGGTGACTTCACTGTGATAACCATCAAAGGGTGTTTTGACCAAATACGTATTTAACCATCCTTTTCCCTTAACGAATGTTTCGCCTCGACTCTCGCAAATGTATGGAGAATTAGCGGTGTTACTTAATATCTCCGCTACTTCTTTAGTAATCTAAAGTATTATAACTTTAAGCCTGAAAAGGATAAAGAAATTAATTTGGTTAAATTTACCTGAATTCTTCCAATTATTCCTGTACTGTCCATTCGACTGGCCAGATTGACCGTATCTCCCCATATATCGTATTGAGGTTTTCCTTGACCAACAACACCAGCTACAATGGATCCCGTCGCCACTCCTACAAACAAATAATCAAATACATTTCATTAATAACGCCAAATCTCTTTTGAAGTAGAAATCTAAGTACCGATCCGTAGATGAAAATCCTGTTGAGTATCGCGATTAAGTTGCGTTAATTTTTCCATCATAGCTGTTGCAAATTTTATTAAATTAATTACGTTCCATTCAGGATCTTCTTCTTCAAAACTCTAATTGTACAAAAAAATTTATTATAATCGCCTTGAAAGGTTTAGTTTCATTTATAGACACTTCCATTATCATTTTTTAAAAATAATCTAGAGTTAAGCCTTGTCACACGCATCGAGAATATAGTTAATTAATAATTACCTCTCGAGAACCACGTCCAGGTTGTAAACCAGCAGCCGCCATGTAAGTACTTCCGATAGTTTTAATCTTCTCAATTTTCGAAAAAGATGGGACGTAAAGTAACTATAATTATTCAAAAAGGAAATAATTATTAATTAGCCTTATTCCTGATCAGCGCCACCTACCCATAGCGGCGACTTTGAGAACTACTGTAATATGCAAGCCAATCAGATGTCGCTAAAATCTGGTGACGTCACTGACGGGCACTCTCAGGGTCTTACCAAAAATGACGTCACCAGATTTTAGCGACATCTGGTTGGCTTGCATATTACAGTAGTTCTCAAAGTCGCCGCTATGGGTAGGTGGCGCTGATCAGGAATAAGGCTAATTCCTCCCGATAATTAATTATAATTTACCTCATCAAAATCGCAGATTATTTCGTTCAAAACTTGTAAACATCTTCTGCCTTCTTCATTCATATCGGTTTCGCTGTAAAACTCGGAGAATTCGGGAATTGAGGCGAACATGACGGCGACTTGCGCGTATTCTTCGTAATAAAGTTCGTCCGATTTCGCTTCATCCGTTAAATAAATATTGGCAATGTGTTCCGGTAAAATATTGGTCAAAAGCATACGATTGACCAACCCCATCGTTTGTGCCTCTTCCTTCTCCTCCCATAATTTGTGCTTCCAAATAAAATCCAAACGACAAACGTATTCGATCTAGGGGAAAAAAAAAAAGAATAAATAATTTCTGGCGGCCATCTTGGTGGTATAAGTAAAAAAAAAAAAATATTACCTGTCGATCGAGCATATGCAAGAAAATGGCTAAGATAATCAGGTAATAGCAATGTCCGATTGCGGGTCCGTGATCGTATCTTTCCCAGTCGGTAAAATACTCTTTACCGTTATCAAAAACGTCCCGCTCAAATTTAAGGATGACTGTACTAAATAAAATAGTTCCCAACAAATGTACGAATAATTTCAACATAAAATGGATCTTCAAAAAGACCGAGGTCGTCGTCATGGCCAATGCGGCGTTGAAAGTATAGTACTAAGAATTATTTTTAAATAAGATAAGAATTACCCAAATTAATTAGTTCAATTCCAAATTAATATTAATTACCCAAGGACTGTAATAAACTACGTATTCCATTTCGGTAACGTTTTTGTCCTCGGTGTTGTTGTAACAAGTGAAATTTTTAAGGCAGGTTTTAAAATCTAAATTTTCCTGATGCAAAAAAATATTAATTAATTAAAATTAAACAAATGAATTAACTACTTAATTAATTAAATAATCTTACAACTCCGGCCATGGCGATTGCCAACATCAAAACAGAAGTAAAAAACCAAATAACGATTCTTAATGAAAGTCGATTCGTTATAAAATGAGCGATTCTCGTTATAAACATCTCCGAATAATGTCGAGGTCGACTATCAGTTCGTTTCATCTAAAAATATTTTAATTAAATTAGTTTTTAATATTAAATTAAATTAATGAACTTACTCGATGTTTTAGCCATAAATAACCGGACCAAGTGGCGAAATTTCCAAAAACGATGATGGCAAACGTAATTGGGTAACCAGTATAAGACGACCACGCGTTCCAGTCCATTACAAGGCAATGTATGACGAATGTTCCGCAGAAAAGAATTAAAATACATAGAAGGTAATATTTGAACAAAGGATCCGGTTGTTTCCGATATTTCTTACTCAATGACGGAGTTAAAAACGTTAGAAAGAACGGTTCGATATCTTCTGGTTTACACCATTGACTATAGTAATTATAATAATTCGATAATTAATTAATCACTAATTACATATAATCCACCTTACTCTTTTTTGCTAAGAGCCATGACTTCAATCGCTTTCTCCATATCGGCGTTAACGTTACTTATCATGGTTCGGAACTGAGAAATGCTGTTTTTATTGTTAATTACATAATTAAGTTTTATTGGAGTCTAGGATTTTATAATTACCTGTAATCTAAGACGAATCTTTTGCGAGAAGTAATTCCGTCATTGACGGGAGCTAGCGAGACTTTCTTGGCTTTATTTTGAAGGCGAGTAATGGGGGCAGGAACGGCTAACGAACCACGTTTAACCGAACCAATTATTTTCACGTAACCTTCGTGGAATTCAAAAACGGCCGTAGATTCCCGTCTCACAAACTACAATTACGAATATTTAAGGAAAATTAGGCTTAGCGAGAGTTTAGACCAAAGTAGGCTTAGCGAGAATTTTAGACCAAAGTAGGCTTAGCGAGAGTTTTAGACCAAAGTAGGCTTAGTGACAGTTAGACCAAAGTAGGCTTAGCGAGAGTTTTAGACCAAAGTAGGCTTAGCGACAGTTAGACCAAAGTAGGCTTAGCGACAGTTAGACCAAAGTAGGCTTAGCGAGAGTTTTAGACCAAAGTAGGCTTAGCGACAGTTAGACCAAAGTAGGCTTAGCGACAGTTAGACCAAAGTAGGCTTAGCGACAGTTAGACCAAAGTAGGCTTAGCGAGAGTTTGAGAACAAACTATCCATAACTTACAGTAGGACTTATGAAGTATGTACATCGAACAGTGGAATTTATTATGAAAGTGTCTGACTTATGAGCATCTGATTTCTCTATTTGATATTTTTGTTTCAAATGTGCGTAAGTTACGTCGGTAATATGAACGTGTCTGTTGACAAAAATAACGTTATAAAAAAGGCCGATAAAACCTTATAAAAATCATATTTTACCCGGATTTTCCGCATTGTTCCATATGACTGGCAATAAGAGCGTCTTTTGAATAAATATCGTATTGCCATTTGCGACTTCCAATAAGACCACACATGATTCTTCCAGTATGAATTCCGATTCTCATGTCAACGGGAACAGCTCTCTCTTCTCGGACAGTCGCGATGATTTCGATCATATCCAAACCCATTTGGACGGTATTATCAGAATGGTTTGGATCGGGATTGGGAACACCAGAAACGCAATAATAGCAATCGCCTAACAATTTTACCCTCAAACATTTGTTTTTCTTTGAAAGAAATGGACTTTTGTTAATTTTTAAGCGCCGCGCGAGCAATTACTTAGTTTTTAATCGAACCTCTGCCTTTTCGTCGAATCTAGCAAACAACTCGTTAAGAGTTTCGACCAACTCTCTGGCATCTAATCTGGCCGCTAACTTCATGGAATTGACAATATCGGCGTATAAGATACTGACGTTTTTATGTTCTCCGATGTAAAGTTCGTTAAAAGGTCGACGTTGAAAGGGTCTCCGATCGATTCGAAGGATGACGTTTCGAATATCGTTTTTCACTTGTTCCGCCAAATAATCGGGAAGGACACTTTTAAGAAGGCTTTCTTCTTGCTGTTTCTCAAACTGCAACTTAATTTTCGACTCGAGACATTCGCGACGATCTAAAAACGCTCGTCTGTTCATCATTTCCATAATGAAACGAATGTAAAATCCGACACTCGCTCCAGCAACGTAAAAAACGCCTTCAGCCGCAATCTACGTTGAAACAGAAATGTTAACTCAAGTTTTTGATCGTGGCCCGATGACGTACCTGCTTCGCGTCCATTTTACTAGTCAGGGCGGTCAAAATCAACTCCAATAATATGACTGCGGCGCCTGACAGGCAACAAATGTATCGTTTCGGATAAGGCAACATTATAAAATTAACTAAAACAACGTAGTACGTTGGTCTAACTCCGTCTTTGCCAGTTATTAGAGCCGAACCGTGAGTTTGAGTACACATTGTCAATAAAACCACGAAAGAAACTAAAGTCCGTGAGAGATCCGATCGAAACCAATGTTCCTTATGAGCGACCGACAAAATTATAACGTATACCATAAAAGAAAATGAACATAAAATTATAGGAATTTTGCCTCTTTCAATGTTTTCCTGTTAAATTAAATTAAATTAAATAAATTAATTAAATTTTAATTATATTCAACGTGATTTAAAGTTAATTACTTTAGCTAGGACTAAGTTGGTGATGCCCATACTTAAACTAAGAAGTAAATTAATTAACAAGACTAAAACAAGTAATGAATGTTGCAATCGAGCTTGGTATTTGTGAAATAAATGTTCGGCTTTTTTAATCTCGAATTGATTCTGAAATACGTGTAAAAATAAAATAATAACCTCGATAATTACTTGGTTAATTAATTAAATTTGCGTAAATTACTTTTAAATGTCCCCAAGACCAACTAAAATCGTCTCCTTCACGAAAAGCTTCCGTTAACATAAGAGAAACTTGGCTTCCGTGACGTAATGACGTCATACTGTTACGAATCAGCATTTCCATGGCGTTCATCTTGCCCTTTTATTAATGGGTCAGCTTATAAGCTGACTTAATTTAAAGTTAATTAAATTAAATTAAATTAAGTTAATTCAGATCTTTTCTCAACATTTTTTTTAATTTAATTTAAAAGTCAATAAACAAAACAACTTCCCGAAAAAAAAAAATTTCCATTTCTAAAAAAGTCGCACGCAGAACAATTTTTATTAAAAACTTAACTTTAATCGAAATTAAATTATTGATGAGCTACAAAAATGAATGTAAAATACTTAACCAAGCTTAGTTTTTACGATAAAGTCATTTTCATTTTCATTATTGTAATAAACTTGATTTCCAAACTGAATTATGGTATCTTATCTCGAAAAATACAATTGTAGATTTTTATAATCTGTTTTTGCGCCACCGCTTGTACTCGACTCGAAAATTATAAAGAAACACTACAGGTAAAGATAAGATAATTGCGGTAGGGCTCTTTTAATTTTAGGTAGAGTATTCTAATGACAATGTTTCGCCAGATATTAACTCTTTTTTGGACATTAAAAGTTCGTTCCACGTCCATGATAACGGTAAAGCGGATTCCGACCAAAATAGTTGAATTTTCTTTAAGAAAAATAATTAAAATTAGTTAAGTTTAAAATTATTTACAACAGGGTTCGTACAAAATTTTCGGAATGAAATTCCCTGACTTTTCCAGGTTTTCCCTGACTAAATTCCATAAATTTCCCTGACCCATTTGCAATAACGTACATGGCCAACATATATGAAAACCAATCTAAATTCACTCGAATCATTTTTACACGAGTTCTTGTTATAAAAATTAGCCAATTAATTCGGTTAAATTTAACTTATGTTAATCATAAATAACCGGAGCGAGCGAAGCGAGCTCCGCCAATTTTTGGCTCTGGTCAAATCTCAGACAACACATTTTCTGATCACCCTGATATTTTTGTCCAGACTTCAAATTTCCCTCCAATATATTTTTCCCTGACATTTCCCTGACTTTTTAGGTCCATTTTAAATTTCCCTGACTTTTCCCTGACCTTTTAGGCCCAATTTCAATTTCCCTGACTTTTCCAGGTTTTCCAGGTCGTGTACGAACCCTGTACAAGTATTATCGGTTACAATCTTGGAAGGAATAAAAATAATTCGACCAAACTGATTTTTTCCATCAGATTTTGGTCCTTTTCTAAGATTGGTCTTCGAATCAATTATATTAACCTGAGCATTAGGGACGTTATTTTTATTGGTTAATTTTTCGTGATCTGTTAACCAATCGACCGATTTTCCAACACTCCATGACTAAATAAATAATATTTAGTTTAATTATTAAAATCTATAAAATGCAAAATATCTATACTTACCTTCTTAAAATAAATTATGGTTTCCGTTTTCTTGGCCTCCTTGGGTAGACGAACCTCAAAGAAGACTTTATCGTTTTCCAGGGTTGAGGGTGGTCCTACCGCCTTCATTTTCATCTTCATAAGTTTGACATTCATGGCGATATCCTTTGATTTCTTTCTTGGTGGTTTGACAGGTGGTATCGACAAGGGTTGAGGGACTGGTTCTTTAACTATATTTTTTTTTTCCGCTTGTCGTTTCAATTCGGATTCTTCGGGTGAAATATCATCTGGTTCGTGGTAATTACCACTTTCTAATTTCATCCTCATACGTTCAACTTTTGCCGCCATTTCCTCAGATTTTCGTCCCTGAGGTTTATCGCAAATAGGTGCGGAAGTTGCGGTATTACGTTTCTTAAACTCTGTTATAATTAATTGTATAGAATTACTTAGAATCAAGTGAATATAATATTCTTACCATTCAGGGCTTTGTCAATTTCTAATTGTTTCTCGAGAAATAAACTTTCTTCCATTTCTTCTTCACGTTGCAAACCCTCGCAGTAATGATCATCAGGGTGTCTATGTTCCAGGCAATAATTTTGCCCACATTTTGGGCATAAAACGGGGAAAATCTCGCCTTTAAAACAATTTTCGTATCGACATTCATTAAATAAAGGATTCTCTGTTTCTGGCGGTAACTCGAGAAGAATTGAATCTGGAACATCGCTACACGAATGACTTGAAGGGGTTCTATGTTCTAGGCTGACATACAATCCTTAATATTAGGTCCTAATTTATTAATAGCTTGAATTATTTTACCAAAATATTTTCCGGCAAAACTGACACTCAAATGGTAAGAAATCTGCAAAAACATCGGAAATAAAAGAAATAAGGTCAATGACCTCTAAAACACGTGGCCATGGTGCCGCAACCCGGGGCCGGTAAGTAAACACAAATAGACCGAGGCTTAAGGAAATGACAATTGACAGATAGACAATCACAACTGACATAAGCCTTGGCTGCCATTCAAAATATTGAAAATGAAATGTATACTTCTTACCTAGCTGATTACAGTCTTTTAAAAAACAGTGTGTACCTAAATGGGGTAATTCCGCCATTTTAATTAACTATTTAAGTTAATAAGTTAGAAAAACGAAGTAATGACAGACGACTCTCGATAACTCCACTCATAGCCCACTCGATCACGCAGCACAAAAGCATCAACAACTCAAGCTGCTCGCCATATTTAAAAAAACAATGAACGCATGGTTTTCATTATAATTCATTTATTGCGATGTAAAGTGCTTCTTTTTGAATGAACATACATGAAAACGAAAAATTAAACAAGTAGAACATGGGGGAAAACAATATGAAATTATAAAATTTACATTTTAAAAATCTGACGCAATAAAAATCTTAAGCCTAACTAGTAACTTTGTTTAGGCTTAAAAAACACATAGGAAAACAAAGGTATGAAACAAATACGTTTCAAAATGAATTGTTCCGCTTACCAACGTGGGTGGGACTAGATTAATTTTAATTAAATGTCAATTAGTTTAATTTGAAGGCTCCATTTATAAGTTGTTTGGCTTATTTGCACATTTATATATATATATACCTTATATATGTATATTATACAGTATAATATAGAGATATTCCAAATATATTTCTCGAGAAAAATCAGAAAAATCTAAACTTTGAGTCAAAGTTTTCTTTTTCCCAATGTGTATATATATATATATATTTCTTAATCTTAAAGTGACGTTTTAGCTAAGCCTAACTCTTCAGTGCATCTTCCCCATTAATAATTAATTGACTTTAACCGCGCCTAATTTTGATTCGTCCTTGTAAGGTGTGGAAATTCCCCAACCTAAGACTAGTCGATCAAACCCGGCTGTGAATAAATTAGCTCTTAATAAAGGTTGATCATCAATCCAAGCTACTGAGCAAACCATTCGTCTGTGACCCTACAATAACCCAATTTTTAAATAGTTTTAGTCATTACATTACCGAGTCTTAATTTTTCATCTTTTTTAGGCTTAGAGTATAAAATAAATATATTTACCTGTCTGTTACTTCTCGGAAGTCGACCCAGACGAACGCCATTCAAGTCATAAAGTCTAATTTGGCGATTGTCATGAGGAATAGCGATTATATGTTGATTAGAAACTGCTAACCTGTTAAAAAATGTTCATTTATTATTTAATTTTACTTTGCAAATGATTACTCTTTAGTAGACTACGTGATGATCGCTAAGCCTTGCCGACTACGTGATGATCGCTAAGCCCTGCCGACTACGTGACGATCGCTAAGCCTTGCCGACTACGTGACGATCGCTAAGCCTTGCCGACTACGTGATGATCGCTAAGCCTTGCCGACTACGTGATGATCGCTAAGCCTTGCCGACTACGTGATGATCGCTAAGCCTTGCCGACTACGTGATGATCGCTAAGCCTTGCCGACTACGTGATGATCGCTAAGCCTTGCCGACTACGTGATGATCGCTAAGCCTTGCCGACTACGTGATGATCGCTAAGCCTTGCCGACTACGTGATGATCGCTAAGCCTTGCCGACTACGTGATGATCGCTAAGCCTTGCCGACTACGTGATGATCGCTAAGCCTTGCCGACTACGTGATGATCGCTAAGCCTTGCCGACTACGTGATGATCGCTAAGCCTTGCCGACTACGTGATGATCGCTAAGCCTTGCCGACTACGTGATGATCGCTAAGCCTTGCCGACTACGTGATGATCGCTAAGCCTTGCCGACTACGTGATGATCGCTAAGCCTTGCCGACTACGTGATGATCGCTAAGCCTTGCCGACTACGTGATGATCGCTAAGCCTTGCCGACTACGTGATGATCGCTAAGCCTTGCCGACTACGTGATGATCGCTAAGCCTTGCCGACTACGTGATGATCGCTAAGCCTTGCCGACTACGTGATGATCGCTAAGCCTTGCCGGCTGCGTCGCGAATAAGGTTGATTAATTATAACGTTTTTTCTGACGTTCATAGTGTTTATGGGTGGTGAAAGGTCGAGACAAAGAGGAATATTTCGTCAAAGAGCGACGTTAGATAACTTACCGATTAACTGGTGAATCTAAACGAATAGTAGTTAATGGTGACCTCATGTTTTTAAGGTCCCAAACTTTAACTGTTCGATCATCACTCCCTGAAACCACTTTATCGCCACTCGTGAACGTTGCGGAAGTGACAGACCTATAAATAACAAGGGCAAAAATGATTTTGCAATACTGCGTGTGGTTTCCAATGTGCTCAAGTCTTTTCTATATACATGAATGTGTACAAGAAAACGGGTTCTGATAATCAAGTTGTACAAGTCTCGAAAATTTAAATAAGCGGATCTTTCCTTAACCAATATCATGATTGAACTATCCATGGAATCGCGTGCATCCAACGGCCCCACTAAATAACTAACAAACTAACTGGGTATCAACTCATAACTCCGTTGGTTATTTATAACATAACCACAAAAAAGAGTAAAAAACGATATTCAAGCTCTATTTCAAGGATAAAATTACTCAGTATGTCCTTGAAAAACGCTGACAGAATGAATAGCTTCTCTGAAATCCCATAAACGAAAGGTTGTATCCTTTGAAGAAGTAACCAAAAGTTTTTGGGAAGGATGAGCAGCAGCGTGCGTTAATTCTTGATCATGTCCAATCAACTGGCTGACTAATTCTCCATTGTGAACGTCATAAACATTGGCTGTTCTATCCCAAGAAGCCGTGATGGCTTGATCCCCACCAGCTAACCAATCAGCGGCTATAATTACACTGGTGTGTCCGTGTAACTCAATCATAGGCGTTTTTAGAACAGACGGAGAGATTGCCATATCATTATCATAACCATCTGTGAAATAATCTTCTTTTTCTGATAGATCAACTTCTTCCTCCGATGAATGACATTTCTAATAAACAAATAAATATCACTCGATTCCTCAAAACCACCCAATTTTTTGCACTCAAACTTACAGACTGATCACCAGAATGTGAGACAGAAGCCCTCCAAACATGAGCAGTTTGATCACCAGATGAAGTCAAAACGAGATCTTGATTAGGATGAAATCTAACCGAATTGACTGATCCACTGTGACCCACGTACCTCAAAATGCAAGTGCTAGTTAAAACGTCCCATATTCTAGCAGTATGATCTTAAAGAATAAATAATAACTTTTTAATCAAGTAAATTAATTAACGCGATTCAAGTCTTACATACCAGCAGAAGCTGTTGCAATGAACGGTAAATTAATTCTAGGAGAACTGACTTCCCAAACACCGTCTTTATGTCCCCTAAACTCTGATATTAAATGACAAGACGCTCCTGGTGTTTTAAAACTCGAAACAATTTTACTGGTTGATGCCTTTAATTTATAAGTACTCTTCAATTTTTGAGAAAGTTGACTAGCTTTAATTGCAACAAAATATTACATTAATTAAACTTAAAATTAAAAACCAATTAAATTAAATTAATTATATTAATATTACCAGTTAGAGATTCTCTCTTTCCTTTGCCTTTTCCAGACGGTACATCTAAACTATCTTGTCCATCAGTTAAAGCATTCATTTCCCCACTCGTTAACTCCCTCCCGATCTGTTCGCTAAGAGCTTCAATCTTTTCTTTGACTACAATAATAAATAATTGGCGACTTTGAAGAAAGACCTTAACCTTTAAGAGAATAATTTGAATAATTTCTTAATCTTACGAGACACATTCTCCGTGTAAATAGCTTCAAACTCCTTCTCAATTTGATTAAACAATTCATAAAGACGTCCCCTAATGTTTTGGCTTCATTAACATAACTCAAAACTACCTGCACTGGATTAAAAATGTAATATTCACCTGAATTGTACGGGTAGAATAGATTCCGCTTCGTCAACTTTTAAATAAGGTAGTTGCAAATCCGTATCGGTGCTTCCAAGACCATGAAGCAAATTCTTCATATATTTTGTTTTGGATTTACCATGACTACTGTCTAAAGGCATCACTAAGCCTTTGACAAAATATCCGAGCACCCAAGTTTTAAACTAGATATTACTTTTTATACCAAAGTTAATTGGAAATACGTTAAGGTATCTTAAAAAATTTATCGAAATTTAGCTTTAGGCGTCGTTAATATTGAAAACAATTAACTAATTACCATAAACTTCGTGAATCCAATTCCAATTTTAGCGGACGGTAAATCTAATTGTATCAAAACATCAGACTAGGAGGATTGATACCATTTACACAAGGAGGCCAGACTCCGTGGTGAAGTCAAAATCCAGGCTAAATGGTATGGGTCCTCCTAGTCTGAAAACTATGAACCATGGGCATGGGCATGTTCGTAGTGACGATTTATTCTCCCCCTCTTGGAGGGGTTCAAGGAAAATTGTCCTCATGGAACCTGTATCTAAAAGAACCGGTAGGCGCTAGCCTTCCACACCACAGAACGATTTGTCTCCGGCTCCATGATGTGATGGACAGGTTTACTTGGGAGGTGACGGAACGGGTAACTTGGTCAAGTCACCTCGGGCAGATATGGGGCATTCTCAGTGGTTAGGTAGGGTCGTACAGTACAAAATAGTAAAAGACGCCCCCTTGTCTTAAAAATAGAAGCTAGTTCTCATACAAATACAATGGTGCCACTGGGCGGCACTTAATAATTACCAACCAACGGTAGGGGAGTGCGCGTGGTGCACTGAGAGTAACTGGGCAGCAAGCCAGCAAGTGCCCATCATCATAATAAATTCCAATCAATCTCACCTCACTTATCCCTGGTGGCGGAAGGGGTGGCTTGGTCAAGTTACCTCGGGCAGGCACGGGGCAGTCGGCCCTTGACGGAGAGAGCGATGGAGCGGTAACTGGAAACGTGATTCCATTCCTATGACGGGAGTTTACAATGTCCCAATTTTTTTATTTTGCGAAAACATGGACTCAAAACACAAGAAAAATGGAACAGAATCGAGAAAAACTTTTGAAAAAAGTGTAGAATTCTTTAATAAAATAACAAGAGCTACCCTTAAGGAAGTTACAGACAGTTTTAAGCCTTCAATCAATTCAATACTTTTTTTTTTAATAGAAAAATTATCCGCGTTTCATATAAACGTTAAAACTCGTAAATTGGAAAAACGAATAGTTACCCCTATATTTGCGCGTAGAAAAATACTTTTTGATTTCAATCTCTCTCTCTCTCTTTATATATATCATTTGTTCGAGTTTTTTTTTTATACGAGAATTAATATCACCGCCTACATAATCAGGCAACAACCTTGTTTGGCCACTTCGCCCCCCACAATTTCACCGGTGCGAAACTTTGGAACGGAAACGGTGGGGGAAGGTGGCGGTTCGTAAGTGTACGTGGCAGTGATGCGACGATGGGGCGACGCGAGCGGGTCGCTCGATTCGCTGTTGCTGCCGATACTGTTGTTGCGCGTATCGCTCCTCTGTTTCTTGAGATCGGCTAGAGTTCCTGGGTTGGGAGTAAAAGTGGGAGTTGAATTGAACGTGAGTTTAATCTCGACAGTGACCGACTCGGCGCCGGAAGTTTGAGGATAGGTTCCCGCCGCCGCCGCCATATTGGAAGACTCGTGCTCGTGGCCTTGTTTCTCGCCATTCGATTCCAGGGCCAGTTTCAACGTTTCCGCCAATGAGTCGCTAGTACGCGTCTCGCCACCATTTTTGTCGTTCGTCTCTAGCGCGAGGGATGAAGTTCGACTCTTGATGAATTTAGCGCCTTCTTCGCGACTCAGACTGACGCTGGCGATTCGCGTTTTCGATTCTTCATTCTGAACGCGAGGGTTTTCCCGTTCGTAGATGTCTTTTTGAAGTTTATTTTCTTCATCCTAAAAACAAGTCAACCGCGAGTGAAATATTCCCGTCACGCTCCTTATCAAATGTACGTCTTACCTCCTCGGAGCCTTTGGCGGCGTCACGCTTTTCGTGTCGTATTCTGGCTTCTTCTAGGGCTTCCCTTCTCGAAATTTGCGTTTTTTCCCTAATACTGGTTCTCCTGACAGATTGGCTGCGGTCCGACTCAACATTAGACATTTTCCAATAACAATAATATGAATTATATCTACCTTCTAGTGTTTTGGCTTTGGGAACGACGCAACTTGTGAGGTTGCGCGGCTCGCTTCGTTTCCATTTCGCATTTTAGCTGAATAATTCGATCCTTTAATTCTGGATCTTCGCAGATGTCTGTTGATGTTGACGCGTCAAAATGACGTCAAGTTCCCCTATTTGGGTTTTTACGTAATACTAAATATATTCTTACCAAATGGAGTCTCTCCGTTGCGGGTTTTGGCACCCAGATCGGCTCCCGCTTGTACTAATAACTCTATGACGTCAGGCTAAAATAACGGAACAGAAACCGTATCTCTTATTAATTGAAAGGAGGTGATGGATGGAACTTACGTGTCCCCAACAAGCGGCCGCGTGAATTGGTTGCCATAAGTCCTTATCCGTGGCGTCGGTGCAAGCATTGTGATCCAATAGGAATTCCACAACGGAAGTGTATCCATTAGCAGCGGCAACGTGCAGCTACAATACATTTTCAATAAAGATACTGCGCATTTCATTAAAGGATTAATGACTGACGGGAGTTGCTCCTTGATGATCGCGCGTTTCCAGGTCACCATCTTCCTCGTGGATCTCTTTCAAATCGGCCAGCATCCGTCGTTCCGTAGCTGCTCTTGTCTCGTCGATCATTTCCTGCGTGATTCCTTTCTTAGCCATCTCTACCTCAATAAAATCAAGAGTGGCTTCGTCGTCGCAAATGTCGTATGGCATGTTACCTGCGCTCCAAATAAATCAACGCGCCTTTGTTTAGGTAGTTGCGATTGCGAAATATTATTTGGATTGATAAACTCACCGTCAGCGTTTACAGCTAATAGGTCAGCGCCTCTAAGAAGAAAAACGCCACCAGAGAATAACGGTTACTGGCATTGCTTTGGCTATACATAGTGAAAATGGTTAAAGCTTACTTGCTAATGAGGTATTCGACTAGATGTATCAGTCCGCCTAATATGATAAAAGAAGGTTTTGTTAGACTCTTAAAGGGAAACGCGTCCTCCCCACTTTATTGAGATCTACTATTTAAAGAACTGTTAATTACAAGTGGCGGCGGCATGGAGAGGAGTCCACTGCTCGCTGTCTTTGGCGTTGACATTGGCCCCGTACTCCAATAACAACTTCATCATGTCTTCGCTGTCGTCGATACAACATTGATGCAAGGCAGTCAAACCATCTTCGTTTGTCGAATCCGGACTGACTCCCAGTGTAAGCAACCGTCCAACTGATCCAATCCCCAACAGAAATCACTGTCATTTCACGCGGGATGATACGAACCCGCCACCAAGAGGTGTTGCATCCTCAAAGTTATCTCACCTTCTTCAATGTCGTTTCTAGCAGCGGCCTCGAGGAGTGTGACGCTGGGGACGAAATGGACTTTGTACTGGTTGTTATTGGCTTTACGGGTGCTGTTCAGGTTGCGTTCGGTCTTCTTGCGTTTACTGTTGAACTCCTTTTCGCGTTGACTCCATTTCTTAAGTTGCTGAAGTCTCCTTTTGCGCGCTTGTTTCAAACGTTCCTGAGTGCTCATCTTGTCGATGACCGCCAATTCGGCCACCAGTTCCGCGTGTTCAGCCATTGAGGAGGGAGGTCGGGGGAAGGAAGGGGACGTGGAAAACAACGACCGTCCTAACCGAACACCCAGCCTCCGACGATAAGATATAACCTCATGAAATAAGAACTGCTCGCTGGAATGATGTTTCGCTTCCAATTGCAAGCGGATCTAATGATGGTTAGAGAAAAGCGCGAACCAGTCGAGTTTTAAAAACGCGCCGACGTCGGTGGAAAGTCGCTGACTGAGCTCTATCCATCCACGTCAGAATGGATGAAATGAAGTGGACGAGTCAATTGCGTGGGGTTGGAGCCCCGAGGCCCCCAGACTAACCTACAAACAAAGACAACTCAAGACCCGCACAAGACTGTCTACCTCTGCCATGACAAAGAACACTAAGTTACCATTAGCTCTGAGCAACTAAAAGTCAGTAAAAACACTTTCAGCTAAAATGAATAATACTCTTTCATATTCAACTAAATCACAAGTCAGCTCAATCGTTATCAGCGCGACCTATTCATAAAATCATACATAGTTTGGCACTATAGGTTATCCAAGAGATGCGGAACGTGATTATTCTGGCTTAAAGGAAAGGGCCACAACCTGTGAACACGTGTAAGGAGCGCCAAAGATGGAAAGGGGAAGGTAACTATAACCAGGGTTCATAAAACTTTTGGAAAACAAATTTCCCTGAGATTTCCAGGTTTTTCCCCATATACTTCCCTGAGTTTCCAGGTTTTTCCCGTATATGGAGTATCCTATGGAGCAAATGTTAACGAAGGAGGGGGGACAAATAGGAATATAACATACTCAAAGGACATCCCCATATCACTATAGTAGAACCAGAGTTATAAGCCTCCAAAGTTGGGTGTAATATGTTAATCCTATGGAGGGTATGTTTATGAACATTTTGCTTAATTACTCGGCCCCTGTTTGATGCAAATTTCCCTGATTTCTACAAAAAATTCGAAATTTCCCTGAGGTTTTTGTCAACTATCTATTTCCCAGATTTTCCCTGTTTTCCAGGTTTGTATTAACCCTGTATAACGACACAGCCCGATATCTCTCTCACGCTACCTACCTCACGAGGATTGGTTAATAATACTAGCCCTAAACAAACTTCTCTGATTTTTTTTCTGTTGCACTGGAACACTGAAACCGGTTTTGAAAGGGGGATTGATGGAGAATTCAGTCTCTCTGAGTCTCCTTCTCATCCATTCTCACTGGCACAACAGTTTTTATGTCTCTATCTTTCATTATACAATATTAAAGATAGGAGCATAGACTAATTATAACTCTCCGACTGTATTAGACTTTGCACAAAGATAACATGGAAATTAATAAATTTGAATTGCTATTATGTTCTTTAATATTGTGGTAAAACGCATAGTTTCCGTTTGAGATGTTCCTCAATTTTATTGGATCTTTCTTTCTTATAAAACAGAAAAAATATCCACGATGAACTTTTCCTTTAACACCACTATTCCCTAACCCCCCTCCCCCATTTTATCGATTATAGAGAGCTTTCAGTTGGGTGAGTAGTACGTCACACCCTCCTCCGTGTTACCACGGTTCTGGCAACCATGTTGGTGGGTTTCAGCTTTCCTTCTGCATTCAATCCACCCACCAGCATGGCTGTGAAAATTATCTTACACATCTTTACTCCTTCCCAATTGAAAGGGTCGCCCATACCTCGACCCTCACAAAGAGGCTTAAAAATCAATAGCTTATACACATGGAGGATTCATACCATTTACACCAGGAGGCCGGGCTACCTGGAGTACAAAAGCAGAGGGGTTTTTTGTCCTACTACAGGTACCCCGGCTTCCTGGTGTAAATGGTATGAATCCTCCATGTGTGTTAACTATCTTGTAAATTGTGATAATTTTAGGGCTGCCGAACCCCCCCCCCCCAAGCCCAATTTTCTAGGCTACCCGGGGCTCCCTAGTGGACAAAGGTAAACAAACAAAATGTGAGGGAGGGAAGGATGCATTCCAGCCACAGTTTTGAGGGGAAATATTCTTCATTTTATTTTTTCCCCTTTTTAGAGAGCTGTTTTGAGTTATCATTATGGGGGAGAGTTATCATCACCCCAAATTTTTCAGCGTACCCGTACCCGGGTGGTACCGACCCCCCCTAAAAATATTTTTTCAGGGTTTCCTGTGAATTTTCTTGGGTGTCACAGGCTCCCTGGTACCCCCTATTTACAAGTCTGCTATAAGGATTTTTTCCAAACTGGTCCTCAAGACTTGTGACCAATGGTCTCTTGAATAATTATATAATAACCAGTTCCCCCTACCCTATGTATTTAAGTTGGAATTTTTAAAGTAGTCCTTAGGACCAGTGAGGAGACTGAATTAAAAAAGTGGTCCAACTAATTAATTAACTGGTTTTGGTATTATTTCAAAGTCAGCTTACAAATTCAAAACCAGGGAGCAGATAGTATCAACTTTTTACTAATGTTTGAAACTGACATTTTTGCATTAGATAATACGCGATTAGATATAAGGCTGTGTGTTAAAAACTAAATGGAATTTTCTAGTAAAAACCTCAAGGATTAGGATTTGAAAAGGTTGGTTTATCTACCGCTGATAAGTTAATTAAGATAAAAAAATTATTTGTGAATGTTTACAGCTACCAAAAACTCTACATTTAACCTTTATGTAATTTAGAAAATAATTCCATGTAATAAAAACATTATATGCTAATGAAAAAATTAAATGACAGTCACACAATTTGAGAAATGCTGTAGGCAAAACAGTTAACGATTCTAGGACCAAGATTAACTCATTTGAATAGCCAATTAGACCAAATTTCATAATCATGCTTGTTATCAAACATTGAGCTAATTTAAATAATTTATTAAAAAAATATCCATCATCTTTTGGGGTACGAAAATGTTGAAATGAAAGAAACTAAAGACTGAATAGCCAAGAGAAGCCAATGGTGATTGATTGGTCTCTTTAGACAAGCCTTGGTCAAAATCACGTTACTTCATTTAGTTTCGCTATTTGTTTATTAATTAACTGGATCATTCTGACGTATTATAGCTCATTTAAAGGGTTATTAATTAATGAAAAACAATTTACCTTTATATTGCTGATAGTTATCCTGATTAATGAGGTTTAATTAAATTCTTACGCGACGAATACCGACGATGTTTACGTAGGCCAAGGCGAAGAGAAACTAGGCCGCCTACGAAGATTTACCTGGCTGTCATACTTTCCATCAGGGATCTTACGTGTAGAAGGATAAGAAATGTGGTAAAATGTGCGCGCAAAGTGGGCGTGCCTGCAAAGTAGATTCAACCGGAAAATTTCTTTCAAGGTCAAAGATTCAGTGTAAATTGTTTAATTTAAACTGAAAAACAAGTCACCAAAACGGTAAAGGACTAGAGAGTGTCGATTTTTAATTATTGTAGGTTGAAATTATGAGGATTCTTATCCCTCTACACATATAATATCCCTGTTTTCATCCCCCCTTACCTTTTAACGAATGGGGAGGCTCAAGGTCACATGGGTATGTGACGTCAGGTATAGTCTTCTAATTCTCCCGCCAAATTCAAGATTACAAAACGCACACCGTTGGGGTGCGTTCTGGAATACGTAGCGAAGATACCAGAACGCTACCGGTTCTGAGAAATTCATAGGAATTGGTGTCCGGTCTGAACGGAGTCTTATTTTCCCGTAGATCTTCGATTTAGGCTTAGGGGAATGCGATTTAGGCTTAGGGGAATGCGATTTAGGCATAGAGGAATGCGATTTAGACTTAGGGGAATGCGATTTAGACTTAGGGGAATGCGATTTAGACTTAGGGGAATACGATTTAGACTTAGGGGAATGCGATTTAGACTTAGGGGAATGCGATTTAGACTTAGGGGAATGCGATTTAGACTTAGGGGAATGCGATTTAGGCTTAGGGGAATGCGGGAAAAATGTTTTAGGCATAAAAAAATTGCAATAAGAGTTAAATGTTTTTTGTTTTAGGCCTAAATTAGAACAAAGACTAATAAAATTCGTTTTTGTAAATGCTTTTAAACAATTTCATTTTAATTTTCTTATTGTATCAAAGTTAACGCGATTTTGTTTTCCTCCTAAGATATTGTCTGTCGATTTTTAGTTTTGTTTGTTTTTAGCGATAATATTTACAAATTCTTTTATATATTTACACAAAATTTCTCCGGCGATATTCAACACCTTAATAACCAACCAATCCGAGTGTAGTTTAGTTTAGTTTATCCTCCTTTTGATATAATGTAAAAAACGTGTAAATAAACTTCAGACGGAACGAAAACATTTCATAATTGTTTTTTTTGCACTGAATTGTTTTAAATTTTTAATCCAGGGCGAACTTGACGTAACCCACCCTCGCCTCGCTTTTCCCCTTTCACTAAATATATTTCATTTTGTTAAACTATTTAAATTTAAATAATTTTCTTTTTTAATAATAATAATAATAATTATAATTATTTCCGCCAAAGATAAAAAGAAAGAAGGGAAGGGAAGGGTTAATCGAGTCCATTTTAAAAACTATATATTTCCTTATATAATTAATTAAACTTATTTAAGCGACGATTGAAACAAATTTGCGCGGAGCGAAATGATGGCGCACCCACCTACAATTATTATTAATATAATATATATATATTTTATCTATACAATTTTACAAACTTCTCCCGAGCCAGTATTTCGCGAATAGAGAAAGCGTCGCCGCAGAAAAATAAAAAGTTCCCGCACATTAATGTCGATTTTGTCATTTAAAATAAGATTTGTAGAGAAAGGGAGTCCGAACTGTTTCGCGTTCTTGTTCCATTAAAAAGAGAAGATCGCGCATATTTACTCTTTTGACTCTTGGCCTTACCAACGATGATTTGGCAGCCGCGTTTCCCCCCACAGACGTCCCCGGACTCGAACCCGCCTAAAATATAATAATAATAAATCAATTGGTCAAACACGCGGCGGGCGTTTCATTAAAGGGAGGGTGAAGTAGAAAATCAAGTGATTTTTTATCGATTCTTCTTCCAATTATAAGACCAGCCTGCATGTATTATGAAACATTCAGGAAATACCAGCTCCGATTGATTTTAAAATTATTTCAAATTAGGTTCAGATTTTAAGGATAATTTTAAACAAGGACTGCCGACCAATCACGTAACGCCCTGCCTTTTTGTTAACAAAATTCTCGTGGGCCGCGCCATGCCCAAAGAAATTTCTCACGAGATTTGATAAAATTCGCGCGCTACGTGATAATCGTGGCGCGAGACATGGAGCATGCGTGCCACGAGAATTTTGTTAACAAAAAGGCAGGGCGTTACGTGATTGGTCGGCAGTCCTTCTTTAAAATTATCCTTAAAATCTGAACCTAATTTGAATTTTAAAATCATTCGGAACCTGTATTTCCTGAATGTTTCATAATACATGCAGGCTGGTCTTATAATTAGTAGAAGAATCGATAAAAAATCACTTGATTTTCTACTTCACCCTCCCTTTAAGAATTTATTTACCTGAGTAGCGCCAGGCGCCGCCCCTTCCACCTTTTGTCTTTTTCTCGTTCCGATAGCCAAAAGTGCCGTCGCGTTCGCTTCCCTTTGACGCATCTCTTCCAACTCCGCTCGTTGCATCTAATTAACGTAACCAATTAATTAATTAAGAACATTAAATTACAATAAAAAACACATCAATACCTCTTTGGCTTTTTGCTTTAGTTTCAACTGTTCAGGATCTTCTAACTTTGAACGACTCTATTTTTTAAAAAAAATAAAAAGAGTTAAAAAAAAACAAACTCCTTTTTCAAAAACGTTCGTCAGTTCCGTTCAGTTCTTGCCTTGGCAGCCCGTAATAGAATTTCTCTTTCTTGTTCTTCGTGGCGTTTCTTTTCCAACCTGTCTAATTCTTCTAGAAACTTAAGTTGACCTTTGACATCTTGCGTTACTTCAAACCTTGGGTCGTTCTGAATAAATAATTAGGTCAAAACAAAATAGGTTAATTAAATTTAAAAACTCACAAGTCTATTAATTTGAATTTCGGACAAACGTACTTTAATATTTTCGAGTCGATGTTCGGCAATGACTCCTAACTTTTCGACCAAAGTTTTTAATCTTTCCTGCGTCGCGTGTGATATCAAGGAAAGCACTTCGGATGACGCTTCTTCTAAACCATGTTCTGATACTAATATAGACAGATTTAAATAAAGATTTTATTATGAAAATCATTTAAGAAAAATAGTACGGGGAAAACGGACGGAAGGGCGGGCGGGAGCGTCGGAAAAACGGACGGACGGGCGGGCGCGTCGGAAAAACGGAAGGGCGGACGGGTGGGAGCGTCGGAAAAACGGACGGGAGCGTCGGAAAAACGGACGGACGGGCGGGCGGGGTCGGGAAAACGGACGGACGGTCGGGAGCGTCGGGAAAATGGACGGACGGGCGGGAGCGTCGGGAAAACGGACGGGAGCGTCGGGAAAACGGACGGACGGGCGGGAGCGTCGGAAAAACAGACGGGTGGGCGGGAGCGTCGGAAAAACGGACGGGAGCGTCGGAAAAACGGACGGTCGGGAGCGTCGGGAAAACGGACGGACGGGCGGGAGCGTCGGGAAAACGGACGGACGGGCGGGAGCGTCGGAAAAACAGACGGACGGGCGGGAGCGTCGGGAAAACGGACGGACGGGCGGGAGCGTCGGGAAAACGGACGGACGGGCGGGAGCGTCGGAAAAACGGACGGACGGGCGGGAGCGTCGGGAAAACGGACGGACGGGCGGGAGCGTCGGGAAAACGGACGGGTGGGCGGGAGCGTCGGAAAAACGGACGGGAGCGTCGGAAAAACGGACGGTCGGGAGCGTCGGAAAAACGGACGGACGGGCGGGAGCGTCGGGAAAACGGACGGACGGGCGGGAGCGTCGGAAAAACAGACGGGTGGGCGGGAGCGTCGGAAAAACGGACGGACGGGCGGGCGGGAGCGTCGGGAAAACGGACGGACGGGCGGGAGCGTCGGAAAAACAGACGGGTGGGCGGGAGCGTCGGAAAAACGGACGGACGGACGGGCGGGAGCGTCAGAAAAACGGACGGACGGGCGGGCATGCGGAAAAAAGGACGGGCGGACTACTCACACACATTAGGGTCAAAGATAAAAATACACCAACTTACATAGACTGTTAATTCGTTGTTGAAGTGGCGACGTTGGGAAGAAATTCTCATCTTTACAGGACCTGATCTGCGTGCCAACAATCTCGGCATTGGCAGCTAAGATCCTTTGACTTTCCTCGACCAAGTTAACACCGCCCATAGCCGCCACGTCATTGATATCGTCGTCATCCCGACTCGAGCTTAACGAGGCAAAATTGCGCTTTTGTTCCCGTTCCTTGGCAGCAGCGCCGCCCCCACTTTTGGAGCCACCTTTAGAGGACGTCGACGTGCTCTGAGGAGGGGTGGGAGGTGGTGGCACTGATGGTGTGACAGTGGCGGTAGTGACAGTCTGGGTATGGGGGCCCATGGTAGTAGAGGGAGGCGCCACCGTAACTGGCGCGGGAGGTTGGAGGGGTGCTTGTGGCGGATTCTTAGGAGAAGCTAACGACGTGACAAGGAGGCTTTTACTGGCATTGACTCCGCCTGCCGTTGACGTTAATCGAGGCTAAACAATGAAATCGACGTCAGCCATTTTTTTTTATAGTCCTGTATGAAAGACGGGGGGTGGGGGGCTTACCCTGTACTGGGCATTTTGGTGTTCCTTTAAAGCGTGCCTCTGATTCTGCACCTGATGCCAAAAGTTTTGTAGACTTTTATTGTGTTGTTGAACGGGAGGGCTACTTCGCATTCTAGGAGGAGCGCTACGTACCGTTAAAAGCCTCTGTTGACCCATTAGAGGAGGGCCCCCCAACTGTCCCCCCAATTGCCCCACCGCCCCAGCACCCAACACCCGCAATCCTCCAACAACCGAATTGGGAGTGGGTGGAGCGAGTGGTCGAGTCTGAAAATAAATAATTTATAATTAGCGTCATCAAGATGAAGATTGATTCCCCGTGAAACTAATTATTTACCTGCATTTGGGGTATGGGGGGCTGCGTAGGTGGTAAGGTGACCGCTCCTGGTGCAGGAGGTCGAACCCCCTCTATCGTTAACTCTTTTGTCATCAGGGAATGTCTCAAATATGGTAAACTTTTCTGTAAAAAGAGATAAAATGATTACCCCCTACGGGGAAATGAGTTTCTTTAACGAAAGAAAGGGTGTAATTACTTTAAGGAAGGGAACGAGGCAAGGCTGGGGTGAAGAATTCAATTCCCTTTGAAGTTGATTGGTGAAATCTTCAGGCTGGATGGCCCCATCCTTAAAAAACCCCCGTCAAAATCAAACTTAAGTGTCAAAAGAGTTCAAGATCAAGCCAAAGCCAAAAATAGGTCAACACACGGACAGTGGTGTGCGAGTCCCGTTTTTTCGGTTTCGAGCCGAGTCTGAGTATCGAAACTAATTTCTTATCGAGTAACTATCGAGCCGAGTCTCAAAAATACTTTCGAGTATCGTAACTAATTTCTTATCGAGTATCGAGCCGAGTCTCAAAAATACTTTGGAGTATCGAGTATTTAATTTAGATAGGTCAAATTTTGTTTGTTCTTTCGAGTAATGTAATTATCGAGTCTCAAATATTGACTTGTCGAGTAGCAATTTTGTTAATTTCTTAAAAATAACGAAGAAGATTTTCAATTATCTAACATCGAACTAGTTCAAAAAGATTGTTAGTGATCAATTAAACATTGAACAGGTGATTTTCAAAATAAATGATCATGAACTCATCGTCTGCTATAGTTGTAAGCCTCGGACTCGAGTATTTGTCGGAGTATTTAAAATATTAAAAAGCTACTCGAATCTGTCTCGAGTATCTCAATGTGTTGTTATCGAGTATCGAGTCGAGTACTCGTCTCGATACTCGAACCGAGTACTCGAACTTAACGAGTACTCGCACACCCCTGCACACGGACCATTTTTGTCTAACGTGTAACAAAACATTTTCTTACAATCAAACCCTGAATCAGATTTTTAACGTTAGTCGCAACTTGTTCCGGTTGATCTGTAGCTAAACGTATTAAAGTTGATAAGAAATTCTTACATTTCTTTTTAGCGGTGTTGGGAGACATCTATAAGATGGAACAAAAGTTTTCTAACACCGTTCGTCACCCCAAAAAAAAAACTAAAACTAAACTTGAGATTCTAACAATTACTTGAGAAGGTGTTGTGGCCGATTGGCTATTAGCGGTACTGGTTTGTATACTGAGTGGTTGGGTAGCACTGGGTGCCGGGCTAGAAGAAGGCGGCGTGGGTGGCATCCCCTTCTGAAGGGAGGAAGGGGACGGTGCGTGTTGTTGGTGAATGACAGGCGCTTGGCTAGAGACAACCACGTTGCTGCTGTGATGACTGGGGACACTAGTAACCAGATTCAAACCGCCTTGACCATGTTGAAGAACAGTTCCCATAACATGTTGACCACCCGCCGTTGTCTATAAAACAGACTATTCCTATTCCGTACAACTTTTCCAAAATGAAACGTTTCTTACATGAACAGTATGAATTTGACCAGTTTTGACTCCAGATGCTGAGGAAACAGGAAGAGAAGTGACAATTTGTTGAGGGGTCAAGGTTCTAATACCTCCTTGATGACCAGGCTGAGAAATAATACCAAAAATTGTGTCGGAAGCGTAAGGGTTATGTTCTATTCAATCCTGGTACGCGAGGTATTAGCTTCGCTTCTTACCACCGATTGTAGTCTGTAAGTTGTTTGCGTGTTTGGCGCCCCTGATTGGGTGGTAGGGGTCAATCCAGGTGCCATATTTAACACCTGGAATTGACCATTTTCTGTCTTAAAGAGTAAAGCGCCCCGTACCATCCCTGGTTGTAATGTTATTGTGTTCTGAAATAAAAACAAATCAACGTTCTTATGCCTGAAAGAATTAAATTATTAAATTTCTTTAATTAACTAAACTTAATCTATTCTAAAGATTCATTAACTTTCAGAAATATGTCAGAAACTTTAACTTTGATTGATAGGAAAGGTTAGTTAAGATTAACACATGGAAACGCAATTGAAATACATTGGTGGAACTTTTATCTATCAGAGTGGGTCATAGTACACCTAGGAATATCAGCTAGCCTCATTGGATCTAAATTTTTCTCACAGATTAGTTAGCATAGCTCAAAGTTCGATAGAAAGTTTCATATACTAGAACATAGAACATCCACATTGATTGTGATAGAACTACTTCTAAAGGAAATGTGACAGGTGCAAATAAAAGACTTTCAAACAAGTGTAAGTGGCTAATGAAGGCTCATTTGACTTAAAAATGGTAATAAATCTGTCTTTCTAAGGTTAAATTATGGAAGAATTCTTATATTTTACAATTAATTTATGAGGATCATATGAAAACTGACCTGTCCAGGCACTGGGGACGAGTGTCTGGCTCCCGCCGCGGCGATGACCTGTTGGTTGGAAGCTAGTCGAACAGGGTTTCCCGCGATGACCATCCTGGGGGCCAAAGTCTTTTGTTGGGGCCCTCTTGCAGGGGCCATATTAACTATCTGCATACCAGGGATTAGTCCTCCACCAGGGTTAGAGACCATTTGGGTAACGACATTAACGGCTTGACCACCCTGCGATGGCTTGGAGACGGGTCCAGCACCCATCAGGTTGGGGCCGGCCAATGTGACGATGGAACCCGCGGGGGGAGTCGCGCTGTTTTCGCGCCGAATATTTTGGCTTTCTTTCTTTTTATTTCTATCTATGGCCAGCTCCCTTCCGGGGGCCACTAAGGGGGTTTTGGGCGAGTTTAATTGGGCTTGCAGGGCATAATTGGGTCCCGAAGGACTCGAAATGACGATGGGTTGCTGTTGCGAGGCGACGTTCGCCAAGTTCCGCATCGCGGCCATCCCGCCGGGAGTCGTAGCGACGGGGTTACTTAAGCCTAAATTAGGCCTAACGAGATTACCGTTGGGAAGAGCCATTTTCCTCCTGGTTTGTTGTATCACAGTGTTATTTAACGCCGACGACGGAGAATTGAAGGATGTGGCCGCCGTAGAATAGACGATTTTGACGGCATCTGCCCCGGGTTGGCCCCCCGGAAGGGCCGCCACCGAAGTTAGGCTTAATCGCGGCGCCCCCGCGTTCGCGTAGCCGCTGGCGGGAAGGGCCCCCGAGGTTAGTATTCCGGCGGGCATAACGACCGGGTTGGCCCGGGAGGTCGGTATCGGGTTTGCCGTCGAGGAATTGGAATTATCTGTGGCGCGTTTTTGAGACGACGGGTTTTGGTTTTCGTTCGCGTGATTATTAGCGGAAGCCGAATTATTTTGACTGTGACTAGCGTTACGAACATTGGGCGAATTTTCCGATAATTGAGACTCGAGCGAACCCACGATAGCACTGACCGCCGATTCGTCCACTTCGGACGTGAAAATATCGTCGAGTGTCTTCGGGTCAGCCATTTTCGATTTTCCGAGCATTTTCCCTCAATACACTACTTTTAGGCTGACGATTTGCCCTGCTTCGAGCGGGAAGTCGGGAACGTAGCCGCTCCGACCGGAGAGGACAGCGGCAGCTTCTTTCCTTATTGCGCGTGCGCGAACTGCGCGTTTTTTGACCTCATTATTACGTCACGCGTATGTGCTGGAAATAAACTAAAACTTAACATCCTTCTCTATTCCTTTCCAATCGATAAAAAATCGAATTTAAAATAAATTCGAGTTGTTTCTCTATTTCATATTAAAATTTTATCTATTATTTCCGTTAATGTCGATTATTTACACTAATCACGTAGTACCTGACGGTATTTTACGAATTAAAAATATCTCTTCGGTTGCTTATTGCTGGCCCTAATTTTGTCCCGGGCTTTACGTCACGAGGTTCTCGCCGTGGTTCTCGTTTACATCCCCCCTATTGTACGAAAATCTAAATAGGCCTATATTTGTTAAAATAAAATAAAACATTTTACGCAACTACAAAATATTAGCTCTACAATGATTAAAACCGATTACATTATGAAAAATTAAATTTTTGCGACTTAAATTACGAAAAATCGACCCAGAATATCGGGAGAAAGCGTAATTTTCTTTGGAAGAGTAAAGAAATTTGCATAAAGGGTGAGCGGGAGGGTATCGACGGTGGCGCTCCCCACGGCCTCCCTGTCGATCACTTCGGGGCATAAAATGGCGTTGTTTTCAGTCGCATCCTCCTAGATCTCAAAGTTACGCCGAAGGATAGAGAACGAATTTTCATCGGTTTACATCGATTTAAATCGCGAATTAAATCTAATTAAAAATGAGTGGAGGCGGAATTCCCTATCTGGGAAGCAAGATTAGTTTGATATCCAAGTCGGAAATTCGGTATGAAGGGATTCTTTATACTATTGATACCAAAGAATCCACGGTCGCCTTAGCCAAAGGTAACTATGCGTAAATCTTTGCTTAATGACAATTAAAGTAATTACGCGACATTTAACGGACCAAAATATAGGCCTAGTTATAATTCTTAATATTTGCCGTCGATAAAATATTCCAAAACCATAAATAATTTTAAACAAAGAAAATGTATTAGACAGATCTGAACTTCGACCTTTTTAGGGTTTCTTTCAATGGCTTCGGCAGTTATCTTAATTAATTGAAATATTAAACCTATAGCTTTAAAATTAATTTAATGTCTTTAAAGTGCGCTCCTTTGGGACCGAAGACAGACCTACAGAGCGTCCAGTAGCTCCCAGAGATGAGGTGTATGAGTACATCATCTTTCGGGCTAGTGACATCAAAGACTTGCATGTATGCGAGCCCCCCAAGCCACAACCCACCTTGACGGGCGGATTACCCAATGATCCCGCTATTGTCCAGGTAAACTCTGCGCTAGTTTCTCAGGTATGGTTTCCAACAAAGGTATCCTTGTCCCTGATTTGAAACACTTCTTTGTCCTGTTGCTAGGGTCACTAAATAGCTTCGTTTTTTTTTCCTCCCCATTGTTTCTTAGCATTCAGCCCCTGTGACTGGAGGCTTTCCCAGCTTTAATCAACCCAGTTATGGACCAATTGGAGCAGTTCCTCCATATCAAAGTTATTCCTCCACATCAGCGCATGTTCCCCAACCTTTCGCTTCGGCAGCATCCCAGAATTCTGGTACCTTTTGTTGAGTAAAGGCATAAAGGCCTTCTTACGAACTTTGTTAAACAAATTGGACAGGTTCCCGATCAGGTACTCCGACACCGACTCCTCAGCAGGCCGGTAGTGGTGCGCAGTCATCCTTGCGCAAGAGTCCTTCCATTGACCAAGGTGTGCAAGCGACTGGCTCCAATCTTATCAATCTTTCCTCTTCTCGAGGAGGCGGGCATGAGGAGGTGAAAGAACCTCGCAGATCCGTCCCCTCTCAGGCCAATAACGCACCCAATCAACGTCGGCCTCAACAAGCCCCCAACCAGCGTCAACCGCCCAGAGGAAGTGAGTCTCCTTCCTCCTCGAGACTGAAACGAGTCGTTTTTTCTTGTTATAATGTTTTGAGTCTTATAGGAGGAGCTGCCAGAAGAAGTCGAGGTGGACCTCGTAGCACCAGTCAGTCGAGTGGTGGTCAACAACCTGGTCAACCTACTAATAAACCTGGGCAAAATTACTCTTCTCGAAGCAAAGAAGTCCTCAAGTTCGAGAACGATTACGACTTTGAACAAGCTAATGCCGAGTTTATAGAATTGGAAAGCAAGTTGGCTAAAACTAAGATTGAAGACCCTGTCGTACCGAGTAAAGACGACAAGAAAGACGATTCCGGTAATGAGACACAGGCGGGAGAAAGCCACGAAGAAGAGGATTCCAGTGTGGCTTACGATAAGGCCAAATCCTTTTTCGACAACATCAGCTGCGAAGCCTTGGAGAGAAGCAAGGGAAACTTCCAGCGTGTCGACTGGCGTCAAGAAAGAAAGCTTAACTCCGAGACATTTGGAGTATCTCAAAGCAACAACTGGATGCGACGTAATGCTTGGAGAGGCCGAGGAGGCTACTACAATCGCGGAAGAGGCGGACCCAGAGGTGGTAGAGGACAAGGAGGTCAATCCAGAGGTGGTCGGGGAGGAAACAGAATGGGTTTGTATTGTATATTATTCACGAGCGTCTTCAAATCCTTAATGTTGACAAGTTTAAATTTAATCTTTTCGTAATTAGGTTACAACAATCAAGCTGCCAATAACCAAAACCGCGCTAAACCAGTCAACCAAGCTGTATGATGATGATCCCGTTGTTTTTCCATTCATTTTGAAACTTCATTTTCTCAAAATCTCTCAAGAACTGGCGGACGAAAATCTGAAAAATATGAAATAAGATTTTTGCGGTACCTGAACTCAAAAAAAAAAAAAAAAAATGTTTTAAGTTTCATTAATATTATTTTGAGCGTTTTGTTGACAAAAAAAAAATAAACAAAACGCGAACGCGGCTATTTAAACGGGGAAAAAATTAAAACACTAATTGAAATTTATATTTTTCAAAATGTAACGCTAAGAAACCAAATTTCCGTTCGGTAATAGTTAGTGGGAAGAAACACTTTATTACCACGAAACTATCAAGGCGCTAAAACGGAAATTTAGTAATTTACCCTTTTTTTTTATTATTTTTTTTAATTTAAAATGAGTATTAGTTTATAATATAATAGGCGTTAATTTTCCCCTTAAAAGCTTTAAATTTGAAATGAAAGGCTTATTAATTCTTATTGTTTCAATACCCAAATGATTGTAGTAGGAGTATTGAGAACTATAACCTGTTAACGTTTAGTCGAGATGCCATAATCATGGTACAATAATCGACAAATGTAAGAGACTCCCAGTGAAACAAATATTTCATAGTTTTTTTTCTTGTAAATATTATATACTTGAAATGGAAAAATAAAAACAAAAATATCTTTGGTTTCCAAAAAACACTTGAACATAATCTTTCTGTCATTATTGCCCTGCGTATAATTACCTTACCGAACGTATCTCGCGAAACATGGGGGAAAAGGCGCAATATAACTAGTGCCATGAAATAATATGTGGATCGCTACCGCAGAGTACTATTTTATATAAAACATTGGCCAGGGGATAAATGAGGTAAGGTAAGATGGATTGGAAATTATAATGGGCGACCACCGACCTTACGCTCTCATTGTACCTCACGCTCTCATGGTACGTACGCTCCTACCCTTCGGTAGGCGATTGTTAAGTACAGCAGCGTAGCGGACTAGCGGCATTGTATTTGTATGAGAACTATCCTCTATTTTTAAGACAGAGGGGGCGCCCTTTACGTACGATTTCGTACTGTACGACCCTACCTACACGTTGAGGATGCTGGGTGGACTTCGGTACTGTAGGTGAGAGCCCCAGTCCGTGCAAAGAAAATATACGCTCCAGGAATGGAAGGTATGTCTGGGGGTTGGGTTGACCAAGGAACTTCCGGTCTATGCAATTTCAATGTAGCCGGAAATACCTCGGTCAACCGAGCCTGCCTTTGGAGCGTACTAGGAGGGGCCAGACAAAAATTTACACTAGAGGAAGCTACACTTTCCATTCCTGGGGCGTGTATCTTCTTTGGTCCGTGAGGGCATTGGACGGTCTTTTATAGCGCGCGGAGCCAGCGTGATCTAGTGGGCCATGACTGAACTGATCCAAACTGATCTGCCATTCAATCAACAATGGCGTCTGCTTCTACTATGTCTAGTCCCTTTGCTGTACTAGGAGAAACGATAGATTTAACATTATCTCAATTAAATGGTACTTTTAAACTATTTAATTAATCGTTTAACTGATTCTTGTATTTTTCCAGAGAAAAGTGACTCTCTAAAACATAACTACTTAGGCATAAACGAATTTTGGAATGCATTTGGTTAGTTAGGGCCAAGGCTTAAGAAAAACGTGTAACATAAACTGAAACTGATTTATTATTTAAATAAAATTTAGTTTCAACATCAAAAGTGGTATCACACGAAGCGACTAAATTAAGTTTAACGCTCTCAAAACCACCTTATCCTAGTAGAGAAGAAATTAAACCTTATGCTGATAATATAGAAAAAGCTGTTATAAGCCTTTTAACTGCTTATGTAAAGTTAAATCCAAGTTATGGTGAGTTTTTGACAAAAGTTTCTAACACCTTAGAGATGAAATTCATTAAATTTTGAGTGTTTTTAAAGGCTCTACTTTAAATAAAATTGTAAAAACAACCCTTC
The DNA here is from genome assembly GCF_054372755.1 of Phalangium opilio. NCBI lineage: Eukaryota > Metazoa > Arthropoda > Arachnida > Opiliones > Phalangiidae > Phalangium > Phalangium opilio. The sequence continues at coordinate 2,389,129 of NW_028324189.1, forward strand.
TTAATATATTAACGAGTATTAGAAGTCTATGTACAGAAGTTACAAACCTTAGGTATTGTTAATCTATTAATTCCAATTAAGTTTAACATTTAAAAGATTAAATTTTTATTTAAAATTTTAAAGTCCATCTCTAGTTTCAATTGGAAATGTTTGGGAACAATGCAATAAAGTTCCTAATCTCCCAAAAGGTTAAATAATCTTGTTAAGTCTAATTATAATTAAATATAATTAGCCATTTAATTTAAATAGATAATAAAGAAGCTGTACTTCAAAATGTTATCAGTGAATTAGGATTAGTTGATGATGCCTTAACAGAATTACAAGGAGAAGTGACAGGAGTAGAGGATGAGCAAGAGTGTCAATGGAATGATTTAGAAAAGCAAATGTTACCTTATTGTCTGGGATTGATCAAAGCCTCCAAAGCCCTCCTAAAGAAACTAAAGTCATCATGGAGGGAAATGTCGTTAGAAAATGATGATACCAATAGTAATAGACTCCTGGATGAAGTCAACTCTCTGGTTATATTAACCAGCAGTTACGTAGATGATTTCATCCTTTCAATTTACCCTCCCATTGATCATTCTCATCTGAAAAATAATGTAAAAGATTTAAATTAAATTAAATTAAATTACTTTTTCTTTTTAAGTAATTAATTTAATTTTATTTTAAAATATATTTTAGTCTAAAATTTTAATGGAACATTTGATAAAAGTTTTGGAGATTTTAAAGTAAGATTGATAATTTAATTAGTTTAAACAGGATTAATAACTAATTATTTATTTATTTACTTGGTATGGGATTTTTTTTTTTTTAGAAATGGACCAAATTGGGATTGGATTGATTTTTTGACAAAAGCTATTCTTCATAATTATGATAAAATTGATGAATTAGCCTTGGAAGATTAAATATTGAATATTTATAAAGATGTTTTTTGCTGGTTATTACTTGATTAAAAATATTCTGAATTATCCTTTGTAAAATTGTTACTTTTTAATTTAAATATAAAATAGAGTAGTGGCACTCCATGTTAACTACCCATAGAGCTTAATACAGTCAAAGGCAAGTAGGTGCCATTACTCTATAAACACAAAAACATTAAAGGCACAGTCTCAATAAAACAATTTAAGACAGTCAATAAAAATTCTAAAGGCACAGTCTCAATAAAAATTCTAAAGGCACAGTCTCAATAAAAATTCTAAAGGCACAGTCTCAATAAAAATTCTAAAGGCACAGTCTCAATAAAAATTCTAAAGGCCCAGTCTCAATAAAAATTTCTAAAGGCACAGTATCGATAAAAATTCTAAAGGCTAGTCTCAATAAAAATTCCAAAGGCACAGTCTCAATAAAAATTCTAAAGGCACAGTATCGATAAAAATTCTAAAGGCTAGTCTCAATAAAAATTCCAAAGGCACAGTCTCAATAAAAATTTCTAAAGGCACAGTCTCAATAAAAATTCTAAAGGCACAGTCTCAATAAAAATTCTAAAGGCACAGTCTCAATAAAAATTCTAAAGGCACAGTCTCAATAAAAATTCTAAAGGCACAGTCTCAATAAAAATTCTATAGGCACAGTCTCAATAAAAATTCTAAAGGCACAGTCTCAATAAAAAATTCTAAAGGCACAGTCTCAATAAAAATTCTAAAGGCACAGTCTCAATATATATATATCTATAAAATAGGTAGCAAAATGCGGATGGCTTAATAATTGGGGCTATCTTTGAAAAGTTGGCTATAGCTAAAGGCCGGCCAATTCTACTTATCGAACCTCTATTTCTAACGCTTTTAACTAATAGCGCGATAACTAATATAGCATTTGGAAGGGGGAAGAGAGATGGGGGGACAGCCCCGAAGAATAGAATAGATAGGGAAAAGGGGGGGTTCGACTGATAAAAGCTCAGCGCCAAGTGAGTTATTAAAGAGATATCTCTGTGGTGGGCGCCAAATAAGCAAACTCCATATTTTCGTTGGTAGCTGCTGCCGTGCCGTTCCGTTCTAATCTTTGTCGCGAGGGGGGGGGGGTTACAGCCCCATAGATGGCGGGAGGGGGGGGCGAGGAAAACGATCCAATTATAAATCGGCTGTCAGCGATTCTGCGGGACAGCTCCCCCGATAAAGTCCGCTTGTTCTCTTCTCATCTTTCTACCTAGGTGATTTCCAAAAGAAGCTAGCAGCCCCAATACTCGCCCCCTACCCCGTACTAACGCTATACCAAATCGTGTAAGGCCCCATCAATTTAAATAGAACGGTTAGGTTACGCCAATATCTATAGAGTTACGGTGTGTTCGCATTTGAACCAAAAAATAACTGGCTTTTATACTCTACCATGCAGGGAGTCTGCCTGGTCTCCTTGTGTAACACCTGAAGCCTGGCCTCCTTGTCTAAATCAGTTTCTTAGTTAAATTTAAGGGGTCATACGTAAAATACTTGGGACAATCTTAACTCGAAAACAGTGTCCCTTAGGGCAAACAAAATGGAGATAGAAGTTACATACATTTTCGACTCAAAAACACCCAAAGAACATCCCCCTTTATTTATGTCAGGCTTATCAGAAACACCCTGTATTTTATAAAATCAACACATTTTTACCTTCTGGTTTTACTACTATACACGCCTCTCACTAACTACACTATCTAATTTTGATATAGTCTTTAAGCACCTTGGAAAAAAGCATTAAAATTAAATAAAAAAATTCCAAGCGATTCCAAGTCACTCAATAAACACGTTCCATGAATTTACAAATTAAATACACCTAAAAATCCAATGTAAGTGCGAACGGGGACTAAACATACTCACTAACTGCACTGTCTAATTTTGTTATTGTCTTTAAGCACCTTGGAAAAAAGCACTAAAATTATAAAAAAATTTCCAAGCCACTCAATAAATACGTTCCATGAATTTACAAATTAAATACGCCTAAAAATCCAATGTAAGTGCGAACGGGGACTAAACATACAGGATATAAAAATATAAAACGATTGGGGGTGTCACCCCCGGGGATGGGGGGGGGGTTGTGGAGGTAAAGTATTATCGGTCGTAGCCGAGGTTTATTCGCCTTCTGATTTATAAGCAAATTTGGGGACAGAAGCGGATAGTACCAGCACCAAGCACCACCACCTTGTGGCTCGGCCATGGGGTGGGGGTTTGACCCCCACTAGATCTTCGATAATGAAGCCAAAATGGCCTTAAGAGGTTTTGGGGGGGGGGCTTGAAAGGAGGGGATGGAGGGGGTCTTTACCTTTCCTCCGTCATATATTATTGACTTAAATTCACTTTCAATAAATCGCTTAGAAGCAAAAAATATAGATTGTAGAATGTTTTATTCTACCTATCCCCCTTCCCCCAGGGGGCTCTTACCCAATTGGGGGGAGTGTTATGGGGGGGTCAGGTTATATAGATTTCCAAGAGCCAATTATAATTCATATTAATCGGTTTAAGACTAAGGCTTCTGTTGTTATTTTCCTACAACCAACTTAGAGAAAGTTGGTTAATGGAGTTGTAAAAAAAAAAAGTGCCGATATTTCATAAATACTATTTTCTTTTTAGTGTCTATGAGGATAAGAAACTCTTTACGGTTTCAAATCACTTCAAACAGCGGGGTAACGCTGGGTAGTGTAGCTCATCCACAGTTACAAATAGTTGGCGCTTTAGAAAGTGAGGGGTTACTGAGAGAGGTGAAAGTTCACGTCATGGAAACGATTAGTGACGGTAATTTTTCTCGCTTCATTAAAAATTATTGTAGTACCTAACTTTTTAATTGCCCAAAAAATTGTGGGAACAAAAACCGATTAGGGCCTTTTAAATAAAAGTTGGGTACAATAATGGCCCCCCAACAAAATTTAATTCCCCACAAGGGATTATACTTTCAAATCACGATACTTTGAAATGAAGTTTTTTTTTACGGCAAAGGGAGGACCTTATTTTTTTTTTTTTGAAAGCCCCATAAATGTTTTCAATTCGGAAGTAAGGTCTCTTTTGTCCTAAAAAGTATATTTCTTATCGTATTGGGTTTAAAAATTGGGCGCTAATAGAGTTTCTCTTCCCCTAGTACATGTAGTATTTGAGTGGCTTGGAAAACATTACTCCCTTCGCCCAATTTGAAACGATCCGCAAACTGCATGGTGAGGTGTAAAAAGTGATTAACGAAATCGGTAATGTTAGATTGAGCAGCGGGGGAATAAACTCCCGCATTTTATCGTACAAACCAAGAAAATGAATTCTTATTACAATACGAGCATCATGAAGCTATTCCTTATACTCATGAATATATAGCAACAAAACTAAATTAAGCTTCTATTTCGGATCAGAAGTATATAATACTTCTCTTCGAGAGAAGTGTACCAACCACAAAGCGGGAGGGTAATTGTAACATGATTCTTCCTACCCAACATCACAACAACCGAATCACATACGCGATAAATAGTTCCGTCATCATTACTCTATTAGGGCTTAACTATTTGCCAAGGCGCATGCGCTTGTGGTCATTTTTGTCCCACGTCAAGACAATCAAGGTTTATGGGTTGATTACTGAGGATTTAGTACCTACCAAACAGTTATAGAATTAACCTAAGCACGGTGTGATGCCCATCAGAAGTTTGATGAGAGGGAGAGCAAACAACTGGGAAGAATCATGCTACATATCTAGAGTATTAAGAGGATACGGGGTGTCACTCTTCTTCTATTATCCCCTTCTGATATGATTAAAATTGTTTTAAATTAAGTACCTGTTATATTCCTGATGAAAATGCGTCGAGACGCGCCTTTATCTCGGTTAGGAAATAAGGAGTAAGCTAGGGGCTTGGAGGAAATGCTCATACCAATTTTTTATCATTACGATTGACTTTTTGAGCAAGGAAACTCCCCCGACTAGTATCGCGGCTCGGGAAAAGAGTTAAAAATGTTCCCTTTTTCCGACTCAACGTCGAAGAACAATGAAATTTGACAAAGCCCAAAACAATAAAGAACTCGAAAAAGTACGACGTCTCCCCTTTGCGCCTCTCTATTTTAACGACCCAAAAATACTTTCTCATCGAAGAGAATACGAAATACACCATACTACTCTTTAGCTCGAATAAAGTTAAAAGGGAACGACTAAGGTAGTGTCATATTACCTTTAAAAAGGAAACTGTTAAATTTTTTTTCTCCCCAAAGCGTAATCGCAACTTGAAGGAAACGTTTAATGTTTTTTCGCAAATTCTGATTTCGTTCCAATAATGGTTGGGAATTCAATACGATAAAAAGACAGAAAACTATTTATTAAAACGAGGTGCAGCTGTATAGTAATTACTTTATTACTAGCTTACTAGAGACACTAAAGGGCTTCAGCCTTTGTTGACGTTCCCCCTTACCCCCAATTTCAATACATTACTTAATTATGATCTGGCTGCAGAAATACCTAGATTTCTTCCACTTGGTATCGTTAACAGGTCATTTTCAGGGCCTTTCTGCTTGAATTAGAATGGAGGATGTGTAAAAACCGTCACCCCTGTGACCCCTGACGTCACAACGAATGTATTTGAACTTAGAAATCACGTAACATTAACGTAGGTAGCGATCTGCACCGTGACTCCCGTGACCGAATATAAACAAGTTATCTTTACGTCGACAGTTGTCCTATAGCCAATGAAATGCGAGGAAGGAGAAGCCAGCGGCTTCACAAAGTTTTAAGCCCTTCCCCTTACCGTCAATGAGATATTAGTATTGGGTCTATGGCCTCTTAAACATTCCAAGTGAAAGAAATCTATATGCATTCCTGATCTGGCTAATTTTTATCCCAAAATGTTCACTGTTGTAGTTCACATAACCTATTTATTTCTTCAGGATCGGAGACGTCAGATATTGTTCTCGATTTTTTTTATTTTCAAAGTTATTAAATCAATTTTTCATTTTCCTCGAGCTAGGTCTAGGTGTGTTGGCGCGAGCGAGCTTAAAATTTAGAGAAAAAGGCGCTATCTTTTTTGAACCGGCTGTTACTTTTAAAGTTTATCAATTTTTTATTATTTTTTTCGGGGGTCTTCTGGGTCCTGCGCGGATGTAGGGGACGTAGGAGGGAGGGAAGAGCCTAACACCGGACTCTTTCACGGTCCACTTCGGATCTCCATCGGTGTGGCTCCCCTAAGATAAAGCTCCCTCGACTGACTGACCAACCTGACAGCGCGCCAAAAAAAATAAAAAATAAAATACACACATACACACCTTGACCGGGGTCGAACCATAAGAAAATTTCATTATTTTTCGTGAAGGCAAAATATAGAAGAAATATTTTCAAATCTTATTCATTCGAGTTCTGATTAATGTAGAACCAATTGATTTTAGATACAGGACAATTAAGACTATTATATTCCCAACGGATTTTCTTGTAAGTAGTTCTGAACTAGAGTTATGACCTATCAAAGTTGGAGGTCGAAACCAAAATTTAGTTTTATATAATTTAAAGCCCATCTCGAGTTCTAATGAATATAGACGCAAGTATTTAATACCGTTAGATAGAGGACAATTAGGGCTACCATGCCCTGAAAGGATTTCCTCGTCATCATAATTAAACTGAAGTTATACCAATCCAAAATTTTGGTGATAGGCGATAACCACGTACTTTCATTGATAATTTCTATGTATTAATAGGTGCTTATAAAAGATTTTAATGGGATACCTTTTGTAAATGGTAATTAAGCGATGTCCCCTAAAAGGGGGCTTCAGGTTTTTTAGGCGTATATATATGGTGTCAGTGGGGGTATTCTGTCGGTCGGGGGTTGCGGGAGCTAGGGGGGGGGCGTCTATATATATAGGTATGGCATAGCGTTATCGCTTTGCTTCCAAACAACAGACTGCTGTCCAAGATAAGTCCACTCTCTCCTTTGACCAGTATACCCTGTAACAGTCCCTCGGACCCCGACGTCCAAGCTAAAAAAAACGCACGTATTACGAAGGGTGAAAGGGGGAGAATCACTATCAGTAACCAACAGACTTCTGGTTGTAAAACTCCATCAAACAAAAACGGAGACGGGGGTTGGGGGGCAGTTCCCCCTCGTTCGCTTGTTGCGTCCGGGATTTTTTTAAGTGATAACACTACGGACCTTCTTTTTTCTCTCGCTTTAACCGCCTAGAATCAAAAATCGTAGATGAAATAGTTGAGAATGACCCCTGGCCACACCTCGTTCTCTCTCTCATTTTGTCTTTGCCCATATACCAATAGCTACCTATGACCACTCTAAAATGTCATCTGGAGTGACCTACATGGTCCCGTAACCATTTTATCTACTATGACAGAGAGTATTTTTTCTTTACAAGTTTTAAACGAATTTCTATCACATTTTTTTCGGAGGCGTATAAGATTGTCCAGTTTTTGCAAAAAGGAGAAAAAGTTTAGGCTGGACCCAAGAGAGCTTGACCGTTTCTTCGGCTGGCTATCTGGTAGAGAAAAAATATCACAAACTCGGGACTAACAAATAATCGGGCACAAATTTTACGACTTTAAATGCCTGTTCCGAGAGGTACGTCATTTGACTTCAACTGAACGATAACCAATTGTACTAAATTCAAGTCGAGACAACTCCCAGAATACAACAGTGACTTGGTCCTCGCGTCTATAGCGAATGTTGGGTTATTTTTTAACGTAGGGCATTGTGGGTATAGAGTAAGGGGGGGGGTGGAATCTTTCCTATTGTTTTTCTTTTTCGAGTTTTGTCTTCGAAATTGGTTCGTGAGGTCACTTGGGATCACCAGCCTGGATTTTCGAGAAAGTGGGATTTAGGAGACTTTATAGAAATTGCATTCTCACTAGGAACACACTCCTTAAGAAAACCGCGCCAATTTTTGACTGATTCTCAAGTTGCAACACCTATACATATATATTCCTTAAGACTTGGTCACTATTTAATTAAAAATAAAAGCAAATTAATAACCGAAGTTATCGAATGTATAGTTCGGAGTTCACATCCCTCGGATAAATTTTTGTTAAGCCTAACTTGAAACTTAAACTTAACAAAGTATAATTAGACCTAAATTAAAGATAATAAACTGATATAGAACTTCATCGATGAAAGTATCATCAATTTTCGTTCCGAGTTGGTTAAACGCATGCGTATTGAATGACGGCTTTGAAAAAGCGAGCGAGAGAGATCCTAGAAATTCGTTATCAGTCGCGCTGCGTAATCTAGAGTTGCGCAGTGTTGCCGGAATGTTAGGGGGAACCCTAAAAATAAACACCTTATCAGTGGCCGAATATATTAAGCGGGAAAACTCGCGTTTCCTTATCTCTATCCTCCCCCCTCCCCCCTTTGAACCCCCACATATACCATCAAAAGATAAGGGACGCCACCACTGACAAACCAGTGCTGAAGATCAACCAAACCAAAGTGCTTTCAGAGTTAGGTAAATCCAATTAGAGTTATCCTAAATGAAAAAAAATTAAACGCAAAGTTCTAGGCGGGAAAAGGTTCACATATTCAGCACGGGTTAAAGGTTAAATACACGAGCGCGAGACACGTGAAACCGAGTGACTGACTAGCTTTTTCAAATTAAGCCTAAGAAATCACGTCAGTTTTAATTCAGCAAAGGGGTAAAGGACACCAGCGCAAGGAGAACTTTTACTAAGCCTAAATTGAAAACCTTTTCAAATTAGTCCTAATTCTAACAAATCTCATGTCTTACGGAGGCCAGAATAACATTGACGTATTGACGTATATACAGAACACTCGGGTGACTTCTTTCAAAACAAATGTTAGCACGCGTTGGGACCCGATACCGTGAGGGACATTTTGCTTGCTGGCTCCTAAAAGATATCCTCCCATCTATCCTCGCTTTCCGGAGAGGCCCACCCGAACCTTCCAGGGGCTGATCTACCCCATTCTCCTCATAGACCGTAGTCTCGTACAAGGAAAGCGACGAGCGATAATCTCCGGGATGCTGGCATCGCACGCTCTCCTACGAAAAGGAAAGATAGCTGATGGGGGGGCAACACCCCCCCCTTTCCCCAGACCCCCGTCCAGTCCGTCAGTTCGTCCGAGAGTCTCTTTTCGGGGCCAGAGGAGAGAGAAGAAGATAAGGTCTCTAGCGGCCTGAAACTGATAAGGAAACGAGTCGGCAAAGGCAAAAGGCCCTGAACGCTATGTACTGCAATCGGAACAGAGATTTCAGAGCCTGCAACAGTCCGACGTAACCCCCCCAACCACCACCACCCCGGGGGGAGGGAGAGAGACAAGCAGATAAGAGTGGGGAATAAAGCGTCATATTGAAAGTATATATTCTATATTTTAACTCTGTGGGCTCGTACCCCTTACCCCTCCTACTCCAATGCCGCAACAATTTTAATTGATTTAAAATTTAAAGGTATAGTATAATCATTTCTTTTAAACTTAAAGATCTTAATCACTATCTATTTAGGTACGCCCCAATTTTCTTCCAACATCTATGAGATTTTATTGATAAAGATCAAATGATTTAAGATACTTTTCCTTTAAATTAAGGAAGGGGGGTCGAGATTGACTGACCCCTACCCCCATTTTCCCCTAAACGAATTTTCCAATAGTTTTAAAGCGAGATAAGAGGTTAACGTTTTGGGGTATGGGGGTTCACGGAATTTTCAACGGGTAGTAAGCGATATTTCTAAATAGGCTTTTCTAATTTTCTAATCTATTTTAGATTTGGTTTGGGTTTAACCCCTGTTGAACTTTGGTCCTGAGATGAAAGTGAAAGTTGGGGGGGGGAGTGGGGGAAGGTCTCTTATCAGGCGTTGGCCGGCGGCTGCCAGCTACGTTTATACCTTATCTGTTTTAGTCCGGGGGTCGGATAAGCCCCAACGCCACGCGCTGGACCCCCTTTATCTCAGAGCCCCATCTGACCAAGAGAACACCTCACCTACACCCTTCCACGCTTTAAAGGGAACATGGCATCAACTGCAAAGTTATCTACTTTTATAATTGTAAATATTGAAGGAATAGAAAGCCAACGGTCAATGTTCTAAAGAGGTAAAGAATCCGCCTTATCCTCTATCGCAGGAACTAAGGCTTATCTCTTGATTCGTGAAGGCGAATAACGGACAACGGTAAGGAATTAGTCAGTCGTCTGCTACGAAGGCAAAATCGTATTGTATAGCAGACGACAGACGAATTTCTCCCTTCCTCGTATCCCGAGATAAGCCTAACTTCCGGCGATATGGATTAAAGTTACTTCTAATTCGTTAAACACTTGTTCATTAAAAGTGATTATTATATAACTCCGGGGTTCACATTACCTTTAAAGGTCGCCTGGTATCTATAAAGGCAAAGGCGAACTTTTCGCCTGGTGGCCGCCTTATCGGGGGGGAGGGGGATGTTCCCCCCCTCCCGTTCTCGTTATAGGCCTATTTTTCAAGGGAATATATTCCGGGGAGGGGGTTCGACTCTATAGATTGGATGGAATGACCTACAAAGCTTTGGAAAATTTTGATAGCTTGATTTTGTTGCCGAGAGGATTTCAGCTAGGGGTTTGGGGTTGCTCGGGGGGGGGGTGTAAGGGGGTAGGTAATTTTAAAGCTTATCTTTTGGTGAATATTCTTAAAAGTCAATTATATTTCACAATTAAACGAACGACATATTGATTAGCCATTAATTTATATTGTGAATAAAATATCTTTAAAGTTGACCTTTTAAAATTAACCCGACCATGAAGTCATGAACGCAATTTTTAATATTTGAGTCTGATCATAAGCTAACTAATTTCAATACCAGATGTCTCACATAATTTTCACAAAACACAATTTTGAATTTTTCGCCAAGAGCTAGTGAAGAGGTTAAGCTTAAATGGTACAATCCATCACCATTAGAGTCACGTGGGGAGCAACAAAGATAACTTTTAAAACAATGGCAACGTCGGTTACTTATAACTCAATTTCTGGTATTATATATCTTCTTTGGCCAATTCTATAGAAGTATATACGAAATTTAGCTCAGGTATAATGAGGGTCTCATTACGGAATGAGAGTTTTTACACTCAGATGGTAAAAAGTAGATAAAACCACCAATTTAACATTCCTAGGAAAGTTTGTTATCGGCCACCGCTAAATTAGGGGGTTCCTCTTTTTTTATTCACAACCTGATTCGTCTTCATTTGTCAGAAATGGATCCTTCTCTCTCCCTCTCCTTTTCTCTCTTACTCCTTCCTCTTTCTCCCTCTAAAAACTGACCGACTCTTTGAACTTCAGGTCCCAAATCTATCACCTCCAATCGCGAACCTATGTATTTGGGAGAAGTTGGAGCATTAGGAGAAGTATATAATACTTCTCTTCGAGAGAAGTGTATACCACAAAACGGGGTAATTGTAACATGGACGTAACTATTTGCCAAGGTGCCCTCGTGGATCTTTGTCACACCTCAAGACGAGGTTTGTTGGTTGACTGCTGGGGATTTAGTACCAAACAGTAATAGAATTCACACTGTGCGGTGCGATACCCATCTGAAGTTTGATGAGTAGGAGAGAAAACAAAAAGGGTGAGCCCGGGGAGGATCATGTTACGTAACTAAAGTATTAAGAGGATACAGAGTGTCACCCTTCTTCTAATATCCCCTTCTGGTATTAGCAGTATCCGAGAGTTGATTACAGCAGACTGGATGTACTGGAAGCTGTTCGCCCCTCGCCTAGGAGCTAGATTATTTGATGGTCAGGTTAGGTAGCAGGGCGTACGTCAATTACTTTACAAGCCGGAGTTAATAAATAGGGTGTCTCTGGGAGAAGTCTCGCGAAAGGCGGTCTTTAAACAAGTTGATTTTGCTGACTGGCTTTGCAACACGTGCAGGTGGCGCTGCGCTGTCAAACGACCCGCCTCTGTCTCCATCTCTGTTGTAACTGATAGGGCATGCAGCAACCGGAGAAACGCACCACCAACGAAAGCGTTTTAGTACGGAGTCAAACTCCGAAGCCGAAAGACGGTCGGCTACAGAAACCGAGAAAACCAGAAGTTAACCGAAACCTCGTGTTCGCTATACCCGACAAACGCGTTGGACAGTCAATTGCTGCTGCTTCAAACGCTAATATATTGTGTAATATACATTGTTGTCGGTAAGAGACGGTAATAGATAGTGAACGGACTCGTGGGTGCACCGACAACGGTGGTCGCTCGGACATTTGAAAGTTTATGTAGTTAATTGTAGTGTTGGACATAATTCCTTCTTTTGGGACATTCTCCGAATTCAAGGTTCGAATGCTAGGAGGAGAGACATTCCCGCATTTCGGGACAACATTTACTGATGTCGAGGAGAAAACAATCAAATCCTAAGCCTCTCAAACGTGAGTCTGACAATAACTCTTTCAATCATACCCATCCCTAGCTGTTGACGCGACGCAATGGGACGTAGTTCAATTACCAAAATTCTTCATCACCCTTAATTTTAAACGGAGACGTCTACTCTAAGCTTAAAACCACACCGTAAGAGGATTGTTATATATTATAAACAACAATCATCCCATCGTGTTTATAATCAAAAACTCATTTCCAATTATAACGATAGCATTTTTACCCTGCACATAATGACCAACAAGTACCGCGCTATTGATACGCATACTATGACATGCAAATATGTCAGAAACTTATATCGTATATTAAACGTCAGAACATAATTTGAATATGATTGTATTTTATTAAAATATTTGATGAAAATGAAGTGGATCAAGTATTGGCAGTGTCATAGTGTTGGAAGGCGGGTGAAGACCGGGTTTTGCCGGTACCCTATCATTGATAGTAACACGTGAGAAGACATGGACGTGTGTGTGGACCCTATATACGATTTTATCTTATCACTTATATATATTTTTAAGAATAAGTTGAGGTCGTTGATAGGGGAGAGGATATTCGTTATTTTTCAGGATATTTCCATATCACTTTTTCTATATGGGATATTAATCTAAAACTTATCACAACACGCAGCGAGTGTTTACCCGGACGAGGCCTTTCTTTCTCCCTATTTCTCTTTTCTTTTTTTGTAAATTTAATATCTTCATGGAGATAAGAATTTTCTAAGTCGCCTTATCGCTAGTATAAGAAACGATTGGTCCCTAGATAAAGATAGAACGAATTATCGACCAAATACTCTGGTGATTTTCCACAAGCCCAATATACAGGGTGTTTCTGTTAAGTCTAGGGGGATTTTGAGTCAAAAATGTTCTATGAAATTTTGCCCTGAGAGACAATGTTTCAGGGATGACCCCTTAATTAATTAAATTAGAAATCATTGTCTTAATCAGTTTCTTAATTAAATTTGAGGGGGTCATCCGTAAAATACTGATATTCCAATCTTAACTTGAAAACGGTGTCCCTTGTGCCATACAAAATGGAGATAGAAGTTACATTTTGGACTCAAAATTGATTTCCCAAATAACATCCCCCTTAATTTATGCATGCAGACCTATCAGAAACACCCTGTATAGTTAAGAACTTCAATAAATACTTGCTATATTTGCAAAATCTGCAGGAATATTCAAAAGCTCTGGAACCCTTAAAACCGAATAATTCAAAAGTTATACCCTTTAATTAGATTTTTTGTCTGATTAGAGGTGATTTTCATCTTAATTTGAACGACGTAATAACCTAACCTTCAAGCTATATACGTCAATAAACTCCTTTTTTTCAATGGTTAATTGGCCTTAGGGTTAGAACTTAGACGAGACCGGAAACTCATCACTAAAGAATTATTAAAAGAACAGATAACAAAAAAATATTTCATGACCTCTATAAAATTACCAAGATTTTAATCTGTCCACGTCTTTCTTTCAATAGAGACAAGGGGAAAGGGGGAAGGCAACGAGATTCTCAAATTAAACGATATAGTTATCTCTTAAATTAAAAGAAATGTAGGCCTATTTGTTCTAGAATTAATAATTTGAAGAGAAATTAAATTTAAAAGATTACGCGCTGATCTTAAAAATGATTTTAGTTTTATATATATCAACTTGGTTAAATTAAGATAAAATTTTAGTTATTGGGGAGCGTTTTAGTTACTTTTATCTTCGGTTATAAGGAATAAGAGATAAGACGGTCTTTATCTGTCTCAGTAATTTTGTCGAGTCGTTTAGAAAGAGGACTAATAACTAAATTGATAACCAACAATATTCAATCTAAAATCTTTGCTTGACGATAAAAGAAATATCTAAGAAGTTCAACTGCATAAAAAGCTGATCAGCCTGAGAGTGCCAGATTTCATCATCACGCAGCAGAGGCCTATTTTGAATTTTTGATTCTTTGGTCTATTTTACCGCCCACCAAGAGATTTTTGTCAAATGGGACAACTACCAAAGGGGTGTTTTTGTTGACCTTCCATAGTCCTTAGCATACAAGAGGACCTCCAAATATTTTCGTCAGTAACGCATCGATGCTTCCGCGATTTTACTAGAATTAAATACATATTTTTGTTTTGGTTTATAATAACATTTCAACTGATCTCTGATAACAGTCGGAAACGAATATACAGGGTGTATCATAAAGAGTTGTATATACAGGTCATAAATTTCAATATTAAAGGAGAATATTAATTTTCGACAACATCGTGGTTGAGTTGACCTGACTCACCCTGTATATTTTATAATATCAACCTTATATTCAGTACGACGGAAGTCTGCTATATCGAAATCTAAACTTAATTATGTATTATAGATAAAAACCAGGTATATATCCTATATAATTTAATCCAAGCATGCATGCAAGCATTTTGAAAATATATCATCAACGTATATAGCTTTTGCCTAGCTGACTTCGAATCATGAACTTCGGGGGGTTTATATCTAACTTCTAATTACTAACTTCTAAATGAATGTCGTATATTCAATGTATTATAGAACCTAACAGGGAACTATATATATATCGCATTACAAATTGTTGAGGTTTCCCTGGTTAGCTACTTGTTGAGGACCTAATGAGGCGACCACTAGCTCGAGTTTAAGCTAGAATATGGAGGGATTTCAACAAAGCGGGGAGAAGGGATACGCGGGGGGGGAGGGGACGTATGGGGGATGAAACCCCACCTGTAAATCAGCCTCGTCTCGACAATCGCTGTAGTTTGAATAATTAAATCCAATTTATGGCTCAATTCACGATACGATAAACCGCGTGTTAAGTTATTTACTAAATTTATACCAAATAAATTTATTTCGCGATAAATAATGAAATTAATTCCAATTAAAACTTTTAGCCCTAATTAATTAATGAATTTATTAATAGATTTAGTTCCCAGGCAGGGAAATAGAGAGAGATCTAGAGAGAAGCGTTAATCGTTTTCTAATATATAAAGATTTCATTCGTGGATCGTGGCTCTGGATAATTTTGTTTGTAAATAATATATTGAGTCATTTCAGTCTCCCTTTATGTAATAAGATGTGGGTTTGAATTAAAAAATGTTGACTCGAGGCCCAGGCAAAGTGATTAATCAATCAGATTAATAATTAGATAAAATAATAAAAAAAGAAGAAATATATTTTTCTAGTTCGCACGATTGCACGGTCCGGAATACAATTTTCTTTTAAAAATAATCTTTTAAGTTTTGGAATGTAATATTTTTCATGAAATTAAAGCTAACCTTGAGTAGCTATTATCTAATCTACCATCTCTGGGCACCTGATACCGAACAAGGCGGGCCTACCGCTTTCCCCCAAATTCTAATTAAAAATTTAAGAAAACTAAAAACACACCGAAGAGATGTATATGACAAAAGTCTATAATTCGAAGTTTCAATTTATTCGGGAATTGTTGTTTATCAAAGGGAAAAGACCCACAGGAGAGGAGAGAAAGTTGTGATAAAAGTCGCCTCGTTTTAATGTGTGCAGGGCTGCCATTGAGTAGGGGGTTATCTGGGCTAGGCGATCTACTTTTTGAGGAAAAGCTTATCTGCGTGCCAGCCCGACTCGACCCGACTGCGAAGCCCAAAACCTTTTTTTGAGTTTTTTTTCATTCGTTTTAGGTGATATTCATCATTAGATGTAAGCTCATTAACTTCAATTGATTGAAGTTGGACTGAAAATTATGTTTTCCCGGAAAAAATCACGTGGATTTTATCCAGAATTATATAAACATTACTTGGGTCGTCCCCACAAATTCCCAGTTTTTCAGCTAAATTACTTGGGTTGTCCCCACAATGTTCTGTTTTTCAGCTAAAATCACTTGGGTTGTCCCCACAATCTCAGTTTTTCAGCTAAAACCACTTGGGTTATCCCCAAAATCTCAGTTTTTCAGCTAAAATTACTTCGGTTGTCCCCACAAAATCTCAGTTTTTCAGCTAAAATCACTTGGGTTGTCCCCACAATCCAATTTTTTCAGCAAAAATCACTTGCCTTGTACTAAAAATTTCAGTTTACAAGAAAACATTACTTGGGTTGATCCAAATCGAGCATCCGTTTGAACACAATAAGATACATCTTATTTAATCTAAATTAGGGTTCGGCGTCTTAATTACTTTAATTTATAACCTTCGGAAGCAACCTGCGGATATCTCAGCTGTATATATAAGCTAGTATTTTTGTGCGCGAGTGAGTTGGTCGCTGATCTTTATCAGTAGCAGAGCTCGTATAGCGGGTACATAGGCATAGCTCGCTATCAGCGCGGCAGCTGCGGGCTCTCCTCTACTACGGCTGTGTATACGGGCTATAGCAGATTGTTTCACGTTAAGTCCCCATGCCTTATCCCATTCCCGCCAAAGCTTTATCTACTTCAAATCGACAACCATAGACTTTATCAGAAGTCGATTAACCCTACACGGACTATACAGAATGGCTAATATATTCGAAGCCGCATTACCAAAGACAGAGCCGGGTTATCCACAAGGCACTGGAGGCACGTGCCTAGGGTCCCCGATGGTCAGCCTTAGGCTCTCAGCTGTGATATCACATTGGGCCCCCGAGTGTGTTCGTTCGGCACTGACCCAAGACAAAAGGTCAATAAAAGAGAGTAAGGTAAATCCCCAGTATGGTTTCCGGCGTACATCCTCCAAGTCTTCATCTCTCTCTAGCTTCTTTGGTGGTCGACCAATCAGCTCTCAGCTTTAATTTAATTAAGAAACTGATTAAGACAATGATTTCTAATTTAATTAAGTGGTCATCCCTAAAACACTTATCAAATCATAACTCGAAAACAGTGACCCTTGTGGCAAACAAAATGGAGATGGAACTCCTTGGGTTCACCAATAGCTAACCCAATTCATTGAGGGATTTGATAATAATAAAGCAGCCAGGGTTAATTTACTTTAGTCAGAGGAGTTTTTTTGACTCCATTGTATTATTCGGTATTCTCTCTCTTACATATTAAAGATAAGGATCTACTTTTTCCGTTCTCGCTGGCGAAGCCAGGACGGCAATTTGATGGCGGATTTAGATTTGGGAAAAAAGCACAACCTATAGCGCTGCTCAGCATGCCTGTTCATATATATACCCCTACGCCGAAAATCTTTGCTAAATCTTACGGGAAATCTCTTCTCAAGGACCTCTCTTTTCTGCATAGAGAGAGAACGAAACCCCGACAAAAATTTATTTACAATTTACTCCTTTAGTATTACAAAAGGTTTTCCGATATATTTGCCTAATATTTTAGAACTTTTCTTCAACACCACTTTCTAAATTTGATGGGGAATAATTAACATATGCCTTAATTTATCCTGAACGAAAATATGATTGGTTTAAAAAATAAAACACCAGGATCATACGCCAATAATAATCTTCCCTAAGTTCCCATGAAATACATAGTTTTCAGACTACGAGGATTGATACCATTTACACCAGGAGACGTGGCTATAATGTACTGCACTTTGTGCGCCAAGTAACCTGGCGTATGGTCTGAAAACCATGTATAAGACTTCGCAATTCGCCCTGGTTTAGATCAAAACCACTTTACCAAAATAGAAAGTTGAAACTAATAGTTGAAAAAATGGCAACCATTTTGAAATAGTCCTCCAGACTTATGATGACGTGCAACTTTTTAAAAATACAGGTGGTAACTTAATTGATATTAATATTACTTATGCTACGATACACCTGACATGAGCTGATGGATACAGTATTATATTTTCTGTCGAAAGATATAGTAGCTTCCCTGCAGTGAATGCTATCCGTTTCCTCGCAGATAAGCTCTCGCAGTGTTTTCCGGCCCTGCAGATTTTTAAATCCCATACTTAAGCCGTCAGTATAAGGTAAGGTTAAAGGGATACCACGTGACTTACGATGTAGTTTCATCCAATCCCGATAACAGGTTCTTAAAGCCATATTTATCCGACTGGATGCGCCGCGGATATTTTTTTGGAAATGATTAAACCAACGTTACCAAAATTTGACACGTATGTCCCTATAACTCGGTTTAAATAAACTTGATTCTTGCTGGTAAAATACTTAGGAAGTATAACTTCGAGTTAATTCACTTTGGAGATCTATATTTTTAGTTTTTCTTCTTGAAAGCTGCTAAGTATATATATCTAAAAGGTAAACTGGGAATCTGGATTTAAAGGCGCGAAAATGTGAAAAACGGACACAACTCAAACAGATAAGACAAAAAAGGATCGAGTTGCTAGCTAACTTACGACTTGAACCTGCAGAGGCAACCGACACTATACTATACACAAAAACAATGAATTCTAATTTTTAAAGGTCAAGGGGTTCGTCACTCTCAACGATGTCAATATCAGAAGAGGATAATAAAAGAAGGATGACACTCCGTATCCTCTTAATACTGTAGTTATGTAACATGATTCTTCCCAAGCGAGGGAGCCATTTCGTTTGCCCTTCCGGGCATCGCACTGTGCTAGTGTGAATTCTATAACTGCTTGGTACTAAAACCTCAGCAATCAGCACAGGCTTCGTCTTGACATGCAGGGACAAAAATCCACAACTACATGCGCCTTGGCAAATACTAAAAGAGTAATGATGAGGGAATTATTTATCGCGTATGTGATTTGGTTTAGAAGCCTTCCTCCAAATGTTGGGAATGATGTTGGGATGAATCATGTTACGATGGTACACTTCCGTCGAAGAGAAGTATAATATACTTCTGATAATATTAAGAGATGATGATTCATCCCGAAAGGATGTTTATCTAGTCGCGGACATCTTTGAGTATATCTTTGTACACGCACGCATGGTTCCATCTCTAACCGAATTACTTAAGCCTAAATATTAAATTTGTCACTTATTCGTATTGCGTTCTGGAAAGATTTCCTTTCAGATTAAGTTAGAACGAACTATATTTAAATTCAATTTCGAAAGACTTCGGTAAACAAAATTACAACAATTTTCCGAACTATTCGCCCGATTCAAACGTTGATTCTTTTATAAAGATAAAAACTCGTGGTTTTTCTTTAATATAACGCAGGCCATAATGCGATGTCGAACATAAATCACACTAATACACTCTACTAGTAGCAAAGGACATTTTTCAGGATAGCAGCGGTTTGTGGTAGGAGTTGATTATTAGCGCCGTGCTTTGAAAGTATACCGTTACTTTTCATTATGGCCTTCTGTTTCTATTTAGCCGAACAAATAAAATTCAGGCAAGGGCAAACTACAAAAAATCATGAATTATTGAACGAAGATTAAGTAGCAGTCATGCGTTAAGAAAGATTGCTAGGAGAAGATTAAGACTTATAGCGAATACCGTCAAATCGAATGCGTGTAATTTGATTAGAGAATTGTTAGTCTATTATAATTGAATGGAGATAAATCACAATTTAATTCGCCCAAAACAAATATAGCTTCTGTTTTAATGTTGCATTATTAAACTGGATGTCGAACCCAAATCCACGTTCTCCTTTAGTTCAGGTACATTTTTTTGGTCGCGGTTTGCCCCTCGAGGAATCTCGATGATAAGTTGAGGGTTGAATTAAAAACGCTGAACGGATTTCACGGTAATTAATAGCACGGCGTTAAAAACTAACTTCACGGATCTGAAAAATGAGTTGAAGTGGGGGGGGGAGGGGTTTGAGCGTCGTGGGGAGGGGGGAAACACGATCTCGTTATAAGGAGAGAGGAACGATTAACAGATTAATTATTGATTGAAAAACACTACCACCGAACGTGTTGTTACTTATCACCCCCCAGGGGCTTCCATTTTTAATAAAAAGTAAAGGGGGAAGATTAATTTTAAACGTGGGATTAAATTTAACATCGTTTTCTTCTTATTAAACTATCGAGTAGAATAGCTGCGGTGAGATCACCCAATTGTTCTTTACTAAAATGTCTCGTGCACCGAATTGCTCTTTACTAAAATGTCTCGTGCACCCAATTGTTCTTTACTAAAATGTCTCGTGCACCGAATTGTTCTTTACTAAAATGTCTCGTGCACCCAATTGTCCTTTACTAAAATGTCTCATGCACCCAACTGACCTTCAACTAAAATGTCTCATACTCTCATGCACCCAATTGTTCTGTACTGAAATGTCTGAAGCATCCTATTGTTGTTTACGTGAAATGTCGTTCAAAATAACCCAAACATTCGTCACATTCATGAGGCACATTAAAACGTGACATTATTAACCCGTTTCGAAATGTCGAATTAATAATCCCAAAAACATATGAATCATTATCTTACTTATTATCAGGTACACTGACAGAAACTAAAAATAAATTTCCAAATCTGCAAAAGCTTCGATTCATTTTCTTAGTCAGCATTCTCAGATAAAGATATTTCAAAATCGTATCGAGACGATAAACCGAGTTATTAACTCTTAGTAATCGGCAAATGTTTTATA
Source organism: Phalangium opilio (assembly GCF_054372755.1). Taxonomy (NCBI): domain Eukaryota; kingdom Metazoa; phylum Arthropoda; class Arachnida; order Opiliones; family Phalangiidae; genus Phalangium; species Phalangium opilio. The sequence continues at coordinate 2,409,809 of NW_028324189.1, forward strand.
GGCGATTAAACGATGTCAAGAGCAAATTAGAATTAGTTTTAATCTCGATGAAAATATTTAGAATTTGCCATGTATTATTTTTCCAAAGAAATCTTAAAATTTCTTTCACGGATGGCGAAATTCTTACGAGTATAGAATTTTCCTTCAGACGTGATTTTTCTCTGAAAATTAAAGAGATTGCGTTGATAGTGGGAATACCGACTTTAGTGCGCAAAAATAGATGACATCAAAGATAAGAAATAAATATAAAAATACCTTCGTTTCACTCCATAGAGTTCGTGCTTTAATCACTTATTAAAGGAAGAGTATCACGGGTTAAAGTAAATTGGAAAAAATTGGAAGTACAACGTCCTTGATCTCTGTACGATTTATTTTAAACTTGTGACACTATTCCTTTAATTACTTAGACACATGCCAAATAAGGGATGACGCCGAGACGATCTTTATCAGCTCCTGTTAATTTCCAAGGAGGATCGAGGGAGGGAGGGGATTCTTAAATGGACTTAACTATATTTATTATATTCCTTATAGCGAATTAAAATTATCTACTGATTTTGTTACTCAAAATGAAGTAAATAAAAATTCCGAACACGTTTATTTCCATTGTTTAAACTTGACTATGACAAAAGTAAATTACATCCTTTGAGCATAAGTATGAATAAAGCGAGCGCTAGTAAGGGGTCCTGCATATGACGTAGACTTACTTCTAGAAAAGATATGGTTAATTGCGTTTTTCAAGTGACAACTTGGCCAATCAGATTTATTTAGGAATACGTATAATTTCTTTTCATCGGAATTATCACGACGAACTATTTTTCTTTTATAAAATTTAAGTAGAAATTGAGGCATAGTCGTTTATCTTTCGGGAAACGCGTCGTCTGGTTTTTCCCTCCCTTATATCAAGATAAGTTGCAAGAAATTACAAGAAAACTTTGACTATATTACAACCAAATAAAGAGAATTAAATTTGAAACTATTTTAACCACAATCACTTCCTCGTACAATCGTTAAATCTCGTGGAATAAAAATAAATTCAAAACAAAGGCTTAACTGATATTAGGAATTGTAAAAGCGCGCCAAAGTAAATAAAAAGCGCGTGACATTGCGATTGTTTCTTGTAAAATCGCGCGAAATTAAAAGCACGTGGCATTACGAATTGTTAAATGCGCGAGAAAGTGAAAAAAGCGCGCGAAAATGATTTCCATCCAAATTAAAATAAATTAAAAAGTAGGCTTAAGGAATTTTTTCAAATATATACGATTGCCGCGATTGAAAAACGCTTAAAACGGTGTTGAAATAAAATTCAGAACGTGTTGAAATGAAGTTAATGACAATGCATGATGGGATAGGATGGTTTTAGACGATATCTATCCATTAAATCTTTCTCTTCTGTTGGTATTAAAAATCACGTCTACACGCATGCAGCAGAGGTGAAGGGCACCTTAGGCCAGGAGAGGGGAGGGGTTCCTTCAGGGGGATAGTGTTACCTTAAAGTGGCTTGTAAAAATGGAGGTGGATCATCCGCGAGCGCCGAGGAAGATCCACTCCTGATAAGATTAAAAATCTGCAAAAATACTCCTGGAGAAAACTAAGCTTGCTTTAGCTTTTTGACAAACCGTGTGAGAGTATTGGGTTTAACCACGATGTTGAAGTAGTAGTAGTAGTAGTACTTGTAGCTGTTCGGGATTTAACTAAAGAAATGGTTGGGTTATAATGTTCCGGTTGATGCATACATGAAGAATTCAATAGACTCTAGCCTTTAAAATTATATTTCTTTTATGAAACCACAGTATGGCGCTGTTATAGACCATTTCGATATAAATAGCTTTTTTGCACCAGCGCAGTAGTCTTTCTGTATCACGAGAGTGCGCCGAAACAGCAATGTATCAACCCTTATATGTCAAAATACCGAGGGTTTTCTTAACATCGGCAAGGTCTATGGCTCACCCATCTTGTTTTACTCGTTTCTCACGAAACAATTCGCTAAAAGTCAACATCAATTGACAGTAAGTTTGACGGGAACGTTGCCAATGATTTAAGACGGATTACGTAGACAATTGGGGTTGGTTAATTTGGTAAGGTAGGAGAATACACCGGTCCGGGTGCTAGCTGACTCGCTCGTCTCTAGCGGCGTGATTATCTGATATTCGCCAAGAACATAAAGCGGATGGGAAGAAGAAGAAGAAGATCCCCGTCTCCTACTATTTATATTAAAGATTTATATTTCGTGTAGACTTTTAAATATATTTAAAATACAATGAATGCTTTACAATCGCCCAGGAATATTGCAGAGATCCCGGAGGAATTTTAATCTTGGGGGTTAATTTCATAATAAACATAAAATTGACTAAATTGGTAGTGATAGGCGATTCATTCCGAGGTTCTCAGTTCTTAAATGAGTTCCAAATGGTGCAAAGATAAACATAATTCTGACCCCAGACCCCTAATGTATTTGGATTAATTACTTCTCAAACCAGAGGAACGACCGACACTCTAGGCTTAGCTTCCCATAGAAAAAGCATTGTTTTTCTGTTGTTCCAGTACATCGAATAAGTAAAGAACCACAGCGAGGTTAAGGTTCGGAACACTTTTAAAATATCAAGTAATTATCTAATATTGAATTTCTGAAGTTTCATTAAAAACAATTAAGTCTAGGTAATTGATTTTATCAGATAGTTATTATCCCTCGTCAAACGCGCCATTTTCGAAACTTCACAGTTTAACATTCGCGTAAGAAATGAATGAATTCATCGGTCAGACTCCGTTTTTGATAAAAACCCTTAATATTTTTTTTCCCTCAGCAAGCCCTAGTCGTTTAACCCTCTGGCCGATTAGCAACCATTACATTTTTAAGCGCTATCCTCTCCCAACTTTGATTTAGTAAGGATATTAATTTAAATTTACTCTTATTAAAGGCGTGAATCAGATAAGCGAGCAGTTTGAAGCGAAAAGGTCTATAGGTATAGATATCTTTCGAGAGATTTCGTTTTGCGCTAAGGCGTATTTATTTTAAAGTTTGGAGGTTATCGCGTTTAAGGATTTAAATGTTAGGGGACGAACTGTACATACACGCCTTACGCATTATAGAAAACAATGCCTACAAAGATCCTTAAACAAGATTATAGAAATATTATACCGTCCGTTGGAAAACAGCCGATCAGATTCGAAGATTAACGTCGAAATTATTTTAAAAGTTTTTCAAAGAAAAAATAAAGCTTAAATTTCTTTACCCCTTTAAAATTAAATTCATAACTTGTCTATATACAATAATATATTATTATATACATTGTCAATAATAACAATTTCACGTGGAAATTAAGCTCACGTGAAGTCCTCATGAATTAATATATATCATTCTATGAATATTTTCTTCATTATCCTTACAATAAACACTCTGTATACTAAAATTTACATACGTAAATTCTTCATAATTCGAGGTCACTTAGATATACTGTAATTAAATTTAATATCAATTTAATTTTTGTATTTTATAATTAAATAAACGAGGAGTCCAGTCCGGGTCCACCTTGTGTAGATAGTTATCCAGGTGATATTTTTGAAATGTGGGGGAATGGGGGTGCATATCCCCTTAATGATACCTTTTCTAGAAAACAGAGCCTCCTTCATCTCAGAAACCATTTTAAAAATTTCATTAAAGTCCAATTTTTAAAATTTGTGTAATCTTATCATAACACAATAATGCTAATATTGAGGAAACAATGGTAATAATGTAAAAGGTTGCAAACCAAGATGGCCAGCAGGAGTTTCTCTTACCCCTTCCGACCCCAAAACCCCTTCTACTCTGTTTTGTACACTTGAGGGGGGGGGACTATATGCTTTGGTGTACCTTTCTCTTTGCTAAATTGTTCTTGATATGGGGGGCGGGGGGTTCTACGTTATTCCTATATTTAATTGGCAACCCCAGACCCCATTAACAAAAGACAGGCGGCGGAGTGACATAGCCTAATTGATTCTCGGGGACTGGGGTATAGTTTAGATGGGGGGGGAAGAGGGAACAGACCCCATCACACATTATTAGCGAACCCCTTTTCTTAATAGTTTCATTTCTATTAAAATCAACCAAGTTCGAGTCGGGGGTTTGGGGTCTGGAAGGAGAGAGAGAGAGAGGTCCAGGTCGAGATGGGGTACCATTCCCTACAGCCATTAGGTAAGCGACGCAATTTCTAAAGAAGGGGTCTATACTGCCCCTGCTTGCTTGCTGTGAATACGATTCTTTAATTAAATTACATCCTTTTCCATGATACCCCAAACCCCCATATTTCTTAAAAGTAAACTCAACTTTACCAAAAATCTGGTTAACTAATCATTTGCAATGGAGAATATATATGTAGGGGTTTCTCGGCCCCACAACCTTTTTGTTGTCAGAATTGAATCCTTCTTTCTTGACAAAGCGCAGATTTATAAAGAAAAGGTCGAATACTTACCGTTAATTTTTCATTTACAGTATACAAAGCTTAAATAAACAAATTAACGAAGTATCCGACCCCACGATTTTTAACTTTCGAGAAACTTCAAATTTACAATCTTTTGTTTTGGCCAAGAAGGAATTTTCTTGGGGCAAACTTTTTAATTGCGATTAAACCATTGAAGCGTGTATTTCTTACTTAAAGACTAATTAATCCACCCTCTCTCTTTTGCTTTCCCTTCTAGCTCCCCCGGGGGGAATTAGTTTAATTAAAGGTTCATTTAATTAAGATTATTGTGGCGTAATGTCGTTTAACAAGCTCCATTAAATAAATTAGTTATCCTTCTAAAACATAACCCACGTATTACAATATTGTTTTTTTTTTAATGCAAAGGAGGGTAGACCCCCGTGATGTTTTTATCTGGGACGGGTCAGGCTGTGTTCGCTACAACAAATTGCTTATATCCCCCCCTTGCCCCCCAAAGGGGGTCGTCTAACCCCAGATTTTCTACGAGTAAAATACTGAAACTAGCCACCCTGAATTATACAGTGTACTCGTGGAATTCTGGGATTGAAATGCTTACACGTGAAAAAAGTCCCCCTCCCGTTTTTTCGTAGGGGGAGAGGGGTACCTGGGATGCGTAGGGGGGGGGGGCGATCAAGCGGAAGTTGGGGGAGGGGGCTCTAATCGGCCATGATTATCTTCAGTCGCCAGAAGAGTCAACCCCACTGTCGAGTAAAATATAATATACCCCACGACAAAAACTATTCTATGGGATTTTCAGCGTAAAAAAATTGTTCATAGAGTAGTGGCAGTCCACGTTATCTTGTTATAGAGTTTAATACACTCAAGGGTAGGGAGCTGCCATTAATTACCCCATTAAATACTAAAGATTGGTTTTCATTCTGAGCGCTTCGTGTCTTTAAATTAAGCCTTTCAATCAAACCAGACCCCCGTTACCCAATTAGGTACCTTCTCACACTAATCTTAGACTCCGCCATTTTGAGGGGAAAGAGAGGAGTCACGTTAGTTATCGGAGACCATCACCCTGCAAATTAGCCACCGAGTGTAGGACTTCAATTCTCGCTTCCGTAGTTCTCGAACTAGCTCGAGTTGTAAGTCTCTAGCATTACGAACGAAGTTTAGGTAGTGTCATACTTATGGAGCATATCTTATAAACTTATGGTTATAGGTATGAAGAATTCTCATCTTTCCCGTGCTACCATCACGTGAAAAGACGAATTGATTTTTAAATTGGTAAACACCCCTCTTTATAAGTTATAGACATAAAATATATAAAAGTCAAAGGAAAGTCATTTAGATTAAAAAACAGAGAAAGATTTAGCGAAATGCATTCTGGGATCGAGTCATATATGTATGTATGTATAAAGAACGTTTTCTGAATAGTAAAAACTGGCCTGATAACATAAGACAGCAAGAGCGTAGAGTGAGAGAGAGGTTTGGATTGCCCGACTATTAGATAAGTTGAAAAGATATCAAAGCGAGGGACTATTTTATCCGGCGTACGCACTCTTTGGGACTGATAAGGTATAGAAGGAAAAAAAACACCATGGAAAACATTAAGCCAAGATAGGCCTTTACACTATCTACTTTATCTAAACGATCACCCCTATGTATGTACATGTATATATGGGTAGGGCGACTTCCACCGTGCACCAATACATCGCATCTTGGCAAATACAATGTATACCTCAAGAAAAAAATACACAGACACACACACACGGAGCCATCAGTCAAGATAACGCGACAATCTCTCGCCCAACTATTTTTCTAAAGATCCGGTTTCTTAACATAGTCCCTTAGAACATTGCTTTATTAAGATCTCATAGTTTCTTAGCTCAATGGTATGATTTAAATCAATTTTAAGTGCTGTATCTGTTGTAGTCTCTTAGCACATTTCTACAGGGTGTTTCTAATAAAACTGGTTCAATGATATGATTTCAATTACATTTTTAAGCGCAGTATCTGTCGTAGTCTCTTAGCACATTTCTACAGGGTGTTTCTGATAAGTCTGTAAGCATAAATTAACGGGGATGTTCTTTGGGTGCACGATTTTGAGTCGGAAAATGTAACTTCTACCATAACATTTTGTTTGACCTAAGGGCCACTGTTTTTGAGTTATGATTTTCAAGAGTGTTTTAGGGATGACCCCATAATTAAATTAGAAATCATTGTCTTTCAGTTTCTTAATTAGATTAAGTAATTCAATTTAACAATAAGGAAATGGTTCATAAATTAGTTCCGGCTTTTTCTTCTGAAAATGTTTCAAACTCTAATGCAATATTTGAAGATTATTAAATATAAATATAAATTTAGATTATCTGAAAGTAATATAGACATTTAAATAAGATTGACTCAATATTTGATTTGCAAAAGGTTTCAGTCTCTAAATTGAAACACCACGGGCATCACCGGGTAGCTTAGCTATAGTTATTTAAGAGATCCATGATTGATATAATATAAAGTCCCTGTCACACTATTCCATTAAAGGTATATATAAGGAACTAAAATTAGATTTGAAAGAATAGATTTTGCAATCCGATTTAAAACTATATATAGGAAAGTCGCAGTCTCTCCGTGATTTCTCCCTCTCTAACTTTCAGATAGAAAAGCAAGAACCGATCTCATTTAAGATTACTTTCGACTGTGATCGCATTATTTTACCCAAAAAATGCGAAAGATCGGTGTCGTCGCATTTTCAATCTCCGGAGTCAGTTTTGGGGGTAAACCCCGCCCCCTTTCCACCCGCGGATGACTACTAAAGTTAAAACACACCCAAGAGAATCACGGATAAAGTTTCCTAAGCTAAGAATGCACCCTTAGTTAAACCATAAGCTTATAAGATATGTTCCATAAGTATGACACTTCGTAATGCTACTGAGAGACTTACAGCTCGAGCTATAGTTCGATGGAGAACGACGGAAGCGAGAATTGAAGTCCTACACTCGGTAGTTAATTAATTTTGCAGGACTTCCATCTAGTTCCTATTTAGCCTGAACTTACTAAGCCTTTGACAGCGCCTCACCAGGCCTCCTTCGCTTTACCTCGAATCTATAACCTACTTCAATCACTTCATTACAAGCTTCAGTTTCTAAGTTACCAATGACAAACTTATGGTGAACATATCTTATGAGCCCATTCGTATTTGGTCGAAATTCCGATTGAAAATATTCCGATTTCATTGGAAGATCTAAGATTTTAAAATTTACTACTTGGGAAAATGGGGCTAGCATTGTTTTAAAATGGGTATTTATTTATATAGGAACCTAGCTTTGGAGTGTAGTACGGATTCCCTTTCAAAAATTCGACCCAAAAGTAGATTTCTTTTTTTCAATTTTCTTTCAAGAGAGTTGAAATCGAAAATACGCAATAACCATTACAGGTTATCGCACCAAACGGCCATCTTTCTTTCAAAGGAGAACACATTTCGCTGAAGAATTTACAAAAATTTAAAGGAAAACTACCCTACTTCATAAAACAAACTAACAATTTTGCAAAAAGATTAAGTTACAATTGTTCTTAATCTAAGAAACTAAACAAATTAGATAGCAAGAATAAGTCAGAATTCTTACAAGTATATGATTAGAATAGCAAGAAGAAGTCAGAATTCTTACAAATATATGGTTTGGATAGCAAGAATAAGTTAGAATTCTTACAAATATATGATTAGAATACTAAGAATAAGTTAGAATTCTTACAAATATATGATTAGAATACTAAAAATAAGTTAGAATTCTTACAAATATATGATTAGAATACTAAGAATAAGTCAGAATTCTTAGAAGTATATGATTAGAATAGCAAGAATAAGTCAGAATACTTAAAAATTAATGTTTTAACGTAAAAACATAGACCTAATTCAAATTGCAATTGTTTTCCTCCCCCAACAAATTTTAACTTAATTAAATCAAAATAATCGTTAATTAACAAACTACCTAATTTACTTCCCCAACACGTCGACGAAATTCCGACCAAGTTGACGAGCTAAATTAAAGGTCTACTGACAAATCACTCGACGTACATTTTGAATTCTTTGGCCTATATACTAGGCCTAGCCGTTCTTTTTTCAAACTAATGTATTCCTTATCGGGCATTAAGAAAATGCGTCGCCACGAATGATATGAGGGTATAAAACAGGTTGCGCCAGTAGAGGGGTACAACCCCCCTTAAAAAATCGTGTCCCATACAGAGGCACCAACCCCAATGATAACGGAACAAGGAGGACAAACCTTGGGTACTACCAACTATAGCTCTATAACCTTCTCTAGGTTGGTTTTCGTGGGGCATACGACGATAAGAAAGATGTTGCGGGGGTTCCGGGGGGCGAGGGGTAAGGAGATATATAACGTCTTTTCCGTTATCTATTAGTGGGGCAAGATCCCCCCTCCATACACCTCTTCCTTGTCGGCTGCTCACCGACACCCAAAAGTGTGAAGAAAAACTATCTCTTTGTCCAAGTTTTTCTTGTCAAAAAATGACTACGAGCTTGAGGGAGGGGGGTAAGAGCCCCCTTCGACACTCGAGGCCCCATTCGCACTAATACAACTTAATTTTAAATTATTTCTTATGAAGAGGTAGTCTCGGAGTTTTAAATAAGGTTTTATGAAGAATTCTCATCAGTAAAAGGAAAAATAGATTCATTGGGTTTTGCGTTACGTATGTGTCTCCAGGTGTGAACAGGGACCGTTTTTCTCTTCCTTCGTTCAGAGGTTGGTGGGTTCAACTCTACAAGTCTCTCGTAAGAAAATTTCTTATCTTCAAAGAAATTTTGCGTAAATGGAGTCAAAGATGGGCTGTGTAGAAAAATTGAGAGGGGACCAGCATATACACCCAAATTTGATAAGAAATTCAAACCAACTAAGAAAATACCACCATATCTCATGTCCCATGTAGAACCACCAGAAATATTAATTAATTTATTTAAGTTAATTAAATTAAATTGTATTTAAGCGGGTTATTTTAGTCCCAAAAATTGCCGTATAGGCAAACGCTGTTCATTGATTTTGCCCGATTAAAATTTAATCTGACTCTAAGTGACTTAACCCTCGGACACGCAATCCGAGCGCAAGCATGTTGAACTAACAGGTCACCCCGACAAAGATATTTTGGAGCATGGACAAGCCAAAAATTGGGCGCAGTCTGAAGAAACTTGTCCTCTATCAAATCATTTGAGTTTACTTTAGGATGCTTTTGTGTATTGCGACGGAAAAGGTATAGAGGAGGAGAGAAGATGGGAAGGAAGGTGTAAAAGCAACACGTGTCTACAGTCGGGGGTTCGTGGGGGATGGGTAGAGATGGGGCGTCCGGTAAGGGGTGTCTATCAAAGACCGGAGGCAGGGCTGGCAGATTTCGGATCCCGGCGTCTCCTGACTATCTTCCTGCTCAAGCTCACAGCGACACCTAGCTTGAAACCCCCCATTCAACCACTCCCCCTAAGAGAGAGAGAAGCATCCTCTTATCACTCCGAACAGACTCCCTCTCTCTCTTTGCTCCTCAGCTTCTCGCATCCCAGAGTCTCTTCCATCGACATATCTCTAGGAATAGGTTCGCACTCCCCTATGAATCTTCAAGACACTCACTAAATTTCAATGCATTCATAGCTTTTTGGTCCATTTATAGTTCTAGATCAGCTCGCGTTCGTTACATTCCATTTATTTGCGCTCGACCCGAGACCCGCTCGAAACATACTATCTAAAGTATTGTGAAAGATCTCAGAGCAGGTAAATGGAACATGCTATAAATTACCTAGTTAAACTTCACCAGTAATAAAACAGAATTTTCTCTGGAATTGTTCAACTGAATTAAGGATTCATGGTTGAATTTAGAGTTATTCATTTTGCCTCCATCCCATATCGCGGGAGCTGCTATAATATACATACACGTTTCTCGGTCTTGCCGCGGGGGTTTTACCCCCGTAGAAATCCCCGTCTCTATCTTTCTCTCTCTTCGTGACTGTAAATGCCGATCAAAAAAGGGGGGCTTCACCCCCTCTATCCCCAACCCCGTTTGTACAACCCCCAGCGTCAGTTCCGTTATCGGTGTGTGCCTATTTAAGAAAAGTAGGATATACTATTTCTACACCTCTCTTTCTCCGTGGAAAAATGTCTATCTTGAAATAGGCATAGACTATTGCATTAATTCCACAGGAGAAGCAAAGTCACTCACTAAGAACAACGTGTCGGATTTTAGTAGCCTACACAATTTCACACAAACCTCAATAATTCGCCCCCCCCCCTTTTTCAAACCATATCATATTCGTTAGCAATCTTAGTAAACCTAATGTTTCCTTGGCGAAATTAAAATATAAAATTCGATCAGAAGAAGTCAATTAAACAAAACCTTAAACGTTATCAAATGATTAAACGCTTATCATCCCCCTGGGGAAGATTCGATACAAACTAAGGAGGGAGGGAAGACAAGTTTAATATCTAAGCTGAAGAATGTTTTAATTTAAATAAAATTCTCGTTACGTGATTAAGAGTATCAGGTTGAAATATACGAGTTTTTGTATAAGACAGATTTTATCTGAAAATTTCTTTTGAAAATGGGCCCGCTAGCAATTTTTACATCCAAAGATATCGTCAGTTAACTCCCTCCCCTATTGGCTGCCTCGCTTTCATACTAGACCATAGTAAATAGTCGAGGAGATGCCACCAGCAACTTACCAAAACCGATTATTAGTGTATTATCAAAGACAAATAGAACTAACAGAAAGTAAGCGGATGGTATGAAAAGAAATGGTTTCGTCGAATACTTTGACTTGGAATATTTTCGGTTCTTAAAAAATCCTCATTGCACGTGAGCTCATACTTTCCATTATTTAAATTTACCTTTGATACACTATTATCCATCTACCTACCTATAGTGTATATACATTTTGCGGTCAGACGTAAATGAGGGTCATATTATCTCCCCCTTTTCCAGCAGCTCAGTTACATCCCCCTTGAAAATGGATGGCGTGGGAAAATACCAAAACCATTTATTGAAACCTAAATTAATTTCGGGTCATTTAACAGGTGCGTAATTTGTAAAATAATTTAACAAACAATTAAAACTTTCTTTCAGAATTAAACTAATGTCAGCGAGTGAAATGACTTGAAGAAATCAACTTACAGTACCATATGATAAAACGGACTTAGTATATAGTTCTGTGGGTTTTCAAATTCAACATATATAAATATAAAACTCGGTTTGGGGGGGCGTATATTAATCGGTATATTATAAATGGTCCGTTTAATACTGAACTCTGGTATCCATCCATATATGGGGTGTCTAACCCCCGGGGAGGGGGAGGAAGGGGGTGTTGGGGTGGGAGTATTCCCCCCTCTCGCTCGAATAGGCGCCAAAAAAGGAGGCGAAAGAAGACGTCTCAGAAATGATAGCGTAACCGATTAGATAACGAGAAATGGATTGCAAAAGAACACCCCCCACCCTTACATCTCCGTCTTGCAAAACCCCCAAAACTAGAAAACCCCCATACGCAAAAACCTTAAACATTTTATAGCTGATCCAGTCGGAGTTTATACTAAAGTTTAAAGCTACGTTCACACTATGTCTTATGTAATATGATTTGCAAATTGGGGTTGAATACTTTTCCTTGAAAAATATATGAAATGATGAAGGGTTGATTCTAGTAGCTTGCTCGATTACTTTTCAAAAGCAACAACTTACAACATTGCAGTTGGCGTTACGTGGAGGGGAGGGGGAAGAGATAGTACGTCATAAATTCAAGCTACAACTTAATCATATATATATATTTATATAAACATTTGTTGTTTGTGCATGGTGATATTATACATAAAATCTAATTTCCGGTGCGTCATTTTACAATATCCTGATTAGTGATTATGAACCAGATGCGGTGTAAAAAACAAACCTAACTTGTTTTTTTACAAATATCGATATTGAAACTTTACAGTGATTTGTTATTTATTTAAACTCAAACTATGATAGTAGATCAATTAAACGTGATCATATTGGAAAACCCATCGTCGAGATTTCATTCAAATCGTTAAGATTTTTAAATCATCTATTAAAAGGCGCGAAATTTCAAAAATTAGGCTAAACAATTTTATCAAATTAATAAGCTGTAGAGATCGTTTAGTTGCAAGGTGTTTTTCAATTATCGTATTCAATATTTCATTTGAACCGACGACGGTCCAGAAATGCCATCAGATAACATCTGTCAATACTTTAGTTTCAATAAATTAAACCACATTCTCCATAATAATTTCAAAATTAAACTAAAACCGAGGGGTTAGCCACTCACTCCTTTGAAATATAAATAAATTTTCTAATCAAATATTAAGAGGTGGATTCCCTCTCGGTTATAAGTTATATACACCTTAATAAATAAAGATAAGCGGAGGGATATATTTTTTTGTATAAGAGAAATTTATCTGTTAATGGAATCTGCAAATTTTTAAGGTCACGCCCAAATGAATCTATACATTTAAAAGCGCCAACTGATAAGGAAAAACTAGACTGTGTCTCTCCCTCTGCGACACGAAAAATGATAACGCAAAATATATACAGGTATATCAAGATAACGAATAAAAAGCTTGCCAAAATATAAAAGTACATAGCCTATGATAGCACCATTTTACCTTTGACCGTATTAACAACAACGTCAAAATAACTCTACTGCCAATTGACTATATCTCGTATAGTCGATTCTTATTACGAAAGGCTAACCACACTCTTTTAAGGTATTATATTACGCTGAAAGATACAGAGTGTATTACTCGGAGGAGTGAACCACTCCTCATACGCAATGCAATCTTGTTATCTAAGGATACGTAGGAACGATAGCCATTGGGCCCTGAGGGACGCTGCTTGTTAAAAGACGCGGGGGGGGGGTCTCTTTATTAGTTAAGGGGGAAAAGATTCGATAAAAATGATATCTAACGTCGGAGACGGGGATCGAGAAAAAAAAACGTTTCTGCTAAAACCTCCAAATAGATTAGATGGACAGATTAAGAAGGCGTCTACGTGACAAAACTGAGTAATAAATATTACTTAACCTCTCTTTCTCCCCCCCCCTCCTTTCACCTTTCATGCATTTCCAGATTAATTTACTTCTAACGGTTCATATTAGAATCGTTCTTTCATTCAATAGATCTTTCAAATTTGGCGCGAAAAAATGTCTCCCGCGCTTAACACGTGTAAGCGCGCGTGAATTTTCAATATTGGCGCGAAAAAAAAGTCTCCCGCGCTTTTAAATTTAGGCTTAACACGTGTAAGCGCGCGTGAATTTTCAATATTGGCGCGAGAAAAATCTCTCGCGCTTTTCAATTCAATTCAATTCGACTTTCGTGTTTGTTCGTTTCGTTTAAAGTTCCTAAAATAAACGTAAAACAATTAATTTCCAGGCAATACTGATAAGAGAACCGAGGGTCCGTTTTTTTTTAAACAAGTTAATTCTTATCAAAACTAAAATATTTTCACATATTTCTTTTTTTTTAAACGAAAATATTAATTCTCGACCTAAAAATTTGATAAGTATTTTTCTTTTTCTTCTTGCAAGCTCCCTTTCCCCGAAGCTATGTTGTATTATAAGAATTGAAAATATATTTCCTTGAATATTAAATAGATAAGGAGGACCATTTTAAGGGTGTCATTTTATAATTCTAATCTTGGAATTAAGGCGAGGAAGGAACACATGGCCCAAAGATAATCTCCCCAAAAAAGCATTATATTCATACACACTAGATAGGATATAGAGACACACTTGACTAAAGGGAAATTGAAATTAACTTCGAAAATCGTGAATCAGTGAATGAATGAATCGAAATTCGAATTCTCTGTTTTCGTCGAAGAAAAATAAATAACAACGCTGATTGGTCGATCAATGAATCAAAAACTGTTCATACCTATACTAAAAAGTACACTTGTCAATAAAAAGTACTGGACGTGTCACATAAGAAATCAAACACGGGCTACCGTCGATCTTCTTTTCATTAGCGTCGTCTGCATCCATGGAATTATGGGTCGAAACCGGCAACCTAACTCCCCAAATTGAACCTAACCTAACCTAAGCTAACACACCATAAATATAACATAATGGGGGATCAAATGGCAAGATTTTCCAGCGCTGGAAGCCAGGTGACGCTAGTATCGACTAGTTAATTTTTTATTATAAGGAGTTGGCACCACCTATAGAGAGTCAAATCTTCTTCACGCGTAGCGGCGAATCCTTTATCCATGGAATTATGGGTCGAAACCGGCAACCTAAGTCCCCAAATTTAACCTAACCTAACCTAACCTATCACACAATAAATATAACATAATGGGGGATCAAATGGCCGTCTTATCCAATGAATTTTCGAATGGTTTTGGCGCCCCTTTAATTGGGAGGGTATATATAGATTTAAAATAGAATTTGGATAAGAGAGAATAAAATATGTTTGCGTGTGTAGCTTATATTTATCGCTTTAAAAGGTTCCTACATATTTTGGGAGTTTGATAAGACCTAATCGCTCTTAAGACGACTAACTCCCTAGAATGCGGCTTTGAATACGTATAGTCTGTGTGTAGCTAAGCGCTGTTGCATTTTATCCCCAATGATAAGAAACTCGAGAGGAAAGTTCTGGCTGCCCATCACCATCAGCACTTGCCATGCGGCATTCTACATCAGGATAGGTTTTACTAAGCATTTTATCACTTATCGTCATAGAGGGCGGTTCCCCCTAAGAGCCCATCCACATGCAACCAATGTCTCTGTTCAATTTCAAAATAAACCTTTTTTTTTCAAACGCTTCTCACTTCTATACGAATAAATTCAGATTTATAATAAAACGTTTCCACTTAAATTGATTGATTAATGCATCGAACGAGTTTAAGAAACATTAATTTCGTTAAAAGTTAAAATTTCGCAACAACTTGTTAAGCCTAATTTGAAATTGAGAATTTACAAAGCGCGTGCAATTTTTTTCTCGCGCCAAAACTTGAAAGCTGAAATTTTCAGCGCGCGTAATTGTTCTCGCGCCAAAACTAGGAAAGATACAGCGCGCGTGATTTTTCTCGCGCCAAAACTTGAAAGATCTGAAAGCATACAGCACGAGATTTTTTCGTACACGACCTTAATTTCTGTAATTTGAATCGAATAAGTTGACCACTAGGAAAAAATGGATGACCCGTTAGAAAAAGGTATATTTGACGAAAAAGAAATAGTTTTGGGATTACTTTTCCTTTCATTTTTTGGAAAGATTGTATAGTTTTCTTATCGCGTAATGGAATTCCTATAGACCATTAAAAACTGGCGCGCTAATGATGTCAAAAACTCAACTAAAAGTCAATCATTTACATCGATGAAATTTTCTATTCAATTTGACTCTCATTTCTAGCTTTCATTATCAGCGGCGGAGGGTTACAACTCGGAGAAAAATTAGTCGAATGACATTTCAAAGGTCACTATAGATTTCCAAATAATTGAGCTAATTAGGGTCAATTGAAGAGTTACAAAACTATCATTGTATCCTAAAAAGGAGTCGAAATTCAATGGAACCTAACGTTTAATTCGGTTCCTTGCAAGATTGCGAAGCTATTTAACCTTTACTAATGTCTCTCTTATGAGAGAAATTAATGTTTCGATCGAGTTTTTAAAAAAAATGATAAGAGCTATATAGTCCATGCAAGGTTTGACACCAATCAAAGGGGTACATTTAGAACTGGTGGGGTGCAGCCCCCCGCTAATCGTTTAAAAGGGTTGACTGCCATTGGTAAAATGATACGGACAAAAAAAACTTAATGGTAAAGGGCCATAAAGATATAAGTCAAATTATACCTCTAGCAAAACGTTTTTCAATTACTATCTCGTGAAATATCATAACAATGGTATATGCCTATTATTAAGCCAATTAGGGATTATTCAAGCGTGGTTTTAAGTACTGGTCTGCGTGTATCTTTCAATCAATAGATTCGATTGTGACAACATTATCATTTAAAACTAATTAAGTGACTTCTATTTAGATTATATTGAAGATTCAGTCTTGATTTGCTACAAAATTATTATTTTTGATTCGAAATCGAACAAATGAACATACCCCTTAATTTCTCTCAGACCTTATACCATTCAGTGCAAGGCAAAAAAATGGCAGGTAGAGAAAGGTAAAACCACTGACATAAGCGATTTCGAAAATCAAATCAAATCAAACCCAATCTCTGTGAATTCTGACTGAGCAGAGAAAGCGAGAGAGAGAGCGAGAGAGAGAGAGAGAGAGAGAGAGAGAGAGAGGGAGGGAGAGAGAGAGAGGGAGAGAACTAAAGAGCGTATAAAATTCATTCAATCAAGTCATACATTATATACTTCTTATTCAGAAATTTAGTAAAATTTTAGTCGTTCCATATCTTTTTAACGCGGCTGCAAATAGTGGGTGAA
This sequence comes from Phalangium opilio, assembly GCF_054372755.1. NCBI lineage: Eukaryota > Metazoa > Arthropoda > Arachnida > Opiliones > Phalangiidae > Phalangium > Phalangium opilio. The sequence goes on from NW_028324189.1 coordinate 2,426,636, forward strand.
AAAAGAAGATGATATTTGATAAGAATATCAAAAAAAGGCATTAGAAAGATGACGAAGGGAAAGTGAGAGAGAGAGAGAGAGAGATATTTCTTATACAGAAATAATGACGTCATTTCCGTTGTCGAGGTTTGATTCTCTTCTCTAGAAATAGGTTAACGTCATCCCCCTCTCCCTTTTAGAAGTCTCTCTCTCTCAACGAATCTTTTAACGGAGCTAGAGTTTAAAGGCGATCCCTCCTTCAACTGATATCAAAAAATTCTTCTCCGAATAAAGAAGAATAAAAATCAAAAATCTATGGATGGAACATAAGTAAATTGATTATCATCTCTAAGTTAATGGTTTATTGAAGAGTACACGATCTTGGGGTCGCCTGGTTCGATTTTCATCCGTGGTCTCAGATATTTCAGGTCAAAGATTATGCTCCCCTATCTATGGAGCATAATGCCTCGTGGAGCTGATGTTTCAGATGTAGAACTTTGTTACGCGCACTGAACGCCCCTGAGTAACGTCGACATAAACAGTAAACCCGTTGATAAACAAGCTGTGAATGGCCCAAACTATTTTTCGAATCATCTATTGGTGTGTGAATGCTCATTACAAACTTAGAAAGAACGTTATTAACATATGACGACAGTAAAAACGTCAACAAGTCGGCCACGACTAACTTCGCATCCCTTGAAATGTAAACCCAAATTCCAAATTCTATGCAGGGAGGAGAGATGTAGGACTGAGTGGCAATGGTAATAAGTCTCCCATTGTACCTTGCGCACACCCCTACCCTTCCGCTAAGTGCTGCCGCGTAGCGCTATTGCATTTGTATGAGAATTAACGTTCCCGTACCGTACGACCCTATCGAAACGCTGAGCATGCTGGGAGGACTTCGTTGCCGTTCCGTAGATGGGGGTACATACTGAAACGTTATAGGTATGGGGGTTACCACTCCATCTCTCTCTCTCCTTCAAGTTCCATCCATGTCTCAAACCAGTCAGACGAAAAAAGTTATAAAACCTTTGAGATTTGGCGGGATTTAGAAATGGGGTAGGGGGCCACGGGGGTCTATTATAATGGTGGGAAAGGCGATATCGCGCGGGAGAAGTGACTTTACAGAGCTATGCGGAGATCTTATCTAAGCTTTAAAGGGAGCACAAAATCTAAAAAAAAAATCGTATTAAAAAGAGAAGAGACCAGAAAAAAAGGTCAGGATTTCGTTATCAGGCAGTGAATATCGGACGAAATGAAATAAAACTTCCTGACACCCTGAGAAGGGAACGTGTAAAGGCACTCTTATCTACCGCTTATCTTCAGGAATTCTTAGCATTCTTAGCTAGACACTCGAGAGAGAGTGAGTGAATGAAAAAAAAAGTGAATTAAAAAAGTCAGCCCTTTTTTGGTGATGGTGGTTCAGATGACTCCCCAAAAATTTCCAGCCAATAGCAAATTGGTTAAGTTGGCTTTTCCTGAATAGCTTTTATTCTAACTGATAAGGAACAGTGCTAAGCCTATTTTAATATGGCTAAGCCTACTTTTTAAAAGCCCTGAAAGAATAAATGAATGAATGAATACTATCTTAGCGTCTTAAAAAGGATACTTTAAAGATTTTAATTATCTTTGTCCCCTAACCTAACTCTGTATCTTTTAAGCTAAAAACGTTAAGCCTACTTTTAAAACGATAAATACTATCTATCATAGAACTTAGGGATGGCGAAGTATAATCACATAGCACCTTGTTAAAACATTTCCCTTTTATAATCTTAAACGGGTCAGTTTAAATGAAATTTATGTGAGAAAAGTCTATTTTAAACGCGGGAAATCTTAAACACGGAAGGAATTCGGTCGGCAATTTTAAAAGAAGAAAGATAATTTCTATTTAATTAACGATCTAAGATATTATCAAATAGACAGTGACGTCATCACATCATGGCGTCAAATTTTTCGGTAGCAACGAATATTTTGGCTCCAATCTGAGAAATAACTCGTTTAATAAAAAAAGATGATAAACTCGTTGTCGACTCTCAGTGATCGCACGAGATTAAAATCACGAGAAGAAATTTCAGCGCGCGCTTCCAAATTCCAACTAAGCCTAATTTAAAAGGGATACTAAATGATTTCAATTTAAAGGCAATACGAATTCAGTTCAGTGGTAAGAACTGTAAGTGACTATACGTGATACGTTCTCTTTGGAATGCTCCCAGTTTTGAAGCTAAAGAAAGATATTTATCGGTATAGATATAAAAGAAGAGGATCACGTTGGGGAAGAGAGAGAGAGGTAAAAATTTGTTAATTGAATTTGCAAGTAGTATATGGCGCCAACTAGTCCATCGTCGCAAAAGGAGTCCCGTGCTTTTTGCAAGCCAAGGGGATTAATCTCTCGTTCCCGATCTGATAGCCATCTCTCCTTTGCTTTCTCTTTCTCCTGATCTCTCCTAAGTGCAGAAAGACGGAGTGAGAAAGAAGCCTTCTTCCTCCCTCCCAGTACAATTATCTTTAATCTAATCCCTTCCTCTCTTTCTCGTATAGTCAAATAAACTCCATGGCTTTTCCACGAGAGACTCTGTTCACATACTCCGATAGTGACAGGAGAAGAGAAGCCTTTACCAATAGTAAAATTATCTTGAATAGTTAAACTTATTCCATGAGTTCATGATATATATATATACATATGCGTATGAGCTTTCCATGAGATATGCTATATATTAGAGGGAATTCCATGACTTTTCCATGAGATATTCTGTATAATCAAGGGAATTCCGTGATTTTTCCATGGAAAAACTCTGTTCACATACTGCAAGCGACACACAAAGTATGTCCCAATAATAAAATTATCTTGAATATGATCCTTTTTCTCTTATGGTTAACCAATTCCATGACTTTTCCATGAGATTTAATTGGGGAACCGTTTGTTTATAGTGAGAAGGGCATGCATAATCTCTCTAATATTAAAAATAGTTCTAAGAAAAAACGTGTATACCACAAGAAGTAGATAGCGCATAGCAACATTTGCTTGAACGATTTTAGTTAAACGGAGAAATTGCTTGCAATTTCCATTCAAGCGAAATCGAAGATACCTTTTTTTCATAATAATACAAACAGATAATAAAAACAGAGCTTATATTAGAGTCGGTCAAGCTTAAAAACACCTTATCGTAATTTGCCCCCTGGAACATGCATGCATAACTACGTTTTTCCCTTGACTACATTTACAACGTTAGGAATCTTAATTCTTCGATCGTTTTTCGTTGTTATTACAGTGTCCCTTTGATACCCCCACGTGCTCCACCCCTTTAAAGAAATCTCCCACCCACGCGCCTCAAATATATTCAAATTTTTCCAATCGGTTTTGCACAAAGCGCGCGCGCAAAGATTAGGGCTTTCCTTTTATTGTTTTGGGGGGCAGCGACTAAAGAACAACCATTTTCTTTGAATCCATCTCTACTTCATTGTTTTACAAAGTTTTAAAAAGTTATTATTCAAATCGGTTGAAGGCAAAATCTGTTCTGGTAAAACAAGCCGCGTGTTTACCATAATTGATTTACACCCTCACCCCTTCACCACTGAATACCAAAACAGGAGGTGAACCCACCCCGTCTTTTTATCGCGTCCCCCACAAATTAATTAATTAGCTAAGCAAACCCCTAACGACTTAAACATAATTAACGCTAGCTTCCTTGAAAGAAATTGTAGCATATTTAAATGTGGTAAATTAAACGTTGAGTTAGAAGTTTGGATGTATGTACATACGTATTGGCGTTTCGAAATTGAATGGGTGTTTAAATTCTACAGATTATAAAGATACAGGGTGTAACCAAGAAGCGATATCTAGTTTATTAGGGAGAAGGTATAAGATTCCTATAAGTATTCGCGCGCCATAGTCCCAGTCCCCCTTTCAAAATACAAGGGGGGACGTAAAAGGAGGCCCCGGGCTATTTCGCCTCTCCTCAGTCGGAAAATATGACTTTAATTTTCGTCATTCGCGTCGCGCTGACGTGAGTTTTCAAGAACCAATGAGATGCTTGTTGTAATTTAAAGCGGCGGGGATTAACTCCGGACCTACTATACGTTTGGACTGGAGATAAATCTAGAAATGTTTGTCGAATTTATACCTTCTTCCTAGTAAACTAGATATCGCTTCTTGGTGTAACATAAAGAGTGGTGGTATAGGATTTTAGTGATTTAAGGATAACCCCTATAAATTTAAGTAAAAAATTGAAAGACAATTATTTCTAATTTAATTAAGGGGTCATCCATAAAAAACTTCAAAAATAACTTGTAATTGGTGTTCCTTCTGGAAAAATGGCGATAGAAGTTTCATTTTCGACTCAAAATTGATTTCCCCATGCACTTTCTACCACCCTTTTTGAAACACCCTGTATATCGTATATCTTTTATTCAAAAATGAAATAACGTAGAGATATGTAACAGGGTATCAGGGTATCCTGGTTTAGGGAGGCATAAGGGGGGGGCGTAGAAATATAATCCCGTATCGTGTCCCTCCCTGCCTTGAGTTTGACTTTTCCAAATCGGAAATCTTTCAGAGAGAGGTAGTCTTATATCATTTCTATGTCTTTGGGATCCCGTATGGTCCGAACCCGATAAATCCTCGTCATCCTCTTCCACCAGCAGCACCACCAGCTTCCCTTTCCATTCCTCTTGGTTATAGGTGAGCTCCGTTAACACACATTGAGAGAAACAGAGAAAGATAGAGAGAGGCTGGATGGCTGGGAGGCGTCGTCGGGAGATGTATCTGAAACAGGGAAGAGTGTCATCCCAGGGGCTGCTCAACAGAGATAAAATTTTATTCCGGGGGTGTCACCTCCGAGCACGTGCACCCAAAACGAAAAGGGAGACAGCCTCCCAGTAACCCCCACTGCCCACTCTTCTCACACGTGATGTACAAGAGCCCTGCCATTTACAAGGGGATGGATACAATACTTAATTTATATGGAGAGATACAAACACCTTAGACAGATATCCCAGCTTTAATTTTTCTTCTAGAAAAGTTTGTTTTAAGTTATATTTCAATGATTTAATTTGAAAATTAAATTATGAATTATATTCATGGTTTCTTATTTAAAACTAGTTAAAATTATCATTTATATTAATGTTTTCTTATTTAAAACCAGTTAAAATTATGATTTATATTAATGTTTTCTTATTTAAAACCAGTTAAAATTATGATTTATATTATTTTCAATTTAAAATATTTATTTCTTGAGAAGTTAATGTCCTTCCTCTTTAGCGCGAGACGATATCGGTTTTGGCGCGCGCGGGATAGAGCTCGCGCGTGAATTCTTTGTATTGTCTGAGCTAGCGCGCGCTTTTCAATGTCCAATCATATAAGACGAACACAGTTAGGCTTAAGTTATTTAGAATCTTCTTTCCGAACGTTTACCCTTATTCTTGTATTCGCATTAGGCACGTGGATAAAGTTAGCGTCCCGATGACAGGCTACGTATTAAAAGGGGTGACTTTCCGATTGATCGAGTGTTTGCAATGGATAAGGGAATTTATTATTATTTTAAAAGCTGAAACGCCACCGTCCTTATGTTTGGCTAATTTATTAAAGCTACGGATAATCGTGGATATGAGGGGGGGGGGGCTAATATCCCGAAAAATACTTTCAATAGTGGGAGGGGGCCCATATGGGACCCCAAATCATTAAAAGGCGAAAAGGAGCTGCTGGCTTCAATTTTGAAATTTGTAAATTTCAAAAATTCTCCAGAGTAAAAGAGTAAACATATCTAGTGCGCTTTCAAAACTTTGTTCTCTCGACAATAACAAATATTGGGGAAATTAACTTAAAAATATAATATTATTATATTTGACACTATAGTATTTGAGAAGCTTGTCCTTAACCAATATTTAGGGGGTAAAATAACCCCCAGAAATACGTAAATAATCATAATGAAAGCGTTAGAATAGGCTAACAATAGACATGCGTAATAATAGGCTAATAATAGACATAAGTGATAACAACTGATAAATTTATAAAAACGCTTTTCGTTATCTAGAGTATGACGTCATGATTTTAAAAACGCCTAGAGACAATTGTAATATTAAAATCATTCCTGTTCGTGATCTCGATATGTAAACACAAGTTAATAAACTATTTTAATTTAACTTTTAATTATGTTACTCGGCGCATTACTGACTTAGCTTTAAAATAGAGCTAACATAATTCAGAAGTGGGGTGTTGTCCAATGGACCGAACTTAAGACACTCAAACGACAAAAAAAAAAAAAAAAAAAAAAAAAAACTCGGAATGTTTTATTTTTTGCGCGATATTGTCGAAAGTTACGAGAACGTGTTCCGAAGTCGAGGTAATTGAAAACGGTTCGTGAAGGAAAAGTTAACCACGGACAGTGACGGGGCTACGAATTCTGCCTCAAGGTTCAGCAAGCGACTAAAGGAAAAGGGTGAGAGAAAGGTCTACTCGACAAATTCAAGATCAAAGATCGCGAGGTCAAAGGCGGCAGCGAAGTATCCAACTACCACACGTTTACTCGGGAAAGGATTAAAGCCCACTTTTTCCAACGGAAGATCACGAGAAATTGAAGGAGTGTCGGTTGACGTAGAATATAACGAAGTTAGTGGCCATACATTCATCGAGAGCGATTCACGCGAAGAATATTTACACCCAACTTTTGTCGACGGCGCCCTCCACGAAGGAAGGTACGATAATATCGGGATAAGGGACTTGGAACGAGCGTTTAACGAACAAGTCAGAGACCACGGGAGCGACTGCTTCGACGTTACGGAAACTTACAGAGAATCACCTTACGATAATTTCGGCGTAAATCGTAAAGGTCCCAACGAAGATTCGCGGCGTACAATGACCGATACGAATCAAAACACGCAGGGAGCGGCAGCGGCGGCCCCCCTTACGGGACTTGAGGATGCAATTAAGAATGCGGTTGCTACAGCGGTACAGCAAGCACTTTCTGCAATGACACAAGTTCAAGTACAGTTTCAACAACAGCTTATCACTGCTCAAAACAACCAAGCGAATCAGGTGAATAACCAACCACCGGCGGCTACTCCTACAGAACACCATCACTGGGGCGATACAGGAAAGTTAATACCAGACTTCGACCCTTCAACGTCTCCACACCAGACAGTTGATCTATGGATTAAGAAGGTTGATGAGACCGCGGCGGCCTATAATTGGTCAGACAGAGTTATTGTTAGCCACGCAGTATCCAAACTCAAGGGAACGGCTCGCATCTGGTATGAAGGACTATCAAGCGTCAATCATTCTTGGGATGAGTGGAAGGCGTTGTTGGTGGAATGGTTTCCCGTAGTAAAAGGAACTCAGAGACTTTATCGCGAAATGGAAGCGCGCGTTAAACAACGCAACGAATCGGTAGAAGCATATTGCCACGATAAGATGACGAAGGCTCGTTTGGCTGGAATTTCGGACTCGGCAATGATAGACTACTTGATAACTGGTCTACGCGACGAGCAACTTATAATGTCATTAAGTACTCGAGACTACGCGTCACCCCAAGAGTTCTTGAAATACGTCAAGTTAATGGAAGAACGAATGGGCTTATTGAGAGAAAGTCAACCGGGTTCTACATGGGAATCAAACCGGAAGGATAGGTCACGAATTGCGAATAACCATCCTAGCGGTCATACTGGAAATAGCAGTAAAAATTACAACAGCGAGGAGCAGACAAAGAAGACTAAGCGGAAACCTAGATATAACGAGAAGGGTGAACCCCTGTGCTTCAACTGTAAGAACTATGGTCACATTTCGAAGAATTGTTCACAACCACAGGAAAGAGAACGCTGCACAGAATGTCACAAGACAGGACATGAAGTAAAGGATTGTCCATCATTAAGAACTAAAACGAAGACAGTTCATCATCTAGACTCGAAGCGAAATGAAGATACCAATCTGAAATACTTCATGGATGGAACCATAGACGGAAAACCAATGAAGTCCTACTTAGATCTTGGAAGCAAATGCGTGACAATTCGTAAAATCGATGCTGACAATGCAGGACTTAAATATAAACCGGCACCAATAGGAGTAACCATCGAAGGATATGGGGCAGGCGTAACAAAGGTTTTGGGAACTTTCACGGGTAAAGTGAAACTCGATCAGGCTGAAACTATAGTAGAAGTCCTCATTGTACCAGACCACGCTCAAGAAATACCGATGCTAGTGGGCCAGCCCTTTAGCGAGAAACCACACATTACGATAATTAGGAGGAAGAATACAATTCGAATCTTTGAAGAACCATATGATGCAGATCAGGAAGATAACTGTCTCCAGAACATTCAAATTCCGACGCTACCCGAGAAGGCAATTAATCTTTGGGCTAAAGAGGCGACTGTTATACCAACTCAGTACATTGGGTTCATTGATGTTCACGTAGGAGAGGAAGGAACGAGGAAGTCCGACCTTTTCGTAGACATGCAGATGCGATGCGGTTTGGGTTATGAGCATTGCATACCACGAAGTGTTATATCAGTCGACGAACATGGCAAAACTACAGTTCCGGTACTCAATGTATCCGAGCGGGAACTGAAGTTCAAGAATGGCCAAAGGATAGCGAGAGCCGAAGTCTGTACATTGGCCGAACCTTTGACGAACGAGATTTTGCAATTGGACGTTAAGCGTGGTAACCCTATCGTGGTTGGAGATGTCAACATCGGACCTAATGTATCCCAAGATGACAAGGAGAGCTTGATTGAATTACTAAACGAGTATCATGATTGCTTTGCGGAGGACATTTCGAGCATAGGACGTACAAATAGTACTAAGATGGAATTAGAACTAAGTTCTGAGCAACCGGTGACCTTCCGCCCATATCGACTATCCTTCTCGGAGAGACAAAAGGTTTCGAGCAAGATCAACGAATTAAAGGCTGCAGGGATTATCGTCGACTCCGTATCACCATTTGCAAGTCCAATATTAATCGTCAAGAAAAAAACTGGCGACGAGAGACTTTGCGTCGATTACCGAGCTCTTAACCGAATTACAAAACGAGACTCGTATCCTCTTCCTCGCATTGAAGACCAGATTGAACGATTACAAGGCAACAAATATTTCACAAGTTTGGACCTCGCGTCTGGATATTATCAAATTCCACTCGACGAAGCATCAAAAGAGAAGACAGCGTTTATAACTCCGGACGGGCACTACCAGTTCGAAGTAATGCCATTCGGTCTGAAGAACGGACCAGCAGTTTTCCAGCGTATGATCAATGCTGTACTTGGAAATCTTCTGTATACGGTTGCAATGGCGTATATGGACGATATACTGTTGCCATCAGTAACGGCAACGGAAGGAATTCGAAATTTACGGGAGATTTTGGAAGTCCTCCGAAGAGCTGGATTAACACTGAATCAAAGGAAATGCTATTTTCTTATGGAAGAAATTGATTACCTGGGTGTCGAAGTTAGCGGAGAAGGCATTAGACCGGGGACGCGCAAAATTGAATGCGTCCGTGCTTTTTCAAGACCGAGGAATGTTCACGAAGTCAGACGATTTCTGGGGTTGTCAAGCTACTTCCGTCGTTTTATCGAGAACTTTGCAAGATTGGCCTCACCGTTAACAGACTTGCTACGTAAAGAAACAGCATGGAAATGGGGACCAACAGAGGAATTGGCATTCGAGACGCTCAAGCTTAAACTCACCGAACGCCCATTATTGGCTTTGTATGACCACAGAGCCAAGACGGAATTACATACTGATGCCAGTCAAGTTGGCCTTGGCGCTATATTAATGCAGGAAGGGTCCGATGGAAATATGCATCCAGTGTACTACGCAAGTCGGAAAACAAATACTGACGAAAGCCGATATCACTCGCATGAACTCGAAACTCTGGCGATAGTATGGTCGATTGAAAAATTCAGAGTATATCTACTAGGAAAACAATTTACGATTGTCACTGACTGTAACGCCGTACGGAACACTATCTCGAAGAAAGATATTGTACCCCGCATCGCTCGATGGTGTCTAAAGTTGCAGGATTTTCATTATGATGTTATCCACCGCCCCGGCTCCAGTATGGCACACGTTGATGCATTAAGTCGAGCGCCGCACGGTGATTGTGAAGAACTTGACGTGGTACAGGGGTTTCAAATCTGCCACGTATCCTTATCCCACGAAGATTGGCTCGTAATGGCCCAGAAAGAAGACCCTAAAATATTGAGACTTATCGACCAACTCAATAAGAAGACTGATCTTACTCAAGCGGATAAGCAAGTGAAGGAGGAATTTGTATTGAAAAATGGGAAGTTGTACAGGAAATCCTCAGACGATAAGTTGCAAGAGAGGTTACTGTGGGCTGTTCCGAAGAAGGCTCGTTGGCAAGTAGTAAAATGGAATCATGACGATGTTGGCCATTTTGGTGTAGACAAGACCTATGACCGAGTGAAGAATGCCTATTGGTTTCCACGAATGAAGGGATTCGTTCAACAATACGTATCTTCATGCTTGGATTGTCTATATCACAAAAACCCGTCTGGAAGAAAGCCTGGATTTTTGCATTCCATAGATAAGGTGGGCGTACCAATGGATACAATTCATATGGATCATCTAGGCCCGTTTATCAAGAGTACCAAGGGAAATGCATACTTAATCGTCATTGTTGATGCATTTACGAAGTTCACAATATTGAAGCCGGTTAGGAATACAAAAGCCGCATTTGCTCGGAGATCCCTGGAAGAGATTATTGGTCTTTTCGGTTCACCAAGAAGAGTTATTACGGACCAAGGCACATCGTATACAAGTAAAGAATTTGAAGATTTGTGTAAGAAATCAAAGATTATACACATCAAGAACGCAACGGCAACGCCTCGTGGCAACGGACAGGTCGAGAGGTACAATAGAACCATAACGCCAGCCATAGCAAGTTTGTGCACACGACAAGATGAAAAAGATTGGGATGACCATCTTTCGCAAGTTCAATGGGGCTTGAACAATACGTTCCACAAAGCGACCTTAAGAACCCCATTCTCACTACTATTTAATTTTCGATCCCGACATCCGCTGGGAAATGAAATCGACGACGACGACTCAATAGAACCAATTGAGCTAGAAACCCAAAAACGAAGAATGGAAGCGATAGATCGAATACGTATAGACCAAGAAAAACAGCGATTACGCTATAATGCCAAGAGAGTCAAAGCAGCGGAATATTCACCGGGAGATCTAGTAATGGTTCAGCGAGAACCAATCGCTACTGGAGTACCAACAAAAACAAATCCGAAATTCAAGGGCCCCTACGTTGTGACGAAAGCACTTAACTACGACAGATATCAAATTGAGGACATCCCTGAAGCTCAGAGGACACAAAAGTTCTATAGAAATACAGCACCAGTAGATAAGCTGAAAAGGTTTCAAATATTTGACGCTCATGATGGTTTCGAATCTTCTTCAGATGAAGAGAACGTTGATGGACAATTGTCACCAGTTAACGCAATAACCCAAGAACCATCAGTAACAACCAATGCTAGTAAAGAAGCCACTCCAAGTTCATCCAACGATCAAGTACACGCAGCGTCTGAATTGGAAGGAATAGATTTCCAGCGACGAAGCGGTAGAAACCGAAGAAAACCAGACTATTTCAAGATTTAAGTTAGGATAATTAAATTCTTCCAAATTTTCAAACTGTGTAAACATAAAAGCAAAATCTCCATTGTTGTAAACTATTATTGTTATCATGCTTAGTCAGGAGTCTAAGTTATTAGGATGGCCGAATGAAAGCGTTAGAATAGGCTAACAATAGACATGCGTAATAATAGGCTAATAATAGACATAAGTGATAACAACTGATAAATTTATAAAAACGCTTTTCGTTATCTAGAGTATGACGTCATGATTTTAAAAACGCCTAGAGACAATTGTAATATTAAAATCATTCCTGTTCGTGATCTCGATATGTAAACACAAGTTAATAAACTATTTTAATTTAACTTTTAATTATGTTACTCGGCGCATTACTGACTTAGCTTTAAAATAGAGCTAACAATAAGAAAGTCAGTAATATTTCAGTAAGAAAATAATATACTACTAAAATTTAATGAGCAGCTTGTCCCTACCTAAAATTTGACTCTATAGTCTTTGAGAAGCTTGTCCTCGCGACTGTTAGCACCCCAATAAGTTCTAAATAATCCCCAGAAACTATATACATAAGTAAATAATTCAAAAGAAAATATTAACAAATCGGTTTGAAATCTGGGAGATTCCGATATGAGTGAATGTTTGTCTGTAAAATGTGTCGTCGGACTTTGTCGCCCCCACGGAAGGCGCCGCGGCCTGGCCCTGGTCCTGGTCCTGTTAGCCAGGGGTGTTCATCCCTTTCTGGCTGTTTACAAAAGGAGTCTAGATAAGTGAGGGAGGAGAAGAGGTATGTACGGGGGAGGACTGAATGTTCTCGTATCGGCAGGCTGCCACGAGATAAGGAGCCGCTATCTCCAAGTAACACGCATGGCCGCCGAAAAGACCAGAAAAAAGAACTGGGAGAGGGCTAGAGGGGGGGAGTTCTCCCCAGATACTCTCCTTTCACCCCCATCCCTTCTCGCATCTTTTTCTTCATCGCGTTTATAGCGGAAAAGCGCTAACGCCGAAGAGAAGACCTATTCGCATTTCATCTATTCGTGATATTAACCAATATATAAATAAATATCATCTGCTAGCGTAGTTTTAAGTTTTACATCGTCTTAATATGGATTCCAAAGAAGGCAGAGGAAGGTGGGTAAAATATTTTTCTGAAACGTCACAGGCACCACGTTACGTGAAAATCCAATGACTCCGTTTGGAGTGGGACCTATTTTCAGTGGAAAATCCCTAAAGGGTTAGGTTTCGAAATAAAACGAAAGAAGTTCCTCTGATTTAATTTTCAAATATCTAAAATATTAAACTCTGAAATTTAGGGGGAAATATACTGAAAAAATATACCAAAAACTACTAATAAGTAGACCAAAAACTACTAATAAATAGACCAAAAAACTACTAATAAATAGACCAAAAATCTACTAATAAATAGACCAAAAATCTACAAATAAATAGACCAAAAACTACTACAGAACTTCAATAGAAAATTTGAGAAGAATTGACCCTGTAAGTTGGCTTTTCCCTGGACACCGGAGCTCAGCGGGTGAAACATTTCTACAGGGGCCATAGACTTAACATTACGGAGCAAAACTTGGAAATTCCTAAACCCATAGTTGCAAGTGAACAAAAAGAAGGAACTTAATTTTAATTATAATTAAAGTTAAAATTAAATTACACTCCATTTAATTAAAGTTAAAATTGGTTTGTATTAGAAATTAAACAAAAACGTGAAAAAATTTACATTTATGTCAAAATAGACCAAAAAAGTAAAAAAAATGGCGGTGAATGCGAACGAGACTGGGATCTTACACACCGGAGGATTTCATTGGAGGGGGGGATTGATTGTTACGCGAGCGATAGCGTATTCATAGTCAGTCAGAGAAGAGAGTTGGGAGGAGGGGAGGGGGTATAAAAACGGAAGAGATTCGCTCCCCCCTCCTCCCCGTCGGTTGCCGCTAGGGGGAGCAGCGGAGAATGTTATCATGGGTTGCAGAGCGCTCGTCCGCTGCTCGAGCTCCGATAAGCGCCCTCGATAATGTAAATGAACTATTTTTTCTGCGCCACTATACCAACTTCTACTTAATCTTAGGAGAAAGGGGGGGGGGGAGGAGGGGGGAAAACCCCCCTTCCACCCCCACCCCCATTGAATAAGGAGGCGAGGATAAGATTGCGTCTATAGTAGTGTTAGCCTTCTTCCTCTTAGATATATATTTAGAGAGGAAACTTGAATTGTTTCATTATAAAAAGGAATATTCAATAACTAGGAAGTTAGCCTATAGCCTATAGTTATTTATTATTAGATTTTATGCCATTTAACCATAAGAAGAAATATACAAGGGTGTTTCTGATAAGTCTGGTGGCATAAATTAATTTAAGGGGGATGTTCTTTGGAAAATCAATTTTGAGTTTAAAATGTAACTTCTATCCATGCCATTTTGGTTGACCTGAGGGACACTGTTTTCAAGTTAAGACTGTCCAAAGATTATTTTACGGATGACCACTTAAAATTTAATTAAGAACCTGATTAAGACAATTTTTTCTAATTTAATTAATTAAAGGGGTCATACCTAAAACACTAATCAAATCATAACTCGAAAACAGTGTCCCTTAGGGCAAACAAAATGGAGATAGAAGTTGTATTTTCTACACAAAATCGTACACCCAATGAACATTCCCCTTAATTTATGCATGCAGACTTATCAGAGAAACCTTTGTAGGAATATTGCAACTTTTTCACAATTTAACTGTTGATCATAATATACATCTAAAATTCTTGTTAGTAATGAATAGATTCTTTAAGGAAATATATTTGGCGAAAGATATCTCTCGACGCTGCTTGCCCCCTCTTCCCCCGTCTCTCTTTTTATAAAGGGGTGTGTGAGGAGGGTGCGCAAGGTTTAGTAGATAAGGAGTTAGTTTTTGAACCGAAGGAGAGAGAGAGAGGATGCTTAATTTTTAAGTTTTGGTCCAGAGTAGATTATGAAAAGGCACTAAGGAGAAAAAAAAAATCTTTTCCTTATCTTGGATGAAAAAAACCGGCCAAAAATCATCGTTGTGTAAATAAGCAATTTATGGCTAGGGATATTTTTAATCTATAGCTTGCCAGGGGATCATCCCCTCACAGTCTAACCTTAATCATGGGGCTAACCTTACCCCTTATTGCAATAAATAATAATATATATGCCTGCACATTCATTAATCCGCAGACGTACATTATACAAAAGGGACTAACCAACACCAAGAAGCGATATCTAGTTTACTAGGGAGAAGGTTTAAGATGCCTAAGTATTCGCGCGCGCCATAGTCCCAGTCCCCCTTTCAAAATACAAGGGGGGACGTAAAAGGAGGCCGGGCTATTTCGCCTCCTCTCCTCAGTCGGAAAATATGACTGTAATTTTCGTCATTCGCGTCGCCGCGCTGACGTGAGTTTTCAAGAACCAATGAGATGCTGGCGGGGATTAACTCCGGACAGGCTACGTTTGGTCTGGAGATAAAGCTTGATTATAAATGCGGCGAATTTATACCTTCTCCCTAATAAACTAGATATCGCTTCTTGCCAACACAAAGGGATATGTTGCACGCATTACATAATCTGGGGTCTTTTTCTTTTTATTAATGTTAGCCATTTTGGGGGTGTCGATAAAATGGTCAAATATATTAGGAAGGTTTCCTTAGACGTCATGACAATATTTCATACCTATGATCTTGTCTATTTACCTGTGAAAAAAAATATTATTATAATTTACCGTAGTCGGAAATTTAGTATTTCATGTAGGAAAAGTATATATATAGAGATGTTAAACTATATGTAGAAGTATATCACGTGTATTAGTAAAACGTGGGGTGATTTTGGTCGCTCCTTAAACTGTCTATAGGGTGATTTTTCACGCGCAAATGACCGCTCGATTTTTGGGTTGGCGCGAGCGAGCGCTACTGGAGGGAAATGGGGAACATCAATAAAGAAAATGGCCCCGGGATATCGATACAAGCTAAAATGTATAGACCTTAACACGCTGGAAACTAGATAGTTGTCGATGGTCCCCCCCCCTTTCACCATATTGGGGAGGCTATTTAAACTTCGATAGATTTAACATATTGCAAAATCAGTGTAGACACGGCAACAAATTTTATCTTTACATAGAGTGTTATGGAGTGAAAGCTAGAAAGGTGCTATTACTCTGCAAAAGTAGTTACAAAACTAATTTAAAGGGAGTGTATCGTATACTCCGTCAAAGATAAGAGAACTAAACGATATATTCCCTTTAACGTACAGTTATGCCATAGTTCAACGATGAAAGAACATAGTCGGTGTATGTGAAAGTAAAAGTGACGTAACAATGATAAGAATACACCTTAACGATAACTAAACGGTGACTGCTAGGAATTTGGCACACTACACAATATCTAAGAATCTTACTGTATGGTAAAAGCGTAACTAGTGACTTTATTGGCTGCGTTCAACGAGAAAAACCGATTACATATCGGTATGTTACGCTGAACGCGCCTTTATAACGTCAACAAATGCCCTAAACTCTTCCTAAACAAACTTAATTTGTACCGACTGTAAGGTAAAAGGGTAATAGGTAATAAGTAACGTTATTGAATGCGTTCAGCAAGAAAAACCGATTATATATCGGTAAGTCACCCTGAACGCGCCCTTATTACGTCAACAAATACCCTAACTCCTTCCTAAAAAAATCTAATTTGTTTGTACCCGGAGTCCCGGATAGTTTTAGAAACCATCCTATATTTAGAAATATAAAATAGAAAATCAACTCCCATCCAATATGGTAGCGAATCCGAGCTATAGGTAGGAGCGATAAAAGCGTGTGTGACGTATCATAATAATACGACAGCATTCCTAACTACCCCCATACATTTTTCTGTTGAAACAGTAAAGGTTAAAACTGATAAAAACCCCTAACATTAAAAACAATATTTTGTGTAAGGCAAATCCCGCATAGATAAGAAAAAAAAACAAGTTAATAAATACGTTTTTAATCCCAATTCAAAATAACGAAAAAGATGAAATAATTTATATTCATTATCAGTTTCTCTCAGTATGAAATAAAATATAAAAAAAACTGTTCGTTCCGCAGTTACAGGCTTTTTTTTTTCATATCCGAAGTGAGATAGGAACATTATATAGTATATTTTTCTAGCTCACCAGGAGTGTATATTTATCATTTGAAAATAGTAAAGATAACCATTGTTTTATAAAAGGTAAATATATATTTATACGATAAGGTGTATACTTTAGTTTGCTGGAGTCAAAACTCAGCGTGGTGCAGGATTCGAATTAACACTCTTATCATTACGGGAAATATACTTGTAAAGATATGATTGTAGAAAGGTAGTAGGGGGTTGTTATGAATTGTCAGCTTTGTTTTTCAAGGAATACTACCACGTAAAATAATAGACACTTCCAAAAGTAGGATATTTTTAAGTAATCTTGTTGCCTTGAAAGGGATACACTGAACTTTAAATATTTATTTTCTTAATTGAAAGAGCGTGTAAAATAATGAATATATCAATTGGAACCATGCTTATATTTACAATATTAAAGAAAATACCAGCAATTGAGTTTCCGTAATGGATGGCACCAAAATCCAATACCATGGGGCTAAATTTGATGTAAGGTGCGAGACTATACCTTTAAACAACTTTTTATTATCGTCTAGTCAAGCAAGGATGGTTGTGAATCTATCATTTAGTTATTTTTCGAGCCGTACAGTTAGCCGCGCCGTGTCTATTAGATAATAAATAGTCATTATATATACTATGGGTCCCATTTTATCTCTAACTTAACAGAGGGAATGGAACGAAGCTGGGCATACACGCATTTTTATAGCGCATGCATTCTAGATAACAATACGAGGAATGTAATACTTAATCTCAACCTTTTGAGTATTCAGCTATAGGGATTTTTACGGATGAATGCATTACGAATTTTGTAGATAATAATTATAATCTGCAAACTGGGATTTTAAACGTCAACGGCAAAAGATTTGATTGAGTTTTTAGTTACTATTAGCAGAAGGGGATAATAGAAGAAGGATGACACTCTGAATGTATCCTCTTAATACTTTTGTTATGTAACATGATTCTTCCCAGGCGAGGAAACCCTTTCTGTTTGCTCTCCTGCTCATCAAAATTCAGATGGGCATCGCACCGTGCTAGGGTGAATTCTATAACTGTTTGGTTCTAAATCCTCAGCAATCAACCCACAAACCAGCGCTAATAGACTAATGATTTGGGAAATATTTACGGCGTATGTGATTCGGTTTAGTAACATTGCATGCTCTAAATGTCAAATGATGTTGCGAAGAATCATGTTACAATTATTCCGCCCGCTTTATGGTGGTACACTTCAATCTTAACTTGAAGACGGTGTCCCTTAGGACAAAAGGCCATAGAACAATTTCGACTTGAAATAGTCCAAAGAACATTGCAACCCTTAATTGCTGAGACTTTTCAGTAACACTCTGTAGTGGCTCATAATCAGTGAACAAAATAGCAACACCCTTAAGAAAACGAACGAATGCAATTTGGCTCCAATTCAAATTTTAGATAGGCGAGAGTGGCAAAAGAAATATACATCATATAAGGTCAATTTTCGTTAACAACGTCTTGTATAATCAACTCGCAACAAAAACTCTGTGCAATATCGAAACTGCCAAACTAGCTATCGGCAAATTTGGGCCAAAGAATGAAAAGCCTTTTATTGAAAGAGCCCCACCTTCAAAGATTGAAAGAAAAAAATTCAGGGGTGTTATATACCCTACGTACTATATCTCCTAAACCTCTAAAACCTTACACCTTTTTTTTAACCAACCCCTAAAAAAACGGTTCACCTTTATTAATTCAAAGAGTTCGATATTTAAAGCTCGGTGCCTTCAAGGACCTCAAATAATGACTATTCTTTGGGGTCCCTAACGACGAGGGGAGAGAGGGACATGTAAGAAAAAAAAGAAGGGGTACATGCACGATAAAGAAGGACTTGCAAGTGTCCCTAATTAGGGACCGCGCCACTTTAACAGCGTAAAAAAAGTATATATATATTAAGTGCCCCTCTGATAAAAAATGGAAGCCATGCTCGTTCTGAAATTCTAGTTCTGAACCAATTAAATTTATTAAATTGATCAGAAATTTTAATATAATTTGAAGAATTAAAATATAGTCCTTCAGTGACTTGGGGTTATTTTTTTCAATCATTAGACTGACTGAAAATGAACGCCCAGGCCAAACCATTCGACCTAGAAGGCTGAAAATTGGCAGGAACGTTACTCATAAGTAGTAGGCACACGCTACTAAAGATTATTCAAATCTACCGCCATCTTGAAAAATGGCGGCCATAATTGTAACCAAAACGTTTTTATGGAATAATGCTGATTTTGCGTTTCAACCGATTTCAATAATATTTAGTACAATGGTTCCCCATATCCTATAGACTGGTTTAAATGACATTTGGGATTCGTTTAGCCACCATCTTTCAAAATGGCGGCCGGAAAAGTAATAAAAATATTTGGTACCTTTGCTGCTAGTCATTATTATAGAGTTTGAAATCTTTTAAATTTCTTTCATGTATTGAACAAAGTGAAAACTTAATTTGGGTTGGTTCTTTAATTGGGACAAACCTTTATCAACCCTCGATGAAAGGGGGTTCTCTCCATACTCGGGGGAGGGGGTTTAGTTTTTGGGGGTCGAGTTGGGGGGTAAAAATCAATCTGTCGATCCCGTTTAGCGATAAGAGCTAACGAAGTTTGCCTTTGTTTTCTTAAAAGATAGCTGAACGGGGCTCGAACCCCCTGTTAACCATATTGAATAAGGGGCGCTAGTGAACATTCTGTCTGTATGTATACTTAGTTTTTTTGGGGGTGGGGGTGCAGGGGGATCAGAGTCGTCTTTCTTTAAGACACCTGCTAATGACCGAAGGAACCCGACGCTCCTCCCCCTTCCCCCCAAAGATACCTGAAGGTATTGTTCGGGAAGGCAATCTTTTTTACCTCATTTTATTAAGTATACCGATATTGCTAAAGAAATGGCGTCTCCAACAAAAAAGGGTACTTTCTCGTTAAGCTCAGATAAAGACAGTCTCATAATCAATGAACTACATTATTCTATAGTCACTTAGCACCGTGTTACGATGCACCAATATAATCTTGCTGGAATTATAATCTAAGTTTTGTCTATGAAGGAATGTCCATGCTAAGCCTGTGGGTTGCTTTGCATTGCATATTGGTGGCTAGCCCCTTTGCCACAGCTAACCAACAGCGCACTATACTAACTATTACCGTTAACTAGAGTTCATAAAATATTAATCGAGGTCGAGCTTGTTGTTGGGGTCAAGGTATCCCCGAAAAGAAACAGGTCAGTGTCGGGTCCCCACATGAACACTACCATTAATCTCAGTAAGGTTTGATTGAAATGAGAAACTGGGTAGGCCTAATACCGCGGTTTAAAAAAGTGGTGAGAGAACTTGCAAACTTTACGATGATGATGTTTGTTTGTTCCCAAAGTTTTACTCGGTGTGCCACGGTCCGGGATCGAACCCGAGACCCTTTCGATGCAAGGCGAAAGTGATAACCGCTACCCCACCCCGCCTTAAGAGCCGAACTCTCATCCGCAAAACCAGCCTGATTTTAAATAGAACTTTTACATCCAACGAGGCCACTCAAAGAGTTAGATAAACGGACGATCTAAGTAACTAATTACAACAATTCTTCAAATCTACAGGCAGAAATGAAGTGTCCATTATCATTTTCCCGTTTGACCGACGGGGGAGCTGAAGAAGATGGGGGGTTTCAATAAACGTAGTAATGGAAAAATAGGACCGGACACACGATTCTATTTTGTTCTCTCTCTCATCTTTCCGGAAATGACCTCTCTCTCTTTCTCTCTTTTGACCTCTGAACTCCGTAGCTCATCGAGACGATTGTCGCTTTGAGTGTTAGGAGATGATGACCAATGGTCACCCTTATTGACCTCCCCTTACACATGACATTCGAGCAAATAAAAGCCAATTGATTTAATCGCTATAAAAGGATAGTTAGTGTTTTGCGGCACGTACCATAATACTGTCTTAGCTATCTTACAAAGGAGAGAGGACAGAAAAAATATAGCGGGGGCTCGAACCCCCAACCCCTAGCACCACAAGCAAGCGGCAGGGATAGATAACTTTTAGGGGGACTAGTATTTTTTTAGTAAGGTACATTGTCAGTTTGCTTTTCGCACGAATACCTCGGCTAATGGATGCCACGAATCTCAAACCATATATCATACCAAAAAGAAAAGTTCTTCGAAGCAGCCTGTATACTTTTTTTATTCACTTCATATCGCCGAAGTGCATGATGGGAAGTCGGGTGTATAGTTTTAGGGGAAAAGCTTATTTCTGTGTTTTTGTTTTCTTTTATTAATTATAATTAGGTTTTTATAAGCGTATGACAGTCGAATATTATAGTTCTTTCATGGGATCTACAGATACAGTTAAGTCAGGGCCTACCCCGTAAATATTTACTGAAACAGTTGACAATATACTTAATGGCGTCCACCACAGATTGGTGGGAAATAAAGTGTTTAGAGAACTGCTGTGGGGAGTTTGACAAACTTTATGACGCGTGTCCTCTATAAAGGACAACAAAAAATAAGTCGTTTCTCAACGTTTTAATAAATTAAAAGGAAAATTCGTATCTGTTATTTCTTTTTTCATTGAGATTGTCGAGCTTAAGATCTTAATCTGAGCTTTAACTCGGTCCGGTTGTTAATAAAAACTGCGTAAAGATTGAACTACCAAGATTAAAAATCCGGGAATGTCTTAGTCTTTCGTGACAAAATGAAACACGCCATAATTCAATTTATACAATACAATATAAAAAAGTTGATTAACTGGAAGTATAAATTTAGTTTGGTTCCCCCGCATGATATGGTTTGACTTGAAATCACAAGAGGGTAAGATTTGAGGTGGTGTTTACCCAAAGAACACATATACTCTTTAATTAATGGCGGACCCATCAGAACAGATACACCCAATATTTTATACCTTAAACTTCGGATTAATTTACTTTTTCCGTACTTATTTCAATTTTAAAAAAATGAAATATGTATTAGAGGTTAGGTTTAAGTGGCGGAAAATCATACGTTTGTTTGAAAAGACGATTTTAATTTAAGCCAATAGGCGCCACACGATATAGAAGGACACTCGCACTATCTTAAATTGAAATACAATTAGGCTCATTTCCGGTGCTTGGCTGATGTACAAACTATTTCATTTTTCATCCCGCAACTATACGCAATGCACGAGATTCAAATTAATTATGAAATAAATTTTAAGAAATTTAAATTACTATACCCTCAATTAAAAAATTAATCGAAACACTCTCTAACCGGAAGTACAAACTTTATTATTATACATAGGAAAAGCGGAAGACGAAGAACTAGAGGAACTAGGGGAACAACTGGGATTACCACGTGACGTTCTTTGTCTCGGAGAACCCAACTCTGAATCGGAAGAATCATCTACTCTGGGACAATTAGGTTTAGCAGACTTGTCCGTTCAAAGTGTCCAAAAACTGAAAGAAGGGGAACAATTTGGACCTTACCACGCGCGGATACTTGACCAAGATAACACCGACAGCGAGGACAACCAAGAATTCCTACAGGTTGGTATTTCAAGTTGCACGACGTATAATAATAATTGTTGTTTCAATTAAATAATGTCCTTATATTACAGACCAAGGACCAAAATGGTCGAAAGGTAAAAATCAGTCTTTTAGAGGGTGGCTCTAAATGGTTAAAATTGGTCAAAAGTTCCTCAACGTATCACGCGGCTAACTTTTATATCTACACTCATGGTAAGTACTTCTTAAATATAATTGTAAAGGAATTAACTAACCCGTTATGTCGACAATGTCTTTAGGAGATCTCATTTGGTGCCGAATCAAACGGGACTTGGAGCCCGAAACTGAATTACGTAGCGTCTACGATGGGCAAAGAAAATTTAGTCCCTCCCCTAATGATCACAGACAAGGGGCCAAAAAAATTAGAAGGACCTCGTCCGAAGAGATACCACCGAACTTGGGGGTCAACGGAGACTCGCAATTACATTCACCAGCTCCGGAGAAAGAGAGGACGGAGGAAAGGACGCCATCACCTAGCGGTAGTCAATTGTCATATCGACGTCACATACGGAATTCACCCAGTCCCGCCCCGAATACAAAAATCCTAGTCAACGGAGATGATGATAATAATGGGGTCAAGAGAGAAAGGGTCAGTCCCGAACCCCCCACGCCCCCAGCTACTACCATTTTTCAAAATGCCCCCGAGTTCATCAAGGTACCCGTCAACGAAGAAGCCAATTACCCGGATCATAGTAGCGGTCCAACATCAATAAGTAACAGCACCCTTCCGGCATTCCCACCATATGGATTTCAACCCGCCAATGTTCCACCAGGTAAACCAAGTTTCAATTATCAAATTAATATTTTGAAGCTTAGTGAAATTAAAACACCTAATTTACGTTCCATTCCCCGGTAAGCCTACTTTTAAACAGAGTACTTCGAATTTAACTACTACTGAGTGACCTTGATATACCAGAACAGAAAAAAATACAAATAGAAATAGACCTAACCTAGATGTACTCAATATACTCAGAACGCTAAACAATACTCTTGCTCGTGCATCCCATAAGGTTTTTGTATCTACATCAACAAATCTCCTGAACAGTTCAGTTATCCAATCCCCTAGGCCTATAGGGGTTTATAAGATGCACGGTACCATGTTGAAGTCAGTTTATTTTCCTTGTCAGGAAATACGGGGGAGTCAACCAGCATTGTTTCGCGTGTAGATTTTACTTATAGATGCGAAACTCTAATTAATGCCAATCTATAGGAACAGTACAGTTCTGGGAATTGATTTGAAACAAAAAGCCCAATTTTAATTTCCTGACCCGCGACTGCTGTACTTGTTTCGATTCGATGTATCACGGATAAAAGTAGTCCGCGCAAAACCCCGCCATTAACAAGAGTAGATAGGTGAAAACACGCGTACAAGCCTATAGACTATTCCCTTAATTGCAATAGAGAAGCAAACACCACAGATTTGGGACCACCGTGTTGGGTTATTTTCCCCCTCGCGCCATGAAGCACGAGCTAGAGGCAATGCGAGTCGGCTAGCCTCCCACGTGTAACGAACTAGGACTCTGTCTGGGGGGGGGAGAACTTACGATGGCGGTCTCCCGCCTGTGCATTGCAGTTGATCCTTCTCAACGGACCACCTGACGTCTGGCTCCTCGGCTCTGCGCGTGTCAGAGAGAGAGAGAGAGAGATTGGACTGTGACGTTATAGTTACCTTCCCCTTTCTCTTCGACCCTCCTATCTATAATGCTAACTGGTTTCTCTGCAAACATTTAATGGAATAGTCTATATGGACAATTTTAAAAAGGGGGAATTTGGAATTTTCTCCGTACCGCTCTCCCATCTTTTAACAAAAGTACCTGGATGGGACTTGATGTCACCTTTTCCAAACTAGACAAGTAATCTCCCGACTTTTCATTTCCTAGATAGATCACGAAATAAATTCAACTACCTTCATCTCCCCCTCCTCCCCTTCCCCCACGCCACATCCCCAGTTCAGACAGAGACAAAATTTCCTTTGTTTCCAATTTCTAGCGACGACATTTCGCTATCTTATTTATGCCACCTCTGATTTTACAATTATTCCCAAACTGACAACCCCTATCCTACGTCCCTTACAAGGTAAAGTTAAAAACCCAGCACCAAAACTTGGGATCTAATTTTTTTACGTCACTTGTATTCATAAGTAATATAACTATAGTAAGTATGCCTATAAAAACTAGCTTAGGGTAAGATACAATAGGTATAACCACGTGGTTTTGGAGTTGCCCCAACTTGCAGAAGTTCCAGTTTTTAGGCAAACTATTCTACCTACGATTTTGAATAGGCTTTATTAACCATTAATGCATGCGTCACACTAATTGTTATTACGTTATTTATGGTATTGTATAAGCGTACGAAATTAGAAACCCTTTTTTTAATCAAAATTTAAGAATAGGTTTGGTGGTATGTTTTTCTGTGGGTTCCCTGATAATTTTAGTCAAGTGACTCGAGTTGCTTTGCTACTTCTTTTACTTAATTAGAAAGCCCCCCTTCATCTCCCCTCTCCCGCAAAGTTCTTTGTTAAAGTATGGTTCCAAAATATTTCTACCAAAGGATGGGCACCAAAAAAATTGGGGAAAGAAAACCCAACCAAGAGTCAAGGCAAAAAAAGAAAAAAAAAACTCACTACGTCCCTAAGATGAGATGTATAGGAGAAGTTCACACCATCTTTGTGATTTCACTAATTAAGGGCTGGGGGAAAAGCCCCTTTCTAAGATGGGGATGAGAGTATCGAACCAGGGGGACAGAGTTAGGAGGATACAAAATATTTTTAATTAAAACTACCAAGTCTTTGTTTGATCTTAATATTTTTTTAAGACTTTTTTTGGGTTGGTCCAAGTGAAAAACTACTTCGGGTGACTTGGCATAACGCTGGGTTTATGACTGATTCGTAGTTTTATCCCCCCTCGTGTATTGAAGCGAGGGTTAGGGTTAAGAATTCAAATCAACGTAACATTTCGATTTTAGTATATAAATATTAATAAATTATAATTTATGGTGAAAATTTCAGTTCTCAGCGTCTCTTATTGAAGTGAACAGACAAAAGTAGACTAAAATAGGCCAATTTGTATTGAGAAATGAAAACGCCGGCGTACCTAAGCTAGAATGGCTCATCGAAAACTTTACACTTTCAGCCTTAAAAATATATCTAATTTTAGGATTTTTATATCAAATAATTTTAGGCCTAGTTTCCTTGACACCTTGAAATTGAAGTACTTAACATCAATATGTTTTTGCAGGGGGTTTTGTGTACGTGCCATTTTTATCTGGACAACAAATGTCCCCGAGACCATCCTCGGTCTCCTCAGTCTCGAGTGATCAGACCGAACCAAAACCAGTCATCAAAGGTATTACCGGATTGTGACACGATTTAAGGATCTTAAGTACTTATCCCGTAATGTATTTTTAACAGCTGGCTACAACTGCGTACCGTGTGGTATCACTTTTAGTTCCCTGAGAACATTACAAGCCCACCAGTCTTACTATTGCGCCCACAGAACAGTCAACCTTAAGAACAGAAACGAAGACGGAACATCCGCAAACGAGGGTAAGTAAAGATTTAGGTTCTATATATGGTTTATCCAAGTACTGACTGTATGGCCACTTCAGACGGTGGTTCAGGTGGAAGACCTAAGTCCAGAAATCATTATTCGCCAAGGATGCGTAGATCCAATGTGTCAAACCAACCTGATGAGCGATCACGAGGGGGCGGTGGTGGCGCGTCATCGGTTCCCGCTATGACGTCGGAAGATCTAGCCACGAGTGACATTTCCAACGCCTCGGAGGCGACCAATCAAACCGCAAATAGCAACACTAACAAGTCTTTCAAAGGGAAAACCTACGCGTGCAATTACTGCGATTACGTAACGGACCGTAAAGGTGGCTTGACGCGTCACGTGAAAACGCACGCGGAAGCGCCGGGAAGCGTGGCGTCATCGCCTCCCTCGAGCCCGCCTAAAGACAATAGCGCGCCTTCCACGTCAAACGCTTCGGAGAGATACTGCGCCAATTGCGATATTCAATTCGCCTCTTTAAAAACCTACCACGTGCATAAGGCCATGTACTGCGGGACGCGTCACGTTCATAAGTCAACAACACCCGTTCCTCCAGCCGTCTCACCACCTATTCTACCAGGGACTAGCAACCAGCAGCAACCTAATATATATGAGGAACGAATGGTACCTCATTCTTCGACATCGAGGATCAGACCATCGACAGAGTCAAAGGTTTTACCATCTTTACCATCGCTAGCCCTTCCCGGAGGCGCTGTACCTATCGTCTTACCACGCTCATTGTCTCCAAATTCTACACTGCCCACTTCCGGTATCGACCCTAAGACAGGACTGGTCTTTGGGCAAACATTTTACGCCGCTATTTCTACCAGTCCATTGATACTGGTCCCCTGTTCTTATTTACCCGGACGCGGGATCACGCCATCGGCAGGGGGAATTGTCTTACCCAATGGTTCCGCTTCGGATGACGCTCTATCTTTGTCCCCGGTACCAGCCTTCGCGGTGCTACCAAATCACAATAATAATAATAATAATACCACCAGGGGCGAAATTTCGAATACCCCTTCGATGGCCACCACCCCTAAAGTACGACCTTTAACACCCAAATCAGAAACGGATGTTAAAGTGGGTGAAAATTCTGGTACAGTTATTGATAAACCATTGGATTTGAGCTTAAAGAAGACAACAACCCAGCACGAAGACGAGGAAACGGAACACGTCTCACCGCCAAAAGTGGCCGTTGTTTTACCTAACGTACCGATACCATTATCACTTCCGGTTGTGGGTCAGACAATGATCGCGTCGTCTTTGGAACCGGCGCAAAGTGCCGCCAGCGTTTTGGTGAAACAGGGAACTAGTCGTTGTAAAGAATGCAATATCGTGTTTTATAGACACGAAAACTACTTGGTTCACAAAAGAATGTACTGCGCCTCCAGACAGAATCGCGACAACAAAAGGTCCTCGACATCTTCACCCGAAAATGGGGGAACAGTCTCACCCAAAAATAATGCCAAAGGAAATACAATTCCAAGCAATAACAGGAGGGAAGCGTCAAATTCAAGGTAAATCTTTCAATCAAGAATTAACATTTAAAGACTAATAAGGTGGACTACTTAATTTAGACGCAAATTAACGATAATAAAGATAATTAATCATTTCCCCATAAAGATAACGAATAAAATACTTACAGTTCCTTCTTAAAATAGTGAATATTTAATTCGAACGACGATTGAAATTTTTGAGAAACTTTGTCCGCGTGTTACTGGGCAAGAATCACGTTGAAACTGAGCCGATTCTAATAAAATGTAGAACAAGTCTAGGCCAAATTTCTAAAATGAAGCGGTACTGACTGACTCATTAAAGGGCAAGCTTTTACCCATTCCCCCCCCCCACAAGATCAAAAGTTGACGGGCATCGGGGAGGGGAATACATCTGATTTACTTCCCCCGCGCGACTAGCAAATTCATGAATTTGACTACCTCTACGTGGTACATTTTCAGACATGAAATATTTTAGATTTTCTTGACCAAAAATTAAATAATTTACATTTCTTTGACCAAAAATTAAATAATTTAGATTTCTTTGACTAAAAATTAAATAATTTAGATTTCTTTGATTAAAAATTAAATAATTTAGATTTCTTTGATTAAAAATTAAATAATTTAGATTTCTTTGACCAAAAATTAAATAATTTAGATTTCTTTGACTAAAAATGAAATATATTATTTTTGTTAAAGGATATCCCCGGCAAGATCGACGGAGTCATCACCTGGTCATTCCCCGAAAGCTTCCTCCGCGAGTGTCCTGGTGAAATCACCTTCACCCGGCGCGATTACCTCCCCTCAAATCCCAACCAACTCGGCTGGGGTTATCGCCCAACACGCGATCTACCAATTCTATTGCTTGGCATGTGGCATCAAATTTACTAGTCTGGACAACCTGAGAGCCCACCAAACCTATTACTGTCCCAAAAGACAATTACTGGGAGTTCCCCAACCTTCAACTTCACCCGGAAGTCATTCCCCAAGGGCGGGCGCCCTACTACAAGACACGGGTTTAAGGTGTTCCAAATGCAAGCATTGTTTTCCCAGCGAAGAGACTTTGAGGTGTCATCCTTGTGGTTCTCAGAGAAAGTGTCCCTACTGCGAAGTTTATTGCCCGACCCTTAGCGCCGCTCAAAGACACCTTGTTTCCCACACAGGAGTCAAGGCTTTCAGATGCACCATTTGCGGTTATAAAGGACACACATTAAGAGGGATGAGGACTCACATTAGAATTCATTTGGAAAGCGGTTGCAACACGCCCGAAGAAAATTACATCGTTTGCGTCGGGGAGGATGGTGTGGCCGTTGGTAAGAATCGAAGATTATCCAATACCAGCATTCAGAATCAAGAAAACAACCCCGACAGATCAAATTCCACAACACCGACCCCGAACCCGGAAGAAACAAACCCTATTATAACTCAGGACACTTCGCAACAGGAAGTTCAACATTGGTGTCAATTTTGCGGGTATACTAGTTCATACAAGGGGAATGTTGTTAGACATATCAAGCTGGTACATAGAGACGTTTCGGTTGCTAATATCAATAACTGTGGAGTGGTAGCCGGTGTGCCTGGTATGGCTCCTAGTGGTGTTGTCTTTGAGAAAATTCCTCCGGCGCCAACGTTAGATCGCGTTAATATAACCTCCGCGGTCAGTTTGGTCGTTAAAAAAGAGACATCGCGCGTGTCCTCGAACGGAACCGATTCGGAACATTCCAATGACTCAAAGACAAGTAACGAGAAAGTAATTCCGGAGGTGGTCGCTGGTGGACAAGAAAGTAATCATTCCTCACCGGGAATGACGCGTGACGCACCTCCGAGAACCGACGAGGACACCATTAAGAAAGAGGACGCGTCTTCACGCTCCAGTTCTACTTCCAGTAACGGTTACGCTCGACCAGGGTCACCTCCTGGTGTCGATCCGAACCCGGAAAACGTGGGCGGGGTCTCGGGAAAGCGGAATGGCTCAAAATATTGCAAGATATGCGATATTTCATTCAAACATTTATCTAACTTCATAGCTCATAAGAAATTTTATTGTTCGACTTCGATTAGCGAAGGCGCGTTAACAACTGGACCATTACCTCAAGATAACCCTAATTCTAGCACACCTTTAACTATGAACTGAACTGAATTGTTGGCATTTATATAAATGGAAATCGTTTTAAAATTTGGAAATATTATTAAGTGGAGAAAGTGGTAGTACAAATAAATTAAATACGGGGGAAAGCATTTCCTTTAAAAATTAAATTTGGGCATTTGTTTATATCATATTTATAACTAAGTTCATTTTGTGTTCAGACATTGGTGTCAATTTTCGCCACCACCTCCTCGAAAAAGCTTTAGGCGCCGATAAGTGAATATTCTGGTGGAGTTTTAAACTGTCCCCAGAATGCTAGTCTACCCGTTAACATATTTTGAGTTTAAAATTGCGTGGAAAAGAAAGTTAAAAAAAATCACTTTTAAAATAATTAATAGGGTTTTAGAGTTGACCTCTATGTATTTGTACCATGTAACATAAGACACATTCTTCGCCAAGATACGTGTAAAATAAAATCGACCCAAAATACAAATGTATTCATTCGCACTCGTTTTCAAGTTTTAACCTAAAAATTCTTTTTACAGAATTTTCTAACTGGCTTTCGGTTTCAGTATGTTAATCTTATGGCGCCTACACGATGGCTTCACCCTAATACACGAGTGTATTGCGAGGTGCAACACTTCTACAGGATCCCGTAGGTTAACCTTACCCTGGTGGGTCGCTTCCCCATAGTGCAAATGCTCTCGATATAACCAGAAGGAGATAATAGAAGAAGGATGACACTCTGTATCCTCTTAATGCTTCAGTTATGTAACGTCATTCTTCCCTGGCTCACCCTTTAAGTTTGCTTTCCCGCTCATCAAACTACAAATGGGCATCGCACCGTAAGATGAATTCTATAATTGTTTGACGTTAAATCCCCAGCAATCAATTCAACCCACAAACCTTGTCTTGACGAGGGACAAAAATCCGCAAACGCGTTTTGCCAAATATTTAAGCGCTAATAGAGAAATGATGAGGGAACTATTTATTGTGTATGTGATTCGGTTTAGTAACCTTGCTCTAAATGTTCCGATGTTGGGAAGAATGACGTTACACTTACCCCGCTTTGTGCTTGTACACTTCTCTCGAAGAGAAGTATTATATACTTCTGATATAACGCAAATTAACTCGTGTTTATTGTAAGGCCTATCTTTCCCTTCACACCCACATTATTTAATGATCGTACTATGATTATTAAGAGTACTAACTAACTTAAATCAATTCCACTTGAAGATTTTTCGACTTAAAAACTGCTAAAATATCGGCTATGAACTTAAACCCTAAAATGAGAGCTTTACATCTCACAATACACTTACTGATGAAAAGCAGACGACACTGTTGCATCATGCGATTTCAGCAAATATTCCAGGATTCCCTAAAGTAAAATAAGATTTAAAAAAATAATTAAAGTGTGTCACTTTAATCCCGATTAAAAAGATCGTAGTTGACTTAATGGAATTATTGTTTATTATTAGGTTTTTTCCAGGAAGAAAATAAAAACATATTAAGTTCGATTTTAACGGAAACCGCAACTTTTACGATCGACGAGACACAATTTTTTTAATCACAATTATCGTTAATTTAACGGTCTCCATATATTAGGCTTATTTACAATCGAATTAAATACATCTTTCTATATACAGTTAGGCCTAAAAATTAGGCTTAGCTAACGGTTTTTTTCCCGCCTGAGGCTTCGATTAAATCAATCAATTAACGCGAAAAATATCTATTTACAAAGATTAAAAAAGATCTCGTTTAAATTATTCACATAAAGCCTTAAGATCCTTCTCAATTGCATTCATTATTAGACGAGTTAGGCTTAACGATTATTAATTATCGCTAAGCCTAATTGGGCATTGTTGCTTAAATATTATATATATATTTTTTTAAAAATCTAATTGCGGGGGTGGATACTAAAATTTTGGATTTCCTTTGTACAGTTTCTGTGCTTTATTTTAATTATTTTTTTTTAATTTCATCTACGCTGATAGTTAATTTAATTTAATTTAATTTAATTGGAATTTTAATTTGTATTATATTTCTATTTATTAATTTGAAAAATATAATCATGCGTGGGCGTTCGCTCTTCATTTTTATTTTCTCAAAAGAAAAAAATAAATAAATTAAAAGCAAACTTTTGTAAAAAATAGATCATCTCTCGTTAGTTAACCCTTTTTTTTTTTCGATTTAATTTTAGTTTTTTTTTAAAATATTAACGTTATTTTTTTTTTTTTGGTTTTAATATTTTCGCAACAATTTTATAGTTTAATTTAATTTAATTAAAACGATGTTAATGGGGAAGTAGGGGGGGGGGAAGGGGCGGAGTTAATTTTAACATTATATTAAAATACACATTTTTAAACTTACTTTTTCTTTGACTTTGCAAACTTTTTAAAAAATATTGTATTTCTAATTCTTTGGAATCGTGTCTACGGGACGAATAAGAAATTAAAAACTAATTAATTAATTAATTAAATCAACTCATTAATTTAGAAATTTCATCTAGCCTATTTTTAGGCTAAATTTAGGCTTAAGAAAAATATAATGTAACCGAGGGATTAGGCTTAGTTGGGAGATTATTATTCTAAGGTTTAACTAGCATTAGGCTTAATGAAGGGAAATTTTCATGGGACATTGGGTAAACTATGTCCTACCTCGTGACCTTCGGGGGTCGTTGCTGGGCTTTCCGTGACGGAAGCTAAACAAAAGGGACCGTCGCAAGGTGGGTTTTTACCCTTTGACGCCGATGAATGATCGCTTCCAGCGCTGGAGGAAGGATTCCGTCCCGTTTCCATGATATGATTGACCAAGGCCTTGCAATCGCGACAAACAGCCACTAAAGGACCCGTAAACTTCTGTCCCCCGTTAACTTCGTCTAAAATATCGTAGACAGGTGACCGCGGTACCGAAGACTTGACTTGAACCGTGTTGGAACGCGCTAAGGGAGCCGGTTTCTTCCTTGGTTGAACTTGTTGCGTTCGACCCATTGAAAAGCTGAAGGATTCAGCGTGTTTTAGTTTCCAGTTACGTTTATTGTTGTTTTTGGAAGCGCTCGTGGGAGAAACTCCGTTATTTTTGGGCGTTTCCTCAGCTATATCTTCCATGGAAGATGCTGATGGCGTCTGACTACCCTTTGGGTCAATATCCTCCATGTTTAACTCGATCGAACTGACCAAAACATTATTATTATTATTGAAATTACAAGTTAAATTTACTGCTCTATGGAGTAATTACTTACTCGGAGTAATCGACATTGTCCGAGAATTTCCAAAAAGGTAAACTAGTGGGTTCTTTTTCAAAAGGTGGGCTTGGAGTTGGGCTCAACATATAAACGGGTATTTTGGCAAAATGCTCAGTTGGAACTTTCATCTATTATAATTAGGACCCGGGCTTAGAACGCGTCATTAAAAAGTTTGTAATTAGCCTTATTCCTGATCAGCGCCATCTACCCATAGCGGTGACTTTGAGAACTACTGTAAGCGGCAAGCCAATCAGATGTCGCTAAAATCTGGTGACGTCATTTTTGGTAAGACCCGAGAGTGCCAGTCAGTGACGTCACCAGATTTTAGCGACATCTGATTGGCTTGCCGCTTACAGTAGTTCTCAAAGTCGCCGCTATGGGTAGGTGGCGCTGATCAGGAATAAGGCTAATTAAAGTAATTAACGAACCTTAGTGGCGCATTTAACGCAAACAGCTCTTTCGCACAATTTACATTTGTGTCTCCACGGACCAAATAACGTAAAACGTATTTTTTTACAGGTAAAGCAAATCTAAACGATACACGAAGTTAAATTGTACTTTTTCAATCAGGAGCTGATCATAATCTTAATCTTACTTTGCCCTTGATTAAATCATCGTACAAGAGTCGATCACCAACGACCGATTCTAATTCGGCTTTAGTCAATACGTTTCTAATATGCACCACTTCTTCCAAGGTCAAAGACAAACACTCCAAGGATCTCCAATGAGACTGAATTCGTCAAATTATTTTATTTCAGACAAAAAAGAATAGATAGATAGATATAAAATAGAAAAATTAAATATTATGGCGTTTAAAATTGATACATGAAAATTTAAAAAACGGCATTCTAAAATGACATACGCAGCTCCAGTAGTTCTCAGAGTAAAGATTGCTTGGGGATTGTTGACTCCCGCCACTTGACTTGCGACTGCCCACAGATTTGTTGTCTGGTGTTGAGATGGTAGAAACGCTACGTCGCCTTTCGTAGCCCAAAGACACTGGCGAATCTAAGTAAAGTTAGTTTAATTACGGATTGCAATTAGTTAAAGATTTAAATTAAATTTTCGGTATTAGCGAGAGGGTACCTTGATGTTTATTGTATGACGTTGAAAAATTAGGTAAAGACATTGGTTGGTCTGAGGTAGGTGTCGTCGTATCAAAGTCATCATCGTCATCCTGAAAGATACCGAAATTATTTTAACCACGTGGTCAACTTAATTAAGTTTAACAGTCACAGTTTTATTTTATTTCGAAATAAGTTTCGCAGATTTGTAAGCCAGTATAATGGGGATATGGTAGCCCAAAGTGTCCGCTATGCATTGGGCGTACTCGAGTACTCATAAGGGGGGGGGGGATTAAAAATGCAATGTGTATATACTCACATCAAAACTAGTTGATAACCTAAGCTCCAAATCAGCTTTAATTAACCTTCTTTGAGGCGCTTGTTGTGGTTGTGCTTTCTTGTCCGTTTCTGGCTCGGATACTCGAGTCGATTCCACTGAAAATATACGTAAACAAAAACAAAATTAAATTATACCAAACAAACAAATAAATAAACGTACATAAACAGCGAAGACTTTCTTTATAATCTAGGCTAATATTCTTTTCGATTAAACACGATTAATATTAACGTCCCGCATTTTATAAAAAAAATTAATGACACTGATATTTGAACAATACTATATCTA
Organism: Phalangium opilio; assembly: GCF_054372755.1. Taxonomy (NCBI): domain Eukaryota; kingdom Metazoa; phylum Arthropoda; class Arachnida; order Opiliones; family Phalangiidae; genus Phalangium; species Phalangium opilio. The sequence continues at coordinate 2,460,947 of NW_028324189.1, forward strand.
CCCTTCGTGACCCACTTAAATAATTCGTTTTCGTTCAAAGTTCGAATTACAAATTTCCTTTTTAAAGAACGATTTTCCCCTTCTTAAACTAAATCACCTTGAAAGATAATACAATACTCTAGTTAAATACTCGAGCACTCTTAAAAGGAACCGAAAATCAATTATAAAACGCGTGTAATGAGATACATTCTAACACTGCAAATACGTACCTAAAGATTTTCTTAAAATAAAATAATAAAAAAGTTTAGGCGTGGTTCTCATTTTACAAAATGTTAAAATAAAATAAGTTTTAAAGAATTAAACTAGATTTATAATTCTATGTATTATAATTTTTGGGTTTAAACCGTAAAAAATAAATTCCTCGGTAATAAATAATCGTTAATAAAATAATTAAAATTAATTTGCATATTTAATTTAATTATAATCAAAACAAATCTTTTCCAGTATATTAAAATTTGTCCTAAAAATGCAGTGAGAGATATTTTTTCTTTAAAATGCAATTATATTGAAAGTAAAACCTTTCACGCGCGAAAAGGTTTTCTTAAATTATCTCGGTACCGGCAAATGATAGATTAGCGCATTGATACGTATCGTAGCGATAAGCTTTCCATTAAAAGACTATAATTAGGTTTAACAGGAAACCATTAGACACGACGACATAATTACATGGGTATTAATGCGCCAGTCAGGAAATTAAAGTTTAATAACAAATTCAAAGAAAAGAAATATTATTTGTAGATAATTAGTATCAAAAGACTTTTATAATTATATTCAGTACACCTAAACAAGCTTCCCCCTACTAAAGAGCGTTTGCCCCCCCCCCCCACGTTTTCCATAAGTAATATAACAAAATTAAGTATGAAATTCACATAATTAATTGAGAATATATATTATTCCCAGTATACTATAATGGGAAGTGTCATACTTATCTGCATTATATTACTTATTTCATAAGTTCATAAGATATGTTCCATAAGTTTGTCAGTGGATACCGAGAGCTTGTGACGTAGGTGTATGTAACGTCATAGATTCCGGTGAGTCGCTCTCAAAAGGAAGATGAACTGCAAAACTAACCGAGTCTAATCAATTCTAGCTTGTCGTCCTCGAACTAGCTCGAGCTGTAAGTCTCTCAGTAGCATTACGAACTATTGTAAGTGTCATACTTATGAAGGAACATATCTTATAAACTTATGATATTATACTAACTCAAAGGACAAAAAAAAGGGGGTTAAACTTATTAATGACTCGACTTCTAATTAATTCTGTTTCTAATTAAATTAATTGGCATCGCAAACGTGGCGTATCACCCTTAATTAAATTAGCATTCAAAAGAGCTATCAAAAACGAGCCATCCCTCCGGGCAGATATTCGCCAGCTTAGAATGCACCGTATTGTCTATGAAACACGATGAAAATGATATACAAATTAAGGTTGATTTCAACTTAACAATAGTAACAACAAAACATCTAGGTTACGTTAGCGCTCCGGCCATTTATAACACGATTTGGACAGCTTGTTTATTTTTAATCTTATGTAGTAATGAGTGGAATGTGGGTTTCACGTTTCAAGCAAAATTTCAAAAAAAGGGTTAAGAGTCCACCATTACGTCACGACCATAAAACACGGGGGCGGTGCCGCCACGTATTATTGCTAAAGTTCAAACTCGAACTGTCACAAAAATAAAATAATTCCGCGTTTTAATTATTTAACTTCTATTTTTGTCCAAATCGATTAATTATTATTTTCTGACCTTAATAGCTTGCAGTCTTAAAAGGGGATGATTTTAAAGTGATAATGAAATGAATAATAAAAACATCAAAATCATTTTAAAGAATAAAACGTCTACCAAAAATATACAGTGTTTCTAACAGACCTTTCATAAACACCCTGTATAAAATTAAGGTTTTCTTGTTTTTTCCGTATGCGTTCATCCGATTACGATGAAACGTTGGTGAGCTGTTTGTTGGGTGTACGCCCGCAAAGGTTTTAGAAGTGATTTGGTTCAGTTAATCAAAGTTGGGTCCGCGAACCCCTGCCATTAATATTTTTAGCTTTACGGGTTGTCTTGTCAACATATACAGGAAAGTTTCCCGGTTTCTACTGCCTTAAAACACCGGGAAACGCCGGGTAGCAACCACAAGTTTTAAAATAAATTAACTTAAAGTTAAAAGTTGACGTATTAAGCCTAACGCTCAATTTTGATAGATAAACAACGTTTATATTACGAACCCGTAATAAACAATTACAGAACGTTGATTTAGTACGTCTTTTGAAACTTTATATTCATTAAATTAAAAATTAACGGGTACTTATTTATATTTTTGGTACAAGTTTTCTTAATGATTTTAATTTTAATGTTCTTTCATTAGGATCTAACTTGTATTAAAAATTTCCGATTTATATGTTCTTTTATTCGGATTTAAATCGTATTAAAATAATTTTATGATCGTTTCATTAACCCTTTAAGCAGCAAAAACACATAATGACGTTGAAAGTGTCATCCAGTTAATAATAGAAATTATATAGCGTACTCAATCAAATTCTGAAAACAATGCCCTTCGAGTCGATATATTTTCTAAAAATAAATTGAGTTAACCACTAAAGAAAGGACCTAGCAATTTTGACAAGAGTCGAATGAAAACTTCCTTTTAATCTTTAAAAATATTTCTTTGGAGATAATTGGCGCGTTTCAATAGAAAATATTGCTTCAAACAATTATGCAAATTAGATAAAAGAAGTAAAACTGTTCTCGATACGCGGAACTTAAGTTAAAATAAAAAATCATAACCACATCGACCGGTTTTACGGTTATTTATAAAAATAAAGACAAAACTTAACGGCCTGGGTTATTTAGTAAAAAGAAGTTCGTAAATGCCATGAACTTATAATTAATGTCTGGAAAATTAACATAAATTTAAAATAAAAGAATATAATATAAAACTTACGAGCTGGTACATCCATAATGCAAAGCATCTCACGACAATAACTTTAACACAGGCGATAAAATAAAATCCAAATTTTGAAAGTCCATTTGATTTTAATAAAACCTATATTATTATTACGGTTGGGTCAATATCGACCACACAGAGTTGTTGTCCCAATGACCCCGAGATCTAGTTTCCGTTGGTCTAACTAAGCCTAAAGCAGGCTACACTTTTCGATGAAGCCGGCTTCTCCGAAAGCAACTCTAGTCTCAGCTTCTGACAATCCCTAACCACCTATAACACGCAGTCTCTGTCCGAGACGGGAGTCGGAAAGAGAGTCGAGCCAGTATCGAACCACGAACGCAAACTGCGAAGCTACGCAGGCAGCACCAACGCTTTCCCGACGTTCGTTGCAAAAGCCCTCCCTCTCAAATGTTACGTAGTACCCGAAAAAAAAAATACAGAAGTAGCACCTTTACGCCTTTGACTCTATTGGCATCTACGTAGGAATAACATCTCGTGAGACTACCATACCACACGAGACTGTTAGCTCTATAGCTTTCTCTGTTTTCTATAGTAAAGGAAATCTAGGTTGAATGGAGACCCCCCCCCTTTTCCCCCGGGGAGCAGATTTACTAATGTTGGTTTGCATTGATGGAAAGGTGTTTAATTGGGTAGGTTTGGGTGTGTTAATAGTGCAAAGTGACTTGGGTTTCGATCCGTCTAAGGAGTATAGATATTAGAGAATACGTCTCGCGCGCTGATCGATTTTTCTAGTGGAATTAGAAGTATATTAACGCGGGAAGAACCGAAATTATAAAAACAGTGAAAGTAAGTTCAATTTACATCAATTGATATGTTGTAGGCCTAGTAAGTTATTTATTATCTTGGAAGACTCTAACAATACGGTTTTTATGTTAAATAAGGTTCTTTTCAAGCTGGTATATAGGAAATCTTTGGAATTTTTGTTGGCAATTTCCACGTTTTGCATGTTACGGCTGAGATATTAAATACACTGAAACTCACAACTTTTGGATTTACCTGTGCATTACTACTACTACCATAAACTCATAAGATATGTTCTATAAGTTTGTCACTGGTTACAAACTGGAGCTTGTCATGAAGTGACAACGTAGGTGACACGTCATAGATTCTGACGAGGCGCTGTTAAAAGCTTAATACAGACTAAATAGGACCTAGATGGACTGCAAAATTAACTGAGTGGTCGAACTAGTTATCTCGAGCTGTAAGTCTCAAGTATTACGAAGTATAGGTAGTGTCATACTTATGGAACATATCTAATGAACTTATGCTACTATACTAAAGTTTCCGCTCTTAGTCGAAGTCGCTTCACTTTTGGGGAAAGAGGTTCTTAGGGTGAGCGCCGGTCAAACATCATAACCATTACAAAGATAGGGGGAAAAATATCTGAACCGTGTCCAGATCTGCACCAGTGAAATGATTTCCATCAATGATGTCGGGATTGCGTGCATTCTAACTATTGCGAAACGCAAAAACATGCCCTCAAAAAAGAAACAGTATATACACGATAAGGAAACGAACATCGTGACAAGATGCCATTAAACTAAAATGATAGTACAATTTAATACGTAAGAAACAAGGTCAAAGTTCATTATATAAATCTGATAAAATTTGATTACGTGATAGCGAGCTCCAATAGCTGTTTAATGTACAAGGTGTTTCTGATAAGTCTGCATGCATAAATTAAGGGGGATGTTCTTTGGGAAATCAATTTTGAGTTGAAAATGTAACTTCTATCTCCATTTTTTGAAGTCTGGGCCACTGTATTTTAGGGTTGACCCCTTAATAAATTAAATTAGAAATCATTGTCTTAATCAGTTTCTTAATTAATTAAATTTCAGGGGTCATCCGTAAAATATTCCTGCAATCTTCCCCATTAAAATAAACTTCTGTGGCGTTATGAAATGATTTTTATGAAATACTAAAAACCATAAATCCGTTGGGAAAAATAACGAAAACGCTATCTAACGTCCGTAAAATACTTCATCAACAAAATCCGGTTGGAACGTAATATTTTTTTGTTAACTCAACTAGATCTAACAAAAAAAAAACTGGTAGTTGTTCAGGTTTGGGGCGCGGTCAAGCGGACAGAAAAACACTACACCTGTACCTGGAATAGGGAATTAATACCTAATGTTAAACGTTATAGAGATGAAAGTAGCCCGGCCTTCGACACACACAATATAATATAACATTGGTTGGGCGGAAAAGTCATGAGAGTGGAACACACCTACCCCCTAAATGCCACGACATTAGAGAGGTTATACAATTGACTTTCTAAATAAATTCTTGTACTAAAGGTATAAGGTAAAATTGCTTAAACTGTCTATAATACCTTTGGAAGGATGTAAAGAAAAATAAAATGCTTTTGAAAAAGGTTTATTTTTTCAATCTATAGAAAAAAGGGGTTTTTTAGAAAGTTGTTTCCAAGTTGGAAGTTTTGTTATAACGTTTCAATGGAAATCTCCCGCCAAATTTCTACTTATTAGAACCAGTATGCCTAGAAATAAGGCGAGCCTTTGTCTGGGCATCACTAACTTCCGGTAAAGCTGCGGGGGAATTTCACCCGCACTAAACAATAAAGAACGTAGGAGACAAGACACCCGCTAACCTATAATTGGATTACATTCATTTACTCTGTCAAGCCGGACACAGAGAGAGAAAACACCCACCCGAGGGAAATAAATAATGCTTACCAAGGCTTAAGAACTATATTGTCACGTTAGTTTGCTTACCCACTCAACCAAAGTCTCGCGTCCAAAGGAAACGTGACCCGAGGAGTCTAACAGTTCTCCTCTCCTACTAAACAGATTCTTAGGGTTGAATTTAATCATATTACCGGGATTAATGACTTAAATAGGAAGGAAGAACCCTTTTATGAGTCACTGGCGTAGGATTTCGGAACCTACGTAAAGTTTCTTAAGTTCAAAATGGAGGTAGTAGAGAAGAAAAAATGCTGCCAAAAGTTTAATAATTGTTTTCCGGTATATTAGAAAACATAATTTTACGAATGCATACCACACCTTCATTTCTAGTTATTAATTAACCCTAATTAATATTAGAGGGTTTATGAAACTGACGTGGGCCTAAAGCGCCCAAGCAGTTAAAATTTTAGACCATCGTGCTAAGCCTAATTTTAAGCCCAACATCTGCAAAATCAAATTGAGATTCGAGACGTGCTTTTCAGTAAATTTTCTATAACTTAAAATAACGTATCAGGAAAAATATTTAGTTTCAAACTATGTACCTAATTTTGATTAAATATTTTTTTTTAAAAAGAAATAATGTCAAGCCCTAAATAAACAATTCAGGAGGTGCTTAACAAAAAAATAATATTATTCAATCCTGATAGTCTTGAAATTTTTAATTAAAAATATTGGTCTTTATCGATAGGGACGGATAATGTTTTATCAAATTTGGGTCACTCGGGAAAGCTTTCAAATTTTAGTTTCGGATTAGTTCTCTCACTCCATCTTTAATCTTGATCATTGGATATAAGAAGTGAATTAAATCGACATCCCGAAGTTATCAAAAGCTGCTTGGATGACTAATGATATAATTTCGGGTCATGAATATGAGAACTAGTTTGATAGAAATATTGACGAATCATGTGTCGGTAACGTTATTTTAGTTCACGGTTGAGTGAACTAGGGGTGGGTGTCATTGGGGTCAAAACCTGGCTACAATAGAATTATAGTATAAAAAAATCTCAGAGCTAATTGGGTCTCGCCCGCATTTTTCATAATGACCTACAAGAAAATAACCTAATAAAATTTTTATCTCGACTATCTTTAATTGGTCATAACTTTTCATGTAATAACCTTAGACACAAATTGAAACTACCACGTAATATGTTATATTCATTAGAGTAATAGCACCGAGTTTCATAAAAATCTGGCATAAAATAAACTCATAACTTAAACTTTAAATATTGAAAATAAATCCCCACATTTAAATAATTTAGACAATTGTTTAAGTGATCATAACTTTTCATGTAATAACCTTAGACACAAATTGAAACTACCACGTAAGAGGTTATATTCATTAGAGTAATTGCACCGAGTTTCATAAAAATCTGGCGTAAAATAAACTCATAATCCAAAGTTTAAAACTTCAACCCGAGTTTCGGAAATATTTTGAACGTGTTTCTAATAAAGTGAAGCGATTTCACTAAGCCTAACTCAAAACTCGCACTCTTTTTTTTTTCTTTTCAAAATTCCGGTTCTGTTTGGCCTTTCCAGAATCTCTAGAGAAGAGATTACCTAACAGAACTCGAGAGACGGGACGTGGTTTAATAAAATATCCCCCTCCCAACTGCCTTTCGCCGTTTTACAGCAAATTCCATTCTAGAAGTATGTGTGTCTGGACTGACCTATATTTTCCCGTAACGGGAGCCGGAATACTGGTTCTAGTTCGCGAATTTCACGTCAAACGAAATTTGGCGCCACCGTACAGTAACCACAAAAATTCAAGCAGAAATTGTGTTCTAAATGGGGGAAAAAAATCTACGGAATTTTCCAAGAGCTTAAACACGTTACTTAACCTCTCTATTAGTTTAAAAATTACTTCTGCGTCATTTAATGAAACCTTAATTAGTCAGAAGTTTCCACACCTTCCAAAATAAAGGTCATAGTTCAAACGTGCATAAACTTTACACTATAAACTCTGAAGTTGCTTAACCTCTCTATTAGTTTAAAAATTACTTCTGCGTCATTAAATGCAACCTAAATCAGTCAGAAGTTTCCTTCTCTCTTCCAAAATAAAGGTCATAGGTCAAACGTGCATAAACTTTACACATTAAGCTCTGAAGTTACTTAACCTCTCTATAAGGTTCAGGTTTAAAATTTACTTTATATTTCAACGCGAGAAATTTTTCATTTTTAGCTACGTTTCATCTTTTCCAGAAAGGTTATAGGTCAACCTACTTAATATGTAAATCACTTTTCAACTATGTTAGAAATGTCATTAAAACTTGGGCAAATATTTTCAGTTGTAACTTTACGCCTTACCTGATATACTCTTAAACATTTTTTTAGTAGCACTAAAAGGTCAAAGGTCAAAGGTGAATCGTAACCTATTTCTAAGACGTGTAACCCGACCCGAGCTCAAGAGCTAGGTAATAAAATACACCGCTTCTAAGTACAGCGCGGTTATTTTTAAACCAAGGCGATCAATAGTGTGTTTACGTTGAAAAATCCACCACCAAAAATATTTAAAAAACTCAAAAAATCAGAAAATATTTTTTTCTTACCTATAGGAGTTGGTTTTAATTTGTGCTGTTGACGAATGGAAGTCATAAGTTTATCGTACAAACTTGGCTGTCGAACGGGTGGAGGCGGTAACACCCTCTTTGAAACCTAATTAATAATTAATGAATCTTAATTAGTAATGAAATACTTATTATTTAATACGTAATTAAAATACAAGATGCTCCAAAAAATAATAATAATGATTTGACAGGCGTTTTGCCACAAGGGTCACCGTTTGTAGTGTTTTACGGATGACCCCTTAAATTTAAGTAAGAAACAGAAATACAATCCCTAAAATACTAAAATAATAACTTGCAAAGTCACATAAACTCAAAATAGCACATTAATTAAAAAAAAATATTATTTTAAAATTTAAAACTCACGGGAACTAATGGCGGCCTTGATCTGATGAATTCGAGGATCAGCGCATGCGCGTCTTTCTTCACTCTGGGAGGTAAGTCCCCATTTACCTAAGAAACAAAACAAAACACAACAAAAAATTTAATCAGAAAACATTCGCCAATCTAAATTTGTTTTTGTAAATTTAATTTGCATGGAGGGGGGTTGGGGACTTAGTAAAAGGGTTAAGTAATTCAATTCGAGAAACTCCCCCCATATTTTTTTTTTCTTGGCAAACGCCCCCCTAATCTAAGAGGCCATGTGTTCGGAATAATTTCGAAATTGGTTTCAAGCTAAGCCTAATTGGACACGGAAATTCTAAACGTGCTCAAAAAAAATAAAAATATTAGGTTTCATTTTTATACCGCTACAGTTTCTATATGAGCTACTGTTCAAGTTAAAAAAAAACGGAGAATATCAGCCTATATATAAAGCTAATTTTATTATATAAGGCAAGATTTTCAATTTAAAAAAATGTCAGTTAAAATCTGGCTAAGCCTTGGCACATGCATCGGGAATAAGCTTGATTCGTTACTGAATTTAGCTAAACTGTAGTAAACACCTAGGGAAGGTTCATTAGACATTAAGCTTGTCCTGAACGTAACATTTTAACTTTATGAATAACCCCTAAACAAGCATCGTTTTATTAAACTTTAAATTTTAAGTAATTAAAAAAATATACGAGAAATTTAACTGACCATTATTTTCCTGAGGTTATATCTCCTGGATCTTATATCATCTAGTAACATCTCAAAGGGGGTCAATTCGAACTCAAACTGATGGGATAGGTCATGGTCATCTAAGTTGACCTTCTTTAATTTGACCCCTTGACGAAGCTCCCGGATGACCTGCACCCATAGACGAGCCTGAAACATAACACAAAACGAAACACGATACCAATTAAAATTCACCATACTACGAAAATAAGACCTAAACGAAATTTAAATACAATCAAGCAATAATTAACTTAATTAGTGCGACAATTAAAATTAAATAAGGCAAATTAACGAGTACGTGTATAGCATTACCTGAAATGCAGCAAACTCCTAATAGAAGCATTCAAGAAAATAAAGAGAAAAAATGGATACAGCACAAAAAGCGTCTAGCAATCAATCAATCAATCACCATTAAATTTAAGTAATTACGCTTATATTTAATTAAAAACGTAAAGGTTGAAGCAATTCGTGCAAAGATAAATTATGGTTTAAAGTTTACTTAAAATTAAATTAATTATTATAATTAAAATTTATTACCCAATCGTGTACGTGAAGGTTGTCCAACATATTGTCTTTCTCGGCTATAGATGAATCTGTTTTTCTTAATTCCTATTAAAATTAAAATCAAAACAAACCTCAAAATCAAATTGAAATAAACCTCATAATGTTAATCCTATGGCGCCTATAAGTTGACTTCACTGTGACAATTGTGTGTATTGTAAGGTAAAACATTTCTACAGGGGCTCGTAGGTTAACATTACCCTGGTGGGATGCTTCTCCCTGAGCACGGGTGTGTAGCGTGTTAAACATTTCTACAGGGGCCATAGACTTAACATGGGGTTGTTTCACCCTGGAAGCGGTCTTTCCATCAATAATGGAAATAATTTATTATCATTATTATTATTGTTGTAAATATCATATTATTTAATTGTTTAAATTTAATAAACTAATTTTCACGAGTCACTAATAGTTCCTCCTTGTTATATAAGGCATATTTGTAAAGAAATGTAATAAACCTTTTATTAATTCATTTATAATCGAACTGACCTTTGTCCCTATGGCTATTTTTTGTAAGAAACTGGACAATTCGAGGACTTCGGCCACCAAAGCTCGGCATACTGCTTTGTAATGAGCGTCTGGTTGCGTTGAACTCGGTATATGTTCCCGACATTTCTGCAAAAAAATAAATAAATAAATAAATAATAATAAATAATAATTAAATTTAACTTAATTTTAAATAAATTCTTAAAATTTATAATAGATGTCGCCGTCGCTTTACCGGCAAATACCAAAAACCCAAGATTTAAAATTTGAAATATTAAACGAGGAAATATTTTAAACGGAAAAAAGGTTCGTTAAAGGGCAAGTGACACAATTTTTTTTTCTCATTTCTTCTCTTTTTTAATTTAAATTAAATATAGTCTGGAACCTAAAGCGTTAATTAAAAACATAGAATAATTATTTATGCTCCTAAATCGCGTGGAAAAAATACGTTGTAGTAGAAAAAATAAAAACCATACTAGTGTTTTAAGGGCGGTACCAGAAGTTTTTAACCTTGGTTTTGAAAAAATAATTACAAGCCCTGGGGACAAATTTAAAAACATTTCATTCTTTCTTCGCCAAATAAATTGAATATAAGCTAAGATGGTTTTTTCTCAATACTAGACCATAGGGGTATTAATATACTATTTAATATATATATTTTTTATTTTAAATAAAGGGTATTTTTCCTACAAAAATAATATAATTCGATTGATTCTAATTTTAGATTAAATTTGTGAGATTTAAAATTAGAAATTTTTGGAATATCCCGTTAGACAATGACGGGTTCGTCTCACTCAATTAAACAGCTTCAATTAAGTATTGCATTTAAGCGGCTTGCCATGTTACCACACAAAAAATTCTATAATCATATCTAATTTACTTTTTTATTAAAAGATATCAATAAATAATATTCCATAAGCCATCCGCTTGTGTTTCCTATAAGGTGGCAATTTAACCAAGCCGCTAAAACACTATTTATTATTTCATTACTTATTACCTGACAAGGATGCGATTACAACTTCTTACAAAGAATTTTTGCTTTTATATTAATAAGCGACGACTACTTATTTTATTACCACCAATCATAATTAGTCTTATCTAATATTAACACGTTAAATGTCAAAGACACTAATAAAACTATTCCATTTCTAAACTAAAGACATGGTTTAACTCAAAGTGATAAGAGATAAAGTCAATGTCAAATGACAGACACTTTTAGTATAAATTTAGAATTTTCAGATGTACTTATAATTCGATTCGAAATCGAAGAAATTTTTTCAATTGCAAATGAAATGAAATTAGAGAGGCCTAATTCTGTAAAAAGCAATCATTTCCTATACAATAACGTGACTTAACCAAATTAAATTCACCAGTGAAAGTTTGACAGGAAATCTAGATGCTTAGCCAACCATAACTTAACTATACTAATCGGTTTTCAAAGTACTTGCTAATCTGACCAAAAAGTTACATACACTTAGATGTAAAAAAGGGGGTAGGTAACCCTTAGTATTGGGAAATACAGGGGGGTTGGGTATCTGATACCTTACCATCTCTACGCACTCTCGTGACACAAAACGTCTACAGCGCAGGCGCCAAAAAGCGACATGGAAGGCAAAGTCTTACTCAGAATATTTTTTTTTGAATAAATAATTCTATGCAAATTTTGAGCCCAAAATGAACATACCATTAAAAATCAAAATCACTTCCGAAATTAGTTTCTCAATTTCTAATTTAGCTATCCATAAGTTTTAAATATAATTTTGTAGATCTAAATGTCTATTTTCAGAACATGTTTTTCAAATAATAATTTTGAGCAATATCTAGGTCTTAGAATTAAATAACTTAAAGTAAATTAACTTCTAATTTAGCTATCCATAAGTTTTCACTTCACTTTGTAGATATAAATGTCCATTTTCAGAGCATGTTTTTAAATAAATAATTTTGAGCTATATCCAGGTCGTAGAAGTAAATAACTTAAAGTAAATTAAATTAAATACGCTAATTAACAAATCCATAATCTAAGAATGAAACGGAAACAGGTGGAGAGTAATATTTAAATTTGAAAATATTTTGTTTTTAACAATTTAAAAGCCAAATTCAGTTGAAAAAAAAAAAGAAAAACCCATAACAATAGAAAAATGTTTGGAGTTAAATTTCTTTCAAAAATTCAACCTCATTTAAATATTTACGTAATCAAGTTCGTGGAGTTTTTAATTTTTTCTTCGTATTTTTTTCCCCAGTTTCATAATTCTATAGGAATACTGTATAATGTTATTATTGTTATTATACCGGCCTCTAAAAACTTCATTCTAAAGAAGCCCCAACATTAAAGTGGCAGTTTAATTTAAAAAATAATAAGAAAAAAACACGCTTGGGGCTTTTTCGTCTCACGTAGTCACAAAAGAAACATAAGTAATTGAAATTTTTTCTAAAACCAAAAATGAGGAAAACTAATATGACGAAAGAGGCAAAATAAACTGAAGATTTTCCTTAAAAAGGCACCCTACCCTAAACTAATTAAAATTAGCTCCTTAAGATTATACAGGGTGTTAAAAAGGGTTATTATAGGACCGAATATTGAGTGGAAACTTCTATCTCCATTTTGTTTGCCCTAAGGGTCACTGTTTTCGAGTTATGATTTGAATGAGTGTTTTAGGCATGACCCCTTAATTAATTAAATTAGAAATCATTGTATTAATTAGTTTCTTAATTAAATTTAAGGGGCCATCCATAAAACACTACTTGAAAACAAGTGACCCTTGAGGCAAAAATGGAGATAGAAGTTACATACATTTTCGACTAAAAATCGTGCACCCAAAGAACATCCCCCTAATTTTTGACAGACCTTTCAGAAACACCCTGTACATATCTTTCAAAGTCTATTCCAGCGATATAATTATCTAATCTTTGTTATCTAATTTTGTCACCACTAATTACATGATCATTTGAACAAGGTGTTTTAACAGGTACAATACACGTCATCAAGACAATAAAATTCAAAGAGATAGAAATATTATCAGGATTTTTCAAGTAATTCTTATAAGTAGTATAAAATTCAAGTTCACGACTATGAGGTAACTAAGTTTAATTCATTTTGAAGCGTTTCTTCCCCTAAATATGACACGAAAACCTGTTTATATGTACATATATTTCTTTTTTTTACAAAGAAAAAAATTATTATATTTTTAAATTGTTGTGCTACTACTATAAGCAATATCTCTATGGTTCTGGTGGCCTTCTAAAATATATAATAACAATAATTTTATATTCATTTCGGACTAGACCATAGTTATTAAAATTTTAAAAGGTATTGTCCAGTATTAGGGGCAGAATCCGGCCCTTTCAAATTATTCAGAATAATTTTTTTAGTCATTGATGTATCTCGCTGCTTGCTATATAGCTACCGGTTTTTAAATTAAAAATAAAAATAATACACCTCCTTTAAAATAAATTTTGAACTTCCGCCCTCGAATTAGACAAATTAAACCGAAGTTATGGACAATCTGACCCCTATTTTTAGATCTTTGTTACGTCGTAGCTCTCTCTAGCTTATTAATATATTGAGGGGAAAATCTGTTAAGGGTTTGATTGCCATAAATGACCTCTATCCAATCAGGGCTCGAGAAAGTCAGGGATTTGAATATTTGAAACTTTTCACGTCCAAAGTTTCATGAACTTTGGGACGTCATAACTTTCGCTTAACAAATGTTCCAGGGAAATCCCTTGAATATATCATAGCCCTAAATGTCCCCTATCCTTAGATACTAAAAAATTTGTTCTAGCACAATCAGAACTATAGAAAATCAGAAAGTTTCGAATTTTTGAAAATTTCCACATATGAACTTCGGGACGCCATAACTTTTGCTTTACTAATTTTCCAGGAAAACCCCTTGAGATTATTATAGCCCTAAATGTCCTCTATCCTTAGATACTAAATAATTGGTCCTAGCTCAATCGAAACTCGAGAAAATCAGAAAGTTTCGAATTCTGGAATTGTTTCCTATATCGAAAGCTACATGGAATTTTGGAGATTATAACTTTTGCTTATGTACATTCAAGGTATGATAACCAAATACTTGGTCCTGTAGATCAATCATAACCGTAGTAATCCCGTCCATATTTTAAGCGTCATCCCTTCAAAACAAATCAAGGGTGTGACTGGGGTTCAACTCCTTTTTAAAAATAACCTCATTTTACAAATAGAGCTAAAGTTAATTGTTTCAACAGGGAAGCTGCATGAATTCATTATCTTGATCCAAATTAATTCTAAAACTTATATCCCTAAATACATAAACTTAACTTTCCTGGTTAAATAAAACCACCATACCCCAAAAAAAATTTCCCTTTCAAGGATAACATACAACAGAGAGTCCAATTTTAACTTTCACTATTCCATGACGCGAGTATGTGTTACGAACTGTTAAGTCCGTTGTCTACTTAATAAGCTGGCCTCTAAAAATGGACACGCTTTGTTTAACGCCTAAAATACCCCGGGCAAGCCTATACTTTTTGACTTTTATAAAGTTTGAATAGAACCCAGTCCTAGTCTATGAGCACGCTGCTTTGATTGCTAGAATCTAAATGAGAATGGACTTATAATATGAATTTGACCTTCGGGGTATGGTGGTCACGTTCTGCGTCAACGTAACTTGTCAGTGAAGAGGAAGGCTGCGTTTTCAGGGTAGCTCTGTTGCTAAGAGTATATAGTTTGTGGTGGGAGTAAAAGGATGTCAGGAGGAAATCAAGTCAAGCGCGATTCCCTAAAGGTACATCCCGCTCGTGAGTCACTAATTCCCCCACTCTACCCCACGTCCCACCGCTTTCCAACGCGCAGACGCGTGATTTAAATACTAGAGAGTAATGTATTGTAATTTTATTTGTCTTTCAAAATCGTAACTATACGCCGAAAGTTGTTCTTTTCGTAATGACAAAGGTGGATAGAAATTATGGATGAAAGAATACCGTAGTACCCAGTGTGATTGATGTTTAGGGAACGTATATAAGCAAGAAGTGATATCTAGTTTATTAGGGAGAAGGTATAAGATGCCTAAGTATTCGCACGCCATAGTCTCAGTCCCCCTTTCAAAATACAAGGGGGACGTAAAAGGAGGCCGGGCTATTTCGCCTCTCCTCAGTTGGAAAATATGACTGTAATTTTCGTTATTCGCGTCGCGCTGACGTGAGTTTTCAAGAACCAATGAGATGCCGGTTGTAATTTAGAGGCGGCGGGGATTAACTCCGGACCTACTATACGTTTGGACTGGAGATAAAGCTGCATGGAATTGTGGCGAATTTATACCTTCTCCCTAGTAAACTAGATATCACTTCTTGATATAAGTTAAGGGAAGGTAGGAAGGTATTGAGATTAATTTCTGCGATAGAGGTATTCTTAGTCTCACTTTTACTTTACAGGTTCATTAACCAATCATCGACTTCATAGTGAATACCTGATATTTTGTAAATATAATTCGGTTCGACTTATTATTCAAACGCGAGTCGAAAAAGCACTTTGAAGGTCGGTAAAATCAATATATTCAGCAAAAGAGGTTAAAACATTTCTTTTTTGTCTTTTGACAAGTAGACGATTTTTAGACCAAAGGTACTAAAACCACTGAAGCCCGCGCATTATTTTTAAACCCACGTTATAGGGCGCGGTCCTTTTTAAATCCACCACAAAAAACCAACCTTAGTCTTCTTAACCATCTGGAAACCTTAGTTCGCTTCTCAAAAAGGACACTGGAGAATAAATTTACTCTAAAGTATTTAATTACTACTTAATAATCAGTGGAAAAGTGCTAAAACGCGTTAAGAAAACCTTGAAGGACAATCGCGTGTGGTCTGTGGGTTGATAATAACCACTAGAAATCTTACGGAGGACAATTAAGACAATTAGATAAACTGGTTCCTCAAATGATCACCGAGTTAATTACCATGCAAAGAACAGTAGTAGTAACAACAGTGTTGATAGCAAAATGACTAAATTTACCACAAGTAACAACTGTGGGAGGTTAGACTCAAGGTGTAGAATACAAAAATAAACTCCTGTTAAACTTCTCCATGTCAATAACAATGCCTCACCAAGAAGTGATATTTAGTTTATTAGGGAGAAGGTATAAATTCGCCACATTTCCAGCTTTATCTCAAATCCAAACGTATAGGTCCGGAGTTAATCCCGGCCTCTAAATTACAACCAGCATCTCATTGGTTCTTGAAAACTTACGACGTCAGCGCGACGCGAATGACGAAAATTAAAGTCATATTTTCCGACTGAGGAGAGGCAGCGAAATAGCCCGGCGTCCTTTTACGTCCCCCCTTGTATTTTGAAAGGGGGACTGGGACTATGGCGCGTGAATACTTAGGCATCTTATACCTTCTCCCTATTAAACTAGATATGCCTTCTTGGCCTCACCATACAGGGTTTTGATTTGTAAGTTGGGTTGCCGGAAATCGCTCTTAAATTAAAACACACACTAGAATCGAATTAACGCGAGATCATTAGATACTTATTGAACATTATATTACTTATATAATTTTAACAACCGACAGGAAGTTAGTGATTCTTGACGTCGAGGGCGTCGCTTTGAAAGTAACTTGTTTCTTTTCTTTTTTAAAACACATTCTTAAAAATTATCTCGCCTACATATTAGATACATAAACATAAGTCTTAACTACTTGACTTACGCACTACGTTTCAATTCAAAATAAAGCGGAAAGTTTTTAAAACTAACCCTCAAAAGCTCATTAAATACAGGGTGTTAATGATAAGTCTAACATCATTAAAGTGTCTGTAACATTTAGGCAAAGAGATAAGGGGCTCCCAAAATTTGGACCCAATTCATGTGACGTAACTTAGACAGACATATCAGCCTTCAATAATCTTCAATCTAAGAATGTTATTGAACCTTAAACAATCAGAAGTGTACTTTTGAATGGGTAGAAGTGTGCATAAGTTGTTATAGTAAACCTAATTACTCCAAATGTGTTATAAATATTTCCTTGTTCAAGGAGACAATCAATGTTTGGGTGCTTATATCTATATCTATAAGTAACAAAATGTTATAGACTTCATGTTCTTTGACATGCACATTCCACTCAGATCTCAGATTAATAACCCCCTGGATATGAAAGGAAATAGGGAGGCATACTTGAATAGGGCATCGGCATCTCTAGCGCCCCTATAGTCAAAACTTGGAAAAAAGTTACCCCAAACAGACTCAGTAAGCGCGTCACCGCGTTTGCTACTCCATGCTCGGCTACTTTTTATCCGCGGTTCCCGTTTCTTTTTCTCTTCTCGTCCCGGTACCTGGTCCGGAGGTTTTGGTCACTAAATTAGGTAGGTTTTTGGTTTATTTATTTATGTAAAAATTAGATTAAACTATAAATTTGATAAATCAAATGACAGGAAAGCAATAATGGTCTTCGAAGAAAAAAAACCGTTTGCGTTTGCTAATCCTTGCCAGAACAACCATACAATTCAAACTGCGTCGTCTGCATGGGGTGACAAAGTTCTACGTTTTGCCGTCTGAGGGCGCCACATGGCGATACTATTTGAAAACGCCCGGTTTTGCTTGCCTTTCATATCCAGGGGTTATTAATCTGAGCTCAGATTAACCCGAAGACCGAATACACCCTTTAATTATCAGAAGCACCCTGTACATCTTTTCCTTATCCAGTTCTCACATATAACATCATCATAAAGGTCGTAAAAAAACAAAATATGTTTTTTTTTTTTATTTTAGAAATTTGTGCATACTGGTTTTGAAATAAGATAAATACATTTTTTTTAACTTTGGAATTCGCGAACTCGTGTATCTCTCCCTACGCTATTCGTTTTTTGGGTCACCCTTTGAAAAAAAAAAATAATCCTTTAATTTAGAAGAAATCTACCTCGAAAGATACCGAAATATGAAAAATATTACATATCAAGTCATTTGGATTTGGGTGCTATATTGCATTGTGGGGATCATAAAAATCGTGGATCTATATAGATATCTTATATACGCCTACGTCTAACTTCAAATATCCTTCCCATGCAGGTTCGAATTCGATGTTGTTTTCAAGTAGGCGTTTTTTAAGGTTTTCAGTTCGTTTACTTCTGGAGCGTTAATGACTACCGTTTATTTTTTGATGATAAAAATTATGAGATTTTTTTGGTCAGATTTAACAACAATGGAGTGTGTATTAAATTCAACCGAAAGTAGGTAGGTAATTGTTCTTTTCTTTCCATTGGTTAGAGAAGTAAGGCACCAGAGTAAACGCATTGTGTTATGAGGACTGAAGTACTATGGGAAATCAATTTTGAGTCGAAAAATGCATAACTTCTATCTCTATTTTGAACCACAAGGGACAATGTTTTCGAGTTAGGATTTGATGGAGTGTTTTAGGGATGACCCCTGAATTAAATAAATTAGAAATCATTGTCTTAATTAGTTTCTTATTTAAATTTAAGGGGTCATCCGTAAAACACTATAATCAATCTTAACTTAAAAACAGTGGCCCATGTGACAAAATGGAGATAGAAGTTAAATTTTAGCAAATTATATTTCATTAACTTTTGGTTTATCTTTATTTTAAGGTAAACACTACCCCGAGTTTAGAAAAATAAAGGAAAACCCTCTTTGAATAAATTTTTGTGAGAGAATAAGAAGGGGCAAGTCTGCTAATTTCAAAAATTACCCAATTCTTTTGAAAGCGATTGAAAAAAATAATAATACTGGTATTATAATAAAAACTGGCTTTAAAAAACGTAAATGATAAATGACGTATTTTATATTTAGCGAAGTTCAGATTTGTATTGGAATTTAGGGTGAGAGATATCCTAAACCGACATTTGAAGAAGAAAGGAAGAAGTCTTCAATCATTGGTCGATCAACCCGTTTGCTGGCTACTTCGAGTGAAGTCTACCCGAAAAAATTCATTTCAATATAAATAACGGACCTTTTTCAAGGACCAAAAGTTTCTAATAACGAGAATGCGAGAAATAATTTATTATTGCAGAGAAAAAAGAAAAAATAATAATAATGAGGTGAAAGATTAGGTTCTTTAAGGGCCAATGAACTACGCCTAAATATACTCAACATTCACCTCAAATTTCAACTCAGGAATTTCTGTAATTTCACTTAAAAAAACATCACCTAAATAATTATTTAAATTTAGAAGTCCCTAAATCGATGTAAAACATAATATTTTCATGTTCAAATTTCTACATGACTTTCCAGGTGTCCCTGGTTTTTTTTTTAAATTCCCTCATTTTTTCAGGTGCTCTCCCTGACCTTGGGTAATCAATCGTGTCTTTGGGAAAACTGCCCCAGTTACCTTTCAAAGGCCTCACCATAATTTTTATTACTACAAATATAAAACCTAACCGGGCCCTCGGACCCCAGATTGGGGGGGGGAGAAGGAAATCAAAATTAGAAAAATAAAAATTAAATTATATTATTATATTATGCAATTACGTGTTTTAGATTGACCCTAAGACACACCGTTTACGTCAGTCTTATCAAAAACACCCTGTATAGTAAAGCTAGTAGCATAAATTACTTCAATACATGGATATTTAAAAAAAACTAAAAACACCAAAACGATGGTGTAATTAAGGCAATTAACATAACGCTTAACGCTTTAAACAGCTAAGTCAGACTTGAGTTCTTAAAAACCAAAAAAATTTTTGAGGTTAAGTTTGCTTAAAAGGTAATATATTTTGAATGGGAATTCTACCTGAGGCGGAACTTTTAATAAGTGAATATTTAATTTCAAGAACGATCGGTTCTAATTGACTTTTTCCCAGGCTTGATATCGTACTATCAATTCGCCTCGGGGTGCAATTGAATCTTTACCCCGCGGAGAAAATAATCACATCTCATCAAAGAGTTAAATACCATTTTAAGAAGGAAACCGGTTAAACGAAATCCCGTTATGATAAAACAATACTAATTGAAAACCGCTAGGGGCCATAAAGACTGCATGCGGCTATTGTTAGCTGTCAGGGTTTTGACAATAATCTAAGTGTGAATGGTTTGGAAAGTGGATAGTCATTAAAATACTTTGAAACAAAACAATGAATGGATTTCACGGTCTCTAATTATAAGAATGAATTCATTACTGTCAAAGAAAAAGGACTACCTACTTCATTGTTTCGACCTTAACCCTTTCAACTAATTTAATTTAATTAAACTAAAAGACTTAATTGTTTTCAACTTTTAACATTCAAGGCGGAAAAAGTTTGATAACCTCGAGGTACTTGACGAATTATTTTCCTTACCCTAGGGTAATTACTTTGCAACGGGAGCTATTTGAAATATTAGTTAAGATATGACGTCGTCTACTTTTGAATTTTACTCTAACACCACGTGATTTCGTTAAGGAAAGAAAGATAGGACAGGACGGACTGGGACATACCTCCAAAATCTTTTCCAAGGTGAGTCCCTTCTTGGCTCTTTGGACTCCATGAGGAGGAAGGCGTGACTTGAGTGGTTCAGGAAGTAGGACCCTGTCCTCGGGTTCATCTTCATGGTCCCTTTCGATCCCCTCGTCATCGGGGTGCTCTTCGAAGGCCTCGTCTTGCGACGTCTCACCTTCTTCGGACGACGAGGAAGAAGTGACGTCATCGTCACCGGAAGTCCGTCTGCGCCGCCTCCGTTCGCGTCCGTCACTTTCCCTCGAACCTCCACTCCTTTTGCGTTCGTGACGTTGATGTCGACGCGACGAGGTCATACGACTACGTTTACCGTATTTGTCGTTCGGACCCGCTGACGTCATGTCGTCTATTAAACTCTCTAAGGCTGGACTCATTGAAGGCTCATCGTTCATTTGTAAACTGAAGTCCAGAGCGTTGAACACAACCAGACCCAATGAGTTAATCATCTAACACGGAAAAAAATTTAAAAGGATTTTTAATTAAGATTAAATTTTCTTGAGCTTTACGAGAATCTATGACAAGCTCTGAGCAACCAGTGACAAACTTATGGAACATATCTTATGATATAAAACTCCCTAACTTTGCTGAAGTTCTTAAAACCCCCTGACCTGTGCGTGACCCCCTGTGTTTCGCAATCTAGAGGAAATTTAAAGTTGATTTACCCTAAATAACCTAAGCTACAGTAGAAATTGATAACAAAGTCCAAATTGTTTGTAGAGGTATAATTTCGTAGCTGGAAACGCTACATTTCCTTGGTGTGTGACTGTTTTTTGTTGTGAAACTAATTAACGCAATCGTAACGTATCGAACAAATACATTTCGATACGGGGCGGATAACCGGATGTTCTCAACCACCCCCAGTTTGCGCCAAGTACAAAGTTAAAACTATCCCCAAAATTAAATAGTCGCAAATTGAATACTACGATTGAACCTGATAAATAGGAATTGGTCTCATTTGTTTCAAATCAATACAGCGTGAAACTATTAAAAAAAATTCCCAATTGTAAAGCTCTAGAACAGAAATTTTAAAAGTTCGTTAAGCCTTTTTTAAATTATTTTTTCTATTTATTTCGTGCTCTTTAATAAGCAACTCGTAATGCCACGCGCTTTAACAATTGATATAAGAAAATGTCACGTGATTCAATACGATCGGTGTACGTGAGGAATGGATAGATATAAAACCGAAAAATGAAAGGTCACATCAGATTGACCCCGCCTAAGAGCCACCAAAATCCAAAAATTCGCAGCGTGAAAAATTACCCTAAATTTTAGTTTATTCTTAAATGCTTTTAAAATCCATTGAAAGTGAAAACTGTTTCTTTTGCAAAGGTAATATTTGTTCAGAACTATAAAGAAAAAATGGCGGGGCGTCCATGATGACGTCATAGTCTTTAAACGTAGGTGTCACTTAACGTCCTAAATTTTTGTAAAGCATTTTGCTTCGTCCCACTATATATATAAGAAAACCTCAAAATTTTTTGACTTTTGAGATATTTTAAAATAACCCACGTTACTTTTCTTACGTTTAAACCCGTTTATTCCTTGACGCAAAACCCGCCTACCCTACCCATTAAAATTTTTGATAATTGGGTGAACAATTAAAAATATATTATAATTAATATAAAGCTAATTAAATTGAAGTTAGCAAAAGCCAACTTAACAGTACGGTTTTCAAGGTATATAATATTTAAAATTATCTTATCACAGGTGTGTAAGTAAGAGAAAAAGTAAGGTATTAACCCATTTAAATAAAAAATTAAAATGTCTTACTTTGTACTCCGTTAGGGCTACCTTTCTCGGAACTTTACCTGTAAAAAAAAGTAAAAATATATAAATCAGACATTAAATTAAGATAACATTTAACGACTTAAGTTTATCATTAAGTTTTAGACACTTCCTCATACGTGAACCCAATAAGTACTGTTAAGACAGGTGACCTTTATCGCAGGGGTCAACATGAAATGTACGTAAGTACAGGTGACAAAAAGAAAAAATTGGTTTTACAAAGTGTTGCTGGCCTTTCTCAATAAAGTCGATCAAAATAATGTAGAGGTAGTTATTCCGCGTGCGATGCTCCCACGTGACTCGCCTCCGTATTATTAAAAGGGTTGCCATGGTAACCAAGGAGATATAACCCGCCCCATATCCATTCTGAGGTATGTCCACAAAACAATTATTAGATTTCTCGGTTTTAATTCTGATGTAGTCATTCTTGTCGGGTTCATTTTGTAAGCCAAGTTACAAGTCAAGTACTGACTCAAGACTGAATGATCTACAAATCCTTCTCCTCTAAGGGCAACAATGATAGAATGACAAGCAGTTTAATCCATTATAATTTTAATTAAGACAATTAAAACGTTTCTTATCGTTGTTAATTTCCTTGTTTTTAAATGTCTAATCAAGATCTACACTGGGAGGTAGTTGTTCAAATTTGTGTCAATGGAATAGAATAGTTAAGAAACTGACAAAAACGGTCCTCATAGATGTCAAATTGCTGGTATCATGTTCAATATTGCAGATAGAAACATAGTTCTAATTGATATATTCATTAATTTATACGCTATTTCGATTAAAAAGAAACAAATTCTAACCCGTTTTACCCTTTTAAGCCTAATTTTAAAATGAAAATTTAAAAAAAAAAAAACGCACGTGGAACCATTTTTCTCGTGCCAAAAATTAGACAGATCTAAGTCTCAAAAAAGAGGCCAGTCTCTTTGAAGCTCGGTTAATTTCTTAAACTCTCTAATATCAAAAGTTTTGCTAATATTACATACGAATTTAGATTCAAAATCAATTCGTGACTGTTTAAAACAATCTACAGCTACAATATATAATTAGAATGTCATTGAAAAATCTTAGATAACGTCTAAGATCTAATGACATTTATATGACGTAAATATCCGGACCTTAAATAATAATAAATATATCTACCATTGTTTTCCAAGACACAGTCACGACTTTATAAAATTTGGTTTCAAACCTAATGACCAATTTAATAATAAATAATAAATACTTAAGATCATTGTCGGCAAAGGTCAAGAGGTCAAACTGTAGGCAGCGAGTAGACTTTAAAATGATGTACTTCCATTTCTAACGCGGATGTTTTAATCGATCAAAAAAGATGATTTTGTTTAGAGATAATCATCTTTCTTTTAGAAGAAGACCTCCCTCGAATTCTATTTTTTAAAACTAAGATTCATTCTTAAATGTTCATAGTTTAGCCCTGTTTATATGGGGGAACGAGCCCATTTCAAGGATGGGAAAGTACTGGTTCCTTGATAGAGGCGTGTTCCCTTGAACTTGATCGATATTTTTTCATCATGAGAAAAGTTGTTTGCAAAAATAACTAAAGAATAAAAAAAAACTAATCTCAATGTGAAATTGGACCAATAAATTTTAATTTCGGGTCATCTAAAATTATATTCCTTTGCTAGTTTATTAAATCTACTTAGATCTTAAAACATTGCTAAATTATTATATAACTACATTAGAGGGAATATAATACGGTTCAAGTTGGGGTCCGCGGTCCCTAAATTTCTTTAATTCACCAAGTTTTCATTTAAAAGAAATCAAATGGCTATAATTGTTTAACATTTTGATGGACGTTTGGACTCTGTCTTTTTAAATCTCAGACCAAGTTAGGGCCTGGAAAATTAAGTTATTTTCTCCTCATACCGACACGATCGCACGGGTTTATTACAAAAACCTTATTAGTTATCTCGTTTCCAGTCCAGTAACAAATAAGGATATTAGTTATTTCAGAAAAACGCTTTCGAAATTTTTGATTAAAATAGAAAGATTTGGCAATGTCGTTGCGCTAGACCACGCAGTACAAAAAGCGGTTGCTATACTTTGATGTTGATAGTCTGAGAGAGTGAGAGGGTCGATATGGGGGAGGGGTCACTCGGGCGTTGTAACAAAGCAAGGCAAAAAGATCCTTCGCTGGCTAAGAGAGATCGATAAATGCCCTAGTTAGTCTGGCGTCGTTCTCAAGAATACAGACGAGTCAGGTCCATGGGATTGGTGGTACAATTTACAATTGCTAATGTATTTCATTTACCCATGAATATTCAATGGAACCTTTCATAAAACGATTTGCACCTCACAAATTTAAATCTATCTACTTACTCCCTTAAAGCCAGGTTTGCACTAGACACTTTGAAAGCGTTTTGCAACCGTACAAATGCAAACCCTATCCCTCAGTTCAAATAAATAAAATAAAATAAGTAAATAAATAAATAAATAGCTAAAATAAATAAATAAATAAATAAAATAAATAAATAAAATAAATAAATAAATAAATAAAATAAATAAATAAATAAATAAAATAAATAAATAAATAAATAAAATAAATAAATAAAATAAATAAAATAAGTAGGTAAGTAAATAAAATAAATAAAATTAATAAATATAATAAAATAAAATAAAAAGAATAAAATAAAATAAAATAAATAAATAAATAAAATAAATAAATAAAATAAAATAAATAAATAAAATAAAATAAATAAATAAAATAAAATAAATAAATAACATAAATAAATAACATAAAATAAATAACATAAAATAAATAAAATAAAATAATAAAATAAATAAAATAAAATAAATAAAATAAAATAAATAAATAACATAAAATAAATAAAATAAAATAAATAAATAAAATATAGTTTTATGTGTGAAAATTCAAATTATCATTATGAAAAACGTGTTAGGCTTAAACAAAAAGTTTTCCAAAATTTTACTAGTCCCGAAGAATAACTCCGAATTGAATTTGAACATTCTTTGGGTAAATAATAGCAATTCATGTTAGGTTAGGGTCTTCTACATTTTCTATTTTTCTTCCCACGAAATGGCTAAAAAGGTGCGCGAAGAAAAATCGGGGTTAATTGAGATTGGGGGATTTTAAAAAGTGAACTGATTTCGTTTTAACATTAAAGTCTCCCTTCGTAAGCCTCACTCACTCAATCGTCACACGAGATGGGGAAAGTTTTGATTTTTATTTTTTTTTAAGGGTGTAAGCACCAACAGACTTGATGCTTTTATCTTTTGGGGACAAAATAAAATGGTAAATTCCGAGGAAAAATTAAACGATAAACATTCTAAAGTTAATAAAACAAAATGAGACAGACCAAATAAACAAATATTTTGTTTGTATCGCCATACCGATGACTGACACAAAAAATTATTTACAAAAACAGTAAAATGCAGATCTGTCATGCTGAGTTTATAATTAGTAAAAGGCAACGAATTAATTAAGTTAATCACCGATAAATATTTCCAAATGGTCGAAAATTTAAAAAAAATCTATTATGAATTTAACCAGAAGTAACGCATTGTGACGTAATAGGGACTTGGCAGAACTACGTCATGCAACGTCAGGTTTACCTTCCACTTGTGCTAAAATACATACTAGGAGGAGGGGCTTCAAGGCGTTGGGGGCGGAGTTAAGCCCGGATTGCCAAGTACCTATTGAGTAATTACAAATGAAACTAAATAATCAATCTAGTCTGTCTACAAAGAATATCAAATTCCAGGACTAAGTCACGTGACTCTTATTTGTGTAAATTAAATCGTGTTAAGCCTAAGCCTTTTAGAAAATAAATAATTTTCCCTATTCAATATTTTGATATTTGTATACACCTGATTCAAGGGTCAGATTAAGGTAGGGATTTCAGTTAAGGATTTTCTCACGATATTTTTAATCGCTTTTGACCATCAGCTGGCCTTTTTCGTATGTTACGAATTAAGATGGCCATCATACAATTTATTTCTTTTCAAATTTTTTTTTTTTTACCCCTATAAGGTCAGCGATCTCTACGTAGGATATTATATAATAATGGTGTTCTTTTCTCATTGGGTGATCGACCAACCGGAAGAAAGATATATAGAAGAAACCGGGACCTATTCCATCATCATTAAGAAAATGACGTCATACACTTTTATTATGTCTCGCGCGCGCGCGCGACATTCTTCCGAGGGGAAGGATACTATACCCTAATATTTATATGCCTTTAAAGAATAAAATGGGGTCAGTTTCGTTAGTGTTCATCCCCTCAGTCTAGGGATGAACAAAATTCAATGGTCGCGAGACATTTTCTGTCTGTCCATCGAAATTGAAACAAAGCTAAGGAAGCTGGAATAAACGTATTAAGAAATCGTTAACTTCCCCCTTTTACATTATTGCCTCAGAATTTTTAAACAATTTAATATTTATTTATTTATTTATTTTATTGGAAAGTTTTTATTTGGTTCCAATTTTCTATTCTAATTTTTCCTGGATGTTTTCAAGGTCTTTTAAAGGTGAAGTTAAACACAGAGTTATTTCCCAAAGACAACATAATCAGAAACACCCTGTACTAAGGGATTAAAATGACTCATTTTATCCTCTCTTCATTTAATTCATATTTGGAGCAGAAACCATAATACATAACTTCTTTTGATTTACGAATATTTTGGCTTAAAATTAGGCCAGCCTATATATATATATGTACAAACAACGATTTTTCTAGTCTTTCTAAGGTTGCGAAGGTCGCTTATCCGCACCGATAATCCAATAAGGAAACTTCAAAAGTCTAAATTTTTGACTCCAAATAATAAAATACAGGATTTCTTCAAATGTCTCAATAAAAAAGTTCATATATATTGAAAATATTTGAAATTTATTTATATTTTTTTATTTAGGAAAATGTCGCGAAGTGATGTTGAAATAAAAAACTGGAAATGATTCAATTTAAGAGATTCCACGGTTCGCTGCATTTTACGGAAGATAACCCTATATTTTTCATCATTATTTTGATTTTCAATAAATTATAAATTAATAAAAATCGAATTGAAAAGTTTTCAAAGAAAAAGTTGGTGAAATTTGTTTTATTTTTAAATTTTTCAGGGCGACTGAAATTTGAATTCCTCAGGGTGTGTCTCTCGAGTCATTATTTGTGCAATGTTATCAGAACTTCTGTGAGTTGGCCAAGTTAATCAAAAATAGTGAACTGCATGCTAGTTCTAATTTTAGAACCAGCAGTGTTGATACAACCTGATTTCCCTGATATTTCCAGGTGGAAATCCATTGACTAAGTTAAAATTCAGAAAATTCCCTGACTTTTCAAGATTTTTCCCTGACCCCTCTGGCAACCCTGTATAATTAAAGACCCCTGAACTTATAACCTTTCTTAATTTCTCTCCGACACCAATCTGATTACTGATGAACACCGAGTACACTTACAAAACACCTAAAACCTCTTAAGTGAAAACTACATATTATTTTTCAAATAAAATCAAAATGTCTGATGTCCAGTTAAGATCTTTTGGTTGTTCTTTGTTTTAATAAGGGTACATATTCGTATATTTTTGTTCTAAAAAGGCGCAGGTGTTAATTTGTGGCTCAAGGTCCTCCCCATGCCCCGTCTCTAACTTATATAGAATTCGAATTCATTGTTAAAATATGAGCGTGTCCGATTGTAAACTTTCTCGTTAGATCACGTTTCTCTATTGTTTTCTTTCTTTCCCTCGCAAAATGATCTTAATCGACCGTGTTTCCATCCAATTACCGTATAGTATTTGAGCGTATTGTAAGGTACCTTCATTAGATTTACTCTTTGAATTCTGAAACATGATAATTCACTATAGCTTTTTTTACACCAAACACCAATACGGAGTATTTGATTTTTTTATATTTCATAGATTTCATCGAAAGTTAATTTAGTGAAGAAGTTATTAGCCACAATTTTGCCATAACAGACCCTTTGATAGTTGTTAATCTAATTACCCACTTCATTAGAGGTAGATTATTAAACTACAGATTGAAGTTATCAAAATATCCTATAAGGGTTCAAACAGACAATTTTTTTTTTTGGAATTCCCCGTTTTCAGAGATTTCCTGATCTAAAATTATTTTCCCTGACCAATTTTAAAATTTAGGGGTTAGAAAAAATTTTCATATTGAATTGTTCAGGCCTATAAACATTTAGTTATTTATACGCCATTTTGGTGTATGGTCAAACGTGATCTCGCGTTTAAAATACGGCATTTAAAACGTCACCCAACTGGACGGATGAACCTCAAACATTTTAGCAGATCTTTAATAAAAGATTCCCAAACTTTTCCCTGATCTTTTTTGACCCTTGTGGCAACCCTGTTTGACATACAAAACGAAACCAATGACATTTCCACCTTTTCCCAAATCCCTGACCCAGGTTTTCCAGGTTACATAGCTCACATACGAACCCTGAAAATTTCTTAAAAGAATTCCAGGTATACTGTTGTAACGCTGCCAATTAGTTTCACTTACAACCAGCCCATTACTTAAACGGGGGAAAACCTAATTACAATAAATAATAGTTACCGAAACGTTAAACGCTTAAAGAGGTTTATTTTCTTTTTGAAGAAAAAAAGAAACAGCGTGAAAAATGCTGAAAATGGATGATTGAGCGTTAGGAACGAGAACAAACAAAACCAAATCGTGACTATAACAGGTGCTGGTGGTGAGATGCTTCTTCCAACAATGAATCACCACCGTCTTTGCTCTCCAATTTGGCCCAGCACAACACCCTTGCTCGTCCTATTAGATTTACAATGAACTCTTAACTGAATGACTTAGCGCGCGCGAGAGAGAGAGAGAGGGAGAACCAACGGGTTATTCTTGAGGAAAAAAAGGTTAATCCATTCGTAACCTTGTTTACTTAGAGATAAAAGTTTCTCTCTTAAATAAAACCAGATACAAGACGAGCGATTACGAAGAACTAAATTCTTAAAGTGCTAGTCTCACTGTCTCAGTCTGAACTAAACAATAGACTAGAGGCGGTAGAGAGGGGTGTAAACTGTGTATCCCCCTCTGGCCACTCTCTTGTATGAGGGAATTGAGAGAGGCCAGAGGGGTTTTGTTTAATATGGCTCCTCCCCTTACCAACAAAAATGGTGGCAAACTTTACAGAGTGGAAGGTTTGAGGGGGAATGAATCTGATTGCTTAAGCGGAGGCATGACGTTTAATGGGGATATTTTCACCCCTTTTCCCACTCTATACTGTCCGCACCCAGCGGCAGGATGACACTGGACTAAAAGATAGAAGGGAAGGGTAGGGTATGACGTTTGAATACTTTATTCAAACTTTTCAAAGGTCGGAGGTAAAATAGAGACTGGATCTTTAATATTGTTTCGACCCCGAACTTGACCTTCTGGTTTTGGTATGGGGTCGATTCGTGATAACGGAGAAGATTTTATAACATTGTTTGGACGATCAGAAATGAAGCACGATTTGACAAAATGATTAACGAGAAACTCGCGTGGAAATTCTAAATTTGCGTGATTTTTTGCAAGGAAAATAATTTAAATAAATAAGAAAAAATATATGACGAATTTATTAAGAAAATTTGGATAAAAATATCACGTTTTTAACTAAAATATTTTAATTTAATTTGAGTAATAATTAAAGCTTATCACGACTCAAAATTAATTTTAAAATTGTACCTATACTTGGCTTGAATTATAATACTATAATAGAGTCTGAGAAATTGGCAGAAAAAACGTGATTTTTGGCGCGAAAATGTTGAATCTTACCAATTTGGCGGGAAAAAATCTCGCGCGCTTTCATAAAATTTGGCTTAATCAGTAGGTACTTCTTGGATATAAAATAATAATTCCCACGAAATGTAGAGCTCGCTTTTTAAATCGACCCGCTTTTTTCTCGAGATTGAAAGAACACACCCAGACAGCCTCGTCTTTAACCTCTGACCTTCGAAATTCCTTTTCTTTCAGTGACCTCAAAAACCATTTTAAATTTTAGCCCCAAGTCCTAAACGTATAGATACTATTACAGTACCGAACTAAAGCAATATAAGATAAGGGAAATTCAAGTTGACAGGCAAATTTTGATAGAAACAATTTCTCAAGTGAACTAATTTTGTTACCCAGGTTTTTACAATTACAAATGACGTAGTGAGGGGTGATTTAACAGGATTGCCACAGCTAGGTTCATCTTTCATTTAAAAAATCCCTGACCTTTAGGGATTTCCTTGACCAAGGGGATAACCTACTATACGTTTGGACTGGAGATAAAGCTAGAATATCAATATGGAGAATTTATACCTTCTCCCTAGTAAACTAGATATCACTTCTTGGTTATATATTATCCGAGAATAGAGCAGAAAGAGATCTTGGGTGAACGGTACTGTACCATTTCCGTCGGTGCATGTAGTTGGTTCTGGTGTTTTTTTTAATGTTAATTTCGTGATTGACCTTAAACCAGACTAGGTACCAACAAACAATCGCCCGTTGATATAACAACGCGCAGCTAAGGTAACTCTTTCAATGGCCGCAAAACAAGCTTATGTTCGTTACCTACAAACTGTACAAAAATCACACAGGGCAAAATTTTCACGCGATCAAGATGGACACGAATTTTCAATTTAGAATCCATTAAAAAACCAGAGCGTGCGGGTAACAAACTAGAGCAATTTAACATCCAAAACTTTAACATTAAAAACAGAAATAATATCTTTAGGATGTGATAGCCTAAAATTTCAGTAATCCAACTATACTAATTATGTGGTGCAACATCAATAAGAGCTTGGGTAAAAAGGAGATGAATATAAGTTCGTCTTAAAAAGATCAAATAACTAATTTTTGACTTCGCAAAATTAAATTTTTTAACACCACGTGCTATCTACATTTGTCCTATATATAAAAATACTACAAACACGCGCTATTACGTCATCATGGGAAACTACTTAATATTCATTGAAAGGATTCATTTAATCATAGGATAAAAATGAAGTTAATGAAAATTAATGAAGGTATATCTCTGATTAGAATCTAATTATCGCCGCCAGTCACTTTGGGTAAAATTTGGGCTGAGAATATAAAACGAAAAATGCGACGACGATGAAAGGGCTAAAACTATTAATATCGTGTAAAGGAATTTTATAAATGCCCCCTAAACATTTTCAAGATCGTCTGTTAACATAAAATACAAATGCGTTTCATTTTAAAAGGAAATTAATACTGATTTATTTACATCTTTAATTAACTTAATGGCGCCAAGAAACTGTCAGCTATAAATATAATATATAATTTATTCGTTTTTACGGTTTTACCTGAAACCAACCTTGGAAAGGGTATAGTGGAAAAGTTCAGGTAACATAACATTATACCAAGAAGCGATATCTAGTTTACTAGGGAGAAGGTATAAATTCGCCACATTTCCAGCTTTATCAACAGTCCAAAAGTAGCCTGTCCGGAGTTAATGCCAGCCTCTAAATTACAACCAGCATCTCATTGGTTCTTGAAAACTCACGTCAGCGCGAGTCGAATGACGAAAATTACAAGAGAGGCGAAATAGCCCGGCCTCCTTTTACGTTCCCCCTTGTATTTTGAAAGGGGGACTGGGACTATGGCGCGCGAATACTTAGGCATCTTTTACGTTCTCCCTAGTAAACTAGTTATCGCTTTTTGATTATACCTTAAAGAACGACCATTTGCAAAATATAAAAGGAAAAATATTAAAAAATAAATAAATTAACAATCTTATTACAAAATAATTAGCATTTAATTAGTCTTGGTTTAGTGAAGTCTGCTAATCCGAACCTCCAGTATAGGTCAGGCTACTTACTACTGAACTTTGTCCGCCAAATAGCCTGACCTCCTGGTGTAAATGGTATCAATACTCCTAGCCTAAAAACTATATATAACCGCACGTGATTTTTCAGTCCATAATTTCTTTAATTGCGTTTAACATAGCGTGAAAATACGAATGGGAAATTAAATCTAGCCACGTTTATTTGTCTTCCTTTAAATATTATCGTTCGTATTTAAAATTCCGTTGAGATAAAGCTTCCTGGAATGGAATGGGATATCTCTCTGGTTATTAATTATATCTCTCCCTCAGTAATTATCGATTAGTGACCGCTCATCTCTCAAAATTCCTCAATTTCAAGATCATTGTAGGCCATCAACTTTTCTTTACAAAAAAATTCATATTTTTCCCCAAAAAATATTCGAGCCACGTTAATATTGAATTAAAAAAAAACTGGTCCTATAATACTATTTATATTATAATTTTAATTTTAATTATAAGTTTAAACAAATTTAAAAAATTAAATGCTTTATTTATTTATTATACAGGGTGTTTCTGATAAGTCTGCATGCATAAATTAGGGGGATATTCTTTGGGAAATCAATTTTGAGTTGAAAATGTAGGGGTCATCCCTAAAACACTCAAATCATAACTCGAAAACAGCATATCGTACATTTACGACGTTATATCTAAATAATATAGAAAAAATTAAATGGAGAAATTTTAACTGGTGTTTTTCTTCGAGTCTACAGAAACGTGTACCGTGGGGCCATATAAACATAATGACCAAATTCTATATTTAATGGATATATTCTTTGGTATTAGCCTCTGGCCAAAAACAACTGGTGGAAAATCGAATCTAACAGGGCCAATGAACCTTCCCCATGGTGTATAGTAATGACTTTGGCCTATTGATTGAGTTACGCGCCTTATGACGTAACGTAAATTGATCCCTAGGTTGTTACGTAACGTCACGTGTCACAGCTAAAAGTCAAAAACGCTAAGCCTTACTTATTAAATAAGTCTTTTCTATTTAAAAATCATGTATTATTTATTGTTTAAAAGGAGTATCTAGCCCCTCGAGGTCAAAGGTTAACGTAATGCAATGTAATATTGCCCGCACATTACGCATGCGTTCAAAACAGAGTAGTTGTGGCCATTTCCTGATATAAATGAGCGGTCAAACGTTTCCAGTCAAAATTAATTTGTTTTCGAGTTCTATACGGAAATGGATGGGAAAAAGACCGCCTCGAATTTCTAGTTTAGATTTTTTTTTCTTTTAAATTGGTGACCATTAACGGAGGGGCGATAAATTATAATTTCAGACCTCTAGAATTAAAATAAACAGCTGTCTCGACTTTAATTGCAAAATTGTAAAACCCTCGCGTCTAATTGGACCAAGGAACAAAAGTAAATGTAATAAAAAATGAGAGTTTGAGATTTTAGTGCGGGTCCGCTTACAAAGAACAAAAATACTATATACCTACCTAATTAATTAATTACGCTTTCAAATATAATTTTAGACCAATTGAGAAAATTATGAATTTCATATTTAAATACACGCAGTCTTACGTAACCTATTTTTAGCCTACAGAGACCGAAAGCTATCCAATTACTTCTCTACCTAATTAATGACGATTTCTAATATATAATTTTAAACCAAATATTAAAGTAAATGTAAAAATTATATTTCTTGATATTAAAATCCCCGTTGTTTCATAATTGAGGCCTATTTTTGGCCTACATAGAGTAAAGTACTACCCCACGCGATTGCTCTACATTGGTAATATGTTAAATATAATTTTAAAATATTTTCAGTCAAATGTACCACAAATATTCGGGAAAACAGTGCTTTAAAAAATTCACTTGGGTCTACAGGGGGTGGTTGGAGGGAAGGGGAACTTGTAACCTTGCCCTTGACGAGACTAACCTGTTCTAGAGGGTCCAATTTCGACTTCAATTAACTTTAGGACGAGAAGATTTCGGTAAAAAAACAGCGCTTTGGGCCTCTGGTAACATGGAGTAATAAATATCATCCACGGTGGATGGAGGGGGGGAAGCTAAGAAGACCGAAACTGGTCGGTATTTGACGGCCAATAGGTACTTGAAAGAGTTTGAAAAACCGCTTTATTTTATACCCTATGGGAGACTTTCAAAAAAGCAACGGTTCTATAACCTCTTCCGGAATTTTACTACGCCGCTATTAAAATAAAAACTAGAGAAATCTAGCAGCCGTCAAAGTTCAGTCACTAGAGATTGAATATGGAATCTCTGAAGAGGTCAAAGTTCGCAGCGTGACTATGAAAGTCTTGTTATCATGTTTTATCTTATAACGCACTCGCATAAGGAACTTCCGAGTGCGTTTCCAATCGGCAAGATAGGAACAACAAATCGATTGAAATATGTAGCTTTGTTTTCAACTTTAAACCTGATAATGTGTTAAAGAAGGAAGCGCCCTACCCACAAGCACGCACTGACATTTAACTATGAGTATCATATTACTCATGTATTTACTCAAATTGTGTTTACACAATCTTTCTACAACAGTAATATAGGCCCAGACTTGATTTAGGGCTATAGGTTTCAGCGGTCAAAAGGATGACCGGAGCCTCCGAGATAGCTCCGGGATGACCTATGAGGCGTATGACCCGACACTTAAGATTTTAAAGCTTACCAATTTGAGAGTCCCGTACGGTGGAAGGGTGCACCATCCCATCCTTGTGTATTTGGACGTGTGAAATGTCATCGATTTCGTAGACCGGTTGACCAGTGTCCACCGTCTCGAGCTCACTGTGAAGGCGTTTGACCGTTTCGTAGCACACAGCCCAAGCTTGTTCTTCGCTTAAGGGCGTATTGAAGGCTTCTAAAATGCACTTTAAACTGACGCATCCTTTCGAATCCAATTCGCATCGCGAAACTATCACTTTATGGGTGTCCGACACCCCTCGGTCAGCCATGGTCACAACTGGCTATACGCGATACTCCGCGAAAAACCCGCACTAACCCTACCCGGCAAAAATCCGACGGCAACTGAAAACTACAGCGCGCTCCTCAACGCAACTCTGCGGCAGCGCCAGAGAGAAATAACGGCCGATGATTGGCTTTTACACCCTCATCCCTATTGGTTTGGAACGGAAGATTATCGTCTGCTACGTTTTAGCTCTAGAACTGTCTAGAGACCATAGACATAAGAGTACTATAAGGGACTCATACTGGTCGGAACCATAGACATTAGAATACTATAAGGTACTCAGAGTCATAATGGTCTAGACCACTAGCAGAGCTAGTCTGCTGTAGCTTCGGCTGTAGAGTCTAGACTTTGTACTATTTAAAAACTGAAAATTAAATACGTTAATTAAATAAGTTAATTAAAGCGAGCAGAAGTTTGAAGAACAAGTTCGGATTTTGGTGAATTACTGTTTAGACGATACAACATAGGAGTATAAGGTCATCAGTAACTAATTAATTTTAATTAATTATTAAAATAGGATTAATTATGAGGCGAAAACGGGGAGAAATGACGGAGGAAGTGAAATTGCATTGCCCCCACGAAGGATGTCTCTATTGGAAAGGTTCAGAACGATACTTTACCAAGAAGTTCAATTTGAAACAACATTTACTTAAAGTTCACGCTGAGAAATCCTTCTTATGTAAAAAATGTAAACTTAAAACATTCGCTTCGATGAAATTGCTCGCGTATCACGAAAAAAATTGTGGAATTAATTGGACTTGTTCTTGCGGATTGAGCTATGATATGAGAGAAACCCTTTTGACTCACGTTCGAAGAACACAACACACACTACCCCAAAATATACAACCTCCCAAAAAGTAAGGCATATAATTATAGAAGGAATATAGGGGGTGTGCGGGTACCCGATACCCGAAGATTACCCGTTCGAATATCGGTTCCGAACTTCGGGAACCCCCCCCCCCCCGAGACTATCTACCCCCCCCCCCATTTCCGTGTCAAGCAGAAACAGGTTGTCGGGCTATTCGCGGGTAGAAAAATAGGAGTCAGAGGTGAAAGGGGGACCACCCACTGGCCAGTTTAGAAAGAATCGGAATTTTAAGGTTGACGAAATTCCATGAAACACTGTTCCAAAGTGAAATTTAGTTCCCATAAGGTAAACTTTCTGTGGTAGTTTCTTTCTGAGACAGACTAGAATCACCACGCAGCGCGTCACACCTCTACACGCGTATATCATACCTTTGCCAGTATTCTGTGTTGAAATAAGACAAAGGGAAACCAAAAGTTGGGTTCGTCCTAACTTGTTACCCCCCCCCCCCCGACAACCATTTTTCGGCTAAGCCTAACTACCCGAATACCCGCCAAAAATTCGGGTACCCGCACCCCTCTAGAATAAGCCAATGATCTTGTTTTACAGAAGAGAAAGCCCCGCTGTGAGGTCCCGTCTTGCATTGTTTGAAGGAGACATTCACCCCTCATATCCTGGCAAAATAGTCAGTGTCAGTTCAGGCAGCCAAGTGGAGTGTGGTCCCGTTTGCAACCCCCCTCTTCCGCGTCAATTCCGACCCATCTTACCCAAACCAAGTTACAAAATTATCAACGGATTATCTTCCACGCACCGAAAACTATTCAACTCTGATTACACGGACCCAGTTATATACAAAGTGGAAAACACGACGCAAACCGAAGGGGAGTTTCAC
This sequence comes from Phalangium opilio, assembly GCF_054372755.1. Lineage (NCBI taxonomy): Eukaryota > Metazoa > Arthropoda > Arachnida > Opiliones > Phalangiidae > Phalangium > Phalangium opilio. The sequence goes on from NW_028324189.1 coordinate 2,497,970, forward strand.
GTCCACGAACCTTCCCATTTCAATACCTCCTCGAAAAAGGACCAAAACACTCAAATTGGAAGCCGTAGTGTTGAAACTCAGACGTCGAGAAGATCCATTTTGAAGAAACCTTCGTCTAAGAAGAGTTTGCAAGTCGAATCAAGAGCTTCCCAATGTTACGTTCACAATGAAAATCGTAAATCCGCATCCCGTAGTCGTGACAGTGTCCGTTTGGAAAGTATCGAAACACAAACGACTGAAATTATTCTGGGCAAAATGAAAAGAGCTTTAAAAATGAATAAGAAACAATTGGACAAATCAGCGTGCGGCAGTAACACCGATCGTCGTGTGGCTGACGTCAGCGCTCAGTCCGTTCTCTCCTGTCTCGATATGCTTTTAAATTCGCGGTGGTCAGTAAATAAGTCCGTCAAATGTTCTTCGGGAACTCAAACGAGTCCTAGATGTAAGCGAGCCAGAGAAACATTAGATTCCCAAGCTGGAACTGACCAGGCACATTCGAACGAGAATGATTTTGGAATGTTGAGCTTATTGGCAACTGTCTGCCAGCGAATGGCAACTGAAATGATATCCCAACAATCCCGCAATTACACCTGTGACGAAGATTCCTGTTCCACCCACAATATACGCGACATTTTTGCACAGAAAACTGAACCAGTCAATTTACCCAAAAGACACGCGAATTCTCCACGCGCATCGAAGAAAAGGAGGCTACCGGTAAATATATCCTTAGCAGAAGTATATAATACTTCTCTTCGAGAGAAGTGTACAAGCACAAAGCGGGCTAAGTGTAACGTCACTCTTCCCAACATCGGAACATTTAGAGCAAGGTTACTAAACCGAATCACATACACGATAAATAGTTCCCTCGTCATTACTCTATTAGCGCTTAAATATTTGGCAAGACGCATGCATGCGCTTGCGCATTTTTGTCCCACGTCAAGACAATCAAGGTTTGTGGGATGATTCCTGGGGACTTAGTGCCAAACAATTATAGAATTCACCTTACGGTGCGAGAGTTACCCATTTGTAGTTTGATGAGCGGGAAAGCAAACTAAAAGGGATACCCTCGCCTGGGAAGAATGACGTTACATAACTAAAGCATTAAGAGGATACAGAGTGGCATCCTTCTTCTATTATCCCCTTCTGATCCTTAGGTAATCACGCATTTTACCGTGACATTTGTAATTTTGTATAATTTCAGGATTCAAGTGATATCTTAACTCAGTCATCATCACCAACTCCTTCATCATTGGATATCGAAACTCAGACGCGAGAGGAAAACGCTTTGTCGTCCTTCTTATCATCAAATATGGAAACTCAAACAACTTTAGATGACGAACTCCTATTTCCCGAGTTGGAGCTATCCGATATTCAAACTCAAACTCCTTGGCCTGATTTCTTGGATTTTTACAATACACCTAACAATGTTAACGAAACGGAATCGCTTCAATTATCAGCTGAAATTCAAACTGACATAACTGGTATAGATTTCGCTGATTGGCATAATAATTTCGAGGATCTAGTGACTGATACGCAAACGCAAACTAATTATACCAATCCAACTTCACCCATTTTGGAATTAACCAGTTCGTACACGCAAACGTTGGATGATATGTGTCATTTCTTTGATTTGTGATTTGTAATTCCTTCGTAATAAAACAATAATATATTATTATTAAGATGTATTCAAATTAATTAAATTCCTATTAAAGTAGATTATGAAAAATATTGTTAATTAATTATTATTTTAGGGGCATTATGTTTTATTTTACTGGGGTTTTTGCGAGGGGTCGGACGTTCGGCATTTTAGTGTATGGGATTTTGAGATTTCAAGATTTTGACAAAGATTTTGAGATTTTGCCCCAGATTTTGAGATTCTGACTCAGATTTTAGAAATCTGGAAATCTAGTCCAAGATTTTAAGATTTCGGGATTTTAAAGGAGATTTTCAGATTTTGAACACGATTTTCAGATTTTGAAGGAGATTTCGGGATTTTGTTTAGGATTTTCAGATTTTGAAGGAGATTTCGGGCTTTTGTTTAGGATTTTCAGATTTTGAAGGAGATTTCGGGCTTTGGAATAAGATTTTCAGATTTTGAGGAGATTTTCGGATTTCGAGGAGATTTTCTGATTTTGATATTTTAGGATGAGATTTCGGAATTTTACGTTAAGATTTCGGGATTTCTAGATTTTAATGTGAGATTTCGGGATTTTAGGTGAAGATTTCGGGATTTCTAGATTTTAATGTGAGATTTCGGGATTTTAGGTGAAGATTTCGGGATTTCTAGATTTTAATGTGAGATTTCGGGATTTTAGGTGAAGATTTCGGGATTTCTAGATTTTAATGTGAGATTTCGGGATTTTAGGTGAAGATTTCGGGATTTCTAGATTTTAATGTGAGATTTCGGGATTTTAGGTGAAGATTTCGGGATTTTCAGATTTTAAGATAGGGATTTTGGGATTTTTCGATTTTGACGTGAGATTTTCAGATTTTGACGTGAGATTTTGGGATTTTCGAGAGAGATTTTAAACAGATTTCAAACAAAGTGTACGGGATTTTGACAAACGTCCGACCCCTCGGGTTTTTGTCTTCATCATTGAAAGGAGAAAAAAAAAAGGGTTCCATTTTAACGTTTAATTTTACACTGAAGTTTTTTTTTTTTTTTTTCGTTTATAAAATGGTAAATTACAGAAAAGTGATCCCGCTATTTAATTATTTTCAAATAACGTCCGCTGTTTGTTTATTTATTTATATATATTTTAGCAAGATGCTTTGAATCACTCAATTCAAAGGCACTTTGATTTTCTTTTCATTTATTTAGAGGCGATTTTAACAGGACAAATTAATTAGTTTATAATAGACCCTTCAAAATACGTCAAAATCGGTCAAAAAATAATAATTAATTAATTTCTAAATATTTTTTTATTTTATTTCACAACAAAAAGGTCAAAAGTCACGTAACTTTGTTATTTATTGTCCGATTTTGACGTTATTCGCACGATTCCGAATCTCGTATCGAGCTCTAAATTAATCCCTTAATTAATTATTTTTACATTGAATTTAAATTTAAATTTAATATTTCTTACTTAATTTAATTTTGCATCTGAAAAAACGGCCGCCATCTTTTTCTTTCCCATTTTTTTTTAAAAAATAAAATACAGAGAGAGAGAGAAAAAAAAAAGAGGAGTAATAGTCAATTTGATTAATTAATTTACGAAAAAAAATGTCTCATTAAAATTAAAACCGCCATTAAATTCCTCCGTAAGTTATTTTAAATGACTCATTCGTAATTAATATGATTTTTAAAAGAAAGGCAACAAAACTCAAATCCTTAAAAAAAAAAAAAAAATTAATTAATAATATGCTAATGAATAAATTAACTTAGGAAAAAAAAAAAAATAAAAAAAAAATATCCCAGAACCACCGAAATTATTTTTTCAATTTCAAACTTCAATATTTGGTGGCGTTAAACGTAAATTACTAAATTCACATTAAAAAAAAAGAAAAAAAAGGTAATCAAATTCACAAATAGAAAATAATGGGGGAACAAATTCCTCTCGTAAAAAGGGGCGTGGTTTGTGGTTTGTAGTTTCACTAACGTCACTAATATCATTATTTTTATTATTTTTTTCTTATGGGAGGGACATATACCTTTTTAAAGCGAGGAACTGCCATCCGTTAAAATTAAATTTAACGATATTGATTAATTAATTAATTACTAAATTAATTAATTAATCTAGGGAAGGACGGGGAAGCGATTACTGTGTGTTGAAAGGGGGTAGTTTAATTTATTAATTATAAAATTCCTAGCCTAAAAAAATCCTTTTCGAAAAAGTTCTACTACGTTGCTATGATTTCCTCTCAAAATAATAAATGTCAATGATACATTGTAATAATAATTAATATTTACAATCAACTAGAATTTTCTTTTTCTTTATATCCGTTAAATTTGAATATATTTATATATATAACAATAGCCTAATTTTTTTTATCATAATTAATTAATTAATTAACTCAATCAATCAATTTTAGCCTAAAAATAATAACATTTACAGTTAAATTTTAGTTTTTTTTTTTTCTTCTTACGGGTGTCGATTATCCTGTACAAAATATTTTATTTTTAATTCAATTATTCCCTATTTAGTATTTAATTATTTATATAAAAGTTTGTCGCGAAAAATTATTATTTTAATCGTGGTTTTTTATTATTTTTAATAATAATTTTTCGACTTTTTTCAAATTACTAATCCGAGAATTTTTTGTGATTTTTTTTTTTTTTATTTTTAAATTTCTCTCTTTCGCTCAGGCACCATTTTTTTTTTTTTTGTTTTTCATTCGCAATATTTTCAAAAGTCCATCCATAATATAATTTTAAACCCTATTCGACTCAAAACACGGGATTTATCGCGCAGGATTTATTTTACATTGTATTAGTCGCTTAACATAAAAAAAAAAAAAAAAAAATTAAAACCCATTAAGGATTAATTAATTAATTAAATTAGCTTAATTGAGAGATATTATACTTAAATCTTACACAATCTGTCAATTAAATCAGATTTTGAAACCATCCATCCATCCATTTATTTCGAGTTCGACACGTTTCAAATTCCGGACGAACAAATCCACTTATTTCAAAATTTGAAAAAAAAAAAACCGTTTTAATTTAAATTTTAAATTAAAAACTTAAATGGAGGGATAAATAAATTCTTCGCGTATTAGTTTAAGCTCAATTAATTTCTTCCTAATTAGAAAATTAATTAATTAATTAATTAATTAATTAATTAATAATACTTAATAATGCAATGTAAGATGATTAAAGTTTGAAATTTAAACAATTTTTTCCGCGAGCGTAATTTTTCAAAATAAAACGAAAAAATTCGGAATTTGTTTCATTTTAAAATTAAAACTGAAGAACATTTTTCAAACTAACACTCGATATAAACACGGGACAATTTTCCAAAAAAAAAAAAACTCGCGAATAGTAAATAATAATCATTAAAAAAAAAAAAAAAACGAAACTTGTAACGGAAATTGACAAATTATTGTTGCGGGGGCGACGTGATTTATCTACGTAAGGAAGCCAGACGGATAATTAAAAATTTACTTGTAACAAACTATTTCTGCACAAATTTTAGCGTATTTACAAGCGTTACGCGATAATCGCGTAAAAATATCACCAATAGGACACGGCTTCAAAGTAAAACAAAAAAAAAACCAATCCAATCGGAAAAGACGCGGCAACAACGTCACTGTTGCAAAAATATCAGAGGATTTTCACGTACGATATAATGTTTCGTTTTCAACTTATAATAAATGTTATATTGGTTTTTTTCTTAACCATCCAAAAACGTTTCTAGTTTTCACCACCCGAGTTTACAAGGTTTTCACCACCCGAGTTTACAAGGTTTTCACCACCCGAGTTTACAAGGAGCAATGCAAAAAGTAGTTCCGTTGAATACGCGTGCGCGAAACCCCCAATTTTTAAAATAAAAAGGAAAAAAGAGTACATTACGTTACGTTACGTTACGTTCCGATTACGAAATTGTCGCCGCGTTCACTTGGACGTTGTCGCTGTTGCCGTTGCCTGATTTGGGATTTCACGTCCATAGAAAAGCAAGTATGGGACGCAAGGAGAGTTATACGTCAAGACGTTCTCTTCGGAGATTGGCTTGATGTTTCGGTCGTCACAATGCAACCAGCTATTGATACCAGCGTGGAAAACATCAGCGACATAGTGCCCTTTCACCGCCTCTTTACCATCGTGGTAAACAACTGGGAATTGGAATAAACGTAACGAAAAACATTCTCGAAAATGAACTGAGGTTCAAATGAACTGAGATTAAATTAAAGTTGAACTTACCAGCGAATAATCTATAATTCCGGTGAAATTTGGCACTGTAACGTTGTCGAACACCAGGTGACAACAGATCTGAAATGAAATTGATTAAAATTGGCATTAATTTAAATTTAAATCAGGATTAATTTATTGAAAATAAACTTGAAATTCATTTATTCAAATTTGAAAAGATTCTTTACCTTTTTTGAGTTCTAAGTCAAGAGGATAATCCATTTTCTTGAGGACCTTCTTGGAGCCACCGTCTTTGTCGTCGTAGACGAATCTCTTGAAATGAAGGATCAGAACAGGTGGCAATTCTTCCAAGGACATGCAACGAGAGGCCTCCACCTCCTTCTTCGTTTTGGAGCAAGTGTAACCTTGGATTGACTCTTTAACGATCAAGTGAGACAGCGCATCCTCAACAGAGTCGACACCGTCACCCTGACAAAAAAAGGTCATGGCCCGGTCCTGAAAATTACTCTAGGACGTCTGATAACTTACTTGAATATCTAGCTGCAACGTGAAGAAAGGTTGAAGAGTCGCGGACGATTCTGTTCCGGAAGTCAACAAAGAACGCGTCATTCCACCAAAGATGGCTTTGATGGGAGTAGGTGACAAGTGAGCCGATGTCCTGGTAACAGTCCCAGATCCTTTTCCCTTAGGTCCCATCATCCTCCACTCATCTTCCGTGTCATCTTCGCTAGCGGTCTCCAGATGACCATTGGTCGTTTCGGATTGACCATTGCATCCTTTATTCTCCACCGTTTTAATAATGGCCACCATTTCATCGTGAAGTCCATTCAAAATGCAACTAAGGAATTCCTCAGCGTCTTCTTGTCGCCCCTTGATGCATTCCGACTTGATTAGGGTCAACATGGCGTGCATACAAACTGGTTCAAAAGGGAGACCCATGTTGGGATCCTCCTTATTCTTCTTTCGTTTACTGATGTTGTTTGAATCGAACTCCGAGATCAGTTTGACTCTGAAATAAGTCAAACGAGTTACGGTTGTTTCCCTGATAAAGCCTCGCCAAAAAGGTTTTTAACAACTTACAAGCTGAACATGATGGGCGTTTTACTCTTGGCTGAGGTTCGAACGCGCATATTTTGCAAGGTTTTTATCAGATTGTGAAAGGGTGCGCATACCAACAGAGCTTGCAAAGTAGCGTTAATGTAACACCAGTTGCTACGGTTGATTAAACCTCGCGGTTGAAACGGTTGCGGCGTAAAATCGGCTTTGTAAGACTGTAACAATTCTGAAAGAAAATATATCCGTGAAGATCCTACAAAGGCAGGTTTAAAAATTTCTGCAAACTCACTTCCGATCTCGCGTATTTCGTAATCATTGGCGAAGGAGTCATCTTTCGCGTGTCCATTTCTGTTAACGGCGTTAGATGCAGCCGTCTTATTGGACGTTTCGAGCGCGCTTCCAATCGAGGAAGATTTTGACGCGTTACCATTCGCTTTGAACAAGTCAGCCCAGCTTTTACCCGGTTCATTGGAGACTGCCGCGGGGGCTTTAGGCGTAGGAAGGGGAGCAGCGGGCAGAGTTTCGTCCAAGTCAACGCCACTATCCTCCATGTTATCAACGGAATTTGAATTATCCGGAGTTTCCGAAACAGTACTGATTTCTTCGGGTTCATTGTTCAACGCCGTATTACTTTCTGGCGGTGTTTCCGAAGGGAGTGTTTCAACTTGACTCTCAATCTGGTACTCGACTTGTTCCGATTCGCGAGTAGAAACGTTCGTTAATTCATTCAAACCGGGAGCGTCATCGACGTTTTCCGGGATCACGTTTTCCGACGAACGCGATTCTAAGACAGGGACATTTTTTTCGGTTTCCGGTTCACGAGTGGCGCGCGTCGCGGCATCATCATCGACTCGAACTTGGCCGGAATTGTGGTAAGAACGTTCGGGCGTCTTAAAGGCGGCCACGCCGTTTTTCTGATGATTGAAGGCCGAGTTACTTTGTCTAGGGATTGGACTAACGGCCGCGGCGGCGTTACTTATATGTTGGTAAGTTTGTTGGGGAGGTAAATGGTGCGTAACGGCCACGTGCGACGACATGGTTAAAGGGGAACCTTCGTACAATCCGGGGGGCGGGGCCACCACCATATTTTCGGACCCATCCGATTGGGCCATAATGGGGGAATTCGGGGCACCAGGTTGAATATAACTGTATGGCGAATGGTAGAAATAAATTTGTTGCTGGGGTGCTTGAGGGGCTGTTTGATAGGCCTGAGGCGGCGGCGCCATTTGAGCCGGTTGATAGGCGACTGGGAAAGGTGGGTGATGCGGGATGGGCACCATGTTGGGCCCATTGCCACTATCATCGCGACCCACATTGCCATACTCTAAGAGCGCGTTGCCGGGAGGAGAACTGACGTCAATAATGACAGCGTCACTGTGAGCGAGGGTCTTGCTTTTGTTCTTCAAGTGGTGATGGGTATGGTTGGATTTGCGCGGGTTGTTCATATAGTGCCGATTGCCTTTGTGCACCGATGGACCACGGTTGTTAGAATCGTGTTGTTGTTGAGTCTCTTCCATTTCTCGTTGCTGGTAATGATGCCTATTCCACGAGGGATCATCACGTCATTAAGCCTATTTCACGCCGCTAAGTTCTATATACCTAAGCTTAAACTACTTATTTGCCCATAAGCCCAAGTTTCGCGTAGTCGTAAGACTGTTCATAAGCTACAATTTCATTAACTATGAATTGGATTTCCAATTTCATACAAAGTAGTTTGGAACAATTACTCTAAGTCCTATTGGTTACAAATTGATCTCAGCTCTAAAAGCACGCGGCGCTTGAATAAAAGAAGAGATTGTCTTACCTGTTTGTGGGGCTATCATGTCGATGATGCATTTGATGAATGAGGTTGTTATTGGCTGGGGGCGAAGAGTCCAGTTGGGGAGGAAGGGAGTAACTGGAGAAGGCTGGTCTCTGTAGGAACTGCGGGGGGAACTGACCCCCCATATTAGGGGGGATACCCGCGAAGGGAGGCAAAGTCGGCAAAGAGGCCGGGATGAAGACGGGGGCATTGGCTGAAAACTGAGGGGGCGCTTCAGAGATGGGGACGACAGGATGGTCAATGGGGCTGATCCCCAATTGAGGATAGTTGGGGTTGTTGGGAGGAAGCAATTCATGTTGAGAGGGCAACTGACTGTCCAGGACTGAAAGACGCGCAATGTCCTTAGCCTCAACAACCGCGTTTGAAGAAACATCTATTGGTTTAGTTACACTCCATGGAAGCTGAAGGCAAAAAGAAAAAGAGAAGCTTTCTATCATACTCCAAAAGGGAGGTTCTTAAAGTGGAACATGGGCAGGGTTCATACAACTTTTGGAAAACAAATTTCCCTGAGATTTCCAGGATTTTTCCCCACATACTTCCCTGAATTTTCCAGAGTTACGAGCCTCCAAAGTTTAGTGTAACGCTATTCATATGGAGGGGGTTGTTTGTTTACGTTTTGCTTAGTTACTCTGCCCCTGTTTGTCGTAGCCCTAAGTTCTTAGAATGGTTGGATGGGGGACAAATTGGACCATAACATACTCAAAGGATATCCCCGTAACTCTAGTAGAACTAGAGTTACGAGCCTCCAAAGTTTATTGTTAAAAATCAAAAGTAACCTAATAACAATACGTGAGACACTAACATAAGTTGACAAAGATATTGACGTAGCCTCAAGTTTAAAGTACCCTTGTATGGGAAGCAAAAAGGGCCATAACATATTCGAAGGAGATCCCTGTATCTCTAATAGAACAAGAGTTATGAGCCTCCAAAGATGGGTGTGATGCTATTCCTATGGCATGTTTTTAACATTTCGCTTAATTACTTGGCCCCTGTTTGTCGTAGCCCTAAGTTTTTAGTATGGTTGGATGGGGGACAAATTGAACTATAACATACTCGAAGGACATCCCCGTGCCTCTAATAGAGCCAGAGTTAGGAGCCTCCAAAGTTTATTGTTAAAGATCAAAAGTGGGTTAGCCAAACGAGTGAGAGGGTGGGTTAGCTAAACGAGTGAGAGGGTGGCTTGTTTGTTTACGTTTTGCTTAATTACTCGGCCCCTGTTTGTTGTAGCCCTAAGATATTAGTATGGTTTGATGGGGGCAAATTGGACTATAACATACTCGAAGGACATCTCCGTATCTCTAATATAACCAGAGTTATGAGCCTCCAATATAGTGTAATGTTAATCCTATGGAGGGTATGTTCACCAACATTTTTCTTAGTTATTTGGCCCCTGTTTGACGCAAATTTCCCTGAATTTTACTAGAAATTCGTAATTTCCCTGAGGTTTGTGTCAAATATTTATTTCCCTGATTTTTCCCTGAGGTTTGTGTCAAATATTTATTTCCCTGATTTTTTCCTGAGGTTTGTGTCAACTATTTATTTCCCTGATTTTTCCGGGTTTTCCCTGTTTTCCAGGTTTGTATGAACCCTGATGGGGAATTCAGGATATTCCAAAGGATTATAAAATGTTTACAATGAAGCTATCTAAGCTTTGTTTAAGGAAGAATGTCCACACTAAGCCACTGGCTTATTTACACTGGGTCCCTTTAGAGGGGTGGTGGCTAGCCCCTATGCCACAGCTAACCAACAGCGCCCTATAGAGCTATCTCAGTTGTGACGTCAGTGTCTAGGTAAAACGTCACGGGTTTAGGTTTGGCAGTGGGTGGCCATGTTTGGTACCGCTTTGGTTCTATGGGCAAATAGCATGGGTGACGTCACACTAAGCCTACTGAGATAGATCTATACTAACTATTACCATTAACCTCAGTAAGTTTTGATGGAAAGTAAAGATTTAGGTTAAAATTTTAACTGTATTTTGACCGAATTTGAATTATTTGAACATGCATGCCTAAGTGCCTACTGATAAGAATATGCAGGGGCATCTAATTACAGATTTTTAAGGTTGACCATGTTTTTATAAGGATAATTGTTCTTACTTCAAGAGCTGGTACGACATTCCCTGGTCGTAGATGTTGAAGAAGTTGCTGCACCTCTTCGTTGCTCACTCCAGATAAATCCAGAAACTGGAATTCCTTTGCAATAACAACACACAAAACACTTTTACACCATTCCCTTTGACCTGACATTTGATCCAAATCACTGTGACCCGGCAATTTTCCCAACCAAAATAATTATTTCTTATCTTAATTAGCATTTAAATGTTAGGTAGTATGTATTTGATATAGAGTAATATAGTTAGAGGGGAATTAACTGTTTATCCTCTGTTTTAGGGGCGCATTTGTAACAGAGGATACTATACGCCCCTGGTATGCGAGATGACACTTAAAGTAAGATATTGAGAGGTATGACGATGCCAAATATTGGGAAGAAGAAGTTGCTCTATTTGTTTAAGACTCGGTTAGGTATTTGCCGGCCTAAAATTATCGGCAAGACGGCTGCAACGCGCCATGGCCCGTGTCCGTGGGTCCCAATTGACCAAGGCTTAACTTTTACCCATCTGCCGAGCCCCTTTTAGCGCGAAAGAAACGCTTTACGCTTAAGGTAATCTCTTAATTTTATCATATTTTACTTTCACTAAGTTCCGGAACATTAATTAACTGAAATTTAAGGTATATTAAACTTTAAACTTACCAAAAAAACTGAATCCATTGTGAGAGAATATCCGTCATCGCACGCTTCTACTCGCGGACATATTTTCCCTATGAATGGATTTAGGCTTAGCAGCGACCACCGCTAGGTGTAATTTATGGTGCGTTCGGTGTATTAAACCTAATAACAAGGTTCTATTAATAATGAAATCCACGCAGCTGACTTGAACGCATGATGGATTCAGTTTAGTTCAGTCCGCAAGAATTTAGAAGTTTCCACACGCCTGAAGCCGCTAGTGAGTCGTGTGGGTAAGAGTAAGACATCCATGATGGCGGGTTCCACCGCAGGTCCAGGTAAATTTTCCCATTATTTTTTGGTTAAACCTAGAAAATAATAAAATTCTGCGTTTCATTAAAGTATAAATAAACTTCCCAAATCATATTATATTATAATTAATTCAATCCGGGTTGAAATTAATAGTAATTACATTGAAATCTTCGAGTAACTAAGGCGTAAACCAAACCGAGGCTTAACTGTCACTCGACTCGAGTGACTCAAAACAAAACTGCCTAGGCTAGAATTTTTGATCTTATTAAAAATCATTGACATAATACGCGTATTTAACGACGCGTGAATCATTGCGTGTAATTATAAACGCGTTAAATTTATTTAAAATAACGTAAATAACTCTTAATCTTATTAAAAGAGGCCAATTTCTTAAGCCTAATTTGACTAAATAAATTGTATGTGGTGGTAGTTTTATGTGGCTTCCCAATTTCCCATGAATCCCATCTGACTCGCGAATTCCAACCTACCTTGTTTAAACTAATTATCGAGGTTAATTTTCTTTATTAGGCGTCGTAATTCCGCGAAATTTCCGTTTACTAGAAGAACTGGAACAAGGTCAAAAAGGTGTGGGAGATGGGACCATTAGTTGGGGCCTGGAAGATGACAGTGACATGACTTTGACACATTGGACGGGAATGATCATTGGCCCACCCAGGGTAAAAACCCTAATTAATCCATCCCCCTCTTATTAGTGACCCCCCAATTTAACCAGGCTCTTTTATCTTTAAGAGTCCGTATGAAAATAGGATTTATAGTTTGAAAGTGGAATGTGGTTCTCAATACCCGGACGAACCTCCTAACGTTAGGTTTATATCTAAAATCAAGATGACTGGTGTTAATGAAAATACTGGAGGGGTAAGCGCGCGCCATCCTAGCCTTAATAATAATAATAATAATAATAATAATAATAATAATAAAGAACTTACGTAGAGAAAATGTATTCTTTTCAGGTTGATAAACGTTCTTTGCCTGTTCTTAGTCGTTGGCAACGTAATTATTCAATCAAGACAGTTTTGCAAGAATTGCGTCGCGCCATGACGCTTAAAGAAAATCAGAGACTGACTCAACCCCCTGAAGGATCCGCTTTCTAGCCCCTCACCCCCCCCCCAAACAAACCCACGCCCCCCCTTTATTTACTATACAACAAACAAACAAACAAGAATAAATTTAAAGCTGCCCTCCCCCATTAATTAATTTCTTATAAACTCCGGCCTGGTGCTTTTCAATAAAAAAAATAAAAAATAAAATAATAAAACACCAAAAGAAGTACCACCATTTGTCAATAAAAAAAAAATACCAAAAAACCCAAAAAATTAATAAATCATGAAGAAAAGTATCGCGGAAAGAAACATGTTTAAATTTAATCCAAATTAAAAATAGGCAGCACTTTAAAAAACGTCCAGTGCCTACTTCCTTTGAAGTATTTTCTTTTGCTTAGATTAATTTAATTAAATTAATCAAAAAAACATTGCCCAAATGAATAAATAAAAAAACAAAAAATACATCACCAGCTTTAAATTTTAAATTTTAAAATTTAAAATTACGCAAATGGAAACTTTAGGATTAAAAAAAACAATTTAAAAAAAATTATAAGACTTTTTTTTAATTTATTAAAAGAGAAAAAGCAAAAAAAAAAAAAAAATCTCTGGCTTAATTAATTTAACTTAATTAAAAAAAAATTAATCAAACTTTGTATTTTGGAAGTAACCTTGAATTTGTTTTTTGAATATTCTGTAAACGTTTTTGTTTTTTTTTTTTAATTATTAAAATATCGTAAATAACAACTTAAATATTGGTTCATTCATTCGGGCAAAGTTAATTTAATTCATATCTTAATTAAAATAACAATGGCTTTTTGCTGAAAAAAAAAATCGAAAAAACTCATTAAAAAAAATGTTTTTTTTTAATACTGTTTGAAATTGAATTCACAAATTAATTTGAATTTGAAAGTTAGTAGTTAGTTTTTTTTTTAAATGGTTGGTTAATTAATTTAATTACAAAGAGTAATTAATTAAAAATAGGAGGGAAATTAATGAACACATTCCTGAGTTAAAAATAAAATTGTCGCTTGGTATAAAAAAAACCCTAAAAAAGAGTTGAGCCCCGCCCCTTAATTAAAATTAACGGGCTCATTAATGGGTGAACAACGTGTAAATGACTTAAATAAATTAAATACCTTCAAAAAAACCAAGAAAATTTTACATCAGTGTCCATATTTCATTAAGCCTTTTGCTTGGTCTACAACTTGAGTATGTCAAATTAAATTTAATTTAATGGCAATTAAATTAAATTTGAATTGAATTAAATTAAATTAAATTAAACATCTTGGGAACCGGAAAAACTAATTACGTGATTGCACCGCCAAGATGGCAGCCATACGTCGTCTGACGTCAAAGGTTAGTGGTGTGACGTCACTACATTATTTTAGATCTTAGTGTGACGTCACTACATTATTTTAGATCTTAGTGTGACGTCACTACATTATTTTAGATCTTAATCTAAAGGAGGGGGGGGGGTGGTAGGCTTATTGGCACATAAATTAATTATACTTGATTAGATTAATTAATTAATTTTGAAGAGTGGGGGTGGGAAAAGAAATTTTCCTTATGAGTTTACAATTAGAATGAAAATTGAGCAATTTGATTGCATTATTTATTTCAGTGTCCTCATTCTTTTTTTTTATGGCGTGTTTGTCAATTTCTTCCGATGATATTTCTTTTTATTTTGTTGTCCCCCCTTATCGCCGTTATTTCGAATCATGTCAGAGACACGGCGAACTAGATCGTTCAGCTCAGACTGCAATTATCGAAACGATAATTCAGCTTTTACTTACCATTAAACCCCCCAAAAAAGTAGGCGTAGGCGAGGAAAGCAAATGTTACCTGATCATACGTGTAAAGTTGTTTATGATTTTTTCCATCCTTCTTTTGGACGCTCTGGTAACCGTGTTCCAAACAATAAACGCTATCATTGACGGTATTAACAACCTGGAATGATTCCAAAACAGAATGAATTCAGTATTTCTAAGCCTTAAAGATTTTGAAATTACCATGGACACGTAGCAATGCATTCTACAGACTTCACACTCGTGGTCCGATTCATCTTGCGTCGCACCTTTGGGTTGGCGTTTCTTACTTTTACTTTCGTGTAACGCTAATCTCTCCGATGTTTTTAAGCCAATATCAAAGAGTTGTTTTCGCGAACATAGTTCACGGTCTCTGCCAAAGAATGTCCAAGAGTCATTGTCCGAACTCCGAAGTCAATAATTTTGAAAGACAAGATCTCTATTACCTGATGTGTTTCAATAGAGGCAATAATTTGCATAAAGTTTCAGTTTGCGTTCTATTATCATTTGCAATCGCGAATAGCAATCGTTCCAAAGAAAATACGGGAGGTTCGTAACTGTTTTGAATGTCCTGAAATCAGATTAAAACTAGTAATGTTTAATCTGTTTCAAGGGAGGGATTTTATTTTATCGACTTACCTGAAAAGAACTTTGCGCCATTTCAAGCCAATATGGCGGAGCGAAATATACCGATTCCGAGACTGTGTACCCGGTGCAAATGGTTGAAGTAAAAGCACTGGGGAAAATGACGACAAACTGTCCACTCTCTTGGACGGTGCGACATAAAGGAGAGCCATTCTCAATCAACATTGAAGGCGGGACCATAGCAGTGTCTGACGGAAGCCATATTGGGTGGTCCCGGCATACGTCGGGCATGATTTTAACAGTTGCTTTTCGGAAACGATCGCTAGCGGAGTTGGGGACGCTGTACCAGATCTTATCAGCACCCGTGTGCGAATATTCGATCCAGGGTAACTCGTGAATGTCGCGGTACCAACAACCCGTCGTGAACAACATGCCCACGTGCAATGTTGGAATGGTTACCCCGGAAACGGGACCCATTGAGCGCAAAACACTACCCGGATTGTTGGTCAATACCTTCAAATTCCACGGATGCCTAAGCCATAGGACAATTTCATCAAATACCCCCGTTCTCAAACTTTGACTTCATCTGGGACTTACTTTGAAAAGGGGCTATTACGATTGGTAGGAAAACCACTCCCATACACGCTACTGTCGATGTTTCCAGCGTGAACTACGACGTGATTGCTTCGTTCGGTTACCAGTTTCCAATAGTCTTTCTGTGGAATTAATGACGGTAAGGTCTCTAACTGATAATATGATCAGGGTATTTGAGACCAACCTCAACTTCTTCCGCTTGAGGTTCGTTTCTGTACCACATGTTCATGGTATTACGCGCAACGCGGTAGAAAGCGCTGAGGGAAACGGACCTTCCCTTGGTTACGCAATCGTTTACTTCATCGTCATCTTCGTCTTCATCATCGTCATCATCTTCGGAGGGCGCGTTCTGATTAGCTGAGGCTTCTTTCTTCTTTTTAAGCCATTCCTCTCTACGCGCGACCACCTCCATCTCTAATTTGTCGCGTTCTTCCTTGGGCAAAGTTGCGTACGAGACCAAGTACTTGCAATACGCGTCGTACAACTTGTTGACGCGATCTTGGGCCTAATCAAACTCTTTTAATTTTACAATAGAGCAATTTAATGTCGGAGAAAATACAATTTCCGACATTAAACAGTCTAAGTACTTAAGAGTTTGGTACTACTTACGGCTTTGGGTATATGAAGTGTATCTGCGATTTTTTGCCATTTTTTCTTCTCCATGACGCGTTTCAGACCGCCGAAGCTTTGCACCGTTTTGTACAAGCGAGATAAGTCCATTTCGATGCCGCCGATCAAAGGAGCTTGTTCCATCTTAATGGACTGAGAAGCCAAGTGCTTCCTGATGGCGGCCACGTGCTGTCGATTGGGTCCCCAACGGTAGAGCATCTTATGAATGTACTGATTATGGGCGGTGAATCGCATATCGTCGTTAACTTTACACTCTGGTTTGAAGCAAGATGGCGGAATAATGCGACAGATTCCGTATTTCTCAGCTTCTGGTCGTATTTTCTCAATAAATTCCAAAGGATCTTGAAATTCCTCAACGGTAGGCGCGTAAACTGGCGCGTCCACCAACTTAGCAGGGTCATGGGTACCGGGAAATGGTTCCACCTTTTTGGCTATGTTCTTGACGCGTTTCGAAGTTGAAGTAGAGGGTGTGTTCAAGTCACTCAACTCCTTGGATGCTTCCTTAACTCCACAATCATCATCGGACGGCTTTTTCGTGCCTTGATTTGTGCGTTGCTTAAAGTTGGGAGAAGGTCTAGATGATGTTGAAGAAGCGAGTTTCATTTTTGAAGTATTATTCGGAAATGACGTCATGGAGGTGGATATAATTTCTGGTGAGGATGAAGTAGATGAAGAAATTATTTCAACGACATCTTCGGCGTCTTTCGAGGAACTGTCGCTGGAGATGAGAATGTCTTCGCATTGAGTCGAGGCGTCCACCACAATCTTAGTCGGTGTGATATTTACATCGTGGGCCAAATGCAATGGGACTTGCGTCAAAGGATCCCTGGCAGTCAAAAGAATGGCACCGGCTGGGAAATTTTCGTCAAAAACACCTGAAAATTCGCTGGTCATCAATCCTTGTATTTCTTCGGCGCTGCCAAACATTAATTCACCGGGTAAAGTGGCCGCCGCCATTTCGTTGGAAATGTTTTCAAAACCGGAAGTGGCCCGCGTCATACTCTCGATGATGTACGACGTACAACTATTGGCTTCTTCGTTCTGGTTAGGTACCGCATTCGACTTGACGGGGCTTTTGTAGGTTGGGATGTCCTTACTAGTAGAAGCCAGGGGTAATATTGGACGCGGAAGAATAACGGAAATTGATGAATCCGATGAAAGTAGTTCCTCTTCGGATGACGAATCCGAAATGACCAAACGATTGTAATCTTTAAAGGAAAAGGATCATTTAAATCTCTTTCCTTTAAAGAACAAAACCAATATGACCTTTCAATGACTCAAGGTGATTAGAAGGTCAGATTGGTCATTTAAACCTTTACCTTTAACAGCCAACAAATCGCGTGAATTTTCAAATTTCGTTGTAGTTTTGCTCGAAGACTTTTTCTTTTTGTTTTTATCGCGACTTTTCTTGTTCGGTTTCTTTTTACTGGGTGTTGAGTTTGTCGAATCCGAATTCTTTTTGTTGGATTTCTTTCTGGAAGTTGAATTATCCAGTGACTTTCTTCGTTTAGACCAAGTACTGTCTTTGGAGTTTCGACGGGATTTAGTAGGTTTAGCTTTTGAATGTCCAGGCTTTTTGTCAAGGTCAGGCTGATTATCTTTGACAGGCGGGGCTAATTTGGCGATGGTCGATTTAACAAAAGACGAGAGAAGGAAGGAGTCGTCGCTGCTCTGATCGCTTTCCTCTTCCGTCGTCGAGTCGATGGAAATTACGTTAGGAAGTTTCTCCTTCGACATTAGATCCTCTTTGATTTGTTTAACAATTGGTTTCACTTTATCGCTCAAGGAATCGGAAATTTTCGGTTTCGTGTTAACTTTCTTGACCGGAGTTTCGACCACTTTCACTGGGCTTTTCTTCTCCACATTCTCTACAACTTTCGCGGGAGATTTCTTTGAAACACTGGAGTCGTTTTCGGGGATAGTTTCAGCTGGTTTCAATGGCTTCTTATCAGCCAATTTCGACGTCGTAGCTTCAACTGGTGACTTCTTGGGGATGGTAGAATTACCATCGGAGGTGTCGACTGGTTTAGCGGTCTTTGAAACATCCCGAGATTCACCACCACCAATTTTAACCAAACCTTTCTTAAGAAGATCGCAATTTTCCTCGACTAATTCAACTTGTTTAGCTGCGCATTTCTTGACCAAATTAGAGTTACCATCCGAAGATTTCTTACCGGGATCTTCTTCAAAATCGACGACTTTCGGGGCAGATTTCTTCGCAACATTGGTGTTATTATTATCGCTACTTGAAGACTTCTTAGCAACGATGGAACTTTTATCGGAACACGATGAAGACTTCTTAGCAACGCAATCTAAAGTAACGGAGTTCTTCTTGGGACTGTCGTTAGATTTGATGACATCTTTAACAATCACTTCTTCATCCAAGCACTCTTTCTTAATCGTGACGATCTGTTTAGTCGTGCTTAACTCCTTTTCTTTTTCAATTTCCTTTAATTTCTGACTACGCGTGCATCGTTTACTTTCTCCTATGACGATGTTGGGTGGTGGTTTGTAAGTTGGGCTCAACGGCGCTTGTCTCTTCGAGGGGGTAACCACCGGGGAGTTAGAGGAAACCTTTTCCATCTTGATACCGATTTGTGACCAATTTCCCATTCCCGATTTAGGCATAATAATTTTGGGTTTAGGTATAACGATAGTGGGTGGTGTATCAGAACCACCCTTGCAGACGCGCAACAAACGAGAATTTTCTGGTAAAGCGATATTGGACAGTTTAACAACCGGTTTTTGATTTAGAACCATTTGGTGTTTGACATTGTTAGAGATTTTTACCATTGAATTGGAACACATTTGCTTAACGTTAACGTTCTTACTGGGTGAGGTGGTTTCAAGCGATTTTGGAAAATTTTCCGGGGATTTTTCGTCAATTGTCATTTTGGGTTTAGTTTGCGAACCTTTGATGGGTATATCTTTGCAAATAGATTTGATTTCAAAGTCGCTGTCTTCGGAATCAACCTCCACGATAGGTGGTACCAACTTGGCGCGTCTGACGCGTGTAGCGCTTTCATTTTTAGTCGACACTTCTAAATAGGTCGGTGTCATTTCGCTAATTTTACGAGCCGATCTGAGCGATTTGCGTTTCTCCAGAGATTTTTTCATTTGTTCACGTTTAACGGCGTTGATTTTTGATATTTTCGAAGAAGAGTTCGGAGTGGTAGATTTGCTTTTAGAGTAATCTAATTTGACGCGATCTTTCAGATTGGTGTTCTCTTTCTCGTTGCATTTCTTTTCCAGTAATTGTTTTTTGTATTTCTCTTTTAAGGCGTTCATGGAGGAACCATTTTGGGAGGAGGAACCCTGGTTCGTTCCAAGTTTTTGGTAAATTATTAAATTATAGTACCCAATACACGCGGCGCGTTTATTGGTAAGGCGCGTTCACAAACATTTAAGAATAAGAACCATTACATCTAGTGATGGCCGATATCTTAAATTAATTACCTATGTCGATACCAATACCGATATAGAAGTTTAAATGGAACTGATACCAATTTTAACTGATTATTTAAACTATGCGAGATAGCCGATTATTTAACCCAATAATGTTGATATCGACCAATTTTTTACTAATATCAACTGATTATTAACATAAACTTGAGAAATGCTTGCCCAATTCAATACTTGCGGAATCGTAAATCGTAGAAAATCAACACAATCACAAAAAACCCTTGCAGTAAAAAATTTCACAATTTTGTTTGCCAAAAAAACTAAATCAAACAATGCGAAATTCTTCATTTCCAGTAAGAGTTTAAAAATTATTCTACACTTCTACAAACCCTTCACAACTCCTTTTAGAACCCGAGTTTTATAATAAACTTCAAAGCTGTCACTTTTACCAGTCCCCTTTACGATTATAATATCCATGGAATCGCGTGCATCCGACGGCCCCACTAACTAACAAACTAACTAACTGGGTATCAGCGCGTAACTCCGTTTGTATTACATAACCACAAAACGGAGCAAAAACGGGATGGCAACTCTGATGCCCCAAATATTTACCATCATTATTAAGGGGGCAAAATTGGGCTATAGCGAGGAGCTAATCACTACCACCTTCACAACTCCTTTTAGAACCCGAGCTTTATAAATAATAAACTTCAAAGCTGTCACTTTTACCAGTCCTCTTTACGATTATAATATCCATAGAATCGCGTGCATCCGACGGCCCCACTAACTAACTAACTGGGTATCAGCGCATAACTCCGTTGGCATTACATAACCACAAAACAGAACAAAAACGGTATGGCAACTCTGATACCCCAAATATTTATCATCATTATAAAGGGGAGAAATAAGGCTATAGTGAGAAGCTAGTCACTACCATCCAAGAATACACACACAAAAAAAAAAAAGAACGCAAAAATAGGATAATTTATTTAAAAAAAAAAAAAAACACAATGACTAATCTGTTATATAATCACTGTCAAAAACGTATCATGAAGTTTATTAAAGTTTAGTCAAAACCGCTAACTAATAAGAGATGGTTCTTTATTAAATTTCAGGTATGGAAATTGACTCTTTTTAATGAAGTAGCCATTGACTACTGCCATAATCACAACTCTCTTTATGATTAATTTAAAGTTTAAAACAATATAGAACTATTCTTAGACAGGGTTCATACAACTTTTGGAAAACAAATTTCCCTGAGATTTCCAGGTTTTTTCCCCATATATTTCCCTGAATTTTCCAGGTTTTTACCCTATATGGAGTATCCTATGGAGCAAATGTTAACGAAGGAGGGGGGGGCAAATATTACTATTACATAATCAAAGGACATCCCCGTATCTCTATTAGAACCAGAGTTATGAGCCTCCAAAGTATAGTGTAATGTTAATCCTATGGAGGATGTGTTATATTGAACATTTTGCTTAATTACTCGGCCCCTGTTTGATGCAAATTTCCCTGATTTCCCTGAATTTTATTAAAAATTCTAAATTTCCCTGAGGTTTTTGTCAACTATTTATTTCCCTGATTTTTCCAGGTTTTCCAGGTTTGTATGAACCCTGATTCTAGATAACTGAACTTACAAAAAGGCTATATGCCCCAAAATTTTGGGCCTAAATAGAAATAGCCCAAACTTAAGTGGGTGAAATAAATAAAAATATTGACTTACCCTGTTTTTCAGTTCAGGATCGGCAGACTTAGAAGCTAGAGTATCCATATTTAAAGCAGCGTCACAACTAATTCTCTTTGAAGGGAATGATCCACCGCTTTCATCTAAGGATGACTTCCGTTTCCTCTCATTGACATTGTTCTTATCCAAATTGTCTTGCAGGTTTAACTTTTGTTTGACCGCACTTAATTTGGCACTAGCTTGACGATGAAATGAAGTCATGTCTGTTGTTGATTTAAAATTGAACTTGGGGGCTCCTCCTCCTCCTCCTCCTCCTCCTCCTAACTCCCCGTCTCTTGTCAAGCCATCAACACTGTCTTTAACGGGTGTAGTTTCTTCAGGGAAATTGTCAGGTTCGGAGAAATAACTTTTTTCCGAGCAACTGTCATCTCTTGACCAATTATTGAAAAAATCCAAGGAAGGTGGCAAGATTGGGGTCCCTAATTTAATATTGAACATAATTTGGTTACTTAAGTATTATATTAATTAGTGTAATATATTGAGTTTATTAATTTAATAAATAAATAAATAAAGAAAGAAAAATTAAATTGGTCATTTTTAGGAAAAATAGGAAATTTTTTCCGGAATTATAGGATTTTATAGGAGAGAAAAAATCACGTGTTTTTATAGGAAAATATAGGACTAGAAATGCTCATATATAATATAATTTTGGGGTTTTAAACTATGTAGAAAAATCTCAAAAAAGAACAAAAAAAAACTAATTGGATTTTACTTTGAAAACTCAGAAGAACTTAATTTAATTAAAATATAATATAATATATATAGAAAATCCTAAGCGAGCCTTTGAAGCAATTTTGGTGTCTATTCAAATGTGATCTCGATCTCAATAAAAAAAAAGCGAAATTTTGATAAATTTGATGCTAAACTATACGAAAACTTTGACTAAGTCAAAAATATAGGATATTATAGGACTTTTCATGAAATTATAGGATAATATAGGACTGCTTCAAAAATATATGAATTTATAGGACTTTTGATGAAATTATAGGATAATATAGGACTGGTTCAAAAATATATGAATTTATAGGACTTTTGATGAAATTATAGGATAATATAGGACTGCTTCAAAAATATAGGATATTATAGGACCTTTCAGGAAATTATAGGATAATATAGGACTGGTTCAAAAATATAGGATATTATAGGACTTTTCATGAAATTATAGGATAATATAGGACTGCTTCAAAAATATAGGATATTATAGGACTTTTCATGAAATTATAGGATAATATAGGACTGGTTCAAAAATATAGCATATTATAGGACCTTTCATGAAATTATAGGCAATAATATAGGACTGGTTCAAAAACATAGGATATTATAGGACCTTTCATGAAATTATAGGATAATATAGGACTGGTTCAAAAATATAGGATATTATAGGACCTTTCATGAAATTATAGGCAATAATATAGGACTGGTTCAAAAACATAGGATATTATAGGACCTTTCATGAAATTATAGGATAATATAGGACTGCTTCAAAAATATAGGATATTATAGGACCTTTCATGAAATTATAGGCAATAATATAGGACTGGTTCAAAAACATAGGATATTATAGGACCTTTCATGAAATTATAGGATAATATAGGACTGGTTCAAAAATATAGGATATTATAGGACCTTTCATGAAATTATAGGATAATATAGGACTGGTTCAAAAATATAGGATATTATAGGACCTTTCATGAAATTATAGGCAATAATATAGGACTGGTTCAAAAACATAGGATATTATAGGACCTTTCATGAAATTATAGGATAATATAGGACTGCTTCAAAAATATGGGATATTATAGGAATTATAGGACCGGTGGGCTCCCTGTAAGTATGAAATAACATTCATAATTTTTATTCTTACCTCTTAAACACAGAAAAGTGAGAAAATCTTCAGTTTTTGGTCTTCTGCACGGAAAAACATCGACAGCCGTTATATTGGACGAGGAACACATTTTGAGAGGAGTTGGTATTGGACTATTAGGAGTTGAACCCTGGGCAAATTTCCGTTGAGCATGAACTTTGGCTCTGTTTTATAAATTATCATTAATTATTTAATTATGTTTCCCATTAAAAGTTCACTCAGAAAGAATAAATACATACTTTTTATGATTGGTTTCCGCTGTTGAATCACTTTGTTTTGTCTTTTTGTGTCCCTTTATGTTTGGTGATTGGGGATCTTCCCCCATTTCAGGGCTTCTCCCTTTTTTAGATGTTTCATTTAAGGAAGCGTAGAGAGCCTTTTTCAATTCTTTCTCCTCTCTCCATAAAAGACCGTAGTTTGTGTAATCCTAATCAATTAATTAATTAATTAAAAAATGTGTTAAAAATCAATTTTTTAGATATAAAGTGAATATAAACTCACAATAGCTTTTTGATGAACGTTTCTCTTGGGTCTTTGAGAAGGTGACGTCGCTACGGTGACAGGAAGGGCCTCAACATCCGCAGTCTCATTAGATTCCTCCTCTATCATCCTTACAATAGCGGAACTTTGATTCTATAAGACCAAATTTATGGAAAGGGTCTGTTTCAAGTTCAAAAAACAGTGAGGAGGACAATTTTTCCTTCTTTTTTTCGAATAAACTATCAAATTAACTACAGTTAATCACAAATAAAGCTCGAATGTTAAGAAAAGCATGATTTAAGTGCACTGAGAATTTTAAACAGAAAGAGAAACAAAATAGAAAACAATAGATTTGACCAAGGCCTAAGAATCAAATTGTCAAAAAATAGGAACTTTCTCTTGAAAACGCAATACATTTTAATTAAATTAGTTTTAATTATACAAATATGGAACGTACCTTATATGAAATAAGTTGTTCCCGAATATCTTTACGTAATTTTATAAGAATATTTCAATACTTTTGAGCCGGGAAAAAGCAAAACACATTTAACTTTACAGTCGCCATTCCTAATCCAACCCAGCAGTGTTGTCTGCTTGTTTTTCTGCAACTGTCAAAAAGTAAACAAACTTTAACTTACACATTTTAAAGTTAACTATTCTTCAACTAACAAACAACACATTATTTACGCTCAATTTTAATCGTAGTAAAGTTGAGATATAAATTTTAATGTATTTATCGTCCCATTTACTACGTGAACTCTCCAAATCTGGGCTTAAGAAAGCAAAAGCTTTTCACCTCGGGCCTTGGGAGAGTAATGTCTTGGAGGAAATAGGTAAGATGGAGTAGAAATGTTATTTCACCATGTGCCTCAATTAAAGTCTCCCATAATAACACCTTTGCCGGTAGCGCAATTTAATAATACTATCCTACCAAAACGCCCAAGGATGCTGGGAGAATACGTTAACGTAGATGGGGGGATTGGGGTACAGAGGCTACGTTATAGCTCTGGTTATAGATATTGCGAAACTACTCCATCTCGTCTCTTTCCTCCAAGATTGCTATTTGCTAGCAGAGTGGCCTTTCATTCGCTAGGATATAAGACCCATTTAACTATTTCACGCGCTGGTGGCGCCATCCCGGTGCAACCATGGGAACTAAAAGAAAAGGCGTTTCTTATCTAGGTTTCGAGATGGCGACACCATCGCGTGTTTAACTTTGTGCCTGTCGTCCGTCCTCATGTTTTCAAAAGTGTCCCAACGCAAACGCCACTCTAGTGTAGCAACCTGCTACCATGGAGGAATATTACAGGAGATTCTTTAATGTAATTATTTCTAATTCTCAAAAGAAACAAAATATTTTTATATAATTTTTTTTTATTTTTTCATAAATGATTCTCCCATATTTTTCTATGTACAAAAAACACAATAAATCCAAACATTTTACATTGGGTGAGTGAGCTATCATAGGAACAATAATAGAAAGATTCCAAAATGAAAATGAAAATACCCATATTAAGCCGCGGTAATTATAGAATAATTAAGTTAATTACAAACGACAATTATAACAATTACTCCTAAAAATCGGAATAATATAAGAGCGCGATTACCAACCGAGGAGAAAGACTGGGAAATTAATCTTATATAATAAAGAGAAATTAAAAATTAATTAATATAAAAACCCGTTAAAATTCTACGCGCTTAATTAATGGACTCGTGACCAGAACCATAAAAAAGAGCAAATAATTAGTTGCCTAATTAAACCGGAAATACTCGATTTCTAGTGTTTAAGCTGCCCTAAAGGACGACCAGACAATTATACTTAATTAAGATTAATTTAAAATTAATTTTCCAGAGTCCCCGTAATAATACTGACATTGAACGAAGCTAGCCTCAGTCTAGGATTAGGGGGATATGACCCGCGTAATGGCGGTAGGGACCGGGGGGAAGGGATGGGGTAACCTATATGGGAAAGAGGAAATCTATGGGGATAACTAATAACCTTAACATTACATTTACACCATGGGATTATGGGTATATTAAAATGAAATTACGCGCAGAGTGTTGGCGAAATGATGCTCTGAGCAATATATCGCGAAACACCCTGCATTTTTCGTTGATTTCTATTTCCAAAAATTCGTTGTTCCGTGTTGAGAAAGCGGTTAAGTTGTAAACCATTTTTGAAAAGACCCTGGAAGACCAGAGGTCATTTTCAATGCACCCTTTGCGAGTTGGCGTTTAACCTCTGGTGGGAGCACCTCGGTTGGCAGCCAATAAGGGAGCGGCCCTTTGCAAATCTCCATCGTCATGGAAGAAGGCGTTCTCGACTCCGAGTTTGCCGTTCAAGTAGAAAAAGTCAGGGGCGTTCTGGCAAGGGATGGATTCCTCGGGATAGGCGCAAGTAAAGGTCAACTGGTTGAAGATGGTTTGATTGCCGCAGAAGAAGCTGTAATGTTGAATTTCGGAGGTTCCATCAGCGTGGTTGGCGGTGTTACAGATATGGAAGATTTGGCAGTTGTTATCTACGTCGGCGTAGTATCCGTCTTGACGACATTGGAAGGTGGTACGAACGGGGCCCAAAAGGAATTGGGAACCATCGGGCAAATCGTACGCTTGACGCTTTTGCTGTTTAACAATGAGACCGGACAATTTTACTATTCTATTCTATTCTATTCAATATGGTTCGTGGTCTTCAAGTACTTACCCTGTTGTTAGGTTTAGCGTAAACGGCAACGACGGCCAAGAAAGTTAAAGCGACAAGTACCTTCATTGTAATTTAATTTAACCTGAAAATATCCATCGAGAAAAGGTTAAGAATCATCAAATCAAAGATTTCCTCCATTTCGCAAACGAAGAAATTCTTTTCTTTGAAATTATACCGCCTTAACAACTTGTAAAGCGCGTAAAAGCTATTCACTAACTCTTCGGATGGTCAACTTGAGTCAAGTGACTCTCGGTTAAAACTATTCACTAACTGCTCGGATGGTCAACTCGAGTCTACTCTAGTAACTCTTGAAAATACTAAGTACTTGTTGAAGTATTTCCGATTTTCGTAACTGGAACTCAATGGGTTTAATCCATCCAGTTGGGATTTCAAGTAACACTCGCGTCCAATAATGAAAGGTATAATCCGTAATCCAAGATTGGAAAAGAAAGTCTCTTATTTGCGGTCACCGTATTCTTTCTTACCTTGGGGTTAGACGTTGATGGTCTGTTAGGGTGCTGGTGGTCTTAAGTGAGAACCGTTTCTGATTTCCTACCAGCAAAACTTTCCCTTTTTATAGTCAGAAAGTGGCTAGACCATAACTACATCAAACTCATCCCTGACTCGTCCCAACAACTTTTCAATTCTTCTTAGTACAACACGCCCGAAGAAGACGACTTCAACAGGTAAGGTTCCGTTTAATCCCGCCCCCCTTTTTCCCCCTCGGGTTCTTCAATTCCCCTTCCGTCAGGTGGCAGAGTTCCGTTACCGTTAGAAAGTTGAAAACTTGAAACCCCGTTAGGTTCCTTCGTTTTTTTCCGCCCAGAATTACAGTATTTTAACTTTAGGCATGCTCTAAGGTCGTAGAAAGGTAACGAAACAAAACCGCCTTAGAAGGAAATTAAACTTGGAAGTTAAATGATACGTTTCAAGTCATAGTTTAAAACCGTAGAATGAAAACAATTCTGGTGAACAGACGTTGATACCCTGTTTTTCTTTTAAATTGTCTCTTGTACAAGATTATGATAAAGGTGACAAAGGGAATATTATTTGGAGTCGCTATGGTAGGAGCTTTTATCATATCAGATTGTTGAATGCAGAAGTGTACTTGCGAACTTACTAAAGCACCCATCAATATCTCAGGACTTCTATAATTCCTGTTATGGCTACATTTATGACCCCGACTTGACCCTTATCAAACGATAGAAATGTATTTAATAAAAGTCGTCTTATAACTTCGCAGTGTAATATACTTTTGATGAAACTAAAAGTTATATTTAAAATATTCGAGTTGAATGGTTTAATAAAGTCCAAGCTTGTTTGGTTTGGTTTTTACGTAAAATCCAGATTTGAGGATGATCTCTTACGAAAACTGGTAAATGTATGTCAAATAATTTTGGCCCATCTTCAAAAGGGTGTTTCATTCCAAGCTATTCAAAGAGATACTGACTGCAAATTTCTTCTTCTTTCTTTAATTATATTGGCTTGATTTATATTTCCAGTTTTCAAATAAGAATAATTATTATTTCGAAATTCGATACAAATTAGGCCATAGAAACCTTTCACTCCCCTATTTCCGGAGCGGAGACCTATCGACCCAGTTCACCCATTTTTAACAGGCAATTTGACCCCCAGAGGTCAACTTATCCATTTCGCGACAAAAATTTTTACAACTGCGAAAATTAAGTTTGTAATATTAAATCTAATTGAGATTGTACGCATTTTTTTTTGAAAGATTTAATGAGATTATAATAGCTTGAATCGTGGGAAATATTTAAAGAAATTAAGTTAATTAATTCCTTAAGGTTATTTCATCATTTTCTTAATAAAAATTAATGTATGATTATGAAGCATCAAAAGGTCTTTACTGGTATTGCTATCAACTGTTGGGAAATTACCTAAGCAATATGAAATTCCGTGAATTTTAATAGTACAATTTTAAAATTAATGCTCTCTGAATTATTATTTAAATGGGATATCATCCATCATTCGGATGAAACTAGTTGATACTCAAATCAAACAAGAAAAAAAAATCCCCCGAAAATGTGGCCCTAATTTCCATTGAGCGAGCTTTATTGTTATTTAAAGATTATAAACTTTAAACTGGATTCTTTTCAAATTTGAAATAAATCTTTCCCTATTAGTTATAGCTTGTAATACTTTTAAAAATAAAACGATATCAACCATCTTCTATTATTAAAGTTAATTGGTCTTATTATTTAACGAAACTTAATGAGCCTATTTATTTATAATTTCCCCCAATTTAAGCAAGTGGGTTTGGTCCTTTATTTTAATGTTATTTCTTCAAAAAATTAAGATGAAAAATTTCCGGGAATTGCTAAGACACCAAAAACCACAATAAATAAAAATTTTAAATCATCAAATAAATTTTTATTTCGAATTTCTTAACTCTTTGATTTCAAAGAAACCCGATGGATAATTGTTTTTAATAAATCACGAAATCCGTAATTGCATTTAATTAATTATAAATGATTTTTTATTAATTGTTTAGTCATAAGACCTTGGCTTAAAAATTCATTAATTTATGAACCAATGGACTTGGGCCGTTTCTTTGGGTGAAATAGAAAGTGTGACAAATTTTGAATTATAACTCGAAAATCGCAATAAGTTGACCCTTTGATGGAGTCGTGAGAAAGGACTCCCTTTTTTTTAAAAAAAACCACTATAATTACGCGTGGAATTCAAATCAGTTCTACAACATCAATTCATTTCGGCCAGACGACTGTGAATTTTTAATTCTTCGCATGAATATATTAAGAATTTGTCTGGAATTCTGGATTTTCTTTCTAGAATATTCTATACTTTTTACAAAGAAGGCGTGGCGTGACAAAGGGTCATTCGTGTCTCGAAGATGACCTCTTTTATACCACGTGATCTCTGGCTTTCCATAACTTGAAACCTTCCTTACACCGTTTCAAAAATTTTAATTTTGAAAGCGTATCATCTTCGATGCACGAATTCTGATTTGAGGCTTTTTTCTTTCTTTTTTGGAGGAAATAGGCTTAGCATAAAAATATATATTAGAATTAGGCTTAGCAGTACTTCTATACGGGGATTAAACTAAATTAATATGAACTTAATCACTGAATTAATTGCCTTAAATTAAATTTCAAACACGGCCGTCATCAAAGAGTTAGTTAAAGGATAAGTGAAAGAAGCGCGGTTAAGCTGGATTAGTTTTTAGAAATGTGTCTCGAAAGGGAGGGGAAAGGTCAACCTGGAGGTCAATCGTCTTTATGGCAAGCTTCCTACAATTTAATTCGGTTGGCTAATTACATGTAGAAATACACGGAAGATCGTGACTAAAAGGATAACCTCGATACGAACTTCTTCAACCCTGGAGCTAAACACACACCGGCATTTTAAAAGAATCATAACACATCCCAAACTGAATTCAAAGTTTCTTATAGTGTCAACAATTTCGTTCTTCGTTTGACACCGAAATTAAAGTTTCCGGATTGGCAATTATTTACAGGAGTAAACCTACGCTCTGAAATAGTTAGGCTTAGCACAAAAATCAGGTTAAAGTCGTAAAATGTCTCGGAGGGAATGTTTTATCTTCACTTTTACTTTTCCACGAGATAAAAAAAAATGTCTCGTGCAGGGGGCCCCTTTTCTATATATGTAAACATTCTTAGTAGGGATTAAATTATGGCTTCCTTACTGAGGAATAATACTCCATTTTAAGGGTGCAATCTCAATAAAGTACTGCATGTTACATCGAACTTTCTCAGGGCCACCCGCTGTTGGATTTATTCGCTTGATTCATAAAAAAAAGGTGATTTTGATCAAGCCCAACCGGATGTAAACATAGGTCCTAGAAGATCTTCCTACGAAAATACCTACCGTAGAATTTATCAACTTTAACCTGTTCAAAATTTGGTTGGTTAATTCGAAAGACTCGAAAAGATATTAAAGAAATATAATGCGTTGTTCATAGGATATGTTCCATAAGTTTGTCATCACTGCTTACGGATTACTCCTTTGTCTGTCATTATTTTACACGTTCTTTCGAATGAACAAAGAAAAAGTCTATCTCTTTAAAGGGAATATCACCTTTAAAGATCTTTCAAAGTACTTCCCTTATCTAACCAGTTGTAGCCCCTGCCTTTCTTCCCTAATTGGGACCAAAACCAGTTGAGTATCAAAATTGCAGCTTGTGGTATACGGTTTAAAAATAAATCTAAGAGTTCTTCCCACACATCCGATTATAGGATTGTAGCGATTACGGAATTGGGTAGACTGACGGATGGCTCTTTAAGAAACCGCATTCTTAAAACGGAAGCGAAGAAGCCATTGCCTTAACGGTGGTCCTTTTTAATATGAGCCCCATTATATTCAAGATCGTGATGCAATGATATATTTCACGATTGCAATTTACGGCAGTTAAACTACCATGATTTTAGTTACCGGACTAGATTTATCTAAAGCTTGCTTTTCACTAGCGCGTCTAAATACTAGGTGCCAGGCAATGCAACCATCAAAATTGTAAACGTGAACAACGATTTTTGCAAGTCGAAGCGCGTGAAGAGCGGTTTTTGCAAGTCGCAGCACGTGAAGAGGGATTTTTGCAAGTCGTAGCACGTGAAAAGCAATTTTTGCAAGTCGTAGCACGTGAAAAGCAACTTTTGCAAGTCACAGCACGTGAACAAACGATTTTTGGAAGTCGTTGGCGCTCTTTTTTGCACTTGGTCCTTTGCACGATCTCACGTGCGCTAGTGAAAATTAAGCTTAAGATGCAAAGGAAAGAGACGGGTAGGATGGCTGATTATTGACCAACTTTATAACCATGTAATAAAACCGTGAGGGTATATAAGAAAAATCGGAACGGGCTACCCATTAATCTTAGGTTAAAAATTTAGAAGATACCTTGCCGTCAAATAAAAAGAATAAAAACCAGAATGTCGACCCTTTTGACTCATGGAGAAATTAATCTCGGATATCCTTCTCTACCTTACCCCCGACCTATAATGGAGCCCGAGGGACAAACCACTCCGGCCATTAACAATATAGACAACTTTGGACAAAATTCTTTTAAAATTATGGTAAAGTGAGGAGCCCCTCGTAAGAGGTTCAGGATCTTCCAGGCCATCAATGAGAAATCAAAAATTTTGGGAGACGTTGAGAAATATGCCATCTTCATAATATGAACAAGGGTTACCATTTAGTTATTCACCATAAAAGGCTTGGCAAGCCATTTATTATATATTTATATTTCGTCATTGCCTTTTTTGCAGTACTGAAAAACTTTCCTTCCTTGCCTTGACTAATATTGAAGGTAAAACGCTCACACAGTCTTAATATGGTCAAGCGTAAGGTTTCCCACAGTTCGGTTCAAATCGGTTTTGGACTAAAACTGAAACTGAACTGAAAGTTTTCAGTTAGGATTTTCAAGAACTGAAACTGAACTGAAATTATCAGTTCGGTTCAGCCAAGAAGCTAAACGAAGCTAAGCTAAGCTAAACGAAGCTAAGCTAAGCTAAACGAAGCTAAACGAAGCTAAGCTAAGCTAAGCTAAACGAAGCTAAACGAACCTAAACGAAGCTAAGCTAAGCTAAGCTAAGCTAAACGAACCTAAACGAAGCTAAGCTAAGCTAAGCTAAGCTAAACGAAGCTAAACGAAGCTAAACGAAGCTAAGCTAAGCTAAACGAAGCTAAACGAAGCTAAGCTAAGCTAAGCTAAGCTAAACGAAGCTAAACGAAGCTAAGCTAAGCTAAGCTAAGCTAAACGAAGCTAAACGAAGCTAAACGAAGCTAAACGAATCTAAACGAAGCTAAACGAATCTAAACGAAGCTAATAAAGGCTAAACGAAGCTAAGCTAAGCTAAACGAAGCTAAACGAAGCTAAACGAAGCTAAGCTAAGCTAAACGAAGCTAAACGAAGCTAAGCTAAGCTAAACGAAGCTAAAAGAAGCTAAACGAAGCTAAGCTAAGCTAAGCTAAGCTAAACGAAGCTAAACGAAGCTAAGCTAAACGAAGCTAAACGAAGCTAAACGAAACTAAGCTAAGCTAAACGAAGCTAAACGAAGCTAAGCTAAGCTAAACGAAGCTAAACGAAGCTAAACGAATTTAAACGAAGCTAAACGAAGCTAAACGAAGCTAAGCTAAGCTAAACGAAGCTAAACGAAGCTAAGCTAAGCTAAACGAAGCTAAACGAAGCTAAGCTAAACGAAGCTAAACGAAGCTAAGCTAAGCTAAACGAAGCTAAACGAAGCTAAACGAAGCTAAGCTAAGCTAAGCTAAGCTAAACGAAGCTAAACAAAGCTAAGCTAAACGAAGCTAAACGAAGCTAAACGAAGCTAAACGAAGCTTAACGAAGCTAAGCTAAGCTAAGCTAAGCTAAGCTAAACGAAGCTAAACGAAGCTAAGCTGAGCTAAGCTAAACGAAGCTAAACGAAGCTAAACGAAGCTAAGCTAAACGAAGCTAAACGAAGCTAAGCTAAACGAAGCTAAACGAAGCAAAACGAAGCTAAGCTAAACGAAGCTAAACGAAGCTAAGCTAAGCTAAACGAAGCTAAACGAAGCTAAACGAAGCTAAGCTAAGCTAAGCTAAGCTAAACGAAGCTAAACGAAGCTAAGCTAAGCTAAACGAAGCTAAACGAAGCTAAGCTAAACGAAGCTAAGCTAAGCTAAACGAAGCTAAACCAAGCTAAGCTAAGCTAAACGAAGCTAAACGAAGCTTAACGAAGCTAAGCTAAGCTAAGCTAAACGAAGCTAAACGAAGCTAAACGAAGCTAAGCTAAACGAAGCTAAAAGAAGCTAAACGAAGCTAAACGAAGCTAAGCTAAGCTAAACGAAGCTAAACGAAGCTAAGCTAAGCTAAACGAAGCTAAACGAAGCTAAGCTAAGCTAAACGAAGCTAAACGAAGCTAAGCTAAACGAAGCTAAACGAAGCTAAACGAAGCTAAGCTAAACGAAGCTAAACGAAGCTAAACGAATCTAAACGAAGCTAAACGAAGCTAAACGAAGCTAAGCTAAGCTAAACGAAGCTAAACGAAGCTAAGCTAAGCTAAGCTAAGCTAAACGAAGCTAAACGAAGCTAAGCTAAGCTAAACGAAGCTAAGCTAAACGAAGCTAAACGAAGCTAAGCTAAGCTAAGCTAAGCTAAACGAAGCTAAACGAAGCTAAGCTAAGCTAAACGAAGCTAAGCGAAGCTAAGCTAAGCTAAGCTAAACGAAGGTAAACGAAGCTAAACGAAGCTAAGCTAAGCTAAGCTAAGCTAAACGAAGCTAAACGAAGCTAAACGAAGCTAAACGAATCTAAACGAAGCTAAACGAAGCTAAACGAATCTAAACGAAGCTAAACGAATCTAAACGAAGCTAAACGAAGCTAAACGAATCTAAACGAAGCTAAACGAATCTAAACGAAGCTAAACGAAGCTAAACGAAGTTAAGCTAAGCTAAACGAAGCTAAACGAAGCTAAACGAAGCTAAGCTAAGCTAAACGAATCTAAACGAAGCTAAACGAAGCTAAACGAAGCTAAGCTAAGCTAAACGAAGCTAAACGAAGCTAAGCTAAGCTAAACGAAGCTAAACGAAGCTAAGCTAAACGAAGCTAAACGAAGCTAAGCTAAGCTAAGCTAAGCTAAACGAAGCTAAACGAAGCTAAGCTAAGCTAAACGAAGCTAAACGAAGCTAAGCTAAGCTAAGCTAAACGAAGCTAAACGAAGCTAAACGAAGCTAAGCTAAGCTAAACGAAGCTAAACGAAGCTAAGCTAAGCTAAACGAAGCTAAACGAAGCTAAGCTAAGCAAAACGAAGCTAAACGAAGCTAAACGAAGCTAAGCTAAGCTAAGCTAAACGAAGCTAAACGAAGCTAAACGAAGCTAAGCTAAGCTAAACGAAGCTAAACGAAGCTAAGCTAAGCTAAACGAAGCTAAACGAAGCTAAGCTAAGCTAAACGAAGCTAAGCTAAGCTAAACGAAGCTAAACGAAGCTAAACGAAGCTAAACGAATCTAAACGAAGCTAAACGAAGCTAAGCTAAGCTAAACGAAGCTAAGCGAAGCTAAGCTAAGCGAAGCTAAACGAAGCTAAACGAAGCTAAGCTAAGCTAAACGAAGCTAAACGAAGCTAAACGAAACTAAGCTAAACGAAGCTAAGCTAAACGAAGCTAAACGAAGCTAAACGAATCTAAACGAAGCTAAACGAAGCTAAGCTAAGCTAAACGAAGCTAAGCTAAGCTAAACGAAGCTAAACGAAGCTAAGCTAAACGAAGCTAAGCTAAGCTAAACGAAGCTAAGCTAAGCTAAACGAAGCTAAACGAAGCTAAACGAAGCTAAGCTAAGCTAAACGAAGCTAAGCTAAACGAAGCTAAACGAAGCTAAGCTAAACGAAGCTAAACGAAGCTAAACGAAGCTAATCTAAACGAAGCTAATCTAAACGAAGCTAAACGAAGCTAAGCTAAACGAAGCTAAACGAAGCAAAACGAAGCTAAGCTAAACGAAGCTAAACGAAGCTAAGCTAAGCTAAACGAAGCTAAACGAAGCTAAACGAAGCTAAGCTAAGCTAAGCTAAGCTAAACGAAGCTAAACGAAGCTAAAGGAAGCTAAGCTAAGCTAAACGAAGCTAAACGAAGCTAAGCTAAGCTAAACGAAGCTAAACCAAGCTAAGCTAAGCTAAACGAAGCTAAACGAAGCTTAACGAAGCTAAGCTAAGCTAAGCTAAACGAAGCT
Source organism: Phalangium opilio (assembly GCF_054372755.1). NCBI lineage: Eukaryota > Metazoa > Arthropoda > Arachnida > Opiliones > Phalangiidae > Phalangium > Phalangium opilio. Next base: position 2,533,254 of record NW_028324189.1, read on the forward strand.
AAACGAAGCTAAGCTAAACGAAGCTAAAAGAAGCTAAACGAAGCTAAACGAAGCTAAGCTAAGCTAAACGAAGCTAAACGAAGCTAAGCTAAGCTAAACGAAGCTAAACGAAGCTAAGCTAAGCTAAACGAAGCTAAACGAAGCTAAGCTAAACGAAGCTAAGCTAAACGAAGCTAAACGAAGCTAAACGAAGCTAAACGAAGCTAAGCTAAACGAAGCTAAACGAAGCTAAACGAATCTAAACGAAGCTAAACGAAGCTAAACGAAGCTAAGCTAAGCTAAACGAAGCTAAACGAAGCTAAGCTAAGCTAAGCTAAGCTAAACGAAGCTAAACGAAGCTAAGCTAAGCTAAACGAAACTAAGCTAAGCTAAACGAAGCTAAGCTAAGCTAAACGAAGCTAAACGAAGCTAAGCTAAGCTAAGCTAAACGAAGCTAAGCTAAGCTAAACGAAGCTAAGCGAAGCTAAGCTAAGCTAAGCTAAACGAAGGTAAACGAAGCTAAACGAAGCTAAGCTAAGCTAAGCTAAGCTAAACGAAGCTAAACGAAGCTAAACGAAGCTAAACGAATCTAAACGAAGCTAAACGAATCTAAACGAAGCTAAACGAAGCTAAACGAAGTTAAGCTAAGCTAAACGAAGCTAAACGAAGCTAAACGAAGCTAAGCTAAACGAAGCTAAACGAATCTAAACGAAGCTAAACGAAGCTAAACGAAGCTAAGCTAAGCTAAACGAAGCTAAACGAAGCTAAGCTAAGCTGAACGAAGCTAAACTAAACGAAGCTAAACGAAGCTAAGCTAAGCTAAGCTAAGCTAAACGAAGCTAAACGAAGCTAAACGAAGCTAAACGAATCTAAACGAAGCTAAACGAATCTAAACGAAGCTAAACGAAGCTAAACGAAGCTAAACGAAGTTAAGCTAAGCTAAACGAAGTTAAGCTAAGCTAAACGAAGCTAAACGAAGCGAAACGAAGCTAAGCTAAACGAAGCTAAACGAAGCTAAACGAATCTAAACGAAGCTAAACGAAGCTAAGCTAAGCTAAACGAAGCTAAGCTAAGCTAAACGAAGCTAAGCTAAACGAAGCTAAACGAAGCTAAGCTAAGCTAAACGAAGCTAAACGAAGCTAAGCTAAGCTAAACGAAGCTAAACGAAGCTAAACGAAGCTAAGCTAAACGAAGCTAAACGAAGCTAAGCTAAGCTAAACGAAGCTAAACGAAGCTAAGCTAAGCTAAGCTAAGCTAAACGAAGCTAAACGAAGCTAAACGAAGCTAAACGAAGCTAAACGAATCTAAACGAAGCTAAACGAATCTAAACGAAGCTAAACGAAGCTAAACGAAGTTAAGCTAAGCTAAACGAAGCTAAACGAAGCGAAACGAAGCTAAGCTAAACGAAGCTAAACGAAGCTAAACGAATCTAAACGAAGCTAAACGAAGCTAAGCTAAGCTAAACGAAGCTAAACGAAGCTAAGCTAAGCTAAACGAAGCTAAGCTAAACGAAGCTAAACGAAGCTAAGCTAAACGAAGCTAAACGAAGCTAAACGAATCTAAACGAAGCTAAACGAAGCTAAACGAAGCTAAACGAAGCTAAACGAAGCTAAACGAAGCTAAGCTAAGCTAAACGAAGCTAAACGAAGCTAAGCTAAACGAAGCTAAACGAAGCTAAACGAAGCTAAGCTAAGCTAAACGAAGCTAAACGAAGCTAAGCTAAACGAAGCTAAGCTAAGCTAAACGAAGCTAAACGAAGCTAAGCTAAGCTAAACGAAGCTAAACGAAGCTAAACGAAGCTAAGCTAAGCTAAACGAAGCTAAACGAAGCTAAGCTAAACGAAGCTAAACGAAGCTAAGCTAAACGAAGCTAAACGATGCTAAGCTAAACGAAGCTAAACGAAGCTAAACGAAGCTAAGCTAAGCTAAGCTAAGCTAAACGAAGCTAAACGAAGCTAAGCTAAGCTAAACGAAGCTAAACGAAGCTAAGCTAAGCTAAGCTAAGCTAAGCTATACGAAGCTAAACGAAGCTAAACGAAGCTAAGCTAAACGAAGCTAAACGAAGCTAAACGAAGCTAAACGAATCTAAACGAAGCTAAACGATGCTAAACGAAGCTAAGCTAAGCTAAACGAAGCTAAACGAAGCTAAACGAAGCTAAGCTAAGCTAAACGAAGCTAAGCTAAGCTAAACGAAGCTAAACGAAGCTAAGCTAAGCTAAGCTAAACGAAGCTAAACGAAGCTAAAAGAAGCTAAACGAAGCTAAACGAAGCTAAACGAAGCTAAGCTAAGCTAAACGAAGCTAAGCTAAGCTAAACGAAGCTAAACGAAGCTAAGCTAAGCTAAGCTAAGCTAAGCTAAACGAAGCTAAGCTAAACGAAGCTAAACGAAGCTAAGCTAAACGAAGCTAAACGAAGCTAAACGAAGCTAAGCAAAGCTAAACGAAGCTAAACGAAGCTAAGCTAAGCTAAGCTAAGCTAAACGAAGCTAAACGAAGCTAAACGAAGCTAAACGAAGCTAAGCTCAGCTAAGCTAAGCTAAACGAAGCTAAACGAAGCTAAGCTAAGCTAAACGAAGCTAAACGAAGCTAAACGAATCTAAACGAAGCTAAACGAAGCTAAACGAAGCTAAGCTAAGCTAAACGAAGCTAAAGGAAGCTAAGCTAAACGAAGCTAAACGAAGCTAAACGTAGCTAAACGAAGCTAAACGAAGCTAAGCTAAGCTAAGCTAAGCTAAACGAAGCTAAACGAAGCTAAGCTAAGCTAAGCTAAGCTAAACGAAGCTAAACAAGCTAAACGAAGCTAAACGAAGCTAAGCTAAGCTAAACGAAGCTAAACGAAGCTAAACGAAGCTAAGCTAAACGAAGCTAAGCTAAACGAAGCTAAACGAAGCTAAACGAATCTAAACGAAGCTAAACGAAGCTAAACGAATCTAAACGAAGCTAAACGAAGCTAAACGAAGCTAAGCTAAGCTAATCGAAGCTAAACGAAGCTAAACGAAGCTAAGCTAAGCTAAACGAAGCTAAGCTAAGCTAAACGAATCTAAGCTAAGCTAAACGAAGCTAAGCTAAACGAAGCTAAACGAAGCTAAACGAAGCTAAGCTAAACGAAGCTAAACGAAGCTAAGTTAAGCTAAACGAAGCTAAACGAAGCTAAACGAAGCTAAACGAAGCTAAGCTAAACGAAGCTAAACGAAGCTAAGCTAAGCTAAACGAAGCTAAACGAAGCTAAACGAAGCTAAGCTAAGCTAAACGAAGCTAAACGAAGCTAAGCTAAACGAAGCTAAACGAAGCTAAGCTGAGCTAAGCTAAACGAAGCTAAACGAAGCTAAACGAAGCTAAGCTAAACGAAGCTAAGCTAAACGAAGCTAAACGAAGCAAAACGAAGATAAGCTAAACGAAGCTAAACGAAGCTAAGCTAAGCTAAACGAAGCTAAACGAAGCTAAGCTAAGCTAAGCTAAGCTAAACGAAGCTAAACGAAGCTAAGCTAAACGAAGCTAAACGAAGCTAAGCTAAGCTAAGCTAAGCTAAACGAAGCTAAACGAAGCTAAGCTAAGCTAAGCTAAACGAAGCTAATCGAAGCTAAACGAAGCTAAACGAAGCTAAGCTAAGCAAAACGAAGCTAAGCTAAGCTAAACGAAGCTAAACGAAGCTAAACGAAGCTAAACGAAGCTAAACGAAGCTAAGCTAAGCTAAACGAAGCTAAACGAAGCTAAACGAAGCTAAACGAATCTAAACGAAGCTAAACGAAGCTAAACGAATCTAAACGAAGCTAAACGAAGCTAAACGAAGCTAAGCGAAGCTAAGCTAAGCTAAACGAAGCTAAACGAAGCTAAGCTAAGCTAAACGAAGCTAAACGAAGCTAAGCTAAGCTAAACGAAGCTAAACGAAGCTAAGCTAAGCTAAACGAAGCTAAACGAAGCTAAGCTAAGCTAAACGAAGCTAAACGAAGCTAAGCTAAGCTAAGCTAAACGAAGCTAAACGAAGCTAAGCTAAACGAAGCTAAACGAAGCTAAACGAAGCTAAGCTAAGCTAAACGAAGCTAAACGAAGCTAAGCTAAACGAAGCTAAACGAAGCTAAGCTAAGCTAAACGAAGCTAAACGAAGCTAAGCTAAGCTAAACGAAGCTAAACGAAGCTAAGCTAAGCTAAACGAAGCTAAACGAAGCTAAGCTAAGCTAAACGAAGCTAAACGAAGCTAAGCTAAGCTAAACGAAGCTAAACGAAGCTAAGCTAAGCTAAGCTAAACGAAGCTAAACGAAGCTAAGCTAAACGAAGCTAAACGAAGCTAAACGAAGCTAAGCTAAGCTAAACGAAGCTAAACGAAGCTAAGCTAAACGAAGCTAAACGAAGCTAAACGAAGCTAAGCTAAGCTAAACGAAGCTAAAAGAAGCTAAGCTAAGCTAAACGAAGCTAAACGAAGCTAAGCTAAGCAAAACGAAGCTAAACGAAGCTAAACGAAGCTAAACGAAACTAAGCTAAGCTAAACGAAGCTAAACGAAGCTAAACGAAGCTTAGCTAAGCTAAACGAAGCTAGACGAAGCTAAACGAAGCTAAACGAATCTAAACGAAGCTAAACGAAGCTAAACGAAGCTAAGCTAAGCTAAGCTAAACGAAGCTAAGCTAAGCTAAGCTAAGCTAAACGAAGCTAAACGAAGCTAAGCTAAACGAAGCTAAACGAAGCTAAGCTAAGCTAAGCTAAGCTAAACGAAGCTAAACGAAGCTAAGCTAAGCTAAGCTAAACGAAGCTAATCGAAGCTAAACGAAGCTAAACGAAGCTAAGCTAAGCAAAACGAAGCTAAGCTAAGCTAAACGAAGCTAAACGAAGCTAAGCTAAGCTAAACGAAGCTAAACGAAGCTAAACGAAGCTAAACGAAGCTAAACGAAGCTAAACGAAGCTAAACGAAGCTAGACGAATCTAAACGAAGCTAAACGAAGCTAAACGAATCTAAACGAAGCTAAACGAAGCTAAACGAAGCTAAGCGAAGCTAAGCTAAGCTAAACGAAGCTAAACGAAGCTAAGATAAGCTAAACGAAGCTAAATGAAGCTAAACGAAGCTAAACGAAGCTAAGCTAAACGAAGCTAAACGAAGCTAAGCTAAGCTAAACGAAGCTAAACGAAGCTAAACGAAACTAAGCTAAACGAAGCTAAACGAAGCTAAGCTAAGCTAAGCTAAGCTAAACGAAGCTAAACGAAGCTAAGCTAAACGAAGCTAAACGAAGCTAAACGAATCTAAACGAAGCTAAACGAAGCTAAACGAAGCTAAGCTAAGCTAAACGAAGCTAAACGAAGCTAAACGAAGCTAAGGTAAACGAAGCTAAACGAAGCTAAACGAATCTAAACGAAGCTAAACGAAGCTAAGCTAAGCTAAACGAAGCTAAACAAAGCTAAACGAAGCTAAACGAAGCTAAGCTAAACGAAGCTAAACGAAGCTAAACGAAGCTAAGCTAAGCTAAACGAAGCTAAACGAAGCTAAGCTAAACGAAGCTAAACGAAGCTAAACGAAGCTAAGCTAAGCTAAGCTAAACGAAGCTAAACGAAGCTACACGAAGCTAAGCTAAGCTAAACGAAGCTAAACGAAGCTAAACGAATCTAAACGAAGCTAAACGAAGCTAAACGAATCTAAACGAAGCTAAACGAAGCTAAACGAAGCTAAGCTAAGCTAAACGAAGCTAAACGAAGCTAAGCTAAGCTAATCGAAGCTAAACGAAGCTAAGCTAAGCTAAGCGAAGCTAAACGAAGCTAAGCTAAGCTAAGCTAAGCTAAACGAAGCTAAACGAAGCTAAACGAAGCTAAGCTAAACGAAGCTAAACGAAGCTAAACGACGCTAAACGAAACTAAGCTAAGCTAAACGAAGCTAAACGAAGCTAAACGAAGCTAAACGAAGCTAAACAAAGCTAAGCTAAGCTAAACGAAGCTAAGCTAAGTTAAACGAATCTAAGCTAAGCTAAACGAAGCTAAGCTAAGCTAAACGAAGCTAAAAGAAGCTAAGCTAAGCTAAACGAAGCTAAACGAAGCTAAGCTAAGCAAAACGAAGCTAAACGAAGCTAAACGAAGCTAAACGAAACTAAGCTAAGCTAAACGAAGCTAAACGAAGCTAAACGAAGCTTAGCTAAGCTAAACGAAGCTAGACGAAGCTAAACGAAGCTAAACGAATCTAAACGAAGCTAAACGAAGCTAAACGAAGCTAAGCTAAGCTAAGCTAAACGAAGCTAAGCTAAGCTAAGCTAAGCTAAACGAAGCTAAACGAAGCTAAGCTAAACGAAGCTAAACGAAGCTAAGCTAAGCTAAGCTAAGCTAAACGAAGCTAAACGAAGCTAAGCTAAGCTAAGCTAAACGAAGCTAATCGAAGCTAAACGAAGCTAAACGAAGCTAAGCTAAGCAAAACGAAGCTAAGCTAAGCTAAACGAAGCTAAACGAAGCTAAGCTAAGCTAAACGAAGCTAAACGAAGCTAAACGAAGCTAAGCTAAGCTAAACGAAGCTAAACGAAGCTAAACGAAGCTAAACGAATCTAAACGAAGCTAAACGAAGCTAAACGAATCTAAACGAAGCTAAACGAAGCTAAACGAAGCTAAGCGAAGCTAAGCTAAGCTAAACGAAGCTAAACGAAGCTAAGATAAGCTAAACGAAGCTAAATGAAGCTAAACGAAGCTAAACGAAGCTAAGCTAAACGAAGCTAAACGAAGCTAAGCTAAGCTAAACGAAGCTAAACGAAGCTAAACGAAACTAAGCTAAACGAAGCTAAACGAAGCTAAGCTAAGCTAAGCTAAGCTAAACGAAGCTAAACGAAGCTAAGCTAAACGAAGCTAAACGAAGCTAAACGAATCTAAACGAAGCTAAACGAAGCTAAACGAAGCTAAGCTAAGCTAAACGAAGCTAAACGAAGCTAAACGAAGCTAAACGAATCTAAACGAATCTAAGCTAAGCTAAGCTAAACGAAGCTAAAAGAAGCTAAGCTAAGCTAAACGAAGCTAAACGAAGCTAAGCTAAGCAAAACGAAGCTAAACGAAGCTAAACGAAGCTAAACGAAACTAAGCTAAGCTAAACGAAGCTAAACGAAGCTAAACGAAGCTTAGCTAAGCTAAACGAAGCTAGACGAAGCTAAACGAATCTAAACGAAGCTAAACGAAGCTAAACGAAGCTAAGCTAAGCTAAGCTAAACGAAGCTAAGCTAAGCTAAGCTAAGCTAAACGAAGCTAAACGAAGCTAAGCTAAACGAAGCTAAGCTAAGCTAAGCTAAGCTAAACGAAGCTAAGCTAAGCTAAGCTAAACGAAGCTAATCGAAGCTAAACGAAGCTAAGCTAAGCAAAACGAAGCTAAGCTAAGCTAAACGAAGCTAAACGAAGCTAAGCTAAGCTAAACGAAGCTAAACGAAGCTAAACGAAGCTAAACGAAGCTAAGCTAAGCTAAACGAAGCTAAACGAAGCTAAACGAAGCTAAACGAATCTAAACGAAGCTAAACGAAGCTAAACGAATCTAAACGAAGCTAAACGAAGCTAAACGAAGCTAAGCGAAGCTAAGCTAAGCTAAACGAAGCTAAACGAAGCTAAGATAAGCTAAACGAAGCTAAATGAAGCTAAACGAAGCTAAGCTAAACGAAGCTAAACGAAGCTAAGCTAAGCTAAACGAAGCTAAACGAAGCTAAACGAAACTAAGCTAAACGAAGCTAAACGAAGCTAAACGAATCTAAACGAAGCTAAACGAAGCTAAACGAAGCTAAGCTAAGCTAAACGAAGCTAAACGAAGCTAAACGAAGCTAAGCTAAACGAAGCTAAACGAAGCTAAACGAAGCTAAACGAATCTAAACGAAGCTAAACGAAGCTAAACGAAGCTAAGCTAAGCTAAACGAAGCTAAACGAAGCTAAACGAAGCTAAGCTAAACGAAGCTAAACGAAGCTAAACGAAGCTAAACGAATCTAAACGAAGCTAAACGAAGCTAAACGAAGCTAAGCTAAGCTAAACGAAGCTAAACAAAGCTAAACGAAGCTAAACGAAGCTAAGCTAAACGAAGCTAAACGAAGCTAAACGAAGCTAAACGAAGCTAAGCTAAACGAAGCTAAACGAAGCTAAACGAAGCTAAGCTAAGCTAAGCTAAACGAAGCTAAACGAAGCTACACGAAGCTAAGCTAAGCTAAACGAAGCTAAACGAAGCTAAACGAATCTAAACGAAGCTAAACGAAGCTAAACGAAGCTAAACGAATCTAAACGAAGCTAAACGAAGCTAAACGAAGCTAAACGAAGCTAAGCTAAGCTAAACGAAGCTAAACGAAGCTAAGCTAAGCTAATCGAAGCTAAACGAAGCTAAGCTAAGCTAAGCGAAGCTAAACGAAGCTAAGCTAAGCTAAGCTAAGCTAAACGAAGCTAAACGAAGCTAAGCTAAACGAAGCTAAACGAAGCTAAACGACGCTAAACGAAACTAAGCTAAGCTAAACGAAGCTAAACGAAGCTAAACGAAGCTAAACGAAGCTAAACGAAGCTAAGCTAAGCTAAACGAAGCTAAACGAAGCTAAGCTAAGCTGAACGAAGCTAAACTAAACGAAGCTAAACGAAGCTAAGCTAAGCTAAGCTAAGCTAAACGAAGCTAAACGAAGCTAAACGAAGCTAAACGAATCTAAACGAAGCTAAACGAATCTAAACGAAGCTAAACGAAGCTAAACGAAGCTAAACGAAGTTAAGCTAAGCTAAACGAAGTTAAGCTAAGCTAAACGAAGCTAAACGAATCTAAACGAATCTAAGCTAAGCTAAGCTAAACGAAGCTAAAAGAAGCTAAGCTAAGCTAAACGAAGCTAAACGAAGCTAAGCTAAGCAAAACGAAGCTAAACGAAGCTAAACGAAGCTAAACGAAACTAAGCTAAGCTAAACGAAGCTAAACGAAGCTAAACGAAGCTTAGCTAAGCTAAACGAAGCTAGACGAAGCTAAACGAATCTAAACGAAGCTAAACGAAGCTAAACGAAGCTAAGCTAAGCTAAGCTAAACGAAGCTAAGCTAAGCTAAGCTAAGCTAAACGAAGCTAAACGAAGCTAAGCTAAACGAAGCTAAGCTAAGCTAAGCTAAGCTAAACGAAGCTAAGCTAAGCTAAGCTAAACGAAGCTAATCGAAGCTAAACGAAGCTAAGCTAAGCAAAACGAAGCTAAGCTAAGCTAAACGAAGCTAAACGAAGCTAAGCTAAGCTAAACGAAGCTAAACGAAGCTAAACGAAGCTAAACGAAGCTAAGCTAAGCTAAACGAAGCTAAACGAAGCTAAACGAAGCTAAACGAATCTAAACGAAGCTAAACGAAGCTAAACGAATCTAAACGAAGCTAAACGAAGCTAAACGAAGCTAAGCGAAGCTAAGCTAAGCTAAACGAAGCTAAACGAAGCTAAGATAAGCTAAACGAAGCTAAATGAAGCTAAACGAAGCTAAGCTAAACGAAGCTAAACGAAGCTAAGCTAAGCTAAACGAAGCTAAACGAAGCTAAACGAAACTAAGCTAAACGAAGCTAAACGAAGCTAAACGAATCTAAACGAAGCTAAACGAAGCTAAACGAAGCTAAGCTAAGCTAAACGAAGCTAAACGAAGCTAAACGAAGCTAAGCTAAACGAAGCTAAACGAAGCTAAACGAAGCTAAACGAATCTAAACGAAGCTAAACGAAGCTAAACGAAGCTAAGCTAAGCTAAACGAAGCTAAACGAAGCTAAACGAAGCTAAGCTAAACGAAGCTAAACGAAGCTAAACGAAGCTAAACGAATCTAAACGAAGCTAAACGAAGCTAAACGAAGCTAAGCTAAGCTAAACGAAGCTAAACAAAGCTAAACGAAGCTAAACGAAGCTAAGCTAAACGAAGCTAAACGAAGCTAAACGAAGCTAAACGAAGCTAAGCTAAACGAAGCTAAACGAAGCTAAACGAAGCTAAGCTAAGCTAAGCTAAACGAAGCTAAACGAAGCTACACGAAGCTAAGCTAAGCTAAACGAAGCTAAACGAAGCTAAACGAATCTAAACGAAGCTAAACGAAGCTAAACGAAGCTAAACGAATCTAAACGAAGCTAAACGAAGCTAAACGAAGCTAAACGAAGCTAAGCTAAGCTAAACGAAGCTAAACGAAGCTAAGCTAAGCTAATCGAAGCTAAACGAAGCTAAGCTAAGCTAAGCGAAGCTAAACGAAGCTAAGCTAAGCTAAGCTAAGCTAAACGAAGCTAAACGAAGCTAAGCTAAACGAAGCTAAACGAAGCTAAACGACGCTAAACGAAACTAAGCTAAGCTAAACGAAGCTAAACGAAGCTAAACGAAGCTAAACGAAGCTAAACGAAGCTAAGCTAAGCTAAACGAAGCTAAGCTAAGTTAAACGAATCTAAGCTAAGCTAAACGAAGCTAAGCTAAGCTAAGCTAAGCTAAACGAAGCTAAACGAAGCTAAGCTAAACGAAGCTAAGCTAAACGAAGCTAAGCTAAGCTAAGCTAAGCTAAACGAAGCTAAAAGAAGCTAAGCTAAGCTAAGCTAAGCTAAACGAAGCTAAACGAAGCTAAACGAAGCTAAGCTAAGCAAAACGAAGCTAAACGAAGCTAAACGAAACTAAGCTAAGCTAAACGAAGCTAAACGAAGCTTAGCTAAGCTAAACGAAGCTAAACGAAGCTAGACGAAGCTAAACGAAGCTAAACGAAGCTAAACGAATCTAAACGAAGCTAATCGAAGCTAAACGAAGCTAAGCTAAGCTAAACGAAGCTAAACGAAGCTAAGCTAAGCTAAGCTAAGCTAAATGAAGCTAAACGAAGCTAAACGAAGCTAAGCTAAGCTAAACGAAGCTAATCGAAGCTAAACGAAGCTAAACGAAGCTAAGCTAAGCTAAACGAAGCTAAGCTAAGCTAAGCTAAACGAAGCTAAACGAAGCCAAGCTAAGCTAAACGAAGCTAAACGAAGCTAAACGAAGCTAAGCTAAGCTAAACGAAGCTAAACGAAGCTAAACGAAGCTAAACGAATCTAAACGAAGCTAAACGAAGCTAAACGAAACTAAGCGAAGCTAAGCTAAGCTAAACGAAGCTAAACGAAGCTAAGCTAAACGAAGCTAAACGAAGCTAAGCTAAACGAAGCTAAACGAAGCTAAGCTAAGCTAAACGAAGCTAAACGAAGCTAAACGAAACTAAGCTAAACGAAGCTAAACGAAGCTAAACGAAGCTAAACGAAGCTAAGCTAAGCTAAGCTAAGCTAAACGAAGCTAAACGAAGCTAAACGAAGCTAAACGAAGCTAATCGAAGCTAAACGAATCTAAACGAAGCTAAACGAAGCTAAACGAAGCTAAGCTAAGCTAAACGAAGCTAAACGAAGCTAAGCTAAGCTAAACGAAGCTAAACGAAGCTAAGCTAAGCTAAGCTAAACGAAGCTAAACGAAGCTAAGCTAAACGAAGCTAAACGAAGCTAAGCTAAGCTAAACGAAGCTAAACGAAGCTAAGCTAAGCTAAACGAAGCTAAACGAAGCTAAACGAAGCTAATCGAATCTAAACGAAGCTAAACGAAGCTAAGCTAAGCTAAACGAAGCTAAGCTAAGCTAAACGAAGCTAAACGAAGCTAAGCGAAGCTAAGCTAAGCTAAACGAAGCTAAACGAAGCTAAGCTAAACGAAGCTAAACGAAGCTAAGCTAAGCTAAACGAAGCTAAACGAAGCTAAGCTAATCGAAGCTAAACGAAGCTAAACGAAGCTAATCGAAGCTAAGCTAAACGAAGCTAAACGAAGCTAAACGAAGCTAAGCTAAGCTAAACGAAGCTAAACGAAGCTAAACGAAGCTAAGCTATGCTAAACGAAGCTAAACGAAGCAAAACGAAGCTAAACGAAGCTAAACGAAGCTAAACGAATCTAATCGAAGCTAAACGAAGCTAAGCTAAGCTAAACGAAGCTAAACGAAGCTAAGCTAATCGAAGCTAAACGAAGCTAAACGAAGCTAATCGAAGCTAAGCTAAACGAAGCTAAACGAAGCTAAGCTAAGCTAAACGAAGCTAAACGAAGCTAAACGAAGTTAAGCTATGCTAAACGAAGCTAAACGAAGCAAAACGAAGCTAAACGAAGCTAAACGAAGCTAAACGAATCTAATCGAAGCTAAACGAAGCTAAACGAAGCTAAACGAAGCTAAACGAAGCCAGTTTTCTATTGTTCTACTAATGTTTGCGGGAACGTATTGATATCGTTTCTCGCGATAGATCGAAAGAGTACTTATATCTCTTCAGTTCAGTTTAAGAAATAAACCGAACCGAACTGAAAACTGATCAGTTTGGAGATGTGCAAACTGAAACAATCAAATCAGTTTAGTCCCTAAACTGAAACCGAAAATAACTGAACTGAACCGAAAACTGAACTGTTTGAACTGAACTGTGGGAAACCTTAGTCAAGCGTGTCCCTTTCCTTTAAATTTGTAATCGAAATAATATTTGAAAAAATTCGATTAAACTTATTTGAAACATTTTTATATTTTAAAGGAATTTTGCGATCGAGGAATTGATTGATGCGCTAAAATTTTCTCCCCGGGGTCAAAAGGTCAGCGACGGAAAAACCAGGAGGCCCCTCGAGACTTCGTTCTAACTACTATAGAAGCAGATCATTAGAAATTAACAGGGTTGCCAGAGATTTTTAATTTTCCAAGATTAAATAATTTTTCCAGACCAATTTAATTTATACTTTAAATTGCATATGCAAACGATAGAGTGTTGCCGGTTTAAAAATGACTTGCAGGGGGTCTTTGTTAGTACAATTAAATTACAAATCTACAGAGTGTTTTTGATTAGTCTGTCATAAATAAGGGGGATATTCATTGGGAAATCGATTTATTCATGCATTATTATATATTTTTGAAATCTTCGGTATTTTTTAATAGGAAAATTAGCGACCTTCATGACAATTTTAAAATCCCTCGACACTCAGTTTCAAAATCTCCATTTCTTCATATATTCATGGTAAGATGCAATTAATTCTCCTGCCGTTAAAAATAAATAATTTTAATGCCGTAATATCTAATACCGGATTGACCGCTTATAAAAATGATGTTTCTAGATGTATCTAGAATAAACGCCCAATCATATTTATAAAAACATTTTAAAAACCACAAAGATGTCGCGGAGAGTGAGACGACTTGCCAAAAATTCGTCCTACGCACCAAAACCTTCTAAAGAAATAAAAGATACGCTCCCAAATTATAGGATTGCATACCAATGGGTGGATCAACTCACTTTTCAAATTTAATATAGTTACCCAAAGTCTAAATTTAAAAAAAGAAGAAAAAGAAATTCAGAATGTAAAACTAAACGGTGTCATCTTCATTTCTATTTAAAATTCAGATGGCGTATCGTTTTTCTCAAATTAAATGTTGTAGCCCGCACTTTCCCTGTCGGTTATTAAAATTCACTTTAATGAAATTTAGACGAGGCCGAAACAATTAGGGACATTTTAACTTCATTTAATGGTCGTTATTAAACACCTTTAAAGCATATTAACATAATATTAAATCCTGAAAATAGTTTGAAGCTCATGTATTGAAGAATATTATATATTTATATTTGAAGGAACTTAAAAGTTACAGTGGAAAGATTAGGCCTATTCGATTCATAATGTTTCATAGAAGTTACATAAGTTCATAAGATATGTTCCGTCCATAAGTATGGTACTTTCTATGCTTCGTAATGCAAGAGACTTACAGCTCGAGGAGGACATACAGTCTCGTTGTAAAATCGGGGCCACGAGTTGAAATAATTTCTTCCATACGGGGTAAAGTTGAACAACTCAACCGGTTTCAATTTAATACCGGTAATATATATTTAATTTATTATTAATTTCGCCCCTTATTCGAGCCTCTGAAATAACGGAAATTAATTGCTAATTAAACCACCGTTATCCAAATGAAAAAATATTAAAAAATATTGTGCAGTTTTTGAGCGGCTTTGATGGCACCAAATCACACAAATACTATATTAAAATTTTGACCTGACCCCTAGTACTAAGAATCATAAGTTTATAAGATATGTTTATAAGATAAGTATGACACTTCCTATACTTCGCAATGCTAGTGACTTACAGCTCGAGATAACTAGTTCGAGAACGACAAGCGAGAATTCAAGTCCTACACTCGGTGGTTAATTTTGCAGGACTTCCATCTAGGTCCTATTTAGTCTGAACTTACTAAGCCTTTAACAGCGTCTCACCAGGCGTCGCTTTACCTCGAATCTATGACCTACGTCACTCACTTCATGACAAGCTCCAGTTTCTAAGTTACCAGTGACAAACTTATGGTAGGAACATATCTTATGAACTTATGATGATAAGTATAACAATTTAAAACCTCAAATTGTCAGTTAAGATTGAGAGGTACTCAGTTTAGGCCTAAATTAATGTTTTATTATTATTATTTTTTTAATATGAAAAATGAGTAGCACGAAAAATGTTTCTACACGTTTTCAAGAGCGGTTTTAGGGTAAATTTCATAAACACTGTTAGGAACCAATCCGGTTCTAATTCATCTGTTTAGTAGGATAACTGGGGGTTTAATATTTTGACGGTAAAACCCTTGGGTTATTAAGTGTTTTGATGGGATAATTTCGATTGGGCTATTATTTGGAAGATGATAAAAGCTTTCTTTATCTGACAACGAGACCAGGGGATCTTTCACATAACTGATGGAGATGGAGGTGAAACCTTTTAGGGGGGAAATTGGTGTCAAGGATAGCGCCTAAATCAAGTTGATGTCTAATAAAGGGAGAGGGGGGTATGAGAGTGAAGAAGATTCTTTGACAAGTGGCCAACCCATCTCATGCCACGATTAATTTAATGTATCCCCGAAAAACAAAAGGTCGCTTTTTTATCCTCCAGTGTCGGGGGCGGATGTAATATATTCTACAAGGGTGGTCCTAATAAGTTTGGACACCTTTATATACCACGAATTTTAAATTCTAACTCAAAAGGAATTTTGAGTAGCGTTCCTCTTGGGAAACGTCAAACACTAAGACAATTAGGCCTAAACAAATAGGAGTTTTGCTTAAATGTGTGGGTAATTTTAAGTATTCTAAGCCTAAAATTGAAAATTCATCAAATTAGGCCTAACAGAGATGAATTTGTTTAATTTTTCGCAACACTTCACGTGGATAATTTTAAATGCCAAACCTAAATTTTAACAGTTTCAAATTGACCATTTCTGTAATTAAATGTAGAGAAACTAACGGACAGGGGCTAAGAGGCAACGCCATATGGGGTCACTGGGTCAGAGTTCACTAAAAGAGGGAACCAAACCAACTCGCACTGCTTCTAACGGTGCTTCTCTTCACCCACGTCAATAATGGAAGGTCTATTAGGCCTAAACTGAAAGTGGGCGGCTTCCACACCAGAACATCCATTTCAAGACGTTCCACGCGATAATCTTTGACCTCAAGGACTTTGTCTCTTTTCTTCTTAAGGTTTAAAAGGAAAATGTTTAAAGTTAGGAAAACCACGATGTTAGTATTGTAAAACAAGTGGAAAAAAATGACTGCGTGAGAACCAGTATCTTCATTTAACCATTTATCAACTTGGGATTATATTAAGTGTTTTTCTTTACAGTTATTTTCTCGTATAATAATAATAAGAAGGCGCTTGGGTTAAAATACGTTCTTTATCTAGCTACAAATTCATTTGTAAAAATGTGGTTTAACCGGACTCTGAAAGAATGGCCTGTCTTTAATCTTCTAGTTAACTTGAAAAGGGTGAAAATTAACATTCTGTCAACATTGAACTTTATTAACACGAAGTTATAGTTAGAAATTACTTCATTAGAAATTACAAGATTAAAACGTGTTTAAAGGGTTCATACACTTCTGCATGGAGAATTTGAATATAATAAACACAGTGCTGAGACTATTTGTTTTGCTGCAGTGAAAAATAACTTAACAAGGGAGAGATGACCAGTTTGCGATAAACAAATTAACACATTGTCTTTTATAACACTCCATTCTTTCAACAAAATTTAATGATGTTAATTTGTTTAATTCTTCTTTTCCAGTTAAAATTAAACCCGCTTAGATTAAATCAAAACTACAAGAGGATATAGCGGGAAAAATCGGCTAACGCTATAACCAAAGAGAGTATAAAGAGGGGGAGTAGAAGGCTTTGCAAAATATAAAAGAGTTTACTCGATGTATAGGCCCAAATTCACGGTATTTCTTTCAAAAAGAGGAAAGTTTTCTTTATCAGATCCCTTTGAAAACTAAATATTCAAAGCTCTAAATTGCCAGATTTAAAAAACAATGTTTCAAATTAAAATAAATAAATAAAAAATTCATCTTAAATATAATTACCCTAATAATTAAGATATTTTTAATTGTTGCAAGTATGAATCATTCCCACAATATTTGGGAAACACTGGAATTAATCAATCTGAGGAGTGGGATAATTTATAAGAAACGAGTTTAATTAAAAGTCGAAAATTTTCTCACTTAATTTCATCTCATTTCAAGGTTTAATTAAGGAATATTAGCGACAAGAGTGACTTCCATCATCTCGAGAAAAAAAAGTATCCAAATGGGACAAGGACAAATTCCAACATCCAAGCGAGGAACGTCTTGAAAATTATTTTTATTGCTTCAAAAGATGAGGCTCTTACCATGGACATTATAAAAATTTAGTAAAAGGGGACGGGAAAACACTGGGGCAGCAATCCCTTCGTCGACACAAAAATACAGCCATGGTGTTTCTGATAAGTCTGCATGCATAAATTAAGGGGGATGGTCTTTGAGATATCAAATTTGAGTCCAAAATGTAACTTCTATCTCCATGTTTGTTCTTTGCCGGTCCTCTTTCGTTATACGGTCCTCGTCGCTGTTACCAACCAAAAATTTGACACTTTTCAAGGAAGAAATGATTCTTTTCAAGTTTAGTTAATGATCTTCCATCCTTAAGGTTCTAAAAACTTTAAACGATCCTCGTCTCAGAAATTTCACAAAGAAACACTATTGTTTGCTCGATCATGGACTCGCTTGCTTTTGCAATGCCGTACTGACCCCCTTTAGAAACGTATATACATTTTTTCTAAGGCTTAAAAACAACCCTTTTCATTCCGTAAATAAATGAATAAATAAATAAATAAATAAACAACCGCGCCTTAACGAATCAATTATGGCGTTGCAAAATATTTTTTCACATTTGCTTTTCAAAGCCGGGATAAGGAAAACAAATGCTTCAATCACTATTTTATTTCTAAAAAAGTTCTAAAAATATTTTACGACTATGGCCATTTCGACTTAGTTTAACCCGTTTCGTTTGTTTGTTAAAATCGTTTGAGGGGCAGTTCATTTGTGGCGGATTACGATGTCTCATAAACAAAGAATTAAAATTATTAAACTGTAAAACATTTTCTAATGATGAGTTTGGCAGCGGCCGTTTTGTTTCAGGCTTAGGTTAGGTTACCCTGCATAAATAATGTTGAGAGATACGCTTTTAATTAAAAATGTCAATTATGAAATCTTATACTGGTTTTAATATTGTAACGTAATATCTTTAAAATCCTTGGGTTATTTCGTAACTAAGTTCTTTACAATGAAAGTCCCTTATACTCTTAAAATGCGTGCACTTGTAATTAAACTCAAAGAATTTTTTTCTGTGCAAAGAAGTCTTTCTAAGAAATGGTTTTAAATAAGTTTTTAAGAGAGCACTTAACACTCCATTCAAATTCGAGGATCGAGTATCAACACTTTATTATTACGAAACATAGTTTAAAATTACTGTCAAATGACCTTTCAATTAAAAATGAAACGAAAGGTCACAACTAGAATATTTTCATGCCTAATCTCACGATGTTAAATTTCACTTGGGTTCATATTGATTCGAGACTTTCTCTGGACGGACGTAGAGGTCAAGAGGTCAATAGTAATTAAAATTTTGGCACCTAATTAAATTGGACTCGGTGGTGTGAGGTTAAAGTTCAGATTTATCAAACTAATATTGGTTTGTGTTTAAGACTTTGGTGGCGCGCGGACGCGTTTTCGTTTTTATCCCGCGCGTAATTTGATTTTCAAACTCCGGAATTTTAAGGCCAAGGCTTAGGTTTTTTTTTTTTTTTGTTTTTTAATTTAATTTAACATTATGGATGATCCGCCGTCATCTTCAACAAGATATGAGGAAGCCGTTATGGTGGTTTCGCGCTCTCCCGTGTTCCGCGGCAATTTTTTGGTGAATTGTGATATTAACTCTCAACAAACTGACTTATTACCACGGTCGCTCTCATTACCATCGGTCCACACTGAACCGTTACTAATTGGTGAGAATGTCTCCTTAATTCAGCAAGAAATTAACAAAATTAACGAAGCTGCGCCTAAGCCTTGTCTTGCGGCCACACCCTCAGTCGCGTCGCTCACATGCCTCCGGGCTGTCTCTACCGATGTGACTTTACTCCCTGACCAAATCATTCTTCAATCTCTGTCACTACCAAATCTATCATGTGATACATCAGTGCCAAACTTGACTTGTGATACATCAGTGCAAAACTCATCTTGTGATATTTTCGATATACCAGTTCAAACTTGCAACATCCCAGTGCAAACTTTAAATAACGAATCCCAAAATGTCAGTATTATTACTACCCCGTCCAATGCATCTTGTGATACGACAACCCAGAGTGTATCAAATGATTCTCAAACTATCAGTACCATTGTTACCCGCTCCACTATTTCTTGTGGGAACTCCGCCCTGGCCGATACAATTATCTCTAGTCAAGATTGCACCAACGCTGTGCCAAAGAAGAAACGGGGCCGTCCTAAGTCAACTTTTCCAGCCAAGGTCCGTACCCGAGCCTCAGTTACCAAGGTTACTCGTACATCCAAACCCAAATCGAAAATACCTAGTTGTCCTATTTGCAACCAACATGTTGAAGACTCTGACTGCTCCTTTCAATGTGAAATCTGCTTGGGCTGGTGTCATATTTCGTGTGTGAACATCTCTGATGCCCAGTATGAATTCCACATCAATAACCCCTGCGATCTTATGGTATTTTTCTGCCCCAGCTGTGTCACCTACGGCCCTACTGTTCTCCAATCAATATCATCCTTGTCGCAGGAACTCTCCTCCACCAAACTGCAGCTCGCTGCTCTTACTACCAAATCACCTAATGAACTTGATGGACAGCTACCTCCCACTCAAGTACCCAGCCCATCTTCACATGATTCAAATGATTTTCAAGAATTCAAGTCTACCATTTTAAAGGATATTTCTGCCCTCCGGCAAACCAACCAGACTACTCTTTCTGAGTTACACTTACTGCAGACTAGTTCCTCTGCTGGATTAAAATCTCTTACTGATGAAATCAAGGCGCTTCAAAGCTTTCATTCCATCATTGCCACACAGATTGAGTCCCAACATGACGAACTTCTACAATTCAAAACAAAGCTCGCTCACTCTTCCCCTCCTCCACTCGTTGAGGAAGTTGCCTCCCAACCAAGGCAATCATCAATGAGCCCCCGGGGTCTAATAAGCAACCCTTCACACCACATTGACAACACTAAGCAACATTCTTCCGCCTCAAGTCATCCTCACCAACAAAACAATCAGCTTAAACAACATCTACCCCACCAGCATCTCCACAATCTACCTCGGCAAAATCAACAATATCTACCTCACCAGCACCAGCAACATCTACCTAACCGACAACCACCAAATCTACCCCTCCAAAATCAACAAAACCCTCCCCACCAATATCAACAAAATCTACCTCACCAACATCAACAAAATCTACCTCACCAACATCAACAAAATCTACCTCACCAACATCAACAAAATCTACCTCACCAACATCAACAAAATCTACCTCACCAACATCAACAAAATCTACTTACTCAACACCAACAAAATCTACCTCACCACCACCAACAAAATCTACCTCACCACCACCAACAAAATCTACCTCACCACCACCAACAAAATCTACTTACTCAACACCAGCAAAACCAACCTCACCGATACCAACAAAATCAACCTTACCAGCATCCCCAGCTTCAACAAAATCTACCTCACCAACACCAACAAAATCTACCTCACCAACATCAACAAAATCTACCTCACCAACATCAACAAAATCTACCTCACCAACATCAACAAAATCTACCTCACCAACATCAACAAAATCTACCTCACCAACATCAACAAAATCTACCTCACCAACATCAACAAAATCTACTTACTCAACACCAACAAAACCTACCTCACCACCACCAACAAAATCTACTTACTCAACACCAGCAAAACCAACCTCACCGATACCAACAAAATCAACCTTACCAGCATCCCCAGCTTCACCTAAATCTACCCCATCAGCGTCAACTAACTTTACCGCACCAGTACCACCAAAATCTACCCCCCATGCAACACATTCTTAACTACCGTCAACAATCCCCCACTCTTCAACAGCAGCCGCTACTATCCCCTGCGCCCCACCAACAGGATCACATTCAAAATCACGCCGAATCATACCCTAATACTACCAACCTTCGCCGTAAGCTTAACGCCCTCATTCATCATGTTCCAGATACTAATAACTTTCAAGATGACCTCAACTTCGTCTCCCCTCTTCTCCGTGACCTTGGGTTCACCTCAGAGCAGTGCGAATACATCACACTCAAGCGCATTGGCCCTCCCCAGGCAGGCCGCTCGCGTCCTCTATGTATTGCGTTTGAGTCAGTCAGTGATCGGCAATTCTTCATCCAGGGCTTGAATAACATGCGTCGTCAAAAGACGTTCGTTTACTCGGTTTCACCGGACCGTACCTCATCACAACGTGATGCTCACCGTCTTTTGCTTGCGGAGCTCCGTGAGCGCCGTTCAAAGGGTGAGACGGGCCTGGCTATCAGACAGGGCAGGATTGCTCCATCATCAGCCACAATATCTCAGCAAGTTTCGCCCCAATTCCATCATCGCCACGCATCACCGGTGCTTTTGACTCATCCCAACAACATCCCGCTAGCTGCTGCCTCCGCCAACTCTCAACCTACCCTGCCGCAACTTTACTCTACCCAAAAAAACTAAATCCTACACCGCCTCCCCCTTCATCTCTCGTAATAATCACATTTAATGCCCAACACCTCTATGGCAAACGTATGGAGTTTATCACACTCTCTTCTGCCTGGAACGCCGACATTATCTGCATTACGGAATCCTGGGCCACCCCCCTTTTAAATGATGCGGTTTTCAATCTCCCCGGTTATTCGTTGATACGTCGAGATCGTCCTGGTCGACCGGGAGGCGGTGTCCTCATATACATCCGTCAAAACATTATTTACCATGATCTGCCTCTACCCACTCAATATTCTGAAGCGATATGGGTCGAACTTAAACCCCCTACCTCTTGCTCTTGGTTGACACTCGGTTGCGTTTATCGCCCACCGAATACTACACAAACCGCCTCCACAACACTCTTCCAAGATATAAAATTCATCTCTGACCGTCGCAGCGAACTTATCGTCACCGGGGACTTCAACCTCCCAGCAATATGTTGGACTACTGTCACTCCCAAGTTAGGGTCATCCCCTCCCCACACTGAATTCATCGATCTTCTACACTCTGCAGCTCTACGTCAACACATAACTTTCCCCACTCGCTTTGGCCAATGCAATTCGTTGTCCCGCAATATACTTGACTTATTCTTAACCAAGGCCAATGTGTGTCCGATCCTTACGTCACTCCCCCCGGTTGGTGGCAGTGACCATGTAACAATCCGTGCGGAGTACCCCTTAGCTAGTGTTGCCCCTCCAGCCATAAAATTTATTCGCGACTACGACTTCAGTCGTGGTGACTACAAACAGCTTAACCTACTACTCGCTACCAAAGACTGGTCCCCTCTTGCTGCTCTCCCTATCGAAGACGCATGGACCTTCTTCAAAGACTACCTATTTGCCTGTGTCTCTACGACGGTTCCCCTGTACAACCACTCGGCCCGCCGTCACCCAGGTCCTTGGATCTCGCGTTCAGCTAAGCGTGCCGTTCGGAAAAAAGAACGGTTATGGAAAAAACTTCGCCATGCCATCTGTACTGGTAACCATGCCGCCCATGACCGATTACAGCCCATCTACAAACTTCAAGTCCGCCAGGTCAAATCTCTTTTACGGAGAGCTAGTGCTGACTTTCAAGCGCGAAAACTTTCAGTAGTCAAAACCAACCCTCGCGCTTTCTACCGCTTCATAAATCGTCAGATTCGCACACTGCCGACGCGCCTCAACATACGTCTCCCCAATGGTGAACTGACCGACTCCGATGTGGCAATGGCGAACAGTTTGAATTTAACGCTATCCACAAACTTTAATTCGCAACCTCCTGATCTAACAGACTTACCCGATAATGTCACAACTCAGATGCCAGACTTCCTTCCAAATTTAATTGACCTGAAGCATATCCTAAATCACCTTGACATTAAGAGTGCCTCAGGCCCTGACGGTATTCCCAACCGCCTCCTCAGAAATTGCGCCGCTTCACTTGCCGCGCCCCTTCTCACCCTCTTTTCTGCCTCCCTAACCAGCGGAACCATACCCTCAGAATGGCGTGTTGCGTCTGTCACTCCGATATATAAAGGCAAGGGTAGTAGAAGTGACGCAGCAAACTATCGCCCAATTAGTTTAACATCCACGGTATGTAAGGTCCTTGAGAAATGCATTCGCGCCCCTTTAATGCAGTTTGTTAGCCCCCTACTTAGTACTTTTCAACATGGCTTTCTCAGTGGGCGCTCTGTGGAGTCAAATCTTCTTTCTGCCTTTTCTACTTGGTTAAACGCGTTCGACGAGGGTCACCAGGTAGATGTCATTTACCTTGACATTGCGAAGGCGTTTGACTCGGTTCCCCATCAGCGCCTTTTGGCTAAGTTACAATCTCTAGGCATATCGAACAATATCCACCGGTGGGTCAAATCCTACCTCCTTCATCGAACCCAAGCGGTACGCGTTGGTGAATCGTTAAGTGACCTCCTACCTGTGCCCAGTGGCGTTCCCCAGGGCAGCGTCCTCGGTCCCTTATTATTCCTCATTTATATTAATGATCTACCATCCCATCTCACTTCCCCATTATGTCTGTTCGCTGACGATCTCAAAATTTTCCGTGTTATCAAATCGCATGCTGATGTTCGGAGTTTACAATCAGACCTTCACAAACTAGAAGCTTGGTCGGTGCGCAATGGCCTCCAATTTAACAGTCAAAAATCCTTGCTCCTTACAGTTCAAAATTCTCAATTAGACCTAGCCTTACCCACCCCTTACTATCTTGGAGGTTCTAACATCGGACGTGTTAATGAGTGTCGAGATTTGGGGGTTCGTGTCTCCCATAACCTGAAATTCCACACTCATGTTAAGCAAGCATGCAGTCGTGCTAACGGTCTCCTTGCAACAGTTAAGGCCAATTTCCCAAACCTCTCTCCCCAGCTTCTCACACGTATCTATCACTGCTATGTGCGGCCATTATTGGAGTTTGGAAGCCAATTATGGAACCCCTCTTTCCAAAGAGATATTGCCCTCCTTGATAGTGTCCAAGGTCGCGCTTCCAAGCTCTGTGCGTCCCTGCGTCATCTTCCTCGCGTTGCCAGATTATCTGCTTTGGGATGGACCCCCCTTTCGCTGCGGCGTACCTATCTAGACCTCGTCAGTCTCTATAGAGTTCTTAGTAAATCAAACCAGCGTTATTTCACCTCGGTTCCCCACTTCCATCAAACGCGCGGCAATAGTCGAAAGCTATTCCTTCCCCCTTCTCACAAAGGACCCCTGAGACACTCTTTCTTCCGTCGAACCATCCCTATTTGGAATTCCCTCCCGAATGACCTCGTCTCCCAGTCATCAATACTCCAATTTAAAACTGGAGTTAAAAAATTTTTAGGCATTTGAATTCTCACATTATCTAACTTATACTTATATTTGGAGCTGTAAGGCTATACAAGCCCTAGCTCGTCAACCTCGTTGGAGCAAAAAAAAAAAAAAAAAAAAACGAGGCCAAGGTTACGTTAATTCCAATATCGTATAGTGAGGGAGTATCATCCGCCTTTAAAAGAAGTTCTAGAATTTTTAACGGTTAACTGAAACGTTAGTGGGCCTCTGAACTTAATTTGACTACCGTTAAATGATACGTTTTGAAAATACACCCAAAATACTTCTAAAATAATCATAAAACACCCAGAATAACGAACGAATACTTTTCATGTTTCCAAGAAAGTTTGAATAACATTGAATACACCTAAATATCGTTTGATCAACTTTTTCAATCGATTTATATTGATAAAATAACATCAAAGTCATTAAAAAAACTTACGAAAAACCTTTCCGTTAACTTTATATAACGCGAGTGACCAATTAACGACCGAGGCCCGTTTTTTCAAACAGTCTACCTTTGCATGTTTGTAAAATTTTCTAAATAAAATTAACGGAAAGGTCTTAATGATTTTGATGTTACTTCATCAATATAAAAGGATAAAAAAATGTTTCTCAGATTATTTCATTCTCCCTTTGAAGCCTAGTGCCTCGGCACAAACATATCAACGGGTTAGGCCTAATTAATAAGATTATTTTGAAGGCTGTCCCACCCAAAAACCTATGATATGGTCACATGGTACCTTTGCAAGGTCGTATACGCATGGATGAAGGATGCGCGTGAAAAACATTCGACGCTCTACAGGATGTGCAACTCCCTATACTAAAAAGTAGACAAGTCGATACTAGCGCCGCCTGGCTACCAGCGCTGGAAACCCTCGCGGGAAAAATAAAAAATACTGGACACGAGAAAAAAACACGCGCTACTGTCGTTTTTTTCCTTAGCGTCGTCTGCTAGAAGCAAAACAGTGGATTTTTTTCTTATGTCCAGTATTTTTTATTTTTCCCGCGAGGGTTTCCAGCGCTGGTAGCCAGGCGGCGCTAGTATCGACTTGTCTACTTTTTAGTATAGGGAGTTGCACATCCTGTAGAGCGTCGAATGTTTTTCACGCGCATCCTTCATCCATGGTATACGTCTATAAGCCTCTTCGTGAGGGTTACCTACCTCTTTTTTTACATCTAAGATGCTTATATAACCCTTCTCCACCCCGTCTAAAGAGACCGTTCAACTCTTTGGCTGATCATTAACATATTTTGGTCAAAAAAATTCCACCGGGACATGATTTTCCAAGAAATCGTCTTACAAAGAGAAAATGTTGAGTATCAAACTTAACGACCTAAATTTCTTACTTTATTTTCGGGTCAGACTAGAGATGCGCTCTTTAAAAGTTGCTCATCCCCTAGCTGGCCTCATCTAACCTTTCAACTTTCACGTACACCTTCAACTAAGCCTAAAATATTTCAAAGGGGCCCAAATATCACGTGAAAGTTGCGTGATGACAAAAAAATCAGTGACAAACTTGACATTCCATGAAGTAATTGAGATCATTGCTACGATTTTAAATAAGAAGGGAAAATATGAAATGTTTACGATGTTTTTCAAAACGATTTTAGGAAACGGATTGCGTCGGAGCAACAAACGGGTTTTCAAATTTGAATATTAATAAAAATATTTCAAACTTGGTAGGATTGACTTATTTATAGCTTTATACACTGACTCCCACATCCGAATATTTGAATATTTTTGATCCTGGTGGGTAATTCTAGGAATAAAATACAAGCGACACCTGGAATCATTACCACTATATTTATTTTCACTAATGAAACTATAATTGTGACGTCGTAGCTATGATGACGTCTTGATACAAGTTTGGGCCACATCGCTATGCATCAAAGATATACTAAAGTCTATAATTCCATGTGCCACCTCTATATTTTTCAGATCATTTGAATGAAATATTAAATAAAATCAAAAATAATGATAATTTTTTTAAAAAACAACTTTTAATTTCAACGTGTGTAATATACACATTAAAAACAGACAGTGAAAGAAAATATAGTTTAATCTACACAAAGAAAACAAGCTAAATTTAGTTATTGGCACATATGATAAAATCAAACAGCGATTTTCACGTTCTTGGGGCGAGATTTCGTTTTTTTAAAAGCTTATTTACATAAAAATGAACGATGATTTTTAAGTAAGCCAAAAAAAAACCTTGAAGCGAAATTTCGATTTCAAAAAATCGCCTCTTAAAATTACCCGAAGAATTTTGAGCAAAATGAATATTAATTAAGGAACGTTAATGACTCGAAAATTAATTGGCAAAAGTAATTAATAGTAGATGATGAAGGTTCGTTTGTCAGAGGTCATGGGTCATGGGTCATTCAATAATATTCCTGTTATACAGAAAATGGTCCAAAAAAATGACATTTTTCTAAGGCAAATTTTCTGTATAACAGTCGAGGGTTTGGTTAATTACTTAACCTCGGTAATTGTTAGGGGCGGTTCTTCTACCAGATGGTTGTCCAGCGGGGGCTATCCTATTGGAACCAGTACCAGCCTGTTGTTTCAAAGTTTCTCCTTGTACGACATCTTGGTCTTCCAAGAAGGCTTTGTCTTCGACGCCGATGTTGGAGTTGAGACGGTAGAAGTCTTGGGAGCTTCCGCATGGGATCGCGTCATCGGGATGATTGCAAGTAAAGGTCAATTGGGAGAAGACCGTTTGGTTGCCGCACATGAAACTGTATTGTTCCACTTGGGGTCCAGCTTCGGTTTGAGCAGTATTGCAGATATGGAAGATTTGGCAATTGTTATCAACATCAGCGTAGTATCCATCTTGCTGGCAGACAAAGTTGGTGCTATATCCACCCAATAAGAGCTCGGCTCCGTCTGGTAATTGGTACGCCTCCCGTTTCGTCTGTATCAAAGTTATTTTAAAACTTGTTTAATTCATGGTTTATGGGCTAATATTCATAGGGGAAACGCGTCTATTCACGAGACATTTACGAATTTACGAAGTCTGGTTTTTAATAAAACTAGTTAAAGATGGTTCTGAATTCTTTCCGCCGGCGCAGACATCATTTCATTTTGCCTCCAGTTTATTTGACCTATTTCGAACTTTAGGCGTGACCCCCGGGGTCCCAAAATGTCTTAGAAATTTTAATATAAACACGATTTCGAGCGGCGAGATTAACCCAAAAAATATTACGAGATACAACCGAGGAACCAGTAAACGAAAACGAGAATGGTAATAAAATTTCAATATCTTGAAATTATTCTAAAAATAATTTGTTTAAAGTTTTTGAATAATATAATAGGGAATCGGGTTTAATATAATTTTCTCTAAAATAATCTTTATCCGTATTATTTGAACTTTATATGAAGGGGTAGGGATGCAATATTTACAGATTTCGCGATAAAAAAAAAAAAAAATCGCCAAAATTTCCTTATTTTTAAAAGTGGTTTCAGATAAAAATTTGTAGATTTTGGAATCTTTGATGTTTTTCTCATTTTTATTAGTAAAAAGCGTGGGAAGTAAATTGTTAAAACTTTTTCTTACTCTTTTGTTGGGAGCGGCGTTTACGGCAAGAAGACCGGAGATTGCTTTATAAAATTAATTATATTTAACGTTTATTACCACCTAATTAAATAATTACGATTAAAATTATAAATCGAACTTACTGAGTAAAATAACAAACTTCATTCTAAATTCACAAAAATTGTGGTTGGTTAAAAATAAATAATTTTAGTTAACTGGCTTTTTAATTTTATTTAAAATTGTTAAAATTTATAAAATGAACCAATACCAATAAATTTAGTCTAATTTGGATCTAATCAGTTCATATTTGAAAACTATCTTTAATACCAAACATAAAACTATATCAAAATCGCAGTGAAAAACTGTTAAAATACAACAACCGTAATGAACAGAAAACTTAGTTAATTTTAGTCTAAATTTGACCTAATCAGTCCTTATATGAAGGGCTCACTGTTTAAAATTATAAACTCTAAGTAATAACTACGAATGGTTCATTTGATAAAGTTTAAAACTGAAAAACTTGGTTATCTACCTGAATTACAAGCGAGAAACCGAGTTGGAACTTCGGAAGCAGTAGTAGACCAACCAAGAGAGTGTGTGTAAATTTGGTCACCTCCAATTTAGCTTATATACCTTTTCAATCCGGGGGAAAGCACCCCTTACCTGAGCACGTCATGGGGGTCAGCGTCCAATCGGAAGCCTCCAAATCATCCTCCCCCCCCCCCCCATTTCTAGACGCGACTATATTTTAACTTTTTCTATATTTTCGTCTCAAAAGATTAAAAGAGTCACAAAAAAAAGAGAGAGAAAGAGAAGAAACCGAGGGGTCTAACACTTCCCAGTAATTTCCCATGCTTTACTAAAAATAGAAAAATACAAATTTATAGGACTAAAATTATCATTGTCTTTCAGTTTTCAGTTTCGTAATTAAATTTAAGGGGTTTTCCGTAAAATACTCCAATTTTAATTCGAAAACAGTGTCCCTTAGGGCATAGAACTTATCACTTTAAAAATCGAATTCTGAATAACCGTGGTGAAGTATTCGACCCCCAGACGAGTAAACCTAATGGTAAATCTATGTCAGAGGATGAACCAGAATAGAGATAGAAGATGCTACCTAACCTCGCCTTCAAATTAACACAAATTAACTATACACTAAGAAAAGGGAGATAGGAGGTACGAACAAGTTTTCCACTCGCTAACAAGTAAAACTGTCTTTCCATCTTAACCGGTTTGGGGAAGAAGAAGATTCAAACACACAAACACACACACCGGGGTTGGTCTCCCTACAGGTAAGTAAGTAAGTACTTGGCCTAAAGTCGTATCTCAAGTAAAGGGGAACGCTTGCATAGATGTAGGTAATCTCTTTCATTCCTTATAGAAAGAGAAAGTGAATTTTTCGAACGTTAAATCCTTAATCTTATCAGCTTAACTTTCTTTTTTTATAGACATCCTCTTTATAGGATGTATTTAAACGTATAGAGGAAAGGTAAAGAAAGTCAATGGACCACAAATTATAAAACTTATACTTTTATTAATCGAGATTAAACTTGATTAAAATTATCTTATACACAAATTTATTTACGCAAATCAAGATAATTTGTAATATATTTGGACTACTACAAATTCATATCCTTGTTTTAGGGGGCAATCAATGTTTGTAAAACCATATCTCCGTAGACCCAAAGATGTTCTTTAACACTTTAACACTGCGTTTGACCCAAAGTCCACGCATTAGTTAATGCTACACTTATCAGAAACACTTAAGCTGCATTTATTGGACTATAGGGTCCCCAAATGAAGGCTCTTTCAAGTTAAATACCAAGTAAAGACAACTTAAGAGTGTCAGCCAGGTAGTACAAGTAATTAGTAATTAAGGTTAAATTATTTAAACTCGAGGGACGTTACAAATCGTTAATTATAGTTTGGAAGCGTCTTATAGGTGAAACAAGTCATGAATTGGAATGTTATTTCTTTATTTGAGAGAGTGTTTTTAGTTACGAAGCACCTAGGGGGTAAATTAAAACTAATTAATAGTGAATCTTCATTGCCCGTGATCGCCTTGACACAAATACAACGTCTTAAACAGATTTTAAGCACCCCCCCTCCATTAACATATCTACGTAAACATCTTGTTAAGTACCACACGATGTCTTAAAAGCAATATCAATTAAACAAAATTTATTTTAAAAAATTACGGTATTGACTTACCAAGGCGCTAATATAGTATACTTGTAAATATGTTTATACGAGTGACATTAACGACTGTTTTCTATCACCTTGAAATTTACTCATCTTTCCCTAACTAACTAATGTGCCCTAATTTCTCCCAAATTTACATTTCACGCCCGCCCAAGCGAAACGAGAAAAAATTCCATTCCAAAAGATCATTAATACCGTAAAACTAATTAGTTATTCTCATCATCAAAAGTGTATTAGTTAGATATTTACACTGATTATTTAAATTTCGAAATTCCCTGACTTTTTGCAGGTTTTCCCTGATAAATTTTAATTATTATAATTAATAGTGTAGCTAAAAATTACTAATACCATGAACTTATAATTATAAAGTGACACAGGGTATTCCAAAAAAGGGTAGGGATGATGTACAATGGGCGATTTAGAGTCAGAAATGTTCAATGACAATGTGCCCTAATTGTCACCTTATGACCCCCTTAATTAAATCTGCATTGATTTTCAGTTTATTAATTAAATTTAATGGCTTATCCCTAAAACACTAAAATTATCATAAGTTGTAAACAGTGAAAATTAGGGCAAAATTTCATAGAACATTTTTGACTCAAAATCGACAATTATGCTTCGATCCTACCACCCTTTTTTAACACCCTGTATTTAATCACGATATAACCTCTTTAAAAAATAATAAGAAATTCCCCTACTTTTAATATTACAATTTTAAAATTCCCTAAGACCCATTTTCAAAACCAAAAATAAAATCCCTAGCTTTGCATGTTTAGCAAATAAACGCCAAAAAACATTCACAATGAAAATTAAAAGTATATAGAAAAATAAACGGGATTTATGTAATTTCACGCTCGTTATAAATATGTGTTTTTTAACAGGTTCCTTTTTTAAAAAATCGCGTCATCCGGTCCGGAATAACGGGGTGAAATACCCAATAGCCAGCCGAGAAAAAAAGGCGTCTGACCCTCGAGTGCCGGTTCGCCCCTAGTATTATTCTAGTTTGGAGGGCCCTTACTCGGAAAAGAAGCTATTGGACAACGTATCGAAATTTGGATTCTATATACTTTTATTCATCCACTAACCCATCTTTTTAATATTTTTCTATACAAATCGGGTTTAACGGGAATTATATTTTAGAGAGAGAGAAAGATATTTCGTTATACTAATACATTAGCACGATTTTCTTGAAATTTGGGGAGTAATAACGAATTGGGGCCATCTTCTCGTTTTGACAAGCGGATGCCGTCTGCTAATACCCAGCAACCAATTCTATTTAACTTTCTACCCATTTTTTTCTTTCTTCTTCTTATTTTCGTTATTAATTCTTAAGTAGTCACCCTCAGGGCCCTAAATTGATTACAATTCAACATGCTTACAACGTAATGAGAAATCCATAATATAAAGTTGTTATTTTTCTATAGTGAGTAACCTTTAAACCAAATCGAAACTCTTATTATAGTAGAGATGGGGCGATACCGATGCCATATCGGTATATGTACCGGTATTAGGCTAAACCAATATATCGATATCTGTACCGATACTTGGATAAACCGATATACCGGTATCTGTACCGATATTTGGATGAACCGATATATCGGTATCTGTACAAATATTTGTCTATACCAATATATCGTGTACCGATATTTAGCTAAACCAATATATCGGTATCTGTAGCAGTATTTAGCTAAACCGATATATTGGTATCTGTACCAATATTTAGATAAGCCGATACATCGATATCTGTAACAATATTTAGCTAAACCGATATATCGGTATCTGTACCGATATTAGGCTAAACCGATATATCGGTATCTGTACCGATATTAGGCTAAACCGATATATCGGTATCTGTACCGATATTAGGCTAAACCGATATATCGGTATCTGTACCGATATTAGGCTAAACCGATATATCGGTATCTGTACCGATATTTAGATAAACCGATATGTCGGTTACTGTACCGATATTTGGCTAAACCAATATATCGGTATCTGTACCAATATTTGATTAAACCGATTCATCGATATCGGTTTAAACTGGTATCGACCCATCTCTAGAAGTAAGACATATCAGCCTTAAATTAGTCTTTAGTCTTTAATCTAACTTAATTAGCAGAAGTGTATAAATGTGTAGAAGTGGTAGTACGCTTGTAAAGCTAATTACTGCGCATGTGTTATAAATATTTCCTTGTCAGGTAAAATGAAGTTGGGAGAGCATATTGTTTTACTTCAAATACTGATCTTTCAAATCAGGTTTAGTCAGAATTTGTACAATCAAGAAGGGTGATTTCGTTTAAGCCCCGAGGTTAAAGATGAGAGCGAGGAGAAAATTTTTGGGTAAAAAATACTTCGTGATTAGAATCTAATCAAGTTCCATCATTTTCATTATATTCTCTCCTGGACCAGTTTCATAATAATTTACCAAAACTTTTATGATTAACTGTACAAGATGACTCGGGTTTTCCATCTTTAATATTTTTTCTTCTATGTCAAAACGGCATTTTACAAGGTTGTTTAGTAATATATATTTGAAACTAGTTAGTAAAGTTTTAACCAGATTAATAACCACATGTTATAAAATAATACAGGGTGTCTGGTATAAATGTTCTTTGGGAAATAAATTTTTTGAAACGAAAATGTAACTTCTACCATAACACTTTGTTTACCACAAGGGACACTGTTTTCGAGTTATGATTTGATGAGTGTTTTAGGGATGACCCCTTAATTAAATTAGAAATAATTGTCTTAATTAGTTTCTTAATTAAATTTAAGGGGTCATATGTAAATTACTCCTTGAATCTTAAGTTGAAAACAGTGTTTATTAGGGCAAACAAAATGGAGATAGAAGTTATATAATTTTCGACTCAAAATTCGTTTCCCAATTAAGAACATACCCCTTAATTTATGCTTACAGACTTATCAGAAACACCCTGTACCTGAAAATTTCCACTTTGGAAATATTTCAAAAATATGTTGGCAAAGTTCAAATAATTTTGTTAAAGTTGTGACCATGAAAATTTTAAAAGGCTTATTAATAAGTAACAAAAATAAAAAAATGAGTTCATAAAAAATTTACATTTTTGGACTGTTATGGTTAGTTAGTTAGTTCGAAGCCCCTTAAACGATTACACCGTCAAAAGTATAACTAACCACCCATAAAATACTTTGCACTAATAATGCTAGAGTCATTTGTAACCCTTGTAAATTGTAAAATGTCAGACGGGAAAGGCACTGGAGATGTTATTTTTCGAAAGAAAATTATTTGTAGGTGAATTATTCGGTCTAAGAAATAGATAAATTACACTTAAATCCCGCTGAGACGTCGAGTGAATGTAATTTAGGGGTAAATGTCTACGATAGCGTCTTCAGTATAAGCGAAAGGGTTGAAGGCAGTTGACCGATATCGAAGAAAACGGGGGTCAAACGAGAAGCCAAGGACCACCCGAAGAACCAATTCAAATTTTGGTTATAAATGAACAAGCAAAAATGGTTTGTTTAACAAGAAAACTAAGCCTAATTACATTTAAAATACTTTTGCGTGGAGTCATTTTTAAAATTAACTCTCCCTATATCAACATGTTAATTTCTATGCTGGTTTTGTGGGCGGAGCTTGAGTACTCCGTCACGTATCATAATAATGACGTCTTTCTAACTGCGATTTTATTGGTTAATAGCAACGCGAGTTCCTATGCGCTACAAGACAGATACATAATTATTAGTTTTGATATTTCCACAAAATTCGCTTAGATACTTTGAGAATACGGCTTCACAATTATTCCTGGCAACTATAGGTATTCCAAGCTACACACTTATAAAAATTGAAGTATTTGAAATTTCAAATCATTTAATTTTCGAAAAAAAATAACTCTGCTAGGGTAAAATATCGCATTAAACCAGCCTAGAATCATCCATTAAGTGTTTTATAATCATTCTTTCTTTTTTCTTTGAAAGTTGTATTAACACAAATATGAACCGCTAAGCCTAACGTTCGGTTCTCCTGCCTTATAGCCAATGGCGTATTAAAACGTTTATCAATTTATTTTTCTTTTCAAAAAAAAAAGCAGACCACGAACCAGTATTAGAAGGGGTATTATATCAGAAGACGCGCAAAAGGCGATAGATATTCAATTAGATGGGCCATAGAAGGGTGAATAAATTAATTTGGGGTTAATATCCCGTGTAAATGGTTTCAATACAGATACACTTGGCACTGAGTACCAAGCTAAGATGCGTGTAATCATTTTCTATAGGGATAGAACGTGGCAAGAACTGCAAACTGTAAAGTGAGTGATTAGGCATTAATACAAAAATAAATCGAAAGTGAAAGGATTCTAAATTTTATAACCTTGATTTCATCCTGAATGTCAATGCACTTTTTCGGGTATTTTTTTTTAAAAAGATATCTAACTTCAAAGCTTGATATTCTCAGAAATAAATAAACCCGAAGTTAGGAAATGATCGAAACTATGGGAAATTATAAGAAAATGATCGAATTTATAGGGGACTATAGGAAATGCTCGAAATTAAATAGGAAAGTATAGGTAAATATAAGAAAATTATCGAAGTTATATAGGAAAGTATAGGTAAATATAAGAAAATTATCGAAATTATATAGGAAAGTATAGGTAAATATAAGAAAATTATCGAAATTATAGGAAAATGATAAACTTATAGCACAAGTTCATAAGATATGTTCCATAAGTTTTTAACTGGTTACTGAGAGCTTGTCATGAAGTGACGTAAGTGAAACGTCATAGATTATCGTAAAGCGACGAATGGTGAGGCGCTGTCAAGGCTTAGTACAGACTAAATAGGAAGATGGACTGCAATATTAAATTCTCGCTTGTCGTTCTCGAATCGATCTAGCTCGAGCTGTAAGTCTCTAGCATTAATAACGAAGTATAGGTAGTGTCATACTTATGGAACATATCTTATAAACTTATGCTTATTGGCAGACATCTGAAATACAGGAAAAATGGTAAAGCAGAGGAAAACTATATCTATACGTACAACTTCGGCTTAAATGACTTTGTTCCTTTACGGGGTTGTTACCGCCGGGTTTTCGAAGCAGCTAGTCAGTGGTTAGAGTTTAAATATTAGATAATAAATATCAACGCATGACCGGGTTGGGGCCCCCAGTATCCCGAATTTTGATAGAAGACTAATAAAAAATGGGATGGGTTACGTGTGTGAAACTAAAAACCAAAAACTCGTTGGATATCAGTCTAAACTGACTTTAATCAGCTTTCTGTCAATGAAACTTTGTGGATTAAATACCTAGAAAATTACACCCAAGTTCAATAAACTAATAACTAACAGCTAAAGGTGCCCCCCGATGAGAAAATCTAATTTGATCGGGTTATCAACCGTACAATCCTAACACCTACGATTTCAAATGAAAATATTGCTATACCGATTTAAGCCTAATGTGGAATTCGTTGGCAAAAATCAAACTTCAGGATCAAGAAAAGATTCGCATGTATCTTCGTGTCGTGTTAAGCCAATTTGTTAGCAAAAAAGAGATCAGCAAAAAATTATCATAAACACGTATATAGATACGCCTTGAGATGGGTTTATAAACTAGTTTTGAATCGCCTGTAAAATATCGTTCAAGTTGAAGGTAAAGGAATAATCTAGATTAAAGCGGAGATTAGTGACAAGAAAGCTCTAGTATTTAGACGCTGTCTGCTACATAAATTACACACCCATAAGAGGAGAAGGGGTAAATTCAATCCTTTCACTTTCTGTAAGAGACACGTGACTCAACAGAGCCGCGTCAAATTCCTTCACGCTTTCGGGGAAAATTTTAAAATTAACTATGTTGTTCTAATTATCTTATGGCAGCCAGTCTTCAACTGCAAAAAAACGTAGATTCTGGTTAATTATAATTAAACATGGTGTTCGAAAAAAAAGATGGTGAATTCTATGGGAAATCTATTTTGAATTTAAAATGTTCTCTGACAGAGATACATTGGAGTATTTTACGGATGATAACTTAAATAAACTAGCACTGTCTTTCAGTTTATTAGTTAATTTCTAATTAAGTCGAGGGTTCATCCCTAAAACAATCTAATTATAACTTGTTTATGGCATAAAGTTTGGGCGCGAAAAATAGCACGCGCTTTCGGATTTGAATTTTGCGCGCGAAGATAACACGTGCTTTGCCATTTAAATTTTAAAGCGCCAAATCGCACGTGCTATCCCATTTTTTATATTGAATTTAAAATGGTCCTTTATGCAACAACATAAAATTCTAAGGCGGTTTTGCTTACGTCAACTAAGGGTCGAAATAATAAGATTTTAAAATTTAAACTAAATTGAACCTCAATGGTTTGGCCTCATTCATAAATAAAATGTCACAGTTGCCTCTTGAAAGTTTAGATAGCCTTGAAGATTCACTTTAAAATAATGATGAGGCGACTTCAAAATAAAAAAATTGTCAAAAACAAAATTATTTCGAATCTCAAGAATTTATTTCAACTATTTCAGTAATAATTTACAAACATCTACAACTGAAAATTCTTAATATTATTTTAGTTCAAAAAATTATTTTATCGTATTTCCTGGTAGAATGGAAGCAACTAAATAATTGTGGCACCCCGAGGGGTCAAAGTCAGGTGACCCCAAACTTCTCAAAGTACACGAAAATGGCTGGATTAAGGTTTGGTAGACAACCTTGACAATTTTTCTGACCCACATATAATAGTTCCAATAAATCGTGATTTTCCGCGAATTCCCAATACAGAACTAGAGGAGAAAGTTCAAAGAAGAACCAGAACAGACGCCGAAGAGCTCTTCTGAGAAGTTCTCGAGGACCCCCTTCTAGTATTTTCATAAGTAACGTTACAATTATAAGTATGAAATGCACTTTCAGAGTAATGATTGCTATTACATTACTTATAGTATTTTAATGTTTATTTACTTTATTTATAGTAATTTAGTTGTTTATTTACTTGTTCAATAAAGTTGGTAAGTTAATTTTCGAAGTGATATAATATTGTGTAATGTTATGCAAATGTAATACATAGTTTTAAGACTAGTAGCCTGGTCTCCTGGTGTAAATGTAATCAACCCTCCTTGTCTGGAAAACCATGTATTTAAAATGCTAATATTTACGACAGCTGTAAGGCTGTATAGCTTCAATAAAACCAAGGAGAAAAAAAACGAAATATATTAAACAAAGTGGTCCATTGATAACAGAAACATCAGTTTTTGGTATCGATTTTTCTCGGGTAAATTTTGAATGAGATATTTCTGGATTGGTGGAGATGGTTCCCACGTGATCGTACGATAAATGACGTCACGAACTAGCGACAAGGGGATTGTTATCTTAAGAGCATGTGCGTTTATTTGTCCATTCTTTAGTGGCATTTTCTGAAAGACCGAAACACTCCACTTTTAATTGAAATTTTAACGCGTTAGGTTCCGAGTTCGTCGCTCTTTACAAACAATTAGACTGGTTCATTTGCATGATTATGTTGAAACGTTGTGGCATGCCTTTTTACTGGCTTACATTTCTATCAGTTATATTAGTTATATTTCGCGCGTCGTTTGTTGAATCCCGTTTCGTTCATTTTTCCTCAGCGAACGATGTTAGACAATATGTTTCTGTAGACGATAATAGAGTCGTGGTTGAACATTCAGTAGAAGAACCCGTTCTTAACAACGATAACAATGACGTTAATTCTAATACCGAAACCGATAGAGAAACACGATTGCGTCATAATAGAATTCAACCCAAAATCGAACAGAGAAGGAACACTTTACAAGGAAGCCCAGTTATTTTAGGTAAATATTTCACCTTCTAAATTTGAAACTAGAGTTCAGCTTCAAAAGAAGACCAATTTCGTTAAAATCGGACGGTAATTAAGCGAATTATCCTATAATTTCTGTACCCCCTGCTAAGCCTAATAACAATAAAAAACTTAACAACTTAGTTAAATCTTGCCCGATTTTGACCTTATTTGTCTCATTTTGAAGCCCTAATTTTTCTCATTAAAACAAAACCAATTTTATTAAAATCCGACCATAAATAAAGGAGTTATCCCCATTTTCCCCAATTCCCCCAATCATCAAGCTGATAATAATTTTATTAAAAACCTTGATAACTTTGTTAAACCTTGATAGATTTTGACGATGTTAGTTTCTTTTTAAAGCTCTGTTTGTGCTCTTTAAAACTAAACAAATTTTATAACAGTCCGATAATAAATAATGAAGTTACCGTAATTTTTGTGTAACCCCCCCCCCCCCCCACCTCTAAGTCTAATTAATGTAACCCGGTCAAAATTGGTCTCATTTGCTTTGGTCAAGCTGAATAATAATATTTTTCAGTTCCCGGTGATGGAGGTAGTCAGTTTGAAGCTAAACTTAATAAACCGGAATCCCTGCACTATTATTGTGAAACACATAGTGATTGGTTCGATATCTGGCTTAATCTAGAACAGATGGTTCCATACGTTTTGGATTGCTGGGTTGATAACATGAGGTATGTAAAATCGTTAATCCTCTCCAATAAAGTAATATACTCTTTCTAATAAATTTAAATATTGTAAAATCAATATTAATTAATATCTTTTAGATTAGTTTATGACAATGTCACCAGAACTACGAGCAACAGTCCTGGAGTTGAAATAAGAATTCCTGGTTTTGGAAACAGTAAGAACAAATCTCAAACGTTTCCATAAACTTATTAAAATTATTTATACATAAACTGATAACAAATGCAGTGCTTAAAGAAAAAAACATTTTATCAGCACTTCATTATCCCTTTATTTATTTATTTGTTTATTTACATACATATTTATTTGTTTACAGCTACCAGAGTGGAATTTTTGGATCCTAGTGAGGTTTACACCAGTAAGCGTTTAAGTTGGGATCAATTTTATTTTTTTTTTTTAAATACAGAAATGGCAGATAGCAGAAGGGGATAATAGAAGAAGGATGACACTCTGTATCCTCTTAATGCTTTAGTTATGTAACGTCATTCTTCCCAGGCGAGGGATCCCTTTTAGTTTGCTTTCCCGCTCATCAAACTACAAATGGGTAACTCTCGCACCGTAAGGTGAATTCAATAGTTGTTTGGCACTAAATCCCCAGCAATCATCCCACAAACCTTGATTGTCTTGACGTGGGACAAAATGCACAAGCGCATGCATGCGTCTTGCCAAATATTTAAACGCTAATAGAGTAATGACGAGGGAACTATTTATCGTGTATGTGATTCGGTTTAGTAACCTTGCTCTAAATGTTCCTTCCGATGTTGGGAAGAGTGACGTTACACTCACCCCGCTTTGTGCTTGTACACTTCTCTCGAAGAGAAGTATTATATACTTCTGCAGATAGTAATATTTCCTCATATTACGTTATATTTTCAAACCTACTTATCTGCCATTTCAGTCTATTAAGAATTTTTTTATCAATTTAATTTTAAAGTCGACTTAATTAATTTTATTTTTGGGAAATACATAGGCAAATATTTCACAACAATCGTGCAAAAATTGATACCATTAGGATATGAAAGGGGTATTTCAATGAGAGGCGCCCCTTACGATTTCCGTAAAGCCCCCAGTAAGTGACCAGTCAGGTCGAATTTTAACCAAATTTGGCCCGTTTTGAAGCTTAATGTTTTTCAACAGATGAATTAGGCGAATTTTACTCCAAACTTAAGCAACTTATCGAAGAAACTTATACCATCAACAATGACTCGAGAATTATGTTAGTATGTCATAGTATGGGTTGTCCAAATAGCCTGTATCTATTGAACAGACAGACGCAAGCGTGGAAGGATAAGTATATCAAGTCATTGGTGACATTGGGGGCTCCTTGGGGTGGTGCCATCAAAGCTATGAAGGCCTTTACATCGGGAGACAATCTGGGGGTTACCCTTATTAATTCCTTGACAGTCCGACTAGAGCAAAGGACATCGCCAAGTACAGCCTTCCTAATGCCCTCTAATCGTTTCTGGCCTGAAGACCAAGTCTTTATTGTTGATAATAACAGGTAATCTTTGCACCACATCCCACTGTTATCTCCTTGATTGGTCACAAATGATTTCATTCCTTAAATGTACTTTGTATTTGTTTTCTTTTTTTTTCGTCAGGAGCAAAAGTTACTCCTTGTCTAATTTGGACGAATTTTTCTATGACATCAACTTTATGACTGGATATGATATGTGGTTGGATAACAAGGATGCCATTTATAATTTGAGCCCACCTGGAGTTGAAGTTCATTGTCTATATGGAATTGGTGTACCCACCATGGAAAAGTATATAATTAAAGACCTAAATTCTCCAATCGGTTCCCTTATCATTGATTGATCATGACCTTTTGACCTTCATTCCCCAATCATTACGCGGACCATTGAACATGACCTTTTAACCTTCATTCCCCAATCAATCCGCAGACCATTGAACATGACCTTTTAACCTTCATTCCCCAATCCATCCGCAGACCATTGAACATGACCTTTTGACCTTAATTCCCCAAACAATCCGCCAACCATTGGTCATGACCTTTTGACCTTAATTCCCCAATCAGTCCGCCGACCATTGATCATAACCTTTTGACCTTAATACCCCAATCAATACGCGGACCATTGATCATAACCTTTTGACCTTAATTCCCCAATCAATACGCGGACCATTGATCATGACCTTTTGACCTTAATTCCCCAAACAATCCGCCGACCATGGATCATGACCTTTTGACCTTAATTCCCCAATCAATACGCCGACCATTGATCATGACCTTTTGACCTTCTTTCCCCAAACAATCCGCCGACCATTGATCATGACCTTTTGACCTTCTTTCCCCAAACAATACGCGGACCATTGATCATGACCATTTGACCTTCATTCCCCAATTAATACGCCGACCATTGAACATGACCATTTGACCTTCATTCCCCAATCAATCCGCCGACCATTGATCATAACCTTTTGACCTTAATACCCCAATCAATACACGGAAAATTGATCATGACCTTTTGACCTTCATTCCCTAATCAACCCGCCGACACTTGATCATGACCTTTTGACCTTCATTCCCCAATCAATTCCCTTGACTATTGATCATAATCTCTTAACCATCTACTTTCCATTGACCCTTCTTCCCTGGGACAAGATACCATCAAGTTAACTTAACACTTAAACCCATGATTCTTATTATCTCAATCAGGGCTACATACTCTGGTGACCATTTCCCTGATGAAAACCCTGTTCTGGAATACGGTGACGGAGATGGAACCGTCAATCTACGCAGTTTGGAAGGATGCAAACAATGGAAGAATGCTCAACCCCAAAACGTTTATAGCTCTTCATTCAATGGTTCAGATCACATGCAAATATTACACGACCCGCGCGTTTTAGAATACATTAAAAATTTGGCCACAGTTCGCTAGTCGTCGTAATTAATCTTCTAATTATTTTTTAGCGCTAAAGTACTTAAGTATTAATTATTTTGTGCCAAATTTACTTTAAAATATAAATAGCATTGCCAGTATTTTTTTACTAACATTTAACTATTTTAAATTAATAGCAACTAAAAAGAAAACCAAAGATTTTTTCCGTTATATTTAAGTTTAATTATGGTTAATTTAATTTAATTTAATTTAAATTATGTAACCAAGATTTGAAAGAAAAAATAACAATTTGCGACAAACTGAATCTCATTTAAAAAGAAAAGAAAAGGAAAAAAAATATTTAGTCATATTTTAAAACTTATTTAAACATTTTTTAATATATTGATAATATTAGTTATCAAAATTTAATTATAAACTATTAAACTAATGATAATGTAAATAGTTTTTAAACAAAATTGATTAAATTTGGTCACAAATTTTCACATATTCATTCTGAGTTATTGTGTCTAGGTTCAAAGGGGGTAAGAAGTGTGTAATGTGAAAGTAATTAAGAGGTCATCCTTAAGGTCAAAGGAACGAAAGGTAATTTTTGTCATTCCAGTTTATTTTTTGGGTGGCGTACTTTTGGTTTTATAGGATTACCATATCTTTCTACTAGATGGCGCCCTCATTCCCGCGTAATTTGAATTAGGCGCGCTTTAACAGCAATGGCGGAATTCCCGCCAAAAACAGGGGACTTGGCAGATAAACCCCAAAAGAATTATTTTAAACATAATAACACTTTCATTATCAGTTTCAAGGCCTTCTTTAATTGCTGCCGCCGTTTCACCAGACTAGGATTTTAGTGATTATCGACCTTGGATACGTTCGCTTTTTTCTGGTTTAGTAACTAGGCCTAGTCGTTCGTAGTTCTTGTGGCAATTTTGTAGTATTATCTAAAGTGTGTAGATATATCTATATATACACTTTTTGGTATTATGGAGAACGTTAATGAAACAGTATCTAATTTAGTCAAGTGTTATAATTTCTCGGCAATAAAACATCGGAATCAAAGGAGAAAAGATTCCGATAAAACGCCTTATATCAATCATCCAATAGGTAAGGCTACGATGCGGTTGTAGCGACATCCCTTTTAATATTGAGCAAACGCTAGAATGCTGGCCGTCAAATTCAAAAATGCTATCTTAGGTGTTGCCAATATACTTACGGAAGAAGGTGGGATAACGGATATACACGTCATACAGGTAACCACAAACCATTAAAGGACTACATAAGTCGCTTGACGGGGTAAAATGGTTTTACCCACCTGCGGTGAAGCCAGCGCCATCGCATTACTAAAAGCATAAGTTCATAAGATATGTTCCGACCATAAGTTTTTCACTGGTGACTGAGAGCTTGTCATGAAGTGACGCAGGTTATAGATTCAAGGTAAAGCGACGCATGGTCAGGCGATGTCAAAGGGTTAGTACAGACTAAATAGGAAGATGGAAGTCCTGCAAAATTAACCACCACCGAGTGTAGGACTTCAATTCTCGTTTGTCGTTCTCAAACTAGCTCACAGTTAGTCTCTAGCATTACGAAGTATAGGAAGTGTCATACTTATGGAACATATCTTATAAACTTATGCTAAACGGTATATTGGCCAGCTGGGAGGGTATGAAAGATTACTTTTCAGGCCGCTGTTCTTCATGACACGGTGGAAGACACGGACACGTCATTTGAGGAGATTGAAAGAGAATTCGGTAAGAAGGTGAGAGACATCGTGGCCGAAGTTACTGACGACAAGAGTTTGGAAAAACAAGAGAGAAAACGTCTTCAAATCGTCCACGCTCCCATATCCAGTCACGAAGCGAAATTGGTAAAACTGGCTGATAAGTTGTACAATCTACGAGATTTACTAAGAGCAACTCCTTCCGGTTGGGACGAAGAACGTGTGAATGAGTACTTTGAATGGTCCGCAAAAGTGTGCGAAGGACTAAAGGGTACAAACAAAAATTTAGAGGACAAACTTGACGAAATATTTGCTAAGAAACGTGTTTCGTCTGAATAAAAATAAAAATACAATTTTTTCCGAGCAATTTCTTTATTTCACCACATTAAAATAACATTTTTTGGCGAAATCATTTGTCAGCTTTACATTTAAAATATTTTGGCAGTCGCACCATTGGGATTTGAAACATTTTGTTTTTTACCAACCAACTCTGTTCTATTTTATACACGTAATGAATAAAATTTAAATATTTAACATTATTTCCGAGTGGTTTTTCAGTTTGAACATTTTTCGAGGAAAAAATTCGGTTTCTTTTCATAATAAGCCAAATATTGCTAAAAGAATGGAACTCGCAATACTTCCGTTCAATCACACTAGATTAAAGTAATTTTAAAACATCAGTGGTTTAAAAATACTTAACTTTAGTCAAGTGCGCTTGAACAAAATTATGAAAACATTTTATAATGATGGAATAAACGGAACCCTAACTTATTTACTTGTTTGAAAAGTGGAAAGTTTTCACAACGTAGTAACTTGAGCTCTGTTATTGTAATTATACAGTTCTTATAAAATGTAGTAATTAGAAATTAAGGCTGATTAAAACATAGCACGCAAAAAACACCTAATAGTGTTATTATATTTATCACATTTGTTCGAGAAATTTAACAACGTCTTATACGACATATTTATAGAAATTTATCCATCAACAAACCCGTATATTCGGCTTCATTTTTCAACGATAACAATTAAAACAACACTGACAGACTCGAGAGTGCGACCACGTGGTGCGACTTTAGTAAAGCGTCAGGTACGTGTAAAGCAAGATTCCTGGTTCCAAAAACCTTCGGACGATAATTCGCGTTAGGTTTCATTTTTTTTTTCGGAATTCTTCAGTGTTTTTACGGAATAGACTTTCAACAATGTATAAATAATTTAACATAAATATAATAATTTACCGAAACTGCGGGACCTTTCACATGTATAAAAAATCTTTTGAATTAATTCACACATTGGCTAAATTGTTGCCACTCAAACTTTTACATTTACTGTCCGACTTCTTTACCACAATTTCTTCGGGTTTCATGCTTCGTAAAACGCGCTAGCAATAGAGAAGAATTGTATTATACCATGTTAAGAGAGTTTCAAAGAATGTCCGTCGTTTATTTACCTCTTTAAAAGTTCCTGGTGTGATGATAAGTTTGTAAACCATGTATCCGGGGATGCACATGAGAGAGGTTGATGTTAGTGTCCAGCCAACAATTATGGACCATTTTGGATAGACGTATCCTTCCCATATCAGATCTTTATGCTCCACCATAGCCGCCACGAATATAGACTGAGAAAACGAAAATTAAAATTAATACAACTGCGAAAATAAAATCTTAGTCTACGAAAACACCAAAATTCCAGGTATTCTAGGGGAATTTTCGTTTTATCTGAGCCGCGAAGAAGAAAACTGTTTACGAAAATGAAGATAGGACTGATGCAAGTCCAACAAGCTCTCCAGAAGAAACCAGGTCTGAAACCCAGCATTTCTTTAATTTGTTCCGAGAATCGCTGAGCACCGTAACACCAGCATACAGCGACAGACTCAACGAAAACAACAAACAGCAATGGCATTGCCGTGCCGTAAGAATCCAACAATGTGACTAGATAGTTTCCTCCCTATCAATTTGTAATTAAAACACGTTAATTAGTTCAAAGTGTAAAATAATTATTACAGATGTTTTACGACTTACGTAGGTTGTAGTGGCCAATGAGCATAAGTATATAAATATGACAAGACCCGCAACAAAGACTTCGCGCCTCTTGCGAAGAATATGAGGATATTCATCGCACAGAGCAGTGATCATAGCTTCCAATCCCCCAAACTATAAAATATTAACATGACATAGTTAGTCAATTACGAGAAAGTAATTTTAACCCAAAGTTTACCGTGCTATCAAGTCCAAGAGTTATAAGCA
Organism: Phalangium opilio; assembly: GCF_054372755.1. Taxonomy (NCBI): domain Eukaryota; kingdom Metazoa; phylum Arthropoda; class Arachnida; order Opiliones; family Phalangiidae; genus Phalangium; species Phalangium opilio. Next base: position 2,578,094 of record NW_028324189.1, read on the forward strand.
TCAAAAAGAACAGTATGGACCAGAAGACTGATCCGGTCATTGTAGCAATCGCTTCTGGATAAACGACGAACACCAATCCAGGACCGTCAGTAACGACGTTGCTTACATCCTTGTGCATTTCATGGGCCATGTACCCCAAAACGGAGAAAATGACGAAACCCGCCAAGAAACTAGTCGCGCAATTAATGGAGCTCGTAATCACCGCGTCCCTATGAAGATACAATTACCTCAATAAAAAAATATAAGTAAATTACGTCTTAATTACTTACTTGTAACAGTTATTGTTAAACTTGTTGTAACTCGAAAGGGCTAAGAGCGTTCCAAAACCGGGACCGAGTGAAAAGAAAATTTGAGTAGCAGCATCGATCCACACCTTTTTAAATTATAAAGAATAACGATATCATATGAAGCTGTGGAATTTAATCAAATTTAAATAAACTAATTACCTGACTATCTCCTAAACGATCCCATTGAGGATACAGATAGTATATTATGCCATCCATAGCTCCGTCCAATGTTACACCACGGATAAGTAATATGAAGAGGACACCATACGGAAGTGTCGCCGTCACCCAGACAGCCTATAATAAATAAGTGCAAAGATTAAACACCAATTTCCGGGACATTGATGAAACTATTGTTTAATTTAGGATATTTTAAGCCTTTTCTGGGCCAGTTACTAAGGGTCTTTTTGGCTCTCGGGGCTTCACAACGCTATCTGCAATGGGAGTCTGAAAATAACTCATTAAATCGAAAAGATTTTTGGAAAGCCGGCGAGAAAATTCCATGGCGTCTCCGTTGTGAAGCAACCGAGTACCGGAATTTCGGACCTCCCTGAACCTATTTAGAAATTTTGAGATCTAGCCATTTCGAGCGATTATACAGTCGCTTTCTAGCTATCCAAGAATATAGCAGAGGTCTAATTTTAAAGATGTACAGGCATTGTGTAGAGGAAATATAGTTTAACTTCTATTACCATGGTTACAGAGTAACATTAAACCGAACTTGAGAGCGAAGTAATTTGAGTAGATGCGCTTTTAATTGGGTTACTTAATTAACAGCGACTTCCTACTTGCCTGAACGCGATTAATTTTCTTAGTCTAATGCGCAATTAAGTTTATCGACAATGTCTTACCTTTCCCGAACTTTTGACACCTTTCCAAAGTGAAAAGTACACAACGAAAAATACGAGAAACAAACATAGAGCCAATGACCACTTAATGGGACCCATATCGCCAATTCCTGTTGATTCGTGGATTTGTAGAACATTCCTCCTGCAAATTAAAATTAAGTTTAATAAGCATTGTAAACTTTTAGAGGTGATTTTTGAATACAACTATTACTAAAAAGCATTTTGAAATTGAAGAAAGATTTAACTCTGGTGGGAAATTGCTTTAGCCAAGCGAGTAAGTATCGACTGTTGCTTGGTCATTTCAAAAACTTTCAACAAGTAGTTATTTGATAAGACACCTTTAACGCAGTCAAGAGGTCTTCGATCGGGTCCGTCAAACCGCTTAAGGCTTTTTCTTATCGGGTCGCCTTCGAATACCGAAGAGTGCCGCTTAATGAGGGGCGAAATCAATATTTGGGCGCGAGAGTGAGATATCTTTCAGTAACCGACCAAAGGTGCTGGGGCTCTGGCCCTCTCCCCTTTTTATATTGTCCCCATTCGATGAGAAATGGGTAAGGGTGTCCCAAAGGGAATTGACCAGAAGCGAAAGTTTGCTACCAGCTACCCCAGGACCCCGACAGATACACCCCTTCCCCCTCCCAAGCTGGATAGATCTTGAATATCAAGAAAAAGTGACGTTGATAAGGGGAAAAATATTTTCTCTTTTTAAGCGCATAATGGAATATACATATTTTATACGCTTTCCCCATAGAAAAGTTACTGGAATATCTGAATACGTTATAATGTAGATTCATTATAGGGCCTAGGGAAGCCCACGGTAAATCGAACTTTCTACCACAATTCCTTATTTTGCAACGAGACTACAGTATTTTCTTAACCATTGCAAAAACAAATGGAAAAGTTAATTAGCAACTTCCAAAAGAAACTGAATAAATATTGACAGATAGACATTCACTTACTCGAAAAATTCCTCAGCCGGACTAGTAGATGAATTGGTAGAGTTGTGCCCTCGTTCTTTGAGGGTCAAACAATTTTCCGTATTCCAAGAATTATTGCAAGTTGTCCATGGTAGCTCCGTAGTGAAGGATGCGCACAAGTAGTAAACTGCCCAAGCGATAATTGTGTTGTAATACATTGCCATGTACAAGTCAATGAAGCAAATTGAATAACCAATTCCTGCAAGTAAAGATATAATTTTTTTAAAGGAAGAAAATATGAGGATTGTTCAATATATTTAATTAAGAAGTTTAGTCCAAGTACTCGAGAAATTGGAAGTCTCAACCCTTTTCCTTCTAAAATTAAACTAAACGAGGTGATACAGTTAAATAGTCCCAAGGTCTAAGGTATCAATATCGTTTTAAATTTAGCGAAGACATCCAGTCGTTTAATCTATTTGGATGGGAAGAATGGTTTCCCCCAATGCCTGCCATTCTGCGGAGACAGTCGTCAGGGTAGACTCCCTTATATCAGCCGGTATGCACTTTGTCGTTACCAGGGGAACCTAAATGGGTTCCCTTCAGACCTCGAAAGACCAGATTCCCGAAGGAAATGATTGTTTTTTAATAGACAATGGAATTTCAAGGATAATTTATAAAGATTATTTGTGAACAGTTTAGAACTGACGATTTGAAAACCAAAATAAAAAGATTTCTTACCTTTCATAATTGGACAAATCTTGGACCATAACGTCAGGCAACCACTTTTGTAATACTGTCCTAACGCTAGCTCCAAGTAGAAAAGGGGCAGTCCACCAAATATCAGCATGATCAGATACGGAAGAAGAAAAGCCCCTGTTAAAGATATAAAAAAGATTGGTTAAAAAAGCCCACGTTTTTTGGGGGGATTTGGGAATTACACGTTTCAGTGGGTTGAATACTAGAAAGGGACTCTCGCTTTAAATTCCTACCTAATTAATGTGTCATTTCCAATACGATAGTTTTATCAGCATAGCTTAAGACTTTGGGTTAATTCCTTACTTCTATTTACTATTGCTATTACACAACAAGCGACTATTCGCAGCGTTACACTGAGTTATAACCTTTACCATAAGTTTGTCACTAGTTACTGAGATCTTGTCATGAAGTAAATGAGGTAGGTCATAGATTCAAGGTAAAGCGACGCATGGTCAGGCGATTTCAAAGGGTTAGTAAAGACTAAATAGGATAGTAGATGGAAGTCCTGCAAAATTAACCACCACCGAGACTTCAATTCTCGCCTGTCGTTCTCCCTCGAACTAGCTCGAGCTGTAATTACGTCTCTAGCATTACGAACGACGTATAGGTAGTGTCATACTTATCATGGAACGTATCTTATAAACTTATGCCTTTATTAATGACTCTAGTTTATCAAGAATTGATAGAAAATAGTCTACCACCATTCCGGTAAATAGATACGGCGAACTAGTAAATTTTTATTCGGTAACGTCGTCTACGAGACACTTGAACGGACGGTAAACTATATAGGGACAGGCCGAAGTAGGGTTGCCTGTTATAAAATAGCAACGTGGGCAAGGATCTGGACGTTGTATAAATTTGCTTTTTTCGTGGTTTATGTCAAACGATCAGAGTGACGGTGCGTGAAAACGAAACCAATCTCAAAAAATCTGACTCAATTTCGTCATTTTAAAGCAAAATACACGTATCTTAAACGAATCGGACGCTCGAAAGTTACTTCCTTTCTGTTATTAAACGCCTATTTTAAGGTTTCCGCCATATACATTAAAGGTTCTCAAGATAAATATTTTAGATAGGCAAATTCTTTGACGTTTTTCAATTTTAAATAATACATGAAAATTTATACATTGATTTTTAGGCGAGTTTTGTCATGTTATATTAACATGTATTATTAATGTTTTTAAACTGTATCTAAGCATAAATGGAACCTTTGAAATCCAACGGTTTGACGTATGCATTAAACAATTTATGCAAGGGTTGGTTAGGTTAGTTTAGGTTATCTTGACTTTCGCAAGGTCCATGGGAGTTTATGATGTGTTTTTGCATAATTCTATTCCTGGCTCGAACGCCGTCAACTGATAAGACTGAACGGAAGGTTGTCATTAATAACAGGCAATGTGAAAATTATGTATCTTCAAGTCATAATGGTAGATAATTTAACAGAAAGAATAATCTTCTGTAGACCATATTTGAAGATCATTGATTTTCAAATAGGAATTAATTAGATTAATTATCGTAAATTTTAAAAGATTTCTATAGTTAATTTAAGTACGAGGGAATTATGTCTCTTTAACGAAATTAGGTTCATTAGAAAGATTAATTTAATTAGATTAAATCGTGTAACTTTTAAAGATTTCACCGTGAGATAGATGAGATATACCCTATTTTATATTACCCCATGTTTCGAATATAACTTACTTCCCTTCTAACTTGTACAGGAGAGATTTAATGAAACGTTTGACAACGCGAATATAGTAAAATTTAGCTTATAATATAAATTTTAATACAGTCCGTCTACGTACATACATTCGTACGTTTCACCATAGATTAAAATTTCACTGATTCATTACATATTTATTTTATACAAGAAATATTTCTCCTTTAATAATCTCATGAACCGAAAATGTAATCTTAAGAAACCATTAAACAGATTTTTGAGATAACCAGACAGTATTTAGACAGTTGGTTCTAGATGATAAACAGAATGCTTTTAACTCAAACATCCCAGATTAGATCAAGTAACTTTGAAAGATTAAGTTACCAAAGATGTCGTAAATATAATAATTTTGTTCGGCTATATTTTTAAACTGAACTTTGATACAAATAAAATATAGAAAAACGTAGGAAGAGAACTTACCGCCACCATTTCGATAACAGATAAATGGAAATCGCCAAACATTTCCCAAATCGACTGCAAATCCGATGACGGCCAGCAAAAATTCAATTTTTTTATCCCAAGTTTCTCTCTCTTCGTCGTTACAGAGTGAAATCGGAGTAGCCACTTCGTTGGAATATACGGAACTATTGGCCAGTTTCTCTTTACTAGTGGCAACCGCGATAGTACCAGTTGTGGCGTTTGTACCACCAGCGGTTGGGCTGGTAGATGATGGTGAAGTCGAGTTCAAAACCACCGCGCTCGTTTTAATTTCTCCTTCCGGTGATAATTCCGTCTTCATCTCTCGTTTTTTCTCGCATTCCGTACTGAAAGTGGTAGCCGAAGACATTGTCCCAAATAACAAGTTATCGAAACACTTGTTGACCGATCGTCGTACCCGGCAGAATTGCGGTGTCAATTTATCAGTATCGGTTTCAAGCAACTTAACTTCATTTCCATGTAATATTGAAGCGTTATAATGAATTACTACAACAAGTAAGTGTCACCGATAGCTAGTCGACTAGAGTTTAAGAATTCCCGCCAGCTTTTAAGAAGTTGTACACGCGCTTGGTTACAGAAAGAATCGAGTAAGAAAGCCAGAATCTGCCCCTGGCCCCAAAATCCCGAAGTTCCCCGTTTTGAACGTTACGCGGCCTAAGATCCCTGGCATTACGTCACACATTCGCCGTCTTACGATAGGACCCCGAGTGAACTTTGAGGGGGGAATGAAGAATAGCTCCAGAAACCCTGGGTAACTTTTGCTAAGTCGAGTTCGCATTATCGATAATTTTCATCCCCTCTGTGCAGTTCCTAACGGCTATATCCATACTTCAAAAGATCCCTTCGTTAATCCGAACTTAAACGATTAGGAAATAATTACTTTACTCAGGTGTCAATGTTAAGCAAAGAGAGCTTCAATGACGACTTTAAAAATTACAGTTAATAAGCCAATTAACTTCCAAGATAAACTTCTAAAATAAATTATATATTCCTCCGTGACATAATTTAAAAGTACACTTCCTTCTTCTCCTTTCTCTTTCCGCGTTTGAAATCGAATAGACTGAATAAAAATAATTTACCCCGCTCTATTTTAGACAAGGTTACTTGGTAAATAATTTTACATTTTTTTTTCTATAAAATCTATAGACGGTTTATAATGATTATATCGTGAGGTAATATATAAGCCCTTCGGATATAGTTTTTCTAGTTAAAATTTAAAATAAAAAAAAATAAAAAGGATTCTAGTTATCAACTTTTTCCATTTAGCTCGAAGGCTTACAGATTTTTAAAACGAAAATTACCTATGATGAGCAAACTGTTAATTTGCGTTTTAAGTGGAAAATTAATTATTAGAACCATTGCGAAATAATATACACTCTTTAATGACGGTAATCGTATAGTTTGTTAAAATTAATTCTTTCTTAATTAATTTTGATAGTAATAAACGTCGGATAAACACGTTAGTTAGTGTCTATTATTAAATTTTCAATTATGACGGTGGTAACTTAATATTATTCTGCAGAGAGCCTATCTTAAAATAGATACGGTACGGCTCTCTGACTTCCGTATAGGCTACATAGTTCGGATTTAGTTGAAGCGTATTTCAAAGTGAATATTTATAATATCGCTTCTAAGGTCTATTGTTCATGTTCCCCACAGCGTGGGTACTCTTAAATAATGAAGCTTACACCTATGGTATTAGTCTATGAACTTTCTAGATAATCGAAGATCAATAAAGTCAGTATACAAGGCGGGAAATACCGAAGCAAATGCAGCGAATAATTGCTTCACGCTTACGCGAATATCGCCTAAAGCATGAAAAGACCTAAGAAAAATTCTATGACATAATTGTTCGTAAAAAAAATTGATTTTTCATTAACTTTCGAAATTTCTATTTCAAAAAAATTGGACCAACTTCGGTGTTTCTGGCAATGTAAAATAAGTTGCAGAACCACCCACGTGACAGGATTTACTCTGTAAAACGCAAGTAGCAATACCAGAAGTATATAATACTTCTCTTCGAGAGAAGTGTCCTAAAAAGCGGGGTAATTGTACCCTCATTGAAGTTTCTTGTGTTATATATTATTTAATTTTGTATATGTAGTAAAGTATTAAGTTTAATTAAGAGTTATTCTGCCGAGCATGTTCTACCGGCCTCATTAAGTCGTAATTAACAAATCAACCAATAGAGCGATTTACCTAAATCAGTGCACAAGTAACCAAATACGACAATATAACCAAGAACGTCCAGAAGATCGTTCTAAACCCAGTTTTTTCACATCACAACTACATTCAACAAAATTTCATTCAAGATTCCCACGTCATGCAAACGTACCTTTTACTACGTGTTTCCATCAAAATATGTTTTAAATTTAATATCCGACTTCCTGAAGTTCTTCCGTTGTTTTTAAAAAATTACGGTTAAAGTGACATCGATACACATTATATAAAAAAGGCTTCGTTTGCCCAAGCCTTAAAAACAAAACGATAAGAGTTTTTCCAGTTGACTGAAGCGTGGATATTATTTTTTTTCTATTGAGTTTTAAAGACAATCTCTATTTTACTACTCTTTAGAATTTAATTCAATCACCTGATTTTACTGCTAATGGATTAGTTTCCTATAAATTAATTGAAATAAAAAATTACTTATCTCAGATTTTTCAACAATTCTATTTTCCTGAAATGTTCTCTTTTCAAGGGAGAACGTAGTTTAATTTTCAAATAATACTCTCAAAAATAATGTATTATATGCGGTCTTTTTGAAAAAAGGGGGCTATTATCACCTTTCTTATATTTAATAAAGGGGTCCGTTTCTTTAAGCAGTGACAATTATTGCACTGTGTATATCCGTACTTGTGGGGAAGATTTGGTTGAGTTGCTGTTTAGTTGACAACATTATGAAAACTTGATGTGTTTAAAACCTTTTGAAATCAAAATTCCCGGTAATTAAAAAAGAAAGGGTCAATTTGATTAAAATTTACACGTTATCCCTCAAAATAATAGCTGCACGATATAATGTTTCAGGAAAATGGAATTGATGTTGAAAAATCTGAGATAAGTAATTTTTTATTTCAATTAATTTATAGGAAACTAATCCATTAGCAGTAAAATCAGGTGATTGAATTAAATTCTAAAGAGTAGTAAAATAGAGATTGTCTTTAAAACTCAATAGAAAAAAAATAATATCCACGCTTCAGTCAACTGGAAAAACTCTTATCGTTTTGTTTTTAAGGCTTGGGCAAACGAAGCCTTTTTTATATAATATCTGTTCCTTCAGCCTTAATTTGTATTAATTAAATTTTATTTTTCACGCGATGCTTTCCAGCACTGGTTTCCAGGTGGAGCTAGTATCTACTTGTTTACTTTTTAGTATAGGGAGTTGCACATGCTATAGAGCGACGAATGTTTTTCACGCGCATCCTTTATCAATGGTCAAGCCATCAAAACTTCGGAAGAATTTACTGGTCAACCGTCCGGTGACCCCTTTAGATTTAAATAAAAATTATGGAACATTTTCAATATTTATTGGACAATGTCCAGTGTCCTGTGCTTATTTACGGCATTGAGATAGTTTCACCTATCTTGACCTGGGCCGGAAATAAAAACAGCACACTAAACTTTGTCCAATAAAATGTTTAAATTACCCATAATTTAGAAAATAGCGTCAGGGATTTTCTATTTACACTCAATCCTAACTCTTAATGTTAATTTCTACGGAGCTTAACATTACCACGCGAAAAGAATTTTCAGAGTTAGACCCAAGGTTTCGCAACCAAGGGTGTGCACCTTTTTCACAACAAAATTTTACAGCAATAGATTAGCAAAGGCACATCTCTCAGTGTAAAGTTTAGTTAACCATTTTGTATAGGTTTCAAAAAACGTTATTTCAAAATCATGCGCCAGCACGCTCACATTTCATTGAAAGTTTGTTATTTAAGAATTTTCCCTTCTATATACTAAGAATCTTCATCAAACATTGACAACGAGCATTCCAAGACTCGAACCTGCAATGTTTTGCTTCGAATGGAAACGCGTTATCCATTACGCCACATGCCCGTATTTGTTACAACAAAAAAAATTATCCAAACATTGTATTTATAGGATTATTTCTTTTATGATGTCTAAAAGATCTGTAAAAATAAACACCGAGCTTGCCAGGACTCTAACCTGCAATCTTCTGCTCCGTAGGCAGAAGCGTTATCCTATTCGCCACAAACCCGCTGGAGGCAGAACATAATACTATGCAAACAGTGTAATATATGTAACGGTTTTACCATGATTTATAAGATAATTAAAATAAAATACTTAGACTTAGTTGTTCTTAATCAAACTTCAGAAGTTCAACATTCCATAATTGCTTGATAATTCAAAAGTGTTCCGAACCTTAACTTCGCAGTAGTTTCTGAGTTATTCGATGGAGTGGAACACCAAAAATCCCATGCTTTTTCAATGGGACGCTAAGCCTAAAATCTGTGAATTATTTCTTTAACATTACGGGAGGGTGTGGGTTCTTATCTAGTAGGGCCTACCGGCCCTCTAGAATTGTAAAATATCCCATATATATTTTTCAACGCTGTTAACAAAGACCTCATACTCTGAATAAACCATTAAAACTAATTGTTTCTATGAGAAGGGAAGTAAATTTATAGTAGCCTATCATCTCTCTTCTTTGTTATTGGATAGATACCAAATTGCGTAGGCCTATATGTAAAAATAAAAAAGAGTAATCAACGGTAGGACGTTTCTAAGAAATTAATTGAAACTATAAACGAAGTTACAATCCATTAGACGAAACCAAACACACCATGCATACTTTCCACATATTGATTAAAATTACAAAGAATTTTGAATGTAAGCTTATAGTTTAATCGATGAAGTTTGCCATTATATTAAGCCATGTAACTTAAAACGAATCTTTCATAGAAAGGATGCAAAAATTATGAAAAGAAACAATAGGCTCTCATCCCGGTTAAAAGGAAGAGCTATGTTCTCCGTCGTTCGATATCACAACCCTGCCTATTTCCAAATGAAACTAATCGGCAACGGTAGAGGCGTTCGTCTTCCCTTGTAGGCGAGAAACTCTTGTCAAGAATCGAAAAGGATATCTATCCAATTCCAGACTTTTTTCCCCTCAATTTTTCCCAAGCTTTCCCAAGAAAATCTATCCCCACCCTATAGCTTCTAAAAAGGCCTTGTTAAAATCGACCCCTTTTTTCAGCATCCTTTGGGGTCTGTGTCCGACGAAAATTTCAATGTCTTTAAAACCCCCCCCCCCCTATGAGAGCAACTATTAAAATTTAATGAAATTTACCTTTGAGTGTGACATTCATTTCATCGCTGTGAAATATTAAACTTTACAATTTCAAAAATAAAAATTAATTTTAATTAATTTTGTATAATTTTCGTGGCTCACTCTCGACGATGGGCCAAATGCGACGAACTTCTATTGAACAATTGCCCATAGATGTTTCACAAACTAACCCCCCAAAAAAACCCCACACTTTTTCACTATAAGACAAAGAATAAGTCATTCAAAGGTACCATACTATATTTATTAATCATATTCATAAATTATCCAAACATTTGCACATATATTTTATATTAAGGTTAAACAGTATAAAGTAACTTGAAAGACAATGAAATCACGATCTCATGTTATGCAATTTACGCGCCAATCTCATAATATTCCGTGAATCATGATCAGGACTCGAAATGGGCGATGCCACGCTACTTAAATCCGATGAAGATCCAGCGGCTATTGAACTTGATAAACGCGCGCGAAATACGTCGATCATGTAATTGTGCTCGCTTCGTTTCAAGCCCTAAAAGTTCACGTCATGTTTTATAGGGGGTTGAAGCCAGAACCTCTTTGAACATTGTCACGACTTATAAAGGTTATAGGTTCAAGTAAGGACTTACCTTCATTTCCAAGACCTTTTGAAATTCGTTAAAGTCGGATACTGGTAAAAGTTTGAGGTAGTTGTCCACGAAATCAACAGGAGAGTCATGTGGTGCCATGACAACCTAAATTACCGCATGCATGGAAGCATAGCTAATATATTTTAGTATGTTACGTTTGAAAATGGTTCAAGTACTCAACCTTTAAGATCATTTCAGCTTTGGTCATTCCTTTGACCACGATTTTAGTATAGCTATTAGATTAAAGTGCACAACGACTTCTAATAAAGTATGATACTTAAGTATATATTGTCTTATACCTGGCTGGAGCTTTCCTGACAGCTTGAGATCCAATAAGTGGCATCTCTAGAAGAACTGTCTTCAACATATGAGTGTCCAGTAATAACTTAAAATATTTAACTAAGGTTCAAGTCCTTGCTTACGACATTTTTAATTTAAACCCTCTTACTTGTTCAGCCCCAACCGGACTTATAGGCTTACAACGGAATAAGTATGTAATGAACTTTGGAATGAACGAACTGAAAAATTCGTTCAAGTTCAAGACCCTGTCACATGACACGAAAATACATTTTTAATTCACTTACTTCGCAAACCTAACGCAAAATTGCGTAAAATATTTCCTAGAGGAATCTAAGTTATCCCTTAATAATGGAACGGTCTGTCTGAGATTTGCCGTGATGAGAGTCACATACGGACTCTGGTCACCTACAGTCTCAACACCAGACCATTGTATCTGATATAAAAAGTGTTAAAAGTAATTGCAATTATAAGAATCAATAAATTTAATTACTTACTTTAACCATGGCTGATAGGGAAGGCGTACATGCTGCTTCTAAGTCTTGAACAAGTACTTGAATGCAAGTACCAATGACGCTAAACGAAGTGTAGAATCATTGCCCTTACTGAAGAATTAAGGGTCAAAGGTTGTACTTACTTATTGAATATCTCAGTCTCTGATTTAAGGTCAATCTGATCAACTAGACTTTGATCAACCTTTTCTTTCAATTTGCCTTCTAATTGTTGCGTGGTTTCGGCGCAACATTCGGCCGTAATCAATATACTACAAACTCGGCACAATTCCGCCGGTGTAAGTCTAACAATCTCGCCTTCCTTCAATAAACTCTGAATATTTTGGAAAATGACAGCGGTAGACGCTGCCGACAATGGCGTGGAGTTTGGACCACTTTTGGGTAAGTGGTTCTGTAGGATACGAACAGCGTATTCTCTTAGATACTTTCGGAATGTACCAGCCAAGGCTACCATCGGTTGACCGATGCTAAGTTGCGTGCATTGCACTAAACACTTCTTGTAAAACATAAAGAGATCGCCACACGATGGTAATACCGATGCACCTTCTTCGGATCGAGGAAGACCCGTTTTTTGCATATCACCAACTAGTTTGTCCATCAACTGAGCTAAATTTCTTTAAGAACAGTTCATTAAGTAGTTATATTTGCACGAAGAGGACATTTAGAGCTTACTTGTCTTGGGAATCAATATAAATATTTAAATGAGGTTCAAAACATCGCGATATAATTCCTTGGAATGGATTTAGTTTGGCTTTAGATAACGATACCTACAAGTTAACAATGATAATTTATAAGTACTAATTAATTTCTAATTACGGCAATAATATACTTACATTGAGATTGGCGTCTGCAGTGTCTAAATTAGCGTCAGTAGACGATTTGGACTCGTCTAAACCCATGTCCTCCGCGAATGGATTATTCGATTCACCTTCCTGTTCGAAAGGATTGGTTGTTTCTCCACCTGACGCCTAAAAAACTTTGGTAAGCATTTAACATAAACATTTGCGTAATGTTTTAACATGCCCTAAATAGAGGTTTCATCGTTATGTCCAGAGTAATTCCCGTGAAACGTTTATTCAACAGTGATTCGAAACTGGAAGTTCTTTGAATTGCAAATAGCAATAATCTAACATCCATTTCTTGAGCTCTGTTCTCCATTACTTTACTTAGAGATTGCCTTTAGGGTATAAAGCAATATTGCAATCTTCGCGATTCTTTAAGTGGCCGATCGTTTTATACCTAGTAATATCGCAAAATGCCACGGCAATTCTTTCACTAACTTCCCAATCTGCTGGAAAAATGCGCCCAAATTTTTCCTCAAATTCAATCAAGTGTTTTTTGAGCCAAGAGTATCGTTTATCGATTTTGTCCAACCAAGCTATCTAAAATTTCGAAGAGAACCTAAAATTTCTAATCGGACCTTCTGTGACCTTTAATGTATTCTAGTAGTTTAATTACATCTTGATTTTCTTGAAACAAGTGTGTATATTCGGCAAGTTGAATATTAACAAACCACTTGAGCAAATCGCGTCTAAAACGTTATAATGTGGACGCGTAAGCTATAAGCTTGCATTGTTGCACTTTCTTCACAACGGGTTCATGACTTACTTGACTTTGGGGTCCAATACTGAAACAACTAAACAAGCCTCTGCTATTTGTTGATTTGGAGTAAAATGCTTCGAAGGAAGATTTAAATATGATTAATTTAAATATTAGGGTATGATTAAATAGGCCTATTACTTTTGCATTTGGTCCTGCAAAAGCGTTATGAATTTCGGCAGTTATTTGCTCCGCAAGCTCATTTCGTATGGCGTAGACTCTTAAAGGTAAGTTAGAGATATTGCGTTATTTTAGGATACACGGACTAGCGAATTACGTTAAGTACTTGTCCGCAAGTTGCCTAATTTGTGGAATGGACATGTATTTTTGGAAATGGTCTAAGACATTCATAACTCCTTGTAGTAGATTGGCAACTTCGCCATATTGTTTCTTTTTCGACAATGTTCTAATTTAATAATACAGTTTTAGGTTGAAGCTCCATTAAGTTAATAGGACATGTTTTCTTAACTGCAAATTGACAACTCCTTCAGATAAAATCAAAAGATGGTTAAGAGTTGTAATTGATGCGGTCAAATTTCTTTTAGCATGATCTAATTGTTTAATATCTCTGGTGATTTCTTTCACCTACGAAAACACGCCGATATATTTCACAAGTATCAACGGACCTCATGAAAATGCTTTAATTATACCATCTGTTCGGATTTTTCAGCCTTTTCCTTAATATCTTTAATTTGCGTAAACAATTGCAAAATTGATTTTTCAGCTTCTTCTAGAGCTTGTCTACCATCGTGACCCGCTGTCGTTTGACCTCTAACCACAGTACGTATCTCATCATCTAATTGTCTACGGATATTAATTATTTAACAGGTGTATTCAATAAAATGTTTTCTGGGAATAGGAAATTTTCAGGAAGGGTTAACGTGAAACTTTATTTCGATGACCTTCAACGGTTGCTTCAAGGGCATGATGACACCTAGCTTTTAAACCGCTAGCCCTTTAGCAACGATTTAGAGAACGGCTTATGATTATTTGGTTTGGTTGTAACAAAAATTGTGTATATCGATGTATATATTTAGCGAATGTAACATTTAATATATAATATAGTGGAACATAATACGACTAGTATTTGAGTGGCTTGGAAAGCAATAAGTATACAAGTGTGGAAAAAGTTAAAAAAATTGTAGAAAAACTGCGTAATAAGTCATATTTTATGTTAGAATAAGATTTATGAAGTATTTATCAATAATTAAACACTGTTAATTATTTTAAAACAGTTTTAATCGAAATTGATTATATTTTATACCATTCGCGCCTTATAATTTATAAAACGCACCCGTAGATATAAGCAAAAAATAAACATTGTATGCCTACATCTATTTACGATATCTATGATACAAGGAAATTATTTTATAGAAGCAGACGAAACTGGAGGTATAATCGCAAAATACCCACCGTAAAATTTTACGTTACAAAGCATAAAAATTGATTCCACTTACCTTATTTTCAACAACATTCTGCCCATTACTTCGTCAATATTTGATAGAGATTGTTCAGTTGGGAATAATGTATTAATATAATCAACTGGATTGAAATCAGGCTTATCAAGAGGGTCTTTACTCGGCAACACCTAGAATTATAGCCAAGGCTTACTTAAAATATAGCGATAAAACGACATCCAAGGCGTTCAATAACTATATAGCTATACAAAATAATATTGTTATACTAAACCTGATCGATTGCATTTTGAACTTCAGGAGGAAAAGACTTCAAAAAGACATTAATTTGCTCATCTTCGAACAGATCTTCGTCGGCGTCTCCGACCACCACCGCCATTTTATCTCGCAAAAATTTCCTTGGTATAGAATCGAGATTTCCCGGTTTCACGTATATTTCCTGTAACGATCATAGATGCATTTAATATAGATACATTTAATATCAAAAACGTCAAATAAAATCACGTTTGGACAATTACGACATTTTCCATCCATCCGACCTCAAAAAGGTTAATGTTCTTGTACCGGACGAGGAGACCAAATTGGAACATATAAACGTGGATGATTATTCGATAATGTTATCTCGTAACAAGCACTAAACCCAATGTTTGTTTACGTGTTATCAGCTCAAAGAAAGCGTCTTCATTTTTGGTTCAAACTCCAAAGGGGGTCTAAGGTTACGATGCTTGGTACCATTTAGAAAATGGAGAATTTCCTATAATGGCTTACTCAGGTAGTTAAGAACTAATTACGAATAAGTATGAACATCATTAAATACACTTGGCTAAAAAAATAGGGAACAAACGAAGTAGAGGGCAAAGATATTCACGTCAAATTCAACTTCATGGAAGGATATTAACTAATCTAAGTGTCATTGGGAAAGAGGTAACCGATTATGGATACTATAGTAGATGGACTGCTTCTTCGTCTCCAAATGACGTCATGGCACGTTATACTTGGCCGGTATAATATTAGACAAACATGTTTATAGGGTGGTTTTCCCGCTGTAGGAATCCATAAACTCCGGTATCACTTTTTGAAAGTCGAGAATAGTGTTTTGAGCTGTTTAGAAGACATTATTAAATTATAATTAACTAAATTATTAATTATATTAGAAAATAGAAACAATAAAATTGAGACGCACGCTCCCGCCATATTTTGAAGTGTGCTTAGCTTTGGTTTCGACACTAAGCAGCGCCATCTGGCGGTCCATGTTTGGAATCAATAAGGCTATCCAATCTGGGTTATTTTGGCGTTTGCTGTCGGAACTTGCTGCTGGGTGCGATCTTAACTGGTAAATATTTTGATTTTATTTATATTTAAATGGTTAATTTAGATTAAATACCAAAGTTTTATTGCAACCGATAGGAAATTAACCGTTGAAAGTGAAAAATTTATGGTTAACGGTGCAAAAATAGGGATTTTTTATTGTGACTAAGCCTTGGCAAATCCTTCGTCTTGAGGGGCGTTGTTCAGTTCCGGTTTGATGCCGCCATATAGGAACTAGGGCGTCATTTTCAGTGCAAGGCTAAAGAGATCTTTGCTGGTAAATATTTCGATTATATTTATATTTTAAGGGTTAATTTAGATTAAATACCGAAGTTTTATTGCAACCAAATGGAATTTTGCATTGCAAGTGGGAAATTTATGGTTGACTGTGCAGAAATAGCTTTGTTTTTGAAGAGAACTTGAGCGTTAGTTGATTTTATATATTGATTACCAAAGTAATGCACTTGTTTGCCTAAGTTAATGGCTGTATGTTGCCTTTAACCGAAGCAAGTACAAAGCTTTTAACGGCAGGTGTGTAGTTATTAACACCGAAAGCCAAAATGAGGTTTTTAAGTGTTCGTGTTGCTAGTTCTCTGAAATGTTTTCAATTAACAAGTTTATTGCTGTTCATATGGGTATACGGACTAAATACCCCCAAGACAAAAGACCCCCGGTCATAATCCCCCCATTTTTAAAAACGTACAAAATCCCCCCTCTCTCAAGACAAAATCCCCCGGTCATTTTCCCCCCATCCAAGTTAAGAGTACAAACCCCCCCACTATCAAGACAAAATCCCCCTACGCTCTAGACAAAATTCCCTGGTCATAATCCCCGGTTAGGTTAGGTTAGGTTGGGTTGGGTTGGGTTGGATTCGGTTCGGTTTGTAATATTTTGGAAATATTGTAACAATGGTACGCCTTTTCCAAAATATTATTTTTTACATTTATTTTCTTCCGAAGAGCACAGTTTGGGGGGAATTTGTCCCGGGGCTGGGGGGAATTTGTCTTCGGCATCCATTCGGGGGGAAATTGTCCGGGGGATTTTGTCTCCTACCTGAGGGGATTATGTCCTTTTCTTCTCAAATGGGGGGATTATGTCCAGGGGGGATTATGTCCTACATTCGTAAATATGGGTGTCAAGCCCGTTTGTTTTCACCGCAACTGCGCTATTTGCAGGGCTCATACTCAGTCACTTCATTCCAATTCGGTTATCGGCCAGCTTGATGACGGTTTAAAAGCAAGAAGAGTTTAACTCAATTTTTATAAACAATCGAATACAAATGAATGATTACTTTGCATTCTGAGCTGTGCTCCAAAATTATTTAATTCAATTTCGCCCTAGACCTTTTATGTGGTGACCTTTCCTTTGACTGGAAGTATCTAAGGCCATAGATTGGTCTTGATTACGACACAGACCTTTAAAATATCTTTAATTATAGGAAATAATTATGAAAATCGGTCATCTTTGTAAACATTTTATTGGACCAGGCCCTTTTCAATAGCTTAATTTGGTCCCATCTAGCCACTTTTTGCTTACAATTTTTATATTAATTAGTCACATATTCAACTAAAATTGAGCGTATGAATGAGTATGACCCCTGTATAAGTTTGGGGATTTGTGGTTTAGATTACATTGGAATCTTTCAAATGGTTAATTTTTAGCAGGTCTTATGGAATTTTAGCTTTTGTGGTAAAATCATAAATGGCACAATGTTCATGATCAACATTAATGCGATACTTAATCTAAATATTTGAAATTAATCTTATTAAATGGAATCTTCTTAGTTAAACTTTCTATTTAATTGTACCATGAATTTATTCCTGGTTTTACTGTTCAATCTTTTTAGTTGGTTTAAAAGTAACTCAAAGTGATTATTCATGCCATTAATTGTTAAATATTTCAAGATTGACCCTAAATCTAGTTATGATGAATGATTTATTTGAAAGTAAAATGAATGTTATTCTAAATACTTGTGCCATTTAAGGTGATGATAATTTTAAATTGCATTTGATTGATTGAATTTTAATTTATTTTCCAAAGGAGCAATTTATGTTGGATTCTAGAATCAATAGCTATTACTTGACAAAATAGCACCCAATATTAATCAGATCAATGAACCCAGTACAATTCTACTCTTAATTCAGGTCTACACTTTGATTTTATCCGTTGAAACTGAATCTCACTAGGAAAACAATTTAGACGGCGTGTAAAGGTATCTAGTGCGGAGAAATAATAGTTCTAGCAGTATTAGGACAATGACCCAGTACAATAATTCAGGTCTACACTTTGCTTTTATCCGTTGAAAGGGAATCTCATTAGCAAAAATATTTAGACAGCCAGGGCCGGATTAAGCAATTTTCCACCCGCTAAGGGGAATAGTTCAACTCAATGCGCCCCCAACAAGTCTTGTGGGGCACTGGCCCCCTTTAATTCGGCTCTGTAGACAGCGTGTGCAATATTTTAGTCCCTTAGTGCGTAGCAATAAGTAAATCTTATTATTATAAATATATTACCCCTATGTAATTATTAGGGTACTTGGTATAATTTGTTATTCTATTTAAGGGAAGCGCTAGTGTCCTGTTCTTTTTAGGGATTTTTCTTTTCGCCAGGACATAAATAAAATACTTGATTATGGAATAGGTGAACACTGGCTCTAGCCCTCCCTTTTAAGAATAATGAACGTAATCAGGATTTTAAGGATGAGATTCCCTTTGCGGTATCAAGGCATCTAGTTTATGGTTTTAATTATAAATATTTTTAGGGGAAAAGCGTTTGGCAACTCTTTGAGGGAATTTTGTAGGATCTAAATAAATTTCTGATTTATGTTTAAGGTAGAAGGTTGCTTATACGCTTTGTCCTTTAAAAGTAAACACGATTTAGAGCGGGTTTAAGGCAAGGCTTAGCTTTTTATGGTATTATTTTACTTTCCCATACTAAGGTATTCAGTTTAATGTTACGAGTGTGCCATTTTATGTCAAGTAATAGTTATTGGTTTTACTCCTGAACATTTTGCGTTACGTCAAGAGAAAATACTGAGTGGATTTTCGCATTAAGGTAATTAATTTGAAGTTATGCATGTGCCTTTTTCCAAGTAATAATTTGAATTTTTCTTGTGCAGGAACATTCTCTCGAGTGGAGGACATCTAACATAGAGTGGAGGACATCTAACATCGAGTGGAGGACTTCTAACATCGAGTGGAGGACTTCTAACATCGAGTGGAGGACTTCTAACATCGAGTGGAGGACTTCTAACATCGAGTGGAGGACTTCTAACATCGAGTGGAGGACTTCTAACATCGAGTGGAGGACTTCTATCATCGAGTGGAGGACTTCTATCATCGAGTGGAGGACTTCTATCATCGAGTGGAGGACTTCTATCATCGAGTGGAGGACTTCTATCATCGAGTGGAGGACTTCTATCATCGAGTGGACTTTCATTGGAAATCCCATGCTAAGGACGAAGTTTCCTGGTTTTGGGGGCTCCACAGCGGGCCTTAGTTTAAATTTAATGATTCCCGAGTTGAACAGGGGCTTGTTAAATTTAAATTGGGCTCGCAAGGCTCACTTTGGGGGTGGTAGCTTAAGTTTAAATTTAAAGTTTCGTTACTATGGAAGGTACAAAAACATAAGAAAAACACTTAGGGTAGTTTTTTTGACCTTTTTTATGCTTAGGGTAGTTTTTTTGACCTTTTTTATGCTTATTTTTTGTTTTTTTAAAAAAAATTTGTTTTTTTTTATAAATTTTACCTTTTTTTTATATAAAATTTTTTTTTTATAATGGGTTTGCCTTTTTTATTTAGTAAAAAGCTTAAAAAGGGGCCTAAAAATATCCCCCTAAGTCCAGAGGCAAAAAAATCGAAACCAAGTCTAGTATATTAAAAATTCAAGAAAAGAAAGAACGAGGTTTAAGGCAAAATTTATTCAATAAAAAACCAAAGGGTTTACAAAAATTTCGAACAATAAAAATATTAAAGAGGTTGTTAAGTTAAAGTTTGAACGCGAAAAAAAATAATAAGTAGTTACATATAAAATTTCCACGAAAAAAATTAAGTTAAGTGGTTACATGAAAAATTTTCAAGTAAAAAAGATGTATTTTGTGTCTTCTAGCTTCGATGATTTCCTCCATATCTTTAAGTCAGCGCTGAGAGAAAGAGCAAGTCCAGAAGACATCATGTAAATTGAATCCGAGGAAGCGTGTCATCAGGAATGATACATAGCAAGTCCAGAACAGCTTCGTCTTGCGTCAATCGGAGCAAAGGATGTCATCTGGAAGGATACGTCTCGGAATGACCAGCGACAGAAAAATCCAAGAATATCTGCAGCATCTATAAATGAAAACATATTAATAACACATATTAAACTATTGCCTACTAACAAACTAACCTCGTAGATTTAAATAATTTAAGAAAAAACGTGTCCTTAATTAAAAAACCGGCTACCAAATTTATAAACCGAGACGAACTACTTGCCACCCTAAATCAAAGGAAGACTTGACTACCATGATTTCCACCCCGAATTAAATAAATACTCTCGTTAGCTAATTATTTCCCAAAATTCTAGAGAAAATAGTTTTAAGAAAATCGACCCTTTGTTTAAAATTAAATTATGTAATAATGAAAATAATTGAAAACATTCCCTAAACTAATTTTAGAAAATCTGCCATTTATTTAAAACTTCCCACAGGGAGAACCCAAAAAACTTGAGTTGAAATTGGACAAGGCTGAACTTAGGCTTAGGGCAAACGTCCACGTGTCTTAAAATTATGTGTGCGGGACTTGATTTTCGAAAATCTGTCGCTTTATCTCTAAATTAATTAATAATAGCCCATAAACTACCTTTAGGAAAACCTTCCATTTATTTATTTTTAAACTATTCCCACAGACAGTATTCCGTAAAATAACTAGAGTTTAAATGGGACAAGGCTTAATTAGGCTTAGGTCAACCGTCCTCGTGTTCGGCGGGACTTCATTTCCGAAAATCTGTCTCTAAATTTATTAATGATAGCCCTTAAACTAATTTTAGTTAAACCCGCTATTTATCTATTTTAAAACTATTCCCACAGATAGACCCCGTAAATAACTAGAGTTTAAATGTGACAAGGCTTAATTAGGCTTAGGGTAACGGTCCTCGTGTTCGGCGGGACTTGATTTCCGAAAATCTGTCGCGATCTCTCTAAATTAATAACGTACCCCGTTTAATATCTTTAAATAATAGCACCTAAACCATTTATTAAGGGATTCTCTCTTGTCCAAGATCTCGTTGTAAAATTTTATTTTTGGTACTTGATTTTTAATAAATAAATAAAATTCACTAACATTTAACACTACAGAATTAATTTAAATACTTGAAATAAAATAAAGAATTTAAGGGGAGCTAGATGAGTTTGGATTATTGTAAAGGTTAGGCTTACGGACTGTTAAAGCACCACGAGGAGATCAAGCAATGGCTGCCAAGTAAGTTGAAGAGCGTCGAATTCAGCTTGCGTCCTCGGCAAAAACGATCAACGAAATGGCGGATCTATCATGAATCGACCTCAAAAGCCGGCATCACGATCAGCTGAGCTGGAAAAGTTTTTCCAAGCGACCTCCACGACGGCTTCCAAGCCAAGAATGAGCCGTCTGACCTCGACAGCTTCCAAGCAACGAATGAGCCGTCTGACCTTTGCCTGCAACCAAATACATTTCTAACGTCGGGGGGCGCTAAAAGCTCCTATGCGTGGACTCGGGCGCGCCATATCCCAGGCGCGAAACCCAAATAGCTGAACACTGCTAGGCCTAAATGAATGAACGCTAGGCCTAAATGAATGAACGCTAGACCTAAATGAATGAACGCTAGGCCTAACTGAATGGACAATCATTACCTAATACCATTAACATCTATCGTGACGTCACAAGTCAATTACCTCGGTAACGTCATAGGTCACGTGATCTGACGTCATAGTCACGTGATCTGACGTCATAGTCACGTGATCTGACGTCATAGTCACGTGATCTGACGTCATAGTCACGTGATCTGCCATCGTAGTCACGTGATCTGACGTCATAGTCACGTGATCTGCCATCGCAGGCACGTGATTTGACGTCATAGTCACGTGATCTGCCATCGTAGTCACGTGACTATGACGTCATAGTCACGTGATCTACCATCGTAGTCACGTGATCTGACGTCATAGTCACGTGATCTGCCATCGTAGTCACGTGATATGACGTCAGTCACGTGATCTGCCATCGTAGCCACGTGATCTGACGTCATAGTCACGTGATCTGCCATCGTAGTCACGTGATCTGACGTCATAGTCACGTGATCTGACGTCATAAATTATTCATTTTAACTCTGATACTGTAATAAAATTTACATTGGATAGTAATTTATTCTGTTGTTTATTAAGAGTGTGTCATGTCCATATATTCGACTCTCATATCTATTATGTTGGGAAAGCACTTTAATCATACTCTAATTCAGAGGATATGAATTAAGTTTCTATGCCTCAGCCATTAACTTTAATTAGTAAGCTTACAGGTAAAAATAATTATCAATATTAATGCAATATTTTTTTTCGAAATATATTCCATTTGATACATTCGGATTTATTAAAAATTAATAATCAATATACTTTTCAAAAATTATAACGTTGGTTAAAGTCATTTATTCTGTTTATTATTATATCAAGAAAGCACTTTAACAAAGTGGATCTTATACTTTAACTAGTTGCAAAGGCACCCGGTGTTTCGTGTCGGTGTTTGCTCTCCTGCTCAATCAAACATCAGATGGGCATGGCACCGTGGGGTGAATTCTATAACCCACAAACCTGGTCTTGACGTGGGACAAAATAGTTGGAAAAGAGTTAAGGGCTAATATAGAGCAATGAATATGGAACCATTTATTGCGTATGTGATTCGGTTTAGAAACATTTTTCCAAATGTCCTGATGTTGGGAAGAATCGTGTAACAATGACCCCGCTTTGTGGTACACTTTTCTCGAAAAAAAAAAAGGTTATATACTTGTGCTTATATTCAGAGGGTACCAATCAAGTTTCTATAACATAGCCATAGCCATAACTATAATTAGTAAGCTTATAAATAGAAATGATTTTATCAAATAATATTTTATAAATATTAATGCAAGTTTTTATTTTGAAATACATTCCATTGATACATTAGATTTTATTAAACAGATTAATAATGAAAATAATAAAAATATTTTTATAAACGCGTAACTTCTGAGTGTTGAATCCAGGTACTGAAAATAATAAGAAAATTTCTATTATTAACACTTATTCGGCTTAGAATTTCCACTGGTTTTCCACGCTAATATCCTACTGAGCATTACGATTGAAAACGAGGTTGTTAGGATGGAAAACCAGGGTATTTGGTGGCAAAACGTAGCATTATGCTTTTGCGTCCAGATCGGAAGTGCGTAAAGCCACCGAGGCCAGAATGCACGAGTGTTTAGCCCCTCGGTGACACTATAAAATACTTCAATCTCACTATTAAATTATACATTGTCGAGGGGTCCGACATTTACACGAAATCCCGTACGCTTCTCGCGAAATCTTTGAAGGAATCAATAAATTACGAAATCAAAGAGGAAATTCCGAAATCTTTGGCGAAATCGAGAAATCAACGAATAACTCGCAAAATATTTGCGAAATCACGAAATTCCGTACGCTTTTTTTGGGAATGTCGGACCACTCGTATATTGTACTTGGTAGGCTTCAAAAAAATAAACATTTATAGCTTAGCGGCAAGAAATTAAGTAACGCCGAAATTTCCAGGAACGTTTGAAACAAAACCGAACATCTGCAATTATAATAAATAAATGAATTAGTTCTTCCATGATATAACTAACCGGAAATATTCAATTAATTTGCTTGAATCGGAAAATTTATTCACAAGTATCAACGGACCTCATGAAAATGCTTTAATTATACTATCTGTTCGGATTTTTCAGCCTTTTCTTTAATATTTTTAATTTGAGTGAACAATTGCAAAATAAATTTTTCAGCTTCTTCTAGAGCTTGTCTACCATCGTGACCCGCTGTTGTTTGACCTCTAACCACAGTACGTATCTCATCATCTAATTGTCTACGGATATTAATTATTTAACAGGTGTATTCAATAAAAGGTTGTTCGCAATGTGAAATTTTCAGAAAGGGTTAACATGATCTTTATTTTGATGACCTTCAACGGTTGCTTCAACACCTAGCTTTTAAACCGCTAGCCCTTTTGCAACAATTTATTGAACAGCTAATGATATTTTGGTTTGGTTGTAACAAAAATTGTGTCTATCGATATACATGTATATATGTATACTAGGCTGTAACATTTCATATATAATATAGTGTAACATAATACGACAAGTATTTGAGTGGCTTGGAAAGCAACAAGTATACAAGCGTGGAAAAGTAAAAACCTTTGTAGGAAAACTGAGTAATAAGTAAAATTTTATGTTATGGTGAGTTCTTGGAGTTCAACTGTAATTTAAAGGCCGAGTTCCAGCGAAAAGGATTCTCGACTAGGAGGGTCGAGGTGTGCAAAAAAAAAAGTTTATATTTAAAGCTGGGATTTAATCGAAATTTTTAATAATTGATCTTTATTGTGCAGTGAATGATGTTCATTTTGCGGATGTAGCAGTAAAAGCCCGATTAGAAAAAATAAAAAACACTTTTCTTTCATCGTCTGCAAAATTACGAATAATCACCCGAATGAAACGGAAGAATGGGCGAGCCCTCGGGGCGTTAATAATAAGGTAGGTGCTAATTGGTGCGAACTTAAGTAAGAAAGTGGAAAGAGAGTAATTTTGGATGTGCCGTACAATGCGATAATAAAGAAGTTTACATTCAAGCTACTAAGGGTTTGGAGGTAAATGTGCAAGAAGTAACGAGGTATCAGATCTTTTTTTTTTCAAGAGATGCGGCGTAAAATGGAAGTATTACAATATGAAGTCTATGTTTTGATCGAAAGTGGCTATATTTTATACCATTCGCGCCTTTTAAAACGCACCCGTAGATATAAGCAAAGAAATATATATATTATATATATATATATTATATGCCTATATATGTTCACGATATCTATGCAACAAGGAAATATTTTTATAGAAGCAGACGAAACTGGAGGTAAAAATCGCAAAATATCCGGTGTTAAATCTTACGTTCGTTCGAAATTCGTCTTCAACAGAGTTTAAAAATTTAACTTCACTTACCTTATTTTCAACAACATTCTGCCCATTACTTCGTCAATATTTAATAGAGATTGTTCAGTTGGGAATAACGTATTAATATAATCATAGCCCACTTGATCACGCACGCTGGCTGCACGCGCTTTAGAAGCCCGTCCAAACGATTTTTTTTACATGTTAACTCGCGAATACGGCGCGTCACATAGGTTCGGTCTAAACTTTCAAACCCGTCTGGTTTTAACATGGGCGTCTATGGGAGGGGACCAGTTTTTTCAACGTTTTTGACAATATTAGTGCATCTACTGGTTCAAATCTCTTGAATTTTTAATGAGACGTCTATTGAAAGGTTTGATATTATCCTGTAAAATTTAAAGTCTTCAGCTATAATAGTTTTTTTTATAAAAAATAAAAACCATCACATAGTAGAGAATTTTGCCCCTTCAATTTCTCTACTATGTGATGATTTTTATTTTTTATAAAAAAAACTATTATAGCTGAAGACTTTAAATTTTACAGGATAATATCAAACCTTTCAATAGAAGTCTCATTAAAAATTCAAGAGATTTGAACCAGTAGATGCACTAATATTGTCAAAAACGTTGAAAAAACTGGTCCCCTCCCATAGAGGCCCATGTTAAAACCAGACGGGTTTGAATTTTAGACCGAACCTATGTTATTCTCATTTTTAGGGTCGATTGAGCGGGCTTCTATAGCGCGTGCAACTTGCGTGATCAAGTGGGCTATGATATAATCAACTGGATTGAAATCAGGCTTATCAAGAAGAGGGTCTTTGCTCAGCAACACCTAGAAATATAGCCAAGGCTTAGTAAAAATATAGCGTTGAAACGACACCCAAGGAGGCCAATATTTCCTGCAACGATCATAGATACATTAAATATATGTATTCTTTTATAATATCTATGTTCGCAATTGCATTTTTTTTGGGGGGTTAACTCGAGGGTTATCTATAGTTTTCTTTAATTGATAATATGATTAATTACTTAATAATATAAAAACACGTCATTTGTTTGAGAAATTACAGAGAAAATATAAAATCTAATGTTCATAATAAAAAAAACATTTTGTAATGTGGCTGGTTGGTTGGTTGTTTTGAATTCTAATTGAAAACCGGATTAAACCAGACACTGCTTAAACGAATAAGACCTTACAAGCATAACTTTATGACGTAATAATTGACATTTTGAATATTAAACGACGGAGATACGAGATAGGGTGTTGTTAATAAGGTTATTTACCACTTTTTCTTAGAAGCAAAACAGAATTATTTAGGGACTGTGACACGTTTTCAAATGGGGCCCGGTGTGGTCCTATAATATAGTAGAATTCACCCTTAGAACCTATACTTTTTTGCACATTTGAATGGAGTTTTATTTCATCTAAGTCCGGATTCTAGAAAAGATCTCGACTTTTTTATTTTTTTCATTCTTTAGAAACTAGAAGAGCTAGCTATCAAATCAAAACTCTTGAAAACCACTTGATACATCCTTTTGAAAAAGAACCCAATTGAAAGATAGGCATATATAATAAAGCTTTTCATCTACATTTATGGGGCTTATTGGGGATATACATGAAAAACATTCTTAATGCGTATGGTTTACTTAGAGCTGGGGGTTCCCTAAAATCTCTGACTGTATAAATCGTAGAGAAGAAAAAAAAAGCATATATTTATTTCGGGGGTGACAGACAGTTTCTGCTTAATAGCAAGAAGAATTTCTTCTCGGCGAGTAATTCGATCTTCTCTCTCTCTCTCTTTCTTGAGCTCAAGACCGCGGACTCCGACTCTCCAAACGTCTTTAAAAGTGGGGGAAGACCATATACCACCACAAAAATATCTTGCAGCAGAATAAGGGGGAGAGAAACATACTATGGTCGAAAGTGAAAAAAGAGGAAAAAGTTTATGCCTTCCATCCAGAATTCTACCAGATTTATTTCAACAATCGCGAACGAAAGGTCAGTGGGTAAATAACATCTCTTTTAAAAGAAATATACAGACAGACGCGCGTTGTATTCGAGTTGTTACGGTCAAAAACAAAAAGTTGTCTGGGGAAATAAATTTTCAATTCAATTGGCAGTCATGATTTTTCAATTTGTATAAAATTATATTCGTAAAGAGAAAAGCTATAAATGTCAGAGTCAACGTTCTTTTAACAACTCTCATTTCTCATTTTCGAGAAAAAAATGCATGCATAATTTTCAACGACACTTATAAAAAGCTGTCAAAATTTGGAATTGCATTAAATATATATATATATATGCCTGGCGCCTGACTCGTTTATAAAGTTTGCTCGACGCAACCAACTACTTCTTACGACATGAAGAATTTGGCCAGAGAATTCTTCGATACGTTTAGTTGACTGAAGACCCTGCTATAGTTGACTATATAAAAAAGCTTAGTTCCTAAAAATACCGTCTTTTAAAACAATTATTCGTAATGTGGTTCGCGATCGGTGTAATTGTTGTGGTTTGCATTAACGCCAGTTTCGCTTCGCAAAATGGTGTGGAAAGGAAAGGGTGAGTATATTTAACTTATATCATGTTGTATGTCCAGTAAATTCATTAGTTATTGCTTTTATATATGTATATAACTTTATATATGTTTATAACTTATGGTATAACTAAGACAATGCAATATTTGAAAATATCAAAATTTCTATTGAAAAACTGGTTTAGTGGCGTCTAAAATTGCAATAAAAAATTGCATATTCTTTAACTATTAACACGATTTCTTTCACCTGCCGTCTTAATATATGGTAATATAAAACGAAATTACAGGGTAACAGTTTCCAATCTTATATATTCAAGAGGTTAAATAACTAACTCATAACCGTTTTTCAAGTAATTAAATTCAATCTTCAAAAATTAAATAATAAAAATTTCCCTTAACAAAATTTTATTCTTGAAAAATTTATTTTGATCTATTTCTGTCTGTTTATTAACACCTGGTTATTATTATGTTTATTTTTAATCATTTCGATCTGTGAAATTTAATATATCAAGTTCGAAAGAGGTAGTAGACACAGCCAGCTTTCGTGATTCTCAAAAAGTTACAATGTAGACACATTATAAACTAATTCGAAAACATCAGATTATAAAGACTACACCGTAATTATGCACTGAGGCTGAATTGCGTACCCCCCCCCCCAACCCACACTGGAACCACCACCAGAAACAACCAACTTCTATTATTTAAATTGCACTAAACAAGAAACTTCAATTAGTACGCTCTAATTTAGAGTCCTTTTGATTATCTAGTTCCTCATTAAAAAAAGAAAAATTAAAAAACCAAGGAAGTTTCAACCCTTTTTAGAGAAGCCCAGCCTTTGAAAGAACAGTTAGTAAAATCATTTTAAATTACATTTTGCGTCTCGAAATTACAGAAGTACTTATTTTTACTAAATATTCATTTGTCGAGGAATTCTAGTCGCACACTGAGTTCTGACGTCATTCTAACATTTTTTCTACGTCCCCATACGCGAATTTATCAAAAGATAAAAGAAAGGGTCCTTGTTCATTTTTAGGAACTTATGCGCTTATCTGGTCTCCAAGACCGTATCCTGCAAACAAGTCAACGGAACCGAGACATACATAAGTCGGAGTCCTCGACCGAGATGTTATTCAAGGGGTTGTTTAAATAACCCAGCCAATATACGGTATCAGTTTTATTGATTTAGAAAGTCATTTGTTAATTCTACTAACAGAAAAGACAGTAGAATCATAAGTTTATAAGATATGTTCCATAAGTATGACACTACCTATACTTCGTAATGCTAGAGACTTACAGCTCGAGCTAGTTCGAGTATGACGGAGAATTAACTAGTCCATCTTCCTATTTAGTCTGTACTAAGCTTTTGACAGCGCCTCACCAATCGTCGCTTTGCGAGAATCTATGACCTACGTCACTTCATGACCAGCACCAGTTTGTAACCAATGACAAACTTATGGAACATATCTCATGAACTTATGGAAGAATTTAGGCTTCATATTCTGTTTAGTGATTTACTTAGAATTATAAATATTAAAACGCAATCATTTAGATCATAATGAGATTCAAATAATTTGAGAAAATTAACTACTTCCTGTTTTTTAACTCTTTACTCTCATGGCCAATGTAGACAGTATTCCACGTGTTTAGTTCGAAAGATATCGGTCTAAATGTCCTTAATATTCATCGTGATATCTGACTAGATATGATAATTCTAAATAATTGTACGCTAACCTTGGATAATCCTAGCATTTTACGATAACCCAATACTTATCTGGTTTAAATTAAAATATACAAATTGCTTATAAGTACGTTTTAATTAAGTTCAAAACTGATAATTGAAAATTAATTCGCGCAGGATTCTTCGTCGACCTCGATATGTAACGGCTTTTAAGAATATCGACGAAAAAATATGGAAATGTTGCCCTGGTTATTATGGAAGCAACTGCGATAATGGTAACTTTATATTTTGATGTATATATAAAGCTATGTAAATCGATTGATATTGGTAATCGACAAGTGTCAAAAATGACAACTAGACAAGGACGTCTCGATGTCGAATTCAGGACAGAAAAAAAATTACTTACGAATGTTTTTCTTTCTTTCTTTCTTCAATATAAACAAGAGTGTTTCAACTGTACCACAGTCAGGATTCTGGAAAATCGATTAAGGAAAATTGAGTCACAAGTAGGTGAGAATTTGGTTTATGAAACATTTTTTTATGCCAAGGCCTGACGGAGTTAATATTTTACTACGAACAGATTTACAACCCATCAACCGCGCGTAATGGAGTTTTAAACGACCGTTCTTCAGGATTTTCCGATGCTACAACCGATAATTTCGGGTATAATGCCGATACTCCAGCTCCAAGGACGGTTGATTCTTCTCAGGACAGAGATTGTACTTGTCCCGCCGGGCCTCAGGGTCCACCAGGATTACCAGGGACACCTGGTACTCCGGGTTTCGACGGGATGAAAGGCGAAAGAGGACCACCGGGGCTACCGGGACTGCCTGGTTTAATGGGACCACCTGGGACAATAGGAGACTTTGATCCACTGTATGACGGACCACCAGGTCCTCCTGGTTACCCACATTTTGAAACCGCGGGAATTGGGGATAAAAATGGTCTAAAGGGCCTTCCCGGATTATCTGGGTTGCCTGGACCACCAGGGGTCAAGGGTGAACCAGGGCAGCGTGGACTTAACGGCAGAGATGGTAGTTGGCGATATTATAAATCTAAAGAACTTTTACTCACCCTAGCCACGTTTTCAGGAAATCCCGGACCACAAGGATTAGACGGTCTCGTGGGTCCTCCTGGTCCAAAGGGTGATCAAGGTGAACCTGGGCCTCCAGGAGTTCCGGGTGAAACCGGACTTCCCGGATTACCTGGTCTTCCCGGTAAACCTGGATTACCAGGACTGAATTTTGGAGATTTAACTAAAGAAGATGGTAGGTTTTTTGTAATAAATATCCTCAATTCTTATAAACAATAAAAACTATTTCCAATAAATTTAGACCCGTACTCGAAACAAGACTCAACAATTCCAGAACCAATGTTAGATGTAAGTAATATTTAGATACTTGAACTTCATTTATTTCAAGTCTAAAAGGCCTCGATTCTTAGGTTATTAAAAAACTGCAAGATAACTATGATGCTTTAGAAGAAAGAGTTCAGATCTTAGAGGACATGCTTAGAATATCATCAGGCAAGTAACATTTAATTTCCTTAAGTACTAAGCGGGTCGATAACCATTTACACAACAGACACAACGTACACCGAGGACAGCGATGACATTGTCCCAATGGACGAACTCCACTTCAACCACCACCCTTTGGCAACCGACGAATCACACTTGTACCGTCGACCTGTGGCCATATCAGGTAGCGAGGCACCCCTCAACCGTCGACCCGTGTCATCATCAACGAGCGAGTTACCCTTGAACCGTCGCCCAGTGTCATCGTCACCAAGCGACTTACCCCTCAACCGTCGAACCGTGTCATCGCCAGCTAGCGAGCTACCCTTGAGTCGTCGACCAGTGACAACCGATGAACTACACTTGAACCGCCGACCTGTTTCACTCTACCCTGACAACAATGATGACACTATACACGTTGAACCATTTAGCAGCCAAATCATGCCGGGAAGTCCCGAAGCTCCACACGTACACTCTATGGAAACGGACATGACTAAGTTAATCGGTAGGCAACCGACGGGTCCAAGACCAAGAGGAAGTCACGTAAGTTCCTCTGGTTTTAATAAACCAACGCGCTACGACAAAGGTACAGTTGGACACGGGACAGAGTCTACGTTCCGTAATCGTTTACCGGGGGGTCCAGTTTTGACAAATAAAGGAGCACATTTTTAAGCCAAATTTAGACACTTTTAGAAACATGTCATAAACTAATACTTCTTAGGGACTACATAAAGAAAGAATCGCAGTTGCGTTTAAATAAATTCATGTACAAATACAAGCCTTATTAAATATTTTTCCGAGTGTCGGTTTTTTGGTAACTGCCATATTTGTAAATCACAAAAACCGAACTCTCAAAACGTAATAAAATTAGTTTTTAAATATATTCGTTTCGTGTTTTTCTAAGTCTTAACGCATCATAAATTAAAATAAATATTATCCCCACTTGTTTAAAAATTGAAGATTCACTTCTTAGAAAAGCTAACATCTGAATTTCAAGTCGCGTTCGCATTGTCTTTCTTGAAAAATTAACAACCAGAAACTTATCAACTTTATAAATACTTGAATTGCGTAGTGACAACGAGTCATTTCTTATATATATATTCAAACTCCGTTACATTGGCTTCGAGACAAAAATCCTACGTAAGTGAAATTTAATTATTCATATACGGGACAATAGCCCTACCTATTTAGAAATTAATGTTTGTATCTCATTAGCATAATATTCCCTATGAGAGTACCTCTATTATTAAACAACCCGCCTACCACGTGCTCGAAAAGAGAAAATGAAAAACATATTTCTTAATACAAAAAGTAATTTGTCAAAAGTCATAAGAATATAAAAACAAATGCAGATTATATTTGATAAATTCGATACAAGTTAACAGATAACTGATTACGCGGATATTCCAGATATTGAACTAACGTCAAACGAGTATCATATAACGGATTAAATTTCTTGTTACATAAATTATGCCTGCAGACATATAATTAAAGTACATGGTATGCCAGTAAAAACAATTTTAAAGTATAGATAAAAGTTTACGTAACGAATAGGGCTCCTTCTAACACTAGATAATAAATGCTCTGATTTTTACTAACACGTTAATTATTAATAAACTAAAATACCTAAGTTAAAATGACCAGTCTGATATCTTTGTTAAAGAGTTAATTTTAACTTTAATTTCAACTTACATTATTTTGAAGTTGATATATCACAGATGGTATCATTATCGTTTTTCCGCTCTTTTCAAACCAGGAAAGAAACTTAACAAAACTTTCTTTAGGCGGCAACTAAAAGCTGAGAAAACTAAGTATAGGACGTTTATTATTGGTTGAAATCCGAGTTATGCTCGAGGGTAACTCAAAAATAGTCAATTTGTATTATAATATGACGTTAGCACTAGAAGCGTGTATTCAGGTTTGTTGTTCAAACTAAACTTCTAAGAAGTGAAAGCGTATATTGCTTTGAGAATTTACTAAATCTAATGTACAGATTGTCATTACAACGTCCTTGATTATTTAATGTATATAATAAACTGTACAGGTACCGGTACAACAACGAAGAAACGTCTTTGGTAAGTTGGTTATTTTTCAATTAACTATTTAGAGGTTTTAATCTTTAAATTAAATTTTTATATAATTCTCATTACTTAAAATAGCCCCCATTTTTCAGTATGTCAAAGCATTAATTGCTTAATGAAAAGCACCTTTAAATAGAAAAGGTTACAAAATTGTCACTCAAATCTTTACTGTTTATTCATGATTGTCTATGTAGTTCTGATACAGATTTAAGCTTATCCATAGCCTTCAAGAGATAGTATTGTTTATTGAGAAACACGTGGGTTTCACTTTACAATATAGAATTTTTAGATAAGATAATCTTTCGGCTTTTAAAGTCGTCAAAACTGGAAAAAATAATTCTTTCCTAATCTTGAATTACAGAGAAACGGAGCAATGTCGTTATTAATAAGTTTTTCGTTAATTTATCTAGTCTATAGGATTTTTACTTGCAAAGAAGGTAAGTCTAATTAACTTAAACATGTAATAAAACTTCATTATTAAAATCACTTCATTCAAAGGTAAAATATTCGCCATAAAGGAATATGTCGCTCATATCTATTTGAAATATTTTCACCGAAAAACGAAATCTCGTTTGGATATCTTTGATTTCGACCATCCATCGGATTTGAAGAAAAACAATGTATTTCCGCCCGATGAAGAATACGACTTGGAATACCGTTCATTGGACGACCCATCAGTAAGCTTTTAATGAAGCCAAGTATTATTTCTTCAACAGTTTTGTTTACATGTCCTCCAGAAACGAGATAGCGTTTTTGTTTTTGGTTATAATACCAAAGGAGAACGTTTGGTTTCGAGAATTACTATACAGGACAACAAAGCTAGGGTTTGGCTACAATTGAAAGTCGACGAAAAGGTTTACACATTACCGCGTGATAAATTATGGAACGTCCCTAAAGTTGATGCCAGTTGCTTCGCCGCTGCTGGATTACGACTTAAGTGTTTAGCGCCTTTCCGAAAATGGAGGGTTTCTTTTAACGGAATATTAAGGTACTTGGATATTTTGAAATTTAAGTCAAAACTGATTCCCGTATATTGAATTTATTGCAGAGAGCAAAGTAGCAATAAAGAAGTTCACGTGAAATTCAGTTTCATGTGAGTGTTATTTAAAAACATTTAAAATGCGATTTTTAACCGTTGAACACAATCTAGTTGGACAGCATCAGCCGAACCATTTGACCATTTGGACATTCCTAATAACGTTCTTGAGTACTATCTTGGCGGAATTAAATGGAACTCCTGGTTACCTAACTCTGAGTTGTACGGACACTATTAATTCGTGTTAGTTAAAAGAGATAATTCAACTTTGAACTTTACAGGCTACCTAAAACTTTAAACGCACTGGACCAGGCGGGTAATCTATTCGGAACTGTGTCTATAGACGGTGGTGAAGAAATTGAAGTGTTGTTATGGGGTGCTCGAGTCATGAGTCGTGGTACGAAAATAAAGTTTGTTTATGACAAAAAGTACTTTTAACACCCATTTCTTTTCTTTCATTAGAAAACCCAGAAGAAGAACAGAAATTAAAAGAATACTTCGTTTACATGTCCGTAAGTATATCCAGGAATTAATTACAAGTACTGTTGATTAAAGTAACATAATAACACATAGGAAGGCGAGTATATACACGTCATCGAAACTGGGAAGTACACATACGGGTTCATCGTACAACAAAGTTCCGAAGGAGGGGCAGTTGAGAAATTGCAATTGCAATATCACCCGAATGAAGATACAGACGCGAAAATCTCCTTCTCACACGGTAATCGTTAATACCTGACGCAAAACAGAACTTAATCTCTAAATTCAGCTCATAATTTTAGGAACTAACAACTTTGACCTAACCATAAGGAAATCACAAGAAAATATAGTAAACGTTAACGATTATGAATTCAATACTGATAGAAATTACACCATTTCAAAAGCAATTTTAAGTGATGACGAAAAAGGGTTCTCTGTTATAGTGGAGACAAGGTTAAACGATATATTAGTAATTGGCTTGTTAAATAATATTATAATTGTAATTTTTCTAATAGACAAATGTCGCAGCCGATAAAACACAATGAAAAGAAGTTACAATCTACTCCTAAACCAGTATTAAGCATATCAGATATTCAGTGCAAAAATGTTGATTACACAGGAGGTAAAGGTTCATCTTTAGCAGAACTAACCGATATATCGAGAACAAATACTTCAGTAAGTACTTGATTTCACTCTTTGAATTTATGAATTGAATTCAACAAACTGCAAAACTTTATTAGTTTAAAGTGCCAAGTGGATTTGTAGTCACTACACTTTCATACGAAAAATTCTTGGAACTAAACAATGCGAAAGTAGTTATTAAAAAATCCCTACTTGAAGATGTGGCATGGTAATATAAATTTTAAGGTCAATTAATAGCAATGTTTCTATATTAATTCTTTAATAGGGGTAACGTTGAAGGTGACTTGAAGTCTCTGTGCCAGAAGTAAGTGTAAAGAGTGAAGTTAAATCGAATGATACTAATTATGTCTTTGTAAGGTTGGTAAGCGAGATATCTAACATGGAGTTGCCAATTGAAGTCAAGAAAAATGTAGAGGAACAATTGAATCAATATGATAGTTCTTCATTATTTGCAGTTAGATCATCAGCATCAGGTAAAAATCGTAACAAACTTCAAATCAATGCATAAACAACCTTTTTTGGGATGAATAGGTGAAGATTCCGAGGAAATGTCGGCAGCTGGACAAATGGAAACCTATCTTGGCATTCAAGGATTAGATGCGGTATGTATGAAGTAAAATGATTAAGAATGCCTTAAATTAATCGCGAGTTTGAACAGATTTCGAAAGCGATCGTCAAGTGTTGGGCATCTCAATTCTCGCACACTGCCATACAATACAAAAAGTAACTGTTTTAAACCAAGTACTTAATTAAAGTTTAATGTGAGGGAACCCCTTAGACAAAATGGCCAAGAGTTAAATTCACCAATGGCTGTTGTGGTACAAGAAATGATCGCGGCAGAGCAGGCTGGAGTTATGTTTACTTGTAACCCTGTCACCGGAAATCCAGAGCATATCACGATTACGGCAAATTATGGTCTTGGAGAAGTATTAGTGCAATTTATTCCTAAATTTGTTAATTTTGTGGACTAATAGGTGTTTTTGTGGGATTTAGAGTGTTGTTTCAGCCACTGCGGAACCTGACACCATTGTGGTGAAACGAGACTCGTACGGCAATGTAGAGATCGACTCCATTCAAATTGGACGTAAAACTAAGAAAACTGTTCTAGCTAGTAAGAATTATATTTGTAGGACAAGTAACAAAAACATTAATGTAAATTTATGTAACGTAAGATGACGGAGGTGTTACCGATGAAAATGTATCAAACGATGAAACCAGTAAATGTTGCTTATCCAATGAGGATGCCTTGAAATTGGCCAAACTCGGAGACGAAGTTCGTATTTTGTTTTGTAATAACAGTCGCTAAAGTGTAATGAAACATCGTATTTTACAGATTGAGGAATCATACGGTTGTCCACTTGATATCGAATGGGCTGTTGTCAATGGAAAAATATTCCTCTTACAAGTAGGTCTAAGTTGTTGCGATATATTTAAATGTGCCATCTACTGACATGGTTAACATTAATCAGGCACGTCCAGTCACAACATTCGACAGAGAAACTGACTTCGAAATAATCCACGAAACTGATGTCCATCTTCGTTCCGAATTTGATTGTTATACCAAAGCTAATGTTGGGTTGGTATTCTACCATGGTTTGTTCAACTTGATTAAGTTTGTAATTAATATATTTTCAGTGAAGTGATGCCCGGAGCTACAACTGAATTAGGACAAAACGTGACTAATAAACTGATGGAAATTTCCACGCAGGTAACAATATGAGCGATTCAAAAATAGATATTATTTAATTTAATTATTGCGAATCGAAAATAGAAAAGCTGGCTAAGGATGGGAAACTCTGGTTTTAATGTAAGAGCGCATACCCAAAATGGTCTAGTGGTAACCTCTAAGCACGTGCAGTTCAACGTAACCGATGTACGTTACATCGTAATTAACTTAACACTCATTTCACCAATTAATGAATTACCTTTTGGTTACAGTCGTTTTACAGAATGGAGACCAAGAAGGAAGAACGAAACTTGTTCACGAAAGCTTATGAAATTGGAATGTTTGCTCGAATAATTAACGACGAGGATCTTAGAGATCGTGCAATTAGAAGAAATGTCTTTTACAAATCAGTGAATGGAAAGAAGATTCTGTTTTATATTGTAAAGGTATGGTGATTTGGATAATTAGGACTACACATCGTCCTGTACGATGACTTCGAAGTAAATAATTCCGATAATAATTTTAGGACGTGCTAAAAATAGAGAAGTCTCTTAAAGAAGCTGCGAAAGTTGCGAAGGAGTATAAAATCAACATTGACAAAAACCTCAGCGCTGAAGAATATTTATACAAAATTCTGAATGAATTCTTTAAATTGGGAAAAGTTAGTTTCTCACATTAAGTTGGTTTATGTAAGAATGTAAAAAGTTTACCGCTATTTATTTAAACACAGTACACGCAACCTCATGGAACTGCATCATTTTCATCAACTATGTACAGTATGGCTGCTCTTACAACTTTAGCTAAAGCGAACAACGGTAATTATCCTTCGAAATAAGGTTTAAAACAAATTATTTTAAGACAATCACCTAAATAGGAGAATGGAACGAAGTTGTATTTAGTGACTTTGCCAAACTACTGTCGTCATGCAAGGAAGTTGAAAGTGCCGATGTACCATACGCCTTACAAGTATGCCTTAATTATATAATATGATTATCACATCACAAACACGTTGTTATTACAGGAATTAGCAGTTACAATTAAAAATAATATCGACCCCGAGAAGTTTCAAAAAATGTCTACTGAGGTAATTAAGGACTAATTGTTTTCCCAATGCAATTAACATTCAATTTGAAAGTGATTCTAACAGGAAGCCGTAGAGTGGTTACAAATATCAGGAACAGAAGCGTCCAAGCACTTTAGAGAATTTTTAACGAAGCACGGTCATAGATGTCTCAAAGAGGTATTATTAACATTTCATTTAAACTAATCAACAAATACTAAAAATGAGTTAACTTTAGTTCGATGTTGGAACAATACCATGGAGAGCCAACCCCAAACCCTTAGTCAAGAGCCTACAAGTAAGTAATTAATAATTAATAATTAGTAATCATTAGATGACACTAATCTTCATTAAATTTAGGGAATGACCAAAACGGCTAAGAAACCACCAAAGGTTGCAAATATAGTTAGCAATACCATAAATAGTTTGAAGTCGCCATTAACGTGGAAGACAAGACTTATTCTGAAATTCATTATTCCGTTTTGCCAAACTGCAGTTGGCCGTCGTGAACGATCAAAGGTACGTTATTTCTTTTTACATTATAAAGTTTAATATCTAATTAGTATATTGAATTATTTTTCAGTCCGTTTTCATCAAGATCATAGATCATTTTAGAAAAGAATTCAATACACTAGCGGACAAAATGGTGCAAGAAGGTCGTATACCCGATAGAGACCTTATTTTCTACCTAACTTTGCCTGAATTGCAACAACTTTTAAAGACTAGATCACCAAAACTGATTCAGAAGTAAAAAAATACTAGTTATGATACAGCTAATTTACATATTACAATATTTATACACATTTATGTTAAATAGAGCAACACGAAGAAAAAACTTGCATCCTACAGTAGATGCCTTCAGATTCCCTGAGATCAGTAATGGGTTGCCCAAACCGGTAAGTTGTTAATGATGCAGTTGAATTTAGAGAAATTGCGATTCCAAATTTCATTTCATGTATAATTTAAGACAAACGCGCAAAAACCAATGTACGAACACATCGAAGGTGACCTCACATTGAAAGGTACACCCGTAAGTCAAGGGGTTGTTAAGGCTAGAGTCAGAGTTGCGAACAATCTCGAAGAAGCAGCCCAGATACAAGTAAGACAGAACTTCCTCTTATGTAAAACTCTGTTGATATAAGTTTAATGTTTTTAAATGTCACAGCCTGGCGAGATTTTAATTGCCTATAGCACGGACATCGGATGGAGTCCATACTTTCCCATTTTATCCGGAGTTGTTACCGAGTTAGGTGGACTGATATCGCATGGTAAAATAATTGCTATTAATTAATAATAATTAATTCAACAAAAAGTTAATTAACAATCTTAAATGTAATAGGCGCTGTGGTTGCTCGCGAGTACGGACTACCCTGCGTCGTCGCTTTACACGGTGCCACTTCTATGTTTAAAACCGGTAAACATATTTAATTAGTGACGTATTCATTTATTTAATTTAATTAAATATATAATTATAGGTGAAATGGCAATTTTGGATGGCAACAAAGGAACACTACAAAGAGTGTTTGAATAGTTACTAAAATAAAATGTATATTTATATTTATATAAATTAAAAGATATATTTCTTCGAAATACTAAATATGTTTTTCGTTTACTCTATTTTACTGATTGCCTCTAAAAAATCCTCGCTAATAAAAACTTGTTATCTCTTAACAAATACACATCAACGATCTCTAATCATTTAGGACATATTGTTTAGAGTATCTATAACGAACTTTAAAAGATGTAGTTGTATTAGACTCTCTCTTTCTCTCACACAAAAAAAAAACATTTTAACAGGAAACTTTCCGGAAAACTTTTAGTTCATTTACTATCTCAATCAAATTATATATAGTCAGGTGTAAAAGCATTGCGTGAGAACGCCTAAAGGCTACTTATGTGACGTCATAATAAAGGATAGTTTTGAATTAAGTTTATTAGTTTGTCCTTGATGTTGGTTGGGAAAGTGTATCCTCAATTTGTTTTTTAAATAGTGGGTCACTATAGAAGAGACAAGAAAACGTTGGTGCTGTTCTTTCAAGTTAGTTTCTGTTACGTTTAAACGCTGGTTAGTGAAATGTATAACTGTGAGCGTTGTATTTAAAAACCACCTTTCAGCAATCATTATCATGGTAGCTCGATAAAATTAAAATTGATAATGGATTTTTATTATTCGAAAAATTATCTCAATGTAAGTATTAAGTAATTTAGTTTAACGCCCATATATCGCGATGAAAATTGCGATAAAATTTTATTTGCTTTACACTTATAAAGCATACACGATAACAGAAATTGTTATGGTGAGCTATTTAAAGCTCTTATCTTCAAAATGCATTATAATTTCATAAAAACGAATCGCTGCTTGCACAATATTGCACTGAGCAGCTTCAGAGACAGTGTTATCCCACTTCATTTCATTTAAGATGTCTGTAATACTCAGTTTTTCGCTTCTCTATGTTATATACCGTATATTCACATGCAAAGAAGGTAATATTAATTTTACGTACAATGGGGATAAATTTAAAATATTTAAATTTATTAATATATTTAGGGAAGTTGTTCGCTTTGAAGGAGTACATCGCACTGGGTTTCTTAAAATATCAAAAACGTCAAATAAAATCACGTCTGGACAATTACGACATTTTCCATCCATCCGACCTCAAAAAGGTTAATGTTCTTGTACCGGACGAGGAGACCAAATTAGAACATAGAAACGTGGATGATTATTCGGTAATGTTATCTCGTAACAAGCACTGAAGTGGCGTAAATAAACCCAATGTTTGTTTACGTGTTATCAGCTCAAAGAAAGCGTCTTTGCTTTTGGTTCAAACTCCAAAGGGGAACGGTTAGTAACAAGAATCATCATACAAGGATCCAAAGCTTCTGTATGGATTATTTTAAAAACAGAAGATGGGAAAGTTTATAAAATACCAAAGGATAAGCTTTGGAATGTTCCTAAGACTGACGCGAGTTGCTTCGCTGCCGGAGGTCTAAGGTTACGATGCCTGGTACCATTTAGAAAATGGAGAATTTCCTATAATGGCTTACTCAGGTAGTTTAGAACTAATTACGAATAAGTATGCACATCATTAAATACACTTTGCTAAAAAAATAGGGAACAAACGGAAGTAGAGGGTAAAGATGTTCACGTCAAATTCAACTTCATGTAAGATTAAGATATTAACTAATCTTATTGGCATTGCGAAAGAGGTAACCGAGTATGGATACTATCGTAGATGGACTGCTTCTTCGTCTCCATTTGACTACCAAGACTTTCCAAATGACGTCATGGCACGTTACTTGGCCGGTATAACATGGGGAGCCTGGTTTCCAGATACAACACTGTAACATTACTCCACTTTTTTGGGGGTACAATTCACAGTGTTAAATACTATATTTGAAATAGACTGCCAAACATGAAGGACGCTCTTGAACAAGCCGGTAACATGACTGGAAATGTAACGATAAACGGTGGGGAAGAGAAGGAAGTTTTGTTATGGGGTGGTCGAATTCGCAGTTCTGGTCAGTGGTTTAGTTAACTTTGATTCACGACATTCACTAACTTTTATGTTATATAGAGAGTAGTTTTGAAGTTAACCACGAAACTACCAAGGACTACTTTGCATATATGTCGGTTAGTACTTAGTTTAGTCTTTAAGCCGTTATAGTCCTTACTAAACTATTAACAATTTAGGAAGGAGATTATGTACACATATCCGAAATTTGCGAAAAAAACTCGAAGATACCCAAAAGGTGAACTTATTCCCCATAGAAAATAATTACTCAAATTAGTACTAAATCCCGGAAAACACTTCAGATTCGTTTACGGTTTCATAGTACACTGTAGTTCCATATCTGGTGTTGTTGAAAGAATTGAAATCAAACCAAACGAGACAGAAGATATTGAAACCA
Source organism: Phalangium opilio (assembly GCF_054372755.1). Taxonomy (NCBI): domain Eukaryota; kingdom Metazoa; phylum Arthropoda; class Arachnida; order Opiliones; family Phalangiidae; genus Phalangium; species Phalangium opilio. Next base: position 2,619,855 of record NW_028324189.1, read on the forward strand.
GAATTAACTTCACAAGAGGTAGTCCAATAATTGTTGATAATAATTATCTGTTCTAACTCTAACAAAAATTATGCGTTAGGAACACACGACTTTGTATTCGATATCGAAAAAGCCAAAGAAGAGATTGAAGTGCAGCGAAACCGACTTGAAATTGACCGAAAATACAGTTTTTCAAAGGCAAAATTAAACGATGATCATGGATTTTCAATGACTATCAACAGTTCAAGGTATGTTAGACGTGGAATATCGATTACTTTGATCACTTAAATTAAAATTATTTTATAGCTCCGTACAAAAAGAAGCTAGTTTTGGACTTGAAAACTTCAAACCTTACGTACCCCTACCCAAAAAGACGGACTTAGTTTTAAATATAGATGATGTTCGTTGCAAAAGTGTCGACTTCACTGGGGGAAAAGGCTCTTCATTGGCTGAACTATCAGATATTTCGAAAAACAATAAAAATGTGCAAGTAAGTACATTTTATCGTAATGAATATCAACAAAATTAAACTTTCCTTTACAGTTTTTAGTCCCGAAAGGATTTGTTGTAACGACAGCGTCGTACGAAAAATTCATTGAATTCAACCAAGTCGAAGCCATCTTGAAGGAAACGGCTTTGGAAGAAATTGCATGGTATATCTGCAACTTAAATTATATCCATTATAGAACTATATCTTAAAATTGCAGGGGCATTAAAGAAGGAGATTTAAAAAGTGCATGCGAGTCGTAAGTTAAAAATATAAAAAAAATTAGGAAATTGATAAAACGTTGCTTATAACAGGACAGTAGCAAAAGTGGCTAAATTAACGCTACCAGAGAATGTAAGAGTTAGGGTGCAGGAGCTGTTAAGCACTTATGGGGATACTAGGTTTGCTGTCAGATCCTCGGCTTCTGGTAAACTTGATTAAGATTAATTGATTTACTATGATTAAACATATAATTTTTACAATTAAAGGTGAAGATTCAGAGGAAATGTCCGCCGCCGGACAAATGGAAACCTTTTTAGGTGTAAAAGGAGTTAACGAGGTAATATCCGACTTTCAAAATTTACACCAACAAGCATATTTATGATTAAGAGTAACTATTCAGGTCACAGAAGCGATTGTCAAATGCTGGGCATCGCAATTTTCTCATACGGCAATCCAGTACAAAAAGTAAAACATTAACTGAATTATAAGCTATAAAGTTTTTCAAAATAATGCGAGATTTATTTAACAGACAAAATGGTCAAGTTCTGAACTCCATGATGGCGGTCGTTGTACAAGAAATGGTTCCAGCGCAAAAAGCGGGAGTTATGTTTACGTGCAATCCTCTAACTGGAAATCCAGAGAATATAACAATTACTGCTAATTACGGCCTTGGAGAAGTAATTAAAAAACTATTCCTATAGTTAAATGTAATCTTTAAATATTAAACGATATTTCAAGAGTGTCGTATCCGCATCAGCTGACCCGGACACGGTATTTGTTAAAAGAAACACGGACGGAAACTTGACAATTGAATCAATACAAATTGGAAAGAAAACTAAGAAAACAATGATGACTGGTAAACATAAATGTTTGAAAGTTAGGCATTGAGGAGCTCATTCGTTATTGGTACAGAAAACGGTGGCGTATCGGAAGAAGATGTATCAAACCAGGAAACTGAAAAGTGTTGCTTATCCAATGAAGATGCGTTGAAACTAGCCAAACTTGGATACGAGGTCAGTTTCGTATTAATTACTTGAAACACAATTAACTAATCCTTAATTTAGATCGAAGAAGAATACGGATGTCCACTTGATATTGAATGGGCCATAATTGACGGTCAAGTATTCCTTCTGCAGGTATGAAACACCTTCTAGGGTGTTTGACCCAAGTTGTTTCATTAATCTAATCTACTCTAACAGGCAAGACCAGTTACAACCTTTGACCGCGAAACGGACTTTGAACTAATCCATGAAACAGATTCATTAATACGTTGCGAGCGAGAATGTATGACGAAAGCCAATGTTGGGTAAAGAGTGAAATAAATTTTAAAATAATTGTACTAAAGTTAATTAAGTTTTACTGACTATATAGTGAAGTTATGCCTGGAGCTATGACTGAATTAGGTGCAGTGTTCATGTCGAGATTAATGGATGTGTCCATGCAAGTAAGTACACGATACGTTATTTATACTTTAAAATAATCTTCACACTCGTAATTTAGAAACATTGGCTAAGAAAAGACCAGACCACATTTCCAGTTAACCCTTATTTCCAAAGAAGTATAATGTTAACTTCGAAACACATGGTGTTTAACACTATAGATGTAAGTGTAATATTGCACAAAGCAGATTATGGTTTATCATTCAAAACTGCTTTTCCTTCAAAGACATTGCTGAAGTCACATAAAAGCAAGGAACGTAATGGTTTCACGAAAGCAACTGAAATCGGAATATTCGGGCGCATTTTAGAGGACCAAGAAATTTTAGATAGGGCTGTTAGAAGGAATCAATTCTACCCTATTGGTAACCAGAAAACCGCCCTATTTCGTTTACTCATGGTAAATTAATTTATAGTTTAATTAATTAAGTTTCTATCAAGGTCTAATTTTTAGTTAAAAATTTGTTTTAGAGCCTAATGAAACTTGGGAAAAATATAAAAACCAGTTCAAAATTCGTCAGCGAATACAAAATGAACATGGATCATAATCTACCAGCTGATGAATTTTATCACCAGCTTCTGTGCAAAATGTTTGAAATTGCCTCGGTATGTTATAAATATAATCAATATATTATCGCAAAACAACACGGATACTAACAAAATCTTTTCATTACAGTACACTTCAGTTCACACCGACGCTACCATAAGTTCATCTATGTATAGCTTAGTGCTTTTGTCCATATTGGCCAAGGCGAATAATGGTAAGTTCATAATTTGTTTTACAATACTAAACCCCAATAATGCAATTTAACTTTCAGACGAATGGAACGAGGTTGTGTTTAGCGATTTTGCACTCCTAATGTCTTCGTGTAAAGAGGTTGAGAGCGCCGATGTACCATTCGCGTTACAAGTAAGGGAAATCGACTAGCTTTTCACTCATGTTCAGCCACTAACAGCGCGTTATCTCTAGGAACTGGCTAAAAATATCAAAGAATCAATAGATCCAGATGTGTTTTACAAAATGAGTGTTGATGCAAGTATTTATAGTCCTATCTATTCATGGCAATACATAGAAAATTTATGTTAATATAGGAAGCCATTGAATGGTTGCAAAATTCGAATACACCGGCTAGAACACATTTTCAAGTGTTTTTAAGAAAACATGGACATCGATGTGTGAAAGAGGTAGAAAGTTGACAGAAGTTTTACGTCTCTAGAGATCAATAATGTGTGTATTTCATAAGTTCGACATAGAAACTTCGCCTTGGAGAGAAAACCCCAGACCATTGGTCAAAAGTCTACAAGTACGCGATACTACCATACAACAATAACATCCTGAACCCTTAATTTTAACCTATTTCCACACAGGAAATGGTTAAAACCGCCAAAAATAGGGAGAGATCATCATCGGTCATACGCGACACTATTAAAAGTTTAAAAGTACCCTTAAATTGGAAGACCAGGTATTTTAACAAATAAAGTCGTCAAGGCTTTGCGTATACGCAATTACCCCAGAATTTCCATTCGTTTTAGATTACTTTTAAACTTAGCAGTTCCATTTTGCAAAACCGCTGTGATACGTCGTGAAATGTCAAAGGTAAGTTCTTTTTTCACCACATAACCTTTTTGCCAACTCTTTTTAGAAGAAAAATCCATATACTTCAGGGTACAATCCACTAATACATACTTCATTAATTGTTGTTAAATTACAGTCAATCATGATCAAAACCATGGACTATTTTCGTCAAGAATTCAACGTTCTTGCGGACAAAATGGTGCAAGAAGGCCGATTACCCGATGGAAAATTACTATTTTTTCTAACAATCCACGAAATTGATGAACTTTTAAAAACAAGATCGCCGAAACTAATCCAAAAGTAAGACTTAACATATTAAGATTAGATGAAATGCAAAAAATGTAACATACTTTTTTGAAACCTGCGCAGAGCAATCAGAAGAAGGACTTCGCATCCGACGGTTAACTCTTACAGATTTCCTGAGATTACTATGGGGTTACCCAAACCGGTGCGAATTGGAACTTCGCAAAAGAAAATTAAAAAATCATAATTCTGATTAATTTAACAGATAAATCTACAAAAACCCGAGAACTACGATAATGTTAAGGCAGATATTGTATTAAAGGGTACACCAGTTAGTCAGGGAGTTGTTAAAGCTCGCGTTAGAGTCGCTAATGATCTAGAAGAAGCGGCTAACATACAGGTATGTCTCAACGCAACAATTTTCAATTTACGCAAATAAGTGACTCATATTAAACCCAATATTTCAAAAAATAGCCTGGTGAGATTTTAATAGCTTACAGCACTGATATTGGTTGGAGTCCATATTTCCCCGTTTTGGCTGGTGTGGTAACAGAACTAGGTGGTCTAGTGTCTCATGGTAAGCATATCTAACCGGTTCACGGGTAGTTGAGCGGTTTTCAAAAGAGCGTTTTGGAATAAAGCGGTTCCCAAAACAGCGGTTTGCATAACCGCGTGGAAGCAAAACCGCGGTTGCTGTTTCCGCGTTTCTCAATACAGCGCTATTTCCCAAAACAGCGGTTGCTGTTTCCGCCCAAACTGTGATTGATAGGGAGGGAAATCTCTATTATATTAAGTATATAGAACAAAGAACAATATTATGCAAAAAGGAGTAATGTTATATCGGAAGTAAATATAAAATATAATTTTTTGGAAAAGGCATATTATTTTGGGAAGTCAATGAAGATAAACAACAATATTTTGGAAAAGGCGTACTTTCGTACGCTCAAGATATAAACGCTGTAATCAAAATGCGCTAAAACGAGAAATGGCTATAATGGCAAACGCGCTTATGAAATAGCCGTTTTGGACAATGCTGTTTTGATAACACGCCCAATCGATAACATACCTATCTGACCATGGCCTAACTAGATTAAAGCTTACTCAATAAATTATCTTATTTAAAAGGCGCTGTAGTCGCTAGAGAATATGGTTTACCATGCGTGGTAGCGCTTCACGGGGCAACGTCAATATTTAGAACAGGTAATATCATAGCTTAACTAATATTGATTGGTTTTATTTAATACGCTCTTTCTTGTTTTTTAGGCGAAATGGCAATTTTGGATGGAAATAAGGGAACCCTTCAAAGAGTAGTGGAATAATATAATATTTTTGTTATAAATGAATGTTATTCTTATTGTTATTTAAATGTATAAATAAATTTAATAAAACTATCCTTAGTGAGGTTAAAATAGATGGCGAGGTATTCGCCAAAATTAACATCGAGTTGAATCAATTTTACCTTCGAATTTTCTCTCTTTACAAGCTTTACTATCAGCTATATTACACAAGAGTTTAATAGAGTTTCGTTTTAATTCCGCTACGCGTCAGTAGCGCATAGAAATAATTTGGTTGTATGAGAATTTTTTAAATAAACCCAAAAAAGAATGTCTTCAAAGGCTTTCCTAAAACTGAATTCTAATTGTGGCATAAATAGATCAAAGCTTTCTTTTTATTATTATTAAGGGTTCAATGCAAATTGGGTTCCACTATAAGGGTCGTCTTCAACGATGTGATTAGTTAGGTTTTATGACATGTTTACTAAGGGAAGGCATGAGGATTACTAAGGATGTGACATTAGAGTTAGTGGGGTCAAGGCACCTTCGGGGCACATGGGTTCATTTGGCACCGACGTGTGTCGTATTCCCTCAAACTTTGTCACCCAAAAGCTTGACTTACAGGGGTAGGCCACACTCCCGACTTTAAGATTTGTTGGTTCACTATATAATTTTGAAATTACGAATTAAGTAATTAAAAGTAGACATGGCTTTTGATGACACATCATAAGATTATAACCACCTAAGTATAGTAGCGATCAATATAGTTAATTATCTTTGAACTGGTTAAATACATTCTAGAATTAACTGTAAAACATACACAGAATGAAATCCATTCATGGTTGGTATATGCCGAATTTTACGCAGTGTAATCAAATAGATTTTGGAGATCTTGACTAGAAAAAATCAGTGACAATATGGGAAAAACTGAATTTTCAAGGTAAGGACGGGAGAGTATCGCATGTCGCATGGCCGACGGACCGCGCGGCGTTTCGAAGAAGCCTTGACCAGTAGAGAGTGACCCCCGCGCCTCACTGGCGTTTTTTGTACACTCGACTAACATTTTAGGCAGACAGGCGTTAAAAGAGCGTAATGTGATCCTCGTCAGAAACAAAACTCCAACGAAATGTTAGAAATAATGCATTCAGAGACTGGATCTCCTTAGGATCAAAAGAGTTATGAAAATTGCACGCGAAATATACATCATTGGGATACCTATTCAATAGTGGATTGTTCTTGTTTACAATGTAAGTAAGATTTTCCATCAGTTCAATCATTGTGGTGAAAACCAATTGGCGAGTGCGCCAAAAGAGTGTTAGGACAGTGGGTGATTTTGAGTCAAAAATGTTCTGTGACATTTTCCCCATTGAGCACTGTTTACATGTTATGATTACAGTGTTGTACAAATTCCCCTTAATTTTAAGTAAGAAACTGAAATACAATGTTATTTTAATTAAGGGGTAATCCATAAAACAGCCCGCCAAATGGTGACCCGGTTGTCAAAATGTCATAGAACATTTTCAACTCAATTAACCGCTCGTAGAACTCACTGTATTCTTTTAGAACCACCCTGTAAAGCGAATTGGGCTAATAGGATAAACACTAAAGGTGTATGCCATACCGAGAGGATTTTAAACTCGCTCGAATTCCGAAACAAGCTAGAGAAATTACCCCTTAGCTGCGCTAATAACGAAAAATACAGGCAAATGTCAAAAGGCATCATGAAGGTTTATAATACGGTGCTAACTTATACAGGAGCCAATATGTCTGCCTTTAGAAAAAAAAATCCCTCTTCATGCAGAAACGTATATACAGAAGTAATGTTTTAATGAACGCATGCTCTATATAGAATAGAGCCATTTTATTAAACCATTAAATGGTTGTACCCTTGACCGTATTATACCTATTCAAGGTATATTACCATAAGTTTATAAGATATGCTCCATAAGTATGACGCTACCTATACTTCGTAATGCTAGAGACTTACAGCTCGAGCTAGTTCGAGAACGACGTGGTCGAGAATTGACTACACAGTCCATCTTCCTATTTAGTCTGCATTACTAAGCCTTTAACAGCGCCTCACCAAACGTGGCTTTACGTTAATCTATGACCTACCTCACTCATTTCATGACAAGCTCCATTTTGTAACCAGTGACAAACGTATGGTGAACATATCTTATGAACTAATGATATTACTAAGTTCTTTTATTAATAAGATATGTTCCATAAGTATGACAATACCTATACTTCGTAATGCTATAGAGCCAGCTAGTTCGAGAACGACAAGCGAGAATTGAGTATACAGTCCATCTTCTTATTTAGACTCTACTAAGCCTTTAACAGCGCCTCACCAGGCGTCGCTTTACGTTAATCTATGACCTACCTCACTAATTTCATGACAAGCTCCAGTTTGTAACCAATGACAAACTTATGGTGAACATATCTTATGAACTTATGATATATTACTAAGTTCTTTTATTAAAAGCCAATTTAAGCAATACCAGAAAAAGAATTCCCAAACCAAACCAAACCAAAGCAATTAGCTGTTTTTATGTGCACTTATACAAAAATTAAGGAGTTTGCTTTGAACACAACTCTTAATGGTTTAACTAAACTTCTTTAATGATCGTCATGTTTTTTCCATAGCATGCATTTCACTATTAGCATTGCGGCATTTAACTTAATCGGTATTCAAAAATCTAAAATGTATAGAGTTAGCGCAAAAATGTTTGTAAAACAAATCCAGCTATAACATCATTGGAAACTACTAATACCGTATTGCAGACCATGTACCTCGTAGAAAGCTGGTACACCGCAACATTATGGTAATATTGTTGACCTTAGCTAAACTATATCATTTAAGGAAGTACGTACCGCACGTGTACTAGTTGACGTAATCATCATTCAAAGATACTTAGGTATTCAGCGCAAATGCAATTACAATTTTTTTCGAACAAATGGTATTTGTCTACACTATATTTGGACACGTGTATTATTATAGAATGAGTAATTCAGGCTCTCTTCATATACAGTTTTAAAAACATGAAAATGTAAAAGGATTTGGAAAAAAATTTATACGGAATTACATAAAAAGGTTCCATTATAAAATTTGCATAAATTCAATATTTTTAAACAAAAAGTAGTAACTAAAGCTTGCGAACCCCCCTTAATGTACTTAAAGTGCTGTGCCCAATATACAGGGTGTTGGGGGGTAGTACTGGTATAGTGATGTTTGCAGAATGTTTCATATATCAATATGAGAAACAAAAAATTGGTTCTAGAGAATGTAAAAATTGACAGAAAAATGTGTATTTCAACATGTAAAGCCTCGTTCTTTCTTTTGATTTTTGGTCAATTTATTAAACTCGCAAATATCCAAAAGTATCCAAAAATCCTGCAAAAAGTAGGTAACATTCTAGACTAGTCCTCACTTTAAATATTTCCAAGGGATGTCTATCTTGTGGTCAATTAGAGATAAATACTTAAACCTCCATATTTAATTGCGTATGACTCCTTTCTAGGGGTAATATGGCAGGTCGATATTCCGAATACATAACTTAGTTACAAATATACAAAAATATTTGGTAATCGTTTAAACTTACGTAAAAAGGGAGTGATTTGGTACCATTCCGAGATATCAGAACCGGGTCCCATGGGTGCAAGGATCCGAGCAAATGTTTTTGAAGTTTTTTTAAATGAAGGAGGGGCCTTAAAGGATGAATTTAGTGAATTTAGCCAGGATTTTGATCTCTTAGGTAACGCGTGATTACCAGAGCAATGAGGGACATTCGCCCCAATTACTGTCCATGGACCACTGGTCAAAGAAGGTTTACGTATATATATATATATATACATGTACATGTAGTCCCATAAGGAACCTCTCGGTTTAAAAAACATATATTTTCCAAAAGTCAACCTTCCAATTAAACGTCAACCAAGAAATTTCAAGATTATTATTATCGATTCGTTTTTTCTCCCATTTCCAAAAAAATAAATGTATATGAAAATAAAATATGTGACGGTAATTACATAGATCATTAAAAATACGTCACGCATTGGTCGTGAATTAAATATTAGTTAGAGAAATTCATTTCCCTTCGAAAAAAATATATATTTTTCGCTTATATCAACCGAACTGGGTAAAGATTTCAAATGAAAAGTTTAAAAGTTCAATTTTCAAATTAAAAATTATAAGTATAGGTTTATCGGTAATTGAATTTATATTAAACTCAAGGTGTGTGTACGTGTGTCTGTATGTGTATGATGAATGGTGGTTGGTTAAGTAAGATTAAGTTTGGAGTTATTTTCTTCCCAATATATTTTCTAAGATGCAACTTAGTAAATTTACTATACAATCTCTTTTGCAAAAAAATTTTTCATTAACTTCACACAAAGAATCTCAACGTTTTTTAACAATGAATAGACACAAAGTGAACCACTATAGCGTATCATTGTAAAAAGGAACCACACCTAAAAACGAATAAATCCCGCGTACTCTATTGGCGCATAGCTCATTAAAAACACGTACAGGGCATTTAATGAATAAATATATATATATATAAGTTCATAAGATATGTTCACCATAAGTTTGTCTCTGGTAACTTAGAAACTGGAGCTTGTCGTGAAGTGAATGAGGTAGGTCATAGATTCGAGGTAAAGCGAAGACGCCTGGTGAGGCACTGTCAAAGGCTTAGTAAGTTCAGACTAAATAGGACCTAGATGGAAGTCCTGCAAAATTAACCACCGAGTGTAGGACTTCAATTCTCGCTTGTCGTTATAGCTCGAGCTGTAAGTCTCCAGCATTAGGAAGTATAGGAATTGTGATACTTATGGAACATATCTCATAAGCTTATGATATAAACTATACTTGAATTGTAAGACTCTTGGGGAGGGCGAGATTAGTTATCAAAGATAAAGAAGAGGATGTTTGGATCTTCGTCAGGCTCTGGAAAATATATTTATATTTTTTTAATAAGCCCCGCCTATAGCCCACTCTCATGAAAATTTTCAGAAAAACGACAGTGTTTGTATATATTTTTATTCACAATATAAAAACTACAATGATATTTTTTTCCATGCTTGAAGGGTCTAAAGATGTCTAAAATGTCATCGCCCTGATTACCATACAGTGTCTCAACTGACTGACTACTTTGAATCAAGAAAAACCCTCCACCCTCAAGATCTCGTAGGTCAATGGATTGATATTACTACTGATACTGGTAATTATGAAGTAATTGCAAATTAAACCATCACCTCAATTACAATTATCAATAAATTAGCTAAAAGACGAAAACCTGACTCCCAATTGAATCTAATATAAGTTGAAACATAAACTAACCAAGCCTAACAGACACCTAACCCTAATCTAAACCGAACTTACCAACTTTAACCGAACGATCACACCATAAATCCAATGGGAGTCAGGTTGCAATTTTATCCCCAATAGATCTATTCTATAGAAATTTAATTATTAACGGTAATAGTTAGTATAGGGCGCTGTCGGTTAGCTGTGCCATAGGGGCTAGCCACCACCCCTCTATGCATTGTAAAGGCGTTAGATAAGTGGCAATAAGTCGCAAGATGACTTGGTCCAATTAGCTAGCTGAACTTTATTTAAATTATTACGTTATCACAAACCAATACTAATGATAGTAGTAATTAGGACTTAATTTCAAACTATCACAGGTTAATTTCCGGTGGAGACCTTTTTAGTTATTTGAACTTTCTCATACGCTATTCTTATTAGCCAAAAGTTAGATTTTCCTAGGGAAATAATTAAAAGGTGTATGATTTTCGGAAGCCTCGTGTATCACGCACGACGTAACGGAAATGACCATAACGAGCTTCCGTTTCCTACACGAGATTATATGGCGGGTCTAAATACCTCCTAACAAGCGTCCCTCTTGTACTTTATGACCATTAAATTTGAAGATTCCCATCACTGACGCCGTTTTCGCGGATTAATAGATCACAAAAATTTGATTGTTTCACTTCACATCAGAGTAAGGAACAAATAACAATTGGATTTCAACGTCTATCCGGATGTAATAATTTAAAATATTAAAAAATATATACTCCTATAGCTAAGTAGATTTCAGTTATCCCTCTATTTTTCTTTATCAATTAAATTTATTTAAATTTAAATAGTTGAAGGAACTTACCATAAAAGCGCCCTTAATATATTGTACTTAAAAGTTTAAATTTCACAAGAATTTTCACGAGTTAAGCTTAATCTGAAATTAAAATTGAAAAATCACGTGTAACAATTCTCGCGCCAAACTTGAAAGAGCACGAGACTTTTTCGTACACGTTTTAGATTAATTTCTTGATCAATTAAAAACTTCTCTTTTTGTTAATAAACAAAATGCGAAGTTTTTTAGTTAATTATTAATTACAATATAATACCCCATAAAAAAAAAATATAATGCTTTTTATGGGAAGATAACCCTAAAAAGTATGATTTCTTTCGTTTAATATTACAAACGGGCATCAGGCCTAATGTACAGGCTGTAGAATTAAATTTTAATTAATTATAAAATATTTAGTAGACTAATTTAATAACTTTTTTAAAAAAACAGGTTTTGGTGGTAAATTAGAAGGCAGATGGCAGACAAAGTGATCACCGAAGAACAAGCCAGCTGACAAAATTAATACATACATACATATAAATATAAATAAATAAAATTCATATTATTAAAAACCTGTATATAAATAATATGCCTGAATAAAAAACTTGCTCTTAATACATTTAAGAGAATTTCTTTAAAACAAAAGCCAAAAAAATTTTTTTTTCAGGAGAAGAGCATTTCTAAACAGGTGCGATTCGAGACACAATCCCTCCTCTACCTAAACCTAACCACCTCCAATTTCTTGTTTGCTTTTTTAAAGCGCGCTTACGTATACTTAATGTCTAGTGAATGAACAACGTTTTTGCGACTTCCGGAAGTGTCGACAAGAGCATTAGTGCCAAAATGACACTGAGCAAAATCGTCATCAAGAGACTGTTTTTCTTCAAAAAACTTGGACTCATTCGCATCTATCTACGATTAAGTGTCAAATGGGCAAGACTTTTAGCTTATTTTAAACAAATAACGTAATACCACAAGTTTATAATACTTCTCTTCGAGAGAAGTGTACAAGCACAAAGCGGGGGGAGGGTAATTGTAACATGATTCTTCCCAACATCATTTTACATTTGGAGTGTACAAGGTTACTAAATCGAATCACATACGCGATAAATAGTTCCCTCATCATTACTATATTAGCGTTTAACTATTTGTGCTTGTTTAAGTTTTGTCCCACGTCAAGACAATCAAGGTTTGTTGGTTGATTGCTGAGGATTTAGTACCAAACAGTTGTAGAATTCACCCTAGCACGGTGCGACGCCCATCTGAAGTTTGATGAACGGGAGAGCAAACAAAAAGGGGTCAACCTGGGAAGAATCATGTTACATAACTAAAGTACCAAGAAGATACAGAGTGTCATCCTTCTTCTATTATCCCCTTCTGGTATTATCTAAATTATTGCAGAACAAAATCATTTAACACGTAAGATTGGAATGAAAATATTGATCTTGTGTTGCTAGTTTATCTCAAGAAGTAAGATGAAAACCACGTGGCTTGATTTAAATATAAAAACATACAAAATACTTGATATAAACTTGCTCAATAACTGTAAATTTCACATAAAACTAAGTGCGAACGAAACTGTACATGATCGTGCCTGGGAAGTCAAGTGATCTTATTTCCCGTCGATGTTACACCTGGTGTTACAGCATTCAAAAGTCCGCTTAACACAAAGCTTTCCCTTAAGTTTCTTTTTTTTTCTCTGTCTCTAAACTCATCTTCCATCCCTATCACGCGACTTAATACGCGCCAAAAGCATCTTCGCGGACAAAAAATATACATGGTATTAAATAACATAGACTTTTCTTTTACACCGGAATATTTTTATTTACCAAAGCACTATAGGCCTATTGAGTAACGCGAGTTTCGTATATATAGACACGCGCACGTTATAATCTTTAAGGTAAAATTAAGGGAATAGACCCTGAGGGGGGAATATTCATTTCTAATTAGAACCAACGGAAATTGTAAAAAATAAGAAATCGGAAGTTGCCTGGGCAAAAACTGCTTCGCAAGTCCGTCCGTCCGAATGGAGGGACGACCCCATTCCCGTATATACCAGGTGTAATTTTGTAGAATCAATGAACTTGAGACCACTATCATCAAGATGACCAGATGATGGATAATGAAAAATAAAAAAAAAAACATTTTTCTAACTAATATGAAATATAATTGTTTTTCTCTTGGGAATGGTTCTAAACTAAGCAGTTAAACTTTCAGTATTTGTTTACACTGCTACCGGTGTAAGATAATCCGACATTGATGCATCGGCCATAGTTGGTGAAATTTAACTTGTAAATTTTATTTAACAGACGTTTTGTTAAACGTTATTCCTAACTTCTCGGTTGTTAGATGTATTTCCGGTGTCTCTCGTCAATTTCAACTCAATTTGGGATTCACTATGATAGGGGCACCGGATATACGCCCACCTGAATCCCAATTAAAAAAGGTGCTGTATGAAATGTCTCCCCTCTTCATTATGTAACGTTTCCGTTTCTAAGTTAACTAAGTTTTTATTTTTATCTATTAATCTTATCGAAAATCTTAATTTAAAAATGAATTTCATTACATGAAACTAGCATCAAAGCTACCTGGCTTTCTTCGTCAGACCAATGGGACATTATTATTATTGGTTTTTGGGTAGCCATTTTAAAATATGGCGGAAAATCGATCGAACCCCAAAGGATTAGTACAGACTAAATAGAAAGATAGAGTGTAGGACTTCAATTCTCGATTGTCGTTCTCGAACTACCTAGCATTACGAATTATAGGTAGTGTCATACCGAGGGTGTAGGCACTTGAGAACTCAGGTGTACAATATGACTTGAACTCAACGTACTGTCTAAGTTGAACTGTGAGTTGCGAAGGATTTGAACTCAATGCACTGTCAAAGCTGAACTCTTTTGAACTCAGGTGTACGCAGAAATCCAGAGCGTCTACCCGATCCTCGAGTCATATTTATGGAACATATCTTATAAACTTATGGTACATTGATAAAGATTTTGCTCGTTTGACAAATATTGATTGGGTCATTATGAGTTGGGCCTCGCTTCATTAGTAGAAATTCTAAGAGAGAGGTTATAGAATCTAGAGAAAAGGAACCGTGAAGTATCGCTATTATGCCTTCAATGAACTGAATACATTGCCTTAAAAAAGGAGAACCGATTCGAATTGATTTTAAAAACCTCGATCATCTCGCGAAGGTCGTCGACGTTTGGGCGCTCGTTATTGGTTGCCTTAAGTAATTTTCTTCAAAAGAATTAACTTATTTCTAGGCGTGACGAGCCGAATTACATCGTTTTCTGTCTAATATTTCGAATCAAAAGTATAAACAGACCCTTGGGCCATGTTTCACAGACGTTTTTACCCCTTTCCCCAAAAAATTCGAGACTATTCTGTGTTTAATTTATAATTGCATGAAATGAAAATTACTTTCTGCAGCAAAACTAAAAACTACTTGTGAGCAATAACCCCGTTACTATAGTGGGTAGCATCTACACACATACAAATTTCTTACTCCCTATTTCGTTAAGAAAAAATTGATAAATAGTGGAGCTTACACCGCTCTTTGGTTGGTCTTTTGTGCCCCACAAGTTTTGCTTTTGAAACTTTTAACAAATTAACACGGTTCGGTTCAGGAAAGAAGATTAACGAAGCAGCAAAACGTTTCGCGGTGGAGGTCCAGAGCTCTAGAATCAAGCTTTTTCTTTAACGAATTTTTAAACATTTTGAAGAGAAGGAGGTGGCCCGTTTCTTGACGTACGGAGTAGACAACCGCCTAAGTTTTTGGATAAGTCATATTTGTTTGAAAAATGTCCCTGTCGGCGGAATCGACAACACCAATCTACCTTCCGTAAAAAGAAATACTTCAACGGAATTCTACCCTTGCACTTTCAATTACCAAAAACCCTAAAAACCCATCAACCACACCCTGATGCCCCATTCCCTCCCTCTTAGTTATAACTACAAAAAAACTGTGGAAAGAGATATGTATGTAAGAAATTTATCAAAAAATTGTCTAAAAAGAAAACAGGATTCAAATATTATTCAGCACCGCGAGTCCAATGCACTCAATTCCATGAAAATTTCAAAGTTTGTCAGATCGAGCTTATGTATATATACTAACAACTACAGCGTGCTATCTAGGCCCCCATTATTTGACCCCCTGTTGCTTAATTTCACACTCTCCAAGTCTCAAGGCGCTTCGATTACTTGCCATTAGGTAATGACAGGGGACCAACATCGCGGTAACCTCGATTTTTTTTTTTCGGTTTTCACGTTTAGAGTCGTGGCTAGCTAGCATCTTCCTATAAACCAAAATGAGATTATCAAGGAGGGGGAAGAGTCGAAAGATCGGCCATTCCACTTGTCTATATTGGAAACTTTGTAAAAGCGGTCCAAGCCAGCTGACCGTTTTGACCTCTAACGCGCAGCTTCCGAATGACGTACACTTCTTCCATCCTGGTTTCCAGGCTAAAGATGAAATATATTTTTTCTAAGCCCCGGCCAGATTTTGATGCGCAGCGTCAAGAAACAAACTAAGGAAATGATGGAAAACGCGCCTTGTCATCGAAACAATAAGATACGTACGGCAATCTTGATGTCTATATTTTTTAGTGGCGGTGAGTTTGCGCTACATGAGAAATAAGCAAAAATACGATAACAATTGTTTCCTAGCTGACTGAGAAGTTTCCTTTGTTTGCGGCTTACGTTTTTGGATATTTTTGTCTACGAAAAGTTGTGTCATGAATGATTGAACGGAGGGGAATATTGTTCGAAAGAAAATACCGAGAAATACACGCGTATTACGCTAAAAAAACCAGGTGCCCAAGAACGTATGCCCTTGAAATTACCCAAGATTAATTATCACTATAGATTTCCTAAACAGCTTTCCAGTAATTTCGTTAATAGCTCTGTCACTATTGTATAGTTGAAATGAATACTTAATTACATCCTGTTATCCACTCTTGTAATAGACAAGCCGATGACGCAGTTATAAAGATCAAAATCAATTTGATTAGCATAGATTGAAATCAAATTAGAAACTAAATAAAACCCTCTCGCTTTTAATCAAAACTCAAACTGATGCGTTTCATTTCTCTAACTGACATTGCAATGATATAGATTATTTTAATTGAATTACTGATGAGTTCGTATACCCATCTCTCTTAACTTAAACAAATCTCGGTGATGAACCACCTAATCTCTAAATGATGAATTGCATTACCAATACAGAGGTGGGTGAACTACGATTCTGGTTTCTCCCTTTATTTTGGAAGGCACGCTGTTTTGGTTTGGGGTAATGGGTTTAATTCGATCAGAGGCGAATTTGCGAAAAGCAGAAGCGACTTGATGTTAACTCGACAAGAGATACAATAGTTGAATAGCCGGGACTGTATAATTACGTTGGCTACCTCTGGCCCTAACGCGTCAAAATATGAATACCAAAAGAACCCGAAATCGATGATCCTATACCCGCAGCGTACACCATCCCACTCCAATTCAAGGAGCTTCAAAAACTCTAAAATTCAATCGACTCATCTTTTTACTTTTCCCATCTAAAGTGTGCGTTATCTCTCCCGAGAAGTATCAGAATGATCTCGTTCAACTCCAGTTCAAAATAATCAATTTGAACTCTAGTTCAAAATAATCAATTTGTACTGACCAAGAACTGAGGCGAACTGTTAAGCTTTGTGTTAGGTAGTGAGCATGAAACAATCTCTGGGATGCCTGCTTCCAAAACAAAGTAAGGAGCTAAGTAAGACTAAAATCACATACATTTAAACCATCTATTTACTTTGGTTATGACCAAGAAGTAATATCTAGTTTATTAGGGAGAAGGTGTAAGATGCCTAAGTATTCGCGCGCCGTAGTCCCAATCCCCCTTTCAAAATACAAGGGGGGACGTAAAAGGAGGCCGGGCTATTTCGGCTCTCCTCAGTCGGAAAATACGTCATTTTCGTCATTCGCGTAGCACTGACGTGAGTTTTCATGAACCAATGAGATGCTGGTTGTAATTTAGAGGCGGCGATTAACTCCGGACCTACTATACGTTTAGACTGGAGATAAAGCTGGAAATGTAGATGAATGAATTTATACCTTCTCCCTAATAAACTAGATATCATTTCTTGGTATGACCTACGTTTATTGGCGACAAAACTTTAACGATTTATAAGGGATGTTTAAACTTGGACGACCCAAGCCAAATAATTAAGTATGCCGATAAATACGTTTAATTTGGCTCATGATCAAAAGTTAGAGGGATCAATTGGAAGAGTTTAAAGGCTGGGCTTGGCCATCTCATTCGTTCTCCCTTGGCAAAATTTCACACTTTAATTCTTGTTGACACGCGTCAAAGTAATTACCCTCCTCTTTTATCTCAACTCGGCGCCCCGGCTTAAGACGTTTTTTTTTTCCCGCGCGTTTAGGTCCTAGATATTGGTGGGAATAAGAAAGACGCCGCGCTACGGCTTTTCCAGACATTGATTGAAAAGAAGGCCGGTTCCAGAAGCAACAGCACCTCGAGAAAAATTTCTCCAAGCGGGTTTTACTGACTCTCCTAGCTTTAATCACTAACTACGAACGGGGTGCGAAGTTTGCCACTTTTTTTTGGAAGACGCGGACGCCCTAAGAAAAGGAAAAGGTGAAAAAGGGGAGAGAATGATAAAAAAAGATGCCTTCTAAATTAGTGATGCCCGGGATCTAATTAAAATCGTGACGAACTGTACGTAGTTGGTCACGACCGAGGCATGGCAACACTTTTAAAGTAAAGGGTCCTCACTTTGGTAAAATATCTACAAACCCGTAGGTAGGTATTTGGCGTAGGGACATTACTTCATTTCAAGCTAATCTATCTTCCAAGAAAAAAAGTAGTCAACATATAACATTATCTATATGATATCTAAACTTATTACAAATTCAAGTATTACTAGTTGGATACCGTATGAATTAATGTCAATTATAGAATTTGCCCTAAAGCTGGGTCGATCTGTTATTTGCTTTGGCTGTTTAGTTTCAAGTTTGACAAAAGTTGTAATGATTTAAAAGGGTACATATTTTCCCAGTGGGGTATTAAAAACAAAGTAACTATAATAAAACTATACTAATTAAATATAATGCTTAATAATTTCGTGACAGAATTAATAGGTTATATTCGCAGACGAAAAACGGTGTTAGACCCTGAACAGACTTTCTTGTTTTTCAATCAAAATTGCTTTGATTTTTCCCATAAAACTCCCAATACCGTAAAGCTAAATATAAAATATTAAATACAGAAATGAGAATACCGGAAAAAAAATAAAGCAATTAACCCACCTTTCGCGTGCAAAACTAAATTTATTTACCTACGAAAATTTTACGGGCTTATTCACGCACGCACTAAAACATAGGCGAGAGACCATGTTTTGCACTGTACCTTAACGTTTTATCATAAGTTCATAAGGTATATGTTCCATAAGTTTGTAAATTCTGGTTACAAACTGGAGCTTGTCATGAAGTGATTCATGGTAAAGCGATGCCTTGAGAGGGGCTGCCAAAGGCTTAGTACAGAAGTGATATCTAGTTTATTAGGGAGAAGGTATAATATGCCTAAGTATTCGCGCGCCATAGTCCCAGTCCCCCTTTCAAAATACAAGGGGGGACGTAAAAGGAGGCCGGGCTATTTCGCCTCTCCTCAGTCGGAAAATATGACTGTAATTTTCGTCATTCGAGTCGCGCTGACGTGAGTTTTCAAGAACCAATAATGCTGGTTGTGATTTAGAGGCGGGGATTAACTCCGGACCAACGTTTGGACTGGAGATAAAGCTGGAAATGCAGCAAAATTAACCACCGAGTCTAGGACTTCAATTCTCGCTTGTCGTTCTCGAACAAGCTCTCAGTTGTAAGTCTCTAGCATTACGAAGCTTAGGTGTTATACTTATGGAACATATCTTATAAACTTATGGTTTCATATTATAGTATACTATACTTGCAAATCTACAAGACTTAACCATGATTGATTTTGTTTTTCTTCTAACTAAATTTCAAGGTAAAAAAATATATTTAATCCCTATAGTTTCTTGTTCAAATTATTAAAAGTTGTTCGGGGTCACTCGACCATCAAAGCTTGAATTAAATGGCTCGTTTTCATCTTGGAAGACTAAACTCTTTTCAATAGACTATTTCGATGTAACGAAGAAGGAAAGACACGGGGGTAAAACTCTGCCTTCCATCATGCATTTTGGTGCCTGCGCTGTAGTCTTTTTGTATCACGAGAGTGCACAGAGACGGATGGCAATGTATCAACCCCCTTGTATGTCCAGAAAAGGTCTATTCCTAGTGTGAAAGGCTTGCTTTTATTTCTTACGCGATTTAACATAGTGTATTAATGCGCTTCAGTTTGATCAAGTAAACTAGCCTGAACTAAAAATTCCCGTAAACTCTTGTCTTTACCAAAAGAAATAGAAATTGAAAACGGTCCAAACCGTGCACGTCGAAAAACAATCATAGTTTTAATTTGCATGCAAATTTAGTAATTTCGTATGATTTTCTCAAGTTAGAAATACTAATATTTCCTAATAAAAAGTCGGTTACGCACCCTTGCCTTCTTTTAATTTAAGTTTACTTTAGAACAATTTAAAAGTTTATATCAGTAGATAAAAATTTATTTTGCGGGGTTTAGTTTCCAAAAGCGTTGCTTGAACGATTTTAATTTAAATTTTTAATAATAAACGATTATAATTTGAACTTTCATGGCTTGTCCGTAGCAAATTTGCTAGTCAATTATTATTTTCATAACTCAAAAGAACCTAAAGGTCAATAAACAATTTTAAAATAAATTAAACATTCGGTAAATAAATTGGAATTTACTGAACCGCAAAATTTGTCGCTCGCAAATATTAGGTACTTGGTAGACTGTATGAAATTGTATTGACATAGTCGCCTGGTAACTTCCTAATTGCTGTATTGATTTACCAACAGTAGACAAATACTGATGTTTGCATTATATTCAAATATAAAAATAGCAAATTACTGAAACACCCAAATGGCCTAAGTTATATTTATCCCCACTGAAATTATTTTGCCTTTTAGAGTTCAAATTAAATCTCATTTAGGTGTTTATTCAAATTCCTGCAGATAACAACCGAAACCTAATTGAAGTATCTTATAATTAAAGCCAGTAAAAATACTTAGAAAAACATCATTATAATTGGTGGTATCTAAAGAAACCGAGTGGTAAAAACCCCAATTTTTAAAGAAATTAGAAACGTATGTAATTTAAAATATTCCTTATATATATTATATTTTAATGAGCGATATACAGTCCATATGCCTTGGGGCTCAGAGCAATTTGATATTCGTCGTACCATCTTCAGTAATAAAATGTAAAAAAAAAAGAAATGTACCTGCTTATACTCTTTCATTAAATAATAAGCGCGTGCTAGGCGTGTGCCGAACCGCCCTAACAACTGGGGAAAATTGTTAAAATAAAAAAAAAAAAAAAAAGCATTTGGCAAAATTACGGTATCATAGTCTGAGACGATTGAAGCTACTATACATCTAGCTTCGCAGTTCCGGACTTTTGATTTCGAACCTTAAAAAAATTGGCTAAAAAAGGAGGGTGTCGGCCATTATAATGACGCTTTCACCCTGGGGCTACCCTGGAGAAACTACTTCGTTACCTTTGATCACTTAAGCGTGAGGATTTTTGCTTCTATTACTAAGTAACGTGCAGATGATTTTCTTGGAAGACGCGTGCTATATTCTCCCTAGTTTTGTAGTATCGCCGATCTTAATGGCTTTACTAGAGAAAGAAGTTGGATTAACATTTTTTAAAACGATTTCTTAATTAATATCTTCAATTTCAAACAATATTTTTGTGTTAATTAGTTGCAGAGAGTTTAAGAAACATACTGTTTACACATTAATTTCGTTAAGTTTCAAATCCTCAAGACCTTTTTGAGTTAAGCCTAATTTGAAATGAAAATTCAGAAGCACGTGGAATGATATTTCTCGCGCCAAAATTTAAAAGCGCGTGGAATGACGTTTCTCGCGCCAAAATTAAAAAGCACGTGGAATGATTTTTCTCGCGCCAAAATTTAAAAGCACGTGTGATTTTTCTCGCGCCAAAATTAAAAAGCACGTGTGATTTTTCTCGCGCCAAAATTAAAAAGCACGTGTGATTTTTCTCGCGCCAAAATTAAAAAGCACGTGTGATTTTTCTCGCGCCAAAATTAAAAAGCACGTGTGATTTTTCTCGCGCCAAAATTAAAAAGCACGTGTGATTTTTCTCGCGCCAAAATTTAAAGACGTTTTTGTACTAATTTTTCCTTTGAACTGTACTGAATTGATGCCAAGATGAATTGTTTTTAATTATAATTAGAAAGTATTAGATATTTGAGGCTGTTGAAGTTCACGTTAAAAATAATTAGTACTAAAGTACTAGATTTTTTCAAATCGTTCTAACAACGCTATTAGCAGAATTTAGATTAATTTCTTTGAGCAAAAGATAATTTAGTTTTTGGCTATTTCAACGGAATCCTTTCATTAAAAAAATTAACTTCAAAATCATCATAAATTTCTTAATATTCAAATATAATTTAACAACAAATTCAAATCATTTCCCTCAAATATAAATTATGGATTTCATAAACTGAAAATGATAAAGAAAAAATAAAAGGACCCAACATTTCCTTAATGGTAATTTCATGTAAAAAATTCGACGGTGCCTCCCCGTAGACTCCGGAATTGAGCGAAATATTTCTTTCGTCATTTATAATGAGAAAGATTAGTAGGTTTTAATGCATCTTCCCTCAAAAATAATAATAATAAGGTATAAGCGTGCCTCTAAATTCGAGCACTCAAGCGCGAATTTCTAACAAATTGGCTACGAATTTTTCTTATTACCTTTTCTCGGTACCCAACTGAATTTAATATAAAAAAATATATACGTATATACTTTAGTTGGACTACAGAAGGAAACCCATTATCAAAACCATACTAAACCCTAATCGTTGGCACGAGCGGGGCCAACGGCATCCACCTTTTGAAGTGGTAATGAAGTACAAATGGCTGCTCTTAATTTGAACCGCAAAAATGTCTATACATATCATAAGTTTATAAAGTATAGACTTTATGAGAGCTAGTTCGAGAACGAAACGACAAGCCAAGAATTGAAGTACTACACTCGGTTAATTTTGCAGTCCATCTTCCTATTTTGTCTGTATTAATAAGCCTTTGACAGCGCCTCACCAGGCATCGCTTTACAAGAATCTATGACCTACTTCAAGCACTTCATGACAAGCTACAGTTTATTAATTTAAATATACGCAGGAGCTTTCGGACCGCGGTCCCTCTTCAGCTGCAACTTTGACAATTTATTTTTAAAATTAATAAATAATTTTAAAAATCTCCATGAAGTATCAGACTCATTTTATTTAAATTTAAATAATTAATAGAACCATGGATCAGAAGTTTAACATTTATGATAAGCTACAGTTTGTAACCAGTGACAAACTTATGGAACATGCTGATATGTATCAAACTACCTACTATCAATTTAAAAGTAAAAATTTAAACTTAACTTTTATAGTTAAGTATTTGAAAATTGTATTTTAGAACTAATTGATATTAAATTTTACATTCAAAATTATTGCGTGAATTTGGTTGTATATTATTGGTAATTATTGAATCTTCCAGTGAAGGTAAATCAAGGTTTCCATCAGGTAATAGTTGGGCAGACATTTTTATCTAATTTTCACGAAATAAAATCCCCTTCTTCACAAATTATTAATTCGTCTGAAATGTATTTTTATGTGTCGAAGATTCGTATATATCGAATTCCCCCAAAGGGAAGGTCGTTTGTATAATAATTCCCCTTGATTCGGTTACGTCTGATTAAACAGAAATTCTTCTTCAAGTTTCGGTGTATATAGTTTATCATTAGCTATGGTATAAGAAAAAAACTTTAACAATAAAATAAAAAAACATGGGTACAATTTGCGCGTGGCAGATTCAGCAAACCTTGTCAAATGATATATTTTTTCTTTCAATCTCAATGTTTTATGTTATACTAAGAAATTATTAAAATTCCCTTCAAGGCCTGTAATAAGTACTAGAATTTGTCTCGCTAATTTAAAGGCCCACTCAGACAAACTAAAATCTGAAGTTCACGACAATGAAGTTCCTTTCCTCGCTTAAATAACGACTACGAAAACGATTCGCGGGATTAGTTTGAAAATTTTCAGTTTGGTATAGGGTAGTGTTGAGATGGCGCCACCTAGTTAACGCCTTTTCTTTATCCATAGCTCACTCAATCATGCCTTACTGACGCATAATTGAGTGAGCTATGCATTAGTAAACTATATATGAAAAGCTTTAGGATCGAGTCTTGGAGGTTTTCGTCATTTTGGAATCGGGTATTTTAGTATTCAAAAATCTTGGGTCAAAAATAAAGTTATACGCGACACATTTTAAGCCGTCTGCTCTTACGTCTGAAGAGGGAAATGAACGTACCAACGCGGCCGAAATATTTTACTACAGTCTAAACGGGCCTTAAGTTTCTTTTAACTTTTTGTCTAGTATTTATTACCAATTTTTTATATATTAGCGTTGTTCCGATTTTAATTAGAAAATAAAAAAGCGAATATCGTCCCGTAATTACCGTGAAAGGACAAAGCGAAATTAATATATTATTCCAGATATATAAATGTTCACGGAAAATTAAAAATTACGATTTTTTACACCAAAAATTAGCGTTTAAGATTTATTTGCGAGATATCGTTATGCGAAAATAACGGTCTGTTATTCCGGAGGAAGGTCGACATTGGCCCAAATAATAAGCATGTTTTTCACTTGTTAATAATACGTTTCAAGTACTTTTCCGATATTTTCTGACAAGTTTTGAGTGACGTCCCCAGTAAAGTTTAAGGGGAAATGGTTATAATTTCTGGAACCGTTTCGAATCTTTTACTTACTACGAGACCTAATTTTGGGGGTTTGACTTTCGCCATAAATTGAAAACATATCATTCAGAATCAATATTACTTCGACCTAGTATTTTTCAACTGAATAACAAATTACATTAAAAAAACAACCTGGATTTATTTTATAGTAAATTTTATTAATTAATGAAGACACCAGTAATGGTTTTAGTAAATCAGTACATTAACTATGGTTCTACTGCGCAGTATCAAACACCAATGAAGGGCTTTGTATGAAATGTTTCTCAGTTTTCTATAATCGAAAATGGTTATCGATACTTATCTTAAAGATGTGACGACAACTTCTAATTCAAAGTTTAAATTAAAAACACGTTTAAACATCATATATAGGTAAAAATTAATTATTATTTTAAGTGCCTGTTAAGATTTCGGACCTTCTGTATGGTCTCTAGGTATTTTTAAAGTTTAAAAAAAAATACGACGATGTATCATAGTCTCGCTGCGGCTAACGTTAATGATGGTTTCCCGTAGAGTCCCAAAAATTCTGACGAAGATTGATCGTGTCCGTGTAGAAATTAAACAACATTTCTTCTTCGGAATAAATTTCGAAACGAGGCTTAAAAAAAGAACGGGGTAGGCCTAGTAGTTCCGAATCAAGTTAGCGACTAAAGTACTTGGCCAAACAAGTCAAACTTTGAACTATTCACAAATTTGTTTTTATCGATAGAGTCGTTTCGATATTTGCACTTCAATATTTAAATTTAAGAAGGCACGCAGAGGGTTTAATGAACTTACTCGCGCCTTTTGACAACTAACTTCCCAACAACAAAAAAAGAAGACAAAAGATTCAACCCTTTACAAGGTTCGTGACATAACATATTGGAGAGGTTAAAGTTCTATTCAGTGTATGTATTTTCAGTGTATGATTTATATCTATATGAATTATTATACAAGTGTATTTGATTGAATGTATTTTTCATGTACACAAGGAGAATCAAGAACACATTTAGGATATAAGAATGTTAATTCAAAGAAGATTTCTCGAGTGTTTTGGTTCCCTTATTCAAGTTTAATAAGGACTCAACGTTCTCGCATCTTTTATGGGTTCTTGTTCCAGTAGAAATTCCAGTCACATATTTCATAGAATTTGGATTATAAACCACTTTTAAAGAAATCGAATCTTAAGTTATCAGAGTATCAAATACCCTTAGGGTTTAAGGTAATTTGGAATTAAACTGAGATATCCCAGAATCACGACACAATTTCTACCACTATTACTCGATCATAGTTATACCTTTAACCCTAAATAGAGTCTTATGGTTTCCAGTATACCTAAATTATCCCGCCAATTTGGAATTATAAACACACACAAAACCAAAGTCGTGGGGCTCCTAGATGTAGTGTTTTTCTTCTTGTATTCTACACTTAGCTTAATGTAGCTTTGTATGAATAGGCAATGAAGATGCATTGTCGTAATAAGATGGTTGTTAGAATTACTTGATCTGTCAGTCGTGTTTGAATTTATGGGTAAAAGGGTATACTTCAATTCTAGCACTTGATTCCACAAAAATGATTGATATCCAAGACTCGCAGTGTGTGGAAGAATTTGGAAGGTGCTATTACGCAAGGTCAGGTACAATAATTTTCTGTATTAAATTTGCCCATTCATACATATTTTCAACTTACTATTTTCATTTCATTTCATTTATGGAATGCAATTTGTTTTATACCTGTTTTTATATTACATATCACTACGCGGTAATTTTTTTCTTATATGCACTCTAATAGTGAGATGAAATATACGTAATGAATGGTAACTTGGTGTAGATGCAGCTCTACTACATAAGCTTTACGGTATATTTCCATCAATTTATACTAAAGTTAGTTGACCTTGGGTCACGATATTTAAATACCCTGAGTTTGTTTTAAATTAATAAATAAATTTAATAATTAACAATTGGTTAGTGTACTTTAATGGTCTCTGGATGGCTAACTCCTTATAATCACTAACGTTGTTGATGTAACTGAAGTTCATGTGGTTATAGGTGCGGATAAGAACTCAATAAAATCTTTTTCACGCCATAGGGTGTGATAAGTTCGTCATGGGGCAGTAATTTTAATTCTAGCGGAGCGGATCACAGAAATGTATGGGGGCGAAAGTGAAGCTCACTAGTCATCTCAATGCCTTCGATTGTTTGTCTTTCACGTAACAGTTCAAGTGGTAGAAAAGTGTACGTATAAGTGGTTACTCGCTTTAAGGTTTAAAGTATCCGATTACGAGCTGCTCAAATTTGACAAACCGTGAATTCTTGTTTTGATTAATCACTTCTCTTGTTAAGCTTCTTGTCAATATTCTGATTTGATAATTTTACAGGTGCTGAATGACAGCATAAGTTCGTAAGATATGTTCACCATAAGTTTATCACTGGTTACAAACTGGAGTTTGTCATGAAGTGACGTAGGTCATAGATTCGAGATAAAGCGGACCTAGATGGAAGTCCTGCAAAATTAACCACCGAGTGTAGGACTTCAATTCTCGCTTGTCGTTCTCGAACTAGCTCGAGTCTCTAATAGTCTCTAGCATTACGAAGTATTGGTAGTGTCCCTCTTATGGAACATATCTTATAAACTTATGATGAGAGTAAGCGAGGTTTACAAATGATTTGTACTTGTAACCAAACTAGAAAGTTTGCTGACCTACGCACCAATTTAAGATTTTCTTTCAGGTATAGGTAGGGTAAACTAAATCTTACCATTGACGTATGAGACTTTTTTAATAACTAACCTGTTAACAGGTGACCGCGTAATTAAAACGAAGGGTATATACCTAAACATCAATCGTTCAAAAGTCTTCGGGAATATCCCTTAGATTTGACAGCGTGGCGTTAAATGAAGATGCGGTATAAGCAAGTAGCTAGCCGATCAAGACCTCGTTCAAATTTATTAGATAGGCAAGTATAAGGAATACCGATGAAAGCCGGGGAATTAAAAGAAGCGCGGATTATGGTTAAGATCCTTTAAAAACGAAGCGTCTTTATTCCTCCTCGAGTTGCCGCACCCTTAACCGAGATATCTTGATTTACGACAAACAAGAATTTAACGACAAGAGTGGCCAAAATAGATTTCTTTTAAAAGGTTAGCCTAACATTTTTCTCTCTGTACAGTAATAAAAGGACTTAATGACGAAACGTGACGTGAATCTTCAAGTATTGTCATAATAACACTCTTATTAACCATTGGCCCCCGTGTATTTTAAACCACCAAGCAAAAAATTGCTTATGGATCTGATATACAACCACTGTCATTTGGACTTACACTTTAATGAGACATTCGTAGATTTACATTCGAGAAATTTGCAGCTAGCATGGAGGTCTCTATAGGCCTAATTCTACTTTGAACGTTTAGTGGGATAATTTAATACCTACGCTTTATTTACGTACGCAGTAAATTTTACTGGCTAATATGCCTAACCTAAGCACTTGAGGTATATGGAATGTTATTCGTGATGCTATCTTCAAGTGGCGATAGCTGGAAACTTTATAAATCCAATTACTACTACGGATCAACTGTGAAATATATTTTATCAGTTTATTCCACTGTCACTAAATTCGTACTATAGTATTCTAAAATACTCGCATAGATTTAATACCTTAAAATTGCATATTATTAAAGGTCAAAAATAAAAATTTTAAAATGTAACTAACTATCTTACGAAGTAGTTCATCTACAGGAATTTTGCTTCTTGAATTAACATAAGAAAAGGTTCAATAAAAATCTGAAATGACAAGTTTGAGAACTTCATGCAACCACATATTACTGTCAAGGAGATTTTGAAGACACTTAAAATCAATAAAGATAAAATGATCGACTCAAGTACTTAGTCATCACCTATCAAACTTTGTGAATTTTAATTATCAAGTTCAGTGGCCTATAATACTTCTAGACATTTTCAACAACACTGTCAAGTCAAAGAACGACAGTCGTCATGCAAGGCTTTAAAAATGAAAAGATCCCTAACTGGTTAAAGGGTTAAAATTCGACGATTTATCATGTGTTTTTTCATGATAATGTTTTTTGTAGTTCGTGATAAAGAACATTTCATCATGTTAAACAAAGCAACGATGACAAAAAGGTTATCATCGTTATAGTTACTTCGCTTTCTATACAAACCTAATTTACACCTAATTATTATATCAATTATTTAGATTAAATAAAATAATTCAAATAGTCTCAATTTTAAAATAATAATTTAAGGTATTGAAGGTTAATGAACTAATATTTCAGTTTAAAGTAAGGGGGCGCGTAAGGTTTATGGCTTTATAACCCAACCCCACCCTTGAAAATATACGCGATTAAAATATTTAAGTTAAGTAATAAATTTTGATAGAATGATATAGGCACACTTTGACCAACTAGTTTAAAAAAATATCAGTATATTTTGCTTTTACGTGAGTACTTGGGATTATGAGTTGATCATTTTAACATAGCAATAAATTTCCTGGATCTAATGGAAGAGGTTTTACAGTGTTTAGAGCAATGGCAGCCTCTTAATTTAAACACTATGAAGAATTAACATTAGATGCCATTAGCTCATTCCAGGAAATCTAAAAATCCGATAAAATTAACGTAAAGAAGAGCATTACCACAGCACGTTTAAATTTAACGCGGCCTTTAAAAATTAGCCGAAAGATTGAAGTCTCATTGTAAACAGAGCGCATGCAGCGGGTTTACCAGTTTATTTACTTTAATAATTGAAACGCCTATCCAAAAAAATCTCGTATCTTAAAAAGCATTATTAAGTTCATAATTCGAAATATTAAAGCTCGCCTCAGGGTTCAAAAAGTTTAAGCGTTTACTTCTGAGTTGTTGACCTTAGAGATTCAAGAGCGAAAATGGTTTTGAGCTTTCGCCGTATTCTCAATTGAAAGTTGAAAGCCAGGCTTTTAAAATTACATTTTTCTAACCGCCAGAAAATGTTTCTTAGAATAATTAATGATTTGTAGATGTACATGTACAGATCTGCCTACCATACACAATCTATAATATATATATGCCCAAATTGATGGCATAATTACTATCTTACTAGACTTGGAAAACGAATCAGATGAGATTGAAGACGAAATTTCGAGGGTGAAACCATACTAAAAATCTTAGAATTTTTGGTCTAAAAATTTATCTGAATAGATCTGTAGCGTTACAATTTTTTTAACATTTTCTCAAAATAAAAAAATAAAAATGGATGTTATAGAGCAAGCAAACCAAAATTTCTTTCAATTCAAAGAACCTAAAGCTACGGTGCCTTCAAAGAAAATTCGTATTCACATAAAAAAATTTTTTAAACTAAATTTTCTCATCATATTTTATGTACGGTTTGTAGTGTACCTTTTAGGGAGAGGGAGGCTTCTCATTATGACCTATACACAAAAAAAAATTTGGACGGCTATACGTTTTTTGGCTAGGAATTGGTCTGTTATGGAAGAAATCGTGATCAAACTTATATGGGCGCTATAATGGTATATTTAGTTGGGACTTATATCATAGCACCTTACAATATATGTCGGAGGTTAGTGTAGAATTTTCCCCTTTTGCTAGACACGTTGGGGCCTTTTACAATTGATTTCTTTCTCCAAAAGGGTATGAAGTAAAGTAAAAAAATAAAAACACCTTAAAAATGAGGTGAAAAGAAAACGAAATTCCAATTTAATCTAAGAGAATATTTATCATAAAATTTTCAACTAAAGAATATATGGAAAAAAAATGTTGGAATTCAATGTAAGAAAGGATATACTGTAAGGTTTAAAAAACATCTTATTAAAATACTTATTTTAAATTTAAATATAAATGATGTTGATATAATTGGAGAAAAAAACCTATTTGAAAAGCATTTTTTCTCTTTTTTTTTTTGGACAAAAGTTTGTTTTAAAATTTTGAGGTTTAGATATCATTAAGTTTTAGAAAGTTTCTGTTTAAAAATAATAAGTATTTTTTGCAGAAACTAATTAATTTCTGTTTCCCAATGTCGTGTTAATTTTAAGGCATCATCCGTGAAATTATCCAAACATAACTTGAAAACACTGGCCCGGACGGCAAAATTGGGATAGAAGTTACATTTTAGACTCAAAATCGCTCAAAGAACATAACATACCCCTTAATATCCGAGTCATATTTTATTTTTAAACGCAGTATTTTTCTAATTCAACTTCTAAAAAACAGCTATAACTTCATTATTTACGACTAATTTTCTATCTTTTTCAAGATTTAGTTTAATAATAAAAAGGTTGCCAAGAGATTAAACCTCACATTCATAACTTGATCGCGTTTGAGAATCATAGCAGGAGATCGCAGTTTTTGGTTTGGTAAGTCCCTGATCATAGCGGGTAATAATTCGACAACAAAAACGTGTAAAGCTATCTTTGGATAGTAAGTTTTGTAACATTTGGTTCACGCTAATTTCGAAAAGAATCACTTTTTTTCCTATAGAGCGGCGGGATTTCTTTTTTGATACGCAGGTGCTGAAAAATTGGTTACTTTGAAAGAAAAAAAATTAGAAATTGCGTATGGCCATTTTCGTAAGTTCATCTTCAATGAAGGATGAGGGGAAAATGGCCAGAAAAGACGTGTAATAATTACTTTCGGAACGCGTGTATTTATGTTAGGTTTCCAAGTAATGGATTAAAGATATTAAGCAAGACGATCGAGGACCAAGAGTTGGGCATCACTAAAAGTTCTTGCTTTCATTTCGATATCACATTGTGATATATTTTGCGAAGGAAAAATGGTTTTCAAACGAAGTTTATATGGAACTACACGGGGTACGCGAATCTTTTGAATTTAATAACAAAATTAGGAAGAACGAAAAAAAAATTTAAGATGTATCAGTTTTGGTATTTTTTTTGGCTTATTAAGTTAGAAAATTAATGTAAAAAATCATGATTTTACGAAGCGTTTCGCGTGAAAATTAATATGATATAGAAAAACATCATTGCTAAGGATATAATGGGTTTATAAAAAAATTTCTTAACAGGCGTAGATAACCCTAACTTAAACCTTATAAATTAAATTCATGAACTAACAATAAAATATTTTTCTGGCTGAAATTTCAATTCAAAAATACACACCACAATATCAGAAACAACCTGTACTGTAGTGTCTAATCTAACAACTATATTTTTAAGTATGATTAAAGTGTATTATTTATGTTATTCTGCACTTGCTATATCTGTGGGAGTTAATCTCGAATGCTTACGTAAAAGGCAGATGGTGCTAGGTTAACTCATAAGACACTCCGTTTATAAAAAATTAGAAGTGTTCTAATTGTCCAGGGCACACAGGAAATGGGGGAGTGTTTGAAATGGTAGCATAAAAGCGTGTGGCAACCCGTGCGAGAAATTTAAATCTCGCAAACTAACAACGAAGCGTGGACGTGCCATGCGATTTCTATCATTTTCGAAATGATTCTTGTCAGGTACTTGGAAAAGTACAACCGCTCAGTCTACCCAATTTACCCTCTCAAAATTTTATACTAGTCTTTTTACACCGGCTCACGTAACCTTCGGGGCACAAATTGGATGCCCTCTACTCGGAGCCACAAATTTCAAAGACGGGGGAACGGTACAGTAGCGAAATTATCATCTCACCATCTGGTGGGCGGAAGAGATAGTCCGAGAAAAAATCCCCTTCATTGGTGGTCATTATTTGATGTTTTTTTCACGTAAGAAAACGGATACTTTGCCCATAAGCTAAAGCGTAATTGCGTAATGTGGATTTTTGAAAAGGAAGTAACAAGTAAATGATTGACTTTAGGCAAACGTGGAAAAACTTAATGTATCAGTTGCTCTTACGCGATTGGCTTAAGTGGCTTTAGGTAATTTGTTTCAATTGGAAAAACTTGCCTGTATCATGCGAATTAACAACCGTGACCTAACTTGAACCTAGCACCGATCTTAATGGTTGTGAAACTGTGAACAGCGTGTTTGTTAAATCAATCATTAATACAGACTGCATTTAATATTAAACTAATATGATCATTAAAAACTAAACATTTAATGTTTCTTTATGACGAGAAATTTATATTATTACTTTGACCTTGGACCGATCTTAATGGTTGTGAAACTGTGAACAGCATGTTTGTTAATTCAATCATAAATATTTTGCAAACCAAATGCATTAAATATTAAACTTAACTGACCATTAAAAACTAAATATTTAATGTTATATTATGTCATGACGAGAAATTTCAATTATCAACGTCCGGTTGCAAGTAATATTTATTAACTTAATGGAACCAATTGCCTCTGAACACACAGGTGCTAAAATGATATCTTAAATTTTCTTTAAAAATATTTTAAAATAAAAACAAGCAACGAA
The DNA here is from genome assembly GCF_054372755.1 of Phalangium opilio. Classification (NCBI taxonomy): domain Eukaryota; kingdom Metazoa; phylum Arthropoda; class Arachnida; order Opiliones; family Phalangiidae; genus Phalangium; species Phalangium opilio. Next base: position 2,652,484 of record NW_028324189.1, read on the forward strand.
AGATTTTCCTTTTTTTTTCTTTGCAATTTCTCCTTTTATGTTATAATTAGGACGACGTCTTGTCGTCATGATATGCACGATTGGCATCAGCGGTGGTCATTTGATCGCTTTTTATAGCTGCACGCATGGTTGACCGGCACACGCGCGTCTAACCCGAGGGGATAGATTTTTAAATTTTTTTAATTCCATTAGACTCGAGAACCGCGTTCGAGATGAATTCCCTACAATTTACAACTACTTAAAATAAAATAAAATAAATTGCGTTAATTTCTGTAAAAATTTTATTCCCCGCAAAAGGCAATATTAAGTAAGGGGGAATTCGAATTTTTCGAATATTTATTTTTTCTTTTTTCGACTCTATTAATAATGAATATAATAAAACTCATTTTGGTTAATTTTTCTCTACAAAATAAAATACGTAAGGAAGGGTCACTATCCTCTGATTTCCCCTTTACATCGCTTATTTCAAAAGGAACCATTTTTTCTCTTCCCCAAAAAAATCTTTTTTTAATTCCATAAAAATTTCCAAGTTTTATGAAAAATTTTAAGGGGTTTGCGCGCTTTTAAATTTAAGTGTTGAAACATTTTAAATTGGTCTGAAGGGTGCTTTACAATAAAAAATATTTTATATAAACCCAATGCGTGCATCTCTTCTCTATCATGGGCGAAAATTTTACAGTTTTTTTATTTTTATTATATTCATCGCTTTGTACAAAGACTCCTTACTCTTCTTCTATGATTGCTTATTTAGAATTAAACTTTCTATAACAATTTTTTTTTACCGAAGGTCAAGGTCCGTAATAGGTTCAACATTTTCAAGAAAATCCTTTAAACTCTATTGAACTTTTGATTTCTTTTGTATTTAGTATACAAGACTTATTTTAAAAGGCGCTTCCTTCCTAGAATTGATTTGATTTGATTTGAAAGATTTAATCATTTAGAAAAACACCTTTTAGAGTTTATTATTGATTTTCGTTTGACTTTAAGTTAATTTTGCCGCATTGATTTATTTCTAAATTGTAAAAATTACAGTCAATAACAACAATAGCTCATGCCGGTGTTTGCAAAACGTTAAACAATTCAAAACAAGGTTTTTATTATATTACTTTCTTATGTCTAAGCGCTAATTTAATTACGATATAGAATAAAAAGTTTAAAAAAATAATTGGGTTAGTTTTTGGGGGCTTTTCACTTATAAAATTAACAGTGTTTACGGAATTATGTACAGATAAATCACAATATTCGTTACTTAACATGGGCGATTTGCCCCTCGGTTATACCAAAAAGAAAATAATAAAAATTTATCGGAAAAATATTAATTGAAAATAAAAATTAACTTCAAACAAAGCTGTCCTTCGTGAATTCAGTAGACCGACACAAAATAATAATTAATATTTGTTAATTAAGAAATTTTAATGCTCTATATTTAGTATATTAACCGTCATCAGTTGCATGTATTGTATTTAAATGAATAGATTCGACCATATACGTTTAAAAATAAGTTCATATGATATGTTGGCCATAAGTTTGTCACTGGTTACAAACTGAAGCTTGTCATGAAGTGATTGAGGTAGGTCATAAGATCGAGGTAAATGGACGCCTAGAAAGGCACTGTCAAAGGCTTAGTACAGACTAAATAGGACCTAGATGGAAGTCCTGCAAAATTAACCACCGAGTGTAGGACTTCAATTCTCGCTTGTCTTTCTCGAACTAGTTATCTCGAGCTGTAAGTCTCCAGCATTACGAAGTATAGGTAGTGTCATACTAATGGAACATATCTTATAAACTTACGATACAAATAATCACAAACGAAACGCTAGGTATTCATTACACTAGCTTCATTAAACTGAACACAAATCGTTGCTATTCAATTGTGAGCAAATAAAGCTAATATGAAAAAACCACATACGGAAAAATCTCGGTGGTGGTTCTATATGGGAAAGCTCTTCTGAATTAATAATAGGTCACGTTCGGTAAGCGATATAGAGTAGACCAACCAATTATGCTTTTTTCCGCGTTTCCCCAGATTACGGTAGTGTCCCCAGATTGTCTCCCCTTTTTATAGCCGTAAGGGCGACCCTTACGCTTGCGACCGACCTTTAAGGGACTCTATATTAGGTAGGTTGAGAGAGAGAGGGAGAGCTCCGGGCCGGGACCGCTTAACCCCGCTCACGAATAAATTATTCAGGCTTTCTATCTTAATAATGCAACGATATTGCGGTTGCGGCTAATTACAAAAGGTATATAGACCCTAAACGCGTTATATAGGGGTGCGGCGGTCACCGTGGTCACGGCGGGTCACGAATATTAATCGCCGCCGCCTCATCAGATAGAAAGCTATGACGCTTTATCACTGCTACTGCCTATGTACGATCAGGATTGTGTTTGTGATAAAGGGTTATATACCTTATAGATTGCCTGCCTATCAGTGCCATGCATGCATGCATGCATGCCTAGGCTTAAAACTAATTTTGTTTTTAAATTTAAGTCGACAATAGGTTATGTGTATACGTTGATAGGTCAATTAATATTAATTAATTTGTGTTTGTTTCTTTCAGGTCATGCTTTAATATGAGGAAAATTGTATTTGAACTTTAGCCTCGTTTACTTCGTTGGGTGATCACTTAAGGGACTGTTGTGAAGAAGGCATGAATATTATTTGAAATACGTCACAGGCACCACGTGATGCCACGATTTAAATATTCCATATGGTGTTGGACTAGACACCTAGTCCCTGTTTCTCGCGAGATTACAGCGGCAGTTTCCCTATAACTTAAGATTCTTTGAATCACGCCTCTCCTTGTTCATGCACCTCTGACGTATTTAAAATAATTTTTACCCAACCAACGATGCTACGTTACAGTCCCTTTAAGGTAAAGATACTTCGGAATTATTCAGCTCAAATAGTTAACAATTAAAAATTAAATAAATGAAGGTAAAGATACCTCGGAATTATTCAGCCTAAATAGTTAACAATTAAAAATTAAATAAATGAATAACTAATCATTACGACAAGAAATTAATATTTAATTTAAGTGAAAATGTACAACTGGAAGCTGTCTTCTGAAGAAATGCTACGTAACATGTCACCCTGGTTATTTACCAAATGTTAAAAGCAAAAATCTTTACAGGTATAATAACGTATTGAAGATGAAAATATTTGGATGGCGACTACAAGCCGCCAGACCGACCTTTTTTTAAACCCAAAATGCATTTACGGGATGAGGGCTAAATCATAAGAGGGGGGTAGAAGTATTTCCGGCCAAAATAATGCTGAATGAATGGGCAACCGCCAAAAAATATCAAATAGTAGTATATAGTAAGTCATATAAAAACATTTCTTCTTCTTTTTTTTCAAAGTCATATTGTGAAAAGTTATTTTGAAAAAAAAAAATAATAAAAATCATTTCGATTTGAAACGCCGTTTAAGAATACGATTTATCAGGAGATATTTATTTTACCATTCTCGCTATAGTCCTTTGAAAATTGAAATTAGATTCAGAGAGATATTTTTGAAAGGGTTAACAAGGTTATTTGACCTTAATTCTTGGGACCCTTGATGGAACTTTCATTAACTTTTGAATTGAATTAAGTTCAAAGGTTACACCCATATACTGACTGTCAAAAAAAATGCCGGTAGATGGGTTCCTGAATTACACGCATTCTTTTGAGTATATACTTGCTTATAGAGAAGCGTTTTAAGAGTAACAAACGGATAATATAATAGGAAAATATTGATTCGATTCCCATACATGGGAGTTTGAAAGGCAGTTTTTTTGGCCCTATAGGACTGGTTTTGGAACCTATTGAAAAAATGGCTGGTTCATTTTATACTCAACATTGAAATTATTAAAAAAAATGAAACTTCAATGAAGAAGCTAATGTTAATTTAAATTCCAATTTGCATATTTGTAAACTATAAGGTTCATTGGCCAATGATGTTTGGATATGCTAATTGTTGTTTTAATAAAAAAAATAATATTGGTTTTTATTTGCAATATTACTATACGTTGCTTTTCTTGTAAAATGAAAAATATAATTAACATAAACAGTCTAAGTAATACCTATTGTCTTTAAAAGCTGTTAAGGTATGATACCGATATTTTTAAATTGTTTTTGAGTCTAAAAGCATTGACCTTCCATGGTGAAATCGCCTTAACTTCAAAGGACGTACAGTTGCAAATTCGTACAAACAAATGGTAAGTAACAGGACCCACAACAGTCAAAAATGTCACTCTCAATATATAATTAGGACCATTCTATTCAGTCTCTATAGAAAACACCAGACTTATAACACCAACCATTTCACTTGTGTCCTGGGACCCAACCATAAACTAGACCTACATTCGTCCCTGAAAACAAATGTCCTGGATTTTTCTCAGGCCAAACATCCCATGAACAGACAAACCCAAGCATGGAACGTCTGGCCACGAGTCTACGCGAGAGAATACCCAAATTTCAAAACAAGCCCATAACGAACCAGAAATGTTTGTGGATACGGATAGGAGATTACGATGAGAAACGCGTGGATAGGTTAGGGGCCCCGAGGGCAATTTCTCGTGCGGGCCATGTCGGTTATGGCGCGTAAAAGTGACGACATCTGGTTAACGGACCAAGCGAACCCCAACGTGAAACGGTTCGCCAGCGTAACATTTAATTACAAACCTACACACCTCCGACGCGATGCGCATGTAGGGGGTTTAGCATGGGAAATAACGTGGCGAAACAAAAATAATTTCACTGTTTTCAACCAAGCCCGCACCACCGTGGTAGGTAGGCAATAGTAGATGAGTAGAAATACCCCCGAAAGTGGGTGGGAGACGTTCAGAGATGATTTGGGATGCTTTTAAGGATTGAAATTGGGGAGGAATATTTTTCTAAAAAATCAATTTCGGTAAATAACGGCGCTTTAAAAATGTATTAAACCCGGATAGAAATAACCGTGATGCGCGTTTGAAATTCGAAATAGGTCTTTTTGAAAAATGGGGATGTTCTATAGTTGGTAATAGCATAAGTTTATAAGATATGTTCCATAAGTTTGACACTTCCTTTACTTCGCAATGATAGAGACTTACAGCTAGAGCTAGTTCTAGCAGAACGACGGAAGCGAGAATTGAAGTACTACACTCGGTGGTTAATTTTGCAGGACTTCCATCTAGGTCCTATTTAGTCTGAACTTACAAAGCCTTTGACAACAGCGCCTCACCAGGCGTCCCTCACTTTACCCTGAATCTATGACCTACTTCAATCACTTCATGACAAGCTCCAGTTTGTAACCAGTGACAAACTTATGGTGAACATATCTTATAAACTTATGGATGGTAATAGTTAAGGCAATTCATGATTTCTGCATGCCATAGAACATACTTATAATAAGTATAGTCCGCTTTAGTTCAATATTTCTGTATCAAAAACCTCAATGGAATACGATAGAAATCAATCGAAAATTGAATTTGATCAATTTTAAATAAACAGATGGTAGTTATTACTCTAAAATGTATAATTTTCAAAGTTAAGGAATTCCTTTAAATATGTCTGATATCTCGTGCCGCGTAAAGGGATGATAACTCGGTGAACATTTATCACCAGGTCGATTCGATTTAATAAAAGAGGGTAGGCGAAATCGGTCTCTGACAGATACTTATTCAATTTTCTGTCTGATTTCGCGCCACAGCAGGCACGATATCATCAATTTTTTTCTTCTAAAACGTCTAAGAGATCGCTAAGAATATATTTAAGAGGCGAAACGCGTTATTACAGGGTTCTTATCTTTTGATATCGCACCGTTAATCTCAAGGTTAACCTATAGACTCCTTTAATACAAAAAAATCAAATTTTGCTTAAAATCGAGATTATTTTTATATAAAAAAATCTGATACTTCTTTTTAGGCAGGATGTAATTTAACTCTGTTAATTAATATTTAAAATTACTGTTGAGTTAATATTTATTATCAAGAGAAAAGAATTATTTTACGTCATTAATATAAGAGTTTTAAGAAACGTGTATCTAATTTTAATATTACAGCCGATTCATTAAAATAAATTTAATTAAATTAAACTGCTAATTACGAAGAACATTAACGAATTTTTAATATTTATATCGAAGGAAATAAAAATGCAGCGCAAATGCAACAAAACACATGTAAACAGTGTATGAACTGTACGGAATGAAGGCATATTGCTAAGAACCCTAAATTTATCATAAAACTGATGATAACGAACGTATATTACAGCTGATTCATTAAAATAAATTTAATTAGATTAAACTACTAATTACGAAGAACATTAACGAATTTTAAATATTTATATCTATGGAAATAAAAATGCAGCGCAGATGCAACAAAACATCAGCATGTAAACAGTGTTTGAACTGTACGGAATGAAGGCATATTGGTAAGAACCCTAAATTTAGCATAAAACTGACGATAACGAACGAATCTTTCAGCTAGAGTGAAGATGTTTCTTTTATAGCATTTCCGGTGAAATGACGGTAATGTGGGAAAAATTCATTTAAGAGTTTCAGATGAGCGGAATTAATTGAGGCTTCCCGATTCGCGATCCAGGTCGTCGATTTTTGAGACGCGCCGTGTCTCAGTTCTTGTAGGGAAATAAATAGAAAAACTAAATTTAACTTCGATAGTTTTTGCATTAAACCAAAGGATGGGTGGTGTTTGTCGAGATAGAGTTGTGTTGATACCAACAAACGGTAAGACGTTTCCTCGTTAGATACGGACTTCTTAGCTCTCGGGAACAGACGGCGTGAGACACGCTTCGAATAGTAGCTAGCTAATAAGGTCCACCCCCACGATATAAAAAATATCATTTAAAAATTAAGGTCCATTGCCTTTGAACTTGGTTGTCTCGATGGACCGAGTTTAATTAACAAAACGATATTATCGGAATTGTACCATATATTAAAGACCAGACCAGGAATACATACAGCTTACTGGAATCTTTGTTTAACCATTTTCACATAACGAATCTGAGGTGGATTTGATTAATCTTTATGTATGACGAATTTTACCTCTCAAATAATCTATCTCAACCAATGAAATCACAGTTAGTAATATGACGTGCGACGGATAGTAAGTTCTTCAGCCCGGCCCATAAAACCCGCATAGAAATGAAACATAGGATATATATTAATGGCAAAATTATTCCAACAGCTGTATGTATTCTTGGTCTAACCAATTAAACACTCGGTGAACTATGAATAAATTCATAAAAGCATCAACTTAATTCTTTCCCTAGAAAATTAGCATTGCGTATAAAAATACCACCAATTCCCTTTTAATTTTGTATTAATTGATTTACTGAAGAATATCAGATAAATATTACTCTATATAATTTCCCGATATTACCCAAAGATCTGCACCAAGAACGTATAAAGGTTTATGTCAATTACAGTAACCGTTTTCCATGATTTAAAAAAAAAAAATAATAAAAACCGGACATGTCTGATCTAAAGGGGACAATCGCAAAAAAGAAGGAAATACCTTCAAAAATCTCGAAGCTTATTAATCAAGTTGGGGTCGAGAAGGGTTGAGGTACAAGCCTTGTTAAAAAGAGAATCGTTATTAGCTTTATTGGCAAAGTAGTCCGCCCGCCATTACCAGTACTGGACCATGCATAGTCCGGTGGTATAAAACGTTGTCAAAATTAGATGAGAGCTGGGGCCCCATGCACGGGAGATCCTCGTATGGCAGAAACTATAGGGCGTATTCCAGATGGCAGCCCTTTTAAGTATTAAAGCGTGCCTTGAATTATTAATGTCATGGAAGACTACGAGCCGTCACATCGTCTAGTTTTATCAACGAAGGTATATTGCTCCACCGGTACGTTTTTAATATTTCGGGAAATGCTGGTTCAGAATATATTGGTTTAAAGGCAGCGACGGGTGGGTGGAAATTATTTGAAATACGTAAGAGGCACGTGACCGGGAAGAGGCGTGGTTCAAAGAAACTACGTAATACGTTTCATTTCGAAAACTAACACTTCGGTTAATTGGGGCTGCAATCTTGCGAAAAACCAGGACTATATCTGTCCAGTCCTACTCCATGTGGAGTCTTTGGATCTTGACGTCACGTATGTGGTGTCTGTGACGTATTTAAAATAATTTTTAATTACCCACCGTTGCTTTCTTTGGAGTTGCTTTAATAGACATGTTGCATGAGGGGTAGTTGTGTAGAAATATACCTTTTAAAATGGGCATCAAAGTGACCAGTCTTTCGATCAACAAGACGATCAAACACCTGGTTCTATTTTAACCCCCGAACATTTGAAAAGGATCTATTCTCAAGCTTTTGGAATCGTAATGGCCGCTGGAACAAACTTCAAGCTATACCCCTTATGCACGTTTACTACAATTAAATTTTCAGAATTGTTTAATATGTCTTTATCCTCTTGTTTTCCGTACACATCGTATATAAACGCGAAGATTCCATTTTGTAATTCACCCAAAAATCACAGAGACCATTTCGTGGGCGTGGATTCATAAACAAGTCTCTATGCACCGAACACCACCGTAAGCTTGGTGGTCAGAAAGGGAGTGAATTAAAGCTTCTATGATTTACTTCTTATTGAAAAATAGCGGCGTTGGTTGGTTACGTGGCGGACCTAATTTCTACTCTTTCCTCATTTGGAATACTAAATCCGAGGAGCCGAGTCTCTTTAAAAGGGAAATATGATTTCGGTGTCTAATTTTGTATTAAATTTACATACGAAGCCTCGCGGTGTTATGATGAATGATGCAAATTGTAATATGGAATTATTTTTGTCTTTTTAATGGTATTAGCATTTGTAAAAATTGAAATTGCATGCTGTGTGATTTGATTAGGTTAATGGGGTTAATAATAAACTTAGGCTAAAATCTTTTCTATAATCACGTCTATGACTCGAGTTTCAAAGTTCTTTCGATGGACTACAGTGTATATATGGCTAATTAAATTTTTCATTTTATTTTAATTAAATCTTATACGTATTTGAGATAGTAGTAGAGATACTATAATTAAGATAATATTGATAAATTACGCCAAGATTGTTGCGGTTACTGCAAAATCTTGATCTACCATGAAAAAAATCAAACTTGAAAAAAAATAAATAAAATTCTGAAAAGATCAACTGCATCTTACAGATAATTTTTTTCATTAATCATAAGGTAGTTTGAAAATATTTATGTCATGCGAAAAAATAACCGTAACCCATTGAAAATTCACTCTTTTTTTTCATTTTCACTGGAAGATAAGCTACAGTACTAGGGTTAACAAGCACCCTTCATAAATTTTGAGTTTGACTCCTTCGATAACGAGACTGGCTAGAAACGAATCAAGTGCGTCGAACTTTGCAAAGATTCAAACGTTACCGGCGTAGATATCTCGTGGTACAATACGATGAAACCGACAAAGAACGTATACTGTACAAGGCCCATACATATCTGAATAGAAACTGAATATCTCTACTTTGCAACTTGTATCAAAACTTGAACGATTTTCCTGGTACGCTACCCATAACAAACCCCGAGTTACAATTGATTCAATTTAACAAAAGTGACCTAGCTGAGCTAGTATATTAATGATGACAAATGATACCAGGGTATAGCTATATTTTTAACCATCCCTATTCGCCTAAGTCGTTATCTTTATCCTTAAAGTTTGTTTCACTGTTGTACTTGTTATGTACGTTGTCGAAACCCAACTGAGATTAGGTTAAGAAAGGTTACTTTCGAAGGACAAAGGTTGGTTATGTAATTTTGATAAAGTTTCGAGGTTTTGACATTGAATGTTTTGAAGAGATTGCTTCCGGCATTATAACTTGTTTTTTAAACTACTTGAAATACGACTGTAATTAGAGGATTAAAAACAATTTGAATTAATGTTTAAATTCACCTTATTCCCTATCGCCGAAAGTTAGGCTTATCTCGGGAAGAAATTCGTCAATCGTCTGCTACAGTACATATATTATTGGCCTTTGTAGCAGACGACAGACTAATTTCTTCCCCTTACCTAAAACGTTTTATTTTTTTCACAAAAACAGGTACGAGCTAAGCCTAATTTGAATTTAAAATTGAAAATCACGTGTAATTTATCTCGTGCCAAAGTCTTTAGAGTTCTGGATGTTTTCGTAAAGGTTTTTTATTTTTGTCAAAAACTATAATGTAGGCAATTAATTACATCCAAATTTTGTCTTAATTTCAACCTATTTTGGTCCCATTTCTTTAGTCGGTGTTATTTCAAACAAGGAAACCTAATAAATAACTGTATATATTTCCTCCGAGGGCATGCATGCATCTTTTATACAAGTCACCATTCAAATCTTCAATACTAAGAACTAGAGGATGATAGTTTTGTGGAGGCGGGTATGAATCGACCTCTTCAATCAGAATAAAGGTAGATTTCTTTTTTTTTTCTAAACTAGACGGAAAACGATAAGGGGGGTCCGAAGGAAACTGGTCCATCCATGCACCTTTGGCTTCCAATTCATCAAGAACAGCGCGGCGAAGAGCTAGCTACAAATTAATTCTAAATTCGCAAAACGCATTCAAAATCGGGCAGCGGCAGTATAGATAGATATACTGCGTGGTGTAACACCCTCCTTTTTTCCATTTTATGAAAGACACACTAACTTAAATTCTCATTAATTGTAATGTCTATCAAAAGAATGGGTCTTTCTTTTTTTTTCTTAATACCGAATAGGATGTAAATATATTCTGCGCTATAGTCGAGAAATTTTACTTTCCTGGTTCCGAGTGAATCTTTTAAATTTAAAAGATGCGCATATACGATTTTTTTTAAACAGCGGCACCCTTTCACCTCACGCTGACAAGTTCACGGAATTAGTTTCTTGAAATAAATTGGTTTTGTTTGTTGAATGCGTGTATTTCAAACTCTTTTTACTTATCTTCCTCCAAAGTCAAAGGTTTAAGAGTGAAATTTAAAGTTATGAGTATTTTAAATCATTATTTCAAGTTTTTTTAAAATAAATATATCATATTAATGTTTAGTTTAAAATTAAACGGAAAGTTTCGCCATCTTGATATTCTGGTCTGTTACGACACTTTTTCCACTTTTCATAAGGCTATTAAAGAAGTTATAAGTATTGGTTTAGAGAAAGTGTATCTTAAAAGACAACGAGTATACTTGTCGTAAACTGGAGTGGTAACTATATATAAGATTCCGCTATATTTCAGTAAGGTATAAATAAAAACGTGTATGCTTATATCTAACTTCAGTTATAAGAAAAAGAAGTGAATTGATTAATGGTATCAAGTTATTCTTATATAGCCTCGCATAAATTTGTCTGAAATAAATCTATAGTTGTAGAATATTTATAGAGCCATAATATATCGCTATGAACAAAAAGAGGAAAAAGTTAAACTTAGTTTGGAAGCTGACTCGATATTGAAAAGGGCAACACGCGGTAAATTGGACATAATTGCACTCATGCAGGTTCTGGTAAGGGGTTGGTTTTTACATCAACTATTGGCGCTTCAGGAATACGTACAAAGATATGGAGTTTTTAGTCGTATCATTTAAATCAAGTCTTGGGAGCCACATGTCATTCCTTACATTGTTATTAAAACCTTAAGTAGCAATTTTTCACTGAAGGAATGAAGAAATGATTATTTTTTCTATGAAGGGGTCCCGCCTATATAGCTTGTATCATTCAAAAAGGTTTGAAATTGTTTCATAGTTTGTCGTCTTCCAGTATAGACTTATGAAAACAAGTTTGTTTGATCTTAGAGAAATTATTTTTACACACTATTCATGTCAAAGGGACAGAGAGACTAACTTTGGTCCAATTTGTTAAGCCTTGTGGACTTTTGGAAATTCTATACGGTGGACTTTTTATTCAACCTATTATCGGATTATACTGTATTTTTTATACTGGAGGGAGGGCGTAATTTGAAATTAAGAGCTTAAAAGGTTCAATGTTATGCCCTGAAGGTTATAAGAGTAACTATTTAGTTTGGCGCGAAACGTTAACAAAATTTCCAAAGACAGTATTATAATCCTCCATGGGTTTTGTGTGTGTAAATAAACTTACTTTCCATCTCTCATAACCCTCGTGTTGACCCCTTACCAAATTACAATGACGGGAAGCGGCCAACACCAACCAGCAGCAAAAAGGGCCCTAGGGTCAAGGGCGATATAGTCAAGTCTCTCACCATGGCATGCCGCTATTAACGTTTTCACCTATTCGTTTCCCTCCATACGATAAACTCCCACAAATACGCCGGTCACGCAATGCCAGTCCCTCAAGCTCCGAATGATTATAAACTGATAGAGGTCACGAATATTGTTTGATCTAATCGAGCTACTAACAAAATGGAAACGAGGAATATGGCGGTCGGAAGGGAGGGGGGAGGGCAATAATTGCGTAATTCAATCCATTGTGAATCTTTGTGGCGTTTTCTTTCAACATTTCCGATTCTCATAGAACACCTTACACATAATATAATAAGATTATTAATAACGTTTTAATTTTTACAATCGACCCTTCTCCAGCCTTAATGGTAATTTAATTGAAGTGAGTAGTATCTTTCTCCGATTAAATAATAAGTTGCCAAGGCCCTTAAAATTGAAAGTATGTGTTTAAAGATACAAGACAGGTCAAAAACCAGTTTTTAATTCGTTTCTAATTCTACCACTTTTTTAATTCAAACCTCGAGTCTGACTAGTCCCAACTTAATTAAATACATTGGGTAAGGGGTACTGGTCCTTTGAAATAGTTTAATTATTCATGACACTAGGGGTCACTAGTCCCATGGACCAGTTTGGAAAAATCCTTGCCTGCATGAAAGGGACGACCAGTTTAAAACCTCAAGCCTGACTGATCCCAACTTAAATTCTTTGGGGTAAGGGGCACTGGTCCTTTGAACTAGTTCAATTATTCACGACACTATGGTGACTAATCCCATAGACCAGTTTGGAAAACTCCTTGCCTGCATGAAAGGGACGTCCAGTTCAAGAACATCAACTAGTTCTATTGAGTAGACAGTTCTGTGGTTTTCAAACTGAGTTCTTTAGGGTGGTCCATAACTAACCCATCATTGACCTGACTAAATAGGTTCAAACCTCTAGTTCAACATCCTTAAATATGTACAGTAATTTATGAATACAGAATACCTTAACTATTTCGGAATAAAATCGTAAAATATTTATCACTCTTTCACTTTTCATTTCATTAATTTATATCAAAGTGGATCGTTGCTCTTATCAAAAAAAAAAAAATGAAAACAGTCAAACGGCCGTTGCCTAGCTGACAGTATATACACGAAGAAGAGATGGGAATATAAATTACATCAGCGTTTTCGGGGGAGGGCAAAAGACAACAAGAAAAGGAAGAGTATGGTGGAGGGGAAAAGGGGAAAATGACTAAAGAGAGGAACGGAAGTGGAATGGACGCCACACCTGCCCAAATTTTTTTTTATTCTCTCTCTTTTAATTCAACTATAAGGGGACGTTAGATAACGCAACCACTTTTTTTAATTGCGGCCACATCCTCTTTTCAAAGCAAACTATAGCCACACAGCTAGACCCTCGACGTAATAAAGAAAACCTATTTAAAAAAATAATACACTTCAGGACGTGATACGGGATATTTACTGGTATACCCCCGTCTTCCAGTATTGCGAATTGAATAGAGACACGCTGCGAAGGTGTCGATGCTTGCTAGGCAAGGGGTCGAACACTTAAAACTTAATTACCATTAAGATTTCTTTAAATATAACAAAATATAAGTATTTGACTTCCTTGGTAACGATAACTTGCCCAACATTCTTCATGCAGTGTTAAAATACAATAATAGAAACGTCCGGCCAAGTATCAAAACCTTTTTGAGTTGACAATGAATGTTTTTTTTCATTGCCACTTACTAACATCGACGTCGTTCATTGTGCAATATAAAGCTTTGAAACTGTTTTATAAAATTAAGAATGGAAGGATGTTATTTAATAAAGGGTGGAGGTTCAAGAATGTAAGTTGTAGACCGTACATATCGTGAAATTGTTTCCTAATGACTTATAGTGGTGCCAGGCTATGTACTACGCCAGATCCTAAGCAGACCAGGAATTCGATGTAACGTTGGTGGACCAATCATAGAATTATACGTCACAAAGTCTAGCATTAAAATGGGTTTAACTTTTATAGTATTTAATGCATAACGTCAAAAACTAACTATTCTACTTAAATACATTTTGCAAGTTCTTTTAAATATCTGTGAAGAAAATATTTCTTAATAAATCTATTCACTTAATTTTGTAATTAAGTAATTTGGCCTAGTTATTTTTGTATGCATAGTTCTTTAACTAATATTTACTCGTTAAATAATACTAGTAAATAGAGAGTAAAACTAAAAGTAAGATAATTAACAAAGAATTCAGCCATAAATACTATATGATATCATAATTTTAAGCGACAAAAAGGCTGCCATTTACGATTCGGGTCGTCGCATATGGCAATTATGGTTTCATTAAGGACTTTACAGCGTATATGCAGAATAAAAGGCATAGCTAGCCACAAATATACATTGCACCAATCTTATTAGAATAAAAAGATCATTGGGACAAACCGTTAGGTAAGAATAGTTAAACAAAAATATATATATATATATATATATATATAAATATAAAAGCATATTTATATATATAAAATTATATCTTTCTATAATCAGACATATCCTCGTAGAGTGGGAGGACAACGTTTAATGACACGGTGCCCCTCTTATTTCAAAGTGGGGTTAAATTATTGTGGAAATACTAGTGAAGACCGGATGGTAACACCTGGCTCGTAACCTCACCTGCCCAATACAAAATGATATACCTAACGGTTTCTAAAATGTTTGGAGATTAAAGCGAAGGAATTTAACCCAAGAAGAAAGTTCTCTAACCTAAAAACAGTGCCATTCTTATGTCATACCCTTAGGGCTTTGTTTAAAATTCAGGAATTAGAGCTGAATTAAGAGGTAAAGGCAACCATTCATGTCCATATGAAAGTGTTAAGTTCTTCTTTTTGTGTGAAGGTCTTTTCAGACGATACAACTTTTGACTCAAGTAGATGGGTCAATAAGTTGAGTGAGAATAAATTAAATTGGTCAGTTATCAATTTTAAATTTGTTGATTCAACTTGACCAATTTCTTTTCACACAACTATACTAGTTTACTCAACTGAAGTTGACTCATCTAAATGAGTAAAAACGTTGTGTCGTCTGAGAAGGCCTTGAGTTGCGACTGTGTTTGGCACTCTGCTTTTTCGTTTAAAAAAAAGACCCTAATTCAAACTGGCCCAAATACAGCAAGATACCTAACCATTTTCTCACAAGACTATGTACAACTGCGTTCCAATTTAATTCTACCAGACATTAAAACCCCTCAACGGGATACCCTTAATATGTGCACCAACAAAAAAAGTAATAATAACATATCCTACCACAATATGTATATATATATAAAAAATATTAGGTTCAAACACGTAAGGTAGATATCACGATGAGAAAAAAGGTCCCTTGCGTTGGTTGGGAATTAAAATTGCTATAGAATACAATGCATGGGGAGTAAGGATGGAACATGGGTGGGGGGTTTAACTTGGACATCCGTTGTACATGGGATATCATCTCTCTAGCAAAATGAGAAAGAACCCTAGACGTACGGGCAACTTCCGCTCAGGTAATATAAACAGATATATATATATATACATTACGATTTATTATATTTAAGCGCGTTTGTTTCGTTATAAAACGTCTATTATATCAAAATAGTGAGGGTGGTACTTAAGGACAACATCCTCAATATACGTGACAAGTATTTTCAAGTTCATTTAACAAAAACCGTTTAACAAATTTCAGAAGTTTCAAATAATATTGATGGGGCAACGGATAAAATTGGTTGATGAATCGAATAATTAAAAAAAAACGGGGTGCATGTGAATGTGATTTGTTCTGATTGAAATTTATGTTTGTAAAACTACGAAAATTCGTTATTTTTTACGTTATTTACTAATACCGTTGGCCATGCTAGCAATCTGCCACCATGGAGGAGTATTCAAGGAGACGTAACTGCACGTTTAACAATATTTCGTACTCACTCATATAAAATTACTCCATGGTATAATTCATAAAGAGGCTACTGATGAGGCTGAGAAATAAGTCGGTGACCCAATAAAAATGTCCACTTTATAAATTAGCTGGGCCAGTTTAAAATTTAAATACTAAATTGGCCTCTTAATTAAGGTTAACCGTTTTAAGTTTCCAATGTAAAGTTTACTAATTAAAAGTGCTTGGGCTTTATTGTAAACATGTCCAGCTCTTTAAAAACAATCCTTATTTCTCAGCTTGTTATTATTATCGATAACTAGAGTGTATTCATCTATCAACAAATGGATCGTCTGCTTTTTGGCTAACCACATGAAAATCGATCACATTCGATATTATGTTCACGCCCATTTACAACAAATCGATCGGTCAATTCCTAATCAGATTTGACGAATTAAAAGCGCAATTGATCAAAGAGAAAAAATGTAGTAGCCAAATTGATACAAATAAGATGTTGTCAAACTTTTCCTTACGAGATAAATCAGATAATGTATTGACTTCTAATACAACTTTAATTTCTTAAACGCGAAGCAAATTATAGATCAATTCCTACAACGACCACAACAAGGCAACAAAAAAAAATGCTTCCGAAAAAATCTCCCACCACTACCTCATCACATTGCATAATGAAACCTAAGAAAATCTGTTTAAGATATAAGGTCAAGTCATTTTCCAACTAAAATTATAAACATTAAAAGCATCCAGAGTGTGATTTCCTAATCACGCGATGCGTTTTTTGTAATCAGCTGCTCTGATTTTGGTTTAGATATGATCAGAAGTATATAATACTTCTCTTCGAGAGAAGTGTACCCTCAAAGCGGAAAGATAATTGTAACATGATTCTTCCCAACATCATTTTACATTTGGAACAAGGTTACTTAAACGAATCACATACGCGATAAATAGTTCCCTCATCATTACTCTATTAGCGCTTAACTATTTGCCAAGGCGCATGCGCTTGTGGATTTTCGTCCCTGCACGACAAGATAATCAAGCTTTGTGGGTTGATTGCTACGGATTCAGTAAATACCAAACAGTTATAAAATTAACCCTGAATGGTGGGATGCCCATCTGAAGTTTGATGAACAGGAAAGCAAACAAAAAGGGGATGAGCCTGGGAAGAATCATGTTACACAACTAAAGTATTAAGAGGATACAGAGTGTCACCCTTCTTCTATTATACCCTTCTGGTTATAGGTATAAAATAGACATACAGGAGGGGATGAATTAGACGGAGTCACCAAATTGGTGCGCAGCCGCCATCAGGTTTAATCTCTAGAGTGTCGTACAGTGGAAATATCTGGGAATGCCCCGAGCATGACGCTGACCCAAACACCGCCTATTTGCCGTTTACAGGAACCCAATTTTGATGTTACATGAAACGCACGTAACTTCCAACAATAACACTGGGCAAAATTTCGCGTTTTATTGAATTTTTTTTTTTGTGGATTTATAAATGCAGCGGCCGGCCTATCAAAATACTTTGGCCGGAAGTATCGGTGTATGAGATGGATGTCCAACCGGAAGTTTGCGTTTTTAATGAGATTGTAATTTTCCGAGGGGTTTTTGGGAAGTTAAACTATATATATCGTTATATTCTTAGTATAATTGGTATTAATTCAGTTTTTGTTATATTTCATTGTCAATAACAAATACGATAAATATGGTTATCATCATTTGAAACTAATTAATAATTAAATTTTAAATCTACTTACGTGGGTGACCCTTGTTTCATTCCTTCAATAGCAATATAGTTGAAGACAGATAGTGAAATATAGTCATATTGTTTTCAAAATTTTCTATAAGGGATAGAATTTTAAACAAAGTATCTATAAATTTATTTATTTGTTATTTTTAATACTTAAAATATCACTATATATTTCTACTAAAATTAATACAATTTTATAAAACCTTACCAATTAACATTTGATTAAGATCCACATTATATTTAAGAATGGAGAAAATGAGACCGTCTGAAGACTAGCACGTTCGGCACTCAAATGAGAAAGATTATGACGTCATTTAAACATGAAATTATGAAAACGACCTTTGATCGAGTGTTTTTATTGAGTAGGTTAATTTTTTACGTAAAAGTTTCACCAATATATGCCTAAAAGTATGAAGGAAATTATTTTTGGTGAATTTAGTAATTTTACCGTTAAATATTGATATATATATGTAAACACCAGTGGATGGCGTGTTTGAGATATATTTACGATATAGATGCTGGTAAGTTTTTGGATGATAAACAGTTCCTTACACCTGGGGCTTTTAGCATCCGTAGCCCTTGGCGTATTAAAAATGTATACCCAACATAACGGACCCCAGTTTAGTTAGTTTCCCAAATGAATGGGTCCACTATCGTAGCTGGACATTAATTCACTATTCTCTCTCTCTCGTCCTTTTTATAAATATACTACAACGGACCAACTATACATAGCGAGAAGATAATGTAATATACCTATAGTAGGTCCGTGAGATTCACCCTGAGGGTATTATATTCCTCTCATGATGGCGTGTGCGTGTTTGTGTCCTGGGACCTCGCGAACATAGAAGATCAGTGGTTAACGAATTTAAAAGACTCGAGGCTGTGGCATGGCGTCGGCTTGCCTTAGAGACTACTTCCGTTTCCGTAATTACACAACGGGAAACAGTTTTGGGTGCTTGTTGTAAATGGTGTTTCAATGGAACAAAGATGTAATTGTAAAACAATCAGAAGTATATACGGGTTGGGGATATTCCCTTAATGAACAGGAACGATTTTACTCGATCATTTCGGGAGGGTTTCGTTGATGTAAAGTTAAAGATGTTATACCATTAAATTAAATTGGTATGTTCAATTTTGAAGTGTAAGTTATAAGATGACACTACCTATACTTTGAAACGCTAGAGACTTGCTGAGAGCTAGTTCGATTCGAGAACGAAGCGAGAATTGAAGTCCTACACTCGATTAATTTTGCTGGACTTCCATCTTGGTCCTATTTGGTCTGCACTAAACCTTTGACAGCGCCTCACCAAGCGTCGCTTTACCTCGAATCTTTGAGGTTTAACCTACGTTACTTCATGTCAAGCTCCACTTTGTAAACAGTGACAAACTTATGAAACATATCTTATGAACTTATGCACTAATTTCAGATGAATTATTGAATATGGGTAAATATTTAGAGATATGAAGAGCATAGGTTGGTACAATTACAACGTTCCAATTAATAGACTTATACATGAGGTTATCTTTTCAAATTTTACATTTCAAAGTTGCCTCGTGCACTTGTCAAAAGGTTACGAAGAGTCAATGATGGAAAGACTCCCGCTTACAATCGGTGTAAATCATAGGTAGAATGTTTTGAAAACAGTTCGTGAACTCTCGCCGTACGTCAATAATATAAAAAAAATTGTTACTGAAACTGCGAAAATCTTGATCCGAGCGAGGATATTATACTGGTTGCAACTTTTGATATTTGGTGTATGTACGATTGTGGAAAAGTCCTTTGCTCCCGACTCGTTTCGGGGGTGCGAAATCGGAGCGATATTTTACTCCAGGGGTTACGATCGGGGCCATACTTTTGCACGAGAAGAGATACTTTCATTAATCTTACTAGAAATGAGAAAAAACTCTTCGTTGACGCGTCGACGTCTTACATTCCAAATTTGTTATCCCACTGTATTGGCACTGGATGATGTTTCGTCGTGTTGCAACTATCCTTTCAAAAATATCATCACCCAATTTATGTTCAAGATTGTGCTATAAGCATTTTTTTATCGAATTGACGAAATATAATTTTGAACAATATTAATTAAGTTTTGCATTGTTTTATCAATTTTATTAATGAAGTTTTTTCTTTATTTTTCTCCTGAATGTATAATTATGTGATTGGTACACTTCTCTCGAAGAGAAGTATTATATACTTTTGATATTACCCGTGCATTTATTCCTTTGGTTATTTCGATTTTAGGTCAAAAGGTTATATCATTGCGTCAACGTAACAAACAATTTAACGCTTAATTAAAGATAAAATGGTGCATCAGGTGCGCTTGAATAACATAACTTCCTATTTATTTAATTTATTTATTTGTTTGAGGAATTACGAAATTCTAATATTAGAATTATTTATTACGAAAGGGGAATAAGATAATTATTAAGGTAAAAAACTTAAAGTATTAGGGTTGAGTCAGGTATTTGTAAATCCCAAGGAAACGCGCACGGATAAATTTTTGATTTTTCCCAAAAAATCCCAAAAAATGAAAACATTTACGCATTCGTGAATTCGTGTACAAAATATATTACTTTTCTGGGGGAAAATTTGTGACTTTAATAACAAAAAAAAAATTGTATTTTTCGTGCCCAGTGGGTCTTGACACTTCCCCTTTCGACGTTACGCAAGGGTTCTGATAATTCCGATGATTTCTTAGCATGCCCGGGTTTGACAAAGAAGTTAGAGCTCTTTCATCCGGTCAGAGTTATAGGTGGAATATATCTAAATACCGGATGCCTTTTTCGCCTACAACATCCGAACTGAAACACAATTTTATCCCGGAACTCCAAGAAATTAAGTAGAAAAAGACGAAATTTTAAGTCAAAAAGATTATTTTAAGATAATATTATGGTAAAATACCATTTCCGGAATAGACAGACAGACCATTTTGAAAAAGTGCCAACAATATTGTCTGCATTTCATAGGGTTAAGAAGGGATCCAATGGTGTTGGTATACTAGTCCATGGTTTTAAGTAATAACGTCCTTGTTGTGCACAAAAAGTGGTAAAACACCAAACTTCTATTTTACCTCAAACATTTGAAAAGAGTAAATTAAACGTAAAATGTTTACTTTCAATCTGAATTTAATGTATCTTACTTAAAAATTTAAATACTGGCTATCTGATATCTCATTCGTTAGGGTCTAAACTCTGCAATAAATCTCTGAATTAAGTTAGCTCGACCCAAACTAATTTCTAAGACACTAATTACAAGTAATTACAATAAAAAATAAATACAAACATAACAAAATTTTGAGTATTTCCTCTGAAAAAATTTCAAAAGGGATTCAAAATAACAATACACTATATCTAAACACGAGATCTAAATAAAAAATACAACCCCGGCAGGTAGACAATATTTACGTGGTCGTAGACGTAAATTCTAAACAAAAATTTACGAATGAATCAAAAAAATATTTTGTGGAAAGAAAAGATTTGGGTTTGGGTAGATTATAGATAGCTAGCTTGAAGTCGGCCTCTCATATTCGTGCTGGCCCACGCGTCCATGGTAATATTTTACGAAAGCAAATCTTGAAAAGGGGGGTGACAGTAGCGTTTATACGCGCAGGGACAAAAGGGTCAGTTGAGCGAGAAGACCACTCATATTTCGGCCCTTTTCACCAAAAGTCTGGACCGCACCCTCCTTTGGTGGACTTCACTCAAGCAAGACGTTTTTACCAAGCGGCTACTGTACTATATGATAACTAGGACCCTCGTGCCTCAAAAGTCTAAAACGCCCAAAAACCTTTTATTTTTTTCGCTACTTCTTTCATCCTTACGTATGCACGTATTTTACTTATTATAAACGACAGAATTATCGTTTATATCTTATAATTTCACTCATGCATAATTGCTTTATTTTCGCTGATTTCATAAAATTTCCCAAAAAAAGAGGTACAGTAATTCATTGTGCGCGGTCGAAACTGCATGAGAAACATTATCCAGTATTATTTCTTATCATAAGTTCATAAGATATGTTCCATACATAACTTTGGGCACTGGTAGCAAACTGGAGCTTATCATGAAGTGATTGAAGTAGGTTCGAGGTAAAGCGATGATTTCCTGCGGTGAGGCGCTGTCAAATTTTGGCTTAGTAAGTTCAGACTAAATAGGACCTAGATTGAAGTCCTGCAAAATTAACCACCACCGAGTGTTGGACTTCAATTCTCGTTTGTCGTTCTCGAGCCCAGATCGAGCTGTAAGTCTCTCAGTAGCATTAGGTGGCGTCATACTTATGGAACAGATCTTATGAACTTGAATATTGATTGAAAGCTTACACTTACTTAGACCCGGGTTTATACCTTTCTATTTGAATCTTTATACCGTCATTCATAAAGCCTTAATTCAGTATAACAAATAACCTAACCCTAACTAACACTTCTTGAAAAAAAGAGCCATTAGTATACAATAGGTGCAGGCTATAATTAAGTCGGTGGTAGCACGCTCCTGTATGTAGATTGGAAAAACCATACACCAAACACCACGCGCTGGACTGCAGTTTTTGTATAGAAACCCTTCGCGACGAATCTCACAATTTTCTCTCTCAGTAAATATTTAAATACGCTAGCTCTTTTAATTCCTCGGGGGGTAGGTCGCGAGTCTTAATGGATTTAGAGTTGCTGCGGTTACTGTTATTGGGCAGATTTTTATAATTATAGAAACTACAGGTAGAAGTTAGAGAAAGAAACTAAAATAGTAATAATTATTCCAACGATGAATAATATAAACGGTGGTTGAATTGAATGTATAAAGATAATTTGTTTCTCACTTTATAAAACATTACGTATATGAAAAACGGTAAAAATATGGTATCGTAAATACGTGTTTAAAAACATTGATAGTAAGTAAATAAACATTGGTATAGAAAAAACCGCGTGGTAATGTGAATATAGCTCAGTTTGTAACACATGTATTTACTTCTATACTGCAAGATATATCAAGTTACCTAAATACGTAGGCGTTACAGCTGTTGCTTTTTTACATCCATTCCAAGCAAGGATACGTCATGCGCACAAATGACGCGACGCGCTTTGACATTCAGCGTTAGTATCAGCAGTGTGACACAGGTGGTTAATCAGGCTTCAATATTACGTAGGTACACCGTACACTATCTAGTTTCGTTAGCTCCCCTCGTTTATATTACGTATATAAATGAGTGAAAGTTTTTGGCTAGCGAGAAATCGTATTTTCACGGGTATTTAGTCAAACATGTGGACAAAAAGGGCGTGAGAATAGATCCAGTAACCTATAGGCAACCTTTTTTACATTTCCATGCTTCGTGGTCCGTCCAGGATGACGAGACGCAGCGCCCAGAACATTGATTCAAGAGCGGTATCGCAGATGGATGACCAACCATGATGGTCAGGCCTGGGAGAAAACCTCAGGAATGCGGACAAACATTACGAAGCTGTATACATTACAGCAGTACGCGTTAAACTGTGATGATGATATACATATTTCACGCTTTTAACACGCTTCTGTTAATTTCCTAGTTTTTCTGCTTTGTCAATGATGCTTTGATTGGGGATGCAAATTACCTTTATTTTTTTTTATCTACTAAATATTTTGGTTAAAAATTATTGTTCCAGAATCATGGGTGTCATAGCTCCGTAGATCGTAAAAATGAAAGTGTGACGGCCATCGCGTCAAATTCAATGTATTTGTTCTCTGATACTCATGGTTGTTGATTATGGGCTTCATAGCCGTATCGATGTAAATATATAGAAATATTTCAATAACACTCTTACGTAAGTAAATAGTATTTGTAATGGTTGAAGTGTGGCGTATGATAATTTGCACAAATAAATGGTATGTAACCGTACATAATTTTGTAATTGAATTAAAAGTAAAATTTAATTGAGATTCAATCAGTGACACTTTTTGCGTCACTGAATTTGTAATTGATTTTTATAAAAGATGAATGTATATATTTTCAATTTCGGGTCTAAATTGTTTCCTGTCAATTTATAATATATTTCTAGAAAAAAATAAAACATTAAATAAATAAAAAATGCATCATCTGGATTTAACCACAGTTAAATCCATTTCCTTTCTAGCTTATGATTCCACGATACTTCGACCGAATTACTATAGTATAGTAAAAAGTCTAAATTTGTCATTTCCGTTCAGTTCATTCGTAAACTCAATTTTCTCTCATGAGTTTCCCAGGATGCGACAAATCTCTAGAAACCCCTTCTTTTTTTCTTTTAAAGGTATATATTTTTTTGCGGTACCTTATCGTTGTCCCCCCGTTCTTACGTCGTCTTCTTCGCTATCTCTCTCTCTGTAGCCAACGGCATTATAAAATAGATCAACAAGTGGGGCTCTCTCCAATCTAGATTTCGTTTATTTGCCCGTTTCTTCCTTTCGTGTAGGGATAGTTAGTTGGCTCTGCATGGTTAGGTGAGAGAGAAGGCTAGAACGACGCCGCGGCATATCTCACGTGTGCTACGGAAGCACGGTAGGTTGACCTCCGTGTCATTACCCGTGTCCGTTGCCCGCTTGAGCGACTGACCACAGTCGAGTGACTCGCCCCCTCAAGAAGACAAACCTTTGCGCGGACTCAATTTTAGGGGCCCACAAGCTAACATCTTCCCGCAGGCTATAGGACATACAACAGCGGAAAGGGATGAGTATAGAGTTGCGCGGAGAAAAAATCTACATGAATGACATTCTTGAAAATCAGTGAAACAGATATTCATTCACGTCTAGTTGCTTGGTAATTCGCATCTTTTTTTAGTTTACTTCTAAGATAGTTGCTTTACTTTCTAACACATAAAAGTCCATGAATGAATTTTTTTCCCTATGCATGGAGAGGGAAGAATTCTTAATTGTATAAAGAACTAAACATAATCCAATATTCCATATTCTATTTAGTAATTTTGTTTATTTTGATATTATAAACGCGCTGTTATTTTCAAGGCTAGTTATGGCGTAGTAGTAGACCATATGTAATAAGTCAACCATGTTACTCAAACAAAAAAAAAAAATGCGAGATTAAAAATATTTTACTTTACAAACAGATTCAGAAAATTCCTGGCGGCCATGAAAATTCCCTTTAAAAACCTTGAGAAAAGCCTGAGAAAATCTTGTGATCTTCTTCATGGGAAATAAATCTCTTTCTTTTAAATATTTTCTTAATTTCGACGATTTGAAATCATAGCGACACACTTCGCGATACGAAGGAGGTATTTGTTAAGGGATTGTGAAAAGTATTTAAAAAATATTCAGACATATAACTGTACCCTTTTTTTTAAATTATTTTTACCGATATTATTCAACTAAAGATAAAAATAAATGTATTTCACGAAATTGGAAAATAAAATGTTTTGACAATTATTCGGATGAATTGCGGTTTACAAATTGAGCAAGCAGATATTGATTGCACAATCCCTTTAATAGTAAAAAATAAATTACCGGGAAGATCTAAGAAGCGTGAACGATTAAAGATGATTTTTATAAAAGACAAAATTATTATTTTAGCTTTTTTTATTTCTTTAAATCTCGTGTAACCAAAATATTATTACCGGAATCATAGCAGCATAAAAATGGTAAAATTCTTGACTATAGCGCGAAGTATTTCGAAAAAACGCCCATTTTAATATAGAATATATTGAGTAACATTTTTTTTTTTCATATTCTCCAAGCTATAGACTATAGATTTTCTTTACGCTCCGACAAATTCCT
Source organism: Phalangium opilio (assembly GCF_054372755.1). Classification (NCBI taxonomy): domain Eukaryota; kingdom Metazoa; phylum Arthropoda; class Arachnida; order Opiliones; family Phalangiidae; genus Phalangium; species Phalangium opilio. The sequence goes on from NW_028324189.1 coordinate 2,678,009, forward strand.
TTGAAATTTCTTATCCAATAGAAAAAAACTTCTTGTCATTCCAAATTAGACGACACAGCCAATAGAAAGGCGAATTTCAAAGTTTTACGTCAAAAATGAAGTCGAAAAAACGTACAGAAAACAAAAAGCGTATGGTTGTGTGGGCGAGGCCCTTCCACGCCTAATTTAATATCAGATTTACTGAAGAGACTTATTTTTTTTCTCGTTTCTATGCATGGCTATTGGGCGTTTTAGGGTTTCTACCTCGATCTCAATACGTAACACAACTCAGTGCAGTATAGTATTGAAAACGCTATACCAAATTGGGGTTAGTCAAACTAATTTCATGTTTTTTATTAAAGAGAAAAATAAGTGCATAGTAATTACCCAAAAAACTAATTTACGTAAATTTTTAAAACGTCATGAGAAACTAAAATATTTAGGTGAATGTATAATATGATTAGTTGTGGCTTGATCAGCTTGTTCGAATGCACCCCCGAAATGTCAGTGCATACGTCACGTGGTTGATTTGCAAGAAGGTCATCACGTGATGCCAAACGTCTGGTACATTCTCTCTAGAAGCACCTCCAGTTTTATTCAAACACATACTTCTTTCAAGATAAAACCCAAGCGTAGTTAAGGCATTTAAAAATAAGTTTACTGTAAGACCAAAAATAAATAGGGGAAAGTGTCGGACTGCCAAATTTTCCTGCCTTTACCTTAGCTTGACATGCATTTCGAGACGCTCGAGCGCGCGAAATGGTATCAACCAATCAGATTTGTAGTTGATGATGTCATTCTTCCCGAAAATAACGCTCGTACGCCACCAAACGGGAGAATTTGGCATAGGCGTATCTCAAGGAAGAGTCACAACCTGCGCGCTCTGTTCTATTTTCTTTAGTGATTTTTTCGCGTTTGAACGAGGTTAAAGTTTGTTTAAATCGCTAGCACGCCGAAATTAAATTAAAAATGCCCCAGATGTTCTTGAATCATCATTTAATTCAAAAATACTCATCGTTAAAATCCTTTAGAATTTCGTTTAAACTTGGGCCCTGGGTTGTCATTATAAGCTAAAACGTTTTTCTATTAGTAAATAACATCAATATTGTTACGTAGGAATTAGTACCGAGACGGAGTTTCTAACTTTAACTTAACAATTTTATTAACGATAAGAGGAAAATATACAATGACAATAGGCCGTAGGAAACTAAGCCTTGGACGGACGGAGATGTTCGACCCGTGAACGCGACGGTACGCGGAGAGCTCCCGTACGGAGGAGACTTCGCTAGGGGCAAGAGCATTTCGTTCTCGGTACCCTGGCTTAGTCTAAGGGATTAGGAGCTGGCTTTTTCAGCTGGCGATCCTACCCCGAATTGGTAAATAACATCTATATTAACAAACTAAATTAATACAATCATGTACATCATCAAATTAAATTGTGGCGATAAACTGCAGTGGCCACGGTTAGCCTATGTCAAAAGCAGCTAATGTAAAATAAAACCGCACTATTTCTTCACGCGCAATATCACAAATTGTCTTAGGTACGTGGTGAATGGGCGAGGGGGATGAAACAGATTTCGCGAGTATGCATTCACCCCTCCAAATGCATGTCACAGACGAAGGAGGGAGTCCGACACTTTCCCCTATTTATTTTTGGTAAGACTAACTAAACCCAAGTTAGCCAACACGCCACGCACCTTTGCGTAAAACGCTATTTAATATTTATAATGATTTAGCGTAAATTAGGTAACTTCAAACGTAGATGAATGAACATTTGCACGATAAGTAGTTACTATAAAAAAAAACGAACAAGGAGTGTCAAAATAGGGTAAAGTCAATATAAATGGGTCCAATTGTAAATTTTGTTCGAATGTTGTAAGTCTGGAACCCACCGTAATGTGCAAACAGAAAAGCCAATTACATGGTACAAAAACAATACGAGGCAAGAGGGAGACAATAATTTGGAAAGCATTAAATGCTTCATTATCTCCGCGTGCTAAAACGTTCGTCAGCACGACGGTCAAGAGCAAATAATTCGGACGCCCGTTGTCTGTAAACCGGGGAACAAATACAAAGAACAAAAGGCAACTCGATCGAGTCCCTCATCAAACCACCACCCACTTATGGTTGTTAGCACCCGATCAGCCTTGACTAACAAACCATATTTGAATAAGGTACACAAGGAAGGTCCTTACGTGCGATAGGAAGAAAGAAAGTGTGTGTTTGGTAATCGCTAAAACTTATATTTTGAATGTTGACTTTTCTTGCGTCCACGCTAACCTTTTGCGACATTGAACAATTTTTAACTTAGAAACATGTTTAGGGGCTTACTACTTAGTTTGGATTGTGACGCCCTTAAGGGCTACGTTTACTTTGCACTATCTTTAGGTGGAACTATATATGTAATTCCAGCTAGCAATTGTCATTAAGTATAGTTTAAATTTATCAATATAGTTAATAAACTAATAGCAAATTAAGTATAGTTCTCGACATAGTGAGATATTGCAGTCTTCTAACCTTAAGGTTCCTCAGGTAAAAAATTATCCCTTAATTCTAAGCCTGGAGTCAATTGAGATTAAAATTAATTGACCTATATAAATTAAAATCAATCATACAATAAAAATATACGAAGTATATTCGAAATCTATTCGAAATATTTGATATGAAATCGTTTTAATATCATATTTTCTACCACCACCGAGTCAAATCGTGAGATAAACAATGTATAAACCTCATTTAATCCTGTTTTGACGAACACGTAATCTTTTATTTGCTAACTTGTCATTATCAGAGGGTTTCAGCGCGTACCAAACAAACCAGGGTGTATTTTTCCCGTTAATTTGATTTCGAAGACATTTAATAACATTAGATCGATGAAAGCGCATTCAAATAAACCTACTCACAAACCGATTGCGACTTTTTTGATAGCTTACGCAACCTGTCAGAGTTATTAGCGTTTAATCATTAGATTTGCCAGCAGCCTTTTGCAAGGTGACTTCCGTGTCAGGTCAGAATGATTGAAAAGTGTAAACGAAAAAAGAGCTATCACGCTAAAATGAAATCAGACTGTATATTTCGTTCCCTCCGTTTAAACAAATCGTGAAGCATTAGATTCAATGTTTATTAGGATTTTAATAGTTTTAAAGAAGATAAGCTTTGTTCATAGCAAATGTTTTGATATATAGAGAGATTGGGGAGGTTAAAACGAGAAACGTATTTGACGGTGGTATAACATGACAATTTATTTTCCGTGTCATTTTAGCAAAATAATAGAAAATTGTAATCAAAATGTTTAACCGCGGAAAATATTGCGCAAGAGCCGCGATATTGGTTAGGTCAAGTTAAAGAGCGTCCATTTGGATGTTACCCTAAATTGCAATTTAGGTTTAGTTTGAGAGTTTTCCAAGCAAATCGGTTAAGCATGGAAAATTTCCATTTTAGATTATATTTACACGATATTCAACATTGCCTAACTAAACAAGAATATTTTTCTTACTCTTTTTTTTTCACTTATAGTTTGAATTTTAAATGGATTCCGTGAAAATGGTGGTTTTTTTTAACTTCTTTGGTGATATATGAACAAAGTTTAATCAAAATACAAGGCTATGAACAAACGTAATAGTAATTTAATTTAAATAAAGACTATTAATTTTTTTTATGAAATTTAATGTAGGGTTTCGCGACTTGTTTAACATTGTTTGACCCAAAACGAATTACGTTTAATTATAACTTGGCTGTTTGGTAATTTTTTCGTCTCTTGAAGCATGAAATGAAGTAAATTAATATACTATTTATTGTTTAATCTTCTATCAATTAACGTTTATAAGGATATAAGAAATAAAAATGCATATTGAAAATTTTCAGACATTTTGGGGCCCATGAAAGTCTTATATTTCTTTTATTCGGTTTATCTAACTTAAGGGATCTATATATATATATATATATTTGTTAAGCCTAAATATTGGTAACTAAAGATGGTTTATTGTGCAAACTGCACGTCTTGAGTTACCTTTGTATGAAATTCAAGCCCACCTTTACGAAAGATGTTTTACAATACATTTCAATCTCAAATATTACGACTAAAATCTTAGCTTTTAAATAGCTTCTCAAGGGTGGCCCAATGCATGCAGTTATATCCCAAATCTTGAGTTTCTTTCTACACTCACTGAACTTGAGTTTCCCAATACAATACAGTATAATACAAAAGAATAGTAGAATATTTTCTGTGGAAAATCATGATCAAAGCCATAAAATAGATAAACATTTCTATATATGAAGTTAAACCTGAAAACGAGACATAGACTGATTGGAAAGGGTGGAGAGAAGCGGTCAATATGGACAGCAGCATATGGTTGATGGAAGTAATGAAGATGTTTATAAATTGAACTTGTTTTCAACCATTTATTCTACTAAAAATTGGCTTTAACTACAAATAAAACATCGAGGCGATATTGGCTTCCGGGAAAGTCTACCAGTGTACCTCACTGTACCTCGCGTTATCTCCCCTTTAGACAATTTCTAGACATTTGTGAGAAAAACAGCGGGAGACTACAAGAAACTTTCCTAATCCTCCCAGTCCAATCTTTGCAGAAAATTGCCCTCCATCGGGGTTTCGAGAGTGTTTATTATAAAGGGTTGGGCCCGGCCGCCCTACTTGAGAACCCCCAGAAGTTTCAGGTGGTCGTCAAACTCGTACAAGTTGCGCCTTACCACTCGTCCTTCACTAAGTTCTTTCCAAGAAGGACTACTTTAGCAACCGACTCGAGCCAAGTACGTTGGAAACAGTTCCTAGTAAGATGGCTAAATTATATGGAGTGCCATGTACTCATGTGGGAGTGTTTAAAGACCCAAATGGCGGTCGGTTTCAAGAATGAATTGCTTATTAAAATAGTCTAGTTAAGGTCCAGGAATATTGTTGCAATTTTAGTTAAGTCAAGCATCTCTTAACAACAAGTATGGCAAGCTTTGAAGCTGACCCCCGTTTGCAGTACACGCATTTTTCTACTACTTTTGTACTATCGCTGAGTAGAATTTTCCGTGGTAATTTGTTCCAGTTTTCAGTGAAATGGAGTAATTAGGGAAAATGAATTACGTTATCGGAGGTAACGTTTGAAATTAGTTTTCAACTGTCAAACGGGAGAAACAAATGAACAATACAGTTTTAAGTAGTCTGAAATAAATGAGCATTTCGGTTACGGGTCGACTTCCGGTCATCGCGCGCGGGGCCACGTGTGTTTACCTGTCCGGGGTTGGGAGAGACGAACGATTTTTATTTTCCCTTCTAAAAAAGCGGTGGTGGTGGCGGCGAAAAGCTCCCTCGTGATAATAGGAAGAGCCTGAACCCCAAAAGCGTCCTCTTCGACCCCCAGAAACTTCCCGGGACGATAGAACAGGTGGCAATAAGCTGTTCGTAGCCCCAGGCTGGTGGCCGTTGCCGGAGGAGTTGAGCCGGGAGGCCGAAGAGCCAAAGAGATCGGGAGTTCCCTACAAGCCCTCGGGCGATCATACCTGGTATTTACCTCCGAATTTCCCGCGACTAGTAGTAGAAAATTGAGTATAAAAAAATTATATAACGTAACTACGGTAAGTTGGAAATATATCAAAAATCCACCCCCGAGATGGGTCGGACTCTTCTGGGCTATTAGCGTTCGCTCGGCTTTCTTCTTCGCCGAAGGGGGGTAATGGTACGAAGGTAGTAAGAGAAAGGCGAAGTTGGTATCCCCCTCCTTTCGGGCTAGACTACCTCCCATCCAGGTACGGGAAATGACGCGATAGCCTCCGTCCGCAAATCACGGGCCGCGCGGCGTGGCAATTAGCGGCGCTTCCCCCTCGATCGAGAGGTACGCCAGTCCCAGAAGTAGGGGTTCGGGCACAGGTGGTTGAGGACACTCTTCCATAGACATTTATTCAACCGGCCGAGAAAGGACCGTTTCGGTCGCGGTCTCGATCAGCCCGAGTAACTCTAGATTATCTTAACGTTACGAAATAAGAGACTTTTATACGTCCAGTTTCTGGGAGGTTTCTAAGAAGGCAGGCCTATACCGACGCCTCCCAACTGCCCAGAAACAAAAAAAAACAGTGGAAAAATTTGATATTCGGCCGGGGGCAAAAAGACCTACAAAGCAAGCGGCTCGCTCAGGTAAGTTTTCGATGGACCATAACGCATTTCGCACTACGCCGCTTTAGTTCCACGGCTGACTTTGTCGACGCGAAACGCGCCGCGAAATTCGTGGTCCGCGAAAACGTCCCGATAGACTTAAGACGCGATACTCGCTCGTCCCACCAGCGACGGAAGCCGGACCACGCTCGGTTACAGCTCGTTCGGTCCGGTTAGGGATGCCCAGTCAGGAATTGGCTAAGCGTGACCCCTCTTCGATAACGCCGCCACGCGCCCATCAACTGTGACCTCTCATCCCTGAAAAATTACGAACCCGTGTCAAATATTCGACCATGTGTTTAATTAATTAGCGCGTCTTGAAAATTTTCAAGTGAAACAAATCCGCCTTTGATTCCGAAAGAGAAATTTTAAAGCTTTTTCCCAAATAATTTCGACTCGGCAACCGACCGTACGTCTTTCGAAACATCTTGCCTAAGGCTATTAAGCCATCTAACGCCAGGCGACTATAAAAGGTTCTCCCTTGACCTTGACGCTTTCAACTTTACAAAAATCCCAAACCACCCAAAAAAAGTATTAAAAAGAGAGCGAATTGCGTTGATAATTGTGTTTCCAAAAGTGTATACGCTCTTTTGAAGATCGCCGCCTATTTTTTGTGTACATTCCCATGCAAGACACAAAACTTTAAACTGGAAAATTGCATTCTTTGTTAACACACCCGGACTCCTTTGTTGGATAATATTTTAAATTTTTTTTACTTCACACCATCGTGTCACAATTTCTCAAAATCGTTTTCAACACAAGGTATTTTAAAACCAATTTATTATTAGTATTATTTTCTTATTCTCAAAACTGATACTCCGTCGCTGAGAAAAAGTCCCATCTAAAGTTTCCCTTTTTATCTCAAAACTCGGATACCTATAGCCCGGGGATACGTGTCGCTTTTAACGGGTTCATATCTATATAAAAACGGAACGCGAATCCCTTAGGCTAAAATCAACCGTATTTAATTAAGATTAACACAACCATACTGAGTAAAAAAAATATTCCCTAGACACACACAGGAAATAATAATTTTGTGGGACCTTAAGACAGACACCCCATTAGATAATTACCTCTAATGCAGGAGATGAAGTCATCTAAACATCACCCATCTTGTTGCCTTAGGTTAAATACATTTACGAATAAATATCACATTATTACATGACGTAGAGGCTCTTTTTCCGGTTCCAATATTTAAGAAGAAAAAATTATTTAATTGACATTTAAAAGACCCCTTTATTTAAATGGAGTTTAGCAGCAAAATGCCCCAGGGAAAAAATATATCTTTTACCCGATTCATTGTTAAATAATCGGAGTTAACACCTTTCAATTAAAAAAGCTTTGATAGTATAGTGAGAAAAGACAGGTTATGGGCCTCCCTGAGAAGATTGATTCCGGCGGGAACTCACGATAAAATACCTTATATTGCGATAAGTCCCACGCGATATTCGTTAATAGGTTTCGTGGTACCTTGCCGAGTACCTAGACTATATTTACTATACCGTCTATCAGATTTAAATAAGTGAACAGTTTGGGGATTAATTTTGAAGTTAGTTTGCGATAAGGCATGCTCGTTAATTAATAACTTCTCATATATATATATATGAACTAAGTATATTTATTAATTTAATTTTGTTCATCTCTAACGGTGTTTTGAATATCTTAATTGCATCGTTAAATTTATTACTTTAAATAAGTCTTCGCCGCTAATGATGAAGTCTCATATTTTAAAAGCTTAAAATTTGATAAATTTCAAATAGTCAAAATTAAGACGTAGTCTCTAAATACATCATCCATTCCGCTTACAAGTAATAAATTCTTTAGTGGAGATTAAGCAAAACAAAATAAATCAACGCGTTTAGAATTCTCCACACCTTACACATACAGATAGAAGCCGCTTTTTTTAAACATTCACTCCATGATAACTATATAGCAATGCAGGAAACGGCACCGTCCTTATAGTGGACAAAGTAGCATTAGGTAGAACTAGAGATTCGGCCCGCCACACCACTATTTCTGGTATTTTAGAGAAATCTATAAGAATTTTTGTAAGGTAGATAAATTTTAGGTGCTCCTTATCATACACACAACGAAGAGCTAGGGTCTTTTCCCTATTTTTAAGACATTAAGTTGATGACCTCTTAGAATAAACCGCTATACCATTAACTTCTCAAGAGACGTCCTAGAGACGCCGATAGTTTTTGAAAATTGAGTCTTTTCAACGATTCAAGGGTGGCGAAAACCCAGAAATTCCGTCCTCAACTTTGTTTGTAAAAAAAATAAATGAAAATAAAATGCTCAAGGCCTCGTGTCAGCTGCGGTATTAAACTTCAATGACTAGATAGGAAATCCCCTGCATGGTACTATTTCTAAGTCATCTATATCTGTTGATCTTGACCTTAAGCGACTGTCGCCGGGTCATTCACTCGAGATCATGGGTTCCCCTTATACCCCTGGCACGCCGCGAACAAGAACCATCGTCGAAAGACAGGAGGCGGATTTTTTAATACTCAAACGCTATTCCGTCTATATGGGCCAATTGACTAATTTTAGTTAGTGGAAAAAAAAGTAAAAAGAAGCTAACGTAAACTAGCCCCAGGCAGTAACGAACCTTTATAAGTCATCTTCTTCAAGGATACACCGTGGAAACCATCGCGAGCCTGTGTTAGGCCTAACCCTCGGGGCATTACGGAAACTTTCTTTCCGATTCTTTTTTGTGCTTCTTTCGCTACATGCCTGTCCGTGGCCAGTTGATAATTTCTCAAGAAATAACAACGAAATACGGGGAGTCTCCCCGTTTAATAGTTTTCCCAGGGAAAGACAGCCGGTAACATTTTCACTCGGGGACTTTTCTCTATCCAGGTATCAACGTAAAGCTGTCATCTTACTCGGAGTTGGCAAAAGTATTATAGGATATCTCTGTTGATTGTACTGTGTAAATGGAATTATGGAATAATGAGGATGCTTTTTCTCGTGTCGTTAACTTCTATTTTCTCTCTACAAACTACTTTGAAAAGCTTCATATTTTGAAAAGACGACACTAATATTTCTTAGGACTTTGGAAGTTTTATAAAGTTCGGTTTTTTTCTCAGGATATTATCATTAATTAAAACGTATTTTCGTAAACTAGACAAGTTTCGGAAAGTGTCGAGGATATATCTCTCATGGGACGTTCAAAGAAACAACGCGTAAATTTAACACCCTTGTCATTCGGTTATGAAAATTTATCTTGTGAGAAGTTTTGTTCGCATATCATAGGGCTCCGTATTTGAATATATTCGTCTGCTTCAAGCTTTAATTTTATTGAATATAGCAGCTTACAAACCATAGAAAGCATATAATAGTAATTTAGTTCTTCCAAACATTCCCCGAACTAGTTCGAAACCAACTTAGTCTGAGCTCATTCAGAAATTAGTGCCATGTAGTTCGAAACCATTTTAATGTGAATACATTCAAAGATTAAATAATGTTGTTTTACTTTCAAATATTGGATGCTATTGTTCTACATTACATAAGCTATGGAAAACGAATATAATGCAAATACCCAGCATGCAGAGTGTAGTCCAAAACAACGAAATAGTATTTTAAAACGTGGAATAGGAAGGTAATGCTAAAAATAATGCAGGAAATAATAATAAAAATATAACATTAATCGTAATAATTATTGTAAATATTGCCATAGTGTGATGAATACGAAAAATAATAAAAAAACGAAATAAGCTGGGGAATGGGACGAAATGAACTTTTCTAGTTAAATGAAAAGACCGGTTTGTCTTTGAGAACTAGCCGAGACGGGACAATAGGCTATACTACCAGGAGTCGAATACACAATAGACCCCTTCTGCGGATGTAGACAATGACAATTAATGGGCAAAGAATGAATCGTTGGTAAAACATATACCATGGGGGTCTTTTCAAAAAGACTATCTATTGAAAAATCGTTTCGTCCGGATAGTAGTAGTTGTTCTCAATAAACCCGCCAAGAGGGGACGCTTTTTAATGATGACTATAGACCTACCTACCTACCTACCTTAGTCTCATCATAAGTTTAAAAGATACCTTCCATAAGTTTGACACTAGTAACACTTCGTAATGCTAGAGACTTACTGAGAGATAGTCCATCTAGGTCCTATTTAGTCTGAAGTAAGCCTTTGACAGCGCCTCACCAGGCGTCGCTTTACCTCGAATCTATGACCTACCTCACTCACTTCATGACAAGCTCCAGTTTCTAAGTTACCAGTGACAAACTTATGGAACATATCTTATGAACTAGAGAGCATCATGGTATCAGACTTGCAAAAAAGATTAGTGCAAAGTGTTCCTGCCATGGAATCGAGAGCAGATGATCTAGGCTTTCGCCGGTACTGGAGGTTTTTATCTGGGGTTTTTTTTTTGGAGAGTAAAAACTTCGGTGGCAACGGAAATACTATTCATTGACTGTTCCCCCTTCTCTAGTTTTAAACACAGACCATCAATAGGTATTATTCAGGGGGATGGAAATAAAGACATGTGGCGAATGGCCCGAAAGGTTGCCTTTGTTTTTGGCGTATGATCAATGACCTAAGCCTCTTCTACTCCATTCTCTTTCGAAACCAATTGACGGTAATAAATTCCAGAGGTTAATTGAAATAATAAGAGCGATTAAAATAAAATTGAGAGAATTTGATAAGAATTATATTGAAATTTAAAAGCCGTTGATTTTTACCGAGTACTTGCTGAAGTCTATCGTTTTTCAAGGCAGGTTGTCGAGTCCTAAATTGGTTCTTTCAATTTCTCTATTAAGACGGTACAGGTTTTCATTATATTACGGCATTGTCGTGATTTTTATCAGTCGAGGAAAAAATACATATATATATCATTAAGGCAGTATTTTTCTAAGCACTTTACGTATATATTGAGAAAATATATTTTCCACGCACTAATAGGGCTTTTCAAGGCTAAGTTAATTAAAATACACATCAATTTGACTATACGAAAATAAAAAAAACGGTTTCTGAAAAACAATTCGCGTACACCCTTTTTTTCTCGCGTTAATTGCCGTGCGTACTAACCAATCAAATTTAAGTTTGAGTCATTGCTAATAAATGTATATTTCGTTTACAGGTTTGACCCCGAAAAGTGCACCCAGTTCGTGTCAGTTTTGTTACCCTTGAACTATTTGAACTGATCGTAATACGAAAAGAATACTTCACATTCAACGGTAAAGACATAAATTTGGGAGTGGGGGCGAAGTTGACGCTCCCCTCGCGCGCGACCTTTTTTCGCCATTTCCATTTCGCGATCGGGCGCCCTGCCGCCCTACACATCAGTCAGTGTGGCCCTCGGGCAACCCAACACGGGCACCACGTCTCCCTCGGCCTATCCCCCGTTCGAGTTAGCCCATGGCGGGCGGAGGTCCGACTCCTGGATGCAGGAGGACGTCTACGGCAACGTCGGCGGTCAAGTGAACATGATGGACATGGGCGGTCCCATGTCCGGACCTCCGAACTCCGTTCATAATAACTCGCATCACCATCAGGGCGAAAATGAACCGAAGAAGAAACGTGAGTACTCTGGTACTGTTCAAAATTCATTTACTCTCTCTCGCTACCATGGTTGCAACGGCTCTAGTTGCCGTGCTGCGACGTGGCCTAGACTTAAACACTTAATAAGTTTACCACTGAACAGTACGGTAGATCTTTTGCTAGTGAAACTATAGGTAACAAAATTAGTTCATATACACGAATTTTGCATGAAATACGCCTAGATTTCTGTTAATAACACTTTTTTATCTGTCTAACAAAAAATGTATCGTCAATTAAATACACAGAGTAAAAACGTAAATTATTATAAGGCATGCATGGTTAATGCATGTACCAACCACGAGTGTTCGGTGTCTTTCTGTCTATTTGGAAAAACATTCCATAATTTCTCAACAAAAACTCCGTGTCTAAGGATTTTAGCAAACGAAAGGCCGTTCCAAAACATACTAATTGGCGTAAAAACAAAGGACAGAAAACGCATAATTGGCTCCCATTTTTGCAGTATAAGCCATTAAAATTAGGTTGACTTGACAAATATTCGAAAAACCTACTTGTCATTTTTCTTTTTAAATGAAATATAGAATTCAACGTTTAAAAATTTGAAATTTAGCATAAGAAGTACATTTAATACAACGGTGACGGTTCAACGGTCTCAACCGCTAGTGAAGTTCACCTGCTCTGTTAGGACTATCTCCATTTATACGCGTCGTTATGTAATCTAGGGCGAAAATAGCGTAAGACAGACTGCTGTATTCACCTGCCTATATGTTAAAGAGACGGTTATACGAGTTTGTATATAATAATGCGTAAAAATTAAACTCTCATACCGTTAAACATTGCTCAATTTACACAACTGTCTTTAACTACTCGTAATATAGTGTTAGTTGTAAAACAGTTTAGTTAATCTAAATTAAACAAAACAGGTGTTATTTAGCAAATAGATTATAATCGCCTAGTACAATTCTTACAAAACGTGGAATTCAGACATGCATGGTGAACTTCAACGCACCAACGCGTATGGGGGGACAGGGTTTAGGGGGATAGTACAATGTTTTTAAGTAGTTTATGGAAAGCTCTAGAGATGGCGTAAAGTAAAACTTCAGTTAGTAAATGGTAACACACTAAAAAGTGGAATTATATAAAAAGCTTAGCCTTGTAATAGGTCAAACAATGTTTTAAACGCGGATCAATGATCCCGAAACGAAGTTCAACAACGTCATCCAATAAACTGGGACTCGTTAAATGATAACGCTTAATTTTAACCAAGAAAATTTTATGTCCGAAATACCGTTTCTCATAATAAGAAATTCCGAGCAAATCATCGTAGTTAACGTACGAGCTGATTTTTTTTTTTATAAATTTTCTAGAAACCATAAAAATCTTTATACTTATACGAAGACACTTGTCTTTGGGTATCAATATTTGAGACCCGTTCGCACCATAGGGAATGAACATTCACGTGGGATAAATTTATATAACCACACAATTTCTTTAAGAGATATTTGAAATCTCGCTCAGTAATAGTTATGAAATTCTATAACTTGTTTTAACTATTCGAGTTTGATTTTGATTTCGATTAAAGCAGTGGTGTAGTCCGAACTAGTCGCGGAGAAAGGTAAAAGGCTTAAAATTGAATCGAATGACTGTTTATAAAAGCGGTTTAATGGCCCTAGAAGATTGATGTCTTTATTCCGGGGGCTCTTTAAAGGGGTTATAGATTGATAGATATTTGCTAACTGCTTATAGCGCGTGTGCGCGGTTTACCGATAGAGTGATTCGGCGATGGTCCCGGGTGCATGCATGCCACTTGCTTTTTTTTACGACTAGTGTTAGGTAACGACCAAATATATTTCTCCCTTTCCTATTAAAACGAGTGGAAACCCGATTTAAAATCGACGAATAACTCTTATTCGGTTTTCTTCCAAGCGTATTTTTACTAGTCGTTTTCGATAAAAGGTTATCTAAATTCCCGATTCGAAACGTTCAATAAAAATACGCCAGCAGATCGGCACTTTTTACTCGGAAACCCTTATCGAACGCGCCAAACGACAAAATGTACTTACTCTCTCGGCTACCTTACCAAACGAGGTAGCCTCTAATAAGCGAAATCTTAAGCCTATTAAAGATTTAACTGATTTAACTGGAAGCTTATCTAACGATATACCACTTTTTTTTCTTTCTGATTCTATATACGGTGTTTGGTTATACCTTCTCTAACCCTAACTGCATGATGGGTAAATTTACATTCGTTGGTAACAGATAGCTACGCGCCCGGTAACGAAATGAAATGAAGTGAATAATCTAAGTTAGTTTATGTCTTTCGGTGTCAGAATGATTATCTTTGCCACAATTTAAGTAGCAAATTCTTCACGAATCGTGGACGTGCTGTGGTTTATCCACACGAGACTTCTTCGGTCAGGGCAATTTTAAAGTTTCTACAATTAACAAGTTACCTATACTAAATTAGTATCGTGTTTTGATTGGAATAAACCAAGTACATTTAAGCTGCGCAAAACGAGATTACAAGTGCAAAGCGCATTACGTATAGACAAGTAGAGTAAATCTAACGTTGGGTAGAGTAGAAAGGTTTCTTTCAGTTATGAAAATAGGCTGTTGCTGCTGCTGGCGGTAGGCATATTTTAGCATAAACGCCTCTTTATATTAGATATTTTGCCATAGGTTTTAGTGGAAATTTGTCAACGTTGAATGATGGTAGTGTTAAGCCAAGTCATACCACCCGCGGTCCGTTCAGTAAGGATATACAGTTGGGGATCTCTTTCCTTAAATTCGCGGTTTAGACAGTGATGGAATTGAACACGCTAAGGTCAAACCTCTCTCTTCCCTGATATCTTTTCAAGCTAGTTTCTTCTTTCTAATCCTAGAAAACGTAACGCAAAATGTCGGAGACCTTTTTTAAAAAAAAATAGGAACAAAGTTTTTCCTTTATGATTTTCGACGTTAAGATGCGCGCCGCCAAGGCTTAAGAGAAACGCGACACGAATAGAGGATTACTTAGTACTAAGTTTTGATAACTATAAATTATACCATACGGGGTACTTTCGGGGGTATATACTCAACTTTGTCGAATACCTCGTAGTTGGATAACTTTCCCATTCGGTACTGGATCCGGCCGTTTTGTCACTCTCGGGGTCTATTTTCTTTCTTAGGTTTAGTGACACTAGGTTCTGGTGTTTGGGTATACTTTTCAAACTTCAAAGTATTAGGCCATTTTATATTTTGTTTTCATTCGAGTATGTTTTGTTAAAAGAACCTTCCTCCGTATGGATTTATTTTCGACAGGTGGGGGTAATGGAGGATCAGGCAACATGGAGTCCCAAAACTCAAGTAGGTTCCTGTTATTTTGTTTTTTTGGTGATGGTGATGGTGGTTTGATTTATTTTGTGTTTTATTTGGAAGTTTTGCTATTGATCCCATGTTAAATTGATTTAAGATATACTTGTTTTGAAATTGTTTTCGCGAAATTCATAAAATGTATGCCGTCGTGTAAATAACTTTCAAACGTCACTCAATCCTGTTCAGTTCAGTTATTTTCATTACCATGCAGGTAAGCCGGGTAGTCCGTAAAACCATTGAGGCCTTTAATATGACGGAATTCAATTCAACGCTCAATTGCTAGTTTAACTACGCGTTTAATTCCAGGATTATATGGTTTGAAAAGTCTGCGGGCCATAGCTATATAGCTGAGTGTGTACATAATTTTTTGTCGGTCGAAAAGTGAAGCCGCGCGATTTACAATAACCTATTCAGTAATATGACGATCGAGGCACTCATGTATGACTCGGGTGGCTATTTTAACCAGAGGTCGGGACCCTTGGTGGTGCGTAAAGCTGCCGCGTACAGTGTTCGCTGTTTTATTTGCTTGATATTAAACACGTTATGGAGCCCTCATCCATATTCTGAAGCGGGGGTTGAGGATATACCCTGTATGATCTCCCGCCTATCAAGCTTCGATGATTTCCCATTCCCACACTTCATTCATTCATTCAGACCGCCCGGTATTACGGCATATATTGATCCTATCGACTGTTGTATAAATTGTATTGTTCAATCTCTCTCTCTCTGGTAAACGTTATTTTTTTTTACCAAGGTATTTCTCGCTATCTATTGAAAGAAAGACTTCACAATACCAAACATACTTTCGTGAACGATTCTTCAACAGGAACGTCACTAAACCAATTATTTAGTAATTGTTTAATGATATTGGTACCATGATGCAATGAAGTATATAAACTTGTTATCTTAACAATGGGATACCAGAATTTAATGTACAACATAGATTTTATTGGTTAAAGACTGTTTAATTAGAAAAATTGAGTTTTATTCAATGGGTATGGAAGAAATTTACCGAATCTGGCCTGCAATCACTTTCGCGACGCTAGCCTCGCTGCTCAAATTTTTAACCCTTTCTTTATTTCGTTTCTTTAGGAGGGGCTTGACCCCACAACGTGACAAAGATTTAACTGTCTAACCTTGAAAAGACTGGTTTTTGGGGTAGGACTAGAAGTTTTACCTAGGTTTAAGTTTGACCAGATTCGGCTGTACAGTTATTGATTTTTTCAAGAAATAGGAATAATGTTAAAAAGTTCTGAGTGAGAAATCCCAACAATGTCTTTAGTGTTTTCAATGGTAAAATCCTATGAGAATACTAGAGGGCTCATGGTTTATTTGCATTTTCTACTAATTCTTGGCATCAACCAATTTTAACAAACAAGTTAAATATACCTTACAGTTGCCAACAATAAATTTGTTATCAAACCTTCAGGCAAACAAATTTCTACTCATTCTGCATGATATAATTGAATAGTCAAAGCAATTTAAATTTCGAATTCGGGACCCAAATAAAAAAAAGCTTCGTCAATTTAGAAGCAGTCGCCAAGGGAAGGACACTTTTTTTGAGGTTGATAATGATACGATTCAACATCGACTGTGGGCTAAACATTATAGGACCTCGACATACACGGCCTTTGTGTTGGTAGTTTACCGACGAAGTTACGCTATATTATTTTCGACGAAATATAAAATACCCACGATTGAAATAGAAATAAAAATATATCGCTACTAGTTTTTCGTAGAATACAATAGAATCGAGAGAGGGACTAAAAATCATTACGAGGTCCGATCGGCGTCAATGCTAAGTTTAAAGAAAGCTATATAAAAACTACATAGGTGTGGGGGGTACCAAATCATGGTCAAAGACTCGTTTTCTCTAAACCATTCATAAGTTTTCTACCGGCGTCTAACTGAAAAAAGGTGCAGCATAAAAAACTGACGCCAACATGGAAGCCCCTTAAGAGATGTAATTTTAAAAATCTACCCCCTTAATTTGTTTCTTTTTTTTTAATATTGAGAAAGTCTGGTGGTAAAAATCCCCCCTAATTTAATCCGCCTACACGTCCTCAAGGTCATTCCCGTGGCCCTGTTTAAGAACAATTCAACTACCCTACTGAAGTTTCCCAAGAAACTCCTAAGTACTAACAGAAGTCCATAAATGAACGTTCAAGATTTAGTTAGTCGCAAATAATGCACAGTTTTCAGATTCAGAACATTAACACAAGGAGGTCAAACTTGTGGTGGAGCCCAAGTGTAAATGGTTTGAATCCTCGTAGTCTGTAAACTATGTATATCTGTTCTTGAAAGATGGTAGTAGCTGTTATACTTAGTGCGTGACAAGTATTAAAACAACTCCAAGATGAGTTAGTAATTATTGAGAGTTGTTATTCTTTTACATCACCGCATGGACATCCGTTAGCACAGTTTCTAGGTAGGGGGTGTTGGGTTAAAACGTTTTTATCGTGAAGCCTTTTTCGCAATTTATTCCCATGAATACCGTTACATTTTTTGGGCTATCGTTGCGGCATCGTCCACGTTTATAAACAGACGCCAACAAACCTCACCTGGCTTCCTTTCGGTTAGCCTATTTCCGTTGGATGTTCGAGATACACGCAAACCGAATAGCCTATCCGATACATCATATTATATATATATATTTTTTAGTTAGCCCAGGTAAGGGGGAATTATACTATAGCCCGAGGTGTCCTTGGAAATTGCGGTGGTACCCCCTACTTGTTTAAAAAGTGAAGCTCCTGAACCCCTCTTCCGTTGAGATGATTAAAAATGGGGGTAAAAACGGCTAACTATCCTCCCTTTAATACAGTAGCCGCTAAGGCACTTTTTTATCTATCAAAATTTTACCATTCTATAGGTATATCTTTTGTTTCCAAACCTTAGCAGGATGCCATTAGCCCCAAGCACCGGAAGCTGACAGGTTACGAGGATAAAAGTGACGCGAAAGAGTCAGTACAAACATACAGGTGAATAAGAGAATGAATGATAAAGGGGAGAATAATTAACGGGGGTCGAGTGTAGATGGCGTCAGTTCAAGTGAGAGTTTGTAAATAGTTTGCGAAAACCTGTTTTCATAAGAGCAAATATTTACTGCCGTATTCCGTAATAGCTATTTAGTTTTCTATAATAAATAACATTAGATTAGCTTATTATTGACTTTTTAAAGTGGGAAATATGTTTACACATACTTCACACAGTATCATCAGAAGAATATTATACTTCTCTTCGAGAGAAGTGTACCACAAAGCGGGGTAATTGTAACATCAGGTGATAATAAAAATAAGTTAATTACGTATTACCGTTTCTCAAAGCAAAATTGAAAGTATTGGACAGTTTGGTCCTATTGTTTTAAGTCATACATTATGAACATATTTTAAATCAAGATTAACATTTCAACGAACCATATCAAAACAACTTTCAGAAACATTGTAGCTGCATATTTCCTTTTCAATTTATTAATTTGTTTAAATAATTGAACAGAATAATCAAATTTAAGTTGTTATCAATTGAATAATTATAGCAAAATTTTATTCCTATTCTAAATTGGTCAGAGATAATTTAGATAACTCCTAATTTGTATTTTGAAGAAATGTTAATTAATGCATGCATAAGGTCGCTGGTGATATTTCCGAGTGCACGTGGTGGTACTTTTCTTTCCTTCAAAATATTTCAAATACTTATCTCGGTGTTAAAACAAAGAAAGAATAGGGAAAATTAACTAATAACCTTTACAAGGGAAAAACGCTAATAGCCTAATCAAATTTAATATATTTTCTTGGAAAAGAAAAAGGGTCATAGTTGAAGGTGAATAATATGGAGATGCCATCCATACGCAACAGGATATATAAATGAAAAAATTATGTTTTTCCCAAACTTATAAGACTAATAAGGAAAGGCTATTGTTTATTATTAAACATAGCTGAAGAAGAAAACTATAATTTGATTTTCTTCGTGAAATATCACGTGCGGAAACGAGTATTATCTTCTCAACACAATACCAAATGATCCAAGAATTTCAAACATATTCCTTGAAAATTATGCCTCTTTTAGTGTCTCCCCATAGCACCCTACATAGGGTCCCATTCATTTCGTTGATAAGCCTTGGCTATACAAGGCTTAACATTTATAGCCTCTCTATCGTTGTTAAGCCTTAGCTGTACAAGGCTTAACGTTTACACAATCTCTATCTTCGTCAAGCCTTGGCGTAACATTCATAGCCTCTATAAGGTTGTTAAGCCTTAACTCTACAAGGTTTAACATTTACACCCCCTCTATCGTTATTAAGCCTTAGCTCTACAAGGCTTAACATTTACACCCCCTCTATCGTTATTAAGCCTTAGCTCTACAAGGCTTAACATTTACACCCCCTCTATCGTTATTAAGCCTTAGCTCTACAAGGCTTAGCATTTATACCCTCTACCGTTTTCAAGAATATCTAAGTTCACCAATACATTTTGAATGTTAGACCACCCACCAAATGAAAGGTAAAATTTAATTTAGGTTTGCTAGAATGTAATTAATTAATCCCATGTTTCAAATTTACATAATCACATCAATCATAATCTAACTATAGTTAGTGTCTACTTTAATTAAATAAATAACCAAAGTCCAACCATAAATTAGGTCTCATACAGAATTAAATTACGTTTCATTTTTTTCTTTCACGATATTTTAATATTTTTCCAAAATAACAGTTAATTTACTTGAAAACAATGCTCCCGGGTTGGTATAGCGCACATCCTCATCCATATAAACGAAAAAGAGAAATAGTTCGTTTCTTTGAAAAATTATTCCATACGGAATATGGTTTAAAGATGACAAGTTAATAAGAATCCCCTATAGTTCAAATTTGACATATTCAGGATCGTTATATTAGAAGTTAACAAAAAAAAAGAAACTGGTTTGTATCAGGAAAGAAATTCCTTAATTTTCAACGAACAAAGGACCCTTGGGAGGTATTACTACGTACCCATTCATATTAAGTAAAAAACCTTACGTCTAAAGACAATGCATTTTGTACGTGGGAACATCAGTAGAACCACAAACGTAATTTAAAAAATAGTTTTTTTTTTCCAGGAGAAAAATTGAAAATTTTAGTATAAAAACAAATCTTCTCTGTTTTTTAAATTTCAAATGATACCACTTGTAAAGGCAAGGACCCTATTAGTTAAACGTGCTTTCGAAATCATACCCAATACCTTAAGTCTTTGATAAAAGCTTATAACGAGATACTAAAAAACGTTATATACTGAACTATAATATTGCTTTTCCGTATATATAAAGTATATACATAATTGGAAATTTAAAAAAGTTTAAATTGTATGTAATGGGAGACAATTTTATCGTAAGTATTTTCCCCACAATATGAGACAAAAGACTTTTAAAGCATTTTTTGTCACATTATTATTATTTTTCTTAGGCTTAGATGCCCCGATTAGTTTGGCCGAGTAAAATGTTACCTGTCGTAATATTTAAAAAACAATCGTTCTGACAAATAACATTTTTGTATTTGTATATATTAATATTGTCATAGCATTTTTTGAAAGATAAGTAATATGAAGAAAAAAAAACCACAATTTTTTCCAAGAAACTCAAGTTTCAATTTCAGAAATAAATTAAATGAAAAAAAAAGGAAAATTTCTACATTATCTTTCAAGGCCGTTAAGTTTGATTAAATTAAAGCAAAAACTAGTCATTCTATTTTGTCTAATATCAAAAAGAGATCTAAAATATGGCCATATCACGCTATAATAATAATAATACATTTTTTTATTTCAATTGAAATCTAATATCCTATGAATCATAGCCGAAGGAAAAAAGTAATATAAAAATTAATTGACAATCAAAATAAGTATCGTAATTTTTCGACGCAATCTCTTTCTCTCTCGCTCTCTCTCGGATTCCAGGTTGTTCCTTATATTACTGAGGGTTTTTTATGCGCCTGCGCATTGTATATGACCAATCATATTGTTAAAACGTGCTCGGAATGAGTAATACACGAGGGCGTAGAAAAATAATATTCATTGTGATTTTTCACTGATAACCCTAACTAATAATAATAAAACCGCCACCAGGGTTTAAGACTAATCAAGGAATATTTCAAAGAAAAAGTTCTTTAGAAGCGAGAGGGAGCTAGATTATCTTTTTGGAATGACTTGCAAAGGGCACCAAAGGCATTGTTTTAAGGTAACCAGGAAAAAAATATACACGCCGGATATTGGTAGTTTTCGTATATATAAATTACTCCAATTTGGGGAAGAATAAGAAAAAATTCTAATTAAGCCTTTGTTTGGTGCATGGTACTCTACGACTTTACGTCGTCTGCAAGATTTATTAAATTAATTCAGATTAATTAAACAAAACTTAATAAATAATTTATACGTTCATTCCTTAATTAATATTTCTTTTATTCCTATTATTGTTTATCTTAATTATAGTCCATTAACAATTAAATAAGTATGCATGAGATTGCATATTCAACTACCTAATTAAGAATTCTTCAGGTTTCTTAATTAATTTTAAGTGTAATTTTATGAAAGACTCACCTATTTGAAGATATTAAAAAACGTAATTAAATTTTTAAGCACGTTTGATATAATATGAGTGCGAACAAGTCCTTTTGAAACCCTTCAAACTTAAATAATAAATTAAAACTAATCCGATTTCATTACCCCCTTATTAAAATTATTCAAAATTAATCCTTTAACACTTTAAACGCACTACCGTATCTAATCAAATCAAATATTTAAAAGAAAATTAAATAAAACTGCCTGAGGATATAAGATGTAAAGAAATATAAACCAGTTAAACGTGTAGATACACCTTCCCTCACTTGTCATCTTAAATAATTAATATTATACATTCGTGTTTAAAAGATGATGATTAAAGTTATTATAAATGCGTTGAAATACTCAATTTAATATGGATCATATATATTCAACATTTTTTTTTATATATTTTAAATAAATGTCTATTTATATTTAAGGTATATTGAAGTTGCAATGAAATAGGGAAATATATATTTAAAGAATAATAATACTATACTAAAATAGATTAAGTTAGTGAACCTTTTTGGAGACTTAAAATATTTAATTTGATTTAAAAAAATAAAAGAAAAAATAAAAAGCCAAAGGCAGTCAAGCACTACACGTTTAACTTCTATTACACTTATTTAATTTTAAAATTTAGTTCTTGGTAATTAAACATTATTGCAATACAGTATAGGGTAACGGGAGTCTCGCCTTTCACGCATACTATTCTGGTTTCACGGCTAATCGAATTTAACGGTTAGTGGGTTTTCGAGATACTTTTCCTTATGAAAATTATATTATTGTAAGGATATACTGAATTCTATAATTGATCAAATTTTCATAACTCAGTTTTTAGTAATATTTCCTGAAATATATTGATATTTTATTGCTAAATGCTATACTTTATTTGAAAATAGAGTTAAATTTTTCTTTCCCTATGGAATTATTATTTTAAGTTAAATCTAGTTCTTAAATTTAAATATTCAGAATTATTTATGTTAATTTTATAAGAGGTTTCCTTAATTGCAGCTTCGTTGTTATTCCATGGAGGCAGGCAAATATTTACTGTATATTTTTCGTTTAAATATAACCATAATTAAGTTCATAAGATAATTTCCATAAGTTTGTCACTGGCTACAAACTGGAGCTTGTCATGAAGTGAGTGACGTAGGTCATAGATTCGAGTTAAAGCGACGTCTGGTGAGGCGCTCTGAAAGGTTTAATAGTACAGACTAAATAGGAAGACGCTGCAAAATCGCGTTGTTTTCTTATCGAAGTTGCTCTCAGTAAGTCTCCAGCATTACGAAGTATAGTTAGTTCACACTTATGGATGGAACATATCTAATAAACTTATGATATAACTAAAGCGTGCTAAAATACACCGCGTATGAAAACAAGGTACAATTTAAACTAAACCCCCTAAGCGTTTGTCAGTTATAGCAACAATTTCAAAGGGTTTAAATCCAAAATTATAGAGTTTAAAGTAATAAATCCCCAATTCAAGTTCCGTATCCTAGAAAGTATTTTAATGAAAAATAATCCTTAAAGATTAAACTCGACAAGGCTACTTGACGTACGGTTCCGGAAACGCTTGTCTCACCACCGCATGCATGGTGAAAAGAGTCAAGCAAAACCCGTGCGTGTTTAAAAGGTGGCAAAGTGATATTTTAATCTCTCCTTTCACGTCTTGTTGAATTTCGCTTTTTCTTTTAACTCGAGGGCATTCCTAGAAGAAAGCCGCTCGAAACTGAGAACTGACTAAGATTTAAGACTTGTTCTTATTGGACTTTAAAGATATTTTTACGTCGCGGAAAATTTCATTACCAAAAAATAAATAAATAGAAGCCCAACTACAGGGTGAAAGTGTCCCATTGTTTTTCTATGGGCCCCTGTAGAAAAGCTTTGTTACAGTACGCGCATGCTCACACGCCTAAATTTAGTAAAATTAAAAGAAAATATAATATTTTGCGTTGGGAAAATATCGTTTAAGTATAAACAATCCTCGGATACGTTTCTTTTTGATATGATATAAGACGAGCGTTTTATTCGAATCGCGTCTTTAGCGGGAGAGGGTTTTGATTACAGGGTCTGACAGGAGATGGGTTGCTCGCTGTTCTTACGTATGAAGGGGAACCATTAGACAAAACGGCTTGTTGGATTTTCTAGTCTAAGAAAATGAGTAGCTTCTTTCGCCGACAAGCGTTAAGACCACCCAAATTCTAAAATTCGAAATATGATAGCTCTTTAAATCGTATAAATCAATAGAGACGATTATTTCAATCTTATCACGCCTAAGACTGGTTATACAATACTTATTATTATTATAAAACCGGGTTTGGTACTTAAAAGTAATCCCCTCTGGGTGCCACGAGCCAAAATACAGTACAGGGTTTCGGGAATAGATGGCGTTTTTGGGAAAGAGAAAATTGATTTCACCAAAACCGAAACTCATCTCTCACCCAACCAAGAGGGCAGGGTCGATATTTTCCTGAGGTTACCTGGCGTCATCCTGTGGTTAATTTACAAACCTAACTTTATAATAAACCACATTTTTGGGTTTTTGTTTTATTTACAGTTAAATTAAGTTAGCAAGGACAAAGAAAAAAGATAATGAAACGCATTTATGAAAGTTATTTTCATGGGTTATGCTCCAAAAACGCCTTAGAAAGGTAAAAATTTGAATTTGTAGGCATAGTGTTGTTAAAAAAGCTGCGAAAAACAACCAAGAAGCTTGATGGTCTCTTAGGAACTGTATGATAGATTAAAGTAACTTAAAAACTAGAGTGAAAGTGGGGAAGAGAGCGGACGTTAAAGTTGAAGGGTGTAGGGAGATTTTACGGCGGGAATCGCTCTCAAGAGGGCGCTACAGTGAAGCAGCCAAGCAAATCGAGAAGCTGGTACGATGCCGATAAGAGTTTCGCGCGCCAACCTATATTGGCACTACTGTAAACTTTAAACTTCGGAAATGACCATCCCGGAAAGGCCCCGTAGCGTCCGATTAACTTGGCAATAGAGGCGCCATTCTTACCTTTAGTTTTAAACACCGAGACACTTTGATTGGTTATATTGGCCGGTGAGGTAGGAGGGAAAAAAGGGAAAATGTTTCCGAAAATAGGCTAGTGTCGCGTCTAGAGAGTCTAGTGAGTAGCGGGTCTTAGAAAAGCCGCGAGAGACGTTTGGGAAGTTTTGGGAGTCCCGCACGAACGGTCCCGCCACGGTTCAGCTCTGCCTAGGCAGCCATGGCCGCTAGCGCGCCGGACCCGGTATTCCCGGCACCTCTACCCCCTTTCCCTTTAACTTTTACCCAAAAATCCTTCCAACTATCGCGTTCCCCACCTCCCTTTACCCGATTCGGAAGCTTTGATAAATTCGGCCATTAAACCTAGGTAAACTACGGCAGTAGCGCGAACTCACTGAAGCGACGGGTAGGAGGGGGTTGCTTGGCAAAGTCAAAGGCTGACATGGGGCTTCTTCGTCCGCTCGCGCTGGGTACACGTGTGTGCATCGGCACGAGCCATGAAAAGCAACTCTTCCAGAGCATGATTCCTTTCCACCGCCGTGCACATTTCTACATCTACCGCTCTTAGCTAGCTAGATAGAACCTATTTCGCCTTTCGAACCCAGCCAGACCCCATAGGTCGTCGGAGCTCCGTTAGGAAAGTAGCCAACGTTCTTCTCTCGTAATCATACAGTCAGTCTTCCTCTTCACTTTTAAAGAGTTCAAAATTTTAAAATACATCGCCAGGGTTAAGTGCGAATGGATACGCGTACCGCAAACCAGGTAGGCCAGCTAGCAATTGCTATTTACCCTATCGCCACTAAGACCCACTCGAGCCTTGTAAAAACGGTAGCTAAAAAAAACGCAACATCCGACCAACGAAATTCAAATTCCTCTAACCGCAGTAAGACCCGGTTTCTCTATCTATATCCTCCATCTCAACAACATTAAGTAGTTGCTCCTAAAAAAGGAAGAAAAAAAAATAAACTAAAAATAAGAAAATAAACCAGATGGGGTGATTTCTTTTACGGTGTTTTGCTCTTTTCGCCAGTAAAGCCAAAAAAAGCGCGACCAGCGCCGCCAACGTGGTGTGTTTGCAATGATTTCGCGATTGATGGTACGCTCCTTAAGAAGATGCAAATAGATATATATCATCATGAAAAACTCGGAAACGGCGCCAAAATTTAAATGGGAAAGATACCAAGAATTTTAATGCGTACTTAAAAGTCTCGGCATCAGTATTATATATTTAGTATAGATTCTAAAAGGAAACAGTATGGTGGTAAATAAGAAATAAGATACTCTCATAAGCTATATAGCAACTCGTCGAATAGTTTTGTATCAGATAAAACCATATTTTTTCTCGACAAAATACATTCCCATAAAGAGACGCTCTTGTAGAAGAAAACTTCCCCTTCCTTTTAAAGCAAGCTCTTCAGCAGCTTTCTTCGAAGTATCGAACCGCATGCAGGGTCTCGTAATTAATGTTTTAGGCAACTCCAAACCCGGGAAACATGGGACTGACGCGAACCGTTCGGGTTGTACGGCAATACACAAGAATTCCTTGTTCTTCTTTTTCTTCTCCGGCATCACTGAAAATCTCTTCGGGAAAATAAGGAAACATCCCCGGTCGATGGCAAAGACATCTTACAAACAACCGGGACATCGTCTCAGACACAGTCAGACAGGAGGGGGAAGTTTGCAAACGGGCGTGAAGAAAATACGCGCGGTAACATCCAAAAGAAAGTTCAAAACAGAGATATGGAACCCAAAATTCTTTCAATTTTTTTTTCCGAAAAGAGCGAGGGTTTCCCAAATGCTCCAAATATTTTGGTAACGGATACTAATATGAATTTTGACGAATTCCCAGCGAGTAAATCACCGCACCATTCTCAATGTTTGACGAATAGGGCAGTAGGCCATATTGATGTTTACAAAGATATATTTTTCGTTACTCGTCATGACTATTTATTTGTAGTTGGGAGTTATAATCAGTATGAGATGAGTCAGCCAATACCGGTGTCAGAAACCTCGTTTTTGCTATAGCAGTATAGGGAAATGACCGGTGTATGCTTCTTTAAGTGTCGGTAAACGTTTCCTTTTTTTTCTTCTCATACGCGGGCATATATCTTTGACGCCAAAGGCTATTTGTGGACGACGAGCTTCCACGTTCGGTTAATTTTCCACTCCAATGCTTGCGCAACGATCAAGGTTGAAGAACTAGCCAGTTTAGCGCGCTCTATCTCTTAAGTGTTTTGCCTTTTCAAATCACGCTACTCTATAGCCAGTATATATATTAAGACTTATTTCCATGTAAACGTTCTACAAACCACAAGTTTGACGTTAAAAAATATGTAAGAAATACGCCACAAAACCACTCGCGGATGGGACAAAATTTAGCTAAGATATGTTCCATACGTATGACACTACCTATATTTCGTAATGCTATCTAGAGATTTACAGCTCGAGCTATAGTTCGAGAACGACAAGCAAGAATTGAAGTTCTACTTAAGCCTTTGACAGCGTCTGACCACGCGTCGCTTTACCTCGAATCTATGACCTACGTCACTTCATGACAAGCTCCAGTTTGTAACCAGTCACAAACTTATGGAAGATATACTTATGCTTTACTTGCAATAAATATTCGTAGATGTCACTGTGAGCTTCTGTCACCTTGCAGAATATCATCGTAAACGTACGGTTTATATTATAACTGTAGATCTAAGTTTCTTTATTCGAACTATATCGGTTTTTAATAAATACCAATTTTCAAAAAAGCTACAGATTTGAAAAATTACAAACTATAATAAATATTGCAAGAAATACCTAGTGATACTGTCCTTGTTAATAATTGACGGGTTTCACTGCTCACAAGCCTAAATTAACTTTAAATAACAACTCATATAAACCTCGCAATTTTGCAAATATTTACTACGGAAATAGTTGTAATTATTGAAATAAGGCCAAGGTATAAGCGAAGGATTTTCATTTGATATCAACCGATTAAATGAAACGTAAGTTTCTCCGCTGAAAACTTCCAAAAATAGTTTCGCCAGTAAAAAAATAATAAAAATATAAACATTTAGACTAGGGTATATATTTTTTGTACCAAGCGTCTTTTTCAATTTCCTCGTCAAATTTTCAGTTTGAGAAAAAATTAGACAGGCAGCTAGCTAGGACCTTCGAAGTTTGTGTATTGAAAATATATGGAACAATACAAATAGTATATCGCGAAAGTGGGTTATATGCAGAAACCAGTAATCATATCTGCTTTCTAGCTGCAACGAGTAAAGCTATTCTTATTTATAGCCCTTGAAAAATTGGCTTTATTATTATTTATTCCGTGGTTTGTAAATGAGCCTGGCTGCTTATAACCATATTATATTCCAAGGCTTTGAACTTGAAACAACAATGGATAAAAAAATGTATAATATACAGTATGATAACGCGGTTTTCTTTCAATTTACACACAGTATAGTGACGCGTCCAATTTCACGCGCGTTTAAGGTTATAACTTAATGAAAAAAATGCGCATTATTTAGCATGTTTCAAGCGTTGATTGCTGCAACCTGAATCTAACATTGAATCTGAATTATAGCATTTTTTTAATATCAAATTTTAAAATATAGTCTACGTGTCACACACAGCACTTTTTCAATTATGTTGACCTCAAGTATTTTTAAAAAATAACTAATTCGGCTATTTTTTTAAGGTATAATTATTGGAGTATTAGTTATTTTTACGCTTGACGTGACAATTTTAATACGTTTTTAAATTAAATTAAATTTTGTTATTTTTTTATTCTAAACTTGTATTTTTTTTATTAGTTAACACATTTCTATTAGATTGACAATAGAGTGCTGTCAGTTGTGACGTCAGATCCAAGGTTAAACGTCACGAGTCTGCCTTTAGCAATGGGCGGCCATGACAGTTACCGTTTTTTCTTTATGGGAAAACCGCATGGGTGACGTCACACCAGCGCTTCTGACAGCACTCTATTGGAAAACGGTTCAAAAACCTGTTTAGTTTCTAATATAAGTGTTTATATCTAAGAGCAAAACATTGAAAGATCATTTCCAAATTTATTCTATAATTTTGTCAGTGTCGTACGAGTGTTTCGCCTTTTGATTTACGATATATAGTTAAAAAAGGGTCCCAAAATTCAGTCCCCAAACCTTAATACCGCTTAATTGAGATATCGAATTCCCCGTAAAACATCACAGTTAAGCGGCATGTACTCAGAGCGTCAAAATGATGAGCAACTTGGGAGCAGCAAACAATCGTGTCTGATATTACAAAGTCTTCTGATCAGGGGAATAGTTTAAAACTCCCTAGCGCCTTCTACCAACGAACCCTATAATAATAATAGAACGCCTGGTGCTCGATACGCAATTTGGGGTTAGAGAGCAAAAGGCAAGATCTAGGGGTCCGGGCGGGCGCCCCAAAAGTCAGGAATTTTCCATCTATTTATTTCCACCCCGCTTGCTCGCTCTTTCGACGGTTCATTCCACCGGTCACAAAGGAGACCCTTCTGTCGTTCGGTTAAATGGGACATGGGCAGATGGTCCAGTTTTTCGGGGATGCACCCCTCGCGTTGAACATAACAAGAACGACGCACCCCAGCAGCCCAAATACTAAGGACTCATACTATATAAAACTTCACTTCGTTTCACGCTAGGACCTTTTCACTCTCTTTAACCGTATTTATTTAAATTGGAAAGTGAAGTTAAATTGAGTTTAGTTCTTATTTAATCTAAGAAATTAATCCCACTGTTCTTGCAGTTCAATACATAGTTTACACGCAAGGAGGATTCATACCATTTGCGCAAGGAGACCAGACAACTTAGAGTGTAAAATAGCAGACGATTTTACACTCTAAGTCGCTTGGTCTCCTTGTGTTAATGGTAGGAATCCTCCATGCCTGTAAACTATGTATTGGTACCTTAAAAATCAACTCTAATGTGTTTGTATTCTTTCATGAAAATATTTTTAAGACTACCCGCGGTGTACTGTACTTCCCATGCAATGATATGAAATTTTAACGCATCAGTAAATTGAAAGTTACATCGAGTTAAACACGAAGATAGTTAAGGGTCAAAGCACAGCCACCTCGCGCGCCCATCATAATATCTTCATCATTTTTAAGTAGAAGAAAATAAAAAAGAAATCAGCATAACGTTTCTAGAAATTCCTAATAACCGCTCGAGCCGTTCCAACTTTCTCTATACCGTTAGAATAAAAGTTGGGTCAAAATGTTTTGTACGAACATTGCGTATCGTGACAAAAGCTCGCGCGCGCGATCTACGCATGAGTGGTGTTCTTCTTCTGGCCTCAGGGGGGCGAGCGGGGGTTCACCCCGGCACAGTCGCTTCGCGCTCCAGTGACCGTATACTACGCCATTAAGCAAAAACCCAGCGTATACCGTACCGATGGTACCCCGCTCCGGGACGACCCGTACGCGAATGGAGTGTACCACCGCGAGAGAGTGGCTCTGTTTTGATTTATTAAAGTCAATTCGGAAACTGCTCGTCAACACCGCTATGGCCGCCAAGAACCGCTCGAGCGGCGAACCCATATACCCTCCAACACAAAACCTGTCCTCATACTTTCCATTCATTTTAAATCATCATCGAACATATTCGTTTTGTATATTAGTCCCCAGCTGGAATTACACCATTTCATAACTTCATTTTAACGATTTTCATATCAAACTGTATTTTTTTTCCCGCTTCATGAACTATACGCAATAATGGACTATCGACACCTTTTGACGAATTTTTTCATCACTTGAGTCACCAAATCTGTTGCAAAACTCTTAATGCTCGATAAACAAAATTTGTTGTTATTAAAAACAAGTCTCTCTACTCCTTTTGAGAAATCAGTTATTAAATGAACTGTACTTTCACTTATTGGAAAAACATTTCACGGAAGAGAAAGGGAAACGCAGTATTTGCTCGTGGTACTATTATAAACAGACAGAGACC
This sequence comes from Phalangium opilio, assembly GCF_054372755.1. NCBI lineage: Eukaryota > Metazoa > Arthropoda > Arachnida > Opiliones > Phalangiidae > Phalangium > Phalangium opilio. The sequence goes on from NW_028324189.1 coordinate 2,708,545, forward strand.
CTTGCAAGAACTATTTGCGTCAAATCCTACACAGTTCGGAATAAAGTTCGATCCCAATATAGAAGAGACTTTAGTTGAATGGGTCCTCGAGGGTGAAGTAAAAACTGTTTGTCGCAGCAGAGTACGAGAGAGGGTCATCAATCAAACAAGACCAACCGTATTTACCTAACATTTTCTAAACGCGGGATAATAGACTTAAAATATATACATGTTTCCCTCCATGATTCAAGTAACGTATGTCAGTATCGTCCTCATGCAGTTTAACAAACTATGGACCCGGCTTTTCTCAATCCAAAAGGGGTTGTGTCACTCATACATGAAGGGAAAATTAAAATAGACGAGGGAAGATAGTTGCATGAAATTTGTTCTATAAGGACGCCGTACGTGTGGACCCCCGATGTACTTTTCTATAAATGGAACGTTTATTTACCCTCGACCAGGGAGTTATCCGCTTTTCCCGCAACCTACCCCCCTTTAACTGGTCAACATAAGTGATGGCACGGAATCACTCGGACCACGGAGCCTCTATATAGGGAGTCTTATTGAAATTACAGGCATCGTTCGTCGCTCAAACAAACTTCACTTGATCCTTGGCTTGTTTGAGGAGGTTTCCGTTAACAATGGTATAAAAGGGACTCACAAAAGTACCGGTTCTTGAAACAAGGATTACATAAATAGGCTCCCTTTTATAGAGGCTCAGTGCTTGGACACACGACCGCGCTAGTAAAAATCGACCCTGACGACCCCATGGAATCAATTGATTGTTCCCGTATCCTCTTACTCTGTCATTTAGGTTAGGGGAAAGCGCTCTCTTTAAATAGATGGCAGGGTATTCTGCTTTGCAAGAAACACCGCAAATAAGGTGTATGTCAATCTAGATTCAAACTTTTGCCCCTTTACATTAAAAAGGTCATGATGGTTTTGTTTACTGGATGGGAGAAGTGTAGAGATACACAAATTGTATTGATTGTAAATGTACCTCTCTTGAACACGTATCATTTGGCAATTGAAAATTTAAGGAAAACCTTGTAAACTTTATGGGAAACTAATTTTTGAACGAGCAGACGCTTGTAGTTCGCTGAACACCGATGTTCAATTAAAAGTTTATGAACAGGGGATGTTTTAAATTTCGGTTTTTGGTACACAGAATGGTACCGTTTTATTTATTTATTTATTTATTTTTTCTAAATTTAACAAAAAATAAACCCCAAGTTTTTCAGACTTTCTAGTTGTATGTTAACTTCCAAATATTGATTTTTCTGTTGAAAATAATGCAGAATAACAAGCTAAAAAACCACAGGATAGTAAACAACTACAATTATCATACAATCAGCGATGATTTCGAATTCAAGTAAAATGGGTCAATAGAAAATATGGGGTTTCTACAAACGTAAAAGAAAAAATAAGAGTCGAGAAAACTGTCACATTTTAAAAATGTTTCAACCTATATTGTTCAAATATCTTTGTTTCGATACGGAATAACCGGTTTTTTTTTCTTTCGAGTATCAATAAAATATAGAAAAAGATAATAATTCAATAATAAAAAATGCAATTATATTCATTTCGAACTTAATCTATTAATTTCTAATTGTAGGTTTTTAGAAAATTATTATTGACAATATTGGCACAATTTAATTTTTCTTCATTTTCACTTCGAATCAAAAAGACCTAACCCGGTTTTCAACCTTGTTTAATTTAATTTAATTGGAATGGAATTAATATCCTCAGATCTACGTCCTAAAAACTGTTATTTACTGGATTTAAATTACCACCTACTAAGGTTTTAATTTGAATATTAAAACTAGTTTTTATTTATAATTATAGTTATTAATTTGTAGGCATTGGAAGGAGGTATTTAGCGCTACCAAATAATATCTTAAACGGAAATTTAATATTTATTTTCTATCTTTGAGAGAGAGAGAGGGAGAGAGAAAAAGAATTGTCATGGCGTCAACCTATTAGATATTGCAGTTGGGCCAAAAAAAACCTTTCACGACCTTACGTTAGCCGTTGGGCGACCTGTGAAAAAGCGAGGACCATCGAAAAAGTGACAATGTGAGGTTTTTAAGAACGAAATCAACTTTTATAAAACACGAAGGTGTGTGTATATGAAGAAATGGATGAGGAAAAAGGGGTGGTAAGCCCTAGATGACACGTATTTTTACGACCACGAAAAAGGGGTTTTTTGACGTTATCCAGGCAAAGAGAAAGTCAAAGTCGTTAGCGCTTTGAGAGTGGTATAGCTCCCTCTACCGGTGAACTACGGTGTAGCACCCGGGCCTTTGGTGGCGTTTTCGTTCATCTATCTCATCCCTGGTTCGGTATATTTTCCTATCCTTTTGCCAGAGAGCTAGCTCTCTTTCTCGGTTCCGGGGTACTGATGACCCGGGGGTCAAAGTCAGACTCAACCTCACCTCTCCCTCCGCCGTGTAGCTGTCCGTGCGCGAGGCTCCATTGCTTTCGTATTTCACGCTCGCCCGAGCCGAACGAGTCGCTGCTCGGCTCTTTCGAACGGAGAAAGCTAGCCTATGATGAATGAAGCTATCAGACTCGCCAGCAACGGGCTGAGGTGTCGCTGGAAAGGCGCTATTTTCCAATATAAACCGACGCTCTTTACCGCTCTTTCCTCGAATATACTAGGTCGAAAATGAGTCGGAGAGCCCCGCTCGCGAGTACACCGTCGACTCTAGCTCCAAGCTTTATGGCTTGTTCTCCGAGAGGAAAAGCTTCCTAGCCATTATCATCCCGCGAGCATTATGGTAATCGCGAGGTGTAAGGACTGGTAGGATACCGGAGGAAGGGGCTCCGGAATAAAAATGAGATGACGGGGAAGTAGAAAAGCCCAGGCTAGGCTAGCCACACCACCATCCAGGTTATTCTCGTAAATCCGTACCTTCCACTCCATTCTAAAAGGAGAGAAGGGAGATGGGGAGCCTCTTTTAATGAAGCTATCTTCTCCGCGTGGCCTCCAAAAACCCCCTGGTATTATCAGACCCCGCATTTTTTATAAACTTGGGTTAAAAATTACTTAGGTAGAAGAGGAGATGATTTACCGATTGTTAGACGAGGGATGACGTATTTTACGAAGCATTTTTTATCATTTTGCCAAGTGTGCAAAAATATTTAAGATAAGACCCGCTGCTGCAACAGTACGTATACCCAGAGATTAAACCCACCTGAAGAAAATACGTTAAAAACATTGCATTTAACATATGCCTGTACTAAGAAATTCTTAAAATTAGGTAGAGAAATTACTTTAATATAACAATCTTCAAAGAAATAAAATCAGAATTAAATTAATTTTCTTTTCATAAAAACAATTACTATGTTTCGTGGAAAATTTGTCTATTTTGAAAACCCACGCATGCAATGTCGTTAGAATATTAGCCTTGATTAAATATAAGTATATATATATTGTGACAAGCTGGGAATAATTCGATTGTACAACAACGGTTATCACACAACGTGATGTGGTGGTTGGTATATACCCAAAAAAAGAGAGAAAATTAGAGGAAAAATCGCGACGTTTTTCATCGAAAAAATAAAATACCGCGTCGCTAAGAGAGATTTCTAAGCCGGAAATGTATGGGAATTTCATCTTTGCTTGTTTCCCACGAAAAAAGAAACTTTATTACATTATTACTCGATGGTACTATCATTTTAGTGCCATTGTTATAAATTAAATTAAATGGAAAAGTATTTTCATTTTATATATAAATTTGGTTTTTTAAAGTTTAAAATACTCTTAACAGGACAGTGACCATGCACATTATCCCCTTCTTGCCTTTTTCTATATCTTTATCTAATTCAAGGTAAAATAATCATTTGGCAGCGGTTTAATTTACATTACATTAGTCGTTTTGCTAATTCTTTGAAAATAACTAGGAGATACTTTTCACAACCGAATGTCTTTAGAACAAGATAAACTCAATGACAAATCTTAATGTATTCCTTGGGTTTTTCGAGAGTTAGGCTTAGTACAAAGAGATTTCTTGAAATAAAAACGATAAAGGATTTGAACCCGAGGCCCTTCTCCATCTTTACGCATCTTTTAATCTCTACCCAAATAAACAACTGGAATGGAAGCGAGAGAGAGAGAGAGAGAAAGAGCGGGAAAACACGCGGCGCGGTCCTTGTATTAGTTACGCGTGGCTGCCTATGGCTGGTTCCCCCTTTTCCTCACCTGCCCCACGGGAGATGGCGTTTCTAGCTTGGCTATGACGTCAGACTCGTATCTCCCTAGAAACGTACACTCCTATCTGTGTCTCTGCACGACACGATGCGACTTATACAACCTGAGAACAATGCCTTATCAGAAACGGGACTAAAAATCATCTCAACTTGTTGAAGATGGCAACACCAAACGTTGCTTACACACTATCCGAGAAAGTAGAATTTTTACCTGAGTTCTAGTCCCATTATAGATAAAGGTGCCATTCTGAGACGTTAGAAATAACTTCGATAACATGTTAACTTGTCGCGAACCTAGAAAAGAACGCGGGTAAACGACAGTACAGGTTTATAGTTAAGGTATAAAGGCATTTTGGGGAATATAAGGGGGATTTGATCTACTCTTATAAGCCTTTCAATTTGCTGGCGACATTTTGCCTAGGAAGGTTTATTAACGGTAGCTCCCCGTTCTTAATAAGAAGCCATTTTGAACTCCTCCTCCCCGTGCCAAAAGGGCCTCTCTCTATATGTCTTGGGAGACGACGGTTTTAATTATCCCCGTCTTTCGTAATCACGTAGCTGCCACCGAACAAGATATGGTGTCGCGTTTTGCCAGCCTGCGCGAGATAGAATAAGACGAGCTCTTTAGGGACTCCTCCAAACAACCAATCCGTAGCTAGCGCATAAACCAGGAGCTTTTTATCTAACTGGTTAACGACGTGGTACGTACGAATAGAAACTACATAATTTATGCAAGAAAATTATTCCAAGTTTCTCTCGTTTCAATTGATCGTGTTAGGGTTAAGGTTTTGAATTCAATCTAAACAACACTGAATCCACTAGAGACTACGATATAGTAACACTATAGCCTAGCTTTGACTCTATTTTGGCCTATTTGATTGCAAATCAAACGGCTACGTAGCCACGAACCGGGAAAAGCTGTTCCTTTTTTTCATTCCCCCTAATACTGAAAAGAGCATCTAGCATTCATTTATTATATGGAAACGGTGGCGCGAGCTTGGCTCCCAGAATGGAACCGAGGAGAAAGAATGAAGCTGCATACTTCTTTCTGATACACGACTCCTCTAGCATACAAAATAGACCCGGGCTAGCTCAATGTATAAGTTCAATCTTATAATAAGTTTTGAAAAGCTTATCCGGTTGAAGCATTCTTTGTGGTGGTATAGCTCTTTGATTTTTTTTCGGGGGTTATATTTTTGAATGGAGGTACTCGATGTATACTAGACCCTAGATATACTTCTAGCAGCGAGTCTATTTCTACGACGTAAACTCTGTTAGAGCTGGATCGGTCCTTTTTTCAACAACAGGGAAGTTAAGTCTATGGTCAATGGAACTTGTTATGGGTTTTAGAGTTGGTTTGGAATTCTTATATACAGTTTCCCTAAGTTAAACTGAGTTCCTCTTTTGGGGGTAATCGAATAAGAAAGTTTTTAATTCTTTTAATTGAATATTTAGATGTTGATTTTAATATTAAAATTTAAAGAATTATCTATTAATTTGTCATAGCTATAAAAGATTTATGTAAAAAATTTGTAACATTTTTATACCTACAAAGTGTGCTAGGAAATCCAGAAAACATGCCTTTACTCACTAAATTAAATAAAACTTAATTAATAAACTCATCTTCACACTTAAACTAATCAGGACGATCTGATAAACCTGATACTGAAATTACACCTCATGCAATACATCACTTCAAACCTAATGACAACTCATGAAGAGATACAAATCTATATACAGACTGAATGATAAACGTCATACCTCATTAAACAAATACGAGAAGAAGAAAAAAATCCCAAAACATTTTATGGACAACCCCCTTGAAATGGGGATGGTCTCTCAAACTCCGAATACAATACCCGAAGTTGATTTTGAAAAAGTATAACCTACAGCTTCCTTGAGCGAAAAAGTCACTTCAAAGGTGTCCCGTGATGTACTCTACTGAGTCTCTATGCAAAAGGTAGAATCTGTTACAGAATTTAGCATCCACTATATAAGTTATAAGAAGTTTATAGTCTAGGCCAGGTTACCAAGGTATATAAAGTGGTTTGATTTATAATTCAATATTACAAAGAGAACTTGGACTATTGTCGACGGTGTGGTACTACAGACAGAGCTTTTTAAAACTTCCCAAAAAAGAGGGGGAAACTTTTATACATAAACCTATAGGTCTATTGAGTTCCGACGAGTTTTAGAATTTAGAGCCACTATGAGCATTTTTAAACGCACAATGACACTCCAATATATAGCAGACACGTTATTGTATAGTTAGGGATACCAAAACCTAACGTACCCTAGCTTGCAAATAAGGAAAATAATATCCTCTAGTTTCTTTTGGAGTTTTTTTCCAAAGGAAAAAAATATATAAAACCATTTTCTTTTTTTTTGGGTCTAAAGGTCTATTTTTGTGCTTGGTATCATTGCCTTTACTTGAAAAACCGAATTAGGCACGGGTGATTTTGTTAAAATTGTATTTTTAACCATTTTGAAAGATAGGTAGGTACTTGAGATTTGTATGCGCCGCCGCGGAATGTCTGTCGTTATATACTCTTTGTGTTATTGTGGTTTGATATACTTGAATGAACAAAAATGTTTTTTTTTGTAAGTTTCATAAATATATGGATGAAGTATTATTTCTTAATTATTTAAAATTCAAAAAAATGTTAGACGGAAATTTAAGAAAATGTTAGACAAAAATTCAAAAAAATGTTAGACGAAAATTCAAAAAAATATTGGACAAAAATTCAAAAAAATATTGGACAAAAATTCAAAAAAATATTAGACAAAAATTCAAAAAAATGTTAGACGAAAATTCAAAAAAAATATTAGACAAAAATTCAAAAAAATGTTAGACGAAAATTCAAAAAAAATATTAGACAAAAATTCAAAAAAATGTTAGACGAAAATTCAAAAAAAAATAGACAAAAATTCAAAAAAATATTAGACAAAAATTCAAAAAAATGTTAGACGAAAATTCAAAAAAAAAATATTGGACAAAAATTCAAAAAAATGTTAGACGAAAATTCAAAAAAATGTTAGACGAAAATTCAAAAAAAATATTGGACAAAAATTCAAAAAAAATATTGGACAAAAATTCAAAAAAATGTTAGACGAAAATTCAAAAAAAAAATATTGGACAAAAATTCAAAAAACTGTTAGACGAAAATTCAAAAAAATATTGGACAAAAATTCAAAAAAATGTTACACGAAAATTCAAAAAAAATATTGGACAAAAATTCAAAAAAATATTAGACGAAGATTCAAAAAAATATTAAACAAAAATTCAAAAAAAATATTAGACAAAAATTCGAAATAATATTAGACAAAAATTCGAAATAATATTAGACGAAAAATCAAAATAATATTAGACGAAAATTCAAAAAAATATTAGACGAAAATTCAAAAAAATATTAGACGAAAATTCAAAAAATATTTGACGAAAATTCAAAAAATATTTGACGAAAATTCAAAAAATATTTGACGAAAATTCAGAAAAATATTAGACGAAAATTCAGAAAAACATTAGACGAAAATTCAAAAAATATTAGACGAAAATTCAAAAAATATTAGACGAAAATTCAAAAAATATTAGACGAAAATTCAATACCCGACTTGAAACCGTACAATATTTATTATCTCTTGATATAAATCCCCCTCCCCCCAAAAAGAAAAAGATGAGGAAATCCACGATAGAAAAATGCGTATCAAAGTCTAGATATTTCAATAAAGTCACGTCAAAAAAGTCAATATTTTCATCTCACCAAAAAAAAAAACTTTATATAAATTCCACGCCCCATATCATAACCTAGAAGATGATGAATATGAAACTGATTATATTTCTTTTTTCCTTCCATATTTCTTTCACATATATAAGAACAATATCTTCTCTATGACAAATTGCATTTTACCCCTCTTTGGACCCTCCAATCATTCCCGTTATTCCAAAAGTAAAAAAAAAATACTAGGGCTATAGTTCTGACCCGCTCTTCTTAGATGAAGTAAAAAGAAGAAGTAAGAGAAAGAAATGAGAGGAGAGGAGAGTAGAGCAGAGGGGAGGAAAGGTAGGGTGGGGTTTGGTATGAGACTCCGATTTCTCCATGGCCGTGCCGCATCGCTGGACCGTAAAATGTGTCGAGCGCAGCGGCGATCGCGGCCGACCGTAGCCAGAGAGCCACGCGCTCGAGCTATACTGAAAATATAACCAGAGAATCTCCCAAAAAACGTAAAAATCCAACACGATTCTGAAGGACTTCAATATAAAAGCGAAATATAGGCCTAGTACACACTCCTTTCCGATTTCTCGTTTTAACCAGCGTTCACTTCTCACATGAATATTACACCTTTCAACTTTAGGTCTTGGATCATGAAATTTGTTTTCAAACATTATAACAGAAATATATGAAACTTCTCTTCGAGAGAAGTGTACCGTGCACAAAGCGGGCGCGGTAATTGTAACATGATCTTCCCAACATCCCCTAACATTTGGAGCAAGGTTACTAAACCGAATTAAAGCTTAAATATTTGGCAAGGCGCATGCCCTCGTGGATTTTCGCCCCACATCAAGACAATCAAGGTTTGTGGGTTGATTGCTGAGGATTTAGTAAACACCAAACAGTTATAGAATTCACCCTAGCACGGTGCGATGCCCATCTGAAGTTTGATGAGCAGGAGAGCAAACAAAAAGGGTGAGCGTCAGCCTGGGAAGAATCATGTTACATAACTAAAGTATTAAGACGATAAAGAGTGACATCCTTCTTCAATTACACCCTTCGGATAATAAGTAATATTTCAATATTCTTGTTAGGATTTAATCAATTCTTTAGTTACGCATCTGGGAAATGGATAAAACCTTAGTAAAACCTCCTTCGTTCTGTTTTTGTGGATGATATGATAGAGTTATGATGAGGTTCTGTCACTATATGTCAATATTACCAAGTCCCTCTGGGGATACGACAATTCCGTTATAAAACAGACGTTGAAATTAGTTATTGGAGAAAAATGATTTATATATTTCTTTTAAGTTTATAAATGTCTAATTAAAAATGATTGAGATAACAACAACACCGCGGGTCTAATTCATCACTTAAAAATTCATTAAACAGCAATTAGTCATTCATTTTGAGTATATAATTTTAAACACTGGTTTTTGACATTTTTAAAGACACCACCCTTATTTATAATGAGTTTATCATGATAATATAACTAGTTTTTATGCAAAAGCAGTTACAAAAATCGTTGCTATTAATTTAGTAAAGAGTGCCTGTATAAATGTTCCAACAGTATTCACCAAAGTGCGAGGGTTTAGTCCAACTCGTAGGGGCTCAGATTGGGACATAACGAGAAATGCGTGAATGATTTTTTTCATACAACAACAATACTTTTAAACAAAACTTAACTCCACTGCCTAACTTTTATTATTAAATGCTATTAAATATCGTTTTAGCTCCTTTTTAATGATATTAATACAGACATTTTTCCCTCGTGACATTTTTTTACCTGGTGTAATTTTTAAAAGAGTGAATGAATGAATGAATGAAGAGCGCCCTCGGAGAAGATTATAATCCTTTTTATATTAATTATTTTTCTCGCTAATAGGTTTATTGCTCGCGAGTTGCTAAAAATAATAGGAATAAGGGAGAGTGAGTGGACTCTCAGACTAAAACGTGACTGTCTGTCCACACCCACCGCGATTACAAAACTTAACAATTCAATCAAGCGAAGTCCCCGAACCCTCTATGGAGAGTAAAATTCCAAAAGCTAGACACGAAATTTCTATTCTAAGGGATATCGTCTGTAGTAGTGCATGGAAAAACACGTTGGTTACAGTAAAATAATAAACAAAATCCACGAGTGTTTTTGGCGAAATATAACGGGGGAAAAGTGAGAAAGACGTAAGCGTCGTAGCGCTTAACGGGAGGATATATTTCAAGCTTTAGAATGGAGTGGTTGTTGAGGAGGCGATCTGATGCTGGCCGAGAGAAGGAGCTAGTGTGAAAATTTGCTTACTCTCTCGTCAAAATAGAGCGGATAAAGCTGATGCGGAAGAAAGGAGAAAGGAGAAAGAGGAGAGAGAGAGTGGATAGCGGAGGAAAAGAGAGAGAGAGAGGCTCCGGAGGAAGAGAAGGATGAGGGAGGGTCGGGGATGAGTCGGAGAACCAATCATCCGGTAGCAACGTCGCGCGTCTGTCACCGCTAACGGAGACGCCCTCTGCGAAGCGAGCCAAGGCGCCGAGCCTAAGGCTCCAACGTACACTCCTAGCCCTAGACTCCCAGAGAAAGATGTAGGGACTAAAGTCTGAAGCCGAGTCTTGTCGGCGTCACGCATCACGTGACCCTGGAAGGCTCAATAGGAAGATGGCGGGCGGTCGGAGCTTTTTCGACTTCCAGATGATTTCGGACTTTTTTTTTTCTTCTTTTCTCCCTCTTCCCTTTTTTTCTTCCGCAAAAATCTCCGTCGGTTCCTTCCCTCCTTTTGACTTCTTCCGCCCCCCTTTTTGACTTTTCTTCCCCCCTTGGAGTGCGGCTTTCCCTCGCTATCGAGAAGCTGGTTGTAAGCCTATACCGTTTCGCTTTCGTTCTCGCCGCGCTTACAATACTAGCGACGGGTTACCCGGGCGATTTCAACGATGGCACTACGCTAATATAGATCAGTCGCTACTTCGCGCTTCGCCACCGCCGATCCGATTAGTTAAGCTCAATTATAACCGGCTCTAAACTACTCGTCGAGCAACGGGCCAAAAATTCCCACAGTCTTCAGACTCTTCGTTTACCTAGAAGCAACCTCGCTAACGTTCGCTTCCTCCCACTTTTTACCAACTTTTTCACCAAAAATTTCGTCCTCAAAAAAGTAATAAATGAAAAACAATAAGATTCGAGACTGAGATAATAATAAGAGTCAACGAATAGGGGATGGTAATTGTTTGGAAGAAGAGCGCCGATATTTAAATAACCTCGAATTAGAGCCAACTTTTGAATATATTCTAAGATCTACGGGGAGAGGAAGGGTTAATTTTTTTTTTTTCAAATCCGGCGAAGATGAGTCTAGATTGGAAATCTCAAACTGAACGAAAGATAACGAAAAGAAGAGACAATCGGTGAAAAAGGTTTCGTCGAGTACGGCGAGGCGTATAACTCTAAAGTGTGTCGAATTATAAGTTCGCGTCGCGGAGTTAATTACGACTGGGACGAAAGAGCGGAGGGATCGGGCCAAAGATCTCCGGAACGACGCGACGGACATCGTAGCCCGACGGCATCCCCCGAAACGTCGGCGCTACTCCATCGCGGAAGCGTCGCCTACCAATCGAACCACGAGCGCGTTATAGCCCAGGCGGGACCGGTACCGGTCCTACCATACATCTGCAATTGCCTCGGCGGCGAAAGATCACCGGTCATGGATCTCACCACGGCCTATCGCTACAACGCTAGCATGATGGAATACTACTCATGTAAGCTTTGCCCGAAATTAGTCCAATTTCATCGTTAACCCTATCGACCCATTCCACTCTCGTATACCGGTAATCCGGCGCTAACCGTATAGCCAAAACGCCACGGCGGATCCATACTTCCGAAATGCATCGCTTCCCAAGCGCGGCTTGAATGCGACTCCGACACGTCCCCTAATTAAATTCCCCCCTTCCCTTTTTAGTTCTTTTTGTTTCAAAAATGGCTAAACTTAAAATCTAAACGCTAAGCGTGTTTGCGTACGTGTCATCTCTCCTTAATGACACAATTACCAAGTTAAGCACGTTTCGCTTCTGGCCTAATTGAAAAGCCAAGCATTATCGTTTCCCAATAGCCAGTCCGGCTTCAAAAGGTCTTTTTAAAGTCGGAGAAGCGAGCGGACCCTTCTCGCGTACCGACACAGGCTCGCTCCGCTTGACCAAAAAAGAGAGATGAGAGACAGGAGCGTGTCCAGCGTGGTGGTACTTAAGCCTGGACGGAGAGAGAGAGAGAGACGCGGAGAGATAACAGGGTTAACTTCGGCCCCTCCCAGTTAGGGCTTTATTCGGAGATTCGCTGACCGACGGCGATTTCACTATTTCACGCGGCTCTCGTCGGGGTCACTCATGCATTAAGATCGACCAAGAGGAATCTTCACCTTTAAGCGTCAACTATAACTCGAGCGGAACCGAAGCGCGCGAGGAACAAACACATCGCGCTTAGTCGCGTGAACGCGCGCGTCAAACACAGGTTTCTAAAAATTTCTATTGGTTTCGTTATATTATTATGAAGGACTTTCTTCCATTGGCCTACTATAACTACTTTCTCGACGTACGATATCGGATTTCAAAACTTGGTATTACGTTTAAATGTAAAAGCATGTTGCAACTCATTTACACAATTTCACTTTTTAACCGAAGCAATAATTTTATCGATAAACCTAAAATTGACAAATTTGCACGTATAGCTCAACTAAAATGTAAGCGTTCACCATCTTCATATTAGAATATTGGTCGTTAAAGAAGGTAGTAGAACTGTTTGACGCATTACGACCTAGGCCTAGTTCCATCCTACCTTTTGACACAAACATTCGATAGGGAAAACCACATGACAAAACACCGCGAATACACACAGACACGCGACCATGGCGCGAGAAAGCGTGGGAGTACTAGCGGTATATATTAATAATCGTATTATCATTTAATGGTTTTTTAACGCACAGCCGGCTGTTACGCCTGGTTAGTGTTTTAGGATGGCATGGCGGCTAGGGGTGATATAATAACAGTACCTACCCCGTATAAGAGAATGCACGCGAGGTTGCCCCAATGTCCAGGTGTAGAGTAGATGAAGTGTCGTGCACCGTGACCGCGTGATTCACGAGGGTTTAAAAAGAGGACGGTCTATGTCTGAACAAAGTGGATGAGCTATAGAGATGAACGTACCACATCCATGTCACACCCTGAACTGTCTTAGCTAGGAGAAACCTTTGCAACCCATATTAAACTGTGTATTTACAATTTTGATTTTTACCTTCAATCGTTCTTAGCGCAAACTAATTGTAAAATCATTTGAAACTATAATAGTCATGAATGAGTTTGAAGAAATTCGTATTGAAATTTTAAGTAAAGTTTAAAGGACTGCTTGCTCAAAAAGGCATCAGTCAAAAAAGAAGTAGAGAAGAAAAAAATGTTATATAAAATGCAAGTTGAGGGGGAGAAAAATCGACCAATGCCCTCAATTTCACATCCTTGGTATATTTCTTTCTGGCACGGGAAGGTCAGGCGGGAAGGTGTTCGGTCGGCGGAGCATTGCGCCGTGGTTCCCAAAGCGAAGCGTTCTATCAAAGGCCACCAGACTAGAATCAATTAAAGAAGGCCAAATCCCCGAGTGTACGCCCCGAAGCGATATTATAGACCGGCAAAGAAGAAAAACCATTCCTCTTCTTCCCTTCTTCTTTTTTCTTATTTCGATTTTTTTTTTAACTTAGGTCGGGAATCTCTCAAATATATGCTCCTTGGTGTTAAAGGGTTACAGTACTAAATTGTTAGAGACCTTCATCAAAGTTTTTATCATAGCGATGATTATGATACAATAATTTGTTCGAAATTAAGTTACGGTTTAAGTTCATGTCCGAACAAATTGAATTTGAGTGATGTACGCAAACTTCAGGAATTATTTAAATACGATGTTGAAAACGCAAACGCGGCTTTATATGCAATAATGTCACGGATTTAGCAAAGCTTCCAATGCACTAATTTAAGTGTTGTTATTATTGAAAGTATCCTAACCATATTTTGTTTTTGGTTTAATAATAGGTCACGGCGGGGTCAACCAACTTGGTGGCGTATTTGTCAACGGTAGGCCTTTGCCGGACGTTGTCCGGTCTCGGATCGTCGATCTGGCGCACCAGGGTGTCCGTCCCTGCGACATCAGCCGTCAACTGCGAGTGTCGCACGGCTGCGTCTCAAAAATACTCGGCAGGTAAGACAAATGAAACATACATATCTAAGATCCAACGTAATTTAAATTCAAAGAAACTCTCCGCGTGCATGTGAAACTTTAACTGCATGTATCCCAAATCTGTTTCTATACTTTAACCACTACAAAAACAAACAAAGAGACTGTTTGTTTCGTTATATAATTAACCAGTGTAAACGCCCTCAAATTATTACCAAGAAAAACTATACATTTAAAGAGAAAATAACTTTTTTCTAAGCCTACATACTTTTTCAATGTCAAACTCATAAACATACATAACTCGTATATAGCGTACAAGCGACAGATTGCGTATTTTAAACCCCTCAGTTCAGTTTAAAAAGCGGATCATGAAGGGCGGTGGAAACAAAAACATTTATTCTAAATTCTACAGCCCGTAAAGAATCGTTTCTCGATTAGTCAATGAACGCGTGTTTTAATCTCTCATGCCTCGTCACCGAAGGGCACCCCATGGTATACCACTACAGGCATCACAGTACCGAATCCACCCCTCGGGGTAGTAACGTAACTCTCCCTCCATTATGATTAAAGGAATCTGACTTTCAAATTGGGGTATATGTATAGCTGCATTCGAACTAAAATGACCTTTAACCTTGCCGTATACTATTAAGCAATGATTAATTGTCAGACTGCCGAGAGGTTTATTTCAGATAGACAGAGGAATTACCGGCTAACGAAAATAAAACAAATCTGTTTGATATTAGATTGATTTAGAAACATTTTGGTAATCATAATGCTACGGATGGTTAAGCCTAAATCAGTGTATTCCCCTGCATAGTGTATTTATACGAGGATTTCTTATTTCGTTACGATCAAATGAGCAACCGAAACTATTAACAAATCAGCGAACCGTATCAATATCAACAAATACCTAACTATAGGATTGCCTAAGCGCGCGTGTATGGCCTAGTTTCCGTGATGTATCATTGATATATTTTTAAATTTGTCATCTTAATGGGTTTAATATATTGAAAACGCGTGCTATGCAATAAGGGTTAACGAAGCAAATAATTTTAAAATCACTTACCTATTGCGGTTTAGCTTATTTGAAGGGAAAATATGGGATGTAATTTAACTTGGGAACGGTCTCACGTACCGAAATTTCACGCAGAAGCTAAAAATAAAACGATTTTTATAAAAATATATAGTTCAGAGCTTCGGCTAAAATAAGATAAACATATATGTTAAAACCAAACAAGCTGCAGTTTCGAAAATGATCATTTTACAAACTTTCACTTCATTTAAGTTAAGATATGTTCCATAAGTTTGTCACTGGTTAATGAGAGCTTGTCATGAAGTGACGTAGGTCATAGATTCTGGTGAGGCGCTGTCAAAGGCTTAATACAGACTAAATAGGAAGATGGACTGCAAAGCCGAGTGTAGTCATTTCTCGAACAAGCTCTCAGTAAGTCTCTAGCATAACCAAGTATAGGTTAATTCATACTTATGGAACATATCTTATAAACTTATGGCTCTTTAACTTATATTAAACCCATTGAGGAATGTAGAGGTCCAGATTTCTATTTATATTCGCATTAAGAAAGACATCAATTCAGTTTCTTCATATCAGCGTACTTGATTCGTTTTCGAGTACATGGTCTAATGCGTAGTTTGAAAAAAAGCTTCCCCGCATAGCTGGTGATTCCAAGCAATGCCGCAATAAAAAACAACATTCAGAAGGCAGAAAAGTCGCCTCTTCCCCATAATTGATGCCATTGCCTTCATAGAAATCTGGACGCAACTACTTCCCCCTCCATTTATACCGATTATTCAGTCGTTCGAATGCTCTCCGGAAAATGCTCATCATTCACTACAGAGCCAACCGAATTCTGTTTGCCTTCCAAATCGCATTTCTAAATAACCAGTCAGCCTAGCTTTATAATCTCATTTCCAACGTGTGCAATAAATATATTCATTCCTTAAAAAGTATGTTTCCAACCCAGAACCCACTTAAGACCCAAGAACGTATGAAAACCCCAAACTTTGTACGCGTTACGTGGGTTAATTTATGTCTATTTCATATGAACATAGATAAATTACCATTATACCTCCCCATAATCGTTACACGCCAATCACACCTAACTGGAGCTATAAAATTGAATAACATCGTCATTGTGACATAGCACGTACCGCTATTTATTCCATGATATTACTTAGTATCCGTTTTTTTAAACATTAAGGACAATGCTAAAGACTACCGGAAAGAGGCTAGGCGTGTTCAAAAGCGCTTAAACGGCTTCTCGCGTGATGTCATTCTGTATGTACCAAAAGCCTCGAGAAGAATCCGTGGAGAGAAAAAAAATTCCCCAGCCATTAACTAATCATTTGGCTTGCCCCTTCTTCCTCTGATTCTTAATCGACCATTAATTTTTTGACAAAGTCGTCACGATTACGTCCGATAACCACGCGCCGGGTTATCTGGTGTAATAATATTACCTATGGCGCTAGGTCTAGTTAGGGACAAAGGCTTACAACGAAGCAGACCAGAGAAGTGACGTAACTCGAATGATGACTATTGCTATTGACGGATAGCCAGTTTTACTATAGAAGAGGGCAACAGTGTTTTACGTGGTACGTTGGGGGACGTACGAGGTTTTAAACGAGCGTTATGGGAGGCCGAGCTAAGGCCATGTGCTACGGCGCGGCCGCTACCAAAACATGGTTGTATGGCGGGAAACGTTACGTACAAGGGAGAGTGAAAGAGAATGAAATGCGCCTGGACGCGTGGCTTCTTACACCCGCCATAGCCGCAGACTGTCGACCCTCGTTTTCGTTCAGGGTTGGAAAGTTGATAGAAGCTAAGATTGAAAGCGGCGGCGTGGGTTGCTTGTGTGCGTGTTGGAAGATTTTCCCCCGCGTTCAAACACGCACAGAAATCTCCCTCGCCTAAACTTCTACAAGCCATCTCTTTCCCTCGGAAAGGACCTATTCCCACTGGACCTTATAGTTCTTCAGAGCACTGCCCTTCGATCCACTCTTTAAGCCTATACACTTTCCTATTTTAGAGAGGTTGTGACATAAAAAATGCTTCCAATTTTAATTAAGAACCCTTCTTGTACATGTATTGTATGTAATTTAGGCGAATTTATTTGAGTTCTAATAAGAGCAAACCACCACCACCTTTTATGTCCTATTTTCACCTCGGGTTACACTTAAGAGCCGTGTCAATTACCGCGTCTTTAAGGGAGACCCAGTAACTTCGCGTTGGTATAAACTTTAGACGGAGAAACTAGGCATATAGAGGTTAGGTTAGAACGAGCTGCTGCCGCGCCAGAATGACGAACGAAGTAAAAGCGCCTATCCGTCGCGAGTCATCGAAATCTGAAGAAACCGAACCACTCGGAGAATGTAGTAAACCATTTGTCAGAAGACTGAGAGGGGGAAAATTAGAAGGATGAATTAGAGGGCTACGAGCATTCCTTCGGGAGGACCCGGGGACGGGGCTTTCCCAGTGACCTCTTAATGTTCCGCGCGCCGATCTTGACCATTCTTTCCGCACATGGGATCTTTTTCGGCTCCGACACAACAAGCTCGTGTTACCCTCGACGCTTAATACCCAACTATGTCTTTGTGCCTTTGCCGAAAATGTCTATCCACGAAAAATAAGATATATGTTTTTTTCTCTCTCGTGTATAGCAGTATCCATATAATGAGGTTCGAGGCCCCGGTTTTGTAACTAACCACACGCATGTTCATTCTTGTAAATAGATCTATTTTAAGAGTTTTGTAAACGGGGATCGTCAGTTTAAGTTGACAGCCAAATAGAGTGACGGGAATATTAGCTTTAACTTTGCGCCATACTGAAAACTGGCATTGACTACCTAATAATACTTAGAGAAAGTTAGCCGGGCATTGTCCGGAAATAGGCTATATGCCGACAGACATTCGGACAGATCGAATAGACTGATGAGCCTAGATTGTTGTTCATTCCGCCCAGATAAAAGTCTCAAGGTTTTTTTTTATATATAGGATATGTTGTTACGAATTCTTCTACAATCTCACGCGTATTGTTTACAAAGTATCTAAATGATGTCTTTTATTTTTAGGTACTACGAGACTGGGTCAATAAAACCAGGAGTCATCGGTGGTAGCAAACCAAAGGTGGCGACCCCGAAAGTGGTCGACGCCATAGCCAATTATAAAAAACAAAATCCCACCATGTTTGCCTGGGAAATTCGCGATCGGCTTTTAGCAGACGGCATCTGTGATCAAGACAACATACCCAGTGTCAGCTCCATTAACAGGTAAGATTCTTTTATACATTTTTTTCTAAAACGAAATAAGGCTACATTATAAAGAGGCGCCCACCACTACCCCATGTAAAAAGCAGACTAGACAAGGAAACCCTAAAAAAAATGTTTAACCTCCCACGAAGCCAAATCTCAATTTCAAAGAAGACGCCAACAGAGGGATTTTAAAGACTATACTTCCTTCAAACAACCCCTGTATTTATTACCGCGTTTTAAACGATGGTAATGGTTAATTAGTACCAATAATCTCACCGGGGAAACTTTAACGACGTAAGACCTGGGTGTACCATTCGAATAAAAATTCAGAAGTTGACAATGATTGCATGATATTTACGTTTGTTGAGTTCTTATGGCTGCAGTATAGTTTATTGAAAGCTTACAACTGAAGAAAAGCAGTCATAAACTTGGCCTCCTTTACTTTTTAAGTCTACATCCTCTGACATTTAGTATAATATAGTCAACTTCGCAAAGAGTAGAGTACTTGGTAGGCGCATTAGCCATGGAAATTGTATTAAAAAGCAAGTTGGGTTGGGAGGAAAAAGAACTGTAGGACAGACAGGGTAGGGAGATAGTTGAAAGCAATTTTATATTCCTTATTACAAGATAGGCTTTTATTTCGTTAGTCTGTACGCGGAACCATTAGAATTATATTAGGAGAGGAGTTGGTTGGAGAGAAGTAGTAGAGGAAAAGGAGGAGAGGAAGTTGTAAGTAGAAGCCGTTTTCCAAGCCCGCACTTTATTATCTAGACTCCACATCCCCGCGTGCCGCGACTGTACACCAAAGTTTTGTCGAGGTTGGGATATTAAATTAAACGAAGGGGAAAATAATTTTTCCGGTTCTGTCTAAGAGGCGAAACGATATAAAAGGGCTGCAGGAATATACAAACCAAAGAATACAAGCGCTAGACAATTTATGCGAAAATGCTTCAATTTTATTAACTACCCTAGTTTGTAAGCCTATATTTCCCCCTCCTCCAATATTATTTTTAAAAGTTCCTGATTAATTTGTAAAGTTTCGAGTAAATATTCTCCCATTCTCTAATTACTGAAGGGTTAGATTCAATATAACTCTTTATCAAACCAACATTTTGCATCAGAGACAAAATATCTCTCACCCTTGATGATATAAGTGGTCTAAATAGATATTTTACGTAGATCCCTTGTCATTTGACAGTTTTATCCCCACACCCTGAGAGATTATCAACACTAGGGAAATAGCTATATTCGCTAGCCGAATAAAACTCAAGGGTTCGTCGTTCCCAGCTTACATTAGGGTAAAAGGCTATAACAGAAACACGGAGGTATCAATAACGTGGTAGAGAAGAACGGCTCTGGAGACCACGCTCTCGCGCGCGCGGCGCGAGTTTGCTATAGCTAGGAGACATAAAGGGTCACGAGGGGATCAACCCCCTACTTGTATCTCCTATAGCTCCTCTTGGGCTTTTTATAAACAATCTTCGTTATCGGCTCGCTTTGGACCTACGCGTCGTTGTTAACGGAAATTGCACTTATTCGAGCTCGATGTACCGCCCGTTCTTGTAGGGTAAGAAGACTTGGTCCCAGGGTGCGTTTTCAGACTAGGGCATACATATACTACTTTTATTCTTGCTCGTGCCAAAACAGCGGGGTTTAGGAAAAGAGTAAGCTCTAGGGTTAACGGGAGACTCTTCCGCCACATCACCCACGGATTGGCTAGGATCGGGTGACGAAAACGGCTCCATACTCTAGAACAATAATCGCGCTGAAAGCTTAAGTCGATTATCAAGCATTAAAGCTCATGGATAAAAGCTCGTGCCTGCAGAGGGTGAGAAAAAGTACTTTAAGTTGGCTTATTTGAGAAAATAATATCATCGTTGCTATGTATAGGCATAACCTGTTTAGCTAGATTTAATTTTTTCCATTGTTTTCTTTATGACGAATAAAAAGATATGGTATAACTAATTTTCCTCGCATTCCACTCGTATATACTCGGTACTCGAAGCCGTCAATCGCATTAGGAAGCCAATTACTCCAGCCATATTTTGCTTCGTATCGAAAATGGAGCAATTAACACGAAAAGAATGCGAGAGTGGGTATAAAGTTAGTATCGGTAAAGCTCTCGAGCAAATTTACATAACTGGATGGTGCATGGGCCTCGCAGATGGGGAGAAATTGAGTTTAAACACTGCCAAACTGGCACAAGAAGGACCGAAAACATTGGCACGAGTCAAGTGTAATATCGCAAAAAGGTTCGAAACGCAGAGCTATATAGCTAGTGAAACATAGTTGCCCGGTAATATTAACAGCTGCGAAATCCTGGCTCTCGTGGGGGTTTCGAACGACTCTCACCTCATCATTGCATTGTGTACCTCGTCATCGTTTAAAAGAGCCCACGCTTTCCCCACCCCATCTTCCTCCCCCTTCCAGCACACTATCGTAGATTGCCACTTCCCTTTGACACGTGACCACCATATCTCCAATCTCCCCCCTTCCCCTGGCGCTATTGCTTGTCTAGTGTTACCCCCCCCCACCCTTGGGATCCTTTGTGTACCTAGACTCTCGAAACCATAATCTCAATGTACATATGGGTAAAAACTCGTCCGGGGTCCGTTGGGTCTTCTAAAATATCGCTGGGGTCTAATATTTTTGTAGTAGCGGATCAAGATTGAATCGTATAGAGGGGATAATTAGTTTAAAGTGTCCTCGTT
This sequence comes from Phalangium opilio, assembly GCF_054372755.1. Taxonomy (NCBI): domain Eukaryota; kingdom Metazoa; phylum Arthropoda; class Arachnida; order Opiliones; family Phalangiidae; genus Phalangium; species Phalangium opilio. Next base: position 2,729,609 of record NW_028324189.1, read on the forward strand.
GTTATAAGGTGCGGGAAGAACGTCCGCTCTAGCGATACGCGATACATCCCAGTAGGATCGGTCCGAGCTTCTGGCTTTTGATGTAAAACAGTACGGATGCTCTTTTATATTTATGGCATGGTAGTGGTGCCCTGTAAATGCGCTCCACTATATACTTTGCAGAGGGTTTTATTCTCTTACTTATTACACTTCACACCCCAGTCTGGCCCCTCTCGAGAGAGATGTTATCACCATCTACTATCTCCTCCCAAAAAGATGTGTTTTATTTTAAATTTAATTCAATTTTTATACATGTAACATTATAGGTCCAAAAGTTCTAGAAAACGATGGTTATCTTTCAGAATGTTTCAATAAATTAATCATTTTTAGGTAACTCCCATGAGACAAAGGCTTTTTTATAGGGAATACTTAAGTTTAATTGTTTACAATTAAAGTTCTTGATTAAAATTAAAGCAACAAAATAGGAACACGGGGATACATTTATGGTCTAATAGAAAGTTCTTGTAAAACCCATGGTTTTCCAGACGCAAATCCATTTTTTAGGACCATGGATGAAAGAAGACTTGGATGGAAGAGAAAAAAGAGGAGAGAGTGTAGGAGAAGCGAGAAGAGAAAAAAAAGAACCTCCGTCACGGAGCGTCATTAAGTCATTATTATAAAAGTTGAAAGCCGGCGCGTCACTTACCGCAGTGTTACCGCGACACTGCCCTTTTATAACACTTCTCTCCTGCACTCTTCCTTTTATAAAGTGAACGTCGGAGCTTGTACAGTGTCGTTGGGAAACTAGATGTTCCCAGAGGGGGGCAAAAAGGGGGGCCACGAAGATGGGTGGGCGACTAATAAAACGGGAGGGCAGTAGCGTGGCGAAAGTCGACCGTTGGTTCCGCAAATGCTCTTTACGTGTAACTGCGACGTCATATTTCATCGGATGGCGGCTCTAATTACTGGCGGCCTTCTAAGAACAATCCCTTACCTCCCGTCGCTAGTCTTTTACTGGCCACTCGGACCCTATAGTTTTCTGTCTATGAATGACCTCTGTATTTCCTTCCGCATTTTTTCTTCTTTGTCCTCGTTCATTCGATACAATAGAAACAGAGGTTTTCTTAGTTTTATACAACATCAATCCGTCTCACCCCTAAAGTGGGGAAGACTTGTTCCGATTGATTCACGTACTAAACTATTCATTTACTACGATAATCATTATTAGTTTAATTTAATTTTAATTTTCTTGAAAATTTGTAAGTCTATATAGAAATAGCATTAGGGTATTAGGGTGAAGCCATCTTATAGGGGCTTTAAAAAAGCATTGTTTTCTACGGGGCGCCTGTAGAAATGTTTAACTTGCAATACACCACTGGCAAAAATAAATAAAACATTACTAGTTTATTCTCATAATTAAAAAATAAATCTAACTAGGGCCTTAAAACAAGGATGAAATAAAATAAATCATTTTTAAGTGCTTGTAATTCTAAACAAGGTATCAATGTTTGCTAGTCTGGGACAATGAGTAATCCCCAAGTCTAGGCGCCTTTTAAAGGAGAGCAAAATGAAAAGGTCTCTAATGTGAACTGAACCGAGACGGCTCTAACAACAAGAGTTAAAACGATCACAAGGGCCATCTGGAATTTGCGGCGTCCGTCGCTTGTTTCCTTGTGAAACACTCGATGATCGTCTGCACTCCCCCCATTTATTTACAGCCTGAAATTTCTTCCGCTAAGCCTTGGATTTTTCCTTTTACTTTTATTTTCTTAGCCTGTAAAGCGTTCTTACCCCTCGTTACCGGCATTAGGGGGATCCTAAATAATAGCCCTATCCGATCCCTACACCTCTAACGACTGCGGTACTCCCCATCCAAAGCATTACCTGGGATTGTAGAGAAAAAGTCAACTTTCGAAGGGACGAAATGACTTCACAATAGCTTTACCAAGGGAAAAAACTAACCAATTGACCTCGAAAGTGTTTGGTAGTTTTCTAACATATAGGCATGGGGTGATTTTTTTATAGACTATGTTAGGTTATTGTAGGGGTGAATTCGATGTAGCTCTTCGTGGGCATCAAATCTACTGTAAAAGCACTTAGGAAATGGGACTCTTAATTGTTTTATTTCTGCACCAAGGAACTCCATATAAATCGCCAGCTCTTAACAGACCTCCCCTCCCCTCTCTTTCTCTCTCTCCATCGTATCTCCATTCAATATCTGCTAAGATCTATTCTTCGTAGACATTGCATTATCTATTGACCATATATGTCGTATTTTTAATTGTAGCTTTCATTCTGTTTGTTTGTATGTAAGAGATGGGAAAGTAATTATTTATATTGTTTTTATTTACGAAAAATAAATTGGTCTATAGCTGTAAGGGAATCAAATTACGCGGGATTTCTATGGGATTTTCGAAAACACGAAGAGCAAAATGGCCCCGGTATAGTAGTAGTATAAAAAGGTGAAAAGGTTTTTCTGTCGGTGATAATAGAGGAGCAGCGAGGTCTTTCCTAAGAACAGCTGAAGGATAAATTGATTTGTACGAGTAGGACCGAAAAGTTTGCGCCTAATATCATTTGGCTGGTAGAGAGTGAAGAGTATGTGTATGTGTGTATGGGTTTTCAGGGGAAAAGGCGTATAATGTCATCATCGGAAGGTATAGAGGGAGCCGCCTCCGAGCTTAATGCGCTTAATAGCGCTTTGATTGGGCGGTAACGCGGCAGCCGCCTTCGATAACCCCGTCAATCTTTTCGCTGTAAAAGCCAAGCAGCCCCAGCCCTTTCCAGCGCCACCAAGAAATATATAAAACATCGCCTTTTCCTCTTACACACAGAATGGGTTAGCTACTTGTATGCATAGACCTTCCATCATATCCATTGGTTTTCAGACTAGGAGGAGTTATACTATTCACACCAGGAGTCCTGAATAGCTGTGAAGTATCAAGTAGCCTCGCCTCATGGTGTAAATGGTGTCAATTCGCTAATCTGAAAACTATGTATTGATTCTTAGATGAAAATTGTTCATTATCAGTTCAGTTTTCATTGAGATATAAACAAAGGGAAAACAACATATCATGTAAGATGTGTCCACCTCTTATAGCTAAACCACTCGTATCTTCGAATAAGGCTTAGCAACTGAAAAAGATACTCCTAAGCCCCCAAAGAAATAGGGAAGAGTGGTAATGCACAAGGGGCTCCACGCACATATCCCGCGTCAAATTTTGATTACGATGACTTTCGCCAATGTTCCGTTAGCTTTCAGTAGTGTTGAACCCCTCGCCGGGCCCCATTCGTGTAGGAGGAGAGCGGGTTAAATCAAATCTCGAACAAAAACACGCCGGGAAAATTGGCCGCTCGGTGGCGTTCCGCATACAGGGAATGCATGGGTAAGATGCACCATACTTGGCGTATGTGTCACGAATTAAATTAAGCGTTAACCGTATACGAAACGCCTTATTTTATACCCCGAAAGATACTAGTATACTAGTACTCGAGGAGTATCTCAGGTGGTGTAGAAGAGGGGGGAAAAGATCGGTGCGCCCTCTACCAATCTAGATGGGAAACTCCTGGATAATTCTCCCCCGCCTGGCCAGAGTTCAAAGAGACTATATTAATGATGGAAGCGTTAAATTTTAAAAGTGGGAAACGCGAAACCGTATGTCTCCGCTTTCGCCCGCTGCTCATTAATAGCCTTTTAGGATCTCCGCTTATAAACCCTGAAAGCCACGCTATACCAAAAGTTCTTCATCATCGCCCCAAAAATAATCTCTACGTTTTTAAAATATTAATATTAAAAAAAAAATACTTTTAAACATATTAACTAACCCTGCCACCAAACTTTTGAGTTACTAATAGTTACAGCTTAAATGGAACGGATTTTGCAAAGTAAAATAGTTTTATTAAAACTATGGCAGGGGCTATTTGAGTTACGGATATCTTCTCCTTCAGCAATAATGTGCAGCAGTGTAAACAGTGCTACAGGAGAAATATTCTTATGTTAATTCCCATAGCCCCTGCAAATCTTTTCACCGCAATGTCGCTTTAACCAGTTAGGTTTCAAAACTAGTTAATAAAATAAGTTTTATTGAAAAGACTAAGGAGGAAATGGATAAATATTTTGAGTAGCTTTAGTTTTTAACATATATAATAAAGTAATTAAATGTTTGCCTTAGATAATATGAGAGAAAACAAGCTTTAACATAAAATAAACAAATAAAATATTGCGCCATCACAAACAAATTGATAGATAGCCCTTATTCCGAGAAAAACTAAATGTTTTCATTTTCATCTCTTTGGAGTCGACTATTTCGTTTATTATTGTTGGGATAAAGTAATAGACGGCGCGTTCGCGGTGGAGTATCTTTATTGATTTGAAAGCCGCAAGGCGTCGCTGTAGGAAGTGGCTTTTTTTCCCATCCGTTGTGGCTTGGCGTTATAAATGGGAGAGAAATAAGTATGGGGGGGGGGGGGTTGGAGAGAAAAAAGTAGTGGATATTCCGGCGAATGAAATCAAAATGGCGTATTTCGGAGAAGGCAGCGGCAGCAACTATAGCGACGATTCTATCAACCAAGGAATTCCGAATCGATTTTCGGAAGGTTTTTCTTTTCTTTTGTGTGTAGAGAAAACCATTTTCCCTTCCTTTTCCCCTAGCTAGATGTCTCTACCCTTCTCCCATTTCCCTACCCCCTGGTTGCGTGTTTTCCTTCTATAAATAGGAGCGTGAAGGGAATGGCTAACATAAACAAGGGCGCGTTAAAAAGGTTTCTTGTCTGCTCTCGGGCAAATGGCTCAAGAGATACTCGAGGGTGATAATCAAATTAAATCACCCTTTTTAACAGTAACTACGCGGAACTTAACAGAAAACACAAAACGCCTTTCACGGACGGTTGATGGGAAAAAAAAAGAGCAAAGGACACTTACTCCTTTATATACAGATTATTCGGGATAAATTAAAAACTAATTAACTAAGAAAACTATCTATTCATTTCTATTTGACAGGATTGTCCGCAATAAGGCAGCGGAGAAGGCAAAGAACGTACACCACAACGCGTCCAACGGTAACAGTCCTCAACCGCAACCCACCTCGAACCCAACGTCGGTGATAACCCACGCCCCACCCGCTCACGAAGGGGCGCAGTCCCTACAACGACCGTCGTACTCCATCAATGGTATCTTGGGTATCCCCAACGCCAATGGTGGAGGACCCAATTCCGATTCCATCAAGAGGAAACGGGACGACGCCAATCAAGGTATGTCTTTTAGTAAGTCAATTCTTTCACATTATATTACGAATTTAAGCCTTTGTGCGTAAGGGTATTGTCTACATTTTAACAACATCCAGTATAGGCCTAAAAAATAGTCCCCCCGCTATACTGTTCAGTTAAGGCATTTGTAGATCTTCTTTTTGAACGCGTGACCCATCAACTTTGTAAGGCGTATCAAGCGGTGCAAAACCAGTTTCCTCGCCAAAATATTGCGTTAGTCCCACCTTCACCACTATATATGACACCGCACCAAAAGAAACGACGAAGCAAAAAAAGTGTAATTCAAACTATTTAGGTCAAATTACCTACCAAGGAACGTCTACGTACCCTACTCCATGTAGGGAACAAAATTCTAAAGATAGATAAAGTATATATACGGAGAACGCCGGATTTTCTTACCACAGCTATAGAGCCTCTTAAGATCTTGGCTTTTGAGTATAGGCCCTATACATATTCAAGCTCGCAAAGTATGGGGGAATTTTTTTATATATAACATGGCCGGGAAAATATATCCTTGTCCCTGACTATATGAGTAATTATTTTTATAGAACAAGGGTAGAGGGGAATTAGGAGGCCAATTACGAAACCAGGCGTATCAAATCGTGGAAATGTCGCTAAGCAGTCGGGATGTACCGCGGTTGAAAGATATCATTTTTCATAAAATTACTATACTATCTTACTAGAGCACTTGACAAAATAGCCAATGGTATAAGACGGATAAGCACGTAATGTTAAAAGCCATAGAAAGAATTTAATTTTCCCCCAAGTGTAGCGGAAAAGTAAAGATCAAAATCTCATTACACTCAAATTAAATAATAAATTTTGTAACTGCAAGGATTGTAAGTGTTTAAAACGCAGTACACATAACAATACGCATTCAAAATTATGCTATGAAGCAAGAAAACATTACTTATTTATATTGTTTTCAAAACATCTCGTCATTTAGAAATAGCAGCCTATCCCATCCCAGTTACCACAAAAAGAAAAGTAAAAATTATCCGCGAAATAGACACAAATATATTTTTCTCCGCATCTCTCCATGCAAAAAACCAGTAGCTAACCCCCTATATAACGATGTCGTAATAAAACACATTAGGCTTATTACATCTACGGATGATTACGTTAGAATTCATTATTCGAAAATGGTAAAAAAAAAAAGAGCACCAGATGATGCATTTTTTCCTTCCCAAATAGGGAGGGTAACCAAAGTGATGAGAACGATATATAGTACGCAAAAAAAAAGAACCGGAAGGTAAAAATTATATTAGGCAAAAAGGGATGACATTACCCAAGAAAAAGGAGGGAATACGGTGGGGGTGGAATCGGTAATGACGCTCATGCCACGTAATAAGTTTTTTTTTTTCATTTCTGTGGGATATGGGAGTTACCAGGCATCTTCTCTTGGATGGTGTAAGGCGCCAGACACATTTGAGTATAGGATAGGGGAAAAAAATATTATTCCATTTCATCGGGCTCTTAAAATTCAATCACTGTAATTTATGCGGGTTTTGTCTCACATTTCTACGTCAAAAAGAGAAGATGGAATTGAAATCCATGATTTTTTTTTTCTTTTCTTCCTCAATTGTTATTCCAGACAGCCTTGAAGTAGAGTAACCATATTATTGAGTATGCTTATTTTTTTACAAGAAAGTATTGCAAAAAAGACATCGATGACAATTCTGTATGTGGCGAAACCTGCATCCAATCTGATTACTGATATTTAACACAAAGCAATCAAGATACTAGCTTCCATAAAAGGCCGTGAGAACCATTCATCCTAATTTTTGTATAACTAGGTCCAGTTTCGCTTCGCATTTTTACGAGATCAATATAAATAATTCCCAAAGCTTGAGTATCGATGACTTAATAATAGAATCAAAACCCTCTCGGACAAAAACCTGATCTTATTCGGTATATAGAACCAGTAATAAACAAACTCAACGCTCTAGCTTATTTCACTCTATTCAAAGCCTTTCTCCGTATAAGAAACTCGAGGAGAATATAAAAAGCTCGTAGCTGTCTTTATGTACCCCTACATAAGTTGACGAAAAGACAAAGCGGCCACATTCCTTTTTAGTATATAAGGACTGGTGAAGGAATAAGAAGAAAAAAATAAATGCATGCGCGAATACATAAAAGAGGAATCTTTCTTATCCACGGTCTTTCCTATCGGCGTCTTATTCTGGAACCACGCGAGAGTGGTACAATGGGATAGTTTCGCGACAAATATATATTCGTCCGGGTACTGGTACGCGAGATGTAGGCGAGACTAGTCCAAAGAAAAGACGAAGACGGCGATGAGAACTCTCCCACGGCCAGTAAAAGAGACACAGCTCGCTGATTTCTTACAATCGACGATTGTACGGAATCAGAACTCCGAGACCGGCGTGTGGCACAGTCCCGTCGACCAGAATCGGGGAAAACCTCGGATAAAAAGGGAAGCGGAGATAGAAAGGGAACATAGCTGCCATAGGGAAGATACTACTAAGGGTGCGCTTCTGGTTTTTCCCTTTTCCGCCGCCGTCATCCTCCGGAGTTTGTCTCCCGCGGGTCCGCATCCGGATGCGAGGCCCGACGCAAAAAAACCAAGCTTTACCCTCAAAATATACAACCTTTCCTTTACCCAGAGAAGACTTTCTTTCCCTTATAGTTGCTTGGGGAAAAAAGGAGCAAAAGGGCTTATTGGGAACCGGCTATTTTTGGTTAAAAGACAGTGGGTACCATTGATGTCAGTTCAAAAGGAAATTGCAAAACAAAACTATATATACGCGTCCAAGGACTGCAGATTTATAATTGCAAATGGTGAAAGCGTGTCCCATAGTCTCTACCAAGGGCATTAGGTTGGGTAAAAGATACTAGCATGCAAGGCCCTAGGATTTTGCAACGGTTTCCCAAACTCGCTTGGCAAAGTTACCGTACGGTTTGTTAATTTTTTTAAAAGATCCATCTAGAGCGTGCGTGCATTTTTCATTTCATGAATCTGTCTTCCTTACACCATTAATTGTAAAACAAATTGTAACGAACCAGCCCAGAGAGTTAAGCCGCGCTTAAAAATGTCACTAAAAGACATTAATTAATTTCCAAGTCCTCAATGTTTCTTTTGGCTTCCTTAAGTTCCGTTCCGTGGTTTGAAAGCAAAACAAAGTCCCACGCAATCTCTCAAGAACAAACAAAACATTTTAAAGGGGTGGTAATGCGTATACTACGATGGTTAGAATTACGTACGCAGACGTCAAGAAGCGCAAAAACCCAAATAATAAAGAAGGGCTGTTAAAAAGGCGATAGTGTTTGAACCTCTGTTTGAACGCTCTCGTAACCCCGACCAATGGGGCCCTTTGTAATCAAGGCAGATTCTCTCTCGTATACGCTCTCACACCTTTCTCGAGTAGAGAGAAGGAGCGATAGAGTAAAAAAGTGCAGAGTTAATCCTGGAAAAGCTAAATGGGCGACCGCCCCCCACTTTTTCGAGTTTCGCGCCCACTAATCCTGGTAGGACACGCCGAGTGGTTTCCTCGTTGACGTTTCGATAACCCGACGAGGCTTCTTCTTCCCTTCGAATCTTGATTTCGATCCGCCATTTTGCGCCCGCCGTTCCGCCAAGCACATGCTCGAGAGCGCGCGAAATCGGTGCTCTACTCTTCCCGCGCGCGAGAGTTAGGAAAACCCTCGTGATCTTTTTTTTTTCTTATTCCTTTCGTACGAGAAGCGAATTTTATACCGTCGTTGACTACTAGAGTTAGGCCTAACCATAGAGTCAACCGAATAGAAAGATGTGACGTTGATAAAACTGGTCGATCGACCATGCACCACCCCGTTTTTACGGAGTGGGAAGTTTGACCCCCGGATTAAGTAACCCTGAAACAGTGTGATACAGAAGACCTAGTGTCGAAAATAACGACTATAGAGTTAACGTAGCGTGTAATTTGTGCCAAACTTATTTTTTTTTTTCATTGGCTTCCCATAGATGACTTTTTGGGGCTTATCGAATTGAAGGATTAACTATGAGAAAGCCTGGATTAGTTTAGAAGATTCCCATGAAATCAAAATGACCAGTTGGTCAAAATAAAAATCCCTCAGTTGGAAGAAACGCTGAATTCATGTTCCTATTTGAAATTCTAGAATAGATGATTTTGGGCATCTTTTTTAATTTAAACAAATTAATTACCATGCCTGAAGGAAAACTAAATTCACGTGTCTTTAATCACAGTGTTGTCTTCTTTTCATTCTCCGATCCATTTACGATTATATTTTATTAAATGTCGTATTGTTTCAAAGCAGCGGCAATCTTTATTTAACTCAATGGGGGGAAGTGTTAATGTCCTTATTCAACAAAGCTAATTCGTTCTTTCTTTTCCGAGATTCAAAGGGATTCCTCGAGAGAAACACCCGCTGGGTCTTTTTTTTCACTCGAGGCCTCTAATATTAAAATTCATTGTTCTACCCAGTTAAGCTATTCCATTCTTAAAATGAGAGGTTGTTGCGTTGCGTAAGTCTGAAAGTTCATTCAGGTTGTAGTGACACGTCCGTAGAGGTAAATGTATTTTAAAGTTCAAAGGGCAATATTTCCTGCAGGGATTAATATTCCTGTATATTTTTTATGAATTAATAGGTGTTAATTCTTCCCTATTTATTAATTAAAAGCTTTGTTTATAAGCAATTAATTAAGGACTTAAAGTTTGCAAATAATATACAGATAAACAATTTAATAATATAGAAATCGAGTATAGATTAACCCTTTCTAAGTCAATTTCAATTAATTCTAAACAGAAGCAACCACCAGCAGCAGCTCACTAAGGGATTAAAACCCAATTAAAGGCTTTAATTATAGTGTTTGGCCCCTGTCTCAAAGTAAATACCCAAATCAAAGTAACCGAAAAAGAAAATTGTTTGTCAGTGCTAAAACACATCTCGGAATTAACAATAGAGCGTTCACTAGTGAGGTTTATGTAGTCCCACGTGACGTACAACCCTCTAATCCTTCCAATTACGAGAGGGAGCGAGGAGGGAGGGAGCGAGGGAGATACACAATCCTTGGTAGGTTTGCGAGAATTTGCAGGTCCTGTTCGTCCCATCACTCTCTAAACGGCTCGAAGCGGGATAAGCAATCGCTCTTGTCCCTCGATACGAAAACGTATATATATACCGCGTCAACTACCAAACGAGTACCATAATAGTACAACCAGAAGTTCATTAAATAAAGTAATATAAACGCCAACCAACGCTTGAAAGAATATACAGTACTTAAGAGATTTTCAATGTAGAATCAAACTAAGTGAGTATTATTTGAAAGGTTTTTACTTTCATCATATGGACTTTAGCGAGTTAGGAAAAGCTCTCTTTACCAAATTTCGCTGTTATTAAGGGCTCTGGATGATGCCCCTTTTCGGAGGCCAGGCTAGTCTCGCGGGGCCATCGCTGGCTTGACACAGATAACCGTGATTGCGATAATCAAAGGCCGAAGAGCGGCTTCAGAAAAGCCCCTTTTGTGATTTAAAACCCCTACCCATTCTGATGGTGGTGGTGGTGTTGGTACTCCCTTTTCCCACATTCACTCCACCTACTTCTCTATAAAACCTCTCCTCCTTCCTTCCTTCCTTGCTCTATCCGCGCGCGCTCTAGTTTTCTCTACATCCTATTCTCATCTCCATTCCTTATACTCCGTCTCTCTCCTCTTCCGCGCATGCTCAGTTTGTCTCGCGCGCTCTCTTATATTATCCCCTCGGCAGAAAGCACGTGCCTTTCTCTAAGGTTTCGATCGACAACTAGCAGCCCGAGCTTTGCTAGCTTCTTATCTCTCTGAACCACTCAGCTCCTGGAGTGAACCCCGGACACCCCTTTGCCAGTTCTACGCTTTCAGGGGCTTATTGATAGTTAAAACTACCACCGGGAAAATGGATTTTTTTTTCTTCAGCAGAAATATATATTTTTTCTTCATTTTTTAACTTTTAGCAATAAATGTCTTTTCGTTATTTTACACACGAGGAAAATTACTTTTTAGTTCAATATTTACATATTAGAAACATTATAGCATCATTTTAAATTAAATGGGTTAGAAATCAATTGAGATTTTTCTAGAGAAAGCTAAGTCTTTATTTCTCTTAAGGTTAGCGTTAAAGATTTTAACTTAACCCTTTTTCGTTTATGCAGAAATGGAATTATTAATATGCTAATAAAAAAAAACCTTGTAAAAGTTAGACAGCACGTCAAGTCAATTATTATGTTTCAGTATGCTTGGCCACGTTCCGCGATAAAAACCCGGTAATGAAGCGCAATATAACCCTTTTTTCTTTTGCCAATTTCCATATATATATTTTTTAATTAGTTAGGAGAGTCTCGGAAATGGAAATATATATATTCATTAAACACGAAAACAATCAAAACTCTTCAAGCGCGATATAACTATTTTCATAAGTTGATAAGATATGTTTCAAACTTAAGTTTGTCACTGGTTACTTAGAGCTTGTCATGAAGTTATAGTGAGGTTGGTTATGACCAACCTCACTATAACTATGGATTAGAGGTAAAGCGACACCTGGTGAGGCGATGTCAAAGGCTTAGTAATGCAGACTAGATAGGAAGATGGAAGTCCTGCAAAATTAACCGAGTGTAGCCTTCAATTCTCGAACTAGCTCGAGCTGCAAGTCTCTAGCATTACGAAGTATAGTTAGTGTCATTCTTATGGAACATATCTTATAAACTTATGGTATTTTGACGTTGTACAAAAAAAATAAGGTATGAAATTTTTGGCAAGGCCGTATAGTTTTCTTCTTAAGGTTAGTTCACGCGTTTGTGTTGATTTGCTTGGGAGGGTTTTAAGGTTTTCCCCTTTTAATTGCCCAGCAACATTGTGGTAAACGTTGCGAGCTATTTTTTCTTTCTTTAGGCTGATTCATTTTCATTTCTCACGGAACGGAATGATGCTATTAGACGGTGATTTACCAAGCGCGTAATAATATATATTCAATTTCTAGTTTTGCTATGATTATATTGCGATTTACAGTCCGTGTTACTCATAAATGACCTTGCGTTGTGTGGTTCTCATAGGCAGACATTTTAAACATAGAATAAAAAACCACTAAATCCGCCCAAGTCTACGCGGCATAACAGACTCAACAACATCTTACTCTCTTGTCATATTGCTAAGTCTTAAATTTTTAGGTGTTAACAACACATGCACCAACTGTAAATTTTATTCGGAAATATTTCTAGATTATAAAGGGTGTTTTTGATAAATCTGCCTTAAATTAAAGGGCATTTTCTTTGCGTCAAACAGAGTTGGAAAATGTCAAAGAACATGCATGGGGTCTACAACATTTAGTTACTTATAGATATGTGCTTCCAAACATTGATCGTCCCCTAAAACACAGGGTCACAGACTAAGAATAAGACATCAGTATTCAATCCAAAATTAAGAACGTTTCTGAATCTTTATCTAGAAGACGTGTACTATTAAATTGATAGGAGTGTGCATATGCTGGTAAATTAAAGCTAATTAGTCCACGTGTCATGCATAATTATTTCCATGTCTTAGGGGTCAATCAATGTTGGGGGCCATATCTATCTCCATAACTAAATATTATAGACCCCCAATAAGTTCTTTGATGCACTTTCCACTCAGTTTGACCCTAGAACACACGCCTTTAATTGATTACAGACTTATCATAAACACATTCGTGTTCAAAACGTGTTTAACAATAGTTATATTTCAAACTCTTACATAACTGAAAATAAAAACATCATAGCAAAAAGACCGACCGACTAACTGAGTACATAGGCGTCCAATTCATTTAAAGTTCACGTACTAATTCCTGTGACAGAACGTATTCCCTATTTTGACAGCAACAACTTAACCTCGTCAACCCCGAACGACGTGCCAGGTTAAAACGCTAACGACCATTAAAGGGCGTAGAACGCGTTACAACAATCCTACACCCATCCATCTATTCATTCAGCAAAAACCGAAAACACCCTACTGACCGTGAATCCGACAAAACACAGAAACAATCGTACATTCGAAACGCGGGCGATGTTGGGTTTCAATTTCATTATAATTGTATGTCCCTTATGTAACAAAAAATGGACAAAAAAATAAAATAATTCTACGGGTCCTAAAAGCACGAGTAAAACCCCCAAAAAGTAATAGTTTTAATGCATTGTCTTCGAGGGTATTTCATTGGGGAATCAACTTGATTGAATGAGTAATATATCCCACCCTTGCAAAAGAGAAACCTAGTGCTGAACTAAAAAAAAGACTACCTTAGGTATAGACTATGTTAGTAATGGAGGAGTAGGGTATATGTCGGGCCACCAAGATTAAAGCGACTCTGGGAGTAATGGTCGGCAAGACCAAATAGAGCTCGCTGGTTAATGTTGCATAGATCCCTCCTCGTAGCCCTTTCGCGACCCATACCGTTCCGCCGCAATTTTCATTATTCTCCTTGGGTCTCCTCCCGCATGTACACTCCCCTGTAAAGCTACCAAACCTAACGTGGTTGTATGCTCTTTACTTCAGCTATAGGGGCGAGGAGTCGACGACCAAGGCTTATATCTCAGCCTTTTTTTGGTTGAAAGAAAGACCCAAAGTGCATCTAGGCATTAATTTTCTATCGGGTGTTGTTAAGTAGACATTCCCCTGGGACTTGAAATAGTCCCGTGCGCCTGTTGTTCATTTTTAAAGACAAAAAAGATGTACCGATGACATTGTTCTTAATGTTAATAAAATGAATACTTTTTTACTTTTTGCGTTTAACAGGAAACGATGCGAGAGACTTAAACGGTGATCACAACGCCCTCCAAGATGAAGAAGTTAAAAGGCAAAGGACGGCGCAGTATAATGGAGATCAGTTATATGCAACGGTAAGATTAATTTAAGACTTCAGTTGTACATTCTTAATCATATCATATATATTAATTCTTGGCCATATCCCGTAATAACACAATGAAAGAAATATTTATACGTATCATCACGAAATAATTCAATTATAATTTCCCCAGTTAAGTTATTTTTTTAGAGTCGCATTGAATAGTTAAATACACGATTAGTTCTACTATAGAACTCAAATCCATTAAATTTTTTCAATTTATATTTACGATATACTAATAATAAAAATTCCTAGCATTATTGCTCCATCGCATTCCAAAAATTATAATTCAAAAATCAATTGTCATAGTCCATCGACTGATAATAACACGTGAATCACCAACCACAACAACAAAAAAATTAAAAAAAAAAAATTGAAATAGTCAAGCACAATATCGCTATATGAAATTTCATCATGGAATTCGGAGTAAAACTTTTAGGTGAATGTCCTGTTTGTCCTCATCCTGCCTATTGCTTCATCGAACTTCGAATAAACTTGCCAAAAAAATGAGACAATAGATATACGTCTACTTCATTTCCCATCGCGTGACAATGTAGCCTAAGTCAAAATTAACTCCCAAACATACCAATTCCCCCCTGAAAATTTGTGGGTAAAAACGTGAAAAGATTACCTATTCGCGAATTATACATTTCATTTCATTTCATTTAAATTACGGTTATAGAAGGGAATTTTAAATTTTATAACCGTGATTCATTTCTATTTTGAATATTGGGCTTTGCATATCGTCAAAATAAGTAATTGGATAAGTTACGTGCGAGTGAGTTAAAACCGCAGTTTAGTTAGTATTCATGCGATTATTAAAGTCAATTTTTATTTTTTTTTTAAATAAATAAAAATTGTATCTCTTTCCTGAGACATACTTCAAAATTAACTATGGGAATTTTGTGCCCGACTTTTTTTTAAAAGTAACTGCCGGAAGTTATGGATATTTACGTTTCAAAAACGAATTTCCGTAAAAATTTAACAATTTTCGGTTGTTTTTTCGTTCTTTCTTTCCATTTTAGCAAATGTGGGCTAAATGGCCGAAACAAGATGACCTCAAATCGTCCGGTATGGTTGTTGACCTACCGGGTGCAACAGCGGCGGTCCCTAATGGGTCACCTTACGCTTCGGCAGCGGCAGCTGCTGTGGCTTTACAACAATTCACGAATCCTGAACAAGCTTTCGCGCCCGTGGTCACTTCCTCAAACGAACACGGCAAATCGGACATCGTTTCCTACGACGGTATGACCACGATGACCTCGCAAGTTCAATCAACGGCAGTTTACTCACCTCCATTAGGTAAATATCCACCCATTAAACATATCTTAGTGTTTAAGAGAGTATTTATTAAGGATTTGGCAAAAATCTAGTGTATGGTATGCCATACAAAATCACGACATAGAAATACAACTTCCGTCATCAAAATTTCACGCGACTTTTCGTCTCCTGGCCTTTTATAATGAGCACCCATATTTAGCTAATCATATCCCCAATCTCGTTCCAACGTTATGATCTTTTTTTTCCTAAAACATACACGCATATACAGTGCACGGCAAAAGATTAATAGAAAAGTGCCTTTAAAAGAGAAGGAGAAACAAGCAGTGAGCCCATCTCAAATTCTGAGATGCAGCTTAACAGATAAAATCCCAAGGAAATTCTCCTACTACATAAGACAAGACTATGAGAAAAATCTTTTGCCGAAAGTATTTCGGTGCACCAAGAAGTTAACCGGCGAGAGAATGTTTCTTGATTTCTGTTTTCCCAAGGAGTAGAACACTTGCCATAATATAAAACCCCTACTAAGGATAGTAGTAAATTTGGAAAGAAATGTCCGACCACATGGATGATCCCTGTAAATTTTATCAGATCCTTAAGACTTGCTAAAAGAGCCCGGATCTTACTTAAAAAGCACCAATGAGAAAACGTAATTTTTTTTTCTCTCTCTACCGTGATACCCAACCATCTTCCAACTCGGAAAAATTCATTTTAGATGCTGAAATTCCGAAGCTTATCTTTAAAAACCTTCCGAATGTTTAATTATAGTTTTAGGAAAGCCAGTGAGAGAAAAAATACTCCATCAGAAATGTACTAGAATTCTTCTAACTTCCAGCGGAAAACTTAAAGGCGCTTATCTGATTTAACAGAAAGCTTAACCCGCATGGGTCTCTGAAGTTCAGATAGGGACGGTACGGTGTAGATAGCTTTTTTTTTCTACTTCAACATCGGGAAGTTTTCTTCCAGTATTCCGCTGAGCACTAAGAGATAAGAAGACGTATTTCCCCGGTCTAAAACCTGATATCTTTTACACTAAATAAAAACCCCAGAAAAAATCGAACCGCAAACTAGGGTTTTCTTCGTTATCTACATTTTCTTGCCTTCAACAAACGTAATGTTGTGTTTTTTCCCCTTACATATTGGTAATGTTAACCTTAAACATAGTATACAAGGTTTGGGGTGGGTTTTTCTAACCCAAATTTAAAATAAATTTCGAAATGGAAAGTGTAATGTTTTTGACCAGTTAAAAATCGTTCTAGTTGCTTACTCATTCAGAGCACATATTTTTTTATTTCTCCCTAATTTTCCGTGAAATACCCGCTTTCAAAAGTGACTTTTTAGTATAATTTAACATTTTTTACCCATTAGCGATTATATTCGCTAAAATATATACATTTTTTGTGTTTGTTTGGGGAGAAAGGTTCCTAATTGCACGCGTTAAATTGTACCACACTTATTTAAATTTTTTTGAAACAATGGCACTTAAGATATGCCTGTTCCGTGGGACATTGTTTTCGTTTGATTATGGTCTGAAATGATCAATCCAAATAACCCGAGATAACACGTGGATTGTTTAGAAATACTACTTATGTTAAGTAAAATTGGGTTTTAAAGTGACACTAATACTCGTACTGTCAATAAGAACCTACTTGCGAGAACATTCTCGACTTTAATTATGTACTACCATAAGTTTATAAGATATGTTCCATAAGCATGACTAACTTATGGAACATATCTTATGAACTTATTGTATGGGCACATAATTGAAGTTGATTAATTTTCGTTGTTTGTTTTAAGTGGGTTCTTGTTAATAAGCATCTAAACTGACTTAAATAATTGCCAATAATTGCTAATGATAATAATTATAATTTTAACATTGTTTATGAGCGATTTGGCTTAAAAAATTAAAACTGAATCCAAACTAAATGATAATTATAGCCCAAGCTGACGCCCGCCAATCTCACGGCGAAGTGACCGAAGGAATGTTTATGTTTTCGACAGGTAGCGGATCATTAACCCCGTTGACCCCAATCAGCGTACAAGAAATCAGGCCGAGTCCTCTTATGAGTAATTCGGTCGGTCACAACACTATTTTATTAGACAGTAGTTCAGCGACGCATCCCTACCAGACAGGTAAAAAAGCATCCAAAGCTACATTCCTGAGCTGGTGGTGGTGCCTTTTTAAAAGAGTTCAAAAGGTCACGTCATAGGCGGCCGCTAAACACTAACGCTAAATATTGGTTAAAACTGTACTAACGTGGTGGCAGGTTTTACGTTAGGCTTAAATCATGGTATATTCTATCTGGTGTTTTTACTTGTATATACATACATATCGTCGGGTGACGGTGGATAGTGACCTTAAACCTGACCCCGAACAACATGTGATAAAATTAACAATCATAATCCTCTAGCATGTGATATAAGCGTTGAACACTAATAACCAAAACAACCTAAGACCATTCATTACATGGCATGTGCACGCTTATTGCACACGTTCAGAGTTAAGCATGGTATTTTTTAAATTTTAACATTATTTTAATTGTGTTCAATCGAGTCGCAATCCATTTCTCACTAATTACTTAAATGAGATATAGTAGTCCTTGAAGAACTTGGTTGGTTCAAATACCAACAATTGAAGGTGTGAAATTAAATACTGGACAAATTCTTAGCTCGATTGAACAGTTAAATGTATTTTGTCGGAATGTTTTTGTTTCTTAAGTTGAACATGTCCATAATATCCCCCGCATGCTTAATTCCAGTAGGCGGTAGCGAAGTCAGTAGTATCCCATCCCCAGCCAAAGCCGAGTGTTCCACGTCGTCCTCTTCCCTGACCATCCTCCAACCCGTCCAAAGTGCCGGTTACAACAGCAACAACTCTTACGGTTCCTTCGGACAGTACTCAGGCAAGTTATACTACCATAGATAACCTTTAACCCATATACCGTCACCCGGACGGAAGTTCCATTTCATTTCTTCTCTCTCTTCACCCTTCTCTAAGATCTTTCTGGGCTCTCAAAACTTGAATCCGTAATTCATCGCCTCAATTCTGAGATTCGTCTTAATAATTTCAAATGACTAACTTTGTTACTTTGTTCTGGTTTTTTTCATAACAGTGACAGGAACAACTGTAGGGGGAACGGTACCCGGTGTACCAGCAGCGGAGTACGCATATACGTCACCATACCCTCATCAATATCCAACAGCGGCAGCTTACAGTCCTTATGGATACGGTTCAGGAGGTATAATCAGTAAGTTTATTTAAAGTGATTCTGCACCAACATGTTGTAGAGCTAGCACGGAAAGATTAGAGTACTTTCATAGGAGACTTGTCCCCTTACAGTTCAATTTGAAATTAAATATTGCTCTAGAATAATTATAAATAATCACAGCATGTCCATTAAAATAAACTTTATATCAATCAAGTCTTTAAGATGTGTTGAATGCATGTCTCAAACGAATTTAAGTTATAACAGTTTCGAAACACCTAAAGTACTCTAACTTCCAAACCCGCCATTCAATTTATAAAATTAATACACCTAAATTGCTGCACTTGTTATAATTAATTAAAATGAGTCTAATTCGATTAAACCCTAAGTAATTATTAAACAAATGATATCCAAGCATGTTGATGTTGAGATTGCACCAATTCAATTTTAATTTGCGCTTCGATGTTCATGGTTTTTCTCTTCCCCAATTTTTTTTTGTCGCACCGTTTTTTCTAAAAGGAAATAACCACGATCCGTACTCAAGCGGAACACTTGTGTTTCCAGACCCGTCCTACTATTACGCTCACGGAGGTAGACCAGCTACGACCAACGCTGGTCTAGGCGCCCCACCACCTTTAAGTCCTAACGCCTTTAAAGGCGATCGCGCTTGCTAACCCTTGACCCTTTGCCGGACAATTTAGGCGATTCAAAACTATATCGCGCCGCTACCCACGAATTCATTGTAAAAAAAGTCGTATCTAAAACAAGATAAAAACTGAATCAAGTAGCGTGGTCTAACTTTGTAAAAGCGCGTAGGACATTACCGCAAAAAGGTCTTTCGATTAAAAGCTAGGACTTGAAACGTCAATTATACTTAAAAAAAAACGAACTACGGACAATATACCGCCGAAAATACGAAGACATACGATAAAAAGTATGTTCAACTTTAAAACCAAAACGAGCTTTTCTTTTTCTCAACGATATTTTTTCGAACATAAGTGGCCTAATTAGCGTAATTTCGAAAAAAAACAATTAAACAAACACAAACTGAACAAAAAGAAAATTTATAGAGTAAAAGATAATGGCAAAACAAAATTAATTGATCAATATTAATTAGTTTACTACCTCTATGCATTTACAACGTCATCGTCATCAGAATTTTAAATAATGACACTTTTTGGGGGGAGATATAAGTGAATTAATATATCTAAATTAAATGAAAAACAACAAAAAGAGGTTTGTATTATAGTGTGAAAAAAAATATCCTCTCGAAAATTAATTACTAGAAATATTTTACAAACGTAAAATTTTCGGTTTGTATATTCGAATTATTTTAATTTCGTTACGCTATTAAGATAAGCGATTTTAATTCAGAACTACGCTACGAGGCTAATCTAAATTTACCTCTAGTCCCTTAGAAGAAAACAAGTAGAAGACTTTTTAAAGAAAAACGCAAAAATATTTAAATAAAATCACCCTCCCAAAAATTTTAAGTTTTCAAAATAAAAAATAAAAATGAAAACATTAAAAAAAAAAATAAATAAAACCAAAGATTTTTTTGTATTATATTTCTCCGACCCTCTATCTTCCCTCCCCCCCTTTATCAAAATTATTCATTTTGAGCAGCGCAAACTTTTATTATTTCGTTAGTATTTTAAACATTAGTTTCATAGCACCCAGCATTAATATTACACCTTAGTTTAAAACTTTTGGTTTATTTTTTATTTTTTTTATTCATAAGATTAAGAAGTGATATATTAATTAGTGTTTTAATTAAGGGTAAATTTCGAGCTTACACCATACACTATGAAACTTAGGCCCGCTAACAAAATGGAGCACTGGTCAGTTTTTGATAGAAAAAAAAATAATAAATAAATAAACCAATTGTTTTAAACAAAGACAAAACTCGCAAAAGAATAAAAAACAAAAATAATTAAAATGCGTTTTGTGTGGTAGTCAATTACTTAAAAATAGTCATAATTATTTTATAGTATAAATTTTAATTTCGTTTGCGGATTTATTAAATGCACCCCTTTTTTTAAAATAAAAAGGAAGGTTCGGGTCGGATATTGTTTTAAAGGAGAAAATTTGAAAAAAAAAAAAAATATTCCCTTATTATTTATTAACTAAAATCTTTTCCCCGACTGCAATCTTAAATGTATTAAAAAAATATTAAAAACCAAAATCATTTTTAGCATTAATAAAAAAAATTGTATAAAGAAAAAAAAAACAAATAAATTCTGATTTCCTTATTTTTAACTTTGGTAATTATATTATTATTTTTAATGTAAAATAATTAAAAGGAAAAAAGATGGGTTAATTTAAAAATTAATTAATAAAATCATGTAGGGATTTCAACCGAGGTTAATCAACGCGACTTAAAAAAAAACACCACCGAATTATAGGCGAACATTAACTCAAAAGGTGGAAAAATTAAAATAAAAAGGTATTTGGACGATTTCATAATTATTCCACATAAATAAAAAAAAAATTAAGCTAAGGCTGTGATGATTCAAAAATAACAATAAATACATGTAATATTGAAAAAATAAAATCGCGTATGTTTTCTTTTGGCCTAAAGTTTGAAAGATAATTTTTCTCGTAAATTAATTAAAAATCACGCAATTTTTTTTTTCTTTCCCAGTTGACACTTAAAACCTTTCATCAATTATTATTTTGTTTTTGAAATCTCTTATAGCGCCCGATTATATTTGGTCTATTATTTTGGTGCATTGTGTTTGTATTTACTACTAAAAGGAAAAACCAATTAATCCTTTTAATAAAAGGATTAAAACGCACATAGTAGTATAAGGCGTTAATTCACCCCCTCATTCGCGAATTTGTATAAAGAAAAATTAAAATGTTTATCCTTTAAATAGGATGGGAAAAAATGCAAAATAAAAAGGTAATGTCTCAAAGAAAAATTAATTATTAAACAAACGAACAAGTATAAAATTTAATGCAGGGGGGGGGGGAATTTTGAGATAAGAAACAAATACCTTCATTGTGGAATAAATGATAAAACATTTTAACAATAAAACGATGCTACCAATCCAGGAAAGTAAATAATTGAAAAAAAAAAAGATTTGTTAGATGCTCAAAAATGTTGAAATAAAAAGTTACATAGATCCAAATTTGAATATTTTCTTTATCAGCGCAATTGACTACACGCGGTTAAATTACAGTCCATCTAGGTCCTATTTAGTCTCTACTAAGCCTTTGACAGCGCCTCACCAGGCTATGACCTACGTCACTTCATGGCAAGTTCTCAGTAACCAGTGAAAACTTATGGAACATATCTTATGAACTTTAAAAGGTTGGGAAAAATGACTTTTGATCTTAGGGAGAATCAGTGACATCCCTGCTAAGGTATTAAACTGACAGAAGGCATTTAAAAAAAGAGGATTTTATATCGATAATTAGTCTAATACGCCAAGAAGAACTGTTTCAAAGGACTTATTTAGTTAAATTCTCCTTGTTGGGAAAAAGTAGGTCTTGAATGGGAGCGGTATATAGTTGGAAGCAGGAAGTTAGTCCTCTATCAGTTGCAATGGCATAATACGCTCGAGCAGTAAAGTGGTGACATTGATCTATGATAGGATGAAGGGAAGAGGATGTTTGGGGGGTGAAACCCCCGGGTGGTCAACGCTCTCCATTGATGGAGATGACTACTTTTCTAAAACACCCCTGCGGGGCAAGCTTTCCCGTTCATCCTTCCCCTTCAATCAATGCCCCCAATATTCCCTCTTTATTGACTGTGATCGTTGCGGGTACATCAGGAGCGGGGGAGAACTATAATCCAAACCCCAAACGAGGGGATAATCCCCTACTCGAACCCTGCATCCAACGCGCGTTATGATAAGCTCAAACTTTGCCCTTTTCGACACTAAGTACCGCAATCTGGGAAAAGGGGGACTTGTACTTACTGATAGTTCATTGAAAAACGTTCAGACTGGTTCTATTCCCTCCCCCATATTTCCATTGTATTTTTAACGTTGCCGTCCTCAGAAATGTTCAAACTATTACACTGTCTATGTGAGTTCAATTGAACCTAACTTTCGTACGATGACATTTCCAAATTGTAAAAATTTTTAAGGGTTAAATTTAACCAAGATCTAAAAGTACGTTCTAGTTTAAAGATTTTTCTTATATTTCAACTTAATCGTGTGTCCACAACACCCATAGATAAGAGTGGTAGCTAGTCCCAGTGTCACAGCTAAACGACAGAGCTCTATACTAACTATTACAACTAACCACAGCAAGTTTTAATGGAAAGGAGAAACTGGGTAACAAGTAGGGAGAGAACTTGCAAACTCTACTTGTTCCCAGGTTTTTTCACCTTGTGACATAATACTGATCTTGTTGCGACTCGAAAGTTATAACCACAACCCAAGAAAGAATTGGGTCGTACTTTGTAGGATGTCATCTAAAGTTTTCCCAAGTTGAATCCTAATTCCCTAAAATGTGTAAGCTGATGACCTTTCTCAGGGCAATTATTAGTTCTTGATTAAACCTCAAATGGAATTCCAAGATGTGGTTAGTAGAAAAGGACTTAAAGAGAACCTATCTAAACATTAGACAGAATGTGTGTACGGACTCATCATATTAAAGATTGAAATTCGAATAAAGCCTAAAAAACTCGAAATGTTCGGTATATGGAAAGAGAACCATGAGATTTATTGGTTTCCCTAATGTTGTCCTCATAGCAGCAGCAGAAGATGAACAAACAAGGGAAACTCGATGGGAAGTCATAAACATCAATGGAAAAGATTTCTTTCCCAAAATTCTTCCATCACGGTGGGCCATTTTACGCATCACAGAATCGGGAATACAACCTGAGATTTTTCTGAAACCTTACTACATTCCCAAAAATCCAAGAAAACTATAATATCTACTCGAAGTTGGTTTTGGGGATAAGAGAAAGTTGTTTTTTATAAAAGAAGAAACTGCAGAGTTCGAAAAAGACATAAAACTCTAATCCTATCGATGAAGATAGTTACAGCCTAAACCATTTCTGAAATCGGAAATAAGGTGAATCCATATTATGAATATAATAAATCTGATTAATTCAATTTAAGGGTATAGGTAATATCAAAGGGTTATAAAAACATAAATAATAAATCAATTATCGTAAAGGTTATTCCATACGCGTCAAAGAAACAATTACTGTTTGAAAAACATTAAGAAAACAAGTGCTAGCAAGATAATTTGTTTTTGCAATAATAAAAAAAATGGTGAGTCATATTCATTCATTTTATAACGGCATCCATACGCCACCCCTCCCCCCTGGTTACAAATATCAAGACTTAAACAAGCTGGTCACTAAATGCCATGACCATAAGTTACCTCACAGTCCGTCAAACGAAGTTAAAGGCTACTGAGTTATTGGCTATTTGAAAAAGCATGAAGGTTCATAGAACTTTTGGATAACCAATTTCCCTGAGTTTTCCATGTTTTTTCCCATATATTTCCCTGAGTTTCCCCATGTTTTTGCCCATATATTTACCTGAGTTTCCCCATGTTTTTGCCCATATATTTCCCTGAGTTTCCCCATGTTTTTTCCCATATATTTCCCTGAGTTTTCCCGTATATTTCCCTGAATTTCCCCATATATGGATTAATAATAACGTGAGTGTTTTTATATAGTTGAAGCAACCCAAACTTACTCAAACCTCACACAAGTTTCCCTGATTTCCCTGAATTTTACTAAAAATTCTGAACTTCCCCGAGTTTTCCCCGAGGTTTTTCGTCAATTATTTATTTCCCTAAGTTTTCCAGGTTCGTATGAACCCTGAAAAGGTATTATAACACTCTTATAAAAATTTCTCATTTTAAGAAATCTTAGAAACGATAAACTCAACATTAAATTAAAATTAAACCAATATTATCAATAACACTCCAGATATTTCCTAGCAGTATACACGACTACATACACTTAAAAAATTCACTACTAGAAGCATGGAATGATTAGGCCTATAGTATCTAAAACTGAACTGGAGACGCGACTAAAAACGTATTCATACAAGATCCACCCCCGACAAAGTTTTTTTGGCGACTTTTTTTTCTTTCACATCTCAAAATCCATTGTAATCTAGCCTAAGTCAGGTAGGTATATACGAAGTTGGCAATCTTCTTCGTGTAGCCCGGTAGCCAAAAACTTTTTAGGACCCCCCCTTCTTTAACTTCATACAACCCAAACCCCCCTACCAAAATCAGTCAACCAGAAATTAATAAGAGTGGCTATAGTGTGGGGGTGGATAGAAGGGGGGGAACTACGTTGTAGTTAGTTTTCAGCAGGAAGTTGGAGAAGCAGCTTTTTTTTTGCTTGAAGAACGGACGGATATCACATCCTTCCAACCCCCCCCCCCCATCCAATCCAAACTCCCACTCAATGACAACGGAGGATACAGGAGATATTCGGCTTATTATAAGAGATTTTTGCATTTTTTCTTCATTCTTTGGACTGACGAGAGAAAAAAAAGTGATTGCATTTTCCTGAAAAACTTGGTCCGAGCTTTCTTTCCCACCCTCTCCGACAAATTTACCATTTTTTTTTTTATCTTCCAGATAAAAGTGTAAACTGCTGTTAAAGTCGAAATATTATTCGTTCAAAAGTTTTCTTTTTTTATGCATAATAATGAGTAGGAATAGAATTTGCATGTTATCGATTAAGGTTTTTTTTTAAAAGACGGGCGGTTATTTCATTTTTTTTTATGTTAAATATGCAAACTAGATCTCGACAGTTTAAGTGTGGGTTTTAGGAAGTTTTTGAAACTTATACATAAAGATATTATTATTATTATAATAATAGTGCCTGGAAGTTTTAAGAGTATTTGATGATGGTTGTTGCTAATGATTTAGCGTCACCAGTTGACCTTTAACACCGATTAGGTGGGGTAAGATGGCAACTAACTAACCCTCCCGGCACTGTATTCAGTGTTACGAGGTAGGTTCAATTTGGGGGGGGGGGGTTGATAATGAATTAGCGTCACCAGTTGACCTTTAACACCAATAAGGTGGGGTAAGATGGCAACTAACTAACCCCTCCCCCCCACCGGCACTGTATTCAGTGTGACGACTGACGAGGTAGGTTCAATTTGGGGGGGGGGGGGTTGATAATGAATTAGCGTCACCAGTTGACCTTTAACACCAATTAGGAGGGAGTAAGATGGTAACTAACACCCCCCCTCCCGTATTCATAGTGTGTTAGACTTAGAACGGGATAGGTTCAATTGGGGGGGGGGGGGTAGGCATGGTACCGTTGTTGGGCCTTAAGTACTTGTCCCCATTTGAGGATTACCTTGAACATACCTTTGACCTAGGTGACCCACTCCATGTCAATTTACATTAATAGATGTAAGACCGTATCGGCAGCCACTTAAATACATTAACAATGGCTATAAAGTTAATAATTAACAGTGCTTCGAATTAAAATTTAATTCGCTTGAAATACCAATAAACATTGTTGTATGCCCTTGTCCAACTATAGCTATAATCTAATTTCACTATGTCTTAACAGTGTAGGCAAAAAAAAAAAACCGACCAAAACTACTAGCCTTAAAGGCGAAAAAGCTCCAGGCCTACACTAATCAAGATACTATATTTATCTTTAAAATTAATAAATACGATATACGTAATAAATTAATTACTTACCATTAAGTCCTTGTCAATTGCAGCCTTCCTTTGTTCACGTTACTTTCCCGAAAAAAAACCACGCCACGCGTACATTATTGGCAACCTCCTGAACCGAACGAACTCTCATTAGAGAATGAGTCAAGGTGGTTGCGCAGTAGGTCAATTATTTGAAAGATCTACGCAACTCATTTTTCTTATGTGACCAAAGTTCAATGTATAAAACGTTAATATTTTTTTAATTTTCTGCTATTTCTTCTGCTCTTGGATAATAAATTTAATAATTGGAAATTAGGCATGGAGAAAGTAAACTATGACATTGGAGTTGAATTAGACCCTTAGTTTTGTTAAAGATGGAATATAATTTAGCAAAAATAGATCGCATTTTGTGGTTTAAAAGTATTTTAATGCTAAGTAAAATTTACATTTAAAAATTGAAATGGAAATTCTTATATAGGAAAACATGAAACTTTCTAAAAATTGAATTAACAAAAATACAATGGAATTCTTTACACAACTTTGTAGAAAAACACAGTTAAGATTATGATTTAAGTAATAAATGAGTTGGTTATTGTGCAAAGTGAAGAATTATTGTTGTAAGGCACGATTGGCTCTGGCGTTACTGTTGAGCGCTTTCAGTATCTCCTCGACTAGATTCTTGTACAACCAGGCGTCACCCTTCAATCTT
This sequence comes from Phalangium opilio, assembly GCF_054372755.1. NCBI lineage: Eukaryota > Metazoa > Arthropoda > Arachnida > Opiliones > Phalangiidae > Phalangium > Phalangium opilio. The sequence goes on from NW_028324189.1 coordinate 2,756,518, forward strand.
TTCCTACAAACGCAAATCATTTCCTCACCTTGCGTCAAACGACAGATTTCAAGCTCAAATTCCAACATAACTTTGCCAGTGCGATCGTCTTTCAGTTTATTACGTAAAGTGTACCTGCAATCAATAAAATAACAACCATGGGTACAGAGACACACGTACGCGTCTCCAGTTGGTCTATAGGTTCCAGGGTTAGGTTATGAAGTAAGCATTCAGAAGCGGGAAAACCCAAAAATATATGGGTTTCAGTAAGGACAATCATTTTCAAAGCTGCCAAAGTCATCGTTCCGCCACATCTCTCAGGTTGGATCCCGACAACACGCAGCTCTCTCTCTGTCTGTCTCTCGCCTATATCCTAGTTCTAGCTCCCCCGGACCAGATCAGACCCCTGGTCAGTAAGCGGTACCTTTCCCTCAAGACCAACGCTACGAGGGAGAAGAACAGTACCAGGAGATCACCACAATCTATTTTCTAGGTACAACTTAACCGAATAGAATCAGAACGTCACGGAAATACCATAGTACGATTCCATCGTGTTAGAAGCTTAAGGTGTCTTTTTGAGAAAACGCGTCCATGGTTATTCTTCACCGCCCCCGCATCCGTACCCCGTGTATTTCACGATAGATGTTTCCTTTACTAGACTCGTTTCGAAACGACATTTTTCTAACTTTTCTTTTTTATTCTACCGGGGAATTTTTCATCTCTGATTCCAATGGGGATACTATTAAGTATAGTCTGTCCCATATAAGACCTAAAGACCCGTATAGAAAACTCAAAGGAACCTGGACGTACGGCGTCCTAGAACTTTATTGAACTAACGCCATCTTAACAACCAGAAGGGTACCGAGAGAAGTACTTAAGTTTTCATCTGACATATCCGAGTCAAGAGTGGACCCAGAAAGCCACGAAGTAATTACTTCGCTTAATCCATTTCGGAAGTGTATGAAAGTCAAACTAACGCCATCTTAACAACCAGAAGGGTACCACGAGAAGTACTTGAGTTTTCATCTGACATATCCGAGTCAAGAGGGCAACCAGAAAGCCACTAAGTAATTACTTCGCTTAATCCATTTCGGAAGTGTATGAAAGTCAAACGTTTTTGGTATATTTCCCCAAAGGCAAATATTAAAAGTTTTAGAGTGAGCGGAAAGGCGTTGTTCATCCTTTAAAAAACAGAAAGATGAGGGGGATTGAAAAAGGATCCGAAGAGGAGAGCAAAGAGATACGGTTTAACAGTTTTTACAAAGGTGTTCCTTCTTCCGAAGGGAAGAGTTCCAAAATAGCGCGTTTCTCTTCCAATAGAACTGCATGCAGCTGTTAGACCGAATCAGCAGACGACTCTTTTTTTATCCCCCCCTTGTCGGCTACGCTCGCACGCTCATAAAGAAGGGATCCATTTTAAACATGGGCACCCCTACAAGACTCGTACAAACGTCTTGTACATTTAGAAATATTCCCGAATCAAGGAATCCAACTGTATAATCCCGTCTTGAAATTAGAAACTTCGAATATCCCAACGGAAGCTCCGCACAGCTCGAGCAATGCTGCAATTTTTGGTGATCCGCTAAATATTTCATCTCGCATTTACGCTTTCAAAGATCATACATTAAAACATCAAGCCGTATCGAGTATATTAATTTATTTACACTACTATAGGGGATGGTGCATGTCATCGTTATACAAGTTTTAAAAATCATATGGACATAAAGCTGTACAACGAGGAGTTTCCCAACCAAGATTAAGCGCAGGATGCAACGGAAGAAGCTGCTCCGAAATGATAATGGAAACGGAACGGTACAAGGGAGATCGGAAAGAGCTAGACGGATGCTAGAGGTCCCCATCTTCCCTTGGGAGTAGCGAATACACCCAAGTTTTAACATTACCACCAATAGCATCCTTGCATGATAGTTTGTAGGTTCGGCAGTCGGCACTACAATATAGAAGGATAGTGTCTGCAATGTTTGCATGCATGGGGTTGTTTTAACAAATAAAGGAAATTTAAAACTAAAATGAAACAGTTGTTGTATCAATAACACATCAGGAACGTCGGAAGTAGAGTAGAGTAGATGAATGACAAGCGTATTGTTAAACCGTACGGTATGGTAGCAAATTGAATCATATAATCACATTTGCTTAACCCGTAGTAAAATCCTCTTTCCCAGCTGTCTTTTTCCGGCATAAAACCTTTAAAATCATAGCGGGATCGAACTGCTATATATCAATCTATCAAATTCGATTTCCACGCTTGCTACGGCCGTATAAATAGAAGTTCAGCGCGACGGGTCGAACCGGACAACCCCAAACTTTAAAACCCATTTATGTCCAGCGCAAGAACAGAGGCGGCGAGATAAAAGATCTCCGGATGACCGCCCTTTGTCCAAAAAAGGGGGGGGGGGATAGAAAATAGATAGAGTTGGTGGCTATCTTTTACAGTCTATAGCCGAGGGTCTGTCAAAAATGTTTCAACGGGATACGCATGGACAGTCAACAAGCAGCGTGGCTTGAAAGGATTTGAACCCTCGACTAAAATGGACGTTATCTAGCGACCTTCTTGACCCTTGGTTACTTACTATAAAACCCCCCTTTTATTCAAAAGGGTGAGTGGGGGGGGGGGGCAAAAGAGTTATTCACCAAGGCACTGGACCAGTCTCTACTGACCAGCACCGGCAATGGCACGGGGGTGAGGTGTGGAAATAATCTAGGACTTGATCTTCAACAATGGTCAAACAACTCTATTAGACCGCATTTGTTGATGCCAAATTCAAGCCCGTTCACATAAGGAAATTCACAAAATGTACGCCTTTTTTTGCAAAGTTTTTATCGGCACAACAATTTGCAATCAGAATTAATAAATATTGAAGCTCAAATACGTTGTAGTTTTATAGTAATCAGAAATTTTCAACCGAAGTCTGAGAAGAGCAGAGTAGGTCCAAAACTAAAGTGCACTTTTGCAGTACTGAGAACATACTTCATCGTCTGCAATAGCATGATATAATCGATCGACCATCCATGAATAAATACGTGACGTGAAAACTAAATGCAAACTCAACCTTAGAGGGAGAGAGAGAGAGTTAGGGGCACCCTTGATATAGGAAACAGTACATAACAGAGTCGCCAGAATATACTGTATATCTCCCTACAATTTTAAAAGGATTTCGGGTCTTTGGAAAATAGCTGGTACTTTTTACACGGTGGAAAAATAATGGAAACTGGGGAAAGAGCGAGAAAAGAATTGTTCAGAGTGGCCAGGAAGACGGAGAGGGGTGGTAGGAGAAAAATAGAGCCACCACCACCGACAATCGGAGGGGGTTATACGGAATAGACGGAAGAATGGCCGGAAACGAGCTTTCCCCCCAACGTAAGTTTGATGGACTGAGGGGAGGACCATCGGAAATCGGTCAAGACTAGGGGTCAAGATCTATTCTCAGAATTTTATCTACTCTGGTTCAAGGTTGGGCGACAATTGGATGCGCCAGTTGGTCGAGTCGGTTTGGGTTTGTGGCTAGTATACTAACTTTGTGATGGACATCGTCTTAAGGATCGACTTTAGGGTTAAATTGAAAGATATAGTTACCCTTTCTGTTTACAAGGAATTCCCTTAACTTCGAGCGCTCGTTTTAGAGTACTCAAGACGGAATCGGCATTCTCCCATCCTTGAATAACGGAAACATTGTAGAGATTCATGTCCTGTTAAAAATATATAGAAATAAATAAAAATATATAAAAATAATAAAAATATATAAAAATAATAAAAATATATAAAAATAATAAAAATATATAAAAATAATAAAAATATAAAAATAATAAAAATATAAAAATAATAAAAATATATAAAAATAATAAAAATGTATAGAAATAAATAAGAATATATAAAAATAAAAAGAAATATATAGAAATTAGACAATAAAACCCACAAGGCAGAAATTACATCTCATTACAATAATATAAACCTTTCCCTTCAAAATGAAACGTCTTGAAAACCGTTAAAACAAGCAGATTGCTTGCTTGCTTGAGAACGGATGTGTTTAAAACATCACGCAATGAGTATAGCTTCCTCAAAATTTTATAGCTCTATACCACGTGTAATTGGGGGTGGGGGCTACGTAAATCGGATTATATATCCCCTTACTGGTTATCATACGATTACATCAAAAAAATATAGCTAGGGGGATGGCCATAGTTATCCGGAGATTAGGTTTATATGGATATATAATATTTGAGAGAGAGAGAGAGCAGGAAGCCCCGGCTTGTTATAAGACCGAATAAATAAGCGTTTAGATTTTTTTGACTGCTTTTGTTTTGCCATTCCCACAATTACATAAACGGAGGAGACCATACCATTGTTTTCCAAATGGCGAATTGGGCGAAAAAGGGAAGTAAGTAATTGGTTAGGAGTTTGCAGTTCTGTCACGCTAAACATTCCATTAAATGACGTATTGGTAGCAGAGCAAACTCAAATTGTTCACAAACGCCAAGTAAAACGAGAGGTACAGTACCCACATATGAAAATATTTAAGTAATATTTAAGTACTAAGGCAGGAAATTCATAATATCGTGTGCTCTATGCTATATTGAGAAAACAACTGCTTTTTAATTTTAAGTTTTTGTTCTAAAGCAAATATCGAAATTAAAGAAAAAAAAATTGCCACATTCCAAAAATTCACAACTGTAACGATATCTAAGGAAACAAAAACATTTGTCTATTTGAAGAAGACCGCTGCAGATCAAGGAGGTCACGCGTGACTTATTGCCTTCATAGTGTGATGAAAGACCATTGACCAAAATGATTTCTTTACATTTGAAGGAATTTATAAGAATGATAAGAAAGATTTCTTCCTAAACTAATTAATAATTTTTTTTAATAAATATTTCCAAGTCAATTTTTGACACTCTAGATTTCGAATGAAATAATTTGTTTCAAATTATTCGTAGACCTAAACCTAAACAAATTTCGCGTCAACAGAAAATTGATTTTAAAAACCTTGGCATGAGCTACTATACTAATGGAGAAAAAATGACTTTGCTTCACGACATTTTGATCGAAACTTGAAAAATAGAGCAAAAAGAGAGAGATTTCTCAATATACACAAGTAAAAATGGTGTCTTTTGTCAAGTATTTCACGGCTCATCAAAGATACCAAAAAAGAAAAAAAAGCCCTATGTACACATACATATACATATAAAACTTTGAAAAATAGTAAAATACAGAAAATATTGTATAAGTTACTACGGAATACATAAAACTTTTAGGAATAATTGCGCCCACTGTTTATCCCATGTTAATGTCTACACTGGTATTGTGGGCCGGACTTGAGAACTTAAAATCCGTCACCGTCACGCCTCATATTTCTAACCGATTCAGAGCAAACTTACTCAAACCTCACAAATTTTTCTGAATTTTACTAAAAATTCTAAATTTCCCTGAGTTTTTTGTCAAATACTTATTTCCCCCGAGTATTTTATTTGTTAATTACTTATTTCCCCGAGTATTTTATTTGTTAATTACTTATTTCCCCGAGTATTTTATTTGTTGCTTAATTATTTTACTGAGTTTTCCATGTTTATAAGAACCCTGACTTAACTCCGGAGCAGTAATTTCGAATTAAATTTGGAAATTCAAAGCGATCCACAAGTCACAAGAGCTAAACTAATTGGTAAACTTCTTTGAATTGAAAATAAGAAAAAACAAATTCTAATTCCAACAACACTGGGTTACTAGGCCCTACCACATACGAAAGCAATAAACAAGTATTCCCTCCCATAGTCAGTGTGAGACATTCGTCAAATTTTCTCATACCACTCACAAAATTTAGATTGGTGACTTATCCCAAAAGCCCAAACCATACACTTAAGAACGACGTAGAAGACGACGAAGCCCTTAAATTTCGGTAGCGCCGAAGAAACGTGTGAATTGAATATGTTGGCGACACTTAGTCGCCGCCATCACCAAATATCGGATCATAGGTGAAAAATATAAGAATGGCTATAAAATTCTCATACACCGGTCACAACAATAAAAGAAACCGAGTGGTGGTATAGAGTGTAGGTGGTTGTCGCGGCGTCGAATAACGATAGTCCAAAAAAAGGGGGAGGGGGCGCCACCATTTCAACCAGCGACTGTGGGAAAATGAGAGCCGGAAAGCTCTTTTTCTGACATAGAATATTACGAAACCATCAATTTACAAAATAAAAAAATATATCCACTTTTTTTTATTGAAAAATGTGACTGTTGAAACTACGGGTGAGGTCGCTGCTAAGAGACCAAGTGATATTAAATAAACAAGGACATCTAATGCCTTTGATTGTATTGTCTTGTGTTGTTGTTTGCTACAATTCAAATACCGGTTGTGGACCTGACTGAACAGAACGTGTGGAGCTACTTGTTTCAATTTGTTAAAATAATTTTTTTTTTTTGGAATTCTTCCGGCAAATTCAGATCGGTTTTATACCTACCTGGATAGCGAGAAGTGTATGGCCGCAGGGAAGGTCGTTTCGGAAAAGAATAAAGAGAACAAAAAAAAAATAATAAAAGGCATACGAACACTGTCTAGTGGTAGGTATACTAATGAGTTGAAAGAATACTCCAAATGGGTAACTTAACGGTATGGTACAAAACACTAACTAGTATTTCCCTTGATTTGTAATAGATATTGTATAATTAAACTTACTAAAATGAACAAGCTATACTTTTGTGTTAAAAAAAGGAATACATACAGCTAACAGCAATCCTTGTGATTGTACAGCCATTTTCTTAACGTATCTAGGTGGATTTTGTAGGAGGAGCTATGACCCATGGTAACCCTACACGTTTTACAAATATGTATCAAACGGTATCTTTATAGAATGCGCGGTCCAGCGGATATTGTTGGCAAATCAAGTCAAGCGAGCGCGTAAAGCTCCACCAGCTCATTAACCTCGCGACCTTGCCTATATACGTAACAGCAAAAGTGAATAATCCTTCCCTCCGAGAGAAGTGTACCTACACAAAGCGGGCGCGGTAATTGTAACATGATCTTCCCAACATCCCTTAACATTTGGAGCAAGGTAACTACAGTATTACAGTGGATACAGAGTGTCACACTTCTTCTATTATCCCCTTCAGGTAACAGTAGAGTGAATCTCGTGCGCTTAAAGTATACTAGGCTTAGGAACCCGATTATTGAAGCGTGCTAAGTAGTACGAAAAATTCCACCACGCGTTGCGAGAATGAAAAGGAGATAGAAGAGCTAACTTTCATTCATTCATGAATTACCCCGAAGTCATTCATTCATTCATAAATGAAATATAAAAACCCATCTTCATTCTTATCCTAAAACGCGAGTGTGTCTCGTGAAACGCTTTCTAATCACGAAAACAAACAGGCAGCGTTTGAAATTTTTACCTGGACACCAACCATAAGATGATTCTGTCGATAAACAAAGAGGTAGGCCTATAAAACAATTTCGTTGCGTCATATCTCCCCCCTCCCCGGCTTCTAATGTGAAAAACGTTTATCACGAAGTGCATGCCCTAGGGTTAACACACACACAAAAAAAGGTACATGGATACGATGGGCATATCTCTCCGAGTAAGGTTTCCCACAGTTCGGTTCAAATCGGTTTTGGACTAAAACTGAAACTGAACTGAAACTTTTCGGTTAAGATTTTCAAGAACTGAAACCGAACTGAAATTATCAGTTCGGTTCAGCCAGGAAACCGAACTGATCAGTTCAGTTTTCAGTTTTAACTGAACTGAACCGAAAACCCCTTCAGAGATTATCAAGAAGAAAAATACGGTGTCAGAGACCCAAAATACTCAGATTGTAACTATTAACCACTAACATTTTCTACTACTACTAAATATTTTGGAATCGTGAAGTGCCATATCTTAATAGTCATGTTTATTTCACTAACTACTAATTATAAACATTGAACAATTTAACTTTGACTAATTAACTAATTATGATACCCTTTTTAGTCACTAATTATTGGTATTCTTTTAGCCTGTGTCTCTCTGCAGCTAAAAGTCCCAGCTAATCACGGGACTTAAATTAATAGCTTATTTCTATGCATAATTAAATATACGCGACATAAATGATGAAATATACGCGACACTAATAATGTAACTTTACGCGACACATCCTCCAAAATATCATACAGCATGCAATACTAAACGATGCCAGTTTTATATTGTTCTACTAATGTTTGCGGGAACGTATTGATATCGTTTCTCGCGATAGATCGAAAGATTACTTAACTATCTCTTCAGTTCAGTTTTATCAGTTCAGTTTAAGAAATAAACCGAACCGAACTGAAAACTGATCAGTTTGGAGATGTGCAAACTGAAACTGAACTGAAGCAATCAAATCAGTTTAGGCCCTAAACTGAAACCGAAAATAACTGAACTGAACCGAAAACTGAACTGTTTGAACTGAACTGTGGGAAACCTTATCTCCGAGCCGCAGTTAAGTAAAACGGGTAGCCATGCTAGCGATTCGCATTAACTTTCAAAAAACCCCGGGGCTATTTTAATCTTTTGGAGAAGGGAATTCATGGTTCATAGATCTTATGGAAAAGCGCCTTCCCTAAATTTTACTGATATTTTTTCAGGTGCAGGGCCTCCAAATATTTTAAAATTAAGTTAACAAAAATCAACTTTTTTTTGGCTTACGTTACTTCCATACATGGTGCCCAATAAAAGGTTTGGAAATTTCATAGGAAAATTAGGATTGAAAATAAATTTTAAAATATAGAGTAATGGCGGCACTACTACGTATGCAAACGTCATACCCTTCCAACTCTTAGCTCAGTGTCATCCCCCTACTGGGCGCGTACAGTATCCCCTCTTACAAGAGCGCGCCCAGAGGGAGGGATACACAGTCTACACCCCTCTCTAGCGCTACTAGTCTATAGGATGTAAATAACGGACTTTCTTCGCAAATTTCCCATATTTTCCTGAATTATACAATAAAAATATATAAATTTCCCCAAGTTTTCCCCGATTTAAATTTTTGGTTAACAATTAATTTCTCTGACATTTTCCGGTTTTCCAGGTTTGTACGAACCTTGCCCTCAAGGTAAACCATATAAGATCTTCGTTGAGAGAGAGAGAGACGTGGTTCACGTGGGAAATTTAGGAGTCGTGATTTGGCGTGGGCGTATTATTACCTTACACGACATTAAGCTACTACTACTACTCGGCGAGAAAGAAAAAAAACATACAAACACGCGAGATGATGAAAATATTGGGAACCGTTCCATGAGAACCGTAATTCGGTGCTGCTACTGGAATTTTCAAGAATCTAACGTAATAAAATGTGCTGCCATCTAAAAGTTGGAGAACGTTGGGAAGACGCAACAGGGTTCACACAACCTTTGAGAAAACAGATTTCTCTGACATTTTCAGGCTTTTCCCATATATTTCCCTAACATTCCATGTTTTTTCCATATATTTCCCTAACATTTAAAGAGTTTTCCCCCATTTATTTCCATGACATTACGGTGTTTTTCCCATATATTTCCCTAACATTTTCATGTTCTTTACATATATATCCCTGAAACTTGAAGGTTTTTCCCCATGTATTTCCCTGAAACCTGATGGTTTTTTCCCATTTACATCCCTGAAATTTCCAGGTTTTTCCCCATAATATTTCCAGGTAACTATAGAGCAGTGGATTTTTGGAGTAATAACTATGAGATTGGGTTTTTCAGTTGGAGCAACTTCTTCAGGGCCAACTTACTCAAGCCTCACAAATTTCCACCATTTCCCTTAGTTTTCCCGGAATATTTAGTCAACAATTTATTTCCCTGAAATTTCAAGGTTCGGTCCCACCCAAGTTTTTACGAACCCTGCACAAAATGTATGCCCATTTCCACATACAAAACACCTATCACTGAGAAAGACGTTACGTTGGTCATTTCAAAGACAAGACCAATTGGACAACCCCATATTTGTCCACCATTCCATTCCATTTATAGAACCAGGAGGACACAAAACACGAAACCCTAATATCCCTAAATCTAAACTGCACGGAGCAGATGGCACAGTGACATTTTGTTGTAAAGCGTATATGAAAGACACCATACACCGCGACTTTAAAAAAATGAGCGTATCTTAAAAGACAACCCTGATGTAGCCTGAATGAAACGGGACTTCTCGATTCGCGATCACCTCAAATGAGGCAGTAACTCCCTGAAGAGAACTTCGGGAAGGGGAAAAACAAGAAAGTCTTAGGGCGAATGGTCTAGTTATCTAAAACGGTCATTCGTCTAGGATACCACGGTACAGACCAAAGCTAAAGTCCCGTAATCGTTTTTATCTCAAAATTGGAAAACCTCTCGAGCAGTTGAATATATTAGTGGAATACCATTCATTTTCTTGGTTGTAATTTGACTATGGATCTTCGATAGAAAAACTAAACCAGAAGTAAGATGAGACTAGAAGTACTGAGCTAACAAAAATTCTTCACTTGGCGAAAGTGAATATTCTTGATAACACACCAACGGTTGGCCCTCTGGTAGCGGTTTCTGAGTTTTCCCTCCAAAACGTGAGAGGCTCGTGGCGGTAGACGGCCGAACTAGATTCAAGCACCCGCGTCCGTGTTCCGCGGCTTTAGGTTGAGGGGAAGGGGATAGGAAATGTTCTTGGAACTCGAGCAATTTTTTTCTCTCTAGTGTGGGCGCGATGGAAGCGGCGAATAAAATCCTCAAATTTGTTCACTAGTGCCAGGATTTACTACCAATGCTAGAGCTCTTTACTTCTAGTCCCTTATCCTACTTCTGACTAAACTAAACTACTTACTTTAACTTTTCTGGGCGTCTGCGCAATAGCGGTCAGAGTCGATAGGTCACCAAATTTCTTTTTGGGGGTCAACATGTTTTTCATCCTGTCCAATTTCTTTTCGATACTTCCAAAAACTTTGCGAGCGGATGACGATTTATCTTTAGTAGGAGTGGCCAATGGGCTTTGAGCAATTGAATGATCGTGATAACCGCTTTTCTGCAGGTCAACGTCGATTGAGCGAGATCTGAAATTATAAAAGTTAACGTCTTACTTTTCTAAATAAAATATTTCATCACACAATAATTTCAAAGTAAATCATAAATACTTGAAAGTACATAACCCTTTCATGGAAGTGAATATACCTTCATCATAAGGTTATAAGATATGCTCCATAAGTTTGCAGGGCCGGGTTAAGCAATTTTGCACCCGGGGGCCGAGATAATGTGCGCCCCCTTAAGTCGGAAAAAAGGAACAGCAAATGTTGCTAAGAGGGAATAGTTTAACTCAATGCGACCCCAACAAGCCTTGCGCCCGGGGGCCAGTGCCCCTTCGACCCCCCATTAATCCGGCCCTGTTTCGTAATGCTACTAGAAAGTTGAGAGCTATAGTTCGAGAACGACAAGCGAGAATTGAAGTCCTACTCTCGGTTGGTTAATTTTTCCGGACTTCCATCTAGGTCCTATTTAGTCTGAACTTACTAAGCCTTTGACAGCGCCTCACCAGGCGTCGCTTTACCTCGAATATTAGACCTACCTCACTTCCCTCATGACAAGCTCCAGTTACCAGTGACAAACTTATGGAGGAACACATTTTATAAACTTATGCCTTCATATATTACAATCTTGAATAAAAATTCATGACGGAGAAATTCCCATTTGATAATTAATCAGCTTATCCGGGATAATTCAGATTATATAAGCTATTAATTAACACCTTTCGACGTAGCGTGCAACACACGTATAGAAAGATTTAAAACTTAAAATATTGACAGAGCCGCTAGGCATTTAAATATATTTTTTTATATATTATATATAAATTAAAGTCGATCGTAATTAAACCATCAACAAGAGACACGTGCGAGCAAGCTCAAGTAGAAGCGCGTGGTGTTTTGCGCCTTCGGGACAAGCGACGTCCCGCCAAAAACAAAAGATCTTTTTGCCAATCCTGTTTGGTGCATGGTTATTACGTAAAATGAGTTCTTGACGATTTTACAAGTACGTGCGAGATTAAGATTACCCGTTGATACGTTCTTTATAAATTTGACAAAGTTCAAACTCATTGAAAATTAAAGTTTATCGAACCGGTTTTAGACATGTGATTTGGAAGGCAATCTTATTACGGAGAAAATTGCCTAAAGGTAAACCATCAGAAGAAATAAACTATTCCAAAAAATTAATCACCGAGTATATAATCAGAAGTATATAATACTTCTCTTCGAGAGAAGTGTACAGCACTAAGCCTGCGCGGTAATTGTAACATGATTCTTCCCAACATCATTTTACATTTATTATAGGAAGGTTAATAAACCGAATCACATACGCGATAAATAGTTCCTTCATCATTACTCTATTAGCGCTTAACTAGTGGATTTTTGTCCCACGTCAAGACAATCAAGGTTTGTGGGCTGATTGCTGAGGATTTAGTAAATACCAAACAGTTATAGAATTCACCCTAACACGATGCGATGCCCATCTGAAGTTTGATGAGCATTCAGGAGAGCAAACAAAAAGGGAAGTGCATCAGCCTGGGAAGAATCATGTAACATACATAACTAAAGTATTAAGAGGATACATAGTGTCACCCTTCTTCTATTATCCCCTTCTGATATAACCATAACCAAGAATAACATCTCTTCTTCGTATATTACTGGTCTACAAATTAAATTAAACATTACTATTTAAGCTCAAGTCGTCTGAGGGTCAAAGGTTACGATGAAAATAAAGAGAATAAAAAAAAAGAAAATTCAGTCCTAAAAAGCGAGTTAAGACTTTCCGGTGCCAATTTATGCAAACGACCAAAAATTCTTCCATTTTTTCTTTTCCCTCTTCGCTAGCAACTATAAGGTTAGAGGACCCTAAAAAGTGTCAAGACGAGGCGGAGACGAAATTTAAAACCGATGAGTAGGCTGAAGGAAAATAGAATGCTCGCTAAGTCCCTAGAATCAGCTTCGTATAAAATAAATGCCTTTTTGAAACTAAAGAGGCAGGAACCCGCTGGAATACCTTCTCGTGTTGAATATGAAGGGAAGAAGAAGAAGGGCATGATAAAAAAAACTGTGATCCCATATTTTCCCAAGATTGAAAACCCATATAAAATTGATAGGCAAAAACGTGGGGATGGAGAGAGAGCCCGGGCCTTGGTCTTATAAAAAATAAAAAAAAGGAGAAGAAATAACGGGCGTCCTAAATTATGAGACGCGCCCGTCGAGGCTCAAGAAGAAATCCGATGGAGATGATCGGGAAAGCGACAGCGTGAAATGGGATGTTGCAGCCGCCACCCTGCAAGGACGACTTCTTCATCTTGCTAACTTCTATATCCTCTAGACCCATCTTCATTCCCTCCATATTATTTTTATTATACCAAGAAATGAAAGTATATATGTTCCACGTAGGCCTTTTCTCATTGGCTATAAAAATGAAACCTCTAATGCTGTAAGGGTCACTAAATATGAAAGGATAGAATACTGATACTAAAATCAAGATACTTATTAGTGTATTTCAAATTTAATAACTTGATATATTTCCCAATTAATATTAAAAAGAAAACCCCCAATTGTGACACGCCTCTCAAAGAAAAACACGCCCCCTTTATCTGAAACGCCTCCAAAACCAAGCCCCCTTTGTCAGAAACGCCCCCAAAATCAAGCCTCCTTTGAGGGAAACTCCTTCAAAACCACGCCTCCTTTGTGAGAAACTCGTTCAAAACCACGCCTCCTTTGTGAGAAACTCGTTCAAAACCACGCCTCCTTTGTGAGAAACTCCTTCAAAACCACGCCTCCTTTGTGAAAAACACCCCCGAAACCACGCCCTATCACCAGATAACGCCTCCAAAACCACGCCCTATCACCAGATAACGCCTCTAAAACCACGCCCTATCACCAGATAACGCCTCTAAAACCACGCCCTATCACCAGAAACGCCTTTAGTCCCATCCCTAAGCCCTTAGTTAAAATAAATAAAATGAAAATTAAGTCAAATATAAATGCTAAGGAACCTCAGTTTTCTAAAGTTTCCTCTGATATACAGGGTGTTTGTGAAAAGTCCATCAATAATGAAAGGGCGTATTTATTGGGCCATTTTGAGTCGAAAATGTTCTATGACATTTTGCCGTCCGAGCCACGGTTTTCGAGTTATGATTTGAATATTTTAGGGATGACCCCTTCATTAAATTAGCGCTGTCTTTCAATTTCTTAATTAAATTTAAGGGGTCATCCGTAAATTACTCCAATCATAACTTGAAAACAGTGGCCCGAACGGAAAAATGTCATAGAACATTTTCGACTCAAAATGGCCCAATAAATACGCCCTTTCATTATTGATGGACCTTTCACAAACACCCTGTATAGCATTCTAATTTATAACCAGATTAGGGTTTGATATAAGGAAATCATACACTCGAATATCAATCGTATTCCAATGAAAAATCGAAGCGGGTTTGTTTGCGTGCGGGGACCACACAGACGAGGAAAAAAGGTTTCGGAGCAAATTACCGATACTAAATCTCTTGACTTTACACCTTTTGAATATTCAAAAAAGCTTTAAATTTAAGTATTCATTAGAATGGATTAACTCTCAATGCATACTATTCCTACACGTATATTTCAGAGATGAATAAAGTAGACACACGGCGCAGCGTGGTTCCTACGCATTCATAACGCGAATGAAGAAGAAAAACCATTTGTAATGTACGAAGACGCGCTAAGGGAGTTCGTAATAAATCCATCAGGTTTAAAGAAAAAAAATTACCTAACTTGTTTCGAAGAAAAGTATGAATTATATTTCTAAAAGAAACCGTTTCGATTCCCATTTTTGACGCGCACCGTTCTACCCATATAAAAAGAGACCACACAAAATATTTAGAGAAACTCCTGTTGGGGATGTTGGAGGGCTAACACGATAGCCAAAGGTCTCCTCCCACCCCCCTACGTTTCTTCAAATTTTTGATTGCCAATAAATCTTAAAATACCTATGGTTAACTTTTATATTATTTTTTTTTTCTTTTACCATCTTTTGACAAACGGCATGACCCTTAAAAGATTAACAGAAAATATGGCAAAGCAGATCCGGCAAACACTTTTACACCGTGTTATTATTTCTGAAGTGATAGTAAACGCGTGTAAAATATTTCAAAAAGGGCAATAACTGCCATGCGATTAAGATTTGCCAATTACGACTCTCAACTGATTATTTTTTTCAAACCAGTTACATTATTCCAGGAATAGATTTAATTTTAGAAGCAGGAATGGAGTATTTACTTCAGTCCGGCTCATAGCCCCTCCCTCCAACACGTAACGGAAAGTTTAAATTATCTAATTGTCTCACTCAAACTACGTTTTGATGACGTTGCTGACGGGGACGGAGAAAAATACGCAATTCCTTTTTACCACTGTCGCTATGACCCGCCTCTTCTTTCATACCCCCCGTCCCGTTTAAAGAGGGCCCGGGACTTTGACGCGCGCCCAGATATTACTCTGTTCTCCATTCCTACTTCTAAAATTAAATCTATCCCTGATTATTCTAAACTTACCGTTTTTCAAAGGAAGAGTTAAGAGCTGGTGAAGCAAAAACATCAACTTTGCGTTCGTACGATGATGATACTGGAGTTACTGGCTTACCTACGAAAAATATAAATAAAAAAAAATTTATAATTTAATTTTAAAATTAAAACAGTCACTTGAATACCCCTCTCCCAATTAACAGCTATTAAAATTTTCCAAAGCTAACAAAGGACTCCGCCATTTTGAGAGAGAGAGAGAGAGAGAGGGAGAGAGGGAGAGGGAGAGAGAGGAAACGACACTTTTAATGGCTAAACCGTAATTGTATTATGAAAAATTTGTCTAACCAAAGTTTAATAGCCTGACTAGCATCTTTTAAATTCAGAGAAGGGAAGATGGTGAAAAATAAAACCGAATTACAGTTGGGCCTTTTGAAAAGATTCCGAAAAGAGAATCGCTGGCGATTAAGGAAGAAATTACCCGAAGAGGTCCAGTGCCAAGCCCCCCTAATACCCTACAGCACCCAAATAATTCGAAACCGTTTTTCCAGATTACCAGCTTCTCGCTAAGATTTTTCTCAAATGAGGGAGAGATCTCAAATGTTTAACGATGCAAATCCCTTCATCCGAATCCAACCCGTTACGGACAAGACTCGGGATACAAAAAATATACCAGCGAGCCCCCGTTGTTAAAACCCATATTTTTTACACAAAGAGGTTTGCAAAAATTTAACGTATAAGGCTAATAAGATTACGAGGGGTATTAGACTGTCTTATATGTATCAAAATGATCTCCCACATCATCCCAAAATTTTTACGTACAGTGTTTCAATTTTTAAAAGACTATTGAGATTGTCTGAGTACCATCCCGAAATTTTTCCATGGTTGGAGACTAGATTTTGGTACAGTACAATGGGGTGTTGTCCGAACGCAAAATATTGTGGTTTTACTAATATCAGGGTTCATACAACTTTTGGAAAATCAATTTCCCTGACTTCCCATGTTTTTCACATATATTTCCCAGAGTTTCCATGTTTTTCACATATATTTCCCTGGGTTTCCATGTTTTTTACACATATTCCCCCGAGTTTTCCATGTTTTTACACATATTACCCCGAGTTTTCCATGTTTTTACACATATTACAGCGAGTTTTCCATGTTTTTACACATATTACAGCGAGTTTTCCATGTTTTTCCCATATATTTCCCCAGAATTTTCCATGTTTTTCCCATATATTTCCCCAGAATTTTCCATGTTTTTCCCATATATTTCCCCAGAATTTTCCATGTTTTTCCCATATATTTCCCCAGAATTTTCCATGTTTTTCCCATATATTTCCCCAGAATTTTCCATGTTTTTCCCATATATTTCCCCAGAATTTTCCATGTTTTTCTCATATATTTCCCCAGAATTTTCCATGTTTTTCCCATATATTTCGCCGAATTTTCCAGATTTTTTCCCCCATATGGAGTAATAATAACGAGAATGATATTCTCAATGATCACCGGCTCCCATCAGGGTACAAAAAATGGGTATGGAATTTGCATTAGATTCTGAGGAGATTTCTAAATATGCTGATCTTACTCAACTTGTCAAAGGACAAAAAGGGTAAAAAAGTCATCCGAAATCAGCAAGGGGTCCGTGTAAAAGGGTCCCCCTTTCAACCGTCCAGAAGATGTTCCACAGCCCTTTTTTATACCAGTTGAAAAATTAGGGGTAGGGAAAGGACCCTAAAAAATGGGGTTGAAGCGAAACAATTACCATCACAGAGACAGCGAGCGACCTCCATTGAAAACTATTGGAGTGAATATTTGAAATGAGCTCCAAGCGACTACCATACGACCCTATCTATGACTCCATAAGTTCGTAAGATATGTTCCTACCATAAGTTTGTCACTGATAACTTACAAAATGGAGCTTGTCATGAAGTGAATGAGGTAGGTCATAGATTCATGGTAAAGCGAGGTACGCCTGGTAAGGCCCTGTCAAAGGCTTAGTTAGTACAGACTAAATAGGACCTAGATGGAAGTCCTGCAAAATTAACCACCGAGTGTAGGACTTCAATTCTCGCTTGTCGTTCTCGAACAAGCTCGAGTTGTAAATCTCTAGCATTACGAAGTATAGGTAATGAAGTGATATCTAGTTTACTAGGGAGAAGATATAAGATGCCTAAGTATTCGCGCGCCATAGTCCCAATCCCCCTTTCAAATTGCAAGGGGGGACGTAAAAGGAGGCCGGGCTATTTCGCCTCTCCTCAGTCGGAAAATAAGTAATTTTCGTCATTCGCGTCGCCGCGCTGACGTGCGTTTTCAAGAACCAATGAGATGCTGGTTGCAATTTAGAGGCGGCGGGGATTAACTCCGGACCTACTATACGTTTTGAACTGGAGATAAAGCTGGTATAAATGTGGCGAATTTATACCTTCTCCCTAATAAACTAGATAATACTTCTTGGTCATACTTATCATGTAACATTTCTAATAAACTTATGATGTGTTTCTGCTGGAAAAAGCGAGTCAAACACCACCATCGTATACAAAGGGTGTATCGAGAAATAAAGACATAAAAAAAACATAGGGTTGCTAAGAACACCAGCAATTTTTTATAAATTTTCAAAGTCTCGCATGGCAGAAAAGTTATTATTTTTATAGATATATACAACATATATACGGTTTTTAGCCTTTTGCGTATGATTCATTGGTAATTTTGCGGTCTTCCAGCAAAGCTCTATATCGCGATGAAAACTATATTAATGGGCCCAGCGTGATACCCTCATCTTTGTATTCGCCATATTTTTTTTTAAGAAAATACAATTTTTTTCTTTTCTTTCGCTGTTGTATTAAACTCAATCCGTTATTTTCTTTGTTTAGTTTCAAGCTTACAATCTATAAAGTCAATCTTCTCAAAAGGAAGACAAGTGAAGCGAAATCGTTTACACACAAACAGAAAAAACTATCCTCTAAATTTAAACGATAAAAAAAGGACTTTTTTAACAACATCATTAACATCTTTTTAAGCTCATCTTCGGATGGTGGTTGGGGGGGGGGGGGTGGAGTTATGTAAATTAATAAAATGCCTCTGGAAATGAAATTAGAATAATGATAACGATGAAAAGGAAGACTTTCCCGAAGATATCAGGAAGTTTAAGGAGGAAACTTTGCATGTTTTTTTAAGGGATTTTTTTTATTATTTTTTTCTTTATCTGAGGGGGTACGGTCTAATTTAATGTAGTCCCTAAATACAAAAGATTATAGGCCTAGTATTCTTTGTTCAGCACCCATACATGGGGACACGGGACAATGTTCCTTGGGAAACCGGGGTTTGGGAAGGGAAATAAGAGAATGGATGCAGTCAACGGATATGTCAGTGTCTATGACCCATCTCTAAGAAATGCCAACTATATTTATATTAAACCTGATATCCTTTCTGAGTTGTTCAAATCAGAAATTCCAAATAAAATTTAACCGTTTGAAACTTAGTTAATTCTAATTCCCTCCATTCGTTACTTCACAATGACAATTTAAATCGCGAGTCAAAATTTAAAATGAATTTTTTAAATCAAATTTAATGGGGTAGGCCTAGGGGTGGTATTTTTATCTTTAAATTAAGACAAGTCGCGTTAAAATCGGTTAAAATTTTAGATTCAAAATAGAAATTTTTGAAAAATAATTTTGAAAAAATTACATTAATTTCATACAGAGAAGCAACACATAGAAGGGGTAGCCGCCATATTGGGTTATTTCCCTGGCAATAAGAGGCAACGCAAGATGGAGCCCGAGCTCACTACACGCGGGAGGCTAACCAACTCGTACTGCCTCTAGTGGTCCCTCTTACCGCCAGGGAAATAACTCAATTCCCCCACTCCTGAGTGTTGCTTCTCCACAAGTAGATAATGGAATTATCTATCACCTAGTCCATTTCTATCTAGCGATTTTAATATCCGTAAAAATTCGAGTTTTTCCGTAATTTTTAAAAGCGATTCCACCTTAAACTGGCTAGATCGAGATTTCATAAATGGATTTAAGGTAGCGGCTAGGGCAAATATATGACGGGGTCAATGGCGTTTGAAGGCCGCGGCGGCGGCGGTCCATCCAATTATAGCCTAGAGACCTTATCAACAAAACGTCAGTCGATAACTTTTAAGTTCGGTCCGAAGATTTTTGGGGGAAAACACGCCCATATAATTTAGAATTAAACGATGACGGCGGATAGTTACTAATATAAACAGAAAGCTATAATTTGTACGTAATTGATGTAATAATTATGTAAGATTTAAAAATTTCATGTACCCTAGAATGGAAATTCTAATATAATAATATCAAAATTCGTTTATCAGGGTTGCCACGGAATTTTCAGAACCATTCCCCGACTTTTCCAGGTTTTCCCTGACCTTTTTCTGATATTTTCCCTGACCTTTTCAGGGCGAAGGGGTAAATGTTTGCAGCACGTTTTAAGTGCTTATAATTAAATAAACTCTCTGAATTAAGTTTTCCAATGTATTTGTTGCACCAAAATGATTAAGAAACATTTTTACTATAAATAACAGTCTTAGAGACTTTTTAGAGAGCATTTACTTTACAAAAATAATTTTAGACATTTTTAAGGATTACTCTAGAGTTTTCTGTGTTAAGAGAGGGTCCATTTTTAAATTCCCTGACTTTTCCAGGCTTTCCCTGACCCGTGGCAACCCTGATGTATTGGGAAAGTTAAGTATTAAATTTTAAACATTTTCGTTGTTGAAGTAAATTTAACTTTATCTTTCGGCGCTTAAATTACAAGGCAGGCGTATAGAATCATAATTCAGAATCAAAGGAGTATGTACCTATTGACAGGGGTACTGATTATATCGGCCGCCGCCGTCGCACGATAACCAACACCCCTTACATAATAAGCGATAAACAAGCCCCTTTTTAACGAGAAATCGCTTCCAGGCTTATAAAAAAAAACTTCTTATGTTCCTATAATTTAACGACGATGTATTTCAATACATTTAAAAAAAAATAATTTTTTAAAAATTGAATTTAATATTACCCTTGAGGGTTTTAAAATCAAAGCGGGATGCCGTTAAAAATTGAACTACAAGGGTGTGATGATGATGATTTCGCGGTTAAAAACACTAGACGAAAATTTGATAAAAATCAAAACGTGCGCCAACTTTACTAAAAATTAAAGATCAAATTTGGGAATTCGATATTTATTTTTAGTCGGGGATAGATTTAATTTTAGAAGTAGGAATGGAGAACAGAGTAATATCTGGGCGAGCGTCAAAGTCCCGGACCCCCCTTCCACAGGACGGGGGGGGGGGTATGAAAGAAGAGGTAAAATGGAATTACGTATTTTCGCCCTCCCCGTCAGCAACGTCATCAAAACGTAGGTTTAATTTAACCTTTTCTTTACGTGTTGGAGGGAGGGGCTTTATACTGGGTGGTCTATGAGTCGGACTGAAGTAAATACTAACCGTTCTCCATCCCTACTTCTAAAATTAAATCTATCCCTGTTTTTAGGTCGTGTTGCCATTAACTTGTGAGTGTATCTCAGAGTTGGATCTGAATCCAACAGAACAAGCTTGCTTTTTAGTCAGTTGCAGATAGCGGTTGAATTGCATTCACAAATGACTATAAAAAATTGTCTGTACACTATCTACAGTAAATATTTGGTCGCCATTTTCCAAGATGGCCGAAGGTAGTGCGAAAACAATTATAGCGATTACCCGGGCCACAACTAACGACTTACAAATATTTTCAGATCCTTACTAGAGCTATTGAAGGTGAACGTATTGGTTCGCCAATATCAGGAAAATCGTTCATTTTAAATTGTTTAGGGATGTAAAAACATCTAACCGCGAAAGAAGAGAAGGATATTTTGGGTGATGTTACGTACGGGAGGTATGGTGTCGTAAATTCACAAGCTGAAACGTCATTAGGCATGCATTTCACCCCCGGGAGGATAGGGTCAAACCGATTAGAGGTTCGTTTCGTTCTTTAGGGGATTTTAAAAAAATAACCAGGGAAGATCTTGGCAGCAAATACCACGGAGAAAAGAAGCTAGATTGTCCCAAGACCGTTGGGGGTGCAAGTATACCAAACGAGAGAGTGTCGCGCGCTCTTTCAAACGAGTGATTAACGATTCGAAAAATTCTACGGTTGCATCCCGACAGTTTTTGCGGCAAAAGAAAAACTTATGCTATAATAAATTTCCTTGAAAAACGACCAGTATAGGTATATGCAAAAATAACGTAAGAAAAATAAAAGATTTTAAATTAATTGTGTTAAGATCGAAGTATTGAAAAACTGTTTTGTAATTCCTCATCAACAGTCATTGTGATATTTCATAATGAATCACATGTAGCTTATTTTTATATTAATAAAGATTATATGAAGGATTCATGAGCTTTGGGAAAAACTGATTTCCCTGACATTTCCAGGTTTTTTCTCTCGCATATTTCCCTGGTATTTCAAGGTCAAAGGTTACTTAGTAACGGCAGGAGAGCTTTTTTTCTAGCAATAACTACGGGATTGCTTATTTATAATTATTAGCAACAACTTCAGAGCAAACACTTAATCAAGTCTGGCCTCAAAAATGTCCCCAAATTTTACTAAAAATTATCAATTTCCTTGAGTTTTTAGTCACCAAATTCATTACTTCATTACTCCAAAATGTTTCCAGAATCTCGGTGTTTATGAACCCTGATATAATTTTACCAAATTACCCTTGGTAAGTTGGTATTAGAGTGCGTTTGAAGAGAAGGTTCACCTTCTAAGGAATTTTCAATTTACCCAAACGTTTCTGTTTTCCGGCTTCATTTCTTTATTTTTTGCTCCTAACAATTTAGCATCGCTAAACCTAAACAACTCCATTTAACTATAATAAGCTCCGTAACTTATAAATTCAAGCATAAAAAAAACCACGATACTATTTCACCTGAACACCAATTAGGGTGTGCTAAAATCTGATCAATACTTAATAATCTTTACAAACATATTACATTAAGTCCCCCTTATAAAAACAATCATTAATAATAAAAAAAATTACCTACCTTTGTTAGAGACTAATTAAAAAATGTATTTAAAGACGGTAAGAAAAATAATAATAACCTGATGTATCTGAATTAAGAATATAGGCCTATACCAAGTAGCTAAGCTAAGCTCAGCATAATCTTGTTCCGGACTTCGTCTTGTTTATAATCATTAATCAACCAAAAAAAAAGGTCAACTAAAGGTCAACATTTTCAACGTGGAATTTTCGTCATTCATAAATCATCTTTTAGTATTTTAGGGGATAATATACTGCAATGAGATTTCGTAATTTCGAATTTTTTTTTTTTTCAAAAAAACCGTTTAGGTTATTTATTCAGCTCCGCCTTAGCGGTAAACAAGTAAACACCACCCTGTTTATTTCAGGTTAAAAAAAAATTATGGCCTAAACTGGCACGCGCTGAACACGTATTAACGTGCTGTGCTTCTCTATGGGAACCAATTAAATAATTTGAATGATGGCTAAAAAATAATTTTCTGAACATGTGGCGTTTCTTAACTATATCATAAGTTTATAAGATATGTTTTCTTCCATAAGTTTGTCACTGGTAACTTAGAAACTGGAGCTTGTCAGACATGAAGTGAATGAGGTAGGTCATAGATTAGGGGTAAAGCGAGGGATGCCTAGTGACTGGGGCGCTGCTGTCAAAGGCTTAGTAATGCAGACTAAATAGGACCTAGATGGAACTTGGTCCTGCAAAATTAACCACCACCGAGTGTAGGACTTCAATTCTCGCTTGTCGTTCTCGAACTAGCTCGAGCTGTTCTAGCATTTCGAAGCATAGGACGTATCATACTTATGGAACATACCTTATAAACTTATGCTATATATATCTTCCCGCCAATAATTATTTTCTCAAGTTACAAAGTCACCCATCTTACCTACGAGTAATTTATGGCGTAATGGGGGTTATTTACTTTTATAAAGACGGTAGAGTGGTAATTAAAAATGATGCCCCGAAAACAAAACCACTTAATTTTGATTCCGGACGGTCACGAAAAAACTTGAAATTTTATCTCTATTCGGCTACTTTTCTCTTTTGCGGTATTGCTTGTCTATAAATTTCACAAACGCCAAGATTTTTGACTGGGGGCCGGGGGGGTTCTGAATTAGGTAGGCCTAGGTGGTGGTAGTAGTAGTAGTAGTAGGCTATTCCTTCAATTCATCGTAGATAAGCATGGCTAAAACTTATTGGCGTAGCGTAGTGATAGTATTTGGCTGGATCAGTGACCCTCTTAACTAAGCGGTGAAAAGTTCTATAAGAACTTCCATTTTCTATTCAAAGCTTAGAATAGTTTTAAAAG
The DNA here is from genome assembly GCF_054372755.1 of Phalangium opilio. NCBI lineage: Eukaryota > Metazoa > Arthropoda > Arachnida > Opiliones > Phalangiidae > Phalangium > Phalangium opilio. The sequence goes on from NW_028324189.1 coordinate 2,780,328, forward strand.
ATTCAAAGCTTAGAAATCCTACGATGTTTTTTTTTTCCAAAGGGTCCACTTTGTAAATGGATGACCTTGAACTTTAACCCCAATAAGAACGTAGTTAAATTGTGGAAGAACACAAATTCGAATTTCATTTCGGAACTTACAAATCACGCACGTTTCCCCCCCAAAAAAATATATATATATTTTAATCGGCGCTTTTTTGGAAATATTTGACCTTTAACCTTTACCCTCGTAGAGTAATAAATAATATATCAGTGACCCTTTTGGTACAGTTTTTCGCTAAGCGAGTAAAATTGTGTTAGAGCTTCCATTTTATTGCCAAAAACCACGTACGTTTCCCCAAAAACCGATTTTAAGCGCCGCCATTTTGTAAATATGTGACCTTTAAACTTTACCCTCGTAAAAGTAATAAAAAAATATATTTGTGACCCTTTGGGTACAGTTTTTCACTAAGCCAGCAAAAATCGGGGAAGAGAAGAACTCTTCAAACATTTAAATCGCGTAAATTCCCCAAAAAACCGATTTAAAGCGCCGCCATTTTGTAAATATCTGACCTTTAAACTTTACCCTTAAGAGTAATAAATAGAATATATTTGTGACCCTCTTAGTACAGTATTAGTTTTTAACTAAACGAGAAGAAATATCGGAAAAGCAGAAAATCGCGTATATTCCCCAAAAACTGATTTAAATCGCCGCCATTTTGTAAATATCTGACCTTGAACTATACCCTTGTAAGAGTAATAAATAGAATATATTTGTGACCCTCTTGGTACGTTTTTAGTTCTTAACTAAACGTGAAGAAATATCGGAAAAGCAGAAAATCTCGTACATTCCCCAAAAAAACCGATTTAAATCGCCGCCATTTTGTAAAGATCCGACCTTGAACTTTACCCCCCCCCCATAAGATAAATAAAACAAAATGTACTCACCATCAGCGTCTACTTCCGTTTTAGCTCTTCTCGATTTCCGGTGGGACGGAGGAGGTGGAATGGCGAAGTTTTCTTTGTCACTTATGATAAGCTCATCAATATTTTTGCCAACAACATCCTTGACTTTATTTTCAGTTTTAACTGGCGTTGTTTGTATTGTTGTTGCTGTTACTACCTCGTCTCTTTTCGGACTTCCCAAGGTCAAAAGGTCAGCGTTATTCAAACCACTTTCGAGAGAGCCACCCAAATCCCATGATAAGTTCGAGCGATTATTATTATTATTCTCCTGAAAAGAGAAATAATTAAAATAATTAATTATTGACAAATTAATTAAATGAGTCTAAATTTGTGTAGCTCGTTAGTTTTTAAGACGCGTTTTAGTGTTGTTTATGATTGAACAACATTACAGGGTTGTTATTTACTATAATTAGCAAAATTTAAAGGAGAAAATTATCGGTAAAGGCGCCATCTATGAGAAATTCAATGCACTAATTGATAACTCTAAGATAATTAGATTATTAAGGTTTTAAATACTTTAAAATCGGCATTAAATATTTGCATTTTTTAAAGGAGAAAATTAAATATTAGCAGTTTTTATAGGAAAAAATTATCTATTAAGGCGCCATCTATGAGAAATTCAATGCACTAATTGCTTACTCTAAGAAAAGCAGATTATTAATGTCTTAAATATTTAAAATTAGGTGTAAAAATACTTTTGAATAACCAATTTTAATTAATATTAACATAAAACATTAAATAAATGATGGATTTTACTCATGGCCGCCTTAAAAATTTACTATGGCGCCATCTATTAGCGCGTGCGATTTTGGCGCAATTTATCAACACAAACGACTGTGGTGCAATTTATCAACACAAACGACTGTGGCGCCATCTATTAGCGCATGCGACTTTGGCGCCAGGCTGGGAAATAGCACACTTCCTCTGGTCCAAAACCATTTTATTAATTGCTTGGACTAGTTTTTTAATTCAAGAAGTGGGGGTTACTGGTCCTCGGGACCAGTTTATTAATTGAAAATCTATTGGAGAGCAAAGGCTGGGACCAGTCCGGAGACCAGTAAATGATTTCAGACACTAGGGGGTCACTGGTCCAAAGGACTAGTTTAAAAAATATCCTTATTTCCCAGCCTGTGCAGGCTAGGAAATAAGACAGGTTTACAGGTCAAAAACCAGTTTATTAATAGCTTGGACCACTTTTTTTATTCAAAACGAGAGGGTCACTGGTCCCAATGACTAGTTTATTAATTCCTACTTTTATTAAAAATTGATATGGGGACCTCTTTAATTATTTTCATTTTAACATAAATTTCGACTCCAGGAGTCCAGTTGTGTATACAACCCTTAGCCGAGAGAGATTTTTTTAGAAGAGAGAACAACCACAAGTCCTGGGACCAGTAGAAAAATAAATAGGGGAAGGGTCACTGGTCCCGGGACCAGTTTCATATTTACGACATCAGGGGTCACTGGTCCGGAGGACTAGTTCAGAAATAAACCTTATTTCCAAGCCTGCTATGGCGCCATCTATTAGCGCATGCAATTTTGGCGCAATTTATCAACACAAACGACTATGGCGCCATCTATCGACGCAAACGACTAAGGCGCAATTTATCAACGCAAACGACTATGGCGCCATCTACCACCACCCGCCAAATTCAAAAAACACGTTACGCTTACCGTAAGTGGCTTTGTGGGTGTCAAAGTTAAGGCCCTTCCCTTGCGTTTCTTAAGCAGTAACAAGAAATAAGTGGCGGTCATATAATCATATTTCCATTTTTGAAGCTCGTCCAAGATGAATAGTTTCGGTTGACCATAACATAGAGACATTTCACAGATGATACGTTCGTCTAAATAGTTTTTCTGTAGAGAAAATTAAAAATATTCATTAGTTATTTAATAGTTTATGAGTTTTATTATAGTTTCTTTCTAGGGATTTACCTTGTAGATACTGGGCCATTTAATTGTTTCGCAATAACCTTCATTGAGCCATGGATGAATTAAAAGACTACCAACCGTGATTCTACGCATGGGATGAGTCACTAACATTTTAGAGAGTAAATTTTTGCTGCCTTCTGAAAGCCAATGGGGACATTCGTATCTTCCACTCTAAATTAGCCGGGAAAAATTAAAAACAAATTATTATAAATAATAAATAAATTAATCATAATATGATTCATATTAAACAAGGGAAGTTTTTAACCATATTTAATTTTTTATTCATTTTGCAAATCCCTGAATTATTTCCGATAATTTTGCAAAACCCTAGATTATACCTGACAGATTATTTTGCAAAACACTGAATTATTCCTGATAGATACAGATAGATCATTTTGCAAAACCCTAAATTATATCTGACAGATTATTTTGCAAAACACTGAATTATTCCTGATAGATCATTTTGCAAAACCCTAGATTACACCTGACAGATTATTTTGCAAAACACTGAATTATCCCTGATAGATGATTTTGCAAAATCCTAAATTATATCTGATAGATCATTTTGCAAAACACTGACAATTTTGTCCCAATCCCTGAATTATTCCTGACTTGAATTTCCTCAATTTTGCAAAAACTGTCTTATCCCCGATATTTTTCCCTCCATTTTGCAAAAAACTAAATAATCCCAGACAGTATTTCCCCAATTTTTCAAATCCCAAAATAATCCCAGACAGTATTTCCCCAATTTTTCAAATCCCTAAATAATCCCGACAGTATTTCTCATATTTTGCAAATATCTGAGTTTTTTCCTCATTTTTTGCAAATATCTGGCAGTTTTCCCCTCATTTTTGCAAATCCCTGACAGTTTTTCCCTATTTTTGCAAATCCCTGGCAGTTCTTCCCTATTTTTGCAAATCCCTGGCAGTTTTTCCCTCATTTTTGCAAATCCCTGGCAGTTTTTCCCATATTTTGCAAATCCCTGGCAGTTCTTCCCTATTTTTGCAAATCCCTGACAGTTTTTCCCTCATTTTTGCAAATCCCTGACAGTTTTTCCCTCATTTTTGCAAATTCGTGGCAGTTTTTCCTTCATTTCTGCAAATCCCTGGCAGTTTTTCCCTATTTTGCAAAACCGTGTCTTATCCCTGACAGATTTTGGTCTTTCCTCTATTTTGCAAATTTCTGACTTATCCCTGATGTAGTATCCCTTCATAGTTACCTGTATCTTCCTGTACAATGACCCGACATTCTCATCATCAAATGGCAAATATCCACACAATAAGGCATATAAGAGGACTCCCATGCTCCATATATCAACTTGACTGCCCAAATACTCTTGACCATTAATTAATTCGGGAGCAGCGTAGGCGGGACTACCGCAAAATGTCTCCAATCTTGACCCCATACCACCTTTAGGTTTGGCACATAATCCAAAGTCGATAACTTTGATATTTTGTTCATCATCTATTAGCAAATTTTCCTGAAATAAAATAACACCTTTTATTAAATTACAACAATTAAAGGGTCATTCCTATTTTAGAGGCCGTTTTCCATAGTGGTAAAATTTTTAGTAGGATGGTAGTAAAAATAGTAGTATTCCCCCTACGAGGAAAAGCGGAACCTATGATGGAGAAAATAGTATGAATTGCTACATTGTGCCGACTAACCATAAATTGCCGCCTTTTCCAAAATATTGCTGACTAACCATAAATTTCCGCCTTTTTGAAATATTGCTGACTAACCATAAATTGCCGCCTTTTCCAAAATATTGCTGACTAACCATAAATTGCCGCCTTTTCCAAATTATTTCTCACTAATCATAAATTGCCGCCTTTTCCAAAACATTGCTATATTACTGTCTTTTTCCGTGTAAAGAGGCGCATACTTAGCCTTTCGTGAATAAACAGGAAAAATAAAATGGGGTAATGCACTGGCCTTTTAACAAGGCGTTTTAAGTGTTCTAATTGCGAGGCCAGTACAGAATGAACATGCAAAACGAAATGTTGGAATAATACATTGGCTTTTAACCTAATTGCGAGGTCAGTACAGATATGCCCTTACGTTCAAACGAGATTAGACCAGGTTAGGTTAGGTTAGGTTTAGGCGAGGCGGGTGAAATTCCATGTCGGGCCTCTCAAGTAGGCGTTGGTAGTGGCCTACTTGAGAGGCCATTAGAAAATAAACATGCAAAACGGAACCGTGTACAATTACACGCGCCTCTGAACTAAGCGTTTGTAGTGGCCTACTTGAGAGGCCAGTAGAGAATAAACACGCAAAATTAAACTAGGGACAATACATGGGTTTCTTATCTATGTTTTTATCGTCGGCTACTTTGCCGTTCGTGAATAAATATTAAAAACGAAATGGAAGCATCACATTGGCCTTTAAACTAGGTGTCCTAAGTGGCCTAATTGCGAGGCCAGTACAGATATGTCCTAACGTTCAAACTAGATAAGTATAGGTTAGGTTAGGTTAGGTTAGGTTAGGTTAGGTTAGGTTAGGTTAGGTTAGGTTAGGTTAGGTTAGGTTAGGTTAGTTTAGGTTAGTTTAGGTTAGGTTAGTTTAGGTTAGGTTGGGTTGGGTTGGGTTGGGTTAGGTTAGGTTAAGTGTCAGGCCGCTCATCTTGGCGTCAGTAGTGGCCTACTTGAGAGGCCAGTAGAGAATAAACAAGCAAAATGGAATCATGGACTATTACACTGGCCTCTCAACTAGGCGTCAGTAGTGGCCTACTTGAGAGGCCAGTAGAGAATAAACAAGCTAAATGGAACCATGGACTATTACACTGGCCTCTCAACTAGGCGTCAGTAGTGGCCTACTTGAGAGGCCAGTAGAGAATAAACAAGCTAAATGGAACCATGGACTATTACACTGGCCTCTCAACTAGGCGTCAGTAGTGGCCTACTTGAGAGGCCAGTAGAGAATAAACAAGCTAAATGGAACCATGGACTATTACATTGGCCGCTCAACTAGGCGTCAGTAGTGGCCTACTTGAGAGGCCAGTAGAGAATAAACAAGCTATATGGAACCATGGACTATTACACTGGCCTCTCTAGGCGTCAGTAGTGGCGTACTTGAGAGGCCAGTAGAGAATAAACAAGCTAAATGGAACCATGGACTATTACACTGGCCTCTCAACTAGGCGTCAGTAGTGGCCTACTTGAGAGGCCAGTAGAGAATAAACAAGCTAAATGGAACCATGGACTATTACACTGGCCTCTCAACTAGGCGTCAGTAGTGGCCTACTTGAGAGGCCAGTAGAGAATAAACAAGCTAAATGGAACCATGGACTATTACACTGGCCTCTCAACTAGGCGTCAGTAGTGGCCTACTTGAGAGGCCAGTAGAGAATAAACAAGCTAAATGGAATCATGGACTATTACACTGGCCGCTCAACTAGGCGTCAGTAGTGGCCTACTTGAGAGGCCAGTAGAGAATAAACAAGCTAAATGGAACCATGGACTATTACACTGGCCGCTCAACTAGACGTCAGTAGTGGCCTACTTGAGAGGCCAGTAGAGAATAAACAAGCAAAATGGAACCATGGACTATTACACTGGCCGCTCAACTAGGCGTCAGTAGTGGCCTACTTGAGAGGCCAGTAGATAATAAACAAGATCTGGCCGCTCAACTAGGCGTCAGTAGTGGCCTACTTGAGAGGCCAGTAGAGAATAAACAAGCAAAATGGAACCATGGACTATTACACTGGCCTCTCAACTAGGCGTCAGTAGTGGCCTATTTGAGAGGCCAGTAGAGAATAAACAAGAACTGGCCGCTCAACTAGGCGTCAGTAGTGGCCTACTTGAGAGGCCAGTAGAGAATAAACAAGCGAAGTGGAACCATGGACTATTACACTGGCCTCTCAACTAGGCGTCAGTAGTGGCCTACTTGAGAGGCCAGTAGAGAATAAACAAGCGAAGTGGAACCATGGACTATTACACTGGCCGCTCAACTAGGCGTCAGTAGTGGCCTACTTGAGAGGCCAGTAGAGAATAAACAAGCAAAATGGAACCATGGACTATTACACTGGCCTCTCAACTAGGCGTCAGTAGTGGCCTACTTGAGAGGCCAGTAGATAACAAACAAGCAAAATGGAACCATGGACTATTACACTGGCCGCTCAACTAGGCGTCAGTAGTGGCCTACTTGAGAGGCCAGTAGAGAATAAACAAGCGAAGTGGAACCATGGACTATTACACTGGCCTCTCAACTAGGCGTCAGTAGTGGCCTACTTGAGAGGCCAGTAGAGAATAAACAAGCAAAATGGAACCATGGACTATTACACTGGCCTCTCAACTAGGCGTCAGTAGTGGCCTACTTGAGAGGCCAGTAGATAATAAACAAGCAAAATGGAACCATGGACTATTACACTGGCCTCTCAACTAGGCGTCAGTAGTGGCCTACTTGAGAGGCCAGTAGAGAATAAACAAGCAAAATGGAACCATGGACTATTACACTGGCCGCTCAACTAGGCGTCAGTAGTGGCCTACTTGAGAGGCCAGTAGAGAATAAACAAGCAAAATGGAACCATGGACTATTACACTGGCCGCTCAACTAGGCGTCAGTAGTGGCCTACTTGAGAGGCCAGTAGAGATGGGGTTTACTGATTTCCGTGTAGAGACCGACGAGATTAGGAGTGGCCTCACAATAGGGCGACTATAGACACCTAGTTGAGAGGCCAAGATGTGGGGAAGTTCACTTTGGTGACATATGTTTCGTTATTTTGGGCGCATTAATAGTACAAAATGAATTTCTTTTGGGAAATTTCACTGAGAACATTAGGTTAAATAATCAAAAACTGTTAAAACAGTAAAATCATACGAAAACGTTGCTTCTGAAATATGCCTAATGAGTATTCAAATAGAGCTGTTCATAGCATTTTCTCCGTCATCGGTCTAGCTTTTTGATCTAGGAAAAATACTACTATTTTTACTACTATCCTACTAAAAAAAATCCCACTATCGAAGGCGGCCTCGTAAATAGGAAAGATCCCAATTAAATTTAACATTAAATTAATTTAATTTCATTACGGGTTTGAGATCTCTGTGAGCATATCCTTGTGTATGAATATAAGCAACAGCTGCAACAATTTGCCGGAAAAAGAATCTGGCTTCACCTTCTTCAAGACGATCTCTTTCAACAATATAATCAAATAGTTCACCACCTGAACAGTACTACGAATAATTTAAAAGATTATATCATTATTAATCTGATAAAATATTAATTAAATTTAAGGTATTTGACCTGACTGACTGACCTCTAACACCAAAAATATTTTAGTGGGGGTTTCAATAACTTCATATAATTTGCATATATTTTGATGGCACAAATCTTGTAAGGCTTCAATTTCTAATTTGGTTCTCGGTAAATCATCCTACGTAATTTAAATTTATTATTTAAGTTTGCTAACTAACATTTAGTTAATTAATTAAGATTAATGGTTACCCCAAGTGATTTCTTATCCATGATTTTAATGGCAACCTTCTCCCCAGTTGCAATGTGTATTGCTTTCTTAACTTTACCAAATCCGCCTTAATTTTAATTTAATTATTTAATTATTGTTAATTAATGTAATAAGTTAGTTAAGTAATTACCTGTTCCGACTGTTTCCATAATTTTATATTTCCCCTCAAGGATTGCATAACTCGCACAACTGCCAGGCATCTTTGAAAAATGTATTGTCTGGGTTGGTTTTGGAAGATTATAGTTAATAAAACCGATTTAAAATATAATGAAATACATTCAATTAAGGCTGGTATATTTGTCGATTTAAAGGCACTGGTTTCATTAACGATTATACTCAATTAACTGTATTAATAACAATTATATTGTTCCATTACATAGGTATCTTCCCGGGCAAATTTCAACTACAGGCTTAACGCTGTACTTTAAATTATCAATGGCCGTTTGGTCGTTACGTTTAGGTCACGTGGTCTTTTTTTTTATCGATTGGGAGTCTGCTCTGCTACCTCTTGAGAGAAATTATAACTAAATTAATGAATTAAGTACGATTAACAAAATAAATTACAATTAATTAATTGAGTTTTTAAAAATAATTTAATTTTATCTAAAAAGTTTTTTTGATTAAATATGTTATTTCAAATTCTTGTTGTAAATTGTATAGATAGCGCTAAAATATTTCCAGATTTGAATTTCAAATTTCAGTGTTTTGTTTTAAAAATCATGATTAAAGCACGATTGAAGTGGAATTTAAAAACTTTTAAATTAAAATAGTTTAGTCAACTCAGTAAATGACGAAAGAGTATCATTGCATGCCGCCACTGAAAGGTGGTATAGGTTTATTACAAACATAAATACTTATTTCCTGGTTTTTTGTAATATGAATAATTATTTATTGCATAAAACTAAATGAGACAATCTTTATGAATCATTTTTATTACTTATTGCATTTATAATTTGTACTTCCTAGTTAATTTACTCGGCAAACGTACACTTAGCATTTGTTTACTGTTCATACGAAGCAAAACAGTCATAACCGACTAATTCTAAAGTAGACAGGTGTCGTTTAGCTAATAGAAATATCTTCAATGTCACACAAATGTCCGAGTTAAAAATAAAAACTGCAGCCAATTGCGGACAAAGGTATAAAGTATTAATTGCAAACTGGAACGGCTTCCTAAGTCGCGTCGGTGGTTAGGAGGAGGTTGAAGATGAAGCCATAGGGATGCTGGGACTCTGGGAGAAACGTGGAGATCGATTGAATGTAGAGGAATGCGCCGTTAGTGCCGGAAGGGGGATGGATGCCCGAAATCCTCTCCGAATCTCTACAGCAGCATCCACGGATGGCCACAAGGTCGTCCTCGGGAAGAAGACGTTGCTACTACTAGCTCAGGGTGGGAGACGACGACCACCAAGGTAATTTTCCCCGAGAGTCAAAAGGTCTCGGGCTAGATTAGAACGATTGAGAGAAGAAGAATGGATGAATAGAGGATAGCGAGAAAAAGGTGACGGCTATCGGTGTCCTCGTTGCGTCATTCAAAGAATTATTCGCGCTCGTTATACGCTTAATACCGCTCCTGGGACTCCTATATCACTCACTCTTCGATTATTTCTTTTCACGTTCAATTCCAATGGTACGTTTCTACCTTAAGTCGTTTCATTACAATGTTATACCGAAAAGAATTGTTCCCGACCATTTTTTCACCCAATTCAAGAAAGAGGAATAATTCTTTTACGGCAAAAGGGAAAGGGGTAAGACAGGTACTTCGGAATAGAGTGACGTATTTTTCCATAGCCCACCATTTATCATGAATTTAACCCTTCAAATATAACTATGATGGGCACCTTAGTAACAATGATTCAAGTCTTTCATGAATTGTCCCGTGGTCATCCTAAATAAGGACTATAATAATTTGTCTAAAATTTACAAGCACATGATGGAGGCGAAGTCACTGAAATTAACTAAGTCTAATAAAGGATTTAATTACGTGTTTATTATGGAAACAAGTGGCAATTTAATTTGAATACCTTATTTATCATTGACACTAAATTCTCACGCCATTAAATTAAATGATCAACGAAAACTTTGATAAGGCGATATACTATAGTATAATCAAGGACATTTGAAATCGAAAACGTGATGTATTAGAACTTAGCACTATATATGCAACTGATATTTAACTCAGCGAACCGATAAAATCAGTTCACCTTGAACAATCAACTACCATAACTTTTTTTGTTGGAATTTCCTATACCTTACATTTGAATGTACAATAAAACTAAAATTTTGACAGGTTAATAGCAAAATACTTAAATTGCTTCTGACAAAAATACTCCAGTACGTAACTGTTGTATTATGCAAATAATTAAAATGTTAATTATGACACGAGATGACGTGGCGAAATAACGTATTTGAACCTCCACAATCGAACATAAATACCAAGATAAAAGAATCACTTTTTTATCAATCTTCTGTTATCTAGCTTCGATTGAACTAAGGTCTTATCTCATTTAGTTTACAATTTCAATTACAGTTTTTGAATTAGAAATATCGGTTTCTTATTGAGGATAAATTAACCCTTATATATTAAAATTAGAGTAGGAAAAAAAACTTACAGAACAAGGTCGTTGAATCTAGAGGTATATAAATTTTTCACGAATTTACCACTAGTTTCCCAGTGACGTAAATTATTTTGTACTTTTCCTGGATATCACTATACGTATTTTTATTGTTATCTATATTTTTCAGAGCTTCATTTTTCATTTCGCGTTCAAATAGTAAACTACCCTTTTATTTACCAACGTTAATAGAAAGCCGCTTATATTGGAAAGCTGATAAAACATTTAGAATTAAGGTAAGTTGCCTAACTAATATTGCTAGAATCAAACGTTCATAGATTAAAAACCAAAAGTGTACCTCATTGAAGCTTGTTCGCGTCGTGTTATACGAGACTAGTGTCGACCCCCTATGCGTATGATTATCTTCACAGGGAAAATGCGTCAGTAGGCTCAATATAGTAGCAGAGTACATAATTAACGTTAGGATCGCCACTATAGAGTACTATTTTCTATAAACCTCAAGAAAGCTCTGCTCTGCTGGTTGGTTCGTGTAGGGGTTGAGAGAAGGGTCTTTTGGTTTCTCATTTTACATGGCGTCTTCAGAGAAAGACTGGGAACTGTTAACGAAGTACACTTTTGGTTTTTAACCGTGAGTTTTTGATATAATACACCGTAAAGTGTATACGTTTAAAAGCATCACAATGACAGGTTTTTTAAAAAAATTCTTACTACGTGTGTAAATTGTAGTTGTAGAATTTAAAACAGACGACACGATGCGTTGAAAACTGGGTTTTAAGTATTGTAAGCACAGGAAAAAAGGGCTTAATGCAACTCAGAAGTTAGGTGTTGGTTTTGAAAAGAGTTGTATATGGAATTTGGTATAATTAACTTAAAATAACATTACAATTACTATTATTATGAAATTATCTTTTGCTATCTTCAATTATGGTAAATAAGAATTTGTTTGTCTAAATTTCAGAATAATCTATTCTTTTAAAAATGGCCTCCAACACTGGTTCCAAAATGCTTCTAGTTATGTTTGTACTCTTCAGCGTGATTCAATGGAATCGATTACGAGCCATCAACACATCTAGCAACGATACTTCAATATTCAAAGGTAAAAAATCATCAACCAATATTGGTTACGTATCCTTAAAAATTGTAAAATGTAACTTCTTGGAAACAGATATAGATTGCTACACCAAATTACCACCTCAACTATATTTCACCATCAGTTCATTGGCCAGTGTCTCAGACTCTGGTGAAATCACTCAAAGACAATTAGAAATCAACTGGTACAACATTGACACGCAACCGGGTGACAAGGTAGCCATTTTCGACCACGATCCTAACCTTTCAACCGCTGACCCTCTGGAAATGGCACCAGTTGACGCGTCAAACCAAAACTTTTACCGTTCCAACGTTCAGTTTCCAACGATCAAATTCGACGAGAGTAACCTTACGTCTCAATGTTTGGGATTTTGGGGGGCGTATTTAAAACCGGGGAATGTTATAGTTGCCGTAACTTGCGTGAGAGCTAGACCATTTTGGATGTCCGAAACGAGAAAGTATATCGGTAAATCGAATCTGACCAATCTTTTATTGCCCGGAACACACGATTCCGGTAGTTACGCGCCTTACGAGGGTATGAAAAGCGAAAACGTCATATCAAGATACATGTTAAGTCAAGACGAGGATATTTTTACTCAATTCTGTTTCGGCATCCGGCATATTGACCTTAGAATCGGACATTACGAAAGAACCCCGGATAAATTCTGGATTAACCATTCCGTATTCCGAACCAACAACCCATTGATCAAGGTTTTGAACGATGTCAAACGTTTCTTATCCATAGCCAAAGACGAGATTGTGGTATTGGATTTCCATCGTTTCCCAATTGGATTCAAAAAGACCTCAACTCACAGTCTCTTAATAGACACGCTGATACGAGAGCTTGGACCACTGATGATACCCAACACTATGGGGTACTCGGCCACCGTGGACGATATTCTTAAAACTGGGAAACGAATTCTGGTAGCGTACGACAGCAAATCGCGTCTAGGAAACGTTCTATTATGGCCGGAAGTTAAACAAAAATGGGGGGATGAACAGGAAGTGGATACTTTGTACGAATACTTCAGCAGGGTTTTAAATTCGAGGATACCAGGCATGTTGTGGGCGTGTATGGCTGAGCTGACACCAACTTCTACATCCATATTTTTTAAGCCTAAAGAAGGACTGCGTTACTTGGCCGATAAGGTCAACCGTAACGTCAGTCGATGGTTCCAAGGTGAATGGGGCTGGAAAGCGAATATTGTTGCCACCGATTACTTCTTAGGCACTCATGTGATAGAAACGGCCATTGATATTAATAAGAGAAAGGTTTTTTGCAATAAAATGGAGAATAATGTTTAAATATTACAAATAAATAATTAAATTCATGGTCATTAACACCTAGTCGTTATATTATAGTAGTTTAATTGTTATTGATATTACTGTATATCCTTATTATCAAAGAGCTTACCATTTTAAATGTTTTTCATTAGAATTTCCCATTAAAGAGCAATAGAAGTTAAGAAGATTATGTTATAATCCTAAAATACTGTTTAAAATACTCTTTCTTTCTCATTATACCTTGTTAAATATGTGTATAATAATTATAAATTTACTAGTCTTACGATGTTTTTCTGGTTATTTATACATATATATACAGAAGTATATAATCCTTCTTTTCGAGAGAAGTGTACCTGCACAAAGCGGGAGGGTAATTGTAACATGATTCTTCCCAACATCATTTTACATTTGGAGCAAGTTACTAAACCGAATGAGGTTGTTTGCTGAGGATTTAGTACCAAACAGTTATAGAATTCACCCTGCACGGTTCTATGCCCATCTGAAGTTTGATGAGCAGGAAAGCAAACAAAAAAGGGATGAGCCTGGGAAGAATCATGTTATATAAGTTTTAAGAGGATACGGAGTGTCATCCTTCTTCTATTATCCCCTTCTGATATAGATCATTGTTCAGTACGGAGTTTATAAACGGAAAATTATTAAAGTTTCCTGGACCACCTTAATGAATCACTCTTTTAAACGTTTATCTACCTTAAAACTATTAAAATGTAGCGTGCGACTTAACCGGAAACTATTAAATCCTTTTCTAATCTACAAATCTTCGGTCTCTCGAGACAAATTATACTAAATTACTATTTTGTTTCTTTGAAAGATTCCCGAAAGATATTTTTAAGCCTAAATTTCAACGAAGGCGTTTTTTTATAACGTAATTCCTTTGTTATTAGTCCTTAATTTCTTTCATTCACTTATTTTGAAAGCGAGCCAAGTCTAGTCTAGAAAAGGGGTATTTTTTTTTATTATTTTCTTAAGCCGGTCCCTGACGCGAGATCATTGACTGCGTGGTAATTCCGGCTGGGATGAGGAAGACCTATTAGAGTGTGTCTCTAATAAAGTCCTCTTCCATACCACGAGGGATTAGGCCTATTTCTATTGATATTTGGTATAAAAATCAGCCGCAGCAACCCGTTTATTGCACCTAGCAGCAAATGATGAGAACTATGAGGATTAGGGCTACGGAAGAAAGAAAAGTTAGAGACGCGCTTTACTAAGGAGTGAGGATTCGGGAATTAGTTTTTTTCCTCGCTCTCTTTCTTCCGGGGAGAGAGTGAGAGAGAGACAGAGAGAGAAGGAGAGAGAAGGAGAGAGAAGGAGAGAGAGAGAGAGAGAGAGAGAGAGAGAGAGAGAGAGAGAGAGAGAGAGTCGGAGGCGCATGATCAGTCGGGTTCCTTCTCCCTCTCAGGAATTCCTCGCCATGGCGTTCCATTTACTCGTTTTCCTCAACAACGAGGTTCCGGAGCTCCGCAGCACTCCGAAGCTTCATGGAGCGGAGAAGGAAGGAGAAGAGCGAAGGAGTTGTAGAGCAGCGCCACTTAATCCCAAGCGGGATTAAAGGAAAACGCGTAGAGGTCGCTCCAGTCTTTGGTCGGGATTTTTCAGTAGTGGATCGTTAACTGGAAAAGTAGCGTCTACCGAGTAAAATAGAACGTTCGTAAGTGGAACGATATTAGAGGAGCCTTTTTACTCTCGCGGTTGGTGTAATAAAAGAATAGCCGACGACTGAAAGTTCGCGACTCTATTCTCAGTTCGGGTCTTCTCCCCTTTTAATCCCTACATTAAGTTTTAATTTCGGAAGACCCGCTTTAGTTTAAAGTCCAAATCTTTGATCCTTTCGGTACAATTTCTCTCCGTCTCTCTGATCCCCGTCGAGTCTTGGTTTTCCGCTCGCTCTACCTTTCTCTCTTAAGCCCCTCGAACTGAAAAAGCAAACATGTCGAGAACGGCTATCGCGGCGAAAGACGAGACCTTCCTCGCCGCAGCGTCATGGTGATTTCGATTAAAGGCCTAAAACGCGATGTCGGGAACGATCCGAGCGGCCAAAGCGACGAAGAAGCCGCCGATATATCGAAGGACTACCCATTCGAGCTACTATCCCATTCCCAGAGACGCCGCGAAGAGCTAGTCTAGAAGAACTAGGGTTTTTTGTTTTTTACTTATTATTTCGCCTCCGGGAGGCTGGTTCCCTAACCATTTTGGTTCCTTTTTTGGTTCGTTGATTTTGACCGGTATAAACCTTTGTTCCATTTCAATCCCGACTACGAGGCTCCGTTTTTATGAAATTTTCATTTCGACTTTAATCAAAGCAAAATCTCGGTTGCTGGTAAGACATGAGCGGAACGGAACCCAGTGTTAACGCCACATATTCTCCGGAAGAAATATGCTTGCAAGAGAGAAAATGGTGGTGTTTCCTCCTTTCGAGTATTTTCACTTTCCTAGCGGGACTGTTTATCATTTTGTTATGGCGCGCTTTCGCCTTCATGTGTTGCCGGGGCAAAGACAAGAAGACGGGACCCAACAAGCAGCAACAACAGCCTGTGCCGCCACCACCGCCACCGACCGTTCAACAAGCGGGTGCCACCACCCCAGCGCCTCCCCCCGGTCGAAACGACAAGAAAGCGGGGGAGGCCACGGAAATAGGCTTCATGACCGAAGCCAAAGACTGGGCGGGGGAACTTATATCGGGTCAAACCACCACGGGCAGAATACTGGTAAGTCTCGAGATATTTATTTCAAACCCTCCCGACACTATCACTCTCCTCGACTCACGAATACCCGCCGAGACCAATTACCGGTACGAGAGTGTCACTGATTGGATGAGTCCGGAGTAAGTTAACCTTAGTTTCTTTACACGTCATGGAAACGCCACCTTCTGTCTTTGGCAGTAGTGTGTAGTTACGTTCTAGGCCTACTAACCGGCACAATCGTATAATTTCACACTAACTATTATTCGTAAATGTAGCTACGCCAAAGACCTTGGATGGAAAAACGATTTACACCGTTAACACCAATTATTTTTGTCCGGTTAGGCTATAATCAAATTTAATAATAAGTTCTGATTTGACTCTAGGAGAACAGGTTTTCATTGTTTTAAATTTTCCTCTAAGCAATAATAAGGAATACACAATGGTTTCTGACATCTTTGGCGCAGCTACATAAAATTGGCATTATCGTTATCCTATTGACAACATATTCGTAATATAATCAAATAACAATTAAAAACATCGATACTTCTAGCTCACTCACTTCGATCTACCACTTACTGACGTCATATACTTTAAATATTGTACAGAAACATCATTATTTATCGCTTTCATAAACCGTGATTATTCGGTATCATGATATAACTCTAAACCCATCCATAACCCACGATATCATAACTAGATTATCGAAGAGAGAAGCCCACTTTAACGTCTAAAAGCGCATGGGTTTTTTCGGGGTTACTTGGAAACGAACAGATAACCACCACCGCAACATCGCACTCAGGAGCTTCAGATACGGATTGCCTTAAGTGATTCTTGACAGCTTAATAAATAATATGGGGTGCCAAGCGAAAGTGCATCTATCTTGAACCACCACCGCGAGAGCACCATTGATGGGCTGAAAATAAAAATGCAACGGTATACTTATCCTTGATGCTAAAAAGAGATGGGGATTAAGACTCAACTTGAGTCGGTGGGTCGCTAGATGGAATTTTAATTAATGGGTGTTTTGGCAGGAAAATATTAGTACAGAATTGCTGATATACCCGCCCTCGTTTTCAAGAAAGACATCTAAGACGCAACAAAATTACTAGCGCGTAGCAAATCTGAGGTTGAAAAAGTCATTTTCATTTTAACTATATTCGCAAATATGTAAAATCAAAGCTTTCAAATCAATAAATATTTGTCTCGTTGGGAATACCACACTCTCTCACTTTGTACAATTTAAATCATACTCAAGAGTAAATCAAGCCATTTCTAACACGACGTAGGCTATCTTAGCTATAGGTCACGTGCGGCATTGGTTAATCCTACACTGAATGAAAGATAAATTAGGCCAGAAAGCGCATTGACTGATTCGGAAGAACAAGGGCTAGGTCACAAAACTATATCCAGCTCGCACGAGTTAGGACCGAAACCCCGCTGGGTGTTACGAGCATCTCAAGCTCATTATCCGAATACACCACGGATTTTTTGAGTCCGTTCCAAGAAAGAGTATGACTCTTTGGGATCAAAGATATCAGAGCGTGGATTGCTATATATCCTTCAGCTTATTTCCAGCGATAGTGTCCCATTTTGCAGCAGCGCATGGCCGCGGCGTCGCTTTTTGATCTCTACCAGCGATAAAAAGGATCCCCATAGTTCCGCAGACTCTAGAAACCAGGAATTCTACTAATTATTCAATTTGGTTGGCTGGAGATACCAAAACCGTAAATGGCAAACTGGAGCGGAAATATTGATTTTTAGAGATATAATTATTATGAAAGGGGATGTAAGCTAATTTGCTAGCTAAACGGATATCTATATGGATAATTAGGCCGAATTAGATTACGAATCAAAGAAAAATTATATAATCTATTTTGATAATCCTATTTACAAATGAAAATTGGTGATTTTGGATTAGAGTAACTGCAATACGACATTTAACATTACTTACGCGTTGACGTGTAACTTAGCGGAGTTGAAAATATTGACAAAAGTTAAATTCAATACTCGTTGCAAGGAACAACTATGTGGCCAGGTTTTAAAACAGGTACTGTGGGTCGAGGACCCGTCCTCATATGACCCCCTTTTATCTTTTAATAGTTTCGGTACGGGCAGCCGTTATTGCGTTCCATTGTAAACTTCCTGTTAGGCCCTTTTATCACCAGCAATTAACGGTTCACCCCGTTCTGCTCTAAAGAGAACTATGCGAGGGGACACTTCAGATACCTTTGGCCAGGGTCCATAGTCCAAATATATACGGGGGAAGTGCTGCTTGTAAAAGAAGGAAAAGCCATTAAAGCTTATCATTTCGGCCGAGCATGTCGTAAACCGCTTCAGTCTCCTCATATTGCTTTCCAAAAATTTCTAACAGAAAGGGTTAAGGATTGGCCATAAATTGAATTTTACAAAATGAGTGAATTTTTCTTTTTTAATTAAATTGACATTCTTTGTGAATTTTAGCATTGTTCTTTTCACCTTTATACATTGGAAGGGTTACCAGTCAAGGATAGGACATTTAAATACACCTTTACAGTTACTTCTCGGTTTTATCTCATACAAAATTTAATTGTTATAAATATTTATAACTAGAATATTTATATCACAAGCCACGAAAACGAACGAAAAACAACTGAATTTAAATTTGTTGCTATAGTCCATTCTCTCGCTTACACAAAACGGAAAGGCAAAAGATATGACCAGTTGCGCGGCCAGCAATATCGATCGTCTTTGAAGTGCAACGAAGCAGCTAGTTTGAGAAAACAAGCTTTAGTGGAAAAGTCGTAGCTAAATAAAAATAAGTAGTGGCTAGCCACATTGAAATTAAACATTGATCCCAGGACTACATATTGCGCAAATGTTCCTTGGTCATATATCATAAGATATGTTCCATAAGTTTGTCACTGGTTACAAACTGGAGCTTGGCATGAAATAACGTAGGTTATAGATTCAATTAAAGCGACGCCTGGTGAGGTGCTGTCAAAGGCTTAGTAATGCAGACTGAATAGGAAGATGGACTGCAAAATTAACCACCGAGTTCTCAAACTAGCTCGAGCTGCAAGTCTCTCAGTATCATTACGAAGTATATGACGTGTTATACCTATGGAACACATCTTATAAACGTATGGTCATATTCTACCAAACTTGAATATTTTTGAATGTACTACAGTCTATACACTTTAATATTTTTGCATGTGCTACAATCACAATCTTGACCCTGTCGACCCAACATATTTTTTGTCAGAAATCACCAAACCGATTCAAATCAAATAATGAACTTGTCACGTTTAATTTCGTGACTAAAAACCTTATGAAAAGGGTTATTGAAGGTCAGACACGTCATATTAATGTTATGAAAATGAAGGTAAAAGAGATAATTGCGATGAAAGTCGAATATACCTAATTGCCATGGCAACGTTGTTTGGAGAGATAGATTCTTGGTTTCACAAATCGGTATTGCATATTTACAACACGTACTGTATACAGAAAGAAATCTTTTATGAACATTTTTTTTTTATTTTGGCGTGATTAAAATTTTGCCACGAAGTTGTTTATCGCGTGAAAACACAACTGACAGTTGTTAAGGTTGCCATGGAAACATGAAATACATTATGAAACTTTCATGATAAGTCTCCAGTGAATTCAAAATAAACTTCACGCTTCGAAGTAACATATTGTTCATTGGCTAGATTTAGGTCCAAGCTTAAATGACGTAAATCAAACCTACATGGATTAATTATTAAAACCATTATATATATTATTTATACGGTAAATGTATAAATGTACTTAGACTAACACGATTCCTTTACACTCTTAAGTTCTTCCACGAAATATCATGAAACTGTACACGTTTTCGTTTATTACCAACAGAGAGTTCTCAGAAGTGTTTTTGTAAAAATATACCATTCGAAATATATATATATATATATATATTTCAATTTAGGAAAAACAACTGTCAACCATAATCGATTTTGTTTTTGAATATTTAAAAAGTATTTTTAAAATGCTGTTCCATTTGATCGCTGGTGAAAAACATTACTCGCATTAACCATTAGACAAGATAGGCAATTGTTTATAGCCCGCATTTAATTCATCGAAGAGTTCGTAATATCTTCCGCTATTTCTCCCCTACAAATAAATCTAGGAGTTCAAAGCAAAACACGCTTTTAAAATTATAGGGGCCCATAAGTTGCTCTTTGTACTACTTTAGTCCCAAAAAAAAATTATAATCCGGTGCTGATGGAAAGCCTCTATATTATAAGAAACTTTATTTTATTTTATGAAAATTGTGGTTATTCTGGATTAAATAAAATTTAGAGAATAATGTAGAGAAAAGAAACTAAAAATTAAATTTAGAAAGGAAATATGGAGATATATCCAACCAAAAGCAAAAATAAAGAGTACTCGAAAAGGCGACTCAGCAGATGCAGCCTAAAAACTCAACATCTTCATCTTTTACGTTTGTTTCTATCTTTTTCTATACGAACTCGGTATATAAGATAAGAAATTTTTCTTTCGAATTATATCTCATATATTATTATTATTGAAAGACGAATTTCATTCTTTTATATCGAGCGTGGAATCCTGGGAAGCTTTATTTTTCGCGCCTTTTTTCTGTATGTCCCTATCTACTAAGAAAGGTATATACATAGGCTGGTGAATTTCCGCCAAAAGAGAACGTGTCCTGGATGGTAGCCAAGAAACCTTTTTTTCGTTCTTTTTATTTATTTTCACTCTGTACTCCGCGCATCGCATCTTTCGTGGAAGATGCCTTTCTCCGGAATAATCATTCTTCCTTATAGGATTCTTTTTTTCTACTTGTAGCTCTATTCTTCGCTCGCTCCCAGCGCGCTGTCAATTTATTAGAAGCCTTAGTACAAAATGGAGCGAAAAATCCAATTTCGCCCAAGTGCGGGAAATTCTGAAAGGCCTGGGGAAAAAAAAACGCCCTCGTATAACAGACAGTCTTTGGCACCTTGTAGTCTGTCTGCGAACTAGTAACGTGTACATCAACCGCGTGTACGTAACTCCACCGACAATAATTCAAAAGGAACGAACGTACGTGAACTAAGACCTGCGTAATAAGTGTTTACATGGTTACGTTCGTGGCGTTTGTTTTCTAACTTAGTATATTTGTCTTGAAGCTACGCTAAGGCTGACGAAAGATTCCCCATGTGAAACACTGGTGGTACGAATCGTAGCACCACTAAGTTTTATCAGAAGGGGATAATAGAAGAAGGATGACACAATCATCCTCTTAATACTTTAGTTATTTAACAGTACACTTATCTCGAAGAGAAGTATTACATACTTCTGCTTTTATTTGCCCAAAAATATGTTCTTGTAGAACTAGGGTTTACTTTTTCGTAAAATAATTACTTTCTATAAAATTCGGGTTGACACGTACACGACCTATTGTGGGAAACAACAGCCGAGTGATTATCTTTAACCGCGCCTTCTTTTTACCTCTTTTCAAAGTTCTGACATCAAAATTGTTATATTTAGGGTCCTAATACATTATTATAAGACAACAACATTGAAAGTTCCTTCCTTACCCACCAAAGGTTAAGTTCGAGGTAAAAGTCAAACTGAATTTGACATGCACGAAGTATGAAGTATTAATTTCCACAACACAACTCATTGACGTCAACCTAGTAATTGGAGCATTGAATGCACCTGTTATCTTTTAACCTAAAGTACCTAAACACTCACGGCTTCAAAAAACGAGACTGCGTATAAGAAAATTGATTGATATCCCCACCACATTTCCTATACGCGAATTAGTATCAGGTATTGAAACCTTGGTTTTACTGACAGGTTGAAGGGGTTATGGCGAATGGAATGGAGGGAAGGGGAGGGGATGTAAGTTTGGAATGAAAATTTACGGATATTTCGTGTTACGCGAGGTTACTTCCGGTCCGGATATGAGAAATGGGTTGAAATTCATACGGAAACGGCCTTGTGAGAAAAAACCATGGCTGAGTCAAGTGGAATAGCCAATTCGTCTAACGCTTTAACGCCTACTCCAAAGAGTTAAAAGGGTTAGATTGTAGTTAGATTTTGATACGAAACTACTTTAAATTAAATTAATATAAGATATCAAAACCCATATATCAAAATTGTTTAAAAAGAGAAGGGTTAATGTACCGAAAGAGGAAGCAAGAAACCTGGCAAGGCGGATGTAATCCCATAATCTATAAGTTTCTTCCTTGGGTTAGCGAAGTGTATCTCGGTTTCTAGTAAATCCTTCCACGGGTTATTCGAGACGTAACCCAAGTTTTCTATTTCTTGGACGAAACTTTGGACATCTCTAATGGGCGCTCGGCCGGTCGTCGTCAGCTTACAAAATACATTTTTCCGTCATCTCTGGGTGGCCGCGCTGCAACCTAGTTTCTTCCTGGAGGAAGGCTTCTGGTTTATAGCTTTCATTTTTATTTCCCCCTGTCAAAGGGACGTCTCTCGAAGCTTATACGACTTTTTCCCAACAGCTTCCCCAGAATTTCCTCTTATCCTTTGGAACCAAATAGTACAGAAGCTTTAGGAAACCTAAAGTTACGTAAAACTCAAGATGGGCAGGGCCACACACGCAATATCAGTCTCCAAAGGATACGAGTATGTTTATCTTAAAACTACCGGAATAGCAACTAAGGAATTCATAATGAAGGAACAGTTCCTTTGTCAACATCCGGAACTAAAATCCGCCGGGATCTTTATTCCGGTGTAAAGTTAATAGGAGAGTTTCGTGACCCATTGTTAGTCCTTTTCATGTCTCATCCGGTTTCGCCTTATAGCTATAAACTTTCAATTAATATATACCGGAAAATATCACTTCCACCCCCATAGTTGAAAATTCGTAAGCGGAATTGTTGCTTAGAACGTATTTTGTCATGTTTTTCCTTCACGCGTCAACAAACAGAGCGTAAATTATTTACTTGTACGAAATGTTATGCAAGGCTTAATAGCAGAATGTAACACTATATAATCCATTATGAAACTCAAGTACCAACCGCTGCTCGTCCAAAAAAATAAAGGATCTGATATGATTGACGTGGTCGGTTGTTGGCGCTGGTCTTCGTATTGAATACATTAAAATTTTGTTTGCACTCCTGGGGCAAACTTTCCTAAAACCCCGGGAGTTCTTGGATGGACAAATATAACAGGAGAAGGTGGGTGGGTATAAGGGAGAAGACGGGTGCCCTGTTACGGCGATCACCCCGTGTTCTTAGCCCAGTGACCTTTTCAGAGGACGGTTGAGCAGAAGTATCGATTTCTCCCTAAAGGATTTCCCCATTTTCTCATCCTGTGGTACGGAGCAGCATTCGATGACCTCAACGCGTTCGCCACCGACGTCGCTAGCGTCGCCTTAAATTCTTCATTCAATCGTTTAATAATAAAGGCGATGCCCCCTATCCTATCACTTTACTCCGAACTCTATTCATACAAATAGTAGAAAAAAGATTGAATTATTTGTATCGATCTACCCTACCAAAGATGTATCAACAAATTGACCCATCTGTGTGGGTAGATATAACCTTGTTTTGAGGTTTCACCCTTTCAATAACAAGTAAAGAATGATGTTACTTAGTTACAGGTCATAAACTATAAATATAAGGATGATTCAAAACAGTGTAGAGGAAATAAGATCCAGGTAGGGTAAGGTAACCAAACGTATATACACTGTCATACGATGGTCTTGTTTACCAGTAAGAAATGTTTCCTAAACGTCTGCAATCACCGAGCATCTTTAGCTTCACTCGTTATGTTCCATATGCATCACACTACCTGTAGTTCGTAATGTTAGAGACTTACAGCTCGAGCTAGTTCGAGAACGACAAGCGAGAATTGACTCCAGTCGATTTTACAGTCCATCTTCCTTTTTAGTCTGCATTACTAAGCCTTGACCTACGTCACTTCATGGCAAGCTCTCAGTAACTGTTGAGAAACTTATGGAACATACCTTATGAACTTACGCTATTATAGATTTCAAATACGCCAAATTTTTCTTGAAAGGTCAACTGAATAAAAGAGGTATATAATATAATAGAATGTATAGTATATTAAGAAGTATATGAGAGCTATTCATTCCATCCAGTACATTCCAAAATTCTTATTAACGAAAAATTTCAATTTTGAAAGGGACATGAAATTAATAATGTGACAGTGGCGCCGTCAACCCTTTTAAGGGGGTAAAAAACCCGAAGGAATTGGGACAAGACAGTCTATACTTCCACCTTCTCATCTCAACTCGTACTTTTCCTTTTCTTCCTTTCTATGACGGCTTAGATATTAAGAACGTTTAGATGCCTTTCGAAAATTTTCTTCTCTTTCATAAGAAGAGCTATAATAATTTCTGCGTGTATGGCTTTCAACACTTCTTCTCGCACACTTAGTAAACGAAAAGCCAATATGCTCGTGTCCTTTGATCGAAATTTCTTTTGAACCAACGCGAAATTCTCGTTTTTTTTATCAGAACCTACAGGAGAAACATCTACTTTAATTTTTTCCAGTCAAAGAAAATTCAATGAAGGAATGGAAGATTTGGGTCTAAAAAGGGTCCTTAATACGAAGTGTTTTAAGTTTACGAAGCCCTTTCTAAAGTAGTATTCTATTCCACGTTATATTTACAGGATAGCTGCAAACTTCAAAAGGAATGTTTATTTTTTGAACGCTTAGAAGTTTACAGAAGTAGGTCTTCTTCTTGCAAAAAAATTATTATGCCATGATGAAGTTGTAAATTCGCTTACGTAAATATACATTTCGAATAAGGTACCCACGTCTAGACTACACAGTTCGTACGTGAAAATAATCTCACCGTGTGTGAGGAAATCCAGAAATATAATTTATATAAACACCCTTAAATAGCGGTCGATAAAAGTCATAAATCTTTACATACACAATTAATTATTAATGAGTTTAGTGCAATTACCCTAAATACAATGCTTTTAATAAAACACAAAACGCCCATATCAAACCCACCCAATATCCCGCCCGAAACAACGATTTATACACTCGTATATTGTAATACAGGCCTTTCAAACGCAAAAGGAATCCCTTTTTAATAGAGGTGTGCGGTTAACCGTTTCAATCGAATAATTCGATCGAATACCGAACCGAATAATTCGATTCGGTATTCGATAAGCCCATTTTCACTATTCGATTCGAATATCGAATACCGAACTGGCTATTCGGTTAAAGTTCGACTACCATAAATTTAGGTCCTTGGCACTAGAGAGACCCACCTTATTTTAAAAAATATCATCCCAATTTTATTTGTCCCCATCAAAAACTACCAGCAAGTGAATAGGGAAATTTCAAGAAATACTTGACCACCAATGAGGAGAGGTATTTTGAAATTTAGGAGCTTCTAAATGTTCTTCTCCTTGCTTTGTATTGACTATTGGCGAATATTAGGGTTACTACCCGATTAACCGCGAATAGTTGGCCTAGTATTCGCGAATATTAGGGTTAAATATTCGCGGTTACTAGGCTTAACTATTCGCGATTAATCGGGAAGGAAAAAAATTACCAAGGCCCAACTATTCGGTATTCGATTTGGAATAAACTATTCGATTCGGTATTTGATAAGGAAACTTTTTTGGTATTCGATAACCGGTTCGATACCCAAAAAGTGGTATTCGCACACCCCTACTTTTTAACGACCTCAGGTATAATCTACCTGAACCTGCTTCATACCCTCCTGAGACCTACATGTATTCTGAAAATAATATGGTATCCACCATAATTTAAAAGCAAATCGATGTAGCGAACTTAAGCAATTTCTGTTTTCGTCCATAACTTTTTGGTGGATAATTTGGGCGATGCCCCCTTACATGCGATGCACCTTAAACACATCACGCGTGATTTCATATCATATTTAACTTAGGTCCAAGTGCAATTATGACATGCAAGCAATATCAATTAAAGGTTACGCAATTTTGTACGGGTACCTTGTTGGGTTTCAAGCGCCACAGGCAGTTATTGAAGTTAATCAAAGCGAGTAACTTTTGCTCCAACGAATTATACCTGAGCTTAGTTTATCAATAAAGAAAAACTCTTCGAGAGTTAATCGCGTTGCCTTAGGCGTCGCCCTGGAAAACGAGTTAGCGACGCGTTCGGGGGTTCTTCCGCACGGATAGTTCATACACCGACGTAATGAAACCCCCCTAGTCCCTTAATTCGTAGAGGGATGGATGAGATAAAGTTGCCTGACTGAATCAGAAAGAGGACGTCGTCACCGCCGTGTCTAAAATTAGAGAACCCCGCAAAGACTGATTCCACACCCTAAAGTATAACCTTTTAATATCCCGTGCCATGGAGGGGTTACGGAACGTTGACCTAAAAAATGAACAAAACTGAGAGGACCGTGTAAACAAGTCAAGGTGTCACCCATCTCACGCGACGATGTCTTCCAGGGAAGCATTCGATTTTCAATATTGATTTCCAGGGTTTAAGCGTAGAGTTTTATAATCAAGGGTTACAGCTAGCGTTGGTGAAGATGAGGCTATAGTTATGATTGATTGTCTTGGGTGGAACGTACGGTTTGGGAGTTATTCGGGATACGGGCGTATGCCCAAAGAAGAGAGGCTTAAAAGGGGTTGTTTTTAAAGTTAACCCTACACTTTTCCGCGTAAAGATTGATATGAATTCCCCAAATTATGTCATACCATAATGACCGAAGATTAATTAGATTCGACCATAAATCACGGTTTAAGTCACTTAGGAGTGGTAAGCGACCAGGGACAGGTCAAAAACGTTGGAAAGCTTTCGTAAGTAAGCTTGACTTATAAGTCAGAGTCGGTAAGGTCTGCGTGAGACTCAGATAGTTGATTTCCTGCATAAACTATGTTTGCTATAGTGATATCTTTTTTATGCCAATTCTACATTAATGAAGAAAAACTAAATTGCGTGTCCTCGTAGCTTTATAAGTCCCCAGAGCGCAAATCAATACTATTTTACTGTTAGATGGCTAAAGTCCCTAGTTTTAGATGCATTATGCATTAGAAGTCACTGTGTGGGAATGTATAATGGCGTCTCCATGGTACCCACGACAAATACCATATCATTTTCTCAACAACGGGCGGTTGATACCGTGGCCAAAGCTACGTGAAGAATATCCCATAGACAATTTCTCATACATCTGGAAAACTGACCGAGAGATAGGCGCCACAATTCTTTAAAATCGTCCAATACCTCAATTTTCTTCTTTCACGCGATTTAGGCTGCGGATGGCCAAAGGACATCTGGGAGGTTTTTTTTTTGAGAAAGATATCCCATAATCGTAAAGGTGTTAAATTTTCTTCCTCTTTTTGGCACTTGGAGAGCGGCGCGGCGTGGCCGCAGTCCAGTAACGGTAAAAGGGGTCGAAGCGATCGATCAATGGCCTAGCTGAGACCTAAATATAGATGGGCAACCACATTGTCAGGATAGGTTTTTAAAGGCCATCATTTCTAAAAGAGCCCTGTGGAGAAACGAGCTAGGGAGAAAAATGAGAAATATGCCTCGGAAAGGTACCGCCAAATTTTTTTTTCAAAGTATAAATAACTAAAAAGGAAACTCCCTAAATTGGTCTCAGCTGCTCGTGCTTGAAGGCGGTCATCCGCATAATAGCGCGGAGCTCTTTCAATTTACAATTGGAGCTCGCAGGGTGCGCGTTATGACCCAACCAAAAGCCATCTTCAAAAAGTTATTAACCCATTTTTAAAAAGCTTTTAAGGATCATTTTGATGAAACGAAACTCTTGTCAATGATGAGAAAGAGGTAATCCGAGATCATGATACCTTGGCGTTACAAGTTTAACTCAACTGAATTTTTTTCTTTTGAGACGTCATGCCATTTAAACAGGCTTAACTAACTCAAACCATAGATATTCCTAAAACTTTACCAGCTATATATTCAGGTTGTGATGGGCTCTAATTATTCCAGGATTGTTCAGCTATACCCTTCGTCCGCAAGTAGTCAAGTAGACGTAGCTAATGATCACGAGTACACTCAGGACGGGGATCCAAACTATACCCCTAGATGTTTTCTAAATGACATTAGAAATGTCAGGGAAAATATTATACAATACTACTTAAGGGAAAGCCGCTTTGTTTACTGGTGTAATCAATATCCATACTTCAGTCAATGAAAGAGGTACCTACAGTTCGCTGTTAAGAGGTTTATAAACATATGGCTGCACACGCATACCCCAAACGTATTGGCGCCAAAACACCATTATGGTTGAAACATCTTCAAATACATACAATGTACGTTGCTTTACAATATCAAAAAATATCGGTATAAATCCAATCCTCGTGTTGAGAAAAGTAAATAAAAAACAATGTCTAAAAGTAGCTACATGAAAAATAGATGAACTATAGTGACATGAGCCGATTTTTCCCCCTTTACTACTAATTGAAGGATTGATTCTTTGAGCGAGTAAATCTAGGTCGAACAGCAAGTCTATAGGTGCCGGTATATATTTTCCAGGACGACACGAAGCCTTCGAAGAATTTCTCAGTCTATTTCGCCAAGGCCCCATTCCCCTAATAAGGAAAGGGGGAATCCATTTATTATTTTGCTAACACGATCGATACCGTATAATATTTTAAGACAAAGGCCTCGCTTTCTGTTCTCTATACGAAACAGAACACGACAGTAAACCTACCCAATATTTAGTTGCTATATACAACAAGCCAATGTAGCCAGGCAATCACGTAAGAGTTTTCCCATTTGCTGCTGCAAAAGTGCACTAGAGAGTTCTGACTTTTATTTTGTGTTCCATTTGCTTACCGAGATCAACTCGGAACAGTTTGCACGCTCTGAAATATAGCTTTAAACTGATTTGAAAATATCGAGAGAACCCGTCCCAAGAGCGTGTTCTACCTGGGTTTTGTTTTTGTAAAAATTTCTGGACCAAGGCTTACCAGGAAAACATATTGCGACACTAGCTTTTCTATATTGTTTTTTGTTGCAATAAATAAGTAAGAACATAAGTTCATAAGAAATGTTCCATAAGTTTGTCAGGGGTTACAAACTGGAACTTGTCATGAAGTAAAGCGATGCTTGAGCTGTGTCTCTAGCATTACGAAGTATAGGTAGCGTTATACTTATGGAAGATATCTTATGGTAGGAATATTTTGAGCTGTTTCAGGTGGAAGAGACTAAACACAACCTTTAGACAAAGATATATATCTCTTTGCGATGTCTATGGCAGCTCTTATTAAAATCGACCCTCTCGGAGTCTCGGACCCTCCCAACTACGTGACCCTAAAGTGCCTATTGACTAATACGCAAAGCCAATCAATTTTTCTTTTTTCTCTCCGAAACCCAAACTCGCAAAGTCCTGTAGGATGATTTCTTTTTTATCTTGGATCGACCGATAATACAATGATGTTAAATTAAAATGTAATTAAGAAGTCCTCGCACGATCGTGGTTAAGGATTAGTAATCTAATCAATTATCTTAATTAATAATCACTTTAGCATCGTGCGCTGAAGCCTTAAGTAAAAAACATGCGCGTAGGAAACCGCTTTCATTGTCGGAAGTTCGGAACTAACGATTTTCGTTACTCATGTGGAATTTAACAAGAGAAAGCGGGTCGTTGAATGTATAATAATTGCTCATTAAATTAATTAAAAATGATTGGTTCGGATGTACGATACGATGTTGGAATATTTTGTAGATAAACGTTCTCGGAGGAATGTTTCGTTACACGCTTTATTTTGAGTCAAGGTTGGAATTTAAATTTTGATTGGAGCTCATTAGGGCATGTTTAGGGAATATTTTTATTTTCGGATGAAACTTGTTTTTTTTTTAATTAAGCCCTTTTATTTTTAACTATTACATTTAATGCATGGTATAGTTAAGGTATCAGGAGTTAATATTAATATTGAGATTAGTTAACGGTAACAAGAACACACATTTCTCATAATTCCAGTACACATTCCGTTAGTGAATCCCTTAGATTTACACGTCCATGTGCATTGATAGGTATTAAATGGACACGCTTCAGCAAACTCCACTGTTAGTGCTGAACATTAAATATGTTTCAGTACATATGTCTTTTGAGTAAAAGATCTAAGAAGAACTTACCCATAACGAAAAGAAGGCATATTACGACCAATATTAAGGAAGTTTTAGTATTCATTTCGTTTGCTTCGATAAAAACAGACGCTAGCAATACGAGCTTAACCGTTTGACTAACCTATCAGTGGCATAGCGACGTCTTTTTATACCTAAGTCTTATCAGTTATGAAACAACTGTTATTTCCCCCATTTCATCGAGTTTCATCATAATAAACATCTCAGAAAAATACCCAGTGAAAGGAAACATATTTCAATAAATATTTATCACTTTGTTTATGCTAAAGTCATATATCCGTTCTGATAGTAGTAGTTATAAAAATTGAAATTTCCCAGAGCGACGTTGAAGTTTTGTCTACTGCTACTATCAGCGGCTTACACCACAACGTTGTAAAATATGCAACAATACCTCTCCACCATCGCCTACAAAATTATCAGGAAATATAGATTGTCAAATATTTCACTTTACAAACAAAGCGCATTGTGAAATAATTGTAGATTATATAAACGAAATATTTTCGAACAATTGTAACCTCTTCCTTGTTGTTATTTATTTTTCATTGAAATGTACTCGTAAACTTTAGAAATTTCGAGCAAAACTAAACTAAGGAAAAGCATACATACACCACAGATTTTTGTTTATAAAATTATTCCTTAATGCTGTGGCAGGATTTTTATTTTGGCACCTCATCAATAGTGAAGGTTCACTTTAAAAACTATCGAGGTAAAAAAGCTGCAGCCTAGCGCTTTTAAATCGAGCTATTTTATCTTGAAAACAGTTTCTCTATATAAGTGAGTGGAGAAAAGCGAGCGTAATGAAGATAGGAGTTTCTTAATGGGGCGAAAAGATCCCATTTTCTCCTGGACTTCGATCGACGGAGCTTCAATCAAGGCATTTTTTTTTTGTAACCCAACCCATGCAACCAACGATAATTAGAAAGAAACTCAGAAAACCTTTTTACTCCCAACGTTTTCTTTCTTCAAGAAAAAAGGTTTTTAAACGACCTATTTTTAGTTAGTTATTCCGAGTTAGTAAATTGCTAGAACTAAAAGAAGTTATTTTTAATAGAGTTCGTTTAAAATGAAACAAATTAACATCTTAATTATAATTAACTTTAAATGTTTACATGAGTGTATTCGTAATTTGGATGTATTCATTTTTATTGCTTAGCAAACTATTAATCAAGTTTTGGTAATACTTCAGTTACGCAACGAAATGGCGGTTGCTTTAGTAAACAATGTTTTGGATTTTGGCGGTTTTAGGCTTAGTTAAATGACAAACAATGCGTGCTTCCGTGGGGGAAAGGCTTGATTTACGGTTATTTTATAGACCGTACCAAGTTATTTGCGCGTGACACTGTAGTTTCGCGCAACACTGCGTGTCTAGAACGTGAAACATTTTAACTTCGTAGCTCACTTTCAACGATTTTAGATTAAAAGGAAAATGGTGTTTTAACTACATTTACCCCCACTGTGAAACAGCGAATACGGACAACGTCCCTTTTAAATGGCTTGCTTGTAGTTGTAAAGCGTAAAAGGGTCAAGCTAAACCAAAACATTTTAATATAAATTCTAAAACATAATACAGTTTTCATTGATTATTTGTTATGAAATGAATTGTTGTGTTTTAGTCCGTCACTTTTCTCTATTTTTAAATTAAAAAGTTAACATTATGGTTGACCCCGTGTTATTGATCCAAAGAAGATAACGGTTTCACTAGAAATAGGCTTACATAATATCAGGGATAGATAGACTTTTTTAAGACGGAATGGGTAACAGGGTTATTCGGGTGCGCGTCCTAGTCCACGACCCCCTTACCCGTGACGGGGGGTATGAAAGAAGAGGCGGGTCTTATTTTCATTATGGCGTTGTATGTATATCCGGGTCAAATAAACGTCGTCTGCCAAGTTGGAATGGATTGGGCTCCGATTGTAATTTTTGAAAGAACATTGTTTAAAAATGGAAGTAACACAAGACATAGGGCTTGAAACCAAAACACATTTTGAAATACGATTTATTTCTCTTTGATGAAGTTGTAGTGATGCTTTAAAAGCCTTCATAGATATTACAACACGAACAGGTTTTAACCAAACACTAAGCTCACAAAACTCCTGGCCATTCACTAAGCCTTGGTTAACTTCATCAAATTCGCTTACAAAATTATGAGGATAGTAGACATGATTGGCTTTAGAAAGAATTAGCGAACACTTTTCACCCTTACAGATGTACTCCAAATCCAAAACACCGGCAATAAATTCCCTACCTCTTAATTGCTATTAAAAACAATTCCCGAATAATTTCCGTACCCTTGCTTTTAGACAGCTTCATTTTGAACCCCTGTAAAGATGCTTTTCTGTACAACCATAGCCCACTCGATCACGCGCATCACGACGTAAGCTGCTCGCGCTATATAGCGCGAGCAGCGCAGCGTCCGGGAGCGCGGATCGAGTGGGCTCTGGTACAACGCAAGAGGGGTCGTAGTCATAGCGACAGATGTAAACAGGAATTACGTATTATTGGCCCTCCTTGTCAGCAACGTCACCAATACGTAGTTTTAGTGAGCCAATAAGAAAATTTAATTTTTTGGTTACGTGTTGAAGGAAGGGGCTATGTACTCGTCTATGAGTCGGACTGAAGTAAATATTAACCGTTGGGAATTCCGTCTTAAAAAAGTCTATCTATCCCTGATAATATTTAATGTTTAAACGCGTTCAAAATGGTAATGCAAGAAACATCTTTAGCATTAATACATTCATTAAGTCTAAAACTAACCCTTATTCCTTGGTAAAACGTTTCCCGCCAAATTGGCCCATTGTTTTAATTATTCTTATCAAACTGGATATTGGAAAGCTTCCAAATTATCGTTTGTTTTAGGTGGAACGTAAGAAAAAAAATGTTAGAAACATCATAGACTAAAATCATTACGCGCAGCACTTGCTATCACCTTGATTTTCCCTCAAAAAAATACTAGTTAGTAATAAGAATTTTTTCCTATCCTTCAAGAAATAGCCTACACGTACCAGACCTTGCGAGTCACCCCTAAGAGAAAAAATACCCTCGACATGCACTGAGAAAAAACTCCCACGACGAGTTAGGGTTCCATAAATAGAACAGTCAAATATTCGGCATCGCAAATCATACCTTAGCTCCCTTCTGTATCAGACACGTGATATAAGAGACTGGAGTTAAACCCCGGTGCACCATCCTTTCTCCGTAACCATGGTAACGAACTAGAACTTCCCAAGTTTCCTAAAGGATGAAGAGCTTCTAGCCAAGTCCCATTTTTAATCTCCTTCGAAGATCAGGTGCACTAGGCAAAGTTCTAACTACTCCTCTAGATTCTTGTACTTGGATCCTTAAGGGTTACCGCCCTCAAATCTATCACTGACAGCCCTGGCAGCTGGGGTTGACATCCCCGTATACACATTTTCATCATCAAGACTTCTCTTTTATTTCTAAAAATGAAATTAGCGACGCTTTACCGCTTATAACCACCCAAAAAAATTTGTAAATTTTTTTCTTTTTTTTTTGGAATTTTTTCTTTCCCAGGGATGATCTGGCTACATTCCAGAAACGGTGTCAACTTCTAAAGGGGGCTAAAGGGAACCTAGCTCGCGTTTGGCAAACACGTAACTGGGGAATAATTAAATGAGGATTCCTTTTCGGAGACGCGTAGTAATATTTCCGAGCGTATATTTTACAAGAGTTACTATTTTCGACGGGAAAAACGTCTGCCGTAAGCTAGATTTCTTAATGATGTCTACATCTTGCCTTAGATAGCAACCTGGCAATGGTTTGGAGAGCGCTGCGTTAGGACCATGTAATCGTACACAATATACAGTGTATATGATATCATAAGGTCATAAGATATGTTCCATAACTTTGTCACTGGTTACAAAGTGGAGCTTAATTGTTATGAAGTGACAACGTATGTCATAGATTCTCGTAAAGCAACGCATGGTGAGATGCTATCAAAGGCTTAGTAAAGACAAGAAGTGATATCTAGTTTATTAGGGAGAAAGTATAAATTCGCCACATTTCTAGCTTCATCTCCAGTCCAAACGTAGGTCCAGAGTAAATACCCGCCTCTAAATTACAACCATCATCTCATTGGTTCTTGAAAACTCACGTCAGCGCGACGTGAATGACGAAATTTACGAATTTTTCGACTGAGGAGAGGCGAAATAGCCCGGCGTCCTTTTACGTCCCCCCTTGTATTTTGAAAGGGGGGACTGGGACTATGGCGCGCGAATACTTAGGCAACTTAAACCTTCTCCCTAGTAAACTAGATATCACTTCTTGGTAAAGACTAAATAGGAAGGTGGACTGCAAAAAAGAGTGTAGACATGCAATTCTCGCGTCGTTCTCGAACTATCTCTCAGTAAGTCTCTAGCATTTCGAAGTATTGTCATACTTATGGAACATATCTTATAAACCTATGATGATATCTAGGCTTGTAACTCTGTACATTTTGTTTCTGGAAGTATGAACTGTACCATTTTCAAGTTTTGTCACCGTTTTCAGACTATCTTTAAAAATGTCAAATATTCAACATTTCTCTTTCAATTCAGTGGACCATAGATAGATTTTGGTTAGAGAACGTTTTTGTGTTTGAAGCGTTCCATCGAAGGGCAAGCAAATATAGAAAACTTTGCATTGCAAATCCGTTTTTCTTATGAAAAAAAGGGGGAACCCAAAAAAGAAATCCTAATCCCTTACTTTATCGACGGTTTTGCGATGATTATGGAAAGGTAGCGAATTTTATACAAACTTCAAGCTTTCTTTCAAATATTTGAAAACATTTTCCTCATGACGATTGCCAATTTACATACAAATTATATCTCTTCCGTTTTGCCGAGTTTCAACATACATATCAAGTATACAAATAATATCTTTATCTTTGAATTACTTCACCAAGACTTTTAACAAATTTGGCAAGTGATATTTTTGGCAGTATAGTCAATCCAACTCCTTATCGTACTCTTCCATCATTTATACCGTAAAATTTTATAGTTTTATTACAAAATCTATCACAATACGAATTCGACCACAGCTAAAAATTGCTTTTATGAAATGCCACTTTTATATTTTTATAGCGACGTTAAAGATGCAAATTTAAGAAAATTTGTGTGAAATAAACGCCCATTTTTGTCAAAAAATTGACGCGTTTACCGCTTGACAACACCCAACCACGAAAGTGAGAGAGAGACACCGAGAAATGGGAACAAGATTTGCCCATGACATTTTGACGTCCTTTTTTTAGGACTATCTACAGCCCTCTTTTCCAAGCTCACAAGCAACGATACAAGAAAAAGGATGGTGGGGATTTTACAGCGAGTGGAATATATATAAAAAAATAAAACATTAGTCCTATTCGTTGAAAATGGTGCACAATTTTTTTTTCCTAGATTCTTTTTCATTCTTGTAACTGACTGTCATTCGTTTTTTGGCTGAGCATCCGAAATCATTTTGGATTCGAACGATTTCCTATCGTGTTTTGGGGTGATATCGAGGCTCGTTAAAAATAAGAACAGATACCAATGACCCAAGCTATATTGAGGACAGTTTAAAGAGTGATACATTTATTTGGGAACGGGCGATTTCTACTTCTAAGTCCATCGATAAGAGAGTGATATTTTTAAATGGTGATCGATATTGCCTGTAAACATCTGAAGTAAGATTGTGGAAAAGGTAGATCTAGACTATTTTAAATTTAACAAAGCTCGATCAGGAAGTTGTGGAAATGGAGTTCCCGCAAAGTATCGTTACAACCTGCCCTCTAGTGACACCCTTGATAAGTTATAAAACGTCCGTTGACTGAACGAGACTTTGTTGAAAATAGTACACTTTGTGTTCCAGAGAGGGCGCAAAAAAGCAACCCACGTGACATGAAAGAACCAATTGATCCTCGTTCGACCTGTTTCCTCCCTCTGTCTGAGTCTAGGGAGGATCGTGGTACAGAATTCTTGTTCAATATACAATACGTCTCCTTTCTACCTTCTCCCTGGTATCATCTCTAAGACCCC
Source organism: Phalangium opilio (assembly GCF_054372755.1). Taxonomy (NCBI): domain Eukaryota; kingdom Metazoa; phylum Arthropoda; class Arachnida; order Opiliones; family Phalangiidae; genus Phalangium; species Phalangium opilio. The sequence goes on from NW_028324189.1 coordinate 2,816,400, forward strand.
TGTTGGGATGCTTCGCCCTAAGCAAGGGTGTAAAGCGGTTGAAACATTTCTAAAGGCGTACCATTTCTTCCATTTAAAATACACGTATTCCGAAACCATTACAACGTTTCCATAAATCATATTTAAATACAGAACGACAAATAGGCTACATAAAAATAAAAATATAATACATAATACATCCTTAAATATGATTAATTTTCCTTCAAAGCTCAAATCTTTTGTCATGTTTCGGAAGAAATTAAATGACAAAGTAAAAATAGAAAATATTTTACTCCGCTAAAAATTCTTTTGTTCCGATGCGTAACAAAGAGTGAAACTGCCAATAGGGTAATTACGCTTGGCAAAATGTCATTTATCGTTCTGTCGGGCGTTCATTGTGAAAAGGACGAATCTGACGCCTCTAACCGACACCTATTTCCTGGAGAAAATGTTCTCCCTCGGCACGAACCGATTGAAAGAGAAATAAGAAGGGACCCCGCCTACACCTAAGCCTATGAAGAAACTACGCTAAAGAATGAATCTTCCTTACCTACGTCTCTTCCACCTTTCTTTATCGACAAATCTGGGACCTGTCGCTAGTTCTACGCACGGAAAAACATCGTTTTTGACACATTACACAAAGACACGTATTTTCAATCAAATAATATTTTTGGAACAGGTAGCTAGCTAGCTATTTTTTTCCCCAAACGTTATGAGTTTCTAAAAGAAACTTTTTTCCCCATTTGAATCAAAATTAATAAGCACTTTCTGTATTTGATGGGAAAATGTATACAGTCATAAACATCAGCACATAATGGCTTACAGCAGCAGCGGCATTGTACAATCCTAACTTACATCAACTGATCTACTTTGACGGTTATTAATGAGTTCAGTTTTAATTGGTGAGTCTACTCGAGAAATAAGAAAATTAACGAAGAGACTTATTAAAAATAATAAAACAAAATAAAATATTAAACTAAAAATAAAATTAAAAATGATTCGCGATGAAAAATTTCTATGAGGGGAATTTAATACTTCCTGAAAATGAAAATGACTTTTTCACTTTTTTGCTTTTAACAAAACACGGAAACATCATCCCGGATAAAAAATATTTTCAGTACTTTCCAAGAGACTCCCGTTATGAAAATGAAAACACGAAACCTTCATAAAAATAATGGCGGTGTTATTGCATCAACCAAACTACAGTATAAAATGCAAAAAGGTATATACGCTAGTCTCTCCTTTAAAACAGGAATACATACAGCTTTTAGGAAGGAATCATTGTGTAGCAATTTTCACTCAACGTATGTATGTCCCCATATGCGAGACATGTAGGACACAATGAATACTATCAGCTGTATGTATTCTTGCAATGTTCTAGAACGCAACCAAGGCTTAGGTAGGTCACCAACCAACGTATGCATGTCCCCATGTGGCCTGATGATGTGGGAGACATGGGGACACAATGAATACTATTAGCTTTATGTATTCTTGCAATGTTCTAGAACGCAACCAAAGCTTAGGTAGGTCACCAACCAACCAAAGGCGGTCGTTAACTATCTCTTTTTAGCGTCATTGGAAAAATGGGTTGTTATTAAGGTGGGACGAACGCCTCTTCGCTCGTGACAAAGAGGTATAAATCAGGATGAAGCCCCAAAGAAAATAAAACAATTTCTCCCTTTTATCTCGCAAGCCACCTCACCAACTCCCAGTCGCGTGCTTTCCCAGAAATGACTTTCACTTCCTGCAATTTCGTTCTTTACCAAGAAACGATTTTAATGCAAAGAACTAGATCAATAATGAGGTCGGTCGCCTTCGCTTTTGGCACTGTTTCTGTACTGAAAATGACTGATTGTCTTAAAATCAAGGTTCTAGAACTTGAGTGTACAATCACGAACCTTTCTATAACTTGTAAACAACCAGTCCTGGGTGTGTTGTTATGTCACAAAAAAAAATGTTTGACGACAAATGTTACTCAACTTCTATACAGACTAATTGAAGAATCATGTTATCTAACTATAAAATTGCTTTCAAACGATTTATAATGGATGTTGCGGGGGGCGTTAGAGGTTTTCCGCATACTATAGTGTTTTTGTTATGAGAGCGAACAGATGTACGAATTAAGGTAAAGTGGTCAAGTGAATTAAGATCTACAAGTTAAGGAAATTAAGAAAAAAAGGTCTTTTTCAGTTGTAATATAAAAATATTTATTCTGTTCTATTGTTTCAAGTTAAGCCCCGTTGCACCCCATTATGAAATGACAAATTAATAAAAAAAAACTGTCTTTGTATAAAAAAGGAAGATATAACTTGAGAAAATGAATGGGTTGAAGGTCCAGATATTCTTTTTTCAGTTTAACCTTTTGTTTCAACAAAACATTTCAGATATTTAAATAAAGCTTTGGTTAATTTCAGCCCATTTTGAGTTTAAAACGTACTTTTCTACGTAGTTCGAGCTAAGAGTGACTACTAGAATAATTATAGCCAGTTTATCCCAGCCACTTAGCTTATCAAAAATAAAAGAAGGTATCTAAAAGTACAGTGTTTTAGAAAGTGAATTCTAACGTCGAAGCGACTAATGCCTTGAAAAATGGCTTTCAATATATCAAGAGTATAAGAGGGACTATTTCTTAGCAGATAGTGTAGATATACACGTTTTGGAAAAGAGAATGGGCTAAGATAAGAACCGAGCACGTAATATCGTAAGTTTATAAGATATGTTCCTCCATAAGTTTGTCACTGGTTACAAACTGGAGCTTGTCATGAAGTGAATGAGGTAGGTCATAGATTCGAAGGCACTGTAAAAGGCTTAGCACAGACTAAATCGGACCTAGATTTAAGTCCTGCAAAACTAACGGAGTGTAGGACTTCAATTCTTGCTTGTCGTTCTCTAATCGAACTAGCTCTCAGAAAGTCCCAAATATTACGAAATATAAGTAGTGTCAAACTTATGGAGCATATCTTATAAACTTATGATAATATTTATTCGCCAAGAACACTAACGAGGAACTCTTATCCCTCTCTCCATTATGGAACGAAGCGCTTTCCAAAAGTAATTTCCTTTGTCAACAAAATAGCTTAATGGAATTCTGAAGCCTTCCTTACAGCGTCCCTCTTTGTAAAAATACCGTCTTTTTTAGACCATCTTAGTAATCGAAGATATTAACCAATAGGTCATTCTCTTTTCGATCATTTAAACGCCTACAAATGAATTAACTGCCTAAAAACCAAGAGCTAAACTAAACTTAAAAAAAACTTAACTTTTAATATTTCTCTTTTCAGAATATTTAGTTTTACAATTAGATTAAATGATTTTTAAATATCTTAATCATTAACCCAGTCTTTAACTTCCTAACTCCTATGGAATATTTTTCCGATTAACTTGTATGATTTAGCTTAAAATTAAGATAAATACTTGGAACGTTTTAAAAGCAAGCCCCCCTTTTCACGTATTTTTAAAAACTTTAAAATCTCCTTTTTCAACACTGGCAGAATCCAAATTTTCATCAAGAGCTATAATACTATGTAAGAATGCTCTATATCCATCGCAAATCTCTCCCATACAGGTGTTTTGGTTGACAACGAATTTTGCATATTGCTGAAGGCATCGTTCGCATTCGAATGCTACATTTATGTACACATATATATTTATTATTTACCAAATTCCTTTTAACGATCTAACACTAATTTTATATATAGCATGAATTTTTACGCATGTTATTTATGCCTTTATAATAACATATTAACTATCTTTATAATTTGAATTATTAAATGATTAAAAAATATACGAGTACCCGTCCAAAAAAAATTAATAAAATAAAGATAAATTTTAAAACAGATCGTTTAATTTATTCACGTTTATTTATTTATTTATTTTTTATGAGATATGTCAAGGTTTAACGTCTATTTGTAAAACGGAAAACCTTTTAGATTATGTTTACTTTTCAGGATTATTATTGTCAAAGAGCTTTTCAAATTTTAAAAATATAAATTAGTTTTCGGTAGGGTATATTCGAAAACGAAGGACTCGTTCACATCATAGCAAAAATGATCGTTGTCAAATATTAAAGCCGAAACTCTTGTATGGGGGGATGAATACTGTATTGGGGAAATGTTTGTTTAATGTGGCTATATCCTTGAAAGTGACTCTCTGCCACGGTCCACCTCCGTGACAAATACCAAGAAAGAAACAGAATCTTAACATCACTGTTTTTATTTCTAGGTGGTGTTGGTGTTTCTGCTAAGTATAGCCTCATTAATAATATATTTCATCGATGCATCTCGGTAAGGAACGCATTTAAGACAAAAACAATTAACTAAAATTAAACAAAAATAACATAACACCATCGTGAATCTTATAAGTCGTTAACTAACCTAACATATACTATGATAAAACTCCGTTATTGCGCGGTTACAATTCGCAAAACGTTCTAGTACGCGGTAAAAATGCGTTTCAGTTTAACTTATTTTTCAATTTCGCATAACAGCTAAAATAAGTTACTTTTCATCTTAATAGCGGTTTGGGAACAGCTTAAATAAGTTGGGTTTTAACATGTTTACACTTGAAAGGTTTTTAAAAACATGGAAAATAAGCATGTTCAGTTTAAAGAAGTTACTTTTCATCTTAATAGCGTTTGGGAACAGCTTAAATAAGTTGGGTTGTATCATTTTTACACATATAAGATTTTTAAAAACATGGAAAATATCCATGTTCAGCTTATATAAGCTCCTGATCCCCTGCTCTTAATTGTGTTTTCATCGTGTTTACATTTTGTAAAACATGGAAAATAACCCTTTTCACGAAAAATCGACCAAGCAAGCTGTGAAAGTAATTTGCAGAAAACTTTAATGTTTCTACATGTACTCTTAAACATATGGAATATTTTACCTGTTATGCCATACAATATAAAGCAATTTACCTAGCGGTTTCAAGCGCAAATCAAAGTCATACAAAGAAATGATTTCAAACTTTCGAGACGTACTGCAATTACCGCGTACTAGAGTGCATACGTATTGAGAAGTTTAATAACGTTCATTTGAAGCAAGACCTGAAACTCGAGTTAATCACCGAAATTTAGGAGAAAGTGTAATTAACGCAGCAGGTTGTGTTAAGGCTGTATACCTTTTGCGAAAAATGTATACTAGTTTTGATAGCCCATAAAGTTCAATCAAACTATAAAGGCAACAGTTCCAGCTGTTCAAGATATTTCCATTAATTGGGACGGACATTTTGTAAGAGAAATGAAAACATATATAGATAATCAATAAACGACAGATACACGGCTTCCCACGAAGCCTTACAGCGATGGTTTCGTAGAAATGCAATATTAATCGATCAAGTATCAAACACTGACTGGCCTTTAGAATTTGCCTAGAATTATAGATAGCTCGTACTCATTTAGATATAGATTTGCGCTGCTTAAACTCATATAAACTATATAGAAACTTCGATATTAATGTAGCCAATAGATTAAATTATATATTCAATTCACGTAATGTCAATCAAGTTCATCGTTGCTTTCCAATTAAACTATAAACGGCATAATGGTATATCGATAACATTGGTCGTTTATTTTGTAATTGGGTTTATTTAATACGTCCGCTTCCTAAAACTAACATAACCTTTTTCCAAACTATATTTTTCTCCTTTAATGCGTAAACCAAAAGTACGGGAAATTCTGCCACAGGGTGAGTAGCGTGTAGAACTTAAACTTCATCTACAATGATGCTATAAATATATTAGTTTCGAACGACTTACTTATTGTCGCGTATGGAACATATATATTTTGAAGTATATTTGACAAATCTAATAAAGAGTAATCATTAAAAGTTCCACCACTTAATTGCTTTAAAATTCGCCAGTAAAATAATATTTTACAACATTTTAGATGAAATTTTTGACTAAAGCGCAGTTTATACGATCCTTTCGACGGAAAACTCGTAATTGTTCTCCGCTGCATAGCGCTTCGCTTTTAATACTGTATATTGAAGTTTCCTCAAGCTGTTACCCCCTTATCCTCTCGAAAAGTTTAATTAAAGCAACCTAGGCGTTCGGAACCCCAAAAGATGTTAGGGCTCGTACGAAATTCATCGATTAAACTATGAGTAACATAGCAAGAATATGTATGATGCTCAATAAAGATGTGTTTACCACATAAATTCTTCTGATGACACCTGCTGGTGACGCAGAGTCAATAGGTATAAATACTAATGTGTACCCACAACAAACCTTCCTAACATTGGGCTTGAAGTATTGAAAAACATTGTAGCCCACAGTGTATCTCTTTATGTAATTTAGTATTACGAAAAAGGGAGGAGGGAAGTGTCATACTTGTTCTTTTTATGTCACTTACTATCAAACCTTTCAACAAATTTTGAGTTTTAATATTCTAAAGCGAATACGACATTAATAGATCAATATCTCAGCTTCTATTTAGACCTAATTTTGTATGTCAAAATTGTCTCGCGCCACCTTCCATCAAGTGACGAGATAATGCGCGTGACTAGTGGTATACCAAATATTTGAGAATCAACGCGTAACCATAGCAACCGCGTTGTAAACAATAGCCTTACGTAAAAGCTATATCAATAACTCTAGATGTAATTTATCGCGTGCGGAAATTGCATTGATTGCATCACGTGCAATTTTATTGATGTAGCAAAATACCGTAACTGATTATAAATAAATAAAGATGGGGAAACTATAATAGCGCTGTAACTAAAACAGGTTAATTATTGAAAATTTAACCTTATATTAATATCATATTATCGAATTTCTTTTGTACAGGAAAGACAGCGTGGAAAAATGCCAAACGTGGGCAACTAATACAACGCAACAGATAGATTTAGCACTGAATATATTTTTTATGGTGTACTATTTTATACGTGTATGTCCTAATTTCATTTATAAGCATGTCTAATTAAGTTTTTGTATATGCATAATCATAACCCTAGGCGTAATCACGCATTGGCTTATGATATAACATGGGATTAAAGAATGAACTAATTATTGGGCGTAATTTACAGTTCATCGCGGCCAGCGACAAACTGTGGTTCATGCTGGAACTATACTCTTTTGTTGATTATTTTACCATTCCGCCGTCCTTCGTATCAATATACCTAGATCGAACATGGATAGGTAAGAACTAATTACTAATTAGTTAATTTAATCCCAATATTAGAAGAGAAAAAGTTGACTTTCTTAGAGTTAGAGTTGAGGTTTGAAGTACAGTAGAATTAAGAGTGTCCTTTAATTATGAGAAGAATTTACTAGAGGGACTTTTGGAATTTGTTAGGGCTGCGGTTCCTCCGAGCTCTACGGTTAATGACCGTTCCCGACATACTACAATATCTGAATGTGCTCAAAACAAGCAGTTCAATAAGATTGGCACAGCTAGTTTCCATTGTCATCAGTGTTTGGCTCACAGCTGCCGGCATCATTCATCTGGTAAGTATTTGGACCATTTCAATGCATAAAATGTTGTTGGGATATACAGGGCTCACTATCATGATACAAAAGGCCTATGGTGCCCTTATCAGGAATCAATATTAATATGAGAAAATGTTTCATATGATTTCAGCTCGAAAATTCAGGCGATCCTCTGGACTTTGTAAATCCGAATCCCATGACCTACTGGGAGTGCGTGTACTTCTTAATAGTCACAATGTCGACGGTCGGCTATGGTGATATCTATTGTAAAACAACCTGTGGGAGAGCCTTCATCGTATTCTTCATATTAGTAGGATTGGTAAGTCGCCATCGACACACATTCCTAGATTAATTCTTTCTGGATATTTATCTAGCGTTAAAACTAACCTTTTTCTATTGGAAGACATCTACGTAGTAAAATAGTAGTACATAGTTTGTAGTACTTTTTGTAGTAACAGAACAACACCGTATTTAGTTAACATACTGTTCGTTTCAGGACGAGTGTGCTTCATAGACAAAGGTATTTATATACCAATTAAAATATGAATTAACGAAGGGACGGTATCTTTGTACGTGAAGCATCTTCCTCTTGGAACGAACTCGTAAGGCAGATCATCGATTTTCTTTTTGCCGAGAGAAATGTTGATTTTGCGACTCTACAATTTTTTGACTACGTTATAGACTCTTTTAAACGGGATGTCTTTAACCGGGCCCAGCCATTTCCTAATGTTACTTCCGACAAATAGAACGCAACGCGGAAATGGCGGTACCCTGTGAAAGACGCTGATAAAAGAGTGTATATTTAACCAGTAAAATAATATTTTTATCATTAGATATTTTGACACATATTCGCGCGTACCAATTACTAATATCTTTATATATATTTATCACAACGTCGTGTGAATTATTTCGTTTTCATAATTAATGTTAATTAATAAATTAAAGAGCCGTTTTACAGCATCGACGCTATGAAAATATTTCGCTCAGCATTAAAAAAACCGATAATTTGGTTCTTGTTGGAAATTCTTATTCTTTCCCCGATTCTGCATTAAAACGTGGAGATTAAACTATATATTAATGACGACCATTAATTTAATAGCCTTTCATTACTCGCATTAAGCGGATTTTGATTCTTCAACTCAAAAACGCAACCTTGGGGAGTTAATTTAGCGTTAAGTGTTTATCCGCATACGTTTCGTGGTATTGATTGTATTTTAAGTACCTGTTTGAAATAATTGAAATTGTCACGAAAGAAATTGAGTCAGTAATCATGTGTATTATTTTTTCCATGATGAAATTAAGTACGCTTTACTATTCGCCATGCCACAAAACAACAAATCATACGTTTATAAGATATGTTCCATAAGCATAACACTACCTATGCTTCGTAATGCTTACAGTTCGAGCTAGTTCGAGAACGACGGAAGCGAGAATTGAAGTCCTACACTCGGTGGTTAATTTTGCAGGACTTCCATCTAGGTCCTATTTAGTCTGAACTTATTAAGCCTTTGACAGCGCCTCACCAGGAAATCATCGCTTTACCTCGAATCTATGACCTATTTCTTTCACTTCATGACAAGCTCCAGTTTGTATCCAGAGACAAACTTATGGAACATATCTCATGAACTTATGATCAAACTATTCGTTTAGTCTTTGTTTTGGAATATTGAATTTAAGCTCTTTAACAATTGATAGAGTTAAGTCACGTGATTTACGTGAAAGGAAGAATACGCTTTTAAATAGATTGATCCGATTGTAAACAGAAAATAATTATTTGAGTGTGAAAATATTCGCTTTTGAAGTTTGAGAGTCACAATACGCGATTGGCTATTAAGTTAATGGTTTTAAGAACGTGCGTAAGAAATATATATACCCAATCGCTGATCTTTGATGTAGCCACGCGAAATGCATTCTGGGCGAGAGAAGTGGAACAATCCAACATTACCTATCCATAAGTAGTACGTTAAGAAAAACATTTCTTCGAAGCGCTAGTGCCTCCATGGGTCTTCAGATATTTATACGTTTTTGAATAAATCTCATAGTTTCGCGAACAAATTTTTAAAACAACCCCCAAACCAACTCCGATCGAGTATTTTTCGCGTCTATAATTAAATAATGTAGCCTTTTTTGTCCCCCCGAAAATTATTTTTGAACACCCTTAAATTGAAGAAAGATTTCGATACGATTAAAAAAACGTATAGAGCACCCAAAATGTGTCGCCTTCTTTTTTAAAAAAACTATTTTGGACCATAAATAACTAATACGTGTTTTCGTAGCCAATAGATTTGTTTTTTTTTTAATTTAATTTAAAGAATCCCAGGTTTGTTTATTTTTACGTTCGTTTTCTTAACAAACGTTTTGATAGCATCTCCACTAACCGATAACTCACCTCGAGAACCCAAGTTTCCGCTTGTAGCTATTTATAATTATTGCCAGCCATAATATGATATTATCAAAAATACAACGTGCCTTTTATATAAAAAATACGTGGAAACAACGCCGTAACTTGATAATAATAAGGCGTTTTAACGGACGTGGCCATATCGTGATTTTAATTAAAAGGAATGGCTTGTAGCGTGTTATTCCTACCTACCATAAATGAAACTTATATTGGTTTAAGTTAGTGACGTTATGGCCTAATAGTGTTCAAGGTACGAGGTCACGCTACTAAATCCCAAAGTGACGTCATAGAGGTGAAAGGTCATTGACGGTGTAACAAATAATATAATACGCTTGATTCCACACCTTGGACACTATCATAATTTAACTATACCAGGATGAAAATATCTTAGTATGTTGCCTCCGAACTCATATCTACGTGTTTACAGTTTTGAAAGGCGTAGGTTTCGCGAAACCACGTTGCTGGTGTATTATAAATAAGGTTCAACACTACTCATATCGGTTATAGCAAATATTTTTCGTAATTTTTCATAACCTGATACGTTATTAAACCTGGTTTTTCTTTGGGAAGACTGAGGACTTTTTCTATATATTTTATATGTATAACCGCGTTCATGAGCACCAAGGGTTAGTGGGTATTTTTGGTACTGCATTATTAATCTTTTAGCTGAAAGGTTCTCTAATAGTGGACGCATTAGAGGTTCAAAAACTTAGTCATCACCGTAACGAATTTCATACAAAACATCCCAGCATGCTAAAGATCGCGCCATATTGCCGTTTAGGGAATGAGGACACGAGAAAGAAATATTTACATTGCAATCCTACTTACCGTTTTGTCCCTGTACGTCTTAAGGGTTGATATCCACGGAACACAGGGTTGTTTGTCCTGTAGTCTTTAGTATCGTAATCTTGCAAGTATTAGTATACTTCATATTTCATTGCGCTACAATCCATTCCGTTAGAAAAACAGTCTGGCGCGTCCGACCTGTTGCACTTTTCTGCTCGAACCGGCTTGACGAAAAACCTTTAAATTGAAAGAAAGAAGAATAAAAAATACATCATAGATTATAAAAGTATATTTCATAAAAAAAGTACTAGTGTAGTACTAGCCTATTTTTTTACAATATAATTTCGCTGAACTCATTTTAAGCCTATTTCCTATTTTTGTACAACTGGGCCTAACGTTAAAATTGCCTATAATATAAATTGACTTCGACTGGCACCTAAACAATGCCTATTTAGGCTAAAAATTATAAAAAATCAAACGCCAGTTAATAAAAAATATCTTTGTAGACAAGGAGTAGAAAAAGTAAAAGATAAGTGAGCCAAATGAAATGGCTGAAGTACCAGATATTAAAATTCACTATTTTTAATTTTTTGAAATTTCTGTTAAGGACCTAGCTATGAGTCATGAAGCCGGTTCGAGTTATGAAAGGAGCGTATAGTAGACCAAAGTCGATCCAAAATATTATTGTATTAACTCATTTAGCTGGTATTGTTCACTCGAAATGCCACACAAAGTCCCGCGTCTTTTACATTCTACCTTGACAGTCACGTAGTGTGGTAGTATCCCTAGTTTTAGTACGCCTTCGACTAGTGTGTAGTAGTAGTAGTTTTGTCACCCACCGAAATCTGCAATTGACGTAGTAGAATTTAGAAATCAGCACCGTTTATGTCAATTAGGTTCAAATCAATTCACGCAAACACTAAATATATACCGCAGGGTGTACCTATATTAATATTAGATAAGTATCAGCTGTCAGGTGTTAATAGCGTTGTTAAGGTGGACGGAAAATAACAATCAATCATTCATGTATGGTGTTTTATTTACTTAATTTTATTATAACATTTTTTAAAAATTTTAAAAAGCACATCTACACCCAGCATGATGAGAGCTACATTTTTTGCACCAATTTTAGAAGCATTCGTTATAACGTACGGTCTTTAAAAATATATATTATTGAATTGAATATGAAATAAGACCATGCGATATACAATTTAAAATTTAATATTAATTTCTTTAATTAAAACTTTTGCCGTTTTAGAACGTAGTTAATTCACGGTTTTACTAAGATTGCGATTAAATTTTTCTTGATTAAAAATAAAAAAAAAATAATAATAATAAAATTTGCGATACTTTTAAAATTAAATATAAATTTGTGCATGACGTCTGAACAAAGCCGATTTTTTCAAAAAAAAATTAAAAATTAATTCCGTTTAATCTTTTTTCGAAACTGATAACGTTTTAATTTTACTAACTAGAGGGAAATATAATTTATTTTGTGATATGAATTTAACTAATAGCGTGTTTTTCATAGGATTGGGGCATCCTGAACCGAAACACCCGCAACCAACAGTGATGAATTTCGTTATGACTCATTTTTTTTATCCCTATAGGCCGTCTTTGCAAGTTGTATTCCCGAAATCATAGAATTAGTAGGAACTAGACCCAAATATGGCGGCGAATACAGGCGGGAGCATGGCAAAAGGTACAGCCTGTGGTTTAAACATAAGATATCAAGAAATTACGCTGATAAACGTTTAAATACCCCTATTCGAGACATACCGACGAAAGTGAACCGCCATTACGTTTGAAAAATATTTGGTTATAATATTTGGTTTAGGGTATTATTTGCCATGCAGGGTCAAAGTTCACCGGGTGTCTTAATTTACTTCCAAAAGCTGGGTTCGCTTTTGTTTGTTGACACCCAAATCTATCGTAATGGCGGTTACATAACTGAACGGTATAAATCAGGGCCCGAGTAGTTAAATTATAGCGGTGATGGTTTTGATAATGTAGTTATATCAAATTAATATATACTTATATACAAAAAGGAATAAAAGTCGATGTTCGTCTGTTTGTGCGACTGAAGCATGCTAACTTAGTGTGCGCAGAACATAAAAATATCAGAAGATATATATTACTACGTGAATTATCACGTTAATTTATTAAGTAATTTAGAGTTAATTACGGAAAGGGCTGAATATTGCAATGGTCTATAGATTCCCACCCTCCGCTTTTAATATTTCTTTTCAATCCTATTACCTGATCTACAATTCAGAAAAAAAAAACCAACCCATTCACCTAACAAATCACTAAACACCTACCTTCACCGCTCCAATCAATATTTGTCAATTTCTTTGAACTCAATGCTTGACTAACTTCTTTGTGTGGCAATTATTATGTCATCTCTGTGGCCAAAAAAAAAAACAGTTTATTTGTTGGATGCCCAGTCTTATTACATAAAAAAAAATCGAGAGGAGTGACAATTTTTAATTTTTTCCCCAATATTATTATTTTTTTGAAAACCCTGCGACATGTTGACTGAAAATTATTTTTGGACGCTCTATATAAGGCGTGCCTTTATCTTTTTTAGTCTTCCATGCATTTCCCAGCAGATTCAAAGAATTATTTATTTCTTAAAATATTATTTTTATATAGTTTCTTTACAAATTTCATGAAAGAAATCTATAAAATCATTCAAATCGTGCGGGTTACGGTTAGCTAAGATACATATACCGTAAGAGGCGGAGTCTATAATTGGTAACGCCCATGGTACCGCCTCGGCGTAACGCCTCTAATGATTTATAAGAGGCGTTTCTTTTATCTAACGTAACCCACTCGTGAACAATTTCAAATTTCTCGGTGTCTATAGTGAAATACATCCATTTGAGCCCGTCAAATTCGAAGTAAAGCTATTTTTACGTCGTAGTTTATCGCAGCGGATATTTTAGATAAACTATGCGATAAACTATGGTACGGTCCTACTTCGATTTACAAAGGTTTTACTTCGGATCAACGCTAGAATTTTCGCTAGGAAACGTTTTTCTTAAGAATATAAACATTTTTTTTTCAAATTATATGAATATTAATTAGCGAGTCCATCGGTGTCTTAATTAGAAAATATCCATTAAAATATTCATATATATCCGGTGACTGTAGTTTGAAAGAGAATATTGTTCGTATACATAACACGTCCTCCCCACCGTCCTATAAGATGACCTCTCTAAATAGGCTGTCTTCGCAAGTTGGATCCCTGAAATCACTGAATTGGTCGGGCACCCGTCGAGATATGGCGGAGCGTACAGGCGGGAACTCGGAAAGAGGTATCGTGAGATAAAAATAAAACAAAAAAAAACACCCAAAAAATTTATAAAAGATAAAACATCAGCGATGAAAACTAACTTTTGGTTGCTTTGTGACGGTGGCGGAGTTTCGTCAATTAGAATTATTACTAAAGTATAATTTTTATTTATGTTTATTTGACATAAAATTATATTTTAATTTGGAAAAATAAATCCTTAGAAAACTTTTTTATCCTTTGTTATTTTTTTTATTGAATTTATTTTAATATCCGAATAATATTTAGTCAATTTTTGCTTTTTCTTCATTATTATTTTCGTTATCACCTGTGGCATTCTTGGTTTTCTCTTCTTTGACCTTTTAAACGTGCACGTGCTTGGCTTCGTATCGGCTAATACCATAACGATTCTAACCCCCAGCCAATTTCGTCATAAATGAAACGTTTTTGCACCGAGTTGCTACGAAACGTACTAACACGCTAACGCAAATTTACACGTCGTTCCAAAAATGAAAATATTTTTGCGACCACCAAATTGGAACCAACCGTTGAAGCGGTTTAAGATATCCACCCTCTTAATTAAAGTAGCCCCTTTTGTCACAATTTGGAGACACGATAAAAACAAAAACAAAATCCATTTTTATAAACGCGAACTTTTGGTCCCCCCTTTGAGATTTTCTCTCTTTCTCAATATGGAGAATCAATATTTTGTTACACGCAAATCAAAAGTATATATCAAAATTATACAAAAAAACCATGCTGGCACTATCTATTCTGCCTTTAAAACATGCACGTGATTGTTCTCTGGCCACTCGCAGGCTGTATTTGCTAGCTGCATACCGGAGATCATAGACCTGATTGGTTCACGACCAAAGTATGGTGGAACGTTCAAGTCGGAACGGGGAAGGAGGTAAACTCTAATCACGAAACAAAAAAAAACTAAATAAAAAATTTTAAATCAAATTGTCCAAAAAAAAATTTGTTTTGTTAAACTTAATGTTATTTTACTTTTAATTTCATCAATCTAACAAACATCTTTCGATATTTTTATTCGTTTCTTTATCTCTCGCGGACTTATACTCGCGATAAAAAAAATAAAGAAAATAGTATTTTAAAGTTCGTCGATAGATGTCCCGCTCTATCCACGCTGGTAGGCCTTAGTCTAGGCGTTGCGCCATCTATCGAGGAGCGTTAGGGTTAATTATTTGAGCGAATTCGAAACATTCTAAACGAGGAGGAGAGGAGAAAAGACAAAATTCCTTATAAATCTCAACGAATCAAAAAAAAAAAACCTTTTGTAGGATACAGAAAAAAAAACGTTGACTATACTGCCGTTACACTTTCAAAAGTAGCTGCTATACTTTTTTGCATGTCGATAGAAAAATTGCACGAGATATTTTATTTTCGGAACGGATTAAAAAGAAAGAGAAAAAAAAATGAGACCTCGTCGTCACATAATACCGAGCAGTATAGCGGTGGCTCTAGTAATTGTTAACTGTGGTGTATGCATGAAGTTGTTAATTTATAAAAATAAAAATAAACCAATACTGGTAGAGCATTTTATTAAATTAATATTCGTTTACAAAAAGCTTTTTCTAAGTAGTATACTCTTTTCGTGGCTTAATTTAGAGAAACAATGAAGGAAATAAAGAAACCGTCACTGTTCGCTAATATTATTTTCCAACCGTAACCGACTAACATTCAGTTTTTGAAAAAAAAAATTAAATAAATTATTATATATCCTCTTTATTTTACCCTCGACCTAAATGGCTAAAATACTGTTAGCGTCACTGATTCACTTTTCCTTTCTTTACTAATGATTTTTCTTTTGCATTTGCGATCAAATTCGCCGGGTAGACACATTGTCGTCTGTGGACACATCACCTACGAATCTGTCTCTCATTTCCTCAAGGATTTCTTGCACGAAGACAGGGAGGACGTTGATGTAGAAGTTGTCTTCTTGCACAGGTACAAATAATGTCGAGGCAACGAGGCAAACACGACCGTCTCGCGATGAAAAACAAACTTAGATAAATATTGGGGCGTTGACTCTTTCCTTTTGAGTTTCCTTAAACGTAAACGATACTCTAAATGGGCGTTACCACTTAAGTTAAATAGTAGATGGGATTTGCGTGATGAGATTAAAATCTATTAGGCACTTATTGTCAAAATTATTATTTCTTAAGAAAACCACCCGACTTGGAATTAGAAGGTCTGATCAAAAGGCATTTTACGACGGTGGAGTTTTTCCAGGGCACTGTCATGAGTCCAATTGACTTACAACGAGTGAAGGTACAGCGTACTACGTTAGTTTAAATGTATTTAAAGTCTTTACACGAATGTTTATTACGTAGGTGCACGAAGCCGACGCCTGTCTGGTACTAGCCAATAAATATTGCCAGGATCCTGATGCTGAGGATGCAGCGAACATTATGAGAGTCATTTCTATCAAGAACTACTCTGACGATATTCGAGTCATCATACAGCTAATGCAGTATCACAATAAAGTCAGTATGAATGAAAACTTATCGATTTCTTCTTGAATTGTTAATAATATTTATTCATTTCCTCAGGCATATCTACTCAACATTCCTAGTTGGAATTGGAAACGAGGCGATGACGTTATCTGCGTGTCGGAGTTGAAACTGGGTTTCATCGCACAAAGCTGCCTTGCTCCCGGATTTTCCACAATGATGGCTAACCTTTTCGCCATGCGGTCCTATAAAACGTCGCCTGATATGCCCGCTTGGCAGAACGATTACCTCTGTGGTACGGGCATGGAAATGTACACGGAGAATTTATCGCCATCCTTTACAGGAATGACCTTTCCTCAAGCGGCGGAGTAAGAAAAACATTGTCCGAATTAGCAATCATCTCCTTAATCACGCTTGTTTATTAAAGGTTATGTTTCGTCAAACTAAAACTCCTGCTGCTGGCCATCGAGGTACACAACGAAGACGGGACAGACTCAAAAATAACCATTAACCCTAAAAAGAAGGTGAAGATTCAGCCAAACACTCAGGGCTTCTTCATCGCTCAGTCCGCCGATGAAGTCAAAAGGTACTTAATGTCTACTTAGTAATCATCAGTTGACATCCTGTTTTAACAACGTTGCTTATTTTTCATAGGGCATGGTACTACTGTAAAAATTGCCACGATGACATCAAAGACGAAAAAGTAATCAAGAAGTGCAAGTGCAAAAATTGTGAGTGCGACACTTTGATTCCTAAGATTTGTTTTTGCATCGCAAAGTTTTAGCTTTCCATTTTCTCTTGAAAATATTTAAAAAAAATTATAAAAAAATGGAAACTATATATAATAGGATTTTCAAATCGAGAGCACGTGAGCATTTTCATAACTAACATTTTCATCGAGCAACATTTCCAGCATATTTGATTTCTTAATGATCGCGAGTTTTCTCTTTGCATTCCTTTTACTGCTCTTAACTTTTTCCAAAGCATAAAAACAAATGAGATTATTTTGTGCTCGGCGTTGGCCCCGAAATTAATCGCGGAGTCTCGCTGCTTTTGAGAAATTCGCTGCACTTGAAATTTCACAATTGCACAAATTATTCAACTATGGCTTAGTTTCTTTCCATAATTGTAGTTTATACAAATTCATTTATTTTTCATCTTAATAACGAGAAAAAACTATAATACATTTAACGATAAAAGCAGCCGAAATTAGGTAGTAGGAAATGGTTTTGGTACTAGAATATAGTGCATGGTGTTATTTTTAATACATTTTGGGTTTTAACATATTACCTTCAAACGCCAATTGAATTTAACCAAAAGTCACTCGAAACTTCACAGATCGCGAGTCGCGCAACTGAATTAAAAATAGTTTAAAAAATCTCCACGTGCTTTATTAGTAAAATTAGAAGGGGGTGTTGGCAAGATCTCGCCACAGAAGCTTCGATAATTCTCCAACGCAATAACCACTGTGCGGGTGAATTGTCTTCAAGTACACTGTCGCCCTAATTAGCCAACTGGCAAATACGGTTGCGCCGTCGTCATGTGACTTGAGGACAAGGTGCCCGCGTATGAAAGCTTAAGCACATACCCTCAAATAGGATTAATAAAAGAGTAGAATAGAATGTCTTAGTGTTGTCCATTTAGAAGGGTAAGCTGTTAACTAACACCTCTGACCTCTTTAACCCAATGCGGCTCTACAATCACGCTTCCCGCCATTTCTCTCTCTCTCTTTCTACCCCTTTTGCTGCCAGTGGCCCTGTTTAAGAAAGGAGTCAGAGCAGTCCAAGTTGTAGGTAGGGCAAGTACGTCATAATTTTTCCTATTTCTTTGTAAATTTTTCTCCTCGTAATTGAGTAGATAAAGTAAAAACTTTTTTTTTTGTAAATACCCCTATCAAAAGTAAATTTGTTGTTTGTCTGTAGGTGGCGTACTAATTTCGGATCCTTAGTTATTATTAAATGGGGGAGATAATTTTATTTATTTTGTATATATATATTTTGGCTGATATTAGCAGCAGAATGCTACCGTCGTGGTTTTTTATTACGTTTTAACATTAATTATATGGGAAATGTTCCTGCTAGTTGAACCTATTCTAAAATTGAATATAAACCTAGATGATATCACGCCTGTTAAGAAGGTATCAAGGAGCAAATTACACCCACACAATAAGCCTTTTCGATTTAAAATAGGGGGTAGGCAACCCTAAGTATCGAGACATACAAAGGGGTTGACACATAGCCGTCTCTGCCCACTCTCTGTTCCCAAAGCGCCTAGAGCGCAGTCGCAGAAAAGCGAGATGTTGTACCCTGTATTTTTCACTCCTAGTTACATGGAAAAGGCTTAATAGTGATAAACACAGCACGAACGTTTCTCAAATGTTCCGAAATCACTGTTTTTCGTTTGGCTTTGCGTGATGAGGCAACCATCGAATGAAACAAACAAAAAATAGATCAAATCACTTCGTTCAAGCTAAACGGGACTATTTGTGGCTGCCTCACACTAACCACAACTTTATCACGACTTTCATATTTTCATGATTTTGTTTAATCATTCATCGTAGGGTTAAATTAATTATTACATGCGCATGGGGTTTAAAAACAGAGTAATTAAAATCCCAAGCGATATTACATTTCCTTATAAGTGAAATTCGGTATAAAACTAAGCCTAAAATATCTACGATTGAGTATTAAGATTAAGGTGAACATTTATAGTCAGTCATAGAGTTCAATTTCCGACTCCTATGGCTTGCTTCAAATTTAAATCAAGAACTAAATTGCACGAGCATGGTTCGGATTAAAGATAAAATAAATAAATACTTTAACTTGGTATATTCTAAATAATTTATCTGCATTTAGTTGATGAAAGTAGATATATAATTTAGCTATAAAAGTAAGCAGTACTGGACGCTTTTTTGCGATTTATAAAGAGCCGTAAGCAGCATGCGTATTTCGACATTTTACTATTAGTAATATAGCTTTAGAAACGAGGTTAATCTTTTTCTTGGTTGGAGAATATATATTTATGAAGAAATTTAGTTTTAGAGGAATGTTAATTTTATTGTCCATGAATTGTGTTGAATTAATCTGAAATAAATGAACCGTTTTTTCAGATGACAATCTCCATAACTCCACTATTCCAACCTTTACACCACCAGAAATACCCAAAAGAGTCAAGTTGAGAGGTAGCGAAACAAAATTCAACAAAGTCACGTTATTTAAATAATACCTTCCACCTCATTTTTTCCCCGTTACTTTTTTAACTTTTTAATATTAATTCCTTCAGTGTTAGGCTAAATTTTAATTTTTAAATTCGATATATCGATTGGATGCCTTATAAGAACCATATACAAACAATTTTTCGCTATTTTAACTTGGATAATTCCCTTAAATTTTGACTATGGATGAGTAGTGAACAAAAATAACTTTGTTTTGTGACAATGGCGTGGCTATAGCAACGCATACCTCACAAATAGTTAGCAAAATCAGTGAGCACTTATAAGAAGGAGAATCAAAGATGGAAGGTAACTATAACGGAACAGCCTGATATCTCTCTCACGCGCACCTACCTCGGCGCACAGCCGAGGAGCCAGACGATACGTGATCCGTTAAAGAATACTTTCCTCTCTGTTGCGCCGATTGCGGTCTCTGCGTTTTTCCTTTTCATACGTGCTCACTGGCAATATTACTACGAAGTCGTGAACAAAATTGGCAAGACATAATTAAAGGGTCTTCTCAATGTTCACTCCTCATTCAAAAAATAACAAACACAAGCTCAAGATTTTTCTATTAGTGCTGAACACGTTACACTTGCTAAAAAATAATTTCCAGCGATTATCAAGCTAAATACTGACAAGAAAGTACTTGTGCGCATAAAAGCATGTGATGTGTAACTAGGGACTAAGTTAAGAGTAAAGAGCTTTAAAAGTTAGTGGCGAGTTACTTGTAGAGTAATCTAAAATAGTTAAAATATGACTGCGCAGTTGAGATTTTATCTGAAATAATCGTTGGAAATACTAAAACAAAATGCGAATTAACTATCGCTTATTAGTTAAAAATGGGTATTTCTGAAATTCCTGGGAGTTAAACCAGTCGTAACCAGTTTAGAAATGAGATAGGAACTAAGTTTTAAATTTATTTAAAGTGTCTCGCATGTTTGTTAAATTAATATAAATTTAGAGCATCATTCGATCACTAATAACCAATACTAAACGCACTCTCTATCTTTCGATACTTCCAATTCTTACACGTTGTATTTATATATATTTAAGCTTCTAGTGTTGAATTATTGTTTAAAACATTTTTCCTACGTTTTTTATTAGCAGCTGATAACGCAAAGGATATCGTTGAACCGAGTAAGTTATATTACCAACGAAAAGAACAATTTAATTTCGATTAACACTAAGTAAATCAAGTATGGCGCAAGATAGACTTAATTTCCCCACATATCACAATCGTGTAACCCGTATAAACATAGTTCGAAGTGTGTACGACAGGCAACATTATTTATAACAGTGTGAACCAGCCACTATGTGCCCATTGCAAGCTAAATTATTGTGTACAGTACAATATCGCTGTTGAAATCTACCACTCTCCGATGAAGTTAATTACGCTCTGTGTTCGGAGTTTGTTAATAGTTAAATATCTTCAAGAACATTAAGATTTCTACACCCTCGGAGCATGGTAGATCTTACACGGAACGATCGGCTTTATAGCGCTTTTTCATTATGATAGCTTCACTGTACAAATTGGTGGTTCGTGTTGCTTAATTATCTTTTTTAAAATATTAACAGGTTATTTTTCTCACGATTCAGCTACCCAGTTACATTCCCAACAAAGTATGGCAAGACATCGACGAGGAAACCACGCTAAACCCCATCCTCCTAGCGTAACCAACTCTTCGGCCGTGGCGGTAGTATCGCCCAATGGTAGAGGTCGCTCGGCGGGCGCAGGCGGCCCCAACCCGAGGTAAAACATTTATAGCATTTGTCCAACCATTTTCATCATGGTCACTCATCACCCAAGCTTCTTAATTAATAATTACAACGCGGCGTCAAAAGCGCTTCTGAGGTACAACATCATGACGCAACACTGCCTAAAACCCTTAAATGACGACCAGGGTTGAAAGGTCAACCTGTCTTGAAAGAAGATTCAGTAGACATTGCTTTAAGGCCGACTTCCATCGAAAAGAGACAACTCTTTCAGTTAGCTAGAACCTATCCAACTTTTACCCCAGTTGGGATTCAGAAATCAGCATGGTCGCTCCGGACATTGTTAGTCTAGATTCTCGGTTAGTCTAGATATCGGTTTCTTTGGAAGTCAGCCTACATGAACCTTCATTCTGTTTTAAAAACTAACTAAAATAAATTTGAAATTGTACAACTTACTAAATTTGGACCTCAACCACTGTGCGCTTTCGTTTGGGAATCACACGAGCAGTATCTACGATGATAGAGTTGGAAACTCATCATCTGCATGCATTTTTCGTACGCGTCATGAAAAGCGTTTCACGCTCATCAGTCATCACTCACACCAACGTGGTTCATAACACAATTTAACACAGTATTCATCAATGGCGCTACCCATCTTGCACACGACACAAGATGATTAATTTTTTTTTAGCTAGTAATACCGTAAAATGTTCTATTTTGAATTTAAAATTATTTTGAGTTTAAACAATTACAATCCGTCATTCTAGGATGCAACGATTAATGAGTGTTGCCGCTTTTTTTTTGTTTTTTTTTTTTTTGGTATTTTGCTTGGGTTTTTTTTATTATTCCTTGTGAATCTCTTCCTTCTGTATCCTGTAAAAGTATTTTTTGCTTGTCACACGATAACGGGACAAAATTAGCACTTTCTTCATTATACCCGTGCCGATTATTCTACTTTAAACGTAATTAAATATGGCGTAACTAAATTAAAATTATCAAAGACATTTCCGAATCCCGAACAATTAAAAATTTCAAATTGAATCGGAAAAAAGACGAGCTCAATCGAAATTATGGTCATATTTTCTTTTTTTTTCTATCTTTGCCGAATCTGTCAGTCCTGTGTCTGGTACACCCCCGGGCCTTAGGACCGCCGCACCCGACGTGTATGCTGGCTTACACCTTGCCTACGAAGTAAAAAAGCTCATGTATGCCACTATTTCTATCTCACTTTATTATGCAAGTTTTATCTATATTTATTTTTTTTTATTTCATAAATTTTATACCTCAATTTTCATTTGTCGTCGTAGTTTAAAAAATTCTATAGTACTTAATGTTTGAATAACCACGACATTATTAAAATTGTCTAGACTTTGTAAACCAAAAATGAAACAATGTAGGCTCCGAATTTCTCTTCAAAATAAGCTTATGTTCCCCAATGTGCATTCATTAAAAATGATGCATAAACATTGTTTCATTTTCACCCAAAATTTACATAGAACTCCGCATTTTAATCAAAATCCCTATGTTCAGAATGAGTCAAATTCAACACACTTTAGCACAACTCCCTTGCCACGCTCACAAACTATCTCTCCTTTATGTAATTAAACTTAGTAACTAAACACAAATAACTGTAACACACCTTAATACTAAGTGGCTGATAGATAACATAAACTCACAGCATTCAATATTCTGTGTTACTTCCAATATTCATCAATTTGTTCAAATTACCTTGGGAGAAAACTTCGAACTTATAGCTTAGGTTCAAATAGCACGTAGTTAGGAAGGTCATGCAAAGGTTGTATATTTAGGTATACATTATTTATCACCCCCTTTTCGATAAGTGTGACGTAACTTCGGAGCTTGCGGGTTCCCTCTTGTTGAAGTCACGTGGCTCTAGGTGAAATTTTCAGTGACCTTGGTATACTATAACCGCGCGTCTAGTTTTAAACAGTGCTATGAAATTTTGAGTGACGTGCGGTTGTTATAACGTGAAGGTTTATAATATGAATGTTTTAGGCATATTAAAACACACACTCTTTAAAATTGGTAAAAATCTTACTGACTTACACATTAAAAAAAATGAGGTAAGGTTTAGAACAAGACTATTCTTGCCTTTTGACTTATTTTTCAATATTTCTAATTTCCTTAAGTTTAATTATTAAATTAATTGTCTTAATTTACGGAATGCCACTTCAACTTCTTCCGTCCGCTTGGTCATGGCTTTTGCATGAGACGCATTCAAATTGCAATATAAATTATGTGTAGCATAATAAAAAAAACTAAATTACACACATTACCCTTATCTTTGAAATTAGTTAGAATTTTTAATAGATTTCATAGTATTTTTAGTATAATTTTATACTTATTACCACGTGCCTCGAATCTTATTTCACATTATAAATATATTCTAAAAAAAAGTGAAACACATTAAACAACATAGTTTCCACACAATAGACTCAGAAAAGATGAAAATTCTGATTCAAATGTCGAAACTATGTTGGCTAGCTAATTTACATATGCTTACCGATTTTTAAACTATATATGATCTGGGAAAAATATTCAAATTGTCTCGATTTGATTATGCTGAATATTTTCACCAGTCAAGAAAAACCCTAACCATAGATGATAGATTTTTAAAAGTCCCACAATTTTTTTGAAAACCTATTACCAACTTCTTTATTTATCCTTTATGGAATATAAAATATTTCTGGCATGTTTTTGGCTTATTCAGACCAAATTTATTCATATATATCCTAATTTCACGGCAAAAGCTATGAAATTATTGCCGCTTCCATACGGGGTAGTGATTACCAACCTAAAAGATATAATTTCAAAATCGTAAATGACGTTTCGTTCTTGTATATGCTATATATCAGGCCTGCTAGTAGACCAACGGGAACTAACGGGTCAGCCAATTCTGGGATATCTGTTGGTCTGGCTGACGACCAGTCCAAAGACTTTGACTTTGAAAAGACAGAGATGAAATACGACTCGACGGGAATGTTTCATTGGTGCCCGGCCAGGGCCATAGAAGATAGTATACTGGTAAAGAATTACCACCCTTTTTAGACGTTGAACAACATGTAACGCGTTTAAACTATTTAGGATCGAAACCAAGCGGCCATGACGGTCCTTAATGGACACGTGGTCGTGTGCTTATTCGCCGATCCAGATTCTCCTCTTATTGGCTTGAGAAACCTGGTCATGCCTTTGAGAGCCAGCAACTTTCATTATCACGAACTCAAGCATGTCGTCATAGTGGGAAATGTCGACTATCTAAGACGAGAGTGGAGAATGTTACAGAATCTACCCAAAATATCCGTTCTCAATGTAAGACCAAATGTTGTCTCCCTGAAGACTTATCTTACCAAACCTTTTTCCAAATTAGGGGTCACCTTTGAGCAGAGCGGACCTTCGAGCGGTCAACATCAACCTTTGCGATATGTGCGTTATACTTTCTGCCAAAATTCCCAGCAGCGACGACCCCACCTTGGCGGACAAGGAAGCCATCCTCGCATCGCTGAACATCAAAGCTATGACTTTCGATGATACCATCGGAGTTTTAACGCACAGTAATTGTCAACAATCTTCACAAAGCACAATTTTGTTTTTATGATTTACGATGCTTTAATTTTAAAACTAGACCCCGCTCATGGTGGACAAGAAGGATTTTCACCAATGGGAAGCCCAATTGTCCTGCAGAGGAGAGGTTCGGTTTATGGAACCAACGTACCGTTAATAACGGAGCTAGGTATGAAGATGGTAAGGGGTTGTGGGGTGATCTTGAGTAACATACGTTTTTCTTCCTTGGTAGTAAATGATTCAAACGTCCAGTTCTTGGATCAAGACGACGACGACGACCCTGATACCGAACTTTACTTGACGCAGCCGTTCGCGTGCGGAACCGCCTTTGCTGTTAGTGTCTTAGATTCCCTTATGAGTACGGTGAGTATCCATTAAGTCTATAGTCTATACCCTTCAGCAGACTTACTACAATTACTTCTTTGGTTTTTCAGACGTACTTCAACGCCAACGCGTTAACATTAATTCGCTCACTGATCACGGGTGGAGCCACACCCGAACTCGAGCTTATTCTGGCCGAAGGTGCCGGTCTCCGAGGAGGATACAGCACGCCCGAAACTCTTTCGAACCGTGACAGATGTCGCGTTGGACAGATTTCGCTTTATGACGGACCATTAGCCCAGTTTGGGGTATATCTATATATCGTTTCAGTTTAGGTTTCGTGGTTCTCGAAGAATACCTTCGTGGATCAGGAAGCCTTTCGTTTGATTGCCTAGCTTACTGTCAGGGTGAATTGACAGGATAACGGGCAAACAAAAGTAGTTTAGAGTATACTTTAAAATTTGAGAATGAATATTCTTTGACCCTGGAGCAGGAAGGGGGAAAGTACGGAGACCTATTCGTTTCCGCTTTGAGGAACTACGGAATGCTATGCATCGGCCTCTACAGGTTTCGGGACACGAGTTCGTCCTGCGAGGCATCCTCCAAGCGTTACGTCATTACCAACCCGCCTATAGAATTCACCCTCCTACCCACTGATATGGCAAGTAACGCCTTTGGAAAGAAATTACGTCAAAATATATTAATCCTAATAATATTCTTTAGGTATTTGTACTTCTTCAATTCGACCCGGGTTTAGAGTACAAGCCTAATCGTGGCGAACAGATGAAGGTGGAAAATTCTTGACTGCTGCTCTGTAGCGCCCTGACTGACGGGCCTTACTCGTTCATCTGACCTCTCGTGACCCTTATAACGGTGGCCACCAATTACCCAATCTATAGATACGTATATCGTCCATGGTCCGCGAGATTAATCCTAACTTTTAACATTCATCGCGGCAACACGGAAGAAATAAATAATGAAACTAACCGATTTAAAAACGCGGACGGTTACCTTTAATTCCCTTTCCCAATCTTTCGAAACAAAATCTCTCTCGTTATTCGATGTTCTTTTTGGAAATTTTTGAAATGTTCTTTTTTTTGTCGAGATAGTAGAGGGGGGAGGAACTAACGCAAAATAAGTAAATTATGACCTTTACAAGGTTCAAATTTTAAATTCTACGTGAAAAAAAAAATAAAAAAAAAACACTGTGCCTACAAAATAATTCATTAAATTTTTTTCTTTCTTCTATTTCCTCATTCCTACATTTTTTGGAATATATATATAGGCGTTCACAATTTAAATCAATAATTAAAATATTGCAATAATTTTTCTCGTACATGGCTTTCGGCACTTATAGCTTTAATATATAGCTCGATTATGAGGACATTCTAAATTATTAATCAATTAAATTAAACTAATCAATTTTTCAGGGGATTTTTGAAATTTAGAGAAAGAGAGAGAGACGCGAATAGCAACTAAAAAAAATATATTTTTGAAGTATAAAACAATTAAAAGAGTAGCGAATTTTATAAAAAAAAAAATAATATAATAAACAAATAATTGTTACTAAATTATTATAATAGAACACCTTTTTAAAATAACCCCATCCTTTTATCCTTATAATCCTTTGTTTCATTAATATTGGGTCAAAAGTGTCAGAAGAACGAGTGAATTTTTTCGGTTTTCGATATATTTAATAAATAATAAATAAATAAATAAAAATCCCCCTAAATAATAAATAATACGAGAAAATTTTGCACAAAACTACAATCGTGTTTAAACGAGCATAGCTTCAAAGAAATCAAGCCCAGTTTTGAGTCAATCGTATAATTCACGTTAAGAGGGAAAAAAAATAAATTGATATCTCAAAAAATAAATAACATCATTTATAATAAATAAATAAATAAATAAATATAAAAATATTCGCAAATCGAATCCCCATCAGGGCTGCTACAGATCTACACGTAACACGTAAAACACATACACACAAAACACACATCAAACGCGCTCAAACAATTTCATAATTTCGTTGATTTTAAAATAACGCCTAATATCTATTCATGCAACGACAATTTTCGTAAAATTTTCGCGCCGCAAATAAAAATAAACAACAAACAACAACAGACAACAACATTATTAAGACTATAAGCAATTAAAAAAAAATAAAGACAAGTAATAGGGTACAGTTAATTAAATAAAAAGAACCACGCTGTGCAGTGCTTTGCGACTTTTTCCTGTAAATACGCCTTCAATATAACTTCGAAAAAAATACACCAAAAATTTCGAAGTTCCTTAAAAAACAAACATTCGAGATTTATTTCTCGATTCTAACAAAAACAAATAGGAACTGGTGAAATATTGTTTTTATGTAAATAATTAATTTATTTAATTCGCGATAATCGTTATAAGTTATAAAATTAAATTTAATTAAAAAAAGGGTTACCAAAAATATATAGTTGTCTGCTTTCGATAAAAAAAAATTCACCTAAAATAAATGTGACCTAAAATTGTGGCCCAGCGGTAGCCAACCAAGATTGTATTACAAAAAGTTATCCATGATACGGAAGGTATCAAAAGAAACCACATTATTTCTTTGCAAATATTGCTGGAAAAAGAATACCAAGATAACAAAATTAATATATATAAATACACACTTAACGGCACTGAAATTTGAAAATTGGTTATAGTATAGCCATTTAGACAATCTACGTATTAATATATATAAAAATATGTATAATAAAAATTTCAAAAAAAAAATAAAAATAAACCAACAAAAATATATGAGGAGCTAGGTATGCAAAAACGTGTTATCGTTAATATTTTAGGGCAAAAAGGATTAAAATTATTAAGAAATAATAAATAAAATTGTTGTTTAATATAGGATAACTGCGAATAAGACTATAGACAATTAGATTTAAAGGGATTAATATATAATATATATATAGTACAATATGACGCGATTTGTACGTCGTGCGCCTGTACAAATATATAGAAACATTTATTTATCATGACAAAAACGAAATTAATAGAAAAATTGTAAAAACGCAATAGCTCCTATACTGTGAGTTGTACGATGTGTCTAAAATTAACTCTCTCTAAAAAATATATACATAACACTAAAATAAGCGTAATATATGGTATAAAAATTTGATGTACTCACAAAAACAAACAAAAAAATGCTTAATAATAATTATTAACACTCTTTAATAATTATCGAAGTTTAATTTAAATTTAACACATTTTTATTCGTCTTCGATAATTATTAAAGTTAAAAACGAAAATAAAAAACCAAAAAATTAAAATTAAATACGCAAAATACGATGATAAATAACCTTTGACTAGAAGAAAATAAAATGGCACGATAATATATAAGTGTTTAAAAAATTATTTTTTAAACACGATTCAATATATATAAGCGAAAATAAACAAAAAGTTCTAATAGAAAAATGCTTATAAGTAAAAACATAAAAAAAATAAAACCCACACGCTTTTTGCATACTTTGACTCTGAATAAATAAAATAAACAAGTAAGTAAATAAAATAAATAAATAAATGCTAAATAGTGTGGCACGTTTCTTGTTGCCTGACAAACAAAAAACAAAAACAAAAAAAATATGAATAAAAAAAATAGCCCAGTGCCTAAGTTGGAAATATAATGTTTTTAAACTGAAAAATGAGCAACAATAAATGATGTTCGTTTTTAATTTTGTTTCGTAGATTTAAGGTAAATAAAAAAACTAATTAATAAGTAAATAAATAAATAAAATTCAATTGTAAATATAGGTATATGTTGAATAGAAGATATATTGTTACCTGGACTATATGAGTATGGCCTGTGATTGTCAAGCCTCTTCTATATTATTTGAAGAGGACAGTGATATCTAAGATTTTTGTATTTAAAAAAAAAAAAAACATTTGTTAAAAAAAACAAACAAACCGCGATTCACTGGCGACTGACCGTTGTATATAAAAGTCCCTTACGGTTTTTTTCAAAAACAAAATACTAAAAACTAAAAAAAAAATTAAGTAAATAAATAAATAAGTAAATAAGTAAATACAACCGCCGATATTAAAAAAAAACTAACTAATAAAATATTTCAAAATTAAAATTATGAAAACCTTTTGGTTTTCCCGTTAGATGTCGCTACTGTTACAATTTATGGAACTGTACTGAACTGAACTACTTTATAGTGTTAATTAAAAAATGAAAACTCGTGTTTTCAGGAACGACTTTTGGCGAGGATGACCAATTGGTTCTAAAATCGGCAAAACTATTCCTTCTTTTTCTATAGCTTAAATTTAAAAAAAAAAAAAATACCTAAACATAACTACGAACAAATAATGAAAAAAAAAATAATAATAATAATAATTAAAAATCTCTCCTAATTCCTAGTTAATAACTACCAAGTGAAACGATGAACCAAAAAGTAATTAAAAATATATATAAATCCTGAAACCAAAAGGGTAAATAAAGAAAAGCACCCGCAATGAAATTAAAAAAAAAACCCAAATATGAATTAAAAAAAAATAAAAAAAAATTATTAAAAAATTGTGGTTAATTTTAAACCCACTTAAAATATTTACCCTTTCAGTTCAAAGTAAAAATTTAAAAATTAATAAATTAAATGAAATAAAAAAACGTTAAGTTATTTAGAGTATATAACAACGAAAAAAATTTAATTAAAAATAAGAGTTATAGCGCCCCTATAATAATAAATAAATAAAAAAATGATTATAATTGGTACAAAAATTTAGCTTAAATATTATGTAATATATTTAAAATAAAAATTTGCAAAAGCATTTGTAGTGTGTTGTATTTGTTACTTAAAATTATTCAGGCCAACTTTCTTCAAAATTTCATGAGAAGTTATCTCAAATATATGCCTAATAAGCTGCCATATCATTTGTTTCACTAAATAAATTTTATAGTGAAAGAATTTTTTTTCATTTTCCAGATCGACCATAGTAATACATAGGACTGTAAACTACAAATAAGGGTATTTCTGAAAATTGCACAGCACGATTTTTATGAAAATTTCAGAAAATAAGCTCTAATATATGCCTAAAACGATGACGTAATGATTGTTTCACCCAAAAAAATTCACGCTGAAAAATCAATTATTTTTATTTTCTTGGTCGCACCATAGTAATAGATACATAGGGCGGTATGAACTTACAAATATGGGTGTTCCTGAAAATTGGTCGGTGCGAAATGTATGAAAATTTCAGAAAATAATCTTTAATATATGCCTAAAAAGATGCCTTAAAGATTGTTTCACCAAACAAAATACATTCAGAAAAAATCAATTATTCATATTTTGAAATCGTCAATTTTAATTCTTCTTTACAGAGCGAATTTTTTTTATTTTTAAATGAAAAAAAATAGTCTACGATGCATTAAGAAGTTTTATTTAATGAAAAGGAAAAATACAATACAGAATCTTAATTAAGGTGGTGGTGGAGGAGGTGGTCTTGTAAAAAGTGGTGGTGGAGGAGGTGGTCTTGTAAAAGATGGTGGTGGAGGAGGTGGTCTTGTAAAACACATATTAAAAATCTGCGATGCTGCAGCTCTTTGTGGTTGGTCA
This sequence comes from Phalangium opilio, assembly GCF_054372755.1. Lineage (NCBI taxonomy): Eukaryota > Metazoa > Arthropoda > Arachnida > Opiliones > Phalangiidae > Phalangium > Phalangium opilio. The sequence goes on from NW_028324189.1 coordinate 2,847,178, forward strand.
ATAGGACCAGGTTGATTAAACGAACTTTGGGGAGGTAATCCAAAAGGATACCAAGGAGATTGAAGTGGTTGGTTATTCCAAAATGCTGGATTTTGAAACTGACCCTCCCTACTTGGTCCAGGATAGTTCTGACCATTAAAACTGTTCAATCTCGGACCTCCAGAATAATTATACTGATTTGGGTATGGATTATTAAACATTGAGGGCGGAGCCCCAAATACATATGGATTCGATAATAAAGGTGGTCCGGTCTGATAGCTATTCGGAGGTGGGTATTGCTGCCCTTGACGCCATTGATTCTGTTGTTGTTGTTCAAACCCTGAACTACTTTGCTGATTGGATAAATTATTATCAGGATGATAAAAATTATCCCATTGTTGTATACTAGACTGTGAAGTCTGACCATTGGTCGAATTTAAATCAGGTGTTGGGGCGTTAAACCTGTTAGGTCGAACTAATGGTCTGTTACGTGAACCTCTTTGGTTTCTTGGATTTCGATCTAAAATCATGGAATGTTTAAGAAGTCCTTTAATGTTAATTAAAGATAAGTAAGTAAAATTACTTTTTGCACTTGTAACGTTGCTATGCACAATTTGAATATCATTCTCATCAATATCAATCCCCTTGCGTTTAGCTTTTAATTTCATTTTGTGCATTTTCTCTTGTTCATCATCGGAAAATTCCAATAACTAAATTATATTAATTAGTAAAATTTTGAATTAGATTTAATTAGTTCTTATTTCAAAAGAAAATATCGAGTGAACCTCTTCAGGTGGTTCATTATTATCTTTCCATGACGCGTCAGAACCCTTTTGACTAATAAAAAAAAACCACATAGTTTTAACATTACTTCGTTAAAACTTGGATGAAATGTATTAATTACATCATTAATTTTTCAGTAAAGACAAATTTTGTCACTTCTTCGTGAGTTGGTGCACAAAAAACGTCGCACCCTACTTCAATCCCCTTATTTTTAATGTCATCTTCAGAATTAAATCGAACGGAATAAAATGGGGCCGCCACACGACCAAAAACATCAAATACCTTTCATGTAAATTATGTTTTGTGAGTTAATAGATCCGGAAATTAAATTATTATAATTATAAAAATACTTGGCCTAATGGCGTTCCATCTTTTAAAAATAACACTGTATCCAAATCTAACGCTCTCTGATTTTCAAATGTCTGAACAATTACTATAATACAATGATAAGTAACTTTTGTGTGGTATTATTACAGCCAAGAAGTGATATCTAGTTTATTAGGGAGAAGGTTTAAATTCGCCTCCACATTTATAATCTAGCTTTATCTCCAGTCCAAACGTATAGATAGTTTTGCACACATGGAGGATTCATACCATTTACACCAGGAGGCTGGGCTATCTGGCGGACAAAAATTCGTCTGCTTTTGTCCTCCAGGCAGCCCGGCTTCCTGGTGTAAATGGTATGAATCCTCCATGTGTGAAAACTATCTATAGTAGGTCCGGAGTTAATCCCCGCCTCTAAATTACCACCAGTATCTCATTGATTCTTGAAAACTCACATCAGCGCGACGCGAATGACGAAAATTACAGTCATATTTTCCGACTGAGGAGAGGCAGCGAAATAGCCCGGTCTCCTACTTTTACGCCCCCCCCCCTTGTATTTTGAAAGGGGGACTGGGACTATGGCGCGCGCATACTAAGGCATCTTTAACCTTCTCCCTAATAAACTAGATATCACTTCTTGTTACAGCACACAAGTGTTTACCTTGTGTTTGTACAATACTAGAAACCTTTCCAATATGTGTTATATCTTTTTCGGGTACCGTTATGTACAAATCTTCAATTTGTGGTAGGTCCTTAATATAAATTACCTCGTTTTTATATAAATGAAATAAAATAGTTAAGTTTATAGCCATTAAGTCTAACCTCCAACGCTAATTCTCCTTGAGTTCGATTTGAATTCCAATTATTTTGTTTCTTTTGGGGTTTATTATCAGATTTTTTGGGCTTTTCAATTATTACGCTGATATTTTATGAAACATTATAGTGTTGTAAATTTTTTTGGTCTTTTTGGGGTAACAGAATGTAACAAAAAAACTTACCAATTATTATCTGATGAGCCACTACTATCATCTGATGAAATTGTCTCAGTTGAATCTGAGGAAGAATCTGATTCAGAATCAGAAGAATCTGAGCTCTCCTTCCGTCCATAATCATGGATAAACGCGGGAAGGGGTAGGACAGTAATATCAGATTGAGGAGGAACGGTTTTTTCAGGTTCAGTTAAGCCAGATAAACTTGCATTGGAATTATCAGTAGTTATAATAGTGTTTTGAACAACAGAAGGAATGGTGGTGGCAATGGGTGTTTTCTCCTGTTCATTATTTATACCATCATCATTTTCTTCATCCGTTGTACCATCTGTATCATAATCGACCAAGTTAAATGGTTCTTCTTTAATTTTGACAACAAAAGGAGATGTAATGTTGTTCAATTGTTCAGGAGATGTAATGTTGTTCAATTGTTCAGGAGATTTAATGGGTGAATCCATTTGAATGGTTGGGGTCACACAATTATCACTGGTTGCAGTATTAGACACATTTTCACACTGTTCGACAATAGTTTCCTGTACTTCGGAATTAATTTTAACTAGTGTGTTTGTATCAGGTTTTATGTCTATTTCGGTTAACTGCGAGTTACAACTACTAGATTCAGGCGATTTTAAGTCATTATCCACTACAGTTAAATTGTTTCCTTCATCCATAACTGAGCGGATAAAACTACTCAAGGCTTAAAAACACTTTAAACTACGCAAATTTAATTAAAATAAAATTATATTACTTAATTAAACTTTACAAAGTTACATAAACCCGCACAAACCCTAAACAAAGGGCAACACACCGTACACACAAAGCACGTGTTAAGCTTCAGAAACTAGAGCAGACGATTCCTCGGAATACAATATTGGAGAACTTGGAGTAGTGAAGTTTATACTGGAGTTGAAATTTGCAAACGCTTTATAGCGCCAAATTTTAATTTTAAAAACTGATAATTATAATTTGAAATTTCTAATATTAATTAATATTAGAATTTATCTATTGTTTGTAGTTTTGAAAGGTTAAACTGTTTTAGATAGATCGGCATCTTTAATTTCATATAACTCTCATTTACTTTCATTAAATTACAGTATTAACAGCATAAACTATTGGAATACCTCAACACCACTTAAATTAACGTAATTACATGGCTCTATGGCACCATGCCCCTAGCCATTCCCGGACAAAGAGCAAAAAAAAAAAAAAAAAAAAGATTTTTTTTTTTCAATTATTCTTAAAGCTAAAATAAACAGAAATAATTTTGTTTATTTAATTGCAAACACACAAAAACAGAAATCCAACTTTAAATTTAACAATTTTATTTAAAAACCAAATGAGACAGCTTCGATTCGACACGTCCGAGTGATTTCTTATTTGGGGAATAAACTGAAAGAGAATAGTTTTTTTTTTTTTTTTGAACCACCGACAATCTCGTACCATCAAGAAAGTTACACTAAAATCGATATCAACACCACAATAGTGTGAATGAAGAAGTTTTTCATACCAATACATACCAAAAACGGGAAAGTGGTTTCCATTCTGGTTTAGGGGATTCACTTCCAGGTGCTATTGTTGTCAATAAAAACCGATGAAAAAAACACTGTTCTATTAATTTTAAATTGGTTCAAGTGAGCCGAGCGTGTCCGGTTTTCTATAAAAGTACACTGCAAGGTGATGGTAAGTCATTGAAAACTTTGCGATCATCGAAGAACCATGAAAACAACGGTGAGTTCTCTATCGTCTAAAGTGTTATGATATAAAGTTCCTTTTCAAAATTACCAGGGAATTCCCAAACCCAAAGTTTACTTAGATTCTTTGAACAAAAACAAACAATGTCAGTTAAAATGAAGGCTTGTCCTCTTAGAGGCTTCGGGATATTTCTCTCACTGACTTCAACGGTTGTCTTTTGGGAAATTTCATCCGCCGCGAAAGAGAAGTATTGACAAATCCTTAGAGAGCAGAAACCCGTAAAAATGAATGAAAAAGAAAGATAAAGAATTCCAGACGAAATTACTATTGTTTCCGGTGTGCATTGAGACTTCTTGGAGCGGGATCAAAAACTTTCATGGCCATCGTAGAAACTTTCCACATCGATTATTTAATGTTGCTATACTGGAATTCAACCTTTATTAAACCGAATAGGTCTCAAGGCTATGATACAGCGCGGGGAATGGTTACTTTAAAATGTTTTCGCTTCAGTTATACACCCTTAGATCTTAGATAGGATGAAATACCTAAGCAGTTTTAAAGCTATATTTAAAATTATATATAATTACAGATAATTATCACGATCCTATGGGTCTTCGTTGCCCTAACATTGGCCGACGAATTTGACGACGAGATGGAATTGTCCGAAGCTGAAGGTTCAAACTTCCACGTTCACTCGGAAAACGAAGATGATGACGATAGTAAAGGAGAGGGTACTGAACATGAAGATGAAAGCGTTCATCATGGAGGAGGAGGTGGTGGTGGAGGCGGAAAAGGCAAAGGTAACGAATGGAGCCACAGTGATTCAGGAAGCTACGGAAGTCACAGTGGGGGGCATAGCGGTCACGAATCTGGTCCCGATGGCAAAATAAAGGCTTGGAACCACAAATACCATGGAGATGACGGACACGGAGGACATGGGTCAGGAAGCCACAAGAGTCACAAGCATCACGGTGGCGGCGACGATGGCGGACATGGTCATCATGGTAAAGCCGGTGGACATAAAGTTGGCTGGAGCACCGGAGGCAGCAAAAGGTAAAACTAAAATAAGCAGAAACTTTAGAAGTTCGTAATTATAATAAAATGGAATTGAAATTGTTATAGCTACGGTGGCAAGAGTGGATGGAGTCATAAAGGAAAGGAAGCGAAGAAGCATGGAGGTAGTGGTGGAGGACACGGATCCCATGGCGGAGGACACAAATCTCATGGTGGAGGACACGGATCTCATGGTGGAGGACACAAATCTCATGGAGGAGGACACGGATCTCATGGTGGAGGACATGGTTCTCATGGTGGATGGCACGGACACCATGGCTGGTACTAAAGCACGATCTCAACGTTGAAAGAAATATAAATTCTTCAGTATCGCTTTTTGTTTTCACTTCAAATTTATCACAGCGCGATATTTCATGTATACATGTAGTTATTAAAAATAAACTACTTTAGTATCTTTTTAAATTCATTTTTGAATTAATTTATATTGACAAAGTCTTTGACGTCGGTATCTCTCTCTATGCATCTTAGTTGGATTTTTCCCAGACGTTACTTTACTATTACTTAAGCAAACGTTTGGTTTCGATTCCATTTTGGTATATTTGAAGCCTACAGAATCTGAAAGAACTAATTTTATACATTAATTCTCGAGAGACGACGAGGTAACATTTATATCGGGTTCAAAGACCTCTCCAATTCAGTCTTCGAAAAAAAACGTTTTGATTCATGTCACCAGATATTTGATTCATTTCGGATGTCCCGGTTAGCATTATAGTTGAGTGATTCCCGGATACGCTTCATAACAAAAATAGAACAAAAAAATTAATTACTTAACTGTGGTTGTCTAAATATTTTCAAAATTTGTTTTATCAAAATCCCTACAGTCTTCTAGTGCCTCAGTTTTTAAAAGCGTATTTATTTTAACCGATTTAGTCTGCGACGAAAAATAAACGTTCACATTGGATTGATTTCCATTTTATAAAAACCTCAAAATGTTTACACAGTATTTTAATTAATTTATTTATTATTTGTACAAGTCCAATATTCATTAATAAATAGTGGATTTTTTCTCTCTGTTCCTTTGGGAGGGGACTACAATATTCTTCACATGTGACAAGAATTTCTTTGTTCGTTGCCATCAGGTCTTAAAGAAAGACGCATCGGAGGAACTGATCGCCTGTTATCATTGCTGGGAGAGAGACTGGTGGGTTGATAGCCCACCGGAAGCATTGAGAAGAAGGCTTTTCGGAAGTTTTGGTTGCATATCCCGTAGAGAATCGGGTTTATGGCGCTGTTCGAGTAAGCCAAGAAATAGGCGACGAAGTGGAAAGGTCCGAACCAGTCAGGAAGCTACGTATACAAAGCCATCGTGTCACCGCAAAGATATAATAATCGGCAACGGGGAATAAGAAAAGATAAATGTAGGCCTGGATGTTTGCAAGAGCTTGTCGTCTGTGATTTATTAGTTTAGGAAGTGATTTGTTTTGGGTTTTTTTTCTCTAGCTAGTGAAAGAAGTTTGGTTTCTATTACTAGCCTAATCCCTACACTTTTCGATAATAGATGTGTCAGTCACTAGCTCGCTATAGTATCTGTTTACCATGCTAAATAGGAAATGGTTTCACGTACTCTCTTAGGATTAGGCCTTAACTTGTCTCTGGAGGATAATGTCTGAGAAACTTCAGTATGTTAAGCCTATTTATTGTTTTCGAATAAATAAAATAGTCTTAAATGGTGGTATTTGTTTACCATCCTAAATAGGAAATGCTTTTGGTTAGACGTTAACTTGTTAATGCCTGAGAAACTTTAGTATGTTAAGCCTATTTATTGTTTTCAAATAAATAAAATAGTCCTAACCGGTCCCAATGATTCTTGGACGTTGTAATACCGATAAAAAATAGACACTTGAAAAAGGAGCCAACAAATAATAATGCAAAGTAGATACAGAAATAACATTCGTAGAATCTATTTGAAAAAGAAAATTAAGTAATTTTTCATTCAATAAATAAAAAAGAATTGGGCAATTACTCTTCTTTTCCGATTCAGTTTGGCTGGACTGAAGCAGTTGGTCAGTTTGCTCTGGTATTTATCCAGCTGTAGTATGATGAATGTATAAGCTATAACTAGGATGCATAATGGAAGATAAAAGAGAAGTACTAATATGGTAAACCAGTAGTATTTAAGTTCCATCATGTCTTCGGTGCAGAATTTCTGAAATATTATTGAAATAAGTTCAGCGTAAGAATAATTAAGGATACACTGATTACCATGAGCTATTGGTACGCTATTAAACGTTGCTGAGAGTTAGCAATAGCAATAAAACGAAAACTACCCATTGTTTAAAATGGAGCTATATTTTGGTACGAGCGATAGTCTATATATCAACATTCACTTTCAATTTTAACAAAATATCAAGGGAATTGATTCAGGCATGAAAGGCAAAGAGTTTTCTATCCTTTTTTCTGTCTGGCAACGCGTTCCTGAGCTCAATTTCAAGAGAAGCGGGCCTCTTGGCTTTTCTACCTTTCTCTTTTCATTTTTTCTCCAAAAGTGGTAAACAGACACCAGCTGTTTTCTCTTATCACACGCGAGCTTTGGAACTCATCTTCCGTGAATAACGACCATAGACGCGTGACTTAAAGGGGGGGAACGATGACCAGTAATACCTTACACTCAAATCAAAAATAAGATAGCTCCACTTGGTTTTTATTATACTGAGAATGCATTCACGTTACTAAGAAATTCTTGGCCCTATGATACTTGCAACATTCATCATATAAGACCTGTTTGAGCCTGATGAAGTGTTCTAATCTAAGTGCCTCAATATTCTTAGTAACACGAATTGGTTCATGGTTATAGGCGTATAAGGATGAATTCGTGGATCAACAAAGAATAATCACTAATTTGAAGAGGCCGGTCACGTAACGTTTATCTTCTAAAATATATGATTCAATAACGCTCAGGTTTTTTTGGGAAATATCGCAAAAAATAATAATTAAATGGATAAGATACGTGTTTCTCTATTTTCACAATTTTACCTTTTATTACACAAGGGAAAATAACAAACAAATAATACTTAATTTTTCTAATTAACTTACTTCTACGTAATCATTCCATATTCTTTCATTGTAAAACCTCCAATGGATCAAAGGGTATCCCGAACCGGCGGAAGCGATCCAAATAAGTAAGATGATAAAGATACCGACCCTTCTGGTCAATCGTTTCGTGAATGGGAAAACGATACCCAGTAGGCGGTCCATCGAAATGACCATCAACGAAAATACGCTCGAGAGCAAGCAGGTCACTGCGTTGCGTATACCAATAAAAAATAAATAAATAAATAAATGGGAAAAGAAATGTAACTAGTTTATGATTATTGATGGGAAGATTTTATCTAGAGGGACACGAAATTGAGAATCGATACAAATGTACTGAAGCAAATCGCTTTGCTTTTGTTTTTATGTGAAGTTGTGATTTGCGAAATGAATCCTAATTTAGAACATTGAATTGAGTAACGTTTGATGGTTTTTATACGACGCTGTACCATTATTATTATTACAATAAGTAAGTACATAAGTTTATAAGATATGTTCCATAAGTTTGTTACTGGTTACTGAAAGCTTGTCATGAAGTGATGTAGGAGAAGCTACGCCTGGTCACGCGCTGTCAAAGACTTAGTACACACAAAATAGGAAGATGGACTGCAAAACCGCGTGTAGTCAATTCTCTCGTCGTTCTCGGGCTAGCTCTCAGTAAGTTTCTAGCATTACAAAACATAGGAAGTGTCTTACTTATGGAACATATCTCACGAACTTATGGTAAGTACTTATACTGAATCAAAATTTTTCTCGTCGATATTTACAAAGAATATCTTACCTTGAATAAATCCACCAGCCTTACAAAAAAAACTACCAAGAACGTAGTTTTGATTAAAATCACCAATCAAGAAAATCCACGTTGATAGAACACTAGTGAGTAAATCGGCTAATGCCATGTTCATTATGAACATATTAGTGCATGTTCTCATTTCTCGTTTAAAAACAACCAAAGACAATATGGCCAAATTTCCGAAAAATCCCAATCCGATAACGGGAACGAATGCCGTGATTTTTATAGCTTTTTCCCAAGGTGGAACATGTCCCCAGATTGGTGTAAAATCGCTGTAATTCCATTGAGAGAAATTGTCCGGAGTTAAATTGGACAATTCGCGTGAATTCAAGAACGCAAAGTGGGAATCCATTTCCTTCGTCGTTAAGTTCATTAGCTGTCTAACTAAGGAGCTGGTTTAACTTAAAACCTCTTTTCGAAGTTTTTCAGATAACAATATTGAAGTTTATACATATGGGTGTTGTTTGCTTTGTTAATAAATCTTTTTTATAGGTGGTAAATTATGTCACCTTAACATTTATGTTGTATAGTAGTTAAGAAGTTCACCGCAACGCTCCCTAGAAGAGTTAGTGAAGACTATCTTGCTTATTCCATTAATCTTTATGACCCTATTTTATGAATTTATGATTATAATTATGGATATAGGAAAATGTAAACTACTGCTATACCGTTTTAAAATAAGGTGATAGGTACATAGGATTTTCTTTCGTTAGTTCCTTGTTGGTTTAAGACATCTACATAAAGTTCCGCAATCAAAAATTAAATCATGGGAGTTTTTAATTACTTCTACAATGGCTAGAAGTATTTTGGGAATTTCATTGTTAATTTCTTGGTAGTCTTATGCTTAATTAACATCTAATAATAATTTTAGACATAAATAAAATTATCGTACATCTGGTTATTTAAGCTGCTACGCGATTAAATCATTGAGAATAGAAAGCCTACTCGAACATTCCTGATAAAAATCGCTATCTTAAACAATTAGTGACCATCTGTTCTAAAAGTGTCTTATAGTTAAAAGGGTAATAAGTTTAGATATTATCGCATTAAATAATTCCATCTTGACAGTCTTGGGGATCGTCACAACATGAAGAAGTGCAACATTAACGTCACTGATTTCACTTCTTTCGGCTTAAACGCAATTTGCAATTTAGCTCTCGTATCTGAATTGGAACTGAAAAATGAATCGAAACAGAAATTGATTGATTTTGATCCCACTCGTCCGATAAACGATGACGTGACCTTATTCTTATTCAGAGAACTCCTTCTAGGAGCGAAATGCGGGTATTACGAAAATCACTGGACGAAACCTGAGGAGAAAGTCGGCTTGGTCACTCGTACGATTTTGACTTGCTTGTTTACATTGCTACTGATCTTATCCCTCATTAGCAACGTGACTTGCGCAAAAGTTGCTTACCATTTCCTTAAAATCGAGAAAACCACCAGTTACACGCTACTGTCTCTGGCTGTCAGTGACGTACTGCACACGTTGGTACTGTACCCGCTCGAAATGAACAACCTGATGTTCAATATGTTCTGGGAACTTGGCGAGATATCCTGTAAAGTTTTGCCATTCCTCATTAGTACGACCAACCTTGCCAGTTCATTGACGCTGTGTTGCATCGCTGTGGGAAGATGCGTTGCAGTTGTAAGGGCTTGCAAGATTGGACCTCAACCGCCTAATAAGTACAGTGGAATATCAGCTTTGGCCATAATGATATCGTGGGTCATCTCGGCTTCGTTGAATATAGTCTACTTACTTACGTTTAATCTAAAAGAGGAATACGCTGACCCTAGAACAGAGCTGTGTGGAGAGGATGGTGTTAAAAAGTACAAGTACGAAAAGGTCAAAGTTTGTTTCTTCGACAGCGCCGTCTTTAAATCGGATTATCTAACAAAGTACTACATCTACATTCTGCCCTCCATTGTTTTCATTCCACTATGCATCGTGGTCACCACCGGATACTTTTATCTAAGCTTCTTCTTATGGTCTTCAAATGCGGCCAGAACGCCCAGTCAGTTGGATAAGAAACAGCACAAATACAAGAAGATAATTCGCGTCTTGATGGGTCTTGTGGCTTTATTTTTCGTATGTCGTTTTCCTGCAGTGGTTTACAACTGGATGGTGGGGATGAGCGAGTATCAAGTGAATCATAAAATGGTCAGTTTTCGCTACTTCCTGGTTCTTCTACGTTTCTCCAACTGCGTTCTCAACCCCTTTTTCTACGGGATGATACACGACCATTTTCGTAAAACAGTTGAGAAATTCTTTAACTATCTAAAGATTAGAGCTTATTGCGTAGGTGGTAGCAAAGAAACAAGCGGCATGAACGTGGTTCAATTCGAAACGACGGAGTCACTTTATTCCAGTATGTTTAAAGGCAACATCTTTTTTGCAACTGGCAGGAACTATACTCCGCCTATGAATTCGAGATACTGATTAACTAATAAGTAAAATTTTGACATAAGAGTATACAATTTGTAAAATGTATGATTACAAAAGTTTAAAACAATAAAAAGTAATTTAACATGGGAAAAACCTTGTGAAATCAAAATTTATTTAGCAACTGACACTTATATAAAGTTAGGAGCCCAAATAATACTAATCACATTAAATTTTATCAAAAATAGTATTTCGTACTCGAAATATAAAGTAGTTATCAATTTTAATAAAATATGTTTCACGGTTTTTACAGAAAAAGTTCTATGTATTTATTATAACAAAGTATATTGAGTTACAGCAGCTCTCTGGGTTTGACTGAATTACACTCTATGGGAAGATAGCATTGAGCGCGCCCACGTAGAGATTCTTTTTTAGTGCATTCTATAAGCGGCAGATGGCGTGAAAGCATCGATCACATAAGACCTATATACCGAAAAATATACGCATACATGTACATGTACAGACTACGCTCAGTACGCTGTAGCGTTATAGAGGCTAGAGCCTACCTACTTAGTCGGGTACGAGAAATATTAAAGGATGCGATTCTCAAACTTCAAGTTTCGTAACATATTACTTAAGTAAGTGTTTATATATTTGTATAAATAATATTAGTTTAAGTTTAGATTGTTCGACTGGCAGCTTGGTACGCGTATTTTTGTTAACATACATTTAAATGTATGGCACGTCAGCAAATTTTAACTTTATATAGTTAAGCCTTGGTCTTGTAGCTTCAATAGCTTTAAGCTATTAGCTTACACTGGCGCACTGTAAAGTTATGGTGTACTATATCATTATATAAGATTGTTTTTTATGGCACTGCCCTATTAATCTAATGAATGTCATTTTACGTGATATTCTATTATTGAACCGGTGTTTATTGTTTATAAATGCTTGGCGTGTTTTATAATTAGCACTTTAGTAGAGACAGGAAATTGTATTTCCTAGTGGAAGTGGGAAGTAGCATAGCGAATGACTGCTGCGTGGTTTCCCTCTTTTTGCTTCGGAATTTTCCTTCGTGTTAAACCTACCGTAACATTTTTTGCATGAATTGATAGCCCTTCCTTAACTTGTTCCTTTGGAGTTTAATATCAGTGGAAACGTTTTGTTGTTTAAAGTTGTTTACACAACCAAAACAATTTTTCTCTAAAGGTTCAATCATAGTTTCTTGGACCAGCAGCGTTAGGCAGTGGTGCGATCGAACTGTTATAGAACTATAAACCCTTTTAGCATTTATATGTAGTAATCAGGGACAGTGTTATATTGAGTTTTAGTTTTTATCAGTTAAACGGTTTTGTTTAGTATTACGTTTATGCCTAGTTAAGTTATTGAATACTGGTGAAAAAAAAATGTCATCACTGTCGCTTCCAAAAGTTTTAACGCAAAGGAAAGCCTCTACAGTTGAGACTGAACGGGAAAATTTTGAACGGGCTCAGAGTGTATCATTGGCCAAGGCTATAAACACTCAAGAAACGCCTGTCAAAGAAAAACACGTTAGAAGTGCCATTATTGGTTCTTTTCAAGAAAAGGGGGCTAGAACATTTTGGTCAGTCGTGCTACGTTTACCTTTGCAAGGAAACCCTATTGTATGTTGGAAATTTTGCCACGTCCTTCATAAATTACTCCGCGAAGGACATCCCAATGCATTTGAAGACACTTACCGAAATAAGAAGTTTTTAGCGGAATTGCAAAAACTTTGGGGTTTACTGCGAGATGGATATGGGAAGTTAATCGGTTGCTATTGCAAGCTACTCCTAGCTAAATTGGATTTTCATAGAAGAAACCCTCGTTTCCCTGGGAATTTGCAAGTCACCGATGAACAGTTAGATGATATTGCCGAAAGAGATGTCAATGTGTATTTTCAACTCAGCTGCGAAATGTTCGATTATATGGATGAGATATTACACCTTCAAATAGCCGTATTTGGTTCGCTGGATATGTCGCGATCCAATTCAATGACAAATTCTGGTCAATGCCGTCTGGCTCCTCTGATACCGTGCATTCAAGATTCCAGTCTCCTTTACGACTACACGGTGAAACTACTCTTTAAACTGCATTCGTCTCTACCTTCAGACACGCTCGTCGGTCATCGCGACCGATTTCTCAATCAGTACAAAAAACTTCAACAATTTTATCTGAGCTCCAGTAATCTTCAGTATTTCAAGTATTTAATACAAGTACCTCTACTTCCGGAAAACCCACCGAACTTCCTAATCAGTTCAGATTTGAGCTCTCATATAAGCCCGGTTGTAATTCTACACGAGCCAGCTCAATCCGATGGCCCGGAAGACACTGTTGACATGAATTTAGTCGACGTTAGCGCCGTCAGTCCTGTTAAATTTGATGACAGCTTTGGTTCGAATGACAGGGACAGTGTAGCGTCGTCTCCGGTTCCTTCGAATCATCTTTTGAACGAACAGTTGATGGAGAAAGACAGGATTATTCATCAGTTAGTCAGGGAATTGGAAGAGCTGCGTTTGGAATTTCAAAAAGCCAAAGTCGAGTACGAACGCGTCGTAAATGATTTGAAGAAAAGGCTAAAAATTAGCGAGGATCAATGCGCTGAACATGAAAAATTGATTGAACAGCTTAGGAATGAAAATGAGCAGTTGACGCAAGAAAGAGACGCCGTGATTGATTCGGAAGACGCGGCGAAATTAGCTGAAAAAGCTAAAGCCCAGGAGGAGAAGTTTCAAAAGATGAAAGAAATATATGGGAAATTACGAGAAGAACATATTGTTCTCATTCGCACAAAAGCTGAATCTGATAAACAGCTGGCCAGCGCTAAAGCCACGTTGGAAGATTCGAAACAAGCTCATCGAGAATTAGAGCAAAAGTTTAGGATTTCTGAGAACGAGAAAAACCTAGTTGTTGAGAAATTCCAAACTTCCTCTAAAGGCTCCGAAGATAAACTCAAATCTCTTATCGATGACAAGAACCTATTGGAGAAACAAAACAAAGACATTTCTGACCAACTACAAAGTCTAAAGACAACTTTGGAGCTAACGGAACAGATGTTGAAAGATTTGAAAAACGAGAAACAGAATTTGGAACTCGATATCAACAATGCTAAAAGTAATTTCGACTCTGAACTAAAAACTTGGAAGGAAAGAGAGACCGAAGCCAAGTGGAAGTTACTGGTTGACGCGTTAACGGAAGATGGAGTTGTGGTTGAAAATGCCCTAGGAGAATTTGACAACCCGACAATATCTATGGTTAATTGTACACCAGAATACTTACTCCATCAAATCGAAACATTGAAGAAATCTTTGGGATATTTCAAAGAGGGATGCGAAGTTTTTCAAGAGGACAACTTAAAAATTGAGACGCTACTTAGAACGGTTGGTCCCATGAGCCACCACGTTGGAGTCGTTTTACTCTGTGGAAAAACTACTTCTCAAGCCTCACCCAATATCGAACAAGGAGAGGAACTAGCCCTGTTCTGTAAAAAATTTGGCAGTGACGTTTTAAAGGTCCTGGATACTGTAAAACATAAAGGAGATACCGGAACGTGTATCTCTGAAATATACCTTAAACTGGATACCTTGTCAACCATGACTGAGCAGCTAATACCCAATATGTCAGGCGATGACAAGAAAAAATTGGGTGATATGGTAGGCGAAGAATTGGCGGAAATGGACAGAGCCATCGAGGAAGCAGCCCAAAGAATTGCGGATTTATTGTCAAAAACCAAAGAAGGAGATTCTGGCATTAAATTGGAGGTTAATGGAAAAATCTTGGACGCTTGCACCACGTTGATGCAAGCTATTAGAATACTAGTACAAAGATCCCGCGATTTACAAGAGGAAATAACCAATCACGGACGAGGGTCAGCTTCCGTAACCGAATTTTACAATCGAAATCATCGATGGACTGAAGGGCTGATCTCAGCAGCGAAAGTAGTCGGTTTATCAGCAAAGTTTTTGGTTGACGCTGCGGACAAGGTTGTAATGGGAAACGCCAAATTTGAAGAATTGGTTGTTGCCTCTCAAGAAATTGCAGCGGCAACTGCGCAATTAGTCGTAGCGTCCAAAGTAAAAGCCGAAAGAGGCAGTGAAAAATTGAAAAACCTATCTACAGCTTCACGTAGCGTGACGGATTCCACCGGTAACGTTGTTGCAACAGCCAAATCATGCGCACAACTGATCGAAGAAACTGAAGTGTTGGATTTCTCAAAGCTAACTCTTCACCAAGCCAAGCTTTTAGAAATGGAATCGCAAGTACGAGTATTGGAATTGGAAAATTCATTGGTGAAAGAAAGAGTTAGGTTAGCTGGTCTTCGAAAACGACATTACCATATGGCTGGTGCCAGCGAAGGTTGGGAAGAATCGGATATTAAAAATTAGAAAATAATCCAACATTAATTTTTGAAAGCTGTAAATTAATTAAGGAAAAATAATGGGATGAAATTAATGTTAAAGTTTTTATAGGAGATGAGTATTTGAATCATGTTAAAATATTTGAAATATACTAGGGCGTTTTCCTAATTAATAATTTAATCGTTGGGGAAAAAAACATAGATACAATTTAACAAATACTATTTTTTAGTTATAAATAATTAAACCCGTACTCTCAGGATGTATATTGTTCGTACTGTAGTAATAAAATGATACTAATACCAAAAAGTTCTACCAAATTTAATACGTACCCCAAAAAAAGCATCATTATAAAAATATTTAAATAAATAATTGTGTGGGATTTTTAATATATGCGCTTTAAACACAATGAAACGAGAAACAACCAAATGTTTGTAATTCTATTCTTTTATATTTGTAAACTCTTTTAAATAATGAAGCCACTAAAATTTCTTTTTTAAAAATTAAAAATCCAGGTTTCATTTATTTTACTTTATTTTTTCACCTTTACAACAAGAATGTTCGATATTTATACGTATGTAGGTATTAATTAAATTTGAAAGTTTTACAAATTAAATTGGCTTGTTTTTTTTCTTTAAGAATAAACTAGTTGTTAAACCCAGTAGTTTTAATTAAATACTAATTAACGTTTAAAATTAATCTATATTGTATTGGGAATATTAACAATTTAATACAAATGGTTATCACTAATTATATAACGGTTCTGAAGATAATCTACTTATTAAAAAAATAATGTATCAAGACTTATATTGTGACAGAATAATAATTTGTTATTAACAAAAGTTAATTAGTGGTTTTTATAGATAAATAAAAAATATGGAGGAGACTGTAACGCTGTTAAAAAAATCAATAAAAACAAGACTACTAGTCATTAAAACAATTTCGTTTTGTTTTTTATTAACTTTATATGGTGTTATAGTAAATAATAAATAACAACAAATTCTGCTACTTAAAAAAGTGGATCTATTTTCGAAGCAATTTTTATTTTATTGGAAATGTCATCAAGACATAACTAGAGCGTTATTGATTCACAAGTTACATGTAGGTGTACTTGCGTAGGCGTTAGCCTAGTTTTTGAACTTCGGAACCATAACGGGAACCACGAGGCTCTTGAGGTAAAACGCTTTTCGTGTCATTAAAGATGTCTTTCTCAAAGATGTATTCAATCATTATATATAAAAAAATCTGTACATAAATTTTATGTCTGGAGATCACTTAAGATTCATTACAGCTTGTCTTTCATCATAATCACTCATTCGCGAATACTTGATGTAATACCCCGTATTAACCTTTGAAGTGAAGTGAAGCGAAGTTTCCCTGAAGTTTTATTAAATTATAAAAAAGACTTGTGTTACACTTTTTTTATTATTTATTTATTGAAATGATTAGGCATATATTGTGAATCACAAATTAACGGTAAGAGTTAGTGTAGGGGCTAACCACCACCCCTCTATGCATTGTAGAGGGACCCACCTATAAAACAAGCCCAAGGCTTGGTGTAGACACATCCCTTCGTAAAAAAAGTGTAGTGGGTGTAAAAAGACGTAATTTTCGTAAAAAGACCAAGAACTGAAAATTTTATGATAAAACTCGAAAGAAAACTGTCCTTTTGAAAGAGTTACTTCAAATAATACTGAAAATATCTTTAACAACTGTTCAGTCCTGCTTCAAGTCTGTTCAATCCTGCAGAACATATTTTTGAGAGTAAATTTATTTTTCCTTAAGAGATGTTTTTCGTTAAAATGTATTATCACCTTTTTCCAAATCTTGCGTTGGTTTTGAAAAAGTAAGTCTGAACCATCCTGGTTCATCCCCTAGGAATTGCGACCCAGGAACTATATAAAGCTTTTCTTCTTTGAATAATTTCTGAAAGAGTCGCATTTCTGTTTCGGTCGAGGTTATAGGTCGGCAAAACTAGGATAAAATAGTAAATACCACCAGGTCAAAATGATTTTTCAAAGGAACTAGAATTTAATTTTCTTCATACTCGGCTCAAGTTCATCCATAGAAATACCCCCGCCGGCGTTTCCAGGTGATCCACTTTGATTCCTTTTAAATGGTCGCTGGTAAATCGATACGCCTTTGATAGACGTTGCCGATTTTGTTGTAAGAGGTATCTGACGAAATCTGAAAGAAAATATATCCTACATCGGCTTTTGATGAAGAATCTCTTTCAATTTACCAGCGTCTTCCAGTATTTTTGACATGGTGTTCATGATAGGTTTCGGTATTGCTTGGTACGGAGATAACGATTTGTAAGCTGTTATAATATTTTGGTTCGTTGTATGAATCATTCCGACTCGAAAGCTAGTAAGACCAAAGTCCTGTAAGAAATTTCGATTTGTGAATAACAACTTATAGGTTTTTAAGAATATTATAATATTGGAGCCCAGTGGTCCTATAATTCCTATTATTTCATGAAAGGTCTTATAATATCCTATATTTTTGACTTAGTCGGAGTTTTCGTATATTTTAGCCTCTCATTTATCAAAATTTAGCTTTTTTATCAAGATTAGATCACATTTGACTAGACACTGAAATTGCGTAGCTCAGGATTTTTATATATATTATATTTTAATTAAGCTCCTCTTTTCAAAGTAAAATCCAATTTGTTATTTTTCTACATAGTTTAGGCCTGTATATGAGTAATTTTAGTCCTATATTTTTTTGTAAAAACACTTTTCTCCTATAAAATCCTATAATTCCTATTATTCCCATAAGAAATTTAAATGGTAAATATCAATTACTTTACTAAATCCGTAGATAACGTGAACGTTATCCATTTCCGCGGCTTTCGGACACGATAAAATGCTTTCAAATTTCGCGTTTTCATCGTGAATACAATTCGCGTAAGTCTCGTCCATTAATAGGTGAATATTTTTGCTAAAATTAATTTTTAGCGTTAAGTTACAATTAAGGTATTTGCGCGTAATTAAAAATATGACGATACCTCGTGCAAAAATCCAATATTTCACGCAAAGTTTTCGAACTAAAAATATTTCCAATTGGATTCCCTGGATTTGTTAAAAGAACTCCGCAAACTTTGCCCTGAAAAATGTTTAATAAATTTTAAAATTAATTCTATAATGAATAATTGAACATCAATATTTTTATATCTACATTTTTTATCGCTTCATTGTAGACGTTTTCCAGTTTCTCGACAGTTAAATTAAAATTATCCTATGAAGAAAATATTGATTAAGTATGGCCTAATTGCTTTTTCTAGGTTATGGTTTTCACCTTGTTGGTCAAGGGAAGCGGCCATAATCGTAATTGTGCGCGATTCTTTATGGTTAATGCCGTAATCGGGTATATAGGGGTCGGTGATAAAATCAAATCTAAATGAATTTATATTTATTAATCATATTGTATTGAAGATTAAATTTTAAATACCTCCTGGGTCTCCAATCAAATGGCACAGAACGTCCATGCATGACATAGCACCGGTTCCAAACATAAACTATAACATAATAAATAAATTATAAAACTTCATATCTATTGTTTATTATGTTAATTATACAAAAATATCAATGTTCTTACATTATCGGGTATAACAGGAGTTGAGGGTCGAAAGAATTCATTAACGAAGGCCGAAGCTGCTTTCTGCAAACTATTCGTGATAGATAACTATTATAAAACTCTTAATTTACCTAAATAAATTAAGAATGTTGGAATTTACCGTGGAATTCCATGGTCCTCGTAATAGTTAACAAAACCGTCATCCTCTCTGTAGTTGAAAGTTGAAATATCGGACAGCTACTCAATATGTTAGTTAAAAGTTTTTATCTATAAGTATAACCTTACTACTACTTATACCTTATTTTCCAGTATATCACGTGTTATACCGTTCGTCGCGGTTCCCAAATTAATAATGCCCTAAATTAAATATATGCAATTTTATTTTTATAATTTAAAGTAAAAAAAATATGGTATTTCAAGAAAGTTTAAACTTACATTTGGATTGGTTAAGAGATTAAACTCGTCTTTATTACATTCCAATATAAATTTTCTCATTAAACTAAGTTCTTTCACTAAATGATGACTTCTTACCGATACCGCCATGATCTTCAATGCTTGACGATGAACTGGTTTACGGAATTATATAATATATATAATTTTTTTGACAGTTAATCACAAGGACATCTTAATCCCTTCGTTGAGTTGTTATCTTAGTTACTCTTCACTTTTCAGGTGTTGGAATTTTACGACAAAGTTACGTTTTTCTATAGATTAATAGAGTTAAGCTAAATTAAAGTTCGTTTTTAATTAAAAAATTCGTTAAGGCTTAGCGATTTGGTTTTGCGTTTTACCATAGACCCTGACTTGTTTAACAGATATCTGGGGCATCACAAAGACTTGTACATCTGTTCTCAAAAGCTGAACGATGCCAGAATGTCAAGAGAACATTTAAAGCGGATCAGCTCAAAAATAAACAAAACTATAAATAACTCGTGTTTAATATAGTTTACAAATTTTTACAAAGTCGCCGAAATTAACGAGACATATTGTAGTTTTATACAATTAATTTTCGAATTTCGAAGGAGTATTATTGATTTTGTATCGATGGATAGTTATAATGAAATCTTTCATCAGATTTACATTGATTCTTTGAAGTATTTCGGACTTTAATGAATCTTATTTGGGATTTCTTGCGCACTGAATGACCTGCAATGAAAATCATAATCTTCAAACGTTTATTTTTAATATTTATCGTTATGTAGTTTGAACAGAGAGTTGTGTCTGTTTTAATATTCATTCGTAGAAAGTAGAAAACCGTGCACTTATCTCGCCAAATATTTCAGAATAAGTGACGCAATTAGGAGCGTAACTATGTTTTAACAAAACGAAAGATAAGCCCGGCCGGACAAATCTTAATTATAAATTTATATATAATTAGCCGTAAAATTAAACGCTCGAAACACTCATTAAATTAAGGGTTTCTAGGTCAAATTTAATAGCCGTACAGAAACTATTACGGTTCATACACCTTAACGCGTGAACTAAATTGGAAAAGTTCCATTTCCCGTGTCTCTTTCTATACCTGAATCGCTTTGAAGGCTTTGTCTGGAACTTCGGCCTTCTTGCTTGAGTATTTTAGCTCTTTTTATAAAAATTTCAAGAGCGTTGAGTATTTGAGGTACGGATAAACCTAACCAAACTCCTAGGAAACCGCCAATATATCCAAATATTTCCGTTGGCTAAATTACGTAAAGAATAAAAAATCAAAGTTCGCACATTAGAATCAACGTCTTACAGTCTAGACCTCGAAATATTTGTTGGCTAGCCTTACATTACCGTTATTTTCGGACTGTGGACGTACAAAACTTCTCTTTGTCTCTTCAGGTCAATGGTGGCACTTGTTGACCTTTGTCTATAAATTCAACGTGTAGAAAAAATAAAATACAACAATAATACTTGAGAAAGGTATTTAACTCCACTCTTAGATTAAACCTAGAAGTGATATCTAGTTTATTAGGGAGAAAGATGCCTAAGTATTCGCGCGCCGTTGTCCCAGTCCCCCCTACAAAATACAAGGGGGATGTAAAAGGAGGCCGGGCTATTTCGCCACTCCTCAGTCGGAAAATATGACTAATTTTCGTCATTCGCGTCGCGCTGACGTGAGTTTTCAAGAACCAATGAATTGTAATGGTTGTAATTTAGAAGCGGGGGTTAACTCCGGACCAACGTTTGAACTGGAGATAAAGATGGAAATGTGGCGAATTTATACCTTCTCCCCTAATAAACTATAGATATCACTTCTTGATTAAACCATTAAGCCAACGAATGTCTATTATTCTTCAAAGCGCGCGTGACGCTTATCACGCGCGATTTGGTTAGGCTTATTATTTTTTAATTATCATAGACTTTCATTTTGGTCAAATGGTTAGACCATGGATGAAGAATGCGCGTTAGGAAATTTGTTTTCACTCTACAGGATAGGCAACTCCCTAGAAGTGGGGTGGCGTAGCGGTTAGCGCTTTCGCCTCGCAGCAAGAGGATCCCGGGTTCGATCCCGGACTGTGGCACCGGGTAAAAATCTGGAAACAAATCCTTCTGCGTAGAGTTTGCAAGTTCTCTCCCCGCTTGGTAAAAGGAGTTTTCCTCCGCGGTCTAACCCGGTTTCTCCTTTCCATCAAAACTTGCTGAGGTTAACGGTAATAGTTAGTATAGAGCGCTGTAGGTTAGCTGTGGCATAGGGGCTAGCCACCACCCCTCTATGCATTGTAAAGGGACCCACCTGTAAACAAGCCACAGGCTTAGTGTGGATATCCCTTCATAGACCAAGCTTAGATTATTATTATTATTATTATCTCGAGCGACAGCTTATTCTGTATATACTCTGTTACAACATCGGTTGTCAGCACGCGCAAAGCTAGGTCTCTATGTAATCTACCCTTGCGCGTGCTGACAAGAGACAGAAAACTTCAGGATATTTTAAACGATTTTAAATCCTGAAGATCCTGAAGTTTTTTGTCTCTTGTCAGCACGCGCAAGGCTAGATTACATAGAGACCTAGCTTTGCGCGTGCTGACAACCGATGTTGTAACAGAGTATATACAGAATAAGCTGCCGTTCGAGATAGGGAGTTGCCGATCCTATAGCGTGAAAGCAAATTTCCGCACGCGCATTCTTTATCCATGGTTAGACGCTTAAATTAATTAGGTCAGTTCTTGAAATAGTTTTACTTACAGCATTGTTTGATTCATTTTAGGCTGAAAGAAATTAAGAGAATCCGCCTTGAACGTTGTTAATGATATCAATGAATGATTGAAAGCGATTTTAAAAATATATTAATGATTATTAAACATATTAATTAATCTATGCCAAAATAAAGGGATCAACAATGAATTATAAACCGTTACAGGAATTCATACAGTTAATAAGAATTATTGGGTAACCATTTTCTCTACGTATCTAGGCGAATTTTGTGGGAGGAGCTACACTAATACGCACGCCTGACCTCCCGTTGCTACCAACCAGAATGATGACACGTGACGGATATTAAGGTCTCAAGCCCGGCCCATAAAACCCACATAGATAATTCTTAATAATATGCCAATTAGCTTTTGTGTAAGAAGAGAAAAGTCATTTACGTTGAACTCCTTAAGCGTCATTCGTTCCATATCTGGATCGAACATTCGCACTCTGAAAAGTGATATGAATTTAAATAGAGGCAGTGCAGTTGTATACGAGGAAAGATAATGCATAATGTTCATTCCAAGACTAACTTATTGCTAATAAGGTCAATATAAGTAACACCATAAGATGTGTTCCATAAGTTAGAGACTTACAGCTCGAGCTAGTTCGAGAACGACGGAAGCGAGAATTGAAGTCCTATTCACTCGGTGGTTAATTTTGCAGGACTTCCATCTAGGTCCTATTTTAGTCTGTATACTAAGCATTTTACAACGCCTGACCAGGCGTATTCGCTTTACCTTGAATCTATGACCTACGTTGTCACTTCTTTGACAAGCTCCGGTTTCTAAGTTAACAGTGACAAACTTATGTATGGAACATATCTTATGAGCTAATGATAACACAAAAGGTAAATCTATATATTACGTGCAATCTCCAACGCACTCTTCGTCACATATTTTAATACTTTGTTCGTATTCCTCAATACATTTATCTAGACATGACAAAGAGAAAGGCAGGCGTACATTTTCTTTAACCGCTAATGTTCTTAAACGTACCTTTCATATCTTTTGGACATAAATTATAGTTTTCGAACATCACATTTCGATCCCTAACACATTTACATTTTGCCAGAGAAATTTTTCTCCGACAATAATACGAACAGACCTATTTTAGGTGAAAAATCCGTAATAAACGTACTGTGCAAATATCGCAGTCAAATATTTGAATATCGACTATTTACGGAAATTAAAGTAGGATTTCTAATTAGGGTAGGAGTGCCTGTGTTTAATTAGTAAATCTAATATATGTATAAGTTGATTCTTAATAATCTCATTACGTGCCTTAAAGAACTAACTAACTTTCTTTCACATTTCGAAATTGGATTTTCACGCTTGACTTATAAATCTGTTAATTTTAATTTAGCAATTTGGAAGATCAGAGCAGAGTCAATATTTAAAGTTTAATTTCTTAGAAAGGACATTTAATTCAAAGGGATCTTGTAATATAATCCGTTAATAAAAAGATAAGCTAAAAATTTATTCATACGGATGCTTATCCATTATATAATTGCACTAAAGTGGAAATAATAAATTCCAGTATTTCGTACTTTGTCTCACGATCGAAAGTTCTATCAATGAAATATTAATTTATAAATTTTGGGTGGCAGGGGGGCCCGGGGGGGGGTAGGCGGTAGGCCTAAAATTAAAAACACATGTTCCCATTTCTGTGATTATTTATAGAAACGTTGATTACACAGGGTGTTTATGATAAGTCTGCCATATATTAAGGGAAATGTTCTTAGAGCGATTTTGGGTCGAAAATGTATGTAACTTCTATGACATTTTTCCATTCGGGTATTTTACGGATGACCCCTTAAATTTAATTAATTAAGAAACTGATTAAGACAATGATTTCTAATTTAATTAATTAAGGGGTCATGCCTAAAACACCAATCAAATCATAACTCGAAAACAGTGTCATAGAAGTTAAATTTTCGACTAAAAATCGATTTCCCAAAGAACATCCCCCTTAATTTATGCATGCAGACTTAGCAGAAACACCCTGTATATTGATCAACTTAATGGCTTCCAAGTTTTAAACCCAACGAAACTTTAGTCACCGTATTTTTCACGTATTTACCAAATTAGAGGAAAATAAAATTATTAATCATACCTCTTTACTGGCGTAGTCAGTTTTATTATTTTTCCATTCAGTCTTATATTGGCGGCAAGGTTTACCATAAGGAGGTTGCATATAATGTATAGTTATCTGTGAATATCAGTCCAGAATCCAGATAGACATACATCTTATGGATATAAATAATTTCTAAACAAACAAACTATTTATTATTTACCTGCTCATTACCGATTTCATAATGATATCCTAATAGGCCTTTGATTTCCGAAGCTTGTGGAGGAAATATGCCCGGGTTATGAATGATTATCTCAGCTCGCGGAGTTTCCTCCTGATAGATATATTCTCGAGGGTTTAAATTGATGAACAATATATACACTGTGATTTAACGGACGCGTTATCAACGTGATTAGCATTTTCTAATCGCTTGACCTTAAATTAGACGCTAGTGTCAAAAGCTAAATTACTATAATTATGAACGGAGTGAAATTCCTGTCCAATATTTCTCAACCACTTAGAATTAATACTGTGACAGACTAGATTATTTGCAAAAATCCATACGGTATTGTTTCTGAAATATTTTAATATTAATAAACTACTTATCTTAGTGAATTTGTAGAAAGATTTCGGTTGGGGGAGGATGTAAGATTAGTGAGATAATTTTCACGGCCATATTGGTGGGTTGACTGCAGAACGAAAGCTTAAATCCATGCACCAATATGGCTGCCAGAATCGTGGTGGTGTGACGTATTACTCAGCTAACCGAACACACTCTATAGTTAGAATTCAGACCTTACCGGCAAGTAATCGGGTTTCTTGGATAAGCTAGTTGATTCGGAATAAATATACAGACAGTCATGGCTTCATTAAAGGAGTATCCCATGTCTCTAATTTTGTTTGTGTCATCTATTTCATTAATTATCTCGTAAATCATGCTTTCAAGTAGAGTTTCGTTAGATGCCTATTATTATAATGTTAAAATTTAAGGCTCTAAACGTTATGGAGTAAATTTAGTGAATATATTACGTATGGTTGCGTAAAATCATCGCATCGGTCTTCGCTGATTGATTTATACTTGCATATTTCGCTCTTTTTCAATCTTAAGAAAGGTTATGACTTATTACCTTATTTGTTACTTGATTATTATCATAAGTTTATAAGATATGTTCCATAAGTATGACACTACCTATACTTCGTAATGGTAGAGACTTACTGAGAGCTAGTTCGAGAACGACAAGCGAGAATTGACTACACTCGGTTCTGCAATCTATCTTTCTATTTAGTCTGATCTAAACCTTTTCGAGAATCTATGACGTTTCACCTACGTCACTTCATGACAAGCTCTCAGTACCAATGACAAATTTACATAACATATCTTATGAACTTATGTTATTATGTGGCTCATTAGAATTACTTTCGAAATAAATCGGATATTAAAAGTAGTTACGGTGTATTGTTCGTCGCCTACGCTCTCATAACTACCTTCCTTGTTAATTATAATTACTTTTGGAAATAGTAAACAAACTTACACATTCTTGAAGCAAATAGTCACTGCAGGAACGTGAGGCGTTTGAAGAATTATAACATTCACAGTCACCACAGTTTCGAAACGTAGGTACAACAGAACTATATCCCAAATTTGCCAAGTACAGATAAATGTAGCGAATAAAATAATGATTGCCTTGGAGATCATCCAGGGTCCGTGTATTTTACGACGGTTTAAACAAACGTGAAAAATATTTGAGACGTTCATAGCTCGGCCTTGCTATTGACATGAATCTAATCCGAAAGAGCGAAAAATATTTAATAATTTCAATTTATCAAGACTCTAGTAGTCCTATATAATGAAAACGGTAGTTAATGAAGTATACAGGTAACTGGAGCCGTGTGTCCTGCAACACACGGTTCGCGTTTATGGGAAGCAATTTTATTTATTAAATAAATGATTGTCCTTTGTTCGTGCTCGCGTGCTGATAGAAGTTGCTTTCATATTCGATCACGTGTTAAGAAAGTATTGAAATGGTCTTTATGCGCTGTTAGTATATGCGGTTAAAGGTTCAAGAATAGCCTAACGTATTCTGGTACTCTGACAATGATTTGCATATGCAGGTCACGATCACGCTTTTCATATTGAATCCCATTTAATGATTTTAGGTATTCTTTTTTTTTTCTTTGCATTTTCACCCTTCCAATATTCTTATCTGGAGATCAATGTTTATTTACACTGTTCTATGTTCATTAATAAAGCTTGCATTGTAGCTCTTTTTAGAAAAAAAAATATTTTTTCGGAGGTCTAAAAGACATTATATAAATATTTTTCATATAAATAATTCAACTGACGTTTTCGCACTTACCGTCATTAGATTGAAAATATACCAATTTTATTTTGGGTACCTGATATCATCTCTGTGATATTTTATTTTTATAGCATTTTAATTAGAAAATTTATTGATTCAAAAGGAATGAAGTGAACTTTTGTCTCTAATGATTTCTTCAGAGGTTAAAGTTCATTTCAATCAATTAAGGTCGATATACGGGAGCTAATCAAATTCAAATAATCATTAGTTTAAATTGCTATTAGCTTTAGCGTAGGTACCTAATTTTAAGAAGTATTTTTTTTCTTCGAGAAAGGTTGTATACTCAGGGCTCCTTTGATTGGTTGAAAATCGGAAATAGCAATTAGCCTGAATTTACTTAGAGAGGCAATGTCTTATGTAACCGATGTAATTTTTCTCAAAGAACTCTTACTTTAGGCATTGCATATGACACTTTTTTTCTAATACTCTAAATTCTAAAAATATCCAATTTTCTCTGAATAAAAATAAGAATCTATTTTCTTATTTCAGAAGAAGAAAAAAAATAAATAAATCTCAACGAGGAATATTTTAGAATATGGAATCCAATTTCTTTAAAACACTATAATTAAAGTAACTGGAAAATATTTTGTTGTATTTCAAGCGCAGTCCCTTTAATGCTCTTCATTTATCAACCCTTCATTTGAAAAATGGATCTCATTTACGTTTAAGTGAAGTTGTTCTTATATTTTTTTTTCTTTATTTTTTGGATCATTCATGGTTAAACGGATGTATTTAAGTATTTCCGTAGCTCTCCAAACATCAAATAAAAGCGAAACTGCTTGAATTCAAATACATACCTAATAAAAATAAAATAATTCCGTTGAAGAAATTGGAACCCAGTACTTGGGAATCTTTTCAAATAAAAATAACCATAGCATATTATATGTATACCAAAGCTGTTTTGCTATCCTGGGGATAAGGAAATGGGGTCCATTTTCTATTTGAAGAAGAAAGTTTTTCATTCAGCAATAAAATAGAAAAAAATTATTTGACGTGTCTGGGTTAGATTCTCTGATTTTAACCCATTCATCTTACGTATGAATGACACTGACAATAACCATAGGAATTTATTGAAATTCCCAGTGCACATTGGGATGGATTCGATACGCCAGAATTGCATTAATTTAAACATAAACGAGTCTGGTTTCTGTTGCCTAAAGGATCAGAGTCTTTCTGATAAGTCTACCATGTTCTTTGGTGCACAATTTTGAGTTGAAAATGACACTTCTATCTTCATTTTGAAGTCCTGGCCACTGTTTCCGAGTTATGATTTGATTTGTGTTTTAGGGATTACCCCTTAATGAATTAATTTATAAATCATTGTCTTAATCAGTTTCTTAATTAAATTTAAGGGGTCATGCTTAAATTACTCTGGATGCAATCTTATCTCGAAAACAGTGTCCCTTAGGGCAAACAAAATGGAGATAGGAGTTACATTTTCGACTCAAACTTTATTTCCCAAAGAACCATACATATCCCTTAGTTTATGGCAGACTATATATAAGTGTTTGAATAAAAAATAAAACCTGGAAATTTATATCACCGCGATAAGTTTATTGTTTTTGACCCTTTCTCGTTTTGTCTAAATGATAATACAGATTATTTCCATGGTGGCACGTTCGATATAACTTCATGAGCAATACGTGACGTGAGGTTTTATTGCATATTTCATCTGTGTTTGTTCCCATATCCTTGGGGGGCATACATGTACATAATTATAACTGGTACACGCTACCGAAATTATTAACAAGTAGGTTAGGTTTAGAAAAGGCATAATAACGTTTGGAAAACGTTTTAGCATAAGTATAAAATTTAATTTGGTGGTTTATCTATGAAATTTAGTAGAATTCAGCTCGTTATGATAAAGGCAGAGATGCTAAAACGAATTGAAACGTACTCCCCATTTTGAATTCCGAAAAAGTTTTTCAGGTTATTCGGGGAAATCCCAATCTCCAAGAGACTCAGGAATTGTTTTGCTTGCTTTTTAACGGCGTATAAATTCCTTCTGGCTGTCTGTCCATATTATTCTAGTCTAATCTATGCTCTTTGGCGACACCTTGTTCAGCTTTTCTCGATTATAGCTTTTCGGCGTTCGCTTACCGAAATTGCCCTAGCTCCAGTATCATTAAAGGAAGTAGAGCTCGATGGGAAATGTCTTGACCCTCTTGACTCCCTTCAAGGATCTGTATTTAGTTAACCTTGGAAGTTAGTCCCTGGATGCTTTTATACGGTCTCATTTTCGACAGCTTCATCTTATCCGAAAGATGAAGAAAAACTCCCAAAAACTTCAAAAGAGTGACACACAAATCACGCCTTAAGCTACTATATACTCACTCCATCGAACTAGCTAAACTCGAGAAACAACTGCCCCGTTGTTGTCAGTTGGAACCATATGAGTTTATATTCACTAAGGGTTAAGTTTAACTGACCCATTAAGGTTATCGTGGAAAATTTGGCTTAGGAAAGGATTAATATGAGATTATTGCATTGTCTAGCAGATACCACCATATGGTTGTTCAGAATTTTGACTTCGACGCAAACACAATCGGTAATTAGGTCGTTTAGAAGCCTCTCAAAGACCACAACCTTAAACTCGGTTTTTTAAACATTGCAACAATTAATTGAAAGTGATACCTAAAAGTTGTTTTCAAGGTGCTATTCTAAGAAAATTATTTACAATAGGTCTTTTCGGTGTAAAGTATAGTTAGGCTAACCCTCAGTGTCGGGACATACAAAAGGCTACAGGGAAGGCGCCAAAAAGCGAGAGGGAAGGCAAAGTTTTACCCTCTTAGTTGCATCGAAATGGTCCCTTGAATAGCTAGGGTATATATTAGAAATTTACAGAAACGACTTTCTTAAGTAATCCAGTTGGTAGTCCCTACCGCCGACTTGTTCCAAACTTTGTTCAAAAGTAAATCTAGGGGATTTATCTCAGATCGTGAATTTCTTGGAATGCTTCGATTACAGTTAAATTTCTGATAAAAAAGGGCCATCATCCTAGTCCCCCATTGCCCTATAAAATTAAGGGCTTTAAAGAAGTTTCTTTGAGGAAAAACGGCGGCAGATTAAAGAGAAAACCAACCCTATCTACTCCTGTAATGTTACTCCGGATGAAATCTAATTACCTTCTCTTTATACGTCTAACCTCGCGGGTGGTTGCTTCTTGTAGGACTTAACGGATCATTGCACACTTTAAATAGAAAATCTGACGGTGCGAGGGACAATAACGGAGGCTTTTGTAAGGCTGCTTCCGGTAAAGAGACTTTGGAAAATGATCAAAGGTTTTAAAGTTCGTTTAAACTAAAACGTTGGTATTAGCGACGGGCTTAAAGGCCGACTTCCATCGAAATGAGTTCTAGCCAACTGAAAACCGAGCATCGAGACTAATAATGAAGCGACCGTGCCGATTTTCGAATCCCCGCTGGGGTAAAAGATGGAATGGTTCTAGCTAACTGAAAGCCGTGCAATGTGGTTCTAGCGAACTGAAGATACACAATAGAGAATTTCCTTCAGGGGAAAGCAAAAATTCGAGAGGAAATAAATTTAAAAGGATTTCTATTTTTCATCTTCAGTTCGCTAGAACCACATTGCACGGTTTTCAGTTAGCTAGAAGCCTTCCATCTTTTACCCCAGCGGGGCTTCGAAAATCGGCACGGTCGCTTCATTGTTAGTCTCGATGCTCGATTTTCAGTTCGCTAGAACTCTTTTCGATGGAAGTCGGCCTTTAAGTCTTGCTTGGCCTTATTTCCAAAGAAGTTAAAATGGTCGTTATATAACCTATATGGTTTTTATGAATTAAAACAAAGTGCTACGTTTAAATATTCCACGAATACAAAGCTTAGGTCTACTATAGTTTTAAATTTTTTATGAGGCATTCCATATAGTAAATGAGAACTTTTCTTTCAGCGTCGATTGCAATTAGGCCTAACTATATCGGGCCTTAGTTTGGCCTACACTACACATGCACAAAAAGCTGGCTGTAATAATGAAGGGTGTATATTGTATGCTATTGTATTCCATGAAACTTATATGAGGTTGCAGTTTTTTATTTTTTACTTTAAGATCATTGCTTTTGGAGAAAAGTCGGAAAATCACGAGCTCAACGCCTTGTTGGCTTCGTCGTATAGGGTAATGGTAGCCCTATACCTTCGACTGTACTAAGCTCTATGGAGAAATAACATGGGGTGCCATTAGTCTATATAACGAAGTTATACGCTTTCTTATACAGTATAAGGTAATTTGATTCGTTCCCCTCCTTTTACATCGATGTCGCAATTTCCGACCAAAATATCTTGACAACACGTACGACTACGTGTTTGATATCTGTTAAATTAGTTTAAATCTCAAATGGCAAAGTAGTTTAAAAAGTAATATATATGCAAGACCTATATTACATTTTGCTATACATAATCCATTATCCAAAGTTTTTCAGCTCAAAAATATATATAAGGTATTTTTTTAAAACAGTAAAGAAACGTTAAGAAGGCTGTGGAGTGTTTTGGGAAATAACAAGCCATACGTAAATAATCAATTAGAGATTAGGATCTCGTTTATTTGAAAAAAGGACTTAAGTGACTTTGAACCATACTATTTATTCCGTGCAATACATCGTGAATAAAAATTTAAAGTCGTGTAAAGTCTGCAAGGTATTGATTTTTTTATGAGAAAAAAGTAATTTAGATTTTGTACAAGTTCCGTAAAATGAATGTTTTAGATGGTACACTAGTTTCATTATTATTTAAACAAACAACTCATAACAACAATACATATATATGAATTTCGATTTAACTTTACAATTACCACGACCTTGCTCCTTTTTAAGTACTTCTTTATTTTCGACTTAATTAGGCAATTACTTACGTAAATGCTAAACAAGCAACTTGTAAAATTTGTTTTTGACTAAGTAAAATAATTAACTCCTAAGTTAATCTTAGAGTTTATTTTCTTTTTACCAATTTTATTTCATAATTATTCAGAGTTACAATGGATCAGAAATTCATCTTTCTTTCTTTTAGTTTTCAGAAAATAATATGCTCAGGGAAAAAATCAACTTGACATAATTTTGGAATTTTCAACAGCTAAATTCCACAATATTCAATAATTACCAGCGTGTAAATCAAATATTCATAATTTTCATATATAAAAAACTTGCATTATTGCTGGAGACAATAGATTAATATAAAAATATTGTTTTTATGTCGTTCAGTGTCCCTTTGTAGGTGAAAACAAGTTGGAAAAACCAAAATATTACCTCTCCGAATCAAGAGGACGACTTTACTACAAACTTATAAACCTAGATCAGGGATAGATTTATTTTTTTAAGACGGAATGGGTAACAGGGTTATTCGGGTGCGCGTCCAAGTCCACGATCCCCTTACCCGTGACGGAGTGATATGAAAGAAGAGGCGGGTCTTATTTTCGTTATGGCGTTGTATGTATATCCGGGTCAAATAAACGTCGTCTGCCCCTTCGTCTGCCAAGTTGGAATGGGCTCGGATTGTAATTTTTGAAAGAACATTGTTTAAAAATGGAAGTTACACAAGACATAGGGCTTGCAACTGAAAAAAAACGGGGAAGACCCAAGAAAATTAAATGTGAGTTAGAATTGAGTAAAAGTCTTCATAGATATTACAGCACGAACATGTTTTAACCAAACACTAAGCTCACAAAACTCCTGACCATTCACTAAGCCTTGGTTAACTTCATCAAATTCGTTTACAAAATCATGAGGATAGTAGACATGATTGGCTTAAGAAAGAATTAGCGAACACTTTTCACCGTTACAGATGTACTCCAAATCCAAAACACCGGCACCAAATTCACTAACTACCTTCTTAATTTGAACTGTTATAAATTTATAATCATCTCGGATATGGATGGTTCCATTATTAATTCGGAAAAAAATCGTCGTTCGGTTGTGTGGTTTTCCTTACATTCGCACGAACGATTTTATTATTTCTTCGTCTCTCCGCGTGCACCATTGAAAAGTTGTGTTGAAGTACTTATTCTTCCGTGTTTCTTAAGTTGGAAGCTTAAGTTAAAGACGGGATGCCGTAATCACGTGCGTGTTTGGTGTCACTGGAAAAATTCAGCATCTAAAACTACCACAATCACTTGGAAAAGTTTACGTTCCAAGAAGCTTTGATTGTATTGAAGAATGATGTGGTATCGTCTTTAAAAGGGCATCGAGGCAGTGGCTAATTCTTTCTCACTCTAGTTCAGCGGCGTGTTCTCGTCCTCAAGGGGTATAAAGATGTCCTTCAACCATACGTCTTCGGCCTCGTAGAGATGCCAGAAAGAAATTCGGGGACCGTTAATTTTTCTTGTTGGATGACGGGAATCTCGTGACCTTTAACGATATTAACGCTAGAAATATTGTTCGAATCCACTTTAAGCCTCTTCTCATATTTTTCTCTTCGATTTTTATTCTTAGTAGCGTGAGATTACTACTTAATCCCGAATCAAAACATATAACCCTGGTACTTCCTTGTGTTTGACAATTTTGTTTGAGACTGTAATTCTTTTTCAATGATCCTGATTTATCCTTTTAAGGTTTCCGCTTGTAGAAGCAAAATATACGCCATTACCCATAACGTAAATCATTTGTTTTGTTACTCTACTTAATTGGCCATATGTCTAATCAGCGCCACTAGCGGATGGTCTGAAAACTACTCCCATAGAGTCTAGGTATATTTAAGCGGGTTTGCAGAATTTCCGCCAGGTGGCTCGAACGCCGCGCCATCTGACGGAAATTCTGCAAACCCGCTTAAATATACCTAGTCTCTATGGGAGTAGTTTTCAGACCATCCGCTAGTGGCGCTGATTAGACATATGGCCAATTCTTAGTATTCATCTTTTTATTTTGCATATATTTATTATTCAAAAATATATGTTTAGGATGGAGATGTGGATCCTTTACTCAACTTTGCATAAAATATTTTAAAGTATAAGCTTTTGGATTTAGAAACGCAGGGAGTAACACCATGTAACGAAATGGAATATTGTACAGGGTGTTTCTGAAAGGTTTTTTAGCAATTAAGGGCAGTATTCTTGGGACTATTTGAAGTCTAAAATGTTCTATGATATTTTAGATACGTAAGCTTACATCTTACTCAAATCTTTCGCCTTAAAGGGAGTATAAAGACCCATATTTTGAGTGCTGTATTACGAATTCAAATCTAGCTGTCACAATGGTACCTTTATATGTGCTAAATATCTTGTCTCAAGGCTAAATATTTTAAAACCTTAGCACACAACTTTTCAATACCTTTCTACTCCCTTTAAAATATCATTATTTAAGGTTAGTCTCATGGAGAAAAAGAAACCTTTTCAAAAATCGACGAAATCAATTTCATAACCAAAACTATACGCTCTAGCTTAAATATAAAAATAATCCCAACTTTTCCAAATAGTATTTCGCTTACTACGCTCTTTCAAATGATTTCCTTAAACTTTAAATTTTCTGAAGATTGAAAACAACCCACTATTTTTATGTTTAGATATTTATATGAAATAACTTATTAAAAAACTTTATATATATGTCAGTTAGACTATGACCACAACTTATTCAATGGCTTGGAACTTGTACAGTAAAAACAGCATAGCTTTTCATCTTTGTTTTCATTTTGTTTTAGCTCCTGTGCATTGACGTCATTTATTTTGGAATTAGTGACATCAAAACCGAATAAGAAGGGATAGTGTTTTATTTTTAGAAACATCCCCTAATTCCTGCGAAAATAAAAAAAAAATAAACATGAATTAATTATTTGTTTTGGTTAAGTCCGAACCCTGGAAGAATGAGAAGATATATCTGGAAACAATTATCTTTAAACGGAAAGGTGTAGTATTTCAAGCTTTCTTAATAACTAGTATTTCTCTTTTTTCTTTAACTCTTTTATACCACTACTGCGGTACCTGTTATTTCTGTCGATTTCTAGAAAGAAATAGAGAGAGGAAGATCAATGAAACTAGATTAAATGAAGCGCTTTCCCCTTATCCAATTACAAGGAATTGAATTGAAACTCTGCACTTTCTACACCAAAAAACGTGCCCGCGACCAAAGAATATAGCGGATATGGATGTTCTTGACAAATTCCTGTAATTTTTCTTTTTCTAACCAAAGAATAGCTGTGGATTTTTAGGCTAGAAGCTAAAGTAATTGAATAAAAAATAATTGGATGTGGTTTCATCATTGATGACAAAGGATAAAAGGTACAGTTGAAAAAATAACTTGTAAATTAGATTTTTCGTTTTAAAGATTTTCCTTAAAATAGGAGGTAATTTGGATTTGCGACATTCATTATCTATACCAAGAAGGGATATCTAGTTTACTAGGGAGAAGTTATAAATTCGCGACATTTCCAGCTTTATCTCCAGTCCAAATGTATAGTAGGTCCGGAGTAAATCCCCGCCTCTAAATTACAACCAGCATCTCATTGGTTCTTGAAAACTGACGTCAGCGCGACGCGAATCACGGAAATTACAGTCATATTTTCGGACTGAGGAGAGGCTGCGAAATAGCCCGGCCTTCTTTTACGTCCCCCTTATATTTTGAAAGGGGGACTGGGACTATGGCGCGCGAATACTTAGGCAACTTGTACCTTCTCCCTATTAAAATAGATATCGCTTCTTGTCTATACCTTAGGCACACAAACTCTACGCTGAGTTACCTAGAATAAACGAAACTTAATTCAATATTGGTTTAGAGAGATGCTAGTAGGCTGTATTTTTAAATTTTCCTCTCGCTCTTTCAAATATTTACTTGACACATCTTATATTTGTTTCCAATTTTGTAATTGAAAATTTATATTTCCAGCATTGAAGAAAGGATCAAATAACTTTAATTTCCATTCAAAAAAATACAGCCCCTTCTTTTTTAATTCATGTTGATTACTTCCGTTTATTCGAGGAAGTAAATCTCGGAAGAATTCTTTTCATGCAAATTATTTAAAAAAAATATTCTTTATAAAAATTAAAAATAATTGACTACTTCAATTTAAGATAGGGCATAAAGTTCGTAAGTCATAGAAGGTCAAAGGTCATATTCACTGCACCACCCAATTCTTTTGTGAATACTCGAAACTGTGTCTAGAAACTTTAAAGAAAGAACCATTATTTAGAAATGACTTTTAAAGTCGCTGAAAATAATTTTGAAAAGGACTACTATGATCCTCTCGATAATTTAATATGACCAAGGCCCGCCTGTTCATAATTAGAGATCTCGTTAAAGATAAGCTAGACAAAGAAGAGAATATGACGGCTTAATTTAAAGGGAATCTCTGCCAGTCGAGGATTATTGTAAGCCGATGCTGCCGAAACTCCATTATCTACCAATATGTCTGTCTGTACAATAGAATACAGAGGTCATTAATCTGATCTGATACTTTAACGTTTGGGATGATTCTTTGTTAGGCCTACTTTTAAAACAGAAAAATAACTGAGTTGACTCCCACCACGGTCACCAATGAATAATAATAATAAACTTAAGACTTAATTAGTCATTGCGGTAGGAAAAATTTAGCAATTAGTATAAAGACTACACCTCCCTTGAGCGCCATTATCATATCTCTTATATCATAAGTTTATAAGATATGTCCCATAAGTATGACGCTACATATACTTCG
The DNA here is from genome assembly GCF_054372755.1 of Phalangium opilio. Classification (NCBI taxonomy): domain Eukaryota; kingdom Metazoa; phylum Arthropoda; class Arachnida; order Opiliones; family Phalangiidae; genus Phalangium; species Phalangium opilio. Next base: position 2,883,410 of record NW_028324189.1, read on the forward strand.
TAATGCTAGAGAGTTAGTTCGAAAATTGACTACACCAGGCGTCGCTTTACCTCGAATCTATGACATACGTCACTCACTTCATGACAAGCTCCAGTTTGTAACCAGTGACAAACTTATAAAACATATCTTATGAATTTACGACTATATTTATCTTGAAATTCTTAAACATTTTCCATTTACTATTTTAAACGAGCTACTTGTTTCGAACTGCGGTGTGCATTTATGTGCAACGTCAAATCTTCTCGCTCGACTTAATATCTGCCTCGAAAGTCGAGCTCATTTGTTTTGAGAAGTCTAATTGGGTCGAGCTCTAGTTCTCTAAGCTCTTATACGACAGAACAAATCCAAATGAGGTACATAACTAAATAGGAAATTAATTTCGTGAAATGACTGCGAAACTGCGATAGCGAGCGCGTGGGAATAGATGAACCGTTATTTAAATAAAAGATCTCTATGGAATAATCAAAATTTATACTATAAATTTATTCTATTTTTAATATCTCTAAAAATAGATTGAGGTAGAGATAACAGCCCAGCCGCGTGTGTTCTTTCAAACTGTAACCTCTTCAGTATGTGGCTTCCCTTTTAAATTGTAGAGGAGTATTTATTACTGCTCAAAATATTTAGTAAGAATTCTTAAAAATAATAATTCTCAGAATAAGGTACTTAAAGCAGGAATACATAAAGTTACTAGGAATTCTTGTGCCCCCCATGTATCCCACTTTTACTTCTATGCGGATTTTGTGGGCCGTCCTTGAGTATACTATAATCACGCCTTATAATTCTGACGTTTTTTCTAAATGTGATTTCATTAGTTGGTAGCAAACGCGTGGTCAGACGCGCAAGATAGATTATTCGCGAGGTCATACATAATAATTATTCAAGCTCCTCCCAGAATATACCCCTAGATACGTCGAGAAAAATGCTACACAATGATTCTTATTATCTGTATGCATTTCTAATTTAAGATTATTAAAAATTTATAGTAATTTTAAAGGCTTAATTAATGATAAAGTGATATCAGTTAAGCTCTGATTTAAAAAGAAACGAAGAAATAAATTCATTCGTTGTTTTCGAAGGGGTTGGTTTTCCGATATCCCCCTCCCCCCCCCCCGAAACTGTATCAGTAATCCCAATAGATCTAAAAATAGAAAAGCCTTTTAAACTTTTCCGTATCATTGCGTGTATCCACCCTTTTCTTGGTGAAATCGATGTCAGAGATCCCAGGATTTTTTATCGCCAAAAGGGAATTTTCTACTGTTTGTGGCCTTTCTTTAAATTTTACTTAATATCTAGTCGTTATAAAGATACCCTCTCCAAAAATAGAGATTGATATAAACACAATCTATCCAACTACCTCTATCAATGTACTTAGTGGATGCCTTAAGGAGGCGAATGACCCTTGAGTTTAACCCTTAATGATCAAGGGTTTATTTCCACGCAAAATTTTAACTAAAGGATATTTTTAAAAAGACATACTCCAAGCTATCTTGAAATTTTATGCAAACTACCGCTGTAAAAAGGTATACTTTAAAAATATGTGTTCAGCCATGAAGAGTTTATTGTCTAAGAGAGGAAGGAATATCGGTTTCTAGTCATTGTTCATAAAATCTGGAAAACTCAGGGAAGTAAATTTAAAAAAAAAAACTCTGAAAACTCAGGGAAATTTGTGAGGTTTGAGTAAGTTTGTTCTGAAGGGGTTGCTTCAACTATAAAAAAAAACATTTGGAAAGCCTTTAAAACTCAGGGAATTATATGGGTAAATACCTGGAAAACTCAGGGAATTCGGTGTTGCATGCGTTTCATGAACCATTCTAGTTTAAGAACTAGCAACGCGATCGTTATGTTTAATTCAAAAAAGGTGAACGTTTGACATTCGCCATGTACGTGTTTGGTGTCATGGTGAATTTACTTACCACTTGTTGATTAGCTTCTGATTGTTTTTATAGTACATACTATACTACTTATTTTACAATTAGGATTAAAACAAATTAATGTGGGAGTTAGTACTGTATTTTCCATTTTATATTGCCATTGATCAAATAATCAGAGGGGCCTGTAACTCGGCGTCATCGTTATACACACTGTACCTTAACCTTTTCAGGAAATATGATAGTGAATAGCCTCTCCTACCTTTTCAAATTTAAAGACGGAATCGATTATAGATACGGATAATTACAAGATATATTATTCATTATGCCTGAATACATATTTATATATTTATTTATTTATTTGTACCGTAGAACACCAGGAAATGCTCCTTGGGGTCCCTGTAAAGGAGGGGGTCTTTTTCTACAAAGCTTTTAATATTTTTCCAAGTTTTCTCTAAGGGTCTTTCTAGCTGTATAACTTTGCATTCTCCCAGCCCTAAATACCCTTTTACTTGAAATTCCCGCTGAGTATATATATTCCACTGTATCGATTTTATTTTCTAGAAAGCTCTCTCTGTCAATCTTCTTTGGGAAATATATATACCCTTTCTTTTGAAGAGACCTCGAGTTTGGATGCTGGTTTATTTTTCTTTCAATAATTTTGGGTTCAAACTACTTCTCTTTATTGTTATTTCGACCTGGTTTTCAAGGACACTGTTTTTAATATACGTTGGGAACTTTGACCTATTCGATACACCCACTAAAGTATGACAAATTTCGTTGCGAGGATATGCCACTGCTCTTAAGATGTCCGATTAATATATCCAATTTGGTTTAGCTAGATTGGGCAGTATTGAACTAACCGGCTAAAACGTATCCTGTGTTATCCCGCCATGAAACTCAATGTTGTTCACTCAATAACAACCTTAATTACAGCTTGGAGATGAGGTAGATTTCGATATATTCGGTTATACGTCGTTCAAATGACGCTTTGTTATATTTAGGTTTACTATGTTTAAGTCGACCTGCATGCTATTCAGTTGAAACATAAAAGGCTGCATGCACACAATTTAATTATGATAGAACTCTTTTTGGTTCAACACCATCAAAGATACCATAAGTTAAGTGAAGCCAGCGTAACTTAATTTGGTGCTAACCCACTTCTCTTCATTTCGAGAATCTCCCCAAAGATTTGAGGCATCTAGACAGAACTATAGTTCATGCCTTTTACCCTTCGGCATTTCTCTGGGAAAATTTTATTTTTAATCTTTGAAAGCTTTCATTATTTTTAAACTGTCTGCTGAAAGTATGTCCAAAATCTTCGAATTTCTTATTTGGATTTTCCATGCACTAAAGTTGAGTTGTCCAGGAAATGATAAGCCTTGAAGGAAATCGAATTCAAAATGTCAGGAAAGTTTTATTTATTTATATAAACAAGCCTACATCGTGAATTTTAACCACTTTAGAAAACCTTAAATTTGAATTATTATCAAACAAAATTAAAAATTAGCTCCTATAGGCTTAAATTTAAGTAACTGTACTCTTACTAGTAAGTTAATTAGCCCGTCACGCTAATCACCTTTGATTTATTTAACAAATGAAAGAAAGTGATACCAACTCGAAACTTGAATTTAAATCTGCATTAAAACGGAATGATGCATTTATAAATTTAGTACTTTTTAGTTTAGTAAGAAAATCTTTAGATAAAAATAGCTGTATAATGCAAAGTAAAGGGCAAAGGCTTATTTTTTCTTCCACGCTTGGGTTTATTCTCTTATCCATTATAATTATTTTTTTTAAATACGTATCTTCTTTAATATTTAAAGCATGGATCTCGAGGGAAGTATATATTACTCGTGTTGTCGTTTATTTCTATGTATGCTCGAGTTATGCACTGTAACATGAAACTTCGTAAACAATATTATTTAATTAAATATTTAGATGTAGGAATATGTGAATTTAAGGCTATTTGAGATTTAGAGAGAACTTTGCTTGCTCAAATGAGAACGGTTTTAAAATCATGAATTTTTAAATCATGAATTTTTAAACCCTGAACTTTTATGTAATAAATATTTCCTTTGCTCTTTCTAGGGAATTCGTCTAGAGAAATGATGACTTTTCTTTGATAATAAATTGTTTACGCAATTTGCGAGTCAAATTTAAAGAAATATATATTTTTACAAATTAAATTTAGTTTTTCTTTTAATTAAAATCACTTTTATTTAGATATCTATTAAAATTAATTAAGGAAATCAAACAGAATATAACTTTTGAACCTTTTTGGGAAATTTTGAATGTGTATCTATCTGCTGTGTAGTGGTTATCTCACCCGCTTAACAAACGGAAGGCCTCGGGTTCGAGACAACGTGGGTGCGGAGAAATTGTTTTAGACTCGTTAGTTTAAATTCAATACTAATTTAGCTCAAAGAGGGTTCAACGTCGTGTATCATGGCTCAGTTGGTAGAGCCATTGAATGCCACTGCTTCAAGGATCAATCTTGAAGATGGTCAGTGCCCGAAATGGTCAGTATGCCTCAGTGAATCAGTGGCCGTAGAAGTCGTGTCCAGAGAAGTTCGTGCTCAGATACCGCAGGTCTTTTTTAGAGTTTGTTTTTAATTCAAATAAGATTTAGTCAAACGATTTGTGTTTGTATATGTATATGTTGTGTAGTGGTCATCGCATCCGCTTCACACTCGGAAGGACCCGGGTTCGAGACCTCGTGGGTACGGAGAAATTATTTTATGCTCGTTTGTTTAAATCGACAACTAAATTAGCTCAAAGAGAGTTCAGAGGTCGGTATCCCAATTGGGGTCGGTACTTCATGTGGTCGGTATCCCAATTGGGGTCGGTACCTCAAGAGGTCGGTATCCCAATTGGGGTCGGTACCTCAAGGGGTCGGTATCCCAATTGGGGTCAGTACCTCAAGAGGTCCGTATCCCAATTGGGGTCGGTACCTCAAGAGGTCGGTATCCCAATTGGGGTCAGTACCTCAAGAGGTCCGTATCCCAATTGGGGTCAGTACCTCAAGAGGTCGGTATCCCAATTGGGGTCAGTACCTCATGAGGTCGGTATCCGATATGGGGTCAGTACCTTTTTTTCTTGAGGAGTGGTTGTCTCATCCGCCCCAAATCCGGAGAGGCCCGGGTTCGATACCGCGTAGGTGCGCCGAAGTTTTTTAAGCTTTCTAGTTCAAATTGACAACTAAATTAGCTCAAATAGCGTTCAGCAGCGTGTATCATGGCGCTGTTGGTAGCGCCATTGAATGCTGGTGCCTGAAAGATCGATTTTCGAAGATGGTCAATACCCAATAAAGTCTTGTGTAATGAAGATACACGGAGTTATTTTTTATAGTTAGTTTTTAATTCGCATAAGATTCAGTCAAACGATGCCCTCTTCTATGTGTGTCTGCTGTGTAGTGGTTATCTCACCCGCTTCACACAGCGAAGGCTCCGGGTTCGAGACCGCGTGGGTGCGGAGAAATTTTTTTATGCTCGTTTGTTTAAATTGACAACTAAACGCTATTCACAGGGTAAGGTAGAGAGGGGTTATCCACTCTTTAGGGTAGGGTATAGAGGGGGCTATTCACTCGTTCGATGTGGCTACTATTACGAGCCCTTGGGTCGTCTTGTTTATATCTAAGCCTTCGCTTCGAAGACAAAGGCAACTGGAAGTCCGTTTCGTTAATCATATAGAATATCAATAGTGTTCCCGGTCTACGTTTAATTAAAAGTCTTATTACGATGAATTATCGGGTATTTGCACAGTTACTAATTAGTTCCTATATAGTTTTAAACTTTTTCCCCGGGATTGGGTGATCAAATGATTTCTAGGCATTAGCGATCGCCAAAGCGAAATTGATTTGGGTCCGAGTTACCGAACATACTTTTAATTAAGGGATTAATGTTTTATAAGACTGGAGTTCATGGGTCAGTGACTTTCTAGTTAAGATTTGGCTAAGAAAACCACTATTTTACAATTTTGGACAATCGAGAAAGTTTAGCAGCTTAGCAAATTAACAATTTGTTTTCATTTATCATGTGTTCAAACTTGAATGTTGACCATACTTTTCCCAAATAAAATAACGGAAAAAATTAGGTAACATATCCTTCTTAAAGGCCGACTTCCAGCGAAAAGGGTTCTAGCGAACTGAAAACCGGGCATCGTGACTAACAGTGAAGCTACCGTGCCTATTTTCGAATCCCCTGGGTCAAAAGTTGGATGGGTTCTCGCTAACTGAAAGCCGTGCAATGTGGTTCTAGCGAACTGAAGATACACAATAGAGATTTTCCTTCACGGGAAAGCAAAAATTCGAGAGGAAATAAATTTAAAAGGATTTCTATAGTTCATCTTCAGTTCGCTAGAACTCTTTTCGATGGAAGTCGGCCTTTAAGGCCGTAAAGACATTGCAACGTTTTGACTCATTTAGATGAGTCAACTTGAGTTTAGTAAACTAGTTGATCAAGCTAAATCAGCAAATTATAAATTGATCATTGCTGACTCAAATTTTTGACCCATCTTGTTCAGTCAAACGTTTTATCGTCTGAAAAGGTCTTTAAAGTGTAACTCTATTTCCATTCCAGGTTTAATCATGACAAACTTTTGGTTGTTACTTAACTTTTGTTATTAATTTAATTAACATATGTTCCGGCAGACGTGAAATAACGAGGAATATCTGGTACCTCATTTCCATAAAGAATAAACTACGCCATTACAACGAAAAAGCACAGCCCTTAATTGGATATAGCTACGGCTATCCCGATTTTCTAATGACTGTCAGAAACCTTTTTAGTCGCCTATTTTAAACAAGAACACGCCCTGCGTGTTTTACGACCAGAAACACATAACGAAACAAAGTTTTAAACAGGAATTGCCGCTGTTTTTCCTTATCAGGGAGTTTAAAGGGCATTGAATTTATACGACGTTAAGGGCTCGTCTTGCATAATAAATATCGTTAACCCTAAAGAGTTTTAATGAACGCTCTATTTATTCATGCCCCTTTCTCTGGTTAATATTTCTGGGATTTTTGTCCAATTAAAGAATGGATATTTCATTTTTCCTGGAAAATTATTTACATAAATAAATGTGTATTAAATTCAAACAGGTTTTTGAATGCAATATTGAAAATCTAATATGCTTATTTTTATTGAAAATTAAGTTTAATAGAGCCTTTTTTGAAAAAAGGGGAGGCGAAATATCGTCTGCTTTATTTATAGGGTAAATACGGAACGTCCAAAGACGTTAGATAGTACTTGAATGTAACCAGTCCACCAAGTTTGGTCCATATTGTTTGAATTAAGCCAACACCACTTTGGAAAACTGTTTTGTGGGGTTGATATTTCAGCATATTATCAGTAATTTTCTTGCCCTCCAACAGGAGAGTCTGATAGACTTAATTAGCCTCACTCAATCATCTGGTGTAGAAGTACATGTCAAAATTTGCATAAACTATTTTCCACATGATAAGGTATTATCCGTACGATATATATTCTAAACCGCGAACCAAGGCGTTAAATTTTATTCCCAAAAGTTAGGAAAAGTTAGACCTTTTTAAAGACCTAGACAATAACCTGGGTTTACTCGCAAATTCCACGGAAAGTTGTAAAATACGTCTATTTCCACACATTCATTTTTTTGGTCTGCATTTTCTAATATAATGTTATATGAAAAATTTCAACCACACACAATTTCTTGGTCTCGTAAAGCTATATTGCTTTTCGGTGTTATGCGAGAAAGAATTACAGTAGGCGGATATAACATTGTCTTTTTCATACTACGTGATACTTTCTTCTTCCTTTTTCTGGTGTATTTCATTACCTTAAGCCTAAGGTCAAGTTTTTAATAATATAGCGGAAGTAATGAGGAAGTGGGCAGTATATTGTTTCAGGGATGTTTCTTTTGAATACACGGAAATGACTTTGACTCTAATGAGGAAAAGGCGAGTAAATAGTTGTTTCGAATTTTGTTAAAACGTGTTTTGTAATTAAATATGTTTTTCGTTTCGGACAGTAAATCCCTGCTTAGGATTTGTAAATAAATGTCAACTTTAAGTTGTTTATATTTAAGCATTTTGTTTGTGTACACACGACAGATTTTTATAATAATACATACATCTTTGTCATATTAATATGTCAGAAACTTTTCAGTATTAAAATATTGCTAGACAAGTCTTCACTTCAAATGACTTAATTCTATAAAATCTATAAATTTAACGACACATTCTTCAGGAGCTCAACTAAATGAAGATTCTCTTAAAACCTTCAAATACCTTGTAAGTTTGCATAAACCCCTCATTTTCCATTCCACTTCGCACTTTTATTTTTGGACAGATGCTATCCAAAAATAGACTTGCCTTAAAAATGTCAGACTGGGTGGGAAAATACGAAATAAATATTGTAATATTTAATGAATATTTAACGAGTTACGCGTAAACATTACACGGTATAGTGAACTACATAAATTAAAATTGCACTCGTTTTTGAATAAGTAATTTTAACTGAAATGGAGATTAACAAATAAACTTCCAAACTAATTTTAGGTTGGAAGTCAATCGTAACACTTGTTTTGGTAAACAAAATAAATTTAGAAACAAAATTTTGGCCATCTATACTTCAACACTTCCAGTATATTTATAGATAAATTGACAGTTCGTTTTGCTCGCTATGTAAGCTTATATTATACACAACCAAATAATATTGTACCGATATAAAGAAAGTGTATCGCTTATTTTCCCTGGACAAACACGAAGGCACTGACGTCGTCGGAAGTAGTATTGGTAACAAGAATATCTTTCGCAAATTTTCCTGACATAAAAGAGACAGCCACTGAAAATGTTTAGAAGCCAGAAATATTCTTTCGCCGGTGATGTGGTAGTGTTGGTGGTAGTGGTAGGTCTGGTATCCGCTACTTCGGAAAGGAAAACTCAATCTTGGTTTCTCTAGGCTTTAAAGAAGAAAGTAAGTCTTCTACGTTCAGTGACAACACCACAAGTATATATATATATATGGAGAGAGAGTGAGATAAAAAACAAGAAATGGAAAAAGCAGAGCAGACCCGAGTCCATCAACATGTTTCTTTCAACTCCCCCTTTTCCTTTTTTCCCTAAAACGTCTCAAAGACTCTAAAATATTTCTTCGTGAAAATTGTGATGGTTTCGGAAGTTTTCTTCAACCGCAAACCCGGGTATAATCATTTCTGTAAAGCTTTGTCAGCGTTTATGGATTGGAACTTGCATATTCACGAAACTTCGTAAGAAAATTACGTTTATTTTGAATACCAAACCTGCGCGTATTTTAATATCAGACAAACTGACTCGTGTCACAATATTGTGTGCATAGGTTTATAAGATGTTACATAGGCATGAAACTAGCTGTACTTCGTAATGATGGAAATTCACTGAGATCTTCCTATTTATTGTGTACCAGGCGTCTATGACCTACGTTGTCACTTCATGACAAGCTCCAGTTTGTAACCAGTGACAAACTTATAGATGAACATATCTTATAACCTTATAATTTAAGTAATTGGAAGTAAACAATGCACGTTATAATGATTTTTCATATCTTTAATTGGTTAAATTATTGTTTCATGAATTAAAAAAAAAGTGGGACGTAAGACCCTGAAAGCACCGCTTAAAAGCAGCTATAGTCTATACACTGATGGGGGTTGGTTCTAGAGAATGTATAAAAGCGGGCTTTCAGAAATCGATTCTTAGCAAAAGGCAAGCATCCTGCCTTGGATAGCCTACCTCAGAGACTCAAGAGAGAAAAGCTGTGGAGAGAAGTGACTGTCCGCATCCACAGTTTTAGTTTGCCGATGAGAGTCAAAGGGTGATGTTGGCTCTCCGGGAAAGTTTTTATCTAGGTCCAACTTATCAAGTATAGGGTCCCATTGGGACCCTTGGAATAAATAGTATATAGTTAATGGCGATTTCATAGTTGATAGAATTATGATTGAACAGAGTCAATATGAAATAGACGAAATTATAATAGGTGACGAAAAGTGGGAGGATCGCGATTTATCGTTGAACAATGTTACGAGGGATAACAACACGGCGATTGAGAACAATACATCATTTACTAGGGATCTCTTCGAATCGGACTATCCGGGATTGGAAAATTTGAGTCCTCCGATACAAGCGACGTTAGTTACTTTATATACCATAACGGCTTTATTAGCTCTCTTCGGTAACGTTACCGTCATCATCGTTTTAACGACGGGAAAAAGATCCTCCAGAGAACTTAGAGTGTTCTTGGTCAACTTAGCTGTTTCGGACATAACGATGGCCGTATTTTCCATCCCTTTTACCTACACGGATTTTATGTTGGGACGATGGATTTTTCATCCCAATTTTTGTCCCGTTGTACAGTTCATGCAACATTGTTCCGTCATGGTCAGCGTTTACACTCTTACGGCAATCGGTGTTGACAGGTAAAGGCCATTCCGTTCCTTTCTCCACCTTTCCTCTAACCTTTTACCGCGGATACCCACGCTTCCAACCGTCTTTTAACTTAAGATGTAGTCCAATCACGTCCTTCTCCATAAATCGTTTACTTTTCTGTTAGTGTACAGTACCTTTCCAAACTTCTATTCGGTTGAATTAGTTGCCCAAAAGTCGTCAGTCGGCTGGGAATAGGTCTATTTGTTTGGTGTTTCATGGTCAAATGTAGAAACTAAGTAATACACACTATGAATAAAAATGGTTGTTAGGGTTTTCGAATTAGTTATTTATAGAATTGAGGATTAACGTAAAATAGTTATTTCGCACCAGATAAATATTAATTCATCAACCTCTTTATAAACAATTTAAGTTTTTTAAGTAATGAAATATTTCATAGGATTTAATTGGCTCGACTAGCTGCCTACATTATTTATAATAGGAACGTTTCGTACAGGCTAATTGGATGCTTTTGTCTTGGACCTGAGCTCATTCAGGGTTGAATAATAGGGTAAATTTAGGGAAAATTGCTGACTATGTCTGTAAAAAACGGTAATTGTTGTACTTGTACCGATAAATACGCGTAATTACTTTGAACCCTTAGAGTAAAATTCAAAAATATCGAGTTAACAACGCAGTTTATCAACGAGAAAAGAAAATACTTGTAAAATACGTTACATTTCAGAAATTCAAAATGCGAATAATATGCTTACTATTTATATATCGTTTATTGAATGTATTGTATAAATTGTTTAGGGAAATAGTTTACGCAGACGTTCAATACAATAACGTTATTCGAGATGAAAGCTATTCAGATCTAAAGGCGCGATCCATATTTTCAAAAGAATGCTTTCTGGACGCGAAAGATACACTATTCCAATATTTTGAGGAAGAAATTAATCCTTAGAATATTCCATGGACTTTGATGCCAATCTCTTTGAACCTGAGGAACGTCCCGATTATTTTCACTTTATAGTTATCGCTCAGGCACGAATGGAATCAATTCATGTTACGCGTAAGGAAAAACAGTACCCATAGAAATGCAGTAGCAACGCCGTATCCGTTTACGTTCAGCAGTTCCTCAGACAAAGAAAACAACACACTATGTAACCGAAAATGAATACCGTAATATCATAAGACATATTCCATAAGTTTGTCACTGGTAACTTAGAAACTGGAGCTTGTCATGAAGTGAATGAGGTAGGTCATAGATTCGAGGTAAAGCGATGATTTCCTGGTGAGGCGCTACATGTCAAAGGCTTTGTACAGACTAAATAGGACCTAGATGGAAGTTCTGCAAAATTAACACCGAGTGTAGAACTTCAATTCTCGCTTGCGTCGTTCTCGAACTAGCTCGAGTATCTGTAAGTCTCCCAGTTGCATTACGAAATATAGGAAGTGACTTACTTATAAACTTATGGTTATATCTATGGATAGAATGGAAAAATATTGCTATCGGGTTTCGTAATATAAGTCTAGCTTCGAGTTTCCACGTCTGTGGTGCTGTGGGGCTTCTAATTGAACTCCACAAAACCTACCTGAGTCTAAGGACACGTTCTTGAGAACCTGTATACTTTTTAGTATAGTCTGAAAGTTTTTTACAACCCTTCAGACCTGGAAATCATTAAAAATACGTGAGATTTTTTTCCCCTCTTTGTTTCTGAGGGTATATTAAGTTTATAAACCTGACTATAGGTTCTTAAATGCGTCTAAAATGTCATCACGTGCCTGTCTGTACCTATTAAGACGGTAAACAAAAGGTGAATGAAAAATTCAAAGCTACGTGTACACCGTACAGTTTTCTCCTTTTTTCTAAAAGATGCATAAAATATACATAAAAACAATGCCAATATCCTTCCAAGTTTCAAAACTTAATACACGTAAAAATTGTTTGAAACTAAAGTTTCATTTTTTTATCAAGACTTTTAAAGAAATAACTTATATTCTAAATATAAATTCAATTTAATTTCCAAGTGTATACAGTGTGTTTCTGAAAAATTTGCCATAAAATGAGGGAGGTGTTCATTGGGTAATTTTGAGTCGAAAAGGTTCTATGGTAATTTGACGTCTGGGCCACTGTTTTCGAGTCAAGAAGTGATATCTAGTTTATTAGGGAGAAGGCATAAATTTGCCACATTTCCAGCTTTATCTCCAATCCAAATGTAGGTCCGGAGTTAATCTCCGCCTCTAAATTACAACCAGCATCTCATTGGTTCTTGAAAACTCACGTCAGCGTGGTGACGCGAATGACGAAAATTACTTGTATTTTCCGACTGAGGAGAGGTAAAATAGCCCGGCCTTCTTTTACGTCCTCCCTTGTATTTTGAAAGGGGGACTGGGACTATGGCGCGCGAATACTTAGGCATCTTGTACTTTCTCCCTATTAAAAAAGATATCACTTCTTGTCGAGTTATGACTTAAATTAGAAATCATTGTCTTAATCAGTTTCTTAATTAAATTTAAGGGGTCATACTACAATCTTATATTATTACATTATGCTACGTAATTTTGAGTGGTTAAATTAGTTATGGTTGATGAAATATGCCCCAAAAATCATTACAGTAACGAAGTTAGTCCAGATTCCTTATGTAATATCGAACCATCGGGATATATTTGTGTCAAGTTTTTACTGGGTAAGATCTGACCACTTGAAAAAGTATTTATTTTTTTTTTCTTAGTAGAGAAGTTTCCCATATTTATCGACGGAAACGTTTCTCCCAAGGGGATATCGAGATCTTGTATAAATCTTCAGAATATCACGGATTGAAGGGATTTGTACCACCTAAAAAAATTGCCCTAAGTCGAAAGTTAAACAACTGGCTTACATACCGCAGCATAATACTGACATTCGAATATATGGAATATATATATTACTTGGGCAAATGAAAACCCCCGCGTTTGGGGAATGGGGTTTTTTTTTCTTATAGAAATATAGTTATGATTACAAAGTCATACTATATTTTGGTGAAGCGTACTAGCGTAGGATGTTAATTCAAATAGGCCTAGGAAAATATATTGTATATCCAAGTTTTATTAGTCAAATATACCATCGCAAAGCATACAGTCTGCTGTAAATTAAGGGTGATGTTCTTTTGAAGATTTTGAGTTGAAAATATTTAATATTCTATGAAATTTTGCCCTAAGAGCTACTGTTTTCAAGTTACGAATATTGAATTATTTTACGAAATACCCTTAAATTTAATTAAGAAACTAAAAAGACCATGATTTCTAATTTAATTAATTAAGGGGTCAACCCTAAAACACTTGAAAACAGTAGCCCGGAAGACAAAATGGAGATAGAAGTTACATTTTAGCCTCAAAATTGATTTCCCAAAGAAAATCCCGAGGGGCTGCTCACTCAATTTAATCGGTGTACACGGTTGTATCTTTGACTGTACTACAGTGATTACGCGTAGTCTTTGAAAGCTCTGCCCTTGACAGTGCAAAAATGATTACACGTAATCCGTAATCAGTGTACATTGAATCTAATAATAATTATGACCTCGGAAAAATCCCCCATAATTTATGCTAGACTTATCAGAAACACGCTTTGCGACTATAGCTGAATTTAATATTTTAACCAACGCCTACCTACGATGTTTAACATTTCCCAGAATTTTTACTAACATTAATCAAACTTAGTATTTATTCCAACTGAAAAGTTTATTTTGAGCTCAAACTTATCGTCTTATATAATATTAGTTAGATGAATTATTTCCTGAAACTATGTTCATAATTAAAAAATCTTGCATAACGATTGCCGCGCGTAACTTAAAATTCATACAGCGTGTTATTATTAATTTGCATAATTTTCAATATTCCTACGTAAAATATAGATTATTATTCGGATTACTCGGGTTTCCATGATGGATTATTACGTATTAATAACTAAATTAAACCGCCCACCATGTACGGTGAACATATTCTGGAAAGTTTTCAGCATCCAAAAATTTATATTCTTTAAAAACATGCAGTTTATTTTGGAATTATCTGTTTTAAAGTTTACTTTTAGGCTTACTACACATCGTTCAATATTGTCTACTGTAGCCTAATAGCCAGGGGGGAGGAGAATAAACTAGTTTGTTTAATTAATTAATACACTTTAAGGTTAAATCAGGTTTAATGTTAGTCAAATATTAACTTTGCAGAAACGACTCTGTCTTCCGGCATTTTCAAAAATTAATTAAAAATTTAAAACAATAAATTAGGGGAAAATATCTGGCATTTTTTATAAAATGTTAAATAAAATAATCTCAAAATTAAAAGAACTATTATAAAATTGACTTAAGATCATGCCTGGATAAATCAATATTTAAACTTTGAATCCATTAATATTGGAATATTGGTTTTTGCGAAATTCCCAATATATATATTTTTCAGTTTCTAGATGATCTTTTTTTTTTAAAAAAAATCTGATTTATTGCCTTAGAAGAGAAATTTCTCATTTTATTTTGTTTTAATCGACTCGAAATCTTCAAAAATTCCCAAAACCTATTAGGCGTATGTAGGCTAAATTTACCTAAAACTAGGATTAAAATGGAATGCGAGAAGGTAGAACTCAGGGAAGTGATTTAAATACAAAATAATTTTTTTTTGAGTTGCAACTGAACTGGGAACCCAAGGGAGATTTTAAATTGGAATTAAAGTAATGTGAATTTTGTTTTTCAATTCTCAATTTCCAAGAGATCTTTTGCGACTGATTTCAAGGTTGTGTTTTTATATATTCAGCGTGTATACATTCAGAAGAGAGTAAACAAGACGGCCCAAGGGCTCGTAATAGTAGCCATATCGTACGAGTGAATAGCCCCTCTATACCCTACCCTAATGAGTGGATAACCCCTCTATACCTTACACTAATGAGTGAATAGCGCTATCTTTTTCTATGCTTAATTGATTTACCGTGCATAAAATCAGAGTTAATAGCCCCTAGATTCCGGCGAATCGAAGAACAGATAGTTTTTATTGATAATCCCCTCGATGAGTTTAAAACATAGACTTATGCCGATGTACACTTATCGCATCTTATAAATTTCTAACAAGGACTTATGCCCAGAAACTTTTGAAAGAGAAAGTTTAGTTATAGTAATTACGCATTTTAGTGATTATCCCCTCGAATTACCTTTAGCAATGCTAAAATGATCAAACGCCTAACGCTCATTTAACACTATGTTAGCTCTATCTAAACCCACATTTGAATTAACCGCCAAAACGTTCCAGTCAAACATAACATAGATGACGATACCTACCGAACGAGAACGAAAAACGGGGAAAATCGTTATCAATTTAATTAGCACATACATAAAAAGGAAATAAATATAAAAACCCCAAACATACAAATTCATAAGTATCCGACCCCACAGATAAAAATTCAAAAGTATCCGACCCCACAGATTAAGAGGTACCCCACCCCACATCACCCCGACATTTTAGAGATAAAAATAAATAATAAAAAACTCGGAGTTTCTATCAAGTCTCTATGGTTTAGTGGTTAGAGTGTTTGTCTATTACGCCAGCGTCCCGGGTTCGATTCCCGGGTCTGACTTGAAAAAATTTTAATTAAAATTAAATCTCTAACCGAGCCCAGTTACCCCAATGGGTGGGTTGTGGTAATATAAAGTTCCTTTTAAGCTAAAATCTGACGATAACGAAAGCGAAAACTCCGGCCACGACTACTAGTACTACTACGGCTCGGGTCAAACTAAGAGCCTATCGTATACTACGATATGGCTAAAAATCGATGTATTACGTAACATGTTTTGAAGCGTATAGAAGAAATGCTGTTCTCCAGTGGTAGCATTTCAGTTTCAGTATTGACACTTTTTCTAAACTGACACAAAGCTTACCACCATCATTAACAAAGAACTGTTAACCTTGATAAATACCCCTAGTTTTTTGAAATATTGTTTTTTCGTTGATGCTTGAAATAGTTTGCCCTAATAGGCAATGAGAAATTGCCCAGACATACCCTGAGAAACTAAAAGAGGCGGGCTTTTCTTCGATTTTCACAAGGATGCCCGGTTTTCTACTTTTTAACCCGTCACTGTCCGCCCAAAAGTAACAGATGTTCTTTTTGAGTAATCAAATTTAGTTTTAGCCTTATCGTCCAAAAGAAAAGACAATGGCAATGGTGTCTACTTGAGTGACAGTTAGACGAAAATATAAACGAAAAGTTAATCTTCGGATTTAAAAAATCATTAATTTCCTATTAAGTAAGTCTAGGCCTAATCTAAAACCTTTCCAGAATTGAAACATTTCTTTCTGTAAATATAAACGTGTACTCTGACAATGTCTTACTTAACTCCTTAGCAGTTCACGTGAGTTTATGCTAATTTTAACAGAATAATTTATGACCAATAAAATGAAAACGCGGCTTAACTTTGCCTTAAACGCAAGTAAATTTAATAATATTCTTATATAACATTTCTTTTGTGATCGTGTGGCCGTTCCAGGAAGGAATTCTATATAGATAAAAAAATGCAACGTTAATTTTTAATAAAGTTGGAAGTTCGCTATGTATTGTCAACATTCCAAGCATAGCAAAGTTCTATGCTATACGAAAGAGTTCAAATTATAGGATATACCGATGAAGTTAATTTATATTGGCTAAAAAGTAATAAGGGTATTGGAAAAATGCATGCATGATTTGTGTTTTCCTACAAATTGGATGAACATGCACGAGTTTGAAATAAAGATATAACCTTCCATGTACTCTTAAAGACTTAATTGATTCCCTGATGCAATTGGTGTTGTCGGTTGTTATTTCTGCTAACATTGTTCTGCACCAGAATCCAAGGACAAACCGAATATGTATTGAAACGTTCCGTAACTGGATACTATTAACCGTTTTATAAGGTTGTCTTACCACCGTAATTCGATTTTCTTCGCTCACGGTAGCCTTCCAAACCTTTAAATCTAATACAAGTCAATATAATTCCCATCAAGGATAGTCTTTCGGTCTTCTTAGTAAACAATATATGCCTATTTTCTACGGAACAGACCGACATATATAACTATAGACGGAAATAGGTTTCGATTACAATTCTTACGGTTTCCTTTATCAAGATGTATGAGACTTGGTAAATTATTGGAAGGGCTAATAAGAATTCGTTTCTACAGGGTGTTTCTGATAAGTCTAAGGGGGATGTTCTTTGGGTGCACGATTTTGAGGCGAAAGTGTAACTTCTAACACTATTTTGAAGTCCGGGCCACTGTTTTCGAGTTATGATTTGATGAGTGTTTTAGGGATGGCCCCTTAATTAATTAATTAAATTAGACATAATTGTCTTAATCAGTTTCTTAATTAAATTTAAGGGGTCATCCATAAAATACTATAATCAATCTTAACTTGAAAGCAGTGGCTCTTGTGGAAAAATGGAGATAGAAGCTACATTTTAAACTCAAAATCGATTTCCCAAAGAACATCCCCCTTAGTTTATTACAGACTATACAGGGTGTTTGTGAAAGGTCCATCAATAATGAATGGGCGTATTTATTGGGCCATTTCGAGTCGAAAATGTTCTATGACATTTTTCCGTCCAGGCCACTGTTTTCAAGTTATGATTGGAGTAATTTATGGATGACCCCTTAAATTTAATTATGAAATTGAAAGACAGCGCTAATTTAATGAAGGGGTCATCCCTAAAATATTCAAATCATAACTCGAAAACCGTGGCTCGGACGGCAAAATGTCATAGAACATTTTCGACTCAAAATGGCCCAATAAATACGCCCTTTCATTATTGATGGACTTTTCACAAACACCCTGTATATAAGTGTTTGAATAAAAATTGATACCTGGAAATTTATATTACCGAGGTAAATTTATTGTTTTTGACCCTTTTCCGTTTTGTCTAAATGATAATACACATTAATTTATGCCTTCACACACCCTGTATACTTGACTCTGCGTAGTAATTTCAAGACATGCCTTGTTCGCGTTCGCAATAGTCAGTAAGTTCTTATTTAGAAGAAACCGCGGGGAAAAAAACGAACTTCAACTCTAAACAGAATGAATGGTGTATATATATAGGTATTGTGACCCAGATCACAATCGTACTTCATCAAATACCGTACCTATACTATACTACGAAATCTTTCTAAGCACCCCCCTTTTTCTGTTGGTGCTAGAGGATTATTTAGTTATCTATTTTATTCTTTCGTTCTTTTGTTGATAAAGATATCCAAAGAAGCAAGAATGTCTTTTTGGTTATACCCTACTCTCTCTACTTCAGAAATTAGGAAAGAAACTGATAGGCCAAATGGATGAGGGGCTAATTTGGTATTTCTTCTTTCTTTGGCTGAAAGGAATACCCATCCATCAAAGAAAAAATAATACAATTAGCTTATTTATTGTCATACAACGTCCAAGAACCCCAGGAATGGGTTGCCTGCATTCCTTATTATGAAAGGAATTATATTAGAGAAGTAATTTTGTGTTGATGCTTCTAAAAATAGAACGAAGTTACAATGCCCTTCTTCGATACAGAATATAATATAAGGCGTGTTTCAGAAATTGAAGGGAGTTGAAACTAAATCGAAAAAAGTCTGCTAATTGCAGTAACATCTGTTATAGTGAAGCTGAACTAACGTTAATGTTTCTACTCCCTTTGAAGTTCCATGGCTATTAATTATTTCGCTGTTTAATCAAGTACATTTCCCCTTGAAAGAGATTTACAATGCGTTATGTAGGGACGTAAAGAACTATATTTTGTAGTAGTGTTACTATTTCCTGGAGGAGTGATTGGGCGATATCACGTGACCGTAACCATTGAATGACTCGGTATATGGATTCAACGGAAATTCCAATGCTCATTCGAAATGCACTGATAATGCTACAGAATTCACGCATGCTCAGAAGAGCGCTCTTTATTTGATGGAAGATAAGCTTGATATATTTTCAAACATACTTGCAAAATATTTGTTTTTACTCATCGCAAAATAATTAATAATATTCTTATACTGTATAATAATTATCTTTAACGAAATACTTAATAAAGCTTCACTTTATCATGATTCATAAGATCTTCAAAAAAATTTTAATAAGAAAATATCAGCCTTTCTCGCTCGCGTTTCTAAGTACTAGAATTAAGATCTTAATTAATTTTCTTTTCTTTTTTAAACTCCAATCTCCCCGACTGGGAGTGGAGTTTTCGAGAGAGCTTACGCTAATTAAATACAATAGAGGTGCTCGAAATTAAGATTGTATAATGTGAACGTTACTTATCAACAGTTTTGGATAAACATGCGTACAACGATACATCGAAAGCCAGTTCTTGAATGAAAAAGGTTTTTTCGTATTAATTAGGTCCCTTTTTCAACCACTCTTTTCGAAATCTCTCAGAGCTAAAAATAAACAGGGATTAAATTTGAGCCTAAACTGTGCAGAAAGAGAGTTTTGCTTTTACGAGATTGTGTTATATTCTGCGTAATAATAAACGTAACACTTTCTCTTTCTTTAAATGACCCTTCTCCTGTCACTAGCAGTTATTTAGTTTACTTCTCTATCAATGTCTTTATAAATATTAAGAGAAACTGCTTCAAGAAATGTTTAATTGTTTCTAATCTGAGACAATTTATACCTAAATTTTCATTTAAAGTTACTTTAATGAACATTCTATTTGAAATGAACTAGTAGTCTTATAGAGTCATGAACATGTGTAGGATCATAAGTTTATAAGATATGTTCCATAAGTATGACACTACCTATTCGAGAACTACAAGCGAGAATTGAAGTCCTACACTCGGTTTATTTCGCAGGACTTCCATTCCTATTTAGTCTGCGTTACTAAGCCTTTGACAGCGCCTCACCAGGCGTCGCTTTACCTTGAATCTATGACCTACGTCACTCACTTCATGACAAGCTCCAGTTTGTAACCAGTGACAAACTTATGGAACATATCTTATGAACTTATGGTAAGATCTAATCTAACAATGTTGGGGGGCCTTGCTTTGAAGTACGCCAAGGGTTGTATCTAATTAGAACTTCCGTCTCGGCCGTAAATGAGCCAATAGGAAACAGCTTGTGATGAACCCTTTATCGTAGTAAAGCGGTTGTTTGCTCGAATCGTGCCTACGAAAGAGATCTGCCAGCTTAAGCGAAACGGCCAGCTAGATTACAAGGACTTATTACGAGAGATTTGCTGAAGAGCTTTCTACGTTCCCCTTAACACGTTAATCACAAAGTCATTTTGCCTTGCGTTTCAGAAACTGACCATGCGTTGTTGTGTTTTGTATGACAAATAGACCCAGGGTTTTACTTTTAATTCAGCCGAAACTAATTTACACTACGTCATCGTCATTATCGCGTATGAGAGAACCAAACCCCTAATAAAAAAATTAAGTTAGGCCTTCGGGGCTTTGGTGTTATTAAAATAAATTGCTTTGCGATGGCTTCACTATCTTTACACAAACTGTTACCAACATCATACGTCTTAATGATGAATTAGAGAACGCGGAGGAAAATTTCAGCAAGTACTTTGAAGATCTAGTTTTTGTTATTTTACAAGAGCCGGCTGGGTATTTTGTAAAATTACGAAAATAATTCTTTTAGTGCTTGTATCGAGGCCTGAGAATTCCATGGACGAAGTTTAACCGATTCCGTCTGTCTTAAAGGGTAGGTAACCCTCGGTATCGGGATATGCAAAGGGGTTGGTACATTTGAAGTCTCTCATGATACAAAGAAAAACAGACTACAGCGCAGGCGCGAAAACGCGAGATGAAAGGCAGAGTTTTACCCCCGTACCTTTCCCTCTTAGTTACATCAACCAATGAATGCATTTTTACAAATAAACCTCAGTAGCGCAAGAATTTCACAGAGCACAGCACTTTACTAAACACGTCTAGGTTATTATCTATGAAAGACTGTGATTTCGCTATCAAAAAAACGTCTGGCACATTTTTTGAGATTCAATGTATGAGATACTTGAGCGTTTTCTAGGCAGGCCTGGACATCTTAAATTGCGTTGATCAAAATATAGATCGCGTCCAGACGATAAAGACTAGGCCTACTTCCTTAAATATTCTCCAAAGTATAAATGGATTCTCTCTATTTTTACAACTTTTACCTCGTTTTTTGAGAAGGAAATTGCGAGACTTTCCCTCAAAATTGCTTTCCTGTGGCTTCTTAAGCGGGGGAATTTCCATTTTGCTATTTAATGGAGCAAGCTAAGATAAATTTTACTGTAAAATAGAGGCCTCTCTGCCCTGAAAAAAATCCACCCCAAAAAACGAAAGGGTTTTAATGCGTGTTTAAGCAAGAAAAATGCTTTTCTTCTTAGAAATTTAAATTCATTTTGCGTAAATTAGATTAAAAGTTAAAAATACCGATGTAGTCAATAGTTAATCATTACAGATAATAGGGGTATTAAAAACTTAGAAAATAATCCATGCCCATTAATTTGGAAGTAGAAACAACGTTTTTTATGGTTTTCAAAAGAGCCATGAAAGATCAAAGGCATTTCTAAATGTCGCCTTAGGTATTATGGCATTAGCGTAGACCATAAGTTTATAAGATATGTTCCTTCCGTAAGTATAACACTTCCTATACTTCGTAATTGCTAGAGACTTACATCTCGAGATATAGTTCGAGAACGAGTCACGACAAGCGAGAATTGAAGTCCTACACTCGGTGGTTAACTTTGCAGGACTTCAATCTAGGTCCTATTTAGTCTGCATTACAAAGCCTTTGATAGCAGCGCCTGACTAGGCATCGCTTTGCGAGAATCTATGACCTGCCTCATTCACTTCATGACAAGCTCCACTTGGTAACCAGAGACAAACTTATGGTGAACATATCTTACGAACTTATAGTAGACTAAGAACCAAATTAATTGGTTTGCCACAGAATTGGGGGCGTTTTTGGCCCATAAGAGAGTCAAGTAATTATAAATGCGGTTTCAAACCTTACCCTAAATTCCCTTACCTCGAAACTGAAGCGTTCTAGAGGCAGTTGGAACGTTCTAATTCTTAAAAGGTTTACTTCGCTCTCGCCACAGGTATTACGCTATAATGCACCCGCTTAATTCGAGATGGACGAAATATCGAGGGACGTTGATTATCGTGCTAATTTGGTGCATGTCCCTCGGAGTATCCAGTATTCAGCTCGTTCACGGCAAAGCTGTCCCTTTTAATTGGGCCGGGAAAGAGTACTACGACTGCACCGAAGAATGGGACGAATTCGGTGGAAAAGTAAGCTTTCTATATATATATGTACTACACACACACCATTCCGATCACTGGGGCTATTAACCTTTAATTGCTTTTCTATCAAGCGGAGTTTCAAATAGTTCCTACGCGAACACGTTGAAATAAGTCGTTCTTTCTTTTTTTTACTTAACACTAAAGCCAATTCCTTAGCAAACTTTTAAGGTCCCAATAGACTATAACCTAAAGAAAGGTTCTGTATCTTTTCTGATAATTTTCTTATGGGAATTGCTGAAGTATCGATTCAACTCGAACAAATCGATTTCTTTAACTGATGTCTTACAAAACTTTTCTTCTAAAATATTCAAAAGAATTGCAGTTCAGGATGGATGGATCCCACGTTAATTTATAGGTTTTTTTGGGGGTTTTTTATGTTGCTAAAAATGTACCCAACATTTTATTCAAATTACCTCCTTCTGTTTAAGTAAATATCTAATTTAATATATACTTTTAGTTAGCCCAGATTAATATACAGGGTGTTTGTGAAAGGTCCATCAATAATGAAAGGGCGTATTTATTGGGCCATTTTGAGTCGAAAATGTTCTATGACATTTTTCCGTTCGGGCCACTGTTTTCAAGTTATGATTGGAGTAATTTACGGATGACCCCTTAAATTTAATTAAGAAATTGAAAGACAGCGCTAATTTAATGAAGGGGTCATCCCTAAAATTTTCAAATCATAACTCGAAAACCGTGGCTCGGACGGCAAAATGTCATAGAACATTTTCGACTCAAAATGGCCCAATAAATACGCCCTTTCATTATTGATGGACTTTTCACAAACACCCTGTATTTTATCTAGATTTAAAGAACATTAGATCTAAGTGCATTTTTCAGATATTAGAAATAAATTCAATGCTCATGCATATGAAACCCAAAAAATCATAATGCATTTAATAATTTACAACTTAAAAATTTTCCCGGTTATATACTGTATACTCCAAAAGAATTTAATTATGTGAAAATTTTAAGTATGGCCATGCATCAGCATTCCAGTAGTTAAGCTTATGACATAATGCGAAGGTAATATAAGCTATGGAGTATAATTATAATTTACTTAATTAAAATTTTAAGGGTTTTAGTACGGTACCAGCTGTTAATTGTTATATCATCATAAATAGAACTATATAAGCTTAAATATTCTATTAACAATTCAGAAATGGGTCACTCGAGTCGTAATATACACAGATACCTCAACAAAGGCTTTTAATTTTCAGCTAAAAGCTTTTTCGAGTCTTTTTTTTTAATTTTTATAGCTCTGCTAAGTACACATTGACACGTTCAAAATTTGCATTCAAATTTGCTTGAAACCACCGTTTGCTTTATAGTAAAAAGAATAAAAAAAATTCAAAATTTAATTTCAGCCAGTTGCATGATTGCATTCGATATAACGAAAGAAATGTAATAATAAAGAAATTGAATGCCTTAAAAAAATAGAGAAAAATGCGCCAGTTAGGAACGTTTTGTATTCATAAATCTAGCAGTTAACAATAGCAAAAGGTTTAACGTTTTGAACAAATTTCTTTTTCAAAAGAAATACGAATTTTCTTACAATATCTTCAAAGACGGGAAGGAAGTTTAGCTGTTTTACATTAAAGTTATACTTCCACTTTAATAAAGAAACTCGGAATCGGATCGCAAAGGCAAAAGATATATTCCCTTTTGTTATTATGTAAATTTAGGCTTATGTATTATGTATCTTTTTTCTTTGCATTTCGTATATTTATTAGGCATTTAGTATAGTTTTAATCTTAAGTTGCGTGGCTTTACTCTTGTACAAAACGCAGTATGTCAGCTATATTTAGCTCTGAGGTTCACAATTTATACTTAGTCTGAAGTGACATTGTAAAGGACACCCTATTTCCTTCCGTATCTTTGTTAATGTCAACACAAGAGTATAGGAAATTGAAAAACGTACGATTTGATACTATTTTAGCCTTAATATAAGGACTAGATGTGAAGATGTTGCGTACGTGCTCTGTTTCAAAGAAGGGTATTAAGAATTTGTAAAAAGTTCTTCAGTCTCAAATTTAAAAGAATTTATCGTTAAGAGCTTCTTTATGTTGAAAATATTACGTAAGGTATTTTGCAAATGTAGCCATGAAAAGAATTTCCAACCTTGCTGAAAATTATTTTAATTGAAAACTGTCCTTAGAAACATTTTTGTTTCAATTCTAAAGCATATTTATTTTGGGGTAAAATCAAGAGTTGTTTGAAGAGCTGTGTCTTAATTAGAAAGGTATTTGGTTTATTATTTGAATGAGAAACTTGACACACCTGTAAGAATAAAATACCTTTTTAAAATTTTAATTAAGATTAGTCAGCTTGGCCATACCAGGATGGGAATATGTGAATTTCAGAGTCTGTATAAAATTTTATTCTCTTTGAACCAATGGGAACGCATTTTGTCATTCTGGTCTG
The DNA here is from genome assembly GCF_054372755.1 of Phalangium opilio. Lineage (NCBI taxonomy): Eukaryota > Metazoa > Arthropoda > Arachnida > Opiliones > Phalangiidae > Phalangium > Phalangium opilio. The sequence continues at coordinate 2,908,337 of NW_028324189.1, forward strand.
ATAGGTTGTGAATTGAGTTTCTTAGTGGTTTTCTCAGACAAGCGGTTCTTGTAAGCTCGGGTTAAATATTAACCCAATAAGAGCGAGAGAGTTTAATATCCCGGTGTCTTTATTTTTATTACTTGGACAGGTTTATACCCTCTCTGTATTTGTACTGACCTTCGCTCTGCCAATGACCGTCTTGACGTTTTCTTACTCGTCTGTGGGCTGGAAAATGTGGAGACACACTTCGCCCGGCAACGCCGATGCTGTCCGGGACCAGCAACAATTGCTAGCGAAAATCAAGGTTAATAACCCTTCACTTTACGACTCGCAATTACATCGGGATAGGCTTACAAGTGCTAGTGGATAGTAAAACAAAGACTGAGATGTATTGCAATTTAATTGTTTGAACGTACAAGGTCAAAATAATAGTATATTTGTTTTATCAATGTTTGTTCGCGCAGGTCGTTAAAATGCTGGCAACTGTAGTGTGTCTCTTCGCCGTTTGTTGGCTGCCCATTCATATCTTCAACTTGCTGATCTATTTTCACCGCGATTTGGCAGCCGCCGAAGATGACTTTGAACTTTACCTTTATACGGCAGCGTTCTTTTTCTGTCATTGGCTGTCAATGGCCAACAGCTTTATCAACCCAATTATCTACTGTTTTATGAGCGACAACTTCAGGGTAATGAATATTAGTGATGCCACGGTAGTGAACAAATATTTTTCTATCCAAATATTTTTTCAATCTTAGCGTATTAGTACAACATATGGTTTTAAAAGAAGTTGTTGTACTAATACTGGGTTTGAAAATATAGTCGTACAAGTATTTTCGTTCTTTCTAGGTAGATCTTAAACAACTGGTGTACTGTTGCTGCCGGGCGCGGAAACCCAAAATCCGGGGTCATCTGACTCTTTTGGGTCGGAGCAGCTACGGCAGCTCGTTCATGAGAACCACAATTACCACTACTAACACTTCGGCGTTCAATCACGTCTCGTTCAAGCGCACTAATCAATGTCACGCTTGTGAGCAAAACACCTTCGGTCTTCCGCTCAGACTCGTCAGTAACAACAGGAGTTCGTCACCGCAAACGCCTCCCGGGCTCGACTGACTTCGACTGCACGCTCACACAGCACGCACCAATCTAACCATTTCCACCATCTTAAACGAAAGGGAGAAACATAGCTTAAACTATGGGTATTAACACCAGGAACCCTTATAAGATCTGGGAACGTATGAATCAATATACATCTCAGGGTTCCACGAGCTCATACTTTTTCCAATGGGGGGGGGGAGAACCTGAGCTCATAACACTACAGCCCAATTCAATCTTTGAGTACTTCCAGGTCTTATATTTGTTCATGGTATTAACTACAAGCCAAAATCGTACTTCAGATGAACACCAAAGAAAGAGAGAGAGAGAGTTTTAATATGAAAATTAAACCTTACGATTATACTATATAACCAAAATGTTCCAATGTTTCACTACCTTCCGTTAACATTCCTCTTATTGTAAATACCCTGTATAACAAAACAAAGTGCAATCCTAAGTCCCCCATAATTGTTTAAAAATCATAAAACAAAATGTACCAAAAACTAGTCTTTTAACTAATGGAGCTAAGTTCGTTATAATGCTGATACGCGTATTTCGTAAATTTTGAACTGTTATCAATTACTGTGATTAAACTGTACAGTAGCATCAGGGATCGAAGATAGAGGAAATATTTTAATCTTAGTGTATAATTAATTATAACTTATGGTTTTATGTACTGTTGGTTATAATAAATATTTTAAAAATTAAATATGTAATGTTGGGTAGGAGATGCTTATACAAAGCGTATGAGGTTATTTATGTGCTGAAAAAAAAATTAATGTCTTTTGTAAATTGATAGTTAATTTTATTAGGTATTCTAAAAGGGTTGCCAATAATAATTTACGCTGTATATTACTCCATGCACTGAGACAGGAGTCGAAGGAAAACAACCCACTAAGGCCCGGTAAGGCGCTACGCGGCGTGGCAGGCGGCCATCGGGAGAGAGCATCGACTCATCGAGTTGAGAAAAGTACCACTAGAGTGGCCTTTGCGTTAACCTGCCTATGGGGTACGTGGGACACTTTTGAAAACATCGGGGCGGACGGACAGCTGCTAAGTTTATCAGGCGATGGTGTCGCCATCTCAAAGCCTAGATAAGAAATGTATAAATACATGTATTCTTGAAATCAGTCAAATTTCCCGCCTTTTCTTTTGGTTCTATTTGTTGCACCGGGATGGCGCCACAAGCGCGTAATATAGCTAATTGGGTCTTCCCGCCTTTTCTTTTAGTTCCCTTGGCTGCACCGGGATGGCGCTACAAGCGCGTTATATAGTTAATTGGGTCTTATATCCTAGCGGTACTTTTCTCAACTTAATAGACTAATGGCACCCCAAGTTATTTCCCCATAGAGCTTAATACAGTCAAAGGCAGAGGGCTGCCATTACCCTATGGGAGAGAGAGAGTCGACTGCTACAGAAAACTGTACTAATATCCATCTCAAAGACAAACGCGTGGGATTTTGGTAAGGTGTGGTTTCTTTTGAAAAAAATTAAAGATAATTACGTTTTATCGGTCTGAAGTATTACCTTAAAAGTCAAAAATGTCCGGCGCGAGTATACCCGTTGATTTGGAGCTAAAAAAGGTAAATTATGTTTAAAAGTTTTGAGCTTTCATCCTATGATGTGAAATATGGCCAAGGCATAAGAAGTCACTGTCATTGTCATTGAATGAAAATGCTTTTAACTTTTGGATTTCAGGCTTTTCAAGAACTTCAAACCAAGATGATAGAAACTACGCAGAAAATTAAAATGGCAGAAATGCAAATGGAAACTTTGAGGAGATCGGTTGTCCACTCAAAACTTACTGAAAGCGAAATTCAGGGGTTAGAAGAGGATGTCAGGCTATACCAGGGAATTGGAAGAATGTATGTGAATCCCAACTTTCCATTAGAATGAATAGTTAAGTGTGACTGTACTAATTGTTTTGAGTGACTTTAGGTTTATGGTGACCAAAAAGGATGAGGTTCAAAAGTCATTGGAAGAGAAAATTAAAACCTCTGAAGAAAAAGTCAAAACACTGGAGGTAGTTGTTGCCTAAACTCTTGTGTTGTTAGGCCTAATAGCAGGTTCTTGATTCATAATAATAATTTCAGAGCAACAAATCATATTTGGAAAGAAGCATGAAAGAGAGTGAAGATAATCTCAGAGAAATGATTGCTAATAAACAAAAAACTGGTATACAATAAGCCTTTCTTGTTTAATTTATGTTAATTCTGTTTAATTTTCCTCCACCCCCATCCATTTAATGTGAATATTAACATTTTTTGTGTTTTTTCAATTTATGTAACATAATTTCTGAGAAATAAACTTTATTACTACAAAAAGTACATAATTTGGTCCTGGGAGCGGGTTAGAGGGGCTAGGGGGGGTAGTAAGTGGCAAAAGACCGGTTCCACCGCCCAAGGTTGATCTCAGTCGGAATACTCAGTACCACTTTGATCTTTATATGCATTACCATGGAGTAATTTAATTGGAGTGAGGTTGAGAGTTTCCTTGAACTTGCTGTACTCTATAACTTAGTCTCCCTAAATAATACTCCATTGTGGCAGATATGTAGCAGACGTCAAAGCGGACTTGTATAATATCAGAAGTTTTTGACAAGAACGCTAAGAAAGTTTGAAGTTGCAAACTACCGAGAGTAATAGTTATTATAAGAGCTTGACTAACTAGCTTTTGCCAAAGAAAGGAGAAATTTTCATAAAAAGACGATTAATCATAAGAGACTTGACGGTGAAATTGCGTTTTGTAAAAACTGAACTGAATTGAAATAGGTCTAAAGGTCAAATAATTTCGTCTGCTTACAAATGAGTTAGGGTTAATTTCACGTTGTGAGAAATAATTGTGACCATCTTTTGTGAGAAAACAGTAGCTGATATTTATTTGTGACGAAAGACTATTGAAAAGGACTTTAATTATATCCATAAACAGTTGTGAAAGATTAAATATATAGAAGTCATGAAGCTTTTAACCCATAACATGTTAACATCACGCTGCATCAAAGGAGTCAATGTCGGTTTTCCATTGGGTATCAAAGCCCTAGAAATTAAGGAAACAACAGTTGATTTCAATCCAGAGTTTGTGGCTAGAATGATTCCAAAAGTTGATTGGGATGCCCTATGTCAAGCTGCGGAAAATTTGGGGAAATTGGATGAATTACCTAAGAACGTCACACCAAACTATGAAAATGACCCAGAGTTTTTGAAAAAGGCTCATCATATTCTCTTTGAAGTTGAGGTAGTTGCTGGAGAACTTATATGTCCTGAAACTGGACGAAAATTCCCCATTGATAAAGGAATCCCAAATATGCTTTTAAATGAAGATGAAGTTTGAAAACGTACTCAAGACAAAAATTTATGTATTTAAAATGTTTATTGTTATAATTTCCATTAAAATCATCTTTAAAACTTCAAGTCAAACTTAATTAAGTTGAATAAAATAAATGTACTCAAAAACTTATGTATTTAAAATGTTTATTGTTATAATTCCCATTAAAATCATCTTTAAAACTTGAATAAAATCAGGCATTACGTTCCCAAGGTTCCAAATAATTTAAATTCAACAATGAAAATATGTCTTTTTCATTCTGAGCATTTAGGTTCTCTTGTTTGGAAATGTTGTATAATCCGTGACTCGATAATTTCATATTCATTTCTTTTGAGGCGTAATCTCTGAGGCTTCTGTTGAACATTTTGTTGCCAGTCCATCCTAATAAAGCAAAGGCCCATTGAGAATAAGGGCAAATGACTAAATCCACTCTTTTTGCTTTCCACAAACGTTGTGTACTTTGAGCTAGATTTTCAATATCCTTATAAGAAACATAATCCTCCACACTTTGACTAGTAATATCGTTTTCTGGATATTCTTCTTGGTATTTCAAGATGGTAAAACACTTGTCAAAGTTGTCAATTGTATTACGAGGAGAACTTAGGCCTAATTTTGATGAACTTGCGTTGGTTTGTTTCTCAATCCCTCCGTATAAGATTATTCCCTTTGTTTTAAGTTTCGAATAGAGATCTTCTAAGATCCCGGCTTCTTTTCCCTCATCCGGTGATGTTATAAGTAGATCAAGATCATGCCCTTCTGGTTTTCCTCTACGGAAACCTCCAGTTATTTCAACCAAGCAATTGTTTGGCAAAAGATTTTGCACCAAAGTTTTCATATTTTGACCTTCTTTCAAGGTCATGGGAGAATTTAGGTCTGAATGAAAAGCCAGGCCATATACTATTCTTAAGTTTGATTTCCATAATTTAGGCGTGTTTTTAACTTTTTCCAAGGTATCGTAACCTTGGATGAACCATTTTTTAGCGGTGCTTGGTCCCACACCAAAGATTGATGTTAAATCAGTCACGCTTTTGAACCAATTAGAGTTCGCGGTTTTTTCAACTTCATCGCAATGTCCGTGTTCTATTATTTCTGTTATTATTCGCGCGGAATGTTGACCAATATCATGGATTTTGGTAATATCTCCCGAATGGTTTATTCTTTTAGATTGTTTTAGCGCTGAACAGGCTTTTCTAAAAGCTAAAGCTCTGGGGTAATCTCCAGGGTCATCGCGTAATTCAGCTTCTTTAGCCATAATTTCTAAAGCTTTAACTAAATCTACGTTTTCGTGGCTTAATAGTGTAGGCCTTTGACACAAATACTGGTTTCTCTTTATAATTTTTGAAGGTATGACTTCACTATCTGACAATTTACGTTTCAATTTGTAACTTTCAGTGATTTGGGGTTTATGTGATTTAACGCTGTCAAAAAACCATTTTAAAGAGAGTATTTCAATATTACGATCGTGTTTTAAATCAATAATTTGTTTTAAAGCCAAGTCCTCAGATTCTAGTTCAGTTAGTACATGGGTAACATTTTCAGATAAAGTTTCGCTTATCTTATAACCATTCTTAATAGCGCAGTTTTTTATTGATTGCAACCGTAATTTTTGTATTTTTGAAGGTATAATGTATAAAAGTATACCTTTTTTAGTATCAATTTCATTAGAATTCATAATTTACTTCGTAAAACCACGATGTTTATCAGAAACAAATTTACCGCCAAAATACTAAACAACGTAAACTATATTCATCCGCCGTTAGATGGCGTTTGTTACAGAAACTACGTCACGCTCACGTGTCAAGTATTGACCAATGAGAGAACGCAAACTTTGAATTTCCAGTATAAAAGTTGGTTTGAAGTTCAGGCAGAGTGGAGTGCACTGTGTGGAATGCAATTCGGTTTAATTTTTGGAAGTGGCGGTTGAATTTCGGTTTTTAATTTTTTTTAGATAATATTAATTAAATATAATAAGCAATTAAACATTCGTATCATCGAGTTTATAACAAGTAAAAGCAAGTAGAAGCCAGTGACGAGATGAACAAAGAAAATGTGCCATGCTCTGTAAGTATAAGTTCTCTTTTTGCTAAGCCTAATTTAATTCAATTAAACTTAATTTTACGCGTAAATTGGCAATAATTAGGTAAATAATGCGGCAACTTCTAGTTCAAACCCTCAAGGGCAGGGGCAGGGTGCTACCTCTAGCTCTGAAGACAGTAAAAAGTAATTTAATTCCCCCATTAATTAGATATTTAATTTAGTTAAGTTCAAATTAATTCCTACCCATTAGAAAATGGAGTCTGAAAGATTTTGACATTGGTAGACCATTGGGAAAGGGAAAATTTGGCAATGTTTATCTTGCTCGTGAGAAACGAAGTAAATTTATAGTTGCTCTCAAAGTAAGCAACGAACCAGAGAAAGTGGGGTAGTTTATCATCGTGTAGATTAACAATGTTTTGTACCCTGATAAAGGTTCTTTTTAAAAATCAACTTTCAAAGAATGGTGTAGAGCATCAACTAAGACGTGAAATTGAGATCCAATCCCATCTGAGGCATCCTAACATTTTACGTCTCTATGGCTATTTCTACGATGAAACTAGAGTCTACCTGGTCTTGGAATACGCCCCTAGAGGAGAACTTTACAAGGAACTCCAAAAAGTTGGAAAATTTACTGACAATGTGGCTGCTAAAGTTAGTATAAGCTAAGCCTTGGTCCTTGGTGTTGATAAGTTTGGGCATTGGTGGTAGTATAAGCTAAGCCTTGGTCCTTGGTGTTGATAAGTTTGGGCCTTGGGGGTAGTATAAGCTAAGCCTTGGTCCTTGGTGTTGATAAGTTTGGGCCTTGGGGGTAGTATAAGCTAAGCCTTGGTCCTTGGTGTTGATAAGTTTGGGCCTTGGGGGTAGTATAAGCTAAGCCTTGGTCCTTGGTGTTGATAAGTTTGGGCCTTGGGGGTAGTATAAGCTAAGCCTTGGTCCTTGGTGTTGATAAGTTTGGGCCTTGGGGGTAGTATAAGCTAAGCCTTGGTCCTTGGTGTTGATAAGTTTGGGCCTTGGGGGTAGTATAAGCTAAGCCTTGGTCCTTGGTGTTGATAAGTTTGGGCCTTGGGGGTAGTATAAGCTAAGCCTTGGTCCTTGGTGTTGATAAGTTTGGGCCTTGGGGGTAGTATAAGCTAAGCCTTGGTCCTTGGTGTTGATAAGTTTGGGCCTTGGGGGTAGTATAAGCTAAGCCTTGGTCCTTGGTGTTGATAAGTTTGGGCCTTGGGGGTAGTATAAGCTAAGCCTTGGTCCTTGGTGTTGATAAGTTTGGGCCTTGGGGGTAGTATAAGCTAAGCCTTGGTGTTGATAAGTTTGGGCCTTGGGGGTAGTATAAGCTAAGCCTTGGTGTTGATAAGTTTTGGCCTTTGTGGCCCGGGGGTATTTAATTAATAACTTCTTCTTTTGTACAGTATTTGAAAGAACTAGCAACTGCTCTCAAGTACTGCCATAGGTTGAAAGTAATTCATAGGGATATCAAGCCTGAAAATTTGCTCCTGGGACAAAATGGAGAGTTGAAAATAGCCGATTTTGGATGGTCTGTACACGCGCCTTCATCAAGAAGAGCTACAATGTGTGGCACAATGGATTATCTCCCTCCTGAAATGATTGAAAAGAAGAAATATGATGAAACAATTGATCTATGGAGTTTAGGAGTCCTATGCTACGAGTTTCTTGTCGGGAGACCTCCCTTTGAAACTAACAGTATCCCTGAAACTTATCAACGTATTGTCAGAGTTCAACTAACTTTCCCATCCTTTATATCTCACCTAGCTCAAGATTTAATTAGAAAAGTAATTAAAACTATCTAAACTAAGTTAAAAACTTAATTAAATTAATATAAATGAACTTTATCATCGATATTTCCAGTTACTAAAAAGGATTCCTTCAGAGAGACTTTCATTGGATGGTGTTTTATCACACCCTTTTATTATTCAGAACACCACCACCACTGAAGTTTCTCAAAATAGTCAAAACCCATCCTCCGCATCAACCTCAAGTTCATAAGGATTTTCTTTTGTTTTTCATAATAATTAATTTCTTTTATTGTTATTTTAGTAAAAAAAACTTAATATGTAATTGTAATATTTTAAAATGTATATAAAATTTTAAATATGTACTATTTTTCGTCAATTAAAATGGAAATCAAATATATTTAGTATTTATTTACTGTGAAGGTACGTCTTAGTTCAAATTTCCCGCCTTTTTGATCAACAGATCACGTGGTTACGGGTCAAAGGTGAAACCAGTCCAGTATTTGGCGCCAAGTCCCGTGGGGATTAATTGGATTAATGACGTGTAAATCCACTTTAATTTTAAATAATTGATTGAATTAATAGCATTTATTAATTAACTACATAACGTTTCTCGTTAAAAGTAATATTGTCCACTGCCCAGTGAAACAACCTTAGTAAAAACTAAAGGTAAGCTTAAGCCTTGGCTTTGGTAATTTGTGTTGGTATTGTATTGTAGAAAGATAAGAAATTATGTACTATTTTTCGTGAAATAAAATGGAAATCAAATATAATTACTGTAGCGTTTCCGTGAAAATACGTCTTCGTTTAAATTTCCCGCCTTTTTGATCAACAGATCACGTGGTTAGGGTTCAAAGGTGAAACCAGTCCAGTAACTATTTGGCGCCAAGTCCCGTTAAGACTTCTTCGTGGGGATTAATTGGATTAGTGACTTGTAAATCCACTTTAATTTTAAATAATTGATGGAATTAATAGCATTTATTAATTATCTACATCACGTTTCTCGTTAAAAGTAATACTGTCCACTTCCCAGTGAAACAACCTTAGTAAAAACTAAAGGTAAGCTTAAGCCTTGGCTTAATTTCTGTTGGTATAGAGTAATGGCAGTTTCCCAGCTTTGATTGTATTTAAGGTCTGTGGACAAATAACATGGGGTGCCATTAGTCTATTGTAATTTGTAAACAGAAAGATAAGAAGTTTAGAAATTCATTGATTTTATTTGACTGACAGCGCCATTTAAATCTACAGGTTTATTTAATTGGTGTTTTTTATCTTTTGAAGTCTTTGTTGTACCTTTGACTAGTGAAGTACTTGTACTCTTAATATCTTTCAATTCTTTATCTAATGACTCCACTACATCCTTGTTTTTTAAATTTAACTGAAATTAATTAATTAATTAAACTCAACTTTAATTATTTTATCTTCTTGGATAAGTTAAATTAAATTAAAATAATTCACTTTAAATTAAACTTACCTTTTTTAAATTAGTTATAACTGGCTTGGCTTTCTTGGCCTTCTTTTGAAATGAAGGTGTCGTAGACTTTTTATTCTTCTTGTTTAATGACCCTTTTGTTGAACTTGAATTTCCTTGATTCTTTACTTTTCCCATATTGTTACTAGAAGGGGGGGGGGGGGGGGAAATGTTAATTAAAATGTATTAAACTTAATTGAGAAGTTAAACTTTAAGCTTTTTTATTGGTGGTTCAGAATTATTACAACAATCTTTATTAATTAAAACTTGTTTTGGCAAATTAAAAGAAACCCTTATCATTTCTTTATTGGGTGCAACATTTCTGACATGAACAATTTCTAAAACTTCGTCTTTAGTTAATTTAGAACCTAAATTATCCTCAACCAGTTTTGTGGCTTGTCCAAAATTTGTAGCATCTTTTATAAAGCAATAGGAATGAATTTGTACATTTAATTTATCTATATTTAAATCAGGAATAAGTCCCTTAAATGAAGTTAAAAATTCAACACCTGTAGCGGGTAAATTCATAACTATGTGTATGTTACATTCACTTTGAGTCAGTTCCTTTAATTTGGGCCCAATTATTGATGTTATAAAATCACTCGCATTTAAATTAAACGAATTAAAGTTTTTAATATTAACTTTGTTCAGTTTAACATTATGACATAACCATTTGTAAGATTCTGGATTTAAATCATTTGCATAAACTACGCAATTTTTCTTGGCAGCTGGAATGGCAAATGGACCAACTCCGCAAAAAACGTCAAAAACAATGTCACCAGCTTTTATTTTTGCAACAATTCGCGAGTGTTCAGTGGATAATCTCGGATTCCAATACACAGTTGCAAAATCAAACTCAAAAGTGATTCCATTCTCCTTAACTTTAACTATCGTTTCCGGATCTCCGGCTAGTACCTCCATTTGGAAATTACGGTAAGTGGAATCTATTGTGTTAATTTTGTTAACTATGGTACGAACTCTCGGAGTTTTGTCCAATAAAACTTGTGCTATTATTTTTTTATATTCTTCGTGGTGATTTCTTAAATTTAAATGTAAGATGTGTCCAATTAGGCTAAATCCAGATACAGTAGGCAAATCTGGTGGTATTATAGCCCGTAAAATGTCTTCGGTTTTCCAGTTTTCATATTGCACTGTTATTTCTTTTTGACTTAGTTCGTTAATGTCCACTCCTAACTTAGCTAAATTTTCACAATCTTCACTTGTCATTACTGAAAGGGACTTTTCTGGGTTCAATAATACTATTTTACGATCGGAATTTTCTTCATTTTGAACGGGTTTAATTTTTTCTAATTTTAACATAAATGGTTTTAATAGTTTAGTGACATTTTGTATATTAGATGTTGTAGTTTTAACATAGGGTATGCTAAGTTTAGTATCGAATGCGCTTTTGTCCAAAACTTTCATATTTTGTACAACTTTTGAGGGAATTACAATTTTTCCAACCTCCATTGTCGGTTTAATTAGGCCTAGATAATTGGGGAATTTATTTCGAAATAATTTTGCCAGTACTTTGAACTTTAATAACATTTAAGGCCAAGGCTTAACTAAAATGAGCCGACTATCCAATACTTTGACCTTAATTATAACTTAAGTTTCGATAAACTTACCGAATTGGTAATATAAAACTGTTATCTGTCAACAAAGTCTTAATTAACTTTAATTAAGATTAAATTTGGCGCCGAAATATAAAGTGCGTAGACTTGGTGAGCCAATTTTGGTTGTAGAACACGTGAAGGGCGCGCTAGCAGACGAGCGAAAGGGCCACTCTGGCTCAGTTCTGTTCGGTTCATACTTTGTTGGAGGCAGTGTTTCATGTTGTGAAAGGGCGCGCTAGCAGACGAGCGAAAGGGCCACTCTGGCTCAGTTCTGTTCGGTTCAAATTTTGTTGGAGGCAGTGTTTCAAACTGAAAATAAAATTTTGTGGCTGCTGCCATCTCTCGGGTATAACCGCAAGGTTTTCAAAAATTGCGCAAAATTATTACGAAAGCTGAGTAGTTGAATATGCAAAGTAGTTCGGAACTTCGGAGAACAATAGAAACAAAGTAAATATCGCAGAAAAAATCAATTTTAATGGTTCATCCCTGGATTTATGGGTAAATATTAGCTAAAGCATGTTTTGTATTTATTATAGTATCGTAATATAATAGAAAAAACACTATAAAACACATCGGGCGAGCTTTATTTTCAAGGTCTACCACTGTCTGTACATCAAAAACTTGTACCTGTAGTCATTTGATATTTTTAGCTAATACATTATAGCAGAATATAATGAAATTTATCACGGTTAAAAAAATAGTTTTTCGTGAAGATTGTATGGATAGGCTTCCTGAATAATTTAAAACCATTAAAGCTCGATTCATCGCCCGTTTTGACATAATTTAAAAGTCAATAAATTAACGTAATCGGTTTAAAACGTGATAATGGCCTCATAATGACTTTGACCAGCAGCAGCAGTACCGTTTTTGCATTTGACTAAATACTTAGGCCTCAAATTATACAACGATATGTTAAAGAAAAGATGCACCTGACGCGAATGTAGGTTTAATGCACGCTACAAAAGGGGGGAGGGGGGACCCTTATGTAAAACCACGCTAAACGCTTCGCGGTCAAAGGTGTCGGCCTCTTTTGAAAATTTTCAGCTTATACCAAAATTTGTAGCCTAGTACATAGAAATATTTTTCGTATGCTGCCAAATGTAGTGGGGTTTTTTTTTTCTTTTTTTTTTTTTGTTGGAAGGGCGTGTCAAACTTAAAATTTCGGTTGAAGGGTGGGGGGGAGGTAGTCGCACTAACGCGTTGTTTTCTAAGGATGACGAATATTTAAATGACCAAAGCGGATAAACATCAACAAAAGCTTAAAACTTACCTCTTCGTCCAAGCGAAAACTAGGCTTTGCAATAGTAACACCCTACCAGGGTAATTTTAGGCCATTTCCTCTATAATTCTGTCCTCCCAAAACGCTAATGGACCGATATTTTTAACCCAAAAACATATGGGATTCCAGCAAAGCCGATTTTAAATCCCTATCCTAAGTTTCTCCATGCTTAAATCTACCAAATGAAGTCAAACACTCGTATTATTCTTAACCAGTATTTCTACGTCCCATAATTTTAGGCCTAAACAGGGACAATTGAAATGGTTACATCCCATGTCCGTGTTTGGAAAAGGACACTCTTTTATACCTAAAATAGACCCATACAAGTTTTATTTCAGTAACCCCCTCAGGCTTCTGGTGTTGTTTCGCGCTGTGGTAGCTTTATTTATGTATAGACTTTAATTCAAAAGGCCCCCCCTGTACAGGCTGGCAGGGGGTACCGATAGACATAGAAGAGAGGGACGTCTGAGAGCTTCAGGATCTATTCTCCTATCCATTGGGGTTGGTTGGTACTTAGAGGAGGGAGGTGAGATGGAGTAGTTATTGCTATACCCATGAGGAAGCCTCTGTACGGCAACGAAGTCCTCCCAGGCCCCAGCATCCGCGTTGGGCGTTTTGGTGGGGTCGTGCATTTGGAAAAGGTCTATAGAGCTATTTCAGTGGGGGAAAAATTTCGTCTGCTACGAAAATTGGGCCTGCCTTTGAGTGTAGAGGGCGGCCATTTTGTGAGGGTTTCTCTATGGGCAAATAGCATTGGTGACGTAGCCATTACCCCCTCTGAAATAGCTCTATAGTGTCTTAAAAAGAGAAAACAATCTCCTACCAAATGTAGGGACGTTCGCAAGGTACTCTGGCAGGGTTCATACAAACCTGGAAAACCTGGAAAAATCAGGGAAATAAATAGTTGACAAAAACCTCATGGAAAATTCAGGGAAATTTCGAATTTTTAGTAAAATGCAGGGAAATCAGGGAAATTTGCGTCAAACAGGGGCCGACTAATTTAGCAAGATGTTCGTGAACATACCCTTCATAGGATTAACATTACACTATACTTTGGAGGCTCGTAACTCTGGTTCTACTAGAGATACGGGGATGTCGTTTGAGTATGTTATAGTCCAATTTGTCCCCCATCCAACAATACTAAGAACTTAGGGCTACGACAAACAGGGGCCGAGTAATTAAGCAAAACGTAACCAAACAACCACCCTCCATAGGAGTAGCGTTACACTAAACTTTGGAGGCTCGTAACTCTGCAAAATTCAGGGAAGTATGTGAGGAAAAACCTGGAAATCTCACTGAAATTTGTATGAACCCTGTAGACTGATAGACTTATTGCAGCACACGGACCACAAACATGACTACTCCATCTCTATTCTTTCCTCCAGGGTTGGTATTAGGAGCGTGCCATCGGTCACGCAAGATCCGTTTAGGAGGTTTTTTTGGGGGAGGATGAAAAGATCATTTATATTTGTATTCTGGAAGCCGCGGAGCAGAGTAGGAGGGATTTACACTGATCCTAGGTCACCCAAACCCAAAAACCAAACCATACCATTGAGGCCTCGTCCATTTTGGGTAATTTCTCACCACCCCCTATAGGATCGAAAACGTATATTTTTAGGAAGTGACTTTATTTTTCGTGGTTCATTCAAATAGTTAAGTTCGGTTATACTGACTGTAGTCCGTACATTATATTTTTACCATTTTTGGGCTCAGTTGAATTCATGGTAAGTAATTTGAATAATTATACTTATGAAGAACGATTTCACTGGCAAAAGTTGATTACTTTGTGTTTCTTTCTTTTTGGATGTAGAAGGGCTGAGACTCTTTAGACGTTAATTATTCGTATTATATTTACATCTTAACTTAGCTTATAATTTTGGTATTAAATTTGTTAAGGAAATTAGATATCTCCCGCTAATTTCTAAGCGTAGGAATTTTTGAAGGACACCCAGGTCTTTTTCCCGGCTGCATTTTAATAGCGTATCATTTGGCGAGCGATGATTTTAGTTTGAAATCTAACGTGTCTAGAGATTCAGACTGGTTTTGTGGGCTTGCGTCTCGTGATTGTAGGCCTATAGATTGTTTGGTTTTATAATATTTCCTCTTTTACGCGACTTGTTTAAAGTTTTAAAGTTATATAACATCTAAACATTATTTTAGTCGGAAGTTTGTTGAATAAATTTTATCACATTCATTCAAAGCATTATTTGAATCGAACCCAAACCTAGAACCTGTACAATAGTTTAAATTAAAGGGGGTTTTATGGCGGTTCCCCAATGTTGCCAGGCGGTTGGTTAGTCAAGAGTTTGCAGAAAGAAAGGCTAGCAGTTCAGTTTGACTCTGTTCTTGACTCACTTAGTGGGCCTGACAACACTGCGCTGAAGTTTAAGCCTAGAGAAGGGAGAGGAATTTTAGTTAAAGGCAGTCTGTTAATATTTTTGGCTCACAAGTTGCTCCTGAGCTGTTAAGTACAAAATGTCAACTTTCAGGGCAATGTTTACTTCTTATCAGGTGACTATATATCACGTGGAAGAAACAAAAACTTAACCTTGATTATCTAGTTCGAATTTTAAAGATCTCTTATCTCGTGTCTTGATGGGATTAATCGGATCCTTCTTTGTTTGATTATAACTTAAACCAACATTGACACTAAACTCATCTTTAATCTGCTTCAGACAACCTAGAGATAGCGGGGGTTCCTACCTTCAATTGCAGTGCAAACTAGATTGAACATACTTCCTTCCTTAGATGTTCTAACTGCAATATCCGGAATTATTTCTCTAGTATACATTTGTATTAGCTGTTTCTGACGGGGCCAAATTTGATAAGGAGTATTACATTCGATACGGGGTATTTTTACATAATCAATGATTAATTTTAAAAAAACAACGAAAACGTATCACCTCTTTATCCCCTATTGTGGAGGAATATTACAACATAATTCCGACAAACCGGGTTTCCTTTTGATATTAACTGTTGTAACGTAATCTTAGCCCCTTTTTTGGTTAAATCTACGATTAAATCAGATTCGTATAGACGGTTTAGAGTATAACCAGGTCGCGAAAATGTTTCTAAAAGATATAAAAGTTTAATTTACTGTACATTAGATTGAAGCGAGATTTGAGATTAGTAGTAAGTGTTTTCTTATAATATAAAAATTTTGGTGTTTTTATTATCTGGACGAGTGGGATTTTTCTGGAACTAAAAATAAGAGTGATAGTGGGTGAATGTGGAACGAATTTATTTAATTTTAATTTAAATTAGTATATTTTTGTTATTTTCGGATGTTTTTTTTAGTATTTTTAGTTTATTTTATTATTATTAAGTGCTCGGTTTTAATTTTTAATTTTGTTATTTAGTAAAACCAAGAAGCGATATCTAGTTTATTAGGGAGAAGGTATAAGATGTCCAAGTAATCGCGCGCCATAGTCCCAGTCCCCCTTTCAAATAAAAGGAGGCCGGGCTATTTCGCCTCTCCTCAGTCGGAAAATACGTAATTTTCGTCGCGCTGACGTGAGTTTTCAAGAACAAATGAGATGCTGGTTGTAATTTAGAGGCGGGGATTAACTCCGGACCTACGTTTGGACGGTTTATACCTTCTCCCTAGTAAACTATAGATATCGCTTCTAGGTAACACTATACAAATACTATAAACCATATAAACCTGTATATATTAGTAGACTTAACTCTTAATTGAGCTGCGTAGAAAAACAAACAATTAAATTCTATGTCCTAATTGGAGGTTGATGTTTTATAAGGAACATAGTTTCCGCCTCATTTATAGCAACCCCTTCCAGTTAATAGTCAGCGTATAATCTAAAATCTTGAGCGTAAATTGATATTTAATGTCAAAAGAAATGATAAATTAGTTGATTAGAAAAATTTTCCTCATCCAGCTGTCTTTTAGATTTAGTATACGTGTTCATACGCTCTCCTTTATGGAATAACATACTCAATAACTATTGTTTCGTGAAGTACGTGCGGTAATATAGACCCCATAACTTCGGTACGGTTGTCATAAGTTCATAAGATATATTCCTACCATAAGTTTGTCACTGGTTACAAACTGGAGCTTGTTAATTAATTTATGAAGTGAGGGAGGTAGTCAAGGTCATAGATTTTAGGTAAAACGAATACGCCTGGTGAGGCGCTGTCAAATTAAGGCTTAGTAAGTTCAGACTAAATAGGACCTAGATCGAAGTCCTGCATGCAAAATTAACCATGCACCGAGTGTAGTACTTCAATTCTCGCTTGTCGTTTAGCTATAACTAGCTCGAGCTGTAAGTCTCTCAGTAGCATTACGAAGTATAGGACGTGTCATACTTATGGAATATATCTTATAAACTTATGCTGTACGGTTAATTATGTCAATTTGAAATCAACCATGCGTCCAGTGAGGAACATTATGGCCAGATCGTTTTAAGTTTGAAATTTTTGGTGTTATGCTTTTGGAAATCAACCTTTATAGGAAAACTTTTTGGGGGAGGTAATGGTGGTTGTATACCATAGATTGTGGTATCAGGTATCATCAGGTTTTTCGTCAAAAAACTTTGAAACGTTGGGTCGAGTGTTGTGTGCT
Organism: Phalangium opilio; assembly: GCF_054372755.1. Taxonomy (NCBI): domain Eukaryota; kingdom Metazoa; phylum Arthropoda; class Arachnida; order Opiliones; family Phalangiidae; genus Phalangium; species Phalangium opilio. The sequence goes on from NW_028324189.1 coordinate 2,925,468, forward strand.
CAAATGGATAAAAAAGTTTTGACATGGTACTGTATCTTTCATTTTTTTGTTGTTTCGAGATTTAAAAATCCGGCCATAAGATTATTAGGACTCGTTAGATTATGCTTGTTTGGCCCTGAAGCGGTGTTAGACATTTTATAATAGAGTTAAATTTGATCATGAATATTGAAGGTTATTCGTGTTTCAGAGAAAACATGAAAATGTTAGGTAATTGCGTAAACTCATAAGATATGTTTCATAAGTTTGTCGCTGGTTACAAACTGGAGCTTGTTAATTTATGAAGTGATAACGTAGGTACGTCATAGAGTCGAGGTAAAGCGAATACGCCTGATGAGGCGCTGTCAAATTAAGGCTTAGTACAGAAGCCCTGCATGCAAAATTAACCACCGAGTGTAGGACTTCAATTCTCGCTTATGTCGTTCCTGCAGTGAACTAGTTATCTCGAGATGTAAGTCTCTCAGTAGCACTACGAAGTATATTAAGTGTCATACTTATCATGTAGATATCTTGTAAACTTATGGTAATTTTAAATTGAAACAAAATCTGTTGTGGTTGGTTAGTGGCCCTTACAATATTCTTGGATGAATTGAATAAATTCGGGTGACGCCATGTTCCTTTTATATAAAATTTATAGCAGGTTTTATATTCAAGAAAAAAAATCTTAAACCCAAAAACCAAGATTCCGGTAGCCTATAGAATGATCCTATCTAACTCGTCTCGATTTCTCGATCGAGTCACGAGTGTAGTGGATGTATTTTTCATCATCCGAACTTTTACATGGGACCCTTAAGAAGTTTAAAACTGTTTTTACGTAATAGAAGGTTGTCAGTATATTCTAGAATCGTCGTACGGTTTTCTTATGAAATACTATGATTGCAAAATGATCAATCAGTCTTGTTGGACTTTTTCTGTGAGTGATGTTTTCTCGATCTAGGGGCCTAGTTTTCCCCGATATTGTATTTATTTATTTTTCATTTTTATTATATTTTTTTGGGGGGTAACGATTTATTACAGATTTAGACACTATGTATCGTATTTTTTAGCTGTGTTTGTTACGGTTAAAGATTTCGATATACTTTGTACAAATGTGTTTTTAAAAGCTGTTAAGTTTAAGTTACGACTTAGTAGTGAGTGGCACATGGTTTTAATGATATAGCTTTGAGTTGGAATTTTTTTTGTTATTGTAAGATTTGGTTGATTAATTTGCATTGGGAATAATATCTTAATATTATAGTATATGCATATATTATTTGCATATAGTGTAAAATTTGCATTAATTTAAGGAGTATGTAAAGATTTGGTCCCTGCAAATATAAACGTTTGTATAGATATCATGAGTTTATAAGATATGTTCCTTCCATAAGTTTGTCACTGGTAACTTAGAAACTGGAGCTTCTCATGAAGTGAATGAGGTAGGTCATAGATTCGAGGTAAAGCGAATACGCCTGGTGAGGCGCTGTCAAATTAAGGCTTAGTACAGACTAAATAGTACCTAGATGGAAGTCCTGCATGCAAAATTAACCACCGAGTGTAGGAGTTCAATTCTCGCTTGTCGTTCCTGAACTAGTTATCTCGAGCTGTAAGCCTCTAGTATTACGAAGTATATAGGTAGTGTCAAACTTATGGATTATATCTTATAAACTTATGATAATATACTACAGTTAATTTCACAAGTCAAGTAGTCTATTTCCCTTCCCATTGGAGTTTGTATCGGCCTAATTTTCCCATAATGCAAACGGTTCCAAATCTCTCTCAGAGAAGATCGTATCAACAATAACTTCACCTTTGAACTTAAACATTGAAAGTATAAATTTTTCCTTTCCCAATTTACAATAAATAACTTTTATAAGTTTCTGGATGTAGACACGGTTTTTTAAAGCTCCAATCGAACTATCGAAGTAGTTATAAACTTTAACTTTAAAATAAAACTTGTATCGCTTGAGGCCAAGGAAATTTAAAAAAAAAAAAAAAAGAAATTTTTTTATTATAAAATTCTTCTTTTTACCCGTACGTGTATCTTTTGTATTTTACAGAACCAGTAAACTTTACAAAGGTTCTTTAAAAAATTACAAGTAAAACAACTTAGAACTAGAAGTACTTGTAAAACCCCCATAAAAATGAATGAGAACTCCAGGGGAGCCGTGCCACCGGCTCAAAGTCAAGCGAGTTCAGAATCAGAGGAGAATACCAAGTCCAAAAGTACCAATACGGTGATGGTCACTGAAAAAGATGATTCCTCAACATCCGTTAGTTCATCCGTTTCCGCCGTGGGTTATGACGACTATTCCTCCGAAGCGGAGTTATCAGTGTTGAGTATTCCCGCGCAGGTGTCTTCTTCACCTGATTCATTGGCTTCGACTCCGTCACCCCCGCCAAGACAAAAGCACCAACGGGACCAACACCAACACCATCCCGCGAACGCCAACGCGTCCTTCGACGAAATTAAAACTGAAACCGCGGAGTCAGCCGACGAAGTCTCTTCGTCCTTATCCGAGCGCGAGCAAGAAGCAGAACGAGGCAGCTTGTCGCAACCAGAGATGGGACAACTATTCAGTCGTGCCGGACGAGCTCGCGTTCGCTCGTCTCAATCGAGTAACGTTATCTATGGTGTGTCATCCAGTGCTAGCGTGGACAGTGTCGGTATTGATGGACTGGTCTTGTCCTGCTTCGACCCCGATGGTGGTGGTGGTGGTGGGGGCGGCGCGTCATCTGACCCGGAACCAAATGGACCGGAATACAGGGTACCAATTGTTGGATACGAAATTAACGAGGAACGTGCTAGGTTCACGGTGAGTTTAAACCAATCAACTCTTCTCCTTCTTACTTTAAATTCGATTACTGCATGTTTACTTGATTTGATTCTAACATACATGACCTTTTGGGTTATCGCTTGAAACCTTGCGTAATTATGGTAATTTTGACGGCATAAACGTCTGAAATCTAATAACAGATAATTGTTTTACGCTGTTAATAAGTTAATTTAACTTCTATGAAGAGATTCTATTAATCTAATAGGTCCTACAGCAGTTAAAATGTAGTGTTTAGCCACCAGACAAAAAGTGTTCATGTCAACTGTCAAATTTTATTTATTTAACTTCACCTTTAAGCGAGTTAAATCGAATTAAGTCATAAAACTGGATTATTTAATCAAGGAATTAAATCTATAATCTATCCCCCACCGACCTTTTAATCTACTTCAACGTTTAAAATATTAACAAATAGGTTATCGTAAGTTTTAATGACGTAGTGGTTTTTTAAAAAAAAATATTATGTTATGTTTTATTATCTCAACTTGGCAATAATAGTAATTCGAGATTGCTGCTGCGTGTTTTGAGATAAGTCGCGGAAGTTAGTGTGAAATATTCAATTATAGAGATGCAACTGTACTGTTTACTTCTACAGCAGGATCCGTGTAAGTTGTCGTATTTATGCTATATGGTTAATTATCGTTTTGAATGAGAATTTTCGCGCGGTTTTTCATTTGTAGGTCACGTTACGTATATAGGTGCGATTATTTAATTTTATTTTATGAAATCTCTGGGAAATATTTTAAAATTTGAGGTTAAAGGGCAGGTGTGACGTAAAACAGCTTTTTTATATATGTATAGGCAATTTGAAGGTTCAAAATGACACCGTTATGCGAAATTTGACCGTAAAGTTTTTAGGCCTAATTAAAAATATAAATATTTCTAAATTTCTTCGTAAATTTTCTGGTTTTGGACAATTAATTTGAGTTTACTGGTGTTATTACGAAGGCGTTTTTAAGGTCTAGAGCTAGTCTTAAGTAATCGGTCGTTAATCAAATCATAAATTAGTTAATTTTTTTAAAAAAAAATATTTTAGTGAAGATTGGAATTTGTTTTTGTACAATATTTCAAAGTTACGATGCCTTCCTTCTTTAAAACCTGTTATGTATATAAATTTTGATTAATTATACATGTGTTTTAAGCAAGGTGCTGCTTTTAACAAGTTTTAGATTGAATTGCGGATTTGGTTTTGGTTTAGCTTCAAAGGGAAACTAACCCGTCGGTGTCATGTAGTCTAGCATATATATTTATAATACGGAAAGATTCAACTAAGAAGTGATATCTAGTTTATTAGGGAGAAGGTATAAATTCGCCACAATTATACCAGCTTTATCTCCAGTCCAAACGTATAGTAGGTCCGGAGTTAATCCCCGCCTCTAAATTACAATCAGCATCTCATTGGTTCTTGAAAACTCACGTCAGCGCGGCGACGCGAATGACGAAAATTACTTTGTATTTTTCGACTGAGGAGAGGCGAAATAGCCCGGCCTCCTTTTACGTCCCCCCCTTGTATTTTGAAAGGGGGACTGGGACTATGGTGCGCGAATACTTAGGCATCTTATACCTTCTCCCTAGTAAACTAGATATCGCTTCTTGGTGTAGAAAGATTTAACTGAACATAAGTAGTTGAACTTCCCTTTAAGTTGGTATTAATATTTATGGATGTCATACGGAGATGTGACTCAAATTATTGCGTTGTCGGATATGTCTATACATGCATGCATACAGGGTCAATAATATCTGTCGCTACAATAAAAGGTGATTGGCCCGCTATATTATTTCTAAATAGATAGCTTCCTGTTGTCGCTAAATTTGTTTAACATATAGATGAGCTAACCTATCCTATCACATCGCGTTATGTTATTTTTTTAAACCCTTAAATCCATGATGTCATATTTTAAAATACGAAAAAGGTTACATCCAATCAAAAAAACCATCCTTACACATTAAATCCGTCATCAGGCATTATCTAGGGAGCGTTTTTAAATTAGATTAAATTATTAACTTAAATTCAATTAAATTTATATATATTTATGCATTATTACGAGGACCTAGATTGAAAAACTAAATTTAAAATTAAATATGATAGTTTAAGTTCCGTGCTATTTCTGTGGTAATTTAGTTTAAAAAAAAAGTTAGTTTTTTTTTAAAACAACAGATCGCATATTTTTTTTTTTTTGGTAGAGAAATATTATAAAATATATGTATTTTTTATATTACAGTTATTTATATGTATAAATATAGAAACTTGACCATTTTTTTTGTTGTTTTAGATTGGCAGTTGTTTTTATTATCCTTGTATTGAAAGTAACAGAGAGTATAACCCCCTCATTTTCGTTCCGATTCGTGTAATGTGGGTCAAGAAATAAGTGTTAAAGAAAACCTTGTTCGAATGAATTCTTTATTGTAGGAAGGAGATTGAAAGAAACCGCTTTTTATTAATATACTTCCCTATTAATTAAAAACAATTTAACGCTATGCTAGATTAGATTCGCGAAAGTGTTTTATTTCGATTTCACACCAGCTTTTTGTTTTTATTAGAGGGAGGGACTCGGGGAGAATGACGCGGTCGGTTGTTGTACAGTCCTACGTTCAAGGATATTTTAGGTTTACCATTTTTTTACCTTGGTTTTTTGGATTTTTTAAGTTGAAATATTTGGTTAAATATGCTATTAGTGATGCCCTAAACGATGGTCCGGAAATTTTATCTTTCAGATATAATGTGTTTAGTAGGAATTAAATTATTTTGGTTTGTTGTACGCTAATGTTATTTCTATGGGCGTACATAAAATTCAGAAAGTCATTTTTTCTCGAAAATGGCTCGGTTTATTTGAATCAAAATTTGTTGAAATATGCTCTGACTCAAATCTCCGGTTGTAAATAAGATGGTTCCTTGCAACACGCTTCATTTAATAGACCAAAATGTCCTCTTTAAACTAGTGTTCTCGAATTTTCCCTAATCGCAAAGCATTCTCCCCAAAAGCTGTCCCAAATAAATCGATAAAGCAATCAGAAAACCGAATATTTCCATAATTTTCAAATTCATTTTGTCAAATCTCCGGTTGTAAATAAGATGGTTTCTTGCAACAGGCTTCATTTAATAGACCAAAATGTCCTCTTTAAACTAGTGTTCTCGAATTTTCCCTAATCGCAAAGCATTCTCCCCAAAAGCTGTAACAAATAAATCAATAAAGCAATCAGAAAAACGAATATTTCCATAATTTTCAAATTCCTTTTGTCAAATCTCCGGTTGTAAATAAGATGGCTCCTTGCAACACGCTTCATTTAATAGACCAAAATGTCCTCTTTAAACTAGTGTTCTCGAATTTTCCCTAATTGCAAAGCATTCTCCCCAAAAGCTGTCCCAAATAAGTCAATAAAGCAATCAGAAAACCGAATATTTCCATAATTTTCAAATTCCTTTTGTCAAATCTCCGGTTGTAAATAAGATGGTTTCTTGCAACAGGCTTCATTTAATAGACCAAAATGTCCTCTTTAAACTAGTGTTCTCGAATTTTCCCTAATCGCAAAGCATTCTCCCCAAAAGCTGTAACAAATAAATCAATAAAGCAATCAGAAAAACGAATATTTCCATAATTTTCAAATTCCTTTTGTCAAATCTCCGGTTGTAAATAAGATGGCTCCTTGCAACACGCTTCATTTAATAGACCAAAATGTCCTCTTTAAACTAGTGTTCTCGAATTTTCCCTAATTGCAAAGCATTCTCCCCAAAAGCTGTCCCAAATAAGTCAATAAAGCAATCAGAAAACCGAATATTTCCATAATTTTCAAATTCCTTTTGTCAAATCTCCGGTTGTAAATAAGATGGTTTCTTGCAACAGGCTTCATTTAATAGACCAAAATGTCCTCTTTAAACTAGTGTTCTCGAATTTTCCCTAATCGCAAAGCATTCTCCCCAAAAGCTGTAACAAATAAATCAATAAAGCAATCAGAGAAACGAATATTTCCATAATTTTCAAATTCCTTTTGTCAAATCTCCGGTTGTAAATAAGATGGCTCCTTGCAACACGCTTCATTTAATAGACCAAAATGTCCTCTTTAAACTAGTGTTCTCGGATTTTCCCTAATCGCAAAGCATTCTCCCTAAAAGCTGTAACAAATAAATCAATAAAGCAATCAGAGAAACGAATATTTCCATAATTTTCAAATTCCTTTTGTCAAATCTCCGGTTGTAAATAAGATGGCTCCTTGCAACACGCTTCATTTAATAGACCAAAATGTCCTCTTTAAACTAGTGTTCTCGAATTTTCCCTAATCGCAAAGCATTCTCCCTAAAAGCTGTAACAAATAAATCAATAAAGCAATCAGAGAAACGAATATTTCCATAATTTTCAAATTCCTTTTGTCAAATCTCCGGTTGTAAATAAGATGGTTCCTTGCAACATGCTTCATTTAATAGACCAAAATGTCCTCTTTAAACTAGTGTTCTCGAATTTTCCCTAATCGCAAAGCATTCTCCCTAAAAGCTGTAACAAATAAATCGATAAAGCAATCAGAAAACCGAATATTTCCATAATTTTCAAATTCCTTTTGTCAAATCTCCGGTTGTAAATAAGATGGCTCCTTGCAACACGCTTCATTTAATAGACCAAAATGTCCTCTTTAAACTAGTGTTCTCGAATTTTCCCTAATCGCAAAGCATTCTCCCTAAAAGCTGTCCCAAATAAATCGATAAAGCAATCAGAAAACCGAATATTTCCATAATTTTCAAATTCCTTTTGTCAAATCTCCGGTTGTAAATAAGATGGCTCCTTGCAACACGCTTCATTTAATAGACCAAAATGTCCTCTTTAAACTAGTGTTCTCGAATTTTCCCTAATCGCAAAGCATTCTCCCCAAAAGCTGTCCCAAATAAGTCAATAAAGCAATCAGAAAACCGAATATTTCCATAATTTTCAAATTCCTTTTGTCAAATCTCCGGTTGTAAATAAGATGGTTCCTTGCAACATGCTTCATTTAATAGACCAAAATGTCCTCTTTAAACTAGTGTTCTCGAATTTTCCCTAATCGCAAAGCATTCTCCCTAAAAGCTGTAACAAATAAATCGATAAAGCAATCAGAAAACCGAATATTTCCATAATTTTCAAATTCCTTTTGTCAAATCTCCGGTTGTAAATAAGATGGCTCCTTGCAACACGCTTCATTTAATAGACCAAAATGTCCTCTTTAAACTAGTGTTCTCGAATTTTCCCTAATCGCAAAGCATTCTCCCTAAAAGCTGTCCCAAATAAATCGATAAAGCAATCAGAAAACCGAATATTTCCATAATTTTCAAATTCCTTTTGTCAAATCTCCGGTTGTAAATAAGATGGCTCCTTGCAACACGCTTCATTTAATAGACCAAAATGTCCTCTTTAAACTAGTGTTCTCGAATTTTCCCTAATCGCAAAGCATTCTCCCCAAAAGCTGTCCCAAATAAGTCAATAAAGCAATCAGAAAACCGAATATTTCCATAATTTTCAAATTCCTTTTGTCAAATCTCCGGTTGTAAATAAGATGGCTCCTTGCAACCCGCTTCATTTAATAGACCAAAATGTCCTCTTTAAACTAGTGTTCTCGAATTTTCCCTAATCGCAAAGCATTCTCCCTAAAAGCTGTAACAAATAAATCAATAAAGCAATCAGAGAAACGAATATTTCCATAATTTTCAAATTCCTTTTGTCAAATCTCCGGTTGTAAATAAGATGGTTCCTTGCAACACGCTTCATTTAATAGACCAAAATGTCCTCTTTAAACTAGTGTTCTCGAATTTTCCCTAATCGCAAAGCATTCTCCCTAAAAGCTGTAACAAATAAATCGATAAAGCAATCAGAAAACCGAATATTTCCATAATTTTCAAATTCCTTTTGTCAAATCTCCGGTTGTAAATAAGATGGTTCCTTGCAACATGCTTCATTAAATAGACCAAAATGTCCTCTTTAAACTAGTGTTCTCGATTTTTCCCTAATCGCAAAGCATTCTCCCTAAAAGCTGTCCCAAATAAATCGATAAAGCAATCAGAAAACCGAATATTTCCATAATTTTCAAATTCCTTTTGTCAAATCTCCGGTTGTAAATAAGATGGTTCCTTGCAACATGCTTCATTAAATAGACCAAAATGTCCTCTTTAAACTAGTGTTCTCGATTTTTCCCTAATCGCAAAGCATTCTCCCTAAAAGCTGTCCCAAATAAATCGATAAAGCAATCAGAAAACCGAATATTTCCATAATTTTCAAATTCCTTTTGTCAAATCTCCGGTTGTAAATAAGATGGTTCCTTGCAACATGCTTCATTAAATAGACCAAAATGTCCTCTTTAAACTAGTGTTCTCGATTTTTCCCTAATCGCAAAGCATTCTCCCTAAAAGCTGTCCCAAATAAATCGATAAAGCAATCAGAAAACCGAATATTTCCATAATTTTCAAATTCCTTTTGTCAAATCTCCGGTTGTAAATAAGATGGTTCCTTGCAACATGCTTCATTAAATAGACCAAAATGTCCTCTTTAAACTAGTGTTCTCGATTTTTCCCTAATCGCAAAGCATTCTCCCTAAAAGCTGTCCCAAATAAATCGATAAAGCAATCAGAAAACCGAATATTTCCATAATTTTCAAATTCCTTTTGTCAAATCTCCGGTTGTAAATAAGATGGTTCCTTGCAACATGCTTCATTAAATAGACCAAAATGTCCTCTTTAAACTAGTGTTCTCGATTTTTCCCTAATCGCAAAGCATTCTCCCTAAAAGCTGTCCCAAATAAATCGATAAAGCAATCAGAAAACCGAATATTTCCATAATTTTCAAATTCCTTTTGTCAAATCTCCGGTTGTAAATAAGATGGTTCCTTGCAACATGCTTCATTAAATAGACCAAAATGTCCTCTTTAAACTAGTGTTCTCGATTTTTCCCTAATCGCAAAGCATTCTCCCTAAAAGCTGTCCCAAATAAATCGATAAAGCAATCAGAAAACCGAATATTTCCATAATTTTCAAATTCCTTTTGTCAAATCTCCGGTTGTAAATAAGATGGTTCCTTGCAACATGCTTCATTAAATAGACCAAAATGTCCTCTTTAAACTAGTGTTCTCGATTTTTCCCTAATCGCAAAGCATTCTCCCTAAAAGCTGTCCCAAATAAATCGATAAAGCAATCAGAAAACCGAATATTTCCATAATTTTCAAATTCCTTTTGTCAAATCTCCGGTTGTAAATAAGATGGTTCCTTGCAACATGCTTCATTAAATAGACCAAAATGTCCTCTTTAAACTAGTGTTCTCGAATTTTCCCTAATCGCAAAGCATTCTCCCCAAAAGCTGTCCCAAATAAATCAATAAAGCAATCAGAAAACCGAATATTTCCATAATTTTCAAATTCCTTTTGTCAAATCTCCGGTTGTAAATAAGATGGCTCCTTGCAACACGCTTCATTTAATAGACCAAAATGTCCTCTTTAAACTAGTGTTCTCGAATTTTCCCTAATCGCAAAGCATTCTCCCCAAAAGCTGTCCCAAATAAATCAATAAAGCAATCAGAAAACCGAATATTTCCATAATTTTCAAATTCCTTTAGTCAAATCTCCGGTTGTAAATAAGATGGTTCCTTGCAACACGCTTCATTTAATAGACCAAAATGTCCTCTTTAAACTAGTGTTCTCGAATTTTCCCTAATCGCAAAGCATTCTCCCCAAAAGCTGTCCCAGATAAATCAATAAAGCAATCAGAAAACCGAATATTTCCATAATTTTCAAATTCCTTTTGTCAAATCTCCGGTTGTAAATAAGATGGCTCCTTGCAACACGCTTCATTTAATAGACCAAAATGTCCTCTTTAAACTAGTGTTCTCGAATTTTCCCTAATTGCAAAGCATTCTCCCGAAAACTGTCCCAAATAAATCAATAAAGCAAAATTTTCATAAATTTGATGCTAAACTATACGAAAACTTCGACTAAGTCAAAAATATAGGATATTATAGGACCTTTCATGAAATTATAGGATAATATAGGACTGGTTCAAAAATATATGAATTATAGGACAGTTGGGCTCCCTGTCTGAATCATGTCCTAAACGGTGGTGTAAATGACGTATCTATCAGAAATTTAGTTTGTGAGAAATCAATTATTTTAGGTTTGTTGTACGCCAATGTTATTTCTATGGGCGTACATAAAAGTCAAAAAGTCACTTTTCTCGAAAATGGCTCGGTTTATAGGTATGAAAATTGGATGAAATATGCTCCTAATCATGCCCTAAACGGTGGTATAAATGATGTATCAATTAGATATTTAATTCTTGAGAAATTAATTAATTTAGATTTGATTTGTTATACGCCAATGTTATTTCAATCGGTGGAAAAAGAAATAATTTAAGTATTTCGTATCTTCATTCTCCCTTTAATTTAATTAAATTTGTCACTTTCCCTTAAAGGCATTAGGCGTATTTCCCTTTTGTTTTCAAGTGTGGGGTACCTTGAAGGTGTTTTTCACTTAATTTCAACGTGTGCTTTGGCATATGCCATAAAGACTCAAAAGAACATCCCTGGCGTGGTGAAAAATGTTTAGCATCCTACAGAAGTTTTTGCGTGGTTATTTACTTTCTAATAACGTTTTGTCCCCAATCCCCATTTTTCACTTAAATTGTGTGGAATCCCACGATATTTTTAGTCATCCTGCTTAACTTTGGAACTCCCTTTTGGGTTAATCATTTATTGTATGTAACTCCCTTCTTCCAAACAATTTCTTTTAGGCAATAAAATTGTCCCTGATATTGTCGTCATGCTTGAGAAAAATTGAATAGGATTTAAACAAAATCAAGAGAATTACTATGAATAAATATAATTATGTTATTTATTCTTCTTAGAATGTCTTAAGACTCTAGGCCTACCTTGAAACTTTTCGCTCCCTCAATTTTAATCTGAAACACCCGTAAAAAGTACGTGTATCGAAATGAAAAATCATTTCTGACTTTGAGCTGTTTTACAAGCTAATTAGGGGAACTTGGTGTTAGAATTTTCAAGGACATCTTTAACTCTATCTGATTTTCAATTAAACTGAAATAATTGATTGATTATGGCAGATAATTTAATTTCATTGCAATATTGCGGTTATTAATACCCTTATTTTAAACCGAGACAGAAAATTTAACAGACCAAGATAATAAATCATTAAATAATATTTCAAATAATCTTAAAATTGATAATTATTGTTTTATTTATTATTTCTTTGAAAGATATACAAAGTTCAAGTGGAACATTCCACCACATGTAGACGTTGGTTTGTTTTCAGACGTTACACTGATTTTGCAAGACTTAATAAAAAAGTACTTGGGCTTCATTAACTATCTATAAATATTTAAATTTCTTTCTAAGTTATAAATAATTAAAATATTTGCTTTATTTTTGAAACGTAGCTCAAAACTTTATTCCCCAATTTAAAATTCACAATACCACCTAAAAGGTGGTTTGGTGATAATTTTGACACAGCATTTCTTGAAGATCGTGTAAACGGACTTCAATCTTTTGTAAATAGTCTAATGATGAATGAAGAAGTAATGAAAAGGTATTGCATATTAAGAACAAGAAGCGATATCTAGTTTATTAGGGAGAAGGTGTAAGATGCCTAAGTATTCGCGCGCCATAGTCCCAGTCCCCCTTTCAAAATATAAGGGGGGGACGTAAAAGGAGGAGACCGGACTATTTCGCTACACTTTCCTCAGTCGGAAAATGACTGTAATTTTCGTCATTCTCGTCGCGCTGACGTGAGTTTTCAAGAACCAATGAGATGCTGGTTGTAATTTAGAGGCGGCGGGGATTAACTCCGGACAGGCTATACGTTTGGACTGGAGATAAAGCTAGAAATTTGGCGAATTTATACCTTCTCCCTAGTAAACTAGATATCCCTTCTTGTTAAGAATTAAAAAAATGTACTCTGCCATTTTAATTATGAGCTATTAGAATGTAGTTATTAATTTTATTTTAAATTTGTTTCGTATAGTCATCCTGTAAAGGAATTTTTTTGTATGGATGACCCACCTGGTCCTGATGATGGTTTTGAAGAAAGCAGGGTAATTAACCCTTATTTCTAATTATTTTTACACCAATTATATTTAATTAAACAATTAAAACTGTCTGTTATGTTAATAGGCATTATGCGAAAGTTTAGAAGAAACCATTATTGAAATGCAGCGTATACGCAGGGAAAAAGATAAAGAGGTGGAACTTCTTAAAGGAGAAGTTTCCATGCTCAAAACTCAAATGAAAATGCTTGTGAAATCACTTAGGTAACGTATGTTCAATGTTCAGTTTTTGACTTGGGAAATATTTATAATTCTTTTTTTTTCTTCCGATGTTATAGAATGGAGTGTACAATTACGTCATCCGTTTTGAGTCGACTTCAGAAAGCTCAAGATATAAGCGCCTCTAGAGAAAGTATTTGCAGCTCCGAAGCTTCAGGGTGTAAATATTCCAGTCTTCATAATATCATTCGTGATCACTCATTCAACGTTACCTTTGTAGATATGTAAGATTATTTTATATTAATTAATTTTAATTAAGATCACGGTTATAGTTAAAGAATTTTATTTTATTATTATGTCTATGTAGTATGGAAAAATCATTAGGAACCCTAGGTCTATCGAACTCTGCTAGCAGTTTGGGGTCAATTATTGAAAGGTAAAAATATTTTAAATTTATTGTTATTAGAGGTGCGTGAGTCCTAATTTTTAGGTTACGATCAGTCCAAGTGCGAGTAGTGAAAAACTGGACTCGCCTAGTCTAATTTCTCAGTATTCGCGAGCAAATTTCTAGAAAAACAGGTTTTGATTCGCCAGTACTCGGAGTTGGACTCGCCGGCGATTCGTGAGTACTCGGACTCGGACTCGCCGGCGATTCGCGAGTACTCGGAGTCGGACTCGCCGGCGATTCACGAGTACTCGGACTCGGACTCGGACTCGCCGGCGATTCAAGAGGACTCGGACTCGCCGGCGATTCGCCAGGACTCTGACTCGGACTCGCCGGCGATTCGCCAGGACTCTGACTCGGACTCGCCGGCGATTCGCCAGGACTCGGACTCGGACTCGCCGGCGATTCGCCAGGACTCGGACTCGCCGGCGATTCGCGAGTACTCGGACTCGGACTCGCCGGCGATTCGCGAGTACTCGGACTCGAACAGGCCGGCGATTCGCCAGTACTCGGACTCGCCGGCGATTCGCCAGGACTCTGACTCGGACTCGCCGGCGATTCGCCAGGACTCGGACTCGGACTCGGACTCGCCGGCGATTCGCCAGGACTCTGACTCGGACTCGCCGGCGATTCGCCAGGACTCTGACTCGGACTCGCCGGCGATTCGCCAGGACTCGGACTCGGACTCGCCGGCGATTCGCCAGGACTCGGACTCGCCGGCGATTCGCGAGTACTCGGACTCGGACTCGGACTCGCCGGCGATTCAAGAGGACTCGGACTCGCCGGCGATTCGCCAGGACTCTGACTCGGACTCGCCGGCGATTCGCCAGGACTCGGACTCGGACTCGCCGGCGATTCGCCAGGACTCTGACTCGGACTCGCCGGCGATTCGCCAGGACTCGGACTCGCCGGCGATTCGCCAGGACTCGGACTCGCCGGCGATTCGCGAGTACTCGGACTCGGACTCGCCGGCGATTCGCGAGTACTCGGACTCGAACAGGCCGGCGATTCGCCAGTACTCGGACTCGAACAGGCCGGCGATTCGCCAGTACTCGGACTCGAACAGGCCGGCGATTCGCCAGTACTCGGACTCGAACAGGCCGGCGATTCACGAGTACTCGGACTCGGACTCGGACTCGCCGGCGATTCAAGAGGACTCGGACTCGCCGGCGATTCGCCAGGACTCTGACTCGGACTCGCCGGCGATTCGCCAGGACTCGGACTCGGACTCGCCGGCGATTCGCCAGGACTCTGACTCGGACTCGCCGGCGATTCGCCAGGACTCGGACTCGCCGGCGATTCGCCAGGACTCGGACTCGCCGGCGATTCGCGAGTACTCGGACTCGGACTCGCCGGCGATTCGCGAGTACTCGGACTCGAACAGGCCGGCGATTCGCCAGTACTCGGACTCGAACAGGCCGGCGATTCGCCAGTACTCGGACTCGAACAGGCCGGCGATTCGCCAGTACTCGGACTCGAACAGGCCGGCGATTCGCCAGTACTCGGACTCGAACAGGCCGGCGATTCGCCAGTACTCGGACTCGAACAGGCCGGCGATTCGCCAGTACTCGGACTCGAACAGGCCGGCGATTCGCCAGTACTCGGACTCGAACAGGCCGGCGATTCGCCAGTACTCGGACTCGAACAGGCCGGCGATTCGCCAGTACTCGGACTCGAACAGGCCGGCGATTCGCCAGTACTCGGACTCGAACAGGCCGGCGATTCGCCAGTACTCGGACTCGGACAGGGCGGCGATTATTATCGCGGATTTAATAAATCTCCATAAAATATTATAGTTGCAACGCGACTGAGGGGATTGTTGATGCCTCAAATAGCGCCACTCAGGAGGAATCTACCTCATTACCTGGCGCTGTTAAAATTCCAGTTACCGTCCACGCTACCATGGTGGAAAATATCTCTCGATCAACCGGTGATGGTAGCACGGGTTCGAGCGAGAGATTACCACCAGTTGGTGGTATAAACGAAACCGTGCCAATCGAAATGGCGCGATCAACTGAATCTAAAAACAATAACGATGACAATGTTACTGTACCTAAACTGAACAGTCCACCGTTGAAATCTCTAATTGAGGAAAATTGTCCGGTAAATAGTAGCACGCCTAAAAAATTCGTATCCGAGAACACGATGGTTCTTAACGGAGTTACTAATATCACCTTAGAGGCTTAAACTAAAATATAAATTAAATGAAATGTTAAAGGGAGGGTGAAGTAGAAAATCAATTGATTTTTTTATCGATTCTTCTACTAATTTTAAGACCAGTCTGCATAGTGAAACATTCAGGAAATACCAGCTTCGAATGATTTTAAAATTATTTCAAATTAGGTTCAGATTTTAAGGATAATTTTAAATAAGCCCCTCCGACCAATCACGTAACGCCCTGCCTTTTTGTTAACAAAATTCTCGTGGCACGCATGTTACGTGTTGAATGAAATTTATCACGAGATTTGATAAAATTAGGCGCGCGACGTGACAATCGTGGCGCGAGACATGGAGCATGCGTGCCACGAGAATTTTGTTAACAAAAAGGCAGGGCGTTACGCGATTGGTCGGAGGGGCTTATTTAAAATTATCCTTAAAATCTGAACCTAATTTGAAATAATTTTAAAATCATTCGGAGCTGGTATTTCCTGAATGTTTCACTATGCAGACTGGTCTTATAATTAGTAGAAGAATCGATAAAAAATCACTTGATTTTCTACTTCACCCTCCCTTTAATTATATTTATTATAGATGGCTAGCTGTGCCTTATGAGAAATTCAGGTCATCTTCATGAGCATTTGTTTGTTTGTTTAAGTGTTTAATTGTTACGTTAAACTCGTGTTTTAATAAAAAAAAAATAATAATTAGCTTATCAATTCTTAGGTTAATTGTAAATAACTTTATTATTATTATAAATCTCAGAGCTTTTGCGTGCGGAGTAAAAGGAACTCTTGTCATTCTTTTGCAGTGAGAATTCTCAGTTGTTTAAGATAATTTCAACTTGTTTAAATAAAATTGCTTAGATATTAATTAATTGATAGATTTATTTATTTATTTATTGTTAATTGGGAATGAAGTCTGAAGTCCCTAGCTGTTGTCTACTCGGAATAAATTCTTTATTATTCAAAATAGAGTAGAGCCATTTCAGAGAAGCTGTAGTGTGAATGACGTCATCCATGCTATTTGCCTTGCCCAAGGTATCACACATTGCCACGCACTGTCAAAGGTAAGTCCCTGACGTTTTACCTTGGCTCTGACGTCACAATTGAAATAGTTCTATAAATAATTAAAACTTACGTCCACAAAAACATTATAGAAGATATGATCAAATTAAGTTTCATTATTCTAGAGTATATGAAATTAAAGTAATTATTTAAAGTAATTTAGATACTTAATTATAGGCTACAATAAAAATTTATTTAATTATAAATCAGGGAGCCCACTCTTAAATTTAAATTCCTTATAGGAAAAATAGGAATTTTTTTCCGGAATTATAGGATTTTATAGGAGAAAAAATCACGTGTTTTTATAGGAAAATATATGGATAAAAATGCTCGTATATAATACAATTTTGGGGCTTAAACTATGTAGAAAAATCTCAAAAAAGAACAAAAATAACTAATTGGATTTTACTTTGAAAATTCAGAAGAACTTAATTAAATTAAAATATAATGTAATATATAAAAAATCCTAAGCGAGTCTTTGAAGCAATTTCGGTGTCTATTCAAATGTGATCTCGATCTCAATAAAAAAAAAGCGAAATTTTGATAAATTTGATGCTAAAATATACGAAAACTTGGACTAAGTCAAAAATATAGGATATTATAGGACCTTTCATGAAATTATAGGATAATATAGGAGTGGTTCAAAAATATATGAATTTATAGGAATTATAAGACCGGTGAGCTCCCTATTTATTAACTGTATTTTCTTTAATAATTTAAATAGATATGGTTTTTAACTTTTTATTGATAATCAATTACTTTATAAAGTTTATACGCTCCTTGAAAATCAAATACGAATATATTTTAACCAGCATGCTTTATTATAGAACATGCATGAACATTTTTAATAACCACCATTAGTCATTTTACACATGAACAAATTTTTTTTATTATTTTTTTCCAAGACTAATTTTAAAGAAAAAATTTAAACAGAATAATATTTAACATTAATTAAATTAAAAATAGAAATACAAATTATACAATTAATTAATTAAAAAGTTATTTTGGCAGGGTTTCTTTTAGCATATCTCCCGCCTTTTGCAACTCGGCAATGGTAGTATTTGTGTTCCATTTGGGCTAGGAAAAGAAGAAGATAATTGATAATGCTTTTAATTATTTTTAATTTAATTTAATGCAATGATTAAAATTAAAATTTATAACCTTATCAATTTTCTCCTTAATATTCCTACTTCCGAGAAGAGAACTCAAATCTATCGGACTGCCAGACAAAGAAAGGAGTAACTCTCCCGGTAATGGTTTCCTCATTGACGAACGAGCAAGAGGTTTACTATAAAGAGCATTGTTAATAAAATAATGGACATGTGGCACCCCATGTTATTTCCCCATAGAGCTTAATACAGTCGAAGGCAGATGACTGCCATTACCCTATACTTAACATAGAACCATTACCTCAAATCAACCTTGGGTGTGATATTGGTGATCTTTTTCTTCCCAGCCAAAGGTGTGTAATAAATTTCACTTGGTTTTGCTTCGGTGGAAGCTTTCTTTCCTGACTTTTTCGATTTTTCTGTTAAACAGCCGGTACTTTCTGCCTTCTTCATTGAAGGTGCCTTTAAAGCGCTTCTCGTTGGTTTGGCCTTAACGGCAGAACCAGTCGAGTTGCACCTGACTCTCTGCTTATGTGTTTGTCTGGAAACCAAATTTAATACACTATTAATATAGACTACTGGCACTTCATGTTATTTTCCCATAGACCTTAATACAGTCAAAGGTGGGGAACTGCCACTACTCTATATTAGTAACTTGGCGGTTAAGCCTAAATTAAAACTTACGCGATGGATATATCCATCTCACTATCACTACCATCATCCCCAGCATTTGCTTTGGCTCCCTCTTCTTCTTCTTCTTCTTGACGCAGAACTATAAGTATTTATATATATATATATATATTAGTAATTACCAGTAACTAGAACATTACAACGCGAGGCAAGATAATTATCAACTACCTAATTGTAAGACATCACACATTTTCATCTGTCTTAGTTCCTATAATGAGTCACACAATGTAACATGTTACATGTGTTATACAAATTTTTACCATTTTGATTAGTTATAATCTTACCATTGGTATTTGCGTTAGCGCTAATTGAAACTCAGCAGTCATGGTTTTTAATTTGGCTTCCAAATTACTATGAAGTCTAATATTTTCGCTTTGGCATTGCGCCTCGATGTTTTCACGTAATAATTTGTATTTAGTATCATCTTGTTCTTGTTGGTTGACTTTCTTGGGTTTAGATGTTTTTTTACTCTTCTTGGGTGGCATTGCGATCTACCGACGTGAAAATAAACCTAAACTTAATAACTCGTGCGCGAAATTAGACAATTAAGAGATTTAAACTAAATATAAACACTCTCTAGCAGCAAACACCAAAAGCGTGTCACAAACAACAACGGTTTTCGCGCTTTAAATACATTTCGGTAATCAAGCCAATCACCATCATATTTTTGGCCATCCAATCGGCGCTGGCCGTTTAAGGCTTACATTTTTTGCCGTTTTTCGGTGGCATTTTCCATGGAGTAGTTTTTGTGGAGTGATAATCATATTTCTATTAAAATAGCCTTAAATATACCTATCTCTATAGTAATATTGCTCCATGGTGGCAGATTGCTAACAGCATCACATTCCTCGTGACCTTTCGTCTGCTTACGATTTAGGTCTATTCTTTGCTTTGTTGTTTCCCCGTCAATTTCAAAACCTTTAGAGAAGCGTGGTTACTTCGCCGTGATTTTGAAAACCGATTTCATTGTGTAAATAATGGATTATAGAGCTGGGTAAGAGTGGTATGCTATTAAAATAGTTACTAATTAATTAATTATTTTCCCCTAACTAGTGAAATTCAAGTTAGACTCATTGGAAACCGAATTGGAGTAGTAGAAAAACATCTTTCGGAAATCTGCCAAGGCTTATCGGGTTATTTAAGAAAATTATCTAGCGTTAGGGATAAAGGAGATGAACTTTCCAAATGTATCTTAAATTTTGCTGAACATGAGAAACTAAATTTGACTTCACAAACTGCATTACTTGGATTTGCTGATAATTTAGCCACTTTACAAGATTATAGAACGGCCGAGGTAAGCCTAGGCCTAAATCTCAAATAAAACATTTTAGCCTTTGATAACCCTAATTTCATCATTTAGATTGAACGAATTGATAACAGAATTGTTCAAAATTTATCTAAATACGGCAGCATTTGTAAGCAAGCCAAAGAAGATCTTAGAAACAATTTTAATGCCCAAACAAGGGAACTTACACGCAAAAATCACTTGGATAAAGTCAGGGAACGTTATCCTACTAATTGGCAATCAGTTGTAAGTAAACTTTATCGATATATTCTATCATAATCATACCCATTCTTTAAGTATTTTACTATATTATTTATTTTAACTATTATTTTAATATTTTCCCCCCAATTTTTCGTTTCTTTTTTTTTTTGTTTTATTATTTTGCAGACCAAGGTGAAGGTTTTTATCATTTGCACACAATTAAATAAAGTGTTTTATAATAACCTTTAACCTTGGGTTATTAATGTTACATAGGCTGAAAACGATTTTATGAAAGCCTCAACAGAATCAGCCTTAACTAGTCGACAATTTGAAAATCAAATTGAAGATTTTGAAGAGCGGAAAATAAAGGATTTGAAAGCCATTTTTTTAGACTTGGCAAATATTGAGATATTGTTTCATGCCAAGGCCTTGGAATTATACACCGCTGCTTGGAATAATATTGCTTCGATAGACGAAGACAAAGATTTAGAGGCAAAAAATTAAAAAAAAAACCGTGTTTTTCAGTGGTGTGCGAGTCCCGTTTTTTCGGTTTTGAGCCGAGTCCGAGTATCGAAACTAATTTCTTATCGAGTAACTATCGAGCCGAGTCTCAAAAATACTTTCGAGTATCGAGTATTTAGATTAGGTCAAATTTTGTTTGTTCTTTCGAGTAATGTAATTATCGAGTCTCAAATATTGACTTGTCGAGTAGCAATTTTGTAAATTTCTTAAAAATAACGAAGATTTTCAATTATCTAATATCGAACTAGTTCAAAAAGATTGTTAGTGATCAATTAAACATTGAACAATTGATTTTCAAAATAAATGATCATGAACTCATCGTCTGCTATAGTTGTAAGCCTCGGACTCGAGTATTTGTCGGAGTATTTAAAATGTTAAAAAGCTACTCGAATCTGTCTCGAGTATCTCAATGTGTTGTTTTCGAGTATCGAGTCGAGTACTCGGCTCGATACTCTAACCGAGTACTCGAACTTAACGAGTACTCGCACACCCCTGGTGTTTTTAAAAGAAAATTAAATAATTTCTAGGATTTAATTTCAGAATTTTCGCAATTGTTTACGTTCTCCTGACCAAAACCCTCGCCTTTCGACAGTTCGTTCAAATATGTTTCGTTCCGCACCCGATTTATCATCTCTAAAGGATTTCACTGAAGAAACTGCGTGTAACCAGTTAAAAACGTATCCTAAACGAAAGAAATTGGCCCTTCATCATTCATCTAGAAGTTTGGATGTTGAAGTTAAAAACATAGATAGCAGCAGCGAGGATGAATCGGAATTATCTATTGAAGAAATTGAAAGCACCGAGAAAGTATCACTATCCAAATCAAGTGATAAAATGTTACGAAAGTACTAAAGGAAGTTGGTAAAATAATACGAGTAAAATTTAAATTACGTATTGTAATCTAATGCGAAAACTAGTCAAAAAATTAATTAGGGTTATTGAAAGTAATTATCGTCTGTAGACAACAATTCTATCGCAATCACGGAGAAAATTAATCACAATTGCCATAAGGACATCATCTCTCTAAGGGCCCAAGGGCATCTATTAGCAAAAACATCTAGTTCTGCTAGATGTGACATAGATTTTGTATAGGGGCTCCTTCCGAATTTTTCGTCAAATTCGCGGGAGAGAAAAATAATTTTCAAAATCAGCCACGACCGATATCCTAAGCCGGTCGTGGTCTAGTCGCGAGCTCTGAGATAACGCTCCCAAGCGGTTGGGAATCAAACTAAAACACACGGGGAGGCAAGAGAGGAAGGACTGAGGGGAAAAAATAAGTAAGAGAATTTCCAGAACCCCCCAGTTCTCTCAGACACCAGAGGTAAATTCGCGCTTAGTAAAAATCACGAAGAGCTGTCGTGAGAAATCTTTGAAGGAGGGAAAAATGTTCAATGCCGGGTTACTCTGCAGCGAATGCGCTCGGCCTCTGTTTAGGATATACAATTATTATACCACTTGAGATGAGACGGATGGCTGACCAAATCGGACATACATACATTTCAACCGTAACATAGAATCTTGGGCCCTTAGAGAGAGATAATGTCCTTATGCAATTGCTTATATCACTCGGGAAACCGTCCAGAATCACAACTCCTTTTATTTTTGCGTTCTTTTTCAACTCTTTTCACTGTTTTCACGTCATAAGAAATTAAAATAATTTTATACTCATGCCTGGCCTTTAATTTATTGCAAATTTTACAACAATTCAGTATGAACATGAAAACGTCCAAAAATGTTATTTTTTAACATTTTTTTATACATAATTGATTACATGCATAAAAGTTTTGGGGATTTTTAATTTTTTAAATTTTAGTCATAGTCGGTTTCTTCAAAATTGTTTTCTAAAAAAAAACAATATGTGAAGGTGGTTATTAAATTAATTAATTAATTTTAATAATCTAAATTCATACCGTAATTGGAACAGATACTAGGAATCACCACTAATTATAATTAAAAAATAAAATAGGTTATTTAGAATTAGGCCTACAGCATTTTTTTTTTTTTAACATTTTTTTCAAAATTTAATTTAACCTGAAATTTGGCCCATAAAAATATCGGAATCACTTTCTGAAATTGACCAATAAAGACACTACGTTAATTTATCTGATTAATAGAGTGCTGTCAGTTGTGACGTCAGATCCAAGGTTAAACGTCACGAGTCTGCCTTTAGCAATGGGCGGCCATGACAGTTACCGTTTTTTCTTTATGGGAAAACAGCATGGGTGACGTCACACCGGCGCTTCTGACAGCACTCTATTGTCTGATCAACTGTTGCCAGTCATTTGTTAAATGCAATTCAGTCGCAATCTACAAACAGATACTGAAAATGTTGTAGAATTCTGTTCTATTCGGTAATTATCATTCAGTGTCCAAACTTGAATGAATATAAGAGATACTTTAATAACAAATTACTGGCAACCCTGGGCCTGAAGCGCATGCGCAGTTAAAGTTAAAAAAAGGGGGGGGAGAAATTTCTCTATCCTCTTTAGTGCCTAGATTAATTTCCTGGCTCCAGAACACACTGACTCACTGAGGTAAGGCGCGAGTTAAATATTTTCACCCGCTCTTATTCTAGGAGAGCGATAGCTCTCTTAGATAAGACCTCATACCGACTTCAATGTATAAGGATGGTTTTTTGATTGGTTATAACTTTTTTTGTATCGTATTAACTGCTTTGAAAAAATTCCACAGAACTACAATTCGGGCCCTCAATATGTGGTTAAAATTTCAAGAAGATCCACCCATTAGTTTATTGTATAAAAAATAAAGTTGCTAAGGGTGGTTTTCATTTCCATAAAATTAATCAGCCCTTTTGGTGAAAAAGTTAAATTTTCCCATAGAAATAACATGGAGTTTTTTTCAAATTTAGCCATTTTGTCGCCACCCTTTTGAAATGAAATATTCGTTTGTTACGTTTGGGAACGGTTTTATATCAAAATTTAAACCTTTTTCTAGGACCATTTTTAAGGTTTTTGAGAAAAATTAATTTTAAGTATGTTTAATTTAAAATTTTAAAAACTACCCCAATCTGCGATATTTTAGCATGGATACACTGTTTTATTAGTAGATATCAGCGCGACCAATATTGGCCTTTTTTTACGTATAGTTGCCTCATAATAATCCGATTGTTTATTCTTAATGCCTTTTGGTTGAAATGGCCTATCGATAGTGAGATAAGACTGCTTTAATAGCTCTTTTCCCCTTTTTCACCCCGTTTGTGGCCGCCATTTTTTTTAAGGGGAAAACATTTTAGAGTGGGTCCTTTTTCGTTGTCATTTTCATATGTTTTGAGGATTTGCTCATGGATGGATTTTAAATATAATATAAAGTAGGTTTCAAGCTTTAATATAAGCCTAATTTCATAATTTTCCACCTTTTTATTGTCCCACAATCTATTTGTAAACTTGGCACTTTTTTTAAGGCGGTGAAATTGCGCTAAGCCTTGGCTTAACGTTAATTTTTGCCGTTTATAAAAATGTTTATTTCTCGTTGCCCGTTACTTCGCCTTCTCGTATCGTCGTACTTTAAAAGTTTAGACTTTGAAAGTAGTGCTTTGTTTTCTTAAATATTACTTAATTGTATAAAATTTCAATATTATAATTGCCTAAAACGTCCGTATTAACGAATTCAATGTTTTTTGTTGAAGGGACGCGCCTTGCATTTGAATTTCGTTCCCTCGAAACTACCCCCTTTAAGAGACCGGCCGCCGGAGGCTTTTTCTTTTACGCCCTCTCGGTCGCTCGTTCAGCCCCGATTCCCCCGAAAACAGCTGTAGTGAGTGACTCTGTTATTTACCAAAAATGTATGCGGTCAGTGTGTTGTTTTTGCATTTTAATGCTTCTAATCGTGGTGCACGTCGAGGTTTACGAATCCAACGTGTGTTGCGTAATGAAAATCAAGGGTGGATACTATATGATCTAATGATCTATGCTTTAAAAGGAATTTGACGGCGACAGTCATGCAAAAACGGTATTAGGCCTTGCCAAAAGTTGACTAAGCTATAGTGAGCCTTCGTCAGTCAATGATATAAGAAATTGACCCTCGGATATCCTCTGACTAGGAGATGGTTATAAAGTTACTAACTCTCGATTTTGGAGGTAGATACTGTCTAGTGACACTTAAAGTAACGACTTAATCTTATAAACAGACTAACATCATAAGCCCATATCGTAAATTCACCGATGTTGATATCTAAGCTTACTTGAAATACCAATACCAATTTTTTTAACTCAATGAATCTTAAATATCAACATCAAAAATTATCTACTGAAAGAGATATCTACTAATATTCCATTCAAATTTCTCGCAACATTTCAAATTAACGAATAGAAATGTGCAAATGAAGTTCAAACTGATTAATTGGGCAAATTGCTATATTGGTCACCATTACCGATCACAGATAGATTTGCGCCCTTCAGTAGTGTTTATTATGCTTGTAAAATGGTAAGCGAAATCTGTGATTAAAGTTTAAAATAGACATGAGCAAAAAGGGCTTTATAAATATCAACTCGATTACCGAATATCTAAATTTGACCAAAATTAAAAAAATATTCTCTTCGTGATTAAAAATCTTGTTTGAAGCAGCAAGCCATCTAATCCTTATTTACCTTATTTTGAATTAAAAATAATAGGTTGATACCTCTTTCAGTAGATGATTCATTGATATTTCAGTTTCATTGAGTTTAAAAAAAATTAGTTCCACCATTGGTTGATTTTCAATATTGACCAATCGATAATCACAAATTTTAATAACTAAATCACAAAAACCGGTTCAAAACCATATTAGTTTTGAAACCTGAATAATCGCATCCTTGCCGAGGACGTAAGAGCCCGATTCGCATTGAAACCTCCAAAAAAAAAAAAAAAAAAAAATTAAAATAGTTGAGATAATGTCTGGACCCTGGTTACCCTAGAATTTCCATTATGGTCGTGTGGACCACTGCTCACCCTCCGATTTAATTTTTAAACTGGTCATTTTCCCGGTGCCACCGCCTTATTTGCAACGCTGATCTGAAGATTTCTTTTGACCGGACCATAGCCTACTCGATCACGCGCAACACGTCGCAAGCTGCTTGCGCTATAGCGCGAGTCAGGGTGGGAAATAAGGATTTTTTTAAACTGGACATTAGGCCAGAGACCCTCCTGACTTGGAATAAATAAACTGGTCCCTGACCATTGGCCAGAGCACGTCGTCTGCTAAGCTAAGGAAGTGGATAATTAAAGTATTAGAATTTTAATGTGTGGACTCTGGTTACCCTTGAATTTTTTAGTAGTCTCGTGGACCACTGACCCCCCTCCGATTTAATTTTTGAACTGTACCAGGCAATTTTTAAACTCGTCATTTGCCCTGTGTTACCGCCTTATTTCCCACGCTGGCGCGAGTTGCTTTGCGTTGTCGAGTGCGTGATGGAGCGGGCTATGCCTGGAGTCCCAACCCCCGTTACTTACTACCAAAATACCCACTAGCATAGCCCACTCGATCACGCTCTCTTTTCCCCGGCTACATATTTTGAAGAGGGCACTTTTTAGGCGTATTTTTAACAATCTTGGATCACCTTTGTGGACTTTTAGGGTAGCCCTTATAAATTGAGTCTTCATTGCCCTGACTATATTGTGTTTAAGGTTTATAAGCTTAATATCAAACAGACGTTAGTTAATGCTACAAAAAAGTTCGAAATTGATAATCTTGGATCGTCTTTGAGAAGTTTTAAGGATATCCGAATTTCATATTGGGCTTATGAAAAGTTTGAGCTAAAGGTTAAACAGACATAAATCAGCGTCTTAAAAAATTGTGTAAAACTGTCAATTTGGTTCGATTTGTGGAATTTTTAGGGGAGCGCCCCGCGTTTCAATAAAGGGTTGTAAAAAATTGTATTATGTTAATTACAATAAGAATACAAACTTTCAATGAGTTACGTTTTTATTTTTTGGAGTATCATTATAAATAAATGACTGATTGAGCTAAAGTTACGGTCGCTTTCATATATGTTTCTGCTTAGTGTAGATTTTGAAAATGTAAAACAGTTTCTTAACAATCTTAATTAAAATGAAGACTGAAGGAACAGATATTAGTCAAAAATGTCTTGATTAGAATCAAGTCCTAAAAAGTATCGATAAGACTGAGGTTATCACTTGACTGAAGGATCAGATATTAACTTTTCTTTTTAATTGAAACTTAAAGGCATGCTTAAGAAAAAACAACGTTCCATTACCGTTTTCCGTTGAAATAACTTATTTTACAGGTAATCAATTTCAAAAATTTACTTATCTCGGGTTTTCGGGCACAATTCCATTCCCCCAAAACATTTTATCATTACATTAATTACTTTTGAGAGATAACGTGTCAAAATAAGCTTTAAAACAATAAAAAACTGAATGAGCGGTCTGTTTAGCCATGACCAAAACCTTCAAATCAGTGTTGCTAATGTTAGAAAGTGGATGTTCCCACTTCCATTTTAAAAATTTGCCGCATTTCCCACACCCCCTTTTTTACAGTCATATTTATCTGGACTATTTTATCATACTAAGTTTAATATGGAATATCACTCCGCATGGCTTTGACAATATGTACAAATGCTTTAAAGCTTTAAAATTCTCAAAATATGCTTTCTTTTTTTCAGTGCCAAACTTAAAATCACCGAATTTATTTCAAAATGTCGCTTGAAATTATTAAACCGAATAAAATTTTCGAAAATGCACTTATTTTAACTGTGCAGTTAAAATTAGTGCATTTTTGAAAATTTTGCACTATTAACCCTTGAACAGGAAAATTCCGACATTTGATTGATTTCGGAAAAATATTACTTTTTCCCCACAGAGCCTAAAACCAAACCTAAATCTCCCACGATGTGGGAAATTACCCACACATTGGCAACACTGCTTTAAAAACTTATAACAAGCACACTTTCGAGACATGTTCTGAACAAATTAGTGCTTAACCCTCTAATAGTACGACCACGGAGAATTGATGTAAACTGTAGTTGAAATATATTCATGTGCGACCTGCGGCACTGAATGGTCTCTAACCATTGTTTGAAACTAGAGAGAGAAATAGTGAGCAGCATTAATCATGTCCTGAGCTATGAGAATGAACAGTATGACTGTTGACTGAAGTACACTAGACATTACATCATTTTGCATAACCACGAGTAAAAATCTAACTGTCCCTACTTAATTTTCCGCCATTGTTTTAAAACGTATCCACTGCGAAGCATGCCGGGCACAAATGAGGGAACCTTTTAAAACTCAATGTCATACACGTACTCTCTCAAAAGTAATTAATGTAATGATAAAATGTTTTGGGGGAATGGAATTGTGCCCGAAAACCCGAGATAAGTAAATTTTTGAAATTGATTACCTGTAAAATAAGTTATTTCAACGGAAAACGGTAATGGAACGTTGTTTTTTCTTAAGCATGCCTTTAAGTTTCAATTAAAAAGAAAAGTTAATATCTGATCCTTCAGTCAAGTGATAACCTCAGTCTTATCGATACTTTTTAGGACTTGATTCTAATCAAGACATTTTTGACTAATAGATTAATGGCACCCCATGTTATTTGTCCATAGATCTTAATACAGTCAAAGCTGGGAAGCTGCCATTACCCTATAGAGCTATATCAGTTGAAAGGGGGGAAACGTCACAGTTAGGCCTGCCAATAAACGGAGCCCCGGTATTCACCCTCCCTCCCTCCGTGGACGCCCGCCGCTGAAGAACTCTACGCTAAGGGCGGGGACTGGCGAAACCCCGCCTCAAAAACTCTCCTTCCCCCCTCCCGAATTGAAATAGTTCTATAGGCGAGGAAGCCATAGCCATAGTGATTAGCCCCTCGCTTACAGGAAATAGAATGCAAGTTTTGCTCGGAAGTAGGCCTATAGGAGTAATGGTTTCACTTCACGTCAGGGTGCCATTTTAAAAAATATATATTTACCTAATTCATTTTCATCATACGGATTAATTTCGTCTGTTTCTAATTAAATTATAATATTAAATAATCAAATAAAATCTCATAATAATTATGTATTATTATAGTTCTATTTTACCAGCAAAGTCGTAGTTAATGTTATCGTTTGAACTAGTTTGAGGAATGTTTGGAACGTGATTTTCAATTTCATTATCTGTAAGTATATTATTAACTTTAAATACTGGCGATTTCATGAATAAAATTATAGAGGTGACACTGGGAATTCTTTTTGCCTGGTGATGATACGTAAAGATGTGGGGGAACTTAATTGGCAAAAACATGGATATGTATAAGTACATATCCATGGCACAAGCACGTCTCAAGTTTACTATAATATCCACCCACATCAGCCTTATCTAATGGAAACGGGAACATAAGGATTCCTTGTGTCTTCTCTATACTTTTTAGTAATTTTACCGGAATTATTCTCCTCTTCCGCTATTTGCGGTGAAAAATCGTAATTTCTTTTATCTTAATTAGAATAATAATTATTTAATTGATGGTTCGTACAAAGTTTGATATATTTTACCTACCCTTAAGCCGGATTCCACTTATAGCAACAAATGCTTCACTAAATGGGACAAACGTGTCGAAAACTAACTATAAATTTTTAATTTAAAAATGTTTAGATGATTTCCCTGGACATTCTTATCATTGCGCTATCATTTTACCTCGCAATCTTTAAAATTACACGGAGAAATAGGCGCGGTTTCGTTGGTAAACTCTTTGGGAAATGAGTTACCCCAACTAGCCCATTTTTGCCATATTGTTTCAATGCTCATGGTACCATCGTGATTATCTACACGCTTGGAAAGCCTCAAGAAGACCCGATTATCCCCGTATATTTTATATCCAAATTGAAAAGGTCTGGCACTATTTAACTTCAGAAAGCCACTTGTAATGGAAGCACTTCCGCAGTTTGGGTAAGTACATTTTTCAACTCTTACATAATTTAAACCATCCTCTAGAGTAAAGACGGGAGAGAGCGTATTGTGTCAATAATAGCATAAGATTATGTTCCATAAGTTTGTCACTGGTAACTTAGAAACTGGAGATTGTCATGAAGTGACAACATAGGTCATAGATTCGAGCATAAGTTGATGTGATATGTTCCATAAGTATGTCACTACCCATACTTCGTAATGTTAGAGGCTTAATGAGAGCTAGTTCAAGAACGACGTGAGAATTGACTACACTCGGTTTTGCAGTCCATCCTCCTCTTTAGTCTGTATTAAGCCTTTGACAGGGCCTCACTAGGCGTCGCTTTACGAGAATCTTGACGTTTCACCTACGTCACTTCATGACAAACTCTCATTAACGGGTGACACACTTATGGAACATATCTTATAAACTTATGATTCGAGGTAAAGCGATCGACATACGCTTGGTAAGGCGCAGTCAAAGACTTAGTACAGACTAAATAGTACCTAGATGGACTGCAAAATTAACCGAGTGTAGTCAATTCTGGCGTCGGTCTTGAACTAGCCTCTAGCATTACGAAGTATAGGAAGATAGGAAGTGTCATACTTATGGAACATATCTTATAAACTTATGCTTATAATCGTAAAAGAGTATAGAGCGCGAGGGGCTAATCACTCTTGAATTCCCTGTAAACATTAAGGATTACTCGTAGTCATTTTAGTGCTGTGCTGTCCTTTAAAAAAATTGGTCGTCCAGTAACCCGATTTCGAAGAGTGATTAGCCCCTCGAAAAATATATTGCGTGAAAGATATATCGATTTCAAAGCATCTCCGTTAAGGTAAATTTGTTTTGTATTATACGGTCATTTACCTCTAGTGTAACGAGAGTGTATATTTAACAATGACCAAAGGAGAAGGCCAGGAATATGGTATTTCTTAAAACCCATGAAATTATAAGTACTGTATATCTTACTCGTTTCGGAAATCCATTTTAAACTATCGCCTCCGTAATTGCTCCAATTGCAATACATTGTGTCGTTGCACTTGCACGAGACTATGCATATATAGTTAAACATAAAGTTATAAAAGCATTATTTCAAAATTAATTCAAGAAAACATAAAACAAACGAGAAGGAAATTAATCATTCTTGTTATCGGGTGTTTAATAGATAGTTTTCACTGTTGGGGCTACAGAAAATTCTTCCCCCTCAGTGCAGTGTTGTCAGGCCCTTTGTGAGTCAAGTTGGTCTCCCAGGTCAAGTAATGATTCAAAATGAACTGAAATCTCTTGACTCACCTAGGACCTGACAACACTTGGGGAACGGCATAAAAAAAACCATTGTGAAAACTATGTATAATTGGAAGTTAATCAGTACAGGGTTTAAAACTTCGCCGGCTACCAGTCTAGATACGTTGGTGTTATTCAAGAATAATTTGGTTTATTTGATTTCTTCAATTAAAGGTATTGCGACAGCTCGTCAAATTTCCCTACTAGCTCCTGTAAATCCGGTAAAAATTATCCCCGAATTACACCAACGCGTTAGGGAAGTATCTACTCTGGTCGTTGGCGAAGGTTTCCACCCTGTATATGGTAAAATTCTTGAAACATTCGAAATCTCCGTAAATTACACTGAAGTTATAGAAACAATTTATTAATAAGTCTTAGTTAAATCTCGGAATAACTAATTAATTAATTTAATGTGTTTTCTAAATGGTTGTTTACAAAATACGAATTAAATCGCTACTTACCCAATGCAACTTTTATAAGAATTACGCAAATAGTTGTCACTAGACTCTCCATGTTATTTTTTCCACGGAGTATTGGTCAACTTCTCTAAATCATTTGTAAGGAAGTCCAAACTGGACAGCGTGTTTGTGTCGTTAACAACGCGACGGAAAATAGGTCAAACTGCCCGAGCCAATGACCATTTAATTGTTGTGGCTATAATGTATTCTTTCTGTTGGTCACGGAAGATTTTTGGCCGACTGACCAGTACAACTTCGGCTAGAAAACGCGCTTATAACTGTAGAACGTTTTTGTTCAAAAATATCGTTTTTCACTTTCGATGATAAGTTCAAAGGTTATCCGTCCGTTTAGACTTATAATACCAACTATGAAAGACAAAGCGTCTATCGACTAGAAAAACCCCTTCGCGTCTAGTAACGTTTTGCGTTTTCTATAGACTGTCCACTGTCCAGTCTCTGCATGCAGGACTACAGCTAGTGGTCTCACGCAACTTTTATTTCGGAAGTAAATTCCCGCTTTCCATAAGGGAGACACGCCTTATTATTTGATTGATAGTCTAACGAACTAGACGTACTAGGATATTATTATAATGGACCACTCTATGGGGTGTCCTTTTATTGACTGGTCAGAGAGGTATGGTAATACCACAAGTTAATAAGGGAGAGTTTAAATTGTACATAAAATATAATGCTTCCTTCGTTGTTTTCTTTTATAAAAGGACTGCTACTTCATGGATTTTTAAAAAATTTATTTATTACTTTAAAATAATGGGAGCTTTCGGACCGTGGTCCTTCTTCAGCCGATACAATTTCTAATTTAACCTGCTTCCTCGCATATTTAATCTCTTCAGAAGGCAGAAACCATTATATATACCTTTGCTTGCATTATTAGTGAATCATATACGTCTGGTAAAGATATATAGTATCATAAGTTTATAATATATGTCATATAAGTGTGACACTACATATACTTCGTTATAGCTTATAGCGTAGTTTTGTGCGGAAATTCAAAGAAGTCCGAAATTAATTTAACATTTAAGTTCTATGGTAGATTGCGTGTTTTTTTGCGTGTGTTCTCTGTCATATTGTTCTAAATTACAAGAAAATTTTAATGAGAGGTGTGGTTCAACGAGTTTAGGCCTAATTATACTAAAAAGTTTAAAAATGTCATAGTTTCCAGCTTTATTATAAGAAAGTTCTTATTTTGATGTCTATTTAACTTTTTTTTTATATATTTCTGATTTCATTCATCGTTTTAAAATAATAACAAAGAAATTTGTTTAACAAACATTTTGTTATTCTTTAGCTTTTATTAACCAACACAAAATGTCATCAATTTGAATTCTTGGTATTGATGTTTTTGATATTTGAGTGGTCTCTCCGAGCGACGGTGCGAGCAGCTTGCGTACGCGAACGCGTGATCGAGAGGGCTATGCTCTGACCAAAGAGAGTCTAGGGGAGGAGTGGAAGCTCCCCCGCTCCACAAGGCTAAATTACAATGTTGCCCCTAAATTATACTAGTGGTACGAGGGAATTTCCGGCTCAGTCGCACCACCTACGATACCATTTAATGCCTCGGTACTGCGCATTGAAGATGCTCGGTAGAAAAGAGCAACAAGATTTTCCCCTCTTTCCACTCCTTCCCTATACTCTCTTTGCTCCGACCGAAGAGAGCGGAAGAGAGCGGAGCATAGACATTAGAACACTATTAAGAACCTAGACAAACTATTGCGAGGGGGGTCTCGCGACATTCTGTTACGAAAATTTCCATCCTACCCCTTCGCGTGTGTGATAGGGTTTTTGATACGTGGCGCCCCTATCGGCGAGCGAAGGAGCTATTCAATTTGAACAAAAAATAAATACCGTAATGTTTCATCTTGCAAATATTTTAATTCTCTCTTAATAAACATCTCTTTATTTTACAAACACTTTTCCTTCCATTAATTAATACGGAAATTAATAAAAATTAATTAAATATAAAACGTCCCCGGCGGGATTCGAACCCGCGTTGTCTCCCTCCCAAGTACTGACCGCGCTCGAAGCTGCTTAACTTCGAGTGTTAACATGGGGTTAGTAATATTTTAGTTTACCTCGCCGCATGTAGATGGCGCTACAAGCAACTCACCCTATCACACACGCGAAGGGGCGCTTCCATTGAACCCGAATCAAAGCTGAAAATTCAACTGTTCCTCTTGTATCTCTATGGAGCGGAGTGAGGTTCATTGGTTGTCGAACTTGTCGTCCACAGTCCGCGTTGTTTTTAAATCAACTAATAAACATTGAATTAATTAATTAAGTTGTCCATCAAAATTTTAAACTGGACATTTGTCCAGTAGGCGGCAATCCACGTTATTTAATTTAAGAGTGTCGGTATGGACCACGTTTTCTCAGTTTTGAGGCGAGCACCGTCTATTGCAACTTTAACCACAGAATGGTAATTAAATTTTATTAATTAAAAATGGCCAAATTAATTTGCAAATAAATTATAAAATCAAAGGTTGCACGAAAGTGGCGTAGTTTGTTCCTTATCAAACAGAAATACCTTGGCATTCACTTCAACCAGTGATCTTTGCGATACACAATATAAAATGTGTCGTTCCCATCTGTACGTTGCCGATTTAAACATTCCTTGGGAAGCTTATAAGTAAGTGTACCGAGTTCAAATACGTTTATTTGATCATTTAAAACTTATTATTTTATATTATATATTATATATATATTATATTATATAGTTATATTGTAATTGTAGAGTTACGAGTCATAACGAAGACATAACTTGCGTAGAGTGGGATATTAGTGGATCAAAAATACTATTAGCCGATGCCGTTGGTAATCTACAAATATGGGGAATGAGAGATTACTTAATTAACGAATGGGTCATGTTAACGTCGAGTAATTTCCCTGGAGAACACATTCTATCCGCGTCTTGGTTTCATAATGGAAAAAAGGTAATTTGTAATTAATTATTTCGCATTCAGACTTTATTAAATAGGGTAATGGCAGCCCTCTGCCTTCGACTGTATTAAGCTCTATGGGGAAATAACATGGGGTGCCATTAGTCTATTAACTTTATAATTAATTTAATAAACTTTAAAAGTTGAGCATCAACACGGATAAAAAGGAAAGCACCCTTTACTTGGAGAAATATCAACATGTCAGGTTTGCCCCGTCAGTTCGACAGTTTGGCGGTCGACCATCAGATGGCTGTATAGTTGTCAGTGGATCGGGACTTATTTGCGTCATGATAATGCAATCTGACGGCTCTAACATAACTTCTTCCGATATGTTAAGCAACTTTAGAAGCAAAGTTAAAGTCGTCGATATGTGTTACGCCAAAAGTAACTAATAAATAATTCAGTCTAGAGTATAAATTAATTTAATTTAATTTAATTTAATTGCCTAATAATTATTATTAATTTTTTTTAATTAGACGGAGATTTTTTAATCGTTACCAGTGATGGTTTAGTTCAATCCTCTATTCATTGTTATAGAGTTACGGTTAAGGTTTCTCAAGGTGCCTTTTAAAATTTAAATTTATCTTTCCTCACTCATTATTAATTAATTAATTAATTAATTTAATGTTTTAAATTAATTTTAGATAAATGCTCATTAACTTGCCACCCTTTTTCAAGTTTTTATCCAAACTGTCATACTACAAATTCCACCCCAGAAAAACCATGTAACAAAAAAGTTATTCTCTATTGTAGAAAATTGAAAATTAATTTATTATTTTATAATATTTAATTTTCATAATTTATTTTTTAGCTTTTTCTAAAATAACGCATTTAAAGTTTGTACTCCGAGAAGCGGCTGATGCTGTAGTTATATCTGCTTGTGGTAAATTAATTTAAATAAAATTAAAAATAATTAGGCCTGTTTGAGTACCTGTTTTTCTAGAAAGTGACGGTACTGGCGAGTCCGAGTACCTGTTTTTCTAGAAAGTGACGGTACTGGCGAGTCCGAGTACTTGGATTCGCAACCTGTTTTTCCAGAAATGTGCGGGTACTGGCGAGTCCGAGTACTCGGATTCGCAACCTGTTTTTCTAGAAAGTGACGGTACTGGCGAGTCCGAGTACTCGGACTTGGTCTTACAACCTGTTTTTCTAGAAATGTGTGGATACTGGTGAGTCCGAATACTCAGAATCGGACTCAAAAACCTGTTTAGTGTTTTTCTAGAAATTGGCGAGTCCGAGTACCTATTAAATTAGGTGGCGAGTCCATTTTTTTCTTACTCGCACTTGAACTCGCACCCTAAAAATTAGGACTCGCACACGTCTAAACTATAATAGGACTCGCACACGTCTAAACTATAATAATAGAAATATTATTTCAATAATAGGCCCTTTAGGAAGTACGGTAGAATTATGGGAACTCCGAGAGAAACCCGTTGTTCTTCACAAAATGTTTCAAAGCAGCGCTTCCGATTCTCAACCTAAAACTGTTGGTTGGCAGCACCATGCCTCGTCAAACGCTACTTCACCAGTTGTAGCTATAACAACACCGCGTTTATCAATCTACGACATTTCTCCTCCTCCTTCTTATATAATGGTAGCTTATAAAGATAACGTTATCAACTGTTTCTTTAGGTTTGATTAATTTAATTTAAATTAAATTTAAACTGAAAAAATAATAATATTTTTGATTTAAAATAATTCCAGAGATTCCTTAACGTTAGTTTGTAGCATCAACGTTAACACTGGAAATCATAGACGAGATGAACACAATTTAAAACAATACGTAGCCAGCGCTACAATGTGTTGTTTACAAATGACCTGGACTGGTTGTGGATTAATCGCGGTAGATACTGCGTCACAAATATTTTTATATCGTCTCTCGCCCATTAATGATCCAGGTGGTCCTATGAGTCATAGTTACGCCATAACTATGTTGGAATATTGTTTACTCACTGGAACTGATTGGTGGGATGTAATCTTAAGTTTAAGACCAGGTGAAAATAAAAGAAACTTATTTTTAGGCCTGCGCGAGTACTCGCCATAGTCGGACTCGGACTCGGACTTTCTTATAAGCCTTATTTTTAGCTCTGCGCGAGTACTCGCAATAGTCGGACTCGGACTTTCTTATAAACCATATTTTTAGCTCTGCGCGAGTACTAACCATAGTCGGACTCGGGCTTTCTTATAAACCTTATTTTTAGGGCTACGCGAGTACTCACAATAGTCGGACTCGGACTTCCTTAAAAAACCTTATTTTTAGGGCTGCGCGAGTACTCGCAATAGTCGGACTCGGACTTTCTTATAAACCTTATTTTTAGGACTGCGCGAGTACTCATAATAGTCGGACTCGGGCGTTCTTGTAAACCTTATTTTTAGGACTGCGCGAGTACTCGCAATAGTCGGACTCGCACTTTCTTATAAACAATATTTTTAGGGCTGCGCGAGTACTCGCAATAGTCGGACTCGGACTTTCTTATAAACCTTATTTTTAGGACTGCACGAGTACTCGCAATAGTCGGACTCGGACTTTCTTAAAAACCTTATTTTTTAGGACTGCGCGAGTACTCGCAATAGTCGGACTTGGGCGTTCTTATAAACCTTATTTTTAGGACTGCGCGATCGAGTACTCGCCATAGTCGGACTCGGACTTTCTTAAAAACCTTATTTTTAGCTCTGTGCGAGTACTCACAAAAGTAGGGCTCGGGCTTTCTTATAAACCTTATTTTTAGGACTGCGCGATCGAGTACTCGCCATAGTCGGACTCGCACTTTCTTAAAAACCTTATTTTTAGGCCTGCGCGAGTACTCTCACGCGAGTCCGAGTCCAGTACTCCCAACCTAAAAATTAAATTATGACTCGCACACCTCTACTTTATTTTTAAAGATTTTTCTTTAATTTAATTTAAATTAGGTTTGATTGAAAGTACCTGCGATAAATTAACCGAATCTTTCAATCGACAACCTATTGGAACTCAACAATATTGGTACGGAAGGTTTTTATCCTTGAAGGGTTCGCTTTATAGATCCCTTAGTAATGGTCAAGCTAAAGCCGGAGATTGTCACGCACTTATCATGTTAAACGCTGTAGCTACCGCTATGAAAGGACTTCTACGTCCTAGAGAATTATCAAGCCAGGACAAAGGTCCCGCAGAAAATATGAGTGGTGAGAACTCTTCATTGTACATATCTATTCTTGTTCCATATAACAATTAAGACATAACACCAGAAGGGGATAATAGAAGAAGGATGACACTCTGTATCCTCTTAATGCTTTAGTTATGTAACGTCATTCTTCCCAGGCGAGGGTATCCCTTTTAGTTTGCTTTCCCGCTTATCAAACTACAAATGGGTAACTCTCGCACCGTAAGGTGAATTCTATAATTGTTTGGCACTAAATCCCCAGCAATCATCCCACAAACCTTGATTGTCTTGACGTGGGACAAAAATGCACAAGCGCATGCATGCGTCTTGCCAAATATTTAAACGCTAATAGAGTAATGATGAGGGAACTATTTATCGTGTATGTGATTCGGTTTAGTAACCTTGCTCTAAATGTTCCGATGTTGGGAAGAGTGACGTTACACTTACCCCGATTTGTGCTTGTACACTTCTCTCGAAGAGAAGTATTATATACTTCTGATAACACGTAGAACTAACGATTATATTGATGTTTTATAGCGATTTTAGCTAGTAAGGGAGCGGAAACTGTTACAAACGTAGATAATGCTCTATTACATCTCGAGTGTAAAGAATTTATGGTTGAACCACCCATTGTTCAATCCATGCAACATTTGACGCAATGGGTGGCTGATTGTACGCTTTATATTCTTTCAACGTTACCTTATCAGTATCAAAATCATATGAGATTTCCTGGTGTACGTTTTTAGAATATTTTTCGATAGCTTAATTAGCCTTATTCCTGATCAGCGCCACCTACCCATAGCGGCGACTTTGAGAACTACTGTAAGCGGCAAGCCAATCAGATGTCGCTAAAATCTGGTGACATCACTGACTGGCACTCTCGGGTCTTACCAAAAATGACGTCACCAGATTTTAGCGACATCTGATTGGCTTGCCGCTTACAGTAGTTCTCAAAGTCGCCGCTATGGGTAGATGGCGCTGATCAGGAATAAGGCTAATTTATGTTTTAAATTTCAGAAAAATTTAATAATTTTATTAATTTCTCTTTGAAAACTTAGGGGGGTTTGATATCAGATGTAAAAGCTTTGAGTACCCTGCGTGAATTGCTCGTAATTATTCGAATTTGGAGTCTGCTGAATGAAAGTTGTTTACCAGTTTTTACAAAAATGACTGGTAATTAATAATTAATAATAATTATAAACTTTAGGTTTAGCTAACTACGACTAATTATTTGTTAATTAATTAATTATTCTAGAAAATATTGATATTATGTCCCTCTTATTTAAATTGTTAACAAAAACTCTGTTAAGTCACGGATCTGAACCAGATGAAACTTTTTTCGGTACACTTTTAATTTCGTTTTCTTTTTAATTAAGTACTGATTGAGATTTTAATTGATTTAGACGAGTGCTGTTTGCTTCCCAGCCAAGTTATTATTCCTACACTTGAGCTTGGAATTCAAGCTCAAGGAATTGTCAGCCCAGCCCTTTTTATGAACTCTCTCCCCCTTCAGTTTGAGTATTTTAGCCAACCGGAGTTTTTACGTTACACGAGTAAAGTACACGCGGTCGAAGGATCAATGCCTCAACTGCATAAAATTGACGTTGTTAGGCATATTAGTTTGGGTGCTAACCCGGTTTCATCTCGGCAATGTACGAGATGCTCTTCATATTCTATGGTGAAGCCAGTAATTAGATCAGCGGCTACGAGAGCCTGGGATCAACGTTGGCTTAGATTTTGCCCTTGTGGGGGACAGTGGCGTCATTTGGTTAATAAAACATAAATTTTCTTTGTATGTCTGTGTATTTTGTAATATTTTCAAGTCAATAAACGTGAAAATGGATTTTAACGCATTATTTTATTTTCAAACATACATAATAGGCCTAAAAAACCGCGTAGGCAAATTGTAATCTTAGATTTTGCCCTTGTGGGGGACAGTGGCGTCATTTGGTTAATAAAACATAAATTTTCTTTGTATGTCTGTGTATTTTGTAATATTTTCAAGTCAATAAACATGAAAATGGATTTTAACGCATTATTTTATTTTCAAATATGCATAATAGGCCTAAAAACCGCGTAGGCCAATTGTAATCCAATCGGATAGCTCGTAACAAATTGACCGGTTGAAACAACCTATGAGAATCGAGAATACACTTCTAGCAGACGACAGTGGCGGGTGAGACGGGTTTCCGGCTCCGACATTCCGGGTTAGTCGCGGAATTTGAAGGTGCTTTTGCAGCGTGGATAAAAAGATTCTCAATTGGAATAAAAACATTTAAAGTAAGAAATTTCAATTAATTTACTATTTAAGTTTATTATAAGGATTAGTTAAATTGTATAAAACTTACTTTGAACGGACATTTTGGGCTCTTAAAGTTGCATAGGCCTATTTTTTAACCTATTCTTGTTTGGACTACTTTTTTTAAACCCTACAGCGAAAGTAACCCTGTAGACAAAAAAAATAGCTACATTTGTACATGTTTCAATAAGTCAAATAATATAACTACGAGAAAAATCTGAAGAGCAAAACTCTTTCGCTTTTGATGATAAAAAGTTGGGAAATTGTTACAGTAGGCCTTAGGATGAGTAATTTCTTGCCGTTTTTTTTTTTTGGCCTACTGACCTTTCCCGCCCAACCCCCCCTCCGCGCGTGTGATTTTATCATCATGTTCCATGAAAATCAGCCATTATAAGAGGCTACGCGATTAGATCTCTCTTCATTAAAATAGTAACCTTTGATGTGTTAATTAATAAACGGGTACTCTTAAATTTAAATAACTTAATCCGGTAATAATAATAATAATTAAAATCAATAATCATGACTGCTACCCGACGACTTATTAAAGAAGAAAGTGAAAATACAAGTTGTTTTGACGAGGTAATTATCGTTTAATAATATCTAGTTTTAGTTTAGGCATGGATATGACGCGTGGTTTGGGAAATATTATATGAGTGTGGTGTTCTAACGTTATACTGACGCGTTTCCAGCTCGAACCATTTAAACTACCAGCTGGGTTACTTAATTTAAGCTTCCTCGATGTTGATAACGAAACCCAAACCCTTCAGTCATCCCAGTTGAGTTTAAACAGAGCCCAACAAAGAATTGCGAGGGAAGATTTAACCAAAAGACGTCGCCCTCGTTTGACCTATTCTCGTTGGAACATGATGATTTCGAGTCGTTACAAGACCGAACTTTGCCGACAGTACGACGAAGAGGGTATCTGTCAGTTCGAAGACAAGTGCCTTTTTGCCCACGGAAGGAACGAAATCCGACCTTTGCCTAGACACCCGAAGTACAAGACCGAACTATGTCGCGACTTTCACGAAACCGGGTTTTGTTCATTTGGACCAAGATGCAACTTCATTCATTCGTCAGACAAGAATGCCACCCTTAAAACGAGCGTGGCAGCACCCTTGAGCGCCATGAACATAACGCATCAGGACAATTCCTTGTCGACAACCTTGCACAAACTTGTTGAGGACTGTCCCTTGTCTAACTTGAATGCTGAGGCTGCCGAATGGAGATCGTCTTCCGTGCCATTTGAAGGAGTTATTGGTAATTACGTCACCAGTGGTCAATACGGAGCCATTGGAGAAAACAGCAGCGACACCATGGACACCAAATCGTCCACTGAAACCTTGGATGACGTTGGGGTCAATGACCATCTGTTTCAACAACTAGACTTCTACTGAGACTGAGTAAGATATCAGTCACTTTTCATATAATTTGGTAAAAAAAAAAAACGGTGGTGGTCTTCAAAATTATGTTTAATCTCGATGACGCTTTAAATTAAGTTACAATTAATTTATATCATTTGAGGAAGAGCGTAAATAAGTTTTAAATTATTTTATCCTTCATGTTTTAAGACAAACGTGAGAAAAAAAAAGATTTTTGTTTATTTTGACATAGCTGATTATACTAGCGGTATAAATAAAGTATATTTTATAGCAGTATTCTCTGTTTTTCTTTGAAATGTGCTCGGTAGACATTTGAAATTGGTGGGTAAACAGGTTTCTGGGAGTGGTCTCTTGTTTGGGGGAGGGGAGGGGCTTACAGAATGGCGGGAATTTCAAATGCGTTACGACAGCAATCTTGCCCTAAGATTTATTCTTAACAGTTATTATGAGCAGAAGGGGATAATAGAAGAAGGATGACACTCTGTATCCTCTTAATACTTCATTTATGTAACGTCATTCTTCCTAGGCTCACCCTTTAAGTTTGCTTTCCCGCTCATCAAACTACAAATGGGCATCGCACCGTAAGGTGAATTCTATAATTGTTTGGCATTAAATCCCCAGCAATCAACCCACAAACCTTGATTGTCTTGACGTGGGACAAAAATGCACAAGCACGTCTTGTCAAATATTTAAACGCTAATAGCGTAATTATGAGGGAACTATTTATTGTGTATGTGATTCGGTTTAGTAACCTTGCTCTAAATGTTCCGATGTTGGGACGAATGACGTTACACTTACCCCGCTTTGTGGTACACTTCTCTCTCGAAGAGAAGTATTATATACTTCTGTTATGAGGCATTATTTTATTATTAGCATTAAGGATATGTTCTTTTAGAAGTGGGTTATGTTGTAGAATAAATGGGTCGGATTTAAAATAATCACAATTAAGGAAAATAACTCAATAAATTTTTGAAATAATTTATTTCATACACTTTACTACAATTTTAATACTTATTTAGAATACAGTTAATCTTTATTTTACCCAACACATTCCTTAACAGCTGAATTTATATCAGCGTATTTGTACTTATACCCACTTTCTAGTGTTCGTTTAGGTATGACCTTTTGACCCTCAGTCATGATAATGGCTCTCTCTTTATTGAAAGCCAAATTAAGCGCAAAAACTGGCATAGGAAGAATAGAGGGTCGCCACATGGCTTTGGCAAATGCTGTACTAAATTCTCCATTAGTTATAGTTTGTGGGGCGACTCCATTCAGAACTCCTTGTACTCTATCATTAGAAACAGCGTGGGTAAAAATGCCAACTATATCTTCAATGTGAATCCAAGGCATGAATTGTTTTCCCGAACCAACAGGACCCCCTAACCCGAAATAAAATGGCCAGTATAGTTGTTTAATCATTCCACCATTGCACCCCAAAACGACGCCTAAAAAAGCAGCAATTTGTTTAGTTACTTAAAATACAAGTTCACAAAATACTGAAGCTAACCAGATCTAACAATAACTCTTCGAACGTTCAATTCCTTCGGTAGATTATTAGCAATTTCCCATTCTTTGCATAACTTTGAAAAATAATCACTATCACCTCCTTGGCTATCTTCATCATATTCGGCAGTTTCACTGGGTGGATAATAACCTAAATTGCAAATTTAATTTTGCTTTTAAAAAATAATTTAAATTATTATTATTTTAACTTGCCAACTCCCGAGATGGTTGCAAAAACCTTTGGCTTGTTTTTAGCCATTAATATCGAATCATTTAGCATTCTTGTTGTAAAAATCCGACTCGCGTAGACATTTTGTTGGAAACCATTAGTCCATCTTTAATTTTATTATTTAAATTAAATATAATATTTAAACTAATTAATTCTTAATGGATTAATTTTTTACCGTCTAGTTGGATCTAATACATTCTGCCCAGCTACATTAATTACCGCGGTACAATCGTTTGGCAGACCATTTTTCTTTAAATCATCCTATTTAATTATCGTAGATTTAATTAAGAATTAACTTTAAATAGTAACTAAATAAATATAAATATAAATATAAATATACCCATGTGATATTGCCTATTTTGGATTTTCTCGAGATAGAAATAACATTATATCCAATGTTCTTGAGGTGACTAGCTAATGCTGAACCAATAAATCCTGTTCCCCCACCTTAGTTACGGTTCGGTAATTAGTTTTTGAATTATGACGAACGAAACGAATAAGCTCCGCTCATTACTTACCAATTACCACTGTCCCAGCCATATTATACTCTTTATTTGTACTGTAGATCTTAAATTGTATGTCAAAGCGTACGTAGGACAT
The DNA here is from genome assembly GCF_054372755.1 of Phalangium opilio. Lineage (NCBI taxonomy): Eukaryota > Metazoa > Arthropoda > Arachnida > Opiliones > Phalangiidae > Phalangium > Phalangium opilio. The sequence goes on from NW_028324189.1 coordinate 2,968,703, forward strand.
AGGCTTAATTATATAATATAAGCATCTCAAGGAGAAAAATTGTAGGATGCCATCTGAAGGATAAAATAATTGACACATAACAAAACTTAAGATTAATTTCATATTTAATTACATCTAATTATCAATTAAAGCATCAAATCAATTGTTCAAGCGGAGAAAAACAATAAGAATTTAAAGGTCAAAAGATTCGAAGTAAAAAATGCGTAGTCTATAAAAAAGTAGAGATTTATAAGAGCTACATTTTTTTATATACGTCATTTTATATTTAAAATATTTTTATAGATAATTTTTTTGAGATTAAGTATCTTATAGACGTTCGAATGAGTTTTGTTCGGGACGCGAGCAACACCAAATAAAATTAAATATATTATTGTCCTCTAATTCGTGGCGATAAACGCCGCTAGAAATATCTTCGGGGCATTCCTCTATAAAGGATTTTAAGTCGCCCAAAGGAAAGCCAGTCTCGTAATATTCTTTGATGGTTTCGTACGAATCCATAATGACCGATATAAACAAGCTGATAACGACGTAAATGAATAAACTAATGAATAAGTACAAGTACAGGCGGGAAAACCACCAAACTAAAACACTCTCGGTGCTCAAAATGGCGAAGGTTGCGAAAAGATCATCTCCATTCATCATGGCAAATAGACATTCGGACGTTGTGCTAAGTTCCCGAAATTTTATGTGGTAAGGGCCAAATACCACCCAACCGCAGAAGCAAAATCCGCAGTAGATTAATAGCGTGCAGAGAACAAAACGCAAGACATTGGGTAATGCCCTTTTCATCGTGAGAATTAGGATGTTGTATTTCCTGAAGAATCCGAGGTATCTTAGTATTCCAATCCAGACTAGTAAATTTCCGCTTCCAAGAAGGATGGAGCAAGTGTTATATTGATCTCCTTCCACCGCTTTCTGTTCTATGCGTAATTTCAAGACTGATCCTGTTAGAATAATTAGGTCGTTGGTGATCATCATAACTAGCCATAGATCCAGGAATTCAAATTTGTCTTGATACGTCAAATTTTTTCCATATTGCTTCCTGAAGAATATTTCAGTCGCTCTGCGAAGTTTTTGTCCCTTGTTTAAGGATCTTCCGCATAAAATGATGGAAGCGCAGCAGAGAACAACAACCAGGACATTCAAAGCTTGGCGAAATATATAAACCAGTTTATCATTTTCCGCATACTCCACGTTAACGTGGCAATTCAATTTTTCCGATTCAACTTCTAAAGATATTAATAATTGGCCGTCGTGTCGATTGTTCCCGTAAGTAATGGTGACATTGTAGCGATAGCAATCCGGAGAATCAAATTTAGTTAATGATTTGACAAAAACGGCTTTCAAGTAAAAGTTCAGCGTGGCGTCTATAAGTCTATTGAAAGATAAAGTCGCGTTTTCTCTTAATAGGTAGTTGCTCAAAGAAAATTGGTTCCATCGTTGATCACCGGCTGGATATTCTTCTATTTCAAAACATCTTTTAAGAGGAGTATTATCAAAGATTATGGTTGTGTTATACGGATAAACTCTCCCTCTGCGGTAGAACCTTTTGCAAAATGAAATAGGAGAAATGGTTCCATTTATATTATCGTAACCCAATGACGCTATTGGATTGGTTGTGATGTTAGAATAGACTTTGATGGCATTTTCTACATGCGCGAAAAAATCTGGCTGAGTGTATATGGCGTAAGGTCCGGTTGAAGGAGGGTAGGACGTTACTTCTCTGACAGAATCCCAACCTTTCAAGAACAAATGCCTGAAAGTGACAACCGCGTCAAATTGTTGCTGTTGAAACTTGGAACTGTCACTCCCGAACAGCATTAGTTGGAAAGTGACAAAAACTATCTTGATTAGCTGAAGAAAGAGCTTGTACGGTATTCGTCCTTTAGCTCTGTATTTTTCAAAAGGATTCATGAAAAAATATCGAAGTTTTCTTCTCATCTGATCTCTTAGTTGAGGAGTGAATGCTTGGAGCTGTCTAGCTGAATCTGTTAGGCTAGTTTCTGTCGAGTACACTGAGCTGCATGTTACCGAGCTTTCATTTTCCACTAAACAAGTAGATGCTTCGGGAGACAATGGTCTATTAGGTAGATTAGTAATTAGGCACACAGTTTCATTGCTAAAGGAAGGTTCTTCAGAAAATCCTGTTGACTGTGTTATTCCGTTTTCGTTACTATTTGTATCTCCATGAACTGGACTTTGAGAGTTTGGAATTGCCGTAACTTCCACTTCGGACATTTTTAAGCTCTTAATCTCTAATAGAGACTAGCATCCAAAATAACATCAGACTCCGCTGACAAGATTTTGGGGACTTCTTTTGAAATAGGAGCAAATGAAAAACAATCTGCCAAAGAGATTAGGAGATTAAACATTACCCTAATTAATACCATTTCCTAATTTAAAGTTTCAAATTACATATTTTCATGTAGGAAATGGGATCAAGATTTTTGTATCTCAGTGATAATGAAATATGTTATTACCTAGTGAGTTATATAAACCTTTGAGCTGCCAAAATACGGATATAATAAAAAGAGGCGTGTTCAGATTTTTTTTGATTAGCAATTATACGAAATCAAAATAATCTTGCGATTTCTGTCTCTCTCGCCGTTTTTCTCATCACGTACACCCGTGCCTGCTTAAAGGCGTACACACACACAGTACACTACGCGTTAGGCTTAACGACTGTCATATCATATGACACAATTTTTTGCAGCAGACGAGAAACACGAGATAAACAATTATTGCCAAGTCCGGAAATAACTACAGGACACTAGAGATATTCCAATAAAATTTTAAAATGTCCCATTTTTATTAAAAAAACCAAAAACTAAGGGGGTGACTGGGGGTCACTGGAGAAATGACCAAAACAATTTCCAAAGTTTTGATAGCTTGACTATGTAAGTTTCGACAGTAATTTTAGTGGACAATGTCCTCTATATTTTCCAGTCAAAGCCTTTGACACATGTCCTTTAAGAAATTTATAGACTTCTGGTCCTTATTAAGGCGTTGGAATTGGACACAACGGAACCCCTTATCTTCAATCAATCTCACTTCAAAAACTTGAAAGTACCGCCAAATTTCTATAGAACCATAGCCCACTCGATCACGCATTAAAGAACCCAAGCTGCTCGAGCCATATAGTGTTTAAAACCATCATAAAAATCTATTAAAAGGTATAACTTTCAGTTTAACAACTTTATGAAGCACTGAACGCACAAAAAAGTGCTTGATCTTGAAATTCTATGTAAATCAACCTAATTTGCATATTTTTAACATGGCGATTTAAGATCATGCCCATTTTGGTGTATAACCGGAGTCACCATTGTAAAAAAACTTCCTCCATGGTTGAAATTTCATCAATATGTGTCGTCTGCTTTTAACGCCACGCTGTCACCGTAAGGAAGGAAAAGCTGTAAAGATGTAACGCCCTATTCGAAATAACCTGGATTTGGTAAATTATTAATGTTTTATTATAATTTTTAGTCGTATTATAAGTAGAAAAGTAAGTTAATTAATTAAAATTAAAATCACGCGTTGGAAGTCTTTGAAAAATTATGCTATCATATTAAGTTGCTGGTCGGACCTTCACACACAGGTTGCACCAAGGCCCAAAGTAGGGATTGTGGCAATGGACCTGATTATGGGGTTTTGATTTTGCTTTGAAGTTGAAATTTTGATAGTTTGCATTGATACATGAATTATTTTGTTTGATTGAATAGTTATCCCACTGGACAAGGATAACTTTAGCTTTCTTGTTTTCTCTTTGGTCAATACCGTAAATATATGAACTTTGAGACTAATTTTGCGAAGAGGCTCCCAGTATTTCAGATTGGCAATCATGACATTAATACATGAACCCATGCCCTGCCACCCTTTCAATGGGAAACACGATTTATCGAGTGTTATTTAGAAAGTAGGACCAGACACTTTTTGGGATGATAGCATAATTTTTTCCTCCCCAATGGGACTATGGCAATTTATTTAGTCTTTTTATACTTTTTTTTGATGGACTAAATTTTAGAAATAGTTCCTGATTTTGGACAAATCAATGAAGGGACCTCCCTTATCTGTTGCTTGACACAGCATAGATTCTTAATTTTAAACCGATTTAATTTTCAGTACCCAATTGAATTGAGAGGATATTTAGCTATTATCTGATACCGAATGAACAATTTGTGCTGATGCTGGAAGGAATTATTTTTTGTTATTGTTAGTTTGAATTGGTCTCTTCCCAATAAGTGAGCATAGCTTTTTCTTCACAGATTGGGTGAATGCTGTAAATATTTTAGCTTTGCAGCTGTGATTTGAAAAAATGGCAGCTGTGATTTGAAAAAATGGCACATGTTATTAATCATATGCAGATCTATTCTTAATTTAGAACCGCATTATGCAAACTATTATTTATAATAGAAATTCAAGCAGGGTCCCTACACAATTTCATCCTTGATTCAGAACCACATTTTGAAAGGGGATCTCAATATTGAAACTATTTAGGCAACGTGTGAAACATTTTAGGCGTAGAAATAATTCAAGCTTCGTTATTTGAAAGAAATTTAAATGTTTCCTCAAGCATTTCTAGATTACTTTATTTATTTTTAGACGAGAAAGCATCGGTCCTTTGAGGGTGTTTTGCAGGATCTCAATAAATTATTTATTTATGTAATAGGTAGAAGACTGGTTATACGTTTTCTCATTTAAAAATAATGAAATTAATCAGGATTTTAAGCCAAGGGTTAGATTTAATGTATGAGATTCCCTTCCCAATATTATTTTGTCAAGTTAGGGGTTTTAATTATATTTATTTTTAGAGGAGACAGCGCTTGTCGAGTGGCTCATTGAGGTTGTTTTGCAGGAACTAAATAAATTATGTTATAGCTAGATGGTCTCTCGCACGCCATCTCCTTTAAAAGTAATCAGTATTTTAAGGGAGTTTAAGACAAGGGTTGGCTTTTGTCATAGTACAAGTTGGGAAAACCAAAATATTACCTCTCCGTGTCGAGAAGATTATATAAACAAAATTATCCAATGAAAACACTTTTTCCCTCATCCTTTATATATATATAGGAGGCAATGAATGAAATATATCACAATGCACGGGCCTTGATAGATACAGGAGGCAATGAAGGAAATATATCGCATGCACGGGCCTTGGTAGATATAGGAGGCAATGAAGGAAATATATCGCATGCACGGGCCTTGGTTGATACAGGAGGCAGTGATAATCTCTCTTTGTACGAGAGGTTTATCTTTAATATTTAAATAAATATAATTATTTTTAATTATTTTAATCTTCAATAATTAACATTAATAATAGTTAAATCGTTTAAAATAAAGTTATACCTATTATCTTCTCAAACTTTGCTAATATTGACGTTTAAAGTGAAGGGTACCCCTCTTCCCGCTTTCTTCAAATTTTGGGGTATATATACGATTCGATTCCATTATAACAGTAAGGAAAAAGCGCAATTGCGAAAACCTTTGGTGGCCGATCCCACCTTAGGGAGGCTAGACGTTTCTCGTAACCCTAGCTGATCGCCGCGTATATCCTAAAACCAAACGATGATAATGGAGTAGAAGCCAATGATACAGATTGGTGTCTATGTGGAATAGACGGAAGACCAGTGGATGGTGGTGATTAGAAGCCAGTGTAAGTGCAGACTGGTGTCAATGTGGGATTGACAAAGAACAGAAGATGATGGTGTTGGAAGCCAGGTAAGTACCAGGCTGGTGTTCATGTCGGATGGACAAAGATCAGAAGATGGTGGTGTGAGAACTCAAGTAGAGGAGCCATTTCCGTGACTGTGAAAGCAGTTCGGAAATGGCGAACACGTTTGCTCCGATACGCAAACTGCGAACGCGGTCACGTGGGTGTAACAACGGACAGACAGACAGACAGACAGACAGACACGGCCGTTACAGAACCTCTCCTGGACTACGTCACACGGAGAGGTAAAAATTTCTCCCCCCATATTAAGTTATTGAGTTTAAAGTTATGCATGTGCCATTTTTTGTCAAATGATAAGCTGGAACATTTTATGTTACATCATGCGAGAACATTGAAGTGGACTTTCATATTAAGGTATGTAATTTGAAGTTATGCATGTGTCATGTTTCCCAAATAATAACAATTTATCTTATGCAGTGACAACATTCTTCTTGTGGACATGGTGCGACAACATTCTTGTGGACATGGTGCGACAACATTCTTGTGGACATGGTGCGACAACATTCTTCAAGTGGACATGGTGCGACAACATTCTTCAAGTGGACATGGTGCGACAACATTCTTCAAGTGGACATGGTGCGACAACATTCTTCAAGTGGACATGGTGCGACAACATTCTTCAAGTGGACATGGTGCGACAACATTCTTCAAGTGGACATGGTGCGACAACATTCTTCAAGTGGACATGATGCGACAACGTTCTTGTGGACATGATGCGACAACATTCTTCAAGTGGACATTCATTGGAAATCCCATGCTAAGGACGACGTTTCCTGGTTTTGGGGGCTCCACAGCGGGCCTTAGTTTAAATTTAATGATTCCCGAGTTGAACAGGGGCTTGTTAAATTTAAATTGGGCTCGCAAGGCTTACTTTGGGGGTGGTAGCTTAAGTTTAAATTTAAAGTTTCGTTACTATGGAAGGTACAAAAACATAAGAAAAACACTTAGGGTAGTTTTTTTGACCTTTTTTATGCTTTTTTATTGTTTTTTTAATAAAATTTTTATTTTTTTTATAAATTTTTAATAAAAATTAATTTTTTTATGTAAAAAAAAATTTTTTTTATGCTTTTTGTTCATTGTTTTTTAATTATTAAGCTTAAAAGGCACTAAAAAAGGGTCAAAAAACCCCCCCTAAGTCCCGATTAAAAAAAATCGAAACCAAGCCTAGTATCGAAAGTATTGAAATAAAAGAAAGAACGAGGTTTAAGGCAAAATTTATTCAATAAACAAGTTGGGAAAACCAAAATATTACCTCTCCGTGTCGAGAAGATTATATAACCTTAAGTATCCAATGAAAATGTCGACCTTTTTGCCCTCATCCTTTCCCGCGCTTTGCTCTTCCGCATTTCATCCTTACTCTCAACATTATCTTCCTCCATTTTACATACAAAAATCAAATACTCACAAAAAGAAGTGGCAAAAACCTGCTGGCTCTTTACAACCACTTAATTTGACTTAATATCCAATTTCCAACAACAATAATATACCGGTAGTTTAATTGACAACCTACTAGCATCGAAATTCTCATTAAGAATGACTCCCGCGGATAAAAAAGGGCAATTTTCAACTAGGTGGGCGTTATCTCATTAGATTTGAAAATATCATTTGTCTTTTTTAACAATGCCTAACCGTTTGGATTTTTTTAAAGCAATCTTAGCACCAAAAAATATTTTTTGATACAAAATAAATGTTTTATATTCTTATTAAGAATAAAACAAGAGGATAAAAAAGGTCTGTGCTCTCGTAATTTTTTAAGCTTTTATCATGATTACTCTATACAACAGTAACAAGGAGTGTAAACCCATTAGTGGAAGCAGTATTTTTTTCCCAAAACAATCTCGCTTATGTTTATCCTCTCTTGACTTCGCTAAAAACGTATTACTCCTACATAAAATATTAATAGACAGGAAAGGATTCATACCATTAAAGGAGCGCAATATTATCCATATTTTCATTTCATATACAGAGAAAAGAAATTATTATGTTTCTGAGAGGAGCTTCCCATTTTTGTTGTTGTTTTGAAAAAATATATCGCAATGCACGGGCCTTGATAGATATAGGAGGCAATGAATGAAATATATCACAATGCACGGGCCTTGATAGATATGAGGCAATGAAGGAAATATATCGCATGCACGGGCCTTGGTAGATATAGGAGGCAATGATAATCTCTCTCTTTGCACGAGAGGTTTATCTTTAATATTTAAATAAATATAATTATTTTTAATTATTTTAATCTTCAATAATTAACATTAATAATAGTTAAATCGTTTAAAATAAAGTTATACCTATTATCTTCTCAAACTTTGCTAATATTGACGTTTAAAGTGAAGGGTACCCCTCTTGGCCGCTTTTTTCAAATTTGGGGTATATATACGATTCGTTTCCATTATAATAGTAAGGAAAAAGCGCAATTGCGAAAACCTTTGGTGGCCGATCCCACCTTAGGGAGGCTAGACGTTTCTCGTAACCCTAGCTGATCGCCGCGTATATCCTAAAACAAAACGATGATAATGGAGTAGAAGCCAATGATACAGATTGGTGTCTATGTGGAATAGACGGAAGACCAGTGGATGGTGGTGTTAGAAGCCAGTGTAAGTGCAGACTGGTGTCAATGTGGGATTGACAAAGAACAGAAGATGGTGGTAATTAGAAGCCAGTAAGAACAGACTGGTGTCCGTGTGGGATGGACAAAGACCAGAAGATGGTGGTGTGAGAACTCAAGTAGAGGAGCCATTTCCGTGACTGTGAAAGCAGTTCGGAAATGGCGAACACGTTTGCTCCGATACGCAAACTGCGAACGCGGTCACGTGGGTGTAACAACGGACAGACAGACCCACACACACACACACACACACACACACAGACAGACAGACACGGCCGTTACAGAACCTCTCCTGGACTACGTCACACGGAGAGGTAAAAACAAAGAAACCTAAGTGTTTACAAAAATTTCGAACAAAAAAATAAATTAAAGTGTTGTAAATTAAAGTTTGAACGAAAAAAAATAATTGAGTGGTTACAAGTAAAGTTTGAACGCGAAAAAAAGAATTAAGTAGTTAACAAAATTTCCCGTTAATGATAATTAAATATATCTTCAATTTTCTAGGTTCGGTGACGTTCTCGCATCTTTGAAAGTCATCGTAGAGAATGATAGCAAGGTCGGATGAGCTTCAAGACATCTTGTACCGCAAATCCAAGAAAGATGTCATCTGGAATGATAGTCTCTAGCAGCGGAGGAAATCCCAAGTTGCGAGCATCATCTCCGAGTAACCAGTGTCAGCCAAGGAAATTCGAGAAAATCAACCGCATCTATAAACGAAAATACATTAATAACAAATATTAAGCCATTGCCTAATTAAAGGGATACTTAAGTTAGCTACCCCCTAGATTTAAAGAAAAAAAAGACCGTCCTTAAATATTGAAGTATTATATCTCAGATTAATTTTAAGAATCACCCCAAAATATCAAAGAATAATTATAACTAGCTTCTGTTTATATTCTTTACTTTTAAAGTTTTCTGAAATTACTTTTAAAGTTTAAAGAAAATAATTTATGGCATAGATTTAAATAATTAGAAAAGAATATTTTTGCCATTAATTACATTGAATTGTACCTAGCTTCACTTTAAAGGTACATTATTAAATACTATGCTTTGAAATAATTTCAGAAAACCTTCTAGGCGGATTAACTTTAAAATACCCTCATTATCAATTTAAATTAAGGTGACGGGATAAAGTAAAAGCTTAGAGATTAGACCCAGGTCCCGATAAAATATTTTAATGGTTAAGCCTATTGCAACTTAATCTCGCCTTGTTTATTTAGCTTTAAATTTGGAGCTTAATAATTTTAAAATACCCTCTTTAATTTAATTTAAAATAACGGCATAAAGTAGAAGTTCAGAGATTAAATCCAGGTCCCGATAAAATATTTTAATGGTTAAATCTAAGCCTAATGAAATTTAATCTCGCCCCGTTAAATGAGAATTTAAAAAACGCGGTTCCTTATCTAAAATAATTATATACCGACAGAAATGAAGTTTTAGAATCTTAAGGGTCTTTAATTTACGCGTAATAATTAAAAAAATACCCTCGTTAATTTAAATTAAAATGGCGGCATAAAGATAAAGGTTAGAGATTAGTTCCAGGCCCAAATAAAATATTTTTAATGCTTAAGCCTAACGCTACTTAATCTAGCACCCTTTAAATGGAACTTAATTTAAATAGAAAGCGTGGTTCATTATCTAGAATAACTATATTCCACCGTGAATAAGATTTTTAGAATCTAAAAGATCTTTAATTTACGCCTAATAATTCGAAAATACCCTCGTTAATTACCAGGCACGGATAAAATATTTTTAATAGCTCGTGGAACTAAATTTCGCCCCGTTAAATCATAAATGAGGCTTATTTTAGATAATATACCACGGTTTTTTTTTAATTAATTATACACCGCCATGATTAAAATTTTAGAATCTCTAAGGGGTTTACGCGTAATAACTTAAAAATATTGAAATTTCTTCTTATTGTACCTTATTTTCAATAAATAAACATAAATAACTAACAATTAACACTTCCTAAATGATTTAAACTCACGGAATAAATGAAATAATTTAAGGAGAGCTAGATGAGTTCGGATTCTTGTAAAGTTTAAGCTTACGGACTGTTGAAACACGAGGCGAAGCAATGGCCGCTAAGTCTTCGAGAGCTTGGAATTCAGCATGCGTCTTTGGCAAAAACGATCAAAGAAATATCGGAATTATTAACTATCAGCTGAGTAGGAAAGCAACCTCGACGTCTTCGAGGCAAAGAAAGAATGAGGTCTTTGGCAAAAACGATCGGAGAAATGGCGGAATTATTAGAAGTCGACGTCAAAAGCCGGGATCACGATCAGCTGAGCAGGAACGGTTTTCCCAAGCGACCTCAACGGCTTCGAGGCAAAGACAGAATGAGCTCCGCGCTGAGCCGCTGACCTCCAACCAAGAATTCAAGAAAGAAATTTCCAACGTCGGGGGGCGCTAAAAGCTCCTATGCTCCAGGCGCGAAATCCAAATAGCTGTACACCGCTAGGCCTAAATGAATGAACGCTAGGCTTAAATGAATGAACGCTAGGCCTAAATGAATGAAATAGTAATGGATAATCATAACCTATTATAAACATCTGTCGTGACGTCACAAGTCAATAACCTCTGTGACGTCACGTCACGTGACCGGGTATGACGTCACGTCACGTGACCGGATATGACGTCACGTCACGTAACCGGATATGACGTCATCCCGCGTGACCGTATATGACGTCATGTCACGTGCCATGCCAACTGTGACATTGTCATTCAGATGTCAGTAAATACGTAACTACGTATGCAGCGCCCCTAGCGGCAAATGTTGATTAATCAGTTCATAAATTTGTGAAGAATTTGAGAGCTTTATTGCATGTCATTTAGATGTCAGTAAATACGTAACTACGTATGCAGCGCCCCTAGCGGCAAATGTTGCTTAAACCTTTCATAAATTTGTAAAGAATTTGAGAGCTTTATTTCACACAAAAGTGTTTGTAACTTTTTTCTAACTAAAGTAATAATAAAAACAAAACCCTTCTATTTAAGATCTGATCCTTTCTTAAATTGTGAAATATTAATAATTAATTTTGTAAACAATTAATAGAGCTATCTCAGTTGTTTCGTCAGTGTCTAGGGCTTACCTTTGGCAAAGGCGGCCATTTTTGGTCCCTTTTTTGGTTCTATAGACAAATAGCATGGGTGACGTCACACCAAGACTTTACAGATCGCTCTAATATAGTGGGTCCCTGGTAAGCTTATAAATAAAAATGATTTTATAACACAGACTTATTGACGCAAGTTTTATTTTCAAACATTACATTTTATACATTCGATTTGATTGAATAAATTAATAAAATAATTAATAAATGCGTATTTTCTGTATGTTGCGTAAAGACCCTGAAAATGAACAAAATATTTCATTTATTAACAAACGCCTTAAAAATTTACAACTTCAAATAGACTGTCTTTGAGGAAATAAAGCCCCTTTCAGACGATACAACTCTTCGACTCATTTAGATGGGTCAACTCGCGTTGAGTGAACTAGATGGGACTTGTGAACTGAAGTTGGACTTGTTGAACCACCAAATTATGAATTGATCATTGACCAATTTTTGTTCACTCAACTTTTTAACATCATCTACTTTGAGTCAAAAGTTGTATCATCTGAAAATGCCTTAATTAGAAGTCCTCTTGACTCGGAGATGTAAAATTTTGGTTTCCCAACTTGTTTTTATTTGTCGTGGAAAATTTACATCTATTTTAAAAAAACTATCCACTCTAAATTTTTCAACCTGTTTTAGTATAATAGAATACGTTGAACCACGCATCACGCTAAAATTTCACGTCATTTGCAACAATAGAACAGAGGACATGGCCAAAACACCATAGAAATTGCACGTTGTCTTATAGCTGGTTTTTAACACATATGTTCCATTTAGTGAAGCATTTCTCGCTGTAAGTGGAATAAGACTTATGGGTTGGTAAAATATGTCAAACTTTGAACGAAGAATCAATTAAATAATTATTATTCAAAGAAATAACGATTTTTCACGGCAAATAGAGGATGAAAAGAATAACTACGGTAAAATTACTAAAAAGTATCAAAAATATAGAGAAGACACAAGGAATCCTTATTGTTCCCGTTTCCATTAGATAAGGATGATGTGGGTGGACAATATAGCAAACTTGTGACTCTTGTGTCATGGATATGTATTTATACATATCCATGTTTGTTCCCTGTAGACGTCAATTAAGTTCTCCCATATCTCTAAGAATCATCACCACACAACAAGAATTACCTGTGTCACCTCTATAATTTTATGAACTACGACTTTGCTGGTAAAATAACGTAGGCAGCGGTGTTTAAACCACTCCTCTAGAGTAAAAAGGTTCATAAGATATTTTCCATAAGTTTGTCACTGGTTACTGAGAGCTTGTCATGAAGTTACGTAGAAGAAACGTCATAGATTCTCGTAAAGCTGCGCCTGGTGAGGCGCTGTTATAGTATAGAACAGACTAAATAGGAAGATGGACTGCAAAACCAACTTTCGTTAATCCTCGCGTCGTTCTCAAACTAGCTCTCAGTAAGTCTCTCAGTAGCATTACGAAGCATAGTTAGTGTTATACTTATGGAATGTATTTTATAAACTTATGTTATTACTTGTTTTGTAAGTTTACTCTTTGATGTTTAAACTGCACGTTTTTTAATGTACAGTTATATTCTTGCACATTTGGAATTGTATGGCTAATTATAACCCTATTACGACAAAATAAACGGAGGAAAATAAATAAATAAAATCAAATAACCTGATGTTAATTTCGGGCTCCTTTGACTTTCCCGCCATTCGAGTTTTTTTACGTCATCCACGAGTAGCTCCGCCCAAAGCTCCGCCCCTTAGTCCAAGAAATTCTTACGCTGCTAGCCAGTGTTGTTCTAAGTGGCACAATTGTGCCTTTTCGGCACATTTTAAGATCTTCAGCACCGAAAGTACATTTGGCCTGTTTAAAGCACATTTTCAAATTTCATTTTTAACATTAGCGTCTATGGGACAAAAATTCCGCCACTAGGTGGCGCCAAAAGCCTTTCGTTGGGGGGGACGGAAATTTTCCTACCCCCAGGGGGGGAAAGGCACATTTTGAAAAAAGCTTCCATTGGATCAGCACATTTTACCTTTCCAAAAGTCGAAGGAACAACCCTGCTGCTAGCCCGGCTAGGTAATCATTCGTGTGTTGCTGGAACTGCTGGAATAATGTCCTCAACGATGATATTTATAAATTCGGAAGAGGATTTTAAGAATCTTTTTGATGAATCAGACAGGTATTATAAATCATAGAAAAGAAACACTGGTCATTTTAAGTTCTCATCCAACCCTCGCGTATTTAATTCAGGGGAAAACTAATTGTCATTCATTTTTGGGCGGAATGGGCACCACAATGTGAACAAATGAACGATGTCATGAATGAACTATCTAAAAATTTGGAATACACCAACGTCATATTTGCTAAAGTAAATTAAACTCTCCCAAATTTAACTAATATATCATAAATAATAATTAAAATATTATAAAACATTAATTACTACTACTACAGATAGTGGCGGAAAATTTTCCAAATATTAGCACCTCAAACAATATCTCTTCAATTCCAACTTTTCTCTTCATCAGGGTAGGCCATTAAATTAAATTAAATTAAATTAACATTAACATTAATTTAGTTAAAATTAACATAATCATTAAAAGAATGGAAAAGTTGTTGAAAGTCTCGAAGGTGCTAATGTACCAGAGTTTACAAAAGCCGTCAAAGCTCACGTTTCAAAAGTTATGCCACCAATAAATAATTCCCTATCAGCTAAAGAAGTAATTAATTAATTAATTAATCCGGCGATATACTTAAATTAAATTAAATTAAATAATTAATTGAGATTAATATAAATTTAATTTCATTTTAGACTTTAAACGCTAGACTTAAAAATCTTATTAATTCGGCACCGTGCATGTTATTCATGAAAGGCAATCCGGAAGCTCCTAAATGCGGATTTAGCAAACAAGTAATTGCCCTTTTGAATGAAAACAATGCTAACTATAAAACCTTTGATATTCTACAAGATGAAACTGTACGACAAGGTAATAAAGACGACAGACGCGCATCCCTACCCCATGTGCATGCAATATTGCAATTTCACGTAATATCTCTTTAATTTTTAGGTCTAAAAGAGTATAGTAATTGGCCAACTTACCCTCAACTCTACGTAAAAGGAGAACTTATAGGAGGTCTCGATATTTTGAAGGAATACGCTGAAAACGGGGAATTAGAGTCACTCTTACCGAAAAAAGAAAACATTAACGATCGACTAGAAAAATTAATTAAAAAGGATAAAGTTATGATTTTTATGAAAGGGAATCCGCAAGTTCCAAAATGTGGATTTAGTAGAACACTTATTGGAATTCTTAACGAAGCAAAGTGATTAATATAATTATAATTATTATATTGAATTTATTTATTTAAGTGTAATATTAATTTCTAATTTTTATTTACGATAGTGTTACGTATAGTACCTTTGATATTTTGGAAGATGAAGAAGTGAGGCAGGAGTTAAAAATATTCTCTAATTGGCCCACTTATCCCCAAATATACGTTAATGGCGCTTTAATTGGCGGTTTAGATATCATTAAAGTAAATTTTTAAATTATAATTATAATAATAAAATAATAATATTTCATAACCTTTTTTTTTTTTTTTTTTTTTAGGAATTAAAAGAAGGTGGAGAATTAGAAACCACGTTAAAAGGGGATTAATTTAATTACCCCTGGAATTATCTCTGAAATCTTAATCTTAATCTTTGCATTTTGTTTATTTAATGAATTAATTAATTATTGTGCTAAGATTTAATTTCTGATGCAAATTTTCAATAAAATTTCACACCACTTACCTTGTTGTCGTTTAATTTCAAATTTTCAACCAATTTTAAAGGGATACTTGATTGGGCATTTAAAAAAATATGTCTATTTTCAAATAGGGAGTGGACAAAGGGGTGAAAATATCGCCCCCCCCATTTAACGTCATACCTCTGCTTAACCAATCATGCAGATACATAACATTCTCCCACAACTCTTACACTCTGTAGAGTTAAGTTTGCCGCCGCCATTTTGGTGGAAAGGGGAGGGAGCCATATTGAACTACACCCCCTATGGCCTCTCTCTCTATAGAGAGCGGTACCTACCACATCATGGGGTTTTATTTTATTAAAAACTAGCTGTTACCCGTGGCGTCACTCGCGTGTAATAAGAACTTCCATCAAAATGATATAAAGAATGGGTAGATTTTACTGATTCGACTAATATTTTTGTAGCACCCTAGGAGAGAAGGCACTCGGCGTTGCCCGTCAGCCCCTAGGGATGCATTTTTTATTACTTTTCACGCGGACATTATTCCATAAAGAAAGGTTTTTAAGATTTTGGCCGCCATTTAAAAAGATGGCAACAAATCGAACCCAAACGACCATTCAGCCCGTCTAAAGGTTAAAGGAAACCAGTGTACTAAATATTTGCGAAATCGGTTGAAACACGCGGACTTTGTTGCGTAGATTAGATTTTTTTACATTTCTGGGCGCCATTTTTTAAGATGGCGACGGATTGGAAAAATCGTTCTTAGTACGCGCCTACTACTTAAGAGTAACGTTCCTGCAAATTTTCAGCCTTCTAGGGCAAGCGGTTTGGGCTGGGCGTTGATTATCAGTCAGTCAGTCAGTCAGGACTTTGATTTATATAGATATAGATTTGGACCAGGGTCACGCATTAAGACAATAATTTCAAATATAAATAAACAAATAAACATAAACAAACCAGTAATAAACAAACAAACTTATCAAAAAAATTTAATTAAAAGTTTTCTTTGCCGTTAGGTTATTTCATTTACCATTTATTAAAGTATTATATGGTATTAGATAATTAAATTATAAAATAAAATGCAATGTCATCATGTGAAATATTGCTATGTCACAATTTTCAATTTCCTTACTAATAGCCTAGGGAAAGTCAAGTGTCAAAGAACTATTGGGTTTCTACTGATAAAACTTGTCATTAACTTTTATCAAAGCAAAAAAAAAAAAAAATAATTTCAAAACAAGGAAGGAACACAATGATATCTTTGACCTTACGTTACCAGTAACAGCTATTTAAACTTATATAGTTGTATTTCAAGTGAACTTCTACACTGTAGACGTTTTTCCCCCTCATGCATTTGTTGACTCAATAAAGTCCCTGAACTTCATATAAAAGTAGACTAGACTAGTATTTAAATTGAGAGTGAATGCTTCGTTGGCAAAATTCCTCTCAAAATTTATAATAATTTCAAAATGTTTAGATCTATAAATTTTGCAAGGAGTACTTGTAAAAGTTTACAAAAATGTTATAAATTTAGTATTTTAAGTAAATACTTTTTTTTATTTTTTTAATTATAATTAAAACTTGCAATTAAACTAATTAAGTTTAATTAATAACAGCGAATTCACGGTTATCTTCCTCATCAAAAACCATAAAAAACGCCAAAATATTGGACCAGGAAACGGTCAGAATTTTATTTTCAGACGGTAATTATTGCGACTTTAAAAATATATGGGTAAGTATTTTATTCTTTATAAATTAATTAACTAATTGCTAATTAATTACTCGCAGTTAAGGGATAGTTGCAAATGCGAAAAATGCCTGGATAAAATAACCCAACATAAATTATTTGAAATATCCTATGCCTATAGTGATATAAAACCGCAAATAAATAATTTGAAAGTAGATCCCGATACCGGGAATATAAATATAGAATGGTCAAGTTCAAATGAACCCCATTCCCATACGAGCTCGTACTTTTCAAGCTGGTTAGTTTTAATTGTTAAAAATATTATTTTAGACTTTTCTAATAGCTAATAGCATACGTTGAACCACTTATAGGTTGTACCAGTTCAGCCCAGTTTTTAGTAAAAACTTTACAGGCGAAAAACCTCAAATAACTGACAGAACATACGCGAGTCCATTACCTCCCGTACAATTATGGAATAAAGCGCTAATTGAAAAGCAAAATTTAAACACGGATTATAAAGAATTCATGGAAACTAAAGAGGGGTTAAAAACTGTACTCGGAAATGTTTATAAGTACGGTATTGCGCTGGTTAAAGGTAATAAATAACAACTTAACCATTTTTTAACAGAATTAACCTAATCGCTCGCTAACTTTAAAAAAAAAACTATAGGAGCTCCAGCCAAAAAAGGTGAAATATTTAAAATAACTGATAGAATTGGACACGTAATGGAAACTGGTTACGGTAAATCAAGGCCTGTACGAGTACTCGCAAATTCGCGTGCGACTCCGAGTACTCGCAAATTCGCGTGCGACTCCGAGTACTCGCAAAGTCGCACGCGAGTCCGAGTACTCGCAAAGTCGCGTACGAGTCCGAGTACTCGCAAAGTCGCGTACGAGTCCGAGTACTCGCAAAGTCGCGTACGAGTCCGAGTACTCGCAAAGTCGCACGCGAGTCCGAGTACTCGGAAAGTCGCACGCGAGTCCGAGTACTCGGAAAGTCGCACGCGAGTCCTAGTACTCGCAAAGTCGCACGCGAGTCCGAATACTCGCAAAGTTGCACGCGAGTCCGAGTACTCGCAAAGTCGCACGCGAGTCCGAGTACTCGGAAAGTCGCACGCGAGTCCGAGTACTCGGAAAGTCGCACGCGAGTCCGAGTACTCGGAAAGCCGCACGCGAGTCCGAGTACTCGGAAAGTCGCACGCGAGTCCGAGTACTCGGAAAGTCGCACGCGAGTCAGAGTACTCGGAAAGTCGCACGCGAGTCCGAGTACTCGGAAAGTCGCACGCGAGTCAGAGTACTCGGAAAGTCGCACGCGAGTCAGAGTACTCGCAAAGTCGCACGCACGCGAGTCCGAGTACTCGGACTTTCAATCTAAAAGTTAGAACTCGAACACCTCTAGGTAAAACATTTCAAGTAGCGATCAATCCGCACCCAAAAACTCATCTAACCTACACTGGCAAAAAATTTGAATTTCATACCGATTTATCTTATATGCGAAACTCGCCAAGTAATATTATAAAATAATTAAAATTTGCTAACAATTAAAGGCAATTTATAAAGCGTAGTTTCTTTATTGCAGCTATGCAATTATTGCACTGTATTAAAGCAAATACTATAGATGGTGAGGAAGTAAAAGCGGGAGGAATTTCGTTTTTCGCGGACGCGTTTAAGGCAATTGAATGGCTGAGAACAGCACACCCCGAACATTTCGAAATTTTGTCGAACACTCAAATTAAACTGACGTATTTGGACGCTCAAAGAAACGTAAAATAATCAATAAAATTTGTTTAATTAAGCTTTAATTAATTATGTTTTTATTATTATTGTAGAGATGGTTTAGAACTGAAAGAACTTTGATCCAAGTTAATGGACTTAAGGAAGTCACGGAATTTTTCTGTTCCGATTTTTCACTGCGACCACCCCTCTTACCCTTAGAAAAAATTGTCCCATTTTATGAAGCATATCAGTAAGTTTAAAGAAAGAAAAATATGAAAAAGGGGCGTGGTTCAGATATTAATTAATTAATTCCCCAGTTGTAAAAAAGGGGGCGTGGTTCAGATATTAATTAATTCCCCAGTTGTAAAAAAGGGGGCGTGGTTCAGATATTAATTAATTAATTAATTCCCCAGTTGTAAAAAAGGGGGCGTGGTTCAGATATTAATTAAAAAATTAATTCCCCAGTTGTAAAAAAGGGGGCGTGGTTCAGATATTAATTAATTAATTCCCCAGTTGTAAAAAAGGGGGCGTGGTTCAGATATTAATTAATTAATTAATTACCCAGTTGTAAAAAAGGGGGCGTGGTTCAGATATTAATTAATTAATTTAATCCCCAGTTGTAAAAAAGGGGGCGTGGTTCAGATATTAATTAATTAATTAATTCCCCAGTTGTAAAAAAGGGGGCGTTTAATTAATTAAACAATTATTAATTAATTTAATTTATTCCCCAGTTGTCTAATGAACAAAATTAACACTGACGAATACGTATGGAAATTCTTTCTTAAAAAGGGGGATGTAGTTATTTTCGACAACGCCCGAGTTTTGCACGGTCGAGATGAATATGACCCCTCAAAAATAGATAGGTAATTAAAAAGGGGGGGGGGTAATTAATTAATACTCACATAAACCCTAATGGCGTCTGACATTTTTTTCTTTAGGCATTTGGAAGGGGTTTATATGGATCTTCAAGAAGCAATGTCACTATACGAGAGCTTGTCGGAAGAGTAGACAAACAGTAACTAAAACCTAATCTAAAACTTGTTTAATTAATTTAATTTAATTTAAATGGAAAAATAGTTTTTAATTTATCAATTAACGGTACATGTATTTCAAAAACCACCCTTTTGTCCCCAAGTAATAAATTTAAAAATTAAATTAAATTAAATTTATAATTAATGATGATTAATAACGTACTAACCATTATTAACTATAAATAAAAATAATGCCATTATTTTTAATTTAATTAAATCTTGTTTTAGTTGAATTTAATTATTTTTTTTTAAACATTGAAAATGTCACGTGACTATGGCAGCTGGGATCAATCAATTATGGCCCAATTCTAAAATCCCAATTAACGTTAATTAACTCATTTAATTTTAAAGTAATACCCATAACGTCATCCAGATGGCGCCACGTTATCCCGGGAACCTGGAGTGTGGCGCCATCTAGCCGCGGAAGTTAGGGATAATATTCTAGCAATTAATATAAAATTAACATTAATTAACTAACTTACTTCGCTCGAAATATGAGAGAAAAATAAATCACAGCTCCTCCTTAACTGTTGATTCAACTTTCATGAAATTAACTAAATCTTCTACCGTTCTCCTTTGAGAATAATCTTTCACAAATTTTCCTTTCTTGAAGTATTTTACTGAGAGTTAAGAGAGAGAAAAAAAAAAGGTAAATTTTTAATTAATTTTAAGTTCACGTGACCCAGATTATTAAAATAATTATTTTGGGGATGGAATAATAATTAATTACTGTTTAGTAATTACTAAAAGGTACAAAAAGTTAATCTTACTAGTTGGGAAGCCTTGAATGCCGTATTTAGAAGCTAAATCTCTTTCAGCCACTGCATCAACTGTAGCTAATTTTCCTGGTATCTAAAATTAAAGAAAGAATAATGAAATTAATTTTAAATCCCATTAAAATAATAAAAAAATCCCATTAAAATAATAAAAAAAATCCCATTAAAATAATAAAAAAAATCCCATTAAAATAATAAAAAAAATCCCATTAAAATAATAAAAAAAATCCCATTAAAATAATAAAAAAAATCCCATTAAAATAATAAAAAAAATCCCATTAAAATAATAAAAAAATCCCATTAAAATAATAAAAAAAATCCCATTAAAATAATAAAAAAAATCCCATTAAAATAATAAAAAAATCCCATTAAAATAATAAAAAAATCCCATTAAAATAATAAAAAAATCCCATTAAAATAATAAAAAAATCCCATTAAAATAATAAAAAAATCCCATTAAAATAATAAAAAAATCCCATTAAAATAATAAAAAAATCCCATTAAAATAATAAAAAAAATCCCATTGAAATAATAAAAAAATCCCATTAAAATAATAAAAAAATCCCATTAAAATAATAAAAAAAATCCCATTAAAATAATAAAAAAATCCCATTAAAATAATAAAAAAAATCCCATTAAAATAATAAAAAAATCCCATTAAAATAATAAAAAAATCCCATTAAAATAATAAAAAAATCCCATTAAAATAATAAAAAAAATCCCATTAAAATAATAAAAAAATCCCATTAAAATAATAAAAAAAATCCCATTAAAATAATAAAAAAATCCCATTAAAATAATAAAAAAATTCCATTAAAATAATAAAAAATCCCATTAAAATAATAAAAAAATCCCATTAAAATAATAAAAAAAATCCCATTAAAATAATAAAAAAAATCCCATTAAAATAATAAAAAAATCCCATTAAAATAATAAAAAAATCCCATTAAAATAATAAAAAATTCCATTAAAATAATAAAAAATTCCATTAAAATAATAAAAAATCCCATTAAATTAATAAAAAAATCCCATTAAAATAATAAAAAATCCCATTAAAATAATAAAAAATTCCAATAAAATAATAAAAAATCCCATTAAAATAATAAAAAAATCCCATTAAAATAATAAAAAATCCCATTAAAATAATAAAATCCCATTAAAATTAACTTGCAAAATAATTCTCACTTACTTTTTCACTAATCAATTTTGAAGCTGCTTCACTATAAGCTGGCTTCAAATTCTTACAATGCCCACACCCTAAAACGAAAAGAACACGAGAAAAACTAAGTTAATTAGAATTAATTTTAATTAATTAATCATGTAACTTACATTGTGCGTAAAACATAACAAGTACCGAATCCTCCTTCTGTAGAATGGCATCAAAATTTTGAGAGTTCAAATGATGGAGGTTCTCGTTACCGGGAAATTCTGACCACCATTCTTTGGGGTCAGGAGGAGGAGGAGGAGGAGTGGTAGTTGCTTGGGCTTGACTCGGATCAACCACTCCTCTCATAAAAGATACAAAATCAGCTTCCTTTAATAATAGAATTTTTCATTAATTAAATAATAATTAAATATTAAATTAAATTAATATTATTATTATTACGTTTCTTCCTCCTTCATAAGGCTTAGAATTTTTTAAATAATTATAATAACGGAAAGTTGGATATCCCTGGACTTCATAAGCACTGCAAACTGAACTATGTACTGTGCAATCAACAGCGGCTAGTTCAACCTAAATATTTAATTAAGGATATGAAATTATTTTTAAATTAAATTAATAAAATAAATTAAAATATTTACTTTAGGATCATCTTTAAATACAGCAGCAGCATTTTGGTATTCAGGTTTTGCTCTTTTGCAATGTCCACACCCTATATTTTAAGTAATTAAATTAAACTTAATGATAGTAATTAAATTAAAAAAATTCAAAAATTTAAAAAAAATTCAATTAAAAGTATAAAAAAATAATAAAATTAAATTAAAAGTATAAAAACTTCAATTAAAAGTATAAAAAATTCAATTAAAAATTTAAAAAAATAATAAAATTCAATTAAAAGTATAAAAAACTCAATTAAAAGTATAAAAACTCAATTAAAAGTATAAAAAATTCAATTAAAAGCATAAAAACTCAATTAAAAGTATAAAATTCAATTAAACTTATTGATAGTAATTAAAAAAATTCAATTAAACTTATTGATAGTAATTAAAAAATTCAATTAAACTTATTGATAGTAATTAAAAAATTCAATTAAACTTATTGATAGTAATTAAAAAATTCAATTAAACTTATTGATAATAATTAAAGTTTAAAAAATTAAAAT
Source organism: Phalangium opilio (assembly GCF_054372755.1). NCBI lineage: Eukaryota > Metazoa > Arthropoda > Arachnida > Opiliones > Phalangiidae > Phalangium > Phalangium opilio. Next base: position 2,991,406 of record NW_028324189.1, read on the forward strand.
GAAACTTACAGGGGGCATAAAACATGACAAGAACATGTTTCTTCCTTTTTAAAAATGGCTTAAAATTCTCTTCATCTAAATGAACAACATCACTTGGGACTTCATGCCAAGCTGCTTCAGGGGGAGGCGGTGGTGGAGGTTCTTTTGGACTAAATTTAATAAATTAATATTAATTAAATTGATCAATCAATTAATTAATTACTATCCAAAACAAAATATAATAATTAATTACTCTTTCATAAACTCCACTATTTTATCAGCAGTCCTGACATTAGCATCAAAAGCATATTCTCCATTTCTAATTAACAAAAAAATACTCTAATTAATATAAAAAAACTAATAAATTAATTAATTAATTAATTAATTATTAAACAACTCTAACTTGAAATATTTCACAGATGGATATCCTGTAATTTTAAATCTTTCTCCGAGTGATTTTTCTTTTGTTGCATCAATTGCAGCCAAAATTCCAGGAATCTACAGAATTTAATGTCAATAAAAATTAATTTAATTTAATTTAATTTAATTAATTTAATTTAATTAATATTATTACTCTTACATTAGCCAACTTCATTTTATGAGCAGCATCAACGTATTCTGGTTTCATTTTCTTGCAATGCCCACACCCTAATTAACAAATTTATAAGATAATCATTAATCTCTTAATTAATCCTTAAAATTTTTTAATTAATCATACATGGAGCGTAAAACATGATTAAAACTGATGATTGCGCTTTCAAAACTTGATCAAATGTTTCAACAGTCAAATGTACTACATCACTCTCGGTTTCTGACCATTCTTCTTCTTTAGGTTTCTCTGGAAGCTTTCCTGGACTATAATTAAAATTAATAATAATTAATTAGAATTACTAATTAGCAATTAATAAGGAACAATTAATTAATTATTAAACAAACCTTTTCATAAATTTCACAAGATCATCTTTGGTATTTTCTCCATCATACTTATATTTTAAATTTCCATTTCTAATAAGATTAAGTCAGTGTTAAAATTAAATTAAGTCTAAATTAAATTAATTAACATAAATTAATAATTACTCAAAGTATAATAAAGTTGGGAAGCCGCTAATATTAAAATGTCGTCTAACTATTGCATTCTCAGCCTTATTGACATCCATAGCAGCCATAACCTACATCAAAGATAAATAATTAATTAATTGATTTAATTTGACTTAAATTAATTTAATTAAAAATTATTAATTTATTAAAACAATTAATAATAATTAATTAATTTAATTTGACTTATATTAATTAAAATTTTAATTTATTAAAACAATTAATAATAATTAGATTTTTTAATTTGACTTTAATTAATTTAAAATTATTAATTTATTAAAACAATTAATAATAATTAGATTTTTTAATTTGACTTTAATTAAAAAAATTATTAATTTATTAAAACAATTAATAATAATTAGATTTTTTTAATTTGACTTTAATTAATTAAAAAAATTAATAATAATTAATTTATCTAAAAAATTAATAATAATTAATTAATTTAATTTGAATTAAATTAATTAAAAATTATTAACTTTTTAAAATAATTAACTTACAGCTTGATTTTTTAGCTCAGTAGCAGCTGATGCATAATCAGGTTTTAGCCTTTTGCAATAGCCACACCCTTAAGTAATTAAAATTAATTAACTTAATTAACACTTAAATTAATAAAGAACATATTTAAATTAAACTTACAAGGAACATAGAACATAACCATAATTCCTAGCTTTTCTTTGTGCAATAATTTACCTAAGGCCTACACATATTAATAATAATGAGTTTTAATGATAATTAAACAGAAATTAAATTATTAATTAATTATAATTACTTACACTGGCATCTGTCACGTGAACTACATCTTTGGAATTTTCATCCTCATCCCAAGGAGCATCTCCCGAAGGATCTTTCAAAAAATTCACCATAGATTGAATTGTTTCTTTTCTATCATAATCTTTATGAAACTCTCCATCTCTGTTTAATTTAATTTATGTTATTTAATTATAATTAAATTAATTAAAAGATTAATGACTGTCATCTTACTTGTAATGTTTAAGTGCAAAAGGCTCTGGAGTTACTTTTAATTTTTTACACAGTTTCTTGCCCTCCCTATAAACAATATTAATTAATTAATTAATTAATTTAATCCCATTAAAAATTAAATAGTAATTAAACTTCAAAAATTAATTAATTAAATTAAATTCATACCCAGAACAATCAACAACTGATAAAGTGGCTTGACCTTTGACTTCTTCCGCCACAACAGGGAATATGGAATTTATTTGTGGAGCTGATTTTGCTATAATTAATTAATTATCTTAATTTTTTTCTGAATAAAATTAATTTAAAATAATTATAAGAAGTGAATGTACTTACTTGATTTTAAGAATATAATTAAGACATTATTTTTTGTTCTTAACAATTTACGAAATTCTTTATGATCTTTTAAATCTTCAACTAGACTCCTACTATCTGTCTTACGTCCTTGCAATTGTGCATGCACTGATAGCAATAGGAACATCTGGAAAACATAATTTACACGCATTAAAGTGATTAAAGTTAATCTAATTAAACTTAAATTAAATACGAAAGCGACAATAATTTCTCTTAAGTAGATAAGAAATTACACGTCATGTCAAAAAATCATATCTCCATACCGGCTTCTTAAGCCTTGGCTTCTCAAACAAAATATTTCGCGGTTCATAATTTGAATTGTCAAAACTTACATAGAATAAATTATTGAACAACTACTGACGTTATAGTTTTTTAAATAATTATTAAACTTAATTACTTACCAGTGTAGTTAATATTTGCAAATTCCATATTAAATTTTGACATTTTAGTGCGGACGCCATGAGAAGCATGGACTAATGTGATTACGTCATAGCAAATAGGGGAGGGGCCCGGGTGGGGTTGAATGGCGGGAAATGTCCATAACCTCAAATGTTCATTTCTCCAACAAGAGTTCAAGTTATAATACCGTACGATATCATAAGTAACATAATATTATTATAAGTTACCAAGTGAATTCCAACATAATTGACAAAATTAAAATAATTCACGTAATTGGGCTTAAAAAAATGATTTATTGTAAGGTTTTTTTCCTTTTGAACACAAATTAAATGAGATTTGACACAAGTCTCGAGTATTTTAGTTATAACCCGTGTAAAATTCCTTAATTGGCAATGGTAAACTTTTCCAATTATTCAGGTACAGCTCCAAACACTCCAAGAGTAAACAGCGACTCCGATTTGATGTTTGTGATGATAAAATGGCTTTTCTAACATCTAGCATGATATCAGCAATGTTTCCAGATTGTTCCGTTCCTATTGTAGGGCCAATCTTCCTCATCTAAAGATTAAAAATTAGAAATATTAATTAAAAATTTGATTAAAATTAATCTTGTATAATTTTAATTAGTAGTTACAGCTTCTCGGAAGATGAATATATCTTCACTGGTTGGGCTGGACAGAAGAAAACACAGGGCTTTATACATTGCATCTTTAGTAACATTTATTTTAGGGAAATTGAGTGAAAATTCACAGAGTAAAACTACAAAGCATTGAAATCTCTCGGGAGTACGTCGTCTCAATAAGTCAATATCTAAATTAAATTATATTTAAATTTGTAAAGCAATAAATTACCAAATTACTAAGACAAAAATACCTGAAAAAGTATTTCCCATTTCATTTAAAAAAATGCTACGAAAGCTAACATCACTAATACTAAAATCTTCAAGTTTTTTTACTACCAGGGCTGCTGTTAAGGCTTCATCTTTGCCATTAAGTGAGTAATTAAAAAGATCCACAGCCGCTTTAGTTAAAGAATCTATATTATCAACAGTTTCCATGATAGTTTTAGAGATGTCTTCCGCATTGTCTTTAGAACCTTTGTGTTTTGGACTTATGTGCGTATCAATACTCAAGTTTGTAATTTTTTGGGACGTGGAATCAACTAACGGAGTATTATTTAAGTCTTTGTTGTTGCAATCAGTTTTCTAAAAGCAAAAAAACAAAGATATTGGGTGAGAAGTTGGGAAATTAAAAGCACTCTGCATGGTTAGGCTTAGCATGCAAACAAAGGTGAAAAACTTACTTTCGAAACATCAATGGAATTATTCAATAAATTTGATGTTGATGGTCTTCTCAGTGGTGAATTTTTTGGGTCAATGTTAATTGCCGGTTTACCTGATTAAAATAAGGTTAACATTCACAAAAAATTTAAAATTTCTTGAGTATTTACCTCTTCCACGTCCCGCCATTGCTGAAATGCATAAAAAAGAAAGACTGTGCAGTCGGCGTTACGGGAGTTGGCGAAGCCTGATTTCGTTGCTACGGGTAGTTGGCGAAGTTTGATTTCGATCTTCTGAGGAGTTGACGAAATTAAGTTTCGATCTTTTGAAGAGTTGACGAAGTGGATTTTCGATCTTTTGAAGAGTTGACGAAGTGGAGTTTCGATCTTTTGAAGAGTTGACGAAGTGGAGTTTCGATCTTTTGAAGAGTTGATGAAGTGGAGATTCGATCTTTTGAAGAGTTGACGAAGTGGAGTTTCGATGTTATTGGGTAGTTGATCAAATGAGATGTCGAGGTTACGGGTCTTGATCAAAAGGAGAGTATACGGAATGAGACGTGCCCATTGTCTATAATAGCCATTCGATCAACTCAAAAAAAAACTGGGAATACAAGAGGAACAGTTGAATTTTCAGCGTTGACTGCGGCGTTGAAGCATGCTTGAAGTTGTTAAGCTCCGTTTCCAAGGCAACTAATTAATATTTTGCCGGAGAACCATACATTTTATTGTTCCTCTGAATGTCCCCTACACAATGAAAACTATTTCGCCCTAATAAATTGATTTATTTGGAGTGACGGGGTATTTCGCGGCAATTATCAGAAACCAAACAAGGCACTCAAGCACAATATGATGCACATCCTCAGGCGCGGTTCCTCATCTCGGACACAGTGGGTCTTCCCCAAAAATTCCGCTCTTCTTGAAACTGTATTAAATAATAGTTCACCGACTGGATGACCAGTCAACTGGACTCCCCAAAAATAATATAAGGGAAAATATAAGTTTTAAAAGAACATATTTTAAAACGAGTCATTTTCTTTCAACATAAAACACTTTAATTTATAAATAGATTCTGCTCCTAAAAAATTCTCCATCTTTTAAAGTTAACGGGAGAAACCACTTTTACTACATTTGGGAGGAAGTATCTAGTTACTTTCGCAGCAGACTTTTCTTTATACAAGTTAAATCCATTTTACAATATGATCAGTGAATTCAGGACATACACTGTTCGAAACACGACACTTGTTTTTTTTTTTTTTTAGTTCAGTATAATTACAATCAGTTAGTGCTTGAGGTTCTTCAAAACTTAAATTTTTGTCCATTAAAAAGTAACGGTGCTAAGAGTGTTAGTATTAAACCAATCATCATCACCCTACCTTAATTAAAAACAGACACTGTCATGAAATTCTATGAAAATAATTCAGGGTGAATATTGCTTATTCAAATAGACTAGAATATTTTTTTTAGTCTGTAAATTGTTTTTCACGGACAAGTGTTAAAGAAAGGGGCGTGTATAGCAATTCCACGAAATTAAAAGTAAAAAACAAACCGGGGGGGGGCGTATTTATGACAGTTTAAAATCATATTATCAGTGAAAGATAATTAAAAATTAATGGTGCAATGATTTTTGACTTAAAATTAGTTTTTTTTTTAAATATTTGGTATGTATGATACGTTGGGTATTTGGTCTCTTAACCTTGATTCAGTTATTGCTAGTATACCGTTAGGTATGTGTCAAAATTAAAGATTAAACGTATAGGAACGAAACAAAACTTAATTTTTGAAAAGAGAAAAAAATTAAAACTTTTCAAGCTAATAAAAATCTACCATTTGATTTTTTTTTTACAAAATATATATATATATTATGTCAGATTCAGACAATAGTCTACTTTATCTTCCTCTACTAGTGTTTTTTTTTACACGTAAATTAATCCGCAGCGGTGTCACGGTAAAATTAATTAAGCTTATTTCTATTTTAATTAGGATAAAAAATTAATTAGATCGTTGTTTCCCGAAAGTGCAAAATTTCTCGAAAGTTAAATGGGGAAATAACCTTACAGTATAGTGGGGAAAGGCAACATTTAGGCGTTTACTCGCCCATGCTTTTTCTACGGGCGCCTGTAGAAATGTTTACTCTGCCGCACACCAATGTTAGTTTTTAAAACTCCGATATATTTTAAGATTCCTTACATATTTTTCTTTTTATGGTTTCTATATTAATTAATATTAGTTTAGAATAAATTATTTCTGCTTTACAGCTAGGTTATATTCCCATTAACTCGTTGGCAAAATAAAAACATTAAAACCAATCAAAAATGAAATAAAAGTGACTGACGTATTTTTGACACAGTTTTGACTAGATGAGTATGTTAGTGATACGTAAAACATTTCTTTTTTATCTTCATATTTTTTTAATGAAACCGATTAATGGCAATCTAGCCTTATCAAGGTGCCCAAGGCCTAAAAAAACGAGAGAGAAAATCTTTGGCAAATATTTTTCATCTTAAATAATAGAGTCCTTAAATTCTCGCAAAAAGTCACCTTTTCTCAAATATCTCGGAGAATGACTAGTTGATAACCAGAGGTATTTTAAAAAGAATTCTTAGGTGTATAATTACAGGTAGTATTAACACGGGGAGTTGAAACTCGATGGGTATCACTAAGGTCAGTGTTTTTCCGTATTCAAATCGCGAGGACTGGGACTTCTTTTGCCAACGCCTCCGTTTGGCGAATGAGGTGATATCCTACCTCGAGAATCAGCCGAGATAATATTGGAGTTCGTGCTGGGAACGCTTGAAGGCGTCGTTGGGGCAGCGATTCCCGGGGCTGGCGTACCACCAGGATTCGCTTGTAACGCTGATCCTTGACCGCAAACTCTATGGTGATTTTCCCAGTCTTTGTGTTGGCAAAAGGCCCCGCAATACCGGGCCACGTTACAACCACTACACGTCTCGTTAGCTTTCCTACCACAGTTCCAGCAACTCTAAACGTAACCAACAATCAATCAATTAGATTAAAAAGATAAAAGTTGAAGTAAAATAAGGGGGTGAAAACGAAAACTACCTCGGGCTTACTGACCTCTGTCGTCTCGTCTTGTTGGTTTATGGACGCCAAGGCTTCCTCTGCCGCTTGTCTTCTGGCTTCACCCAACAAGCGTTCCATTTTGGCTCTTTCCGACGCTACCAACTCACTGGCTTTTGTCTCGGCGGCCGAAACGGCTTTCTGGAGTTCGGCTACCGCTTGACGTTTCACCTCGTTTACGGCTTCTTCTGGGAACGATATAAAACCTGATATACTTATTACATATGTTCCTTTCTTTTAGACGAACCCCTAACAATAATATCCGAGTGGAACTCACCGGCTCTTCTCCTGACTTCGGTCACCCTGTCTTCGGCCGTTTTATAATGAGCTATCAGATCTCGTTTCTTGACGTCAAAGTCCGCTGTACGGTCCGCGCCTACGGGTCCGTCCATCTGCGACGGAGGTGTCGTTAGAAGGTGTCTCCTACCGATGGCGCTATTCCAGAACGCCATTTCTTGCCTTTCACTTTGACTTCTATGTTGAAGGATAGCCAGAGCCCTTTTCGTTTTTTCAACCATACCCAATATACAACTCAACATCTAAGGGTTTTATAGTCAGTACAAGTACGTAATAATGGTCATACGGCGATTTGACTAAAGAGTGCCCTTACCGTATGAATGTTCTTCCATTCATCTTCCATTTCCCTTTCATCCGTAAAGTCCCGATGTAACGTTCCTTTATAATTAACAATCATTCAGTCCGAGTTCTCTTGATAAGTTAAAGTACGCGTAAAAGTTACTTACTTTCGTAACGATCGTATCTCTCGTATCTTTCTCTTTCCCTGTAATAGGAACTGTCTTCCAAACGGAAGTTGAAGCCTACTGGTGGAATGTGATTGCTTCCTGGCGGGATTCGCGCGTTACCGACACCTCCCGCGCTACCGCCTGGCATAACACCGTTAGGACTAGTCATTGTTTGATGCCTTTTCGGCGGAGGATGACCGTCAGAACTGTTTTCACTGTAGCCATTTTCTTTGGACCGACTATTTTCGAATAAATAGAACGTATAACAGAGTTACGCAGACGTCTTTAAGTTCAAAGCCCATTTTGACCGATGACTAATGATTCGAAATTATAAGGAGCATTGTATTGAACTGACTAACCTATCGGAAACGCTCCTCCTTTTGAGGGATGATCCGAGATCTTTGGAATCAGGGAAGGAATCAAAACTTTCTCGCCGATCTCCGCTGGATGGTAGATTATCCGAGGTGGAATTGACTCCGGAGAAGTTAGTTGACGAAGGTGTCCCGTTATTGCTATGGTTGTTCAGCTCCAAGAGAGCTTGTTCGTGTTGGCGGACGTACTGTTGAGGAGTTTGTTTGGCCATACGTGCAAAATGACCCACTTCGGCCTGAAGTAGGGGCAAATGAGACTTGAGGAGTGGGATGACAAAAGAACGCATCGGATAGTTGGTCACTTCTTGAATCTTCATGTGGAATTCTTCGATACTCAAGTTTGAGCTCTGTCAACAAAAGAAAACACGAAAGAAACTTAAGTTTGAGAGAAAATCAGAACGTTTTCACGCCCAAAATGCAATGCCCCTTAAAATTGTTTTATAAACTAATTCAAAATCAAACCTAACTTGAACCTTTTGAGACTAGACCTAATTAGACATTAAAAGTGTTTTGCATTAAGTTAAGTATTCTTGGTATAATTCACCCAAGTTCTTTCATATATAACTGCGAGAAAAATAAATGATTGAGTATTAGGGTAGAAAATTGGGAAGATATCATGAGTCTACCATCTGGTTCTAAATTCCTGCTAGGAAAAATGAAATAAAAAAAAAGCCCTTCAAGAAAGGTATAGGCAAAAGGCTCTCTATAATTCGGTGGTATACGCTATACAGTTCTGAACAAATGAATGGGCGATCCCGTTAGCCAAGTACAACGGAAGTAAAGGCATTTTCCGTATATACTTTCAAGGCGCAGTAGGAAACGCAATTTTTTTTCTTTTTTTCTTTAAACAGAAAGAAAAAACAGTGCAGTATGAGCGTAGGCAGTAGCTCAGCGAGAGCAGAATTTCTGGTATAGAGCGAAATGAAGGAATGGGAAGCCGAGCACGTGTCATTCTTAGATCCGATCACCTAAAAGTTTCCCCCCTAGTCGCGATCATTATTCTTGTTCCAAGGGCTTTAGTTCGCTTCCCATTTTGACCAACAGATGGGGAAAGCATCTAAACTCCCAGAATCCGTCACGTACGGCACCACTATAGGGGCTTTCGCTAAAGTAAACATAAGTTTCGGGGGTGGTGGAAAAATACGAAAAATACTTCGTTTTTTTTAGCCCATGGCGATGGGAACCATGGGAACTCTGAGTAAAACGAACAGACCCAAAGAACGCGTGCTTTTTCCTAAACATATATATATACATTTTTATCACTCTTATTTCTAGTTCTCTACCTCCAATCTTCCTCGTAACTCTTCCCAAGTTTCTTGGCGCAATACCTTTTAGGTCGGGCATACTCCCCAATTTTTACTTCTTTTAGTTTTATCCCTTCTAAAGACGAAAACAAATTATACCTAGTACATATTGTACAATCAAACTAAGTTTTCCCAAGAAAAACGACTAGAGGATAAAACTTTAGCCACCAACTTACGATTTCTCATATTTTATTATTTCTTCTCAAAGGGAGACTGAAATAGACCAAGAGGAGGAAATAACTAAGAGGGGGAAGATACGGGGGTGAAACTCTGCGCTCCATCTCGCTTTTTGGCGCCTGCGCTGTAGTCATTTTGTATCGTGAGAGAGCGCAGAGAGGGCAATGAATCAACCCCCCTTGTAAGAGGGTTGCCTACCCCTTTTTTACGTCTCAAAATAATACTCTCACAAGCTAGACAAACGAGATGAGACTGCAGCCATTTCATATTGACAGTGAGATTTCAGTCAGCTTCATTAGCCCTTTACAACATTTTTCCCGCCACGTTTATTTCTCCCAAAAGCTTGATTGTGGGATTGTGCCTATCTTTTGATTAATTATATAAAAGCAAATTCTTTGTAGAGCTAGAATATTAGCAACGACTTCTTCGCACGAGAAGCAACCGAAATTAAGCGGATTACCGAACTTATTATAGGTATGAGATTCAGGTGGAATTCAGGTGGATGGGGAGTACGCCAGAAATGGAAGGTGGGGGTGGGGGTGCTTTTGTTACAAACGATTATTAATGGGAAGGCAGATATTAAAACTCATCCAGGCACGACATACAAGCTGTTGGTCTCCCCATATATTACGCGTTAAATCAAATATAGGACCAAGCTTCGATTTTGGAGGCATCAAAATCTTTAACAGTTGCGGCTTTAAAGGTTATATACCCCCTAAAACATCGGCCTAAACTTACACACCGAAAACTTTGGTTAAAGAGGTTTAAATCGCGGGAAAACGTTACTTTTAATTTGTCACCGGGATATAACCATAAGTTCATAAGATATGTTCAATAAGTTTGTAACTGGTTACTGAGAGATTGTCATGAAGTGAGAAAGGTAGGTCATAGATTCTCGTAAAGCGACGCCTGGTGAGGCACTGTCAAAGGCTAAGTTTACAGACTAAATAGGAAAATGAACTGCAAGAACAGAGTGTAGTCAATTCTCGCGTCGTTCTCGAACTGCGCTCAGTAAGTCTCTAGCATGAACTTATGGAACATATCTTATGAACTTCATTAGCAATGTTAAATTGAATTTAGAAATGGCCATTTGATGCTTGAAGTGACTAAATATAGAAGTTAAACACTTACGACTAAACCCAGGATGAGACCGTGAACTCTTTCTCCAACTTCGGGCGAAATATCGCTTCCAAACTGTTGCAAGGTAGCCAGAAATCGTTTCAACTTGCTAAGTTGACGGACACTGTTCCCCAGTTGTTCCGGACTGACTAGGGCCGGAGCCGAAACGGAGGAACCGTTATTCGTCACCGTGGATGTCGAGTTTGGGGCCGAGACTAGGTGAGAGGCGCTGACCGAAGCCGAGATTGACGAAGAAGAACCCGAAGGTGGTGTAGGTGGCGTGGGTAGGGACGGTGTGCTGCCAGAAGATGTCGAAGAGTGAGGAGAATGGCTGCCGTTCAGACCTAAACGAAAATAAAATTATAATTTTATTATTATTATTGGTAAGAGTTAGATAAACTTTTAACAAAAGGCGTCGACTACAACTAAAATTTGATATATTATAGTGTATTTAAGCAGGCCCATAGGGCCAAGTAAATTACAGTACCATAGAGAGTTGCCAGTCCCTTCTAGAACTGAAAATTACCGATTAAAGCTTTCAAAGCTTAGTCTATTTAACTGAAATACTTAAGTTACAACTTTGCAGTGTTATGGCTGATATTCATTTAAAAATTGAATACATTCACAATACAAAGCAAAACAAAACTCGCCTATTTTCGCAACGAACTTAGTACAAAAAATTGTATCTATTATGGATTTCTTTCGCACCATTCGTTTTAATAATATTTTGCGATACCGTAATCAATAAAACGAATAATTCTTTCAAATGAAACAATCGAATATATATAGATATAGTTTTGTTGTTTGCGCCTAGAGAGATGGACAGATTGTGTGGTTGGTGCTGGCTAGGTACGAGGCCAGATTATTCTCGTTTGCGAGTTGGTATACAGAGACGGCGGACGGAGGGAAGTACATCCCCCCAGGACCTTTAAAGAGGCGAGGCCGTTCGGGTGAGCAGGTGGAAATAGCGGCGGAAAACAACCTGCGAAAATAAGGTCGACTATAGAGGAAATTCTTCGGAGCGAGCGCCGTGAGAGGACCAATAAAGTTTTCTTCCGAAAAGACCTCAAACCGACCGACATTGGAGAGAACTTTCAGAGGAAACACGAACAGAGAGTGAGAGAGAGAGAGAGAGATGTGGAGGGGGAAAAAATCGGATACGTTTTCTCGTTTTGAAGAGAACAGCTGAGCCAACACAATAGACTTCGAGCTATTTCGGAAACATCAAGCTGATTACACAACATATCAGCTTTTACGATTACACCCGACAAGAAAAAAAAATATTTTTAAGGGGCTATAGCTTATTAAAATTTTGGGTTTGAAAGGAGAATGATTATAATATGATTGAATATTATTTATAAGGGCCACAATATATCGCATTATGCGCAAAACATTTATCAACCTTACTCGGTTTTATATTGGAATTATTTATAGTCAATCCACGTTTGTCACGTACATTGTTGTAATTTTCGTGATATTTTTATAAAGAAAAATAAATTAAGTTTAACCGTATTTTGAATAATTGGGTCTTAGGTATGAGTTTGTATAATTATTTTATATCGTGTAGGTTTCTTACGAACAAGACGTATATGTCTATTTCTTATCTCATCTAGATAACTCTTGACAATAATATGTTTTAACTTTTAAGAAATAAATAACAGAACTGTACATAACCTTTTGTATAGCTGAAAGGCCAAAATGTAAATTAAGTTATGATCACCTTTGTTCAATCAATCGTACTTAATAAATATAGCGGAAGTTGAAGAGGATTAATAAATAATTTAAACCTTCATAGGATATAAAATAGCGACTGTCAAATACGGATGAACAGGCCAGGAAGTATACTTCCCTTATCCGGATCCATCCCGGATGTTATCTCTCTCTTCCGGAGGAAAAAGATCTTTTTTTCTCTCTCTCTTTCAAATTTTAAGCCAAACCAAGCGTTAAGGACAACAGTTTTAAAACCCTAGGTCTATACCTTTTTGCAGAAAGAGACCTATGAAATAACAAACTTATTTTTCAATTTCTAGTACCTCGGGCTCAAACTCTGGTAGAAATAACAGACCCCCGGTGGGGGCTTGGAGATGCACGAATGCCAGCAAGGGTTTACCTTTCTACTTTCCGCGACTTTCATTATAACCTCATTTCCCTCGAGGCTAACATAATTCAGAATTAATCAGGTCTCCGAGATACTCTCTTATAAAGACACACAGTGAGAGAGAGAGAGAGAGAGAGAAAGAGAGAGAGAGAGAGAGAGAGGGTTGCAAGACATTTCGCGGAAGAGTTTGGGCTCTGCAGCGATTGAAATAAACGAGATATTTCGTGGGTTAAGGGTTTTAATCGATGAAGTTTTCTCAAAGTTGTTAAAATGATTCCGAATTCAAGAGGAAAAAGAACTGTGTCTACTATTGTTTCCTTGGTTTTTAGCTAAGCCTATTTTTAAAATTGAATAGCAATATTAAATCTAGAACTATATTTGTCTCAAGGAGTTTTAATGCTTAACCGCAACGCATCTGGACTTTTCGGCAAGTCCACTTACAGGGGCTATTGAAAATGAGAATAATAGAATACGCATAGAAGTATCATCTAGCGTGCACCGAGTGCCAATGGAAGATGAAGAGAAGACCCCCTCAAGTTGGCGGCTATTTTTTAACGCGATGTACGATATAGTCAGGCGAACAATCTTCACGTAATTCAATGTAGGATTACCCATGAAACCTTTCGAATTCGCAGGTGTTTTTTTCGTTTCTCTCTTCCCTACGCTCCCACGTCGTTCTCTTTATAAACGTATGGTACCTTTGATCAAAACTTCTCCCCATTTTATTCCAGACCACGCCTTGGTTTCAACTCCGCGCGTCATTAGACGCGTTTAAAGGGAATGTGAAACGTGTGTACTAATATTAATTATATTTTCACCTACTCTTGATAAATAATAGACCTTTTTGAGATGAAATTAAGCTTCTTCGACTTCAAATATTAACTTAAAGTTTTCGAAATGGTCTATTGGCTAATCTCAAAATAGGCCAAATTACCTACACCTTCCGCTATTCCCGTTTTGCAATACAAGGGACAAATAAAAATCAATGAAATTATGCACCAAGTCAAAAATCATTACAATAAAAACCACCATGCAGTTCCAAGACCAGCTTAACATAATTAATATTTTGTACCGTATAAACCTCTACGACAGCAAAAACAGAAAAATAGGCAAAGTAGCGTTTAACGTTTAAAAATCAGTGAATATGTATAAAGGTTGGTTTTCGCGTTTTACTTTGCGTATAAAAATGACTATCCTCGTGCTAGAAGCTGGTGGCTTCTTTTCCAGATGTGTGGAAAACTGGAAACGCGTTCGCGCTGTTTTTTATTTCCTCTCTCTCTCTCTCTCGCTCTCATTGCAAAACGTTTACAAAATTGTTTTTCGGGATTTGGCAGACCTACTACATGCACCGTATACCAAGAATTGATTCAATACTCGCTAGAGTCTTTAACACCTTTCCTTTTTTCAAGGTAACGATACAGGAGTTTGTAGAAGTATGTACGTTGCGAAAGAGAGACTCGAATCAACTCTCTCAATACTTTAACGAACCATAGCACTAGCGCATGCCCGTGAAACAGGAAAACTAAAATATCATTGGATTTATTCTAGTTTTTTCTTTCTTGATTCGTGGGTTTAACCTTAACTACACTTTTTCTTCTATACAGCGTGAATTTCAACAGATGGGCATTACCAATTATTATCGATTTTGTGAGACCGAACTATTAAGAGTAGTTAAAACCAGTATTTCTTTAGTTTGGTATTGTTGCTAAATAACTATAAAAATATACAGGTATAATATACCTTACTCCGTGGGATTTCAAACAGATTTAGAAAAACAATAATATATAATTGCGGTGTTGTTTTGAAATATTCTTATTACGCTTTACAAAATAAATTGATATAATTTGATGCCAATTATATCAATTAACTAAAATATTTGGATTGTTTTTAACTTATCTTAATTGGAATTCAAAATTAGTTTGAGGAAATTATGTTTAATACAATTGGTATCGAATTTAATTGGATCTCTAATTATTCTGTAGTTAATTGTATCCAAATTGACCGGAATCCAATTCCGCTAAACCTAGCCGGCCGTTTTGAATAAAATAATGTTTTTCTATTCAATTAAATGATCCCACAAAATTGGCTTCGAATTTCACGTAATCTAATCCCAATTTTATCATTTTTTCGGATGCAGGGAAAAAATAGAAGCGACACTAGGAATCTTTCTCTCTCCGTCTCCAATCTGTAAGGATGAAAGGGGCGGGTACTCCTATGGTGACGTCAATAATAATAATTCCTAGGGTCACTTCTATACGATTTCATGTTAATATTGAAGAAAGATTTTCATTATGACCTTACCAGAAATGGAATTTATCTTGTGATGATTATTAGTTGATATTAGAGGTGGACCTGACGTAGATGAAGTTGATGTGGCGTTATTTGATTGGCTCTTGAGTCCCGCCTCGGGAGAATCAGGCATTCTGACACCTCCTATTGATACCTGGGCCACTCCGCCACCCACCGGAGAGCAGTCGTTACTCAGCTCTGCAAATAACAAAGAAAACAAAACTTTATAGTACTGGACATGAGCATTATTAAAAAAAAACAACATAATAGGTTACTAAATATAAACCTATAGTTTTAAATTTGAAATAGTATAGTCCCCGGGGCTTTATAGTTTATAGCTGCCTAAGAAAAGACCAACTTTAGCTGGAAAATCACCTGCTAGCACTAGGCACGCGTGGCGTATAGAGCCTCAGAAGCGCATGGACCAGGAGAGCAGGTGCCAGTGGTATATCACAAGGAAACCCATGGCAAAATTATTCCGCCCTTTATGTATAAAAAAATATCCTAGCATAAGATTTGTTCTGCAGAATTTCCGTGTGGGGTAAAAATGAAGGGAGAGTGCAGACTAGGAATCTATTTTGGTTATAATATATAAAAACTATCGGACCTTTCAAGCTCTCTTCTTAAGAGACGAGGGTGTACTGAAGTTGAACAAAAAAAAAAAAAAAAAAAAAAAAAGAAGTACATTTATAAAAAAAAATTGGAGGGTTTGCAGGTGTCCACAGCTGCCACTTTCGGGGTTATATGTATTCTCGGCTTACCCATCCCAAATTCATCCTTAGTCATTTAGGATGGTGGATTTGAGAGAGAGAATTTAGGCTTCAATGCGAAGGAGTATTTATTCGCATTGTAAAGATATCACGTGTACTGCCGAATTTAATTTAAATTTAAGCGTCACAATTAAATTAGCGTAGTATATTTTATAGAGCGTTTTAAAAGCTTTTATACGAGACAAAATTGGCCAAAATTGGACCAGAAATAAAGAAGTTTTGGAGGTTTAATCTACTTTCTTTTGATAGAGAGTTTTATGAGTTTTTACACGAGACAAAATTGGCCAAAATTAGACCAGAAGTAAAGAAGTTATAAAGGTTTAACCTACTACCTTTTATAGAGCGTTTTAAGAGCTTTTATACGGGACAAAACAGGTCAAATTCGGACCAGAAATAAAGAAGTTATAAAGGTTTAACCATACTCCATGCTAATCTTGCGATAATTGTTATATTTAATTAATATTACCAACCTCTATTTAAAATTAAATTACGCAACGAACGTGCATGCATACAAACTTCAATACAATTTTAAGGTTTAAGACTTCGTGGGAACAAATATACTCGTATCGCGTTTAAATTAAACTAGGCTTAGCTCAGCCCCTGGTAAGCGGTCACTCTCGCTTGTCAATCTAACTCAGACTGGACACAGTAACGAGTATTCGAGTGGAAATGCATCGTTAACTCGGGGAAAAATCAATGAAACCATGGAGCGAAGTGTAAGAAGGGGAATTAAAGTGGTGGGAATTTAAACAGACGCTACATCAGCTCTAGCCGGGATGCTGTTTCGCGGCCCCGTTAATTATTAACCAATAAAAATTATTTTCAATTTATACATTGTTTTGGTGATAATTACGCTTCTACACAATGCAAACTATGGAAATTAAACCACGTGGCAGCCTTCAAAGCTGCCGGACAACAAACACCGTGCGCTAGCCGGCCGCTATGGCTATTTTTGAATATGTATTGATTTGCAATTATTATCTATTGCGCGCGAGTCAATTAAAAAACAGCCGGCAAACTTCCGACGACTTTATTTTTACGTTTCCTTGTTTTTATATTGATTTATTTTTTGTTATTATTCAAGTTTTAAATAGGAAAAAAAAAATAACAATTTAATAGAGTAAATAAATAAACTTGTTCATAATATACAGTGTAAACCGATATCAAAATAGAGAATTGCAGCATTAACTTTGGATTTTAATCTAGTTACTATCGTTTAGAACAAAATTAACAAATATAGTTACGGGAATTTAAATATTTCTTTATCAATTTAACTTCAGAAGAACATATACGATATTTAAATGGTTCCAAAAACGGACAATCTGCAGGTTTATAGTTCTGAGAAAAGCCGCAATGGAGCTATTTTTATTGTAATCTGGTAAAACATTTCACTCCCTTCAAGAAGATTACGTAACCCTTCTTACGTTGCCTCATATTAGGCGTTTACAAAGTCTAAACCACGACAAAGTAAAGGAAAACATACCCCTTTTAAATTAGACCAACTCACCAAAAATGTACAGGGTACGACCGTATTTATCTATGCCAATCTTATCAAACACCAATAAAATGCGTATACGCTCCACCCCCCATTACATATTCAACAATACCGTCCTAATTACGTGAAACCCTCTTATTATTTTAATTATAGTACTATAAATAAGAATAACACTTCCCACGGGTCATTTTTATTTAATAATTAGAGTGTATGTATCATATATCTTGTACAATACCCTTAAACTATCCGGGTCTAACCAAGTAGGAAAAGAACGCTTTTCAGGGTCTTTAGCAAATTTCCGTTATAGAACAATACGTATCAACCCAAGCGTATACTACAGTCAAGCCTAAGAATAATACTTTAGAGCCTAATTGAGCTTAGGGTCACTTTGGGGTTATGTTCAATGCAGAGTTATACTGAAAACACTAGCGAAAAAAAATTCAACCCTTAGTTTTATACGTACGTTCAGAAGAAAACACATATGGTCGTGGTTCTATTGGAAGGTTACCATCTGCTTAAATTTTACCCTCCTCTCACCAAACACTTTTTCCAACCCCTAGTTTATCCCCCCTTAATTCTCCCCCCCCCCATTATTTTGGCGCCCTCCCACCAATGGCATATTATACGTATCCATGCCACTATCAAATTTAGCCATGAATAAATAATTTTGGATCTCATGTAACTGCCTTGTTCAAATCGCCGCCACTACGCCCAGGGCCTTTGGAGGGACAGAGAGGGGAAGCCAGAAATAGAGTGTGTAATATTACCAGGCTATAATTTTTTTCATATTGTGAATTTTTGATGCAGTTATAGATGGAATATTCAAGTATTTTGGTGGAAACTGGAGAGATCTCGTATTCTCTCTTTATCACCTTAAATCTTCAGTGGATAAGGAACAACAGCGGATTGGTATTAATATTAAAAATAATCTGGATAAAGTAGTGCCCTCCGGAAAATTCAAAATGAGGCATGCAGATAGTATCTCCTTTTACTAAATCGTTATTAATATTAAAATATATCTTATTTTTATAAAGCCATTCCAAAAAAAAAAAAATAATAAGAAATGGAAATTGTTTTTTGAATTTTATAAGGAGACTTATTTGCATATTCATATATTTAAATGAGTGTTTTAATATTTTAATTATACTTTAATATAACTCGCTCTGAATTAAAGACTTTGTTGCAGAGTAAGAGATATTCCTCCCTTTGAGCGCCTTGTAAGGCAACATTAAAATTTCCAATCCATGAGGCTTATATTTTAAAAATGAAAATTTCAGTTTGATCCAAGCCCCTTAAGAAAACACGTTCGTAAATGATAGAACGCCATTAACCAAATATTTCCCCCAATACCCTCGATAGAATTAATGCTATGAAACGATAAAACTGGATCAATATCTCGCAATTAAACCTTCCCAAACTCCAAAAGCAGTTTAATGTAGGATACGTAGCAGCTGCGATACAATTGCGGTGCGGTTATTTTGGACTTTGGGTGGGTTTTTAATTAATTAGAAAAGACACAGAGGAAAAGTTTCCGCTAGCTGGAAATATTTCCAATGTCTTCTTCTTTTTTATTCACTAAATCGAAATCTCCCACGCATCGGCGGCGTGCGAATCCCTAGCTCCATCCCTTTTTTGCTCTTGCGCTTCTATTTCTTCCTGTACGGGATAGATCTTCCGCGAGCCGCCTCAACGCAGCGCAGCTTCTTCCGTAAAAGGGAATGGGATGTATAGTTAATATCGGTCGCTATCCCAGATGGGTCTTCTCCCAAACCCCTCTTTCGCATTTGTAAACAATCCAGATAAGCCCCCTTCGCTCTCTCTCTCTTCTCTCTCTCTCACTCTCTCTCTCCCTCCCTATAGAAACCATCCCCCCTAGCTTGAGCTCGCTCTTCAGCCTCCCAATTCCTAGAGACTCTTCCGCAGTCTCTGGCAAAATTCTGAGCTATCTTTTGAGCCCTTGGGGTATACGAATAGGTCCTGGTGCGTACTGTACCATCCTGTAAGGCTGGCAAACTGCATGCCGGGTATATTTTCCCGAAGGGGTTTTTACGCTAGGCCGAATTCAGAGTGTTTTTACAAGTTTATATCCATCCCTAGCTATAGCGATCCACTCGAGAAAGATGAACAAAAGTAAAACGGGGGGGGGGGAGACGCTTCGTTTTTCGACCCAATTGCCTCTCTAAAAATGCAAATTAACATTCTATACGTTCTTCTACAATCTACAACTGATTTTATTTCGTCTATTTTTTCCTTTTTTTTTTATTTTGAAAAAGGAATAAAATTGGAAAAATTTTGTATTTTTAAATAAATTTATTATGGATTGAGATATAAGAGCAATATGTATTCTTCTATAAGTATTAAACTGCAGTGTATAAATTTAGTCAGGGATAGATTTAATTGTAGAAGTAGGAATGGAGAACAGAGTAACGTGGACCCCCTTCCCCGGGACCGAGGGGTATGAAAGAAGAGGCGGTACATAGCGACAGAGGTAAAAAGGAATTACGTATTTTTCGACGTCCCCGTCAGCAACGTCATCAAAACGTAGGCTTTAAGTGAGCCAATAAGATAATTTAAACTTTTCGTTACGTGTTGGAGGGAGGGACTCTATAATGGGCTATGAGTCAGACTGAAGTAAATACTAACCGTTCTCCATTCCTACTTCTAAAATTAAATCTATCCCTGATTTAGTATAAAACGCGTTTTGTGTTATAAATATTGGCTTCTAGAAAAGGGGGATGTCGTAATTCATGTCGAATATTCATGGTATAATGGAATATTCATGGTATAATGAAATATTTCATATATGAACAAAAAATATAAGAACTGGGTTTTTTTTTTTTGCGAAACCTAATCTGTAAAAATATTATAACAGCTTTCTTTAGTATATAGATGATTATACACTCTAAATAAACTTAATTTTATTGATCTTTGTCTTTAAGGCCGCTTCGTAGCTAGTATTTATTATATTATTATTAGAGTTATAGGCTAGGATATAGGCTTAGTAACCGAGAGGGTTTTTTGCAATATGGACACCTGCGTTTAAGCAGCCTATAAAGACAGTGCCTGAGTAAAGCAACAAGTAACTTAGCGCGGTCTAAAACAAACTTTAAAAAAAAGTTTCAGTAAAGAATAAGGGAAGATTTCATTAGTTATTGTTGAAACAGAAGACGAATTCGATTTGAATTGGGGCAGCTGCGTCTCCCTTTCAAGCAAAACTTTGAACCCTAATTTCAAATCTGATCAAAGCTATCGAGTCTAATGATGCTTATAGATTAGATACTAACTAGAATCGAAGTTAGAATTGCCAACCGAATATTATATATATATATATATATAAGATTATAACCTATATTGTTCTGAAATACTGCATTATATAACACGTGAATAAATACACTATGTTTCTGATAAGTGTGCCATAAATTAAGGTTAAGGGGGATGTTCTTTGAACGAACGATTTTGTGTCGAAAATGAATAACTTCTATCTCCATTTTGTTTGCCCTAAGGGGACACTGTTTTCGAGTTATGATTTGAATAGGTTTTAGGGATGACCCCTTAATTAATTAAATTAGCAATCATAGTCTTAATCAGTTTCTTAATTAATTAAATTTAAGGGGGTCATCCGTACAATACTCTGTATGCAATCTTAACTTGAAAACAGTGTCCCTTGTGACAAAATGGAGATAGAAGTTACATTCTCCAAGAATATCCCCCTTAAATTATGGCAGACTTACCAGAAACGTTGCCAAGGATATAACAAATACGTTGAAACTTCTTTAAAGAATAAATAAAACACGCTTTTTCCAAAACGAATACTTTACAATTTATCCCGATAAGTTATTGAAAAAACAATTCAACGTATTCCCATGATACAGGTAAATAAAACCATACATAAAATAAAATTATAAAAATAAAAACTTGAGTATTTTTCAAAGAATTCAACGATAAAACATTATGTATTAAAACAAAAACCAAAAAAAAAATAATATGTTTTCACGTAAGAAAAACCAGACATGTTCAGCCTGTTCTTTTGGTAAAAGGTATAACAAGGCCCTATAATAATTACTAAAAAAAAAGGAACTAAACTTTATCTGATCGGAAATGCGAAGAAACAGACGAATTCTAGGCTTAGGATTTTTACCACATGGGTGCTGTACAAATCTGTAAAACTTTCCCGCCTGAAGTGAAATGTTATATAGGCAACTAGGGGCCGTGTGTATTGTATCCAAAATGCTAGTCTGTTCCGCTTTGCCCAAACCAACGTGTAGGCTAGTGATTTTGAGATCAGTTTAGGCGCTTCAGAGAGTTAGCTTAGTACAAAACAAAGAGAAGTATGTGAGCTTGAAACGCGGAAAATCCAGAGTTTTTTGGGGAACGATAAAGAATTACCGAAGCAAATAGCAAAAGCCCTATCCAGTCTGGAAGGAATAGATGGTCTGTTCTTTGTAACAACGATGCAAGACTATCGCTCATGAAAAACAGTATAATGTAAAATAGAAATAAGTTTATTAAAAAAGAAAAAAAAAATGAAAATACCGCTTGGTTCGTTGGAAAACATTTACCTAATATCATCCTAATCAGTTTTTGGGAGAAATATAATTTTTCTTTTTTGTTATATTTATTTTGAAGTAATCTTTATCTAGTTTCTAATTATCAGATTGCATAAGGATATAAAAATTAAAACTTGTTAATTCTATTGAAATTAATAATGATTCTAACTTAATTTAATGACATTTAATAATTACCCCTCTCTAATTTTTGGAGCTTGTCATGAAGTGACAACGTAGGTCGTAGATTCAAGGTAAAGCGACGCCTGGTGAGGCGCTTTCAAAGGCTTAGTAAGTTTAGACTAAATAGGACCTAGATGGAAGTCCTGCAAAATTAACCACCGAGTTAACTTCAATTCTCGCTTGTCGTTCTGCTAGAACTAGCTCCCAGTAAGTCTCTCAGTAGCATTACGAAGTATAGATAGTGTCATACTTATGTAACATACCTTATAAACTTATGCTATAATGAATTCTATCATTTGATCTATAATTTAGATTAGGAATTATCCTTTCTCAAGAATTAAATTAGGCTTAAGGGATATCCAATTTAAAAATTCATATTCTTTCTCCATGTTTATTAAATGAGATCGAAATTTATACGTTATACTTCCTATTTAAAATAATACCGTTTTAAAAAGCGTGGAAGAAGGCCGGGCTACGTCCTTATATATTAAATATAAATAACATTAAAGTAAATATTTTTAAGATTCTATACTGCGAGACAAAGGTTGATATCCTTTCTTACGGGACGGCTTGGGAAAAATATAATCATAATTCCCTATCCCCACTTTCCCAGCACCCTTTTCGAATGTATTATACATAGTTCCCAATGAGATTATGCATTGCGAATTGGTGAGAGCAATTCCACCTGGGAACCAATTACAAATTGATGTTGGAAATGGTTTTCCCCCCCAAACTGCGACTATATATATATATAAATAGAAACAGAGGGACATTCCATAAAGTAAAAAGAGTCGACCCAAGCTTTTGATTAAAAATAAGAGTCCAGTGTTTGACCCTGCACCTTGTTTTCTTAAGAATTAAAATTGATGAGTACGTTAAATACTATCTAATTTTGTGTACTGGTAACACCGAAGTCTTTTCTAACGTCTGTGTTGTTCACATGCTAACGGATTTATACGCAAAAATGTTTTCTGATAGAGTTGAACACATCAGCAGTCATCTGGGAAATAGCACATCCTCTGGTCCAGTTTATTAATCGCTTGGACCAGAAGGAGGGGGTTGTTGGGGTGAAAATCTGTAGGAAAACAAAGGATGGACAAGTCCATTGACCAGTTTATTATTTTGGACTGCACATCAGTGACAGAAAACACTTCTGCTCCTCTGTACATGTTTTACCGCTTTCTATTGGACAACCGGTGCAGAAGCTTTAGTGTTTTACTTCGGTCAATGGACTCTAGTACAACTTCTATCACCGGATTTTCGAATTTTTCCTAGTCCAATGATCGATTCTTGCAGGCGCTTGGTCACCGAGTGGACATTTTCTCACGGACCCCTCAATTTTCCCCCTACTTTCCAACTATATATATACATATATATATATGTATATACACTACAAACTTAAGTCCACCTCTTCCAAATCTATTTAAGTAGGTTTTTGGCCTTTTCTTTTTACAACAAGGCCAATAAAACTTCTTCAATTTGAGATTAAAGACCCTAACCTAACCTAAACTCAACGTCGATCTATTCCCCAGGTTGAAGTTACTCCACGCCTTTTCCCAATTTATAACGTTTTTTTTTTAATAACATTAACAGAGGCGATGGGAGTTGTTTCATTCCATATAGATTAATATTTGTTATCAACGCGATATTTTATTTTTACGATTGTTATTTGATATTCAAAGTTTGAAAGTCTCTAGCTCTTCTCAGCCTTTTTTTTATGGTTTGAGAGTAAACAACAGATATACTTGTTTCAGGAGAGTTTTACTGGGTTTCTTTTATGTGTATCGGGGTCATTAAATTTGGATAAATAGATTTAATGTAGATCAATATTATTGAAAAAATTGTTTGAAGATTTTATGTTTGTTTAAACTTATAAATACGATTTTTTTATAAAAATAAAATGAATGTTTTTATGGAGAATTTTATTACGTGTTTTTTATTTTTTTTTAATTTAAAATTTGTAATCAGATTAAGTCAAATACGGGGTGAATTAATTATTTTTTGAACAATTTAATTAGCTTTACTAATTTATATCTACACGCAAAATAACCCAAAACAAGTCAATTTCCATACCATAAAAATTAGGCCTAAAATGATCCACAAAATAATTTTCTCTCACATGTTCTTAATTCATTTCCGACTAATTTAGGCACGCCCTTTCGATTAGATTTAGTTTAAAACTCTAAAACGTAACCCTTCCCAATAAAATCCTCTGTTTTAATCCACTTATTAGCATAAATCTAACTTCGGTAGGCTTACAAAGTTAATTCCACCCCTTTGAAACAATTTCCGTCCATATTGAGTAACCAAAGGGATTGAAAAAGAGAAAAACCCTTATTTCTTTGCCTCTGAAAATTCCTTCCCTTGGTTAAACTCGAGGGTTGGAAAAAAGTAAAAGTTTCAAATTTTAAAGCGACATTTTCCCAATATATTTAGGCGCGGAGGCAAACTGCTGGGGAAAACTATTAATAGCGGCTTTAGACCGATTCCGTTTTTTCCTCTCAGAGGAGTTTGCTTCTCTAGAGCCTCTCCGAAACTGGGAAAACCAAGAGCAGAGAGAGAGAGGAGAGAAAGGAGAGGATAGAGTGGAAAAAATGCAATGGGCGAACGGCGTGTTACGCGTCGTCCGCACCGAGCTCGAGCGGCAGCTGCGTTCCGCTCGCAATTCTGGCTTCGTACAATTTCGGCGGGTGTTCCAGGTGGCGCCTGTCCGCACGTGTTTCTCGCACGTGCCGCCTCGCGCCCCCTAACCCCTCATTCTAACTCTCTCTCTCTCTCTCTCTTAGCTCGTTTCGTTTCTCCTCTCTCGCGCCAAAACCGCCGTCTGCTCTCTCTCCTTAATTTCGTAACCATAGCAACCCCCGCCTTTTCCTCCGAGAATTCTCCTAGGAAAAATACTATTTTAGTAGGAAAAAAGACGACGTAAGAGGGGGAAATAAAGCGTTTTTCGTTGCGCCACCAGGCGGGTAAAATTGGAATGAAGAAGATCGCGCGTTTTTAAGAATGAAAAAATAAGGAAAACCCTCAAAGAAATAAAAGAAAAAAGCTAGAAAAATCGGAAAGGGGTTTCGAAGCTTCGAACTAAGATCAATATAATATAAGACCCCAGATTATTTTTTTTTTGGTTTCTTTTATGTCTACCAAGGTCGCATTTATCTATTAAAGGAATCGTGAAATTACCCACAATTAAGTAGCTTTATTTATGAAAATGTAGGTATTTCACTACCCCTTTAAAATATTCCGTTGTAATTGAAGTTTACAAAAGCATTTGATATCGATTTTATAATTATAAATCGGCTTGTATTTTTTAATGGCGATTTTTGGTTTTCTAACAATGTCATTAAAATGTATCTCAATGCATCAATTCAAAATAACCCAAGTTACTTTTTCTAAGTTAGTAAAGTAAAATAAGGAAAACAAAACGAAAAAGATGAATACAATTTAGGGCCCTGTGTTTTAGGTCTAGATGTTTCTTGTTTTTTCTATACTGAATTTATTTGATGTAGACTCGCGTTGTGACTTGCCAAGATCAGAAGAAACGCTATAGAGCTATCGCGAGCGAGAGAAGGGGTCGACAAAGACCATCAGGGTATTAAAAGCGGAAGAAGAAAAAGGAATCTTAGTCCTGAAACCTTCTTCCAACTTCCCTACGTCGTCTCTTTTCTATAGTAGCTGTCATAACCGGCACGTGCTGGTTCAAAGATTCCAGATTCTAGAATCTACAGACCCCGTTCGCATCTATAAATCGAAATTACAAGCTTTTTCTTTAGATTGCAATGACAAAATTCAGACATACTGAACTTGAAACTTTCTGCTAAAACTTTGTAAACAATAATCAGAATAAATGAAGTTGGAAGGATAGCTCTATGATTAATAAGATATGTTCATGAAATTTGGCGCTAATTACGTTAAAACGATACAGTATACTCCCTTAAACTAAGACTTCTTAATCCCCATGAATCAACTTTAACCTTTCATCTCTGATATTATCAAAACAATACTCCTTAATTACTACATCTATTCCCAAAAACCCTTGAAACGATTTAAAATTCCTATGCACTGATTTCAAAATTGGAAAATGTAGTATACGTATGCAAATAGGAACTTTAGAACCAATCAGTCCCCGTCCTTTATCTAATAAAAACATCTCTTGTTAAAGACAGACAGAAGAGGGGAGGCAAAAAAAAAATCAAAAAAAAAAAATCAGCTGTACTGTCAAAAAATAATTAAAAAGGCGATTTAGGAAATACGAACGAATCCTTTCTAAAACAGCCGTTGTAAGTTAGCCCTCTTCTTCCTCCTTTTATTTCTTAGCTGGCGTGCCGTTCCCCCCTAGCGTTTCTATTCGTATATGGCGAGCGGGTGTGCGTTTGACAAGTGCCTGGAGAGAGAGAGAAGCTGGGAGGAATGAAGAGAGGAGGGGAAACGATTCATCCGAAGGGGGTAAAAGAGGCACGCCCGATCCAGGGATGCTGACAAGCGCACCTGACCCCCGAGTCCCGCCGCTCGCGCCTAACATACACCCAAGGCACATCGCTCTCACTCTCTCTCTCTCTACTCTTCAGCTTCCGCTGCTGGTACGGTGTGCCATCGTTTCGGACGCCTATTTTAAGGAGAGCCGTTTAACTAAGAATCCGTGTAATACTTCTAGGAGTGTGCAAGGATAACCGATATAGTTAAGCTAAATTTATGAAGTATATTAGTAATCAACTCCGTGTTTCCTCTTGGGTATCTGATACCCAAGTTCATGCCTAAGACAAATGGACAAACACATTTATCTCATCTTTGGAATCAAAATACCAACGGAAGAAGTCGCCTCTGACAGAAGCTACGTTCAAAATGAAGATATCTATTGGTTGGTTTTTAGGGATGCAGTTCAAAATTCATGGGAAACTTTAATATATTCATGGTTTAACTAGTCCGTCGGAAATCGGGTAGGGTTAACCTATACCCAATCGCATTCTTACTATGAACAACGTTTCATTTCTGAAATTTTAAATTTCATACGGTAATAACGGATCTTTCTAAGGTGGCGACTTTCATTAAGGCTTGAAACCCCTTTTCCGCAGTTTCTCTAGCCACGCCATGCAGGCTTTCAACGGAGATCTTTGACTGAAAGTCTGAAATGCTTTATTACTCCTTGATAGATTGATGTTGTTGGGGCGCCATAACGCGGGGAAGGGACACCCTCCCTTCCTTCCTAGACCTATATGGTAAGGAAGCACTCCTTTCGTTAGGCTTAGCTGTAATCAGAGGGTAATAAAGGAATATTTCGTCAGCCCGGTGTACAGTAGAGTCACCTCCCACCTCATACGCGCGCGCCTTTTGTCACACCAGGAAAATTTATAAAGGGTTTCAATTAAAATGTAAAGGAATGTTACGTATATAAGTCTTCCTTTGCTTTGCTTGGGCTGAAGGATTATGAAAATTCACAGGGCACCTTTTGAAGGAATATTTTGGGGTTTAAATATTTCCAGCTAGGGCCTGAATGAATTTCCATTCTACGTATGCATGCACTTACAGCTGCTAGCAAAATGTCCAACTCAAATAGTAATTACTTCTTTAACATTTTAATTAAATATTAGCGTTTTAAAATTAGAAATAACGACTGGGGGAAATGGTTTACAAATTATAACTGACAGTTAGGAATGGATGGATAAATTTAGTCACCTATGGAAAGGCATATTTTGAAACGACAACAATTTATTGGTGAGATTTAATATATATATAAAAATTATCATAATTTATGTTGGAATTTTCTAAATTATTGTCTGCAAATTAATACTTTAGTCACAGGAAAACACTAAACTTTAAAACAAGTCTAATTACCAGGCACTTATCTTGAAAAAAAATTAAGTACAAATAAGAAAAACATCTTTTAAAATGCTTAAAAACCCTTTTTCTAAAGCTGTAAAAAATGTAAACGATTTAGTCTGGTCTATTAGGAAAGAATAAATTAAGGTATACTATCTTTTTTGGTAACTAGAAAAGAGAAGGACGAGCTAGGTGGCTGGTTTATGGTATCTAGGTAGACCACCAGGGGCGTTAATATCGACTTGTCTTCCGCAGGGTTAAAACTCGTATTAAATGGGGAAAACAGTGTCACCTAATTAGCAAACTTTTAATGATGCGCGCCGCGAGTGAGGAGCTAGCCTAAGAGAGGACCTGAACCTCGACAACGAGCTAAAACGAAAACAATTGTCAGCTGTGAACGACCAGGCCAAAACCCCTACGGAATACAATAGGAAGAGTGACTAGAGAAAACCATGGCCCTTTCTCTCCAGCAGCTAAAGACATATGGTTCCAACAATCTACGTACTACAGACTGTATACCTATTATTTACGGGGCGCAAGACACCTTAAAATTTTTAACCCACTTCTGTTATAGACAGGCATTTTTTTAACCCACAAATAAGTGAACTCAAAATCGATATCACTTTTATATATCTCTTCGTATTTAATAGACCGATATTACCTTTGCTAATCGAGATTGTGGCTCACAAGTCTGAGTATATTTATATTTAATTGGCGTGATTAAGTTTATAAAATTTGGTTATTTTTTAAACACTATTAGTATTAATCCTAAATTAATTAAATTTAATTTAATCAAGGTTAATTATTTTAATCGAATTTTTATCGCGTAATTATCGAAATATTATATTTATATTATTTATTTAATAATATAATTTTAATATTATATTTAAACCTATTTAATTAATTTAATTATTAATGGAGCTTGTACTTTAATTAAGATATTTTACACGAGCAAATCTCTATCAAGATTAACTGTACTAAACCGTATTCATTAACCTATTAAATCATTTAAACCCTAACTAAACCCAAATTGAACGACAGTAAATTTCCCATAGCCCCTGGAAGTTTGTTTCTCCCTGAACATTGGTGTGTAGCGTGTTAAACATTTCTACAGGCGCTCGTAGGAAATACATTACGAAGGGGCAAAAAGGGTATACTTCTCCTCTAAGCATAAAATAACTTTCGAAATGATGTTTTAAGGAGAAAAAATAAAAAACGTTAATATTAATTAAATTAAAATAAAAATTTAATCAAACCCTTATAACCCATCTAGCCCCGATGCACCAAAAATAAACCCACTTTGAAATCCCCTTTTAAAAAAATAAAAAAAAGATATGGGGGCAAAGTTCTTTAAGATTCTATCTTAGGCCTTATCCAAATAGAAGCTCGAGAACCCGCGATCGTATTTACATTGGAATTTCTGATTATTTCATTAAAATATAATTGGGAATATGCGGGTCCCTTTCCTATATAGCTTTGACTCGACTCCTTCGGTATTTTTCCCCAATCTCCTCTTTTTCTATACAACTCTTGTTCTCGTCGCTCCCGACTTTCGTGTTACCGACCAAGAGGTTCTGACACCGCCGAAGTAAAAAGAGAATAGTTGGAGAAAAAAAAAATACTTTTTCTGGTGTGTTCCGTTCCCTTAGTTCTAGGCCTATATCTTAAAAAAGGACGAATAGCGCTGCATTTGACAAGGCTTAGCCGCGTGGTATGTGTGCTGTGGTATACAGAACTTTGGGTATGTTGTTTGGTAGCTGGAGATCGGATATGCTAGAGACGGAAAAAGAAGTTCGTCGGAGCATGGAAAAATCGGCGAACAAGAACGCTGCATCTCTCCTGCATGGTTTTGTCAGGCCTCTAGTAATAGACAAATGGCTTAGGAAACAACCAAAGGACTGACTGTTTTTGCTGTAGTATACATGTACGAATTGCCATTCGACTCTCTAGCGCTTAGAGAGAAAAAGAAAACCGCCAACACGGGACAGGTAATTATGAAAAGAATTCTCGTTCTTCATGGGACAATTTCATTATTCCGAGGCGTTTTGTATAGTTTACAAATAGCGTGGATGTATTGTCGGAAGAAATCGAGGGACTAACTGTCCTTTGAACTAAAAAGTAAATACCTGAACAAAAACTAGCATAAATTACAAAATAATTTGTTTAATTTAAAAATAATCATGAATTACCTAAATACTTTAAATTTGTAAGGATAAGTTATTGAACAAATAATTTCCTATATATGTACGTGTTAAATTCAAAGTGTGTTGCCGTTAGAAAGCAGATAGGGCTTGTATTTATGGCTAAGCTTCCATTATCGATTATAAAGTCAGAAAGCAAGCTTCCCTCCTAAGTCTCTAACTTGAACCAAGAGTGGAATTTAAAAGGGGGTATAGGGTATATAGGGAAGCGAGTGAGTCAAACCAAAACTAGCATCTCCTCAGACGAGCCCAGCTCAAAACAGTTTCCTTCCTATTTGAAGGTGTATATATATAGTAGAGCCTTCTCAGACGCTTCAAGAGTGCTTTGGAGCTGCGTCGGGGAAAGGAAGGGCTCTCGGAAGTCGTCTCTCACAGAGTTACGTTACATCCTCTTCCTTCTTCCAACCACCCTGGACTGATGGCTGGCTAGAAACACTACTAAAGCAAACTACAGTATCCTCTTATCAAGCAATACCAGTCGCGGGTGGCCAGGAGACGAGAGAACAGTAATACACGCGGCAAAGACCGAACGTACGTCGCTGCTAGATGCCTGCTAAGGAAAACCGGCTCTATCCCCCGCGTACTGCCTTCCTTCCTAGTACATACACACACCCTTCCCGCCAATATATTAAGGCGTATACATTCTACAGTGAAGCCCTCCTATTAGGGACCCGATATCGGCCCGGGAACATACGCCGATGCCCTGTCCCATAGATCCCAAGCGCGCCCTTTTAAAAGCCTCCTTTCCTTCTAAGGAAATTCTACCCTCCTTCATTCCACCCCCTCCCTTCTTTCTAATAGCCATTGGGGGCCCTAAAGGAATTCGGTTACGTTGCGTCCGGGACTATAGACCGATTATAAATCGGTAACAGCGCGGAACACGCCGGCAAAGCATCGTTGGATGCCTTTCTATATATATATATACATATATATATTGCCCCTTTACCCCTAGACAGCGGTTAAGCCGCAATACAACAATGTCATATGTATGTATGTACAGCCAGGGTGAGATATCTTTCTATATCTACTATATACATGTACAAACACGAATGCTGCGACGCAAGGAATGAGATAACGGTTTGGGGATAAATTTTAAGAATTGGATTGTGAACTGATTTTAATATTGCGGTTAAATTTGTTTAAAATATTTTTGAGGATAACTTAGGCTGATTTCTATTAAATCTAATTTAAATAAATGTAATTTTTTTAACAGATTTATTAAGTACAGGGTTCAGGAAATTAGACTTAATTTTCTAATCAATTTATACAGACAATTTCCCATTTTATACTGAGCAGATAGATTTTCTAGAGTTACTAAAAATATTTGGCACAGATGTCTGTAATGACACGCCATATTTCACTAATCAAATCCTTCCGAACTCGATTGTATATAAAAGGGATGTTATACAACTACCTACCCGAAAATTATTAAATTGCACAGACACCATGCATGCATGCACTGTAATTAGTATCGTTGCATAGAACATGCCAATATTAATTGAAAACTAAGTGATTAAAAACTATACGCATACTGCAAAACATTCCATACACAATAAAGAAAAAAACGTTATGGTAATTAATTGTTCTGATTAATTAGAGTAACTGTCATGCGTGATAAAATTTTAGGGAATTAAACTCACCGCCGCCGCAAGAACGATCTAGTTTTTCCTTTCCGCGGAAGTTTTGGGGAAAGAGGAACGGCAGAGAGTCGCGGAAGAGGAAGAGAGAAGAACGATTGAGATCCGGAGAAGTTCCGAAGTTCGGAAGTCCCGAAGTCTCGCAGCAGCTTCCAGTGAAAAGGAGAGGGCGCTAGAGAAAAGCTTCCTCTCCGATCGCGAGCCGGAGACGTACTGAGAATCTGAGGATCGTTTTCTGAGACCCGCCTTTACGAGGGAGCGCGATTTTCTCCACCTTATACCCCTTAACCCCGCGTCTCTCGAGGTGCGTGGTGCGCTTTACGGCAAAGCGCTCCCGCCTGTGTCGCGCAACTTCGACCCCCGTTTAAAGAGTAAAAGACGGAAAAGAGATCGGGAGAGACTGCGAGCTATATAGGCCCTTCCGACCTGCCACCGGCTATAATCCAAAGACGCGGAGGGTCAGGGGTCAAACTTTCACCCCCTAGGCCCTTTTCTTCTCGGAGTCTTTATTTATCGGCCAAAATTAAAGACGATATGAAGCGAGGGCGGGAGGAAGGGAGAGAGGGAGGAAGTTTCGGAGGAGAGGAAGACTGGGTACACTCCATTCATTCTCCGCCTGGAAGCGCGAGATAAAAAGAGACTCAGTCTCCTCCGGTCTCCTCTCTCTCTCTCCAAAACGTTACACACACACAGCGGCGCGCAACTTTTCTACAGCTTCCGAACGTGGACTTTGTCTTCCAAGCTCTATAAGAGCCCGTCTCCTTCGGAATCATCCATGGCCAAGGCGACGTACAAACAAAGAATTTTTTATCCGTTTAAAGACGCGATTAATATTTTTTATTATATTTTTCCATTTTTTTTCTTTGCTAGTCCTATACTTAAAGTGATGGCGAAACAACTGTCAAGTATAAGGTATGTATATTTCAATTAAATTACGATAAATTAAAATTATTAATCAATAACGCTAAAGTGATCTTTTAGTAAATATTCTTAGCAGGAGAATTTCCAAATTAATTATTCGTTTTACAAGGACATTATAGAAGTGGCACTGAGAGTGCATGCCGTCTCCACTGCGTGAATCTTCGCGATTTTGGGTGGGCGGATATTTAGTAACCACGTGACGCATGGGCCATGTTGACGTCAATAAGCGTCCCAAATATCCTGTATAATTCTCAGCTCACCTATATATTCTTTCCTGCAGGTATTAGTATTACCCTCCCTTGAAATTGACTTTGTAAAGGTATATAGCTTAAATTTTCTATTGTTTTTCCGTAGCACGAGCTCCATGGTATTATTTCAACTCTATATAACAAGGCCTTGCATTTAAAAATACATATGAAGGCGTGTGCAATGTACATCGAACTGATAAAACGTTTAGAGTATTTTGCAGTTAACTTTTATGGCAAACTAGGGGCCGATGCTGAAAGCTCTGTACCCGAATCTTTTTCTTCTTCTATATCCAAAAAGGAGGATGGAGAAGGGTCCTTAGAATTGATCGGAGAGTTTTTGGTATCGCTTTTTTACATAAGGGATTAGTGACATGATTAGGTGGTCGTTTGAATAATGCGAACTTAACGCCTCCTTAGGGAGAGATAGTGTACTTATATTTCTAGGGAAAGCTTGAATATTACTTTACGGGATTTAAAGTACATTTAGAAAATGGGGTTTTTATGATGAGTTATAGTGGAAATTAATTCGGTTATTTTATATTATTTATTAAGTTTAAAAGATTATTTTCAAGATTATTTAAAAGATAAATCATTTTGTAAGAGACGTTTTAAGTCAAATTTAAGGAAACTTGTGCATTACAATTATACTTTGATTTAGTAAATTTTGCAATTAAAATTTGTGCAGTAATCAAGGCTTTAAAGTTATAAATATCTTACTATGTACTCCGTGAATTAATGGTCATATGACAAAGGTTTAAAGCGGTAAATATGTTTTACTATGATCATCAAATTTAAGGAAAATTGTAAAAACTTGTGCATTACAATTATACTTTGATTTAGAAAAATTTTGCAATTAAAATTTGTGCAGTGATAAAGGCTTTAAAGTTATAAATATCTTACTATGTACTGCGTGAATTAATGGTCATATGACACTAGGTTTAAAGCGGTAAATATATTTTACTGTGATCATAGGTGTTCAAGTTTTATCTATAGAATATTCTTGTCATACCAATGGCGAAAATACGCAAAAAATCAGCCTAATTCCTAAAAGTGGAACGGCACATGCCATCAAAACGCTAAATATGACGGTATCGTTCAACTTACTCAATTATAGGTCAACCCAATACTAAATTCATTTAAAATATATACGTATAGAAAAACATGTTTACGTTCTATAACTAAAACTGTCCAATCAAATTTTAATTCAACTCTTTCCAATTAATGAAATCCGATAGCAAATCGATATAGTAATGAGAATATTGAATTCAGTCAGTCTTCGGCGGACAAAAGTAGGTTTTTCCCTCATCATAGTTTAGTTATTAGAACATCCCCTATGTGTATAGTAAGGGCTACAACCACGTTTCCCGCATTAAAATGGAAGCTTCTATTACAAGTAGATGGAGGTCCCGTGTCCGTACCATTAAGGGTCGGCCACACCCACATAAAATTGAACTTAAATATAATGAAATTGGAGAAACGTAGCACCCACATGACATTACTCCCTCCAAATGTTTTTTCTTTAAAACAAAGGTCGTGAACAATTGTATAGAAGGAAACTATACATAAACCCCGATTTCAATAAATATGCATGTACATACTGATAAATGCGGGAATGTATTTGGATTTTGTGGATATGTAAATAAAACTGATCAGATGTCAACTGACATTGTTAAATTCATTGAACAATCTGACATATTGAAAGATGTTAAAATTTACCACTATATAGTTAATTAAGATTAATTTAACTATTTTAATAATAAAATATCAAACGAACGAAATATTCGTGCATCATATGCTTTGAGTGGAATTTTTGTTTATACCACTATACCACCGTATTTTCGAAAACACACAGCTGCAACAATTATATACATGTATAGGTGTATGGCTGACACAAATAAGTACATATTCCAAACCATGATAGGTGTTATGGCGAAATATAGAAAATAATATTTTCTAACTCATATGTACATTGGTTGGTATTTTTATAAAAACATTTGATTCGAAATTGTACGTTTCACCAGAAGGGGGTAATAGAAGAAGGATGACACTCTGTATCCTTTTAATACTTTAGTTATGTAACATGATTTAGCATCAAACTTCAGATGGGTGCTAGGGTGAATTCCATAACTGTTTGCTCCAAATGTAAAATTATGTTGGGGAGAATCATGTTACAATGACCCTCCCGGTGGTACACTTCTCTAGAAGAGAAGTATTATATACTTCTGGTTTCACTGATGTTTAGAAAAAAAAGCTAGGAGTTAAGTTTGAATCAGTACTTGACTAACTTGACTCACAGCGGGGAAATTTAATGAAAACTATCCACAAACTTTTAAAAACCACATCAAAATTCCATCTTTAACTTATTTCCTTTTCTGGAAAACGATATACACGAAAAGCAGTTCCATGCATGCACCTAAAACTTACAAGATCTAGTAAACAGGGTATATGGGCATCTGGGTCATATCGAGTACGCCCATCAATGCATTATTATTATATAAACTAAAACACATGGTATGTATGAAAAAAAGTGTTTGAGAAGTATAAGTTAACCCCCTCTATAGCTCACCAAGGCTTAACTCGTGTAGGAAGGCGTGTTTTTCGTTACATTTTAATAGAAAACAGATCACCCTCGTGGCACGGGACAGGCGCCAATGGCACGCTAACCAAGTAGGGAAGGAAAAAGACTTGCCAAACTCTGCATATATATATAAGCCCGCCATGCCATTTACTCCATCAGAAACGTAATATAAAAAACAGATCCCCACTCAATAAGTACTAATAAACAGAAAAAAAGCAAATTTTTTGGAAAGGAGAAAAAGAAATGCCACTATACCACAAGTGTGTACACGTGGTTTACGTAATTATTCAGGTTTTTTTCCACCAAAAAATTCTTTAGCCATGGAAATCATGAATTAAATAATTTTATCGTGAATATCAAACCGAGCTTTTATAATCTTGTTTCAATAAAATTAGTTAAAAATCAAATTAAGCTTCATAATTTTAATTAAATTTCGAATGACATTTATATTGACACGAACAATGACGTATTTTCTTGGAATTATCGGTCAAATCTACGTCACATTAAATGTGCTATTCAGGAAAACCAAAGTTTAAGTATTTAATACTCGTGTAATAATTAGATTTATTCGTGATCATGGTAAAAATAAGATCTTTTTTCGAGGAGAAAGTTCTGATTTTTAAGCTGTTAGACTGGCTAAGTGGTTTAATGCGGACCCGCTTTTCATAACTCAAAGGCCAAACAAGAGATTTTGAGAGAGAAAGAGAGAGAGGAGAGAAAAGGGGGAGATGTATAAAGACGACCAAAGCCAAAGGAGAGCTAACTCTATAGGAAGAGCTGAAGAGCATAGCGGAGGAGACTGACTGGGAGGTTTGGTTGCAATAAAATTGGTGGTGGGCGTCTGGTTAGGGTCTTTCTCCGTGGTTTCTGGAGTGATGGTTCTCTCGCGGAGTGATATTCTACAGGTGGCCGTTTCCTGTCGCGCCCATGCATAGCATCGCATCGCATCGTATCCAGAGACTGTGCGTGTATGTGTGTGTTCCTTACTTAACAAGGGCTACGCTAACCAGGACTCCCTTAAAGGGAGAGTGAATAGCTAAATCAACTGATTTTTTTATTGATTCTTCATCTGATTATAACGCATAGTGAAATCTCCGCGAGTGGTTTTAAAAATCAAAATTCTAGGAGAGCGGTAGCTCTCTTAGATAAGACCTCATACTGACTTTAATGTATAAGGATGGTTTTTTGATTGGATATAACTTTTTTTGTATTGTATTAACTGCTTTAAAAAAATTCCACAGAACTACATTTCGGGCCCTCAATATGTGGTTAAAATTTCAAGAAGATCCAATCATTAGTTTATTTTATAAAAAATAAAGTTGCTAAGGGTGGTTTTCATTTCCATAAAATTAATCAGCCCTTTTGGTGAAAAAGTTAAATTTTCCCATAGAAATAACATGGAGTTTTTTTCAAATTTGGCCATTTTGTGGCCACCATTTTGAAATGAAATATTCGTTTGTTACGTTTGGGAACGGTTTTATATCAAAATTTAAACCTTTTTCTAGGACCATTTTTAAGGTTTTTGAGAAAAATTAATTTTAAGTATGTTTAATTTTAAATTTTAAAAACTACCCCAATCTGCGATATTTTAGCATTTATACACTGTTTTATTAGGAAATATCAGCGAGACCAATGTTGGCCTTTCTTACCGACGACCGGTAATTAAGCTAGATTACCGACGACCGGTAATTAAGCTAGATTACCGACGACCGGTAATTAAGCTAGATTACCGACGACCGGTAATTAAGCTAGATTACCGACGACCGGTAATTAAGCTAGATTACCGACGACCGGTAATTAAGCTAGATTACCGACGACCGGTAATTAAGCTAGATTACCGACGACCGGTAATTAAGCTAGATTACCGACGACCGGTAATTAAGCTAGATTACCGACGACCGGTAATTAAGCTAGATTACCGACGACCGGTAATTAAGCTAGATTACCGACGACCGGCAATTAAGCTAGATTACCGACGACCGGCAATTAAGCTAGATTACCGACGACCGGCAATTAAGCTAGATTACCGACGACCGGCAATTAAGCTAGATTACCGACGACCGGCAATTAAGCTAGATTACCGACGACCGGCAATTAAGCTAGATTACCGACGACCGGCAATTAAGCTAGATTACCGACGACCGGCAATTAAGCTAGATTACCGACGACCGGTAATTAAGCTAGATTACCGACGACCGGCAATTAAGCTAGATTACCGACGACCGGCAATTAAGCTAGATTACCGACGACCGGCAATTAAGCTAGATTACCGACGACCGGCAATTAAGCTAGATTACCGACGACCGGCAATTAAGCTAGATTACCGACGACCGGCAATTAAGCTAGATTACCGACGACCG
The DNA here is from genome assembly GCF_054372755.1 of Phalangium opilio. Lineage (NCBI taxonomy): Eukaryota > Metazoa > Arthropoda > Arachnida > Opiliones > Phalangiidae > Phalangium > Phalangium opilio. Next base: position 3,029,419 of record NW_028324189.1, read on the forward strand.
GCAATTAAGCTAGATTACCGACGACCGGCAATTAAGCTAGATTACCGACGACCGGCAATTAAGCTAGATTACCGACGACCGGCAATTAAGCTAGATTACCGACGACCGGTAATTAAGCTAGATTACCGACGACCGGTAATTAAGCTAGATTACCGACGACCGGCAATTAAGCTAGATTACCGACGACCGGCAATTAAGCTAGATTACCGACGACCGGCAATTAAGCTAGATTACCGACGACCGGCAATTAAGCTAGATTACCGACGACCGGCAATTAAGCTAGATTACCGACGACCGGCAATTAAGCTAGATTACCGACGACCGGCAATTAAGCTAGATTACCGACGACCGGCAATTAAGCTAGATTACCGACGACCGGCAATTAAGCTAGATTACCGACGACCGGCAATTAAGCTAGATTACCGACGACCGGCAATTAAGCTAGATTACCGACGACCGGTAATTAAGCTAGATTACCGACGACCGGCAATTAAGCTAGATTACCGACGACCGGCAATTAAGCTAGATTACCGACGACCGGTAATTAAGCTAGATTACCGACGACCGGTAATTAAGCTAGATTACCGACGACCGGTAATTAAGCTAGATTACCGACGACCGGTAATTAAGCTAGATTACCGACGACCGGCAATTAAGCTAGATTACCGACGACCGGCAATTAAGCTAGATTACCGACGACCGGCAATTAAGCTAGATTACCGACGACCGGCAATTAAGCTAGATTACCGACGACCGGCAATTAAGCTAGATTACCGACGACCGGCAATTAAGCTAGATTACCGACGACCGGCAATTAAGCTAGATTACCGACGACCGGCAATTAAGCTAGATTACCGACGACCGGCAATTAAGCTAGATTACCGACGACCGGCAATTAAGCTAGATTACCGACGACCGGCAATTAAGCTAGATTACCGACGACCGGCAATTAAGCTAGATTACCGACGACCGGCAATTAAGCTAGATTACCGACGACCGGTAATTAAGCTAGATTACCGACGACCGGTAATTAAGCTAGATTACCGACGACCGGTAATTAAGCTAGATTACCGACGACCGGTAATTAAGCTAGATTACCGACGACCGGTAATTAAGCTAGATTACCGACGACCGGTAATTAAGCTAGATTACCGACGACCGGTAATTAAGCTAGATTACCGACGACCGGTAATTAAGCTAGATTACCGACGACCGGTAATTAAGCTAGATTACCGACGACCGGTAATTAAGCTAGATTACCGACGACCGGTAATTAAGCTAGATTACCGACGACCGGTAATTAAGCTAGATTACCGACGACCGGTAATTAAGCTAGATTACCGACGACCGGTAATTAAGCTAGATTACCGACGACCGGTAATTAAGCTAGATTACCGACGACCGGTAATTAAGCTAGATTACCGACGACCGGCAATTAAGCTAGATTACCGACGACCGGCAATTAAGCTAGATTACCGACGACCGGTAATTAAGCTAGATTACCGACGACCGGCAATTAAGCTAGATTACCGACGACCGGCAATTAAGCTAGATTACCGACGACCGGCAATTAAGCTAGATTACCGACGACCGGTAATTAAGCTAGATTACCGACGACCGGTAATTAAGCTAGATTACCGACGACCGGCAATTAAGCTAGATTACCGACGACCGGCAATTAAGCTAGATTACCGACGACCGGCAATTAAGCTAGATTACCGACGACCGGCAATTAAGCTAGATTACCGACGACCGGCAATTAAGCTAGATTACCGACGACCGGCAATTAAGCTAGATTACCGACGACCGGCAATTAAGCTAGATTACCGACGACCGGCAATTAAGCTAGATTACCGACGACCGGCAATTAAGCTAGATTACCGACGACCGGCAATTAAGCTAGATTACCGACGACCGGTAATTAAGCTAGATTACCGACGACCGGTAATTAAGCTAGATTACCGACGACCGGCAATTAAGCTAGATTACCGACGACCGGCAATTAAGCTAGATTACCGACGACCGGCAATTAAGCTAGATTACCGACGACCGGAAATTAAGCTAGATTACCGACGACCGGCAATTAAGCTAGATTACCGACGACCGGCAATTAAGCTAGATTACCGACGACCGGCAATTAAGCTAGATTACCGACGACCGGCAATTAAGCTAGATTACCGACGACCGGCAATTAAGCTAGATTACCGACGACCGGCAATTAAGCTAGATTACCGACGACCGGCAATTAAGCTAGATTACCGACGACCGGTAATTAAGCTAGATTACCGACGACCGGTAATTAAGCTAGATTACCGACGACCGGTAATTAAGCTAGATTACCGACGACCGGCAATTAAGCTAGATTACCGACGACCGGCAATTAAGCTAGATTACCGACGACCGGCAATTAAGCTAGATTACCGACGACCGGAAATTAAGCTAGATTACCGACGACCGGCAATTAAGCTAGATTACCGACGACCGGAAATTAAGCTAGATTACCGACGACCGGCAATTAAGCTAGATTACCGACGACCGGCAATTAAGCTAGATTACCGACGACCGGCAATTAAGCTAGATTACCGACGACCGGCAATTAAGCTAGATTACCGACGACCGGCAATTAAGCTAGATTACCGACGACCGGTAATTAAGCTAGATTACCGACGACCGGTAATTAAGCTAGATTACCGACGACCGGCAATTAAGCTAGATTACCGACGACCGGCAATTAAGCTAGATTACCGACGACCGGCAATTAAGCTAGATTACCGACGACCGGAAATTAAGCTAGATTACCGACGACCGGAAATTAAGCTAGATTACCGACGACCGGCAATTAAGCTAGATTACCGACGACCGGAAATTAAGCTAGATTACCGACGACCGGAAATTAAGCTAGATTACCGACGACCGGCAATTAAGCTAGATTACCGACGACCGGCAATTAAGCTAGATTACCGACGACCGGCAATTAAGCTAGATTACCGACGACCGGCAATTAAGCTAGATTACCGACGACCGGCAATTAAGCTAGATTACCGACGACCGGCAATTAAGCTAGATTACCGACGACCGGCAATTAAGCTAGATTACCGACGACCGGCAATTAAGCTAGATTACCGACGACCGGCAATTAAGCTAGATTACCGACGACCGGCAATTAAGCTAGATTACCGACGACCGGTAATTAAGCTAGATTACCGACGACCGGTAATTAAGCTAGATTACCGACGACCGGTAATTAAGCTAGATTACCGACGACCGGTAATTAAGCTAGATTACCGACGACCGGTAATTAAGCTAGATTACCGACGACCGGTAATTAAGCTAGATTACCGACGACCGGTAATTAAGCTAGATTACCGACGACCGGTAATTAAGCTAGATTACCGACGACCGGTAATTAAGCTAGATTACCGACGACCGGTAATTTAGCCGCATTACCGACGACTGGTAATTTAGCCGCATTACCGACGGCTGGTAATTTACCCGTATTACCGACGGCTGGTATTTAAGCTAGATTACCGATGGACGCGCAACGCCCTGGGACTTTTTCTCCCGTATTTTCTAAAGAATTTTAATTAATATGAAGACTGAAGTGACAGATATTAATAAAATCTGTCATTGTAGACAAAGACTGGAAAGTGTAAAAGATAAGGTTTGAAAATGAACTGCCTGAAGTAACAGATATTAAAATTTTCACTTTTGAAGACATCATTATAAAACATCAATTATTTTAAAAAATTCTTATCTTACTTTTTTTCACCAAAATTTCATTTTCCCAAAATATTTTTCAGCAATATTTACCAACTATTTTGTCCTCAATAGTAGTTGTCACCTAGAAGGGTTTAAGGGATACTAGCTTGGTACTGGTTTTACTTACAACTAACATTTGATTCTAGGAGATTCAAATGCTTGGATATCTGAAAAGATTTCTCTTGAAGAGTTTAAATTTTTATATTTTAAAATTGGAAATATTGCGAAGCGGAAAATAATATAGGCCTTTTCTTTGTGATTTAGTTATTAGTGTCGAAAAGATCTGTAGATTGATCGTGATCTTTGAGAGCAACACAGCACGTTAATATTTAATACTTTGAAAGCTTTACAATTTAAGAATACGTTTTGTAAAGTTTTAATACGGTTTATATTTTGTAAGCTCTCAACGATTTTCTCACGTTATCGGGGCAATTTTCTACCTAATTTTAAATTTTTCATAAAAAATAAAATGTAAAGCCGTAGTATTTTTAAAATAACGCGCATGTTCCTTTTTAAAATACTTTCCCGAAGTAATTTTGGTGAAAAAAAGTAAGATAAGAATTTTTTAAAATAATTGATGTTTTATAATGATGTCTTCAAAAGTGAAAATTTTAATATCTGTTACTTCAGGCAGTTCATTTTCAAACCTTATCTTTTACACTTTCCAGTCTTTGTCTACAATGACAGATTTTATTAATAGATTCAGATTTCACGAGTAAATTAAACGTTGCACGTGACCGAGCGAAATTGAGCGCGAGATGTGACAGCCTAAACATTGCACGCGATTACAGATAATCGTGGCACGTGCAAAGGAAATTTAGTTAACAGGAAGGCAACGCGTTACGCGATTTGTCGTTAAGTTAAAACGTTCACAATATCGACGAGTTCTTATTTTAGTTTTTAAATTAATTTGAAGATATTTCTTGAAGAATCGATTAAAAAAATATCACTCGAGTTTCCATTCCATCCTCCCTTTAAGTTATCTTCAAAATATTAACAAGGAAGTAGGGGGAAACTTAGGTGAAACTTAACTGCATGAATGTTTTGCATTTAATTGAAGTTTCCAATCAATATTGTTTGAGATATAAGTGCTAAACTCTATAGTTAATTCATAATGAACCAAACCATCTTTTTCGGATATTTCTTTAAATCTCAAAACAAATTAACATAGAGTCATTAAAAGGATAGAGTCCTCATAGTCAGTACATCTGTGATAATATTTCATTAAAAAATATTCTAAGTTCAGAAATTAGCATTTTAAATTTTCTCAACCAATTTAGTTCGAACACATACCACGTCGGTATTGGAGAAATTTTACTATAGAATGGGAATGAATCTACACAATAGCACGCAGGCAGTAGACGAATATAGACAAGGCAAAGCCACATTTGACTCCCACCTCGGTGCATGGTAGAATTCAACCCAAAGGCCGATCAGATGTTGCCAGCCAGTTCTACCGTACCCCAATACCTCCCCCATCCTACCCTGAAATCCCCAATTTAAAAAGGGCTTGAACTGCAGTCAATAGGGGTCTTCTGGCTCGTTCAATTGCTTTCTTCGTCGTGGGAGGCTCAAGAGGAAAGCGGCGGAGGATGGAGAGCGAGAGAGAGAGAGAGAGGAGAGAGAGAACAGGCCGCAGCTGCCAAACTCATTGATCGGACACCCCCTCCTTCTGCAAGCTATACCTCTATGGACGCTAGCAGCTTCCTAAGTGGAGCTATGGGTGCTAAGGCTACCGGATCCGGCTCCCGTAAGCGTAATCTAAACCTCTCTTGGCCTGGGCGACGTTGGAGGCCCCTTCCTACCCCCTAAACCTCCATTATTATACAGCTCGCGGATGACAAATGCTTCGATAAAGGGACCAACGAAGGTCACCTGGCTTTTCAAACTGAGGTTTTTTCTTTTTTACGTAACCGATTTCTATTTTATAGCTTCGGGCCTATTACATTTCTAGTGTGTAAAAAAGATGATACGCGTAATTTAACATTGTATCGTTATAAATTATGTATTAATTAGGTTTAAGCATATGGGATGTTTCATATATTTAATATATTTTAGGCTGTAGTTACGTTTAATTGATTTATCAAGACCCACCCTTAGCATATTTTCTTAGCTAATTTTTTATTAACTGGATTTAATATATCCAGATGGAATTTTCAAGGTAAATTTTCTATCTATCCTATCCGTTACTTCCAAGGTTTAAATAAATAAATTTAGACAACCTTCGAGGTTTTAACACATGTTTCTTAATAATAAGACGTGTTTATATGGTTTATATTAATTTAAAAAAAAAACATTCTCTTATAGAAATGAATAAAAACATTATTTTAAGTTTAAGCACTTTTTTCTTAAATCATATATTTAATTGTTATTCCCAATTTTATATTGTAAGTAATTTCAAAGATATTCAAATTGAATTATTGATGTTTAAAACACTCAATATCCGTAGTACAATAAATGATACATTCATTTACTGAACTATAATAATTTTTAACGTCAAAGGAGATTGAGATAACACTCACCGTAAGGTCTCATATTCGAATGATAAGATGGAACGTTAATTCTATGATGATTATGAAGATGATGATAGTATACCCCATTCAAAGAAGCGGTCATAGTGAGGAAAAAAACAACACCAGTTAAAATACACCGTAAAATATCAAACAAAACGACTGTATTTTCTCAACTTCATATCTAAAAGTTTAATCTTTACGCGAAAAAGTTGGCAACAACGCTCGCGATAGTAAGTTCAAAAGCGGGCAAAAACAGTATACACGCGCGCAATTAAAAATACGTGGGATAACGCAAACCCCGATATCAAAAAGTCGACTGTTACGTTCTCGGTTTACTAGTAAACTAAAACTACTACTTCCCTTTTACCAGAGGCAAAATTCTCCGTATACAGTTTTGTATTTTCCTACCCCCCCGTCGAGGGTATTCGCGTTAAATCCCTCCTATATTTAAAATTCAGTCGTTTTCTATCACGTGACGTCACGAGAGGAGGCCGGAGGGACGGTTCTCCCCCCCTCAAATCGGTCCAATATCGATAAAGGCGGAGTAGAGAAGTACAATTGGTACGAATTCGTTGCGAAAGTATACGGCTCTCCGCGCGACAGAGTAAATAATATCGACACTGGCTTCGTTACAGTCAGAGGGACACCTGCGTAACGTCGTCGCGTTTTCTCTTATTACGCAGCCCCGTCGCAATTCCCCCACGTGGCCTTATCCAGCTGTTTTTCGAGAATGCGCGCGCGAACCTTTCCCGCCAACTATTGTAAAGTACCAACCAGGGAGCCACGCGCCTGACACGCGTTAGCTGTACAATTTTGACGAAAAAAATGAGCTCTCGCAACACTAAGTTAAAGAAGACAGGACCACCTGGAAATATTTTTCGCGGTTTTAATAATTTTTTATATTTGGCCAAGGATGCTGATTGGCTGGCTCACAGTCTCTCTCTACAATCTAAAACACCATCATCGACCCCTGTCACATTTTCTCATCATTAATTGTTGAAATAAAAGAATCCAAAGTTCCAACCCTAGCTCCCTCCATATAAAACTGGAACTTTTTACTCTGCAATGTTATTTTTTAACTTAAAATTACTGAACACTTGAGCGGCCACTTCAGTACGTGGACTGTTCCTTAAGATTGAGGTCATTTTTGGTACAGACACCATACCATAATACAAAAACTTACGAGTGCCAGCTGAGTGATAAGCGTGGGACCTTTCTTTGGTGACAGAACGCACGCACACACACACACACACACAAAGTCACTCACTTCTAAGTGAATTAGGCTTAGTTAAAAGCATATATAATGAAGCCGCTTTGTGTTTTGTTACTAATTCAATTCGTTCGGTATTGCGTTCCAGAACCAGGCTTTAAAAGAAGAATTTTAAGGATTTCGCCGAGCGATAACTTTAATTAAAATACGATTAACTTGACTGGAAAACATACACTCCTAATCAACGTATTGTAACAAATTAGTCGCATCACTAAGAACATTTAAACAAGCATTAAAGTATACAAGCAAATAATCATCAAGGCATATCTCGAGATAGGGGTCGTTTCCATTCAAATATAGCTAATGCCTTGCAGTATACGCAAATAGCCAAACTAATCCCCAACTTGGAAATGTCGCTATATAACTTATTGGGGTCCATAGCTCCTTGGGTTCATTTCGAATATCGATTAGGCATAAATTCTAATCCAATGACAGAGAGTCTAGAATTCGGTTCATCCATCTCTCTGGGCGCGTATACTATATAGCTTAATGCGTCCTAGATACTATATGGTCCAAGGCTTTAGAAACCTATAATCCCGGTTCTATTGGCGCTAACAGCTTTTACGCGTTTTTAAACAAGTCAGAGTCATTGATCTTCCTGCCTTTATGACATTGAGAAAAGTTTACGACACGAAAGAGAGAGAGAGAGTGAGTGAGAGTGAAAGGAGGTGATAGAATAGGTGGCAAAAGGTCATCGTCTGATGGTAAAACGCGTGACAGTGGCTCGTTGACCCCTAGAATTCGTCCCCAAATAGCAGCGGTCCGCGAGAGGGAAACCCCCTATAGACTACGGTACGTCTCGTCAGACATCAGACGAAGTTATTCTTCCCGAGGAAGGTTTTCTGCCAGCGATAAAGATAGAGTCGATGACCCAAGTAACTTTAGGGGATAACCTGGCTGGTGCCCGTTTGAAAAGAAGCAAGGGTCCTACATGCACCAGACTACTTCATTCGGGATCAATAAGAATTCGAGTCTCGTCGTGGTTTCTCTCTCGATCCGCGCATGGCTTTAGGCTTACTTTTCCCAACAAGCATCCGGTCATTTACATAAAAGGTATATCCAGAGACCCTCGAGTATACCCCACACTCGGTTGGTTATGTGTGTCCGGTGAAATCCCTTCGGGGTGTTTGTTTAAGATACGCTATTCTATGCATGATCGTTATAATTATCGGAAACGGGTGCCTAACGTACGTAGCAGGAGCTAGGAGACCGGGTGCTCTGGGGATTCTGTTCAAGGAACTCCAATTATTATTGACTTTCAAATTAGAGGCATAATTAATTATTCTAAAATGGGTAGACGATCCTTGGGTTACGTATCTGCCGCTCACCTTTCCCAATTAAACTTATTAGATATGTACACCTTTACAAATGGGTGCCTTTGTGTCTTTGAAAACGTCTGGTAATTTATTCAATACTGATTTTCTTTTTTAAATTTACAAATTTTGTGAAAATTTGTCAAATTTAATTCCTAAGACAGATACAGCCATCGAAGCTAAAAGAGACCATTCTTATCTTCACCTTCATTTGTTTCAAAGTCAAGCTGTTTGGTTTAATTTTACTAAATAAACTATTTATAGTTAAAGTGTTAGTGACATAATTTTCGTCACCCACAAACTTAAAATGCTAAAAAAATCCTTGAAAAATCTAGTTTATTATGATATGTTTACTTTTGTATTTGGTTTCGTAGAAATTTGTAAAATTGCAATCAAAGTTTTGTGTTTGGAAAAGGCCTAGTTAAAATTTTGTTTCGCTTGATGACGTAGTAAGGAGAAACTTTCACTCTAGATGTCGCTCACGTGACGCGCCTGTTAATGTCGCCGCGCCGCGTTAAGCCTAATTTATCCAGACTCGCGCGCAGAGATAGTTCTATATTTTCTTTGCTCGCGCGCGCGCAGCAATAGTAGACTCGGGAGTCTCGGGAGCGCGCGCTTGGCTTTTCCGCGAGATGCCGTGAGTGACGTAGCAAGGAGAAAACCCGCCAAAAATCTTCTTCGCAAATTTGCTTTTGCCCCCCAAATTTCAAGTTTTCAAAGTGTTTTTTCTGTGTTTTCCTTCATATTTAAATATTAATCAAGCATATTTTTGGAATCAGAAGAGTTTAAACTCTCAAAAAAGTAAGGTTTTCTTTAGATTTGAGATCATTTTTAAATCACGTCGCTATTCCTTTAAGAGTGGGTCACGAACATATCAATCTTTAGGATGTACCTCTGTATATAAACGCAATGAATAGGTTAGGTAAGGGTTTGGTCAAAAAGATCAGTGAGGTTTATTAAAAATAGTTCAAGGTAAGCTACTCATTGTAAGGAAATGAAGTGATATCCCTTTTACAGTTCTGAGGTGTTATAACAGATTTGATGTCAAGACTGCAAATCAATTGTACTCAAGTAGAGGATATTTTTAAACATTCTTCAAACATCTTATCATACTGGGTGTAGTTAAAAGCGCAACCTCGACACGGTGACCCCAGCACGGAAGTTTTAAGGAAGTAGGCCAGTTTTCCTAAGAAACTGTTCAAAAACACCGATAACATATCCTAGTCACCATGCACGCATCAATTGTGTTTGACAAAATACAGTCTGATTTTATGGCCTATTTTTTAAGCTATTGGCCTAAATATTGTCAATCTGGGTTAAGTGTTGCAGGATTCTGATGTAACAATACGTAAAAAAGGCATTTATGTATATAGCCTACCCGTTGCGCATTCCGTTTGATTCCTCGTGGGTTCTCTATATCGTTAAAATCAGGGGCCGATATGGAGGAGACCCTCAAAGGGGGATCAACGTTAACAGTAAATACCATAGTTGGAAAACCTTGGCCCTGCGTATGGTTTTTTACATAAAAAGTTACGAAGTCGAGTTCAGATTTCACTTTGTTGATTACTTTTAAAAGCTCTGCATTTCTGCAATTTGAGACATAACGGAATTGCAATATTTTTTTCACAATTAAGACAGTTCATCTTACAATAAATTCGATTTTGTAGCCTGCATTTTCAGACTTTTTGTCTCATCAAATGTAAAAGAAAGGCAAAAGAATGGTACTGAGAAGGGAGGAGCTACGGGAACGTGACGTCATTATTGATAGTTTAAATTGTATGGCCTGAACTGACGACTTCCAATATGGTTGCCAAAACCGAGGTAAGGTTCAAAGCTAATTCAAATCAAAAGACGCAAATGTGTGAACGCAACCATACGTTATAGGAAACTTCGAGGGTAAGTATAGGGGAACGCAAAACCCAAAAACTCTACCGTTATCAAGAGGACCCAGTGCTCGGAGACATATAGGCAGCCCCCAATTGTTGACACACAGAGGTAGGGTGACGTTCAGCTGCCTACGACCCCGACCGTATACCACAGACATAACACAACCAAGCATGCATGCACGAGGGTCTATACCCGATCGGCTACCGTCAGAGTCCTATGGGTGCCTCGTGTTCCATCTGTAACCACGCAGCCAGCCGTAAGGGGGGGAAGGCGATGGACGTAGGGTCCACGCGTTAGGCTAGGCGGGGACGTGTGTGACGCGGGTGAAAGTATACAAGGACCCAGGGGACGAACCAATTTTTCTCTATTAATCCCACTGGCATCTGCTGTCTGATGATATTTCAAAGATGCCTGCCATATCGATCGAGCTGGGACAAATACGTAACAGCCTAAAAAGGCATTAACAGCTACGGGTCCACCCCCGCCAGAACGATGAGCCATTTGCAACTTATTAGTAGCTAGCCTTAGCTTTAACGTGTGGTCTTTCCTTTTCCCTCTCGTTATAACACTACGCCCTCGTGGTGACCATGTGGTAAATTATAGTAGGCATTTACACAAGAGGGTGGATTAATTTGCAGCATGTGTGAAACACACGAGTTGTACCGTACGTACGTCGTTACCTTAATAGAGGAGGTGAAGTTAAGGCCGGTTTAAGTCGCGCCAAATGAACCCCACTCTTGGTTTACGGGGATGGGTGCGACGAATCGAATTCGTTATAGGTCGGTTCCCTCCATTTTTATGGTCAGGCAATTATATTGAAGCAAGCGTTTAAAAGCAATTATAACAATATGTAATGATAAATTGATAGGAGGGTTTAGCCCCCAAAAGGATTTTTATATAAAAAGAAACAATTTTGGAATGTAAAATGAACCAAATATGACCTTAATTTTTGGTAGGTCAATCATGTTTCGTTCATCTTATGTTAACTTCAATGTAAGTTTCAAAGCCCAGCATGAATTCAAAATCACTCATGTTTTTGAAGTGATTTCAAAACAGCATATTGTGAAACGAGAATTTAATAACTAATATTTTTAGCCTTATGTTCCGCAACAAACGGGTTTTAGAGCAACTAATAATTTTAGATGTATTTCGAGATAGCTTTACCGCCTAAAAACTTAATTAAACCACAGAATATACTAAATAACGGTTAATATAGACAAATAGGCTTAACATCTGCTCCGGAATCTAATTATGAAAAACATTTGCATATGTTATCTCTCTGGCACGCGACAATTTTATATTTTATTTTAATTTTGTTTTTATACTAAATAAAACTGAAGAAAATATCTTAACTTATAATAATTTTAATAAATAAAACCAAGGCTTAATACGTTCGAAAAACATGTGGCAAGGCTTAACAAATATTTTAATTCAGTCGTAACGGGTTTTTCTATATATGAAAACCTTGTAAACATATATTTTAAGATCACGAGACTAGTGACTTTTATTTAGTTCACAGCTATATGGAAAATACTTCAACAACATCACGTGGAAAATCGTTTTTCAAATTCATATACAGTACATTTACAAAATATTTAGGTTGTGTAAGTCCCTGGTAAGGTATATAACTGCACGTGACAAAAGTTGTAGTAAATTCAGGATTCAAATCAACAGCTTTCAATGTATAGATAGAAACACACCAAAAAGTGTTTCTACGAGTTTCAAACTATAGAACTTTGTATAAAATATACAACACATACCCAAAATTCTCCCCACATACCCCTATATAACATTAAACTAAATATGGGTACATTTAAGAGGTCATAGGGGTTGCGATGGATTTTCTTCTCATTTCTATTTTTGTTTCATAACCTTGATGTTTCAATCGCCAACGGAAACGCTAGGCCTAATTCATACGGTATTACATTATTTTTAGACCAAAAAACGTTAATTATAGGCTACTTCTATTTTGATCAAAATCTAAATTTATATCACAAAATCTTCATAATCTGAATAAACCAACACCTCTAGCAAAAAGACATTCGTCATGGAGAGGGAGTGTGTTATCAAGAAGTGATATCTAGTTTACTAGGGAGAAGGTATAAACTCACCACATTTCCAGCTTTATCTCCAGTCAAAACGTAGGTCCGGAGTTAATCCCCGCCTCTAAATTACAACCAGCATCTGATTGGTTCTTGAAACCTGTCAGCGCGACGCAAATGACGAAAATTACGTATTTTCCGACTGAGAAGAGGCGAAATAGCCCGGGGCCTACTTTTATGTCCCCCCCCCCGTTGTATTTTGAAAGGGGGACTGTGACTATGGCGCGCCAATACTTAGGCGTCTTATAACGTCTCCCTAATAAAATAGATACCACTTCTTGGTGTTATATATTTAGAGGTTAAGCTTTCTTTTTCATTTTTTAAAAAATACATGCACTCGGTATAAGACTAAGAGGAAGTCTGAAAAGCGCTATAGAGACAGCAATATGTCAGAATCCGTTAGAACTAGAGACTAGGTTTAAAAAAATAAGTACCAAATGGGGGATAGATGTATAGAGAGGAGAACCGGAAGGAAGCTATTGCTACGGAGATTTTTCTTCAGAATATTTTTTCCTCTTCTTCTCCTCTATCCTGGCTGTAAAGACTGAGATTTATCTACATCCCGAATCTCTTAGCCTGCATGGGCTGCCTCTTTGGGGGAAGCCCTGAGCCCCGGATAGAATCAGAGACGTACGGCGGACCCTTACGGAAGTAAACACGCTATACAGGGATGGGTGGTGTGGCTGGCACTCCTAGATCACACAAGGAGAGGTTAGGATCTAAAGGTAAGGACAGGTAGAAAAAAAGGTTAGACCCAGGGTTAGACTCTATACATCTCTAAGTAGTTCTAGAGCAGCAACAAACGCTGTCGTCGATCGTGACCTGCACAACACGTTTTTTTCTTCTATTTTTCATGGCCAACCACTTGGGGTATAGGGAAAGGTATAGCTGTTAGGAGGGGTATGATCTCATCTTCCCCGTCTAGGTGAGGCAATGATAAAAAAAATTCAAAAACTGGATTCTTTATATACATAATGTTGTAAAGATCTTTCAAGATCCGTTATATTGTCGTAGGTCTCTTTTGTGCGCGGTCCGGTTCTTGCACCTAAACGTTTTCAAGTACCGTTAGGATGTTTAGTATCATAGGATGTCCATTTTTTTGGGATGTGTCAATGACTTTACAAGGTTTTTATATTTTCTTTAAGAAAAGAGTTATCTAATACTATTTCAATTGCTCGAGGAGGTTTTTTATGCAAATTAATAATTATAGTGGGTTGACGCTATAACTGGCTATGAAGATTAAAATATACAACTCAAAATCTAATTAATTCGTTTGATTATTTGAAATAGTATTGATTGTTGTGTGATGTGATATTAAGGGATATAATTAGTATCAATGAAGTTAGAACAACCCGAAATTTCACATCCTCAAGTCCATATCTGTTTGTTAATATGTAAAAGTTGTCCTTACAAAATTTGTCAATGAAATTGAGCACTTTTCTGTTTACAACTTTCCTGAATAGTTTTAGATAATACCACTAGAAAGTTCAACTTAAAATATAGTTAAACTAGAGCAACCCTTTACCATGCACCGATGGAAAGTTTTCGAAATTATTTGGCTATAGCATAGGCATATTGACAAAGGTTAATTTGTTATCAGTCTGCAAAATGTTGGGATATTCCCGTTCCTCAACGCTATAAGTATAAACCCATTGTTAAACTCAAAACCAATCGAAATAGCGCATGGAGCCCGCGATCAAAACGACTGTTCCTGTGTACTGTACAACCCTATTCTTCTCAAAAGCAGTCTAGCTAGGCCTTTGCATCCACATCTCTTATCAGGATGGAACACTACAGCACTCCATATACCATCGTCGGCGGCCGCAGCGGTTTATACTTTCCAACAAACTACACTCTCTCTCTCTCTCGCTCGCTCTCTTTTGGGGTCTAGCTCGAGGTTCGGTTCGGAGCTTCGATATTGGGGTCCCCACCCCCACGTTATAGAGAGAAATTTCGATCTAATAGGTAAGGGTCAAAATGGGCTTTTTTTATATCATCGCAGATGTGGATTAAAAGAGACCTTCCTCGCGCAACTGTCGTACTAGGGCAGATGCCAAACCAGCTGTAGAAAATGCCCCCTAGCTCCGACACGACCCCGGTGAAACCCAGTCTCCCTCGCACCCCTCTCTCTAGACCCGGAAAGCTACGCGACAATCGAAACGAAATGAAACGTCAGAAAGACGAAAGTTCGACTGAAAGTTTTCATTTTTTTAATCGGGGAAACCCCCTGTTCATATCCCAGATTAGAGGGGTACAATCTCACCGCCAGTGTTCAGTAGGTTTAAAGGTAACTTAAGCGATACTCGAAACCTAAGGCGTATAGCCTTCCTTCTGATGAATTTTCAAACTGCGTCCTGATTGTGAATTTCGATACAGATCAATGTTATTCCGAGGGAGTATAAATATTTCTATTGAATTCTCATACTGACTGGGATGCCCTCAGACGTTCCGCGCCTGGTTTTCCTCTCTTTGTACTTACGGTTGGTTGTTGTAGTTCATTGTTAAATCGTCTTAAGTTGTAACGCGTGTTTTTACGCTGTAATGAAAGCCATCTCGTGTTAAATAACGCAGCTGAGACGTACGTACTTCAAAATTCAATAATGTGGAATATGATTATGCATGAATTTTTGTGTATAAATCAATATACCCAAGCGTATTTTTTTTTTAAAAAAATCATTTTCCTATAGATAAATTTGCATAAATTAAGTGAAGTTTAAAGATATATTCTGAAAATAGACATTTAGACCTACTTAATTACAAGTAAACTTATTTTTATATAATTTAGGGACTTTTAGCTATTGCTATTTCTGCATAATAACATTGTACTCTTTATTACAAAGAAAAAGTTAAATTAAAGCATAATTTTAAAGTTTTTTCAGCCCTGCTTTTAATATCCAACATACGAAAAAGTTTAGAGCACCCGTATCCAACTCAAAATTATTTTCATTTTCATAAAAAATTTCAGGATTCCAATATTAGAAATCATCCACATATACATAGTCTGATATACATATAACAAAGACTGATTCGATTTTCCTTATATATATATATTAAGAATCCAGGCCTGAAAAACTTTTTCTGTTTTTCCAATTTCACATATACATATATTTATATATAGTTTTTTTTTCATTTTAGACTTTAGTGTAGGAGTACCTAAATTTTCTAGCGTCAGATAATTTTTTTCTTTGGCATGCGGCTAAGCTATTCTCTCATCTCGGCACGAGGGGTTCGTTTCAAAACTCATCTGTCAGCCACATGTGGTGCATTTTCTAAAAAAAAGTTGAGTGACAAAAGTCTCCTAACCATGGACAGCCGACTGACACACAAAAAGTATACTACATCAAACATCATACGCTTCTGCGTTTAAAAACTGTATGTATATATATATTTCAGATTGATGATATTTGCAGTATATATATATATAGTTATATTTAATGTGTAAAAACGCTAGACCGTATGACTGTATAGAGAACAGTAGGTCACGTGAGAAATTGCGGGTAAGTGCACGTGTTTCTAATGTTTTGAAATCTTATACGCGTCTTTTTCTTGATTCATTTCATATACGAGAAGACTGCTACGCTCGTTATTTATTCCATTTGAACATATGTTCATTTAGAACTTGGTTAGATCATGCGCAATGTAATATCTCTTAAAATAATTTTGTTATCATTATATTATTAGGTAACCAATTCCACCCTAATCTTATTGAAATATCTCGCGAAAAAAGGTGGCAAATTCTCAATAGAAAACTATAATACGACGGAAGGTCAGAGGTCATCCAGGGCTCTGTATCTGACAGGCTGTAACACCATTAACGACATGGCGTTATGGTACAACTCCTCCATTTATCTCCTACAAGATCAGTTAAAAGACCATCCCCATCCGGGAATATTAACTCGATATAAAACAATCTTCGTTTGACCAGGACCAAGGAACGACCCACGCCGGACAATTTAGAAGAGGATATGTGATGACAAAAACAGTAGTAGTCGATGAATCTCGGTCCGCGTGGACGCGAATCATCTTGATCTCGTTTGACCTTCTGAGCTTCAGTTACCCATGGATACCCAAGCGATCGAGTTGGGCTATAGTTTAGGGGGGGAATTGGGAATTAGTTGCAGATGAGAGCCATGCCATGGAGAAGGGAAAAAGCCAGACCAGTAATCACTGACAAAAACAGGCGACTCTGGTTAAAGGTTTTGACAACAGAAAGGGGGTAATTTGGTACAGACAAAAATGACGTTGCGAAAAAACAAAATTTTTATATTATTAATGAATAGCATTAAATTAATCGGTTTCGTAGTTAATTATACCAACATATTATTTAGAAGTTAATTCTACTGTATCGTAATTTGTCCCACATGTATTTAATGAATCTAAATTGCAATTAAACATTATGTACTAAAATCGGTTATAAATAATCCGATTTTTGATTAAAAAAATATATATATATAACTTTAAAGTGTACTTTAAGTATCTAAAACTTAATTTTAATTTGATTAAAAAATTAATTACTTGCGATTAAAAATTATTCGAAAACAAAATTTCATTTTAAGCAGTACGTTTGGTTCTCCTTGACTATTATTGCGCAGCAGTTGAGAAACTTATACAGGGGCTACTAGCTCACCTCGTTTCTAGGCCTATATGGGACCTTAGAAAACAGTTCTTTTGTATTTTAGTAGCTACTTACGTCGCAAATACGTTTTCCTATAATGAAATTAGGATCACGAAGACTCTAATCAGTCTTAGACTAACAAAACCAGCCAATTTTCTTTAAGAAAAGAAAAAAAAACCACCTAAGATAATTTAAATGACACGGGATAAAAAAATCTTGGCAAAAAATCGTCCCATCATACATTATTCTTTTGGGTGCGTTTCTTTCTGGCGACATTGGGTTAATATTAGCGCGGGAGCGAGCTGCTCGCGGAGGAGCTTTACTGGGAAGCTGTCAGCTGCCAAAGGCGGCCCTCCTAAGGGGCCGTTAAGCGATTGAAGACTATTGCAGCAGCGAGGCTTAAGACGTTACAGAAAAGAGAAGGGAAGAGAAGATAGAAAATATCTATGGAAGACGTTAAGTGGCAAAAGAAGAGTTTCAGAGAAACAGGTGCCTCTTTCTCATTGCTAGTAACGTTCAACCGAAACCTTTTCTCCATCTTCGATATACACTTTTAAAGGGATAATAAAACGCCCGCTCATAACGTCCCGCTCAAAGTAAAGGGTCAGTTTAGAACTGTGCATATCCAACATTAAATAAGACAGGTCAGGTATTATACCATAGGTTTAAAATATATGTTCCCTAAGTATGACACACTTACTGAGAGCTATGACTACACTCGGTTTTGCAGTCCATCTAGTCCTATTTAGTCTGTAGTAAGCCTTTGACAGCGCCTCACCAGGCGTCTTCGCTTTACCTCAAATCTATAACGTACGTTGTCACTTCATGACAAGCTCCAGTTTGTAACCAGTGACAAACTTATGGTGAACATATCTTATGAACTTATAGGTAGTCGTCAAATATAATTTTATACCCCAACGTCATTTGCCTAATTCACAAATAGGCCTAATGGGCCACAACTTTTAATATTGTAGTTATCACCGTTTAAATATTCAATATTTTAATCCGTTTCGTATAAACAACTTCAGTACGACCCTTAAATTTCTTTCCCAGACAACCATGAGCTGAACTTCCCTCAAAGTTTTCTATATTGTGAAAAGATGCAGTTTTGTAACATGGCCGTTGACTTACTGAGTCAACCCACCTCCCAACTTCACGCTCTCTTTAAACAAAGCAATGTTATTACGGACGGCTTCAGTTTAAGTTATTCCAAGCGCCTGTAAGAAAGCACAGCCTCAAATACAGGCTCATCCTCGCTAGATCCAACCTGAATTTCTTATCGACAATGATCAATTCGCGCCCGCGCTTGGGTCAGTACGTATTCTACCACGTATATGCGTTGTATAGCGAAAGTGCGATGCAGTTCCAAAGACCAAACCATTAAATGTTCCGTTACGGAAGTGGTGGGAATGTTAACAGCTTCGCGTCGTTAGAAGCACACGCCCAGGGCTAACCTCCTCAAACACTTCAAGGCCTAACTACAATTTTTTGGACAGGGTGAATTCCCAGCGGGAAAGAGAAAAACAACGGGGAAAACTTCAAAAAAAACCTGCTTAGTTTTAGAGAAAGTAGATTTACGGATAAAAATTCGAACTTGGAGTTGAATAATAATTATAATACCAACAATTTTGTACGTAAATTGTAATTTTAATGATAGTTGAAGTAACTCCCTGACTGTCTTGTTTCGCTTGTGCTGTTTAGTTCAAGGTGCGTAATAGATTGAACCAATAGTTTACAAGAATAAATTCAAGACCTACGTTCTGAATACCACCACAATTTAATTCACAAGGTTCACTATCGTAGACAGTTAACTTCCTCTACTTCCTAACTAAGTATATCCTCCTTGTATCTCTCAAAGTTTCTAAATAATTGCTGAGAGGGTGTGTAGGTTTTTAGGTCCATGCAATTTGGTCCATCCTATCCTCCTAACATCAAACCGTTCCTCCTGTCCCCTACTCCTCTTATTTCTTCTGGTAATACGTTAAGATGTGTACCCAAGGATTATAGAAACTAAAGTCTTGGGTATGTCTCTCGAAAGCGTCGAGAGGTTATTTGTTTTAGCCTTTAAAAAAGGGGGCTAACCGGAGAAGCGAAAACCAAAAAGGAAAAAAAGAGGAAGACAGGAATAAGAGGTACGTGGGGAGATAGAGGAGAATGGAGGGGATGGGGTGTTAATCGCTTCTAGTTTCTCCTCAGTTTCCAGAGAACCACTTATTTTCATCCGTAGGACAAGTGGCAATATTCCCATAGAAGTATTAGGTACAAACGTGGTAGAAATTTTACTTTTTTTCCTCTCTCTCAACCTCCCTCTCTCTACATCAACCTCTTCCCTCAGTGGCCTTGTTCTAAAGCTTCAGGATAAATAGGAAATTTTCTTAAAAACTAACATAACGAAGATAAAAGTTCCAATTTTTCTTATTCACGTATTGGTTGACAAGTTTAGCGGTTTGCAATAAATTGTTAATGAATGTTAAGTGTGTTATTTAAGGTTCCTAATTATGTTTATAGTGTTTTTAACGTTGCGAATAACCAAAGGTCCGTACCATAGATTTGTTGTAATTGTCAACCCATGGAAGTCGGTATAGGTACCACCATAAGTTTATAAGATATGTTTTATAAGTTTGTCACTGGTTACAAACTGGAGCTTGTCATGAAGTGAGTGAGGTAGGTCATAGATTCGAGGTAAAGCGATGCCTGGTGAGGGGCTGACAAAGGCTTAGTACAGACTAAGTTGGAGGATGGACTAGTGTAGCTCTCTGTAAGGCTCTAGCATTACAAAGAATAGGTATTGTCATACTTTTGGAACATATCTAATAAACTTATGGTCCGATTTAAATTTAAACGTAGGAGTTTTCACAGCTAGCATATGTTCGTAAAAATCCAATTACTATATGTCACAATTTGCGACACCTACCACGGTGTACAAAATATTATTTTGTCAATATTGGTGTCACACAAAAAGGACTCGAAAAATTATAAAAAAAAAATATGAAATTTCATTTGCATTTTTTCTTTATCAATACTGATTAGAGATAAAACTAAAAAAATAAAAAATAAACTTAGTAATGGTCCAAGTTTATAATTTCCCAAGAGGAGTGAAATGATTCTGGGATAAATATACTGTATACAGTATACACGAGGAATGAATTTGCTAAATTATAGAAGAAATGTGTTAGGAAGTCCTCAGGAACTAGTTGTCGGAATGGCAGATGTCAATATACATGAGAACCTCCCCCTGTTGCGGAAAAAAGGGGTCTGGTGATAAGGAAATACATACACACGTCCCGCGCTATGAGGCCACACAACAACATAATGAACATAATGCGATGAGAGAGAGAGAGAGAGAGAGAGAGAGAGAGAGAGAGAGAGAGAGAGAGAGAGAGAGAGAGACCGAGGGAGAGAAAAAAATCAGAGCATTGATAACTAAAGACAGACAGCAGCCTGAACATCTTTTACTACTTCCTCTATTGGAACCTAAATATTTTGTTTTTTTGGTGTTTCTCCTAACTTCTTTATCTTGGAAACATTTCCTACTTGTAATTATTCAGGTGGAATTTAAACGTTTGATAATTTATGTTTATAACAATGTTTTTTTTTTAAATTGTTTATTATTTTTTTCTCTAATACTTAATTATCAAAATTTATAGGGACTATTTGAGGTATTTAGAAAAATCCGTAGTTATTGTATCTTGACAAGATATTGTTATTAATAATTTAAGTATTTTCTTTTTGAGCCCAAACCCGACCCAGAAATTATAGAAGTGACACATAGGAACCTTATTATGATAATCTTGTAATATTTCCCTTTATTTAAGTCAACAAAACCCAATTTTTGCGCATGGCTATTATATGGAATGGCAGCTCGCATAGCAAAAAAATTTTTAGGCATCAGTGAAGTATTGGGGAAGATTTTCCACTGTCACCTCTATAGTTATGGGTTTAAAACTTAACTACAAAATTAAAACCATTCCATTCAATATTGAACCGATGTTAAAAGAATAACATTCAATTCGTGTAAATAAAATTGTGTTGATTCGGACGTATACGATCAAAAACATGTCTCGTAAACATAAACAAGAACCCATAAAAGACTAGAGAACCTATGAATACATAATCAAGTTTTCCATGAGCTTATACTTTTAAGTTTTACAACTATGTAATTAATTATTTTTTATTTTCAACTTGCTCAGATTTCATATCGGTTTTTGACATTAACTTATTTTAAATGTTAATTTTTGAAGTGTATATATGTTTTTTCCATACGTTATTGACGCCTGGCATGTGAGATAAAAAGAGTGTATATACCGTGTACATGAAAACGTGACCAATTTTGATTCAAGATAGAAAAGTTGAACGAAATTGTGTCATATACCTATTCCACTACGGTATAATATAAAAGCTGGTGTCGCACCTGTTAATTCTACGTATAAAAGTTAATACAGTATTCAGAACGTGATATAGGTGTAGAATTGCAACGACGAAAAACCCACCTATAGAAACACAAAATTGGAAATGGAAAAATGTATTTCGTTTATAACTAAAATATCAAAGTTCACGTGATGTACATTTACACAATTGATGCGTAACGCCATGATCAAAGGCTTATAAATGCACAATTATACAGAGTGTTTCTGATAATTCTGCTATAAACTAACTAACGAATTTGAGTCTAAAATGTAATTTCTATCTCCATTTTGATTGTCCTAAGTGACACAGTTTTCGAGTTAAGATTGTCCAAAGTATTTTACGGATGACCCCTTAAATTTAATTAAGAAACTGATTAAGACAACGATTTTCAATTTAACTAATTAAGGGGTCATCCCTAAAACACCCATCAAATCATAGCTCGAAAACAGTGTCCCCTTAGGGCAAACAAAATGGAGATAGAAGTTACATTTTCGACTCGAAATCGATTTCCCAAAGAACATCCCCCTTAATTTATCAAACACACCCTGTATGTTTTTATAAAAACAAGAGACACGTAATATAAAAGGATATTTTTTCTAGCATTTTAAAAAGAAAGCCTCAATTCTTACTAAGAAATAAAATTAAACCAAATGAAGCGATTTAATTGTAAAATTTGCACCCATTTGCAATGCAACGTTGCATTGCCCACCACCCATTTGTGTTTTTGGAGCCTCTTTGAGGAGATACCACTTAATTTACTAACGATCTTAATGCAAGGCCCCCAGTTTAACCTCGCGATAAATTCTTCCTATCTCTTTAAAGAAATAAATAAAAAGAAAATCGACTCAGAAAGATCGTTCTAAGATCTTTTTGTACTTTTTTTTCAGTTTCCCTGAGTGAAAAGATGCACCTGCGAGTTCGACTAACTAGCCATACATCAGAGACAAAGGTTGAAGAGCTAGAAGAGAAAACGGAAAAGTACTTTGGCGCTTAGTTCTCCTTTCTCTGTAATTTGCTTATTGCGGAAAAGATAAAAAAGCTCGAATTTTATACGCTACGTCAATTTTGCTAACTCTAGACCCCCCCCTAAAACAAATTACATTATCTAGATGCTAGATTTTTTTTCTTTGGTTTCTGAATAAGGTGTACAAATTAAAACTTTCGATTACTTTTAATTGAGATTTTCACGTGTTTCGATGTTATGATCATCTTTTATCTTTTTAATTTTTTTGGAGTGCAAAAAATTATTACTCTGGTACTAAATGGCTGGCTGGCAGTCAGTTTTTTTAGAGTAAAAATTGTTATAATATCTATGAAGGTTTTGGTAATAGGTTCTGGTCCTACTTATCCCAATTAATATTTCAGTTATTCTAAAAAGAATTTATACGTAAAGGCATCTAAACTATATACACGCTATGAAAAGGTTTAAATCTATACCAACTACCCATCCAATTTCATCATTCCAAACAATCCTTTTGATACGTGCTACGAAATTTAAACACCCAAAAATTTGTCGATAATAAAAAAGTTAAAAACCCCGATTGGTATTACGGAAATGAAAAGTACCACCACGGACGGAGACTTTAGAAAAATAAGAGGGTAAAAAGCTAGAGGGAGACGTAAGCCTATTATGAAAAGTCGTCCATGTATCGCCCCTCTCCTCTCTCCTCTCTCAGCTATCGTTTTGTACGTAGTCTCGCGGAATAGTTGAGGTTGGCTCTAGGACTGTACGAAAGGTTTTGACTGAGAGAGAGAGAGAGAGAACCGCGATAGATGGGAGCTCTAGAGTTAGGAGAAAGGCGGGAAGCCCAATGAGCGGGAGAGACTGAACTGAAGGGGGCTCCCAAAAGAGGCACAGCTGGTCTGGCCTAGTGTTGCCTAATATACATGTAGAATAAAACAAGCTAACACCAGCTGGGGTTTGCGCCCTACCATCCCCCATCTCTCCATCTTTTCCAATCTTAAAGGGCCCGTTAACCCCCTATACCCCCCTCTCTCTATTACTAGATTTCTCCGCTGGTATTGAAGAATTCTTGCCTAGATTCTACACGCACTTCTACGGCCCGTTTCTCTTAAAATGTCCGTGAAGCGTTTCTGGGCTCCATGCTAGATGTTATAGGCGCGTGCGTCGAGACCTCTACCCCTCACCCCTCATTGCATGAGTTAATTTGATTCTTCGACGAATATGGAAGCGTTAACCCCTGAAGACCCATTGCTTTTCCATCGTTCCATCGTCTAACGCCGACCCATCCATTGTCTCTCTGTACAGTTTGACCATTTCTTGCAGTTATTAGTCCGTTATCGTCAAAATCTGTGTAATCTAGTCGACTTTTGTTCTATTCACACTCAGCTAACAGTCAAGAAATTAATAAATAATGCATCAGCTTAAATGGGTATCGTACAACATTCCTGGTCAAATTTTATAAGCTCTTGATCATGGTATGGTATAAGGCAGAGGTCTCGAAAGGGGAAACTTTGGGGAACACCTTGACTGAGGCGAAATTAATCCGATCTGGGGATAAGGGGGAGTGGGGAAACAGCCCCCTATAAATAGAGCTACACAACGTTTATTTCAAAAGTACCCCTTTTGCAAACCCTGTTTAGGTATTGGTCTACTTCATATCCTTTTGTAGCACTCCAGTGGAAGAAACCGTGCAGGAACGGGGTGAAATGATTGAATTAGGCTTAACCACTCTTATACTATACCGTTATTACTCTATTTGGTTACATATCGGTAAGAGCTTCTCAACGTTAAGGTATTAATGTTCGAGGGAACATTACGGGGGGAAGAAATGGTCGCTCCAACGGTTTCTGCGCATTAAAGACGTTAAGAAGATTTGTAATACGGATAAGTTCAAGTTCCCCTATAACTTCCTGACAGGCGGGTTCTTTTTTTAAAAGCGAAAAACTGGGTGTCCAGGTCACGAGTTCAAGCCTTAAGCCTACTTTTTCATAGAGGATGATGAAAAAACCTTGATGATATCATAAAGGTTCCGGTTGGTCCCGGAGGAAGGGATAACATTGAGGAAGAGGTACAGTTAAATCTGCTTTTACAAGTTCAATGTTCGATGTCAGGGTCAAAAAAGGGTTGTAGACAACTGGTGCGCCCTGAAATGCGAATTTCTACTGAACTCTACGTAAATTATTCTCTAAATGTTTTAGGCCTAATTATTGATCCAACACCACCCTGAAACATTAGGCCTACGAAAAACTAAAGAATTTTTTTAATAAAAAACGATTAAGAACCAAAATGTGTCAAAAACGTCACGGTGTTCGCGTCAAAAATCCCTTTCGATGGCTCTCTCTCTCTCTCTCGCTCCTCTCGTTTTGAAATATAAATTAAAGGTATGAGATGAAGGAAATTAATCAGTTGGAAGGCGGACGGGAATATAGGGTATATCCTGAACCCAAAGCAATGGGAAGAGACAGCGGCTAGTTGAAGGGAGAGAGAAAAAATCAATTTATCAAGTTAGGGATTGTCGCGCACCTGAGCTATAATTATAAGAGATTGAAGTATAGAGGGCAGAGGAGAGAAGCGAGGATGCAGACTGCGGAGAGTGCATGGCCGGATAAGGGACGCTGAGGAGTAAGATTGGGCCTGCCGAGGAAAAGAGAGAGTATAGGAGAAGCGAGCGGGCTTAAGTGGGGGTAGAAGTCCATGGAAGTGTTAACACACGGATGAGAGAATAGGCGAGAGTGGTGATTACTGCCACCTGTCGTCAGCACACGCGGTTATAGGTATAGCTAGCGAAAAAGCATACACCTCGATACACCCGCACTCTCTAGATGCTGACACCCCTTTTTCTCTGAACTAAAGACATAGCCTAAACTGAACCAAAATGTAGCCTGGATTTTTCAACTGTTCAACGGCTTTGAATTACCCGGAAAACTGTCCAATATGTGGAATTTTTATATTTACCACTACATATTTTATAAGTATTTGTGACCCACGTATCAAACCTATTTTATTTAATATTTAGAAACGAATTTAACGATTTAAATATGAAAATTTAAATAATTACGTCAAAGTAAAGGTAATATATTGATATTAATTAACTGTAATGGTTTGGTATTGGAAAATATGTTCCAGTTTACCCAACCAATCCAATAGAGACTTGGCAGTATTACATCATGCAACCTCACTCTAGCTTATACTGTAATTAGAAAAGATACCAAGTTGGGGATCGGAATGGGGCTGAAATACCTTCTACCCTACAAATTACAAAAATAGGAATACCAAAATCGTGGCAAGAGGCGGAGCTACGCTCGAACTTCCAAGTATTAATGGTAAAATCAAATGCTCATTCACGTTACTAAGAATATGAGACCTTAGTTTAAGCTTCTAGAAAATTTAGATGGTTAATCACAAAGTAAAGTAAATATATATGGAACATATAACAATAATTTCTTAAATTAAAATAAACTTACGAGCTTTACTCAAGGGCACCTTAAAGTAATTCAGCCATTTGTTAACTATCTCGCTATCTTTCGAACTAATCATATTTTAGCCGCAAATAATTTCAAAACAGTATATACGCGTATACAGAGCGAAACACACTGGTTTCTGTATGGAACAAAACACATGAATTTTCAAACCACTACCAGAAATTAAACCAACGCTTGATGAAATTATATTAAAGCGGGAAAACTCACGTGGATAAAGCGTTTTGTACAGTTGAAAGCACCTGCAAAATCGCGGTTTCAACGTGTGTACTAAACTTGCTAAGAGAAAATAGTAAACAAGACAACTAACTATACAGACAGCTGCAGCGAAAGAGAACTGCAAAAGTATATTTTAACACGAGACGGTATGCTCCTTTTACACCTGCTTTACGCGATAAAGTTGAATTAACAGGTGAAATCACCTATTTTCTATATTTATCTATTTATTTATATATATATGTATAGGAAAACTTAACAAGAGCGAAGAAATATCAGATCCTTCTTGTTAAGTTTATCAAATATTTAACAACCTTTACCTATTTTATTGGCTAAATAAATTATTCACAAAGCTACCTACAATTAGAGGCATATAATACTTCTCTTCGAGGGAAGTGTATACAACCACAAAGCGGCGTGGTAATTGTATCATGATTCTTTCCAACATCATTTTACATTTATTATAGCAATGTTACTAAACCGAATCACATACGCGATAAATAATTTCCTATCATTACTCTATAAGCGCTTAACTATTTGCCAAGGCGCTTAGAAAAATGAAATTTGAAGTGCACGTCAAAAGTTTTTTCGCCCATTCATCTCTTTAGTTTTAAATTTAATTAAAATACAGTTTAAGGACAAATAATATAGATCTAGTACAGATTTGTTGTATTACGCATTTGATTCATCATTAGAATCAATATTAAATTAGTCTAGATGTCAAAACAAATTGCATCCTACTTTGATTCGTATAAATTATTCCGGAGAAATGTCAAATTTACTTTGACAAGTTAATATGGAACAGATTGCGATCGAAAACAACAATTCATTAAATAAGCCGGCGACGAGAGTATCAGATTACCTACGAACCTGGAGCGAGCAATACGTATTTGAATATGTACGCTCTCAAACCCATAACAGCGGTCCTAATCTTCTTTGGTTTAAGAAACAACCTTGAAAAAGGATTACCAAAGAGGCTATGGATGCTTATAGCATTTCTTCACGTGTATTTTATCCACTGCTTTTCATACACGATGTATAATGTCGTTGTGTCCTTGCAAGTCAAGACAATTTACGTATCGGTCGTAACCGTAGTGTACCATTTCACTTGCTTATGTACTTTGGACTATTTCGTACTTAAAAAGCAAACCATCTTCAAAATCATAGAGGAAATAAACAATTTCGGTGGCGCAAATCATCCGAGATTATATTTACCCCAATTAAAACGCGAGAAAATAATTAGTTTGATCCTGGTCACCTTGTGCATTCTGGTTTGTATCTATCGTGTATTATTTGTTCAATTTTTTTTGAACTTTGACATGAATGAGGCCAAGGAATTTCTAAAAGTGTACGTATATGGTTGCGAATATCTTATGAACAGCGGAATCTTGCGATTGGTCAGTGTGGTTGACGAACTAGCTAGGACTCTATCTACCCTATTGAAAGTAAACATCACGTGGCTACTCGTTCTCGCAACTCGACTTTTGAAAATCAGGATCGACTTATTTATCGACACCATTCCCACGGCTAGTTTATCCAAAATTCGTCACATTCACACTGAGTTGTTCTACCTAACTAGACGCCTGGAAACTCACGTTGACTTTTGCTACACGGTATGGGCCCTACAATGGAGCATCTCCCCAATTATTCTGTTACCAAAATTGGTACAAATGGCTTACACGTCTCGAAATACCTGGATGATTTTTCATTTATTTTCCGACTCGTTGATAAACTTTGTAATGTTTGTTGGAGTATCTATGACCTTCGCTTGTATTTACGACACAAATTGTCGTATAATGATCGCTATTCATAAAAGAATTGCTAAAAGTAAGCGTCAACAGGCATTCTCCAATCAAATGTTGCTTAGTATTGTAACTTCGGGGATCATGCAATTAAAAGTTTGTAAGAGTATCGTCTTGACGAGATATTTTATTCTCAATTTTTATTCAATCATTTTAACCTTCGTGGTATCGGCTCTTCAGAGAACATTATCATCTTTAAATCTAACAGCTTAAATTAAATTAAACTTAACCATCTATAAACTGATCCTAAGCTTTTATGAATAACCCAAAAATTTAACTACAGTTCGGCCCTCATTTATAAACTCTTAATATAATGAACTATATGAAATGTTACAAAGCTGTCACAGTATATTGACCCCAGGCACATTTTATGTAAAAACTACAGTGAAACGTTTTTGGTATATACATGTGGCTTTTTTTGTAACTTATAACAGCCTGTTTTGATGTAACACGTGTAAACTGTATTGATGAATTAATAAAATTATATTTAAACAAGTTTCGTATCTTTCTAATTAAAAAATTAATAATAATAATCCATGCATGCATGGTTAGATATTAATTTAAGAGCTGTACCATAAAACCGCAGATACCCATTTATTCCAAAAACCATTTCACTCATCCCATCATGCAATAACTATAACAAACACTCACTGGGAACTATACTCTGAGGCAACAGTATTTTACAAAGTTTCAGCAACGTTACATTTAAATATCCAGCAAAAAAAGGAGGGAGGGTGGGTTTGAAGGAGGTAGCAATTTAAAGCGCATTAATTTGTCCTGGAGGAAAAGACGTAGGCTGGTAAGACAGGGTGGGCAACGGCCCAACCGCCGGTCGCCCGGGCGTTATACCGGAAACTTTAGATCCGAGTTTAGAAAGTGCAAATGTTAGTAAGACTGCGAAATGATGTGAGAGAGGTGGCACCTGGAGCCCGTAGCCCGCCTCCTGAGAACCGATCGAACTCGGAGCACGTGTCGTCGCCCCCTTTAAGGTCTACTATACTACGTCTTTAAGTATCGTAAAGCTCCCCCCCCCTCTCTCTCCAATTCTGAACTGAAGAGCTTGTGCTAGCACTGCACCGAGAATGTCCCGAATTAACCCAAGAAAATTCAGCAACAATATACAGTTTATTTAATTGACTTTCAATAGACCTTTTCCACGTAAAAAAGGGCATGGTAGGCAACTATCAGCATTGGGACATACAAGGGGGTTGATACATTGCCATCCGTCTCTGCGCATGCACTAGCTCTCATGATACAAAAAGACTCCAGCGCAGGCGCCAAAAAGCGACATCTATGGAAGGCAAAGTTTTACCGCCATGTCTTACCAACTTAGTTACATCGAAATGGTCTAATAGACGAATCGACCTAGTTCAAATCGTTTCCACCATGGTGTAGGCCTACCAAGTTCTGAACTAAAACAGCGTAAACTTCATTACCAAATTGGCTTACGGGGGGAAGAAACCCACGTTAAACGTTCGCGGGTCTTACCTTTGTTCTTTATGACGTTCGACTCTCAATATTGAGGGAAGAATTAAATATACTCATATAGTTTTCCCGAGGTTGGGCGGGAATAATACCCTTTTTCCGCAATGCCCCCTTTACGTTATACCTTTTATAATCGCTCGTTCAACTTAAGTTTGGCGAGTGAGCTCGCTTCATTCTCGAGTTCAGTTAGTAAGGTTTTTGCTGGACGGTATTCGCGTGGGAAAAATGTGCCTGGTTAACGGGAAAATGGACAGAAGGTGCCGAATGATTAGTTAGCGATAATTTATTGTTTTTTTCTCCACTATCGTTCGTTTCCCCTGTCTTAATGGTATACTTCAAGCTAGTAGAAACGTTTTTTTTTAGCACTTTTTTCTTCTTTCTCGATGGGTTGACCCCTAAACCTCCAACCCGCGAGTTTTGGAATAATTTCCATGGATGGGGTAGTGCATGGCACTAATTTATTCAAAAGGCAGAATATTTTATTTATTAAGGTATACTGAACTATATAGTTTCATAATTTAGACTCTCTTAATTGGAAGTTCGTTTAAATATGAGAAGATATCCGTTCATATGATTAAATTGGCATATATTTGAAAAGTGTATTTCTAATTATCAAAGCAAAGTTTCCATTTCAATTTATTGGCTACTAGTACCATTTATTTGCAATATAATGGGAATAAGTGAATTTGTATACGCTCTTTGAACTTGCATTTAAAGATAATGATTCCTTGTGTCACTTTTACTTTGCTTGATACAGACCCAAGGTCAAGACCGAATGAATCAAACTGTGAATTTGAATAACGGCATAATTACAACAAGACTTATCTTACTAACACACTAATCCATTTTAAAAATACTTTAAAATTCTAATTCATAATACCCTATACGTGAATTTCATCTTAAATCTTAATCAGTTTATAAATTCAAAAAGCGTTATCATCACCAATAAAAAGATTTGCCTAAAGGTGAATGCCACAAGGTTTATGCACGCGCTATCAGCAATCGCGTAATAATCGTTAACAATTAAAGGGGTGTTAGCCCTAAATTAGACCCACCACAAATCATTCGAGATTATTTCGAAAGGGGAGTTAAAGGAAACCTAGCAATTGAGCGACAATTTAAACTCTTTTCGACTCCCCAAATCTCGCCTCAAAAGAGGGAAAAAAGAGAGGTTTAAAGAAGCAGACGAGAGAGAGAGAAAGAGAGAAGGGGAATCTGATGTAGCAGGTGATAGATTATAAAAATTTTCAGGTAAAAGGGAAAAGATGGGGAAAGATTCTAATACAAAAAGGGATGAGACGGCACGGCAGCAGTTGGTGGTGGTGGTGGTAAAATACTTTCAAATATTTTTACTTCCTTCCTGGGCTATCCCTCCCCTTGCACGAAAGGCGTGAAAAACGCTTAAACTTATTTCCCTACCTACCTATAAGGGATGACGAATCATTATTTATTTCTTATTGCTATGTTATAATTAAAAATAAACCACACTTAATTGATTTAAAATCAGTTTAATCATATTAAGAAAGACCCTGCATGCCAACCCCATTAACTCGTACAGCGTTTATCTTAATTGCAAAACGATAACTTAAACCCCAAGTAATTAAATTCGATTTTAAATTACAGTGAACATGTGACCCGCCGCTCAGTAGCCAGGGCTACATCTATGACGTAGAATAAAGCAAAGATCACTTAGTTACATGATGGACTAAGTTGCTAATTTTAAGGGGTTCTTTTTTCCCCTAGGATAACAATCAAATTATTTTGTTATCCCTTTGAACTTGAATAATAAGACAGTTGCTTTATAGAAAAGGCTTATTTACATCCCGGGAGAAAAGATGATCACCTGCATCCTCGAGACTATACATTTCTTTCAAAAAAGGCTTAGCTCAATTCCCCAGCTTTTTTTTCACCATGACATTCGACCATGACTTTGGTTCGGACTTAGTAAACTCGACTTCCGGTCGTTAACAGGAAATTAGGGAGGAAGAGGGGTCTGTTTTGCAATATTGTAACTATTATTGCGCCCAAATTTAATCGCTGCACGAAGACAAACGGACCGGAAAATTTGAGAGGCACCTCTATTCCAATATAAGTGTTGAAAAGGGGAGAGCTAAGCCAAGCTTGACTGAAGTAAAATTGTTTTTCCTGCACTTTTGCTCGAAAACACCACCAAAAATAAAAATTATATAAACAATTTTAAAAGCGTAAATTTTCAATAATATCCAAAGGCTAAACTGCCGATATGGTGCTTTTACAAGTTTGGAAAAGGGAGCCAATGTTAATTGGCATTCCAGAGAATTTCTCCTCTATGTTTTCCCCCCAAATTTTAGTGCTTTTCCCCCGTTCAAGCTGCTATCGCAGTTCTTTTCTATCGTTTAGGGTTTTAGGCCTTTGCTGAGTCGACAGCAGACGTCTGTGTCAGGGAACATGGGCTCTCGCCCACCCGTGCTGCTGCTGCTGCACCATCTCGTTTCGATGCCTTTCCAGCTCTTAACTCATTTCATTTTGGGCTGCTGAGAGGTCGCCCCTCCTACATACCCTAAAACTTTTAGCTCGATACTACCCACCCGTACCCTTTCAAGCAACTAAATAAGTGAAGGACCCAGAATAGGTCCACAAAAATCTGGTTAATAATCGATTTCCGTACCTACAAAACCGAGAATTTTAGACCATTTCTTTGTGTTATTGTCATTTCTACTAAGTTTTCTTGGTTTTTGATATAAGAAAGCGCCTTAAAGTCATGCACAAACAACAAAAACATGTTGTTCAGTAGTTTAAAAATATAGTGCATGGCTACCCAATAGTTGCACATATTTACAGATAGTAATTATGACGTAACTGGGCATATTTCTGTACCCTAATTTTTCTGCATAATTACTCCAACTTCGATTCTCGCATAGATTATAAATCGTATCGTACAGTTGGGGTTAATGGACGTAAGTCGTGTCGAACAATGTTAGCTCATTCGGTGTAATTCGTATTTTTGAATGGGAAAACAAATTAAAAAACTCCCAGCTCTGTCAAACCAAAGCTATTAACAAAAGTAACACTGGTATTTCACCTGTTCATTGTTATTACTAAATGCATACTTGTAATAATAATCTACCGAAGAAATTGCGTCTAAAGCGATATTACCTTCTATAAATCACTGAACTAAAAACACTCCAATTTGATACTGAGTCAATATTAGAAACTAAATTACAGGATATCTCCAAAAAACAACCAGGATATCCAGGTATATAAATAGCCACAAACCTTTCTGGATCATAAGACACAAGTCATAACAAGTACACGTAACTATAACTTACCGTCCGGTGAAAATCTGTGGTTTGGCTCGCAACCCAACGATGAAGTCCTTTGTGTTGTCCAGTTTGCTAGTCCTGATTGTCGTCATCGAGGTTAACTGCGTTGTTCAACATACGGTTCAACTTCTTCTTGGTATGTATCTTAGGTTGACGTTGTGGTCCGTATAGTTTACAAGTGGTTGGCATGTCATGATGAACTATTTTGTGACGTAGCTGGTGACGACTGTGTTCCAAAGGACTTGAAGAACACCATAAAGCACTGCTGGACCAAACAGGTAATTTTTAACTTAATCAGTACCTGTTTGAAATAAAAGTTTAAAAAAAAAAATATAAATTTTGGTTAAATCGAAAACAATCTATCTATTAAGTGACAAGGAAATTAATTAATCACAGGGTCAACAAATATGGGATTCATGTAGCCCTAACACCGGAAGTTCAAATAACAGAGGCCGGGGTCAAATGGAGGTCAGTTACGAAGCTATGGAAGCTGTTTCCGCCTGTATTGGAAGTTCCCTACTGAATCTTACCGATATGAACGCCAAAGAAATGGTCGAACTTGGAAATAACATGTTGTCGAAAGACGGTTTAAACGTAAGCATTTAATTAAGCACAATTAAGTACATTAAACAATTATTTAATTCATTGAACGCTTTCAGAAATGCGCTGGTAAAAGTATCACTCTAACCATGTTGCTCTGCTCGAGGGTACGTAATTCTAAAATATCACTCTCTCTTTTTTAAATCGACCTTGGCACTCAAACACGTTTCGTTTTTACTTTTTTTAGCCTAAAATTATGGCTACTCAATACGGAGACTACCCATTAAGCCCAAGAATTTATTTTGACTAATGATATATTTCGCGCTATTTTATTTTTTCAAAATTAAATAAAGTAAAATAAACAATCAATTTTGAATGCAAACGTAAATTTATTTAAACACAAACTTAACCAATATAAAAAAAATTAACAACAAATCTTAGACTTTAGTCTGATACAAAGAATTATTAGAAAACTATAACATGAATATTCAAAATTTTGTCGTTTTCAGCTTGTATATCCTGGTTTTCCCAAAGGATTTTACAAACTCATGACACAACCCTAATATGCAAATTATAATTAATGACAGTATGTGATTAGAATTAAATTATAAACACATTAATTATACTTACAACCAAACTTTCCATTGATTTCATATCAGCATCTGTCATTTGGATCTTTAGGATTAAAAAAAAAGTGTTTTATTAATTAAAAACAAAATAACGTTTCAATAGACGCAGTTTTTGAAGCCATCTCAATTCCTCATTAAAATCAGGTTTCTCCATAACAATTTGATGGTTTCAAAGACTGTAACGGACTATATGTAATTTCATAGCTTACATTTCCAAGCTTAGCTACTTGGCATTGAGTCCACTGTAAGAAAACACTCAAAAGTTTAAATACTTATCTATTAAATTTAAGTAATAATTATACAAATAATTACCTGGGTTAAAAGTGATCGGTCAGCGCAAGCCGAAATCACAAATTCCATAATATCACCCTAATACAATAATAATTATTATCTATCCAGTAATCTATTAGCATAAGTTTATAAGATATGTTCCATAAGTATGACACTATCTATACTTCGCAATGCTAGAGAATTACTGCTCGGGCTAGTTCTAGCAGAACGACAAGCGAGAATTGACTACACAAGGTTAATTTTGCAGTCCATCTTCCTATTTAGTCTATATACTAAGCCTTTGACAGTGCCTCACCAGGCGTCGCTTTACCTAGAATCTATGACCTACGTCACTCACTTCATGACAAGCTCCAGTTTGTAACCAGTGACAAACTTATGGTAGGAACATATCTTATGAACTTAAGTTAACTTAAGTAACTTACAGGTCTGACTTCTTGCTGGCATTCCATCATGAAACCCAACATATTAGCCGGTACAAAATCAGTTAAACATTTCATGAATGATGGTACATTGGCGGCGTTAATTTTGGCTATCATAAATAAAATTTTCAAAATTTGGTCTAAAAATTTAGAGTTTAAATAATTTCCAACTTACTGCAAAAAGGCGCGAAATCTTGCGCAGATATTTGTTGTACTAAGACCAAAGCCACCAAAGTTGCCAATATAACTCGGGAATTCATCTTAAAAATTTTTGGTTAGGCGAAGTACTTGAACTTGTACGATCAAAAAGCGAACTGATATCCCATCGAAGGGAACCCGATCTTTTATACCAAATTCGGAGAGAATTTGACATTGAATTTGTATTATATTTTAATTCCATAATGCGAATTTAATATAAATTTGCATGAGAATGGAATCCCCTTAAATACAGTGATTATGGTTTCCGTTTGGTCCGTTGATATTCATAAAAACGGAAGACGAACCTATGGTTAACACCTTTCACTCAATACAGAAACAATAGAGATTACCGTTTATACTGTATAAATGTGGCGAAAGTGGTGGCAATTTCACGAAATTTAAACGCCTTCACGCGCGATTTAAAGTAGAATAATGGACATAAGAGCTGCTAAAAGTATGACCTTGGCAAACTTTCCCGTATTTATTATGTAAATATACTCTAAATATTTCACTAAGTTAATGGGTTTTTTGTTCATTCAAAATTTTAAATTATAATGGAGTGTAAAAGAACTGAGAATTTAAGGACAATTTGTTTTAAAATTAGTATATAGAATACTGTAGATTTAATATATATATATAATTGCATCATATCGCGATTAAGCGTGAAATTATTTACATATATAATTAAATTTTAGCGGTTTGTAATTGTAACACATTTGTTTTTTTTATTATTAAAAACCTACTTTTTTTTTGTCAATTTTGAAAAGTTACAAACTTCCCAACCCAAAGACAATTAATATGAAAGAAATCAGTATGCCAAATTCAAGAGAGATTATAGCAAGAAGCTAAGGTGTCTCTATATTCGGTTTCTACTTCCGAGAAAAACCGGATGTAGTCTTTAAAAAGTCGGAAGTAATTTTTATAATATCTTATAGGAATGGATATATAGTTTGATATAATTTTTTTACCTTAAAAAAATATACCGATATCACCAATCAAATGTGTACTTAACTATGATATCACCTATTAATTGAGACTGAAATTAATTATACAATTAAACGTGGTATATATTATATATTTGTAAACTCATTCTTCTTGAGATGAATTCTTAGAAAACAGATAGACCGGAAACACGGAAGAAAAACCAATGCTTCCGTTCAGGTGTTATATATTATAAAATTTATACAACGATATAAAATAAATTTGAAACAAGTCGAACTAGGGTCTAGGGTGTATCATGCAGAGGAGATCATAATATAATCTAAGTTACCTATAACCCATGTGGTGGTGGTATAGTAGCTTCTAAGAAACATTCGCTATAGACACCAAAATCACCTGCTCTAGAAAGAAATTTCAGACTGTCTCAGAGCGCCACGCTATAGTCGCTACACATCCAGTCACCTGGTGCCCGAATTTACCCAAAAATCTTTGATCGCCCTCTCCTTCTCTCCCTTAACCGAATTTAGACATTGAAGGAATGAATCAATGAAAGACTTCTGGCATTCATGCTTTAAATTTACAATTTAAGCAGATTTACTACGGCGCGGCACAATACATCTGCTCTTGGGAAGCCAAAACCCTATCACACTTAAAAAGTAATTGAGCCAAACGTCCATATGTTGATTAAAACGTTTCAGACCTCCCCTCTCTAATTTATCATTTATTTTCATCTATGTATTTAGTAAGATATAAAACGATTACTGATCATATCAATTTAGCTTAAAGGGTATTATAGTACTTAAAGGGGTAATTTTGAGAAATAAAGAAGATAACTGGGTAATCAGTTCAATAGGACTATGGTTAAATGAATGAAGAATTCGTGATCTAAATTCTTAATAAAAGAAGATTACAAATTTAGTTCCGTTTATACCTCAATACATCAAGACATGGGTGTAATCTTTATGTGTGGTACCAAAAGGTGGTACTGTAAATTTTACCTTAAACACAATTAAAGAGTTTTTTTCAGGGCTTTAAACATTTGTGATTATTTCGTAGTGGTATTTGGATTGTCAAATTAAATAAACAAATAAATAAATTAAATCACAAAAAAGGTATAGACCTAATTTTTTTCAAGGACTTGACTGACTTCATATCATAATTACAAGATACCTGAGCTCACACAAACTTCAGTGCAATTTAATTACTCGAGTTTCAAGTGATTTGAATGATTTTATAGAACAAAACTGACTTGAATTTTGAACCTAATTTGACCTAATTCTGTTTCAAACACTTCATTGACTTCAAATCACAATTACGAGATTTAGATTTCTTATCTCACACAAACTTCAGTGTAATTAAATGGACTTTCAAATGATTTGAAAGATTTTAAAGGACACAACTGATGACTTGAATTTTGAACACCTGATTTCACGAGTGCTTTGATTTCTCCTTGAGAAAACAATTTCGCGCTTTCTTCCTTCTAGACAGACCTTTCTTTCATTCAAGGTTAACCCGTGCTCCAACCAAACCAAGTTACCAAGGTGAAGCTTAAGTATAGTTCGTATTAATTTCACACTTGATGCAAAAGTATTATTACATGGCATAAACTTGGGGATAAAAAAATGTTTTTCCAACTCTAAAACTAATATGATCCGGGGATCTGAGAGATTCAGCCAACCCTATCTAAAAGTTTGACATTATTTCGAGCTCGAATACCCTCTATTTTCTTTCGCGGAGGGATATTTCTTTTTTTTTCTTTAGTATATGAAGAAAATGGGCATTTTTGGTCCGAGAGATGAGAGCCTCTCCACCTGTTGTGCCCTGAAGCAATCAGAAAAATATCTTTACTTCGCTCGCTTTTCGTGAACGGCGGGTGCGAGTTGGGTAGGGTAGCGGAGAGAGCTAGGTCTTTCCAAGGGGCTAAAAGAAGAGGATCTATAGAGTTCGTCCCGTTTATGAGCCTACCGTAGAGTTAATACTACATTTAAGGTGAATTTAACATCGAAACACGCTGTAAACTCCGACTCGGACGGTATATGGTGCACGAAATGAAAGCAGGAATTATGGTCGGTCTTTATTTACCATTCTGTGGGACGATGACCATTTGTTACACTCCCTATTGGTATACACGCTCGTATGTCTCTCGAGTTATATAAATAGACCAATGGCATTTCGTATTATTTTTCCATAGAAAATGCTACTGTCTAAGATGAAGAGTTGCCAATACTAATTTTAAAGAGACTCGGATTTTTTTTTTTTTTGATTTCCGTATTTTTGTATTTTTTGGATTAGGAAAATGACAGATACAATCGAAAAATATTTATTGGTTTCGTGCCATGAATTTGATTGAAGGGTTTCTATAGTTGTACTTTTAGATCACTTTAAATGCAGTGATTGTTTCATACCGAATTCATATTTGATATCATGGAAACAAATATTTCCTTCAAGCATCTGAACATGAAAGAGCAAATTTTCAAGAAACTAATGCTAGGATACAGGGGGCCCAGAGAGGACAAACAACTGTGCAACATGGGTCAGACTATCAGAACTCTGCCAAACTAAACGGCAATTTGAAACCATCTCCTCGGTGTTGGATAAATTTGTTCTCTTTGCAAAGATAAACAAGTATTTGGGTATAAGTTAAACCTACACATAAGAAGTTCCTGGCGTCTGCACTGCATAGTTTCCTAAATTTAAATCATATGCCACACGCTTATCCTTTTAAAATCAATTTAGGAAAACACATGGGATAAAAAACGTGAATTAAAAAAAATTATCTACCCTACAATACTTTGAAAATTCTAAGAAGCAGCTAGGCCTCTCCTAGGGGTGGTTCAATTATAGCTTAAATTATGCAAATAAATTGATTCATTATTAATGTGAAACTAGAAGGGCTGGGTAGGAGTGTAGGGGAATGGCATGGGTCTCAAATTTCTGTTCTGTATATCTTTCTCTGACAAGGCAAAATAAATATTCCTCAAGGAAGAGTTACCCCTCACCTTCCATACCATACCTCAGTAACCAATCTTGGTTCGCAGCTTTTCACGAGGTGGTCATGCAGACCCCGGGCCGGGTAAGGTGAGAGCAGAGCGCGCATCCAGAGAACGCTGTCAAATTGGAGCCAGCTTATTGGCCAAGTATGTAAGGGAAATTCTGATATAAGTGTTGGACGGACTAGTCGTATAAGAGGTGGAGAAAGAAGGCTATTTCTTTATTACAACCGACTGCGGCGCTGCTGGCCTTACGTTGGCTCTCACCTCATTCATCTTTTTCGGTTGCTAGTAACACCTGGCGCTATTTTCATCCCCGCCAACTAGAAAACTCATCCAGCCTCTCAACGGAATCCGAGCTAACTCGCTCCTACTCCTGGTACCTAGGAGAAATAATACCAACTATCCCTAGGAGTGACTGAACGACGTGATGTGTGAAGAGGAAGTACTTAGAAGGACATATCAACTGAACCACAGTGGAAACCCTACGCTGTGAACTAAGACCTATCAGGGAGTCGAACCCGAGACCCATGGCTGAAACAGTTATATTGAAAACCTTAACTAAACCTAGAAAGATGCCTAAGCAGGATCAGTACGTAGAAAGGCAAGAAAGTCCTAAACCTTCGATCAATTTTGCAATCTAATTTTCTTAAAGTATTTCCAACGCAAAACATCTACACAAACACTTTGGGTTTGCAACTCCAAGGTACAATATCTCCTGTAAAGGCATCCAAAGCGCAGTGCAAGTTAGCTTCATCTCGGCCGATTGGTGAGCAACGCGCCGTGAGTTGAAATTTCTCCGGGTGCCCGAAACTTCGCGCCTTATATGTAGACATTTTTTTACCCCTGGCTGCTTTAAGGAAATGGTCTTAACCAAAACGTTCTCCCGAAAGATAGTTTTGTTACAGATGGTCACGGGTTTGTTTAAGGTGTACGAAAGAAGAAAAAGGGTAGGGGGGGGGGAGACAATGAGCCTATTGTTTCACAAAAGAGAATTCTACATTCTCCTATTCTTTTACACACGTGAGAGATTTCAAAGGGGATGGATATTAATTAAACATATCAAAAAATAAGACGACGTCACGTTAAGTCCGCTTAGACTTTTTCCATCATATTTCTGGTTTTTAATTCAACTCAGTGGACT
This sequence comes from Phalangium opilio, assembly GCF_054372755.1. Taxonomy (NCBI): domain Eukaryota; kingdom Metazoa; phylum Arthropoda; class Arachnida; order Opiliones; family Phalangiidae; genus Phalangium; species Phalangium opilio. The sequence goes on from NW_028324189.1 coordinate 3,069,683, forward strand.
TTGTTCTAATTAAATTATAGTTTTGTTAAGTTGAGAGGCCGTCCGAGTATAAAGCCACTTGTATCTTCACTTATACAGTCAGCTTACTGTCTGCTTTCCTCGTCCCACGAAGGACGTTCAGCGAAGTTATAAGTTGCAGCTCAGAGAGTAAACTTCGTTTTTACTTCATTAACAAATGAAACCTTGGTGAATAAGAGACTTCATTTAGAAATACCATAAAAAAATCACTATCTATTGTCCTTCATTGCAAGATAAATTATGCCAAACCATCGGTCAAACTCATAAATTAAGGGAAAAACATGACATATTAAACTATAGATAATTTTCACTGAAGGGGAATACATAAAATTCCCTCTCTATCAGTTGTGCAGTGTTACCAGACCCTCTGTGAGTCAAGTTTATCAAGAACTGCGTCAAACTGAACTGCTAACCTTTCTCTCCGCAATCTCTCGACTCACCAGCGGCCTGGCAACACTGGCTGATGGACAAACTAAGCGTACAAATCTTGAACTTCGTGAAAAGGACGATAAAAAGTTTAATTTCACTTCTTAATTACACGTACTGAGATTTATAATGTTTGTATAACCTTCTGTAAAGTTCTTATGACCCACTATATATTTTTCTGCCAACCATAAAAGGATTAAGTCGAAATCTAAGGAATCTTGGATTAACCGCCAGCAACAACAAGAAGATAAAATTAAGTTCAAGACTATTATTAGCGGATGTAAACAACGCTTTTGGGTCTAGGGTAAGACCGTGCGTAGGCCAAGCCGCCAAAACTCTTTTTGGTATCATTATTAAAAGGCCATAAAGGAGCTTAAGGTCCAAGTTTTCGTCTCTGAAAACGCCTCGGGGGTTTGCGGCCTTACGGAACTTATAGCTGGCACAATTGAAGGATGAAGGCCTGGGATAAATCTCAACAAGGGTGCATAGGGCAGATAAGGGTTATCGGTAAAAGTCAGGGGTGGGTTGACTCTCTCATCGCCTTAAAACGTTCCTGAGGCGGCGGCGGCGGCCCACCCCAAATTTATCGCCCCCCCCCCCTCCCTTTTTTGTAGCCCTCCGCCGCGTCTCACGATATCTCGCGACCCAAAGACCAAATCCTGTTTCAAAAATATTACTCAAAAAGCTTCTGCTTTCGACCCACCTCCTTCCTGTTATACACCCGGTAGCCCACCCACTCACCCACTGACTGCCCTGGTCCTACACATCCTAGAAAATGTTCGATCAGGAAAACTTGAGCCGCGGAGATTTGCATATTTGAGAGGGATTTTTAAGAGGCTGCACGCGCTATTCCTTCTCTTGAGAAGAAAAGAACGACATAACAGGTGTAACTCGCTGATAATAGTTTTAAGTTTAATAAAATGCCTTTGCCTAAAAATTTACCCTTTACAACCAACGACCGCTTTCATTATTCTAAATATATATAAAGGTTTTACGGCCGCATCGCTCAAGTACTTAAAAATATAAGACTGCATTTTAAAATAAAAACATTTCCTTATACATCATACCGGCGTATTTTAAACTATATTTCATAAAAATTAATCTTAAGACCAAATATAGAGCTATCTCAAAAGCCTTAATGTGACGTCAATCATGCTATTTGCCCTTTGAACCCGAGGGGGCAGACGGTATAGATCTCTGTGTACACCTGAGTTCAAAAGAGTTCAGCTTTGACAGTGCATCGAGTTCAAATCCTTCGGAACTCAGAGTTCAGCTTTGACAGTACATTGAGTTCAAGTCATATTGTACACCTGAGTTCTCAAGTGTCTTCCCCCTCGTTTGAACCACAGTGGTAACAAACATGGCCGCCCACTACCAAAGCGAAGCCCGTTACGTTTTACGTAACAACTGGGATGGATGTATTGGGCGACTTTTCACGATTTGAGTCTAATACTGCCAGAAAATTATATAGGAAACGCACAAACCTTAAATAATTTTCATTTTAAGAACTCCAGTGGTTGCACTTGCCAGTCACGTGTTAAACGGGCATCGTCCGTCGTCTCAAGCGATTTAAAAGAATGACTAATTCCATCGTATTGGTCTATTAAAGTCCAAAATCAAAGAGGGCCGACGCGCAATCTTCATTATAGTTCAGGGACGATTATAGTTCACGCAAAAGACAATAATTAGACTTAATCCATATAGAAATATAAATATCATGGCTATTTTAGGCATAAAATAACTATAATAACCATCACGCGTAGAAGTAGCACAAAATGAAGTGAAAAAAATTATTACAGATGAAATTACGCAGTACCAGCGCGAGTAATTACTGTTAAATTAACTACAAATAAAAATTCAACGGCAAGCACACGTGGCGGGCTCGTTCAAGTTTTTGACGTGCCACGTGGTCGCGCCCCTTCACCTTTTTTTGGCCCGATAGTGGAACCTATACCGCCATCTATCCATTATAAAAATTATTTTAACACGACGCATGCGCGGTTTTCGCGCCGAGATTTAAACCCTTCCAAGTTACACAGCGCATTTTAAAGAAATAAATAACATTTTGTACTGAAATAAAATTCTTTATTGCAAATTTTATAAATAACAACAGTTTATTTCCATTTTCTTTTGCGGAATCCACCTTTTTTACCTTTCTTGATTGGCTAATTTAAGAAATAAAGGTTATTAAGCCTTGCACCATTTATTGGGTGCCATTTTGGGTACCTTCTTTGACATTTTTTTCTTTTTAACCGCCTGAAAATCGGAAACATCGGCATCCAAAGCGGATATATCCTCAAAACGAGTTATGTCACCTAAACTTGACATGGTAGCAACTTGACGAGACTTATGCTAATATAAATTGAAATTGACATAACCAAGGCTTAAGAATATAACCTTAACCTTAACAAAGTATAAGTAATGAGTTAACACACTCACTTTTTCCTGTTTTGTTATTGGCAAACGCATAAAGTATTCTTCCTCATATCTTAATAAAAATAATTAGTAGTTAATTACTATAATTAGTAATCCTTAATTATAGAGTGTGAGAAATTAATTATCTTACTCAGTTTTTCTCTGAGATTGTTTATCATCTTTTAGTCTTTGAAGATCTTTAGATTCCTGTAATTAAACCATATTTTAATATTTTAAAATAATTTTAATTAACTTATAGAAAGAAAGAAATTAATTAATTAATTAATTATAATATTATTTACCCTAATTTCTTCAGGACCTTCATCATATTCTCTTCTTAATTCTTGCATAATACTAGAACTTAAAGCTCGTTTCTTGGCACGGTCTAAGAGTTTCTGTTTTTGATCCAAAACTGTTTCATCTCCGCCTTTATAATTAAAAAAATTATAATTAAAATAATTTTTCAAACTTAATTAGCAGTTTATAAAATAAAACTTTACTGTAATGCATTGCTGTTAGTTTTGGTGGTACATAAACTTTGCTGGATTTAAATCGGTCATCTCTAGAACCCTTATTATAACGTGTATCCTGTTCATCATCTTCTTCTTCTTCTTCTGAGTCTTCAGCATCATCTGTTTTGCTCAGCAAATTTTCTGGGTTTGCCTTAAACCTTAGAGGATCATCAGCATCTTTTAGAAATAATATTTGATTAATATTAATTATTAACATTAACTAAAAGTGATAATTATTAAAATTAGCTCACTTATGTTTCCAGTTGTAGCTGATGTTAACAGTTTATCAATTTGATATTTCAATTTCTGGTCAATGGGTCGCATTTTTTCCAAAACTGTACGAGTTTCAACTAATCTGTCAATAGTTGAATCACCTTGTATCTTTCTGCCATTTATTTTTTGATACATCAAATAACCTAAATTGGTTATGTAACTTAGAAGCATTTGATTTTTAACTTCAAGGAAGCTTAAACCCTACAATAATTTAAATTAAATTAAATAATTTCAGTTTTAAATGGTGAAATGAAAAGTGTGTTATAATTATAACAAAGTTTACAACCTTTGTAGACTGAAAATTTCCATCTTTAACACGTTTACTGAGGGTTTTAACTGATTGGTTAATATCCAAGACTTGTTTCTGGAGTTCTTCTACAATATTTATCGCTTCTGGAACGTCTTTTTGAATTTCCTGTTAAAGAAAAAGCGTAAAATACTATTGTTTTCATCTCTATATACTTCTGATATTATCAATATCATGCCATAAATTGACAAAGGCTTAACAAATAAAACTTATAATCAAATAATGAAAACATTCCGGAGGTCCATACTATCATTAAAATATGTACACACCTTTATTGTAGCTGCTTCCATATTTTTATTTAATTTTTACTCGTTAATTCTATTAAAATTCATTAAACTTTCATGGTTAAATGCACTACATAGTCATTAAAAAGAGCAGACGCACATGTTCTGGTTGGACTAAAGGACATTTGAAATTTTCGGCCTATTAGACAAACTGATAATTGAAGTTTTGGGCCAGTTGAACAAACCGCCGTATAGGTTTTGACACTGGTTGCACTAAAAACTGTTGGAGAAATGGGTCATTCCCGCGCGTATGACGTCACACGTGACCTTTTTCAATATAAAGGTTCAAAAAATTGGCGCTTTCTTGAAAATTACGTATAAATTAAAATTTAAAGAGATACAGATACAAATACATATTTATTTAAATGTAGTTATATACAAATGGATTAGTTTAGCGACATAATACTTTTCACCACAGTTTTAAAGCTCCTGGAAAATAATAATCATTATAGTTCATGATTAAATAAAGTAAGAAATTTTTACTTTGAATTTATAGGATCTCCCGGAATGTAGAAAGGGTTACATAGCATATCTGTATAAGCAGCGTGAAGTCTCCTAAACATCTTTAAAAACAAAAAATTATGTTAATACACTACACATTACTTATAAACTGAGCTTACTTGACGAATATCATTATCTCTAATCTGATTATTAGCCGAGTCCACAATAACAATAAATTTAATTTTGGTGTTAGTTACATAACCATATCTATAAAACCATAACAGACACCCAATTTCAATTTAAGTCACAAATTGTGACCCTTAATTAGAACTAACACTTTAAAATCCTCTGTAGGATAAAGTAGACCCAAATAGAGTTCCCTTATATCTGAACCACTTTTCCCTGCAACTGAAACCTTTTCTTCTACTACATCTAACGATGTATGAATTATGTAGAGGTATCTCAGGTCATCAGTTGGGTGCACAGTTTGCACATAAAGAGGGTGATTCTGTGTAACATTAATATAGATGGTAATTTGTGGTATTGTAATTAATATCCATGATAAACCACCAACCTCTTTCCCAATTACTGCGGTTGCAATTGCCATTTTTAACTTGCAAGTGCAACACAGATAGCTATAACTGTACCAGCATTAAAAGTAAACACAGTAATTAAGACGTCTTTAGACGTACGTAATTGTTCTGTGAAAATCACTGACCATCCCTCACCGCCATTTACAAATTATTGATGTCACTAAAAACGTGAAAGTTACTTAATCCTGCCATCTATCTGTTATTACCCACAAATTTACACGGAATGTGAAATTGTGAAATAATATGTGAAAAAACAAGGCTTAAAATTAGACCTTGGACAATACCTTGAAATTTCAGAAATTATAATTATATTTAATCATATTTTTTATCAAATTATTACTTGAAAAGTTAAAATATTTAAAATTACAGGCCAAGCTACTTAATTTTAATTAATATTTGAAAAAATTCACTTTAAAATAAATTGTACATCTACATGATCTACATCGCCCATAGCGGCCACAATATGTTGTCATAATCGAACTTCCAAGAAATAAATAAATATCGATCGATCATGGCGATGTTTACGCGTCCAGTCAACATGTTTTCATTTTTTGTTTTATTATTTGTACTGACTGAATGTAAGGGTTTATTAAATTGTAACGAAGCCGTATGCGCGTCAATTGTTAGTAAATGTATGTTAACCCAGTCATGTAAATGTGATGCAAAAAACTCAACATGCAGTAGAGACTGTTATCACTGTTTAGATTACCTGTTCTCCGAATGTTGTTCATGCGTTGGCAAGTCCCGTTTTGTTTTTTAATATGCATGCGCCTATCGGTATAAAGTAGAAAAATAAGGTAATAACGTGAGAATATTACGCAGAAATGTGCAAAAATGATGAAGAAACGGATGAAAAATTGTCTAGCAAGTCTCACGTTGAACTTTTAAGCGAACCAATTGACCAACTTTTTAATGCCTTAACTGAAGCTGAGGATTCTAAAAAACGATGGGTTTCATACACTTTCCCCTCTAGGACCACTTTCATTACACATTCTAATGATAAAGAAATCAAAATTACCGCGTGTAAGCAAGCTGCATTGCAAATTGGTCGCAAGCTGTTAAAAAAAATATTTCGTCTAACTCCACGTTACGTTACGTTACGTTGTTTTTTTTTCAAATTATAGCCACAGTTGACAATAATAACCCATTATTGGAAGACATTCAACTTAATTGCTCCGTTCTTTTCATGACCCAATGTCTCCCTTACGAAAAATGTAAAGGAACGTGTCAATCAACGGGTGCAACAAGTTACAGATGGTTTCACGATGGATGTTGCGAATGTATTGGTTCCAATTGTTTAAATTTTGGAATCCAAACAAGCAGGTTCGAATACACCCCCCCCCCCAAAAAAATAAGATGACGTCTTTGAAAGTTCTAATTCCAAAATTTTTAAATAAAAAAAAAATAGTTGCGAAAATTGTCCACCTAAAGAAACAGTACTGGAAACGGACAACGATGAAGTTTCATCAAATACTGCAATAGATGAAGATGAGGAAACAATACAGTTATCAAATTCCAAAGATATATTGGAACATCCAAAAGAAGGAATTGAAAACTCCGCAGTTATTGATAATTTGCAAAGTGTTGATTAAAAAAAAAAAAAAAAAAAACCCTGAAGAGAAAAAAAAAAAAACCTGAAGAGAAAAAAAAACCCTGAAGAGAAAAAAAAAAAAAAAAACCCTGAAGAGAAAAAAAAAAAAAAACCCTGAAGAGAAAAAAAAACCCTGAAGAGAAAAAAAAACCCTGAAGAGAAAAAAAAAACCCTGAAGAGAAAAAAAAACCCTGAAGAGAAAAAAAAAACCCCCTGAAGAGAAAAAAAAAAAAAAAAACCCTGAAGAGAAAAAAAAAACCCTGAAGAGAGAAAAAAAAAAACATATATTTTTTAATGGTGCTATAAGTTATGTGACAAAACGAAATATTAATTTTACTTACGTCTAAATTTATGTTGCATTTAATATATATATAAATAAGCAAACTTTTCGAATTATAATTTTGCGTTTTTTGCAGCTGCAGCTGCAGCGTCATCAGAATATTTTTTGAAGTGCCAATTTTTGTTTTTTTTTTAAATATAATATTAAATATAGCATTCCATTTAATTTCTGTATAGATATTAATTAATTAGTTTTTTGTAATCTCCGCAGCAAAAAAAAAAAATGCTTAAGAAAAGAAATTACAATTACAATAAAATCTTTATTTTTTACTTTTTTTTAAACAACGTCGTTGCGTTTGTTTGTTTGTTTGTCTGTTTTTTTACTTTGATATTATTATTTTCTTTAATACAATTTCTTCTTTATTTTAATTCAATTCAATTCAATTCAAATTTTTTCAAAAAAAGGGATTTGAAAAAATTTAATTAATTATATTATAAAAACCTGGGGAGGACATTTAAATTTATTTAATAATAAATCTGGCATAATGACAAGAATTTTTCCATTTAAAAAAAAAAAAAGAAGAAAACTTTAAAAAGCACATTGTTGGCACACACAAGTGAAGTAAAAAACATTTTATCTACGTTCACTACATTTCTAAACTCAAAAAAAAAAAAAAAAATCGGTGCTAGCGTATATATGTCACTTGGCCAGCAAGAGGGTTGTTGTTATTTATATTTAAATTCAGTTCAGTTCAGAACACAACCAGTGCGTTCCACTAAGCCCAAAAAAAATGCTAAAAATTCATTGTTTACTTGGTTTTTAGTTTTTTACTTTAAAATAAAACTATAGGCACTAATTCAATATTTTTAAGGCACTTTCGAAGACTTTTATATAATATGAATTGAAATTTCATTCACTTCAAAAAAAAAAAAAAAAAAAAAAATCATTTCTTTGGATATTTAATTTTCAATTAACGATTTAGTTTCATAATTATACGAATTTAACTATATATATATCTGAGGCCTAATTCATGCTTATTAATTAAGATACGCAGCATTAATTAATCATGTTTAACTAATTATTCTAAGGCAGCAGCCTACTTAAGGAGTTCTTTGCCTTGCGTAGACTCCTTTGTCAAATCAAGGATAATGGGGCGAGCATGCGTAATCTGATTTTAGGGAAATCGGGGCACAGTGTGGAACGACAAAGACACGGTGGGACGCTAGAAAATGGGGGAGGAATACTCGGAAAACAGCGGGCGGTCTCGTCAGATGAATCATCAAGACCCCCCCCCCCGCCATTTTCTAGCGTTCCACCGTCCCTGAGCCGTTCCACAGAGGGGGGGCAATTTTTCAGGGATTACGCATCCCCCAATCAACCAGGGACACTAGAAAATGGGGGAGGGATACTCGGAAAACAGCAGGCGGTCTAGTCAGACAATCATCAAGACCGCCCGCCATTTTCTAGCGTCCCACCAGACCTGAGCCGTTCCACAGAAGAGGGGGGGGGCGATTTTTCAGGGATTACGCATCCCCCAATCAACCTGGGACGCTAAAAATGGGGGAGGAATACTCGGAAAACAGCGGGCGGTCTCGTCAGCCGAATCATCAAGACCCCCCCCCCCCGCCATTTTCTAGCGTTCCACCATCCCTGAGCCGTTCCACAGAGGGGGGGGGCGATTTTTCAGGGATTACGCATCCCCCAATCAACCTGGGAGGCTAGAAAATGGGGGAGGAATACTTGGAAAACGGCGGGCGGTCTCGTCAGATGAATCATCAAGACCGCCCGCCATTTTCTAGCGTCCCACCCGTGTCTTTGTCGTTCCACAGGGGGGGGGGGCGATTTTTCAGGGATTACGCATCCCCCAATCAACCTGGACCGCTAGAAAATGGGGGAGGAATACTTGGAAAACAGCGGGCGGTCTCGAGAGTCAGATGAATCATCAAGACCACCCGCCATTTTCTAGCGTCCCACCCCGTGTCTTTGTCCTTCCACAGGGGGGCAATTTTTCAGGGATTACGCATGCTCCCCCAATTAACCTTAGTCATCAAATTAAAGAGTTTTCTTTTAAGAAATGGACCGAACTTGCGAAATTAATACTATTTCAGTTCAGTTCAGTTTCATAAAACTCTATTAACAGATGGGACTGAGAGATACAATTTCTGTGAATTTAGATAGAAACACAGCTATAAGGGGACCGATGATAATATAGGTACTAATTACTAAACTACTGATATTTAAAATGAGTTAGCTAGCGATATATTTTATATATAAACTAAGAATTCCTACTTAAAAAATGTAAAAATACATGGGGGATTAAAAAATACTGGATTTGAGCGAAACGTCGTACACTTCCTTTCATAAATTATTGCTTATTTTACCGGAAAGGAAGTTTCATTCATTTTGTTTTTGTTTCGTGTTTGATCTAATACTGGACTATAAAATAGTTTAATAATTAATTAATCCGATTAGTTGTAGCAATTATTTTAGGCGAGATTGATATCTTATCTAAAAGAACTAATAAATCTACCAGTAACTTGTGAAATATAATAGAGTGCTGTCAGAAGCGCCGCTGTGACGTCACCCATGCTGTTTTCCCATAAAGAAAAACCGTAACTGTCATGGCCACCCATTGCTAAAGGCAGACTCGTGACGTTTAACCTTGGATCTGACGTCACAACTGACAGCACTCTATTATTGTTAAGTAACAGAAAAAAGGGGTTACGTAATGTGTTAATAATCTACCACATACTAAAAAAAAAAAAAAAACAACCTAAAATAAGCACCATAGAAAAAAAGGTTAATTATTAATTAATGATAATCGGTATTAAATTAATTTGTAGTTTAGTTATCAGCATTTTATTTGGTTAAAATTTAATTAGTTAATTACTCTTTTAAAAAATTTAGGTATTCATATCTTGATATATAGTAAGTAAAGGTTTGTTTAAAAACTTGTAAAACATCTAACGTAACTTGAAAATTTTAAATTTACGTTGTAAGTCTTATTAGGTTCCGAGGGGGTGTGGCTTAACTTAATTAATTAATTAATTAAGATAGTTGTCCAAAAAGTGTGTATTTTTTTTGCTCATCTTTGTTTTTGTCGCTCTGAGTACACATTCCCCCTCCCCAACGCTCGACTAATGACGCGACTCTTAAACAGCCCTCGTTATTATCGCATAAATCGGATCTATCTAACATTTTGGATCTTTCCGCGACAATTGGAGGTTGACTTAATGGAAGAGGAGGAGTGGGGGATGATGTTGGGTTCATATTACCCAATAATAGACCTTCTAGGCCTAAACGAGAGTTGACATTTTGTTTCAATGGCCAGGTTGAAGTTTTAACAGTTTTAGTTCCATCTTGCTATTTACAAAAATAGAAATAATTCGTCTACAAACCTTTCTTTCGGATAGATGAAAGCCCTTAACAACTTACCCAAGGAAGGGCAGTGTTGAGCTGCTTCTCAACAGGAGTTTCCAAGAGTGGTAAATTATTACACCCATCTGGTAATCCATCATTACTACTATGACGTCTTTAATATAAATAATAAAAGCGCCAAACGGTAATTATTACCAAGGATGATGGCGGAGGATGGTAATCTGAGGGAAATCGGCAAGCTAACTGTGGAACCATAGAAATGGGGGAGTAATACTCGGAAAAATGGCGGATGGTCTATCAGGAAGACCGCCCGCCCAGGGTTCGTACAAAATTTTCGAAATTAAATTCCTAGCTGACTTTTCCAGGTTTTCCCTGACAAAATTCCCCAAATTTCCCTGACCATTTGCAATAACGTACATGGCGAACACATATGAAAACCAATCTAAATTCACTCGAATCATTTTTGCACGAGTTGTCACTGTTATAAAGATAAGCCAATGATTGTGTTTAAATGTAACTCTATCAAAGTAATAACTGGAGCGAACGAAGCGAGCTCCGCGAATTTGGGGCTCTGGTCAAATCTCAGACAACACATTTTCTGGTCACCCTTGTACTGCTATCCAGGCTTTAAATTTCCCTCCAATATATTTTTCCCTGACATTTCCCTGACTTTTTAGGTCCATTTTCAATTTCCCTGACTTTTCCCTGACATTTTAGGTCCATTTTCAATTTCCCTGACATTTTAGGCCCATTTTCAATTTCCCTGACTTTTCCAGGATTTCCAGGTCGTGTACGAACCCTGCCGCCATTTTTCCGAGCATTCCTCCCCCATTTCATAGCGTCCCCCGGACCTAAGTCGTTCCACAGTTAGCTAGCTTACCGATTTCCTTGAGATTATATAAACTTCCTCGCGTTTTAAAGTTCACCTTTGTCTATTTCCTAAGGTATTAGGCGGTATAACAATATCGGTATAACCCAAACTACCCAAAGGATAGAACACTTCATTATCTTGACCATTATTAGAGTTGGAACCGTCGTCACTAGAGCTATTATCAGCTTGTCCAGAACTCCACCTATGATTGAATCACGCGGTATACTTAAGAACAATCTATGGGATAAAATGATAAGCTAATCTAATCTAACCCGTTAGATCCATTGCCTCCAGCGGTGGTGGAACACCAATTGACCATATTCCCCTTATGACTAGACTGATGTGCCAGAATATTAGCACTTCCACCCTGATTAGAAGCCATTGAGCTAGACTGAACATTATTGCGTTCCGGGTGACCCCAAGCCCATCCTCCCAGAGGAAAAGTGGACTGTTCTTCGGCACCCATTCGTGGCCAAGTCCTTTTCCCTTCGTAAGAAACTCTCTGATAAGGGAAACCGGTATGGATAGCCGAATCACTTCCGGTTGATAGTTCTTTGGGGTTATCGACACACCAGGGTACCGACTGTAAGCTCAAACTCCCAGAAACAAGTGGTAAGTTGTTCAAGAAGGAATTCTTATCATTCGCGTTTAGAGAAGGTGGAGTTTGAGGTGGTGGCGGTGGTGGTGGTTCATTGGGTTGACAAGAAAGAAGGTTTAAAACTTCTTCTAACTCGCTAGATACCGAACCACCATCTTTGTTTGAGTTGATGTCTATGGAAGAATAAAATTAGCTTCCATCAGCGGGTTACCATTACCAATTTTTTTACCACCAGATGTTGAGGACACCCTAGTCTTTTGAGGAATTTTACCATACGAACTAGGGGCAGATATAGAAGTGTGTAATGAATGATGATGGACCCAACGGTTAGACGATGGAGGTGGAAGTCCTTGTTGGCTTCTAAAAACCATGGCATTTGGGGAAGTTACTCCACTCGCTTGCTGTGGTGTTTGTGGTTTTGATATCAGAGATTCGTTGTTTTCGCAATAATTTGAGTACATTGTAGGTGCAGGCGGCTGATTAGAGGCTGCATTAACGTTGGGCATTGTATTTTGCAACACCTGGCTAAAATACTTTCGGATGGATACAACCAAATCGTTCGGGGCTCTAATTAGGGCTGAGGTATTTGACGGATCAAAACCAGCGCCTCCATGGCCTGAAGGATCTTGAAATTCTCGCGGGAGACAAAAGAATATCAAAGATTCCGAGTTTTTCGAGATTTGAGAGAGAGATTTCCAGCATGATAGTGAGAACTGAGCCTGCAGCTCTACATATGATAATAAACACGATCCCACTGCCTGTTTTGTATAGATTGGAAGCGTATTAGAGATTCAAAGGTTTTTTCTTTTCACCAGAAACCCAAGTGGTAAGTACCTTAATGTTATCCATAACAGACTTATTGTGGACGGAGCCTTTGGAGCCATTTATTGTTGAATTCTCTTCTTCTAGTCTATTGAGAACCTCTTGTAAAGCCATTAAAGTCTCGGTTTTAACTCCAGAGCTAGCCCCGGCTGTAGCTTTACTCATTTCCTCCCATGTTGTAACAAATTGTTCAGCTAAGTCTCGGTAAGGTGGCAGTTCTTGGAAGACTTGTAGAAGACTGTGAGCCAGCACAGTTCCAGCTGCGCATAATGAATTTAGTGCCTATAATATGTACGCTTTAATATTCCTAAATCTATCACCTAAATAAATGAATTGTATTGTTTTAAAAAAATACTTGTATATAGGCGGAGCAAGAGTCTAAACAACTGCATATGTTGTTCATAAATGCTGTTCTGTCCAGGGCGGGTTTACCACCAAAAGGACTATCTCCACCTAAGAGTGTATGGTTTTGTTTGTCCATATTTCTCAGGAAATCTATTTTTTTAGCGAACGATAAATGCTGTCCGATTCTTGGCATGTGTGTGCACGTTAATATGTTTCCTCATAATATATTTATGGATTACTTCAACAATATTACACTAGAAAACATTCAAAGAAAATAGATTCTAAATAAGTGCTAACGAAAAAGGATAGATTTAGGTGGTAACTAATAACTATAGTACATGGCTATGGCTACATAAGGTACTATGAACTTCCCAGTTGGGAACAGACCCTGGCTGAGTGAGGTATGAGTCATACGGAAAAAATTAACCAAGGCTTACAATGTTTAGTGTGTTTACAAAATAGTTAATAAATTTTAGTTTCTACCTAAATAAGAGAAGTTCTGTACTGATGAATTTTTACGAATTTAAATTCATTGTCTTTTAAAACGACCCGGTATTGGTGACCTCTATTATGCAAATAATTTCTATAAGAAAGGTATTATAAACTCCGCAAAAACATGATTGTTACGAAAATCACACAGTGCAGTAGGGTTGCCAGCCCACGGCGCTATTTCTCCCGCGAAATCAAAGCACAATTAGACAAACCCGCAAAAATTAAAGAAACCAGAAATAATGTGAAAAAAAGGCGCTGGACGTAATTATGAGCTAGTAATTACTCTGGAAGTAAATTCCACTGAACTTTTGGTTTTATCTCGTGTAAACCATAATAAAAACTAGCGAAAGACACTTCAAAAACCGCTTACCCGCGAAAATAATATATTTCCCGCCAACAGCAAATTAAAAGCGCGGGACAGAAACCCTGTAATCTCAAATACGGAGATATTAAGACAATAGATGGTTTATACAAAAATAAAACAAGCCTGTCATGTACGATATAAGGGGCTGCACTGAACACATGAACAAGTTGGGAAAACCAAAATATTACCTCTCCGAGTCAAGAGGTGTACTACTACAAACTTATTTACCTAGAAGTAAAAATTTACGAAATATTGAAGCAGTATTCCAAACATAGCGAATGTACAGTAAAGCAGACGACATTTTACATCCAATAAGGATAAATCTTGGACACATGGAAATCAGTCAATGGGGAAAAGAACAGGAAATGAAGTCTACGCTTCAGCTGATTACCCTATATTCTGATATCTACATTCACAACTGGTTTGCAGTGTAAACTCTATCGTCTCGTCTCACCTCAACAATATTCTTGGTGTTAACGTTAAATAACACCAAAGCTAAATTGTAGCTAGACGCACTAATAGTCAATGCGCACCATAAAGAGAATAATAAGTCTGTCTGTAGCTACTACCCGTTTACCATTAGCCCCTTTACTAATCTAATTGCCAACATGATCTTTTCTTCCATTATAAAATCTTAACCTGATTATTCAAGAGTGTATTTAACTTTCGGCTCACTCTGAACCGTTGATGTCTCTTCATTTCAGACACGAAAATCAAAGCCAAAAGTTTAATTCACCCCAGGCCTCAATTATTTACTCTTTGTTTCACTAAGCCTATTGCGCATAATACTTGTTATACCCGCCGGAGTCTAGGTCTTAGTTTTCTTCATGAAACCACTAAACCAAGGATTATTCTATATACAGATGTAGTATAGCTTAAGCAATATATAAACAGCCATTTCAAATAACAATATTAAAAAAAATCTTTGGAATATCAAAATGAAACAGAGCTTTAAAGCTACAAAAGTACTAAATGAATTATAATTACGAAAAATGCTTCCACATATTCACTTTATATTATGGAAAAAGAGAATATTAAGGTTCTGTATGATTTCTTAACACATCAACACAAGGCTAACTGCTAACGCGACGCACTAGTGTAACAATGGACGGACACACACAGACAAAAACATAGACTGCTTTTTAACTCTTTCCGTATTAATTTTGAGTTGAGAAACAAGATTATCTTAAATATTAAAATAAATATAATTAATATTAAATATTTTCTTCGTCACTTGTTTGCCTTATTGAGCGTTACATCGTTTTGATAAAGAACAATTAAACATTCTTGAGAGATTTGACTAATATTGGCGTTTGAAATGAAGCATACGCCGGTTGCTTCGCCTTACCCAAATAGGTAGTATATAAGGGTGTCGAACTACAGCTAAAAGCAAGAACAACCGCAATTGCGAAAACCTTTGGTGGACAACCCACCCTAGGGAGGCTAGACGTTTCTCGTAACCCTAGCTGATCGCCGCGAATGTCTTAACCAAACGATGAAGATGGAGTTAGAAGCCAATGAGACAGATTGGTGTCTATGTGGAAGTGGAATCAGGGTTGGCAACTACCTATCCAGTCCGGTTTAAACCACCTGGTTTTATCCGGATTAATCCACTTAAAAAAATCCACCTAAAATATCCGGCTTAATTATGAATGGGGAAAAATCAATTTTGTGCCCTAAAAATAATTAAAATACAACCAGAAACAAGGCAAAAATATATGAAGCGATAACTAAAGATTACTTATTATAAATGATAAAACTAATAGTTATGTTAGCAGTTACTATCCAGCTACAGCTTACACGAACTTAAAGCATAGCGTCGGCTGCGTGGTTCCAGTGGATTCCCTACAAGTTGACTTTCCTTACGAACTCCAGTTTTGGCTTGGGAAAGCTAGAGGCATTTGTGGGCGAGATTTATACGTGCATGTATAAATCCCGCCCACTAGCCTTTGCCAAGCCAAACCCGGAGTTTAGAAGGAAAGTCCCCTTGTAAGGGATCCACTGGAGCCGCGCTAGTGTTAGGCTCGTGCACTCAGGAAAGAAATAGATTTCATGAAAACATTTTAGCAGTTAAACTAGAAGACGATTTTGTATTGGAAGCGGGACTAGGGGTCGGGGAGTGCCCCAGAGCTCAAATAAGAGCTAAACAGAAGTACTTTGCCTTCAAAAAAACCTAAAATGACTCGTTTTTAAAAAATCCGGATAAATCCAATATAATCCGGTTTAATCCAATAAAAACCACTGGTCTGGATTTTATTCAAATTATCCGGATTTTTGCCAACCCTGTGTGGAATAGACGGAAGACCAGTAGATGGTGGTGTTTAGAACCCAGTATGTACAGACTGGTGTCCAAGTGGGATGGATGAAGACCAGAAGATGGTGGTGATTAGAAGCCAGTATGTACGGACTGGTGTCCAAGTGGAATGGACGAAGACCAGAAGATGGTGGTGATTAGAAGCCAGTATATACAGACTGGTGTCCATGTGGGATGGACGAAGACAGAAAGATGGTGGTGATTAGAAGCCAGTAAGTACAGACTGGTGTCCGTGTGGGATGGACAAAGACCAGAAGATGGTGGTGTGAAAACTCAAGTACAGGAGCCATTTCCGTGACTGTGAAAGCAGTTCGGAAATGGCGAACACGTTTGCTCCGATTTGGAAACTGCGAACGCGGTCACGTGGGTGTAACAACAGACACACACACAAACACACACACCAACACACACACAAACACACACACAAACAGACACACACGATCGTTACAGAACCTCTCCGTGACATACGTCACTCGGAGAGGTAAAAACGATTGTCAAACCCTAATGTAAAACAAACACTATAAGCTTATTGAAGATGTACAAAAATTATCAAGATGCTGTAACCAAAATAATAAATGGAAAACATTACATATGCATAGAAACAATTCATTCCATATCCTAAACCTTTGCTCCTTAGATAAGATAAAAAATATTTTTTGAAAGCTCCGATAATATCAATAATGCGGAACTATAGAGTATAGTTTGAACTTTGAAGTTGCTAATCAAGCATTTTGAAACATAAATTGCATCGTAGTCAAAGGTGATAGTGTAGATAATGTAATGGTATTTGCAAAAGCATATCTATATGCTTTTGGTATTTGCATAAGTTAATAATGCCTCTAAGTACACAAATACGGGTTAAAACTGGGCATCTTCTGCAGGCTTCTGTGACGTCAGAACTCGTATAGCGCTAAGATCCGAAGAGAGAAAATTTTGAAATTTCTGTCGCGGTGCAGCCACCAAGCGGTCGAGACGAAAAAAAATCATCCAGTGGAATAAAGGAAATTTTTACGTTTCGTATAGGCAGGCACTGGGGGGGAACGAATTTTACTTGAGCAACCCCAAAATCCCTCTCTCTCGTGAGATAGAGGCGGTTTCAGTCCTGAAACATTCTAAAAGGGATAAAAGAAACGCTAGGCTAGGCGGTACAATTTTGTATTGAAGTTGAGGTGATAAATGATACGGAGAGAGTATAGGGTTTCATTAAAGGGAGCCAGACAAACACTATTGCCATAGAAGTGGAAGCGATTTGTGTACTTAGAGGCATAATTAACTTATGGTATTTGGTATAGTCATAGATAGGTCAGTTTTAAATGACGTTCTTGAAAACTGCAGATATTATGATTGATTGGAAATGTCTCTATGAACCAACACAGAGAACACTTAATTAATTGTAACATGATTAAACTAAATAAAATCTTTATTTCGTCCGATAAGATAAGAGAACCAATTATAATAAATGTCATAGGGTTACGAAAATTTATTACGGCAATAATTCCTATCGGGAGTCATTTTGTTATAGAATAAAGGTGTTTTTGTGTCCGGTATTTGTGCGGATTGAAGTCCATAAATTTACTTATATCCGATTTTAGATGGTGTTCATTAACAGAGGGAAGTTTAAATAATGTATAAGCTGGGAATTACGCGCATTTTATTGGTGATATTATTTAGTATAAACATATCCTTGGCTCAACAGCAACCAAGTTGGGAGTTTGATGGTGTCACAGGTGAAAGTTCTAAAGCCGTTTACGAAGATGAGGATTTTAGTAGAGAGTCAACCGTCGGTCCGCTTACCCATATTAGGTGGAACGATGTGGCGACAAAGTGTCAAAGTTTCGATTTAAAACTTAAGGACCATCCTCAGATGAAAGACATATTTGATTACTCAGATTATAAACCAAAAGGGAAGGAAGTAAAAATATACTTGAACGATTTATTCATGAATAAACCGGAAGTAAGTTTTCTATAAATTGCCAATTCCTTATAAAACTGGTAGCTTTTATTATCTTAAAACCAATGAATTATTAAAACCAATTGTAGATTGATTTAATAAGCAATCGGGTGGTGATTATATACTTCAGTTTAACAGATTGTACTGACGGCCCACGTAACTATGAGGTAAGATTTCAACATCTTAGAGAAGGACATTTGATCGGAAATAATTTCTCTTAATTTAATGCTTAAATAGAAAGTTTTCGGAATTAGAGTCAAACCAGTTAACCGTTACCCGCCAACTATAATGAGGAACTCGCAAAAGAAAATTCAAATTCAAGAGGTAATTAACGCGAACAAACGTACGTGTGTAACGGATAATTAACTTTAATTTAAATTAAGGACGAACTGGTAACGGATATCTTAGAAACCTTTACGGTTAAAGGTAAGATAATTCAATTGAATGACTCTACGAGTATAAAATGCCACTATAAAACTCATTTTTAGACCGGGACATGACCAGAGGAGACGAAATGAAAACCCTGGACATCGTCCTCGATAGCGTAAAGAAAACCAATCGCTCAAACACATACGGCAAACATAATGAACATTTTTCATCGTTAACATAGAATGACCAAAGCGTTAAAGAAAATTTTCGATTGGAGATCGAATTTAAGAGTATAAATGATGGATACGAAGTCAATGTGTACCTGAACAAAGCTCTGAACTATGACATTCAAAATGCCTACATGTTGGACATCAAAGTGACGGCAAGTATACTTATTTATTACGAACGATGACAAGAAACTGACCACTATTCCTTCAGGACAAATCGGAAAATAGACTTAACGCGACACCACCAAAAACAGCAATATCTAGTTTGTTCATCGATGTTTTAGACGTACATAACCGTGCTCCCAGGTTCCTGAAAGGTTGCGGAATGACTGATGTTAATGAAGAAACTCCTATTGTAATTCCTGGACCACGAACTTTCGTAAAAGAGTCAAAAATAAAGTATGTTGTTTCCTGTTTTAGGGGACAGTAATAGCGGAAGTTAACGCTATTGACGGTGACACGGGAGTTAGCCCACAGGGTCAAATTAAATACGAGATAAATGGAGACGTAACGCCGGGTATGTAAAATGAACGAAGAAAATTGGATTTATTACTACATAAGCTTATAAGTTATGTTCCATAAGTATAACACTTCCTATACTTCGTAATGCTACAGACTTACTGTGAGCTAGTTCGAGAGAATCTATAACCTACGTCACTTCATGACAAGCTCTCAGTAACCAGTGACAAACTTATAGAACATATCTTCTTATGAACCTATGGTTGCTATCATCACATTTTCCAAGAGAGATTTACTATATAAAATCTTGTAGTTACGATGTATTTCCAAGTGGATAAAGAAAATGGAAAACTTTCCGTTATAAAACCACCAAATTTAAAAGACCCCGCTTTAAAAAATCAACTTATGCTTAGCTTCGACATAATGGTAAAAATAAATGATAAAAGTTTCAATATGTTAGTGTGAAAATCGGAATTTTCGCAGGCTAAGGAATATAATGGTAAGACGGGTAAACTGGAAGAAACGTACAACAACGAGAGAACCACGTGTATCTTGACAATAAAGGACATCGATAACTCACCACCGTTATTCAAACAGAAACAATACAAGGCGACCATACCGGAGCATTCTTTCAAAGAGACCTCAGTTAAAGTGGATGACGTAAATGCCTTGTCTATCATCGACGAGGATATGGTATAATTATCTTACGAGGCGACTTATCAACGTAAATAAAGGCTTTGCATCTTAATCAATCTCAAATTTTCGAACAGGGGAAGAACGCCGAATACACGATTGAACTGGATGTGTCCAGAAAAATAGATAAGGACATGTTTCAAGTGATTCCCGTTAATGGTGTCGGTGAAACTATCTTCTCAGTTAGGGTTAAAGACAACGAGAATTTGGAGTACGATGATGACCGGCTTGGTTCCGATAAAAAAGTGGTTCTCACTGTATGTTATTCCATGACGTGTTACTAAAAAATATCACCACTTATTCCGTCATTTTGTAGTTGGTAGCAAAGGGAACTTTAAACTCTAGCATGACCGACACGGCGACCTTTACCATACAAGTTACCGACGAAAACGACAATCCCCCAAACATAACGAGCGAACTAACCGCGGAAATTATGGAAAATTCCGCTGCAGGGACTGTCCTAATGAAAGTTGAAGTACGAACGAATTAATTCAATAATTTACCCCAATTAACTTTAATATTTTCAAAGGCAACTGATAAGGACAGTGGCTTATACGGTGTAGATGGTCTAGTATTCAGCATCCCACCTTCATCTTCATTTACGGAAAGGTAATCAACTATGAACTATAGGTTAGTTAGTAAGTCGCGTCCTAAAGTCGAACGACATCCAACAGTTTCGAAATCAACAAGAAAACTGGTGAAATTACGCTAAAAGCCGGCAACAAAGTTGACAGAGAGGTTCAAGAGATTCTGTACTTGCAAATTGAAGTTATGGACAATGAAGGAAACAGCCCTTCTAACAGAGTTACGACGCAATTACAAATAACCGTTCTGGATGACAACGATAACGCTCCAATCTTCCAAGTGGAAAAATTCAGCACAATTTTAAACGAAAATGACGATGACTTTCAAGGATCAATTAAACTTGAGGTACACTTACATCATAATTTTTTCTAATTGCACGTAAAGCTAATTAATTCATTCAATTTGTAGGCGAAAGATAACGATAAACCGAACACCGATAACTCTAAAGTTGAATATCATCTTAACGATTACGAGAACTTCTTCGAAGTGGATAAAGATACGGGAGATTTTAAATTAAAAACGAAATTAGATTTTGAGGCTGACGAACCACTTTATCCTAAACACGAAATCAATCCTAAATCTAAAATTGCCAGTCGCCTATTTAATTTCACAGCCTATGCCAACGATTGCGGAGTGCCCATGCAATATTCAAAACCTAATGCAACAATTTCAGTGCAATTTATGGTCAGAACAAAGTTACAAAGTCCTTAAAAGGACTGTACCATAAAAGATACTAACAATCAATTTCAAATTTAGGACACAAACGATAATTCACCAATATTCGTCAATAAGACGTTCGAAACCGAAATTGAAGAAATAGAGCCACCAAGTAAGGCGAATCAATAAACAACCCTAATTTCTTAACACAGCAACTAATTGAATATATATATTTAGGAAAGCCAATCAACGTCACAGTTGAAGCTATAGACGCTGATATATCACCAGCGTACAATAAAGTGTACTACAGTTTGACCGAAGACTCATCCAGTAACTTCCTAGTGGGCAGAACAACTGGCGAAATCACGGTGGCACCGGGAGCCAAGTTAGCTCCGGAAGAAAACAACGATGAGAGTGTTTTCACATTGACCGTACTCGCCACGGACGGACTGTCCGATAATGATAACGAAGATCCCTGCCTTGTTACAGTCAACGTAATAGACGTCAATAACCAAAAACCAATATTTAATGAAAATGACCAACAAGTACTCCTAACTGAATTTGAAGAGGAAAATAAAGACCCAGTGACGTTGGCCATATTTCTAGCGAAAGATGTTGATAAAACTCACAAGATTGAGTATAAACTTTCGAAATGTTTAGCCTGTGAATTAACTCTTGACTGACTAACTTTATCTAATTAGGTACAAAATAAACTATGAGGAGAGTAGGGCAGAAACACCTCAATTTTCCACAGTTGGTGATGATTACAAATGGAAGGAAGTCTTTAAGTTGGATAAAACCAGCGGCGTATTAACTGCCACCAAAGCCGACCGAGAAAAAATGAAAAAAGCCACTTTGGTCATTGAAGCGGAAGATATAGCGGCGGACTACCGATTTCCAAATCAAATTGTTAAAAGTAATAACTTTAAGACAGCGTCTATGCATGCCTTGTTCCTATTCACTAACTCTATATTATAATATCACTTCAGTTCAAAGACAGTTTATAGTACTGGATATAAACGATCACGACCCTGAGTTCGTCAACAACAACGGAATGGATAAGGGTCCTAAGGGTGTCCAACCAGTCTACAAAACTGAAGTACTTGAACACGAAGAGCGTAATAACCTCTTTAAGATCGAGGCCACGGATCAAGACGAGAATAACACTATCACCTACAAGTTGTTACCTTACAACAGTGATTCCTTGACGTACTTTACCATCAATGCAACTACTGGTAATGCAACCTTAATTAACCGTTTGCGCATACAGAAAATATATATGTTTTGGGGACGAACTAGGTGTTGTATCAATGAAGGGAGTCGATTACGACGCTGGTTTTCATTGGATGAATGTCACCGTACAAGCGACGGATAATGGAGTACCTTCCAGGAGTTCCTTCGCTTACGTCACCGTGGAAATAATCGATAAAAATGACAACGCGCCCGTTTTCAACACCAGCATTAATTACACTGTTTCCATGAAGGAAAATGAGCCAATCGACACCTTGATAATTACACTGCACGCGACTGACATAGACGAGAAGGATGAATACGGCCTGGTACATTATCGGTTTCATAAGGACGAAAAGGACAGTAACATGTTCACCTTAAAGGCTGACACTGTAAATATTACTTAGTCTTGTCTTCGGTAAAAAGTCTTAACTCCATAAAGAGTTTCTAAAACTATGTAATGATATCAATTAAAGGGCGAGTTCAAAAACCGTGAAATCCTGGATTATGAAGAAAGGCCAGAGTTCAAAATATCAGTGGAAGCTTTCGACAACCCAAATAACCCTGGGAATTCCAACGCCGAACAAAAATACGTAAGATTACTCTGGCAAAAATATATTTACATTAATAAGATTGACTTCGACAATAATGTCCTTGGGTTTGGCAGGTCATACTGAACTTGATAGACGTTAATGATAACGCTCCAGAATTTGATAAACGTGACAAATGCTTATGGTGTCAAGAGGACTACACTGATGGTAGAATAGTGGACACTATCACCGCGAAAGACAGAGACTCTCCTGGACCGAACTCAGAAATTGAATACCTCATGGAGCCGGATGACCATGGTAAAGAACTCCACCTGATAACGGCATCCGTTCACTGACATGCAATTTCTTGTACGCAGGATTTTTTACCATCGATCTTAACGGTGTTATACGCGTGAATAAAAACTTGACGAACCATCCTGGATTGTATAATATCACCATTACCGCCAGGGACAAAGGCGTCGATCCTGGTCCACTCAACACCACCAAAACGTACGATCAATGTTTGATAATATAAGGTATTTAACTTAAATATAAAATATCGTATCAGGTTCTGTATCGAAATCGCCGACATCAACAATAACAGACCCGAATTCGTCACTAAAAATCAACTCCTTTTCTTGGAGGAAGCCACAATAGGCGAGAGTTTGGAGAAGAAGGAATTAATTACGGTTGAAGCATTTGACATCGATTTAGGTGACAACGGACGAGTTACTTATATGATAACGGTCAGAGACAAATCGAACAACAAGGAGATATCAAACGCATTCATTATTAACAAAGACACGGGTCTAATTGTCGTCACTAGTGATCTTAAAAAGAAGGATGTGGCCATTTACACTGTACGTACAATTTAAGAACTCGCTGAAAATGACTGACGTAAATCATTTCAGATTGAAGTAAATGCCAAAGATAACGGCACACCCGCGAATTACGCTGACCCGCCACTGCAACTGGAAGTC
Organism: Phalangium opilio; assembly: GCF_054372755.1. NCBI lineage: Eukaryota > Metazoa > Arthropoda > Arachnida > Opiliones > Phalangiidae > Phalangium > Phalangium opilio. The sequence goes on from NW_028324189.1 coordinate 3,093,688, forward strand.
GAGATTATCAGCGAAGAAGATTATTTACCGCATTTCAATAAGAATGACGTAAGACACTTACTACCTAACACGTTCCAAAGACTAAACATTAACCTAGAGACACTTCAAACAGGCCAATTACCCGTTAAACTTCACGGAGAACGAACCAAAAGGGAGTGAATACCAAACCATACCAGAAGCAAATTATCGCGAAGTTAGATCCAACAATAAACCTACGGCCGAAATATGCTACATGATAATCGGTGGAGACGCGAATGACTTTCACTTGGACGAAAAAACCAGAAATTTAACAGTGGCACGACCTTTGGATAGAGAGACCCACGCTTATCATCATATAATTGTTCAAGCTAAGGCATGCAACACGGTCAACTACCATTCCCCCAACTACGACGCTTTGCTAGACAACCCCGACGTGATTAACATAACCATTAGAGTCATAGATGTCAACGACAATCCACCTAAGTTCATTTTGAACCCATTCACTTCCGGCGTTTCGACAAGTACCAAAGAAGATCGTAAAATTATAACAGTCAAAGTAATAAACGACTATAAGGCTTAAAAAGTTTATAAAAATAAAACTGCATCGCCTTTCATTTATTAGGCTATCGATCCAGATGAAGGTGAAAACGCAGTTGTCCATTATAGAATTTATGGAGATATACAGATGCAAGGAACGGAAAACGTCAACATTAACAGCGGAGATCCGCCTTTTGTCATTGACAAACTTACTGGAGACATATCCGTGACATTTCCAATTGCCAAAAACATGAAAGGACATTTTCAATTCACGGTTCTAGCGGAGGACAAAGATTTTCTGAACGATACCGCTCAAGTCCTGGTTAGAATTATTTAACAATGATAGTAACCTTTCATTGAGAAATTTGTATCGTACGCAGATATATTTCTTCCGAGATGATCAACAAATAATCTTAACCGTGGATAAACCGTTGAATGAAATAACGGAGGATGTTAAACTACAACTAACTGGAGTTTTGAACGACATTACGAAACATTTTTGTAGCGTGTTGGCTGTCAAACAGTATGAAGCGGATACAATAAGTCCGATACAAAAATACTAGTAAGAGTTATAAGAGTAAGATTGGAAATAATTTTCTCAAGAAATTAACAAACTATTCCCGCATTTCGATTCAAACAGCTCAAACGTTTACGTGCTCTTTGTTAATAACGAAACCCAAACTGTTTTGGAACCAGCGGATGCATTGACGTAAGTCTTTACGTAACCTAATTACGATATAAACTTTGAATATAATTTAAAATATACAGAATAATTCATCAGTTCAATACGGACATAGCGAACGCTCTACCGAATGATCTAAGACTAGTTGACGCGAGGGTAAGTTTAAAATTAGCTCATTAAAGCTACCTTGATATAATTTTTCCATTCTATTTTAATTTAAACACAGCCTGCAGAATTAGTTTCTGAAAAGTCAACTGGATTAACGGATGAACAGTTATCGTATATTCTAATGGGAATATCAGCAGTTTTGTTCTTGGCACTTATAGTTGCAATGACACTTTTCTGTCTACGAATTAATTCGTAAGTATATACGGGACACATTCTTACAAAACATTTCTCAATCAGAATTTATGTAAAAACATATATTTTTAGTTTGAAACGAAACTTGAAAGCAGCAAGTGCCACGGCATTTGGTAATAATTAAGTCGAACAAAAATCGATTTATAAACATTCCGCGTATTAAAATTTAACTAAATTTAGGCTCCCAAGAATCAGGATTGAACAGAATAGGTGTAAAATCAGCACCAAATACCAATCAACATACAGTTGAAGGGTAAATTATGACGGTATAGGGTCTTTGCGCGTGACGTCAAGTTACCTACCCCCTTTCCTCTCCCCTTGCCGGCTGCCCGCTCTGGCCACGTTAGGACGCCATGTTGACATCCCCTGAAAACCGGTTTTCGCCCCCTATTTCTTCTCCCTTTTTACTCTCGCGCAAACACCCTATATAGAGTAGTGTCGGTAGAGAGGGGAGTAGACTGTTTATCCCTCCCTCTAGGCGCGCTTTTGTAAGAGGGGATACTGTACGCGCCTGGTAGGGGGGATGACACTAAGAGATAGAATAATGTCAGTTCTACGTATGCAAACGTCATATCCTTCTATCTCTTAGCTAAGTGTCATCTCCCCTACCAGGCGCGTACAGTATCCCCTCTTACAAAAGCGCGCCTAGAGGGAGGGATACACAGTCTACTCCCCCCTCTACCGACACTGCTCTATGGTATGACGTTTGCATAGTAGAACTGACATTACTCTATTCTGAACATTTAAATGAAATAAAACCTAATTCATTCGCAGATCAAACCCTGTATGGAATCACAAGGATGAAATTGTTTATAACGACGATAGGTCCATATATGGAAGGTATAGGCATATTACTATATACAAAAAATTGTCCCGCCTAAAAATGTAGTGACAAATATTTTGATGTGACACCAATTTCTAGTGAAACAGCTAGTATGAAATCTGACGATGATGATGTTGAAGTCGGATTAGATGATACAATAGAACAACCTAACGAATCTAAAATTAATCCGGCTTTTGAAGATCACGAATATGAAACAGAGAATGGCACAACATTCACTGGTGAACAAGCATCAGATGAAGGAAACAAGGAAGATGAAAAAATGAGTAAAATGTACAAAAAGAACACCATTAATACTCTAAGGCAGATTGACAGCGACTGGAGACGCAGAAATACAGAGGTTAGAGTCGATTATCGTGACTTTTAAGAGTGCCGCCTATTTATAATTATTTTAATATTAACAGGGAGAACTGCAGATAGATTCGATTAGGTCAAAAAAGAATAGCATGATGAATATATTTGACCTTCCTGATCGAAGAAGACCGAGTACTTTTATCGCGCCAATTCCAACTTCAGAATTATAATTGTTATTTAGGTGATAGTACTTATTTTAAAATACAAAGGGTACTTTAACTATCTTAGTCTGTGATCAAAATTAATATACTAGATGCACCATGAAAATAAGCCCAAATATTTATGTAGTAAAGTGAGAAAATATTTTGAATTAATTTTACACTTCGCGCACTTTTTATATAATGGAATTGTACAAAAAGGGGGTAAATATGTTATTAAATAAAGTATTATGGGCCTTTTCCTAAATTATTGTTCTGAATAGACCAAGGCCTAACATTTCCCGCCATTTTCTTAAACCGTCCCCAAAACATGCATACAACATTTATTATTTAAATATGAAACATTTAAACTTACCATACTTGGTGGTTTTAACTGTCGCTGTACACTTCTACCTTATTAGTTTCTCGATTAAACTAATTAATTTCATTTTAGTCACCGATAATTAATCCGACACTTCTACTAAAAAAACCGCCTAGAAAACTGCAAGTCCGCAACAGACTTAGAAATAGCACACGTCCACTGGTCCAAAACCAGTTTATTAATTGCTTGGACTAGTTTTTTAATTCAAAAAGTGGGGGTTACTGGTCCTCGGGACCAGTTTATTAATTGCAAATCTATAGGAGAACAAAGGCTGGGACCACTCCGGAGACCAGTTTATTATTTAGGACACTAGGGGGGTCACTGGTCCCAATGACTAGTTTAAAAATTATCCTTATTTCTAAGTCTGGTCCGCAACCGACAAAATCGGACAAAGAAAAAACTGTAGCAGGCGACGTTTAAGGTTTAGAAAAGGCGCGAATCCTAAAAGAGGGCTGGAAATAAGTATTTTTCTTTTACCCACACATAGCCCACTCGATCACGCACAAGCTGATCTACGCCAAGAGTAAATTACAAGAAGTGTGCAGCATCCCCTAAAATACATAAATCGAAGTTAAATATTATGATAACGATTAATAATTCTTTAATAATCATTTATCGCTTTATTTTTTTTTCGGTACCAACTGAGTTTTTTTTAAGCTTCTACGCGAAACAAAGGTTTATACAACAGTAGCCAATTAAAAAATAACCTAATACAGTAGGAATATTAATTTGTTTTAATGTTGTTTTTTTTTGTTTTTACTTTTTGTAAATTTCTCACGCTAAATAATTAGCGTAGCGTTTACAGCAATTTCACTGATTCTTTTTTTATTTCATTTTATTCGCTGCCCAAAAGCCGCAGCCGACAAGTAAATTATTAAGAGATCGGTTTCTGTTTTTTCTTTCTTAATAAAGAAAATTAAACCAAAAACAGAGCAAAATCAAAATATAGCAGGAAAAACCCAGTTATAGTAAGAGCAAAAAAAACAGAACTTTTTTTGCCAATATTAAATAAAGAAAAATGCGACTTTTTTTTTTTTTTTTACCAAGGAGTATATATACTAACCTGGATGTAATTTAACACAATTTCTTCAACTATAAGCGATTTTTTTCAACAGTTTGGGGCTAATACCGTTTTTTTTTTTAAAAGACGTTAAAAATTAGTTATTTTATAATTATAACCAAGTTTTAACTTCCGTTATCGTTATCGCTTACAGATAAAGAAAAAGGTGAAAAATATATCCATGGCGATGGCGCGCTTAATATACATGATCCATGTGACATTTTAATCCGTATTGCATTGCCAATTAACATTATTTTCTTTACTAAGGCAGCAAACAAAAAAACAATTAATTTTTTTAATTAAATACAAAAGTTAAAATAACTGAAAGGTTTTTTTTCTTTCTTTCTTTTTTTTTTCACTATAACATAATTAATTAATTAATATTCTTTATTAATTACCAGGGGGGGGGCGGGGCTATTTTGCTCGTTTTTTTTTTTAAATAATAAAGTAAATAAACCAATTAGTGTGATTTTTTTAAATTGGATTAAAAAAAAAATCACATTTACACACAAACACGTTCGTATATATTTTAATTTTTATTTCCCTAGAAATAGAAATAGAACGAAGAACGAAGACCGAAGAACGAGAGAAACAGGATTTTAATTTTTTTCTTTTTAAGTTTTCCCATCCCAGTTTTCTTCATATTTAATTATCTTTTTTTTTTAATAATTAATTAATAATTAATTAATTAAGGAGGGGGGAAGAAGATGAGGGGCGGGGGCGGGTGTTGGGGGGGGGGGGAATTTTTGTAGAGTAGTATTTAGTCACCAGTGTAGCGAAATTTGTACACACATTGAATCCCGTTATAGAATTGAACATATTATAGATGGAAGAAGCGAGGGGGGGGGGGATCGGGGGTATTTTTGTTTTTTTTTTTAAAAGATTTCTGGGGGTATTTTCTTTTTTTTTAGGGGGATAATTAATTTCAATTTCATTAAGTGTGGGCAAATTTTTAGGCGGTTTGTTTGTTTGTTTACGAATTCATTTTATTTACTTTACCTGACCTGTTTCTTCAATTTATTTTAAACCGTCTTCGAAAAAGGGGTCTAAAGGAAGTTCGTAAATTTTTTTTTAAACTTTTTTTTATAATATAAGTCTCTGGTTTGTTTGTTTGTTTGTTTGTTTGTTTTTTAAACGCTTGATAATTGTTGCATTGATGTTTATTTTTTTTTTATTTATTTATTTCTGTAGGCTCGCGATTTAATTTCTCTTCGTTAATGAAAAAACCAAAAAAACACTTGATGTTGTGTTAATTTCATTTTCTATTTTTTTTTTCTTTTTTTTTACGTTTTTTTTATTAACTTTTAAGACTGAGCGGACGTAGTGTTAGGTATGTTAATGACGTTGGGCGAGTTAACGGGAGACATGGTCATACCGGCAATGCTATTTGAGCTCAATACTGTCGAGCCTTTATCAACAATTTTTAAAAGAAAAAGAAAGGAAAAAAAAGTAAATTGGAACAAAATTATTCAGTCTGTCTTAATTAATTTTGAATGTTGTTAAGCAGTGGTGTGAGAGTACTCGGGGGGGGGGGGACGAGACGGGCCCCGAAAACGGGGGAAAACCGGACGAGACTGGGCCCGAAAACGGGTGAAAAACGGGACGAGATGGGGCCCGAAAACGGGTGAAAAATTTGACGAGACTGGGCCCGAAACCGGGTTAAAAACGGTACGAGACGGGCCCGAAAACGGGGAAAAACGGGACGCGACGGGCCCCGAAAACGGGTTAAAAACGGGACGAGACGGGCCCCGAAAACGGGGAAAAACGGGACGCGACGGGCCCCGAAAACGGGGAAAAACGGGACGCGACGGGCCCCGAAAACGGGTTAAAAACGGGACGAGACGGGCCCCGAAAACGGGGAAAAACGGGACGCGACGGGCCCCGAAAACGGGGAAAAACGGGACGCGACGGGCCCCGAAAACGGGTTAAAAACGGGACGAGACGGGGCCCGAACACGGGTGAAAAATTTGACGAGACGGGGCCCGAAACCAGGTTAAAAACGGAACGATACGGGACGCGACGGCGCCCGAAAACGGGTTAAAAACGGGGCCCGAAAACGGGTTAAAAACGAGACGAGACGGGGCCCGAACACGGGTGAAAAATTTGACGAGACGGGGCCCGAAACCAGGTTAAAAACGGGACGATACGGGACGCGACGGCGCCCGAAAACGGGTTAAAAACGGGACGAGACGGGGCCCGAAACCAGGTTAAAAACGGGACGATACGGGACGCGACGGCGCCCGAAAACGGGTTAAAAACGGGACGAGACGGCGCCCGAAAACGGGTTAAAAACGGGACGAGACGGGGCCCGAAAACGGGTTAAAAACGGGACGATACGGGGCCCGAAACCGGGTTAAAAACGGGACGATACGGGGCCCGAAACCGGGTTAAAAACGGGACGATACGGGGCCCGAAACCGGGTTAAAAACGGGACGATACGGGACGCGACGGCGCCCGAAAACGGGTGAAAAACGGGGCCCGAAACCGGGTGAAAAACGGGCCGATACGGGGCCCGAAAACAGGTTAAAAACGGGACGAGACGGGGCCCGAAAACAGGTTAAAAACGGGACGAGACGGGGCCCGAAAACGGGTGGAAAGCGGGACGAGACGGGGCCCGAAAACGGGTGAAAAACGGGACGATAAGGGGCCCGAAAACGGGTGAAAAACGGGACGATATGGGGCCCGAAAACGGGTGAAAAACGGGACTAGACGGGGCCCGAAAACGGCGGGAAACGAGACGATACGGGGCCCGAAAACGGGACTCTGACACCACTGTCTGTTGTAAAGACGCTTTTTACGGTGGATTTAAAACTTACCAACACTACCGGCAGTCACTGGTGGCGGAGAATTACTGTGTCCAGTCATTCTTTGAGCCTCCACAAAACGAGCCTGCTGTCCTTTAACTATGGGATCTTTGTATTTGGGGAAAAAAAAAAAAAACCATTAACATCGTATAAATAAATCTCTATGATTATCAAGATCACAGTATACATACAGAAATAGGGGTGATCCATGGCCTCTCTGGCAGTCAGCCTTTCCTGATGGTCATACCGTAATAACTTATCCAAAAAATCCAACGCTTCTGGACTGACAAGATGTTGATTTTCACTGTGTACAAACCTCTCCCATCTTTTTCTAGAATGCCTACGATAAAGAGAAAACGGAGAAATGAAAATTAATGGCTTGATGCGGCCTTAATTACCAATAACATTTGTCCACGTCGTTAAATACTTTATTTACCTTCCAAGAATGTCATTGAATCTTGGATCTAATTGGACCTGGTATTTTTCGAGGTATTCAAACAGTTCTTCCGTACCCAATACTTTGGCAATTCTTACAAGCTGTAAATAAAGATGTAAGAACGAACGCGTTGACTCTCGAAGATCAGGATGAAGAGTGAACATTAATTACCTGATCGTAATTATCGTGCCCATGGAAAAAGGGTTCCTTTCTAAAGATCATGCTAGCTAACATACATCCCAGACTCCACATATCCAAGGAATAATCGTACATCTGATAGTCAACGAGCAGTTCTGGACCCTTAAAGTAACGGGAGGCCACTCGAACATTGTACTCTTGTCCAGGATGATAAAACTCCGCTAACCCCCAATCAATCAAACGGAGTTTCTTAATTTCATGATCTATCATGACATTGTGAGGTTTCACATCTCGATGCATAATTCCCATGCTGTGACTGTAGTCTAGCGCCTGCAAATTTGTAATTTCGTATCAACCTCTAAATTACATTACTCGGAATCAAGATCACGATCGTACTTTGAGTAATTCATAAAGATAGAATCTTATGTCGTAGTCTGTTAAAGTTTGGTACAGTTGCTACGTGAAAAGAATATTAAATTTATTTATTTTAATTTGGTAAGATACACTTTCTGAGGATGGCAGGGTTCGTACAAAATTTTTGGAATGAAATTCCTAGCTGACTTTTCCAGGTTTTCCCTGACAAAATTCCACAAATTTCCCTGACCATTTTCAATAATGTACATGGCGAACGTATATGAAAACCAATCTAAATTCACTAGAGTCATTTTTGCATGAATTATTGTTTTAAATAACTAGAGCGAGCGAAGCGAGCTAGCTCCGCAAATTTGGGGCTCTGCTCAAGTCTCAGAAGGCCACCCTACTGTTATCCAGACTTTAAATTTCCTCCAATAAATTTTTCCCTGACTTTTAAGGTCCATTTTTAATTTCCCTGACTTTTCCCTGACATTTTAGACCCATTTTTAATTTCCCTGACTTTTCCCTGACATTTTAGGCCCATTTTTAATTTCCCTGACTTTTCCCTGACATTTTATTCCCATTTTTAATTTCCCTGACTTTTCCCTGACATTTTATTCCCATTTTTAATTTCCCTGACATTTTAGGCCCATTTTTAATTTCCCTGACTTTTCCCTGACATTTTAGGCCCATTTTTAATTTCCCTGACTTTTCCCTGACATTTTAGGCCCATTTTTAATTTCCCTGACATTTTAGGCCCATTTTTAATTTCCCTGACATTTTAGGCCCATTTTTAATTTCCCTGACTTTTCCCTGACATTTTAGGCCCATTTTTAATTTCCCTGACTTTTCCCTGACATTTTAGGCCCATTTTTAATTTCCCTGACTTTTCCCTGACATTTTAGGCCCATTTTTAATTTCCCTGACTTTTAAGGTCCATTTTTAATTTTCCTGACTTTTCCCTGACATTTTAGGCCCATTTTTAATTTCCCTGACTTTTCCCTGACATTTTAGGCCCATTTTTAATTTCCCTGACTTTTCCCTGACATTTTAGGCCCATTTTCAACTTCCCTGACTTTTCCAGGTTTTCCAGGTATTCCAGGTCGTGTACGAACCCTGGCATGGGGAATAAGATAAGAGATTATACTTTGAAGTCTGTGTTGTTCACGTGCTCAAATATTAAGGCCGGAGTCCGTGACACTGGGTCTTTCACGACTGCCTGCAGTGTGATGATATTGGGACCTCCTCTTAGGTTTTCCAAGATCTTTATTTCACGTTTGATTTTCTTTTTCTTAACAGGCTATATTTATGGTTGTACAATGTACAATATACAAATAATCAGTTTCTCCGCTAATAACCTTGGTATACAAGGTTTTCTATACCTTAAGAATCTTAACAACACATTTTTCATTGTTGATTATGTTAATAGCTTCAAATACTTCACTGTATTTTCCACGGCCTAATTTTCTAACAAGCTGGTAATCATCTTGATTACTGTGTGTTGTAGAGTAATTTAAGTAATAATAAGTAAGGTGGCTTAGGAGTTACGGATGGAAAAAGGGGGAATAAAAGGGTTTAAGAGCGTTAAAGACGTTCTTACCCCCATTCAACTACATGAGCTTCGTAATCCCAATAGTCTCTGGGTCTATGTGAGTTTACATCGGCGTACACACGTGCTCTGCTGGGTAGGGATGCCATATTTAGGCGGCTGTGATGGGCAAAACAAAAGGAAGAGGAGAGGAAGCTAACGTAAGCTAGCCAGGCTGCTCCGAGACGAGGCAGCAACAATGCTACAGTTTAGATCTGAAATATTACGTTTTCTTTATGGATTAATAAGACAAAATTATACATTTGTAATAACAAACTTAAAACTACGCCCTATTATATCATTCATTATGACTAATTAGCATTGCATGAATAATGGGAATGACAGATATATCACAAAATTACATGTATAATAAAACTTATGCTTAATTAGGGGCTTATAAACACGCAAATTATATTAAACAACATTAACATCTGTTTTATAGTCAAAATTTTCAAGCAACATTAATTTATGAAAGTCCGCATTCTTTTGTTCAAGGCCTATGAAACAAGCATGGTTCAAACCTGTTTCAAGCTAAGTACTGTCAAATTTAAGGTAATACTCTTGCCTTAAATAGTTTAATAGATTAATAAACAACGAATACATCTACTCCGTGGGTGTATTTTCACAAAACAATTTTAAGATTAAAGATATGGATGGATGTGGTGTGGTTCATAGTCGAAACATAAAAAAATTTAAGCCAAGGCTTCGGTGTTACCGAAAGCCGGCTCCCCTGTTCGTAGCTAGGCTCAGCCGCTTATCAAAACCCCCGTACAAAATTGCAGGCAAACCCAAGACCATTTTTTTCTCGAGACTATATAGCCGAGGCCAAATCGAAAAACAGTTATGAAAATTCATTCTTACGCTCAAGTTAGATCATCCCTCGGTAATTAGATATCTGAGTATATTAATTAGGTATTCACTATCACTGGGTTTAAATACATACGTTAAATAACGACAAAGAAATGTACGGACGATTGACCACGTAGTAGTACCAAAAAAGCTCTCATCGAAGCTCCAACAAAATGGCCGATACTTAGTTCCATCACCGCCCGCGCTAGAAGCTGGCGCCTTGGCCACTCCCAAACAACTTAGACGATCGTTTCATGGTCCCCGGGAATATTTTATTAATTAATTGAAGTCACAAACTCCCTTAGAGCCCAAGAAAAATAAATAAAATATAAATAATAGTATTTATTGTTGTACGTTATGTAAAGCATAAATTAGGCCTAATTCTAACGTGCTTAACGTGACTGGCAAATGGCAACTAGTGGCAGGCCACGGATTGTCATATGGCCATGAAATGATGAGATCGGATCGACAGATCACGCACGTTCTATGAAGTTTGCTGAGCAAGCGCTTGGCTGTTTTTTCGTGGGACGGACAGAATCAACCAGATTTTAACCGTTAATTCTTTTCCATTTTGTACGAAGTTATTAAATTTGAGTGTTAAATTGCATTTAAATTTCCCGCCTAATGGATGGAGTCTATTTAGAGACTGAAGTGAACCGAACTATTTCATCCCCGCCAATCCTGCAAACCATCGTCTGCTTTTCTGATAACTTGAAAAATGGCGGCAACCAGTCAACGGTCTTCCATTACTTTAAAAGGTTCTGTGGATATAATTACCGAATTTTTTGGTAAGATGATAATAATAAATATGCAATAAACAATTTAGCATATTTCGGCACCTTATTTTATAACGATTATTTACAGATTACGCTATAAACAGCATTTTGTATCAAAGAGGTATATATCCACCAGAATCTTTCACTCATAATCAACATTATGGTTTAACAATACTTAAAACTGACAACGAGGAATTAAAAACTTTTCTCGCGACTGTTTTAAGCCAAATTAAAGGTAAGTTTATCTCTCAAAATATGTATTCCATATGAAAAATTATTGACACGTCTTCTCAAAGAATGGATTTTGGAGAAACATCTTAAACGGTTAGTGATTGTGATTGTAAGTAATGAATCAAAGGAAACCTTGGAACGGTGGGAATTTAAATTAGAATGTGAAGACCTTGAACCTGATGGAACTCAAAAACAAAAGGAGTTAAAAGAAATACAGGCTGAAATTAGGAATGTAATTAGACAAATAACAGCCAGTGTAACATTTCTTCCCTTAATTGAAACTTCATGTAAGTAGTTTGAATATATTCAAAGCCCTTTATTATTACTGTTTAAAGTTAGAGAGTTTTCCATACAGGTTCATTTGATATACTGATGTACACAAACAAAGATTTTGAAGCTCCCGAAAATTGGGATGATACTACATCCCATATTATTGCTAACCCTGAAGAGGTTTCATTAAGATCATTTTCAACCACAATTCATAAAGTTTCAACATCAGTTTATTATAAGAAACAAGAATAAAAAAATTAGAAATCCCATCCCAAAAATATACTCTGTTAATTTAAAATGTCTTTATTTTTGTTTTTCCATTTATCATCATTAACATACAAATATCTGTAACTCAATTTTTTTCAAAGAATCAAGAACTTTTTACAATTATAATAAAATAAAACATATTATTTTCAAAACTTGTCTCAAAGAATAATTATTTACTTATGATACAAACTGCCACGCCCCCTCAACGCTTTTCCCTATCCCTACTCTCCTAAGTTGGTTAGTAGCGCCATCTATGAATATAATTTTATTAACTACAAAGCTTATTTTCACAACCCTTTTGTTCTTTAATATTCATTAATTTTAATAATATTGATAAGAAATTGTTTATTAATTAACAGGTATCAGAAAAATTAAAAGTGTTGTTTAGTAGCGTTGTCAGATGTCGCTGTATGCTTATAGGATTGTTGCAACTTTTAGGCGCGTTATGAGCAGGCTGGGAAATAAGGATATTTTTTAAACTAGTCCTTTGGGCCAGTGACCCCCTAGTGTCTGAAATCATTTACTGGTCTCCGGACTGGTCCCAGCCTTTGCTCTCCAATAGATTTGCAATTAATAAACTGGTCCCGAGGACCAGTAACCCCCACTTCTTGAATTAAAAAACTAGTCCAAGCAATTAATAAACTGGTTTTGGACCAGAGGAAGTGTGCTATTTCCCAGCCTGGTTATAAGCCTACTTTTCAAAATAACTTAACTTTAGACACAACAGATCTTTGCGGGAAAATAAAGCGTGTAAATAAACATATTCCACGCTAAGAGGGTATTGAATTACCCTTTTTAAAGGTCACCTATGATTGACATAATCCTTTGTTCAATGTTTCTCAGATGGTCAACAAAAACATAAACTTACAAACAAGATACTACTTATCACATGCAGTCCCAATCTTTATCTTATAACTCAATCATATTGGGTTGTTGTTGACAACATGTAGAAAATGTAAACCATTATCAAGTCTAGCGCATCTTTCAGTTTCAGTAAAAAAATGCTTTGAAATACGATACTGTTTTTCATGGAAGCGAAGCAAAACAGTAAACACCACAATCATTTTCAAAAAGAAAGAAAAAAAAAATCTTCAAGGATTTATCAGGATAAAAAGGGTTGACTAGAATGTTTTTCAATCTTGATATTGTTAGTTTCCTCCTATTTTTTACCATAGTATTTCCATTATTCAATATTTTATCAGTGAAAGTTGACTTATGTCCCATTCCAATTGGTCCTTTGGGGCCCCAATTTGTATTCGAAATAAAGGTGGATGAGAAACCACTTGTGTGGGCCCATTCTTATCATAAAAATTATTATCACGTTTTCCATTCATAACTTCGTTTTTTGTTTGTACAAATGTCAAGTTTTTATAAGAATTTATAATTTGAACTTAAACTATTTTCAAATAAAAGTTAGGATTTTCGCGGTTCGTTAAGGTTAAGTTGGGTCACGGATTTTGATAGCGTGTTTTCTTTGGTTAAGTTAAACCGTATTTAAGTCGATTTTAATCTCCCAAATTTTATAATATAATCGCATTAGTCGCGCTTCTCGATTCAATTCTTAGGAATATTGGATGTCAAGTCACTGACCTTGCGTAAGACATGACCTCAAAGGTCATAGTTTTCTTTTGAATTTTTACTGCTACTGCTTTTCAAGCGCAGTTAGCAAAACATTGAAATCCGTGGCGCGTTGATACTTCATGTTTAATCGGTAATCTTACGATGGTAAACTGCGAAGGTCATTTAGATCTTAGACCTTGAAATTGAAGACCACCTTTTTCGGACCCCACCTTATCACGTATCCTTGATTAAATTAGTCCAGTTTAATCTCAAGAGGATCTAATAAGTTTTATATCAAACGCGTATGGTGTTTATACAAAAAATTAATCAAATAATAGGAATTTTCAAGGTGCGTTATCAAATCTTTTCAAGTTGAAGGCCGACCCAACATCAACCAAAGTGAATTAAAACAAACTTTATCTGACACGATCTTCCCTATTGTCAAACTTTGAAGTAGATCTTTTCAATTAAAAATACAACCCTCCTTCGGTACACGCTCCAGAATGAATCCAGATTGGCAGACACCCGTTCCTTTACCCCTCAACACAACGTACGCCAAGGTACTTTTGCTTTGAGAACCCATCATCTTCATGAACTTGTTTAAATATCCCAAGAATGTGTGGTTCAAATTAGATTGATAGAGAAAAGCTTTATGAGATAATAACTTATTTATAAATCATGTTACAAACTACCATGACCGTTACCTTCAACTTGCAAAACTATTGGGAGAATAGAATAAATTCTCGTTATCAAATAAGAGGATTTAAAAGTTTTTAACAAAATATTAGGCAATGTTAACATGACAGGAACCCTTGAAGCTTGCTTGTAGTTGTAAAGATGAGCCGGCACGTGTATCTCTTGAAGCAACGTTGTTACTTGGATTAAGCCTATTTAGGCTTCATTCTGATCCCCGTTGTGTTTGACTTTCTCACGATGGAGGGATAGGATGGGATACTAGTTAATCCCCTATCTAAACCGTTGTCGAAATGCCTTAATCCTAATCCTAGTTATGTTACCCCGAAGGTTTGAAATGGGAATGAAAACTTCAGTGAATTTTTCTGTACCAATTTGAAGGTTCAATTTATATCAACGTATCACCCCGCTATCTATAACAGAGTCGACTTTTGTTTACCTACGAATTTACTGATTATTTACGATGGGATGGAGTGCCACAATTGCGCGGGATAAAATTGCTCTATATCAGTTCTGATCTATTCTATAATACTTATCCGACCGTTACCTTTTGATTGCGTGATGGTGACAATCGTTGACATACTGTATTCCCAAACGGGCTTCAATACCGACCCAATAACCTTTGTTTTAACCTTTTTCTCTTTGCATTTATAACAGAAATCGCACCTGGCTTGTAGGTAACAGGTGATATTCGAATTTTTAGTTTTTATTTCAAATGTCTGTGGAATTGTGGGTGTCTGATTTGATCCTTGACCTCTTATATTGCTAAGCCGAGTTAGGATGACCTTTTAACATTGACAGTTACAGGGAGTTTATGAAGCTGGACGTAATAAATTAACTTTAATTAACTATCCATAAAATTAGAAGTATCTATAGTGTCAAAAGTATGACGTTAAAATACTAATTTTAATAGAGGATCTACCCTATAAATTAACTCTATGAGATAGTTTAAACGTCACAGACTTTGGGTATAATTATGGAACGTATAGGCTTATGATTACTTGAAAACAAATTAATTTGTGAAAATATTTTTATTCATCATACCACACAATGGCACAAAATTAAACTTTACAAAATTTATTTACAACTAATATAATTAAAATTTCATTCCACTTAATCTCTCAATCAATGTAGTAAATCTTTAAGCGCAATTATGTAAGTTTGAGCCATTTGTAAAGTTTCATATTTTGACAGTTTTTGATCCTCCCCGATGGAAGGGACAACTTGTCTCAATTTATCGAAAGCCAAATTCAAACTTTTCATTCGTCTCCTTTCCCGAGCATTTGCAGCTAACCTCCTCTTCTTTAAAACAATCGTGGCTGGTTTCTGATCTATTTTCGGTGACCTTCGACCTCCTAGGCCTATTTCGCTTTCGAAAGTTGAGGATGACGTAGAGGAAGTTCGCGTTCTAGTGTAGCACGTGGGACACCTCGTTTCTGGCATTGAAACAGGGGGGTTGAAGTTCGTATCAATCTCGAAATTGGAAGAATGAGTCATCATAGGCCACGAATAAGATTTGTCCGAAACACTAGGCGCGTTTTCTCCCACGTGGTCGCTCGAGAAATTAAAGTCTTCATAAAGTCGGCGCGTTTTAGTCCCGGTTTCCATAAACGGTTCAACTTTTAGTCGAGAAAAATCAATCTGATTTTCCTGAAATTCACTATTTCTCGTGAGTTCGAATACAGGTAATATATTAACGTTATCGTTTTGATAATTTTGTTGTAGTCGATATTCATTAGGCGAATACATTCTTTAAATTAATTATTAAGGTTAGTTTGAATAAATGTTAAGCCTGATACGTCCTCACTGGCATCACCAGCGACTTTGGCCTCTCCCTTACGAGATTCTGAACTATTCTGATCCACAGAACCCCCGTTGGGATCCTTTTATATGCCAAAGTACCACGGGAGTACTGGCCAGGCTAGAGTATAGACGACATAGAAGAATCCGTGCGTTAAATTAGGGGGTGTTATGTCTCCCATTTTGAATGAGGTAAGCCAGCTAGCTATACTAGAGAGGAGTGTAGGTGATTATTTTTCAAGTGGTACACTAAACGTAAAACCCCCTTTCGTTTCCCCATTGGGATTGGGATTGGGTCCAGAGAACCGAGGAACTTATTACCATAAAGATTTTTAGTCCACTAAAATTTCACGTTTATCAATTGAAATTAGATTTTGGTTTAATGTTGATCAAGTAAAACTAACGTTTACAATTATATTCTGCATGTGATTGTTTCAAATGGGTCCCAGGAAAGTGCTCATGCAAATCCGTGCCTCTAGCAGTCCCAGGTTATATGAATGATGAATGCAGTTGTCGAAAAGTCTTTCACGGTCATACATTCGTATCAGATTGAATGTGTTTCGCTGGTGGGGTTATATGGGAGGTAAAATCTAGCTATGTGCCTACATTCGTATTTTGGACTGGGAAACATTGACCATGGGAACTGAATTGATTGGGGGTATTACGTGGGAATTGTGTTTATATCTAGGTTTCCTGTAACATTTTAATTTAAGTTGCAAGGTCGTTTATGCTATTTTATAGCATAAACCTACTGGGGGTAGGTTATAGTGTCTGGGGCAATAAACCACCTGATTTATGATTTACCAACTCGAATAGACCAAATTTAACATTATTAGATGATTGAGGAATTTCATTAACCTAAATTTAAACATACTTATTAAAATTAAGTTTAGTTATATATGAATTTATATTTTATTTTTGAACTATAACCTGGAAGGAATATTGTACGTCTTTAAAGCGGCTATCTTGTAAATGCTTCGTAAGGGGGTAGGAAAACTGGGTGCTTTGGCGCTACAAAAGCTGAGTCACGAGGTTGGAAAAAGGGGGGGGGGTGGAATCTAGTACAAAGGTCACAAACTGTTAAATTGAACCTTTCCATGTAAGAAAAGGGGGTAGGAAACCTCAGTATAATGGCATACAAGGGGGTTAATTGCCGTCTCGGCGGACTCGATTAAAAGTTGGATGAAAGCCAAAGTTTTATCCCGGTGTCTTTCCCTCTTAGCTACATCGAAGTGGTCTATTATATTTGGCGCGGGGGTGATGGCTTTTTTCGTCCTCTTTATACGAAGTCCGTGGTAAAATTCACTCCTTAAAATAATCTAATATTTTTAAAAATGAAGCAAATTTTTGGTGATAGTTATAATTTAACCTTTCTCTAAGTAAAGTCGTGGTGTTCTTTAGGAAAATGTGAGATTAACTGATTAGTTATTCATAATTAAACTAAGGCACTAAATGCTTAAACTAACCATTTTTACTTTTTGCTTTTTATTTCATATGGGTTTCGTGTTATTAGGAGAATAATTGAAGACAGTCGCGATTGAACGGGAAGCTTGCAAGATTATCTTGGAACATTTTGCGCAGCTCTGAAAGCTCCACTTTGCCATTGGTTCAAAGACATTTGTGACGCGTGACTAAAGTATGGAACAGAAATTTAACGGTGTATTTAATAACAAACGAAGACAATCGCGAAACATGAACACTGGACGGCCTAATAACCTACTTGAACCCTGATCAGGGCATGGATAATTACTTCGTAGTTTCGAACCACATTTGGATTGAAACTGATGACGTGGGTAAGCTCAGCGTTTCACTTTTAAGCATGCTATCAACTGATTTATTTAAATAAAATATATTATGAGTGTTTTGAATTGTTATTTCGGGTTACAAAATAAGGACCCATAATTTCGTCCTACATGCAATTTGTACCAATGTACCGTTAGGCATCACATGGTCATCATATTTTGCATATCCAAACGAAGACCATGGTAAACTTAAACGCCGGTCCGCATTAACCTCTTCAATCGTACCACGGCGTCTGTTAGGTGGTACTTTAGCTATAAGTAGCTCCAAAATGCGCGGATAACGGTCCCCAGGAACCGATACTTATGTCATACTTCCTAAACAGTGTAAATCCTAAAAATAAACCCCCCTGTTGAACATTTTCAATAGAACTATTATACCCTTACTATTCGTTTCAATCAGAGAAAATGTATCAAGAGGAATAGAAAGTTAGCAATTGAGTAAAAACCGAAATGATCCTCTCTAACTCTGGCTTCTACTATACTCTTGCTATATTATCTCTTCTTCAAACCTTCTAGAGGTCTTTTAGTGGGTTCGTGGACTTCAAATGCACTTGAAAGAGGCGGGAGACCATGTATGATTCGGGGGAACCCAAGAGGATCCATTTGAAAAACCTCTTTGAATTTTTAAATTCTAACCCTGGCCAGGCCTAAACCAATATTCATCACGTGCGGAATATGTAGGCTGCTAAGCCTAATAGATTCATTTGAAACGTTTCACGCTAACACACTCTCTCACGGGAATTGGAAAGCGATACGTCCCTCCGACAACCCCAGGTGGACATTGTCTAAACTCTAGCGCTATTTCGCTCTCTTAATTTTATTATATTATGAACGAGATACAATCGCGGAGCTTTATTAAATTTTCCATTCATTTTATTCGAGTTAAATGGGGATTTACTCTACCGTTAAATAGTTTTAGATTGTCACACGCCAGTTTTCCCCCTTCGCTTTATTTACTGGAAACGAAAAATCTTCGACGTGTCATGTCCGAACCCGGATCAACAATGATTCATTAATTTTTCGTGCTATACCATGTCACGGCTTGTTGCTCTACAGTTTTATACGCCCACTATAGTTATTCGGTATCAATGAGTAAAGTTGTAACTTGAAACTTCACGAGAAACTTTTCACATCATTGTAATTAACTTTAAATTGTGCACTATACTGTATAAATTCACGTGTTTTTGGCGCCAAAACCAGCAAAGAAGTACCATTTACCAATGGCGATTCTATAGGAATGGGTAGTGGTTCTTCCACGTGCTGTTTTGGCGCCAAAATCTACCTGCGAATTTTGGCGGGAAATACCTAAACACCCACGCTTGGCGTAACATAAGCATCTATTTTCCTGGATGAGTCAGGAGATGCTCATCACTGGTATAGGACCTTCGTTGTTTGTCCATCTACAGAGGCAGGTGATCACCCAGGGGTTGTGACCGAGACCCGTGACCGACCCACGTGGCATCCAACCCCGAACTCTAGGTATCCCAAAATTTGGAAATAAAAACACAAAAGTATCCCTTCTTAACTAGTAATAGCGAAGCCCCATCGCGTACGCATGGTTGAATTGAATATTATTACCATAGGTATAACTTATTGCGTAAAAGGAACCCCTAGTTATCCCCAACTGGGCAGAACACCGTGAGATCTGTTGATGAGTAAGGGTATTTTGTTCTAAGCACGCCATGGAGGATATGCCTCGACTATCTCCTGGTATGTTACGGGCGCGTGCTGTCGCGATGCGCCACGTGCCATACAATAACTTTATTGTTTTTTAAATTTTTGCGCGAGGCAGACAGACATCAGATATATATTTTGGCGGGAAAATGGATAATGATGTTTCGAGCCTTCCATGTAATTAGTTATCGACGAGTTCCAGCAGAGCGTCGGTATCCAAAAGGGCTTGAAATTAATGGACTATCAAATCAACATCCCAAATTCAAGAATATTATAATGAATCCATGTCAACGTCGGCTTCTAAAGAAACAATTTGAAACTTCTTAGTCAGATAACTTGATTTCGGGATTAACACATTGAATCTCAAAGTTTAACTAAGTTTTTCGGTAAATAGGCCTTAAATAATTAGCTAAGAGTATGTATGTTGGGTAGAGGCACCCAAACTATATTTTGAAAATTCTTTTATGAAGAATTTTGTAACGGGGCTCCTGCAAGCTATAGTCTCTCATCTATATTAAAATAACTTCAATGAGGGTGTTGAACATGTAAGAGAATGGATAGATATATATTTTTAAAGAGAAAAAGATGGAAGGGGAACCCTGAAAGTTCCGGACCAACGGATTCACCTGCCAGGGGTTTTTTAAGTGCTAGCTGTGCGGGGCTATTCAAAAATGCGCGATGGGTCCGCGACTCCGCGTGTACATTCATGGGATAGAGCTTAACATTTACAACGTCACGTGACATGTGTATTGGAGTATCTATAGAGCGGGAAAATTGTGTTTAACAATAGCGGTTTCATTTTACGACATACTAAAAGAAACACCGTTTCTGAAGAGACCAAAATGCATGCAAGTACTCTTTAAATAAGGTAGTAAGGAAAACCCTAAGTGTGGAGGATCCACGAAAATGGTTTTTAATGTTAGGGTAACCACTAGCAGCACTACTGGGGTTCATCATATTTAAATTGAAAATGATGTAAAAACTTATTTACAAGAAGAAATAATTATGGTGTTAGCAGACAAGCTGCAGTCATAACATCGTAACTACAAACTAGAGGGTGCTAATACACTCATTTTAAAGTAGAAATAATTCAACTTAATTTTTTCCATAAATTTTCCAGCTATTTACATGTAAACTTTCTTAAAACTTGTTTCTAAGTTAATAATTATTGGCGCGGTAAGGGCGCTTTTAAGTTCACACGTGTTAGGAGCTAGTATCTTCTCAAACGAGCGTGTAGTTTGTATTAAAATTTCGCTGCTACAAGTGTATATAAACTTTGTTTGAAAAATGGTTAAAATATTCGATAAATTAGCTTCTCTTAATCTGTTGAATTCACGCGAAGTTAAACTTTATGGGCGCAAGAACGCAACGCGGTAGCTATAACCTTTCCATCACCTTTTAAAACTAAGTGTAATTTTATTCCAAAATCTCTTCGGAATGAGTTTCTCACGGTTTCTAAACTTTCTCTTATACCTGTTTGTAACAGTAGCGAAGCAAAAGAATAATTTTTTTTCAAGATAGTCTGCTCTGAGAGGTAGACTTAATTTAAGCATGGAGGAATAATAGATGGAGAGGAAAAGATTGGGCTCTTTCTCTACCCATTGAGACAGTCCTAATACTCCATAAGTGAGAGAATTGAATGGCACTCAGAGGGGAGGAGCTACGGGAACGTGACGTCAGTATTGGTATGGTCTAAATTGTATGGCCGGAATTGACGATTTCCAATATGGCGGGCTAAACCACGGTAAGAGCTGGGAGGGTGTGACGTCACCAGGTAGTTCGTGGTAGCAGACTATGTTCCGGTAAACATTCGAGCTTTACTAGTCACGTGACTATCAGTATGCGAACAATAAATTTCCAACCCACCTCACCGCTGTTGGAGGTTGGCTTCATAAGCCTGGTAGAACCGGTTCGGTCTTTTCATCTCCTTTCAATTTTCCTCCTCCTCCATGATTCAAGTAATGGTTCGGCGCATGCTTGAGGGATAAGGTTGTTTACGCGCGCGTCTTGTTTTCTTTGTTGTTTTCAAAAAAGGTTTTAAAAGGGTAATTAGCTAAGGTCGAGGTTTTTTTTCTCCGTTTTAACTTTCCTGTAATGTTTTTCAAACGTCAATTAACTTTGTTTATTTTTGTTTTCAATTCGTTCTGCTATATTGAATGATATTAGACTTTCTGAATTTAAATTAGAATTAGCGAGAGTTTAATTAGCATAAATAGAATTTTAAAAGATAAACAAAATAACGAAGTAGATGGGTTTTGTTTTTGTTTTATTTGAAAAAGGCAAAAATCAACGGAGAAAAGTCTTGTTTTCATCCAAAAAAATCTGGAAAGTATGAAGTTTAATAACAGATATTATTAATGTTTCAAGTCTGCTGCAGTAGTCTGGAATTTACTATGGTGTCAAAAACGATTGGGGTTAGAGTTATTTGAACGCTTTTTTTCCTTTCTACCATTTGGACATCGATTGATAATAATAAATAAGTCTAGAGCCTATAACTTCAAAAGAATCCGACAAAACTTTTCAAGTATAGGGGTTCCACAAGCAGAGGAGGCTCTATTGTTCGGATTTGTAGTAAAAAGGGTTATACATTTACTTCAACAGTAAAAGAAAAGGTAAAATAAAAATAACTCGTTAGCAAGATGATAGATCGGTTTTTGAATGATGGTTTGAGCTTCTGTGTTTTTGGACTCTTGGGAGAACACGCTCTCATTCTCTTTTTTGACCACCTTCAATTCTCACCCTCAATGCAATTAATATTGCAAGCATATTTTTACGACGCCTTGGCCCCCAAACTGTAATGAATAGGTATTAGTATATATGAAAAGAAAACTAATATTTAGTATGTGGGTGAAAATTAGATTTGGTGCAGACCGCGAGGTATTTTTGCTATAGGTGTTGAACGTTAAAATACCATTAGTTTCTCAATCTCCTTGTTTAGGATGAAGCGGTTTCTGTGTACTTTCTAGATTTATTTATAATAATAGGTAATTTTAATACAGCGACGTGGCGCATGGCGTTTGTAAACATCTTGGGGTTGTTTTGGCATCACCTCAGTTTTGACCGTTGATTTTTGTTGAAGATTAGAATAGTTTTCTTTCAACATGGATGTTTTTAAAGCGCAGTTTCCCCATTCAATACGCTAAAAACTTTAAAAGTTTATAAACAAAATAGCTAGCAAACATTGTGATATAAACTACATAGTTTACACTTAAGGGGGTTCCCCCAGTGTTACCAGGCCGTTCGTGAGTGCAGAATTTGCGGAGAGAAAGGCTAGCAGTTCAGTTTGAATTATTACTTTACTCAAAGAGGGTCTGACAACACTGCAATGAAGTTTACGCTGGGAGAGGATAGAGTGAAAACTATCTATTGGGTTATTTACATCAAAAACATCACTGAAGTCTCCCATTTCTTTCTTTTCAATACAATAAATCAATTTCTAATATTTTCCCCCAAGTAACCGGTAACCCCAAAACTTCATTACAACATATTAGTTAACTCATTAACCTCTGTAAAAATGTTATAGATCTCAATTTTTTTTCCTTAGTATATTGTTAGTGAGAGGCTTTAACTAATAAGACAAGATATTTAAGTCACTCAATCATGTACCTAAACGTTTTTGTTAACGGGAAACACTCTTGACCCTGTGAGGTCTTTTCTGGAAGATATGGATGTGGAACTTAGCAGTCCACATAATTCGTTAACGTCATATTTCATAGATAAGATATTTCCTTGAACTTCAGAACAATGCTTACAATTCCTCCTGGGAGGTCTTAAGGGGTGGAGCACAGTTATGTTGTTACTAATACATTTTAGCATAAGTTAAACATTTTTCTCGTGATATGAAACATTTTTATTTAAACTTTTAGAACCATAAAAATAATTAATACCATAAAAATAATTAAAATGTGTGCTATATAATAAATGTATTTAAGATGTTTCATTTCAAGTATTGTCTTTGAGCGGCTTGGTTTGCCCGAATTTATGGAGGCCAAATTGCTCAAACTTTACAAATAGCACCTTCCTAGTTCGTCGCATAAGTTTGTTTTAACCTTTACCAAAAAATGTCACTCTTGACCCGGACGTGATTCGAACACGCAGCCTTCTGATCTGGAGTCAGACGCGCTACCATTGCGCCACCGAGTCTGGCAGAAGGGGGGGAACTCAATTGATAAGGCGCGTAAATGGTTTTCCCGCCATTACTAAGTTTGTGCTGCCATCTATAAAGGTTTCTATAAACTAATTTTTTATAATTAACTTTATGCTTTAATCAAATTTAACTTACAAAAAATTATAATATAGTTTATTCATTTTTATTGTACTATAATATAATTTAATCGTTATGGTTTTAGATCTAATAATTTTACTTATTAGGGTGGTGTTACTGGTTAGAAGTTGGGATTCGTCAATGTTTAGAAGCTTGACATAGTATGACTCGGTGGCGCAATGGTAGCGCGTCTGACTCCAGATCAGAAGGCTGCGTGTTCGAATCACGTCCGGGTCATGAGTTCACTTTTTTAATAATTATTTTAACTTAAATTTCAGAAACTTAATTATAGCGTATATTAAACAACATTTTTGAATTTTACGTACGTTACTAAATTAAAATTCATCTTTAAAAAATAAAATTAAATATAATTTTGACTATTTTACCATAAAAACGTAGAATTAATTTTCCAAAAGATATTTAATTATAAGTAATCAATTTAAGTTAAAAAATTTGGAGTTCCGGCAGTTTTCCTGAACATTCTAGACTTCTCACTGTACAAGAAACAGGTGTATTTCATGGTCTAGCGTTGAAAAATATGACTAATATATCAAAACAACACTCAAAATTTTTAACACTGGGCTATTTTTCAACAGACGAAAGAAATATTTTTAACGACTTCCTGAAATGTCATTATAAATTAGAAAATATCTCAAAAACTTCTTTTTTAAGTACTCGTAGTTCTCAAATTTGCAGCATCTTAGAGGGTCTTCATACTTTGCAAATTAATTTCTTCTATCAGTCCAAGGGAGGGTGGGGCAAGCTTTGGTGTCAGTTTTATAGGTGTGAATGCCCACCTTTGAGACGTTCAAGAACCCGCCAGATCGAGGTACTTGATAACCTATATATCTTATAAAAACTTATAAACTGTCTCCTAGAAAATATGAGGCCTGAAACAAGTCACCTTTTAAAAGTTTATTAGAAGCTAAAATATATATATATTTCTTTACTTTCAATTTATAATCTTAAAGCGTTGCTAATTTGGCCCTATCTCATTTTTGAAGATGTTCTCTAACGCCAATTTGACAATAAATTTTTACGTAAGAAAAGTTTTTGGCGTTTTTTATTTTTTTTTTGGGGGATATTATCGCAAAAACCTAATAATTTTCCTTGACCTATATATTGGTAAATGAAAATATCCGATAATAATCTAAATTATTTTTTCTGTTCACTTTTTCTCTCTCTAGTTTTATGGTAGTTAAAGTTAAGTAGGGATTTTGTCTCTTCTTAAGGTTTCAGAGAGGTGGTATTATGTAATTTCAAGACACGTGGGACCTCGTAAAGGCTGGTTAATTATGTAATTGGTTTTCTAATTACAAAACAGTTATGGAAAGAATTTAATTCAGGACTAAATATAGTGAATTAAGTTGGCCTAATTGCCTCTGGACTTAAGTTCTTAATTAGGTAGTTAACAGGTAGATCATATATTTGTTGCATAGCTGATAAAATGTACATTAAATAATATCATAAGTTTATAAGATATGTTCAATAAGTATGACACTACATATACTTAGTAACGCTAGGATAGACTTACAGCTCGAGCTTGTTCGAGAACGACAAGCGAGAATTGAAGACTATACTCGGTTAGTTTTGCAGACCATCTTCCTAATTAGTCTGTACCAAGCCTTTGACAGCGCCTCACCAGGCCTCCCTCGCTTTACCTCGAATCAATGACCTCCGTTGTTGTCACTTCATGACAATCTCTCGGTAACCAGTGACAGACTTATGGAACGTATCTTATGAACATATGATTATATGCTATGGTCTAAATTAAAACTATTTTAGAATATCTTCAGTATATTGACAGAACTTAATTTGAGACATTACCAGCAGGAAACTGAGCCTCGCAAATACGCTGGCCTTAGGCTTGCTTTACCTTTGATCACGGCTGTATCGTGAGAGTTACGGAGCCCTTGATGTCTCACTTGCCCAATTCCAAGCATGCCTATTTGAAAATTGTCCCTGCAGTACTTTAGGTAGAGGTTTGCCTCTTAGATCTCAGAAATGTCTTCTTGAAACTCGACCAACCCCATGAGCTTAAAACCTTTAATCAAAGATAGCTAGCCCCCTTATTTACTTCCGCGCCTCTTACCTTTTAGACTTAACGAGACCACCGAGGTGTGAATAAATAGGTATTTCTCAACTGGTTATTCCTGCTCGCTCCAAGTTCGAGTTGATACTTGATATGCTTAGTCTATGTGTTCATTCAGAGTAAGAGACATTCATAATCGGCGAATTTTGAAGTTTTGATGAGGGACTTAGGGAAGTTCCCTTCTAAGGAGGTCTTCGTCGGTATCTTCTCTTCTCGTAATTATTGGCTATTTCACCGACAACGTTTTAAGACCGAAAACTAGCAATTTGACACTTCCGAATTGCGGGTTTTTACTAGAACCTTGTTGACAGACCACCGCATAGATTGTAATTTTCTTTAAAATTTTATTTTATTCTTTTATTTTGATTAGAATTGACTAGTTCCTTGTTTTGAGTCATATTTCGGATATAATTTAAGCTGGTTTCCGGTTAAATCTAATCTACCACATGGAGATACAGTGCCCACTATAAGTTCATAAGTTATGTTCCATAAGTTTGTCACTGTCATGAAGTGACGTAGGTCATAGATTTGAGGTAAAGCGAGGGAGGCCTGGTGAGGCGCTGTCAAAGGCTTAGTACAGACTAAATAGGAATCAATGGACTGCAAAACTAACCGAGTGTAGGACTTCAATTCTCGCTTGTCGTTCTCGAACTAGCTCGAGCTGTAAGTCTCTCTCAGTAGCATTACGAAGTATAAGTAGCGTCATACTTATCTTATAAACTTATATTTCTACTAGTACCAGAAGTGAGATGAGACTAGAAGTGAAGGGCTCTAGCATTGATAGTAGATCCTGGCACTAGTGAACAAATTTGAGGATTTTATGCCGCTTCCCACGCGCCTACACTACTGAGAAAAAAATTGGTCGAGTTCCAAAAACATTTCCTACCCCCTTCCCCTCAACCTAAAGCGGCGGAACACGGACGCGGGTGCTTGAATCTAGTTCGGCCGTCTACCGCCACGAGCGTCTCACGTTTTGGAGGGAAAACTCAGAAACCGCTACCAGAGGGCCAACCGTTGGTGTGTTATCAAGAATATTCACTTTCGCCGAGTGAAGAATTTGGTTAGCTCAGTACTTCTAGTCTCATCTCACTTCTGCTAGTACTTAGAGAGAATACTATAGTGTTATGGTAGGTAACACAGTAGCCAATCGGAATGTCTCTAGGGCCTAAAATAAAACAACGGTATCTTAACTATTAAATTTACACTTCCCAGAAGTTAACTAGCTTCTCCATTGATGTTGAAAACATAATACCCGTAATTTGTTTCTCCTATATATAGGAAATGAAACAAACTATAACATTAAAGGTGTTTTTGGAAAACGAAGTGATATTGTTTAATGAGAATTTCTCCCAATGTATCCTCTCCACCAATTAGATTGATGCTTACGGGAATTCGTTGATGCTTTTTACCATTAATCATTTTCTCACTTTGGTTTGAAAGAATGGAAAAGGAGTGCAGTGCACGCTTTTAAGTATAAGGTCTTAATCAAGAAATTGACAGCTATACCCTTTAAAAGGTTTTTTGAACCAGAATTTATATTCCTTCGCAAAGGCCACCTTAACCACGCCCACGGATCTCTTCAAAAGGGCGCACCGCTTTTTAGAAATTTATTTTTAGAAGCTGAAATTCGCTACTTGAATTGCACTTAATTTAGTTTATAGGTTTCTTACTAAGCTATATGCTGAACTCGAAACTGTTTTGGTCAAATACCTGGTCTGAAACATAGCGTGCCTAAAGGCGATTACTTTTAAATATTAGACGTATGCTTTTAAATATTAGAATATACACCTACTAGGAACTTTACCAGTCATTGCTCTAATCTTGGTGGTTTTACGGGTGTTTACGGTTAAAACATGGAGTATTTTTCATGGAGATTCGAGTAAGGGATAAGGAATATGTGAAAATGTCTCAAGAACGCATTGACCCTGAAAACTGTTTTGTAAATATGTTAATAGTACTAGATGCTAACTTAGAAAAATTTTAAGCGACGTCCATTTTGGAAAATGGTGACCAAATAAGGTACTAAAACTTTAAAACGTTCTGTTTACACAGTTAAATGTAAACACAAGAAAGCGCCAATTAAGTTATTTGTTTATAATTTGCATTAGTTTAAGACTTTATACTAAAAAATTAAGATACATAATTGGTATTAAGTCTAATCGAACAATATATATGTATATTTTAGGGTATGTACACTCCATGTTTTAAATTAATATTTCTAAACAACTATCTACACCGGCAGCGCAAGCAGTCGTGTGAAACTCGCGTTAAAAACAATGTTTACCATCATTTGAAGCTTAAGTTACATCATATGGTTTCAAAGTTTATTTTGCTAATATATTATGGCCTTTAATAATATCCAATTTTATACTTCGCAGGTGTTTTGTACGGGAATAGTTTTTTAAGGGCTCCTGTAGCTTACTTAACTTTACACGTACGTAACTTTTTAAATGTTAAAAAAAGGGGGCTGGCCGAGTGACCTTTCCCATATATGACCCCCCGTATTCCGTAAAGCTTGGGGACCCCAATTGCCAGACTAAACGTAAATCAGACAAGTTTCTTACAAAAGAGTTTTTCGATATTTGCATAAGTTTTTCTCTTTTTTTATATCTTACGTTCATAATGTATTTTTGCTTTTCTTCTTCTAACATTTGCATATGGTGAGATAAAAATTTACTTCTCGTTGCTTACGTTAACTATAAGGATAGACGGGTTGACCTTGTTTTTAAACCAACAGAACTGCAGCTTTCGAATATGGGCAAACCTGCCCTATTTTTGGGGTCGTGGGACCTATCTCTTTTACCTTTTGTGACGTACGTTTGTGTTGCATGAAGATATTGTCTTCAACATATCTCAGTTATAGAATTAGGCTTAGTAATCAAGTCAATTGTCGCTTGGATAAGACCAAGACAGCTGGCCCTAATGCAAATTTGAAATTAACCCACAATAATGTCTCCAAACTTTCAGAGAAAAATGTCTAATTTAAGCCTAAATTCGCCATAATTCCATTCTAGACTAGTTACCTTTTGTGACGAGCGTGAGCGCTTGAAGGTTTGGTTGGGTTGAGTAGAATTAGGCTTAGTAATTAAGTCGATTGTCGGTTGGATGAGATACCCCTATTGTGTCTACGCAGATTTAAAATTAACACACAATATTGTCTCCAAACTTGGAGAGAACGGGTCTAATTTAAGCCAAATTCCACCCAAAATCCCGTCTCTGGCAAACGTTGATTATAGGTCATACTTGTAGAGCTGCTCGATTGATGGCTTAATTATTCAATCAAATCAGCCAGGCGTCGTTTATCCGATAAAACGGTTGTAAGTCTTCTCTTACGCTCTCGTCGAAGTGCTTTAGCTTGATCCTCTCTCGTTACGACGCGACGAAACACTTGCTACACACCGTAAAATGATAAAATAGTCGTCACCACGGACGACGGTATCAGTAGGACCACCTTTTTTGACTATCCGGTTGCGAAAACCGGGATTATCTCACTATATAGTCTCGACCTAATCTCGATTGACGCCTTTTTAGAGTTTTAATATTTATTAAGTTGATGAACCATACACTTTGCGTTGCGTTCGTCTACATTATAACTAAGGCATTCAGTCTCGCTTTACACTATAGCCTAGTAGGCCTACCCAAGGGAAATACGGTTCACTGTGTTGCTAATAACGTAAGATTGGATGAGATCCTGGAATAACTATACAAACATACGTTTATGACCAAAGACTACATATTGTAATGAATTATGGAACGATATTATAAAAGGGACACGGGGAATCTTTATGACGTTTAGAAATGATTTACCCAAATAAGTACTTGATATGTTTTTTAAATTACAGGCCCGTAAATAGAGGTAACACTGGGAATAATTATATCTTAGTTTGCACATGAAACTTCGCGATGTGGTCAAGTACTTAGTAAGATCTTGGGTTATGTTGATGTCAATTAAAAAAGTTTAAAAAGGGATATGATACACAACAATATGAATTGAGGAACTTACTTTTGCGACGACAAAGCAAATTATTTATAAGGACTTATCATGATGAGCTTATGTTATAATCTTCATACGCAATCTACGGAGCTGTCCCTGAATTTCCCCCTCATTGGCCTAATTAGACATTTAATACTTAGATGCTGCGTGAGACAAGAGTAGAGAACTAGACTTGATGACAATTTTTAAGTACATCGAGGAGGGAATAAAACTTGAGATCTTTATCTCCTTTTGTCTCTTCAGTTTGTTTAAGAGACATTTTTTTTGTTTCATTTTCTTCTCTTGGTGGGGTACGCTTTGACCTGACAGGTTAGACCACCACCAGTTCGTGGCATCGAAGATCCTAGTAATTTGATCCGCCTACTGGTCTTAGATAATCTAGTCTCTTTTGTCTTGAGACATTTTGGCTCCTCGTGCCTCTCGCATGTCAGAGGACATGAGAAAATTGGGTTCCGAGACTGTTCCCTCGTTTCCGTTGTGGAATGTTTTGTATTTTTTATAAGATCTTGAAATTTTAACAAAAGTTGAATGGGTACTACAAGTCTGTAGTAGATAAAATCAGGTGTTGTCTGTAGTAGGAGTTGGTTGAATGCAACTTTAGGGTTGAACTAGTAAGATTCCAGCCCATATACGTGGCTATGAACAGAATAAACCTTGTTATTCAATTAATATTGGATTTTTACCGAAAAAAATATGACCTACAACGGCTAGAGGTGACGATTTAGTTGGACTAACTGAAAGTGTAACTTCGAATTAACTAGAAGCTATCATTGCATTGATGTTTCAAGATTGAAACAAGCCTTCTCTCATTCTCGGGATTCGAATCCACTATTCTTACAATACTTATCAACGTGATGTAAATAATTTGCTATAAAATTAAACATTCCAACAGGGTCATTTACCCCAAGGAATTTCTTAAAAAGAAAATGACTAGAGTATATTCAAATTTACCCTTGAAGTATGGCACGCAGGTATTTGGCTAAAAGTGTATATATATGTATATTGCATGGGTCTCATCTGGTCCCTATTAGTCCAACTTCTCACGTACTGCCGGTAATCGTCCCTCTTTGTTGAGAAATACTTCCGTAATTAGACGTGCTTACTCCGTTAGACGATCCTAGAGTAGAACTATATCCCGTTATATTTGCTTTCATCTGGATTAACCGTTTGACCGTTAACCCCAGCGATTCCATGACGCCACGCGATCAACGCGTGCCATCGGGTCTAGTCGAGTCGTTAACCAACAAAGTCACGGACCACATAACATTTTACTCTTCTTTTTCTTTTTTCAAAATATAAATGCCACGGAAAAATATCATATTTTTAACCTCGTCTCTTTCTAAAGTCAAATATTAAACGGGGATCAGGAGCGCGCGTGCGTCATGTGTTAGCTGTGGTCATCCATGCATGCTGAGTTTAACTTTTCGGTTTTTGGCGCGTGCTGCCCACATAAACGTTTGTTTTTTGACTCCTATGGGTTCTAAATACTATAAACAATTCGCTATTGTATAGTAATATTATGACATCGATATGCTGGTGAATTAACGGTGTTGATTATGAATAACTTTGGATGAATTTCGGATATTTCTTATTCTGGGAATATTGGGTTTTCTGCAAAGAGCAGTTTGCAAATTAGGTAAATCTTAAGATAATTAATTTAAGCGATAATTAAGGCAGTGTAAGGTTAATAAATATACGCATAAAACATAGATCCGTCGAATAACTGGCAAACTTGTTGGTAGACTAAAAGGCAATTCCAAAATGCCTTGGACCGTTTTTTAAAATTTTCTGAAATAGAGTTATTTTGAAAAGATGGTTTTTGTACACCCAAACAATAATTATTTCCTAGTATTTTACTATGTAATTTAAATTAATAACCGTTATTTTTTAACCCTTTTATCTGTTATTTGACTGTCACGTTGAACTTTTATTGCCAAGTAAAAAAACTTGCTTCTGGAATTTACCTCCCTAATAGAGACAAAACGTTCCTTATTTTCGTTCCACTTTATTAACTGCTACTGTGCCAGGACCTCATCCCCACTGAAATTCACATTTTACCACTGGGATCAATGTAAACTTCATTTCCCGTTCATTTAATGAGAGTCTTAGGTACCCGCACGGGTCCAAACGAGTAAACATCACTTTAAGGTGTCTCGACTGAAGTTATGGCGGGTTTTCTTAAGGTAATGACAGGGTTAGAGAATTTTATTGGTGTTCGGAAATTAGAAATATAACGCCTCACAACCTAATGGTTTGATTCCCATGTCTAATGGTTGTAATTTTAATTTTAATGGCTGATTTTAAATTACTAAATTAAAATTAAAGACCTACAGGGGAAATTATTTAAATGAGTTAATTTATTTTTATTCAATTTGTGCGGTTAAAATTTGGTCACACTGTCTGATGTATTTTAATTAAATTTTAATTTCATATAGTTACATTTTACGAACAGGTTTTTCTCGACTTTATCTCCGTTTTATTTATCAATAGTTAAGAAATTATTATTGTTATTATGGAATTTAACATAAATTACTTTGCAGAATACAATAAATTTTGTAATAATAAAAATAAGAACACTAGAAAGCGTGCTTATTAATTGTTGTAGAAACGACTTTTGAATCGTTTGGTTTTGAAAATATATACGTTTATATCTTAATTTAAATAACTTATGTTTTGATGGCAAACTTAGAGAAAAGGAACTCGTGTAAAAATTCTAACTTGACCCTTTACTTTCATGCAGATACTTGCGAGATTGTCGAAACTGTAGAACCTTGCTTGATTTTAATTGTGGGTTATTAACACGACTTAATTAACTGTCATTCTTTAAGAGTTCACTTAGCGCCGTAATGTAACTTTGAGCCATTTGTAATGTCTCGTATTTAGAAAGTTTCCGATCATTCCCGATTGAAGGTACCACGTTTCGAAGTCTGTCAAACGCTACGTTTAAACTGTCCATTCTTCGACGTTCTCTGGCGTTAGCTGCCATTCTACGTCTCTTTAAGACAGTCGGTGAAGGTGGGCTACTTTTGCTTCTAGTTGAGGATCTGTGGTGGCTGCTCTTGTAGAACGGACTGTCCCGGGTCTGGTAGGATGGCGTTTCTTTGTCGTTTCGAAAGTAGTTCGTTCCGGTGTCCCATGGGTTGACATCCAACCTGCTTGGGTAACCTGGTGGATAGCTTATAGGAGCTGGTAGACTTGAAGACGTTACTTCCGCGTACGTCACTGGGTATTCCTGTTGAATTGAGGATGGGATATTTGAGGGTCCAGCGTAGCTATGGTGGAATTGTTGAAGAGGCAGGTTATGGTAAGCGTCGGATGAACTTGAGACGCTGAATGGTACCACCTCATCTTTGAGAAATTTTGTAGAAGGTTGGTGATGGTAGCGTTCCATCTTGGCTACATTATGACATTATGTCCAGTAACCTATGAATTCGTAGATGAAACTTGCACATATCATCTAATTCTTATCCAATTTTTTGAGCAATTTGAAAATTCGCTATCTGTAGCTTTTACTTATAGGTAGATTTTTAAACACAAGTCGGCATTGACAACAGTTTTAATTATTGAACAATCGAAGCAATTTCACAAACTTTCAATGCACATTAAGTCAAATTAATAATTAAAATTACAAACTTACCTTTAACCCATACTTATTGAGTGTTCTACTTGATGCCATCCATTCAAAACATCATGATACCTTTCGAAGTTGGAACAAAATGAAACATCCATATTCGAGCTAGACCAACGAATGCTCATTTGCCAATATCGTTAAAAAAAAAACAGAATTCGAAAATAAAAGAGCTAATACTTCGCACGTGCCACTCTCATCCCGCGACAATAGGCTTTTTGTATGGTTGTATAGGTAACTATTAATTCGGTGGCTTCTGCGGCGGGGGTCAACCATTGGCGCGTGCACGGGGCTAGACCGCCACCACCACGCCACCCTGTCCTGTATAGAGTAACTCCCTTTTTCAGTTTTCACCCACAAGCTTGTTGAATGAGTGTAAAAACATTGGCGCGAGCTTTTCCACGAGCTGCAACAGACGGTCAGCGATGCTTCTCTTTCAGTGACACGATATGCCTTTTCCTATATACTCACTCTCACTCCCTGCATCATGTGTACGATCTCTGGCACCCTCTCCACGTATATACTATACTGGCTTCTTCATTTTGGTCTGTGCCCTTTGGCGGTTTATTCATAACGGCCCGAGTGAGCTTTAAAAATAATATTAATGGTTTTAAAAATACAACTTTTGTTGCGTTTAATTTATAAATATTTGATGATAAACTTCATTTTGATTTCGAAATTTAATAAGTTTAGGCTTAGATAAAAGATTGTGTTTCTTAGCTCTCAGTCTTCCACTATCTCCAAATTTACACTGGCTACATTCTGAGCCATTTTACGAGACATGTTACCAACCATAAGTTTATAAGATATGATCCATAAGTATATGGTAGAGAATTGCTGAGAGCTAGTTCGAGAACGACACGAGAATTGACTACACTCGGTTAGCGCCTCACCTGGCGTTGCTTCACAAGAATCTATGATCTACGTTGTCACTTCATGTCAAGCTCTCAGTAACCAGTGACAAACTCATGGAACACGTCTTATGAACGTATGGTGTCACCTACATACAGATCTCTGAGTAAACAATGGCAGATAAACCTTTTGAATATATAATTAGCACTTTATCTTACACAAATGAATATTACTGCATGCATTAAGATGAAATAATTGATTTAAAAACAATGGAGTACTTAAAGTTCAGAACTTAACTTACATTTACAAAGTTTTCAAATTAGTGTACAATTTAAACCGGATCTAAATCTTTTTTATTTTACCAAAAACATTACTCGTTTAAATTGTTTAAGGTAGTTCACTTTGTATGTAGCAAATCATCAGTGTTCGAAAACTCGAAATGCATCTCGTTTTGCTGGAACTAATGGGGTGTTTTTTTCTTAATTATTATTAAGTCAAAATGACGCTAAGATATCACGTAACATCCCAGTCACGTGTAACGTGTTTAGACTTAAGAATACCCCGAAAATCTTTCAAAAAATAGTTTTAAAATGACTTTGAACCTTTAATGGTCACCCAGCTTTGATTCTTTGACGCCGTAATTCGCCATAAAAAGAGACCACCCCCGCTGCACGCGTACCAAAATCAAGCTAGCGGAAAGAGAAAATCATCAAAACTTGTTGAAAAGTCAAAAATTACCTAACTTTAAGTGTAATGTTCTGCTTGCTTGAGCTGGATTTCAACTTCAATTTTAGAAAATCACGTACATGGCTAATTTGAGCATTGAGAGATTCCGAGAAATTTCGGTGTAGTGACTAGTTTCGGGATTTATTACCAAATTATATGCCTGGTGAAGATTGTTCAAATCGCCCATCACGTAGGCCTAATTTAGCGTGATACCTGAAGTGTATAATACTTCTCTTCGAAAGAAGTGTACAACCCAAAGCGGAGTAATTTGTAACATGATTCTTCCCAACATCATTTTACATCTTGTTTACATTTGTAGCAAGGTTACAAAATCGCGATAAATAGTTCCCTCATCATTAATCTATTAGTGCTTAATTATTTGCCAATGCGCATGCGCGTGTGGATTTTTGTCCCACCTAAAGACAATCAAGGTTTGTGGGTTGATTGCTGAGGATTTAGTACCACGAAACAATTATAGAATTTACCTTGCATGGTGCGATGCCCATCTGAATTTTAATGAGCGGGAGAGCAAATAAAAAGGGTACTGCGAGCCTGGGAAGAATCATGTTACGTAACTAAAGTATTAAGAGGATACAGAGTGTCATCCTTCTTCTATTATCCCCTTCTGGTAATATGTAGTGGATAATCTACTTTAACCTGTTTTATTGGTTTACTCGTCAACCATTTTGGAGGTACAAACTGCTAGCACTAAGAACAACCATATTTATAGTGTTTCCCAGTATCAAAATATTTTAATAACAACTTTGGCATTTGCTTCACGCTGCAAACATGTTTAATGGTTTTCAGTTATCCAAAGTATTTATTTCTTTATTTCTTTTTCAATTACTGGTCCAAGATCTCTGGTTCTAATTCAAAATGTAACAAAATCGGTATCAAATTACACAAACACTATTTAATATTAATAGCATCTCATTTGTAACTCACTAACCTCTTAGAGCAGTTCTCGAACGAACTTTGACCCTAAACAAAATTGGGTAAGAGAAAAAAAATTATTGGACTTAAAAACCTAATCAATCTTGGATAATATCAACGTCAGAGAAAATCGGTTTATTTTAAATTGACCCAGATTCCATTAATAAGCTAATAACGATAAGTGCGCGTGTCTCTTTTTATTCTATTTTTCTATTTTAAATTCAGTATATGAAAATTAAACGCCTACAGTTATCAATTTTTATTTTATCTGTCTAAATCGTTCACGCGTAGAATATTAAATACGCGTTCAATTTAGAGACATTTCCAAGGCTAAGGTTTAAATATTTGTAAAATATAATTGTCCATTTTTATCTAAGGTATTTAATCTATACGAGGCTAGGCTCGGGACCAAATATGTTTTACACCTAATTATTTAAGAATTTCTTAGAAACTAAAAATTTATTGATGTTTTTTTTTCTACTTCTATTTTTCGTCTACGTTTCTTAATGACAAGGGAATTAACCCATTGAAGCTTCGAAGAAGTTTTATTTCATTATGGTTTTAAAAGAGACTTCATTTCTTGAATTAGTCTTAAGTGACATATTTTTGAAATGTGTGTATATATGGATTTTGTTCGAAAATGATTAATATCTTTCTAATGGGCAAATTAAGTCGTTCATGAAAGAAATCTATATACACCCTAAAATTGAGGAGATTTATTGGTTTAAATTTGGCATCTCTTGGTGGTCTTTTTAAATGTTTCAAGGTTTTTCAAAGTATTAAAGTTAATAACTGTATTTGAGAAAGACCTTTGAAGTAGGATTAAGGAGTTAATTTCACCCGTTTTCCGATATATAATGTTCAATTTCTTTAAGTTAATCATCTGTTAGTTGCACGTGTCGTAATGTCTACTTAGTCTAGTTATAAGTACAGTAATTTAGGGAATTTATAAATAATTCATTAAGAGCTTTTCTCTTTACTGAAATTAACGAAAAATATAAGAGAAAAAGTGGTTTTTATTCTATAAAATGTGATGAAAACAGTTCATACTTTTAATATGTAGTTACAATTCACTCCATAAAATGATGATAATATTATTTCAAAAGCTGGCCCTAACAGCGTGAAACACAATTAAATATATTTGAAGTTAATTAACTCAATTTCAGCTGAGGTTATAGTATTTTGTTAGCAAAAGTTAAAATAGATAAAAAAGAAAGTATACTTCGTCCAGAGTTCCCAGCGTTTGGCTGCCATGAGAAGCAAACCTAGGCCCTCCTCTCAATCGTTATAAACAAACCAACCAATGAGAGAATAGCTTTATAGAAAATAGTGCTTTATGTTGGCGATTAAAACGTTAATTCTTGGTACTATATTGAACCTATTCACGCATGTTCCCTGTGCTACGGTCGTGAAGGTAATCATACCCAGGGGGGTCGACACTAGCCTAAGAGATACAGGAGGGTCGACAGTAGTCTGAGAGATAAAAGGGGCGTTTCTAATATTACACGGTGCGAGCCGAATTCAACGAAGTATACTTTTTGTTTTAATGCATGAACCTTTGCTGATATAGCTTAAATTGAAAAGTTTACATGACAAAACCTGAAGAATCGCTCCACATATTGACCTTTTTCGTATTGAAATTATCTAACCAAAACATTGTATTTAACCTCACAAACAAAAAAATCACAAAAATATCCAAAAATTAGGCTAGAACCAATTTTTTTTTAAATAAACATTTTTATAAATACAGTCCGCGTATAAAAAAAAATAAATAAAAATCAATTATATGGAAATAAATCGTGATCAGTAGATTTACGATGTAGGTTTTATAGAATATCCCTTATTAAAACGACGTATTTTATCCAAAAAAGAAGAAAATATATCAAAATTTCTCAACGTGACCCTTGGAAGGAAGAAATACTTCTTGAACGAACCAAGCTAAATTAACTTCCTAATGTAGTTAAGAAACTTCACGTCTCTATAGAGCTTAAATTTCTTAAGGGAATAATTGCAGGTTGTTTTTTTTTATTTTAAATCGATTACGTTATATAGTTCATTTTAATTTAATCGAAGCCTAGCTTGTTCGGAGGAGGTATCGTATAACCGCCAATTTTATTTTTATTGCGATTTCACTTGACATCTCGGCGTATTAATACATGCCCCTTAATAAGTGGCTCTAGAAGGAAAGAAATCATCTCATTGAAGCGAAAACCGTTATTAAATCAACCATGCGTACGTAACGCGCCCACCAAACGCTCTACGTAAGCTTACAATTACAAATTATATACCTTTATTTTTGGCCCTCCTTATCTTATAGTAATTTTTCTATATGTCTAGAAAAATATTAAATTAATTTTTGGCCTGTATTTTCTTGGGCATTATCAAGAAGTGATATCTAGTTTATTAGGGAGAAGGTATAAGATGCCTGCCTAAGTATTCGCTCGCCATAGTCCCAGTCCCCCTTTCAAAATACAAGGGGGGACGTAAAAGGAGCCGGGCTATTTCGCCTCTCGTCATTCGCGTCGAGCTGACGTGAGCTTTCAAGAACCAATGAGATGCTGGTTGTAATTTAGAGGACGGGATTAACACCGGACCTAGGTATGAACTGGAGATAAAGCTAGAAATGTAGTGAATTTATACCTTCACCCTAATAAACGAGATATTACTTCTTGGTATTATCCTTGGGTGTAAATATGTTCTCCAGGATTCAATTTAATTATTTCATTATTAATTCGACTTTCTTTAGCTTAAGTGTAATTACAATTACACCAGTTTTATCTCTATTTTGCATTTAATTAACGCCTGGAGGCGTGTTAATTGTAGTTTGGAAAAACGGCTTTAACCTTACCTTCTTAAGCTCATTTCCAAGACACTAGCGTCTAAAAGATTATTAGGGCGATGTTAATTATACAAAATTAGACGGGGTTAATACACCTAATTTAAATATAGCATATTTTAATCTCCCATGCTGACTTTTCGAAATTTTTCCAGTAAATAAAGCAATTTATTGGACCGTGTAATAACTGATCTAATTTTTAACTTTATAAGCCTATTTAGGCGTAAATTGCTTCTGTGTCTTTGATTTTATCTACAACTCGCGTGAGCTGTCTCAAAATCCATTAATTTTAGGCCTAACGAGATTGAAAATTCGGGAAAAGTAAAAGTAAGGTTTCTTATATACCTGACCATCCAATCGAATAAAAATATTATGTAATATTTTTTCGATCATCTGTTAAACTTTCTGTATACCTTTCAAGATTCAAAAGTCGAGCTCCTTAAGTCATACCTTACGATGACAGGATCGGTCCGTTTTATCGGCATTCAATCTTAAATAAGAAATACCAGATTATCATCCCCTCAATCCAATCCAATTCAATTCGCCATTGATATTTTTATAAATTAGTTTTGACTGATTTACAATTGACCTATTCGTGGGTTAGACGTTTTATCATTTTGCTATATTTCTTATTTTTATTTTGAATGTCTTTATCACGATTTTACGATGTATCTTTTATATTTGGGCTTACGTAATACAGAGAGAGAGAGAGTTCTTAGAAAATAATATTTATGTATTTGGTATTGTTATTATTATTACGACAACAATGCGTAACAAATTTTATAAAATTATTTTAACTTTTTATTTTTTGTTCAACTTTAGTTTTCTGATTTGCAATTTCGTTAGTTATTGTAAAATATTAAATTATGGAATTTTGGCACTATAGGTAATCCACGATTTTCATTTAAACCGATTTCTAGGTTTTCTTTTTGTTCCCTTAACGCGCTTAGGGGGTCCGTTATTCAATTATTGTTCAAAGTTAAGGACACCGTTGGGCACCCATGATTCCGTAATTTCCGTTGTCGGCATCTTTGATGCGTGTAAAATGTTATAAACGCGAGGAAATTGAACGGATTAAGATTTATATTAGACGAAAAACGATGTAACTATCGCTTAACCTATTAACTATTAAAAAATCAATGCGAATTTGCATTTATTTATACAAATTTTTCACATAAAACATTTTACAATTGAGGTAACATTTCTGACAAAGATAAATGGATTTTGATAACACGGGAAATGTTCTTAAACTGAATGATTGGCAAAAGATTTTCTTTAACATAAAAAATAGCGCATTTTGAGCAACATTTTAAATAATAAACACCACCCTCTCTCTCTCTCTCTCTCTCTCTCGCTCTCTCTCTCTCTCTCTCTCTCTCTCTCTCTCTCTCTCTCTCTCTCTCTCTCTCTCAATTGCTTCAATTGGTATTTACAAGTGCGAGATCTTAGACCACCTAAAGAACCTACCTGAAACGTTATAACTTGGGAATTTAATCCGTACAAGAACCGAACACTTCTACCCTTTCATTTAGTGTCAAGTTAAATTGGAATTCGTTTGAACTATGATCACTTTAAAAGCCACATCCAATATGCATCTATTCTAGTGTGAAGTTTAGAATATTCTTTGGTTCAGAGTTCAATTGATTCAATTTTGTTTACCACTTTGATTCGGGGTAAGTATGGGTTCAGTACATCCCGGGCAATTTCAATGGGTGCCCCTTTTTAAGACCACCGACTGGTGTTAATAGAGGGTTATTTTTCCTAATATGGGAATTAACTCTATGGGTGAATTATTTGTCGCTACAAAGAGGCCGGCGGAATAATCGTAGACTCAAGAAATAGGTATTATTGTACCCGCATAATACAAAATTGTATTGGTATGGATTTTGTTTCAGCAGACACGCGCCGTTCTAGACTAAAAGGATGTTTTTTTTACTGAAAATTGTAAGAAATAACGGGATTTTTAGGGGTTTTAAAGGGTATTCTTCCGAATAACAGTGATTTACCTGAAGTAAAGCACCACCCATAGTTTTTCTGAAAGAAAAAGAACTTCAAATATTTTAAAAATGTATTAAAAACAAAAACTTTGCGCACGTTGAAATGTTCTGGTTTTTGGTTTGAAATACATTTTTAAAAGTTTGAAGTTGCTTATACAAGATCACCAATAACTGTGTTATAATTGAAGTAAAACATATCTTGGCATAAATTAAATGTAATTGATTGAAAATTAATACTTATTTAATTAAATTACACTTATGTTCTAAGACTGACATAAAGCACAATTCCAGGAACTAAGTTTACCTAATATTAACTAATCTTCCTCATGAAACCACAAATTTTATCCATCCGTCTTTGTCTGATTTAAAGTTTGTTAGGGTCAAAAACAGGTGACCTTTCTTGTACATAGTATGTATCTATGTACCTGTTACAGAGATCACAAACAAAACTGCGAACCAACTATATCAAAGAAAAAAAAACGTAACAATTTTAGCTACCATGTCGTGTGTTACCCAAATCGGGTATGTCAGCCTGTAATTTTCTCATCCACTCAAATTATCGTCAAAAAAGCGATATTCCTTGTCCAAATTCTTTTTCTTCCCAATATCGTGAGTCTGAATTTTTCCATTGTAACATACCGGAGACCACTTAACTAAACCGAGGCTAAATCGAAATTACACCGTTTTCAAATACAAACAAACGATTAGCCCAAACCCAAACCCTAGTACCCAAGTAGATCTTCGATTCACTCAGTATATAGTGAATTTGTGGTTATAGACCAAGAATGATACCTAAGCCTAATACCGGATTTAGGCCTTGTAGTTCAAACCTACTAAACTTAATTGATGTTTCTGTAAATTCGAGACAAATTAAATTGAAAGTTGGGTAGCTTCTAATCTTAATGGGTAAAGTTGGTATAGTGTTTTTGGAAGGTTAATTTGATGTTTGATTCAAATTACATAAGGGTATTTTAACTAATAGCTCTCCAGTTGGGATTATCACGATATGTTGTAATTTGACCCATGGATCTCCCAAGAGGAGAGAAGAAGCTAAGGCAGAGGTTGAAATAGCCGTTGGTGGTCTTTGGAAGGCGACACTCCCCGCGCTTCTAGCGTATGATTAGCGGTGTCTAGCGGCGCCTGAGAACGTCACGAGCAGCGCCAAAATGGACAGCCGCCATTAGAGGTTTGCTACATATATTTTAGACAAATTATATTTCCACTAAATGCCATCCTCTCCCTCTCTCTCTGGAAAAGAGAGTTATAGAAACTCGAAATCGAAGGTTCAAGGGATAGTGAAAATTATTACGTACCCTCAGGAAAGAGAACTTTCATCCATAGAAAACATATTAAGAAAGTTACCAAAATATCTGATTCTTAGATCCAGAACTGACATATTACTGCAGATTTTAAAAACGTGTACAGCAACGTGTAACACCTATTACTCTAAATTTTCTCAAATATCAATATATGTCTGTACTAAGCCTTTGACAGCGCCTCACTAGGTGTCGCTTTACGAGAATCTATGACCTACGTCACACAAGTTTGTAACCAGTGACAAACTTATGGAACACACCTTATGAAATTATGGTGTTGAGCCTAATTTTAATATGAAAACGTTTGAATTTTCTCGCGCCCAAACTCGAAGATAGATCTCGACAGGCACATATTTTCCAAACACTCTATGGTAGCTGTTTCTGGTATCTTTAAATAACAAATTACGATACAGTTCATCGTCTCTTTATTTGAATTGATGTTAATACCATTTTGAAATAGTTATAGTTGACGAATTCCATTATAACTTATTACGGAAATGGGTCGTCTCTTACGTAGCTCGTGTGGGACACTCTTTTTTATTCTGATATATATTTTTTTATTGAAAAATATGTTTTCGCGGCTACAGAGGGAGGTTTTATCGACTGGGAGAGTAGATTAAATCGTGACTTGAATCACTATGTTGGAATATGTATAATTTTCTATCCATGTTTCAGGTTTTTTTTACTTTACTTCTTATCGTTAGAAATTAAACAGGATTATATTATATACCTTAGGCTAAATATCAGTTTTTTTTGTAATACTTCAAACCCCGGGGTTTAACCTTTTAAATTTTTTTTCAACGTGTCGATCGACCCCGGAATTAATTTATAATTCTTGTTCTCTCGATGGGCTGCAGTCTTCGGAATGTTAGATGTTACTTACACCTTAGGTATAGTTTGAATGCATCCTTCTTGGGTGCATAAAAATAAAGAAAGAAGCTATAAAACACGTCACGAATTGAATAAAAGTTGTTAGTTTCAAACACTAGTAGTATAGTCGTTAAGACTAATCACTTCACCTCTAACATTTTAAATATAATTACCTATAGTTTATGGCGAATTCTCTAACTGCGTACAGTTCGAAATACAAAAAGATGCAGCTTCAAATGGAATATGTGCAAAGTACTCCCTTAGGGATAGATTTAATTTTAGAAGTAGGAATGGAGAACGGTTAGTATTTGCTTCAGTCCGACTCATAGACCACCCAGTATAGAGCCCCTCCCTCCAACACGTAACGAAAAGTTTAAATTATCTTATTGGCTCACTTAAACTACGTTTTGGTGACGTTGCTGACGGGGACGGCGAAAAATACGCAATTCCGTTTTACCTCTGTCGCTATGACCCGCCTCTTCTTTCATTCCCCCCCTCCGTCCCGTGGAAGGGGGTCCGGGACTTTGACGCGCGCCCACATTACTCTGTTCTCCATTCCTACTTCTAAAATTAAATCTATCCCTGACTCTCTCTATTAGGGATACACGCAAAACCACAACAAAATCACAAATAATACAGGAAAGAGAGGCATATTTTGAACCTTACATTTATTTTTAAAAACAGAACTGCCGAAAATAGAAAGTTCTTCAACATTTTTTACACTGAAACTTTTCCCATGATCATGGAATCAATTCTGGTCTAATCTTGGCCATCAGTAAAGAAAGTACAGTTTTTTAGCTCCAGGCTTTTCCGGCGAAAGTAGCCCTGCCCGTCACTGTCTCCGTTGGCCGTTCCCATGCGTAGATCATGATTGTGAAGTAAAGCTCCCCATCTCTAAACTATAGTTCCCATCGCAAGTTTTGATTCCTCGTATGCCCCTTGACCATCTAAGCCTAACTTCCCACCAAGAAAGAACTATTAAAATTAATGTCCGAGCAATAACTAATCTCCTCCTATT
This sequence comes from Phalangium opilio, assembly GCF_054372755.1. Taxonomy (NCBI): domain Eukaryota; kingdom Metazoa; phylum Arthropoda; class Arachnida; order Opiliones; family Phalangiidae; genus Phalangium; species Phalangium opilio. The sequence continues at coordinate 3,137,788 of NW_028324189.1, forward strand.
TCTCACTGTACTGTACAATTTGACGCGTGAAACCATCAATGTTAGGCTAAGCTATCAATATCACTTTCGTTTCTTTTTTTTTTTCATTGGCCGAAATGTTGACGGTCATTTGCCCATTTAGACACGGACAATAAAATTTCAAGGACTATAACATTAGCTATTGTTCGTTTTTATGGTTATTGCTGTTTACCGCCAAATTCAATTTTTATAGACAATGATCTCTCAGATCATGTAAGAATTTATGGAAATACCTTTTGATTATAGGGCATGGGTGCAAATAATTTTTGAAGGTAATGGCCGATTTAGAACTTGGACTGTAGACGTAAATTTTTAATTCAATTTAGAATTACAGGTGCTTTTACGTGTGGTGTTTAATGGGGCAAAGAATAGCTTTTAATTTAAATTATCCTCTATTAATTTATACATTTAAACATATTTATTTTGGGTTAGAACTATATATTGTGTCCACTAAAATGGCAAGAATATGTCTTTCCACAGTTTCTTAACTTTAACCTCTGTTCATGGTTGCCAGTAGTTTGTTATTAGAGCATCTCTGGCAGTTTTGGAACTGAATGATTACTGAATTGAACAGAGCCACCATCTTTTCAGTTTTTTGTATGTAGATAGCGGTTTAACTGCACTAACTATAATTACTGGCAAGTGGCAATACTTGTCTGTACACTAGCTATTGGAAGAAAATCTAGAAAACTTCGCTACTTGAAAATATATTCGAAGAACTCGGTCCTAGAAAATGAAACAAATTTTTTAAGAATCAAATAAAAGTCTCGAATTTCGTTTAATTTAATGGCGCGTTCATTGAAAAGCCAATTGGGCGGCGATCTTGGTAACAGTAATACGTGTTGGAGGGTGAGCTTGAATGAACAAGAATTACATTACAACGAACGAATCGGAGAATCAAGAAACGTTAGGGGCCCCCAATTTGTCACGGTGTTTCAATTCGAGGCCTTTTTTTCCTTTCCCAAAAGAATATCTTGCGGGCTCTACGCTATAAGACCGTGACAAGTTGTCATCGCTACTCAAAAAAGAAAGCCCCGCATCGGCTTCTGTATTTATCAACAGAATCAGAGAGAATCTTAACACTAGAAATATTAATTTTTTGGCGGGAAGAGTCTGAAGCCCGTATCGAATTTAGACGGACTATAAAAGGCGTGTTGAGTGCAATAGACTCATAGTTTTTACGTAAGACGTTGCGGTTTCAGAAATCTTTTCCTATAAGATTGGTGTAGGTTTTAATATAGACCATTTCGATGTGTAAAACTTTGCCTTCCATCTCGTTTCTTGGCGCCTGCGCTGTAGTCATTTTGTATCATGATAGAGCATGCGCAGAGACGGATGGCAATGTATCAACCCCTTGTACGTGCCAATACTGATAGTTGTCTAACCCATTTTCTTAGGTCGAAAAGGTCTATAGGGAGTGGGTTAAAGGGGTGAAAATCTCCCCTACTATGCGTCAGACCCTCACTTAGCCAATCAGGAGCCTTCCCCCACTAGCCCGTCACTCTGTGAAGTTTGCCGCCATTTTGGTGGAAAGGAGAGGAGCCATTTTAAGCCACACCTCTCTGGCAGCTCCCTATTGCAAACTTTAAGAACAGTTATGACTTGGTTCAGTTTTTAAACCCAAACTTTGAAATAACTCCTTATTATTACTAAATTTTAGGAAACACAATTGATAAATATCTAGGGGTATTTTCTTGTACGATAAACTTTTACTCTTCACACAAAAGCCGCCGTGTTTTTGGTTTTTAAAACATTCATTCATTATTTCCTGCTAAAACGTTGTAACTTCTATTGAAATAACCTTAATATTTACCATATTTTGAATGGAAACTTTAACAAGACAAAGATTGAACTTTGTGGCATGACAAGGTACATAGCAGTACGCGAGACAATTTACATGTCAGTACCTCGTCACATGCGGCTTTACTTTTTATCGCCAATGTCAATCTTTCAACTCTCGAAAGTGCTTTGCTCTCTACACTTAAGGTACAACCGAAACAGAGGCTTCGAAGAAGTTTGTTTACAAATAGGCATTAACCCTAAAAGGGTTATCTTTAAGGCGGGATCGACAAACATGTTTTTCCTAAAGTTTTTTCTTTCTGAAAGCTTGTCTTTCACTTTTTCTTTTACCAAAGCACAATGAAGGCAAAAATGTCGCTAATTATGTATGCGTTAGGAGGAATATTTTTGGGGTGAAGTACTTGTAACTGTTTTGATGAAGTATCTAATAGTTTACTTTAGAAAAATTCTGTATATAGTAAAGTTACTATAAACTATATTTGCCTTAAATATGCCATTAAAACTACATTTTTTGATGCAATATAAAAATAATTTGTTATAGTCAAGGTTAACTAAATCTTATAAAATCTAAATAAGAAAAATTAAGTAATACCAGCCCACATTAGGCCTTAACCTTAATACCTAAAACGTATGTTAGACGAATATTTTACAACCGTTCATGCGGTGGTTTTTTTTCTTGTTTTTTTATTTCACTTTGAATCTTTTTTAATTAAGAAAATATTTAAATCTATATCTTTTAAATAAACCTTAAAGATATACTGTATCTTTTAAACGACGATAAGTTACTATAGAAAAATAAAAATAAAGAAAACTTCCTAACTCACAAATTACGTGAGCCGCTATTTGGGGTACAGTTTAATCTTTAATATTGAAGAAAGGGGTCTAGCTTACTAATTTAAATTAAGTCTGTCCTTTTGTTAATTTATTAATTAATTAAAAACCTTATTACTTCAAAAAATGCATGGAAAATGTAACACGGTACATGGAATTTAACTGCATGCTAGCGTTGAGCAACAACATTCTAGTTAATTAGCGTTATTAAGTTAATTAAGAGTTAGTTTTATATTATATTATATTATATTATATTATATTATATTATATTATATTATAACGTGTGTGTATATTCTAGTGAACTATCTGTAGTTTTTTATATACACATTAAAAACCAATTTCATTTCATTTCATTTCATTATATTATATTATATTATATTATATTATATTATATTATATTATATTATATTATATTATATTTAATACATCGTATGTATAGTCTTGTTTCTTCAATGGCGGAAGCCTAGTCTGGTATTTTTATGTCCCTACCTACTGTAAAGCGTTTTTAAGTTAGAGGTCCATTTTTCGGAGTCCAGTCACGCAAAAAAGTTGCCAACCGAATATAAAAAAATCTTCTGACCTTGTCGTTTTATACGTTTTTCTTACGAACTTATCGGTTTTTGTCTAGAATTTTAACACGAATCTGTTCTTTTTTGTCTTTTTTCGCCACGTTATCTGTACCAATGTAAAGTTACAATTGGCCCTAAGGTGACATGGTTTAAAGGGTGTTTAAAATATCAATATTGAACCTATTTTACTTATACGATATTTCGTCCAATTTAATTGATTTCACCGTCCCTTTACCGCATAGCTACCATCTTTAAAATGATAACCCATTGCAACTTAAATGTGCTACCGACTATGTCACGTTTAACCTATTACAAGTAATGCATTGAAGGGTGGGAAAGGGATTTGACCTGGTTGCGGGTGCTTAGGAAACCACCCCTTTGAGCTATTTTATCTTATTAGTTCAAATTAATTAGAATTAAGTTAAGCGCGTGGCAGCACCCGTGGCCATGGCAAGCAACCAAGCAGGCACACGCCGTCGATAACTGATAACGACTTTCTAATTAACTCCTAGGTATACCTTAGAAAATATTTTAAATTTAGGTCTAAAACCTCTAGGCGGAAATTTAACGTACTGTACATATGCTACAAATACTAAAGAGCTTTTTTGAGATTAACGGTTTTAAACTGTACCCTATAACGAAAACGAAAAAGTGTATATACTGTCACCAAGGTCGGGAATTTTATTCTTGTTATGTAGTTTTTTGGGCCCCACGATTTGCAAGTATTAACCGAAGATAGTTATATAAAGTAAATAATAACTATTCTAAAGACCCGAAGAGTGATATTCAAATTTAGGATTTATAGACGTAGGTTGAAAATTCTTGACCCAATAATATCCGTATTTTTGGTCAAAATGGTATGAAATTTTAAACATGTGTACACTATATATTCTTCAATACATGTTTATATTTTGGTATTGATTGATTCACGCATTGTACTACAAATTAAAATTATATTAAAATTTATCAATTATATATTTAGGTTGGAACTTCTTGAACAAATAACATCCGTAGTTTTCATCAAAATGCTATGAAATTTTAAACATAGGTACACCATATATTCTTCAATACATGTTTAAATTTTGGTATTTATCCATAGACGCATTGTGCTACAAATTAAAATTTACCAAAGCTTTATATACATTTATTTACATCCAAAAATTATTCACTCTCTTAAAGTTTCTGCGAACAATTGATCTAAATTTTACTAATATTTCAAATTAACTAACACTCTTTATCGAATTGGTTATATTACTTTAAAATGGATAGGCGTCTTGTCTTGAGTAGTTGGAATTAAGATTACCATAAAGCGTGACAAATTCGAGTTGTTATAAGGAGTGAGGTGCCCGCATTTATACCGGCATAAAAAATATAATTCTTTCAAAATCTTCTTAAGTTGAAAAGGAAGGAATATCGCTTCAAAATAAAAGACCGACAATCATCAGAGCACTGAACTCGCTCTTTTAAAACTCATCAATTATACTCCTCTAAAATCTAGTATAGTATCAGCAGTATTACACTTTGTGAAAGGGATTATACGAGGTGAAAGGAATTTAGTGCCGTTTCTTTCAATGTAGAGCTTGAAAGCAAAGAAAAATCGTATTTCTTTTTTTGTTTAAAAAAGTTTAATTTAGCGTCTGGAAAAATTATTTCCAATATTAACACTGGTTGTAAATTTATATGTTGGGTGTTTTTAAACTTGATAGTATCGCGATAATTATCGGAACAATAGGCGATTGCGATAAAGAATTTTTTCAATGTAGAGCTTGAAAGCAAAGAAAAATCGTATTTCTTTTTTTGTTTAAAAAAGTTTAATTTAGCATCTGGAAAAATTATTTCCAATATTAACACTGGTTGTAAATTTATATGTTGGGTGTTTTTAAACTTGATAGTATCGCGATAATTATCGGAACAATAGGCGATTGCGATAAAGAATTTTTTTAACTAATTTCTAATGTGAATTGATTAGCAATTTATCGGTCTATAAATTTTCTTATAATTGACTTTATAAGAAATGTTTTTAATAACTAACGCAGTACTGATCAAAAGAAATATGTAGATATTTCCGATCCATTACTTTTATTAGTTTTTAATTTAAATAAAGTGTAATTTAAATACGAATTAAGTCTACATAACTCATCGACTCTATTGAGTACAGATTGAAAAACTTTTGCAGACTCTCAAAGGCCGTTTCAAAAAAACTTTTTCGCGACTTGGGTTTTTTTTTAATTTTTTAAAGGATTCAAATTTACTTCGCAATTATTGTCTGGCTTAAGGCAAATATTTCCCATACATGTGTCGTTATAAAATAAATTAAAATTAAAATTTACATTAAATTATTGTAGGCCTATAACCACTCAAAATGTTATCACTCGTTTTGAATACAAAATATGAAAATTTAAATAAATAACGGTAAGATGAAATTCTTATGGGATTGGTTAATTATTTATTGGCTTATAAAACTAATTATAATAATATTTAATTGTAACTTGGATACTTTAAAACTATTATTTAATCGTTTCGTACGTCATTAGTCTCGTCTATGTCATGTTTTACGAGATGTTATTATTACTTTAATTAGTATTTAATAAACATTAAATAAATTAACAAGTAATATATGGCGTCACTATTCTCGAGGTCATTTTGACCATTGACGCCCAATTTTGTTGCTTTCCAAGCACGTTCTAATACGCAAATCGGATATATTGAAATTAGATTTATTTTATGAAGTAAATTGTTGAAGATTCATTTAGATTCGCGTCTTGTTTTGTGGGGAAATTTAAGCAAAATTTTCAAGAGTTTGTATTCAGTTGGCGCCTATTTTGACCACAGGGCTAAACTAAATGCCGATCTTTCTACTGTCGTATTTTTTTCAGCATTTTCCCTAAACGTCATTGGGTCTACCGTCTTTTTGCAACCACAATAAAAAGAGATCCTTGAATGTTTTCCAAGATTTTCTGAATCGCCAAAAGATGTTTTTAAAGTTCGTTCGTTACATTTGGTATTAAATATTTTAATTACGACAATACTAATTTCAATTTAGCAATTGCAATAGGCTTATTTTGTAAATTTGCAATAGGCATATTTTGTAGTTAAACAGTTGGCGTATTTTGTAAATTAGCTATAGGCATATCCTATAATTAAGCAATTAACATAATTTATGTTAATATACTTCGCCAATTTCAATCGAAAAGGAAAAACTATTCAGATCAAGTCATTATAATACTCTATTCAAATCGACCTTATTATTTAAGCGTGACAATTTATGTCAATTCATTTTTGCCACCATTTCTTTTTTAAAAGGAAGGAAATCAAATTTAAATATTATTCTTTTAAATAAATTAAGGAATGGCATTGGCGCACGCCAGATCCGCACGCGCATATCGTTTTTTTGATTACAATAAAAAAATTTAATAACAAGGTCGATTTGTTTTTCAGTATTAAAATATTCTACAAATCTGTTTTTAATAATTATCATTATTAAAATGCAATGTTCCAATAGTCATTAAATCTGTCAAACAATTTAACAAAGGTATGTACCACGGTACTCTGGAATTAGAATTTAATTTGAATATGTAAAATATGTATTATAATTATTCCAGATTTGTCACTACATATTCGTATTAAAATTTCTATTTAAGATTTAAATGACGAATGTTAGTGATTTGTAATTTCAACGTAGTCATCAATTATTTTCAATGTTTTCTTTAATTGCACGTTGCTTTGAGCGTCACATGTGTGAAGTTATTAATTATATAACATTAAATCAAGGTTAATTATGACAACACGCTTATTCGAATGATGATATACGTCATAATAGCGTGATATTGTGAATGTTTTTAAATTTGGAGATTTGGTTTTTAAGGTTCCTTACAATTGTGTGGTTAATTATTTTTTGTGAATAATTTAAGTGTATACTTTGAGACTGAAATTTGAAGAGAAAGTTAATTCATCTATCCGCTCAAAATTTATTGTGAAATTTACAAACTGACTGTCCACTCACTTCTGGACATGGTAGCCTAACTTCTCTAAGTACAATTTTTACTATTTATTACCTATGTTTACGGAAGTTTAACAGGTAGCCTTAAAGGTATATATATATTTAAAATTCGAATAAATGTTTTTCTTATATTTCATATTAAAATTATTCAAAATTAAATCAAAAATAACTGCACGTTACGGTCCCGTCCGAATCGCGAGTAGTTAGTTATATTGTATAAACCTCTTTAAAACATTACCAGTTGAATACTTATTAACTAAGCAACACATCTCACACATCGATGAAGTATGAAAAACCACGGAATTATGAATGTATCAAAATGAAACGTGAGACCACGTTTCAAAAGATACAAAAAAGAGATGGTAAAAATAAGAAAAAACCATAAAATCTAAAGAAAATATGAAAGCCTCGATATAATAAATAAGAGAAAAAATTATTAGAATATTCTAAACCATTCACGTATATAGAAATAAATTTAAAATAAAATAAGCGTGCCAATTATATTAATATTAATACAGTTAATTCGCGTTTAATACTCGAATTAAATATGGAAACGTGGAATAAATATATCAAAATACATTCAAATATAACGCGTGCCAAAGAAATCATTAAATGAAACACTTAAGGATTGAAAAAAAGGAAGGTAAAATATATCAAAAAGTCTTTAATCAATCGACCTTTCGATATTTAATTACTATTTAAAACAGTTAATGATTGCCTTTAACAGTACAAAAATATGATAAGAAATTTAATTACATTTATGGGCTGGTACATTATTAAAGTCCCAGCTCGTGGCGAACAGAATTCATCGTTGAAACAACCCGAATACATTAATATTTCCAAAAAAATTCGATTAACGACAATTATATACGGTATAGTGTTACGGGAGAATATGGATAACAATCCGTGTTCTTAGAACTAGACGCCTAAACTACCTCGAGGACATTAAAAGGGGCCTATCCAAAGTAAATACGTCTATAACAAATATTACTTCGAATTTTCCGTTTTATAACAATTTAATAACCATTTAATAAAAAATATATATTTATTCTGTGTACGAGACCCCAGAAGGCTCTGCTTAAAAAGTCGTAAAATTGGTTCTAGTTAAGACCAATTTTTCTGTTGAATATGTAAACGTCGCGTATTATCGTGTTCTCTCTTCGACTGAATACTCGTGTTAGTTCTAAAATCATTATTAGTCGTTCGTTAATTTAAAATACTTTTATTGTCATTAAGACTAAGTCAGGATTAGTATTTAAAATTGTGATTGTTCATACATAAGCGTTACAACCGTACTCCATAAACCGAACTCCAAACGATACTAACTAACCTCCATACATTTACGTTAGAGGAAACCTCTTATCAGTAGACTAATCTATTTTTTTATGAGTTAATCATTGTCTAAATTGGCCTATTAATTTATTTTTTTACATGTTTAGACTTTCTATTATTTTAACGCTTACATTCGGCCATTCTGATGAAATTTATCCCCTGATATAATTATTACACATTGCTAAATTATTATTTTTTTTAACATAACCTTCCAAATTTAAATTTACCATTATTATAGCTTAGACTAAATTAATCCACTTATCGCGTTCATAACTAACTCGTTTAACATTTCTTGATGGTCTACGTGGTTGGTTACCGGAATCGTCTCCTTGGTCCGTAATTTGTCTCGCTGGTGGTCCAATGTCATCGTTTGGCAACGTCAGGGACAACCCAACGTAGTTTTTTCCAGAGTCGTGTTCCTCAAGTCGTCGAATAGGTCTCTCTTGTTTCATTGCGTAGTCTTCGTGAATTCGAATTTCCTTCTTTGTCAGGATAGGGCTGGCGTACGGTGACGTTGACTCTTCAATGATCTTTGACTCCAGTAATTCCGAAGTTCTAAGTCGAACTTTATCCCTTTCGTAGTGCGAACGTCGGTATGGTCTGTAAGTTACTGGTTCTGTTGTAGTAAGTTCGATCTCCATCGTATCGTGGTTCATCCTACCCAACTCAGCAAAGCACTCGTGATATTCGTTGAAACTTTGATGTAGTTTGTCCTTGCAATTTTTGGTTACTCGTAGTCCCGTGTTCCTTTCGCCAATATCTGTTGGTCCTAGCGCCTTTTGGAATATGTGGCAAACATTTCCGTGACGTTTTTCCAGTTCCGCTTGACATTTATCAGCTCGTAAGATCTTCTGTCCGGTTTTAATTTCAAGTTTGCTTTGGGAGAGGTTTACGACTGGAACACGTGCATATCCTTCTCGGCCAATAGCGATGATGCCTCCCGGAGTATTATATTCATTCCTGGGTTGTATTCGAATTTGTCTATCCATGGATAGATCTTCTTCTTGGTCGGTATTATTCTTCGTAATCAGGTCCATATATCCCACGTAGTTTGCCGGAATTACTGACGCTTCCTTGGCCCAATCGTTTATAGTTCGTGGAGGTAATTCTGGAATCTGAATATCTCGCAAACAATCGTCTGCAGCATTAGATTTATTATTTTCTTCAAACAACCGGATGGAATTTTTACGTTTCACCACCGTTATATTAGGCAGTTCCGTGAGCGGTTGTCCAACGAGTAGGGGAATTTCTTGGGCTTCGTCTCGTACCACGATAATCTCTACTTCCGCGCTGGCTTGATCGATTCTGACTATTGCTTTCGTAACTCCCAAAGGTATAATTCGTGTCCCTCCTCCATAGCCTCTGATGGAGATATCCTCGATTGGTTTCTTATACGCTAATCCGAGATCAACCGCGTTGCTTTGCCGTAAGGTGACACATTTGCTTCCCATGTCCAGGTACGCTTTAATCGGTTTATCGTTGATAAATGCATCCATAAAATATTTCACATTACCATCGTCTTTGCTGTTGTCGCTTTCCACGTGCATAGTTACTCGGTCTGTATTTGTTGTTGTTACCCGACAGACCTTAGTTTCATGATTCGTTCGATTGCATACTTCGCACCGTTTCCTTCGCTGTGGTTTTGGACAATGTCTCGAAAAGTGTCCGTACTCGTTGCAGTTAAAGCACAGTACTTCATCTCTGTCGTTGAGCCTGGCCTTCTTCATCCTTGTTTCGTTAGTCGTTGAAAGTGAATCGTTGTCGCCACGTTGTTGTAATCCACTCAAAAAGCCTTTTGATTTCTCGTACGTTGTTCTTGACTCAGACGTAGTGGCTGTATCGTTGGTTATCGTCAACCTTCCCTCAAGTTGTTTAATGCATTTCAATAATTCCGATGGCGTCTCAAAGTCTCGCATGGTTAGTGCCGAGATTAATTCCTTGTCATTTAGTCCCGTGATTAGATACTCTATCATGGCTTTGTCGTTTAGCCCACAGAGTCTCGCTTTAACTACCTTTTCGTGGTAGTATTTTTCCACTGTTTCTCCCGGACATCGTAGACGCCGTTCCATTTCTTGATGCATTCGTTGGGTATTCTTTGAAGTTGGAAACCACTCGACTAACTTGGCTTGCCATTCTTCCCATGAGTGTACGCTCGTTTCCAATCCCTCAAACCATGTCTTCGCTGAACCCTTGAGTTTCGACAAGGCATTGTTCAGGATCAGTCGTTCGTGCCATCCATACGCTTGGGCTACGTCGTTGACTTTCTTGATCCACATTTTAACCGTCTGATGTGGTGCGTTCTCAGGATCGAAGTCCGGTAGTATGTGACTTGTCTCGCCGTAATGATAGTATGCGTTCCCGCGATTATTCATACCGTCAGCTGCATGGTTTTCTAAGTTTGCAGCTTGATGATTTACGTTGGGCATTCGGTTAGCGTTGTTAGCGTTCATTGCTGCCATGGTTTCTTGCACAGCGGTTGATACTGCTGCTTTAATGGCTTGTTGAAAAATGTCCATGGGGATGAATCCCGGTGTTGCTCCCGCCGATCCTTCGTTCTGATTACTCGCGTTAGGCATTACGTTACGTCGTGGATTGTTCGTTCACTTATCGTCTCTTCACTTCGTACACTTTGCTCGAGACCGTCACCGTGACTTTCTTCGTAGTAGTCTGAATTACTTTCGTTAGAGTCTTCGTTGCCCGAACTAAGTTCGTTTCGGTTTTCGTAGTCGTAATCGTTGACTTCCGAGTCCGTATCGTAAGTGTCCGTGCTTAATAAGTCTTTCTTATCTCGTAGGTTTAGCGTTACCGTTTCGTTTCGTGGGGTTTAGCGTTACCGTTTCGTTTCGTGGGGTTTAGCGTTACCGTTTCGTTTCGTGGGGTTAAACGTTCGTTGCGGTTAGTAATAGCACCCGCGATACTTTCGTTACCGTATACGTTCGCGTTACTTTTACACGTGTTGCATCGTTCCACCCGTAGCTTCGTTGAATATACCGATCTCACTCTTTCGCTGTATCGTACGTGAGGGCAATTCGTCTGTTCTTGCATACGGTTACCGTGTGGACTTATCGTGATCGTGGCACGTAAGGTTTCGGAACATTCGCGTTTCTTAAGAGCGTGTTGACTGGGCAAGTCCGAACTATGGACTAGATACCGAGTATCCCACTTCTGAGATGTAAACGTCGCGTATTATCGTGTTCTCTCTTCGACTGAATACTCGTGTTAGTTCTAAAATCATTATTAGTCGTTCGTTAATTTAAAATACTTTTATTGCCATTAAGACTAAGTCAGGATTAGTATTTAAAATTGTGATTGTTCATACATAAGCGTTACAACCGTACTCCATAAACCGAACTCCAAACGATACTAACTAACCTCCATACATTTACGTTAGAGGAAACCTCTTATCAGTAGACTAATCTATTTTTTTATGAGTTAATCATTGTCTAAATTGGCCTATTAATTTATTTTTTTACATGTTTAGACTTTCTATTATTTTAACGCTTACAAATATGAGATTAGTTTGGATTAGGGCCTCATTCTCTACACTGAATTGTGATTTGTTGCGTAGTGTTACAAGTTATAGACTAGTTTCACAGTTCCAACACACAATTTTTAATGTTATATGAAGAAATAACTTATGATCAGCGTAATTTTCGCATTTAAATTACTCTCGTTGTTACTACTAGCAGAAGGGGATAATAGAAGAAGTATGACACTCTGTATCGTCTAATGTAACATGGTTCTTCCTATGCTTACCCCTTTTTGTTTGCTCTCCTTCTCATCAAACTTCAGATGGGCATCGCACCGTGCTAGGGTGAATTCTATAACTGTTTGGTATTTACTAAATCCTCAGCAATCAACCCACAAACCTCATCTTGACGCGGGACAAAAATCCAGAAGCGTGCTAAGCTTGTACTGGACCGTTATAAGTTTGACGTAATGTCACGGTGACGTCAGGGAATAAGACTTAAAACATGGCGGATACCACGAAGTACCCGGTGAAAATAGTCAATTTGTAAAAAAAAAAAATAAAATAATAAAACATATCGGGATGCAAAAATCCTTGAAAAATGGGTCGTACCAAATATATCGAGGAGTATAAAATTGAAGCTAATTGCGATCGTTTTTGAGATTTTTGACAATCAATCCCTTGTAAATTATCTAGGTATATCCTTCGTATTTTCGTCTGGTCGGGACGAGATATTATTATTATATGAAATATTCATGAACACGCCGTCGCTGTTGCTAAAATCATTTATTTCTTATGGCGTTATATAGCTACTTAAGAATATATGTATTCGAGCGTCGCCCCAATTAACGAGATACAACGCATTAATTGATGTATTTTTATTTGATCCTCCCTGTTAATAAAGATTGTGGGTGATTAAGGTTTGAGAAATCGAATTTGCCCAGGGCCAACAATTCGGGTGATTTATTTGTTGCCCAATTAGAACCCTATGTGAGGGGTGGTGGTCCAATTACAGTACTGTACCAAATCAAGTGCATGACTAAACCGATTTACTTATTGGACCATTTATATTGGAAAAGAGATTTGTTTTAATTTCAAATAGCGTGCTGGTGGATTTTTTCCCATGTCAAGACAATCAAGGTTTGTGGGTTGATTGCTAAGGATTTAGTACCAAACAGTTATGGAATCCACCCCAGCACGGTGCGATGCCCATCTGAAGTTTGATGAGCAGGAGAGCAAACAAAAGGTGGATAAGCCTGGTTAAGATCATGTTAGATAACTAAAGTATTAAGAGGATACAGAGTGTCATCCTTCTTCTAGTATCACCTTCTGGTATTACTTATGAACAGCCATGCATAATGGCCCATATGTTCAATTTGAAGAAAAACACAAAGGGTGTAGTTACTATGTTCATTTCTCTTTAACGTATTAGCCAATCATCGGAGCAGATATCACGTCAGCAAAATGAAGTCTCTAAGAGCGTAAACCCACCCACAATGCCTTCCATCATTTGCATGAATCCCTGGTTAACATTGGTGCGTTCATGAAATCCTTCTAATAACATGCTTTTTTTTTTGAATGAACAAGGTCTTACTCTTTAAGAAAACGAATTCAGTTATTTAGAACTGATAGATTTAAGGCTAGAAACATCGTAAATCTAAAAATCCTGATTCATTTGACCGTTTCTTAATTAGAGAAAAGGTTTTAAAACTGTCAATCAACTGATAACAGACCACCTTACACGTGCAATAACTTTAAAAACCGATTATAAACTATGAACACACGCCTACCTATTTCTTTTACAAACTCGATCCTGTATGGCGCGTGTCGATCGATTTAATTAAAAATTTAACAGATTTTAGAGACGATTGTGATCAATTAATTCCAGTCTTTACGTAAACGTTTCGTCTGATAAGGCGTTCCTTAACGTAACCCATATGCTATCCCTTACCCCTGGAGTAATTTGCATAAATTAAAATGGAATAACATAAAAGGAAAATTCGCGCTCCAGTTAAATCACATAGTGTTTAATATTTAACACTTTTTAATGTTTAAAAAAATAATGCACTTTCAAGGTTATAATGTAAACTATACCGGAAAACATTCAACTGATATTTAAACAAGTTGGGAAAACCAAAATATTACCTCTCCGTGTCAAGAAGTCAATGCGCTCCATAACAAGAATAAAACTTCAAAGCTATAACCCGATTACGATTAGCCCTTTCTTTGTGATCTAATTTCTACCATGATGCTTTCTTCTATTATAAAATTTAAACCTGATTATTTAAACGTGTATTTAACTTTCGGCTCACTCTGAACCGTTAATGTCCTTCATTACAGACACGAACATCAAAACCCAAAGTTTACTACACCTCAGGTCACAATTATTTACTCTTTGGTTCACTACGCCTATAGCGGATAATACTTGATTTACCCGACAGAGTCCAGACCTTAGCCTTCTTCACGAAATCATTAGATCAAGGATTATTCTATATACAGATGTAGTATAGCTCAAGTAATATATAAACAGCCATTTCAAATAATAATATTAAAAACTATCCTTGGAATATCTAAATGAAACAGAGCTTTAAAGCTACAAAACTACAAAATGCATCATAATTACGAAAAATATTTCCACATATTCACTTTATATTATGGATAAAGGGAATATTATAGTTCTGTAGGATGACTTTACACATCAAAACAAAACGAACGTATTACTCCTACGTAAAATATTAATAGACAGGCAAGGATTCATACCATTAAAGAAGGAGCGCAATATTATCCATATTTTCAATTCATATACAGAGAAAAGAAATTATTATGTTTCTGAGAGGAGCTTCCCATTTTGGTTGTTGTTTTGAAAAATATATCGCAATGCACGGGCCTTGATAAATATAGGAGGCAATGAAGGAAATATATCGCATTCACGGGCCTTGGTAGATATTGGAGGCAATGATTTAATCTCTCTCTCTTTGCACGAGAGGTTTATCTTTAATATTTAAATAAATATAATTATTTTTAATTATTTTAATCTTCAATAATTAACATTAATAATAGTTACATCGTTTAAAATAAAGTTATACCTATTATTATCTCATACTTTGCTAATATTGACGTTTAAAGTGAAAAGTACCCCTCCTGCCCGCTTCCTTCAGATTTTGGGGTATATATACTATTCGTTTCCATTATAATAGTAAGGAAAAAGCGCAATTGCGAAAACCTTTGGTGGCGATCCCACCTTAGGGAGGCTAGACGTTTCTCGTAACCCTAGCTGATCGCCGCGTATATCCTAAAACCAAACGATGATAATGGAGTAGAAGCCAATGATACAGATTGGTGTCTATGTGGAATAGACGGAAGACCAGTGGATGGTGGTGTTAGTAGCCAGTGTAAGTGCAGACTGGTGTCAATGTGGGATTGACAAAGAACAGAAGATGGTGGTGATTAGAAGCCAGTATGTACAGACTGGTGCCCAAGTCGAATGGACGAAGACCAAGAAGATGGTGGTGATTAGAAGCCAGTAAGAACAGACTGGTGTCCAAGTGGAATGGACAAAGACCAGAAGATGGTGGTATGAGAACTCAAGTAGAGGAGCCATTTCCGTGACTGTGAAAGCAGTTCGGAAATGGCGAACACGTTTGCTCCGATACGCAAACTGCGAACGCGGTCACGTGGGTGTAACAACAGACAGACACACAGACACACAGACACACAGACACACAGACAGACACACAGACAGACACACAGACACGGCCGTTACAGAACCTCTCCTGGACTACGTCACACGGAGAGGTAAAAACCCCCTTTACCGTAGGGTGTTATTTTTTATGCTGGTCGAGGAATTAACGTATTGGACTTGACATCATTGGGAATACGAGAAAAAATTGGAATTTGTTAATTAGCTTTAGAATTCTCGGGTTCCAGTTAGAAGCGATTCGGATATAGGATGTACTAGGAAGACAGAATGTTCTTCTAGAGCTCCTCGTGTCTTTACACTAATCTCCTCGCAATCTATTCCGTCAATTAACCTTGGGCTGATATTTAGGAAATTAAAACCGGCGGTGAAAAAAGGGAGTCGAGTCGGATCGAGGGGAGAGATTTAAAAGAAAAAGAAAGAAGTAAAAAAAAGTGAAACTTTTTATTCACCGTCTCTTTCAGTTTGCCTCCCATTTTTAACAGACTTATTTCCTATATTAGGAATACATACAGCTAATGAGAATTATTTCCTCAAGTTATGTTCCATAGATATGGCACTACAATCGTAATGCTACTGAGAGACTTACAGCTCGAGCTAGTTCGAGAAGGAGAATGACGGAAGCGAGAATTGCAGACTACACTCGGTGGTGGTTAATTTTGCAGGACTTCCATCTAGTCCTATTTAGTCTGTACTTACTAAGCCTTTGACAGCGCCTCACTAGGCGTATTCGCTATACCTCGAATCTATGACATACGTTGTCACTTCCAGTTTGTAACCAGTGACAAACTTATGGAACGTAACTTATGAACTGATGCGGAGAGTAAGTTCTCAGGCCCGGCCCACAAAATCCGCATAGAAATTAAGATTGGAGATATTAGTACACAATGTTTCCTAGAATCTGTATATATTCCTACCTATATCTAAAAGTGTTTTTTTTTTTCGCCTGTGATTGCCGTAGACTGGCGTTAGCATGCGACACTATAGTAGGAAGAAACTTTTTCTATAGACATCTAAGACATAAGCGCGTGCATTTTTTTCCACCGAACTTTTTAACGTCCTTGTTATTTTTGTTTCTCTGTAGTTTTATAGGTCCTGTTCGCAGTTATTCACATGGTTATGGACCCAATTCGAGACCAAAACTAATCTAATAATTATAGCCTGTACATGCAGGGACTCTAATATTATTAAATTAGATACACCAGAAATCGTTGTTTATCTTTGTTTTTAGCTGAAATGCAAATTTACACTATGATGTAAGTCTTTGAAGTAATTTCACCAATTTCTGAAAGGGTTTCTGAGTTGGAAAGTTGGTACTTATAATTCATTAGTTTCCAATGTCTATATGGTCTAATTTACAAAAGGCAGGTATTGATTTAATTCATTAGTTTATAATGGCTATTTTAGCTAAATTACAAAGGTAGGCATTCAAAATATAAACTAGAAAGTGTTGTTTACCTTCATATTGAAATGTCAGATAGGTGAATATTTTGACAAATAGGTTCAGTTCACCCCTAGTGTCAAATTGTAAGTACTTAATGAGATAGTATATACGTAAGCAAGTACTATAAATACTAGTGCAAGCCACGAAGAAAAAAAGGCAATTGTAATGCAAACAAAACCTATATATTTTCCAATATCACCTGCAGCAATGTATATCCACAAGGAGAGACAAATCACAGCCTCGTTGAGGTGTACCTGTTCCCCCCTCCCTACCATTAAATCATTTAAGACCTTTTTTTTCTCTCAATATATATATACATATCTGTTTCAAGAATCTTATATAGCCTCCCCCTCGTATAGTTAACTAGTAGTAATAAGACTATAATAATGACGGGGGGAGGTTTAAATGTCCCCCTTGCGATATCTTCGAAGTTTTTTCTTCTTCTTCTGTGGGGACTCGTGCCGTAGATCTTAAGGTCGCGTGGCCCCAGCGCGCATAGCACGCGACACAATGTAATTAGTATGTAGGACTCAATCCCGCTATTTTTTCTCTCTTTCTCTCTCTCTCTCTCTCACTCTCACTCTCTCTCCATACTTGTTAATGTCGAAGGAAAAAAATGAGGGAGAGAAACTTGGGGTGGTGGGTTTTAACTTATAAGAAATAGATAGGGAGTAACGGTTCACCCTAGGGTATTAAAAAAAGCGACAGTTATGGTATGGTGTAGTTAAAGCTAGTTATACCTTGGAAAAAAAGTTTGAAACTACCTAGTATAGGCCTAGATGATATTATAATCTACACCCCTAAAGATATCTAAGCAGCTCGTGCCAAAATGTCGCGAAGGATGTCATTTTCTTTTTCAGTATTTTGGCTTCTGAAATGCTTCCGCATATGGTTAAGGTTTTCTTTTCTTTTTTATACAAGGTGTTTTTTCTTACCTACTTAATTTTGGTTCATTTTATTGGATGGAACTAATTGATTTAGGATTGTTAAGGTTTCTAATGGAGCTTATATCAAAGTAGATTTAGTGTTTGATAGCTTTATAAGTGTATAATAAATTTAATATGTATCAGAATTCGCACCATTTTTGGGTCAATTATCTTAACCAAAACGAATTGATTTTTATTTATTTTTGTTTAGTATTGAAGTGTTTTTTACCTTCTGATGTAAAGAATGTTTGGGGAGTGGTTGAGATAATTAAAGATGTTTCCTGAATGCTGGAATAATTAGTTAATAAAAAAACAAGCGATGGAATTTGATATTTTCACTAATTCTATTTCCACTAATTCTATTTCTATACGTTAATTACAGTTCTTTGTGTTTTAATGACAAATCGCGATTGAAAAACATCTGTAATTATAAGAAACTGTTTTTCAAAAGAATGTGACATCAATAGAAAGATTCCCTAATAACATAAACTGCCTGTATTGGGTGACAAAACTCGAAGGAAAATGTTTAATCCCCATACACAGCTAAATGAAACATCTTATTTGAACGACATCTCGTGTATTTAAACTTACAAACTCAATTATAAATCAATGTCAATAAAGTCTAGTGTCAAGGTGTAGCCCCCTATAGAAATCTCACGACTTCCTCGCAAAGATTTACCGTTTATAGGGGTCTTAAGTTAAAAAACCCAGAGGCTAAACGAGTCAATCCTCTTATAAGCTTGCATGGGGATCCATGATTTTAAACTTCTCAATTATAAAGTTGAAATAAAATTGTCCCTTTCAAAAGAAGCCGAACAAATTTTATTTAAAGGAATTATACTGGCGGAAAATCGCCTGTCACCTATTAAATTTTAAATCTCTTAGCCTTATAGTCCATCGCGAGTTCATTATAAAATCAATAAAACAAGTTTTACAGCCCTAAACCGTCCATCAATCAATATGTACAAAGTCTTCTTCTTCCGAAGGATGGTCTCGACTAAGTTTTGACGAGACTTTCTGGATGGAAAGATTTATATTCTTTCTTAAATAATTAAGACTGGTTTCTCTTTCTTACCCCTCACGTCCGGCATTTACAGTAGCTCACGATTCGCGTCTAAAAAGTAAAAACCTGTGGATAGTTATAGTTAAGGACTGAACCAAGTGAAAACAGTGGCGCCCCCGCGTGGATAAAACACCGCAACATGCCACCTTACCACCTTACTACCTGAGAACCCACAGAGTCCGGTGGAAGTTGGTTCTTCATAGACAACGAGAGAGAGAAAGATAGGTTAAAAAATTACCCATAACTTAGAAAAGTTCTGGATGGCCCAAGGGTACTTAAAAAACAGGGGATGAAATGGTTTCCCTGGGCTTGTGGATTGGATACTATAGTCAGAAGACAGTGACGGAAATGTACTATAGTAACTAACATCACAGAGGCTCTTTGGCGCCCGGGGGAGCGACAGACAAATTTGGGGGTCGAAGAGAGAGAGAGAGAGAGAGAGAGAGTGAGATCTGTTATAGTAGGACTATAGCTATAGGTAGCTTAAAATACAGATAGGGTATTCCCTATCAGAGGGAAGGTATAAGAGAGGCAGAGGCTCTCCGAATAAGATCATTTCTTTAGTCAACGCTTCATAGAACGGTTGTTCAGGTTGTTCACTAGTTCAACCTTCATAGACTCTCTCACTCTCAAGTTTATGATCAAGACACTAGAACTTCTTCTTTAATTCAGAGTTGTGTAACGCTATTTATTTTTTAATTAAAAGTATTCAAAAGTACATGGAATATTTCCATAACTGAAGTTTAAACCGAAGAATGATTAGAGTAGCTGATTTCCCAGCATTTACTATGCGCGGCATGGATGACTTTACGTTTCCGCAATCAAAAACGACTTGCAACAACGAAGCCAAAGATGATGGGTTATACTTCGGATCCTACCCTGGCGTACCAGACATTTACTATACGCCGTCCAGCAGTCCTAAAAGTTACGGTTCCTCAGCGTCTTCCCCGGGTTTTCCCACGATGTCCCAATACGGGGACAACAAACCCGATGGTAATTACCACCATTTGAAGATGGCAGAGTCATTCGGCATCTATTTTTGCGCCGATTCACCTCCAATTGGGACCAGTTGTACTCCTCCGGACACGGATGTTGGTGGTGACCAGTCGGACGCGAAGACCTACCAGGAGTTGACTGTGGATAGACGGGTTCCCGAAACGGACAGCGGCGATGATGTCCAAGATGAAAATGAGTATTGCGAGACGCGTGGTGATGAAAATTCCCCGACGAGTACGACAACCTCTAGTAAGAAAAGGGGTGCGAGGGCTTCCGGAAACAAAAAGAGCGCCAAGAGTAGTAAGAAATCTTCGACGGAGAAGGGGACCACCAGTTCTCCCGTTATCTTGAAGAAGAGGAGATTAGCGGCAAATGCGCGCGAGAGACGAAGAATGCTTAGTTTGAATGTGGCGTTCGATCGATTAAGGAATGTGGTACCTTCTATCGGTGAGGATAGACAACTGTCCAAGTACGAGACTTTACAAATGGCTCAAAGTTACATACAAGCCTTGAGCGAACTGTTACATCGAGATTAAAATTCCTGACTTAATTGTAAATAACTGAAAGCTCAATTTAAATATTTTGCATAATGTTTGTAAATTATTTCGTTCCTAATATTTTGTATTGAAAAATCATGCTAAACATTGAACACTAGTCTATAATTATGAACGATAATGTGTTTTTATATTTTTTTTCTCGAGAAACGGCCGGCCGTATCTGATATTTTTGCCCCCATTTACTTTTATTATTACGTACATTACAGGTATCGATTCATTTTGACTGATAATTTGCGCAAAATTTTATACTATGTAATATTAATTAATTAACGACGAATTAATGTTAATTAAGAAAAAATGCCATTGGAGAAGTTCCTGTTGAAAAACATTGTGCCATCATTTTTAATTAATCTACTATATGAATTGTATAAGTATTTTTATACTTGTGAATAAATTTATAAATAAATAATGAACTGTTTTATGTTTTGAGTTTAATTAAGCTTACACTGTGTATAATTAGTGTTTTTGCTCTTAACAAAGGATTTATTCAGATTTTAATAATTTTAAAATAGTATTAGGCCTAATTTAATTTTTCAGGCTTAATAGACATCAAATAGGCCTAATTTAAGAATGTTTTAGGAATAAAAGGCATCGATTAGGCCTAAATTAAGAATGATGCAGGCGTAAAGAGCTACAGTTAGGCCTACTTTTCAAATGTTTTAGGCTTAACAGGGATCAATTAGGTCTAATGTATGAATGTTTTAGGCATAAAGGGCATCAATTAGACCTAATTTAAGAATGTTTTAGGCATAATAGGCCTAATTTAAAAATATTTCTGGCATAAAGAGCGTCAATTAGGCCTAATTTAAGAATATTTCAGGCATAAAGAGCATCAGTTTGGCCCAATTTTGATTTCAAATTCATTATTAAGAAATTTTAATCACAGAAGACTATACTATTTGAGTGGCTTAGGTTGTAAAGAAAATAATTCGCTTGGTTTCTAAGCATCTCATAGACAATATAACTCAGGAATTCATGATATTTCTTGAATCAATTTTGATTAAATGAAATATCAGGTTACTACTCAGACAAAGGCGCGTGCAAATTTATTTCTTGATCTACATTTTATTTTAAAACTTTATCTCCAACTCGAGTATGAATAGACAACAGAAGGCATGTGGAAAAATAAACGCCACCACCTCCATGCACCCCTTATTACAAGATTTCATTAAATCGACGTTAAAATTTGGTCCCTTTTTAGACGTAAATAATGAATGAGACATGTATTTAAAACCGTAACGCGTGTTTCGATATTAGAAAACCATCTGCGGACTCTCTTTAGATTCCAAGGTCTGCAAGGCCCGTTTCCGTTCCAGTACATACATACACCATCATCATAACCATATAAGAAATCCATCCATATTACCGTATTTTCTTATACTTAGGCGTTTTCTTTGTTTTTCTTATATGTTCTTTGCATATTATAACGGTCCTGATATAAAAAAAATGGTCCGTTATCTCCTTATGTAAACTTCGTAAATATTACAGAAGTCTACAGGGAAAGAAATTTGAATATTCTTTATTTCAGTGTCTGGAACACAAACCTCTCAATTTCAGGGTCTAGCCCCGACTATTATGGCTTAGATAAAATAATTCTCTCACTTCTGGTGTGGTGGTGTTGTGGTTAAGAGCCTTAGAGATTACGTATCATACAGGTTCTTAATTATTCTAGAATATTTTTGTGTTTAATACGGAGTGTTTAGAATGATGCGAAAATTGAATTTGATAAAACCAAAATATAGAAGCAAATTCGAGTTTCATAAAGATGTTGGTGATTGTAGTTACTAATTGAGATAAAACCGAGGAGTTAATCACTCTCAGTGTAATGATTTTAGCAATGTAATGGGTAGAAGTTTCAAAGGTACGTGTATACACCGGTTTCGCAGAGTGATTGGTCTCTCGTTTGAGAATATTAAAACCTACCAAAATTTATAAACTTTGGTAGCTTCCAAAACCGTTTAAATATATTTTCGGTGCATGCTAAATTAACCGTACCATAAGTTTATAACATATGTTCCATAAGTATATCACTTCCGAGTACTTCGTTATGCTATAGACTTACTGAGAGCAAGTTCGAATGAGAACGACGCGAGAATGGACTAACCACTCGGTTTTGCAGTCCATCTTCCTATTTAGTCTGTACTAAGCCTTCGACAGCGCCTCACCAGGCCTCCCTCGCTTTACCTCGAATTTATGACCTACGTCACTTCATGACAAGCTCTCATCAGTAACCATTGACAAACTTATGGAGCAGATTTTATCAACTTATGACTGCATTAATTAGAAAGTTCCAATTTTTATTTAAAACTAAACTAATTAAATATTGTCCTGTATCAAAGCCTTATAACAAAGGGAGGGGAAAAACAAAACAAGATGGTTAGTTTATAGATTCTGTTGCCTTAGGCATTCGGAAGCGATATGATTGAGGGGAGGCCATCAGCTCCCCATCTCTAAAAACTATAACTTCCGGTTGAAGCTCATCTTCAATGAACATTGAAAATGCAGGCAGCTATGGGCACGCTTAGAGTTAAAACTATATGCTCTAGATAATGGAAAATACACCTTTTCAAACCATGGGGGAAGTTGAAAAATATACACACCGAAAACCACCTAACCATGACCACCCCAAGTTTGGTCGGTACAATACCATATGCGAGTTATTTCTCCCCGAAGGATACCTAAATATTTTGGGCTGGAAAAACAAAATTCGGATTATTTTATTTAAATGAAATGAACGTAGGCAGATCAAGGGATATCAAAAGGAATTAATGGGAGAAGGGTTAAACGCCTACTTTTGAATGATAATGAGTCTAAAAATATTTTATATCCATATTTATGTTTGTACATATAAATAGTATATAGCCTTTATGTATTAAAATAATATCTGGAAACTAGAAACGCTATCTTTACGACAGGTATGACCTCCTGACCTTAATTAAGCCTAATTTATGATGTAATAGAGAGTTCGTCTAGCGCTGTAGAA
Organism: Phalangium opilio; assembly: GCF_054372755.1. Taxonomy (NCBI): domain Eukaryota; kingdom Metazoa; phylum Arthropoda; class Arachnida; order Opiliones; family Phalangiidae; genus Phalangium; species Phalangium opilio. Next base: position 3,161,473 of record NW_028324189.1, read on the forward strand.
GTAGAATATTTTAGGTTTTGCACGAGAAAATCGCTCGTGCTTTTAAATAAATTTTAAAAACAAATTAGGCCTAACTCGTCCCAAGTTCTGGTGATATTTAAACTTCATTAAGGTAGCAATTAGCAAACTGCGTGCAAACTCCTACGCGTTTTCTTAAACCTTTTAAAATATTTTATTACGACTCTACAATTCAATGATATTAATCGTTCAATCATTATCGAAATATGCTAAAATTTAGGGGCGTATCTCTTAATAATTATCGTATAATTGCTACATTGGCACTTTGTGAGTCGTTAGGCGTGGCAATCAAATCCTTGTTTGTTCTAAGACGGCGACCTTCTTAGCGACACGCGCCTACTTTGACTTTTGACGTGTGACGCCATGTGCACGACTGTAAGTTGTAGTCTGTATCAGTGTTTTTTTATTTAATAACTTAGGGTGCCCTTTAAATTAGCATTAGAGAATACATTTATATTTTTTCTTCGATTTCGCTTAATTAAACAGTTGTCAGTCACTTCAAATAATTACATTTTCGTACAATATTTTCCTTTAACTAGCTACTGTACAGGGTGTTTTTGATAAGTTTAACATAAACTAAGGGGTTCATGTTTTAATTAAATTGGCATTCTCTTCCAAAGTCTTAAGGGCTCATGAGTAAAATAATCCAATCTTAACTTGAAATCAGTAGCCAGGACGGCAAAATGTAAATAGAAGTTACATTTTCAAAATCGCATTTTTTTTATGACAGACTTATCAAAAACACCCTGTACAAAAAAGCTCGTGTTTTACTCGTCACAACATGTCACACCCGACCTTCGAAAAGAGCGCGAAGTATTTTAATTTATCAAAATCAAAACAGACATAAGCAAACATATGATTAAAATATTTAGTATTCAAATTAGAAACTAGTTGTAGATAAGTAAGTACTATATACTTAATCAACGTCATAAGTATGCAGTATTTTTTGTATTATTTCAAGTTCTGATGATTATCTAATTAATTATTTTACTAATTTATTCATAAAAACAACGTTGTATAAATTTTTACTCTGTACACGATGGTATTTTTTAAATCGAAAAACCGATAATTGAAAATTGAAAGATTTTAGGTTCAGATTAAGTTTGGTTTTTCTAAATATAATATATTTTCGTTCAGATACATTTGTTTCTTATATTGAGTAAATCTTGTTTTGTTTCAGACTGGACCATTAGGCCACCGACGTTGAATGACTTGAAACTCCGTAGACTCCTCTTCCATTTATAAAGAGACCTTAACCCTAAAATTACGAGTATAGGGTGGTTCCTTTTGAGATCGACAAACTAGCCTGGTAAGTCCAAGTATTTATTTATTTTCGTATATGTATACCATTACTTTTATACTAAATTGTAAACGAGACTCCTACGCGCTATTACCATTCAACTTCCGGTTGGTACAACTCAAAACATCCACAATACACTAGATCTATTTTTAGTTCTCCATCCCTAAATAGTAACATGGGGGAAAGTACAATAATATATCTATCTCTTTCTATATTACGGCGCATTATACTAAGGTATAGTAAGTAGACGACAAATTGGACATAATTTGAACGTATCTTTGACTTTTATGTTTTCAACAATGAGTGGGGTCTCCGGGGTTATATGTGTATATATATTTTTGTGATGAATACAATTGTGCTTTCCGATGACAAGTTTATTTTAGGCTTCGTTGATCTTATAGTAAAATGCCGACAAATGTTCGGAACCCTCAACATTATTATAACCATGAATGTTTTTGGGGTTTGCAAATGGTTAACAGTAACTTGTAAGGGTTTGCAAATGTTTAACAGTAACTTGTGAGGGTTTGCAAATGTTTAACAGTAACTTGTGAGGGTTTGCAAATGTTTAACAGTAACTTTTGAGGGTCTGCACATATTTTTGAGAGTTCTCGGCAATTTTCTTGCAACGCAACTTTCACAAACTTGCCAAGGATAATTCTAATGTTTATTTTAGAATTTTATTATAATTAATCATATATGTTATTGCTTTAATCGAGAAATTTACCGAATATCGAGAACTCTCAAATATTCATCACCGATACTTGTAAAATTAACCTCCTATAATCATGGTTATATTAATTAATTCATGAAATGATATGACTATATTACATGGAAAAGGAAATATGTGGTTTTGAAGGTCTAACAAATTTTGAATCATATGAAAAATATAAAAATCATGATTTGAATAATATGTTATTTTGCGGTTTTGAAACTATAGGTGAGCAAAAATTCCAATTAAAACACCTTGTCAAGGGTATAGTAGTTAAAAAACTGATTGACACCAACCGATAAAGAGCGTGAAATTGCTGCTAAATTCAAAGAAAGCCGCGTTACCAATATTACTAACGACTAAAATATGAAAAAATAAAAAAAAAACTTTACCTGGCTGGTAATTGACGTAACCTCAAGCATATAGCCCTTGACCCTGAAATCGGATCTGAGATTCAAGATTTTTTCTATCTGTTGCCCTACTAAGATATATATACACCATCATCATGCAATTCAACGAGGGTATGATGAGCGTGCAGTGAAAGGAGAATCTTCGAAAATCGATTAATCGTGATCCGTGTATGTTGTTGTTTTCTAGAAAACATTTTGTTTCTATACAGGAAACGTGATGTACTTACCCTCATAAATAACGAACCCGCTTATTACAAGCGGCAATATGGTGACTGTAATGTATTTAGTATCTTAGATTTAATGGCTTTGAGATTAGGACTTAATGAATTTAATTAGGTATAATTTATTACGAAATATTTTAGTAGAATAATCTATTTCATCGAGCTACATATTTAAAAAATAGTTAAAAATATAACTTTCTAATGTAGTTTAATGATGAAGGGTTATTTTTCTCTTTAAAATAAGATAACTTCCGTTAAAATCGGTTAACATATCACCGAGATACAAATTTATTAAATAATTACCATACTAATTAAAAATAACATAACCCTTCTTAATTATTTTTGGACCTTAATTGCGAGAATGAAGAAAGAAAGATTTTTCAAAAGGCTTAAATTTTTATGGTTTTAAGTCCACAAAAGCGTTGTCTATTCATTAAGTGAACTGTTCAAAAAACATACACTATACGTGCTTTCGGAAGCTCAATTTTCTATATTAAGACATCATTTTTGACTTATTGGTCCCGCCTCAACATAGTTGACCATCTTGGTCTATAATTATCCCTAAGGGGTGGCTAGATATTCGGCTATTTCTAAGGGGCAGTGCCCCCATTTAAACGAGGGTTTAAAATGCGCTAAACGGTTTTTATTCCCAATGTTAATGATACTACAGAGTAAAATCCATCATATTGCGGACTTTTGGTTCGTCCCTCAGACCGGTACCAACCCCGAGGTCAAGCCAGAAGTCCATTGAGTTGGTTTAGTTAAACCTAACCAAAGAAATTAATTGAATAGCTAGATTTTTCTAGAGCAATCATTCATACAAAAAAAAACCCCACTGGTTTAGCTAATTATTTTAAAAATCGAAATTGGTTTAAAGATATACAGTTTTAAATGTTTTTAACCCATAATACCTTGGGGCTAGACCCAGATCAATTAATATAAAATGTTTCAAACACAATGACGTGTCGAATTTATTGATGAAATTTCCTAACCTTGTCATATATATAAATCCAATTTTTCGACACTAAAACTTTTATTCGGTTTTATAGTTTTAATTGGAAAATCGTGATGGAATAATAACCGAGTCTTCGATCATGCATGTTCCTTCTTAAAATTGTTAAAGAAATTAATGTTTTCTTTTAGAAATTATCTCGAAAATTATTGAAAAGGAGGTTTTTATCATTTATAATCTTTCGATGATGTTTTTTTACAAGGATAACGTTTTAATTTTGCACGGTTATTCGTACCCTTAAGCCTAAATCCAATTACAACACTTAAACAGAACTGGAACATTTTTATCACAATAGCGAAACTATTTCTTGAACATTCACATTGAAGTCTTAAATATATATTAAAATTGTAACTTGAAAGTTTCGAAACAGTTCCGGCATGCTCTTTTGAAACAAAGTTCCCGAATGTAGGGTCACCGACACCCAAGGCTCGCCAATAACCAACTCTAAAATTATACATATTTAATCTTCCAGGCGCTTTAACCAATAATATGCTTTCCTGGTAATGGATACAATGTTATGTTATACAATTCTAAGCCTTGGCGAAAGATAAGCCTAGTATTTCCTCGCATTGCATCGCATGTAGAACTGTAATTCGGTAGGTATTACGATCACACAATGCGGGTGCTAGATCGTTTAGGTAGTATATAAGCGAGAATTTTCACACCCGGCAGGTGAGATAATGATAGGGTCGCCGCAAAGTTACGACGTCTTCATTATCACCGAATATATTTTAGTAATTGCGGCGTTTTAAGTTGTTAACGAGTCTGTCAGCGCCTCTCACGGTTGAGCCATACCTATCTAGACCCAAGCACGTTCATGGTATTTCAGAACTTTGATATTCAGCGCGTGAGAATTGTTTATCACGATTATTTCTTCTCTTTCTGAATTGAAAGTTTAAAAAAAAATTGGCATTAAAATGTTTATGAAGGAAGTGTATTGAAAGGTATTTACCCTATGATGGTTCACCGAATCCTCTCTCTCACTAGAACCAAGATGGTGTATGGTCAAGACTGGTTAGGTCATTTTGTATTTGAATCAACAGTTAAATTGTTTTAATGAAGGTTTAGTGTAGGAAAGGTCTCAATGAAGTAAGGATTTGACGGTTTTTAAGTCCAGTTTCATGGAAAAACAATATTCATGGTGAAATTTAAATAACTTAATTTTATTATTAATGAAATAAGTCACGTGGTATCAAAGATACTTTTCGAACGCTTGTTTAAGTTTTCCTAACCATACTTCCCAAGATAAACGTCACGAAAAAGATTAAGCAAAAACTTATAACTCTTTTACAGAAAGGATATACTGTCACGTCTGTCTTCACCAGATAGATATATGGTGTTAAACGCATTCTTTCGGGAAAACAAATCATGGGTAAATTATATCTTTAACTTGTGCTAGACACTAGACAAGGTAGACAGTAGCCGAAACTTTAGTGTCCTCATTATCAACGTTTATCTCAATGGGCTCCCGTAGTACTTACCTCTCTTTAATCACTTGTTGAGTTTAAAAGATGTATAGCTTTCAAAGATTAACTTGTTTTGGTACATGAACCAGCGCCGGGCCTCTTTCAAATCTCATTCAAGATAAAAGGGTTAAACCGAGAAGGCGATAACCACGTTAAAAGATAAAGGGTATCGAAAGCTTGACCAATTATCTTTCTATGTTGGCGCGATAATGCTTTTACCATGCAATAGTTTTAAGGAAACGTAGACTTCAAAAGTTGCAGACCCTACGTGAGATTCATATCTGTTAAAACCAAAGGCGCCTTTGAAAACTAAAAGAATTGTCAGACTGTTTAACAGATAACCAATAACCGTGCACATTCCACCATAGTCCTTCCTAAAAAGATAAGTATAATCACTTCTAAGTCCATTTTAAATTGACAACCCAATACAAAGAGTTTATGGCAACGTTGACATTAAGCCTAATCAACACTGATTTGAGCTGTATTTGGCAGGGAATTATGGCGCATTAAGTATTAGCATATGCACCGGAACTATCTAGGTATATAGATCGTCTTGGGAAGTATATCGCTCCATACAGGGTCTTCTTTATAGCCTAAGGTGTTATTAAAACCAATCTAAAGTTGCGAAGGCTGTAGGTAAATGTTAAAGCTCACTGGCTCGGGTTCGACACGAGGCCTAGACGCGTGCTGTCCCGACGCATCCTGGGGTAGTGTTTAGCTGTTTTCTAATGCGGTAATTGCAGACGACGGTTACTGTGTTAAAGTGCTAGTATATCCCTGAACCACTATAGCACTAGCTCCAAATACTTAGAACGGACGTAACAGATGGGAGACGACAGTATAAGGTAGACGAAGCCCTCGGAGCTTCTTCTTCTGAGGTCCCATATCGTCCGTCGACGGTCTTCCCTCGCAAAGTAGAACCTGTTTAAGAAAATAGTTAGGGCAAAGGGATTGCGTGGGTTTTTGGGCAGAGGTTTTGTTGATAGGTTAGGATGTCGCGAAAGAGTCGAGATGTTGGAAGGATTTTCTCTCCTTCACGGTTGACCAGCTAAAGGAAATCGAAACCCCACGTCCAGGGCGTCATTTCCGTCCGGAGGTTATGGCTATTTCCAAACTTTTTTTTTTGTTTTTAATTTTTTAATAAAACGGAAATTAAAAATTAAATTTTACAGACTTAGTACCTTATTCACATTATGTCCTACACCAGAATAGCTCTCACAGAGTTGTTACCGGTTATGAAAGTGAAATTAGAGGCTCGTCATGCCACTAAAATAGGTTATGTAAGACCATTTTTCATATCCAAATATTTTCTTCATATCAAACACTGTTGAAAACACTTAAAGAACTAAATAAATCATTTATAGTTAAATTTTCAAAAGGGTAGTAACTAAATTCAATATTGATAGAGAGTTTTATATTCTTATTAACCTTTTTCAATTCAACCAAAAGGCTGAAAGGTAAAAAAGGAATAATAATTGGAAAGTAATGGAGAAAAGCGACTTCATTAGAGGAGTGAAGTTTTTTGAAAGCAACGCGTACGTTGGAAATGAGTTTTCACTTTCAATTTGCGTTTTGAAACAAATTTTCTTTAGCTAAAGAAATCACTCCATCATTGAATCGGAAAAGACCTGACCCTCGGGCCCAGTAGCTCCGTAGAAAGGAACTGTAACTAGAAATCCAGTCATCAATAGAAATCATTCATAATCCCAACGCTCGCTTCGTTCTCTCTCTCTTATTTTTTTTCTAAAAATAACTTCTTTTTCCTTTTTGGAGAAATTTAGAATCAATGTTAAGACCGGTAGCCCCCTCGATCTGTCGGAGTCTTTCTTGATCTTAGATTTTTGCCGACATACTTAAGAAAATGAATGATGAAGCTATACATATTCGCAGCGTGGTACGATCTTTAGCTCTTTATAAAGCTACGCTATAGCTTTAAGTTTTTCCTTTTTCCTAATAAGTCTAATTTTGAAAACTTACTCCACGCCTATATATCATTATTAAACGCGCTTACGTTGGCTGTTAATCTAACGGATATATATATTACGTTAAAAATAAATATTCTTGGAAATCGAAGAGGTATTTGCATAACTTGACGGGCGTCAAAATATTACACCAAGGATATTATTGAAAAATGTTTTTAATAATAATTATTAAATATTTAAAATTGGAACTATTTATCCATATATAATACTAAAGAAGGTGCGAGAAATTAAGTTTTTTTAATAATACCAGACCTTACACTTAGCCTACTTTATGAAGGAGATGACGTTATAGGTTTACAGCAGCCAATTACAGTCCTCACACAACATTACGTCATGATCTACTTCACAAATAGGCCTAAAACTTCAGAGTCCGATAAAAAACTATTATTATCGTAGATTGAAACGTGTTTCTAGTTTGAAATATAGATTATTTTATAATTTTTATAACATGGTCCTTTCATTTATCTTTAATTTAATTGGTTAATAATATCTGAACATGGTAACTTAGGTTTATAAAATTGCTGGAATTAAATGCAATCGAGCTCAAGGGTGTTTGCTCCCATGCAGCGCAAACTACAGAAGAATAATTTTAATCTGTCACTTGGAAAACCCTATATTTATCCAAAAGTCTCGATTTGAGCGTGCTTTTCAAATAGACGTTAGAGGATAGCGTAATTTTTCACTCGGAAGCTAACTAAATTGTTAGGAGTGTCTCTCTCGCGGCTTTGGATTTAACCCAAAAGGGTTTCTAACGATCTTTTGCCACGAGATATCAAGTTAAAAGTGTTGGTTCACGTAAAGTTGTTCCTTAGCAAATATTTGATATATATTTTCCAAAGCCGCCTAAACCATGTATAATAATATACCTCAGGGTTAATTTTTAGTTTATTACAATCTTTCTCTTATAACCATCTAATCATTTTCAAATATTACAAAAATTGATATATAGTTAAATTATATAGTTCAAAAAACGCGTATCTTCAATATAGGTCTTGACATAACTGAACAAGTTGATAAAGACAGCATTTTCTTATTCTTTAAATTTAATATCGCAAATGAATCCAACATTATCAACTAATAATGACGTAAACAGTAAACTGTACCAAGAACTAACGTTTGGATCGTGACCATAGAGTATACTATTTTCTATCAACCTTTGACCTCATAAAAGCTCTTTTCTGATTGGTTGATATTGAGAGGAGGGTCGTTTGCTTCTCATGGCTTCTAAGGTCAAAGACTGGGAACTTTGATCGAAGTATACATTATGTTTTTAACTATAAACTTTGGATCTTGGTAATACAAAGTGAAGTTGTACTGACTCACAAATTAACAATTTCGCAATCTCTCATGCAGTTTCACTTGATTTTCCGGGGGTATGAGAGTTTCCAAAAAAAAAATTACGAAATATGGGTTCAAATAGTCCCGAATTTTATGAACACAAAAGAAAATATTTTTTTATGGATAAGTAACTTGCCTTCATCTTGAAAAACGTTCGCCCAAGCCTGAGGCCACGGAATCCACTCAAACATACACAAACTTAGAAAAAAAAATGGCGGCAGCACCCAGAGTTAGTTTGGAAATCGGTCGTGAAACCTTTTCTTGAAAGGGTCAAAAAAAAAAAAGGCAAGAGGTTTCCCCCGTCATATTTTCAATTATGAGCACGATCGCCTCTTAAGGAAGATTGAAGTACAATAAAAGAGTTCGGTAAAGATACATTATAGGATCCGCCTTTAATTAAATTTATCAAGAAGTAAAGAAAGGTGAAAGTGGATTTAATTACGAGAAGTTTACAACGAGGTCACGACCAAGGGTAGGTACGTAGGTACCTTTTCGTTTCAACGTTTCGAAAGAAAAAAAATTAAAATTATGAAATATAATTAACGAACCGAAGTTCTTCCTTCATTGTCATTGGTTAATATATACTTAGAGTACAAGTTAATATTTTTTTAGACGATGCGATCTATTGTTCAATTTTTCTTCAAGGTCATGCGATTATGAGCTCATCAGTAAAAATCAATAATACCGCGAGACCTACTTTCTTATTAATAAAACTTTTAAAACTCAATGATCTCATTCCTTATTAGTTGAGCGAGCTCAGGTTTAATTTAGCTTCATTATTAGTAAACAGATTCGAAATTAAGGTATAGTTGTAATTATCTACTTACCATCTACACTTTGCACTAAAATTCTTGATTTGGGGAAGCTATAGTACCTTGAATATCTGATAAGCGATCATCTCCTTTCAAAGGATATTAAATTCTTCGGATCTTGTCTTTTAAACGACCCTCATGAATAATATTTAGAAGTATTTTTGACAATTTTCTTCTCAAATTTCTCGACCATTTTTCAAATGAGCTTGAAATATTTAGTGTGTTGGTGAATAGTGAAGAAGTAGAATATTTAGAAGTATTTTTGACAATTTTCTTCTCAAATTTCTCGACCATTTTTCTAAATGAGCCTAAAATATTTAGTGTCGTTGAGTAGTGCTACAGGCTCACCTTAAATAATTTCACTGTGTCTTGAACAAAATGTAGCATCTCTTCTATAAATTCAAACAAACTTAAAATGCCAAAACTAGATATAAATGTTATAATGGCTCAATCAGAGTTAATCGAGTATGATCTTTAAGAAGAGGCAAAAACAATTTATCTTTAAAATTAGTTTGACACAAAATTAATGACCAAAAAGAGAACAGACAAAACGTTCTCTCTCTGCAGTTAACCTCCCCGGCGATAAGTTTAAATTGCCTAACGTCTTAATCGGCCGATTATCGAAAATTGAGTCTTCAACTTTTTGAGAAAGAAACGGAACGAGATAGAAAGGTTTATAGATTCAAAAGGGATGTTAGGCTTAAGGAAATCGTGACGGGGCTACCGTGAGAACTTTAATTGGTTGACCGTAGGAGGTAACTACACTATATCGGACCAATAGACGTGATCGTCGTGGTAGACCAACAAAATATCTATAATATGTTTTTATTTATAAGTTACAAGTTGCTGATATAGACATCAAAAATTTTGAACCGTAATTTACGTCTAATTAGGATCCGGTGTTTTTGCAATGCAACGGTTAGCGTAAGCCTAAGGGCAAAAAGTACAGAAAAATAGACGTTTATGCTTTTTTGAAATTTGATTGTGAACGTAGTACGTGATGTGTTTCTTAAAATCAGTTACTTATCTAAAGTGAAATTTGAAACTCTTACAGTACTTTTAACACAAATGTAGACCATTATTTAAATACCCAGCTATAATTGAAGTGCTCTTTTATTTTGCATTATGTAGTCTGCGACGTAATTGGAAATTTCCGTGATATTTTGAAGGACTGAATGAATTTTTTAGTGTATTTCTTTTCACTGATGACTTGGTCCCTGAAAAACTACATAACGCAACTCATATTATTATAGTTAATGCTATTAATAGGTTAGCTGGTTTAATTTTTAATTAGGAATTGCGTGCGTTTAACCATACGTTCGTGCGAATGGAACACAAACCATTTATTACAATCATTGCTTACTGAAACGCCCTGATTTCTCTGACTTTTTTATTTGGTATGTGACTACTAGAAAGGTTGGACTATAGCGAGAGAAAAGTGCATGGCTTAAATTATGGCATCTTTACGACAAATTCGGTTTAATAATACTGTGAAAATTGGGATTTTTGAGGTAATTCCCTTTTATTAAGTTATTAAATTAATTATACAAAACAAATATGTAGAAATATTTTGATAATTATTCAGCTTAAACCATGGGCGATTTTGGATAAATCAAAAGGCAATGTGTCAGTGAAGGGTGGACTTATTCAAGACGTCCTAAGTTATCTCGTTACCAATGCTCCTTTTAAGTATGTTAAATTATTTTTATTTTGGAAAAAATATCTATATCTTAATAGTGTTGAACTATGATTTAATTTATTATGAAATATAACCTTAATTGTGTTGAACTACGATTGCTGTAAATGTAGATACGAATTTGTTTTACCACCTCGTTCGGAGCATGGTCATAGATTCGATAATGGCACTTGGAGTGGACTTATTGGATTAATTCAGAAAGGGGTATATATTAAATTAGCTTCAAATGATTTAATATTAAAGCTTATTTTTAAACCCTCTTAATGTTTATATGCATAGGTAGTGGATGTAGGAGTAATGCCTTTTATACCGTTATTGCAACGTCACTCGGCAGTTGATTTTAGTTCAGGATTTGCGTTCTCATTTGCCGCCATTTTGACTGGTAAACCGTCACCAGAGGTTCTTCAATATTTTTACAAACTATCTGATTTAAAGGTAATATTTCTCTTACTTTAATTTAAATTTTATTAGAAGGTAAGGTTTTATTTTAAATTTTAGTTATGGTGGATGGTTATCTTTATTCATTTCATCTTTGCTACGTTAATAACAATTGATATTGTCGTTCGACGACGGCGTTTCAAACCTTTTGATATTTATATTGAAACCTTTTTTCGTTGGATTTTGCGTTATTATTCGATTTTACTTGGACAACGTAGGTTTTAATTTATTTTTGAGAATATTTAATAAGTTGATATTAAGGTTTGATTTTTGAAAGCGGTTAGAAAAATTAAGGCTCGCCGTTTGGCTTGGTTCCTAACCGGACTATGGTGTTTGCTAACGGGTTTTATTCACTGTCAAATATTCTCGGTTCTAAGAGCAAGTTTCTCGACACATACCGCGAGTAGTGTCAACAGTTTGACAGATTTGGTGGCTTCTTCAGTTACCCCTCTTGTTGTCAAAGACAGTGTCTTTGAGGAATATTTTCAAGTAATTTCCAAATCCTTCTTTCAAGAGGTCTTAGTGATACCATAATTTTATAAGATACGTATCACTCTACCTATACTTCGTAATGCTAGAGACTTACAGCTCGAGCTAGTTCGAGAACGACAAGCGAGAATTGAAGTACTACATTCGGTGGTTAATTTTGCAGTACATCTTCCTATTTAGTCTGTATACTAAGCCTTTGACATGCAGCGCCTGACCAGGCGTCGCTTTACGTCGAATCTATGACCTTCGTTGTCACTTCATGACAAGCTCCAGTTTGTAACCAGTGACAAACTTATGAAACATATCTTATGAACTTATGGTGGCTTCCTAGCCAAGTTTTTAGTTTAAAGTGTCTGTAGAATTTAAAACTAAAGCGCAGTTTTATTCAAATTCAATTTAGACTGGTACAGGTAAAATTCAGAAAGAAATTTGGAAAACTATATCAACCCGTAACGCCTCCATACCACAGAAAGAATTTTTCGATCGAGTTACCGCTGACCGTATTCTGAGTGGTCAAGCGGTATTAATTCATAACTATATGGGATTGAAATACTTCGTTGTTCGCCAATGTTTAAAACACCCCGAAGAAACGTATTATTTTTCTAGAGAGGTATTTTTCGGGGAGCCGATTACCTTGGCGGTTCGACGTGGAATTCATCCGGATTTGTTCAGTTTCTTCAATACCAGGTACGGTATTCGTGGCGCTATCTATAGTAATATTCGTCTACTTTAACCATAGCCTACAATATAGTTTATCAAGGGATGCACAATGCATTAGATTCCAATGTTTAACACCAGGGGCGTGCATGTTGGGTTTTAGAGATAGTAGTACTGTAATAGTAATTACACAAAATACGCCCAAAATTACTGCCTTATTATACTAAATAAGGCCTAAATTACCAACTTATTGTACTAAATAAGACCTAAATTACCGCCTTATTACAATAAATAAGGCCTAAAGTACCGTCTTATTATATAAAATAAGGCCTAAATTACCAACTTATTGTACTAAATAAGTCCTTAATTACTGCCTTATTATACTAAACAAGGTCTAAATTACCACCTAATTATACTTATTTGACCATTTCAATTACATTATCTGTTAGTCTTCTTGATAAAATAACTTAATTGATTTAAAAATTATATTTTAAATATAATTTTAATTAATTTTCAGGATGACTTTATTCGCGGCTTCATCTCTTTTCTCACACAAAATGAATCGTTTGGATTATTTAGCCTATAAATGTACGGATGATCCTAGAGACACACATTTAGTGACAATTCACACTTGGCAGCTTTACTACGCTATTTCTATCTACTTCTTGGGACTTTGCTTTTCTCTAGTTTTCTTTGTAATTGAATTTACTTTTCTAAAACGACAAACAGAACGAAGTTTGGAAGTGAAATGTAGGGATAAAAAGTTCTATTTATTTGAATCTTTCGTTCCTGGGAAAACCACGCAAAAAAAGAGATAAGTCGGTGGTCAAACAAGGGACAATTTTTTCTGCATTCGAAATTGAAATGGTTACAATGTAAATTAGAGATCCGTAGAAACACTATATGTGATTATTTTTCGTAGAACATATAAAAATCAATTTAAAGTCGCGTTGCTGTAAATAAGCTAAAAAAACAGCTTTAAATGTTGTTCTGAAAGTTTCAAACTATAATCTAAAACCGATATTATTTGAACAAAAGTTTTACTCGTTATCAAGATCAAGATCAACTTCAACTCAACACGAAATTAGGTCATTTGGCGCTTATGCACTAAACTCACCCGTAAAAGACGTGTTACTGAAGTATATTTACTAAAGAATATAACATTTTTCCCGCTCACTTTGACACTTTTCATATACAAGCCATGTAAATACGAGTGTTTTGAAAAATGAAATACAACACTCGAAATTGGTAACCTTGTTATACATGTTATTACTTATGTGAATATAAAGAAACCTATCGACATAATGTTCCACAGTCATTGGTTAGAAATTAATGATTTTTGGGCATGCATTTGAAGGTTGGCAAGTAGGTTAGAACTGTCATTACTCCCATCAAAGGCAATACTACAAAGCTGAAACAGGATCCATTAAAAGTTTTGAGTTAACGTTTCACTTTTATTTGTTTCAGTCGTTAGCTTTGCACTGTGTACAGGTTTACGTGTTAATATTGCTGTATTTGTGGCTTAATGATAATAAACGGCAATGTAAATGTGTTGAGAATCGAGGTACACAGCACGCGTATAAATATCTTAATCGGATTTTTACCAGTGCGGATGAAATACCTGACCGTTAAGAAATGCAAACTTTTCATAGTCTAAAGGTGTGCGCCCTGAACGTAAGATAGATAAACTATTTTCGAATTCCTATTACGAATATGGCAGCGATATTTTAAGAATTAGCCTTATTCCTGATCAGCGCCACCTAACCATAGCGGCGACTTTGAGAACTACTGTAATTGGCAAACCAACCAGATGTCGATAAAATCTGGTGACGTCATTTTTGGTAAGACCCCGAGAGTTCCCGTCAGTGACGTCACCTGATTTTAGCGACATCTGATTGGCTTGCCGATTACGGTAGTTCTCAAAGCCGCCGCTATGATTAGGTGGCGCTGATCAGGAATAAGGCTAATTACGAATTAACTTTTGCGAAATCAGTTTACAACTTGGGCCACAGTTCGATACAGTATCGAAGGCGATAAAAATAGCGGTCTTGTTTTCAATGATGGATTACTCGAAGAAATATATCGATTTTTCGTTCGAAGATTCAAGTATTTGTAGCTTTACCTATTTGCACCTCATTCATTTAGAATAGAAAATCGATTACAGTTGTGAATATAATGCGTTTTAACGTACAACTTTTTACATTTATTTTGAATACTAAATTACTTTACAGTGCCACTTTGCATATGCCTTCAAAAAGGGTTGTAGGTGTTAAATTACCGAATTCAACTTGGTTAGGATGTGTGGGAGAACTGGATCGCAAAGTACAGAAATAAATTTATTACATAATTATTTAATAACGAGGGGGTAATCTCTCTAGCTGTACTTGAACACTAAAGGGATTACCTCCGAGTTCAATATGAACTTAGCTTTGAATTTCATTTTTGTTTAAGGAAGCGGATATAATGTTACTTCCGTATATTCCATCCTTGGCATTTCCTATTGAGGCGACTGTTCCTTTTCTATATACACATTCTAATATCATTTCCGGTGGTGAAGTAACGTCTAGTAAAGATGAAAGTAGTTATATTGTTGACACCTTTCAACCAAGTGTAAGCGGCCTAGAAGGAATTTCACGTGTCCATTTTGATAAAATACTTATTATTTATAGGTTTGGCTCGCTTCTTTCTTATCAATATTAATACTTTCGTTCTGCACCGCCTTCTCTGATTGGCTACTTTCAATGAGCAAGAATATATTTTTCACGACTACTAATTACCTGTACAGGTTTATTGGGTTGATATTCGCGGAACGTGCGTATTTTTACAGGCTTTTTTATAAGCATAAGTTAATAAAGTACGTTCCATAAGTTTGACACTTGTTAGTTGTAACACCCAGAAATTGTTGCGCGACAAAACAGATTGAAATTAGTTCTAGCGTCGATTTTGAACTAACTCTCATTAAGGCTAGCTGTAACATTTCAAATTTTGTACAGGAATTATCTTACTAATGGAACGTAAAAAATCACGAATGCGATAATGTAACCAGAGAAAAATAATTTTTTTAGCTCTCAGAATTCAATATAAATTCTATGCAATTACCATATCAATAACTATACTTTTCTTCGGTATCACTACCTTGAAACTTTCATATAGTTCAAATATGAAAGCCGCATTTTCGACTCTTAACATAGAAACCATTGAATATATTGAATCAATTATTGAAAGACCACAAATAGTTCCGTATATATTGGGCGAAAGTTTCTACGATAATTATTTCAGTGTAAGTGCTTACTTCTCGTCAATCCGTTAGTGGTCATTTTGTTTCCCAATGCCACTTGGTTTTTCAGAATAGTGGAGATGCGATATTGAAGAAATTTTGGAGTTTGATATCGTCTTACAGAAGTAATATTCCGTATCCCGATTTGATAAGTATGGAAACGGCTAAAAAGGTGTCAAAAGGTCAAGGTGTTATCTTGTTTGACTGGATACCATTGGCGGAATTTGTTAAGTGTGCCTGTCATCTTGATGAGAGGGTCAGATTCCATTTTTCAAAGGAGCCTGTTATGTGGCATTTTTTGACTATGGGGATAAGAAAGGGTTTACCCAAAAATGTACTGGACGTGATCAACAAAAGGTCTGTTAAATCAGGAAAACGTAGAAGAAACACAGGGAATGCGTGTGGAGAAGTTTTTGAGAGGTGTACGGAGGAGGTCACCATACCCCAAGTGCACTCTATAGCTAAAGATTCCCTGTGTCGCTGATACAGAAATCTTGAAATTGTTTTCTTACATCTTTTATTGATTTTTGTCTTAAGGTTCTCTATTTACGCGGATACCAAGCAATTATCTCCGTTGTTAAATGTTCTATGGAGAAGCGCGGAACCTTGTTTGTGGAAACCGGAAACAAACGTAGCCGTGGCTATGAAAACTAGCCATTTGAAATTGGCTTTCTTACTACTGATGTTGGGAATGGTTGTAGCATTAATCGTGTTCGCTCTTGAGTTAGTGTTATCTAAGTTTATGAGCCCGAAACGCATTAAAAAGGTTTCAACAAAACGTCGCAGGATGAAGAGGTTACGTTTAGACCTAGAATTGTATTAAGAAATTATTTTACGTAATTTCTAGTCATAACTAAAATAAGGATAAATGACAGACGTTATAGTGGTTAGGAGGACAAACTGAGTAGATTAATATCCAATTTACTCCAGCACAAGGTTTAAGTGGTTTTTCCGATTTTCCATGAGGGAAGCAGAAACACGTTTCTTACGTCACGTTTCCAAATTATTTTTATTTTTCTACCTAAGTGTAAAATTATGTACAATATATTTTAATGCATTCTGTATTGATAAATTCCTGGCAAACAAACCAGGCATGCACGGTAGAAATTCCTGAGAATATCAAAGATTGACGTTTATTCTGCTATTCCGTATCAGCTTAGTTATATTTTTAAGTCGGTCGACAATTTTAACTGTATAAAACATTGGAAGGTTCATTAAAACTAAATTAGTGTGAAATTATTATTTATTGTAGACTATATGATGGATTGTAAGTTTTAGCTAGTCAATTTAAGGTTCATTGCTTTAAATGAGCAAATCAGAACATCTTAAATTCAAAATGCTTTGAACCATAGTTTGCTTAATCCCATAATCATTAATTAAATCACTTGGTGCGAAAAGTAAATACATGTGTTTCTTTTGGGTTGCTATGGTAACGATTTGACGTTACTTAAATACACTGGTTTCCACTAGTTTTGAAATTACAGAAATTATTAGCTTCGTCTATAGGGTTAACCAAATTACTATAATTTTGTATAATTGTAAATTACTCTGTAAAATAGATGTTAATCACTCTATTCTCTATTAATTTCAACACATTAAAGCTTTATAAAACAATGGAGGGCTCATTTAAAATGAGAGTTTGCGTTTTGAACGTGAGTTTGAAAATTATATTTTCGGGCAAATTAAATATTGTTGGCTATACTTTAAGTTTCCAACATGGGCAACGCTGAAGTACAAAGTTGAAGGCGATGAAACTAGTGGTCTCACCTTTAATGATGGACTTCTAGAAGAAATTTATTACTTTTTAGTTGAAAAATTCAAGTAAAACCACTTTCGTTTTAATTTGAAGAAGAAAATCGTGTTTTAAATTTTTTGTGTCATAGTGCAACGATGCGAAAGCCTTTAATCCCAGTAATGGGTAAATTGCTGGATAATTCTTCGTGGGTTGGATGTTTTGGGCTTTTGGATCGCAAAGTAAACTAAAAAATATTTAATTCAAATATGGATTTTTAAATAGTTGGTTAATTTTAATGATGAAGGAAGCGGATATTATTCTAATGCCCCACTTGCAAGCTTACGGCCTTCCAGTTGCAACAACTTCACCCTTTGTCTATACGTATTCTAGTATAATGTCTGGCGGTGAACATAACAAGGCCAATGAAAACAATGCATTTTTTATTCAAGCGTTTCAACCAATGGTTAAGTTCTAAACAACTATATAGAAACGTGACATAATACATATATTAATTAATTTTATTATAGGTTTGGCTACTTAATTGCGTTTCAATTGCATCATTAGCTTATTTAGCAAGTATTTCAGTATGGATTTTCCAAAAGAATTCCAAGATTACAAACTTATTTCTTTGTAAAATCTTCAGTTATGTTGGTTTGGTATTTTCGGAAGGTAATGAATTCTTCAGCACCATCAAGTTTAATTTAGATGAAACTTTGATTAAAATCAACAACTTTTATTATAGCAATGAAGATTAAAATGAAATTTAGTTTAAGTAGCTTAAACTTAACAACGAGTTTTCTTTTATTTTTCATTACCATTATGAGAATCGCCTTTTTCTCTAATATGAATGCGGAGTTTTCGACAATTTCGACGAATACCATCGAGGACATTGAGGGAATTATTGAAAGGCCCGATGTAATACCATACATTCTTGGAGGAAGCTCTTACGACATTTATTTCAGAGTTAGTGTATAATAACAATAATTTAGGCTTCACAACCTTACCAAAGCCACTAACTAACTGATGACAATTCAGGATAGCCAAGATAAAGTTTTAAAGGAATTTTGGAAGATGATTTCTTATCACAAGGGCAACATTCATTTTAAGGATCTGTTAAGCGTTGAAACAGCGAAAAGAGTCTCAATTGGTCAAGCCATAATCTTACTGGATAGGATACCATTATCAGATTTAGTGTTTCGTTCGTGTCAAATCGACCCCGAGGCGCGTTACCATTTTTCAAAGGAACCAGCAATGTGGCACTTTTTGAGTATGGCCGTGAGGAAGGACTTGCCCAGAGAGATTCTCGATGTCATCAACAAGCGGTCAGTGTATACTTAAACTCGAATTTTTCGAGGAGTAATTAGGCTTAAAAATGTTTCACTCTCATCATCAGATTGTCTATTTACGCCGACACCAACCTATTGACTCCAAAGTTAAACGCTCTATGGAGAAAAGCAACACCTTGCCTTTGGTCTCCTGGAAACCAAGAAGTTTTTTCTATAAATTTTAATCACTTGTCATTGGCGTTTCGATTCTTTTTGGTTGGACTTGCCATGTCAATGATATGTTTTGTGATTGAGATGATCTTGTCACGTATGAAGAAACGACATCCAAAATACAAAGGCTTAGTTGTAAGTCGTAAAAGGATTCGTGTGAACTCAATATTTCATATGTAGTGTGTCCATAAGCATAGGTGACTATGGTATCGGCATTAATTGTCCATGCGAGACAGTTTAAAGAAACTGCTTCAGAATCCTTAAACTAAGAAGTTTAAAAGCTTCACCTGCAAACCTGAATTGAACTGTTCCATGGCATACTGTGATTATCCATCCTTGACCTAATCTTGATATGGGACGCGATCTTTTCATTTTCCGACAAATATGGCACAAAGATACGCCCTTTTCTTATATAAATGGGATGGTGCACGCTAAAAATAACGAACAATATGAGAACGGTATTGTGTAAGCTGACTAGGTTTTAACGGATATGAACTTAATGATTTTCTATTGTGTTGTGCAAATAATTAAGCTGGCCTGCAATGATATTTCATAACCTGTATTGCTTGAAAGCAAGTTGAAGTTTTCTTTACGTTACACCCGTTTTCATCAAAGATATTGATTGGGCTGTCAATATTTATATCGAAAGGATCGATTTTGATCAAGGCCAGTGGTTTTTAATAATTCCGGTTATGAATATTTGAGAAGCTGCGTTCTGGACTTTTTATATACAAGTCATGTAAATACGAGTGTTTTGAAAAATGAAAGGCAACATTCGGTCTTGGTAACCATGTTATACATGTATATCTAGACGTTCATGTTATTAACATTCTTGGTCCCAAGTGGGTTGACATGATAAGGGTGTAATTTCAATAACAAGAAACGTATGAAATTTTTCATTTATAATAACGTAAGGACGTCTTAAATAAGTTAGAAATAACTAAAATATACTAATCACTTTTTTTGGGAATCGGAACGTAAAAGCTACGTACGTACATTCTGTAAACAAGATTGATATAGTCTTTTTAAGTATCAAAGTCTACACTTTTGCATTAATAACTAATGTGAATATAAAGAAACCAACCCAAGGGTTATTTCGATTTAATGTTCCACAGCCATTGGTTAGAAGTTAATATTTTTTGGGCATGCATTCGGAGGTTGGCAAGTAGGTTAGAACTATCATTACTCCCTTCAAAGGCAATACTACAAAACTGAAACAGGACCCATTAAAAGTTTTTTGAATTAACGTTTCACTTTTATCGTTTCAGTCGTTAGCTTTGCACTGTGTACAGGTTTACGTGTTAATATTGCTGTATTTGTGGCTTAATGATAATAAACGGCAATGTAAATGTGCTTAGAATCGAGGTACACAGCACGCGTATAAATTTCATATTCGGGTTTTTACCAGTGTGGATGAAATACTTGACAGTTAAGAAATGCAAACTTTTTATAGATAGATAAATAATTTTCGAATTCCTATTACGAATATGGCAGTGATATTTAAAGAATTACTAATTAACTTTTGCGAAATCAGTTTACAACTTGGGCTACAGTTTGATACCATATCAAAGGCGATAAAAATAGCGGTCTTGTTTTCAATGATGGATACACCCGTTTTCATCAAAGATATTGAATGGATTGTCAATATTTATACATAAAGGATCGATTTTGATCAAGGTCAGTGGTTTTTAATAAAAATATTATTTCCGGTTATGAATATTTGGGTAGCTGCGTTCTGGAATGTATATTGACGTTAAAATTGCTGACGCATACGAAGGTTCACCTAAAATTGTTCAGTCAATCGACAACCCTTTCGTTTACCAACAATTCCCGGGTAAAGATGAAAGTTCCCGTATAAACAGATTCTAAGAAAACATTTTCAAAATTGCAATAGAAATTTGATTTACCACAAGTACATACAGTTCGTACAGGCCAAGGACACGCGAAATCCATACAATTCCATTTCCCAGTTCCGAAAGTATGGAATTATCCTGGGAAGATTACATCACAAGCTATGAATAATATATGTTCAATAAATTGTTATGTTATACAATATAAAATGGGTCAATTTTACGACAACCTTAAGTTACAGGAACGTTAAAAAATCAGCGTGGTAGACGGTTCCGATAATGGAACGACAATTTAACATTTACGGAAGAAGTACAGATACATCCGTCTGAGCATATCCTTAAAAATATTCTAAGTTCTAACTTGGTTTAATAAAAGAATGGCTAGCGTAAAGAATATGCGAGTCTGCGTTTTGAACGTAAGATTTTGAATATTTTTGCAGTTAAGCAATCTAACCAAGAAAAAGTAATATAAAACTTTCCTTTTCTCGTGGATATTTTTTTCTCCTCTTTTTAATCTGAAAGTCTTCAACTTGGGCTACTGTAAGATACAGGATGGATACCGAGAATAAAAATAACGATCTGGTTTTTAACGAAGGTCTGCTAGGAGAGATTTTTGCCTATTTTGCCCACAAGTTCAAGTAAAAGAGAGAGTCATTAAGAAGTGTGGGTTTTCTTGAGAACACGAACGCGGTAAGACACCAAGACCTTTTTAAAATATACCATCAGCGGAAAGTAATCTCGAATTAGGTGATATTAATTGAAGATATGGTCACTACAGACATGTCATCTTTGTTGTTTTTACAAGCTACAAATTAACTTCACTTGTATGATAGTTAGGGGAAAATCCTGTAAGATAATTTTGAAGTACTTGTATCTTTAAGTACGTATAGTTACAATAACAATACAATATTTACTCGTCTGGAGCCAGTAAGGTCTTTTAAATTTATAACTCCTTGTTAAAAATATGGGTCAAGTGAATCTAAGTCAAAATTGACTTTAGCCGTCTTACCACCTTTTCTTCTCAAGTACCTAACTACTAAACTTTCTTAATAGTTCTAGCGAGGGAAAAAAATCAATCTTTAGGACATTAACTTTTTTATCGTATTAGCGCCACCTTGCAAATGCCGTTAAAGATAGAGTTAGGCAAAAAATTGGAAAACACGTCTTGGACGGGTTGTATTGGCCAATTGGATCGCAAGGTAAATATTTTTAGTTTTCTCAAATTATGTATGACTTTCCCGCCATTGTTAAAATAGTTCACCGCAGGCGGATTAATCTTAACCAGCTCGTCTTTAAAGACGCGGAAAAAACTCATTAAAGTGAATTGATTATAAGCTAACACTATAACCCTACGTCATTCCTTCAGGCTATGTGCCTGTTTTTCCAAGTTAATGGCTTCATTTCTCCCTGGGTTTGGATGAAAGTAATAAGTTACTGAGCGTTAGATTTAAGAATGAATCTACTTGTGTGAGATCTCGGGAGAGTTTTACATCTTTGCTTTGAACGCAGTCTTAAAAATTTGGATAGAAATGGCTACGGGGTGTTGTACATCTTCTTGGTAAGGGTTAACATTTAGGGAATTAAATGTTAGTTGTAGGTTCTGTGGGAGATGTGGGATGGAGACGGTGAGCTATAAAGATATCTTTGAGAAGTTCTTTGTTTTATTCATGATTAGGGATAAGCTCCTTGCGCTAATGGGTTTTTTCAGTAAGAGTGAATTATAGTGGTTGTAAATAAAAATCTTCATCAGCATATTTTTCTCAGTTGAGGCCAGGTTGTTAAGGGAATTAAGACCCAAGGGTTACTTACTAACACAAGCCTAGCTAAGATTTCTTTATATATGGTCCCTTCAACAATCCTCTAATTAGCGACAAAAATACGCAAACCATTTGAACCTCGCTTTATGTTAAGGATAGTCCTTATGATTTAATTTTTTAGCGAACATGACGTATGTATTTTGTTGTCTTTATTATAATAATCTTTCTCGTGTTGATCTAAGACGAATATTGCCATACATGCATTACGAAAGGTTAAGGTCTTTGTCATTTTAATCTTTCTCGGAGTCAATAAACGCTTAAAAGAGTGTACAGGAATTCATTATACGCTGTATCTCTTTCTTCCAGCTTTACTCTGTAATGTGTCTGCTCAAGCAACCTAATTATTCGGTCCTTTCTAGCAGCGCATCGTTTTGTTACAACGTATAGAAAAAAATATTTGTGTTTGGGTATCCTTTTTGCAAAAATATGTTGAGACTGTGTTGGTTTTTCCGGCTTATGAACAGTCTGAAAGAAATCATAAGAGTCGGGGGTTTTCTTCTTCTCAAATATAGGAAGCCGATGTCCTACTACTACCTTACATTCCATCGTTACATTTTCCCATTGGTATGACCGTTCCTTTCCACTACACTTATTCAACCATTATTTCCGGAGGAGAGGAGACGGCTTCTCAAGGAGACAGTAGATACCTCGTTGACGCCTTCCAGCCGAGTGTAGGTCTTATTACCTAACGGATATATAACATAAATGCGTCTCAAACCCACCCTCTCTTTGACGCGCTTAAATTAGACCTACCTATCGTCATTTCGCGCTTCATGGCGGTCCCCAAAGAGTCGGGTTATTACACGCGGAAATGGATGATTATCCAAAGAGTACGCGAGATGTTGGTTCCGGTTAATTCAATAGATCAAGGAAGCGGTTTTGAGTCACCGAATTTCTTAATTACGATGTATTCTCAATATTAGTAGATCATTCTAAAGTAAATTGAACAGACTTAAAACCGATCGCGTTTGTATACTCATTCCCTTTAAGTAATTATCCGGCTTCCGGGGTTTCGCATTTCGGTAATCAGGTAAACAGTCCCATTGCCAAGTGTCCTTGCAAATAATCGCGTTTCAAACCATAGCCCCTTCAGCAAGGCTAATTGATATAATGCGTCAATGTAAATTCTATTCCCTTAACGCATTACAGATTTGGGTATTAATTCCAATATCGATTATATTACTGGCCTCTTTTGCTAGTATTTGCGAACGGTTACTGAAACACGGACAAAATGTTATCAAGGTGTTCTCACGCTATCTCTTCACTTATTTCGGACTCCTTTTTTCAGAACGTAAGTTCAATAAAACGTAATAGAAACCAGGAAATATAACTGAATAAACATATCAACTAACGGTTTTTCCTTTTTTTTATGATGGTAAATAGCCATTGAAAGCAAACCGAGGCACTATTTGGTCATGGTCTCCGTGACTGTATGGCTTTTTAGCGTTACCATTCTTCAGTACGCTTTCAACTCCAATATCAAAGCGGCCTTTTCGACCATGACCAAAGATAGCATTGAAAACATAGAAGATATCTCTCACAAACCGCATTTGATACCCTATATTCTGGGTCAAAGTTTCTACGACAATTACTTTAGTGTACGGACAACCTCGAGTTACCTATAGTTCTGAGGCGTTCTGATTGACTAATATTTCAGTTTATGCTTTTAGAAAAGTGAAGACCCAACATTGAAGAAAGTGTGGAAAATGATTTCTAATCGTAAGAGTAATGTTGGTCATAATGAATTGTTAACAGTTGAGCGAGCAATGGAAGTGTCAACTGGTAAAGCCATTATACTCTTTGATTGGATACCTTTGGCGGGAATAGTCGAGCGTATATGCGAAACCAATCGTAAAGCTCGTTTTTATTTCGCCAGTCAACCAGTAATGTACCATGTCTTGACCCTAGGTGTCAGAACAGACTTGCCCAGGGATGTCCTAGACCAAATCAACAGACGGTAAATACTAGGTTCTGGTTTTCATCTTTGTACTTAGAATTGCCTTTGGCCATTTTCGACAATTTTCAGATTTTCAATCTACGCGGACACTGTTCAATTGACTCCTCAGTTGGATACCATAAAGAGGAAAGCTGAAGCTTGCGTATGGAGTCCTTCAACTAACGAGGCTGTTGAGATGAAGATGGGCCATCTTTACTTGGCTTTTCAACTGTTGATTGCGGGATTAGTGGCATCGCTACTTACCTTAATCTTGGAAGTATCTTCACGCAAAAGGCGCACATCAACCAAACGACGACGTCATGCCACTAAGACTAGATTCCCCTCAAACTATGTTAATCTTCATGAGCACTAATGTTCCCAAAAAAGCTTAGTTAGAATTTTGTAAATACACATCGTAGTGAACCGTCATGCCTTGATCGAAACCGTATATACTAAGGCGATTACACTAATATCATATTGTGACAAAATTTCAACTATATTTTCAAATGACAGATGTTTATCATGAGACGTAATAGTTCATTTGTAACATGAACACGAGTAACTTTTAGCACGAGATTGTCTAAACGGAGTCGCACGTTAGGGCACAGATGAGTTCAAAAAATCAATCAGACATTTTCCCTAGTTCAAATCGTGGCTGTCTTTACCTTGGTAGTTAACTACTTCACGTAATCTACTTCCGCTAATGCAAAACGTATAAGATCCTATTATAGGTAGACCGAAATCGATCCATAGTGGAGCGAGAATCTCTTCAAATCTTTGGAAAAGGCAATACTCTGTGAGATATGTGAAAGAGAGTGGCAGTAGACCTAGGCCTTGGAGCCGGTCCTCTGTAAATATCGATATAAGTTTTTCCCAACTTTTTCCTAGCTACAGCACGGTTTAATAATGGATTATGGCGCAAGAAGTACTCTCTTGAGTCTTGACAACCAAACTTTAGGAATTAGTGGCGAGTTCTTGGCAAAATAGTGTCGGGAAACCTAATGGGGAAACCGAAAATAACTCCCAAGGCGAGGAAGCGAGGTCCTGATTATCTTGATTAAGTACAAGATAACGATTTTAACTACCAGTCCAACCAATTTGACGGTAACTTGTCACCAGCCCTCGCCCTCTTAACCTTGTATGTACGTGACAACTTAATTAACAGGGCAAAAGGCTATAGTTAACGAGATTGGGTTTCAAACAGAGAACATTATTGATTCGTCGTATACTTTATCTTCATTAAACGGGTCCCAGTGGATAGACGGGCTTATTTTCTAGAAGATTATTTTGGTCCCAAAAAACTCTGCCCTTATTATCGGGATCCCATTCTTAGTCATCAGTCAATCTGCGGATGTAGTTATGGCAGAGAACTGGGATTGAAGGTATTGAGTCTAACAAGTAAATAACGTTGGGTGTCATTGTCATTTACTATTTTGCTTTCATTTTCTGACATAATATGGTAAGATAATTGATGTTAAAGGTGAAACAAATCATTGTAAGAGTACAAATAATTTTGGGTCCATAGTGACGTCTGCGAAAAGTTAATTATTTAAATTTAAACACCGATTTTATTGAAAGTTAATGGATATCTTTCAATGGATAAAAGTAAATTCTAAAACCTTTGAGCGTTGGTGTTTTAACTAAGAGCTTGGTCAATATTTAAAGAAGCGATATTGGCTTTTGAATAAGTAATTAATATAATGAGAACGGCCCATGGAATTCTCATTCAGAAACTTTTCGCTATTCTTTGTTGGAATCTCGCTTTTGTTCTTAATGTATTTTCAAGGTGGTTTTTAATTACTACGAATAATATTTTAAAATGCATATTCCTTTGATGTTCTTAATCTTTTAAAAATATTCCTTATTTTAAGGTTTACTTGGAACGCAGACTATATTTTGCTTAAAATAGAACTAGTACAAAGTTTCAGGCAAATTTTTAGTTTTCAAAGTGATAAAACGTATAATATAAAACTATACAAAATTATAATTTTTCCCCTTAAATGTGTCTATAAAGTCAAATTTTAAAATTATATCATAAATATTAAGTATGAACAACCCTTTTAGATAATAACATCGTTAAAAGCAAAATGAGCGAACTTATCTTTTAAGTAATTATAAGACGTCCGTAGCAATTTGGCTCTAAAATGAATAGATTTCAAGGTTGAAGTCTTTTAGAAGGATTCAATTATTTATAGTGTACCCTTAATTAAATTGGTATGAAGCAAACGTCTACTGTTGATGTCCGAGGAGGCATTGTATTGTTGGGAAATCAAACGTTGATGGACATAATAAACCGTAAATAAACTCATAAAGTAATACTTGTTAAAATTTGGGTTAACATCAACTTTACCATCAATTAAGTAAACTTTAGTCTGACATTACTTAGCGATGCTTCTCTTCAAACTTAAGGGTACGTATCTTTTCACTGGTATGCTAGAAATTGGTTTTGAAATGTATCGTACGCGTGGTAACCCACCAAAGACTAGCTTTCTTGAAACATTAACGTTGATGGGACTTCAGAGAGTGTACTTAGGAAAATCACAGCTCTTTTCAAACCCTTTTAAATATATGCCTTCAGGTCCGAATAGATCAAAAGTAGTCATTCGAACGCTTGTGTAAAAGCAGCAAAGTAAAACTGTTCTGGTCTTTGAAGATAAAACCCACCCAAAGTGGCAAAGAGCTTTTTTTTCTCCTCGATCCCAAAAAGGTCTCCATTCGACTAGCTAGCTAATCTTTGGACACTCAACTAATCGAACTGTAAGTGTTGACGCTTACTTTCTTTTTAACGAGAATCAGGGATTACAGTCAAGGGCAAGTAAAGGTGAAAGCTTTCCGGAACTTGTCAACAACCGTATGATGGTCAAAATAGTCTTGTAGAACGTTAAGCCTAAAAAAGATGATTCTAGTTTTGGGGCCTAAAACTTTCAACCACACTAATAGTCTTGTAGAACGTTAAGCCTAAAAAAGATGATTCTAGTTTTGGGGCCTAAAACTTTCAACCACACTAATAGTCTTGTAGAACGTTAAGCCTAAAAAAGATGATTCTAGTTTTGGGGCCTAAAACTTTCAACCACACTTAAAGATCTTACAGAGCTCTAGATATTGATCAAATATTAAATTATAATTAGGATCAGAGGTTGCCGTCTTCTTAACTCATACTAATTCATGTGAAATTTAAAATTAACGAAATTAAAGTTCAAAACATTGCAAACATTTTCAATTCATATACGTTTGCCAGTACGTATCTTGAACTCTCTGACGTAAGTATGGTAAAGTAAATATGCCTTAAATGAAGCTTGTATTCAATCTTTTGAAAGGACATTAGAGATTTAATCATGGACCCTTTCAAGAAGGGCATTCTTAACTTATATTTACACTTAACAGGCTCGTACGGCCACTCTTTGTTCCAAGGAGACACAGACACAAGTCAAGTCTGCGCGACCGTACATTATGTAACCTTAATGACAACAACATAGCACCCTTTAGAAATAATAAGCAATTAAATGGCGCGTGCATAGTTGAAAGCTAAATTATATTTTGCATGCTTTTAAAATTTTTCCCGTCTCACAATATTCTTGCTCTCTGGACAGAATCAAACCACCACGATCAACAGGTATACCAATTTGACGCAGGCGCGACGAGGGTTAATTTTTTTATACTTGGGGAATAAAGGTCTGGAGGACTGGCTAGAGAGCGTTTGGAGTATTTCCTCCGGCTCACAACCTCGCATTCTTCGACTATCTCCCGAGAACAGTGGTATAACGGTTTAGACTGAGAAGGAAGGCTCATACTGGGCCGGTCATTCTGACCAGTAGCGCGTAATTCAGTGTCCGGTAAGAGTTAATGAGTACTGTTGACTCGGTCACCCGTATATGGGTACAATTGGAATTATCGCAATTTGGATTTGGGTAGCTTTTTAATTGGTAAGTTTTGTTTTTCTAATTTTTTTATAGCTTGTTTTTATTTACTTCTTATCGTCATCAAATTAAGGGCATGGTAAACAAGTAATTAATGCAATCTGTAACTTTGTTTGATCATTGTTTGTTGTTGTGACGTTATCGTTGCACTGTCATATAGAAGTTATAACCAATGATCAAACTAGGAACTAATACATCAAAAACTATAATTAGGACCTGTATTTTTGTGGTATGTCAAGGTCTTTAGAACTGTCAAGTCAAGGTACTGTTTTAAAATAGGAGCGTGTGGAAAGTAAATAAGATGTATTTCAACTAAGCAAGGAAAAATTATTTTAACACACAAATTAATATAATTACTTGTTTTTGCAAATGTTTAATATCGAAAATATTCGGAGCAAATAAACCAAGGCGAATATGGTTCCTTAGTATTTCTTTATTAATATACTCCCTTAAATTCATCCCCCTATGATCGTCTCGAGTTCTTCATTTGGACTTTGAACAGACGCGTCACAAATAAGGTTTCCCACAGTTCGGTTCAAATCGGTTTTGGACTAAAACTGAAACTGAACTGAAACTTTTCAGTTAAGATTTTCAAGAACTGAAACTGAACTGAAATTATCAGTTCGGTTCAGCCAGGAAACCGAACTGATCAGTTCAGTTTTCAGTTATAACTGAACTGAACCGAAAACCCCTTTATGAGGTTATCAAGAAGAAAAATTCGGGGTCAGAGGCCGAAAATACCCAGATTGTAACTATTAACCGCTAACATTTTCTACTACTACTAAGTATTTTGGAATCGTGAAGTTCCACCCCTAAAAAGTCCTGTTTATTTCACTAACTACTAATTATTAACATTGAAAATTTAACTTTGACTAATTAACTAATTATGATACCCTTTTTAGTTACTAATTTTTGGTATTCTTTTAGCCTGTGTCTCTCTGCAGAGGGTCCCAACTAATCACGGGACTTAAAGTAATAGCTTATTTCTATGCACAATTAAATACGTATATTTAATTATGCATAGAAATAAGCTATTACTTTAAGTCCCGTGATTAGCTGGGACCCTCTGCAGAGAGACATAAATGATGAAATATACGCGACACTAATAAGGTAACTTTACGCGACACATCCCCCAAAATATCATCCAGCATGCAATACTAAACGATGCCAGTTTTCTATTGTTCTACTAATGTTTGTGGGAACGTATTGATATCGTTTCTCGCGATAGATCGAAATCGTACTTAACTATCTCTTCAGTTCAGTTTTCATCAGTTCAGTTTAATAAATAAACCGAACCGAACTGAAAACTGATCAGTTTGGAGATTTGCAAACTGAAACTGAACTGAAGCAATCAAATCAGTTTAGGGCCTAAACTGAAACCGAAAATAACTGAACTGAACCGAAAACTGAACTGTTTGAACTGAACTGTGGGAAACCTTAGTCACAAAACCTTCGCATAGATATTACCGGAAAAACGAAAAACTCGGTGTATTTTAAATAATTAAAAACTAAAATTTTAACGTATTTGAATTGAAAATTAGATTTTATTAATTTCTCTTACAATAATAGTTCCCTAGCTCCAGTATTTAGAATAATTAATAAGTAATAAATTAAGATGAAATTTATGAAATGAACCTTGACCTAATACGTCTCGGAAATACTTGTACATTTTAGCTTAATCATTTCATAGTTCCAATTCAATCAAGGCGCGTTTTTTCTTGCCGCTTACATCTGCCGATTGTTTAACCTAATGCTAGGACAGGAAACTGTCATCTGTAGTAAAAAAAAAAAAAAAGAAATGTTCACGGCTTTAATATCCCAGACAAAAGGAAGACCTTAACAATGACGTTTAAGTAAATATGCTTCTTTAGGTTACGTTCTATTCTAAGCCTTTGCGATTAATTCGTAAATGATGTCTATTTATTACTACACTGGACAAATATCATTATTTATAATTAACCATGCAGGTTATCGCTGTATAGTTTAATTAACACAGTAATTGCATTGTTATTTAAGTAGGTCAGATGATATTTATTTTGCTGCCTGTTTTATGGTATCTATTAATTGTATGGAATTGTATCTGGCTTCAAACTAAACCACGTAGCTTTAATAAAGTATAAAAATATGAACTCAGTTCCTACGAGAATATACTGTAGGTAAATATAGCGAAGTTGAGTTCAAATTAATCACAATATGAACCGCGTATATAATTTAATTTTCCTTTTAATGTAATTCGAAACTTCCTAAAATAGGATTAAATTTTAAGAAGCAATTTAATATACGGAATTACTCTTCAAAATTCGTGCAGGTAAAGAAAAAGCGTATAGTAGATCAAGTTATTATCAAGGTTCAATCCATATTTGATATGCAACAAACTAAGTAGTACAATATACGTATTTATATAGGTAGAAGTTGTATTATTAGAATTGCAAATTCCGACAGAATCTTGCTTCCTTTTTAGGGTATCGCGTTACATTCTGTTCTTCCAAAAAAACCTCCAGTTTCTTTAGGAAACAGTTTTTGCGTGACTTTACCTACAAAATAGTGTCCGTTTCTACTCTTTATAGTCCAGAGTTTAGTCGACTTTAATAATGCAAAGAAGTTTCAAATATATAAAGGGAAGTTTGAGTTGCACGTTCTTCCTTAAGGGTTATTTTATTTTTGGTAAACTTGACTCTATAGAAAATTTGTATTTGACCTTTATAAAATTCAAACTATTTACTAAGTATATTCTACTTTGGTATTTCAGGTAGCCCATGGTTCTGACTCATTTTTTCGATAAATACAAGAACCCCAATCGTTCCAGCATGGATTTCAAAGCCTACTCTAACCCGAACGTGTCCGGAGATCCTCTTGACCAATCCTTAGAAATAGACGAGTCCTCGATGGAAGCTCTGAGTCGCGAATACCAAGTCTTCCTGGTCATTCTCTACTCCTTAACCGCTCTCTTATCGTTATTGGGAAACTTGACGGTCATCGTTGTCCTGATAGTGGGCAAGAGGTCATCTCGAGAGTTGAGGGTCTTCTTGGTCAACCTTGCCATATCTGACGTCACAATGTCCGTATTCTCCATCCCATTCACCTATTTGGACTTCATGCTGGGAAGATGGATCTTCGAACCCGCTTTTTGTCCCGTGGTACTCTTCATGCAGCACTGTTCCGTGTTGGTTAGCGTTTACACCTTGACGGTTGTCGGCATTGATAGGTAAGTAGGCCTACATTTGATTTTTCTATCTTTTCATTGTAATCAAGAAAAAACGTAGAAGCGACACAGGGTATTCTAAAATTGCAGTTAATTGATGATACATTGACACTTCTATATTTTTCTTGGTATCATTTAGAACCATTTAAAGTTCACTTGTTATGTAACAACTTCAGGATGTTTATGGGTGTGGGTAGTGTGAAAAATAATTATTTGCGCATCAAATAAGATATGTTCCACAAGTTTGTCACTGGTCACTAGTTACTGAGAGCTTATCATGAAGTGACAACGTAGGTCATAGATTCTCGTAAAGCGACGCCTGGTGAGGCGCTGTCAAAGGCTTAGTACGGACTAAATAGGAAGATGGACTGCAAAATTAACCACCGAGTGTAGTCAATTCTCTCTTGTCGTTCTCGAACTAGCTCGAGCTATAAGTCTCTAGAATTATAGGAATATATAGAAGTATAGGAAGTGTCATACTTATGGAACATATCTTATAGACTTATGCTAATACTGTATATATTTATGAAACTAAAAATGTAGCAAATATTTCATTTTTCAATTTTCTGCTGCAAAATAATCTTTGAATAATTAAGTGCTCTATTTATAACCCCAGATGAGCTAGACTTTTTTTCATTAATTATACTACACAAGAAGTAAAGCTTACCGCGGTTCATTGACACTAAGCTTTTTTTGTCACCATATTTCGTCGTTACATTCTTTTTATAATTACGTTCCTTAACGACTTTTAATCAAACGAGAAAAATGCCTCGAAAGAAACTTTTGATGAGCCCTTTTTGTTATTCATTGTATGAATTTCATTAATTCATAAACACCTCCGTTCTCACTTAAGGGATTTATCCAAAAGGAAAAATTGCTTTTCTCAAGGGAGGTAGCGATTTTTCGGGTACGTTGAGATCGCATTAATTTCGCTGTATTAGATTTTTGTTTCCCCTGTAGATTTGCATTGGTCTTCACGGGAATTCCGTGCATTATTTAGGAAAGGTTTAAATTTAACACGGAAGTGAATCTCTTAAAAGATATTTAGTTTTTAAAATTGGGTTCGATTGTGAAATTTAGAGTATTCAATTCAATTCAATTCAATTATTTTTTTATTTAAGACTGCGTTTAAAGTTAGTTACATTTGGGTGATGTTGACACGTAAGGTTCCCAGCCCATTGGTCATTTTCTATAAGTGTGGCACCTAAATAAGAGCTGAGTACACTAACAGAATATACAAATGGGTAAAGGAAAAGGTCAATATTCAATTAACCCCACGTTAACTCGTCTGAAGGTTTTTCATATACCACTCTGCACGTCACACGCGATTATATATTTAGTTCTACTTAATCACGTGCAAGTTAGAAAAACATTTCCTGGCTTATGGATAACGTACCGTTGTTTTCTTTAGCGACAATCGGGAGTGATGTCCTTCAACTCTTGTAATATCAAATTGAGATCTGCAGTATTAATGATAATCTCATTCGATAATATTGTAATCCAAGTCTACTTCAATAGTCGTATTCTAACGTCAAATATTATAATGGAAACGTTGAAATAACTTGGTTAAATATGTAGTTTCAACCGTTATTAGTAACTATAATGAAGACTTTGATTTCGGCGCCTTCCCACGGGATGCGAATATGCAAGCAATTTAATGTATATATCGAACCTCTAAATTTGCTGCTGCATTAATGAGGTTAAATACGCTTAAAGCTTAATTATACTCGCTATAAAGCCTTTGATATCTAACCCCAATTAACTCAATTAAGGATTAAATTTTACCATCACTGTATCTAGCTTAGAAAACTGCATATTAGGCGAGAATTTCTATACTCTTCATTGTCATCAAAATTTACTGATTAGATTGCGTTAAGTCTAAAATTTGACCCTTAAATTCAATCTTTGAAGAAATAGAATCCAGAAAAGTGGTTTTTATGGCTTATACATTCAGCAAACTTGAATTAAATCAAGGTGTTCCAAGAAAAGCTTTTAAATCAGAGAAAAATATTTTGGTGGAAATGAAACCCTTTAACGAAATCGCTTCGGAAACGAAAACATTCCAATCTGGAATACTTCTGGCTTCTTTGGAATGTTTATTTGAAGGTTTCTTCATTGACTAGTTGATACCCTCTCCTGTCTCTGACACAAAAGATAAACGGAGCGAGAAAAGACTCAAATAACTTGGGACAAACATTCTGACGTGAAGAGTTTTGTTTATGGTTTCCAACAGGAAGATTCTCACCTTTAATTCCTCCGAAATTTTGAAGTGTCTCTTTTTCTTAAAAGCCTTTCCGTATAACCATGAAAGATAACATTGTCAACTGCACCTTTTAAGATGTTTGCAATCTGCCAATTACAGACTATATCTGTTTATCTTGGAGGATGTAACACCATAATGTGCTAGAGTCTGAAGAATTTACCATTAAATTACTTAATAGGTAATTTTCTGTCCTCATAAATACATCAATAAAGGGTGGATGGGTTTTATTTTTGTATTTTGAAAGTATATCAAGTTGGTCAATGTTGTTATAGCGTGCCGTAAGCTAAAATGAAAAAAAAAAATATATTTTCCGTTCATAATTATTTATATTTGGATATTTTTTGAGGAAGTTGGGGCGGAAACGCAGAAAATTCACTTCCTAAGTCATCAAAAAGCGGAATATTATAACGCTAATCTCTCGCCAACTGCTGACGTCAAGGCGGGATTAAGGGAAGGCAAGGGTTTCTCGGACCGACCGAGTTGCCTTGAACTCGGCGCTCAAAATTGCTTAATCCGGCCTTAGCTGACATTTATTTAATGCAATAGAAAATTTCTATTCATCTAAAATAACGGTATACGGAAGAGGAATACTTAAACTAAACTCGATCATATTATTCATAAAGACCTGTTTAAAATTCTTGTCATTCTTCGAGCTATTCTCTTGGGGATGTCCCTTCTATTTCATTTATAATTCTAGAAAGCACTAAGCTAAACTGTCCGGTGGATGTACGGTATTTGGTTTAGGGACTATAGGAATGACGCTTTCTTTATTTTTATATCGATTCTCAGGTCGGAGTGCTGGGGAATATGGATAAACTCCACCATTTATTCGCAGAACTAAATCTAAATCCCACTTAGACCATTCATCTCAACGCCTCAACTTGACATTAAAAAGGAAGTTAGGGACAAAATTCCGTATGACATGTCCATTTATCACTTGTATGGCTTCTTAAATATTCACAAGGTTTAAAAACACCGAAACAACATTGGTGTGGTTTCCTACATAGCAAACTTTGATTTGTTAAAATATGGAAAACAAAATTAAGGGCCTTTACCAAGAAGGGTACGTCTATTAACAAGGTGGCCGGTTAGCTCACAAGCTGCACCTTTAACTGTACGGTTTCTAAAATGATTGCACGTGCTTAGACCCGAGCCTCGAATGACACAGTATAGTCCATGTTAGGGTTAGCAAACGTTTTCGCCTCAAGTAGGTCTGTTATTTAAACAAAACTGACCAATCCAGCATTGCCTTTGTATCTTTTACGCATCCTGCATTTACTCTCCAATAGAAAAGGTGTTTATTACTCCTTGGGGGTTATGTGCAGCGATGCAGCTATGATCTGATCTGATATGTGTAAAATTCGGGACGGGCTACCTGTATTTCTAGCTTGTTAGGGCAACGAATGGTTCTGGAAACAGAACAAATATACTTTACCAAATCCGGGGAGCCGCTTAGCCTCTCATTTGAAATTCTATTCGTCGTGTAAACACTATAAATCCTGGACTGGGAGTATATCACGGTTGGTTTGACCATTGAGCTTTGCTTCGGTGATGGGGGAATAGAATGGAGTGTTTAAGGAATATTTCCGATGTTAATACCTCCCGCTACGACGGGTTACCGATGGGATAACCGTTTTGAAACCGCGCCAGATTTTTCAGTACAATTTCAATGGTGATATAAGCCGCGAGTTCCTTGCTCGCCCTCCCACGATTTTCGGAACAAACATAAGCCTAGTTTCTGCTTTTTTTTCAGAGTACTTTATATTTATTTAAATATTTTAAAAGACAGATTTATATCTATGCCTATCGGGAACTCGTATTTATAGATCCTTATGGGGTTTTTAAACTATTTTTATTTAGTGGTATTTCCATCTGGGTGATTTAAAGAGTTAAAAAAAAAATGCCTTTACGATTGCTTTAAAACATATAAAGTTGAGAGTTTAAATATTTACTTGAATTCTTTGAGGTTTGAAATTTCTTTTTCGTTGAGATTTTTCTATAACCGTATTATAATTTTGAGAGCTTCGATTTTATTGATTGGCGAATTTCGTTTAAACAAAATTTAAGAAAAGATTGTTGAAAAGACGTTTAAAGTTTGTATAATATACTTGGGACTCTTTGAAATGTCACCATTCAAGTTGAGTCGTTTGCCATGTCCAGTATGACGGCATTACAAAACTTTCTTTACTAAGATAAATATGTCAAAATATGAGCGACACGTGACATTTTTGTGGTGCGATGACACTTGGAGATGGGGGAAGAAGCTTGTATCATATTTATTTATTGATGTCATTGAGTTTATTAAATTACCGCCCACATCTTGAAGTTTAAATCAAACACAGGGAAGGAAGGGGAGATAAAGATTCCATCGCTTTTCGCTTCTCTTATAAATAAAACTACGCTTTAGTTGAAAGTTCTACAGACACTTTAAACTAAAAACTACAATCCTTGAGTGGCTAGGAAGCCATTGATATCACCATAAGTTCATGAGATATGTTGGCCATAAGTTTGTCACTGGTTACAAACTGGAGCTTGTCATGAAGTGATTGAAGTAGGTCATAGATTCTCGTAAAGCGACGCCTGGTGAGACGCTGTCAAAGGCTTAGTGCAGACTAAATAGGAAGATGGACTGCAAAACCGTGTCGTTCTCGAACAAGCTCTCAGTAAGTCTCTAGCATTACGAAGTATACTTATGAAACATATCTTATGAACTTTAGAGATAAGGCATATTTTTGTACTTATTACCGTTTCGTAATAGATGTTTGGTGAACCCTTACGTACTTTGGTATCGCCATGAAAACAGGCTCGTTTTAGAAGGCAATTTTGTAGGTCATTGTGATGCGGTGGTTTCTCATTACTGCACCGTCCTTGTGCTATAGCATGGTATCCCTAACAAATCTGTATCGATCCGAGGAATCGCGCTCTTCCAGTACATAATATACAGTGTTTTTCTATTGGTCGTTTTTTATCCATAGGCTATCTCCCAGTTTCCCCATAGAGAGTTCAAGACCGCTGGTGTTTATAACCCTATCATATTTATAGCAAATATTGGTTTTTAGTATTTTGACCAGTCTTTTTCTTCTCTTGGGATAGAGTAGAGCTTCCAAGAAAAAAATCTTTCGTCTCGTAAAAACTGATACTCCATAAATTGTATTAAAAAGTCGTTAGGTGTTTTTCTTTCACCTAAACTGAAAGCGAGGGGCTAATCACTCTCTGATAAGAAGAGAGGCGTCTATGCCGCTGTGAGGGGCGTTCCTTGTGAGGTAGTTTCAGGAAACCAATGTCTACTGTGATCTCGACCATCACATGTAATATACACTGATTACTCGGTGACTTACCCCTCGACTGAAAGGTGATATAATATTTGTTGGCAATAGGGTTTACTCTTTGCTCCTAAAAAACAAGGACTCAATATCTGTGACTGTCCAATTTCGGAGTTGTCTTAAAACAATAGTAAAAATCAAGAAAATCTGACCACTATGAAGGTTATAGCAACATTGATTGTTGCAGCGTTGTACATTCAGCTTGGTATGATCTCTTGGCTTATAAAGCTAAAAATTTCAAGTTATTGCGTCCCCTGGGGTATCTGAAAAAGTGAAATGTCTTACGGAATAAACCCAAAACAAAAGATTCAAAGAACAGTTATACGAGGACGCGCTTTTCGAATAAGAATGTTTTTTCTTTAAGAAGAGATTCGAGAGAGAAAGATAAAGAAAAAGAAACACTCAGAAAATCGGAATCCAATTTTGTATTGGAAGATGGTTAAGCCTTCCAACTCGAAAAGCTACTTTTTGCCATTTTTTGATATTTTTATATTCATTTCAATTCGAAAACTCTGTCTACCCCGTAGATAGCAGTCCCACGCAAATATAAAGATGTGTCTATTGGGAATTGTGTAGTATAGGATGTGATCAGTATGGCCTACACGAACGTTAAACTGGTTATAAGATATATCGTAAAGTTTTGAGACGTATCTTAACAAAGTTCGAAAGTTAGTCTGCTATATTCAATTACAAATTTTCCAAAAACTCCAAACTTACCAGAACTTACTGATAATCAACGTCCATCCCAAAATACTTTACCTAGTCATGGAGGAAAATAGAAAGGAGATGAAATTACA
Source organism: Phalangium opilio (assembly GCF_054372755.1). Taxonomy (NCBI): domain Eukaryota; kingdom Metazoa; phylum Arthropoda; class Arachnida; order Opiliones; family Phalangiidae; genus Phalangium; species Phalangium opilio. The sequence continues at coordinate 3,199,634 of NW_028324189.1, forward strand.
GGACCAGTCTTTTGATGCCAATTAAGCTATCACAGCGGGAGGATGGGATGTGTTGGAAATACATTGTTTGCAGCCTGGTAAAATGTAGTCACGTGACAAAGGAACCTTTGTAGCGCCCTCGAATGTTTATCAGGATATTTTCCCACTTCTGGGTTTAAGAACTGTCGGATAGGTTGAGAAAGAGCACCCTCTTTTCCTCTTCTATTTTTCCTTCATGACCTGGTACTCATTAAGGAATAACTTTTGGAATATGGTGGCCAGTAATGTAGGTAAAACTGTCTCCTATTGTAATAATGCCTAGAAAATTAACCAGAACATCCTGATGGGCAGTTACTATCCCCTTTGCTAGCTCAACTATAACCAGAGCCAAATTAAAAACGGGACTTCAGGTTTCATCGTCTGATCCTTGTATATTATGAAGTATATAAAACACCCGATCCCTCTTAAATGGTTATTGGGTTGATTCCCAAGAGGGTCATAGGTCTACGATCTCGTCTAGCCACTCGCCAATTGTTGACCACTGGTGGCTATTGACCGAAGAATATTTTTCCGCTCTAGGGGTCATTCGGTTTCCTTCTTCCAAGTAAGCCTTGGTCAGGTTCTAAAATCTTTTGTTATTTAGCGTTTATATGGATGTATTCCGGAATAAAAGGGGGAATATAAGGCCTTGGGGCGGCGGTTCAATAGGTTTTCTTTTGTTGTGCCGACGTTTTTCCGATCGACTTCCAAAATATCCAGGATTTCATATCATCTACGTTAGGAGGATGTTAGGATAAGATTATAGAAATGGGGTTTTAAGGCCCGGAGAAAAACGGAGATTGAATTCGGGGATTTTTAGGAAATCTTATAAAACATTCATGGAATGAAGTCTAAATTCATAAAGTTCAATTTCCCCCCCCCCAAGTTGTCTGATATGATCCAGACACTCTAATATACCCTGTACAGTGTCTGGTCTGTTTTGTAAACAAGTGTTGATCTCACATTTGATTGGAGAAATTTAGGTTGAAAATTTTGAGTTTTCATAAAATTAAATCAAATTTTATGAGATGTTGCTATGTAAAGAGATAGGAGCCTGCTGTTTAATATGCGGAGATTCAACGTTTCAAACCTAACAACACAAGAAAACAAGCTAAATTTGCTTTCCAGAAATGATAAGGAATCCAGTCTCAACCTAGCTAAATTAGATTTAGAAAGGCTATGATATAGATGTGGTATTACTTCCAAGGCTTATGATAATATTTGAAAACAAATACGGTGAAAATATTTATTTATATTGTGTTTTGAATTCAACTATGATTAATATTTAAATCAATAGTTATATTTTGAATAATTTTCTTTAATAATCTTGGGCAATGTAAGGATTATCTTTAAACAAACAATCTCAATTTTATACTACCCCTTTAAACACCATAATAATGAAATTATGAATATTTCAAGTTCATCGTGACTCTAAAGGAAAGCCCACATTTAGGAGTAAAACATCTAATGCTTTTCGTACGAGCGCCTGTAGAAATGTTTAACCCGCAGCACACCACTGTTCAGGGAGAAGCTACCTTACAGGAGCAATACGAATTTTTTCCTGTTTTTACTTTTTTCTTTTATTTCTCACCTTGAAACGAATAGTTCTTTTTAAATTTCATGGAATTTAAATTTATCTTTTACTTAGTAGGAATTGAACTTAGTCTTTCAGTATTTTATGAGAGAGCGAGCCGAAACTAGCGTAAAATCTCACGACGTTGAATTTTTAGAGTGTCCCTATTTAATGGAATACTTCCCAGTAATAAAGGGCTTAGGGCTGAAATTTTCTAAAAGAAATCTTGTACGATCGTACACTTTAGAGAGCGAGTCATTTTTATCTGCGAAATTCTTCAATTTTCAGCTATAGGGTCTCTTTTCACGCACCAAACGTTTAGAAAGAAATCTCTTACTTACAAAAAAATGGAACATTTTTATCTGCAACAAAGCTTACTCTGTTCGAAGGGTTATTTTCAATTCTTATTCTTTCTACTATCTTATTTTTTTGGAGCGGGGGGGGGGTGCATTTGCTTTGGTGTCTAGCTCCGTTCTTAAGGCTGGCCAACAAGTTAGTGGATAAACTTCCATTTTGTAAAAATTCGTTTAAAAGCGTTTCATCATTTTTTCTTCTGTCAACTGAGTTTAAATCTCTAGGAGAGAGACTAGATTGGTTTCTTTGAAATTTATTTTTTCCCGTTGGTTTGAATGGGAAAACTTATACGTGAAAGCCGGAATTGACTTTGATTCCTTTATCAGGACTTTGTAATTCTATTTGAAATTTATCCTTTTTATATAGAATTATTTAAATTTAAAGACGGTTTGAGTTTTAGATTGATTGTTTACTATTGGTGGATCAAATAGGGTAGAATTCTCCAATGAAATCAAGGTATATTTAATTCAAATTTTGCGATTGGCGTACTTATATCATAAGTTCATAAGATATGTTCCTACATAAGTTTGTCACTGGATACAAAACGGAGCTTGTCATGAAGTGATGAAGCGAGGTAGGTCATAGATTCGAGGTAAAGCGACACCTGGTGAGACGCTGGCAAAGGCTTAGTACAGACTGAAAAACCGAGTGCAGTCAGTTCTCGTGTCGTTCTCGAACTAGCTCGAGCTGTAAGTCTCTAGCATTAGAAAGGATAGGTAGTGTCATACTTATGGAATATATCTTATAACCTTATGCTTATATTAACCAATCATAATGCATACCGGTATCTTTGATATATTAATCAAATTAGGTACATTTCTGAGTATATAGATTCTACGCGACATACCAACCGGAAGATCTTAGACTAGCTAATTAATTAATTATTGATGTGTTAATTAAATATCAAAGGACTCGAAACACGCTTAATTATAATTTTATCTCAAAGCCTCATTAAAATAATCAATCAACCTGGAAGGGAATGTAAATTTTTTTATTCAAAATAAGAAATGTTCGATTTATATCGAGGCCATTATTGTAAGCCTGCACAGGTCGAGTTACTCGTTAAAAATTCTTTTCTTCCGATGATTTTCTCACGTAAAACTTTCTAGATCCTCTTTAACATAAATCTTACAGACCCTTAAATTCCAAGGCGCAAAAAGTAAGGAAAAAAATATAATACAACGTTAGCTGGTACAAGTCCCTATTTTTTTAAAAGGTTTAGAAAACTCTGCATTTAAAAACTAAAATTATTTTTGGCAGCACTTTTAGCGAGTTTTGTTGTGTTATCCTTCGTTGTATGTAAAGTATTTAGATTTTATAATCGAACCCTAAAGAAGGGAGCAAAACATGGATAAATTCAAAGTTTAGAGTTTTATTTTAGCGGTAGAGACAAAGGCTTATTTTTTCTTATACATTAAGCCTTTGTAAAATTCCCGGATATATTTGAGCACTATTAAATATATAAAAGTTAATACAAAAATATAAAGCTACTTAACTCTATATAAATTATAATGGTATAGGGTATAGTTCGGAAAAAATACAGCACTGATTAACGTTTATTAAAAAGAGAAAACCAAGATGTATTCAATTTTCCGTTAGCCTTTTGTGTTTCCGAAAAATGGTTAACCCTGAGCCTGAGGGTGTACACGGGACTGGAACCGTCCGTTTTGACCAATATAATGGAAACGATTCAATTAACATCCTATATACAAATATGAATTAGAATATTTTTCAAGCTCATTATAAAAACAATGCGAAAACTATTCAGCCTTAGTTAATTAAACATTGAGTACAGTGGTGTAGGAACGTGAAGTGGCTAGACCCCAGCTATCTCTAGAGCTAAGGTGAAACCGTCCCTCGGATAAAATTGGCATCAAAAGAGGCTCTCGATTGCACCCTAAGGGATTGTGACATTGGTGATTTCTCATTTGGTCAGTATTGACTATTTCCAGGGCTGGACTCCATTAAGGAACGTGGTCCCCCATAAAGGACCTCCTATCGGCTTTTTCCTCTGTCCCTGCCACAATGGCTACTCGGCTCGAATTTGGCGGGATAAGAGTACGGTCAAAAGGTAGCTGAGCTCTCAAGGGGAGGCTTTAGCTACAATGACGACGTTTGGATCCAGAAATCAGGGATGACCGAGACAATCACGAAGAGTGTGTTAGATCCCTTTGATGACCGTTGTCACTTCCTTAATGAAGCTAGACAGTTGACCTCCTTTTTATCTTTCTCTTATTATTAAGGCATATGGTTAGCCCGCGGGTCAGTGACGTATATTCGCTTTGAAACCCGGGTAACGTATAGAAATTGCATGGTCCCTAATTAATTTTGCCTTTAATTAAAACACGTAGGAATCATTCTACCAGATAAAATACTTGTTCTCCGATATAATATGAACGTGATAATCATACAGAACCCAGGTTTAAAAATAATAGTTCAATTAATATTGAATGAAAAATAGATCAGTTTTCCTCTAATTGGGGGCGTATGCGTGGATAATTATTTTTAAAATCATGTGTATGGGTATGAGTATGTTTCAGTTTGAATTGTCTATGTGCTAACCATATACCAAGGGACTAGAAAGCGGACGAAGAGTATTAAAAACAAATAATAAGATATTATATTTTAATATAACTTTTTCTTTTTTGACAATCATATTAAACAAAGCGAAACAACGTGCAAGTATAATTATATACATTTTAAACAGAATTTACTGGGCTCTAAACGATTCTATTGTTGAAAGTTTTGAAAGATAAATAGACCTGCCCACCTATCCACCTATTAGAGAAACAGCTTAGGTTCGGCTATCTCTCAGTTACAGTAAATTAATTTATAAGGCGACTGACGTTGTCAGAAAGTGGTTTTAAAATCATCGCCCACATCCCATTTATATAATTAATAATTCATGTATGTTAATACTTAAAATTTATTATAATATTTCCTTTAGTCTCGGGTGACCAGTGGTGAAATTGTTCAGGAAAGGAGTTTGCTTTTGGTTTATTGAAATTCAAGATCCGATTTAAATTTTACAAGTTAAATATTCATAGTTTTAAATTAATTTCACACCAAAATTGATATATTATAGCATATAAATCAATAGGGACTTGATAGTACTACGTCATCCAACCTCACAATAGCTAGAAAATATACCCAGAGGGGGTCGGAAGAGGGGCTGAAATATCTTCTTCTCTGCAATAATGAATAAGGAATACCAGAATGGCGGCAGTGGTCGGAGCTATGCCCAAAATTTCCAGCTTCATATTTAATGTTTTAACTCTATATTGTTAACAAATTATCCTTCCCTTTCAATTAATTAACATTTGAAAGGTTATCCTGAACTCATTCATTTGACCTTTATGTGACCCCTTTAAAATGTTTCTTACTTTTATTTTCTCTAATTTCGTTCAAACTCAAATTAAAGTATGTAAGTAAGTACTATGTAACTTAAGGGCTGATCAACTTACGTAATAAGATAGTTTGAAACTTTGAGAAGTTTAAGAGAGATCGGTGTCTTTGAGGTGTTGGGAATATATATTCTTAATTGACCCTAGAGACTCAGAGGCAACTAATCTTCTATAAATTTGACACTTTGCCAGGCCATTAACCTTCTTCTGTCAATTTTTTACAATAGAATAACAATTGTCTTTGTTAAAAACTTTGAATTTTAATTTATTCCAGACTTTGAGGTTGTATTTTGTAAAGACATAAGCTTAAGACTGAGTTTAAGAAATAGACCAAAAAACTCGTAACACTGTAAACGATTCTCACTTTAATTAAACTTAATTTCGCAAGAACTTTCACGAGTTAAGCCTAATTTGAAAGATATTTATTACATTTTGACGAGTATTCTATATAGAATTATCATTTAGTAATTGGACCTCATTGGTTACTTTACAGCGAAAGAGTTAAGAGATTTTCAAAAGGATTGCATTGCAAATAATAGGATTACCATGTTTAATTTATAAAGTATACTCAGAAAATGTATACTTTTAATCGAAGCTCAAACAGAAAATGTACTACAAAAGCATTGTATTTGCTCGGATATCTGTCTTTAAACTCTGCATCTGGATTCAGTACACGAACGAGGCCTGAGGGTATTTTTCAGTTTATTTTACGACCTTAAGTGCATTGCGAAAAGTGCCTTGTTAGCGAAAATAGCCATTTTCGTCAAATTAATCCACTAAAAGTCTCAGGAATTTTCTCTTTCGTAGAGAAAAAAAGGAGTCAAATATATAAAACGCTCCGTTAACCCCTGAAAAAGTCTGAAGAACCCTGGTTTTCCAGTTTACGTAGACCTATTGTTGCAAGAACATTCCTATCTATGTTTTATACCTTTTCTTCTCGCAAAATCTGTTTTCACGACATTAAACAAACGTCTCTTGGGAAAAGAAGAATGTTTCAAAATCCTACAAACGTTAAATATCACCTAGAGCGTTAGACCAAGTAGCGATATCTAGTTTACTAGGGAGAAGGTTTAAATTCGCCAGATTTCTAGCTTTATATCCAGTCCAACCGTATAGTAGGTCCGGAGTTAATCCCTGCCTCGAAATTACAACCATCATCTCATTGGTTCTTGAAAACTCACGTCAGCGCGACGCGAATGGCGAAAATTACGTATTTTCCGACTGAGGAGAGGCGAAATAGCCCGGCCTCCTTTTACGTCCCCTCTTGTATTTTGAAAGGGGGACTGGGACTATGGCGAGCGAATACTTAGGTATCTTGTACTTTTACCTAGTAAACTAGATATCGCTTCTTGGTTAGACTTAAAAATGAAGAATCCTGAAAAAGGTGGGACTCCATAAAGTGTTCACTATGGTTTAACTGTGCCTTAAAGAAAATGTGTAAGACTTTGTAAAAATCAAAATTTGAGCGAACTCGATTGAATTGAACTCTAGGTTAAACTGAAAAATATGACAATTCTCAGTGTAGAATATGATATCAGAAATTTACAGTACTGCGCCATGTTTTACACGCTTTGTTGTATACTTTTATCGTGATTTTTTTTAGGTTTAGAAAAGTAGTCTGGGTTTTGTTTTATTATTGGATGGTTATTATCATCGTTAGGTAGTACTATTGTTAAAGGTTGGGTTCCTGATATTGTGTATTATAAATTCGGTAAATTTTGGGTCATTCCGGCTTTGATAATAGTGTCAGCTAACAGTGAAATGATACTTTGGTTCACTCACGACAGTTTTATAGAAGGTTTCTTTCTCTTTTCGAGGACGGGAGGTCGAGTTTTGTTTTGGCATGAGACAAAATTGAACGTTGTTTTGATGTTATATATAGTGGTGGGTGTACTTTGGTGGTTTTGACATTTTTATACAGAAACAAGTTGGGAAAACCAAAATATTACCTCTCCGAGTCAAGAGGAGGCCTACTTACAAACTTATTTACCCAGATATGGAAATGTTTCATTTTTTAAGAACAAATACTGAAGTTCATTTTATGAAATATTAAAGAGGTATACAAAGCATAGCGAATGTACTGTAAATCAGACGACATTTTACATCCAATAAGGATATACTTGTACACATTAAAATCATCCGATGGGGGAAAAACGGGAAATAAAGAGATAAAACTTTGGAGGGATATTACTTTTACGTGTTTGTAGAGGCCCAAATTTTCCACTCCTCAACTGTATACCCTCTATGTTCAAAACCAGATTCATAACAGGGTTGCAGTGTAAACATGAACTTCTAACAGCGCTGAGCTCTGCTGAACGCGGCCTAGATTTTCACCATGATGCTCTATTCAATTATAAAATCTAAGCCTGGTTATTTAAAGGTGTATTTAACTTTCGGCTCACTCTGAACCGTTAATGTCTCTGCATTACAGAAACGAAAACCAAACCCAAGCGTTTACTTTTTGGTTCACTAGGCCTACTGACAAATAAAATTTCATTAGGCCGACATAGTAGCGTTCTTCTCGTTATCAATAACGAAAGGATTATGCTATAAACAGATGTAGTATAGCTTAAGTAATATATAAACATCCATTTCAAATAATAATATAAAAAAAATTCTTGGGATATCAAAATGAAACAGAGGATTAAAGCTACAAAAGTACTAAATGCATCGTAATTACGAAAAAGATTTCCACATATTCACTTTATATTATGGAAAAAGTGAATATTAACACATCAAAACAAAGCGAACTGTTAACGCGGCGCACTAGTGTGAAAACGGACAGACACACAAAGACAAAAAAATAGACTGCTTTTTAACTTTTCCGTATTAATTTTGAATTGAGAAACAAGATTATCTTAAATATTAAAATAAATATAATTAATATTTAGTATTTTCTTCGTTAGTTGTTCGCCTTATTGAGCGTTACATCGTTTTAAAAAAGAATAATTAAACAACCTTGAGAGACTTGACTATTATTGAAGTTTGAAATGAAGCATCCTCCTGTTGCTTCGCCTTGCTCAAATAGGTAGTATATAAAGGATTCGAATCGCAGTTGTAGATAAGAACATCGCAATTGCGTGAACCTTGGAGGAAGACCCCTCCATTGGAAGGCTAGACGTTTCTCGTAACCCTAGCCGATCGCCGCGTATGTCTTAACCTTAAGGATGATGATGGAGTAGAAGCCAGGTGTACAGACTGGTGTCCATGTGGGATGGACAAAAACAAAGACCAGAAGATGGTGGTGTTAGAAGCCAGGTGTACAGACTGGTGTCCATGTGGGATGGACAAAAATTAAGACCAGAAGATGGTGGTGTTAGAAGCCAGGTGTACAGACTGGTGTCCATGTGGGATGGACAAAAACAAAGACCAGAAGATGGTGGTGTTAGAAGCCAGGTGTACAGACTGGTGTCCATGTGGGATGAACAAAGACCAGGAGATGGTGGTGTTAGAAGCCAGGTGTACAGACTGGTGTCCATGTGGGATGGACAAAAACAAAGACCAGAAGATGGTGGTGTTAGAAGCCAGGTGTACAGACTGGTGTCCATGTGGGATGGACAAAAACAAAGACTAGGAGATGGTGGTGTTAGAAGCCAGGTGTACAGACTGGTGTCCATGTGGGATGGACAAAAACAAAGACCAGAAGATGGTGGTGTTAGAAGCCAGGTGTACAGACTGGTGTCCATGTGGAATGGACAAAGACTAGAAGATGGTGGTGTTTAGAAGTCAGTAAGTTCAGAATGGTGTCCATGTGGGGTGGACAAATGAACAGAGTTGTTAGACAGGCAATGGAGTAATAGACTGTAAGTGGAATACAATTTCCGGGACTGTAAATGCGGTCTGGAAATTGAATACACGTTTGCTCCGATTTGGAAACTGCGAACGCGGTCACGTGGGTGTAACAACGGACAGACAGACACACAGACAGACACACAGACAGACACACACACAGACAGACACACAGACACGTCGAAATTAGAACCTCTCCGTGACATACGTCACTCGGAGAGGTAAAAAGGCTGTGGTTTATACCGCTTATGTTTTTCTTGTATCACCGTTGGTGCCTTGTAATGTTGCAACCTCTATATTATTATATATAATATTAGATTTTCAAGGCCAAATTAAATTGAATTATTTAATTAGGAAAAGGTTGCAGCTTAATAAGCGGCAGTTTGTCTATAGTCAAGTTATAATTGGTTTAGGATTAATTATTTTACTGCCTCATTAAAAAGCTTGTCACAGTACCCATGGGGGGGAGTAATAAACTTTTCAAATTAATTTATATACATCAGAAAACTCATTTAATTTAGAGTTGAACTGCTTAATTGACTTTTTTCCCCATGCAAATTAGACGTGTATTGTTCTTGAAAGCTAAGAAAATTGCATGGTAATAAAATGATTTCGTGTTGTCTTAAGACAAACCTAGGGAATTTTAACAGAAGTTTCTTATTTACTAAAAAAAGAGAAAAAACTTTGGAAGAAAATAAAGAATAGAAAAGGGGAAATAAGTTTATCAGAAAAGTTTCTCTGGAGAAGACAAATCCGATTCATTTGGGTCCGCACGAGACCGACTTCGTTCAAACAATCATTGCTCCCTTAAGAGAAGATTGCCCCTTTAATGCCAAACCGCAGTATCTTTAAGATGTTAGGTTTTTGGCGGGGTTTATCAGCTATACACGTGGTAGACTTTTTCCCGCCAAAATGTGTCCACGAGACTGGAAAAGTTCAAAATAACTATTGCAGACTTTTGTAGAAAGTTCAAAATAAATACATTCTACTGTCAAAGGAGAAGAACATAATTAACTTTAACAGGAAAAATTTCCGCTGAGGTAAATGTACATAATATTTACTTGGAAATTTCTTCCGCTTCGCTGTATGTTGGTACCATACCTTGAAGACGGTCAAAACAAACACGCTAAACTACTTAAGCGACTCTAATTTGTCCCTGATGGTACAGCCGCGAGTACGCCACAGAAAACGTAACAAAACTTTACTTTTCTTCATTTATTCTCAATCAGTGTTAAGGCGTGGGTTGTGAAAGCCGGAGAACCTTACCTGTTACCCATTCTAACTGAAGAAACGGACATCATTTGTATTTCTTAATTAAATCCCTTACGGATTTCTTAGAATGACCTAGCTTTAACTTCCGGGGGAAATTTTGTCTTACTGCGGATTCGTGAAAGCTCTCTGTTTCTTTGTCTGTAAAACTCTTAAGAATCTTCCCCAAAATCTCTTCAGTACATCTGGAATAATTTGCTTGATTATTTCGGGACGTTTCTTTAATTTAAATGAGCTTGGAGCGAATCTTTTATATAAGAACGGAACTGCATGCTCTTTCTTTATTTTCTAACGGTCATGAAATTTTTACTATATCACGCTCTTAACTCAATCTTTAAGATGAGATTACTAAGGGAAGTTTCCGGGAAACTTTCCCGTGAAACGTTAATTAGTTGGGTTAGCCTTTGCGATTTAAAGTGGTTTTCAAATTTCAATCCCTGTGAGAGTTCTAAGTAAGAACTTCAAAGAGAGGACTTCCCACTTTTTCGGCTCAATATATGAACGTCTAATGAATGATAAAGTAGTAAAATTCGAGGAGCAATAATTATATTTGCTCATGATACATAAAAGCATTATTTCTTTGATGTACGCCTAAAGCTCAGAAGTTTAGTGAAATTTTCTATAATTTTTCTTTTAACTGCCAATTTACTAAGTAGTTTTATTTGACAAGTGAATTTTATAACTTTCATATTGAAGTCAATATTATTTTATAACATTCATCTATTTGCACAAACAATAACTTGCATCACCAACTACGTCTCAACTTCATTCAAAATTTATTATTCTGTAATATATTTCCTATTAGATATTTATACAGGGTGTTTGTGAAAGGTCCATCAATAATGAAAGGGCGTATTTATTGGGCCATTTTGAGTCGAAAATGTTCTATGACATTTTTCCGTTCGGGCCACTGTTTTCAAGTTATGATTGGAGTAATTTACGGATGACCCCTTAAATTTAATTAAGAAATTGAAAGACAGCGCTAATTTAATGAAGGGGTCATCCCTAAAATATTCAAATCATAACTCGAAAACCGTGGCTCGGACGGCAAAATGTCATAGAACATTTTCGACTCAAAATGGCCCAATAAATACGCCCTTTCATTATTGATGGACTTTTCACAAACACCCTGTATTTGTACAAGACTTTTGAATTAGTTTAGTTTATGTCCACAGGAAACCGATTCAAGTAATTTCCGCTGAAACGATTTAGTTTCATAAATTCTACTGAAAATTCCAAACCTTAACTATTTATTTCTTTAAATATCTATCTGAGTTTGGTATTGATGAATTTGCGACAAACTATTAGGTAGTTCTCTATTTAGGCCAATTATTTACTTTACTTTCTCAAATGTTGTTATTTGAATTAGACCTTAATCGAATTAAACTTTTAATAGGTTTATGCAGTCTAATAAATCAAATGAATGACTTGGTAAATTTTTTATGCCTAACAGGACCCTAGAAACCAAGCTAAAAATATTCTCCACTTCTTTATTTTCATCACATTTAGTAAACCCCCCCCCTCCCAAAAAAACCGATAAATCAATATTTTCGAATGTCAATCACGTCCCTTTTAATGTGATTCTAATTTCAGATTTCTTCTTTTCCGATTAGGTTTAAGACCGTACTCCTTCGCATTCAAAAAAAGGCAAACGAGTCCCAAATGTGTTAGGCCTAATTTCGACAAATTTCCACTGGTACTTTATTCTACGGATCAATTGCAATCGTGTCATTTCGAAGTTTCTGTATAAACTTCTGTAAAGATCAATACGCTGTAACACTACGGCTGCTCCATTTGAAATTAAAGTATAAGTTACGGAAGCTTTTAGTTGAAACGAACTTATGGGATTTTTAATTCGAATCGTGGAGAGAGTTCGTAAAATTTGATCATTAAAATTCGGTGTGAATTTAGTATGGGAATCCGAGTTGTAATAGGTTTATTATCATATAATTACTTCATCTATGCTAATTTTTTTATAATAGGGAGATATATTGATAAAATTATTCGAATTCACGAAAGAATATACTTTAAACCTCTATAGAAATTAAAAAAAAAATCCTTTAAGATTTTTCAGTTTTTATTAAATAAAGCAAGCATTGTTCAAGAAACTAAAAGGCTTCCATCCAATTCTACTGAGATTCGGTAAAATTATGCAAATTTATTTTTAGATTATATTATGTCAGTTTTATATTTTTAAATCAAGCAGAATTACAATGATCAGTCAGTAACCAAGTACGTGATGTTTCTCAAGCTCTAATCCCATTTGAAATAGGGATTATTATGATATTTCGATCGCTTAGAAGCTGATCATAACGTCGAAGCTTAAGTTCATGAGATATGTTCCATAAGTTTATCACTGGTTACAAACTGAAGCTTGTCATGAAGTGACAACGTAGGTCATAGATTCTCTTAAAACGACAACAGGTGAGGCGCTAACAAAGGCTTAGTACAGACTAAATAGGACCTAGATGGAAGTCCAGCAAAATTAACCACCGAGTGTAGTCTTCAATTCTCAATTGCCGTTCTCGAACTAGCTCGAGGTGTAAGTCTCTAGCACTACGACGTAAATCAAGTGTAATACTTATGGAACGTATCTTATAAACTTATGGTCAAAAAGAACAAAATAAATAGTTTGGATCGAGGTAACAGTAATTAAGTATAATTTTGTTTTTCAACTAATTAATTAAAAAAAGTAAAATTCGCGATATTAATAAATTAGGTCTTTTTCTCTTTAAAAGTTCTACGTCCACTTCTTTTTTTTTATCTCTTGCGATACTTTGCCATTTCTTATGTAGCACTCTGTACCCGAATTAGGTAACTCATTAATCAAAACGTGATTCGACGTGAAAATAGGAGGCGGCCGGGCCACTTTCAAAATTATTGGACCATGATTAATTCAACCAGGTTTATAGGCTGTATGTAGCTTGTACCGACGTTTTCTACGATAAATATCGAGCCTGAACCTTTTGGTGCGCGAAACGAAAGTGTGTCGATATATAAGAAAGGAACCAAGGAGAACCCATCTACTTAATCGGATGTAACGTTTTGATCAATGATTTAATACTGTAGAACCGAACCGGGCTGGTGTTAAGAGAAAACTGTGTATACTCTTTTCTTAACACCTTCTAGAAGATTTAAGGAGCCCTAACAGCCTTTGGGGTGTTCGATATTTATAGAGTCATGCCTGTTATCGACGTTACTGGATATGTTTTGTTATTAACTTAACTTCCACTTCCATTAAGGTTAGGGGTAGTCTTCTTTAAAAGGGCTATTAGGAGGCAAGGGACCGTAAATGAAGCGTTTTTCAATACTCTCTAGAATATTGTAATTTTTGCCTCTAAAGAATTTGGTTGACCTGTGTTTGTCTGAGATTAAGGTTGACCCTTGCAAGTACTTTCATGATTTTAAAATTCTTAATAAGGGTTCCAACCGTTTTCACTAATATTTAGTACACTGTTTCCCTATATCGTATAGGACAGTTCTATGACTTTGGGGGTTTAATTGCCGCCATCTTGCAAAATGGCGATCAGAGAAGTAGTTAAAAATATTCCAACATGCGAACGGATAACTCCGGGTGCCTTTGTTTACTATAGTTGAAAACAATATGTTGAAAAACATTTTAAACTTTAAAGAGTGTCAACAAAAAATACACTTTGTTTTTTAGACTGAACAGCTTACAGAAGCATTTCTTATTTTTAATCTCATTTTCAGAAAAATGAGTATACGATGTATATTTTGTTTATTAAATTTAGCAGCCTTTATTTTTCATTTAGAACCTTCCTAGTAATTCTTTTTTTTTCGTCTTATTTTCTTTTAAAAAGCGTGATACAAGATACTTCTTTTATTAATTTCAAATCCCCGATGAAAAGTGTAAAAAAAGTTGATCTGAATTGAACTTGCGAAGCGTGTATTTACATTTGGTATTAGCAATTTCTAGGAAAGCTATCAGCATTTTAGTATCTTGCTATTATGAATTCAAAAGGCTTTTAGTGATAAGCTGAATGTGATTTAAAATGCTATTAGAAACGGAGTTCATGATTTAAAGATAAACAGTCTCAACTTCAATTGAAATAGATGGAATAATGATAGGTATAAAGTTTAGTATATTTGCAAATGCACTTGGTGAATAGTTAAGCCTTTGAACCACAAGTTTTACTAAATTTTAAAATATTTAACATTGTTTCTTTGACAGATATTACGCCATTTTATACCCATTAACTTCGAGATGGACCAAATCACGTGGTCCTTTGATCGTGATACTCGTTTGGGTTGTCTCAATCGGGATGTCAAGCGTTCAGTTTGTACACGGCATGGCTGTTAAAATCGCTATTAACGGAAAGTTCTATTATAATTGCGAGGAAGTATGGGACGACACGGAAGGAAAGGTAAATTAAACTTAACTTAATTATCATTAACGTGAGTTTAAATTAAAACACGCTAAAATTGAATTTAAGCCTATTTTTCGGTCGAGTTAACGGATTATCTGTATAGAAATCTGTTAAACTATTTTGATACTGCCCCAGCGAAATTCTGCTCCACTTGGTTCAATTCTATTCGTCCAGTCTTATAGGGGATAAAATGAACGGATTAAATTGAAAGACCTTCTTAGTCAGTCGAAGAAGAGGATTTGCAACTTTCTTAATTAGGTTTTCATTTTTAATCCCTTCTCGCGCTAGTTTTAGCGAAAAAGTAAATCTATTTCGTCCAGTGAAAATATGCCCTAAAAGCCCTCTTATATCCAACCGACTGTTAACTTTAATCTCTTAAGGTTAGTTAAATGGAGTAACGTCGGTATTTCTGTTTGAATAATCCACCATCTTTTAAAATGGCGGCGAGAAAAGTGACCTAAACATCGTGACAAGAATAGAGTCCTTCATTTTAAGCTTCTCGTTTAGTTTTTCGTGTTTAGCTTTTGCCTCGTTATTTGTCCATAAAAAAAACCTAATTTCCGTAAAGAAAATATGGTTAGGGTTAGCGCAAACATAGCCCTATGCATAAACGCGTATATTATGAGCTACCAAATATAGAGGAGATAATATTTATCGACGAAATTACTGGCATTGATTGGTTAGTATATATCCACTGCCACGGTCTTGATGGCCTCTTTTTGGTGTACATTTTTTTCTTTGTAAACGTATTAATCTTCTCCTTATGTATCCTCTCATCCCTTGGCGGAAGATATTTGTTCCCCAAACTCTGACAGCTTCTTAAACTCCTATGTCTACCAATAATCCCTTCACTTCCAAAGACGCCTACCGAGTTACGCGAACCAACGCCACCTTGAGAAGACACGTCGTCATAAGCCTTTGATTGATTCCTTGTCGATTTTCCAAACTAGTTTTCTTCCCAAGATTCCCTTCCTTGTGATCTACCCATTTATAACGTGGCACGAGGTTTGCCGTGACGTGTTTGATTTGTTTAAGTCAATGAGGTATAGCGGTTGGTTTCTGTAGGTGGCGATGTAAAAAAGAACGTTGAGACACTTTTGAATAAATGGATTTGTGATAACATTTTCCTAAATGGTCAGCTATCCTAAGATATTGAACACCTGAATTTTTACTAATCATGTGTTGAATAACTTCGCTTAAGTTTCATATTCGCCCTTTTCTGGTTCATTATTTTCTTCCATGAACATGTTTATCAAACTGTCTATTAACAGACTGTTATTTTCTAAAAAAACGATTGACGTATCTCTCCAGGTTTACACTGTGGCTGTTTTCGTCATCAGTTTTATGCTGCCAATGTTGGTCCTGGTGTTTACCTATTCTTCTATTGGATGGAAGTTGTGGAACCATACTTCGCCTGGAAATCAGGATAACATAAGAGACCATCAACAGTTAATGGCCAAATTGAAGGTTAGTCTTTCTTTTTTATTTATCTATCTATTCTTTGCATTTTTGAAGAGCGAAAGGTGAATATCCTCAATGATATATCGAGGATATTTTAAGAGAGAATGGTCTGGTAATATATTGCTTTGAATAACTCAAAAAGGCTCTTATCACACGCGGGTTTCCTTTCGCTTTTACCTGAAGTATAAGAGTTTAGTCTAGATCTTCCTACGTCTTTATGTAAATGGAACCATATCTTTTATGGATGTAGGTAAACGTATTCTCTATTCTGCATGCATTTACTATATCAGGCTAAATTGTTTGTAGCCTCGAACGCGCTAACGTCACTGGCTCTCTGTTCAAAATCGAGGTAGTCCCAAGCTTGCTCGTGAAATGGTTCTAACCTAAATTCAAGTGTAACGTATGTACTTGGTACAAAAGTGCCACTGAATTTGAGGACAGTAGACACAAAATTCGAGAGGCAGCTTACTTCTTCTTAGAGTACGATATAAGCCAATAATTAGCGCTTAAATATGCAGTCACCATTCTAATGAATCTAAACAATGGAGTGACCAGCCCCTCGGTATAAATTCGCATAAATGCGCTATATGCTTTTATTCTAAATCGATATAGTAATATACAAACATAAACAGGGTGTTTGCGGAAAAATATTTGCTACCTGATACTTTCTAAAGGTAAAAGCTTAACCTATATAACGTTATAAGTTGCTTTATAACTTCTAAAGCGAGTAATAGACTATTTTTGGACGTCATTGTTGAATATAGTCATTTTCCGCACGAGAACTTAAACGTTTTCGAACGTTTTAATATGGTTTTCATGTTTGCTATAAATAGAGTTGTGAAAAGCCATTATTAGAGGCTATAAGCGCATTAGGAGGCTTTGTATTTAAGGTATTGGGGGAACCCAGTTATTTTTAGGTGACTTTATATAGGAAAGAATGTTTTTCAAACATTCCACAAAAAGGTAATAGAATAAATGTATTGATCGCTATTAGCAAATGCCGAAGTAAATGTTTTGGACTATCAACCTTTTTTGGGCGGTAAATTAATTTGGTTTCATTGCATAAATAACAAGCAATTGTCTCATGATAAAACCCTTCCCAGTTACACCTGTTTTTAAGTGAATTAAGCATGGGGGTGTTCCAGTAGTTCTAATTACGAAGGAAGACTTCACTTGGGTTTCTGTGTAAGGGCAATTAGCATTAATGCCTTTCTTTCTTTACGAGCTTAGACTTAACGATAAAGAGAGGGTCATAGCCGGCAAGCCGCCTATAATGTAATGGTATATTTGGTTAATGAGCTAGTCCACGTCGTTATAGTAGTGTGTAATGTATGATAATAAGGTTCTTCCCATTCCCTCTGGTTTTCCCAATAGGCCGCTAAAATGCTTGCCACGGTAGTTCTGCTCTTCGCAGTCTGTTGGCTTCCCATCCAGATCTTTAACCTCTTGATCTACTTTAACCCGGAATTCACAATAGCCATGTCCGATCAAGAGTATTACACATTCATCGTGGTTTTCTTCGTTTGTCATTGGCTCTCTATGGCCAACAGTTTCGTAAATCCAGTAATCTACTGTTTCATGAGTGACACTTTCAAGGTACGCAGAATTTATTTTAAATTAATTCACCGTTGCTATGGTTAGGATATGCATGCAATATCGATTGCACCACGCTTCCCTTTTGCATTTATCCTATGTTTGCTGTCTTTAGACTTTTTTTTGAGGTCAGGATATCCGTTGTTCCAATCTGTTATTACTTTTCTGACGTAGATTAGAAATTCCAAGCATTGTTGCGATTCTTTGGTTTTATTTCTTGGAGGGAAGAGTGACATTTTTCCTTCTTTTATGCCTTATTATTTATGTTGTGTTGCAAAACCTCTTGTCTTAACCCTTTAGCTGACTGGTTCAAACTGCATGATATTAGCGTGCGTTTCAAATATTGATTTCGAAATTGTTTGATTTTGAGTTTTTTGGCTTTTTAACTTGTTTCTTTATATTGAAGGATGTTTGTGGTTTTGAAGTTTTTCCATTATTGTCAAGTTCTGATTTTGCTTTTTTTTCGTTTTTCTTTCCCTAACCCACGATGTCCTTTTTGTTTTGGAAACAATCACACAGACGGACTTGAAGCAACTGTTCTGTGTCTTAACGAAACATTCGGGCAAGAACCACAAATTGGTTTCGAACCGCAGTAGTTACGGCAGTTCTTTCCGAACGACTACGTTAAGCAGCACTCACAGTTGCAGCGTTATGCGAGCGCACGGTCTTTCTTCGCTCAAATCGAATCATACCCCGAACAATCATTGCATTCCTCTAACTTCCAAACTGGTCGTCTACGATGAAAAGGCTTCTACCGATGTTTAATGGAAAAATTGTTCGCCAAAAATCACGCATCCAGTTTCCGGGGATATGGCGTTATTGAAAAAGACAAAATAAAACCTTTTTATTCAACTCTAAGTACTTATAGATCCGAAACTATTCCCTAAGAACAGAGTTTCTACAACCCTTTGTACTTTAAAACACAAACCCCTACGTTATCATTCTCTGGCGAATTGTATATATATTGAACGATTTTCATTGTTAAATTTCATCGATTTGTTCACGTATCTTTCTTTTTTTTTTGGTTCGCACCATCGCGTTTCCTCTTCTATAGCTTCCTGATAGCGACAAAGCCACCAAGCGTTTGCTAATGGATGTATTCGAACAAGGTTTTGTTCTCAACGAGTAATTCGTTTTAAGACCCCTTGGTGGTATGTGTGAAACATTTTCCGATAAAACGTACGACTGCGCCGAGAACTTTTACGATTTTTGTATAAAATCTATTCATTGTTATTTATAGGTGCTATATCTGAATTTTTAGGGATTATTAGTGTATATTTCACTGTATTAATGGTAAAGATTTAGGCTTAGCTAAATTGTGTTCAACAGGATGTATATTTGGCAAGTAGCTATTGTTAACCCTATTTTCTGTACTCTATCTTAAGTTCGAAGGAGTGTTATGTTCTTCTTCTTTATGTGTTCCTCCATGAGGTCCCCATGGATTTGACGACTACTGTTTTTATTTCTCTGGTCCACTACTTCACTTATCTTGATCAAACACCACTAGAGTTTTGTTTTCCTATAGCATTCCTTTTCGTTTTAGAATATCACTGCGTATATTTTCCAATACGATTACGATAAACGATAGCCATGGCTAAACACTAACGGGAAATAACGGACAACCCAAAGAATTATGGTTGTCTTTAATTGGCAATCAGTTCTGGGTCAACTCCATTAACAACCTTTGACACTGGCGATTGTCTGAGAGTTTTGTCCTGGAGTGACCTTTGAACTATTGTTAACACGCAGTTTCGGTCAATTTACTAAATACTACAAAGGCCCATATAGAGTTTTGAGATTTTTCATTTATAACTTAAATTGTGGACTTGATAAATTAAAAGTCAAGGTTTTCATTGACAAATCTAAAATGTATTAGAGTATTGATACAGTTTTAAAGCCCTATTTAAATATTTTCGAGAGAAGTGTATACCATCCACAAAGCGGGAGGGTAATTGTAACATGATTCTTCCCAACATCATTTTACATTTGGAGCAAGGTTAGGCCTACTAAAGCCAATCACAAGCGCCAAAAATAATTCCCTCGTCATTACTTTATTAGCACTTAACTTTTTTGTAGATTTTTGTCCCACGTCAAGGCAATCAAAGTTTGTGGGTTGATTGCTGAGGATTTAGTATTATTAAACAGTTATAGAATTCACCCTGCACGGTGCGATGCCCATCTGAATTTTGATGAGCAGGAGAACAAACAAAAAAGGGTCCCTCCCCTGGGATGAATCATGTCACATAACTAAAATAAGAGGATACAGAGTGTCATCCTTCTTCTATTATCCCCTTCTAATATTTTCAATAGTCCCACACAAAATTATACTTTATTGCAAAGAAACTAAAATTAGAAACGCTGAGTTATTGGAATCGGTAATATTGAAGATCTTTTAGGCTTTTGACTTGACTTAAATCCCGAGTATAGTAACTTTGAAAGTGTATATTGTTTCTGTAATCTAAAAATACCTATTTTATTCGAATATTACGCGGTTTTTCTGGAGCACCGATATGAAATACGTGACTGGTCACTATATGGAAGATTTAACTTTCATTTTTTAAAGTGCAATATATTCATTTCTTACGTACTATGCGTGTAACGTTTTAGTATATGTATTTCATATAATAATGTAAATAAGAAAAGCTGTCGTATATATATATATAAATATAATATATTGGCCTTTTTTCAATATAAATATCTGGCCATAGCACACGAGTACAATGCGACTGAAATAATATAGTGAGTAGGTTTAAGTGTATATTATGTATATATACATAGTGCCAAAGAAATACAAGTGTATTTAACATGTTATGTGTGTTTATATTTTTTGTATAGTTTTCATAGGACTGTCCTGCGAAAGACTACGCATCTTTGATAAGGAAAAGATAAGTTATTTGGATTGATTTTAGATATTGGGAGATATTAATTAATTTATTCAGACTAAGTCAAATTCAGATTAATTTATAAGGTTAGATCATAAGTTTATAACATATGTTTCATAAGTATGACTCTACCTATACTTCATAATGCTAGGGACTCACTGAAAGCTAATTCGAGACCGACTCGAGAATTGACTACACTCGGTTTAGCAGTACATCTTCCTAATTAGTCTGTACTAAGCCCTTGACAAGCGCCTCACTCGGCGTCGCTTTATGAAAATCTACGACCAACGCCACTTCATGACAAGCTCCAGTTTGTAACCAGTGACAAACTTATGGAACATAACTTATGATTAAATTAAACAAATTTTAAAGGAACAACTAGAATTAGAACGCAGCTTTTTAAAGGGACTGATAATGAGAGAATTATTTTTAGAAAAACCGGGAAACAAAGGGGCGCGTTGCCTTTCCATCTCTCTCGTAAGACCCTTAACCCCTGGCGCCTGGTGTCGATTCGAGTAACCTTCCAGATCGATTATAATTCGCGATTCCTTTAAGAAACTGGAGAGCGTATCGCCCTCGAACGGTTCACTCGTGAACTATTTTGATATTTAGTTGGGAAAACTTGAACTAGAGAGCGCTGATTTTCCACTAGCACTAAAATAACTTTAGGTTGGTTCTACTTCGGAATTTTTTGTTGGTTTTAGCTAAGGGATGGGAGCCAAATTTAAACGTTGACTCGCGTGTAATTACTTACAGTATGTTGCAGACTTAGATCTGTTCGGTTTACCAGCAAATTAGGCTGTTTTCCATTAACTCTTGCAGTTCTTTTGAAGGTTGCAACATTGTATAAGATAAATTGTTGGGATTTTTGAAACCGTTTAATCTTGGTGATTTTTTTCCTGTACATTGTAAATTTTCGCGTGAAATTTATTTTTCAACTTGAATATTAACTTAAATAGGTTTTTGAATGATTATTTTTACCATTTGAGAAAAATATCCGTGGGTAATTCCAGAGAAAGACATATAGAATTATTTATATTCTTTAGTTTTAGTCAGACGGGGGTTGATCAGCACCTTTCTTACATTAACGACGAGGGGCTACTCACTATAAGATTCTCTGCACAACTATTTCGGTTTTCTAATTATATCTGATATCGCTTTCACCTGGCAGCAAGAGGTTCCCTGGTTCGATCCCGGACTATGTCACATGGTGAAAACCTGGGAACGAACGAACCCTTCAGAGCCACAGGCACATACCTTCATAGACATAGCTTTGTTTATTATTATTATTTAGCCCTGTCAATGGTGTGGTTATAAAGATTGTATTAAAGGAGTCAAAAGTACAGGGTGTACATCGAGTGAGTAGCCCCTCTCAGTCAGGCAGAAATGTATCGTCCACAGAAATAGGGCTTCAAAGTCCTGCAAATTTGGTCCGCATTGTTTAGGTCGACATAACTGGATGTTGTGTCTTACGGAAACAAGATGGTCAAACACCCAACCATCTCTCCAAAAAAATCCATTTGAAGATGACCCCTATCTCAGCTTCTAAAGTATGCTTAAACTTAATCAAAATAGAGACAATATTTCTTAATAAGCATCCCTTTTTTATTTGAATAAAAACATTTTAGGGCGGCATTTTTCATTTTTATTTTTTTTTAAACTCCCCACATTTTTTATCATAGCCCTCTTTTTTTAATACAATTTACTTATCTTTCAAAAACTGTACAGGAATTTTTTTTCTTCTATACAATAATAATTAAGGTACAACAAGTTTTTCGTATGGGGGTTTTGGGGGAGGGGGGATACGTACAAGTAAGTACATTCAGAACTTTATTTGCTATGTATAATTTGTACAAAATGACCTTGGCAACTTTTAGAAAAATGTATTTTTTCTTCTTCTATTTTTTTATTGTTTATTTATTTTATTTATCTTAAATCTCTCCGTTATTTTGAGTTCAAAAGTGCAATTTCTTTTATATTTTTTTTAGTATGAAAAACTTCGCGGGCCACGCTGACGCTGGTTTATACCTATATTAATATAATTTCACTACTTTTTATAACGAAAATTAATTTCCTATCTTAACATCTGGTGTTTTTATTTATTTTTAAATTCGGTTTTTTTTTAATATTTCATTCTCTCTCATTTTTTTTCTTAGTTAAATTTTAGTTTAGTTAAATCTCATCGGAGCCCAATCAATAGGCCTTTTCAGTAATAACAACTATCGCCACCGGTTACGCGCTTAGGTCAGCACTCGGACTATCTTTATGGGAGGGATTAAATGACCCTTAAGCGGCCGGCGAAGTAATTATACCGAAATAGTCTATTTAAAAAAAAATACTTAAAAACGTAAAAAAAAAACTCGCACTTTTATTATTTATTTTTACAATTAATGAAAATATATAAAAATACCTAATCTATACTTTTTTTCAACAAATTCATTTTTTAAATTAATATATATTTATATTTACTTCTTTTTTCACATTTGAAAAATATAAACCACTCTACGGTTTTTTTTTAAATAATCGAACTAGACAATTAACATTAGTAAGTTAGTACGCTCCGCAGAATTTAATTAACTTAATTAATTATATACGAAAAAAAAAACGAAAAATATTATGTGTTATAACGTAACCTTTTGCATAATTGTTAATAGGCATGATATCTAAGTCACGTTTTTAAACAAATTTTAAGGCATTCCTAAAATTTCGATGCTCAAACCCCGGAATACTGATTCTTACATTATGAGTAGGCCAGTTTAGTCTATTTTTTAAATTAATTTATAACTTCTATAGTGTATAAGGCTGGCTGTGTTTAGGCTGAGAAAAACTGTATTTTTCTTCCTGAAAATTTCACAGGTAAAGAAATTTACTGAAATCAAATATACCACGTGTATTTCTATCAAATACAATTTGTACCTTTGATTTCAGTAATTATTTATAAACTATAATTGTAAATGAATACGTAATACGCGTGATATGCTAAATGATGGCAGATAGGTTTGGTGTTTTTTTTGTATAAAAAAAGCTATAGTAAAGGTTTTTTGGAATATTTAGAAAAATCCCAAATTTATAGGCATATTATTTAGAGAGGTATATTATGTGAGATAATAATTTTCTAACTTATTTTTTTTTTTGGCACAAAAAGCAGCTTGGTTTTATTATAATTTAATGATTTTTTTCTTTGTCTAATGAAGTTTCAGGTAATTATTTTTTACCTTTGTTTCACCAAGAAGTGATATCTAGTTTATTATTGAGAATGTATAAGATGCCTAGGTATTCCCGCGCCATAGTCCCAGTCCCCCTTTCAAAATACAAGGGAGACGTAAATTGAGGCCGGACTATTTCGCCTCTCCTCAGTCGGAAAATACGTAATTTTCGTCATTCGCGTTGCGATGACGTGAGTTTTCAAGAACCAATGAGATGCTGGTTGTAATTTAGAGGCGGGGATCTTCTCCGGACAGGCTACGTTTGGACTGGAGATAAAGCTGGAAATGTGGCGAATTTATACCTTCTCCCTAATAAACTAGATATCACTTCTTGGTTTCATTAAACAAAGTTATCTCGTTTGCCAAGATACGCGATGTCTGGCATGTATTTTTATATAAATCTCTTAGGCTTTATTGTATTTATATGCAAATTAGTTGAAACCAAGCACTTGGGCCTCTTTTAATCTAATCTAATCTAATTATTTAGTGTAAGAATTAGTTTAAAAAATTTTAACACTCAACTATTTCTAATTTTCCTATTTTTTTTTTTTTTGCTATCAGAGTAAAAGCTGTACAAAAAGTCCGTTAAGATATGCATTTAGTGGCGAGTTGTTGTTGTTGTCGTCTTTTGTTAGTTAAATATTTTCCTAAATATTCTAGGCTGTAGTAGTTAATTAACTATTAAGTTATAGTTAAAGAAGGGGCGCTAATTTGAATAATATTAAAAAACAAACCAACTAATATACTAATTCTATATACTGGGTTTCGGGAGATTCTGTAACAATTATATTTTAGAGAAAATGTTGTATTATTATATATTTTGTTTTTGGCACATTAATAATTTTTAATAATAGCTTAAATTCATTTTAACTTAATTTAATTATAATTATTTATTGGGAACTTTGGGAGGGAGGGTTTATGATTTGATTTTATGAATTAATAATTAAGAAAATAATTAATTATGGCTGGTTATTATTATATTATAAATAATGCAAATTAATTTTAATTATGATTAAGTTTAAATTAATTAAACAGAAGAGATGGAGACATTGAGAGAGAGAAGGGGTAGGGGGAGGGGGCTAACCTTAATTTGAGATTCGATTTCAATTACGTTTGTTTTTATTTACGAAAAGTTTTATAGCTTCAAAGGCGCTATAGTTTCTCTCAAAAAGGCACAGTTTTAACACTAATCCTTAATCGTGATATCACAAAACTATTGGGATATGATTCTATATTTCCAGGGGAGGTGTGTATCCCAACATAATTTATTTTATCATAATTTTGCGAAATCTTGGATTAAAGAATGCTTAATTATTAATTAATTAATTTATTTATTTATTTATTGAGATTTACTAACTCCGTTAAAAAAAAAATTCAATTATATTGCACTGATTTTTCCATTGCATCACGTATGCACCAGATTACTTATTTAAGGGTTTTTTGTTGTTAAATTTAATTTAAAGTAATTATAATTAAGACATAAGCCTATGTTTTATTTTGAAAGAAAATTAATTATTAAGGAATGTATTGAACTAAGGCTTAGCGAAAGAGATTTCAATAGAAGTTGTTTTTTTTTGTGCGTTTTTGATCAGTTCAATATTAGATTTCGTTATTGTACCAGATACTTCCGTTTTTCTTTTAACATTGCAATAATTGACTGATTGATTGTACTTTAAGCAAAGGGGCAGTATGGTTTTTCCCGTAAATTGATTTAGTTTTTCTTGTTCAATTAAGTAAGTGTTTTGTCTCATCTCTGATCGATTGAACCAAAAGCAAAGGTTTATAACTGAGAAATTTAAAGTAGACCCAGAGGGTGGAATTATAAATTTTACCTCAAACTTTAGTCCCTTGATTTATCTGAAATTAAAGACGATTAAATCCAAGTTTTATCTCAAATACAAAGGGGGAATTTACCCCCTTTATCTCAAATCCAAAGGGGTATTTACCCCCTTTATCTCAAATCCAAAGGGGGATTTACCCCCTTTATCTCAAATCCAAAGGGGGATTTACCCCCTTTATCTCAAATCCAAAGGGAGATTTACCCCCTTTATCTCAAATCCAAAGGGGGATTTACCCCCTTTATCTCAAATCCAAAGGGGGATTTACCCCCTTTATCTCAAATCCGGGGATTTACCCCCTTTATCTCAAATCCAAAGGTGGATTTACCCCCTTTATCTCAAATCCAAAGGTGGATTTACCCCCTTTATCTCAAATCCAAAGGTGGATTTACCCCCTTTATCTCAAATCCAAAGGGAGATTTACCCCCTTTATCTCAAATCCAAAGGGGAATTTACCCCCTTTATCTCAAATCCAAAGGGGGATTTACCCCCTTTATCTCAAATCCAAAGGGACATTTACCCCTTTTACCTCAAATCCAAAAGGGGTATTTACCCCCTTTATCTCAAATCCAAAGGTACATTTACCCCTCTTATCTCACCAATTTCTATCTTATCTCAAACTTATCTTGCTTTGAAGTACAACCTGCAATGTTTTGTTTTCTTGTTTTTCCTCTATCCAATTAGTTCATAAATAAATTTAATTTTGTACTGCTTTTGAAGTGGGCCCCATTTTACGATATTTTTTTTTTATTTAAAGTTTAAACATAAAAATCAGGTTAATTAAATTGTTAATTTAAGCGAATGAAAATGATAGCTTTAACCTCTCAATTATCCCTTAATACATCAAATTAAACCATAGATTAAATAAATTTAATTAAACATTAAACTGGCATCCTAACAGCGGCTCATCACCCAAAATCCTAATAACCCATTAAAACACGCGCTAGAATCGAAAATAATGTATCAAAATATAGAAAAACAAAATCAGTAGAATACAATGGCGCTTAATTATGGTACAAAAACTAATTTAAAAACGGGGAACAAAATCACTGGGGGCTCAGGACAAAAATAACAACGATGTAGGTAAAATTATTTTCATCCTAGCTTTTTATATACCTACTTAAAACGTTTTAAGTTCGGCTTCTCTTTTTAATTAATAAGAAATAGTTATTTATAGACTAGCATGGCACTTAATGTGATTTATAATTTCAATAAGGAGAGATGAAATCAAAAAGTTTCTTGTTTTTTTTTTTTTTTGTTTGTTTGTTTGTTGTATTTGTTTTTCCTATTTTTTTTTCATTGGAAGTTTCAATAATCGGATCGTAGAAAATAGAAGGAAAATTTTTTCAATCACTTCGCGAAAGATGCAGGGATCTTCGCATTTAGCTTGTAATAATTTGTTTTGATAAGTTTTAATCGATTGTTTATTTTTACGATTGTTTTCACGTTCAATAACTTTACATACACTTTAAGGCGTCATCGGTTGGTTTTATTTACTTCGAAACATTCTTCTTTTCTTCTTTTATTGCTTGCAAGTTATAAAAAACTTAGCCTACTTGTAATATTCGCCTACTTTTTAATTTTAACGCGGTGACCGCGGCCTGTCGACTACTTGTAGCAACGACAATGAAGGCGTATTCTGCCGATTTCTCGCGTACTTGTTGGCGTAGCTGAGGCCATTTCCGCGGATGACGACGTTGTTTGAATAGATTGGAAGAGACTCGGACTCGTCTCCCGTCATCTTTCGTCACCTAGGCGGAGGTGGGGTTAATAGCACCTCGAGCCAACAAGGGCAAGAGGTGACGAATTGTCTGGAGTATTTGGGACCCCATCCCTTGGCGAAGCTAATCCGGACGGCATTGGGGTCAAAGGGACCCTCGCGGAGACAATCGGTCTCGTCATTTCGCTGATGTCTTTGCTCGCGTCGTTCTAGAGCCTTGTACAGTTCCGATTTTGCGTAATCGAAGATTTTCACCGAGTAACCGGGCGGTACTTTGAAGACGGTTAAGTTCCGGACACCCGGGGCGTCCAGCGTGGGCGAATTGACAAACAAGGGCACTTTAGAGCGATTATACACCCAAACCGAGTCGTCCTCGCGCGTGATGGTGACACCGGTGCCCATTTTCTCTCTAGTTCTTAGGATGGACTCTTGTTTTGTCGGGTTGGTTTTAAACAGAGCACCCAGGCACATACCGTCCCCGTGAGGTAGATCAGCGAAGACGTTGACCGATGATTCGTGAACCGGAAACAGGCGACCAACTCGCGATATCAGTTCCCAGTACGCTACTTTACACCAGGGTGGTCCGTGGTGACTTCCGGTGGCGCAACTACTTCCGGCTGTAAGCAAAAATAAAAAAAACACGAGAAAATTACTAATTAGATACGGTCGTAGTGAGATAGGGACTAATTATGCCTTGTCAGAAATTCTTAATTTTCTCATCTGTACACGTACAAATGATATTTTTACATAACCATGATCATAAGTTTATAAGATATGTTGCATAAGTTTGTCATTGGTTACAAACTGTAGCTTGTCATGAAGTGACGTAGGTCATAGATTCTCGTAAAACGCTGTCAAAGGCTTAGTACAGACTAAATAGTAATGTGGACTGCAAAACCGAGTGTAGTCAATTCTCGCTTGTCGTTCTCGAACAAGCTCTCAATAAGTATCTAGCATTACGAAGTACAGGAAGTGTCAGACTTATGGAACGCATAAACTTATGCAACGATATACATACGCGAAAAGTTAAAATTTCTTTAACAAATTCAGTATATTATCAGTATGCATGCTTATAGGTAAATATTATATATTTCTTCGCTAAGTGCATTGTAAATAACAACAGATATCTAGTCAGTCTTTGGGTTCAAAAACGATCGTAAACCATTCTGTATCTAAATTCCTTTGGCACTTGTTGGCTCTTGACATTATTTGGTAAGTCGTCATCAATAGCTAGTTTCCAACCGTCAGAGATTAAAAATAGGCAAGGGATGTGACACGAAAGAGACCAAACAGTTATGAGCTCGTATATTTTTATACCCAAACTGGATCATATTTCTTTTAATGCATTGAAATATAATCCTATTGAAGGTCAAATACTAAAGATAAAAATTATATTGGGGGAAAGTGAATTTGGGAATACACCAAAGCCTTCCTTTTCCCTTATAGTAGTAAAGGGTTAAAGTCGATATTATTTTTTTTCTATCAATTATAGATTTTAAATAAAATTATGTATGTTCATATCGCTTCAAAATATTCAATATTCAAGTTCATTCAAACTTTTAGAGGGAAAACAATTCTTGGAACTTAAAATTAATAAAAACTATGGCTCCCTTCATCCGGTGCTGGTAATAAATTCATTTAAATAAAAATATAATTACTATTAATTTTAATTTTCAATTTTCAATATCCCCCTAAATTTCTAAGTAAAATCGAAAATTGGAAAAACCACACACACCGCGGCTGGTTTCATTAATAAAGTAATACGTCATTCAAGGCTAACTAAAAAGTATTATTACAAAAATATACGCCATCGATTCGAGTGCTTAATTACACCTTTTAATTGTTTTAACAAATGGAAACCTCCCTTTTACCCGAAAATATTTAATAATGAATCGAGTATTGTACGTCATCACGTGGTTTATTTTTGAGTTGTAGCCAAGAGTACTTAAGTGTTTTTGATAGATTATTGGTATTAATCAAGGTCTACTGAATAACACCGCGGCCATTTTGAATTTGATTAACCTATATTTTTTCACTTTACTTCTTCATTCATCGCGACTACTGACTTAACTACTCAGGAGGGACACCACGATTTTTCAAGAAATGAAATAATTGTCGCGACTGAATGTCGACAAACTTTTCAAGAAGGGGAGACATCGTCTCAAATCCCACATTTTTAAATGAAAATTCAAATATAACAGATACTGAATATCCTAAAGATTCTTGCTGTATTTATTATTTTAATCTAAGTTATTTCTTAGTTTATTATATAAAGTTTGAAAGTCACTCAAGAAGTGTAAACATTGGAATTAGGTATAATATTTACCTATGTGTATGGGTTAAAACATTTCTTGCATGCTAAGATCAATTAACGTTCTCACATTTTTAGCACATTATTTTTCACACGAATTTAGTCACCTACTTTTTAAAGTGTAAACAACATATACCTCCCCTTAAACACACTGTATTTTCCTCGAATTCTAACAATACATCACATGACCAACTAAATTTCTAGAAATTACACAGGGAGGTTTAGAAGAATATTTTTACTAACGACCCCTTAAATTTAATTAAGAAACTGATTTAGACAATGATTTCTAATTTAATTAATTAAGGGGTCATCCCTAAAACACTACTCAAATCATAACTCAAAAACAGTGTCCCTTGGGGCAATCAAAATGGAGATAGAAGTTAACATTTTCGACTCAAAATTGGTTTCCCAAAGAACAAATATCCCCCTTAGTTTATGGCAGACTTATCAGAAACACCCTGTACATAAATTTCACAATTACACTCTCATAGAAAGTGTTTTTCATCAAACAATTTCTACCTGGAAATATACTTTAACCGTTTTATTTTGACGTTGCTATAACAACTAACGTTGTTATACCGAGAACTAAACCAAAACGTTTCAGAGAAAATTAGCTAGCAATAGTGTCTATCTTAGCACGAGCCTTTTTCATAGGAAAATGTATTATACAACTGAACAATATTGGCGCCTATAAAGTCTTCCTTTAATGGTCTCTTCACGTGTGAAGCGTTATATAGCGCGTGCTTAAGTAAAACCAAGAACCCATATAAGACTCAAGAACGTATCTTACGGTTTTAACATAAGTTTATAAGATATGCTCCATAAGTATGACACTACCTATACAAGTTCGTAATGCAAGAGACTTACAGAGACTCGAGCTAGTTCGAGAACGACAAGCGAGAATTGAAGTACTACACTCGGTTGTTAATTTTGCAGGACTTCCATCTAGGTCCTATTTAGTCTGTACTACTAAGCCTTTGACATGCAGCGCCTCACCAGGCGTTGCTTTACCTCTAATCTATGACCTGCGTCACTTCATGAAAAGCTCTCAGTAACCAGTGACAAACTACTTTCCAACTTTCTATTTCTGAACGTTCTCGCGTGTTATATGGGTTCTTGGTAAAACTGCAAAGGCGTTTCTAATGTTGTGCTTTTATAAAATCATTACGGTCATACATTTCTTTTTCTATAGCTTTGTATTCTTGGGTGTAGGCCAAAGTCAAATTCACGATCATATAGATTTCAATATATTTCCGTATATATAAGCCCTGTTCCAGAAGTAGATAAACAACCAAAGTTCTCAAAAATTAAATACGATATATGTTAACTGCTTCGTTGTGGATAAAGTAGAATACAGCCTTGGAAGGAGTAATGTTTACCATGGTAAAAATAGGTTTTTAAGTAGGAGATAAACCTTTTCTAACGTTGAATTCTGCAATATTGAAACCTTAACTTCACTGCAGTTATCAAAACCATTACGAGGCAATCTAGTTCAGTTTAATTCAGTTCCGAACACTTTCTCTCTTAAACTCAAAATGTTTTGACAATCCTTTATAATTTAAGAAGTGTTAGTTTTAATTAAAGGTTTCCGATAAATGATTCATGTATTCAATGAAAACACGATCCATTAAGGTCTGGAGTTAACCGTAGGACAGTTCTAACCGAGCTCTATACTGCATGTTACGATTAGTACATTTTCTCAGAGAGAAACAGTGTTTAAGAGCAAATAAACATCGTGTGAATTCACTTCTGCGTTTGCGCAGCTCACTCACTGTTACTCGTGTAAATGGTCTATCAAAAACTATACAGTCGCGTTGGACTTGATGTTTAGGGGTAATAAATCTACTTCATCTTGTCGGCTCATAATGTTTTTTCGACAAAAAAGTCATTTCAAAGGATGCCGACAGTTTCTAGTAATTATATCTCCTCATTTAAGAGAGAGAGAGAGAGAGAGACAGACCATTTTTGGTACGAAATTCCAGAAAGAATATTTAAAACCGGAAATGGTCTTGAAGCTGGATGGATATTTTTAAAACTACTTTTTTATTCTCTTCAATTTCTCGAGTTTTCAAAACTTTTAAAGTGAGGCTAGAGTAGGCCAAACTAATTTTTAGAACACGAGGTTTTATAATTAGTAATTACGTAATGCAATTATACAGGGTGTTTGTGAAAAGTCCATCAATAATGAAAGGGCGTATTTACTGGGCCATTTTGAGTCGAAAATGTTCTATGACATTTTGCCGTCCGAGCCACGGTTTTCGAGTTATGATTTGAATATTTTAGGGATGACCCCTTCATTAAATTAGCGCTGTCTTAAAATTTCTTAATTAAATTTAAGGGGTCATCCGTAAATTACTCCAATCATAACTTGAAAACAGTGGCCCGGACGGAAAAATGCCATTGAACATTTTCGACTCAAAATGGCCCAATAAACACGCCCTTTCATTATTGATGGACCTTTCAGAAACACCCTGTATTTTATGGTCTTTCTAGACAGCTTTCGAGACAACAAACATGGTCAAAATTGCATGTTGTTGACATTTAAAATTGTTTGACTTATTTTTAGCTAAGTTATGATTGATTAACCTTGACCTTATTTAAAATGAACTCATGACGTCACCAACGAGTACGAATAAATAACCTTATTAAAATAATAACTATAATCCATAACACCTAATCTTTATCTGTCCAGCACGTATTATCGATTCGCGGTTGGCTATAATGGACGGACACACCGTGACCGTTATGTCCAAGCCAGCCGGAAATATACATAAAATTCGTTTTAAAAAAGCAAATAGGTAAACGCAACTCTATCATAAATTTATATACGATATATTCTCTAAGTGTAACATTTATTATGGCACGTGGTTTTGCAGGAAAAAACCCTCCGTATTATGTGAGTATGCTAAGCCTTTGACAGCCATTTACAATACTATGAAGCAAAAGTATATAGATATAAAAACCTTAAGTACACTTCATTGAAACTTGCTCGCGTCGTGTAATATGAGAAGCCAGGCTCCTTTACCCCAGAATAGTGTCGACACCCTCTGCGCATGATTGCCTTCCCGGCTTTGGTACAGGGAACAAAGAGGGTAGAAAGAGGGGGAGTTGAAGCTAGCGGCTTTGGCAAGGCATTTTGGGTGTTCTCGCTTTTCTTTTTTTATTTATTTGTCATATTTCGCTCCTAATATCCGGTTCACCGTATTTCAACCAATAAGAGGTCAGAGAAAGATGCGCGCGCACACCGGAAGCTTAGAGGTAAACTTTCAAAGCGAGAACACTCCAGCCAAGCCTTCTAATCCCCCTCTTTCTACCCTCTTTGCCGTGAACAGGTTCATAAAGTAGCCAGCATCATGTACTACTTTATATAAACCTATGACGTTAAGAAGCTTTTCCCCTGTTGGTTAGTTCCTGCAGGCCGCTTCTCAGTTTACATGTCGTCTACAGCCTAAGGCAGTGAATTGTTAATGAAGAGTACTTTTTGCTTTTAGACCCATACACTTTTGCTATGACGTTACATTTTCACCTACGTCATTACACGACGCTATTAAACGTATCTTATAAACATATGATAAACACTTATGTTGCCGCGGTTTTGCAAACAAAAAAAGACCTTCGTCTTAACTCGGTATGCTAAGCCTTTGACAGCCTTTCACAAATATATGACGTTACGTGTTCACTTATACGAAACATATCTTATAAACTTATGATAAACTCTATGATATCATAAAGTCTCGCTCAGTCAGTCGTCTATGGCTTTTACTTCCTCCCAATTCCGCTAAAAATTCGTACCCCCATTTTGCGTTTTATCTTTTTAAAAAAAAAAAGAGAAAAGAAAAATTGTAGGGTAACTACACGCCGTGGCGACGGCGAGTCAGATGCCAAGGCTTCAACATTGAGTCTCTCTACCTCTGGCGCGGAGCTACGGCGCCAGTCAAATATTAGGCGTCGTGGTTCTTCCGAGATCGAGCTAGCTAAGAGGGAGGGGATTCGACGTAGGGGGACAAGGGCTTACAACAACGTCATACGGGAAAAAAAGAAGAGGATAAACAAGCGGGGAAAGTTAGTGTTAAGAAAGGCAAAACACCCCCTTTCATAAGTGGGTGACATTCTATCACATTCTATATAGAGATCTCTTTGTAATTGGTTCATTGTACTCAAAACTCAATGGAGAGAGAGAGAAAGAGAGAGAAAAAAGGCTTGACGTCCCCGATATACTAATGGTATTTCTTTGAATGATGCAGGGGTCAAATCAGACAATTCTATAAAAACTCCCCTGGTCATTTTGCTTTCACTCGAGAAAATAGGCCAGTTTCCTACCCGCCCACCCCTCCTCGAAAGCGTACCCTTTAATGCTACACAAGAACTTGAAAGAAAGAGTTAAGTCTAATTTTAAGTGAAAAATTATAAAAAGTAGTTTTAGGTTAATTTCTTAAACTCCGTATTACCCAAAAACTATATTAATCTGAGCACCTTAAAATACTAAAACATATTAATTTTCAATTTTACAAAAAAAGTTAAATATAGTTCAATTAAAATTTAATTTTAATATTGCATTTTATTATTTATAGACACTTTGGTGCATAGAGGTAAAACAGATCTACAGGGGCCCATAGGAAATACATTAGATATTTTCAGCCTGTAAGTTCGGCTTTTTTCACAAAAATTAATATTTCGAATTTTAAAATAATTTAATAATATATTTTTCGGTTTCATAATTAAATATATATGGCATTATTTTTTTTAATAAATATTTATAATTAAAATTAGGCTTAAGATAAATTTAAAGAATGCGAAACACTTTTAGGGTAAATATTTTTAAACTGCAGGTCTGGTAATTAGTCTAAACTTTATTACATTTACAACTACATTATAAAGTAAAAGCTTTCCATTTCTACGTTAGGAAAGAGCCTAAAACCGAGGCTTAACATAATATATGTCCGTTCTAGGAACCACAAAGCCAGCGGAGGAGGGAAGGAGAATACAGTAAGTTTCTTCATTTTTATTGTCAAAACGATTTCCAAAGAATCCCTCCTCTTTGTGAGCGCTATATTTTTATAGACACTTCGTATAGCAAGCTCTACACCTTTTATATCGATTATTCGAGACTAGGTTAAATGCTTTTAAGTGTAACTTAGTGTTCGGTATAGTTCGGCGAAAAGCGTTTGAATATACACGTATTTTCAAGGGTCTTATTTACTAGGGTAATACAAGGTTTGCAGACTAGAAGTATTGATACCATTTACACCAGGAGTCCAGCCTTTTTGGTAAGTCTGAACTTTGCCCACCAAGTAGTTTGGACTCCTGGTGTAAATGGTATCAATCCTCCTAGTCCGAAAACTATGCTATATTTAATGGGAATTTAAAAATTATATAGTAACATAAATTAGTTGTGATAAGATTTAAATGAAGTTGCGTTCGGATAAGCGACTAATCTATTTTAGTAAATATTTACGTGACATTTTGACCTATTTTTGTAGATATTTACGTGATATTTTGATCTATTTTTGTAGATATTTACGTGATATTTTGACCTATTTTAGTAGATATTTACATGATATTTTGACCTATTTTCGCAATATTTTGACCTATTTTAGTAAATATTTACGCGATATTTTGACCTATTTTTGTAAATATTTACGTGATAATTTGACCTATTTTAGTAGAAATTTACGTGAAATTTTGACCTATTTTAGTAGACATTTACGTGAAATTTTCACCTATTTTACCCTATATTTTCAAATAATATTGAAATATTCATAGTTATAGACGAAAATCACTTGCATAAAAATATATATCCAAAATAACAATATATTAACTTAATATATATTAAGAAATAACAAATAATAGTTAAAATAATTTATTATTATATTGGCTTCTTTTGTGGCCCACCATTTTGGCATTGGATTTAAGCTAAGCATTAAGAAGGAGAGGAGTGGAATGGGGGGGGGGTAAGAGGGTTTACAAGATAGTGTGTGTGTTTTTTTCTGTTTCTCGAAGACTGGTTTCCTCTCTAAGAGTAAGAACGTTTTCCTATATAGTTTGGCGCCGAAATTCATCCCCCATTTGTCCCCCCCGTCCCGGGTTAAGCTCTTAAAAGCCCCTAGTTCTCCTCCTCCAAAAACGAAAAACAGAAAAGAAGAAAAAAATACTTCTAGCCGTCCCTCTTCTCTCAAAGCTATTTCGGCGGCAGAACGTGGAGACCACGTTTGCGTTAATTTTCAAGGGGGAGAAAATATATTTCTTTAATAAACGAATAGTGTAGTAAAAATGGCCCTAATCATCCAAATGAAATTAAAGGCATTGTCTTCCCATTAACTAATATTATAGAAACAACATACGAGAAACCAAAGTTTGAAAGTGTGACGACAGAATGACGTCAAACATTCATTCCCCCTCCCTCGGTTAATTTTGTATTATTTTAGACTAAAGAGACGATGAAATGAGGTTTGTTTCATCACAATCTTTGGTCTAAAATACAGTTAGAGAAGCTATAGGTATATCTCATAACGCATAGTAATTCGTTAAGCCTTTGTAAACAATTGTTTTCTATTAAAAAATAGACCCAACTTGTTGAAAATCATTCTGAAAATTAGGCTTAACTGGTTCACAGTCATAACGAAAATTAGGCTTAAGTGGTTCACAATCATAATGAAAACTAATCTTAACTGGTTTACAATCATAATGAAAACTAGGCTTAACTGGTTTACAATCATAATGAAAACTAGGCTTAACTGGTTGAAAACCATTCTGAAAATTAGTCTTAACTGGTCCACAATCATAACGAAGTTTGCAAAATCGCCTAAATTACTTCCTTATCAGTATCTCCTGGTCTAATACCTTCCCTTTAAAAGGTTTTATCTAAATTTTAATACCACGGTATATTACCTAAACCGAATCTAATTAAATCGGTCTCCCATGTTTTTTTTTTTTTTTTTGTTAATTTTTAAAAAATAGGCTTAGTGAGTGTAGTCTGGGGGTCTGTCTCCGCCCCTGTAGCTTCCAGTTTTCTAGTAAAGAGAATATCACGATTGTATTTTTCCCAAAAAATGAATGGCGCCGAGTTTGTGACGTTACAACCCAGACAAGTCCCGACGCCGCGACGGAATTATGGCCCGACTCTCTCTCTCTCAAGAAAGAAAGAAAAAAAATTCTTTTTTGGTCCGAGATAGAGGTACAAAGAAATTTTTCCCTTATGCCAATTAACTAACTAAAAACGCGTGTTATTTTTGCCATTTACCTTAGTAAAAATATAGATATATATATGTATTTGATATCGGTGGTTAGAAATTGTTTATCAAAAAACCCTCCAACCTACACAGTTAAGTCTAGAAGTTCTGTTATCCACTTATTCGATTCATAAAAAAACCTTTTTTTTTTGTTATCTCAAATTCGTTCGTTCCTTGATAAGTAATTATCTATCCCATTAAATATAATTTGGGTGTAATATATTTTCTTAAAAAACTATTATACGATTATCTAAAAAAAAAGATAGCTTTATTTTAAAAGTAAATAATAAATTATTAGCAAAATGGATACAATGTTTATACCTGTCTAGTTTGACAGGTTATAAAACTTTATTTAAACATTTATTTATTTATTTATAATCCCACACTAAATCATAATTTATTTGAAATTAAACTATATTTATTATTAATTTTAAAACAATTAACGCGACGGTAATTGTAGTTAAAACTTCTAACGGTTTAAGAGCCCATTTTTACTAAAATAAAAAAAACTGAAAGATAGCCCCGGGTTATCTAACCTCGTAGTTGATAGGGCTAATTTTTGCCAAAGGAATGTTGACCGGAATGTAAAAAGCACCGTCTAAGTCTAAGTCTAACCCTCATCTACTGTCCGAACCCCCACCCCTAACTAGCGTTGAAAAAATAGGTAGAAAATAAACCAAACCCCATCGGTAATTTCCAAAGTTAAAAATATACTTCATGCCAAAAGCGGGGATAGTGAATTTTCAATCGGTATTTAAAAAAGCCCAAATGCCCGTTATCTCTTTGCTACAATCTTTAAATGATAAAAACCATACATCAGCTTTCTTCTTCTTTTTCCTTTGTAGCTGGTGGTAGCCCCGGTATGTCATTTACTATAGACCAAGCCAAAAAAAAACCTCCCAGAAAAAATAAGGGGCAGTGTATAACTTATTTCAACGCTATTTCCTTAAGATGGAGTTTGGTTTATAATCTATAATACTGATGAAACCAAGTTATATTGGGAGCGCATCCAATTCAGACGACTACTATAAGGGGGAATGATTTTTCAAGTACTACCTGTTGCTTCTATCCTGAGCTGAGTCTAGGCTAGTACATCTACGAAACGATAGATGCTACAGGGAGGTCGGACGGCGGATGAGGAGCTCAGAGAGATTCCAGAATAAAAAATAAAATTGCTATTGGACTGACTAGTGACTACACACTACACTATCTTTTGGAAATATTTTTCTATCAATGCCGGCATAGTTAAAGAAAGAAATTATCAGTTTGCTTGGGTATATACATATTTTTTTTTTCTTTTAAAGGGATGTTTAGACGAGCGAACTTCCATTACGAGTTTTTGTTTAAGGACTTGGCGTTGGAAGACAGGGCTCGAATTAATTTTTATATTGAAAATCCCTAACATTTCCAGCTAATCCATGACCAAATTTTGTCAATATCCATGAGCATTTAAAGTACGTGTTTATCAGAGCCCACTTTATAATTATATCAGGGCACGTATTTAGCATTGCTCTAAGCAATCATGGTTTGATATACCTAACAAAATCTCTGATCTTTTTAAGAAAATAGGGAGCTAACAACTGGCTAGGGGGAAGAGATAGTCTGACGTCACGCAGCCCCCTCTCTGGTTGGCATTTTTGCGTGTATAATACCATGGATGAAACAAGGATAGCCGACTCTAGCTTTGGCTGTAGTACCCGATTTTCGAAACACGACCGTGGCGCCCCCTTTTTGTCGTACGGAAAAACTGGGGGATATTAACATTGGGGAAACTAGTCCCTTGCCCCCCGTGCATCTAATTATGTTCCGTACGAGAACTAGAGGCCGCTAGAAGCACTAGCTTCTGCAACGCTTCTGTCATGCCTCTACCGGACGTTTACGGAAACTACCGGAGTCGACTCTCCTTACTTCCTCCCTGATAATACTGTTTCCAACCGTTTTGGGGGATGAAACTCCAGTAAGAGATAGAAGGGTGTGACGTTTCAGGGTCAGAACTGTTAGCTCCCATACTTTAAAACCCTGACTTATCCAGGTGCTTTACGAACCCTGGGAGAGTAGATCGAGTTACCTTAGCGATACAATACAACTATCTTGAAATAACTACCTAATAAATTATTAAAGTCTGTCCGATAATTATTTCTAATTATTTCCTCTTAATAAATAAACTGTACAAAATTCAGTCTCCTTAGTTCGTAATTCTCCCCAGTTTTCTGAACTAATTCATATACTGTATACACTTCTTCATCTTTAAAATCTTTCAAACCCATGGTATAAAAAAAATAAGTACTTGAAAAGAATGGCCACGCGGTTTTTGGGTTCTTGGCGGTTGAAAGTATATAGGGAGTTGCTTAGAGTCAGGTCTTTTTATTTTCTGGCCATGCCATGCATCGGGAATTTTTTTTAAAAAAAAAAGAAAAAAAATAAGTATAGTTGGGAGCTGTATAAACTTACTAGGGAGGGTGGGTTTGCAAAAAAATCTTGATGTCGGGGACGGTACTGTGAGAGAGAGAGCGCGAGAGAGAAAAATTCACGTTGAG
Organism: Phalangium opilio; assembly: GCF_054372755.1. Classification (NCBI taxonomy): domain Eukaryota; kingdom Metazoa; phylum Arthropoda; class Arachnida; order Opiliones; family Phalangiidae; genus Phalangium; species Phalangium opilio. Next base: position 3,239,206 of record NW_028324189.1, read on the forward strand.
GGGTTGATAAAAGGGACTAGCTATAGCTAGCTAGCCAGAACCTAATGGTAACCCTGAAGAACTTGTATAAGAATTATATATATATATATATAAATTGTACTTGTAGAAGAAATACCGAAAAAGAAAGAGACTTTTTGATTGCGCCAAGTTTTGGAGTACTTCTTTTTTCAAGTGGGGGTCTGAGTTTTATTTTTTTCCCAGCCCCTTTTAGACGGGATCTTAAGTACTATACTTTTAAAGAGCGAGTATCCTTACAATAAATAATTAAAGCCCTTTCTAAGTCTAAGATTCTTCGCTATTTTAACAAAAGGAGGGGTTGGATATTCTCTCGTGAAATTCTTAAAGTAAAACTTAAAAAAAAATGTCAAAACTTTTTAACAAAATTTCTCGAAACTTTCCATATCACATCCGACCCACCGACCTTTCCCACGATTTTTGTTAAGTCCTTTCCTTTAAATTTTCGGGGCCTATTTTCCCCGGGCTATGAGGATACGGACTTCTGTCTGCCATTCTCATTATTTAGAAAAGACGTTTGTAGAGCTAAGTGGCGGTGGTATTTAATAATAGGTTCTGGACTCCCAGTTCTTTCTACTTCTAGAATACTTATACCAAAAAAAAAAAAAAAAAATGAAAGTCGGTGTATAGACCATAAAAATGTTATATCGCATCTATTATGATGGTTGTTTCTAGGGCTTATGTTTTTCTCCAACAAATTAAGGGGTCATTTATAAATAACTCGTAACGCAAGTTTTATTATTTAATTATTTTTTATTTATAAATTGGAATAATATATTTTCTATAGACAATTTTTCTAGACTTTTGTTAAGTCAGAGATTTTAAAGAACTCTTGGTTGAGGGTTTTTACATCTACATTTTAAGATTAATTTGTCTACCCACCTAGATCTCCCCTCGTTAGGTTAATTAATAATTCATTAGTGCAGGAAATTAACAGGTTTCAAATTCTTAGGGCTAAGTTTTATGAAATTTCTCGAAACTGCCAGAAAATGAATAAAGAAAAAAAAAACTTTTTCTTACCCAATAAATGGCTACAGAATGACCCGTACTGGTTTGTGCCTCCAGTTTCAGTGGAATATGGCTCGCTCTGTAGTTGGTCTAACGAAAGAAAATTGCGTAAAACGGTTATATTTTTGAAATGAACAGTGGTATTTAATGGAAATTAAGTATTCTTACCATCATCCTGGAGAATTTCACGGGGCAATTTGGAGTAAGGGGGTGGAGGCGAGTCTGAAAGACAAAATTTATCTTCCATGAATGGAAATTCAAATTAATTTACGAAGTTTGAGCTAGCAAAACGCCGAGAAGCGAAGACACCGAGCTGTTTAACGCTTCCCGGTCATTCGAACATTTACTTATCGATGTAATTGTTGGTTTACCTGGTTTATAAATCCTACTCCAGTGATAAGGGTTGCAACATATATACAAGGGGTCCGAAGCCGACTGGCACCAGGGCAACCTTTTCAACTCGTAATCGTGCCTGACTTCGGGCCACCTCCACAACTGACAGCACAAGACGTGGGGGGCAGCCGTCCGCCGACCCAGTCTGAGGTCACCTCGGGGCACCAGGACGCAACCGGTGTCGTCGGCACCCCGACTCTCGATGGCCTGCGAGAGTAGTTCCAACTGCGTTTCTTTTAAACGTTTCAGCATGGATTGCGCCACCGTTTTGACCTCCAGTTCTTCGGGACCGAGGATGTCCGCGGTGGCCGCCTCGGACGGGGCGCCATCGGGCCCCACGCTTTGCTGTCGGTTTATCGAGGTTGAGGCGCGTAATTTCCACAAGCGCTTCGCTAGCGCGTTCCGCTTAGAACGAAACATGAAAGTACAACATAATTTCGGTTGTCGGTCCTCCGCCTCCAGGCCTGATGATGAGGTGACATTCAACCCCGTGATCGGAGAACAACCGAGAAGCCTACCCGGCACGCCAGCCGAAAGCTACATACGCGAGTCGTCGGAGACTCTGTCAGTGACTCGAGAGCCCCGAAAACTAAGGCTTAGCGCCTTTCGAACGCCAAATCCCGCATCGATTTTCTTTTGAGGTAGACGGATAACGGACGGAAACGCCAAGAGCGATTCCTATTTACTTTCTTTTTCAAATTGTCGCGAATTCTTCAGACGGATTGCTGTCGAACTGGGCTGGTCAAAATCCGAACGTCGAAAATCCTCCGGAGCGGAAGAATACCTTGCTCGGGCGCCATTGCCAGGACGCGGGTAAGAAGGAGAACGGGGGATAATTTAACTTTTTTCCTCTCGATCGGAAAAAAAATTACTGGCTCCTATACGACCTAAAGGTACTCTCGCGAGAACAACGTATAAAATTCCGACGATGCCACCAAGCTGGTCAGGTTCGCGGGACCTTAGATCTCCCGTGCCAAATAATACTCAGCCTTCATTCTGACCACGGCACAATCGGGGGGAGGGAGGCTCGCGTACTACGATGGGTAACCCCTCTAACTTCTTACCCTCCCAAACCACGAGGCTCGAAGGACGACACCAAAAATTCTCATCCGCGTCTTGAAGGGGGTGGTCTGATTCGACTTTGACTATTGTTTTGGGTCATCGTGCGATGACTTTCACCGTAAGTGTCAAACCCAACTTAATCAACCGACTCTATTTGGATATAATGGGGATACTTTGCCTACAGTTAACTTAACGTCAAAATCATTGCTCTTAAGTATAATCTCTCTGTCGGTCTTCCTTCTTCGGGAATGGTTGGCACCCCCGAGTTGAATGGAGGACTTAGAGAATGAACTCCTCCACTTTAGAGGCAAAAGCGGCGTCGCCGTTCGGGCGCGTCTTCCATTGGTCCCATTGAGGTCACGTGCCAAGTCTAGACATTTTGGCGCGTCTGATGGTGTAGTGATTGTTGCGCAAATAACGGATCAAATTACGTCTTCCGATTATTTCCACGCGTGCTGTATTATTTTGTATATTTAATATTATTATTAAAATCCTATATTTTCAAAACTTTCTTTCCAGGTGAACTTCAAACCCGAACTCGTCACCAATCTAATGTCTTCATGCCCTTTGACACAACCCTCTACAACCTCAAACCCCCTCCCTTTATGTATTCGATCTCCGAGGTCTCCACGTGGTTTAGCATCCAGATAGTGCCATAAATGACCACGTGCGGGTACTGATTTAATGACTGTACGAAGATGATATTGAGGTCATAACTTCGTTTCATTAACTTCAGTTAGTAGTCTACCTAGGAAGTGGCTGTTTATAGTTTCGCGACACGTTTGCCTCTCGACGCCAGTAAGTCCGAGGTGATAGAAATGCAAAAGTAAAATATTGTTTTCAATATTTCAAGAACTATCTTATCTTTTATTTTTGAAAAGGGTGTATGGACTCGTTGGTCCTTGGCGCAATTTAGAACAATCGTAAATATTGACTGAATTCTGTTAAAATTTTTGAAGTTCCGCTAAAAACACACCCCTTTAACCGTAATTGGGCGCCAAAGGGATACCAGCATTGTCATCATCATTTTCCCGCCAAGACGGGTCCGTGGTAAATGATGGGTCGTCGGTACGTCGCCATTTAGAAAGTTGGCCCCCCGTTTCCCTGATTTTTGTCGGGTTTTCAACAAAGGTTTTAGCCAGTATTAGGATTTCGAGGGAAAATTGAGAAAATGACATTTGGGGTCGGGAAAAAAGGGGTTCCTGACGCCACCGCAAAAATAATCGGTCAGCCTTCGCCAGCCGCTTTCTTTATGGAAACTGGTGGACCGTAGAAAACAAGCGATCTCTCGGAAGCAATGAGAAGGAAAAGGGAGGCTAGAATCTTTTTCGGGGCTGAGAGATAGTAACTTTCGGCAGGCGAGAGAAAGAGAGCTTTTCTGTATTGGAAGTACACGGTCGGTAGCCGTCGAGGACTCCAGGCTCCAGACGAACTAGGACTGACGGCGCCGACTCTTGGAGGGCTCGCTCTAGTATGGCGCAACGAGAGACTAGGCGACAGAAAACTCCGAGCTTAGCTAGCTAGTCACTCGGGCCGCCACAACGCCGCCTTGTACCGATACCGTATCAACTATCCAGGGATAATAGAAGGACTCCTCCCACTTTGACTTCTCATCTATGAGAGAGCGGCGCTGCGCCACAGTTTGCCAGAGAAGTTTGAGTGAACCAAACTGGAAATTGGATGAAAAGGGAAGCGTATCTTTGGCGCGTATCGGAACGACCATGGGAATAGAAACAATTTACGTGGTCACTGGGTGGTGAGAGGGGAGCCAATGTCTACGCGATCACCCTCGCTTTGCTTTTGCTTCGACCTTTCAGTTATTTAAAGTCGAAAGGAAACAAAATTTCATAAGGACTAATAGTAAACAAGATAAGAGGAAACCACATTTTAATCGCCCATATTTTTACCATTGAAATGGACCCTATATTTACGGATTTTCGAAATATTTTTTAGTATAATAGATACGTTGAAACACACCTCTCATTGAAATGTCAAGTCATTAGAATCAATGGAACACTAATAGAACCGAGGATATAATGTTAGTTAATTCGCTCTCTTTGAATTTACCGCCTAAAATCCTAGCGCGAGAGCGTTTATATGCGTAATGGCTTGCGTCATCCTCCCATCATCCTTGGTGTAACTAATGCAGTTTTTCTATAATATGCTACCATCAGCTCCCGGAACCCTCTCACGTAAATGCATTTTGTAATGAGTCCGGAGCAGACCAATGAAAATTGGAAACCACCTTAAAAATGTACATAAAGGTGAAACTTTAAAGTTTAATGCCGTTTTCCATTGTCTGCTAGTAATGTGCCACCATGGAGCAATATTAAATTAGGCGTAGATGAATTTAAGGAAGTTTTAAAGGGACTTTCGTTCTCAATCCCAGAAAATTACTCCTAAGAAAATGCCAATGGAAAAAGACACAATGAACGCACTGAAAAGTGAGTGATCTTGAAATCCCACGTAAATTAACTTAATTTGTATATTTATAACAAGAAGATTCAAGAACACGTATTTTGGGTGTATTACCTAAGTCACCATTGTAAAAAGGCAGGTCATTTTAGCTTGGAGGATAGAAATTTGATACTAAAGTGGCATAGTTTTGGCCAGAGACTCTGCTACTCCAGTATAAACTTTTCTCCTCCAACTTATAGCTTACTTCCTCCATGGTTGAAATTACACCAATATGTGTCGTCTGCTTTTAACGCCGGGACGTGGACCGTGGACGAGTTTTCTCCGACGCCGAAGCCAAAATAACCTGGAATTGGTAAATTATTAAGGTTTTTATTATAATTTATGATCGTATTATAAGTAGAAAGAAACGTTAATTAATTAACATTAAAATCGCGCGTTGGAAGTCTTCATATCATATTAAGTTGTAGGTCGGACCATCACTTAGGTAGCACCAAGGCCCAAAGTAGGGGGTGTGAGTCCTGTGACATGGAGGAAATTCCGAAATTATGGGGGTTTTGATTTTGAAATTGATTGTTTGCTACTAAATTGGCTAAGTCTTGGATGAGTTTCTTTGAAAATTTGTAGAGATAATAGTTTTGGAAGTTATTCGATTTCGAGAGTTTGAATTTGTTTTGAATTTTCACTTTTATCTTTACGGCACAGTTGCATTTAGGGGCAGTTTTCTTTTGTTAAATCATGTTTATTGGCCATTTTAATAATTGAATAATTTTGGATGCTGAGACACAGCAGATGCTCTTCTTTTTTGTCAGTTTATATCTGAGACTTACTTATTTTTAATATTTCAACGGCAGTTGGTTGCCACTTGTCTCTTCACACATTGTTTTTGCGACTGACAAGCAATGTTGAGCATTGATACGTGAATTATTTTGTTACATTGAATAGGTAGTTTCCCATTGAACAAGAATAACTTTAGCTTTATTGTTTTCTCTTTGATTAAAGCAGTAAATATTTGAACTTTGAGACTATTTTTGCAAAATAGCTCCAAGTATTTCAGATTGGAAAGACTATTTATCGAGTGTTATTCGGAATGTTAGACCAGATGCTTTTTGGGAAACCTACTATAATTTATTTCACCCCAATGGGACGATGCTCTTAACAGGACTAAATGGTTAGTTCGGTTGTAATTGGAAAATTTATTTAGTCTTTTTATGCTTCTTTTGATGGACTAAATTTTAGAAATAGTTCCTGATTTTGGACAAATCAATGAAGGGACCTCCCTTTATCTGTTGCTTGGTACAGCGTATATTTTTAATTTTAAATCGTTTTAGATTTCAGTACCCATTTGAATTGAACAGATTTATATTTAGCTATTATCTGATATCAAATGAGCAATTTGTGCTGATGCTGGAAGGAATTATTTCTGGTTAGTTTGAATTCTTAGCGAGGATGGCTTTTTCGTCACAGATTGGGCGAATGCTGTAAATGTTTTAGCTTTGAAACTACTATTTGACAAAATTACACGCCTCTATGCTATTTCATTCTTAATTCAGAACCTCATTTTGAAAGGGGATCTCATTATTAAAACTATTTAGGCAGCGTGAAACATTTTAGGCGTTGAAATAATTCAAGCTTCGATATTTGAAAGAAATTTAAATGTTTCCTCAAGCATTTCTAGATTACTTTATTTATTTTTAGACGAGAAAGCATCGGTCCTTTGAGGGTGTTTTGCAGGATCTCAATAAATTCTTTATTTATGTAATAGGTAGAAGACTGGTTATACGTTTTCTCATTTAAAAATAATGAAATTAATCAGGATTTTAAGCCAAGCGATAGCTTTAATGTATGAGATTCCCTTCCCGATATTAATTTGTCAAGTTAGGGGTTTTAATTATATTTATTTTTAGAGGAGACAGCGCTTGTCGAGTGGCTCATTGAGGTTGTTTTGCAGGAACTAAATAAATTATGTTATAGCTAGATGGTCTCTCGCACGCCATCTCCTTTAAAAGTAATCAGTATTTTAATCGAGTTTAAGACAAGGGTTGGCTTTTATCGTAGTAAAAATCTCTCCCCCTATTAAGTTATTGAGTTTAAAGTTGAGCGTGTGCTAATTTTGTCAAATGATAAGCTGGAACATTTTATGTTACATCATGCGAGAACATTGAAGTGGACTTTTATATTAAGGTATGTAATTTGAAGTTATGCATGTGTCATGTTTCCCAAATAATAACAATTTATCTTATGCAGTAACATTCTTCTTGTGGACATGGTGCGACAACATTCTTGTGGACATGGTGCGACAACATTCTTCAAGTGGACATGGTGCGACAACATTCTTCAAGTGGACATGGTGCGACAACATTCTTCAAGTGGACATGATGCGACAACGTTCTTGTGGACATGATGCGACAACGTTCTTGTGGACATGATGCGACAACGTTCTTGTGGACATGATGCGACAACGTTCTTGTGGACATGATGCGACAACGTTCTTGTGGACATGATGCGACAACGTTCTTGTGGACATGATGCGACAACTTTCTTCAAGTGGACATTCATTGGAAATCCCATGCTAAGGACGACGTTTCCTGGTTTTGGGGGCTCCATAGCGGGCCTTAGTTTAAATTTAATGATTCCCGAGTTGAACAGGGGCTTGTTAAATTTAAATTGGGCTCGCAAGGCTTACTTTGGGGGTGGTAGCTTAAGTTTAAATTTAAAGTTTCGTTACTATGGAAGGTACAAAAACATAAGAAAAACACTTAGGGTAGTTTTTTTGACCTTTTTATGCGTGTTTTTTATGAATTTTTACATTTTTTTTTATATTTTAATAAAAATTATTATTTTTTTTGTAAAAAAAAAATTTTTTTATGCTTTTTGTTCATTGTTTTTTAATTATTAAGCTTAAAAGGCACTAAAAAAAAGGGTTAAAAAAAATCGAAACCAAGCCTAGTATCGAAAGTATTGAAATAAAAGAAAGAACGAGGTTTAAGGCAAAATTTATTCAATAAAAAGAAAAAAATTAAGTGTTTACAAAAATTTGGTACAAAAAAATAAATTAAACAGTGTTGTAAATTAAAGTTTGAACAAAAAAAAAGAATTAAGTAGTTACAAGTAAAGTTTGAACGCGAAAAAAAGAATTAAGTAGTTACAAATAAAGTTTGAACGCGAAAAAAAGAATTAAGTAGTTAACAAAATTTCCCGTGAATGATAATTAAATATATCTTCAATTTTCTAGGTTCGGTGACGTTCTCGCATCTTTGAAAGTCATCGTAGAGAATGATAGCAAGGTCGGATGAGCTTCAAGACATCTTGTACCGCAAATCCAAGAAAGATGTCATCTGGAATGATAGTCTCTAGCAGCGGAGGAAATCCCAAGTTGCGAGCATCATCTCCGAGCAACCAGTGTCAGCCAAGGAAATTCGAGAAAATCAACCGCATCTATAAACGAAAATACATTAATAACAAATATTAAGCCATTGCCTAATTAAAGGGATACTTAAGATGGTCAAAATAATAAGTTAGATTAGCTACCCCGTAGATTTAAAGAAAAAGGACCGTCTAAATATTATATCTCAGATAAATTTTAAGAATCACCCCAAAATATCAAAGAATAATTATAACTAGCTTCTGTTTATATTCTTTACTTTTAAAGTTTTCTGAAATTACTTTTGAAGTTTAAAGAAAATAATTAATGGCAACAATCCCATAGATTTAAATAATTAGAAAAGGTTTTTTGCCATTAATTACATTGAATTGTACCTAGCTACACTTTAAAGGTACATTATTAAATACTGTGCTTTGAAATAATTTCAGAAAACCTTCTAGGCGGATTAATTTTAAAATACCCTCATTATCAATTTAAATTAAGGTGACGGGATAAAGTAAAAGCTTAGAGATTAGACCCAAGTCCCGATAAAATATTTTAATGGTTAAGCCTATTGCAACTTAATCTCGCCTTGTTTATTGAGCTTTAAATTTGGAGCTTAATAATTTTAAAATACCCTCTTTAATTTAATTTAAAATAACGGCATAAAGTAGAAGTTCAGAGATTAAACCCAGGTCCCGATAAAATATTTTAATGGTTAAATCTAAGCCTAATGAAATTTAATCTCGCCCCGTTAGATGAGAATTTAAAAAACGTGGTTCCTTATATACCGACAGAAATGAAATTTTAGAATCTTAGGGGTCTTTAATTTACGCGTAATAATTCAAAAATACCCTCGTTAATTTAATTTAAAATGGCGGCATAAAGAAAAAGGTTAAAGATTAGTTCCAGGCCCAAAAAATTATTTTTAATGCTTAAGCCTAACGCAACTTAATCTCGCCCCCTTTAAATGGAACTTAATTTAAATAGAAAGCGTGGTTCATTATCTAGAATAATTATACTACCGTGAATACGATTTTAGAATCTAAAAGATCTTTAATTTACGCGTAATAATTAGAAAATACCCTCGTTAATTACCAGGCACGGATAAAATATTTTTAATAGCTCGTGGAACTAAATCATAAATGAGGCTTATTTTAGAAAAGATACGCGTTTTTTAAAATTAATTATATACCGCCATGATTAAAATTTTAGAATCTCTAAGGGGTTTACGCGTAATAACTTAAAAATATTGAAATTTCTTCTTATTGTACCTTATTTTCAATAAATAAACATAAATAACTAACAATTAACACTTCCTAAATGATTTAAACTCACTGAATAAATGAAATAATTTAAGGAGAGCTAGATGAGTTCGGATTATTGTAAAGTTTAAGCTTACGGACTGTTGAAACACGAGGCGAAGCAATGGCCGCTAAGTCTTCGAGAGCTTGGAATTCAGCATGCGTCTTTGGCAAAAACGATCAGAGAAATGGCGGAATTATTAACGATCAGCTGAGCCGGAAAGGTTTTCCCAAGCAACCTCGACGGCTTCGAGGCAAAGAAAGAATGAGGTCTTTGGCAAAAACGATCAGAGAAATGGCGGAATTATTAACGATCAGCTGAACAGGAACGGATTTCCCAAGCGACCTCAACGGCTTCGAGGCAAAGACAGAATGAGCTCGGCGCTGAGCCGCTGACCTCCAACCAAGAATTCAAGAAAGAAATTTCCAACGTCGGGGGGCGCTAAAAGCTCCTATGCTCCAGGCGCGAAATCCAAATAGCTGAACACCGCTAGGCCTAAATGAATGAACGCTAGGCTTAAATGAATGAACGCTAGGCCTAAATGAATGAAATAGTAATGGATAATCATAACCTATTATAAACATCTGTCGTGACGTCACAAGTCAATAACCTCTGTGACGTCACGTCACGTGACCGGATATGACGTCACGTCACGTGACCGGATATGACGTCACGTCACGTAACCGGATATGACGTCATCCCGCGTGACCGTATATGACGTCATGTCACGTGCCATGCCAACTGTGACATTGTCATTCAGATGTCAGTAAATACGTAACTACGTATGCAGCGCCCCTAGCGGCAAATGTTGATTAATCAGTTCATAAATTTGTGAAGAATTTGAGAGATTTATTGCATGTCATTTAGATGTCAGTAAATACGTAACTACGCATGCAGCGCCCCTAGCGGCAAATGTTGCTTAAACCTTTCATATATTTGTAAAGAATTTGAGAGCTTTATTTCACACAAAAGTGTTTGTAACTCTTTTCTAACTAAAGTAATAATAAAAACAAAACCCTTCTATTTAAGATCTGATCCTTTCTTAAATTGTGAAATATTAATAATTAATTTTGTAAACAATTAATAGAGCTATCTCAGTTGTTTCGTCAGTGTCTAGGGCTTAGCTTTGGCAAAGGGGCGGCCATTTTTGGTACATTTTTTGGTTCTATAGACAAATGGCGTGGGTGACGTCACACCAAGACTTTAGAGATTGCTCTATTATAGTGGGTCGCTGATAAGCTTATAAATAAAAATGATTTTATAACACAGACTTATTGACGCAAGTTTTATTTTGAAACATTACATTTTATACATTCGATTTGATTGAATAAATTAATAAAATAATTTAAAAATGTGTATTTTCTGTATGTTGCGTAAAGACCCTGAAAATGAACAAAATATTTCTTTTATTAACAAACGGCTTAAAAATGTACAGCTTCAAATAGACTGTCTTTCCACTCTACCACGGATAAAGGATGAGCGTGAGGAAATAAAGCCCCTTTCAGACGATACAACTCTTCGACTCATTTAGATGGGTCAACTCGCGTTGAGTGAACTAGTTGGGACTTGTGAACGGAAGTTGGACTTGTTGTATCAACAAATTATAAATTGATCACTGACCAATTATTGCTCACTCAACTTTTTAACATCATCTACTTTGAGTCAAAAGTTGTATCCTCTGAAAATGCCTTAATTAGAAGTCCTCCTCTTGACTCGGAGAGGTAAAATGGTTTCACGTCAGAGTGCCATTTTCAAATATATAATATTTCTAAACTAAAAATGTATGGCTGGTTCCATTTAGTGAAGCATTTCTTGCTATAAGTGGAATCCGACTTAAGGGTAGGTAAAATATGTCAAACTTTACACGAACCATCAATTAAATAATTATTATTCAATGAAATTACGATATGAAGAGAATAACTCCGCTAAAATTACTAAAAAGTACCAAAAAGTATAGAGAAGACACAAGGAATCCTTATGTTCCCGATTCCATTAGATAAGGCTGATGTGAGTGGATAATATAGTTAACTTATGACTCTTGTGTCATGGATATGTATTTATACATATTTATACATACCCATGTTTGTGACATCTTGACGTCAATTAAGTTCTCCCACATCCCTAAGTATCATCACCAGACAAAAAGAATTCCCCGTGTCACCTCTATAATTTTATGAAAGCGCCAATATTGAAAGTTAACATATACCAGGAGTTCATAATAATATGAACTCGCGTATACTTACAGATAATGAAATTGAAAATCACCTCCCAAACATTCCTCAAACTAGTTCAAACGAAAACATTAACTACGACTTTGCTGGTAAAATAACGTAGACAGAGTTTAAACCATCCTCTAGAGTAAAGAAAAGTGAGAGCGTATTATGTCAATAATAGCAAAGGTTCGTAAGATATGTGCCATAAGTTTGTCACTGGTTACTGAGAGCTTGTCACGAAGTTACGTAGGAGAAACGTCATAGATTCTCGTAAAGCAGCGCTGTCATAGCATAGAACAGACTAAATAGGAAGATGGACTGCAAAACAGTCTGGGAAATAGCACACTTCCTCTGGTCCAAAACCAGTTTATTAATTGCTTGGACTAGTTTTTTGATTCAAGAAGTGGGGGTTACTGGTCCTCGGGACCAGTTTATTAATTACAAATCTATAGGACAACAAAGGCTGGGACCAGTGCGGAGACCAGTTTATTATTTCGGACTCTAGAGGGTCACTGGTCCCAAGGACCAGTTTAAAAATTATCCATATTTCCCAGACTGCTGCAAAACCAACTTTCGTTAATCCTCGCGGCGTTCTCAAACTAACTCTCAGTAAGTCTCTCAGTAGCATTACGAAGTATAGGTAGTGTCATACTTATGGAATGTATTTTATAAACTTATGTTATTACTTGTTTTGTAATTTTACTATTTGATGTTAAAACTGCACATTATTTAATGTACATTTATATTCTTGACCTTTTGGAAATGTATGGCTAATTATAGCCCTATTACGACAAAATAAACGGAGGGAAGTAAATAAAATCAAATAACCTGATGTTAATTTCGGGCTCCTTTGACTTTCCCGCCATTCGCGTTTTTTACGTCATCCAAGAGTAGTAGGCTTTCTTACGCTGCTCTTCTCTTATAAAAGCAGTGATAAAAGGGGAAAACAAATTTCCTCACGCGCATTCTTTATCCATGCGCAAGTTGACGCGAGTTTCAAACTAACCCTTTAATCGATAGTTATCATAGACTATAACTAGATAAAAATAGTTACAGAATAGCCCCTTAGTGTTTTTTGCTAAGTTTTCTCAATGATAATTCATTTAAATTGATTAAAAATGAAGGTTTTTAACATTTGTGGACGCCATTTTGTCTTGTATTTAGTCCGATTTATATTATTTTGAAAAACGATTAAATTAAAAAAGAATGATGTTCTTTTTTATTCTTCAATTAACCCGCCGTGTCTTATTTATTTACCAGGGCGTGATTTGTTCCGCCTGACTTACTTCTCTTTTAATGTGAAAAAGAGAGAGTATCAGTACACGGGTGGTTGAACTGGAGCTCGGTGTCGGCGACCACTTGAACCGCCGAAAATTAGACTCGTTGCAATATATAAACCAAGAAATATATTCTATCTAGAGCGCATCTTCAGTTTTTTTAGATCACTCGAGAAAACTCCTCGATAGAACTGTTATAAAAAACGATCCGTGTACGATGGTACTGGTCTATAAGCTCATTATTATAGACATCCATGTCACTTTTTCATCCAAGTTAATTATGGACCATAAATGGTGTCTTCCTAATTACGAAGCTATTTAGAGCAGAAGCCAATTTTGTTTTTACTAAGTTCTGGGAGTATTATAAAAGGCCGATGGGCTATGAAAGTTTCAGTAGTGAAGCGACAGTCACAAGTACAAGTATACAAGACAAAATGAACTTTAAAGTTGCGGTAAAATACTTATGGAAAAACTATCGGTAAAAGTGGAGTTAGCTTAGATATTTTTGAAATTTCAGATGATTTTGGCGGTTTTTGCCATCCTTACCTCATCAGGAGTAATGGCTGGACATCATCACGAAGGGGTCAGTGTTAAAGTCTATCGTGGACCATCGCACGGACACGAAGGACACCATGGACATCATTCATTCGCGCCATGGGGTTTTTACGCTCATTTACCAGAAGATAAGAGTCACCACGGCCATTAGGTGATCTTCGCACGGAAACCCGAAAAGTACCAAGTACCTTCACACTAAGATGAAAAGAATGAACCAACGGATTATAGTGACGCGAAATCATCTTTTATAGTAAACTGTAACTTAGAATGAATATATTTTTACATAGAAAAGTTAATTTTTCTATGTTAAACCTTATTCTTTCTAAGACTGTAATAGTTTCATTCATAATAATAAACAAATACATGTAAAACAAACCATCACGTGACGAAATAAATCTATATCTATATAAATCAAAGTCCTGACTGACTGACAGACTGATAATCAACGCCCAGCCCAAACCGCTTGCCCTACAAGGCTGAAAATTTGCAGGAACGTTACTCATAAGTAGTAGGCGCGTACTAAGAAAGATTTTTCCAATCCGCCGCCATCTAAAAAAATGGCGACCAGAAATGTAAAAAATCTTCTCTATGCAATAAAGTCCGCGCGTTTCAACCTATTTCACAAATATTTAGTACAATGGTTTCCTTTAACCTATAGACGGGCTGAATGGTCTTTCGGGTTCGATTTGTCGCCATCTTTTTAAATGGCGTCCAAAAACTTATAAATCCTTCTTTATGGAATAATGTCCGCGTGAAAACGGGCAACGCCGAGTGCCTTCGCTCCCAGGGTGCTTCAAAAATATTAGTCATCGGTTAAATCTACCCATTCTTTATATCCTTTTGATGGAAGTTCTTATTTTACACGCGAGCGACGCCGCGGGTAACAGCTAGTAAATAAATAAATAAATACGAATCGTATAAATGGCGTATCGTTGTTTAATCGCTTTTAAATGCAAAGTACAATCAAATCTCCGATGGAAAAGAACATTTTGGTTTACAACATTCTGTAGACAATAAATCAAGTTTATAATTTTTCTTTCTCTCAATTAAATGTTCTCAATTAAATCGCTTAATTGTACATATAATTAATAATCTAATTTAATTAAAAACTGGATATTATACTAAAAAAATGTCCCAATTAATTTCTTTTACTATACAAAGAATACAAAACCGGGAACGAAATAATAATAATAATAATAAAAAACATTCCTATTACGTTACGTTACGGAGACGAAGAAAAAAATGAATTAAACCTATAATTGAATTGAATTAAAATAATATATTTACAAATAATAAAATAAACCATAGTACCCCTTACAGTAATTAAAATTATCCATCATTATTATTATACCTATAAGCATAATTAATTAATTAGACTGCCATTTGAACAGGTACATTAGTACTTAGGAAAATAAAGGTTTTGAATTGATAAACCTTCCATTTCATTACAAAACAAACAAAAGAACTTAAGAAGACATTCCTAAATTAATTTCCTTCCGTAAACGAGATAATTAAATATAGTAACTTAAAATCTTTATTAATTAATTAATTAAGAGAGTTTCGTAAGTTTTCAAGAATTGGGACTTGATTTGACGTTAATTGGGGGGGGGGGGAAAGGAGTCGCGTATCAAATGAAAATTACGTCAAAAACAAAATAATAAACTTAAACAAATTACTAATTACTAATTAGGCTTAACTGATGATTAATTAATTAAATTCTTGAAAACTTTTACGGTCGTTTCATTTGTTGTGTTGAAATAAAGAGAAGAGAAGAGAAGACATTTCGCGAATTGCTATACCACAATTACGGTTCAGAGCGAGCGAGCATTTACGTTACGCAAACTTCTCAACTGTTTTCATTAACTCTTAATTAATAATTAATTATACTTAACCCTTTTTTAATGGATCACGTTTTTAACTGATGGAATGAAACTTTAAATATTATTATTATTCCTATTAAAAAAAAAACAGTAAAAAATAAACACTAAGTTCAAAGTTCAGCTTGGGTACGTTACGTTACGTACATTCTTCCATCGCATAAACCAACCGGTTCCCAACACAAAACGAAAGGAAAGGAAAAAAAATGAAAATGTTTGCACTGTGAGCGATTATCATTATTTTCTCCATTTTTTATAAATAGGTATTGAATCTTTTCGCCGCCATTTTGTTTATTTCGTTTTTTACTCAGAGGGGGGTGGGGGGGGGTTGGTGAATAAAATGTATGTTATTAATCAATGATGTATTTAAATATGCTATAGTTATAAATCCATTAAAACTTGTAATCAGGGCCAGCCATTTCAATGGCCCATCGAAACTTATCACGTTGCGTACGATTGTATATTTTTTCAATTGGAACTTCCCATTTCTTACACCTAAATTATTTCGCAACGAGTGGAAAAAAAAACATTTAAAAGAAGTCAGTTAATATTGGTTTAAAATAGGCAGCTGATATGATATCAGTTAGTACTAGAAGATATTGGCATTGATACTGGTTAATTTAATTTAATTTAATTTAATCAACATTAACTTAAAAACAATTAAATTACTTACCAAGCTACCGAAATTCTGGGATCCAAATAATTTAACTTGGAAGTTGAGAGCGCAATTTGCTTATTCTCTTCCTTATCAGTTTGTTGCACTTCCAATTTCTGCAATTGATCTTCCAATGTTTGAAGTCGCTTCTTCTTCTTGTCCAGCATCCTATGAAACAAATAAACAAACAAACAAACAAACGAAAATAATCTAAAATACTTTTCAAAAGAAAAGAATAGAAAAGAATTCACCCAAACTGATACTTAGTACTTACGCTCTACCGTTAGACGAATTATCTTTCTTCAGCTTCTTAATTTCATTTTTAATATCATTAATTTGATCTTCCTTCTCTTCAATCTAAAGCATTAATTAAACATAAGTATAGATTAATTACTAAAAAATTAAATTAACGAACCTTCTTATTTAGATTCTCCATTTGTTTATCAAACGTTTTGGGAACTGCACGTTGATGATTACATAGTATAGCAACGGCTCGGTTGGCTCTATTATAAGCTAATAATCTTTCAGGAATACTCATTTCCTCTGTTAAAATATTAATTAATTAAATTAATTCTACGACAAAATTAATTGGGGGAAAAAAACAGTGGTGTGCGAGTCCCGTTTTTTCGGTTTCGAGCCGAGTCCGAGTATCGAAACTAATTTCTTATCGAGTATTGAGCTGAGTCTCAAAAATACTTTCGAGTATCGAGTATTTAGATAGGTCAAATTTTGTTTGTTCTTTCGAGTAATTATCGAGTCTCAAATATTGACTTGTCGAGTAGCAATTTTGTAAATTTCTTAAAAATAATGAAGATTTTTCAATTATCTAATATCGAACTAGTTCAAAAAGATTGTTAGTGATCAATTAAACATTGAACAATTGATTTTCAAAATAAATGCTCATGAACTCATCGTCTGCTATAGTTGTAAGCCTCGGACTCGAGTATTTGTCCGAGTATTTAAAATGTTAAAAAGCTACTCGAATCTGTCTCGAGTATCTCAATGTGTTGTTATCGAGTATCGAGTCGAGTACTCGGCTTGATACTCGAACCGAGTACTCGAACTTAACGAGTACTCGCACACCCCTGGAAAAAAATCAACAACAACAAAAAAAAAAAAAAATAATCAATTTTTACCTTTCGTTAACAAATCAAGTTGTTCCTGTAGAGTTTTCGAGGCATTAAACGTACGAAATACTTTCGCAGTTAATCCTTCCATGAGATCATTTAAATACTTATTAAGAATGGCAGTCTAAAAAGAAACACGATTAAATCATTTAACAGACGCCAAAATTAACAAATAAATTGACTTACGTTCAAGCGGTCAAACAATTCATCACTGGGTTGTTTATTTTCCATAAAGAGCTTCAGATTCTTATAAACTCTTTTCTCAACAGGAACGCTATTCGTGTACCTGATTGAATCTTTACCCAAGAAATCAAAACTGACGACAAACTCCTTGCCTTCTTTTTTATCATCCAGGGTAATGTGTTCGACTCTTAAAGAGCAACAACCAACGGTATCGGCTGTTTCACCTTCATCTTTTTCATTGCCAGCCCTAAGCGCTAACTGTGAGGAGAAATAAGTTAAAATTACAGTTTTATATTATATTATATATATATATATATATATATATATATATATATATATATTTACCTTATCAATGAAGTACAAGGCAACGGCTCTCTGACGCGTTTTCATTTCCTTTGATTTCCAATCTTCCTTATAATCTTTACGAATAGCTTCAGCCCTTGTTTTAAGTTTTCGAGCCATTTCATATTTCTTAAAATCTTTCTCGCCCTGTTAATTAATTAATTAAATTAAACAATAGTTAAAGGGAGGGTGAAGTGGAAAATCAAGTGATTTTTTATCGGTTCTTCTACTAATTATAAGACCAGTCTGCATGCATAGTGAAACATTCAGGAAATACCAGCTCCGAATGATTTTAAAATTATTTCAAATTAGGTTCAGATTTTAAGGATAATTTTAAAGAAGGACTGCCGACCAATCGCGTAACGCCCTGCCTTTTTGTTAACAAAATTCTCGTGGCATGTTCCGTGTTGAATGAAATTTATCACGAGATTTGATAAAATTAGGCGCGCGACGTGACAATCGTGGCGCGAGACATGGAGCATGCGTGCCATGAGAATTTTGTTAACAAAAAGGCAGGGCGTTACGCGATTGGTCGGAGGGGCTTCTTTAAAATTATCCTTAAAATCTGAACCTAATTTGAAATAATTTTAAAATCATTCGGAGTTGGTATTTCCTGAATGTTTCACTATGCAGACTGGTCTTATAATTAGTAGAAGAATCGATAAAAAATCACTTGATTTTCTACTTCACCCTCCCTTTAATATAATTAACGCAGTTTAAATTAAACTTAAGATAAATATACATACTTTAAGTTTAGAGCTTGGATTGAGCATAATATATTTGTTCTGGCCTAAGATATTCTCAGTCCAAGTGGCCAGCCAAGTGACGGTATTGTCGTGACGGACTTCTTTCCATTTATGTCCTTCTGGTGGTTTAGGTTTCGCCGCTTCCCTTAATTAGAAATTAAATCATTCATTAATAAAAAACGGGATCTAACTTGTCTCGAAACGGGAGAGGGGGGGGGGGATGAACAGAACAGGGAGCCCACTCTTAAATTTAAATTCCTTATAGGAAAAATAGGATTTTTTATTCCGGAATTATAGGATTTTATAGGAGAAAAAAAAATCACGTGTTTTTATAGGAAAATATAAGACTAAAAATGCTCATATATAATACAATTTTGGGGCTTAAACTATGTAGAAAAATCTCAAAAAAAGAACAAAAATTAATAACTAATTGGATTTTACTTTGAATTAATTCAGAAGAACTTAATTAAAATATAATATAATATAATATATATAAAAAATCCTAGGCGAGCCTTTGAAGTAATTTCGGTGTCTATTCAAATGTCATATTGATAAAAAAAAAGCTAAATATTGATAAATTTGATGCTAAAATATACGAAAACTTGGACTAAGTCAAAAATATAGGATATTATAGGACCTTTCATGAAATTATAGGATAATATAGGACTGGTTCAAAAATATAGGAATTTATAGGAATTATAGAACCGCTGGGCTCCCTGACAGAAATATGTTCAATGATAAAACTTACTTTCCAATGTTAATGATGACATCCTCAGGCATGGTACGTCTTTTTAACATACCCATTTTAGGATGTTCACCTCGACCTCTAAACAACCCAGGCGGTTCAATTTTAAAGTTTCCAACTTTCTGTTTGTGACCATCGATGATGCAAAATCCGTATTTTTCCACGAGTTTTTCATTTTCGAGTTTAATTTTCAGTTTCTCTTCTTTCGTCATGGCTTTACGTTCTTCGGATTTCACTTTGAAATACTCTAACATATTTTTAAAGTTGCATTTCTTTAAGTCCGTGATTAAGGCTCTTTCTTCCGATGTCATTGTCTATGTAAAAGAACAAATGTTAAATTTAACTTTGAATTACGTTAAATATGACTGAAGCTTCGATCGATACTTTTTTCCAGTCTTTAAAAAAATTCTTGTTAAAGGCATCCTTCGTTACGTAATCGTGTTCCAACATTCGGGCGTAAAATCCGGCAACTTCTTCAGCTGTTGGACTTAGTTTCACGTGTTTTCCTGGTAAAAAACGCAACAATATCGAAACTCGAACTCAGGTAGCAAACAACGAAAAACGGGGCCCGGACTCGGCTCAAAACGGGGCCCGGACTCGGCTCAAAACGGGGGAAAAACGGGGCCCGGACTCGGCTCAAAACGGGACTCATACTCGGACCCGAAACGGGGGAAAACGGGACTCGAACTCGGACCCGAAACGGGGGGAAACAGGACTCGATACTCGGACCCGAAACCGGGGAAAACGGGACTCGAACTCGGACCCGAAACCGGGGAAAACGGGACACGAACTCCGGCCCGAAACCGGGGAAAACGGGACACGAACTCGACTCGAAAAGGGGGGGGGGGGAAACGGGACACGAACTCTGACCCTAAACAGGGGAAAACGGGGCACGAACTCAGGCCCAAAACGGGACTCAAACTCTGCCCCGAAACGGGGAAAAACGGGACTCAAACTCTGCCCCGAAACGGGGAAAAACGGGACTCAAACTCTGCCCCGAAACGGGGAAAAACGGGACTCAAACTCTGCCCCGAAACGGGGAAAAACGGGACTCAAACTCTGCCCCGAAACGGGGAAAAACGGGACTCAAACTCTGCCCCGAAACGGGGAAAAACGGGACTCAAACTCTGCCCCGAAACGGGGAAAAACGGGACTCAAACTCTGCCCCGAAACGGGGAAAAACGGGACTCAAACTCTGCCCCGAAACGGGGAAAAACGGGACTCAAACTCTGCCCCGAAACGGGGAAAAACGGGACTCAAACTCTGCCCCGAAACGGGGAAAAACGGGACTCAAACTCTGCCCCGAAACGGGGAAAAACGGGACTCAAACTCTGCCCCGAAACGGGGAAAAACGGGACTCAAACTCTGCCCCGAAACGGGGAAAAACGGGACTCAAACTCTGCCCCGAAACGGGGAAAAACGGGACTCAAACTCTGCCCCGAAACGGGGAAAAACGGGACTCAAACTCTGCCCCGAAACGGGGAAAAACGGGACTCAAACTCTGCCCCGAAACGGGGAAAAACGGGACTCAAACTCTGCCCCGAAACGGGGAAAAACGGGACTCAAACTCTGCCCCGAAACGGGGAAAAACGGGACTCAAACTCTGCCCCGAAACGGGGAAAAACGGGACTCAAACTCTGCCCCGAAACGGGGAAAAACGGGACTCAAACTCTGCCCCGAAACGGGGGAAAAACGGGACTCAAACTCTGCCCCGAAACGGGGGAAAAACGGGACTCGAACACCAGTGGTTCATAAAAACAATATGATAAAACCAAATTACCATCATATAAAAACTTGACACTGCTAGGCAAGGGCTCATAAGGTGGTGCAAACACCGGTCCATTGTGAGAAAGTGTTCTCCATTTAGTTCCTTCATCTAACTTTTCATCTTCCCACCATTTCCAAACATCCTCATCATCATCCGTCTTCTTTTTCTTCTTAGTAGGAGACCCGGAATCTTTAACCGGAGCAGAACCCGGTTTCCTCTTTACCTGAGCAGGTTTCTTATTTTTACTCTCCGGTTCTTTTTTAACTTTCTTTTTGGAAGGCTTTGACATGGAATAGTCCTCATCATCATCATCATCGTAGTCGTCGTCATCGGAAGAAGACTTCCGTTTCTTTATTACTTTCTTCTTCTTTTCAACCCTGGAGAATGATAAACGCGATTAAGTTTAAGTTTTTATTATTATTTAATCAAATTGAGATTGATTAAATTTACCGGCTAGCTAAAGGCTCTTCGTCAGATTCGTCAATCTCTTCTTTAACTTCTCTCTTCGGGATTATAGCGGCTTGACGTTCAAACTATCAAACAGATATTACGTTGACGTAAAGTTGGCGTCAATGCAGGGTTCGTACGAAATTTTTACAATGAAAATCCCTGACTTTTCCAGGTTATCCCTGACCAAATGTTGCCTATATCCCTGACCATTTTAAGGTGTTTACCAGAGCCAACTTCATCACACCTGGCTCATATTTAGCATTGCATGAAGAATGGTTTGATATGTCAAACAAAATCCCTGACATATCCCTGACTTTTTAGAAAAATGTTTAAAATCCCTGACTTATCCCTGACTTTTTCCCCTATTTTCCATATCCCTGACTTATCCAGGTTATCCAGGATATCCAGGTTCCGTACGAACCCTGCAATGTTAAGGACACGCGTAATGACACTTACAAGTGGCACGTCATCGTCGCTTAGTTCTTCACTTTTAACTTTAGAAGGAGATTCTTTATGAGTGGTTTTAACCGGGGAAACTGATTTCTGTAGACTTTCTCGTTCAGTTTTGACCACAACGTGATGGTTTTTTTCTGGACTGGAATCCGAGGACTTATGGTGGTCAGATTTATGCTTAGATTTGCTAGAAGACGAAGGCGAAGAATGGGAGGACTTGTGTTTGTCCGAATGTTTATCCTTATGCTTATCATCTTTATGCTTGGAGGTGCTAGAATGATGTTCACCGCTACCGCTACCGCCGCTACTCGATTTTGGTTTAATCACCATTTTAAGTCCATTTTTAGTATCCAACTCCACTTTGGGTTTGTCCTTGTGTTCCTTATGATGAGATTTCTCGCCTTCTTTGGTTTTAGAACTCGATGATTTTGATTTGCTTTTGGAATCGCTGCCGCTGCTACTATGTTTGTGCGGGCTATGGCTTAATTTAGAGGAACCTAGAAAAATGTTTCGGGTGGTAAAACTTAAATTCAAAGAGGAAGAAAAATTTGTCTTCTTACTACCATCTTTGGTGCTAGAATGCGATTTTTCTTTGCTTGATTGGTGCTTATGTTCTTTGGATTTATGGTCACCGGATGACGAACTATGTTTGGAAGATTTGTGCGAACTACTGGAATTCTCTTTGGGTTTGTCGTGACTACTCTTGTGGTGTTTCGAAGACACCTTATTGGGATCCTTGGCGGAACCACTCTCCGATTTATGCTCCCCACCCACATGGTTACTAACTTCATTCATTGGTTTATGACTTGAAGAATGCTTTATACCATTCTGGGTTGGACTACCAATATCTATCAATAATTAACTAACCATTAACTATAGCACAATATAAACCCAATTAAATTCTGTTTAAAACTTACTAGGAGATAATGCCTGATTTGATTCGTTTACAGCCATTTACCCAAAAACTTTAAGCATTAAAAATATTAGATATACATAAGTGAATATAATGCTATAATTATAAGTCTATAAAAACTAAATTATTTATCTTGGCAGTTGGCACTGAGTCACAAACACTAAAGATTATCCTGACCTATCGCCAGTTAAGCCGCGTTTACACGAGACACTTTGAAACCGTTTTAAAACGTTTTGGAATGTACAAAAAATAATATTAAGCTGATAAAACAAGAGATCTTTCACGAGAAAATGCAAATAATATTTTTTAAAAAGTGTTAGGCTTTTCCAAAACGGTTGAAAACGGTTCTAAAGTGTCTCGTGTAAACGCGGCTTTAGCAATCGCAACGTGCAACACTATAAAAAATTACATGGTAGACTGAAAATTTTCTAAGTACTGCCTGAGAAACGGGAAACAGAGAGAAAAGGGGACATAGTCTCTGGGAACTCCAAAAAACTTGCTATACGGGACTTTATTATTTCGAATATATCATTAATTATAGCTCATATTTAAGCGAAAAAAATTGGTAGAATACTAGAAAAGAATCGCCTTTATAAATAAACCTAATTCATAAATGGTTACCAAAGAAAATAATTTGTAAAAAATGAGTTAAAACGCCACGTAAGCCGATGTTACATTACAACGCGTTCACCTCAAGTTATAAGGCCGGCGAGGCCGTTCAGAGACTATGTCTTTTCTCTATCGAGAACATAGAGGTTTTTGACGCCATTTGCTGAGCCGGTCTCTCCTCGAAAAATGACTAAGTCCAAAACCCGAAAATTCAACCCCGATTTACAACAAATATAAGGCCTATTTCGAGAAACTAAAACCCTACGTTTTCTCAAAATACTTTGTACTAATTTATCCTGAAGAAATAATTAATAATTTTTATTAAAATGATTAAAAATGAATTACCTGAAAACAAATACACAACGCAGCTCCTCGGCGAAAAAGTTAAAGTCCTTCGCTTGGCAACTAGCTCCAGCGACAAAGTCCCAAAATCGTTATGGCGTCTGCGCGAGATTTCAAGCCGTGACGTCACGAGATTCAAAAAAGACGAGCGCACGGAAGTGGCGCCACCCGTCTAAAGAGGCACTGAATTTGAATTTACTTGTAATAATTAATTTTATCTGGTTAAAAATAAGTTATTAGATATTATACCTTGTTAAAATATATATTAAAATCTCAACTAGTTTCTTCAATAAAGTTACTTTAATAATTCGATCAATCGTTATAGGTAGGCGGCAGCTACCAGCTTTTGACTGTATTAGGCTCTACGGGAAAATAACACGGAATGCCAACTCCCTATTCTAAAAGTTTAGAAGTTCATAAATAACAGACAAGAAGTAAATGTAAGAAATATACTTTGAAAACTACAAAATGTCATTCAAATATGCTTTTATTTTCAAGAAAAATATATTTATTTTTGTATAAGTGTGGGAAATAAATAAATATAATAAATTAAAACCCATGGGGTGAATAGATCTGTGAATTTGCCAAAAATATTTAATTCTATATAAATTTAATTTAAAACAATTTATATCTCGCGAATGGATCTTTTACGCGACTTTCCGACCTTGTCCTCCTGATCTTGAACCCCATTTTCCAAGTCATTATTTGAATGCCCACTTTGGGTCTGGAACAGCTTGATAGCGCAGAAGATGAGTCCAATCAATAATAAGAATGTCAAGGTTGAGACTGTGGCGATCAAGGCTTCCAGGAGGAACGTCTTTCCGCATTCTTGGTTCATGCCTTCCATCTCAGGTTCTGATCGGGCCAACTTAGTGTCGATGGTCAGGGACTGACTGATCTTAGTGATTTTACCATTACTCTCCAAGCAGCTAACCTATTATAAAAATAATAGAGTAATTAGATTGAAAACCAAATCAAGAAACCCTTCACCATAAACACAAAAAAATAAATGAACATTTACACGTACTCTGACGGAGTGGACATAATTGGGCCATAAGACGATTTCGGCGAAGTTATAGTTGGTGTACATGGTACCAACGATGTCATACTTGGAATCTTGAACTTGCCAATTGACCTCGTACTTGCAGTTGCCCGATTGTGACGGATGTGGCCATTCAAGTTTAGATTCGACTCCAAAGATGGACTTTTTATCCAAGAGAGACACCAGACTTGGAACCCATTGATCGTAAGTTGGAAGCTGAACGGATTTCCTTTTGAGTTGTTGCACCGGCGCTTGGTCACTGTAGTAGAGTTCATTGGGATTGTCATATACGTCGACGCGTTCACCAACAAGTCCATTTTCGGAGAAGGCGAGGATTGCGATTTGAGTTGGTTCGTTCGTGTATCTGTGGTCTTCCACGATCATATTTTCCTTCAACGTTTGTCCAACTTCTAACCACTTCATATTGTGACGTAACATGACGATGTAAGCGACGCGGGAACCACACTGAGGGCGAGTCCATTCAATGTGAAGCTCTTCTTCAACTCCTTTCTTTTTCAAATCGAGTGGTCCCATATTGGATAAGGTACTATCCGTGGATTTAACAGAGGAATCCTTTGTACGGTGGAATTCGCAAGATACTTGACAGCCAGGAAACTAAAAGCAGTTATATTAGACTTAGAAAAAACTTGAGAGATTTCAGTTGGCTATGTAGTACGTCACACCACGATTCCGGCAGTCATATTGGTGGGTTTCAGCTTTCCTTCCGCATTGAATCCACCAATATGGCCGTACGAATCTTAGCTCCTCCCCCAGAAACGAACGCTCTCTCAATTCGCGCCAAAAATGTTAAACTATATACTTACACAAATATCGGGTTCTCCGCACATTGGTCCCCATAGTGTGAAGTTGTTATAGAAGAGTTCACAAGTCTTCCAGCACATGTTACAGTTGGGTTTACTTTCACATTGACTGTCGTCAAAGATGTCTTTTCCGATCTATTTATTATATAAAATAAAAAGTTTCCTATTTAAATATGAGATAGCCTATATTTCCATATTATACTCAATCCATCACGGTAAGATGTAAATTATAAAATACGAAAAAGAGGTAGAGGGAGAGGGAAAGACTCGGGCCATCAAAATATTAAGACCCAAAGTTTGCTTTTTGGTCCCCTGGCTAGGTTTTTGCAAGTCAAATATCACCTATGAAAATAAAGTTCCCCATATACGCGGTATCTTTAGGGAAGGTGATACATTTTGAATTTAAGCAAATACCCCTCCGTTTTTAGCCTCTAAAAGTTTCCCTACGATAATTAGTTTGATGTATAGTTACGAGTTGTCTAAAACAACGTTTACCCAGGGTAGTTAAGAAGCGAAAACTAACTTTGAAAACTCTAGGACCAGTAATTCATTAATATTTAATGAACGAAGCTAATATTTACTATAAAAACTTTTTCTATACTTTGGTACTAATTTTCGAAACGTAACTTTATGTAAATTGAAATTAAATATATTTACCTGATTAAGGCACCTTGCTCGGCAAGTGGCGATATTCGATCGTTGAAGTGACAACGAATCGTAAACATTATCCGAAGAGGCTGTCCATAAAAGGGCGCAGAAAATAACCATAGCTGACCAGCAGCGTTGACCACTGAAACTAAATACTCCGGTAATAGACATAATTCTATACTCTTCAATAAATAAATAAATTAAGCTAAAAATAACTCTAAGAGAAGTTTTGTCCCTGCTTGGAAGATGATTTACGATCTGATGCCCAAAAGTGGTCCTGACTGCCTGGTTTTATACCAGTTATATTTCCGACCCAAAAAATGGGATACGAATGGTGGAGGCTTGAGAAAGTATAGGGCTAGGGAAATTCGATACAATCGGAAGTAGAAAATACGGAATTACTCGTTTCCTGTTCTTGTTTAGATCTTATTGTAACGCGGGTTCGACGCAAAGATTGAATTAGAGATGCCCTAGCGTTTATGAATGGATATTGGACTCAATTTCCGGTTACGTACCTTACAGGTTATGGTGAATATTTTGTAGGATTTTAATTTAGAATTAATTTTAATTCCTGCTAAAATGTAAGCGTGTGAAAATAGAGTACTTTCTTGTCAAAATCTAAAAACTTCTTCAGATGTTGACCACGGATTTGTTGTGTAGTTATTTTTTCTGGGGGGGGGGGGGTCTCTTGGCTGGCTTTCTACGGGACCCAACAATGTAACGGGTTTTGAATAGGAAGTACTTGTCGATGGGGATAACCGGGAGAACAACAAAGTATTTAAGATACCTAAGCGATTATTACTCGGAAGTGGTTCACTAATTTCATAAACAATAAAACCTATGCGTTACAGAAATTAATTTACGAAACATCTTATCATGTTATTTGTTGGTTGCCAATGTTAACTTTATTGTGACTAAATCAAGACTGCCCGCCTGCAGCGTTACACTCTCTTTTTATATGTTCGGTAGCACCAAAGGTCTATATCTTATCAATCCTTATCTCCCGTAGGTATTGACCTTTGGTACTAACCCAACATCTCCCTTTTTTTATAATAAAACTCTTTGCTTAACTAACATTGATACAAGCAAAACATTTAAATTTAGTTAATCCAAAATTATTAAAAATGCAACTAAAGCAGGATTACTTCAACTAAACTAACATAGTATTATTTCAATTAACGTAACATTAGCATTATAGTTAAAACTTCAAATCAAAATAGTATACATTTATAACACCGAAAGTCCACTACATTTTAGTTTTCTTAAAAGTCCACTTTTCATATTCTGCCGTCCCTCCTTGATACCTTTGGGGTAACTTGATTTTATTACGGTCCCGGAGACAATGTCTTGTTTCGGTGGCCGACTCTGCCAGCTGCTTGTCCATCTCCGTCCTAGGACAGTCATGACTGTCATCTGGCAAATTGGTTTGGCCATGAGGATGGGCGGCATCGTCAGATACATTGATTCGAACAATGGGGTCAGTGATTTGGTCATCAACTCGAACGTCAGGATCAATGGTTTGGTTGTCAGGAATATTAACTCGAACCTCAGGGAAAGTGACTTGGTCGTCAGGAACATTTGCTCGAACGTCGGGATCAAAGACTGGGTTTTTGGGATATGTGGCTCGTCGATAGTTGCTTAAAACTGTTCTTGGTCTAAATCCATAGTATGGATTCCTTATGTGACTCCGGTTCGGTTCATTTTGGTCTTTTAGTTGTATCGACTGAACAGGTGACTTGGCAATCCGAATGTCTTGGCGGTTTCGTCTAAAAATAGACCCTTTGTCTGTTCGTAGAAGATAGGACCTGGATCCAACTTTAGCTTCGCAGGTGGCAGTTATCCATGGTGTATGCCGTTTCCTTGGATCCATTTTGACACTTTGACCTTTTGTAATCGTTGGCAATGCTCGTGTGCCCTTGTCATACCAACGCTTCATGTTCCTCTGTCTTTCCGCTATGACTTGGGAGACGTTCCTTATGACGGCTGGTTGTAGTTTTTCTGGAGCCATTGGTATTGGTGTTTTTACTTGGCGTGAAAAAAGCTTCTGTGCTGGCGTCGATCCGTCTTTTTGCGGCGTATTTCTCCATACCAGAATCGCTAACATTACATCTTGTTTCGCGAATTCGACCTTCTTAAGAAGGTTTTTCACTATTTTGACAGTTGATTCTGCTTTCCCATTAGATTTACTATGGTACGGGGACGTTGTTACGTGAATGAAACCCCATTTTGCGGCGAAATCCGCATATTCTTTTCCGACGAAGTTCGTTCCATTATCGGTTATCAACACCTGTGGGACGCCGTGTCTAGCAAAATGAGCTCTGGTGTTGTTGACTAATGTCGCGGCCGTCATGTATTTCAGGATGTCGAGTTCCCAGAAACCACTGTAGTAGTCGACGGTGACCAGATAGTTGACGTCGTTTAGTGTAAATATGTCTTGCGCTACCATTTGCCATGGGAGTGTTGGAATTTCGAAAGGTTTCAGTGGTTCTCGATACTGCTTCGTTAAGAATGTTTGGCAAGGGCTACATCGGCCTACATAGTTTTCAATCTCCTTCTCGATTCCCGGCCAGTAAACGGTTTCTCGTGCTTTCCTAATGGTCGCAGCTGAGCCCAGGTGACTGTAGTGGAGTCTTTCCAAAATGGTTTGTCTAACGGCTTCCGGAACTATCAGTCTTTGCCCTTTATACAGGATTCCTTGATCAGTTGTATACTCGTCTCTTGTGTGCCAGAAACATCGCAGTTCGACGGGAAGTTCCTTTTGTCCCTGTGGCCAACCTTTTAGGATGACTTGTTTGAGCTTCTGTAGAACGTCATCTTTCTGCGTAGCGGCTCGTATCTCTTCCAGTGTGGTGGAGCTTACAGGCAAATACCGTTCTGGCTCTACAGAGGCTATATCTTGAAAATTTTCTTCTTCCACGTTGTAAATGTCAATGTTTGGAGATTGCGATTGACCCGTGTATGGCAGAAAACTTCGACTTAGCATATCCGCTATGTGAAGAGTTGGCCCCGGTTTGTATTGGACGTGTAAGCTTCGTGACTGTAGTTGTAATAACATCCGTTGCAGACGCTTGGGCGCTAAACGTAGTGGTTTCGTAAATATGGGTATCAAAGGCTTGTGGTCCGTTTCAACTACTACTCTGTTACAGCCTCCTATGTAATGTTCAAAGCGGCCACAGGCGAACACTATTCCGAGACATTCCTTTTCTATTTGAGCGTAGTTTGTTTCGCTCGACGTCAAAGCTCTGGAGGCATAAGCCACTGGACGGCCTTCTTGCAACAGTACGGCTCCTAGGCCCGATTCCGAAGCATCGCATTGAATCGTGACATCCGTTCCGTTATTGTAATACGCTAAAATTGGTGCTTCCGTTAACATCTTCTTCAGTTGTTTGAACGAAGACTCTTGCCTACCCTGCCAGGCAAACAACGTGTCCTTCTCTAGCAGTTGTCTGAGCGGCTCACTTACAGTGGACATCGCTGGGAGGAAACGACTAACGTAATTGACGCTTCCCAAAAACCTCTGGAGGGCTTTTTTGTCCTTCGGTGCCGGCATCTCGACAATCGCTTGAATTTTTGCGGGGTCTGGTTTGATTCCACTCTGGGTGATTTGATGGCCCATGTACGTGACAGTCGTAAGTGCTAGGCGCACTTTATCTTTATTTAGTTTCAACTTCCGCTCCCTGGCTCGGGCCAGTAAGGCTTTCAAGTTCCGGTGATGATCGGTTATTGCATCTTCGATGGATGATCCACACCCTACGACTAGGATATCGTCGTGGATGTCGTATACGCCTCGTAGGCCTTCTAGTAGTTCCAGCACTTGCCGTTGGAACTCCTCAGGCGCGGACGATATTCCGAACGGCATACGTAGGTATCGGAATCGTCCAAACGGTGTCCAAAATGTGGTGAGGTAAGAACTTTCCTCCGACAACCGAATCTGATAAAATCCGTCTTTGGCGTCCAGTACTGAGAACACTTTAGCATTTGTTAGGCTTGGTAAGATGTCGTCCAAAACTGGCATTGGATATTTTGCCCGTTTGATGGCTTTATTTAGATCCTTAGGGTCTATACATATTCTTATCGAGTTCTTGGCTTGTCCACCAGGAATCTTTGTCTTCTGCTTCTTTTGTACTATCACAAGACTACTGATCCAGTCCGTAGGTGTTGTTACTTTGGCTATGATTCCTCTGCTTTCCAATTCATCCAATTTTTGCTTGAGAGGATTTAAAAGAGCGACTGGCACTCGGCGTGGCAAGTGTTGAACCGGTGGCACTGACTTATCAATTTCAATCGTATAGACTCCCGGAAATTCACCCAGACCTTCGAATACGTCAATGTACTCGGTTATTATTGATCTGCCCGTCATCGCGGCTTGTGTCATGATCGATGACTCTCGTGACTGTACATCTACGTGACAGACCTCATTGACCGTAATTAGTCCCAGCTCCACGCAGGTTGTCGCTGAAAGCAGCGGCGGTTTATGAGGCCCTTCGATGATTTTGAAATTCAGGTTTTGTTTCCTTTCCCCCACGGAACATGTTAGTGTGGTTTCTCCAACAAGGTGCATGACTGAGTTGTCATACAGTGTAAGGCCTTTGGACGATGTCGGGGTGAATACCGATGAAGTGCGCTGAATAGTTTGAAAGACGGCCAGATTCATTACGTTGCATGTGGCCCCAGTATCAAGCTGGCAGTGTAGCGTTTGGGGCTGTCGGTTCACCTCGTGGATCTGAAGGTCGCAGAAGAGTTTTCTTCGGGTGCCCTGTGTCTGCACGGCATGCACTTCATCGTTCGAACAAGGTTTCTTTAAATCGAGGGATATTTCCTCTATGTGAAACAGTTCTTCTGAATCGTATCGATTTTCTTCCGTCCGGTTATCGTGGCTCGTTGTGGCAAGTTGATGGTGACCAGACAACACTGGCTCTTGTACGTAGTGGAGAAGCTCTTGGTCGTTGTATGCGCTTTCAGGTGACTGACGCAGCTGGTGGTCTTCGAGACAGTTGACTGATCGTCGTCCCTTCGTCCGACAAACGGATTCAAAATGTTGAAGACGTTGGCAGAAGTTGCAACGTTTCCCATAAGCGGGACAGGAGCTTCCCCTTGAATGCTGTATTCCACAGTACTGACAAGAAGAACTCTCGATGGAGTTTGATCGATGTCGAAAATTGCTTCTCGTTGATGGATATCGTTTGTATTGATGACCTGGACGTCGATACGGCAAACTTTGGGCCCGTGGTCGGTGATGTACGTAATTTATGTTGTCTGATTCGGATGACGCGTGTGTGTTTTCCGCTTCGACATGTTTTAATTCGGTGTTGGCGCTTTCGCTGATTCGTAGTGCATCCAGTGCTTCGGTCAATGTTGGTAGATCGGCTGCTCGAAAGAGTTCAGCCCTCGTCTGTTTATCGCGGCTACCGAGAACAAGTTGATCGGTGACAAGGTCGTTTTCCATTTCAGTACTTCGATACTTGCAAGCCTTGACTAGAGTTCTCAGTCGGATGTAAAATTGATCCATTGTTTCGGAGGGTTGTTGTGTAGCGGCACGGAACAAGAATCTGGGGTAAAGCGTGTTTTTTCTCGACGTAAAGTGGTTGGTTAAGGCGGTAAGGATACCCTCAGTAGTGGATTGAGATTCGGCTGAGAGATTTAGAGTTTTGAGTACCTTCCGACATTCGTCTCCCAGTAATGAGCGAAGTGTTGCAACCTGAACGGCATCCGTTTTTGTGTTGAGGCCCGTGGCAATCCGGTAGTCAGCAAAAGCTTCTTGAAAGGTGGCAAAATTCTCGGCGGCATCCACGGCACATTCTACAGGCTTAGGCGCCGGTACACTGGAGGCAGCCATATTCGTGGCGGCAGGTATAATTCCGAACTTAGGTATGGGTTAAAAACGCGAGAATGTTAAGTTTCCGCGTACCCGACTTCTGACACCATGTTGGTTGCCAATGTTAACTTTATTGTGACTAAATCAAGACTGCCCGCCTGCAGCGTTACACTCTCTTTTTATATGTTCGGTAGCACCAAAGGTCTATATCTTATCAATCCTTATCTCCCGTAGGTATTGACCTTTGGTACTAACCCAACATTATTGGACAGTTGGAAATGGTCTACGGTATAGCATTAATCTGGAATTAAACTTAAGACCAATTTTAGGCTTAACAATTGATCTAACTTAAACAAAACATTCCAGACTACTTGAGACAACTTTCCACTATTAATTTAATGGAATATAACCTGTCTTCCTACTAATGGCAGAGATTATCCCATTAAGCAAGAACCCACATAAACCCTGAGAAGATTCATTAATAATAGAATAGGGCTTCTATTGTATTTTAGTAATATCGGTTTCTTTCCCCCACTTTTAAAAGTGGGTTCTCTCGTGTTTTGGCTCACATAACTACGCAGTGCAAAAGTAAAAGGTCATGGATTATTGTTCGTATGTTCTCAGATTTTACGTGGGTTCTTGCTTAAACCTGTAAACAGAGGGTTAATCACGTATGGCAGACAAGTCGATGGAAGGGTTTCAAGTGCAAAGTAAATAGACTATACTACAATTCCTTCAAAACAAACTTAACCCGTCTACATTTTATTGTAAATCAAAAACAAGAATAAAGGATCTCTTTAAACACCTGTAAGGTCTGTCTAAGTCTGTGGCTTGGCAAGTTGGCACACACTTCAAACTAAAACCACTTTATACCAACCATACTGCGCTCATCTGTAACCATTTCGTTATACAACCTTATTGTTATTCCTTAAAGCGGAGAGTTAGGAAACGTTTTTTTTATTCATCCAGTGATATGTTAGCACTAGAAAACTAGCCTCCAACAGCGCCCTATGTATACATGGGTTTTTAAGACCATCGTCGTATCGTGTACCCAGTTTGAATTTCAATGCCAGTGGTGTATATAAAACCCTTATAACCCACGTGGCACGTGCGAGCAAAGATGGTTTAAGGTGTGTGGGTTTTTTCTTCTATTTTCTGTACTCTCTTTGCTACAAGAACCCATATAATATCGGAGAACTTTCAAAGGTTGAATTGGATAAGTTTAAAAGATATGTTACATAAGTTATACACTTCCTATACTTCGTAATCCTTGAGACTTACAGACGCGAGAATTGAATGGCTACACTCGGTGGTTAATTTTGCAGGACTTCCATCTAGGTCCTATTTAGTCTGTACTAAGCCTTTGACTGCGCATCACCAGGCGTCGCTTTACCCTGAATCTATGACCTACTTCAATCACTTCATGACAAGCTCCAGATTCTAAGTTACCAGTGACAAACTTATGGAAAATATCTTACGAACTTATGGTTGTAGTGTTTGTTGTCTGTAATCTCAGCTAGCATTTGTTTTTAGGTATTTATGGTTTTCTGATGAATCGCCTGTCATATTGGCAAGAATATAACGATTCTGAATGAAGTAAGGGATGTGTTCTCATCGCTTATATGAGTTCTTGGTTTAGCTGAAACTCGAGAATATAGTATCCAATATTGAAGAAAAGAGGAACGAGGCTGACGTTGATAGATGAGAGTGGATCGTCCAAAAGAAATCCCCCCTCTCTTCCAAAAAAAAAGGGTTTTTTATTTTTCAGGGATAGATAGAAAAAAAAAATCGGGGAAAAAAGAATTCGTTAGGACTTAGGAGAGCGTTTTTGTGTGTAAGATAACGAACCATCTTTCATTTTTATGTTTTCCTCGCATCTATTAGCGTGTCAATGTGTTGGTGGGGACATTTGGGACAAGGAAAGTAATTTGACTAAATTAAGTATATTATTTTTGCTGGTACTAAATTTATCGATGTTGATAAACCTAAGAGTCTGTTTTCCGAGATGGTAATCACTCACCGCTAACGGTTTCTGAGTACTAATTTCATCTCCTAGCTTTATCATTCAATGCTTTTAGGCAAGTTAGTTAAGAACTGATTCAAACTGAACTGCTTTTCTTTGTCTCACAATCTTTTAGCTCTGGTAACACCCGATAGTGAAAATTATGTCCATACGTCTCTGCGAATGGGGGGATTCTACAGTTTTTGACTCTTTCTGAGTGATTATGACATTCCCGAATTGTGATACCTTATCGTACATAACACCCTAAGGGATATTGCTTAAGATATTTCAAGTATTTCTCGTCAAACTGTGAACTTTTGACTGTTACTGACACCCCTTACAAATCTGTCCAGAAAAGAACCAAAAATATAAAAAATACCGGAACAGCAGCAGCACCAATAAAATAAAACTTTCTTGGACATTCCTCAAACGTATATATATAGCCATCGGTATTTATTTTGAAGCCCCACATCGACTGAAATAAGAAAAAGATTGAGCGATGATTCCGGGATTTTCAAGATAAGTTTGGTAAATACCCCTACAAGGTTTCGGGTGACCAAAAACTATAGGAACAGGGTTCACAAAGGTTAAGTAATAAAGAATAGAAGGATAGGGGAAAATATGTAGGAAGAACCCTTTGAAAAGAATGTCTCGTGATGAAAAAAAATAATAAAGAGAAAAATCTTTCGATCTAGTTTCTTTTTCTTCGCGTTTTTTGGGTCTGACCATTCGAGTTGGAGATAGCTTCATCAGAAGTTAATATACTTGATGTAAATCCATCACAATCGTAGGGGTAAATTGGATTGTGGTCCTTTACACGGAGGACCTTTGCTCGGTAAAGGTTTATCTACATCTATCTTGGAAAGATAGAAAACATTTGGCAATGTTATCAGGAAACGTCTATACACTTCGACTAATGGGGTTCTAAGCTTTTATATGAAGAAGGTTGGTTCGGCAGTCAGGGGTAAAAAAAGACAGAGTTCCCAAATAGTCCACTATAACGGAAATCAAGAATATATATAGAATGGGTGAGAGGAGAGAATACCTCCGTTGGGAGGTATGTGGCTAGATTCGGAACAGCGATATCCTCAACAGAGGCAAGAATCCCCGAGTTATATTTACAGGAAAGAGCTCTTGCACACAGCGGCGGCATCGGCCCTTACCCTGTGACCCTGGCTATAGCTTCAAGGGCTACGTATATATAGATAAAAAATTGTTTTGGTAATGGCCACAAAGAATATGAAGGATAAGGATTGGAAACTCTTTATGCCCTGGCAGCGTTCCATTTCAAAATGGAAACATTTAGTTACTAATCCTTTAAGTATTAATACGTTAAGGTCACGCGCAAAAACCACATACATCTTCAACTGAATGCTTTTATCAGATCTACAATGATGGTGGAACTAAAATGTGTACAAGAAAAAGGGCGAATTGTTGATTGAGACGCCCATTCTGTATGCCGCGTGATCGATAGACATCGGACCCCCTTCCCGCAAAAAAAGGAAATAAGGGGTTGGGATAGCAGCCTGGTACTGGAAGTGGGAGGCTCAAGATGAGGATAAACCATAGGGATGAGAGATAGAAAGAGAAAACGATGGTATACTCGGTGGTATGATGTTATATTCGTCGGCTTGATGACCACCCTAGGGACCCCGAAGCTCTTGAAGTAGAAAAGCAGAGAAGCAAGTGTGAGTAGATTTGATGTTATAGGATACAAGAAGGGATTCTCGTTCTCAAATCGGGCTTAAAATCTACAGGCAGGATTCCCATATTGAAAAGGAGAAAAAATCAATTGTTAAACTGAATTCTTACTGGATTATTTGCTACTTTCTAAGGTTGAAATTTATGGATGGAAGTATCGCACGCAAGGCGGCAGTTTTTTTTTCGAATGTTTTTATAAGAAAAATCAAAATCATCATCTTACTTTTTTACTTTTTTAAATTTTCTTTTACTCGGAGATGAGGAAAGAAATAAATTTCCTTAAAGGATTCTCTTTTAAATCAATATTTGATACCTTAATACTTCTTTTCCTTTGAGTTTTAGGTTTGCGCTAGAAAGTTTTGAACTG
Organism: Phalangium opilio; assembly: GCF_054372755.1. NCBI lineage: Eukaryota > Metazoa > Arthropoda > Arachnida > Opiliones > Phalangiidae > Phalangium > Phalangium opilio. The sequence goes on from NW_028324189.1 coordinate 3,275,419, forward strand.
GGAAAATCGCTCCCTAAAGATTTTTATAAAACTTTGTTTGAATTTCAATTTTTCAAGGTGGATTTTTATGAAATGTGGATTTAGAGAAAATAAGAAACTGAATTTGTATTAAAAATTTGGTTATTTTAAAACACATTTCCATAGAGATTTAATTATCACTGCGAAATTCATCAATAAAAGCAAAAAAAAAAAGGAAACATTTCTTCTAAATATTGAATTTCTGGTATTTAAGTCTTAAACTTTAAAAGTTAAAGCAATATCGTTTATCTCTAGAAAATAAACTTAACTTTAATCAATATAATTATTGCTAAAAGCCACCGTTTTAACGACAACTAACAATCCGAAATAGCTTTTAAAAGGGTAAACGACTTTCATCTAATTCTAGAAAATCAAGGGAAGAGGCAGAAAAACGAACACTTTTTGCCATTAAAGCAACAAGACCCACCGCTTTAACAACCCTACTTTCCGAATCATTGGAAAATCGAAAAATCGTATTTTCAACCTGTCCACAACTTCTCCAAAACACCGCTTTGAAAATATTACCTTTAAAAGCTTAGCTCGATACTAAAATGAAAATTAAATACGTATCAGGTGGAACCTTCAACGTATCGCAAAGTGAACCCATCACAATTGAAACCTAACTTTATTGGTTTTTCCAAAGTGAGGTTCTTTCCCTGACATCGATTAAAATGGGCCTGGGCCCCACTTTGGATACTGAAATCTCACATTGAACAGAAAGCAAATGCGACTGAACAACCCCGTGACATTCGAGTTTAAAAGCTTTCTTCCATCCAACTGGAATAGTCGTTCAGAAAGCTATACTTCCATTCTTAAAAAGAGTATTTTCCCAGCTTAAAATCAACCAAATTTCGATACAATTTAAGGTTGAATATCGGAATACCTTCTTGCAACCACCATAGACAGATCCGTGAGTCGCCATAAGTTAATAAGATTTGCTCCATAAGTTTGTCACTGTTTATTGAGAGCTTGTCATGAAGTGACAACGTAGGTGAAACTCCATAGATTCGAGGTAAAGCGAATATGCCTGGTGAGGCGCTGTCAAAGGCTTAGTAATGCAGACTAAATAGGACCTAGATGGAAGTCCTGCAAAATTAACCACCGAGTGTAGGACTTCAATTCTCGCTTGTCGTTCTCGAACTAGCTCTCTGCAAGTCTCTAGCATTACGAAGTATAGGTAGTGTCGTACTTATGGAGCATATAACTTATAAACTTATGGAGTCGCGAATAGAGTCTTCGGAATTGAGAATAAAGAGCCGGGGATTCAAGCAGGATTGGAATTCCGATTCGAAGTGGTAGTGTAGTCACGAGTAAATCAGTGACGGTGTAACTGGTGTTTGATTTGTCGATTTCTGGTGAACCTTCACCTCTAGTAGTGTGAGTTAAGCCTTTTCAACGCTTTCCATTAATGGCAATTCTGGATTGGGTGGGTGTACGTCCGATTTCGTAAATGGGTTTCCGTCGGCGCGGGCCCTCGCTTTTTATCGATATTTATAGCCAAGTGCGGAATTCGCTAGTAGCTAAGTAGTATTTCTTTTTACAACTTACAAGACAGTGGGAAAAAATCCTTTAGCTCCTGTGTTATCCTTTTCTTGGATATCGTTTTCTTCCATTAGGGATTACTTTTAGACTCTCGTTAAAGATTGATAATGCCCGAGTTATATTCTCAATCCTTACGCTCTGTTGGCCACAAATTTCAAAACAGTCCAGCGTTCATTTTTAACTTGACCTTATAGTAGAAACTTGTATAAAAGATTTAAATATTTACAATCATATTTTTGATTCTAATTTATTCCCAGATCGTGAGTTTTAATTTGATGCAGATACGGTAAAAATCAGGGCTCAAAAATCTCCAATTAAAAATCTTATTAAACCTTGACACTCTAAGAAGGATTACGACATCGGACGAAGCTCGCATATTTCTCTTTCGGCTATCGACTCCTTGGAGTGCATAATTAATTTCATCCTTTAAGTCTACTAAAGACAAAGGCTTGGGAATGCTTGAAACCTCTTATTGATAACTTTAAACTACAGTTGCAATTCATGATAAAAATTGGGAGAAGTTAGACAAGCCTCCGATGGGAATTTTTGCCTAATTTAGCGGAACTAGATTTCGACTCTACCATGCAGCTACGGTTGCCTTAGTGAAGATTCACTAGCTGCAATCCTTTCTGAAATAAAAAAGAAAACAAAGCGACGAGACAGAGCCTCTAGAGCAGAAGGAGTATACGGAAGAGCATAAGTTTATAAGATATGTTCCCTAAGTATGAGACTTACAGCTCGAGCTAGTTCGAGAACGTCAAGCGAGAATTGACAACACTCGGTTAATTTTGCAGGACTTCCATCTTCTCCTATTTAGTCTGTACTAAGCCTTGGTCAGTGCCTCACCAGGCATCGCTTTACCTACGTCACTTCATAACAAGCTCTCACTAACCAGTGACAAACTTATGTAACATATCTTATGAACTTATGGAAGAGGCAAGTACAGAGTTGGAATCGAAACGGTTGGGGAAAAGGAACAAGCGCGAAGAGAACGTGATCCGAATAAGGGCCAAAGTTAATCCTATTATAAATCAAGTCTCCAAGACATTGGGTGTTTTTGCAGCGTCTGATAATAGAGTCAATGCATCCATAGGTTAAGATGAAACAAAACGAAACCCACGCGCAATATTACTCGCTTCCCCCTTTCACCAGTATTGCTTCTATTTCATCGGACAGACGCCTCCACCAATATTCTTCCTGAATTGGACAAGTGGAGATCGAGGAAAAGGTCCTCAATATTCCGATTGGGTAAATGTAGAGGAGCTCGGGAACGGAAAATAGACCCCAAACAGAGAGAGGAGAAGGGATATTTAAGACTATCATAACAGAAACTGCTTGCCTAAGAAATTACTAGAACCGCGTTGCGTTATTGGTCGGGTTGAAGGCCATGAACTCGTCCATTCTTGGCTTCCCTCCATAATAGACATAGGCTTATCTTAACACAACCGTACATGTTAGAGAAGGGTAGGGCAAATGTAGACTTCTTTTTTTCGTTATCTAATCAAGGAAACAAGTGGCTTCGAGGATGTAGGCGATGATCAAAGGTTATGGGGTAGCAAAAATTGAGGAAGTACACGGAGTTGGTCAAGGCAACAATAAAGGGGTCACTTACTTTGTTATTAAACTACGCCAGGGGTTCAATACTTGTCTTTTGCACATATCAATTAACCTACCTTCTCTGACTGCTTTCCAATGTACACTCTGTCTTTTGTAAGACATTAGAGAGACGCGAGTTGCGCAACACTTACTTCTTCGAGTTAATGGCTCGTAAAAACTACAGACGTATCAGGCAACGTTTAGCCTCGTCTAGATCTGATTCGGTATTCAGACTGTGGTATTAAAATAATTCCGAAAAAATATTTAAAAAAGGAAACTGAATATTATCAAGAAAGTAAGAAAATGTTGAGTAGGCGAATAACTAAAATTAGAAAGAAAAATAATGTAGTTAAAGGAAAAGATGAAAGGAATGCAACATTTTCTTGAAGATAAATTAAGTTTCGAAAACGATAGTACAAGTATATATATTTTCTTATACCTCTCAACCATTTTTTAGGGTTTCTAATTCCCCTTATTGAAATTCGCAACTTGAGAGATAAACTAATTTTCAGCCCAGACTTAAAAAATCTGCATTCCTTAGAAAAAATTACTTAGGCCTAGGAAAGAAAATAATACAGAGTACTTCACACCTAGCAATATATTCATAATAATACAACTCTAAGGGACAAGCCACAGAATCCAGAAAATCCAATCCAGAAAAGTTGTGACTGAACTACACTCCGTTTGGTAGGACTTCCATCTTCCTATTTAGTCTGTACTAAGCCTTTGACAGCACCTCACTAGGCGTTGCTTTATCTCGAATCTATGATCTACGTTGTCTTTTCATGACAAGCTCCAGTTTGTAACCAGTGACAAACGTATGGCCAACTTATCTTATGAACTTATGGTTCGACTGAGAGAATTGTCTAACACAGTCATTACATAGAAAGTTAGTCCATTGGAGTTGTATTGTTACCTTGTGGTAACATCAAGATCCGTGAACGTAAGCGACATTATAAATAGACGTTAATGAATTTAACATAATATAACACTACAAAAGGGTCCCTTTAAAGTTCCTAAAAGTCTCTTTTACTATTTATTTAGTTCAGGGATGCAATTTAACTTTCGTAAAGAGACTTTTATTAATTCAATTTACTTTCTCAGAGCAGGGAGCTTTCTTCGCCAACCTATTCATTATTCTTTTAAAAGTTTGAAGTAGAAAGACGTGAGGATGGGCCTTGGTTTACTAATAAGACGCTTAAAAGTATGTTTAAACTTACTATATAGTACGGTATTCGCACCTATTCTATGCCTATGTCCCATTAATTTAAAACTTTGTTATAAATACCTTAAGCCAGCGACTAAACTTTTTAAAATGTTCCCAAAGTTATTTTTAATCACGTCTGCTCAAATAATTGGTTATTGGTTTGAAAATAATTAATTTGTTGCTTCTGAAATTTTTAAAAATAAAAAATAAGCTCAGTGTTTTAGAAGTGACCAAAATTCTGACCTGAGATACGTCGATTTCAAGCAACTAAAAGGGTATATCATTTCTATTCAGGATTGAGTGGAATTTCCAGATGAAATAATTCCTAAAATTCTAAAGCAAAGTGAATTAAAAATATTTATTGATTTTTTTTATATAAAAACCAAAGAAATATCTTTATTTCTTCACAAAGTGTTAATGGTATGGGTTGGTTATTTTTGGAGACGAAGTTATACATTGTTATTTATAATATATATATAAATTCCTCGATTCAAAATTTATAAACTGGGAATTAATTAAGTGCATGCCACATCTGAAGGAAAATAATATTATTATAAATTATCAGTTAATATTAAAGCTATTTATTAATTATATTTAGGGAAATATATTGTTAATTTATATATATGTATATTTATTTATTTATTTATTCTATTTTTTTTAACCGAAAATCATTTTTAATATATTTTTTGAGTAATACCACTTAGGCGAAGAGACATTGAAAATACGTCCATTATATTGTACGTTTATTATTATTGTTATTATTATTTTGTTATATTAAACATTGTTCATTTTTATATTATCTTGAAGCACCATTTTTTATTTTTTATTTTTTCATCTTTTTTAAATAATTTCATTATTTCATTTAATATTTATAAGTAATATATAGTTACTCCCATTCTGTGACTTTTGTTATTAAAAAGATGACATTGGGTATAGGTGAAATTCCATCACTCGCATGTATAAAATTTGAGTTTTTTTTAATTATTTGCAAAGTTCATCTTGATTTAAATTTTTTGAGTTATTTCTTTTAATTGAACCATAAATTAAGATTATTAAATTAATTGAACTTTACTTAATTAATCAGTGTATGCTTTTTATCAATCTTTAACTCTGGTATGGTAAAAATTAATTAAACTAATTAAGTCTAAACAACTTTAATTCCGCGTATCTCCCTCCCCTTGAATTATGTTTAAGTTCAGACCTAATCACTAATCTAATAAACTAAATGGGGCATTAACGTATGCTAATTTACATTCGAATGAACTTATTATAACAGATTCCCAGTCCTTTCTGGCGAAAGAGAGACATCTGACTCTGCTCTATATATCACATTCAAATACCAACAGACTTTAGCAAATTAACGGTTCCAAGCCACTAAACATTGTAAGCTGCTTTATACCCCTATATTTTGGGCTGAAATTTGAATCTTCTCTATTGTTATTGGATTTACAGTTTACAGTAATCACGAATATTTAAATAGCTTCTAAAAACGAGTGGTATTCTGGTTTACGTCAAGATAAATCCAAAAAATGTTCATCAATGTTAAGCCTAAACCGCTTCACCAAGGAAACTGAAACTTTGCAAGGACATTAATCTTAGGTAGTAGCAAGAAGCGATATCTGGTTTACAAGGAAGAAGGTATAAGATGCCTAAGTATTCGCGAGCCATAGTCCCAGGCCCCCGTTCAAAATAAAGGGGGGACGTAAAAGGAGGCCGGGCTATTTCGCCTCTCCTCAGTCGGGAAATACGTAGTTTCCGTCATTCGCGTCGCGCCGACGTGAGTTTTCAAGAACCAATGAGATGCTGGTTGTAATTTAGAGGCGGGGATTAACTCCGGACCTAAGTTTGGGCTGGAGATAAAGCTAGAAATGTGGCGAATTTATATCTTCTCCCTAGTAAACTAGATATCACTTCTTGGTAGTAGGTACTCGCTAATGAATATCCATCTTGGGAAATGGCGGTTAAAAATGTAAAAAATACTACCTATCACTTTTTGTTTTACTCGGGAAATACATCTACTTTTAAATCAATCTTTCATTGCTAAGCCTAATTTTAACACATCTTTCCCCATTAAAATAAACACGTAGAACAATGTTATCTTACGCACAACACGAGTACGTGTATTTGTAATTGTGTATTTGTGCATATCAATTATGTTTCAGAGGTTTTTTTAATCACCACCATTGCACCTCAAATAGTTTGATAATCTTGAAGTTTAAAGAAGTTATTATACTTCCTTTGAAGTGATATCTATTAACAAGGCATTCGGTTTCGGTTTTTGGATTTAGGGTTATTTATATCAATGACAAATTAAAGAATAACAGAAAGTAAAGTAAGTAGGAGAGATGCGAGATCCACTAGGCCTACCATGAAACCGGAACTATTTTGTTCAGAGAAAGATAACGTAATATTAAAGTAGAGCGCTTATTGGTCGAGAGGAAGAGAGACTTCACGTCGTAAACACGTGATCCACTCCAGTATACCTCATTTCCTGTTACTTCAATTTGCCTTTGATAGTATGTGAGTATAATTTGCCTACTAAGATAATGCATATATTTTCCATATAACATTTTGTGAAAATTAAAGTGGAGTATTTGTGACTTTTGTGAAAAAAACGTTCTACCGATGAGACAGACCATATAATTTGACTAAATACTAACTGCTCAGTTGCATAATTGAGTCGAGTCGAAATTAAATTTAAAGAAATTTTGAAAACGTATGATTATAAAAATTTACCGAAATGCAAATTTTTCGAGGTTTTAATTATACTATACATAAAAGGCCGTTTTTTTCTTACTTCAAAAATTCCAATTAACGTATTTTTATACATACGACCTTTTAAAATTAAAAACCTCCAATTAATATTGTATATATTTTGATTGTCAATTAATGTTTCTTAGGTTGATATATACAACGTTTTTGCATCCACAAAGACAAAAAAAAAACTTATATATATTTATATTTATATTTATGTAATTTTTAGTTTGCAGTTTTAGTTATGCCATTTCTTTTGCTGGTATTTCAAAAAAAAATATCTACATTGCCAACAAATAGAACCAGAAATACTTACGGTGCTTATTATAATAGTAGTAAAAAAACACGGCTATCAAAATTAAGCGGAAGTAAATACCGGATATTGAATTTCCGACCACAGAACGGAAATGATTTGAAACGCAATTACTAAAAAAAGCTGCAGCTGACAGCGTCATACGGCGGGGGGTCTGATATGTCTTTGTTTAAGATAAACCTAAACGCTTTTGAATTTAATATTTACGCGTTAGCCAAATTCGCTAAATTCTCCGGATTCTTTGTGACTGTCGGATAAGGGTAGTTCCTGATCAGAAACGTAAACATTCGGAGACGATGGTAAGGTATCAAGAAGTCCCCCGCCAACTCCGGAAGATGAAGAGGAATCAGTTCGACTTTCCTCAAATGGTCGGTCGACTTTGTTTAGAGAACTACGCGATGCGCTTCTTGAATTGACAACTAAAGTCGGACAAGGCGAACTCTTGCGCAATAAGACTGTCGTCTCGCTGATTGAGTCATCGCTAATAACGAGAGATAGAAAGATACAAATATCACCATACAGGTTTTTAAAGTGTATAAGGTTTCGCGCGACATTACCATGCACGTGCTGTCAAACCTTAATTGACACTTTCTGTATCTAAATTAGACTAAACTATCATCACATTCCGAATTCTAGGCCTATTTGTTAAGCCTAATATCCTCGACTACACGAATTATACGACCACAACAAAAGAGAGATGCCAGAGTGTCAGGTTGGGAATGCGACATACCCATAAATCATTAGTAAATTTCACCAAAGAACTTCTTACGTAATTTTAAATTATTTCTTTAAAATAAAAAGATGATAGTTAACAGAAACTAACTTACTCTAGACTTTTAGTGTATATATTTTTAAAACCAAACCTTTCAACTCGAATTAAAGGATTACAAAACATAATCCCAAATGAACGAACCCATTTTCGAGGAAGGCATTGGAAGAAAAATTGTCTTAGAACCCAAGATGTTTGTGCAAATAGGCAAATACTCTCTGGAGTCTCTAAGCCTGGCACTAGCTACTTTACCCCCTTCATCCCATAACATACTGTCCTTTTTCCTAATACTTCTTAGGCCTAGTATTTTCTCCATCTATTTCCAAAGAACGAAGAGGCGTCTTTCCAGCAAAACATTGAAAGCCGGCGAGTGTTACATTGGAAATAGCCGGCAGGGCTTGGCTCTTGTTGGTCCTACGCGTATGTCGTCAGTCTGGTCTGGTGGTATACAAGCTAAAACCGAACCGCGCTGCCGACTTCTCAATCTGTATTCCGTTAACTATCTCTCTTTTGGATGCTTGGATGGAGGCGACCAACTTCATCCAGGCATTTAAAATTCCGTTCGCGACACGTAGGGGAAATCGCCTGGCAGAGAAGAATTTTCGACTAGCTACCAAGGAGGATTAGTTTACGACGCACTGGAGATACATTTGGATGAATAATTTGTTGTATTATGCTTCGAGGCATAGTTTTGGTTATCTATGAATTTTCATATCAGGGTTTTAGATTTTACTAAATTCAAACGAGAGTTATGTTCGTGTATTCAAGGAGAAAGATGGTGTTTCATCTTGACTAGAGGGTCTTGCTATCTTGATTCTTGCTAGAATTATTTCTATTCTGGTGCTCAAATATTCAATCCCAAGTTCCAAACATCAGTTCACGACTTCCGCGTTATAATTTCGCCTCCAGTATATTGTCTGGGCTTTACGGTACTCCTTGTCTCAAGGAGAAAGGGAGCGAACGACGTCCGGGCGTTGCGAATTGAGTCAAAACCCCTTCGCCAGATTCGCACCAGGGATTTAAAGTAAGAAGATAGCCTCCTCAGATAGTAAAGAGCGACTTGCTTCTCTATTGTTCCGGGGATTTAGTATAACAGATAAAACCTTACGGCGTTATACATCCCTTTTTTGGCTAAGCCAAAACGATCCTAAAACTAAGATATAAAGAGAGCTAGCTATATCCCTAAGGCATAATCTTATCACTAATATTATTCTTGCGAAAGAAGGGATGAAACTGCCACCGACAGACTAGAGTAATGACCTAGCATTAATAAATTTACCAAAAAAGGAGCGACAGCATAAAGGGTTAAACTTTATTTACAGTGTAACGCTGGATATATTTCATGTCAGAGTGAGGATTAATTTAAAACAAAAATTAAGCCGACTTTCGGTATAGAATAAAAATGTCAATAATGCCTGCAGCTGCCTTTGAAAAATAGGCCAATATTGATTAAGCGTACTATACGACTTTTGCGTTAATCCAACGTCAATCGAAAATAATTTAATTCCTTCCATTTTTACGCATTTACAACCCTCAAAACTCAGGAAGCGCTAAGCCTAAAAGCTCATTTACATATCAATACTGTATATCCTGAATAACTTATCGACTTAAAAGCCAGCGCCTAGACGCTCCAATGAACGCTCTACCTCTCGAATGAAAGAGATTTTTTAAAGATGAAGATTACTGTTAATACCACTCGATTCTAACCATAAATATATTTGAATATTTTCCATCCCGGTTGTTTTGAATTGAACAGAATCAAACTACACTTAACCCGGAGCAAAAATGCATCGTAAGCTTTGTATAATATTGATCTGAGATGAAAAGAGACCAGAAGTGATTTTGTTTAGGAGTACTGTACATAATCATAATCAAAACAAAACCAAGGCTTAACTTTCGCTTCGAGAAAAGAATATGGGGAATAAAGTGAATCTTATGTATGATTAACTCCTAAAAATTCTAATTTCGAAAATGCCCCGGCAATTTGGGCACCCACGCCCGTCGTGTTTAGCAATTAAAGCCCCCCCTTTAATCCCAAAACCACTCGCTCGATGGGTTTGAATCTCTTTGAAAATGTTCGCGAAAGATAGACCAATAGATGTTAGCAGAAGGGGATAATGGAAGAAGGATGACACTCTTTATCCTCTTAATACCTTAGTTATGTAACATGATTCTTCTCAGGTTCACCCTTTTTTGTTTGCTTAGAGAGGCATCGCACCGTGCAGGGTGAATTCTTGAAGTGATTGGTACTAAAATCCTCAGCAATCAACCCACAAACCTTCATTGTCTTGACGTGGGACAAAAATCCACAAGCGCATGCGCCTGGGCAAATAGTTAAGCGCTAATACAGCAATGATAAGGGAACTATTTATCGCGTATGTGATTCGGTTTAGTAAATTTTCTGATGTTGGGAAGCATTATGCTTTGTCGTACACTTCTCTTGAAGAAAAGTATTATATACTTCTGTTGTTAGTGTTTGGTGCAGTAGGTTTCCTTGAGGCTGGGTTTATAGTATAGCGTTAGAGCACGAGATTCTGGGGTTTTCTGCCTTCGCGCCTCAACGAGCCGAGCGTAACCCGGCCGTTAGACGGTTAATTTAATTAAGTTCTCTCCTATACCTTTTCCACAACCACACTCAACCCGCTACACAGCCTCGAAAACTCGTATTTTGCGATAGCATTACGCAAATTAAGCAGTTTCTAGTCTCAGGGGAAACTTAACGTCGAAATAAAAACAATTTATATAGTAAATCGACCACAGTTGAACGCAGTCCTTTAAAGGAGTAGAGTTTAACCTAGAAATAACAGGTTTTCTATGGAATTATTTACTCATTCTAAGGATGAACTTTACAATATGCAAGCACCTTTAAACTTTCAAAGAGTTTCTTAGGCTTAAAAATAAATTGCTTTTGACTTAAAAGAATTAAGCGATTTATTTCACATATTGGTACGCTTAATTTGCTTAAATTAATTGTGGTCTATTTTAAGTCTAAATTATCTTTAAATTCCTGTTACATTGTGAACCATAATCCCCAGTGTACTTTTTACGTCCTTAAATAAAACTATCAGCTACTAAATAAGGTTGATAACCTCGAGGTGAACCTGAACCCGAAGCAAAAACAAACATACACCTGATCTCAAATACTTCCGAATCAACAAGGTTGAGTTAGTTTTATTAGTTGGATTGATTTTGTTCATTTACCGTACCGTAATACTGCGCTTCAATAATCTCAAATGAATCTCAGTTTCTCTACTAAAGGTATTTTCTGAACCAAAGAAAAAAAATCTCATCTGTACCAAAAATCAAAGCTCTGGTAGAAAGACCCGTTTATAAAAAAATATAGTGAAACTGTATACAATGTTTACTCTGTCTAGCTATAGGATGTATGGATGTATAGAGCTACAAAGTTTGAGAGACTCTATGTTTACTTAGTTTTCAGAGGGAAGAAAGCCCTTTCAAACCACTACAGCTTATCGGCAGGTAGACACAACCAACGTGCAGCGATTTCTGATGGTTAAAAGCACCGAACGAACTCTCGAAATTAATAAATTACACGTAATGTTTGGCCAAAACATTTAAAGGGGAATTGTCTATCTAAACAGGTGAGGGGGTAATAACTCTGCGTACATTCTTTCCGTTTGACAGTGATTACAGTATTATGTGTACATGGAATATGGGAGTGATTAGCCCCTCGCAAGGAGAGGACATACATAGTCTATCTTAGAATGACTCTCTAATCATGTAAACAAAGACCGGTTACACAACAGAAGCTTGGCCGGGTGTCCTCAAAGTAATTTCACTTCCATTTAGGACATACTCCAACCAGATAAGATTTCCCAGGGATGCAAATATCAATTAGGACGGAAACACCGAAATGTCAACTTCCTCTCCCCACCGACTGTCTCAATCTCTTGCCTCCTACTACGCTAAAGCTTAACCCAAATAAAGGCAAGGTGTTCCTAAATGTACTAAGCTATGCATCATTTTCCATACTCTAAACGATATAAGTCGTACTATTTTTCGAGACAGAGAGACATAGAAGATCTTAAAGACAATAAACCATAGCTCTAAAGCTTCAAAGAATGTTTAGAACGAAGTGGATTTACGATGGATGGATCATAGATTTAAGAATGTAAACTATCCCATAATTGCGAATTTAGAGGAAGTTATACTCTACTTAGGGTCGGCCACTCTGATTGGAAATTTTCGTAGATGATTTGTTTACCTCATACAGTGAAGCTTAAATGCCAAGTTATTTCAAGGGAGTTAGGTCTAATTAGACATTTTTGAACCTACGAAGAGCTGCATCTTTATAACCATGAAGGAAAATAGGAAGGAGACGAAAATGGGGAGCTCTACCTCTCTACCAATATAACACTTTGAGCACAACAATGAGAATCAGATATTTTCAAAATTCTTTCAAGTACTACGTAATTAACGAATTATATGCCAACGAAAAGTAACGAAAACATTCTTACCTGCTATCGTTCTCCGGCTGTAGAGCTTCCTGCCTTCGCAATGGATGAGACGAATACGTTTTGACGTGTAAATGATGTAGAGTATCAGCAGATGAGACGGAAGGCGCCGTGGGAGATCTGTGTAAATTAACGGGAGATTTGCTACCTCCGTCGGACGATGGAGAGACCAGGATGGTAGCGGAGGAGGATGAGGGGTTAGTGTTTTGAGCGGCACAGACCACCGAAAGTTGGTGTTGAATCAAGCGATCTTCGTCGCTGTTATCACTGGCCACTGAACTCTCCCGAGAATCCATAGACTTGACGCGGTCGGGACGTCGCCAGCCCGGAGGACACGTCCTAATTATAAGAGGTGTTAAACTATTAATTAGATTAGGTCAATATTGAAACTCATTTTAACACGCCATCCCTAGGACTAATTAGATTATTTGTCGACCCCCTAAAGGCGCCAAAATCTGGCTCAGTCCACCGCATTCAATCTCGGTTCTAGGTATCATTCTTTATTCCTCCGTCATTTTATTTTTATACAAATTCACCCAAGCCTAATGAAAAATCCCGCTAACGAAGCCCAAATCTCTAAATTCGCTTAAGGGTAGTATTATTAGCGTTTTCAGCTAGCTTCATTTCTATTGGCTTAGTTAGTTTGTTGCGAGGAAGCCCGAAAAATGATTAACTTAATTGGTTTTATTTCTATCCAATAATCATTCACCTACAAATTCGGAATAAGAAGATGAATATACTTTAATGCTGTTTCAAAGGCACTGGTCTGTTTACTCTGCACTCACCCTTACTGAGGGGAAAGCTACAGGGTGAAACTTACTAATGTGTTTTAGGTAGGCGCCTGTAGAGATGTTTTTCTCTCTGAACAAGGATTTTATCTTTAATTATGTTAGCAAGTGTAGATAGGAGAGAGAGAGAGGGTGCGATGTTATCTTAGTTTTAATCATAGAAATAATTTAAAAACGTCTTTACAGAATAGACAGCTGTTGCGATTATACAATTCCCTAAATTTTTTATAAATATCCTTGGTGTCAAGTAAAAAAGAGTTACGAAGTTTCCTAATATAACTTCTAAAATGCATCCTCCATTAACTCAGATTTTTTGATTGAGATAAATTTAAAAACTTCCTTCCAAAAAATACCTTTAAACAACACGAGAAAATTCCTTTCTAAATACCAAACTAGGCTCAGCGTATGGCCAAATTCCGCGAGACAGGATAATCAACAATACCTGTGGAATGACTCGTGAATAGATGAGCGGTAATCAACGCGGCCAAACCATTCATAACATTTCTTGACGTTCAGGGCAATCTCTCCTATTTTTTATCGGCAAAATATTTCATTTTTTACCGGTCCATAGCTACCCTTTCAAACATTCCCCTATTACATCATACGTCCCTTAATATTTCGGGCTAAAAAAAACAGATAAAAAGAATATGTCTAGGCCGATTTTCAGGAGCATTTTGAGCGGGTTTTTTTGGCAATCATCGATGGCTTCCGTGAAATATGGCTATCTCTATTCCTCCTAGCCCGTCATAACTCGGTGGAACGGTGGGAAGGGGCGGGAGTCTAGATAAAGAATGGCGATCATCGTCTATGGCACCTTACCCAAGCATCAATACACTTGGGAGCGCGTAAGCTTTTCTATACTCATCGCAATCGAGAAACGTGTGTTAAGCCGCGTGCACAATGTCGTATTAAGAAGTTCTTGGCGCGAGCTTTCCAAGTTCGCGCGCTAACCAAGACTAGAATAGAGAGTTCTTGAAACGCGACAAAATCGTTCAGTGTGAACTCATCTTTGGAAAGAGGAAGAAAAGGGATCAGGCCGCAACAACAATAAAGCTATGGACTATATAGGATTGCCCGGGAAAAACTTGAAGAAGAATGCGTCTTTAAAGGGTTTTGGAATGGACGAGGTGGCAGCGGGTATGGGGATAAGAACTGGGTGTTAGAAACTTGGGGGGAAAATGCGCGAAAAAAGGAAAAGGGACAGAAATCTCCCAATATTGGATTTCTAACAGTCTAAAAGGCGTTTTTAGATACGGAACGTCTCTGTCCTGATTTTAACATGGGTTATAAATTCGGGTATTGGAGTAGTTGTAAATAATATTAACAGATATCAGAAGCATTAAACTATTGAAGTAAGACGCAAATTGAACCCTATCAGAAAAACTGCACCTGATGTTTAGCAGCTGGTGATTTTCAACCCTATAGTTGAATAGTCGCATTTCGAGAGACACCGCATATTTAAGGCGTACCCAACTTGTTTTTAGCTCTATGTTTACTCAAGGTATAGACGGAAAGAGAGAAAATTTTATCCCTAAAGTGCATCTCGGATGTACTTCTTCCTACACGTTCTACTACGGAGGATGTTGATGCTCTTGTAGTAACACTCCTCTAGATTCTAGCACCTCATATACACACCTCCCCATTTTACTTATTTCTGAAACTACTTTTTCCTTTTTTCTTTAGCTAAGCCAATTTTAAATCCCTACTATTTTTCTGACATTCCTTTTTTTCTCTCTCTCCAACGGTAACGGAGTTTCAAAACATAAAATAGGTTTCCTTCTGGCGTTTATTACTCCCTATGGATGGACGCGTTGAAGACAAAAAAAACTTTGTTTAGGAAATACCCGAGAGAAATGAGGAACAATATTTTTTGGTTATATTTACAGTTATTTTGTCTAGTTGTCAGATTTACTCTTTCTTTAACAAAAATTTTTGTTATTGAAACTTTCTTGGACAACAAATTATAGTGTTATATATTTTATTATGGCTGTCAAATAGGGATGGGCACAGCGCGGTATTTTTAGGGAAGAAGTAGGTTGAGGAAAGAATAATTGTCTTACCGTTGTAAGGACTGCTGGGATCTCGTTTTGATAAGTCTTTCTTCGGGTACCGGTAAACTCCAGTTGGTTAATTCGAGAGAAGAACTAGCCCATGAAGTATCGTCTTGAAGGCGTCGTTTACGGGATGGTGGTTGGTCAGATTCAGTTGCTGCTGAGCCTAGCGCTACGGCGGCAAAAGCTGGTTCGAACTGAAGCGGTACAAAGTTACAACAGAAATATTAGAAAAGCCCAAATTAATTTTAGCCAACATTGGAGTTAAGGAGTGGTTACTTTAGAGCTCCCTGGACCCAGTCCGTCCGTCGAGGAGTTGTCTTCGGTATTGGGTTGATCCTCTGTCGTGGATGGCAACGATTCTGAAGAAGAAGACCGTCTCGTCCTAGACGTATTGGGTGAGCTGCTGATAATAGAAGTTGTCGCGCCGCTTACGGGACTGACCACCACCGAATGATATTGTCCCACGTCGGAGCTGGAGTATTGTTGAGGATCGTACGAAAATTCGCGTAGTTCAATGTCACTTTTCGTCCTACTGGGAATTTCACTTTTCCTATTGGCTCTCTTAGGGATACCTTTAGGGGGATGTGGTCGCGAACTAGAACCGCCCCCACCACCCAATCCGAATTCCGGGTCGTCCGTGTCGGAGGAAGAAACAACTTTGGTCGTGGCTAACATAGAGGACCTCGAGGAATTTCGGGGCAACCGTACCCCGACATTCTCCCACGACATGTCCAACGAGTCCTTGGAAGGCACGGGTGACGATAACGGACTTTTACGACACTTTTCGGCGCTAACCCGGTCTCCTACGTTCGCGCCTGTACCGATTCCGGTCGAGTGCCTCTTAGTTCTTTCCGGTCTGGTTCCGGATGGAAGACACTTGGGACTTGAGACCCGTGAAGGGGTCGAGAGTGACCCTTGTTTCTGCGGTACTCCACTAACCTACAAATGACAAAACATTATAGGCGTAACCGTTGCCTCGCTTAATGCTCTATTTTGCACCACCATTCATGCTATTACTACGCACAAGACTACTCCATAATTGGGGACAACAGAGGGACTCTTTCAGACATTAAATTAATCTCATTTACTTGCGACTGCTGCTGCGAATCGTCTTCAACTACTAGAACCACGTGAGTTCCTTGGTTGTTTTCGCCCCGAGATTCTTGTTGTGATATCCTTTCAGTCGAAGAATTTGAGACGTCCGTATCCCGTACGGGTTCTTCGAATTTTCTAGACGCCATATAGAGTTCCAGCTCTTTGGCGCTTTTCAAGTCACCTCTCCTAATCTTCAAGTCAATAGGATCAACAACGATACCTTCGTCATCAACGGAATCTTCAGTGCTCGTCGTCAAGTAACTGCCTTTCCTTCGCAATCTCTCTTTACCCACGGAAGAAACGGTAGCCGGAAGGGTTCCCGAAACACCAACACCTTTACGGGGCACGAACCACGGCGCACCGTCAGAACCGCGGCGTTGAGTTTGATGAACAGACATAACCGTTTCACATACAGGAGGAATTTCGAGCGAGGGACCGCTAGGTTTGCAAGGGGTGGTGGGGAAAGCGAAGCCTTTAGGTTGTAGGAAACCGGGAGAAAGGAGCAAATTTGTCGGCGGTGCTAATCCGCCAGCGTTCGTGCATGGGATTTGCAAATGATGACCGTGTTGCTGAAGTTGATGAGCGGGAACACGCGCGGGTGACAAAAGCCGTTTACCGTAACCACCCATTTGGTTTTGGTCTTGTAACAGTTCGTCCGCTAAAGGGCTACTGGAGTTACAACGCGATAATCCAGGACTGGAGAGCGAGGAATAACCCGATGTACTTAGGTTTGACTCGGAGATTGTCCGATCCGAGCAAATGACAGTTAAAGGGCTCAAGTAGTTCATGTTCTTAGCAGCTGGGTTAGGAGTCCGAGGAGGGCTGCTCTCGTCCGAATCGCACGAACTCATATTGGCAGTAATAAGTATCTTCGGGGCCGTCAATTCGACGGAATATTTTCGAGTTGGAACGTTGGAATTTTCCTTACCACTGGGTGGTCCACTTCCGTCACTATGTTGCTTCTTTAGTTTCGGTGAGTTTGGAAATGTAATATGATGCTTTGGGAGGCTCAAAATAGTCACCTATTAATTAGAGTGTAAAATAATGAAAGATTATTTTAAAAAAGTCCAAACCACTCTTACCTGAGTAGAAGCGTCTAGGGCAGCCGCTGCAACCGCCGCTGCGCAACATTGTGACGTCGGCGTATAGGAACGTGGTAGTTCTATAAAAGAACAACCCGGAGCGTCACTAGGACACGCGATTGAATGACGCCTATCACTTTCGTCCTCTTTTCTCATTGGCGGTTTTGGTGACATTGGCGACTTCAAGCTCTGTTTCGGGGTAGGTGACCAAACTCTGATAGGAGGAGGTGTCTTAGGAGACACCGGGGAATGTGCAGTAGAGGTTGGCACCTTTTGAAAGAAACACGAGTGTTTATGATATAAATTAAACACCTGGTTCAGACCTCTTACTTGTAAAGATACCATAGGATATTCATTGCCGTACAGCGAAGACTGCTGGTCATCGTCTTCTACGAAGATGGTAATCTGAGGAACTTGGGAGTTATCGACCACGTCTCTAGTGGGTTCGTCCTCGGAATCTGGACTATCGCAACAATTTTGCTCGCAACACGTTTCGTCGCACTCGTTCTGGGGGCTTTCCCCTCGACATTCAGGTTGCGGAGATGCCGATTGCCTACTAGAACAGCGTTCATCGTCCCCGATTTCGATGTCGTCCGCTAGACCCAACTTGGACGCTTGCCGTCTGTTGAACTGACTATTACTTGACTTGACCGCGGCTAACAGAAGAGCCGGGGACAGTCGAGGGGAGGGAGAGATTTCGGCTTTGACCTTCAAAGCGAAGTCGTAAGGCGTATAAAACGAGCAAAAATAGAACAGGCGAATAAACGTCGTCTGTTATACCATACCTCACTAGTACAGGGCTGGTCAAAGGACATTGATTCCGAAGAGGATGAGGTTTGTTCTACGGACTGTTCCCGAATCGAATGGAACTCGGTAAAGGACGGTGCGGAGTAACGCGCTAAAAGCGGCGACAGATGATTCATGAAACTAGTCTCCATCACTTGTCCCGAAGAACTGGGTCCTCCACCACCATCAGAAACATCGCCATTACCCGAAGCGTCATCTTCGTCATCGTCATCATCGTTATCTAAAGCGAACATTGTCACGTTTTCAGGGTAAAAAGCCACTAAGGCAAATAAAACTAAATAACTATACTAAATTGTAGCTTTAGGTAGGAATAAGTGGGAATTTTGCAAAATATATTTAATTAATAGGTTTAAAAAATGTATTTATAACGTTTATTTTACCTTGCAGCCTTCTTTTGACAGCGTCCAAGGAAGTGGGTCTATTAGGGGAAGTGGGGTTGTTGGTGTTGTTTCGGTTAGCTTGCAGTTTGCGTTCGCTCATTCGAATAAATTCGTCCAAACTCATTCTCCGTTTGTTCGAATTAGAAGTCACTAGAGAAGCCAATATACGAGACTTTTCATCCGCCTTGCTGCCGTTTCCATTATTAGCGTTGGAAGTGCACGCGGCAGCGGCCGCTATCGCCGCGGTAGAATGGCGTTTAGAAGAATTCCTATAAGGTTAAAAGGAGAAAAACATGATGGGGATAACCACTCTAGCCGACGACCACCGAACTAATTGGATATATAAAGCTTGACGAAAAGAAAGGGATATAATTTAATTTTTACCTTCGAAGAATGTCGTCGAAGCTGAAAGCCCTTCCGGGATCTTTATCGGGACTTCCGGTAGAGCTGCGAATGCTTTGTTTGCGAATGCGCCCGAAAAAGGAGCGATGGCAACTTTGGGGGCTGAGACTCGCCGGGGTGACGCTCGGGGGATTCGAGCTGAAGCTGTAACGGGTTGTAGGAGGCGACGGGTCTGCCAAAGAAACCGCTGTTTTCAACGAACCCGAAAAGAAAAGAAAAAGAAAAGCGAAAAGCTCATCCGTGTTCCTTAAGTTAACAAGCCTTACCGCGATAGCCCAATAAATATCTATCTATCTACCCAATATAATAAACTAGTTTCAAAGAAAAATACCGTCTCGCGGTTGAAAGATAGAACTCTAACGCGAACAAACGTGCTTAAACCGAAACAAACTAATTGATAAAGCCAACTTCTCTACTTTTAAGCGCAAATAATAGCCATAAAGAAGTAAAAAAACTTACTATTTTTGCTCTTCTCGATTTCCTCAGCCAGTAACTTTTCAATTTTATCGGCGAATTTACGCTTGATGCAGTACACGAATAGTATAAGGACCAATACGGCAGATACGGTAATCAAACCGAGCCAAAATGGCTCTTCAAGCATTCTTTGACTCAATGGCTTGTAGGGTATGCGAAAGACGTAGCGATCGCAACGAGCCCCTGAAAAATAGTTATTTCAAGAAATCCGGCGACGAAAGGTCACGTCAATTAAACTAATCATTACCTTCGTACCATAGCTGACATTTACAGCTAAACGTATCATTGACAATGGAACACGCACCGTGACTACCACAAGGTCGGGAACTACATGGCGTCGCCGTTTCGTTACAATTGACACCGGTATAACTAGGAAAGCAATTGCAACCGTAGCCGTCCTTTGTTAAGTTGCAAACTCCTCTGGAACCACACGGGGCGAAATCGCAAGCGGTTAAGTGGCAAAACAGCCCTACGAGTTTACATTATTTAAGCCTTTAAAACTATCCTTCTTCATAGTGAAGAAAACTAAACTAAACTAACCTCGGAAGTGACTTTTACACTTGCATTCGTATTTTTCATCGTCAACTTTTAGGCATTCGCCTCCATTTTGACAAGGACTCATTTCGCAAGTGAATAAATAATTAGAATGACCAGCGGCCAAAGTACGATTTCGAAATAACGGATCTATTGAGACGTATCATCAATATGATGAACGTAGTTCTACAATCACGATAATAAAAGAAGCTAATAAATCAACTGGTGACGTACCTTCTTTGATAGAAATCTCAGCGACGAAGGTACTTGCTCCAGCAATGGGATTACTTTTGTTAGAGACCCGGTTTTCCATTCTGGCGTACATGGTATTAAGGGTGGACTTGAGAGTTACTTCTTGTAAAGTGACAGAGTTGCTTTCGGGGCAGATGGTCCATTTGGCTAAGGACGATGGTGGAGCGTGACGATCCTCTAACATTAAAGTACTCTCTTGTCGACACATTGACCCGGATGACGAGGCGATTGAGATGGCAATTTGTTTGCCAATGGGCGCGATTAAGTACACACTTTGCTCAATCCCCTTCGGTATTGGTAAGGGATAATTCAAGCTGGAGAATCTAGAACCGGATACGTCCTTGGCAAACTTCAAGAATCCGTTGAGCACAGTACCGTTCCCTGGTAAAAAAGAAACCGCCCAAAAAACATGGCATTGTTCAACCGCTCATGTGCTTACTTAGTTTAAATGATCTTGGGAAGTCGTAATAAGCGCAAAACTTACAAGCCATGGCCGTGACGTTATAACCTCTATGTTTCCCAGCGGAACCATCCGGCCCAGTTTTGAAACTAACTAGCGCGTAGTTTTCGTACGAAATAAACTGTCTGCCAGAAGGTATACGAGAATGCCCTCCGCAAAGACGAGTCTTCATACCATGCCCCGAGTACAGGCCCAGGTTCAGCTCCAACCAGGCGCCGGTACAACTGCCATTGTCGCCAGAACCGCCGGCGTCAAAGTCCGCGATGGTCAAAAGCACCCGGTAGCCGTCCGGAGCTCTGAGTGTGAGTGATGGGCACGATAAATTGGGAGGGTATCCTCGAGGGTACAAGGCCGAGGTCAAGGTCACAGGATGGTCACCCGGGAGGAGGTGAATGGTATGAGTAGCGACGGAGTACGTTTCTGGGCTGCGCCCGCCTTGACGCATATCTTGACAGTGCTCGTACTCAACAGCCGCCCAGGTTAGAGAAAACCCTGGAGCGCTGATTGAGTAGTCTGAATGGAAGGTGATATAAGCTATTGGACCATCCGAAATAAAATGATACCTAAAAGAAAGTAATTAAATCAAGCGATTAAGTAGGCTTAGCACGGCAAATAAATCTTACAAATTATTTCTATAAATTGTAAATATAATAACGGAAAAAGTAATGAGACGAAATTAAGCTTATTTATGAATTAAAGCAAAGATTTATATAATTAAAATTTATCGTTGCACTTCATTTCCTTATTTCTACAGATTACCGGAAAAATTACTGCTCTTGCACCAAAATGATCATAACACACATTTAAAAAAAGTTTGCTTAATTAGTCGAGGTCTTTACAATTAAGGAAAGAATTTAATCGCGAAGAAATCGCACGCGAGGAAGCGGTTAAGCCTAATCTTGCGAATTCCACAGCCTTCCTCGCAGTTATTCGAGGCTCAAGGAAAACAATTAAACACTAACATCTACGCCAGGCTATTTTAATTAAAACGCATTCCCACCGACAAATATCTTTTAAAAGGAAATACCGATTAAAAGTTTTGGCCAGTTTAGACCAAAAACGGCGCGTAATAACCCAAGTAAAAATGAAGAAAAATGCCGTATAAGATTAAATAACTTTCACCAAAATTTAAAACAAGATGTGTTAAACATATTAACACCATATTCTAGAACTTAAAACCCATCGTGTGTATTACCTATTTCTACAGAACAAAGAAGTTGTGATTTAAAAATCATCAGAATCAATTTAGAAAAGGTCGCGATCGGAGACAATAATTCTTCTAAGCGGTTTTGACACATCAGTTGTCATTCGAATCAGCAGTACAAAATCCATTTCAAAGAATGAAACTAAAAATCAACGCTAATGCCATTTTTTTTTCAGAACCGTTTTTCCACCAAGAAAAAATGTTACCCAACCCTATTTTTTTTTTCTTCTCTAATCTCGCAAATGGACCGAGAGAGACGATTAAAAGAAGCTATCTACCTCGTTTCTGATTCGGATATAAAGCGAGAAAAATGAAGGGGACGCTATATTGCTTTTTTTGGTTGGAATCCTTCTAGTCCTCCTCCCATGCACTGAAGCAATTTTTGCTCTTATCTAAGCTAACAATTTCTGGAAATGATTGTTAAAGTCTGCGGCAGACCAAACTTCCCTTTTTCCTCCCACTCTCTCTCTCTCTCGAGGCTGCTTTTAACCACTCAGCATCGTTCATCTTTCCTCCAGTGTAATTTTATTCCACCCTAGCGATTTATTAAAAATAGATCTAGAAAATGGGCTTTTGTTGGAAAACCATTTTACTTGCGAAACTTAATTACGTTTTGTTAAATTTTCTAAATAAATTTGAAGAATAACAGCAACCAACTAACGATTAACGCATTTGTGAAGGAATAAATGGTAAAGGAAAATACACTATGACCATGACCCAGGGCGTACACCTTGAACTCTAAGTTTACCTCAAGAGTTTTGGTGAATACACATGACTTTTTTTGCCCTAACTAACGAAACAGACGAAAATTTAGACCAGGAATGGATCATATATGCAAACTTTAATTTTAAACAGATTTTCTCGGAGTAAATCAAGAAACTACACTGACTTATTACTTTAAATTAACTCTTGAAAACTAAATTATATTTAACTACAAAACCGTCAAACCATTATGACGTATTCAAGCCGCTATAAAACCAAAAATTAGCAAGTAGTATCTCATTAAGGGCGGCGACAAAAGTTTCAGGAAAATATTACCATAAGCGAGTCCGTTATGGATAGATTTCGAGGACAAATTAAACCTAAATGTTAATGGGCGTTTTCTTTCGGGATTAGGATTATAATGGGCAAAAAGCAATAAAAACTGAGTAATTTTCTAGTTCATAAAGTAAAAAAAAATTTATGTATAAGATAATTTGGAAGGTACATCGTTGGTTCAATTTCAACACGCGGAGGGCAAAGAGGTAGAAACTCTCGAATGTCCATTACGGTTTGGTCACGGGTGGGTTTAGTAAGGGCGGGACAACGCCCGTCAAATCATCAAAAATATACCGTATGCCTAGGTCATCCTTTTCCACGAACTGTCCGTAGAAAGGTAAAAGTCCTTCTTTTTCGTCACTTCCCACTCAAAACTACGCTAGGAAATTGTCCAGAAAAATATTCCCCGGGCCATTTGTCCGCGAGGTGAAGGGAATGGGAATTTCGACCGAGAAAGAAACGGAGAGAGAGAAAAAAGAAAATGCAAGGGCTTAACCGAAATGACCGATGTCCCCGGCTCTATTAACTGAGGGAGAAAGATAAAATATGTTCTAGCCGAGATCTCGCGTGAAGAAGTGCAGGTTTTTACTGCTTGGTTGTTATTTTACCCTTATAGGGGAATTCTATAAAGTATGCAATGAAAAACTCATCGATTCTCATAGCATGCAGATTCCGAACAAATTTTTATTTTTAACTTTTCTGGACGTCTTTCTAACACACCTTTTATAAGGATAAAAATGACGAATTTGTCTAATTTAATTTCAGTTTGAAATTTTACTAACTTTAGCAATGTCCCCCCTAAAACGATTTGTATTCAAGACCTTTTTCATATATACATTTCATACATATGCAGGATGGTGGTTATGTGATATTAAGTTTTCCACACCGACTAGAAATTTATGGTTATGGTAATTCTAGACAGACATCGTAAAAAATATATAAGCAGTTACTTTAGAATGGCTTTCCCTAGTAGTGTATTTTATTCCAGAGGGCACCCCTCACCTCAAAACCCATTAAACAATTAAGAGTAATGAACAAATGGCTCGAATCCTCTGAACTTTGTGTTAGGTAGGCCTATACAGCAAAAGGCTAACGTTGCTAACGAGACTACGAAAGATTTAACCGAAAGCCTATTTCGCGTCCGGATAAAGCAAGACCCAAAATCGATATTTATAATATTAAATGGTAGCTTACCTTCCGTTTCTAATGTCGGCTGGACTACATAGCCGGATCATTTTGGACGATCTTCCCGCCACATCCGATTGGGGGCGACTACTGAGTGAAACGTAATCGTACATGCATTGTTCCTGCCACTCTAGCTCCAATTGGTCAAACGTAACCGCGACGGACACTCTTCGGTGACTTCTTTTGCTTCGACCCGAGCTAAGGCCCAAGATCTTGGGTGGTAACGTAGCCTCAATCGTCTCAGTGTAGTGCATATCGTTAGGGTAATGATTGGGATGGTTCACGGACTTCATACTTCCATATGGACCGCTCACTGTTCGATTCAAATTACCGGGAACCTCTAACAGACAAAATAAAAGAGAGGCCATAGATTATATTGGGATACATCAGGGTCTGAAATATCTGGTATTGGTTAGTGAGTATCTTACCTAATGCACGTTTTTGACAGATGTAACGAGCTGGTTGTTCGCAATTACGAGGTAAGAGGACAAAATCACTTCCGTTATTGGCTTGTCGCCGCCATTGGTAACTCAAGCACGCGGTTGATGGGTAACCGGTTTCATCTTCTTGATCAGTGTCATAGTTTGGGTTGCGAGAGATTTGAAATTCTTCAGCTTCTTTCAAACGTTCTTGTTCTGCAACGAGACCAACTTTCATGGCACACGAAGCTTGGCCACATTTTATTAAGCAAATAATTAAAGCGTACCATTAAAGACTAAAGGCACTCCATCCATCCACCTCCATAGATCTTGCTCCTTGTCTCTTCGGTACCTATCCCGGTTACTGGCAGGTTCCATTCGACCTTTGTTGTTCCTGGTACGAACTTCGGTATAGTAATCGGCGTCTTCACTCAATCTAGTTGGTTTCTTCCTTCGAGTCGCTCCCAGCCAATAGAGCGCCGATGACGAAGTACCGGGGTTACCGGGACCAACAGTAACGAACGATTTTCGAATCAAGGTGTCCAGAAACACCCTTTCACCGTCGTTGAGACGCACGGCCAATTGACCTTGCGATTCGTTACAAACTTTGTTGGCCGTAAACCAACTCAGTTCCGGGTATGAGGAAACGAAGTAACACGAGTTGCGGTACAAGTGGAAAGAATCCGAACCGCATACTGACGTTTCTGTGGCGTCACTGTCTGTAAGAACAAATAAAACAGGAAAAAGATTAAGGATAAATGAAGAAATAATATCAAGAAAAAAACGAGTGAAAATACTTAATGAGTATTTACCAGAATGAAGAAACACTTCGGCTCTAAATCCACGAAAATGGTGCGAAAAATCAGAGACAAATCTCATCTCGAATATTTCTCCAGAACTGATTGTTCGTAATAACTTAATTCGAGACACCCAATTGCCGCATACACGATGATGTTTACCAGTTTTGAAATCTTTTGAGAGATGTTCGCCCAATTCCAAGTAGTCGTACTCGCAACTAAATACGATTTAATATTTCAAATTTCAAGCGTATACTCTCGCTTAGAAGATTCAAACAGTTTGTTATATTCGAGTTAGTTAGGGTTCTTTGGTTCACTGGCGAGAAAATCTGGCGCGCCAAGAGACACTCTATAGGATCCTTAGTGATTTTCCATTTACATAAGCTCGTGAATTCAACACACAATTCAACCCGGGATTATCGTTGAATAAATCAAATTCGTCTAGTCTATAATCCCTTTGGGGATATTCGAGTTTCATTTACACTAGTTACCAGCTGCTTTCGATTCGTTTCCTTGTGAATAATATACTCCGTATTCAGTAGAAAATTAAATATTCTAAAAAATGTTTCCGCTATGAAATAAAAAGGCTTAAACTATTCCAGCTCTGTTTTTTTAATTAATCGTATTGCAATTTGAAATCGCTTACAACGAAAAGATAATATTTACCCTCACTTAAAAGGAATTGCTAATTGAATTTTGAGTAAACACTTTAAAAATCCAGTGCTAGTATAAAACTCATTTTGAATTTCAGTTCTCGCTCTTTGCATTTGCTTTATAATTATTAATAATAAGTCTTTAAAAATTCATCTGAAATTATTTCCCCATTACTTAAAACAGCATTAACCAGTGGGTTAATTTTTAATTATTTAAATAACTGTTTAATTTTAAATAAGGACAATTTAATTCTTAAACATCTAGGGAATTTTTATTATGTTTCTTGGAAAATAAACTAAGCCATTAAAACAAGTCGTCCTTTGTACTGTAATGCAATGCATCAAATTTCAAATCACGTAGTTCAACAGAACATTTTCCCTTGACCTTGAAAGCCCTTGAAAACTAGCTTAGCAAACCTTAAAAATTGTGTATTTCTTGACCATTCTTAATGGGGTTTTATATTTTTTTTAGAAAAATTCACTGATTAAAAGGCTTAAAAAGGGATTGCTGGAATATAATGAGAACCCACGCCAAGCAGTCCAAACGTCACGTTTCATCTTCTTTCGAATTTTTCTAGCTAGGCATGCAATGATATCAACGTGACTCGAGAAATGACTCCCCATACCTTGAAGAATCTCAAACAGAGTCCCTTAAGGGTAGCAAAGAAAAATCTAAACGACGGAACGTGATTTGAAAACACGGCGTGGGAATTAAAAAGGGTCAGATGTTCAGCGGACAGGAGTTTGCTTGCTACTCCCGTATACCATCATCTCATCCTGAAGCTACGACAGAAGGGGACAACTGCTCAATAACAATATACCGCAATGATACCTTTCTTCAGAAGTATATAATACTTCTCTTCGAGAGAAGTGTATCACAAAGCACCGGGGTAATTGTAACATGATTCTTCCCAACATCATTTTACATTTGGAGCTAGGTTACTAAACCGAATCACATACGCGATAAATAGTTCCCTCATTACTCTATTATTGCTTAACTATTTGCCAAGGCGCATGCGCTTGTGGATTTTTGTCCCACGTCAAGACAATCAAGGTTTGTGGGTTGATAAGTTGATTGCTGAGGATTTAGTACCAAACAGTTTTAGAATTCACCCAAGGTGCGATGCCCATCTGAAGTTTGATGAACGGGAGAGCAAACAAAAAGGGTGAGAATGGGAAGAATCACGTTACATAACTAAAATATTACGAGGATACAGTGTCATCCTTCTTCTATTATCCCCTTCTCCTTTCATTAAATAGTACTGTTTATCCTACATGAAATGAACTCGAATTGTGGTATAATTTAAATATTCAAGCAACGTTTGGGAGCCGTCGGTTGAAATTTGCGTTTGTTTTAAAGCTTTCAGTAATGTATTCGGAATACAGAAACAGCTTGTACGCCGTAAATTTTCCGAGCCGCGCTGTTACAAGGGTGATCGCGGTGTTAGCAACCTCCCAGGGAAAAGGATAGGCCTCCGTCCATTAGGGCAAAGCGAAAAAGCAGGGATAAAAGACACGCAAATCCAAACAATGGGACTATACCTGACGTGTTCTTCCAGTACAAAGTCGGTGAAGATGATTTCCAGGCGTTTTTTAGGCGGTACCATGATCGTGTAGAAGCATTTAGTGTTTGGAGGATACGGTGTCGGGTATCCCGGACTAGTTACTACATCCCTGGGACTGTCGGGTGTTAAAATTATAGTACGGTTGCAGTCTTCCGTTTTCAAGATTACTGGAGTAGCTGAAATAAAAATGAGAAAGCGTGTCCGCGTTTTTAAAACCGAGTTTTGAAAATTAAAGGGACTATGAAGTCACTGAGATTTAAACTAAGAGTTGCTCCATTTTAACACATAAGGGGACAGTATTCTAAGTATTTATGTCATCCTTTATCTATCAGTGACAGATAAAACTAAGGAAAAAAAATCCCCTTCGGATAAAAAACAGAAACTGTAACTCACCACCAGGCTTCAATCGTTGACAGATATAAGGGTTCCTGACTTCGCATCCACGATCATTCCAATAAAATTTATTCGTCGTTCCCTCTCCTTTACTGGGGAATCGAAAAACGTTACTCATTTCGATACAGTCTTGATGGGAATCCCCATCATCGCTGGGTTGAGCTGGCCACCAAGAGTGTTGGGGCCACCCGCTGAACCAATCTAATATTTCAATGGAAAGAATCAAGAATCGACGTTCAAATTAAAATCACAATTTTTTTCTTTTAAATCTTTTGAAACATTATTTAAATCGACTCTTTCTAAAATTGAAAAGCAATTGTTCCTTAGATAAGGAATAGTTAAAGAGATACTTGAAAACTGTGAAATGTTGCACCTAAGGAAAATATGAATTGGTGCGAGGTCCAAATCCTCAAAGAATTAATTTCATATTGACGCGTTTAAGTACCCTTTAAACTCTTTGTTCCGCACTTAAAATTTCCAGGAAGGAGAGATAGGAGCTAGGCGGATGCGAATGATAAATGATTGGACGATTTAAATCCACTTCAACCATTCCCACTTATTTCCCCCCCAAAAATTTTAATATTTGAAAACTTCATGCAGCTATATGATTCTAGAGATTGGATCCTAGTTCACTTCAAAACGCGAGTCACTTTATTAATGGGAAATCGATAGGATATATTTACTCTCAAGTATACGAAGGAAGGTCATTTAAAGTCGGGCGGGGGGGGGGCAAGGCTTACCAGTCGACGAATAGCAGATGGCTGTATGTGTTTCCTGGTACCATAGAGAAAACTTGGGACGGTGCGGTAATCGGAATTCTTTTTGGTGTATTTTAATCAAGTCAGGTATGCCCAAAAACCACCACCCCTTGGCTGTAAGCGAAGCCTGAGGTTATGCAAAATGCTCCAGCAGGGGCGGCATGGATATAAGGTGGCTCTAGCTTGTTCAATTTCATATAATATATATTTTAAAAATAAAAAGAAAATATACAGAAATGAGAGGGGCCGAATTTCGCGTTATCGCAGAGGCAAGAATAAATTGCCCAAGCGTGGTTGTTTTTTTTCTTCCTTCTATTTTTGCCCGGGTTTCTCTCTTAACCCTTTTTTTCCAACCCTTCTCCGGGCGATTACATTACACTGCGGAAAAATGCTTTTATCTCAAATAATATTAACGTCGTTTATATAAGTTTTATAGAAATACATATGCATCACTGTAAACTTTGAATTTGGGTTGCTAAGCTAAAATGGCTCTTCATTCACGGGTCTATGGGCAGTTATTGTGTCGAATATGACTTTATATTCAATTTATGTCAAAATGGAGGGCTTACAAAGTTCTGGACATAGTTTCAGAGTATGGAAAAGCCGCAGTCAACTGTTGTTCAGTCCGATTAGACCATGACTTATCGACATCGAAGTTTGCTACCAAGTTACGCTGTCCTTAATTAAAGGCCAATATTACTAGCGAGGCTGATCGTAAATTTACAGCAACCAGCCAGGTCTTTCACTGAAACCGCAATAGCAGGTCGAACATGACGCCACTAAATCTATATATGCAGGCCCGGGAAACTTCACGCCCGTACCTTACACGATCCAATACAATTTGGCGGCCGCATCACCATCGACTGATGTTTCACGTCTTTCCATTGAGGTTATCTGATTTTCCATAAAGGGCACAGAAGGGGGATCTCTATACTTAAGTCTATTTTTAGACTACAAAACGGGAGTTGCATTTAAATACTCTTGAAATTTCAATTTGTTCAATGAATGAGAGAAGCCCGCTATGACCTATGACCTAAAGGTAGTTTAGAATCATTGATTGAATGTTATTATTAAGCCTGAATTCACTAGACATGTACTGGCTAGCGTGCACTGTACTGTACCATAAAGCAGACGAATTTCAATACCTGCTTTTCTATTCTGTCCACAAACAAGCAGATGTCGCAAAATCAAAATCGTGCATAAAAATAAAACTTCTTTAAAGAAGTCTTCCCAGCCATTCCCGAGGGTTATTTTAAAAACGTCAGAAACATCTTAACGATTCCAATCTCGATTTAGAATCGTCGTCGTTTTAAAAATACACGACAAAAGATACTTTCAAAGGACAAAACTACAAAACATGACTCGAAAAGATACAGCCTGGGTTTATACACGTCTGAAGTATAAATGCCAGCGCTGACAAAGATAGGCTTCCCAGGTTTGGTAAGGAGAAGTACAAAGGGGATTTAGCTTTATTCCTACTGAAATTTCAACCCGATTCTAACAGTAACAAGAGAGGAGAAAAAAAATGTAGGTTCGATCGTATAACGAGAATGCTCAAAAATTTGTATAGTCGAGAGATGAAAAGAGATTCAGTCCGAGTTTGCTTTATCGCGAAAGGAGGGTTCAAACGATGGGAATATAATGACAATGCGAGTAAAATCGGAGTGCGAAACTTACTAGTGTAGGAGAATGGTTCTCCCGAAGCCCACTCGAAACAATTTTCGTATCTCCGATCACTTCCTCCGATCCAAAAGCCTCTGCTAGTGGAAGATGAAGATCTTTCGCTGGAGCCGCTGCTACCAGGCTCCTCTTGGCGGCTCCTAATCCGGCTTCCCGCCAATAGTTCTTTGTGTCTCTCGCTCCAATCATACTCTTCTCCCTCCACCTTCATTCGATCCAATTTCAATGGCTGAAGGCTACGAGGGAATGCGGAAAATGAAAATTTATATACATACAGGTATACCTTCAGTTAGTAAGTTTCTATCAGCTTCGTGAAAGTGTTTTACAATGAAGGGACCATATACCATTTTATTGACCAACCGTACTTGATTGGAAATTATTCCGCTACTCTAGCTATTCATTCTATCTAAATAAATAGCTTTTAAATAGACTGGTTTATAAACACATTTCAATACGGAGAAATAAGAATAGTATAATAGTTTAGACTTGGGGAATTTAATCGAAATAAACACGGTTAGGTTCACATTAACGAGAGATAGTTAATATTAATGCATTAAAACATAAAAAAACCTCATAGGTTCAGGGTTAATTTGCAGTTAATGTGGCTTTATTAATTAGAGTTCAGAATAATTTAGCACTCTTGGATATGGCGTGAGAGAAGTTGACCAAATTTACCACGCTAAATATAGTCTAACTGAACTTAATAAGTAAGGAATTTCCAAATTAGATCATTCTGTCTAGCCTTCCCATCCCATTTAGTCGGAGTTCGATTACGTGGTATTGAACGAATACCCCTTCACCCCGTTTCTGCCAGAGGCTTCGCCCATGGCGCGATCTAGAAACTATACCTCCTCCAGGTAAGAAAACAGTACAGGACCCTCTTGCCATCAATATATATAGCCACACAGTATCTCCATTTAAGCGGGGGAGGGAGAGAGAGAGAGAGAGAGAGAGAGAGAGAGAGAGAGAGAGAGAGAGAGAGAGAGAGAGAGAGAGAGAGAGAGAGAGAGAGAGAGGGACAGTTGGTGGCGACGGTGGACCCGAGAGCCCATTCTTCAACATTTTCTCTTCAAAAACAGATCGATCCAATAGTTGACGGAGGAGATGAGGTGGCAGGACGTGGGAAAACGATAAGGGATAGGGAGGAGACAGCCGACAGAGTTAATAGAGGGGAAAGAAAACGTAGAACGCGGTTTTTGCACGCGGTTCAATTCGGAAGTCTTGCCAGACAGGCACCCACGTAGAAAGAAGAAGAAACTTTTAGACTAGATCACACTACAAGTACTCAAAATCAATGTGGTTTTGGAAATTTAAACGTTTTTCTATGAGTTTCAGTTTAAATTTAACGCAAATACAGTTCTTCCAAAGAACAAAATAAATTTAATTGTATTGGGGCATAATAGACGTATGGTTGATTAATTGGATATGCACAGCAATCAGCAGGACAGTCGAGAGACGGGTCAGTTTTTTCGGGGCCCAGACCATAGGGCTGTCTCTCTCGACGGCCTTGGAAATCAGGGGAAAACTAATATTAGTTCATCACAGATTAAACTGTTTTCATATTCGAACAGGTCCCATTTCTATCCTTTAGATTTTCATACAACGATACGTTTTCTTAACATTTAT
This sequence comes from Phalangium opilio, assembly GCF_054372755.1. Classification (NCBI taxonomy): domain Eukaryota; kingdom Metazoa; phylum Arthropoda; class Arachnida; order Opiliones; family Phalangiidae; genus Phalangium; species Phalangium opilio. The sequence goes on from NW_028324189.1 coordinate 3,307,739, forward strand.
CTCTCTCGGAGTTTCTCAATGCTCTTTCTCTGGTCTTAGTCGTCTAGCTTGAGTGTTCACGAAACGCCTGTATTACGCGCAACTAGCATCTATTCCTCTATTTCTAAGTTGCATCAACTCGTACTGAAACAGAGACTACCCCTTTGGTTGCATTACACATTTCGTCCGATGGTATGAGCTAACATCATATCTCTCGATTTACCAAAAACGTACGAAACGCTTAGCCATCATTTTCTTTTCCGTTGCATCTCGATATATTTGCGTTTAGAGCTTTACTGCAAAATCGTCCAACAGAGAGAAACAGATAGTCGATAGGTCAAGGGTCATTACCAATTTATTTTTTATATCAGTTTTTTTCTTTCGCAAAAAGGTATCATTATATAACGTTTTAAAGGTGGATTTTTTTAGGCGCACTGACTTGGAAGATTTAGATTGGTTTAAAAGGGTATAAGGTTAAATTAAATTTTTACATAATTGATTGAATGATTAAAGTTTTGCGTGATGAAAGCTATTTCATTTATTTATTTATTTTTGGATTAACTTGAGATATAAATTTGCGATTGCCCCTGTATGGTCGTTTAACCCTGAACACTGTGAACACTGGTGTGCAAAGGGTAAAACATTTCTAGGGGCGGCCAAAACTTTTACAGAAAGACCAGTCGGTGATCTATGAAAACAGATATTGATTGGTCCTATCGTACATAGTGGTATTTCGACGTTTATCTGTACTTCAAATGTATAAACAGAAGAATCCTCAATTTATTTTACATCCTGTTACAATTTTAAAATATGGAGAGTTAGGCCTACCACACGTAACTAAATACCTTAGTTTCATTATGGATATCTCAAAATAGGGTCGGACAAATGCTACAATACAATACATTGTCATTCCCTAAGCAGGGCAGAGAATCCTGAGTTACAAAGCCGGAAATGGTTTGGTTTAGTTCAAAGCTAGAATTTAGGGGTTCAATTATCGTTAAGCCTTGTAGGATGCATTCAAAATTCGAATATGTAGGTCTAAAGGGGGCGGATATGAAAAGGCTCTCTACGATGGAATATACAGTATATAATTTCGTCAACCGTTGCCCTTTCTGTCTGCTAGGGCCTATATACCGGTATAAAAGCGCAGTTTGGAGATATATTTATGATATTCTGAGTGAATCTTTCCTCTCTACCTCTTCACTCTTTTCGCGAATGCAATTCCAGATCGAAATCGGTCAGGTGAGACAAGAATTTTTCCTACGCCGAATCGAAAATGACGACGAGTGAAGAAAAAAGTAGCAAAATAAAAAAGAAACAAATCGACTTGTATATACGTATCCTGATTTTGTTCCATTTCCGATTTTGACAGATAAGAAAAGGGAATTCAAATATGTTGGATAAGACCCAAATTCACCTCTTTTCATGTTACAATACGATATATTTCATACTAGTAGCAGAAAAGGTACCCGGGAAACTTCTATTACTTTTCAGGCCACCATTTTGCAATATGGCAGCAAGTCAAACCCTAAAATCCTTAAAGCTTGTCTATAGACTATAGGGAATCAGTGTACTAAATGTTGGTGAAACCGGTTGAATCGCGCAATCAACATTATTTCATAAAAACGTTTCTTTTACATTTCCGGCCGCCATTTTTCAAGATTTAGACGGATTTAAAAAATCTTTCATGTTGAGTGCCTACTACTTATGACTAACGTCTATGGAAATTTTCAGCCTTCTATATTAAGTAGTTTGGGCTGGGCGTTGATTAACATTCATATAAATTTTTTCGAAAACTTGTCTCTTGAAAAACCAGGACAAAAATATTCTTAGCGCCTTCCTTCGGAGACATATCTCAGAGGCGATAAAAAAACGCATTATACCGAACCCGAGGAGATAAACTTCGGGCTGTCGACTCTTTCCTTCTTTCTTCTTCGTATTCAACTAACGTTTTTTTTATTCTCTCCAATATTCTAACCGTAACTTATTCCATGTATAACCACTCTTCTCGGGCTTTGATTCTTGACAGTATAAGTCAAAAGTGTAGCGTTACTTGTCTTTAATAAGATTCAAGAAGCTTGCCAGGCAAAAGTGATATAAGACGACTAGATCGGCAGGCATCTTGTAACTCAAGACGCGTCAAGGTACGGGAGAAAGGTTTCTAAAGCGGAAACAGGAACTCTGATCGATCATATACCCTAGTTCGTAACAGTTTTGACAGTACACCGTCGGGAAAATTTACCCCAGGCATTTCTCGAGGAAATTATTAATGAGCGAGAATGAGTTAAGGTTTTTAAACTTTCTTCTTGGGAAGGTTTTTGAGATGAGAAAACTTTTGTTGGAGAAGAAGGGGTTTAAAGGTTCAAGTCAAGAATACAATGGTTTCAAAGGTAAACGCGTGTAATACTTAAAAGAGGATAGGAAACTTTACTCCTATTGTATTTTGGGATGTTTTACGTAACTGAAAGGTAGCTGGCTCTAACCCCAACAGGCGAACTAGAAATTTAGCCTAGACACGCTATGATGAATATTTAAACATGATCTCTCGTTCCAGATAAATGTAATCATTTCTCTCCAACAAATTTCCTTTTAAAACTAGGACGAGCTTGATAATATTCTTAAAATGTATTTCGTTTAACCAGAAGTCCATCACATAACATAATGTTATGCCCTAAATATGGGGAAATTATTAAATATTTAGGTTCCAGACAAACTAGGGCCACATTTGAAAGTATTCAGAGGTCAGTGTTGTTTACAATCTACCGTAGAAAAACCACTTGTTTAAAAATAGAAGGAATTAACGAAGCGAAGGTTAAATAAAATTTATGCACGGTAAGTTGGGTTAAAAAAATAGGCCAACTGGAAACCTTAATTAAACAAGGGGTAATTCGCCTTTCTTTTAACAATCTTTTATGGCTTCGATAAACGAAGCCTTGCTAGACTTATATCCCACGGTTCGACAAGCTAAATAGAGCTTAATCCCGACAAGAAAAAAAGAGAGTACTAATTTTTCCAATATTTTTTCTTGGTCTTACCTGTCACGGATGAGTCGCTCCAGAAGGATCGAGATATCTTCGTTAGTGACGCTGGCCAGGTGACCCCCGTGATTCTCGCAATCCTTATTGGCGTCCTGCCACGGTAACGTCGCGTCCGAGAACACTTTGTAACAATGAATTCCTCCTCCTGTCCAACCGTAAGGGCACGAGGTCAACGAATCGTTCGTGTTGACCGCTAAATAAGACACGCACAACTGACCATCTAGGTCCGTAACGTTCGCTACGCCGTCGAAAGAGCTTCGCGTAGAAACCTTTAGTATGTTACTCTGAATAAACATAAAAGAGAAAGAGCCGCCATAAATTATTTATCATACAACTTCTTTATCCATTTCCCTCCTTTGAATTTCCCTAACAAACAAATACAGTATCTTAGAGGCGTCAAAAATGATTGGCATCTCGCAATTCGCTTGCCACAATTTTTGGTCTTGTTCAGACACTATAGTTGATGGGATAAGACAGTACATGTTCCAAATTTTACTTACTTGAGTGTTGAATGATTGATGAAAGGTCTTGCGAGTACACAATCTTTGGTCCATATCAACACCGTACACTCTAAGTTTAGAAAATTCTTGACCCGAACAATCCTCGGGGTCATAGTTGGCGTTTGTGATGGTGGCAGCGTCCGTACTGTCCTTTCGAACTAAAGAGACGTTAGCTCGCAGGGAATAACCCAAAGGCACGTGAATGGTTAAGGAACAAGGGAAATCCGACAGGAAGGCAGCTGGGAAATCTCCTCTGCAAGTTTGGCCTCCTTGGTCCGAGACAGTCTCGTTACGACACGGGGTTAACGTTTTCCCGTAACTCAGCAAAAAACCCCGATGGTTTATAGCACCGTCACTCGCGGTTTTACGAAGGTAAAATAAGGTTCCATCCGTGGCGTTTGTCCTCAATGCCAGCGACCCGGTTATACCAGACCCACCGCACAATTTTTGACCGTTATTTAACTCGATGTAACCAACGTCACACGGAAGATCCCAGTCTTGAAACGTCACCACAACAACGCTAGATTGGTTTGAAAAACGGGAAACCACCCCGAAATAACACGACGTTGAAACTGAGTCAAAATAATCCGGGTAACCCACGCTTCGCAGTTCACCTTCGTGGTCACTCAATGTAATATTGCACCCTTAAACATAAAATAAAAACATCCTTTAAGTATAACGCAGAAAGAAAATTTGAGCCTGGTGTTTCCTCAGGGTCCTAGCTTTAACACAACATATCCGCTATAATGGGGGAGATTTTCTGTAGAAATATGGATAACGTAGGCTGATGTATTGACTCTATCTTTGAATTCCAAATGAGATTATAATATTCTTAAAAGCGATTCAAAGTTAACTTTCTCAGTTCATAGATCCGAAACAATCAACAGTGTTTCATTTAAAGCTGCTGGGCTAGTTCGGTTTCAATTCGGTAACTTCGAAAAGGCAAAGACTTATACGCCTACGTAAGAATGATAAGGTCCAGCAGGTTAACGTACCAGATATTGCCGATTGCAATGTGGAATGGGTGACCACCCAATGACATCCGGCTGAGCAAGAGGAGACGCGCAAGATGAGCCAGTTTCCCTTAGAGATGAAAAGGGGAAAAGTGGAGACCGAAATGGTCTTCTCCAACTCCCCCGTTTCCTTTTGGGCTCCCTCGTGATCCGATAAGCTCCCCGGTGAGTAGCGAAAATCCAACGTCTCTTCTTTAACGGAAGAATGAACCCTCAAAGACGGTACGGGCAAAGACGTCTCAACGTAAGACAACTGCCGGATCTAAAACAGAAGCGAAATATTAATGAAAACGCGCTGCATGGGGATTAGTTTAAAGTAACTCCCGGCGCCATTACACATTCTAATACAAAGAAAGCTCGTATAATATCGTAGTCTCCCTATAAGCTTATTCCAAAATTAAACCCGCTCCATTAGAAAGTAAATCAACCGTTAGAGAATGGCGGCTTCCGGAAAGTGGTAAAATCCTTCCAGGGAAGAAAAATAAATAAATAATAATGAAGATGAGGAATTATAAGTACTATGGAACGACAGACACGGCCGGAGATATAAATTTTTGAAGTGTTTTGATGTTATATCGTCTGTAGGAAAAGGAACATACTTAAGGACATATTTTCTGATGGATTTCCATTAAAATTAATTCGGATTTCAATTAGAGCAGTCCATTCATTTTCAAGGACTACATACAGACATATAAAGCAGACAAATATTTAAAAGATTAAATTTTTCTGAAATCCCGAACAAAAGTTTTACAAAAAACAAAATTATGCTCTAAATGTTTTCTTTATTGTTTAGTTTCATTTCAGTGTTATTGATAATTAATGTGATATTCCGTGTGTAGTGAACTCCTCAATTTATAAGTTGTTTCAAATGTTATTTCGCTTTATACACATCGATACGTCACTTCCAAATATCTTTATAATTACGTCAGAATTATTAATTACACGAAAATGAAATTTTAGACATTCCAGTTGAAGGTTTCTGTCATTCAGGTTCATGTAACTAATTTAAATAATTATAGAGTCGATGGTATCGTTTAGTCCTGTAACGTCACGTATATACTATATACACAACACGTCGAACTCCTCCTCTCTCTCGGGGGGCCTGGAAAATGGATCCTCATTTCATTCACCTGAAAATGATTTCCGATTTTTCCCTAACTGTCAACGTCAAAATATAACGCTACATTTACATACGTGTCTATGATTGAGAAACGACAGTGGCCTGGCCCTCCAACCCTCAAAGTAATCGATTATTCAAAACGTCGGCCACTATTCGATTAAAGGCGAGAGAAACGTTCAGGGGTGGAAAGAGACTGAGACGAAAAGGGGGTTAGGGATATTCATTAGCTAATTGTTCCGGAGCTCCTTCATTAAATATTCTCCGCCAGCTTAATAGGTTTATTGTCCCTATAGAACCAATCAATATAAGTTTGACAAGCAAGTTCAACGTGTACCCAATACCACCCCCCCACAAATTCCCTAGACAAAAAGGAGGCGTGCATGCCATGATTATAACGAATTTCTCTAAACAATAGTGTGTGAAATAAATCATCACTTTTCTAAATGTTAATTACTTAACGAATCCAATAAACAAGTTTTCTACAATTCTAATCATTGTGACAGTTTGACAATTTTACGTCGGAGTTGATTGAATCTTTTACATGAAAACAGTCGAGGCTTGCTTTAAAGGGACACTATGTTCTATAACCTTTATTTTATTCCCTTATGTAAGCCTTTTTTCAGTCTGGTATTTGGGATAGACTATTTGATTAATTCCAATAGAGAAGCAAATTCCATCGGAGGGAAGGTGTAGTAATGGCTAAAGAAGGCATATTTCTGCTCTTTGAATTCATGATCAGTATAATTTATTAAAGAAGGTGGCAAATGTTGAACATTTTCTGGCCTCAATTAACATCCTTTAGGTCTAGAAATAGAAGGGAGAGGTAATAAATTGCGAAGCGACGCGATACAATCGAATTTAATCACTCAGATCGCTACTTTTAACCTCACTTTTGAAACAAACGCAACACGTATCGGTTGGTCATTTTATACGCGATCCAACAGGATAACTAATTACTCTCAAAAAGAAAATAAAATGCGAAGAAACTTCATTGCGTAACAATTAATCGTCGATTCGCGTGTCGCCTGTTCAAGGGAAAGAAGTGAACGGAGAAAAAGAGTTAAATTAATGAGGTCATTGAATATTTTCAAGGCTTTCCCTGCACCGAAACTTTCTTGGTATTAGCGCGTAGGAAGCGAGAGAGATGGAGAGAGAGAGAGAGAAGGCGCGAGAGGAACTAAATTATGCAAAAGCCTGGTACCAAACCCCAACCCCGATTGTCTGGGAGTTTGTGAAAAGGGGTTTAGAATCCCTTAGAGACAAGACGGCTAGCTCCCAAAGCTCCCCTCGAAAATGTCCCACTAGGCCTTCATTAATCAATGTCCCAGGCAAAAAAACGTTATGTCGGAATACGCTGCAAGTGGGAACACCAATTACGAACACATCTCGTAAACAGATGCACTTTTCTAAGCTCCATACAACTCTCTCTGAAACTTTTCGGACGGAGGATATATTTCACGCTCGGACAGAGTCCGAAAAATTCCAAGTCAATGTCCACGATTTATTGTAACTAAAAAGACTGCGTATGCAGTTGGGATCCGGAAAACTACGACAAAATACCATAATTTTGAACCAGCTAGGTCTTATGGTAAAATATCTCCTCTTCGAAATGAGAGTGCCTTTTAGACGTAACTCGAAACTAAAATGCTTTTCTTACTACTTTTTGGGGACGGTTTAAAAGGAATTTTCAATTTTCGCTCGGAATACTTTAGGCGTAAACCAATAATTTAGGCACGAATGACCTCAAGAACTTCCAGGAAATGCTTATGTTTCTCGAATTTCGCTATAATATATACATTTTCGACCCTTTGAAGTAATTGTACCAATCTATATTCATCTGGGGTTTCCGTGTAAGGAGCGAAATGAAAATCACGTACTCTATTATATTGGTTGTGAGAATTGTTAGGACTGTATTCATTTCGATAGAATTACCATAAGTTTATTAGATACGTTCCATTAGTATGACACTACCTATACTTCGTAATGCTACTGAGAGACTTACAGCTCGAGCTAGTTCGAGAACGACAAGCGAGAATTGAAGACTACACTCGGTGGTTAATTTTGCAGGACTTCCATCTAGGTCCTATTTAGTCTGTACTAAGCCATTGAGAGCGCCTCACCAGGCGTTTTCGCTTTACCTCGAATCTATGACCTACGTTGTCACTTCAAGACAAGCTCCAGTTTCTAAGTTACCAGTGGCAAACTTATGTATGGAACATATCTTATGAACTTATGGTACAGTACTACATTACTACATTATGATCAATCTTATGAATTTCACTGAACTTCCCTGGACAATAGCGAAACATTGAAATTAAACTCTTCATAATTATTTTTCATGTAAAATATCGTGTCTAATCATTGTAATTTTGTTTAATTTACTAATTAAATTACGGAGTTTAATTAATTCATTAGGGATTTCTCTATACAGTATATTGAGAGTACTATTCTTTTTTGCAGCGGGGAATATGTAAATTAGTATATACTACTGATCTTTCTCGTTCTAAATATAGTAGCACTAGCTTTGATGATCAAGAATACGGTCGAAAATTTTGGAAGTTTTATTAAATTTTCTAGAAGATGCTCTATAACCAAAACAAATACGATTTTGAGTAGAAGATGGGGAGTTTTGAAAAGAGTTAATATAATTGAAAATGAATATATGCCGTGCTTAAAATGATTATAAAGCGAAGTAGAAGCTTGCCATAATCGTTATTTTCAAAAGGGGGATAGTTAAAAGTGATTAAAGAACAGCCGGAGCGAATTATTTTTCCACTATATAAGCTCTCTCGAATCTTCTGGAATAAAATTAAAACTTTTATCTTTCATCTTAAAGAGATACTCAAGTGTACCCTGAAGTATTTACCTTCTAAATGACATTACATAGGCCTACCATTTTGTATGCTAGATAATTTTATTGATCCAAATCTCTTTTATCTCTGGGGGTTTTTTTTTTATTTCTCAGGAATAGGTCAATAACACATTACGTGACGTTGCAAAAGCAATAGACGATAGCAAGAAAAGCCGCAATTGCAGCTGTGGAAAAACGACTCACATTTGCTGAAATCCATGAATAATGATTTTAAGGCTAATTTCTACTAGAAAACGTTGATATTGAAACGGAAAAATTAGCAATAAAAATAATTGATAAAAAAATCATTTTAAAAACCAAAATTAACTAATTCTATATACCCTTACGATGTGGTTAAGCATATAGAAATTGAGAAATTTGTATCAAAAACGACGTATTTAAAACCAATCTTCTATTGGTAGGTCTATCTTTCTGTTTCCAAGAATAGATACTATAATGTATAGTTTGTGTTGGTAATAAAATTACACGACTTATAATCCCACTCACGTCGCAAACTTTACTTACAGAAACCACACATCAATTTTTCCACAGCAAATACTAATAGATTTGGTTGGTACGGTTTAAAGTTTAACTGCAGACATGATTCATTTGGAATAATCGAGCGAATGACAGGGACTATTGACTTTAACAATAAAGAAATTTTCCAAATGTACATTGCGTCAACCTAGCTCCGGACGTCTTTCAATAAAACATCAGAATTGTGCATGGGGGGAGGGAGTCTTCTAAGCCTAGTTTTTAACCAGAATTCCATGATGCACGTTTGTCTTAAAATGAAGGAAGAGAATTCCTCCCCCCTTTCAGATCTCTCAACCGCACCAATCAATTTCTATTTCAAGCCAGACCAACCAAAAGCTAATAAAATGGGGATAGTTAAGTCAACTAAGACGTTCTTTTTCTCTTCCTTCGTTTTCAATCTTTTAGTTTTGTTTCCTTAAAGTTAAAACGTAAGCTTTGAATCAGGAAGACGTAGGTTACCGAGTTTAACGGTTCGGCAAATTAGGCTATTGATTGAATGAAGTCTTTCGATCAAATGGATTTCTTGATTACAACCAGGAAGAACATTAAACTAAGATCATGTATGTTATTGAGCATAGTTATAGAAAACAGGCTTAAATTTATGTAGGCGCGTGAACTATATTTTGAAGCGGTAACGGTATTAATTCTTGGGGTAGTGATTGGGCCATATCACGTGATTTTTATCGTGGAACTACATAAAACACTGTAGGCCTACATCCCTTTAAAATTTACAGTGAATTTTCCATATTAGACACAGTAGACCAATTTTGCAATGGCATACAAAAGGATGTCTAACTTGTACACAAAAATTATAAAAGACTGGCTCTCAGATAATTCAATTTAGGCCTACATACTGAATTTCTAATTTTCGTATGTTGGTAACCATTGAACAGACTGGAATAAATATAGTATAAAAAGATTATTTTGAAGAGAGAAGTTAATCTAATTTAAGGTACAATTCAATTTAAGTTATTTTGGTATTATATTGAAAATTAGATAAATTAGGAGACTCTCTCTCTTCATCTATTGTGTCTGACCCATTTCTGTTAATAAACAGAAGAAAAAGGCTCAAGCTAAATTAGCCTCGCACCTAATTTAAATTAAGTTGGCGTACAATGAAGCCACCATCGTCAAAAGAATCTCGCGCTCTGTGCATGCTCCAGATTGTGATCCAAGCTAGGATTAACGTAATAGTTACAAATACGACCTGCCATCGTTGCTAAGCCTTTGCACGCTTTTAGATAAGGCTTTTACCTAGCTGTCAAGTGACTTTAGGATTAAGGAAAAGAGAGTTACGAACCTTATGAATAGAAAAGTAGCCTAGAGGTCTACGTACACTCCCGAGGATGCTGGGAGATATCTCCAGCTCTTATTATATGAGGAAATAAAAGACGCAATGAATCATGGGAAGACGCAACAAAAGATTTCCCCTAGCCTCTATTCATCTCTTAAGAACTTGTCTATGTCTACTTCTAACAAATTTTGAAAACCGCTTTCTATGTCACTATTTGAAATCATTTAGTTGAACTTATTTGCAAATCTTTTAAATTACTTACTTGGAAAAATAATATAAAATCACTATTTAAACTTCAGTTTAAACTAATTTTATAAATTTATTTTTAGGTTTTAAATTAAACTTATCAATTGTAAAGTTGTTCATGCAGACCTACGTAATGGTTATGTCCGGTCTAACAGATTAAGAATAAAAACAAACTTTAAAAATAACTATTTAAACTTCAATTTGAACTAATTTTTAGGTTTTAAACTAAAGTTATCCATTATAAAATAGTTTATACCTATGTATATAATGGTTATGTCCGGTCTAACGGATTAAAAACCTTAAAAATTACTATTTAAACTAATTTTATAAACTCATTTTAGCTTTTAAACTAAACTTATCTATTATAAAGTTGTTCATTTACATGGCTTATGTCCGGTCAAACGGTCTTCGTGCATTCCCCTTTGGCCTTTTATTAATGAGCATCGAAATTAAAACAATTTTTTGAAGAGATTAAAGCTTCAAAGGAGAAATATTAATTGCTGGCTGGACATTGAGAGTAAACAGTGAAATTTTCCCGCACCTTTTCAAACGTTGTTAATTGGAAAGGTAACCGCTGTACACAGCAAAATTTATAATAGGGAGAGTTTGTATAGAGAATGTTAAATTGACTTTCTAAGCCATATACTTACAATAAACGACGAAGGTATAAAACTACATAAACTACAAAAGGGATTTTAAGACTTGCCTTACGCGTCATGGACATAATTTGGGTGACGTAAATTCGACATTAATCGCTTTAGGAGTTTAGTGTTTCGGGAAATAACACACCTGGATTTTAAAATTTAAATTAATTAGGGTTGAAAAATTTTAAACCTAAGCGCCTCGAGTCGAGAATTACAGCTTCAATCCATCGACGTGGTCTGGCCATTTTATGGTAATTACCTTTAATTACTGAAGTTTTAAATGCTTAGCTAAATACTTAGCGTGCACGGCAATTCCGCCTCTATAAATATCTTATTCTAAAATTGTAATTGAAATTTCCTTAAACAGACTTTGGGTCGTTATAGTTTCGTTACGTTTGAATTCCACCTTCAACGCGTATAGTAAATTATCGAAACTTGGTTATAACTGTTTCATGTCTTACAATGGTAAACTTCACCTAATTTCCAATATTCCTTCCAAGGCTTAAGTGGTAAATGTAAACAGTATATAGAATCCAATGGTCTAGTGGCCATATGGACTATTTACAATTGGCTTAGAGCGGACCTGCAAATCAACTAATCTAGTTGGAATGAAATTATATATTTCGTCCAACTTCAAGATAAGATATGTTTAATAAGTATGACCTATACTTCGTAATGTTAGAGACTTACTGAGAGCTAGTTCAAGAACGACGCGAGAATTGACTACACTCGATTTTGCAATCCATCTTCCTACCTATTCTGTACTAAGCCTTTGACAGCGCCTCACGAGAATATATTACCTACGTCACTTCATGACAAAAGCTCTCAGTAACCAGTGACAAACTTATAGAACATATATTATTAAAATACAAAGAGATAAACGAGCAATGAAAAACACCTTATGTGAATTAAGTTTGGCCTAATTCTAATCAAAATTGGGTGAAACTTAACGTCGTTTTTTAGACTTTCAGCTAAATAAGCGACACAAATCATTAGAATTCGCGATACAACATTAGCGAGTAAGCCTCGGCTTACATCCGGGTATCTTCCGTCGCGTTCCAAAGACCTAATATAATCCCATACATTCCGTATATATTCGATTCGTAATTCGGAGTTCACCTAAAGTTCAAAGGGACAATTAGAGCCAAATAATGGCAATTAAGATGCGAAGCATAAACATCGCATTTGAAACTATCTTACTAAATATATATACGGATATCCCTATGCACGTTTGTGTTTATAATCTATATCTATATAAATCAAAGTCCTGACTGACTGACTGACTGACTGACTGACTGACAGACTGACTGATAATCAACGCCCAGCCCAAACCGCTTGCCCTAGAAGGCTGAAAATTTGCAGGAACGTTACTCATAAGTAGTAGGCGCGTACTAAGAAAGATTTTTCCAATCCGCCGCCATCTTAAAAAATGGCGCCCAGAAATGTAAAAAATATTCTCTATGCAATTAAGTACGCGCGTTTCCACCGATTTCACAAATATTTAGTACACTGGTTTGCTTTAACCTTAAGACGGGCTGAATGGTCTTTCGGGTTCGATTTTTCGCCATCTTTTAAAATGGCGCCCAGAAATGTAAGAAAACATTCTCTATGCAATAAAGTCCGCGCGTTTCAACCGATTTCACAAATATTTAGTACAATGGTTTCCTTTAACCTATAGACGGGCTGAATTGTATTTTGGGTTCGATTTGTTGCCATCTTTTTAAATGGCGGCCAAAAACTTAAAAACCCTTCTTTATGGAATAATGTCCGCGTGAAAAGTAATAAAAAATATCCCGACGGGCTGACGGACTGTGCCGAGTGCCTTCGCTCCTAGGGTGCTACAAAAATATTAGTCATCAGTAAAATCTACACCTTCTTTATATCATTTTAGAAGGAAGTTCTTATTACACGCGAGCGACGCCGCGGGTAACGGCTAGTCACCAATATAGCTAGATTTTGCTCGATAACTTGTTATTGCACGATAGTTAACTGTCTAAGACCCAAATTGAGAGCGTCAAAGGGAAAATGTCTCTGTTGTTGAGGTATACGCTGGACTTGATCGATTGATAACTTACCATGAGCCAAAGCGCAACAATTAGAATGTCGCGTGCCACGCTCTGAAGACCGCCTCTACGACGTTTATAAATGATTAATATAGCTATAGAATAATGCATACCGTTCGATGTAACGCTCGAAAAAATTATAGATTAAAACGGATGAAGGGAAGCTAAGCGTCATCGTGAACTGGATTAATCGCTAGCGTCTTATCAAGTCATTAAACATGTTAAAGAATTCAAACGATTAAAAGGATGGGAGCGCCGTGACCTTTCGTGTAATTTTTTAAAAAAATATCGAGAACTAATATTTAGCTCCAAAAACCTTATAAGTAACATCTATTCGACATTGACTTACATGTATAGTGAATCTTCTCTATCCCTTACCAGAACAATTCCCAATTCTATGTATTTCAATTAAAGCTTTTATCCTATCTCCGATAGGAAGATGGAACGTAAGGTTTGAGATTGACAGATATAGCCAAGGAGCACCACACCCTACAATTATCCAAAGTCCGCAATGGTAGAGGGCGTGGTACCCAAAGATCATTTCTTTTTCTACATCGGAAGTAGTTGAATCTCTTTCCCTATGGTTCTAGATCCTTGGTTAACTGACACGATATCTCTCCAGATGGGCAAATGGGGGAGAGGGGAGCACTGAAGAAATACAATATAGGGTATTGTACTCAACAAAACCGAAAGCGATCATTTGGGGTCTTAAGACTGAAGAAGACTTTTGTCTTTTGATAACCTTGGAATCTGTTTCGTGGCTTTAATGATACTTCGCGAGATACTGAATCTTTGGTTTGTGTACTAAGCCAGACTTACCTTAAGCCAAACTCGAGCTCCGTTTCCGGATAAAGCCACTGCGAGGTCAGCGTCTCTATCATTGCAAAAGCCTCCTCTAAAGTCTTCGGAGCGCAAGGAACCTTTGATGTCCCGTACTACGTGGAAACAACCTGAATTTCGGAAGAGGCCGAATTAAGAGAATTAGTTACGGAAAGCTCATCGTATTTCGTGACCTTTTTATACGTGCTTGCGTACAGTTGGCGTTAGATTGAGATGGTTGGGAGTTTACAAGGGCCATTGTCAAACCTGGGTTGTATACTACTTGGACTATCTTACAACATAGTTGCTTCGTTTTGTTTTGGTTTAAGTAACAACAATTTTAGGAGTACAGGAGACAATCGCAATAAAACAAACACAGTATAAGGTTTCTTAAAACTATTCGAGAAAACGCGCGCTAAAGAACAGTGTCGGTTTTAATTTGACGTTAGGGTACAGGAGGATAAACTCTTATTTGAATGACAAAGAACTTGAGCCTAGGAACCAGATGGAAGTATACGGTATAGATCAAAGTAAACGCGAAGTAGAAAGAACTGACAACGCTCTACTGGTTCGTTCATAATAGTGGAGCCCGTATACTAGTTCCGGAGCTTTTATAGGGTTTTTGCTATTTGCTACTGTGGCTCGAGGCTAGAGCTAGGGCTATAACCTAAACCCTTACATATGGGCTAAGGTAAATTAGGCTATGCTTCGTTTTGTAGCGCCGCATTTTCCTAGCGACTGAACTCGCTTCATGCTAGAAGAAAACGGAAAATCGTGGATTGAAAAAAAGCGAAACAATCGTCTGTAACTCAAGATTCGCTGTACCGAAACAATAGTTTAAAGTGATAGTAGTAAAACCATGCCTTTGATTCGTGTCCAATATATTTTAAAATTTCGGTGGGCAACATAAGTTAAAACATTTTAAAGGAATGAAAGCTACCATACCCTTTATGGTAACTGGAATTAAAGGATACTATCCCTTGGAACAAAACGGTTCCAGAACGCAAACAAAACAAGAAAGAAGGAAGGAAAGAAAAGAAGTCTCGTAAAACTTGAAAATAAAAAAGTCATAAGAAAACGAGATTTAAAATTCGAATAGCGCGGCTTCAACATACAGATCGATGAAAAGTAAAAGCGTATAAAATCCAAGGGCGACTCTTTTAGACCAAAAATAAAAAAAAAGAAATTCAGATTTTCACGATCCTCACCGGAAACTTTTGGAAACCCGAAATTGAATTTTTGAGCAGCTTCGAATCGAGTCTGTTTGTTTTTGAATAAACTATAGCGCGGTAGGTAAGACTGCTGCAGTCTTTTAAATAAATATAAATATTTAACCATAACCTTTGGTTTGGTTATACATATATATATAAATCTTTGTTACCATGTAGTAAAAAGTTATGAAGGCTTAACACAGAAACCACATTTTTTGATCAACATGCAATATGCTAACTCAATGGTATAAATTTTCTAGTGGATTATTCGATATCTTTCCCCTTAACTTTCAATTGGTCCACGATAGGTCCTTTAAAACGTCTCAAAAATGTTGAATTAGTTAAACTTTGACCTTCTAGGCCCCTAAAATACTGACCAATGACTTTCCTCGTTTAATTATAGACCAATGCCCTTCTCCGTGATTCTCAGAATTTGTCGATAATTGGGCAAACATTTGACAAATGAGTTTCAAGTATAGTCGACAAATAATCATTAAACAAAATACTAAGTTAATTAACAGGTGGCTCAACTACTCTCTTCTTATTTCCTCGATACTTTCAGTTAATTCAAAAATAATCCCCCATCGACTCGATAAACGATGAAGAAAAGAAGAGAAATAAAATAAATAAAAACGGATCTCTTAAGGTTTTCAAACAATACATCGATACGAGACAATCTTTTCCCTTTTTCGAAATCAATCCTTTTTAAGTCCTTAAAAACACAAAGCGAAGTACTGATAGGACAGTTTGGGATAGGGGATAATTCGCAAGCGTCAAAGAGAGAATAAAGAGCAAAAGTTCTAAAGATATTTGAGTGGGACTAAGAGGGAGAGAGAGAGAGAAAGCACTTACCCGATCTGAAAGGAAGAACTACTAAAGCTACTTGACGAAAAACAATTGAGCTATCTTGAACGTACAACCTGAGAAAAGAATAAACGGTAACCAATTACTACATTGTTACTACACTTTCGGAAAGGAGACCTCCCAGAGAAAAGGGAGGGAAAAATTTAATTAAAACTGGATAATTGGATCAATATTTAGTCTTTAGACTTGGCACCCCCATGAGGTACGCTTCCCGCGCTGCTACTTTCCAATATTTATTCCCCTAACAAGTACAGAAATGAATTTATTCGTGTTTATCATGAATGTAATGATGCTGTAAATCTGGGCAGCTTGGATCTCAATTGGTTCTTAAACCCTAGCCACCAGTAAAGCTATTCATAGTTAACACGAATAAATTCTTGATTCAGATCTTCAGGATTACAACTTACTCGAAGGTAACGTTGCCTTCCCGAAAGGATCGAAGTGGGCTGGTCCAGCTGAGACTGACCGAAACGGGACCCGGTCGAATCCGTACTACCTCCTCTTCGCAGCTGATGGCTTTGCCATTCCTAGACGTGCCAAATACGCCCGAAATCTCGACTGAACGTTGGCGGTTCGACCGTTCAACGGACATCGATTGGCCAGTCCATGTTCGACTCAACAGGAAAAATGGAAAACTACCATTTGACGTTACGCTGACTGTTACTGTCAAAGGAAAATAAAGAAAATTTAATTAATTATCCGAAAGTTACGTCGCTTAAATAAATATTCTTTATAAAAGTTAATTAACTTAAACAAATGTCTTATTGTTTAACTGACACTTCAGATGATCTAGTTAAAATTCCACTGAGCTTCGCTATCGGACATAAAAAGAAAGCCCTGAATATTTATGCTGATTGTAAAATACATATTAATATACTGACGTGTTGATAATCAACGTGTTCCATTTTCAGCCCTCGACACTGACCATAATCTATCCCAGTTGATTACATTAACATATTACACGACAAAAATAATGACGTTCCATTTCAATATTCCAAAAAAACACCGAAGAAAAACACACGCACGTAGGAGGGTTTTTTTACCAACACTTTGTATTAGGCCTAACTGATTCGCGTTTGCCTACTACATCGTGTTCTTCCAGAAAATTGCGCGGCAACTCTTTGGCGCCTTATTTGATCCCCATTAATATCCACCTATACTAAACGACCTTATGGCTGGTTCCACTTGGGAAAGGGGTCAAGTTAGACACGAGTCATTTTGACCTCTGTACTTTCTTTCGTCTAATAGCACCCTTGCGACAAATTATCGTAGGTTAAAGCAATTAGGATTAGGAAAGTCTCGTTAGGCTTAAGGTTTCCAGAAAAAACTGGACTTACACGCACTAAGAACGTGCAATACAAGTTTTTGTAGAAAATCATAAAAATGGGACAAACTAACACGCGATAAACTTATTTATAATGGTAATTACGTAATGGTGATAAATAAAAGCTGTTTTACGGTAATATTTTTTTTACCACTATCTTATAGTTTCTTTCCCGCCTTCCAGTTGCTTCGGTATTTCAAGACGATAAAGTACTACGAGTCTAGCCACAATGGAGGTAAACCCAAATCACCTTTAAACACACTGATCCTGCCTTTAACTTCAGTATCATATTATCACGAAAAAAAACTTATAATAAAGAAAAACTTCATCTAATAATGGAGAACTTTTACAAGAAGCCCTTAACACTTTGTCTGAACCCTAAGAAAGCGTTTATTACTATTCGCATTCTCCTATTGAATGAAGCTAACGCGTACAATATAATATAATCCCGTATTGAAGTGAATAGAAAATCACTTATCACACCTTCCACCGCATTAACCGAAGCTCTTCTTATACTCCGTGTATTACACGGCTTCCCTATAGGCATAAGTCCTAACTTATAGTTGAGAACCGAGGGGACGCTAACTTCGTTTCAGGGTAAATTAAAATATAATTTAATTAATCAATCGTGTTTAAACTAAGGAATCTAATTATAATTGAATCAATGGATAATTAAAGATGGTAATTAATGGCTGCGTAACCAGTAATCAACAAAAGCGGGCATAATTTTATCGCGTAAGTGCGTTACCCCTCGAAACCAAAGACCTATATATACCCTGTGGCAATATTAGAAAGACTTTGAATTCCCCATAGGAAGATTATAGTTAGTTGCTGGGAAATCTCATTTTCAGAGGGTGTTAAAGGGTATGGAAGACAGTGATAAGTTCTACGAAAATCCTATAATAGCTCGAACGCAAATATTTCGTCATAAAAGGTGGATAGCGGTCGAGTGCAAAGAGGAAGAAGGTTTGGATATCGATCAAACAATGTAGGAGCGTTGGGAGTTCGTTCAGTTTTCTTTTTTCTTTTTTTCTTTTATACCATTAAGGGTAATGACAAGCTTAGGGCGTCCTGGTAATATAAAAACCAACAAGGTATAATAAGACTTACAGTATATCGGGTCGCGAGAACCGATTACGTTATAAAACCTTTATCGGAACGGTGCAAAACCGTTATGAACAAGCGCGCAATACCTACGCTGTTGCCATTCTTTGTACAATAGTGTTTATGTATACCATACAAATTCTTGGGTTTTTAGAGAAATACAATAAAAACCAATAATGGACAGTTGGTCACTTTGCGAAAATGTTTAAACTTCAATTGAAGAAATTTGATTGAAGTCACGCGATGAATGTTTATCTTCTATTTCGGATTTAATCTAGATTGTATATTATTGGTTTTTGAAATGAAATTCGGAAAAGAAAACCAAAAACAAAGCCGATATGAAAACTTCATTAAAATTATACTTTATTTTATTTTTAGTAAAAATGGGCCTTGGATAGTTAATGTTGTATTATGATGAACAATCGTTACTTTGAAATGACGTAGGTGAGAATTGTTTTCACTTTAGGGGCTAGAGAAAATTTCTTCCCCTTCTCTAAGTTTAAATTTAAGTTCAGTGTTGTCAGGCCCTCTGTGATGAGTCAAGAGTGCCAAGTGAAACTGAACTGCTAACCTTTCTCAATGTAATCTTTTGACACACAAACGACCTGGTAACACTATGGAAACGGCAGAAAAACATTGTTTAAACTATGTATAATGAGTGTTATACTTTTGATGTTCCAAATTATAAACTTATAGTAACTAAAAGGACATATTTTTAATAGGAGACGCAAAAATTTATAACTTTTTTTTTATCTTATATCAAATATCATGAATTACCAAGAGTTCAAGACCATTTTATTTTTAAGATAAACCTTTTGTCGTTATAACCACTATTTTCTTTTAGCCGGTTTATTTTTATCCGAGTCTAAGTAAACGATAATAGAACGTTTTAAAGAGCTTATTTTTTACGTCTTCCTAAGTCTATTAGACGTATAGAGAGGGAATTCTCTTTCTAAACGAACGTTGAAAGAAGGTCCGTATCCATATAACTAAAATACCTTTCTTTACTTTACATTTATTAATGTTTTACATTAACTCATGGACTTCTAGTAATTTAAGTAACCTACTAGAGTATGTATGTCGTGAGTGTTATTAATTATAATTAATTAATAAGTAGTTTTTATATACTACAAAATGCACCCACGTTTTACCATGCGGTAGAATAATGATGTTGGGACCTTTAGGGAACGCGATATAAATCAAGTCTGTGGTCATATTAGACCTACGTCCAAATTTAACGCGGTGTTTAATAGCTAAACGTGCTTCGGTAGAAAAGTATTTTAAGGAAAGGGTAAAGGATATGAAAATTTATGGGGGGAAAAGAAAGAGACGTTTCTCTAAATTCCAATTCTACAGATAAAATACTACCCACACCTGTTCGGGTTCACACCTGCAGACATTCACCTATAAATTTCCTTCAAAGGCCTGGGAATGATAGAAAAACAGAAAGAAGTATTCGTGAGACTGTGAGCGCATGCGTTGACTGACCAACATCGATTGTCCTATTTTATAAAAGCGGAGTTGTGTGGCTAGAACGCGTATGGTAAGTGTTTGTGTGTGCCGGTACACACCTAGCACTATTAAAATAAACGTCGTATACTTATACTTAAAATAGCCACACTGGAAAGCGAAATTAAATGTTTTCAGGAATAACTTAACGGTTCAATCGATTGAGAAGAAAAACGTTTTTACAACTTCATTACGTTGGCTCAGTTCAGTTCGGTTCAGTTCAGTTCTATGCGTCGAAGAGTTAAGTCAACAATTTCGAAAGGTTTCGACATGAATATGAATTTCATTGAAACCATAGGTTGTTAAACAATGATTTCAACTTAAAAAGAACGCGCCCTTACACTGCATTGGTTCAGTTCAGTTCGATTTAAAACAAAACTGAGTAGACGAGTTATATTAACAATTTTAAAAGGCTTAGACATAAGCGTTAATTTCATTCGAAACTTCGCAGAACGTCTTGAAACCTTTTGGGTGTTAAAAAAATGCTTCCAATCAGAAAATTTAAGTTAGAAAGAAAGCCCTGGAGAACTAAACTGGTTGTGACATTTTTGGCCTCTCGTCGACCTCTAACGCCTTTGGGAGTAAACACTCCTTACGTCGAAAACTTATTTTCAAAGCATTTCTGAGGAAACACAGAAGAAGCTGAATAATAATAAAAAAAAATCTTTTGGGAAAGAGAAATTCCCTTAATCTTTTCTTCGGATGTGGGATGTCTACCCAATAGGGTAGGAAAAAATTAAATAAAATAAAAAGGACTGGGAATGATCCAAGTTGCCATTCAAATTGGAATGGGCTTGAGGGTGTCTTTGATAGAACGTACTGTACGCATTTCTACATCTTAGTTTTTTTGCCCTCTAACCTCTTTCGGAGAAAACTTCAAGAGATGAGCGTGACTTCAACCAAGCTTTTTAAAACCATTTAATCATAGTTTTACAGGGTCTTGGATTGATAAAATTTGGCATGGTCTAATTTTAAGCCTTTGTTTTCATTGCTAGCGTTATGGAATTATTGATCAATAAATGGTTATTTCTAAACTACATATTTAAATGCAATTCCATAAATTTCATATTTAAAATATAATTGGTGCGATATCTTTGGTTTTTATTGGATTTCATCCTTAAAAGTATGAAAATAAGTCAAATTTTTCACTACGATGGTTATTCAAAGCTTGTTTGTTACACGGGGCCCCCATTTGCTGTTATCGATGATTGTAACTTGCAGACCTTGTTTGATATCTCTCTTTTAGAGATCATCCCTAACCATTGGCCCGTTCGTTATTCTTACGAATAACATTTCACCAAAGCAATAAATAAAAACCCCACATAATCTAATATTGTAAGAAGGTTTCGAAGCGAGAATATTCATTTTTTGTTGCTATTTTTTTCACACGCTTTCATTTCTCCCCACTCATCCTCACTCGACGTCTCGCTTGTACACTCTTCATCTTGGAGAAACTTTTCCATTGCTCTCTAACACTATCTCCTCGGCATACTGTCTCTCCCTTACCCTCTGGCATTAAAGCTTCGGAAATAAAATGACGAGTTTTACAACAAATGATATTCCACAGTTTCTTTTTTCTGTACAAAATAAAAAAATCCCGTGAATCACGAAATATTTCGGGATATGAATGCGTAAATAACTTTTTTCTCTCATTTTTTGACGTGTATTAAGAGGTTTTTGGGGTATAAACTAATGGAGTAAGACTGTACGGTCATTTTCTTTGAAGTTTTAACCTCAATTTTTTTAAGGATTCTCTAAGGGATATAAGGAAATTTGAAATTTCTGACGTCATAATGTTGTTGTTTTTAGATTATTAGCTTTATATTTACTATACAGTGTTTGTGACAAGAGTTAAACATTTATTTTGACTGAATTTGCAGCACTGACAAACGTAGAGAGCGGTATATGAAAACTTAATTATTCAAAGAGAAGCCAGCCTACAGGGGTAACATCTCTAATGTATTTCCTATGGGCCCCTGTAGAAAAGCTTGTCTGCAGTATTCATGTGTATAATATTTTTCAAAAAATCGTATCTCCGTTAATTCTAGGCCGATTTTGTCGAATCTGGATTCATTTTGAAGCCATTATTATTCTTCATATTCCTGTACAATTAAAGATTATTTCAAATATGCTTTATTAAAATTTTTAAAATTTTGATTTTTGATGGAGGGCTAAGTCTCTGTGGTAAGAAAACAAGCCTCCACGATTAAACTCTCGCTTCAATATAAAACCAAAACTGGATCTTAAAATAATCATACGGCACTTTCGCGGCTTGCGCTATCAACTTCAATCCAAATTTAATTTGAGAAAAGAAAATTGTTTTGCTTTTCAGATTTGAAGTTTGATATCTTAAACTTTCATTTCTCATTAGTTTAAAAGCTCTTGTAACTATAGTAAACTGAAAATATTCCTAAAAATCTTTTGGGTTTCATATAAATAATAATATAGCTTCAAAATTCACCATCCTTGTTATTTAAACAAAAATACATATCAGATACATTTTTCTTTAACAAACCCGTCGAATTTTCCGCATCAAAAACTCCAACGCATTTTTATAATTAATGAGAGATCCAGGTTCTCTCGTATTTATTTTTTTCTGAATCTCATTTAAAAGTTGAAATAACGATGCCACTTTTCACCGAAAACGTTCAACGTATATACCTCGTGCGTGTCGAATAACAAATTAGAGAAATTGCAAGACTGTATTTATAATGGCATCTTTAGTGACGTTTAATCGTAGCTTTTTCTCTCAATCAATCAGAGACAAGAGCGTGATGTAATCGCAACGCAATTCTAATATTTCTCCTTTTAAGTAAAAGCGATAAATAATTAAAGTTAAGGCGACACGAAAAAAAAAGTTTGTTTCGAGTCGTTACGACTTAGAAAAGGAGAGAGCAAAGAAAAATATGTTTTTACTCGCTCGTT
The DNA here is from genome assembly GCF_054372755.1 of Phalangium opilio. NCBI lineage: Eukaryota > Metazoa > Arthropoda > Arachnida > Opiliones > Phalangiidae > Phalangium > Phalangium opilio. The sequence goes on from NW_028324189.1 coordinate 3,330,780, forward strand.
TTTCGTTTAGTAATTATCAGATCGGTGAAGGCCGTTTACGCCTTTTAATATGTTTCAGTACTTAAGTTAATGAGACTTTTGGAATGATTAATTTACATCATTTAATGACGTAATGTATTCTTATATTCGTGATTAACCGCTTAGTAATTACTTTAACTGATCAATATGTATTGGATTGGTTATTAGAAAATAGTTCTAAATGGAATATGAAATATATCTTTAATTAAGTCCTAAATTATATTTATTACTAAGAAGAATTTATTCCGTTTTCAAACTTATATTAATCTTTTGTTTTTTAATAATATATTATAATGGAGTTTGACCAAAAGAAAGCTTGCCAGAAAGAAAGTGTATCTTCGTATTTTCATATTATCATAATTTCATAAGATAAGTTCCATAAGTTTGTCACTGGTTACTGAGAGCTTGTCATTAAGTGACGTAGGTCACAGATTCGAGGTAAAGCGAATACGCCTGGTGAGGCGCTGTCAAAGGCTTAGCACATGCTAAATAGGAATATTTACTGCAAAACCGAGTGCAATTCATTCGCGCATAGTTCTCGAAAGCATTAGAAAGTATAGGAAGTGTAATACTTAAGGAACATATCTTATAAACTTATGATAACACGTACATAAATATATCAATTTGCGCCTTAATCCTCTGACAGCTTAGTCAGCTATTGTAGACAAATAAAATAAAATTTTGTATAAACAAGATCACAGCACAAAACACTGGAATGATTTTCGATGGGCTTGAATAGCTAGTCTGGAGGCCATACTGTATGTACTACATAAGAGGTCAAAATTTGACACTAATTCCTCAATTCACTGGAAACTCTTCGGGGGATTTGTGGACCGTATAAAATATGGAATGAAGCAGTCTGAATATTTTTCTATAGTGAAACTAAACCATACTGACTGGACAGAGGTTGTACTAATAGCCTTTCTCTTCAGTATCAACATAAACTAAAAAATCAATTCCAGGGGACAGAAAACGAAACGAAACGAAGCAAAATTCGGAGACAGAAATATATTTTGTTACATTGTACATGACAAGGTTGTTGTAACAAACGCGATGTGCTTATACTACGGTATTATATAGTTGTAACATAATAATACGTATTTGTTATTGTATAAAAATGGTAAGTGCCCAGCCTCCAATATACATTTGTATTCAAGTGGCGAAAGAGTGCTTTACGAAACTGTAGTTTGATTGTTACTGTATTTGGACATACCTATAATCGATAATCAATTCTTATTAGTCTGTTCCAAAGATATAGAGGAGTAACTTAGTTCTAGAACCATTCAAATTCAACACATGATTATCATTACCTTTTTGAAAACTAAAAACCCTTTCAAATAAAGGTTTTCGGTATCAATTTATTCAGTATAGCTTCTCAGACGGGTCTGTGACGTCAATTCAAATATTGAAAATAGAGCTTAAGGAAAGGGGTAAGCTTAAATCTCTTTATTTTGACGTCAAACTATTCCCGCCATTATTTTTCAAAATAAAAAAGTAAACCCGCGCCTTCTTTTCACCCTTTCATATTGTTGGGAGGAGTATAAGTGTCAATGAATAAGGATTTACTTGAGAATAATAGCTTTTAAAGCTTCGAAAAATATCCGATCCTTTTTAAAATGAGTTATGGGATAAATGTGACAGCGGCAGAGGCTTATTTCCCGCCAAAAACTTTCGCGCCTTGCGTTTTAGACAAAAATAAGGCGGGAAAGAATATAAATAAATAAGGCAACGAAACTTAATTTATTGCGTGTATATCTTGGTATATAAATATTAAAAAATGCTTGTAACAAGAAAACATAATTATTTTAGTTTTTTCAGTTAGGAAAATTCTATTGGTGATATTCTCTTTCATGTGTGGAAAGTTTTATTGATTGGCATGCGTGGGATATGTCAGTCACTATGGATGGAGTTTTATTAAATTCACAAGGATGACGTATTAGCAGAAGTTTGGCTTTCAAGTCCTGTATATGTTGAAATATCTGCCCCTTTCATGAATAGATTTCAATTAAGTTTTCATCAAAAACTTTTAAAATACTTTTGGCTTCAGCTTAAGAGGTTTGTAAATAATATTAAACTATTTACAAAATATTGTTACAGTTATTTCCGGATACTGAATTTCTAACTGTTTCAATATCGTGTTATTAAGAACAAGTTCTTAATATTTCTTAGACACGATATAGCCCCATTATCACTTCTTTCAACGCTATAGTTTAACGGGAAAATAAGCTGTTATTGTTTGGATCTTTTGGGGGTTTCCTAAATCGTAATGGTCATTAGACAAAACACTGGTCAGTTTTATTTTGCTTTAGTTAAAAGTAGCCTAACAAATTTGAAACTAAATAATAAAAAAATATTATGATCCTTAAGTGCAAATATTATAGAATGTTAATTTAGATTCGATATAAGGTTTAAAGAATTAAAAATTTAATTTAAAAGACTGAATTCGCGAAAAACAAGTTTGAAACTTACTAAACTAGCGAAGAAAATAATGAAACAGTCTTCTTTCAGAGGAGAGAATAAATTTAGTCGAAATTATACAAACTGCAGGAGCGACAAAGAAGAATCAATTTTCTCTTTTTTCAACTTAAGCCAAGTCTCATAAACATGTCCAAACTTATTAAGTTGTAAGGGTATTTCTGTTAACTTTCCCCAGGGTTATTGTAGCTTAGCTTAAAAAACATAAATAAGAATTCGTAATAAAAAATTTATTAGAAGCTAGAGAACGTGTCAGGCTAAATTAGAATGAGCAGAATTTTTATCGACCCAAAAAGGTCGGCTTAGAAATTAAAAGAATATAGGCATATTTTATTATTAATTAAAACAATTAATCTATCGTAGTTTCAAATTAAGAATTTTATAGATTTCGGTGCCTTTGTTATAGGATTAAATACCGCTATAGGTGATTGATTATTAATCGATTTTTACAAGCCATTTCGAAGATCTAAAATTGTCTTAATTAAAATATAAATGAAATTAAAACCTAATTTTCAAGAAATTATGCAATTTTACAACTATCACTTCACAATATTATTTAAAATAATTTAATTCAAATTAAACGACGATTGTTTAAGGCTGAAATTTAATCGAATGAGTTAGTTTCAATTAAATTAGATCCATCTATTATTACTTAATATAATTATAGTCATTTTACCGAAGTTTAATTAAATTCAAAGTTAAATAATAGTCTTGCAAATTCGGAAATTCGGTCAGATCTCGTCTAATCAAGTTTCTAAGAAATTAATTGGGGTTTATATTTCAACGCAAATTAAATTGAAAATAACTGAACAGAAAAAAAATCCAAGAAAATTTTGCATCGCGCGTCTTATTATTCCAGCTGTTGCTAAGCAACAATCTAGATTTTATCATTCAATAAAATGAGGTTATATTTCCAAATATTATTGATTATATTAACTTACATTTATGGAACAAGCTAGTTTGAATTGTTTAAAGCAATAAAAACGTTGCGTATACAATCCTCAATATTAGAAAAATACATTATTGCACATGCGCTTTGAAAGACCATTCAAAAAGGTTAATTCGATAATTCCCATTCTACTACTTCCATAGCTCCTTTTTGTGATTTTTCTCACAGAACACAAATTTTCAGCGAGTGAAGAAGTTTTACAGGCTCCTATATAAAATACCTAAGACTATAGCTTCCCTCAATGTTTACTCCTCAGTAAACAGTAATTAACTTTGTTTTATGATTATGTATTCACATAAAATAGTGCTATATAGTCCGGGCTAAAATTAGAACCTAAGATTTTCATACTCCATTTTTCCAAGGCTTCAATATCCTGTTTATAAGTATAAAGCGCAAAATTCTTGAAGTTTAGGCTTAAGAAGGCTGAAAATTTAATCTTGTCTACGCCAGTGATTGATTGGGAAATTTCAGGGAGCTATAAATTCTTCGTTAATTAAAGTTTGTTCTCGATTTAAAGGTATAGGACTGAATTGGAATTTTGAAGCGGCAAGCAGATCAATCAGTCTGAGATCAAAGTCACTCTCCGAAGTAATATATTTATAATTTTAAAAGCAAGCCAAATTAGTGTTAGAGCTTGTCTTCTTAATTTTCACACAACTCGGAAGTCACTAATCATCCACTTTAGTTCCTTACTTCCTCGGAAATATCCCAACCTTTCACGGATATGAATCTCATCTACATTTTACTTTTCCGAATTTACACAATTAAAATTTTATAATAAAAATATATACACATTTTCAATCTTAAATATGAGAATATCTTTCCCTTATAAGGGTGTAACCACTTCATAGCTAAGAAAGAAATAAAGTAAGAAAGAACATATACTTAACCTTAAAAATCATACACTCCACCGGATCAAATCAGTTTAAATTATCTGCACGTGCAAGGTAAACTACGTCTTATTTCTTGGGTAAAAATGCTAAAGATTAGGGTAAGGAATACCTTTGCACGCGCTGTAATTTCAACATGACACTAAGTAAGTGTACTCTCAGAGCTACGAACTGAGGGTTCAGATCATAATAACTACCACGCGATCCAGGCAAAAGGAACCAGCGCGTGGGTAACGAAAGATTTTTCACGACTCGTTGGATCCAAAGCCGAACAGATGCGTCTGATAGGGTTGAAAAACGAAACGTGGTGTACTCGAAGGAAAAGAATAAAGGTGCGCAGAATGGGGTAAGGATAGGCTCTGTAAGAGAAGGCTTTTTCTAATTGTCATTAATAGGCGCACGCCACAATGCTTTCGAGCCTTTAATTAAAGTAAAAGAAGTGAGAAAGGGCTAAAGGGTGAAACGAAAGAACTAGAAATCACATGCGGAGAAGAGAAGAGAGTTGTGTGAAGGCAGATCATATGACAAAAAAAGAGGGTCGCTGGAAACGTGCATCTTTGACTAAGGGTTTTAATGGAAAAACCCTCAGTCCCTGTCTCGCTTGAATCGCTAAAGACTACTCTGACTTGGGTCAAAACTGACGTAACTACAATTTAGTCACCGTGAATTTTTATTAATTTTTTAGGTTTTTAAAAACTAATTTCTCAGGATAGTGTTTGGTAAAAAAAAGTGCCAGAACTATGAGCAATATTTAAAATTTTGAACTTCAAAATTTTAATGTTAGTTTTAATTTTATGAATACTGAACTGCTGATGGACTAAGTTTATGCATAACTAATTAGAATTTTCGTATGCATACATTTATTAACAAATTAACATTTCAGCTATACGCAATTATTAGTATTGGAAGGGCTAAAACAAATAGAATTCGTGTTATTTTAATTAAAATATTGAACCAAATAATATTTTGATAACCAAATCGACCCAATATAGCGGATTATTCCATAATATTAATATAACTCATTACGCGTTGTTTAACCCAAGTTTTCCAATTGGTACAATGCGGTGACTTCGTAAAAGAGGAAAGATAAGTGCTTTTAAAAACCATTTAAGTATAAGTTCACCACATAAGAGACAAATTACTTAGTTAAAACATTTTAGCAGTAAGGTAAATCTAGAATAACTTCTCCCATCTCTGAAGGAAGTTAGTGGGCCTAATTGGGAATGAAAATAAAGGGGAAAAAGAGCTTGCTGGCTTTCAAAAAGCCATTTTTAACAGATGCCCTTAAGCGAAAGAACTGGCGCGGATCTATAATGCGGTAAGCCTTACGTAAAATTGATCAAGGCAAAGATTACGCTTATTCATGTTGAATAAGAGGTTTAATACGAACCCCGTTATTCCCCGGTCGATTTATAAGCTATATATAAAGGATACCAGGCGTTAATATTTTTTCGGAAAAAAGTATGAAGGTAAAATGATATCTTCCGTGAGTACCTATCATCACCATTTACAATGTTCCTTACATAAATAGTAAGGTATATCTCCATAAAGAAAATAATCTTTAAATATTGATGGGAATATTTATTATACATATATTCCATTTCGTTAAATATTTCTTGGCAAATATTATACGTATTGGTTATGGTGTAGGCTTTATGTTTAGGTAAAAAAATATGTTTATAGTAAAATCCATATAGATATATTATTTATAGTGAGTGGATTTGATTCAAAAACTGTAAAAACCCTAGAGGTTCATGTGTTGTGATAAAGGTTTGTATGGAAGGACTATATATGCGTGTTTGTTATACATGGGCGAGATTTCGAATTATGAATTTGCATGTGGTATCTGCGATGCCACGTTATGTTATGTTGAGGTAACAATTTGAAATTTGCGTTACAACCGACACTTAGAAACAAAACTAAGTTTATGCAAATTTAGTACGCTTGTTGCTCTATGTTGGCGAGCGAACTTACCATTGTAAGTCACGTTAGAAACCAAACCCAAGCTGGCGTCGAAAAACTCGTGTTCTACGCTAATTTTGTGCGTAGCTGCGTGGGCATCAAGTTGAGAATTTTCCGTCATACGAGGAGGTAGTATAGTTCTCCGAAAGTCTAGAAAACGCGAGCATGTGTTGATAGGCAACGTCGCTGAGTCCCTGAAACTAGAATTATCGGCCAAGGAATAGTCACTTTCGTTGACATTCGCCGTGCAAAGAACAAAACAAGCGGCGCCGTAAACGATAAACGCGCAAACGACTCTTAAACGTTGCAAAGAAACGTACTTTACTCGCGCATGCATCTTAACGGTTTAGTGCACGGTTTTGCTGAATAATGACAAGTACTTGCAAAAAAACACCCAAACTCCGAACTGAAACGTTGTTGTTGCGATTCTACGACATGAAGCTCGTTTGTACCAGGCAACGGCTAAGCCTACGTCTAACGTCCAAATTATTGCAATTACGGTTACACATTTGGTCGAACATTATTATAAATATTAAAAGCGTACGGTTTACGCGACCGGCCAAGGAAAAACACTTCGGCCATTGCGATGACACGGCCGCTCTCTACGCGAGCCAAATCGCGACTAACGGGAATCGTATAACCCAAGTCTGGGTCAGGCACCGGTATTCTCTCGATTCTCGCGCGTAGAACCAGCTCTATCTGCCGGCCAATTGCGTCGTAGTTCCAACCAACAACCCAGCAGCCAACCTCGCTTTGCCTTTAACAAAATACAGAAGGGTGGGTATACGATCGTCCTCCAGTATTATCTAGCCTTAGACTATAGCTTTCTTGATTCCGTACCCCTACACGTATGGGCCTCACTTTGTCTCGATGGTACTCTTGGATTTCTCGGGGTAGCGAAGAAAGTACGTCTTCTCTAGCTTATAGTATATACAGGCGTGTGCTAAAACCCGCGAATTTCGCCTAATGTATCCGACGCGCGTTTTTTTTCTTCCAGAGTCGAGAAAATGGATTATCGGAAATTGCAAAATGGATTTTTTTCGCTGTCTTTTCTACACCGCCTCTTTATAGGCCGAGCTTCATTTCAGGAGAGTTTTCGTTCCAGGCACTCTATTATTTTCTTTTCCGCGAATGTAATTAGGTATATATATATATGTCAACGACATGTTTCGCAAAGGGAAGATCATCTTAAAAAGGAACTAGCTCTGTATCTCCACTCACTGAAGTAATTGGAAAGTTGACCCTGCATCAATAATAAGAGATGGAGGTTTCCCTTGAAGAAGTCGATAATTTGTAATCCATTAGGCAATTCCAATTTATTTTTTCTTGATATAGGCAGCAAAAACGCAATCATTCTTTGCTTACAGTTGCTGAAGCTACGATTGAATATGTTCCCAAGTTGAGAGAGAGTGAGAGAGAGAGTACACGTTACTGAAAACGCTGACTAAACAGCAATATTTATCTTACGGGAAAGCCATCTTATAGGGGTTTGGTTCCTATACATTTATCCATAGCCCCTGTAAAAGTGTTTCATCCACTGAGTTCATATATATTAGGGGAAATCTAACCTTTCAAAAATTACCTTTGGACAACTCTCTCTAATCATCACACCTCTTGCCTAATCTAAACCCACAAACTTAACACCGTAACTATCAAATTATCCAATTTTTAATAATTAGAAAAAGCTTAGATGAAACAACTTTTGACGCTCGTAATTAAGTTGGAGCCGAGTATGCAACCCGGAACGTTGCGTTGCCCTCAGAATGACGAATGACTTCCTTCGTAACGAGGCACCACTTCAGAATATTAACTATGTTTCTCCCCCCTTTCACGTACCCTTATTAAAATGTTCGGAACAAAATAGTGAAATAGACATCCATTATTTCTATCGGGAAGGGTTCTTGTAACCGGATTTTCGCCGGAAGTTATTCTACTTCCTGAGTCATTAGTTCTTTCACCGTGGCCCAAAACTAGCGAACGACACAAGAAAAAAATACCCAAGCAAAACGAGAGTCATTTAGGATAATGGTTCTACATGGCACACAACCGCATTGCAAGAAGCGAAAAGTGATTCCATTTGCTATATACGAAGCAGTTTCTAACAACAAAACCACGCCAAAAAATGATTGTGGTACATCCCAGTATTCTTGATGATGGTAACATAACGTGATTTTCATTTTTCTACACATAAGAATTTAAATTGAAGTTTAGGAATTTATATTTAAAAGTAAAATTTTAACATATATGATCTGATAATTTATGGTTATCGTGGAACTAACAGCTCTTTGGGTAAAGTTGGATGTATACTTCAACATTTTCATTGGAATGACGCAAAAACTTAATAATATAGCGTAGAAATAAGCAGATATTTCTTTCAAAATCATCACAACGTCACACTATTTATAGTTTTTCTAGCAAGACCAAGGAGCTCTTTTAGATCAAGCCTTATAAATAGAAACTAACTTTACATCATGAAATTTTAACTATTACCAGTAAAAAGACAATATAATACTACACATTTCTACATCTAAAAAGGCCAAACTTATTTCTCTCTATTTTTAGCTGCAGATATATCTTGAAATTGAATCATATTTAGTTATAAAAAAAGGGTGAAAATGAAAAAAGTAATTTAAAAGCTAGGAAAGTATAAAGGGAGCCTAGGTTCCCAGATAGATAAAAAAGGTGTCTAAACTTTAACCCCCATAAAGTCAACTTTCATAGCAACGGGGAGGGCCAAATCGGAAGTCGCATTTTAAAGCTATAGCGGTATAGAAAATGGAGCAGGGCAGACGCTCTATCCGTGAGCAGCTAGTCTAGATACTTTTTGGATATAGGAGGCTAGCTGCAAGGATCGTAAAAATCCCGGGTATCACGCCAGCATTGAAATCAGAAATTACTGCCGGGGTCTCGATGGAAACCGAGCTGGTTCCCGGCGAAATTCTTCCCGGGGAAATGAAAACAAGACGAAAAAGGTTAGGGGACTAAATTACCTTCCATTTCGAAAGGTATGAAATACTGAGGATAATGATAACCATTGTTCTATTGATACATTATAATCTACGCGTCTATCTGTAACGTTTTGGCAAAGTTTAACTTCACAAAACATGATTAGGAGTATAGGTAACTTTGTATTAGAAATTTACAATATTATCGAAGTTGGCAATGGCTAGGTCAGGGCTCAAGCACCGTAGAGTGGCTCGAGCGATTAACTATAAATATATCCTAAGTATATAAGATATGTTCCATAAGTATAACACTTCCTATACTTCGTAATGCTACTAAGAGAGACTTACAGCTCGAGCTAGTTCGAGAACAACAAGCGAGAATTGACTACACTCGGTTTTGCAATCCATCTTCCTATTTAGTCTGTCCTTATAGCTTTTGACAGCGCCTCACCAGGCGTCGATTTACGGGAATATATGACGTATCACCTACGTCACTTCATGACAAGCTCTGAAGAATGATTAAACACGGAGTGGATTAAGTCATAAAATGGAAAAAACAAGGATAATGCCTCAAATTATGTTCTTTCCAGTACCATGCCCTAAATGTCTTTGCCTTATCTACTTACGGATCAGCATTAACCACACTTTAACACAATGAGATAACTTTCACTGACTTCTAAAGAATTTGCGGTACAAAAAGTACTAAAGCTCGAAGCTTCGAACTAACCAACCAATCATGTACCCTCTAGGAGTCTCACTCTATAAAACGCCGGCCTTTCGAGCAATAATACTGAGCCGTTGTCGCGACGCCAAAGCCGATATTGAAGCGCAAATCTGAAGCGTATATAGTTTTTTATTCAACGTTGCTCTTTTTTTGATGGGCACAGTGGAGAGCCGGGATCACCTAGCTTCGAGGCAGGCCATATAATAGTATAGCATAAGGGTTCACGCTCAGAGTGACCACCACCTGCTTCTCGCGAAGGCGATTTGATAGGATAGTCTGCCATAAAAAGCATCCGAGAAGAAAAGATAGAGGTTCCCTAAACTTCTTTTTTATTTCGCGTGTTGTGTTTGCCAAGAGATTGTGAATGTAGCGGAACGCAAGGATTATGTTTACTACAACGTATTGTGAAAGCGGTTCACTGTATTAACAGGGTCTTCTCGGATACCAAACCATAAAGAAAAAGGATTTCTGCAACTATCTGTATCTTATTCTCCGAATGGAATTGGGCGAGCTTCGAGCCACTGATTCCTGGGATAGAAAATGCGATATTGAACTGTAGGTTTTTTATATTCTATTGTTATTATTGTTATTATTATTTGAGTATTTTTTCATCTTATGCATTTTATGTGCCTTTTTTATTGGATTTCTTTGAATCAAAGGGATTGAATTTTTTTTGGCTGCGTTCTGTTTGACTTATAAATAATTTAATTTTAATTTTTTAGAAACCTTAGAATATTCCGAACTTTTATACATAACACGAATTAAATATTCAATTGGTGTCTGGCTGCTTAGGGAAGTAAGATTAATATTTTTAATTATTTATAATTGATAAAACAATGCCAAAAAATCTTAAATTTTAATTAAATTAAATTAATATAATGTATAATTTTTAGGGTAGTGTCGTCTGCTTGTAATATGGCTAAGGAAGAACATCCGGTAGGTTGATACACAGACGTTATGTATAATACTTCAAAGTTATTAGTCCACCAAATTTGTTACTCTTGGTTTTCGAATATACCGACGAAACAAACACCAGAGTTTATTTGACCCCCGAATTTTGAAATAGGGTTATTGATTTAGATATTTTATCGGATTTAATCGATTAAAAATTATTGTTTGCCCAATTTAATCGAATTCTTATATCTGATTAAATCGCGAATCAATTCAATTTACAATTGCGTTAAAAGCAAACCAGCTCCGCCTCTTACTGTATCCCCCTTGGCTTAAGCTAAAACTTCTTTTACGTAATCCCGGTCAACCTTGACAACAAAGTTATGTACGGTATTATCTTGACCTCGATAGAAACATGCATGCACATTCCCCGTAAAAAGCCTTCGTGACGTAGGTCGATCAGGGCCGGGCCAATCGCATTAGGTTCTATATAACTTCGATCCAATTTTATAAATTTTTAAAAATATGACCTAGGAATTTCTCTCCTCGGCTTTTTTTTCTCTGTTAAGGCACAAATGATGAGGTTTTCACAAAAGGATAGAGGAAAAAAAGGAGGGAGAATTTTAGACCCTCAGGGAAAAAACTAAAGGATAAAATGTTTCCCCATTGTTTACCTTACTTTTTCTCCTGACCAACTCCATATAAAAAATACATAGAAACCCTAGAAAGAGTTAAGGTTTTCAGGGATATGGCAGTCGGTGTAAATTCTCAAGGGGTCGTAATACCGTCTGAAGCGAAATTCTGCCATTTCATTATAAAATAGTAGGAAATTCCATTTTTTTGCCTTATTTTTATTTTACTTTAGTTGGGGTGCTTGGTTCCCAAACAAAATGCCTCCAAATTTAAGTCCGTTGCTCTCCAACGAACTTTTTCCCCATTACACGCTAGGAAATTAATTAGTTTTCACTAGTTTGCCTTTCAGAAGCAGTCTAGGGACCTAACGTAGCGAGAAAAGTAATTTCTTATTAGGTTTTTGAGGCTGTTTTTTGTCTTTACCGAGCGCTGTGTCATCTAACTCGCTTAAATTTGGTGCCTATAGACGATATACGTTTGTAGGTCTATAACTCTGCTATATTGTGCTTGAAACGGATTATCTTAAATGGTTCTATTTTATATAGGCGTGTTTATACAGGTATTTAAATATAGTATTTAACTCGTATCAACAATGATAATTAATTGTTAATTTTGCATTATTATTTAGCGTGTGAATTATAACTCTTCATGCTGTTGTCTTGTTTATTTATTTATTTCTGAGGTTTAGTACGTTCCCTTTTCCATTTTCGTAAATATGATTTAGTTTTTAATCTGACTTAAAAAAACAGAGGTATGTAGTATCCATTAACTCATGGTATTTTAAAAAATTCAAATAATTTCTTTCCCTATCCATAAAGGATACTTGAGGTTCTTTCAAAACAGATCCCGAACAAAATGCTATTTTTAATATTTCACCCGGAAAAATCTGATTATGTAAGATATGATGGTTACATTTCACTGTAAATTAAAACGGAACACGTATAAAGGCAACAGTTAATGAGGTATAAATTATGCGAAACGACATAGACATATCCCAGACGATTCTGTTTTTCCAAAATAAATCCAGATTCCAACCCAAAGACTTGTCCCTCAATTTAGGAAAGGATAAGTGTCTCGTCAAACCAAGAAAGCCTTAAGTATAGCGTTTAACTTAAGACCCAACGGACTATCTGTCGCAAAGGATCGCGACATACGCCTGAATGAGGATTTCTTCTTAAATGTTTACCCATTTTTCCGCTCGGTGAACCCATCTATTTTACAGAGTAAGTGAAGGTGGGTTATAAAAATTGTGTTTCAACCTCAACCGTTTTATGCTCGAACTCATGCAGGACGGTAAGGCGATGGAGAAACCAAGGCCAAGCGTTAAAAGTTTTGGTTAGATCGATGATGGAGGTAGTTTAATGGTTTCCCTTGACCGTTAGGTATTAAGGTATACTAGAGTTAGGGGACGAGGGAAAGGAGCTTGCCATTTCACGGTGCCTTGCTCGATAAATTTACGGAAAACTAAATTGGAATACTAACAGCTTTTCCTAACTCATCCATACCATCCGTTCTGTTGAATAAATACAGAAATTGTTACTGTTAAAGCGGGGATGCGTTGAGGTTTTAGGGTACATACGAATACCGTTTTATGAATTTCAATTATAAGGGTTGCCGCGCTACAATGTTTCAATTGGTGGAAAAAATCGCCTATAGATTAAAATATTCAGACGCGATATTCACAGCGCATGGTTTGGCCAAGATATAATTTCAAAAACATGTGTATTTTATTTGCAATACCACAAGAAAACCCTTAGAAGTATATCATTTATAAGGTTCACGCAAAAACCAGTCGTAGATTAAGAATAATTAAAACTTGATTAAAAAAGAAAACCAGTATGTGATTTGATATAAATTAAATTTCTTTATTCAGACTGTATTAAGAGCTTAAAATTGACTCTAACGTATCTCATAAATTTTATACTAAATAAAAGAAATTTTTATTATTTCAAATTACACTGGGTTTCTTCTTTTAATTAAATTTTAATTACTCTTACCTTGATATCAATAATCATGATCGTAGATTATGATAGTTACTTATGTAATATGTATTAAATTAATTATATGCATTATATCTATCAACCTGTAAAATACATAATGTATATAGAAACTCTACCAAAACAAAGATATATTTCAATAAAACTAAAAATTTTCCCTACATATCCCAAACGTTAAACCAAACTCCGTTAGTTAGACCCAACCAACAAATATTTTGAATTTTTATAACGACTCAGATGTCGTGCTTGGGTTTTGGGGCGAGAAAGGGATAACCTGATTGGCTTGATTTTGCCATACTTAGAACCTGTTTTGCCCCAAGAGTGAGACTATAATCCAATCAGAAAAATAAGAGATTTGTTTTTGTCGCTCAACGACAGATGGTACTACAGTCACCTGTGTTAGTCACATGATCCTATCCCTTAGATGGAGGCGAGTCCAGACCAACTTGTTTATTTGTTGGTTGGGTCTAAGAATGAGATTATATTATTTGGATAATTGGATTAGGTATTAATCCTTTGTTTTTATCCAATTCCTATTACCAAAAAAACAAACTTTCTATTCTTAACCAATACTCTTTAAGACGCCATAAGATAAAAGCAGAAAAGCCCTCGATCCTCCAAAACGAGCTATTTAAAAACAATTTGGAGATAGAAGCTTTGCTCCGTAAAGGGTAAGAACTAAGAAGAAAAACAGAAAGGCCTTATGTATGTAGAGGTTACTACGCTGCAGTCTAGCTCCGGAGAAACTAGCCCGAAAGAGATGTGGCCTTTTTTAGCCATTTGCAATAGCAATGGAATGGAAGAAAGTTGCAGGGGATTGGGGGATAATTGGAAAGGTTGGTATAGTGGTCTGGTCGGTCAATGGTCAATAATCACTCTGCCAAGTAGGGGTCGTTTTCCGGGTCAACTGACAATTTTCAAAAGGGAAGAGAGTTACGGGAGCAAAAAAAATTAGGGTCATGGCCAATTTAAAAAAGGTTTTATTGGCCCGCAAAAATAACTCTACTAAAGAGCCTACTATACTTTTAGAAATAGCTACCAAAGCAAGAAAGATAAAATTCATTACTAATGAAGAAAAGTTAGAGAAAAACTTACCCTACAAGTTTTGCACTCAGTAATTTTAAATTTCGCTAGACCTAAAACTTGTACGAGTTAAGCCTAATTTGAAATGAATATTTAAAAGCGTGGGAATTTTATTTCTCGTGCCAATTTTGAGAAAGATCTTAAGTCTAGACAACATTAATTAATTAAATGAACCAACCCAAGTTCACGACAAAAATCCTTGAAATAAAATTGACTTAGTAAACTTGAAAATTATTCGAATTGAATTTCATTGGATGGATGTGAAACAAAATGAACTTCAAATGAAAACTTTTAGATGAAATATATTTTTCTCTTAGTAAAAACAAAATCATTCCAAAAGAGTCAAGATAATATGTACCAAGGCTTAATTTTAAGCCTTGGATAAAATAAGAGTTCCATCATATAACCGTCTTTTTTAGGTGTAATAAAACATAGTTCTGGTTAATAACAGAGCTCAGAAAGCGAGACGAAAACCGGGGGAAAAATTCCATCCAGAGAACCATAATTTATGCATCAAGAAATATATAACCTAATAATTTCGTACGAAGTAAGAAAACTAGAGCTCTAACTTTATTCCTCCGCATGAAGCCATAACGAAAAGAATAAAAAATAATACAAAGCTAGTACTTGAACGAATAGTACTCATAGAAGACAATTGAATTTTACTCTAAGCCTAACTTGGTCGAAATATAATATAAAGTTATGTGTCCGAATGAATTTATGGTGGGTGATATTTCTAGCGTGAAAATGCTTTTTTAGTATTATTTATTCAAAAATACAGATTTAGACTGGGACGGATTTTACGACGGATTTCATCTACACACTCCAATCTGATCATAACTATGTCATATGTCATAAATTTAAAGGACTTCGTAAAGTTTTTTACGTTAGCGGAAATGCGATTTTTATGAGTACCAGATATGTATTTACGATTTTAAGTTTGAAACCAACTGAAATCCATAGGGATTCTTTGCTTTTTTTAAAACATTGGGCCTTGTACAGCGTTGAATCGTTGAGTATGCATTTCAATCCAATAGTAGTTATAAAAATTAGGCCCCCTAGCAATAGCAATATTTCTAAACTTTCCGCAAATACAGAGAACATAATTGAATATCTTTACCCGAATTCATTGTTTGCTATGGAAATTTCTCATTTTCTCTAAGCTCATCTCTTCCATCTTCTTGGTTTGCACAAAAATTCCCATGGATAATGTTGCATTTCAATAGAAAATTCGGGCATACCAAGACAGTAAAATGTTATATGCGTTACATTCAAAGCCCCTGGAACAAACTGGGTGGATTTTCCAGGAGAAATAATACGTTGTTTGGATAGGAAAGTATCTTTTTTTGATGAAGCAATGCGGGTGGGTTAAGACAAATAGGATTGGAAGGCTCATATTGATAATTTCAAGTTGAATTTGAAGCGCGAGCAATATTGAGCTTCCTGTCATAGATTTACGCATTGAGTGTGGTATAAACTCAGCTTGAAATTAAGCGCGTTTTTATGGTCACGTGTCAGCATGCGCGAGAAAATATCGCACTTTTTCCTTTTTCGTGTCTAGAGAAAATGAAAGACTTCGCATTTGTAATGAAAAAAACAGAAAGAAAATCGAAAAATTTACGCATATCCCGTGGGAATTTAAGATATGGACCTGGGGTGGCAAACTAAACAAGTACATCAGCATGGCTATGTATGCTTCAATGCACACTGAAGTTGCATCAAATTGCGTTGAATGTCTTGTCAAAAACATGCACTCAAAGTCAGTAAACCAAACATTTAAGGGATGTTTAGTGTTGCTTTCATGTAAAGATAAAAACAAAATGACTGCAAGCAACTAAATAAGAGACGAATCAAATACTTCCCAAAAATAACTTTACAGTAAAAGAGGGTAAAAAGGACTTTTATTCTAAAAGACTCAACCAGGGATAGAAGGAAGAAGATTGGGCCTGGACGCAGGAAGGAGTTTAGGAAGAAATATATGACGTAACATAAACCCAAAGAGAACCCGGAGTTCTGTTTGTCTCTAGCTAACCCTCGCTATCCATCTTCCAATAGGAAAAAGGCGAAAATAAAGGGGTTAGAACAGGTAGGGATAGAAGCTAGACACTGCGAAGCTCTCTACCTTCCGTTGTCGCCTTCAAGCGAGAAAAGGCTGCTGTTGGTCTCCTTCCTTCTCTCTTGCTCGGTAGCAACAGAATCTTGGCCTGGATGGATTTAATGAGCCAGGCTGGGGCTCAAGGCGCGCTAAACTCTACAGGTTGGTTGTGGAGATATCTCGGGGGAAACATTCTGTTGCCCCGGTAACGTACGATACCGATTTTATATTTTTCTTTTTTAAACACCTTGCTGAATTCTCAATTCGAGACAGCCGGGATCCTTCTTTTTTAAAAGCGGCTATACCGCTTAGAGCCTAGCCGCCTAAATGGCCAAGGGAAATTCGAAAGAATAAGTGTTTCAGAGCAAAATCGAAATAAGTTTCTGTTTTTTTTTTAAATTCAAAATTTTGTTGTCTCAATCTTTAGTAAGGTGGAAACGCTTGGAACGTGTTGACATCAAGAAAAAGTACAAACCTGAGAACGCACGAGGGCATACTTTTGTACTAGGCTGCTATATACTTGCCAATATTGCAGTAATAGAGACGTTGTGACGTCAGAGACCAGGTAAAACGTCACGGGCTTAGCTTTGACAGTGGCCGGCCATATTTGGTACCTCTTGGGTTTTATGGGCAAATAACATGGGTCACGTCACACTAACGCTTCTGAGAGAACTCTATGCAGAAGGAGACTTTGAACAAGACGGAAACCCCAAAATCACGGACAACACAACAGCCCAACTCCATCTTGTAACGAATTCAAGTCTTTTATGGTGTGTTACCTACATCTCTAAGTATGATGTCCCAAAAATAGCGATTCCCTAGCTGCTCACCAATAAACTCAAGACGTTTACGAGTTCATTACAAATCTCTTAATAATAACTTTGAAGTTTGAGACAATATGATAGTTACATAGTTTAGCCTCCAAGGTATATGCTCTTATTTTTCTTTGAAGTAGTTTTCAGCCCTTCTTCGTTTTGGGGAAAGTACAAAACCCGCCCATTTATGGCGTTATTGATTTAATGGGACCTGTTTCCACCAACAAGCGATAATTCCATCCTCCATATTCTATACTAAAATCCAAACCAGAAGGGTTATTCATTTGGAATATATAAATTTATATTTATATTTATATTTATATTTATATGCAGACCAAAGGCTTTCATTTTCCATATAAAGGTAAAATTATAACGCTAGAATTAATAACGGATTGGTAAACCCTAAATTATTCCATATTCATATACGGAGAAAGAAAAGGTCCGAAGCTATCTCCATATAGAAACATGTTATTTTATATCTTATCTTTATTTAGACTGAGTCTATCACTTTTAATTATAGAGTTGATTTCGTTTCAACCGCGTTTCTATATAAAGAGGGAATATACTTTTGAGGTTTAAATAAGCTTTTGGGGTTTGTATAAAGGACCGTCGAAAATGGGTCAAAATACCTGTACAGGTAGTTTCATTAAAAGATCCTATTTCTACAGAAAATGCAAGTTTTTCGCTCAAAATGTATGAATGTTTTAAACAAATTTGTCTTTCAAACTCAAAGATGGCCTAGTATTTATGTAAGTACATTAATGTCTGACACAGTTTATTCGCGTCGAAGACTGGCCTCTACGTCACATTATGGTCAAAACTGTTTGACATAAATGTTACAATAAATATCAATATACATTGCTTGTTTACTCACAACTTAAATGCTCACATCGCCCTAAACCTAATACAACAATTAATTCATATTTGGTCAAAACTTTCTCACAAACTTTCGACCCTTCTTTCCTAAAATGAAAGCGTACATCAGATTTTTGTTGGGGAACGCGATAGGAGATTAAACAACATAGTTGACTGCTATAACGCTAGCGGGATCACTAATAAACCCACCGGAGGCTATGAGTCAACCCAAAATAAACAGAAGAAAGCTTCGTTCACTCATCTACCCCACTTGCAGCTCAAACAAAAACCCTGAGGCTTCGTTAAAGGTCACCAAAGTTGCACCATCCGTTACCCATCAGGTGAAAACAAAAACAGTACCTAATACTGATAAAGTGCTTGGGCATGCAGTATACGCCGTGAGATTTACGTGGGAGACGCGAGTATAGTAACCATAAGTTTATAAGATGCGTTAAGTTACAGCTAAAGCTAGTTCGAGAACGTCAAGCGAGAATTCATTTTGCAGTCCATCTTCCTCTTTAGTCCGCATTACTAAGCCTTTGACAGGGCCTCATCAGGCGTCGCTTTATCTCGAATCTATGACCTACTTCAGTTACTTCATGACAAGCTCCAGTTTGTAACCAGTGACAGACTTATGGTAGAAACACATCTTACGAACTTATGATATAACGTTTACAATAAAGCGCTCTAACTCCCAGGACCTATAGAACAGCTCTAAAACCTAGCCACCTTCGAGACAAGTACACGAGACGGCTTTTTAAAAGTTTAGAAGAATAATTCCTCCAGAGGATTTGTCGACCGTGGACGTTTATTGGTAGCTGTGGAAATGCCGCGAAATCTAGCGGACGTAATAGTGAATGTGGTGGTGGTATTGCAGCTCTAAAGCGCAAGACCCCCTGAAGCAACAAAACTTTTGAGAAATAAAGCAAACAAAAGGTAAGTGGAACTATGGTCTTAAACAAGCGTGCAGTTTCTCAGGCCAGGGATAAATATCTAAACCTATTTTATGACCAAGTGGTACGACGTTGGTTACCATGAGACCAGCTGAATTAAATTTTCATTAGATATACAGCATTATATAATATCTATAAATATGTACGTCACAGGAGACAATTATAACATCTCAAACTCTTTCCTATATGGATAACGAGATAGTTCAAAGTATTATCTATCTGTTTTAGAAGAAAAACCTATCCGTAAAATTTATAAAACCATTAGATTAAAAACAAAATATTAGTTTTGTGACTTAGTTCTAGATTCTCCAATTTGAGAATTTAGAAAATATTATAAAGCCACATTTTCTAAACCAATACTACAACAGCATGATAAGTTTTAAAATAATATCCAAAAATAAGGGAGTGTTGTCCCTAATCTTTTAGATAGGGCAAAAAATTCTTTGGAAAAAGAGTTAAACTCCATCTTCTTACTTTCTTCCAAATGAAGTTATTGGGTCATTTTTCAAAACTAACCAAGCCTT
Organism: Phalangium opilio; assembly: GCF_054372755.1. Lineage (NCBI taxonomy): Eukaryota > Metazoa > Arthropoda > Arachnida > Opiliones > Phalangiidae > Phalangium > Phalangium opilio. Next base: position 3,350,589 of record NW_028324189.1, read on the forward strand.
TTTTGTTTCACTGGCTATACCACTGCATGGTCAACCTATGTTTATTTTTCTCTAGATAAACAACCTTTTTGGCCATCAAAAGTTTTCAAGGGATGAAATTTCTACGAGGCTGCGTTGGTCACACAGAGAAAGAAAGCCAAAATAAAATATTAGCAATTGAGTTTAGTATAGGCATGGGGAACCAAATACTTTCCGGGTGTGTCTTATCCTTTCGTCGCACACGCGCTACCTCGCTTTTATAAAGCATAAACGTCTTAAGTCTTTAGTGGATACCCAACGTGTGGCCCTAGATACAGTATTTGTATTTAGAACATACCCCATCTTGAGTAGGGGTTCAGAAAATTTTAGGACTTAAATGGATAGGGAGAAAATAAAAGTTACTATGGTAACGTTATGTTTTTTTATGAATTCTCGTGTGAAGTGAGATAAAAAGCGCCTTAAAACTAACTTATAAAGTTTGTCGGTTTCTTTAGAAAATTGAATTTGGTAAAAATACATATTTATAGCAGAGTTTAACTAACTTAATTGAGATTATTTACAAATAACGGAGATGAATAACACTTTTCACGTTTGAAATCGCAATACTTATTTAAATATTTTTAACCCTGTTTCATAAATATTCAGTTTAAATATCGATTTATTGGACAGCTACTGTATTTCAGAAGAAAAAAACACCCACAACTAAAGACATTTCGGGTAAAAAAAACTGTAACATCTTATGATTATATAAGATATATTCCATAAGTATTACACTTCATATGCTTCATAATGCTACTGAGAGACTTACAGCTCGAGCTAGTTCGAGAACGACAAGCGAGAATTGAAGTCCTACACTCGGTGGTTAATTTTGCAGGACTTCCATCATCCTATTTACTAAGCCTTTGACAGCGCCTTACCAGGAGTCGCTTTACCTCGAATCTATGACCTACTTCATCCACTTCATGATCATGACAAGCTCTCTCAGTAACCAGTGACAAACTTATGGCCAACATATCTTATAAACTTATGGTAATATCTTAAGATAGCTTCTCGGAGATATATCCAAAACCAAACCACTCCGTCCCAATCGTATTGAATAAATTATAAGGATACTAAAAGAACCAGAAACAGAGAAAAAAAAGTTTGGCAACTTTTTTTATTTTCCTACCAGGGTCAGGGGCTAACTTCTGTTTAATAATATATTTGGTTGAATTAGATAATGATGAAGATACCATAACGGGTCTTGGGGTTGATACGTGAATGGATATGTTACTTCCCAAATTACGGAAAAACTTTGAATTATGGGATAGCTTTACTTTTATGTTGTTTGTTGTTTGGTTGTTTTTATGATGTTTTTACACAATAGTAACCAATTATTAATAAAGATCTATTATTTATTTATTTATACAACACGGCATATAAAAATAAAGTGTAAAAAATAAATATATATTATCGATTGTTTTCATAACTTGTGTGAGATTATTATTATTTAAAATGGTTTAAATATAAATTAATTATAATAGTTATAGAGAATTGGTTTGTTAATACGTTTTTAACGGAAATGCTCTGAATTGAATTAAATTTTGATTAGTAATTTTTGCATTGGATGGCGCCCAAAACATAAAATCGTATTATGGATTTTCTGAAAGTGTTTCGATTGAAGAGTGTTATGTATGTGTTTCAGTGCCAACTTGTTTCCTACACCTTCACACATTGCGTTATAAAACTATAGATCAAAATATATTGGAAATCAAAGGACAACCTTTGTGTTCTAAACCCATATAATCTTCAACCGCTCTCCAGTTTTAATAAACAATTTATAAACAAAATTCTGATGATTAATCTTGTCCCTTATCATATAGATATCTATGGTATAAAAGTGGTTATATCACCATGGTTTCAAGAAATATTCAGAAAATTGAAGTAATAAGTTTACAGTGAAAATTATTCTATCAGTTCAATAAGATCATGCATTCGATCATGGAGGAAGATATGGAGATGTCGCGATCATGCGCAGAAGGCATTTCTATTTTGGTTCAATTTTAAAATCAAGATTGGGTTTAATATCGTGAGCTGTTCTACTGCTACTCAAAAATAAAGCTTTTTCAAATTTAAACCGAGAACATTTGATGAGAACGAAAGTTTGATTTATATCTCTCCTTAATTATTACTCCATGTTGGCAGAATTCTAACAGAAAATGTACCTAAGGTGAATGAATACATTAAAACCGATATTATATTGTAGTAGGCCTATATAGTGTCCTGAAAATATTTACATATATACTAGTGTTATAGAAAAATGTAAACTGTATTATATCCCAAGCGTATAACTATAGAGGGCAGTCAGTATACATGAAGGGAATATTAAAGTATACAGGGAAAGAAAATGGGGGAAAGAATACCGAAACACGTGCTCTTTCGAATCTAGTATAACGGCATAAAATATATATATGTATGTACAACAGTTGGTTTTATATCTGCCATCGCGTTAGGACGCCTGTAGTGGACTTTCCCGTCGTGCGACGATCAAAAAACTAAAAATTAATGATCGACTTTCCGGTCAAACTTAACGCGGATATGTTCGTTCAATGTCCAACTAAGATACAGTTCTGATATATTATATAGTTTGCTCTATTTCTAATCTATCATTAATTACCGTTTAATGTTATTACTTTAAAAGTAAATTAGTTTAATAACATGTTGGCAGCATCTACCCCATTTTTTACCAACCAAGCTCATCCGAATGCGACTGTAAGTTAATTTTTGTTCTATTTCATTTATTTGATCAGTATCTAAAATAGGAAAGTTTTTTTCTACGAGAAACGAAGTAAATTTAATGCGTATATATATAGTCGGAAATAAGTGGGTGGAGTCTTGGGTCATTAAATAATTATTATATATGGTATGGCTTCACCTGTTGAATGTTTTGTAGTGAGTGAGGTATTTAGCATGATATGTCCGAGGGATCTAAACGAACCGGTTTTTAAACGCGTGAAATTATAGTTTTTATTTGGGCATAATTATGTAATTATACTATTTTTAAAATATAATTTATATTTATTATATTTAACAAAATTATTTTGGTATATAGGATTATTGAATTAAATGTTGCTTATTTAGTTCTCAAAGTTTTCAAAACTAGCTGTATTATTCTAATACTCTATAACTAGCGATGGGGACATAGCTTAAATAATAGTCATATTATTTTTTTGTGCGTCTACATTTCTGTGGCTGCCATTTTTAAATATGGCGTATGGAATATTTAAAAACCATACACCCTTCTATAAGATATATTGAACCATTATACTTAGTTCAGGTGTTGAAACGTATTACGAAAGTTATTATTTAGGGGTAGAATTTTACGTTTCCGACAGTGCTCAGCCATTTTTCAAGATAGCCCCAAATTTGATTTAAATTACATAAATACTAATTTTGTCTATTTAATCCCATTTCACGTCAATTGGATTAAATATTATTAGTTATAACATAAATTAAAGCCAGACTAAAAACCGTGCAGCGGGGTTCCCATTTTTCAATTCGCGTGATAAAACTATGGATTAAAACGTTTCGTAAGTGTAATATTTTATAGGAACGCCTATTACGTATATAAAAACCCCAGCCTTTTAATATTAAAACACCTTGCCTTGAAGGCAATATTGACAGCAACCTCATAAACAGCCATATGCGGACTACAAAAAAAATATGATAATTTAAAACGAACTTCGAAACCGTTGTACAACGTTATGGAGTTTGGAGTTAGTTGTACCTTTTCGTTATATAGGTATAAAACGCAGATAAAAACCTGTACATGCCTGTACCTATTAAAGTTGGCTCGAGTTTCAAAAGCACGTTGTATAAGAAAGCAATCAAAAATGCAATTAAAACCTTGTTTGCTATAACCCAGTTTACCTCAGTGGTATTCAGTAATAACAAAACCAAATGAAAAATCAATATTATGCAGCAATGAATGAAATATTTTTATGCAAAACCAATTTTCGTTTGAAATTGATCCATTTTAAGACCCAATTCGTGGTGACGTAATTTCCAGCTTACGGCCGCCATTATGAGAGTAGGATTTCTTTTATGGGACGTGACGTGGCGTAACGTCTTACCTTGAGTTTCAAACGTTTAATGATTCTTTCCCAGCGATAATGTGTTTATAGTTAAACTTTGGCCAACCAGTGCGTGTCGAGGCAACGCAAAGCCTTAAAATAACGGTCACATACTCGAAATAAATGGGAAAAAATAAACCCAACAACTTTATCGATGTCGGTGGAAATAGGTTGTGGAAATATCCCACGGCACCTTAAGGCTGGCTATATACCCCAGCTATAACGGCCAAAAGTATTTCCCTAATTCAGCAACTTGGGAAAAGGATCCATTTAGTAGTGTTTGTTGATATTAAGGTCTCCATGGTGACCCTTCTCCTTGATATTAACGTTAGGGGGAGAGGGTTAAAATTGGGGCTATAGCATGATCGTAACAGGGATGAGTAGAACAGGAGTCGTATTGTGGGGTACAGAGCGAGCCCAGACTACCACCGTGGTAGAAAGCGATAACCAAGTTTTCTTATAATCCCAATATGGTGTTAGTACAATTGCTCTCCTTATCAACTCCTCCCTGAACGTACCTTACTATACTCTTCTTTATCCCATTCCCTTCATTGTTCGAAACACTTTCTAGTGGCGCTCATTATGTTTATTTAGAATTATAACGTTCCCGCGTGTCCGTGTATTAAAAGTTTTTCATTGTTTGGTCATAACACACCTTTTCCATCATTTACCTTCCTTGGAAACAATGAATTTCTTCGATTGTAAAAGGGGCGTAACATAAGCAACTCTTTCTATGTTGTCAAAATGAAAATATCGATAATCAAGTGGATTTATGACTAGAATATGGAAAATGTGTTATTGTGTATTTAATTTCTATTTATACACACTTAGAAAAGCTATTTAAACATGGGAGCAACGCCGTATTCCATGGTTTTACTAACTTTTATTGAACCACATCTTAACTAGTGGTTAATAGTTACCATCCTAACAAAACCACTTGCTAATGCATTGTTGTATTGTAAAGAAACACTATGTTTTTTCATAGGTGATACCCTACTCTTACTACGATGTTAATCTCATGGTTTCACCATCGGGTCATATCTACCCAGCAAGTGGTCCCTACCATCAACAAAACCCGTATTTCCTACCAGAATTTCCGGCCAATTACTGCGCATACGGTCCGGCACCTATGACGCCTTCACCCACCTCAGCGTTTCCATCGCCAGTGTCACCCACCGGAGGTCAAACGGCTCTTATACCTTTCAATATGGCTGGACAATCAACGTTATTACCAGAGCCATCGATCAAAATACCCCAATACAATGTCTCTCGTTCCATACCCATGCCTTTAACTCCGCCAATGACTTTACCATTACCACCATCAGCCACATCGACCATAAACATACCACCCGTTATGGTTCAACCTCAAGCCTATCCTCCTGGACCACCCCCACCGGCTCCACCACCGCCACCCAGAAATTATCCGCCTCAACCACCGGATGAACAGTTTTTACAAACTGTTTTTCAAAGGTTGATAAGACAATTGTAATTAAAACAGTTCAACCAACTAAAATTACGCATAAATACAACCTAGGGTTAACAGAGACAAAAGTGGTAGAATCTCAGCGTCCGAGTTACAGAGTGCCTTATCAAACGGTAGGTGACTTATCTACCCTCCAGCAATGAGTAATTATTAAAATAATTGGTACTTACAGGTACTTGGAAGCCGTTTAATCCAGAAACTATACGCATTATGATAGGTGAGATCTGATTTCCTCAGTTGATTGTGGGGTTTTGTTGATTACCTAATTGGTAGAGAGATTCAAGTTAATTATGTACAAATTATGACAATCTTTAATCACCCGACATTTGTAATAGAGCAGATACCCTCTCAAGGTTTTCATGTTATAAACCTTTAGTTCTAACACCTCAAAATTTATTATGAGAAGTCTTTCAAGTACATTTTCTTGATCCCTAGCGAAGGCATAAAATTATTGGGCTTATAGCAGAGTTAGAAGGGGTAAATCTTCCCATAGTCAGCCCGTTTTCGTATGTTAAACTCTCTTAGTTCCAAGGGTGGGTTCTAAACTTCTAATGTCAGTCAAATTTGAAATTTTCTTACGTCTCCTTATTTGAATGTAGGCATGTTTGATAAACAAACAAAAGGGAAAATAAACTTCGAAGAGTTTTGCAAATTATGGAAATACGTCACTGATTGGTTATATTGTTTCCAAACATTCGATATCGACGAATCGGGAAACATCGATCAGGATGAGCTCAAATTAGCCCTGAACAATTTTGGTAAGAACTTTTATTAATATCAATTAAAAAAACCTAATAAGCGATCATTATCGACGCGTAAAAATCGCGAATAAGGTTGATAATAATCAGAGAAGAATATTTTTAAAAATATGCGTCGAAAACTTTAATGAATTATAAATTTAAAACTTATTTTTTTAATATTATTATATTTATATATTATATTATATTTTGTTAACTTAACACTTTATTTTAAAAAGCCAGATTCATTTCTTTTGTAGAGAAATATTCGGCAGATATTTTTGCAAAAAAAAAATAAAAAAAAATTGCGCAGTAAATAGCGGTACATTATGAAAATACCTTTCGATAAATGGAAATAAAAGCTGCATGGTGCGGCTGATTTTCATGGGAAAACTCAAAATAAGGAAGGTACGATATCGTAAACAAAAATGATGCCCGTAATTAGTCGAAGACCCACGATAATTAATTAAAAAAATATACCGTTTAACCTAACCGATTTAACTAAAATCTTTTGAACACCATTTTATTTTCTCATTAAAAAAAGCATAAACCCAAACCCGCCTGGAAAAAAAGACCCTAAAATATCTGCGTCTTCGCCTTTAATATAAAACGCTTGTCCAAAAAGATATTGCTGGTAAAATATATTAAAAAAATATCGGCGATGAATTTTAAATAATCGATACTGAACTTCGACGTAAATATTATATTATTACAAATTTTTTAAGATCATGTTTGGCCGCCACTATAATCTATCCGCTATCGTTAATGTTTTAAATTTTTGAAATTAATCCGAATTAATTAATCTAATTAACGATTGGTGTTTAAACTTAATTATAGGTTATCGATTAACCGATCGATTCTTTGGACTACTTGTTCATAAATTTGATCGAGATTTCAAGGGTGCTATCAATTTTGACGATTTTATACAATGCTGTATCGTACTGCAGGTTGGTTATGGTTAATAAAGAAATAGGTTAAAGGGCAAGTTCAGATAACATAATATTATACCTTAAAAGAAAGGCCTTTTTCTAAATATAAAGAGAATGATCTCTTATTACAAAATAATTAGCTTTAAGTCGGTTTTAAAAACGAGGACTACAACGCCGCCGTTGCTTTAGTGTCGTCTGTTAAACCGAACCTCTTACCCCTTACCTCTCTCAGCCTGGGAGAATTCAACCAATCCCTTTAGGGGAAAGTGGTTCGATTTAGCAGACGCCACTAAACCAACGACGGATGTGTATTAGTCCTTGATTATTTTTAAAAGTAATTAAATGTTAATTATTTTGTAATAAGAAATAATTTATTTTTTCAATATTTTTCCTTTTAAGGTATAATGTTATGTTACCTGAACTTTACCTTTAAATTTTACTCACTGTTACTGTTGACTTTGCAGGGGCTGACGTCAGCATTCCGAGCTCAAGACAAAGATCAAGATGGCTGGGTTCGTATGACGTACGAACAATTCTTGTTGACAGTTTTCAAACTGAAATTATAATTAGATAATATACCACCGTTATAATTAAACCGTTCATTTTTAAACAAATCTAAATTATCTTAATTAAATAATAGTATATAGGTATATTTAAAGGTGTTGTTCATTATACTGTATAGTGGGAAGGAATTTTAAACGTAATTAAGTGTAATTAATATATTACCGTATTTGCTCAGTGTATTAAAAACCCAATAACGTAATTACTAATTTTAATTAATATTAGGCTTAGTTAATTAGTAAGTAATTAGCTTAATATCTACTCTTTTAACAGAGTGCCAAAACTTGGAAGTTATTATATATTATACCCCTTTAACAAACAAACAAACCACGTGATCTTTAATCAAACAATTTGAGAACAAAAATTAATAAACGGCCAGTATTACGCAACAAGACCCACGTGACTTTTTTGGGATTGAAAAAGTCATTTAAAACCCACGTTAAATTAATTAACACAAATTAGAAACTGAGAAAAAAAATATCAAAAAAAAAGAAAAGAAAAACCACTCGTTAACATTAGAAAAAAAAATATTAATGAAAACATTTTAAAAAATAAATATTAATTTCGTGTCTCACTTTGTATTTGAAAGCAAGTTCAAAGTACGTTAATTAATTACGCGTCTATTAATTTGATAAAATGTTCCTCTAGTTGTTGTAATATAACAAATGCTCAAAAGAATTAAAATTTTCAAATCTCAATTTCGCCTTCTGTTTGGGAGGGTTATTTTAAAATATTGGTCCACGATAGTGTTTACAAAATTACAAAATATATTTATTATATATTAAACGTGTTAATTCAATTTTTCAAATTGAGGTAATACGACTAGAAGGAGTTTTTGCAATGATATTGTAACACGATCTGAAAAAAAGGACGCCAGTTGGCATTTTTCTAACACACTTAAGTTTAATAATGCGGGAATAATAATGTTTAGTTATTGGAATCAATCCACCAAAAACCAGAAAAAGGCAAGTCTTAAATAACCCTAACTCAATGTCCCATGCCGCCCCCCTTAATTAAGCACCACGATGTTTAATTATACGAAATTAAATACTTACGTAAATTATTAATTTAAGATTAAAATATAATTATATTCCGGTTTCCTACACTTAAAAACTCAAAATTAGTAAAGAAATAATTAAAATATATTTAAAATCAACGTGATTGAAATAGATTAAAAGGAAGCTAAATCCGAGCGACGTTTCTAGCACCAGCAAGACATGAAATAACGAAAAAAAATGTAGATGTAATTATTCGCCTTTTCTTGTTGGAGTTGATTGGCTTTAATGCGCAGGCGTTAGGGTCGTCTTTAAAAATCGCGAGTGATGACTCATTGATAGAAATATTAAGCAAGAATATATAATATAGAGAAGTTAAGAATAGGGTAAAAAAATTTACTAACTTTAGTGGTTTCATTCGGCAAAATATGGAATATTGAGTTTTTTTTTTCTGGTTTTTAGGCAAAATTCCAATGACGTCACTATTATGTACCCCATTTATATACAGGGTGTTTCAGAAAGGTCTGTAAGAAATTAAGGGTGCGATTTTAAGTCGAAGAAATGTTCCATGACATTTTGACCTCAGGGTCACCGTTTATAACTTATGATTTGGGTGTTTTACGTATGACCCCTTAAATTTAAGTATTTCAATGTAAACAGACGTTTCAGAAACACCCTGTACATACAAAAAAATTGCACAAACTTGAGATCTTTGACCAATAGTTGAGCGACGAACTAGTGGACCTCTTGGCTTTGGAAGCCAATAGGAAAACGGGGACACCTGATAGTATTATGATCAACCCAATGCCAGTTTGTACGGGTTCAGCGTACAATGGTAGGGCCGTCAGGAAAACGCAACACACTAGGAAACTTATGGGGAATATCAAATTTACTCTGATGGGACGTGGAAGATCCGGTTTACTCCAACGGAGCTTCAAAAGCCCCAATATGGAAACACCAACGAATAACCATTGAGCGAAACTCAAATAGTTGATCAAAAGGAAGATGTCGCTGGTACACAACATTACTAATGATAAGGAACACTGAAATACATGTTAACATCAGAACCTATTCATGGGTTAGTTCCCCACAAGTACCAATAAGTATCTTACCGATAAAAGAAGTGCTGGTATTGGTGTACGCCTTTCAACGTGTATCATACCCAATATGCTAGGAAGGTGACCTTCTTGAGCTCCAACACACAATAACCTGAAACCCAACAAACCTTAGGACATACTCGTAACGAAACACTGTAAACCATACCTAGATGCGACAAATAAGATACCATTAACTCCCCCAAACGTAGACAACGCGACAAAAAGTGGCATTGTCCAGGAACCAAATGGACCCAATGTGGTGGAAGCAAATGTCTTAAAAGTCAAGTTGGAGAGATATTTCAATTGTAAAAGGTCAAAATTAATTCTACAAAAACTTACAACAGCAACGGCGGGTGATGCCAACATCTCCGGAACCGATACCACGGAAAAATATGCCACGTTAGCCATGACATAAACTAAAGTAACAAGTGGAATTCCTATCCATATGGCTAGTGGTAAATTTCTGCAATATAAATATATGAGTTTAACCTTTTACTGGCGATTTGCTTAGAACGTGAGGTACTTACTTATGAGGATTTTTCAGTTCCTCCGTGGCAAAGTTTAAGTAATTCCTTGAATAAGCCATTTCGTGTACGTTAAAAGAAAGATAGTCTGCGACAGATAAGTATTTTTTATACTTACCATCCTGCGTAGGCGAAAAGTCCAGCGTTGAAAGCAAAAGATAAATTTTCAACCGAAACTTCACCTTCGAAAGAGTTACTTAAGTGCTTGGTCTCCCCTGAAAGAAAAAAATTAACATATTTTTAAGCGGTAAACTTGAGATAAAACTGTATAATATAATATTCAAGAGGATTGACGGGAATGGGGTCAAAGTATCACGGTATCAGACCCTAGAAGGACACTTGGGAAATAGGAGACGATAAGAAATATGGTAAATGTGGTTGAAGAGACGGGCTTATCTAATCCTTCCGGTCCAGGAATAGACAGACTGGAGGGAAAGATGAATTATTCAATAACGTCTGTGGTTTGTATCATACCTTGGCCAATCTTTGTAAGTCCCGTGATGACGATAATAACCAGGGCCAGAAGCTTGGCGGCCGTGAAGAGAGACTGGACGCTCATAGACCATCGAACACTCTTACAGTTGATCAAGGTCAAAATACCTGCAATTTTATGTAATAATTTTTCTTATGACGTCAATAGAGTAATATTAATAGCTTGTGCCTAAAATGATAGTTATTTTTATCTCGTGGTAATACCGGTCTAGCCCTGAACTTATGTTAAAATATGATTATAAAAACACTTTTAAAAATATTCAGCCCTAGAACCAACAAATTTTTCTTTGTAGAATTTTACTAGTTTTAAGGTTGAAGCTTCTATGTGTGAAAAAATTACTTCAGATCCTACCATAAGTTTATAAGATATGTTCCATAAGTATGATACTACCTATACTTCGTAATTCTAGAGACTTACAGCTCGAGCTAGTTTGAGAACGACAAGCGAGAATTGATGACTACACTCGGCGGTTATTTTTTGTAGTCCATCTTCCTATTTAGTCTGTGCTAAGCATTTGAAAGCGCCTCACCAGGAGTTGCATTACGAGAATCTATGACCTACGTCACTTCATGAAAACCTCTTAGTAACAAGTGACTAACTTATGGAACATATCTTATGAACTTATGATGATATAAAAATTTAAATAATCTGTACTTTTACTTTAAATTTAAATTTAGGAAAAAATTAGGCTATTACCTTGGTTCTTATTTCGGAAATTAGCTTAAGTTTATAGCTTAACCCAGTTAATTTAGATAAAAACTAATTTTTTAAACTTAAATAAAGTCTTATCTTTAAAACCACATTTTTTTCTTCAGTAATAAGACTCAACCCACAGATTTCAAAACCAATTAACTTTTTGGTAACAAAATACGGCATACAGGAAAGTCCATTCTTACCAACGCCCATGCATAAAAATTGATAAAGTTATATATATATATTTCAAATTATGACACTAAAATTTTATCACCCTAAAAATGTCAGAAGTTATTCTTTTAAAATGTCTCAATCGAAGCTCCATTTTATTCTTTCGAATTTATTTTAGATTAAATTTCACCCCCAATTCTTGGAAAGCGACAAACTTTTACCTCCCACACAAAGACTTATTGGTTGCGAAAAAGGGATACTGTCACCTTGGAAACGGCACGACAATGACGACGAACTATCTTATATAACATTAAGGATCCAATACTTGGATACTTTTTCCCCTCCCCAAACTTTCAGTTAACTTTTCTATATATCTCATTTTCACGAAATACCATCAGTTTCCATGGAAATACCTAAGAGATTTCCGAATTCCCAAAACGATTCAATTGTAGGCCTAGGTGAAATACTTTGGAAGTAAACTGAACTTTTCCTTGTGATATCAAGAGTAAATGAAGAAGGAGTACGTGATCAAATAGTAAATATAACTATATTTTACTCCCGACTATTGAAAAGAGAGGGTAACAAAATTCGACCTACGAATATTGTGTTTATATAATTTGGAGTTTCCTAAAGCTACTTCATTTACATATAAATTTGTTTAGACTTTGAAATAAGATTATTAAAAACCTACGACTCAAATTACTCCAAAGTTCAACTAAATTAGACTAATACCAGTTCGGTATTTTTGAAGTTTTGAGTCTTCTAACAATACGTAACTAAATAAAGGCTTGTTTCCAGCCCTGGCCTCAAATTAGTAAGAGTTGAAATATAAGCTTATCAAAGCAGAGTATAGAAGCTTAGCAGAAACAATGGGAATTATTCTCTCTCCTGTCTTCTGTCACCCTGCAAAGTGATGAATGGTATATTCCGGTTTACATTTTCAAATGACAAGCGATCCCCTAATGCGTGTAACCATATATCACTGTTTTATGCAACCCTGACCGAAGTAAGCAAGGTTAAAAAAAGTTCACTTCAGATGGTTGTCATCATCTTGAATAAGGATTCACGCATTTTATCATTTAAACGATATTAAATAAAAAAAAAAAAAACATAATAAGAATATTTAATTTGGAATTTTACAATGAAATATTTCGCCTACTCCTGAATGTTTAAAAACAGTAATTTTTCATATTAAAATGCAGCTCACGTAATCTTATGTAAGCTCGAATAATTATACATTTTTCCCATTAATTATTTAATGTATTTTCCATTAACTCTTTAATGCCTTTTAAGTACGTTATTATCTATTCGAAACCAGTTTTGAGCCCTGAAAATTTCGTTAGCAACGGTGTATGCCGACGATTATGGCATTGTATAAGCTTTATAAGTACTTTTGGATTGCAAATAAGTCGCTTAATGACAACTATATTTGAAGGAAATAACTTCTAATTAGTGGCCTTTAATTCTCTAATTAGTTAATAAATTAACTTCTTAGAAATTCATGAGGTGATGTTACGTAACAAGTAGTCGCCCACGAATTTCTCAGTGCAAGGTAAAATGGGAACGCACTAATATTATGGCAGATGGAACTCCATATAAAGAAATATTCTTGAAATGTTATGACAGATGAGCAAATTATTTTCAAAACACTATTCAGAGAGTTTTCTTGAACTCGAACCAAACTGGATTTCCAACTAAAAATCTATTGTTTGAAATGATTTCAATGGACGCATCTGCAGACATCGAATTTATATAAGAGGTCATTTGCACCTAAAATATTTATCCTTATATTTTTAAGTCGATTGAATGAAAATCCTTAAACTATACCGTATCTATTTTGGCTTCGAAGGATCTAAAAATACCTGTGTTCATTGTTAAAGATGACCCAAATTTAGTAAAAAAATAAATACCTTTATAAATCCGATATGATGCAAGATTTCTGGACGTTAAAGCATAATATTGATCAAATTTCATACCTTACTGCCCCCCCCCCATTTGCAGCACGGTATTCAACAGTTGGTTGCCCCCTTTAAAAACGCGGTCTTTTCCATTAGTAATTGTACACCCTTATATGATGATGATGCAATCAAGTCGTTGCATGGCCAAACCCTTCTAGATTGACAAACCCCTATTTCCAATGATAATCCAAATTCCAAAACCAAAATTACTTGACCTACACCTCTAATAAGTTACTTTGCCCAAATTGACCAGTAAGACGTGAAATTATGAACTCGCGAAGCCATATCTATCATAGTCTAAATGGGTCATCGATTCTAAATTGGTTTTAGACAACTATAAATAAACTAACTAAGGTTATTAGAAAATGACTTACATAGAGCCATAGCTGCCAGCATTCTTAACGTTGCGTCCGGTGGCCGACACTCCGGGAAGAATGGTTCCAAAATGTAGTTGGCAAAGGTAAGAGCGACAACTGCTTGGGCCGATGGGTTGATGACCAGCAATGACACCCAGAGTTGTAAAAAAGCCGGCAATGGTCCAAACGCCTCTAGGATGTAGGCGAAATCCCCACCGGATCTGGGTATGGCTGTCCCAAGTTCGGCGTAGCACGTGGCTCCCAGTAATGAGAAGAATCCGCACAATGTCCATACTAGCAATGACATGCCAACTGACCCGGCTTTCTCGGTGACCCCTTTAGGTGACACGAAGATACCGGAGCCAATAATTGAACCCACGATGATTGCCACTCCACCGACTAAGTTAATCTCCTTCTTTACAGTAATCTCTCCGGATGCCGACTCGGAGTTGTCCTCGACATCCATGGTGTTTATCAGGTTCCTGCCGGCAGTAACGTCTTTGGAGCAACCATTAAGCCTCGGTCCGTCTCGCCGGCACGGTTCAGAGTTGCATTCTTCCTCGTCTGACACGTGCATCTTCGCACCGTCCACCTTTCACTGAAACTAACGGGAACGATGGGGCTTCCTCGAGTTTTTAAGTCATCCCGATGTTAACCCTTTCTCTATAACCACTCCCCTTTCGTATAGAGTCTCTACCCCCCGGTCTAGCGTCTGTCGTCGTTGAAGAAGTTAACCACGTTAGCTACATTGAGGTAAATCTTCAAGGCGCCTCAAAACCCGGACGATGTTGGGTTCTGTAGAGTTGCACTCTCTCTACTCTGGGCCGACGCGAGCGGAGAGAACGCTAACGTTGAACACACTAGGAAAACTGTCAAAACCAAAGCAGAACGTTGCGTCATACGGCTTCCAAGGAGCTCATTCGCTGGCAACCCTACGTAGTCGCTGACATTGGCGCACGCCGAATCGATAATTTTACGATGTACCCTGGATTTTTCCCTCTAAAACCACGAGGCGCGATGGTGTAAACGCCCATTGGTTTACGAAGCAATGCGCGAGCACATTTTGACGAAAATTATATTTTAAAAAACGAGATACCCTTTAAGCGTCTTGGAATTGACCAAATATGTGGTTGTATAATTAATTTTGGTGGCTTAGAAGTTCCAAGCCGCTCAAGGACTACAAAGGGATTAATCTTACGTGATAAAAGCAGTTATCTTCTAAGAGAGAGAGTCCTAGACTTCCTCCTACAGACTCACCTTGAACTGAATACGTATCCAAAAATGTAAATTATTACGGAGACGTTTGAATAGCCAACATCTGCTTGTAGGTTTGGTTTAATTAATGGCGTTTTTATCAAGTAAAAAAAGAGGAACTACTAAAACTTAGTAGCGTATTTCCGGTTGAAGCTTGGGGGGGGGGGGAAGAGAAATACGATAAAATTATTAGAAATTCTTTTTTATTTCATCAGTTTGTTTTTCGTGGTATTACTTCTTTATCTCTAACTTATATAATATTTACACAACCATCATTTAGTATATTAATTAATTAATTAATAATAATTATAAATGCATTTTATACGGGGTCATTGGGTCAAACAAACAAACAAACAAATGGGGTTAAGGAAGAACACAATTTTTTTTTTTAATTTTATAATATATTCCATATAGTCAATTTCAATTTTATACAAAACATTTTCAAAACTCTATAACGATAATGTTTTAATTTTCATTCCGATCAACTTTCTATTTCAACAAAATAATTATTTATTTATTATTTTTTTTTTCACCCTCTCAAAAATTGAAAATTAATTCTAAAATTATCTACTTAACACTTCAAAAACTTCGTAACAGCTTAGCCAATTCCAAATTTGCCAATTTTTCAATAACTTCAACCATTTTTAACGCGAAAACTTTAAAAAAACTAAGGAATGCATTTTATTTTTTTTTTATTAGAGATCGTTTTTTGCTCGATTTAAGGCACAAAGTTTTTGAGTGATTTTTAAATAAAATTATAAAACATTTTATTTTATTTATCAATTGGTATCGAGTCGGGATTTGAGTGTGGAATGTGAATTTATTAACTATTTAAACTATAAAGAAAAATCAGCCTTGAGGTTATTTTAATTATAGGAAAAATTGTGGTTTAGTTTCAGTTATGCGTGTTTATAATAATATTAACTTAATTATCGTATTTAAAATTGGTCTTAATTTTAATTATTATTTGTTTGCATTGTACGTGGTTTAATTTAGCTGACTAGACTTTAAAAAAAAAAAGAGGAAATTTCTTTCAACTGTGTTCAAAACCTAAGTAGATAATCCCAAATTAACAATTTTTAACTATCAATATTTTTTCTTTTTAAATTAAGAGTTGGCACTGAATTTATTATGTAACTTATTCTTTTGAAAATAGGCGCTTAACAATATTTAACCGTGATTTTTAATTGTAACTTTATGAATGGTCCCCAACGCAGAGCAGATGCACGTGGATGAAAAATTTTGATTTTTATCCCTCGCGTTTTATAAGTACGAAAAGGTTATGGGTTGATTGTTACCGGCTGGGTGGCTGGTTTAATTTTTTTATATTTGCACACGAAAAATATTTAAATACTTAAATAAATATTTCCCTGTTGTGTTTAGAATTAAACGGGGGCCTCCCATAAAATATTTTCGTATAGATATTCGCGTAATCGCGATAAATTGTACGAAATTTAATAGAGTGCGCTTACCTTTATTTTTCTTTAATCGTGACTCTTAGCACTAAAGCACGAATATCAGACGGTAAATAATGATTAGCCCCTATTTTCCAGCATGTAAACAACACCTCGCGAGCGTAATATTTACCAAATAAACAGAATAAACAAACAGTCTCACTTTGTTACATGTACGGATGATCCGTTAACTTGAGTTCCATGAATTGATTGATTGTTTCTATTTTAGTTATAAGTCTCTGGATGTACTGTACTTGTATAATAATAATAGTTACCAAACGAAGACAATTAAATATTTCTTAAATTCCTATCGAGATTTCGACTCCATCAGCGTTATTTTAGTATTGGTATAAAACCGTTTGAAAAATTAAATTATCTTTAGCTCGTTTCTAGTCTGATTTTTCTTGGGGTACACTTAGTAGTACCTTCTGTGTAGTTAACGTAATCCAGTCTTAAAATAATTCAAAAATTAATTTAGATTGAATAAATTCATTAAGAATTAATTAAAGAACTATGAAAAATAATTGAAGTAATTACCTATAAATTTTCTATAGCCTTTTGGTTTATTTTTCCATTGAATTGTAAGGAAATAAACTGGAATGCCAGAGAAAGTGATGGCTAGACCCACCCCCGTTTCGACGGGACTAACATAAAATGGAAGCACAACGAGGAACGTGCAAACTACCGCAAATGTAACAGGTAGAACTATATTGACCTGAAAATAAACACATTAATTAATTAATAGAGTGATAATCATTTCAACAAAATGCGACAAAACTTTAATTCCAAACAAAAGGTACGTAATATGTCGTGCTCATCTTGTTTTCATTTCCACGTACCGTTTCGACCCCGTTTCTCTCGCTAGGGGCCGCTTCCCGCTTTTCCCTCAGCTATTTTAGGCCTAACTTTATATCAATAAAACCCATCTAGGAAAAGTGAGTCAATGAGAGCGTGGTTCCTACTAAACAGAAGGAAACCCCCTACAGTAATCTTCGATTTTCTCTACAGCCCCCAGGAAGTGGGTCTCCGCGAAACCAACTGACGCAATACACGCTCGTATTGCAGTGAAGATTTCCTTACAGGGGGTGGATGACCCACATCTCGAAATGAACCAAAATGATTCACCAAAAAATAAATTACATACCTTGATCGGCCTTTTTAAATTAGGCCTTTTATATCTCATGTATAACAGTCCTCCTACTGAAAATGTAACGAACAAGGATTCGATGAAAGCCGTGTAATTGATAAGGGTGTACACTTCCGTTGTTGTCAAGTACAAGAGTGTTAAAAATCCCTGCGAAGTTGATAAAGAAAAAACAAAAAAAAAACCCCCAACGATTAAAGCGTGATAACTTAATTGTAAATAAAGTTATTTAGTTCAGATCAGTTCATTCACTTACCAGAAAGATCAAACTGGGGGTTGGCGTATAATACTTGGTATGAATCATGGCCAAACAATCGGGCAAGTGACCTTGTCGCGCACCGACAAAAAATAATCTGAAATAATTAAAAATTAAATTAAAATGAAGGCTTAAATTATTTAAATTAAGAAATAATTAGCAAGGGCATACCTTGAAGAAGCAAAGATGGCACCATTCAATCCTCCGAATGTGGAAAAAGCTACAGAAACTGGCATTATCCAAGACATAACGCCTAGAACTCGACCACCAAAAGTCTAGAATAAAATGTTTTTGTTGAAGTCATTTAAAGGCCGACTTCCACCGAAAAGGGTTCTTACGAACTGAAGACCGTGCATCGATTCTTAACAATAGAGCGACCGTGCCAATTTTCGAGTCCCTACTGGGGCAAAATTTGGAGGGGTTCTTACGAACTGAAAACCTTGCTATGCGGGTTCTTACGAACTGAAGATAAACAATAGAAAGTCTCTTAAATATTTTATTCCCGATTTTTACGACCCTCTGAAGGAAAATATCTATTGTTTATCTTCAGTTCGTTAAGAACCCCCGTATCAAGGTTTTCAGTTCGTAAGAACCCCTCAAAAATTTGTCCAGCGGGGATTCGAAAATCGGCACGGTCGCTCCATTGTTACTCTCGATGCACGGTTTTCAGTTCGTAAGAACCCATTTCGATGGAAGTCGGCCTTTAATTAGATTTTTGTAGAAGTGATTTCATGGATAGTCAATTAGTTTGATAACTTACAACTGCTACTGCATTAGATGACAAAACTTCATGCGGTGTTAAAACCGCGAAATACGCGATATTCGTTAGTACATAAACTAATGTAACCAATGGCAAAGATATGTAAATTGCTCGTGGTAAATTCCTAAGTTTATTAAACAAATTTCATTTAGTTTTGTTTTGGTTTTTGAGATAATTATTTTAATTATTAAAATTAAGGGACGTACTTAGTTGGTTCTTTAAGTTCTTCAGTAACAAAATTCAAGTAATTCCTATAAGAATTAAAAATAATAATTCTTTTTAATAAAACTTTTATAAGTTTCCAAATCAAAGGTAGAAAAGTTTCATTGATGTATTTTTCCGCAGTTACATTTCATCATAAATATAAATAGTCACGTTCTATCATTAACCTATAATTAAGGTACGTTTATCTTTCTAGAATCTAAAGGCTGTTTTCTAGGGCAAATACATTGCATCAACAAAAAGCAATAAATGCTGACTTTCAATAAATATAGATATAGAGAATCTGCAACTCGTGGTGTTAATATAATATCGACCCTAATATTAGGTAATATAAAATGGAAGACAAAGCTCTTACCATCCTGCGTATGAAAAAAGTCCAGAATAAAAACTCAGGGCAATGTATCCAGGCTCGGTAGTGGTGCCCTCAAAGGCGTTTTCGAAATTTTCCGTATGCCCTTTTTAAAAAGATATACATAACCTCAACATTTACGCCAAGAAGTGATATCTAGTTTATTAGGGAGAAGGTATAAGATGCCTAAATATTCGCGCGGGCCATAGTCCCAGTCCCCCTTTCAAAATACAAGGGGGGACGTAAAAGGAGGCCGGGCTATTTCGCTGCCTCTCCTCAGTCGGAAAATATGACTGTAATTTTCGTCATTCGCGTCGCCGCGCTGACGTGAGTTTTCAAGAACCAATGAGATGCTGGTTGTAATTTAGAGGCGGCGGGGATTAACTCCGGACCTACTATACGTTTGGACTGGAGATAAAGCTGGAAATGTGCACGCGAATTTGTACCTTCTCCCTAATAAACTAGATATCACTTCTTGTTTAAGCTTAATAATTCCTCTCTAAAGTGGGCCATTTAATACATACCAACACCCATATAGACGAGACCAGCTCCTATAATCACCAATAAAGCGATAATCTTGCCAAATGTGAACGAGTCTTGGACTCTAGTCGCCCACTTGACATTATAACAGTTGATAAACGTCAATAGACCTTTAAGAACACGGAAGAAACAGAGTTTATTATGACTTTCTGTTGACAGCAGCATTATTACTGCGTTAGATAAGGACTTATTGAACTTCGAGGTCAGCTATAAGGGGTGTTATAGTCTAAACTGACTTAAGTACTAAACTATTCCCTGCAAGCAACTTAATTATACGGAAAATGTGTTATCATAAGTTAATAAGATATGTTCTATAAGTTTGTCACTGGTAACTGAGCCGGTCATGAAGTGACAACGTAGGTCTTAGATTCGAGGTAAAGCGACGCCTGGTGAGGCGCCGTCAAAGACTTATAGTATACACTAAATAGGAAGATGAACTGCTAAAATAACCAAGTGTAGTTAATCAATTCTCGCTTGTCGTTCCCGAACTAGATCGAGCTGTAAGTCTCTAGCATTATAAGGTATAGGTAGTGTCATACTTATGAAATATATCTCATAAACTTATGGTGTTATAGAGGTTACTTTTACTCTGAAAATAAAGTGTACTATTGTTTCAAACGTACGATGTTGTTAAAAAAACATAGTTAAATTACATTTTTCAAGCATAAAGACATTTTCTAGTACACATGTACATAATCCATTAAGCTGTCAACAAAATATTATGTCAACGAAACCAAACTGATTCCCACAAAGGACAATCCATTATTATTATTATTATTTAAAAATGTTTACGTTAAAGATAATCCAGATAATCCCAAAACAAAACCCTCCCCTTTTTATTAGATTATGTCATCATGATCCCACCACCTTTTAATAAAGTTGTCTCCTGTGGTTTTTAAAATAGGGAGGAAAGTTTGTTTTTAGAAGTATTTTACGAGTTAATCCTATGGGGGTCAGGAGCGAGCGAGAGCGACAGAGTTGACTTTTGGGGTCAACCTCCATTCATCACTTCTCTTGAAAGTTTACAAAAAGGAGGACGGGCCTCTTAAGCGACACAATAATCGGTTCCAATTCTTAAAAGCGCAGTATTTGACTGGGAGGTCTTGGATCACTCTACTATACTTGATCTGGAAGAAGTCCAATATGTAGGCCTATACCCTTAAACATTTTATTGAATGATAACCCCTGAGATACCCATTGTGCATTGCAAAAAACACTAAAACTAAAAAAGACTGGTGTAGTAGAGTGTAGAGATTACTTGGCTCGAAATCTGTTTAAAATTAGGCCGCTCTTATTTGATGCACTATCTAATTAAATTAACTTGTGTGAAATTAAGAAAGATTTTTTTATAAATATAATTTAGAACACGCCTAATCTTTATGGAAGTTCCATTTGAGGCCAAAAGTTATCTAAAAGATTATAAATCTCATATTTCAGCTGTCCGGATTTAATTTTTTTTTTAAAAGGCGCCCCTTAGAAACAAGTTAGGAATAAATGAAATTGGTTTTTAAAGAAAAAGTAGATCAACTACTTTCAATTTTTTTAAAGAAACATTTTCCCATTTCTATATTGAATGAATGCCATATGGAAATATTTTAAACTCTACATCAGCGTTACCTAAGACGATTACTAAAGGCTGGGTGACCGTGTTATTTCTCTCCCTCTACTCTTAGATGACATTGAACAACTTGACAGTATCGTACACGTGGTACGCTTATTATAAGGCTTAAATTTTAACGATATTTTTTTGACGAAAAAACGTGTTTTTTCGGTAGAAATTTCAGCGTTAAAAGAAAGGCCAAAACTGAAATTTCTAGGGTAGGCCTAGAGTTTAAGCGTGTCATGCTTCACGTGTCAGGTATCACCTTGTAACGGACAACCGTGAAGGAGTCAATTAGTGATTGTCGGGGTCCCCCCTGGTTTAAGGATTAAAAGCGAAAATCAGGGTTGAAACAATGACAACGAATGAATGAATGAATGGGGCCCCCCGTATGATTTCCGTAAGGGGATTATACTTACAGATGACTATAGCTGCTAGCAGTCTAACGGCGTTCTCAGGAGGCATACAAGAAGGGAAGAAGGGTTCGAGGATATAATTCGCGAACGTTAAAGCCGCGATGGCATTTCCCGTCGGCATGATGATGAGTAGAGCCACCCACAGGAAGAGAAAAGCGGGGAGAGGTCCGAACGCTTCGTTAATGTAAGCGTAATCCCCGCCGGACTTTGGTATGGAGGTGCCCAGCTCAGCGTAGCACAGGGCCCCGATCATGGATAGTATACCGCACAGAATCCATACGGCCAATGCCAGTCCGATACTACCGGCTTCTTGTAAGACTCCGCGGGGTGAAACGAATATGCCGGAACCGACTATGCATCCGACGATGATGGCCACACCGTTCAGTAGTCCCAATTGCTGTTTCAATTGCACTCCCCTACCCGTCCCACTTGGAACCGGCGGATCTCCACCTTCCGGCCTCATGGGCTCCGTTTCGGGACTGTCCTTTTCGGCCATACCGTTACGACTATCACCGAATGTCCGGTACGACGAGGAGAGTTCGCGTTTTCCAGACGCTCCGTTCGCAAACAAGAGTGGAGAGTGTGGAGTCGCGTTGTCTCGCGAACCCGAATTCTGCTCGTACGATTTGGTTGCTCCGACTTTAGCGGAGGCCCCCCCGCGATTACTACTCGATAAACCGCCGCCGTTCCTCGAGTCCAACGTCAAAGAAGTAGTTAGGATGATGCTCTTACTACTATTCGTAGTAGGCGGCGAACCGTGCCTCCTAGTTATGGCGGGAGAAACCATAGTAACGTTACCTGACTCTTGCGTCATAGTCTAGATTTTTACTACCAACTATTTACTACTATAAAGCGGCATCTACTACGGCAACACTCCTTCAAACGGGTTTTTCGTTGTTTTTTTTTTCGGAACCAAAGTCAAAACCGGCAAAATTTAAAATCTGTAATTAAAAGCGTGAGAAAAATGGATATATAGTTTCGCGTAAAATTATAATTTTTACAATAAATATTATCATATTGTTTAAAAATTAAGATTATTTTTTCGGTACTGGTTAAGTTACTCGTATTGAAAATAAAATAATTATTATTTTTAATTGAAACAAATTTTAATAAATGCGATTAAAAGAGAGTTAAACGAAAACTTACGCTTATTGTAATTTAAAGATTAACTTAACGTTAAGAAAATTCCACACATGCATGGACTAACACATAAAAATTTACATTCGAAAATGCTTAAAAAAACCCCTAGAAATTTCTCAAGCTGTATAGAATGAAACATTTATTTCAAATCGTATTAAAATTGTACTTCCGAATGAGATAAACAATCAGCTAAGTTTAACCTTTAACCCTTAAACATTTGAATCGATAAAAATAAAAATTCAAATACAAGTAGCTTAACCAATCATAAGTGCATGCGCAGTACGCATTCGCGCTAAGCCTAAATAGCATTAATTAATTCTAAATAGCAATTTTCCGTAAATTTTAAAAAACAAATATTGGCACTTAAAATTAACCCAACCTTTGAAACCGCGTTGTTAAGAATAAGAACATTGAAAATTAAGACACAAGAATTAGACCAACACCTTACCTTATCTTATGACTACTAACGATAGACTGAGCCTCAACTATAACTCGAAACTTTAAAATAAATAACTATTTAACACGTCCTTCGGGAAAAGAAATAATTATTTTAAACCATTTCACCTTCGAATTTAATTAAGAAATTAAAACTTTACGCGTGAAAATTAAATCTTTAAAACCACTAAACGGGGAAAAAAGTCTAGACACCTCACACCCATGCTCCATGAGACAAATGAGGTTACAAATAGATTCAACAGTAAAAAAAAAATTCCGTAGTCACTAATCGCATATTTCCATCCGAATATAGTATCAGAACCAACCATAGCCTAGAAGTGCAGAGTTCAAAATAGATATATATAAATATACATTTGAACAGCGATAGTCACAAAGTTCCCCAACCCCAAACTTGAAATAAACTATCGTATCTATACTAGTTTACTCTAGGCGGATACAAATATCTTAATAATTCAGTAAAAAAAGGACCATCAGGTTCTTTCTATCCCTACGCCCTAACTTGACCTCTGTAAGGAATTGGTCTATATTTTCGCCCCCCTAAAACTTGATTCGGACGGAGAAAACTTACCTATACGCGATATCATCAAGAATTCCAAAAGAAATAAAATAAAATATTCCACTAATGAATTATAATAATTTATGTAAAAAAAGGACCATCAGGTTCCTTCCTTACGCCCTAACTTGACCTCTGTAAGGAATTGGTCTACATTTTCGCTTGATTTGGACGGAGAAAACTTACCTTTAGCGGAAAACGGCGATATTACCAAGAATTCCAAAATAAATATTCCACTAATGAAATATGATAATTTAAATAAAAATAAAAAAATCTACTAAAATTGCGTCATCTTTCCCGCCTAAAATCGATTTGTCTGGTTTGAACCGAGCGATAACTATAATAGGACATGGGGGCCTATTCTGTAAGCTTCGAAAGCAAGTTGTCGATCGACATCTCTCTCGATCTCGAACCGAGATCTCGAAAATCACAAAAATGGTATTCTGTAAGAAGTTGTCGAACTTAAACATCTCGATTATCGACAAAGTTGTCGAACTAGATATCGACAGGGTAGTAGCTGTCGAGATCGTCTTTTCGTTTCGAGTAACCCTTCTTTCATGAGTTTTAATCTTAGTGTAAATAGCTGCCCTTCTACATTTAGCTCGCTTTGAGTTAGATATTCAAGCTAGAGAAATTATTAGGTGAATTTTACGAAGACACCGTGTTGTCAGAAGTATATAAAATTTCATATATACCTCTGGTGTTGTAATGTTAACGCCCAGGCCAAACAGTCCCCCTTAAATTTTGCAGGGACGTTAAATAAATTGCTTTTAATCTATCTTGAAAAATGCTGCAAGAAATGTGGAATAATGTCTGCGCTTTTCAACTGATTCCCCGAACATTAGGTACACCGGTACACGGTATCAAATATACAGGCTTTGTGAGTTTTGGGGTATGATTTAAAACCATATTCTAAAATGGCGGCCCAAAAAGTAACAAAGATGTCCCGACGGGCAACGATGCTGAAATTTATGCAGGGACGTTACTCTTAAGTCGTAGGTGCACATCAAGAAATATGGCTTGAATGCACGGCCATCTTGAAAAAAGGCGGGGAGAAATATAACTATCCTTTCGGAATAACGTCCTACTCTCGAAACCGTTCGACTAAAAATAAAAAGTGTCTTACGGGTTTTCGGGTTTAACGTGCCGTCATCTTTTAAAATGGCGGTCGAAAAAGTAACACTAATGTTATGCCCCTTTGCTACTAGTTAGAGATAAATCTATACGTTTAGAGCAGTCGAATAAAATCTTTAGCCTGTAGATCATAGGTTATGGTTATGTAAATAATAATATGGTATTAGCCAAATTACTTTTAAATACTTATTTTTGTACTGTCTATCCTACTTCAAATTAGATCGCTTAAAACCTGCAAGAATTAAACTAAACACTCACATCCTAAACAAAAATAAACGATCTTATTTTTTCGTCCGCTAATAATAGTTTCAAGTTTCGCGCCTCCTAGAGTCCTATTATGATTGGTCCCATGAAACGGAAGTGCGTTACTCTTTCGACATCTATGCTGTTCTCGAAGATCGAGAACTCCGGTATCGAACTCGAACGATACATGTTATAGAATACCATTTTTCGTTCGAGAAGGATCTCGATCGATACGGCTATCTTCGAGATCGTGTTCGCTTCGAGATCGAGATCGACATCTAAGAAAATTACAGAATAGCCCCCATGGTTTCCTCTTTGCAACGAACTCCAGACTGTGTTCTTCGTCTTCTTCAAGAAAAATTCAAAACCTCGTGGAGAGGTTTCCATCAGGGGCCACATGGATTATATTTTTAATTGAAGGTCAAACTTAAATAGTATATTAAATACTTATAATAATGACCTAATATTTGACCTTGCGGTTTTTAATGAGAGACACGTGAGAGGTTCATAATCTAATATATATATATATTATTACTTTTGACTCCAGTTGGACTGGGATGAGTTTTTAATCAAATCACAAATTGGCGTTAAAGCGTTTGGTATCGAGTTACACTTTTCGCAAATTTCAGCTCTTGTATCTATTTTTAAATATTGATGCTGTTAAATTATTAAAGTGTTAAAGAGAGTATTTAATTTCGACTAGGCCTACCACGAGGTTTTATTAGTACTTTAAAGGGACTGTAAAGAAGGCATCGGCGGGTTGGTAAAAATCATTTGAAATACCAGGGCTCCCACCAAAATCTTAAAAAAAAGTAGGGAAATAGGGGATTTTTTAGGCTAGAAATAGGGTGAAATAGGCACCGAATTTTTTAAACTAGGGACCAAATAGGAACCAAAATGGGAGCTTTATTTGAACTTATATTTTCACAAAATGACAAAGTCAGATATTTGTAAAAATATTTTATCATAAAACTGACTTAGTTTTTGTTTATTACATTACTACGTTTTATCTATCACAATTCTATCACACTTAACAATCAGTCTTTTTTCGTTTTTCCACGAAATAAGAAATAAAAATGTATAAATTGGACTTTGGGTTGAATATTATAAGCTGATGGCACATTAAACTAGGAATATGGTGATTTAGGGACCAAATCACAATTCTATGGTGGTTTAGGGACCTCAAAAAAAAGTAGGGGGTTTTAGGTATTTTAGGGACATGGTGGGAGCCCTGAAATACGTCAGAGTCACGTGACCAAGGAGAGGCGTGGTTCAGAGAAGCTTAGTTCGTTTCACTTCGAAAACTACCACTTCAAGGAATTGGCGCTGCAATTTCGCGAAAAACAAGGACTAGATGTCCAGTTCCACTCCATGAGGAGTCTTTGTATCTTGGCATCACGTGATGTCTGTGACGTTTTCAAATAAATTTTACCCACCCACCGATGCCTTCTTTGCAGTCCCTTTAAAATCTCAAAACAGTGGAAATCTATACACATAGTGTTCAATAAGAACTATAGGCAAATTTGAGTCGAAATAGTTTCACGACATTTTGTACCACCATTTACTACTTTTGTTTAGAATATTTTAGGAGTGGCCCCTTAAATTTAAGTAAGAAACTGAAAGACAATTATTAAGGGGTCATCCGTAAAACACTCTAATCGAAACCCTTTGGGGCATAATGTCACAGAACATTTTCGCCTCAAAACCAGCCATATTTCGTCGCACCACATTTTTGGAAAGCTCACTTAATCTCTTAAACACGAAAAAATGTTTCATACAAAATTAAACAATGGATTTTCACGACACTATCCCTTTATAAAAACTAAACATATTTAAATCTCTCAGTTCATTAACACTTAATCTATTCAAGTAAACACGAATATTGTTTAGTAAATAAAAGTTTGAAGAGCATCAATCTAAAAATAAATTTAAATGCTTTAAAAAACGGGGTCAAATCGATGACCTTTAGTCGCACGTGGTCACCACCAATTTGAAATTGACAATTAAAATTTTTCGTCCCTAGGTGCCGCTACCTTTAACCAATAATAATTCGTCAATACAAAGTAGCGGGAACTTCAAATATTTTATATTTCCCGCAATTTTTAACGGATGTCAACGTCAACTACTGTACATTGCCATCTATAGCATTTCACTCTTATCACGGTGGTGAAAATACACTCCATTAACACAAGTGCAGTGGTGTTTTGCGAGTGTGTTTCAAGTTCAACAGTTTTAAGAAATATTTAATCATGTTTTTGCATAAAATAGTAGTCGAAAAAAAAATGTGCGAGAATGTATGACAAAAATTCCGCGAACCAAATTGTGGTTTCCATGACATTATTGAACTGTAGGTGCACATTTCAAGATCAACGCGAGAGGTTGTAGGAACCGGAAGTCTAGTTATTTGTGATAAAATACAAATAATAACCGTATTAGTAATAATAGGTAAAAACGGTAACTTCACACACGCAGTCTTCACGCCCATTGACTTTCAAAAAAATTCTCCAGTAAAATTTTCAATGGCATTTTTAGACAGCAGAAATAAAGACAGGTAAAGGATTTAATCTTATTTTATTAAGTTCATAATTTACATTAAAATTTAATAACCAATATACCCAAATAAATATAAATTTCGCCATGACTGATGATGACTCATATGAGTTGGTACATTTCAGATTTTCTCTGTTACTTTTGGAACCAGGAGAAATTTACTTTGAAGATTTTAGTGCTCATATACATCGTAAAGAAGATAATGAAACTGCATCAAAATGGTAAGTGACACTAATTAAATTGAATTAAATTAATCAACTTAATTAAATGTTAATTTTGGTTAATTGTACATTCAGGAATTTAAAAGGGAGACTAAAAATTTGTTCCAAATCTGTTGTATTTGATCCTGAAGATTTTTCATATCCAGTGTTGAAGGTAATTTACTAAAATTGTCATACTTTTAATTTTAATTTTATATTATTATTGTGGTTAAGTTTCCATTAAGGGAATGTGAAGTTATTGAAAAATGGAGTGGTCCCTTACTGTCAAAGTATAAATTTAATTTATAACTTAAATTTAGCTTCTAAATTAATTAAAATTAAATTAAAATTAATTAACTTTCAGATTAGGCAATAATCTGGTGCACATAAAATGTAGACAAGTTGTTCATATGTTAGAAGGCAATGTCATAGAGCCTTACAAATTCAAAAAGGTAAGTTCAGATATTCAATTTCAAATTTGAAATTAATTAATTAATTAATTAATTAATAAAGTCCAATTATAACTAATTTATTTACCTTAAATAACAGGAAACAAATTCATTTCTATTCAGTTTAACTTATGTAAAAATAGATGCTTGTCTACCCCAAATGTGTCAAGTATGTATATTAATTAGTATAAAAACTAATTAAACCATAATTTAATTAAATTATAATTAATTTAGCTTCAAAGGGCAGCTACTTTACCAGCTGCAGATCAAGCCGCAATGGTGAGAAATTTTATATCTTAATTAAATTAACCTCTGAATTTATTTGTTATTAATTAATTTAACCTTTGAACTTATTTATAATTAATTTAATTTAACCTCTGAATTTATTTGTTATTAATTAATTTAATTTAACCTCTGAATTTATTTGTTATTAATTAATTTAATTTAACCTCTGAACTTATTTATAATTAATTTAATTTAACCTCTGAACTTATTTATAATTAATTAATTTAAATTAACCTCAATTTATTTATAATTAATTTAATTTAACCTCTGAACTTATTTATAATTAATTAATTTAATTTAACCTCTGAATTTATTTATAATTAATTAATTTAATTTAACCTCTGAATTTATTTATAATTAATTTAATTTAATTTAACCTCTGAATTTATTTATAATTAATTTAATTTAATTTAACCTCTGAATTTATTTATAATTAATTTAATTTAAATTAAGATTGCTGCCATTGTTTTGTCAAGACAATCCAGAGTATCATTTAATACATCATGGTAAAAAAATTAATGAACTAAGATTAAGTTAATTAATTTAAATTAATGGGCGTTTTTTGTTAAACATATAGGCTTGAAGATTTGCATGAAACCATAGTTTTAGAAACCATGGGAAACCGGGTTACACCTTTGGTTTTAAACCCGGGTAGAATTTTATTAACTAACTCCAGGCTTTATTTCCAACCATTTAATAATGCTGAGCCTGATAATATCACTGTAAGATTAAAATATATAATTAATAAATTTTTAATTTATGAATAAATTATAAAATAATCATATAATAGTGGCCAGTTATGAAAATTAAACTCTGTGACATAAAAAGAATAGTTCGTAGGCGATTTTTACTAAGACAAGTTGTAAGTAATTAAATTTAAATTTGCTACAATTAATTTAATCTTAAATTATAATTTCTTAATTAATTTCAAATTAATTTAGGGTTTGGAATTTTACTGCAATGATTCTGCACCATTAAAACACCTATTTCTGTCATTTAAAAGCTCTAAGGAACGTAACCAGCTTTTTATGTGTATGCAGGATCAATCTGGTATTTAATTAAATTAGAATTAACCTTAATTATAATTAAATTTTAAATTAAAAATTAAAATCAATTTTTTTAGCTTTGAAGTTAGAAGACACTAAACAAGAAAATATGACTCTATTATGGCAAAATGGTCAAATATCAAACTATGAATATTTACTTTACATTAATAGGTAATTAAGTTAATTTAATTAATTTCATGTTTTATGGGTAAATTATAATAATTAATTACGGATTAATTTTGTATATAGTTTGGCTGATAGAAGCTTCAATGATTTAACTCAATATCCTGTTTTTCCTTGGGTAATTGCTGATTATAACAGCACAGAGCTTGGTAATTAATTATTTTACAAACAAATTAATTAATTAATGTGGTTTTAAGTTAAATAACATTAATTTATTTGAAATTAAACTTAGATCTCACTAACACCTCGTCATATAGAGACCTAACTAAGCCAATTGGTGCCTTAAATGAAGAGAGACTTCAAAAACTACAGGTTAATTTAATTAAATAATATTTCTAATTAAAGTCCCAATTAACCTAATTAATTAATTATTACAGGAAAGATACAAGGATATGGCAGAACCAAAGTTTCTTTATGGCTCTCATTATTCAACACCCGGTTTTG
Organism: Phalangium opilio; assembly: GCF_054372755.1. Taxonomy (NCBI): domain Eukaryota; kingdom Metazoa; phylum Arthropoda; class Arachnida; order Opiliones; family Phalangiidae; genus Phalangium; species Phalangium opilio. The sequence continues at coordinate 3,381,355 of NW_028324189.1, forward strand.
TGCTATATTATTTAGTTAGACAAAGTAATTAGCTAATTAATTAATTATTTATCTATACAAAGCCAATTAAATTAAATTAATTAAAACATTTTCATTAGTGCCTCAATATATGCTATGTTTACAATACGGTAGATTTGATCATCCAGATAGAATGTTTAACAGGTGTGTTAATTGTTAATTAATTTAAAATTAAGCTATCTTTGGATGGAATTTAATTAAATTAAATTTAATTTCTTTAATTAGTATTCAAGATACCTGGAGAAATGTTACGCACAACTCTTCAGATTTTAAGGAATTAATACCACAATTTTATGAACCTGAGAATCAGGGTAGTTTTCTAGTCAATTCACAAGTAAGTAACTTAATTAATATTTATAATAATTTGTATTTTTTATAATTAATTTGCTTTTAAAATAGTTTGAATTAATTTCTTTTTTAGAATTAATTGGATTTTAAAATAGTTTTAATTTCTTTTTTATAATTGGTTTTTAAAAAAGCTTTAATTATATTTCTTTTTATAAAATTAATTGGAATTTAAAATAAAGTTTTAATTAATTTATTTTTTAATTGGTTTTTAAATTAATTCTAATTAATTTATTTTTTAATTGGTTTTTAAATTAATTCTAATTAATTTATTTTTTAATTGGTTTTTGAATTAATTCTAATTAATTTATTTTTTAATTGGTTTTTAAATTAATTCTAATTAATTTATTTTTATAATTGGTTTTTAAATTAATTTTAATTAATTAATTTCTGTTTTCAGAATTTAAATTTTGGGATAAGACATAATGGGCAGAAAGTTAATGATGTTGAATTACCACCTTGGGCTGAAAATAGTAATATTTTAATTTTTTCTTTTACTAATTAAAATTAAATTATTACTAATTGGTAATTAAATTATAGGCCCAGCAAAATTTGTCAGCTTATTAAGGGATGCCTTAGAGAGTGAATATGTCTCAAATAATCTTCACCATTGGATTGATCTAATATTTGGTTATAAACAAAGAGGTTTGCAAGCTGAAAATGCCTACAATGGTAATTAACATTAAATTAAATTAATTATAATTTAAACTAAGCTTAAATAATTTTCGGGTTCATTTTATAGTTTTCTACCATCTAACATATGAAGGAGCAGTTGATCTTGACAAGTAATTAAGTCGCATACTAATTAATATTAACACCTTAACAGATTTAAATTAAATTAAATTAATTAATTTAATTAGTATACGGGATTTAAACGAACGTTATTCAATGGAAGTCCAAATAATGGAATTTGGTCAAATTCCTAAACAAATCTTCAAATACGGTCACCCAGTTCGACAATTACCTAGTGTTATGAAAGAGCTAGCATTAAACTCCTACCAATCAGAAGGTGCTAATAATAAAGCAATAATTACTGGTGGCGGGACAATTAGTGACCGATTGGATGGCAATAATGGTTGTGGTCAAGAACCCCATAGACGGCAATCAAAAACAGTGGCCTTTAAATGGAAACAAAATCTATCTGAACTAAATTTTCACAGTGAATATAAACTCCATAAATGGTAAGATATTGCTAATTAACTGGAGAGTAATTAATGATGTTTAATTATAATTTATAGCGAAGTTACTGCAGTTTGTGTCTCAGATGACTTGAAAACCGTTTTTTCAGTATCACAAGATACACTTTTAAAAATGTATTCAGTTGAAGAGAAAAAACAATTGCGTAGTGTTAGTATTTCAAACTTGGCTCTATCATCATGCGTATTGATGGAGGATGGATGTAAAATTATTGTCGGATCATGGGACAATTACGTGTAAGTAATTAGTTAATTAATTACCTATTTTAGTTAATTAATTACCTATTTTAGTTAATTAATTACCTATTTTAGTTAATTAATTACCTATTTTAGTTAATTAATTACCTATTTTTTGTTAATTAATTACCTATTTTAGTTAATTAATTACCTATTTTAGTTAATTACCTATTTTAGTTAATTACCTATTTTAGTTAATTACCTATTTTAGTTAATTACCTATTTTAGTTAATTACCTATTTTAGTTAATTACCTATTTTAGTTAATTACCTATTTTAGTTAATTACCTATTTTAGTTAATTACCTATTTTAGTTAATTACCTATTTTAGTTAATTACCTATTTTAGTTAATTACCTATTTTAGTTAATTACCTATTTTAGTTAATTACCTATTTTAGTTAATTACCTATTTTAGTTAATTACCTATTTTAGTTAATTACCTATTTTAGTTAATTACCTATTTTAGTTAATTAATTACCTATTTTAGTTAATTAATTACCTATTTTAGTTAATTAATTACCTATTTTAGTTAATTAATTACCTATTTTAGTTAATTAATTACCTATTTTAGTTAATTAATTACCTATTTTAGTTAATTACCTAGTATTTTAGTTAATTACCTAGTATTTTAGTTAATTACCTAGTATTTTAGTTAATTAATTACCTAGTATTTTATTTAATTAATTACCTAGTATTTTATTTAATTAATTACCTATTTTAGTTAATTAAATAATTATAAGACTAATATTTTTGTACTAATTACAATTTCAGTTATATTTATAATATTGAGTTTGGAAAGGTTTTGGGTAGTACTATGGCCCATGATGATGCTGGTATGTTTTGTTTAATTTATTTGATATAAATTAATTAAGTACTAAAGTAATTAGCATTTTTTCTTTTATGAACACTCAGTTGTGGATATAAGTTGGAATCAGGGTCTTTTGGCAACAGCCTCATGGGATTCCACAGCTAAAGTGTGGAAATATAACCCCAATGACTCTCTAAGACACTATCACACTGGGGAATTATTAGTAGAGTTGGAACACGAAACTGGTGTTCAATGTGTAGCTCTAAATGGTTCCAATTCTTTATTGGCAACTGGAACCAATGATGGTTGCATTAATTTTTGGAGAATGGATTCATTCATACTTCAGTTAAATGTTAAAAGTAAACTAAAACCTATAGGCCTAAAAACCAGGTAAGTGAAGTAAAGTAATTAAGAGTTTTTGAACTTTTTCAGATCATGTTGATGTTGTAGAAGCAATATCTTTTAGTCCAGGTAAATTTTACACCTTTTCAACAAGGTATCATTGTTTTTTATCTAAATAGGCATAATTTTAACCTTTACAGATGAGCAAAAAGTAGTTTCCTGTAGTAAAGATGGAACCCTTAAAGTTTTAGACGTAGCAACTGGAACTTTACTTTTTAGTAAAGATGCTGGTGAAGCTTTAATGTAAATACACCTTCATTAAATTTAACTAAAGTTACTTAAACCATAGCCCACTTGATCACGCACGCGCTCTAGAAGCCCTTCCAAACAATTTTTTTTACATGTTAACTCGCGAATGCGGCGCGTCACATAGGTTCGGTCTAAACTTTCAAACCCGTCTGGTTTTAACATGGGCGTCTATGGGAGGGGACCAGTTTTTTTAACGTTTTTAACAATATTAGTGCATCTACTGGTTCAAATCCCTTGAATTTTTAATGAGACGTGTATTGAAAGGTTTGATATTATCCTGTAAAATTTAAAGCCTTCAGCTATAATAGTTTTTTTTATAAAAAATAAAAACCATCACATAGTAGAGAATTTTGCCCCTTCAATTTCTCTACTATGTGATGATTTTTATTTTTTATAAAAAAAACTATTATAGCTGAAGGCTTTAAATTTTACAGGATAATATCAAACCTTTCAATACACGTCTCATTAAAAATTCAAGAGATTTGAACCAGTAGATGCACTAATATTGTCAAAAACGTTGATAAAACTGGTCCCCTCCCACAGACACACCCATGTTAAAACCAGACGGGTTTGAATTTTAGACCGAACCTATGTTATTCTCATTTTTAGGGTCGATTGAGGGGGCTTCTATAGCGCGTGCAGCCAGCGTGATCAAGTGGGCTATGCTTAAACTTAACTGAAAATAAATTATTTTCCAGCTGTTTATGTTGGGATGGAATAACAGTTTTAACAGGAGGGGCCAAAGGAAATTTAATGGTTTTTGATTTAATAAGGGCTTGTCAAATTTGTAGTATTCCTGCTCAAAAAGGTATATCTATTTTCTTTTTTTTTAAATATTTCTTAAAATTTTTAATTAATTAACTAGCTCTAATTAATTAACTTTAATGAAGGTCCAATTACATGTTTGGATGTTTCAAAGGGTGGAGAATTAATTGTTTCAGGTGGTAAAGATGGGAGAGTCGCAATATGGGAACCTGCAATGCAGTTGTGATAAAAATAGACAAAGCATTCCATTTTTTTTGCTTTTTATGTATGTATATAAATATATTAGCTGTTAATTAATCTTGAATTGAGCTTTGTTAAATTAATCTCTCTATATTTATATTAATTAATTAACTAATTAATTAATCGGATGTTGTTAACCAAGAAAAATAAATTGGCCTATTGTTTTTAGAGATATAATTTGTGATTAATAATTTTTTTAAAATGACCTGTTTTTATTTTATAAATTAAATTAAAGAGTAACGCAGCTAATATTGTTAACCAAGGCTTAAGAAATGTATCTTTTTTATTAAAAAAGACATTGAAATAATAAAATGAATTCAATGAAATGGTCCATGGTCCTTTTTTTTTTCAATTACAAAAGGTAGTATGTCACAAGACAAAGGTTTTTGGAGTCAGCGATGCAGTTTTAGTTTTTTACTGTCCAACTTCTTTAGCTATAAAAGCTTTAATACGTTGAAGTAGTTCTCTTTTGACTGTATCAGGAACCAGAGCTACGCGGTTTAATTGTTTTAGACTCGTGTGAATTCTGTTTTCCCTTATAGAGTGCTGTCAGAAGCGCCGGTGTGACGTCACCCATGCTGTTTTCCCATAAAGTAAAAACGGTAACTGTCATGGCCGCCCATTGCTAAAGGCAGACTCGTGACGTCTAACCTTGGATCTGACGTCACAACTGACAGCACTCTATGGTTGTTACATACCTCTTCCCTTAGGGGTTATTTCTACAACTAAGTCATCAACTGTGACATTGTCAACCCCTTTTTTGTTGACAATTTCTTTGCAATAAGCTTTAAGTTGATCCCTCCAACCGCATTCAATTAATCTAGTTCGCAAAACCTCTTTCAAACGTTCTCTTTCGCCAGTTTCAATTAATTTCTGATTTACCGCTGTTTTCATTTTCAAATCTTTCAGTTTTCGCTCTTGAGAGCTTTACAATGAAATTTTTCAATATTTGAGCCACACAAAACAAACTAAACTAAACTGAGTTAAAGATTATTACTTACTCTGTCATAATCTTTAACAATTAATTTCACGTTAATTCGTGCGATTAAATTTAAATTATATCGACATTATTTCGGTTTTTAAAAAACGTGACTCTTTCTTAAGCCTTAGAAATTGATTTTCTATCAAAATTCGTCTGCTATAAGACGCTGAGTACACCGTGTCAGGGCTGTCTATAAGCTAAGCTAAATTCAGCGATGTTTCTTAAGTAAATTTGTTTAAAATTAATATTATTATAATTACTAATACGTGGCTATAAAAAATTCGGCAAACACTAGAGATTAAATATTTTCTACTTAATAAAGATTTTTAATGCCGTTTTTGAGGCTTTTTCTACTCTCCTAATTTAATAAATATGTCCAGCTCAGTTTTAGTTACACTACCCGCTTTTTGACCCTAACTTGAATGTTTTGTGTCAGTCTCTACCGGACCAAAGATTATTCGACATTAAATTATTATATTAGCTTGTTTATTCGATGCAAATAATGTAAAACTCTAAAACTAGTTGTATATCTGATAACCCATGTAATGGATAAGTATTTGACAATCATATTCTGCATCTTTTTGCGCTTCACATTAAGTTGCCAAGCTAACCTTGCGCACACGGATGGTATTATTTACTTTTAACTTATAATTATTGACTTATGATGATGATAATATTAAAATGCATTCTCGCAGAAGGTGAAGCACCAATAACAATAAATAATGAGGAAGTATCAGATACTGTGATATCACAGGACATTCCTGATAATGGTGCAATACCAGAAGGAACCTTAAAAACTGAATCAGGGGAATTTGGACCTGATACTCCTGAATTTTGGGTCTCAGAAAATGAATCTACAGATTCTAGGGCAGATTTAACTGATAAGGGCAGTATTATACCAGACAATACATTGGAAATAATAAATGAATCCAATGAAAGTGTAGCTTTAATGGGGGAAATATTAGCTAATGATACTAGTAAAGAGGTTATAGTTCACAATGCCACTGAAAAGAATGCTACAGAAGCTAAACTTAGATGTGTACTTAAGGTTTTACCTGAAGGAGAGGTACTAATAGAGTAGTTGTCTCTCAAAGTAGCGATTACTAACATCAATTCTATAGGAGGCAGAAATTCATCTCCTAAATACTACAGCTTTACTGAAAGCACTGACACCAGTACCCAATGTTACTAGTGGAGAATGTGCCCTAGTTATGTTCTATTCACCGTGGTGTCAGTTTTCAGCCAAAGCTGCACCACATTTCAATGCATTACCAAGATTGTATCCTCATTTTTCATTTTACGCATTAGATGCAGTTTCTTATAACGCGTAATTATATTTAATTACCCTATTATTTAATTTAAATTGGCACTGCGTTAAAATTAAAACCTTTATCTTTAAGCCTCAACATGAGATATGGTCTGGTAGCCCTACCATCAGTTTTACTATTCCATAATGGCAAAGGGATTGTTAAATTCAATGAATCAGAACCAGTTTTAGAAAAACTAGTGACGTTTATCCAAAAATATACCGGTAATTTCATTTATATCACTTAAATTACTCGTGTTTAAAAAAATTTGAAAGGCCAAGGCTTAAAACCGACCCGCCATTTTTATGGCGCCAGCCGCCATTAGGGTCATTTTTACCCAAAACAAGGCTTAGCAAATCGATGTTTTTTTTCTCAATTACTAATGGTGAAACTTCAATCTTACCTTTAAATCTCAGGAACTGCACCTCAAGGTAATGTTAGTGTAAAAGAACAAGACTTAATTGGCCCAATTTCATCCGTACCCTTGGTCAAAACCGACTATCTTTTGATTCTGTCATGGGTCTTTACTATCACATGCGCGAGTGGGTGGTTCATGAAGTCCCCCCTCTTTCAAAGAATAGTTGAATCTGTGAGGAACGCCTGGCGGGAAGCTGAAGCCCAACATGAGCATGTGGAATAAACTAAATTATTTGTAAACTAGTCTGTATTTCGTACGTTAATAAATGTTTCTTTTTATATAAGTAAATAAACGAGTGGTTTTTAATAAATTATAATAAATAAATAAATATTTACAATAAGCCTATAAGTTGATAATGTCACTCCTGCGATGATGTTACGTCATTTGTCTCATTTTTAGGGGATGGAGGGGGTGGGCATCGGTAGAGTTTATTTAATTTGGCTATATCAAGGGGTGTTAAGGTTTTACCCATTCCTAGACGACCTTCAATTTTCTGCAATGGCACCATAGTTTTCAATGAGCGATTTTTGGCGAAACCATTACTGTTGTAATGCAGGATCGAATGGTAGTCGTAAGGAAGGTCTAATGTGGTTGTGTGCTTGGGGTTTGACTTGTTAAAGTTGGATCGGTAACCTTAGTAATGAGAAAATAGGCAAATTTAAACTCTGCATGCACCCACCTATGTTGTTTGGGTCTCTTGGTAAAATGGCGCCATTTTCAAATGCACTTACGACTCATAATATTTTGAAGATAAACTTTGATGTATTGGTCCCTATCTGGCCTGGTTTGTTCGTGATAAAATCCTAAGATGTGCATTAGCTCGTGAAGAATTCTACTGGACCACATGCAGTTCGGTCCGAGTATGACCCTTCTAGAGTTTGGCTTATAACCAAGTCTCGCGCTACAACTGTCGCCATAAAAATTAAATAACTTCTTAGTATTCAATTCTTATTAGACACTTCCGAAATCTAGGAAATACAAGACATATGTAGCTTGAAGGAGACCTACCCGTTTCCTTTCTGAACAATCATGTAACCCAATTCGAACTTCCGTGGTACAAATCGGACGCAACTGACTTGCGAAATCAACTCCATGGCTTCGTTCAACTTAGATTTCTGTTTAGAAGCTAATGTTTCACCGGAATAGAGTTATTGTCATAATTTTCTTTATAAGTTACTTCTTTATATTGAATTTTAACTCACTATACGCCGGGTCTAAAATGTATGGTACAGTTGCATTTGGCCATAACCTCTTGGGATTCTTCAAGGCGTGTCGTTTGGTCAAAGACAACTGAAACCAGAAAGAGTTCAGAGTTTGTTTAACATAAAAAGCACATTCATTTATTGTGAGATCCTATCTTTCCACTCGGAAATAAAACTTCAAACTATCTCTCTTAAATTAGCCTAAGATGCGCTTGTTAATTAAAAAGAAAAACCAAAAATAACGCTTGCAAAATATATTTCAATTATAAAGTTCACTCACCTTAAGACTATCCGTTAAACGGTAACAAAATGCAGCGAAGATTAAGACTAATGCGACTTTAACCGAATACATATTCATTTCTCTTGATAAGATATTACGTTTAAGTCAAACCGAATCCATCTCAATTATGTACGGTCAATAAAAGTTAATCAAACGCCTTTCACCCGACCCGAACCAGAGTTGATGATACTATAGGAATGACTGTTTAAAATCGTACAGTACCACCTTCCGCGAGTTATACCAGTCTTTGAAGATATGATTATGGCCAGAGAACACAGTAATCATCTGAAAGACCTATAAAAAGTGTTAGAGATGGGTGGCTGGTGCTACACGGGGGATTATAATTGGCCCGGGGCCTGGAAATTTGCGCTTCATGGCGTGTGTCAGGGTGGAATGAACCAGATTTGACCTTTCTTCTTCCTACAAAAATAATCTTCTTATGGATAATCACCGATGCTGCTGAGACAATCCGGTTTGTTCAAACACTCTTTTTTGTTTCAACATTCTGATTCAATAACGTGTATTTTTGGATGTAAAACTGGATGCATTATGGATATGCAGAGGCGTACGCAATCTTAACAAGATCATTATAACACCCAATTAATTATTAGCTTGGCACCGTCATTAAATGGGCCAAACTTAATGGTCCATTGATGTAACGGAAATCTTCTAAAATTCCGATTTATTTTTTTTTTACGGAATTTCTTAAATTTTTGTTACGTTGGAATTATTACGCGTTTTTTTATCCGTTACCTAGTGTCCGAAGATGAACCTTGAAAATATATAAAGTAAAGAAAAAAATATTCTATTTAAAATATTTAGGTAGAAGCAAGTTTTCATTTTGATATTAGAAATATATCGTGTTTTATAGGCGGGCAACTTCGTGTGAGGTTTTTCGGACACTGGTTTCGAATACTTCTTTCAAACTTGCAAGTTTCTAAAAAACGTGAAGAGGAAATTGAAGAGTCAAAACCGTTATCCGAACTTGTTTTCTTTGATAGGCCTACAATAAGAATAATTTGCATACAGGTTTTCGTGATTAAAATTTCGATTAAAACCATATTTATAAAAAGGTGTTTTCTAATCTTTTGTCTTGGAAGTTGAACTTGGAATATTTATGAAGGTCATAATAAATTTTATTCGTACGATGTTTTTTTTTTTCAATAAATTGTAAAGGGAATATAAACTTTTGTATTGGAAGAAAGAAAGAAGAGAAATGAGGAGGAGGGGTGAAAAATCGTTGACCTTTCTTTGAGACGCGTCTGTCCATCATAAGTCAGACGATTAAAAAAAAGTTCCATCTACACTTGATCTAACAGACCGTGAAATCTAGGTGTAGGTCGATAGACATTACATTCAATTGAAAAACATTATTGTAATGGAAAATCAACGTCCCAAATCATAAAATGCGAAATAAAATATTTAATTTTTGTTCTACACTATATAGTTTAAACCGGGTAGATTAGTTAAGTGCATTGTATTTTCAAAAACCAGATCTTAATTCATCATTGAGACAATCAAATTTATTATTTTGAAATCAGGGCTCGGATATCATCATGCGGTTTACGAGTTACCTCATCGTCGTATGGCATCCTCTGTTTCATTTTTACAAGCCAAGTACTGGTGTTTGGGAATGGAGTCAGATCGTAATCTACCGTCTATGAAAGGTACTTGAACTTAAAATACAACCCTGGTATCACAAGTTTATAAGATATGTTCCATCCATAAGTATGACACTACCTATACTTCGTATTGCTAGAGACTTACTCATAGCTAGTTCGAGAACGACGGAAGCGAGAATTGAAGTCTCACACTCGGTGATTAATTTTGCAGGACTTACATCTAGGTCCTATTTAGTCTGCATTACTAAACCTTTGACAGCGCCTCACCAGGCGTAGCTTTACCTCGAATCTATGACCTACGTCACTTCATGACAAGCTCCAGTTTGTAACCAGTAACAAACTTATGGTGAACATATCTTATGAACTTATGCTGGTTTAGAAATATTAAAAACACAAGTGTATGTATGTACTTCTAAAAACGTGACTCCGGCGTATACGGATAGGTCAGCCAGTGTAATGTTACCGCCAGTTAAAAAATTATTATCTCCATTATCCAAAAATATTTCCAGATTATTGAGACTTTCTTTAAGTTTTTCATCGACCGATGGCTCGGGTTTCTTACCGTGAAGCAATTGGGGTGCCTATAATGTAAAGACCTCACGTAATATATCTTAACATAAACGATGAAGTATGTATAGACATACCGCAAAATCGAATATACTTCGATATATATTTGAAACGTCAATGTAAAGGAGCATGTCAACTAAAGCCCTTTTCTTAGGATCCATTGGGTAGAGCGAAGAACCCGGCGAATACTGGTTTACCAAATAAGTCATGATTGCCCGACTATTTTCGTTTATTTAATTTTTTAAAGAAAAATTTGTTGAAAATCACTTCTTTGGTTTGAAAACTGGTTGCAAATTGAAAGGGTACAAAAAATTAACTAACCTTTCCCAAATGGTAATATCTCCATCGACGAGAGTGGGAATAGTGTGCATGAAATTAATCTGTATTAATTAAACAAAGACGTGAATTTATTATTAATTCAATAAAACTGTTAAAAGACTACAAGAAAAATAACTGTACCTTCTTAAACTCATCCTTTCTCGTTTCACCTTTCATAATATCTACAAATTTCACGTTCAAATTTAGCTTTAACTCTTTGGCAACCATTATAACAGCCCTAGAAGGTGGGCTAATCGGATGAGCATACAAATCCATCGCGTTCGTGAATAATTTAGAGGTGGTACAACAACAAAACATATGGACGCGGACTAACGGCTTTAAGTTAAACTCAAGAACTGATTTAAATGAAAATGAAAATTTAATTATATCTTTACCAATATCAAGTTTTAAATAAACATACAAAACCAGTTTACGAAAAATATAGAGGTTTAAACCTACAACGTTCGAGACCTTCAATAATTTTGAGGAATGCAATTTTTTTATTGTTATTATTTGACGTTTCAAGGCGTCGTGGGCTTGAGTTTGCTTACTGCTTCAGACAGGTTGCCATTAATCAGTTTTCATGACGTGAAAAATCAGTATTTAGGTTTGGGACGGATGTAGTGTCGGGGTCAAGCCAACACCGGTGGACACTGGCTAGTTAGTCGGCACCGAAAAGGCTAACCCGACTTCAAGTGTAGTATTCCCACGAGCTTTTGTTGTTCAGAAGCTTCATGGCTTCAGTTAGAAGCACGAGTCCTTGGTTCCAAAGGTTACAAAAAATATTGTGGAAGCTGGATTATTATCGTTGACCCTATGTGTGGAGTTCGAGATATTTGGGATGCATCAGAGATGAAAACCAATAGCCAGACGCTTAAAAAATCATGTCCCTTCTTGTTCTAACAGACCGTGAAATCTAGGTGTAGGTCGACAGACATATTCAATTGAAAAACATGATTGTAATCGGTGAAATCAATGTCCCATATCAAAAACTTTGAAAGAAAATATTTAATTTTGCTCCACAGATTATATATAAATTTCAAACTACACTATATAATATACTTAAAAAAAATTACAGTGGTGAAAAACCTGACCGAATAGATAGTGCATTGTTTCCAAACCAACCCGATCTTAATTAATCATTCAGATAATATCTATTTTATCATTTTGGAATGTAATCTTGGATATTCGCATACGGTTTAACAGTTACTTCATCGTCGTATGGCATACGCTTCTTCATTTTTTCAAGCCAAGATCTGATGTTGGGGAATGAAGTCAGATCGTAATTTACCGACTATGAAATGTAATTGAACTTAAAATATAACCCTGGAAAATTAAAACCAAAAGCCATACTCTTAAAAAGGTAACTCCGGCATATATGGAGAGATCAGCCAATGTGACGTTGTCGCCAGTTAAAAAATCATTATCTCCATTATCCAGAAATCTCTCCAGATAACCTAAACTTTCTTTAAATTTATCTTCCGTCGCTGCATCGGGATCACTACCATGAAGAAATTGAGGTGCCTATATACAAAGAACTCAAGTAACACCTCCAAAAATGAATTTTCATTGACAGCCATACCACGAAATCGAATATGTTTCGATAGAGGTTTGAAACATCAATGCAAAGAAGCATATCAATTAAACCCCTTTTCTTGGGATCGGTAGGGTAGAGAGTAGAACCCGGCGAATACTGGTTTACCAAATAAGTCATAATTGGCCGACTATTTTCGTTAAAAATCACGATCTCATTAATCTTTGCTCTTCGCAACTGGTTCCAAATTTAATGGTATAAACAATTAACTAACCTTTCCCAAATGGTAAAATCTCCGTCAACAAGAGTCGGCACAGTGTGCATAAAATTCATCTACGCATCAATTACTTCAATTAAAACTATGTTCATTCGAACACACGTAACGCGTCATAGGTGTTCTTAAGTCATATACTAGCAGAAGGGGATAATAGAAGAAGGATGACACTTGGTGTCCTATTAATACTTCAGCTATGTAACATGATTCTTCCTAGGCTCACAATTTTTGTTTGCTCTTATGCTCATCAAACTTCAGATGGGAATCTCATCGTGCAGGGTGAATTCTATAACTGTTTGGTACTAAATTCTCAGTAATCAACCCACAAACCTTGATTTTCTTTACGTGGGACAAAAATTCACTAGTGCGACTTGGCAAATAGTGAAACTATAATAGAGTAATGATGAGGGAACTATTTTTCGGTTTAGTAACCTTGCTCTAAATGTAAAATGATGTTGGGAAGAATCATGTTACAATTACCCAGCTTTGTGGTACAGTGACTTCTCTCGAAGAGAAGTATTATATTCTTCAAATTGTAGTAGAAAATGAGTTACTCGAAAATAACTAAACCTTGATAAACTCATCCTTTCTTGTTTCTCCATTCATAACATCGACAAATTTCACGTTCAAGTTAAGATTTAACTCTTTGGCCAACATCACTACGGCCCTACAAGGCGGGCTTATCGGATGAGCGTAGAAATCCATGGCGTTCGTATCCAATTTAGAGCTGGTACAACAAAACATACGGATAGACTAACGGTTTTAGGTTAAAATCACAAACTAACTTAAATGGAAATTAATAAATTTAATCTAATTATATCTTTACCAATAAGAAGTTTTATATACTCGTCAAAAACCTGTTTTACGCAAAAAGAAGCGGAGCTAGCGGTTTAAGACCCAACACCTTGTCTAGTTGAATGCTCCAGACCTTCACTGATTTCTACTAACTCGAGAAGACAATTTTATAGTTAGATTTGGAGTTTAATCCCAGCAGGAAGTACGGGATCTTGGTTATAAAGGTTGTTGTTCAAAGAATACCACGAAAGGGCGTCTAGAAGTGATGGGGGTTTCCATGCAAACTGGACTATTATCCCGCCAATTACCATAAGTGTTTCTATAATACCATATTGGAAAAGCAATCAAGCAGCCAAAATGCATACTTTTCAATTCAAACTATCTCCCATAGAAAATTCTATGAATATCGTATCCAGAGACCCGAAGAGATATTAAGGGTGTGGTCCTTTAGAATTTTAGTCAGTATAAATAAATATTTTGACAATTAAACTATTTGTTTCGTGCAAGTCTCAAGTTACAAACGTGTTTTAAAAAATCTTGTAAAATTTCTAATCTAGAAGCGTTTTTACAAAGTTGAAGGGATTATCATTAAAAGTAAATGAATGAGTTACAAACTCATGTCACAATGTTTAAGGGGAACATTTTGGTATTAAATGTTGTCAATATATTTTGGATTTACGTGATAATTATTAAAATAATTTGGGCTAATACAATTAAATCCAAATTCTCAAGATCAACTTGAGGCTGAACTTTATACCATTTCGTTTGGAGATTCAGTAACTCATAAGATATGTCCCATAAGTTTGTCACTGGTTGCAAACTGGAGCTTGTCGTGGAGTGACGTAGGTCATAGATTCGAAGTAAAGTGACGCCTGGTGAGGCGCTGTCAAAGGCTTACTACAAACTAAATAGGAAGATGGAAGTCCTGAAAAATTAACCACCGAGTGTAGTACTTCAATTCTGGCTTGTCGTTCTCTTACTAGATCTGAGTAAGTCGCTAGCATTACAGTATAAGTAGCGTCATACTTAGGGAACATATTTTATAAACTTATGGTAACTATAGAGCTGTTTTTTACGCGATTGAGCTTTCGGAAATGACATTAACTCGATTGATTTCAACTGTATCTTTGGTAAATGATCATTAAATAAATAAAGGTTGGTTTCCGAGATAAGTTTAATATCAATATAGTTTGATAACCAACCAGACTTGGGCGGTAATGGCTATCTCGTAGGTCTTGCATTTCATTTTATTGCTTTTTAAACAATATACAGTACGTGCTATGCGTCAAAGATTTAAGTCCTAAAAAAATAAAAACCCAGAGTTACGGTCTACAAGCAACCGAACCGCCGCGCTAAACGCTTCCCGGATATCGTTTGCAAAATATTACCTAACTTAAAAAATAGAAAAATCTTCAAACTATTTTCTAAGAATAATTATTTTATCTTTTTTTACGCAAAAGGATTGCAATCCTTTAACACCCACATAAATGCAACTCCTTCTTCCCATTCTCTGTGTTCTTACTTCTATAACTCTTTGGTTTTGTAGCGTGCTGCGTGCACTTGACTGAATCATATGGCATGGTTGGCCTTCGAGCCAATACAATATGCAAGATCAAAACAAGGAGAAAAGACGTATGATGGAGCGGTAATGATGATGATGATGAGGCACCTGTGGCAATGAAAGTTTCCCAGTGTACCTTGCGTACGCCCCTACTCTTCCCCGGTAGGCGATTGTTAAGTGTTGCCGCGTAGCCCCATTTTAGCTTCTTTTTTAAAACACAGCTGCATCCTCGACGTTTCCGTACCGTACGACCCTACCTAAACGCTGAGCATGCTGGGAGGACTTCGTTGCCCTAGATGGGGGTACAGAAGCAACTATGTGGGTATGGAGGTTACTACTCCATGCCTCTCTCCTTCAAGATCAAAATGTCTGGCTATCTTCACGAATTCGTCCTTGATAGACCGTGACTAGGCAAGTTTTTTCGATTTTTTCCGCTGTCTGAAATGTAAAGGATGTCTGTTGATGGTTGCGTAGCTACCACAAACACGGGTAGGGGGTGGAAAATGTAATATTTCTAACACTTTTGGTGGGTGTGACGGCTCTTGAATTCTTCCTTCTTAACTTCCGTTGTAGTCCGGTGTTCTTTTCGGTTCGGTGTATAAAAGAGGCTATTTCTGCTTGTACAACCATCACAAGCGATTTGAAGTTCTTTGGAGAAAGAGCTAATTCCAGTTTTATTACAATTGTGGAATAAATTTAAATTTGAAAATGACCATTTTATTTTATGAATACGCTCCAAGTCCGTTTTGTCGCTCGGTCAAAACCGTAGCACGTATTTTGGGTGTGCCTTTAGAGAGCAAAATCGTGAATATTTTTGAAAAGGAGCAGTTTAATCCAGAGTACTTGAAGGTAAGAAATATTATGAGATTAAATTAATTTTAATGTCAACACTAATCGTAAATATTATTAATTTTCAGATTAATCCATTTCACACCATTCCAACTATTGATGACGATGGATTTATTCTAACTGAAAGGTAAGTACGTGTGGATGGATACACGATTGTTTATAATTTTATAATTACGGTATAAACGAGCTACGTAAAAGTCACCTAAGAATAACTTGATTTATGTTTTTAGCCGGGCTATTGTGGCGTATCTGGTTGACCAATATTCTCCTGGACACGCGCTGTACCCCAAGGATACCAAAAAACGAGCTATTATTGACCAAATGTTGTTTTTCGACAGTGGAACTTTGTCTAACAGCATCGTTGGTATTGTTGTAAGTATTAATAAACAATGACTTGACTTCAATTAAAATAAATTTAAAAACTAAATTAACACCTTTCATCAGAAACCTAAAGTATTTTTGAAACAAGAACCATCAGTTGAAAGCGTTGATAAACTTAAGGAACACTTGAAAATGGTAGACGATATCTTGGGACAAAGGAAATATATCGCGGCCGATGAATTAACAGTCGCTGATATTACCATCTTTGCCATGTTAAATATGGCCGAAGTAAGTAGCCTAATTGATTCAAAGTGAGTTGAAAAGTTGACTAACTATTAATTATAACTTTATGTATCGTTTCAGGCTGTCGACTTTGACTATTCCGAGTTCAAAAATGTCACTGCCTGGGCTGAGAAACTGCGTCAAGAGTTACCTGACTACAAGGAGATTAACGAGATACCTTTAACTAAATTAAAGGAATCTCTAGCGGCCAAAGAATGATCTTCAACTAAAATTATACCAAAATTTGTCACATATATATGTGTGCTTTAAAATAAATGTTCCTAATTTAAGAAATAAAACTAAATATTTTAACGAAAAATAAAATAATTTTTCTTAATTCTTAAACGGACTGTTTCTTCACTAGAAATAAAATATACTACATAATTTCCTGGGGGGGGGGGGCAATACAAACCCTATCACAATTCGTGTCAAAATCCCTCTTAAAAGAGGGCGTTAAACTGTCAAGGCTTTATATATTATCTTAAATAGACTAGAGTTACACTGTACGAAACACACAGACGTTTTTCCTACCATAAACTCCAGTTATTCTAACATCAGCAGTCAAACTTATCGCAATGCCTATTGAATTTTACGAACTTGACCTTAGCGCCCCTTGTAGGTCAGTTAAGTTGATAGCCCGGCTTATAAATGTACCTCTAGAATCTAAAGTTGTTGACTTATTCGTTGGTGAACAGTTCAAACCCGAGTTTGTTGAGGTAAAGTAATTCCAATTTTAATTAAAGTGAATCATCAAATGTATTATTATTTTTTTTCTTAGAAAACTCCGTTTCATAAAGTTCCCTTAATTAATGATGATGGTTTCTACTTAGGCGAAAGGTTAATTAATGCCATATTAAGTTTATATACATACGAGAACTGATACCATTTACACCAGGACGCCTGGTTACTTGGTAAGTCCTCCACTTTGTCCGTCAAGTAGCCTCGCCTCCTGTTGTAACTGGTATCAATACTCCTAGTCGAAAACTATCTATAGTAATTGATATCTCGCCAATTCAAAACCCACAGCCGATCAATTGCCACGTATTTGGTAGACAAGTACGCTCCAGACCATGCCTTATATCCCAAAGATGTCCAGAAGCGAGCTGTCATAGATCAGATGCTGTATTTCGACAGCGGTACATTTGCACCGGCCGTTCTGGGAATATTTGTATACTAGTTTATTTGTTTACTTATAAATAATATAAGAGGAACCTTAACGTCATTATATTGTAGTATGAAATATACTACTTGAAACGATTTGCCAAACCAGATGCATTCCAGAAATGGAAAGATGCATTAAAAACATTGGATACGTATTTGAGCAATCGAAAATACGTCGCCGGTGATTCGTTAACGATCGCGGATATTTGCATAAGAGAAACTCTAACACTTAATGAGGTATCGGTCGAGTTATTCATTTTTAATGTACTTAAAATTAAATATAACCTATGACCTTAATTTAGATTCTAGACAAGTTCGGTTTGGACACCTCTGAATTTAAAAATCTAACAGCCTGGGCCCAAAAGATAAGAGACGAAACTGATCCAGCTTACACTGAAATTCACGATGAAGCAGTGGCCGAATTTAAACGCAGAACTGTTAATAAAGTCGCTGAGTTTCATACTGAATGAATCTATAACTTTTGATGTAACATTATGGTGTATTATTGTTTGATTAAACGCATTGAATATACAGGGTGTTTCTGATAAATTAAGGGTAATGTTCTTTAGGCGATTTTGAGTCGAAAATGTTATATGACATTTTGTCGTCCGGACCACTGTTTTCGAGTTATAAAATTGAAATCAATTTTACTAATAAAAATTATCCGTCTATTTTGATTTTAATGCAAAAGTTTGGACTTATGGTTCTACTGTTACATCTTACAATAGATTCAAGGCTAAATGAACGCGCACTTTCAAGGCTGCAGATTATCTAATCTACGAAGTTGAGAGAGAAACTTAAATTGGGAAGATTTATCAATGCAGCTCTGTGAATATAGTTAAAATCTTACAATAACAACAGCTAGGATCTTTTTAATCCGAGTTTTCGTACGATTCGGAATGGCTATTGAATTATACGAACATCCATACAGTCCTTTTTGTAGGGCAGTTAAATTAGTAGCTAGGCTACTTAATATTCCCTTAGAGTTAAAATTCGTTAATATGGTTGAAAATGAACAAATGGGGCCTGAATTTACAAAGGTAAAACTAAATTTATTCAAATTTTAAACGGTAATAAGTTCTTTAATTGTTTTTAAAAACAGAAAAACCCGTTTCACAAAGTTCCCTTAATCAACGATAATGGATTTTATTTGTCAGAAAGGTAAGTCATTAACGAGTTTAAGAAATTGATTGAAAAACACGTGGGTTGTATATCACACGTGCTTTTAAATTTTAATTTAAATTAGGCTTAACTCTTACACTTTCCGGTGAAATTTAAACTTAACGAAATTAAAGTGCAACACGTTGTAAGGTGTTTTGGTGTAGTTTATTAAAACTTTAAGTTAAATTTTGAATTATTGGTTGAAATATTGTAAATAAGTACTTGTATTCCATTACAGTCGAGCTATTACGGGGTACTTAGTCGATAAGTACTCACCGGACAATCCGCTCTACCCCAAAGACACCGAGAAACGTGCCATCATAGACCAGATGCTGCTTTTGGACTGTGGAACACTTGAACCATTAATTATTGAAGCTGTGGTATAATACTTATTTTGATTTCAGATTATTATTATTTATTTTTTGTGTGTTCCTGATATCTAATTTAAATTCTAGCATCTCACGTGTTCATTCAACGCTTTCAATAAACCAGAATTTTCTGGACCAGAAGCTGATAACAAATTACGGGAAATTTTGCAATCATTCGATTTGATTTTGGAAAAGAATAATTTTATAGCAGGCGATAACTTGACCATCGCTGATATAGCGATAAGGGCAACATTAACTTTTAACGAGGTTATATATATTTAATTTTACAATATTGATCGAATTAACGTAACATTAATTAATCTAATAAAATATGAATTTTATAGCTGGTTAACTACATCGACCTAAGGAATTTCAAAAACATCACCACGTGGATGCATAAAGTCAGGGAAGAAACCAGTCCATTTTATGGTGAAATAAATGATGAAATTATGAAAGAGTTTGCTGAAGAAATTAAAATAAAAGCTGAAAGTTGAATTAAAAAATATTTATTTTAAACTGTTACTGTATTTTTATAGACATAATATTAGTGCCCAAATTAAGGCGTTTATGGAATTCATTTAAACTTTGAAATCTAGTTCAATATATTTAGACTCATTATCGAGTAGCAGATCATTTATGCTTACGTAACTGATTCACTAAATAACGACCCAATCTAGGAGCTCAGTTTCTTTGCAAATGTTTGAACACCTTGCGACTTGCAAAGCAAAATCGTATCGAGTAATATTCCCTTTAAACGTAGCCTGCATTTCTCCTCGCGGCTATGCTATGTCTCACTCTCAGTTGACGGGGGGCAAGATATTCAGTACTATGCAAATTTGAGCAGGAGATACTTTGCAAAGCCGGCCCGGTTCAAACCACGGGTTTCGTTTCACTTCCTAGCGAGTGGTATAACTGGATAGACATATTACATTATCGGCGTAAACATATTTTAAGTATGCCGATTGAATTGTACGAACACCCAGCTAGCCCTTATTGCCGCTCCATCAAACTTGTAGCCAGCATCCTCAAAGTACCACTAGAAACAATATTTGTAAATTTGTTGGAGAAGGAACAGCATAAACCAGAGTTTTTGGAAGTAAGTTTGAATGTATTTTGATTATTTTAAGATATTGTTTGCAATATTAATTAATTTATTTATTTATTAAGAAAAATCCATTTCATCTTGTACCGACCATAAATGACAATGGGTTCTATTTATCCGAGAGGTAATTAAGTTAAATTACATATCACTCGTTAATTTAATTTTTATTTCCAAGTTTGATAATTTTAATATCTTGCAGTCGGGCTATTGCTGGTTATTTAGTTGACAAATACGCCCCAGATAATGCCTTATACCCCAAAGATATTCAAAAGAGAGCCCAAATTGATCAAATGTTGTATTTTGACGGTGGAACTCTGGCACCAGCAATGTCAGGTTTGGTTGTAAGTTAGCGATCGAGTTACTGATTAGAATGTTAAATAAAACTAACAATTATTTATCATAGCGACCAATCGTCTACCTAAACATCATACCAGGACCCGAAGCTCACGACAAAGCCATGGATATCCTGAAGACGTTGGATCAGGTACTTGGCATGAAGAAATACGTAGCTGGTGACACGCTTTCGATTGCGGACATTGCAATTAGAGCTACTCTCAGCATTAACGAAGTAATTATATTTGATGCGATGTATGTAAATGTTGTAGACCCCATGCATATTCTTTGATGCACTTTCCAATCAGTTAATATCTGGCAGACTTATCAGAACACCCTTTATACTTACTAATTTATCTAATTATTTGTTTTTAGGTTTTAGGTAGTTTGGACCTTTCTGATTTAAAGAACATCACCGCTTGGGCCCAAACAGTCAAAAATGAGACCAATCCAGCTTACTCAGAAATTAACGACCCCGCTATTGAGCAATTTAGTGAAATTTTAAAAGTTAAAATTGCCCAGATTAAAGCCAAATCGAAATGAAATTTCAAATCTTGTAATTATCAAATAAAAATTATTTGAATTAAGTCCAACGTTGCAGTACTGTTTATTATTGTTTTAGCCGGTCTCTCAGTGTTGCGGAAACACATTCATACAGTTGTAAATAATATTATTACACCCTCCTCTCTCTAACACAAACAGATTAACTTGAGTGCAGTGTTGTCAGGCCTTCTATGAGCCAAGCTAGTTAAGTACTAATTCAAACCGAATTGCTAGCCTTTCTCTGTCAGTCTCTTGACAAAACTGGGGGGGGGGGGACCGCAAGCCCCCTTTTTGTTTAAACAATGTTATGGTAATGAAGGTTGTTGCGAGCTTTCATTATTCCCAACACGCAGTAGCTCCCAAACGTTCACAGGCAGACAGACGCATTTGTGTGTGGTTTAAGATAAAGTTATAGACAAAAACTTTGGAACCAGAATTTTCTTTAAAAATATATGATAAGATATGCTCAGACCGGTTTTTAACTAGCAAGTTGTTTACTTCCAAGCTGTTTCCAGAGGCGATTTTCATCCACGACAACATAGTTCTATTAAAAATGTCTGTAAAATTCTTTCAAATTCAACCTAGCCCCTATTGCAGGTCTGTTTCGCTAGTGGCAAAGCTGATAAATCTTTCTCTTGAAACTCAAGTTGTCAATTTGCTTGGTGGAGAACATTTGAAGCCCGATTATATAAAAGTACGTAAGTTTTTAATGATATTTCATATATCAGATTATTTAATTATTATTTATTTAGATAAATCCATTTAAAAAAGTCCCGGCGATTGAAGATGATGGTTTCTATTTATCAGAAAGGTCAAGATCACATAGTAATTTACCTTAATTGCAAAGATAAGTAACTCTAATTTATAATTAAAACCGCAGTCGGGCAATTATATGTTACCTTGTGGATAAATACGCACCAGATCACGCACTTTACCCCAAAGATCTTGCAGCGCGAGCTACCATCAACCAAATGCTGTTTTTCGACAGTGGCACCTTAGAACCTGCCATGATTGGCTTAACTGTATAATTTAGCGTTCAAATTCAATAAAGATATTGCTAAATAAGTATTCATTACAGCGTCCCCTACGATCCAATATCATACCAGGACCCGAAGCCCACGAGAAAGCTAAGAATGCTATCAAATCATTGGATACCATTCTGAGCAAACGGAAGTACGTGGCCAGTGATAACATGACCGTTGCTGATATCACTATCAGGGCAACTCTAACGCATAATGAAGTATGTGAAGTTACGTGAAATATTGCATATCGAATTAATTATATAATATAACTTGATGTTATGTACAGGTTTTTGGTAGTGTTGACTTGAACAACTTCAAGAATGTATTAGCTTGGTCACAAAAGATTCGTGAAGAAACGAGTCCTTATTATGAAGAAATCAATGATCAGCCTCAATCAGTGTGGAAAAATAATATGGACAGTTTGCTTGCTAAAGTTAAGAGTAGTGAAAAATGATGTTTGCAAAGTTGTATTACATATTCTGTTAATAAAAATTTGCCACTATTCCATTTTATAAGTATGCACTTTCTGATCAGATATATAGTATGATAACTTCAGTGTAGTGTTTTCAGACAAGTTATTCAAGAACTGTTTCAAACTGAACTCTTAGTATTTATCTCCTCTGTCCAATCTTGGTTCACCAATGCATGGTCTGACAACATTGGCGAACAGCAAGACCCCCTTTATTGAATACGAATTAATTTTTGGTGCTAACTCGCTCGCCTCAAGGTTGCAGAAGCTCAAGGTTATAAAGTGTTTTTCTTACGAGACGGTTTTCTTTTAACGTGCCATAATCGTATAGAACTTTCTTTAGAGAAAATGTCTGTTACATTCTATCAATTTTTTCAAAGTCCGTACTGCAGATCCGTCGCGCTAGTAGCTAGGCTTATTAATGTTACTCTTAAAAGTAAAACAATTGACTTGGATTCAAAAGAACAGTTAAAACCTGAATATTTACAAGTAAATTACGATTAAAATGGTATTGTCTAATTTATAATGAAGTATTATTTAGAAAAACCCCTTTCATCAAGTTCCAACCATTGAAGATAATGGATTCTATTTATCAGAAAGGTATTGCTTGTTGCGTTTAAAGACTGGAATAAAATATAAATAACTGTTTAGATAATAATTTATTTATTCCACTTTAGTCGAGCCATCGCGTGTTACCTTGTGGACAAGTACGCGCCTGACCACTCTCTTTACCCAAAAGACGTGACCACCCGAGCTGCAATTAACCAGATGTTGTTCTTCGATTGTAGTACCATGGAACCGGCAATGATTGGTTTAACGGTAAGTAAAATTTAGTATTTAATTAATTAATTATCTAATTAAATACTTCATCTTAAAGCGTCCACTGCGTTCGAAACTAATCATACCCGGACGGGAAGCTGATGAAAAGGCCAGGGACGCGATTAAAATTTTGGATACCATCCTTGGAAAACGAAGATACGTTGCTAGGGATAATTTGACAATCGCTGATATTACAATACGGGCAACGCTTACTCATAATGAAGTACATTAATATTTTAATATAATTATATTAAAATATTAAACTTGATTATGGTTTTCATTTTTAGCTCTTTGGTAATGTTGATTTGAACGACTTCAAAAATGTCTTGGCATGGACCCAAAAGATAAGAGAAGAAACCAGTCCTCATTATGCCGAAATTAATGACAATGCGGTGGAAAATTGGAGAGAGTTCATGCAGAATGTCCTTGCCAAAGCAAAGAGCTCGAAGAAATGATTTTTTATAATTAAAACAAAACCGTTTCAAATCTATTTAGAAATTCAATAAATTTTTTTGATATAAATCTATAAATTTTAATCGTTTGACTCGCACCCACGTGACACACCCCCAAGATGATGACGAGGCAGATTTGTTTATCGCAAAGAGGAGGTTCGAGGTTCAAGTTTCAAAGGCAAAATAGCTATATTAATTGTCAATTGATAAATAAAGTCTCAGTCTTATCTGGCCTCTCAACAAACACCATCGTATCTTTGAAAGCTCCTGCTTCAAAATAGAAAAATGTCGGTTGAATTTTACCAACATCCCTTTAGCCCATTTTGCAGATCGGTGTCGTTAGTGGCTAGCTTGATTGGAGTTAAATTGGACACGGTTATTGTGAATTTATTCGAAAAGGAGCAATTAAAACCAGAATACTTGGAGGTGATTAAATTCATTCTTTATGTTGTTTAATTCATTTGAAATTTCAAATTTATTTCAAACGCTTTCAGAAAAATCCATTCCATCAAGTTCCAACTATAAACGATAATGGTTTTTACCTGTCCGAAAGGTAATATTATTTTAATTAAATAGTAATTTACTGGAAATAATTAATTTAACAACAGTCGAGCCATCCTCACATATCTCGTGGACAAATACGCTGCAGATCATTCCCTGTATCCCAAAGACCTCCAAACAAGGGCGGTCATAAACCAAATGTTGTATTTCGACAGTGGTACCTTGGCTCCAGCTTTGCAAGGACTAATCGTAATTTGTTCTTATAAATTCTACACATCTTGAGCCTATATTCTTTCTGACCTAACGAATCTAAACATTTTTTCAGCGCCCAGTCTTCTACCAAAACAAACATGCAGAACCCGAAGCTGTTGACAAAGCAACGGAGGTTCTCAAAACGTTGGACTTGGTTTTGAGCAAGAGGAAATACGTAGCGGGAGATTCTTTGAGCATCGCTGACATTGCAATTAGAGTCACTCTGACTATGAATGAGGTATTTTATATACTATTCATGTAATTTGGGTATTTTAATGTCATATTTCCTTCAGCTTCTTGGTAGAGTGGATCTGTCGGAATTTAAGAACGTTACTGCATGGGCTAAGAAAGTTAGGGACGAGACCAGCCCAGCTTATGGGGAAGTTAACGATGAACCCGTAGGGAAGTTCAAAGAAATTCTGAAGCAGAAAGTGGCCCAAATTGAGGCTTAATCCAAATAAGCTTTGTTCTTTTTTTTGTTAATTGTAATTTGGTAATTCACGTATTATAAAATCTAAAATAAAAATAAAATCTTTTCGTAAGAAATTGGTTGATTGATTAAATATTTTTACTTAATATCGCAGTGAAAAACACTAATGAGTAAACGTTTTCTCTAAACCGCACTTACTTTATAAAAAATAAATTTACATTTTTAATTATAACAATATCGCAATAAATCTACCCAAGAGTTGAAAAATATTTTTTTTAAATTTACCGCTATTAATTTATCTCTTCTATACTTTTCATCTTACACTTGGGACGCAACATAAAGATAAGTGCTAAAAAGAGGATCGAGGTTCAAATATGACGGCCGATAAATATATAACTATAATGAATGATTTAATAAATGCTCAGTTCTATCTGGTTTCTCAATACGATCGCTTCTTAGCAAAAAAAAAAAAAAAAAAAATAGACAAAATGTCTATTGAATTTTACCAACATCCCTTTAGCCCATTTTGCAGGTCATTGTCGTTAGCAGCTAGCTTGATTGGAGTTAATTTGGACACGGTTATTGTGAATTTGTTCGAGAAGGAGCAATTAAAACCAGAATACTTGGAGGTGATTAAATTCATTCTTTATATTGTTTAATTCCTTTGAAATTTGTGACAAACACTTTTAGAAAAATCCATTTCATCAAGTTCCGACCATTAACGACAATGGTTTCTACTTGTCCGAAAGGTAATATTATTTTAATTAAATAGTAATTTACTGAAAATAATTAATTAAATTAACAACAGTCGAGCCATCATCACATATCTCGTGGACAAATATGCGCCAGACCATTCGTTGTATCCTAAGGACCTTCAAACAAGAGCTGTCATAAACCAAATGTTGTATTTTGACAGTGGAACCTTGGCTCCAGCTTTCCTAGGACTAATAGTAATTTATTCTTAAAAATTCTACACATTTCGAGCCTATATTCTTTCTGAACCAACTAATCTAAAAATGTTTCAGCAACCAATCATTTTTCAAAACAAAATTGTAGGACCCGAAGCTGTTGACAAAGCAATGGATGCTCTTAAAACATTGGACTTGGTTTTGAGCAAGAGACAGTACGTAGCCGGAGAGTCTTTGAGCATCGCTGACATTACAATTAGAGCCACTCTTACTATAAATGAGGTATTTCGTAATTATTCTTGTATTTGTGGGGATTTTAATGACGTGTTTCTTTCAGGTTCTTGGTAGAGTGGATCTGTCGGAACTTAAAAACGTGACTGCGTGGACTAAGAAAGTTAGGGACGACACCAGTCCAGCTTATGGGGAAGTTAACGATGAAGCCGTAGCACAATTCAAGGATTTGATGATGAAGAAAGTGGCCCAAATTGAGGCTGAATCGAAATAAACTTTGTTCGTTATTGGTAATTGTAATTTGGTATAAAATCTCAAATAAAATAAAATATTTTCGTAAGAAGTTGGTTGATTTATGATAAAGTATTTTTACTTAATTTCGCTGTGAAAAACATTAATGAGTAGACGTTTTCTCTAAATTTTAAACACAATGGAATAAATAGAATTCACCCATGAATTTATAAAAAAATTAATTTATATTTTTAATTATAACAATATTGCAATAAATCTACTCAATAACTCAAGAAACGTTTTTAAATTTACCGCTACTAAATTATCTTTTCCACTTTTCATAGAACACTTTTGTTACGCAACATAAAGATAACGTGCTAAAAATATTTATCAGAAAAGAGGAGGTTGAAATATCAAGGCCGATAAATGTATAGCTATGTAACATTGATTGAATAAATGCTCAGTTTTATCTGGCCTCTCTACACGATCGCTTCTTAGTAAAAAAGAAAAAATGCCGGTTGAATTTTATCAACTTCCCTTCAGCCCATACTGCAGATCGGTGTCTTTGGTAGCTAGCTTGATTGGAGTTAAATTGGACACGGTTATAGTGAATTTGCTTGAAAAAGAGCAATTAAAACCAGAATACTTGCAGGTAACTAATTTCATATTCTCTGGATTGTTTAATTACTTTGAAATACATGACCAACGCTTTCAGAAAAATCCATTTCATCAAGTTCCAACAATAAACGACAATGGTTTCTACTTGTCCGAAAGGTAATGTTATTTTAATTAAATAATAATTTACTGAAAATTCTTAATTAAATTAACAACAGTCGAGCCATCATCACATATCTCGTGGACAAATATGCGCCAGACCATTCGCTGTATCCTAAGGACATTCAAACAAGGGCGGCCATAAACCAAATGTTGTATTACGACAGTGGTACCTTGGCTCCAGCTTTGCAAGGACTAACGGTAAATTATTCTAATAAATTCTGTACCTCTCTTGATGTACCAGCTAATAAAAACATTTTTCAGCGACCAATCGTTTACCATAACAAAATTGCAGGACCCGAAGCTGTTGACAAAGCAATGGAGGTTCTCAAAACGCTGGACTTGGTTTTGAGCAAGAGGAAATACGTAGCCGGAGATTCTTTGAGCATCGCTGATGTTACAATTAGAGTCACTCTTACAATGAATGAGGTATTTTATTTACTATTCATGTAATTAAGGGGATTTGAATGTGATGATTCCTTCAGGTTCTTGGTAGACTGGATCTGTCGGAATTTAAGAACGTTACGGCATGGGCTAAGAAAGTTAGGGATGAGACCAGTCCAGCTTATGGAGAGGTTAACGACGAACCCGTAACGAAATTCAAAGAAATTCTGAAGCAGAAAGTGGCCCAAATTGAGGCTGAATCCAAATAAGTTTTATTAACTGTATTCCGATGATTAAAATATCGCAAATAAAAGAATTTTCAATACAAATTTGTTGCTTAGTAAAACACGAATGAATAAATTGTTTCTAAAGTACTTTGCATGGGCTCTTTCAATGAATCTAAACACGCAGTTAATTATGGAGCCTTTAGAGTTCTTACATATTCCCTTTCCAAATTCCAATACAATCTTAAATTTAATATTATTTAAAAATATCACAGTCAAATTACTAAAGTACTTGGGATTTTTCCTATGAAGTCTAAGCGCATATGGAGACTGCATGCTAAGACGAATAAAATTGATATTTTTACTTATAAAAAAATCGTTTAAAATCTTCTTAGACACCAATGAATGTTTTTGAAATTTACAATTTCAAATTTATACTTTTCGATTTCCATTGTTTTACTTGGATAGTCTAATTTTGTGACACAACCTCAAGATGACGCGCAAAAATTATTTAAATTGGTTATCTCAAAAAGAGACGGTTGAAGTGAAGTATCAAGGTTACTTAACTATGTAACTTTTCATTTGTCAAATAAAGGCTCAGTTTTATCTGGCTTCTCAACAAAGATAGATTATATTAAATATAGTAAGGCAAAATGTCGGTTGAATTTTACCAACATCCCTTAAGCCCATTCTGCAGACCAATCTCGCTAATTGCTAAACTAATTGGAGTCAAATTGGATCCCATTACCGTGAATTTGTTGCAACAAGAACACCTCAAACCAGAATATTTGGAGGTAAATAAATTCATTGTAAAACTAAAGTTTCTTTCGTTTGAATTATATATACATCATCACAAACTCTCCAGAAAAACCCATTTCATCAAGTTCCAACTGTAAACGACAATGGTTTCTACTTGTCCGAAAGGTAATATAAATTTAATTAAAGTAATCACTTTAAAGTCATTATTTTAACAATAACAGTCGAGCAATTGCCGGTTATCTCGTGGACAAATACGCACCAGATCACGCCCTGTATCCTCAAGATGTTCAGTCAAGAGCGACCATAGATCAAATGTTATATTTTGACAGCGGGACCTTGGCTCCGGCTTTGCAAGGCCTAACAGTAATTAAACTATATAAAATTAATTAACGCGAGAAAATTCTAATTAACTAAAATACTTTTAGCGCCCAATTTTCTACAAAAGCCAATTACCAGGACCCGAAGTTACTGACAAAGCAAAGGATGTCCTTAAAACGTTGGATTTAATTTTGAGCAAGAGGAGATACGTAGCGGGAGATACTTTGAGCATCGCTGATATTGCAATTAGAGCCACTTTTACCTTGAATGAGATACTAAATGGTCATGGTATATTGGACTTGTCAGAACTTAAGCACCTTACTGAATGGTCTCAGAACGTTATCGAAGAGACTAGCCCGGCTTATGGTGAAATTAATGATGAAGCTATGACAACCTTCAAAGATATAGTGACGAAACAATTGGAAAATATTAAATCACAATCGAAATGATTTTTTTCTTTTTTTTCAAAAATGTTCCTTGTATAAATATAAATAAAAATATTAGGGATTGAAATGGTTATTGAGTATCTATTATTTCAGTATCATTTACCTAATTCTATTGTTTTTTTGTATCCTCGATTTTTTTCGACGAAATTTCACCAATTATTTTGAAAATTAATATATTTCCACACGCAACTTCAACATATATATAAATACAGGAGAACTATAGAGAACTTCATAAACTCAGTTTCTACATTCACAAGTACACAGACAGTTAAACGTCTTTAGTAAATAGTGAAAATGCCCGTTGAATTTTATGAGTACGAACTGAGTCCTTTCTGCCGATCCGTTAAGTTAATTTCGAAGCTGATAAACGTGCCTTTGGAATCCATTCAAATTAATTTGAAGAAAGAAGAGCAA
Organism: Phalangium opilio; assembly: GCF_054372755.1. Lineage (NCBI taxonomy): Eukaryota > Metazoa > Arthropoda > Arachnida > Opiliones > Phalangiidae > Phalangium > Phalangium opilio. The sequence continues at coordinate 3,411,229 of NW_028324189.1, forward strand.
AAGACGCCCGAGTATTTAGAGGTAAGCTATAAGAAAATCATTTTTGTGCATACCTATAGGGCATAGTTGTAATACATTTTTACTGATTATGGTTTACTTGTTTACAGAAAAATCCATTTCATAAAGTTCCAACTATAAATGATAATGGTTTCTATTTAGCCGAAAGGTTAGTTGAAGTAATTTGGCATTTAAACTGAAATTAAATATCAATTTAATCTCTGTACAGTCGGGCGATCGGGACGTATTTAATAGACAAATATGCTCCTGACCACTCATTATACCCAAAAGATCTTAATAAACGAGCTGCTATCAACCAAATGATGTACTTTGATTGTGGTACCTTAAGCCCAGCTCATACTGGGTTATCAGTAAGTGATGATCTGTACAATCTTAAGTGATATTAAAGTTAATATTACATTTTAATATTTCCAGGACCCATTTTATTATGAAAATAAATTAGCCCCACCCGAAGCCATCGAAAAAGCAAGGGATGCTTATAAAACTTTGGATTTGATACTGAGCAAAAGGAAGTATGTTGCTGGAGATAGTCTAACCATCGCTGATATCGTCATCAGGGCTACTCTGTCCATGAATGAGGTAAATTTAAAGCTGTCTAACCGTTCTCCATTTTTAGCCACCCACTATGCTAAGATCGTCGTTTGTCTCACGTTCTGTGCTATGTAATTACAAATGTTAATTTGGAAGTAGTAAGACTGTATAGCCCTTGTTCTTTAATTTATCCAAGAAGCGATAAAACGATAAAACCTCTAATACTTGTTTAAAAAGGTATATAATTATATTTTCAATTTCTTTCGCAGTACATTGTTTTTATGGACGTTTCCGAATTCAAAAACATCGCATCCTGGAAGCAGAAAGTTAAGGATGAAACGAGCCCAGCTTATATTGAAGTTAACGATATGGTAACCGAGAAAAAGAAGGCATTTATAGACGCTGTTAATTCAAATTTACAAAAATTAAAAGGAAAGTGAGATGATTAAGTTATATATCTGTAGTCGTATAAATAGAAATAAATGCTTGTTTGTGTTTATCAAAATTATTTTCCTAATTAATATTATAATTCTCCATTCGATAAAAACATCATTAAAATCATTCCACTTGGCCCTTATTTCCAAATTGATCTCATAAATCATTTCCTTTTATGGTGAATCATAATTTATTATTTTGTTTATTTTAGAGTCTTTTATCTTATAGCATTGTTTGTCTCTCCTCATAATACTTTGCCAAAAACATCCATTAAAAACCGGTCTTTCATAGGTAATTTTGGGGACAACCCAAGGTGCGCCAATCTATATTATAATGTGGAATTTTTCCATGAAAATCCTCCCCCACTTTTTGCTATCAGCCATTTTCCCCCTTGAATATGATAATACTGGTTTTACATTAAAGTCAATATCAATTTCCACTATGGCGGCTCCCATAAGAGAGATTAAGAGAAAGGTTTATAAGGGAAAACTTTTCTGTCGATTCATTCTTCATTGCAAAGAGTTGCGCAACAGAAAAGTCATTATCTGCACGCCCATATACCATTGTACGCGTATAAAAGATACGGTTGAGTCTCTCCTGTACTTCACATCACAGTCAGACAGAGGCGGATTTGAACAGCGTCGAGAAGGTCGCAAAATTTCTACTCCGTTTATTTCGGTTTATTATTCAAAAATGTCTATTGAATTTTACGAATACGAAGGCAGTCCTTTTTGTAGATCGGTGAAATTAATCTCTAAGCTTATCAATGTTCCTTTGGAATCAATAAAAGTTGATTTATTAAAAGGAGAACATTTGAAACCCGAATATTTAGAAGTAAATTACAACCAGCAATAAATTAAAAAATTAATAAAAGTAATTAACGAAAGTTAATTACGTTTCAGAAAAATCCATTTCACCAAGTTCCAACTCTAAATGACAATGGTTTCTATTTGGGTGAAAGGTAATATATATACCAATACACTGACGGGAGACCACCATGTTAGGTTATTTCTATGGCGCCAAGAGGCAACGCCAGATGGAGCCACAAGCTCACTGCACGCGGAGGGAGACTAGCCAACTCGCACTGCCTCTAGCGGTGTTTCTTGGCGCCAAAGAAATAACCCAAGAAGTCAGCCCCTCCCCCATGGTGTTTAATTATCTTCAGGAATTAATGGAATTCTCTATTTAAAATACAGTCGAGCAATTGCGACGTATTTAGTGGATAAATACGCCCCCGATCACGCCTTATACCCCAAGGATCTTCAAAAACGAGCCACTATCAATCAAATGTTGTATTTCGACAGTGGTACCCTAACCCCAGCCCATACCACACTTTCGGTGAATTGTTTTTACCGTAATTTCAAAATCACTTCACTCAAACTTACGCTGAAATAAATATTTACAGCATTCAGTTTTTCATAATTCAAAATTGGCACCAACTGAAGCGTACGATAAAGCCAAGGATGCTTATAAAACTTTGGATTCGCTTTTAAGCAACAGGAAGTACGTGGCAGGTGATACCCTTACCATCGCTGATATCGCTATTAGAGCTACCCTCTCTGTGAATGAGGTATGCTATTTTATTTTCGAGTTACATCTTTTTGTTTGGGTTCGTGAGATGATATTTAAAATATTTTTTATTTCAAGGTTATGCATTTCTTCGATACTTCGGAATACAAAAATATCGAAGCCTGGAAACAGAAGGTCAAGGACGAAACCAGCCCGGCTTATATCGATTGTAACGATAAAGTCTACGAGAAAAATAAAGAATTTATCGACGGAATGAACGCTAAGTTGCAAAAACTAAAAGAAACTCAATCTTAATTTTCCTTTGTAATGAAAAATAAAATTCACATTGATTTATAAAAAAAACGTTTTGTGTCCAATTACTATCTATACGTGATAAACTAAAATTTTTGATAGCGTTTCTGATAAGACTCGCAACACTAAACCACTCAAACCATGACTCTAAAACAATGGCAAAAATTCATAATCGTCCGAAGAACATCCCCCCTTATCAGTAACACCCTGTATGTTATCAAAGATATCGTTTCGAAATACGCCTCAGTTGGATTAGTTTGAGGTATAGTTAAGGGCTTAACCAATTAATTGCACAAATTAAGCAAGATAATTATTATCTATACCTATAAATTAAATAGCTATAGGCCTTTAAAGATACAGTACAGTTCTGAATTATTTATTGGGGCGGTTTTCTTCAGTATAAGTCACTAAAGTATAGACAGACCTAGATACAATTTGCAAAAAAGTCAAAATGCCCATTGAATTATACGAATACGAGGGTAGTCCCTTTTGCAGATCAGTTAAGGTATTAGCTAAGCTCATAAATGTTAATTTGGAATTAGTACCTATTAATTTGAAGCAAGGTGAACACAAAAAACCTGAATATTTAGAGGTAAGCGATAAAAACATAGTATTATTTTTAGAGAGAAGTATTTAAATTTGTGGGAAAATATGTATTTGATCAGAAAAATCCATTTCATCAAGTTCCAACTCTAAATGACAATGGTTTCTACTTGGCCGAAAGGTAAATTGACAAAATTTTAATTTAAACTTGAAAATTAACTCCTTTTTCAACCTACAGTCGTGCAATCGCGACGTATTTAGTGGATAAATACGCCCCAGGTAATTCATTATATCCCAAAGACATTGAAAAACGAGCTGTTATCGACCAAATGCTGTACTTCGATAGTGGTACCTTAACTCCAGCTCATACCGCTTTAACGGTAACGTAAAGTTTTTAATCGCTCAAATGAACACTCTTTTGTAAACAAAAACAAACATACATTCTTCAGATTCCAGTTATTATTCACAACAAATTAGCACCGAAAGAAGCCTACGAAAAAGCTAAAGATATTTACAAAACTTTGGATTTGTTATTAAGCAAAAGGAAATACGTAGCTGGAGATAGTCTAACCATAGCTGATATAACCATAAGGGCTACTCTGTCCATGAATGAGGTAAAGGTTTTGTTTTTTGTTGAACATTTTGGTTTAATTTTGTCGTTCCGAACGAAATTCAGGTTATTTCTATTACAGGTTATGAACTTTCTGGATGTTACCGAATTTAAAAATGTTGCCCAATGGAAGCAGAAAGTGAAGGATGAGACTAGTCCAGCTTATATCGAAGTTAATGATAATGTTTACGAAAAAAATAAGGAACTTCTTGATGGACTAAATGCAAAGTTGGAGAATTTAAAGCAAAGTCAATTATCTTGAATTATTTCTTGTTGAAAAATAAAAACTTATTTGCATATAAAAATATTCCCAGTTTTTAAATATTTGTCACGTTACGTTAAAACCTTTGGGAGTAACGTTTATTAATAAAACAGGAAATTAGAAATACATTTTTTTTAATTCTGAGTCTGATTGTGTAATAGTTTTATTTCAATATCAAAACTCTGAATTGCTAAAACATTCTAATTTAAAAAGTAAGGACGTATGACTGCTAAATATTTACAAATAAGATATTTTTTTAAAACAATTGTTGTTCTGTAAAACTACCCCTGATAAGATCAATAAGAAAAAAATGAATTCTTTCTCAATAAATACTTCAAAAAAAAAAGACCAATATTTTATCCCAAACTCCGCCTTACTGACTGTAGACTATGAAAAACTTCATAAGAAAAAAATATGCGAATCCGGTTTGAAAAAATTGAAAAGTCAAAGATTTCGAAGAAGCAAAGTTTCACTGATTCGTATCATTCTACTGTTTCACTGTACAAGTACTTGTACCGCAGGATGGCCATTGAATTTTACGAATACCCATTTAGCCCATACTGCAGGTCGGTGAAACTAATCGCTAGCATTATTAAAGTTCCATTGGAATCAAAAATAGTCAATTTGGTTGAGCAGGAGCAATTAAAACCAGAATATGTTAAGGTATTTTTGATTTGAATTTAAATATAATTTCATTCAAATACGAATTAATTATATTAAACGTTTAGATTAACCATTTTCATCAAGTTCCGACCATAAATGATAATGGATTCTACTTAGCTGAGAGGTAAATATCAATTTTAAAATTATTTTCAAGGGTTAAATGTCATTTTCCTCGATACAGTCGCGCAATCGCCAGCTACTTGATTGACAAATATTCTCCCAATCACCAATTATATCCTGTGGACATGTATAAGAGAGCCGCTATAAATCAGATGTTGCATTTTGACAGTGGAAGTTTGGCACCTGCAGTAGCAGGACTAATTGTAAGCAAGCATAAGTTCATTAGATATGTTCCATAAGTTTGTCACTGGTTACAAACTGGAGCTTGTCATGAAGTGAGTGAGGTAGGTCATAGATTCGAGGTAAAGCGACGCCTGGTGACTGGGGCGCTGTCAAAGGCTTAGTATGCAGACTAAATATGACCTAGATGGAAGTCCTGCAAAATTAACCACGGAGTGTAGGACTTCAATTCTCGCTTCCGTCGTTCTCGAACTAACTCGAGCTGTAAGTCTCTAGATAGCATTACGGAGTATAGGTAGTGTCATACTTATGGAACATATCTTATAAACTTACGAAGCAAGGCATAAAAAAACGCAGAAAGTGTATCAGTGTAACTAATTAATCATACATCATTTTCGTTGAAGAGAGGAGAATAACGGCCTGAATAGTCTGCCACGAGTCCCAAATCATACTGTGCACTTCCTGTTGTTTCTATTTGCCTTTGATTGTACTCCCCTAACCTTTGTCCTTTCGAAAGAGAATTTATCAATTATAATACTGATTTTAGCGCCCAATCGTATTCGACAATACCTTGCCAACTCTGGACGCATTTGAAAAAGCTAGAGAGTTACTTAAAACTTTGGATTCAATTTTGAAAAGTAAAAAATACGTAGCTGGTAATGAAATGAGCATAGCTGATATCACAATTAGAGCGACATTAAGCATGAATGAGGTATATTTAACATTTATCTGATGCCTATTATATTTTGCAATTTAATAATTAAAATGATTACAGGTAATAAACTCTTTGGATATATCTCAATTGAAAAACTTAACAGCTTGGGCCAAGAAAATCCGAGATGAAACCAGCCCGGCTTATAAAGAAATTAATGACATGGCTATGGAGAAATTTCGGGAATATATGTTATTTAAATTATCTCTAATATCAACCGTTTCTTAATCATTAATCAAACAATTTCTGAATGTTTTTCTAAATTTTTTCTTCCGGAAAATAATCACAGCTATGTCTTGTAATAAAAGAAATAAAATTCAATTATTCGAAACTTTATAATGTGAACTTAAAATTAAATAAATTGAAAATTAAATAGGCCGATTCATTTTATGATATTACTTGATGTCTCTGAAATTTTTCTATACCAAGTTACCAACCACGTGTTACGACGAAACGTTAATTGGCTCACGCATTAAGATTTAATAATTTAATTTAAACGTTTGCATTATCAAAATATATCACACCTCAATTTTGTAAAAACGTATTTTTAAAGAAAACATTTGGTAAAAATACTTTTGCTTAGTAACTATTCTCCCACTAAACCTCTATGGGACAATAACAAGTACCTCCACTCTGTCAAGAAGGTCTTAACACGAAAATACTTTTAAAAAGGACCGAAAGTCCGATAAGAATGGTGCGATAAAGGTCAAATTTTAGCAAATAAAGGGTCACAGCGTAGAATCTTTTCAAGGCTTCTGAAAAGTGTTCTATTTTTAGTAACACCATTTTTTTGGGGAACAGGCGTCGAGATGGCCCACTGCCCTTACACGCTACAAAATATATCGAGATTGCTTTTTCAAAATCTCGAATCTGCTTCTCCGGGATGATGGGGGTAACGTGGGGTCTCCTAAAAGGGTCACTGCGTTTGGGTTTTGATTCAAAGAAAGCGCTTTATCCCAACAAACATACGGAGAACATTCCTTTGAAAGGAGAAGAAAAAAAAGTAGCAGATGTGCCTTCTGTTGAAAATATTTCAGGGCCTGGTGTATATTCGCGATTCACTCATGGTACAGTTAAGACCATTTTAAGAACACTCCGTCAACATGGTAAGACTTCTAAAATACTCTCTTATTCCCTCGATAATTGTGGGCCTCCTTATTAGACCCAACTAATTACTAATTCAAAATTCAGCTTAGCCTTATGAAAATACTTCAATAGTGGCGCCTCATTCTATAAATTTAAAAATAAATTAACGCAGCCCCCCTTTACTATTAACAATAATTGAAATTTTAATTGTTTTTGTTATTATTTTTTTCTTTCGTTTAGAAATCTCAACTTTATTTGGCGATTTTATGTTCGATTTTAATGAACTGTGCTCAATCAAGCTCGTCTTTGGATGTGGATGATTTGAAAGCATCTGAAACTGTTGAGATACCAGTTTTGCCTCATTTTCCATTCGGTGCAAGTTTTAATTTGAATAAACCCTTATCCATTCCCATTCAACATATATCGGAGAGGCCGGATCAAAAGATGGACACTGAATCTGTATCATCAGATACTTCAACAGCCGCGGTGCAACAAGATACGAATGTTGCGGAATCCGTTCAAGATAAACCTGTAGTTGCCGAACCGTTGCTGCCGAAAGAACCAAGTCAAACTAATCAGGAAGTTTCCGAAAACAAAGAACCGGTTGCGGATGAAAAGCAATCTCAGGATGATAATAAGCCACTAGTAAATCTGAAAGAACCAGTTGTAGAAGTCGAACCACCGAAAGAGACCATTGCAGAACCTGAGCAATCCAAAGAACCTGTTACGGAATCGGTACAATTGCAAGATCCTGTTACAGAACGCTTTCTACCAAATGAGCATATTCGACATCCAATACGACCTCAACCACTCGTTCCAAATACAGCATTGAACTGGTTCGGTACAACTTTCCCAGTTCCTGTTCCATTTTACCCGAACAGAGTAAACACTGTTCCAGAAAAACAGATAAACAAGGATTTTGTATTCGACGAAGAAAGGGAACAACCTCAAATGCACTTGAGCATTTCTGGGGATGGACAACCTTTTGAAATAATCTCAACTGCGATGGAGCCAGTTAACGATGAACAACATGGATCTCTACTTGGTTCAGATACAGCTGAGGTACTTAGCGAAGAAATTCAGAAAAGTAACGACACGCATACAGCGGAAAGTAACCTGACACCAACTGAAGGAACGCAATCCCAAACGACGCAAAAACAAGAGAATAGAGACCAACCAACCGAAGTTAGCACCACCGATAACCATGGTAAATTTGAAACAACCCCAAATCGAGAAGAAAGTCAACAAACAACCACCGAAGCTAGCACCGAAAACCAAGGTGGATTCGAACCCATTACCCCAAATCGGGAACAAGATGAACAAAAAACCGAAGTTAGTACAGATAACCATGGCCAATTTGAAACTACAACCCCAACTTACGACAATAAAGAAATAAGAGAACCATGCGACCACCAAAACAACAGGCCTCCTTTCGTGAGACCATACGTTGTACCAGATTTCGCGTACGCCAACTACCCATTCCCCTTCAATGGTCCCATGGTAGATGATTTCGTACCCAGCCCTTGGTTCCCACATTACCCCTACCGCGATCAATTACCAATAGTAATGGAGTCACCGCCCCAACCTCAAGTTCCATACATGGAACCCGGACCCGTTACTGGCTTCTATGAAGTTGCAAGACCAGATGTATCAACAAATCTGAATTCAGTCCCATCCCGAGCAGAAAAGGCTAGAACGAAGGCACACTGGTTAAACGTACCCAAACGTGGGTCTCCTCTACCAAGGTCACCCTCTGGAATTTATAGACAAACCGTAGTCGATGCTAACGGTTACGCTAGACCACATCCGACCACCCACCAAGGGAATCATCAAGCTCACCATCGAAGATATCAACAACACGCACCGACGAACATACGAGCGGTTTACTCTAATTTTTGGCCTTCATTCATTAACCCTAATCTAAGGCAACGTGTTAATGTCTATGTTAGGAACTATCATCGTTTGAATATATAAAAAAAATTCTTCACAATTACTCATTAAATTTTTTTAAGAAACTTCAGCATTGATTGCAAGTTAATCGGGGTAAGTTAAATTAAATTGCACTTTTCGATATCCCGAGTTGTTATTTAAATTTTGAAGACCCTTAAGCCTTATCTGATAAAATTGTTCGTTTTAACATATTTTTTTCTCGAGGAGATATTAAGTTTCGTTTTAAACAAAGGGCTCCGATTATCACTGACTTTAAATATATATTTTTTGTACCATTCATTTTGTTCAATAAAATCATATCACTGATAATTTGCCTGAAATTTTTATATCTCTTATTTTAACCCCTCTTAAGTTTGAGATTAAACAATTACCTTGGGATAATTTACATTGAATAAAAGTCTAAATTGATATAAGTCTGTTGGTGTTAAAAATTCAAAATGGTTCATAAAAATTTCCAAATAAAATCAGTCAAGTATGGAATTAATAATGCAAACAGGCCTAAATACAATTAATGTTAAGTATTGCGTTGATAATGATGTTTATCGGTGTTTACGGAAGCCTTAATACTACCTTTACAATATAACAATTGCTCCCGTACGCTACAGACCATGATTTTCTGATTTTTCTAACGAGAAAAGTCACTGACCTATGACTTCAACCTTAATTAATAAATAAATATACTTAGCCCTAATTTTGTAGCGTTCTGTTTCGAAATATAGTATAATGCAATAATATGAAATTATTCCAGCGAAAACTAACAGTCCATAAAAAAAGTAAATAATTCCAATAATACTTCATATCGTCATAGAATGACTAAATCAAAATTAAAAGCTCAATTGACTCAGCTGCGACCACAATGAAGTCACCAAAGGTTTGGTAACAGTTTTTTGTTGCAAGAAATTGTAGGTTATGTATGTGTTAAATGAAAGAATCGCTGTCTAGATGAAGCCAAGCCTTTATACTCTATAAGTTACGGGTAAGGTAACAAGTAAATCGCGCCAGACTTTACATCAGACAAAAGAGAAGGACACTCCCCCCGGACATGGTCATGGTAGGACGGTGGTCATACGTGTACTCAAAACGTAGCAAAAACCTTCGTAAATTTTCCACTAGTACGCAAGAATTAATGTAGTTACTAGAACTTTCCAAGGGATGAGATGGTGAATTGCAATCTAAAACCGCAGTACACTTAACTACCTCGAGCTCATCTGGAGGTGTGGTTCGTTTCCCCCGAAACACACGTTGTTTCCCCTTTGTTAACGGGAATAGTACAAGTACGTAATGTAGTCTGGCGTCACTGGGCACTCCTTGTACAAGTATTTCATTATAGCTACAGTAATTGGACTCAGTGCCAACTGATAATCGTTTTCGGAGTAAATATATCTCGGGTTTCTCGAGATTTTACTTTGGATTTTTCCCGTATGCCTGGGGGCCATAAAAATGCGTCACATTGAGAGCAATGCATGTCTGGAGGTTGATGGTGGTAAGCGGAGAAGCCAAAAAACTTGCTCGGAATGATTAGAAAAAAATGCAAAGAAGGGGGGGGGGAAGAAATGGGGCGGCGTTATACATAGATAGGAAAACGTATAATTACGATATGGCCCGAAGCCAGGAAGCGTGAATTGGCATAAAAACGTTTACCCGGCGTATAGTAAAAAAAATTATCAGATACCGGCCGGTTTCTATAAAATAGAACGACAACCTGGGATTTTTACATTCAGTCGATATCGTTTGATAGTGATATTTCGCTCCCTGATTTACTGTACGGTAATCTCTCAACTAATACTTCAAGATGACCATTGATTTTTACCAAACTGGAGGTAGTAGCCCATGTAGGGCTGTTTACATGACCGCCAAACACTTGGGAATCTCACTTAATGTCAAAGACGTTGATATGATGAAAGGAGAACATTTGACCCCAGAATTTTTGAAGGTACGTTTTTAAATTTAACAGCGATTTTAATCCAGTTTTCGATTAGTCTTTTATTTAACGAGAGTGTATTCTTAATTACAGCTTAATCCCAACCACACCGTCCCAACTTTAGTAGATGACGGACTCGCTCTATGGGAGAGTCGTGCCATCATGACTTACTTGGCCAACAAATACGCACCTGATAGTAACCTGTACCCCAAGGACCCCGCTTCTAGGGTACTAGTCGACAAGGCCCTCTATTTCGACGCTGGAAGCTTATACCCAGCTTTGGCCGATAACTTCGTAAGATTTATATACTTAAACTCAATAAAAACTTAATTAAAACTAACTTAAATTTAATATTTTTTTCAGTATGGACCCATGTTCCGGGGTTTGCCACATTCCGCCGAGAAGGAAGAAGTTTTCAAGACTAAATTGGTTACTTTGGACACTTTGTACCTTGGAAAGAACAAATACGTCGCCGGCAAACACGTCACGTTAGCTGATCTCTCCATTTTTGCTGCTCTCACCTTCCTCGAGGTAATTATACTTAATTGCACGAAAAATTAATCAATTCAAAATGACAGTAGATTTAATTAAATATAAACCAAACGCCTTAATATTTTGTGTTAAAATGCATGTAAAACGCGCATTTTTACGTCTATTGTAAGTCCACCTTGAATAACGTACTAAGGTAGTTGTTCCCATAGAAACCAGTGTTTGGTAATATTTCATTTCCTAGACCCCACGTTGCTTTTGATAAAACTAGTTATATGAGAAGAAAAAGTATATTTAACGTAATTAAGAGGTCGTAGAACTCTAGATAGAGTATTTTTTGATGGGGCCTTCATGGGAACAAGAAAACTTCTCTCGTATCATGGGGTACTTTTTTAATCGAAGCAATTTTATTTCGTTTCATTTTTAGGTCACTGATTTCGATTTCTCCGCTTACCCTAACATCACCGCTTGGTTGAAAACCTTGAAGGCTGAACTTCCATACCATGCCGAAATTAACGAGAAACCTCTTACAGCTTTCAAGGCCTTTCTTAACAGCAAGAAGTAAAAACTAAATTAATATCTGTGAATTTGTTCGTATTTTAACTAATTTAACACGAAATTTCAATGTTCTACCACCAAAGAGTAATAAAATTATTTTTTTTTTTGTAAATAAATATTGTAGTTCTGATATTTCTTCATTATTACTTATATGGTAGTGGAAAAAAATACTGCAATTAAAACACCCACTTAACTGTGTCTGACCCAATTAAAAGCAAGGTAAATTGATAAGGACTAAAGGTGGGGTTTATAATTGCCCAAAGACGCGTTGAGAAGCTGAAATAGGACCTCTGAACGTTTTTAGATTTAATTAGAACCTAATTTCAATTTTAAATCTAAGGTAACCTTGCAAATATTCTTGTTATTTCAAAGGTGACTCTATTTCATTGCAATCAGCGGTTTTTCTTTAATTGAAAGGATAATACCTTCAACTCTCCTTTAATCTAATGCCATTTAAATATCACCTGTCAATCTGGGTGTCAATTGAAAGTTATTTAAGCTTCAAAATTTTAGGATAGTTGCATCCGGTAGTCTGGATCCTTTCACACTCGTTTTAACAAATACAACCTTGATTTTCTATTTGCAATGATGATTGATTCATGGTCTCCGTTTTGTGAATTTTATCTTTAGATAAACCGTTTTTGGCTAACGGCCAGAGTTTCTATAACGTGATAAAATACTTAACTATTCTTTTTCTAGTACACGTTAAGCGCTTGATCAACTAAGTCAGTCAAGTCATCGGGTATAACAATTTAACAAAATCCTTACAAACGTGATCTGTATTTGTGGTATCTAACTTAAGATAATTCTTGGTCTCTTAGAGAAACTTTTATCTTTTGTAAAAAAAAAAAAAAAAAATTATTGGATCTCCGCCAGATTTCCAAAAAAGGGAAAAAACACTTAAAACTCTAGTTAGTACACGTTAGTCGGTTGATTAGTAAAGTCAATCATTTATTAAGTTGACTAGTTAGCTAAAATTCAGCCATGGCAATTGACTTGTACATTACTGATGCCAGTATACCTAGTATGGGTGTGCATTTGACAGCTAAACAATTGGATATCCCGGTCAAGATAAGAAACCTCGATATGCTTAAAGATGAGCACTTGGCTCCTGAATTCTTAAAGGTTAGTATAGTTAAAAAGAAAGTGAAAAACTATATTCTAATACTTTTAAATATCTTAAAAGATTAATCCTCTACATATTGTACCAACAATTGTTGATAACGGCTTCATTCTATGGGAAAGCAGGGCAGTTATGGAGTACTTGGTGAACAAATACGCCCCTGAAAGTACCCTGTACCCCAAGGACCCTGTAGCCAGGGCCAAAGTTTCCCGAGTCTTGTATTTTAATAGTAGTAACCTGATGCCGGCGCTGATAGACAATTTTGTAAGGTTCTTCTCAATTAAATCAAAATTTTTATGGTAATTGTGTTCATGTTTTACTACCACAGTACGGACCTATGTTCTTCGGAAAACCTCATGAAAAGGAGAAGGAAGATAAGTTCAAGAAGCAAGTCAAGACTTTGGATACGGTTTATCTTGGTAACGAAAAATACGTCGCTGGTAATCACCTGACTTTGGCTGACTTCGATCTACTATCCCTACTAAGCTTTGTTGAGGTCAGTGCATATAATCCGAATATATCGTACAAATCTTTCTTCAAAATGTTTAAAAATTTTGATGGGCCTTTTTGGAATAAAATTTATCTTGACTTTTTATGTTATTTATTTAAAAAGAGATAATTTAAAATAAAATTATATTTTTTTTTTAACTTGTAGATTATGACTAACTTTGACTTTTCCGATTATCCAAACGTAACTACTTGGTTTAAAACTTTGAAAAAAGAACTACCAAGCTACCACGAGGTCATCGAGGTGCCAACAAAGCGGTTCAAGGAAGAATTCGCTAAAATGAGTTCACATTTCCAGAGTTAATACGTAATAACTTCTATACATTACTCATGTATTTTCAACTTCAGAGAGTATAAATAAAATTTTATAATGCTCATTAAAATCATTGATTCGCTTTACATTAGAATGTCACGTGATTCCAATAATGACCACATTGAATTCACTTTAGGAAGAAAGGTTTTAGAAACGTATGTAGCACTCGTATACGTATACCACGTCACACTCCGAGAACCTGGCGCTAATAACATATATATATATTGACCTACAAAACACGGGTAATTTAGTCCTTATGGTGTTTTCTATGTTTCTATGGTTACCAAAACAAGCGTTATTTGAAAACAAGCTCAGGAAATTCATAAAACATTTGAACAAATCTATAAATAACATATGATATACTTCCAAATACATGCGAACTTTGAGAAGATCCGAAAACAAATTTAACCCAAAGCTCCCCGTGACAATATCTATTAAAAACTTAAGATCACGTGTGTCTAACGTCTAAAACAGTAGACCAGTATAGACGTAAAGTATACATCGACGCGTAGCGACCTCGCACGATTGTACAGATATACGTAATGCTGTAGAAAGTACTAATCTATGAGCCCCCCCCCTTTTGAGAGAAATTGTAGCACGAGAGAGCTGAACATTTCGAGTTAGTTCGTTCGTTGTCTAGGGAGTTACTAAACATACTTATCTGCGGTTAGAAAAATCTTAGACAAGATAATATTAAAATATGCCGATCACATTATATCACTGTGGTCCAAGCGCCCCTTGTAGGGCTGTCCTAATGGTAGCCAGAGAATTAGAATTAGATGTTGAAATTAAAATGGTTGATTTGTTTAAAGGCGAGCATATGAGTGAAGAGTATTTAGCGGTAAGTTATTAATGAATGATTAATTAAACGCGTAATGATGTCTCCTTCTTTTGTTATTATTACGCGCTTGCAGATAAACCCTTTTCATAAAGTGCCCACGCTAGACGATGATGGATTCATTTTATGGGAAAGGTATGTATGTTCGAGTATTGATTTAGTGTCCGAATTCTTTTGGAATTTTATTGGGAAAGAAGGAGGAATAATTTGGGACCGCCGGTTCGATATGATATGTATGCCAAGCGGTTAAATTCGGTTGTACAACTCGGAGGACATTTTCTCCCTGTTTTTATATTGATTTTTCGATAGATAGATATAATTTGAAATGTTTATTTAACTGTTTTGGGGTATTTTGATATTTTTGGTTTATTATTATCAGCCGTGCCATCATGCTGTACTTGGTGAACAAGTACGCGGACCCAGACAGTACTCTGTATCCCACCGAACCCGTTTTAAGAGCCCAAGTTGATAAGATGATTTTCTACGACGTGACAACGTTTTATAAACCATGGGCGGAGTTTACGGTATTGTTAATTATTTAGCACTAGGGGGTCATTGAAAGTAATGATTAATATGTTATCTCTTTTTGACAGTATCCGCAAGTACTCAAAGGAGAGGAACCTAATCCGGAGAAGTTAGAGGCTCTTCAAAGTTGTTTGTCAGATCTGGATAAGATTTTAGCTCATACGAGATACGTAGCGTCGGATGAACTCACCCTAGCCGATTTTGGACTCTATTCCCAGATAACGTTCACTGAGGTAATTAGCTAATTAATTAACAGTATCAGCGGCATTTGCTTTAATGTGATTGATGGGGCGTTTGATATTACGTAGTCTCACCTATCTAGCTATACAAAAATTTTGTTTAAATCAAAGTGTGAAGAAATTGAAAAGTTAAGATAAACATTTTATTGACAGGTTAAGTGTCCAATTGTAACCGAAGATTACCCATCATTAGAGGCTTGGATGGAAAGAATGAAGGAGTTACCCTATAACCAAGAAGTTAACGAAGACCCACTGAACGAGTTTAAACAATTTCTTGAAGAGAACCCTTCTCCTATGGGCTAAGTCTTCACCCAATACGATCAAAGAATAAATTTAAACGTGTTAAAAACAACCGTAATACAGCTTGGAAGATGTTGATAAGCACTCTAAATATATATATTGAGATTAATTCACTAAGAAAAAAATATTAATGGTACATTAT
The DNA here is from genome assembly GCF_054372755.1 of Phalangium opilio. Classification (NCBI taxonomy): domain Eukaryota; kingdom Metazoa; phylum Arthropoda; class Arachnida; order Opiliones; family Phalangiidae; genus Phalangium; species Phalangium opilio. The sequence continues at coordinate 3,427,115 of NW_028324189.1, forward strand.
AACAAAAATATATAATCTCAGTTGTGTTTTTAAATTCTATGTAATCTATTTTAATGTTGTGTTATTTGTCTGTTATGCAACAGGATATTGATTGTTACGAATAAAAGTGCACGGTTGAATTATATTGCAAACGCGTTTTACACCGTGCTGGTGATTTCAAAAATGAAATAGCCTCGTTTCATTGATTGATTTTTTGAATAATTTTCCACCCCTATAGGATTAAGATTACCAATGTATGTTAAGGATGAGTTGCATAACTTTCACGACAGGTCATTGTTCTGTTCTAGGATTAACTTTAAGCGTGCGGGTTTACTTTCAAATGGAATTAATATTAAAATAGTTGAATTGTTCATTAAAATTATAAAAGATTATCAGTTAGGATTATCTCGGTTTCAACCCGAATTTCTAATTATTATTTTAGCTTTTGCAAAAATAATATAATTTTAGTTGTGATTATTTATATTTTAAAAGCTGGGGTTGTAGTATTTAAAAGTAAATTAATTATATCCGTTAGTGTTGGATTTATAAAGACACAGTGACAATTCACTTGGGTATTAATTTAATGTGACGTCATTTTAGGGCCTCAACTTGCAACAGGTTCTTCTCCACAAACATCCTTTGATAGATTAAAAGGCTGTGAAACGAGGGTGTGTGATTCCCATGACGTCTGATTACGCGCCAGAATAAGAGGCCTCGCAAAACACAATATCCCTTACACACATGTATATCAAAACAACGACCGCATTCCAAAGGGATGACTGGCTATCATTAAACTCGCTAACCCCGTCAGCAGCTAGCGTGACACGCCACATTTTCGAGGGCGTCCGGTTTCAAGAACGGCAACATAATTCCCTTTTGGCATGAAGCCACACTTTCATATACTTCCTACATACTCTAATTTGTGTTTGAAGAAATTAATCTTAACTTAGTGTAATATAAAGAGGCCCACGCTGCTAATTTGAGGTTATTTAATTGGTGTAAATATATCTTCATTAATTTCATTTAGGAATTTAAGGTCATGGTTATGTTGTCATACACTTATAATACTTAAATAGCTTTAAATGTGACAAAATTAAGAAAATTTCACACTCTGCAATGTGTTTTTATAATAAGGGGTTATCTTCCGTTTGAAAAGGGAGTGTTTGTATGTACATAAGCTATAAGGTGTAAGGTGTATTTTATTTTCATCACCTTTTGTTCCCACAATTGACCATCCTTGAGAATTCACGCTGTTAAGTGTCGGTGTCTTTATCGTTTCATTACCATTTCAATATTTTTCTAATCTCTAGCTTTTCAATAAAAATTAACTTTCAAAAATCTCACCCTCCCATCTACATAAATTATGAATTAATCAAACGCCTGAATAATTACAGAAAAGGTATAAATTCGGGGACACAATTGCATGCCTTCGTCATTCGAGTAAACAGTTTAAAGATTTCTGTAGTTATTCTTTTACAGTTTTGCTATAAATTTTGGAGGGTGCTTTTATACCAATATGACCCTTACTTTGTACCTAACACCACCGAGTGCCCCTTGTCGCGCTGTGCACATGACTGCGAAACATTTGGGATTAAATTTCAAAGTTAGAAACGTCGACATGGTGAATGGAGAACATAAGAAACCAGAGTTTCTAAAGGTAATGTTTTTCGTGTCATAAACCCGCCAATTATATTGTACGATATATTATTTTATGGTCATCTTTAACGAATCAGTCATCCCTATTGAACTTATTTCATTAATTAGAACCGCCCTTTGGCGCCAAAAACGTCTGAAATACGCTTACTTCACTACCAAGACGTTTAACCATTGTTCCTCGCTTGATTTTCCCCACTGAATTCAATTAGAATTTTGGGCGAACCAAGCCGCTCAAATACTATGCTTGCGACTTGATTTAATAGTAATTTAAATGTTAAACACTTGCCTAAAACCGTCCATCTTTGCGTTGACAAATGGTCCAAATACAAATCAATAAAACACCAATTCAATTTACAATTCCAAAAAACACGCACTGAAAATTCAAATTAATTATAACCTAAATTATTATTATAATAACTATTAATTAAATAAATAATAACACTAATTAAGAGTTAAATAATTAATTCATAATATCGTCGATATTCTTAGTGAAACGCGTTAACAATCACCAATGTCTTTGAATAATTAATTACTGTGCCCGACCCCGTAGATCCGATGCCCTCGTGTCTGTCGGCCGGGTCGGCCTGATTGAACTTTGGCACAACGCCAAAAACATGCGTAATGAGTCATTATTATTTCCCGCCAAATTTTAATTGTGAATAAAGAAGTACCCCATTGGAATAATCTCACCTAAACTATTTCCCTTCGCTTTTACTTGAACAGATGCACCCTTTTGGACAAGTACCCGTAATTGATGACAATGGTTTCATTGTTTATGAAAGGTTAAGTCAAAAATACACACAAAATAAACATAAATAAATATATAAATAAATAAAACGCAAATTTTGTAACACAGTCGAGCCATAATGATGTACTTGATCAATAAGTACTCACCGGATAGTAGCTTGTACCCAAGGGATCCTGAGAAACGGGCCAACGTAGATAAAATGCTGAGTTTTGATTTGGGAAACGTTTACAAGTCATTCAGCGAACACTGCGTAATTTAGTTTGCTTGATTTTCACAATTTAATTACTTAATGTTCTTTACATAATGCTCCGCCAAATTAGTACCCACAAATGTTCGAAGGAAAAGGACCGGACCCAGTGAAAGAGGCCGCATTTCGGGACTCATTAAAGAAACTTGACAAATTCCTGGAACAAAGTAAATACGTTGCTGGTGATACCATGACTTTGGTTGATCTGTCCATCTTTGCGCAATTACTTCACGCCCAGGTATTTGAAAACACATATTTGTGGTACTCAGAATTAGGCTTAGTAATTACTTTCTTACTTACAGTGTTTGGACATCAATTTCGCACCATTTCCACGCATATGCATGTGGATGAAAAAGCTTTCCCAAGACTTACCGTATCACAATGAAATCAATGTAAAACCATTAGCTGATTTCAAAAAATGGTTAGAATCAAACAAATAGGGCTTAATAATATTTACGCACAACGAATAATTGAATAAAAATTTGATTATACAATGAATTATTGTATTCTTATTATTATTATTTTTTTTTTTACAAAAAATCGTCACTGTCAAACACTTAAGTACCAAAAACATCAGGATATAAATTTTAATTACGATCTATTCTATCATTACGGGTAATTTAGTAAGTTACTAAATTCTAATTTATTGTATAAAACGTTCACAAACTCATTCAGTCAGTCTTAAAGGATTAAAAATACGCATAAATTACATTGTTATTTTAATATTAATATTATTATCAAAAATTGTCATGATTTAGTTTTATTTAATTTTTAAGAATGTAAAACGTATATTATTATTTTGTTTTAATTGTTTTTTTTTTACAAATTATGAAAATTAATTAAATAAGTCAAAAACTTACGTTTTAGGAAAATGCCCGTTGGATTTAATGGTAGAGTAAAAAAAATCCATAATTAATGATGAAACGGTGAAATTAACAACCATAGATGGGTGTTATTAAAAACTAAACGATGGTAGGTATGAAGGTATAAATTGAAACATTTAGCTATACTAAATAGCTATTAATGTCTGGTGTATATCCAGGTTATAAAACCATGCCATGAAAGCGCAACGTAGTGAGTCGGGTTTCTATTTAGTTAGTTTAACCTGGATAATTAAGGATGATGGGTGGGCTTCAATAATTAATTAATTACTTTCGCACGTACGATGTATTATTGCACAACACTGTTATAAAAAATCAATTATGACGTCAGCAGCCGAAATCACGTCATCGAACGATATAAAACGCTGGTTATAACTCAGACGTTTCCAGTTTGGTTATCCGCTGAGATAAGGCCTCTTTCTTAGTGGGTCCGAAGACATTTTCGTCGTAATTTCGATTTAAATCGTTTTCTCGCGAAGTTTCTTCGGTCACTTCGACGTATCCCGGTCCGTGACCATTGACAACGTCACGGACCCTTTCAATGACTTCAACAGTAGGGTCGACTACTTCCTCTTCCTCGTTGGGTGCCGGGTCCAAATCGGGGAAGGTAATGTTCCTTTTGGCCGGTTTTTGACCGGGTACGGTAAACCTGCAATTTTCTGATATTAGGCGACGATTCTTAAAACCGCAGGTCAAGTGCTCGCGTTGCAAGGTGGCCGGCCTTCCAAAAGGTCGGTGTGTACCCCCGTTAACCGTCACTATTGTCGTAGGGGCGCTAAATATATACGGACGACCGTTAATCGTGTTTTCTCGCGTCACCGTTTGGGTGATCCCCGTCTTTGGGTCATCGGGGTCGGGGTTGTTGGAATTGGGTGGAGTTTGACGTTGCAAGATGGCCGCCGCCGCGTTGTTGGCTTCGGTTATCTCAACGGCATTCTCATCTAGAGAGTTATCGTCCAATGAACTGGGACTGTTTGGTTTTTGAAGAAAACGTTTTTGGAATGTTTTGGATTTCATTTGATTTTTTTTTTTTGTGTGTGGGCTTTCTTAATATTTTTATTTTTTTTTTTCTGATAAAACGAGAAATTAAATCCGGATTAAATTCATTATATTCTTACCCTTGTTCTTCCTCATCTTCTTTATACCATTCATTGTCGTAGGCGTGCATCCAAATTGGATTAGAACTAATTAAAAAGACGTTTAAATACGATTTTAGTGTCTCATTTAAATATGGTTTATCAAAGCGATTAAATGGGGTTTTAGGGATATTTCATTGTAACTTTCAATGCCATACAACTAATTTCCCGTTAATTATTACATCAGGTTTAGTAATTAATAGAGAAGGGCCGATACCAGTTTTAACCGATACCGATATCATTCGATACTTGGGAAACCGATACGTACCGATACCGATATTTTACCCGATCCTTCGAATAAACCGATATTAAACCGATACCGATATTTTACCCGATCCTTCGAATAAACCGATATTAAACCGATACCGATATTTTACCCGATCCTTCGAATAAACCGATATTAAACCGATACCGATATTTTACCCGATCCTTCGAATAAACCGATATTAAACCGATACCGATATTTTACCCGATCCTTCGAATAAACCGATATTAAACCGATACCGATATTTTACCCGATCCTTTGAATAAACCGATATTAAACCGATACCGATATTTTACCCGATCCTTTGAATAAACCGATATTAAACCGATACCGATACATTAACCGATATCAATAATAAATTAAATAAGAAAATACGTTGTAGAGATGGGCCGATACCGATCCCATATCGGTATCGGTACCGATATTTGACTTTAACCGATATATTTCTTTAAAAAAATATCGGGTAGAAATATCGGTTTATTTTTAACCGATACCGATATATCGGTTAAAGTCAAATATCGGTATATTTCTTTAAAAAATATCGGGTAGAAATATCGGTTCATTTTTAACCGATACCGATATATCGGTTAAAGTCAAATATCGGTATATTTCTTTAAAAAATATCGGATAGAAATATCGGTTCATTTTTAACCGATACCGATATATCGGTTAAAGTCAAATATCGGTATATTTCTTTAAAAAATATCGGATAGAAATATCGGTTCATTTTTAACCGATACCGATATATCGGTTAAAGTCAAATATCGGTATATTTCTTTAAAAAATATCGGGTAGAAATATCGGTTCATTTTTAACCGATACCGATATATCGGTTAAAGTCAAATATCGGTACCGATACCGATATGGAATCGGTATCGGCCCATCTCTAGTAATTAATTTAATTTAATTTATTTTAGCCGTACTCTTAATTAAACAAACTAATTAATTAAAGAAAAGAAAATAATCTTACCCTTCAACGGAGTGTTGATTAGTATTAGGAACATCCACTCTATTCAGAGCCGAGTCTTGAGACCCAAACGCTGTAGCTGTGGCAGCTTTTAATTGTCTTTCATATCTTCATTATAAATTATAATTTGATTAATTAACGAATTTAATATTAATTGACATAATTTAATTATAAATTACCTGCTTCTCTGTGTAAGGCACATTGAAATGACTAAAACTAACATAACCAGTAAAAATACGGAGACACCAATTAGCCATGCTCTGACTTGTTCCTCGGCACTTAACCCACTAACAGCGACTTTGGCGGGCTAATTAACATTAACAAAATGTTAATTAATAAAATAAATTAATTTATCTCAGATAATAATAAATAAAATAATACCTCGCTGTATAGAACATTAAATTCCTTAAATAGTTCGTCCAAGTAGTCAATATTCTTGTCAATTAATCTGTTAATTAAAAATAATTAAAATTAATCTTTCATTTCCTTAATTAGTCGAGTTTAATTAAAAAAAAAGAATAAATAAATTACTCCAAGACTGTGTTGACTTCCATAATGGAGTTGTCATCTTTATTAACGAAATGAAGATAAAGATTCGTCCTACGCAATTCAATTAAAATTAATTAAATTCTTTAAATAATTTCTAATTAGCCTTATTCCTGATCAGCGCCATCTACCCATAGCGGTGACTTTGAGAACTACTGTAAGCGGCAAGCCAATCAGATGTCGCTAAAATCTGGTGACGTCATTTTTGGTAAGACCCGAGAGTGCCAGTCAGTGACGTCACCAGATTTTAGCGACATCTGATTGGCTTGCCGCTTACAGTAGTTCTCAAAGTCGCCGCTATGGGTAGGTGGCGCTGATAAGGAATAAGGCTAATTAAGGTTCTAAGATAAGTAATTAAAACTTACTTCTTTTTGTCAACAGAACCGTCCGAGTTCTCGTGATATTTATAAAAATCCGTATTTACAATGGCACCAGTAATATTACCCAAAACGCTGTAAGTGTGTCACGGCGGAATTAATTAAAATTAAAATTACACTTAAATATAGTGTTAAAAATAAGTCTACTTACTCCCTAAATTGCTCTAATTTTTCTCTTAATTCTTCAGGCGTTAATCGAAGTACAAACTTGACCCTTTGGTCCTCTCGAAGTAGATATACCTATTACGTAAATTGTAATTAGTTAAAATAAGCTTTAATTACAGTTATTTAAATCAAATGAGCTTACAAAAACTCTAGCTTTATCGCTTAATCCATCGGTATCATTTGCAAGTACTTCGAAATCAAAATACCCCTTCATTTCTTTCTGAGGGTCAAAGTTCAGGATGACATTGCCTGTTTTGCGCTCAACAGCAAATGGTGCTCCGCGTAGGTTCTCCAGACCTTCGGATAAGGTTCTCTGGACGTTTCCGACCAAGTAGTAATTAACTACGCTGTTGGCACCAGAATCCATGTCAACAGCCTGAAATTTTACCATTTTTTGGGGGGGGGGGGATATTTTTACCGTTAGTTTCACCAATATATCTTATGAACTTAATGTTTCGCTGGAAGACATTTTTATAGACAAATACCTTGACACTTGTGAAAACTGTTCCGAAGTCGGTCTCAGTGGTGACACCACCTGTAAAGACCTTCTTGGTGAATTTCGGTGGGTTGTCGTTTTGATCTCGAACTCCGATTTTTAACTGTAACATGGTGTTGTCCCTGGGATCGAATTTATCAACGTAAGATGGTACGTGGAAGCAATCATCCGATGCTTGGATCAGTATGGTGTAATTGGAACGTTCCTCACGATCCAGTATCTCCGTGGTGTAGATGTGATGGGTGAAGATGTCCAATTGAAAACGGCCGAGTTCGTTGCCGCCTGATTAAGAAAATTATTTAAATAAATTTATTAATTAACAACAAAGGAAGAGTGATTATTCGTTAAAGTACTTGCCAACAATGAAGTAGCAAGGAATTGGTTTGAGAGCTGAGTCCGTTTCGTCTTTGTCAATGGTAGGAAGGAGTCGGAATGTTTCCTCACCAGGAGCCAGATTTTCCGTGAACATTACCTCGTACTTTAATTAAATTAAACGAATTAAGTTACAAGTTTTTTAATTGGAGTTGGAAATTAATTTTGACTAGTTATTTCCATGGGAGGCTTGATCGTAATTACTATTTATAGTTGAAATCGTAAATTAACTGATGACGATACTGATATCGAATTTTTATAGGAACTGATACCGACTTAAGAGATTATTTATCCCAATTAAACCGATATCAATCGATTTTAACACATTATTTATTCCAATGAAACCGATATCGAACGGTTATACTCGATTATCTGCCGATTATTAACCAATAAATTGGTAATTTAATCTCGAACCGATTAATCGGTATATTTAGCTCAAACCGATATATCGTTTAAAGCGCCAAATTGGTCACCGATACCGATATCATATCGGTTTGTGCCCATCATTATTAATTACATTTTCTCGCCATCGGTAATTACCTAAGCCCTTTAACTTCAAAGAAAACCCAAACGTCTTATAGAATCATCTTAAATAACCAATAGAGCCATAAACATTAGAAATTTTCACGCTCGGTCATTAAATAAATATAGTTTAGCAGAGATATTAATTTCAAAATATATTAATTTATTCAAAAAAAACTAATAATAATATTTGACATTAATAAAAATAAAAATCTAACTAGGCCAATTATTCCCAAAATAAATATTCAATGGTCCGCTCAACAAAACCATAACTCTCCGTTATAGTTATATTTTCATTGTTTTCCGCGTGTTATTAAGGTTATGGTAGAAGTCATACTACCATAAAACTTCAAAACTGGGTGTATAGGCCTAGAACTTTCGTCGCGAATGTATGTCCTACAGCGACGGTCCTATTTCACTACTAATCATTCAAAAATTCAACTCACAGTGTCTTCCGTGAATTCTGGAGCGTAATCGTTGATGTCGGTAACGAAAACGGTCAGTTCCAGATCAGCGGAAAGCGATGTCGGATGCCCCAAGTCGTACGCTTCGATGCGAATCTGATTTATTATTAAAAAGAAGAAAAAAAAATGGTCTAATGGCTTAAGACATAAACTGAAGGTTAACGACAAAACAAACTTTAAGAGTATATTTTAAACTATTTAAAATCGTGTTTTGTTATTGTGTTGGGAAATAATAAGCCCTATTTCACATCTCTTATAGTAACGACACTTTTTTATAAATAAGTGTTTACCTGTGAAATATACCGGTATTGTTTATAAAAACAAAAATGAGATTTAATCTCGAATTTATTTATTTTTTTCCAAAATTTTGTATTTTTTTTTTTTTTTTTGGAAATCAACCGAGCGTTACGCAATTGCAATTTTGGAAATAACGTGATGATTAGATAGATTTTAAAGGGAATATAATTGGGCAATATCTCCTTCAATCGATGCCCAATAATCTTATACAGGGTGTTTCTGATCTGATAAGTTTGGCAAAAATTAAGGGGGATATTCTTGAGTCGAAAATGTAACGTCTATCTCCATTTTGCCCTAAGGGACACTGTTTTTGAGTTATGATTAGAGTGTTTTAGTTATGACCCCTTAATTAAATTAGATAATATCATTGTCTTAATCAGTTTCTTAATTAAACTTAAGGGGTCATCCGTAAAATACTCTGAACAATCTCAACTCGAAAACAGTGGCCCGGACAACAAACTGGAGATAGAAGTTGTACATTTTCAACTCAAAGGACATCCCCTTAACTTATCATGCAGAAACATGCACCCTGTATATTCAATATTAAAACGTAGTTCAGTATCCCTTTGAAAAGATAACATATTAACCGATTGAGCTTTCTTCATGGTTGAAAGATAATTAGACTAAGTATGGTTTCCGCTTTTATAAGCGAATCCGCAAAAATTAATATAATCTCACCGCAATTTACCCCAACCGTATCTCATTACGTTAAATATTTAATTAAATAACGAGGAAACATTGTGACTAACCTCGTGAATTCGCTGGGTTTCCCTGTCCAAAGGTTCACTTAGTGTAACCGAGCCACTTTTCGGGTCAATATGAAATTTCTTCCAGTGACCATTAGGGAGTTCTTTCAGCCGGTACCGAACTTCGCCGTTTGAGCCAAAGTCAGCGTCTCTGGCCTCAACAGCTACGACAACAGATCCAACTGTTGCATTCTGGGAATAAACTTCATTATTTTAAAACGTTCCTGAAAATAAGAGCTAGCGTTAATTAATTAATGTTTACCTCCGGTATTCTAATAGAGAAATTTTGCGCTGGTTTAACGAAAATTGGTGGGTTGTCATTAACATCTGAGACGCAGATCTTAAACGTTTCATCCGAGTAGCGACTTGGTATGCCTTGATCTTGGGCTCTTAGATTTAAAGTAAAGTTCTTAACGTGCGTCTTGAGAGATTCCCTCGAGACAATCTTTGCAGTATTGCGATCCAAATTGCGAATATCGAACAAACCTAATTGTACCAAAATTAAAAATGTTTTTCGTAATTAAAAAAAGGATTTTTTCCTCTATAACCAGAACGGGTTAAAAGAAAAATGATGACAATATCCTCTTAATACTTTAGTTATGTAACATGATTCTTCTTCAGATGGGCAACGCACCGTGCAGGGTGAATTCTATAACAGTTTGGTACCATAAGTTTATAAGATATGTTCCATAAGTATGTCACTAACTATATTTCGTAATGCTAGAGGCTTAATGAGAGCTAGTTCAAGAACGACGTGAGAATTGATTACACTCGGTTTTGCAGTCCATCTTCCTATTTAGTTTATACTATGCCTTTGACAGCGCCTCACCAGGTGTCGCTTTACGAGAATCTATGACGTTTCACCTACGTCACTTCATGACAAGCTCTCATTAACGAGTGACACACTTATGGAACATACCTTATAAACTTATGTTGGTACTAAATCCTCAGCAATAAACCCACAAACCTTGATTGTCTTGACGTGGGACAAAAATCCACAAGCGCATGCGCCTTGGCAAATAATTAAGCACTAATAGAGTAATGATGAGGGAACTATTTATCGCGCATGTGATTCGGTTTAGTAACCTTGCTCCAAATGTAAAATGATGTTGGGAAGAATCATGTTACAATTACCCGGCCCGCTTTGTGCTGTACACTTCTCTCGACAGAGAAGTATTATATACTTCAGCTACAACTTACCATCTTGATTTCCGCTCTGAATGGAGAACAACACCTTCCCATTGGGTGTTTTGGGATCATCCGCGTCATTGGCCGATATCATAAGAATGGTATCACCCCTGCGATGGAATTCGGTAATAGAAGCGCATATTTGTTGACGGACAAATACGGGTGTCTCATCATTAACGTCGGTAATTCTTATCGTAATCTGTTTAAACGTTTTGCGACTTTCTCCAGTTGGAAAACCATATTGGTAATTATCCCAGGCTTGAACAATTAGACTATAGACGCTAGTTGATTCCCTGTCCAGCTCCTCTGCCACGATTATGGAACCGGTCTCTCTGTCAACTCTGAATTTTCCCTTGGCAGACGCCGCGTCAAGAAGGTAAGTTATTCTTCCATAGTCCCCATCATCAGCGTCTGTAGCCAAGACTAAGGCGACTTGCTTGCCTACTGGTGAGTCTTCGGACACTAAATACTCGCTTGGACCATCGACGAAAACCGGGTTGTTGTCGTTTTCATCGAGTATCTGCACGTACAAGTTGACGGTGGATGACAGCGCCGGGTAACCACTGTCCGTGGCCCGGACTGTTAGGTTTAACCAAGTGAAGACTTCTCTGTCGATACGGCTGTTAACAAAAACCTCTCCTGATTGGCTATCGATACTAACTAAGGGTAACTGTTCAAAGGATCCTTCGATGGTGTAAATCATAGTTCTATTCTTATCAGCGTCTTCGGCTGTTACGGTTACAATAGGGACACCCGTTTGCGAGTTCTCAGGGACCGCTTTTTGATAATATGATTTTTTAAATACTGGCCGGTTATCATTAACATCCATGATTTTAATTATAAGAGACGCTGAAATAATTATAATTAAGAAACTCAGAACATGCTGTTTTGCTTACGTAAACATTACTTACCAGTTGCACTTTGACCCGAAGTTACAGCCGCAGTATCTTCAACTTTCAAAATGAGTTTAAAGCTCTCGACCTTTTCTCTGTCCAATCTTTTAACTAGTTTGATGGAACCATCAACCGAACTGATATCGAAAATTCCCTCGTAATCAAACTCGGACATGGGTACCAAGACATTGTCTTCATTTCTGGCTTCAGTATTCGCGTAATCAATTGAGTACCGCAGTACCGGTCTCTCGTCTAAGTCAGTCGCGGAGACGGTGGTCAAATGGGACCCCAACGCTGCGTCTTCGCGAATGGTGACTGGATCCAAGATGGGCAAGAAGGTAGGAGCTTTGTTATTCACGTCAATCACCGATATGTTCACTAACACCGATGACTGTTTCTTTTCGTCACCAAAGCCGCCATCCAGGGCTAACACTTCTAAAAGATACACGTTTGTTTTGGGACTAGTTCTATCAGGGTCCAGATTCGCGCCTTCGGACACGGACACCGTTCCCGAATCGGCGTCAATAACGAATTTGTCCTGCGCACCCGACCGTATGCGATACACTACTTTACTATTAGCTGGGGATTGATCATTGTCCACCGCGGATACTTGCAAAACGGAAGTACCACCTCGCGTGTCTTCCGGTATAGCTTTAGAGTAGAAAGGTTTCTTGAAGACCGGCTCGTGGTCATTTTTGTCCTGGTTAAACCAAAGAACCCGTTGTTAATTTAAGATAAAAGTACAAATAGAAAGATATTAGACATACCTGTACATAAACGACTACATTGACGTCATTACTTAAAGATGGCGTCCCTAAATCGTAGGCACGAACGACCAGATTAAATTTCCGAATATCGCCCGATTCTTGAGGTATCCTTTCGAAATCAAGAGGAAACCGAGGTAATATCTCTCCCGTCATCGAATTCACGGTAAAATTGCTATCAGGATCTCCGCTCACGATCTGATAACGAATCTCGCTATTGTCCGTTCCTTTAAGATCGTCATCAGTTGCCTGAACGATTAATGGCGTGGAGAATGCCGCTTCATTCTCGTTTATTCGGGCCTCGTACTTTCCTTGTAAAAATCTTGGCGTATTATCATTCACGTCCTCTAAAATGACCATCAACTGGACGGAATTGCGATTTCCTTGACCATTATTGTCCCTGGCCTCGATGGTAACGTAATACTGAGATGCGGACTCACGGTCAAACCCGTGGTCATTTGTTCGGACAGTTACGGCGCCGCTCAAGGGGTCAAGATGTAACCTAAAATATATTCATTAATTTTTAAATTGGGGAATTTATTTACCTTTCCTTTTCTTGAACCATTCTTACTTATCGGCTATTTGACCCCTGATATCCGTATATCTGATACCGGAAGTACCAAATCCACCCGAATCCTTATCTTCCGCTTTTAAGACCGCTACCGTCGTTCCCTGCTTTGCATTTTCGGGTATTGAGGCGCGATAAATATCCTGATTAAATTCGGGGAAATTGTCATTCATATCGCGAATATACACAGTCACTTCCGCCGTGCTTGATTTTGGCGCGACTGTCGCCACTTCCTTGGCCACGATCTTAAAGTTAAGCACTTTAGTTTGTTCATAGTCTATGGGGGTTGGTCGTTTGACCCTGATTAGGAAGGAGGCTTCGTTGACCCCTTCGGAGGGTGTGACCTCGAAAATACCATCGTCTTCTTCCAGAAACATTTTAAAAGTTCCATTGTTTCCCTGATCATGGTCAAAGACCTCGGGAACGCTATTTCCCAGGAAGCTAATTGGCACGTTGATTTGGGCGTTTTCGTTAATTTCCGCGGTGTAGTGGCGACTACGGAATTGAGGCGTTTCGTCATTGACGTCCGTCAAAATGATTGTCACTTCGGTCGTCACACTGGGAGGCGGATACTGATTGGGACTGATCTCTTCCGCCTATTATGTATTTCAATTCATTAACGCGGCCTCTTCCCTTGTTCTAATAATTAATAGTCCAATCACAGCTAATTAAATCTAATTAATTTACCTGAATTTCCAATATGAAAGCACCGTTCCTATTATCAGTAGCTTCCCGGTCTAATCGACCTCGTACTATAACTTCACCCGTCGTTCGCGTAATACCAAATAACCCGTAACCTCCTTTGGTTATCCTGTAGGTTATTTGGTTATTTACACCCCTATCCCCGTCTATGGCTTTAACAGACAACACTCTGGAATTCTAATTAGTCATACGCGTAGTTAATAAAACTGTACTAGAGATCTAAATGAATCAACATGCTACATACCACGGGTAAGTCCTCGGGTACCCGGGTTACCGATGGCACAGCGACAAAGACAGGAGGTTGATCCTCAACGTCTTCTACTTTAACCAATAAGGCGGCCGTACCCGTGTTACGGCGACCGTTATTGGCCAGATCCTACAATACAAATAAAACCGTTCTCGTTGCATCAAACATGGGTTACGAAATTAAGTCTATTAATTAAATACGTACAGTGGCAATAACGCGGAGTTGATACAAAGACTTCTTTTCGTAATCTAACTTTCCTCTCAAACTAATGATACCTTTACCACCAAATGTTTCAATGGCGAAGGTCTTATCTGACGCGTCATCAGTATCCTAATTATTTCAATTAATTAGTTAATTAGTTTACAATTAAATAACTGGTGTCAGTAATTAATAGGCGTACTTCGATGTCATAAATGACTTGACCAAATGGTCCAGCGTCTCTATCCACGGCTTCAACCGATTCAATCTTACTTGGTGTTGCGTCCTAAATTATTTCCGCATTATTATTATAAATTTACTCGAATTGCGCAGTTAAATTTAATTACAAACCTCTCGAACTGTTAAAGTAGTTCTAAAAGGTTTAAATACTGGTTCGTTATCGTTTATATCATCGACAATGATAAGCATCGGTTGAATTATCTAAGGTAAAATTAGCTTTGCGTCAGAATATGTATACTCAATAATGGTTGAAAAAAAAATATACTAACGAATTGACCGTTGGGCAGTTTCATATCAGTTAGTGTAAGAAAGATAGAGTAGGAATCTGCCACTTCTCTGTCCAGCTCTTTTTGCAAGTAAACATCGGCGCTCTTTGGTCCCGTGCTCTCGATGCGCAAAAAATCGGGACCCACGGGACCCTGAACCCCGAATTGCAACTTATCCCCATCCGCATCGTCAGCGGTTAATTGATAGAGTAGCTTCCCTATTAAGTATTAAACATTAACCCCGGAATCTCTCTCAACTTTCAATGAAATCTTTATAATTTGCAAAACCGGATGTCGTCAACACCGAAAGATATTATTCTGCACCCCTAATGACTAGAGTGTAGAGAAAAAAAAACCGCGGGAAACTCACCTAAACTTTCGGGTCCTTCCTTGACCCTGACCACAATATCGGTCAAACCTCCAAGGGTGAATCTTGGAGGTGTATTTGCCGCCACTAAATAATAAAAATACCCAAATTATATCAAATTACGATGGTACAATTCTTACAAACACGCTAGCGACAGAAATGGGCGTATGATATTAAATCAACATAGCCGAAACATTCTTTACCAGCCACTTCGTCTTGGGTATACTCTTATACGCGTCTTACCAACCGTGTAAAAGGGACTGGCATTAAACTCGCGCCGGTAATGACTAAAACGTGAGAATAGAAAGCAAGCGCCTGCATCTCATTGTCAAACTTAAACTATTCACAATGTGGCTGGCCACAGCATCACAAAAACTAATTCAATGTTGAAAGAAATTTATAAGTATACAATTACACCTTATGAAAGAAAGCATTGGATGGGGAGGAGGTAATGGTCGTTAAGGTCCTTAGAAAAGATGTGATAGAATATCCGGATTATATGGAATTATTTATTTAAAAGTTTTGATTTTTGAAAGAATTTGATTTCGTATAAACGTTACACTTGACTAATTCCGTACTTGATAGGCTACTTCCTATTTGTATTTCGATGAACGGAAACTGTTATTTTATAAAGGGAAACACGTGTGAATAAATGACAACTGGTTTTGGGAAAGAAATTTTAGAGGAAGTTAAAAGAAATATGTAATAAATTGGCTTCTTTCTCATGACCTTCCTGGGATTTTCTTAAAACTTAAAGATAAGTTATTAAATTAGGCAATCAATCAATCAATCAATCAATCATGCTGGATGATTTTGTAACGTAATTAACTCTGTCAGTTATGTTAAGTATTGGGAGTTAAGTGTTTAACTTCAAATGGGATTTGGAATAAACTAGTTATCAAGCTATTCAATAATGATTTTCTTTTTCTTTCGTGTTCAATATTAAAAAAATAGGTTAAGATCAAGGATTTCTGAATGGATGTGCAGATCTTTCAATAGATTGTAGTCTATTGCTTATTTTAAATAAAATAAAATTAATTTAGAAAATTAAAGAAATTTACGGAGATAAACCACGTGTAATTAGAGTTAAATAATAATTTATTTAAAACATCCAAATTAAAAATGAGACGTTTCGAGCCGCGGCTCGTCGTTCAGTCTGGTGAACCATAGTGAGTTTCACATTAATAAGCTATACACTAAAAAACTAAAAAACAATATATCTAAACCCGTGTATAATAATAGTTATGTTTGACCTTTTTAAAATAAAATTAATTTTAATATTTATTCAAAGTTAAATTTACGTGGACTAAAGAATGAATGGTTCTGGCACGAGCTGAACTTGTTACTTTAGTGTAGGTGTTATATAATAAGAAAGAAAAGCATAAGAAATGAAAGATTTAAAGAAAATATTAGAACCAGCGAGAGAGGGAGTGTCAAGTTTAAAAACGCGGTAAAAAGTAATTTTAGTTCAACGTCCGATTCTCAACATGAACAGAATCTCTCAGAAAAGGTGACCTTCCCAAAAATAAAAAATAAAAAATAAAATAAACGTATTTTGGGAAAATCCCACGGAAGAGTTTAACACCCATTATGTAGTTACAGAAAAAGTAATGTTTCAGGAACTGAAAAACGCCTAGGCCTAATTTCTTTTTTTTTTAAATTATTAAATAAAAACTATATTTTCTTTCAAGGGTAGATTAAAGACAATAATAACTTCGACCGATAATTGAATAATTTCTTTAAACTTCTAATGATGTTACAGATGAATAAATATATATCAGATATTTTTGTAATGTTTTAAAAATATTAAAAGTTAACAAATTGATTTGTATACGCAAGACTGAATTAAATTTGCATAAAAATTAATAATTTCAAAATATTTATCCTTTAAGAATTTTTGGAGATTAAATCGGATGTTAATTACTGAAAATATTTGGAGTAATTTTGATTACGCTCTACGCATACGTAATTAGAAAGTATTTCAAATCAATAGTGTTTTGTTATTATTTTCGACTCAAATGAAGGCAATAAAACATTTGTATCATAAGTTTATAAGATATGGTCCATAAGTATGATACTTCATTTACTTTGTAATGCTAGAGACTTACTGAGAGCGAAAACGACGCGAGAATTGAGTACACTCGGTTTTGCAGTCCATTCTCCTATTTAGTCTCAGTAACCAGGGACAAACTTATGGAACATATCTTATAAGCTTATGATGAAGCCAATAAACAATGTATTTACCTGTGGCCCATAATAGGAACAGTTGACTGAGGACGAACCATATTTTAACCCTGGTTGTCGCCGTAGTTATTGACGTAAGCAGTTTGACCTGGTTGACCTTTTGCAGCATGCTCGAGCATGGCACCAGCGCCAAGCCAAACCCTCCCAATCCAGTAGGGTTTTATCACAATTTTTCAAAGTTATATCATGTCTATACCGGCGTTACTTCAAAATTGGTTGCGCGTAGGTGTTTTTCACGATGAGTTCTGTAACGAAAACGAATGCACAAAATACGATTAAACTTATTTCTAGGTAGTGGCAAACAGTTAAAGCTATACGTAAGCGATTTGTTGAATATAAGAGCAGGTGGAAAATGGAATTCTGTTTTCGTTTTGATCAAATTATTCGCCCCCCTACACGAATTAGATATATTGACACGATTTTCGCAGGTGACTCATTCCGAATAAGTTTATAGATTCAAAATAGCGAGAGTTTCATAAGAGATATTAAATTTAACCATTTAGAAATATTAAAATAGACGCGTTTTAAACACCGTTACTAATCTGCTAATTTTGAGATTAATAAATTTTTAGTTCCTAAGAAAGTCCCCTAGCGTAATTTCAATTTGAAGAGGCGCAAAGAATAATACAGCGTTAACTATACTACTAATAATAAATGGATGAATAGTAGCAGAAGTATATAATATTTCTCTTCGAGGGAAGTGTGCAGCACAAAGCGGGCCGGGTAATTGTAACATAATTCTTCCCAACATAATTTTACATTTGGAGCAAGGTCACTCATCTTGATGAGCAGAGAACAAACAAAAAATGTGAGCCTGGGAAGAATCATGTTACATAACTTAATTAAGTATTAAGAGGATACAGAGTGTTATCCTTCTTCTAAAATCCCCTTCTGATAGTATACGAGATAATTCACGCCCCTAACGTGTTATCTTACCATTCCGCTGACCAAATTCTTATCTAATGATATCCTGTTCAATGACCATAGCATATTTCAATAAATAAAACTTCTAAACAACAAAAAAATATTCATATTTTGGCTACTTGACTATAACCTAAATAATAACGAAGAGGAAAATGCGGGTGTATATTTACAAAGTATACTTTACAATATAATATATATTACACTATATTTCTTAGATTGATTAAGGAAAACAATACACGAAATTAATTGGATTTGGCAAATATAATACGGCAATTTAATTTAGGTCGATTTTGCATTGTTTCGGTAATGAACTTGCTTACGTTGATTGAGAATTAATTTATGTAAATCCACCCGCATAAATTATATAGGCCAATAATAAAGAGTGACTAGGTTATGGGAATTGAACGGGTAATTTCAAGTCGTTTTAGGTTACCAGTATTTTGACCTATCCTTTTAGGCAAGACTTCCCAGTCTTTTGAAAAGACGAGATCAAAATCCCATGACCAAAACCAAATACATTTTATTTTTTTTGTCTCTCTTATTTTATCACTTCACCAAATTGTCCATAAAAGTGTTGGAAATCGGGTCATTGAAAGTGTTAATGCACGACCTAATCGTTGTGACAAATATTTCCTTTTCTTTGTGTAAAGATTGAGAAAATTCATGGGCAAAATATTACACACTAAGAAAGAAATATTCTAAAATTACGATGGGAAGATTGTACGTTATTTTTCAGGGATAGCCAGGCCTATATCTAGAATATGTTGATTATCTAGGAAAAAATGGGTAAAATTTTTGTTTTTGGTGGTGACAATTTGGGGTATGCTTTTTTGAATTTTAAGATGTATCTTTTTTTTCCTTAAACACTTAAATTGTACTTAGTTTTGAATATATTTCAAGGTTTTTCACTTTTGTTTGAAAATTTTACGTTGAGGGTCTAACATATATGTAAATATATATCTCTTCGTTAGATTAGGTTAAGTTTATTGAGGAAGCGAATTTGCAAGGACAGTTGCGGTTATAAGAAAAATATCTTTGACTTGAAAATTAAAGGTCTGCAACGCAATAGAGGTCTAAGGAATTTTTGTACTAAATATTAGTAAAATCGGTTGAAACGCGAAATCAACGTTATTCCATAAATAAGGGTTTTTACATATATAGCCGCCATTTTCCAAGATGGCGGCGGATTGAAAAAATCTTTCTTGTGGCGTCCCTTCTACTTAAGAATAACGTCCCTGCAAAATTTCAGCCTTGTATGTAAAGCGGTTTGGGCACGGCGTTGATTATTAGTCAAGATAAACTAATATGAATAATGGATTAAAAAAATGTCAAGCCGTACAGCCTAACCTAAAAATAGTATAACCTACTAAAAGATTCGACTAAATAATCTCAATGTTTCAATACATAAATCGGAAGAAAAAGATTGTTATTGTCAAAGATGCGGGTATACCAATTTTGACCCAAATATTTCAAGCGTCAACCCTGCTACCAGAATTAAGTATAAGCGGGTTAACAATCAGGGCAAGGATGTCCAAAAATCTACCTCTGCATTACATAATTTATTACTTTTATAGTATTTAAAACCTATGGGGAATGAAAACTTTAATTCGGATGTTTGAAGGGGGGAAGTTAACGGATGTCAGTTGAGTTACCGGAAATGGCTCTTGGACACTCTTTTTCCCCAAAATGTTAACGCGGGGGAGTGCAATCACAACTCGCAAGCGATATGTCAGTGAAAAAAAAGGGCTCCTTATTGTGAATGACCATTCGCTCGGAAAGCCGATTGTCCCCCTGCGACCCATTTTATGTCCATTGTCCGAATGCTACCAGTGAGTTCGAGATGGAAAGGTGTACACGCTGTACACGAAAGAGGGGAGTATCTATGGGCTATGTAATCGAAAAACACCTGGTGTTACCGTCGCGTATGATGACTAAGTCAATCCAGACTCGAATATTTTATATTTTATATCGTGTCCGAAATATTTCAAATATTTTTTTAATTGGCCTATTTTTTTAAAATGCATTATTAAAATTATTAAACATTTTCCTATTTTTTTCCTGCATAAACGAAATGATACAAAGAAAATAATAATTATTTCTTATACTGTACATTTTGTTTTAAATTAATAAATTAATTATTTTTCTATAGAAATATAATATCAATTCAACCAGACTGGATAATCAAATTAGTTCGACAACACAAAAGCAAAACCTTTCTTAGTAGAAAAATGGAAAATTGTCTTTTAAAAGACAAAAATTCAAAACAATTTCTTTATTTTTATGGATTCTACTAAACCTATTCATCCTTATCCTTTTTGGTCAGGTATTTTTTTTAACTTTGGGAATATGGGAACCGCTCAATTTATTTGGCAAGGTTCAATGGCTTCTACCAATATCTTAAATATTTGAAAGAAATGACAATTTTTTTTATAAATATATAATTCAAATTCGAAATTTAAAAAAAAAAAAAACGGATACCGAAACTTAATATAAATATAATTGGAAAAAAGGTAACGGAACCTGTCTTTAAATCTTCGTCGTAAATTCAGTTTTTTTGCTAATTAATTTTATGCTTAATTAAACTTCCTTAGAAACTCCCCCATTAAAATTGAAGTAACACTTGATATTATGAAAAGCAAATTTATTTTTTTTAAAAAAAATTCTAATTGGATAATTGTTCACGATTTCTCTTTCGGATTCCCAATTTTTTATTTTAATTTTTTAAATGGTTATAATTTCCGGGAATTTTTTTATAAAGGAGTATAAACAATGTTTTCAAAGTACCTGGCACGTATGGTAATTTTCCCACGATCTAATTTGAATATTTTAAAGTAAATTTAGACTTAAATGAACACTTCTTTCGTTCAACAAAAAAGAAAATATTTAAGTTTCCACGATACCGGTTTAATAATAATTCGAAATAGAAACTAAATTTAAATTTAACTTACCAATAAAAATAAAAATAAACAAAAACATCTCG
This sequence comes from Phalangium opilio, assembly GCF_054372755.1. Taxonomy (NCBI): domain Eukaryota; kingdom Metazoa; phylum Arthropoda; class Arachnida; order Opiliones; family Phalangiidae; genus Phalangium; species Phalangium opilio. Next base: position 3,448,560 of record NW_028324189.1, read on the forward strand.
TTACATTCAGTAACTACACAAATGCACACGAACTGTAAACGCATTGTCTTCCACTAAATTAAACTCTCTAACCATCTAGTAAAAGTTAAACATTCTGCGCTACATCGTAAATGAAATAGATAATAAATATATGTGCAGTATGACACAAGCAAACTCTATTATATTACATTATATAATTGAAAAAAATCAAAAAATCCAAGGTCTCATCGTGCTCGGAAAGACATAAGTTTGCAAACAAAGATTCAAGGTTCATTTCTAAATTGGCAAAAGTTTTTTTTTCTTTTTCAAAATAACGTGTAATTCAATTGAAACCAATTTGAATATTTTTTTTTTTGGTGTTTTCCCTATTCGTAATAAAAGTTATCAAGCGTTGAGAATAAGCTTATGCTATGATCGTGGAATTTTATGTAGTATACAATGATGTACTTCAAAATGACGAAATTTATTATTATAATTCGGTTTTTGGAATAATAGAGCGTATTTTGAGCAAAGAATGGACAGGAAAGTGGTTTAAGTATTATTCATTGTCCCTGTTCAAACATTTTTAATTGAAATTCGTAGAAATTTCGAAACTCCACCCGTGTTTTGAAATAGGATATGATGATAGTTATTAACGAAGGTAAATGTTCAGCGAAGGTTAGTATGACAAATTAAGATGTATTGGATGAACATAGAGCTATGAATAAAATTATTTCTAATTTACTAGAAACATTTGGTACTGCCAAAGGCGGTACTGTGACACGCCTACACCGACAACAACAGGGCGGGTCAAACTAAGAGCCTCCTCATCTAAGATGTACATCATACGATGTGGCTAAAAATAGTTTAATGTCCAGGCCTGGAAAAGCAGTTTTTCTTATTATTAGGCCTAATAGGAACTCTTCATATAACATTTCAATTAAGCCCCTAATTTAAGTTAACATCTATAACATAGACATGAATATTACTGTTATTACACACCTAAAGTATGCACGAAAAAAATCACCTTTAAACAATAGGAAACAAATAAAAGGTTGAGTTCAAACCTTATCCAACCAACACTGTATGGTAATTATCAACATTACGAACAGCCCAACCAGTAACCAGGAAAACCCTAAACGACCCGAGAGGTTTCAATCATCATTATATACCATCATCTACGAGTGAGTGTACCCCCGCAAAACGTTTAAATCATTGGTTTATGGAAAGTTGAACGAACACTAGTGACCACTTTTACTCTCAGCGTCGTGTCGTGTCGGTCATCTACAAAAAAAAGAAGTCTGGCAACCGGAAGCTGACTACATCCGACCCGACGTTTACGAGGGTGGATTGTTAACTCTTCTACGCGTATTTTAGGGGTTGGTGACAGTTTTTAAATACATCATTTGACCGAGCGTGACCATGGACCATGTAGAATCGTGAATGATTCAGTGAAACCAAACCACAGTTGCTACAAAATAAGATGGGCTTAAACGAATCGTGAGTTTGTTTCTCACTTAACCGAATAATTGGAATCGATTATAAACCGTGAAGATGCTTTATGGTTCACGGTCAAGTGAGGTGATCCATTATGGTTTTTGAGATGTTTATTTGATTGAATAGGGGGGGGGGGGTTGTCATAATTATTTCTACTGTCTTTAAATTCCTCTTGGGTTACGTAACTGTTGAGCCACAACTATATTTAATATCGCTGGATGGTTGGAGGTCTTTGACTATCAACAAGGTTGGATTAACTAATAGACCATTTCGATGTAACACGGGGTAAAACACCGCCTTCCATCTCGCTTTTTAGCGCCTGCGCAGTCATTTTGTATCATGAGAGTGCGCAGAGATGTGTGTCCCGATAGTTACTGAGGGTTGACTACCCCCCCCCCCCTATTTTTAGGTCTATTTGGGGTCTTGGGGTTATACATATCCTTGAGGTTCACAGCTAGACCCTTAATCCAGGCCTGCCTATAAAACAATCAAGGTTTTTAAGGTAGTTCTTTCGAAATGGGAAACCGAATATAAAATTTATAACTTTTAAAATTTATCAAACAAGTTAGTAGAAATTCTAGAATTAAATGCTTAAATCTATTAAGGTGTATTTAAAGATCCCTTTTTTAGTTATACACATCAAAACACGGAAATAATTAGGCCTAGAAACAAAATGCTGCTTCAAAACAAAAGTCCTTCGTCGGAGGAAACTTTAAATTAAACTTAATATAACATAACCGCTTTACTTTCCCAAGAAACCAGCGAAAAAATAAAATACTAAAAACTAAAACCGGTGTAATTTTATATTCTAGATGTATCCTAAACTAAACTCACTCATCTCATCACGGAACTTCATTGTTTTCAAGTGAGGTTGATGCTTATCAAGCGAGGGCGAAATTCCAAATTCTCCACGATAACTTAGCGTACAAGAAAATATGAAAAACGTTTTAGGATATATAACTTTAAAAAGAAAGATGGCTTTGTACCCATAGAGAACTTCCCTAAAAGATCACGTTTTACCGGGGAGAGAGAGAGAGAACGTATTTTAAATTAAGGGGATATAACTTATACTATTGTGGTTTTTCTTTTGGTATATTTTTATTAGTTACCTAAATTTGTTACTATGTTCAAGAAAATTAACACAGAAATTTATATAGTACATCGTATGAACCGCTTTCAATTATATATAAATGTTTATTTTGATGAGAAAAAAACATACTAAAGGTTTTTTATTTTCATTTATGGCTGCCATTTTACAATATGGCGCCGGAATTTAAAATAATTTCTTACTATGTACTTGCACTATTAAGGAGAAATACCCTCGCAAAATTTCAGCATCATGGGTAAAGTAGTTTATGGTGACTGATGACAGTCAGTCGGGACTATATGGATTTCTTTCCATGGGTCTCTGCTTCTTACCTTTAAATTATAATTATTTTTTTTCTATAACAGAGGCCCTGATAATTACAGGGGCGACAGTGTATTGATTAATAAACTGTCTATAACTATAACGTCGCTCCCGTAATTCTCATTCCCTATTCAGCACGACTTTTTTTGAAGGAATAAAGAATTACAGCAGTCAGCCCAAAAAAATATGTACAAGACAAACAGAAGGGTGCGTTGTCTTTTAGGGTCTCACGAAATGTCGACGTGAACTATGCTTATAAGAGACTTGAGATTGTTTTCTAGGAAAGAAAACAATTCTTTTAGTCCGGTATATTAAGAAGTCTTTGTTGTACGAAAACATATTTTCGGGTTTTTCATCTATACCGCCCAAACATTTACCGAAACTCTTCGTTTTAATTGCTAAATTGGGATGGGGACCTTTTATACGTTGGTTTTTTAGTTTATTTCGTCAACACCCAAAATGTCCTGATTTATCAGTGTTAGGATTATTTTTGCTAGCGTAATTTGCATATTAAATTGTAGGGTTGGACTGTGTTTTTATACCGAGAGATGATGTAAGTTTATGATTCAGTCGGATTTATTTAAAATTTAATTGCCATTCTGAGTTTTTATGACATGAATACTAAATATGTTTATTTTTTAGAATATGTAAAAGGTACAGGGGTTAAGATTTAGGCGTAATTTAAATTATTTTTAATCCAATTGAGTTATGTGGTAGAATAAAGGCTAAAATGATACTTTTACTGTTTAAAATTCGCTGCTGAATATTTGTATAAAATTAGAAAAACCACACATAATTATTTATAGAAAAAAATAGCTACAATTTCTATAATTAAAACTATATATAAAATCGCAGACAATTTATCAAACATAAATCAAAATCGCAGAAAGACTCCTCTAAATGGTAAAAAAGAAAAAAAAAGCGCAACAAATCTTACATCACGTACGCCAACACCCTGAGAAATAACCAATTAAAGGATAACAACGGTTTAAATTACATCCCCACAATAGTTCCTTATCAAAAGCCTTTCATACCAACTGATTTATGAAAAGATATAATTCAAAGAAGTTAAACTGCATTCAGCGAATAAAAGACTCTATTAAAGCAATTTAAGAAAAGAAAATTCACGATCACCCCCTCGCACCGCGTGAATTCCGCAAAACTTAATTCGAGCCACAGCTAGGATGTATATACATACCTAGAAATATAGGAAATCAGACTTAGGCTTTAGAGTCAGTTGGCGTATAAAACCATAAAGTAATTCGTATACATGTAGCAAAAGATTTATGATAAGTAGCTAGCCAAGAAATTGGTGAACCGTGAAGTTTCAAGACCAGCGTTTTTACTATCAATTTAAATTGGTTGCGCTATCAATGGTAAATCCCAGGTATTGCTATGAAATAGTAATTAAATAGTGGGTAGGTTTGAATGCAGTGTATTTTTAAGTTGATACTCTTATACAGGCAGCTGGGTTTTCCAAAAGTTGCTCACAGCTCAAGTGAACGAACCACCACGTATTACTTTACTTATTCGAGAAAATATGGGTCTTAAATATTTTCAAGATTAATTTTTCTTTGAACTTTTCTTTGGAAGGAGAGTTGTTTAAAATCTCGTCACGTACATCAAAGAAGCCCTTCAATTTTTTTTATAATAAATTTTCATTTTTCTTTTATAAATTGAATAATTATATTGATTGTTAGATTGAGGGAAATTGTTATGGAATATTAATTTATATTAAATTAATAAGGTAACGTTACATGATGGAATCTCTCTTGTGGACAGTAATTGAAGGTGTGCGGACAGGTGTTGGTAGTCATTTAAGAATTCATGCAAATCAACCGCTATTTACAACAGATACTGAAATACTTGTAGTATTTATGCCGAAAAGTTCTATTACAATCAACCCTGAAGCCAGTTAAAGTTAAGAAACGAGAGAGGAAATTTCTCTAACCCTTTAGACACTATATTCAGGGTTGAAGAGTACATGAGAGAGAGAGAGTGAGTGAGTTTAGGTAATTATCAAATTGAAAGCTGACAATTCGTTCCACACCTCAACATCCTAAATCCATAAAATTTCATAACTAAATCCAGCCCCATCATTTAAAATATAAAACATAGGATGAGACCATTTGCCACGCAGTTAGACTACAAAAGAAAGGTTCAAGTTAGTTCAAGCCTAGGTTCATCGTTCATAATATCGCGTTTTTATACCCAAAGACAAAACCATCATTTTCATTCGAATATTTTTTTTTTCATTTTTAAATAAACCAAATATTATATGACTTGGTTGGTATATAAGCTAGTGTAGGTACCGGGCTTCCAGCGTTTCGAATCGGGTTAACCACTTAAATAGCTTGGCCACCGTGACGAGTATATGGGTGAAAACCAACGAATCGAGCCCAAGTCTATCCCGTTTTAACAGGGGCCAGAAATAACCAACGCTCCCTGGCTAAATTTTAATAGCAGACGGAAACCCTCACGTGAGGACGGGGCGGATACGCTCGAGTGACGTCGGAAAATGGAGTATAGATGATCAGCTTTGTCTAAAAATGATCCAGCTACTTGAAGCCAGCGTTTTTCCCACGGCTTTTGGGGCTGTACGCAAAAGACGCGTCCTCACCTACAATACCAAGGAACCCTCTGAGCTGCTCCTTTACACCAGGACTTGAAAAGAAACCGCTCACCAAAAACTGGTCCTCTTCCTAAAATGCTTTTTTCTAGATATTCATTTTCAACCCATTGATTTTTTAAAAAGAAGTGATTGTGATTGCGATTTCGAATTCCTGATGAGTCGATGCTCGTATAGGGTATGTCACAGACTCGCAGTACGTGGGTTCCCGACTTGAGAAAAAAATTTCCCATGATCTTTTAAACCCATTGAACACGTTACAGTGGCTGGTCATGAAAATTAAGTCGTCATTCTTTTGTGTTATCAAAATGAGAATCATCATTCGAAATTGGCGTGATCCCAAAATTCTTCAATGATGAGAACTTTTGCAATTTTCAATTGTGAAAGAATGGACTTTCTTGAGTATTTGGGTAGGTCAAGAGTATTTCTTACGTATGGACATGGTCAAGCTTTAAAAAGATAGAAAAACTACCTATATTTCAGCCACTTTGAGCCGTGAAACTGAACTGGTAAATCGTTCTGACCCAACGACCTTAATCTGGTCTTAATTTCTTAAACGTTTCCACCTAGCTCTGAAGGGTCAAATTTCCTATATTTCTCAATACCTTTTTATTTATTTTTTTCAAATCAAAGACGGTATTGTTTAACTTGCAAGCCTTTCTCCACCCATACCATACAACCTACATACATTAGTATAAAATAAACCTAACATTAAAAAATTAAATTTCCCAATACACATTTTAAAACCAAACCAAACCGAAAACCTTTCAAAAGAAAAATATGTGAAAAGAAATTTCCAAGAACAATCGATACATTCTCAAACAATGAACAACAACTCGGTACATTTAAAGCAATACAGAGAACGATATTATAAATTAAACAAAATGAATTTTGAAGGACCCCCAAGGTAAGACACGTTTTTCACGACGTTAGGACATTAAACTCCCGAGAAAGTTTGAAAAGCGGAGAAAAAATATACTTTTTTACAATCTATACAGTATAACGTATAAAGGAGCTGTTAAACGTTCTATTGTGGACACGAAGGTTTAAGATACGCATTCCTGTAAAACCAACCACCTACGCAAAATATCATACGAACATTAATGACCGCAGCCCCCCACATATCACGGACGGAGTAAAACGTCCATCTAATATAAGATCTAGTGGGTTCTTCAACCTCGCTTTTATACCTTCGTGTATAAATAAAAATCGCATTAAATTCCTGCGCCCATAACGCACACGAAATTTTCTCCATGAAAATGAAACTGTAACTTAGTATTCAAAGTGTGTTAGCTTAGGTTAGGGTTAGGTTTGATTAAGCTTAGGTTAGGGTTAGGTTTTGCTAACGATAGGTTTAGATTTGATCGGGCATTTGGGCTTACGTTAGGTTTAGGTTTAATTACGCTTAGGTTAGGATAGGGGTAGGGGTAGCTTAGGTTAGGGTTAGGTTTAGCTTACGGTAGGCTTAGGTTTGATTGGCCTTTTGGGCTTACGATAGGTTAAGGTTTGATTAGGCTTAAGTTTAGGTTTGGTTAGCCTTGGGTTTTATTGGGCTTAGGTTAGGTTCGACTTATAGTGGGCTGGGTGGGTTTAACGTTACCGTCTTCCAGCCTAAAGAACGAATTGCATCCTCTTATCAAACGTAAACAGTAAAAATTCATGAAGAAATTCAATACGCTCATATAAACCTTATGGCACGACCTGTAAGATGAAAGAAAGGAGAGTATTGTGCACGGTGAGTTTCGAATAACTGCACCCTTATATATATTATAGCTCAGAAGTTACCCTCGAAATTTGCCCCCAAGAGGTCGGCTAATTTTCTAAACTCTCCATGACAAAGGCTCATTTTATGGGGTTGGCCACGCTTGACCGGTCAATCACTCTGTAAGGCATATATAGTCGGCCACACGACGGCCTTAAGTTGAAAACGAAAATGATATACTATATACTTTTTTATATATACAAGTTATACGTAGAATGTATGGTGAAGGAGTTTTCTTGTTAAATTTGAAACGGAAACCTTTCCACGTTTTGATACGCCCTGTTGGTTTTTTGGTCGTAAAACTCTTCAATATTTAAATGAGCTACCGCACGGATAGATAGCTATAAGTATACTATAACGATTTTGGTTTATACTTGAATAATTTCTCTCTTTGTATTTCCTTCTGAGAGATGTTAAACGTTAATGTGTTTTTTTTTCATATATGTTAACTCAACAGTGTTTCATATATTTGATTTTCTTAAAGACGATTTAGAAGATGTTCAATAGTCCAAATCGATAAATATTAATAAAATATTCAGAATATTAAAGTTAGATTCTGAATTAATCTTTAGAAAAATAATGTCACCGATAACATGTCTGCCAGAAATGTCATCAATAACATGTCTGCTATAAACGTCACCGATATAACATATCTGACATAAACGTCACCAATATGAAAAATCTGATATAAATGCCAACTAAAAGCCAAAAAATGTAGAAGCGACAGTGGGAATATTTACTCTACCATCATGAAAGTGGGAGGTGTTTATATAAAATCTCTTTTGTTCTATAAAAAGCACCCTCTCATTTCCAAAGAAAAACCAACCGCAATAATGGAGCAATATATCAAACACAGATTACTTCAATTAAAAACCAGCTTAATCACCAATTAACTTCTTTAAATCGGGACTTAAATTGCTACTATAATTCCGTTCTTCATCAGCACTCGACAATAATTAGGGCTATCAAAACGGTAACCGGAGGCAAAGACTAATTACAATCGTTATGATCAACCATTTTGCGACAACACAAACTTGCACGTAACCCTTACGAAAACCAACCATAAATCGTAAAAGTAACGTGGGAAGGGTTCCATTATTCTTTGAAAGTGCACCTCATTAGAAGAAATACTTAAAAATGACTACCGAAACATAAACGGGCAAACACTCATTAATTTCATTAACTTTGAGGAAACAATAAGAGAATTAAATATATACCGTTCTACTATATAACCCGTCCACGTGCCCTTTGACACCGGTTTTGGGTTTTTAACATAATATAAAACTGGTACTGTAATATACCGTTAGATTCGCGATTATATCATAAGTTTATAAGATATGTTTTCCATAAGTATGACACTTCCTGTACTTCGTAATGCTTACTCAGAGACTTACAGAGACTCGAGCTAGTTCGAGAACGACGTAAGCGAGAATTGAAGTCCTACACTCGGTTGGTTAATTTTGCATGCAGGACTTCCATGTAGATCCTATTTAGTCTGAACTTACTAAGCCTTTGACAGCGCCTCACCAGACGTACTCGCTTTACCTTGAATCTATGACGTACCTGCGTTACTTCATGACAAGCTCCAGTTTCTAAGTTACCAGTGACAAACTTAAGGTATGAACATATCGTATGAACTTATGATTATTTATATAAAGAAATCACAAACTAGTTATATTATATTATTATGATATCCTGTATAAAAATATGATAAAACTAGAACTAGTGGTCGTGGGTGCATGCATGCGTTGCTTACTTTAAACTTGATATAAATCTTAACTTTTAAAGAAGATGAATTTCCCGTCCTACATATATTATAAATTTATAATGCCATAGTAGAAAACCTTGTAATAAATACGGGTCCAGTTGATTACGTTAAATTACCCATTGTTGAAATACGAAGTTTGACCGCTGTATCTTTTTTTCTCATCGAGAAAGAAAAAACTTCTGATATGAAACGCGGGGGTGTTGATGGGATTTTGCGATAACTTGAGGTGTTTATACGCGATCTTTGTTTAAAAATTGGGGTACCTGTTATTCTGGTTAATTATAAATTGCATTGTGACCCTGGGATTATCGTTCGTTCTTGATTATTGGTTTTTTTGGGATTTCCCTAATGATGTTTATGTACAACTATATTTATAATGAGAATGTAACGCTAGTTGGTAAAGGGAAGATGTAGGCCTACAAATAATAACACTTTCTTTTACCAATAAGTTCAGTCTGTAATTGAAGGGAAGCGATGCATTTCACAAAAGGTGACATTCCCTTTAAGCAAATGCATCGGATTATATACAATGTATCCCTGTCGATGAGAAGAATCAAGAGTAAGTTGAAGGGTTAAAAAAAACCACTCAAAATATTTATAAGGCGTGTCAAAGGTCAGAGGTTGTACACTACTATTGTTTTTGAATTTAAGCAAATGCTTGGGATTTTATACAAAGTATCCCTCAAATATGTAAAGAAGATTTTCAAGAGTGAGTTGAAGGGTAATAAAAAACTATAGATATATAAGGGGTGTCAAAGGTTAGAGGTCATAGACTTCCATTGTTTTCTAAGAAAATTGCTTATTTTCTCAAGACATAATTAATGACTTCATCTTTTCGATCAAACTCAATATTAAGTATTCTGATATTCTAAAATATTTCTTCCTATAAGGTCAGAACCAAAAAAACAAGTCTGAAAACTGTCACCCACGTGACCCATTACCTCATATTTTTACAGTAAAAAATACTTGGAATGAGGAAATCTATGAGACAAAATGTCATCTGTATGAAAAAAAATTTATATATATCGGAGATAATGTCAAACTAGTAATATTACACTTGAACGACATTTCTGAATTATAAAATAACTTATAAATGGGGGGAAATGAAACGTATCTTTTCTAAATCGAGTCTTATCAAGCGGGCCGATATAAAACGTTGGCGTAATACCGTTCATCAAAGACCTATAATTAAGACACCCTAGAACGCGAACAAACCACCCTGAGGCACCCCGTGAAGAATCATTAATTGCATATTCGGTGATTTGTATGAAGAAAAATAAAGCATCCTTATCCCACTGACTATGGTCGGTTTTAATATGCCACCCAACTTATTAATGATCTAAGTCATCTTGTCTTCCGGATTTTTATTCTTAATTAATCGAAAATTGTGAACTTTTTTATTTCTTAATGATTAACTCGCATACGTACGATCTTCTTTTTGGTTATAATTATTGGAAATAATTGGTTATCATAAAGTCGAAAGACTTTCACTAATTATGCTCCTAATATTATAATAACGATATATTAATCAATCGATATGGTAACGAACGATAATATAAAATATTGATGTTATTAAATGTAGGGGTGAGATATAACTGAGGTACTTCAAAGAGGCCGATATTTGTGATGATACTATTAAAAGATCATTAGGTGACGATACAACTAAGATATCGATCATTATGTGACGATAAAACTAAAATTTCGATCATTATGTGACGATACAACTAAGAGATCGATCATTATGTGACGATACATCTAAGATTTCGATCATTAAGTGACGATACAACAAAAATTTAGATTATTATGTGACGATAAAACTAAAATTTCGATCATTATATGACGATACAACTAAAATTTCGATCATTATGTGACGATACCAATAAAATTTCGATCATTATGTGACGATACAACTAAAATGTCGATCATTAAGTGACGATACAACTGAGATTTCGATCATTAAGTGACGATACAACTGAGATTTCGATCATTAAGTGACGATACAACTAAAATTTCGATCATTATGTGACGATATTACTAAGGGATCGATCTCCGATAATGATACAACTAAACATAGATATTTTAGGTAACGACACAAGTTACATTACTAAAATTCAAAATCTAAACTATATACTTCGACATATTAAATCAAAAATAAATTTTATACCAAATTTTGGAATCACGATTCGAGTGTCAGTAAAAACATGGCGTGTCTTGTTACCCACGGATAAACCTTTCTAACTAAATAGTAACCATTGTAACTTGAACATACATTTCAGTAAAGTGACCAACCACTATTTACACAGTTAGTCGTGTGAACCCCAAAATTCGTGACTTCACCGCCGAGAACACGGCGGAACTTTCGAGTGTTTCCATTGACCGGACGAACCCTCTAAAACATACTTTGCAGAGAGAGAGAGAGAGAGGCACACCTGCCACCAAAAAAGGGTGTTTTTGCCATTTTCTGATAAGTTACGGATCTTGCAGGGAGGAGAACAGAACAGAACCGGAGATGGTCTCACCAGCCAGCTAAGCCTATTTAGAATTCAACCCCCTATATAGGTCTATTCCGGCAAATCATACTACAGTCTACAGATACGGTATGGCTCACCGGCCATATTCTCCCAACAAACCAAATTGCTTTAAGCAACAAGTTAACTTGTTACCTTTAACCAAGGGTATTGGTAGCCTACGATATAATAGACAACACTTTGAAGTTAACCGTGATAGAACGCCTACCACTCTAGAAACTACAATAAAGGTAGATGGCCTCCGGGGCTTCGTAGTAAACTGCCAGAGGCATTAGCGGGAGACTTTCTGCTCCTTATTATCCAATACTCGTATATACGTTTTTTATAGCGGGAGCCATGGTAGTTGTCACGCGATTTGAACGTTATTTAGTCTAATCTCAATGTTACTGGGAAAATCATTAAATTGGTCTACTTTTCTTATCTTTAATAATATACTGGTGGCAAGATATTTACGCAATAAGCTATAATAATAAAATTGAAATATAGCATTAAAATTAACTAAATACAACGGTGTGAATATTTAGAGAAAGTTTTAAAAGGGTGGTATGGTAAACTGTCAAGTTACTTATCAATGCTTATCAGTCACTGCGAGGGGGTAATCATTCGCATATTCCATGTACACCGATTAAAAATTATTTTCAAAACTAATAACAATTAAACAGAAGCCCATAACTTAAAGTTATTAAAAATTATACATAGAAGTCAAGTTTATCATTTCATTCTTTATGCTTCTCTAATGCTAAAATCGGAATGGCAAGCGCCTAAAAGTGTGCTTCCCATTGAACACGAGTGTACTGCAGTTGGAACACTTTTACAGGGGCACAATGCTTTTCTATGTAACTTCTGTGACATTTTGTCACAAGGGACACCGTTTTCAAGTTATGATTGAATAGTTTTACGGATGATCGCTTAAAATTAACATGAGAAACTGAAAAACAATGATTTCTAGTTTTATTAAGGGGTTATCCGTAAAACACTCAATTAAATCTTAACTCGAAAACGGTGACCCGAACATTTATTTCTAATACACACCCTGTATATTTCGGTAAAGGGTATGGCAAATATTTGGGAAGGTTTTAATATAATTTCATATTACTAAAGTGTAAAGAAACATACCGTAATATCACTGAAATATCCAAGCTCTTTTAAAAAATGTGAATTTGATTATCCTACATCACGGAACCACTTTTCAAACATGATGGATTTAAATCTTCCAGTTTTAAAGTTAACAAACACAAACGCTCTAGTATTTCTTTTCTTTCTACAAAGTCAACACCGATTTATAGGTCAAATTAAGACCTGTTAACTTTGAATTTAAGGAATAACGCGCTTTGGAAAAACAGCGTGCGCACGCTTCGTATGAAAATACAGGTATAAAATTTCGCGGGCCAGTTCTACCTATCCAAACCGTACGCTAAGTCTAAGTCTAAGCGTCTGCTATAAATTTCCGTCTCGCCTATTTTTAGGGAAAAAAAATTTCATGTTTCATGTATAAGGGAGGAAGTCGATATATACTACGACACCTGGCGTTCGCTACCCGATCTAGTTCCGGCTGAGCGAGTACCGGACCCTGTTCATCTCCCCTCGAAGCTACATTGAGCCCCTTTAAAATATTCTTATTTTATACGTATTAATTTACAGTTTATGATGTTATCTAAGGAAATCTAACGTGAGACGAACTATGGTGGATTTCATTATAAGAGGTTATTATGGAAGAAACAGGGGACGTATGTGTAAATTTCAGTGGGAATGGAGAACTTTAGAGGTGGGATGAGTTATCGTGAGAAATATTTCAGTCGAGCATGCACACTTTATACCTTATACTCTACCATTTTCGTTTGGTAATTATTATTCGTTTAATGTACGCTGGTTAAAATATAGTTTAAGTTACGAATGTTTCAATGATTTCAAATATAAGCCAAGTATAACATTATAAGAAATAAAAGTTTCCACATATTACGGGCTAACTTACTAGTTAAAAATAATTAAATTTCTTCGTTAATCCCTTAATTAACCTCAGCTACCAAATATCTTAAACGTAAAAACAAAATTTCACCTACCAGAAGGAGTTGAGCTTAGAGTGTTATCCATAAAACCATGCAATATATCTTAAACACTTTCGCGCCAATTGTCATCAAGACCGGACCGGGGAGACTCGACTGACAGCAAACGCTCACGAAATGGGGTGAAAAGAAACTGAAGGGTTCCTTTACTTTGTATCATGGAAAACTGTATTGAAATAAATTTTATGAGAAATAATTTGCTGTGACCCAAATCTTAAAGTTACTACCACCTACACCTCTTCTAGAAAGAAACGGGTCTTCATTTTCAAACCTGACAATATCTTTGTTTGAAGCTAAAAGCTATTAAAGGGGTGCTAAAACATCTTCTTGGACTAACCAGAAGAGATCAACTAAGCTACAAGAACTTGTTCTAATTAAGACTATAGTTCACTAATGCGATAGTTCTTAGCAACCTAAAAACTAATCAAAACATGAGAATTCCTAGTGTCGCTTCTAGGTTTTCCATGACGTGAAAAGCTACTTCATTCCACCTTTAATAAATACATAATTTAAAGTAATGTCTGAAACTAGTGAAAATATAACGGGATATCTCTTTCAGAATATAATTTAAGCTAAGACAAACGTTAAAATTTGTAGCTATAACAATTGAGAACTTCATAAGTCGGCATAAATAGTTATTTTCGCACTTTTAGGTAAGCATTTGTTTTTCCTGTTGAATAGATAAGGCACGATTTTCTCTGGATCCTGTTTTGGGGTATTATTATTATTCCCTATTTGACCTTTGACCCGACCTCGTATCTTTTCGCGCCACCCCTAGATGCTAGTTCAACTAGGAGATCGAGCGTGCAAGGGTCTATTTAAAAGTTAAAGCTTACGAAGCGCATCTCCTTGACGTATCTGGTTCCCATGAGGGGTTTGGTGTGTACGACTTGAGTGTATCAAAATTTCTAAACTCATGAATTTTCTTTTTTCTCTAAAAGTACTTTCCAAACGCGGATATATATTTTTAAGGTGCGTTATATTTTTATAACAAGCTGAATGTTAGTTTGCGAGATGAAAATCATCATCTTGACCCGTTTTATTGCGAAAGGAGCTTAAATTAAACTCGACTCCCTTGCAATGTTGGGATCTATTATAGAATACCAGCACCACCTATTACCTTTTGAGTCCAGGCCTGATACTCTCCTGCACCCAAAAAATAAGTGACGGAAGTGACTAAAAAATTTAAAAAAAGTGACTAAAAAGTGACTTAAATAAAAACATTTTAAGGTTGAAAAACTGCCCTACTGGGGTCCTAACATATGTAGAACGTAACACTTGATCTGATTCACTTTGTATTTATACTAGGGGTGTGCGAATAGCACATTTTGGGTATCAAACCGGTTACCGAATACCAAAAACGTTTCCTTATCAAATACCGAATCGAATAGTTTATTCCAAATCAAATACCGAATAGTTAGGCCTATAAGATTAATCGCGACTAGTTAAGTCTAGTATTCGCGAATAGTTAACCCTAATACTCGTGAATATTAGGCTTGACTATTTGCAATTAATCGGTTAGTAACCCTAATATTCGCAAGGAGAAAAATATTTTGAAGCTCCTAAATTTCAAAGTACCTATCCTAATTGGTGGCCAAGTGTATCTGAAAATTTCCTAGTCACTTGCTGGTAGTTTTTGATGGGAGACAAATAAAATTGGGACAGGAGCGAGATCTCTACGGCTCCCAGAAAACAATTTGGTTTAGTTAAGTACACTTCCAACTAAACAAAAACTTAAGTCTAAGGAAAGGAACTGTGCCTTTTTTGTGTTTAGAACTTTAGACGATTGAAATATACTAAGTTGTTAGCAAAGATTTAGAATTCAAATATCAAAATACTGAAAATTTCAAAAAAAAGTGACAAATAGTGACTAATTTCAGAAAAAAAGTGACTTTAGTGACTAATTTCAGAAAAAGTGACTTTTAGTGACTGAATTTAAAAAAAGTGACTTTTAGTGACAAAAGTGACTCAGTATCAGGCCTGCTTTTCATATCGCCTACTAGGGTCAGAGGCATAGCTATGCTAAGCTATGCTAAGCTAAGCTAAGCGAAGCTATGCCTTTACTCTATTTTTGTATCTTTAAGAGTACGTAAAAATTACATTACAACATTTTCTTACGCAAAAAAGAAGCCAGATTGTATAAAGGTGTATTTTTGGGTAGACAATGGCAGAACCCTTCACACTAACCGCTAAGCTAAGGATGAACTCTATTAGGTTATCTTAAATGAAATTCAACATACGATGTATTTGCTCTTATATTTGCACTTTAATGAAGTAAACAGTACTTACACCTTCCAGAAGTAGACCAGTTGATTCCGAATGCGTTGGAATGAGGATATTCAGAAGAGGGGATGGCTTTCATCCTATTGTTTATTAAGAAAGTATGCTAACTTTCATAAGAATCCAATTACCGCTTGAAAGCCCGCCTGTTTCTACTTGTTTTAAAGTGGCGGGTGATAAGTTGAACTGAGCTGAACCGAATTGTATTAAGCAAAATGTTGAAAAGTCCAACTGTCCAAAAAGCCAATAATAACGAATGCGAATGGTCGTCTGCTTATTACCGGTGCCTTTGAGATTGGAGTCCATTTCCCAAAATGAGTGTGTTTAATATTGGTTTTAAATGCCGTTTCCTGATATCAAAACCATTTTTAAGGCAATGTAAGGAATTCGGGCTAACTGCAAATAAGAATTTACGTCTTTACAGTCAGGTTAAAGCTTGGGGCCTTCCAAAGAAAGTTGTTTGCAGGGAGCATGAGGTTTGTAAAGTTAAGCCTTGGTTAAATGGTTTTCACTTTTTCATTGAATCACGATAAAAATATTTCATATGGATTTATTTTGAATAGAATTTGGTGACAATTGCAAAGAGAAATAGTTCCGAAAATACTGCAACTAATAAAGTTACAATATACAAGGGACTTCTAGCCAGACAAATCAAATTAGTTAAAGCTTTTTCTCTTTCAACAAGTGTCATTGGACTTGCTATACAACCAGTAGTTTTGTCAAAAATGTGGGCTAGTAACATTATTGCAACAATATCCATTGGAGCTCTTTCTAGCTTTTTCATAGTTGGTACACCACTTCTACTAAATTGGATAGCTAAACGTTATGTCTTGAAAGTAGACATGAATCCTGATTCAAGGGAATTTAGTGCTACAGTCTTAACCTTTCTAAATCGTGAGAAGGTCATTGACTTTAAAGCATCTGATGTTGTTGTTCCTGAGATACCGGCACCTTTAGCAACTTTTAATGTGAAGGGGAAACCTCTTTTTGTTGATTCAAGACATTTTACTGACATTTCAGCGTATAAACATATTATGGGCTATGACAAACCTATAGATTTTCATTTACACAAAAAGAAAAGTGAAAATGTATAGAGAAATGAACCATTATTGTATTTAAAAATAAATTAGTTGAATATTTATTGGAAAGATCATTTAAACTTTTTTCACATTACTCTATTAGAGTAGTGGCACTCCATGTTAACTACCCATAGAGCTTAATACAGTCAAACGCAAGTAGGTGCCATTACTCTATTGCCAATCTAGAAAATAAGCAGACGACGTGAAGCCGAGAGCGAGGTGAGAGTGAGACTGTGAGCTTGAGTGGTTTTAGTACCAAGTTTTAAGTGGTAAAATGTCAATTATAAAAGTAAAACAACTATTTAACCCATGTTTATTACGAGCTACTGGTTTAGGGAATATTTCAAGATATAAAATAGCGCCTAAGGCTGCTACTATACTATGTTATAAGGTGGACCAAGGCCTAATTGTACGTAAATAGTAAACAACAGCCGACTCGATCACGCTTTGTCTTAGCCCGCTATAGAAGCCCATGCATAACACGGAGAAACACGGTTTTTTGGCCCTAATTTTGAATATACAGGTTTAAATCTCTTGAAATTTTATTAAAATAAGTAAAATAAGGTTTGTTATTATGTGCAAAGTTTCAGAGGTTTCTGTTTTATAGTTTCTTTGTAAAAAATTAAAACTTAATGTAGCCATAGTTAAAGGACTGGGTCTTCAAACAGTTCAAATGTGTTTTCTCCTGTGACACTGGTTCGAATCTCTTGAAATTTTAGTGAGGAGTATATTGAAGGGTTTTAAATTATCGTGCAAAGTTTCAAAGTGTACAATTCCTGATACGCGCTTTTACATGGGGAAAAAATTGTTTGTCGGGGCTTCTATAGCGCGTACAGCCAAAGCGTGATGGAGTTGGCTATGTGTAAACAAAACCACGCTTATGTTTCACTCTTAATTACTCAAGTCATATTAATTCATTGTCATTAACGCATTTTTAAGGCGAATTTCAAGCAGCCCGCAAGAAATTTTAACTGGAGAAGCTTCTTAGGGTTTATTCAAAACCCTGTTGTACTTGCCAAAAAAGATGGTATCCCAGCAAACACAGACTACCAAACTGTCTATAATGCTAGGACAATGTCATTCTACATTGTATGCGCTAATTATTACGTAGTATTCTCGGCATTAGCTACGATGGTGTACATTTATTCGGAATTCGGAGATGTTACCCCTTTAGCTCAAACCAAACCTTTAAACGACACTTTTTTTCAATTTCACGGAACTTTTGAACATACAGCTGCAATTTCTCTTATGATACTTTTGAATTGCACTATGCTTTACGTCATTCATCGTTTCCCCCTTAGAATATACCATAGCGAGAGCCGTAATAATTTCATAGTAGTTTTTAATCAAATATTAATGCCTTGGAAATCAAATAGAATGAACTGTAACCCTGGCGGAGTTAAATTATTGGGAGATTCAACTTTTCACGAGTTAACTGGTAGTTATAAGTTAGGGAAAAAACGCATTTATCTTAATGTACAGTATTTTCGATATCCCGCTTGGTATAATGCAATGTTAGGTTACGTGTAAAATAAATTGTCACACGCAATAAAATAAAATAAAAGTCATCAGTTTTGCTGTATTTGTATTTAATTAATTTAATTAATTTATTTATTTAATTCATTGTTACTTCATAAAACGAAGGAACAATTAAAATGTCTTGATTATTAAACACTTGTAAATTATTTCCGCAGATATTTTAACCACTTTACTAATATTTTTTTTCGGGGGGGGGGGGGGGGAATATTATTTTTCGGGGGGGGGGGAATATTTTTTTTCGGGGGGGGGGGGATATTTTTTTTCGGGGGGGGGGGGGTAAACGAAGCCTAACGTTTAATTAATTATTTCCACTTTCGTTAAATATAAGTAGCAAAATTACATTTTTAATTTATGTAGATCGCAATTATAATTAATTATTATTATTCTTTCTTTCTTTCTTTTTTTCTTAAATTGTTTTTTTTTAAAGCTATTGACAAAAGGCACTGTTTAAAAATTGTACACTAAAATATATAGTATATCCATTATAATTATTTATTTATTTATTTTTGATGATTTAGGCCTAGTACTTTGATTGTTTGTTTGTTTAAAAAAATACAGGGATGTGTGAGAGTGCGAATGAGTGAGTGATTTTTTTTAATTAATTAAGGAAATCTCATAAATCCCTACGTCATTTTAAAGGATTAATCGATTACCTTAATCCCTTACTTAATCTTAATGGATTACCTAGGCTTAATCCCTTAATCTTTAATTCCTATATGATTATAACTAACTATTTACGATGTAGAAGAACGGCTGTTATATATACGAAGCCTGAAATAAATAATTTATAATAATATTATGATTTTAGATTAAAAAACTTTTGTAATAATGATTACAGGAAGCCCGCACTCTTAAATTTAAATTCCTTATAGGAAAAATAGGAATTTTTTTCCCGGAATTATAGGATTTTATAGGAGAAAAAAAAATCACGTGTTTTTATAGGAAAATATAGGACTAAAAATGCTCATATATAATACAATTTTGGGGCTTAAACTATGTAGAAAAATCTCAAAAAAAGAACAAAAAAAAAACTAATTGGATTTTACTTTGGAAACTCAGAAGAACTTAATTTAATTAAAATATAATATATATAAAAAATCCTAGGCGAGCCTTTGAAGCAATTTTGGTGTCTATTCAAATGTGATCTTGATAAAAAAAAGCTAAATTTTGATAAATTTGATGCTAAACTATACGAAAACTTTGACTAAGTCAAAAATATAGGATATTATAGGACCTTTCATGAAATTATAGGATAATATAGGACTGGTTCAAAAATATAGGAATTATAGGACCTTTCATGAAATTATACAATAATATATGACTGGTTCAAAAATATAGGATATTATAGGACCTTTAATGAAATTATAGGATAATATAGGACTGGTTCAAAAATATAGGATATTATAGGACCTTTCATGAAATTATAGGATAATATAGGACTGGTTCAAAAATATAGGATATTATAGGACCTTTCATGAAATTATAGGATAATATAGGACTGGTTCAAAAATATAGGATATTATAGGACCTTTCATGAAATTATAGGATAATATAGGACTGGTTCAAAAATATAGGATATTATAGGACCTTTCATGAAATTATAGGATAATATAGGACTGGTTCAAAAATATAGGAATTTATAGGACCTTTCATGAAATTATACGATAATATAGGACTGGTTCAAAAATATAGGAATTTATAGGACCTTTCATGAAATTATACGATAATATAGGACTGGTTCAAAAATATAGGAATTTATAGGACCTTTTATGAAATTATAGGAAATATAGGACTAAGCCAAAAATATAGGATATTATAGGACCTTTTATGAAATTATAGGAAATATAGGACTGGTTCAAAAATATAGGATATTATAAGACCTTTTATGAAATTATAGGATAATATAGGACTGGTTCAAAAATATAGGGTATTATAGGACCTTTCATGAAATTATAGGCGATAATATAGGACTGGTTCAAAAATATAGGATATTATAGGACCTTTCATGAAATTATAGGCGATAATATAGGACTGGTTCAAAAATATAGGAATTTATAGGAATTATAGGACCGGTGGGCTTCCTGAATTATTAATGTAGCATCAATATTCATTAGAGGTTTGAGTCTATTCTTCACTACCTAAATTGGCCTAAATTTGCGTATCGAGTGACTTACCTCTCTTCACTTTTACTCCTAATTTGTTCTTCAAGCTGATTTAGTCTTCCTTGCAAAAGGGTGATATTATTGGTACCGGATGAACTACTTTGTTCCAATTCTACAATTTGACGATTTAACAGTTCAGACTGATCTCTTAAATGTTGTATGGTCATATAAATTTCATTCTCATCCTATAGAAAATAAACCTTAAAATATTAATTAACTTCAAAAGAGTTAATTAATCACCACCAAAAAACCTACCAACCAATCCCCAAATTAATATTACGCAAGCTTTGGTAATTAAAGAAGCCATTTTAAAATCATGCATGCATTTTTGGCAATTAAATTGCATTGCGTTTAAAACGAGCGTGCAATTGCAAATACCTTAAGAGTGTTGTGGATATCGACTCTTATCAAAAGAGACGCCAGTTCAAGTTCCTCCGAGTATTCGTTTTTTAACGGAACACTTCGATATCCTGGACAAAAAAATGTATAGTTCGTAAAGGGCTGCTCATTTGAATAAATAAAACCAGAAGTGAGATGAGATGAGACTAGAAGTAAAGGGCTCTAGCATTGGTAATAGATCCTGGCACTAGTGAACAAATTTGAGGATTTTATCTTTATGCCGCTTCAATCGCGCCTACGCTACTGAGAAAAAAATTGGTCGAGTTCCAAAAACATTTCCTACACCCTTCCCCTCAATCTAAAGCCGCGGAACACGCACGCGGGTGCTGGAATCTAGTTCGGCCGTCCACCACCGCGAGCCTCTCAACGTTTTGGAGGGGAAATTCAGAAACCGCCACCAGAGGGCCAACCGTTCGTGTGTTATCAAGAATATTCACTTTTGCCAAGTGAAGAATTTGGTTAGCTCAGTACCTACCCCCTTCCCCTCAAACTAAAGCCGCGGAACACGGACGCGCGTACTTGAATCTAGTTCGGCCGTCTACCACCGCGAGCCTCTCAACGTTTTGGAGGGGAAATTCTGAAACCGCCACCAGAGGGCCAACCGTTGGTGTGTTATCAAGAATATTCACTTTCGCCAAGTGAATTAAGAATTTGGTTCGCTCAGTACCTACCCCCTTCCCCTCAACCTAAAGCCGCGGAACACGGACGCGCGTCCTTGAATCTAGTTCGGCCGTCTACCGCCACGAGCCTCTCAACGTTTTGGAGGGGAAATTCTGAAACCGCCACCAGAGGGCCAACCGTTCGTGTGTTATCAAGAATATTCACTTTCGCCAAGTGAAGAATTTGGTTAGCTCAGTACCTACCCCCTTCCCCTCAACCTAAAGCCGCGGAACACGGACGCGGGTGCTTGAATCTAGTTCGGCCGTCTACCGCCGCGAGCCTCTCACGTTTTGGAGGGGAAATTCTGAAACCGCCACCAGAGGGCCAACCGTTGGTGCGTTATCTATATCTATATAAATCAAAGTCCTGACTGACTGACTGACTGATAATCAACGCCCAGCCCAAACCGCTTGCCCTAGAAGGCTGAAAATTTGCAGGAACGTTACTCATAAGTAGTAGGCGCGTACTAAGAAAGGTTTTTCCAATCCGCCGCCATCTTAAAAAATGGCGCCCAGAAATGTAAAAAATCTTCTCTATGCAACAAAGTCCGCGCGTTTCAACCGATTTCACAAATATTTAGTACACTGGTTTCCTTTAACCTATAGACGGGTTGAATGGTCTTACGGGTTCAATTTGTTGCCATCTTTCTAAATGGCGGCCAAAAACTTAAAAACCTTTCTTTATGGAATAATGTCCGTGTGAAAAATAATAAAAAAATGCATCCCGACGGGCTGACGGGCAACGCCGAGTGCCTTCGTTCCTAGGGTGCTACAAAAATATTAGCCATCAGAAGAATCTAGCCATTCTTTATATCATTTTGATGGTAGTTCTTATTACACGCGAGCGACGCCGCGAGTAACAGCTAGTCAAGAATATTCACTTTCGACAAGTGAATTAAGAATTTGGTTAGCTCAGTAGGATACTTCTGGTCTCATCTCACTTCTGATAAAACTAACCAGTTCGAAGGGATGTAACTGGATATACAGCTTGTCCTAAAAATATTGGATCCCCAAACATATCTTCAGCCAAAACCACAAATCGAAGCAACGCAAAATCAGGATTTCTGATGTCAAATTGAAAGGTTTCCTTCCATAATGGGTTAAAACCATTTTCAGCTGAATGGAAAATGATTTAGAATTCTGAATACACCGTAATCTTTCGAAAGATTATTTTATTTTACTTATGGTTCCCGTTTTTCTCTTGTCATTTTTATCAAGTTCAGATTCGACAATTTCAATCTCAACATAAGGGCTGACAACCCCTTTTTTTGGTTTCATCAGATGCCTAGCTGCTATCAACTGTTGAAGTTGAAACGACGATATTTAATATTTCATTCAAACTCGGGGGGTCAAAGTTCACCTCGTCTTACTTTAATCGTCAGGGATATGGGTTCGACAAGACCGTTTAAGCCATTTTTATCACAAGGGTCAAAGCGTTCGTCAAACATAAAATCAGGTTTTAAAATGTAACCGCATCGTCCATTGGCTAAAAATTTCCCTTGGTTTAGCTGCATCGCTCGATCTGGTGTTTGGTAATTAAGAGCGACTAATTGACATCCGCCATTCCACATTTTAATAGGATCATAATTGGAAGAATCTATTCGAGCACCCTTGGGGTAGACGCGACTTATTTGGCGATCGTGGTAGTTTAGGAAAGCTTTACAATGGGTTTTTGTCAAATATTTTGAGACTTTATGCTCGGGGAAAGAAGACATTTCGGTAAAGTGTCCCTTTCCTATTTAAAAAAGTCACCCCAAAATGTTAAGAACAATTTTTTAACGCGTGATTATGATAAAAATACCATAAGGACATTATCTCTCTCTCTAAGGGCCCAAGATTCTATGTTACGGTTGAAATGTATGTATGTAATGTATGATTTGATCAGCCATCCGTCTCATCTCAAGTGGTATAATAATTGTATATCCTAAACAGAGGCCGAGCGCATTCGCTGCAGAGTAACCCGGTATTGAACATTTTTCCCTCCTTCAAAGATTTCTCACGACAGCTCTTCGTGATTTTTACTAAGCGCGAATTTACCTCTTGTGTCTGAGAGAGCTGGGGGGTTCTGGAAATTCTCTTACTTATTTTTTCCCCTCAGTCCTTCCTCTATCGCCTACCCGCCTGTTTTAGTTTGATTCCCAACCGCTTGGGAGCGTTATTTCAGAGCTCGCGTCTAGACCACGACCGGCTTAGGATATCGGATATCGGTCGTGGCTGATTTTGAAAATTATTTTTCTCTCCCGCGAATTAGCCTTATTCCTGATCAGCGCCATCTACCCATAGCGGTGACTTTGAGAACTACTGTAAGCGGCAAGCCAATCAGATGTCGCTAAAATCTGGTGACGTCATTTTTGGTAAGACCCGAGAGTGCCAGTCAGTGACGTCACCAGATTTTAGCGACATCTGATTGGCTTGCCGCTTACAGTAGTTCTCAAAGTCGCCGCTATGGGTAGGTGGCGCTGATCAGGAATAAGGCTAATTTGACGAAAAATTCGGAAGGAGCCCCTATACAAAATGATCTACGTCACATCTAGGAGAACTAGATGTTTTTGCTAATAGATGCGCTTGGTCCCTTAGAGAGAGAGAGATAATCTCCTTATGAAAATACTCTTACTTTCAAGACTAAATGTTACAGCTCGACAATAAACGACTAAATTAGATAACTCCTTAGCTATACGCATATTTCTTTCCAATTTCCTGCTTTGTTGTACCTTGAATTTACCAATTTAACATATTTAAATTAAAATGATTAATTTAAGACTAGTTATCTATAAAAATTGTTAGTTATCCGGGTTACAACAATCAAAACTATATTCTACATTGATTGAAGCGTAAAGAACAAAAATTTAAGCTCAGGCTTAAACCAACTACTTCTTGAAGAAGCTTTTGTAGTTATTATCGGTGATTACGCATCGTTCGTTTTTGTTAATTGTATTAATTAAACAAAACTACAGCGTTTTAATTAAGAAAATAAGTGGGTGAGTCAAGCATCGCCCCGTTTAGTTACCATGGCATTTACCGACACCGCTGTCTCGCGAATTTTGGCCACCCAATCATTCATCTCCTCTTCAGTTTGAGCTGCAATTTCAACTGTAGTCTCGTTTGGAGACATTGACATGATACGAAAAACAAAGTCTCTGTGATTACGATTGGCAACAATATCTATCCCAAAACGATGTTATTAAAATGATACCAAACAGTTTCAGAATTGAATCTTACCAACGCTGCACCCGAGTATATCGATAAAACCTTTTTGGAGATGACCTAATGGCATTGCTTCTCCAGACTAAAATTGCGTTAAATATTGCTTGGAAAACCGATCTTTCAATCATGGTACAAATAAAATTAGCATATATACCAACCACATCGTCAATACTCTGCGCTTCACATTCCTCAACAAAATTAGCTGGAAACCAATGATGTTTTTTACCACCATAATCACCTCTCCACCATCCTCCATCTTGTTTTACAACATTAGTAATAATTGCGTGTTTACAAAACGAAAGCTCATCTTCTCTTTGGGCTTTATAATCATATAGAGCTTTTACTGTAAGCTGTTAATGAAGAACTTATTCAATTAATATCTCCTCTATGTAATAGTACAACATACCTTTGAGGTGAACGATGACGGATCCATGTATGTCCCACCGGCACCACTCGCGTCTCCAGTGGAGGACTCAATAAGCTCTTTGGTAACTGGAGTTTTAAGCTTGAATCTCTTATAGAGTGGATTCTTTTCGTAGAAACTAATCAAGTCGACTAAACTTTCAAATTGAACTGTGCCTATTACAAAAAGTCGCCCTTCCCGTTTGATACGACAATGTTTAATCTTTCCATCAGCGCTATTATTCAAATTAATTAATCATAATTAACTCTATAGGCTAAGCAAACGAACGAAGAAACGAAACAACTCACAAGAAAGAAATAGCAAAATTATCTTCTCGATCGCTGGGTCTAACCAAAAACATGCCATCTTCAGGCACTTTCTTTAAAGCTTCTTCAGCCACCGTTCTCGTAACGAGTGGATGATACCATCTTTTTAATTAATAAAACCAAAACGCAACCTGAGTCATTTTATTCAACGTCAAATTTAATATTACGGTAACTCAACTCTTTTCCCTCGTGTTTATTGGGTTGGGGTACAGGCTCATTTAAATACATCATAAAATCGGGACTTCTTAATGGATGCGATTGATAATGAGTAATTAAATTATACAATGTATCAAAAGTGACAGATTCGATCACGGAATATTTAGTTTGGCCCCTTTCTTGTTTCGAACGAATTCTGACGTGATTAACTTGGCCTTGTCGCCTGTAAGTATTGTTTTAGTCGCACTATGATAAACGCTACAGTGTGTGTGTGTATGTGTCTACTCCGTACCAAAATGATAGGGAATAGTCCCCGACAAAAGTGTCACTCTTTCGAACTAAAAATGTACCATCGCCCAAGTGGCAATGTTCTTGAAGTAATTCAATTCCCTGGTTCCTACCACCTGGTAATTTACCATGATACCATGTCTCACTAAAATGAAGCTCATCAGGTACCCTCTGTAGAACCCATTGTTAATTATTATTATTATTCAATTAACGATGTTGTAAATCAATTTACACACATCAGCCCCTTCAACACTGTCTTCTTCCTCATCTTGATTGGCTTGTACTTCGGCGTAATACATTCTTTTCGAAGTTAACATAAAGAAATGTGGCTGCCATTCACCATCAGGGTGATCCTCTAAATATAAAGTGCCATTCTTTATGGCACTACTAACATCAGTATCGGTAGTTGCTAATGTATGGCATAGAATTTAGTTTAATAATTAAAATAAAGAACATTAAAAGTAATATTATATTTATATACAGTCTTCACTCCGAACAATTTCAAACTTTTCATCAGTGCCTTCGGGTAGTTTTTTGTGCTGAAAAATCGGGTTGTTTTCAATAAAATATTTTCACCTCGCCTGAATTTCAATTTACTTTGATTATAAATTTGCGCCTCATTTGAAAGGGTGAGGGCAATTTTTCTTCTCTATCAACCAACTGAGTTAACAACATGTCTAAGTTCAAGTGCAAAAAGGTAATATATTCTATATCTCTTGGAAGTATTTGTTTATCATTGTAAACTACCTCCGAAAACTTCGGTAAACGCAGATGCCATATTTCTCTGTTGAGGTAATGTACATCTATTTTCAACTGAAAGAATAACTGGATATTCTGAGGTAACAAAAGCGTGTTCTTTGATGGTTTTTATAACATCCATAAAACGAATTTTGCTCGTTAATGTATGACCGTGGTATACATAAGGCATACCATCTGGTCCATCCCAACAATCCACTAGATTTATACGATAATTTTAATTATATTTGATGAAGTGATATCATGAGAAAGTCTGAATAGAAAAATTACACTCGATACAACGACATCCCATTCTTAAAGCTCTAGCATACGCTTCCGTAGAAGAATCACTTTTAACCTGGTCACCAGTAAGATATCTGTCGCAATAATAATTAAGTATTTAATCAAGACTGAAAAGTTCCCTAACACCTAATAGAATATTACGTATTGTGCGAAGACGCGACCCAGTAATGAGAAAGTGGCCGATTCATGTCTTGATAGACTAGATCGTGCCTACTATCCCAAAT
The DNA here is from genome assembly GCF_054372755.1 of Phalangium opilio. NCBI lineage: Eukaryota > Metazoa > Arthropoda > Arachnida > Opiliones > Phalangiidae > Phalangium > Phalangium opilio. The sequence continues at coordinate 3,475,930 of NW_028324189.1, forward strand.
CTCATTTTGTTTACTAAAAAGAAATCCTAGGAACTAGAAAAGAAATTTCAGGATGCGAATGAGATACTAACTTTAATATTAGTTAAGGAAAAGTTCCAGTAACGTAACATTATACCTTAAAGGGAGGGTGAAGTAGAAAATCAAGTGATTTTTTATCGATTCTTCCACTAATTATAAGACCAGTCTGCATAGTGAAACATCCGGGAAATATCTCCGAATGATTTTAAAACTAAAATTAGGTTCAGATTTTAAGGATAATTGGAAATAAGGACCTCCGACCAATCGCGTAACGCCCTGTCTTTTTATTAACAAAATTCTCGTGGCACGCTCCATGTCTCGCGCCACGATTGTCACGTTGCGCGCAAAAATCTCGTGATAAGTTTCATTCGACACGGAACGTGCCACGAGAATTTTGTTAATAAAAAGGCAGGACGTTACGTGATTGGTCGGAGGTCCTTCTTTAAAATTATCCTTAAAATCTGAACCTATTTTGAGTTTTAAAATCATTCGGAGATATTTCCCGGATGTTTCACTATGCAGACTGGTCTTACAATTAGTGGAAGAATCGATAAAAAATCACTTGATTTTCTACTTCACCCTCCCTTTAAAAGAACGGCATTTTTCTAATTATAAAAGGAATGGAATATTAAAAAAATAAATAAATGATCTCTTATTACAAAATAATTAGCATTTAATTAGTCTTAAAGACGAGGACTACTGCGCCATCCGCCATTGGTTTTTTAGCGTCTGCAAGCCCGAACCACTCACCCCTGCGTGATTGGTTGAATTCTGACACCCTGAGAGAGGTAGGAGTAAGATAGTTTCTGGCTTGCAGACACCACTAAACCAATGGCGGATGGTGCAATAGTCCCTGATTATTTTTAAGACTAATTAAATGCTAATTATTTTGTAATATGAGATCAATTATTTTTTTAAATATTTAATTCTTTTTATATTTAGAAAAAGGCTGTTCTTTTAAGGTATAATGTTATGTTAGTTGGCCTGTCATAGAATCTACCTCTTTAACGGTAAAATAGGGTTCCTGAGCATCCCTAGCAGGATCACATAGATATTCACGCATAAATTTACTAACAGTTCTATCATCTTCCGCTAATGGATCCTTTATTGTCAGAACAATTTTAACATCAGTACAAAAAAAAACTCGCGCGTTCTTAAAGGATTAATTAATATACTTTTTGTTCTTGTTGCAAAAATAGTTGAAAATCTTGAAGTGTAATTTTAACATTATCTCTGGAATACATGCTAAAAAATTCTAGATAGAGCTGAAGAAATATTCTATTTTTATACTTTTCTGAATCAAAAATCGGATCAAAATATTTTAATTTTCTCTTACATCATCTTCATAAATGAGGTTGTGATAAAAACTAGAAAAACCTTCAAAACCAATTTCACCCGTTCTCCTATCATCAACCTCCTAAATATTAATTTTTTGAGTTAAAATCTTGCTTAAAAACTAGGGATATTTTTAAATTTAAGAGTCTTTTGACCTGAAAAAGGTCTTTTAGTCTGTTGTTCGACAATTTACAGCTAGCTTGTGGAAGAAATATTTTTAGGTCTTTCAGTGTAACTCTGTAAAAACACGTTGATGTATCTTTCCAATTCAATTTTTTGAAATTTTAATTTAAATTCTTACACTCCACGAGTGTTTTCCATTTTGTAAAACTCTTTTCTTAGCCATCTTTCTACTTGTAATGGGTAAGGAGCGTCAATTGTCTCCTTAGCCAAATGACTAATACCTTTGATCCAATAATCACATTCTTTGGGTATCATAGCTAATAAATTAGGTTTTGTAACACTTCAGATCAACCTCAATTCTCAAATAAGGTCGTAATGTGTCGAATAAGATGGAAATACACTAACCAATGCATGACAAGGATTTCAAAACAAATCTTGTTCCATACCAAATAACAAAACAATTTGGACTGGCCCAATTTTTGGCATCGTCTAACCATTTCTCAAAAGCTTTGGAGTTTTTACCCTGACGTATTTCTTTAATCTCTCGGATATCAACTTTACGGGTAAAAGCAAAGCGACGTCTTTACTCTCCAATTGATGTCAACCAAACCCCCGTTTTACCACCACCAAATGCTAAGGTAATTTAAAAGGTACTTACCCTCAACAACTTCTCTTCCATTGACAGTTGATACAATTTGTCTTGTCTCGAGTTTAATTCGAAACTTACGTTTTCTTTCTAGCCTACTCTTCAAGCAAAAATTGACCAGATCAGTACCAACTTCTAGTTTACGTATAATTTGATCTATTTCCGTCAAACATGGTGTCAAAAGTGAGCCACCACCATTTGACATTCCACCACCCAGAGCCATTTGTAGTTTGTACAGTAAAAATTCGTACGATGATAGTTTTTAGTTACGGTATTTCGTAATTGTACGAAATTCAATTATTTAAATCATAACAATGCCGTTTGTTTGGAATATGCACTGTGATTCCGTGAATATAATGAATGACATAAAGATAAAATGATTGTCTAATTAAGCCTTGGATTCCAAACTAATCTTGTATCCGGTTCACTATCACTTTGGTAGTCGATTCTTTATTAAAAAAACTGTTGTTTCACCAAATTCTTTACAAAACATTTTAACATTTAAGAGGCCAAAATTTAATGTTTTAACTGTGACTAAAGTTGCAACTGCCTATAAACAAATTGACATTTCACGTCACATTTCTTTAAACGCCATCATCGCGAATCATCATCTCAACTTCTCAAGGCCATGGAGATGGAGGTAGGGGAAGGGATGGAGTAGAGGTGAATCGATGAACTATAGCCCGTTCTTGAGCGCAAGATTGAGTGGGCTATGCATAGAAACCTTTCTGCCCCATCTTTCCCTTATTTCCAGGGCCGGAAATAAGCACATGACACTGGACATTGTTCAAATGTCCCATAATGTTTTTAAAAACTAAGGGGTCACTGACTGGACAGTTTGACCAATAAATTTTCAGAAGTTTTGATAGCTTGACTATGGAGAAGCGACACTCTTTTTGCACACTCTAGTCACTCACAATGTCCTATAAATTTTCCAGTCCTATAAGAAATTTTTCTTATTTCCGGCCCTGCTTATTTCCCCACCATCGTCTTTTTTTTAATTTCCGTGGCGGGAATCTAAATCTCACCTGGAAATCAGGCATACGATCTCACAAGGCCTTTGCTAGGGAAACCCTTTCGCTTTTTCGGGGTTATTTTAATATTTTGTAAAGGCCAGTGCCTAACTTGCTTTCTTGACCGGGTTGGCCGTGGATTCGATTCTTGTTATCACCATTAAAAATTCAGTTCGGCCGTACCAGTATCACCGGAAGTTACATTCTAGGCCCAGGGAAAAGATGGAGATAAGCCTAGGGCTTGAAATAAATTTCAATCTCTGTAAATCACGATGAAATATAAAAGAAATATAGAAATAATGATATTTATTTTTACCCAACACTTATTATTGCATTTTTATTCAATCTTTTTGTATAAAATATACAACTACTCGTAGTAAAAATACCCACCATTATTATTATTATTATTATTACAATGTGCTGTTTTTATAAAAATAGCTAGAAATATATTTATATACAAATACAACAATCGCTCTGTTCTTTTCAATAATATATGATCTATAATGTTTGTTTTTTTTTCTTTTCATTTGCATAGAAATATATGCTTTAAATAATAAAAAAACAAAAACAAGAGAAATAAACTTAAAAAATTACCCCAAAACCAAAGAACTTCTATAAAGCTATTAAATAAAAAACTGTTGGCACAATAAATAGGACTAAAAATAGGTCAAAATAATAAACAAAACCACACCTATGATTATCACACCTTAGAGAAACAAAATAAAAGAAAAGAAACTAATTTAAATATTAGAAATAATCAAATATTTTGTAATATAACAGTGAAATAGTTCATAGTTTTTTCCGTTAACAAGCTCTAAAACCTTTTCTCTTAACAATTAATAACATTTTAGCACGCTTTAAAGTTAATTACTGAAATTAATGAAAGATATGTTAATCTATTTTAATTTTAAGGCTTGATAAAACCCCAAAAATAATTAAAAATAACTATCTAGTTGATATGTTTCTTTTATTAACCGTCGTTTTCCAATTCCGACTCTCAATAACATTGGAAGAAGATGCGTGAGTTGTTGCTGCAGTTGTTGTTGGACTTAATACTTCAGAACTTGGTGTTGTTGTTGTTGTAGTCATTACTGGTTGTTGTTTAGCATTCTTTGCAATTCGAGCTCTTACAATTCTTAAATGCTTCTCAATATAATCTTCTTGAGGAGCTAATGTATAAGCTTTTAACAGACAATCCTCCGCTTTCTCTAATGCCCCTTGTTCAACATAAACTACGCATAAATTATGCATGGCTTGGATATTACTAGGATCCAATTCTAAGATTTTTTGATAACACTAAAAGAATATTTTAAACACGTTTAATTAAATTAATATTTTATTTAATTGATAATTATTTTAATTACTTCGTGAGCTGCCTCTACATCCTTCATATAATTTATGTAAATATCTCCGAGTAGAATCAAACCTTTTATATGATTAGGGTGGTACTAAAAATAAAGTTTAATTATTTTAATTTAATTTTAATTAAATGAAAAATAATTAACATTAATTACTTTTAAAAGCTGTTTTAAAAATGGTACAGCTTCTAATGGTCTCTTAAGATCTGATAGCAACAAAGCTAAATTGAAAAGTGCACTTCGAAAATCAGCTTTAATCTAAATTAAATTATTAATAATTAATTAATTAAATATAAAAAAAATAAATAAATTTAATTAAAGATTAAAATTATTTTACTTTTACAGCTTCTTTGAAGTACATTTCAGCGGAAGTTATGTCTTTATCATCCATAGCTAACATTCCCAAATTAAAATAAATTCTTTCATTGGCTTTGCCTTTATCCAATAAAAGATTTAATCTGAAATGAAAAATATGAATTAAATTTAATTAATACGTTAATCTAAATTAAATAATAATAATTACCTTTGATAAGCCACACTTCTTAGTGAAGGATTACCACTTTCTTGAATTAATATTGCAGAATTCATCAGGGCTTGCTAATTAAGCAATTAAAAATAATGATATTAATAAATTAACATATTTTAATTAAATTAATTAGAGCTATATACCTCGTGTTCAGGATCAATTTCCAAAGCTTTATCAAAAAATAATAATGCCTGTGAGGTTTTTGTTTGCTCCAAACAAATAACACCCAACTACAAAATTAAAAACAAGTTATAATAAATAAATAATAGGACTGTGCGAGTATTCGAAAGATCGAATAATATTCGAAAATTTCGAATCGAGTATTCGATTCGAATGATCGAGTTTGCCATCTAGTATTCGTCGAGTATTCGAAAAAAAATTTCGAGTATTCGAAAAAAATTTCGAGTATTCGGTTGCTAAACGAATATTTTATTTTCAAACGCGTTTTCAATTTTGTTCGAATATTTCTTTTAATTAAGTTGAAATACTAGTTTTTAGTAGTTATTTGAAATTCCGGAGGGTGGCGCGAAGAACATTTTTATGAGTGCTCATGATTGCATCAGACTTTTTTGGGTGTAGTGGCAGTGAGTAACTGTTGGTATGTGTATTTCAATTTTGAAATGGCGTTTAGTAATAATTCCAGCCACTAGGTGGCATGTAACATAGAAAAGGCAACCTTTAACTATAACTGTAACTTGGAAAGCGCGGTAAATTGTGCTACTAGAACTGTAGCAATGAATTGTTTTCATTTTTTAAATTATTATTATTAAACTAAACTGACTGTAGGGAGAATGGGAATAATTAAGAATTAATGAATTATTAATTTAACGATATGTTTTTGTTATTATTTGATTGAAAACTTGATTTTTTTTTAAAAGTCAAAATATTCGATTGAAATATTTGAACTCGGTTAGTATTCGATCGAGTATTCGATTGAAATATTCGAACTCGGTTAGTATTCGATCGAGTATTCGATTGAAATATTCGAACTCGGTTAGTATTCGATCGAGTATTCGATTGAAATATTCGAACTCGATTAGTATTCGAACGGAATTTTGATAAAATTTAATATTCGAAAAATACTCGAAAATTCGAGTATTCGATTCGAAAATTTTCGCAGTTTTGATATTCGATTCGTATTCGATTCGATTGAAAATTTCACTATTCGCACAGTCCTAATAAATAATTAACTTAATTTTAAATGATATATTACATTGTAATAAATATCAGGGTTATTGCTATCAAATTTCAAGGCACTTTCATAAACCTCCTGCGCTTCTTGTGTCCTAAAAAATAAAATTTTAATAACCCTTTTAATTAAAGAAACAGTAAAAATAATTTAATTAAAATTAAAAATACCTATTTAATTTTAATAAAATGTCTCCTCTGTTTATATAAGCTTGTATGTAATCGGATCTCATGCTTATTGCTTGTCTATAAAGCTGTTTTAATTAAAGAATTAATATTAATTTGAGCTGAGGAAATAAATCATTGACAAGTCTTACAGCATCAGCTTCTTCTAGCCGAGTTTTATTTTTGGCAATTAAATTGGCAAGATTTAAAAAGACATTTAAATGACTCGGAGCAATTCTAGCTTGATACTGTTCACCGGGTCTTGGTCTAGGTAAAAGCGCCTTTGCCTTCCAAAAAGCTCTTTCAGCATCATCATACATTTTCAAGTTGTTATAAGTCCGTCCAACATTCATATGGGCCCCCAAATCATCAGGTTGAACACTAATTAATTATTCTAATTAGATTTACTTTAAGGATTAGATCAATTAAGGCACAGGGGATTACTATACTGACTCAGCAGCTTTTCTAAAATAGACCAATGCATCTTTAAATTTTCCCTGGCTCTCCAGGGCATGACCAACATTGTTGTAGAGCTTAGCATTACGATGATTAACTGATATTCCAGCCATGAAGAGAGTATATTCGGATTCCCAGTCATAATTTCTCAGTATGGTTTTTGTAGCATGTATTAATATCAAAAGAATCATGGCAGTGTTTAGGAACATCTTTTTAAAACTTAAAATATAGGCGTTTATTAACATTTTTTCAAGTATAAGTATAATAGAACTAAAAAAATATTACTCTGTTTTTGAGTTTTCCGCTTTCAGGTATAAATGATGCCAACCATAAGCTACTAATAAACAAAACCCCATACTAGGGGCGTATAATACTCTTTCAGCAACTACAAAACCAACCGGGAAGAATAAATTGGAAGCTGGCAAGAATGGGAAGATCAATAAAGCCAGACCCTAAAAGAGAAATTTTTTTTAGTTATTTAAAAGTTATATTTTCATTGGCAGGGTTCAGACAACATTTGGAAAACCTATTTCCCTGAAATTTCCCAAATATTTTCAGTTGCAAGGCCACCCAATAGCTACCAGAGTAGCCTCACAAATTCCTCCACTTTCCCTGATTTTTTAGTCAACAATTTATTTCCCTGACATTTCCAGGTTCTACAGGTTGTATATGAAACCCTGTAAGTTTTTGTAAAATTCTTACCATGGCTACAACTCGACCTTCATCAGATGTCAAGGTCACCCATACTAACAAAGCTAAGGTAACATAAAGGCCTAAGGTTGATAAATTTCGGGGATCAAGTAAAGTTGTAATCAAGGGTATGGTTCCCATTGTCCAATCACAGCAAAGATCACTGGGGTTTAGTAATAACCAGACATTAACCGGGAGGAGATAATTTAGGGTTAATTGCTTTGTAGGGGATTCAGCAACGGCAGCTGGGTTGTCAAACCTAGAGTATTAATAAAATTAATTGTATAATTTTAGTAAAATTAATTGTATAATTTTAGTAAAATTAATTGTATAATTTTAGTAAAATTAATTGTATAATTTTAGTAAAATTAATTGTATAATTTTAGTAAAATTAATTGTATAATTTTAGTAAAATTAATTGTATAATTTTAGTAAAATTAATTGTATAATTTTAGTAAAATTAATTGTATAATTTTAGTAAAATTAATTGTATAATTTTAGTAAAATTAATTGTATAATTTTAGTAAAATTAATTCTATAATTTTAGTAAAATTAATTGTATAATTTTAGTAAAATTAATTCTATAATTTTAGTAAAATTAATTGTATAATTTTAGTAAAATTAATTATATAATTTTAGTAAAATTAATTATATAATTTTAGTAAAATTAATTATATAATTTTAGTAAAATTAATTATATAATTTTAGTAAAATTAATTATATAATTTTAGTAAAATTAATTATATAATTTTAGTAAAATTAATTATATAATTTTAGTAAAATTAATTATATAATTTTAGTAAAATTAATTATATAATTTTAGTAAAATTAATTAAACCAATTAATTAATTTAATTAAACAATTTTAGTAATTACTTAGTAAATATTGGAAGTTGGGCTCCCATAATCTTCACTCTAGCAACAAGAAGTAACGTTGCACATATCACTAATAGACAAAGTCTCATGCCACGCTCATGGAACATGAATTTGGAAGATATTGTTGAAAGTCGAGAAACATTTGCAACCAGATAAATTAAATCAGCTAATTGAAACTGTTAATATAATTACATTAATTTAAAATTTGAGGCACTTAATTGGGTCATGTAACTGTTTAGTAATTAATTACCCCTTGAACAACAAAAACTTCATAGACACAACACACTGCAGTAACAGTAATCCCTTGCTCTTTGCCTAAAGTTGCTAATGCTATCATTAGAAGGCATTTCAGGAACTTAATCCAGTCTAAATGTTATAGAGAATGTGAATTTTATGTGCATAAGTTAAGTTTAACTATAAATGTCTGTTAAACCTGTGTTTTTATGTTTAGTGCTTTCACCATAAGCTAATAATGCTAAAAGGAAGAACAGTGATGAAAGAGTCTCAGCTCTTCCCACAACACCAGTTACCTTAAGAATGATAAAAACATTATCAAGGCACCAATAATTATAATTAACTTCTAATTACTTACAGCTTCTGTGTGAACTGGATGTACAGCAAATAATAATGCAGCAAATAAACTTGGAAGGTATGGGAGTAGTAGATGACATACCCTAAAATAATCATGTTTTTTTTAATAAGCTTATACACTTTTTTTTTGCAACTTAAATATACCTTAGGTAAAGAGTCGATACCAAAACATGTAAAAGAACATTAACTAGATGATATCCCATTGGGTTAAGCTCGTGTAACATGTAGTTTAAACGAAATGTTAATACACACAAAGGTCTGTAAGATTTGTGACTATGTTCCTAATATTTGATAGGTAAGTGGTGTTATTAAATTTTATAATATAGACGTGAATCAAATGGATTTATTGGCATTTACTTTATGAATTGGTGTTCCCCAGAAATCATTAAGAAATAGGTTTGATAAGGGTGTGTTGGGTCGGAGGTCTCTATTGTCTCTGATTGCTGACATGTCATCAAAGACAAAACCACATGATAAAGCGTTGTAATAACAGGCTGCGGCCGCCAAACCAACCAAGGCATAATGGTGTTCGAGTTTAAGGTTATTTTCCTTTTTTTCACTCTGAAAAACAAAAGAAATATTTATGTTAATGTAGGAATGTGGATTGTCAGGTTGTCAAATTGAAAATTGTGACAGTAAGCCTTGGCTTCAATGTATATTGGTTGAATTGTTTAGAAACATTTATTAGTGCATTAAAGGGAATTTTCTTACATGGGGTTTATTAGTTTCGGTCTTCATTTCAAACCTTTCTTTAACTAATCCCTGATTAATTCAAAAACTAAACCATGATTTATATTTACAATTTCCTGGCTTCAGGAAGAAGCCAACCAACCCGCCATGCTCATTTGGAGGAACTAGTTACGTTTACCGTGACGTCAAGATATAAACCAATCGTTTTGAAGGAAAAAGCGCGGGCTATCACGTGACTCAGAAGTTGCAATTTCGCCCGCGTATTAGTCACGGTCTCGCGGATGTTAAATTATCCCAATTAAAGTCCTCTTTGTCCAATATTAATTGATTTTTGATTCTTAAAGTCGTATATATATTAATTTAATTATACTCTGAAAAACTCAGATAGTACTGGGATCAGTGAAGTGGATTTGAGACGGTAAGATATATAAAGCCAAATAAGTCGAATGTTTATTACGGGCTTGATAACGGTAGGCCACATTATTAGGCATCATTGATACTTGACCAATATAAATCGAGTGTGTTTCAAGCAGTATGGCAACTTGTTGCGACCCCCTTCAACGATCCTTTGGTTATTAGTTTACCTGTAATCTAGAATACCGAGGGAAATCTACAAAAATAAACGTAACCTTTGTCAATGATAAATAGCCCACACACTAGGACCCCTTTTGTCGCTAGTTAACCTAGTTTAGCCTGATCTATCAAAACTGTTTCGATCGACACGTTGACGTTGGGGCTAGAAGAAGACGACCACTGAACTCCCTTATTAGGGTAATTCTTAGAGAAAAGGTGGCAACTGGTTATGGGGGTCAGGGAGCCGTCTTATCCCCGACTGTGAGCTGAAATTCTACCATTTGATACGTCTATAAGGCATAATTCATAAAGTATAGGTATAGGGACGCTTTTAAACTTTGTAGCTAATTGAGCGAAAGTTTTTGAAAAAGGGTGGGAGGAAATAGCGTCCCCCCCCGTAACTTTGTCGAAAACAAAACCCGTCCGAGCGGATATTATATTCGTCTTTCTTTATTGAAATTGATTAGGAAACCGTTGAGTTCGTTATTGGTCCCAAGGACTTATCTTGGGCTCAAATCCTAATGAGTGGGGAAAATACGGAGCCGGAAACCAGGGGACTACCGGGCCCATTGTTCCGCTAGCGCCTGCACTTTTATTTCGCCTCGCTGGCTTCCGCAAACTTTGTCTTTCCCGCCCAAATATTATAACCCCCACCCCTCCTTTAACTTCCAACTCTAGTTTTCTCGCTCTCTTTTACCATAATTTTCGAAAGGTCGATCATTTACCTCTTTTGTTCTAAATTTTGACTTTCCGGACTGATTTTGCTACTTTTAAAACTAATTTTTGCACTATTTTGGCGAATATAACCCTTAATTTCATATACTTCGTAATTATAGCTAAAATAGAGTAATTTCTTTCCCATATACGGCAACGTCATAACCCTCTATCTCTTACCTTAGTGATACCCCCCTCCCCTTCCCTTCCGGGGGCAAATAGTATTCTCTAGTACAAAGTTGCCCCTAACGTAGGGGATACACAGTTCGCTCCCCCTCTCAACCGAAATTACTCTATATAGATAGTTTACACACATGGAGGATTCATACCATTTACACCAGAAGGGCACGCTACCTGGAGGACAAAAGCGGACGGGTTTCTGTCCGGCCTCCTGGTGTAAATGGTATGAGTCCTCCATGTGTGTAAGCTATCTATATCAAACTTTATTCGGCAAGTGACCGACACCTCGGTATACAACTCTTTCTAAATTCTACACTATCTCCACCCGGATGTATAATTATTGAATATCTCGTATAGTAGGTACACCGAAAATTTCCATTTTTCTACTTTTATTAATCACAAAATGAGGTTAGGACCTTTACTATACCTATAAACATATTGTAAAAGCCAATTTTTAGGCGGCTAGCTAACGTTTTATTGACTTTCAATAATTGGTCATTTGTCAATATCTGTGATAACTTTGTTTTAGGGGCGCCTAAATGATAATGTGAATCTCTCTTTCTCTTCCTGTGAATAATGATCAACGAAAACTTTGGGGTTCCTGTTTAAAAATGTGAAAAATAGTCTTGTGTTTTGTGCGCGAATTTGTGTTACACTTTGGTGAACTGTTTCGCGAAACTTGGATTACAAAATTCATCATTTCAACCAGTGAATAAGTCGGCCATTTCCTGTGATCAATTATCAACGAAAACTTTGTGGTTCCAGTTCATAATGTCAACAAGTTGGGAAAACCAAAATATTACCTCTCCGAGTCAAGAGGTCTACTACTACGAACTTATTTATCTAGATATGGAATTATTTCTCTTTTTTGAAGTAAAAATTTACGAAATATTGAAGCAGTATTCCAAGCATAGCGAATAATACAGTAAAGCAGACGACATTTTACATCCAATAAGGATAAATCTTGGACACATGGAAATCAGTCAATGGGGAAAAGATCAGGAAATGAAGTCTACGCTTCAGCTGTTTACCGTATATTCTGATAGCTACATTCACAACTGGTTTGCAGTGTAAACACTATCGTCTCGTCTCACCTCAACAACATTCTTAGTTTGCCAACATGAATGTTAATGTTAAATAACACCAAAGCTAAATTGTAGCTAGACGCACTAATAGTCAATGCGCACCATAAAGAGAAAAAAGTCTGTAGCTACTACCCGTTTACCATTAGCCCTTTTACTATTCTAATTGCCACCATGATCTTTTCTTCTATTATAAAATCTTAACCTGATTATTTAATAGTGTATTTAACTTTCGGCTCACTCTGAACCGTTGATGTCTCTTCATTTCAGACACGAAAATCAAAGCCACAAGTTTACTTCACCTCAGGCCTCAATTATTTACTCTTTGTTTCACTAAGCCTATTGCGGATGATATTTAATATACCCGCCGGAGTTCAGGTTTTATTTTTCTTCATGAAATCACCAAACCAGGGATTATTCTATATACAGATGTAGTATAGCTTAAGTAATATATAAACAGCCATTTCAAATAACAATATTAAAAAAAATCTTTGGAATATCAAAATGAAACATAGCTTTAAAGCTACAAAAGTACTAAATGCAACATAATTACGAAAAATACTTCCACATATTCACTTTATATTATGGAAAAGGGAATATTAAGGTTCTGTATGATTTCTTAACACATCAACACAAGGCTAACTGCTAACGCGACGCACTAGTGTAACAATGGACGGACACACACAGACAAAAGCATAGACTGCTTTTTAACTCTTTCCGTATTAATTTTGAGTTGAGAAACAAGATTATCTTTAATATTTAAATAAATATAATTATTTTTAATTATTTTAATCTTCAATAATTAACATTAATAATAGTTAAATGGTTTAAAATAAAGTTATACCTATTATCATCTTAAACTTTGCTAATATTGACGTTTAAAGTGAAGGGTACCCCTCTTGCCCGCTTTCTTCAAATTTTGGGGTATATATACGATTCGTTTCCATTATAATAGTAAGGAAAAAGCGCAATTGCGAAAACCTTTGGTGGCGATCCCACCTTAGGGAGGCTAGACGTTTCTCGTAACCCTAGTTGATCGCCCCGTATATCCTAAAACCAAACGATGATAATAGAGTAGAAGCCAATGAGACAGATTGGTGTCTATGTGGAATAGACGGAAGACCAGTAGATGGTGGTGTTAGAAGCCAGAATGTACAGACTGGTGTCCAAGTGGGATGGACAAAGACCAGAAGATGGTGGTGATTAGAAGCCAGTATGTACAGACTGGTGTCCAAGTGGAATGGACGAAGACCAGAAGATGGTGGTGATTAGAAGCCAGTAGGTACAGACTGGTGTCCGTGTGGGATGGACAAAGACCAGAAGATGGTGGTGTGAGAGCTCAAGTAGAGGAGCCATTTCCGTGACTGTGAAAGCAGTTCGGAAATGGCGAACACGTTTGCTCCGATACGCAAACTGCAAACGCGGTCACGTGGGGTCTGACAGACAGACACACAGACAGACACACAGACACGTTCAGTGTAAAACCTCTCCGTGACGTCATCGTCACTCGGAGAGGTAAAAATAGTCTAGTGTTTTGTGCGCGAATTTGTGTTACACTTTGGTGAACTGTTTCGCAAAATTTGGATTACAAAATTCATCTTTTCAACCAATGGATAATTCCGTTATTACAACATCAAAGGAAAGCCGCATTCTTCAGATCTCTACTGACCTGAGTAAGTGCTAATTAATCTTTCTTCCTAATTTTTGCCTGAATTGCATGCTTTTAACCAAGTGTAATGGAAGTGAAATGAAAGTCATCAACACAAACATTGAACGTCAAAGGTAGAAAAAAAAAATAAATAAAAATATTATATCCTGGGTACAGAACATGGAATAATATATCATCCATGGAACTAGAGATATTTCACTCCCCAAAAATAAAAACATGACATAACCAGACATCCAACAAACCGAATTCCTGTCGGACGGTCAAAAACTACTCGAGCCGCAATTTATATTAATATTTGCCAGCTAGGCAAAAGCCCATTTTTGTAAATCGAACCCAAATAAGCTTCGGACCTTTTTCATACTTTTATTAATGACGCCTTAATGCTGTCGTCCCATTTTTTTCCCTTTCTTTTCTTTCTTTCTTTCTTAAGGAAAAATATGTGGGAGTAGAGAGTAACGTCAGTTTAAAATAAATGTTAGGCCTATAGCTTCTACCGCATAAGTTCATAAGATATATTCCTCCATAAGTTTGTCATTGGAGCTTCTCATGAAGTGACGTAGGTCATAGATTCGAGGTAAAGCGACTCCTGGTGAAAACCGGCTCCGTTTATTGGCAGGCCCAACTGTGACGTTTCCCCCCTTCAACTAATATAGCTCTATAGGTGGGGGTCATACTTATGGAATATATCTTATAAACTTATGCTTCTATACCAGGTTCGAAAACTTTCAACGTAAACAGCGTTGGCTTGGCTAAGGCACCCCCTTTTTTACTTATATAAGAGATGTGAGAAGCTGAGCCCGTAAATGGGTGGAGAAGGCCAAAGGATGACCCTTCTTATCATCGAAGAATGAACGTGATGATGCCCTAAAAGCGAAGGGAAAGAAGGAGGGATTGGGAAGGGAAATAAGTGTACGTTAGAAAATGATGAATAGTGCCGTGACCCCCTTCTCTCTCTCTCTTTCTCTTAAGCCTTTGCTTATGCATCACTACTCCACCCCCCATCGCCCCTGCTGCCATCTACTTTTGCTGGACTATTTTACTTTACCATACTTCGTGTTGTATGTTTTTGATGGAAGGAAGAGTTAAGGTCCAGGGATCAGACCGTTATTGCTAAATGCCCCCGAAGGAATCGTATATTTATTTAGTTTAGCCAACGTCTAGACGAATTGGAGGTACCAGTTTACCTATGGGTCATTAGGCATAATCGTGTATCAATGCTTACTTATGACGTAATATACATTGTTAGCCTACACTCGTTAACGTTTTCGCGACATGAAATAAACCCCTTCGCTTAATCTAACAAAGACTTGAAAATAAGGAAGAGTTGACGGATAATAATTAATCATTTAAGGGTAAAATTGTTTATACGCAAAATTATTTAAAGCTAAGAAATAATATTAATTAGGTAGTTTGGGGAAGCCACCTTTTAGGCGTTTTAAACTCCAGGTATTTTCTATGGGCCCCTGTAGAAATGTTTTACCCGCGGAACACATTTTTTTTTATAATTTAAATTTTAAGGTTTAATCTTAAATTTAATTTAAAATCAACAAATATTTAATGATTTATTCGTTATTTATTTATTTCTTCTGAAAACCAAATTTATGGGAAAATGTGTGGATGATCCCTTTGGGTTTTTCTTATAACTATATTTCAAATATATAAAACGAAACGGAATTTTTTTCATCTGCCTTTCAAAAACGAAAGAGTGATATTGATGATATTCGCCTTTGCATCTTGTGTTGTGTGTGTGTTGAAATAAAGGGTGAAATCCGTGTTTATTATGACATGTTTGAGGGGTTGGACAATTACTCAAATAAAGTTGCATATTAATGACATTTTTGAATTAGAAACTCTTTTTTTGTTGTTGTTGCAATATGTGAAAGCAAGTCCGTGACCATTTGTGTATATAGACATAAAGCTCTCGCGTTAAAATTATGCGTGACTGACCCCTCGAGCATCTTCCTAGGCACAGACGCTTTCTTTCAAAATACATCTAAAAAAGGTCTATATGCATTCTTCTTTTACATTATTCCGAAGTAAAACCCGCGTGCAAAGTAACACGTGTTCTAGACTCTTCAGATATTATTGTTTTTTTTTTTGTATAAAAATAACCACTGACATTGTGAGCGCATCTCTAGTTTGGGATCTAAGCGTTCCTTTCTATATAGCCGTCCATTCTTGTTTGCCCCACGTTTTTATTTAATGTTTTTTTTTTGCCAGGGACGGGGATAAAGAAGGGACAGTCCCTTTTCTTATTGTGATTAAAAAAGGGGGTCCAAGAGAATTCGCCACGGCTCGTTGCTTTTGACAAATTGGCTCGATAATTGAGAAAGATTTTTCAATGAAAGCTTTTAGGAGAGTTTTAGCGATGGTTCACATAAAAAAAAATAATGTCCCTGGTATAAACACTAAGGGGTGGGGGAATGAAAGTTTGGGACGCGAGGCTTAGCGTCTAATAACTCCCTGACGCGTTTTGAAAAATGTTCTCAGAGATTTTCCAAAATGACTAAAAGAGGAGACAGTATTAAATACTTGTTAAGGATTCGTGGATGGTGGTATGAAAGGGATTCGCAAATGCACGGAGTATAGTTTCTTAATTACGACTAAATTTGTGTCTGTCTGTTAGGAACGCTCTCGCAGCCTTTAGCTTGAAAATACTTGAATAGTAAGTAAGTTTTATAGCGAATTAAAGTGGACTGTTTGGGTGCTCTGATTTTTTTGTGTGTTTTCCATAGGAAAATAGAGATCACCTCTCCTTCCTTTGGACCGACAACGATCTTATCTATAACTTTTTCCGATTTGATGACGAAATAGATCAAATTGCGAGCGGTCTCAGAGCAGTCAAATGAAATTCGCTATAAATATTGACAGAGTTGTGAGTTGTCTAAATTAAGTTGGCGGATGGGTTAATAGTTCGAAAGAGTTAAAGGAAACAATATTTAAATGGTGCTTCTTTAACTTATCGCCGTAAATTTTTCACTTATGACGTAACACAATTGTCAAAATCACAACACATTTTAGCGTACCTTTAAAGTTCAATGAGATATTAATGCCAACGTCGGATTAATAACAGTTTTGAGAAAAGATACGAGAGAGAGAGAGAGTAAAGAAAAAAGAAAGATTATTGGTAAATATAAAAATATTTCCGCCTTAAAGATGAAAAAGAGCGTGTTGTCAGACTAATGAGCTACTTATAAAGGAAGATCTTTCTTTCCTCGTCACTCAATTTTCTCCCCATTTTGTTTAAAATTTGAGAAAGCTGGCGTAAATGACGCCTGCATATATGACGTACTCCTTATTTTTATTTCCAAATTTTTGCATAGTTTGATAGCTTTCGTTTCGTATACAGTATGAAAAACACTCTAGACTCTAGAGATTTCTTGCTTTTTTATTCTTAAACGATTTGTGATAAGTTTGCGGGTATTTTTTTCTCCCTTCAAATTGAGTAAATATTTTCAATTTTTTTAAGAAATTAGTTTAGAAAGCCAAGGCTTTTACGAATAATGTTTTTCTTTGGAATTTATAAACTAGGGATTCTGATTCTTCGTTTATTTAAACCGTTTAACTGAGAGATTTAGCTTAATTTGAATTTTAAATATTTGTTTTTATTTTATTATTAGATTTGTTTTATTTTTTTCACTTTGAACTTTAGCTATTTACATATATATTAATTCGGATTTAAATTGACTTGCAGTAAATAAGTAGCAAAAAGAGAAAATAGATAAATAAATATAGTGATTGACTTAACGAGTTTCCGAGGAACGGAGTGTCAACACTACTATTCAGAAAAAAATCTTCAAATCAATGTGTTATTTAGATTGAGAAATTCTGCTAATACATTATGACGTCAGGCGTTGGAAAAACCCCTACACTCCATTTTAGCCAATAGAATTTCTCGAAGAAAAAAAGAAAGAAAGAAAAATACCGTTAAAAAACGCTATTTGTTCCAATAATTCTCTCCATGAAATATTTATTCATTCTCGTAGCATAGGGTGTAATAGTTATAAAGTAAATGGATGCCAGTCAGGCACTGTTAGGGCACTCGACCCCCTTCTTCGACGACTCAAGTATAGTGTGGGGCGTGAACTCTCGAGTTTTGCTCCATTCAAGGCCTGGATAAATTCGTAGGCCACGATACCGACGTTCTTACAAAACGCTAAACATTTGTTATAGCTACTTCTTTACATAGAAAGCTAAAATTCTGTAAATAATTAAAATTAAAAATTTTAAAAGAGAAGCCGCCTTATAGGGGTAACAGTTCTAATGTATTTCCTATGGGCCCCTGTAGAAAAGCTTATCTGCAATACACCAGTGTATAACATTATTTAAAAAATTGTATCTTTCTTAATTCTGGACCGATTTTCTCGTTTTTGGGTTCATTTTAAAGCTCAGATTATGCTTCATACGCATATGCAATTTATTCATATCTTTATAACTTATAGAGAAGCCAACTTACAGGGGTAACAGTTCTAATGTATTTCCTATGAATGAATGAATGATTTATTGACCTTTGAAAAATTACAATCCCTTTTGTAACAGGGAGGAACCCTCTTATTTGGGTTCACAGGTCCGAAAAAATTTAAATAAACTGTAGAAAAGCTTGTCCGCAATACACCAGTGTATAACCTTTTTTTAAAAAATCGTATCTTCCTTAATTCTTTACCGATTTTGTTGTTATTGGGCTCATATTATACTACATACGCTTAATTAATTCATCTGTATCCGTATAAGTCAAATTATTGGCTGAGGGACGGACAACTAGTTGCCATATAAATTTTGCTGTAGTTTTTTTCACGAAGTTCTCAAGGCCTATTAGAGAAACCCTCTCCTTTCCCCCCGGCCGAAGAGCTTCCCGGCACATCATTGTTGCAAGTTTTTTTTTTCTTCTCCTCTCGTCTATACCCTATGGAGGAAGAAGACCCTTTAATGCTTTTTCCAATTTGTAGACTTGAGGAGAAAAAAGTATCTAGTGGAGAAAAAAAGGTAGAAAAAGGCCCATTAGCGGCAGAAACAGGTGTTTCTTCCCCTTACTACCAATAAATACAACTCTTAATAGAAAGAAGAAAGAAACGTTTAACCCATGAACGGGAAGACTTGGCCCCGACTATAAGAAAACTTTATCAATTAATATTATTCTGGGGAAAAAAGAATGAACGTGTCTGTTTCCGCTACCTTTTTCTTTTTTCTATTTCCGAAGCACTGATAATTGAGAACTTTGTTTTTAGGAGATGGTGGTATTGGTTGTAGTATCGTTTAGCAGGGACATAAACCATAATCATAATGTGGTCTGCAGGTCTGGTGTTAAAGGTCAATCGAAGGTTAACATATTCAATGTTGAGTTCCAATCATTTATAGTGTTACCCCAGGTAATAGAGTCATAGTAGGCACAACGGTGGCTGTAAAACTATAGTAACATAAAAGTCACGTATAGCTTTGGGTCAACTCAGCTTAGTTTCTTACCCGCCTTAAGCTAAAGGTCACGTATAGGGTCAAGCAGAGGTTTAAGCGTGTCACCGGTTTCTTTACTATAGACCCTAGATCATTTTCAAGTATATATTGATAAATTTTTCTGTCGTTTACAACAAATACAGTTTTTCCTTCACGCTAAAGACGTATCTCTCTTGGGACGCAAACGCGAAGAGTTTTGTACTCGGTTTGTCGTTTCGTTGCGGATAAAAAAATATATAGTAAGAAAGGCCGAGTTGGGGCATCTTGGGCTTCCTCACGTCGGGGCTAAATGAGCCGGTTCCTTTGTAATTCCTCTAGATAAAGATATAATCTCACCCTTTGGATTTGAGCTCCGTTCTCCTCTCATTCGAAGAGGATCTCGTCCCTGGTGTCGCTCCGAACGGGGGACTGATTACTGAAGCTCTTCTAGCGCGTCCGGAGCAGGTTTTTGGAGCGACTCTGGAGAGAGAGAACCCTCGCATGCCTGTTGGTACCTTTCAACTAGAGCTCAAACCTCAATCGGTACACCCTGAGACAAATTTCACCCTTGGGAGAAGCATCCCGTAATTGTATTTTCTTCGCCCCCTCTTTACGTCCGACCCGGGTTTTTTCTCTTCTTTTGTTATATATACCTTGTTTTTATGGTCTGAAGATTTTGGACCTGGCTTTTCTAGTCGCGACTCGAAGCACGCCTAAGATTTATGTAGTTTTTACTTACTTTTGGGGAAGAAAACTAACTTCTAGTTTATTTTGCTACCCTTAATCTCGGTAAAGTTACCTTTAATAATGGATGGTTTATGAGTGGGCGGGAAAAAGGTTCAAAGTTCATATCATCCCTGTAAAATTAAACCAGACTTTCTCAAGAAACACTCCAGTGATGAAAATTTCTGCTAATATTGATTCAGACACTGTTGATTTTAGGTTAGATTCGTGGTAGTGACAAGTGCACGATTGTTTTTCAATATTTAGGTTAATTAGTAATTAAATAAGGTTTAAACAGATCGTCTACAGTTCAGTAAACTGAATGAGGCAGTCCATAGAAGGGTCTATGTCTTAATTTAGGCTTTCCATAAAAAATATTTCTCCCTAAAAAGAGACAGATATTTATACCCACAATCCTTGAATTTCGAATCGCAAAAAGTTTTGAACTAAATTTTTCATATCGATTAAACTTAATTAAAATTAAAATGCCTAAATTAATTTATAGCTTATGGTCCTTTTTAAGTTTGAAGGAGAATTTCCTTGTTTCGTAAAGGATTTTTTTTATAAATAAATGTAGTTTTAAGTACCCCGAAGCAAAACTCGTTTCTCTATAATCTAATATATTGAAAAACGTTGGAAATAATAAAAAAATAATCCAAATCTAAATTGCTTTTAAAATAGCTTCATACATTAGCTTTCCAATTTTCCAATTTTTTGTTCTTTCGTGCAATTTATGCCTATGCATAACCACCAACGTCTTTATTACCAATTTAAACCTAGAAAGAAATTTTCTTAGCATTATAAAATCGAATTGAAAGGCGTAAGGGATAAGAAAATGCAAAGTCGAATGGGTTTTTGATCTATTTCAAATTATTTATAGAGATTGAAATAACTTGAAGCGAGATTAATGTACAAAGATCAAACCTTATATCGAAAAAAATAATGTTTACGACGTTGATTAAATACTGGTAAAGGCTTATAGAGCTTGTTTGACTATCTCGTAAAACCCTCGTTTTACACGACTTAGCTTCACTTCAATGGTTTTATTTCAATAGACACGGTTATAGTTTTATAGAAGCCAGGGAAATGAAAAAAAATCCATCGATTTTCAATTTCATTTGATATCTAACAAAAAAAAAAAAATTCGATTTCTTAAAATGACCCTCATAAATATGTTCTTTCTTTTTTTTTACTTGAATTTTTACGGAGAAGGTTCATTTTTTAAAACCTTATATGTCCCTATTGGGCTTAAAAAAATACACCGTTCTTATATTATTCAGTACTTATTTTTACGGGTATACCGTAAGAAATGCGTTTTTTCCTTGATATATCCGTCTCTCGGGATGTTTATCCTTTACTCCTAATCCCGTTAATAAATAATTAGTGAAAACAACCAACGCCGCATTTTCAATCCAAAGATTTATTATCTCAAAACGAAAATCCTCCGCGTATGAAAAGATGTTTGTAGCGTAAAGATCAATTCTAAAATGTTGTAACTTGAAAAATTCACGGATTTCATCATGCACTGACCGGAGTTAGCTTGGGTTAGGTGATATGATTCTTTAATGTTACGCGTGTTGGTATGTGCCAATGACCATATAGAGGACAAATTTTTTATAATATGTATTTCAAAACTATATTTAGTTTCATAGAGAACTAACACCTTTGACTGACTTGATATTTTAAATATGTTGTTGACTTTATTTAAAGGGATACCTTAGGGGCTATAACTTTTAATTTTTTTTTTAATTCGAAAGATCGTATTTAAAATAATTAATATATTAATTTCTATTTACAATATTAAGATTCCGTAATGGACACTACGCGTTAGGCTTTCCAGCGACGCACTGAAGAGAACCCCTATTGGACCAAAACGTCAGGTGATACTATTCATCCAATAGGGGTACTCCCCAGTGCTTAGCGGAATAGCCCAACACGTAGTGTTCATTACGGAAACTTAACCCCTCGTATATACTTTAATATTGTAGATAGAAATATGTTTCCAATTTATATTTTCATAATTTTATACGCTCTTTCGATTGGTTTAAAAAGTAAACAATTCTAGCTCTTAAACTGACTTAAGAATTCTTAGAATTTTGAAGATACCTTTATTGTATTGTTTTAGCTCTGAACCGAAGGACTTGGTTAAATATGCCTTGGGAGCTTTGGGGAGGTTATAAAAACCTCGTTTTGTCAGTTGCACTCGGAAAAGTTAGCGTATACTTTTGCCTTAAGGTCTTATCTATTTTAGTATTTTCAGTTTTCTTTTTTCTTTCACCGGTTTCTTCTGACGGTATGATTTTCGCTTGAAACGTAACCGTAAAGAGTCAACAGGACGATAGAGCTTTTTTTTCATACCTTGTTAGTTTTGTTATTTTATACCTGAAGGGGAGAGAAAACATTCCCGCATATTCTTTGATATTAAATTTCAAGACGCCTCTTTTTTTTGCTTGAGAAGAAGAAATAAGTATCTTCGTATACAATTTTGCGTTTTTTGAGTATTTTTTTTGGATTTTTCTTAGAGACTCGAGAGTTTGTTTTGGACTTCACCGCGCTTGTTTTCGTGGGAAATCGTATATAAAACATTTCTTTCAGCTTTTATACATTTCTTAAAGCTTAGGAAATGAAAAAATAAAAAATAATAATTTCAATTTTATAACGTTTTTAAATGGTTTTTGAAGATAAGTGTTTTTGACTAAAGGAGATGTATAATTACTCTGATGATTTTAATTGTAATTAAGAAATACTAACCCGTTCCTTATACGCGAATTAAACTAGTAGTATTTAAAGTGGCTATGCTAGAAAAGTAACTAAGCACGTTTGTACCAACCGATTTTTGGTCGCTTGGTAAAAAAACGTGGATAAAATTTAACAAGTTTATTTCTCGACCTTACAGACAGCTCTGATTTAACTATAAAATTTATCACAATAGAAACCTCGTATTTACATTAACAGTAGGCCAAATTATTCTTTATACATTACTGTAACACTCAGTTATCTAGTAGGCCTGGGGTTTATTTTAATTTTCAAGCTACTTTCGCTATAGTTACACCAATTGGTATATTCATCTTTTTATGCAAGCTCTCTTGATTAAAAAGAAAAAAATCTAGCAAATAATTATAATTTCTTTGGTAAAGTTCAGTCCTAAACGGTACCAACCCATCTTGTTCGCAATATGCCACACCCGTGCTGGTGGTATTTCAATAAGTTCAATAACACACCGTTTTCACAACAAGAACTCGGATACATTTTTTCTTCGTAAAACAGAATGTTACAGGCCTATCTTTCGCCGCGTAACGGAGCAGGGCTTTCGGGAGTAACTTCTCCATTGAAAAAATATTGAAACATGTTTCAAGAAGCTCTCACATCGGTAAAGAGAGCGTATCTCTCTTTTTGGGGGGGGAGAGCTAATATCGCTGTACATATGCCAGTGTTGGCGTATGCATTCCGAGTCCCTGAACTTATAATATACTTGTAAGGAGAAGGACTTTTGGGGGTTCGTATATATTCGCACCGCGGGGTTCTCGTCTTCATCAAGCCCTTTCTTCCTGAATCAGCAAACATTCTCGATATTCCCTTTTATTTTCCATGAGAAATTTCACTCTCAATTTGCAATAGAGCCAAAGAAAATATGCCAGTATTTGCCATTGTTTATATATGTCATACAGAAGCCTTTAAAGTTACTGAATATTTCTGTTGAGATGGTTAATAGCTCATCGTAGTGTAGTTCCACTATGTTAGAATATCACCTTTTTCTTTTGAAGTTTGCTGAAAATTTGTAAAACTTTTGCTGAACTCTAAAAAAGCTTGATAGACTTAATTATACAATAGACATGTTACTATATTGTTTCGTAGCTTCGATTTTCCTGCTTGGTAACCTTTAGTCATGAAAAATGTGAAGAATCTTCAATGATTCCGATATTATTGAAGTATGTGTTATTTTTGTAATGCGAAAATATACCACAGTCAAAGGTATTAGGTATATATGATGCATTATTAAGCCAGTGAAATACGCTGCTCTGTATTGAGCGTAGTATTTATTCAAGATAAAACTAAGTACACTATCTTTCCGTGGCAGGTTTATGTCCTCGACGTAGTCAGGGTCTTTTTTATATTGAATTCTTACATATTGGATTGAGGGCTATAGCTAGCTAGACAGACAAGTCTCGGTCCATATTCATTCAGAATCTTAAGGGAAGACTCGTTTAGGAAAATGTTATTGGAGTATAGTGCTCTGTTTTTTATTTATTTATTTTTTTGTTCTCCAGACTGTAGTGGATCGGGCTTCACTTAGACTCGGATTTGGTATAGAGCTGGGTGGAAATAGACAATAGGAAGGGTTTCATAAGCTATTGCTATCTTAAGTATTTATATACCTAGTTCATTCATTCCTATTTTATTTTAGTAAGTCAAATTCACTTTACCTAGAGAATAAAGCTACCGAATGAAATATGGAATTTATTTCTTTGAAATCTTTATCGATATTGAATAGAATTGAATGATTTTCAATAAAATATAAATCATCTTTTTTTTAAAAAGATAGGTCTATAGCTTTTGATTTAAGTAAAAATAATAATACCTGGAGCTGTTTTTCATTGGAATTTTCCATGAAGTGAATTACATACAATGCAGCTAGGTCCCCTTAAATATTGCTCCTTGTCAATGGATAAACCGAAAGAGAAAAGCCGATTAATTAGCCAGATTTTAGATAAAACCCTCTCCGTCCATAAATTAAATCAAAAAATAATTAGCATAAAAATAAAAATTAACACAGTTTCGAAATTACAATATCCGTAAATGAATAAAAATAAAAATAAAAAATAAATAAAACCCTTGACTTTTTCACTTTTTCGGGTTTGCCAGTGTAGATAATCTCCCTAAAGTTAACTTTTTCGTTTAGCCAATCACCATTTACACATACCACTAGCTGATAACAACCAGCTATAGAATGAAGCATCCCAAGGCCTAACTCTTTTTGGTAATTAACGTTCTTACATTGGGTAATAAAGTGTAATGCCGATATTCCGAATGAAGTCTAGCTAGCTATATAGCTAGGCTGATGTTAGTGGCCTGTAAAACCCGCTTAGGCGCCAGTCCCCGAAGTAATGTGGCGAAAAGTACATCCTAGGGGTATTTATATTTCTGCCTGCGGCAAGAGGGAGGAGGCCCGGGACTCTAATAGAACCAGAGCTAGGGGTAAGGGAGAGGGGGTATACTGTGGATAGATGGGACCTCACATCCTCATTTTGTTCATACCCCCTCGATCCTCTCTCTACTGGAGCCCTGCGAGGCTTAAAACGTAATTAAAGCTACTCCTAATTTTTCATTTCATTTCCTGAGTGCTTCTACTTCGGAGTGAGAGACCCCCGAAATTTTTGGTAGGCCGTTAGGTGAAGCTTACTAGATGGGTACCCCGCAAGGAGAAGCTTTGAAATAATAATATTTCACAGGGACTTCATTTCATATTATGCTATAGTGTTTACTAAGCCTAACGTACTCCATGTTGCCTAGATCAAATCAGTCTGCAAGAATTCATCCAATCCCGTACAGGTAAGAGGTTCTGGCTAGCAGACGACACTAAACAATGGTGGCACAGTAGTCCTCGTTTTTAAGGCTAATTAAATGCTAATTATTTTGTAATAAGAAACCTTTGAACGGATGCTTTTGTAAACTTACAACGCTTTGGCCAAAATCTCGTATCGATACGTTTCACTATCCTGATTAAAAATAGTTTACTAATTTCCTTAATTAGTTTAAGTTTTTCTCGATATGAAAGAATAATTTTCAAACATTTACCCTATGGATTATTATTTGTCTAAGATTGAAGTTAGGTTCCAGGAGACGAGGCGAAGGTATAGTTGGGCCTTGGGGGGTTATGGTGGGTAAGGTTAGTTTTGGAAAAATCTCAATTTTTAAAAATCTTCTCCCGATCTCATTAGGGTCGGTAGCGCTCGTAAGTCAACCGTTAATAAAATGACGACGCCATCTCATCCCCCATTCCCCCTTATCCCGTTTTACCCTCACCTATACGTGAAAATTTATCTCTTTTTGAAAATGATTTTTCGCCTTTGAACATACTGCTTGCTCCACCCCGGTCATGCCTCCTGTGCGGTATATCGGAAACCTGGCTCCCGTTGCTGACTACCGTTCGATCGGGTGTTAAAATTCAATTGGGATGTATGTATGTATGTCTTGTAGATTCAAAAGTCAGGTGCCTTTCACGATTAATTGCAGATATAAATATGTAGGGAGGTAAAGCGGAGGCGTATATTGACGTATAACGTTTTGTTCTAACTAATGAGTTTACGTGTAATAAGATTGTTTCAATTTTTATTTATTTAATGGTAATTAATTAGGGATGTATTAATGTATTGATTGATGGTAGGGTTAGAAGTTTATTTTTGGATGTAAATGGAGTTTGTATACTGTATACGTAAGGTTGAAGTTATCTAGTTGGAATGGTTTGGTTACCTTTACTTGTGGTATCTTTAAATTAATTAAAATACACAAATTTCACCTACAGTTCCTTTAGAAGATTGCTAAATATTAGTTAAGCCGTTTATAGTTAAGGGGATTATTTCGGTATGATGTTTTGCTTACTTTTGCGCTTGTCATTTTGAAATATGACAGCGTATTGGAATCAAAAACCGTCTGAATACCGAGTTTTAATCAAATCACTTGAAAAGTACTGACCATAGTCCGATGGTAACGTACCTATACTTTTCTGGCCTCCATTTTCCAAGATGGTGGCGGATTATGAAAAATATTTCTTAGTATTGTCCAGACCTCCATTTCAGCTTTCTATTCATGGATAAAGCTGTTTGTTTAAAGGTTATGTCGGCATTAAATTGCCATAGCGCCTGTTGAATGCTTCACCCTTAACACTGATGTACAGCGGGTAAGAGTCTTTTACAGGCGCACCAAAATCCCAATTTATTGTATTTTTATTTCCTTCATTGTTGAGCTGAGCTCTCCGTAACCAAAAAGGACTCATAACGAAAACCCACAAAGCGCAACAATTAACCCTTTAAGCTTCCATTTTAAAGCGATATTTCCTCGTAAAACACGTATACCTTTCATAGACCTGGCTGGCTATCTTTACTGGTTTATTTTTTGTTGTACGATAGTATACACCTTTCATATCTGCAATAGAAACGACTTAGGCACTTCCCCTAACCGAGGTATAAACCTATCAGAAGTTTTCCGTTCCAATAGTTTTTTTTTGTTAGAAAAAGAAGGACCGAGGGCCTTCCCTTTTCATCCTTCGGGAATGGGAATATTTCCCATTTTTGTCCACTCTTGAAACACCTAGAAATGTGCCGGTTTTCAATAAGGAAATTGAGCCAATTTAAGACTGCAACAAACTGAAGTTAATCTCATTACGAGTATGCTACGAAGATAAAGTTACGGGTTATTATAAATATTAAGATATGACGCGGTAAACAGAGGGTGATACGAACTATGAACACAAAAAAATGTCTTTTATATCAAACCCTTGGGCCGTTTTTCAAGACGGGCGGACACGGGCTAGCCTGGGTGTCTTTTTATAGCTCCCTCGACTGCTATTAAAGTGTCCGAGTGCAAGCCGTGGTTGGGGTGACCATAATACAGCCCCGAAAAATACACTCCTCATCCTATGGGGACTATATATGGATAGGCTAGAGTCACACACTTGCACACGCAAAACCTCGTAAAACGCTTTTATAGCGTAAAACGCGTTATCAGTCCCGCGACACTTTTTTTGAGGGAAAAAATTGGTCTATAAATATCGTCCAGGACACTTACCACTCCTATCCCAAATTCATTTTTTCTTTTTCGTTGACGTTAGGTCTATTTTTCGCCAAATTACTTGCCTGGTATTTTTGGTGTTGAAAATATGTTTTAATATAGTTTGGACCAACCGAGAGAGAGCCTCTTTTTGTAGACATTCTAAAGTGTAGGCTTTTCTATATTATGGTTCCCATAGGATCGAACAAATGTTCAAAGTGTTTAAACGTTGTAATGGCGTTGAAGCGAAAGTTTAGTTTTTTGACTCAAATAACTTGTTAGGAAATAATTTTAGACAAAACACAAGAAAATACGTGTATGGGGTTCCTTTGAACTCTGTAAACAAAATGGATTTCATAAATATTTATTTATTTATTTATAGATAAATAAATAATTAATTTGTTGTTTCTGCTCCATTCGTTTCTCCTTCAAGCTCTGACTTTCGACGTCTATAGCTTAAAGATGCGTATTTTCAGTGTTTATTGGGCCGTATTTCAATAAATACTGAGAGTTACTTGGTATTTAGATTAAACAGACTAAATCATTGGCTATTTAAGACCTTTTATTTATTTGTATTATTGGCGTTTATAAGTGAAATTGATCAGCAGCTATTTTGAAAACATCAATCTACTTGATCGTATTTAAACCAATTTATTAACGCTGATGCTTAAAGAAAACCCTTTCACTTAGAAAATAGCTGACATGCACGCACTCAACCTTAAAGGCCAAATCAGTAAGGAAAGACTTAACCTTTTTTTCTTCGTCAGTCTTCCATAAAGTCTTATTTGTTAAAAAGTATCCGCACGATATCAGCCTATGGGTTTTTATTCTTCCCTTAAAAGAGCCTTCGCAACATTGCACCGGATTAATCGAGGAAACTTGAACGGCGAACGCGGAAAATCCGATTTAATTTAGGCTTAAAGAGACAGGATCATCGCTATACATCGACCCCTATAACTTCCTAACTTTACGCTCAATCATACATTTATTAATGAATTTGTAAGTCTCCAATTAGATTATAATATCAACCTGATAATATTACAAACCTTTCTGCTAGATAGACTCAAAATTATCCATATACAGGGTGTTTCTGATAAGTCTGGCCAGGGATAGATTTAATTAGGAATGGAGAGCGGTTAGTATTTACTTCAGTCCGACTCATAGCACAGTATAGAGCTCCTCCCTCCAACACGTAACGAAAAGTTAAAATTATCTTATTGGCTCACTTAAACTACATTTTGATGACGTTCCTTTTTACCTCTGTCGCTATGACCCGCCTCTTCTTTCATACCCCCCTTCCCGTGGAAGGGGTCCGGGACTTTGACTACTTTGATTACTCTGTTCTCCATTCCTACTTTTAAAATTAAATCTATCCCTGGTCTGGCATAAATTAAGGGGGATGTTCTTTGGGCGCGATTTTGAGTCGATAATGTAACTTCTTTGTATTGTTTTTTTTTTCGGAGTAAATTCATCTCGGGCTATATGCTCATTTTAAAGACTTATAGTTATAAACCTATGATTAGCTATCTGCAGTACCTCTACATTTTTTCCCGCTTATTGAAGCGATTTTAGCCTTCCGCGCGTTCGTTCCTCTCGATATCAGCGACCTTTTCTCAAAATAAACGCCCCGAGCTAACCTCCTTGGCCAAGACTAAGTTGGCCCTTCTCCTGTCTTTATATTTGATTTTCTAAGAGAAAAATATCGTCTTATATATATATTTATATATACACTTGTTATCGAGCTAGGTTCACACTCGCCAAATATTGACGGTATACCAACTGGGTTTATTTCTGTGGTGGTTGGTTAATAATTAAATTGAAACGTAATGTAACGAAAAGATAGGTATGGTTTGCGACTGTTTGTTGTACTTGATTTCTTATTTATAACGTAACCTAGGTTTGCTTTACAGAATTAATTAAAAATTTAATATTATATTTCTTTAATCATCAATTCAAAAGTTTCAGTTATTTTAATTATTAAGAAGTTAAATTTAATAACGAAATAGAAACTATG
This sequence comes from Phalangium opilio, assembly GCF_054372755.1. Taxonomy (NCBI): domain Eukaryota; kingdom Metazoa; phylum Arthropoda; class Arachnida; order Opiliones; family Phalangiidae; genus Phalangium; species Phalangium opilio. The sequence continues at coordinate 3,505,753 of NW_028324189.1, forward strand.
TTTTAGTAAGTTTATACTTATAAATTTAGATTTAATTTTATTTATACTTAAGTCTAAATATGAAAAAGTATAGCTGTTATCCCCGACTTTACTTAGTACTTAAATCGTTTTAGCTACCTCCATACCAATTTTCATTAAAATCAGCTTAGCGGTTTAGCCGTGAAACGTGACAGAAAGACAGACAGACAGGAGGAGTTACTTTCACATAAGTGTATGGATTAATAAAGTTAATCTTGTATAATTTAGAAGAAACTTATTACATATTGAAACTCTTTAATTCTTAATTCGATGGTCTATGAATGCAGTGCGAACCTGGCTTGGTAGCACGCGTGCCATGCCTATCCGGGATGTTGCCCTTCAGGCGCGGGGATGTTCGCCTTGCGATGGGGTAAAAAGGTTATTGCTTCTGTCGTCTCGCTTCCTAAAAGCTTCTAGCCTAAGCCTTTATCACGGACGAGCCATGCAATAAAAATAGGCAGTTTCCTTATTGGCTTAACTGGTTCGGGGGTAAAAAGCTTAGCCAGTAACCCCCCTCCCCCTAGTCCGTCCCATACCGAATCTTCAACGCTATATTCACAATAACCCCCGAAAATTTAGATTTAGTTCCAATAGATTGGGTCTTAATGTATTCACAGCCTGGGATGCATTCGTTTACTATGAATTCCGTTACGGTGTATAAGAAAAGGTTTAGCTAGCGTTGGCACATATCAATCTTGGTGTCCGCATTTATCGGGAATATTGTTTGCCTGTAAATACTTTGCGGGATATGAAATTCCAGGGATAGAGATAGTTGCTAGAACTTTGATTATTTATTCTGTTTACTTATATTATATCAAATCCGCAAGTGATGTGGTTGTTTGTTAGTTTTTGTAGCACTTTCTATTACGTTACGCTTGATTTTGAGGAATTTTATTGCGTTCGACCAGGGATAGACTTAATTTTAGAAGTAGGAATGGAGAACAGAGTAATCTGGGCGCGCGTCAAAGTCCCGGGACGGAGGGGTATGTAAGAAGAGGCGGGTCATAGCGACAGAGGTAACAAGGAATTACGTTTTTTTCGGCGTACCCGTCAGCAACGTCATCAAAACGCAGTTTAAGTGAGCCAGTAAGATAATTTAAACTTCGTTACGTGTTGGAGGGAGGGGCTCTATATTGGGCTATGAGTCGGACTGAAGTAAATACTAACCGTTCTCCATTCCTATAATATATCATTTATTTCTTGCAGTTATTCATATTTATTTGGTCACCCTGTCAGTATAAAAATGTGAAATTATTTAAATCCGAGAAACCGCTGCAAGATATGAAAATAAAATTAGGGCGGGAGGGAGCCAAAATTTGAAGCATTATAAAATAAATCAAATGAAACAAATAGGGTTATCAAGAATACGGAGGAAATAAATCTCCTTTTCAACTTAACGCCAGCTCTTTTCTATAGCAATCTAGAAACTCGTGTGGCACTTTATTTTTCCCGCCAAAAATAGCGCGCGCCTTTTTTTGTCACTTCACACTCCCGCCAACTTTGATATATAAGGCGTCACCTTTCCTCACGCGCGTTTAACCGTGCAATCTCGTGAAGAATTGAAACAATTTTTATTCTAATTTCCCTTCCCCCCACCTTTATAATACGTAGGTACGCATGATGTATTTTCTGATATATTTTATTTACATATGGACCAGAGAGAAGGAAACCTAAAAAAAGAAATGCTAAGCTATTCCCTGGAAAAGAAATGAAAATAGTATTCGAATGTTTACTTTATACCGGGCGTTACCCAAGACCCGAAAGTGTTATACGAGCAAAAATAAATCGTCACCAATGCACCTTTAGATGCAAAGCTCCACGAGTAATGCCTGTATTAGGGAAACCTTTTTCCAAAGAAAAAAAATTGGAATATAGGAGTTGGTTCTTTAAAAAGGGATGGTGTTTTCCTTAAAGCGAGCACGGTAATAAATTGGAGTTTCTTTAAACATTTAATTGCATTTCGTTACTAAGAGTGTATTTTTAATGTTGGTTATTAAGCTTCCAGAGTTTCATTATACCAGAAGTGTATAATATTTCTCTTTGAGGGAAGTGTACCACCAATAGGGGTAATCGTAACATGAAATAGTTGGAGCAAGGTTACTAAACCGAATCACATACGCGATAAATAGTTCCCTCATCATACCCATACTCTATTAGCGATTACTATTTATGGATTTTTGTCCCACCTCAAGACAATTAAGGTTTGTGTGTTTATTGCTGAGGATTTAGTATCAAACAGTTATAGAATTCACCCCAAGGTGTGATAATTACCCATCTGAAGTTTGATGAGCAGGAGAGCAAACTAAATGGGTGAGCCTGTGAAGAATAATGTTACGTAATAAAAGTCAACCATTTTTTTAAGTTTCTTAGTGAATTGAACTTTCATATAAATTGTTCATACATTCTCCCTTTAAAAATAGAACTAGACACCCAAATTCACCCTACTTTGGTTACGTCATGTCAAATATGAGGTAGTTTAGCCCTAAGCTGAATAGGACACGGGGAGCGATAAGGATGAGATTTTTTTGATTTTTTTTTTCAATCTGGAAAGTCGAGGATGGACGAATGTTTCTTGACTATAGCACTATCCCCTCCACACATGCTTATATCTTAAGGTGTGCGAGTGTAACGCGAAAGTACGAGAGGGGGGAGGACTACCTAAGCCTTGCACTTTTTACGCAACGAAAAGCGACGTTTCGATATAACTCTACAGGTAGTCACTGAGGACTATCTTCGATCGTTTAGGGGCTTGGAATACCAATACGGGCCAAACATCCCCCGTAGAGAAACTCTATTTATGGTGTTTTTCAAGGCGCTCAAACGCAGTAGTATATACCAAGGAACTCTCCCGTCTTCAGATTACGGTAAAGGGATTTTTAGGCACTCGGGTCTTTCTTAGAACTATACCAGTAAAGGCTCAGAAAGCAAAAAATTCTTTTTCTACTCCTTGAATTTATGTGTTTGGATACCAATATACCATCCCCCCCGTATAATATCCCATATACAGTAATATACCTATATATACCTTTTTTCTTTACCTTTACTGTGAAAAAAGTAGTACCTAAATGAAGTCGTCACTAGATACTCAGATGCAGCTGTTTTTCTTTTGACAGTTAGTTTTTATTTCAAATGAAGATTAAGGCAGAGTATTTTACTTCTAAATTAGCTTTAATAGAGTTCACGAGCTTGTATCTTTGGTGTAGTACTTAGCACGGCTGCCTTTTGAAGTTAGAGCCATAAGGAAGCAATCTTCAAATTGGTCAGTATCCACAATGCGGGGTAGTCCGCTTAAAGGAGCAGTAGTTTATTGAAGTCGTCACAGTTTTAGTTTTTATTTCAATTAAAGATTAAGTCAAACGATTCCCGCCTGCTTATGAAACTACGGTGTAGTACTTTTCGCGTCCGCTTTACATCTGGCATGGGCCCATGGCCCCGGGTTCGAGGGCCCTTCAATGCGAGTTATATTTTAGTTATTATTGTTAGTTTTAATTTACAGCTAAATTATCTCGAAACAGAAATCCGGGCGTGTATCTATGATGTAACTATAATAACTTAGTTAAAAGCGTAGGAAAATTATTTTAAAATTTAAAATAAACGAGTTTTCAAAAATTTATTTGGTGGCGTTCTTTTGTATGCTCCGCGGCAACGGGATTTTCAACTAGTAAGTAAATAAATAAATAAGTAAACAGAATATTCTATACAAAGAATATTTCTCTACTTAACTACGGTATTTTTTTATTTGTACCATAAATACTTGAAGACTGGGATTTCGAACGCATTTTCCATGTAAACAGATAGAGGCTATTTCAGTAAACACCATCTCTTTCAGTTAATATCCTTTTTCCAGAAGATATAATGCACTTTGTCTGCAGTGGACCGACTGACTTCGTTCGCTATTTGTTTTGTACTATATAGGCTTTGATATAAGCTCTTTTGTAACGTATTTTAGCTTTTTATTTGTTTGTATGTTACTTTGCCCGTCATATGGGAATCAGGGTTTTTGTACGAACTTATTTTAACCTAACATTTAATATAAGTGTTTAATTTCTACAATATTTTTACTTTGTAAACAATAAACACTATATAGCCTTGACAAATAGTGAAGGGCTAATATAGTAATAATAATAATAATCTAAGCTTTGTCTATGAAGGGATTTCCACACTAAGCCAGTGGCTTATTTACAGGTGGGTCCCTTTACAATGCAAAGAGGGGTGGTAGCTAGGCCCTATGCCACAGCTAACCTACAGCGCCCTATACTAACTATTACCGTTAACCTCAGCAACTTTTTATGGAAAGGAGAAACCGGGTTAGACCGCGGAGGAAAACTCCTTTTAACAAGCGGGGAACTCTACGCAGAAGGATTTGTTCCGAGATTCTAACCCGGTGCCACAGTCCGGGATCGAACTCGGGATCCTCTTGCTGCGAGGCAACAATTTATCGGTCGGTTTAGTAACACTGAGAACTTGTTTAAAAATACATTCTTGGTAGTATATTAATTTTAAACATTATTTAAAGGGAAACAAACCTCCAGGGGTAACACTTCTAATGTATTTCCTATGGGCCCCTGTAGAAAAGCGTATCCGCATTACACATATGTAAATATCATATATATTGTTTAATGTTACGTCATGCTTGCGAGCCATCTTGTATAAGAAAGCAAATAAACCATTCATTCATTCATTCATACATTTATTTATAATATTATATCTTTGTTAATTATGAACCTATTTTATCGTTTCTGGATATATTTCTGGTAGTATCATGGTTTTACTAACAAGGCAATTATAATTCGAACCTTGATATTTTTTTTACATTTATGTCTTCATCGTGGGAGATTATAAAAATCTTCAAATTTCGATATTTCATAAAATTTAACGAGAATGGTAAAGGCATTTCGTTATCGCGATAAAAAGCCAAAAAGGGTTAAATTTAAGGTTAGGTTATCGAAAAAGAGTGGAGAGAAAATTTCGAGGTAAAGCTAGGAATAAAAAGCTCGTAAACTTTTTGGGTGAAGCCCGAATGTCTATCGGGTTAAGGCGGCGAAAGCCCTTATGGCCAAATAAAGATCAGATTTCTGAAAGCCGAGAACCAAAAGGTCATAGAAATATATAAAAAAAGGAGAAAAGAAATCCCCCCACAAATTCCCTTTAATGACAGTCGTAAAAGGCTGAAAGCTTAAAAATACCTTCTACAGGAACAATTTTAGAACCTCCTGGTTGGCTGGTGTACATAATTTTCTAACCCTTTCCTTCTTAGCGGGTTAAATTAATGGAAAATGGACAACAAAATTTTATGTTTCAAAATGCATGCAGTGAATTGTAAGTTTTCTTATCGAATTTAGGGAGGGAGAAATTTATTTTTAATACAGGCCGAATTTTATAGAAGTTATTTTTAATCAAAATTTTTATTAATAGGTTGTATATTTCGTATATATTTTAAAGGTTTTCCTTGAGAAACTAATAATTAAACGAGGGAATTAATCAATATTTTGTATACGTCTGGTTGTTTATAATTATTAATATTTGGACGAGTTTTAATTATTATTAAATATTGGGTTTTTTTTTAATCAGAACTCTTGAATCATTGAAGCTATTTGGTAACTTATTTTTAATCAAAATGGATATACAGTGGTATTTCTGATATTTCTGCTGTAAATTAAAGAGTTTGTGTTATGCCGGTCAAACTGAGTTCAAAAGGTCAAAGAACACGTGATCTACAACATTTAGTTACAGGGACATGGATTCCCAAACATTGATTAGCCGATAAATTCAAGGAAATATCAGAAACCTCCTGTATTAATTTTAATCGAAAAACTTTTTTATATTCGCAAAATACGAATGCGATTCGTAAGCCAAGAAAACCCCAATCTCAAATTTCTCCGTATTTCAAACCATCCTAATCCAAAACCTGCCAAAAGTTAATAAAACTCTAGGAAAAATTCGTGGAATTCAAATTTACCAAAACCCCGTCTACCAGAATAGAAAGAATTCAAACTCTAGCCTTCTACTCTATTTAATATAAAGTTTAAAAAATAATAAAAAAAAAATAAACCGAAGTCGACTTTCAATCAAATCACACGTCAGTTATTGTTAAAAGTTGTAGATATCAAAGGAAATTCACGACACTATACCGTCAGTATATACCACCATACGGCGTATAACCATACAAGAAGTCGCGGCAGCTAGCGATCGGGGTAAAATTTCTTTATTTCAAATTCTGTCAAACATCGCCCAAAGAAAGAAAGAAGGTTTCAGTCCCGGGGACTAAAAGGCTCGCTGACGAATTCCAGTAAAAAGATTCGAATGTTAAAAAAAAGAAAAAAATCAGGAAAATAAAATGGATTTTAAAGTTTTTTCCTCAGGCAGCCAAAATTGAAAATATTAAAAGATTTCCTTGCTTGCTTGCAACCATACGAAAGAAAAAAAGAGGAGATTGCTCAGCTATATCGTAGCTCAAATGTAACGTATCGATTTGAGAGGTTCCTGTATGTTATTCAAAATCCTTCAGTACACCACCCCCACTCCTCTAAAGTCTAAAATCCCACAGTGTCAAGACATCTTAGGATTTTGTATGTAAATCTATGGGGAAACGTATTTAACTTTACCATAAGTTGAAGCCCGAGAATGCCCTTAATGTTATTACAGAGTGAGATTTGATATCGTAGCTCGACCGGCTTTCAAAGGAACAGGATGAAAGGGGAAAACCTTTCTTTTTTTCTTTTTCATCCCACGTCGTGGTGGTGGAAAAAGTTTAATTTAATTTTTCATTGTTCTATATATATATATATACCGTAAGCAAAAGCCATAATATATATCAGATTTCGTGGGTATTACAGACATATCATAGGTAATTTATTCTTTAAGTCTGTCTAGAAAATAATTATTGAGGTGATTTGGGGGAATTATTGTGTCTACTTATGTACAGTACTGTGTAAAAATGTAACGTTGTGATATTGGTGGGTGTACTTTATTTATTTATTTATTTCGAACTTCGCAATAGTGAAAATTTTCTTTTTAAAATTATAACAGGTGGTTCTATGGAAAATAAATGTTGAGTCGAAAATGTAACTTCTATGACTGATTTTGACCTTAGGAACCCCCTAAAGAAGTTGTAATATTGAAGTGTGTTATAGATGATACCTTATGTTTAAGTAATAATCTGAAAGACAATGCTAATTTTCTTAAGCAGTCATTCCTAAAACACACTAATCGTATACTCGTAAACGGTGGCCACTCTTGATGTATTTCATGGAAATTTTCCACTCAAATTCGTACTGTACCTTTTGTTCTATCACCCCTTTTAGGACACAAAGTTACCAGTAATTCATATAGTACAGTAAAGGTATATAATACAAGCTCTTTTCCACATTTATAAGTATATTTCCATTTCGCCAAAATAATTTCCTTACCTCTATATTTCCCTATTTTCTTTATAAACATAATATATTTATATTTATTTTTATTTTTATATTTTTTTTTTAATTTTAACGGGACATACTTACGGATGTTACTCTACTTCCGGGGCATACCATCCTGAAATAATACGCAAGGAGTGTATGGGGTTAGTAATAGGTAGAGTCGAAACGGATATTAAATTTGAGATAAACAATTCAGTGAAAGGAAGTTCGGGATGTATGGTATAGTTACTTCCTAACTTACCCCATCTTATTTTTTTCCTTTTCCTTTTGTACAAAGAAAATGGGATTGGGATGAAAAAAAGTTACTAAACTTCCTTATTCTTTTTTAAGGATTTTAGGTTCTTTGGAAATTTTTTCCTTTTTTTGAATTATAGTCTATACGCTCTTCCGTTTAGCTTAGATTATTTTTGCGTGTAAAAATATTATCAGATCAGTACTGATATTACATCATTGACATCACATATCAGCTAGTGAGTGTAAATAATTTTATTTATTTATTATTTTTTTTACGAAAGGAATTTTTAATTTAATTTTAAAAGGGGAATATATATAGTTGAGAAGGAATTTTTATAAATAAATAGACAGCTGGTGGTGAGGGCTAGGCCTTAAAGAAAATTAAATAGATTTTTAATTAAATATATTTTGACGTAAGTTATTGACGTGTAGTTTTTTTAAGAGCATTTTTTTCTGGTTTAAAAAAATCTATGCCCTTATAAGAAATTTGTTTTAATATTTTAGGGGGATGGTTTTTGAGGTAGCTGTAATTACAAAATAAAAATGCTGGAATTTTCTCTAAGGCGTGTTTATCACTTCCCCTAAATACTTCTCTATGCTTTTAAACATATAATTTTAATCTTGTTTAACGCAATTAACAACTTAATGTGGTAGAATTAATTTATATTAGTTTCCAAATACTCCAATTATAACTTGTCAATGTGTCATAGAAATTACATTTTCGATTCAAAATTGATTTCCCTTATAACCATGCACTGTACGTCGGTCGTACTTTCATCCATTTTGTAACACCCTGTACATACATATCAGTAAATATCGAAGGACATTTTAAACCAAAATTAAAATTTGGTATTAAAATCTTTCATTTTGCGACCGAAACATCACGTCTAGGTTTTATTTTTGACTGAAGGTTTCAAACCTAAGCCGGCGTGCGAAAATTTGCAATCTGTTAAAGACGTATGTAACCGTTAACATTTACAACTCTCTACTATACTTTTCAATTTTAAGGTAGAGTGGATTTAGGCAAAGTTATATAACGGTACTAATTCTAGATTTTAAAAGCGAGTTTAAGGCGAAAAGTTTAGCGACGTAAACAAACATCAGCTCCAATTTAGTTTCGGGGGGAGAAGGACACTCGAGCTTGATGCTTGAAGACGCGCCGAGTTGTTCGCTTCGATGAAGACTGGGTTTTGAAAAATTAGACCAAAAACCACGTAACTTCAGTTATAAATCGCGCCTTATGTCTGTTTAAACCGCGAGCCGTTTTAAACTAACTCGTTTCTTCTCTTAAATGTATCCCTACATTAGATTATAAATGGTTATACGTGGTTTTGCTCCGCAATTTTCACGTTAAATTTTGTAAATAAGCTCAAAATCCTTTTGACAACTTCGCAAACGTGTAACTTGTTTTTAATTTAGTCTTTCGATTTTAGAATATATTATTAGTTTAACATCGAAAATTCAGAATAATTCCATAAATTTATATGAATTTATTATAAGTTATCTCACGAATATTGACGTGAAACCTCCAATGGTTTAAGTCATATTCGTACAAGATTCATAGGTAAATTTAGCAAATTCTTCATACCGGATGATGAAATTTTATTTTGAAACTTGTTAAAAATACATTCTTAGTAATATATTAATTTTAAAAATTATTTAAAGGGAAACAAGCCTCCAGGGGTAACGCTTCTAATGTATTTCCTATGGGCCCCTGTAGAAAAGCTTAACCGTAATACACATATGCATACATTTTTTTTATAAAATTATATCTTTGTAAATTACGAACCGATTTTATCGTTTCTAGATTTAAATTGAAGCCCGTATTACGTTTCATACGAGTATTTAATCTAATTTATTAATCTACGTTTTACAGACAAAATATGTGTTGGTTTGATTTTATTCACACCGCTGTACGTTTTACGCATTCAATAGAGGTTTTTTGGATAAGGCTTAAGAGCTTGAAATATGTAAGTTACATCGCTATGAACTTCAAAAGAACGTGATCGTGATTTCAAATAACTGTCCGCCTGGACTTCTTATTCTAAAAGAGATGGTGAATATTTTGAGTAGAGATTTCTTCAGTAACACCTCTTAAGGGTGAGCCGAAAATATCTTCCAAAAATACCGTAAATCTTGAAAAATATTCAAGGAAATAGAAATCCGTGGAATATATACGGTTATAACCATAAAACCACTACGAATCCATGTATAGAAAAGCGCGATTTTAACCAGGAAATTGAAGCAATTCAAGAGTGAAATAAAATGGATCATTTTTGATTTGGAAACTTTTCCAGAATCAAGTCCTATTTTGGGGTCAATTTCGATATAAAAATTCAAAATATCCCAAGAAAAGGTAAATGCTATTACTATATTTTCATCCTGCAGTCACCACAGTAAAACGTCTCTTTTCTCATTGCTTACTTTGAATTTTACTGGAAAATGTTTCTTAGCCAGTAGATTTAATAATAAATTCCTTCAGATGCAAGCAAAAAAACGTGAAGCCAATTTACTTGATCCACCAAAAAATAAAAAATATGCTTACTAGACACAATCTCTCTAAAAAGATATACTTGTAGGAATATTGAAGTTGTCGATACAAATTTGCTTATTTTAGCGAAACGTCTCTAAATCATTTTGGACGGAACATTCAAAGGAAATAATCTATATATAGAAAGGGGATCTATTTCGTTTATATTTGATAGGAGAGATACGATATTGGAATGGTTTTTATTATATTCTTAAAAAATCAGAATGTATGTAATGTTTGAAGTATACATTTTTCTACTCTCTTTAATACTTTACTTATGGGCATAAAAAATTCAGATCAGTATAACCAGAATCTCATTTGATTTGATTTTTAGTGTATACAATGTATATATATTTATTATATATTTTCCTCTCTTAACTGAGAGTCGGGTTGTTGGATACGCATATATTGGACTTTTATATTGTTTTTAAAGAGCTTGAAATAAGGAAAGAGAATTCAGTATAAAAATAAACTTCACGAGTTTATATAATACTACCGTTAATATTTAGATCTGTAGCTATAAAAGTAATTGACATTATTCTTAATTAATGCCGCCTAAGAAGGATTTTTACAATCCGTAGCCATTCTGGAAAATGGCGACGAGAAATGTGAAAATTCTTAAACTGGTGTTGCTGCAGTTTATCATAACCTCACTCAATCAGTTCAATATTCCTGGGAAGGTTATAATAAATTCTTGAATAAATATATGTACTTTTTCATTATATTTTTCTCCCTACTTCGATGAGATATTCCTCTGGAAACATGTTTTTTTCCTTCATCGATATATATTCCCCGCTTTTTCTTGATATAGACTATAGCAGATGTTAAACCCCTTTTTCAATGGTTTAGATCTATATATATATATATAGTATAGTATTTTAGGTCAAAAAATAATAGGTTACTTCTTTACATTGACCGAAAGTCAAACATCGGTAAAGAGATGCCCGTTTTGAGTTCGATATAAAGTGACGTCATAGCTGCCAATTGTCAAATTTTTGCTAAAGTAAATACATCGGTGCATTTATCAAAATCTTCGCAACCAATCACAATAAGTTAAAAAAATTTCTCCAATTTTTTAAAATAAGTAATTTCTTTAGAGGCGCTGGGGGACCAACATCAAAAAAAAAACTTAAAATAGAAAAAGTGCTTCAAAAATCTTCCACCCCTAAAAGGACACACGCTGCTTATTTTATTAATCACATCCCATCTTTTTCGAAGTCTCAGCGTCAATCGAAGTTTGCTTCATCTAAGAACAATAACGAGTGTATTAGTTTATTTACAGTATTAGCGCAAACTTCGAATGGACCTTATAGGCCCTTGCAGGTAAGGGTAAGGGTAAGGCTATGGAGAAAAAAAAACCTCAATTTTTGTTACAAAATTACATTATATACAAGTCCCTTTTTTCGGGTCCATACGTTCGTATCCCTATATATGCTACACCTTTTTTGGTACCGTGCTTATTTTGACTAAACTTTTTGGGTGTAAAAAAATAAAGAAAAGATAGAAAACGTAATTTAATATTTTTCGTACATCTTTTTTTGTTGGGGGAAAAATTAAGGGTACTTTCAATAAATCTTTCGTTCCGCACTAGTTGCTAAATAAAAACTCACGGGTCCCCCTCAATTTAAAGCGTCCCTAAGTTACTTATATATTTTTATTTATTTATTTATGATTAGATTGGAAGTATTTGTCCATTTCCAGCTTGAAAACGTAAAAATGTTTATTTTTCTTTTTTCCTAATATCGAAATATAATTTGACTTAACTTATTATAAAAATGGAACAAAATAAACGTGGGACAACAATCCAATTGGCAAATAGTTAAATCCTCATAGAGTAATGATGAGGCAATTATTTATGGCGTTTAGTAACCTTGCTTCAAATGTTAATCTGATGTTTGGAATTAAGAGTCATGTTACAATTAACCCCCACTTTGTGGTTGGTACACTTCTCTCGAAGAGAAGTATTATATACTTCTGCTAAAATTTAGTCGCAATTGGACATGATAACTTGTAACACAAAATATATTAATACAAAATACCAAATTGACCTCTAAAGGTCAGTAATGTTTAAAGGTTGAAAAGAGTGACGTGATAGAAACCACTTATATAAGAGGGCTGGATATACTTATACGTTAACAATAATCCTTAGGGTTTACTTCGAGAACAGGGCTCGAATACCAGTATTTGAAGAAAAGTAAAAAAAATAAGGGAAAATTTTAAGACTTTAAACCTTAAATAATCCATTACAAAGAAAATAAAGTACCCTATGGAATAAGCCTTATTTCTTTAGTAAGTTAGGCCCACTTTAATCGACTTAGCCTAAAAACGTAGGCTTAAAAACAGCAAATCTTTCATATTTTTCTTTCTTTTGTAGCCTTCCTCTTTCTCTCATCCAATATAAATTGAATTTCGACCGAATTGAGAAAATAATCTCCCAATTCTTCCACCGACTTCTTTTTTCTTTCTTTTTAAATAAAACTTCCTTTATAGGGGTTAAGAAAAACCGGTATAGAAAATTGATCGTTTTGACCGTTTCTTATTGTTTGGTTAAAAGAGTATATTCCGCTTTAATTCTTCTCCTATATACTTCTTCTTTTATTGAACTGACTCAACTATAGCTTCTTGGTCCGGAAAGAATTGAGAATGTATGTAGTAGATTTTTCTTTTTGAAAGTCCGAGGTCTGTTATGCTCTTTGTTAGTTATAGGATTGATATGAAATCATTCGATTGAAGCCGAATGGTATCCGGGGCAAGGAAGATTTAAGATTGGAGTGGTTTTTGCTCTAAAAATAAATACATCTATATATTTCTGGTTAATATGCCCAAGATGATCAGATTATAGTCTTGGACTTTAATCCAGAATTTTATGGCTTTCATAATCAGCTCAGTTTAAGAAATTTACTGGATTATGTCTTTCTATCGAATGTTTTACGTTTTAGTTCTAATATTAGATGGTTGTCGATTTGAACAAACTGCATAGGCGCTCTGCATGCATCTTTTATTCATATATTATATTATTTTTCAATTGTCTCAACCCCTTAACGAGACAAAGGTATTGGTCGTATCAAGAAGTGATATCTAGTTTATTAGGGAGAAGATATATGATGCCCAAGTTTTCGCACGCCATAGTCCCAGTCCCCCTTCAAAATACAAGGGGGGACGTAAAAGGAGGCCGGGCTATTTCGCCTCTCCTCAGTTGGAAAATACGTAACTTTCGTCATTCGCATCGCGCTGACGTGAGTTTTCAAAAACCAATGAGATGCTGGTTGTAATTTAGAGGCGGGGATTAACTCCGGACCTACTATACGTTTGGACTGAAGGTAAAGCTAGATTATAAATGTGGCGAATTTATACCTTCTCTCAAATAAACTAGATATCACTTCTTGGTCGTACTTTAAAGTATAAGTTCCATATCAAAATTCATAACCATCCGCGTTAGATAACGTCCAATTTCGCCTCCATCTGTTATATATCCATATTATATTTTTTTAGACAACAAATAACAGTTCGCACCACCGAACTCTCTCTAGAAAAATAGCAAAAAAGATCATTTCCACGGACAAATCGAGAAAGAAACATTTCTTGGGTGGAAAGATAACGGGGAAACTCTCATCTTTCTTTGATAGCTTATTTGGTCCGCTAACAACTTTGAAAAGAAGACGCGTCTGCCGATCCACTATTGAACGAGGTCTGATTTGATTTGTCTTGTTTGTGAGCTTGGCAAGTGTGTCCCCCCCCACCAACCCCATCATAGGCCCGCGTTTGCCCATCTACCAGCCCACCCGGAAACCTAGCAAATATAGAAGATGATTCACCCATGTCCCACCTCTCGCCCCAATACCCTTAGCTATATATATAAAGAAATATAGAAAAAGATATCATCTTGCCTGCGATAGAAAATCGAGATTTTGTTACTAAGCCTTGGCCATCCCCCCCCCCTCCATCGTTCTTCAGTTTTATGGGAAGGGGGTCCAAATCTGATATCTAATTCACAGCGTCTTCTCCAAAAAAATAAATAATTCCTTTCGGGTTGAATCGTGTCTGGAATTTGCTCTATTTCTATTTTTTTTTTTTTGATATTGCCATTTTTGAGGTGGTTTCTAACTTAAAAATTATTACGTGGTGTTATCTTTTGGTGAAAAGGGCTTGTTTTTATCATTTTATGGCTTCCTGAGCTGATAGAAACTGAGTGTTTTGTGAATGGGTATTGTTTTTTGATTTTTCTGTGTGTTTTCTATAGTATAAAAGATAAAATATTTCCAAAATCTTTCAGAAATATTTATTTTCAACTAACCTTATCAGATAAAAGAAAATCAACAAATCAATAGCTTTTAAAGTTGCAAAATTCTATTTTGGCGGGAATAAATGGCGCGAAATTTAATTTTTTCGGGGAAAAAAGGCGCATAAAAAATTGCGCGAATTTTTAGCGCCAGATTCCTAAAACTAACAAAAAATAAATAAAATTCTAAAATTTCACAATCATTAAATTAAATTTTATACGACTTTAAACTGAACATCGCCATTATATAACTCAACACCATCTTGTTTCCAATTGAAGTTATATTACATCTTGACCTTTCCTGAGGTATAATATCACATAACCCGATCCGTGTACCGCGTACAAACTCTTAAGAAAAATTGAGGTATTAAATGGTAAGAAAAAACCGCAAAAACGAACCGGAATTTATCTTTAGGGAGGGTACCTACACTCTATAAAATATAACGTATACTGTATATTTCGTCAAAACTTATATAATATTAATAAAAATAATAAACATTTTTTTTTTCTTCTTCAAGTTCCCATTTCCAAACCCAACTTAATAAGAGGGAAAAGGTCATTCTAACTGCGAGGATGGGCTTAGCTACTCGCTTTCGCTTACTAGCTAAGCCAGTTTTGTTTTATTTTCTAGGAGTATATGCTGTTTTTTTTTATTATTTCCACTCATAACCCCCCGAAACCGTGCCGTAAATTGAGTTTACTCTTTGCGTTTTGTAGTCCGGAAGAAAGATGTTTTACCCGTTTATTTTTACTTTCGTTCCTCTCTGAAAACGAGAAATTTTTGTAGCTTTCGTGAAGATCCTCGCGCTGTAACGCGCTTAACTCCATGAAATTTTAACATCTTTCAAGAATATTGAATTCTTGTTTTTGCTTTTTTATCGCCATGTTGCGGTATGCACACATTCCCTAAAACAGTAGTTTCTTATTTTTGAAATTATTTAAAATATATTTTGAGTAATTTATTATTTGAAATTTGAAATAGATGGTTGATTTTTCATCTTAAAAATATTTCAGGCCACGTTACGTAAATAATTTTTGAAATGGAGCTTCACAGACTTTAAATAATATTCTAGAACGACGCGAGAATTTACAACACACTCAGTTTTGCAGTCCATCTTCCTATTTAGTCTGTATACTAAGCCTTTGAAAGCGCCTAACCAAGCATCGCTTTACGAGAATCTATGACCTACGTCACTTCATGACAAGCTCCAGTTTGTAACCAGTGACAAACTTAAGATAACATCTCTAATTAAAAATTTAACGAAATCGCTCTGAGAGAAACCGTCTTTAATTACTGCTTTCATCTTAGAAAGGCTTAGTTAGTGGAAAGTTTCCATATTCCTAAAGAAAATGATTTAATTCATGTTAGAACAGTTGAATCTACTCGTAAAAATTCTTTTAGTTTTCTTCTGTTGGCCTTTAGGCTATTCCTACAGACTAAGTTTTAGCGAATGGTATAGAAGAAAATGGGGGTCATGCCCCTGAGGTTAAATAAGCCGAATTCTGTGGCTGTTGAGGGCCAAAATACTCGGAGGAAAAATAAGACGAAGAAAAAAAGGAAAATTAGTTTTGATAAATTTAGTTGTGGAGCATCTTAATTTTTTTTATTATTATTATTTCCTTTTCTTGGACTTTGAGGATAAAATTATGAAAAGAAAACTTTTAAAGCAATTTAAGTACGACGTGCTGTTTAAATAATCCGAAACTTCGTTTAATAACGTTGCACCATTCGTATTTAAATTTGATTACTTTTTTTCTTGTTGTGGTTCAGGATTTAAAATTAAAGTCGTAAATAAGTGTCAAAGTTCATTTGTAGAAATGTTTCACCTGCTTTACTGTGAAAGTCTTTCAGAGCTTCCAATCGCAAATTTCAATTCTAAATATATTCCTTCAATGGATAACAATTCCATTTTTGGATTCACTAAGTTTATTAGCGTCATTACGAATGATACAAACAGCAAGGCGACTATTGTTTTGTCACCTTTATGGGCAATTTCGTTTTATAGTTTATTTCGAATTCGCGTGCGTGTTTGGGCCTTGTCTTGGAATCATAACACCCCATTATGAAAGGCTATTCCGATAACAGTTTATTTCAATTTTGCGTGTCTTTGTTATTTACGATGATGATATAGTTATATGACAAAATACATCATATAATTTTGACGTTATGGGTAATAACATTTATTTTTATTCGCACCTTTATTGATAAAAATAAATAAAACTATTTGGTTATCGGGGTCAAGCTAAGTTTGCGTTGGTTGGTTTGAAAGCCGTTATATTGATGGGTTGGTTTCAAGGAAGCATTTATTATATTATATAATACTATAATAAAATAAGTTTAAATTCCGTTTTGTTCATATTTTTATTTTATTTCTAAATGGATGGGGTTTAGTTATACTCCCAGTGTTACTACCAGACCATTAACCTTAAAGGTTAAGATCTTTAACCCTAATTTTTTATTCAATTTCGTGATTGAACTAGCTAGGCCTATAACTAACTGAAGAAACAATCAATCCATCTTTATGCAATATTTTCTTACAAATATGAGAAGAAATCCCAGCATATAAGAAGAAATGTATAAAGTAAAAATAAAATCGTTTTGTAGATCTCTATCTGATGAAGAACGCATCGCAAGAGCTTTCCAACGCCCTGCAATTTTTTCCTTTTCTATCCTCTCTCTCAAAAAGAAAGGAAAAAACTTTCATCCCGCAGAATCTCCACCTCTTATAACCTCTCTTATACTCCACCCTTCTCATTGGGCCAAGATCCCATCCAAACCAATCCAAGCCCAAAGCTGAAGCGGCGCTCTATTACACTTAGAAAGAAGGGCAGCAGCATGCAACTTATTTTTTTATAGAGCCATTGCTTGAGGCCTAATTCGTATTTAGCCCTTCTCTAACTCGAGGCATCCACTTTTTTTTCATCCTACGCGTTCCTAACAACGGCGGTTTGCCCCCAAAACAGAAATTTGCGGCTTGTAGAAAAGGAGGAGAACCCTATTGCTGGAGTTGAGGGTGGAGGAGGTAGAGAAAAAAGTGCAAAGCTATGGAGTAAAGTGGAGGGAAACGAGAAAGGATCTGCAGAGAGAAAGAAAAAAATTATGTGGCTAAACTCAACAAGAGATGAAGCTTGGAAAGGTTTACCCATTCTAGCCAAGAATATAAACACCGATGGTTCAGTTTAGTTTTCCTTGGTTATGGTTTTTATGTTGTGTGAAATGAACCAACTTGTCACATGATGTGATTAATATATAGAAATATATACATTGTTTTCAGACTAGGAGGGTTTATGCCATTTACACAAGGAGGTCAAGCTTCAGGTGTTACCAAGGAGACTAGACTGCCTGGTAGAGTCAAAAGCCAGGAAATATATAAATAGTTTTTACACTAGGATGATTCATACCATTTAGACAAGGAGACCTGCTTCAGGTGTTACACAAGGAGGCCTGACTGCCTGGTGGAGTCAAAAAGCCAACGCCTCCTTGGGTAAATGGTATGAAACCTCCTTGTCTGAAATCTATGTATGCTGTTTGTTTTTTTAACCTCTGTTGTTAGTTATGGTGATATTCATGAGATTATTTAAGGAATTCTTTTCATGGAGGAACATATAGGAGCAGAAGGGGGTTAGATTTGTACCGTATCCTGTAGCGTACAGGGATCGACCGCCGTAAATAAGTTAGGCCTAGCTCGTTAAGCTTCTTTTGACCGTCATAAAAGAGGCCGGCGCAAAAGTGGCCAAACCTCGTAAAAATAAAACGTCCGTGAAAAAAAAAGAAGTTTAGGGTCTCTCTCAGCATCTCAAGCTGTACCTTCCTATGGGGGTACAATAGATTCGTTATACGTCTAGAAACAATGGCGAAACGCGGCGGCTATAGTATGGAATTATTTTTGGTTCATAGGTCGCGTATGACTCGGTATGACTTTGGCCTTATACTCTTCAAGCCAACCAGGTTCTACCTTCCACGTCATCTAAAGCCATATCGCGTTTCATTGGGTTATTTTGACTTCTACGTGGTTAGGTTTTTCCTATGGTACGATGTGACGCGGGGTTCAAGCTCGAGATGAAATGATAGGAAGAGTTTTTCTCTTCTGGTAACGGCTTGCGAGCTATATTCGTGTACGGGACATAAACCGGATGGAATTTTATATATTTTTTTTTCTGTTTCTCGTAATGTGATACACGTGATTATTGTACAGGACCAGGAATCTTTTACCGACCATCTTGGTGACATAAGATATTTTGAGGTTTGAAGGTGCGTAGAGGATGAAATGGGATGGAAAAGTTTTTAAATTTGAAAAAAGAAAAAGAAAATGCATTTTTATTCCACAAAAAGTATAGTCCAAGTTTATCAAGACAATTCTAGTTAAGATACCTTAATCTACCAACCGCGACGCGAAGAAATTAAACATGGGAGATATGGATGCACATTGATTCATAAAGACTAATTGATACTTGTTGAGTATCGCAACCGAAAATACCGCACAACTATAATTAATTCCTACGTGTATATCGCACGATTTAAAGCTGCCAAAAGTGTATTAGATGAAGTATTAATTAAGATCCCCATTTAAGAAACTCGGAATTCAATTATGTGCCAGTCTGTTGATTGTAGATCTTTGAAATAAAACGATGGGGTTCGGTTAAGATAATTACCTACATCGTGCAATCAACTTCTAATAATACGCTGTATAAATAGAGCGACTACATAGCGAAACGTTATTACCTTTAACCCTACACCGTCCCTCGCTTTACCGGTTTCCCATATATTTCGTATATAAAGCAACCAAACTCTCCCATGCAGTAACAAGCCAATAAAGCTCTCCCTGATGAGAGAGCGAGAGAGAGAGAGAGTTAGCTCCTATAGTTGTATTTTCGTTTATAACGTTTATTTGGACGTACTCATCTAACGAAAGAGGACCAGAGGGCAATTCTCTAATTAAGTGGCAATGAAAAAAAGAGTAAGGAAATAAACAGGACACGCTTAAAGCCAATGTCAATACCCTTAACTTTTATTCCAACCGCCATGAATGTTCACCGCCACGCGGGAACTCGGAAAACGTGGTGGATAGCGTAAAACGCTCCTTTTCAACAAAATTGGGCAATCAAGCGTATATAAACGAACGTTATTTTAGGCCTACAACCTATACTTTAGACGCCGTTCCTAGAAACAGAAAGAGAGAGAGAGAGTAGTAAAAAGAGCGCTATAGAAAACGATCAGGTCCTTTCCGTAAATAAAAGCAAATTTGTAATAAGTTTATCCAATGGGAGAAAACTAGCTAGCTTTAGCGAACGGCACCGTGACCTTACGGTAGTAATCTACGTTGCTCGTACGACTCAGCGTGCGCTCTCGGGTCCCGAGGGATTCGACGAAGCCCAAAACAATATTAGCAGAGCGTGGACTGAATCCTAAAAGCGAAATTCGAGATCTAGAAGAATTTTTTTTTACCCTCATTGAGAGTGGGAGTTTCAAAGGGGTAATGAAACTAAAAAAGAAATATTAATATGATCAGAGAGAGGTGTACCTATATCACAAAACGGAGTAATTGAAACATGATTCTTCCCTACATCATTTTACATTTGGAGCCAGGTTACTATACCGAATCCAATACGCGATAAATAGTTCCCTCATCATTACTCTATTAGCGCTTAATTATTTGGCAAGGCGCATGCGCTTGTCGATTTTTGTCCCACGTCAAATCGATGTTTGTGGGTTGATTTCTTAAGATTTAGTACCAATCAGTAATAGAATTCACCTAAGCACGGTGCGATGCTCATCTAAAGTTTGATGAGCAGGAGAGCAAACAAAAGGGGGATGAGGCTGGGAAGAATTACGTTACATAATTGAAGTATTAAGAGGATACAGAGTGTCATCCTTCTTCTATTACCATATTCTGATATGATATACACCGAAATTATGTGAAAAGACAGCAGCAAAATCGAGTGTATATTAGCTTCGGATAATGTTTGAGATTCCCCCAAAGTTCTTCCTCTAATAATTAAACATCATTGGTCAAAAGGCAACGAGGCTAATTACGTAGGACCAACTTGGACGACGTCTTTGATTCCGATTGTATGTATACATACCGATATTTGAGAAGATCCTAAACATTAACGGCGGCCGACGCGTGTTTCCAATGATGACTGCTAAGAAACGGGCTCCCCCCCCTTTGGATAGATCTATTGTATCGTTCATCGAGGATGGTTTCCCGTTTATTGTCCAAAAGGCCATTGATTTGAGCTCGCGACGATCGCCAACGGGAATGGACCACTGGCCGTTGCCTCAAATGGAACACCCATTTCCCGAGATAGCCGGGCAAGCTTGGGTCTTCCTCCCGTTTCTACATGTCTGTCCTATTCAACCCGATATGTTTAGGATAGTTTCAATGGGGAACTTTGAATTTGAATTGTAAAATGGCGTAACTTCAATTTGTTTAAATTGCCAATTAAAACTTCGGGGAAGCTTTGCAATATTACAATAATATGGACTTGAGATATATTTCACGATAAAGACTTAATGGATGGAGATAGTACATTTTTGAATTGACCCTCATCTGGTTTAGCATAGTTTTGATTCAGATTTGTTGTTCATTTGTATTCCGCATCGCGATCCAGTTATCCTTTTCCAGGAATAATTTAAAAGCCATTTGATATCGTGGTCGCCATGGTTTTAGAAATATTTATATAAATACTGTATACAACAGTACAAATCGGTTTCGAATGTTTCGGGCTACCTAATGATCTCTGATTTCTCCACAATTTTCTGCAGCTTCGGTTACGTTCTGTTCTGTTTGTTTTTGTTGTATCTGAAGTAATTCAAATATTAATTTGAAGCGTTTATATTTTGTCGTATGAAAAAACAACACTATATTGCTTTAGTTCCCTTTGAAGATACAAAGCCTAATTATTAATTTAAAACAATAAGATATCCTATTATAAATCGTGTTAGATTCTATTATTGAATAATTTTAACAATTAATTCAAAATAATTATTAAGTTATACAACGACGTACGCGCATCTTGAATCTACGCCAATGCAATTGATAGGTGTATTCAGATCCCGGAAAATAGATTACTTGGCGCGAATTACGTAATTTGATATATAACGAAGCTACATTAATTTGAATGGTAGGATTTTATGCACGACTTATACGGACAATTCGATACGCCACAGGCGAATATATTAAGTTCGATGGATTTCAGAGATATTCGATTCCCGTCTGATTAAATTACAAGAAGGACCTTCCTACATCGCTACAGTACACGACGTAAGCCTAACGTAACGCTACTTAGGCCTAAATCCTTGGCGACTTTTCTAACGTTAAATTCAAGAATTCAATTTGAAGTTAGTCAGGTAAAATGGGGTGAAAAGTGGCCATGTTTTGGTGACTGTTTGGAATAAACAAGACACGTGTACATTTAAGACAGCCCGAAGCCAAAAGTCTTTCCATCAATGTCAGCTGTTGCGGCATTTGGGGCGAAAATGCCCTTTTGACTTAAGAAGTTAAGCCTCTGAAACGTTTTGATTCAACCTTTTATAGTAACGTGTGCTTTTCTACAAATCCCCTTTTGTTTCCCCGTTAAAGGTCTAAGAGAAAAGGTTTCCCGAACCGACTGTAAGTGACGAGGCATTTTAGAAAAAAAAATGGGCCCGTATACAGAAACTTTTAAAAGTTCGTGAGTGACCCACGAAATAGGCCTTTGTCGAAAAGTCTTAAAGACTCTGTAGAACCTTCAGGGACATAACTCGATCGTTGTATATTTTCTATTGTTATTTAAGCCTTGATCAATTCTATCTCCTCGATTTCAGTTCCCCCCAGAGCTCACGGAAAGTCCCTGATTCTTTCAAGAAAGTCAAATATAAAAACAAGACCTTCTCTTCAGTTTTTGAAGCATCTTGAGTTTGAGAAATGGAAGGCAACTTTTATTGCTTAACACCCTGGTTGCGCCATTCCTAGGGAAGAAAACTTATAATAGTTCAGGCTAAAAGTGTATTTTTTGAACGTATACCAAGCCTTTTTGAAACTTCTTTCTATACGAAAGTGTCGCGAGCTGCCCCGATATATTTTTTTCCTTCCTCTCAAATGACCTCTTCACCTCTTCTCCTATTTTGAAGCGCAGCCTGTCTCGACAGCGTCCAATAATTTTCTAGCTAAGAGCTTAAAAACGTTTCAAGTTTTTCTCTTTTTTTTTTCAACTATGCCTCCATTTATATCCAGTCGAATGATTGACGCTTCAAAAGCCTAATGATTGGGAGGTAAGGGAGGGCTTTGTTAATTATTGTTGAAGCTCGGTTTGAAGGGTGTCTAATTACGCGAGAAGTCTACGTGCCTTTTCTCTTTCCCGCTTATAAAGAGCGCTGGCCGGCTGGCTAGCGTTGTGACGAGGTGTGATGATGATGATGATGATGAAAAAATATATTTTTGCGAAGGTTGTCATTTTTATTTTTTTCTATTTTTTTGCTGATGTGTCACGTGTGTGACTTGAGAAGCTTAAGAAGAATGGGCTGTCAATTTTAAAGCGTCATTTATATCGAACTTTGAAGAATATTTTATTTCGTAATATTAAAGCTTTTCGATAAACCAATAAATACTGTCAGGAAAGTGTACCCGCGACGTTTTATTAAAGGAAATGTGCAGGTAACGTAATATTATACCTTAAATGAATGGCCATTTTCTAAATATAAAGAAATTTAAATATTAAAAAAAAACAAATAAATTATTTATTTATTACAAAATAATCAGAATTTTATTAGTCTTAAAAACGAGGAATACTGGGCCGTCATTGGTTTAGTGGCGCCTGCTAGACAGAACCACTTACCCTACGGGATTGGTTAAATTCTCACAGGCTGTAAGAGATTCGATTTAGCAGACGCTACTAAACTAGTGGCGGTGCAGTAATCCTCGTTTTTACGACTAATTAATTGCTAGTTATTTTGAAATAAGAGATCATTTATTTTTTGGAAAATATTTTTCCTTTAAGGTATATTGTTATGTTACCTGAACTACTTTTGCTTAAAGATCCCAAAATAACCCAGAAATAAATTGCGATAGCCTAGAGCTGGTTTTCTCTGAAATGGGGAATCACTTCCACAGGCGTTCAGCTGGAAATTTGTTAAAATCTTTAGCTTTTCCTTATAAAATGGAAAGAATTACGCTATTTAACGCTGTTTCTGTACCCAGCTAAATTTATACGTGTGCCTAAAGAAGCTAACAAGGAAATTTATCAGAATCCATGATGTCTTTAGAATGACCTTAATAGGTCTAATAGCCCCTTTTTCCTTTTGGTTTACTTGGCAGCTTTTTGAAATTACCAACCAAAATGGTCGTTTAGTTACACCAAAGGATGCTATTCTTTTCTTTAAACAGTCGGATTAAAACTATTATTCCGATATAAAGGAGGTTTTTCGTATTGAATTTTCGTATAAAAGGCTTAAAATAGGCCTTATATATATATATATATTGCCTACGCATTTGAGTGTATACATACACTCGTTTCATTCAGAGTCGTTCGAAAGAGAAATGAAATCCATTAAAACTTTGAAAAAGGAAGCCACTAATGTTAACGTTTTTCAAACTAAGAATACACCACGATGGTAATACGGTACGATTTAAAAGCTAAATAATCTTATAACGTTAACCCTCGCCTTGTCTTTAGAGTACTCTCAACTTAAAAAATAAAAATAAACGCCAGAAATTCCACCCTTTTCTGTTTTGTGTGAACGGTGGTGATGTCCGCTTTTCAAATTTTAATTCGAATCAAGCAATACAGTCTGACTTATGAAGGCGTTGCGCTCCTATAATTTATCCCCCCATTTTCCCTTATCCCCCACCTTGGCTTCTATTACCATTTCTAAATGAACGTGATGTTTAAATTCCATTCTTTATTTCGAACGAAAACGTAGGAAAAGAGAACGAGAAATGGGTCTCCGTTTCTGTTTTTCTTTGAATTCTACACCAAAATTGCGACCTTGGAAGTTACCAAAATTCAGTCTTTCTAGGAGGTAATATTGACCCTTTCCTACGTTGTTTGACGCCATTCGTTCGCGGCTTTTAATACGCCATAGAAACCGTACGGCTCTAGCGTTTAAATTGATGCTATAAAATGTGTTTCCTCGAACTGGCTTCTCTCTCTCTCTCTTTCTCTCTTGCAGCAAATCCCTCCGTTCAGTTCGAAACATTACTCTTAGCCAATTCGATGTTTGTTACCGGAAGGAGGTCTTTAAGTAAATAAAAGTCTAATGGCGAGAAATAACGGGAATGTGTTTTTGGTAGAGAGAGAGTGAGAGAGAGAGGACGTGATCTCTCATTATCTCCGCGTGTTTAAAGGGTTCTTCCCACGCTTACTCATCTGTGTTAAAGAAGTTGTATTCCAATCACCTCGTATATATTTAATGATTCTTCTTACCCTCCAACGTTTTCTCTTAACTATGGAGAGCATTCACTTGGATAATTAAGAGATTCGTGCTACAAACGCGAAGTCGTTCAATTTTCCCGAATAAGTCTTGGAAATTGTGAAACTTATACATGTATGCATGCATAGTTTAGTAGATATGTTTGAAGATTCCATGGTATTAACTGATATAAAATGACCAATGGTCATCGACCTTGGAGGCTTGGAAGGAATGATAAAAACAATTACGAAATTTATAAAATTATCGTTTCATAATTTTGCTATGGTGTAGTTTCGATAGCGCTTATAGGAAATTAATGATACATTTTTAAATGATTTTTTAACCTTTAATGGTTGTATAAATAACAATTTTTATCGATAATAAACTATAATTATTTTAAAGGTTAAGGATTATTCCAATTTAAATTCAATAAAACCGAACTAAATTCGCCTCACGCTCAACTTATTCATTTGCGGAATTGCATAAGGGTAGTTCAAACATATTAGGCAAAGAATTGAAAGAGATCATGTATACTATTTGTATATATACCCCCTTCTTTTTTTCTTTTTGAACCAAAGTCTCTTCAAAGCTGTAGCAAAATAACAAGCGTGAGTTTAGAGACGATTAGTATTCGTTGGCACGCACCCATATGTACCTGCGAGTCATTATTTCAAATCCGAAAAAAAAAATCCTACCTTCTTCAATTTCAAGTGTACCCTCTATCTCTCCCCCAAAGTTAAACATTGCGTTTTATACGTGCTAGACACGCATACAAAGATACTATTAACCCTCCCTCCCCTTTTCAGGCATTCATACTCATCGTGATTTAAGTCTATTACTAACAAGTTTCTGTCCAGCACCGCCCTCAGTTCGCCATTGGTGAGCTTTGTTAGTCATTCAATTATTACTAAGGTTCCCCATTAAATCTAAGTGTTTTTTTTTCTCTAGCTATAATTGTTTTTGTTTCGAGGATTGTACCTTCATTGCTTGACCATTTATTGTAAGAGGTAACTATCTTCAAATACACCCTTATATTTACTGCCAAGTAATATGGTTTTTCAATATATACCTAGGGCAATTTCGTTTCGCTTTGTTTTGTACAGTAGTGACTGTAAACAACGTGGTCGTTTTTGTTTTGGGGGAATTAAATTTTTACGTAGGATAATTGCATCCGTGTAAGCTTGGTAGTGTAATAGGCTATGGATAAATAGTACAGGTTGCCGTTAGAGGAGAATTAGGGCAAAGCTAAATAGCTAAAAGGCACGGACTACGGTTTTCGAGTCTGATAATATAAGTTTGTTCTGTTTGATGTCTCTATGAGATTGGATTAGAAACGCACGAACTATCTCGAACCTAAGTCCGTTACGTGTACGCGCGCCGTTTGGGGTATTGGACTAATTAAGGCTATATATTTAATCGCTTTTAGTAGTTGGTGAGGTTCCCATGTTTGTCTAGTATGAATTAATCAAAATGTACATGAATATTTATATCTTGTTTTGCAAGTATTTTTAAATTGATTTATAGAAATAGCGTGCAAGACTTAATCAAATTATACAGGCACGTATATGAGTTCGCAAGTACATACATAGATAAATAAATTACATATTTGTTTGAAGAATAATATGTGCTTTAAAATGAACCCAAAAACGACAAAATCGGCTGAGAATTAAGAAAGATATGATTTTTTAAAAAAAGGTTATGAATGAATGAATGGTTTATTTGCCTTCTTATACAAAGATCCCTTTTATAACAGGGAGGAGCCATTGAAGATGGCTCGCAAGCATGATGTAACATTAAACAATATATATGATATTTACAAGACTGATATTTGTGAAAGTTATGGTGTTTACAATGTTAGCAAAACAAGGCACAGCGCACACGTAGTCTATTAATATTGTTATTATTAAAAATATAGTTCATGGATTGGACTTTTAAAATTAATCGTTGCCTACGGGATGAGTCCCGTAGGCAACGTTTAATTCAACCGGATTCGACCCCAGAGGTTCAGGAGAGTTTTGGTGGTGTTTATCTGGGTCCCGTTAGTAAACCCAAGTAGTGTCGATATGTCCGCCAAGTCAGTAGTATATTGGGCTCTGATTTGATCGAACTCGGGGCATACCTGCAGAATATGAGGCACATCTTCGCACGCGGCACGACACTGGTGTATTGCAGTTAAGCTTTTCTACAGGGGCCCATAGGAAATGCATTAAAGCGCTTCCCTCCGTGGAGGCCTGCTATGATGGCTCTCACGGAGGAGGCCTCCTTTTCCAGGCACGGACGGGGTCCCTGCTTACGGGTGTCCGCCGCGCCGACTTCGGCGATTACCAGCGCACCTGTCGCCTCTGTGGTCTCCAGGACGAAGATGTCTTTCACGTCTTAATGGCGTGTCCAGAGACATGTGCCTCCCCCGCGACTTCCGATTGGCGACATGTCAATCGTGGTAGCCCGTTGGAAGTTGTCCTCGGTCTGGAGGGCTCCGTGTGGGACCACGACGCCGTTCGGGCCATCCTCACGACCTGGTGGACCAAAAATGAAGCCTGGCGACGCGCCCACCCTGACTCGTCCATACCACATTATCTGGACCGATAGGTCTCAGGACTTCCGTCCCCCGCTGCCACCACAAACATTTGCGCATTTTGTTGGACTTTTTAACTTCTGCTGCGCTCCCCCAATTGTAGGGAGCCGCCCTGTTTCAAAAGGGCGTACCATTGTACGGCGAACAATTAAACCTGTAAACCTGTAAACCTGTAAACATTTTACCCCTGTAAGATGGCTTCATTTTGAAAATTTATTTTTTTAACTAGTTTTTTTATATTGTTACTTAGTATTAAGAATATGTTAAAAGGTTGTATACATTTTATAGTATTGCGATTTAGGACCGAAATAAGTGTTTTTTTTTTCGATCTCTTCCACGCTGTAAAGTTTCCAGGCAATATTTTATAACTAAGAAGACGTATGGTACGCTTCCATCGCGCTCTAGGACGTTGCCATAAACTTCTGTTTTGATTTCTTAACTTCGTAACTCGCAGACTGCGCTAGACTATATAGTCTACAAACCATTTCCCCATCATATATATAACCCTTTTCCTCCGGCAGCTGCCTCAATTCCTACGTTTTCTCCCGCGCGCCTTCTTGAAGCGGAGACAAGAGGATCTAAAACTTCTAAGAGGGAGGACAGAAAGAGAAATAACCTTGGTTCGTCTGCCATGCGAGCCAAGCTGCGGCCCATTTTCCGCTCACCAGCAGTGCCGTTGTCTTCATCCTCCCTTACTTCCGATTTTCGGGATCTTCTTCTTCCGCCAAGCACACCCCATTTTTCCTTTTACCGACTCTGTCTCAAAAGTTCACTCTTACCTAACCAATAGAGCCATAGTTACAACGACAAGAAAGGGTTAACTTGGTAGCGGAATTACTAAAGGGAACTCGTTTGATCGCACGTGTTTTTGAAATTCAGGCCTTTACACTTAATTGGTTCGTCCATGTTGAACATGTCGGATTTAGATCATACCATCCGCAGCTTAGAATATAAGAAACCTGATGAATTTTCTGTAGCCTGAATTATGAGAATTGGTACAATATATACTCAGGGAAGAGATGGAGTTGCATCGTTTAACTGAGATGAACTATATAAGTTTTCCAGGGTTAATATACAGTGTTTTCTAAATATACGGGGATGTGATGATGATATATTTTGTTTATATAATGTGTTTTAGCGTAAATTGAAGAGTGTAAGATATGGATCCCCAATGTGACATAAACGTCAATGATATACTAAATCCATTCCTATATATTTGTTCTGAAAAATAATAATGGAATTTCTTTGAAAGACGTGGTTGTTTTGATAACTGTTTATTAAATGGCACAAATATCCATAGAATTATGTGCTTTATAAAAGCGAGATATCTTATTATGGTAAATTAGAAATACACCTCCAAATTTCTTCGGGATTAAAAATTATACTAAACTTTTCAAGAGCTGTCAATCCCTTTACAACGGCAATTCCTTATCTTATTTTTGCCACTTCCGAGTATTTTTCATTAACATTACCCCGCCTGCTCGTTTTGGGTTCAGTGGACCATTGTTGGTTAAATAAGAAGTGTAACTTGAATTTGGGACGGGATTTTTCTTACTCCCAGTTTCCCAAGCTGATCCTTCCGCCTTCTCTTCTCCTTTTTTTTCTCTCTCTCTCTCTCTCTCTCTCCAAAAGCGGAAAAAATTTCTCGACTCTTTTCTTTTTGGCGCGATGCCTTTCGAGGAAGCGTTTCCGTGGCTGAAAGTTCACTGAAGCGTGTAAAAACGCGTACCCGATGATTGCAGGGGCCGCCGCCACGTTGACGTGATTTTTCTTTCGGTGGCATAGCGTATACTGAACGAACTAAACTCTAGCTAGCTCTCTCTCGCTCTCTCCCTTTGGAGAAAAAGTTTGATTGGAAAAACCTTATTTTCTTGGCTGATAAGCAGTTGCGGCAGCGGCAGTGGGAGAGGACTGGGTGAGATCGGGAAAATTTTCAAACGTCTTATTTTTTGAAATTGAAGAATTTAATGCCTTTCCCCTATAGCTTTTGTGGGAAGAAGAAAAATTTCTTTCCCCAGCTCTCTTTCCTTAAGTTTGAGATGCTGGTGAATTCTTATTTCTTTTTTCTGTTTTTTGAAAAAATCGAATATTACGAGATCACCATATTAAAGGCTTATTTTTACTCGGTAATCTGTATTTTCTAAGGGAGGCCAAGGCTTAAGCTTCATCGATGTATTTAGTAAAGCGTTCAATATTTAAAGTCATGAAGTTTGAAATTAATTCCGGTCTGGATTTTAGATTATTTCGAATAACCGTTAAATATATACTTTTATAATAAATTTATTTATTTAAAGGAAAATTTGGTTTATTTTCAGGATCGACTGTTGTGAAGGTACCATACGGAAGTTCAAAGGTCAAAGAAATTGTGATGTGAAATTTTAACCTTTTCGAAACAATGGATGAGACATGGAAATTATAATGTCACCTAAATGGAAAGGTGTATCCCAATTTACAACAAATAATGAGCAATAGTTGAAGACCTCGATAGAGTATTTAACCTCTACAGAAAAATCAAAGGTCATCTCAACCCCAACACATAAACTTCAAGATCTAATTACGTAAGTACCACACCATATTTTTCTTATTTCAAAACCCTGTTATAAACAAATCAATACCACGTCGTCATTATCGAAAACACACCCTCTTACATAGCGCCTTATTGAGAGGTGTTGTGTACATGAAGATTGACATAATTCCCTTCTAATAAGTGCTATAGCGGCTTCTACGTACCACCAATATAAACTATATACGCAACACCTAAGTAAGGCCCGAAAATCTCAAATATTGATTAAGAGCTGCCACTGAAATAACCTTCTCGACAGTCATCGGAACGTAAATCGAACTTATCCACGCTAGGATGGGGGGGGTCTAAGAGTTTGTGTTAAAAGGCCTAAAGAGCTCTGCAGAGTACGCCGTTACAACGACTTTGGAGCAAAGGGAAGGGAAGGGATAGGATGGGGGCAAACGTTCGTCTGAATAGCGAGAGAATTAAATGAAGCGTTCTCTAACGATTCAAATGGTTCGCCAGTTGAGTGAAAATGATTGGCGTGCGCTAGCTGCCTTATACCTCCGCGAGAGATATCAAAAAGTAGTTTTTTTTTTCTTCTTTCTTTTTCTTTTCATTTCTCCTTTGGCTCTACGAGTTAAGATTAGCAAAGGCTCGCTCGAACCAAAAAAGGGAACTGCGTTGGCCTGAAGGGTGACAGATAAGACTTGGATAGCCAAAGCTATAGAATCGAGTTCGTTTGGAATTATAACTGACGTTGAAGTGTCAAAATGTCGTATCTTAAACAAACTAGGGTTGGCGCAGGAAAAAAAAATCTACGCTTTTTTTTTTAGTTTCATTGAAAAATATTGCCTTGGATTTTGAATATGTCAATAATTTTTGGAAAATAGACGAAAGTTTATTTTGGTTATAAGGCCGTATTTATTAAATGTATTTCAGGGTGTTTCTGATAAGTCTGGGGGCATGTTCTTTGGGTAATCGATTTTGAGTCGAAAATGAATAACTTCTATCTCCATTTTGTTTGCCCTAAGGGGACACTGTTTTCGAGTTATGATTTGAATGGGTTTTAGGGATGACCCCTTAATTAATTAAATTAGAAATCATTGTCTTAATCAGTTTCTTAATCAAATTTAAGGGGTCATCCGTAAAATACTCTAGACAATCTTAAGTATGAGTATTTGGCCTTTGGATTTTTCCAAAAGTAAAATACACAATCATTTCAGTCATTGGATTAACCTTCTTACGAGATCAAAATTTTGAGTTACAATCGTTCGAAATACTTTTTCAAGTCTTACACTCTTTTTGTTCGGAACATTCTGAATCTCAAGTCAGATTGAGAGTTCGCTCTGTCTTCGGGTGTCGTATAAGAATTGGGGAGAGAATGTGGGAGTGGCAGAACATGGGTGGAATAAGTGGGACAATGGGATATCCTAAGAAATGAAGGAACGAATGTCACGTGGGAAAGAGGATGAGGTACGTTGTGCTGGGGGAGACACCCAAAATCAATAAGAATTGTCCAATCTAGCTTATATCAAGAAGAGTCGGACGCCGTCGAAACTAACGCGTTCGTCTCTCGCTAGGGTTTTTGAACCCCTCTGGGAATATATTTTTAGAATGTTCGACGTTAGGCATAGCCTAACTACGAGCGCGGTACTACTATCCAACAGAGCGAGAAGACGATTGAAATCAAATACCGGTCCCGTTCATCCCCCACCCTCCATTCGTGCATGGATCGAACTATAGCACGCCTGCCTTGGTGTAGGCAATGGAAATATCTTAATCAGTAAGACTTATCAATATCGGAGAAGTTTACTCGAACAAAAACGGACCATTTATTTTCCTTAATGAGGGTCTTAGCCTTTTCAAATTAGTAGAATTGTTATTTCTTTCCAAGATATGTCAGCTGAGTAAATTTCTTAATGCGCCTCTAGAAATGTTTCATCACCGCTTACACGCAGGCGTTGGTGGTTCAAAATAAATATTTTTGTAAGGCGATTACTAAATTAAGAGGAAAAGTTCATCAGAAGTATTTTTATTATTTTTAATTACTTCCACTCTCGTGTCTACCTTTGAAATATAGAATTACCTTGATAATAATCTTACCTCACTCGTGATGTGGTTCTTGTATAAACAAAGCTACCAATTTTCCTATCACCTATATGTATAGAGTTTATAATATCGCGGGGATTAATTAAAATGTATGTGGCTTTAATATGAATATTACAAACCCATAATCCTTATCTGACTAAAGGCTAGAACCGGGGTATAGAGTGTTAATAATTGGACTATATGCACTTTGCCATAACATTTAGAAAGCAATTAGAGGGCTTTCAAATTTAATTTGAAGTACTTGCCTAGAAGTTCCACCATTTGCTTCCAAAGCCAATCTTATAACGGATTCAGACCAAGTCTCATTGCATTAGAATATTCTAAATCCCTTTATAACCATGGAGACTTTAAATTAGCCAAAAGGGACAAAACGCCACGCGCGTCTGGATCGGAATCCCTATATACAAACGGCCTTAATCTAGTAATTCGGACATTAAGCTTATCTTCCCTCAATTATATAACTTATAACGGAAATAATTCGTTTATATCTTAGAAACCCAATAAATAAATAAATATATATATAAGAAAATTAAATTGTCCAGAAATAAACTTTGTAAAGCGAAATATCTTCTTGTAAAGGCTGGAAGTTCACAAAGTTACAGTCAAAAACATTTCTCTTTCAACGTTAGCTGATATAGAAAAATATATATCCAGTATAAAATAACAAAAAGAAACGTTGAACCTTGTAACAATTTCATCGACGTATCGGCAGTATATTTTGCTTTGAGTGTGTCGACGCTGTATTATATATATATATATATATCTATACAATACGAAGTTATTTTTATCTCTCACGAATATTTAGTTATTCCGCATGAAGTATGCTTTCATTTCTCTTATGGAGAAGTACAAGGAGTAAGCGCTTTGTTAAAAATAACAAAATCAACTTTAAAATAAAAGGGGAAGCGAAATTGTGTACGGCACAAAGCGGGAAGGTAATTGTAACATGATTCTTCCCCCATTACATCATTTTACATTTGTAGCAAGGTTACTAAACCGAATCACATACGCGATAAATAGTTCCCTTATCATACCCAATTAGCGCTTAAGTATTTGCCAAGGCACATGAGCTTGTGAATTTTTGTCCCACGTCAAGACAATCAAGGTTTGTGACTTGATTGCTGAGGATTTAGTATTATTAAACAGTTATAGAATTCACCCTGCACGGTGCGATGGTTACCCATCTGAAGTTTGATGAGCAGGAGAGCAAACAAAAAGGGGCACGAGGCTGGGAAGAATCACGTTACATAACTAAAGTATCCTTCTACTTCTATCCCCTTCCGATATGATTGTTTTATTTTAAGTTTCAAAGTACAATTGAATACATTCTTTCCTCGCGCAGAGTGTGTGTATATATATGCCTGGAGAGTTTTCTTGTTTCACGTGGACAGCGTTTTTCGCTTCTCTATACTTCTCCCAAAAGGAGCGTATACGTAAGAAATGGGACGGGAAAATATATCCCCCGCGTCGTCCTTTTCGATATTTATAGAGAAAGACGGGATCTATAAGGGAGCAGTCACTTTCGGATGGGACGCAATAGGCGCCCGAGAAAGATAGGTGAACGCTAGAAAAAGAAAAAAAAAAGAGAAGAAGAGGGTGAAGGAGAAGGCTAGCCAGAGATAGTCTTGTCGAGTTTTCAATTTCGTTGGCTCGACTGCCTCTAAACAGGGACTGACGGGGCTTTAAGACGTCAATGGACATTGACGCGATTCCGCTCTATAAGAGTTGTAACGCAGTCGGAGGTCCTCCGTACCAATTTTCTCCTAACGTTTGGACATTTTCCGCCTGTCCCCATAACACCCCTCCTTCACCCCAGTGAGTCCCATGGATCTGTATTATAGCGAAAACCGTGTCCAAAAAATGGCCGCGTCAATAGACTGTTTCTTCGCCTCACTTATTTTCCCAAGCTATAGATATCGAAACCTATTTTCCCCCTTTACTATACGGCGTCTTTTTTTCCTTACCGAAACCTTTTGCCAAAAGAGATAGATAAAATTGGAAGAGTTGAATTGGGACGCACTCGGACCTTGTATCGTGAAGATTAGGAAATGCCTTTTAAAAAGTTTTTCTTTTTCCGAAGAGAAAATTGTAAAGGGGGCATTTTATCTGTCATGGATTTAGTCTCGAACCACTTGGAGTTGTACACTTTCTCGCAGTTAGTTTTGGAAGAAGATCGAGAGACAAAAGAAGGGGCCAAAAAGAAAAATAAGAAAGTTTTCTTAATTGGAAGTTCCTGGTTAAATTCGATTTGAAGATTTTATCGTTTCCTTTTTCTTTTTGTTCAAAGACGATTTTTATATAAGTATATATAGAAATGGAGGATTAACTGGAGTGAAGTCCTTAAAAAGACTAAGACTAAAGGCGCAACAATTGGGCTCATTTTCTCCTCGTTATTTGGACATTTTTACTATATATAGACAATGTACTAGAGGAATGGAAATCCTCTTTCGAATATAACTTATCATGGTCTGCTAGAAAATTAATCTATCAACTACACTTTCCTTTCCTTAAGCAAAATTCCCGAATCCATCCCTCCCAATAGTATTGCATCATTAAGCCTTTTGAGAAAAAGTAATCATTTGATAGCGCATTAATTATTTGAAAGTGGAAAAAAACCAATTGCAATATTTTAATGAATAATTATGAACAATAATTAATCTAAACTAAAGTAGGTTTAATTTTAATTAATATTTAGGAAGACTCGCCTTCTTTTTCCTTAACGAGTATTCTTAGCACCGATCTATTAATTATTTTTAAAATTACGCTCTAGTCTAGCTTTTTATGGCTCAGGGGCCATTAAAGAAACCTTAAAAAGAAAAAAAAAAATGTTCCGAGAAATAATTTAACTCATCATAAGCGACTAATTAATACATATCCTACGATGTACCGTGTATGTCTTTCGATAACCCTACCTCTATAGTATTTTTTTTTTCTTTTTTACTCTATCAAGAAGTGATATCTAGTTTATTTGGGAGAAGGTATAAGATGCCTAAGTATTCGCGCGCCATAGTCCCAGTCCTCCTTTCAAAATACAAGGGAGGACGTTAAAGGAGGCCGGGCTATTTCGCTGCCTCTCCTCAGTCGGAAAATACATAATTTTCGTCATTCGCGTCGCGCTGACGTGAGTTTTCCAAGAACCAATGAGATGCTGGTTGTAATTTAAAGGCGGGGATTAACTCCGGACCTACGTAACGTTTGGACTGGAGATAAAGCTATATTATAAGTGTAGCGAATTTATACCTTCTCCCTAATAAACTAGATATCACTTCTTGACTCCATCAAAGAACAGGCACCATGCAACATATATGACACGCAATTACTTTTCATACGCTAATTTACCCTTTCCAATCAGGCAATCACATCTCAAGAACATTTCCTTCGAAAATATAGCACACCTTCATGAATTCCAATTTAATTTCGAGATCTGATCTTCGTTTCGTTGTCTACCATTATTTCTTATAACCCACATATTTTCCAAAAAAAAAAAATAAAAAAAATAAAAAGAAATAATTATTTTATAAAACCGTCCAAGCTTTTCACCCCGGCCCAATTTTCAAACTTTTTTTTTTTTAATATTTAAGAAGCTTATAGCTTAGCTTTTCCCTTTTTTTAAAATATTAATTTTAAATTAATAATTTTTATCTCGGCTGCTGTACTGAAAGAAAAAAAAGATGTATATATAGGAATAGGGTTCGTAGGTAAAACTAAAGTAGTTTTGAATTTTTTACACCGTACTATCTCTTCCAGTATTTTTTTTTTTTTAGGATTTCTTTTAACCCATCCTCCCTTGCCTCCTTCCTCTTCTTGGCGGCGTTGGTCATGGAAATATTTGCATAGCTTTCGCTAATGGTTCTCCTAATGACCCTGCTACAGTTTTTTATATATATAATGGGATACAAGCCAAGAGTACGCTATCCCAAAATGTCGTCCAAAACGTATTCGGTCATCTTTTTCCGGAGCTAGCCATTCCGAAGTAAAACTAAAACTAAAAAGAAAAAAAAAGATGGGCCTTCCTCGCTTATAATCATTGCTATTTCCGCCGTTTTTCCGTGTAGTTTTTGCTCTTTCTTTAAGAGTAAATTCAATATTAACATGAATATTGAAGTTATTTAATCATTTACGTCGACCTCAACCTTTATTTTCTGGAATTTGTTTATATCAATTTCTTAAAATGCTGGTTTATTTTTCATAATACGTTAAAAATCTATTCATGGATGGTAGGTAGCTACATATTCTAGAGCGTGGGTTCTTTACCCATTATTCGGGAAAGTCCACGAGAGGTATATGGGAAAAAGGATATCCCATGGAGAAAAACTTGGGACTGTAGCATAAAAAAGAAATATTCTTTACTTCTTATACTTAGTTATTACTTTATCATATTTTCTTTATATTATATATGATACCCTTCCTTTTCTTAGTGACTCAATTAGTATAGTATAATATGGTTCATATGTTATTAAGGGAAGCGGAAAAATAGCGGTATGGAAGATTGCTCAGAAATAATTGAAGTTATATACGAGGGTCAGAAAGTAGGTCTATATATATATAACTTTTATGCAAATTTTTCCAACAAAAAAATTATATATTGCATTTTTTTCGGTCCGGTTTTTTTTTTCTTATAATATCTCTTGGAGGATTTTTGGCAACTGAAATTATGATTGGATGTATCCTGAATATATACAGGGTTTTCTCTAAAGTAATTGGAAGGATCGAAGTATGTCAGTGAGTTAATTTCAATTTGCGATTTTGAGTCGAAATTTTCTGTAATTTCTATAACATTTTATGTAACAATGGATATCCCATAACACAAGTTATGATTGGAGAGATTTACGGATGACCCCTTAAAATTATTTAAGAACTTTAAATAAAATCCTAATTTGTTTAAGGGATTATTATTTTAATACATATATAACTTGTAAAGGGTGTTTTCAAAATGTCATATAACATTTTCGACTCGAAATCGTCCTCATTTAGTCCTCACTGTACTTCTATTCTACCACCCTTTTCGTAGCACCCTGTATGCACTTAAGTTCCATATCAAATAGGATTTTTGGATAACCTTGTGATCAAAGAATCGCAGTACAATATATCGTGATAATGGCTTCATCTTCTTTTGTTTTGAAATTTAAAATTTTAAGTTGCATTTTTAACTTAATTATATTAAATTTTTTGGTTCATATTTAATCTAATAATTTTAAAGATATTCATTCAATCTTTTGAAGGTTTCCCTCTATAAATTGAAGGAAACTCAAGTGATGAAATTAGCTTTAAAGAGAGAAGTTTTAGGTGGATTTCGTGCTTGTTACACATGAAAGATCAAAGAAACCCATTGAAACTAATTTTCTCCATGGACAAAATAACTTTATATAAAATTTATGGTTTGTTAAGTTCAATGAAGAACTTTGTAAACTGGGATGCAACGGGAGGGGTCGCTATACTCAAAATTTCAACTATAATTTATATCAAAATATGTATATCAAAAATTGGTTTAAAGCTTGCATTTCATTGGCTTAGAATTTTTCTCGTGCTACAATGAAAATCTTGCTCAGGTTAAATTTCATCCACTTTTTTCCCACTTTCGTTTCCAGCTTACTTACTTTATCGTATTATACCTTACTTAGGGATATGAGAAAACAAAAATATTAGCGGTCAAAAAACAGCAAAAAACAACCATATTCCGTATATATATTTAGAACAGCGAGTCTTGTATCATGTCTGTCTTTATTTTGGGTGAAATTCAACGATCCAGATGTTTCTCATGGTTAACATAGAGAAATGGCAGGCCCTTACCTTTTGGTGTATTTATTACTACGCAAATAATACTCTGGTTGCCACTAGTCCATTCTATAATGCGTTGTCTCGCGTCACGCGTCATGCCTTGCACGCGCTAGTGTACACTGGGATCTGTTCTTTGGAATTTTTTCAATCTAAGAGAGTACTATTAATGAATAGTACGTGTTAACGTTATTGTCATAAAAGGCGTAGGACATACAGTATTCTTTTGGAATTAAATGTTGGAAAGGTTGCAACACATTAT
The DNA here is from genome assembly GCF_054372755.1 of Phalangium opilio. Taxonomy (NCBI): domain Eukaryota; kingdom Metazoa; phylum Arthropoda; class Arachnida; order Opiliones; family Phalangiidae; genus Phalangium; species Phalangium opilio. The sequence continues at coordinate 3,543,849 of NW_028324189.1, forward strand.
TAAAGATGTTAATAACCCTTAAAGTATTATATAAAAAAGACTTGGTTTGCCCAAGCCTTAAAAACAAAACGATAAGAGTTTTTCCAGTTGACTGAAGCGTGGATATTATTTTTTTTCTATTGAATTTTAAAGACAATCCGTATTTTACTTCTCTTTAGAATTTAATTCAATCACCTGATTTTACTGCTAATGGATTAGTTTCCTATAAATTAATTGAAATAAAAAATTACTTATCTCAGATTTTTCAACCACAATTCCATTTTTCTGAAATGTTCTCTTTTCAAGAGAGAAAGTGGAACGTTTCAAGAGTGGCAATCGTAATTTCCTCCAATCTAAGACTGGACATTCCTTAACCCCCGTACTTTAGTTTTCAAATAATGCTCTCATTAATAATGTATTATATGCGGTCTTTTCGAATACAAAAGGGGGCTGTTATCACCTTTCTTATATTTTATAAAGGGGTCCGTTTCTTTAAGCACAGTCACAATTATTGTGTATATCAGTACTTGTGGGGAAAATTTTAGAAGTGTTGGTTGAGTTGCTGTTTAGTTGACAACATTATGAAAACTTCATGTGTTTAAAACCTTTTGAAAGGAAAATTCCCTGTAATTAAAAAAGAAAGAGTCAATTTGATATCCCTCAAAATAATAGCTGCACGATAAAATGTTTCAGGAAAATGGAATTGTTGTTGAAAAATCTGAGATAAGTAATTTTTTATTTCAATTAATTTATAGGAAACTAATCCATTAGCAGTAAAATCAGGTGATTGAATTAAATTCTAAAGAGAAGTAAAATACGGATTGTCTTTAAAATTCAATAGAAAAAAAATAATATCCACGCTTCAGTCAACTGGAAAAACTCTTATCGTTTTGTTTTTAAGGCTTGGGCAAACCAAGTCTTTTTTATATAATATCTGTTCCTTCAGCCTTAATTTGTATTAATTACATTTTATTTTTCACGCGATGCTTTCCAGCACTGGTAGCCAGGTGGCGCTAGTATCTACTTGTCTACTTTTTAATATAGGGAGTTGCACATCCTATAGAGCGACAAATGTTTTTCACGCGCATCCTTTATCAATGTTCAAGCCATCAAAACTTCGGAAAAGTTTACTGGTCAACCGTCCGGTGACCCCTTTAGTTTTAAATAAATATAATGGAACATTTTAAATATTTATTGGCCAATGTCCAGTGTCCTGTGCTTATTTACGGCCCTGAGATAGTTACACCTATCCTGACCTGGGCCGGAAATAAAAACAGCACACTGAACTTTGTCCAATAAAATTTTAAATGACCCATAATTTAGAAAATCGCGTCTGGGATTTTCTATATATACTCAATCCTAACTCTTAATGTTAATCTCTACGGAGCTTAACATTACGACGTGAAAAGAATTTTCAGAGTTAGACCCAAGGTTTCGCAACCAAGGGGGTGTACTTTTTTCACAACAAAACTTTACAGCAATATATTAGCAAAGGCACATCTCTCAGTGTAAAGTTTAGTTAACCATTTTGTATAGATTTAAAAAAAAAGTTATTTCTAAACCATGCGCCAGCACGCGCACATTTCATTGAAAGTTTGTTATTTAAGAATTTCTCCTTCTTTATACTAAGAATCTTCATCAAACATTGACAACGAGCGTTCCAAGACTCGAACCTGCAATGTTTTGCTCGAATGCAAACGAGTTATCCATTACGCCACATGCTCGTATTTGTAACAGCAAAAAAATATCCAAACATTGTATTTATAGGATATTTCTTTTATGATGTATAAAAGATCTGTAAAAATAAACACCGAGCTTGCCAGGATTCGAACCTGCAATCTTCTGCTCCGTATGCAGAAGCGTTATCCTATTCGCCACAAACCCGCTTGAGGCAGAATAAATGCTATGCAAACAGTGTAATATATGTAACGGTTTTACCATGATTTATAAATTAATCAAAATAAAATACTTAGACTTAATTGTTCTTAATCAAACTTCAGAAGTTCAACATTCCATAGTTGCTTGATAATTCAAAAGTGTTCTGAACCTTAACTTCGCAGTAGTTTCTGAGTTATTCAATGGAGTGGAACACCAAAAATCCCATGCTTTTTCTATGGGACGCTAAGCCTAAAATCTGTGAATTATTTCTTTAACATTACGGGAGGGTGTGGGTTCTTATCTAGAAGGGCCTACCGGCCCTCTAGAATTCCCACGGTAATACCTTAAAGTTAGCTTTACTTTAGTATCTGCTATAGTATATATTTTTCCCATGAAATATGCCAAAATTCTCATTCCAAAATAGCTTCGTTAGTCATTTCTTTAAATTAACGGTTCGCGTAGAAATGGGAATTAAAAGTTTTCATTCCGGAATGTGACAAAACCAGAGCTCCGACAAAAGAGAGAGGCCTCGGTGTATGCCGCTATGGAGGATGGAGAAATAAAAGTTAAAAAGAACAGCTTTCCACGAGCGGATGCGGCTGCTGTTCTCTTACTATTTTTGGCGCGAAAAATAGGAAAATTACCGGGAAACAATACCCGCTTAAAAGCCTCTTTAAGTTTTACCGCTCGACGCTTTTACTCGCACTTTTACCGATGGGAGTCAAAAGCTCTCCCAGAAGAAAATGAGGATATTTACGCGAAATGTTAAAGGGGTGTTGAAAAGCCCCTATTTCATTCAGAATGAGATACATTAACAGTAAAATTATTGCCACACAATCGACAGTATATGAGTTCTTTGAAAACTTGATGATACGTACGTTCTTAGGTATTAAATGGGTTCTTGGTACATCATCCATGATTCTTTCCAGCATCATTTTACATTTGGAGTAAGGTTACTAAATCGAATCACATATATGCGATAAGTAGTCCCTCATCATTACTCTATTAGCGCTTAACTATTTGCCAAGGCGCATGCGCGCAACGCTTGTGGTCATTTTTGTCCCACGTCAAGACAATCAAGGTTTGTGGGTTGATTGTTGAGGATTTAGAAGTATTCACCCTAGCAAGGTGCACTGCCCATCTGAAGTTTGATGAGCAGGAGAGCAAACTAAAGTATTAATAGGATACAGAGTATCATCCTTCTTCTATTATCACCTTCTGATACAGAGTATACATTGATTACACAGGGTGACTGGCCCCTCGTATTAAGCTATTTAGTGGAGTTTCTTTTAAACTCGCTAATTGAATTTTCTATAGAAAGGCGCCTTCAAAGGAGTCTATTTATATGCAAAATCATTATTAAGCGACGATTTATTTAAATTTAAAACCGTGCAGTGTTACTAATTAAAGCTTATAAATGAGGAAAATAAATTTGGCCTATTTTTCTCTGAACCTGAAGTTGGTTTTAGACAAAATAGGCAAATGCCATCAGCTATTCATAAAAATTATTTTGATAAAACTTTATCTTAAATCAAAATGAACACGGCCAATTACTAAAATATTCTAATATACTATTTCATTTCACCTCATCTTTAAAACTAAAAGAAAAGGCCACTGCAATCGAGCTACCAGTAACTTGGAGCTGCAAATGACATTTCTTTATTTTCGAAAAATTGTGTTTCTTCCCCTCAGCGTTTCGTTTTGATACGTCAACTCATTGGATGCTGATACAAACATGCATTATTTATGATTCAAAGTAGTAAGAGCGGTGTACGGTGTACGTATGTACATGTACTTGTAGGATGTACGAGTACGGGTCCTGCAAGTGACACTCCGCAATTTAAAGACTAGCGAAGCGGCTGATTACTAGTCCAACCTTCCTCCTTTCAACGGGAAAATTTTTGTGTTCTTTTCTTTTTTATTCTTTCCTAAAAATTTCTTTGTTAAAAGGAAGAAGAAGAAGCGATTTGAAAATGTCCCCCCCCCCCTTTTTTACGCCTTCCTATTATCATAGATTGTTCGTGATTACCCATTTAATACGGTTTAAGCTTACAAACCATAATAGGATGTTTTAACGCTTTATTTAAATACTTTTATTACCCGGATAATCTCGGACAGAGTTTTAGTAAGTTTAATTTGAAAGACAGGGGAAGGCGTGCGTTTTTGGGGGGTGGTAGGAAAATGCCAGAAAATGCAAAACAGCTACTAGCTAGGGTCGTGGGAGTGGGCCGGGTCCGTGGATGTTTTCGGTATTTGGAGAATGTAGTATCCCGAGATTTTTGAATCCCACTGCTCCCAAAACATCGTTCAAACTCTATCCCTTCCCTCTCCCTCATCACCTTCTTAAATGTCACCCATTTTTACATATCTTTTCTGTGTGGAAAACGCGGGAAAACGTGTTGGTCTTATGCGTTTTCGCGCTCGTACCACTTTTAGGGCTCAGTAAACTGTCAGACCAAGTTATCCCGTCTCTCGAAGGATAGTAGTTCTAGTTCTTTAAGTCTAGAAGCGCATTTGTTGAAGTAAATGTACTGCCAATATTATTTGTTAGACGGTTATTATTTGTTTGAAAAACGATATTGACATAAGCAGAAGTATATAATACTTACAGCACAAAGCGGAAGGGTAATTGTAACATGATTCTTCCCGGCGTCATTTTACATTTGAAGCCATGTTACAAAAATGAATCACATACGCGATAAATAGCTCCATCATCATTACTCTATTAGCGCTTAACTATTTGCCAAGGCGCATGCGCTTGTGGATTTTTGTCCCACTTCAAGACAGTTATGGTTTGTGGGTTGATTATTGAGAATTTTGTACTGAACAGTTATAGAATTCGCTCTGAAGTTCGATGAGCATGCAGGAGAGCAAAAAAAAAGGGTTCCCTCACCTGGGAAGAATCATTTTACATAAGAGAATACAGAGTGTCATCCTTCTTCCTAAGTCATTATTTTTAATAAATATTTTTTAAATAGGCAAAGGTATTCCTTAATTTTAATCGGAGTAAATTTCGAAATAAAAATTAAAACCTATTTTCCTCAAAATCTTTACTTCGACTAATGAACCTTCATTGCTTCTCCGAATTCTTCATTGCAGTATAGAGAACGCTTATAGGCTTACATCGTTTCAATTTGGATGTACTTTACGTTTACTAAGACGCTTGAAACGTTCGAGCTACATTGAATTTATTGCACTTTCCGCTTGAATTGAGTACGTATATACTCTATGGAATGTCTCCTCTGTTTTAATTAATAGCGGCTAGCTGACTCGTTCAACCAAACAGTCTTTTTGGGCAAAAGCAAAATAGGTCTTTCGCTTTCATCGAGGGCGGGCGTTGAGAGTTTTAACGCTTGGCGTGAGTTATGAGAAGGAAGCTTCGTCGCTAATTAGGCAGACGGCTGATTTCTTTACGGAAATGAACGAACTGGGGAGGAACTAACCCCACGTCCCCCCTCCCATTCTTGTTGTGTTTGTTCAAGACATTTTTCTTTATATCACATACGCATCTAGAGCTTGTAACCCCTTATAATAAGACCAAGGCTTATTGTTAACGCTCGTTCCCCTAGATCAAATTCTTTCTCTCTATACTTATAACTAGAAGGTGATAATAGAAGAAGGATGACACTCTGTATCCTTTAGTTATGTAACATGCATGGTTCTTCCCAGGCTTGCTCTCCTTGTTCATCAAACCTCAGATGGGCATCGCACCGTGTTATAGTGAATTATATAACTGTTTGGTACTAACTAGATGCTCAGCTATCAACCCACAAACCTCAATTGTCTTGACGTGGGATAAACATTTACAAGCGCATGCGAATTGGGAAATAGTTAAGCGCTAATAGATAGAGTATAATGATGAGGGAAATATTTATGGCGGATGTGATTCGGTTTAGTAACCTTGCTACAAATGTAAAATGATGTTGGTTGGGAAGAATCATATGTTACAATTACACCGATTTGTGGATGGTGGGTACACTTCTCTCGTAGAGAAGTATAATATACTTCTGGTATAACCATACTTACAAGATCTTTCTCTCAGGACTAGCTAGCTCTAGGTTTGATGATGAAATATGCGCTACTAGTTTTCTTTCTTTTTTATACGCACTATCCAAAGTTAACAGGAATATTTTCTCAGGATGACGCTTGTTAAACCGGAATTTAATACAAAGGGTGGAATAAATCACTAGAATAGAACCTTCATTTTGACGATATAAAGTTGCTTTTCAACAAGGGAAATTACTTGTTCTATATGTAGACTTAAGGTTTTGTTAATATGGTAAGTTCCTTAAAATCAAAACAAAAGGTGATACCAATGGTATGCGAGGAATTATGATGGTGGATGAAAAATGAAGGATATGTTTTCGGCCTCTAATTATATGGTAATAAGAATTTGTTGTTTTTGTGTACTCGTATATTGCCTTCAAAAAATAAATACAAAAGTTCTCAGGTAAAATAGCATTATACCAGGGATATATTTAATTTTAGAAGTAGGAATGGAGAACAGAGTAATATCTGGGCTCGCGTCAAAGTCCCGGACCCCATTCCACGGGACGGAGGGGTATGAAAGAAGAGGCGGGTCATAGCGACAGAGGTAAAAAGGAATGTCGAATTTTTTGCCGTCTCCGCCAGCAACGTCATCAAAACGTAGTTTAAGTTAAGATAATTTAAACTTTTCTTTACGTGTTAGAGGGAGGGGCTCTATACTGGGCTGGCTATGAGTCGGACTGAAGTAAATACTAACCGTTCACCATTCCTACTTCTATAATTAAACCTATCCCTGGTTGATTATAATAGTTTTTTGAATGACTTAGCTGGGTTTAATTCTTGGATTCATTATGTACCTGTAAACTGGCATCTACCTTGCCTTGAGGTCAGTAGATTTTTAACCCCCAAAGGTAATATACTAAACTCAGTATGAAAGTCTTGAAAATAGGTATATACACTCTATTTTAAGGAAGCGTATATAAAGTCCTTTCGAATCCCAAACTAATTGAAAACGACCCAGATGAAAAACTCTGCAATTCTCTTCAACCCACATAAAAATACCGCACCACCCAATTAATTTGACAGCGACTTTAATGGTATTTTTGACAGCTTTCTTTTCTTTTCCAAAGATATAAAGGAAGATATAAAGCGGGTCCCATACGTTATCTATATATACTGTATATATATATAAAAGTTTCTTGCTTAGCCTCTGAAGTATCTGGAGAGTTTCTACGAGTTGAACTTCTATAAAGTATCGGCTATGGTCCGGGCCTATGGCTGGTTGTAGCTCCTTGATTGGTAAGGGTTAATTTAGCGTCTTGTACCAGCCGTTGAAACTTTTCTAGCGGAGACTATATAGCTGGACATGTGCGGGGAGGACGGAAAATTGTCTAAGGGATATCCGAGGGAGAGAAGGGTCCAATCAATGCCCCTCTACACTATAAGAAAAGGGGCATAGTTGTTACGGAGCTCTAAACACTTAGCGAGCGAGCTAAGACGCGGCGCGGGGATGGGAAGGTATCAAGGCTATGAGAGAGAGTCTCTTTGCCATTATGTTCAAGTCTTCTAGGGAAACCCTTAATCTCAGCCATCCTACGGAGATTCCTCTTCTTCTTCTTCTTGGGGTTCGACGTGAAGGGGGCCGATGCTACCCCTTAACTATTTGCCGTCTCGATCCTCTATTCCTATCTTTCAAAGCCCAGCCAAAAAGCAAATCCAAAAGAAGAAGTCCAAGAGAAACCTTCCCGCAAAATTGATTTTTTATCCTCCTGATTTTTAGCTTCACCTATCAAAGTTGGGTCGTGAATAATGTTTTAAGTATTATGCGGTTGATGTAGGTTTAGATGTAACCGTGTCGACGCTGTTGTCGTCTTAAATAGGGTCTTTTTAAAAGGGAGTCGCGTAGAATCGTCTGCTTAAGACGGAATATCCGGTATTTGGATTCATGCAAAGACATTAGACAGGGCTTCGAGTCATATCTAAGGTCTTTGGATCCAACATACCGTATTATCCGTCTATAACAAGACAATGATTGTCATGGTCAAACTGCAGGCTCTATTCTGAAACGGGTCTATTGCCCAGCATGGAAAACCGATTTCAAAGGTACATATTTAAGTTTATACAACTTTCCTAATAACTATACACATTATGAAGGTTAATTTATGAAATTGTGAGAGATATTTCTATTGCAAATAAGGTTACGCCATCCCATCATGGGTTTCAGTTTCAGTTAAGGTCTCTTTTATTGACCATTGCCCATCTTGTTTTTGTTACTTTCCCAAAACTGGCATGCTTTGTGCTCTGGACACGCTTATCCATCCATATCTGACAGCAAAATAGTTGTATCTCTGTACACAAGCCAAGAGAATCGTTACATACTTTTGGCTCGTAATCCGTTCCCCCCCTTTATATTGCATCTTCAGATTTGGCGGGCGCTAGATCGCGAAAGAGTGTGTTGCTTAATTTGATCAGAGGCAACTTGTGTACCATGGAGCGAGCGTATACCCAACACATGTAGTCTCTGAATCTTTTCTGAAGATCTTAGACCATATACCCTTTCTTGAGTTGCCAGATTTTTTTTCTTTTCTTTCTTATATTGTGTATTGTATACCTCGTGCCAGTTACAAGTCGAGTGAAAGACGATTTTGTAGCTACGATCTGTTTTTCTCAATGCTAAGCCTACTTTGCACTTGTTTCGATTGCGAATTGACGCCTTTCTTAAGCCTAAATCTATCAGTATTGTGTATACCACCAAAATGAGTGTTCAAGCAAGCCTTTTTTTTATTTATTTTTTTGTTTAAAGAAGAAAAACGGAACGGACTTTCTGACCATCGAGTTAGTTGAAAGCGAGGAAGAGAGGATGGGATTTAAGAGTAAACACCACTTAAATGGATTGAATCTATACTGCTGGTGTAAGCAATTTTCTCTCTTAATATAGCTCTCTGATAGTGGATTGAATTCTCAGTAAACATTGGTTGAGGGGGTGGGTAATGTTTTAGTTAAGTTACATTAAGTGATTTTGGAAATATGTTACTCTATATTGTAAATAATCGCTATTTTGCCGGCGCCTAAATGTTTGCTGAACTCTGAACTTTGATGTATTGCGTGAAGAATATTTTACAGGCGCTCGTAGGAAATACATGCTAACCTATTTTAAAGTTTAAACCCTTAGCAATATTGTATTAAAATTAATGGTTTTATAAGAAAGCTAATGTCTTTTCAAAATACAAGGTTTTCAAAAGGTTTAATAATAATTTTGATATATTTATTTTTTATGCATAGATAGATTTAAAATACAAATATTGTCTACCAACAGACCTGATTTATTGGGTATGGGCACTATGCGATAGTTAGGCGAGGTTTTGGAAAATTTCCTACAGTTTTGAGCGGAAGTTTACAGGCGATGGGGAAAAGCTCGGATATTCGGATATGGGTTTCAAACTAGCTTAATCCGTTCATCACCTTCTCTTCTCTTCTATTCTACTTATTTCTCCGAGACTCCTTTAAATAGAGTTTCGTGGTACATCCGCAAAGGCTTAGTAGAGACTACCTCTCCTAGCCTATATATAGACTTGTAATGTATATTAGCTAAACTGAAATCCCGTGTAAACAAGTTGCCTTCCATTAGTTATACTTCGGCAGGTTCGGTGCATATAGAACATACCTCCCAATCAAGGAGGTCGTGTTTAAACCAGGGCTTTAAACTTCATTAAATTATGCAGTACCATTACGGTGATGCGCTGGATTACTCCAGTTAAGACACCCATAATTAACGAGAGCGCTTATATAAATTAACACTCTTGGGTTTTAATTCTTAAAAAATATTCATATTGGTTATTTTTGTGGGGCCTGCGTTTTAAATATTTGTGAAATCGGTTTTGAAACGCGGGGGCGTTATTTCATGAAGACTTTTATTTTACATTCCTGACCACCATTTGGCAAGATGGCGGCTGATTGAAAAAATATTTCTTAGTGCGTACCTACTACTAAAGTCCATGCAAATTTTCAGTCTTCTAGATAAGGCGGTTTAGGCTGGGCGTTGATTATTAGTCGGGATTTGCATATTTTATTGCTTTCGAAATATCACAAAACTGAAGCTGTTCGATGGGCTATTCTGTGTTTGAGGCTTGTTGGGTCTCATTTTAGGTGCACCGTTGTAGTACGCGAGGTTTGGGTTCACTTTTAAAGTGCAGGGGTCATAACTGAGGAGCGAAGATTGAGGTTATTTAAGAACTAATATCGCATCTGACGTTTGAGGTCAATTCTCTAGAGTTAGGTTCAAGTGATAAATTTGAGGATTACAAAATCCTATATTTAAGACTCTTCATCGAAGAATGAAGTAAAATTGCCATGGAGAATACTTTCCCCTGGTATGTAATGTCCCGTTGGAACAGTACAAATCAAATGAATGGCGATGGTTGGGCCTTGCGCGAAACAAAATTTACGGTATACCCAATAAATTATAGGTGTTCTTTCAACCATTAACCCCAATGGATCAAACTACTCAAACACGCGTACGTGTATATAGCAATATTGGTTTCCCTGCCAATGCACCCAAGTCAAGTCAAGCCATAGAAGACACGATGAGGCGGAAAGAGTTAAGCCTTGGTTCCTTTGTTCAGAAATAGAATACCCTCTGAACCCGTCGCCTGGAATTGCTTTATATATACCAATTTCCTATTAAGGGATATAGAAGTCTGTCGGAGGGGAAGTTGTTTAATTGAGAAAATCTTGCTGGGTGGAAATGAGGGTCGGAGTTACACCCCCTTCGGCCTCCCCTTTCTCCGTAACCCTTTTGCCTTTTCCATTATTAAAATGAGAATTTTAATTAGAGCAAAGTAAACAGGCGCAATTTCAATAATTGCTGGCACGCCCAGACTTCGTGTTGACTCGCCCTCTCTTTGTCCGACTGATAATTTTTACTTTCGCTACCGGATTTCCTATTCAAAGCTTTCGGAGAAGAAGGAGAGAGAGAGGTAACATTTTCATTAAAGTCGTCCCGAAATAAAAATGACATTTTTTGTATACATTAAAATTTTGAGATTGCTTCAAAGCCAGCGTGTGTTTGACTTCTGGTAATTTCGTAAATAGCTAATAGCATAAGTTTATCATGCCTCTAAGTACACAAATATGAGTTACAACTGGGCATCTTCTGCAGGCAACTGTGACGTCAGAACTCGTATAGCGCTAAGATCCGGAGAGAGAAAATTTTGAAATTTCTGTCGCGGTGCAGCCACCAAGCGGTCGAGACGATTACTAAATTGGTCTCATGAAAAATAAAAATCATCCAATGGAATAAAGGAGATTTTTACGTTTCGTATAGGCAGGCATTGGGGGGGGGGCGAATTTTACTTAAGAAACCCCAAAATCCCTCTCCCTCTCTCGTGAGATAGAGGCGGTTTCAGTCCTGAATCATTCTAAAAGGGATAAAACAAACGCTAGACTAGGCGGTACAATTTTGTATTGAAGTTGAGGTGATAAATGATACGGAGAGAGTATAGGGTTTCATTAAAGGAAGCCAGACAAGTATAGCAGCCATTTCTATACTTAGAGGCATCATAAACTTATGCTAATAGCTATATAGGGATAGTTTACTTTAGTGATTGTATATATGGGGTTATTTTAGTATTTTTATAAAACCATTAAGTTGTTTACAAATCTGAAAAGAGGGTTTTCGCCTTAGTGGAGTATACTACTGAGTTTGAAATATAATTCTGTCATTCCCATATGGTAAACTAAAATTTTCAAATTCAATCAATATATATATATATATAAATATAGGAGTACCTTCATTAATTAGAGCTTTCTTAATTACTAACAATATCTTGTTTCGAAACTTTAAAATATTTCTCCGGATTTTCCAAATATCCCCTGAAGGTTTGTTTGTACATCTTCATCTTTCCAATTTAGTTTAGATACATTTTGCATTGATTAGAAATGTCTCTCTTAGTTTTGCCCTTCCCGATATAGGCCCATATATATTTTTTTTAATTTAGTGTCTTGAAACGTCGTCCTTGTAGAAAGGGGCAAGGAAGATCCCTTCTCCTTCGTTTAATAAAGTAAGCTAAGAGGCCTAAGACGTTTCCTTAATTAAATCGTTTCTAATCGCACGACGCCAAGCAAGCAAGCAAGCTCTTCGCAACAAATTGCATTAACTATTTCGCGATATCGATTGAACAAGCTTCAGATTTCGCTAGGACGGTATTGTTTGGCTTAAAACTGGCCATCTCTGTAGTATAGTTCGGGATGGATAACGTAACGGAGGACGCTTTGTTAGGGAAACTTTAGCATCTTGTTGAAATATTCTATATACACCTCCAATCAAGCGCCAGCCTTTCGAATATAATTTTAAATTGCCATCCTCTCCCCTATCCTACCTTAGAAAATATTTAAATATTTGGATTTCATGCTCGCGTTCGTGGTATCGCCTCGAGTGTTGTTTATAAAGTATATTGTTGATTCAGGATTTTATTTATTATTTTAATTTAAGTAGGCCTAGGCCCTATGTTTCAGGAGCTAAATTCAGCGTAAGTCCTTTCTGCAACGCCTGAAAAATGAGGGCATATCTTTCCCAAAAAAGGTTAAGTGATACAGGGTATTTCTGATAATTCTGATTTGTGGCCCGGACGGAAAAATGTCCACAGAAGTTACAATTTTGACTCAAAATCGTGCACCCAAAGAACATCCCACTTAATTTACGGCAGACTTATCATAAACACCCTGTCTAGTTTCTATAACGTAGCTGTATAATTATAAATTCACTATGAGGTTTCAGTTTGCTGACCCTGGCTTAAGTTTCAATTCTAATTTTCGAAACTTATACAGTATACTTATACAGTAATTATTTGGATTATCATAGTTGCAATTAAACCTAGCTTGTTTGAACAGAACTTAAAAATTCACGAGTGCACGGAGCGCGATATGACAAAGTTACACTCGCGTACATGGTCTTATTCCTTATAGACGTCTTACATCAACATTAGCCAGCTGAAATTAAATTACGAACCGTCACCGCCCCCTCCTTTTAAAGGAGAAAGCTCGCGTTAGTTGGCCAAAAGATAATCCTCGCTAACTAGCTTTCCATTTTCATTATCGCTAGCTACCGGTAAAGGGACTTGACAAAATCGAATTAAAAGATGCGGGGAAATTCAGAGCGCATTCTTCTTCAAACCAGGCGAGAGAGTACAGAGGAAAATATTAATAAGGGAGAAAATGCATGTGTGGCTTGTTATGGCTCGGTTGGTTAGAATGTCGTGCTAAAAATACAAAGGTGGTGTTGCATGCGCCTTCGAATTTTAGGTTTATTAATAATTTATTTCGATTATGCGCTCTAAGAGTTTTAATTGTCTGCCTGGTCTATGTTCCATAAGTATAACCCTACTTATACTTCGTAATGCTTAACTTAGAGACTTACAGCTCGAGCTAGTTCGAGAACGACAAGCGAGAATTGAAGTCCTACACTCGGTTCATTTTGCAGTCCATCTTCCCATTTAGTCTGCATACACCAGGCGTCGCTTTACGAGAATCTATGACCTACCTCATTTACTTCATGACAAGCTCCAGTGACAAATTTATGAAACATATCTTATGAACTTATGATGAAATTTATCCAAACTATATAAGGATATTTTCCTAGCTTGTAAGAATGGATGGGGATTGTAAGAGGCAGAGTTTTGGTTGGCTTTGGAAAAGAGAGAAGAGGAAAGGAGGATCTGTAAGGAAAAGGATGGTTGGAGGATGTAGAGTGCGCGATAATTGCGTTAGCCGTCTAGTGACACGAGGCCCAACAATTACCCGCTACTCAGCTGGCTCGCTCGGCCACGCTCTGAAAGACGCTATTAGACAGCAATCTTGAAACGATCCCTATACACTCGTTTCGCAGACAACCATAGCGGATACTGCGTCCTACACCGTCCACCAGTGACCAAACGTAGATACTTTTCCCCTCTTTTTTTTTTCTTTCTTCTTGTTTTAACTTCGAACCGAGCTGTAGAGAAAGCGCTCCACGATGTCGTCGAAAACAGCGAAAGCTATATAGGGGTATTGCTTTTTTTGGCTCTCTCTCTCATCTGGTACGTCCTGGACAACTTAGATGCAGCAAGGGAAGGGAGTCGGGTTCTGGTGCCACAGACACAATTACAAAATAAAAGGCTCTCCCCCTATAGTGAAGTTTCGATCTAATACGTAACAGTGTTCATTGTCTAAGTGGATCGCTATAGGGTGGTACCCCTAAAGCTTCTACGCCCTCGTCGCAGGGAGACATTTGGAGCCTCAAATCTCTTCTCTAATGAAATAAGAACTTTGGACGAGTTTGGACAATGGCCTGGAGCGTTTTACGCCCCCGACTTTTACGTAGCTTTAGGGGTAACTTTAGGGTGTGGAACTATTGTATACAATTCAAGGATATGATGGTTTAAAGCTGAACTTATCGTATGTCAAAGTGATTCGTTTATGTTCCATGCTTTGGTCTTGCAAAGTAAATTTTTAAAGTTGTTACTAACACCACCATCACTACTACTACTACCACTACCCCCACCATCACTTTTACTACTACTACTACCACCACCACCACCACGACTATCACTACTACTACGACCACCACCACTATCACTACCACCACTTCTACTATAACCACCACCACCACTATCACTACCACCACTACTATAACTACCAATACGACCACTACTACTACCACTACGACCACTACTACTACCACTACGACCACCACTACTACTACTACCTCCGTCTTCTAAAATCACCGTGAATTCAAACTTGAAACCATATTACATCATTAAAATTTTTTATTAATTATCAATCAGAGCGGGATTCATACTAGGAATTTTAGTAATTATTAAAATTAAAAACTACGTGATTTAGGTATTTACCTGCATGGTTATATTTCATTAAAAATAAGAAATTATTATTTATTTTTAAATCAGCGGAGCTAGCTAGTTTTAATTAATTTTTGATTTTTGAGCAATTTCAATCGAAGCCTAAAATCTCTCGCACAAAGAAATATTTTTCTAAAAACCATTTGAAGCGAAAAGATGAAAGAAAGTATTAAATCACATTTGGATTTAAATCCCCTATAATTAGATTTATAAATCCGTTTCATTTTCTGGAGCGGAATCCCCGTTATGCGGATCAAAGAGTCGACGAGCTTTACGCGTACCTGTCGGATTATATCTCTCTCCCTCCGTCTCTGGAAATGAAATCCAATATATAAATTCTACCTGGTTTCTAAGTAGACTTATACCTTTTTTTGTAGAAACTTTTAATTACCTTTAAAAGGGTGCGTTATAGTTTTAGTCGTCGTGTATTAAATCATTTTTCGCTTCGTCTCGCCTATCAACTTTAAAAACCTTTCTAAACCATCGTTCCCGGCCCATTTTTTGGGAAAAACCTTTAAAAACCTTCCTCCGTTTAACCGAAAATTTTATCTGGAAATTCAGCGGGTAGCCACTCACCGAGAATTAAATTAAAAGAGACTTTATCATTCTCTACCAGGCGTTTTACCGTAAAAAGAAGTCTTTTTTCTTTTTTTTTTTTTTTGCTTTTAAATAACCATTATTCGAAGTTAGATCTATAAGTTTAATATCCTTTTCGTATAACGTGTTTCGGTGAAATTTTTATTAGTTTTTTAAAGGAGGTTAAATTAAAAGGAGTTTCAAACAAAAAAAATTATGTTCGGTATTAAAAATCCTTCAAGATAACTGGCCAAGAATTTTGTGACGTACGTGTTTTGACGGCGTTCAGCTACTAAAACCGACTACATAACTAATCTCTTTGGTATGTGCACTGAACGCCTCCGTGTCACATCGACAAAAGTAGTAAACCAAGTAGTTAGGTGCCCGAACAATTTTAAGAATCGTCTATTATCAAATTAACTCTGCAGGTAGAAGTTTTAAATAGTTTTAACTAAGTAATTGGATAAAATCAACTTACACCTTAGAGGTAGATATAATAATAAGTAAGTTTATCACGTGTGATAAGATGATCTATATGTTAAAGAAATCCATTGGAAAGACCTCTAGATATCATACTTTCAACGGACTCCCAAACCCAAATTTTATAATTTATCGACATTTCATATCCCCTTGAAATATAATATTAAATTGGATGAAAAGGGCATTTGATTTTAATAAAAAAAATTCCAGGTAGTGGAAAAATTGCATTCATGTATGCAATGTGTAATACAGCACGGATGCGAAGGCAAAACTCCTTTTCAGGCATTTTTTTTTACTCTTTTGGAATAGGAGCTGTATAAAATATATTACTAAAGTTCTCCTTCACCTACCACCAAACGCTTTAGGTTTAACTATAGCCTTTTAATACCTATCGTAAAGGATAGAATTGAAAATTGAAATTCGCCACCAGACCTCCTAAAAGTCAATGACCCATTGGCAATCCGGGCCTTTCTTCTCGTATCTAAGGCTCTAAGCCCAAAAGTTCCCTTTTCTTATATTGATAGGCACCAAATGGGCCTCGAGTCCGCGGAATGGGAAGTTCTCCCAATCTCCTAACTTAGAGACATACATACATACTCCATCCATGAATACCCGCTACGAACGTTCCTTCATTTTAATTGGCAGTTAAATGAGTTTCCCCCAACTTTGGGATGCAGTTAAGAAAAATAAAAATAAAAAATTGGTATAGAAGGGGTTGAATTGAGGATATACAGGGGGAAACAAGTATGGAATATTGCAAGAGAAATAGTTCGGTGAAAATTTTCGGTGTAGGCTACACTAGTAATTAATTTAAACCGATAATTGCGCGTTTTAATTTGTACTAAAACCCGTTAACGAGCTAATTAAGTTTAAATAGCTTTTCCGGGCAGAGGGGGGGGGGTGCTTATATTTTTTTGAAGCTGTTTTTAACAGACTTAAATTAATCGATTTTAATTCCGGAAATTAATTTTATATTTATCAATTACGAAATCCAATTTTTTTAAATCTTGTTTAACTTTTGATAAATGTATTTTTATTATAAAATACTGTATAAATAACGAGGAATTTAGGGGTTTTGATTGAATATATTCTCGATTCCCTGGATGATTTCAAAACTCAAAAGGTTTAGTTTAATTATAAATTGAACGAACTGCAAACTATTAATTCGAACGCCGCTAGTCGCGTTGCTTCCTGTATATTAGGTTGGATGGAAGGAAGAGAGGAAGTGAATTTGGAAACATTAAGAGGAAATATATACCTTATCACTTTTCTGGAAATATTCTCTTAGGCGAAACTGTTCGTCGTTGTCGTAATATACAAAAGGTCTTCGGGGGGCCGCTATCGATGGCTTCGAATTCTCAATAGTCGTTAAAGACTAACAGCTCGGGATGGTATAATCGGGTTTAGGGCGCCAGAGGCCATCAGGAAGCAACCTAGCATCGACCCCTTTTCATATTTTTATCAAAAAGTCCGATGCTGCATGGTAACCCGAGAAATACATAGCCTATCATATCTCCGTAGTATACCCTCTCGCTCACCAAAATTGACCCACGCACTTGGTCGCTAGCCCACTCGGTCACGTAGACTCTAACGAAAGAAACATTACCGAGATGCCGCGCTTAGCGTGACAAAATCCTCTGGTAGCGAAGACTCAATGCGGATATGTATTAAGATCACGAATGATGTGAAAAAGTTCAGGATTAGAACTTTCAGAAATACAGTACTTCATAGATGCCACCATTATACACTGCATAAAGTTTCTGAACTTCTAACCCTATGGGCGTTTCGCAAATATTTGCCCTAACTCATTAAATATTTACTGCAATTGAAACGTAAACAATGTATCAGTATGAATTGCTAGATAGAATATGCTCACCAAACACGTTTCCTTAAAAACTCTATCTTACTACCGTTTGCCTCTGACTTTCTTACGACGTCGCTACCACGTTCAACCAATAATATCCAAGTAAAAGAAACAGCAAAGGGGGTTATGGAAACGCATTACCCTTTAGAAAATCGAGAATGTCGACGAATAACCACCATTGCCATAAAAGGTATATATTGAGGCTTTTACCCCAAACGGAACCTACATTTAGGCCTTGGCCCAATTGCACCCTTTAAAGACGACACTCATTCCGTATCGCATATACAGTTGTCTGAAAATTTTGGATCGTTTCGAATATCGTCAGATTGGGTGCATGCAGGGCTTGGATTTTGTAGCCAGGGTAATCCCGAGTACTCTGGTCGAGGGTAGGTTCAACTACGTCCTGGGTTTGTTGACGATTACAGTTTCGGACTTAAGACCCTCTCGTGTCGTGCGGGCTTTATAATACCACCAATAATACGACATAATGGATATACGGGCAGCGCGTTCGGCGTTCAGCGTTATCGCTTTGAAACCAAGACGACCGTTGGGGATGAGTGGAACTTATACCCCAACTGGCGCTAGCGCGTGTCCGAGTGTAAACTAGAGGGGGACGATCGCCCGTATTATAATCTACACCGGGACATCCGTCTTGTCAAAAACCTAGTCCGGTAGAGCAAAGTCTCTCTCTCTCTGTCCCTGATGCCCATTTTTAGGGACTTTTCGCGTTTACCATCTAATAGGATTAAACTGTACATTTCATACTGTGGGATGGATGCTGGGCCTTGGTCCCTGGTATTACGTTTAATCCCAGTAACGTGGCTTAGACACACACTCTCTCTCTCTCTCTCTCTCTCTCTCTCTCTCTCTCTCTCTCTCTCTCTCTCTCTCTCTCTCTCTCTCTCTCTCTCTCTCTCTCTCTCTCTCTCTTATATACGCGTTTTTCTTGTTCCCCTAGTACGTGACGCGTTTAACTGTACCCCGTCGTATACGCTTTAATATTGATTTGTGTATATTGCTTCGCAGTTGCTGCATGCTCCCACATGCTTATGAAACAAGGCCGATATATTGATATCACTTTGCAATCATGATACCCGTATCATCATCAATTTTCCGAAATATTATTGACATTTGGTTTGAAGGGAAATTTCGATCGAGTGATTAGATTGGTATGTTTCGATATATTGCCAATAGCGTGGTCTAACTACGATGTGTTTTAGTATACAGATATGAATTTATTCATTTTATACAAGAGTATATGTGATGCGTCTGTGGAAATTATCCACCGTTCAATTAAACGTTTCTCGTGCACGTGTTTTTGTAACTAAAGAGGAATTATCTTGCTATAATTCTATTAGTTAAGCAAAACTATATGCATATGTAAGCAAACAATAATAAGCTAAGCCATCCATACAATATCTTGTTTGAGAGCCAGTTGAATAACGTAACCATGGGGAGCAAACGCCAATTCCAAATGCTTATTCGTGGTTGGGGAGATTCATGTCAAAAACAGAAGCGATCGCACGCTTCCCCTACACGTACTGTATGTTCACTTCGGACCAATTTCCTTGCATGGAAGCGCTTTACAAATACCCGATACTATAGCCAATGTCCCTTTATGGTTCAAAAGAGGTTCTTGCCCATTATGAAATATGAGTGGTGTTTAAACGTTTTCAACTGTGTCCATAACCCTTTTAATTGTAATGAAATATTGGATACTTTTACTCTGTTTTTATCGTAATAAAGTTCTTTAATGTCCGACCTCTTTAGAAAAAGAAAGTGACCGGGACTAGAAGGCCAACATTTGGTTTGTTATCTTGGAGTGTTTGTTGAAGCTCCAAAGCTAACCCAAGCGAAATGACCGAAAATTACCCGATATTGCATTACCCATGGATGATTTTGGGGGAGAATTTGGCGGGAAAACAGTGTTTGCGCCTGAAAAGCGAAAGGCCTCAGCTTCGCCATTTGGGTTTTCCTACTGGCTGTTATTTCTGCCTAGCTCGACTTATTATATGTTTTTCTAATTATAAGTGGCGCGAGAGCGCGTCGATAAGTGATTTAGGGCCTTGGCGTTAAAAATTAAGTTTTAATTAAAGCCGAGACCAGAAAGAGAGAAAGTGAGAGAGAGAAAGAGAGAGCGAGATTCGTTCGTTCCGTTCGCTCGGGATCCCGAGGGAGAACGCTAAACGATATAATTACTGAAGCGTGTATTACCGTCAAACCTAACTAGGCCTTGGCAGACCCCCATAGGCCTTTGAATGCGAACCTTCTAAATCTCACACGATTTGATTCAAAGAGAATATTCCATATAATCAAATACATCTTGCGTTTCAGCCATAGTGGTCTAATTCTAAAGGATTGAACCATAAGTTTATCCCAGTAAGTTTACACATCAATTGAGTTTGATCGTCTGTAATTGTACCACGTGAAAGGGAAATTATGACTTTAAAGTATCAGACTCTCGGAGGAATCACGAGAAGTATAGAATGCAACGCTGACTTTTTTGAATCCCACTTGTTCTCCCCTATTTTCCTGTCAGTTTTTGTGACGATGCCAAGATTTTACTTTGTAGAAAATTTACTGCATTGTGGCTTGCAGACTTATAGTTATAAGGTTAACGTTTAACGCATTGAAATCTCCGATTGGAATAAACTGATGGTGAGAATATATGTTTGTTCAAAAGTTCCACGATTTTATCGGGGGCTATTTTCTCGAGTTTTGGGTTGGTTTGCCCCTAAGCCTCGGTCGGTCACCCGACCAACTCCCTTTTGTATTTTAGTTTCGTTAGTTTTAATGGCTTGTTATTTCGCTCTTTAATAACAATAATAGGGGAAGTGGGATTAATACCTCCTAAATCGTGTCCAGAGCTTAAAATTGTTGGATAATTCTAGATCCCTCCCATTCCTCTCCTCCGGCCACACAGACAGACTAGGCCTTGCATGCCAGCTTTTAGCGGAAATGGTTTAAAAATGAATTGCTTTTAGAATTTGCAAATTTTGAACGGAAACTTGGGAGAAGGCTTTGAAGGAGAAGGAGAAACTGCAGCCGGATGAGATAAAGTTTAAAGGTTTAATCTCGTTAGCAAACATTTTGCTCGCTGCGCTGCTGTGTTGTAAGGGTTTATAATATGTTTATCTTATGGCGGGCACCAACACGTACGTATGTGTCGTTTCGTCCTGTTTTAAATTTATACAGTGAATTATGTTATTTTGAAGTATGGGTTATATATACATTATAAATTTCTGTTTACAGACCCATTAGGCGTGATTTATCTGTGCTTATAATTATCATAGCCCGGTAAAAAAATCGATAACTCTATAAAAACAATAGACTTTGTACCTAAAATTAATTTATGCCTATTGCCAATTAAGAAGGAACAGATTTGCATATTTCATTGCTTAAAGTAAATAAAATTTCTTAGGTTAATTCGCCTAAGAGGTTAAATACCTCTATAGAAAACTGGTTTTGATATATTTAGCAATTTACTTACAAGAATTATTTAATTAATTTCTATACGACGCATTTAAAATAGATTTCAAATATTAAATTCTAATTTTAAACTTCAATGGAAAATTGGCCGGGATGTTTACTGGGAGAATGAAAGTTATTTTTCCACCCCATTCATTGCTAAAGTTAATTTCGAGTATATTGTAACGCGTATTGTTCTTAAACCTTTGTTTGAGTGAAAACTTTTAACCTTAATCCTTAAACCCTTCAAACATTAGAACGGAACTACGGCTACAAATGAACTATCCTTAAGAAACACTGCGGGTTCCTCGCTAAACTTTCAGGGTTTGCGAGTTGTCTAGAGGTTAAGTGGCTTCTGCTTGTAGTGACGCTAGGTATAAGCTTAAATTACATAAATAAACATTGCGAGGGGATACTTCGTACGAGTTGCCATTTAATAATCATAAAACAATTAATAATCATAAAACAAATTACGTCTCAATTGATACATTAAAGATATTCCTTACTACTTACAAGGATTGAATTAAGACATATTTACAAATTTACAAATTTATAGTGCATGGCACTTTGGACTTACGGTGACCTTTGCGTGGGTGGTGGATCGCGTTCGCGGTATAGTTGTTCGCGCTGGGCCAAAGCCTCTTTTATAAAGTTCGCCAAATGGCACCGGTTTAACTCTGAAGCATTCTCGAAGGCGAGACGGGAACAACCTCCGTGTTGGCCAAGAAGTCCGGAGCGGCTAGATATTCTCCAGCTCTTTAGGATTTTAGTCAAAGTCAAAAGTCTGTCTTTTTTCTTTGTGTCCGGCGTTTTTATCCTTTATTAATTGTCTGGTGCCAAGGCAGGCACCAATCGGCGAGTCTGGCCGTGGTTACGTCGAACCGGAAAACCAACTGGCGACATGGGGCATAGGCCTCTCATGGTCACGAGTTATAAGTCACGTGTCTCAAGACACCGGTGATTGGTTGCTTTTTGGTCGCGTTAGCCACCACCTCTTGAGGGGTCTTTTACCCCTTTTCAAGTTCAAAGGTCATGGGAATGGATGCTTCGCACACAGATCCCACACATCGCACCCATTAGCTAATTGGCAACATATATACATAGATACACACATGGTCATAAATTTTGTAATAGAGGAACACTTTTACTATTCCTAGAATATTTGGCATTTGGCAATTACTCGTACGAAGTATTGAAAATATTGGGATAAGGGAGAGTCATAGTGAACGCCATATACTGTTAAAAACTTTGAAAGAAACCGATGGAACCTAAGATTAAGCTATGATAAAAGGCGAGCACCGCTAATGGGTAGAGAGGGGAACCGCACCTGACCAGCAGAGGGTCCTCTCTCTAACCAGGTAATGGGACGCTAGGGAGATAAGGTCAAATGCATGGCCATTGCATTAAGAAACCTTTCCTACCGAGTTTGAGCTATTTCTAAGAAATAATAAAGGGTCAGGGTGACATACTAGTTTTATCTGTGATTTACAAGTTGCTAAAGGTAGAGACGGTTTTTGAACTTTGAAAGAAATAGCATAGATTTATGGCATGATTGTAGAAATATTGAAAATGATTGTAGAAATATTGAAAATGATAAAACTGGGCGCTACAACTCTCCCCCACTTAAAGTCTCAACGACCTCGTGAGACCATTATTGTCAGTAAAATCTAAATATCAAAACATAAACCCTAACAAACAGTTAATAGAAGACACACAAAAAAAAATGTAACCAAAGCTAAATTACTCTTAAAAACACAATTTAAAGTCAATTATTCGTAAAACATAAAGTTAATTGAAGTCAATTATTTGTAAAACAAAACACAAAGGTAATTGAAAGTCCATTACTCTAAACACAAAGTTAATTCAAAGTCAAGTATTTTTAAAACAATAAACTAATTCAAATTATTTTCCCTTTTAAACACAATTAAGTTAATAACAAAAAAAAAATTATTTTTCAAACCGAATAAATGCAAACCGAAGCACAATACAAACAAAATAATTAAATCCATCAAACAAATACTTAAGAGCGCGCGCAGCTATATACAGGGGTACCCGTTTTATTCCAACAATACTTTAACCAAGATTTTCTTCAAAATCTTAAACTACTAGAAAATTTATTTATCATTCTAGTCCATGAATCAAAATTCTTTAAATCTAAACTTTAGGCCTAGTTAAAACTCTTTTAGTAACTGGATCCCGTGGTCGCAATACTCTACCAACGGGTCTATGAGTATTGAGATTAATCTCAGACTCATCTTCGCTATCGCTCGAGTCGATAGTACTAAAATCATCGCTAGCCAGAGCAAAATCTGTCCTGTCCACGTACGGTTTTAGGCTTGACACCTTGTAGGTTCCTTTAAGCGGCCTACCTTTTAGGGTCTCCAACCTGTACGTATGGGGCGATAATTTGTGAAGTATACGGAAGGGGCCATCAAAATTGGGCGCTAGCTTGGCAGCAAAACTATCGACTTTCTTTGAAAGAAAGTGCGTTTTCCTTAACACCAAGTCTCCTTCGTTAAACTCAAACTCCCTATGCTTTTTATCATAATACCCCTTTTGTCTATTTTGGGCCTGTTTAATTTTGGCTCTCGCTTTTTCAACCGCTTCTTTTATGCGCGGAAGGACACGTAACGAATATAGCTTCTCCACCTCTGGATCAGAATAGTGATCAGGATCTTTGGGAGTAATTAAACTAGCAGGGGTTCTTATGTCGCGTCCAAACATTATTGACGCGGGGGTGAGTCCAGTTGACTCTTGCACTGACGTACGCAACGCCATTGCGAATTGTGGGAGCCACCTGTCCCAATCTCGTTGGTCATTGTCTCGAATGAAAGACGCTATCATAGTCCCAATTGTTCTGTTATACCTTTCCGTTACACCGTTACTTTGGGGTGCATAGAGGGAGGTATATCGCTGCTTAACCTGCAGTTTTTCAAACACTAGCTTGAACAAACGGGAACAAAACTGACTTCCATTATCTGAGACTACACACGATGGTAGACCAAATCTCGAGAATATATCATCAATTAGGTGGGTTACTATGGGCTTAGTGGTGGCATTTCTAAGGGGAATAATTTCTACCCATTTGGACAAAATATCGGTAACGACTAATATAAACCGGTAACCACGTTTACTGCGGGGAAAGGGTCCTTTCAAATCTATGGAGATGACATCCCAAGGTTCCGTGACGTCATAGGGTTTCATTAAGCCTGCGGGTAAGACGGGTGGGGTTTTGTGAGCTTGACATACTGGGCAGGATCGAATGTATTTAATAGTGTCCAGGGTTAGGCCTGGCCAAGTAAACTGTTTTTGAAGGCGTTTGGTGGTTTTTCTAATGCCGAGGTGACCGGCAGACGGGATATCGTGATTAATATGTAATAATTTGGATTTTAAAGATTCTGGTACTAAAATTTTGAAAAGGTCCCACCCATTATCGCAATTAACATTTTTATCAACCTCTTTGTAGAGGATTTTGTTTCTGATGTCACAGGATGGGGCTATGTTTTCAACCCACCCTTTTATCTCACTATCATCTGGTAAACTATTGTTCTCTAAGTATGAGATTAACGCTCCTATTCGTTTATCACTACGTTGGGCAGTGATTATTTCCTCTGTATCAAACTTAACAATTGGTTCAGTTTTTCTGATAGAGGCAATGGATCCAACAATAGCAGCATCCTCGTCTATACGAGATAATGCATCCGCGACGGCGTTGTTTTTGCCTGGGATGTGGTTGATGGTGAAATCAAACGCCTGAAGCCGCGAATTCCACCGGGCAAATTTACCTGTAGGATCGGGCGCTTTGTGTAACCATAAGATTGCACTATGGTCAGTATAGACGTGAAAGTGGGTTCCCTCAATGTATGGGCGGAATTTCTCTATTCCCCAGAGTACTGCTAAACATTCCCTCTCCGTGGTTGAATATTTTCTTTCGGCGGTACTTAAAGAGCGACTCGCGTATTGTATGACGTGTTTCTTTCCCTCGATAGTCTGGGAAAGAACCGCGCCCACCCCTGTGTTCGAAGCGTCCGTATGGATCTTAAAAGGGACCGAGTAATCGGGGGAACTTAAGATAGGCGCAGTCGATAAGCGCTGCTTTAGGGTGTTAAAGGCTTCTTCTTGTACCGGGGTCCATCGCCACTTGTGGTCTTTATGCAGGAGGGTGTTTAAGGGATTAGCTATTTTGGCGAAGTTTGGGATGAATCTACGATAATAACTTGCCATACCCAAAAACTGGCGAAGGTGACGAATGTTACGGGGGGTTGGAAAGTTGCTCATTGTTGATGTTTTCTCTGGGTCCACTTTAATTCCGGAATTGTTCACTATATGACCCAGTATCCTACACTCATTTTGACAAAATTGCGTCTTTGACGCTTTTACTGTAAGGCCCGCATTTGCTAATCTATTAAAAACTTCTTCTAACGTTGCCATGTGCGTATCGAAATCAGCGGACGCGATAATTAAATCGTCGAGATACGCGCACACCCCTCTATCAGACATATCCGAAAACAGGTTATTGACCATCCTTTGAAACGTGGCTGGAGCATTCGTCAGCCCGAACATTAATACTTTTGGTCTGAATAATCCACGATGGGTGACCAGGGCGGCTATATCTCTATGTTCTTTGTGAAGGGGAACTTGCCAGTATCCGCTTCTCATATCTAGTGTGGTTATGTAACTGGGTTTGTGTATACTGTCCAAGATGTCATCTATCCGGGGCAAGGGATAAGCATCCTTACGGGTTATAGCATTTAACTTTCTGTAATCTATGCACAAACGCGAGGTGCCATCTTTCTTTGAAACAATTATAGTGGGGAAAGCCCACGGGCCGTCTGAGGGCTCGATGACATCCTGGGCTAGCATTTCATTTATTAACTTATCGAGTTCGGCTCTCTTGGCAGGTGAAAATCTATACGGGGCGCTCGAGATGGGTAAACTGTCTCCAATATCAATGTAATGCTCGACGCGCTTTGTTCTACCAGGGGTAGTGGAGAAAATATTTTCATACTTAAA
Source organism: Phalangium opilio (assembly GCF_054372755.1). NCBI lineage: Eukaryota > Metazoa > Arthropoda > Arachnida > Opiliones > Phalangiidae > Phalangium > Phalangium opilio. Next base: position 3,569,985 of record NW_028324189.1, read on the forward strand.
AACTAAAGATTCTAAAACTTTTCTTTGATTGTTATCTAAGGGTGCTTTTTCGAGGGCTGCGCTTATACCATCATAATCTATGGCGTGCTTCGGAGAAGCCACACCTAGGGAAGTCGAAGACAACGCATACGCTTGGCCAATTTTTCTATGTACGGGAGATTTGTTAAAACTTAAACCATCAAAACTTAAAGAACCATTAAAACCTTCTTCATAACTAAAAACTCCTCTCCCGTAATCAATAACCATGTTGGTCTCGCGTAGGATGTCTCTCCCTAAAATACACTCATATTGCATGCCTTTGGCGTAGGAAGCCTCGAAAATTATTTGTTTCTTGGGTAAACAAAAGGGTACTATTGTTGTCCCTTCTATGGGGAAAAGTGAACCATCTGCCTGTCTTAAAGCCGAGTTTTTCTCATTTGTTACATATCCATATTTCTCTAATTGGGGTCTTAAAGCGCTGTTAATTATTGTTTCTGTTGAACCAGGGTCAACTAAAGCCAGGCACGGAACTGCCCCTAAATAAATTTGTAAAAAATCTTGCCCCACCTGTAAGTCATCCTTTTCTAGGGTAGCTAGTGTAATTTGTTCCGTGCCGGCCTCCTTACTTCTTATTGTTGTTGCGCGGACTGATCCGGACCCTCTTTCGGACCGCCCGCTGGACCGTTTCCCGGTTTCCCTTGTGCCTTATTTGGGCACCAATTAGATTTGTGTCCTGGCTTTTGACAGGTGTAACAAATGACGTAGGGATTGAAATAGTTTCCCTCCTTATCGAAAAACTGCGCCTGGGACATGGGATTCCTGACGTAAGAATTACTCCTACCGGGGTGGTAACTTTGCGCGTTGGGGTTCAAAGGCTTAGTTACATTGCGCGTAAAGTTAGTCCTATTGTTCTGGGACACACTGGCGATTTGCTTGGGGTAGGAAGAATGCGAAGGGGTGTGAATAATTCTTTCGGTCGCTATGGCGTCATCTATTAATTCACGAATGTTTATGTACCTTTTTGTAACCAAATAAGCTTTAATGTCTCTGTGTAAGTTTTTAAACAACGAGCGAACTTGCTCACTCGCTGGCATCGGGGAATTTAATTGAGAAAATAATTTATGCATTGATGTAACATAGTCAGAAACAGGCTCGTTTGGTTTTTGAATCCTTTCGGAAATTTTATCCCTCACATAATCGTCATTGGCTTCCCGTTCAAAATTCTTTCTTAACCTATTTTCAAAATCCTGAAAGCTAGAAAAGGGCATTTCATCTTGGAACCAGTCTAAAGCCGGGCCCCCTAACATCGACGGAACCCAACGTTGCACAAACACTTCTTCCTCTAGCCCATAGGTAAACATCATCTGCTTAACCCGTCGCAGAAAATCTTTTGGCCCCGCATCCATGGGGTTACCGTTAAACATGGGAGCAGCAGAGGGGGTGGAGTACGTTAAGGGGTGAAGAGCGAAGGGTTGCGAGACTGAGGGGTTAGAAACTGTCCCGCCAACGATAGATGAAGATAAGGCGCCCGTAACCGAAGGTACGCTTTGAACGCTAGGGGGGGAAGGTATACTCGGATTGTTACCTGGCACTGGCTGCGAATTTTGGGTGGTCGCAATGGCGGCAACTTGAGGAGGCAAAGGGGTGCTAGCTTGGCCATTCTTTACATCCGCCAAGTCAGCTCTCAATTGCTTTTGATCGTTATCAATTTGATTCAATTTAGCGAGAATTTGGTCTAAAACGGAGGGTGTAATGGCAGGTGTTGGCTGGGTTACTTGAACTAAGGGAGGAACTGGGTTATTATGTAGCGGAGGGACAATAGGAACGTTTACTGATGGCAGTGTATTACCGTGAGCTTGGGTTTGATTTGGCGTATTATTATTTACTGGGGGTACAATGGGTACAATAGGAATGTTCACTAATGTATTACTGGGAGCTTGAGTTTGATTCGAAGAGGTTGGATTAACCTGAACGAGAGAACTTACTGGGGCAACTGTGTTGGGAACAATGGGGGTATTATTGGCGCCTGAGGCTGAAGTTCCAGCGAAACTCAAATTTAACATACTAACTGACCCTCCTAAGGAGGAACGAACAGGGGAAGTACTGCGAGGGGACGGTGGGTTACTTCTTAATACAGGCCCCATAATCAAGGAGTTACTTTGCCTTTGGCTACGAGTATTATATCTATCTGCCCTGGTATTTTGTAAAGCGACGATAAGTTCGTCAGAAAACCGACTATATTGATTCATGGAGTTTAGACTCATTAAATGTTAATAAAACTGTATATAACGTTGTTTCGGTAAATTCGGTAAATAGGTAAAGATAATCAAACAAATATCTGAATCATATCACAAAATAGTAAACTATAAACAATAACAATTGATACCTATAATCACTACAGTGGAAGCCACCCGACAAAATTCTTTTTAAACCTTATTAATTAACCTTAATGAACCAATTTATCCCGGACGGACCCCCAATTTGTAACGCGTATTGTTCTTAAACCTTTGTTTGAGTGAAAACTTTTAACCTTAATCCTTAAACCCTTCAAACATTAGAACGGAACTACGGCTACAAATGAACTATCCTTAAGAAACACTGCGGGTTCCTCGCTAAACTTTCAGGGTTTGCGAGTTGTCTAGAGGTTAAGTGGCTTCTGCTTGTAGTGACGCTAGGTATAAGCTTAAATTACATAAATAAACATTGCGAGGGGATACTTCGTACGAGTTGCCATTTAATAATCATAAAACAATTAATAATCATAAAACAAATTACGTCTCAATTGATACATTAAAGATATTCCTTACTACTTACAAGGATTGAATTAAGACATATTTACAAATTTACAAATTTATAGTGCATGGCACTTTGGACTTACGGTGACCTTTGCGTGGGTGGTGGATCGCGTTCGCGGTATAGTTGTTCGCGCTGGGCCAAAGCCTCTTTTATAAAGTTCGCCAAATGGCACCGGTTTAACTCTGAAGCATTCTCGAAGGCGAGACGGGAACAACCTCCGTGTTGGCCAAGAAGTCCGGAGCGGCTAGATATTCTCCAGCTCTTTAGGATTTTAGTCAAAGTCAAAAGTCTGTCTTTTTTCTTTGTGTCCGGCGTTTTTATCCTTTATTAATTGTCTGGTGCCAAGGCAGGCACCAATCGGCGAGTCTGGCCGTGGTTACGTCGAACCGGAAAACCAACTGGCGACATGGGGCATAGGCCTCTCATGGTCACGAGTTATAAGTCACGTGTCTCAAGACACCGGTGATTGGTTGCTTTTTGGTCGCGTTAGCCACCACCTCTTGAGGGGTCTTTTACCCCTTTTCAAGTTCAAAGGTCATGGGAATGGATGCTTCGCACACAGATCCCACACATCGCACCCATTAGCTAATTGGCAACATATATACATAGATACACACATGGTCATAAATTTTGTAATAGAGGAACACTTTTACTATTCCTAGAATATTTGGCATTTGGCAATTACTCGTACGAAGTATTGAAAATATTGGGATAAGGGAGAGTCATAGTGAACGCCATATACTGTTAAAAACTTTGAAAGAAACCGATGGAACCTAAGATTAAGCTATGATAAAAGGCGAGCACCGCTAATGGGTAGAGAGGGGAACCGCACCTGACCAGCAGAGGGTCCTCTCTCTAACCAGGTAATGGGACGCTAGGGAGATAAGGTCAAATGCATGGCCATTGCATTAAGAAACCTTTCCTACCGAGTTTGAGCTATTTCTAAGAAATAATAAAGGGTCAGGGTGACATACTAGTTTTATCTGTGATTTACAAGTTGCTAAAGGTAGAGACGGTTTTTGAACTTTGAAAGAAATAGCATAGATTTATGGCATGATTGTAGAAATATTGAAAATGATTGTAGAAATATTGAAAATGATAAAACTGGGCGCTACAATATACTGTTAAATGTCATTAAATCTCACAAAATTCTGTGTTTGTTTTTCATTACTGCAACGTATGCCTACTAGGAAATATTGGATTTTAAAGCAAGCTAGCAAGCTAGCTAGTTCAGCAGGAGAATTTTCAATTATTCGAGTCGCGAGTGCATGCTGCAAGCTGCAACAACCTTTCACATTCTATCTCGTCATCCACTCCTTATCCCTTATCGTAACCCGATAGTTTCCCGCCTGTTTTCCGCTAAGATTTATCGAGAAAGCTACTGTATATAGGCTTAAACGGGATAGACTGTATACTGTTCCTAGGAAGAGGATGGTGACTAGATGCGGAATGCGCTAACAAACTTTAGCTATCCCTCCCTCCCGTTGCGCTAACCCTAAACCCCCCTTCTCTCTTTTACCGTTCTTCCAGAATTAATTAAGGATTTCCCCTTGCTCGGCAGGAAAGTAAAAGGAGTATTTAATGTTATATAACGTGTCTCTCCTTTATTTTAAACGCCTCTTCTATATACGGTTTCTAAGGTAGAGACCCCGTGAAATTATTGTGTCGGTGATTTTCTCGTCAATCTCAAATCTAACCTTAACTGCTAGAATATAGTAACTAACTTTTATGTGTTAGAAAAGAATTTTGTTCTTTCTGAAAGATGTACGGGGGTGTCCTAATTACCCTCTCGCATTTAACTTAATTAGTAAGTTTAAAATATTTGTATTCTAATTTTTCTCGATTTCCATGTGTGACTAAAGAAATCTGTAATTCTTATATAACTTAACTTCACCTAACCTACACAAACTAACCTAAAACACACCATAATATGAAGCTGGTTATAGATACGCTTTGTTATTATATAGAACACTACCTAGTTTTCCCACCATACCTTCCAAGGGTTTTTGCCAGAGTCTTGAGGAAAAATACCTGAGTTAAGAAGTTTTTGCTATCAAGTGGGAAAATTTAACTTTTTCGCTTTGTCCCGCATACCTCGCCGCGCGTTCTAACAGCTTATATGTCTATCTTACAACGGTATACACCTGTGTTATTTTGGAGGGTTCATGAACTAAACTATATAGCAGCGCTCTCACTGAAATGTCCTCTTAGTCGCCGAGCGCACCAAGCTAGTTTTAGTCTTGATTAATGCAAGATTCGAGGTGAAAAATTATAGTTTGCTCTTTTAATTTAGTCAAATTAATGTTTTAAGTAACTGCCTTTTTGGACAAGCAGTTATATAAGAGTCTGCAGTTTTCTCCTTTGTAGTGGAGCTATATAGCGACCAGATTTTATTATTCTTGGTTTAACACAAGTTTAATTTAGTTTTAAGCGAGTGCATAATTTTCTAGCTACGAACAGCTCTTGTTGTTATTAAGAAGTTTACTATACGCCTTCCTTGTTCTTGCTACTCGTAATTTTTGTTTATGATAGCCTAACGCGATCTTGGTTTGATTAAAAGTTTTGAATTTTGACATTGTGTGTACCTAATTGTTAATTTGCTAAGTTGTTTGTCATAGAGAGTTTATATATAGTTGCTACAAAGTTTCAAGTTAGACATCTAAGTTTGATCGATATTGTAATTACCGCGCAGTGTTAGGGAAGTTTGAAATTTCAGTTATGTGTGAATACTGAGATATCAACTAATTTAGACTGAATTTAAACATAATTTGTAAATGGTTTGTTCGTGTCATATTTTGCTCAAGTTTTCATTTTGAATTGTGTTTCTCTAAATGGTTAATTTCATATAATCTACTTCTTCTTAAAAATATTAAAATACTGGTTTTTCGATACCGATACCAAATCATAGCATATATAGCAAAAAAATAGACCAATCAAAGGCGTTTTCTCTCAACCCTTACGTTCTATATACATTATGATGGATGAAGTTGCAATACCTACTCAAAAAGAACTCTGACAGAATCGGATTAGTCTGCCAGAACCTACACTATTAATCATTCACACCCAATATCACACTATATATATACTATACATTCACAAGATAACGAAGCGTAATTCATTATTTACAAAACAATTTTCGGTGTAGACTCTATATAACAAAAAATAATGAATATACATAGACGATCAGGAACCAATATAAGACTTGAGAATATATTTGGGTGGTGCCGAAACCCGGGAATATAGTTGAAGATAAGCCTGCAGTCCCAATTTGTTCCTTGAACTTTCTTAGGACGTATATAGGTTCTTGATAAGATGTATACGATTGAATAGAAGATAAAAACAATTTTATCGCGAGTCTGTCTTCCCTACTCCCACGTGACATAGGTAAGGGAAAATGATTGTAACAAAGTAAAAGCGCGCCAAAGAATAAATGGACGAGTAAACACACCTTTTAGGCCGCCATAATGACCAGACGTACGTACCTAGCTATAGTCGTCTGGTATGGGAGAAAAAAACGTCTGCAGCTATAGTGGGGTTTTTTTCTATCAAGGGACAAGGGGGCCATGCAGGGATAAGGAACATAACATACAAGGGGCGAGAATGATTTCATTGATTTTGCAATAAGAATGCGTTTATCACGAGGGTGCATGAGTGAGTGGAATTCTTCCTCACTTTCTCTCTCTCTCTCCTTCCTCTCAAGTATGTTTCTCTATATATTTTATGCGGAACTTGTTGGAATTTACATGACGGGGTATATATTAGGCTCAATCTGTTTCATTCGATTTTAGATATCAGGTGCACGCGTGCAATTGAAAGGTGATGAAGTTCTATCGATGCACGTTATTGAAATTACACATATGAGAAATGAATGTTTGCGAATCGATTTAACTTTTAAACTGATTCAAACTGAACTCGAACTGGTGTTAATTTGCACTATTATTTATGTTAAGATTTTTTTGTCCTATAATTCCTATAATCTAGCTTTTTCAAATGGCTTCCTCCAGCCCTGCAATCTCGCCTGCAATACAATGTTAAAATTTCCTTAGGATTAAATGCAGATGTTACAGAACTTGTAAATGCAATCTTTTCCTTTCGCAAATAACGCTAAACTATATTATATTCAGATTAAAATTGAATTGATATGAACGAACCTGCAAAACCACAAACCCAAAGTTCTCTCCATCCCAAATGGAACCCCATTATAAAGAAATTGAAATAATTTGACCATACCATACCATACCATAACCGGGATCTAGGCAACCCTTTCGCATACATGATTCAAAAATGGATGGTTGCGGAGTTACATTTATGTAAAGAAACGGTTTAAGCCCCTAAACTTCCACTTCTTATAATGAGGCAAAATTTTCAATTTCTAGTTTTGATGCTTGAGCTTCATACTCGTTCTGTTATACAAGAATCGGACCTTATTTCGATATTGATGATTTGGAAAATAACTGGGTGGAGAGAGAGAGAGAGAGAGAGAGAGAGAGAGAGAGAGAGAGAGAGAGAGAGAGAGAGAGAGAACCAAACCATGGTAACCTTGCCGAATTCTTTCCCTAAAACGACCATCTTTCACTATATAAAGGGGGTTTATAGGAAAAACGTTTTTACCCCATAAGTTTTTTCCTCTTCTTCTCTTTACGTCTAAGAACTGTAGATCTACAAGGAACCAAAAAAAAAGAACGAGGGAATTTCTGGTTCTTTCCTACTCGCTTATTTTGGATCTCGCCATTTTTCGTTTTCCCATCGCTTTCAGCATAATGGTTCCAAATTTCCCAAAAATGCGTGAAAAACTTTTTTTTATATTCCCAACTCTGAAAGTAAAAAGAGTGTGTTTTTTTTTTTACTTTACTTTACTTCATCTTTTTCCCAAATTTCCCGCTCACGAGCTTTGATAAAAGTTTGTCTATACTATAGTTGATTTCATCTCCTGAATTCAATAGAGTTGAACTAAGACTCTATAGTGATAAGAGTTCATGTCTTGAAGAGAATCAATATATCTTACGATATAAATTGATTTAGTTCAATCGTATAATTCAATATTAACGATAAATAATAGTTATATACAGGGTGTTTCTGATAAGTCTGTTATAAATTAAGGGGGATGTTCTGTATAACGGGTTTACTTCACCTAGCCAGTTTCTGGTGTAGCTTATAGTACCCAAGTGTCAATCTTGGGTCTTTGACAGTATGGAATTTACAGTTAGAAACGTTTTTTTAGGGAAAGGGGATGACTTTAAAGATATGGGGGTATAGTTCGTTTCATACTTAGAATGCACCATCATTTCCAATGAAAATCAAATTTTTCTGCAAATCTCTTGCCTTTTGTTAAGAATGTAGCGAACATATGGGCTCCTATGATGGGATTCTATAACATAGGGAAGTTTTGCGGGGATAAAAAGGTTCCATTTGGTTTAAACTTTGAAAAGATTCGCGAGAGATGACTCCGGTCTTCTACAATAACCCATATTTTATGGTTCTTTTTTTTTGTTTAACAGATTACATTTCGCGAAAAACGGAACGGGTTTCTAACGTCTGAAATTTGATCAATTTTTCTTTTAAACTTAAACTTTTGAAAGAATTTTATTTATTAAAATGATGATAAAATTCAGAAGGCATTTTTCTCTTTTAAAATTGTTTTTTTATTTTTTAAACCAAAACTTAGATTCAGATTTGTTTTCAACGTATAACGCGTATACGTCGCTTCTGTCCACTGAATTGAAGTTAATGCAGGCAAAGTCACGGATACAGATATACTATCGCAACCCGGAAACGTAAATATCTGCCTTTCCCTCTACTGGTTGGGTGACTGTTCCACTTTCGGAATGTATAGCTCACTGATCAATATATATTTATCGATCATTCCCAAATTAAACACGGTTGCGGAGTTAATCCCCCTTCCTCTAAGCATTCTCCCAGTCTCTATATACATTGTTAATTTCACCTTCCAAGTGACTAATTATACCGCTTATAAACTCAATCAACGCACTCATCACGGTGTATATCTAATTTCTCGAATTAAGTTTTGCTATAGTGTTAGGAAAATTGCTACCTGTTTTAAAACAAAATATAAAATTCCAACAAAATGTATATTGTATTTAAAAGGAATTTAAAGGTAGCTTAATTATATTTTATTATAATACAGTATATATATTTTAAATTTCAGAGGAATATTTCACGTAATTAATTAAAATTTCTTTTTATAGGAATATTATATTTTAATCTAAAAAATTCTTTTGAAGTTCCAATATTTTTCCGAAAAACTTTTGTTCTAAAATTTAAAAGTATTTTTTTTTAATTTAGATAAAAAGATATATAAAAATCATCAGACAGTATATTCTCTTTGAATGTATTCTGAATATTTAAAAATTAGTTTTTAATGACAAAAATTTAATCTGCAAGGAGAACTCGAAAAACATTCATTCCGAGCATTTTTTTTTTATTTCTTCTAAAAATACGTATGGAGATGTTTGTCAGGAATTTAAAACATTCTAAGATCATTTATGAATGAAAAGAATATGCCAACGGTTTTTTAGGCACACTACACTATCGAACTGTGCTTAAAGAATGTTTAAAGATAAATTGAGGAATAATCCACGTATCTACGAATGATTTTGATTAGAAATTACAACGTATTTGCTGGGAAACATAGTCTTCTATAGCCCTGGGTGACTTTTCTACTTTTCTTTTGATACTTTATTCAGGCTTTGGTGTCGCGCCGCTGAACTTCTTTCGCAAACTCGGAATTTTCTATATCCTTAGCTTAGAGTTTTCCTCGGTTCGCCGGCCCGTTTTCTTCTATATCGGCAGCAATCGAGACGCCTTAGCTTGACTTTCTTGGAAACTTGACAAAGCTAAATACCTTATCCACCTCCAGGTAAGTACATTCCCCGTTTCTCTCCCCCTCCCCCCACCAGTTCCTACACCGATCAAAGCGACCTCTTACGCTACATTCTGTCAATGAAGGAAAAAGAGGGAGAAAAGTTGTCAAAGAGTTTCGCAGTTCGGCTCTCCTTTGAAAGCCGAGAAGACGAACCCACGCTTGTACCAAAAGAAGAAGAAGTTAGTCGCGATAGAAAAGGGGATACAGTTCTTCCCCGCTGTGAATGTCTTATATACCGCGTGACAAGATTTGCAAAAGACTTAATGTTTTACACCCCCGCTATCTCTCTTCCCGAATGTCCTATAAAGTATAGAACTCTCTGTTTCTATAAAGGTTCCCAAAGACTGTTTGCTTTCCCTCTCCCCTTTTCGCGTAGGCTTATACATAGTATAAGAAAAAGTTCTACTAGGCCTACATTCTTGGATGAAAGAGACTGTGTTATTAGTAGAGTTAATGGATGTACGGATAGCTTAAATATAAGATTTACTCATTAGATAGTGGGGGTAGTAATTGATTATAAGGGATTATTGATCGGTTTTTACCTCTCCGAGTGACGTATGTCACGGAGAGGTTCTGTAACGATCGTGTGTGTGTGTCTGTCTGTGTGTCTGTGTGTGTGTCTGTTGTTACACCCACGTGACCGCGTTCGCAGTTTCCAAATCGGAGCAAACGTGTTCGCCACTTCCGAACTGCATTCACAGTCACGGAAATGGCTCCTCTACTTGAGTTTTCACACCACCATCTTCTGGTCTTTGTCCATTCCACACGGACACCAAACTGTACATACTGGCTTCTAATCACCATCATCTTCTGGTCTTTGTTTATGTCCATCCCACATGGACACCAGTCTGTACATACTGGCTTCTAACACCACCATTATCTGGTCTTTGTTTATGTCCATCCCACATGGACACCAGTCTGTACACCTGGCTTCTACACCACCATCTGCTGGTCTTTGTTTTTGTCCATCCCACATGGACACCAGTCTGCACACCTGGCTTCTACTCCATCGTCATCGTTGGGTTTAAGACATTCGCGGCGATCAGCTAGGGTTACGAGAAACGTCTAGCCTCCCTAGGGTGGGTTGTCCACCAAAGGTTTTCGCAATTGCGGTTGTTCTTGCTTTCAACTGTTGTTCGACACCCTTATATACTACCTATTTGAGTAAGGCAAAGCAACCGGCGTATGCTTCATTTCAAACGCCAATATTAGTCAAGTCTTTCAAGAATGATTAATTTTTCTTTTTTAAAACGATGTAACGTTCAATAAGGCGAATAACTAACGAAGAAAATATTAAATATTAATTATATTTATTTTAATATTTAAGATAATCTCTTTTCTCAATTCAAAATTAATACGGAAAGAGTTAAAAAACAGTCTATGTTTTTGTCTGTGTGTGTCCGTCCGTTGTTACAGTAGTGCGCTGCGTTAGAAGTTCGTTTTGTTTTGATGTGTAAAGGAATCCTACAGAACCATAATATTCCCTTTATCCTTAATATGAAGTGAATATGTGGAAATATTTTTCGTAATTATGATGTATTTAGTACTTTTGTAGCTTTAAAGCTCTATTTCATTTTGATATTCCAAAGATTTTTTTTAATATTATTATTTAAAATGGATGTTTCTATATTACTTAAGCTATACTACATCTGTATATAGAATAATCCTTTCTAAAGTGAATACAAGCACTATGCTACTATGTTGGTCAAATGAACTTTTATTTGTCAATAGGCCAATGAACCAAAGAGTAAACGTTTGGTTTTCGTTTCTGTAATGCAGAGACATTAACGGTTCAGAGTGAGCCGAAAGTTAAATACACTTTTAAATAATTAGGCTTAGATTATATAATCATGGTGGAAATCTGGGCCGCGTTCAGCAGAGCCCAGCGCTTTGAGCAGTGTCCTACATAACGGGATTTTGTTTTTGAATATTGACGTCACGGTGCTTAGCGTTGAGCTAGCGCGGTCTTCAAAGGAAATAGTCGGCTCTTTGGATAACGTGACGTAAAACGCGTAGTTCTCAGCCTGGCGAAAAAACCATGGAGGAATTAATACAAATAGCTTTATGGGACTATAGCTATTTAATTGGCGTGAAACCAGTTGATCACGCGAGAATTTTAAGAGATATGTTAGTTTCTAAGTTTAATTATAAAAGTTGTTATCTATCTCTATAAATATGTTATCATACAATTTTTGTTAAGCCTTGGTACCTTGCACGCTTTATTGCGCTAGCGTCATTTATAAAACGCCGATGACCGGAGAAAAGCTATGACGACAGACTTCACCGGTAAACATTTCCAAAATCCGCCGTCTTTTTTGGTGAGCTCTGCTGAACGCAGCCCAGAGTCCCAGACCAGTGAAAGGTCTGATCGTAATCGGATAATAGCTTCGTGTTTTCATGCTTTTTATGGTACGCATTTACTTTCAGTGTGTGTAGCCACAAATAAGCTTTGGTGTTATGTAACGTTAACAGTCATGTTGACAAACTAAGAAAATCGTTGAGATGAAACGAGAGGATAGTGTTTACATGGCAACCCTGTTGTGAATATGGCTTTGAACATAGAGGGCATACAGTTGAGGAGTAGAAAATTGGGCCTTTACAAACACGTAAAGGTAATACCCCTCCAAAGTTTTATCTCTTCATTTCCCGTTTTTCCCCCAACGGATGATTTTAATGTGTACAAGTATATCATTATTGGATGTAAAATGTCGTCTGATTTACAGTATATTTGCTATGCTTTGTATACAGCTTTAATATTTCATAAACATTTCCATATCTGGGTAAATAAGTTTGTAAGTAGTCGTCTTGACTCGGAGAGGTCATATTTTGGTTTTCCCAACTTGTAGTTTTATTATATGAGAGTGTTCGTAATTTTATTGGGATGTAAAGGTTTTTAGTTAAGTATGGTTCTATATTTTGCCATAAACGCTTTCTCACAATAGAGTTGTATATGCTGAAAGGGGTGAGCTACAGGGATGTGACGTCAATATTGGTATAGTCTAAATTGTATGGCCTGAGCTGACGACTTCCAATATGGTCACCCAAAACCGAGATAAAAGATAGGACTCTTACTTATAGCAGACTCTACTGTGTTGTTTTCCCATGATAATATGACTCTCTTGTATAATAGATTTTTCCATAAGAAATCTTTATAAATGCGTACCTTCTACTAGATTTTAACTTTATGCTTAACACCGTTCTGCAGTGCTCACGTACCCAAATCCTTTGATCGTCTTGTTGGTCGAACTAAGTTTCAGGGACTATTTTAGTGTCTACGATTGGAATAGCTATAGAGGAGTTTCTATTCTTTCATGCTCTCTCTCTCTCTCTCTCTCTCTCTCGCTCTCTCTCTTTCCATGGAAAGATAGCATAGCACGCAGTCTCTTTCTGTTTTTCGAGCAATACCAGCCAGAATACCAGCCGAAAGAATATTTTTCTTCCAAGTGACAGCTGGTCGGGTATTTTTTCATTTTCTTCCTTTACCAACCGTCAGGGCCAAATTTTACCAAGTCCCCCTGTTTTTTTTTTCTTCGTTTCCTTCCAATGTTCAGGAACCAAGCGACCGACCGAGTCAGTCTCGATGCGTTGTCGAACTTCGTGGTAAAAAAAGAAGGTACCCCTAAAGAAGAGTCTGCTGCTCAACTCATGCTGAATCTTACGCCCTACTTTCTCGAAGATTTTTCCACTGTAATTTTTTTTCTCCTTCTTTTTATACAAGTTGATTGTCAATTTCGGCTGGGAAACCGATAATGTTTGAATGGCTAGGATTTTTTTCGTATTCAATCTTTAAATAGGACCAATATTTTTTATCTATCTGGATTACTGGACTCTGCTGCATATGGGATACGTGGGTTTCACGGTGGCTTTTTTTCAATCATATATGTATGTCTACACGATCTATTTTGCTGAGTAGCAGTTTTTAAATGGATTTTACTGAACTTCTTTTGCTGCTTCGATCTGCTGTGGGGATGGGGTCTTTGGGGACACTTTTCACTAAAAGTTTGTTTGCAGGTAATGGATTTTTACCAAGGAGATAAAAAATATTGGGTTTTTTTTTTTAATGTAAGGTTTAACGTGACATTAAAATGTTTTCAGGTTGGTGTTGTTTTTTGCAGGAAATAAGCGTTGAATTTTCTTAACTTTAGTGAAATTGGATTGAGGGTAAACGTAATTTAATAAATTTGAGCAAATACGAAATCAAAAAATTATATTTGTCTTATCATTGACAAATTTAAGAAATGACTTAGCTTAAAGCTAACTTAAAAGAAACCTTAATACTTGCGCAAGTAATTTACCAGAAAAGAATCCCCCAACGAACATTTATTTAAACTAAGCCCGGGGCGTTCAAGAAAAAACCTTAGCCAACCAACCTCGTCTCATTTTTTTTTAATTAAAAGAATCCACAAACTATCTTTTATTAAAAGTGACGCTGAAACTAGATTAAATAAAAAAAATTCTAATCTATACATGCTTATATGTCGCTCCCCAAAAATAGGTTCCTTTCGTTTTAGTTCCACGAACTTTTCAACCGTACCGAGAACCAAGAGAGAGAGAGAGAGAGAGAGATAAAGGAATACGCCTTGAAGGAAAATTTTCTTTTCTGGTGCGAGGATTATGAATTGCAGGCGCTCTTCGGTGGTGCTGGAAAGAAGCCGATGTTGTGTGGATGCTGGGAACGATGAGAAATAATGGGATGGGAGCTATAACGTTGGAATCTTCGTGATTAAAAGGCAAGCGGCTCGAGGCGCTAACAAAGAAGATTAGGCAAACAGTTCGGGCGTGATCGGGCCAGGGAGGGTGAACCTGCAGCCTGGTGTTGGGACGTTGTATTTACTGGGGACGGAGGATGTGTAAAGACCGCGACCCCCTCCGGAAATGGAGCGAAGATGGCGTTATAATGCGGATATGCCAAAGCATGGTAACTTGACAAATTTTGCCTTTGATGTTGCGCAAATATCCAGACAAGATAAAAGGGTAACCACCAAAGTTGCATTCATTAAAAACGTGGTAGCCGGAAGTTTGAATTGTTTCATTGAATGGCTGCGTAATTAATTTAGGCACCGGTAATTAAATACGATTTCTATTGCAAAAGAACGTACGTTTTCTCATCACTAAGCTTGGACACGTGTCGCAATTTTTAACTAATTCTTGCGTAGTGGTTACCCCCTCGAATGAGAGTCACCTCCCTAATGGGTTCTTGATACACCAGCAAGCGAACAAGCGACGTCTTAGATACAATGTTTTCCCTATCAATTCAATGTGACTTGTAGCGTAACGATATAGCGAACCTTATTTTCCCGAGATGTTTTTCTTTTTCTTTATACCTATACATTTACGCTCATCTTTTTGGTTTGGTTCTTTTCTTGATCGTTTTGTTTACGCCCCGGATGGGAAGGAAGTCTTCCTCGCCTTTTGATGTTCTATGCAGATTGCGTTGGGTATATATATACGTGCTAGCGAACAGACGTCTTGGTGGTGCCTGGTGCTTTTTTATCCTTGGAATTTTTCTTCCTCTTCTCTTTTATTCTAAGACTTCATCGTTGTAGTTTGGTGGGAGTTTTATCCGTGCATCTTCTAGAAGCTTGTCGGTCCTGAGAATTTCGTGATGGGGTTACTGTGTATTACTATTTCCTGGAATTAATAGACCATTTCGATGTTAAAAACGAGTAGGCTATTTTCAGTATCAGGACGTATATTTTTCCGTCTATTTTGCTTGCCCGGGTTAAAAGCCAACTCATTAAGATGAATTAAGTAAAATATAGTTGCAAAGGTTATCGGTATTGTACAAGTATAATGCTTCATTTCCCAACATGCCCTTGTATTCAAACTAAAACACCATACATCCCGTCGCCTACGAAATTCTCATGACTTGTACTTAGAGATACGTCTTCTTGGGGAAGCTTAACAATGCAAAGTGCGAAGATCTCCGTATATGTTTGTGAAAATAGAAAGGAAAAATATAAAAATTCGTGATCCATTTTCTAGCTGATATCACGAAAACTTGTGTTATTAATTTTGTTTTGGCATAAAAGTTTCTTTATTCTTTTGGGTAGTAATAATTGTATATATTTTATATTTTATATTTCACTAGAAAGCTTAGGTACATTGTTTTTCAACAAACTAAACATATTATCTATAAAGAAATTGTTTTTTTGTTTTTTTTTTTCGGATGAAAATTGTATTGTGTCTCATACATTTTATGGGTTAATGTTAGTGGTTACGCCTTTATGGAGTGCGGATGTTTATGGGTTGTATAGTTTCCCGGCTATTTATACGTAATTTATTTAATGGTTTATGCCTGTTTTTTTCCTATGTATATTAACCTTTACGCTCTTTTTATTACATTTATTTATAAGTATTAAAATATTGTAAATTTATTATATTTATGGTTTTTTCGGGTTTATGCTGATTGATATCATTTTTATTCACAGGTGTTGCGGTTTGAACTGAGGAAGGGAATCATTCAATACAATGTTATTCTACTACAACCAACAGGTTTAAAGGTAGGCAATTTTGTTTTTCAGCATGATAAATGATTGGAAGTTTTTTTCGACGAATACGTGAGGGTTGTTGTTAACCTTATAAAACTTTTATTATACAAGCTAGACTGTCAAATGGTAAATCCTGTTTTGTTAAATGTATAGTTATTGACTGCCATGTTCTGTTTAAGTCGTACTAAAAACACAAATTAACTTTAAGTATAATTAGTGAAGTACCTTTAATTATTCAATATATTATCGTTATACTAAAAGAATTTTAATAATTTGCACAAACAAAATTAGTTACCGAATATTCGGAACGCCAATCCAATAATTTATAAATAGAAATGGGAAATTCTAAAATATCTCCAAGGTATAATCATAAGTTGATAAGATATGTTCCAAAGTTTCTCACTGGTTACTGAGAGCTTGTGGGTCATGGATTCTCGTAAAGCGACGCCTAGTGAGGCGCTGTCAAAGGCTTAGTACATGCCAAACAGGAAGATGGACTGCAAAACCGAGTGTATATAGTCAATTCTCGCTCGGAATATCTCTCAGAAAGTCTCTAGCGTTACAAAGTAAGGTAGTGTTATACTTATAAACTTATGGTATAATCAATATATGATTGATGTAATTTCAACAAATGAACTAATAACTTTAGAAACTTTCTAGCATATAGTAAATTTAGTATTACTAAAGCTTTAATGCGGGTTCCAATTTCGAGACGTTTTATACATATCTAAGGTCTTGTTTTAAACAAATACAGAATATACCGCGCTGTTGTATAAGATAAAGGATGCGTGGGAACGTCGAACGTGGTGCATAGTACAAACTATAAGCCTAAACAGCAAGCTCATTTGAATTCTTTGGCTAAAGGTTTCTCAAGTGGAAATTATTCAAAATGTCGTATATTTTAAACCTTTTCCTTCCTCCTTCCGTATTTTAAAGGAGGGGCGTGCATTGTTAAAACTGCACTAGCTTATAAATTATTGAAGATATACTTCACTCCTTTCTCTCTCAGGCTGAACAATTTTTTCCGTAAAGATCGCCGCGGTTTCTTCTCTGTCGACAGAAATTCCTTTTTATAAAAGCAAGGACCTTAACGAAAAACGGATGGTGACGGCATGCCCCTTTATCCGTACTGCATGTCCCCTTAATTCCCTCGCATGCGACTTGAAGGAGAAAGTAAGAGTTGAAACAAGTGGTGTCACCCCTAAATAAGTGTTTTTCCTTCATGCATAGAGTAAGATTTTATTTATAAAAAGATGAGTGTTATAAATATTTGGTAGATCTTTATTTTTATTTACCGCCAAAATTCCATAATTTCGCGCCGTTTCCAAAGCCTATTTTATTAGGCCTATACAACCCATGTGTGAGCAACTCTTTAACAAGTTGACCGTGAGAATTCAAGCTAATGGTGCCTATCTAAAAGAGAAAGTTTTAAAATGGCCGGTAGTTAATGTGTATTTAAGTAAAATTTTATTTCAATGACCCCAAGTTGGTTTCTCTTCCCTAAACATTGAATGCCACTTGTAAAAGATTTCTCATTACGTCCTTTATATTTATTTTTCTTGTAGTTTCATTAGAAATTTTACACCAAAGTGCTTTGTTGATTTCATAAATAACAATGGCACGTCAAAGGTTTAGCTTTAAAACATACACTCTAGCCTAAAGCCCTTATTTTTGCCAAAACCACCAAATGTGATTCGTATACCTACCTACGTCAAAAGAGAGCTAAATTAAAACTCAAACAAAATTTAGGGGATGAAGCTGAAAACTTATTAAAAGGCGGGAGAAAGAAGAATTAACCGCTGGCGTTATGAAACGAACATTTTAGCCGGCTGCAACTTTCAGTATCATCACACAGGGAATTAAACAGAGATGAGAAGGGGAAACTACACGCAGTCCTCAGTTTAGTTGCAGAGAACGCGAGAGACAAAGATTAAAATTTCTCCCTGCGAAATTATTCCGTTTACTTAAGCCTTGGACGATGCAAAAGTAGCTAGGCCTAACTCCCACTACACTAAATACCGTCCGAAAAATCTTTCGCAACCTTTTTCCCCGGCTCTTTTTATTTTCGGTTTAATCTAGCAGAAATGGTTTCGCATTTTCGTCCAGGGGATAGCCCGAGCTACAGTCGGAATAATAACTTCAAACAGAACAGAAACTCCGTGAGCTAGTGAACTTATTTAGATGGGGGAAGGGAGTATACTAGAGAGGGGCAAAGTGATAAAAAACTATACCACCCCAAATGCGAAAATACCCTAAAATAAAAAAAAACAGAAGCAAAAGAGAAAGTTAAAGCCAGGCTATTTAACGAGGCAATTTATAGTCCCGTTGCAGCGAGAGAGAAGTCTGCAAAGCGTATGATTATATACCGGGATTAGTTTTTACCACTATTAAAAGTTGCGCAGTAGCTTAACTCAATTCCATTGGGATATAACGGGTTCTTGCCTTTGATTCCAGTCGTATTTTAACCTTAAAAAAATATTTTTATTAACAGTCTTGATATGGATATTGTTTTCATATTTTCCTAACGTCTTTTTTGCCTCCTTCCAAGAGTGTAACACCCGGAGAAAAAAGGAAACCTAATAGAGTGTCTTAGTACTAAATCAGGCACAAATTTTTATAGCCCAACATTAATTTCGCTACGTTTCATTAACTATTTTGTGTTGAGGGAGAGAGATTTTTTTTTTAAATATTTTCCGTGATTTCGAAATGCTGGCTGCCTTGGCTGCTGGCTTCGTACGAGCTGCTTCTTGAGGCGTTAATCGTAGCTACGTAATTGTTCCCTACTAAATTTTTCTGCGTTTTACCCGCTCAGGATAGCCTATTTAAGGGTTAGCTGAGAATGGAGAAAGATGGTTCATGGTGTGGAATTAGGCCTTGATGTGATGATAAAGGGACGTGAAGGGTGTGTTGAGGGTCGCTAATCGTTTGGAATAGGTATCGCGTGCCTTGCATGAATTATCACGACACGATTCCAAGAGAAAGAGTGTTTGCCTCTGTATCTGCATGCAGTTCTAGACAGAGCTGGGATTTTCGTCTCCCTTTCTTTATTGTTCCAGCTGCTCTTAAATTTTGCGGGTCACCTCTATGGTAGGGCCTTTCACGAGATCGCCGTTATTCTCATAATATCGTCTGCTTAGAATATTCACGGGGTAAGCAATTCTCAGTATCGGCACAAGTAAAGACGTTGAAACATTGTTCTCTCTGATACAAATAGCCCAATTCCATCTTTAACCTTTGTGAAATATTATCTTATGGCTTCTTGATGACCATGACAATAACACCATAAACCTAATGTGTCCTCATAAAGACACCCTGTTTCTAAATGAGTACTTTCTCCAGTAAGTAATTGGACAATTCAAGAGCTTTATATCCAATTGCTTCATACTCTACGCTCTATTTTTCCTTTTCTCTTTAACAACCAACATTTTTCAAGTAGATCATTTTACCCCAGTTATCATATCCTATTCTATCACCTTGTTTCGGTCTGTCTGGCCCCATTTGAGCTCTAGAATCGCATCTCATATGTATAAAAACGTAACCCTAAAGTTCGCCGCTAGATGACTCCCAAAACGCTGATTTCTGGCAAATTGCATTGCAAAGAAGTGTAAAGTAAAGGGGAAGAGGGTAAAGTGCTAAGTTAGGCCTATAGCTAAATCATTCCGAATAAACCGCTCGAGATTTTTTTAAGTGATTGGTGGACGATTCCTTTATGGGGCAAGTTGCCAGCCAAGAAAACGTAATAACAGCGCTGCGGTGTGCTGTTTTTTTATTTTACCTTCACGTCTTTCTTTGTCGGATTTACATTTTATCCGACTTTGTTCACCAGGGAGTGTGTAATGGCAGGATTTCTTTTATTTTAGTTTTTTTGCTGGTGCACCCTCTAATAACACCTGCGTCTATGTTTGCCCCTAAAATAAATTATAAGCTTTACTGTGGCGGCAATTGCTTAAAGGGGCATTCACGCAACCGCCCTTCCTCCCTATAGCTCATAAAAATAAAGGGTGCTATGCAGAATGCACTCTAGCATGCGAAAGAAACAAGTTGGACTGTGATATAAATGCTTGTCCGTTTACTTTACTCATTTCTCAAAGGTGTGATATTAAAATGGGTTTTCATTAAAATTATTTAACCCTAAAACCAAATAAATCGGGCCAGAATTAAGAAAAACACATTTTTTTAAAAAACGTTATACACTTCTGTAATGCGGATAAGCTTTTCTACAGGGGCTCGTAAGAAATACGGCACTCTAATAAACCTGTAAACCTGTAAACCTGTAGAACTGTTACCCCTGTAAGACGGCTTCTCTTTAGAATTTTTTTAATTTTAATTATTTGCAGAATTATTGCCTTCTAGGTGTTTATTATTGGACAAATTTTTCATAAATGGATAATTAAATGTTTTTTAGACTTAAATCGTGTCTCGCCTTAGAAAATAGCTTCGCATTTGAAAAAATTGGTGGATGGAACTAAAAACGCCAACAAAAAATACCCTCAAAAATTTCTAGCAACGCCTTTTTTTGGTGAAAACGGCCGTATATATATTTCTAGTTCTATATCAGAAATTTCCTCCGGTTCTCTAGATTCAACTCAGACTCTACATGTAGGATTATTCCCAGTGAACACTCTCTCTCTCTCTCTCTCTCTCTCTCTCTCTCTTTCTCTCTCCCCTCTTGAACCTCTCTCACACTTTTTTCTGAAGTATGACAGGCGCGGTTTCTTTATTTTTTTTTTAGAAAAAAATTCCCAGGTTTAACTTGTCAATAGATGCGTATAGAACCCTTCCTGGGCAGTTCAGAGAAGAAAAAAAACTGGGGTATACCTCTTAAGGTTTACGCTTTTGAGTAAGAAATGTGTCAGGTATGTATTTAAAGTAGTAAAAAAATGCGGGGAAAACCCCTTCCTCAGTACCTATTATAATAAGACATCGTTCATAGGGGTGCTTTCAAAAAAGTACATTACTTACATGTTTTATAAGTTGTAATATTAGGGAGAGTTACGTTAGAGTTATAGGTAACTGTTATTTGGGTTTTTGCGAAAATTATTAAATTTATATAAATAGGAATATTGTAATTTGAGGAATATTTATTTTATAAAAAATTCTAGTATGAAATATTCCTTAAATTAAGATATGAATATTTTTGGTATCAGAGATCTCCTGATTAACAGAGAGTTGTGATACATCTACTGAGGTGGTTTATGAGAGACACCATTCCATCATTGTCGAGAAATTCTCTAGTATGTTCCTATCTGCATAAAATTATCTTGGCGAGAATTCTTGATTGGATAATTATGTGTTGTGGAAAATTGGGGTGGTACCTTATACATCCGTTATAAATTTAGGATCGTAGATGCAGAAAATTAAGGGTTGCAGTGTGGAATAGATCAGAACAACACTGATTTTATTTGAAAACGCCAATCTCTTTAAAATTACTTAGTCTAATTCTTCGAAAAAGCAACTGTATATGGATTTCGTATGTCTATGAAGCATAATATGATCTTTAAAATGAACCCAAAAATTACAAAATCGTTAAAGAATTAGCTAAGATACGATTTTTTTTAAAAGGTGGTACATGTGTGTCTTACAGGTAAATAGTTTTACAGGGGCCAATAGGAAATACATTAGATGCCTTACCCCTGTAAGCTGGCTTCTCTTTGAAAACTTAAAAAATCGTTTTAAAATGTACAGATAACGCAGTGCGAATTTCTCACAAGTTTTTATTATCAAAATTAATAAATAATAATTAATTGATCTCTTCTACACTGTATTATGAAGGAAAAATATCTGCCATCCAATTATTTTAGACACATTTTGAAAGGTTTTTGGCTCGCCCAACTTTGATTACAGCAACATCTATTTTCTAAAATTGGGTTTGCTATTCTCGTTAAGTTTAATTAGCTGTTATTAACGGCGCAGTTACAAAGCTAACGCTACGCCTTATTTTAAAGTTCACGGGGTCATCAACCTCGATGAAATTTTAATATTCAAATTTTATTAATATTGCGTGTAAGTTACTCTGAGAAAGCGTAAAAATCGATCAACACTTCAAAAGTTTTATCGACGTATTAAGATTAAGCCCTTTAATAGGGTGGGGGTCAAGGTTCATAGAGACATAGTTCAAACAGTTTAAACAAAAAATATATAAACTTACAAAAGAAAACTGAACGATTTTTCATTCGATGCAATCTTTTCTAAAAGCTCTCGTTTTTATTTTGGCTTCCTTTTTTCTCTTTTTTCTCTCTCTCTCTCTC
Source organism: Phalangium opilio (assembly GCF_054372755.1). Classification (NCBI taxonomy): domain Eukaryota; kingdom Metazoa; phylum Arthropoda; class Arachnida; order Opiliones; family Phalangiidae; genus Phalangium; species Phalangium opilio. The sequence goes on from NW_028324189.1 coordinate 3,592,382, forward strand.
TCTGTCGGACGATTTTCTCTCTTAGCTACTTAGAATAATTTTAATGGGAAATCAATGCGACGCTCGAAGCCTCAGTTCGGAAAAATTTTTCCTCGAAACAAAATAGCACTCAAGAAAATGACTGTGGATGGGTTTACCCAAACCCCAACCCCCTTTCTTTTTACCCCCCGGTGCTACCCCTCTCAACCTTTCGTGCCATTCCAACAGACCCCTAAACGCGACTAGCGACTTCTCCAATCAAGAAAGAATAGTGGGATTGGCCCAATCACGTATTCCTACAGCTAAAGAGAATTATACATAACGAGCTAGGAGCCATATCTTTTATCTCAATTTGAAGTAATGAAATAAGTAGAAGTGAACCATAGTGTGTAGTATTTTTGCAACCCGAGACACTTAGTTTATTTTTAGGGAGAGCTTTGGGTTGTTAATATTATTTAGCAGACGATACTACCTTTCATTCCTCCATCCTATTTAAGCAGTTTCTTCTCTCAATTTAGTCCTGCAATATCGCAATGCAATTTTTCCTTATCTAAAGGTGGAATTTTTGAGGAAATCTGCAGATTTTTAGGGATACCCTATTCCCCAATTCCCCAGCCTCCAATCTTTACAATTGCCTACTCTACTGGAGTTAAACCCCGGGAGCATGCAGGCTCACCGCCTTAAGCGTCGTCAGACTTTTCATTATGACGTTACTCGCGATAAGAACGAACGATCCATATCTGAATTTGTAAAGATATTCGTAATACGGAATAAGCGCTTAATAGCGCGATCGCATGCATTTTTGGTTTTGGCGCGCGAGAGACAAACCGGGTCTAGGCATCTAATTCTTCTTCTTCTACCGAAGCACTTTTCTCCTCGTGAACTATATATACCAACATCACGCGCGTCCTACGTAACTCGCTCTCTCGGACTCTTGTGTAGTGTACCGGAGTGAACCCAAGGAGAGGAGAGGCGAAAAGGAGAAGCTCTGTCAGGGAGAAACAGTCCTTCCTCCTCGTGCTCCTTTAGCAAACCCCTTATTCTCTCTCTCCAAACGTTCAACGTTTGCATCTTATAAGACCCGTCTTCTCTTATCGATTCTAGAGAACCCGCAGTTTTATCGAATGACACTTAACGCTGTTTCCTCCCCACCTACAAAGGCCTATATTCTTCCCCTGTATTTTTTTCTCTCATACATTCTTAAAGGGGAGTTGAGGAATAAGGGCCGGCCAAGTTTTGAAGGACCATAATCCTTTTCATTTTTTCTCTATACTCCCCCCCTCCGCTCTATTCTCTCTTTACGAAAGATATTTTTGGTCTCCTTATATATACATATATATAAAAACGTATAGTTGGGTAGAGGTATGGAATTTTTGGATACGTAGGCGTTTTGCCGTGTCGTATCTTTTTTAAAGGTAAAAAGATTATATCTTAAAGGCTATAGAGGTTTTTGTCCTATTTTTCTTTTGAAGATGAATGTTATCCGCTTATAAGTAAGGTTTTTAGGGTTATACGATTACGATGATGGCATAGGTGATCTGATTTTATAATGAGTTTATGGAATTTTTTTTATATCTTTTGATGTGGTAAATTCCTTGACAGGGTTATGCCAAATTATGAATTGAGAATTTGGGATTTATTTTAATTCGAATATATTTTAGAGAAATTATAGATAAATTTTCGCATCTATAATTGAGATATTTTATGTGTAGGCTTAGGTATTAATTGGCGGTTTATTCAAGATTTAGGCGTGGAGATTGAGATGAAGATGAAATATTAAAAGCAGGAGGTAATCCTGGATAGAAGTCATTAAATGAGCTACAGAAGGAAGCTGTTGGGTTTTTTTTTCAAAATAAATTACTCTATGGGATAACCGCCATAAAGGCCACAATTTAACACATCACTTAACGCAATTTACTAATTCACAACACACTGACGTATACAAACTTCCAAAATTTGTTCAAATCGAGCTTATACTGAAACCCTTTGACAACTATACTCTGAGCTCCGTATAAATAATCGATGCTTCATAATTATATTAATTAAATATTACCAATTTCATTACGGAAATTAAATATTTATGGAACTGTACATTAAAGATGATGTGTCTTATTAAGGTTTTAAGATTACCTAATCCTCTTAATATGGAATATATGATAATTTACCTAAACCGTAAATGAAAAAGCAAAAATTTAAAAAATAATTAAATATTTACTAGTACGTCCCTTTCGTTGCGAAGAAAATTAAAATCTTATATACTTCAGAATAAAGTAAAATATTTTAATATATTCCCTTTTTATCATCACGATTTTTTAAAGGTTAAAAAATCTTAAAAAAAAAAATACTATTAGATGTTAGTTTTAAACAATTTTACTATCAAAGCCTTGCCCTGACTAAACATAGTACCTTCATTTAATAATAATCAACCCAAATCGATTGATGCCCTTAATTGATTAAAAAAATGTAGATTTCGAAATACACAAAGGTACAATTGACACAAAAGGTAAACAAACATATGCCACAATGTTACTAAAGCATGCAAAAAAAAAATTGGAACAAAGATACTATGAATAGAACGCGAGGCAATATTGGAACAGGAAACGTAAAACAACTCGACAATTCTATATTGAAAATGGGACGGTACTTACCTTAATCATTTTCCGATTGGTTTGAGGGGAGAAACGCTTGTCAGTGGTGGTGGTGTTGTTGTTGTTAGTTTGAGTCGAACGGTGCTGACCTACTAAGCTCTTGACCGTATGAGGGGGAGCCTTTCTGGGTTTGACCGCGGCGCACATGGCCTTGTTTAGCGAGCGCGCCTTATCTTCTTCTCCGGGACTATACGAGACTTTTCTCTTCTTCGAAACGAACTACTTAACTAGGAGCTCGGAATACGTTCGAGATACGTACGGTACGGAACGGCCTGACGCAGTAGCTATAGTGAACTGAACAGAGAGCAACTGTCTAGGCAGCTAGCTGCTCGATTTTGCTCTCTCTCTCTCTCCGATTGCAACGCCTGCCAAAGGAGAGATTGGGAGCCGCGCCGCGATGCTGCACCCCTTTTATAGGGTCCGTATCCTCACTCCCTCTCTCCTTTCCCCTCTCGCCTAGATCCGGAAGAGGTTGGTATGCTGCGGGGGTAGTTAGGGACGATCCATTGCTTACCCCCTCTTTATACTATCGCGCTTCTATTTTCTCCTGTCCTGGATGGTACAGCGCGCTCTGGGTGTCGACGATGGCAGTGATGAAGGAATTAGACCACGTTCCTTGTACCTTGTTAAGGATAAACGATATAGAATAGCCTTAAGAAGTTGTAGCACAAATAATTCATATAAGTTTTCAATTAAATATGACTCAATTCTTTAGGAAATCGTTTGGAATTATAAATTAAAGTTTGTTGGGGTGTAAATAGACGTAAAATAGACAAAGTAATAATAGGTCAATAGACAAGCAAACATGTAAAAGATAAACAATGTAATAAATAAGCTTAGAGTTTTGGATACTTAAAGTTAAAATTGGCACACCATGACATATGACGTTCAGTATCGTCGTTTGTGCAAGTTCCCCTTTCGTTTCCTCCTTGTACTTCCTCCTTATCCTGAAATCTCTTTTTACTCCTCTCTCTCCCGCATTTATTTCGCGATTTAGATCGAAGCGGGAAGGGAGTCCGGATGAAACTCCGCGTAGATTTTGTTGAGAGAGTTGGGGAGAGCCGATATCGTCCCTTATGGTTGAATTAAAAGTCATTGACGTGTCTTACCGCGCGCTCCTTATCTAAATTTACTTTTAAAATTAATGCGTTTTATACTGGTATATTATGACTGAGGTCTTTAGTTGTTTAATTTAATGGGACACTTGGGGGGAATTTTAATTCAATTACGATTCCCAAGCCTAAAGGAAGGAATGACGATCGTTTTGGTTGCATTTGTGAATAAATTTTGTCGCTTTACGTGACTTTTAGCGGAATAAATTTAAACTCGCAATTCATCTTAGAAACACCGTGGTTAAAGGTGTCGTTTTGAGATAAATGGTAGTGGTATTTATTGATGGAATCGAGATTGCGTGCGCATTCAGGTTAGGTTTATGACTGTATTAGAATTAAACTCGAGTAATAATGTAAACGGAGTCTCTCCCCAAGGAGAAGACTTCAAGAAGAGAGGGATTTCAGCTTAACGAAAAACTCATCTCATTTGAAAATCAGGATAAAAAATTTCTTACGCGATTTGGGAATTTCATTTGAAATATCTCCTTCATTCTCCGAGACTTAAAATTAAAAAAAGCGAAGAATTACGACCAGACGAAGAAGAAGTAAAAATCTATTAACGTTTCTTTGATTGAAAAAGGATGCAAGGATGGAGGTTTGTCAAATAAAGAAATCTTTATTTGACAAACTGTTTAAATTTAAGAATGATTTTAAATATTTGTCAGTGTAAATCTCATTTCGGAACCCCCTCAGGCTGAACAGTTTACTCTGTTATTAATTACTCAAATGGAAAATACTTAGAATCATTTTATTTTGACCTGATTTCATCCATCTAGAAAGTAGAAAGCGCGGGAAAGGCTAACAGCTTGCGCATGGCGTTTGAGTGAATGTCATTTAGCACTTTTTCTATTCGTTCCTTCAAAGATATAGTTCTTTTCCTTATTCCATGCTGCGTGTTTTAATGTATCGTTGTCGGGATTTTTTTCTCTCTCTCATCCCGTTTTATCTTAAGTAATTAGGAAAAAGGGGGGTAGTTAGGAGGAAGAGGGGAGAATTACTATAGATGTGGAATCCGCTCGCGTGAAAGCCAAGCTAGAATGAGAGAAAGAAGAATAGGACATGGAAGGGTTGGACGTTGGCTGGGTGAATTTGCGCTAGAGCTGATAAGAGAGTCCGGGAGCTATTAGCGAAACGAACCCTAATGGCGCAAAGATATTGGAAGAAACAAGGATGCAACGCTATTTCTCTCTCTCCTTCTCTCTCACTCTGTTTATTCTCCTACTCGCATAGGAAGAAACTCTCGCGTCATGAGAGATAATGCGATGTGGCTAAAAACGAGCAAAAACACGTCAGCGAGAACGGTTTTTAACGAGTCCCTGGTACTCTTAAGGTTCAGGGGTTCCCTGCAAGTAAAATCTTTCTTTGACGTCTTAACGACTCTGTTAAGCGCCTGGCCCTGTTTTGGGACTCTTCGGGAAGCTACTCTCGGGGGAATATATATTTTCATATTATTTCGAGAGATTTAAATTTATTTTTTGTGATAAAACTAGCTAATTATCTCTAGAGAACAATGGTATTAGGTTCTTTTGATCCATGGTTGTTTTTACATCAAAATGTTCAGTATCGTTATAGAAAGGGATGAAGTAGGGCTATTACGTATTCAAAGGATTTTGTTGTATGTCTAATAGAAACAAAGACTTGTGACAAGTGTCAATAAGAGAGACAAGGTGTTTCTGGTAAGTCTGAATGCATAAATTAAGGGGGTTGTATGTTCTTTGGGAAATCAATTTTGAGTCGAAATGTAACTTCTATCTCCATTTTGTCGTCCGGGTCACTATTTTCAAGTAAAGATTCAAGTATTTTACGAATGACCCATTATATTTAATTAAGAAACTAAAAGAAAATGATTTCTAATTTAATTAAGGGGTCATCCCTAAAACACTCAAATCATAACTCGAAAACAATGGCCCGGACTTTCACAAAATGGAGATAGAAATTACATTTTCGACTCAAAATCGAACCCAAAAAGCATCCCCCTTAATTTATGCAGAAACACCCTGCATATATTTAAAAACAAGTATACTACAATAATTTTAACTTAAACACCAAAAATAAAGTTTATACAAGAATTAAATAACAACCCCGATATAGACAACAAGTTACACCTCTCCGAAAATTATTTTAAAGTGTGTACATACATATTATTGTATAATCATTAATTTTCTCTTTCTGTTGTTACTAAGCTTGTTTTGTAAGTGAAGGAGCGAAATGTTTCTTAGCCCATATATCGCTTGCTGGCGCATATATGCAATCTCTACCCGGAAAATATAGGTAGATATATTGGCGGGAAAAGTTTCCACTCTAATGGACACAATGCATTAAAGAGAATGCAACCCCCCCCCACTGTGTTTGCTAATTCTCTTTTCGTGTATGAGTACAACAGAAATCGTAAAACGATAGAAACTTGCTACAGAATACCATCGTGGCCCGCCTAGCTTAATAATACATGCCCTGATACAACCGTTCGCAAAAGGTATTGGGAAGGGGTATTTTTTTACCCGCGAAATGACACCATTGCCAATTGCGGGGGGTGTTTTGTTTTATTATCATATATAGATCTTACCGTGTTGTAACCTTAAGCCTTGGTCAAAACTGATATTGGAATTGGGTGGATAAAGAAAACCTGGTTTGTTAATAACCGATACTCGCGTTAAAATTTTATTTTCTCCGAAGGTTCGCTAGGCCTAGTTTACCCCAATTTCCATTTATAATCCCACAGAGTAATCCTTTCCCTACGAGCATTAATAGTTATTATACCGTTAGAACTATTTTGGGTGTTGCGAAATGGGAATAAAACTTTCCTTCCTAACTGTATTCCGATATATTACCATTACCATTACGATAGAGGTATACATTTTATTTTATCTTACGCGATTTTATGGAAATTATGAATAGGCTCCCTGTAGTTTTGATGTAAAAATGATGTAAGTACGTGTTTTAAATTGTTTTACATTATATCAGAAGTGTATAATATTTCTCTTCGAGAGAAGTGTATCACAAAGCGGGGGGATTCTTCCCAACATCATTACGTTTGGAGCAAGGTTACTAAACCGAATCACATACACGATAAATAGTTCCCTCATCATTGCTCTATTAGCGCTTAACTATATTTGTGGATTTTTGTTCCACGTCAAGACAATCAAGGTTTATGGGTTGATTGCTGAGGATTTAGTATACCAAACAGTTATAGAATTCACCATAACACGGTGCGATGCCCATCTGAAGTTTGATGAGCTGGAGAGCAAACAAAAAGCATGAGCTTTGGAAGAATTATGTCACATAACTAAAGTTTTAAGAGGATACAGAGTGTCATCCTTCTTCTATTATCCCCTTCTGTTTCATGTATTTTGAGCCATTGAATTCAGATTGAGATAATGGAGATTATAAGTGAAATCCAAGTATTTAATTTAATTTTTAATGCTTTCAAGAGGTTCGCAGTGTCTTACTTAACGCCTGTTTTTATTTATATTAACTTAAATCATTTTAGCAAGGCCCTATTTTATCCTTATTCAAATTTCACTTTCCAGAAAAGGTGGAGTTACAATAGTTCGGCCTCGAAACTGCATAGATCTACCAAACTAAATACCATTTTCCCATTCTTTTTCTACGTAAAGTAACATTGGAATTTTGTAATCAAATTAATTCCCGGTTCGATGCTGCTAACTAGGCAGCTGGAATGTAAAAGGCCGCGACTAAAGGATCAATGAGAGGTAAAGGGAATACCTTTACAGTCGAAATTGGATGAATTTTAATTTATTACTCGCTTTTCCTCGCCTCGAATTCTTAACCCTTGCCTGCCTACGCGTGCCAAATTTCTAAATATCCCGAGCTAAAATGGGACGGAAATTCGAATTTATATGCGTCTGATTTAATTTATTGAATTTGTTTTAGTAGGTCCACAATCCGTTGCGTTTGATTGTTGTTGGATCATTGCGCCCGTTATAACATACGATTGGGGCCTTAAACTTCACGTGAACTAGGCCTACATTCATCCCGAGGAATTCCCTAGAAGGGCCTAGAGTTGTACTAGTCTTACCATGAATATTGAAAAGTTAAGATTGTAGCACTCTACAAAATAAAATAAATTTGCTTTTCTGGCTTACATGTAATCGTAGACGCGAAAACATTGTATCACAATACACGTGACTTTATAAAGTATCAAGTGACGTTGTTGTAGCTTTTTAGTTCTTACAGGGACGGAATGAATACATTCTTCTCAATACGTCACAAGATGGTGGTGCCCCGTGCCGTATAGCTGTCAAGTCTATGCCCTTTCATTTAGCCAATTATATTACTCGTGTAACGCGATAATCTATCAGATATTAACGGAACAATTCCAATAGAGCTACGGAACCCAAAAACCAGAAAAACGAATAAAGAACTCGGATTGGTCAAAAAGAAAAGAGGATTTATAAACGTTAGATTTTTTCCAACTGACTTTTCTTCCGGAAAAAAAAAGTAACAGAAAAATAAAGAAATCCGTGAAACTTTTTTCTTTCAATCCCAGAGGACGCCGGCAGCGAGGGTGTCCGAAATAGAAAAGAGTAAAGAATTGTCCCAGCGCGGAAAAACGGAGCGAACCTTTCCCCCTTTCCTATACACGTAATAGAGATTGTAAACAATACAGGAGTAGAAGCTTTAAAATATTTCATAGATAGAGCCATAATTTCATGAGATATGTTTTGTAAGTTTGTAAATGGTTACAAACTGGAGCTTGTCATGTAGTGACAACGTAGGTCATAAATTCGAGGTAAAGCGACGCCTGGTGAGGGGCTGTCAATGGCTTAGTACAGACTAAATAGGAAGATGGACTTCAAAACCGAGTGTAGGATTTCAATTCTCGCTTGTCGTTCTCGAACTAACTAGCTCGATCGAGCTGTAAGTCTCTAGCATTACGAAGTATAGGTAATGTCATACTTATAGAACATCTCTTATAAACTTACAATAGAGCTAAAGGACTTGGAGATGTGCACACCAAAATTTCTTATAAACAATAACACTAAAGACTAGTTTTAAACTACATAAAGCTTTTAAAATTCAAACATTGTTTACCAAAGGGCTTCGTTGCTTAATGTTATGTTAAAAGCAACCTTGATAAGCCAATGATCATAAATACTTAAAGTTAAATTTCTACTCCAGTATATCTAGCCTCTTTATTGAGGTCCTCCTTTTTTATAGCTAGTCGGACCATTTTATATATATATATAGACGAGACTGGTGTCAGAAAAACCTGGTACTGCTAGTTCCCCCTGGACTATAAGGAGAGCTCTCTGAGACGAAAGTTTCTTTTCCATACCCGCTAGCTTTCTGTAAAGAGAACCCTTTAAAAGAACAAGAGAGTAAAAAATGTCGCCGTGACCCTCGCGATATGAAATCCGATCAACGATTAATACTGTTTTTTTTTTTTTTCTTTTTAACTCGGGGGAATTTTTTTTTCGTGTTTTTCGCGAGGACGTATTCTGGACGACCCAACTCGTTTTTTTCTCTATTACAGTTATTGTCCAGTTGAAGGAGTTTTGCCCCTTTTTTTCTGCAAGGGTTGCACTGATACCTTCAAAGAACGAAGGGATATATGGTGTGTTTAGAGAAATTGCTTTTGTATCTTTTCTTCTTTCTTATCCTTTTTACCTCTCCGTGTGACGTAGTCCAGGAGAGGTTCTGTAACGGCCGTGTCTGTGTGTCTGTCTGTCTGTGTGTCTGTCTGTCTGTTGTTACACCCACGTGACCGCGTTCGCAGTTTGCGTATCGGAGCAAACGTGTTCGCCATTTCCGAACTGCTTTCACAGTCACGGAAATGGCTCCTCTACTTGAGTTCTCACACCACCATCTTCTGGCCTTTGTCCATCCCACACGGACACCAGTCTGTTCTTACTGGCTTCTAATCACCACCATTTTCTGTTCTTTGTCAATCCCACATTGACACCAGTCTGCACTTACACTGGCTTCTAACACCACCGTCCACTGGTCTTCCGTCTATTCCACATAGACACCAATCTGTATCATTGGCTTCTACTCCATTATCATCGTTTGGTTTTAGGATATACGCGGCGATCAGCTAGGGTTACGAGAAACGTCTAGCCTCCCTAAGGTGGGATCGCCACCAAAGGTTTTCGCAATTGCGCTTTTTCCTTACTATTATAATGGAAACGAATCGTATATATACCCCAAATTTGAAAAAAACGGGCAAGAGGGGTACCCTTCACTTTAAACGTCAATATTAGCAAAGTTTGAGAAGATAATAGGTATAACTTTATTTTAAACGATTTAACTATTATTAATGTTAATTATTGAAGATTAAAATAATTAAAAATAATTATATTTATTTAAATATTAAAGATAAACCTCTCGTGCAAAGAGAGAGATTATCATTGCCTCCTATATCTACCAAGGCCCGTGCATGCGATATATTTCCTTCATTGCCTCCTATATCTATCAAGGCCCGTGCATTGTGATATATTTCATTCATTGCCTCCTATATCTATCAAGGCCCGTGCATTGTGATATATTTCATTCATTGCCTCCTATATCTATCAAGGCCCGTGCATTGCGATATATTTTTCAAAACAACAACAAAAATGGGAAACCCCAACTCAGAAACATAATAACGTTTTCATTGGATACTTAAATTTATATAATCTTCTTGACACGGAGAGGTAATATTTTGGTTTTCCCAACTTGTTTTTTTTTTCTCTCTCTGGTTTTTCTTTTGGGTTTTTAGTTCCAATTTCGGAGATACGGCCTTAAAGTTTAAGGTTTTTAATTTATACGTTGCTGTTGAGGTTGATTGGTTGAGGGCCTATTTAAAGTTTTAATTAATTAAACTCTACAGGAAATTAAATGGAACTGAAGTTGATTATTTAACATACGAGATATCGTTCGGCTTTTGATCTATTCTAGTTTTAGATTAAATCTCCTCCACCGACTTCTGGGAAATATATTTTTTTCTTTTCTTAAAATTAATGGCTGTTCTGGGTTTTGCGTTGACTAAAGATTTCGCAGGAAATTAAACATAAATATGAACAAACCCATTATTTTTACCAGAGAGAATGTGTTCAACAGGAGTAGAAGCTTGCGTTTTTCGGCTTCCTCCTCCGGCTATAGTCAAAATGTTACTTTTTAGTTCCGGTTTTCTCTATTTTTGTTCACAATATCTTCGGATATTAATATTTAATCGGAGTGGTAGATCGAGACGACGTTTTTAACTGATCTGCGTTGGTGGCATTAATTAATGTGTAACAACTTATTGACTCATTATGAATAGCGTTCCATTTGATGTTTTAACAATACTAAGGCTAATTAATCATAATTTAATACTGAGAAGAGACTGAAACTGTTTCTTAACTGGTAACTGATTATTTTTCTAAAATATCTCGGCTTATATACAAATTTCTTTGACACCAAAAAACAAGATAAAGTTGGACTAGCTACTGATAAAAAGTGACATTTTTGACCTAATCCTAATATCTAATTTTTAAGTTGCAAAAACTTTCATTCTCTGTTCCTTATATCTACTACATACGGAAAACGTTTCAGAAAAATAGGCCATTTCTTTCTTATTATTTTCAAATATCTCATCACATCCATAAACAATCATCGATTATAATTATTCTTTCTGGTAGATATCCGAAAAACATTTAGCGGAATTGCTAAATAAATATTTTTCCGTAAAAACACAAAACTACCCAATTCCTAAAGGTACACCTGAAAGAATAGTCACAGTATGCAACGCCACAATTGTCTGTGGTCGAGTTGGACAAAACCTCGAGAGTAGAATTTCGATTCGTTATTTGAGTCATTTAGTTAAAGGACACGTACATGTGCATTTACGTATGTATATATGTGTGTTTTTTTTGTCTGTCTTGGAGCTGAAAGCTAGTGTTCGTTGTTTCCCCGCGAAGCTAATTAGATCAGTTAATTAAATTAATTGGTGTTCTAGAGAAAATCGTTCAGCTTGGTTGCTTCGCGACCTTTTATAAGTATCTTATGTAAATAGCATCTGTCTCACAACGGCGACTCCGACTCTCTCTCTAAAACCTATTAAATCAACATCAGGCCTTTTAAGGTTAACGCCTAAGTCCTTTTCATTGATTAATATAACGATTGTTTCAAAATGGCGCGTCTATCGTAATTAGACCTGATGAATGAACAAACATATCCCCCTTGGACCCCACCCCATTCCCCCCTAAATACCGGGTCCCACCTTCCTCACTTATAAAGATAGACTTTCTAAAAGGGGCAACAGCTTTTCGACTAATTACTAGAATTAATACTGGCGCCAAGCTTATATAGGCGAGCATTAACTAATTATCGGAAAATCTTAACAATAACAACAACTATAGGCTCAGATTGAAATTGTAATTAGCTGATTAATTAGTTTTCTAGTTAATTAAATATTGTATAAAAACATACAAGATATGTGTCGAAAATGATTAAGTGCTTAGTAGATTTAAGGTATATTAATTATATATCATCTAGTAGGTGTTTATTTTGATCTACTCGCGTTTATACAAAATGGTCTATTTTTAATGCCGGCTGTCTTTTAATGGAGATTTAAGCATCATAATGTTAATTTAACTATATTATATAATTATATTAATCTCGCTGCCATATTTAATTAAAACCTTTAATTGATTATCGGATAAATTGAAATGGAAATGGAACGATAATTTGCGTAATTTTTAAAATGGAACAAATACTATTTAAGCTCTCCCCCATATTCTTATACAAGAGCAAACACTAGGGAGTTTCAACACCCGTAACACCCCCGATGCGGTAAATTAGCACCCCGCTGATGATAGGGGGAAAAATCAAGAAACCTAAAGTAAAGCGTGCCTAAATTAAAAGAAAACAAAAAAACGGGGCTCAAGATAAAATAACTGCGTTTGCAAATGATGGTGTGTGTGTGGCGGTCGTGGCGCTCTCTCGTGATTCCTTTTGAAAAATAAACCAATAAACAAGACGTCACGGTTATTAAGACTCATTTATTTTATTTTGTTTTATTCTTGGGTTCGTTTTTCGATTTTCTATGATTAAATATAAATTATTAACCCGTTCAAAATTTCATTTTAAAAATTATGAGTGTAGTTTAATGTCTCGACGTGGATTGTGTGTCTAGACTATGTTTGTATTATTAATGCGTAGAAGGAAAAGGGTCTCTTTAAGTTTTAAGAAAGTATAAAAACCTAAAAAATTTATGTTCAAATGGAATTTTCTTAATCTTTGCTTTTCTTTAAATATTGGTGTGCTGCGGGTTAAACATTTCTACAGGGGCTCGTAGGAAATACATGGGAATTGATTCGCCTAAATGTTGGCTTTGCCTTAGTACGAATGTAGATAACTAAAATATATTATTGTTTATGTATCCTACAATTTGTAGATATAATGCTGAGCACAAAGGCTTAGTTCTTATGACATAAGATGCCAGTTTCTTATGCTGTTAAGCCTTGTCAAAATAAGTTAATAGGCCTAACAACCTGAAATAGGTTTTCCGAGATAATACTGACTAATCTTACGACATAATATGGAATTATTAAAAAACTGCTAATCCTAACTTTTAAAGAATCAAAATAGGCTTAACAACTTGAAAAGGTTTTTGCGAGATAAGACTGACAACAAAGGCTTAATTCTTATGACGTAAGACGGTGGTTTTTAGATGATGTGAGGTGAGGGATGATAGGGGATGAGGTAGGTGTTTATAGAGAGAGGTTATTTTAATTGGAAGACTCTTCGAAAGCGAATAATTTGCAAAGAGGGGGTGGGAGAGACTAGGCAAGGAGTGGCTTGCGAGTTTACTGAATCGTTGATGCGTTCCGAAAGAAGGGGAGGAATTTAGAAGCCTCACCCTGGCAACGTTGGAAAAAGGGTCCAGTGTAGAAAAAAAAACACAACCCTGTTAAAAAGGGTAGCACTCTTCGATTTTCATGATTAATTACTGTTATTTATAGAGTTGAAAACCTTTTTTTCTTTCGTTGGTTCTACGGACGTGTTCGTTTAAGCAGCCTTCCTTGAGCCTCAGGTCGTTTTTAGGCAACTAAAATTAAATTCTCTCCTTACTCTCCGCAACCCCCTGGGGTTTAACCTATAGCTTTCTTTGGGGTGGTGGTTGTTGTTAATTTTTTTTTTAAACTTAAATTTCATATTGAATTATTGACAGAGGACTGTGGAGTGTTTTTCTAAATTCCGTACCATTAATAATCACTTTCCAATGAGCTCAAAAGTTTTAACATAGTTTAAAAACTATTCCATCAATTTGGTTATACACTTTATCTCTCTTGTATGCATTATCTTAATCTCGGTTTTCCTTAATTAAATATTAATTACATTAACGATTATATGTTTAAAAAATAAGAAGTAAGAGGCGTAAAAAATTAACTCCGTTATCAATGCAGAATTTTGCAATGATTTTATTTTTTTCTTTTTGATATTTTGATATGTACATTACACTCTCAATATTAGTATGTTAAATTTTAATTAACATAATTAATAATAAGTATAGAATACACCTACAACATAAAAACGAGGTGAAAAGACGAACTTCGGTTTCTAAATTTCTAGGCCTAATTCAAGAAATTCTGAATATTTTACGGAATTTTAACTCGTCTTAATTCAAACAGCCTAAAAATTTTAAACCCAAAATACAACCTCTTTTCGTGGCAATTTTCACGACATACTTGTCAAGGGGATAAAATTGAAATGGATTTAACGTTTATATTGACGTATTACCCTTTTCCGTATATTTTAGCAGAAAGGACCGCTACGGGCTGAGCGCCTTTTACGCCTATATAGACCTAATTTACCAAGACAGGCCGTCATAAAATTTCAAAGTTCCATGGAAAATGGTGGAGGCGGCGGTTTCGGTTATTTTCCTGGCGGGAAAACTGAAATTTAAAGTCTATTTTTATATTAAAATTGTTTGAAGATGAAAGGAGGTGGACAGGGATCCTTTTCTAAACAGTAGTGTTTCTTGAATAGCTTTAAGCGCGTTAACTTGAGTGATGGATGGACGAAGCTTCTCAAGCTAGCTACCTACTCTTTCGGACCAGCTCTTCTAGACTAAGAAAGATGCAGATTTTTCCATATCACCGTCCGGCTCAAGACTGCCCCAGCCCTGAAATTACTCTCCTAATAAGAACCTACTATCAGGTTATATTGACTAAACAGTATCATCGTTAAGTGTTGTTTCATAGTAACGTTTTACTAGAGATAGAAGGCGATGAGACGTTTACTTTCCGAGGCAAAAGAATTAGGGATAAGCTTTATTTTTTTTTCTTCTAAGTTTGGAGGCTACTGTTTACTCCTTTCTTTTTATGGCAATGAAAGCTTGGGTGAATTTAAACTACCGTAGTTCATGAGGCGTATTATGTCCTTGGTTCCTATAGGAAAAACTCCTGTTTTAGGCTTTAGTTAGTTGACTTGTTTTTAGGCTTAACTTGATAAATGTTTCTCAAACAACTTAACATTGGACAACAATACGCATCATTAAGAGTCTTTACCTAATGTATACTCAAATATATTTGCATATAACAATACCGTCTTAATTTAAATTTTCGCAACACCTTTCTTCGATTCCAAAATAGCTTAATGCTTCACACACGCACGTTAGGTTCTGTTGATTTTACCATTAGCAAGTATGGATCTACCCACCCCTTCCCTGAATTTCAACTCGATAAGAGTAAATGAAGCACGTTTTTCCTCGCGATCTTTAATATTTCGGTTTAGGCGAGTAAGAAATAACACGGAGAAAAATGCTGTCCGCTTTCATTTATAAAAAGATCTGAAGTAATGATCGTGCATGGTACCTGTACCTTTCTCGAGGTGATATACTACATTATCGTGACGTCACAGACAATAGACTAACTTAACAATAGCTGGTGCGGTCTAGAGAGTCCGTCGATCGTCTTTAGTGTTTCGTTTAAAAGACGTTTGTATGAAAGTAGCGAGACAACAAGGCATACATTATCAGAATTACACCAGAAAAATGTCCGCTGTGTCGGCTACCCGATCAAGAAGGGTACAATTAAGCGCATCAAGTACTCCTTTAACGTTACCGGGCAAGTACCATACTTCAAGGGCAGTTATCTTTGTAATTTGCACTATAGCTTTCATTTACAATGTGTACTACTATTTTGAAATGTATTTTGACTACCCAACTACTGTGAGCGCCGAAGTACTTTTCCCGCAAAATTTTTCGAAACCTAGTGTTACATTGTGTTCTAAAAACGGGTTCGTATATTGTCAAGTGTAAAAATTAGTGATTTATTTATAAAATTTCATGAAATTTCAGTTGGAAGTATTCTACGTTGTCAAAATTATCTGATAAACTACAAAGAGGAGAGAATGACAGTATTTTTGAAGTTAACGAAGAACAGGTATAATTAATCTCGGTTTCAACTTTCAAATAAAAAAAAAAGTCAGAGGTCCGGGTCCTTTAATCACGAAATGATACTGAATTTTCAGTTGAGAGAATTAGAGAACATATTACTTAGTGTAAACACTTCTGATCTCTTTAACAAATATCAACATAATCCGGAAAGTATTCTCAAACAATGTTCTCTCTCAAATGATGTGAAGTATCGAAATGTTACAGATAAATTGTGCACGTAAGTACTAACTAATTCAATCATTTTAAAAAGTAATGAGAATTATTTTTGCATTCATTTTTCTTTATTCAGGAAAAAACTTCTTGTACCAGTGTTTTGGAACTTCTACCTTTGTTTTTCTCTAAATCATTTCCTAAACGATGGACGAATGTTTACAGACTGGCGTCCAGGAGATAAAGGTAGATTGCATGGCATGGTTGTTTTTCATCAAGGGTCCGTTACACATCTGTTTTTTACAGTTTTAGAAATGAAGTTAGACTTATTGGCTGGTTTAGATGTTTTTTTCAAGGATTTAGAATGGGAAATAAATGTACACGATAATAAAATGTACCCTGAATCGACTTTTGTCGATTTGTTCGCTGTACCGGGGTCTATCTCAATGGTATATTTCACCAGAGTAAGTTCCAAATTAATCTATCTGTATATTATCAATTGTTACATTATTGTACTTTTAAGTATACCGTTGAGTATTTACCTCCACCTCTTGGTAAGAATTGCTGGAACTACTCAAAAGAAAAACTAAGAAATAAACATGATCATCTTTTTGTAAGTCAAATTAACACTCTAGATATTATATAAAAAAGACTTGGTTTGCCCAAGCCTTAAAAACAAAACGATAAGAGTTTTTCCAGTTGTCTGAAGCGCGGATATTATTTTTTTCTATTGAATTTTACAGACAATCCGTATTTTACTACTCTGTAGAATTTAATTCAATCACCTGATTTTACTGCTAATGGATTAGTTTCCGATAAATTAATTGAAAAAAAAATTACTTATCTCAGATTTTTCAAGAACAATTCCATTTTCCTGAAACATTTTATCATGAAATTTTTTCTTTTCAATGGAAAACGTACTATAATTTTCAAATAATACTCTCATTAATAATGTATTATATGCGGTCTTTTCGAATACAAAAGGGGGCTGTTATCACCTTTCTTATATTTGATAAAGGGGTTCGTTTCTTCTTTTAAACACATTCACAATTGTTGAACTGTGTATATCAGTACTTGTGGGGAAGATTTTAGAAGTGTTGGTTGAGTTGCTATTTAGTTGACAACATTATGAAAACTTGATGTGTTTAAAACCTTTTGAAAGGAAAATTCTCGGAAATTAAAAAAGAAAGAGTCAATTTGATTAAATTTACACGAGATTCCTCAAAATAATAAATGCATGATAAAATGTTTCAGGAAAATGGAATTGTTCTTGAAAAATCTGAGATAAGTAATTTTTTTTTCAATTAATTTATCGGAAACTAATCCATTAGCAGTAAAATCAGGTGATTGAATTAAATTCTACAGAGTAGTAAAATACGGATTGTCTGTAAAATTCAATAGAAAAAAATAATATCCGCGCTTCAGACAACTGGAAAAACTCTTATCGTTTTGTTTTTAAGGCTTGGGCAAACCAAGTCTTTTTTATATAATATCTGTTCCTTCAGCCTTAATTTGTATTAATCTATTATAAAAATAATATGCTTGTCAAACGTCATTAACTCGATGTTCCAGTAAGATGTTCGTGAGCATATTGGCTCACTCCAAGTGCCTCTCATTATTTTATGGGAAAGATTAAAATTTTAAAACATTTGGCAGGAGAGTGGTAAAATAATTCACAATTGGTAGGCGGGTGGTAAATTAATTCACCATAGATTGGCGGGTGGTAACTTATTTCATATAAAAAGGCGGTTGGCGACTCAATTAAGTTTAGTTGACGTTTTTGTATAGATTTAAAAAAAATTATTTCTAAACCACGCGCACATTTCATTGAAAGATTGTTATTTAAGAATTTTCCCTTATATATACTAAGATTCTTCATCAAAAATAGACAACGAGCTTTCCAAGACTCGAACCTGCAATGTTTTGCCTCGAATGCAAACGCGTTATCCTTTACGCCACAAGCCCGTACTTCGTAACAAAAAAATTATACAAACATTGTATTTATAGGATTATTTAATTTATGTTGAATAAAAGATCTGTAAAAATAAACACCGAGCTTGCCAGGACTCGAACCTGCAATCTTCTGCTCCATAGGCAGACGCGTTATCCTATGCGCCACAAACCCGATGGAGGCTTAACAAAATGCTATGCAAACAGTGTAATATATGTAACGGTTTTACCATGATTTATAAATTAATTAAAATAAAATACTTAGACTTAATTGTTCTTAATCAAACTTCATAAGTTCAACATTCAATAGTTGTTTGATAATTCAAAAGTGATCCGAACCTTAACTTCGCAGTAGTTTCTGAGTTATTCGAAGGAGTGGACCACCAAAAATCCCATGCTTTTTCTATGGGACGCTAAGCCTAAAATCTGTTAATTATTTCTTTAACATTACGGGAGGGTGTGGGTTCTTATCTAGAAGGGCCTACCGGCCCTCTAGAATTAAAACACAGAAGGGACAAAGATGATACTTTGAGATACGAGACTATAACTTTATTGAACTTTGACCCAAGCATCGTGAACTTATTAAAGTACCCTAAAATTTATCGAAGTATCATCATTGCACTGTTGAGACTAGCTAGTAGAGAAAGCGATGTAAAACTGTTCTTACAGAGTTGTATGACAGAGTGTTTGGTACACCGGGCAGTTCAAACAATGAGCTGCGTTCCTTACTGTTTCCCGGTTACATACGGTTACCCGAAATGTACCTCTAACAGGATCGTACAAGGTAAATTATAGCACTGAACGCTCTATATAAATGATATACTAATTTATATATATATATAGTTGAATATTGTCTGAAACTCATTCGAGAAACTAATATATGCAACAATATTTGTCCGAAGGATTGCCGGTGAGTTTGGCTGCTTGGCATGTATGCAATGGGTAACTTAACTTATATAAGTTCTTCATAGCGCCGAACTGTACGATATAAAGGTGCAACAGAAAATACTACCAAGAGTTTGTATTTTTAATTATTTGTTTAGCAAATTAATTTTAAATTAATGAACACAATTGATTAATTTTTAAATCAGCATAACTCCAAAGAAAGCAAACTAGACGAGTATGTCTTAAGTTAAAACAAATCAATAACTGAAAGAGAGTTTACACATGTTCGTGACTTTGTATTTGTCCATTATACAGAAAATCGGAAGGGCGTTACGCTGAAATAAAATTGTTTTTGCGTCCCTACACTCACACTTTGTACAAACATAAACTAAAAATAACGGTAAGGATATTCTAATTTACTTTAATAAACGAAGTCACCATTGTATGAAACTTTTTCATTGGCCTATATTGGCACCCAATATCACTTCTCATTGTTCTGATACAGTCAAGTATACTAAAATTAAGTTCAAACGCACCTTTCTACAGACTACATTGTCATCAATTTTAATTTACATAGTGTTTTTATACTGTTTTCAAGGCTGTTGAAGTTTTTAGCACAGTTGGTGGATACATGGGTATATGGTTAGGTGAGATACAGTTAAATTCATAGTAAAAGTATCGGAAATGATCGAGAATGTTTTTTAAATACTAAGGTTTGTCTATTCCACTCATTTACGACGTAATTATGAGGATTTTGATCAGGATGAAGGACAGAATGTTGTTCATATTAAAACACAAAAAGCGTACTTCGACATTGAAACCTATTCCTAAAATGTAGCGTAATAACAGAAGGGAATAATAATATAGAACATGCATTCGAGGCCCGAAATGGCTTTGTTTGTAACCAAAATATTTGTTTGTTATTAAAAGTATAAAACTTTTAACGTTTAAACTATAATTTAAAGAAGGAGCGGCAACTTATTTTCAAATACGGTTTATTAAAATCTTATCATATCTACATAGGTTCCGAAATGATATGATGTAGCGTAGGGGAGGACATATAGGCTTGAGTTGCAGCGCCATAGACATTAGAAGTTAATACATATGGGTACTGGGTAGCGCATGCACTTGTTGTCTGCTCTCTGCTGTAAGTAGTAGACGGTCTCTGGTCGCCAGACAGAGGAAGGTGCGTGTCTTGTATTTCTTGTCTCAGTGACGTTTTTGACATGAAATAAGAGGTTTGCTTGAAAATTAAATATTCATTAAGCTTAATTTCACTCAATAGAGATACCATAAACACTGTAGTTCAAGGTCAGACAAATACGTAAGTGTTTGATTATTGATTTCTTATTTTAATTGGGGAAAATGAGTAAGCCTTGGCTGTTTAAAAACGGTACTTTAGAAGTTGTGAACTTCTGATTGCGCAAACTTGTGTAATTTATGATTATTATAGGCATGTCCTTATAGTTTTAGAATCATATTAAAGCTATAATTCAGGGTAAAAAATGAATTCTATGGGGGATACATTTATTGGAGATTGGAAAAGGGAGAAAGTTCTTGGAACTGGAGGCTTTGGAACTGTAGTTCTTTGGATAAACACAGTTACGTTAATTTTATAAATGTCTTCATGTTGGCCCGTCTTATCTAAGAGTACGAATTAAATATAAATACAGAAAACAAATGAAGAATTAGCTTTGAAAGAATGTCGCTGGGGTCATGATGCTGGCATGACTCCTAAGCATAAACAGAGATGGAAACTAGAAGTTGATATTATGAGGCGTCTTGAACATCCCAATGTTGTTAAGGCTTTTGAGGTGCCACCAGAACTCGATGTTCCTGGTAGTTCATTACCAATTATGGCTATGGAATATTGTGAAGGGGGAGATTTGAGAAAGGTAGAATATCATACCATGCCATGCCTATATGATATTAAAATCACAAACATACCATTAGATGTTAAACAAACCTGAATATTCTTGTGGTTTTCCTGAGAAACAAACTAGAATTCTTCTTCGTCATGTTGTTTCTGCTGTAGAATATTTACATTGTATGAGAATTATTCACAGAGATTTAAAACCAGAGAATATTGTTGTACAAGAGAAAAATGGAAAGGTATACTTAGATAGATGGTCATTATTTTAAAAATACCAATACCTCTCTCTAAATGTCTTATAGACTTTGTACAAACTAATTGATCTTGGCTATGCAAAAGAATTAGACCAAGGTAGCCTATGTACTTCATTTGTTGGAACTTTGCAATATTTAGCTCCAGAACTTTTTCTAAGTCAAACATATACGTCCGTTGTTGATTTTTGGAGCTTGGGTCTTGTTGCCCATGAAGTTATTACAGGGCAAAGACCATTTTTGCCTAATATGTCACCAGCCCAATGGTAGCTAGGGCGTTTTTTTACATACTTCGATGTGTATGTATTTATTCATTTAATTCATTTAAATTTGTGAAGGATTCCAGTTGTACGTCATAAAACTTCAGAAGATATCAGAGCCTACTTAAATAATGAAGGAAAAGTTGTATTTTCAAAAGAAATTAGTCCATATAACCAAATTTCGGGGTATAATTTATCGTAATTAACGGTTTCGATCCTAATTTAGTTTTGATTTAAATTAATTGTTAATTTAGATCTCTTAAAGTTGATATTGAAAAATGGCTCAGACTACTTTTAGAATTTGATCCTCAAGTTAGAGGAAGTCAAAAAGCGAATATATTCCAGTTTTTTAACGAATTAATTAACAAAACCGTTGTGGAAGTTCTGAGTTTAGATTCATGCCAAATATATTCATACTCTGTTAACCAAAGCACTAATCTCCAAATGATTAGTGAAAATCTTGAAAAAGATACTGGAATACCAGTTAAAAGTCAATTAATACTACTACCGAAAGGAGTACCACCAGATCCAGCTAAAAATGCTTTACAATGTTGGACTAATCCTGAGGAAGAGGACAATATAATATTTCTCTTCAATGCATCGGCCTTAAGTTTAGCACCACCTTTTCGAATAAGCATTCCACCTTTAGTTGAAAGTATTATGCGGTATCCCAATGAAGAAATTCCATACGATGCGCAGAAAAACGCCTGGCAAGAAGCAATTTTCTTGTGCCAGAAGCAACAAGCGTTGCATAAGAGATTAACATCTGCATTCCGAGCTAGCCTGTAAATTGTTCATTTTAAACCCGATTAAAATTATACGCGACTTAAATTAAATTACTTACTCTTAACTTTTATTAGACTTCATTTACTACGCAAAAACACTTCGCTTATCAAACTTTGCAATAAAATGAAGAGAGATAGGGATGGTTTAGCGTTTAAATATGATTTTTTTAAAGCTTCGTATGTATAATTAATAATAATAATTAAATTATTTTATAATTAAAAATATACTGAATTTAATTAGCTTGCATCAAGATCTAGTCAAATTAGATTCCCTTGTTAAAGAGAATAAAACTGGTCTCGAAATTAAGTGGAATAATTATTCGGATAAATTTGAGAGGTTTAATAAAATGGTAAAATTAAATTAAAATACTTTAGTTAAATTTAAACTTAGTTAGATTAATTGAATAATTTTACTTAGTGTGATGATATTGATAATATTGAAAAACAATGTCTTCAGTTGAGTTCCAAAACTGTTGATCCACAAAAATGTCCATATGCAAGATCAAAAAGTGCAGAGTTTCTTGATGAAACGTAATATTTAATTAATTTTTAACTATTTAATCAACTTAATTAGTTAATCAAAAGGTATATTTAAAAATATGTTATTAGTTACCGTAATGTGGTTAATATGTATGGTCAACTTAGAAGAAGAAGTAGAGGTAAATTTCAAATCTTTAAATTTTAATCTTACTTTAATCAAGTTAATTTTGTTTAATTAGAGGAAAGAAAATTAAGAAATGATAACACGGAGATTGTAAGACTCCTGTGTGATTCCTTGCAAACGCAAGATAAAGTTTTCCAAGAAATCTATCAAAATATGAAGTATAAACCAGATTAATCCCTTTAACTTAAATTTATTCAATCATTTTTAATTTCATAGATTAATAGATGAAGTTAAAATTGAAATCGATAAAATTTCCCCAGTTTTGGAAAATATAGTAGCCGAACTAAATAGACTTGAACAGATATTGGTTCAGTCCCAAATGGAACGTCAAGATGATATTTGGAACTTGTACAAACAAACTGTAGGCCTACGTGAAATTAATCTCATTTTTTTAACTCCTTCAGTTTCTTTCTGACAAAATTAATGTTAATATAAATATTTTCAGAATGAAAGCTTAAAGAAAAATCCAGCTTTGTCGGACCCAATGAGTAAAAGCTTCGATGCTGTATTTTTAAATGGGCAAAATACTTTAAGACAAAATTTGAATGAAGCCACAAATCCTTTAATAACCTCAATGACTTCTTCAACTGCCAGTGCTGACGAGTTAAATAATTCACTAATGTACACTAACCCAGAGTACTTGCAGTCTTTAGGGTCCCTCCTGCAACAACACACTTTTGATAGTCGAAAAGTACGAATGGATAATGAGGTTCTGAGAAAAGAGTAAGTCTGAAAGTACAATACTACGATTTGCCTTTCTTCTTTTTTTTATTAAAGTTTTAATCATTTAACTTAAGTTAAAGTTGTTAAGGTTTTAAATGGTACGTATTTTAATTAAATTTAGGTTGGATAGCATGTTAAACGTTTTAAATGAAACTGCGCAACTTTTTGATGAATAAGTTTCTTCAGAGTAACTTATTTAATTAAAATAATTTTACGTGTTTTGTAAATATAATTTTTAGCAACGAATGTATAAATTTGTTAAGTTTCAGCTCATTATTTTTAATTCCCAATTAAATGATTTATTAATTAATCTTGCAATTATTAAAAGAAAATGCAATCGAAATCCACGTGTTTTGGATAAGTTCGAAATTGTAGACAAAGAAGTCACGTGACTGTACTTTTTAGCCAATAGTGATTGCTGGTTAGATGCCCCGCCCCCAAGTGGGCGTCTGCAGTGCTAAGTAATGGTGGTCTAATATAATGGACGGTGGTTTTATTACGTCTCTTACGTTGTTATTGTGATAATTTTGTTAAATTAAAATTAAAGATAATTTATGGCAAATTTATAGTTTTAATAAAGCGATTTTTTAATAATAGACTTTATTTTTAAAGAATACATTCTGAAAAAATAGTTTAAAAACTTTGGTAAGTAAAACGAAACTATGGAATATTTTTTTAAGCCTTTGTCTGTTCAACGAAGTTAAAAATTTAATTAACGATGATTATAATTAAAGTTATAAGAATATTTTACTTATTTACAATTGTTGAAACAATTTTGCCACCAATAAACATGGATACAAAACCAAATAAAGTATCCAAGTACCATTTGAATAATAAATAAATAATGGTTAATAGTTTTTGGTCCATCCCATGTTTAACTTTGACCTTTGACACAAGTGCTATTTCAATTTCAATGATTGTTAACTATTTATTCCTTCCTAACGATTTCCTACAGTACAAAGTGGTTTATTTCTAATCTTGGCATTAGGAATAACTCTCTGTGCATCTTGTTTTGGTGGTGTTGGTTAATTTAGTTTAAATCTGTTTTAATTTTAATTAAAAAAAGGCTTAAAATTTAATAAACTATAACAATTTAATGAAAATAATTATAAAAAACAGGCTAGGCCTAACTGGTTATATAAAAATTACTTCCAACATTAAAACCATTTGATATTGCCAATTAAATCTTCATTAAGATTGTTCTTTAACTTAATTTAATTTAATTTAATTAATTTATAAAATTTATTTGTTCTCTAGAGATTTGTAGTAATTGGCCAGAACCTTCCATGCACCGGGAACCATGAAGCCATTTGGTGGTTCTTCTCCACTACGAGCCAAGGCCCTCATACGTGTACCGGAAATGAAGTCAAAATCATCCTTTCTAGCTGGTTCAAAGAATGCCATTTGTTGGACTGTTTTGTCATAAGCAGCCACTCGGAATGGGATAATTTCCAATTGGGTCAGTCCAGGAGCCATCGTCAAGACCTGAGGTAAGAGACATTTTTGTTACATACAATTCAAGACGCTGTTCAATTGAGGACAGTGAGGGGACATGGGATTTACACACCTTTCCACCATGGGTAGCTTCATAGATATCCTTCTTAGTATCAGGATGGGGCATACCAGCAGGGTCCCTGCCCACAATATAAAAGTTGGCACCAGTTGCCATACGAGACTTGGCATGCCATTGAACCTCAGTTGGTCCCGCGTACATCATAGGGGATGGGAAGATAGCTAGAACAGTTAATTCAGGTTCCAAAGCACGGGCTTCAAGGACAGCTTGATGTTGTTCAATCCTGGTTGGTAGTGGGACATCATCATCCTTGGTCCATCCTCCAAGAGGATGGAGTAGCAAGACTGGTTTCTTGTAACCCCTTTCCAATAGCTTGCGTCTAGTGTCTTGCATAAGAAGGGCGTGTCCATTATGGACTGGGTTACGAAGTTGGAATGCAAAGACAGCGTCAGCCTGTTGTAACAAAGACAATTTAGATATCCAAGGACTTTATTGAAAAGTGTTCCATCAACTTACCCCCAATCCCTTAAATCGGTTCCTCAACTCAAGAGGAGTTAATCGGTACTTGTCCAAACCATCATTCCATTTAATTCTCTCCAATACTTCCAATTCTCCACCGACTAACCAATCACCACTTTCGTAGACCATCTTCAATACAACTTAGTTAGCTAAAGTACTTGTTAGTATTCAGTAAATGTACACTTACTTTGATGTATGGATGACCAGGGTTGGTAAGACCCCATTGTCTCGCGCACCGCTCTTCTTTGCGATGTTCGTAAAATTCGGGGTTTCTCAGGACAGCTACAGTTTTGCCTTCATAAACTAATTTGATCGCTTTTGAGCTGGCTAAACGCTCTTTATCCTCAGTTGTTAGTGGAAGCACAATTGGAATAGATTGATTGGTGACACCGCCTGAAAAGTTAATTTGAGTTAAGACAAGCTGATCAATCGTGTATTAGAAAAGTGCTTACCATCAAGAAGGCAACGGAAATGCATGCATTGAAGGTATTCTCGTTCCCTCATAAAACCTTTCAGTGGAGTAGCCCATCCTTCGGATAGTACTTGGACCCATTGTAAATCTAACTTATTGATATTCAATGCTGGAAGAGATTCAGCTTCCTTGACAACTGCCGCGAGATTTTCCTCTGGAACGAACAATTCTCGGACAGTGTTAACCAAAGCTTCTGGTACGATTCCCTGTTCATAAATGACCATCATTAATTAGTACGATTAATTGAACATCTAAAGATGTAGTTTAAAAGTACCTTGTCCAATAGCAATTTCACCACTTCCTCAACACATTCTTGAACAGTTAATTCACCGGCTTTAATCACAACATCGGGATTAACTGGTTTTTCATAAACGGAATCGATACCAGTGAATCCTTTAATTTCTCCAGCCCTAGCCTTGCGGTATAACCCTTTGACGTCACGTTTTTCACAAATTTCAATTGGAGTGTCGATAAAAACTTCTAAGAAAATAAGACCAGCGTCTTCGTGAACCTTTTTAGCTTGTTCTCTGTCCTAAAATTGTTTAAAATCGCAAAACAGTTATAGTATCTCGAACTTTAAAGGTGTTTGGGTTACGCGTTACCTTTTGGTATGGACTAATAAAGCTAGATAAACAAACGACACCACTGTCAGCGAATAATTTAGCTACTTCGGAAATACGTCTAATATTTTCTTCACGATCTTCAGGGGTGAAGCCTAAATTTTTGTTGAGTCCCAATCTGATATTGTCTCCGTCCAAACCATAGGCTGGAATTCCGAATGAGCATAAAAAGCTCTCGACTCCAAAAGAAATGGTAGTTTTTCCAGCACCGGATAAACCTATTATAATTATCAAGTGAAACTGGGTTAGTGTTTCAACTGATTAAACAGTTGTACTGAATTGTACCTGTAAACCAAATGGTGCAACCCCTAAAACCACCCCTTTGCCCCATGATTTGACCTCTCTTTTGACGAGTAACATGGTGTTCTTGGCTGGTGACATTAGTTGCCTTTTGCTGAGTCTATTAGATAAAAGATAATGCTATCGTTAAAATGAACCCGAATTTAACGATCTTTTTTAAATTCACTTTTTATTAAGCAAATATCCAACCCATATAGATAAGTAAGTAAAGTAACTATTACGCAATTTTTTATACAATATTATCTCAGTTTGCCTCTTCGGCACCGGGTTATGGGGTTTTTGAGAGTTATATTATCAAACACCTTGAATAAATACGTATAGAGTTGATAAATTAATTTATCTTGTTATTTTGCTAACCAAGAAGCCAACGTTTTAAAACACTGAGAGCGGGTTGATCTAGCTAAAAAATATCTAGTAATACTTCTTTACCCTCAATAATATAATTCCCAGGGAAGCGACAGTTCCCTAGGCTTGACTCTATTAGGCTCTATCGGAAGATTACTTATAATGCCAACTCCCTTTAGAAACAATCGGTGGAAGCTATATTTAGCTAATCACCTATTTAATTATTAATAAATCCATTTATGCAATTACATTTTCATTCATATACCACCAACAGAGCAAAGAGATGACTTAATATTATCAAAAACTATATTGGGCCCTTATTTTTTAATGAGGCCCCAAAAACGTACGATACAAACGATAAAAATTATCATATTATCTTATGTGTATTTCCGAATAACTTAATGTGGGAATGGAAAAAAGCAGTGACCCCATTTTATTATGGAATTCATGTGACCCTACGCTATATTGCTAGCGGCTAGCTTACTTAAGTATTGGGCAAATAAAAAAAAACCGCTTAAAATTGTTGCGTAACTCTTGCTTAGACCCTGTAATTACACTTAATTACCGTTAAACTCGATTATAGAATGTTTTTCTGACACTATTAACAACGTTAGCTTTCTAATATTCAGTGTCTATAAGAACCTTCGTTGAATTATAAAAAAAATAGCTTAATCTCGCATTAAAACTACAAGTTTATCCCAAAATCACGTGACTTTAATTAGTTTCTAAGTATTCAAAGTTTTCTTTCATTAATTGGTCCAAATCTCATTTAATTTACAGTTAGAAAATTAAGACGTTTGAATCTTTGCAATTTTGAATATTGTACAAGTATTATAATTTAGCATAAGTTTATTAGTTATAAACTTATGAATTTAGTGAGGAATGAAGTTTATTCAAACTTTCAAACACGTAATATTTGTTGTTTGTATATGCAATTCACCCGACAAACATTGCAAAGTTTGAAAAACAATTGTTTTCTGTCATTCATACCCAATTGCTGTCTTGCACCGACAAGAATTATAATCATAAGTCACGTTTTTTAGTTAGGGTTTTTTTCTTTCTTTTTTATCGCGATAACCGAAGAATTTTCCTTACAAAACACTGTTTTTCCTAAATGCAACTTAACATTACATTACAATTTCGCGCTTTTTAAAAATAAAAAATATGCCGCCAAAATTCAAACCAATAGGCCAATCAAAACAAATCAAAAATTAATCTTACCTGCCACGGATGCCAAATCACTTTTGATGCCATAATTAATTTATAATTTTAATATCTTATATTATATATATATATATATGTGTGTATATAAAAAGGGAATGTAGATAGATGTAAAAATATAACTTTGCAATATAATTTATATACCGTTATCAAAAATATATATATATAACTTAATATAATTTCGCGCGAGCGCAACTTTTGACGAGGCCAACTCTCTTAGTTACTTCGGCCTTCTGACTAAACCAGTCTCGGAGTTACTAGTGTAATACAAGTGTTAGCGTAGAATTATGCCCCTCAATTTTGAAAACACTGGGGGAAAGCAAACGAAATTATCAGTACAGCGTAGTAAAGTTCTGTAACGTCACTCACTACTATACTATGTGTGCTTTGGTTGTTTTTTTAAATGAACATTAAGATATATTAAAGTACTAATATAACCTAGACTTTCATCGACTTAAAACGCCAAGAAACGTAGTATAAATATTTAATTTGAAAAAATGAATAAATCATTTTTGATATTTTGAATAATTAAAATTGGAAAAAGTCTCTTTTTGAAAACCCAAGGATATTGAAATATATTTTGTACCATTTGGTATAAAAATCGGTTTAGATATTACCATAGGACAAGACGTTATTATAATATCTGTTATGATATTACCATATTATAATATTTGGCATATCGTTAACCATTCACATTCAGGATTGTTTTTTATTTATTAAAAAAATAGTTAACCAAAAAGATTTCTAAAATTCTTGTCATTTGTTTACTATTGATTGATCTACAATATAGTGTGTATGCTGCAAATAAAGGGGCGTGTTCTTTCTGGGGTCAAACTGGGTGAAAAGTTTCAAAGTTCATGCAGGGGTCTACAACATTTGGTTACGAAGGTATGGGCTACCAAACATAAATTGGCCCCTAAAACATGGAGATAGCCAGGCATGTGAAATAAGACAATATAAGAACATTATTGAATCTTTACCTAACAAAAGTGTAAGCATTATTAAATGTGGTAGAAGTGTGAATACGCTAGTAGAGAGAGTTATTCAATCAATGTTTGGAACCCATGTTCATTGATGCACTTTCCACCCAGTTTGACCATAAGAACACACCTTTTAATTCATGACAGATTTATCAGAAACACCCTGCATATTTAAAGAAAATAACTACAGAAGTTTATTTTGTCAGCAATTAGTCACAAA
This sequence comes from Phalangium opilio, assembly GCF_054372755.1. Classification (NCBI taxonomy): domain Eukaryota; kingdom Metazoa; phylum Arthropoda; class Arachnida; order Opiliones; family Phalangiidae; genus Phalangium; species Phalangium opilio. Next base: position 3,622,234 of record NW_028324189.1, read on the forward strand.
AAAAACTTTATCGGCGTTATCAGCAAAAAATACTTCAACATTATCTACTGGGATTTAAATTATTTTTCGCAAAAATGCTTTTTATGAATGGCCCCAAAAAATGGGCCGGTAGTTGAGTGTTTGAATAATATATATGTTAAAAAGTCAGCTAATGAGGCAAAATTTCGCAAGTAGATATTCAGATTCGTATAGTGAAGGTGAATTGTTAAAACTGGTTTTGTTGGATTTTTTCCAAATCTCAATTAAATTACATACAGTACTCTCTCCAACCAGGAATCTTGTTTTATTTCGGATTATAATTATACGGGTATTCCGTATAGTTATTCATTATATCCATCCTGACTCAGCATTTTTTACGTTTCACTATGGTTTTATTTGTTGTGTATGGGGAGATACGTAACAAATAATTGGGTTTTTTAATGCACAATTGTTTGGAAATTTGCATCTAATGTTTTTGTGATTAATTGTCTGGGTCTACTGTTTGTTATTAGTTTTGTATAAGTCGGGTTTTGCAAGTAATCCGTATCTTTCTTGGAGGAAGGAGTTGGGTTTCTGTATTTTACACGCAACAGTGTGAAAGAAATTTAGTATTAAACTATAGCAGCAAAGGCACCTGGCAACGGGACATTAATTATTACTGTTTGGGCCGCCATTTTAAAAGATGGCGGTAAATGGAACCCTAAAAGCTATAACCCCGTCTTTAGGATACAGGGAACCAGTGTACAAAATTTTAGTGAAATCGGTTGAAACGCGAAATCAACGTTATTTCATAAAGTTTTTTTTTTACATTTTTGGCCGCCATTTTTCAATATGGTGGCGGATGGGAAAAATATTTTGTAATAGGAGCACACTACTTAAGAGTAATGTCCCTGCAAATTTTCAACCTTCTAGGTAAAGAGGTTTGGCCTGGGCGTTGAACTTTTACTTATTTCATAGGTCTGAAGTTTTGCATTGTATTTTATCCGTCGTCGTTACCGCGATTCCCAGACAAAACATTTTGTGTTTTCCACATTGTATACCAAATATTTGGTCAAATAGCGCTGGTTAAATTACGCAATAAAGCTATACAAACATTTTGGAAGCGTTTTCAGAAACACCTGAATAAAAACATTGAAATTTAAATTATATATCCCAAAATGGGTCGACGTTGCAATTTGCAAATATTCTTGTTTCAACTACCGATGACGGAGTTGTACTACCTATACTGCTTTTTTTAAAAGGACAACAATACAAATTTAATTTTTACCGTATAGTAACTGTAAAATTAAATTAAAAAACCCTACTAAATATACGCGGAAACCCGTTTTGAAATCACAGCTAAATCCAAGGAAAAAAGAAGGCAAAAGTTGTTGAGCCATAACTTGGCAATAGTTTTCTAGTTAATATTCCAAATGAAAAGGCGTATTTGGGGGGTTTTGTAATACGTTTAATTTCTTTCTTACTAAGAACTTGTAAACGAGCGTGATTAATTATCATGGGAAGTTAAGGGTGTGATTAAATAATTCAACGAAGCATTTAGATTTCAAGGTTAATATTGTACTTTTAAGTAGTATTTCTGTTTTTATGTCTACAAATAATTTATAATTAATTAGCGAGATAAAGTAAGCATTTCCGCTAATTAGACTATATAAAATTGTTACCGAAAATAGCTTTAAATAAAAGCTGTTATTTGACATTTTTTACTAAGAATACTATGTATCATTGCGGTAAAAATGCCCATCCTAATTCAGCTGAAATATGTAAATTCTATTATATTATACTATTTTATTGTTTTTCTCCGTTTTTGAGTGCAAATACTACTTTAGAACGTTTATATTTTATTAATAATGATAAAAAACGATCTGAAGAAAAACTTTTTACTAGGCCTGGATAAAGAGTATGGTTCCATGGCCAAAACAGCTATCTTTGTATTCAAAGTAAATATATTAATATATCGTATTAACACTCAAGGTTAGTCAGTTACTTAAGTAAACACAAATACTACCTTTTTCCGAAAAAAAAATAATAATGGATATTTTTACCTATTTACATTAAAATTATGAAGGTTTAGCGTTTAATTTTTTAAAGGTATATTGAAACAAATGCCTAAAGTGTGTATTCAGGTTAATAAAAGGTCTTTACGTTGTAACTAAGAGGGAAAGACACGGGGGTAAAACTTTGCGCCTGCGCTCTATAGGCATTTTGCGTCCAGAGAGCGTACAGAGCCGGCTATGAGTCAGCGCCCCCGATACAGAGGGTTGCCTTCCTTCCCCTTTTTTACAAGAGAAGTGGCTTATAGATTGGGTTGTGAAGTAAATACTCGTGTTCATTCAAGTGTTTGGTATTTCATACCACCTTTAACAACACTCGAGTTTCATATACATATGCAGACAAGCGTTGCCAGCAGTCTTTTGTGAGTGACGCGTGCAATTCAACGGCTTTCCACAAAAGACTGAAAAGTTTGTAGTTCTGTTCTATTCAGATCCAAACCTGGGATGTTCTCACAAATAACTAATCATAACCTTGAAAATTTCTCAATCATCTTTAGAGCACTCTATCTATTTTATAATTCAATTTTGTCACTTGACGTGATGAAATGACGTCTGATTAACATATACAATATAACCTCGAATTTAATCTAACCTTCGGTACTATGGCTAAGTCTCTAAAACTAAATAAGCGTTATATCAAGGGCTAGTAAACTTACATTGTCTTTCAAGTGGGATAGATAAAAGAGCATTCCATTATTCCCCGAGCTCGATTGAGGGAGGTCTGTCATAGGATCCGTGTTGGAAGCTATCTTTTAAAAAATAGAAAAAATAATATATTAAAGATCCTTGGCCGATATTTTTGAGGAATACATCTACATACATGTTTATTAATTAATTTTTGATAATGCTAAATTATTAGCAGGGCTTTAAGGAGACAGGGGTTAACCAGGCGTAACTAATACCGTTTTCCATAGAGAGCTTTCAGTTGGAGGAGGAGCTGAGTCTCGTGACATAATTTACGCTGCCATATTGGTGGGTTTAAAGCAGGAATGAAGCTGAGACCACCCTCCCAATATGGCAGCCAGAACAGAGGAAAGACTTTGTGACGTACTACTATCCCATCTGAAAGCTCTCTATTGGCTGAAGATCTACCACCATGGAACAATAATTAAGGAGTTTAAACTGCAATGTAATGTACTCCAATAAATGTACTCGGTTTTTTTGAAAAGACCAATGAAAAACAGCAAGAAAAACGTCACTTGAGAAAGTGTTGAAAAAGATAACTTGACCCTCTTCGCTATCTATCTATTACCAAAATTTGAATTTCATATTTTGAAATCAAAAATACTTTTTATTCATAAAGGTTATCAATTTATAAAGTTATTTGAACTTTCTTCTAGAATTTTTTTTTTAAATTAAAGATTTCTCAATGGTAGAAATATTTAATTTAGTTGCAAGATTATTTTCTTAGAATTCAAGGGCGATTTTTATTTTTTTTTTCTAAATTCCACTTATAGCTCTTGAACTTGAGAATCGGTAAAAAATATAGTATAATATACCCAATTTGTGAAACTTAATTAAAGCTACATAGTTGAAAAATTTACCCAAGTTAATGTCGTAGCTGGGAAAATTTATTTTTCCTTATGTTGCATGACTTGGCCATTTTTCTTACGGATTAAGGGGAGTTTTTCGGCGGTTTTTCGCCTCAAGGACAGGGGTGCCCACTTAAACGATATTTGAGCTTCTCTATGTCAAAGGTAGGTACTTCCCGGAAAAATAATTGGCTTATGATTGTGTAATGATTCCGAATCTTTTTACTTTTGCTCCATTCAATAAATTAGAATTTTATTTAATGCAAGGCAATTTTTGAATATACATACTTTTTAGACTAGAAGGATTGATACCATTTACACCAGGAAGCTAGGCTACTTGGTACTGTGCTTTGCCTGACAAGTAGCCGGGTCTCCTGGGGTAAATGGTATCAATACTCCATTAGTCTGAAAACGATGTTATAGTTTCGAGAAATCGTTAATATTTTTTATTTTTTGAATATATTAATAATATAATATTATATTAATAATAATAATTAATTAATTGCTCATATTGGTAAATAATAATTGCAATGAGGAACCCATATAGTACCTCGGAATATTTAAAAAAAATTGGCTGTAGTGCCGGGATCTCATATAAAGGAAGCTTAGTTGGTGTAGTTGTTTGGATTTACTAACTACCGTAGCTGTAGTTTCAGTGTTTTGTAAAAACACTACATAACTAGTATTAATTATTATTAAATCAAGGATAAACTCTGAACCAAATTGTGACAACGTAACCTTACACTAGATACATAGAAACATAAAGGTATTAACGCGTTCTGCTCTGCAGTTGTCTAACATTGACCTTATTTGAACTACCACCCTTAAAACAAGCGCAATTCCACAATATTATTAAATTTAAGTGAACATCGCTTTTCAGTTGCTTTTGGCAATGAAAACCATAAATAAAACACAATTCTTTTGATGAAAATAAGTAAAAACTGGTTTAACAAAAGGCCACTGACATCCAAAATGTATATTTTCTGGGTTTTTTACGGTTTACTATAAGAGGCCCCCATATATATAATGATTTACTTAACATCGTAAATAGAGTTTACTGTAGATTCAGGTTTATTTAATACGTTTTAACTCGCAAACAAAAATAGTATTTTATTATGAAATTTTGTTCATACCTTGTGGAGATCTAAATCGTATTTCAACATTTTGACTATTAAAACAATTAAATTTATAACCAACACAAGAGACGCGCAACTTTACTATAATTTTCTAAACTACTTTGAAGAAAGATCTAGGCCTACGTTTCTAGAAATCTAATAATAGAATATGGTTCAGTAAGTTTTTTAAAAAATGTGGAGTTCATGAAGTATTTTGATAAGATTAAATTTGATATTTGTTTTCGTGAAATTAATAAGTTTTTTATTTATTTTTTTTTTTGTTGTTGAGAATAACCCTTTTCTACAGCATTTATTTTATCAATTTTTTTAATTAAGTCGATGGAAAATCTTGAAATAGTAGTTACGCCCCCCCCCCTAAATAATTACTTAAATAGCCCGTCAAAAATTGATTAATATTAAAAAAAATAAAAATAAGAAATAAATTTCATAAACATTTTATTAAATTTTGACAGCTCAAAAACAAAAGTTTCTTATACATAACCGATTTAATATTTTTTTTCAAGGATTTCTTGTTTATTTCAACCCAATTTTAATTTTTATAAAACTCGTATCACTTCCGAAGAAAAAAATTTAATTTAAATAAACCCAATTAGATAATTTAACTTTAAAGTATTTTAATTATTTTTCCGACACTTAGATAACTGTCATATGCAAATAAGTATGTACTATACTATCCATAAGCTACGTATAAAAATACTAATCTAACGTTATCAATTCAATTAGGCTAAGAATTGGGCGGGAAAGCGTTCTATCCCCTTGGTAAAAGTTGAAACTAGTAATAATATCAATTTGAGAACGTTAAACTATGTCAATTGCGATAAAAATTCATTTTTATCGGTCTATCTCGTACACAGCTCGAGCAACGAGCTATAGTATAAAGTACAGACTGTATGCTATGCTGCTAGTAGTGCCATGCAGAGCGTGGAGCCTGCCGCCCTCCTAGCAGGCTAGCAGTCCTACAGCTCCTCTGCATTTAGCATTGACGTAGCCCTTGGCCTAGTATAATTTTTCGCAATCCGACTCTAATAATATACGGGGAAAACTTACCGTTTTTAGTCGTTTCGGATCTGGTTGAGACATTAAAATAACTATTGTTTACCACAACTGAATAAATAATAAAACAAATTCAGCTTAAATTTATATATTTTCCGAAGCGAGGCCGGCTATGGGTACCGAGAAGCCGACGTGAGACGCTAACAATCCTTGCACTCAATACATTACGGACAAGGCTTACAAAATTAGGCTTAACTCAAGCGCAAAAACGCGGGAAATTCAGTTATTTCAAATAGATTTTTTTTTTCAATGATTATGAAACTAACTTCTGTAAAAAAACACTCAAAATAATATTAGCAATAACTTAATAATATCATTGGAAAGAAATCAATATACGGCGATTTTTGTAATATTTCACCATTTTTCGAGGGGCCAATCACTGTTATATACCCTGTACATACTGTCAAGGGAACGGCTTTTAAAGATTACGCGTGATCACATCAGCACGGTTAAAGGTACAGTCGTGTATAACAATTACAATGGGTGACCGGCCCCTCGCCATTTTTAGAAAACTTTTTTGGGGTGTTATACAATTTTAAATTTCAGTTAAGTAATAATTTTTAGGCCTAAAGCCTAGATTATATAACGTTAATCGATTTAATTGGTTCACGTTCGTATGTAATTACCTATTTAAGAGTAATTAACGTGATCCGTTTAAATGTAATCGAAATTTTCGCCCTAAATGCTATAATCTTGTACTTTCAATTTCGTTCCATTGACATATTTAGTAAATGAAAAATGACCCTCGTATATCGATACACCTAAAGGGTGGCTCAATTTTATTAACAGTTTTTTTTTAAGTTTGAAGAGGTCTTAGTTAATACGTATTAGAATCAATTAGTAGTTTTGAAACGTAACGTGATCCCATTTAACCTAATTTTTCTAATCATTTATACGTGAGCGGTGCATTATATAATGTTTTGGGGTGAAAGAGTACCTTTTGACCTGGCTTAAATACTTTGATTTGAATTTAAAATTAAAAAGAAATTTTATAATAAAAATTTCTTAAATACCATTGAAGTCACGTGGATTGTAAAATCTAAGAAACTAACTTTTAACGTTAATTAATTTTAGAGTAATTAATTTTAATTTGCTTGAAAGTTCAATCTAAATTTATTAATTGTAAGATTTTCACGTTGAAATGGCATATATATACATATTTTTTAAATTTTAGTAAATACCCTAATTAACCCAATAATTAATTTTAAATAAAATGATAATATTATATATGTTGATTTCAAGATGAAAACTTAATTTAAATTAAATATATTTAATAGCGATAAATCCTTACATAGGTGGCGAAAGCGCATTGCGAACGGAATTACGCGAACACGACCTCCTTCCAAAAGTATATCGATATATGCGATAACTGGAGGCCGCAACTCCCTGCCTTTGATTATATTAAGCTCTACGGTAAGATAAGAAGGAGTGCCAATTCCCTATTTAAAATGTTTGTAACGGCAGAGTGCGCTAATGCATCATTGTTACGTTCTTGATTTTGTTTTGTGTTTAAATCAAGGTGATATATAATCTATATCACGTGTTTCTTTCATAGGAGAGTTTATACTACAGATTACATGAATTGCACAAAACGAAATATCTTTAATATACCAAGTAAAATGCGATACAAGATTGAAATATATATATAGTGGATTAATTTGGTCTAGGCTTGGCTAATCAAAGCATGCATTTTTATGCGAATATTTATGACCTTTGGAAGTAGGGTACTTGGTGTAAATCGGCTTTGTAACCCCTGACCCATTTGGGTCCAGTGTAAATCTTTGTGTCGCCTTCCATTTGGGCTCGCCAGTTACCCCTGGGGAAGTAGATATCTCTCTGTCGGGCACCTTGGTCCAGTACGGGAGCAACCAGGATATCGTTACCCAAGAGGTACTGGGAATCGCAGTCCAGGGCGTTTTCGTCTTCGGGGTCATTCCACCATAGTGGTCGTACAATAGGGTTACCATTTCGGACGGCTTCGTTGGCCAATTCTTGGAAGACGTGCTTGTAGTTCTCGTGGAGTTCAACCATTTTCTTAGAGATGTCGATCGTCTCTGGATCGTAGTCCCAAGGAGTAATTGAGAATTGTAAGGAAGGCATGAAGACGTTGACTTGGAGCCATCTGATGAAGAGTTCCTTCTCTGGCTTTGTAACGTTACCGTAGGCGTTTCCGCCAATCATGTCGGGTAGGACGAAGGGATATCCGATGGAGGAAAAGAGTAGAGCAGTCGTAATCAGGGACTTGAGACCGTTGTCGTAACCCCAGTTGGAATCTTTGTCCAACATTCGAATGAAGATGGGTAGATCTTGGGATTTGTACGCGGCACGAACTTCAACTCCGGCTCCAAACCTAGCTACGGTTTGGGTATACTTTTGGGTAAAAAGGGCGGGTCTCTTCATGACCTCCGGGTCACTCAAAATGAAGCTACTGTTCAACCATCGCAGTTCCCCGGCGTCAAATTTGAACGTGTCGATTCCGGCTTCCTTCTGTACTTTTTGAAGTCTGTTGATGTACCAATCGGCCGCGTCTTTGTTGGAGAAGTCGATGTAGCCGGCGTCTCCATTCCACCAAGTTGTCAATAATGGGTCATTGGGTGATTTGGCGTCTAGAACGAAGTACTTCTTGTCTTTACCTTCTTTGTGAGCTGGGCAGTCTGTATTGACGAAAGGATGAACCCAAAATGAAACTCCGAATCCGAGATCTTTGATCTTTTTGACCATATCGGCTGGGTTGGGGAACTTTTTTGTGTCGAATTCCAACTGGCCATAGCAGCTAGCCCACTTGTCATCGACTTCGAGGTGACTGGCTTTGAATCCGTGGTCCGCGATTTCTTGAGCGTATTGCAAAACAGTCGTCTGGTCAATAACGGCCTTGTATTTTGCCCAAGTAGACCAAATTGGTTTGGCGATGACTTCGATGTCAACTGGTCCGCGGGGTTTCTTGGTCCAACGGCTTAAACCGTAATCTACGACGTCCCGGATGTTCTTGGCGGTACAAACGGTATAAGACAGAGTTTTAATATCGGTTTTGTGCTCGGTAGAGTAAGGATACTCGTCGTAAGAAGCCGAAAAGCACATTTTCTCGTCTCCTGTTTGGTTGAATCGGACAAACAGTGGCGTGTCTTCGTCAACCGCGATGGAGTAACCCTTGGAGTTGTACCAGACTCGTTCAATGACGCCTCCGTAAGGATGATGGAAGAAGTCTCCGGTGACGTAAGGGTTTCGCGCCTGGTTCAAATTTTGAATTGGCCAGTGCTGTTCTTTGAGTTCGCCTCCACCGTACCACAAGGCTCCTATTAATCATAGAATGAACTTCAATCCTAGTCGCCTCTAAATAGTTTTTTTGAGGAAAAACTTACCCGTTAAATCAAAGCAATCTTCTTGGGTGCTCGGTGGATCGTACCAAGTAACTGTGTAACATTCAGTATCTTGGCGGCCAGCTTGTGCCCTTTGAATCTTGACGTTAGAACCGTGTGTTCGGAAACCCATGCTGATTTCGTCCGGCGCTCTGCTTGGTTCATACTGCGCTTGATGTTCGTACCCACTTGGTGGCACGCCGAGATCGATCTTAAGGGTTTCCTTGAAACCTCCAATTTCCAACTTCAATTCATCTCCATATTTAGCCGTTACACGTTCTAACTTCTGTTGATTCGTCTGGTCGCAAGCTACAAGAGTCACCATGGAAATCCACGCGAGAACTAATTGTAGTCTCATCTTGGTTGTACTCTACGTCGAGAAACAAAAAAAAAACAGTTCAGTATAGTTTCAGTAAAAGTCAAAACACTTGTATGAAGCAGAAACCACGTGCTTATGACGTTTGAGATTGAGTCATTCAAGGGTAGGAAAACATACGTTCCAAACCCACAACCTCCACCTTGACGATTGTGAAATATGTTTATAGAATGTTCTAAAACTCTTTATAGACATACGCTAACGATTAGTTTTCTGAAGGCCAAAGATCCAGTACCCCGCTCAATTATAGTTACACCAATAGACCATTTTTTAAAGCTACATATCCTACTTGTCTACCATTCTAATCCTTCATCAAACTCCAAAGCCTCTTTGCAAAAATATCTCAAGAAAACTATTTAAGACTTACCTATTTTTCTTCGTTGTCTCCTGTTGCTCTGGCAAAACGGAAACTAATCTGAATTATATTGGGAGTTTCACCTCTTTATATATATTTCGAAGGTTAGCGTTTTTACTCTTTACTCGGAATAGATAAAATGGTTCGATATTGGCTGGCGTTGATTGTGAAGAGGTGCTTGTGTGTGTGTGAATAAGAGATGGAAGCTGTGGAAATGTTTAATCAGTTTGACTGGGACGTTTCCACTGTTCTTTTTATCTCGAATCCGTTGTTGTTGGAAGGTAGGTAACCAATGAGAAAAATCGTCTAAATTGATTGCAGTTGATATGTATGTTTTCATTCGGTTTTTGAACGTGAATCTTGAAGAAATGATTTGTCATTTTTTCTTATCATTCAAGCTGGTAATTCCTACTCTTAAAATTCCTCAAAACAATGATTTTAAAAAATATTTCCTTCTCTTAAAATCCAATTACAAAATTGAGCTCAAAATACTATATTTAATCTAATTGAGCTCTTTTTTATCAGTTTATTAATTATGATTGAACTTACTATATCGTGTTCAAGGGAGCTAGAAGATGACTCAATTTCGTCATTTTGTACCGCATACATGTTTTGAAATTTTCGTTATACAGTGTGGAAAGGATGGATAAAAAACACTTAGTAAAGTGATTTCTTCAGTACGGATTAAACGAGTGTTTGTTTCATCTCTTCCATACTGTAGGTGAGTCTTAATTTTAGAACTTGTGCCAAAATATCGCTGGGAAAAGGGTATCTTTAAATAAACCTTTCTTAAGTGTTATAATTTGCACCTTATAGATATATGTCCCTAGAATAACCCTTAATTCGTCCCAAAACGAGCAATGTTGTCCCTAATAAAAACTCGGGAAAATTATAATTTTTAGTAAAAGTCAGGGAAAACTCAGGGAAATGTATAATTTTTAGTAAAAGTCAGGGAAAACTCAGGGAAATGTATAACTTTTAGTAAAAGTCAAGGAAATGTGTAGTTTTTATTAAAAGTCAGGGAAAACTCAGGGAAATGAAGTATGATAGGTTAAAGTGTATTTTAAAATATTTGGTGATCTTCAAATATATTAGAAAATCTTGACAATATCAGAGAAATCGGTTTACATATTCCATGATATGAAATTATCTTCAAATAATTATTTTCGAATTAATTTTCAATTTAATTAATAGCCTGGTCTACTTTCCCAGGGAACAATTAGCGCAATCATGTAAAAAATGTTGAAACTATTTTCACCGGACCTTCAGGCTAAATTTTGACGGATAGACAGACCTGGGTCGTTTTATTTTAAATACTGTACAAATAGGGAACTATTATCTGGGCGATAAAACCAACCCGACATGTCTGAATATTGAGAGTTGTCCCAAATAACATAGTCTCCGATATACAGGTCATCTTCACTTGCCTCCCTCTCCCTGCAAAAAAAAAATATTACCCGATTTGAATGTCGACCCAAATCAAGTCAGAAGTTACAGATAAGTTTTCTTACCCAACAATACCTCGCCTTGTTTATAATGAAAACAGATTATGAAACTTTACGTCTACCGCTTCTTGCCAATTTGCTATAGCTCTTCAAGATAGCTAAATAATAGATTGATTATATTGGCTTCAAATGATAATGCATCAATAGGGAATTTTGGGATTTACCAAGTATTTATTAACCTATAGCTGAGAATATGAAGGTACAGTTTTAGCCTTTGGTTTCATTAGTAGCAAAATTCGTCAACGATAATGAAATGTATAGATTTTTAATATTGGCCTAATTTTTCTCATGTGAAAAGGACGTGATTGTGTGTAGTGGATACAGGGTTTTTCAAAAATGGTGGTTAGGGGTCATCCCTAAAATACTCTAATCAAACCACCCTGTAAATCAGTAAACGCTGTGCTGGGGTTGCAATTGTTCAAGGTTGAATTTTTAATCTAAGACGCTTTCGGTTTAGGCCTACTGATCTCTCGACAACCTTCAAGCTTTCGTACATTGGATTAGGGGTCATCCGTAAAACACTTCAATCGAAACCCCCTGTATAGGTTTATATCAACGCAGTGCAAGGTTCGCAATTGTTCAAGGTTGAATTTTTAATCTAAGACGTTTTCAAGATCTTCAAAACACAATGAAACCTGGCCAAATCTTTTAATTGAAAACACGCATATATTCTTGGAGATACGAATGAGTTCTTGGAATTATTTATGCATTAATTTTCTAATCGAATTCTGATTATGATATGTTTTGATTCCATTAATATATCCGAATCATTATTTGCTAATATTATGGTACACTGTAATTAACTTAATTATTGTTGATACCCAGCGTTTCGTAAGGTATTTAATGACAATCTTTGAGGAGCTTGGTGCGTAATTTTGGGGCAAACAAATCCACTCAAATGTTATTTGTTATTCATAATCCGAAGAAGTATTTATATCTCAAGAAATATTTATTTTTAATTTCGTATGGTACACTGTAATTAACTTAATTATTGTTGGTACCTATCGTTTCATAAGATATTAAATGACAATCTTTGAGGAGATAGCTGCGTAATTTTTGGGGTAAAATAATCCACTCAAATGTTATTTGTTATTCATAGTCCGAAGAAGTATTTATATCTCAAGAAATATTTATTTTTAATTTCGGCAATTATTTTTTTATTTTTTTTTTTGGGAGTGAAAGCAAAAAAGTGTAAGACGCGGTCCGGTCCACTTGAGCGGTCGGTGTATTTTGTCTCGTAAACGATTAAACAACGTAACGTGTATAGGGGTAATAACAATCTTAAACTTACTCGAACAAGAATTTGGTACGTTAACTTTCGGCCTTGATCAACCATTGAAACATGCGCATATCTTTTCTGATTTTTTTTATGTCGATTAGTAAGGTAAGCTTTAATATACTTCCCACGCCGGTGATTTTTTTCCAGGAAACAAAGACTAATAGCGTCTTTACTAGACTGGAAAAAATGTTTGATATATAGCATTCCCAATTTAAATAAATTATTATATTATATTCAAGTTCATGGCTAGAAAATTATAATTTACACTTAATGGTGTTGAAAATAATGGATATTATTATTATTATTTTATTTCAATTCAATTCGGTACCTGAAGGGTGTTATTTTATTTATTTTTTTTATTTAATTCTAATTAATAAATTATACTAGTTTATAGTTCAAATTTAATGTAATGAAATTTTCATATTTCTATTTTTAGAAACACGTGGATGAGACTTGAAAGCTTCGTCAGCGTGTGAGTAATATTAAAATTTTATTAGACGTTTTAATGGTTAATTAGGGAAAATAAAGTTTAGTTAAATGAGTAACATCATATAGACCACCGCTAGAAATAAAGTAAATATGGTGCTTTCAGTTAGGGTTGAAGCTATGATTTGTGAGATAGTTTACACGAGACCATATTGGTGGATTGAATGTATTAGGAAAGCTGAAACCCATATACCAATGTGGCTGCCAGAACTGTGGTGTAAGACTTAAAAGGTTATGACGTAGTATTCACTGAATACCGTGAAAACATACATACCCATTATAATTTAATATTAATAGAAAACAGAACAAACAAACCCCCTTTGAAACAAAAAAATATATATTTAGTATTATTATATTCTTGTTCTTATATACAAATATTTCCTATACTTTATAAAAGTGTTTTAGAACAAAATATAAACGAGGTAGGCCGTATCCTCTCCATCCATCTTACCTTGCTAAGAAAGGGGGATGAAATAAATTTGAGAAAAAGGTATGGGGAAAACACAAATCTGACGGCGAAAGAGAAGCAAACGAATCATAAGGCTAAGCCTAACCGAAGGGAGTCAAATATAAAACCAGAAAATTCGGTCAGGCCTCCATTCGACATAGATCTTTCAAGTTCAAGGACTATAATACACCACGCGTCTCACGCCAACGCTCGCGTTTCTTTTTGGAGCCTCACGAAAATAATTTCAAGAAATAGTTTTTCTCGTGGGGGAGAGTGTCTATGAGCTGGTGAATTTCGCATTCCGTTCTTATTTTATCCGAAGATAACACCGCGAAGAAACGACACTCTAGTCCGTCCCAAGCCTTCTTGGATGGCTCTCTTTAAGAATGGTGGGTGTATGATACCCACAAGTTCCTGTAGGATCAAACTCAACGTAAGTGATCCACTTCTCTGTTTATATTTCAGTTTTTCTTTTGTTGATAAAATTGGTCTCAATTTAGTTTTGGGTGTGGGTGTCTTGCCTTGTTCAGTAGCTTTGATCCCTTAATTGGTTGGGTTATTAACTTTCTTGGACAGTTGTTTCGAATTGAGACCACCAAATGAAAATTGTTTGGTTGTTATCAGATTATTGTATAAAGTTTTGAACCCAATTAGAGATTGTGTGGGTGTTAAGTATTGGAATTTTTAATGGGGTTTGACCTTTTTTCCAAGCCCTTTAATAATTGAGTATAGTTTAATTTAATTACGTTTTCAAATGAATAAATAATTATGTTATGGATCTATTGTTTAAATTATATTCTTGTGAAAAAGAATTTAATGATATTGTTTATGTATATAGTTTGGAACCTCTTTGAATGGACGTAAATTACAGTAGATAGACCTTTGTTTTTTAATTATACTTAACCTCTTTCCAATCTCGTAGTTAAGTTTTACAAAATATATAAATTCTTAATTGATCGATTATACTCTTTAAGTTTAAAACAAAATAAATTACGGAATGAGTTTGATGGTTTCTCGGTATTAATTTTGAGCCCTTTAGGTGTTAAATCGTATAATTTTAATCCCCTTTGCGTTATTTAATTATGATTAAAGTTAATTAATAAATTAACACTTCCGAGACAAAGAAATGTTATGTAAAAATTCACTTTATTATCAAATATTCTAAATAGGTAATAAATAGCAACCTCAAACTATTATTACGTGAGAAGAAATTCGAATATCTTTTACAACAATCCGTTTTACGTACAATTCAGTTGAAGTCACTTCCCATTACGATTCTTGCTAAGTTATAAAAAAATGCTTTTGCACTTCTCACCCTTGTAGATTTAAAACTTAAATACCCTAATAAAAATACGGAATCTCCCAAAGCTATCTGATAATACAAAATAAACTATATAAAAATCCTTTTAATGCATCGTTAAATATCGGTGAGGCTTCTTTCTCTAAACATGATAATCCGTATGGCCCGCAGCTACATTTGTAATTATTACCAAAAAAATTGTACTGTTGAATTTTCTCACGTATTTTATCTCGAATTATATTTAACGCGAACTCTCCAGGCAATGTTATACTACCACAAGAATTGGTACATACATCCCTTGAAATAGAGACTTTATTTGCACATGGATGACACAAGTTTGTGATTGCCCTACTGCACATGGAGGTCACAATTAAGCTTGTGATTGTCCTGCACAGGAAGGTCACAGTTTTGTGATTGTCCTGCACATGAAAAAGCAGGAGGGGCACAAGTTTGTGATTGTCCTGCACATGAAAGAGCAGGAGGGGCACAAGTTTGTGATCGTTCTGCACATGGAGGACGCAAGTTTGTGATTGTCCTGCACATGAAAGAGCAGGAGGGGCACAAATTTGTGATTTTCCTGCACATGGAAGAGCAGGAGGGGCACAAATTTGTGATTTTCCTGCACATGGAAGAGCAGGAGGGGCACAAATTTGTGATTTTCCTGCACATGGAAGAGCATAAGGTCACAAGTTTGTGATTGTCCTGAACATGGAGGACTAGGAGGTCACAAATTTGTAATGTTTTCATAAAATATCAACCTAACCTAAATCAATGTTTAAAAAATATGAGACATAGATCCCCTAAAATAAACGCCGGAAACGATTACCTCTTTTAGACTTCTTTTTTCGTTACTAAGAAACCATTTTATTCTTTAGTTTTCGATATCGAAATCTATCTGTAATTCTTTCTCCTGTCACGATTAGAAACTAAAATAATCTACGACCATCTAGCTTGGTTTTCGGTAACTTTCTATAAAATATAATCAATAATTTCTTAAAAAAATATTCGTAACTAAATGAAACCCTATTCTTACAAACAGTATACGAATTATTAAAGAGGCAAAGATCGGTTAAACGATAATGTTACGGATTACGTAATCAGTCAGTGTTTGGAATAACAAGTTTTACTACGCTCCTTGCTGGCTCCTCATCTTTTAAAGATTTTCTTCAAAATTACTTCTTTTTCTTCCCCCGCCAACCTGTTGCAATGGTTTGGCGCCATCCCCAATTCGAACGTGTTAGGAATTGAACTTACATAAATCCCCAAAGGGACTAGTAAAAAAAGAACCAGGGTGTGCATCATATAAGCGTACAATCCCCTATTCCATTTTCTGCCGTGTAGTTTTTCACACGGTGATATAACTTAAAAATAACCTTAATAACAAATGTCTCATCCTCTCTTCTTGTGGTGGTCGGTTTTGCGTTATCTTGGGATGACGAACGTATCTCGAATTGGGGCCAAAATATTCTTGAATTTTTTTTCTCTCCTCAAAATTCTCGTGGAAGTTTTCAATTCTGGTTGGTACGGATGTAAATATTCTCTGCCTTCTTCTATTTAAAAGGTTTAGTTTGTCTTTTAGTTTAAGTATTCGCGGCCATGAAGATTCTAGGTCAAATTAAATTGTGCCCTTTGGACATTATTGGTGTAGTTTTTTTCTTCTTATATTCGCGTAACGGGATGTTTAATGATGGTGGTGGTGGTGAGGTTATTTTTAAGTTTATTATGCATATTTTAAAGGTATAATTAAAATTTAATGATGCACTCTTAATTAACTTTGAATGGTAATGTAATGATGAATTCGTCATAGTTTTTAATTGTAATTTAATTTTTTGGATTCGTGAGGTGTTCGGGCACGGAAGGCTATTCTTAAATTTATTCTAGATTAAATTAATTAAAATATCTCTATCCTTTTTCATTAATTTTTATTCAATAAATAATTATTATTTCGAATAAAAACAATAAAATTTTATTTTGAATTTTTCAGCTAGTTAACTTTACAAGATTAGGGTACCAGACTAACTTTTATTAAATCTAGATTAATCAATACAGTAAAGTGAAATATCTCTATCCTTTTTCATTAATTTTTATTCAATAAATAATTATTATTTCGAATAAAAACAATAAAATTCTATTTTGAATTTTTCAGCTAGTTAACTTTACAAGATTAGGGTACCAGATTTAACTTTATTAAATCTAGATTAACCAATACAGTAAAGTGGAATTTAGACATGAAATTAGACGCCTTTGAATACATCTTTTCCATACCAATAAATAAATAAATATATACTTTCCTCATCAAATATTATATTAAAAAAAACCAAACTCGATCGTGACTGGAAACAATTCAAGAATTCGAAAATACAACTTGATTTTTAAAAAGAATTACATTTATATTATAAGTAGCCTTATCTAGACCGCAGGGAAATGAAGCGACTAATAGTGGTAGATTTTTCTAGGTCATGATCAATATTATCCCGCGTTTCTTGTAGTCATTACACCCATTATATTCCCTTTATGAACGAAAAAGCTTAAAAAAATATATATGCAACAGTGTAATATAAATCAAATATAAATTGGGGTATAGGGAAATAAGTAAGAAAACACGTGTGTGTTGTTTAACATAACAAATCGATGAACATCGTGATAAAGTTTTTAATAACAAACTGGGTGTGCATTTTTAAACGGGATTCTAACCCATAATTAGATTCATTGGAAAGTTTAAGGAAATAATCACACGAGGACACGCGATGGAAATTGAATTGTTTTTAAGAATTATGAGAAATTTATCAAATTTCTCCTCCTGTCTCCCGTCATCCTTGAGTGCTTGGTGATGCGTTTGTTGATATTTTCTCTTCTTCTGCTCGCTCACGCGCATCCTCCTCGCGCATCTTTTATAAATAATTCAAAGGATAAAAATTATTAATAAAGAACCAATATTAGAACTAAGAAAATCTAAGGTTATTTACTTTAGGAAACCGATAATATTGTAATTTACTTGTTGTTTTATAAATAACTTGTTTAAATTATCAATTTATTGCGGAATGTTGAAAAAATCAAGTCCGTCCACATTTTAACCCGTTTTATTTAAGTGGAGATATTCAATTTTGAATTTTGGGGTCTCCTTCAGTATCACAATATTATCCTTTGGATATCACGTCCTAGATTCTATATTTTTTCGAAATCTTTGTATTTAAAAGTCGAATTTTCCCCTTCTTGTTTTGGTTTAATTCTGAATGGGCGTAGTTTTTGTTTTGGTGAGCGTACTGGTTTCATTTAGGGCCTATAATTTAATCCCGGTTTAAATGACCCGAATTAAAATGGGGAATAAGTTATCTCTTTTCTAGAATTTTTTAAACTTAATTGGAATTAAGATTAAAGGTGTCACACGAAAATAATATTTTATTTACTTAAATTTTTTTTATTTAGAGATATCAACTATGGACATTTATATATCTCTTGTTGAGAATTGGATCCGTTATTGGAGAGGATAAACCAAACTTGGGACGTTTCGTAGGATATTCGAGTCTAGGCTCCGGTTCTCTTGATCTCATTGACTTAAGTAGTTACGCTAAGAAAGTTCCAGTGGAAGAACGGTCCGATGATGACCAGGGTACTGAAACTGACACTAAAACCACAACCGAAGAAACAGATATACAAGAGACAACTGGGGAGGGAGACAAGAGCATCGAATATCTCCCGTTCCCCTACAAAGAGTTACCCGTCTTGGTATACGAGAAGAAAGGTGAAGACACGTCCGACGTGCAGCTTAGTTACCAATTAAAAGATCCTACAACGCTCTCTTTGGGTCATCATATCTACCAATTGAAAGATAGTGACCCCAACTCGGACCATCATGTATTCGAGCTTAAAGAACCAGAAGTTGATAAGAAAGAAGCTCTGGAATCAGCATCGACTGACGAAGTACCATCGTCAGAGTCTCTGGACAGCGTTGTGTCCTCGGCTCTAGTCGATAATTCAACCAGTCTTAATGATACCGACTCTAGTTCCTCTGATGTTGATGAAACTAAAGTTGATTCTGATGAAACTAAAGTTAACGATACCGCGGAAGATACTAAATCAACTGACTCTGTGTCAGAATCCATTCAACCTGGAAGTTTGGTTAGTTTGAGTCATGATTCGGATGACAGTGGACAAATGTTACTAACAGCCGTTGGTGGTGATCACGCCTACCAATATGGGTCCGCATCGGAAGGACAAGCAACTTATTATAGCGACGCCATTTATGGTAAAGCCGTAGATTTTGATCAAACATCTACTACAGCGTCACCTATAAGTAACGAAGCAACGCCAATGCATGACACGTATCAACTGAGCGAGAGTCAAGACCAACGCCAAGTTAGTTATCAACAAGTTCCAGGTCAAAGTTCTTATCAAACGCAGTTGGCTTATCAACCATTGGATGGACAAATTGCTTATCAGGATGCGAATGGACAAATTTATCAAGGTCAAGTAGTATACCAAAACGCTCAAGGACAACCCGTTGTCTATCAAAATGCTCAAGGACAGGCACTTAGGCTTCAAGACACTCAACAACAAGGTGTTGAGTATCAAACGCCTCAAGGTCAAACTTTAGAATATCAGCAACCACAAGGTCAAGCCGTGACCTATCAGACTGCTCAAGATCAAATTGTACAATATCAACAAATACCTGGTCAAGCCGTGCAATACCAACCCAGCCAAGGTCAGCAAATATCGTACCAACTTCCCCATGGTTATGAAACCGCTCAAGGGCAACTGCAATATTCCCGATCTCCCGTTCAATACCAAAATTTCCAAGGTCAAATTAGATATCCTACTGCGGCAGCTCAGCTACAATATCAAGCAACTCACGGGCAATTGCAATATCAAGTGGGACAACAGAGTCCGTACCAAGGTAGTCAATCACCGGTACAGTACCAACCATCTCAGAGTTCTGCTCAATTTTCAAGTGGTCAACTTTTCTCTGGCTCTCAAGATTCAATAGCCTATCAACCCACCGAAATTGGTCAAACTGTGACCGACCAAGGAACTCAAGATTCGCAAGAGTCTGCGCAGAGCCACGTTGTTTATCACGACGCCCATGGAGATGTTGTTTATCAGGACGAAAATGGTCAACTGTCTTACGAACCGCCAGGTAAGAAAAAAACCAAGTCTGCTGAGCAGACGGCGGCCTCTCTTGCTGATCTGCAATCGGAACAATCTGAAGCCATCCAACAACAAACCGCCTTTGACGCTGCTTCTGGAAGTTCTCAAGTATTCGTCAATGACTCTCCAACCCAAGCCTCACGTCAAGATGGCCAACAGTTTTCTGTTGAATCAGTTCCAGGCGTTCAGTTATATTACACACAATCTCAGGACTCTCAAGCTTTTGATCCACAATCTTTCAAAGGCTTTCGCTACGAAATGAGCAACGATGAGACCCCAAGAGAAAGCATACACGTCGAAACGGAGGAAACAACCGAAGAACCCCAAATAGTGGAGATAGGTAGACGGTACTCTGAAGCACCATCTAGCACCACTGAAAACCCGGAAACGGAAACCTCTGAGGATTCCCAGACATCGGAAGTGTCAACATCGGCTCCAAAAATCTCCGCTAAAACTGATGCTCAATTTGAACGCTTCGTTAGAGAACAAATGGGACCTCAGTCTTCGGAACAGTACCAAACATTTGCTGCCCCACCTCCTGGTATGTTGGGAGGAGGACCGGGCTTTGGGCATGCGGAATCACCCTTTGGAGGAGGTTTCCAAGGTCATTTTGGGTTCGGTGGTAATTTAGGTCAGGAAAGCGCTCCAAGACCCTTTAACGGAGGCGGTTCAAGTCATAGAGGAATCTTTGGAACTTCTAGACCTAGTTTCGCCTCTATGTTGGAAAACTTAGCGGCCCAAGCTAGCACAATGAATATAAGGGGTGGAATCTTTGGAGGACATCGTGGGGAGAGTCACCAGGGAATGAACCCATTCCAATCAGGAACTAGCGACTCTTTCGCTTTCGGATCGTCGCAACTGGAACCGTCTGCAAACCAGTTTGGTTTAGGAATGGGAGGCTTCACTGGATTTCAAGGTTACAATGAAGACTCTTTAGCTCTTGGTTCAGACTTGGGAGACGGAGGTAGGGAACATGGTGGCCAAAATGGGGGCGATTTTGGAAGGTTTGCTGAAAACTCTGGTTTTGGAGGTGGTGGTTATCCGAGTGGACAAAGAGACAGATATCGTCACGGAATAAGACACGCCCATTTTGACGTCAACGAGCAATTAGCTACCGAATCTCAACAGAGACCTATAGTTCAAGGATGGAAACCCGATCAAAAACCGTTGGAATTTAATCCAGAACACAAACCATTAGATTGGAATCCTGATCAGAAACCTCTACATTGGAAACCAGACCAAAAGCCTTTACAATGGAACCAAGACCAAAAGCCTTTACAATGGAACCAAGACCAAAAACCATTACAATGGAACCAAGACCAAAAACCATTGCAATGGAATCCAGATCAAAAACCATTGGAATTTAACCAAGAACACAAACCCTTAGGATGGAATCCTGATCAAAAACCTGTTGATTGGAAACCAGAACAAAAACCATTTGGATTAGTAGGTTATGGTAACCAAGCTGTAAGTCAAGCCTTCACGACCAATCATAGGGCTAGGCCATTCAAGGAAATTGAAGACGCGATAGCCTTTTTGAAACAAATACCACCGGAAAATCTGATATCACCTCATAGAGGTCAATTCCTTCTTCGTCCTGAAGAACCTCACTTCCCTAAAGAAATTCGCAACCCTCTCCTCGAGTTCGTAGACAAGCAAATAAAAGACCAATTTACTAAAAAACCTGAAGAAAAACCAATGATGAGTACCACCCCTAAACCACCTCCACCACCTTCACCAATCCCGCCACCTAAAGCCATGCCACCCCCAACTACGCCAAAACCCCCAACCTATCACATAGTTCATAATATTATGCATAGTATAATCCATAAAGATCAAATGGCTGCAGCTGCTGCTCAAAAACAAGCTCAACAGAGTCCTATTGTACAAAATGGTCACGTTTATAGAAAAAAACCAGGAACGCCAGCTGCATTTGGCGAGAGAATCAAACTGGGTCAACAAGCAAATAACGTTGCAATAAATAACCAAGGAGCGCCAATTATAATCTACCAAGGCGTCCGTCCATCAGTCCACACTATGAAGAAACCACAACTCCAAACCGTAACTGAAAAACCCAAAGCCATGGCGTCTCAACTTAGTACTAATTACTACAAACCCCGTCCTCAAGCTTTGCGAGAACAAAATGGACCAGCTTTGAGAGCCACGTATGGTAAAGTCGGTTCGTTTGATTCCGGACGCTCCTTGCCGTATTATCATCGTCCAGTGTATCCTGATGGTCAGAAACCAGCTAAACAAAACGCGATTGAGTCATACCTTTCCCGTATACCTAGTAGACCATTAAGTAGACCATCTTTACGCCCACCAACGCGTAAACCATTGATGAAACCAGTTGGTAGCAGCGCAACAACCCAAAAATCTACTAGTTACAGCACTGTCTTCCGGTACGCTGGCTTCGAATTCCCCAAATACAAAGTCGGGGGCTCAAACTCGAGTACAGCAGTAAAAGTAACGCAATATTCTCCATCGCTGAAGACGCCGGAATCTAGCAAAGATACTAAAACCACGGGTTCCAGTTTGACACCAACCGATTCTTGGACCGCGGGTCTCTACAGCCATAAATCAGAGTACACCCCGGTCTCAACACCCAAGACGGAAACGGCGTCAATTGGGATACGTCGGTCTTCGTTAGTCACCGAGAGTTTTGGAGGGGCTGGTACTTGGATACCCGTGTCCAAGCCTGAAGAATCTAAGTACGTCAAAGCCGTAGCCGCCGAAACTGGAGACAAGATACTCTACACGCCACGCAACATTTAATTAAAAACAGAGACATTTGTACAAATATTAATTTGTCAACTGGTGGAAAAATTGTAAATAGTGTTCATACGTAGAAATTAGATTATGAACAAAGAGAATTTATCATTGAATATCAATTGACACATCCTCTTTGTTGTGAGGTGACCTTTTTCTCAAACTTGTTAGGTATTATTTTTTTATAATTACAAGTACTTATCTTAGCTAGTACAGGTTTACTGGTTCTTCACTGCTGGACAGTGCAACTCTTTAGTCCATGGTTTTTATAAAGTCTTTTTAATGGAAACCTCGGTTGGAACAATTAAGAATACATACAAAGTATTAGATATAAATTATTGAAGAATCAATTCGTATACACATTAATATACCCATGACCATTAGAAAAGAAACGTTCGTAAGTCTTCAGTTTCAAATTAGAGTAAAATTATTATTTTGAAAAAGAGA
Source organism: Phalangium opilio (assembly GCF_054372755.1). Classification (NCBI taxonomy): domain Eukaryota; kingdom Metazoa; phylum Arthropoda; class Arachnida; order Opiliones; family Phalangiidae; genus Phalangium; species Phalangium opilio. Next base: position 3,645,451 of record NW_028324189.1, read on the forward strand.
AATAAAAAACATTCCTTTTTCTGTAGTGATTTTTAGTAGAAAACCTACTGTTCCTAGAGTGATAATTATTACACGATTGTTGTAATTTTGTATTAAAAAATTCATACAATCTTAATTTCTTAAACGTTGTAAATACAACATTTTTCTTTTTGTTCATTTGCCTATTTCAAGGTTTCTGGCTGAACATTCTGTAATGTAATCGAAACTTCCCCGCCTACGATAACAGGTACGTGGCCCGAATACATAATCTACTTGTTTTATCACAAAGTTGACAAGGGTTGACGTACAAGTTGTAAAACACGGGCGCTTTTGGTTTTCAAGCCTGTAATATTAGAAAAGCGCTGAAATATTCAATAATTTGTTGGAATAAGACTTCATTTAGATCAAACAGGTGGTTTGGAGTTCCGAGTTAAGCCCAAGTTTTTATCGATTAAGTTCTCGAAATGGCTTAATTGTTATAAAACATTGCCTTAATTAAGTAATAACGTATCGCGTGTTTCATTGGAAACTAACTCGATTTTATGACATTGGGTAATAAATTACAGCAGGGTTTTTAATAATAGACCTCAAGGGTCAAAGTTTATTAAGATTATTAACTTCGTTATGGGTTATAAAAACCAAGCGAACAAAATCATGAACGCCTTAATTAAACTATGGAACAGAATCACGAAGAACCTAGTTTTAGTTATTCCCTGAAATTTGGTATCGAACGTATTTTAAACATTAATTATATCGATGTCAAAATTGATGATCAGGATGTGTTTTCTGGATCTGGATCATCTTCTACTTCTTCCGGTTTACAGAACTTAAATGCCAAAGAAAATAAAGGTAATTCTTTCATCTAGGGAACCGGTTTTTGTACCCATGCGGTATTGGATTCCTTCTGTCTTATTCGCTGTGGCGTTTTTGTTAATAAACAGGAAAATATTTTGGGGGAAAATAATATCAACAGTTGTATAGAGGGAACTTTTTAAGGTTAAATGCTTGAATTATCTTTTAAGGTGGGTTTTTGAGTGAATTGTGGCGACGCCTTGTGTTTTTATTAGGAACTTAAGTGGCCATGTATTATTAAAAGTAATTCGGTTCTTAAATTATTTGAACCTGGAAAATCTTAGGTCAATTTGAAGATTGAATATTAATGTCTAAATTAGTTAAGGGTTGGAATGCTTAAAATGGACGGACGCTAGCTAACACGTCAGGCTTTACTGTCCACTAATGATTACTTTTTCTATATGTATATTTCATGATACTTTCGTGGCAAAATTATGCCTGCCTATTAATTATTTCGAACATGTCTCGTTGTTCGATTGACATAATATGTTCCCTGTATAGTGTTTTAGTCAATGCTTCACGGAATTCAGTAGCTAAGCCTAACTAGGCCTAACATTACTGTTTAGAGTTTAAACTATATATGGATCCATCATATTAGGCCGGGTATGTCCATCAAATAACTCGAAGTGCATGGTCCCTTGACGGTTAGCAACCTTAACCCGAGATGTAGGGACCCATACCTAATCAATCAATCGACACGTCCTGGAAAGTGAATATACTGTAGACTTGAAGAGAAGAGGTATACTGTATTTAGGATTTTAGGTTAGGTTAAGTTAACTCGAGTTGAGTTTGGGTTCTGTAGGCCAATTTCTCGCCTGGTTGACTGGTGTCCTATAAAAGTTACTCGCTTTGTGTGGCAAGTATTTCAGTATGTTAGTGAAAATGTAATGAAAATTTCCCTTTAAAATTCACGCTGAACACGTCGCGGATTATTGAGATTATCTTATATTTAAATTAAGTTTAATCCATATATTACGGTTGGTTTATAGGTACTGTCACTCAACCGAGAGGTAGAACCAGTTTCTCGACATGGCAGATTTCGGAATTGGAATCTGTGTTCCGGCTGACACATTATCCCGATGTCTATCTAAGAGAATCTTTGGCGTCTAGACTGAATATTGAAGAAAGCAGAGTGCAGGTTATGGTTTACTAAGCCTATTTAATTTATCCGATTATAGAAAAGATGTGCTTATTTTATCAGTAATTTTAATATATACATAGGTTTGGTTTCAAAACCGCAGAGCCAAGTATAGACGTTGTCGTCGACATTGTAATGGCAATATATTCAATCCTTCATTAGTAAGGAACCCAAATTCGATTCACGAATGCTTCAGTTCCAGTAGATCTTATTGGAATTTGTACTTATCAACTGTTGACGATACGAAGGCGAAAGAGTTAACTTCTGCGCCTTCGGGGTAGTTCGAAAAATATATAATGTTTTTGAAAAACCATTAGATTCACCCCAAAGGTGTTAACAGTTAACCTCCAAAGCATCATTCAAAAATTCAAAACATATAATTTAATAATTATATACACATATATATAGAAATGGAACCGGTTCAAAATGATATTCAATATCACAATATCACATTATGTTTTGCTACAATTGTATATATTTTATATATACAATAACCATATAATTAAATAATTAAGAACGTAATACATAATGATATTAAGACTTCAAAACGGATTTACTCCAAATTTTACGCACTTAATTCAAAAAATACTACGAAAATAACTATAATCAACTGAAAATCCAAACTAAGATAATAAAATTATTCGGTAAAAAAAAATAAGAAGAAATAATAAAAACAGAATAATCAAGAAAACAAATTTAGTTCATTCGAATACCACGCCTATGCAATCGAATCAAGAATAGGTTCCTCAACACGCTACATCACGCACCCTTCAACGATCAGTTCATCCATTTGGAACCACCAATCTCGTCAGTCAGTCGTTTTCAATGCCGCTGATTTAAAGAGAAGGTGAAATTGTCCACAAGAAAATTTTATGGTACCGCAATTAAGAACTTGGTTGAATTTTTCTGTAGAGTACGATTTTAAATTTTTAAATAGATTTATAGATCTAGATATTATTAACTGTTCCTCTTAGGTTAAATTCTATAGGTCAAGGGTCAACATGGACAGGCTGCTAGTTCTAGGTCTGTCCTTAAAGATCTGTAGATATTGACAAGGAACTTATGAGGTATCATTGTTTTTATTCTTAATTATCCTTGCTTATAAGATGAACTCCTAGCTAAATCGTGGTAGCCAACTAGTCATATTTTGCAAGCTAAGTATATCTTATTAACATTAAAAGATATACTAATCATGTTTTGCTAGCTAAATATATCTTAGTAATATTACATTAAAGCTAAACTCTGTCGTAGAGTTACTAATCAAAATTTACCTGTAACCAAAACCAGATTATCATTATAATAAGTACTTTATCATTTCTCCCTCTCTTGAAATTATTCTACCTATTCTTTTGGAAAGCTGGACAGTTTCACACTTTTGTGAGCCGGCGTGCGTAGCATAAACGAATCGTGAAGGACTGGGGTATCCCCTTTAATGTCAACCCCTTTTTTTGTAACGCCGGAGTTACTGACCTACTTTAATTTTGAAGGAAAAGCTAGAAACTTATTTTGATAGTTTGGGACGCACGCCGGGTATAGATAGACATATAGGTAAACCAAAACGCGGAACTAGTTTCCTTCCCATCAATAAGATCATCCTTAAGGGGGGGAAGTAGAAAAATGGAGTGAAAAGGAAGACGTCATCTTTATATTCATCCTCTTCTCTCTGGGTCAGGTAAACTTTTTCGGGGATAGCCTCAAGTCTCTTGAACCTCTCAAGACCAGTCCGAATCTGGCTGCCATACCAAGCTGGTGCATATTTTCTTTTAGCCCAAAGGGGTTTCTCTCAAGAAAAAAAGCGTACCAGCAAAAGTTGTTAAAAATTAGAATAGCCCGCAGTGTTAAGTGTGCCTGTAATCATTTTATTTTAAACTCCCACCTCTATCTCTCTCTCTCTCTCTCTCTGTTTGATATCTGGATTTTAAGACTAGATCCACCCACGCCACTTTAAATATAATATTATAACACGGTCAAGTTTTTAAATGAATAGTTTTATTTGGAGATATCAAATATAGAAGAACTATTGTTAGTCGTGAGTTACGGATTTTCTGCACAGAGTTTGGACTGAGAAGTTTAGATAGGTTTATCCATTCGATTTGCAAAGTCCGTATTTGTGGAAGCAGTTCGTTTTAATCAACATGAAGATTCAGGTATGGTTGAAGTTTTTAATTTGGGTTTTGTTATGGTTCTCATGTTTATATTTATTAAAAGGGAAAAATTAATTGGTTGATTATTTTTTATCATTGTTTGGGTGATTGATCTTGAAAAAATATATTAGTTGGCTTTTAAATGTAATCGATATCTTAAGAAATTGATTGTGTCATCACTCAAAATGTTACTATACCGAAATTATTTGAAAGATGAGATGATACGGCATTAAAACTAATTTTCTGATGACTGAAATATGTCATATTATTTCTTCGTATTTGCTGATTTTGTGTAGTCTGATTGAAATATAATTTTATAGTTAAATAAATATGATAAGGTTTATATTTATGTATGGTTAATGAAATAGATGACTAAAGATAGATTAACATAATATAATAAATAAAGGCCAGATATATCAACATGCAGTGTATTAAAATTAATTACACTTAATTTCAGTTCTATCTAGTTAAAAATAAATATAGAACATTCTATATTGTTATTTTATTTGTCAACTCTTTATAAAACTAAATTACTTAATCTACGCGGACCTGAATTATATAATTTATATAACAGGAAGCGTACGTGATATCACGCTATTATAATACACCGGGTATCAACCCTTTTATCACAATAACCATTGTTTCCAACGCTTATTATTCCTTTAGGCTCTATCTTAATACAATTATAGCATCCGAGGATGCATGATACTCTATTAAAAAAAAATAAACCCATAAAAATACATCTCTATTGTTAATTTTAATAATACTAAAAGTATATTGTTCTATTTTTTTATTTAAATGCAGGCAATTCTCGTGTTAACCGCCATGATTGCGACCATGGTCAAAGGTCAACCAGGTCCCCCGCCACCTAATTTCTTCCAAGGACGTCCTCCACCACCGGAAGTCGTTGAGCAAATCATCCGTAACCAACAGCAAGCTGCTATGTCCCAATTCCCTCCTAACATTCTTCAAGCGGCATTTATGGCCGAAAATGGCATCGCTCCATTCGAATTCAACCGACCTGGGTCTGATTTTCCACCAGGGTTTCAACAAGGTCCACCCAGACCCGACGATACCTTGGCTTTTCAACCCGGACCCCCGAGACCCGAAAACTTCGGCGGTCCAATACCTCCACCACCCGTAACTCAAAGTACACCGGAACGACCTCAAATACCACAACCCAGACCCGATAACGCCCCGACAACTGACCGCAAAGTTATTCCGATTCATTTTGACCATAACCCAATAAGACCCGAACCATCTGAAGGGCCTAGGGTCAGCGTAGTACCAGCCCCACCGCATTTGAAACCTCATAAATTGGATTATCTCAGAAAAGAAGAGAAACTCAAGGATGCCCAAAGGTATTTATTTAACTTAGTGTTTTCAAAAACAGGATGGTAATGATCTAATGAATTCAGGGTCATCTTTCCAACTGGAAGCATCTCTCCCGTGGATACCTTGCAACATGGACAGTTCCGTGATAAGTTAATTAAGGCATCAGACAAAAAGCCCAAACCATCCGTACTAGTGATACCATTACCTCGACCCAAAACGAAGAAGGAGGATGTGAAACCGGAGAAGAGATTCACACCATCTCCTGGTCCATATAGCAGCAGCACTGTTTCCCGTAAAATTGAGGATTTAGAACGATTGCGGGGTAGCCATAGTCACAGGCAAGAGTTCTACTCAGAACGGCCCAGATACACACCGAAACAGACGGAGTTTCGTCTCACACCACCGTCATCTTTCGAGGAGAGAAACTTAAAGACACCTCCCGCGTCAACCCACTCGTTTTACAAACCCAAATTCGAATACGGATTTAAACCTCTCAGTTCAGACCAGGAGGACGAAGAGTCCAGGCATCATGAAGTACATTCCGATGGATCAGTCACCAGAAATCGGTGAGTGAACATTTATTTTGTACCATGCGCCATTTCCTATGGAATGGCTCAGTCAAGGTCACCTTAAACGACAAGATTTTGGTGGTGACAGTGACTAATTGCCATCAAACACGTTCCCAAATGGCAATCAAGAAGATTTTGTTAACTACATTAATTAACTGATTAATGATTGTTTAACTAATTAAGCTAGATTCCCCACTGATCCCATTAAGCATGATGTCACTTAAAAAAAATTATGCCATTTTGTACAGATTTTCTTCAGCACCTCCCAGACAAGAGAAAAGCCGACAATACAGTTCATTCTTAGGCAAAAGACCAGTACCACCTAATCGGCCAAGCAGACCAAGTGACTCAAGTAGAGGTAACCGGTATCGGGATGAGAAGGAACGTGACCCTTATACCGCTGACGAGAGTGTAGAAACCGGGACGAATTTTTTGGGCACTTCCACCGTTCGAGACAGCCAAAAAGGCAGCAAACCCGTCGTGACATTGACCTTTGATTGCAAAGGTGGTAAAGATCTGGGATGGTGCGTTCTTGGAGACAGATATCCAAGGTATGAAAGCCTGTTTATTCGTTCGATATTGTTATGATGCATTCAAATTTAGGTTATAGGGTTAAAATTAGATTTGGTGACCCTTTAATCCCTAAAGTTTTTGTGGGGTTTTAAGTCACGTAATTTCCCAGGAATGGGTGGATGTCCTTAAATTTGACCAAAGAATTGACCTTCAATGAAATTGCGCCCATTTTTCATATAAAATAATTATGGGTGTAATCTTTTTAAGGTTATTTATTCTAAATTGTGTATGTATGTATGAGCTAGAGTTGACCGCGATTTTAGTATACTTTTTAAACAATGTTAGCGGGAACCGGTTTCGGATTATATCTCTAAGATACTAGCTCTAAAACCAGCCCAATTTATAAGCTATTTTTATGCCATAGACTGAACTTAAATTACCTTACATACCAACCCAGTGTTAACCGAAACGTTTTCAAATTATAAACAAAATCGATTAAGCTTTTAGATAACACTTTAAAATTGTTTTAAAAATAAGCCAACGAGCCACAAATATGGTCGGTATAATTTTTTTATTTCTAAAGAACGTTTTGTGTACAGTAAATGTACGCTTGACATAATTTAATCCGGATCCAATTAATTATGTTGTATATAACAACATAGACTCAAATTTGACCGTCAAATTTCACGGTGATTAGCCTTGAAGTCGGAAATAACAGGAAAATTTTGTGTATTTCCGGACAAATTACTTGATGCCATATAGTAAATTTTTCAAAATTTATCAAAAATAACTAGAGCGATATTTTAAACCTATTTTGTCTGGTGAAATTACACGGTGACTTCTTTGCCAGTAAATTACGTAATATATCGTAATTGTATAAATTATCACGATGGACCTTTTCAGTCGAAACCAACGAGCCATTTCGAACCTAGGTATTAATTAGTGGTTCTTAATGATAATTTCAGGAGTGAAGTGGATCATATCGTTGACGAATGCGAAGAAGTGATTGAAGCGATGTACGTTGACTCGGTAGACGAATGGGGTAATCACACGTTGTCGAAACAAAGGGGCGGGACTGGTACTTGGTCCTGGTCCGAGTACGTGGATGAACCCTTGTGTTCGTCGGACCGGAAGGTGATACGACCGGCTTTCGCCAAGGATGTTAACGGAAACTGGCACGTGGTTATACAAACCGAGAAATATATGCAAAAAGTTCCTACTGTTATATGCAGGTTAGTGTGATTTTGGGGATCTTTTAGTAGAGTCGGTTACAATCCTAGAAGGTTCAAATACATAACCGGTATTTCTATGAGAATTTGGTTCCTTGTAAGATTGAAACCGGTAAGAAGTTTCATATAATCAATAGAGTTTTGTGGCTTGTAAAACACAAAATGAATATTGTGTTATTCAAGCTGCTCAAACACTAAAGAAATTCAAATATTCCGTTATATGATAATTTATTAAATATATATTTATATGAATTTTAAACAATTTAGAAATGCTGATGCACCTTGCAACCATTTATCAAGTTGCGGTATCAGATCAAAGTGTATTCAAAAATACGCTCATAGGCTATTGGTCAGTATTGACCCATCGAAACCCCAAGAATGTCCAGGTATGAGGCTGTACAAATTCCCCTCTGATTGTGTGTGTCACTCGATCTCCTCGGCGTCTGGTAGTTATCACTGAACATCATAATTCACGACAATAATTAATTCATGAAATAATGAATACATTATCTTTAACGACGCGTACTAACATCCCAAAGTAGCAATCTCTAGTAATTTATTTAAGGAACAACAAAAAACATTCCAATCCTGTTTTTAACGTGATACATTTTTAGTGATTTTATTATTTATTTAAACAATTTTTTAATTTATATTCTTACCAGATTAATTAAATATTTAGGTGTGAAATATTAATGGTAAATGGTTTACAGAAATTGTATTTTTGTAAATAAATTTTATAACACGATTTATTTCATTTTTTTAATAATAAAATATTCATGGTATCGTGAATATATTCATGAAGAAAAAAGTAGGGGGTGTAGCAGATTGTAACAAAATCATGAAATTTCTACGTTAACTAATGTGGTTTTCACTGTCTCTTAGAAAATGAATCACGAGGAATCCAAAAATGTCGCCTTAATTCTAATCAAATAATTATTAGCAAAGTTATAGCTATTTAACTTAAATGGTACAAATATATTTAAATTAGTCCACGTGTTCCACTATAGACGGCGCTAGTCAACCATTTGATCGAAGGCGCAATCTCTTTGAAGCTATCCGCACCGCTAGATGGTTCTCGTTAAGATTGGAATGTGATGTTTCGCGTCTGTAAAAATTCATCTGGCTTGGTCGCGAATTAAGCCAGAAGTAAGGATATTTGAGACGCGATTCATCGAGTTTCCCTTTAATTAAGGTCAAAGGTAAATCTAAATATATTAATTACACGCGTTTAATTAAGATTTACGAGTGAAGTTTCGCGTCAAGAAGTTACGGTGTCGCGCGTGTAAATCCCGGTATAGGTGCCGATTTGCAAGTGAATCCAGTTAAGCCTTGGCTATTGAAAACGCTAGTCGAAAAACTAAAGTGCATTGTTTCTACACCGTTCGTGGATTAATATTGAGTCACGTTGATTTAGAGACAAGAGGCCCATGTTCATCGTCTGATTCTCTAACGTAAGTAATATTTATTTTCAAAAAAATTGTCAATTATAATCGCCATCACATAGCGTATAATCGATCGTGTTAATTAGGTTTTAATAAGCATGATACGTCTGTCATTGCTCTTTTGGCGGGAATTAATTTTTTTATGGCGGGAAATAAACCTTTTGGCGGGAATCAAGTTTTCCTTGATTTTATATAAAAATTCGATGCATTTGAGTTAAATTTACATATGACATCACCCACGTAAATAGTTTAAACCTTTAAATTTGTCAATTTGGTGCTTTATGAACCCCTATCACATTTTTTTGACGTCAAATATTTTTAAACTTGTTCTCACGTTTCAAGAGGGGGAAAGTGGCGGGAAGGGTGACTGCTCGCGGGAACTTGCTGTAGGGGGGTATCACGTGTTTCCATGGTTTACTCTTTGGCAGCATTTTTATTATTTTTACTCTTTAAGAGGTGGATTTTGAACCTTTCATAATCACATAAAACGTTTTTTTTCTTGGTATTTCGTTGAATTTTAAATTAAGGAATGCGAATCTAGTTTTCGAACTTAATCTAGGTCTAGGCGTAATTTTTAACTAGTTATAAAAAATCTCCGGTTTTTTGCTTAAAATCGTTTATACCCCTGAAGAGTTAATAAGATATAATACTTTTGACTTAGCATAATTTAAAGCAAAACCCGCGTAGTTACGCATTACTACTACTACTGCTAAGTTTTCCAAACGTGGTAGTGACGTAACAGACTCCCTGGGTTTTATTATTCACCCACTCATTGACGGAATAAAAATTTAGACACCTTTTACAAGGTTACTACATCATCTGGGAAAGTCGGGGATTTTGAACATATAGATGTGGAATGAAAGAGAATTTAAAATTCTCACAGAAATCCGGAAATTTCACTTTATTTCAGTGATTTTTCTATCATGAATTAATATATTTAAATTCATGGTACAGTTTAAAGCATAACAATCTATACAAATACATTTGGAAACATTCTTCAGGGAAATTTACTAAAGACAGTCAGGGAAAATTACTAAAGACAGTCAGGGAAAATTACTAAAGACAGTCAGGGAAAATTACTAAAGACAGTCAGGGAAAGTTACTAAAGACAGTCAGGGAAAGTTACTAAAGACAGTCAGGGAAAGTTACTAAAGACAGTCAGGGAAAGTTACTAAAGACAGTCAGGGAAAGTTACTAAAGACAGTCAGGGAAAGTTACTAAAGACAGTCAGGGAAAGTTACTAAAGACAGTCAGGGAAAGTTACTAAAGACAGTCAGGGAAAGTTACTAAAGACAGTCAGGGAAAGTTACTAAAGACAGTCAGGGAAAGTTACTAAAGACAGTCAGGGAAAGTTACTAAAGACAGTCAGGGAAAATTACTAAAGACAGTCAGGGAAATTCTAGGAAGGTCATGGAATTTTGAAATTTAAAATCTGTTAAACCTCAAAGCAAATTGTTTGCCGTTTTTAAGTCATAGCAATTCCCTTAATAACTTGACCCTATAAGCATTTTTGTTTTCATGAACCCAAGCTAGCTCCAACCATGGTTAGAATTTATTACACAATACATCATTCCGAACATAATTCCTTTCCCAAATTTTTCCTTGGCCTTTAGTAGAAAGTGGCGTTGAACTTGTTGTAGCCCCAAAAATGTCTCAATGTCTACCGAAAATGAGGGTAGAAATGATTTAAACCGTGTTTACGCCTTTGACATAATAATAAGGGGATATGGGGGTGGAATTTAGTGCCGCTGTTATTATTATTACGAGGGACATTGTATTTTATACAAGTTGGCCGGGGACACGCGGCGTGCATGGCTCTTGACGTCAATTGATCGGCGCCAAGACACGTTGGCGCCACGCGAGGGTTGAAATAAAACTTTAAGTCAAACCATGCCATATAATCGTGTTCTCTCTATGCTGAAAATGAAGTTTTACAAGTTTTTATTAACATTTAGCACTAATAACACTGCTTATTATCCAATATAGTAATATATTAATCATTTATTTTACTAATTGGAGATACTTAGCTCATTTAAGTCGCGTCTAATTAAGAAAATTAGGCTACTGAGATCAATATTTTAATATTCCTAAGGCTAATTATCTTAAAATACTTTAATTGCTATTAAAGATTCAGTAAAAATCCCAGGTCATTTATTAAATTAAAATGGAACTTTAACTTAAAAAAAATTAATCATATTGGCACGCTAATTTCCAATTCTATATTATAAGCGGTTTGAAATTTAACATAAAATGTTAATGACTAAATGGTTTTCTCTAGAAAGGAAGTAATATCAGTTCATTTAAAATTTTAAGAAGGCTCCACGTCATTACTTACTATTTAGTCATTATTTTAGCATAGATAATATTTCATAGCGGATGCCAAAAAAACAAAAAAATGTTTCACAGCCCCCACGTGTATGCGATAACCGAATTAATTAGCGCCTTTAATTTTTTCCGGACTAAACAAATTAAACAGTACTAGTTCTTCAATATCGCAAATCAAAAACTTTAAAAATTAGATTATACAGGGTGTTTCTGAAAGAAATTATGACGGGTGCTCTCTGGGCGATTTTGGGTCGAAAATTTAATTTCAAGGCTTTTTTACCCCCCCCCCCAAGGACCACTTTAATCAAGTTTTGATTTAAATGTTTTAGGGATGGCCCCTTAATTAAAGTAGAAATCAATGTATTTCAGTTTATAATTAAATTTAAGTGGTCATCCTTAAAACTGACTAATCAATCATAACTCGTGAACTTTGACCCTAACCCAAAAACTTTATAGAAAATGTTCGAATAGCAACCTTTATAAAACACCCTGTATATCTTATTTTAATTTTGCTGGCTGTTATACGTCATAGATTAAATTAAATGGCCTTGATTATATGAAATTGATGATATGCAAATTACGTATTTTTTAATGTAAGATATATTTCGATATTCGGTTATTGAATTTCTTATAATCCTTAATTAAAATATAATGAGGAGGTTTAAATATTTATGAAATATTATTTATACAAATTCTTTTTTGTTTTGTTCAGGAAATAACTTCCCACTTAAATTCTAGCTTGTTTTTATTAAAACCCACGTATTTTTATTCTGATTTAAGCAATCAGTGCCAAGAGAGTAGGCCTATAACCTTTAGTTTAGTATATATTTAATTTAGATAGAGTTAATTAATATTAATTAACAGCCCTGTTTCTGAAGGGTGCAGTTTTGAAACGGCAAAATTAAACATGTAAACATGGCTCTCAAGTCATGAAACATTTTTGAGTTAAAATTTTACTATTTATATGAAACTAGCCCTTTAAATTCAAAATAGAAAGTGGAAAATGTTTATCGACAAAAATCTAGGATAAAATCAGCAAAGTTTATAAGTTTATCATAGGTCAAGAGGTCAAATAAAAAAAACCTAGAAAATTTCATCACTTAAAAGGCCAAAAATAATTAAATCGTAAGAGGCCCCCACCCAGACCTTTTATAAAATCCAGAGATGTTTTTTCAAATGACCATTAAGGACACGTCGATAATAATTCAATGGCTTTTAGAATTCAAATAGCTACGATTAAAAACATATACTTATACCCTCCTTCTTTATCTTGACTCAATTGCCCAAATGTAACGCGGAGTTATAACTAATGTTATAGAGAATAGTAAAAAAAGTAGTTCGGGTCAACTGGAGGTTATAACCCCATGGATGAAGGCGCATTTTGAATCCTGTAGACACGCGTGTCGTGCATGATTTTTGTAGAAAGCACGAAAAATACTTAACTCAGCTCAGCGCCGAGATTTTGAAGTTAATGTTTAACTTCTTATCTGGACTTTCGAGGGGCCACAATTATTTAATATTTTCAAGGTTTTTATTTTTTTGCGCCTTTTCTTTAACTTTTAAACTAAACGAGCGTGATTTGGAAAAATTTAGATAACTGAAAGGTTAAAATTAAATCTGAACGTAAGAAACGGCATCCCCCTGTCTTTGTCTGTGCTAAGTTGTTGGGGGAATTTAACACTGAGTGCCAACTCCTTGTAGAAAAGAAATTTAGTCTTGGGTTATAAATGGGATTTTTTTCTGATTTTTTTTTATTTTTTTTATTTTGTGGTTTTGATGTTTTCTAAGAATTTTCTGCCGCTGAGCAGATGTAATTTTATACTTAAAATTATACCACTCTTATGTTTATGGGCAATTAAATTAACGTTTTTTTTTTTAGTTTTTTGGTTTTATTGCTCCTTGGATGGTTTCAAGTTGATAAATATCAGGATTGGGAAAGTGATTAAGAAATTGTGCCTATAAATCAATTGATTTCACTTTAAGCAGGTTTTATTTATACTTTATAGCCTTTGAGGGCCTTGGTTTGCCCCAAAAATCTCCCCCCATCAAGACGTTTTTTTATTTTTTCAAATCTCCATAAATTGGGTTAAATAAGTTGGTAAAAAATTTTTTAGTAATTAAATCTGGTAATTTGTGGTGCTATTGAAACCCTTTTGAAAAATAAGCCTTTTTTAATTGAAGAAGTCAAACCACTCTGCTTTGTACCCCCTGAAGCGATATTCATTTCTATGTAGTCCAATTCAGCACGCTTATTGCGATTTCATTTAAAATGACGCCTGCAAGGGGTCAAATAGAACGCAATTATATACTTTTCTCATTATAGTCTAATTCGTTTTTAATTATAAATCATCCCAAATATAATTAAAATTAGAAAAAGAAAATAACGGGAACAAGATGGTTAAATCTTTGGACTGAAGGCCTTTTCAGAGTGTATAACTTTTGACTCAATTAGATGGGTCAAAAAGTTCAGTCAACAAAAATTGTTCAGCGATCAATTTTTAATATGGTGATTCAACTTGTCCCCCTATAGTTCACTCAACTCAAGTTGACACTACACCTCATCAATCTAAATGAATTAAAATGTTGTATCGTTTGAAGAGGCCTTTAATTGAATTAAGAAAGTTGAATGCTATGTTAATCAGGGTAATCCAAGGGCTAATCACTTTTGAAATTAATTGTGAATCGATTACTTTGCGTATAGTTTTACTTCTTCATTTTCCAACAATGCCAAATACTTGTGGTTAGTAGAGTTACCCAACAATTTCTCCGGTTAACATTACCACATTGCATTCCCGTAAACAACAACAGTACAACTACAACAACACCTTCTTCATCGTCATCACAATCGTGATACACACTCGATAAGTAATAATATACCCTTATGGTTTATGGCTAAAAACACGTAACGTATTGCCCCCTCCATACATCTAGTTTTATAAAAAGAGGTTAATTATGGGGTCCCATCGTTAGCGAATGAATAAATAGACATTTAATAGCCAATATAGAACACACCTATATAGTCGGCTTCTTTTATGATATACGGGTACAGAACTTCTAATTGCCCTCATTATAAAAAGACAGTCAAGAAAAAAAATTTGACAACCAAAAAATCTACGGTATTAAACATAGCTAAAGGGCTTTCCCTGATATGTATTGCGACTCTTTCATCAATAATGTACCTAATGTATACGCCCTGATAGTGTTAATTGAGCGGAAAGCTAATTCCTAACGGGGTTATACGTTGTTTTCAACCGCCAACAACTTCAACTGTATTACCACTACTAACTCGAACTGAATCTCAATACCTAATTACAATAGATGCAAAGCTACCCTGAGCTAATTTTATTATTAATTTAATATTCTGTTAAAGGCATAATACTATATACAGAATGTTTAAAGTGAGATGAACGTAACGTGGGTTGGCATTTTTGGCTGGTCAAAGCGTAACGCATTAAAAATTCAAAAATTGGACACGTGAATCCATTTTTGGGTATGGGTGTTACGAACAACGACAGCGCGAACGAACCCAGAATTTTATATTCCAAGGTGTTCTCAACCTATTTTATAGCGTAAACCACGTATCTCTCTATAATACAGCGCCTCGTAACATACTTGATTTTTGGTGTAAATCATAAATACCTAACCCCTTTTTCAACCCTATCTCTCTCTGGACACACCCGAAATGGTATGATGGTTCCCGCCTCCGATGCGCGAGTTAACCTTTGACCTATATGGCGCTCGGGACACAGAACTGGGTAAATCGGGACCCAAATTATATATATACGGTAATACGTAATTTTGACTTGGCCCTGGCCCTCCTTGCCTTTGTTGGGATTTAATTTTGTTTTGTGTGTAAAAATGCATGCAACTAACCTATATATTTTTTTCACCTTTTGTTTTTTTAAAAGTGTAATTTCCCTAAATGAAGGTCCTGGAAAGGTGTCACTAGACTGAAACTATTATTTTCCTTAATAATATTATGTGTATTAATAGTTTTCAGACTGATACCATTTACACCAGGAGGCCAGGCTATATGGTACTGTTTTTACGTTAAGGGTAAACGTGTTTGACCCTAATTGATCACACACCTTTCTGCAACACCCTATATATAACCACGTGGTCTGACAAAAAGTGTATACTCGAGTCTCTTAGTTATGGTTTATATATTATATTTTTAAGGTAATATTCAAGATCAAAAAGGTTAAAAAAGGGAGGGAATTAGGTAAGGTATACATTGTACCATCTGTTGAGAGTCTTGTATGTCAGCTCGATTACTTAACTTGAACCAACCGCCTTACGTAATCAAGATGACTCTATGGTGTCTGTTACTTACTGGATCACGCGCGTATAGAGTCACGTGTGTAATGCTTGTAACAAAAAAGGTTTAATCCATAAGCGGAAGAAGCTTGTCCCTAATACGATTTTGTATCTTAACACTCAAAGCGTTATTCACGCGGAAATGACGTTCCTTGAAAAAAATTCTTCCTCTTTTTTTTTTTTTTTTTTTGTTCTCTTATGAAACTTAGTAGTATACTTGGACGGGGAATCTTAGGGGGCGGTATCAATGTTTTTACTACGTTACCAAAAGTAGATTAATGAAAGTGCATGCAATTTTATTCACAACGACGACGGACAATTTAATCTCTCATGAACATATAAACAACTTGAGAATGTGTGAATAGATATGAGCTCATCTGTTTGTAGTAGGGGAGGGAACACCAACCTGATATCAAAAGCGCTTCCCAATAGTCTGCTACAACAAACCTTCTCGTGACGTCACACCTTCCTGTCTCTTACCTCGGTTTTGGCGACCATATTGGAAGTCATCATACAATTTAGACTATACCAATATTGACGTCACGTCCCCGTAGCTCCTCCCCTTTCATTATAATGCACCCTATTCCATATTTTTGAACCAACTTTCTTAGGTCTTATTCTTGAGTTAACTTCCAAAGTATCTGTCTAAATTCTTTGAAATTTCGAGCATAGATAAAGGGCATTCCGTTTAACGGATTGTGAAATTTTGGCGCCAAACTGTGGTGTCGTTCTGGTGCAAATTCCAATTTATCCATGGATGGAATCTCTTCTCTTTCCATGAGTGGCTGGCTGTATTGGAATATGCTAGAAATATTTTACAATTTACATCGAGTAATAGTCTATATAAGGGTTCTACTTTCAGAAAGCCTGGGACCAAGGAGGGGGCGTTGTGATGTAAACGCCTCTATACAGGGGTAACGCGTGAAAAGTTAAAGAATAGAGCTAGCCATGCAAAGCGAGGCAATCAAGCTAGCGGACTTTAAAGGCTTTGACTGCAAGGAAACGTTTATAAGAAACGAATATACATGTATGCCCCGTTTTTTCCGTTCAGCTCGACCTTTTCTAACGGTATCCTTTATGTAAGATTTTTCCTATCCTATGCCTTATAAAGGGGGGGGGGGCTAAAGGGGGAAGGAGGAAGGGTCATATACCCATGCAGCTAGAAAGAAAAATTGACTTCATACACCACACGATTCAAGAACAGATCCTTGCTGGCTGAGTCGAAAACTTTTTCAATGTCTTTTTACTCTACTTGAATTTTTTTTTTTTTTTTTCAACGTTGGGCATATAGAAAATTTTATTATGCTAGCCTGGAAATTCCTTTTTACCCCCATACTGATATGCTTTATAAAACTATTTTTATATTATTTTTTAAACTCAAAAGCGAGCGAGTTTGAATATTACCTTCGGAATGAAAAGATCTTTAGTAGGGCTTCCCATTCGGTTTTATTTTTTCCTGCTCAGGATCAAGGAGCTGTAAGGTTTAGGAATAAAAAACAACCAGGAATTTGTTCGGATCTGTTTCGTGTCTTGAATAATTTTCCACGCTTGGTTTTTATCTTTTTAAGTTGTATATCATGATTTTTTTTTAATTTTTATTTTTTGTGGGTTAAATTCTATCGACTTACTTTGCTTACTAACCATAATTGTATTTAACTTAATTTCAAAGTTAACAAACCATTGAAGCAATCTCGAGAATAACTACATTGCGATAAAAAAACGTGAACTTTGTAACAAAGAAACTTAACTTGTTAACTTCTCAGTTCAAATTGAATAGAATATATAACCACAAAATAAATTTTCGTTACTTTCGCAAGGTCCTTTTTAAAATAACAAGCAAATTGTTTTGGACCCATAATTTATGTGTGTACAAGAAAGGGGCCTTAATGGTGTACTGAAACGCGATGCAATATTTTCTTGACCAATAACAGTGTTGTTTGTGTACTAAATAATGCTTTGATTCAACAGACAACGTACTGGATGATCAGTTTTATCAATAACTTTAAATTCAAGCTCGAGACAACCTCATCTATTTATGACGCAGTAGGAAAAAGAAAATAATTCAGGAGCATTAATTCCCTTTAAGTATCCCTTAAATGATGGCGAAAATTACTAAAAAGGCCCGGGTGTTTGAGAAAAACCAGCCAGGAGATTTCACCTTTTCTGAGGGTAATGTTGCCGAAACCGAAAGTAGGCATTTGAAAAGGAAGAGGTTAGTTGCTTAAAAATCCGCGTTCGAGCTAGATTAATCCCCACTAAAGGGGGGGGAGGGGGTGAAAGAAGAGGGAGGTGTGCCCCCCCCCACCAGCGGCTTGTGCTAAAAGAGGAACTGAGCAAGCAATGTCCGCGAATAGGTGAAACCCCATTAGGCGCCTGATGAATCTCGTGGCGCACGGGGAATTAACGACTCTCCCCGGATTGAAGAAGCTGTGCTGCCAGTGAAGAAAAGAAATTCCACCGCGATGAGCATTCAATTAAAAGAGCTTGGAATAAAAGGGTATATAGCATGGGCTAACATCGAGCCAAGTGTTCGCCAGTCCTTTCAGGCGCTGAACGAGAGGAATTGCCCTAAACCTTCCTTGTTTAGCTTAGGTTAGCCTTTATCAGAAGGGGATAATATAAGAAGGATGACACTCTGTAACATGATTCTTCCCAGCTCACCCCTTTTTGTTGATTTGCTCTCCTGCTCATCTAACTTCAGATGGGCATCGCAGCGTGCTAGTGTGAATTCTATAACTGAGCCCTAAGTTTTTAGTATGGTTGGTTGGGGGGCAAATAGGACCATAACATATTCAAAGGGCATCCCCGTATCTCTTGTAGAACCAGAGTTATGAGCCTCCAAAATTGGGTGTAATGCTATTACTATGGAGGGGGTATGTTTTTGAACATTTTGCTTAATTACTCGGCCCCTGTTTGTCGTAGCACTAAGTTTTTAGTATGGTTGGATGGGGGGCAAATAAGACTATAACATACTAAAAGGGCAGCAACGCCTCTCTAGTAGAACCAGAGTTATGAGCCTCCAAAGTTGGGTCTAATGCTGTTCCTATGGAGGGAGTATGTTTTTGAACATTTTGCTTAATTACTCGGCCCCTGTTTGTCGTAGCCCTAAGTTTTTAGTATGGTTGGATGGGGGGGGGGGCAAATAGGACTATAACATACTAAAAGGGCAGCCCCCTTTCTAGTAGAACCAGAGTTATGAGCCTCCAAAGTTGGGTGTAATGCTATTACTATGGAGGGGGTATGTTTTTGAACATTTTGCTTAATTACTCTGCCCCTGTTTGTCTTAGCCGTAAGTTTTTAGTATGGTTGGATGGGGACGAATAGGACTATAACATATTTCAAAGGGCATCCCCGTATCTCTAGTAGAACCATAGTTATGAGCCTCCAAAATTGGGTGTAATGATTCCGTTTAGTAACCTGGCTCCAAATGTAAAATGATGTTGGTTGGGATGAATCGTGTAACAATTACCCCTCTTTGTGGTTGGTACACTTCTCTCGAAGAGAACGTGTATTATATACTTCTGCTTATATGGATGGGTTTGGGACGGAGACGGAAAATACATTAACGCTCGTACAATCTATGCCTAGTTCCCGTTTAATTATTTTTCCCTAGACTTCTTTTGTCTACCAGCCCGGGACAAGTCTTCTTTTTTAAATGGGATGAGTTTTCTTTTCAATTGAGGGCAATCGCTATTAAGTGTTGCTTTTTGTTGCGGATCCCTTAGTTGATGGGAAGATGATTTGGTGATATCTGAAGCTTATTCAATTGCCAGTCAGGGTTTTTAAGAAAGAGTTATTATAATCATTAATGTTTTTTCGGTAAGAAAATCCTCACAATTTGACTTGATTACCATGAGGTACCATATGTGGTCTGTGTTTTGAAGGAAACCTCATCGCTACTTGCAGCCATCTTTATTTAAAGAGATAAGACTTGTCCTAATTTCCACAAAAGGTGGTGATGTTTCCATTAATTGGACGACTCATTAGTTCAATTATAATTAATTCTGCATGGTCGATTATTTTAAACAATAAATGGTATAATTCTAACGGACTGCCGCGACCGCCTTTCGCGTAATTTAACACATTTAATACAGCTTACGCAAGGAAACTTATATTGATATCGTTATTTATTGTCTTTTACTGGAAATATCCAAGATATGTATTAAGCAAATCAGTATAGCTCTTACATAAGTTTATAAGATACGTTCCTTCCATAAGTATGACGCTAAATATACTTCGTAATGCTATCTAGAGACTTACAACTCGAGAACGACGGAAGCGAGAAATGAAGTCCTACACTCGGTTGGTTAATTTTGCAATCCATCCTCCTATTTAGACTGTAGTACTAACCCTTTGAAAGCGATTCACCATGGCGTCGCTTAACTCGAATCTATGACCTACCTACGTTGTCACTTCATGACAAGCTCCAGTTTGTAACCAGTGTCAAACTTATGTGGAACATATCTTATGAACTTATGCTCTTCGCTTTAGATAAGTCGTATGGATTATTAGATTATTAGATTATCACCTTTAATTTATAGTACATACAAAGCTACCGTACGCTTCTCGTATCTTTAATCTTAATTTAGAAGAAAGCCTTGGTTGTCTGGCTTTATACTCGCTGCCATTTCAAAGTGAAATCGAGTATTTCTTTTTTTTCTTCTCACTGTTCTTTTATTAATCTCAATTTTCCGGATGACAAGAGCTTTGAACATTTCGGCGTAAAAATCAACACGCTCGACAAAAATTATATGTATTTTTAGTTTCTGCTTTTCAGTCATCTGCTAATAAGCGAAACAAGCAAATATCTCTTCCACTCTCCTTCGTCTATCTTTCTGTTGGTAACTTTCCCGCGTTATATCTCTCTCTCTCTCTCCTCTTTAGCTAGAGGGAAAACTGCACAGGCCTGATGCTCTTGGATGAAACTCCTCACTTTGTTTTGAATAATTAACAATCCTTCACGCGGAAAATAGGAAGCTCAAGCTGAGATGAAATTTACCATCTTCTTCTTTCTTTTTCTGTAACAAGAAGAATTTTGACAATGGAGATGAAATCGTAATACGTTTTTGTGGAGAAAAAAAAAGCTCGATTCTCATGCAGGGTAACTAGGCGTATAATTTCGGAGTTTCTTTTTTAAATTGGGTTGTTGGTTGTGTCGTTAAATAGACAGTTAAATTAGATGGAAATTTAGAAATAATTTTAAAGTACTATTATATTTTTTAATATGTATATATCAAAATTGAGGTTTTTGCATAATTTTTAATGTGGAAATTTAGGATATTGATTGTGACGTATGGAGGGTGTTTTACGTGTATAAATCCAATTTGTCCTTTTGAAGAAAATACTGTTAATTGAAAACTTCATTATTTATTAAATGGAGGGTGTTGAATTTTAAAATCATTTGTCACGCGTATTTCCTGGAAACATAGAATATTGAAACGTATTTCATCTCCTATTCTCTAAGTACTTCTTGTTCCAATTTAGTTTTGCGCTTCTCACCAGAATTTTCTCATTTAGAATTTCTGGGAAGCTTTAACAAACTCAATAAGCCTTTTTCGATTTATTTTTCTTTTTATTATTAATTTAAACTCTTCCTGGAATACTTTGTAGTTTTAATGTAATTTAGTTCGCCGGATTGAGTCAAGTTCTAAAAAATGTATCAAATAAATCTCTGACGTTCTTTGAAAATCACAATTTTTGTAGCCTAGCCTGCTTCATGATTCCCCTGTGGAATTGATGTTACGTCACTTATCAGAGCACCAGCTTTGTATAAGATGGTACTTCTAAGGTTTTTTCTTTACATCCTTGGGTCACGTGCCTACGGCCGACGTTGCGCCAAATTAGAAACCTTATACCTTGAAATATCGCGGCAAGATGATCTTCCCAAAGCGTATCGAGTGTATACGGCTTTTTTTATTTGTCAATGAATGTTTTTTGCTTCGTGTGTGACATCTGTTATGTCGGTTTCAGATGTGGATCTTGTTTTTAAGCAGAAGGGGATAATGGAGGAAGGATGACACTCTGTATCCTCTTAATACTTTAGTTATGTAACATGATTCTTCCCCCTCCCTTTTGTTTGCTCTCCCGCTCATCAAACTTAAGATGGGCATCGCACCGTGCAGGGTACAAGAAATCCACAAGCGAATGCGCCTTGGCAAATGGAGTAATGATAAGGGAACTATTTATCGCGTATGTGATTCGGTTTAGACTTATCAGAACCACTCTGAATATATTCTGAAGAAAATTACACTGTCCAGTCAAGTCTGACTTTAACCATTGACCTGAAAAGTTTGAATAAGTAGGCCTACCCAACTCCAACTCGCGTATTTAATTGCGAAACACTTTGGATGCAGTATAGTTTATACCCATGCATTTTTGGTAGCTCATATGAACCAGTTAGCTGGTCATATATCTCCGGAGGAAGGGTTTTCGCTCGGCCAATCTCCGAGATCATTTCGCGGAAAAGTCTTCCTCTCCTTAAAGCTTATAAAGCTAGCTTCTCCAGTTTCGCGGCTTTACTTGAATACTTCTTTTTCCCGCGGTTTTCTTTGCCTTTTCAACGTGGCCAACGATAAGCCCATTATCCCGCTCAACTTTCCCCCATCCGCCATCTCTGGAAATTCCATTGCTAGCCAGCCATTAACCCTGGAAAATACCAGAAATACGTTCACTGTAAGTTTAGTTTACACCCGGTATTCTCCTGTTTACTTTTACGACCAAGGCTTACTAAGCTATACTCTTATCCATTTTAAAATTTGGAGGTATGACCCGTGATCTCTCGTTGTAACATATTGGAAAGGAATATCATATTTTTGAGGGAAGCGAGCGAGCGAGATGGAATCAGTTTACCATATGCTAATTTCGTTTTGCTTTTATGATTTTGCAATTATAAATTATCAAAGCAGCTGTAGTATGCATCACTGGCTCGCGTAGTCGCTCGCTAGACGAGGTTTGTAGGTTGATTGCAGAGGATTTAGTACCAACAGTTATAGAATTCACCATAACGCGGTACGATGCCCATCTGAAGTTTGATGAGCAGGAGAGCAAACAAAAAGGGGGGAAGAATCATGTTATATAACTGAAGTATTAAGAGGATACAGAGTGTCATCCTTCTTCTATTATAACCTTCTGCTGCTAGTGATAAATATACAGTATAACTCAAGAGACGCGCGACGTCACTTTATAACTTATAACTTATAACATTTTCAAACGATACAATGCAAACTTATATTTAAGAGTGTTATTGGTTTAGGTGTGGTAACCTGAACGATTACCAAATTTGTTGCAAACGTTTCTACTCTCGTTTTGTTACTATAGAACTATTTATACACTAGCCATCCATATTTCTTTCTGGGCCCCTTTCTCTCTATATAAACTCGAGTCATCGCAGTTCTTTTGCGTTTCAGTGCAGCAACAAAATTCTTGTGTTTTTCGTTTATAAATGTAAGTAACCCTACTCTGCAAAAAATAGCGCGTGACTATATATCCTCAGCCTCTAAAAGTCTCCTTATACATCCCCCGATCCCATTCGCATCTCATCCCAGCTGCAAAACTAGATCGTGACAAAATTTATTTAACTTTTTCTCGCTTACCCTCTTTGAAAAATGTTTTGAAGATAGAATTGCTACAGAGAAAAAGAATTATTTTTTTTTCTTTGAAAACATCGTGAAATATCACCACCTCTCGCCTGCTTTTCCTTCTCTTCTGGAGTTAAGTGTGCTCCCCCTGAATTTAGTAATTTAGTCTACACTCTTATAGGTCAAAGGGTAAAACGGGGAGACTGTAACGAGACGGGTCTTCGAAATTTTAGAAGCTTAATCTCATTTTCTTTTTGCGAAACTTAATCAAGATCAATAGTTGTTCGATTTCGAAATAAAAGCAATTTATTTTTCTTCCAAGGAAAGTATTTCGTTAGAGGGGAAAGTTCAAACATATTTTCGAGATGTAGTGTTTTATGGGTTTCGTTTTTTAGAATTGTTAGTTGAGTCTTGAGGATGTGAAAGCTTATTTGTTTTCAGTTAATATTGAAGTAACTATTTAGGATACGCCATTGACTAAAAGGTAAAGTCCTCGGTGACTAAACAGGGTTTTTTGAATTGGGTGTTTGAGTCTAAAATGTAACTTATATGATATTTTGTCCTAAGGGACCACGTTTTCGAGTTATAATTAGTATCGGTTTTATGATTGACCCCTTAAATTTAATTGCGAAACTGATTAAGACAATGATTTCTAATTTAAATAAGGGTTCACCCCTAAAACACTCCAAACTTAGCTTGAAAAGGTGTCCCTTAGGTCAAAATATCATAAAAGTTACATTTTCGACCCAAAGAACATCCCCCTTAATTTCTCTACAGACCTTTTCAAGAAACAACCATGTATATAATTAATAATATGACAACCCAACCAAATACTCCATTGATCATCAAAATATGTTACAATACAAAATGAATGATACTTTTAAATTCTATTATCTATGAACGTATAGTTTATTAACAGGCCTCAAAAATTCCGCAAGGAGAAATTCGGAAATTCCGCCGAAGTAGTCATCAAGGCACTACTGACTAAAAAAGAGCGGCGTCACCAAAAATGTCTTCAGATGGTGACGGAAAAGCTGGCTCCTGGTTCACCTCCTATTGAGTTCTGGAAAGAGGGGGTGGGTGTGGGAAAAATTCTCGATCGAGCTTACGTTTCAGAATTCCTGTAAAGGTACTCGATTCTTTCTCAACCACCTCGAGTCCATGAACGGAAATTTTTCATTTTTCATTCCGGATCATTTTTCAATTTGATTTTAATTACAAATAAAACGACCATTTGAACTCGAAAGAGTAGAGAGAGAGAGAGAGAGAGAGAGGGTTGGCTGAATCCGGTCTTTCCCATTTTTACCGGGGAGTCAGACCCTATAATTTTGTAGTTGAACCCGGCCCGAGTCGCGTCGCAGTTCAGTCAGTCCAACCTCTAGCCAAGGCTTAAATTTACTCCTAACATAAGGTCGTTTCGTTTCGCTTCTTGGGGGTGGAGAGATTAATGACTGATACCGGAAATACAGTGTCGTCCTTATTTTTGACCTTTGATCTCCTACGCTTCTCGCGTTTCTAAGATATGGATTGCGGGGACCGGGTCGATCTAGCGAGTATGATATGTATGTATGTATGTATGTACATATTCGAGAAATTTCGAAATGGTAAAAAGTAGAACCATAAGTTCGTAAGATATGTTACTTAAATAAGTTTGTCACTCATGGTTACAAACTGGAGATTGTCATGAAGTGAGTGAGGTAGGTCATAGATTCAGGGTAAAGCGACGCCTGGTGAGGCGCTGTCAAAAGCTTAGTACAGACTAAATAGGACCTAGATGGAAGTCCTGCATGCAAAATTAACCACCGAGTGTAGGACTTCAATTCTCGCTTCCCTCGTTCTCGAACTAGTTATCTCGAGCTGTAAGTCTCTAGCTATACGAAGTATAGGAAGTGTCATACTTATGTTGCGTATCTTATAAACTTATGGTAGAACGTTCAGGCTGGTATAGTTTATGAATTAAGCCATAGGGTTATGTAAGGTCGTTTTTTGATGGATTTCATACTATTTGCGTACACTCAATCGATTTTTATGATCGAGTTCGTAATACCAACCCACATTAAACGCGATATTGAACTTAGTGTCGTATAGATCGATGCATTACTGTTACACACACAAAAAACTTTATTTTTCGTTTTGATTGATTTGACAATTTAATTGATTTGCCAATTTTATTTTGTTTAATTAGGTTAATGTTATATTTATGAAAGTTTTTATGATTATAAGTTAGGCGTATCGTTACTTGACTCTACCTATTTGTATTGTATAACAAGTGGCTATAATCTGGTCTATAAATATTGAAATAGACCAATTGAAAAAGTGTAGAATTTAAATTATATTCAATGTAGATTATGTGTAAGGCGTTCGTCCCACATTCTGTAGCTGGCACTAAATGAATATAATCCAGTATACTTTATTCATTTTATTTTTGCCGTGTACTTCTTTTTCTGAGGATTTGAATTGAACTTCGTTAATGATGTGTTATGGATATAGCTAGCTGTAAAGAGTCACAGAAGGAAATCGTTTATTTATATCGAACTGGCAGTTCTTTCCCTTTTAACGTCATTACCGTCTATTGACCAATAACGTAAGGTGCCATTAGGATAAACTCATCTACTAAACCAAAACTTCTGTATAGAGGTCTTTATGTAAAGTTATCGAGCGGTTTCTGTTTTTATAATATAGTCGATTCTTTGAGGCCGGATGAGTTACAGTAACAACGATAAGGCATTTACTATATGCGATATACCGTAATTAGGTCAAGTTCTAGGCTATTTTTCATCTAAATTCGATAAAGTGGTTTAAAAATATCTTCTATATTTTTTATTGCAGATTAAAAAGCAACAGAGTACGAGTAACAGGAAGTACTTGAGAATAACGACTTGAAAAAGGTGCACGTTTTTGGATTGGAAATATTAATCTATCACTTGTAAACTATACGCTACTACAAATGTAAGTAACTCTTTATATCTGAACTTTGAATATTTGATTACATCAATTTGGTGGGAGGGGCGGAAAAGTTTGATATTTTTATCTATAAGTTTCTATAAGGCGAACATATATGCTTTTAGAGAACATTTTTCTAAGCATCTGAAAGCGAATTACATAGATCAAATTCAGTAATCTTGCTTACCATTTTTTTTCGTACCGTGTTTATTTACACTAACCTTCAGTTTTTTTTAAAAAAATTGATAATTTTGAAACGTGATTTTTTGTAAATAACCGTGCGATCGTAGAATCTAAATTGGTCTAGCTTGCGACCGTGTTGGGGCCCTTGTTGAAATATATCACTTTTCCGAACCCCACTTTGGAAACACCATTTAAACATACGGTATTTTGGATCCCAAGATCACACGACGGTTCCCCAAAACCGATAAGCGTCGTAGCACAGTTTTTCCTATAGCTCTGACATTCAGAATGACATATATGGCTTGTTCCCTCAACTCCCTCACCCAAAAAGAGAGAGAAAGAGAGGAAAAAAACAGTTTTGGAGTTTCTCGCTTATGGACCTCTAATGATCAACCCCTAAAACCTTTTCATATCAACCCGGAAGTTGAAGCGTTTATGGAAGATGTTGTACCTTTACTCTTCGCTGTCGACTTGTGTTGAGACTAGCTGTACATTTCGGTTCAGGAAGTTGCTGGGAATAGTTACTAAGCATAAAACCTTTGGCTAAATCGTTTCACCAGTGTTGATTGCGAAAGAAATCGTTGTAGCCTAGGAAGTTCAGTTTTAAATGAAGGCACGCGTACCCAGCTCGGTCTACACGCACGCAGTTCCAAACCTGGCACGCGCTTTATGCTAGCTTGCTTGCTTGGTCCGTTGTACCAACCAGGGCATCTAGCATCCATTGGTGCCCTGATGGCTTCGCGATGGAAAACACGACAGTTCACTTACGAAGAGATGGCGTCCGTGGCGTTGATTAATGCGCCTTTTCGCTACCCCCCCCCATACACCTAATGTTACGCTACTTTATAAAAGCTCTAGGTTTTTTGGTCCAGCTGACAGAAAAGTCTGCTATAGTTTTTCCCCGAGTTTTACAGTTGTAAAAAAAAAAGAAAACTTTGGGAAGCAATCAATAAGGGTCAACTCATGTTGAGTTTTTAAATTAGGTCCCAATTTAGCCGATTGCGTCTTCTTTCGCGTTTCTATAGCTGTTATTGAAGGATGTTTTTAACGATATCTTGAACTTTTGAGAAATAGAGCTAAGCTCTTATTCGCACTGGCTTTTTGGCCTGTGATTGATTTCCAAACTCTTCGAGGCTTAGGAACCACGTCCCAAAAACAGCTCAAAAAGTCAAACACCGATATTGCAAACAGTTGATAGATACAACCAAGCCTGAAAGGAAAGTTGTAAAACCTCAACCGATACCTTTACTTTCCCATAAGACACAGAACGTCACAGATACTAAAACTATCATTCTGAAGATGGTACCCCGATGGTTCCATGTCCTCGTTTTTTTAAAAAATGCCACCAAAGAAAAAACAAACAGTTCACGCGCCATCACCTCAAGATACTCTGGTTTTAGAATCTGTTCGCCAACTGGGGAAAAGTTTGCCTTCTTTTATTTTTTTTTTTTTTACCGATGTTTGCTATTTCTACTCTAACTTGAAATCTTGGTTTTCGTAGTGCCGTGATACATTGCCCTTATTTCGTGTTGTCACAACTTAACTTTAGACCATTGCCAAGGGATAGAACACCGTCTTTAACACCGTACTTCCATTATAGTCTTAGATTGTAATGTTCTCCAGGTATTTTTTATTTCGAATAGCGGGGTCATTTTCAACTTTTAATGCTATGAAGAAAAGAGGTAGTAGTGAACTTTAGGATTTCGATTTCACTGGGATACTGGGATAGGTCGCCCCTTTTAGCTAACCTGTATCGTATATACTGTTATTAATGGATTTGAACTAAGTTTAGACTCTAATTTACTATGGACTACCCTTTTCTATATCTTTTAAAAGTTAAAATGGAAATAAAAGCTATAGTCAAAAACAGTTCTAAGAATAAGGGATTTATATATATATATATATAAAGGTATGTACATTAAAGGAGTATAACGCAATCTTTATCGTAACTTGAAAGTGGATTTTTTCTTTATTTCTTTCCCCCAGAGGGGGGAGGAAATTGGGATTTTCCGGCCTCTTAATCCTTTTGTTTTTATTTTTGTCTTTGTTTGGAACTATACTTAGTATGTCTGGAATTTAAGTGGTTGGAAAACTTCTAAAATTGGATGGAAAAAGTAGGTTTGGTTTGGTTTTTGATCAGAGATTTGAGTTGTTTCATAGAAAAATCTTTAGCTTAATTCTTTTAAGGAATTTTATCTTTTGTAAAATCAAACCCGACTCTTATTGGTTGTTGAAAGTCTATACATTAATTTTTAATTGTTTATCTATACTATACCATTAATTTTCTTTAAACAACTTTTAATAATTTCAAATGAAAATACTTTAAATAAATTGTTGACCGAAATTCTCAGGCTTATTTGAGTGAGAAAGTTGACTGAGACGGGTGGACTTGAGTTGATCATACACCTGAAACATTGAGATAAATCTGTTTTCTAAAAGTTATAAGTATACACTTAGATTTTCCTTGGAAGTTGAAACAACCTTGTAGCTTAGTTTATGTCTCATCGTATCTTGTTTTGCCAGTCGAGACCTATTTTTATTATTATTATTTTTTTATTTTTATTAAATCAGCCAGTTGCCCGGATAAAAGACGATCTTTTAGCTGCTGTCTTAATGTTTTTCTGGACTTTCTTTTATATATATGTCAGAAGGGGATAATAGAAGAAGGATGACACTCTGTATCCTTTAGTTATGTAACATGGATCTTCCCAATTTCATCCCCTTTTCGTTTGCTTTCCTGCTCATCAAACTTCAGATGGACATCGCACCGTGCTAGGGTGAATTCTATAACTGTTTGGTATTTACTAAATTCTCAGCAATCAACCCACAAACCTTGATTGTCTTGATGTGGGACAAAAATCCACAAGCGCAGCATGCGCCTTGGCAAATAGTTAAGCTGTAATAGAGTATAATAATGAGGGATGTGATTCGGTTTAGTAACCTTGTTGTTGGGAAGAATCATCTTGAAATTATCCCCGCTTTGTGGATGGTACACTTCTCTCGAAGTGAATTATTATTTACTTCTGATATATATCATCTTGAAATTATCCCCGCTTTGTGGATGGTACACTTCTCTCGAAGTGAATTATTATTTACTTCTGATATATATGCCTATATATTGTTTTTAAGTTCGGTCCCGGTCCCGGTGAAATGAAATCTCATCCCCCATTCTGTTTTCAAAAGCATTCTCTCTTGATTCACCCATTTAAGTTTTAGGAACGTAATAGCCCAAAACAAAGAGTTTTTCTTTTCAAGTCTTTGACTATATAGAGTGAAAAGAAAATATTTATACGTACTATTTTATTTTCCTTCGAAATCAACATAGCATATCAATCCTCCATACCTTTAGTATATTGTTTGAAGTGTGATTGGAAGACGGTTTTCTATTACGGGCACTTTTATCTAGCTAAAACCTTCAGGTTTCGTATGTTATTATTTTTGGATAGATAACAAAGCCGGTTCGGTATTACTTCCAAGCTAGCTTTTAGGTAACTCTAGACTTGATGCTAAATTTTTAAAGTTCAAAGTGTTTACCTCTAACAAAGCGTGTAAAACTTCACTAAATTATAAAATCTAATCACGTTTTCTCGTTCAATTCTGTAAAATAGATATTTCCCGAAGCTATCGTATTGTTTTCAAAAGCCATAATGCATTTTTAATATTTTATGCTAAGCCTTTTTCTACCTTAAAAACCATTATAAAGCGTATAGATTTTCTTTTTTAAAGGTAACCTTAAAAGTTATTGCAATTCCGTGTAAGGCTATACTTTATACAAAATCCCCCAACTCTTTTAAAACAATAAACTTCATAAACTACATTGAACTTTGTACTCCTACACGAAAGTTGAATGAAAATGTTCCATAGACCATAAATGAAAAATATAATATTATATAGCTATACCTGGCGTTATAGTATACATACATAGATAGATACATATGGAAGCTTCAACATTTTTCATAACATTGAAACAGAATGGCATATACCTTTTTATTTTAATGAAACACGGTAGCAGCTTTATTGTCCTGTGTAAACGAAAATATTGAATACTTATTGGTTTTATACATTCATGCTGAATAAGCCTGCATATTTCCATAGTTTAAAATATTTAACGATTTTGGTACGTGGTTGCTGACTTTATTATAGCCTTGGCCATCTTGTTAACGCTAAATCTATACATTATTGTATGTTTGTTTAAGTTTTAAACCTAAAATATGTTACTTTTATGTAAACAGTAAGTTTAAAGCAATAAGAATATTTTTTATTTAGTTTTTCAAATATCTTTATTTATTTTTTTAAGTTCTACATTGTCGATATGAATTATTAATTTTGTTCTTTACCAAGAACCCTTTTAGGAAATAAGATATAGTTTATAATACATGACTTGAAGTATATTAAACATTTAATTTTACAAAAAGACTGGTAGGAACGAAGTGCAGTGGGCCATTTTGAGTCTAAAATGTTCTATTATATTTTGCCACAAGGGTATACCGTTTTGATTGTTTTAAATTTAATTGGGATACTGAAAGACAATGATTTCAAATTTAATTAAGGGGTCATCCCTAAAACACTCAAATGACCCTTAGGGTTAAGGCAACACGTCATAGAACAATTTCGACTCAAAATCGTACATCCCACTGTACTTCGCAACACGCTGTATGTTATGTTAGGTTTAAATTAATTTTAACTTGTTTTTCTTAATTATAAAAGGCGACGTCCTTATTAAATTTAACGAATTTTAATCCTTAAATGCCATTTTCGGGATTATCTTTTTTCCTTTTGATGTTTGTATTAGTTCTTTTGTTCTTTAATTTGCTTCTACTCCTTTTGAAGTTTGTAAGCTTTCTTAATTTTAAGGAATTAGAAAATTAAGCCATTATTTCCCTCCTCTTTTTATTTATTTTTTGCTTGGGACTCGACTTATATGCATTAGCTTTTCAGTGACTTGTTTTTACATTTTTAAAAATTTTCAGGCAAAATTAAATATTGTAATATTTCGAACAAGACATATTGGAAATTAGCATATCTGTTCCCAAATTTTAATTAATATATAGCAATTTAATATAATTTTAAAATTTTGTCAGATGTCGAAGTTTGGTTAGTATATGTTTGTGGTGATAGCGTTAATGAAGGAAAAGGCAGGATACTTAAGTATATCGATACCTTTTCTCTAGAAAGATATCAACATCTTCTTTATTCAATGGGTGACCAAGGAATTCATTACAATCGTGTAGAGATTCGACTCCAATCTGTAATAATCAAAATTGAAATGAAGGCGTCAACATTACACGGTAACCTTCCCGAAACCTAATTCGCTAATTAAATTAGGTTTAAAGGTAAAATATAGTAACTTTAATTGTATATTTAGAATACTTACGACCTTTTCCAACTTTCCCTATGAAAATTCCAATAAATTCTTATTGGGTTCGCAATACCCATTGCTGTAACCATCGTTTATGACGTATAGGGAGGGGCGTGTTTCTACCACCAATTAAACAAATGATAGTTGGAAAGCTGGTCAAGGGGAACTTTGTGAAAGACTGGTCAGCGGCGGTCATAAGGGGGAGTGTCCGGTATAGTTTTATTCGGATGCTTTTGTCCAAAACTAATTAGGTGTAGCAACCGAGCCAGTATTTCTCGCTTGTGCAGGACACTTTGTCTTTGTCCTCTTTGGCTCCGTAGAAATGAAACGCGGTGCATGCCAACCGGGTAAGGTGAAGGGTATCATGGGGAATCGTTTCATCAACTCTTGGTATGCTTGCAATTTGCTTTTAATACTTTTGCACGACACCGTTACCCCCCATGAAGAAGTAGGCCTATACTTGTCGTGCAGATACCCAACTTTGCAGAGGGAATGATAAATAATGTGACTGGCTTCTTGTTAAGTTAATGTTTATTCCTAACTTGGTTTACTGTTCTGTTGTTTGTATTGTAATTCGGTTTGTTTTCATGCATTGAAAACAGCATTAATAATTTAACGATGTCGTACGAGTAGAGGCTAACAGCTTCCGTAAGATAGCAAGGCATTTTATAGTTTGTGAAATTCCATAAACTTAACCATCTTCTCAAATAAAGTAATTAAATCTCATTGCTCAGTTAATTAAATCATTTAAAGTATAGGTTCTTATAACATAACAGTATATAAACCTAAATAAAAAAGGAACAATATTAAAATAATAAATCATCTCTTATTACAATATAATTGGCTTTTAATTAGTCTTAAAAACTATCAAGGACTATTGCGTCTCCGCCATTGGTTTTAGTGGCGTCTGCTAGCCTGAACCTCAAGATCATATATTTATTTTTTAAATATATTTCCTTTTATAGGCTACATAGAAAAAAACCGTTATTTAAGGGGATCTTTTCCTAAACACACTGTCGTTAGATTGCAAAGTCTTAATCTGACAGGTATAGATACAGGTATATCAAACCCTAATATTTTCTTTTAAAAAAATTGTCAACATCAAATATTGAAGTACATCCTTTAAAATTCAGGAAATTATCTAGAAAAAAAAACAGAATGTCGAGAAAAATGGAAAATAGTTGAAATATTCCCTCTGTATTGTTTCTTTTTCTTTTGTTTAGTAAAAGCTTTGCGAATATTTACCTTTATTTCTCGGGGGAAAACCTATGAATCAAAAGGGTTCAAGGCTTCGTAACACAAAAATATTTTATTTCTTTTTTTCTCTCTCAAATTAAAGCTTTTAATATTCAGTTTCGTATTTAGTTTGTTTTGTCCGAATATTCTCTTTCCCTTGTGTAGGACCGGAAAGTCCGTAGGCGTTACTTTCTAAGTAGGTAGGGTCTCCGACGAAGCACGGACTCTTACATACCCGCTCTATTTTTAGGAACATGTGTAGGCTTCGTTGTATTCATTATATATTCTGTTATTTATCTAACCGTGGGTTGATATGAAATTTTCGGATTGATCTAGTATTGATCCTGTTCTAAGCTCAGAATACTTCCTTTTAGTGTTTTAATTCTAATAAGTCGATATTTCGTCCAATATATTTTTAAAAGATTCAAGTAACTGAATCTTATTTCACGGCGGACCGTTATTAAAATGGAGAATAGCTTAATATTGCCAGAAGGGGATAATGGAAGAAGGATGTCGCTCTGTATCCTCTTAATACTGTAGTTATGTATCATCATTCTTCCCAGGCGAGGGGACCCTTTTTGTTTGCTCTCCAGCTCATCAAACTTCAGATGCTGAAGTCTATAACTGTTTGGTACTAAATCCCCAGTAATCAACCCACAAACCTTGATTATCTTGACGTGGGACAAAAACGCACAAGCGCATGCGCCATAGTTAGCGCTAATAGAGTAATGATGAGGGAACTATTTATCGCGTATGTGATTTAACCTTCCTCCAAATGTAAAATGATGTTGGGAAGAATCATGTTACAATTACCCCGTTTTGTTATTTATAGTACACTTCTCTCGAAGATAGGTATTATATACTTCTGGCATGGCTTTTTATTTTAAACATAAGGAAACATAACTTTTCGTATTTCACCTTAATTGACTTAGACCGCATTTTGTTATTTATTTGGCGTGACTCTGCTTCCCATCATCATATTCTTTCTTCTCGAGACATAAAAACATCGCACGTAGCCTTTTGTAAATCGAATTAGAAAGGTTAAAGATCGAAACGGCTGCCTGCCATGGTCAGAGGCGGAAAGGGTGGCGATGATGTAGTATTTACCAACCTTGCTTAGCCCAAAAACATCCCGTAAGGAAGTATAGTTTTATGGATTAAACGTTCCTCTAAGCAAGACTGACTCGGAATACTACGTTTTACCTTCGCAGGCTTTCAGACATTTCTCGGGCACGTTTTCTCTATAGCTGACGATGTTGGGCGGTGCACTTTTCTTTTGGTGCGTATGATATAGACGAGGGCCCCCGTTAGCCATATAAGACTATAATCGAGGTAGCTGGATTTATTAGTAGACAGGTCCGTACGGCCAATCGATACAATTGTTCACTCGGGGATAGCGGACGAGGGTGTGAAGGATGGTGAATGAAGGACCGAGAAGAGTGTGCTAGGTGCAAGACCGCTTCGGACTTAATTTAAAGCTCCGTAGGCCCAAATCCCCAAGAAAGGCCCCCGCGCCATGCACTGGCTTTCCTTCGCTGTTTTAACCCTCTAGAGTCTTGAGGAATCTTACTTCTGACTTATATTGATATATTTCTATTTCAACTAGGCCTATAATATACTGTGTGAAATTTATAAAAGTATGGTAGAGTGTATGTCCTGTTTCCTATTTAATATTGCCGAAATCTCTGGAATTGTTAATACCGTGAAATCAAACCATTCCTCAACGTATTTAGTTGTCACAGGGGCATAAGTTTATAAATTTATTAGGTTGCAATTAACCATACCTTTTGCCAGGGAAAGTGGGATGGGGCCCGGCTTGAACTTGAGTTCATGACATTACAGCTCAAATTATATCTATGGGTCTTATTTCTTAGTATATGGGAATAATTCCATGTAAGATAAACGTCCGTCTTTGTCCTCCCTATGGTTATGCCGCAAATGATATAGCTGGCATTCGAAAAAGCAAAAAGAAACTGATGTATATTCTCGCTTTACGGATGCAATGTCCATAGTCATTTCATTTAAGAATAAAAGGGGATTATTAACGGTAATATCGTCTATTTCAGACCATTTAGCTAACGTACCATTAGTGACTGAATCTGCACAGTGTGGTATTTTTAGTATTTCGTTTCCTTCCCATAAGGCATAGGCTTTTTCGACGTTAAAACGTCTGTAGGCAACCCTCAGTATCGGGACATTGATACAAAATGACTATGGCGCAGGCGCCACAAGCGACATGGAAAGTAGAGTTCTACCCTTGCGTCTCTCCCTCTTCGTTACATCGAAATGGTCTATCAGGCGCTTCTACAAAGAAATTAAGAATAAAAGCTTGATGGAACAAAATGAATAACGAGTTATTTAGCTCATTACCAAACGGTGGCCATACTCGCTTACGTTTTGGCCAATATAGATTCCTTTACACCGTAAATCAAGGACGCTTCTCCGAGTTTTCTTCTCAGTTTGTTTCTTCTCGTTGCTCAAGTCTGCTATACCGCTTTCTTATATTAAAGCTTTATATTGCCACGCATGGAACGCGAGTGGGGGATCCGTGCACCAAGGCGCGAAAGATGTATTGTCGCTACGCTTGTTATAAATAGCGACTAGCTGCTTCTATAACACTAGGTCGCCCTTGAATTTATAGCTGCCATTATTGAGAAGAGAAAAAAAACTAGTAATTCTTTATCGAACCCTTATCGTTATGGGATAGTTTTGTTTCATTGCAAAAGAAAGGTATCTAAAAGAAATTATTTAAAAAATATTAGTTCAGTTAAGGTCATGAATGGACGTGGTAAGTTGGGGTGAAACTTCGCACGTCAGAACTCTTTCAAGTTTTATCGCTAAGACGGAATCCTTTTAGGATGTGATAGGTAACATTGTTTTCTGCCCAGTAGCACCAAGAACTTAGCCAAAAAGTAACCAGAAGTGTATTCTGTTCGAGAGAAGTGTACCTCAAAACGGTGTAATTGTAACATCAGAAGATTTGGAGGGTTACTAAATCTAATCACATACGCTATAATAGTTCCCTCATCATTTCTCTATTAAGCGCTTAACTATTTGCCAAGGCGCATGCGCTTGTGGATTTTTGTCCCACATCAAGGCGAAATCTGTGGGTTGATTGCTGAGGATTTAGTACCAATCAGTTATAGATAAGGTTTCCCACAGTTCGGTTCAAATCGGTTTTGGACTAAAACTGAAACTGAACTGAAACTTTTCAGTTAAGATTTTCAAGAACTGAAACTGAACTGAAATTACCAGTTCGGTTCAGCCAGGAAACCGAACTGATCAGTTCAGTTTTCAGTTATAACTGAACTGAACCGAAAACCCCTTCAGAGATTATCAAGATGAAAAATACGGTGTCAGAGGCCCAAAATACCCAAATTGTAACTATTAACCACTAACATTTTCTACTACTCTTAAGTAGTGGAATAATGTAGTGCCATACCTTAAGAGTCATGTTTATTTCACTAACTACTAATTATTAACATTGTACAATTTAGATTTGACTAATTAACTAATTAACTAATTAAGATACCCTTTTTAGTTACTAATTATTGGTACTCTTTTAGCCTCAGTCTCTCTGCAGAGGGTCCCAGCTAGTCACGGGACTTAAATTAATGGCTTATTTCTATGCATCATTAAATATACGCGACATAAATTATGAAATATACGCGATACTAATAAGGTAACTTTACGCGACACATCCTTCAAAATATCATACAACATGCAATACTAAACGATGCCAGTTTTCTATTGTTCTACTAATGTTTGTGGGAACGTATTGATATCGTTTCTGGCGATAGATCGAAAGAGTATTTAACTATCTCTTCAGTTCAGTTTTTATCAGTTCAGTTTAAGAAATAAACCGAACCGAACTGAAAACTGATCAGTTTGGAGACATGCAAACCGAAACTGAACTGAAGCAATCAAATCAGTTTAGTCCCTAAACTGAAACCGAAAATAACTGAACTGAACCGAAAACTGAACTGTTTGAACTGAACTGTGGGAAACCTTAGTTATAGAATTCACCCTGCACGGTGCGATAGTTACCCATCTGAAGTTTGATAAACAGGAGAGCAAACAAAAAGGGTTCCCTCGCCTGGGAAGAATAATGTTACATAACTACAGAGTGTCATCCTTCTTCTGTTATCCCCTTTTTATTACTTACTTGGTTTTTGCAATCAGTTTTCAACTCTTTGTAACCATTTTTTTCACTTCGCATCCTTTTTTTTGAGTGGGCGATGAATTTTTCTTATTATGACGATCCACATTGCTTTTTTTTGTAACGGAGTAGTAACCCCAGGGAGCCAGCCCCCTTTGCTGATTAACGGTTATATTATTCATAATTTTCATCGTTGAATATTAAAAGAGTTAGTCAGTCGCCTTTGCGAATAAATTAAGCTCTCCTTCCTGGGATTCTCATTAAGCTGCTCCATTACGATCTGACGACAAAGTTTTATTATTAATTTTTTTAATCCCCATCTTTTTTTTCGTTTTTTGAACATTTTTACGACGAAAATCGGATTATTTTCTTGATTCTTACTCTCGTGTTTTTCGTATCTAAGAATTCGGAGAAAAGTTAAATAGTCCCGAATTAAATAATTAATTTAATTTCCATGTTTTGAAAAAATTTAATTTTAGCATAAGTTTGTTGACCCTGCTTTTGTTTATTAATAAAATCTGTTTTTGTATTTGTTTGCAAAGATGTGAAAAATTGAAAGATAAGCGTTGGAAATTGAAGGGTTGAAGTAACAGATATTAATATTTTCAGTTTTAAAGACACGATTGTAAAACGTTGTAAATTATTCTGTGAAAAATATTTTATAATGAAATTTTAAGATTGATCGAGTTTGCATTTTAAATTCAATTTAAATTACTTTACAGTTATACGTAATCTATACCCTTTAACTTAATTGAAATATTAACACCATTTCGATTTTATTTTAAATGGTACTTAGTTCATGCAGGCTAGAAACGAACGTCAGATCGTTAAACCCATGCAGACATTTTAGGGCTTCCCAAACGCGTACGTCTCGGGCAGCTATAACTGACCATTGACGTTGACCAGAGCACTTTTAATCAGTCTAAATGAATCCTTATTAATACCGTACACGCGGCAACAATTAAAATCAACGCTCTATTGTAGATTGCAATCGATCTATAAGCCAACCTAACTTGATACAATTACCAAATGGTGCCTGGGTCCATTTACATTTAAACCAATCGCAAGTTGATTACTTGTATAGTTCCTTAACACATTCTTTTTTATATCAAAATTACGACAAGAAAGACAACAGCGTCCGGGTTAGAGAGGAGTAAATTTTTTATGGAGAATTTTCGGTGTCGTTCGAAAAGGGTAATTGTTTTCTGTGTTGTTGTGTCCATTCCAACGAGGTATCTTTTCTACTTCATGGCAAATAATGATGTAAGCCTGAGCAAAAATGATCCACAATAACAATATTGAGTCGCAGTTTCATTTAAAACTTGATGATTGTGGATGATGATGTCTTGTCCAATATTGTGTGTCCTTGTTCTTTGGTGACTTCAGATTCCGAAATCGTTTGCTAACTTTACCAGTCCAGAATCGTTAGTTGAATACAAGTTTTGTCTGTCTATTTGAGCTTCTATGACAGGAAGCCAATGGAGCAATAATTTGGTTTATGATCTTGCCCTATAACTATAACTTTAAATTTAATTTTTAACATTATTACACGTTTGCCTTGGTGACACTTACTTCCAGTTCCTATTGCAAACTCCGCATGAGACAGAGATAGAAGATGGTTTTCTTATTTTTTTCTTGGCGCCTCTTTTATAGTTTTATTGTTTTTAGCAAGCTAGCAAAACCTAGGCAGCCTTTTTAGCTATACTTGTTATAAATTGGCCTTTACTACGCCGACTCTGGCAGTAGTGTTAAGTGGTGATGGGCATATATGTATGTGTGTTGAACCAATCCAGCACTAAAGTCGTTTAGCATTCTCCACCATCGGTTTTTTACGACGCGTGGTGGAACTAGCTTCCTGTTTCTTCTTCCACGAGGTCCTCCTGCCTGCCTTCCTTTTTTATTCCTTGCACCGGGTCCCCCTTAATATACCAAAAACTCTGCCCTTAATCTCTTGACGCTAATAATTCCTCCTCCACCTTTCAATCCTAAAAAAAAACGTACACTAGGTTGATCAAAAACCACCCTGGTGCACCATCGAATCACCATCCTTGCACCATCTCTGATGGACTAGCTCCAGAGTCAGACAAAACGTCATTATCGACTTAAGGTCGATTTTTTTTTTGACGAGGTTACCGAAAGTTTTAAAATGGAATTTATCGAATAACTTGCCCTGATTTTTTAGCATCGAGCGTTTTTATTGGTTGCGAAGTATAAAATGACTGTACTGCAACTTTTGTATATATATATATATATATATACGATCTTCCTTCCATCTCCCAGAACGTAATCGTAAATCGAAGTATGACTTTAATATTAATGCATTTTGAACTCTTACCAATTTGTTGTTTTGAATATATTTTTAACTCCGTTCAGTTTTATTTTTAAATCGTAACCCAGTCTGAGAGTACCGGAATTAGATGTAAGCCTCCCAAAATTAATTCGTTATTAACTCGGCTCTAGTATTAAGAGACAATTTTCAAGCGCAGACTGAAAAATATCTCATTAGTTAAAGCCCATTTCTCAAACGTCGTTTCCTGAAAAGAGCCACCACCAACAAGAAAACCTCTGGAGACTAAAAATCTGGGCATCTAGGCTTTCCCGGGGATCTCAAGGTCAGGTAGGGACTAGGTGGTGAAACAAAAAATTAAACCTGAACCTTTCCCGGGGTGGTAATTATACCAGTTCAATGATTACCCTCAATTAAGTTGCAAACATGAAGAAACTGAGATACGCAATGCCGCCTGTATATAGATCTCAAGGTTCAGTTCAGTTAGGCAGGTATGGGCTAACTATGACGATACTTTATTTGATGAACTGTATTGATTTGTCTTCAAACCATGGCAAAGGGTAAGGAAGGCTGGAAAAGGAGTCGCATTGCCGCCGCCGTCGCCTTTCCCGCCTCTTTCAGCTTTTATCCTTATATTTCTCTGTAGCTCGAGACTTTTCCTAAAAATCCCGCTAGGGGCGCGTTGTCTGGCTCCCGAGTCGCTCCTGCTTGCCGTGCACTGTTGTCTTCGTTCTTTTCTGCCTAAGCTACTTTGATAGCTGGAAAGTATAGCGTTAGGGACTGAGAGATGGGGTAAGGGTTTTCCCGGCAATACTCTCATTCCCTTCTTTCCGTGAATCCAAAATCGAAATTTCTCCTCTCTCTGCCTCTCCTGCTATGGCTATCCTCTCACTCAGCTTGGTTTCAACTCTCTTAGATAGAGGTTGGCTTCCTTGCCGAACGCTTCGCCGCTGCGCTAGCTGTACCAAACCGCTGACGCTCTAAGGCGCTCGCTCTACCTCTCTCTCCTGTTATTCGTGCTTCTACCGCGGCCAAGAGAAGGGAGAAGCTCCCCTTCAAGGGGTTTGCTCTTATACTCAAACTTTATTTCTAATATTAAGTCTTTACCGCGTGGCAAGCGCAGCGCGGTTGGTTGTCTTTTCGAGACCCCCTGATCCATCTTTCTAAGTTTTTTTTCTTTTCTTTATATCCTGACGCGGTGGTATTCGGCGGTAATTGACAGTTGTTCTTCGACGCTAATTTTGGGGTGAGTGACTTTTCTTCATTAATTAAATGATGGAACGCCTTTTTGTCATCTTTCTTGTTGTCTTAAGGTTTTGGTTTTCTTTTTTAACTTTTGGAGATGTGGGGGTTTTGAATCTCGATCGCGATATGCTAGAATGATAATTAACGTTTTGTGTGACGTTTTTTAAAACAACTGTAAATACTTCCTAAGATTTTTGTACGGTATGAAATATAGACGAGAATTTGTGTTTATTTAGAATGCTTGAAATTCAAGAAACGTTATGGATTTTTTTTATGTTTTAGTAACTTTAATTGAAGTATTTTAAACGGGATATTTATTGAAAATTAATAATTATACACTTATTGTAATATAATTTGTTTCGGGTTAATTTAGTATAGTTCTAAAGTCTAAAGTATTAGCTGCATATCTATCTAACACTTAATTAAGCGCCTGTAACGTAATTAACAACAGTTTAAGGACAAACTCCTTTAGTTCAACAAGTGTTAATATTATAATATATTAAATTAAATATAGATTAACATAAAATAGACGAAAGCGATTAGAATTGTTTAGTATATAATCTTAAAAGCGGAACACATCTATGTAGTTGTTAGTTCACTATATTAAGTTTACGCGATATAAATCAATAATTGTTTCTCGCCATAGAATTTCGAATTACGGAAATACCAGCTGATGTAAGCGTCCGTCCCCGCTACGTATTGTAAATAGTAGAATGGATGTTTGTACATAGACTTACGTAACGCAATGGTCTGAATACGGATATAGTATAAAATGACTACTTCCTAAAGGCCGCGTATAACCAACACCACATCAGTTAGTAGTGAACTTCGATCAACGATTTAATCAATGTAATGCAATAGGTATATGTATAAGATTGTGGGAGCAATTCCATTTCGATAGATTAACATAGTTTCCTAAAGTTTACTAGATATTCTAAGTTACTAAGCCTTTGTCATAATGCTGTAGATGAGAAAATATTTAGTTCTCTAAGTGAAGATGCATTATCCATGCAGGGCTCTAATTCAAGCATTATTCTTAATTACACAGTTTAAGTGATTGATCGAGTAACGTGTACGGAAACTTCTAGCACAGTTTCAGTTAAAATTAGGCTTAATATTTACAAATTCAACTTACGAAAGCTTGGCTTGGGTTTTTTATTATTTTTTTTACGTATTTTGGGTCGATTTCTTACTAAAACACAAATGAAAACAGGACCTAACCCTAAATTCATCAAAAATGCACAACACGCTTGAAAATTGTATAATTTATTTAAACTTTATATAGTTCCATGAAAGTTCTATATTTTTACACAATGATATTGTAGTACACTCTTAAAATTCATGACCTTAGTGTATTCTTCCAGAATATAGTGCAAGCTATTCAGACATGGAGGATTTATACCATTTACACTGCAGGATGCCAGCTTACTTGGCGGACAAAGTTGCAGTAAGAAGTAGCTTAGACTCCTGGTGTAAATGGTAGCAATCCTCCTATCCCGAAAGCTATGTATAGAAAAAGGAGTACAGTATAGCATTTGGAAACGTATAGCGCATTAAAAATTAAAATTTCGCTTTAGCGCGTAAATACGAATGGCGTCAACACTCCTGAGAAATTAGTTTTATTACAAGAGTCCCTATTCTCTTAACAGCTTCTTGTTTTTCAAGGAAACGGAGATACATTTTTACCTGGCGAAGTAAGAGGTACCTTTCTTGGCAAAGGAAAAGCTGGGAAGTTGTTTTCTGTTTTAGAGCGCTTTATTTAATATTCGGAGATGGAGTGATGTAGTTGAAACTAAAATGATTAAATATGTAGTTGAATTGAATTGAATTGAAAACGAGGGGTGATTTACTGTTTGCGTAATCAGTTTGCACACATACGCTGTACATCGAATTCTCCGATACCATTCTATTTTATTGTATGATGTTTAAAATTTACTTGAGACTAATTAACTTTAAATTAAATCATAGTTTTATTCGCATGAGTTCGAAGTTAAATTAAGTACTGAAGATATTGGATTGGGTGGAACTTAAAACGGTGAAAGAGGCTACTTTACATTAAATTAAATTAATTATGCTTTTATTATATAACTTTAAAATGTTTATTAGTTAAACAAATTTCATCATTAGTGTTGAAGTATTTGTTTGTTATTTTTATCGGTCTGCTTCATCGTAAATGGTTACGAGGCTCAAGTCTTCAATTTAACAATGCTAAAATTATTACACTTGATTCGAATCTGAGATAGTGAGTAGCCCCTCGACCTTTGCTTCTTTATATTCCAGTTGCACAAACGCTCCTTTATTCAGTACTGTTATATGCTAACGTTAAGCTGGCGGGGGTTGCGTAGCATTGTGGTTGGCAGCGATGGAGAGGAAGTAAGAAGACCCTTTTCGTGTTGGTATTAAGACTAGTTGGTACAATGTACAATAGAACTAATGAAGTTAGGGCGGTATTTTTATTTATTGTCTGCTGGCAACTAATGACAGTACCGTTTCTAATGGTCTTCATTCTTCTCGTCTTTTTTTTTTTCTTTCGCCTGGTTATATTTTTTCCTAACGATTCTCTGTTGAATTTAAGGTCGTTTGTGTCAAATGATACTCGCCACTGTTTAAACGTCGACGCCGTAATTTTTATTTCGGGGGTCTTGAATGAGTTATATAATTAAGTTTGAGCCTCCTCCTGAAAGTCATCTACATTTACTTTTGCCTTCTTTTATTTTTTATTTTTATTGTTTATTCTTCTAAAGGGAAAGAACCCTAATTTTCCTGATTATGATAAATTGTTTTAAGAATTATGCGTAATATACTTGAATTGTTATATTGCTAATAATG
Source organism: Phalangium opilio (assembly GCF_054372755.1). NCBI lineage: Eukaryota > Metazoa > Arthropoda > Arachnida > Opiliones > Phalangiidae > Phalangium > Phalangium opilio. The sequence goes on from NW_028324189.1 coordinate 3,689,112, forward strand.
AAAAAGTAGGTCCCCTGAAATATATTGGTAACCCATTGGAAAAAGGACTGATTTCTGAAAATTGGTCATGGAAACCTTTGGGATTTGTCCTGAAAATTATTGAGGAAATTCTTTGGGATTTTTTTTCCTGAAAATTATTGAGGAAATTCTTTGGGATTTTTTTTTCCTGAAAATTATTGAGGAAATTCTTTGGGATTTTTTTCCTGAAAATTATTGAGGAAATTCTTTGGGTTTTTTTTTCCTGAAAATTATTGAGGAAATTCTTTGGGATTTTTTTTCCTGAAAATTATTGAGGAAATTCTTTGGGATTTTTTTTCCTGAAAATTATTGAGGAAATTCTTTGGGATTTTTTTTTCCTGAAAATTATTGAGGAAATTCTTTGGGATTTTTTTTTCCTGAAAATTATTGAGGAAATTCTTTGGGATTTTTTTTCCTGAAAATTATTGAGGAAATTCTTTGGGATTTTTTTTTCCTGAAAATTATTGAGGAAATTCTTTGGGATTTTTTTTTCCTGAAAATTATTGAGGAAATTCTTTGGGATTTTTTTTTCCTGAAAATTATTGAGGAAATTCTTTGGGATTTTTTTTTCCTGAAAATTATTGAGGAAATTCTTTGGGATTTTTTTTCCTGAAAATTATTGAGGAAATTCTTTGGGATTTTTTTTCCTGAAAATTATTGAGGAAATTCTTTGGGATTTTTTTTCCTGAAAATTATTGAGGAAATTCTTTGGGATTTTTTTTCCTGAAAATTATTGAGGAAATTTTTTGGGATTTTTTTTCCTGAAAATTATTGAGGAAATTCTTTGGGATTTTTTTCCTGAAAATTATTGAGGAAATTCTTTGGGATTTTTTTTCCTGAAAATTATTGAGGAAATTCTTTGGGATTTTTTTTCCTGAAAATTATTGAGGAAATTCTTTGGGATTTTTTTTCCTGAAAATTATTGAGGAAATTCTTTGGGATTTTTTTCCTGAAAATTATTGAGGAAATTCTTTGGGATTTTTTTTCCTGAAAATTATTGAGGAAATTCTTTGGGATTTTTTTTTCCTGAAAATTATTGAGGAAATTCATTGGGATTTTTTTTTATGAAAATTATTGAGGAAATTCATTGGGATTTTTATTTTATGAAAATTATTGAGGAAATTCTTTGGGATTTTTTTTCCTGAAAATTATTGAGGAAATTCTTTGGGATTTTTTTTCCTGAAAATTATTGAGGAAATTCTTTGGGATTTTTTTTCCTGAAAATTATTGAGGAAATTCTTTGGGATTTTTTTTCCTGAAAATTATTGAGGAAATTCTTTGGGATTTTTTTTCCTGAAAATTATTGAGGAAATTCTTTGGGATTTTTTTTCCTGAAAATTATTGAGGAAATTCTTTGGGATTTTGCCCTGAAAAGTAATAAAAAACTGGGATATTTCCCTTAAAATTGAGAAAATCCATTCAAAATTTGCCTTGAAAACGTATAGAAGTTCGCCCGTTCATTGTAATTTCGTCCCGAAAATTAAGGCGTGCCCGCCAGAATCGAGACGGGTCAATTAATTAAATATTAACAATTTAAATTCCATAATTACCCTATATCCTCGCACGACTCATCTAATACCCAAGTAACCGTGACGTTAAAAACCAGGTCATACAATATCTTCTTCTGACAAGACTATTAAAAGAGGAATCGAAAGTCCCTTTTCCCCTTTTTCCTTTTAAAGATATATATTTTTGGAAAGTCACAATTTTATATATATATATCTCATAGAGAACCTAGTGCACGCGCCAATTCGAGAATTATAAAAATCCCGCAACCGGAAAGGCGTGCTTGAAATGGTTTGGGCGGCGAGTGGGAAAGGTACTACTTCCACTTCTACACACGCCTTCCGTAATACACACCTCAACCTTCATTATCCACCTCCTGGCACACGTAACTAGGCAAAATGGACAATTTTTTTTAAATGACCTTTTATAGAGGTCACGTATTCCTTATACGAATAAATTCGTTCTTCTGGATAGAATTACCCATACCACTCCGAACCTTACATAAACCTTTTTATTATCTCTATGAAAAAAAAAAAAAAAATAGAATGGCTTCTATCATAAGTTCATAAGATATGTTCCTCCATAAGTTTGTGACTGGTTACAAACTGGAGCTTGTCATGAAGTGAATCATGTAGCCCATAGATTCATGGTAAAGCGACGCCTGGTGAGGTGCTGTCAAAGTCTTAGTACAGACTAAATTTAAAAATTAATCACGTGTAGTCAATTCTCGCGTCGTTCTCGAACTAGCTCGAGCTGTAAGTCTCTAAGTAAGCATTAATTTACGAAGTATATGTAGTGTCATACTTATGGGACGTATCTTATTAGCTTATGCTTCTATGTTTTATTGGATATGGAGGAAAAAAATTAAGTAATTTAATAGGTGGTGCGCTATAAGACTGGCTATTGGTGCACAAGCATTTTATTATTTTTTTAAATGGAAGGTAATATGTATCAACTCAAGCTCCATAAAATATCTATTTTTTTATTTTTGCAACCGCTGTTATGCCAAGAATTAATTTGTAAGGATTACTTATAGACTTAACTATAGTAATTTGTTGAATGTCATGGCTAGCTAGTGTTTTATGGACTTCTTTTTTTTTCTAGACAATCGCAATTAAGTTAATGTAAAGGTGATCATAAAAGTTTGGCAAAGTTGTAACTAACTTAATTAGTGTACTCATTTTGCAGACATTCAATATTTATTTTGTCTATTATGGAAAACAATACATATAGTTTTCGTACTAGGAGGATTCATACCATTTACACAAGGAGGCCTGGCTTTTTCAGATAGACTGGCCTCCTTGTGTAAATGGTATTAATCCTCCTTGTCAGAAACTTATGCCTAAATGTATTTAAGCCCCTTTGAGCTGCGTATGGCAAGAAAAACAAACCATCACCATCTCTGTCCCTAATCAGGCGAGCCAAGAAAGTAAAATCCACAGTATTCCGCACCTCTCATAGTAAATTCCACATTTTCAAACCCCCAACACGTTACATAACATAAAACCGTAATTACGTAATCAAGAACTATATTTTAATTACATTGTACTTTATGAGCACTGTAACATTTGAAAGGTAACTTATTTAAATGTTTCATGAAGTAAAAATCACAGTATTCCGCACCTCTCATAGTAAATTCCTCATTTTCAAACCCCCTAACACGTTACATAACATAAAACCGTAATTACGTAATCAAGAACTATATTTTAATTACATTGTACTTTATGAGCACTATAACATTTGAGAAGTAACTTATTTAAATGTTTCTTAACCACGCCAAGTAGTAGCCACGTGCTAACTAAACCTGGTTGGTTGGGGTATAGAGTAGTAGCGCAATATCTTTTTTCTATTTCTGCTTTCATTTCTCTCATTTTGCCGCAGAAAAGTCTTTTACTTCTTTTTGGGCGTATATGCTATAGAGACGTTTTATTTCAGTTTCAGTGTTGGTAGCAGCGCGGGGGTGGGTTTCGAAACTGCCTTCGGAATGGGAGTATATTTCCGCCCTGTCATTCCGCTGCAACGCACGAAACACGGTTGAACCTTTTCTCTAATTCCTTCCCGGGGTTCTCTTAACTTAAGCCGAATTATTTTTCCATTTATTTTATTCCCGCGCTTGCTTGCTTGCTCGCATGGCTCGTGGAAAAGCGAACCCCGTACCCACCGTTGCTCGTGAAATAGCGAAAAATTTCGGAATCGTTCATTCGCGTGAGGACCGAAATCATGCTACCATATTCAACGGCTCGTTTATACTACCTTTGTTTTAGCATAAACAAAATTTTCATGAGCATTATCAGAAGGGGATAATAGAAGAAGTATGTCACTCTGTATCTATCCTATGCTTAGTACTCTAGTTGTGTAACGTGATTCTTCCCAGGCGAGGGATTAACCCTTTTGTTTGCTCGTCAAACTTCAGATGGGCATCGCACCGTGCAGGGAGAATTCTATAACTGATTTTTTAACTAAATCCTCAGCAATCAACCTACAAACCTTAATACACAAGCGCGGGCCTTGGCAAATAGTTAAGCGCTAATAGACTATAACGAGGAGGGAAATATTTGCGGCGTAACCTTGCTCCAAATGTTAATCTGATGTTGGGAAGAATCATGTTACAATTGCCTAGCTTTGTGGTACACTTCTCTCGAATATAAGTATTATATACTTCTGGTATTATCAAATGGAAACCGTGCTAGTTGAGGTAGCCTACAACCAAATTCACCCGCCTACTCCTCGCGGTGTACTGTATAGTTAGAAAGCGACTCTTTGTACGATTCTTGGAAATGGATAAGAGTACTTAGAAACATGTTTTTATATACATGTTTTCCCTTATAAATATTAATGCAGATATTATTTTCTTGAAGGTTTATTTTATGTCGTGTTTTTAAGGATTCATTTGCTATGGATATCTTTAGCGTGATGAGACGCACGTTTCTGGTTTTTATTTTGTTACAATTTTATGGTTAATTTTGTTATATCTCTTGTATCTTTGTTTAATTGCTTTATTACTATATGGTACTATTATAAATGCTCCTGTAGAGTGGTCTTCACCACGCACACTGGTGTGTAAGTGTGAAAACAACTTATAGGGGCGTAAATTCTAAAACTTTTTCATTTTTGTAAAGAATTATACGCAATCGGTTTATCGAGTTGAAAATGATCCCACCGGCTTTAGAGAAAAGGGTTAAATGTTCAGGGTTTATGCAAATATTTATAACATGAAAATTTGAGGTAAATAAATTGTTGACTTAAAAATCAGGGAAATTTATTATTTTTTGGTTAAAATTCAGGGAAATCAGAGAAGTATATAATTTTTACTAAATTCAGGGAATTAATCATTGAAGAAATTTATAATTTTTAGTAAAATTCAGGGAAAAAATCATTAAAATTTATAATTTTTAGTAAAATTTAGGGAAATTTGTGAGGCTTGTGTAAGTTTACCTAGAGGGCGGTTAGGTTAGGTAATTTTTTCAAAACACCACTCCCGTGACCGTGCACCTGGAAATATATAGAAAAGAGCTGGAATTTTCAGTGAAATCGGTTTCATGAACCCTTTAGGTTTCAATCCATTATCATATTCCTTTTTTATTTAAATCGTTTCATTATTCCTTTTTATTTAAATCGTTTCATTATTCTGATATTTTCGAATTAAGATTATCTTCAATGGCCTAATATCCTTTCAAAGTAATTGTTATTTCTGTCTGGGTGTTCATATAATAGACATGATATGATAACACCTCACATTATAATTTATTAAATCCATTACATACACGATCTTCTTCTAAAAATAATCTCCAGTCACGAAAATATACGTTCCGCTTAATTTCCTCGTGTCAGACTTTTGTAATATTGATGAAAGGCCCAATTTAATATTTAATATATATATAACGTATATATAGTCATTTTCGATCTATTTTTCGTTTCTTTTCTTCTCTTTTTCGTCCCATGTATAGCACGCCGTGCAAAACACGAAAGCTCTACTCCACCCTTTGATATTTATATATAGGTATATATTCAATTAATAATTTAGGAAGTTGAATTTCTTTTATTTTACTTTTTTGAATAAATTTAAATTTTACCGGAATTGTATAGTTGTAATTTCTAGGAAGTGTAGGGTGGGTTAGAGAAATACTTACACCCTTTTAATAATTTCAATTTAATTGGATATTTGAAGTGCTTTTTAGTTCCGTTATGAAGTAACTTCAGTTGTAAGAAAAATTCATGATTTTTATAAGTAAAAACAGAAGTAAGATGAGACTAGAAGTACTGAGCTAACCAAATTCTTCACTTGGCGAAAGTGAATATTCTTGATAACACACCAACGGTTGGCCCTCTGGTAGTGGTTTCTGAATTTTCCCTCCAAATCGTGAGAGGCTCGCGGCGGTAGACGGCCGAACTAGATTCAAGCACCCGCTTCCGTGTTCCGCCGCTTTAGGTTGAGGGGAAGGGGGTAGGAAATGTTTTTGGAAATCGACCAATTTTTTTCTCTCTAGTGTAGGCGCGATGGAAGCGGCATAAAATCCTCAAATTTGTTCACTAGTGCCAGGATCTACTATCAATGCTAGAGCTCTTTACTTCTAGTCTCATCTTACTTCTGGTAAAAATACTAGACGTTTTTTCTGTTGAATTCGAATTTCTTATCAACTTAGTTTTATTACATTTGTGGGATTACGGGTGTATTATTGATTTGATATACTTAATATAGAAACACCCTGTATTTAAAAATAAGATTAAATTTGAAGTTCATATTTTTAAAAAAGATCAAATGAAGCTTTTTATCCCCAATTTTTCTCCTCTTTCATAAGTTAATTTGTTTTATAGCAAGTTTTACTTGTAAGAAAGAATTTAATCTACTTCTTTACAGTCTCTGAGTTTCTTATGAACCATGGAACTGTACTCGGAATTTTGTTCCTTCTTGAGTTTTGCGCTGGGGGAGAAAAAGGTGTACCCATCAGTCTATTTGGCATATTTGAGCCAATATTGTTAAATTGTCGGAAGGAGAAGATTATACTGGTAGTTTTACGGGATTCACCGTGCTCTATCTTCGTACGAGTTGCATCAAAATGGTTAAACAAACTGTAGTTCGGCATGCGGGAATGGTGAAGTTGATTTCAGTCGGAGAGAGATGCGGTTGCGATTATGTACGAGTTAGAGCCGGGGATTTAACACTCTTATCTGACGTCTGTGAATTGAAGTAAATCAACCAAGGCTAGGTTAATTTGAATGCTGCACGTGTATTTAGTTTGATCATAAACCAGGGTTCGAATCCAAAAAAATAAAACCACGTAAGAAAACCCATCACTAAAATCTTCAAGTTTGATTTATTTAAATTCAAAATTTCAAAAATAATTTGTTTTTTTTATGGTAGTTTAAGATAATTGTTTCAACTTCTATTATTTAATATTTATTATTTTAATGAAACATTTTTATATTTTGTTTATTAAGAAGTGACTTTGGAATGACAATTTCTTCAATGCACTTAACTGCTATAGGTAAAAAAACCCAATTAAACTTGGTGGGCGGGTTTTTTTTTAATGAAACCTTTGTTTTCTCGTACCCTGTGAAAAACCAGTATAAAAAACCCAACAAAACCCTGTGACAAGAACTCATAGAAAATCTGGGAACGACTCCAAACAATTTTCTTTCCCATGTCTCGGGGTCAAAGGTTGAAGTCCGTCAAATTATTTACTTTTAAAGTTAGATATGAGAGGAAGAAGGTATTACCGTTGCTGTATTCTCAAGGTGAGACGACCCTCTAGAAAAAGAAGGGCGATTGGGGGGGGAGTTCTCTAATCGATCAATCAAGGTGCGCTACGCCATCATCCCATTTCGTCACTATTTTCGGAGATTCCTCCTTGATCTCGTGTCTACTTTTTGCTAGATTGCTTCCGCCTCTACTCGCGAGTTTTGTTCAAACATCTCGCAAGGCGCCCTGGATATCTCGTCCGGTCCGACTTCTATTTCTACCCCCGTAGGCTAACTTTTCGACGAAACAGCGACGTATTGCTACTGTTAAGCACCTACTGTAGCACCTACTGGCGCTGTAGGCCAATAATAAGTTCGATTTGACAAACGGTTTTCTCCCTGGGACAGCTTGTCTATTTGCTCGCAAATAATGGTTTTTCAATGATATTGATTCGATTTGGAGTGTGTTTTTATAGGCGAAATCTTTTTACTATATGGTTCAATTTGGCGCTGTTTTTAATCTTAGTAATCAGTAACTAAGTATACAGAAAGGTCAGGGGTTACTGTATAATAAATCATGTAAGCCATATAACTTAAAAAATTTCGTATTCTTTAAACAAATTCGCTTGAAAAATCACTCTATAAACTTTTTTATATTTTCTAATTAAATATTCGGGGCTTCATTAAATCAGATTTTCCTTTGAAAATTTAGCTCTTTTTCCAATTAATTTTCGTATTGGAAACCCCTAAAATACCCACCATATGTAAATTTTAAATTAATCTCTTGGTAAAATTTTTGCACCTGCTAAAATATTTCTTAATTAAACCATTTTTAATATATTTTTTTCTTAATTTCGTGGAAACTCTTATATGCGAACTATCTCGCTGTTCATAGCACCATGAAATAAACAAGCCATGCAGGCGATAGATTTCCTGGTATTTTGAGTAAAAGGTATTGGGGATATTCCATCAAGGATACTCCAAACTTTCTTCTCAAGACAAGAGAGACCCCAATTCTTCATCCTTTAGTGTAAGTAACTTGCCAACTTTGCTGGAAGTGTTTTAGTAAAATATTTTACCTTGAACAAGAAAACTTTTCCTATCCTAAAGAAGAAATACGATTACCTAATATTAAACGTGGATAATAAAGTAAACTTTGACTTTCTTTTGCAGAATGTAGATGTAGAGGAAGTATAGACCGTAGTCTTAAAATAAATTAACTCTAGCTAAAGAACCTAAACTCTCATAAGCAAGAATTGTATTACGCGGAAAATGACTTTTTTGCCGGAACATTAGGTCTAAGACTTCATCCAATTTCTTTTCTTTATGCCTGGGACCGACTCGACTCTATCGCTTTCATGGGAGGGAAGGGTTTAGAGCGCCATAGCTAGAACCAGAACTCAAGGAAACCAGTGGAGAAAAAAATATTCTTTTTTTTTAGTGTTTAAAGACGGTATTTGTTCTATAGAATCTCCTTAAAGATACTTGCTTTTGGTTGTCAACCGATGGAAAAAGGAAACGGGAGTCAAACTGAAATCGCATTTCATTGTCGACGCTTCCAATCCCATCAGTTGTTGGTGTGTGTGTGTGTGTTTTTTTTACGCTTGGCCTTTTTTTAAGACGACGAAAGAGTGAAGGCCATCCATGGTTCGTACGTGTCATACTTAGTCTAGACCGCTGTCAAACGTTTCCCCAGACTTTTGTCTAGAGCCGAGTATTTAGTTTGATAAGAAACCATCCTACCAGTACCGACTTCGGGCTAAGCTCTAATGTAAGGGGTCGTGGTTCGCCTTTTTATTTTTTTGAAGGGTGGTCTTCTGTTATTGGGATGTCGTAGCCAATCTCCGTAACGCCTTCCATCCAACTCCTACCATTTGGGGTTCTTTTTCACGTGGCAAATGGAATTGAGATACCAGTGCTGTATTTGAGTAATGTTTAAACCCATATCTTAATTTTGAAAATTAATACAGATACAAGGATTTTTCTTTATGAGGAAATTCTTGGTTTTATTTTTTCCTTTTAAAAGATCTGCGAACGTAAAAAAAGCCTAGTCTCTCATATCATTGATTTCTGTTTAATTCCGCCTGCTCGGAGACGACCTCTCGCCGACCCTTCTCCGACCCGCCCCTTTGAACCAACCATCTCTCTTCGCCGCTATACTCCGCATCTAACTTTATCTTTGCAGGAAAGTAACGCTAGGGGTGTTGAGAATAGTTACGAGGCTTAGCAGTAATCAGGTATAGAACGTGCAGGGGGTTTTCTGGTTGGTCTTTTCCTATAGGCTGGAGGCTGTAGTTGCACCGCTAGAATGTCACTGTGTCGTCTCAAAGCTCGACAATTATATCGGTCCATGAAAGATTACCAAGGGAAAGCCTGGTTCACTGTTGAAGCCATGTCCTTATGTCCTTTCCTCTTTTTATTTTTAGTTTCCTGATTTATTTTTTTTTAAAAAAAGGTACAGACTACAGAGACACAGATAAACGAATCCCTGTTAAATTTAATACCTCTTTTTTTAAATGCGGTGAAATAATTTAAATTCGAAGAAAAAATGTGTTTAGGACTATAGCTATAGCGTAAGGTTACTCATTAAAATCTGAGGTAGACGATTGAGATCTTTGTGGTGCATCCGTGTCTCTTTTTTGCTTTCTGCGGAAGTGACTTTGAAAAACGATCGCCCTGAATTAAGAAGGTTAATTAGTTCCGTGAAGCGAGTAAGAAAAAACAACAATGAGGAAGAAATTTCCTTGAAGTCTTGAGCGCCTGTATTTCGACCGTTGCATGGACTCCGGTGTTCAGGCAAAGGTTGTCGCACAGGGGTGAAGTATTGAATTTCATCTTAGTGAATATTTTAGTAATGCACAGGATATAGGGTCTTTGTCCTCTTCCGTGGTACTTAACTACTCCTAAGAACGAAAGAAGGACCTTCCTATGGAAGCGTATCTAATAAATTTTTACTGATAACAATATCAACACAGAGAGAGAAAAGTAACCCTATTCATGTCTATTCCACTAGCGCTCATACTCGTCTCATTGTTGTGTAGAACTCCAGATCGTTGTCGGTCCTCGGATGCGTAGAGTGGTGCTACTAGAGAACTTCCCCTTTGGGCAGCTAGCACGGTCTAGTCTATAAAAATACCATCCTTCTGCCTGCCTTTCTCTCTATGGAGCGACTAGGGTTCTAATACTGTTGCGGGTCCGGGATGGCAACGTGCCGCTCGCACCGTCGTTTATGAGGCTATAAAAATGTAGGGGGAGTTAGTTGCGTATGGTGTGCTTTTATAGAGGAGAGGACCAGCTCGCGGCATATAAACGCCTTTCATCCTAGCTCGAACTAAGCCGCAAAAACGCTCCACTGTTACAGGTAAATTGCTAACGCGCGCCAGCTCACGTGATGTGATGCGGCCTTTCTTCGTTCCTGCCTGGTGCAGCATAGGAAAGTGGGATTTAGATCTTGCGGAAGTGATATTCCATCTTGTAACAGGGACTCGAGTCCACCCTTTTCAATCATTTAGGACTGTCAAGTCAAAATTTTCAGAGTCCGTCTGCTCGTATGTTGTCTCTTAAATCCAACATGTAACGAATTAGAGCTTTAACAGAAGGGGATAATAGAAGAAGGATGACACTCTTCATCCTCTTAACACTTTAGTTATGTAACTTGATTCTTCCCAGGCTAGGGAGCCCTTTTTGTTTGCTCTCCTGCTCATCAAAATTCAGATGGGGTAACTATCGCACCTTGGGGTGAATTCTATAACTGTTTGGTAGTATATCCTCAGCAATTAACCCACAAAACTTGATTGTCTTGACGTGGGACAAAAATCCATAAGCGCATGCGACTTTGCAAATAGTTAATCGCTAATAGAGTAATGATGAGGGAACTATTTATCGGTTTAGTAACCTTGCTCCAAATGTAAAATGATGTTGGGAGTTAAGAATCATGTTACAATTACCTAGCCTGCTTTGTGGTTGGTACACTTCTCTCGAAGAGAAGTATTGTGTACTTCTGGCTTTACTAGTCCTCTTTATGAGTGCAAAGTCCTTGATTTATCCATTTTAGGATGTAGGGGAAATGATATAAGGCTATTCTACGCAGAACGTCGCGCTTCGAGAGCTTCACTATATGAGAAGGATTTAGTAGGAGACGTTGCTTTAGGTTAGGTTCTCTTAGGTCTTTTTTTGGCAATATCCAAATGCGGAATTTTTTATAACCCACGGCCATTATTTCTCCGTTTTTCGTAGAGGTTTTCTTTATCCTTTTTTTTTTGCCTGGGATATTTTAAAGCTTTTCTCCCCATCAATGTCACTTAGTTTTACAAAATTTGTCATCGCGTTTGGTTACTATTTTTTTTTGTGTATATAAATTTTATATTTTTCTTACTTCTCCTATAGATTGTGACTTCTTCTTTCATGGAACTGTTTGTCTATTTTTTTTCTTCGTTCCTAATGTGTTTGCGTTACTCCTGTCACTGTAGGTAAATACCTTAAGTTGACATTTGTATATTGAAAAAGAAAACCATAGAATCGCGTATAATTTACTCATTTTTAATATTCTTACTTTTCAAAGTTGATACCGCCTGGAGAAACAACATAGTTCTAAGCATAAGTTTATAAGATATGTTCCTTTCCATAAGTATGACACTATTGCTTACTTAGAGTCTTACTTGGAGAGCTAGTTCGAGAACGACAAGCGAGAATTGAAGACTACACTCGGTGGTTAATTTTGCAGGACTTCCATCTAGGTCCTATTTAGTCTGCTTTACTAAGCCTTTGACAGCGCCTCACCAGGCATAGCTTTACCTCGAATCTATGACCTACATTGTCACTTCATGACAAGCTCTCAGTAACCAGTGACGTCGCTTGCACTTTTCTCCCACGTTGCTTAGTTCATGTTAGAGCTAAAACGGTGTATTTTATAACAATATGAAGATATTATATTTCTGTCTCAGAACTTCGTTAATCATTTTCGCATTTCCTTAATTCCTTTGTACTCGAGTTACAATCACCTCGGAGCGATTGCAAAAGTCCCAAATCCTAAAATTTAAATTTTCCTCGCCTCGTGTATGGCCTATACTCTTCCTTATCTATCCCCGCATAATTTGTCAAAACTTCAAATCTGGAGCGCAACATAACACAACCGAACCGGTAACGTAATCCTATTTAAACTTAAAACCTAAGAAGAATATAGCCAGTCTTAAATTAAAGTATACTATACTGTACTATACTCCGGACCAAACAACGTTACTTGAGCTTTCATCTTTAATTTTGTAAACATTTTCCCCGATCTCTTTCCGATGCCTGACGCCTTGGCAAATTTCGATATGGGGGGGGGGAAGGCACGAGAAAGCCTTCAACGTTAATAGAAATCCATATTAAGCCTTTATCGTCGATATGGGCTCTAGCCATATAATCTTAACTCATTGCCACCAGCACCCTGCATTCCTCCTTGCAACGATACTAGCTACACCTCCATTTTCGACGCGTGCCCCCCATCACCTCGTTCTCCCTCGAGAATGACTTAAAGAGGAGTTTCCAAAGCTCGAGCTAGGCCTTTACAAACAGGAATTTATTTACATCCTTCATGAATTTTAATTACGAGAAAAGAGAATCCATCAAATTATCATAAATAGTCCGTACTTCTTTTCTTCTTGAATGTATAGTCAGAGCCTTAAGCCTAGGGTTTTGGGGATCTCTTGAAATGTTAAAGATATACTGTATATTTGAATCAGTATACGAATTTTGTCTTCAAGTTTTCTCCATTTATTTTAAAAGAAAAGATCCCAGTTCTTCAAATTAAACCTTAAAAGAGCGGCCTTTTTCTAAATATGAAAGGGAAGATATTAAAAAATAAAATGATCTCTTGTTGCAAAATAATTTGTCTTAAAAACACGCGGACTACTGTTCCGAAATTGGTTTTGTTGCGTCTGCTAGCCAGAACCCCTTACCCCTACGTGATTGGTTGAACCAATTCTGGCTAGCAGATACCTCTAAACGAATAACCAGGCCGCACTCAGCGTTTTTAAGACCAATTAAATGGTGATTACTTTTAAATAAGAGTTAATTTATTATTTTTAGAAAGAGGCCGTTTTTTAATGGCATAATGTTATGTTTCCTTTTAAATAACGCATGTTTTTCAAACAGGCAGTGCGTGTCGTTATGACAAGTTATCGAACGTTCGTGCGGTTTTTGTTTAAATTCATGATCGAACTTAGGGACATTTGGGATAGCTAGATCGAGTGAGTGAGAAAGAGAGAGAGAGAGACTGAGTGAAATTGAAATCGATTCCTCGGGCGATCGCGTTTGGCAGCTAGTGTTCAGACATTTGCCTCCTTTTCCAATGAACGGTATTTTCCCATCTTCATCTCGTCCGTCTCCTTTTATATAACTCTATTCCTTCATCTTCTTGTCCGTCAGTCGGCGACAAAGATATTCCATCCTCCTTCCGCAACCAACACCAGGCAGGCATGCGGACCCATCTCCCTATTGTAATCGAGCTCTAGAAACGCGGACATCCATGCGGGCCTTAGCTAGTTTTCATCCTTTTCTTTTAACTCAAAATCCACGTATCTCGCCGTTGTGTTTACATTAAAGATGCATTCTTTTTGCTCATCCTTACATCTTGGCGCCTTATCGGATTCACTCCCATGCATTTTACTCCTCCGCATTTCTCATTCTGCTGTAGAATAGGAATACAAAAGAAAATGGGGGTATCGTCGCCCGAGTTTTCCCATGTTTTGTAGACTTTATTTTACAACCATTCGGATGGAAGGAATTTTTGATAACGTTCTCTCTCTCGTCTATTTCAAAATCGACATTTATTTTGCATATCTTGATACAGCTCCGCGGCCCCTGAATTCCCCCCCCCCCCACTCGGAACAGTCTAAGAGGTCTTTCAAATATATATTTTAGTCTGCGGCAAAATCTTTATCGGTCTGTTCATTCGTCAAAATATAAGTCTTGGAATTTTCATGAACCGCGCCAGTACAAAATATATGGTGTCTGAATTTTCATGAACCGTCAGTACAGAATTTTTTGTAGTCTTATCCAATATTTTATGTACTCTACGTTGTCACTAGCATATCTTAAAGATGTCAAATATATAAGAGAAGATAACTGCAAGTAAAACCTTGCATATAGTTATAAAATTTCTTTGTTGAAAAGTGAGCCAAGTTATTTACATAATTAACAAAGATTGTGCAGGCTTACGCGCGAGTTCAATTATTCAGTTTTTAAATCATTTTCCTCAACGAAGCGCCTAATTTTTGAGATTTTAAAATCATGGGGCCAAAAAAAGAAAGTACGTCGTTATGAATAATCAATATGGAGGGACTTGGAAAGATCTCTTTACTCTCTTACAAGGATACTTTGGAAGAACTTTTATGCTAAATTTTGGTCGTTATTTTCAAGCATATATACCTAGATTTGAACCCTACTCTCATAAAGTCCCTGAGAATTACTGCAGAGGACAAGTCCCGTGCGCTGCTTATTACCAGTTGCTCATGAATGAAGACATGAAAAATATATACAGGGTGTTTCTGATTTAAATGGGAGGTTCTTTGGAAAATCTATTTGGAGTCGAAAATGTAATTTTTATCTCCATTTTGCCACAAGGGACACTGTTTTTGAGTTATGATTTGAGTACGTGTTTTAGGGATGACCCCTTAATTAATTAACTTAGAAATCATAGTCTATTAGTTTTTTTAATTAAATTTATGGGGTTATCCGTAAAATACTTTATCCAATCTTAATTTGAAAACAGTTACCCGGACTGCAAAATGGAGATAGAAGTTACATTTTTGACTCAAAATTGATTTCCCAATTTAATTTATGTCAGACTTATCAGAAACACCCTGTATTTTAACTGCATGCCATCATCCTAAGAACTTTGTCTTTCACAAGATTCATTTTTATTCTATGAACAAAAATCTGCATTTGGGTTAATTAAGGTCGTTGCATATTAATTTAAATCTTTCCTAGTAACGGTATAGGGTTTTTAACGATATCGAAAACGATTAAAGTGAGCAGTATAATTAAGCCTAAACGGTATCATCCGTTCCCTTAGTTTTTACGATGTTCCTTATAATATAAGTAATAATATAAAACGTAATTATCCCTTAAAATAATACCTTTATCCCCATCTTTCACTTCATTCCTTATTTTAACTTGAATGAACAATATTAATTTGCCGGTTTGACTTGCGTCTATATTAACCTTACATAATCATTTTTGTTCCACGTTTCTTTTAGATAGGGCTAATTTCTTTATATAGGTAGTTTGCCATTATAGACGTACGAGGGTCAGAATTGGGGTCATGGTGTTTTCCTACCGTTATTTCGGTCATTTAGACCACCGTTTTCTTTAGGTCACGTATCTGGTTTGGTTGAGAACGATAATGTAAGGTTGCATGGTTAATTTGAAACGTTATTCCGCAAGTACATTAGTTTCAATTACAATCAATGTATACAGGGATATCCAAAAAGGATGGTAGGACCGAAGTGTAGTGGATTCTTTGGGTGATTTTGAGTTTCTTACATAGTTTAAGGGACCATCCATAAAATACTCCAATTATAACTTGAAAACGGTCGCCCGGACAGCCCATAGAACCCACTATTTGGAATACCCTGTGTAACTTACCAACGGAAGTTAATTCGGAAGAGTTTTGGGTTACTTTTACTTCCCCTGATCGGTTCCGGTTTGCGGTCGGTTCATGTCCTTGGTGGTAGTACTTAACCATTGTTATTTACTTCATTATTATCTTACCGGAGCCCTTGTCACGTGTACCACAATGTAAGTGTGTTGGTATTTGTAAAAATTGGAGTGTATTTTCTTTAAGGAAATAGTTAAGTCATTTGAATTTTTGTTGAACAAAACGTCTGTTAATTTATTTCTCAAGGACTGTATTGCTACTTCAGGTTCGCTTTACATTGATAAGACTTTATCAAAAGAGAAGTCCCTATAGTCGCTTTGAAGTTTCAGAAAACTGTAAATGAAATTAAAGGCTAGCTTTTGGAAAGCCTATGGTCAGTGAATAAGAGAAGATCTTAAGACTCTTTAACTAGTGTCTCTCTTACAGCTAGCCACGGGAATTGTGAATACAGAAACTAGATCGTCATTAGCGGGAATGGTAGAAATTGGATGGCGGAGTAAGATATATTTTAAATGAAGAGAGAGATACGATGGAGCTCAGCTAGGTACTACCTCTCTCGTCTAGTCATTAGAATTCCAGAAGACTGTATTTGGAATTGACTGGATGCGTGGATCGAGCTCGTGAGCACGGAAGCTTTCTAAATTTATCCTGATAATTAAAAATCCTTCCTGGACTATTTTAATTCTATCTCGTTTGTACAAACTCGATCCGAGAATTCAATTCTAGCACGAAATAACCCTATACTTAAGTTCTCGAGAACTCGCTCCCAAGCTTTGGGTACTCAAAGGGCTGTGGAGAAAAAAGTATACAGGGTGTTTCTGATAAGTGTCAAGTGTGATTAAATTAAGGGGGATGTTCTTTGGGCGTGATTTTGAGTGGAAAATGTATAACAAGGGACACTGTTATCGAGCTATGATTTGAGTGTTTTAGGGATGGCCCCTTAATTAATTAAATTAGAAATAATCGTCTTAATCAGTTTCTTAATTAAATTTAAGGGGGTCATCCGTAATATACTCTGGACAATCTTAACTTGAAAACAGTGTCCCTTAAGGCAATTTACAAAATGATAGAAGTTGCTTTTCCGACTCAAAATCGGTTCTCCTTAATTTATGCAAGACTTATCAGAAGAAACACCCTGTATAGGCCTGCTTGTGAATTTGTTAATAGTTTCGTGTAAGTAACTTTAGGTCATTAAAAAAGTTCTTATTTTAAAGTTAAATACCAAGTAGCTAGGTGATTTAAATATCACATAAAAATTAGCTAATTATTCTTAAAGAATGTCAGAAATTGTAGGTCAAATCTGATCGAATTTTTCTGAAGATTATTTAGGCCAGCCAGTAATAGCAGCTATAGTGTGTGCAATTTTTTTTTCACTGCACCTTTCTTAATGGAAATAAGCATCAATCACCTTATCTACGATCACGGATATTATAGTTTTATATAGGTCTACCAACGGTTGGAAATTTTCTATAAAATAAAGTTTAATATAGATAAAAACTGAGGTCATAAAATCACTTTCTCTCTCTCTCTCTCTCTCTCTCTCTCTCTCTCTCTCTCTCTCTCTCTCTCTCTCTCTCTCTCTCCTCTCTCTCCTTCTCTCTCCCCAACTCTTTTTCTAAAGAGTTCCAGGTAGTTCTAAAGTTGCGTGACACCAACACGCTGAAAGTGCATTTCCTAATAAAATTAATCACTCTATACCACCTTCCATGATATTGAGAGAAGGTTTTATCGATTAAAGTTAAAAATAAAAAATAATATGAAAGTTTGGTTTGGGGGTCCAGCGAAAATAATCGACGTTTGATCGATAAACCAGCTTCAAAAACAGTCTAGTTTCTACTGTATAGTTGGTCTTGGTCAGCATTTTCTGCTTGTTCTTTACTATATGTACGACGAACTAAATACACTCTTTAAAACCTTATATTACAAATGTGTTGTAGGCTACGGGTTTTATGGGTATGGTCCTAGAAACCTCTTAACGGTTGGGCAGTTTACAGTTTATCGGAGCGGTGCGGTAGAAAACTTTTCATTCATGGGCTATGGGCATTGGTTATTTCGGGGCTTATATGCGGGGAAATGCTAGTGTAAGGGAAAAGGGCCACTTTGGACCCCAAATGTTTTACAACCCTATATTTTGAACAAAGTTTAGTTCAGACTATTTTTGTTTTGGAAAAATTTTTAAATTTTTAACGGAGTTTATAAAGTAATTAATGTTTAAAATGAGGTCCGGGTTGAGCTCTCGTTAAAGCAACCATTGACAAATCCGTGCGTATACATTGTGTTCCTGATAAATCTGTCATAAGTTTAGGGGGATGTTCTTTGGGAAATCGATTTTGAGTCTAAAATGTATAACTTCTATCTTTATTTCGAGTTATGATTTGAGTTGTGTTTTAAGGATGACTCCTTAATTAATAAAATTAGAAATCATTGTCTAAATCAGTTTTTTAATTAAATTTAAGGGGTCTTCCGTAAAATACTTTATCCAATCTTAACTTCAAAACGGTTTCCCGAACTGTAAAATGTCAATGAACATTTTCGACCCAAAATCTCCCAAAGAACATCACCGTTAATTTATTCCAAACTTATCAGAAAAACTCTGTATTAGTGTCTAAATTTAGACGGTTACTACACGATTTTGAATAGTTCGAAATTTCACTTTAAACCCCTTTCCATTGATATTTAAGTGGTTCAAACCACTCTGTTTCTTCATTAGCTCGGTTAGGGTCATTTCCATGGAAACACTATAGCTTCGGTTTCCAATGATGCGAACGTAGCTTAACTATCTTTTAGATAGCGCTGCATTGCACGAGACTAAAAATGGGAGGAGTTATAAAGGAAGTAATAGTCCTTTGCCTTCGAAGATGGAATATAAGATCTTTAGCTAAGCCTTTGTGTTATTTTTTATTTACTTTTTTTATTTTTTTCCTGCCAGGCCGATTCATTGGTTGATGGTGAACAACTGAACATTGAAAGGGAGTATAGTTGTAAAGTAAAAATGCCTATTCCTTTAGAATATTGCTTCCTACGCTTCTTTCTTTTACCATCGCGAGGTCCGGTGCATGCTGGTTAGTTCTCTTCCTAGATATCCATCCGGAAGGGCTGTTTTTATTCTCTTTTATATAAAAGAATATTTATTTTTCGAGTGATTCTATATTATATTCCGTTTCCCCATTTCGTTCCTTTTCTCTTCTAATGCACGATGACGCTATATAGCCTAGCTTCCTTTTAAGATATCCACTCACTACATTTCGTAATACGGTAATAGACCCTCTCTCTCTAAAGAAATGGAAATTTTTCTGCCAGCGTTTTAATATGTGATGAAAAATTCCCATCTTTGCATTTTATTAAAATAGAGAATCTCCTTGGGATTTATAAAAATAATAGAGACGATTCTTGATTTGCCGGCGCCGGTTTTTTATCTTCGGTGATTTGATGTTAGCATAAGTTCATAATATATGTTCCATAAGTTTGTCGCTGGTTACAAACTGGAGCTTGTTATGAAGTGATTAAAGAAGGTCATAGATTCGAGGTAAAGCAATTAATGCCTGGTAAGGTGCTGTCAAAGGCTTAGTACAGACTAAATAGTACCTAGATGGACTGAAGTGAATTCTCGCTTGTCGTTCTTGAACTAGCTCGAGCATTACGAAGTATGATATGAAACATATCTCATAAATTAACTTATGATGTTAGTCTGCAAGGAGCGACGGTTCATTTTAATGTCAATATTTTCTAAGAAAATTTATTTAAATATCTTTGTTAGTTCATTCTGTGTTTAAGTAAATATTCGGTATAACGAATACAAATATTGGTTCTGTTTTAATAACACGCATTTAAAATTGTTTTAACTAATTAACACTATAAAACGCTGTATACTTATTTAAATCGCCAATTTCATTCGGTTTTAGTCTTAAGACTATTAAGAATTACCCAAACATTTAAACCGCATGCACCTATCTCTTGAAAGTTAATGGCTTAGAAACCGTTTATCAAAAGAGTTATTTTCAACTCCCCAGAACGGGTGCATGCTATTGACACTTTGATAATAGAGACGCGAGAAACTCTAAAAATTGTGCCCCCCTGACTGAGATAATAAACTGTGTTTTAGAAATTAGAATTTGTCGCCTGAAAATATTTTACGTAAAGAAAACTGCGAAGAGAAAATTTTGGGGAAGACAGCTCGATAAATAAAACTCAAGTCTTCGGTATTCCCATAGCGCGTACTATATAGTCGTAGTTGTTAATGTATTAAAATGGAACGGAGTTCACCACGGTGGAACCAAAGATCCGGCCGGGGTTAAATCCCAACGCAGCGCTGGTGCAGCCAACCCTTTCCCATCTCTCGACTGTCTCTGTAGTTCACAGTGCGGAACCACAGGTGACCACATATCGCTGCTCTCTCCGCTCGCACCCCACTCCTCTCTCTCTCTCTTATCCTTATTTCAAATTCCATTTTAGGAAGCAGGGAAAACTTTGATAGATTCTAACGCGACCAACGTACCGGCGGGGATTTGAAATCAATGTCTTTGTCTCTTTAGGCCTATTTCGGTTGGGCCTTTGCTTCTTCGTCTCTTGTTTTGTTAACGGTTCGCTTAATTTGTGAGTCTCTTTCTCGCACGCCACACCTTTGGAAGGAAGATCCAAAGCCTTTTGATTACTCTATACCCTAGCACTTTCATTGTCATTAAAAGTTTACGCCAAAGGGTTATGACCGAGGACCCATGCGGGACTCTGATAGTTATTAGAGACTCTTAATTTCTCGTATTTGTTTTGGCTTAATGTTGCGGAAGATAGTGGGGGTTTTTTCATCGTCAATTGATTAGTGGGCCAGTAAATGGAATGAATTTTAAAAATTTATACAACACCATTGTTGTCCTAGCTGGAAATGATAGCCTGTCATTTGCTGTACCCCTTTTGGGTTTGAGGGTACGGTAATATATCTTCGTCAAGATATTTTTAATTTAAAAAAAAATGTACGAATGTTCAAGACCAAATTTAATAATGAAGAGCTATGTAGGTTTAGGCAATAACTTTTGAAAGTATTTTACTTGAGACATTCTTTATCACGTGGCATGCAATCTAATCTCAAGAGTGGCAGCTGTCCCTCGGTATTTTGCATAAAATTAAATTGTGAAAGTAGCTGGGAGTAAAACTTTATGAGAAACACCGCTGGGTTTCAAGTTAGAAAAAAATATATATATTTATATTTAAAAAAATACTATAGATTGTAGTCTTGGCATTGGGTTAGCTGTACCTATCCATCCCTCTGTTTTGTCATTGTACTGTACACCATTTTGAACAGTTTTCTGGAGCTGTAGCTTTACGACCATGCAGCGACGGGTTACGATCGCCAGCAGCTCTGTCCCTGTTACCCCTGGTGACGAATAAGAGTAGTATAAAAAACGTCAGACGTGCAATCGTGCCTTGAATTAAACTGACACTTATTAGACTTGCAAATGAAGGCAAGGCAGTCACTCCCTTCTGTACCCAGCGCTGGACAAAAAAATATCATCATGGATTCACTTGATGCTTCTGAAGCTCAAAGTTTTATTTTTCGACTCACGTTTGTGAGATTTTTTTCTTCTTCTTTTACTTGAGAAAAGTTTGGCTATCCTATAGTTCAAACGTATATTATATGGTTTAGGGTTATTGCCGGAAATATTGTACAATGTGTCGGATATGTTCTGTTATCATTTTTTTGCACTGTCTTTCGAAAGAGAAGGATGTTTTACGGTACGGTGCGGTTACGTCTGGCTTTTCATAACGTTTTGAAATGTTTATTGTACAGTTTAGGCTGGCGAAAGTAATCGTTGAATGAAATGTTTTTCACGATTCTGAATTGTTTAGAATATGATAACGTGGAATTTAGCCATGTTATTACTATACATTTACGTGTAGGTGCATTAGTTAGCTATTTTGATATAACCAGGGATAGATTAAATTTTAGAAATAGGAATGGAGAACGGTTAGAATTTACTTCAATATAGAGCCCCTCCCTCCAATACGTAACGAAAAGTTTAAATTATCTCATTGGCTCACTTAAACTTCGTTTTGATGACGTTGATGACGGGGACGGCCAAAATACGTAATTCCTTTTTACCTCTGTCGCTATGACCCGCCTCTTATTTCATACCCCTCCGTCCAGAGGAAGGGGGTCCGGGACTTTGACGGCGCGCCCAGATTACTCTGTTCACCATTCCTACTTCTAAAATTAAATCTATCCCTGATATAACTTTAAAATATATATAGTTTACACTGAAGTTATTACAAAAATTTCCTCTTTGCCCTCTCTCTCTCTCAGATTAAACTTCAGAGCAGTGTTGTCAGGTCCTCTGTGTGTGAAGTTGGTAAAGTACTGTTTCGAACTGAACTGCTAGCCTTTATATTTTGACTCACCAACGACTTGGCAACACTGGGGGAACGGCATTAATAAGAAACCTTTAACGGAAACTACGTATATACTTAAAAAGTTAATTACAGAAATATTAAAGAAACTCCTTTTATGTTGCGTTTAATTTTACGTTCAACGCTATCTCCTTTAGAAATACTTTGGTCAATCATAAGAAAAAAACTAGAGTTTCATCTTCTAGGGGCCTAGATTAATCTTAACCTTTGAAAAAAAAATATTAAGTATTTATGAAACTACCAGAAATAGAAGTAAAAGGTACATATAATAAGAAAAAGAACTTTTTCGTTTAATTTAGAAAGAACGAAACTTGTCTATACACTGCACTTTCATAGTCTATACTACATGATTAAAATCCGTGGGTTTTATATACTTTAAGAAAAAACGTACCAGACATAAAGACAAAAAATAAAAAAATGTCGGAAACCTTTTAGATCCAAGTCTTGATTTTTTTTTAAAAAAATCCGGAGTTTATTATATTATACAGGGTGTTTCTGATAAGTCTGCTATAAATCAAGGGAGATATTCTTTGGGAAATCGATTTTGTTACTGAAAGAAAATGATTTTTAATTTAATTAAGGGGTCGTCTCTAAAACACTCCATCAAATCATAACTCGAAAACAGTGTCCCATAGGGAAATAAATCAAAATGGAGATAGAAGTTAATTTATTCATTTTCGACTCAAAATAGATTTCCCAAAGAACACACCCCCCTTAATTTGTAGCAGACTTATCAAAAACACCCTGTACATTAAACTCCCAAGAATTCTTTTGGTTTATTCATGGATTAACTAACGCTAGGGATTGTTCGTTCCCCCAAAAAGATAAAGCATGCATGTTCCAAACGCCCCCTAGCAGCAGCTATTATCCCTAACAGGAAGTTATAAGAAAATTGGACCAAATATCACGTGGTCTATGACGTCAAAATTGAAATACTGCCTAAATTGGGCAAAAACGATTTATTTTGCCAAGAGATGGCGCTATATCTACATCCGTTTTGGTCCAATAAATTGGGGGAATGAAGAGGGGAATCAAGGAATAATTCGGAACATGTAGTTGGCGATAGAATTACATGGGAAACCCGGTTAGTGAACAATCCCTAGCGTTAGTTAATCCATGGTTTATTAGCGAATATTCACAAATAAATTGGTTTGCAAATATATTTTTTCCTCTCCTTAACATTTTATAATAATAACGTAAAATATTTATTCCCAAGTCCAGTAGACATCGAATAACGAGTTACGCAATTCCCTAACCATATTAGAATTAATCTAAATTCTCAAGGTTTCATGCATGCATGCATGGGATTATGGGAGAAATGCACACGAAAGAAACTATAAAATGGCAGCGTACGCGTAGGGGAAGGAGAAAAAGGGTTAGCGTATATTAGACTAAGGTCGAATAAAGTCCAACCAATTTTGAATTTGAAGCGAGCAAATAAAAAATTCAATTTAGAATCTTCAAGCGTGCATGCTTTGACTGAACTGCAAAAAAAGGGGGGGGGGAGTAAAGGTTTGACCCCATGAGGATAGAAGCCAAAGAAGAAAAAGAAGAAGTGGGGAAGGAGAAAAAAGGCGAAATTGAGTCTTGGGTTCGTGCAAGCAAGTTCTAGGTAGGAATGGGTTGCTTGGCTGTACACGAGAAAGCTAGAGTCCCAGTTTCTGTATATTGATTGCCCTAGTTATTTTGTAATCATTCTTATTTGCTTTGTTCGGGTTCTCTAGGGGAAATTTCGTTTAGCTCCTTTTTCTCTTTTCGTATTGAGACGAAATTATTCTTATAGCGATGGATGCAGCTAGCTAGAGCTAGGGTTCCCAATCGCGTCCCAACTTTGTTATGTAAATTCGTAGTTAAGTTGGCCGTTGGTTTTTCAGTGTTAGGGCTTATGTGATGTATCGTCTTCGTATTTTCCCTCGTTTTCCTATTTTGCGCTTCAACTTCTTCTTCGTCTTCCCCGTGCATCCACGTTTACGCTAGATCGAAAGTCAATTTGAATCCGTCCCGAAATAAAACTTAAAAAAAGAGAATAGGAAAGAAAAATAGGAAATTTCTAGTTTGAAATTCGAAGTTTAGTTTTTCTTTTTTTCTTGTATTTTTTATTTGGAGCCTTTCGAATTTAAATTCTTTGTCGCGTCTTTGTAACTGACGAACGGGAAACCGTAACTCCACTTCTTGAGTAGTTAGGCCTAGTTCTCGTGTCAAAAAGGTGAAATTCCTTTTTTTCCGAGGGGTTCAAAATGTTGAATCGCGAGTTTCAAATTACAAATTTTTATAATAAGGAAGGATTTATTGTAGTAATTTCGGAGTTTTCAACATGCTTCTAAAGGTCTCAGGTTGTCTTTTTAAGTTCTAATTTAAATTTGAATGGCGATGACTCCGATGAGTTAATTACAACTTAAAATTTCCGTTTGAAGTTTAAATACTTATGTTGTAAGGTAACATAATTACCTCGACACCAAACTACTTATTTTTGTACTTGACAACTTCCTAATAGATTCCATTAAAAGTTACGCTATAACCCAATTGTTACCAAGCCAAATGGCGCAACACTATAATAGAAAGAATATAAAGATAGTGATGGGCAATATAAATTCCGGAAAAGCGTAACCTAATTGTATCCATAATGCATATGGATCATATCATACGATGTCCCGAGTAACAGGTGTCTAATACCCATCGGCATTTGGACTACTATCAGAGCGTGGTGGGATATGGTGGGGCATCGTCTCAATTTTAGGCCTATTTCGCTGGCCACCGGGATATTGGTCTATACAAATGCACTTTATCACGTCCTCCTTTCTTCGAGCTATAGTAAGCTTTCTGCCATTTCAGCTACCATCACTTTGCTTCCTGAAGGGAGAGAGCGGGCAGCCTCGGACTGTAGTCTGTAGGCGCTTTCATCTCCACACCAACCGCCCCCGCCCCTGTCCCCTTTTGCCCCAGTCTTATCTTTTCCTCTGTCTGTCGCCCTAGCAGATCAGCCCACCCGCTGCTAAGGCTAACTTATTAGAATGATAAATTATTCTTTTATATGTCCGAACGGAGACGGGAGACGATCGGACCCAAGAAATAACAAAAGACCAGCGCGTGGGCCGTCGGGTGGGCGAGAAGTGAAGGGGGGACACGCGTCATGGACGCTGTTTCTTTTTTGAGCTCAGTGGGACGGGAAATATTGTCGGTTAAGGAATGGTAACATTTGGGATGCCAAAATTTGGGCTGGTCTGTTATTGACCTGCTGGTCTTTGCCCTAATGTTTACTTTGACTACGTCACGTCTCTTAGCCCATCCCTCAATAACCAGTTGACAATTTCAAGTTGTTTTCATGTCCTGTTCTGAACTTACGGGGAATGTTGTCAGTGGTAACATTTGGGATGTCAAAAGCTTGGGTTGGTACCTTTTCGTACGTCTAGTTTATTAAGATCACGGCTTTAAATTTGTCCTTATGAAAATTATCAGCCTTTGATTACGTCACGTCTCTTAGCCCATCCCTCAATATCCAGTTGACAATTTCAAGTTGTTTTCGAGTCCTATTCTTAACTTACGTCCATGAACGTGCAGCAAAGAATTGAGACCTCGGCCCCAAAAATGTTTTGGCTTTTCAAACCAAAATGATAGCAAGGAGTTTATCTTAGCCTTCGAACTTCTTACAGTGCCAAGCATCGTCTGAGGAATTTCTTTATCGACCTCTTCTATCGAGGAAATAATAACTGTAGCTTTTTTTATTTTGCCCCTGGTGCTGGATACGATTTGAGCGGGGAACGATTGAAGCAAACGCTTGGCGTTGGCTTGGACAAAGTTTCGATTCCCAAAGCTATATGTATCCTCGTTTTTCCTCCAACCCTCCGATCCAATTGAAAATAGCGTTCACCCTAGTTTTCACGCTGGTCGTATATTTTTAGCGCGCCTGATGACGTGAGATGGTGAACCTTATGCTGTTGGGTGTACGTATCATAAGTTTATATGATGCGTTCCATTAGTATGACACTACATATTCTTCGTAAAGCTAGAGACTTACAGCTCGAGCTAGTTCGAGAACGACAAGCGAGAATTGCAATGTCTACACTCGGTTAGTTTTGCAGGACTTCCATCTTCCTATTTAGTCTGTACTAAGCCTTTGACTGCGCCTCACCAGAATCTATGACCTAGGTCACTTCATGACAAGCTCTCAGTTACCAGTGATAAACTTATGGTATGAACATATCGTATGAATTTTTGATCGTATATTGTATCTACAGGGAAATCATATGGAATAGTGAGTGACGTTTATAACAACGCACGCCATCACGCATTGCGTTTTCGTTTCTCTGTTTCTAAAATTATACGTGTTATACTGGTAATTTTTAAAACATTATATTTAATTTGAAATTCTATACTCTTATTTGGGTAGTGATGAGTATTTACCATCTTGTTTCCTTTTGATCTACGCAACTCTGACCTGACCATGGTGCGGCGGCTTTTTCTGAGTCTTCTTCGCAGCGAGTTCTTTGGCGCCATTATAGTCTGGGCTGAAAGATGGGGCTTGCGGGGATTGAACGGGCGATAATGTTGCCCCATCGCTCCTTTTATACCGCCGGCAACTTAAAGCGACGCTGTGTTTTGTACAACTGGGGCTGATGCCCCCGAAATAAGTGTATACAGTCAGAATACAGGCGCGTCTTTTAAAACGGAAGTACTCTTTCTTCCATCGCTAGACTACAAATTGCCGCATTTGTTTTCCTGGTTGAGGGAGATTTGCCTGCTGTATTCAGTGTTTTGTTATTTCGAAGGGGGTATATCCATTCTCTTTTTCTCACCACCTATATCTCGAGAAATGATTGTTTAGATTTCCTATACATAGCAGCTAGGAGTCTGTATGTCTAGGACAAAGAAAGACTCTAGAGCACCAACCACACAGCGAGATACAATCTGCCGGCATTAAAACTTTCTTTTATTCTCATAACTTTTCATAATACAATATGGTTATGAATCTAAGGTATAGTTTAGCTCTTGAATAACGATATGAATGGCCTAAGCATCTGTCAACGAAAATACCTTAACCCTTCACAAATTTACACATAATTTTCAGACTAGGGTGGATTGATACCATTTACACCAGCCATGCAGGAGGCGAGACTAGTCTGTACTACACCTTGTCCACCAATTATCCTGACCTCCTGCAGTGTAATCGGTATCAATCCTCCGTGTATAGAGAAATACACTTAATCTGTACAAAACCGTTGAAGGGTTTGAATTTCGTGCATGTCGCAGTGAGACCGTGCAATTAACCAATTGTATTATTGCCTTCAAACAAAGCACCTTTTTTTGCATGAGATCCGGATTTATTTTGACAATAGTATTAATAGGTTTATACTACTAACTAAAGTTACTGCATGAGAGGGAATGAGGCGGAACGTATGCTACCTTTTTGCGCCTTTTCATCAAACCGTGTCGAAACATTTCGCCTTTGTAAGTAATATTTTCAAACGAAGCACGCGCTAGGGGTCTTGTCTATTATTTTTTCTTTTTCGAACATACAATATTACTGTTAATCCAAACTGTCAGACGAGCTTGAATGCTCTTCGCGCCTTTTTATTTCATTCTTTTTTGGAAGCGATTCCTGTTCCTGTATCGGCACGCGATTCTCATTGTTGTCACGACATGTTCACGCTTTTGCTCTATATCCATACACTAATCCCCCCTATTAAATATTAAAAGCCTACCTTCTAATATTACAAGCAATTTTTCAACGGGTTACTTACTTTAGTCAGAGTATAATCAAAAACTATTATGCGTAGTACCAGCGTTGCAGCTTCTTTTATTTAGTAACGTTTAACCATTTATCGCGTGCAAACTTTGAGTTAAAAGGCATGTATTTATCTATAATAAGATAATGTGCATTATTTACACGTACTCTCTATCAAAGTAATTTTATTAAATATTTATGTAGCGAGTTGTAAGCTTGTATATTAGAGATGTAAGTCGATAATTTACCCACCTTTTATATCATACCATTATTTTACAATGGTAATTTACCAAAGAGTTGCCAAATTTAGCTTGAGTTTTTTAAATTTATATTTTGTAAAAATCATATATATATTTTCCCTTAGCCCCTGGAGGTTGGGCTGACCGAAAAGTCCCGTTGTATGTCGGATAAACTACTCAATAGGGGCTATAATATAGCTAGCCAGCCACTTAACACCGGTTCAGTTTCATTTAAATGTAATAACCTTGTTTTACTTAAAATGACATATTCTAATATATAATTTTTGACACATTTCCGGAACTAATTTTGAAAGGCTAAAAATTAAAAAGGAAAAAATAAGCTTTGTTTGTTCTCTGTATACTAGAGCTCTAGACCTTCCATTAGAGTTGCCCTAATACCTGTCAAGCTAGAACCGTCACTACCGATTTTGACGTACGTTTTAAGGAACTTCTCAAATACCCCTGGGACTGTAACAACTACAAATCAAAGCGTTGTTAACGCGTCACCTGCATTTAACAACGCTGCAAAGTTAGGTTGACAATTTAGGTGTTAAAGAAATTAAATCGGATAGACTGTGCATGCAGTTAAAGGGAAGTTACTGGTCATTTTTACCGGAAGTAGATGTTACTCTGGAATCGAGTCTTCTTTCGTTGGCTATTTAAACACATAGTTGTCACGTCTAACAAGGGTGACAGGTCGGTAGGAAGGGGGAGTTTCCAACGTTGTTTGCTCAGACTTTAAAACGACTAGAACCTAATAGCTTTAACCATTTTTTTATTGGAAGTTTTTTATATTTTTTTAATATAGCAAAATATATTTTGGTAAACATCTATGAAAATAATGAGATTTTTTTGTTAACGTTACTAAGCTAGTTGAAACTAACTAGGGGAGGGAGAAATTTCCCTGTCAATATGCTTAGAAAAACAGGGCGCAATAGCGTTACGTACACTAGCTTAAATTTAAGTGAAGAAAATAAAGTTTGCTTATTGGATATCACTTGATATTTAATGAAATTTTTCAGAATAATATTGTTTTAAGCTAGCCCCTGTATACCAGGGTTTGTCACGTGTTGTTTTTGCACGTAATGATAAAATATATATTTATAATATAAGCCTGTGATGTACTAACTACTATACAAGATATATATATGTATGTGTTCGAAATAAAAATCAATATCTTTGGCAGGGGAGGATTGTTTTAGGTCTTATCTACAAAGGAAGGAAAATTGGAGTGTTTTAAATTTAATTTCGTGTTTCTCTTTTTTTGTTATTTTCTCTTCTCAGGTTTCTACGTAATCGGCCCCTTACCATACCGTAGTTTTTAGGGAATGGCCACCAGGGGAAGACGTTCTTGTCGTCGTAGTCGCGGCCTACACGTTTGCAGATAAATCAGGTAATCTTCAATCCAATCTAGACCTCTCTCTCTCTCTTTTTCCCTACCATCCCTCCAAAACCTTCCACGGATAAGTCTTCCTTCTCTCTTCTGCTCTTTTCGTGCTCCCCCTTTTTTTGTAGGATACCTACCAGGTCGTTAGATTAGATTCAGGTAAAACTAAGGTTGGGTAAGAAATAAAAAAAGAGCTGATCCTCTCTGCTAGGCCATCCGTCTCTAGTTCTGTCCCAATCGTAGGACCGAAATTTCTTCTCTGATCCGAGAAATCGGGTCTTAATCGAGTTAATTAGGCGCTCGTTAAAGATACCCACTAGCGGCCGCGCCGAGATAGCCCTGGCGAGTTTTCTGATTA
The DNA here is from genome assembly GCF_054372755.1 of Phalangium opilio. Lineage (NCBI taxonomy): Eukaryota > Metazoa > Arthropoda > Arachnida > Opiliones > Phalangiidae > Phalangium > Phalangium opilio. The sequence continues at coordinate 3,719,061 of NW_028324189.1, forward strand.
AGTATTGATCGTTTTAACTCGGTTTATCCCTTAATTGAAGACTGATCAAAGTCCTAATTTATTCTGCATTGCGGATGATGTTCGTGGATATTTGTTTAAAGTTGTTTCAACTAACATTGATGATTATGTTCTTAAGATTTTCTTTATCCTTTTGAAGTGTAATCAATTTTTAGTTTTATTTGAAAACCCGCGTTACTTTTCGAGCCTTGTTTAAACCAGGGAGGTGTTATTTTCGAGCCTTGTTTAAACCAGGGAGGTGTTAGAGAAGGAGAAGAATTGCACGCGCTTTAACACCCAAGGAAAGCTTGGTTATCGCTTATCACGTGACAAGCGGTATCAGAGTTCCCGCACTACGAACTGCCCTCTTGCAAGAATTTTGATAAGGAAACAATGCATTTTTGAATAAAGTACATGGGCGGAAAATTTTAACTCAATATAGAAACAGGAACCCACGTGACAAGAAGAAACTAATTTAACCCCCTTTCTCCCACTATTGGTTGGCTCACGCTACTTCACGTCTCCTTTTTGTATTGGTCCCTGATTAAACGTACCAAATTAAAAAGAGACTAGGTTGAGATGATTAACGTTGCCATTTTAATTTTTTGCAGTCACCAAGGTCAAAGTCAGTGGCCCGCCCCCTCCCCAAGGCCATGGTGGTGTCGGTGGCGGGGGCGGACTCGAGCACCACCAGGTTGATCGAGAACGGACGCCCCTCTACCGTATATGGCCGAATACCGGATTCCATTTTTGGTCGTTGCTGCGTTCTGAAAAGACCCAACATCAAGAGATGGCTCATTGTGGCGGTGGCTTTCTGCGTACTGTCCCTTCTCTTCTTTTCGTACTACGTTTCGCAATTCCATTATCACAGGTCAGTACCAAAACCTACGCTGAGAAATAATTGGTAGACAATCTGAAGCAGAAAAAAGAAAACAAATTTTTAGTCCCCTTGTACCATAGTCGAATCCCATAGTCTTAGTAGCTACCGTCCGGTGGTTGCTATCATTAATAATCCTTGATGCGCTATTGGATATTCGATAAAATATCCTGGACAGGAGAAAGTAGGGGAAGCGGAACACGTAGCAGATGTTCGGACCTTATAGAAGGAAGCTTAGAGGACAGTATACCTTTATCTTCTCACTGTCTTTTAGTAAAAAAGAAAGTCCTGAACATAAGACACACACTCTCTCTCTGTCCTCTAGAAAGTGTCGTGATGTTACGACGCACGTTTTTCGCTCTCTTTTACGTCATGACGTTGATCGACCTCCGGATGGCGCTGTTGCCAGCGTTCTTTTTAACCTTTTTTTTCGCCCCCTTTCTTCTCTGCACTATTTTAGTATTTTCCCGCCTTTCCCAGGCCGCAGCCTCTTCCATCCCAGTTGAGTTGAGTTTCCTTCGCACGCTTCTAGTTCTTTGTCTTCTCCCTAAAGCAATTTTTGCTATTTTCACGACGAAGAAACCTCGTTGTCTCTGACTTTGCTCACATTTTTCAACGTACACTTCTCTCTCTTATCTCGCTTCTGGCGGAAAAGTCTCAAACTTAACGTTTTAAAAGTTTCTTTGTTTTGAGGAGAAGTTTTATTATTTTTTCCACCAAAACATTTAAATACTCAGCTCAATGCTTATAATCATAGAAGACAAATTAGGCGTAATTATATGTATTCTAATTACGTACAATTAGCTAATTAGTTAGTTATACTTGGTAATTTCGTATAATCCTCGTTCGTTATGCCTGAAGTGAAACAAATCTCGCCTCGCCGTCGGTCATGCCTGCCCAATTTCGATTTAATATTAGACTCCATCTTTTAGTTTTACTTTAAAGTAGTGATCTTCTTGGGTTAGGTAATTCAAGGTGTTTCTGATAAATCTGCCATAAATTAGGGTGTGTTCTTAAGGTCAAATTGAGTGGAAAAGGTCAAAGAAATGTGGTGTAAGTCAGCTGTCAATAGTCTTCAATCATAGAACGTTATTGGATCTTTATCTAGCAGAAGTGTACTATTAAATGTGTAGAAGTGTGCGTACGCTGGTAATGTAAGCTAATTACCCTACATGGGTGACTATTTCCATGGTTTCAAGTTCCAATTAATGTTTAAATTTATGGCAGACTTATCAGAAACACACAATATAATCCTAAAACTGGGCAAACCATTCATATAGTCTATTACCACTACCACACCTTTTTATTTTTAACCCAACCTACAAGATAAAAATGGGTCTTACATTGTACGCTAGCTCCTGTTCGTTCGTAGGATACCTACCATGGTACCATTATTTTCTGTTTTCATTCTCTTATTTTTAGAGCGAGTTGGGTTTTTTTTTCAGTCAGTTCTTGTACAAGGAATCCTTTTTTCTCTCTTTCCAAACAACGTGGAGGAGGAGTTAATACAAGGGGTGCTCGGTCTAATCGTCTGCTACAGTATAAAACTGTTTTCTGGAGCGGAAACCCCCGTAAAGCGAGCTTGCCCTTTCGTACTGTACTGTTATAGAAAGCGGAGAATGCAGGGGGAGAGTAGGGGATGGGGGTCATACAGCCCGCCATTAATGGGACTTTCGTGTTATCCAACTTCTCTCAAACGAACCCGAGCTAGTACCGTGCACCAACCACGCGCTTGCTTCTAAGGTTCCATGGTTCGGCTTTTAGGCCTTATATTTCGAAAACGTATAACCATAAGTTTATAAGATTTGTTCCATAAGTATTACACTTCCTGTACTACGTAATGTTAGAGGATTACAGCTCGAGCTAGTTCGAGAACGACATGTGCGAATTGAAGTCCTGCATATGCACTCGGTGGTTAATTTTGCATGCAGGACTTCCATCTAGGTCCTATTTAGTCTGTACTAAGCCTTTGACAGCGCCTCTCCAGGCGTCGTTTTATCTCGAATCTATGGCCTACGTCACTTCATGACAAGCTCCAGTTTGTAACCAGTGACAAACTTATGGAACAAATCTTATGATCTTATGGTGTAACGTAACAACCCCTGAAGAGATCCTAGCTTTGCACAGATATATACATGCATTCCGTGTTTGCTCTCCAACAAGAAGCTATTTTCAGTATTGAACCGTAAGGCTAAAAGGTATTTCACATTGCCTTATATAACCGTGGAAACTGACTTAACTGTCCGTGCCATACATGGGGGAAAACAGACGAGGGAACCTCGTGAAAATGGCCACACTGGGAGATGTTAATATCCCCCGTAACTTACGTCAATGGGGTATTACTTATATACATACACAATTTTTGATGCAGTTTCTAGTTCTCTGCGTTTATTTTTGCATGTAAATTAAATTTTGAAAGCATTTTAGTATCATTCGGTATACAAAAATCCTTAAGCTCGTTTGAAGTTGGTCCACGTGAACCCAAAAATAGTTGAACTAATATGGTATACATAAAACTAATAGGAATGATTGTGTATCCATATCTGCGATAGTATTTTCTATGCGGGTTTTGTGGGCCGGGCTTGAGAACTTAGTATCCGTCACGTCTTATAATTCTGACGTATTTATAACTGTGATTTCATTAGTTGGTAGCGACTCGAAATCAGGTCTCGTAAAGCGCAACGAGGTAGATTATTCGTGAGGTTAAATTCGTCATACGTAATAATTACTCTGGGTCTTCCGCAAAATCCGCCTACATTCGTTGAGGAAATGGAAGGCTACACTATGATTCCAATTACCTGTATGCATTCCTAATCCTACCTATAGTACGAACTTTAAGTTCTCTTGGGTTATCAATCTCGTTAGGGGAACATTTTCTTAAAATAATACTATTTCAAACGTTTTATACCAAGTTCTCCTTTCTTTATAGAGGAAAGAATCAATTTTTATTTATTTATTTTTTTCTTTCTCCACGGTTTAAAAGCTGGATCGAGACGTATATTTCCAAGTTTTATTCTCTCTCTCTCTCTCTCTCTCTCGCTCTCTCTCTCTCTCTCTCTCTCTCTCTCTCTCTCTCTCTCTCTCTCTCTCTCTCTCTCTCTCTCTCTCTCTCTCTCTCTCTTTAAAAGGTTTAGAGATGAAAAAAGACGCAAGCGGACCCGGATATATACAGGAAAAAAGTCCAGATATTTTCAATAAGCCGTTTTTCAATAAGGGCTTCGAATTCTGCAGGCGGAAATTACTCTCGCCGGCTGTGATAGATTAACTTTTCGACACATAGCTATCCAAAAACCCTATCCACACTCTCTGGCCCCCGCCTTCAATTCTTAAAGCTAAAGCTAAAGCTAAACCATTGTGAAAATAGGCCTATTGTCGAAGCTGTCGTACCGCGACTATGCTCTTCTTGACAGCTTTTCCACTTTCAAAACAAGGTTCAATTCCACAAGAAAACCTTTACAAACAAAAAGGAAAACTGTAATATGTTGCGTTCGAATTCCCTGAACGTCTATAGACCTCCCTAAATATTTTCCACTTGTAAACTTATAACTTCAAATGCGTGTCCACGCTGCTATGATCGTAACTGGAGGGTAGGGTTTTCTTTTTATACCTTAGGGTTTGGTGGAGTGACGAAGACGTATCTATCTACTTCACCAATTTTGTTTGTTGCTTGAAATACTGATAGACTGAACCTTAAGTCGTAGGTTTGGGTATGCTTCGTTATCCTGAAGGGATGAACGTAATTAGTTAGGCCTATATCAAAACTAACCAGTATTTATTTCTAAGTGAATACCTTAATCTACCCATGAAAATGAATGGTCTCTTTTGATAGAACTTAGTAGTAGTAGCTTAACGATTTTTGCTGACTAAAGAAGACTCTATTCGAGGCTTGATCTAAGCCACCACGTAATCGCTTACTTTTTCCATTATCCAACACTTCCTTGGACATATGTCTATCCGATTAATCTGCGGGGTAAACCAAATTCGGTTGGTAGATGTAACTGACCATTGGCCTGAAACAATTGAAAAGACTAAAAAAAAATCTGAAGGGTAAACCACGGTCAATTTAAGCCGTCTATTAAGTGGAAACGGAACGAATCCTTTTCAGCCTCTAACGCTCCCTCTACCCTCTTATTCCCTTAGTCCGATTATTTTTCCTGATGGATTTTCAACACGCGATCTATTCTACGGTCGGTGTATGACGTCACATTTGACCGGTACCGACCCTATATAGTAAAAAGCTTATAGGGTGGAAAAAATATGCGGTGCAATCAAGAATATATGGAATTATCTCTAGAATATTTAGCCTTGAATTTGAAGTGTGGATAACAATCCCTTCTGCGTAGAGTATTTTGCAAGTTCTCTCCCCCTGCACTTGTTAAAGGTGGTTTCCCCCGCTGTATGACCCGGATTCTCCTTTCCACTGAAACCTTTAGAGAGGTTAACGGTAATATTTAGTATAGGCATAGACCGCTGTCGGTTACCTGTGTCATAGGGGCTAGCATTGTAAAGGGACCCAACTGTAAATAACCCGCAGGCTTGGTGTGTGGGCATCCCTTCATATATTAATGTTTGTTTTTAAAAATAATCGGTTTCATCCGTTAGTACCGTAATTAAGTAGTTAAGAATCGACGTTTCATCTATCTTTCTCTCCTCATCGATGGGTGAGAGGCTCGTTCAATATTCGTGTAAGAAATAAATGAATTCATTTAAGAACTTTTTTGGTCTCTCGGTACGTTGGAATCGGAATAAAGTTGACGCTATTGGAAACTCTCTCGGGATCGAACATTTTTTTTTTTTCAATGGGATTTTCTCGAGGATTTCTATTCTCTCTTCATCTCTTCGTTCGTTCTTTCGCATGCTCGCTACAAAGAATAAAATATATATAAAGAAAAAAAAAAATAACAGGGTCCGGTATTAAGCCTTTTTCGTAAGGTTTTTTCGGGGTAATAGCTAAAGCGAATTCTTCTCGTTCTCATTTTGCTCTTGTCGAGAAAAATAGCTCGAGTGAGTGAGAATACAGGTGCACAGTTGTACGTCCCGAATCGATTTCTAGTATATAGATATATATTTTTTGTTATGTAAGGTTTTAGTTTATTTTTTTTTTAGAAATATACGAGCGTGAATGTGGTGTTTTGTTGCTTATTATCGACATTTTTTGAGGCTCAATTGGGTTTATTAAATATATTAAAGTGGTATCGATGTATCGGCTAGTTCGTTTCCACGTCAATCAAATTTAGGCTCAAAGTAACTTAAATTGAATTTCACTTTAGCCCTAGGTTAAGGGTCAAACTATCTCACCCACCACTTTGTACGTACTTATGTTTAAGATACACCCATTAAGTTTTGGTAACCTGAGGTTAGTTGTTCACAAAGTAACTTTAATTGATTTTGACTTTAGCCCTGGGTTAAGGGTCAAACTATCTCAACACTTTGAATGTACTTATGTTTAAGATACAAACGTTAAGTTTTGCTGACCCAAGCTAGAGGTTACTTGAGTTCGCTCCCCTATCCTCGTAATGAGCTGAATGTCCCACATTTTTTGCGATGTAGTTCGCTAAACGTTTGGGTCCTTTTCGACCGAGGACATTGGCGAACAAAAAAGCTTACTGCTATTGAGTTCTTCGAAACAATACCATACCATCCGGGCAATCTATGATAATTTCCCGTCATCCATTCTTGGTTTATAGTCTTTGAAGGAATAGAAGGCCCGGGTGGATCGTGTCCATATATCTCTTCTTCGCCCCGGTGGCAAAAACGTTCTTGGGCCGCCCGGGGGAGGGGGGGGCTGTTCCCCCTTTTGTATATTTCGTCGCGCGCCGGCTTTTGTACACCACTCGCGCGTCCAAATCGCTACCGGAAATGAGGTACTCGAAAGGGGTCTAGAGCCGGAAGTAGCGATTGAAGGAAATGATGTTAAGCCGCTTTGGGCGCTCTATCAAGCAAAGGCCCGCGCGTCTCTGTTATATTCCTTCGTAACTTCGTTCAATGTCGGCTTACGAAATGCGGTAGCAAACGCTTTCACTCTCTTACCATAAACCCAGCTCATTGTTCCACCATCTCAAGCAGTACCGAAGGAGGCATAGGGGCAGGCCTTCTTTTGGCGCGATGATTGCTTCCCCAAAGGTATAGTTTTAAAGAGTCTTCTCTTTACACTGGTGTTACCCTGGAGTAAGTAAGGAGTAACCAAAAGTAACGGCTATACCCGTAGCCCCCACTCTTTCCATTGTTTGTAGAAAACTCCATAACGACGTTACGAGTTTTACAAGCCTCCTCTCTGTTATTTTCACTCTCTTTCTTAATTAAATAACGCCATCGCGCTTAAAAGAGCTTTAGGGGGGGGGAAGCCGAGGGCACGACCTTTGTTTATACATCGCTCCAATGTTAAGCTTAACCGATCAATACCTTACTTTAAAAGTTAGGACTTTTCTCATTTTTGAATTATATTTTCTTTCAGTTTTATGCGTCTGCCGCCCCAGCCTAATTTTCAATGCGGTCACGCCATACCCCCAATGGGCGCCAAGTCTTACGGAGGGGTCATTCCCGGTTCGCATATGGCCATGGTAAATCCGCACGCTTCCAACGCGCAGCTCAGGCTGGACGCCAAAGTACTAGTCTTCGTCGAAACGCAGTATTCTCCGTTGGGACGACTAATACGGGAAATTCTCGAAGCAGCTAGAATTAAGTAAGTGAACATTATTCCCGATACGCCATAATGTATACGGTTGTATAACGTCGAATTGATTTTTATTCGTAAACCCTTTGTATAGATTTAAGGTTGAGATTACGGGCAAAAGTTTACCGCTGTTGACTAATTTGGACAAAGGAAAGTTTGCCGTGATTGTCTTCGAAAACCTGGACAAGTATTTGATTATGAATCGATGGAACCGGGACTTGTTAGACAAATATTGTCGGGAGTACAATGTCGGAATCATCGGCTTTATGCATAAACGGGAGGAAGCTGTCAAGGGTGCTCAAATTAAAGGTAAGAATATTTATTCTATTTTAAAAAATACTTTTATCGAAATCTTAGGAAAATTTTTAATCATAGGTTTGCCGTTATACGTGGACACGAATGTCGGTTTGCAAAATTACAGAGTAAATCCGTCTTCCCCAATTCTTCGCGTTACTCGGGCTGGTGAAGTCTATTCCGGTGACCTTCCCGGTGAGGACTGGACTGTCTTCTATCCCAATCATTCCACTTTTGAAGCCTTGGGTCTCGCGCACGCTCAGATGGAATCCAACGACGTCATTGAAACCAATAGAACCAAAAAGAAAACTGTTATCACCGTTATTCAGGTCAGTAAAAAAATTTTAATAATCCATTGAACCATATCCGTAACTGCAATAGCTTGTAAGATATGTTCCATAAGTATACTTCTTAATGCTAGAAACTTACTGAGAGCTAGTTCGATTAGAGAACGGCAAGCGAGAATTGAACTCCTACACTCGGTGGTTAATTTTGCAGTCCATCTAGGTCCTATTTAGTCCGTATATTAAGCCTTCGACAGCGCCCCACCAGGCGTATCTTTACGATAATCTAAGACCTACGTTGTCACTTCATTACAAGCTCTCAGTTACCAGTGACAAATTTATGGAACGTATCTTATGAACCTATGATAACTGTCATATAATTGAAAAGTAGTTCGTCACTTAGTCGCGTCCATAAACAGTCCCCATAGAATTAAGCTCTATAAATGTTATATTTACTTGATTATATACCAAAGAAACGCGTACGATATCGCTTTATCAACATTAATCACTCGTTTAAACAAGATGGCCCAAGGGCTGGGCCTTAATAGTAATTTTACACGGCTCACGTGACCCCCCCCCCCGTATAGTTGATTTCCAATAAATCGTAAAACTAAAAAAATTTCTGAAACACAATCGTGTATCCCTTTAATTTCTAATAACGTCACATTTCAAATAATATTAATGAAACTAAATTGTGCACCCCACTAAAGTATAATTTTTAAAAACCATACGAATCAAATAATGTATTTAAACAAAATCCTGGATCCCCTAAACCAGAAATCACTATGACCGTAAAGCGTCCCCTCTATTTTACGAAACCTAACCTAACCATCCAGCATAATCTCTGATGTATCACGCGCACAAAGTGCAGTAGTGCACGAAAATTATCATCTTGTTTCCCTTCACTCAAAAAAGCCCGCGAGATTTAAACTACCTTTCTTTCCTCTCTCTCCGAGCGGGATGCCCCCTCTCCCTCTTCCCCCTCTCACTAATATACCAGGCAGGCAGTTCTCTCTCTACGCGGAGCTTCGTATCGCCACCGCGTACGCTAGCGATCTCTCTCTCTCATCGTAAGCGTACGTTTCGCGGACGCGACCGGTTTCCCTCTCTTATCGTAAGCGTTCGTTTCGCGGACGCGTCCGGCACAGGGACAGGGACAGGGGTTTTGGTGCCGTTTCTAAAATTTTAACGGAATAAAATTCCGTGTAAAATTAAAAAGCCAGGCCCGGAAAAACACTTTGGATTTATAGTTTACCTATTAGCTTAATAAGCTGAAAGGAACGTTGCATTGCATTAGGCTTTTTTAGTTTTTGTTTTCCTTTTCTTATCATCATAATACCATCGCGGAACCAGTGGTGCCATTCCGTAGAGAACTGAAAGGATCCGTAATTACTTTACTACATGGTCTGGAAAAAAATAATTGAATTCTTGGGGCTCGTTTTATCGGCTGTATTTTTGGGGAGGCCCGCGTGAGTTGAAACCCCTTACGTAGTAGTTGCGTGGCCCCTTCCTAGAAATATTTATCCAATCAAGAGGAATTCCAGACATTCTCTCTCTTTTAGCCAAGCATTTGCATGAGTCCTCTCTCCGCTTATTAGCCTCTTAAATAATGGTATTTCGTATTTGCCGGATGAGGATAGCTTTCTACAGTACCTCTTAATGACCCTATCCCTCCTTTAGACAAGGCCAATCTAGATTCTAATTTAACGCCGCGCCCCCCCCCCCTCCTTTTCAAAACTCTTAAGACTTCTCATCCCATTTGCGATCTCTCGCAACACTCGCCGAACGATTACCACTCCTTGGGTTATTGAGAATTATGGCACCACTCTCTCAAGCTGCTTACGCTAGAACTTCGGGGTCTATTCTGAATTATCGTCAATGGACATTCTTGAGGCAATTTACCGGGATACCTAATAGTCTTAGTATCATTCTTTTTAAGCCTTAATTGAAACTTCAATGCTTCCATGCCTACGTAATATGCCAATTTTTGTTGCCATTTAAACGCGATGGAGTATTGGCAAGTTATAAACACTTGTTCGAAATATTAACAGAAGGGGATAATAGAAGAAGGATGACACTCTGTATCCTCTTAATACTTTAGTTATGTAACTTGATACGCGCTCTCCTGCTCATCAAACTTCAGATGGGCATCGCAACGTGCAGGATGAATTCTATAACTGTTTAGTACTAAATTCTGAGCAATCAACCCACAAACCTTAATTGTCTTGACGTGGGACAAAAATCCACAAGCGCATGCGCCTTGGCAAATAGTAAAGCCCTAATGAGGGAACTATTTATTGGGAAGTGATTCGGTTTACTAGCCTTGCTCCAAATGTAAAATGATGTTGGTCTGCTTTGTGGTACACTTCTATCGAAGAGAAGTATTATATGCTTCTGATATTACGTATGTGCCAGGATCGTGTCACGTTTAGCGAAAGGTTAACGACCACCCTATAGGTTTTTTGTTCTGGAATTGATATAGAAATTTAAAATTTACAACCCATCAAAGGGACTTGTACAGTCTTGAAGAGAGCTATATATTTTAAAACCCAGGTTGAATTGTATACTTTTAAATATTCATGACGTTCTCGTCGGTCGTTTGTGAATAAGTTTTACAAGATACTTTATACTTTGTTACGGAATTTAAAATTATGGCAGATTCCTTGTAACAGTAACAATATACGAGTTCCTTGGCTCAAATACTAAATAGTTGACGATTCTCTTTAGAAACTTACGATTCCCTTACGTATAGTTTGCGATCTGTCTAATGCGTTGTCAATAATTAACACGTCGTCTCTATATAGTAGCGTAGCGTTTTAACGGGGAACGCGTATTCCCAATGGGTTTGTTTCCGAGTCATACGTTCCGCTAAAGCGTTTGTCATTCCAGTCTCCCGCTTCCCTTGTCCGAATATTTGAACGTATGTCGTTACTACTGTATTAACGTTGTTACTAAACTCTAATTATATCCCTTTAGTTTCAAAATTCGCAATTACTTAGGTCGATCCAGGCCTACTCCTTAGCATTTCTCTAATAAATAAACGTGGGTAAACAAACTATGCACCCGTACAAAGGTTAATAGACCGTTTCGACTTAAAAAAAGGGGTTGATACATTGCCATCCGTCTCTGCGTGCGCACTCTCATGATAGAGATAGACTACTGCGCAGGCGCCAAAAACGAGATGGAAGGTAAAGTTTTACTCCCCGTGTCTTTCCCCTTAGTTACATCGAAATGGATGGTATATTCTAACCGCCTTACGCAGATATTCATGTCTTCTTTCTGGGAATTACTTTTTATATTGACTCTCACTTTATGTTAGAACAATATTGGGCTCTCGGGAAACTTCTTAGCCCAAAGATACAAAATACTTCCATGTCTCGAAAAGAAACCCAAACTTGCACTTTCCTAGCTCTCCATCCTCTCAAATTCTCCTATTGATAAGCTGGACACAGTGTCACTCAAATAAATGACACAGCCCGTAACATTAACCTTTGACCTATGATTCGTAAAGAACAATACATCTTGTATCAAGCCCCATATGCTGTCTTCTCTCCCTTGTTTCGTCTGTCATAAATAAATCCATCGGGGGATCAGGGCTCCATACTATGATATGGATGGATTGAGATGTATCTTGTTTCCTTTCTGTTTGTAATTTCTATGCCTCTATCTGTCTTTTTCCCGTTTTGAAAGAGAAAGCCGGTCCTCACTCAGATTTATAATTCACAAATTTTGGGAGGAGGGTAGGGAGTTAGGTCTAGGGTTAACGGTATTTCGCCTTAGGCGTAATGCGGCGAAGATATAACGTTTCTTCCGGAAAAATTCGTTCATCCAATTCATAAATCGCCTTTTTATCCTGTTAAACCTTGGGCTTGCTCCTGTTATGTCTTGCGGAAAAGATAACACATGATTTTGTTAAGTTTTCCAAATGGAAAAGAAAATAAAACCGAAGGACCCAAGGCTCTTCATATTATACAGACCTGGATGTTGTTGCTAAATGTTGCTCTATAGTTTGCCGCTTCTTCTTGAGAAATTTACGGAGAATTAACTTGCCACCTGAGCATGGAATGAAGGCAAAGAAACTTCAAACGAAGTTAGCGTTAGGCTTAAGGCGACTCAGGCGACTGCTGAAGTTCTTTCGAATCGAACTTTCTCTTGTAATATAAATTATCTCATTTTTTTATTTCGGTATTACCATAAGTTCATATGATATGTTTCACTGGTTACAAACTGGAGCTTGTCATGAAGTGACGTAGGTCATAGATTCGAGGTAAAGCGACGTCTGATGAGGCGCTGTCAAAGGCTTAGTACAGACTAAATAGGACCTAGATGGACTGCAAAATTAACCACCGAGTGTAGGACTTCAATTCTCGCTTGTCGTTCTCGAACTAGCTCGAGCTGTAAGTCTCTCTCAGTAGTATTACGAAGTATAGGTTGTGTCATGCATGGAACATATCTTATAAACTTATGGTATTACTAATTTATTTATTTTTAAAACCGCACGGCGTGTTGCTTGTTGGCAATTCTTAAATTTATAGGTCTTCATTTCCTGATTTCTGTGCACAGCTTAGACCGGCAGCTGCTTCACTCGAAGAGTAACTGTTTTTTCTGGACGCTTAGTTGTTGGTGAAAACGGGAAAACGAATCACGCAGTTCTAATAAAAGCTTTATCTACTACCAACAGGGAATGCGTGCCGCTTTTCATAAACGCCTTTCTGATTCGCTTCATTCTTTTATTGCACTGCCCTTGCAAAAAGAAAAATGCGTTTTATTTCCAACATATAGCGTTACAGAATTCTTTTTTTCTTCTCATACAGAGAACTGTACAGTATAGTCACGATCGTAACTCCTATATGTATGTTCCTTATAACATGTTTTCTATTTTCACATTTTTATTTTATTTTTTTTTGTTGCTTTTGTGAAATGTGTGTTCTCAAAAAAGTATATTTAAATACCCATAATGCAGATTTTCTGCGCCGTAGAATTTTTTAATCTTCACAACAAACAAAAGAAATGGAGGAGTTACTTGTTTACTTAATTCATCTTCCCTTTCCCAATATCTGTCGTTCAATTACTCCATAATGCGTCGTTTTCACGTAACATCCGTGGCCCTAGCCTAAATGGCAAAGATGATTATTCGAAAAAAAGAATAGAGCTTACTTAAAAAAGGAATGACTAGTTTTTTTACCCTAATAGTTACTTTGTTCCCAACTTATAGTTAAAGCAGTAGGCCCAAGCCTTTTTAATCTAATGCACGTTCTTCCTATTAATCTCATATCGGATGAAGTTAGGAAAGTAGGAAGGAAACACCCCGAGCTTTTAAACGTGGTTTGTCAAAGCGCCTCTCTCTCACACACACACTGCATGCTCTCTGTTTTGCGTTTATATGCACATCTCCTTCATTTGGAGAGACTGGAGAGCTTTAGTTTTGGAGACATGCATGCGTGTATGCTTGCTAGTGCTACCAATCTCTCACTCTTTTCCGCTTTCTGCTTGGCTTTAAGAGCTAATGGCAACTACCGGAAGAGAATCGGGAATGCCCTGGGGTTCGTTTCGAGACTCCAGAACGCGGGAAAAGGTTGGCAGGGGAAGTGAAAATGACGTGGCGGTGAAAGGTGCATATGATCTTCCTCCTGAAATAGCCTGTTTCTTGCTAACAGCGTGGCTACGCTATGATACTGTTTGTGTCTTCCTTCTCTTTCCCGTCTAAGGGATAGATAGTTAAAGACATATTGCTTTAATTTTTCGTTACCATACGGCTCCCCTAGCTGACCTGTTCGTAGGGGGTTTTCCCTATGCCTTAAGTATCAGTTTTCATGTACACTCCACGTTGGAGGTCCTGATTATATCAAAGGGCTTCCGCATATGCCCGGGTTCCATCATCGTCGTCAACTCTTCCTCGAGCTTGTCTGTTTATTCAATGCTTATTATTAACCTTAAAACCGTATATAGGCTGTAGTCGATAATGCTAATTTTGAGTTTTAGACCTTCGAAACTCGTGTTATTATAGACCTAGTTGCTATCCTAGCGTTGAACCAAAAGTTTATAAGATATGTTTCATAAGTATGACACTCCCTATACTTCGTAATGCTATCTAAAGACTTACTGCTCGAGCTAGTTCTAGCAGAACGACAAGCGAGAATTGAAGTCCTATCTCGGTGGTTAATTTTGCTGGACTTCCATCTAGGTCCTATTTAGTCTGCATTACTAAGCCTTTGAGAGTGAGCGCCTCACCAGGCCTCCCTCGCTTTACCTCGAATCTATGACCTACGTTGTCACTTCATGAAAAGCTCCAGTTTGTAACCATTGACAAACTTATGGAAGGAACATATCTTATAAACTTATGTTGAAACTTAATGTTTGTTCAATGTTTTAAGTATGTTTTTTACGAGGATCCCAAAGTTAAGCGAGAGAGTTCCTAAAGTTTATAACGACGTATAGAATTGGGGATTTTTCTACTTTGGGCTTTTCTTTGTTTGTGTATTAGACTGGATACGTTGTACCTTACGAAATAGAAAGCTGTTGGAACGATAACCCCTTGTTCGAAAAAGGCTAACTTTTATGGAGTGTTTAAGAGGTTTGCCCTTTCGCGAACCGCGCTTCGCTCTCTAATGGCCATTACTTCTTTCAATGCCACCATGCACGGCCACGTTGTACATCAAGAGGCCTTAACTCGCCTTCTTTTCGCTGCTCTTTTTAGATAAAATAAGCCTTATTCCAGCAGGCTAGACTATAGGATCTATGGCCTTATTTTTAACTGAATAAAGTCGTTAGGTAACCTTTACGACCTGCCTACAAGAACTAGCAACATATGTTTCTCCATGCCAGCTAAAACATTCTTGAAATTCCCTTTAGGCCTTGGCGCCGCTTTTCCCCATATCCTTTCCCAACGAAACGTGCCCAAATTAAATCATTTTGAGCATATCTCGAGACTTTTAAAAAGAAGCGCGTGGCCGGACCGGTGTTGTTCAGTGTTATCCCTTTGGATATATAGAGATCCGTTGAGACTGTCTCTTTAGCAGACGACAAACGGATATATCTAGGTATCTTGTACGACATATCCCGTATACGTAAGTCCAGACCGAACGAAAAACCGCGACAATATCTTGCCGGAATCGCGTATACTTAAGAAGATCAAATGGATTATCGCTAATCTTTCTTTTCTCTTTCTTTCTTTCATACGCCATTGATTCCGCCATGTAACAAAGCTAAGAGGAAATAGCTTCGTGGTAAGGCTTAGGTTCCCTTCTCAGACCTTCAAAGGCAGTCAAAGAGATTAGTGTAGAAAACCTCCAAACGCAGGCAGAGATTTCAAGCAACGTTTTTAAAACACTAAATCCCTTACATCGGAAACGTATAACCTTTAAAATTTAATAATTCCTTCCATGAATATTGCACTGTGGCAAAAGATATCCTCACTTAAGTTAAAGGACTTTACTAGTTTCTTTTTCTCACGAGGGTTTAATAAATTCTCTCTAAAATTTAACTTGCCCGTTTGAAATTAATCTTTATTCGTCCCAAGTGGTAGGATAAGAATTTTCACTTTGCATACCCTACAAAAATCCCCTAAATTATATTTTCTGGTCTCCCTCTTTCACGACCTTAAATTTATTATATTAATCTGATTAAATTATAAATTAATTTTCCCCCTCTCCTTTTTAATTCATCTTTAAAAGTTTTAAAACTCGCGATGATGAAATATGATAAGGAATTTTCACACTTTCAGTAACTTTATGGAAAGGATGGTATAGAAAAAAAGAAAAAAGAAAAAAACCACTAAAAGAATCCCCTTGCCAGCTTAATTGAAACAAACGGGCTGACGGTTTTTTTATGCTAGCAAGAATTATACCTCACGATAAAATTGGCTTCATCTAATGTATACTAATGGCCTTTGGTTGACGTATAAAAATTTGCTTTGGGGCTTTGGGACATAAATAACCAAGTTTTCTTGGTCTTCTAATTACCTCCCTATAGATGAAAAAACTTAATAACAAACGTCCATTATTTGATGTAATTAAGTAGGTTTAGGTCGCGACTCTTGTGTAAGGTAATCAATTGTACTTCAAGTTTCTTTGTCCGTTTTCAGCGTTGCCACAGGTAACGGAAAACCTGGGGAAGTTGGGGATTTGAAAATGGGATAAAGTGGTCAAGGAGTTTTAATAAAGTCAGGGAATTAGACTTAAGTGGAAGTGATAAATATATTTTTGGCCTTAAAATGTCATTGAAAATCACAGAAAACAGTCAGGGAAATTCGAATCTGCTAGATCGAGTTATCATATTCCATAGTTGCCCCATTTGAGAGCTAAAGGAGCTGTAGAAATTTCCTAACCGTATCTTAACTTTAACCGGGTTTCATTCAGTATTGCCAGCAATTTGTTATTAGAGCATCTCATTCTCAGGTTTGGAACTGAATTGAATAGAACTACTAGCTTATTAGTATCTGTTAGAGATAGGGGTTGAATTGTACACTTCACAAGTGACTGGCAACAGTTATCTGGAGAGAAATTACAAATGGTTTTGGCTAGAGAACAACTATTGGACTGTCACACTCGAACTTCCTTCTAGTAATATCCTTCTGGTTCTAAATACTGCTTGGGTGTGTATCATGCTCGCGCTAGGTTTTGCTTTTAAAATTGATGCTAGGCTACATTTTTTTATTTTTAACTATACTACCTAGCCGGTCGAGTTCTTTTGTTGTCCTCGCTCTAGCTAGTATTTTTAGGGAGCAAAAAGGTTTGAGAGCAATTAATAGGCTGTTAAGAGCCCTGTTTCACCACCACCGTGCTGTTATTAATGATGTTACTGGCTCGCTTTTTAACTATATAGGGAGAAATTCCGTCCCATTTTAATTACCGTTACCCCGGGCTTAGATAAAACATATAATAGAATAAAGGATTTTAATTTGGATGACTTAAGTGATGGTGACCATGGAAATAAACTGAAAATGAATATATTAGGCTTAGCTATTCATTCTTTTTAAGTGCGTGGGTTATTCTTAGATCTGTTAAGTAACTTAATATAATTAAATTTAAGTCTTTCTTTCGCTTAATAGTCCACGCGAAATAAACGTGATAATTTGAATTTAGAGAAGATATTGTTATATAACTTTTAAATCAATGCAAATTCGAAACTTAAATATTAACGATAATTAATTATATGTATAAAAATTATCCTTTGTGCATTTGAATATCTTTAATATTAATATGATTTAATTAGTAGGGTCTTCTCTAATGGGTTGTCTTTAAATATTTAATTACGAAATCTCCCCTTATTGAAGGGAATATGAACTAGCTATGAATTATTTTACGCCTTATGTCACTAATATCTCTATTAAACTCAATGAAGGTAATATTCCCTTTATAACTTTCTCAAAACTTCCGAAGCGAGTTCAGGAATTAAAGAAAAACAATTTTCTCTCGTAAGTGTCCATTTAAAACCAAAATATTGTAAGTTCTATCATTTACATCGTGAAGTTACAATATTTTCGCTGTATAAACACACAGCCAAAATTGAGGCTTAATTTATAGATTACAAATTCGTGAAATAAATATAGGTATATTCTTTGAGTGGCTTGGAAGGCATAAATATTTCTGCAATTACATTCCTGTCTCTACCAATAGAGATATTTTATTGTCTGTTTAGCTAAACATGCCAACGTCCCCTGTAGCCTGTGTTTACTATCGCCTAATTTGTAGATGCCGAGGGTGGGCTAAAAGTTTACGAGGCAAGTTGTAAATCGAGTAAACAACTTCTCGGGAATCGAAAGCTGTTAAAGGATATAGTCGGCCCCCATCCCTCGCTTAGATACCAACCGAATTAAGCTTGCAATATGCAAATTTCATCGCGTTTCCCAGACACTAACCTATAGTAGTACAACGAACCCAGCGTTTTGAAACTAGTGTCTAGAGAGGGGTATAAGGGAAGATTCGGCAAATTAACCTATAGTTGTAGCATCTATTAAGTCCATTATATACAGGGTGTAACATGTGAAGCAGTCATCAATGTGAAAGTGAAAATGTAGTTTTAACTCTCCCATATACAGGGTGTTTCTGATATGTCTGGTATAAATTAAGGGGGATTTGAAATCAATTTTGATTCGAAAATGTAACTTCTATCTCCATTTTGCCCCAAGGACAAGGGGGCTGTATAGCTCTTCATATTCAATACGCCCTGTATATTCCTTTGATATAATGTCCAACCCTGTAATATATCGGTGAAAGACCAGCCCTATCCATATACCATGGAGTGAAATGAGACAAACACACAATAAACAACGGACATAAACTCACATATATGCTGGCTGTTTTGATTTGGGGAGAACTGTATAGTTGCTCGGGTTTAACATTAACATTCCCTCTCTCTTTGAAGCATTTGGATCAAAACCATTATTCAAAACACCTTTGGTTTCCCCGCTGTTAAATCTCCTCTATTTCAATCTAACCATTCTCGCCTCAAAGTTTTGGAAATTAACTGGAAAACTGTCTTAATTATTTATCATTCAAATAGCTATTTACTATAATCAATCGTGAACAACATTTTCCAGTAAGTATAGGAGATGCATGGGGGAGTTTTAATGAATTGAGCTTAATGTTCGAAATAAACAATTAAGATTCTTTAGGCAAACACTTAAAATTGGTCGGGATGATCGCTTTGTTTTAGGCCTTTGTCAAAATGCCATTAGAGAGAGTATAACCCTAAGTTTATAAGATATGTTTTCCATAAGTATGACACTTCGTAATGCTACTGAGAGACTTACAGCTCGAGCTATAGTTCGAGAACGACAAGCGAGAATTGCATGTCTACACTCGGTGGTTAATTTTGCTGGACTTCCATCTTCCTAATCAATACGTTGTCACTTCATGACAAGCTCCAGTTTGTAACCAGTGACAAACTTATGGTAGGAACATATCTTATAAACTTGGCCATCTCTCTATCGCTTTTCTCATATGTAAGGAATCGCATCTGGCCAAGCTATTATATTCAAAGGATTAATCACTTTAGCTCAATTAATTCTTGGGTTTATTTTAAAACCAAACTTTTAGGTTAGGGTTAGAAGGAAAGTATACCTACCTACCACAGGCATGCACAGCACGCCGAACAACATCTGTTTCGCGCTGGTAAAACTACAAAATGATTGTGTAATTAATTAGAAAGAACCAACACTCTCTCTTGCTCTCTCGCATTTTTTGGAAGTTATTTCTCAAAGCAGGTAATTAATCTTAAAAATTTATAAACTGTACCTTTTGAGATTGAGAGGAGAAAACGGGCCTTTACTTAGAATTTTAAATGACGTTTTTCAAAAACCTTTGGGATGCACTGAATACAAGAGTTATACATACGTCACCAGAAACCAAACGTAAAATATTCTAATAACGAATCGCCCCCTTAAGAACCGAAATGTTTTAATATATTTACGAAGTTTCATCCCATAGACATTAGAGAGAGGGAGAGAAGGTATGTTAAATGCGGGCATATGTTCATAAGATATGTTCCTCCATAAGTTTGTCACTGGTTACAAACTGGAGCTTGTCATGAAGTGACAACGTAGGTCATATATTCGAGGTAAAGCGATGATTTCCTGGTGAGGTGCTGTCAAAGGCTTAGTACAGACTAAATAGGACCTAGATGGAAGTCCTGCAAAATTAACCATCGAGTGTAGGAACATATCTTATAAACTTATGATGCACACATTAAGCAATTGCGTGTTCTAGTATAGACATTTTGATTCTGGTTGTTACCCCTTTTACAATTCGTAGGACCCGAAGTGAACATTAATTATTTACCGACGTTTTTAATCTGAGCTTCAAAATGTTCTTGCTGATGGCGTTATAAATTGTATATCATTTTCCCTGGCTTCGCTCTTGTTAAATCCCGTTGAGATTGCACGTGTTACAACAGAGTTCTTGGGACAACGTATCCTCCAAAATACGTTAGCGAAGGCCCTACATCAAAGGTTTTGTCTGGCATTGATTTCGGGCCTTTTAAATATTCATTGAAAGTTGAAACAGCTGCTGTTCCCCATCTAACGTATATACCACCCCCTTCTTTAATATAATATAATATAATATACAACTAGATTGTAATATACCCAAGCCTTATCCACTCAAGGGATTGTCTAAAATTCTAACAATACCGCATCTTCAAAGTTCTAACCCTAATACAGGCCTAGGTCTATGAGATCTATCTTTTCCTTGCTGCATGCTGTTGTGGTTCGGTTTTGCGCATATACAGACCTTGGTTCGGTTCTATCTTTATTCATATTTGTAGAGCGAGAATGAAGAGCCTGGTTTCCTTCTCAGGATTATGTTTACCAGTTTTAATTAAATTAAACGCGGAATTCTTAAAATCGTTATTGCTAATTATCACCAGCGAAAGTAACATTGCAATCAGTAAACTAATTTTACTGTTACACTATTCCTTTAAAATATATAATTTAAATTAAATTGAATTTTTTTTTTCCTGAGATTTGAAAAATTGACTTCTGAAGAATTTTTGAGTGACCTCCAATGCGTAGGTAGTAACCCCATCCCTTGCAAGCTGCGGCATTTTAGGGTTTTTTTTATACTTCGATGAACCTGCTGTTTCGCGAACTGTAAAACCTTTTTTTTTTTTACTTTTTCTGGTTTCATAATTTGATTTAAATTGTTTCTCTGAAGTTTTGATTTTTTAGTTCTTTCTTTTTATCCCAATCCCTTCCCCTGTTACAGTTAAAATGGTTTTACTTTAATCTCATTGTTTTCTTAATTCACTTTGACAGTAAGACATTACCCAGTTTAACACGGGTTTCTACCTAATTGTTAATGTTTTTCTCAAAGATAATTAACCTTTTTTTTTTCTTTTCTATTCTCTTCTTTTGAATACAGGATCATGGAAAATTTGATAAAATTCAACGCGTTATATTTGGAAATGGTTTAAAATTTTGGCTTCATAAGCTGCTCTTTCTGGATAGTATTTCCTATCTTTCTCATGGTAAACTAAGTCTGCCTTTGCATCGCTACGTTCTGATCGACATTGATGACATCTTTGTCGGCGAAAAGAGTACTCGGATGAAACCGACTGATGTTCAGGTAAAATTAAAGATTAATTCTCTTTCCTTTATAACACATAGTTTCCAGGCTAGGAGTATTATACAATTTACACCAGGAAGCCAGCTAGGTTACATGGTACTTCACTTCCGCCAAATAGTCTTTCCTCCTGGTGTAAATAGTATCAATCCTCATTGTCTGAAAACTATGTATACAATATATAAAAACATAACGAAACGTTTGCACTTTGTTTATTATTATGAAATTGAACCCTCGCAAAATCTTTTACAATCTAAAATACAATTTTTCCCCATCATCTCGCAGCAAGCATCTCCGCGTCAAAACCATTTGTAAATCCCATCATTTCTTATTTTTGAAACTATGCAAATAGAAAAAAGATTCTTAGAAGCATCTTTGGTAGTATCTATCTTTAGAGGTTAAATAATAAGACAGGCTAGGCTGTAAGGCCTTCCCTTCGGCCTGAGCAATATTCTTAAGTGGTTATTCAGGCCGTCATTATTTATTACATAACCTTAGTTCTTGGTTTAGTAAAAATATATAAATAATTTTTTACACGTTACGCTTTCTGAAAAGTTTTTAAAAGTTTTCTATAGGTTACAAGTATGATAGTTTTTAAAAGCTTAGAATTTTTTTTTCTAACTTAAAATGAAAACTTTACGCCCGGATTTTATTATAAGCCTTAACGAGAAAATGCTAAGCGGATGCGAGCGGCTTTTCGCTTCTTTTACGACGACGAGTTTCTTTGATATACTGGTGGTGATAGCGTTAGAAAAAACATCTTTGGAACAGCGCTATTCTTATGGTTTTTTGCAAAAGTTTACAGCCACGCGAATAGAAATTTTTCAAAAATATGTTTTTTTCTTCTCTCCTCTCTCTCTCTCTCTCTCTCTCTCTCTCTCTCTCTCTCTCTCTCTCCTCTCTCTCCCCCCTCTCTCTCTCTCCTCTCTCTCTGAAAAGTTTTAATGGTTACGAAACACTTCCTCGTGCTCGGTTTTTTGAGGGGAAAAATATGACTATTGCATTTTTGTGTATAGCTATAAACTTTGACTTTTATTCCAAAAAACCCTGCAGGGATCCTGACTTCTGTGTATGTGTTTAAAAACGTTGTTGAATTTACCTATAACTTTAGTGTGGGCTTATTCACAGCCCTGGTTCTATTTGTATTTGGTTCAGCACCTGAATAGGCGTATTTTTAAGTTTGGTATAGTGGATAGTGCAGGTAATGGATATTACTTCAATGTTTATACAGTGTTATACTTATTTTTGGGGTTTGAAAGGTGTTTTTTATGACGTGAATGGTAAAATTTCATTCCATTAAAAGTGTTCTAACCACTGAACACTTTGGATTTTCATGGACAATTCCATTATATGAAAATGAATAATAATATGCGCGGTCTAGAATATTAATATCTGGAATTTCAAGTATATATTAAAATTCTATAACTTTAATTTTAATTATAATTATAATAAAGTCTAAAATGAATATATGTTTGTAGATTAGTATAGAGCAAAAATATGGCTACAAAATAAGCCAAAAAACGTCAAAATCGGCCAAAAACTAAGAAAGTTAGGAGTTTTTAAATATTTTATTATCGCACCTTAACTTTAAAAATTCTATAACTTTAATTTTAATTGTAATAAAATCTAAAATACAGATATGTTTGTAGATTAGTATATGGCTACAAAATAAGCCAAAAACGTCAAAATCGTGCAAAAACTAAGAAAGTTAGGAGTTTTTAAATATTTTAATAACGCACCTGAACTTTAAAATTCTATAACTTTCTTAAAAATTTACCGATATTGATGTTCTGAAACTCAACCCAAGCTTAATCTGTGAAGTACTATCCTACCACAGTAAGTAGTTTTATCTTGAAACCTTTCCCAGGCTCATTTTAAAGAGTATTGAAAATTAGAGTGCCTGTTACATAATACAGATAATATTAAAAAAAAATTTCAAAAGTCTATGTAGGCCTACATATACATTATCGAACCGTATTCAAAATTTTTAAACCATTGTCGTCCATCGCGTCTATAAGTTAAACTCATCCATCAAAAAAGCCTGGCGTAGGAGATTGGAGTGAAAAAAAAGGTCGTTTTGACACGGGCATACCTTTTTTCTCACCCATACACTCAAGTAGGCAAGGCTTAGGCTAAAAATTCCTTTGCATAATTGTCATAAATCATTTCTACATTTTTGGGTGCTGCGATGAAAAAAAAAAGAAATAAAGGTGATGTGGGAAGGTAGGACCCATAACATCCCTCTCCTTTAGTACAGTTTTTATTCTCTGGTCCATTTATATCTGCCGTGTATTTTTATATTTCATATATCATTGAGGAGAGTGCCCAAAAAAACGGTTCTAGTCTGTGGTATACACCCACTTTTTTTTAAAGTTATATCTAGAGAGTATATAGTATATATTTAGTTTATTCAAGTTTCTCCTGAATATAGAACAGTTAGGATAAGTTTTAAATGCTTTTACTGTATATGCGGGAATAACGTAAATTCTACTATAATTACTAGTTAATGACATAACTAATCATATTTTACATGATAAACATTGTAAAATGTTGCTAACAATCCAATGTCGTTCTTATTACATCACTTTTATAACTGAACATTATATTTTTATATTTATTCCAATATTATATTATGGTTATTCACGTGTTCTCAGGTTTATATGGGTTCTTGGTATCTTTAAAATATATGCTTATAGAATATTGAGGTGCGCAGGGATAAGGTCCCTATGGGGTCATTAATATGAGGGCTCATTTTTTTAGGGAAATTTTTGCAAAACGCGAGAATGTAGGTATATGTCGAATGGAGGAAAAATGTTCTGGCCTTCAAGAGAACGAGGAAATTTCACACTATGAAAAATTCCTCTTTTCATTCGGGTTTCTTTCTTTTTTAAATCCAACTTATTGTTGTATTCAAAGGGGTTAGTGAAATTATTTCCATGCCTTTCGGATCATATGAGTTTAAACTAACTTTGAACGTCTTTTCTTCTTTACTTTTTAAGCTAAGTAAGGAGGGTTTTAATTTTAGGATCGAAGATGTTAGCGCTAATTGGGAAAGAATGAAGAATAACCAGGGATAGATTTAATTTCACAAGTAGGAATGGAGAACAGATTAATCTGGGCGTGTGTCAAAGTCCCGGACCCCCTACCACGGGACGGGGGGGGGGTATGAAAGATGAGGCGGGTCATAGCGACAGAGGTAAAATGGAATTACGTCAATATTTTTCGCCGTCCCCGTCAGCAACGTCATCATAACGTAGTTTAAGTGAGCCAATAATATAATTTAAACTTTTCGTTACGTGTTGGAGGGAGGGGCTCAATACTGGGCTATGAAGTAAATAATAACCGTTCTCCATTCTTACTTCTAAAATTAAATCTATCCCTGGTATTACACTCTCCCTTTAAATTCCTGTATTATACATATAGTCAATGGAAATTGGGATCTATTTTATCCTTTTATGGATCATATATTTTGCAAGAGCTCTTTTTGTCTCTGCCGGAATATGACGAGAAAATATCGTAAATTGTCTACTTATAAAGAAAGAATATTTTATGTCGCGTGCTATGAGGTCTTTTCTGAAAGTTTTCGTCTATTTTCACGGACTTTTTCCCGCCAGAATTTAACGCTGGCCCTCCGTCCGCCCCGCCTCCCTTAGGTCTTCTAGTTCCCGCTTCTTCCGATGCTTTATTTAATGCATCCTTTTGGTATTTTGGTAAAAATCTCTAGAGTCGCCAAAGGCTTAAAGCTTTGTCCGCCTTTATAATCATTACGACTCTTCTGGCTTCATTCCATCGCGAAAGTTTTGTAAAACTTTGGTGGATGGACCGGAGTTTGGCAGTCGTTTTTAGTTACGAGGGGATTCTTTGCGGGTTCATATAAATGCGGAAACCAAGCTTCTCTCCTCGTCAGAATTAGAACAATCTTCATTTATAACAATTATACGAACATCTCCCAGGATATCTTAAACCAGGAATTCATACATCGAATAGGAATCCACGTGTAACCATTTTTACTCAACGTATCTTGTAGGCTGCGGATTTTGTGGGGAAGAGATAGACTAATCATTATGTTTGACGAAATTTTTACCTCACGAATAATCTACCTTGGACTCCACCAACCAATGAAATAACAGTTAGAAAGACGTCAGAATTATGTTTTCGGCCCACAGAACCCGGGTAGAAATATTTGAGATATGGGGGGCGCAATCATTCCAAGTATCTGTATGTATTCGTGCTTAAACCTAGGAATAGGAATGAAACTTAATAGAAATTGCTGGGATATTATTAATGTTGTGTGAAATTAAATAGTTTTGGGCGCGAAAACTTTACCGCCATTATATGAGATATCTTTTGAGCGGCTTGGTTTGCCTTAACCTTTTTTGGGTCAAATTAAAAGGTATATTACATATGCCATAAGTTTATAAGATATGTTCCATAAGTATGACACCACCTATACTTCGTAATACTAGAGACTTGCAGCCTCGAGCTAGTTCGGGAACGAGAAGCGAGAATTGAAGTACTACACTCGGTTAGTTTTGTAAGACTTCCATCATCCTATTAAGTCTGTACTAAGCCTTTGACAGCGTCTCACCAGGCGTCGCTTTACCTCGAATCTATGACCTACGTCACAAGCTCTCATTAACCAGTGGTAAACTTATGGAAAGTATCTTATGAACTTGTGGATGTATTGGTTTGATGGCCGTAGGGACCCATGACTGTTGTGCCATCTTAGTTTAAATTTTCTCTAAGGGTGCTGGCATAGTTTGACTTAGCATTTCTTTAATCCTCTTGGACCAAAGTAATTGTTGGCACTCCGTTTAACGATCTCCTAGAGGCCAGCCAGAGAACCTCCTTTTTCACAGTCGCAAATAAAAAAATCTCTTAAAAGCATTTTCCGAAGCTCGGTTCCGTTGGGAATTGAGGCTTAGCTCCTGCGGTGCTCCTTTAGCCGTTGGAAAAAAAAATGAGTGTTTAATGAATATTCAAGAATCTTTTGGGCTATTCCATTACCTAGTCACTACCTATTAAGATGAAAAACGGATAAAAACTTAACTAAATTACCACAGAGAGTTAGCTAACTCTAGAGAATATCCAAGGTTCGAGCATGCGCTTTGCAATCCTTCTTCAATTTATTTAATTTAATAAACAGTATAAGCCTTGGCGATTAAATACTACATATATTAGGAAGAATTAAATACCATTTTTTTTTCAACCTTAAATTAATACAGACACCAAAATTTAATAGCGGTACCTTGGGGTCGCTTAAAATCTGTACGATTGTCTTTTTTAATAAAATATTTAAATAATCCATTAATAAAGCAATCTCTTAAATTAAAACTGAACAACCAACTGTTATTTTAAGGAGTAACAAAAATTAGATATTCAAATACCTTAAAAATAGACCTGTTGTAATTAGATTCCTGTCTAGTTAATTTTTGAGCCTACAGGGTGATATCGTAGTCTAATTTGTAGTATAAATTAATAATAGTATGATTTAATAATAAGATTTAATTATACATTTAATTTTTGAGTTAACTTAAAACTTTAAATCATCGAAAGAAAAATTTATCGAACACCGGTGTATTGCAGGCAAATAGTTTTACAGGCGCCCATAGAAAAAGCATGGGAGATTTAACCCCTGGAGGTTGGCTTCTCTTAATTTTATTTTATTTATTTATTTTTTTTTAAATCTAAGCTCCCTTATTCCCACGTATATTTCTAGCAAACTTCTTCTCTGTCAATTTTACTCCCATCTTTTTTAAGAGGTTGATATCAGGCTAAAAGCTTCCCCTTCCTGAAATCTCTCTTTATTTATCTTTTTTTTTTCTTGAAAATCTGTTTTTTTATTTCGTACAGGCTTCGTATTAAGCTAATAGCTTTTGTTTGTGTTTTCTTTCTCGATCGATGTAGCCAGGGGAAAGTAGTTTTTTATTATCTTTTCCAAAGGCGAAAGCACCTTTTCTACCTTACGTTAACCCATGAATTTTCAGGGTTTTTTAATATTCGATTTATGGCTTACCTCAAGAAGGTTTTTTTCTTTCATTATTTGTGGTTTTGGTCTTTAAGAAATAATAGTTTTTCTTATACACTTGTTTCGTATCCGATTTTTATTTTAGTTTTTTTGTCTCCTGTTCAAAATTCATGGATACAGACATTATGCTAATTTAAAACGTTTTTACGCTTTTTTATTTATTTTAAACTAGCTAAATAAAAACCGTATGAAATATCTGCCTCATCTTGTTTTTATTTTAGAAAATAATTTTTTAAAATTTAAAATTTCAACTAAACTATAAAGCTAATATGTTACGGACCTAGATTAATAAGTTCTTGGAAATCATAATGGCTAGGGGTTCTAGGACCCAACCTTGAGAACCTCCACAAAACCACTTGAAAACACTTCTTCTCCTTGTGTTACCAGTGCCACGCAGTTTGGTATAATTTGATTACGATTTGCTTTAATTTTTGATTCAATTTGAACTAGATGATTAAAATTAGATTTAGATTGAATCTTTTCTCGTTTAATTAAATATGCAAATATTTTTAATTTAGGCTAATTAATTAAGATAAATAATCATCTTTCTGATTAATAGAACAAATATAGTCTAAATAGAATGTGAGTTAATGAGATATTATTGTTTATCTTTGAAAGAACGAACTTATATTTGTACAAAAAGCTAATTTGCAAAAGGGATCGCCCTTATATCGAGGGGATGATCACTCTTTGCTATTATTATGTACGTTCACCTCGAAATTATTACGTAATCACGGTGTAATCCGCGGAATTCTATAGTAGGTAATCGTTATACGGAGAAGGGCAAACTCATAGTGATCATCCCCTCGTTTTCCATTTTATTCTATTGATATAGAATAATAATAGAATTGGTTCTGTTCCGTTTTTTTTCTCTTTTTAATTTCCTTAGGTCTACCGGGTATTTTTTCATCTGTACTTTTTGATAGTGTAGATAGAGTAGGCCTAAATCGATTTCAACTCGCGGAAAAATAACGATTCCAAGCTAGGGTTAGAAACGTTAAACCTTGTCGATTTCATTTTTTCTCCTTTTCCGTTCTTTTTTTTTTCACCATCGTTTCTAGGGCTTTTTTTGGAGGCAAAGGAAATGGCGAAGAAAAAAAAGGAGAGAAAGAGAGAGAGAGAAAATTTTCTTCTTCCATCTTTTTAATCTTTTCCATCGCGACTTTGTATAAAAGGCAGTTTTTCTTCGTATTTTTCTCATTTTTATTGGACATTTTAACGGTTCGACGATCATAATTTATTAAATTTTGGGCTTCCTAAACTATTCTTTCTCGTTCGTTTTAAAGGGGGTCCCCGCTGTTCTGTAGGAAAAATATTTTCCAATCTTCTGATATTGTGTTTTTGGTCCATTTTTATTTTCTCATGCAGCCTCTTGGAAATTTTGCAAAAAAAAAATTGTTTTCCAACTTCTGATCCTTTTGTTGACAGATCTGAATTAACTCTACAAAAATAACCGCTGAAAAACATTCCCTTCACTATGGTCTAGCTTGCACACGCGCGATGGTGGGGCCCTTAATCAACCGTAAAACTAACAAAGAATAATTTGTTTACTACCTCATATGTCATATTTTATCAAAGCCACTTAAGTTGATTGGTGTGTAGGTAGATAGCCAAGGGGATGGGAAACTCAGGGAAAGCCTTCCTTTATTTCATTATGGAGCTTATTTGCTAAACTTCACTCTTTATTTTCTCTTTCGTAGGCGCTGTTGGACGCTCAGGAACGTCTCCGGCAATCTGTCCCCGGTTTCCGGTTTAATTTGGGCTTTTCCGGAAAGTTCTTTCACCGAGGTAACGCCGAGGAAAATCTGGGAGATGACATGATCCTTCGTAAGTCCGCCCGCATTCCGATCTGTTATGAGATATTTTTTTCTACCCCAACCAAGGTCTTAACCCTATCATAGAAGAAGCCAGCCAGCGATGCGAGTAAATAGAAATACCTATCAAAAAAGATTCCTCATACCAATCCTGCCCTAATTACCTTGTTAGTTGACATACGGGATTGCGTTTATTAAAAACCACCGCGTAATAAGACCATTTATTGGTGGAAATTGTTGCGCCTTTGGTATATCAAAATGGCTCAAGTCTTAGATATAAAATTTGTGGCTTTATTTGAAAATTCGAAAACTAATTATCAGAAGGGGATAATAGAAGGGTGACACCTGTATCCTCTTATCACTTAAGTTATGTAACATGATTCTGCCCAGGCTCTAGTACTCATCAAATTTCATATGGGCATCGCAATCAACCGACAAACCTTAATTGTCTTGACGTGGGACAAAAATCCACAAGCGCCTTTGCAAATAGTTAAGCCCTAATGGACTAATGATGAGGGAACTATTTATCGGTTTAGTAACCTTGCTCCAAATGTAAAATGATGTTGGGAAGAATTATGTTACAATTACCCCGCTTTGTGGTTGGTGTACACTTCTCTCGAAGAGAACGTGTATTATATACTTCCGGTTCGACATAGTGACAAGAAGGTACAAAAGCAGCTGGTTTATCACGAGACAGGCTAAACTGGGCTGCCACTTAAGAAAGGTTCATATCCTTCATAAGGTTGGTCATCTAATGTATGGTACATGATACGTATGTATAGTCTAGCCATGCACGGGTATGGTACGTCGGACAGTCTCAAGATAGCGAAAGATGGATTGGCTCAAACCGTTTTTCTTCTGGCTACCTCTGACTGGGTACAGAGTGGTCGACGGGCTAAAAACCTCCGCCGTCCAAACCCCCCCCCCCCCTTTTCATATAAAAATGAAGGGTGTATAAGTATATGCTGGTAATCGGGCGATGCTATTAGTCTGAGGTTACGTCTACCCTACCCATGAATCAAAACGATGATAAGGTACAGTCCACGCGAACGTTAATATTAGTCCACTATTCCTTCTTTTGTGTGTGTGTACATAGTTGCTCTATGTTCTTACGTCTATATGAAATGGCGGGACAAATGGCTTCATAGAGTTCTCTTATTTGCTAAAGATTATATGCCCTGGTTTCAACTATGGATTACCCTTTTATTTCTTTAAGGATGTTGATTTAACTGAAGATGTATTATAGAGAATTGACATGTAACGTTAATAATTACGTGAAAAAGTCTTGGTCGGTTTTATTTTGGTAGAAGTATATTTGAAGTTATATTCATGTAACCGGATTTTCTATTGAAACCCTACGATTGGTCACAGACTCGCAACTTTTAGAAGGGTTTGTTAATGTATAAAATTGGGACCCTCCTATATAGAAGTGTTCATAAAAAAGGTAGGTGCATTTCCAAGGAGACACCATTCTACAATTACCATCATCATAAATAAACCTTTCAAATATCCCTAGTTTTTAATGTAGGGTTGATTATTGAAATTTTCAACTGGGGTTTATTTTTTTTTGGGGTTTATTTTTTTTTTGTAAGAGTGTTGAAGTGTTCCAACTTGCATTCAACGGAACAGTAGTACAAAGTCTCCAAATTGTAGATAAGGAGGTACTTAATTAAAAAGTCTCGATATATAAAAAAACCACAATGGATTTACAAGGAGGACAGCTTATTTAATTGACTTAATGAACCTTAATTATTTGAAAGGGAAACCCTCCCTAAGATTTCGTGCCGTTTTTTAGATTGTGTCTCGTATAGAAAAATGTAACAAAGAAAACTAGAGATTTATGTTCAACGGTGATTACTTCTCCCTTGCCCTCTTAGTCAAGGCAAGGGTGTACAATATCAGGCAGGCTTATATGCAAAACAAGAGTTCTAATGCTACTTTCAACGTTTTCTGGTGTCCTTTTTATTTTATTCACGAGGGGGACAAAAAGGGAGTCAACCCGTTCGCAAAACGTGTATCATTAGCCAGATTTTTAGGGGGTAAAAGACATGTCTTTTCCTAATTTTTTTTTCCTTTTTGTAAGTACAATGTAGTTGTTAGAGAAGCGCCGGTTTTTATCGATGTTAGAACTGAAGAAGCAGTCACCATGAAGAAAACTAATCGGTAGGCCTAGTGCAAAGAATAAAATTAGTATGGGGGGTTTTTTCGTGAAGCTTAATGATTCTAACACACGGAAATTTTAACACGATGATCATTTTGGTTTTTGGAAGAATGAGAAAGTGTTCTGACTAAGATAAGGAAAATGGGAATAGTGTTTTGTTATGGTTGGGGAAGATTGTTTTATTTATTTATTAAAGTTTTGTTTTCGTTTGTTTACAGTTCCTCGTACGAAAAGTGTTTTATTTATTTAATAAAGTTTAAATTGTGTTTGTTTCTTTCTTGTTTGTGTTTGTGTTTGTGTTTGATACCGTATTTTAATTATTTTATTATTAAGGGTGAAAATTATTGGGTAAATTTTATTTTTTGCCCATATTTGTTATTTAATATCAATTAGTTGTGAAATTCAACTAATCAAATTTAATCAATGCATACGCGGTTTTGCAGGTTTTAATTGGTTAAGAAATGCGTTTTAAACCAATATTTTTCAATACAATTATGAAATTTTGCGCTATTTATGATATTTTATAGAAAATGCTCATAAATATTGGTGGTTTGAGCATATGTCAACCTCATTTATACTACAATGTCACTGAGATCGAAGAAATGTTATTTACACATACTTGTTACTTAGTAACAACTAGTTGTAAAATTCAACTAATCAAAATTTAATCATTTCATACACAGTTTTGCAGGTTATAATTTTTTCAGAAAATGCGCTTAAAACCAATATTTTTCAATCAAATAAAGAAATATCGCGCTATTTATGATATTTTATAGAAAATGCTCACAAATTCATACTCGGTTTTGCAGGTTATAATTAATCAGGAAAATACGTTTAAAATCAATTTTTTTCAAGCAAATTTAAAAAAATTGCCGTATTTATAATATATTATAGAAAATGCTCATAAATTCTGGTGGTTTGAGCATATGTGGAGTCATAGTCAACCTCATTTATACGATAATGTCACTCAGATCGAAGCTGAAATGAGGCTAAATAAAGAATTCGCTAAAGTAATTTAGATAATTTAATAAAGAAAATGCGAAATTAAATTTTAATTAATTCTACTACGTCGTTAATATATATAGAAACATAATATTCCCACTGATTCCGGTTATTCAATTGCACCACATCACTCTGGGGTTTACCCGGTGCACGAACCATTATACGAAGCCTGGAAAAAAGTATGGAACATTCACGTAACCAGCACTGAAGAATATCCGCACTTAAGACCAGCTAGACTTAGGAGAGGTTTCATTCATAGAAATATCATGGTAATTAAAGTTAAAGATAAACGAATCAATTGTGTTTCAATTAAACACTTCATTTCTTTCTGAAGGTGTTACCTAGACAAACTTGCGGTCTTTATACGCATACTATTTACATGGATATGTATCCAGGTGGTAGAGAAAAACTGGAAAACAGTATTAGGGGTGGTGAACTGTTTTTCTTATTTGTAAATAATCCAGTGAGTGTTGTTTCATGTTCTATTATCTCAATAGATATATTGATAAGTCGATTCAACTCAATCAATATCTTACAATGTTATTCTTCAGATAAATTTATTCATGACTCATCTTTCCAATTACGGAAACGATCGATTGGCACTATACACTTTCGAATATGTTGTAAAATTCTTAAGATGTTGGACGAATCTTCAACTTTCAACTATTCCACCTTTGCAACTAGCTGAGAAATATTTTCAATTTTATCCTGAAGAGACTGATCCTGTGTGGATGGTAAGTCCGACGAGATTCTGTTAAATTAATTGTTAAAATTTAATTATAATTTGTTTTTAATCATCTAGAATCCTTGTAATGACAAACGCCACGCAGCTATTTGGTCTACAACAAAATCCTGTGAGCAGTTGCCAAAATTTTTGGTGATAGGTCCTCAAAAGACTGGTAAGTGTACTTACTAGTGTACTAGTGTGGTAAAATCCGGAATTTTCGAAAATTTACTAAAAGTGTACTTGCGTGATGAATTTTCAAAAATTGAACTAGTATTTTATTGTAATTTGTTTTAGGTACTACAGCTCTTTCAACATTCTTAATACTTCATCCAGCTATAGTTAGTAATTACCCGAGTCCAGTTACTTTTGAGGAGGTTCAGTTTTTTAATGGGAGAAATTATTATAAGGGTTTAGACTGGTAGGCCTCTTAAACATTTAAATATTAACATTAAGTTAAGTTTAAATTATATTTAATATTTCTTTAAAGGTATATGAATTTCTTCCCTGTTCCCAAAAACTCAACGGATAAATATCTGTTTGAGAAAAGTGCCACTTATTTCGACGGCGAACTAGTTCCCACAAGAGCTCACGCTTTACTACCCGAAGCCAAACTAGTCACGATTTTAATTAGCCCAATTAAAAGAGCCTATTCTTGGTATCAGGTAAGATAAATTTAATTAACAAACTTTTAGGGAGAGAGAGGCGAAAATTTTTTCAATAAGTGAATAAAGTTTACTTAACATTAATTTCTTTTAGCATATGAGGGCTCATAGAGATACTACGGCTCTAAACTACACGTTTTACGAGGTAGTTACTGCCGGAGATCAAGCTCCGAAACCTCTAAGGGAATTACGAAATCGATGTCTTAGTCCAGGGATGTACTCTCAGCATCTTGAAAGGTGGCTCTCTTTCTACACCCCTCAACAGGTATGTACAGTACATACTTTTTAATATAATTAATATTACTTTTGAAATCAAAAAATATAAATTGAATTTGATCAGCTTATGATCATTGATGGAGAGGAACTGAAAGCTGATCCAGTCTTAGTCATGAATAGATTGCAACATTACTTGAAAATTAAACCTTTCTATGATTATAAAGATAGATTAAGGTAAGTGTGCACGTGTGTTCCATTTTTCATAGGTAACGTACTTTCTTTTCTAAGTTCTATAGTTAATTTAAGTATGAAGGAATTGTGTCTTTTTAACGAAATTAGGTTCACTTTAAAGATCAGTTTAATTAGATTAATTAGTGTAAGTTTTAAATGATTTCACCAGGAGGGAGACGAGATATACCCTTTTTATATTACCCCCAAATTTCGGAGACAACATACTTTCCTTCTGAGTTCTATAGTTAATTTAAGTATGATGGAATTGTACCTCTTTAACGAAATTAGGTTCATTTTAAAGATCAATTTAATTAGATTAATTAGTGTTAATTTTAAATTATTTCACCGTAGGGGTGACGAGATATACCCTTTTTATATAACCCCCTGTTTTCGGGGACAACGTACTTTCCTTCCAAGTTCTATAGTTAATTTAAGTATGAAAGAATTGTGTCTTTTTAACGAAATTAAGGTTCATTTTAAAGAACAGTTTAATTAGTGTAAGTTTTAAAAGATTTCACGGTGAGGGAGACGAGATATACCCTATTTTATATAACCCCCATGTTTTCGAGATAACGTTCGTTACTTTTAAGTTCTATAGTTAATTTAACTATGAAGGAATTGTGTCTTTTTAACGAAGTTGGGTTCATTTTAAAGAGCAGTTTAATTAGATTAATTAGTGTAAATTTTAAAAGATTTCACCGTGAGGGAGACGAGATATACCCTTTTTATATAACTCCCATCTTTCAGAGATAAGATAACATACTTTCTATCCAAGTTTTATAGTTAATTTACGTATGAAGGAATTGTGTCTGATTAACGATATCGGGCTCATTTTAAATATCAAATTAATTAGATTAATTAGTGTAAATTTTAAATGATTTCACCGTGAGATAGACGAGATATAGCCTTTTTATATAACCCCCATGTTTTCGGAGACAACGTACTTTCCTTCTAAGTTCTACAGTTAATTTACGTATGAAGGAATTGTGTCTTTTTAACGAAGTTGGGTTCATTTTAAAGAGCAGTTTAATTAGATTAATTTGTGTAAATTTTAAAAGATTTCACCGTGAGGGAGACGAGATATACCCTTTTTATATAACTCCCATCTTTCAGAGATAAGATAACATACTTTCTATCCAAGTTTTATAGTTAATTTACGTATGAAGGAATTGTGTCTGATTAACGATATCGGGCTCATTTTAAAGATCAAATTAATTAGATTAATTAGTGTAAATTTTAAATGATTTCACCGTGAGATAGACGAGATATAGCCTTTTTATATAACCCCCATGTTCTCGGAGACAACGTACTTTCCTTCTACGTTCTATAGTTAATTTACGTATGAAGGAATTGTGTCTGATTAACGATATCGGGCTCATTTTAAAGATCAAATTAATTAGATTAATTAGTGTAAGTTTTAAAAGATTCCACTGTGAGGGAGACGAGATATACCCTTTTTATATAACTCCCATCTTTCAGAGATAAGATAACATACTTTCTATCCAAGTTTTATAGTTAATTTACGTATGAAGGAATTGTGTCTGATTAACGATATCGGGCTCATTTTAAAGATCAAATTAATTAGATTAATTAGTGTAAATTTTAAATGATTTCACCGTGAGATAGACGAGATATACCCTTTTTATATAAGCCCCATGTTCTCGGAGACAACGTACTTTCCTTCTAAGTTCTATAGTTAATTTAAGTATGAAAGAATTGTGTCTTTTTAACGAAATTAGGTTCATTTTAAAGAGCAGTTTAATTAGATTAATTAGTGTAAGTTTTAAAAGATTTCACCGTGAGGGAGACGAGATATACCCTATTTTATATAACCCCCATGTTTTCAGAGACGAGGTACTTTCCTTCTAAGTTCTATAGTTAAATTAAGTATGAAGGAATTGTGTCTTTTTAACGAAATTAGGTTCATTTTAAAGATCAAATTAATTAGATTAATTAGTGTAAATTTTAAAATATTTCACCGTGAGGGACCCGAGATATACCCTTTTTATATAAGCCCCATGTTCTCGGAGACAACGTACTTTCCTTCTAAGTTCTATAGTTAATTTAAGTATGAAAGAATTGTGTCTTTTTAACGAAATTAGGTTCATTTTAAAGAGCAGTTTAATTAGATTAATTAGTGTAAGTTTTAAAAGATTTCACCGTGAGGGAGACGAGATATACCCTATTTTATATAACCCCCATGTTTTCAGAGACGAGGTACTTTCCTTCTAAGTTCTATAGTTAAATTAAGTATGAAGGAATTGTGTCTTTTTAACGAAATTAGGTTCATTTTAAAGATCAAATTAATTAGATTAATTAGTGTAAATTTTAAAATATTTCACCGTGAGGGACCCGAGATATACCCTTTTTATATAACCCCCATGTTCTCGGAGACAACGTACTTTCCTTCTAAGTTCTACAGTTAATTTAAGTATGAAAGAATTGTGTCTTTTTAACGAAATTAGGTTCATTTTAAAGATCAAATTAATTAGATTAATTAGTGTAAATTTTAAAATATTTCACCGTGAGGGAGGCAAGATATACGCAATATTACATTACCCCCATGATTTAACAAAGATATATCTATGTATTTGTTAGGTTTGATTCTCGAAAAGGGTTTTATTGCCAAGTGACTCGCGTGAATGGTACCCAGTGCTTGGGTCGTAGTAAAGGTAGGTCATACCCGGTGATGGAACCTTTAGCCGAGAAGTATTTGAAGGCTTTCTACCTCTCGCATAATGTGGCGTTGTCGAAACTTTTGGACAAATTACGACAACCCATTCCCCCGTGGTTAAGAGAGGACCTATCTCATAGTTGATTCCAAAGTGGTGGTATAATATACTGTTTTTTAATTGCACAACAAAACAAATAAAAAAAATCGCGTATATGACTATTTAATTCTTTCGGCGAACGGAAGGCATACCGTATAATATAGTAAAAAAAAATGTAAATACTAAATTAAATAGTTAAAATAAAGAATTGAACGAGATATTAATTAAAAGGGCAACGAATTCTTCGATAAAGGTCATGTTTCACTGACAAAAAAAAGTTGAATATTGTTGTTTATATGCATATATATATATAAGTAAGTAGTTGGTTTGATTGTGTGAATGAAAAAGCAGAATTAATTATTTCTTCCAGCGTTTTATTCAAAGCTCTTAGTTTGAAAATTATAATTAAGTTTCCGCAAATTATTACGTGACGATTAAAGAATGAATTAATAGGAATTAGAGAATTAAAAATTATTGTTAATTCTAGCAGATAGACAATCTAGTTAATGTTTAATTATGAAAAAAAAATTACGTGTCGCTTAGCGGAATGAATGTTACATATATCTTTTAAAAAAATATAAATAATTTATTAATTTCAGATTTTGATTTTGTTTGTATAAAAGCTATCTATTTTTTTGTCAGTTTTCATGACCTTTATAATAAATCTTTTCAGATAAATGATCAAAATTGTAATCCCTACATTTAATTCTCGCGAATTTAATTATATTTAAGTTAATCTAAATGAATTTCATTTATTTTTGAGAGGAAATTTATGAGAAAAAAAATCACGCTTTCATTCCAATTAATTGAGCTATCTTCAGTATTTTTATATACAACTCAAAAGTTTTGAGTAGTGTTTTTTTTTTTTTTTTTGTTTGGACAATCTCTAGTAGTTTAATTTAATTTTAAAAATCGAATCAGCAATAATTTAATCTTTGTTTTTCATAATTAATTATTTTCTAATTAACGGCTGTTAATTAACGTACGGTGAATAATAATAACATTTTAATGAACAGCTGCTGCAATTAAAGAAAAAATTATTTAGGTACGCTTTAATTATTTTATTTAATTTTTGCTTGAAAAGAACGCGATTAAATTAAAATTTTGATATTTCTTAAATATAGTTTTTTGTTAATTATAATTAATCTTTGGCTAAATTTTAAATAATTATTTAAAATATTTAATGGTATTATAGAAAGGTACTATCATATTGGCGGCTGCTTTTCAAAAAACAAAATAATTGAATATATTAGTGTAAAATATTATTTACTTAAATTTTAAATTGTAAACTATTTGGTATAATTTTTATTAAATTAGTAATCTATTCTATCAGAAATAAGAAATGTTGTAAAAGTGTTAGCTAAATAAATTTAACTATAATCGAATTTGGAGATGGCGATAAACAAAAACAAAAATAAACAAGGTGCACCGTGTATCACAGTGCTAGTTCATATTATAATAAAAAAAATTTAATAAAGTTAAGGATAATTAAAAAATTATATAAATCTGTGCATAAACGAAAAAAAAAACCATACATTTTTCCACGTTTTTTGTTTTTATGGGCAAACTAAATTTTGAAATTGTAATGTTGTATATTATATCTGTAAATACCAAATCACGAGATGAAAAAAAAAAGACAACAACCTTATAATATAATGTATATAATGAGAGAGACTTCGTGTGCCATCCAAAAATATTTAGCATCAAAACCTCGGCTGATATAATTAAAAAAGTACTTCCATTTTTAATTGTTGTTATTTTTATTTATTTTTGACACGTTTAAATTAAATCTGCTCTATTTAGTTAATATTTTTTAATATGTATATGACAACTTGCTTTACACAACTTCACAGCAGTCTGGGAACATTTCCGGTGAACTTAAAAGCAGATTGGTAAGCGTAGAGGGGAGCTGTTATATCATTTAGTTCCATAAGTTCATAAGATATGTTCCATAAGTTCGTCACTGATTACTGAGAGCTTGTCATGAATTGACGTCGTATATTCTTTTAAAGCGACGCCTGGTGAGGCGCTGTCAATGGTTTAGTACAGACTAATGTTGAATATGGACTGCAAACCCGAATATAGTCAATTCTCGCGTCGTTCTCGAACTAGCTCTCATTAAGTCACTAGTATTACCAGGAGTTCATAAAAATCCCCCCCCCCCATTAGCTCTAAGCCAGTATCGTACTTCCCCCCCTCCCCGAAGTGGGTTATTATGAACTCCTGATATTATCCACCCACATCAGCCTTATCTAATGGAAACTGGAGCATAAGGATTCCTTGTGTCTTCTCTATACTTTTTGGTACTTTTTAGTAATTTTAGCGGAGTTATTCTTTTCTTCCACTACTTGCGGTGAACAATAGTAATTTCTTTTAATAATAATTATTTAATTGATGGTTCGTACAAAGTTTGACATATTTTTCCTACCCTTAAGTCGGATTCCACTTATAGCGAGAAATGCTTCACTAAATGGAACATATGTGTCGAAAACCAGCCATAAATTATTAGTTTAGAAATGTTATATATATATTTGGAAATGGCACTCTGACGTGAAACCATTTTACCTCTCCGAGTCAAGAGGAATTCTAATTAAGACATTTTCAGAGGATACAACTTTTAACTCAAAGTAGATGATGTTAAAAATTGAGTGAGCAATAATTGGTCAGTGATCAATTTAAAATTTGTTGATTCAACAAGTCTAACCTCCGTTCACAAGTCCCAACTAGCTCACTCAACGCGAGTTGTATCGTCTGAAAGGGGCTTTATTTCCTCATGCGCATCCTCTATCCGTGGTAGAGTGGAAAGATAGTCTATTTGAAGCTGTTTGTTAATAAAAGAAATATTTTGTTCATTTTCAGGGTCTTTACGCAGAAATACATATTACAGAAAATACACATTTTTAAATTATTTTATTAATTTCTTCAATCAAATCGAATGTATAAAATGTAATGTTTCAAAATAAAACTTGCGTCAATAAGTCTGTGTTATAAAATAATTTTTATTTATAAGCTTATCAGCGACCCACTATAATAGAGCAATCTCTAAAGTCTTGGTGTGACGTCACCCACGCCATTTGTCTATAGAACCAAACAAAAAATGTACCAAAAATGGCCGCCCCTTTGCCAAAGCTAAGCCCTAGACACTGACGAAACAACTGAGATAGCTCTATTAATTGTTTACAAAATTAATTATTAATATTTCACAATTTAAGAAAGAATCAGATCTTAAATAGAAGGGTTTTGTTTTTATTATTACTTTAGTTAGAAAAGAGTTACAAACACTATTGTGTGTAATAAAGCTCTCAAATTCTATTGCAAATTTATGAACGGAATAATCAACATTTGCCGCTAGGGGCGCTGCATACGTAGTTACGTATTTACTGACATCTAAATGACAAGTAATAAAGCTCTCAAATTCTTTACAAATTTATGAACGGATTAATCAACATTTGCCGCTAGGGGCGCTGCATACGTAGTTACGTATTTACTGACATCTAAATGACAATATCACAGTTGACATATCCGGTCACGTGACATGACGTCATATCCGGTCACGCGACATGACTTCGTATCCGGTCACTAACGTGACGTCATATCCGGTCACGTGACATGACGTCATATCCGGTCACGTGAGGTGACGTCACAGAGGTAATTGACTTGTGACGTCACAGAGGTGATTGACTTGTGACGTCACAACAGATGTTTATAATAGGTTATGATTATCCATTACTATTTCATTCATTTAGGCCTAGCGTTCATTCATTTAAGCCTAGCGTTCATTCATTTAGGCCTAGCGGTGTACAGCTATTTGTATTTCGCGCCTGGGATATGGCTCATCCGAGTCGGAGCTTTTAGCGCCCCCCGACGTTGGAAAATTTTTTCTTGAATTCTTGGTTGGAGGTCAGCGCCGAGCTCATTCTTTCTTTGCCTCGAAGCCGTCGAGGTCGCTTGGGAAATCCGTTCCTGCTCAGCTGATCGTGATCGCGGCTTTGGACGTCGATTCTTAATAATTCCGCCATTTCTCTGATCGTTTTTGCCAAAGACGCATGCTGAATTCCAAGCTCTCGAAGACTTAGCGGCCATTGCTTCGCCTCGTGTTTCAACAGTCCGTAAGCTTAAACTTTTCAATAATCC
The DNA here is from genome assembly GCF_054372755.1 of Phalangium opilio. Classification (NCBI taxonomy): domain Eukaryota; kingdom Metazoa; phylum Arthropoda; class Arachnida; order Opiliones; family Phalangiidae; genus Phalangium; species Phalangium opilio. The sequence goes on from NW_028324189.1 coordinate 3,759,993, forward strand.
GAACTCATCTAGCTCCCCTTAAATTATTTCATTTATTCCGTGAGTTTAAATCATTTAGGAAGTGTTAATTGTTAGTTATTTATGTATATTTATTGAAAATAAGGTACAATAAGAAGAAATTTCAATATTTTTAAGTTATTACGCGTAAACCCCTTATAGAGATTCTAAAATTTTATTCATGGCGGTATATAATTAATTAAAAAAACCGCGTATCTTTTCTAAAATAAGCCTCATTTATGATTTAGTTCCACGAGCTATTAAAAATATTTTATCCGTGCCTGGTAATTAACGAGGGTATTTTCTAATTATTACGCGTAAATTAAAGATCTTTTAGATTCTAAAATCGTATTCACGGTAGTATAATTATTCTAGATAATGAACCACGCTTTCTATTTAAATTAAGTTCCATTTTAAAGGGGGCGAGATTAAGTTGCGTTAGGCTTAAGCATTAAAAATATTTTATTTGGGCCTGGAACTAATCTTTAACCTTTTTCTTTATGCCGCCATTTTAATTTAAATTAACGAGGGTATCTTTGAACTATTACGCGTAAATTAAAGACCCTTAAGATTCTAAAATTTCATTTATGTCCATATATAATTATTTTAGATAAGGAACCACGTTTTTAAATTTCATTTAACGGGCGAGATTAAATTTCATTAGGCTTAACCATTAAAAATATTTTATGCAGACCTGGGTCTAATCTCTAAATTATTTTAAAATAAAATAACGGCATTAAGTAAAAACTTGAAAGGGTATTTTAAAAGTATCAAGCTCAAATTTAAGGCTCGATAAACAAGGCGAGATTAAGTTGCAATAGGCTTAACCATTGAAATATTTTATCGGGACCTGGGTCTAATCTCTAAGCTTTTACTTTATGCAGTTATTTTAAATTAAATTAAAGACGGTATTTTAAAATTATTAAGCTCCAAATTTAAAGCTCGATAAACCAGGCGGGATTAAGTTTGTAACCGATTTGCTGTAAAAGCTAAAGTTGCAATAGGCTTAACCATTAAATTATTTTATCGGGACCTGGGTCTAATCTCTAAGCTTTTACTTTATACCGTCACCTTAATTTAAATTGATAATGAGGGTATTTTAAAATTAATCCGCCTAGAAGGTTTTCTGAAATTATTTCAAAGCACAGTATTTAGTAATGTACCTTTAAAGTAATGCTAGGTACAATTCAATGTAATTAATGGCAAAAATATTCTTGGGTAATAAACACGCGACCTTTTCTAATTATTTAAATCTATGGGATTGTTGCCATTAATTATTTTCTTTAAACTTTAAAAGTAATTTCAGAAAACTTTAAAAGTAAAGAATATAAACCGAAGCTAGTTATAATTATTCTTTGATATTTTGGGTTGATTCTTAAAATTAATCTGAGATATGATACTTCAATATTTAAGGACGGTCTTTTTTTTCTTTAAATCTAGGGGGTAGCTAACCTAACTTATTATTTTCAATATTTTGACTATCATAAGTATCCCTTTAATTAGGCAATGGCTTAATATTTGTTATTAATGTATTTTCGTTTATAGATGCGGTTGCTTTTCTCGCATTTCCTTGGCTGACACTGCTGTTCAAAGATGATGCTCGTAACTTGGGATTTCCTCCGCTGCTAGAGACTATTATCCCAGATGACATCTTTCTTGGATTTGCGGTACAAGATGTCTTGAAGCTCATCCGACCTTGCTATCATTCTCTACGATGACTTTAAAGATGGGAGAACGTCACCGAACCTAGAAAATTGAAGATATATTTAATTATCATTAACGGGAAATTTGTTAACTACTTAATTCTTTTTTTCGCGTTCAAACTTTACTTGTAACTACTTAATTCTTTTTTTCGCGTTCAAACTTTACTTGTAACTACTTAATTCTTTTTTTTTTGGTTCAAACTTTAATTTACAACACTCTTTAATTTATTTTTTTGTACGAAATTTTTGTAAACACTCTATTTTTTTCTTTTTATTCAATAAATTTTGCCTTAAACCTCGTTCTTTCTTTTATTTCAATACTTTCGATACTAGGCTTGGTTTCGATTTTTTTTAATCGGGACTTAGGGGGATATTTTTGACCCTTTTTATTGCCTTTTTAAGCTTAATAATTAAACAAAACATGAACAAAAACCATTTACATAAAAAAATTAATTTTTATTAAAAATTTATAAAAAAAATAAAAATTTTATTAAAAAAACAATAAAAAAGCATAAAAAAGGTCAAAAAAACTACCCTAAGTGTTTTTCTTATGTTTTTGTACCTTCCATAGTAACGAAACTTTAAATTTAAACTTAAGCTACCACCCCCAAAGTAAGCCTTGCGAGCCCAATTTAAATTTAACAAGCCCCTGTTCAACTCGGGAATCATTAAATTTAAACTAAGGCCCGCTGTGGAGCCCCCAAAACCAGGAAACGTCGTCCTTAGCATGGGATTTCCAATGAATGTCCACTTGAAGAATGTTGTCGCATCATGTCCACAAGAATGTTGTCGCATCATGTCCACAAGAATGTTGTCGCATCATGTCCACAAGAATGTTGTCGCATCATGTCCACAAGAATGTTGTCGCATCATGTCCACAAGAATGTTGTCGCACCATGTGCACAAGAATGTTGTCGTATTATGTCCACAGGAAAGTTGTCGCACCATGTCCACAAGAAGAATGTTACTGCATAAGATAAATTGTTATTATTTGGGAAAAATGGAACATGCATAACTTCGAATTACATACCTTAATATGAAAGTCGACTTCAATGTTCTCGCATGATGTAGCATAAAATGTTCCAGCTTAAGACGAAATCTTATAATTTGGCAAAAAATGGCACATGCATAACTTTAAACCCAATAACGTAATAGGGGGAGAGATTTTACTATGATAAAAGCCAACCCTTGCCTTAAACTCCCTTAAAATACTGATTACTTTTAAAGGAGATGGCGTGCGAGAGACCATCTAGCTATGACATAATTTATTTAGTTCCTGCAAAACAACCTCAATGAGCCACTCGACAAGCGCTGTCTCCTCTAAAAATAATTATAATTAAAACCCATAACTTGATACACTATTACTGGGAAGGGAATCTCATACATTAAAGCTAACCCTTGGCTTAAAATCCTGATTAATTTCATTATTTTTAAATGAGAAAACGTATAACCAGTCTTCTACCTATTACATAAATAAAGAATTTATTGAGATCCTACAAAACTCCCTCAAAGGACCGGTGCTTCCTCGTCCAAAAATAAATAAAATAATCTAGAAATGCTTGAGTAAATATTTAAATTTCTTTCAACTAACGAAGCTTGAATTATTATTATAAGTGCCTAAAATGTTTAAGATGTTGCATAAATAGTTTTAATAAGGAGATTCCCTTTCAAAAATTGGTTCTGAATTAAGGTAGAAATTGAATTAATGATGTGATTAATAATGTGCGCAATTTTTGCCAAATTATTCGCAAAGCTAATATATTTTCGGCATTCACCCAAAAGCTTCTCCAAATGCAAAAATTCTAAAGTAAATAAACAAATTGAATAGATTAAACCTCTCCTAAAGCTACCTCTCTTATTTAGAAGCTACATATTCAAATTGTTTATTTGGAATCGAATAATAGCTAAACATAAATCTGCTTAATTCAAACTGGAGCTGAAATCTAACTCAATTTCAAATTTAGAATGTGTGCTATGCCAAGCAACAGCCAATGGGATGTCCTTTCAATGGCTTGGCTAAAATTGTTGTTCCAAATCGGGAACTATTTCTAAAATTAAGTACGGCGAAATGAGAGTAAAAAGACTGAAATAATTTTCCAATTCAGGCAAGCCATTTACTCCTGTTACAATTGGAGGAGAAAGTATTGTACTATCTTCCCAAACAGAGTCTAGTTTAACATTCTAAACGAAACTCGTTAGCTAAAAATCGACTGTCTCCCAGTGAGAGGGTCGCAGGGCTTTATGTATCACGGACATGATCACCAATCTAAAATACTTGGAGCCAATTTGCCAAAAAAAAAAACCTCAGAGCATTAACCGAAGAAAAATTACAAAAGATAAAGTTATCCTTTTTCACCAGGAAACTACAAAATAATTTACGCATCAGTGTTCACAAATATTCTATAGTGTTCATTCGTTGCAATAACAAGTTAATAATGCAGTTTGAGAAACTAAATGTGGCAAGCATTTACCGTCTCTCAGCATCAAGAAGTGTTCAATTATTAAATTACTCATACACTTGCATCATAAACCTAACTATGCGGTCAAGATTAAAGCGAATCATCCAAACCAACTAAAATGCTCAATATCCAATAACAAAATTATCAAAATAGTTCCATTACCTTTACAAATCGCCAACAAAACTCCTCCACACACTTGCTCTTGTTTAAGCCTTGGCAGACCGGTTTAAGCCTTGGCGGACCGGCCCAAACAGCAAATCGCAACTCGTGAAATCCGATAGCATCGATTTTCACAGACTTCCAATGCATAATTTTAATATTAATTAATAGACGTATTTTATACTTATAATACGATTAAAAATTATAATAAAAACTTTAATAACTTACCAAATCAGGTTATTTTCTATGGGCAATTCGTCCACGGACCACGTTGCCTCTTTTCTTACGATGACGTGGCGTTAAAAGTCTAAGCAGACGACACAAATTGGTGTAATTTAACCGACCTTGGTCACAATGTTGACACCGGTTATACACCAAAAAATAGGTGTTCTTGAATCTCTATGTTAATAATATGCAAATTAGGTCGATTTTCATGGGATTTCAAGATCACACACTTTGTAGTGCGTTCAGTCCTGCTCATCATAGTTATATAAGTAACACATTTCTATTTTATTTTTATATGTTCTTCAAAGGCGAGTAAAATTTGAAAAATATATTGCGCCAAAATAGGCTCTATAATCATATCATGGTATTAATAAATTCCTATTTTTATTCGTACGTTACTAAGGCTTGTATGTATATTTCTTCTATGCAAATATGTGTGTTGTTGTTCTATCACCTGGTTGTTTTACCGCCAATTTTTCTCCCACAAGTCAGTAATTTGGCAAACAACAAAAGCACAACCAGTAAAAACAATATTATTAATTCTTATTCGGTTAACCGTTTTCCTGTGGCATGTCCCATGGAGTAAATTTATTGGAGTGAGAACAAAGTTTCACCAGTACAGCATAATTTGAACGTCTTACTGATCCTGTAATAATGCTCCATGCTGGCCCCTTGTGACATTGTAGCTTTAACCATGTACGGGCAATTTTGAGCTTTTACAATATTTTGCATAAATATATTTACTTGTGCAATTAGAACAGAAAGATGAGCTGCATCTAGTTCATAGTCATCATAGTGAATGTCTAAAATTTGTTCCCACATGCAAGGAAATTTTAGATTTTCAATAACAGTTGTGCGTTGCATGTTCACTAACAACCTGTTGACTCTATCATTGTTAATTTCACTTGTGATGTACTCTTCCGGACGTGGCTCATAGTCTTTCCTCCCATTTGTCGCCTTCTTATTATAATTAGCTAATGATATTTCGGTTGGTGATCTTTTGGATTTGCGTCCTTGATTCCATCCGCACATTTTGCTTGTGCAGCTTACGGGTTCATTCCCAAAAAGCGTGACATAGTCTTCCAAGGCAAAAAGCACTGCAGCAACGTGGTTGCAACGCGCCATAGCTGATGCTTTGCAATGGCAACTGGCATCTACAACTTTTCCTTGCATAGATAGCATGACTAACACACTATAAGTAGTTTCCATATGGTACGATGACATGACATCAGCTTTCAAACAATAAAACTTCTCGTGATTGCTAACATTCCTATCTTTTAGATTTTTTACATTCCCAGACGTAAAATATACACGTCCTTTTTTTAAGGGCTTTGATGTATGGATGTCAGGTTCATCATCGCTGTCCCGTAAAGTTTCGCCACCATTGAGTGTGATGTTAACAGCGCTAGTAACAAGGTGTTCATGAATATGATGATATGAAAAGTTTTGTGGTATTGATACCGAGGGAAACATTTTCCAACCTATCGTTAAATATAAATGTACCCATTATTTTAGATGACTTTATTTAACTAAAAAATAATGTGGCACATACCAGTTACAGGAAACTGAGGTGGTCTGTTACATTCAATATTTGACAAAATTTTTGATCGAGCAGCTTTGACACTATGTCCTAGCAGTTCCCCATTATCAACAACATTATTAATTGACGAATTACCAAGTTTAATAAATTTGTTACACCTAAGAAAATACATCAAAATATATCACACGTTTTCCACGAAAAACTGCTTGGCAGAAGAGCCAAGGCTTATGTTTTTACTACACTTATTTACTAACCTTTCTATTAGTTCTTCTTTCTTCCCTTTTACTGGCAATCCCCTACATTGGAGCCACCTTTTCAACTGAATTACACTGTGCCTACCAATATCTTCATGGACAAAAACTGCACCAGGAACATCATTTTCACTTAAATTAACTGCAGCATAGGGTAAAGAGGCCGCCATTTTCAACCACGACCACCGAATCCGAATAGGCCGAAATCACAGGAGCAGGTTTGCCAGATATAATTTGAAAAGAATATTCCACTCCGAAAATGGCTGACAACCACGGGAGGGGACACCGCGTGCGAAAGGGGGGGGATTATCGAACAGTACTATTGCTAGCAGCCAATGGAAAACGGCCTAAGAGTGACGTCAAGGGACTATCGTCTGCTTATTGATTTCTTTTTCCTAATGTTCTCGCCCCAGTTGGGCAACACTATTTTACCCCGAAATTATTTTTGCCGAACTTTTGCCGAATTATGGCAATCCTATAAGAAATTTTTCTTATTTCCGGCCCTGACTACAAGTAACTACATAGTTACTGGGGCTGAACATCAGCGAGCTATTACTCCTTGGTTTTAACGCTTTTGCCATCAACTCCAGTAATATTTCTCCATGGGTTTAAAAGTTGCAACTTTCTCAGCTTCTTTCCTGGGATAAAACCAAAACACGGAGTCCATTAAAAATACAGACTCCGTGGATAAACCAAAGAGGGTAGAAAGAGGGGGAGTAGAAGCTAGCGGCTTTGGCAAGGCATTTTGGGTGTTCTCGCTTTTCTTTTTTATTTATTTGTTATATTTTCCTCCTAATATCCGGTTCACCGTATTTCAACCAATAAGAGGGCAGAGAAAGATGCGCGCGCACCGGAAGCTTAGAGGTAAACTTTCAAAGCGAGAACACTCCAGCCTAGCCTTCTACTCCCCTTCTTTATACCCTCTTTGGATAAACCGAATACGGCGGCAAAAAATAGCAACGCCTGTGTTACGTCATAGATCACGTGGCTTCTATTTCTTTTATATAACGGTGGTTCGCGCACGCCACTTTGTAGTCTATTAATTTTACGCCGCTGGAGAGAGAGGTTTTAGCATTTTAGATCTAGGGTTTTAATAGTTTTTAATAGTTTCAATAGTTTCAATAGTTTCAATAGTTTTAATAGGTTTTTAATGGTTTTAATAGGTTTTTAATGGTTTTAGGTAAGTTGGTGTTAACGGAGCCTCCGAGATATCTAGGCCCATGCATGTCGATTTTTACGTGGGGAAATATCCAGTTTCATAGAGGAAATATTTTTTCCCTTTGTGTGTACGAGGTGGCGCTTTAATGACCGGGGTCTTTCATAAATTATCGATGACCTTTTAGGGGCCAATTATAAAACTTTTATGAAGGAGAAAGGTTTCACCTTTAAATTAACGTAATGTTTTAGGGGCTATTCACTATTTATTGAATCTATTGGTTAGATTGTAAAAGTAATTATAAGATTTTAACATCGTTGTTTTTTTTAGTAAAACACAACTTCTTGAAGTTGCTAATTCACAGTTTTCATATACCATTAGAGGATTTTTTACCCCTTCAAAACCTTTCATTTTTTTAACCTTAACATTTTTATCCTTTACTTCTTTCGAATGATTGTTTAATAAACGTCTTCGTAAATTTTCAAAAACATTTTTTGGAAAAACTTTACTTTAGCTCGCGCATTCAAAATACAGTTTTTTCAATAAATATCATTTCTTGGAGGTTAATTATATGATAATTAATTACATTTAAGTCGCGGAAACTATTTTAATCAATATTTTCACGAACCTAACCTAACCTAACCAAACCTAACCTGACCTAACCTGACCTAACCTGACCTAACCAAACCTAACCAAACCTAACCTAACCTAACCTAACCTAACCTAACCTAACCTAACCTAACCTAACCTAACCTAACCTAACCTAACCTAACCAAACCTAACCAAACCTAACCTAACCTAACCTAACCTAACCTAACCTAACCTAACCTAACCAAACCTAACCAAACCTAACCAAACCTAACCAAACCTAACCAAACCTAACCTAACCTAACCTAACCTAACCTAACCTAACCTAACCTAACCTAACCAAACCTAACCAAACCTAACCAAACCTAACCAAACCTAACCTAACCTAACCTAACCTAACCAAACCAAACCTAACCAAACCTAACCAAACCTAACCAAACCTAACCTAACCTAACCTGACCTAACCTAACCTAACCAAACCTAACCTAACCTAACCTAACCTAACCTGACCTAACCTAACCTAACCTAACCTAACCTAACCTAACCAAACCTAACCTAACCTAACCTGACCTAACCTAACCTAACCTAACCTAACCTAACCAAACCTAATATTGATTATAATAGTTTCCGCAAACCTAACATTTCTTGGAGTTGACAATATTTAGTAATATTTTGGAAAAGGTGATATTTATGCAGTTGATAAGCCTTGGCAATAACAAAAACAGGCGCACATTAGCCGCTCATGGAAGGGAATAAGAGGGAATAAATTACAAAAAACATGGAAAATATTGATGTAAGTTAGTTTCCGCACCTTAAATTTAACTAATTATCGTATAATTAACCTCCCAGAAAAGATATTTATTGAAAAAACTGTAATTTGAATGCGCGAGCTAAAGTAAAGTTTAGCCCATTTTTTTAACTATCCGCGACCTCGGCTTCACCGCTCTACGTCTATACCTTGCCCTAATATTGTAGCAGTCGACGGGGTCATGAGGCTGAACTTGTTTATTTTACGGTGCTGAAAGCGCCACCAAGCGGGAAAACACGGCGAACTAAATTAGTCAAAAAAATATTCTCGCTTCGCTACATGCATGTGCCTAGATATCTCGGAGCACCAACGTCATATTTGCTAAAGTAAAAAAAAAACTCTCTCAAATTTAACTAATATATCATGAATCCTACAAAACATTAATTACTAATAATTAATTACAGAGAGTGGCAGAAAAATTTGGAAAAGTTGTGGAAAGTCTCGAAGGTGCTGATGTCCCAGAGTTTACAAAAGCAGTCAAAGCTCAAGATTCAAAAGTTCTGCCACCAATAAACAATTCCCTATCTGCTAAAGAAGTATTTAATTAAATTAATCCGGCCGATATACTTAAATTGAATAATTAATTTAATTGAGATTAATATAAATTTAATTTTAGACTTTAAACGCTAGACTTGAAAATCTTATTAATTCAGCACCGTGCATGTTATTCATGAGAGGCAATCCCGAAGCTCCTAAATGCGGATTTAGCAAACAAGTAATTGCCCTATTGAATGAAACCAATGCCAACTATGAAACCTTTGATATTCTACAAGATGAAACTGTACGACAAGGTAATAAAGACGACAAACACGTCCCTCCCCCCCCCTACCCCATGTGCATAATTTAATTTCACGTAATATCTCTTTAATTTTAGGTCTAAAAGAGTATAGTAATTGGCCAACTTACCCTCAACTTTACGTGAAAGGAGAACTTATAGGGGGTCTTGATATTTTGAAGGAATACGCTGAAAATGGGGAATTAGAGTCGCTCCTACCCAAAAAAGAAAACATTAACGATAGACTAGAAAAATTAATTCAAAAGGATAAAGTCATGATTTTTATGAAAGGAAATCCGCAACTTCCAAAATGTGGATTTAGTAGAACTCTTATTGGAATTCTTAATGAAGCAAAGTGATTAATATATTATTATATTGAATTTAATTAAGTTTAATTATCTCTTAAATCTTAATCGTTGCATTTTATCTTGTTTTTAAGTAAATAATCTTGTGTTTAAGTAAATAATCTTGTGTTTAAGTAAATAATCTTGTGTTTAAGTAAATAATCTTGTGTTTAAGTAAATAATCTTGTGTTTAAGTAAATATTCGGTCTAACGAATTCAAATATTGGTTCTGTTTTAATAAAACAATTTTTCTTTTAACTAATTAACACTATAAGACGTTGTATACTTATTTAAATCGCCAATTTCATTCGGTTTTAGTCTTAAGACTATTAAGAATTTAACCGCATGCACCTATCTCTTGAAAGTTAATGGCTTAGAAACCGTTTATCAAAAGAGTTATTTTCAACTCCCCAGTACGGGTGCATGCTATTGACACTTTGATAATAGAGACGCGAGAAACTCTAAAAATTGTGCCCCCCTGACTGAGATAATAAACTGTGTTTTAGAAATTAGAATTTGTCGCCTGAAAATATTTTACGTAAAGAAAACTGCGAAGAGAAAATTTTGGGGAACGACAGCTCGATAAATAAAACTCAAGTCTTCGGTATTCCCTTAGCGCGTACTATATAGTCGTAGTTGTTAATGTATTAAAATGGAACGGAGCTCGACTGTCTCTGTAGTTCACAGTGCGGAACCACAGGTGACCACATATCGCTGCTCTCTCCGCTCGCACCCCACTCCTCTCTCTCTTATCCTTATTTCAAATTCCATTTTAGGAAGCAGGGAATACTTTGATAGATTCTAACGCGACCAACCCGGCGGGGATTTGAAATCAATGTCTTTGTCTCTTTAGGCCTATTTCGGTTGGGCCTTTGCTTCTTCGTCTCTTGTTTTGTTAACGGTTCGCTTAATTTGTGAGTCTCTTTCTCGCACGCCACACCTTTGGAAGGAATATCCAAAGCCTTTTGATTATTCTATACCCTAGCACTTTCATTGTCATTAAAAGTTTACGCCAAAGGGTTATGACCGAGGACCCATGCGGGACTCTGATAGTTATTAGAGACTCTTAATTTCTCGTATTTGTTTTGACTTAATGTTGCGGAAGATAGAGGGGCTTTTTTTAGTATCGTCAATTGATTAGGAGGGTAAATGGAATGAATTTTAAAAATTTATACAACACCATCGTTGTCCTAGCTGGAAATGATAGCCTGTCATTTGCTGTACCCCTTTTGGGTTTGAGGGTACGGTAATATATCTTCGTCAAGATATTTTTAATTTAAAAGAAAAAAATGTACGAATGTTCTAGACCAAATTTAATAATGAAGAGCTATGTAGGTTTGTGCGCAATAACTTTTGAAATATTTTACTTGAGACATTCTTTATCACTTGGCATGCAATCTAATCTCAAGAGTGGCAGCTGTCCCTTGGTATTTTGCATAAAATTAAATTGTGAAAGTAGCTAGGAGTAAAACTTTATGAGAAACACCGCTGGGTTTCAAGTTAGAAAAAAATATATTTATGTATAAAATACTATAGGTTGTAGTCTTGGCATTGGGGCTGTACCCAGGGCCGGAAATAAGCACAGGACAGTGGACATTGTCCAATAAAATTTTAAAATGTCCCATAATTTTTTAAAAACTAAGGGGGTAACTGGACAGTTTGACCAATAAATTTTCCGAAGTTTTGATAGCTTGACTCTGGAGATGCGACACTATTTTGCACACTCCAGTGGACGATGTCCTATAAGAAATTTTTCTTATTTCCGGCCCTGGTCCCGTCCATAAACTCGAATCTCATTGGATGTCCATTTTTCCTCATCCCTTACATAAACTCGAATCTTATTGGATGTCCAATTTCTTCTCGATATTTGAATAAATGGCGGTATAATAATCCGTATTAATTTATATAAGTGAATTTTATCGAGTATTTTAGGGTACATTGGAATTTTTAATGAAATAATAGTACAAAATATGTATGTTTAATTGTAAAATAAAAGTAGGCCTATAAAAATAAAAGATTTTGTTCTAAATGGTCCCATTGTTTAATTAACCATAAAAATTAAAGGAATTTTCATAGGGGACCTTTGTTTACATTTAACCTGACTTAACCTAACCTGTAATATGAAGAGTAAAATATTGAAAAACATGGAAAATATATATTTTAATTAATTTCCGCGACTTAAATGTAATTAATTATCCCTTAATTAACCTTGAATAAATGATATTTATTGAAAAACTGTGTATTTTGAATGTGCAAAGGGCTAAAGTAAAATCTAGCCCAAAATTTTCATTATCTCACCCGATGTTTCCTAACAACTTTTAAACCTAAAACTATTAATTACTTTGGCCCTGGAAGTCTTTTAAATGAACCCATCTTCATACTCGGGATCCACAAATTTTACACTAATCGATAAAATTACGTTAAATATAATTAAAACTCAATTAAAATTATAATTAACCACGCAAAACAAAGGCTTAAAAAATTTAGAGACAACGCTGCAGCGCCCCCGGGCTGTTACCCAAATTTGATTGGCTGCTAGCCTAAAACTTACCATGGAGCAATATCTAAAGATACCTAATTGCATTATATTGCCCTTTCAAGGAACACTCCATTGTAACTCCCATCCCTGAAAAACATTACTACTCCTTGGAAAATTCCAACCTAAAGGAAAAACCGATAAACTAACGCCATCTATGTTTCAAAACTGGTAATAAAAGTTGCGTTTTCAGGTTTAAACCCCGCCTTTGTCTAAAACGTGGCGCCATCTATGTTTCAAAACTGGTAGTAAAAGTTGCGTTTTTTGGTCTAAATCATTAAGCCTTGACCCGAAAACATTAAAATAATGTAAATAAACTAAAAATATTTGCCAAACTGTTGCATTTTCATAGAAAGGTTCCATTGGACTCTCGAGCATTCTTTAAAAACAAATTAAAACCATATCTTAATAACTTTAAATTAGGTTATTGAAACTTACTCTTCAGGCCCTAGAGCTTCGTTACTTGGAAAAGCAATACTTCCTTATTAGGTCAAATTTCTGAAAATTAAAAGGAAAAAAGGCAATCAATTAGAGTACAAATTAAATTAAACTATTTTAAATAATTACACCAATGTCTATAACGGGTCTCGTACATAATCCCCCTGGACATAATCCCCCCGGACAAAATCCCCCTATTTTGGATTTGCCAAGACTTTCCCCCCCCCCCGATTTTAGACGTGTTTGTACAAAATCCCCCCAGAGAAAACGTCCAGGACAAAATCCCCCAAAACGAAAACTGTTCAACAAAATACTACCGAAAGGATCATTTTATTGAAAATCCCCCAGATAATAGGCATTTAGAAGTAAAGGTAAACGGAAGCCCAAATCCAAAGATTATCTTTAATAATAATGCAAAAGTATAATTCACAAGAGTGAAAGGCATTGCAAACAATGTTCCTAAACCAAAAGAAGTAAACTACTGATTTTGTTTTAACTTATTTCCAAAATTCCAATATTTTGGAAAAGGCGGCAATTTACGGTTAGTCAGCAATATTTTGGAAAAGGCGGCAATTTACGGTTAGTCAGCAATATTTTGGAAAAGGCGGCAATTTATGGTAGTCAGCGATATTTTGGAAAGGGCAGAAATTTTTGGTTAGTCAGCAATATTTTGGAAAAGGCGGAAATTTATGGTTAGTCAGCAATATTTTGGAAAAGGCGGAAATTTATGGTTAGTCAGCGATATTTTGGAAAAGGCGGAAATTTATGGTTAGTCAGCAATATTTTGGAAAAGGCGAAAATTTATGGTTAGTCGACAATTCATACTATTTTCTCCATCATTGGTTCCGCTTTTCCTCGTAGGGGAAATACTACTATTTTTACTACTATCCTACTAAAAAAATTTCCACTGTGGAAAACGACCTCTAAAATAGGAATGACCCCAGAAGGGTTCGTCTCCAAGCTGGGGATTTCGATCCGTAAGCGGGGGATTTTGTCTCCAATTTGGGGGGATTTTGTCTGCAAATGGGGGGATTTTGTCTTATGCCCATTTGGACGGGGGGAAATTTTTGGAGGGATTATGTCCAGGGGGATTATGGGAGTCACCCGTCTATAACATACTCAAACGATATCGTCGTAGCACTAGCAGAACATGAGTTACGAACCCCAAAAATTGGGTCTAAGGTTATTCATAACGAGGGGAACATTTTGCTCAATTACTCGGTCCCTGTTTACTCGATCCCCAAGTTTTTACAATGGTTGGATGGGGGGTAAAGTGGCCTATAACATACTCAAAGGACATCGTCGTAGCACTAGCACAACATGAGTTATGAACCCCCAAAAACGGGTCTAAGGTTATTCCTATGGAGGGGAACATTTTGCTCAATTACTCGGTCCCTGTTTACTCGATCCCCAAGTTTTTATTATGGTTGGATGGGGGGTAAATTTGTCTATAACATACTCAAAGGAAATCGTCGTAGCACTAGCAGAACGTGAGTTACGAACACCCAAAATCGAGTCTAGTGCATTTCCTATGGAGGGGTTCGTTTCCTTACGTTTTGCTTAAGTACTCGGCCCCTTTTTGTCGTAGCCCAAAGTTTTTAGTATGGTTAGATGGGGGAAAAATTGGACTATATTATACTCAAAGGACATCCCCGTATCTCTAGTAGAAACAGAGTTACGAGCCTGCAAAGTTTATTTTCAAAAATCAAAAGTAACCTTCTAAGAATAAGTAAGACAAAAAATAAGTTGACGACGATATTGAGGTAGCCTCAAGTTTAAAGTATCCTCGTATGGGGAGCAAAGAGTACTATAACATATCCAAAGGAGAACCCCGTATCTCTAATAGAACGAGAGTCTTGAGGCTACAAAGTTCAGTGTTAAAATCATAAGTAACATAATAACAATAAGTGAGACGATACCATACGTTGACGAACATTTTGCTTAATATCTCGGCCCCTGTTTGTCGTAGCCCTATGTTCTTAGTATGGTTGGATGGGGGACAAATTGGACTATAACATACTCAAAGGACATCCCCGTATCTCTAGTAGAAACAGAGTTACGAGCCTGCAAAGTATGGTCTAAAGCATTTCCTATGGAGGGGTTTGTTTCTTTACGTTTTGCTTAAGTACTCGGCCCCTGTATGTCGCAGCCCAAAGTTTTTAGTATGGTTAGATGGGGGGCAAATTGGGCTATAACATACTCAAAGGACATCCCCGTATCTCTAGTAGAAACAGAGTTACGAGCCTGCAAAGTATAGTCTAATGCATTTCCTATGGAGGGGTTTGTTTCTTTACATTTTGCTTAAGTACTCGGTCCCTGTTTGTCGTAGCCCCAAAGTTTTTAGTATGGTTAGATGGGGGACAAATTGGACTATAACATACTCAAAGGACATCCCCGTATCTCTAGTAGAAACAGAGTTACGAGCCTGCAAAGTATAGTCTAATGCATTTCCTATGGAGGGGTTTGTTTCTTTACATTTTGCTTAAGTACTCGGTCCCTGTTTGTCGTAGCCCCAAAGTTTTTAGTATGGTTAGATGGGGGACAAATTGGACTATAACATACTCAAAGGACATCCCCGTATCTCTAGTAGAAAAAGAGTTACGAGCCTGCAAAGTTTGTTTTCAAAAATCAAAAGTAGCCTCCTAACAATAAGTAAGACAAAAAATAAGTTGCCGACGATATTGAGGTAGCCTCAAGTTTAAAGTATCCTTGTTTGGGGAGCAAAGAGTACTATAACATATCCAAAGGAGATCCCCGTATCTCTTATAGAACGAGAGTTATGAGCATACAAAGTTCATTGTTAAAATCATAAGTAACATAATAACAATAAGTGAGACGATACCATACGTTGACGAACATTTTGCTTAATATCTCGAACCCTGTTTGTCGTTACCCTATGTTCTTAGTATGGTTGGATGGGGGACAAATTGGACTATAAAATACTCAAAGGACATCATCCTATGTCTAGTAGAACCAGAGTTACGAGCCTCTAAAGTTGGGTGTGACGCTATTTCTATGGCATGTTTTTGAATATTTCGCTTAATTTCTCGGCCCCTGTCTGACGCAACCCCAAACCTTTGGTATAGTAGGATGGGGGACAAATTGCACGATAACATACTCAAAGGACATCCCCGTATCTCTAGTAGACACAGAGTTACGAGCCCCCAAAGTTGGGTCTAACGCTATTCCTATGGAAGGAGTTGATTGTTTACTTTTTCCTTAATTACTTGGCCCATGTTTGTCGTAGCCCTACGTTTTTAGTATGGTTAGATGGGGGACAAATTGGGCTATAACATACTCAAAGGACATCCCCGTATCTCTAGTAGACACAGAGTTACGAGCCTCCAAAATTGGGTCAAACGCTTTTCCTATGGAGGGGTTGTTCGTTTACGTTTTGCTTAATTACTTAGCCTATGTTTGTCGTAGCCCTACGTTTTTAGTATGTTTAGATGGGGGACAAATTGCACTATAACATATTCAAAGGACATCCTCGTGTCTCTACTAGAACCAGAGTTACGAGCCTCCAAAATTGGGTCAAACGCTTTTCCTATGGAGGTTTTGTTCGTTTACGTTTTACTTAATTACTTGGCCCATGTTTGTCGTAGCCCTACGTTTTTAGTATGGTTAGATGGGGGACAAATTGCACTATAACATAATCAAAGGACATCCCCGTATCTCTAGTAGACACACAGTTACGAGCCTCCAAAGTTGGGTCTAATGCTATACCTATGGAAGGAGTTGTTTGTTTACTCTTTCCTTAATTACTCGGCCCTGTATTCTCGGTCACCTATAATAACATATCTGTAGTGTAGTGGTTAACATATCCGCGTCACTCCCAGAAGGCCACAGGTTCGAAACCACGAATTTTTTTTTTTTTTCGCTTGGGATATAATTATCCGAACATTTGTGTCAAGGTCACATTATTTACATCCCCGTAGAACTAGAGTTCCGAGCCTCCAAAATTTAGTTTAATGCATTTCCTATGGAGGGGTTTGTTTCTTTACGTTTTGCTTAAGTACTCGGCCCCTGTTTGTCGTAGCCCAAAGTTTTTAGTATGGTTAGATGGGGGACAAATTGGGCTATAACGTACTCAAAGGACATCCCCGTATCTCTAGTAGACACAGAGTTACGAGCCCCCAAAAATGGGTCTAACGCTATTCCTATGGAAGGTGTTGTTTGTTTACTTTTTCCTTAATTACTCAGCCTGTATTCTCGGTCACCCATAATAAAATATCTGTAGTGTAGTGGTTAACACATCCGCCTCACTCCAAGAAGGCCACAGGTTCGTAACCACGAAGTTTTTTTTTTTTTCGCTTGGGATATGTGAAGACCTTTATAATTATCCGAACATTTGTGTCAAGGTCACATTATTTACATGCCCGTATCTCTGGTAGAACTAGAGTTCCGAGCCTCCAAGATTTAGTTTAATGCATTTCCTATGGAGGGGTTTGTTTCTTTACGTTTTGCTAAAGTACTCGGCCCCTATTTGTCGTAGCCCAAAGTTTTTAGGATGGTTAGATGGGGGACAAATTGGGCTATAACATACTCAAAGGACATCCCCGTATCTCTAGTAGAAAAAGAGTTACGAGCCTGCAAAATTGAGTCAAACGCTTTTCCTATGGAGGGGTTGTTCGTTTACGTTTTGCTTAAGTACTCGGCCCCTGTTTGTCGCAGCCCAAAGCTTTTAGTATGGTTAGATGGGGGGCAAATTGGGCTATAACATACTCAAAGGACATCTCCGTATCTCTAGTAGACACAGAGTTACGAGCCCCCAAAGTTGGGTCTAACGCTATTCCTATGGAAGGTGTTGTTTGTTTACTTTTTCCTTAATTACTCGGCCTGTATTCTCGGTCACCCATAATAAAATATCTGTAGTGTAGTGGTTAACACATCCGCCTCACTCCAAGAAGGCCACAGGTTCGAAACCACGAAGTTTTTTTTTTTCGCTTGGGATATGTGAAGACCTTTATAATTATCCGAACATTTGTGTCAAGGTCACATTATTTACATCCCCGTATCTCTGGTAAAACTAGAGTTCCGAGCCTCCAAAATTTAGTTTAATGCATTTCCTATGGAGGGGTTTGTTTCTTTACGTTTTGCTAAAGTACTCGGCCCCTATTTGTCGTAGCCCAAAGTTTTTAGGATGGTTAGATGGGGGAAAAATTGGGCTATAACATACTCAAAGGACATCCCCGTATCTCTAGTAGAAAAAGAGTTACGAGCCTCCAAAATTGGGTCAAACGCTTTTCCTATGGAGGGGTTGTTCGTTTACGTTTTGCTTAATTACTTGGCCCATGTTTGTCGTAGCCCTACGTTTTTAGTATGGTTTGATGGGGGACAAATTGCAGTATAACATACTCAAAGGACATCCCCGTATCTCTAGTAGACACAGAGTTACGAGCCTCCAAAGTTGGGTCTAATGCTATACCTATGGAAGGAGTTGTTTGTTTACTTTTTCCTTAATTACTCGGCCCTGTATTCTCAGTCACCCATAATAACATATCTGTGGTGTAGTGGTTAACACATCCGCCTCACTCCCAGACGGCCACAGGTTCGAAACCGCGAAGTTTTTTTTTTTTTTTTTTCGCTTGGGATATGTAAAGACCTTTATAATTATCCGAACATTTGTGTCAAGGTCACATTATTTACATCCCCGTATCTCTGGTAGAACTAGAGTTCCGAGCCTCCAAGATTTAGTTTAATGCATTTCCTATGGAGGGGTTTGTTTCTTTACGTTTTGCTAAAGTACTCGGCCCCTATTTGTCGTAGCCCAAAGTTTTTAGGATGGTTAGATGGGGGACAAATTGGGCTATAACATACTCAAAGGACATCCCCGTATCTCTAGTAGAAAAAGAGTTACGAGCCTGCAAAATTGGGTCAAACGCTTTTCCTATGGAGGGGTTGTTCGTTTACGTTTTGCTTAATTACTTGGCTCATGTTTGTCGTAGCCCTACGTTTTTAGTATGGTTAGATGGGGGACAAATTGCACTATAAGATACTCAAAGTACATCCCCGTATCTCTAGTAGACACAGAGTTACGAGCCTCCAAAGTTGGGTCTAATGCTATACCTATGGAAGGAGTTGTTTGTTTACTTTTTCCTTAATTACTCGGCCCTGTATTCTCAGTCACCCATAATAACATATCTGTGGTGTAGTGGTTAACACATCCGCCTCACTCCCAGACGGCCACAGGTTCGAAACCGCGAAGTTTTTTTTTTTTTTCGCTTGGGATATGTAAAGACCTTTATAATTATCCGAACATTTGTGTCAAGGTCAAATTATTTACATCCCCGTATCTCTGGTAGAACTAGAGTTCCGAGCCTCCAAGATTTAGTTTAATGCATTTCCTATGAAGGGGTTTGTTTCTTTACGTTTTGCTAAAGTACTCGGCCCCTATTTGTCGTAGCCCAAAGTTTTTAGGATGGTTAGATGGGGGACAAATTGGGCTATAACATACTCAAAGGACATCCCCGTATCTCTAGTAGAAAAAGAGTTACGAGCCTGCAAAATTGAGTCAAACGCTTTTCCTATGGAGGGGTTGTTCGTTTACGTTTTGCTTAAGTACTCGGCCCCTGTTTGTCGCAGCCCAAAGCTTTTAGTATGGTTAGATGGGGGGCAAATTGGGCTATAACATACTCAAAGGACATCTCCGTATCTCTAGTAGACACAGAGTTACGAGCCCCCAAAGTTGGGTCTAACGCTATTCCTATGGAAGGTGTTGTTTGTTTACTTTTTCCTTAATTACTCGGCCTGTATTCTCGGTCACCCATAATAAAATATCTGTAGTGTAGTGGTTAACACATCCGCCTCACTCCAAAAAGGCCACAGGTTCGAAACCACGAAGTTTTTTTTTTTTTCGCTTGGGATATGTGAAGACCTTTATAATTATCCGAACATTTGTGTCAAGGTCACATTATTTACATGCCCGTATCTCTGGTAGAACTAGAGTTCCGAGCCTCCAAGATTTAGTTTAATGCATTTCCTATGGAGGGGTTTGTTTCTTTACGTTTTGCTAAAGTACTCGGCCCCTATTTGTCGTAGCCCAAAGTTTTTAGGATGGTTAGATGGGGGACAAATTGGGCTATAACATACTCAAAGGACATCCCCGTATCTCTAGTAGAAAAAGAGTTACGAGCCTGCAAAATTGGGTCAAACGCTTTTCCTATGGAGGGGTTGTTCGTTTACGTTTTGCTTAATTACTTGGCTCATGTTTGTCGTAGCCCTACGTTTTTAGTATGGTTAGATGGGGGACAAATTGCACTACAAGATACTCAAAGGACATCCCCGTATCTCTAGTAGACACAGAGTTACGAGCCTCCAAAGTTGGGTCTAATGCTATACCTATGGAAGGAGTTGTTTGTTTACTTTTTCCTTAATTACTCGGCCCTGTATTCTCAGTCACCCATAATAACATATCTGTGGTGTAGTGGTTAACACATCCGCCTCACTCCCAGACGGCCACAGGTTCGAAACCACGAAGTTTTTTTTTTTTTTTTTTTTGCTTGGGATATGTAAAGACCTTTATAATTATCCGAACATTTGTGTCAAGGTCACATTATTTACATCCCCGTATCTCTGGTAGAACTAGAGTTCCGAGCCTCCAAAATTTAGTTTAATGCATTTCCTAAGGAGGGGTTTGTTTCTTTACGTTTTGCTAAAGTACTCGGCCCCTGTTTGTCGCAGCCCAAAGCTTTTAGTATGGTTAGATGGGGGGCAAATTGGGCTATAACATACTCAAAGGACATACCCGTATCTCTAGTAGACACAGAGTTACGAGCCCCCAAAGTTGGGTCTAACGCTATTCCTATGGAAGGTGTTGTTTGTTTACTTTTTCCTTAATTACTCAGCCTGTATTCTCGGTCACCCATAATGAAATATCTGTAGTGTAGTGGTTAACACATCCGCCTCACTCCAAGAAGGCCACAGGTTCGAAACCACGAAGTTTTTTTTTTTCGCTTGGGATATGTGAAGACCTTTATAATTATCCGAACATTTGTGTCAAGGTCACATTATTTACATGCCAGTATCTCTGGTAGAACTAGAGTTCCGAGCCTCCAAGATTTAGTTTAATGCATTTCCTATGGAGGGGTTTGTTTCTTTACGTTTTGCTAAAGTACTCGGCCCCTATTTGTCGTAGCCCAAAGTTTTTAGGATGGTTAGATGGGGGACAAATTGGGCTATAACATACTCAAAGGACATCCCCGTATCTCTAGTAGAAAAAGAGTTACGAGCCTCCAAAATTGGGTCAAACGCTTTTCCTATGGAGGGGTTGTTCGTTTACGTTTTGCTTAATTACTTGGCCCATGTTTGTCATAGCCCTACGTTTTTAGTATGGTTTGATGGGGGACAAATTGCAGTATAACATACTCAAAGGACATCCCCGTATCTCTAGTAGACACAGAGT
Source organism: Phalangium opilio (assembly GCF_054372755.1). Taxonomy (NCBI): domain Eukaryota; kingdom Metazoa; phylum Arthropoda; class Arachnida; order Opiliones; family Phalangiidae; genus Phalangium; species Phalangium opilio. The sequence goes on from NW_028324189.1 coordinate 3,781,376, forward strand.
TACGAGCCTCCAAAGTTGGGTCTAATGCTATACCTATGGAAGGAGTTGTTTGTTTACTTTTTCCTTAATTACTCGGCCCTGTATTCTCAGTCACCCATAATAACATATCTGTGGTGTAGTGGTTAACACATCCGCCTCACTCCCAGACGGCCACAGGTTCGAAACCGCGAAGTTTTTTTTTTTTTTTTTTCGCTTGGGATATGTAAAGACCTTTATAACTATCCGAACATTTGTGTCAAGGTCAAATTATTTACATCCCCGTATCTCTGGTAGAACTAGAGTTCCGAGCCTCCAAGATTTAGTTTAATGCATTTCCTATGAAGGGGTTTGTTTCTTTACGTTTTGCTAAAGTACTCGGCCCCTATTTGTCGTAGCCCAAAGTTTTTAGGATGGTTAGATGGGGGAAAAATTGGGCTATAACATACTCAAAGGACATCCCCGTATCTCTGGTAGAAAAAGAGTTACGAGCCTCCAAAATTGGGTCAAACGCTTTTCCTATGGAGGGGTTGTTCGTTTACGTTTTGCTTAATTACTTGGCCCATGTTTGTCGTAGCCCTACGTTTTTAGTATGGTTTGATGGGGGACAAATTGCAGTATAACATACTCAAAGGACATCCCCGTATCTCTAGTAGACACAGAGTTACGAGCCTCCAAAGTTGGGTCTAATGCTATACCTATGGAAGGAGTTGTTTGTTTACTTTTTCCTTAATTACTCGGCCCTGTATTCTCAGTCACCCATAATAACATATCTGTGGTGTAGTGGTTAACACATCCGCCTCACTCCCAGACGGCCACAGGTTCGAAACCGCGAAGTTTTTTTTTTTTTTTCGCTTGGGATATGTAAAGACCTTTATAATTATCCGAACATTTGTGTCAAGGTCACATTATTTACATCCCCGTATCTCTGGTAGAACTAGAGTTCCGAGCCTCCAAGATTTAGTTTAATGCATTTCCTATGAAGGGGTTTGTTTCTTTACGTTTTGCTAAAGTACTCGGCCCCTATTTGTCGTAGTCCAAAGTTTTTAGGATGGTTAGATGGGGGACAAATTGGGCTATAACATACTCAAAGGACATCCCCGTATCTCTAGTAGAAAAAGAGTTACGAGCCTGCAAAATTGGGTCAAACGCTTTTCCTATGGAGGGGTTGTTCGTTTACGTTTTGCTTAATTACTTGGCTCATGTTTGTCGTAGCCCTACGTTTTTAGTATGGTTAGATGGGGGACAAATTGCACTATAAGATACTCAAAGTACATCCCCGTATCTCTAGTAGACACAGAGTTACGAGCCCCCAAAGTTGGGTCTAACGCTATACCTATGGAAGGTGTTGTTTGTTTACTTTTTCCTTAATTACTCAGCCTGTATTCTCGGTCACCCATAATAAAATATCTGTAGTGTAGTGGTTAACACATCCGCCTCACTCAGAGAAGGCCACAGGTTCGAAACCACGAAGTTTTTTTTTTTCGCTTGGGATATGTGAAGACCTTTATAATTATCCGAACATTTGTGTCAAGGTCACATTATTTACATCCCCGTATCTCTGGTAAAACTAGAGTTCCGAGCCTCCAAAATTTAGTTTAATGCATTTCCTATGGAGGGGTTTGTTTCTTTACGTTTTGCTAAAGTACTCGGCCCCTATTTGTCGTAGCCCAAAGTTTTTAGGATGGTTAGATGGGGGACAAATTGGGCTATAACATACTCAAAGGACATCCCCGTATCTCTAGTAGAAAAAGAGTTACGAGCCTCCAAAATTGGGTCAAACGCTTTTCCTATGGAGGGGTTGTTCGTTTACGTTTTGCTTAATTACTTGGCCCATGTTTGTCGTAGCCCTACGTTTTTAGTATGGTTTGATGGGGGACAAATTGCAGTATAACATACTCAAAGGACATCCCCGTATCTCTAGTAGACACAGAGTTACGAGCCTCCAAAGTTGGGTCTAATGCTATACCTATGGAAGGAGTTGTTTGTTTACTTTTTCCTTAATTACTCGGCCCTGTATTCTCAGTCACCCATAATAACATATCTGTGGTGTAGTGGTTAACACATCCGCCTCACTCCCAGACGGCCACAGGTTCGAAACCGCGAAGTTTTTTTTTTTTTCGCTTGGGATATGTAAAGACCTTTATAATTATCCGAACATTTGTGTCAAGGTCACATTATTTACATCCCCGTATCTCTGGTAGAACTAGAGTTCCGAGCCTCCAAAATTTAGTTTAATGCATTTCCTATGGAGGGGTTTGTTTCTTTACGTTTTGCTAAAGTACTCGGCCCCTATTTGTCGTAGCCCAAAGTTTTTAGGATGGTTAGATGGGGGACAAATTGGGCTATAACGTACTCAAAGGACATCCCCGTATCTCTAGTAGACACAGAGTTACGAGCCCCCAAAGTTGGGTCTAACGCTATTCCTATGGAAGGTGTTTTGTTTACTTTTTCCTTAATTACTCAGCCTGTATTCTCGGTCACCCATAATGAAATATCTGTAGTGTAGTGGTTAACACATCCGCCTCACTCCAAGAAGGCCACAGGTTCGAAACCACGAAGTTTTTTTTTTTCGCTTGGGATATGTGAAGACCTTTATAATTATCCGAACATTTGTGTCAAGGTCACATTATTTACATGCCCGTATCTCTGGTAGAACTAGAGTTCCGAGCCTCCAAGATTTAGTTTAATGCATTTCCTATGGAGGGGTTTGTTTCTTTACGTTTTGCTAAAGTACTCGGCCCCTATTTGTCGTAGCCCAAAGTTTTTAGGATGGTTAGATGGGGGACAAATTGGGCTATAACATACTCAAAGGACATCCCCGTATCTCTAGTAGAAAAAGAGTTACGAGCCTGCAAAATTGGGTCAAACGCTTTTCCTATGGAGGGGTTGTTCGTTTACGTTTTGCTTAATTACTTGGCTCATGTTTGTCGTAGCCCTACGTTTTTAGTATGGTTAGATGGGGGACAAATTGCACTATAAGATACTCAAAGTACATCCCCGTATCTCTAGTAGACACAGAGTTACGAGCCCCCAAAGTTGGGTCTAACGCTATACCTATGGAAGGTGTTGTTTGTTTACTTTTTCCTTAATTACTCAGCCTGTATTCTCGGTCACCCATAATAAAATATCTGTAGTGTAGTGGTTAACACATCCGCCTCACTCAGAGAAGGCCACAGGTTCGAAACCACGAAGTTTTTTTTTTTTCGCTTGGGATATGTGAAGACCTTTATAATTATCCGAACATTTGTGTCAAGGTCACATTATTTACATCCCCGTATCTCTGGTAAAACTAGAGTTCCGAGCCTCCAAAATTTAGTTTAATGCATTTCCTATGGAGGGGTTTGTTTCTTTACGTTTTGCTAAAGTACTCGGCCCCTATTTGTCGTAGCCCAAAGTTTTTAGGATGGTTAGATGGGGGACAAATTGGGCTATAACATACTCAAAGGACATCCCCGTATCTCTAGTAGAAAAAGAGTTACGAGCCTCCAAAATTGGGTCAAACGCTTTTCCTATGGAGGGGTTGTTCGTTTACGTTTTGCTTAATTACTTGGCCCATGTTTGTCGTAGCCCTACGTTTTTAGTATGGTTTGATGGGGGACAAATTGCAGTATAACATACTCAAAGGACATCCCCGTATCTCTAGTAGACACAGAGTTACGAGCCTCCAAAGTTGGGTCTAATGCTATACCTATGGAAGGAGTTGTTTGTTTACTTTTTCCTTAATTACTCGGCCCTGTATTCTCAGTCACCCATAATAACATATCTGTGGTGTAGTGGTTAACACATCCGCCTCACTCCCAGACGGCCACAGGTTCGAAACCGCGAAGTTTTTTTTTTTTCGCTTGGGATATGTAAAGACCTTTATAATTATCCGAACATTTGTGTCAAGGTCACATTATTTACATCCCCGTATCTCTGGTAGAACTAGAGTTCCGAGCCTCCAAAATTTAGTTTAATGCATTTCCTATGGAGGGGTTTGTTTCTTTACGTTTTGCTAAAGTACTCGGCCCCTATTTGTCGTAGCCCAAAGTTTTTAGGATGGTTAGATGGGGGACAAATTGGGCTATAACGTACTCAAAGGACATCCCCGTATCTCTAGTAGACACAGAGTTACGAGCCCCCAAAGTTGGGTCTAACGCTATTCCTATGGAAGGTGTTTTGTTTACTTTTTCCTTAATTACTCAGCCTGTATTCTCGGTCACCCATAATGAAATATCTGTAGTGTAGTGGTTAACACATCCGCCTCACTCCAAGAAGGCCACAGGTTCGAAACCACGAAGTTTTTTTTTTTCGCTTGGGATATGTGAAGACCTTTATAATTATCCGAACATTTGTGTCAAGGTCACATTATTTACATGCCCGTATCTCTGGTAGAACTAGAGTTCCGAGCCTCCAAGATTTAGTTTAATGCATTTCCTATGGAGGGGTTTGTTTCTTTACGTTTTGCTAAAGTACTCGGCCCCTATTTGTCGTAGCCCAAAGTTTTTAGGATGGTTAGATGGGGGACAAATTGGGCTATAACATACTCAAAGGACATCCCCGTATCTCTAGTAGAAAAAGAGTTACGAGCCTGCAAAATTGGGTCAAACGCTTTTCCTATGGAGGGGTTGTTCGTTTACGTTTTGCTTAAATACTTGGCTCATGTTTGTCGTAGCCCTACGTTTTTATTATGGTTAGATGGGGGACAAATTGCACTATAAGATACTCAAAGGACATCCCCGTATCTCTAGTAGACACAGAGTTACGAGCCTCCAAAGTTGGGTCTAATGCTATACCTATGGAAGGAGTTGTTTGTTTACTTTTTCCTTAATTACTCGGCCCTGTATTCTCAGACACCCATAATAACATATCTGTGGTGTAGTGGTTAACACATCCGCCTCACTCCCAGACGGCCACAGGTTCGAAACCGCGAAGTTTTTTTTTTTCGCTTGGGATATGTAAAGACCTTTATAATTATCCGAACATTTGTGTCAAGGTCACATTATTTACATCCCCGTATCTCTGGTAGAACTAGAGTTCCGAGCCTCCAAAATTTAGTTTAATGCATTTCCTATGGAGGGGTTTGTTTCTTTACGTTTTGCTAAAGTACTCGGCCCCTATTTGTCGTAGCCCAAAGTTTTTAGGATGGTTAGATGGGGGACAAATTGGGCTATAACATACTCAAAGGACATCCCCGTATCTCTAGTAGACACAGAGTTACGAGCCCCCAAAGTTGGGTCTAACGCTATTCCTATGGAAGGTGTTGTTTGTTTACTTTTTCCTTAATTACTCCACCTGTATTCTCGGTCACCCAAAATAAAATATCTGTAGTGTAGTGGTTAACACATCCGCCTCGCTCCCAGACGGCCACAGGTTCGAAACCGCGAAGTTTTTTTTTTTTTTTTTTTTTCGCTTGGGATATGTAAAGACCTTTATAATTATCCGAACATTTGTGTCAAGGTCACATTATTTACATCCCCGTATCTCTGGTAGAACTAGAGTTCCGAGCCTCCAAGATTTAGCTTAATGCATTTCCTATGGAGGGGTTTGTTTCTTTACGTTTTGCTAAAGTACTCGGCCCCTATTTGTCGTAGCCCAAAGTTTTTAGGATGGTTAGATGGGGGACAAATTGGGCTATAACATACTCAAAGGACATCCCCGTATCTCTAGTAGAAAAAGAGTTACGAGCCTGCAAAATTGGGTCAAACGCTTTTCCTATGGAGGGGTTGTTCGTTTACGTTTTGCTTAATTACTTGGCTCATGTTTGTCGTAGCCCTACGTTTTTAGTATGGTTAGATGGGGGACAAATTGCACTATAAGATACTCAAAGTACATCCCCGTATCTCTAGTAGACACAGAGTTACGAGCCTCCAAAGTTGGGTCTAATGCTATACCTATGGAAGCAGTTGTTTGTTTACTTTTTCCTTAATTACTCGGCCCTGTATTCTCAGTCACCCATAATACTATATCTGTGGTGTAGTGGTTAACACATCCGCCTCACTCCCAGACGGCCACAGGTTCGAAACCGCGACGTTTTTTTTTTTTTTCGCTTGGGATATGTAAAGACCTTTATAATTATCCGAACATTTGTGTCAAGGTCACATTATTTACATCCCCGTATCTCTGGTAGAACTAGAGTTCCGAGCCTCCAAAATTTAGTTTAATGCATTTCCTATGGAGGGGTTTGTTTCTTTACGTTTTGCTAAAGTACTCGGCCCCTATTTGTCGTAGCCCAAAGTTTTTAGGATGGTTAGATGGGGGACAAATTGGGCTATAACGTACTCAAAGGACATCCCCGTATCTCTAGTAGACACAGAGTTACGAGCCCCCAAAGTTGGGTCTAACGCTATTCCTATGGAAGGTGTTGTTTGTTTACTTTTTCCTTAATTACTCAGCCTGTATTCTCGGTCACCCATAATGAAATATCTGTAGTGTAGTGGTTAACACATCCGCCTCACTCCAAGAAGGCCACAGGTTCGAAACCACGAAGTTTTTTTTTTTTCGCTTGGGATATGTGAAGACCTTTATAATTATCCGAACATTTGTGTCAAGGTCACATTATTTACATGCCCGTATCTCTGGTAGAACTAGAGTTCCGAGCCTCCAAGATTTAGTTTAATGCATTTCCTATGGAGGGGTTTGTTTCTTTACGTTTTGCTAAAGTACTCGGCCCCTATTTGTCGTAGCCCAAAGTTTTTAGGATGGTTAGATGGGGGACAAATTGGGCTATAACATACTCAAAGGACATCCCCGTATCTCTAGTAGACACAGAGTTACGAGCCCCCAAAGTTGGGTCTAACGCTATTCCTATGGAAGGTGTTGTTTGTTTACTTTTTCCTTAATTACTCGACCCTGTATTCTCAGTCACCCATAATAACATATCTGTGGTGTAGTGGTTAACACATCCGCTTCACTCCCAGACGGCCACAGGTTCGAAACCGCGAAGTTTTTTTTTTTTTTTTTCGCTTGGGATATGTAAAGACCTTTATAATTATCCGAACATTTGTGTCAAGGTCACATTATTTACATCCCCGTATCTCTGGTAGAACTAGAGTTCCGAGCCTCCAAAATTTAGTTTAATGCATTTCCTATGGAGGGGTTTGTTTCTTTACGTTTTGCTAAAGTACTCGGCCCCTATTTGTCGTAGCCCAAAGTTTTTAGGATGGTTAGACGGGGGACAAATTGGGCTATAACATACTCAAAGGACATCCCCGTATCTCTAGTAGACACAGAGTTACGAGCCCCCAAAGTTGGGTCTAACGCTATTCCTATGGAAGGTGTTGTTTGTTTACTTTTTCCTTAATTACTCGGCCTGTATTCTCGGTCACCCAAAATATAATATCTGTAGTGTAGTGGTTAACACATCCGCCTCACTCCCAGACGGCCACAGGTTCGAAACCGCGAAGTTTTTTTTTTTTTTTTTTTTTTCGCTTGGGATATGTAAAGACCTTTATAATTATCCGAACATTTGTGTCAAGGTCACATTATTTACATCCCCGTATCTCTGGTAGAACTAGAGTTCCGAGCCTCCAAGATTTAGTTTAATGCATTTCCTATGGAGGGGTTTGTTTCTTTACGTTTTGCTAAAGTACTCGGCCCCTATTTGTCGTAGCCCAAAGTTTTTAGGATGGTTAGATGGGGGACAAATTGGGCTATAACATACTCAAAGGACATCCCCGTATCTCTAGTAGAAAAAGAGTTACGAGCCTGCAAAATTGGGTCAAACGCTTTTCCTATGGAGGGGTTGTTCGTTTACGTTTTGCTTAAGTACTCGGCCCCTGTTTGTCGCAGCCCAAAGCTTTTAGTATGGTTAGATGGGGGGCAAATTCGGCTATAACATACTCAAAGGACATCCCCGTATCTCTAGTAGACACAGAGTTACGAGCCCCCAAAGTTGGGTCTAACGCTATTCCTATGGAAGGTGTTGTTTGTTTACTTTTTCCTTAATTACTCGGCCTGTATTCTCGGTCACCCATAATAAAATATCTGTAGTGTAGTGGTTAACACATCCGCCTCACTCCAAGAAGGCCACAGGTTCGAAACCACGAAGTTTTTTTTTTTTCGCTTGGGATATGTGAAGACCTTTATAATTATCCGAACATTTGTGTCAAGGTCACATTATTTACATCCCCGTATCTCTGGTAAAACTAGAGTTCCGAGCCTCCAAAATTTAGTTTAATGCATTTCCTATGGAGGGGTTTGTTTCTTTACGTTTTGCTAAAGTACTCGGCCCCTATTTGTCGTAGCCCAAAGTTTTTAGGATGGTTAGATGGGGGACAAATTGGGCTATAACATACTCAAAGGACATCCACGTATCTCTAGTAGAAAAAGAGTTACGAGCCTGCAAAATTGGGTCAAACGCTTTTCCTATGGAGGGGTTGTTCGTTTACGTTTTGCTTAATTACTTGGCTCATGTTTGTCGTAGCCCTACGTTTTTAGTATGGTTAGATGGGGGACAAATTGCACTATAAGATACTTAAAGGACATCCCCGTATCTCTAGTAGACACAGAGTTACGAGCCTCCAAAGTTGGGTCTAATGCTATACCTATGGAAGGAGTTGTTTGTTTACTTTTTCCTTAATTACTCGGCCCTGTATTCTCAGTCACCCATAATAACATATCTGTGGTGTAGTGGTTAACACATCCGCCTCACTCCCAGACGGCCACAGGTTCGAAACCGCGTAGTTTTTTTTTTTTTTTTTCGCTTGGGATATGTAAAGACCTTTATAATTATCCGAACATTTGTGTCAAGGTCACATTATTTACATCCCCGTATCTCTGGTAGAACTAGAGTTCCGAGCCTCCAAGATTTAGTTTAATGCATTTCCTATGGAGGGGTTTGTTTCTTTACGTTTTGCTAAAGTGCTCGGCCCCTATTTGTCGTAGCCCAAAGTTTTTAGGATGGTTAGATGGGGGACAAATTGGGCTATAACATACTCAAAGGACATCCCCGTATCTCTAGTAGAAAAAGAGTTACGAGCCTGCAAAATTGAATCAAACGCTTTTCCTATGGAGGGGTTGTTCGTTTACGTTTTGCTTAATTACTTGGCTCATGTTTGTCGTAGCCCTACGTTTTTAGTATGGTTAGATGGGGGACAAATTGCACTATAAGATACTCAAAGGACATCCCCGTATCTCTAGTAGACACAGAGTTACGAGCCCCCAAAGTTGGGTCTAACGCTATTCCTATGGAAGGTGTTGTTTGTTTACTTTTTCCTTAATTACTCGGCCTGTATTCTCGGTCACCCATAATAAAATATCTGTAGTGTAGTGGTTAACACATCCGCCTCACTCCAAGAAGGCCACAGGTTCGAAACCACGAAGTTTTTTTTTTTTTCGCTTGGGATATGTGAAGACCTTTATAATTATCCGAACATTTGTGTCAAGGTCACATTATTTACATCCCCGTATCTCTGGTAAAACTAGAGTTCCGAGCCTCCAAAATTTAGTTTAATGCATTTCCTATGGAGGGGTTTGTTTCTTTACGTTTTGCTAAAGTACTCGGCCCCTATTTGTCGTAGCCCAAAGTTTTTAGGATGGTTAGATGGGGGAAAAATTGGGCTATAACATACTCAAAGGACATCCCCGTATCTCTAGTAGAAAAAGAGTTACGAGCCTCCAAAATTGGGTCAAACGCTTTTCCTATGGAGGGGCTGTTCGTTTACGTTTTGCTTAATTACTTGGCCCATGTTTGTCGTAGCCCTACGTTTTTAGTATGGTTTGATGGGGGACAAATTGCAGTATAACATACTCAAAGGACATCCCCGTATCTCTAGTAGACACAGAGTTACGAGCCTCCAAAGTTGGGTCTAATGCTATACCTATGGAAGGAGTTGTTTGTTTACTTTTTCCTTAATTACTCGGCCCTGTATTCTCAGTCACCCATAATAACATATCTGTGGTGTAGTGGTTAACACATCCGCCTCACTCCCAGACGGCCACAGGTTCGAAACCGCGAAGTTTTTTTTTTTTTTTTTTCGCTTGGGATATGTAAAGACCTTTATAATTATCCGAACATTTGTGTCAAGGTCACATTATTTACATCCCCGTATCTCTGGTAGAACTAGAGTTCCGAGCCTCCAAGATTTAGTTTAATGCATTTCCTATGGAGGGGTTTGTTTCTTTACGTTTTGCTAAAGTACTCGGCCCCTATTTGTCGTAGCCCAAAGTTTTTAGGATGGTTAGATGGGGGACAAATTGGGCTATAACATACTCAAAGGACATCCCCGTATCTCTAGTAGAAAAAGAGTTACGAGCCTGCAAAATTGGGTCAAACGCTTTTCCTATGGAGGGGTTGTTCGTTTACGTTTTGCTTAATTACTTGGCTCATGTTTGTCGTAGCCCTACGTTTTTAGTATGGTTAGATGGGGGACAAATTGCACTATAAGATGCTCAAAGTACATCCCCGTATCTCTAGTAGACACAGAGTTACGAGCCTCCAAAGTTGGGTCTAATGCTATACCTATGGAAGGAGTTGTTTGTTTACTTTTTCCTTAATTACTCGGCCCTGTATTCTCAGTCACCCATAATAACATATCTGTGGTGTAGTGGTTAACACATCCGCCTCACTCCCAGACGGCCACAGGTTCGAAACCGCGAAGTTTTTTTTTTTTTTCGTTTGGGATATGTAAAGACCTTTATAATTATCCGAACATTTGTGTCAAGGTCAAATTATTTACATCCCCGTATCTCTGGTAGAACTAGAGTTCCGAGCCTCCAAGATTTAGTTTAATGCATTTCCTATGAAGGGGTTTGTTTCTTTACGTTTTGCTAAAGTACTCGGCCCCTATTTGTCGTAGCCCAAAGTTTTTAGGATGGTTAGATGGGGGACAAATTGGGCTATAACATACTCAAAGGACATCCCCGTATCTCTAGTAGAAAAAGAGTTACGAGCCTGCAAAATTGAGTCAAACGCTTTTCCTATGGAGGGGTTGTTCGTTTACGTTTTGCTTAAGTACTCGGCCCCTGTTTGTCGCAGCCCAAAGCTTTTAGTATGGTTAGATGGGGGGCAAATTGGGCTATAACATACTCAAAGGACATCTCCGTATCTCTAGTAGACACAGAGTTACGAGCCCCCAAAGTTGGGTCTAACGCTATTCCTATGGAAGGTGTTGTTTGTTTACTTTTTCCTTAATTACTCGGCCTGTATTCTCGGTCACCCATAATAAAATATCTGTAGTGTAGTGGTTAACACATCCGCCTCACTCCAAAAAGGCCACAGGTTCGAAACCACGAAGTTTTTTTTTTTTTCGCTTGGGATATGTGAAGACCTTTATAATTATCCGAACATTTGTGTCAAGGTCACATTATTTACATGCCCGTATCTCTGGTAGAACTAGAGTTCCGAGCCTCCAAGATTTAGTTTAATGCATTTCCTATGGAGGGGTTTGTTTCTTTACGTTTTGCTAAAGTACTCGGCCCCTATTTGTCGTAGCCCAAAGTTTTTAGGATGGTTAGATGGGGGACAAATTGGGCTATAACATACTCAAAGGACATCCCCGTATCTCTAGTAGAAAAAGAGTTACGAGCCTGCAAAATTGGGTCAAACGCTTTTCCTATGGAGGGGTTGTTCGTTTACGTTTTGCTTAATTACTTGGCTCATGTTTGTCGTAGCCCTACGTTTTTAGTATGGTTAGATGGGGGACAAATTGCACTACAAGATACTCAAAGGACATCCCCGTATCTCTAGTAGACACAGAGTTACGAGCCTCCAAAGTTGGGTCTAATGCTATACCTATGGAAGGAGTTGTTTGTTTACTTTTTCCTTAATTACTCGGCCCTGTATTCTCAGTCACCCATAATAACATATCTGTGGTGTAGTGGTTAACACATCCGCCTCACTCCCAGACGGCCACAGGTTCGAAACCACGAAGTTTTTTTTTTTTTTTTTTTTGCTTGGGATATGTAAAGACCTTTATAATTATCCGAACATTTGTGTCAAGGTCACATTATTTACATCCCCGTATCTCTGGTAGAACTAGAGTTCCGAGCCTCCAAAATTTAGTTTAATGCATTTCCTAAGGAGGGGTTTGTTTCTTTACGTTTTGCTAAAGTACTCGGCCCCTGTTTGTCGCAGCCCAAAGCTTTTAGTATGGTTAGATGGGGGGCAAATTGGGCTATAACATACTCAAAGGACATACCCGTATCTCTAGTAGACACAGAGTTACGAGCCCCCAAAGTTGGGTCTAACGCTATTCCTATGGAAGGTGTTGTTTGTTTACTTTTTCCTTAATTACTCAGCCTGTATTCTCGGTCACCCATAATGAAATATCTGTAGTGTAGTGGTTAACACATCCGCCTCACTCCAAGAAGGCCACAGGTTCGAAACCACGAAGTTTTTTTTTTTCGCTTGGGATATGTGAAGACCTTTATAATTATCCGAACATTTGTGTCAAGGTCACATTATTTACATGCCAGTATCTCTGGTAGAACTAGAGTTCCGAGCCTCCAAGATTTAGTTTAATGCATTTCCTATGGAGGGGTTTGTTTCTTTACGTTTTGCTAAAGTACTCGGCCCCTATTTGTCGTAGCCCAAAGTTTTTAGGATGGTTAGATGGGGGACAAATTGGGCTATAACATACTCAAAGGACATCCCCGTATCTCTAGTAGAAAAAGAGTTACGAGCCTCCAAAATTGGGTCAAACGCTTTTCCTATGGAGGGGTTGTTCGTTTACGTTTTGCTTAATTACTTGGCCCATGTTTGTCATAGCCCTACGTTTTTAGTATGGTTTGATGGGGGACAAATTGCAGTATAACATACTCAAAGGACATCCCCGTATCTCTAGTAGACACAGAGTTACGAGCCTCCAAAGTTGGGTCTAATGCTATACCTATGGAAGGAGTTGTTTGTTTACTTTTTCCTTAATTACTCGGCCCTGTATTCTCAGTCACCCATAATAACATATCTGTGGTGTAGTGGTTAACACATCCGCCTCACTCCCAGACGGCCACAGGTTCGAAACCGCGAAGTTTTTTTTTTTTTTTTTTCGCTTGGGATATGTAAAGACCTTTATAACTATCCGAACATTTGTGTCAAGGTCAAATTATTTACATCCCCGTATCTCTGGTAGAACTAGAGTTCCGAGCCTCCAAGATTTAGTTTAATGCATTTCCTATGAAGGGGTTTGTTTCTTTACGTTTTGCTAAAGTACTCGGCCCCTATTTGTCGTAGCCCAAAGTTTTTAGGATGGTTAGATGGGGGACAAATTGGGCTATAACATACTCAAAGGACATCCCCGTATCTCTAGTAGAAAAAGAGTTACGAGCCTGCAAAATTGGGTCAAACGCTTTTCCTATGGAGGGGTTGTTCGTTTACGTTTTGCTTAATTACTTGGCTCATGTTTGTCGTAGCCCTACGTTTTTAGTATGGTTAGATGGGGGACAAATTGCACTATAAGATACTCAAAGTACATCCCCGTATCTCTAGTAGACACAGAGTTACGAGCCTCCAAAGTTGGGTCTAATGCTATACCTATGGAAGGAGTTGTTTGTTTACTTTTTCCTTAATTACTCGGCCTGTATTCTCGGTCACCCATAATAAAATATCTGTAGTGTAGTGGTTAACACATCCGCCTCACTCCAAAAAGGCCACAGGTTCGAAACCACGAAGTTTTTTTTTTTTTCGCTTGGGATATGTGAAGACCTTTATAATTATCCGAACATTTGTGTCAAGGTCACATTATTTACATCCCCGTATCTCTGGTAGAACTAGAGTTCCGAGCCTCCAAAATTTAGTTTAATGCATTTCCTATGGAGGGGTTTGTTTCTTTACGTTTTGCTAAAGTACTCGGCCCCTATTTGTCGTAGCCCAAAGTTTTTAGGATGGTTAGATGGGGGACAAATTGGGCTATAACGTACTCAAAGGACATCCCCGTATCTCTAGTAGACACAGAGTTACGAGCCCCCAAAGTTGGGTCTAACGCTATTCCTATGGAAGGTGTTTTGTTTACTTTTTCCTTAATTACTCAGCCTGTATTCTCGGTCACCCATAATGAAATATCTGTAGTGTAGTGGTTAACACATCCGCCTCACTCCAAGAAGGCCACAGGTTCGAAACCACGAAGTTTTTTTTTTTCGCTTGGGATATGTGAAGACCTTTATAATTATCCGAACATTTGTGTCAAGGTCACATTATTTACATGCCCGTATCTCTGGTAGAACTAGAGTTCCGAGCCTCCAAGATTTAGTTTAATGCATTTCCTATGGAGGGGTTTGTTTCTTTACGTTTTGCTAAAGTACTCGGCCCCTATTTGTCGTAGCCCAAAGTTTTTAGGATGGTTAGATGGGGGACAAATTGGGCTATAACATACTCAAAGGACATCCCCGTATCTCTAGTAGAAAAAGAGTTACGAGCCTGCAAAATTGGGTCAAACGCTTTTCCTATGGAGGGGTTGTTCGTTTACGTTTTGCTTAAATACTTGGCTCATGTTTGTCGTAGCCCTACGTTTTTATTATGGTTAGATGGGGGACAAATTGCACTATAAGATACTCAAAGGACATCCCCGTATCTCTAGTAGACACAGAGTTACGAGCCTCCAAAGTTGGGTCTAATGCTATACCTATGGAAGGAGTTGTTTGTTTACTTTTTCCTTAATTACTCGGCCCTGTATTCTCAGACACCCATAATAACATATCTGTGGTGTAGTGGTTAACACATCCGCCTCACTCCCAGACGGCCACAGGTTCGAAACCGCGAAGTTTTTTTTTTTCGCTTGGGATATGTAAAGACCTTTATAATTATCCGAACATTTGTGTCAAGGTCACATTATTTACATCCCCGTATCTCTGGTAGAACTAGAGTTCCGAGCCTCCAAAATTTAGTTTAATGCATTTCCTATGGAGGGGTTTGTTTCTTTACGTTTTGCTAAAGTACTCGGCCCCTATTTGTCGTAGCCCAAAGTTTTTAGGATGGTTAGATGGGGGACAAATTGGGCTATAACATACTCAAAGGACATCCCCGTATCTCTAGTAGACACAGAGTTACGAGCCCCCAAAGTTGGGTCTAACGCTATTCCTATGGAAGGTGTTGTTTGTTTACTTTTTCCTTAATTACTCCACCTGTATTCTCGGTCACCCAAAATAAAATATCTGTAGTGTAGTGGTTAACACATCCGCCTCGCTCCCAGACGGCCACAGGTTCGAAACCGCGAAGTTTTTTTTTTTTTTTTTTTTTCGCTTGGGATATGTAAAGACCTTTATAATTATCCGAACATTTGTGTCAAGGTCACATTATTTACATCCCCGTATCTCTGGTAGAACTAGAGTTCCGAGCCTCCAAGATTTAGCTTAATGCATTTCCTATGGAGGGGTTTGTTTCTTTACGTTTTGCTAAAGTACTCGGCCCCTATTTGTCGTAGCCCAAAGTTTTTAGGATGGTTAGATGGGGGACAAATTGGGCTATAACATACTCAAAGGACATCCCCGTATCTCTAGTAGAAAAAGAGTTACGAGCCTGCAAAATTGGGTCAAACGCTTTTCCTATGGAGGGGTTGTTCGTTTACGTTTTGCTTAATTACTTGGCCCATGTTTGTCGTAGCCCTACGTTTTTAGTATGGTTTGATGGGGGACAAATTGCAGTATAACATACTCAAAGGACATCCCCGTATCTCTAGTAGACACAGAGTTACGAGCCTCCAAAGTTGGGTCTAATGCTATACCTATGGAAGGAGTTGTTTGTTTACTTTTTCCTTAATTACTCGGCCCTGTATTCTCAGTCACCCATAATAACATATCTGTGGTGTAGTGGTTAACACATCCGCCTCACTCCCAGACGGCCACAGGTTCGAAACCGCGAAGTTTTTTTTTTTTTTTCGCTTGGGATATGTAAAGACCTTTATAATTATCCGAACATTTGTGTCAAGGTCACATTATTTACATCCCCGTATCTCTGGTAGAACTAGAGTTCCGAGCCTCCAAGATTTAGTTTAATGCATTTCCTATGAAGGGGTTTGTTTCTTTACGTTTTGCTAAAGTACTCGGCCCCTATTTGTCGTAGTCCAAAGTTTTTAGGATGGTTAGATGGGGGACAAATTGGGCTATAACATACTCAAAGGACATCCCCGTATCTCTAGTAGAAAAAGAGTTACGAGCCTGCAAAATTGGGTCAAACGCTTTTCCTATGGAGGGGTTGTTCGTTTACGTTTTGCTTAATTACTTGGCTCATGTTTGTCGTAGCCCTACGTTTTTAGTATGGTTAGATGGGGGACAAATTGCACTATAAGATACTCAAAGTACATCCCCGTATCTCTAGTAGACACAGAGTTACGAGCCCCCAAAGTTGGGTCTAACGCTATACCTATGGAAGGTGTTGTTTGTTTACTTTTTCCTTAATTACTCAGCCTGTATTCTCGGTCACCCATAATAAAATATCTGTAGTGTAGTGGTTAACACATCCGCCTCACTCAGAGAAGGCCACAGGTTCGAAACCACGAAGTTTTTTTTTTTCGCTTGGGATATGTGAAGACCTTTATAATTATCCGAACATTTGTGTCAAGGTCACATTATTTACATCCCCGTATCTCTGGTAAAACTAGAGTTCCGAGCCTCCAAAATTTAGTTTAATGCATTTCCTATGGAGGGGTTTGTTTCTTTACGTTTTGCTAAAGTACTCGGCCCCTATTTGTCGTAGCCCAAAGTTTTTAGGATGGTTAGATGGGGGACAAATTGGGCTATAACATACTCAAAGGACATCCCCGTATCTCTAGTAGAAAAAGAGTTACGAGCCTCCAAAATTGGGTCAAACGCTTTTCCTATGGAGGGGTTGTTCGTTTACGTTTTGCTTAATTACTTGGCCCATGTTTGTCGTAGCCCTACGTTTTTAGTATGGTTTGATGGGGGACAAATTGCAGTATAACATACTCAAAGGACATCCCCGTATCTCTAGTAGACACAGAGTTACGAGCCTCCAAAGTTGGGTCTAATGCTATACCTATGGAAGGAGTTGTTTGTTTACTTTTTCCTTAATTACTCGGCCCTGTATTCTCAGTCACCCATAATAACATATCTGTGGTGTAGTGGTTAACACATCCGCCTCACTCCCAGACGGCCACAGGTTCGAAACCGCGAAGTTTTTTTTTTTTCGCTTGGGATATGTAAAGACCTTTATAATTATCCGAACATTTGTGTCAAGGTCACATTATTTACATCCCCGTATCTCTGGTAGAACTAGAGTTCCGAGCCTCCAAAATTTAGTTTAATGCATTTCCTATGGAGGGGTTTGTTTCTTTACGTTTTGCTAAAGTACTCGGCCCCTATTTGTCGTAGCCCAAAGTTTTTAGGATGGTTAGATGGGGGACAAATTGGGCTATAACGTACTCAAAGGACATCCCCGTATCTCTAGTAGACACAGAGTTACGAGCCCCCAAAGTTGGGTCTAACGCTATTCCTATGGAAGGTGTTTTGTTTACTTTTTCCTTAATTACTCAGCCTGTATTCTCGGTCACCCATAATGAAATATCTGTAGTGTAGTGGTTAACACATCCGCCTCACTCCAAGAAGGCCACAGGTTCGAAACCACGAAGTTTTTTTTTTTCGCTTGGGATATGTGAAGACCTTTATAATTATCCGAACATTTGTGTCAAGGTCACATTATTTACATGCCCGTATCTCTGGTAGAACTAGAGTTCCGAGCCTCCAAGATTTAGTTTAATGCATTTCCTATGGAGGGGTTTGTTTCTTTACGTTTTGCTAAAGTACTCGGCCCCTATTTGTCGTAGCCCAAAGTTTTTAGGATGGTTAGATGGGGGACAAATTGGGCTATAACATACTCAAAGGACATCCCCGTATCTCTAGTAGAAAAAGAGTTACGAGCCTGCAAAATTGGGTCAAACGCTTTTCCTATGGAGGGGTTGTTCGTTTACGTTTTGCTTAATTACTTGGCTCATGTTTGTCGTAGCCCTACGTTTTTAGTATGGTTAGATGGGGGACAAATTGCACTATAAGATACTCAAAGTACATCCCCGTATCTCTAGTAGACACAGAGTTACGAGCCCCCAAAGTTGGGTCTAACGCTATACCTATGGAAGGTGTTGTTTGTTTACTTTTTCCTTAATTACTCAGCCTGTATTCTCGGTCACCCATAATAAAATATCTGTAGTGTAGTGGTTAACACATCCGCCTCACTCAGAGAAGGCCACAGGTTCGAAACCACGAAGTTTTTTTTTTTCGCTTGGGATATGTGAAGACCTTTATAATTATCCGAACATTTGTGTCAAGGTCACATTATTTACATCCCCGTATCTCTGGTAAAACTAGAGTTCCGAGCCTCCAAAATTTAGTTTAATGCATTTCCTATGGAGGGGTTTGTTTCTTTACGTTTTGCTAAAGTACTCGGCCCCTATTTGTCGTAGCCCAAAGTTTTTAGGATGGTTAGATGGGGGACAAATTGGGCTATAACATACTCAAAGGACATCCCCGTATCTCTAGTAGAAAAAGAGTTACGAGCCTCCAAAATTGGGTCAAACGCTTTTCCTATGGAGGGGTTGTTCGTTTACGTTTTGCTTAATTACTTGGCCCATGTTTGTCGTAGCCCTACGTTTTTAGTATGGTTTGATGGGGGACAAATTGCAGTATAACATACTCAAAGGACATCCCCGTATCTCTAGTAGACACAGAGTTACGAGCCTCCAAAGTTGGGTCTAATGCTATACCTATGGAAGGAGTTGTTTGTTTACTTTTTCCTTAATTACTCGGCCCTGTATTCTCAGTCACCCATAATAACATATCTGTGGTGTAGTGGTTAACACATCCGCCTCACTCCCAGACGGCCACAGGTTCGAAACCGCGAAGTTTTTTTTTTTTCGCTTGGGATATGTAAAGACCTTTATAATTATCCGAACATTTGTGTCAAGGTCACATTATTTACATCCCCGTATCTCTGGTAGAACTAGAGTTCCGAGCCTCCAAAATTTAGTTTAATGCATTTCCTATGGAGGGGTTTGTTTCTTTACGTTTTGCTAAAGTACTCGGCCCCTATTTGTCGTAGCCCAAAGTTTTTAGGATGGTTAGATGGGGGACAAATTGGGCTATAACGTACTCAAAGGACATCCCCGTATCTCTAGTAGACACAGAGTTACGAGCCCCCAAAGTTGGGTCTAACGCTATTCCTATGGAAGGTGTTTTGTTTACTTTTTCCTTAATTACTCAGCCTGTATTCTCGGTCACCCATAATGAAATATCTGTAGTGTAGTGGTTAACACATCCGCCTCACTCCAAGAAGGCCACAGGTTCGAAACCACGAAGTTTTTTTTTTTCGCTTGGGATATGTGAAGACCTTTATAATTATCCGAACATTTGTGTCAAGGTCACATTATTTACATGCCCGTATCTCTGGTAGAACTAGAGTTCCGAGCCTCCAAGATTTAGTTTAATGCATTTCCTATGGAGGGGTTTGTTTCTTTACGTTTTGCTAAAGTACTCGGCCCCTATTTGTCGTAGCCCAAAGTTTTTAGGATGGTTAGATGGGGGACAAATTGGGCTATAACATACTCAAAGGACATCCCCGTATCTCTAGTAGAAAAAGAGTTACGAGCCTGCAAAATTGGGTCAAACGCTTTTCCTATGGAGGGGTTGTTCGTTTACGTTTTGCTTAAATACTTGGCTCATGTTTGTCGTAGCCCTACGTTTTTATTATGGTTAGATGGGGGACAAATTGCACTATAAGATACTCAAAGGACATCCCCGTATCTCTAGTAGACACAGAGTTACGAGCCTCCAAAGTTGGGTCTAATGCTATACCTATGGAAGGAGTTGTTTGTTTACTTTTTCCTTAATTACTCGGCCCTGTATTCTCAGACACCCATAATAACATATCTGTGGTGTAGTGGTTAACACATCCGCCTCACTCCCAGACGGCCACAGGTTCGAAACCGCGAAGTTTTTTTTTTTCGCTTGGGATATGTAAAGACCTTTATAATTATCCGAACATTTGTGTCAAGGTCACATTATTTACATCCCCGTATCTCTGGTAGAACTAGAGTTCCGAGCCTCCAAAATTTAGTTTAATGCATTTCCTATGGAGGGGTTTGTTTCTTTACGTTTTGCTAAAGTACTCGGCCCCTATTTGTCGTAGCCCAAAGTTTTTAGGATGGTTAGATGGGGGACAAATTGGGCTATAACATACTCAAAGGACATCCCCGTATCTCTAGTAGACACAGAGTTACGAGCCCCCAAAGTTGGGTCTAACGCTATTCCTATGGAAGGTGTTGTTTGTTTACTTTTTCCTTAATTACTCCACCTGTATTCTCGGTCACCCAAAATAAAATATCTGTAGTGTAGTGGTTAACACATCCGCCTCGCTCCCAGACGGCCACAGGTTCGAAACCGCGAAGTTTTTTTTTTTTTTTTTTTTTTCGCTTGGGATATGTAAAGACCTTTATAATTATCCGAACATTTGTGTCAAGGTCACATTATTTACATCCCCGTATCTCTGGTAGAACTAGAGTTCCGAGCCTCCAAGATTTAGCTTAATGCATTTCCTATGGAGGGGTTTGTTTCTTTACGTTTTGCTAAAGTACTCGGCCCCTATTTGTCGTAGCCCAAAGTTTTTAGGATGGTTAGATGGGGGACAAATTGGGCTATAACATACTCAAAGGACATCCCCGTATCTCTAGTAGAAAAAGAGTTACGAGCCTGCAAAATTGGGTCAAACGCTTTTCCTATGGAGGGGTTGTTCGTTTACGTTTTGCTTAATTACTTGGCTCATGTTTGTCGTAGCCCTACGTTTTTAGTATGGTTAGATGGGGGACAAATTGCACTATAAGATACTCAAAGTACATCCCCGTATCTCTAGTAGACACAGAGTTACGAGCCTCCAAAGTTGGGTCTAATGCTATACCTATGGAAGCAGTTGTTTGTTTACTTTTTCCTTAATTACTCGGCCCTGTATTCTCAGTCACCCATAATACTATATCTGTGGTGTAGTGGTTAACACATCCGCCTCACTCCCAGACGGCCACAGGTTCGAAACCGCGACGTTTTTTTTTTTTTTCGCTTGGGATATGTAAAGACCTTTATAATTATCCGAACATTTGTGTCAAGGTCACATTATTTACATCCCCGTATCTCTGGTAGAACTAGAGTTCCGAGCCTCCAAAATTTAGTTTAATGCATTTCCTATGGAGGGGTTTGTTTCTTTACGTTTTGCTAAAGTACTCGGCCCCTATTTGTCGTAGCCCAAAGTTTTTAGGATGGTTAGATGGGGGACAAATTGGGCTATAACGTACTCAAAGGACATCCCCGTATCTCTAGTAGACACAGAGTTACGAGCCCCCAAAGTTGGGTCTAACGCTATTCCTATGGAAGGTGTTGTTTGTTTACTTTTTCCTTAATTACTCAGCCTGTATTCTCGGTCACCCATAATGAAATATCTGTAGTGTAGTGGTTAACACATCCGCCTCACTCCAAGAAGGCCACAGGTTCGAAACCACGAAGTTTTTTTTTTTTCGCTTGGGATATGTGAAGACCTTTATAATTATCCGAACATTTGTGTCAAGGTCACATTATTTACATGCCCGTATCTCTGGTAGAACTAGAGTTCCGAGCCTCCAAGATTTAGTTTAATGCATTTCCTATGGAGGGGTTTGTTTCTTTACGTTTTGCTAAAGTACTCGGCCCCTATTTGTCGTAGCCCAAAGTTTTTAGGATGGTTAGATGGGGGACAAATTGGGCTATAACATACTCAAAGGACATCCCCGTATCTCTAGTAGACACAGAGTTACGAGCCCCCAAAGTTGGGTCTAACGCTATTCCTATGGAAGGTGTTGTTTGTTTACTTTTTCCTTAATTACTCGACCCTGTATTCTCAGTCACCCATAATAACATATCTGTGGTGTAGTGGTTAACACATCCGCTTCACTCCCAGACGGCCACAGGTTCGAAACCGCGAAGTTTTTTTTTTTTTTTTTCGCTTGGGATATGTAAAGACCTTTATAATTATCCGAACATTTGTGTCAAGGTCACATTATTTACATCCCCGTATCTCTGGTAGAACTAGAGTTCCGAGCCTCCAAAATTTAGTTTAATGCATTTCCTATGGAGGGGTTTGTTTCTTTACGTTTTGCTAAAGTACTCGGCCCCTATTTGTCGTAGCCCAAAGTTTTTAGGATGGTTAGACGGGGGACAAATTGGGCTATAACATACTCAAAGGACATCCCCGTATCTCTAGTAGACACAGAGTTACGAGCCCCCAAAGTTGGGTCTAACGCTATTCCTATGGAAGGTGTTGTTTGTTTACTCTTTCCTTAATTACTCGGCCTGTATTCTCGGTCACCCAAAATATAATATCTGTAGTGTAGTGGTTAACACATCCGCCTCACTCCCAGACGGCCACAGGTTCGAAACCGCGAAGTTTTTTTTTTTTTTTTTTTTTTCGCTTGGGATATGTAAAGACCTTTATAATTATCCGAACATTTGTGTCAAGGTCACATTATTTACATCCCCGTATCTCTGGTAGAACTAGAGTTCCGAGCCTCCAAGATTTAGTTTAATGCATTTCCTATGGAGGGGTTTGTTTCTTTACGTTTTGCTAAAGTACTCGGCCCCTATTTGTCGTAGCCCAAAGTTTTTAGGATGGTTAGATGGGGGACAAATTGGGCTATAACATACTCAAAGGACATCCCCGTATCTCTAGTAGAAAAAGAGTTACGAGCCTGCAAAATTGGGTCAAACGCTTTTCCTATGGAGGGGTTGTTCGTTTACGTTTTGCTTAAGTACTCGGCCCCTGTTTGTCGCAGCCCAAAGCTTTTAGTATGGTTAGATGGGGGGCAAATTCGGCTATAACATACTCAAAGGACATCCCCGTATCTCTAGTAGACACAGAGTTACGAGCCCCCAAAGTTGGGTCTAACGCTATTCCTATGGAAGGTGTTGTTTGTTTACTTTTTCCTTAATTACTCGGCCTGTATTCTCGGTCACCCATAATAAAATATCTGTAGTGTAGTGGTTAACACATCCGCCTCACTCCAAGAAGGCCACAGGTTCGAAACCACGAAGTTTTTTTTTTTTCGCTTGGGATATGTGAAGACCTTTATAATTATCCGAACATTTGTGTCAAGGTCACATTATTTACATCCCCGTATCTCTGGTAAAACTAGAGTTCCGAGCCTCCAAAATTTAGTTTAATGCATTTCCTATGGAGGGGTTTGTTTCTTTACGTTTTGCTAAAGTACTCGGCCCCTATTTGTCGTAGCCCAAAGTTTTTAGGATGGTTAGATGGGGGACAAATTGGGCTATAACATACTCAAAGGACATCCACGTATCTCTAGTAGAAAAAGAGTTACGAGCCTGCAAAATTGGGTCAAACGCTTTTCCTATGGAGGGGTTGTTCGTTTACGTTTTGCTTAATTACTTGGCTCATGTTTGTCGTAGCCCTACGTTTTTAGTATGGTTAGATGGGGGACAAATTGCACTATAAGATACTTAAAGGACATCCCCGTATCTCTAGTAGACACAGAGTTACGAGCCTCCAAAGTTGGGTCTAATGCTATACCTATGGAAGGAGTTGTTTGTTTACTTTTTCCTTAATTACTCGGCCCTGTATTCTCAGTCACCCATAATAACATATCTGTGGTGTAGTGGTTAACACATCCGCCTCACTCCCAGACGGCCACAGGTTCGAAACCGCGTAGTTTTTTTTTTTTTTTTTCGCTTGGGATATGTAAAGACCTTTATAATTATCCGAACATTTGTGTCAAGGTCACATTATTTACATCCCCGTATCTCTGGTAGAACTAGAGTTCCGAGCCTCCAAGATTTAGTTTAATGCATTTCCTATGGAGGGGTTTGTTTCTTTACGTTTTGCTAAAGTACTCGGCCCCTATTTGTCGTAGCCCAAAGTTTTTAGGATGGTTAGATGGGGGACAAATTGGGCTATAACATACTCAAAGGACATCCCCGTATCTCTAGTAGAAAAAGAGTTACGAGCCTGCAAAATTGAATCAAACGCTATTCCTATGGAAGGTGTTGTTTGTTTACTTTTTCCTTAATTACTCGACCCTGTATTCTCAGTCACCCATAATAACATATCTGTGGTGTAGTGGTTAACACATCCGCTTCACTCCCAGACGGCCACAGGTTCGAAACCGCGAAGTTTTTTTTTTTTTTTTTCGCTTGGGATATGTAAAGACCTTTATAATTATCCGAACATTTGTGTCAAGGTCACATTATTTACATCCCCGTATCTCTGGTAGAACTAGAGTTCCGAGCCTCCAAAATTTAGTTTAATGCATTTCCTATGGAGGGGTTTGTTTCTTTACGTTTTGCTAAAGTACTCGGCCCCTATTTGTCGTAGCCCAAAGTTTTTAGGATGGTTAGACGGGGGACAAATTGGGCTATAACATACTCAAAGGACATCCCCGTATCTCTAGTAGACACAGAGTTACGAGCCCCCAAAGTTGGGTCTAACGCTATTCCTATGGAAGGTGTTGTTTGTTTACTCTTTCCTTAATTACTCGGCCTGTATTCTCGGTCACCCAAAATATAATATCTGTAGTGTAGTGGTTAACACATCCGCCTCACTCCCAGACGGCCACAGGTTCGAAACCGCGAAGTTTTTTTTTTTTTTTTTTTTTTCGCTTGGGATATGTAAAGACCTTTATAATTATCCGAACATTTGTGTCAAGGTCACATTATTTACATCCCCGTATCTCTGGTAGAACTAGAGTTCCGAGCCTCCAAGATTTAGTTTAATGCATTTCCTATGGAGGGGTTTGTTTCTTTACGTTTTGCTAAAGTACTCGGCCCCTATTTGTCGTAGCCCAAAGTTTTTAGGATGGTTAGATGGGGGACAAATTGGGCTATAACATACTCAAAGGACATCCCCGTATCTCTAGTAGAAAAAGAGTTACGAGCCTGCAAAATTGGGTCAAACGCTTTTCCTATGGAGGGGTTGTTCGTTTACGTTTTGCTTAAGTACTCGGCCCCTGTTTGTCGCAGCCCAAAGCTTTTAGTATGGTTAGATGGGGGGCAAATTCGGCTATAACATACTCAAAGGACATCCCCGTATCTCTAGTAGACACAGAGTTACGAGCCCCCAAAGTTGGGTCTAACGCTATTCCTATGGAAGGTGTTGTTTGTTTACTTTTTCCTTAATTACTCGGCCTGTATTCTCGGTCACCCATAATAAAATATCTGTAGTGTAGTGGTTAACACATCCGCCTCACTCCAAGAAGGCCACAGGTTCGAAACCACGAAGTTTTTTTTTTTTCGCTTGGGATATGTGAAGACCTTTATAATTATCCGAACATTTGTGTCAAGGTCACATTATTTACATCCCCGTATCTCTGGTAAAACTAGAGTTCCGAGCCTCCAAAATTTAGTTTAATGCATTTCCTATGGAGGGGTTTGTTTCTTTACGTTTTGCTAAAGTACTCGGCCCCTATTTGTCGTAGCCCAAAGTTTTTAGGATGGTTAGATGGGGGACAAATTGGGCTATAACATACTCAAAGGACATCCACGTATCTCTAGTAGAAAAAGAGTTACGAGCCTGCAAAATTGGGTCAAACGCTTTTCCTATGGAGGGGTTGTTCGTTTACGTTTTGCTTAATTACTTGGCTCATGTTTGTCGTAGCCCTACGTTTTTAGTATGGTTAGATGGGGGACAAATTGCACTATAAGATACTTAAAGGACATCCCCGTATCTCTAGTAGACACAGAGTTACGAGCCTCCAAAGTTGGGTCTAATGCTATACCTATGGAAGGAGTTGTTTGTTTACTTTTTCCTTAATTACTCGGCCCTGTATTCTCAGTCACCCATAATAACATATCTGTGGTGTAGTGGTTAACACATCCGCCTCACTCCCAGACGGCCACAGGTTCGAAACCGCGTAGTTTTTTTTTTTTTTTTTCGCTTGGGATATGTAAAGACCTTTATAATTATCCGAACATTTGTGTCAAGGTCACATTATTTACATCCCCGTATCTCTGGTAGAACTAGAGTTCCGAGCCTCCAAGATTTAGTTTAATGCATTTCCTATGGAGGGGTTTGTTTCTTTACGTTTTGCTAAAGTACTCGGCCCCTATTTGTCGTAGCCCAAAGTTTTTAGGATGGTTAGATGGGGGACAAATTGGGCTATAACATACTCAAAGGACATCCCCGTATCTCTAGTAGAAAAAGAGTTACGAGCCTGCAAAATTGAATCAAACGCTTTTCCTATGGAGGGGTTGTTCGTTTACGTTTTGCTTAATTACTTGGCTCATGTTTGTCGTAGCCCTACGTTTTTAGTATGGTTAGATGGGGGACAAATTGCACTATAAGATACTCAAAGGACATCCCCGTATCTCTAGTAGACACAGAGTTACGAGCCCCCAAAGTTGGGTCTAACGCTATTCCTATGGAAGGTGTTGTTTGTTTACTTTTTCCTTAATTACTCGGCCTGTATTCTCGGTCACCCATAATAAAATATCTGTAGTGTAGTGGTTAACACATCCGCCTCACTCCAAGAAGGCCACAGGTTCGAAACCACGAAGTTTTTTTTTTTTTCGCTTGGGATATGTGAAGACCTTTATAATTATCCGAACATTTGTGTCAAGGTCACATTATTTACATCCCCGTATCTCTGGTAAAACTAGAGTTCCGAGCCTCCAAAATTTAGTTTAATGCATTTCCTATGGAGGGGTTTGTTTCTTTACGTTTTGCTAAAGTACTCGGCCCCTATTTGTCGTAGCCCAAAGTTTTTAGGATGGTTAGATGTTGGACAAATTGGGCTATAACATACTCAAAGGACATCCCCGTATCTCTAGTAGAAAAAGAGTTACGAGCCTCCAAAATTGGGTCAAACGCTTTTCCTATGGAGGGGTTGTTCGTTTACGTTTTGCTTAATTACTTGGCCCATGTTTGTCGTAGCCCTACGTTTTTAGTATGGTTAGATGGGGGACAAATTGAACTATAACATACTCAAAGGACATCCCCGTGTCTCTAGTAGACACAGAGTTACGAGCCTCCAAAGTTGGGTCTAATGCTATACCTATGGAAGGAGTTGTTTGTTTACTTTTTAATAATTACTCGGCCCTGTATTCTCAGTCATCCATAATAACATATCTGTGGTGTAGTGGTTAACACATCCGCCTCACTCCCAGACGGCCACAGGTTCGAAACCGCGAAGTTTTTTTTTTTTTTCGCTTGGGATATGTAAAGACCTTTATAATTATCCGAACATTTGTGTCAAGGTCACATTATTTACATCCCCGTATCTCTGGTAGAACTAGAGTTCCGAGCCTCCAAAATTTAGTTTAATGCATTTCCTATGGAGGGGTTTGTTTCTTTACGTTTTGCTAAAGTACTCGGCCCCTATTTGTCGTAGCCCAAAGTTTTTAGGATGGTTAGATGGGGGACAAATTGGGCTATAACATACTCAAAGGACATCCCCGTATCTCTAGTAGAAAAAGAGTTACGAGCCTCCAAAATTGGGTCAAACGCTTTTCCTATGGAGGGGTTGTTCGTTTACGTTTTGCTTAATTACTTGGCTCATGTTTGTCGTAGCCCTACGTTTTTAGTATGGTTAGATGGGGGACAAATTGCACTATAAGATACTCAAAGGACATCCCCGTATCTCTAGTAGACACAGAGTTACGAGCCTCCAAAGTTGGGTCTAATGCTATACCTATGGAAGGAGTTGTTTGTTTACTTTTTCCTTAATTACTCGGCCCTGTATTCTCAGTCACCCATAATAACGAATCTGTGGTGTAGTGGTTAACACATCCGCCTCACTCCCAGACGGCCACAGGTTCGAAACCGCGAAGTTTTTTTTTTTTTCGCTTGGGATATGTAAAGACCTTTATAATTATCCGAACATTTGTGTCAAGGTCACATTATTTAAATCCCCGTATCTCTGGTAGAACTAGAGTTCCGAGCCTCCAAAATTTAGTTTAATGCATTTCCTATGGAGGGGTTTGTTTCTTTACGTTTTGCTAAAGTACTCGGCCCCTATTTGTCGTAGCCCAAAGTTTTTAGGATGGTTAGATGGGGGACAAATTGGGCTATAACATACTGAAAGGACATCCCCGTATCTCTAGTAGACACAGAGTTACGAGCCCCCAAAGTTGGGTCTAACGCTATTCCTATGGAAGGTGTTGTTTGTTTACTTTTTCCTTAATTACTCGGCCTGTATTCTCGGTCACCCAAAATAAAATATCTGTAGTGTAGTGGTTAACACATCCGCCTCACTCCCAGACGGCCACAGGTTCGAAACCGCGAAGTTTTTTTTTTTTTTTCGCTTGGGATATGTAAAGACCTTTATAATTATCCGAACATGTGTGTCAAGGTCACATTATTTACATCCCCGTATCTCTGGTAGAACTAGAGTTCCGAGCCTCCAAAATTTAGTTTAATGCATTTCCTATGGAGGGGTTTGTTTCTTTACGTTTTGCTAAAGTACTCGGCCCCTATTTGTCGTAGCCCAAAGTTTTTAGGATGGTTAGATGGGGGACAAATTGGGCTATAACATACTGAAAGGACATCCCCGTATCTCTAGTAGACACAGAGTTACGAGCCCCCAAAGTTGGGTCTAACGCTATTCCTATGGAAGGTGTTGTTTGTTTACTTTTTCCTTAATTACTCGGCCTGTATTCTCGGTCACCCAAAATAAAATATCTGTAGTGTAGTGGTTAACACATCCGCCTCACTCACAGACGGCCACAGGTTCGAAACCGCGAAGTTTTTTTTTTTTTTTTTCGCTTGGGATATGTAAAGACCTTTATAATTATCCGAACATGTGTGTCAAGGTCACATTATTTACATCCCCGTATCTCTGGTAGAACTAGAGTTCCGAGCCTCCAAGATTTAGTTTAATGCATTTCCTATGGAGGGGTTTGTTTCTTTACGTTTTGCTAAAGTACTCGGCCCCTATTTGTCGTAGCCCAAAGTTTTTAGGATGTTTAGATGGGGGACAAATTGGGCTATAACATACTCAAAGGACATCCCCGTATCTCTAGTAGAAAAAGAGTTACGAGCCTGCAAAATTGGGTCAAACGCTTTTCCTATGGAGGGGTTGTTCGTTTACGTTTTGCTTAATTACTTGGCTCATGTTTGTCGTAGCCCTACGTTTTTAGTATGGTTAGATGGGGGACAAATTGCACTATAAGATACTCAAAGGACATCCCCGTATCTCTAGTAGACACAGAGTTACGAGCCTCCAAAGTTGGGTCTAATGCTATACCTATGGAAGGAGTTGTTTGTTTACTTTTTCCTTAATTACTCGGCCCTGTATTCTCAGTCACCCATAATAACATATCTGTGGTGTAGTGCTTAACACATCCGCCTCACTCCCAGACGGCCACAGGTTCGAAACCGCGAAGTTTTTTTTTTTTTTTTTTCGCTTGGGATATGTAAAGACCTTTATAATTATTCGAACATTTGTGTCAAGGTCACATTATTTACATCCCCGTATCTCTGGTAGAACTAGAGTTCCGAGCCTCCAAAATTTAGTTTAATGCATTTCCTATGGAGGGGTTTGTTTCTTTACGTTTTGCTAAAGTACTCGGCCCCTATTTGTCGTAGCCCAAAGTTTTTAGGATGGTTAGATGGGGGACAAATTGGGCTATAACATACTGAAAGGACATCCCCGTATCTCTAGTAGACACAGAGTTACGAGCCCCCAAAGTTGGGTCTAACGCTATTCCTATGGAAGGTGTTGTTTGTTTACTTTTTCCTTAATTACTCGGCCTGTATTCTCGGTCACCCAAAATAAAATATCTGTAGTGTAGTGGTTAACACATCCGCCTCACTCCCAGACGGCCACAGGTTCGAAACCGCGAAGTTTTTTTTTTTTTCGCTTGGGATATGTAAAGACCTTAATAATTATCCGAACATGTGTGTCAAGGTCACATTATTTACATCCCCGTATCTCTGGTAGAACTAGAGTTCCGAGCCTCCAAGATTTAGTTTAATGCATTTCCTATGGAGGGGTTTGTTTCTTTACGTTTTGCTACAGTACTCGGCCCCTATTTGTCGTAGCCCAAAGTTTTTAGGATGGTTAGATGGGGGACAAATTGGGCTATAACATACTCAAAGGACATCCCCGTATCTCTAGTAGAAAAAGAGTTACGAGCCTGCAAAATTGGGTCAAACGCTTTTCCTATGGAGGGGTTGTTCGTTTACGTTTTGCTTAATTACTTGGCTCATGTTTGTCGTAGCCCTACGTTTTTAGTATGGTTAGATGGGGGACAAATTGCACTATAAGATACTCAAAGGACATCCCCGTATCTCTAGTAGACACAGAGTTACGAGCCCCCAAAGTTGGGTCTAATGCTATACCTATGGAAGGAGTTGTTTGTTTACTTTTTCCTTAATTACTCGGCCTGTATTCTCGGTCACCCATAATAAAATATCTGTAGTGTAGTGGTTAACACATCCGCCTCACTCCAAGAAGGCCACAGGTTCGAAACCACGAAGTTTTTTTTTTTTCGCTTGGGATATGTGAAGACCTTTATAATTATCCGAACCTTTGTGTCAAGGTCACATTATTTACATCCCCGTATCTCTGGTAGAACTAGAGTTCCGAGCCTCCAAAATTTAGTTTAATGCATTTCCTATGGAGGGGTTTGTTTCTTTACGTTTTGCTACAGTACTCGGCCCCTATTTGTCGTAGCCCAAAGTTTTTAGGATGGTTAGATGGGGGACAAATTGGGCTATAACATACTCAAAGGACATCCCCGTATCTCTAGTAGAAAAAGAGTTACGAGCCTCCAAAATTGGGTCAAACGCTTTTCCTATGGAGGGGTTGTTCGTTTACGTTTTGCTTAATTACTTGGCCCATGTTTGTCGTAGCCCTACGTTTTTAGTATGGTTAGATGGGGGACAAATTGCACTATAACATACTCAAAGGACATCCCCGTATCTCTAGTAGACACAGAGTTACGAGCCCCCAAAGTTGGGTCTAACGCTATTCCTATGGAAGGTGTTGTTTGTTTACTTTTTCCTTAATTACTCGGCCTGTATTCTCGGTCACCCAAAATAAAATATCTGTAGTGTAGTGGTTAACACATCCGCCTCACTCCCACACGGCCACAGGTTCGAAACCGCGAAGTTTTTTTTTTTTTTTTTATCGCTTGGGATATGTAAAGACCTTTATAATTATCCGAACATTTGTGTCAAGGT
The DNA here is from genome assembly GCF_054372755.1 of Phalangium opilio. NCBI lineage: Eukaryota > Metazoa > Arthropoda > Arachnida > Opiliones > Phalangiidae > Phalangium > Phalangium opilio. The sequence continues at coordinate 3,812,424 of NW_028324189.1, forward strand.
CACATTATTTACATCCCCGTATCTCTGGTAGAACTAGAGTTCCGAGCCTCCAAAATTTAGTTTAATGCATTTCCTATGGAGGGGTTTGTTTCTTTACGTTTTGCTACAGTACTCGGCCCCTATTTGTCGTAGCCCAAAGTTTTTAGGATGGTTAGATGGGGGACAAATTGGGCTATAACATACTCAAAGGACATCCCCGTATCTCTAGTAGAAAAAGAGTTACGAGCCTGCAAAATTGGGTCAAACGCTTTTTCTATGGAGGGGTTGTTCGTTTACGTTTTGCTTAATTACTTGGCTCATGTTTGTCGTAGCCCTACGTTTTTAGTATGGTTAGATGGGGGACAAATTGCACTATAAGATACTCAAAGTACATCCCCGTATCTCTAGTAGACACAGAGTTACGAGCCTCCAAAGTTGGGTCTAATGCTATACCTATGGAAGGAGTTGTTTGTTTACTTTTTCCTTAATTACTCGGCCCTGTATTCTCAGTCACCCATAATAACATATCTGTGGTGTAGTGGTTAACACATCCGCCTCACTCCCAGACGGCCACAGGTTCGAAACCGCGAAGTTTTTTTTTTTTTTTTTTTCGCTTGGGATATGTAAAGACCTTTATAATTATCCGAACATTTGTGTCAAGGTCACATTATTTACATCCCCGTATCTCTGGTAGAACTAGAGTTCCGAGCCTCCAAGATTTAGTTTAATGCATTTCCTATAGAGGGGTTTGTTTCTTTACGTTTTGCTAAAGTACTCGGCCCCTATTTGTCGTAGCCCAAAGTTTTTAGGATGGTTAGATGGGGGACAAATTGGGCTATAACATACTCAAAGGACATCCCCGTATCTCTAGTAGAAAAAGAGTTACGAGCCTGCAAAATTGGGTCAAACGCTTTTCCTATGGAGGGGTTGTTCGTTTACGTTTTGCTTAATTACTTGGCTCATGTTTGTCGTAGCACTACGTTTTTAGTATGGTTAGATGGGGGACAAATTGCACTATAAGATACTCAAAGGACATCCCCGTATCTCTAGTAGACACAGAGTTTCGAGCCTCCAAAGTTGGGTCTAATGCTATACCTATGGAAGGAGTTGTTTGTTTACTTTTTCCTTAATTACTCGGCCCTGTATTCTCAGTCACCCATAATAACATATCTGTGGTGTAGTGGTTAACACATCCGCCTCACTCCCAGACGGCCACAGGTTCGAAACCGCGAAGTTTTTTTTTTTTTTCGCTTGGGATATGTAAAGACCTTTATAATTATCCGAACATTTGTGTCAAGGTCACATTATTTACATCCCCGTATCTCTGGTAGAACTAGAGTTCCGAGCCTCCAAAATTTAGTTTAATGCATTTCCTATGGAGGGGTTTGTTTCTTTACGTTTTGCTAAAGTACTCGGCCCCTATTTGTCGTAGCCCAAAGTTTTTAGGATGGTTAGATGGGGGACAAATTGGGCTATAACATACTGAAAGGACATCCCCGTATCTCTAGTAGACACAGAGTTACGAGCCCCCAAAGTTGGGTCTAACGCTATTCCTATGGAAGGTGTTGTTTGTTTACTTTTTCCTTAATTACTCGGCCTGTATTCTCGGTCACCCAAAATAAAATATCTGTAGTGTAGTGGTTAACACATCCGCCTCACTCCCAGACGGCCACAGGTTCGAAACCGCGAAGTTTTTTTTTTTTTTCGCTTGGGATATGTAAAGACCTTTATAATTATCCGAAAATTTGTGTCAAGGTCACATTATTTACATCCCCGTATCTCTGGTAGAACTAGAGTTCCGAGCCTCCAAGATTTAGTTTAATGCATTTCCTATGGAGGGGTTTGTTTCTTTACGTTTTGATAAAGTACTCGGCCCCTATTTGTCGTAGCCCAAAGTTTTTAGGATGGTTAGATGGGGGACAAATTGGGCTATAACATACTCAAAGGACATCCCCGTATCTCTAGTAGAAAAAGAGTTACGAGCCTGCAAAATTGGGTCAAACGCTTTTCCTATGGAGGGGTTGTTCGTTTACGTTTTGCTTAATTACTTGGCTCATGTTTGTCGTAGCCCTACGTTTTTAGTATGGTTAGATGGGGGACAAATTGCACTATAAGATACTCAAAGGACATCCCCGTATCTCTAGTAGACACAGAGTTACGAGCCTCCAAAGTTGGGTCTAATGCTATACCTATGGAAGGAGTTGTTTGTTTACTTTTTCCTTAACTACTCGGCCCTGTATTCTCAGTCACCCATAATAACATATCTGTGGTGTAGTGGTTAACACATCCGCCTCACTCCCAGACGGCCACAGGTTCGAAACCGCGAAGTTTTTTTTTTTTTTCGCTTGGGATATGTAAAGACCTTTATAATTATCCGAACATTTGTGTCAAGGTCACATTATTTACATCCCCGTATCTCTGGTAGAACTAGAGTTCCGAGCCTCCAAAATTTAGTTTAATGCATTTCCTATGGAGGGGTTTGTTTCTTTACGTTTTGCTAAAGTACTCGGCCCCTATTTGTCGTAGCCCAAAGTTTTTAGGATGGTTAGATGGGGGACAAATTGCACTATAAGATACTCAAAGGACATCCCCGAATCTCTAGTAGACACAGAGTTACGAGCCTCCAAAGTTGGGTCTAATGCTATACCTATGGAAGGAGTTGTTTGTTTACTTTTTCCTTAATTACTCGGCCTGTATTCTCGGTCACCCATAATAAAATATCTGTAGTGTAGTGGTTAACACATCCGCCTCACTCCAAGAAGGCCACAGGTTCGAAACCACGAAGTTTTTTTTTTTTCGCTTGGGATATGTGAAGACCTTTATAATTATCCGAACATTTGTGTCAAGGTCACATTATTCACATCCCCGTATCTCTGGTAGAACTAGAGTTCCGAGCCTCCAAGATTTAGTTTAATGCATTTCCTATGGAGGGGTTTGTTTCTTTACGTTTTGCTAAAGTACTCGGCCCCTATTTGTCGTAGCCCAAAGTTTTTAGGATGGTTAGATGTTGGACAAATTGGGCTATAACATACTCAAAGGACATCCCCGTATCTCTAGTAGAAAAAGAGTTACGAGCCTCCAAAATTGGGTCAAACGCTTTTCCTATGGAGGGGTTGTTCGTTTACGTTTTGCTTAATTACTTGGCCCATGTTTGTCGTAGCCCTACGTTTTTAGTATGGTTAGATGGGGGACAAATTGAACTATAACATACTCAAAGGACATCCCCGTGTCTCTAGTAGACACAGAATTACGAGCCTCCAAAGTTGGGTCTAATGCTATACCTATGGAAGGAGTTGTTTGTTTACTTTTTAATAATTACTCGGCCCTGTATTCTCAGTCATCCATAATAACATATCTGTGGTGTAGTGGTTAACACATCCGCCTCACTCCCAGACGGCCACAGGTTCGAAACCGCGAAGTTTTTTTTTTTTTTCGCTTGGGATATGTAAAGACCTTTATAATTATCCGAACATTTGTGTCAAGGTCACATTATTTACATCCCCGTATCTCTGGTAGAACTAGAGTTCCGAGCCTCCAAAATTTAGTTTAATGCATTTCCTATGGAGGGGTTTGTTTCTTTACGTTTTGCTAAAGTACTCGGCCCCTATTTGTCGTAGCCCAAAGTTTTTAGGATGGTTAGATGGGGGACAAATTGGGCTATAACATACTCAAAGGACATCCCCGTATCTCTAGTAGAAAAAGAGTTACGAGCCTCCAAAATTGGGTCAAACGCTTTTCCTATGGAGGGGTTGTTCGTTTACGTTTTGCTTAATTACTTGGCTCATGTTTGTCGTAGCCCTACGTTTTTAGTATGGTTAGATGGGGGACAAATTGCACTATAAGATACTCAAAGGACATCCCCGTATCTCTAGTAGACACAGAGTTACGAGCCTCCAAAGTTGGGTCTAATGCTATACCTATGGAAGGAGTTGTTTGTTTACTTTTTCCTTAATTACTCGGCCCTGTATTCTCAGTCACCCATAATAACATATCTGTGGTGTAGTGGTTAACACATCCGCCTCACTCCCAGACGGCCACAGGTTCGAAACCGCGAAGTTTTTTTTTTTTTCGCTTGGGATATGTAAAGACCTTTATAATTATCCGAACATTTGTGTCAAGGTCACATTATTTAAATCCCCGTATCTCTGGTAGAACTAGAGTTCCGAGCCTCCAAAATTTAGTTTAATGCATTTCCTATGGAGGGGTTTGTTTCTTTACGTTTTGCTAAAGTACTCGGCCCCTATTTGTCGTAGCCCAAAGTTTTTAGGATGGTTAGATGGGGGACAAATTGGGCTATAACATACTGAAAGGACATCCCCGTATCTCTAGTAGACACAGAGTTACGAGCCCCCAAAGTTGGGTCTAACGCTATTCCTATGGAAGGTGTTGTTTGTTTACTTTTTCCTTAATTACTCGGCCTGTATTCTCGGTCACCCAAAATAAAATATCTGTAGTGTAGTGGTTAACACATCCGCCTCACTCCCAGACGGCCACAGGTTCGAAACCGCGAAGGTTTTTTTTTTTTTTCGCTTGGGATATGTAAAGACCTTTATAATTATCCGAACATGTGTGTCAAGGTCACATTATTTACATCCCCGTATCTCTGGTAGAACTAGAGTTCCGAGCCTCCAAAATTTAGTTTAATGCATTTCCTATGGAGGGGTTTGTTTCTTTACGTTTTGCTAAAGTACTCGGCCCCTATTTGTCGTAGCCCAAAGTTTTTAGGATGGTTAGATGGGGGACAAATTGGGCTATAACATACTGAAAGGACATCCCCGTATCTCTAGTAGACACAGAGTTACGAGCCCCCAAAGTTGGGTCTAACGCTATTCCTATGGAAGGTGTTGTTTGTTTACTTTTTCCTTAATTACTCGGCCTGTATTCTCGGTCACCCAAAATAAAATATCTGTAGTGTAGTGGTTAACACATCCGTCTCACTCACAGACGGCCACAGGTTCGAAACCGCGAAGTTTTTTTTTTTTTTTTTCGCTTGGGATATGTAAAGACCTTTATAATTATCCGAACATGTGTGTCAAGGTCACATTATTTACATCCCCGTATCTCTGGTAGAACTAGAGTTCCGAGCCTCCAAGATTTAGTTTAATGCATTTCCTATGGAGGGGTTTGTTTCTTTACGTTTTGCTAAAGTACTCGGCCCCTATTTGTCGTAGCCCAAAGTTTTTAGGATGTTTAGATGGGGGACAAATTGGGCTATAACATACTCAAAGGACATCCCCGTATCTCTAGTAGAAAAAGAGTTACGAGCCTGCAAAATTGGGTCAAACGCTTTTCCTATGGAGGGGTTGTTCGTTTACGTTTTGCTTAATTACTTGGCTCATGTTTGTCGTAGCCCTACGTTTTTAGTATGGTTAGATGGGGGACAAATTGCACTATAAGATACTCAAAGGACATCCCCGTATCTCTAGTAGACACAGAGTTACGAGCCTCCAAAGTTGGGTCTAATGCTATACCTATGGAAGGAGTTTTGTTTACTTTTTCCTTAATTACTCGGACCTGTATTCTCAGTCACCCATAATAACATATCTGTGGTGTAGTGGTTAACACATCCGCCTCACTCCCAGACGGCCACAGGTTCGAAACCGCGAAGTTTTTTTTTTTTTTTTTTTCGCTTGGGATATGTAAAGACCTTTATAATTATCCGAACATTTGTGTCAAGGTCACATTATTTACATCCCCGTATCTCTGGTAGAACTAGAGTTCCGAGCCTCCAAAATTTAGTTTAATGCATTTCCTATGGAGGGGTTTGTTTCTTTACGTTTTGCTAAAGTACTCGGCCCCTATTTGTCGTAGCCCAAAGTTTTTAGGATGGTTAGATGGGGGACAAATTGCACTATAAGATACTCAAAGGACATCCCCGAATCTCTAGTAGACACAGAGTTACGAGCCTCCAAAGTTGGGTCTAATGCTATACCTATGGAAGGAGTTGTTTGTTTACTTTTTCCTTAATTACTCGGCCTGTATTCTCGGTCACCCATAATAAAATATCTGTAGTGTAGTGGTTAACACATCCGCCTCACTCCAAGAAGGCCACAGGTTCGAAACCACGAAGTTTTTTTTTTTTCGCTTGGGATATGTGAAGACCTTTATAATTATCCGAACATTTGTGTCAAGGTCACATTATTCACATCCCCGTATCTCTGGTAGAACTAGAGTTCCGAGCCTCCAAGATTTAGTTTAATGCATTTCCTATGGAGGGGTTTGTTTCTTTACGTTTTGCTAAAGTACTCGGCCCCTATTTGTCGTAGCCCAAAGTTTTTAGGATGGTTAGATGTTGGACAAATTGGGCTATAACATACTCAAAGGACATCCCCGTATCTCTAGTAGAAAAAGAGTTACGAGCCTCCAAAATTGGGTCAAACGCTTTTCCTATGGAGGGGTTGTTCGTTTACGTTTTGCTTAATTACTTGGCCCATGTTTGTCGTAGCCCTACGTTTTTAGTATGGTTAGATGGGGGACAAATTGAACTATAACATACTCAAAGGACATCCCCGTGTCTCTAGTAGACACAGAATTACGAGCCTCCAAAGTTGGGTCTAATGCTATACCTATGGAAGGAGTTGTTTGTTTACTTTTTAATAATTACTCGGCCCTGTATTCTCAGTCATCCATAATAACATATCTGTGGTGTAGTGGTTAACACATCCGCCTCACTCCCAGACGGCCACAGGTTCGAAACCGCGAAGTTTTTTTTTTTTTTCGCTTGGGATATGTAAAGACCTTTATAATTATCCGAACATTTGTGTCAAGGTCACATTATTTACATCCCCGTATCTCTGGTAGAACTAGAGTTCCGAGCCTCCAAAATTTAGTTTAATGCATTTCCTATGGAGGGGTTTGTTTCTTTACGTTTTGCTAAAGTACTCGGCCCCTATTTGTCGTAGCCCAAAGTTTTTAGGATGGTTAGATGGGGGACAAATTGGGCTATAACATACTCAAAGGACATCCCCGTATCTCTAGTAGAAAAAGAGTTACGAGCCTCCAAAATTGGGTCAAACGCTTTTCCTATGGAGGGGTTGTTCGTTTACGTTTTGCTTAATTACTTGGCTCATGTTTGTCGTAGCCCTACGTTTTTAGTATGGTTAGATGGGGGACAAATTGCACTATAAGATACTCAAAGGACATCCCCGTATCTCTAGTAGACACAGAGTTACGAGCCTCCAAAGTTGGGTCTAATGCTATACCTATGGAAGGAGTTGTTTGTTTACTTTTTCCTTAATTACTCGGCCCTGTATTCTCAGTCACCCATAATAACATATCTGTGGTGTAGTGGTTAACACATCCGCCTCACTCCCAGACGGCCACAGGTTCGAAACCGCGAAGTTTTTTTTTTTTTCGCTTGGGATATGTAAAGACCTTTATAATTATCCGAACATTTGTGTCAAGGTCACATTATTTAAATCCCCGTATCTCTGGTAGAACTAGAGTTCCGAGCCTCCAAAATTTAGTTTAATGCATTTCCTATGGAGGGGTTTGTTTCTTTACGTTTTGCTAAAGTACTCGGCCCCTATTTGTCGTAGCCCAAAGTTTTTAGGATGGTTAGATGGGGGACAAATTGGGCTATAACATACTGAAAGGACATCCCCGTATCTCTAGTAGACACAGAGTTACGAGCCCCCAAAGTTGGGTCTAACGCTATTCCTATGGAAGGTGTTGTTTGTTTACTTTTTCCTTAATTACTCGGCCTGTATTCTCGGTCACCCAAAATAAAATATCTGTAGTGTAGTGGTTAACACATCCGCCTCACTCCCAGACGGCCACAGGTTCGAAACCGCGAAGGTTTTTTTTTTTTTTCGCTTGGGATATGTAAAGACCTTTATAATTATCCGAACATGTGTGTCAAGGTCACATTATTTACATCCCCGTATCTCTGGTAGAACTAGAGTTCCGAGCCTCCAAAATTTAGTTTAATGCATTTCCTATGGAGGGGTTTGTTTCTTTACGTTTTGCTAAAGTACTCGGCCCCTATTTGTCGTAGCCCAAAGTTTTTAGGATGGTTAGATGGGGGACAAATTGGGCTATAACATACTGAAAGGACATCCCCGTATCTCTAGTAGACACAGAGTTACGAGCCCCCAAAGTTGGGTCTAACGCTATTCCTATGGAAGGTGTTGTTTGTTTACTTTTTCCTTAATTACTCGGCCTGTATTCTCGGTCACCCAAAATAAAATATCTGTAGTGTAGTGGTTAACACATCCGTCTCACTCACAGACGGCCACAGGTTCGAAACCGCGAAGTTTTTTTTTTTTTTTTTCGCTTGGGATATGTAAAGACCTTTATAATTATCCGAACATGTGTGTCAAGGTCACATTATTTACATCCCCGTATCTCTGGTAGAACTAGAGTTCCGAGCCTCCAAGATTTAGTTTAATGCATTTCCTATGGAGGGGTTTGTTTCTTTACGTTTTGCTAAAGTACTCGGCCCCTATTTGTCGTAGCCCAAAGTTTTTAGGATGTTTAGATGGGGGACAAATTGGGCTATAACATACTCAAAGGACATCCCCGTATCTCTAGTAGAAAAAGAGTTACGAGCCTGCAAAATTGGGTCAAACGCTTTTCCTATGGAGGGGTTGTTCGTTTACGTTTTGCTTAATTACTTGGCTCATGTTTGTCGTAGCCCTACGTTTTTAGTATGGTTAGATGGGGGACAAATTGCACTATAAGATACTCAAAGGACATCCCCGTATCTCTAGTAGACACAGAGTTACGAGCCTCCAAAGTTGGGTCTAATGCTATACCTATGGAAGGAGTTTTGTTTACTTTTTCCTTAATTACTCGGACCTGTATTCTCAGTCACCCATAATAACATATCTGTGGTGTAGTGGTTAACACATCCGCCTCACTCCCAGACGGCCACAGGTTCGAAACCGCGAAGTTTTTTTTTTTTTTTTTTTCGCTTGGGATATGTAAAGACCTTTATAATTATCCGAACATTTGTGTCAAGGTCACATTATTTACATCCCCGTATCTCTGGTAGAACTAGAGTTCCGAGCCTCCAAAATTTAGTTTAATGCATTTCCTATGGAGGGGTTTGTTTCTTTACGTTTTGCTACAGTACTCGGCCCCTATTTGTCGTAGCCCAAAGTTTTTAGGATGGTTAGATGGGGGACAAATTGGGCTATAACATACTCAAAGGACATCCCCGTATCTCTAGTAGAAAAAGAGTTACGAGCCTCCAAAATTGGGTCAAACGCTTTTCCTATGGAGGGGTTGTTCGTTTACGTTTTGCTTAATTACTTGGCCCATGTTTGTCGTAGCCCTACGTTTTTAGTATGGTTAGATGGGGGACAAATTGCACTATAACATACTCAAAGGACATCCCCGTATCTCTAGTAGACACAGAGTTACGAGCCCCCAAAGTTGGGTCTAACGCTATTCCTATGGAAGGTGTTGTTTGTTTACTTTTTCCTTAATTACTCGGCCTGTATTCTCGGTCACCCAAAATAAAATATCTGTAGTGTAGTGGTTAACACATCCGCCTCACTCCCACACGGCCACAGGTTCGAAACCGCGAAGTTTTTTTTTTTTTTTTTTTTATCGCTTGGGATATGTAAAGACCTTTATAATTATCCGAACATTTGTGTCAAGGTCACATTATTTACATCCCCGTATCTCTGGTAGAACTAGAGTTCCGAGCCTCCAAAATTTAGTTTAATGCATTTCCTATGGAGGGGTTTGTTTCTTTACGTTTTGCTAAAGTACTCGGCCCCTATTTGTCGTAGCCCAAAGTTTTTAGGATGGTTAGATGGGGGACAAATTGGGCTATAACATACTCAAAGGACATCCCCGTATCTCTAGTAGAAAAAGAGTTACGAGCCTCCAAAATTGGGTCAAACGCTTTTCCTATGGAGGGGTTGTTCGTTTACGTTTTGCTTAATTACTTGGCCCATGTTTGTCGTAGCCCTACGTTTTTAGTATGGTTAGATGGGGGACAAATTGCACTATAACATACTCAAAGGACATCCCCGTATCTCTAGTAGACACAGAGTTACGAGCCCCCAAAGTTGGGTCTAACGCTATTCCTATGGAAGGTGTTGTTTGTTTACTTTTTCCTTAATTACTCGGCCTGTATTCTCGGTCACCCAAAATAAAATATCTGTAGTGTAGTGGTTAACACATCCGCCTCACTCCCAGACGGCCACAGGTTCGAAACCGCGAAGTTTTTTTTTTTTTTTTTTTCGCTTGGGATATGTAAAGACCTTTATAATTATCCGAACATTTGTGTCAAGGTCACATTATTTACATCCCCGTATCTCTGGTAGAACTAGAGTTCCGAGCCTCCAAAATTTAGTTTAATGCATTTCCTATGGAGGGGTTTGTTTCTTTACGTTTTGCTACAGTACTCGGCCCCTATTTGTCGTAGCCCAAAGTTTTTAGGATGGTTAGATGGGGGACAAATTGGGCTATAACATACTCAAAGGACATCCCCGTATCTCTAGTAGAAAAAGAGTTACGAGCCTGCAAAATTGGGTCAAACGCTTTTCCTATGGAGGGGTTGTTCGTTTACGTTTTGCTTAATTACTTGGCTCATGTTTGTCGTAGCCCTACGTTTTTAGTATGGTTAGATGGGGGACAAATTGCACTATAAGATACTCAAAGTACATCCCCGTATCTCTAGTAGACACAGAGTTACGAGCCTCCAAAGTTGGGTCTAATGCTATACCTATGGAAGGAGTTGTTTGTTTACTTTTTCCTTAATTACTCGGCCCTGTATTCTCAGTCACCCATAATAACATATCTGTGGTGTAGTGGTTAACACATCCGCCTCACTCCCAGACGGCCACAGGTTCGAAACCGCGAAGTTTTTTTTTTTTTTTTTTTCGCTTGGGATATGTAAAGACCTTTATAATTATCCGAACATTTGTGTCAAGGTCACATTATTTACATCCCCGTATCTCTGGTAGAACTAGAGTTCCGAGCCTCCAAGATTTAGTTTAATGCATTTCCTATAGAGGGGTTTGTTTCTTTACGTTTTGCTAAAGTACTCGGCCCCTATTTGTCGTAGCCCAAAGTTTTTAGGATGGTTAGATGGGGGACAAATTGGGCTATAACATACTCAAAGGACATCCCCGTATCTCTAGTAGAAAAAGAGTTACGAGCCTGCAAAATTGGGTCAAACGCTTTTCCTATGGAGGGGTTGTTCGTTTACGTTTTGCTTAATTACTTGGCTCATGTTTGTCGTAGCACTACGTTTTTAGTATGGTTAGATGGGGGACAAATTGCACTATAAGATACTCAAAGGACATCCCCGTATCTCTAGTAGACACAGAGTTTCGAGCCTCCAAAGTTGGGTCTAATGCTATACCTATGGAAGGAGTTGTTTGTTTACTTTTTCCTTAATTACTCGGCCCTGTATTCTCAGTCACCCATAATAACATATCTGTGGTGTAGTGGTTAACACATCCGCCTCACTCCCAGACGGCCACAGGTTCGAAACCGCGAAGTTTTTTTTTTTTTTCGCTTGGGATATGTAAAGACCTTTATAATTATCCGAACATTTGTGTCAAGGTCACATTATTTACATCCCCGTATCTCTGGTAGAACTAGAGTTCCGAGCCTCCAAAATTTAGTTTAATGCATTTCCTATGGAGGGGTTTGTTTCTTTACGTTTTGCTAAAGTACTCGGCCCCTATTTGTCGTAGCCCAAAGTTTTTAGGATGGTTAGATGGGGGACAAATTGCACTATAAGATACTCAAAGGACATCCCCGAATCTCTAGTAGACACAGAGTTACGAGCCTCCAAAGTTGGGTCTAATGCTATACCTATGGAAGGAGTTGTTTGTTTACTTTTTCCTTAATTACTCGGCCTGTATTCTCGGTCACCCATAATAAAATATCTGTAGTGTAGTGGTTAACACATCCGCCTCACTCCATGAAGGCCACAGGTTCGAAACCACGAAGTTTTTTTTTTTTCGCTTGGGATATGTGAAGACCTTTATAATTATCCGAACATTTGTGTCAAGGTCACATTATTCACATCCCCGTATCTCTGGTAGAACTAGAGTTCCGAGCCTCCAAGATTTAGTTTAATGCATTTCCTATGGAGGGGTTTGTTTCTTTACGTTTTGCTAAAGTACTCGGCCCCTATTTGTCGTAGCCCAAAGTTTTTAGGATGGTTAGATGGGGGACAAATTGGGCTATAACATACTCAAAGGACATCCCCGTATCTCTAGTAGAAAAAGAGTTACGAGCCTGCAAAATTGGGTCAAACGCTTTTCCTATGGAGGGGTTGTTCGTTTACGTTTTGCTTAATTACTTGGCTCATGTTTGTCGTAGCCCTACGTTTTTAGTATGGTTAGATGGGGGACAAATTGCACTATAAGATACTCAAAGGACATCCCCGTATCTCTAGTAGACACAGAGTTACGAGCCTCCAAAGTTGGGTCTAATGCTATACCTATGGAAGGAGTTGTTTGTTTACTTTTTCCTTAGCTACTCGGCCCTGTATTCTCAGTCACCCATAATAACATATCTGTGGTGTAGTGGTTAACACATCCGCCTCACTCCCAGACGGCCACAGGTTCGAAACCGCGAAGTTTTTTTTTTTTTTCGCTTGGGATATGTAAAGACCTTTATAATTATCCGAACATTTGTGTCAAGGTCACATTATTTACATCCCCGTATCTCTGGTAGAACTAGAGTTCCGAGCCTCCAAAATTTAGTTTAATGCATTTCCTATGGAGGGGTTTGTTTCTTTACGTTTTGCTAAAGTACTCGGCCCCTATTTGTCGTAGCCCAAAGTTTTTAGGATGGTTAGATGGGGGACAAATTGCACTATAAGATACTCAAAGGACATCCCCGAATCTCTAGTAGACACAGAGTTACGAGCCTCCAAAGTTGGGTCTAATGCTATACCTATGGAAGGAGTTGTTTGTTTACTTTTTCCTTAATTACTCGGCCTGTATTCTCGGTCACCCATAATAAAATATCTGTAGTGTAGTGGTTAACACATCCGCCTCACTCCAAGAAGGCCACAGGTTCGAAACCACGAAGTTTTTTTTTTTTCGCTTGGGATATGTGAAGACCTTTATAATTATCCGAACATTTGTGTCAAGGTCACATTATTCACATCCCCGTATCTCTGGTAAAACTAGAGTTCCGAGCCTCCAAAATTTAGTTTAATGCATTTCCTATGGAGGGGTTTGTTTCTTTACGTTTTGCTAAAGTACTCGGCCCCTATTTGTCGTAGCCCAAAGTTTTTATTATGGTTAGATGGGGGACAAATTGGGCTATAACATACTCAAAGGACATCCCCGTATCTCTAGTAGAAAAAGAGTTACGAGCCTCCAAAATTGGGTCAAACGCTTTTCCTATGGAGGGGTTGTTCGTTTACGTTTTGCTTAATTACTCGGCCTGTATTCTCGGTCACCCAAAATAAAATATCTGTAGTGTAGTGGTTAACACATCCGCCTCACTCCCAGACGGCCACAGGTTCGAAACCGCGAAGTTTTTTTTTTTTTTTCGCTTGGGATATGTAAAGACCTTTATAATTATCCGAACATTTGTGTCAAGGTCACATTATTTACATCCCCGTATCTCTGGTAGAACTAGAGTTCCGAGCCTCCAAGATTTAGTTTAATGCATTTCCTATGGAGGGGTTTGTTTCTTTACGTTTTGCTAAAGTACTCGGCCCCTATTTGTCGTAGCCCAAAGTTTTTAGGATGGTTAGATGGGGGACAAATTGGGCTATAACATACTGAAAGGACATCCCCGTATCTCTAGTAGACACAGAGTTACGAGCCCCCAAAGTTGGGTCTAACGCTATTCCTATGGAAGGTGTTGTTTGTTTACTTTTTCCTTAATTACTCGGCCTGTATTCTCGGTCACCCAAAATAAAATATCTGTAGTGTAGTGGTTAACACATCCGCCTCACTCCCAGACGGCCACAGGTTCGAAACCGCGAAGTTTTTTTTTTTTTTTTTCGCTTGGGATATGTAAAGACCTTTATAATTATCCGAACATTTGTGTCAAGGTCACATTATTTACATCCCCGTATCTCTGGTAGAACTAGAGTTCCGAGCCTCCAAGATTTAGTTTAATGCATTTCCTATGGAGGGGTTTGTTTCTTTACGTTTTGCTAAAGTACTCGGCCCCTATTTGTCGTAGCCCAAAGTTTTTAGGATGGTTAGATGGGGGACAAATTGGGCTATAACATACTCAAAGGACATCCCCGTATCTCTAGTAGAAAAAGAGTTACGAGCCTGCAAAATTGGGTCAAACGCTTTTCCTATGGAGGGGTTGTTCGTTTACGTTTTGCTTAATTACTTGGCTCATGTTTGTCGTAGCCCTACGTTTTTAGTATGGTTAGATGGGGGACAAATTGCACTATAAGATACTCAAAGGACATCCCCGTATCTCTAGTAGACACAGAGTTACGAGCCTCCAAAGTTGGGTCTAATGCTATACCTATGGAAGGAGTTGTTTGTTTACTTTTTCCTTAATTACTCGGCCCTGTATTCTCAGTCACCCATAATAACATATCTGTGGTGTAGTGGTTAACACATCCGCCTCACTCCCAGACGGCCACAGGTTCGAAACCGCGAAGTTTTTTTTTTTTTTTTTTCGCTTGGGATATGTAAAGACCTTTATAATTATCCGAACATTTGTGTCAAGGTCACATTATTTACATCCCCGTATCTCTGGTAGAACTAGAGTTCCGAGCCTCCAAAATTTAGTTTAATGCATTTCCTATGGAGGGGTTTGTTTCTTTACGTTTTGCTAAAGTACTCGGCCCCTATTTGTCGTAGCCCAAAGTTTTTAGGATGGTTAGATGGGGGACAAATTGGGCTATAACATACTGAAAGGACATCCCCGTATCTCTAGTAGACACAGAGTTACGAGCCCCCAAAGTTGGGTCTAACGCTATTCCTATGGAAGGTGTTGTTTGTTTACTTTTTCCTTAATTACTCGGCCTGTATTCTCGGTCACCCAAAATAAAATATCTGTAGTGTAGTGGTTAACACATCCGCCTCACTCCCAGACGGCCACAGGTTCGAAACCGCGAAGTTTTTTTTTTTTTTTTCGCTTGGGATATGTAAAGACCTTTATAATTATCCGAACATGTGAGTCAAGGTCACATTATTTACATCCCCGTATCTCTGGTAGAACTAGAGTTCCGAGCCTCCAAGATTTAGTTTAATGCATTTCCTATGGAGGGGTTTGTTTCTTTACGTTTTGCTAAAGTACTCGGCCCCTATTTGTCGTAGCCCAAAGTTTTTAGGATGTTTAGATGGGGGACAAATTGGGCTATAACATACTCAAAGGACATCCCCGTATCTCTAGTAGAAAAAGAGTTACGAGCCTGCAAAATTGGGTCAAACGCTTTTCCTATGGAGGGGTTGTTCGTTTACGTTTTGCTTAATTACTTGGCTCATGTTTGTCGTAGCCCTACGTTTTTAGTATGGTTAGATGGGGGACAAATTGCACTATAAGATACTCAAAGGACATCCCCGTATCTCTAGTAGACACAGAGTTACGAGCCTCCAAAGTTGGGTCTAATGCTATACCTATGGAAGGAGTTGTTTGTTTACTTTTTCCTTAATTACTCGGCCCTGTATTCTCAGTCACCCATAATAACATATCTGTGGTGTAGTGGTTAACACATCCGCCTCACTCCCAGACGGCCACAGGTTCGAAACCGCGAAGTTTTTTTTTTTTTTTTTTTCGCTTGGGATATGTAAAGACCTTTATAATTATCCGAACATTTGTGTCAAGGTCACATTATTTACATCCCCGTATCTCTGGTAGAACTAGAGTTCCGAGCCTCCAAAATTTAGTTTAATGCATTTCCTATGGAGGGGTTTGTTTCTTTACGTTTTGCTAAAGTACTCGGCCCCTATTTGTCGTAGCCCAAAGTTTTTAGGATGGTTAGATGGGGGACAAATTGGGCTATAACATACTGAAAGGACATCCCCGTATCTCTAGTAGACACAGAGTTACGAGCCCCCAAAGTTGGGTCTAACGCTATTCCTATGGAAGGTGTTGTTTGTTTACTTTTTCCTTAATTACTCGGCCTGTATTCTCGGTCACCCAAAATAAAATATCTGTAGTGTAGTGGTTAACACATCCGCCTCACTCCCAGACGGCCACAGGTTCGAAACCGTGAAGTTTTTTTTTTTTTTTCGCTTGGGATATGTAAAGACCTTTATAATTATCCGAACATGTGTGTCAAGGTCACATTATTTACATCCCCGTATCTCTGGTAGAACTAGAGTTCCGAGCCTCCAAGATTTAGTTTAATGCATTTCCTATGGAGGGGTTTGTTTCTTTACGTTTTGCTAAAGTACTCGGCCCCTATTTGTCGTAGCCCAAAGTTTTTAGGATGTTTAGATGGGGGACAAATTGGGCTATAACATACTCAAAGGACATCCCCGTATCTCTAGTAGAAAAAGAGTTACGAGCCTGCAAAATTGGGTCAAACGCTTTTCCTATGGAGGGGTTGTTCGTTTACGTTTTGCTTAATTACTTGGCTCATGTTTGTCGTAGCCCTACGTTTTTAGTATGGTTAGATGGGGGACAAATTGCACTATAAGATACTCAAAGGACATCCCCGTATCTCTAGTAGACACAGAGTTACGAGCCTCCAAAGTTGGGTCTAATGCTATACCTATGGAAGGAGTTGTTTGTTTACTTTTTCCTTAATTACTCGGCCCTGTATTCTCAGTCACCCATAATAACATATCTGTGGTGTAGTGGTTAACACATCCGCCTCACTCCCAGACGGCCACAGGTTCGAAACCGCGAAGTTTTTTTTTTTTTTTTTTTTCGCTTGGGATATGTAAAGACCTTTATAATTATCCGAACATTTGTGTCAAGGTCACATTATTTACATCCCCGTATCTCTGGTAGAACTAGAGTTCCGAGCCTCCAAGATTTAGTTTAATGCATTTCCTATGGAGGGGTTTGTTTCTTTACGTTTTGCTAAAGTACTCGGCCCCTATTTGTCGTAGCCCAAAGTTTTTAGGATGGTTAGATGGGGGACAAATTGGGCTATAACATACTCAAAGGACATCCCCGTATCTCTAGTAGAAAAAGAGTTACGAGCCTGCAAAATTGGGTCAAACGCTTTTCCTATGGAGGGGTTGTTCGTTTACGTTTTGCTTAATTACTTGGCTCATGTTTGTCGTAGCCCTACGTTTTTAGTATGGTTAGATGGGGGACAAATTGCACTACTCAAAGGACATCCCCGTATCTCTAGTAGACACAGAGTTACGAGCCTCCAAAGTTGGGTCTAATGCTATACCTATGGAAGGAGTTGTTTGTTTACTTTTTCCTTAATTACTCGGCCCTGTATTCTCAGTCACCCATAATAAAATATCTGTGGTGTAGTGGTTAACACATCCGCTTCACTCCCAGACGGCCACAGGTTCGAAACCGCGAAGTTTTTTTTTTTTATTTTCGCTTGGGATATGTAAAGACCTTTATAATTATCCGAACATTTGTGTCAAGGTCACATTATTTACATCCCCGTATCTCTGGTAGAACTAGAGTTCCGAGCCTCCAAAATTTAGTTTAATGCATTTCCTATGGAGGGGTTTGTTTCTTTACGTTTTGCTAAAGTACTCGGCCCCTATTTGTCGTAGCCCAAAGTTTTTAGGATGGTTAGATGGGGGACAAATTGGGCTATAACATACTGAAAGGACATCCCCGTATCTCTAGTAGACACAGAGTTACGAGCCCCCAAAGTTGGGTCTAACGCTATTCCTATGGAAGGTGTTGTTTGTTTACTTTTTCCTTAATTACTCGGCCTGTATTCTCGGTCACCCAAAATAAAATATCTGTAGTGTAGTGGTTAACACATCCGCCTCACTCCCAGACGGCCACAGGTTCGAAACCGCGAAGTTTTTTTTTTTTTTTCGCTTGGGATATGTAAAGACCTTTATAATTATCCGAACATGTGTGTCAAGGTCACATTATTTACATCCCCGTATCTCTGGTAGAACTAGAGTTCCGAGCCTCCAAGATTTAGTTTAATGCATTTCCTATGGAGGGGTTTGTTTCTTTACGTTTTGCTAAAGTACTCGGCCCCTATTTGTCGTAGCCCAAAGTTTTTAGGATGTTTAGATGGGGGACAAATTGGGCTATAACATACTCAAAGGACATCCCCGTATCTCTAGTAGAAAAAGAGTTACGAGCCTGCAAAATTGGGTCAAACGCTTTTCCTATGGAGGGGTTGTTCGTTTACGTTTTGCTTAATTACTTGGCTCATGTTTGTCGTAGCCCTACGTTTTTAGTATGGTTAGATGGGGGACAAATTGCACTATAAGATACTCAAAGGACATCCCCGTATCTCTAGTAGACACAGAGTTACGAGCCTCCAAAGTTGGGTCTAATGCTATACCTATGGAAGGAGTTGTTTGTTTACTTTTTCCTTAATTACTCGGCCCTGTATTCTCAGTCACCCATAATAACATATCTGTGGTGTAGTGGTTAACACATCCGCCTCACTCCCAGACGGCCACAGGTTCGAAACCGCGAAGTTTTTTTTTTTTTTTTTTTCGCTTGGGATATGTAAAGACCTTTATAATTATCCGAACATTTGTGTCAAGGTCACATTATTTACATCCCCGTATCTCTGGTAGAACTAGAGTTCCGAGCCTCCAAGATTTAGTTTAATGCATTTCCTATGGAGGGGTTTGTTTCTTTACGTTTTGCTAAAGTACTCGGCCCCTATTTGTCGTAGCCCAAAGTTTTTAGGATGGTTAGATGGGGGACAAATTGGGCTATAACATACTCAAAGGACATCCCCGTATCTCTAGTAGAAAAAGAGTTACGAGCCTGCAAAATTGGGTCAAACGCTTTTCCTATGGAGGGGTTGTTCGTTTACGTTTTGCTTAATTACTTGGCTCATGTTTGTCGTAGCCCTACGTTTTTAGTATGGTTAGATGGGGGACAAATTGCACTACTCAAAGGACATCCCCGTATCTCTAGTAGACACAGAGTTACGAGCCTCCAAAGTTGGGTCTAATGCTATACCTATGGAAGGAGTTGTTTGTTTACTTTTTCCTTAATTACTCGGCCCTGTATTCTCAGTCACCCATAATAAAATATCTGTGGTGTAGTGGTTAACACATCCGCTTCACTCCCAGACGGCCACAGGTTCGAAACCGCGAAGTTTTTTTTTTTTTTTTCGCTTGGGATATGTAAAGACCTTTATAATTATCCGAACATTTGTGTCAAGGTCACATTATTTACATCCCCGTATCTCTGGTAGAACTAGAGTTCCGAGCCTCCAAGATTTAGTTTAATGCATTTCCTATGGAGGGGTTTGTTTCTTTACGTTTTGCTAAAGTACTCGGCCCCTATTTGTCGTAGCCCAAAGTTTTTAGGATGGTTAGATGGGGGACAAATTGGGCTATAACATACTGAAAGGACATCCCCGTATCTCTAGTAGACACAGAGTTACGAGCCCCCAAAGTTGGGTCTAACGCTATTCCTATGGAAGGTGTTGTTTGTTTACTTTTTCCTTAATTACTCGGCCTGTATTCTCGGTCACCCAAAATAAAATATCTGTAGTGTAGTGGTTAACACATCCGCCTCACTCCCAGACGGCCACAGGTTCGAAACCGCGAAGTTTTTTTTTTTTTTTTTTCGCTTGGGATATGTAAAGACCTTTATAATTATCCGAACATTTGTGTCAAGGTCACATTATTTACATCCCCGTATCTCTGGTAGAACTAGAGTTCCGAGCCTCCAAGATTTAGTTTAATGCATTTCCTATGGAGGGGTTTGTTTCTTTACGTTTTGCTAAAGTACTCGGCCCCTATTTGTCGTAGCCCAAAGTTTTTAGGATGGTTAGATGGGGGACAAATTGCACTATAAGATACTCAAAGGACATCCCCGAATCTCTAGTAGACACAGAGTTACGAGCCTCCAAAGTTGGGTCTAATGCTATACCTATGGAAGGAGTTGTTTGTTTACTTTTTCCTTAATTACTCGGCCTGTATTCTCGGTCACCCATAATAAAATATCTGTAGTGTAGTGGTTAACACATCCGCCTCACTCCAAGAAGGCCACAGGTTCGAAACCACGAAGTTTTTTTTTTTTCGCTTGGGATATGTGAAGACCTTTATAATTATCCGAACATTTGTGTCAAGGTCACATTATTCACATCCCCGTATCTCTGGTAAAACTAGAGTTCCGAGCCTCCAAAATTTAGTTTAATGCATTTCCTATGGAGGGGTTTGTTTCTTTACGTTTTGCTAAAGTACTCGGCCCCTATTTGTCGTAGCCCAAAGTTTTTAGGATGGTTAGATGGGGGACAAATTGGGCTATAACATACTCAAAGGACATCCCCGTATCTCTAGTAGAAAAAGAGTTACGAGCCTCCAAAATTGGGTCAAACGCTTTTCCTATGGAGGGGTTGTTCGTTTACGTTTTGCTTAATTACTCGGCCTGTATTCTCGGTCACCCAAAATAAAATATCTGTAGTGTAGTGGTTAACACATCCGCCTCACTCCCAGACGGCCACAGGTTCGAAACCGCGAAGTTTTTTTTTTTTTTTTTCGCTTGGGATATGTAAAGACCTTTATAATTATCCGAACATTTGTGTCAAGGTCACATTATTTACATCCCCGTATCTCTGGTAGAACTAGAGTTCCGAGCCTCCAAGATTTAGTTTAATGCATTTCCTATGGAGGGGTTTGTTTCTTTACGTTTTGCTAAAGTACTCGGCCCCTATTTGTCGTAGCCCAAAGTTTTTAGGATGGTTAGATGGGGGACAAATTGGGCTATAACATACTCAAAGGACATCCCCGTATCTCTAGTAGACACAGAGTTACGAGCCCCCAAAGTTGGGTCTAACGCTATTCCTATGGAAGGTGTTCTTTGTTTACTTTTTCCTTAATTACTCGGCCTGTATTCTCGGTCACCCAAAATAAAATATCTGTAGTGTAGTGGTTAACACATCCGCCTCACTCCCAGACGGCCACAGGTTCGAAACCGCGAAGTTTTTTTTTTTTTTTTTTCGCTTGGGATATGTAAAGACCTTTATAATTATCCGAACATTTGTGTCAAGGTCACATTATTTACATCCCCGTATCTCTGGTAGAACTAGAGTTCCGAGCCTCCAAGATTTAGTTTAATGCATTTCCTATGGAGGGGTTTGTTTCTTTACGTTTTGCTAAAGTACTCGGCCCCTATTTGTCGTAGCCCAAAGTTTTTAGGATGGTTAGATGGGGGACAAATTGCACTATAAGATACTCAAAGGACATCCCCGAATCTCTAGTAGACACAGAGTTACGAGCCTCCAAAGTTGGGTCTAATGCTATACCTATGGAAGGAGTTGTTTGTTTACTTTTTCCTTAATTACTCGGCCTGTATTCTCGGTCACCCATAATAAAATATCTGTAGTGTAGTGGTTAACACATCCGCCTCACTCCAAGAAGGCCACAGGTTCGAAACCACGAAGTTTTTTTTTTTTCGCTTGGGATATGTGAAGACCTTTATAATTATCCGAACATTTGTGTCAAGGTCACATTATTCACATCCCCGTATCTCTGGTAAAACTAGAGTTCCGAGCCTCCAAAATTTAGTTTAATGCATTTCCTATGGAGGGGTTTGTTTCTTTACGTTTTGCTAAAGTACTCGGCCCCTATTTGTCGTAGCCCAAAGTTTTTAGGATGGTTAGATGGGGGACAAATTGGGCTATAACATACTCAAAGGACATCCCCGTATCTCTAGTAGAAAAAGAGTTACGAGCCTCCAAAATTGGGTCAAACGCTTTTCCTATGGAGGGGTTGTTCGTTTACGTTTTGCTTAATTACTCGGCCTGTATTCTCGGTCACCCAAAATAAAATATCTGTAGTGTAGTGGTTAACACATCCGCCTCACTCCCAGACGGCCACAGGTTCGAAACCGCGAAGTTTTTTTTTTTTTTTTTCGCTTGGGATATGTAAAGACCTTTATAATTATCCGAACATTTGTGTCAAGGTCACATTATTTACATCCCCGTATCTCTGGTAGAACTAGAGTTCCGAGCCTCCAAGATTTAGTTTAATGCATTTCCTATGGAGGGGTTTGTTTCTTTACGTTTTGCTAAAGTACTCGGCCCCTATTTGTCGTAGCCCAAAGTTTTTAGGATGGTTAGATGGGGGACAAATTGGGCTATAACATACTCAAAGGACATCCCCGTATCTCTAGTAGACACAGAGTTACGAGCCCCCAAAGTTGGGTCTAACGCTATTCCTATGGAAGGTGTTCTTTGTTTACTTTTTCCTTAATTACTCGGCCTGTATTCTCGGTCACCCAAAATAAAATATCTGTAGTGTAGTGGTTAACACATCCGCCTCACTCCCAGACGGCCACAGGTTCGAAACCGCGAAGTTTTTTTTTTTTTTTTCGCTTGGGATATGTAAAGACCTTTATAATTATCCGAACATTTGTGTCAAGGTCACATTATTTACATCCCCGTATCTCTGGTAGAACTAGAGTTCCGAGCCTCCAAGATTTAGTTTAATGCATTTCCTATGGAGGGGTTTGTTTCTTTACGTTTTGCTAAAGTACTCGGCCCCTATTTGTCGTAGCCCAAAGTTTTTAGGATGGTTAGATGGGGGACAAATTGGGCTATAACATACTGAAAGGACATCCCCGTATCTCTAGTAGACACAGAGTTACGAGCCCCCAAAGTTGGGTCTAACGCTATTCCTATGGAAGGTGTTGTTTGTTTACTTTTTCCTTAATTACTCGGCCTGTATTCTCGGTCACCCAAAATAAAATATCTGTAGTGTAGTGGTTAACACATCCGCCTCACTCCCAGACGGCCACAGGTTCGAAACCGCGAAGTTTTTTTTTTTTTTTTTTCGCTTGGGATATGTAAAGACCTTTATAATTATCCGAACATTTGTGTCAAGGTCACATTATTTACATCCCCGTATCTCTGGTAGAACTAGAGTTCCGAGCCTCCAAGATTTAGTTTAATGCATTTCCTATGGAGGGGTTTGTTTCTTTACGTTTTGCTAAAGTACTCGGCCCCTATTTGTCGTAGCCCAAAGTTTTTAGGATGGTTAGATGGGGGACAAATTGGGCTATAACATACTCAAAGGACATCCCCGTATCTCTAGTAGAAAAAGAGTTACGAGCCTGCAAAATTGGGTCAAACGCTTTTCCTATGGAGGGGTTGTTCGTTTACGTTTTGCTTAATTACTTGGCTCATGTTTGTCGTAGCCCTACGTTTTTAGTATGCTTAGATGGGGGACAAATTGCACTATAAGATGCTCAAAGGACATCCCCGTATCTCTAGTAGACACAGAGTTACGAGCCTCCAAATTTGGGTCTAATGCTATACCTATGGAAGGAGTTGTTTGTTTAGTTTTTCCTTAGTTACTCGGCCCTGTATTCTCAGTCACCCATAAAAACATATCTGTGGTGTAGTGGTTAACACATCCGCCTCACTCCCAGACGGCCACAGGTTCGAAACCGCGAAGTTTTTTTTTTTTTCGCTTGGGATATGTAAAGACCTTTATAATTATCCGAACATTTGTGTCAAGGTCACATTATTTACATCCCCGTATCTCTGGTAGAACTAGAGTTCCGAGCCTCCAAGATTTAGTTTAATGCATTTCCTATGGAGGGGTTTGTTTCTTTACGTTTTGCTAAAGTACTCGGCCCCTATTTGTCGTAGCCCAAAGTTTTTAGGATGGTTAGATGGGGGACAAATTGGGCTATAACATACTGAAAGGACATCCCCGTATCTCTAGTAGACACAGAGTTACGAGCCCCCAAAGTTGGGTCTAACGCTATTCCTATGGAAGGTGTTGTTTGTTTACTTTTTCCTTAATTACTCTGCCTGTATTCTCGGTCACCCAAAATAAAATATCTGTAGTGTAGTGGTTAACACATCCGCCTCACTCCCAGACGGCCACAGGTTCGAAACCGCGAAGTTTTTTTTTTTTTTTTTTCGCTTGGGATATGTAAAGACCTTTATAATTATCCGAACATTTGTGTCAAGGTCACATTATTTACATCCCCGTATCTCTGGTAGAACTAGAGTTCCGAGCCTCCAAAATTTAGTTTAATGCATTTCCTATGGAGAGGTTTGTTTCTTTACGTTTTGCTAAAGTACTCGGCCCCTATTTGTCGTAGCCCAAAGTTTTTAGGATGGTTAGATGGGGGACAAATTGGGCTATAACATACTCAAAGGACATCCCCGTATCTCTAGTAGAAAAAGAGTTACGAGCCTGCAAAATTGGGTCAAACGCTTTTCCTATGGAGGGGTTGTTCGTTTACGTTTTGCTTAATTACTTGGCTCATGTTTGTCGTAGCACTACGTTTTTAGTATGGTTAGATGGGGGACAAATTGCACTATAAGATACTCAAAGGACATCCCCGTATCTCTAGTAGACACAGAGTTTCGAGCCTCCAAAGTTGGGTCTAATGCTATACCTATGGAAGGAGTTGTTTGTTTACTTTTTCCTTAATTACTCGGCCCTGTATTCTCAGTCACCCATAATAACATATCTGTGGTGTAGTGGTTAACACATCCGCCTCACTCCCAGACGGCCACAGGTTCGAAACCGCGAAGTTTTTTTTTTTTTTCGCTTGGGATATGTAAAGACCTTTATAATTATCCGAACATTTGTGTCAAGGTCACATTATTTACATCCCCGTATCTCTGGTAGAACTAGAGTTCCGAGCCTCCAAAATTTAGTTTAATGCATTTCCTATGGAGGGGTTTGTTTCTTTACGTTTTGCTAAAGTACTCGGCCCCTATTTGTCGTAGCCCAAAGTTTTTAGGATGGTTAGATGGGGGACAAATTGGGCTATAACATACTCAAAGGACATCCCCGTATCTCTAGTAGAAAAAGAGTTACGAGCCCCCAAAGTTGGGTCTAACGCTATTCCTATGGAAGGTGTTGTTTGTTTACTTTTTCCTTAATTACTCGGCCTGTATTCTCGGTCACCCAAAATAAAATATCTGTAGTGTAGTGGTTAACACATCCGCCTCACTCCCAGACGGCCACAGGTTCGAAACCGCGAAGTTTTTTTTTTTTTTTTTTCGCTTGGGATATGTAAAGACCTTTATAATTATCCGAACATTTGTGTCAAGGTCACATTATTTACATCCCCGTATCTCTGGTAGAACTAGAGTTCCGAGCCTCCAAAATTTAGTTTAATGCATTTCCTATGGAGAGGTTTGTTTCTTTACGTTTTGCTAAAGTACTCGGCCCCTATTTGTCGTAGCCCAAAGTTTTTAGGATGGTTAGATGGGGGACAAATTGGGCTATAACATACTCAAAGGACATCCCCGTATCTCTAGTAGAAAAAGAGTTACGAGCCTCCAAAATTGGGTCAAACGCTTTTCCTATGGAGGGGTTGTTCGTTTACGTTTTGCTTAATTACTTGGCCCATGTTTGTCGTAGCCCTACGTTTTTAGTATGGTTTGATGGGGGACAAATTGCAGTATAACATACTCAAAGGACATCCCCGTATCTCTAGTAGAAAAAGAGTTACGAGCCTCCAAAATTGGGTCAAACGCTTTTCCTATGGAGGGGTTGTTCGTTTACGTTTTGCTTAATTACTCGGCCTGTATTCTCGGTCACCCAAAATAAAATATCTGTAGTGTAGTGGTTAACACATCCGCCTCACTCCCAGACGGCCACAGGTTCGAAACCGCGAAGTTTTTTTTTTTTTTTTCGCTTGGGATATGTAAAGACCTTTATAATTATCCGAACATTTGTGTCAAGGTCACATTATTTACATCCCCGTATCTCTGGTAGAACTAGAGTTCCGAGCCTCCAAGATTTAGTTTAATGCATTTCCTATGGAGGGGTTTGTTTCTTTACGTTTTGCTAAAGTACTCGGCCCCTATTTGTCGTAGCCCAAAGTTTTTAGGATGGTTAGATGGGGGACAAATTGGGCTATAACATACTCAAAGGACATCCCCGTATCTCTAGTAGACACAGAGTTACGAGCCCCCAAAGTTGGGTCTAACGCTATTCCTATGGAAGGTGTTCTTTGTTTACTTTTTCCTTAATTACTCGGCCTGTATTCTCGGTCACCCAAAATAAAATATCTGTAGTGTAGTGGTTAACACATCCGCCTCACTCCCAGACGGCCACAGGTTCGAAACCGCGAAGTTTTTTTTTTTTTTTCGCTTGGGATATGTAAAGACCTTTATAATTATCCGAACATTTGTGTCAAGGTCACATTATTTACATCCCCGTATCTCTGGTAGAACTAGAGTTCCGAGCCTCCAAGATTTAGTTTAATGCATTTCCTATGGAGGGGTTTGTTTCTTTACGTTTTGCTAAATTACTCGGCCCCTATTTGTCGTAGCCCAAAGTTTTTAGGATGGTTAGATGGGGGACAAACTGGGCTATAACATACTCAAAGGACATCCCCGTATCTCTAGTAGACACAGAGTTACGAGCCCCCAAAGTTGGGTCTAACGCTATTCCTATGGAAGGTGTTGATTGTTTACTTTTTCCTTAATTACTCGGCCTGTATTCTCGGTCACCCAAAATAAAATATCTGTAGTGTAGTGGTTAACACATCCGCCTCACTCCCAGACGGCCACAGGTTCGAAACCGCGAAGTTTTTTTTTTTTTTTTCGCTTGGGATATGTAAAGACCTTTATAATTATCCGAACATTTGTGTCAAGGTCACATTATTTACATCCCCGTATCTCTGGTAGAACTAGAGTTCCGAGCCTCCAAGATTTAGTTTAATGCATTTCCTATGGAGGGGTTTGTTTCTTTACGTTTTGCTAAAGTACTCGGCCCCTATTTGTCGTAGCCCAAAGTTTTTAGGATGGTTAGATGGGGGACAAATTGGGCTATAACATACTCAAAGGACATCCCCGTATCTCTAGTAGAAAAAGAGTTACGAGCCTGCAAAATTGGGTCAAACGCTTTTCCTATGGAGGGGTTGTTCGTTTACGTTTTGCTTAATTACTTGGCTCATGTTTGTCGTAGCCCTACGTTTTTAGTATGGTTAGATGGGGGACAAATTGCACTATAAGATACTCAAAGGACATCCCCGTATCTCTAGTAGACACAGAGTTACGAGCCTCCAAATTTGGGTCTAATGCTATACCTATGGAAGGAGTTGTTTGTTTAGTTTTTCCTTAATTACTCGGCCCTGTATTCTCAGTCACCCATAAAAACATATCTGTGGTGTAGTGGTTAACACATCCGCCTCACTCCCAGACGGCCACAGGTTCGAAACCGCGAAGTTTTTTTTTTTTTTCGCTTGGGATATGTAAAGACCTTTATAATTATCCGAACATTTGTGTCAAGGTCACATTATTTACATCCCCGTATCTCTGGTAGAACTAGAGTTCCGAGCCTCCAAAATTTAGTTTAATGCATTTCCTATGGAGAGGTTTGTTTCTTTACGTTTTGCTAAAGTACTCGGCCCCTATTTGTCGTAGCCCAAAGTTTTTAGGATGGTTAGATGGGGGACAAATTGGGCTATAACATACTCAAAGGACATCCCCGTATCTCTAGTAGAAAAAGAGTTACGAGCCCCCAAAGTTGGGTCTAACGCTATTCCTATGGAAGGTGTTGTTTGTTTACTTTTTCCTTAATTACTCGGCCTGTATTCTCGGTCACCCAAAATAAAATATCTGTAGTGTAGTGGTTAACACATCCGCCTCACTCCCAGACGGCCACAGGTTCGAAACCGCGAAGTTTTTTTTTTTTTTTTTTCGCTTGGGAAATGTAAAGACCTTTATAATTATCCGAACATTTGTGTCAAGGTCACATTATTTACATCCCCGTATCTCTGGTAGAACTAGAGTTCCGAGCCTCCAAAATTTAGTTTAATGCATTTCCTATGGAGAGGTTTGTTTCTTTACGTTTTGCTAAAGTACTCGGCCCCTATTTGTCGTAGCCCAAAGTTTTTAGGATGGTTAGATGGGGGACAAATTGGGCTATAACATACTCAAAGGACATCCCCGTATCTCTAGTAGAAAAAGAGTTACGAGCCTCCAAAATTGGGTCAAACGCTTTTCCTATGGAGGGGTTGTTCGTTTACGTTTTGCTTAATTACTTGGCCCATGTTTGTCGTAGCCCTACGTTTTTAGTATGGTTTGATGGGGGACAAATTGCAGTATAACATACTCAAAGGACATCCCCGTATCTCTAGTAGACACAGAGTTACGAGCCTCCAAAGTTGGGTCTAATGCTATACCTATGGAAGGAGTTGTTTGTTTACTTTTTCCTTAATTACTCGGCCCTGTATTCTCAGTCACCCATAATAACATATCTGTGGTGTAGTGGTTAACACATCCGCCTCACTCCCAGACGGCCACAGGTTCGAAACCGCGAAGTTTTTTTTTTTTTTTTTCGCTTGGGATATGTAAAGACCTTTATAATTATCCGAACATTTGTGTCAAGGTCACATTATTTACATCCCCGTATCTCTGGTAGAACTAGAGTTCCGAGCCTCCAAGATTTAGTTTAATGCATTTCCTATGGAGGGGTTTGTTTCTTTACGTTTTGCTAAAGTACTCGGCTCCTATTTGTCGTAGCCCAAAGTTTTTAGGATGGTTAGATGGGGGACAAATTGGGCTATAACATACTCAAAGGACATCCCCGTATCTCTAGTAGAAAAAGAGTTACGAGCCTGCAAAATTGGGTCAAACGCTTTTCCTATGGAGGGGTTGTTCGTTTACGTTTTGCTTAAGTACTCGGCCCCTGTTTGTCGCAGCCCAAAGCTTTTAGTATGGTTAGATGGGGGGCAAATTGGGCTATAACATACTCAAAGGACATCCCCGTATCTCTAGTAGACACAGAGTTACGAGCCCCCAAAGTTGGGTCTAACGCTATTCCTATGGAAGGTGTTGTTTGTTTACTTTTTCCTTAATTACTCGGCCCTGTATTCTCAGTCACCCATAATAACATATCTGTGGTGTAGTGGTTAACACATCCGCCTCACTCCCAGACGGCCACAGGTTCGAAACCGCGAAGTTTTTTTTTTTTTTTTTCGCTTGGGATATGTAAAGACCTTTATAATTATCCGAACATTTGTGTCAAGGTCACATTATTTACATCCCCGTATCTCTGGTAGAACTAGAGTTCCGAGCCTCCAAAATTTAGTTTAATGCATTTCCTATGGAGGGGTTTGTTTCTTTACGTTTTGCTAAAGTACTCGGCCCCTATTTGTCGTAGCCCAAAGTTTTTAGGATGGTTAGATGGGGGACAAATTGCACTATAAGATACTCAAAGGACATCCCCGTATCTCTAGTAGACACAGAGTTACGAGCCTCCAAAGTTGGGTCTAATGCTATACCTATGGAAGGAGTTGTTTGTTTACTTTTTCCTTAATTACTCAGCCTGTATTCTCGGTCACCCATAATAAAATATCTGTAGTGTAGTGGTTAACACATCCGCCTCACTCCAAGAAGGCCACAGGTTCGAAACCACGAAGTTTTTTTTTTTCGCTTGGGATATGTGAAGACCTTTATAATTATCCGAACATTTGTGTCAAGGTCACATTATTTACATCCCCGTATCTCTGGTAGAACTAGAGTTCCGAGCCTCCAAGATTTAGTTTAATGCATTTCCTATGGAGGGGTTTGTTTCTTTACGTTTTGCTAAAGTACTCGGCCCCTATTTGTCGTAGCCCAAAGTTTTTAGGATGGTTAGATGGAGGACAAACTGGGCTATAACATACTCAAAGGACATCCCCGTATCTCTAGTAGACACAGAGTTACGAGCCCCCAAAGTTGGGTCTAACGCTATTCCTATGGAGGGGTTGTTCGTTTACGTTTTGCTTAATTACTTGGCTCATGTTTGTCGTAGCCCTACGTTTTTAGTATGGTTAGATGGGGGACAAATTGCACTATAAGATACTCAAAGGACATCCCCGTATCTCTAGTAGACACAGAGTTACGAGCCTCCAAATTTGGGTCTAATGCTATACCTATGGAAGGAGTTGTTTGTTTAGTTTTTCCTTAATTACTCGGCCCTGTATTCTCAGTCACCCATAAAAACATATCTGTGGTGTAGTGGTTAACACATCCGCCTCACTCCCAGACGGCCACAGGTTCGAAACCGCGAAGTTTTTTTTTTTTTTTCGCTTGGGATATGTAAAGACCTTTATAATTATCCGAACATTTGTGTCAAGGTCACATTATTTACATCCCCGTATCTCTGGTAGAACTAGAGTTCCGAGCCTCCAAGATTTAGTTTAATGCATTTCCTATGGAGGGGTTTGTTTCTTTACGTTTTGCTAAAGTACTCGGCCCCTATTTGTCGTAGCCCAAAGTTTTTAGGATGGTTAGATGGGGGACAAATTGGGCTATAACATACTGAAAGGACATCCCCGTATCTCTAGTAGACACAGAGTTACGAGCCCCCAAAGTTGGGTCTAACGCTATTCCTATGGAAGGTGTTGTTTGTTTACTTTTTCCTTAATTACTCGGCCTGTATTCTCGGTCACCCAAAATAAAATATCTGTAGTGTAGTGGTTAACACATCCGCCTCACTCCCAGACGGCCACAGGTTCGAAACCGCGAAGTTTTTTTTTTTTTTTTTCGCTTGGGATATGTAAAGACCTTTATAATTATCCGAACATTTGTGTCAAGGTCACATTATTTACATCCCCGTATCTCTGGTAGAACTAGAGTTCCGAGCCTCCAAGATTTAGTTTAATGCATTTCCTATGGAGGGGTTTGTTTCTTTACGTTTTGCTAAAGTACTCGGCCCCTATTTGTCGTAGCCCAAAGTTTTTAGGATGGTTAGATGGGGGACAAATTGGGCTATAACATACTCAAAGGACATCCCCGTATCTCTAGTAGAAAAAGAGTTACGAGCCTGCAAAATTGGGTCAAACGCTTTTCCTATGGAGGGGTTGTTCGTTTACGTTTTGCTTAATTACTTGGCTCATGTTTGTCGTAGCCCTACGTTTTTAGTATGGTTAGATGGGGGACAAATTGCACTATAAGATACTCAAAGGACATCCCCGTATCTCTAGTAGACACAGAGTTACGAGCCTCCAAATTTGGGTCTAATGCTATACCTATGGAAGGAGTTGTTTGTTTAGTTTTTCCTTAATTACTCGGCCCTGTATTCTCAGTCACCCATAAAAACATATCTGTGGTGTAGTGGTTAACACATCCGCCTCACTCCCAGACGGCCACAGGTTCGAAACCGCGAAGTTTTTTTTTTTTTTTGCTTGGGATATGTAAAGACCTTTATAATTATCCGAACATTTGTGTCAAGGTCACATTATTTACATCCCCGTATCTCTGGTAGAACTAGAGTTCCGAGCCTCCAAGATTTAGTTTAATGCATTTCCTATGGAGGGGTTTGTTTCTTTACGTTTTGCTAAAGTACTCGGCCCCTATTTGTCGTAGCCCAAAGTTTTTAGGATGGTTAGATGGGGGACAAATTGGGCTATAACATACTCAAAGGACATCCCCGTATCTCTAGTAGACACAGAGTTACGAGCCTCCAAATTTGGGTCTAATGCTATACCTATGGAAGGAGTTGTTTGTTTAGTTTTTCCTTAATTACTCGGCCCTGTATTCTCAGTCACCCATAAAAACATATCTGTGGTGTAGTGGTTAACACATCCGCCTCACTCCCAGACGGCCACAGGTTCGAAACCGCGAAGTTTTTTTTTTTTTTCGCTTGGGATATGTAAAGACCTTTATAATTATCCGAACATTTGTGTCAAGGTCACATTATTTACATCCCCGTATCTCTGGTAGAACTAGAGTTCCGAGCCTCCAAAATTTAGTTTAATGCATTTCCTATGGAGGGGTTTGTTTATTTACGTTTTGCTAAAGTACTCGGCCCCTATTTGTCGTAGCCCAAAGTTTTTAGGATGGTTAGATGGGGGACAAATTGGGCTATAACATACTCAAAGGACATCCCCGTATCTCTAGTAGACACAGAGTTACGAGCCCCCAAAGTTGGGTCTAACGCTATTCCTATGGAAGGTGTTGTTTGTTTACTTTTTCCTTAATTACTCGGCCTGTATTCTCGGTCACCCAAAATAAAATATCTGTAGTGTAGTGGTTAACACATCCGCCTCACTCCCAGACGGCCACAGGTTCGAAACCGCGAAGTTTTTTTTTTTTTTTTTTTCGCTTGGGATATGTAAAGACCTTTATAATTATCCGAACATTTGTGTCAAGGTCACATTATTTACATCCCCGTATCTCTGGTAGAACTAGAGTTCCGAGCCTCCAAGATTTAGTTTAATGCATTTCCTATGGAGGGGTTTGTTTCTTTACGTTTTGCTAAAGTACTCGGCCCCTATTTGTCGTAGCCCAAAGTTTTTAGGATGGTTAGATGGGGGACAAATTGGGCTATAACATACTCAAAGGACATCCCCGTATCTCTAGTAGAAAAAGAGTTACGAGCCTGCAAAATTGGGTCAAACGCTTTTCCTATGGAGGGGTTGTTCGTTTACGTTTTGCTTAAGTACTCGGCCCCTGTTTGTCGCAGCCCAAAGCTTTTAGTATGGTTAGATGGGGGGCAAATTGGGCTATAACATACTCAAAGGACATCCCCGTATCTCTAGTAGACACAGAGTTACGAGCGCCCAAAGTTGGGTCTAACGCTATTCCTATGGAAGGTGTTGTTTGTTTACTTTTTCCTTAATTACTCGGCCTGTATTCTCGGTCACCCATAATAAAATATCTGTAGTGTAGTGGTTAACACATCCGCCTCACTCCAAGAAGGCCACAGGTTCGAAACCACGAAGTTTTTTTTTTCGCTTGGGATATGTGAAGACCTTTATAATTATCCGAACATTTGTGTCAAGGTCACATTATTTACATCCCCGTATCTCTGGTAAAACTAGAGTTCCGAGCCTCCAAAATTTAGTTTAATGCATTTCCTATGGAGGGGTTTGTTTCTTTACGTTTTGCTAAAGTACTCGGCCCCTATTTGTCGTAGCCCAAAGTTTTTAGGATGGTTAGATGGGGGACAAATTGGGCTATAACATACTCAAAGGACATCCCCGTATCTCTAGTAGAAAAAGAGTTACGAGCCTCCAAAATTGGGTCAAACGCTTTTCCTATGGAGGGGTTGTTCGTTTACGTTTTGCTTAATTACTTGGCCCATGTTTGTCGTAGCCCTACGTTTTTAGTATGGTTTGATGGGGGACAAATTGCAGTATAACATACTCAAAGGACATCCCCGTATCTCTAGTAGACACAGAGTTACGAGCCTCCAAAGTTGGGTCTAATGCTATACCTATGGAAGGAGTTGTTTGTTTACTTTTTCCTTAATTACTCGGCCCTGTATTCTCAGTCACCCATAATAACATATCTGTGGTGTAGTGGTTAACACATCCGCCTCACTCCTAGACGGCCACAGGTTCGAAACCGCGAAGTTTTTTTTTTTTTTTTTCGCTTGGGATATGTAAAGACCTTTATAATTATCCGAACATTTGTGTCAAGGTCACATTATTTACATCCCCGTATCTCTGGTAGAACTAGAGTTCCGAGCCTCCAAGATTTAGTTTAATGCATTTCCTATGGAGGGGTTTGTTTCTTTACGTTTTGCTAAAGTACTCGGCCCCTATTTGTCGTAGCCCAAAGTTTTTAGGATGGTTAGATGGGGGACAAATTGGGCTATAACATACTCAAAGGACATCCCCGTATCTCTAGTAGAAAAAGAGTTACGAGCCTGCAAAATTGGGTCAAACGCTTTTCCTATGGAGGGGTTGTTCGTTTACGTTATGCTTAAGTACTCGGCCCCTATTTGTCGTAGCCCAAAGTTTTTAGGATGGTTAGATGGGGGACAAATTGGGCTATAACGTACTCAAAGGACATCCCCGTATCTCTAGTAGACACAGAGTTACGAGCCCCCAAAGTTGGGTCTAACGCTATTCCTATGGAAGGTGTTGTTTGTTTACTTTTTCCTTAATTACTCAGCCTGTATTCTCGGTCACCCATAATGAAATATCTGTAGTGTAGTGGTTAACACATCCGCCTCACTCCAAGAAGGCCACAGGTTCGAAACCACGAAGTTTTTTTTTTTCGCTTGGGATATGTGAAGACCTTTATAATTATCCGAACATTTGTGTCAAGGTCACATTATTTACATGCCCGTATCTCTGGTAGAACTAGAGTTCCGAGCCTCCAAGATTTAGTTTAATGCATTTCCTATGGAGGGGTTTGTTTCTTTACGTTTTGCTAAAGTACTCGGCCCCTATTTGTCGTAGCCCAAAGTTTTTAGGATGGTTAGATGGGGGACAAATTGGGCTATAACATACTCAAAGGACATCCCCGTATCTCTAGTAGAAAAAGAGTTACGAGCCTGCAAAATTGGGTCAAACGCTTTTCCTATGGAGGGGTTGTTCGTTTACGTTTTGCTTAATTACTTGGCTCATGTTTGTCGTAGCCCTACGTTTTTAGTATGGTTAGATGGGGGACAAATTGCACTATAAGATACTCAAAGGACATCCCCGTATCTCTAGTAGACACAGAGTTACGAGCCTCCAAAGTTGGGTCTAATGCTATACCTATGGAAGGAGTTGTTTGTTTACTTTTTCCTTAATTACTCGGCCCTGTATTCTCAGTCACCCATAATAAAATATCTGTGGTGTAGTGGTTAACACATCCGCTTCACTCCTAGACGGCCACAGGTTCGAAACCGCGAAGTTTTTTTTTTTTTTTTCTTTTTCGCTTGGGATATGTAAAGACCTTTATAATTATCCGAACATTTGTGTCAAGGTCACATTATTTACATCCCCGTATCTCTGGTAGAACTAGAGTTCCGAGCCTCCAAGATTTAGTTTAATGCATTTCCTATGGAGGGGTTTGTTTCTTTACGTTTTGCTAAAGTACTCGGCCCCTATTTGTCGTAGCCCAAAGTTTTTAGGATGGTTAGATGGGGGACAAATTGGGCTATAACATACTGAAAGGACATCCCCGTATCTCTAGTAGACACAGAGTTACGAGCCCCCAAAGTTGGGTCTAACGCTATTCCTATGGAAGGTGTTGTTTGTTTACTTTTTCCTTAATTACTCGGCCTGTATTCTCGGTCACCCAAAATAAAATATCTGTAGTGTAGTGGTTAACACATCCGCCTCACTCCCAGACGGCCACAGGTTCGAAACCGCGAAGTTTTTTTTTTTTTTTTTTCGCTTGGGATATGTAAAGACCTTTATAATTATCCGAACATTTGTGTCAAGGTCACATTATTTACATCCCCGTATCTCTGGTAGAACTAGAGTTCCGAGCCTCCAAGATTTAGTTTAATGCATTTCCTATGGAGGGGTTTGTTTCTTTACGTTTTGCTAAAGTACTCGGCCCCTATTTGTCGTAGCCCAAAGTTTTTAGGATGGTTAGATGGGGGACAAATTGGGCTATAACATACTCAAAGGACATCCCCGTATCTCTAGTAGACACAGAGTTACGAGCCTCCAAATTTGGGTCTAATGCTATACCTATGGAAGGAGTTGTTTGTTTAGTTTTTCCTTAATTACTCGGCCCTGTATTCTCAGTCACCCATAACAACATATCTGTGGTGTAGTGGTTAACACATCCGCCTCACTCCCAGACGGCCACAGGTTCGAAACCGCGAAGTTTTTTTTTTTTTTTCGCTTGGGATATGTAAAGACCTTTATAATTATCCGAACATTTGTGTCAAGGTCACATTATTT
The DNA here is from genome assembly GCF_054372755.1 of Phalangium opilio. Taxonomy (NCBI): domain Eukaryota; kingdom Metazoa; phylum Arthropoda; class Arachnida; order Opiliones; family Phalangiidae; genus Phalangium; species Phalangium opilio. The sequence continues at coordinate 3,847,989 of NW_028324189.1, forward strand.
ACATCCCCGTATCTCTGGTAGAACTAGAGTTCCGAGCCTCCAAAATTTAGTTTAATGCATTTCCTATGGAGGGGTTTGTTTATTTACGTTTTGCTAAAGTACTCGGCCCCTATTTGTCGTAGCCCAAAGTTTTTAGGATGGTTAGATGGGGGACAAATTGGGCTATAACATACTCAAAGGACATCCCCGTATCTCTAGTAGACACAGAGTTACGAGCCCCCAAAGTTGGGTCTAACGCTATTCCTATGGAAGGTGTTGTTTGTTTACTTTTTCCTTAATTACTCGGCCTGTATTCTCGGTCACCCAAAATAAAATATCTGTAGTGTAGTGGTTAACACATCCGCCTCACTCCCAGACGGCCACAGGTTCGAAACCGCGAAGTTTTTTTTTTTTTTTTTTTTTCGCTTGGGATATGTAAAGACCTTTATAATTATCCGAACATTTGTGTCAAGGTCACATTATTTACATCCCCGTATCTCTGGTAGAACTAGAGTTCCGAGCCTCCAAGATTTAGTTTAATGCATTTCCTATGGAGGGGTTTGTTTCTTTACGTTTTGCTAAAGTACTCGGCCCCTATTTGTCGTAGCCCAAAGTTTTTAGGATGGTTAGATGGGGGACAAATTGGGCTATAACATACTCAAAGGACATCCCCGTATCTCTAGTAGAAAAAGAGTTACGAGCCTGCAAAATTGGGTCAAACGCTTTTCCTATGGAGGGGTTGTTCGTTTACGTTTTGCTTAAGTACTCGGCCCCTGTTTGTCGCAGCCCAAAGCTTTTAGTATGGTTAGATGGGGGGCAAATTGGGCTATAACATACTCAAAGGACATCCCCGTATCTCTAGTAGACACAGAGTTACGAGCGCCCAAAGTTGGGTCTAACGCTATTCCTATGGAAGGTGTTGTTTGTTTACTTTTTCCTTAATTACTCGGCCTGTATTCTCGGTCACCCATAATAAAATATCTGTAGTGTAGTGGTTAACACATCCGCCTCACTCCAAGAAGGCCACAGGTTCGAAACCACGAAGTTTTTTTTTTTCGCTTGGGATATGTGAAGACCTTTATAATTATCCGAACATTTGTGTCAAGGTCACATTATTTACATCCCCGTATCTCTGGTAAAACTAGAGTTCCGAGCCTCCAAAATTTAGTTTAATGCATTTCCTATGGAGGGGTTTGTTTCTTTACGTTTTGCTAAAGTACTCGGCCCCTATTTGTCGTAGCCCAAAGTTTTTAGGATGGTTAGATGGGGGACAAATTGGGCTATAACATACTCAAAGGACATCCCCGTATCTCTAGTAGAAAAAGAGTTACGAGCCTCCAAAATTGGGTCAAACGCTTTTCCTATGGAGGGGTTGTTCGTTTACGTTTTGCTTAATTACTTGGCCCATGTTTGTCGTAGCCCTACGTTTTTAGTATGGTTTGATGGGGGACAAATTGCAGTATAACATACTCAAAGGACATCCCCGTATCTCTAGTAGACACAGAGTTACGAGCCTCCAAAGTTGGGTCTAATGCTATACCTATGGAAGGAGTTGTTTGTTTACTTTTTCCTTAATTACTCGGCCCTGTATTCTCAGTCACCCATAATAACATATCTGTGGTGTAGTGGTTAACACATCCGCCTCACTCCCAGACGGCCACAGGTTCGAAACCGCGAAGTTTTTTTTTTTTTTTTTTCGCTTGGGATATGTAAAGACCTTTATAATTATCCGAACATTTGTGTCAAGGTCACATTATTTACATCCCCGTATCTCTGGTAGAACTAGAGTTCCGAGCCTCCAAGATTTAGTTTAATGCATTTCCTATGGAGGGGTTTGTTTCTTTACGTTTTGCTAAAGTACTCGGCCCCTATTTGTCGTAGCCCAAAGTTTTTAGGATGGTTAGATGGGGGACAAATTGGGCTATAACATACTCAAAGGACATCCCCGTATCTCTAGTAGAAAAAGAGTTACGAGCCTGCAAAATTGGGTCAAACGCTTTTCCTATGGAGGGGTTGTTCGTTTACGTTATGCTTAAGTACTCGGCCCCTATTTGTCGTAGCCCAAAGTTTTTAGGATGGTTAGATGGGGGACAAATTGGGCTATAACGTACTCAAAGGACATCCCCGTATCTCTAGTAGACACAGAGTTACGAGCCCCCAAAGTTGGGTCTAACGCTATTCCTATGGAAGGTGTTGTTTGTTTACTTTTTCCTTAATTACTCAGCCTGTATTCTCGGTCACCCATAATGAAATATCTGTAGTGTAGTGGTTAACACATCCGCCTCACTCCAAGAAGGCCACAGGTTCGAAACCACGAAGTTTTTTTTTTTCGCTTGGGATATGTGAAGACCTTTATAATTATCCGAACATTTGTGTCAAGGTCACATTATTTACATGCCCGTATCTCTGGTTGAACTAGAGTTCCGAGCCTCCAAGATTTAGTTTAATGCATTTCCTATGGAGGGGTTTGTTTCTTTACGTTTTGCTAAAGTACTCGGCCCCTATTTGTCGTAGCCCAAAGTTTTTAGGATGGTTAGATGGGGGACAAATTGGGCTATAACATACTCAAAGGACATCCCCGTATCTCTAGTAGAAAAAGAGTTACGAGCCTGCAAAATTGGGTCAAACGCTTTTCCTATGGAGGGGTTGTTCGTTTACGTTTTGCTTAATTACTTGGCTCATGTTTGTCGTAGCCCTACGTTTTTAGTATGGTTAGATGGGGGACAAATTGCACTACTCAAAGGACATCCCCGTATCTCTAGTAGACACAGAGTTACGAGCCTCCAAAGTTGGGTCTAATGCTATACCTATGGAAGGAGTTGTTTGTTTACTTTTTCCTTAATTACTCGGCCCTGTATTCTCAGTCACCCATAATAAAATATCTGTGGTGTAGTGGTTAACACATCCGCTTCACTCCCAGACGGCCACAGGTTCGAAACCGCGAAGTTTTTTTTTTTTATTTTCGCTTGGGATATGTAAAGACCTTTATAATTATCCGAACATTTGTGTCAAGGTCACATTATTTACATCCCCGTATCTCTGGTAGAACTAGAGTTCCGAGCCTCCAAAATTTAGTTTAATGCATTTCCTATGGAGGGGTTTGTTTCTTTACGTTTTGCTAAAGTACTCGGCCCCTATTTGTCGTAGCCCAAAGTTTTTAGGATGGTTAGATGGGGGACAAATTGGGCTATAACATACTGAAAGGACATCCCCGTATCTCTAGTAGACACAGAGTTACGAGCCCCCAAAGTTGGGTCTAACGCTATTCCTATGGAAGGTGTTGTTTGTTTACTTTTTCCTTAATTACTCGGCCTGTATTCTCGGTCACCCAAAATAAAATATCTGTAGTGTAGTGGTTAACACATCCGCCTCACTCCCAGACGGCCACAGGTTCGAAACCGCGAAGTTTTTTTTTTTTTTTTTTCGCTTGGGATATGTAAAGACCTTTATAATTATCCGAACATTTGTGTCAAGGTCACATTATTTACATCCCCGTATCTCTGGTAGAACTAGAGTTCCGAGCCTCCAAGATTTAGTTTAATGCATTTCCTATGGAGGGGTTTGTTTCTTTACGTTTTGCTAAAGTACTCGGCCCCTATTTGTCGTAGCCCAAAGTTTTTAGGATGGTTAGATGGGGGACAAATTGGGCTATAACATACTCAAAGGACATCCCCGTATCTCTAGTAGAAAAAGAGTTACGAGCCTCCAAAATTGGGTCAAACGCTTTTCCTATGGAGGGGTTGTTCGTTTACGTTTTGCTTAATTACTTGGCCCATGTTTGTCGTAGCCCTACGTTTTTAGTATGGTTTGATGGGGGACAAATTGCAGTATAACATACTCAAAGGACATCCCCGTATCTCTAGTAGACACAGAGTTACGAGCCTCCAAAGTTGGGTCTAATGCTATACCTATGGAAGGAGTTGTTTGTTTACTTTTTCCTTAATTACTCGGCCCTGTATTCTCAGTCACCCATAATAACATATCTGTGGTGTAGTGGTTAACACATCCGCCTCACTCCCAGACGGCCACAGGTTCGAAACCGCGAAGTTTTTTTTTTTTTTTTTTCGCTTGGGATATGTAAAGACCTTTATAATTATCCGAACATTTGTGTCAAGGTCACATTATTTACATCCCCGTATCTCTGGTAGAACTAGAGTTCCGAGCCTCCAAGATTTAGTTTAATGCATTTCCTATGGAGGGGTTTGTTTCTTTACGTTTTGCTAAAGTACTCGGCCCCTATTTGTCGTAGCCCAAAGTTTTTAGGATGGTTAGATGGGGGACAAATTGGGCTATAACATACTCAAAGGACATCCCCGTATCTCTAGTAGAAAAAGAGTTACGAGCCTGCAAAATTGGGTCAAACGCTTTTCCTATGGAGGGGTTGTTCGTTTACGTTATGCTTAAGTACTCGGCCCCTATTTGTCGTAGCCCAAAGTTTTTAGGATGGTTAGATGGGGGACAAATTGGGCTATAACGTACTCAAAGGACATCCCCGTATCTCTAGTAGACACAGAGTTACGAGCCCCCAAAGTTGGGTCTAACGCTATTCCTATGGAAGGTGTTGTTTGTTTACTTTTTCCTTAATTACTCAGCCTGTATTCTCGGTCACCCATAATGAAATATCTGTAGTGTAGTGGTTAACACATCCGCCTCACTCCAAGAAGGCCACAGGTTCGAAACCACGAAGTTTTTTTTTTTCGCTTGGGATATGTGAAGACCTTTATAATTATCCGAACATTTGTGTCAAGGTCACATTATTTACATGCCCGTATCTCTGGTTGAACTAGAGTTCCGAGCCTCCAAGATTTAGTTTAATGCATTTCCTATGGAGGGGTTTGTTTCTTTACGTTTTGCTAAAGTACTCGGCCCCTATTTGTCGTAGCCCAAAGTTTTTAGGATGGTTAGATGGGGGACAAATTGGGCTATAACATACTCAAAGGACATCCCCGTATCTCTAGTAGAAAAAGAGTTACGAGCCTGCAAAATTGGGTCAAACGCTTTTCCTATGGAGGGGTTGTTCGTTTACGTTTTGCTTAATTACTTGGCTCATGTTTGTCGTAGCCCTACGTTTTTAGTATGGTTAGATGGGGGACAAATTGCACTACTCAAAGGACATCCCCGTATCTCTAGTAGACACAGAGTTACGAGCCTCCAAAGTTGGGTCTAATGCTATACCTATGGAAGGAGTTGTTTGTTTACTTTTTCCTTAATTACTCGGCCCTGTATTCTCAGTCACCCATAATAAAATATCTGTGGTGTAGTGGTTAACACATCCGCTTCACTCCCAGACGGCCACAGGTTCGAAACCGCGAAGTTTTTTTTTTTTATTTTCGCTTGGGATATGTAAAGACCTTTATAATTATCCGAACATTTGTGTCAAGGTCACATTATTTACATCCCCGTATCTCTGGTAGAACTAGAGTTCCGAGCCTCCAAAATTTAGTTTAATGCATTTCCTATGGAGGGGTTTGTTTCTTTACGTTTTGCTAAAGTACTCGGCCCCTATTTGTCGTAGCCCAAAGTTTTTAGGATGGTTAGATGGGGGACAAATTGGGCTATAACATACTGAAAGGACATCCCCGTATCTCTAGTAGACACAGAGTTACGAGCCCCCAAAGTTGGGTCTAACGCTATTCCTATGGAAGGTGTTGTTTGTTTACTTTTTCCTTAATTACTCGGCCTGTATTCTCGGTCACCCAAAATAAAATATCTGTAGTGTAGTGGTTAACACATCCGCCTCACTCCCAGACGGCCACAGGTTCGAAACCGCGAAGTTTTTTTTTTTTTTTTTTTCGCTTGGGATATGTAAAGACCTTTATAATTATCCGAACATTTGTGTCAAGGTCACATTATTTACATCCCCGTATCTCTGGTAGAACTAGAGTTCCGAGCCTCCAAGATTTAGTTTAATGCATTTCCTATGGAGGGGTTTGTTTCTTTACGTTTTGCTAAAGTACTCGGCCCCTATTTGTCGTAGCCCAAAGTTTTTAGGATGGTTAGATGAGGGACAAATTGGGCTATAACATACTCAAAGGACATCCCCGTATCTCTAGTAGAAAAAGAGTTACGAGCCTGCAAAATTGGGTCAAACGCTTTTCCTATGGAGGGGTTGTTCGTTTACGTTTTGCTTAAGTACTCGGCCCCTATTTGTCGTAGCCCAAAGTTTTTAGGATGGTTAGATGGGGGACAAATTGGGCTATAACGTACTCAAAGGACATCCCCGTATCTCTAGTAGACACAGAGTTACGAGCCCCCAAAGTTGGGTCTAACGCTATTCCTATGGAAGGTGTTGTTTGTTTACTTTTTCCTTAATTACTCAGCCTGTATTCTCGGTCACCCATAATGAAATATCTGTAGTGTAGTGGTTAACACATCCGCCTCACTCAAAGAAGGCCACAGGTTCGAAACCACGAAGTTTTTTTTTTTTCGCTTGGGATATGTGAAGACCTTTATAATTATCCGAACATTTGTGTCAAGGTCACATTATTTACATGCCCGTATCTCTGGTAGAACTAGAGTTCCGAGCCTCCAAGATTTAGTTTAATGCATTTCCTATGGAGGGGTTTGTTTCTTTACGTTTTGCTAAAGTACTCGGCCCCTATTTGTCGTAGCCCAAAGTTTTTAGGATGGTTAGATGGGGGACAAATTGGGCTATAACATACTCAAAGGACATCCCCGTATCTCTAGTAGAAAAAGAGTTACGAGCCTGCAAAATTGGGTCAAACGCTTTTCCTATGGAGGGGTTGTTCGTTTACGTTTTGCTTAATTACTTGGCTCATGTTTGTCATAGCCCTACGTTTTTAGTATGGTTAGATGGGGGACAAATTGCACTATAAGATACTGAAAGGACATCCCCGTATCTCTAGTAGACACAGAGTTACGAGCCTCCAAAGTTGGGTCTAATGCTATACCTATGGAAGGAGTTGTTTGTTTACTTTTTCCTTAATTACTCGGCCCTGTATTCTCAGTCACCCATAATAACATATCTGTGGTGTAGTGGTTAACACATCCGCTTCACTCCCAGACGGCCACAGGTTCGAAACCGCGAAGTTTTTTTTTTTTTTTCGCTTGGGATATGTAAAGACCTTTATAATTATCCGAACATTTGTGTCAAGGTCACATTATTTACATCCCCGTATCTCTGGTAGAACTAGAGTTCCGAGCCTCCAAAATTTAGTTTAATGCATTTCCTATGGAGGGGTTTGTTTCTTTACGTTTTGCTAAAGTACTCGGCCCCTATTTGTCGTAGCCCAAAGTTTTTAGGATGGTTAGATGGGGGACAAATTGGGCTATAGCATACTCAAAGGACATCCCCGTATCTCTAGTAGACACAGAGTTACGAGCCCCCAAAGTTGGGTCTAACGCTATTCCTATGGAAGGTGTTGTTTGTTTACTTTTTCCTTAATTACTCAGCCTGTATTCTCGGTCACCCATAATGAAATATCTGTAGTGTAGTGGTTAACACATCCGCCTCACTCCAAGAAGGCCACAGGTTCGAAACCACGAAGTTTTTTTTTTCGCTTGGGATATGTGAAGACCTTTATAATTATCCGAACATTTGTGTCAAGGTCACATTATTTACATGCCCGTATCTCTGGTAGAACTAGAGTTCCGAGCCTCCAAGATTTAGTTTAATGCATTTCCTATGGAGGGGTTTGTTTCTTTACGTTTTGCTAAAGTACTCGGCCCCTATTTGTCGTAGCCCAAAGTTTTTAGGATGGTTAGATGGGGGACAAATTGGGCTATAACATACTCAAAGGACATCCCCGTATCTCTAGTAGAAAAAGAGTTACGAGCCTGCAAAATTGGGTCAAACGCTTTTCCTATGGAGGGGTTGTTCGTTTACGTTTTGCTTAATTACTTGGCTCATGTTTGTCGTAGCCCTACGTTTTTAGTATGGTTAGATGGGGGACAAATTGCACTACTCAAAGGACATCCCCGTATCTCTAGTAGACACAGAGTTACGAGCCTCCAAAGTTGGGTCTAATGCTATACCTATGGAAGGAGTTGTTTGTTTACTTTTTCCTTAATTACTCGGCCTTGTATTCTCAGTCACCCATAATAAAATATCTGTGGTGTAGTGGTTAACACATCCGCTTCACTCCCAGACGGCCACAGGTTCGAAACCGCGAAGTTTTTTTTTTTTTTTTTTTCGCTTGGGATATGTAAAGACCTTTATAATTATCCGAACATTTGTGTCAAGGTCACATTATTTACATCCCCGTATCTCTGGTAGAACTAGAGTTCCGAGCCTCCAAAATTTAGTTTAATGCATTTCCTATGGAGGGGTTTGTTTCTTTACGTTTTGCTAAAGTACTCGGCCCCTATTTGTCGTAGCCCAAAGTTTTTAGGATGGTTAGATGGGGGACAAATTGGGCTATAACATACTCAAAGGACATCCCCGTATCTCTAGTAGACACAGAGTTACGAGCCCCCAAAGTTGGGTCTAACGCTATTCCTATGGAAGGTGTTGTTTGTTTACTTTTTCCTTAATTACTCGGCCTGTATTCTCGGTCACCCAAAATAAAATATCTGTAGTGTAGTGGTTAACACATCCGCCTCACTCCCAGATGGCCACAGGTTCGAAACCGCGAAGTTTTTTTTTTTTTTTTTTCGCTTGGGATATGTAAAGACCTTTATAATTATCCGAACATTTGTGTCAAGGTCACATTATTTACATCCCCGTATCTCTGGTAGAACTAGAGTTCCGAGCCTCCAAGATTTAGTTTAATGTATTTCCTATGGAGGGGTTTGTTTCTTTACGTTTTGCTAAAGTACTCGGCCCCTATTTGTCGTAGCCCAAAGTTTTTAGGATGGTTAGATGAGGGACAAATTGGGCTATAACATACTCAAAGGACATCCCCGTATCTCTAGTAGAAAAAGAGTTACGAGCCTGCAAAATTGGGTCAAACGCTTTTCCTATGGAGGGGTTGTTCGTTTACGTTTTGCTTAAGTACTCGGCCCCTATTTGTCGTAGCCCAAAGTTTTTAGGATGGTTAGATGGGGGACAAATTGGGCTATAACGTACTCAAAGGACATCCCCGTATCTCTAGTAGACACAGAGTTACGAGCCCCCAAAGTTGGGTCTAACGCTATTCCTATGGAAGGTGTTGTTTGTTTACTTTTTCCTTAATTACTCAGCCTGTATTCTCGGTCACCCATAATGAAATATCTGTAGTGTAGTGGTTAACACATCCGCCTCACTCAAAGAAGGCCACAGGTTCGAAACCACGAAGTTTTTTTTTTTTCGCTTGGGATATGTGAAGACCTTTATAATTATCCGAACATTTGTGTCAAGGTCACATTATTTACATGCCCGTATCTCTGGTAGAACTAGAGTTCCGAGCCTCCAAGATTTAGTTTAATGCATTTCCTATGGAGGGGTTTGTTTCTTTACGTTTTGCTAAAGTACTCGGCCCCTATTTGTCGTAGCCCAAAGTTTTTAGGATGGTTAGATGGGGGACAAATTGGGCTATAACATACTCAAAGGACATCCCCGTATCTCTAGTAGAAAAAGAGTTACGAGCCTGCAAAATTGGGTCAAACGCTTTTCCTATGGAGGGGTTGTTCGTTTACGTTTTGCTTAATTACTTGGCTCATGTTTGTCGTAGCCCTACGTTTTTAGTATGGTTAGATGGGGGACAAATTGCACTATAAGATACTGAAAGGACATCCCCGTATCTCTAGTAGACACAGAGTTACGAGCCTCCAAAGTTGGGTCTAATGCTATACCTATGGAAGGAGTTGTTTGTTTACTTTTTCCTTAATTACTCGGCCCTGTATTCTCGGTCACCCATAATGAAATATCTGTAGTGTAGTGGTTAACACATCCGCCTCACTCCAAGAAGGCCACAGGTTCGAAACCACGAAGTTTTTTTTTTTCGCTTGGGATATGTGAAGACCTTTATAATTATCCGAACATTTGTGTCAAGGTCACATTATTTACATGCCCGTATCTCTGGTAGAACTAGAGTTCCGAGCCTCCAAGATTTAGTTTAATGCATTTCCTATGGAGGGGTTTGTTTCTTTACGTTTTGCTAAAGTACTCGGCCCCTATTTGTCGTAGCCCAAAGTTTTTAGGATGGTTAGATGGGGGACAAATTGGGCTATAACATACTCAAAGGACATCCCCGTATCTCTAGTAGAAAAAGAGTTACGAGCCTGCAAAATTGGGTCAAACGCTTTTCCTATGGAGGGGTTGTTCGTTTACGTTTTGCTTAATTACTTGGCTCATGTTTGTCGTAGCCCTACGTTTTTAGTATGGTTAGATGGGGGACAAATTGCACTATAAGATACTCAAAGGACATCCCCGTATCTCTAGTAGACACAGAGTTACGAGCCTCCAAAGTTGGGTCTAATGCTATACCTATGGAAGGAGTTGTTTGTTTACTTTTTCCTTAATTACTCAGCCTGTATTCTCAGTCACCCATAATAACATATCTGTGGTGTAGTGGTTAACACATCCGCTTCACTCCCAGACGGCCACAGGTTCGAAACCGCGAAGTTTTTTTTTTTTTTTTTTTTCGCTTGGGACATGTAAAGACCTTTATAATTATCCGAACATTTGTGTCAAGGTCACATTATTTACATCCCCGTATCTCTGGTAGAACTAGAGTTCCGAGCCTCCAAAATTTAGTTTAATGCATTTCCTATGGAGGGGTTTGTTTCTTTACGTTTTGCTAAAGTACTCGGCCCCTATTTGTCGTAGCCCAAAGTTTTTAGGATGGTTAGATGGGGGACAAATTGGGCTATAACATACTCAAAGGACATCCCCGTATCTCTAGTAGAAAAAGAGTTACGAGCCTGCAAAATTGGGTCAAACGCTTTTCCTATGGAGGGGTTGTTCGTTTACGTTTTGCTTAATTACTTGGCTCATGTTTGTCGTAGCCCTACGTTTTTAGTATGGTTAGATGGGGGACAAATTGCACTATAAGATACTCAAAGTACATCCCCGTATCTCTAGTAGACACAGAGTTACGAGCCTCCAAAGTTGGGTCTAATGCTATACCTATGGAAGGAGTTGTTTGTTTACTTTTTCCTTAATTACTCGGCCCTGTATTCTCAGTCACCCATAATAACATATCTGTGGTGTAGTGGTTAACACATCCGCCTCACTCCCAGACGGCCACAGGTTCGAAACCGCGAAGTTTTTTTTTTTTTTTCGCTTGGGATATGTAAAGACCTTTATAATTATCCGAACATTTGTGTCAAGGTCACATTATTTACATCCCCGTATCTCTGGTAGAACTAGAGTTCCGAGCCTCCAAAATTTAGTTTAATGCATTTCCTATGGAGGGGTTTGTTTCTTTACGTTTTGCTAAAGTACTCGGCCCCTATTTGTCGTAGCCCAAAGTTTTTAGGATGGTTAGATGGGGGACAAATTGGGCTATAACATACTCAAAGGACATCCCCGTATCTCTAGTAGAAAAAGAGTTACGAGCCTGCAAAATTGGGTCAAACGCTTTTCCTATGGAGGGGTTGTTCGTTTACGTTTTGCTTAAGTACTCGGCCCCTATTTGTCGTAGCCCAAAGTTTTTAGGATGGTTAGATGGGGGACAAATTGGGCTATAACGTACTCAAAGGACATCCACGTATCTCTAGTAGACACAGAGTTACGAGCCCCCAAAGTTGGGTCTAACGCTATTCCTATGGAAGGTGTTGTTTGTTTACTTTTTCCTTAATTACTCAGCCTGTATTCTCGGTCACCCATAGTGAAATATCTGTAGTGTAGTGGTTAACACATCCGCCTCACTCTAAGAAGGCCACAGGTTCGAAACCACGAAGTTTTTTTTTTCGCTTGGGATATGTGAAGACCTTTATAATTATCCGAACATTTGTGTCAAGGTCACATTATTTACATGCCCGTATCTCTGGTAGAACTAGAGTTCCGAGCCTCCAAGATTTAGTTTAATGCATTTCCTATGGAGGGGTTTGTTTCTTTACGTTTTGCTAAAGTACTCGGCCCCTATTTGTCGTAGCCCAAAGTTTTTAGGATGGTTAGATGGGGGACAAATTGGGCTATAACATACTCAAAGGACATCCCCGTATCTCTAGTAGAAAAAGAGTTACGAGCCTGCAAAATTGGGTCAAACGCTTTTCCTATGGAGGGGTTGTTCGTTTACGTTTTGCTTAATTACTTGGCTCATGTTTGTCGTAGCCCTACGTTTTTAGTATGGTTAGATGGGGGACAAATTGCACTATAAGATACTCAAAGGACATCCCCGTATCTCTAGTAGACACAGAGTTACGAGCCTCCAAAGTTGGGTCTAATGCTATACCTATGGAAGGAGTTGTTTGTTTACTTTTTCCTTAATTACTCGGACCTGTATTCTCAGTCACCCATAATAACATATCTGTGGTGTAGTGGTTAACACATCCGCTTCACTCCCAGACGGCCACATGTTCGAAACCGCGAAGTTTTTTTTTTTTTTTTTTTTCGCTTGGGATATGTAAAGACCTTTATAATTATCCGAACATTTGTGTCAAGGTCACATTATTTACATCCCCGTATCTCTGGTAGAACTAGAGTTCCGAGCCTCCAAAATTTAGTTTAATGCATTTCCTATGGAGGGGTTTGTTTCTTTACGTTTTGCTAAAGTACTCGGCCCCTATTTGTCGTAGCCCAAAGTTTTTAGGATGGTTAGATGGGGGACAAATTGGGCTATAACATACTCAAAGGACATCCCCGTATCTCTAGTAGAAAAAGAGTTACGAGCCTGCAAAATTGGGTCAAACGCTTTTCCTATGGAGGGGTTGTTCGTTTACGTTTTGCTTAATTACTTGGCTCATGTTTGTCGTAGCCCTACGTTTTTAGTATGGTTAGATGGGGGACAAATTGCACTATAAGATACTGAAAGGACATCCCCGTATCTCTAGTAGACACAGAGTTACGAGCCTCCAAAGTTGGGTCTAATGCTATACCTATGGAAGGAGTTGTTTGTTTACTTTTTCCTTAATTACTCGGCCCTGTATTCTCGGTCACCCATAATGAAATATCTGTAGTGTAGTGGTTAACACATCCGCCTCACTCCAAGAAGGCCACAGGTTCGAAACCACGAAGTTTTTTTTTTTCGCTTGGGATATGTGAAGACCTTTATAATTATCCGAACATTTGTGTCAAGGTCACATTATTTACATGCCCGTATCTCTGGTAGAACTAGAGTTCCGAGCCTCCAAGATTTAGTTTAATGCATTTCCTATGGAGGGGTTTGTTTCTTTACGTTTTGCTAAAGTACTCGGCCCCTATTTGTCGTAGCCCAAAGTTTTTAGGATGGTTAGATGGGGGACAAATTGGGCTATAACATACTCAAAGGACATCCCCGTATCTCTAGTAGAAAAAGAGTTACGAGCCTGCAAAATTGGGTCAAACGCTTTTCCTATGGAGGGGTTGTTCGTTTACGTTTTGCTTAATTACTTGGCTCATGTTTGTCGTAGCCCTACGTTTTTAGTATGGTTAGATGGGGGACAAATTGCACTATAAGATACTCAAAGGACATCCCCGTATCTCTAGTAGACACAGAGTTACGAGCCTCCAAAGTTGGGTCTAATGCTATACCTATGGAAGGAGTTGTTTGTTTACTTTTTCCTTAATTACTCAGCCTGTATTCTCAGTCACCCATAATAACATATCTGTGGTGTAGTGGTTAACACATCCGCTTCACTCCCAGACGGCCACAGGTTCGAAACCGCGAAGTTTTTTTTTTTTTTTTTTTCGCTTGGGACATGTAAAGACCTTTATAATTATCCGAACATTTGTGTCAAGGTCACATTATTTACATCCCCGTATCTCTGGTAGAACTAGAGTTCCGAGCCTCCAAAATTTAGTTTAATGCATTTCCTATGGAGGGGTTTGTTTCTTTACGTTTTGCTAAAGTACTCGGCCCCTATTTGTCGTAGCCCAAAGTTTTTAGGATGGTTAGATGGGGGACAAATTGGGCTATAACATACTCAAAGGACATCCCCGTATCTCTAGTAGAAAAAGAGTTACGAGCCTGCAAAATTGGGTCAAACGCTTTTCCTATGGAGGGGTTGTTCGTTTACGTTTTGCTTAATTACTTGGCTCATGTTTGTCGTAGCCCTACGTTTTTAGTATGGTTAGATGGGGGACAAATTGCACTATAAGATACTCAAAGTACATCCCCGTATCTCTAGTAGACACAGAGTTACGAGCCTCCAAAGTTGGGTCTAATGCTATACCTATGGAAGGAGTTGTTTGTTTACTTTTTCCTTAATTACTCGGCCCTGTATTCTCAGTCACCCATAATAACATATCTGTGGTGTAGTGGTTAACACATCCGCCTCACTCCCAGACGGCCACAGGTTCGAAACCGCGAAGTTTTTTTTTTTTTTCGCTTGGGATATGTAAAGACCTTTATAATTATCCGAACATTTGTGTCAAGGTCACATTATTTACATCCCCGTATCTCTGGTAGAACTAGAGTTCCGAGCCTCCAAAATTTAGTTTAATGCATTTCCTATGGAGGGGTTTGTTTCTTTACGTTTTGCTAAAGTACTCGGCCCCTATTTGTCGTAGCCCAAAGTTTTTAGGATGGTTAGATGGGGGACAAATTGGGCTATAACATACTCAAAGGACATCCCCGTATCTCTAGTAGAAAAAGAGTTACGAGCCTGCAAAATTGGGTCAAACGCTTTTCCTATGGAGGGGTTGTTCGTTTACGTTTTGCTTAAGTACTCGGCCCCTATTTGTCGTAGCCCAAAGTTTTTAGGATGGTTAGATGGGGGACAAATTGGGCTATAACGTACTCAAAGGACATCCACGTATCTCTAGTAGACACAGAGTTACGAGCCCCCAAAGTTGGGTCTAACGCTATTCCTATGGAAGGTGTTGTTTGTTTACTTTTTCCTTAATTACTCAGCCTGTATTCTCGGTCACCCATAGTGAAATATCTGTAGTGTAGTGGTTAACACATCCGCCTCACTCTAAGAAGGCCACAGGTTCGAAACCACGAAGTTTTTTTTTTCGCTTGGGATATGTGAAGACCTTTATAATTATCCGAACATTTGTGTCAAGGTCACATTATTTACATGCCCGTATCTCTGGTAGAACTAGAGTTCCGAGCCTCCAAGATTTAGTTTAATGCATTTCCTATGGAGGGGTTTGTTTCTTTACGTTTTGCTAAAGTACTCGGCCCCTATTTGTCGTAGCCCAAAGTTTTTAGGATGGTTAGATGGGGGACAAATTGGGCTATAACATACTCAAAGGACATCCCCGTATCTCTAGTAGAAAAAGAGTTACGAGCCTGCAAAATTGGGTCAAACGCTTTTCCTATGGAGGGGTTGTTCGTTTACGTTTTGCTTAATTACTTGGCTCATGTTTGTCGTAGCCCTACGTTTTTAGTATGGTTAGATGGGGGACAAATTGCACTATAAGATACTCAAAGGACATCCCCGTATCTCTAGTAGACACAGAGTTACGAGCCTCCAAAGTTGGGTCTAATGCTATACCTATGGAAGGAGTTGTTTGTTTACTTTTTCCTTAATTACTCGGACCTGTATTCTCAGTCACCCATAATAACATATCTGTGGTGTAGTGGTTAACACATCCGCTTCACTCCCAGACGGCCACATGTTCGAAACCGCGAAGTTTTTTTTTTTTTTTTTTCGCTTGGGATATGTAAAGACCTTTATAATTATCCGAACATTTGTGTCAAGGTCACATTATTTACATCCCCGTATCTCTGGTAGAACTAGAGTTCCGAGCCTCCAAAATTTAGTTTAATGCATTTCCTATGGAGGGGTTTGTTTCTTTACGTTTTGCTAAAGTACTCGGCCCCTATTTGTCGTAGCCCAAAGTTTTTAGGATGGTTAGATGGGGGACAAATTGGGCTATAACATACTCAAAGGACATCCCCGTATCTCTAGTAGACACAGAGTTACGAGCCCCCAAAGTTGGGTCTAACGCTATTCCTATGGAAGGTGTTGTTTGTTTACTTTTTCCGTAATTACTCGGCCTGTATTCTCGGTCACCCAAAATAAAATATCTGTAGTGTAGTGGTTAACACATCCGCCTCACTCCCAGACGGCCACAGGTTCGAAACCGCGAAGTTTTTTTTTTTTTTTTTTTTTTCGCTTGGGATATGTAAAGACCTTTATAATTATCCGAACATTTGTGTCAAGGTCACATTATTTACATCCCCGTATCTCTGGTAGAACTAGAGTTCCGAGCCTCCAAGATTTAGTTTAATGCATTTCCTATGGAGGGGTTTGTTTCTTTACGTTTTGCTAAAGTACTCGGCCCCTATTTGTCGTAGCCCAAAGTTTTTAGGATGGTTAGATGAGGGACAAATTGGGCTATAACATACTCAAAGGACATCCCCGTATCTCTAGTAGAAAAAGAGTTACGAGCCTGCAAAATTGGGTCAAACGCTTTTCCTATGGAGGGGTTGTTCGTTTACGTTTTGCTTAAGTACTCGGCCCCTATTTGTCGTAGCCCAAAGTTTTTAGGATGGTTAGATGGGGGACAAATTGGGCTATAACGTACTCAAAGGACATCCCCGTATCTCTAGTAGACACAGAGTTACGAGCCCCCAAAGTTGGGTCTAACGCTATTCCTATGGAAGGTGTTGTTTGTTTACTTTTTCCTTAATTACTCAGCCTGTATTCTCGGTCACCCATAATGAAATATCTGTAGTGTAGTGGTTAACACATCCGCCTCACTCAAAGAAGGCCACAGGTTCGAAACCACGAAGTTTTTTTTTTTTCGCTTGGGATATGTGAAGACCTTTATAATTATCCGAACATTTGTGTCAAGGTCACATTATTTACATGCCCGTATCTCTGGTAGAACTAGAGTTCCGAGCCTCCAAGATTTAGTTTAATGCATTTCCTATGGAGGGGTTTGTTTCTTTACGTTTTGCTAAAGTACTCGGCCCCTATTTGTCGTAGCCCAAAGTTTTTAGGATGGTTAGATGGGGGACAAATTGGGCTATAACATACTCAAAGGACATCCCCGTATCTCTAGTAGAAAAAGAGTTACGAGCCTGCAAAATTGGGTCAAACGCTTTTCCTATGGAGGGGTTGTTCGTTTACGTTTTGCTTAATTACTTGGCTCATGTTTGTCGTAGCCCTACGTTTTTAGTATGGTTAGATGGGGGACAAATTGCACTATAAGATACTGAAAGGACATCCCCGTATCTCTAGTAGACACAGAGTTACGAGCCTCCAAAGTTGGGTCTAATGCTATACCTATGGAAGGAGTTGTTTGTTTACTTTTTCCTTAATTACTCGGCCCTGTATTCTCGGTCACCCATAATGAAATATCTGTAGTGTAGTGGTTAACACATCCGCCTCACTCCAAGAAGGCCACAGGTTCGAAACCACGAAGTTTTTTTTTTCGCTTGGGATATGTGAAGACCTTTATAATTATCCGAACATTTGTGTCAAGGTCACATTATTTACATGCCCGTATCTCTGGTAGAACTAGAGTTCCGAGCCTCCAAGATTTAGTTTAATGCATTTCCTATGGAGGGGTTTGTTTCTTTACGTTTTGCTAAAGTACTCGGCCCCTATTTGTCGTAGCCCAAAGTTTTTAGGATGGTTAGATGGGGGACAAATTGGGCTATAACATACTCAAAGGACATCCCCGTATCTCTAGTAGAAAAAGAGTTACGAGCCTGCAAAATTGGGTCAAACGCTTTTCCTATGGAGGGGTTGTTCGTTTACGTTTTGCTTAATTACTTGGCTCATGTTTGTCGTAGCCCTACGTTTTTAGTATGGTTAGATGGGGGACAAATTGCACTATAAGATACTCAAAGGACATCCCCGTATCTCTAGTAGACACAGAGTTACGAGCCTCCAAAGTTGGGTCTAATGCTATACCTATGGAAGGAGTTGTTTGTTTACTTTTTCCTTAATTACTCAGCCTGTATTCTCAGTCACCCATAATAACATATCTGTGGTGTAGTGGTTAACACATCCGCTTCACTCCCAGACGGCCACAGGTTCGAAACCGCGAAGTTTTTTTTTTTTTTTTTTTTCGCTTGGGACATGTAAAGACCTTTATAATTATCCGAACATTTGTGTCAAGGTCACATTATTTACATCCCCGTATCTCTGGTAGAACTAGAGTTCCGAGCCTCCAAAATTTAGTTTAATGCATTTCCTATGGAGGGGTTTGTTTCTTTACGTTTTGCTAAAGTACTCGGCCCCTATTTGTCGTAGCCCAAAGTTTTTAGGATGGTTAGATGGGGGACAAATTGGGCTATAACATACTCAAAGGACATCCCCGTATCTCTAGTAGAAAAAGAGTTACGAGCCTGCAAAATTGGGTCAAACGCTTTTCCTATGGAGGGGTTGTTCGTTTACGTTTTGCTTAAGTACTCGGCCCCTATTTGTCGTAGCCCAAAGTTTTTAGGATGGTTAGATGGGGGACAAATTGGGCTATAACGTACTCAAAGGACATCCACGTATCTCTAGTAGACACAGAGTTACGAGCCCCCAAAGTTGGGTCTAACGCTATTCCTATGGAAGGTGTTGTTTGTTTACTTTTTCCTTAATTACTCAGCCTGTATTCTCGGTCACCCATAGTGAAATATCTGTAGTGTAGTGGTTAACACATCCGCCTCACTCTAAGAAGGCCACAGGTTCGAAACCACGAAGTTTTTTTTTTCGCTTGGGATATGTGAAGACCTTTATAATTATCCGAACATTTGTGTCAAGGTCACATTATTTACATGCCCGTATCTCTGGTAGAACTAGAGTTCCGAGCCTCCAAGATTTAGTTTAATGCATTTCCTATGGAGGGGTTTGTTTCTTTACGTTTTGCTAAAGTACTCGGCCCCTATTTGTCGTAGCCCAAAGTTTTTAGGATGGTTAGATGGGGGACAAATTGGGCTATAACATACTCAAAGGACATCCCCGTATCTCTAGTAGAAAAAGAGTTACGAGCCTGCAAAATTGGGTCAAACGCTTTTCCTATGGAGGGGTTGTTCGTTTACGTTTTGCTTAATTACTTGGCTCATGTTTGTCGTAGCCCTACGTTTTTAGTATGGTTAGATGGGGGACAAATTGCACTATAAGATACTCAAAGTACATCCCCGTATCTCTAGTAGACACAGAGTTACGAGCCTCCAAAGTTGGGTCTAATGCTATACCTATGGAAGGAGTTGTTTGTTTACTTTTTCCTTAATTACTCGGCCCTGTATTCTCAGTCACCCATAATAACATATCTGTGGTGTAGTGGTTAACACATCCGCCTCACTCCCAGACGGCCACAGGTTCGAAACCGCGAAGTTTTTTTTTTTTTCGCTTGGGATATGTAAAGACCTTTATAATTATCCGAACATTTGTGTCAAGGTCACATTATTTACATCCCCGTATCTCTGGTAGAACTAGAGTTCCGAGCCTCCAAAATTTAGTTTAATGCATTTCCTATGGAGGGGTTTGTTTCTTTACGTTTTGCTAAAGTACTCGGCCCCTATTTGTCGTAGCCCAAAGTTTTTAGGATGGTTAGATGGGGGACAAATTGGGCTATAACATACTCAAAGGACATCCCCGTATCTCTAGTAGAAAAAGAGTTACGAGCCTGCAAAATTGGGTCAAACGCTTTTCCTATGGAGGGGTTGTTCGTTTACGTTTTGCTTAAGTACTCGGCCCCTATTTGTCGTAGCCCAAAGTTTTTAGGATGGTTAGATGGGGGACAAATTGGGCTATAACGTACTCAAAGGACATCCACGTATCTCTAGTAGACACAGAGTTACGAGCCCCCAAAGTTGGGTCTAACGCTATTCCTATGGAAGGTGTTGTTTGTTTACTTTTTCCTTAATTACTCAGCCTGTATTCTCGGTCACCCATAGTGAAATATCTGTAGTGTAGTGGTTAACACATCCGCCTCACTCTAAGAAGGCCACAGGTTCGAAACCACGAAGTTTTTTTTTTCGCTTGGGATATGTGAAGACCTTTATAATTATCCGAACATTTGTGTCAAGGTCACATTATTTACATGCCCGTATCTCTGGTAGAACTAGAGTTCCGAGCCTCCAAGATTTAGTTTAATGCATTTCCTATGGAGGGGTTTGTTTCTTTACGTTTTGCTAAAGTACTCGGCCCCTATTTGTCGTAGCCCAAAGTTTTTAGGATGGTTAGATGGGGGACAAATTGGGCTATAACATACTCAAAGGACATCCCCGTATCTCTAGTAGAAAAAGAGTTACGAGCCTGCAAAATTGGGTCAAACGCTTTTCCTATGGAGGGGTTGTTCGTTTACGTTTTGCTTAATTACTTGGCTCATGTTTGTCGTAGCCCTACGTTTTTAGTATGGTTAGATGGGGGACAAATTGCACTATAAGATACTCAAAGGACATCCCCGTATCTCTAGTAGACACAGAGTTACGAGCCTCCAAAGTTGGGTCTAATGCTATACCTATGGAAGGAGTTGTTTGTTTACTTTTTCCTTAATTACTCGGACCTGTATTCTCAGTCACCCATAATAACATATCTGTGGTGTAGTGGTTAACACATCCGCTTCACTCCCAGACGGCCACATGTTCGAAACCGCGAAGTTTTTTTTTTTTTTTTTTTCGCTTGGGATATGTAAAGACCTTTATAATTATCCGAACATTTGTGTCAAGGTCACATTATTTACATCCCCGTATCTCTGGTAGAACTAGAGTTCCGAGCCTCCAAAATTTAGTTTAATGCATTTCCTATGGAGGGGTTTGTTTCTTTACGTTTTGCTAAAGTACTCGGCCCCTATTTGTCGTAGCCCAAAGTTTTTAGGATGGTTAGATGGAGGACAAATTGGGCTATAACATACTCAAAGGACATCCCCGTATCTCTAGTAGACACAGAGTTACGAGCCCCCAAAGTTGGGTCTAACGCTATTCCTATGGAAGGTGTTGTTTGTTTACTTTTTCCGTAATTACTCGGCCTGTATTCTCGGTCACCCAAAATAAAATATCTGTAGTGTAGTGGTTAACACATCCGCCTCACTCCCAGACGGCCACAGGTTCGAAACCGCGAAGTTTTTTTTTTTTTTTTTTTTTCGCTTGGGATATGTAAAGACCTTTATAATTATCCGAACATTTGTGTCAAGGTCACATTATTTACATCCCCGTATCTCTGGTAGAACTAGAGTTCCGAGCCTCCAAGATTTAGTTTAATGCATTTCCTATGGAGGGGTTTGTTTCTTTACGTTTTGCTAAAGTACTCGGCCCCTATTTGTCGTAGCCCAAAGTTTTTAGGATGGTTAGATGGGGGACAAATTGGGCTATAACATACTCAAAGGACATCCCCGTATCTCTAGTAGAAAAAGAGTTACGAGCCTGCAAAATTGGGTCAAACGCTTTTCCTATGGAGGGGTTGTTCGTTTACGTTTTGCTTAATTACTTGGCTCATGTTTGTCGTAGCCCTACGTTTTTAGGATGGTTAGATGGGGGACAAATTGGGCTATAACATACTCAAAGAACATCCCCGTATCTCTAGTAGAAAAAGAGTTACGAGCCTGCAAAATTGGGTCAAACGCTTTTCCTATGGAGGGGTTGTTCGTTTACGTTTTGCTTAATTACTTGGCTCATGTTTGTCGTAGCCCTACGTTTTTAGTATGGTTAGATGGGGGACAAATTGCACTATAAGATACTCAAAGTACATCCCCGTATCTCTAGTAGACACAGAGTTACGAGCCTCCAAAGTTGGGTCTAATGCTATACCTATGGAAGGAGTTGTTTGTTTACTTTTTCCTTAATTACTCGGCCCTGTATTCTCAGTCACCCATAATAACATATCTGTGGTGTAGTGGTTAACACATCCGCCTCACTCCCAGACGGCCACAGGTTCGAAACCGCGAAGTTTTTTTTTTTTTTTCGCTTGGGATATGTAAAGACCTTTATAATTATCCGAACATTTGTGTCAAGGTCACATTATTTACATCCCCGTATCTCTGGTAGAACTAGAGTTCCGAGCCTCCAAAATTTAGTTTAATGCATTTCCTATGGAGGGGTTTGTTTCTTTACGTTTTGCTAAAGTACTCGGCCCCTATTTGTCGTAGCCCAAAGTTTTTAGGATGGTTAGATGGGGGACAAATTGGGCTATAACATACTCAAAGGACATCCCCGTATCTCTAGTAGAAAAAGAGTTACGAGCCTGCAAAATTGGGTCAAACGCTTTTCCTATGGAGGGGTTGTTCGTTTACGTTTTGCTTAAGTACTCGGCCCCTATTTGTCGTAGCCCAAAGTTTTTAGGATGGTTAGATGGGGGACAAATTGGGCTATAACGTACTCAAAGGACATCCCCGTATCTCTAGTAGACACAGAGTTACGAGCCCCCAAAGTTGGGTCTAACGCTATTCCTATGGAAGGTGTTGTTTGTTTACTTTTTCCTTAATTACTCAGCCTGTATTCTCGGTCACCCATAGTGAAATATCTGTAGTGTAGTGGTTAACACATCCGCCTCACTCTAAGAAGGCCACAGGTTCGAAACCACGAAGTTTTTTTTTTTCGCTTGGGATATGTGAAGACCTTTATAATTATCCGAACATTTGTGTCAAGGTCACATTATTTACATGCCCGTATCTCTGGTAGAACTAGAGTTCCGAGCCTCCAAGATTTAGTTTAATGCATTTCCTATGGAGGGGTTTGTTTCTTTACGTTTTGCTAAAGTACTCGGCCCCTATTTATCGTAGCCCAAAGTTTTTAGGATGGTTAGATGAGGACAAATTGGGCTATAACATACTCAAAGGACATCCCCGTATCTCTAGTAGAAAAAGAGTTACGAGCCTGCAAAATTGGGTCAAACGCTTTTCCTATGGAGGGGTTGTTCGTTTACGTTTTGCTTAATTACTTGGCTCATGTTTGTCGTAGCCCTACGTTTTTAGTATGGTTAGATGGGGGACAAATTGCACTATAAGATACTCAAAGGACATCCCCGTATCTCTAGTAGACACAGAGTTACGAGCCTCCAAAGTTGGGTCTAATGCTATACCTATGGAAGGAGTTGTTTGTTTACTTTTTCCTTAATTGCTCGGCCCTGTATTCTCAGTCACCCATAATAACATATCTGTGGTGTAGTGGTTAACACATCCGCTTCACTCCCAGACGGCCACAGGTTCGAAACCGCGAAGTTTTTTTTTTTTTTTTTCGCTTGGGATATGTAAAGACCTTTATAATTATCCGAACATTTGTGTCAAGGTCACATTATTTACATCCCCGTATCTCTGGTAGAACTAGAGTTCCGAGCCTCCAAAATTTAGTTTAATGCATTTCCTATGGAGGGGTTTGTTTCTTTACGTTTTGCTAAAGTACTCGGCCCCTATTTGTCGTAGCCCAAAGTTTTTAGGATGGTTAGATGGGGGACAAATTGGGCTATAACATACTCAAAGGACATCCCCGTATCTCTAGTAGACACAGAGTTACGAGCCCCCAAAGTTGGGTCTAACGCTATTCCTATGGAAGGTGTTGTTTGTTTACTTTTTCCGTAATTACTCAGCCTGTATTCTCGGTCACCCAAAATAAAATATCTGTAGTGTAGTGGTTAACACATCCGCCTCACTCCCAGACGGCCACAGGTTCGAAACCGCGAAGTTTTTTTTTTTTTTTTTTTTTCGCTTGGGATATGTAAAGACCTTTATAATTATCCGAACATTTGTGTCAAGGTCACATTATTTACATCCCCGTATCTCTGGTAGAACTAGAGTTCCGAGCCTCCAAGATTTAGTTTAATGCATTTCCTATGGAGGGGTTTGTT
Organism: Phalangium opilio; assembly: GCF_054372755.1. NCBI lineage: Eukaryota > Metazoa > Arthropoda > Arachnida > Opiliones > Phalangiidae > Phalangium > Phalangium opilio. The sequence continues at coordinate 3,871,665 of NW_028324189.1, forward strand.
TCTTTACGTTTTGCTAAAGTACTCGGCCCCTATTTGTCGTAGCCCAAAGTTTTTAGGATGGTTAGATGGGGGACAAATTGGGCTATAACATACTCAAAGGACATCCCCGTATCTCTAGTAGAAAAAGAGTTACGAGCCTGCAAAATTGGGTCAAACGCTTTTCCTATGGAGGGGTTGTTCGTTTACGTTTTGCTTAATTACTTGGCTCATGTTTGTCGTAGCCCTACGTTTTTAGTATGGTTAGATGGGGGACAAATTGCACTATAAGATACTCAAAGTACATCCCCGTATCTCTAGTAGACACAGAGTTACGAGCCTCCAAAGTTGGGTCTAATGCTATACCTATGGAAGGAGTTGTTTGTTTACTTTTTCCTTAATTACTCGGCCCTGTATTCTCAGTCACCCATAATAACATATCTGTGGTGTAGTGGTTAACACATCCGCCTCACTCCCAGACGGCCACAGGTTCGAAACCGCGAAGTTTTTTTTTTTTTTTCGCTTGGGATATGTAAAGACCTTTATAATTATCCGAACATTTGTGTCAAGGTCACATTATTTACATCCCCGTATCTCTGGTAGAACTAGAGTTCCGAGCCTCCAAAATTTAGTTTAATGCATTTCCTATGGAGGGGTTTGTTTCTTTACGTTTTGCTAAAGTACTCGGCCCCTATTTGTCGTAGCCCAAAGTTTTTAGGATGGTTAGATGGGGGACAAATTGGGCTATAACATACTCAAAGGACATCCCCGTATCTCTAGTAGAAAAAGAGTTACGAGCCTGCAAAATTGGGTCAAACGCTTTTCCTATGGAGGGGTTGTTCGTTTACGTTTTGCTTAATTACTTGGCTCATGTTTGTCGTAGCCCTACGTTTTTAGTATGGTTAGATGGGGGACAAATTGCACTATAAGATACTCAAAGGACATCCCCGTATCTCTAGTAGACACAGAGTTACGAGCCTCCAAAGTTGGGTCTAATGCTATACCTATGGAAGGAGTTGTTTGTTTACTTTTTCCTTAATTGCTCGGCCCTGTATTCTCAGTCACCCATAATAACATATCTGTGGTGTAGTGGTTAACACATCCGCTTCACTCCCAGACGGCCACAGGTTCGAAACCGCGAAGTTTTTTTTTTTTTTTTTCGCTTGCGATATGTAAAGACCTTTATAATTATCCGAACATTTGTGTCAAGGTCACATTATTTACATCCCCGTATCTCTGGTAGAACTAGAGTTCCGAGCCTCCAAAATTTAGTTTAATGCATTTCCTATGGAGGGGTTGTTCGTTTACGTTTTGCTTAATTACTTGGCCCATGTTTGTCGTAGCCCTACGTTTTTAGTATGGTTTGATGGGGGACAAATTGCAGTATAACATACTCAAAGGACATCCCCGTATCTCTAGTAGACACAGATTTACGAGCCTCCAAAGTTGGGTCTAATGCTATACCTATGGAAGGAGTTGTTTGTTTACTTTTTCCTTAATTACTCGGCCTGTATTCTCAGTCACCCAAAATAACATATCTGTGGTGTAGTGGTTAACACATCCGCCTCACTCCCAGACGGCCACAGGTTCGAAACCGCGAAGTTTTTTTTTTTTTTTTTCGCTTGGGATATGTAAAGACCTTTATAATTATCCGAACATTTGTGTCAAGGTCACATTATTTACATCCCCGTATCTCTGGTAGAACTAGAGTTCCGAGCCTCCAAGATTTAGTTTAATGCATTTCCTATGGAGGGGTTTGTTTCTTTACGTTTTGCTAAAGTACTCGGCCCCTATTTGTCGTAGCCCAAAGTTTTTAGGATGGTTAGATGGGGGACAAATTGGGCTATAACATACTCAAAGGACATCCCCGTATCTCTAGTAGAAAAAGAGTTACGAGCCTGCAAAATTGGGTCAAACGCTTTTCCTATGGAGGGGTTGTTCGTTTACGTTTTGCTTAATTACTTGGCTCATGTTTGTCGTAGCCCTACGTTTTTAGTATGGTTAGATGGGGGACAAATTGCACTATAAGATACTCAAAGTACATCCCCGTATCTCTAGTAGACACAGAGTTACGAGCCTCCAAAGTTGGGTCTAATGCTATACCTATGGAAGGAGTTGTTTGTTTACTTTTTCCTTAATTACTCGGCCCTGTATTCTCAGTCACCCATAATAACATATCTGTGGTGTAGTGGTTAACACATCCGCCTCACTCCCAGACGGCCACAGGTTCGAAACCGCGAAGTTTTTTTTTTTTTTTTCGCTTGGGATATGTAAAGACCTTTATAATTATCCGAACATTTGTGTCAAGGTCACATTATTTACATCCCCGTATCTCTGGTAGAACTAGAGTTCCGAGCCTCCAAAATTTAGTTTAATGCATTTCCTATGGAGGGGTTTGTTTCTTTACGTTTTGCTAAAGTACTCGGCCCCTATTTGTCGTAGCCCAAAGTTTTTAGGATGGTTAGATGGGGGACAAATTGGGCTATAACATACTCAAAGGACATCCCCGTATCTCTAGTAGAAAAAGAGTTACGAGCCTGCAAAATTGGGTCAAACGCTTTTCCTATGGAGGGGTTGTTCGTTTACGTTTTGCTTAATTACTTGGCTCATGTTTGTCGTAGCCCTACGTTTTTAGGATGGTTAGATGGGGGACAAATTGGGCTATAACGTACTCAAAGGACATCCCCGTATCTCTAGTAGACACAGAGTTACGAGCCCCCAAAGTTGGGTCTAACGCTATTCCTATGGAAGGTGTTGTTTGTTTACTTTTTCCTTAATTACTCAGCCTGTATTCTCGGTCACCCATAGTGAAATATCTGTAGTGTAGTGGTTAACACATCCGCCTCACTCTAAGAAGGCCACAGGTTCGAAACCACGAAGTTTTTTTTTTTCGCTTGGGATATGTGAAGACCTTTATAATTATCCGAACATTTGTGTCAAGGTCACATTATTTACATGCCCGTATCTCTGGTAGAACTAGAGTTCCGAGCCTCCAAGATTTAGTTTAATGCATTTCCTATGGAGGGGTTTGTTTCTTTACGTTTTGCTAAAGTACTCGGCCCCTATTTATCGTAGCCCAAAGTTTTTAGGATGGTTAGATGAGGACAAATTGGGCTATAACATACTCAAAGGACATCCCCGTATCTCTAGTAGAAAAAGAGTTACGAGCCTGCAAAATTGGGTCAAACGCTTTTCCTATGGAGGGGTTGTTCGTTTACGTTTTGCTTAATTACTTGGCTCATGTTTGTCGTAGCCCTACGTTTTTAGTATGGTTAGATGGGGGACAAATTGCACTATAAGATACTCAAAGGACATCCCCGTATCTCTAGTAGACACAGAGTTACGAGCCTCCAAAGTTGGGTCTAATGCTATACCTATGGAAGGAGTTGTTTGTTTACTTTTTCCTTAATTGCTCGGCCCTGTATTCTCAGTCACCCATAATAACATATCTGTGGTGTAGTGGTTAACACATCCGCCTCACTCCCAGACAGCCACAGGTTCGAAACCGCGAAGTTTTTTTTTTTTTTTTCGCTTGGGATATGTAAAGACCTTTATAATTATCCGAACATTTGTGTCAAGGTCACATTATTTACATCCCCGTATCTCTGGTAGAACTAGAGTTCCGAGCCTCCAAAATTTAGTTTAATGCATTTCCTATGGAGGGGTTTGTTTCTTTACGTTTTGCTAAAGTACTCGGCCCCTATTTGTCGTAGCCCAAAGTTTTTAGGATGGTTAGATGGGGGACAAATTGGGCTATAACATACTCAAAGGACATCCCCGTATCTCTAGTAGAAAAAGAGTTACGAGCCTGCAAAATTGGGTCAAACGCTTTTCCTATGGAGGGGTTGTTCGTTTACGTTTTGCTTAATTACTTGGCTCATGTTTGTCGTAGCCCTACGTTTTTAGGATGGTTAGATGGGGGACAAATTGGGCTATAACGTACTCAAAGGACATCCCCGTATCTCTAGTAGACACAGAGTTACGAGCCCCCAAAGTTGGGTCTAACGCTATTCCTATGGAAGGTGTTGTTTGTTTACTTTTTCCTTAATTACTCAGCCTGTATTCTCGGTCACCCATAGTGAAATATCTGTAGTGTAGTGGTTAACACATCCGCCTCACTCTAAGAAGGCCACAGGTTCGAAACCACGAAGTTTTTTTTTTTCGCTTGGGATATGTGAAGACCTTTATAATTATCCGAACATTTGTGTCAAGGTCACATTATTTACATGCCCGTATCTCTGGTAGAACTAGAGTTCCGAGCCTCCAAGATTTAGTTTAATGCATTTCCTATGGAGGGGTTTGTTTCTTTACGTTTTGCTAAAGTACTCGGCCCCTATTTGTCGTAGCCCAAAGTTTTTAGGATGGTTAGATGGGGGACAAATTGGGCTATAACATACTCAAAGGACATCCCCGTATCTCTAGTAGAAAAAGAGTTACGAGCCTGCAAAATTGGGTCAAACGCTTTTCCTATGGAGGGGTTGTTCGTTTACGTTTTGCTTAATTACTTGGCTCATGTTTGTCGTAGCCCTACGTTTTTAGTATGGTTAGATGGGGGACAAATTGCACTATAAGATACTCAAAGTACATCCCCGTATCTCTAGTAGACACAGAGTTACGAGCCTCCAAAGTTGGGTCTAATGCTATACCTATGGAAGGAGTTGTTTGTTTACTTTTTCCTTAATTACTCGGCCCTGTATTCTCAGTCACCCATAATAACATATCTGTGGTGTAGTGGTTAACACATCCGCCTCACTCCCAGACGGCCACAGGTTCGAAACCGCGAAGTTTTTTTTTTTTTTTTCGCTTGGGATATGTAAAGACCTTTATAATTATCCGAACATTTGTGTCAAGGTCACATTATTTACATCCCCGTATCTCTGGTAGAACTAGAGTTCCGAGCCTCCAAAATTTAGTTTAATGCATTTCCTATGGAGGGGTTTGTTTCTTTACGTTTTGCTAAAGTACTCGGCCCCTATTTGTCGTAGCCCAAAGTTTTTAGGATGGTTAGATGGGGGACAAATTGGGCTATAACATACTCAAAGGACATCCCCGTATCTCTAGTAGAAAAAGAGTTACGAGCCTGCAAAATTGGGTCAAACGCTTTTCCTATGGAGGGGTTGTTCGTTTACGTTTTGCTTAATTACTTGGCTCATGTTTGTCGTAGCCCTACGTTTTTAGGATGGTTAGATGGGGGACAAATTGGGCTATAACGTACTCAAAGGACATCCCCGTATCTCTAGTAGACACAGAGTTACGAGCCCCCAAAGTTGGGTCTAACGCTATTCCTATGGAAGGTGTTGTTTGTTTACTTTTTCCTTAATTACTCAGCCTGTATTCTCGGTCACCCATAGTGAAATATCTGTAGTGTAGTGGTTAACACATCCGCCTCACTCTAAGAAGGCCACAGGTTCGAAACCACGAAGTTTTTTTTTTTCGCTTGGGATATGTGAAGACCTTTATAATTATCCGAACATTTGTGTCAAGGTCACATTATTTACATCCCCGTATCTCTGGTAGAACTAGAGTTCCGAGCCTCCAAAATTTAGTTTAATGCATTTCCTATGGAGGGGTTTGTTTCTTTACGTTTTGCTAAAGTACTCGGCCCCTATTTGTCGTAGCCCAAAGTTTTTAGGATGGTTAGATGGGGGACAAATTGGGCTATAACGTACTCAAAGGACATCCCCGTATCTCTAGTAGACACAGAGTTACGAGCCCCCAAAGTTGGGTCTAACGCTATTCCTATGGAAGGTGTTGTTTGTTTACTTTTTCCTTAATTACTCAGCCTGTATTCTCGGTCACCCATAGTGAAATATCTGTAGTGTAGTGGTTAACACATCCGCCTCACTCTAAGAAGGCCACAGGTTCGAAACCACGAAGTTTTTTTTTTTCGCTTGGGATATGTGAAGACCTTTATAATTATCCGAACATTTGTGTCAAGGTCACATTATTTACATGCCCGTATCTCTGGTAGAACTAGAGTTCCGAGCCTCCAAGATTTAGTTTAATGCATTTCCTATGGAGGGGTTTGTTTCTTTACGTTTTGCTAAAGTACTCGGCCCCTATTTGTCGTAGCCCAAAGTTTTTAGGATGGTTAGATGGGGGACAAATTGAGCTATAACATACTCAAAGGACATCCCCGTATCTCTAGTAGAAAAAGAGTTACGAGCCTGCAAAATTGGGTCAAACGCTTTTCCTATGGAGGGGTTGTTCGTTTACGTTTTGCTTAATTACTTGGCTCATGTTTGTCGTAGCCCTACGTTTTTAGTATGGTTAGATGGGGGACAAATTGCACTATAAGATACTCAAAGGACATCCCCGTATCTCTAGTAGACACAGAGTTACGAGCCTCCAAAGTTGGGTCTAATGCTATACCTATGGAAGGAGTTGTTTGTTTACTTTTTCCTTAATTACTCGGCCCTGTATTCTCAGTCACCCATAATAACATATCTGTGGTGTAGTGGTTAACACATCCGCTTCACTCCCAGACGGCCACCGGTTCGAAACCGCGAAGTTTTTTTTTTTTTTTTTTTGGCTTGGGATATGTAAAGACCTTTATAATTATCCGAACATTTGTGTCAAGGTCACATTATTTACATCCCCGTATCTCTGGTAGAACTAGAGTTCCGAGCCTCCAAAATTTAGTTTAATGCATTTCCTATGGAGGGGTTTGTTTCTTTACGTTTTGCTAAAGTACTCGGCCCCTATTTGTCGTAGCCCAAAGTTTTTAGGATGGTTAGATGGGGGACAAATTGGGCTATAACATACTCAAAGGACATCCCCGTATCTCTAGTAGACACAGAGTTACGAGCCCCCAAAGTTGGGTCTAACGCTATTCCTATGGAAGGTGTTGTTTGTTTACTTTTTCCTTAATTACTCGGCCTGTATTCTCGGTCACCCAAAATAGAATATCTGTAGTGTAGTGGTTAACACATCCGCCTCACTCCCAGACGGCCACAGGTTCGAAACCGCGAAGTTTTTTTTTTTTTTTTTTTCGCTTGGGATATGTAAAGACCTTTATAATTATCCGAACATTTGTGTCAAGGTCACATTATTTACATGCCCGTATCTCTGGTAGAACTAGAGTTCCGAGCCTCCAAGATTTAGTTTAATGCATTTCCTATGGAGGGGTTTGTTTCTTTACGTTTTGCTAAAGTACTCGGCCCCTATTTGTCGTAGCCCAAAGTTTTTAGGATGGTTAGATGGGGGACAAATTGGGCTATAACATACTCAAAGGACATCCCCGTATCTCTAGTAGAAAAAGAGTTACGAGCCTGCAAAATTGGGTCAAACGCTTTTCCTATGGAGGGGTTGTTCGTTTACGTTTTGCTTAATTACTTGGCTCATGTTTGTCGTAGCCCTACGTTTTTAGTATGGTTAGATGGGGGACAAATTGCACTATAAGATACTCAAAGGACATCCCCGTATCTCTAGTAGACACAGAGTTACGAGCCTCCAAAGTTGGGTCTAATGCTATACCTATGGAAGGAGTTGTTTGTTTACTTTTTCCTTAATTACTCGGCCCTGTATTCTCAGTCACCCATAATAACATATCTGTGGTGTAGTGGTTAACACATCCGCTTCACTCCCAGACGGCCACAGGTTCGAAACCGCGAAGTTTTTTTTTTTTTTTTTTCGCTTGGGATATGTAAAGACCTTTATAATTATCCGAACATTTGTGTCAAGGTCACATTATTTACATCCCCGTATCTCTGGTAGAACTAGAGTTCCGAGCCTCCAAAATTTAGTTTAATGCATTTCCTATGGAGGGGTTTGTTTCTTTACGTTTTGCTAAAGTACTCGGCCCCTATTTGTCGTAGCCCAAAGTTTTTAGGATGGTTAGATGGGGGACAAATTGGGCTATAACATACTCAAAGGACATCCCCGTATCTCTAGTAGAAAAAGAGTTACGAGCCTGCAAAATTGGGTCAAACGCTTTTCCTATGGAGGGGTTGTTCGTTTACGTTTTGCTTAATTACTTGGCTCATGTTTGTCGTAGCCCTACGTTTTTAGTATGGTTAGATGGGGGACAAATTGCACTATAAGATACTCAAAGGACATCCCCGTATCTCTAGTAGACACAGAGTTACGAGCCTCCAAAGTTGGGTCTAATGCTATACCTATGGAAGGAGTTGTTTGTTTACTTTTTCCTTAATTACTCGGCCCTGTATTCTCAGTCACCCATAATAACATATCTGTGGTGTAGTGGTTAACACATCCGCTTCACTCCCAGACGGCCACCGGTTCGAAACCGCGAAGTTTTTTTTTTTTTTTTTTGGCTTGGGATATGTAAAGACCTTTATAATTATCCGAACATTTGTGTCAAGGTCACATTATTTACATCCCCGTATCTCTGGTAGAACTAGAGTTCCGAGCCTCCAAAATTTAGTTTAATGCATTTCCTATGGAGGGGTTTGTTTCTTTACGTTTTGCTAAAGTACTCGGCCCCTATTTGTCGTAGCCCAAAGTTTTTAGGATGGTTAGATGGGGGACAAATTGGGCTATAACATACTCAAAGGACATCCCCGTATCTCTAGTAGACACAGAGTTACGAGCCCCCAAAGTTGGGTCTAACGCTATTCCTATGGAAGGTGTTGTTTGTTTACTTTTTCCTTAATTACTCGGCCTGTATTCTCGGTCACCCAAAATAGAATATCTGTAGTGTAGTGGTTAACACATCCGCCTCACTCCCAGACGGCCACAGGTTCGAAACCGCGAAGTTTTTTTTTTTTTTTTTTTTCGCTTGGGATATGTAAAGACCTTTATAATTATCCGAACATTTGTGTCAAGGTCACATTATTTACATCCCCGTATCTCTGGTAGAACTAGAGTTCCGAGCCTCCAAGATTTAGTTTAATGCATTTCCTATGGAGGGGTTTGTTTCTTTACGTTTTGCTAAAGTACTCGGCCCCTATTTGTCGTAGCCCAAAGTTTTTAGGATGGTTAGATGGGGGACAAATTGGGCTATAACATACTCAAAGGACATCCCCGTATCTCTAGTAGAAAAAGAGTTACGAGCCTGCAAAATTGGGTCAAACGCTTTTAATATGGAGGGGTTGTTCGTTTACGTTTTGCTTAATTACTTGGCTCATGTTTGTCGTAGCCCTACGTTTTTAGTATGGTTAGATGGGGGACAAATTGCACTATAAGATACTCAAAGGACATCCCCGTATCTCTAGTAGACACAGAGTTACGAGCCTCCAAAGTTGGGTCTAATGCTATACCTATGGAAGGAGTTGTTTGTTTACTTTTTCCTTAATTACTCGGCCCTGTATTCTCAGTCACCCATAATAACATATCTGTGGTGTAGTGGTTAACACATCCGCTTCACTCCCAGACGGCCACCGGTTCGAAACCGCGAATTTTTTTTTTTTTTTTTTTGGCTTGGGATATGTAAAGACCTTTATAATTATCCGAACATTTGTGTCAAGGTCACATTATTTACATCCCCGTATCTCTGGTAGAACTAGAGTTCCGAGCCTCCAAAATTTAGTTTAATGCATTTCCTATGGAGGGGTTTGTTTCTTTACGTTTTGCTAAAGTACTCGGCCCCTATTTGTCGTAGCCCAAAGTTTTTAGGATGGTTAGATGGGGGACAAATTGGGCTATAACATACTCAAAGGACATCCCCGTATCTCTAGTAGACACAGAGTTACGAGCCCCCAAAGTTGGGTCTAACGCTATTCCTATGGAAGGTGTTGTTTGTTTACTTTTTCCTTAATTACTCGGCCTGTATTCTCGGTCACCCAAAATAGAATATCTGTAGTGTAGTGGTTAACACATCCGCCTCACTCCCAGACGGCCACAGGTTCGAAACCGCGAAGTTTTTTTTTTTTTTTTTTCGCTTGGGATATGTAAAGACCTTTATAATTATCCGAACATTTGTGTCAAGGTCACATTATTTACATCCCCGTATCTCTGGTAGAACTAGAGTTCCGAGCCTCCAAGATTTAGTTTAATGCATTTCCTATGGAGGGGTTTGTTTCTTTACGTTTTGCTAAAGTACTCGGCCCCTATTTGTCGTAGCCCAAAGTTTTTAGGATGTTTAGATGGGGGACAAATTGGGCTATAACATACTCAAAGGACATCCCCGTATCTCTAGTAGAAAAAGAGTTACGAGCCTGCAAAATTGGGTCAAACGCTTTTCCTATGGAGGGGTTGTTCGTTTACGTTTTGCTTAATTACTTGGCTCATGTTTGTCGTAGCCCTACGTTTTTAGTATGGTTAGATGGGGGACAAATTGCACTATAAGATACTCAAAGGACATCCCCGTATCTCTAGTAGACACAGAGTTACGAGCCTCCAAAGTTGGGTCTAATGCTATACCTATGGAAGGAGTTGTTTGTTTACTTTTTCCTTAATTACTCGGCCCTGTATTCTCAGTCACCCATAATAACATATCTGTGGTGTAGTGGTTAACACATCCGCTTCACTCCCAGACGGCCACCGGTTCGAAACCGCGAATTTTTTTTTTTTTTTTTTTGGCTTGGGATATGTAAAGACCTTTATAATTATCCGAACATTTGTGTCAAGGTCACATTATTTACATCCCCGTATCTCTGGTAGAACTAGAGTTCCGAGCCTCCAAAATTTAGTTTAATGCATTTCCTATGGAGGGGTTTGTTTCTTTACGTTTTGCTAAAGTACTCGGCCCCTATTTGTCGTAGCCCAAAGTTTTTAGGATGGTTAGATGGGGGACAAATTGGGCTATAACATACTCAAAGGACATCCCCGTATCTCTAGTAGACACAGAGTTACGAGCCCCCAAAGTTGGGTCTAACGCTATTCCTATGGAAGGTGTTGTTTGTTTACTTTTTCCTTAATTACTCGGCCTGTATTCTCGGTCACCCAAAATAGAATATCTGTAGTGTAGTGGTTAACACATCCGCCTCACTCCCAGACGGCCACAGGTTCGAAACCGCGAAGTTTTTTTTTTTTTTTTTTCGCTTGGGATATGTAAAGACCTTTATAATTATCCGAACATTTGTGTCAAGGTCACATTATTTACATCCCCGTATCTCTGGTAGAACTAGAGTTCCGAGCCTCCAAGATTTAGTTTAATGCATTTCCTATGGAGGGGTTTGTTTCTTTACGTTTTGCTAAAGTACTCGGCCCCTATTTGTCGTAGCCCAAAGTTTTTAGGATGTTTAGATGGGGGACAAATTGGGCTATAACATACTCAAAGGACATCCCCGTATCTCTAGTAGAAAAAGAGTTACGAGCCTGCAAAGTACAGTCTAAAGCATTTCCTATGGAGGGGTTTGTTTCTTTACGTTTTGCTTAAGTACTCGGCCCCTGTTTGTCGCAGCCCAAAGTCTTTAGTATGGTTAGATGGGGGACAAATAGGGCTATAACATACTCAAAGGACATCCCCGTATCTCTAGTAGAAACAGAGTTACGAGGCTGCAAAGTTGGGTCTAAAATGCAATTCCTATGGAGGGGTTGTTTGTTTACGTTTTGCTTAATTACTTGGCCCTGTTTGTCGTAGCCCTAAGTTTATAGTATGGTTGGATGGGGGACAAATTGAACTATAACATACTCAAAGGACATCCCCGTATCTCTACTAGACCCAGAGTTACGAGGCTGCAAAGTTGGGTCTAATGCAATTCCTATGGAGGGTTTGTTTGTTTAAGTTTTGCTTAATTACTTGGCCCCTGTTTGTCGTAGCCCAAAGTCTTTAGTATGGTTAGATGGGGGACAAATAGGGCTATAACATACTCAAAGGACATCCCCGTATCTCTAGTAGCCACAGAGTTACGAGCCTGCAAAGTATAGTCTAATGCATTTCCTATAGAGTGGTTTGTTTGTTCACGTTTTGCTTAATTACTTGGCCCTTTATTTTCGATCAAAAATAAGAACATATCTGTAGTGCAGCGGTTATCACATCCGCCTCACTCCCGAAAAGCCACAGGTTCGAAACCGCGAAGTTTTTTTTTTCTTGGGATATGTAAAGACCTTTATAATTATCCGAACATTTGTGTCAAGGTCACATTATTTACATCCCCGTATCTCTACTAGACCCAGAGTTACGAGGCTGCAAAGTTGGGTCTAAAATGCAATTCCTATGGAGGGGTTGTTTGTTTACGTTTTGCTTAATTACTTGGCCCCTGTTTGTCGTGGCCCTAAGTTAATAGTATGGTTGGATGAGGGACAAATTGGACTATAACATACTCAAAGGACATCCCCGTATCTCTAGTAGAAACAGAGTTACGAGCCTGCAAATTTATTTTCAAAAATCAAAAGTAACCTTCTAAGAATAAGTGAGACAAAAAATAAGTTGACGACGATATTGAGGTAGCCTCAAGTTTAAAGTATCCTTGTATGGGGAGCAAAGAGGGAGAACGAGAGTTATGAGCCTACAAAGTTCAGTGTTAAAATCATAAGTAACATAATTACAATAAGTGAGACGATACCATATGTTGACGAACATTTTGCTTAATATCTCGGCCCCTGTTTGTCGTTACCCTATGTTCTTAGTATGGTTGGATGGGGGACAAATTGAACTATAACATACTCAAAGGACATCCCCCTATGTCTAGTAGAACCAGAGTTACGAGCCTCTAAAGTTGGGTGTGACGCTATTTCTATGGCGTAAGAGAGATGGGGGGTAGTCACTTGAAAAGAAATAATAGTAGGAAGGCTGCAATATAATGATGCCTTAAAAAACTTAACCGGATAAAGGCCCGCAGGTAGTGAAACCATGGAACTAACTAACGCTAGCGTAAGTTAGTTCCATGGTGAAACTATCAAATAAGTACTAAATACAAAGTTCAGGTCACCATGGCATAGCCCAAGTAAACATAACCTCAGTAATGGTAACCCCTACAAACTTAATTAATTACACCTTCGGAATATCATAATTATCAAGGATATTTCATTATATACAGGTATTTTCAATGACTCTACTATATCTTAGGCTCAACCCCTACCAACCCAAGGGGTTGATAACTCGCAACTTGGTGACTTTAAAGTTGCTTACCCCTTGGATATCAGATAAGATAAGATAAGATAAGATAATGAAATAGGCCTAAGATAAGGAGATCTATTTGTTCCTTTGATAGGTATCACGTGACAATGAAAGCCCCGCCCTAGACGTTGTTGTCTGCTAATAGTTTTGATAAATTTTATTTAGTCTCAATTATGATCTCGTAGTGTAAAGATGCAAAAAGGAATAAGTCTAAAGGGCACCCTACACGCTCAATAATTTGCGCAAAAAACGTGGGTCCCGTTATTTAAGTTACAAAGTATAAATGGAGCATTATCCAGACTAATATTTGTGCAAAGTTCAAATATAATGCTACAATATATTGAGGAAATTGAAAATACTTTTGCGGTAAGTTTTGGACATTATTTGAGTAAAACACGTATATTGAGCGAGTTTTTAATGCTCAAAATGTTCTTCAAAATACGAACAATATTTCACATTCGAATAAAACTAAAGTCTGCGTATTTAACGATTTATATGTTATGTTTGGTCAATAAAATTGTACACGGTCCATGGATTCAACATGAACTTTTTTATTGTGGTAAAATATTCAATATAATTGAATAAATCGTGCGCAATATGATCAATATATTGGTCCAAAAAAAATTTAAATTTTTGTTCTACATATTGAGCTTTCAATATCACGATAGATTTTATTTGCACAATTAGTGAAAAGTCTTAGGAATAATTTATAAGATGATGAATTTTATAAATGTCCCCCACTTTATTTGTGCAAAACATTGAGCGTGTAAAGGCCGCTTAATCCTTAATTATTTAATTCAATAATATAGTTAATTAACCAGTTCTTTCAACCTTGCAAGTATTACGAACCTAAATATATTTTACTCTATTCTAATAAATTAACTTAGTAGCATTTCGTCGTTCTTGTACGGGTTATTGGTAACGTAATTAATAATTTGAACATTACCAAACAACTTAATAATTAATTTTAATTATCGGGCAAAACCCTTAAAACTTCCCTTACAAAATAAAAAACTAAACATTTCGCACTCACCATAGGACGGTTGAGTTTGAAAGATCCGAGGGCTGGAGTGGTTGTATTCCTTAGGTAAGGCTTTGATGGTGGAGGAATTTCATTATAGACTAATGGCACCCCATGTTATTTCCCCATAGAGCTTAATACAGTCGAAGGCAGAGGGCTGCTTAAACCCACGGACACCTAATAAATAAATAAAGAAAGTAAAACAGATTTAGGCTTACTTAAATTGATTTAGGATTACTTAAAATTATTTAGAATAATTTAGGCTTACTTAATAAGATGAAATCGCGTAAAAATTACTTATTAAACATTTTACTTAATGGTTTAGCCCTTGGCACATTCAAAATACGGCAGTTTTTCCAATAAATATCATTTATTGAAGGTTAATTAATTACATTTAAGTCGCGGCGGAAACTAACTTAAATCGATATTATTTATACCCGACCAGTTCCTTCTTCCTAGCCACCAAATACCATAAAATATAACCCAATCTACCTTAAATTAACCCTAACCCTAACCCTAACTTAACCTAACCCTAACCTGACCTACCCTATCCCTAACAATATGAAGAGTAAAATATAGAAAAACATGGAAAATATATATTTTAATTAATTTTCGCGACTTAAATGTAATTAATTATCCCTTAATTTACCTTGAATAAATGATATTTATTGAAAAACTGTATTTTGAATGTGCAAAGGGCTAAAGTAAAATCTAGCCCAAAAATTTCATTATCCAGCCCAAAAGTAGGCCTAACAACTTTTAAATCTAAAACTATTAATTACTTTGGCCCTGGAAGTCTTTTAAATAAACCCTTCTTCATACGCGGAATCCACAAATTTTATACTAATCAATAAAATTACGTTAAATATAATTGAAACTCAATTAAAAGTTATAATTAACCACGCAAAACAAACGGCTTAAAAACTTTCGCACTGTTACCCAATTTTGATCGGCTGCTAGCAAAAAACTTACCATGGAGCAATATCTAAAGATACCTAATTGCAATATACTGCGCTTTCAAGCAACACTCCATTGTAACTCCCAACCCTGATAAATATTATTACTCCTTGGAAAATTCCAACCAAGTTAAACGAAAAACGGATAAACTAGCGCCATCTCTGTTTCAAAACTGGTATAAAAAGTTGCGTTTTCAGGTCTAAAAAACACGCCATAGAGAAAGGCGTCGAAATATAGATTGGCGGTTTTTTGGGCTTGTTTCCAATTTCATTTTGGCGGGTTGAAGGTTTCAATCTGGCATCCCTGCAAGGGACCATCGTCTGCTTATTGATTTATTTTGACTGCTGTTCGGGCAGTGTTTACATTATGTGACGCTAAACGGTCAATTAACTTACCTAATCCTTTATCTGACATATTTAAATATAAACTATGGCTAAACCAAAACCAGGTCCAAGTTCGGGTTTATCCCAAAATACCACTGATACTCTTAAAATCCTCAAAAATTATTATTTTACGCAAAATATAGGACAAGGAACCTACGCGACAGTGTACAAGGCTTATAAAAAAGTAAGATTATGTTTACGTTAATTGCTTTAATTATTACTGTTAATGAGGCTTATTATAGTGAATAAATTATGTAGGATAATTTACAAAAAGGTACGGGAGATTGTTACGCGGTAAAATGCATATCACTATCATCATTGTCAAAAGCGGCTAAAGACAATATTGTCACGGAGATAGAAATTCTTAAAAAAGTTAAATGCGAATTTATAGTTGAAATGCTTGATTTTGAATGGGATTCGGGTCACATTTACCTTATCATGGAATTTTGTTCCGGGGGTGATTTGTCAAGATTTATTAAACAAAGAAAAAAACTGCCTGAAAATATTGTTAGAAGATTTTTACAACAAATAGGTACTGTTATGCATAGTTTATTTAGACTAGGAGGATGGATACCATTTACACAAAGAGGCGAGGCTACTTTTTGCTGCTTTTTATCCTCCTTGTAGCCTGGAATCCTGGTGTAAATGGTATCCATCCTCCTAGTCTCAAAAATATGTATAAATCAAGTTAAAATACACATTTTTAAACATTTCTTGCGCAGCAATTGCACTGAAAGCTCTCAGGGCACATAATATAACTCACATGGATCTTAAACCTCAAAATATTTTATTAAGTTCTCTAAGTAATCCTAAATTAAAAATTGCAGGTTTGTCTTCATTACTTTTAAATTAATGATCATGTAAATTAATTTTATTTAATTTAATTAGAATATAATTTTTTAAGATTTTGGTTTTGCTCAGTATTTGAGTAGCAACGAAGAAGCTTCGTCTTTAAGAGGGTCACCATTATACATGGCACCGGAAATATTACTCAAACATCAATATGATGCTACTGTAGACCTATGGTCTGTTGGAATAATTCTATTTGGTAAGTAATTAATTAACTATAATTAATTTTAACCTATATCTATTAATCCTATTTGTATCAAAGAGTGTTTATTCGGAAGAGCTCCTTATAGTTCAGCTTCTTTCAGTGAATTAGCTGAGAAAATAAAATGTGATAAACCAATAGAAGTATGAATGTTAATTACATTTTAAGATGATAATTAATTTTTCTCTTAATTGCTTATTAATTAAAAATTTCTTCAGATACCCAATTCAGAATTATCAGATGAATGTTTGGATTTATTAGCAAGGTTATTACAAAGAGATCCCGCTAATAGAATTTCATTTGAAGAATTTTTTAATCACCCTTTTGTTGATCTGGAACACATGCCTTCACCAGAATCATATGATAAAGGAGTAAGTTAATTAATTAATTAAGTTTTTTAATTAATTTTATTTTAATATTAATTATTAATTTTATTTTAATATTAATTATTAATTTTATTTTTTAATTAATTTATTTTAATATTAATTATTAATTTTATTTTTTAATTAATTTTATTTTAATATTAATTATTAATTTTATTTTAATATTAATTATTAATTTTATTTTTTAATTAATTTTATTTTAATATTAATTATTAATTTTATTTTATTATTAATTTTATTTTATTATTAATTTTATTTTATTATTAATTTTATTTTATTATTAATTTTATTTTATTATTAATTTTATTTTATTATTAATTTTATTTTATTATTAATTTTATTTTATTATTAATTTTATTTTATTATTAATTTTATTTTATTATTAATTTTATTTTATTATTAATTTTATTTTATTATTAATTTTATTTAATTATTAATTTTATTTAATTATTAATTTTATTTAATTATTAATTTTATTTAATTATTAATTTTATTTAATTATTAATTTTATTTAATTATTAATTTTATTTAATTATTAATTTTATTTAATTATTAATTTTATTTGATTATTAATTTTATTTGATTATTAATTATTAATTTTATTTGATTATTAATTATTAATTTTATTTGATTATTAATTATTAATTTTATTTGATTATTAATTATTAATTTTATTTGATTATTAATTATTAATTTTATTTGATTATTAATTATTAATTTTATTTGATTATTAATTTTTAATTTTATTTGATTATTAATTTTTAATTTTATTTTATTATTAATTATTAATTTTATTTTATTATTAATTATTAATTTTATTTTATTATTAATTATTAATTTTATTTTATTACTAATTATTAATTTTATTTTATTATTAATTATCAATTTTATTTCATTATTAATTATTAATTTATGCATGCCCAGCTTTCATTCATAAGACAAGCAGTAGCTAAAGATGAGATGGGTGATTGTGATAAAGCATCTGAACTGTATTTTAAAGGCCTTCTTTATCTAGTCCCTGTTGTGCAATGTAAGATTTTTTAATTATGACGCCTTTAATTTTATTTTAATTAATTAATTAATTAATTTCTTTTTAATTAGGCGAAACAAACCCAAAGAAAAGAGATATTTTAAGGTTAAAGGTCACAGAGTATATGGATCGTGCTGAATTATTAAGAAAAGCCGGTCAAACAACTAGTCCAATTGCAATTGCAAATGAAACTCGTGATTTAGTTGCAAGACAAGAAGGTATTAATTATATTCATGATAATTTACATAATTTAATTTTTATGTATTTATTAATTTGAATTAATTATTAATTCTTTTATATCAGATGAATTGCAATTTAATGAGAGAAAATTATCAGAGGCTTTTGCTAAAGGAAACTCAGCTGATCAAGAGGTTTGTTCTTTGTTTATTAATTATTAATTATTTAAATTGTAATTAGAATTTATTTCGTAATAAATTATTTTGTAACTCAGATGTTAAATGGAAACTATAACAATGCCTTATCCTTATATAAGCAAGCTCTTAATATCCTTGTGCCGGCAGTAAAGGGTAAAACAAAAATTAAATAAATTAATTTGTGACTGTTTAAATTTAATTTTAAATTTTAGAAATGATTCCTGGGCCAAAAAAAGATGCATTACATGCAGAGGTCATTTAATACTTTTTTTAATTAGTTAAATTCTACTTGATTTTAATTAATTTCAGGCAGTTAATTGGCTTCGTAAGGGAGAGGAGGCCAAATCCTGCTTAGCTATTCAAAAACTTAAACTGAAAGAAGTTGCCGATGCTACGAAGAAGGGGGAAGATTTAGATGACATAAATGCTACGTTTGGTAAACTTCTGATTTATTATTTAATTCTATTTTTAATCTTAATCTTAATTATTTTATTTTCAGGATCAGGGTGTAACATACAGTAGTTAGTTAATCATATTAAAAGTATATTATATTGTTTTAAATAGTTGTCATTTATAATGTTGATTATATTGTACAATTAAAAGTTAAATAAAGTTTTATAAAGAAATATTTGCGTAAACTTATTCCTTTGATTTATAAGCATTTATATTAATTTTGATTAAAATTAAAACCATTAAACTCGGGAGTGTCAAAACTCCAAACAATCCCGTTTTCGAACTAGCATTACCAGGAGTTCATATTATTATGAACTCCTGATATTATCCACCCACATACATTCCCGCCAAAATTCAAACTCATCACGTGACAACCTATCTTCAAAACATTCCCGGGTTCCCCCCCCCCCGCCACAATTTAAACTAGTCACGTGACACCCAATCTTCAAAACATTCCCGCCTGAATTTTAAACTCATTATGTGACAATTTTAGCTTTCTAATTGAACGAATATTTATATTACCCATGTTTTTTGCTAACTACATGTTCCTGGTAAAAATATCACTGATCAGAAAGACAAGAAAGGTACTTACTATTCATTTTCTTGCTGTATTCCATATTGCTAAGCCTTGGCTCCACTTAGTCAAAACTCGTGGACTCGCGTCATTTTTGGAGTTTCAAAGCGTGAATTACATTTCAATTTATAAACAAACTTTTTCTAATAATATTATCATCAACAATCGCAATTAAAACCTTCAAAATTATCAAATCTAGGATATGTTTTATTAGCCCATTCACACGGAGCCTAGAGGTTGTCGCTCTTGCAGCAAAGGCTTACTTACAACTAGCAGACTGCAGACTCTGTAGACCGACAGCTGTTCGACGTTATGAAATTATGACATTTGGCCAGTTGACTCAGTCTAGTAAGGAAACGCAACTGCGTCAAATGATAGATGGAAAAGGGACGTGCGAAACTTGAAATTATACCGAGACACTTTGCACGACCTTCTATGTTTTTTGTTAAAACTTTCACATAAATGACATGTTTAATATGACAATAAAGAGAATTAAACAAAGTTTCACGTCACATTGCACACTATATTTGAAATTGTTCAATACTGCTTAAGGATATTTGAACGAAATCCGTATTGGCAAAAGTTCATAAGCCAAGTTATAAACTTTTGGTATTGGTTTAAAACTAGAATTTCTAGAAAACATTTTCTCTACTTTTCCTTTAAAGCTAAGACAAAATATACGTGGGCCTTGTCCTTTAAGACTAGGACAAAATTTACACGACACTTGACCTTTAAGTCTTATTTACGCCAGAGCAAAACTAGCACTCGGTTCCATTTTAGTAATATATTTTAGAAAAGAAAATTAAATGAAATATATAATTTTACTATAATAATTACAATTTGCTAAATTTATTAAAATATTATTATATTAATTCAAGTGTCTTAATTATAAAAATTTTAACAAAATATTTTGAAATATTCCATTTAATATTTTGTTTCGGAATTTGGCATTTTTAAATCCGTTTTTCAATTTTCAGACTTCGACCCCGAGGCCGAGGGCCTTCCTTTTTTATCGGTTTTTTTTTCGTGCCCCCCCCCCCTACGAAATGACTCATTGTAGTCGGCGCGTTGAATTGATACCGGCGTCAATCGGCATGATACATTTCTGCATGATTTCTGATACTGTTAAGGTAAGCTGAATTTCCGTCTGCGCTAATTTTCGATCATAATTATTAATTATCTAAACTAAGACCTTTAATTATATTACGTACCCCTTATTGTGTAAGATATTTCCGTGTTATATTTAATGTGAATTAACCCGTAATTAATTTAATCTATTTTTATTTCATTATTTAATTATTAATATTTTAATTGGTAAGCTAAATATTACTCTTTATTTAATCTTAATTAAGGAAATAGCTAAGGGAAATTTTGAAATTTATAATACTAAAAGACGGAAACCTCAAATTGAACGTAACTAAAACCTATTTCAAACCTTACCAAATGTATCACATCTTAAATACAGTAGGGGTTTGGTACGATGTAAGGTTTAACATTACCAGAGGGGAATTCCCTTCTGACATTACCTATAGCCAAGTTCCTATAGGGAGAGGGGGTTTGTCAGGGAGGGAAAGAACATCCGACGTCATTTTCTACCTCTACTTAGGGGAGCGTTTGAAGGCGCGATACTGAAATTCCCTCGTTAGGGGGATGGAATCGAGGTAAGAGATATAAGCCTATGACGTGGCAAGAATGGGTTTGCCCTCTCCCTATAGCCAAAAGCATAGTTGTCTGATTTAAATCAGTTTGATTTAAATCACTGATTTAAATCATGATTTAAATCAAGCGATTTTTTTAAAAAAATCATTTGATTAAAATCAAGAATATATTTTTATTTTTAAAAAATGTTTTCTAAGATTCCAAGGAGTATTTTAAGTAACTCGAGAAGAAACTTAATTAGAAAAGACCTAAAATTAAAAATAATCGTGGTTTTGGTATATTTCAATCTATGTTTTTCCCAGAACTCCAGTTTGTCTTGCTGGAAAGGCTAGGAAATAAAATAGAGGTCAAGCTAGTCTTTTTATACAAGCATTTGAATAGTAATAATATCAAATAGCTGCTTAAATGTCATGATTATTTTGCTTTTGCTTAATTTTGACTCAAAAGTTTTCATGTTGGTAATTTACTATCTATTAGTTCAATAAAAATCAAAAAAATCAAATAAATCAATTAAAATCAAAAAAATCCGATTTAAATCAAAAAAATCCGATTTAAATCAAAAAAATCCGATTTAAATCAAAAAAATCGCCAACCCTGGCCAAAAGCCAATTTAACATCGCGCACCGCGCGGCTTCATTCGAAGTGGTCTATTTCTGATACCGTAACACACGCGGGACCCCTCCTGGTATTGGAAAAGATTGAAGGGCTTAGGTTTCCGCGCCCAAAAATATTTACAGGAGAAAGATTGTAAAATAATGTAACCAAACTTGTTTACGTTAATTAAACGTTCTTTATCGTTATTTAAAGAGTATAGAAGAGATATCGTTCATCGAAATAAGAAAGAGAAAGAGGTTGCGGAGCTGTTCGACCGGAGCCTGTTCTACCGGAGCCTCCGAGATATCTCGGAGGCTCCGGTTCTACTACACGCCGACTGGGAAAAGGCTCGTGAGTTCTTGCGTTATACTGTAATTTAAAGGCCGAGTTCCAGCGAAAAGGATTCTAGCTAACTGAGCATCGAAATGAAGTGTTTCCTCGCAAATTCTAGTATTCCTCTGAAGGAAACTCTTTTGTTTATCTTCAATTCGCTAGAACCTCTCAAATTTTAGGCCCAGCAGGGAATCTAAAGTCTGCACGGTCGCGCTAGGTTTTTAGTCTCGACCCTTTTCGCTGGAACTAGTCCCTTAAAGGCAGAGTTCCGGCAAAATGGGTAAACTGATGAAAAATAATAGAACGTCGGAGGGATGCAAAAATTCGAAACGACGACCCCCCCCCCCACCAAAGAAAAAAAAATAGTCCATCTCCAGTTCGCTAGAAGAGCGAATTTAGTTCGAAAATGGACAGAGGTCCCCGAGAGGCCGAGACTAGGAGGATCGAGGTGTTTTCACCTCTATCCTCCTATGTTCGCTGTTCAGTTTGCTCGCCTTTTGGAACTCTGTCTTGAAGAGTCAATTTTACCTCGTCAATAAAAGATTAAGTTTTCGTTTTTATAATAGCGGTCATTTAACGAGGTTGTAAAACATCGTAAGTTTACGTTTAAAGCTTTGATTTAATCGAAATTTCTAATAATTGATCTTTACTTTGCAGTCGCAGTAGCGAATAATGGACTGAGGAAGGAGCATTTCAATTTCAAGATAAAGCAATTCATTAACGATGGAATAGGAGAGAAAAGATGTCGGGTGAATGAAAAGGATGACGAAACCGTAAGTGCTAACTGGTGTAGACTTACTAGCTGGTACCATTGGAACGAGAATAGTTTGACCTATCACATCCCGAAGGCGTTTGGCCGTAGCTTTGGTATTTCCAAAGTTCTGACCACCCAAACGTCATTTATACTCTGAAACCGCCCCCCCCCCCTCCGTTTAAATAATTCAATACATCAGAATGAGTAATTTTAGTTGCAAACATATAATTTCAAATATCAAGTCCATGTCGAATTATATATTGGTTACGTAACTAAAGTATTAAGAGGACGCGTATTATACCCTTCTGGTACTCATATTTAATCCCACAACAACGTTTTGAATTTTCTATATAAAAAATTTACCTTCTTAGAGTTCGAAAGTGCAGCCTTTCACGCAGAGTTCAAAAGAAGATAATCGGAAATAGTTTTTAACTCTTTGGGTCTTGGCAATTTAAATTAAAAATCTTATATAATTTTTTTTAATTTAATCGAATTTACATGATTTAAATTTGCTTTTCTTTTCTATTTAGCCCGAAGACGCGCCAGCCACAACCGAGCAAGACGCGCCAGCCACGACCACCGATGATGCGCCTACCCAGCCAAGTTTACAGTAAGCGACCCCATGATCTGCCAACTAGCTTGGAGCTTCATAATTTAAATTTGCTTTTCTATTCAATTTAGCCGAACAGAGCGACGACGGCTGCAGCTCCTTCGACGGAAGACACACCTAGTCAATTCTAGGAGGATGGAACGAGTTCCATCCTCCTAGGTGCATTTACCCAGCCAAGTATACAGTAAGAGACCCCATGATCTGCCAACTTGCTTGGAGCTTCATAATACCAAATATGTGTGACATTCGCTGGGTTTAATATAAGACCAAACGGATAATTTTTATTAGGATTATAGCTCACTGATAATCGCGGCGGTATCTCCCAGATAATAAGATCGCGCTTGATTTTATTTGCACCTTTTATTAATTGCGAGAATTTCATTGTTTCATTAGGGGTCGTGGATATATATATATATAGTTTTTTGGCTAAAAATTCTACGCGATTTGAATTTAAATTTAGTAGAGTCGATATTACGCGTAGAAAATTGATTTACCCCTTTTTTCGTAGACGGGACGAAATCCTTGAGACAATTAAAAATGCCGTGGAAAATCGTAAAAAAAGGAATACGGAATTTGACACAAAAATTAGAGAAATTCAAACTCGTTATGCCGATGTAAGTATAACAAAGCCCATCTGCATCTTATCGCGCCTTAATTATTCTCCATGCCGTCTTTGATTCAACCTATCTTCCTTATAACGGTAAAACCCCTATCTATAACGTAGAAAGAAATTTCCTCAAGAAATTTAGCACTATTGCGAAGGGAAATTATAATTTTGCTCATAGATTCGCTAACAGGGATGATTTAACAGTAATAATGGTTGTTTGTTTTGCTTAGGTGAGAAGAAAATATCGACAAGAAATAGAAATGTTAGAAGACGAAACACTGCAAGAATTGGATAAAAAAAATTGTTAAATCTCCATTGTGAATTGGGGAAAAAATTGATGGTTTTTATTTGGACAATCTCTAGCTATTAAATTAAAGTTTTGATATTTCTTAAATAAAGTTTTTAGTTAATTAATCTTTGGCTAAATTTTAAATAATTATTTAAAATATTTAAAGGTATTGTAGAAAGGTACTATCATATTGGCGGCTGCTTTACAAAAACAAAATAATTGAATAAATCAGTTTTACTTCCATTTTTAATTGTTATTTTTATTTATTTTTGACACGTTTAAATTAAATCTGCTCTATTTAGTTGGTATTTTTTAATATGTATATGACAACTTGCATTACACAACTTTACAGCAGTCTGGGAACATTTTTGGTGAACTTAAAAGCAGATTGGTAAGCCTAGAGGGGAGCTGTTATGTTATTTGCTTAATAGCATAACCAGGAACACATGGGTAGTTCCATAAGTTCATAAGATATGTTCCATAAGTTCGTCACTGATTACTGAGAGCTTGTCATGAAGTGACGTCGTATATTCTTGTAAAGCGACGCCTGGTGAGGCGCTGTCAGTGGCTTAGTACAGACTAAATTTGAATATGGACTGCAAACCCGAGTATAGTCAATACTCGCGTCGTTCTCGAACTAGCTCTCATTAAGTCACTAGTATTACCAGGAGTTCATAATAATCCCCCCCCCAATTAGCTCTATGACCAGTATCGTACTCCCCCCCCCCGAAGTAGGTTATTATGAACTCCTGATATTATCCACCCACATCAGCCTTATCTAATGGAAACTGGAACATAAGGATTCCTTGTGTCTTCTCTATACTTTTTGGTACTTTTTAGTAATTTTAGCGGAGTTATTCTTTTCTTCCGCTACTTGCGGTGAACAATAGTAATTTCTTTTAATAATAATTATTTAATTGATGCTTCGTGCAAAGTTTGACATATTTTAGCTACCCTTAAGTCGGATTCCACTTACAGCGAAAAATTCTTCACAAAATGGAACATATATGTGTCGAAAACCAGCCATATATTTTTAGTTGAAAATCATTTTACCTCTCCGAGTCAAAAGGAAGACTTGTTATTTAGGCATTTTCAGAGGATTCAACTTTTGACTCGAGTAGATGATGTTAAAAAGTTGAGTGGGCCAAAATTGTTCAGTGATCAATTTATAATTTGTTGATTCAACAAGTCCAACTTCCGTTCGCAAGTCCCAACTAGTTCACTCAACGCGAGTTGTATCGTCTGAAAGGGGCTTTATTTCCTCAAAGACAGTCTATTTGAAGCTGTACATTTTTAAGCCGTTTGTTAATAAATGAAACATTTTGTTCATTTTCAGGGTCTTTACGCAACATACAGAAAATACACATGTTTAAATTATTTTATTAATTTCTTCAATCAAATCGAATGTATAAAATGTAATGTTTCAAAATAAAACTTGCGTGAATAAGTCTGTGTTATAAAATCATTTTTATTTATAAGCTTACCAGGGACCCACTATAATAGAACTATCTCTAAAGTCTTGGTGTGACCGTAACACGCGGCTCCTTGGCCCTGGTGGATGGTAGTATACGTCCATATTCACTTTTCCGGGTTGGACAGTGTAACTCGCGAACCCAGCCTTTCTTGAAGAGTTTCTCATAATTGGTCGGAAATTGTTCCTGAGTAGAAGAAGGTATGGGAGGATGAACTTCTCCTACTTGGGGTGTTGTGTTTAAACGTTCTGTAGTGACAATTAATCGTGCACGTTATTCACAAATAAAATAAGTATTTATTAAGTTTATATTAGTAAAACAATAACGCGACTATCTCATCAATCAACTATTAATAGATTACATAATAATAATAGTGAGCTAAGTGAGTAACTCTATACATTTCTTAAAGTTTATCTTATGCAAAGACTTTGTGAATATATCAGTTACATTTGCTTTTGTATTAACTTATTTTAACTCAAATAATTCTTGAACTATATGCTCTCGTATAAAATGATATTTTATATCGATATGTTAATTTAGATCTATGATTTTCGATTGAATTTTTTGCATAATATACAGCCGATTGATTATCACAAAATACATATGGTCAAAAACGGATTTATGCCCTGTTTTCTGTCCAGAAATCATATCTTCGAGGATGTAAACGAGAGGACTTGTTTTTTCTACGCTCTTGAAAGGGCCAGTCCATTTTAGGCAGAGTTTGGCCATTCGACCCAGGTATCCGAGTCTTCATTTTCTTCCAGTGGAACTTCTGGAGTCTGGTACAGCTTTAGTTGAGACATGTTTATGGGCCCTGTTTTCTGTCCAGAAATCATATCTTCGAGGATGTAAACGAGAGGACTTGTTTTTTCTACGCTCTTGAAAGGGCCAGTCCATTTTAGGCAGAGTTTGGCCATTCGACCCAGGTATCCGAGTCTTCATTTTCTTCCAGTGGAACTTCTGGAGTCTGGTACAGCTTTAGTTGAGACATGTTTATGGGCCCTGTTTTCTGTCCAGAAATCATATCTTCGAGGATGTAAACGCGAGGACTTGTTTTTTCTACGCTCTTGAAAGGGCCAGTCCATTTTAGGCAGAGTTTGGCCATTCGACCCAGGTATCCGAGTCTTCATTTTCTTCCAGTGGAACTTCTGGAGTCTGGTACAGCTTTAGTTGAGACATGTTTATGGGCCCTGTTTTCTGTCCAGAAATCATATCTTCGAGGATGTAAACGAGAGGACTTGTTTTTTCTACGCTCTTGAAAGGGCCAGTCCATTTTAGGCAGAGTTTGGCCATTCGACCCAGGTATCCGAGTCTTCATTTTCTTCCAGTGGAACTTCTGGAGTCTGGTACAGCTTTAGTTGAGACATGTTTATGGGCCCTGTTTTCTGTCCAGAAATCATATCTTCGAGGATGTAAACGAGAGGACTTGTTTTTTCTACGCTCTTGAAAGGGCCAGTCCATTTTAGGCAGAGTTTGGCCATTCGACCCAAGTATCCGAGTCTTCATTTTCTTCCAGTGGAACTTCTGGAGTCTGGTACAGCTTTAGTTGAGACATGTTTATGGGCCCTGTTTTCTGTCCAGAAATCATATCTTCGAGGATGTAAACGAGAGTACTTGTTTTTTCTACGCTCTTGAAAGGGCCAGTCCATTTTAGGCAGAGTTTGGCCATTCAACCCAGGTATCCGAGTCTTAGTTTTCTTCCAGTGGAATTTCTGGAGTCTGGTACAGCTTTAGTTGAGACATGTTTATGGGCCCTGTTTTCTGTCCAGAAATCATATCTTCGAGGATGTAAACGAGAGGACTTGTTTTTTCTGCGCTCTTGAAAGGGCCAGTCCATTTTAGGCAGAGATTGGCCATTCAACCCAGGTATCCGAGTCTTCATTTTCTTCCAGTGGAACTTCTGGAGTCTGGTACAGCTTTAGTTGAGACATGTTTATGGGCCCTGTTTTCTGTCCAGAAATCATATCTTCGAGGATGTAAACGAGAGGACTTGTTTTTTCTGCGCTCTTGAAAGGGCCAGTCCATTTTAGGCAGAGTTTGGCCATTCAACCCAGGTATCCGAGTCTTCGTTTTCTTCCAGTGGAACTTCTGGAGTCTGGTACAGCTTTAGTTGAGACATGTTTATGGGCCCTGTTTTCTGTCCAGAAATCATATCTTCGAGGATGTAAACGAGAGGACTTGTTTTTTTCTACGCTCTTAAAAGGGCCAGTCCATTTTAGGCAGAGTTTGGCCATTCGACCCAGGTATCCGAGTCTTCATTTTCTTCCAGTGGAACTTCTGGAGTCTGGTACAGCTTTAGTTGAGACATGTTTATGGGCCCTGTTTTCTGTCCAGAAATCATATCTTCGAGGATGTAAACGAGAGGACTTGTTTTTTCTACGCTCTTGAAAGGGCCAGTCCATTTTAGGCAGAGTTTGGCCATTCGACCCAGGTATCCGAGTCTTCATTTTCTTCCAGTGGAACTTCTGGAGTCTGGTACAGCTTTAGTTGAGACATGTTTATGGGCCCTGTTTTCTGTCCAGAAATCATATCTTCGAGGATGTAAACGAGAGGACTTGTTTTTTCTACGCTCTTGAAAGGGCCAGTCCATTTTAGGCAGAGTTTGGCCATTCGACCCAGGTATCCGAGTCTTCATTTTCTTCCAGTGGAACTTCTGGAGTCTGGTACAGCTTTAGTTGAGACATGTTTATGGGCCC
Organism: Phalangium opilio; assembly: GCF_054372755.1. NCBI lineage: Eukaryota > Metazoa > Arthropoda > Arachnida > Opiliones > Phalangiidae > Phalangium > Phalangium opilio. The sequence continues at coordinate 3,899,845 of NW_028324189.1, forward strand.
TGTTTTCTGTCCAGAAATCATATCTTCGAGGATGTAAACGAGAGGACTTGTTTTTTCTACGCTCTTGAAAGGGCCAGTCCATTTTAGGCAGAGTTTGGCCATTCGACCCAGGTATCCGAGTCTTCATTTTCTTCCAGTGGAACTTCTGGAGTCTGGTACAGCTTTAGTTGAGACATGTTTATGGGCCCTGTTTTCTGTCCAGAAATCATATCTTCGAGGATGTAAACGAGAGGACTTGTTTTTTCTACGCTCTTGAAAGGGCCAGTCCATTTTAGGCAGAGTTTGGCCATTCGACCCAGGTATCCGAGTCTTCATTTTCTTCCAGTGGAACTTCTGGAGTCTGGTACAGCTTTAGTTGAGACATGTTTATGGGCCCTGTTTTCTGTCCAGAAATCATATCTTCGAGGATGTAAACGAGAGTACTTGTTTTTTCTACGCTCTTGAAAGGGCCAGTCCATTTTAGGCAGAGTTTGGCCATTCAACCCAGGTATCCGAGTCTTCGTTTTCTTCCAGTGGAATTTCTGGAGTCTGGTACAGCTTTAGTTGAGACATGTTTATGGGCCCTGTTTTCTGTCCAGAAATCATATCTTCGAGGATGTAAACGAGAGGACTTGTTTTTTCTGCGCTCTTGAAAGGGCCAGTCCATTTTAGGCAGAGATTGGCCATTCAACCCAGGTATCCGAGTCTTCGTTTTCTTCCAGTGGAACTTCTGGAGTCTGGTACAGCTTTAGTTGAGACATGTTTATGGGCCCTGTTTTCTGTCCAGAAATCATATCTTCGAGGATGTAAACGAGAGGACTTGTTTTTTCTACGCTCTTGAAAGGGCCAGTCCATTTTAGGCAGAGTTTGGCCATTCAACCCAGGTATCCGAGTCTTCATTTTCTTCCAGTGGAACTTCTGGAGTCTGGTACAGCTTTAGTTGAGACATGTTTATGGGCCCTGTTTTCTGTCCAGAAATCATATCTTCGAGGATGTAAACGAGAAGACTTGTTTTTTCTACGCTCTTGAAAGGGCCAGTCCATTTTAGGCAGAGTTTGGCCATTCGACCCAGGTATCCGAGTCTTCATTTTCTTCCAGTGGAACTTCTGGAGTCTGGTACAGCTTTAGTTGAGACATGTTTATGGGCCCTGTTTTCTGTCCAGAAATCATATCTTCGAGGATGTAAACGAGAGGACTTGTTTTTTCTACGCTCTTGAAAGGGCCAGTCCATTTTAGGCAGAGATTGGCCATTCAACCCAGGTATCCGAGTCTTCATTTTCTTCCAGTGGAACTTCTGGAGTCTGGTACAGCTTTAGTTGAGACATGTTTATGGGCCCTGTTTTCTGTCCAGAAATCATATCTTCGAGGATGTAAACGAAAGGACTTGTTTTTTCTACGCTCTTGAAAGGGCCAGTCCATTTTAGGCAGAGTTTGGCCATTCGACCCAGGTATCCGAGTCTTCGTTTTCTTCCAGTGGAACTTCTGGAGTCTGGTACAGCTTTAGTTGAGACATGTTTATGGGCCCTGTTTTCTGTCCAGAAATCATATCTTCGAGGATGTAAACGAGAGGACTTGTTTTTTCTACGCTCTTGAAAGGGCCAGTCCATTTTAGGCAGAGTTTGGCCATTCGACCCAGGTATCCGAGTCTTCATTTTCTTCCAGTGGAACTTCTGGAGTCTGGTACAGCTTTAGTTGAGACATGTTTATGGGCCCTGTTTTCTGTCCAGAAATCATATCTTCGAGGATGTAAACGAGAGTACTTGTTTTTTCTACGCTCTTGAAAGGGCCAGTCCATTTTAGGCAGAGTTTGGCCATTCAACCCAGGTATCCGAGTCTTCGTTTTCTTCCAGTGGAATTTCTGGAGTCTGGTACAGCTTTAGTTGAGACATGTTTATGGGCCCTGTTTTCTGTCCAGAAATCATATCTTCGAGGATGTAAACGAGAGGACTTGTTTTTTCTGCGCTCTTGAAAGGGCCAGTCCATTTTAGGCAGAGATTGGCCATTCAACCCAGGTATCCGAGTCTTCATTTTCTTCCAGTGGAACTTCTGGAGTCTGGTACAGCTTTAGTTGAGACATGTTTATGGGCCCTGTTTTCTGTCCAGAAATCATATCTTCGAGGATGTAAACGAGAGGACTTGTTTTTTCTACGCTCTTGAAAGGGCCAGTCCATTTTAGGCAGAGTTTGGCCATTCGACCCAGGTATCCGAGTCTTCATTTTCTTCCAGTGGAACTTCTGGAGTCTGGTACAGCTTTAGTTGAGACATGTTTATGGGCCCTGTTTTCTGTCCAGAAATCATATCTTCGAGGATGTAAACGAGAGGACTTGTTTTTTCTACGCTCTTGAAAGGGCCAGTCCATTTTAGGCAGAGTTTGGCCATTCGACCCAGGTATCCGAGTCTTCATTTTCTTCCAGTGGAACTTCTGGAGTCTGGTACAGCTTTAGTTGAGACATGTTTATGGGCCCTGTTTTCTGTCCAGAAATCATATCTTCGAGGATGTAAACGAGAGGACTTGTCTTTTCTACGCTCTTGAAAGGGCCAGTCCATTTTAGGCAGAGTTTGGCCATTCGACCCAGGTATCCGAGTCTTCATTTTCTTCCAGTGGAACTTCTGGAGTCTGGTACAGCTTTAGTTGAGACATGTTTATGGGCCCTGTTTTCTGTCCAGAAATCATATCTTCGAGGATGTAAACGAGAGGACTTGTTTTTTCTACGCTCTTGAAAGGGCCAGTCCATTTTAGGCAGAGTTTGGCCATTCAACCCAGGTATCCGAGTCTTCGTTTTCTTCCAGTGGAACTTCTGGAGTCTGGTACAGCTTTAGTTGAGACATGTTTATGGGCCCTGTTTTCTGTCCAGAAATCATATCTTCGAGGATGTAAACGAGAAGACTTGTTTTTTCTACGCTCTTGAAAGGGCCAGTCCATTTTAGGCAGAGTTTGGCCATTCAACCCAGGTATCCGAGTCTTCGTTTTCTTCCAGTGGAACTTCTGGAGTCTGGTACAGCTTTAGTTGAGACATGTTTATGGGCCCTGTTTTCTGTCCAGAAATCATATCTTCGAGGATGTAAACGAGAGGACTTGTTTTTTCTACGCTCTTGAAAGGGCCAGTCCATTTTAGGCAGAGTTTGGCCATTCAACCCAGGTATCCGAGTCTTCATTTTCTTCCAGTGGAACTTCTGGAGTCTGGTACAGCTTTAGTTGAGACATGTTTATGGGCCCTGTTTTCTGTCCAGAAATCATATCTTCGAGGATGTAAACGAGAAGACTTGTTTTTTCTACGCTCTTGAAAGGGCCAGTCCATTTTAGGCAGAGTTTGGCCATTCGACCCAGGTATCCGAGTCTTCATTTTCTTCCAGTGGAACTTCTGGAGTCTGGTACAGCTTTAGTTGAGACATGTTTATGGGCCCTGTTTTCTGTCCAGAAATCATATCTTCGAGGATGTAAACGAGAAGACTTGTTTTTTCTACGCTCTTGAAAGGGCCAGTCCATTTTAGGCAGAGTTTGGCCATTCGACCCAGGTATCCGAGTCTTCATTTTCTTCCAGTGGAACTTCTGGAGTCTGGTACAGCTTTAGTTGAGACATGTTTATGGGCCCTGTTTTCTGTCCAGAAATCATATCTTCGAGGATGTAAACGAAAGGACTTGTTTTTTCTACGCTCTTGAAAGGGCCAGTCCATTTTAGGCAGAGTTTGGCCATTCGACCCAGGTATCCGAGTCTTCGTTTTCTTCCAGTGGAACTTCTGGAGTCTGGTACAGCTTTAGTTGAGACATGTTTATGGGCCCTGTTTTCTGTCCAGAAATCATATCTTCGAGGATGTAAACGAGAGGACTTGTTTTTTCTACGCTCTTGAAAGGGCCAGTCCATTTTAGGCAGAGTTTGGCCATTCGACCCAGGTATCCGAGTCTTCATTTTCTTCCAGTGGAACTTCTGGAGTCTGGTACAGCTTTAGTTGAGACATGTTTATGGGCCCTGTTTTCTGTCCAGAAATCATATCTTCGAGGATGTAAACGAGAGTACTTGTTTTTTCTACGCTCTTGAAAGGGCCAGTCCATTTTAGGCAGAGTTTGGCCATTCAACCCAGGTATCCGAGTCTTCGTTTTCTTCCAGTGGAATTTCTGGAGTCTGGTACAGCTTTAGTTGAGACATGTTTATGGGCCCTGTTTTCTGTCCAGAAATCATATCTTCGAGGATGTAAACGAGAGGACTTGTTTTTTCTGCGCTCTTGAAAGGGCCAGTCCATTTTAGGCAGAGATTGGCCATTCAACCCAGGTATCCGAGTCTTCATTTTCTTCCAGTGGAACTTCTGGAGTCTGGTACAGCTTTAGTTGAGACATGTTTATGGGCCCTGTTTTCTGTCCAGAAATCATATCTTCGAGGATGTAAACGAGAGGACTTGTTTTTTCTACGCTCTTGAAAGGGCCAGTCCATTTTAGGCAGAGTTTGGCCATTCGACCCAGGTATCCGAGTCTTCATTTTCTTCCAGTGGAACTTCTGGAGTCTGGTACAGCTTTAGTTGAGACATGTTTATGGGCCCTGTTTTCTGTCCAGAAATCATATCTTCGAGGATGTAAACGAGAGGACTTGTTTTTTCTACGCTCTTGAAAGGGCCAGTCCATTTTAGGCAGAGTTTGGCCATTCGACCCAGGTATCCGAGTCTTCATTTTCTTCCAGTGGAACTTCTGGAGTCTGGTACAGCTTTAGTTGAGACATGTTTATGGGCCCTGTTTTCTGTCCAGAAATCATATCTTCGAGGATGTAAACGAGAGGACTTGTCTTTTCTACGCTCTTGAAAGGGCCAGTCCATTTTAGGCAGAGTTTGGCCATTCGACCCAGGTATCCGAGTCTTCATTTTCTTCCAGTGGAACTTCTGGAGTCTGGTACAGCTTTAGTTGAGACATGTTTATGGGCCCTGTTTTCTGTCCAGAAATCATATCTTCGAGGATGTAAACGAGAGGACTTGTTTTTTCTACGCTCTTGAAAGGGCCAGTCCATTTTAGGCAGAGTTTGGCCATTCAACCCAGGTATCCGAGTCTTCGTTTTCTTCCAGTGGAACTTCTGGAGTCTGGTACAGCTTTAGTTGAGACATGTTTATGGGCCCTGTTTTCTGTCCAGAAATCATATCTTCGAGGATGTAAACGAGAAGACTTGTTTTTTCTACGCTCTTGAAAGGGCCAGTCCATTTTAGGCAGAGTTTGGCCATTCAACCCAGGTATCCGAGTCTTCGTTTTCTTCCAGTGGAACTTCTGGAGTCTGGTACAGCTTTAGTTGAGACATGTTTATGGGCCCTGTTTTCTGTCCAGAAATCATATCTTCGAGGATGTAAACGAGAGGACTTGTTTTTTCTACGCTCTTGAAAGGGCCAGTCCATTTTAGGCAGAGTTTGGCCATTCAACCCAGGTATCCGAGTCTTCATTTTCTTCCAGTGGAACTTCTGGAGTCTGGTACAGCTTTAGTTGAGACATGTTTATGGGCCCTGTTTTCTGTCCAGAAATCATATCTTCGAGGATGTAAACGAGAAGACTTGTTTTTTCTACGCTCTTGAAAGGGCCAGTCCATTTTAGGCAGAGTTTGGCCATTCGACCCAGGTATCCGAGTCTTCATTTTCTTCCAGTGGAACTTCTGGAGTCTGGTACAGCTTTAGTTGAGACATGTTTATGGGCCCTGTTTTCTGTCCAGAAATCATATCTTCGAGGATGTAAACGAGAGGACTTGTTTTTTCTACGCTCTTGAAAGGGCCAGTCCATTTTAGGCAGAGATTGGCCATTCAACCCAGGTATCCGAGTCTTCATTTTCTTCCAGTGGAACTTCTGGAGTCTGGTACAGCTTTAGTTGAGACATGTTTATGGGCCCTGTTTTCTGTCCAGAAATCATATCTTCGAGGATGTAAACGAGAGGACTTGTTTTTTCTACGCTCTTGAAAGGGCCAGTCCATTTTAGGCAGAGTTTGGCCATTCGACCCAGGTATCCGAGTCTTCATTTTCTTCCAGTGGAACTTCTGGAGTCTGGTACAGCTTTAGTTGAGACATGTTTATGGGCCCTGTTTTCTGTCCAGAAATCATATCTTCGAGGATGTAAACGAGAGGACTTGTCTTTTCTACGCTCTTGAAAGGGCCAGTCCATTTTAGGCAGAGTTTGGCCATTCGACCCAGGTATCCGAGTCTTCATTTTCTTCCAGTGGAACTTCTGGAGTCTGGTACAGCTTTAGTTGAGACATGTTTATGGGCCCTGTTTTCTGTCCAGAAATCATATCTTCGAGGATGTAAACGAGAGGACTTGTTTTTTCTACGCTCTTGAAAGGGCCAGTCCATTTTAGGCAGAGTTTGGCCATTCAACCCAGGTATCCGAGTCTTCGTTTTCTTCCAGTGGAAGTTCTGGAGTCTGGTACAGCTTTAGTTGAGACATGTTTATGGGCCCTGTTTTCTGTCCAGAAATCATATCTTCGAGGATGTAAACGAGAAGACTTGTTTTTTCTACGCTCTTGAAAGGGCCAGTCCATTTTAGGCAGAGTTTGGCCATTCAACCCAGGTATCCGAGTCTTCGTTTTCTTCCAGTGGAACTTCTGGAGTCTGGTACAGCTTTAGTTGAGACATGTTTATGGGCCCTGTTTTCTGTCCAGAAATCATATCTTCGAGGATGTAAACGAGAGGACTTGTTTTTTCTACGCTCTTGAAAGGGCCAGTCCATTTTAGGCAGAGTTTGGCCATTCAACCCAGGTATCCGAGTCTTCATTTTCTTCCAGTGGAACTTCTGGAGTCTGGTACAGCTTTAGTTGAGACATGTTTATGGGCCCTGTTTTCTGTCCAGAAATCATATCTTCGAGGATGTAAACGAGAAGACTTGTTTTTTCTACGCTCTTGAAAGGGCCAGTCCATTTTAGGCAGAGTTTGGCCATTCGACCCAGGTATCCGAGTCTTCATTTTCTTCCAGTGGAACTTCTGGAGTCTGGTACAGCTTTAGTTGAGACATGTTTATGGGCCCTGTTTTCTGTCCAGAAATCATATCTTCGAGGATGTAAACGAGAGGACTTGTTTTTTCTACGCTCTTGAAAGGGCCAGTCCATTTTAGGCAGAGATTGGCCATTCAACCCAGGTATCCGAGTCTTCATTTTCTTCCAGTGGAACTTCTGGAGTCTGGTACAGCTTTAGTTGAGACATGTTTATGGGCCCTGTTTTCTGTCCAGAAATCATATCTTCGAGGATGTAAACGAAAGGACTTGTTTTTTCTACGCTCTTGAAAGGGCCAGTCCATTTTAGGCAGAGTTTGGCCATTCGACCCAGGTATCCGAGTCTTCGTTTTCTTCCAGTGGAACTTCTGGAGTCTGGTACAGCTTTAGTTGAGACATGTTTATGGGCCCTGTTTTCTGTCCAGAAATCATATCTTCGAGGATGTAAACGAGAGGACTTGTTTTTTCTACGCTCTTGAAAGGGCCAGTCCATTTTAGGCAGAGTTTGGCCATTCAACCCAGGTATCCGAGTCTTCGTTTTCTTCCAGTGGAACTTCTGGAGTCTGGTACAGCTTTAGTTGAGACATGTTTATGGGCCCTGTTTTCTGTCCAGAAATCATATCTTCGAGGATGTAAACGAGAGGACTTGTTTTTTCTACGCTCTTGAAAGGGCCAGTCCATTTTAGGCAGAGTTTGGCCATTCAACCCAGGTATCCGAGTCTTCGTTTTCTTCCAGTGGAACTTCTGGAGTCTGGTACAGCTTTAGTTGAGACATGTTTATGGGCCCTGTTTTCTGTCCAGAAATCATATCTTCGAGGATGTAAACGAGAGGACTTGTTTTTTCTACGCTCTTGAAAGGGCCAGTCCATTTTAGGCAGAGTTTGGCCATTCGACCCAGGTATCCGAGTCTTCGTTTTCTTCCAGTGGAACTTCTGGAGTCTGGTACAGCTTTAGTTGAGACATGTTTATGGGCCCTGTTTTCTGTCCAGAAATCATATCTTCGAGGATGTAAACGAGAGGACTTGTTTTTTCTACGCTCTTGAAAGGGCCAGTCCATTTTAGGCAGAGTTTGGCCATTCAACCCAGGTATCCGAGTCTTCGTTTTCTTCCAGTGGAACTTCTGGAGTCTGGTACAGCTTTAGTTGAGACATGTTTATGGGCCCTGTTTTCTGTCCAGAAATCATATCTTCGAGGATGTAAACGAGAGGACTTGTTTTTTCTACGCTCTTGAAAGGGCCAGTCCATTTTAGGCAGAGTTTGGCCATTCGACCCAGGTATCCGAGTCTTCGTTTTCTTCCAGTGGAACTTCTGGAGTCTGGTACAGCTTTAGTTGAGACATGTTTATGGGCCCTGTTTTCTGTCCAGAAATCATATCTTCGAGGATGTAAACGAGAAGACTTGTTTTTTCTACGCTCTTGAAAGGGCCAGTCCATTTTAGGCAGAGTTTGGCCATTCGACCCAGGTATCCGAGTCTTCATTTTCTTCCAGTGGAACTTCTGGAGTCTGGTACAGCTTTAGTTGAGACATGTTTATGGGCCCTGTTTTCTGTCCAGAAATCATATCTTCGAGGATGTAAACGAGAGGACTTGTTTTTTCTACGCTCTTGAAAGGGCCAGTCCATTTTAGGCAGAGTTTGGCCATTCAACCCAGGTATCCGAGTCTTCATTTTCTTCCAGTGGAACTTCTGGAGTCTGGTACAGCTTTAGTTGAGACATGTTTATGGGCCCTGTTTTCTGTCCAGAAATCATATCTTCGAGGATGTAAACGAGAGGACTTGTTTTTTCTACGCTCTTGAAAGGGCCAGTCCATTTTAGGCAGAGTTTGGCCATTCGACCCAGGTATCCGAGTCTTCATTTTCTTCCAGTGGAACTTCTGGAGTCTGGTACAGCTTTAGTTGAGACATGTTTATGGGCCCTGTTTTCTGTCCAGAAATCATATCTTCGAGGATGTAAACGAGAGGACTTGTTTTTTCTACGCTCTTGAAAGGGCCAGTCCATTTTAGGCAGAGTTTGGCCATTCGACCCAGGTATCCGAGTCTTCATTTTCTTCCAGTGGAACTTCTGGAGTCTGGTACAGCTTTAGTTGAGACATGTTTATGGGCCCTGTTTTCTGTCCAGAAATCATATCTTCGAGGATGTAAACGAGAGTACTTGTTTTTTCTACGCTCTTGAAAGGGCCAGTCCATTTTAGGCAGAGTTTGGCCATTCAACCCAGGTATCCGAGTCTTCGTTTTCTTCCAGTGGAAGTTCTGGAGTCTGGTACAGCTTTAGTTGAGACATGTTTATGGGCCCTGTTTTCTGTCCAGAAATCATATCTTCGAGGATGTAAACGAGAAGACTTGTTTTTTCTACGCTCTTGAAAGGGCCAGTCCATTTTAGGCAGAGTTTGGCCATTCAACCCAGGTATCCGAGTCTTCGTTTTCTTCCAGTGGAACTTCTGGAGTCTGGTACAGCTTTAGTTGAGACATGTTTATGGGCCCTGTTTTCTGTCCAGAAATCATATCTTCGAGGATGTAAACGAGAGGACTTGTTTTTTCTACGCTCTTGAAAGGGCCAGTCCATTTTAGGCAGAGTTTGGCCATTCAACCCAGGTATCCGAGTCTTCATTTTCTTCCAGTGGAACTTCTGGAGTCTGGTACAGCTTTAGTTGAGACATGTTTATGGGCCCTGTTTTCTGTCCAGAAATCATATCTTCGAGGATGTAAACGAGAAGACTTGTTTTTTCTACGCTCTTGAAAGGGCCAGTCCATTTTAGGCAGAGTTTGGCCATTCGACCCAGGTATCCGAGTCTTCATTTTCTTCCAGTGGAACTTCTGGAGTCTGGTACAGCTTTAGTTGAGACATGTTTATGGGCCCTGTTTTCTGTCCAGAAATCATATCTTCGAGGATGTAAACGAGAGGACTTGTTTTTTCTACGCTCTTGAAAGGGCCAGTCCATTTTAGGCAGAGATTGGCCATTCAACCCAGGTATCCGAGTCTTCATTTTCTTCCAGTGGAACTTCTGGAGTCTGGTACAGCTTTAGTTGAGACATGTTTATGGGCCCTGTTTTCTGTCCAGAAATCATATCTTCGAGGATGTAAACGAAAGGACTTGTTTTTTCTACGCTCTTGAAAGGGCCAGTCCATTTTAGGCAGAGTTTGGCCATTCGACCCAGGTATCCGAGTCTTCGTTTTCTTCCAGTGGAACTTCTGGAGTCTGGTACAGCTTTAGTTGAGACATGTTTATGGGCCCTGTTTTCTGTCCAGAAATCATATCTTCGAGGATGTAAACGAGAGGACTTGTTTTTTCTACGCTCTTGAAAGGGCCAGTCCATTTTAGGCAGAGTTTGGCCATTCAACCCAGGTATCCGAGTCTTCGTTTTCTTCCAGTGGAACTTCTGGAGTCTGGTACAGCTTTAGTTGAGACATGTTTATGGGCCCTGTTTTCTGTCCAGAAATCATATCTTCGAGGATGTAAACGAGAGGACTTGTTTTTTCTACGCTCTTGAAAGGGCCAGTCCATTTTAGGCAGAGTTTGGCCATTCAACCCAGGTATCCGAGTCTTCGTTTTCTTCCAGTGGAACTTCTGGAGTCTGGTACAGCTTTAGTTGAGACATGTTTATGGGCCCTGTTTTCTGTCCAGAAATCATATCTTCGAGGATGTAAACGAGAGGACTTGTTTTTTCTACGCTCTTGAAAGGGCCAGTCCATTTTAGGCAGAGTTTGGCCATTCGACCCAGGTATCCGAGTCTTCGTTTTCTTCCAGTGGAACTTCTGGAGTCTGGTACAGCTTTAGTTGAGACATGTTTATGGGCCCTGTTTTCTGTCCAGAAATCATATCTTCGAGGATGTAAACGAGAGGACTTGTTTTTTCTACGCTCTTGAAAGGGCCAGTCCATTTTAGGCAGAGTTTGGCCATTCAACCCAGGTATCCGAGTCTTCGTTTTCTTCCAGTGGAACTTCTGGAGTCTGGTACAGCTTTAGTTGAGACATGTTTATGGGCCCTGTTTTCTGTCCAGAAATCATATCTTCGAGGATGTAAACGAGAGGACTTGTTTTTTCTACGCTCTTGAAAGGGCCAGTCCATTTTAGGCAGAGTTTGGCCATTCGACCCAGGTATCCGAGTCTTCGTTTTCTTCCAGTGGAACTTCTGGAGTCTGGTACAGCTTTAGTTGAGACATGTTTATGGGCCCTGTTTTCTGTCCAGAAATCATATCTTCGAGGATGTAAACGAGAAGACTTGTTTTTTCTACGCTCTTGAAAGGGCCAGTCCATTTTAGGCAGAGTTTGGCCATTCAACCCAGGTATCCGAGTCTTCATTTTCTTCCAGTGGAACTTCTGGAGTCTGGTACAGCTTTAGTTGAGACATGTTTATGGGCCCTGTTTTCTGTCCAGAAATCATATCTTCGAGGATGTAAACGAGAGGACTTGTTTTTTCTACGCTCTTGAAAGGGCCAGTCCATTTTAGGCAGAGTTTGGCCATTCGACCCAGGTATCCGAGTCTTCATTTTCTTCCAGTGGAACTTCTGGAGTCTGGTACAGCTTTAGTTGAGACATGTTTATGGGCCCTGTTTTCTGTCCAGAAATCATATCTTCGAGGATGTAAACGAGAGGACTTGTTTTTTCTACGCTCTTGAAAGGGCCAGTCCATTTTAGGCAGAGTTTGGCCATTCGACCCAGGTATCCGAGTCTTCATTTTCTTCCAGTGGAACTTCTGGAGTCTGGTACAGCTTTAGTTGAGACATGTTTATGGGCCCTGTTTTCTGTCCAGAAATCATATCTTCGAGGATGTAAACGAGAGGACTTGTTTTTTCTACGCTCTTGAAAGGGCCAGTCCATTTTAGGCAGAGTTTGGCCATTCGACCCAGGTATCCGAGTCTTCATTTTCTTCCAGTGGAACTTCTGGAGTCTGGTACAGCTTTAGTTGAGACATGTTTATGGGCCCTGTTTTCTGTCCAGAAATCATATCTTCGAGGATGTAAACGAGAGTACTTGTTTTTTCTACGCTCTTGAAAGGGCCAGTCCATTTTAGGCAGAGTTTGGCCATTCAACCCAGGTATCCGAGTCTTCGTTTTCTTCCAGTGGAATTTCTGGAGTCTGGTACAGCTTTAGTTGAGACATGTTTATGGGCCCTGTTTTCTGTCCAGAAATCATATCTTCGAGGATGTAAACGAGAGTACTTGTTTTTTCTACGCTCTTGAAAGGGCCAGTCCATTTTAGGCAGAGTTTGGCCATTCAACCCAGGTATCCGAGTCTTCGTTTTCTTCCAGTGGAATTTCTGGAGTCTGGTACAGCTTTAGTTGAGACATGTTTATGGGCCCTGTTTTCTGTCCAGAAATCATATCTTCGAGGATGTAAACGAGAGGACTTGTTTTTTCTGCGCTCTTGAAAGGGCCAGTCCATTTTAGGCAGAGATTGGCCATTCAACCCAGGTATCCGAGTCTTCATTTTCTTCCAGTGGAACTTCTGGAGTCTGGTACAGCTTTAGTTGAGACATGTTTATGGGCCCTGTTTTCTGTCCAGAAATCATATCTTCGAGGATGTAAACGAGAGGACTTGTTTTTTCTACGCTCTTGAAAGGGCCAGTCCATTTTAGGCAGAGTTTGGCCATTCGACCCAGGTATCCGAGTCTTCATTTTCTTCCAGTGGAACTTCTGGAGTCTGGTACAGCTTTAGTTGAGACATCCCTTACCCAAAAATGGACCTCCAATTATTGCCTAAAATTAGTCCAATATAGACCAGCTTTTCATTTATATTTCACGTTGAATGTTTACGTAAAAATTACGTGATTATCATTTGTGATAAGAGTCATATTATCACTCGTTATAAACCTGTGTGACACCTGATCACTAGACATACGTGATACATTATCACCCATTATTGACCCGAGAGACAGCCGACATGAGTGACAAATAATCACGCGCTATTGACCCAAAAGACACCCATTAGAGTGACACATTATCACCCGTTATTGACCAGAGGTGACAAATAATCACCCATTATCGACCCAAAAGCCACCCGAATTGACAAATAAACGACTGTTGTCGACCCAAAAGCCACCCGAGATGACAAATAATCACCCGTTATCGACCCAAAAGCCACGCAACATCAGTAACGAATAATCACCCGTTATTGACCCAAAAGCCACCCGACATGAGTGACGAATAATCAGCCGCTATTGACCCAAAAGCCACCCGACATGAGTGACGAATAATCAGCCGCTATTGACCCAAAAGCCACCCGACATGAGTGACAAATAATCAGCCGCTATTGACCCAAAAGACACCCGCCATGAGTAACGAATAATCACCCGTTATTGACCCAAAAGCCACCCGACATGAGTGACGAATAATCAGCCGCTATTGACCCAAAAGCCACCCGACATGAGTGACAAATAATCAGCCGCTATTGACCCAAAAGACACCCGCCATGAGTAACGAATAATCACCCGTTATTGACCCAAAAGCCACCCGACATGAGTGACGAATAATCAGCCGCTATTGACCCAAAAGCCACCCGACATGAGTGACAAATAATCAGCCGCTATTGACCCAAAAGACACCCGCCATGAGTAACGAATAATCACCCGTTATTGACCCAAAAGCCACCCGACATGAGTGACGAATAATCACCCGCTATTGACCCAAAAGCCACCCGACATGAGTGACGAATAATCAGCCGCTATTGACCCAAAAGCCACCCGACATGAGTGACAAATAATCACCCGTTATTGAGCCGAGATGACAAACGATCACGCGTTATTGACCCGAGATGACAAACGATCACGCGTTATTGACCCGAGATGACAAACGATCACGCGTTATTGACCCGAGATGACAAACGATCACCCGTTATTGACCCGAGATGTCAAACTATCACCCGTTATTGACCCGAGATGACAAACTATCACCCGTTATTGACCCGAGATGACAAACTATCACCCTTTATTGACCCGAGATGACAAACGATCACCCGTTATTGACCCGACATGACAAATAATCACGCGTTATTGACCCGAGATGACAAATAATCACCCGTTATTGACCCAGGATGACAAATAATCACCCGTTATTGACCCGAGATGACAAATAATCACCCGTTATTGACCCGAGATGACAAATAATCACCCGTTATTGACCCGAGATGACAAATAATCACCCGTTATTGACCCGAGATGACAAATAATTACCCGTTATTGACCCGAGATGACAAATAATCACCCGTTATTGACCCGACGTGCGTGACAAATTATCACTTGCAACAGACCTGGGATACACCTGATAAAAGTGACAAATTTTGTCTTGCGATAGACTGAGATACACCTTAAAGTACAGAGCGGCTCCAGTGGATCCCCTAAAAGGGTACTTTCCTCCTGAACTCCGGGTTTGGCTTGGCAAAGGCTAGTGGGCGGGATTTATACATGCACGCATAAATCCCGCCCACAAATGTCTCTAGCGTTGCCAAGCCAAAACTGTAGTTCGCGAGGAAAGTCATCTTGTAAGAATGGGGAACTGGAGCCGCGTTATGCTTTAAATAATTGATATTATATCACTAGTTTATCTGAAATACACCTAATATAAGTAACACATGTAGGTTTTCGCCCATTCGGCTGTAGCCGCTGTACCCAAAATGCATATGTCCCATTCAAACGAAACCCCGCATATTGGGAGGTTTTCGAAAAATGTGGACTTAACGATAATTGAACATTGCTTCGATATCCTCGATTGATTTAAATATACGAGGACGCAATAATCGATTCATTCAATTAAGAGATACAGGCTTATCTATCTTTATGGGAAATGTAAAGTAGGGCATACTTCGAAAGTGGTCAGCTGTTATTATGCTTAAATGATAATTAAGACGAAGAAAATATATTTATTTCTCAGCTAACAAACTTAATGAAAACGACTTCTGATCTTATCTTCCATTTTTATTCAAAATCTTTATTATAATACGAATTAAAGGAAACACTATCATACCAAGATAGGGCCGAATAAATGATACAAATGATATCACTTGTTATTGATCTGAGATAAACTTGAGATAAATGATAATGTATCTATCACTTGCTATTGATCTAAGCAGATGTTACCTCTGATCTAAGTGATATCACTCGTTAGTGATCTGAGATACACCCGACATAAATGAAAATTTGTCACTCGTTAGTGATCTGAGATACACCTGACATCAATAATAATTTGTCACTCGTTAGTGATCTGAGATACACCTGACATCAATAATAATTTGTCACTCGTTAGTGATCTGAGATACACCCGACATCAATAATAATTTGTCACTCGTTAGTGATCTGAGATACACCCGACATAAACGATAATTTGTCACTCGTTAGTGATCTGAGATACACCCGACATAAATGAAAATTTGTCACTCGTTAGTGATCTGAGATACACCCGACATAAATGAAAATTTGTCACTCGTTAGTGATCTGAGATACACCCGACATAAATGAAAATTTGTCACTCGTTAGTGATCTGAGATACACCCGACATAAATGAAAATTTGTCACTCGTTAGTGATCTGAGATACACCCGACATAAATGATAATTTGTCACTCGCTAGTGATCTGAGATACACCCGACATAAATGAAAATTTGTCACTCGTTAGTTATCTGAGATACACCCGACATAGATGAAAATTTGTCACTCGTTAGTGATCTGAGATACACCCGACATAAATGATAATTTGTCACTCGCTAGTGATCTGAGATACACCCGACATAAATGAAAATTTGTCACTCGTTAGCGATCTGAGATACACCAGACATCAATAATAATTTGTCACTCGCTACCTGACAATTCGTTTATGTTAGTGACATATAACAGTTACTGAATGTCGGGTGAATATCAAATCTACAATATTCACTATGGTTTATATATGTTGGTGTTGGTGATTCTTGGATGAATCGCGGACCACACATTAATTTTCTAAGGTTTCTAACGAGTGAATCTGGTATATCTCGGGTGAAGATTGAATGTGTAATATTCACCAACCTCAATACATAAATGGTAATTTATCAGTCGCTATTAATCTTAGATACAGCTGACATAAATGATAATTTGTCACCCATTATTTATCTGAGATGCACTTGACATAAATGATAATGTATCACTCTCTATTAATGTGAGATACAAGTGATAATTTATCACTCTTTGTTGATCTGAGATACACCAGACATAAATGATAAACCATTAATTCACGTAGATGCAGTTGGTGAATTTCGGGTGAATATCGAATGTTCAATATTCGCTACGTTTTATATAAGTTACTGTTGGTGGTTCTTGGATGAATGGCGGACTGTACATTAATTCACGAATGTTTGAAATGTACGCGACTGGTGTAACTCGGGTGAATATTGAATGTCCAATATTCAACAAGGTGTACATAAACCCAGTGAAGTGTTACTTGATGTATGATATTCATCCGACATGCACCCACTGAGTTTTTAACAAACAGAATCGACTGAGCACCGAAGTGATTTTTGGATGTTATTCACCTGATATTGCTATCAGGAACCCTCATTTCATTAAGGTTTTACATTGAACGTGACCGATATCCATGGGTGTATATTAGTGATGCGAATGTCACCCATGAATCACCTTGAGTATGAAAAGTCATCTAACGTGACACTTTAATGAGCTGGTATTCACTAGTGAAATACTTCTCAAACACAAGTGATAATCATTGACACGTCGTGTCACGTAATATTCACATGTACTTGGTAACAATTACGTGAAATTCATGTAAAATCTACCTTTTTATCATGTAATATTTTAGTAAGGGATGTTTATGGGCCCTGTTTTCTGTCCAGAAATCATATCTTCGAGGATGTAAACGAGAGGACTTGTCTTTTCTACGCTCTTGAAAGGGCCAGTCCATTTTAGGCAGAGTTTGGCCATTCGACCCAGGTATCCGAGTCTTCATTTTCTTCCAGTGGAACTTCTGGAGTCTGGTACAGCTTTAGTTGAGACATGTTTATGGGCCCTGTTTTCTGTCCAGAAATCATATCTTCGAGGATGTAAACGAGAGGACTTGTTTTTTCTACGCTCTTGAAAGGGCCAGTCCATTTTAGGCAGAGTTTGGCCATTCAACCCAGGTATCCGAGTCTTCGTTTTCTTCCAGTGGAACTTCTGGAGTCTGGTACAGCTTTAGTTGAGACATGTTTATGGGCCCTGTTTTCTGTCCAGAAATCATATCTTCGAGGATGTAAACGAGAAGACTTGTTTTTTCTACGCTCTTGAAAGGGCCAGTCCATTTTAGGCAGAGTTTGGCCATTCAACCCAGGTATCCGAGTCTTCGTTTTCTTCCAGTGGAACTTCTGGAGTCTGGTACAGCTTTAGTTGAGACATGTTTATGGGCCCTGTTTTCTGTCCAGAAATCATATCTTCGAGGATGTAAACGAGAGGACTTGTTTTTTCTACGCTCTTGAAAGGGCCAGTCCATTTTAGGCAGAGTTTGGCCATTCAACCCAGGTATCCGAGTCTTCATTTTCTTCCAGTGGAACTTCTGGAGTCTGGTACAGCTTTAGTTGAGACATGTTTATGGGCCCTGTTTTCTGTCCAGAAATCATATCTTCGAGGATGTAAACGAGAAGACTTGTTTTTTCTACGCTCTTGAAAGGGCCAGTCCATTTTAGGCAGAGTTTGGCCATTCGACCCAGGTATCCGAGTCTTCATTTTCTTCCAGTGGAACTTCTGGAGTCTGGTACAGCTTTAGTTGAGACATGTTTATGGGCCCTGTTTTCTGTCCAGAAATCATATCTTCGAGGATGTAAACGAGAGGACTTGTTTTTTCTACGCTCTTGAAAGGGCCAGTCCATTTTAGGCAGAGATTGGCCATTCAACCCAGGTATCCGAGTCTTCATTTTCTTCCAGTGGAACTTCTGGAGTCTGGTACAGCTTTAGTTGAGACATGTTTATGGGCCCTGTTTTCTGTCCAGAAATCATATCTTCGAGGATGTAAACGAAAGGACTTGTTTTTTCTACGCTCTTGAAAGGGCCAGTCCATTTTAGGCAGAGTTTGGCCATTCGACCCAGGTATCCGAGTCTTCGTTTTCTTCCAGTGGAACTTCTGGAGTCTGGTACAGCTTTAGTTGAGACATGTTTATGGGCCCTGTTTTCTGTCCAGAAATCATATCTTCGAGGATGTAAACGAGAGGACTTGTTTTTTCTACGCTCTTGAAAGGGCCAGTCCATTTTAGGCAGAGTTTGGCCATTCGACCCAGGTATCCGAGTCTTCATTTTCTTCCAGTGGAACTTCTGGAGTCTGGTACAGCTTTAGTTGAGACATGTTTATGGGCCCTGTTTTCTGTCCAGAAATCATATCTTCGAGGATGTAAACGAGAGTACTTGTTTTTTCTACGCTCTTGAAAGGGCCAGTCCATTTTAGGCAGAGTTTGGCCATTCAACCCAGGTATCCGAGTCTTCGTTTTCTTCCAGTGGAATTTCTGGAGTCTGGTACAGCTTTAGTTGAGACATGTTTATGGGCCCTGTTTTCTGTCCAGAAATCATATCTTCGAGGATGTAAACGAGAGGACTTGTTTTTTCTGCGCTCTTGAAAGGGCCAGTCCATTTTAGGCAGAGATTGGCCATTCAACCCAGGTATCCGAGTCTTCATTTTCTTCCAGTGGAACTTCTGGAGTCTGGTACAGCTTTAGTTGAGACATGTTTATGGGCCCTGTTTTCTGTCCAGAAATCATATCTTCGAGGATGTAAACGAGAGGACTTGTTTTTTCTACGCTCTTGAAAGGGCCAGTCCATTTTAGGCAGAGTTTGGCCATTCGACCCAGGTATCCGAGTCTTCATTTTCTTCCAGTGGAACTTCTGGAGTCTGGTACAGCTTTAGTTGAGACATGTTTATGGGCCCTGTTTTCTGTCCAGAAATCATATCTTCGAGGATGTAAACGAGAGGACTTGTTTTTCTACGCTCTTGAAAGGGCCAGTCCATTTTAGGCAGAGTTTGGCCATTCGACCCAGGTATCCGAGTCTTCATTTTCTTCCAGTGGAACTTCTGGAGTCTGGTACAGCTTTAGTTGAGACATGTTTATGGGCCCTGTTTTCTGTCCAGAAATCATATCTTCGAGGATGTAAACGAGAGGACTTGTCTTTTCTACGCTCTTGAAAGGGCCAGTCCATTTTAGGCAGAGTTTGGCCATTCGACCCAGGTATCCGAGTCTTCATTTTCTTCCAGTGGAACTTCTGGAGTCTGGTACAGCTTTAGTTGAGACATGTTTATGGGCCCTGTTTTCTGTCCAGAAATCATATCTTCGAGGATGTAAACGAGAGGACTTGTTTTTTCTACGCTCTTGAAAGGGCCAGTCCATTTTAGGCAGAGTTTGGCCATTCAACCCAGGTATCCGAGTCTTCGTTTTCTTCCAGTGGAACTTCTGGAGTCTGGTACAGCTTTAGTTGAGACATGTTTATGGGCCCTGTTTTCTGTCCAGAAATCATATCTTCGAGGATGTAAACGAGAAGACTTGTTTTTTCTACGCTCTTGAAAGGGCCAGTCCATTTTAGGCAGAGTTTGGCCATTCAACCCAGGTATCCGAGTCTTCGTTTTCTTCCAGTGGAACTTCTGGAGTCTGGTACAGCTTTAGTTGAGACATGTTTATGGGCCCTGTTTTCTGTCCAGAAATCATATCTTCGAGGATGTAAACGAGAGGACTTGTTTTTTCTACGCTCTTGAAAGGGCCAGTCCATTTTAGGCAGAGTTTGGCCATTCAACCCAGGTATCCGAGTCTTCATTTTCTTCCAGTGGAACTTCTGGAGTCTGGTACAGCTTTAGTTGAGACATGTTTATGGGCCCTGTTTTCTGTCCAGAAATCATATCTTCGAGGATGTAAACGAGAAGACTTGTTTTTTCTACGCTCTTGAAAGGGCCAGTCCATTTTAGGCAGAGTTTGGCCATTCGACCCAGGTATCCGAGTCTTCATTTTCTTCCAGTGGAACTTCTGGAGTCTGGTACAGCTTTAGTTGAGACATGTTTATGGGCCCTGTTTTCTGTCCAGAAATCATATCTTCGAGGATGTAAACGAGAGGACTTGTTTTTTCTACGCTCTTGAAAGGGCCAGTCCATTTTAGGCAGAGATTGGCCATTCAACCCAGGTATCCGAGTCTTCATTTTCTTCCAGTGGAACTTCTGGAGTCTGGTACAGCTTTAGTTGAGACATGTTTATGGGCCCTGTTTTCTGTCCAGAAATCATATCTTCGAGGATGTAAACGAGAGGACTTGTTTTTTCTACGCTCTTGAAAGGGCCAGTCCATTTTAGGCAGAGTTTGGCCATTCGACCCAGGTATCCGAGTCTTCATTTTCTTCCAGTGGAACTTCTGGAGTCTGGTACAGCTTTAGTTGAGACATGTTTATGGGCCCTGTTTTCTGTCCAGAAATCATATCTTCGAGGATGTAAACGAGAGGACTTGTCTTTTCTACGCTCTTGAAAGGGCCAGTCCATTTTAGGCAGAGTTTGGCCATTCGACCCAGGTATCCGAGTCTTCATTTTCTTCCAGTGGAACTTCTGGAGTCTGGTACAGCTTTAGTTGAGACATGTTTATGGGCCCTGTTTTCTGTCCAGAAATCATATCTTCGAGGATGTAAACGAGAGGACTTGTTTTTTCTACGCTCTTGAAAGGGCCAGTCCATTTTAGGCAGAGTTTGGCCATTCAACCCAGGTATCCGAGTCTTCGTTTTCTTCCAGTGGAACTTCTGGAGTCTGGTACAGCTTTAGTTGAGACATGTTTATGGGCCCTGTTTTCTGTCCAGAAATCATATCTTCGAGGATGTAAACGAGAAGACTTGTTTTTTCTACGCTCTTGAAAGGGCCAGTCCATTTTAGGCAGAGTTTGGCCATTCAACCCAGGTATCCGAGTCTTCGTTTTCTTCCAGTGGAACTTCTGGAGTCTGGTACAGCTTTAGTTGAGACATGTTTATGGGCCCTGTTTTCTGTCCAGAAATCATATCTTCGAGGATGTAAACGAGAGGACTTGTTTTTTCTACGCTCTTGAAAGGGCCAGTCCATTTTAGGCAGAGTTTGGCCATTCAACCCAGGTATCCGAGTCTTCATTTTCTTCCAGTGGAACTTCTGGAGTCTGGTACAGCTTTAGTTGAGACATGTTTATGGGCCCTGTTTTCTGTCCAGAAATCATATCTTCGAGGATGTAAACGAGAAGACTTGTTTTTTCTACGCTCTTGAAAGGGCCAGTCCATTTTAGGCAGAGTTTGGCCATTCGACCCAGGTATCCGAGTCTTCATTTTCTTCCAGTGGAACTTCTGGAGTCTGGTACAGCTTTAGTTGAGACATGTTTATGGGCCCTGTTTTCTGTCCAGAAATCATATCTTCGAGGATGTAAACGAGAGGACTTGTTTTTTCTACGCTCTTGAAAGGGCCAGTCCATTTTAGGCAGAGATTGGCCATTCAACCCAGGTATCCGAGTCTTCATTTTCTTCCAGTGGAACTTCTGGAGTCTGGTACAGCTTTAGTTGAGACATGTTTATGGGCCCTGTTTTCTGTCCAGAAATCATATCTTCGAGGATGTAAACGAAAGGACTTG
This sequence comes from Phalangium opilio, assembly GCF_054372755.1. Classification (NCBI taxonomy): domain Eukaryota; kingdom Metazoa; phylum Arthropoda; class Arachnida; order Opiliones; family Phalangiidae; genus Phalangium; species Phalangium opilio. The sequence goes on from NW_028324189.1 coordinate 3,921,309, forward strand.
TTTTTTCTACGCTCTTGAAAGGGCCAGTCCATTTTAGGCAGAGTTTGGCCATTCGACCCAGGTATCCGAGTCTTCGTTTTCTTCCAGTGGAACTTCTGGAGTCTGGTACAGCTTTAGTTGAGACATGTTTATGGGCCCTGTTTTCTGTCCAGAAATCATATCTTCGAGGATGTAAACGAGAGGACTTGTTTTTTCTACGCTCTTGAAAGGGCCAGTCCATTTTAGGCAGAGTTTGGCCATTCAACCCAGGTATCCGAGTCTTCGTTTTCTTCCAGTGGAACTTCTGGAGTCTGGTACAGCTTTAGTTGAGACATGTTTATGGGCCCTGTTTTCTGTCCAGAAATCATATCTTCGAGGATGTAAACGAGAGGACTTGTGTTTTCTACGCTCTTGAAAGGGCCAGTCCATTTTAGGCAGAGTTTGGCCATTCGACCCAGGTATCCGAGTCTTCGTTTTCTTCCAGTGGAACTTCTGGAGTCTGGTACAGCTTTAGTTGAGACATGTTTATGGGCCCTGTTTTCTGTCCAGAAATCATATCTTCGAGGATGTAAACGAGAGGACTTGTTTTTTCTACGCTCTTGAAAGGGCCAGTCCATTTTAGGCAGAGTTTGGCCATTCAACCCAGGTATCCGAGTCTTCGTTTTCTTCCAGTGGAACTTCTGGAGTCTGGTACAGCTTTAGTTGAGACATGTTTATGGGCCCTGTTTTCTGTCCAGAAATCATATCTTCGAGGATGTAAACGAGAGGACTTGTTTTTTCTACGCTCTTGAAAGGGCCAGTCCATTTTAGGCAGAGTTTGGCCATTCGACCCAGGTATCCGAGTCTTCGTTTTCTTCCAGTGGAACTTCTGGAGTCTGGTACAGCTTTAGTTGAGACATGTTTATGGGCCCTGTTTTCTGTCCAGAAATCATATCTTCGAGGATGTAAACGAGAAGACTTGTTTTTTCTACGCTCTTGAAAGGGCCAGTCCATTTTAGGCAGAGTTTGGCCATTCAACCCAGGTATCCGAGTCTTCATTTTCTTCCAGTGGAACTTCTGGAGTCTGGTACAGCTTTAGTTGAGACATGTTTATGGGCCCTGTTTTCTGTCCAGAAATCATATCTTCGAGGATGTAAACGAGAGGACTTGTTTCTACGCTCTTGAAAGGGCCAGTCCATTTTAGGCAGAGTTTGGCCATTCAACCCAGGTATCCGAGTCTTCGTTTTCTTCCAGTGGAACTTCTGGAGTCTGGTACAGCTTTAGTTGAGACATGTTTATGGGCCCTGTTTTCTGTCCAGAAATCATATCTTCGAGGATGTAAACGAGAGGACTTGTTTTTTCTACGCTCTTGAAAGGGCCAGTCCATTTTAGGCAGAGTTTGGCCATTCAACCCAGGTATCCGAGTCTTCGTTTTCTACCAGTGGAACTTCTGGAGTCTGGTACAGCTTTAGTTGAGACATGTTTATGGGCCCTGTTTTCTGTCCAGAAATCATATCTTCGAGGATGTAAACGAGAGGACTTGTTTTTTCTACGCTCTTGAAAGGGCCAGTCCATTTTAGGCAGAGTTTGGCCATTCGACCCAGGTATCCGAGTCTTCGTTTTCTTCCAGTGGAACTTCTGGAGTCTGGTACAGCTTTAGTTGAGACATGTTTATGGGCCCTGTTTTCTGTCCAGGAATCATATCTTCGAGGATGTAAACGAGGACTTGTTTTTTCTACGCTCTTGAAAGGGCCAGTCCATTTTAGGCAGAGTTTGGCCATACGACCCAGGTTTGCGTTCGATAGGGGGTGAGTTAGTTTCCACACTATCATTCCTACGTCGAATTCCAGATCTTCCCTCCTGAGATCATAATATTTCCTTCTGTTTTGCTTGAGCCAGTTTCGAGAAGTTCTTCGTTAACTTCCATTGGTCCTTTAGGATCTTCAATGTCTCGGATCTGTCTTCAAACTCTTTGAGGGGCATACCGATATCGATATCCCAAGGGAGTCTTGGTTCTCTTCCCATATTGAGGTAGAATGGATATCTTTTCGTCGTCTCATGTGGAGCTGAATTTATCGCGAAGGCGAGGGCGTTTAAAGTTTCGTCCCACGTTCTTCACGATTGTTCTTCACGTAGATTGAAATGGTCTCTCCAAGTACGCGATTAACTCTCTCAGTGATGTTAGACTGTGGATGATATGGAGAAGTGTGGATGGGTCCAATGTTGAATAACTTGCACGTGTCGTGCCATAGAGATGACACGAATTGGGTTCCTCGATCGCTCAGGATCTGTCTTGGCGCTCCCCATCGGCATAAAAAGTTCTTTAAGGCTAGAGCGCAAGCATCTTCTGTTATTCTCTTTAAGGGGATTAATTCGACAAACTTGGTCATATAGTCTGTGAATACGAGTAGAAATGTATATCCTCTTCGGCTGATGGGAAATGGCCCCATGATGTCTACTCCTATCTTGTCGAATGGTCCAGTCGGAACTGTGGATATCATAAGTCCGGAAGTTTTCCGGTTGCTGATCTTGTATTGCTGGCAGGGGACGCATTCTTTGACGTATTGTCTGACGTCCTTGTCCAGGTTGGGCCACCAATATCTATGTCCGACTTTCTCTCTTGTCTTGTAATTTCCTCGGTGTGCGGATAGAGGATGGTCGTGTAGAAGTCTCATGGTTTCCCTTCGGAGAGATCTTGGTAGATAGATTCTTGCTGGACGCGTTCCAGACGCTTTTCTACTTATCAAGTTGTTGGCCATCTCGTAATCTGAGTGTTCCGGAGGATTGTCTTGTCGTAGTTCTATGATTTCTCGGATAATGGGGTCTTCTCCTTGGGCGGTAATGATGTCATCGCGGTCGAAAATGTGAAAGTTTGCATGTGGATATGCAGGAAGAACGTACGCATGGTGAGAATGATCAGATGGGACATTCCAGTTTTCGGATGACGCTTCTTGATTTTCCTCTTCCACGGTGGAGGCGACTGACATTGCAAACAGTCCAATCGGAGCTCTTAAAACGGCATCAGCGACGGTGTTTTCGACTCCTTTCTTGTGTTGGACTTTGAAGTCGAAAGTTTGGAGATACATCGCCCATCTGACGAGTTTAGAGTTCGGTTCTTTGACAGGGTTCGTACGGAACCTGGATAAGTCAGGGATAAGGAAGATAGGGGGAAAAGTCAGGGATTAAAAACATTTTCCTAAAAAGTCAGGGATATGTCAGGGATTTCGTTTGGTATATCAAACCATGCTTCGAGCAATGCTTAATACGAGCCAGGTGTGATGAAGTGGGCTCTGGTAAACACCTTAAAATGGCCAGGGATATTGCGAAAATTTGGTCAGGGATAACCTGGAAAAAGTCAGGGATATTGAAAGTAAAAATTTCGTACGAACCCTGTTTGAGTCCGAAAAGCCATTGTAGCGCTTTATGGTCGGTTACGACGGTGAAAGGTCTGCTTTCCAGGTCCGGGCGGAAATGTCCTATGGCCCAGTATATCGCGAGACATTCCTTCTCGGATGTGCTGAAATTTGCTTCGGCATTCCTTAGATTTCTGCTGGCGTAGGCGATCGGAACTTCAATTCCGTCTTGGATCTGTGTCAGCATTGCTCCTAGGCCTGCATCAGAGGCGTCCGTTGTTAGGATGCTTGGTGCATCTGGCTTGTACGCTGCTAAAGGTGGAGAGCCGCAGATGGCTTCCTTGATCTTCTGGAATGCTTCCTCTTGAGCGGGACCCCATTCGAACTTGACTCCGTTCTTCTTGAGAGGAGTGGCTATCTTCGAATAGTGTGGTATAAATCGGTGGTGCCATGCGGCCATTCCAAGGAATCGTTGGAGTTAATTGTTTCAGCGTCTTCGGCTGGGGAAAATTCTTGATGGCTTCCACTTTGGACGGATCTATGTAGATACCTGTTTCGTTGATGACATGTCCCAGGACTACCGCTTCTGACTGGGCGAATCGGCATTTCTTCAGCTGAAGAGTAAGGCCGGCGTTCTTCAATTTGGTCATGACATATTCCAGAGCGTTCTTCCGCTCCTTCCAAGTTTTGGGATGCTATCAAGATGTCATCTAGGTATACGACGATTGAGAAATTTTCCCCATCTCGGAAAACTTCATCCATCAGACGCTGGAAGGTACTTGGCGCGTTGCAAAGACCAAAAGGGAGAACGTTGAATTCGTACTTGCCAGCATGAGTGGTGAAGGCAGTCTTGGGGGCGCTTCCTGGCTCCATCTCAACTTGCCAATTTCCAGATTTCAAGACCAAAGCCTTCCATATTTGACGGGTCTGGAAGGCTGATCAAGCTAGCTGACTCGTCCGGAACGTCTTCGGTTTGGACTTCACTTGGGATGTCGTTACTTGGTACCACAGGGTAAGTTTTCTTCGGTCTTCCAGGACCTCCAATGGGAATTAATTTTGGTCTTCCAGGTCCTCTTTTCGTGGTACATTTGACTCGTCGGCTATTCTCAGATTTTCAGTAGGTGGAATCAATGGTATCGCGATGCTTTTGCCGCTGATTGCTTCGTCCGAGTATTCAAAGTCCATTCCGTATTTAGTGGATACCTCTGGACTGATAAAATCGGTATAGTTGCTATTGAGGTGGAATTCGTTTAAAAACTTGACGTTGCGGCTTCGTATGATCTTTCTTCTTTTAACCAGAATCGATAAGCTTTAGATTCCTCGATCGAGTATCCGATGAATACGGCTTCTTTACTTCTTGGATCGAATTTTCCTTTTGTCATGTTCTCGTTCAAGATCAATGCCTTCACGCCGAATGTCCGCAAATGGGTTAGGGTTGGTTTTCTTCCTGTCCATCTTGCGTACGCGGTATTTCGATCCAATTACGCTGCGAGAGGGACATCTGTTTCTGATATAGTTAGCCGTAGCGATCGCTTCACCCCAAAACGATGGTGGTAACTTGGATTGGATCATCATACATCTGGACATCTCTACTAGGTAGTGTACGATTTTTTCTTTCCGATATTCCAGGTCTTGTTCTGGTGTCCGGGGTATAGTTAGCCTTCTCGTACTATTCCGTTTTCTTTCAAAAACTCGTCGAAATTTTTTGTTACAATATTCGGTTCCGTTGTCGGACTGCAGAGTTTTGATTTTTCTTCCGGTTTGTAACTCCACTTTGCTTTTGAACTCCTGGAAGGAATCGCGAATACTTCATTTTTCTGCTTCAGGAAAGCTACTTCGCTCCAGCGTGACTGGTCGTCCGTGAAGACGACGAAATACTTCGCTCCTCCACCCATGGTTGCAACTCGCATGGGTCCGCACACATCGGTGTGTATGATCTCCAATAATTCAGTTGTTCGGCGGCCTTCCACAAATTTTGGAAATGCATGTTTTCCCATGATGCAAATGTCGCGAGTTTCCAGGTTTTAGTCCTTTTTCAGCTTAAGGCCGCGAACCATGTCCTTCCGTGCCATTTCTTTCAAATGTTTCCCGTTTACGTGTCCTAGTCGCGATAATTCCAGTTCTCCAGGTTCGATTTCGGCCGGGGCTATCTCGGTTTGCGCGGCGGCGTTCCTATACGATCGGCACCATGGCTATCGTTTCTCCGTCATTTTTCTGGATGAATGCGCGTTCGACTTCTTGAAGAGTACGTCGTAACCTTTGTCCGTAATTTTCGATATGGACATTAGGTTTGTTCTAAGATCCGGTACCAGAAGTGTCTGTTCCAAACTCAGAGTTCTTCGAGTCTTCCCATTCGTTGCTTGAATCTTTGTGGAATCATTATTAGCTAAATTTAGCGCCTTGTCAACTTCTTGAAGACTTTGAAAGATTTCTTCCTTTGATGTCACGTGTGAAGTAGCTCCACTGTCCAAGCACCAGTTGTCTTCTTCATTTCTGTCGGGGTGTAAGGCGAATTCTTCGGAGTCCTTCGTGCATTCAGTTACTGCATTTGCCTTCTCTTCAGCTGTTCCGGCTTTTTTTTTTTTGAACGAATTTGAAGTTTTTCGGGCAATCCGATGCTTTATGACCCGGTTTGCGACAACGATGGCAGTTGTATTTGAATGGGACTCTGTCTGCTCGCTCGCAGCTTGCTTTCCAGGGTTCAACCTTTGCCTTCGTTGGCTTTCTACGAGGATTCTGCTTAAATGCTACCAGAGCATTTAGGACTGTGTCGCTTTCTTTTGACTTCCTCGCGTCAGCTTCTTCGATGACTTTGACTTTCAAGGCTTCAGGGTCTGGAAGATGGTCGCGCGACTCGATTGCACCTGAAGTTCTGGAAACTCGCCGGTAATCGGTATAGAAGCATTGCCGCCTCTATTGATCGAGGTGTTTTCACCTCGATCCTCCTACGTCTCGTTGTTCAGTTTTTATTTTTTTATTTTTTTTGAAAAACAGAACTAATAAGAGAACCCTTTAAACTAAGTAAGATTGTAAACTAACGTAACCTAACTTGTTTACGTTAAGTAAACGTTTCTTTATCGTTTTATAAAGACTATAAAAGACATTTAGTAGAAAGAATAAAAAAAAGAAAAAGAAGTCGTCGAAGTATTCTACTTTACGCCGACTGGGGGAAGGCGTAACCTAACTTGTTTACGTTAAGTAAACTTTTCTTTATTGTTATATAAAGGATATACAAGAAGATTAGTCACTCGGATTAAAAAAGGTTTAGAAGTGGTCGAGGTATTTTATTATACGCGGACTGGGAAAAGGCGTAACCTAACTTGTTTACGTTAAGTAAACGTTTCTTTATCGTTATATAAAGACTATAAAAGACATTTAGTAGAAAGAATAAAAAAAAAGAAAAAGAAGTCGTCGAAGTATTCTACTTTACGCCGACAGGGGGAAGGCGTAACCTTACTTGTTTACGTTAACTAAAGTTTTCTTTATTGTTATATAAAGGATATACAAGAAGATTAGTACACCGAATTAAAAAAAAAAGAAGTAGTCGAGGTCTTTTATTATACGTCTACTGGGAAAAGGCTCGTGAGTTCTTGCGTTATACTGTAATTTAAAGGCCGAGTTCCAGCGAAATAGATTCTAGCTAGCTGAGCATCGAAATGAAATGTTTCCTCGCAAATATTAGTATTCATCTGAAGGAAACTCTTTTGTTTATCTTCAATCCGCTAGAACCTCTCAAATTTAGGCCCAGCAGGGAATCTAGTCTGCACGGTCGCTCCGTTGTTAGTCTCGACCCTTTTCGTTGAAACAAGTCCCTTAAAGGCAGAGTTCCGGCAAAATGGGTAATTTTCGCGGTCCCGATTGGCCTACTGCGCACGCTCTCCTACACCATATCCCGATAAAAAAAATCGCACCATAGTTGATCAATTTATAAATAGCAAACCCGTTAAACGTAATGCCAGTTCACTTCTAGAATCGTCACGCTGCCTGAACTCTTGTTGGCGTTGGACTCAATTTTTACCCGTGTTGGGCTTGAACATCACGCTTTTGGTGGACCTCATCGATGTTCGCTGTTCAGTTTGCTCGCGTTTTGGAACTCTGTCTTGAAGAGTCAATTTTCCCTCGTCAATAAAAGATTAAGTTTTCGTTTTTATAATAGCGGTCTTTTAACGAGGTTTTAAACCATCGTAAGTTTACGTTTAAAGCTTTGATTTAATCGAAATTTCTAATAATTGATCTTTATTTTGCAGTCGGAGTAGCAAATAATGGACTATTAAAGCAAAATTTTAATTTCAAGATAAAGGATTTTATCAATGATGGAGATGGCGAATCGAGACTTAGAGTGAATGAAAAGGGTAGCGAAACCGTAAGTGCTAACTGGTGTAGACCAGTTTTGTAGCTGGTACCATTGGAACGAGAATAATTTGGTAAAACATAGTAAGTTTACGTTTAAAGCTTTGATTTAATCGAAATTTCTAATAATTGATCTTTATTTTGCAGTCGCAGTAGCGAATTATGGACTAAGGAAAGAACATTTTAATTTTAAAATTAAAAATTTTATAAACGATGGAATAGGAGAGAAAAAATGTCGGGTGAATGAAAAGGATGACGAAACCGTAAGTGCTAACTGGTGTAGACTTAGTAGCTGGTACCATTGGAACGAGAATAATTTGGTAAAACATCGTAAGTTTACGTTTAAAGCTTTGATTTCATCGAAATTTCTAATAATTGATCTTTATTTTGCAGTCGCAGTGGCGAATTATGGACTAAGGAAAGAACATTTTAATTTTAAAATTAAAAATTTTATAAACGGTGGAATCGGAGAAAAAAAATATCGCGCGAATGAAAAGGATGACGAAACCGTAAGTGCTAACTGGTGTAGACTTAGTAGCTGGTACCATTGGAACGAGAATAATTTGGTAAAACATAGTAAGTTTACGTTTAAAGCTTTGATTTCATCGAAATTTCTAATAATTGATCTTTATTTTGCAGTCGCAGTGGCGAATTATGGACTAAGTAAAGAACATTTTAATTTTAAAATTAAAAATTTTATAAACGATGGAATAGGAGAGAAAAAATGTCGGGTGAATGAAAAGGATGACGAAACCGTAAGTGCTAACTGGTGTAGACTTAGTAGCTGGTACCATTGGAACGAGAATAATTTGGTAAAACATAGTACGTTTACGTTTAAAGCTTTGATTTAATCGAAATTTCTAATAATTGATCTTTATTTTGCAGTCGCAGTAGCGAATAATGGGCTTGTAAAAAAAAACTTCAATTTTAAAATCAAAGATTTCATCAACAATGGAATCGGAGAGAAAAGACGTCGTGTCAATGAAAAAGAGGATATGAAAGAAGTCCAGGAGGTCTTTTACTATCCGCCTAATGGGGGAAATCCTTCCTTTATAGTTATACAAAGAGTATAAAAGAGTATAAAAGAGATCTCGTACATCGAAATAAAAAAGGGAAAGAAATAGTAGAGGTGTTTTACTATCCGCCTAATGGGGGAAGTCCTTCCTTTATCGTTATACAAAGAGTATAAAGATTTAAATTTGCTTTTCTTTTCTATTTAGCCCGAAGACGCGCCAGCCACAACCGAGCAAGACGCGCCAGCCACGACCACCGATGATGCGCCAGCCACAACCGCCCAAGACGCGCCAGCCACGACCACCGATGATGCGCCTACCCAGCCAAGTTTACAGTAAAAACGAGGTGGTGAACCATCGTAAGTTTACGTTTAAAGCTTTGATCTAATCGAAATTTCCTGAATTTTGTAAATTAATTCTTACTTTCGTTTCAAGGATGTTGAAACCGCCACCGATGTTGCACCTACCCTGCCATGTATAACGTAAGCGACCCCATCTGCCAACAAAGAGGGTTGCTTTGCTGGCAACTTGCTTGGAGCTTCATAATACCAAATATGTGTGGCATTCGCTGGGTTTAATATAAGACCAAACGGAATTAATTTTTATTAGGACTATAGCTCTTTGATAATGGCGGCGGTATCTCCCAGATAATAAGATCGCGCTTGATTTTATTTGCACCTTTTATTAATAGCGAGAATTTCAGTGTTTCATTAGGGGTCGTGGATATATATATATATAGTTTTTTGGCTAAAAATTCTACGCGATTTGAATCTAGTAGAGTCGATATTACGCGTAGAAAATTGATTTACCCCTTTTTTCGTAGACGGGAAGCTGAGGGCCGTGACAGACAGGGGCGTGCCAACATGAGCCAAAATTTTCTACTGGAGCGGGGGCAAAATGGCTGCCTAATGTTTTGAGCGGGGGCCTTCGCCACCGCTGCCCCCGTAGTTGGCACGCCCTTGGGTCACTGACAGACGGCAAATTATAAGAGAAATTATAAAAAATGCGGAGGAAAAACATGAGAAAATGAATTTGGAATTTGACAGAAAAATAAAAGAAATTCGAAGTCGTTATGCCGATGTAAGTATAACAAAGCCCATCTGCATCTTATCAATTACGCGTAGAAAATTGATTTACCCCTTTTTTCGTAGACGAGACGAAATCCTTGAGATTATTAAAAATGCAATTGAAAATCGGAAAAAAAGAAACATGGAATTTAACCAAAAAATTACAGAAATTCAAACTCGTTATGCCGATGTAAGTATAACAAGGCCCATCTGCATCTTATCAATTACGCGTAGAAAATTGATTTACCCCGTTTTTCGTAGACGGGACGAAATCCTTCAAATGATCAAAAATGCCATTGAAAATCGGAAAAAAAAGGAATATGGAATTTGACAGAAAAATTAGAGAAATTCAAACTCGTTATGCCGATGTAAGTATAACAAGGCCCATCTGCATCTTATCAATTACGCGTAGAAAATTGATTTACCCCGTTTTTCGTAGACGGGAAGAAATAAATGAAATGATAAAAAATGCCATTCAAAATAGAAAAAAAAGAAACATGGAGTTCGACCGAAAAATGAGAGAAATCCAAACTCGTTAGGCCGATGTAAGTATAACAAAGCCCATCTGCATCTTATCAATTACGCGTAGAAAATTGATTTACCTCGTTTTCGTAGACGGGACGATATAAAAGAAATTATTAAAAAAGCAGAGGAAAGACACGAAAAAAATAAATAGGGAATTTGACGAAAAATAAAATCAAATACGTGGTCATTATGCCGATGTAAGTATGACGTGACGTGGCAAGAATGGGTTTGCCCTCTCCCTATACGACCAAGGCCCAATTTGGCGGCCCCTAAATGTAGGCTGACCTGACATACAATAATGACTCAGCCCGGTAACAATACTGGCGACCGAAATACAGAGTGTACAATAAACAGAGTAAAGAAATTTAGTAAAATCAACTTATCGTCCGTCGATTCCTGATTGTTCCCGTTGATTCTGCGGAACACCCTCATAGATCCCCCCAAAGGCCGGGTCAGGGGCTCACTGCAGGGTGCTCAATATCCCACGTCGTGCAGAGGGAACATGCCAAGACGTACACCAGCCACCAAGTCCGATAGCAGCATACAACAACACACTTCACTTGGTTAAAACGCAAAAGTTAAACGTCCGGAAAATGATGGTGCAAAATTTAAAAAGTGAATCTCGGCGGTGCAGGCTCCATTTGTAACCGCGCGTTCTCAACTGATAGACCGAAAACACACGACTACAAAGTCAATTATTCTAACAAGTCCCATTATCTGGTTCTGATGCCGGTACTAGGCTCCAACTGCCCTGCTCCACGGGCTACCTTCGATTATATCCCCTCGGGCCTCCGGAGATCAGCCAATCCCGGCTCTCGAGCAGACGACGGGTCTGACGTTCAGTTCCCTGGGCCGTCTAGCGGGGATCCCTGGTATCTATTTTAGGTCGCTCCACCTGGTGGTGAACCCTTGTTATTTAATTTTATGAACTGATCCGTACCGTTTTCATGTTAAAAAACCGGTTTTTGTAAAAGTTTGCAAAAAATATTCAATGTTCTGCGAGAGGTTTTCGGCATAAAAAACTCCCAAAAAAATAAATAATGGTAAGTAATAATTCTTAATAAATTTCATTAACTAATCCACCTTATTCCCTTTCGCCGGAAGTTAGGCTTAGCTCGGGATTCATGGGGGTGAGTAATGGGAAGAAAATCGTCTGTTGTCCGCTACAGTACATATTTTTGGCTTTTGTAGCAGACGACAGACGAATTTCTTCCCGTTACTCACCCCCATGAATCCCGAGCTAAGCCTAACTTCCAGCGAAAGGGAGTGGAATTTAAATATATATTGTGGTAATGCTCTTCACCTCAGAAATCCTTATAAAAATAAGTTAATTCATTACGTTTAACAGGGTCAAATACGCCATTAGCCCTTATTATTATTTGTATTTAACTCGTCAGGAAGAGACCTTAATTATATAGTCTCGATAGTTTAAATTTAACTCCATACCTATGGGTTAAGGGTCAACCACTACCGACGCTATATACAAGGCCCATACGGGCTCCCAAAACTAGTAAAAAAACTGGCAGTTTTAATTCGCCACGAATTGCCACTAGAGGCGCTTATATGTCTCAAAAAGATGATCACGTGAGCATGTAGCAGCCGTCTGCTTAGGCTCCTGAGAGGGCGATTGAGAAAGGATGTTCTTTGGGTTTTTGATTGTTGTAAGTGTTGTTTAATTATTGACAAATGCATATAATGTATATAATTTTACAAGGGAATTATTTGTAAATTTAGGAATGTATTTTAGTACTTTTAAAGTTATAGTCCGTCAAATTAATTTCAAATTAGTGGGATAAGTGAAAGTGCTATCCAAGGCTTAGGACTCAGGAGGCTAACTAAACGTGATATTAGCTAAAACCGAAAGTGATATTAGCTAAAACCGAAAGTGATATTAGCTAAAACCGAAAGTGATATTAGCTAAAACCGAAAGTGATATTAGCTAAAACCGAAAGTGATATTAGCTAAAACCGAAAGTGATATTAGCTAAAACCGAAAGTGATATTAGCTAAAACCGAAAGTGATATTAGCTAAAACCGAAAGTGATATTACCTAAAACCGAAAGTGATATTAAGTGATAACTAAACAAACAAAATGTGATTATTTTCTTTTAAAATAAACTGATTCATACAACAACGTGATTTCTTTTAAAATAAACTGATTCATACAACAACGTGATTTCTTTTAAAATAAACTGATTCATACAACAACGTGATAATAATTCAAAAATCCTTCATAATTAAAATTAATATTTCAAAAAAATTCCTTGGAAAATATCTTTGGTTGACTTATTAAAACTTTATTAAATAAAAACCATACCCTAACAACCTTTCTTTAGAAACGACCCCCGATTTAAAGAGACGAATAAGCGCCATCTATCAACCACACAAGTCAAATATATATGAGTGAGGGACCCCCCCTTCGAAGTGAGCCTGTATGGGCCTTGTATATAGCGTCGGTAGTGGGTCAACCAATAATATTTAGTCACAAAACTCAAAGCAAACATTTAAGAGTTTCAAATTAATCATCCAAGATGTATTCTGATGAAATATTTCGGTAACTTCCGTTGTTAAAGGCTTATATTTTCATTGTTTTATTTTTAATTAAAAAAAATTAAAGATAACAAACTTTAATTACCTTTTTAGATGTCGGTTATGCAATTTTGTAAAAAAGCTCCTGCAAATTAGGGTGTAGAATTGCAACCAAAAAGTTCTGCAAGTTTGTAAAAAAAGTTTGCAAAAAGAAGTCCTGCAAATTAGTACCTCCCATTATATTCATGATAATTTGCATAATTTTTATATATTTATTAATTTGAATTAATTATTAATTTATTATTAATTATATCAGATGAATTGCAATTTAATGAGAGAAAATTATCAGAGGCTTTTGCAAAAGGAAACTCAGCTGATCAAGAGGTTCTTTGTTTATTAATTATTAATTATTTAAATTGTAATTAGAATTTATTTCGTAATAAATTATTTTGTAACTCAGATGTTAAATGGAAATTATAACAATGCCTTATCCTTGTATAAGCAAGCTCTTAATATCATTGTGCCGGCAGTAAAGGGTAAAACAAAAATTAAATAAATTAATTTATGACTGTTTAAATTTAATTTTAAATTTTAGAAATGATTCCTGGGCCAAAAAAAGATGCATTACATGCGGAGGTCATTTAATATTTTTTTTAATTAATTAAATTCTACTTGATTTTAATTAATTTCAGGCAGTTAATTGGCTTCGTAAGGGAGAGGAGGCCAAATCCTGCTTAGCTATTCAAAAACTGAAACTGAAAGAAGTTGCCGATGCTACGAAGAAGGGGGAAGATTTAGATGACATAAATGCTACGTTTGGTAAACTTCTGATTTATTATTTAATTCTATTTTTAATCTTAATCTTAATTATTTTATTTTCAGGATCAGGGTGTAACATACAGTAGTTAGTTAATCATATTAAAAGTATATTATATTGTTTTAAATAGTTGTCATTTATAATGTTGATTATATTGTACAATTAAAAGTTAAATAAAGTTTTATAAAGAAATATTTGCGTAAACTTATTCCTTTGATTTATAAGCATTTATATTAATTTTGATTAAAATTAAAACAATTAAACTCGCGAGTGTCAAAACTCCAAACATTCGCGCCTAAATTCAAACTCGTCACGGGTGACACCCTATCTTCAAAACATTCCCTGAGTTCCCCCCATAATTTAAACTAGTCACGTGACACCCAATCTTCAGAACATTCCCGCCTGAATTTTAAACTCATTATGTGACAATTTTAGCATTCTAATTGAACGAATATTAATATTACCCATGTTTTTTGCTAACTACATGTTCCTGGTAAAAATATCACTGATCAGAAAGACAAGAAACGTTACTTACTTTTCATTTTCTCGCTGTATTCCATATTCCTAAGCCTTGGCTCAACTTTGTCAACTCAAAACTCGTGGACTCGCGTACTTTTTGGAGTTTCAAAGCGTGATTTACATTTCAATTTATAAACAAACCTTTTCTAATAATATTAACATTAACAATCGCAATTTAAACCTTCAAAATTATCAAGTTTAGGATATGTTTTATTAGCCCATTCACACGGAGACGGAGCCTAGAGCCTCTAGGCAGACTGAGACTGCAGACTCTGTAGACCGACAGCTGTCGACGTTATGAAATTATGACGTTTGGACAGTTGGCTCAGTCTAGTAGTCTAACTGCACCAATGGGTTGCTGGAAAAAGGGACGTGCGAAACTTGAAATTATACTGAGACACTTAGGACGACCTTCTATGTTTTTTGTTAAAACTTTTACATAAATGACGTGTTTAATATGACAATAAAGTGAATTAAACAAAGTTTCACGTCACATTTCACACTATATTTGAAATTGTTCAATACATTAAACACTATTTACATAAAATTGAAGCTTACCTAAGTACAATGACACATAATTGTACATCAATTCGAAAAATTAACTCCTATCATACCATTTACTTTTGATCATACGAATGGGTATATTATAGGAGGTAGTGGTCTAACCCCTGCCCTGATGCAGAGATTGATCGCCTGGTCCTTTACGAAGCGGTATACAGACCTTGGGTTTGAGAGGGTACTGCGATTTCATCCCCCTAGCCTAATAACCCCCTGCGCGCGCAAAATGAATGTTTAACGTAGGCCTATCTTAAGCCTAATTACTCCAAAAGGCTTAATCAAATGATATAAATCCGACAAAACATTTATACAGTGTATTTATTTAGTTAAGTATTATACATATTCGCTAAGCCTTTAACGCGTAGGCTTCTATGCAAATAGAAAAAACATTATGAGTTAAAAAACATGTATTCAATACATAGTTTACACGCAAGGAGGATTCATACCATTTGCACAAGGAGACCAGGCAGCTTAGAGTGTAAAATAGCAGACGATTTTACGCTCTAAGTCGCTTGGTCTCCTTGTGTTAATGGTAGGAATCCTCCATACCAAAATAAATCCTTGAGAAGTTGAGATACGTGAACATAATAAACGGAGCACGTGGATCACGGATATCACGTGACCCACTAATACACCGAGGGGGCGTGGTCGTATTAGACAATTTTCAGATAAATACGGCTGCTGAATACGGCTGTTGAAAGTTTTGATATATAAAGTTGGTGGCGGCGGCGGCGGCGGGTATAGAATAATTTCGTCAAAAAAAAACCCCCAACAACTTGTTTAATTTAATTACGCAGTTATTATTACTTAGTAATTTTCCGGAAGAAATGGCCGAAAGGGACTCTTCGACGGTGAGTAGGTAGGGTTTTGATGCAATAGGGACTTGGCAATTCGGGCTTAACTCCGCCCCCAGCGCCATTATGGTATGTTTTTTTAACAGAATGAAAGCTATATTAGCCCCTCCTCCTTCTTGTATGTTTTTTAGCACCAGTGGGAGGTAGCCCGACGTTACATGACGTAGTACTGCCAAGTGCCTATTGCAATTAGTGATTGAGAGTAATTAAAGAAACAACGCCTAAATAATTGCGTTTGGTTTAAAATATATTGCAATGTTTAAATATTTAGTTGATTCTGATTTAAATTTAATTAATTTTCAAACTTGACGATTGAATTAATTTTAATTTAACCCTCCGTTTAAATAATTCAATTCATCAATACATCGTGAGTAATTTTAGTTGCAAACATTAAATATCAAGTCCATGTCGAATTATAGCGAGAATATTCCTGAATTTTGTAAATTAATTCTTACTTTCGTTATAGAGCTATATCAGTTGAAGGGGGGAAACGTCACAGTTGGGCCTGCCAATAAACGGAGCCGGTTTTCACCCTCCCTCCGTGCGGGCCACTGAAGAACTCTATGCTAAATTTCTCGCACAATATGCCGCCTGGGCGGGGACTGGCGAAACCCCGCCTCAAAAGCTCTCCTTTCCCCCCGAATTGAAATAGCTCTATAAGGATGTTGAAATAATTTTTTGGTTCGATTACCGCCGGCTTTCAGTTCACGTTATTTGAACTGTTTAAACATCGGCGCCTACATGGTTACGTAACTTAAGTATAAGAGGACGCGAGAGTGTCATCCTTCGCGTATTATCCCCTTCTGGTACTCATTTTTAAACCCGCAAGAACGTTTTGAATTTTCTATACAAAGTATTTAGTTTCTTAAATTTCAAAAGTGCGGCCTTTCACGCAGAGTTCGAAAGAAGATAATCGGAAATTGTTTTTAACTCTTTGGGTCTTGGCAATTTAAATTAAAAATCTTATATAATTTTTTTTTTTAATTTAATCGTTCAAATAAATTTGCATGATTTTAAATTTGCTTTTCTATTCTATTTAGCCGAATATATCCACAAGGACGACCGGGCCAAGTAAAGAGTAAGCAACCCCATCTCCCAAACGGAATTAATTTTTATTAGGACTATAGCTCTTTAATAATGGCGGCGGTATCTCCCAGATAATAAGATCGCGCTTGATTTTTATTTGCACCTTTTATTAATTGCGAGAATTTCATTGTTTCATTAGGGGTCGTGGATATATTTATTTTTTTGGCTAAAAATTCTACGCGATTTGAATCTAGTAGATTCGATATTACGCGTAGAAAATTGATTTACCCCTTTTTTTCGTAGACGAGAAGATATAACTGAAATGATAAAAAATGCAATTCAAAATCGGAAAAAAAGAAACATTGAATTTGACAGAAAAATGAGAGAAATCCAAACTCGTTATGTAAGTATAACAAAGCCCATCTGCATCTTATCGCGCCTTAATTATTCTCCATGCCGTCTTTAATTCAACCTATCTTCCTTATAATCATAAAATGGCGCCGAAACACGGATTCAATTAATAATTATAAAATGGCGCCGAAACACGGATTCAATTAATAATTATAAAATGGCGCCGAAACACGGATTCAATTAATAATTATAAAATGGCGCCGAAACACGGGATATTCGCGGTAAAACCCCTATCTATAACGTAGAAAGAAATCTTCCTTAAGATATTTAGCACTATTGCGAAGGGAAATTATAATTTTGCTCGTAGATTCGCTAATGGGGATGATTTAACAGTAATAATGTTTGTTTTGTTTAGTTGAGAAGAAATGAAGAAAAACTTAAAGAATTGGAAGAAAAAAAAAATAATTAATAACTAATCAAAAAAAATGTTTAAAAAAAATGTTTAAAAAAAATGTTTAAAAAAAATGTTTAAAAAAAATGTTTAAAAAAAATGTTTAAAAAAAATGTTTAAAAAAAATGTTTAAAAAAATGTTTAAAAAAAATGTTTATAAAAATTAAAAATTTGTGCAAAGAAAACGTGTATTTTTGGTTTCCCTAACTTAATCCTAACAACAGATTGTGTTGGCTTATTTCGATACCACTTTCAATTTATCGATTAATCCACTACTATTGTGTACATAAGTCTAGCAATGCATTAGGAATACATACAGCTACTAGAAATCATTGCGTAACCACTGTAGAGTGTAGACCGACAGCTGTTCGACGTTATGAAATTATGACATTTGGCCAGTTGACTCAGTCTAGTAAGGAAACGCAACTGCGTCAAAGGATAGCTGGAAAGAGGGATGTGCGAAACTTGAAATTATACTGAGACACATTGGACGACCTATGTTTTTTTGTTAAAACTTTTACATAAATGACATGTTTAATATGACAATAAAGTGAATTAAACAACGTTTCACGTCACATTTCACACTATATTTGAAATTGTTCAATACATTAAATTAAAAAATATTTACATAAAATTGAAGCTTACCTAAGTACAATGACACATAATTGTACATCAATTCGAAAAATTAACTCCTATCATACCATTTACTTTTGATCATACGAATGGGTAAAAATAAGCACCACAGTCTCCATAGCGCAAACATTCTCTTCTTGGGCAGAGAATAAGTTTAAAGGCACGTTTCTCGCGAGAACACGTTCATGGTCAACTAAAAATATGCGACCCGTCGCGAAATTTAAACTCTTTCTCCAGGACTTTGATAGAGATTGTAATAACAATTTTCGGGAAAATGTTCAAGATCAATGTAACCCGTTTGTAGTTCTAATAACCGGGCCAATTCTTTTTTTAAACCAGCAAAATTTGGCCTTTGATTAGGGTCCGCGGCCCAACAACCCTTAATGACCCTGTAAAGTTCTGGTCGGCAGTGATAAGGTCGTTCCATCACGTTACCCTCGCGCACGTGGTGTACAACTTCTCTTGGTCCCATGCCAGGGTAAGGGGTCGAACCTGGTATTGTCAGACATTACAAAACATGAAACATTGACGCGCACTTCTGATATCAAGAACCAAATTACGCACCTAAAGTGACTATTTCCCATAAAAGGACCCCAAATGCCCAAACATCTGATTTTTGAGTGAAAACATTCAAGTATAGAGATTCAGGGGCCATCCATCTGATTGGCAAAGCGCCCTATTTTAAATTACCATAAAATAATATTAATTAAACAATGAGATTAAATAATTTTTTCAAGGCATACTTTGGACTTCTGTTCATAGACTTCATTCTGTTTTTCTTTGACGCAACGTGCCAGTCCGAAATCGGCAACTTTACAAACTTGGTTATGATCAACCAAAATATTTCTAGCTGCTAAGTCCCGATGAATAATCTGAAATTTTCATATTGTTTATTTATTTAATTAATTAATCAAATTTTAAATTTAAAACGAACTAAAATTAATTCTTACTCCTTTGGCAGCGATATATTCCATTCCCATTGCAATTTGGTACGCGAAGAGGGTCAGGTCCCTTGAGGTTAGAGAGTGGGATGTAGGATGGCAATTGTAGTAATTGCGATTTGTTCGGTGACTCCTCAGGAATGACAAGAGTTTGCCCCTAATGACGTACTCCAGAATTAAATAGAAGGGTTCTGCATAAATAACATTAAAGAAGAGTTAAATTTTGAAATCTTTACTTCAATTCATAAATAACATACCTTGAAGCGTGCAACAACCCAACAACGTAACCACATTAGGATGCCTTCCAAGCATCTGCATTATTTGTAACTCCCTCAATAACTCCAGCCTTTCTCTTTGAGATACGTTTCCTGTAACACGTCGTATTGTCACGTCAAAACACTTTAACTATAAACTTAGTAACAAAGTTGTCGTTACCTTTAACTGTCTTAACAGCGACAATCACCACACCAGGCACGCCATTCAAGTGTCTGGCTTCGGCCTTCCATACTTGACCAAAGTTGCCCTCTCCGATAATTTCAGTCATCAACAAATGATTTCTTGGGAATTCCCAAGGATTATGCACTGTTTGTTGATGTGTAGGCACTGGTTGAAGGGCTTGCCGATGAGTTATAGCGTTCTGAGCTTGCCATGATTTTAAATAATATTTCGAGTTGTCTTCGTACTTTAATTGAACAATTAAGAAAAAATAAGTCAATACGTATGTCTCGAATTGCTATTGTCACGGTCAGGTAAGTTACGTAACTAAATTAAGGTAACAAGGATTGTTGAATAAAGAAACGGAAAACTTTCACGAGACTGAATAAAAGTATTTATTTTGGAAGACAATACCAATTGTCTAGAGGTACTTTACATACCGGAACCATTTCCTTGAAACTGTTTGATCGTTTGGTTGCATAGACTAGTTTGGGTCCTGGGAGTCCATCGGCCGCCTTGACGTAGGCAGTGGCGTAATTACTGTTGGCGTTCGAGCTGTCCGGAACTGAACTACCAGAGTAATCTTCTTCGGAATTACCCTTCTAATGATGTTAAAAATAATGGGAGAAAATATAGCAATGAGAAGGTCATCGACACAAAACAAAAACCTAGCTGGGAGAAAACATTTTTCATTTTCTAATTTTATGAAAAGGGAAGAATTCAAGAAGGTGCAACTCCATCCGGCACTTTTTTTCTGAAGGGTTATAAGCAAGTTCATCTAAAATTACGTGGTCATGAACACAAAGACAATTCCAGGTTCAACTGAGAAACTACTAAACTATTTGTATTGCATGTGAGAACAATCCTTTTGTAAATAAACACAGAGATAACAGAATTTGTAAGGATGGACTAAAAGCTATTTAAATTATGAATCATTCTGATATGTCTGTTACGTGATCATAGACTTATGTAGAGGAAAGACCCCCTAGGCCATCTTAGAGACTTTATCAGATTCTGTCATTATTCATGCTTAGAGATAATGGAATAAACGTCTCCAAACACTAAAATAACTCGAATGACCGTCCATAAATTCATTATATTTTCATGATAGATGTATTAAAACGTTTCATCAATTAAAAACACCTCTGTTATGACATAAAATCAATCAAAGTCATTAATAAATTAATTAAACTTACTTTCTTGTATTTTGTCACCATCCACTTAATACACCAAGCCAAAGCTCCAGCTGCTGGTAAAATGCCCACAATACCAATAATATATATTTGAGTATTGCTAGTTGAAGATACACCTGGAAATTTGGTCATCAAGTCTTCTATAGCTTCTACAAATAAATTACAAAAAAAAAAGAATTAAATTAGATAGGCGGAATTATAAATTATAAATTACAAATCATAGATTTATCAAATCCGGTTCGAATCAAATCAGGTTATTACAATAATACCTTTCAATTAATTTTATATAAAAATCAAGAAACTATAGCCCCTCGATCCTTGAAAGCAAAAATTATATGACTTCAGATTTCTATTTGTAGAGACACCCAAGGCTATTATATCCGCGAGAACTTTCTCTAGATGATTATATAGCGTATTTCTGGTGGGGATAATTTTTTTACTTTCCTGTTTCAGAACGTGGTTGTACTACGTTTTCTTTTTTCACCATACTAGTACAAAGATATTAAATCATATCGTAGTAATTACGCGAGGAAATGATGGCGGAATTAATCACGAATTCAAATCTCGTTAAATTTAATTACCTGGATGTGTTTATAAATTAACTGGTTATAATTTGCAAAACTGAAACATGTATTTTGTAACTTTTTTCTTGGAAAGATATAATATAATATATGATCTTAATTTCTTTAGATTTTTTGTTAATGTTAATTAAATTAACTTTGGGGTGCTGTTGTTTAAATAATCACCACCCAATAAATAAATAAAACAAGTTTGAATGTCTATCTCTACTGTTACAAAAATCAATAAAAAATTATTGAGATAAATGGCGAGGCATGGATTAATATTGAAATACCGATTTTCTAATGTATATTTAGAGTTCAACTAAAGTAAATAATACTTCTCTTCGAGAGAAGTGTACCAACCACAAAACGGGGTAATTGTAACATGATTCTTCCCAACATTATTTTACATTGGAGCAAGGTTACTAAACCGAGGATTTAGTATACCAAAAAGTTATAGAATTCACCCTAGCACGGTGCGATGTCCATCTGAAGTTTGATGAGCAGGAGAGCAAACAAAAAGAGTGAGCCTGGGAAGAATCATGTTACATAACTAAAGTATTAAGTGTCATCCTTCTTCTATTATCCTCTTCTGGGTCAAGCAAAGCGTTCAGTGGTTTTATTATGGTTCGATCATTTGGATCTGATGAAAACGATTGACAATTTGATCCAATTGGACAAACTCAACGAAACTTACCATTGGTGTTGTTGAAAGGAACGAACAATCGTATATTTCCTTCGTTAGTTCGAGTAGGAACAAATGGAAAGTTGACGACAACGGGAGTGCGATTTCCCGTCACGTTTTTCCTTTCGGGTTTGGCCTGCAACGTCGTTCGAGTTGTGCCGCTGACTTCGGTGACTTCCGCCAAATCAGTTGGTGGTAAAGTCGTCGTCAAATTTAACAAGAAATTCTCCATCATCCGTGAGATTTTCCTTTTATCGTTGTCCGACGCTCCAACGACGATAGATGAATTGCTGGACAAATCATCCTCGTCCGAGGAAGTGACCAAACCATCAGCGCCAACCGTACCTTCCGCGTTCACTGTGTACATAAAGATAGGAAGAAATATTTTTAGTAAAAAAAGTAAAGGGAAATTTAATAACTGTATTTAAAGATGACGATATCATTCAATTTTGAGAAGCGGGTATCAAAGTTGATAATATGTAATGCGCAAGTTCATACTCGAATAAATATCACGGAAAATTGAGTATGCTACAAATTTCCCTAACCCATAATATAATAAAGTCAATATGAATAAACAATATTTCAGGTTTTTTTTGCTGCAATGGTATGGTTCTAACAAATTTTAACGAATAAAGGTCAAAATTTCACAAATAAAAAAATAACAAGTTGGGAAAACCAAAATATTACCTCTCCGAGTCAAGAGGTCTACTACTACAAACTTATTTACCTAGATATGGAATTATTTCTCTTTTTTGAAGTAAAAATTTTCGAAATATTGAAGCAGTATTCCAAGCATAGCGAATAATACAGTAAAGCAGACGACATTTTACATCCAATAAGGATAAATCTTGGACACATGGATATCAGTCAATGGGGAAAAGATCAGGAAATGAAGTCTGCGCTTCAGCTGTTTACCGTATATTCTGATAGCTACATTCACAACTCTGATCCGTTGATGCCTCTTCATTTCAGACACGAAAATCAAAGCCCAAAGTTTACTTCACCTCAGGCCTCAATTATTTACTCTTCGTTTCACTAAGCCTAAAACGGATGATACTTATTTTACCCGCCGGAGTCTAGGTCTTAGTTTTCTTCATGAAATCGCTAAACCAAGGATTATTCTATATACAGATGTAGTATAGCTTAAGTAATATATAAACAGCCATTTCAAATAACAATATTAAAAAAAATCTTTGGAATATCAAAATGAAACAGAGCTTTAAAGCTACAAAAGTACTAAATGCATCATAATTACGAAAAATACTTCCACATATTCACTTTATATTATGGAAAAAGGGAATATTAAGGTTCTGTATGATTTCTTAACACATCAACACAAGGCTAACTGCTAACGCGACGCACTAGTGTAACAATGGACGGACACACACAGACAAAAACATAGACTGCTTTTTAACTCTTTCCGTATTAATTTTGAGTTGAGAAACAAGATTATCTTTAATATTTAAATAAATATAATTATTTTTAATTATTTTAATCTTCAATAATTAACATTAATAATAGTTAAATCGTTTAAAATAAAGTTATACCTATTATCATCTCAAACTTTGCTAATATTGACGTTTAACGTGAAGGTTACCCCTCTTGCCCGCTTTCTTCAAATTTTGGGGTATATATACGATTCGTTTCCATTATAATAGTAAGGAAAAAGCGCAATTGCGAAAACCTTTGGTGGCGATCCCACCTTAGGGAGGCTAGACGTTTCTCGTAACCCTAGCTGATCGCCGCGTATATCCTAAAACCAAACGATGATAATGGAGTAGATGCCAATGAGACAGATTGGTGTCTATGTGGAATAGACGGAAGACCAGTAGATGGTGGTGTTTAGAAGCCAGAATGTACAGACTGGCGTCCAAGTGGAATGGACGAAGACCAGAAGATGGTGGTGATTAGAAGCCAGTATGTACAGACTGGTGTCCATGTGGGATGGACGAAGGTCAAAAGATGGTGGTGATTAGAAGCCAGTAAGTACAGACTGGTGTCCGTGTGGGATGGACAAAGACCAGAATATGGTGGTGTGAGAACTCAAGTAGAGGAGCCATTTCCGTGACTGTGAAAGCAGTTCGGAAATGGCGAACACGTTTGCTCCGATTTGGAAACTGCGAACGCGGTCACGTGGGTGTAACAACAGACAGACAGACACACAGACAGACAGACAGACAGACAGACAGACAGACAGACAGACAGACAGACACGATCGTTACAGAACCTCTCCGTGACATACGTCACTCGGAGAGGTAAAAACACGCTTAATATTTAAATAAATATACGTATGCAAATTAGGTTAAATTTAATAAAAAATAAATACAGAAATAGAAACTAAGCTTTAACCGTAACGAAATCAAATCAAATCAATATTCGTAAGATTTTCCAAATGGGCCAACTCTCTCCTAGAAGTAAGTTCTAGACTCTAAAATTAAACAGAACAATAAAATGAATATAACGCTAAACATCGAAATGGCATCAAAACGCGAACACCCAAATCTACAAACCTACTTTTCTCATTAAGAAAAATTAAAAAGTGTGTTCTAATAAACATATTTTTCATATCTTCAGTGGATCTGAACTGAGTATTGATACAATAGGATTGCGTACATTTTACAATAGATTGACCTCGATTGGAGAACACTCATTGATAAATAAGAGCGTTACATCCGTAATTACCTCTTAAATGAAACCACTAACAGAATTAATAAAACAGATTTGCAAACACGGATTTTTTTCGGCACTCAATGGGGTACAGTGTTACCTCGGTACTGTACATCTCTAGGCTCGGTTCACCGAATACCATTAACCCCCTAAAGAAACACGGCGTTAAAATCATTATTAAGACAGCTAGATAAAACAGAAAAAAAACATTCCTACACATCTGGCCTACCTATAACCAAATAACTAATCCAAGGATGTGACACAATCACGAGCGGTGCGACGTCGTTCCGCTAACACAGAATTTACAAAATGAATTTATGTAAAAGATTACTATAGCCCTAATCTAAGTAAAAATTCTTGCATAACTGATATTTATTTATTTATTTGGGACTTCTTTAGGGTTCAGTAAGTCTCCAAGGATTTGTCCCAGGCCATACCTCATTTTTAAACGATAAAAAATATAAGTTTATAAGATATTTTTCATAAGTATGACACTTCCTGCACTTCGTAATGCTACTGAGAGACTTACAGCTCGAGCTAGTTCGAGAACGACAAGTGAGAATTGAAGTTTTTTTGCAGGAATTCCCTCTAGGTCCTATTTAGTCTGTACTAAGCCTTTGACAGCGCCTCACCTGGCGTCGATTTACCTCGAATCGATGACCTACCTCATTCACTTCATGACAAGCTCCAGTTTGTAGCCACTTGACAAACTTATGGAACATAACTTATGGAACTTATGTTTAAAAGCTCCTTCAGATCTTTTAGAATGTCCTTGGGGTCTGGGTTAAGGCTTATGTGTAATTATTGGTCTATAATCTCACCCATGTTCATCGAAACTCAAGATAAATTTTATACCAAGCACGCAATATTAGGTTTAATCATTCCATTGTCTTTCCGGTCCAGTAGACCAGCCGCCCATTTAAATGTCACTCCCACTAAATGGACAATAAAGACAATCGTCGCGCCCCATTCTTCCAACAAGGGTGTTATTATAAACCTTAAATTTTTACCTTTAAATTGGTTCAAGGTTCATTTAGTACCGATTTAGTTAACAGGTGGTATTTATAACACTTCGGTAACTAACTATCCTGAAACCCGTTTTTTGCCATATATTTTCATAAGTTAAATTTTTAAATATTGCAATAGTATTATTGCTAAAGTGACTGTCACAATTTGACTGTAAGAGTACATATGTGTTTAACCAATTACCCAACAACTTCTACAACAGAATAATGTATCTTCAAATGAAAAACAATGCGTATAATCAAGAAGTAATATCTAGTTTATAAGGGAGAAGGTATAAGATGCCTAAGTATTCGCTCGCCGTAGTCCCCCTTACAAAATACAAGGGGGGATGGAAAAGGAGGCCGGGATATTTCGCCTCTCCTCAGTCGGAAAATACGTAATTTTCGTCATTCGCGTCACGCTGACGTGAGTTTTCAAGAACCAATTAGATGTTGGTTGTAATTTAGAGGCGGGGATTAACTCCGGACCTACTATACGTTTGGACTGGAGATAAAGCTGGAAATGTGGCGAATTTATACCTTCTCCCTAATAAACTAGATATCACTTCTTGGAATAATAAAAGAAAAATTTTATCCACCCAAAAATGAAAAAGAAAAATAATTCCAATGTATTTCTTAATGCCAAGTTTGTTGGAGTATCTGGTTATGTTAATGATAAGATACTTGAATTGAAACCCTTGTATGTGTACTTGCGAGACGCACCTAAACGGTGTAGGTGTACCTAACGTTCTAGCATCTTATGATCTTGAATAGGAACACAAAGATGCCCTCTCTAGACGACCTCTATTGTTTTCGTTACTATAAGCAAAAGGTGTATGTATGTTTTATTTTTATAAAGGGTTTTTCTGCTTATATACTGTAAGGGAGTGGAAACTTTGAAATTTTAAGATTTTTTTAGCGTATTATGAAAGAGTTTAGAATGATTGAAGTGTCCAATCTCTTGGCTCTCGCTCACCAGGCTAGAAAATGAACTTGAAGGCGTCTTACTCAAGCGCGAAGGACACACGTATGGAGAACTTATTATAATGCTAAGATCTTTATAAAGCAACCGAAAGATTTACTGAGTTATTACTCTCAGCTAGGCTACCTATGCGTGGGATTTTTGCCAAAAAAGATGGAGAAAATACCCCTGATTCGACCTTGAAGGACGTACATAAGTTTTTTGATAAAAAAAAATCTCCTTTCATCTGAAGAAATAATTACGATTTTAGTTGAATTCTTAATAAACTCTTTTTTCTTTTGGATGAAAAATCGCAATCAATTTATAATTAGAAATGTTATGGATTACGAGAACATCTGTCGGTCAGTGTATTCATAATCAAACTTTAATCAAAACTAGATTTATTTAAAATAATAAAATCAGAATTCAACTTATTTTTTTATCAAGAATGGTTTAAAACGAGTTCAACTGAAGTAAGCTTCAATTTTGACGTTGTGTTAAAAATAATTTAATGTTTTTCAGGTTAAAACTAATTAATTTACGTCAGTTTTTACTTGATTCTTGACGTATTTAAAAAGAAAAAAGAAATATTGAGGATGTTCAATTTAAAAGTAGGTAAGGAAAAGGTATAAACATCCGTTTTAGCTTCATCAAATCTTTATAATAATTTTTTACACAGAGTAGGGTGGTAGCTTGTAATTCCGAACACTTTTTTAAAATCGATTGAAACATGACACACGTATAATGTTATGAGAAATATTTGATATTGTACCAAATAGCTTGAACATTTGCGCTACTTTTGAGCCTATTTTGAGCCAAAATTACCGGTAACTTGTGGAGAAATATCTATTTCCCCATTTCTAGTAGTGGCGTCCAATTCCGAACTGATGTCTTGTAATTCCGACGTAGGGGGTTTCAATTCCGACCCCCCGCTTCCAATTTCTGACCCCCCGCTTCTAATTGCCGACCCCCCGCTTCTAATTTCCGAACCCCCGCTTCTAATTTCCGACCCCCCGCTTCTAATTTCCGAACCCCCGCTTCTAATTACCGAACCTGCTTACAGGGTTGGCAAAAATCCGGATAATTTGAATAAAATCCAGACCAGTGGTTTTTATTGGATTAAACCGGATTTTTTAAAAACACGAGTTATTTTAGGGTTTTTTGAAGGCAAAGTACTTCTGTGTAGCTCTTATTTTAGTTTTGGGGCACTTCCCGACCCCTAGCCCCGATTCCAATGTAAAATAGTCTGCTAGTTTAACTGATAAAATGTTTCATGAAATCAATTTATTTCCTGAGTGCACGAACCTAACACTAGCGCGGCTCCAGTGGATCCCTTACAAGGGGACTTTCCTTCTAAACTCCGGGTTTGGCTTGGCAAAGGCTAGTGGGCGGGATTTATACATGCACGTACAAATTCCGCCCACAAATGCCTCTAGCTTTCCCAAGCCAAAACTGGAGTTCGTAAGGAAAGTCAAGTTGTCCACTGGAACCAACGCTATGCTTTAAGTTCGAGTAATACTGGAAAAATATTGTAAGCTGTAACTGGACAGTAACCGGTAACATAACTATTAGTTTTATCATTTATAATAAATAATCTTTAGTTGTCGCGTCATATATTTTTCCCTTGTTTCTGGTTGTATTTTAATTATTTTTATGGCACAAAATAGATTTTTCCCCATTCATAATTAAGCCGGATATTTTACGTGGTTTTTTAACACCACCACCTGTAATGTGGTATAACTATGGTGAAATAAACTTCAGCGCCTATCTCATTTGTATGCTAAATTGGGATTATCTAAAACTGAAATATTTTTTTCATTAGGTGAATCGGGATAAAATTCCCTAACCAAGGCTTAAGTTTTGGGACGTTAATTCTATAATAAATTTCGCTTTCAAGTTTTAAATCTCTCGTAGGTTAATAGGATAAAAAAGATTATTAATAAATGCAACAGCGATTTACATTACCTTGATCGTCATATTCCATATTCAAGTAGGTATAAACCTTTAGCGACCCGTTTATGCAAAAGTTTGAAACGCGCGAACGCAAATTTTCAAACTTGGCGCGAGATTGAACCGTTATTTTTTTTATCGCGGAATAGTGTACGAGTACGAGTGACGGCGCCGCGGCGGGGAGGGAAGGAAACAGGGACTTTACGCTAGCCGGGTTAAACTAAAGTTGTCTGCTTG
The DNA here is from genome assembly GCF_054372755.1 of Phalangium opilio. Lineage (NCBI taxonomy): Eukaryota > Metazoa > Arthropoda > Arachnida > Opiliones > Phalangiidae > Phalangium > Phalangium opilio. The sequence continues at coordinate 3,949,945 of NW_028324189.1, forward strand.
AAAAGCCCGGGAAAACGTATCGCCGTATTATCGAGGATAACTAATCTGTTAAACCATGTCGTTTAATAGCGTTAAATTTAATTTTACTGTCGATAATTTATGATTAATGGAGTGTTGTTTCGAGTGGTCGGAATTAGCTGCTCGCAAAGGTTTTTATAAATATTCTTTTATTAATTTAATTTTGAGCCAAAATTTCGTTACGAATGCTTATTTTGTGGGGGAAAACTTGACGTTTTGGCTGAAATTGAGTTTATTTGCCTCTGATTTATCTGAAGAAAATGAAACCTTATTTTCGGAGGCATCAGGGTCGGCATTCCCTTTAATTGACATTAAATTAAATTCGCAAATTAGGTACATTTTTATTTCGTGTCACATCGTTCCCTGACTTTTAGATATGGATTTGAAATGATGTTTTTCGGATAGACAATGAATCAAGGCATAATTTAAGCCTATTTTTCACGGTCTAAAGCCTCGCAAGTAAAAGAAAAATCAATTTAAAAAAACTGTTCGGAATTAGAAGCGTTCGGAATTACAAGCCACCACCCTACTCTGTATTGAAAAAGAACCACATTTCCTGCCCGGCCCCTCTGGTATTGTACAAAAACTATTCATAAAGGCTATAGTTAAATTAAACTGTTAAAGCCCTCGAAATAGCAGACGACACAACGGAAGTATGGTTCTTACAAAATAGTAGAACAAAATGGTTCCTAAAATTACTGTATTAAAAAGAAACTTAAAGTCTTTAATCCAATCTTTAAATCTAATAATCCGTCTGCAACGGAAACTATATGAGGCAAGACAAAACAAAAAGGTACACGGAAACATCTTCAACCAACTGTTAAATAAAACCACTTTAACAACACGAGTCGATAAAGATTAAACTAACACGGAACAACTTTAATAAGATACTATAAACCTAATAACAATAATAAACGTTCTTTAAGTTTAAGTTAGGCTTAGTATACTAGAGAATATACTGAAGTTCTTCCATTCGCATCTAGAATTTAAATGATTAAAACATGAAAAACAAAATGAAATAAACATTTTCTCGGGCCATTGGCCTAAAATCATTTCACGCTCATGATTTCAAAGCTAAGAGTTTTCCAAATCAGACACCGATCCGATAGTTGAGAGACAAACACAACAAAAGGATTGTCCAAAAGATGGTCTACAGTCTAGTCTCGAAGGCGTCGTGAAAAAGCTTCAATTTTATAACTAAAACAACTCAATACCGAACCGTAAAGGTTTTTTACTTCAGCCAGTGAATGGTACAGGGTATCGCCCAAATTACATTGGTATCGTATAAAACAATTGGATATTTCCAAGAAAAAAATGCAAATCACCTTAGAATGTACTTACATTAATGTGGAAATACAATTCTTTCTTATGGTAATTTCTGTTGTTTTTAAGATTGTTACGGTGTATAAGTAATAAGGATCTGATTTAGTTGAACCACCAGCTTCATAAGGTTAATAAGAAACAACCATTTCGTGGTTATATAGCTTGTTTTTAACAGGTATTGTTAAATATACCGTGACTAGACCCTTTTTGTCTGCATTTCGTTTTTTATCGCAAACCTTATTAAACCATTCACGTTTTACGGTACTATACATATCACTATCAAACAGTTAAACTTATAAATAAATCATTAAAAAAGGTTTTCTCATTCTTTTTAAAACGAGTTTCGTTTCAATACCGGCTTGTGTTTTGTTGTATTTTTGAAGTTTTTTAATATTAAATTACAATCCGTTTCTTTTATTAAATTTCATTGAACTCCTTGTGATTCTATGAAGGTTTCACTTTTCATAAAAAATAAATAAATAAATAAATAAAAGTAGGTTTTTGTCAATTGAAACTGAAGTTGTTGAAATGTGACTCTTTCTATGTATGAATTGTTAAATTAAAATTAAAATTTAGTTTTAAAAGAAGTTCAACGTCTTTACATTTAAATTTAAAGTCCTTCACGGCGTGATGATTCTATAGTTAGTAAATATTCACGTGGGTTCTTACAGGATGTAGTAGAACTAACAGGAAACCTTCATTTAATAATTACTTAATTTTGAAAAAAAAGATCTAACTGAAATTCAAGTTTTCTTATAAAGAATTTCATTCAATGTCAATTACGCGGAATTTACTTGGAATCGATTGAAGAAATTCCGCATTTTTTTTAGTATGCACTTTGTAGCTTTTCAACTATTTTCAACAGGATTTAACCAGTGTTTAACGTCAAAATCGATCAATCGATAATTCAATTTCTAGTCTAGACCAATCAAAATTAGCCTACACTTTTAAAGTGTATGCTAAAAAAATATTCTTTTGCAAAGCATATAAAATTATATAAAAAAGGACTTGGTTTGCCCAAGCCTAAGAAACAAAACGATAAGAGTTTTTTCCAGTTGACTGAAGCGCGGATATTTTATTTTTCTATATAATTTTAAAGACAATCCGTATTTTACTACTCTTTAGAATTTAATTAAATCTCCTGATTTTACTGGTAATGGATTTATTTCCTATAAATTAATTGAAATAAAAAATTACTTATCTCAGATTTTTCATGATAAAATTTTATGAAAATGGAATTGTTGTTGAAAAATCTGAGATAAGTAATTTTTTATATCAATTAATTTATAGGAAATAAATCCATTACCAGTAAAATCAGGAGATTGAATTAAATTCTAAAGAGTAGTAAAATACGGATTGTCTTTAAAATTATATAGAAAAATAAAATATCCGCGCTTCAGTCAACTGGAAAAAACTCTTATCGTTTTGTTTCTTAGGCTTGGGCAAACCAAGTCCTTTTTTATATAATATCTGTTCCTTCAGTCTGCATTTGTATTAATCTATTATAAAACAATTTCTTGCCTGAAATGCGAAATTTTTCACTTCTAGGACGAGGTTAGAAATGGTTCTACACCTCTACTAATTCTTATAAGATACGGCTCACAATTCGTTTTAGAACCCGAGCTTAATAGTCAACTTCAAAACCAACATCCTGCCACGATTTTTAAACTATCAAATCCGTATCTTTTACAGTCCACTCTACGATTACAATTAACCATGACATTGCGTTCACTGCCCTTGTACGTTTACAGTGAGTGGCACCGTGGCCAGTTATTTTAATTAAAATACCTAGGCCACAGGTCCAGTTTTAAAAAAATACTTATTTCCAACACTGATCCATCTATCCTTATGCCTTACTGAAGGCTACAGTGAAATATCCATGAAGCGTAAGCTTCCATTATAAATCCATGGCCTAAGTAAGGCAACTTAAGCCTTGGTCGAAACTAACATCTAAAATATAAATTAAAAAGGTATCTTAAGTATAGAATTTCAACCGAGACACATAATTAAACGAAAAATAGACCCGCCAGAGAAATTTTTAATAAATATAGTGTTATATTTATTGAAAAATATCAAGTTAAAGTTTCAAGGCGGTGAAATGGCAAATTAGCGTCGTCTACTGTAGAGTAATGAACAATTAGCGTCGTCTGCTGTAGAATAATCTTTTGAGGTACTTACATTTTTAATTAAATTAACATACTTAGACTTAATTAATTTTCATGAAACTTGAAAAAGGCACACCTTGAATAGTTACTTGTTAATTTGAAAGTATTCCGAAACGTAACTTCGCTTTAGTTTTTAAATGATTCGATGTACAGGAGCACCAAAAACCCCATGTTATTCCTATGGGAAAATCGGCGAAAATCTGTGAATTTACATTTAACATTACGGGAGGGTGTGGGATCTTATCTAGAAGGGCCTACCGGCCCTCTAGAATACCAAATTTTCGTGCCTAAAATTCCCAGTTCTAAAGCACCATAATTTCGAAATTATATTATTTTTATAGACATACTTAATATTCTAAAGGCGTGAAGATACTTTAAAAGATGGGTGTACTTTTCTTTTTACTTTTAAATTTTATGGAAAAAGGTCATCCCCGAATAAGGAGGGTCAATTCAACGTAGAAAGTACAGTTTTGTCCCAGCCCTTATGGGCTGTTTTCTTGAAGGATATAAGAATGCACGAGTTAGGCCTAAATAGTCTGGTGAAAATCATGCTTTGTGCGCCCTTTCAAACCGAAATTTCACCGCGGGGTTACGATTTTAAAACACGGAAACATTTTTTGCTGTTACCAGTTACCAACCGTCGGTAATACTCGCATCAAAGGGGGTAAACCTTTGAGGATTCGGGAGAAATAGGACAAGGTCTACCACTCTCTCAAACAACCCTAAACTCGCCCTTTTCGTGACTACGGTATTGCCTCCATGGTGGAATATGCCAACTCCTTCTTCAGGAGTCAGCTTGGAGAGGAAAACTTATGATATACTGAACAAGTGTCATGGATGAACCAAGTTGAGGGTTCTATGGGTTTGAAGGTAACTTGGATATGGTGCTTGAAGCGATATGGAAGAGAGTTTCATATTGGGACAGACTATTTCGTAATGTTTTAAGCAAGAAAAAAATGGGAACCATATGGATATGCGATGCGAAAAGTCTGCAATATTAAAAAGTTTAATGTAAATTACCTGAAGAATAAAGTTCTGAGTTGAAGTCTAAAGTTGTTGGACGGAATTCAACCTTGAAGGGACCAGAGTTCAATATGGAACTAACAAGTTTTTAATAGCGAAATTAACCCTTTCTAAGTTTAGTTGTAAATTTAGGTGTTACAAAGTATAAATAAAGTTAAAATTCAACACTTATGGTTGGTAATTGAGTGATGGGCGTATTTTATTTTTCTATGCGTATAAATGTGCTAAGAGACTATGAATAACCTGGGAAATTATCTGTCATCAAAGACCAACTGCAGAAAAATAGATATTACCTCAAAATATAAACAAATTACTATAATCATTGTAATCTGTAACCATTTTACTAAAAACGTTCAACTCTTAAGTCATATGGATCAAGATTAATGGTACTTTATTGGGTGTGTCCCTTATGTGCTTAAATATAATAGTAATTTGGTCAGTTTGTGTATAGCATTAAATTACCATACGTTCATTCACGTAGGTCTACTTTAAAACGTGATTTTGTGAGAGACGTTAATAATTTATTTAAAGTATCATTAAAAGTAATTAAAATTGGTCCGTTTAATAACATAACGCCGTTTAGATAACAGAGACACCGCCCAGTGGATTTACAATATGAGGAAGAAAAGAGATAGCTAGGTTTTTAAAGATTTATTTCATTACAGGGGCGTATTATAAATCGAGCATATTTTTAAACGTAGATTGTACTTTTCCGTTATATTTAGGGCGTCTATTAATTATATTTAAAGAAAGTTTGCAGGCCTATATGAAAATTAACAGGAATAATATTTTAGAGTGCGTTATCCTTTGAAATTTGTTATTATCTTTCTGGGGTCAAGTCAAGGTCAATTATACTGTGTGACAAGACAGAATTCACCTAGACGTATCCGGCCATTATCCAAGAGCTCTTTTAAATTTTCATTGTCTATTATAATTCATATGATTTTAGGGTGCTAGATATAGCCTCTACTATAGCTAAAGCTAGCTAAGTCAAGGGTCATTTAGTTCAACTACTTAATTTGCATTATTTTTACTTCACTCACCAGATACCGGAATCTCAAGTGGAGTATTTAATTGGGCATATCCTTGTTGAAGAGTATATTGTTTAAAATGTCAACGTATTAGCATAACGTTGCGACGGTTTTCCTGTGACGTTTTACAATCAGTATCCATTTTTAACTTATAGTCAAAGAATGAATTTTCTTTACTCAAAAACGTATTGTTCAAGTTAGGCCTAACAATTTCAAGTTAGGGTTAACACTTCGAAGTATTTGAATAATTTAGTCTTAACGATTTTAAGTGGGTGCAACGCAATAAGTTGACGCAGACGTTTTCGGTAAGTTTTTTTCCTGACCCAGGGTCAATATTTTATTAAAAGGTATTATGAGGGTCAAGTTGTGTTAAGCCTTATCCACAATTTCTTAAACTCTATATATTTTTTCCCGTTAACTTATAAGCAAACAAGAAATATCAAAAAGTCTAATGAACTTTAAAATAAATTAAATTCAAGTTCGACAAGACACTCTTAAAAAAAAAATCCCGAAAAATTAATTAAACATTCAAAATAATTCGAATAAATAAATTCAATGTTATCGTTCAAGTAGATAGATATACTAGAAACTTCCCTAAAATCAACTCCAAGGCCGGAAGAACGGTATTAAGTAATAAATATTAGTAGTGAGAAAAGGGGGGTCCTAACCCAAGAACCACCATGTTAAACCTATGGAGTTTTCCAGAGTACCACCATGTTATTTCCCATAGGGTTCCCATATGGAACCCATATGGAACCCTTAGGGAACCCATATGGAACCCATATGGAACCCTTAGGGAACCCATACTATGTATTTTCTATGACGCCCCCGTTTTTATGACGTAAAGATCGGGGGGGGGTGTAAAATGGACACGTTTGATTTCCTGGTCTATAAAAACTAAAATGTAGGTTACTTTTTAAAGTATTAGAGGGGGAGGGGATGTGATTTAAAAAGAAAAACCCCCTCGAGGAATACAGGACATAGCTATGGTTTTTTACGACGTAAAGTTCAGGGGGTGGTGTGTTAGCGGTTAAAAAAAAATTTAGTCGAATATGTCGTGTCTGGACAGTTCGATTTCCTGACCTATAAAAACTAAAATGTAGGTTATTTTTTAAAGTATTAGAGGAGGAGGGGATGTGATTTAAAAAGAAAAAAAACCCCTCTAAGAATACAAGACATAAGAAAATTTATGTCACGATTATGTATAAATACCATCCTACTCGAGAAAAGACCCGCACTTTCAGTTACCGTCATGAATTTCACCTGTCCGGATTGTAATCGGGAGTTTAGTTATAAGAAAACGTTAAATAGACATATACGCGAAGTTCATCAAAAAAACAAATTAACTTGTAAAGTTTGCGGCGCGACATTTTCACGCTGTTACAGATTAGAAAAACATTTATCCATTCATAAACGATTAAAACAACTGAGAAAGAATTACCCCGATCGAGGGAAGGATGATGCGGACCCATCTAACAAAACTAATCAACCGAGTACTTCACGTGATAATTTGAATCAACCGAGTACTTCACGTGATAATTTGAATCAACCTAGTACTTCACGTGATAATTTGAATCAACCTAGTACTTCACGTGATAATTTGAATCAACCTAGTACTTCACGTGATAATTTGAATCAACCTAGTACTTCACGTGATAATTTGAATCAACCTAGTACTTCACGTGATAATTTGAATCAACCTAGTACTTCACGTACTAACACATCGAGTGAAAGGAATTTAAATCAACCAGGAGTTAATGACTTAGAGTTGAATGAAGTTCCGATTTTACGTAACGCTCTAGTAACGACACGGATAGAGGCGAATGAAAATGAAGTTGATATTTTAACTTTTACTAGTAGACATAGAGAAGCGATATATACGTATTTGAAGAAACATTTGACTGAAAGACGAGGTATTAAATGGTACCTTGTGGTTAATGTCCGGTTTAGTCGACAATTAGTTAATTCAACGCAGGAAGTCTTTGAGTTTCCCTTCTTTCGTGGTTATACAAATACAACTTTAAGCGAGGATGAGATTTATGAACAAATAGAGAGAAGTGTTCAGAAAATAATGAACTCTTTGGAACAATTCCAGAAAGGTGGTAGCAACTGGGTTTTGAACAAAATTCTGTTTTTACAAGTAAATATCGTATCATATCATCCACTAAGACCAGCGTCATATTTCGAGCTACCACCGTTTTTGAAATCGAAAAAAGCGTTGATAAATATTCGAAATAAGGATGAGAGATGTTTCGAATACTCTATTCTAGCTAAATTACATCCTGCTAAATTACACGATGAAAGAGTTAGTAACTATGCGAGATATTTGGATGAAATAGACATGGGAAATATTAAAAGTCCATTCAAAGTGTCACCGAGTGAGCTAATTTCCTTCGAAAAGCGTAACAATTTAAGTATCAATATTTTCGGATTCGAAAAGTTTGTCTACCCTTTGTTCATCAGTGAATACGAATGTGAAGAACGGCGTCAAATAGACCTGTTGTTAATTTCTAAAGGAAGAAAGAAACATTTCTGTCTGATTAAAAGTTTATCGAGACTTCTTTCTAATTTAACTAAAAAGAAAGCCGCGACATTTTATTGTCGGAGATGTCTACACAGATTTTCCAAACAAACATTAAGGGATAAACACATCGACGACTGTAAAAAACACGCGCCGACATTAATAGAAATGCCGGAAGAACAAGAATTTACTTTTAAGAATTATGAAATGAGGGAAAAAATACCGAGATACGTTGTTGCCGATTTCGAATCTATTCTATCTCCGATTGCAGGCCCCGAACAAGATAACAAAGTTTCGCACACGCATAAAATTAATCAACATATCACTTGCGGTTTTGCATACATCGTTATGAATAGCGATGGTACAACATCAAAACCGTTTGTTTACAGGTGCATTTTTTAATTTCCAATTGCTTTTAACCGGTTCTAATTGAAGCCCCCTTTAAACAGAGGATTGGACGCTGTTAGTGTTTTTCTCAAACGAATGCTAATAGAGGCTGACATTAATAGTTACATGCTCTCTATAAATATTCCACTAATTATGACGGATAAACAGGAGAAAGAGTTTCAATTTTCAAGTCACTGTAGGGTTTGTAAGAAGAATTTCGCCGATGATGATGATGATGATGACCGACCAGTACGTGATCATTGTCATTTAACTGGTCAGTTTCGTGGAGCGGCGCATTCTTCGTGTAATTTGAAAATCAAACCCCCTAAATATCTACCATGTATTTTTCATAATCTCTCCAAGTAATAGTTTGAATATGAAATTCTAAAATAGGATTAAAAACATAACACTATTTTTTCAGCTATGATTTACATTTAATTCTTCAAAAGGCTGGATCTTTCAAAAATGAAAAACTGTCCTGCATCCCCTCAAACACGGAACGTTACATTTCGTTTACGTTTAGTAATATCCGATTTATCGACTCATTTAGGTAAGATATTTCATTATTTTACTCGGGTAAAAGTGATTATAGTAATTGTTTTTAGATTTCTAAACACTTCATTATCGAATCTCGTGATGAATTTGGGTAAAGAAGGGGCGGAAAAATTTAAGGTTCTTAATAACCTATTTGAAGAGGACAAAGCGAAATTGCTATTAAAAAAATTACCGTATCCATACGAATATGTAACTTCCTCGAAGGTTTTCGATGAGACAGCGCTTCCGGATAAAGAAGCGTTTTTCAGTACTCTATCGGATAAAAGTATCGATGAAGAGGATTATGAACATGTGAAATTAATTTGGAATACATTCCAATTGAAAAATATGGGTAATAGCTTTTTATTTCTAACAAGAAAATCTAAAGGCTGAAAATTTTAAAGGATTCATTTAAATATCTAGGTGACCTACATGATCTATACGTGCTTACCGACTGTGTTCAATTATGTGATGTTTTTAACGAGTTTAGAGACAAATGTTTTCAATTTTACAACCTTGATGTTCTACATTCGTTCACACGTAAGGTGTTGGTAATGTAGTTCTTAAATACTAGAAAGTAATATTTTCAACAGTACCAGGTTACGCCTGGCAAGCGATGCTTTTCAAAACTGGGGTGAAACTAGAGTTATTATTAGACATCGACCAGTATCTCTTCCTAGAATCGGAAATCCGTGGAGGAGTTTCTATGATAACACACCGATACGCCGCTGCCAATAACCCGCTTATTCCTCAAACATATGTTAATGATAAACCAACGAGTTACATTCTCTATCTGGATTGTAATAACCTGTGAGTTACTTGTCGATTTTTAAAAATAATTGCAAGGGGTTAATGTTAGTCTATCATTTCAGATATGGGACAAGTTTAAGCGATTATTTACCAATTGATGGTTTTAAGTGGGTCCCCGAATCAGAATTAAATAGTTTAATGACAAAAATCCCCAAAATACCCGATGATAATAATCTAGGATACATCATCGAATGCGACCTTCTTTACCCCCCGGAAATTCATGCTTTTACATCGGATTTCCCTTTGGCTCCTGAAAGGTTGAGCGTTCAGGTTTCCCAACTTTCACCATATTGTCAAGATGTGTTAGCAGAATTTAACATACCTCCTAAAGAATCAAACCCAAAATTAATTCCCAACCAAATGTCTAAAACGAAGTATGTTCTCCATTATAGAAATCTAAAACTTTACTTACAACAAGGTATGGTCTTAACAAAAATACATAGAGCGTTAGAATTCAGACAAGAGCGTTGGCTTAGACCGTTTATTGAATTCAATACCGAACAACGGAAGCTAGCGCCCGACGAATTTACACAATCATTGTTCAAGCTAATTGTCAATTCGTTATTTGGTAAATCAATGGAAAATTTAAGGAAAAGAATAGTATTTCATTTAGCTCACACGAAAAAAACATTGTTAAAGAAAGTTAGTCAACCCTCGTTTAAAAGTGTGACGGTATTTAACAAAGATTTAGTGGGCGTTTCCATGCGCCCCAAAAAAATTACTTTAAATAGACCAATTTACATAGGGTTTTCTGTTCTTGAATTATCAAAACATCTCATGTTCGATTTTTACTTCAATTTCTTAAAGCAAGTATATAATGATCGTGTGAAATTGTTATTCACCGACACTGATTCATTCTGTATTGAAGTTCAAACGGAAAACGTGTATAAAGATTTAGAGAGACACGGTGATAAATTTGACTTTAGCAATTATCCTAAGAACCATTTTCTCTACAATGAGGTCAATAAAAAGGCGTTGGGAAAGTTCAAAGATGAAACTTCGGGGAAGCCCATTCACGAATACGTAGGGCTCCGTAGTAAAATTTATAGTCTTTTGTTGAGTGAAACGGAAGAAAAAAAAACGTTGAAGGGGATTTGTAAAACTGTTGTGAAAAACAAAATAAGACACGAGGACTATAAAAATTGTCTTTTCAAAAGGAAACGTACGTCAGAGACCATGTATCGATTCCAGTCTGAGAATCATGAACTTTATACCTTGAAAGTTCGGAAAGCCGCGTTATCGTGTTATGATGATAAACGGTATATTTTGGAAGATGGTGTTACTTCATTACCTTACGGGAATAAGGATATAGTGGAAAAATAACCCTATTTTGTAATGTGTGATAATAAAAAAATATTAGTAAGATGTCTATTATTCCTAGTTGCGTTATTTTCCTATAAATAACAAGTGTATGAATAAACCATACTCATTCAGAATTTGGATCCATGATGTTACGTAAGAGAATTATAATAGTCCCGTCTAAGGTTTCGTGGAAACTTCAGTCAGGTAGGAGGGTAGTTAGACGGGGGAAAAGGTTTTGGAATGTGAATAAACATTTGAGAAAGACGGTAAAGAGCGTGAATAGACCAAGAAAGGTGAAAGTTTAGGCATCGATTTTTTTTAGGTTGTGAAAAGGATATGAGATGGAAAAGCGTAGAGCGGAGGAGACACGAAACAAGGGGAAAGATTGGGGGAAAATTCAAAGCATTTATTATAATAGTAAAAGCCCAGGGTCCTACGCCAGTGTCGCTGCTCTCTTTAGGGAAGCGAAGAAGTTTGGTTATCGGGTACGAGATGTTAAAGAATTTCTCAAACAACAAAATGTTTATACTCTACACAGACCAGCTAGAATTAATTATTTGAGACCGCGAGTTATTTCATTTGGTATTGACCAAATTTGGGGTTTGGATTTAATTGATATGCAAAGCTTAAAAAGGTATAATAAAGGGGTCAGATATATTTTAGCTTGCGTGGATTATTTTTCAAAATGGGGTTCGTTAGTTCCGATTAAAAATAAGAGGGTGGAGACGGTAATTCAAGCTTTTAAACATATCCTATTAAAAAGTAATCGACACAAACCTAAATTAGTTACTAGCGATAGAGGTTCGGAATTCGGTCCTCGTTTCCAGATATATTTAAAAAGTAAGGGTATAAAATATTATACAACGTTTTCGGAAATGAAATCGTCCATATGCGAAAGGTGAGACTTTTTATTAAATGGGAGGAAGCGTCTAACTTGGTTTTTTTTTTATATAGATTTATACAAACTATGAAACATCGAATTTACCAGTATATGACAGCGAATAACACGTTTAACTACAATAATGTATTACCTAATTTAGTAAAGGCTTATAACGACAGTTTCCATAGAACAATCGGAATGAATCCTAATGAAGTCAACAGCGAAAACTCGGCAGAAGTTTGGTATAGAATGTTTGGTAAAATCGATTTCAGCCCCCCTTTAGATTCGGAAGATATATACGTGGGAAACATTATTAGAATTTCCAAACAAACGAACGTGTTTAATAAAAAATTCAAGCCAAGATGGAGTGATGAACTATTTAGAGTGCTCAAGGTTTTGAATACACAACCGAGGACCTATAAGATTGAAGATCTGAATTCTCGGTTGATCGAGGGCACTTTCCTTCAACCGGAAATGCAAATCGTGGGGAAAGATTTGAATGATTGCGTTTTCCGTATCGAAAAAATTTTAAAAACGCGTAAAAAATCCGATGGTACTAAAGAACATTACGTTAAATGGTATTCATATGACGAATCCTTCAACTCATGGATTAGTGAAATCGATTTAATAAAGAAAAAATAATAATCATGTATAAATATCGGACACGGAACATCATTCCATCCATTGTTAAAAATGAACTCGTGCTATCTGAAGTTTCGTCATCCTAGCAACTATGCTATTTACGGACCCAGTTTATCAGGTTACGTCAATTTTGTTGTTTTTACAATTAATTATTAACTTTAAAACTTTATTTCAGGTAAAAGCACGTTTGTTTTTAAATTACTACGTAATCACGAGTTTTGCATAACTCCGAAAATACAGAGAATAATTTATATGTACGGTTCATATCAAACCGAGTTTGAAAAGTTACTAAAGGAACTTCCAATTTTGGAATTTGTTAAGGGAATCCCCGATGATCTTGAAAATTTACTAGACTGTAATGTAAATAACTTGATTATTATCGATGACCTTCTAAACGAATTGAAAGACAATAAAACTGTCGGAAATTTATTCATTAAAAATGCGCACCATAAAAACGCCAGCTGCATATTATTAAGTCAAAATATGTACAAGCAAGGTTGTGTATGGATTTTATTTGCATATATTTTATTACCATACTTTGAATATGTCTAATTTTTAAAGGTTCTGTAATGCGAGATATCAGCCTGAACACGCATTATTTAATTTTGAAGCGAATGATGCGTGATAAGAATCAGATTGCGTTGCTTTCGAGACAGGTCTTTCCCAAACAACCCAATAAATTATTGTTGGCGTATGAGGATGCGACTAGTTTATCGCCGTACGCGTATCTAATTCTGGATCTCAGAGTGGATTGCCCCGATGATTTGAGGTTAAGAGGACACGGAATTTTGGAAGATCTACCGATGATATTTTATAAATAGCTATATTTAACAATTAATTTCATCATTATGTCGAGAACATCGAGGAGATTTAGTAGTCTAAACGGTCTTCCTTTAAGAGGGGTGGATTGCGTAAACGATCCGCAACTTAAATTCATATGTCAACTATCAAGCAACTTAAAAAAAGGAAATGTTATCATAGATAATAAAACAAGGAGAAAATTAGTCAAGTACAGGAATTTGATACGTAAACTAGCTGATAAAAATATTTCGTTAAAAAGAAAGAAGTCTCTTCTGAAATTGAAACAACACGGTGGATTTTTCCCGCTAATTTCTTCGCTTTTACCAAGCATTATCAGTGGTATTTCTACATTACTCGGACAATGAATACTCTTCAAAAATTAATTCTCGTCCCATATGATCAAATTCGATCAAATCAAGATCTAATTAACAATGAAATGACGGACCTTGACCGGGAAATGTTCACAGTAATTCGAACAAAAGGTCTTACATCGAGAGAAAAAACTCGACGGTATCAAGAATTGCTTCAAAAGTATCAGTTTTCTAAAAAACACATTGTTCCGAAAACGGTTAGCGTTAGCAATCTACCATCAACCCCACCGAATATACAATCGTCACCTATAATTATTCATTCTAACCCTTCCACCTATACACCTCCTCCAACTCCTCCTCCTCCCCTTCAAACCCCAACATTTCAAACTAACGCAGTTCAAACCCCCACAGCTTCGACTTTTACCCCCACTAACGCGAAACCAATCGTAAAAAAATCACGAAAATATAATGTCTCTGGTAAAGTGAACAGAAATACCGGTCAAGAACCGATTATAACTAGAAGCCAGACTGAATTATTGGAAAAGAAGAAACCCCCGACTATGGTTAATAAGAAAACCAGAAAAAAAGTTGTAAAATCTTCGCCCCCAATTTTAATTGATTGGGATGATGAAGATTTTTAAAAATAAAATGTTGTAAAAAAAAAAAATATAGAGACTTTTCATTACTTGTTTAATATTTAATTTTCATTTATTTATTCACATTTTTTCTTTTCCATGATTATATATTTTTTTTTTTTTTTTTTTAATTAAATTTTTTTTTTTTTTACATTGGGCCGCTACCTCGGCTCTCGAAATAATCCTTAAAAATTAATGATTTCGCCCGTTCATGCGGTAGGATGAACGTCTCCAGTTTGGTGACCTAGTGAAGAAATAAAGGAAACATGGTATAATGATGTAATTAAGCGAGAGAGAGAGAGAGAGAGAGAGAGAGAGAGAGAGAGAGAGAGAGAGAGAGAGAGAGAGAGAGAGAGAGAGAGAGGGAGGGAGAAAACGTACCTTTATGACGCTATTTGGTCCTCCAATTCTCCGAACGAGCCGGTCTAGGTTAGGATGGTAAGAGACGGAGACGTCGATCGACGATATCTCCGGCCGCAAGTCAAATTTTATAACAAACCCCACATGTATCGATCGCACCAAAATCTTAAACAAATGAATAAAAACGTCGTTGTGATATTTAATTTTTAATATAAAAATGAATCAATTTGTTAAATTCTTACCTCCAAGTCTCGGAATGTAAACTCGGGTAGGTCGTCTCTAGATGGGATTCGGCCTAGGGTGGCCGTATAGCGCAAAATTGCTTTGATTTCTTCGCCGACGAAGATTGGGGTGACAGTCATTTTCTATCTTAATGTTACTATATCGTGAAATTATTTGAGAATGATGGTTCTAGAAGGAAGGACCGATACTTTTATACTCACTGGAACGAATAAATTAGTATAGTATAATACATATACAATCTGAAAGAATTCAAACTCACCTAACTAGTTTCATACGTGGTCAAATAGGATATTTAAAAATACCATAAACTCGTGTTTTCTACGATAAATCACGTAGGACTTATTTCCGTAAAATATCCGATATACATTAAAAACCGAGGAAATGACTATCCACTATTAATCCCCCCGCAAAGCTTAATCCGATACCTATAATCCTTATTGATGTAATTTAACGTTTTTATCACTAGCTAATCCCACCTTGAAATAGTTTCATATGTGGGTCAAATAGGACATTTAGTTTCTATGGTAGATCATGTAGGACTTATCTTCATAAAATATCCAATATACATTAAAAACCAAAGAAATAACTATCCATTATTAATTCACCCACAACGATTAATCCGAAAACACGTCCTCGCATGTAGTTTCGACGTTTATTAAAATGAAAAAAGTTCGTTTCGACAATATATCCATAATATATTATATTGAACGTGAAAATAGAATAAACTATTTCTTATACAATGTCATAAGATTTAAGCATCTTATTTCCGTCATGAATTCGAAATTGGGTCCGATTTTTAAAAAAAAAAAAAAAAAGTTTGAGAGTCCAGGAAATCGGAACTAAAATCACATAAGAGGAAAGGTTGAGGTTAGAAGCTTTCATTCTTCTTCAATTAGTCAACGCGTGAACAACGCTGAAAATGGCTCAAGAATCACTATTTTGGTAATTGGATGTTTTTCATTTTACCGAATATTCTGTTATATTTATATAGCTTTATATAGTGTTAATGATTTGCTTCCAATTACAGCCCGGATCTTATACAATGTTGTAAGATTTAAGCAGCTTATTTCCACCACGAATTCGAAGTTGGGTCCGATTTTTTTTTTAAAAAAAAAAAAAAAAAGGTTTGAGAGTCCAGTAAATCGAAACTAAAATCACATAAGAGGAAAGGTTGCAGTTGGAAGCTTTCAGTCTTCTACAATTATCCAACGCGCGAACAACGCTAAAAATGGCTCAAGACTCTCTAATTTGGTAATTGGATGTTTTTTCATTTTACCGAATAATCTGTTATATTTATATAGCTTTTTATAGTGTTAATGATTTGACGTCCAATTACAGCCCCGATTTTTACAACATGGACGTAGCCGATCCCGTGTTTCATGACAATAAAAGTGGCTTTGACATATTGTTTAAAGCGCCATTAGGATCAACATATAGAAAGAAAGATGGAACTTTGGTCAAATACGCTACTATTTCCAGACAAAACAACAATGGGAATATGTTCTTAAACATACGCTCTTTCCGTTATTCGTCTGAAATCGGAAGATGGTTACCAACACATGATGGCGTAGTTTTGACCGACACACACATCGTGAAACTTAATGAAGCGAAAGAAAATATCAGACTTTCTAAATCATTTAGAGGTCATAACAATTTACTTTTGACACCCGCTCAATTAATATACCCACTGTCGGACCATAATAACGATGGAGCGTGGTTAACTGTTTTAAACGCAGGTGTTGAACATAATGTCGCTATAACACGTCAGAAAAAAAAATCATGTAGTATAACCGGGATAATGATGACCCCTGACGAATGGAATTATTTAAAATATTTAATTCCAACTATACATTTCATATTTTTCCCACCTAAATTGACAGGGGACTTTGAAGCCCAACAAACGTTGGCGTATCTCCTCATAAGGGAAATAAATAAAATAGCAGAGAATTCGTGTGTTGGTTGTCAAAACTCATACGAAAACCAACTGGGCCATCAGTGTGTGACCCTAGATTGGAGTGATAGGGTTTCTTCGTTCTATGATCAGGCCGTCCAAAATTTACAGATGAGCGAAGTATTAAATTATATTAACTTTTACCAAAGAGTTTTAAGACGTGCCCCCGGAAACGCTCAAGAAACTATCGACATTATTAATAGTTTGTTAAAGTTAGAAGACTTTAAAACCGACCTCATGAATCAAAAAAATAAACAAGTTAAAATTTCTTCTCGCTTCTTCACTAGTTATGAAACTGAAATTAAGTATTAATTACCATTTTAAATTTTTAATTGTGTTTTGTAAGTTTGTTGGTTTTATAACAACGTAATTATATTTTTGATATTGCATTTGCAATTCGGGAAAAATATCGGTTTTTATTCAGGTTTTTTAATCATGATTCCCCTTGTGGAAAAATTTTGGTGTGTCTGTTTTATATCAATAAACATATTGAAATCTATATATGACGACTCTTTTTATTTATCCTGATCATAAGATGATACGACTCACATCATAATGGACGCGTTTTATATTCATTGTATATCAACCGCGTCTTTGGATGTTTTCAATGACAATTCTAGTAGTAAGTTTAAGATTTTATTACCAAAAGAAATACATTTACACGGGAACTACGAGTGTGGGTTGAAAGAGTTGATAATGCCTTTGCAATATGAAAATGTCCCGGATGACTGTACCCATTTTCACTTAGTTTCATCTGAAAAAGTTATTGAAAATTCCTCAACACACGTCATGGACTGGGAAAAATTTGGGAAAGGTAAACGGTCCGCGGGGGGGTATGAATTATACAGACTTTTAGAGGAATGGCTTCACAATCTCGGCTACAGTAATTCCGACGGACGATTCAATTTTAGACTTTTCGAAAGTAAAAGATTTACTACAGATTCGAATTCTAAAGAGATTAAAACTATAATGAAAATGTACGCTGAAATTGAAGTTTCAAATGGGGTTTTGGTTAAATTTAGTCCTGAATTGGCTAAATTATTACGGTTTAAAAGTAAAGAGGATAATGAGGGTTGGGTCGTATTTCGGGGGATAGTTAGGTCTGATGAATTACCGCATGTTGAGGACATGGAACCGGGGGTAATTATAGACTCCGAAACGTCATTAATTTGCGAAACGCAGAAAATTTCCCACATAGACGAATCTCTCGAACTCAATATCACACCCGGCTACTATGTTAGTATAGAAGAGATTTATAACTCCATGATCCAGGTAATTCCCCGTGAATTTAGAAATAAAGTAACAATATCTAAATCGTATGATGGGAAAACACGGATAGCTACTAGCGAACCCGTCTCTATAAAATTCCCCGAATCACACCCTAATTTGGCGTACATTTTAGGTTTCAGTTCAGATCAGATTAACGTGAAACTCGAAGGTCTAATTCGATCAAACCGGGTACACGATGTACGATCCGGTATTCAAAATTTCCTAATTTACTCATCTCTAGTCGAAGAAAGCCTGTACGCTTCAACAATGGCTCCAATTTTACGGACCGTCCCCATCCCGCGAAATCTCGAAAGAGAGGAGGTTTTAGTGAAAAGTTATGATTTCCCCGATTATTATCCCTTAAAATGTAATTCTTTCGAAGCTATAGAAATCAATATTAGAACTAGTTACGGTGACTTTCTAAAATTCTTAAAGGGCAAAACCATTCTCAAACTCCACATAAGAAAAAAACCTTCCTCTTGAATATAAAAAGGCTTGTCTTCCCATAAACCTATTTAATTCATGAATGACTCATAGTGTGTTCGGTACATAAAAATCGTAATGGATTCTAGCGACAATCCTTATATAATATACTTTTCACGATACCATAATAGTAACAACCAGACTGGGGGAGATTTGCCATATTTTAGTTCCGTACCGTATTATCAACACGGTGGTTCGTTCGGTTCGGTTTTTCGATCACTATTTTCATTTTTAAAACCCATATACAAACCTATTGGTCGAGTTTTAAAAAATGAGGCGCTACGTGCTACTTCGAATGTGTTAGGGGATTTGGCTGAGGGCGCTAATTTCAAAGAAGCCGCTGTTAAACGATTGAAAGAATCAGGGATGAATGTTATAAATAATCTTCAATCCGGGAAGGGCGTATATAAAAGAAAAAAAAAACGTCGTAGCACCACATCTAATCCTAAGAGAAAAAGAACCAGACGTCTTCCAGACTACTTGGATTAAAAAACAAAAATGGCCAATAATACCACGTTACTCATGAGCTCGCTCGATTTTTTTTCCGAACCGGCTACAAATAATTGTTTGGACGCGAGTGAATGCGTTTTAATAAAACCATTGAGTAATTCATTTACCGCCGGAGTTCCGTTAGAATTCTTCGTTCATGGTTCAGCCGATCATTATCTAAAATTAGATGATACTTTATTATCAGTAAGCTTTAAGGTAGTTAAAGCCGACGGCGATAACCTTCCTAACGATGCTAAAGTGGTTACTGTTAACAATTGTCTATCCGCTTTATTTTCTAATTTAGATGTAGCCTTGAATGAGGTCAGTTTGAGTAGTGGTCTACCGACGTATAGTTATAAAGGGTATATAACAGATCATCTCAATTTCAATAGAGAAACCAAACGAACTCAAATGTCGACTAGATTATATACACATGAAAATGAAGGTTTAGATATTGACAACCTTTTTAACTCTACCACCTCAAACGGTTTAAAAAGGAGAATGCAAACTATATCTCAGTCGAAAATTGTAACTGTCTTCGGTCCAATTTACCATGAACTGTTCAATATGAATAAAGCCCTATTAAATGGGGTTTCGCTTCGATTAAAATTTAATCGAAACCCCGATGAGTTTGTTTTAATGACACCCTCAACCAATAACGATCAATATAAAATCGAAATTGTAGATAGTAGTCTATATGTTAAAAAATGGAAATTAAACCCCGATTTGGTTCTCGGACACATGTTAACGTTAGAACATAGACCGGCTGTCTATAACCTAAACCGCAGTGAGGTCAAATTTTTCACTCTACCTCAGGGGACTATCGAAACGTACAGAGACATGGTGTATAATGGTACCCTACCCAACAGATTAATTGTCGCAATGTGTAAGTCCACTAATTTTAATGGTAATATACACACCTCGCCTTACACATTCGAACATTTCGGTCTCACTCACTTAGAGTGTATAATAGATACTCGTCGGTATCCTTCCCCCGCATTTACCCCGAACTTCGCTGAGAAAAGATATCATAGAGAATATCTCAGCTTATTCACGGGATCTAATAATTATAATATTAATTCCGGATCGAATATAACATATGACGAATACGTTAGTGGAAATTCATTTTTCGTCATCCCTCTAACCGCCGATGAACTAGGGGGTTTGGAACATTTAGAGCCGATTAAGACAGGATCTTTACAGTTACTTTTAAAATTTAAAGCGGCTTTAACTGACAATATAACAGTCATTTTATTTTCCGAATTCGAATCAACATTGAAAATATCCAGGGACAGAGGTATTACGTATAATTAGACAACCCCTCATAACTGAGGAAAGAAAATGGATACCCTGCAGCTAGAATCTATTCTTTCCAAAATTTGCGGTAGAAAATTTTACGGGGTTTTCCCTTCCAATTTCATCGCTAAAAAAAGGAAAGGTGATTACTATATAGTTTTTAACAATCAAACGAGTGATCAGCCTGGACAACATTGGATTAGCTTGGGTGTCAAAGCTAATAAAAAAGGGGGAAAAGCGATTTTTTTTGATAGTTTTGGGTTAGGACCCGAATCGTACAATTTGAAAATACATCATCTAGCGCGTCAGTTTCAAATACAAAATAAACAAATTCAAGACTTTAGATCTTCAACATGCGGACTATACTCAATTGATTTCATTCATAAAATGCACAAAGGGTGGAGTCTGAAACGGATTATTAAATCCTATACAACATATCCTGTTTTAAACGATATTCTAGTTTGTTATTACGTTTATAAAATACTAAAAAGTTTTAAATGTTTTAAAAAAAATACCGTAAAGCGTCGTTGATTACTAGATTTTGTTATAAGAACCATCTACTCTATCGCTTCGAATTCATTCGGGAAAAATGCATTACATCGTTACATACACACGTTTTGAGGGGAGAAATGAATTCCAGTACATGGTAATCTATTGTCTTCAAATGCCATGTATGTTTACCATTTACTTCGAACATGAAACGAGTGAGAAAGGAAAAATTGCTCGAATAACGAAACAAAGACCTCCATTTGATGAGAAGATGATTCGGACGAGGGATTTTGAGTACCGAGACCAGGAAGAAATAATTGGAAAAATTATTCGCCCCGCAAGTACCATCATTCTCGAAAATATCAGAGATGGAGAAATTTTCAGTCGTTTGGGTCATGGACTTAATGCAACCATAGCTGAAACCCTCAAAATGCCCAGCCCGTCGCAACTTCTGGAGGAAAAGGCGAAATTGCACGTGGATAATTACTTACTTTGGGTGATGCGACAAATGAATGATATTAAAACCCCGGACAGCTTTTACCACGAACATTTATCTTTAGTTTTAAAGTAAAAACAAATTTGTAATTCATATTCCAAAATAAACAAATTTGATTGAAATATTTTTGTCTTTATTTAACACATTACAAGTTTTGCAGATAATTAATATTAAGTGGTACATAAAGTTTTTTTTTACCACTAACACCACCACCTCCCGATCTTTACATCATAAAAAAAAAAAAACGGGGGACGCTTTTTTATTCGATTCTCGTATGAATTTAAATTCGTTATTTTCCAGTTGAGCCGAAACCGTTCATCCCTCTGGCGGTCATTTCAAGAGACTTGAGGGAAGAAAATAAGGTTATACTACAATATAAAGTTGTTTTGAAAACGCGTAGTTTTACCTCACATACTAACAAAACAGGGGACACAATAACTTCACAAATGAGTTGAGCAATACGATCTCCCTTCTCAACGATAAACATCTCGTTTGAATGATTAAATAAGATAACCCCAACGTTACCAGTATAATCTCGATCTATAACTCCACCTCCGATGGAAATTGAGTTTTTCAACGCTAAACCCGAACGTCCGGCTGAAAAATTTAATTAACTTTAAAAATACACCCCTTTTTAGGATGATGGTTCGGGAATTAAAACCATACCAATGCGGACGTAGCAATTTGAAGGAGCACGTATTTGAAGATCTGTTTCTATCAACATAGTTGATTGAGCAGGAATTTCATAATTTCGAGGAGAATACAAATCAAGTCCGGCTGAATTTGCAGACCCTCTAGTTGGAATAATCGCTTCTTGAGAGAGCTTAACAACTTCCAACGTATTCATTTCAACGTTTGTAGTGTAAATACAAATTTTCCCATTTTCTCGAGTAAGATGGTATTTATACATAATCGCGAGATAAATTTTCTTATGTCTTGTATTCCCAGAGGGGTTTTTTCTTTTTAAATCACATCCCCTCTTCCTCTAATACTTTAAAAAATAATCTACATTTTAGTTTTTATAGACCAGGAAATCGAACTGTCCAGACACAACATATTCGACTAATTTTTTACCACTAACACCACCTCCTGATCTTTACGTCGTAAAAAAAAATTCTTTTTAAATCACATCCCCTCCCCCTCTAATACTTTAAAAAGTAACCTACATTTTAGTTTTTATAGACCAGGAAATCAAACGTGTCCATTTTACACCCCCCCCCCCCCCGATCTTTACGTCATAAAAACGGGGGCGTCATAGAAAATACATAGTATGGGTTCCCTAAGGGTTCCATATGGGTTCCATATGGGTTCCCTAAGGGTTCCATATGGGTTCCATATGGGAACCCTATGGGAAATAACATGGTGGTACTCTGGAAAACTCCATAGGTTTAACATGGTGGTTCTTGGGTTAGGACCCCCCTTTTCTCACTACTAATATTCGAGCTTCAAGTAGATAACACCTTACATAAAATTCAAAATAATCCCAAAAGCTAGGCTAGCTTTTCTCAGTTATAAAATTTTAATCTACAGGTGAAAAGACGGGTTTACCAAAATAGGAAGTACTTTTTAAAAGTATTTCTTTATCATATTGAGATGAAAAAAAATTGGAAAAAGGCTAGGTATGCATTGCTGATCAGATTATTGATAAAACTCTTAGGCTTAACATATGGAAAACTCGTCTAACAGAGAGAACTTGTATAGAACTTTACGGTGCAAATGAACTAATAAAACCCATCTTCCTTCGCATGGGAAGAAACAAGTTCAATGCCAGAGAAATATTTCAGATAACAGACAACACTATACTTTTGTTTTTTACTTTTTTTCTTATATATATTATATTTATATATATATTTAGTATTCGCATAGTTATACAGAGTGGTAGAGATCAAACTAAATGGCAATATTTTTTGTATGCAGTGAGACATCTCTTTAAAGTCAATTTTGTAATTTCTCGTTAAATTTTAATTGATAACTACTAGCGAAATCAATCAAAGGAGTCTGTAATAGGCCTTTTTGATGAAAAAAAGGGGTAGCTAATCCACAGTATTGGGACATACAAGGGAGTTGTTACATTGCCATCTATCTCCGAGCACTCTTATGATACAAAACGACTACAGCGAAAGGCGCCAAAAAGCAAGATGGAAACTCAGGTGTAGTTACATCGAAATGGTCTATACCTATTTGTTCCTTTTTCAGCATTGTAATTTTCAGCCAAATAAAATCTTTCCCACACTGTATATCTTATGAAAAAGGAGAACTATATAATCTAAACTTTGATTCTAGCTTTTGGCGAAATATGGGGCCAATAAGAGGGTTGTATATTCACCGGAATTATGCGTATATAGTTCGTTGACCGTCCGTCCGCCCCTACTGTTACACTACACGTCTCTTTCGATATTAGACTTAACTTGCTGCCTTAACCCCGCCACTAGAGATACCAACCTGGATATATTTTTGACATAAAACTTTAAAAAAATTACTACTTTATCCAAAAAATAAAAAACTTGTTCAATATTCTGAGGTATATTTGACAATATATATATATATTATTAAAACAATTGAGGTTTAAGACTTTGATCGGGTTTTTTTCAAGACAGTACTGATCAAAATTTAACTTAACTCTTTAAGGATATTCCAATGAAACCTGTCGTGAAATTCCGTTCTCATTCCACTTGCAAATGAATTATTTCAAGGTAAACAAATAAATTCACGAATATCTCGGCTGAAACCGGACATAAATCCCGTGCTGCCAAGTACTAACAAAAAATGGGTTATAAATACCATAAAGATAATGAGACCTTTTTTATTTATTTATTTGCTATTTGGATCGGCTTTTAATTTATATTATTAAAGGTTTATTTCTTTAAGTATAAAACAATGATTGCGTAATTGTGGGGGCTGGAACGCGGGTGTACAGCCGGTTTCTTCAGGTATACAGGGTGTTTTTGATAGGTCTGTGAGAATTTATGTGGGTGATGACATTTTACCGTCCTTTTCAAGTTATGATTGAAGCGTTTTACTTAATGACCCTTTAAATTTAATAAAGAAACGGGAAGATAATGGTAATTAAACATCCTTCAGAAACACCCTGCACAAGTTCGTCCCACTGCATTTTTAAACTGTATTACAACTTGTGAATTAATCTTAAAATTAATTGGGCCACAAAAGGGCAATTTCATGTTGATAAAATCCCGGTTATCCACAAGTACCATCAAATCTGACATTTAAACATTGTTCTTTACTCTTTAGGCAACAGATTCGAAACCCACTACCCTTCAATTACGAATAGTACCGAAGTAAAGGTTCTACTGTATATCTCGCCTTTTGAATCAAACCCCATAACGTTCCCAACAATTCACGCGTAAACCTCGATTAAAGCAATTAACATATTAAAAACAAAATGATAAAATCTGTTATTAAAACCAAAACCGGTTCCCACAAATCATTCATTTACTTATCCGCTGTAGGATAACCGCGAATTATAATCGTTGTTGTCCCGTTTGGAACCCGAAAGCCACGAAGAAAAGCGTTTTAATGAGCGTCTCGTGGCAAAGAGTGGGTGCTGTCTCAACTCCTGATTAGCGTGCAAAGGCATCTCTACCGCAACGCGCGATATGACATGGCCTCCAAACCAGTAACGCCTTCATTATTCGGGATAATTTTGTTTAATCTTCTAAGAGTCTCTGGCTCGAATCGAATTAACGACTAATTAAATGCAAGGTTAAAGATGCACGATTCCCAAATAAATTCGATCTCTTACGCGAGAAAAACAATGCACGATTCTCAAATAACAAATTAGGCTTAGCACCTCACGATTTTACAAATCATAAGTTCACGCGCCTTTGAACAATCTTTAATAGAATAGCACGTGTCTTTTCTTGCACCAAAGACTGCACCCTGATCTTGGCGCCTAAAAAGACTTACGAATTACCATGATTTGGTTCGTGCAGGGTCACGTGACGGACTAATTATCATAATACCTCTAACTCGAAGACAGTTCCAATTATAGCAACAAAAATAAACCCATTTTCGTTGAAAAGAACGTGGGATTTGAAAACTGGTACCCCCGAAATTGTTTTCCAGTTTTTCACAAACATAAAGTTATCCGAAAGATAGGATCTGTGTCAAACGGAGGTGTCGTACATAGCGGGTGGGTGTAGTCCAACTTTAAATGATATTTTGAAGTGGCACCCAAAATACCTTTGAAGACGTCTCTATTTTGTACAAGTACAGGTTTTGAACAATAACCAGGGCCGATGGGCGACACTCATCGTTAACCCTTGGCCCGTGTCACGAACGAGTCGAAAAATAGACACCATAGATGAAGGACTACTAAAGGACGGGCAGGTAAGCAATAGGGCCTACCCTACCTGTATGCAGGAAGAAATGCTTTAACGATTTCTCTTTGTTTATTTCTGTGGTGGCTTTTTATGACTAGTGACCGGAACGCGTGTTTCGTACGGATCTTTTAGTGAAGTTGATGAATTCTCACAGTGGCCCGAGCTATACTACCAAACCGCGACAGGAAAACCGAAATGATCAAAATATTTGTTTTTCCATCATGAAGGAAATAAATGATATAGTTTTGACTTTCAATTTGATTAGGGCCGAATAAACTTGGTAATTTAATTTAATAAACTACCTGTTCGTTTCCTGACCTCTCATAACTGATTTTCGTGTGCTGAAATGTTCCTATCTTAGAAATTCTCAGAGTATCACATCTCACAGTCACAGCACATCTTGCACATGGTTTTATTTTACAACGTTTTATTTTTTGTGTTGTTACGTACACACTTCTGAAGTTTAATTACAATACATTGTTTTCAGACTATGAGGATTGATACCATTCACAATAGGAGGTCAGGGTTCTTGGCGGACAGACTGCAGTACCAAGTAGCCTGACCTCCCGGTTGGTTTTTAAAGGCATCAATTCTCCTTGCCTGGAAACTATGTAATATTTACAGATTATATTATGGCCAACCCAAAATATTGCAATTGCAATCGAAACAAAACCCCAGGGTATCCTAATTAAAAATTAAATAAATAATTTTAAGGGTGGTACATGAACGTTAATTTAAAGAAATTTAAAAATCAATAAACTTCTAACCGCGCCGCTCTATACGGTCAAATCGTGTTTATATATCACGTCATAATTGAACACAATTGGGCGTATACTCTGAACGGAAAGCACGAAAACCGTTACAACATAAAAACTATAGAAAGAAAAACAATATTTTTAATCCCATTCAGCGAAAATTTAATTACATAGATAGGTATCTTAAAGGCCCGAAACGTTTTCGAGCCAAATTGACTATTGTTATTCGCCCTGTTTATAAGAATGCTGTTAAAGCCGATCATAAAACTATAAAGGAAGGTCATGGTTTCTTTTTTCTTTTTTCTTTCATCTAAAAAAATATCTAGAGAGAAATTCACGAATCTTGGTATAATATAAAAATTATAATTATCAAAAAATTCAACAAAAGTGTGAAATAAACTTAGATCAAAACTCTCGCTAAGAGAAATCGTGGCCCACCTCGGCTCGGGAAGCAGCAAGAAGTTTAAAAATTCTTTTTGTATTAAGGTTTGTATTTCTTTTTACCCCTGTCCTACTTTGAAAAACGTGTAACCCGGCCTTTTTGGTGTATCTATTGTCCGAGAGGATAGGCATTGCCTTCCTTGATAGGCTGGGCTTTCCCTTTATTAAAGGTTAAGTTACCTATTGCGTAAATGGAACACAACAAAGATAAGAACTGTAAGCTAAAATCGGCCATGGTTTCCCACACAAAACCATATTAGGCGCTGGCTTAACTATGAATGTTGTTTCATATCCACATGGTGCATTTGTCATTTGGTTATAGTTAGTAAACGCAGAAGTGGATAATAGATGAAGGGTGACACTATGCATCCTCTTAATACTTTAGTTAGGTAACATGATTCTTCCCAGGCTCATCCCCCTTTTTGTTTGGTCTTCTGCTCATCAAACTTCAGATGGACATCGCATCGTGCTAAGCTGAATTCTAGAACTGTTTAGTACAAAATCCTCAGAAATCAACGCACAAACCTTAATTGTCTTGAAGTGGGACTAAAATCCACATGCGAATGCGACTTGGAAAATAATTATGCGCTAATAGAGTAGTGATGAGGGAACTATTTATCGCGTATGTGATTCAGCTCCAAATGTAAAAGAAGAATTGGGAAGAATCATGTTACAACTAAACCCCCCCCCCTTGTGGTTGGAACACTTCTATCGAAGAGAAGTATTATATACTTCTAATAAACCTGATTATATTCTCACACCAACAAATTTTATGATCGATTGAAAAATTAGAAATTAGCGAAATGTGATTGATTAACAATTTACACGGGTATCCATCAGCAAGAAATATGACAACCTTTGTATCTATGTTATATAACGTAGTGTGGTTCTTACAGTACGAAAGACTTGGTTTACTTTGACAAGGAAACAATTGAATTTCATCAAGAATTGAAAGTGAATGGCCTAATTTAGTGTTCAATCAATTTTAAACGCATTTTGTTAAAGCGAATATAACCCTAGATGGAATGCCTTTAAGACCTATCATAAAGGTCTTTGGTATCCATCACTTTCAAAATAATTTAGCGGTGAGAACTGTGTTAAGATAAACGTATATACGCACATCAATATGATGGTTCCGGGTTTTAAAGCAGGTGAAAAATTTACATCACCCCTATCGTATGTATCGAAACCACGGGTGTACTCAAATTCACAGTTTAATATATTCACAAACGTCGAAATCTCTTTTAAAAGTTTAAATTTTTCAACGACTATTTTAAAATATATTGTTAATTTTCTTTTAAAATTCGCAGGTGCTCAAGGTATTCTACAATTATCTAAAATTTAAAATGACTATTAATATAAATTTAATTTGCTATACAAAGTAGTTTAATTTGAATTAAAGTTAAAACTAAGGCATATATAAGTAAAATATTCCATATTTTAAACTATATCTATATATTTTTAAATGTACTGAAAGACTAATTGCTTTTAAACTCTAATTTCCATGAGATGCGCTAATAAAACAATTATAAACACATCTTTAATTAAAAATTGCATAATTAATCTTTGTTAATTAAATATAATTAGGTATTAGAAACGTTTTAAGGGGTCAAGATCACAATTTCCAAATTATAAAAGAACATGAATAAGTTAAATTATTAGAACAATTACACGGTTAAAAATATGAATAAATTTTCCAAGTCATTATAACGACTAACTTCAAAATTCCAAGGATTCAAACCTTAATTACAGCACCGTCTAATCACTAAGGTAAATACTAACGTTGTGAATTCCCAAGGAGAGTTCTAACATAATTTGAAAGAAACAGCGATTAAAAAAGAAAAAAAATTGTCTGTAGAATTTTTCAAGGGAAAAATTTGCATACGAATCATTCAAAAAATTCAATCATACGTATTTTTAAGTATGGGGGATAAAAAAAACACATCCGAAAGAAAAAGTGTTTTGATGGAAAGATGATACCCCATCACTCACGAAAATGACCTTCACACGTTACTGAAGAACTCACAGATTGAAGCAAAGTTGCGTAAGGATAATTTTAATGTTTAAAATTTCCCGTTCTAAGTAATAATAGTGTGTAAGATTAAGATTGTCTCTCTAGAAGAAGTTAGAACCAAGGTCTCCTCGAATTATTGTCTATCACATTATAAATTACAAAAGGGAATTTTTTATTTTAGACATATGTTACGTAGCCTTCAGTTAAAAAATTTAGATTTAAGTTAGTTAATTAGTTAGCAACGGTATTGTTTCATTAATATTTAAGTGATAATGAAAGTAAGTTTAAATGTGGCTGAATTTGACCTTCAAAATCGCTCGTTATATCGGAGACCGACGAGAAAATTAAACATTGTATAACTTTCGTAATGTAGATATTTATACATACATATATAGTTTTAATTACAGATGGTTTATGCCGATCGTACAGTGTTACCAGGCGGTTGTTGAGTCGTCAAGAGACGGCGGAGAGTTCAGTTTGACTCGGTACTTGACTAACAGAGGGCCTGACAACACTGCAATGAAGCCCCATTAATGAAAACTATGGAGCTTCATTTTAAACAACATGTTAATTTGTTTTTGAACTGCAAAAGCAAAGACTTTTGTGGACAGAAGATACAATAAGCCCCAAAGAGAAGGTGAAATTCCAAGAAATCAACCTGAATGCTAAGAGAAAAGGGTTTTTTTCCACACAAAGCCTCTACTTGACTGCAAGATGGGACTTATTTACCTCAGTTTTATAGTCACCATTTAGTCTGACTAAGCAATTTTAAAATGTTGGCAATGCAACCAATTTTAAGGATAATTTATCTATGAACTGGCCATGAATCACACGCTCGCAACCCACTGCAATAAGTATTCTCATGAATCTATATAACTAGTTATATAGATTCATGGTATTCTTAAAATATTGTTTACTCATTTTAGACCAATTATCTATCGTGAAATTTCTACACAACAACTATAACCATTAAACATTAGGGTCAATAGTTACACCGAGTCATTCGTGATGAAATCATAAACCATAAGCGATCGTGCAATATACATTCTTCTATTTGAAAAACAAAAACTTCAAGCGTTCAACCTTACCTTACATAACAAAAAATATATATTTTTATAAATTCGAAAACTTACGCAAGTCTATATTTTCACTACAAAAATATATAAATTTACCTTAGACTATCGAGGTCTATCGGGCATATCAATTTTCCTTAACTTTCACATCCCAAAAGAAAACACTAAAAATTTACCGTTCTGTCCGCTCATTGTTTCGTGAAATAATTTTAATTTAATAGAAAATTGCACACGCCTTAACGATCAGCGATTACCTATTTCTCTATTTGATTTATAATATTGTATTCCTCCGCATTAGTTCCCTACCTACTATCAATTCAAGGTGCAGAAAAAACCATAACTCCTTACCTTGAGGAAAAAATTGTTCTTAATAATAAAAATTGAAAATTTCGTTATGTCCCAACAAAAATGTATTATTTTTAGATCAATATGAAATTTTACAAGGTAATATAAGGAACAATTTGTTAAGTTTGTGATGAAACACAAAAGGATTTGTGTATTTTTAGGGTTCACGCTTTATTTTAAAAGGAAAAAAACTTAAGTTGTTCCTATATTTATTACTACCTTATGTCGAAATTAAATATATGGCAATAAAATTCATCTAAACATAGTGACATTGTATGTTGGCAGTGAATAAATAAAGCTACGTTTAACCTACGCGGTGGAGTCGACCGAACTTTTAATTGGATTGTGATTTACGAATTCAACCTCCTATTCCAGTTAAGTTTTGATAAGAGAGATATTTAGCTCAAACCTACGAAAGTGAACAGTATTAATTTTCAGGTTCAAGGTTTATTTCTCAAATTTTCTGTATTTTTCAAAATTATCCGATGGTTAATGTACTTTCTTTATAAAAAAGAAAAGGGACATGGAAGTTCACACGTATAACCCAAATTTAAATCTAAAAGAGAAGTAAAACAAACTACCAAGCTTTTGATAAGAAACGAAATTACGGAGGATTTGTAATATTTTAATACCCACGCCTATATAAAACGTTACCAACTATGTTAGGAACTAATCTATTCATGAAAATGAAACAAGGGATTTTAAAATTTTAAGGAAAATGTACCTAATGTTAATCTAGGGATTTATAATATCTGGTATAAAATTTGACATAATTTTAATCATGCTAAAAATATACTTCAATAAATATCTTACTATTGTTTGTATAATAATAAATAGCTCTGATATTAAAACTATTTTAAAGTTTTAAGCTTAGTACGTGACAACGATACTAACGACTAAAAAAAATCAGTATTTTAAATTTCAGATCTACGAAACATTAAGTGTATAATTAATTAAAAAGAGGAAGACCCTACGCCCCTTTGTTTTCATCAGTAATTAGCAATTACCATCTTAGTGGATATTCATTAATTATTTCAGAATTAAATTTTTATTTTTCTATTTTGGAAGCCTCAAGGTCTATCTCCTAATTATTAATTTTGCATAATCTATAATACCTCATTACATTATAATTGATAATTACTGGTGAAATCAAAGGAATCTCGTTTATTACTAATTGTATTCATAGATCTACACTTAAGTATGCTTTTTACCTGCAAAATTTGTGTTTAAAACATTGACATTTAAGCCATGCTTCTCTACAAATTAAGATAATTTACATATAAATCATGTAACTCTACGAATTAAGATAATTTACATTTAAATACTTGGTAATTAAATTTAAGTCATGCAACTCTAAAATATTAACATCTTGTCACAGTCATTTAACTTGAACAGAACAAACCATTACGAATTAACTAATAAATAGCCTTTTTAAAAATATCTAAATCTTTAGGATATGAACTTCATTTACTTTTATATAAAAAACAGGTCTTAAGGAGTCGATGCGGATGGTTAACTCTTAGGATTTCTCTTTATAGTTTACCGTATATTTTGGCAAAAAGCGGAAAGATTTAGGGGTGGGTATTAAAAATTCGTTGGCCCCTTGCATGTATGTTTTTTTTCTTGAGATATTTTACCCCCATCAAGAAGCGATATCTAGTTTATTAGGGAGAAGGTATCAATTCGCCACATTTATAATCTAGCTTTATCTCCAGTCCAAACGCATAGTAGGTCCGGAGTTAATCCCCACCTCTAAATTACAACCAACATCTCATTGGTTCTTGAAAACTCATGTCAGCGCGACGCGAATGACGAAAATTACGTATTTTCCGACTGAGGAGAGGCGAAATAGCCCGGCCTCCTTTTACGTCCCCCCTTGTATTTTGAAAGGGGACTGGGACTATGGTACGCAAATACTTAGGCATCTTATACCTAATAAACTAGATATCACTTCTTGCCCCCATCATGAGGTATGCATGCACCGAGTGTTGCTTGTCGTTTTCTCGAATGCTTGCTTGAATATATTAAAGAATAATGGACTGAAAAAATATATAAACTTGATAAAAGTTAATGCCCAGTCACCCGGGTTTTCCGACTGGAGACTTTGGATACGAAGTCATTGTGCTGTATAATGTATGTTAGGCCAATATTATCGCATCATTGTGTTTACTATATAGTTTAATTTATTATTGTTCCTTGTGTTATGTTTATGTATAATCTAGGATAATTTATAAACAAACTTTACAGTTTACATAAATTTCGACATATAATTAACTTTTTTGTTATAAGGAGATTGGATTGATCAGATTTAGTGAATTGTAAAGTTTAACTCGTTAACTTGACCACTGGCCTCTATAATTTGGGATTATGTCAAACGGTGTCAAATTAACCCTTTTTTCGAATTAAAGGTGGTCTTTTCTTTCGCAACGACTCGAGTCTATTTTATCATGGAAACCTATTTAAGTAATGACTCGAATTCATGAAGCGTTTTTGTACGCTGTAATTTTAAGCGTTCTGTAAACACGCACGATATGGGTTATATTTAATTGAAAGGTCATTTAGTTTAGTTAATTATCTATATATTTAAACCTAAATTGAAGCTTTAAAGATGGTCCGTTAACTCGTCGCTATGTTAGCAATTTGAAATCAACATATAATTGCAGCAACTTGATGTTTTTGTATAGGAAAACAACTGTAGACAATTTTCGCCAATTTTCCATCACTTCATGAATAACTTAAAAAAAAATAATATTTTCAACTAAAGGGTTTTTTTCCCCAGTGTTGCCAGGTTGTTGTTGAGTCAACAGATTGCAGCGATAAAGGCTAGCAGTTCAGTTTGAATCAGAACTTGACCAATAATACCTTTCTAATTCTTTTATTGTGTGGTTTACATTTAAAAACATGGATTTTCCACGGGGTTTTTTTTTTTTTGAAAAATACAAAATAACAGACCAATTGAAGCAGCCACTGTAAAAACCAACAAACAACGCTATGACTGACAATTTTATTATTCAGAAAATCTGTTTACTTTCTCTATATATTTTCCGAGGGGCCAATCACTCATCAAAATAGGTGTATACAAGCTGTACCATTAACTCCACTAAACTGATAAAACAAGTAATATTTCAAATCCCTATAACCTTTACAGAGCTGAATGTGCACTTAACCCATAATGATGGGTGTACGTATAAAACATTCGGGAGTGATTAGCACCTCGGAGAGAGACGCAATTGGAAAATTCCCTTGAAAATAATAAATAATTTATAAATAAAATTCAAGGCAGTGTTTTTCTTTTCTTTTTTTTTTTTCATCTACATTTTTCTTATATTAATAAATAGCTGGTTTAATAAAATGATACGAAAAACCGATTGAAAGAAACTATAAATAAACGACGAGAAAAAAACCCTAGTCCTACAGAAGCGTCGAACCTGAACGTTCAGAAAAATCAGTCAGCGTGCTAAAAAAAAATCATTCAGACACATTTCTAACTGACAAGATGAGAAAAAAAAAATAAAAATACTTCCAACGTTATCGAGTTTTGCAAGGATTAAGACTAAGAAGTAATTGAATAGACACCAAAGGACAGATAGGAAGTAAGAGATCTTTTGACCAAAGGACAAGCAAGAGTGAACATGGCTTCAAAGAACTCTAGCTCGTTGTGATCTTTTTAAGTTCCTAACGTAACGGCACATATATCAAATTATTGAATCTTTGGAGAACGACTGAAGATAAAAAACTGGGTGTTGTGTAAAAGGAAATGCTTGTTAAGCAAAGTATTAAATGTATTAGAATTACTTCCTATTATATTATTTTGTAACGAGTAATTTTTGTCTCGTAAGTCAATAAGGTGTTAGATAAAATCTTAACTTATTGTTTAAAATATTTTCAGGGAAATTATTATTTTCTTGGTTTCAGTTATTTGTTTTATCAAAAAATTATCGAGGTGACACGTGTGATTCTTATTGCATCAAGTTTTCAGACTAGAATTATTCATAACAGTTACACCTCCTCGTGTAAATGGTATGAATCCTCCTAGTCTGAACAATATGTATATATTGTGTGCAGACAAGTGTTTCCAGTCATTTGTGAGTGAAATTCAATCACTAAAATTCGTAAGATAATTTTCACGGCCATACTAGTGGGATGAATGCAGAAGAAAAGCTGAAAACCACCAATATGGTTGCCAAAACCCTGGTAAATTAAGACTTAGGAGGGTGTGACGTACTACCCAGCCGACAGAAATTCGTGAAGATTCGTGTTCATCCCATTGTCAAATTGAAGTTCATGTATGACTAACAGCCCCCCCCCCCACTTTCACGAACTTTGTTATACAACGTAATCATGCACGTGACATTTTGAAATTATTTATTTTAAGTGAATAAAGTGGGTAGTTCATTTCGAGTTACCTTCCGTCGGTATAATCTAAAATTCATTTAAACCCCCTACATACATGCTTGAAAACTTAATTCAATTCTGGAAAAGGTTATTAACGATTAAATTTTTGAAGGGAACGCCCGACCAAAAAGGTACAGAAAACACAATCCCAGGAACCTAATCAAAGCAACGTACAACGTATAAGAAACGGGCGTGGGAGTTGACCAAAAGACGCGTAGGTAGTAGACACGGCGCCTATCTCGCAGTTCTTTATCGAGAAAACGACAAAACTACCAAAACTTTGGAGAAGTTCCCATTGAAAATCTCTTTAAAAACCTCATTATTTATTCTATTTTCCATCGTGATTATGCAAATGTACCTTCATTAGTCTGGCAACCAGAAAACACCCTTTAAACCTTGGGTTTCCTTAGCTAAAACTATATTTGGTTTTATCACGTTGAACTTGCGTTCAATGGTGCAACAAGTCAGTTCGCGTAACGGATATGCTCAGTTAGTACCAACGGTTCAACTGTTCAGAGCGGTTTGCATTGCAAAATCATATCCTTTAACGTTTAACAATGGTAATTCAAAGTCATCTGTAGCTTGAACATCAACACAGGAGTGAAGACAGCAACCTGATCAACCTAACCTAACCTTACCTAAACTACCACACCATAAATACTTTTGGGGACAGCTTGTCTATAGTCTTATCCACCAACACCAGTATTAGAGGCGTTACCCTTAATGTCCCGTAATAAAGATCAAGGTACTCACCCGTGGTTTCCGGTATCGTTAGGAAAAACACCGTGATAATGGTCAGTAGGCCAAAAATCCGCCGATAAACCATCGAACCGGCGGAGGGTGATAATGGAAAAAGCATGCTATATCGGCAGCGACTTTAGCCAATGTGCCTATCATCCGACTGTGTACGAATCCAACAAAATCACTTTCACCAGCGCGTATAGTCAATAATAGATCCGGAGGAATGGTATCTCGAACCACAGTTCCTTAGCATTGACATGATAATCCAAGAATTTGACACGCACCACCCGTAACTCGTCCGTACACTTTGGCGTCCTTAGAGCGACTGCTAAAAAAGAAAGTCCAATATCTCGATTCGCCCGCTTTGGTGCCGAGGGGGGAAAGATGAATAGCCGACAAAGAAGCTAGCTGCTACCTGTTGCGGAATTTTCCATTTTGGTTACGCGTTCAAGGTACTTTTTTATGACAACTAAAAGACGGACTAACGAATTCTGTGTTTGTAGTTGTGGTTTCCCAGAATTATTTGTTTCGTTGCTACTCACTTTGAAAACAACATTTTGTGGTCTATAACAATCTTGTTTCGAAATTTCCTGCCAGAAGAACGAGACGCGGCTCTCTCCGCCACCAAAGAGGAAGTTTTGATATTTATTAAGTTTACCTTTGGGGTATAACCGTATAATAATGAATATTTTGGTCTATGAAGTGCCAAAGGGTTTTAAAAAGGTAAACTTGTGACACGACAAAAACACTTATAATGAATTTAAATTTTAATGGTTCGATTTATACAATAGTTACATTCCGTTATGCAGACGAAAGTTCAACGAGTGTAGCATTCCATGTTATCTACCAATAGAGCCTAAGGTAGTCAAAGGCGGGAAGGTGCTAATTCCCTGCCTGCTCAGTTTCGCGCCAAAAATATTGCGCGGGCTAACTGAAAACAGCTGTGCTGAAAAATAGGGATAAAGCAACTGTTTGTCTTTGAATACATTCGGTTCAATGGGAAGATAATATAAAATGCCAGCTCTCTTTTTCATTAGTTTTTTAGATTAGTAGCGCCATCTGTAATTTGTTTTCTGAACTTTAATAATATAATTTAAAATGCACTAATATTTTAAAAAACTATATGATAATTATAAATCATTTATAGTGATTTTATATGCCTTTAAAAATTAAAGTTTATTTAAAAATATTTTTAAAAATGTGACGTCACACTCACATTTCCCTACCAGTACATTGATATAATAGGCGGGAGCCTACCCTCCTCATCTCTCTTTGCACCAGTTCTCCCTCCTTGGCTTCTAGTTCTCTCTCGCTTGTCAGCCATCGAGTATCACAGACGTTGCTAAATTTCAGCTAGCTAAAATGGCCGTAAACCGTGAAAGAACCTTTATTATGATTAAACCCGATGGAGTTCAACGTGGACTCGTTGGAAAAATCATCCAACGTTTTGAAGATAAAGGATTCAAGCTCGTAGCCATGAAATTCATGCAGGTAATAATTAAAATATTGCTTTTTTCGCTAAGCCTCGGTCAAGGACACGTTGTCTTAGAAGTTAGAGCCGGCTATTTAAAATTTAAATGTCCGATTTTAATTCAACAACACGAATCCTTTGTTTGACGATGTAGGCTGATGAGCAACTACTTCAGAAGCATTATGCCGATTTGTCTAGCCGACCCTTTTTTGGTGGACTTGTTAAATACATGCAAATGGGCCCAGTTGTTCCTATGGTAAGATCTAAAGTTTAGCCTTTGCTATTTGTTAGGCCTAAAACGACAAGGGTTCAATGCATGCAACATGTTTGGCTTCCTCTTAGGTTTGGGAAGGTCTGAATGCTGTTGAAACTGGTCGCGTACTCATTGGTGAAACCAACCCCATTAATTCCAAGCCTGGTACAATCAGAGGAGACCTTTGTGTCCAGGTTGGCAGGTAATTAATTAAATAAAACATAATAATTAAATTTAATAATTAATAAACTAATTAAAGCCAATAATCTTAATTACAGAAACATCATTCACGGAAGTGATGCTGTTGAAAGTGCTAACAAAGAGATTGCTTTGTGGTTTTCTGATAAGGAGTTGACCAACTGGACTCCAGCTCAAGATAGCTGGGTTTATGAAGAAAACTAAATTAACATAATATTTTAATTAACCAACTGATATAATCATTTATTTTTGCATTGCACTTTTTTTTATATTAAAATGTAATGTTTCCTTTGTATAATCAAGTTTATGTTGTGTAGGTTACGCTTATTTGGTAATAAATAAAGTGCATTGTGAAAACAATTCAGTGTTTTATTTTATTTACGTTAAATATACACTTTAATAACATTATCATAGTTTTAATATCCAACAATTAAATCCATATAGATATCTTCATATTATTCACTGTTTTGTATACAAGGCTTGGTCTTAATTAATTTACATTAAATTCCAATAGGTCAAAGTTAACGATGATTTGTGCCCAAGGTTATTCAGTTTTGTATGGGAAGATTAATACAAGCTCCTACATTAATTAATTACTAATTACGTATTCATATACTTAAGTGTATTTAAAAAAAATTTCACTAGGTTTTGTGTTTTGAGCATCAGTTATGGTTGTTATAATCAGGGAGAGAGGGAGAAGCCGCCTAATGCTAACAGAACTCGTATCTAGCGGGAAGGGGTTGAAAACGGGGGTATGAAATACTATGTTCGCTCTCTCTCTACCTTGGGTCATTCGGTGGATCATTGAGCATGCGCGAAGTGACATCACGAATAGTCGCTACATGAGATAAAAAATTTGGATTTTGCGCAGTAGAGCTCGCGGTAGCCCGGGCGATACTACCCCCGTTGGCTGGGAAATTTACTTCCCCCACCCAAAAGAGAGACACCTCGCGCTATTCACGCGGCATCTCCCTCTCTCCCTATTATAATTAAAATTAACACGATTTATTAAATGACTTTAAATTAGCATTTTTCTAACCTATTTGTTACGATTATATAGTATTTTATAATTACAACTTCTCAGCATTGACGAAAGGTAATGACGTAATTTCCTGTTATGTAAATTGTTCCTCTGAGGTAAGTTTACCAAAAAATAATTCAATGATATGTTTAAAATGGTTTTTGTATTATATTATGTCATTCTGATGTCCCTGTTGGATTTGAGGATGTCCTTTGCTGTTGTCGTCTTAACAAGAGATTGACTTGACCTTGAGCCTCGCTCTTGGGAATTACGTAATTTAGTCTATAAATCTTAGGCTCCCTAGATCTATTCCAGCACGGAAAACGGTCCCTTAATACTTTTTGGAAATGATTCTGCATAAAAGAGATAAGATAATACGTAATATTAAATTTCATGGACCTAAATATGAAAAACTAATTAAAATTCTATGGTTTTGTAATTTATTACGCGTGGAGATACGTGGTTTTGCTCCCAGTTGTAACATTAACTATCGCTACAGCCTTTACTAGGCCTTGAGCGGATGCGATAATCAGTGGATTAGGTTAGGCTTATTTGGGACGTGAGAGAGGGGGGTGTTTTGGCCAAATCGTCTCCTGGGATCACGTGGAAGTCAGGGTCTAGAGAGTAGTTTACAGGTTTACAGGTTTATTATGGGTGCCATACAAAGTATACCCCTTTAAAGTTATTATGTACACGTGTCGTATTATCTCAAACTTTGTCGCCCATAAACGTGGCTTACAGGAATAAATCTTAACTAACCAGCTTTAAATTAATATTTGAAAATAATAATAAGTATCTAACATATATATCAACGTAGATTATAAACTTGATGAGCCGGACAGACAGTGTACTGGTTTTCATAAGACCCCCTCATGTTTCTGTTCGTTGTCCATACTTGAACAAAGGGATTGGGCGTATTGATGAATTGTTCATTAGTTAGTTTTATAAGTAGTTTCATTTATTGGAAATTACTTCTTACTAAGAATGAATATTTCTGATTGCGAAAGGAAAATTTCTCTGCAGCTAAACTTAATTAGTGCGTTGGGATTACTTTATTAATTGCAGAATTTCCACTGAATTGGATTAAAAGTGAAATAAAATTGCGACACTCTTTGATTGCAATGCCTGGGGTGAATCATTTTGTAAAGTTGGCGAGTTGCCAGCTTATAATCGGGGGGGGGGGGATGTTTGCCGTGTTTATTCCCCAATGATTTTTCAAGAATTTGGCGAAATGTTCGGGCTTGTTAGATTGACTTGCAGCTCATCAAGAAATGTAAGTCTATTTTAGCTTCAATATATTTTTATTTAAATGACTTTTATAATAATATTAGAGTAATGGTTCCTAAATTTAGCGCGAAGGTATAATTAAGATAAGCCTAAATACTGTATATCTCGAATTCCCTCCCTGAAAGAAGTTAGTAAGATATATGTTAGCAAACATGCCCTTGGGAAGACCCGTATTGTAGATCGAATATGCAAATTTACGGAGTTGTCCTATCGTTATTGGCACTTGGCAAGGTGTCAAAGCTTATTTTGCACAATTTTCAGAACCTTTTAAAATAAGTTCCGGCATATCGCTAATTACTAACTCAGGTATACGGACAGGTAAATTTTATGGATATTTCTCTACATCCGGTAATTTTAAAATATGTTAGAAATAATAATTGGAAAATGACAAAGTGACAAACCCCGGGTCCTGGGCTATATTCTCTATAGAGTAATGTCGGTTGAGAGGGGAGTAGACTGTGTATCCCTCCCTCTAGGCGCGCTTTTGTAAGAGAGTATACTGTACGCGCCTGGTAGGGGGATGACACTGAGCTAAGAGATAGAAGGGTATGACGTTTGCATACGTAGAACTGAACACGAGATACTTACGTTGTAAATGGCGTAGACGAATGGATTGTAGCACGAATTACTCATAGCCAACCAATGGGCCGCAAACCAGAGTACGTTGATGTACTTGTATCTTGTTGAAAAGAGAATTTTAGAATAACTTTTGTCAGTTAAAGTATTATTTGACACAACCACTAAAGTGTAAATGTCCATGAAACATAATGTACAGACAGTTGCATACTGATTACATAAAATTAGTGCGCTACCAAGAATGCATAGATGTCTTACTCGTTAAGCTTAGGAAATATGTCTTGAAAAACGTTATAAGACTGCAGAGGTAACCAGCAAAAAGCGAAGAGACCCACAATGATGACTAGCATCTTTATGACCTTCAAAAGAAATGTTTTGATCGGATGAAAGTCAGAGTTAATCAGATTAAAAAAAAAGCTTTGAAGAATAAATTATATTAAGCTAGACACATTCAATTCAAATATAGCTCCAAAGCTTTTCAGTTTAATCCCATAATAGGAGAAAGCCTGTTATTGAAGACCATGTTATTTACTGCGGATCGTCTGGAATATTTTATCCATATCTATTTTCATTTTAAATTCTTCGAAATGTAATTCAATGAAGGAAAGGCATATTCTTTTCGTAAATGGATTGAAATTTGAGTTTGATTTGGTCACATAAAATGAGTTTTCTCTATATTGAAGACCTTCTACAGAAAATATTCCTAAAACGATCCTATTCTTCCTCCAGAAACTTGAAGCTTAGCTTCAATAAAGTTTTAAGCGAAAACTTATATTTTGCCTTCAGCGGAAAAGGCGCTTGAGAAAACTTCATCAACTTCGCAGTT
The DNA here is from genome assembly GCF_054372755.1 of Phalangium opilio. Lineage (NCBI taxonomy): Eukaryota > Metazoa > Arthropoda > Arachnida > Opiliones > Phalangiidae > Phalangium > Phalangium opilio. The sequence continues at coordinate 3,991,140 of NW_028324189.1, forward strand.
CCATTTTTGAACGTTCCTTACCTGAGGGTACGCGTATGGAACACGGGGTTCTGTACTTGTTTCTGTTTTTGAGCATAACTCACTGGGGAAAGCCATTTCTCTTCCATACGAGACTTTAAGGCTTAGCCCTGAATATCTGAAAGCAGTTTATACTTTCGAATGTATTAAGCTCATGGGGGAAAAAACCATGGCATGCCAACTTCCAATTAAATCTTTGCGTCTGTAAGACATACGCTTATCCTATGTCCCATTGGAAACCCTGAATCATTAAGAAGGAAAGTATACAGTTTGCCCAGCAACAGCATAGTTCTTTATATTGATAAGACGATAAGCTCCCAAAATGTCTTGTACCGTTGTACGTGTTTGTTTCTGATTTCAGAGAAAAAAAATAATATACTTTCTGATTACCTTTCTTTTGTTCCTAAGTAATCCGGCATCCCTGGCTTCCTGGGAATTACCAGGAGCGTTTTCCTCTCGAAGTCTCAGCCCCATTCGTCCGTAAACATAGACAATTATGCACAAAGGCAGAAGATACTGTAGAACCACCAAAGAATGGTTGTAGATTTTCCAAGCCAGTGGGTTGAAATCCACAACCTTACAGAAAGGTTTGGTGTAGTTTCCGGTGTCTGGGTCCAATATCATGCTAACGCGTAAGGCCATGGCGTAAGGAACGGCCGAAGTAGCTGCCAACACCCATATGAATATGATGGATATTTTCACCCTGCTTTTGGTCGTTTTGGCTTTTAATGGGAACATAATGGCGCGGTAACGTTCCAGTGCGATGGCTGTTAGGCTAAAGATGCTGACGTTTACAGACAGAACCTATGAAACACAACGAAAGAACCTATTATAGACCATTTCGGTGTAACTAAAATGGAAAGACACGTGGTAAAGCTTTGCCTTCCATCTCGCTTTTTGGCGCCTGCGCAGCTGCGCTGTGAGTCTTTTTGTATCATGAGAGTGCATGCGCAGAGAAGGCAATGTATCAATGTCCCGATAGCTAGGGTTGCCTATCCACTTTTTAAATCGAAAAGATCTATTGAATTTAAAGGTCTAATAAATGTTGATCACTTGCTTTTGTAATTGACACAATGTCCACAAATCACTAAAGGCGTATATGAGAAATGGATCAGTCACAATCCTCTTATCATGATACCTAACGCAAACTGAGATTTATCATTCTACCAGACTTGAGACAGGCAGAAATGACCCTATCAATTTCGAGTTGGGTAAACAGCCGTTTCGGCTCCCACCATACTCTAATCCACCTCTTCGAAAGACAGCCCACAGTATTTCGTACTAAGGTCACAGTATCACCTCGCCCCTAGAGACTCGGTTAAACAGATTATATCCCTGTTCCTTCTTGTATCGAATTAGGCTTAAAACTTTTCTGTACATTTTATTCTTTGCCTGCAATTTTATTCTTTGCCTGAAATTTTAATCTCCGAGTATCATGGCTTTTTCTTTTAAATCTTTCTTCGAAATTGCGATACTAAGCCCATTGAAGAGATGTTGGGTTTTATCTGAAAGCTTTGTTGTGTTATAAGCTTAGAAAAAAATAATGGATGTTATGTTCTACTGACAGCTGAAGGAACCACGAATCTTTCCAGTCTTATTGTATCTATCTGGTCTACTTCATTTGAAACGTATTTAATGAAATTTTCCCTTAGCACCTTAAAAAAAGGAAAGATAATTTAAGTTAAAGACTGTTGCACTAAAAAAGATAATGGAGAAAGAGTGGCGAAAGCCCTTAAAAGGAGCTAATTAAAAAGATTAAAGCAGAGCCTTTCTACTTGATTGGATATAAAGAAATAGCTTCTCTAATTGCTCCATCAAAAGTCGAGAACCAAAATCGATTTTGCTTTAGTCTATTAGAATTAAACTGAGCGAGATTTCTTATGATGGGGTTTTAAATCACTTCTTATTTCGAACCCTCGGTTCAGTAATTAACCCTAATGAACTCATTAGCTTTAAAATCTCTTATTTTTCAAATGACTTTGTGAATTAATAAGAAAAGATTTGAATTCAGGATTTATTTAAGTGCTTTTATTCAGGGTCTTTTGAACTTGAAAATGTTCAAAGCTATCGATGGTCTTAGTATTAACCAAGTAGAATATTTTAAGTAGTATCCAAAAATAGAGGTACCCTTGATACATTATTTTCTCTTGTAATCATAAATATCTTAATGCGAACAGCATCAATAATTCTTAATACAAAACCGTGAGACTGAAATTTACTTTTTTATAACATCCACTTTAATGGTTAGTACTCCTTGCGTTTCTTTTTAAAACTAGTGCGTAAAAATACTTAAGACTCAATTTTATGGAGAGGTTAGGTTGAAATTGTTACGCTTTCCTGGAAATGTTAGCCATATTAAATCCAGTTTAAGCCTAAATTTCCTAAAATTGGTGGAAGGAAATTTCCTTTGTACTTCTTAAGGAAGTCAAAAGGGATACACGTGTTTACCGAAACGTTAAATTGGGATGAAAGAAAGAGTAAGGAAGTCAGGAAAGCACTTTATTTTTTCCTGTTTAAGGAAGCAGCTTGCAAAGTTTGCGGTTTTCGGAGAAAAGATCAAAGCCGCTCTGTGGGATTTGGGGTTTACCATAATTAAATACAATTACCTACTGCGGCTTAAGCACAGCTTGTTATAAAAGGATTTTCATATTAATTGGCCAGACCCAAACATGGATCTTGATCTAGAAATATTTTTAAATTCACTATACTTCAGAAATGGTTTTTGATTAAATGTGGATGTAAAACTACAGACAATGAAATTGCTCTTGGTGACTTTTTACTCTGAAATACACGAGCAACCTTTTATGTCTCGAATTTTGTGATTGATGGGGATTTTGCTTGCGTATAAAAGGCTGATTACGTGAAACTGCTCATTTTTCATTCGAGATAAAAAGTTTTAAAACATTTCTGTTAAAAAAATGTCCAAAACAGATATGAAGTTTCGAAAAATGGCTTTTACCTTGCCGCCCAGTTTTACCTATACGATAATATATTGGAAATGCATGATGCATGCAGCTACAATACATATTGGGTCTTCATTAGTCTAAATTATGTCCTGTCTTTTTATGGAAAATTATAATTGAGACGAAGTGAAACTCATGAAATGAAAAATTTCAAGGCCCGGTTCATTTTTCTCGCCTAAAAACTTGAAAAAATCTTACTTCACAAACCCCTATTTAGTAGCATCATGGTAGTTCGCGAACATTTACACAAATGACGATCCTTTTACCCGCTACTTGATAGCTCAATGTCACTCGTAATTTTCCCACAAATCCCCACCATTGCGTAACTTAATTTACATTACGTTATATCAAATTAAATTTAAGCATCATTGAGGTAATTGTCAATAGTATTAGAAATGGTAGTTTAGAACCATAAACTTACTTGCACGAAGGGACAAAGTGGACACATGAAGGCTGGCAAGCACCAATACTGTAACAACGCGGCTTGAAACTGGAAAGGTATTGAAAAAATTCCGATAATGACATCTGCCACAGCCAAGTTGCCGATAAAAAAGTTGGTGATAGTTTGCATTCTGCGGCTGGTAAGAATAATCCATAGAACCAAGACATTTCCAGCTATAGCCACGAGTGACACTATCCCGTAGCAAAACGACAAAAAGATCGCTAACGACACTGGCACTTGATAAATTTCAATATAAACTTCAGGAGCGACTGTAGTATTCCTAGTTCGACCCATAACCTATAGTCTAATTTTAAACTTAAAGTTCGTTTACTTTTTCTGTCTTTGTTCAATGTTGAAACTCAATTTCCATTTGAAAACTTGGGCGAGCGATAAATTTAAATCAGTTCTTGGAAGTTCTCGGTTGAACCGAATTGAGAGTTAAAAGGAACCCTTCCTTCTCTATTCAAAAGCACGAGCATTGTAAGGAAAACTCTGGCCTGGGAACCGAGGATTCTCGAGGAGAGGGTCAAAGCGTGTGTGCATGAGCTGTAGGGATGAAGATTGGGACTGGGAGAGGCTGCGTATAGTCGTGGAAAGGATGCGTGCAGGAGATGAAATTTAAGGAAAGGATGGTGGGAGAGTAAGGAGCAGCGATAAAAAGTGAGAAGTCAAGAATGGATGTGTGATGCATGCTCTAAAGCTCTTGGAGAGTTTTGGGCTAGGAAATTGGATTCTAAAGATATTTTCCAATTTAGGATTAAGGATTAGTTTTAGTATTAGTTTGTTTTGTATTTTTGACTAATACTTTAATCAAGGAACATTTTTAAATCAACTTAATTCTAAATTCGATTTATGTTGCGGTTTCACCATTTGTTAAGTTTTCGACAAAGAAATTGTGTAATTCATTTCAAAAACATTTTTAATTAATTAAGCAAATTTAAGTATAATCAACAGGTTATGTTTCCAATTCTAAACTTTACACGTTAAACATTTATACGTAAGAGCATTGTAGCTAATGTAATTATCGTTTTGTTCTATTTTCTGCGAGTGCTATGGTTATAGTAGGATATTTGCAAATCGAAACACCCTGTATGTTTAGTTTAACACATATCCCAGTTTCATCATCAGTTTATTCTGACTGTTATTGCAGGCGTCAACATAATATATTTAAAATTTGAGAACATTTTGAAAACTGTAGGTTTTGACATGGAAGGTAATAACTCCAGGATCAATTTTGAAATTAATAACTTTTGTTTAAGGCTTATATAAATGCTTAGTTTTATCTTTCACCTTAATGGCGTGAATGGCCTGTTTCAAGCGAACTTCTAGTAATTTTTCCCTCAAAATTTCGATTATGAGTAATCCGAAACCAAGTGCTAAACCTCGCGACAAGAGGATGAAGGCTGCGAATAAGTCGGAAAGTTTTACAGCCATGGGCACGTTCTCTTGGCCCTTTTGTGGAAGGCATCGAGCAATTCGAGCAGTTTCTCTATAAAGCCAGAAATCCGACAGTCCACTCTCCAGAATGCTGAGTAATCTAAAAGTAAAACGGTGTGCATGCTACAGTCTCTTCAAAGAAGTTAAAAGTGAAGGTATAAGGATCGTTACAGTGACAGGAAAATGGTCAGATTATGTCACTAAAGCTAAAACGTCTTCAATTCCAAATATATCACTAGAGAAGAGGACTGGCATTGCCCCGCGGTGAAGCTTAAAATCTACGGACTCTAAGCCTTCAAGGCTGTTTTGGATGCTTTTATGACAACCGTGACACATTCAAACAAAACTCATATAACCTCAGATAAAAATCCTAAAAAATATTGTGTACAAAGGAAAACTTCCATAAATCCTTCATTCTTTATAGAAAAATATTTATATATTAATATTAAAAGCATTTCTGAGAAAACTTCCCATTTTTCTTATAGCTTTAGTCAAGATTTCAATATCTGAATTTCTGAGATATAATATTTCTCCGACTTGGAATTTTTCTTTGCCTTTCTGTTTGAATTAAAGGGGGAGAAGGTTCACCCCTGACATCATGCATAGTGGTATTGAACTTAGAAACCACGTGAAGCCGTGACTACCTCGACTGAATGTAAACAAGTTTTCTTTGAGAATAGACCGGCTAGGAGTCGACGGTTGTCCCATGTATATGAGAGTAGCCAATGAATCGCGAGGAAGGAAGTTTTAAGCCCTTCCTATTTCCTTCAATCAGATATTTGTATGTAGTCTATGGTCTGTTTAAGATTCCAAGTGGAAGAAATCTATGTATTACTGAATAGGTATAGAATTTACGTAAGCTTTACTTAGTACACATTTTTTATCCTTCAAAGTTTGACCACTCTAGATAAATATTAATACTTTTCCTTTCAATACAAAGTAAACAGCGAATAAGATGTTATTATGTAAGCATAAAAATGTGTTTGACACTTGTTCCCTAAGGGGTATCAGTTGAAAAACGTGCAACTCTAAAACCAATTTAATCTTTTGTGCTTATGTCTATTGACTCTTTGTCTCACCAGAGGCCACTTTTAAGAACAATTTGAGTAGATAATAACAAGTTGGTTTAAGGAATGAAAGAATGTTTTACTTGGGTATACACGCTATTCTCATTGTTATCGCGTCACTTACGATGTTATTGTTAACCTACGTACTTTCTGTTGACATTCTCCGAGAAAGAGTTGGGCATATCTTTCCGAAAAGCCAGTCCCATGGGCAATTCCGATAAAGTTCCGTGAGAGAAATGAAAGAGTCCACCACTGGTGCAAGCCGCGCTGAGCTGTACTCGCATCGAGTGATCGTCAAAGATGAATACACTCTTTCGTTCCAGGAGAGAATCCAGTCTTTCTTTCGAAAATAGTCTTTTAATTGAAACCAGGCTCTTCAATTCCAACGCGCGTGTAAATATTTTTTTGTGTATGATTTGAGGAGAGTTCTGAAAAGATGCATGCATGCATGCAAATTTCATCTTTTCGGAAAATTTTAAAAAGCGATTTCGTTTGCATTTAAAAAAAGAAAAACTATAGGAATTTAAACTTATGAATAAATTTAGTTTATGGATTAGATCATAAGTTCATAAGATATGTTCACCATAAGTTTTTCACTGGTTACAAACTGGAGCTTGTCATGAAGTGACAACGTATGTCATAGATTCGAGGTAAAGCGAAGACTCCTGGTGAGACGCTGTCAAAAGCTTAGTACAGACTAAATAGAAATATGGACTGCAAAACTAACCGAGTGTAGTCAATTCTCGAAATAGCTCGAGCTGTAAGTCTCTAACATAGGTAGTGTCATACTTAAGGAACATATCTTATAAACTTATATGATTAGATTAACTAATTTGAATTCCCGATTGCGATTCTGTAATATTAGCATTGAATAGCTAAGTTTGTTGCAGTATATTTTTCGAGGATATGGGAACCAGAGAATGTAAATATATTGAAATATACTATAAGTAATTAAAGGAGCTGAGTAAGACTTCAAATATTTTCTGCGCTGAAAATATCCTACTGGTAATTTTTTTAATTTTACCGGTAACGTAGTTTGCAATTCTCAAAGCGAAACTGCAAATACACTATTTCAATTATTGAAACTTGTGTCAACAACAACATATAGTTTCGACGCAAATTTAGTTATCCACAAGCTTTCTCGTATATTTGTGCTCTAATCGAATAGCGTTTCTCTTCCCGAGAGCCCATATAAGACGTTGTAACACTAATCAAAAGAGCTAGTTTGAGATGTTTTTTTCTTTAATAGCATTACTTGAAAGAAAGAGGAATAGGCCGAAGATTCCAGAATCGTCGGCTGAAGCTTTTTATATCGCAATATGTCTTCTAGGTTGTCGATTGTGTCAAAGGCCTTCTGAGTTGACAAAGCAGCTATCATGGCGCTACCGAAAAAGTTCATTAAAACTATCATGGCTAGCATCCAAACACCGGTCAAAAGTCTCCCCACTTGTCCCAAATCACTCGAATCACCTATATAAGGATACACTCTTGAAAATATATCCTTTCAGAATCAATAAAGGATGCCCATCCAATTTACCTTGCCCCATGAGCTTCGTTAAAAATGTAACTGAATTTCGAGCCACCCTGAGTGCCCAATTCTCGGATAGCACGATATCCGTAATGAGGCTTTCGTTCAAGTAGTTAATTATTCCGAGAACTAACAGAGAGCCCAGAAGTAAAATCCAAACCTATATACAAATATAAACACTTAAATAATGTAACAAAGCATCATAATTAGCCTAACGTAGGTTTCAAGGAAAATAGGCTTAGACCACCCGTTTATATATTCAATAAGGAACCTTCAGCCATCTCATAAATATGCTTGCAAATATAATGTTCATCTAATTAAATATTTATGCTTTTCTCGTACTAAATAAATGTTTAAGATTTCAATTAGTGGATATCCAAGAACCCAAATAAACTCGAGAACGTACAGTACGAATAACTAAAACTTTTCCATGACCTCATTCTTTGCTTGCCGATATTGTGATGTATCGGTTAAACCTGTGACTAAGGTGCATGCTAAAGGCCTGTTCTTTATTTATTTAAACGTTCTCAAGTCGTAAATGGTTTCTTGGAGAAGCCTTTCAATTCTTAAATAAACTAAACTTTTCACTTAACTAAAAATTCGCTTCTACTATGTGTTATATCAGAAGTGGATAATAGAAGAAGGGTGACACTCTGTATCCTCTTAATACTTTAGTTATGTAACATGATTCTTCAATTCCAGGCTCATCACCTTTTTGTTTGCTCTCCTGCTCATCAAACTTCAGATGGGCATCGCGCCGTGCAGGGTGAATTCTATAACTGTTTGGTACTAAATCCCCAGCAATAAACCCACAATCCTTGATTGTCTTGACGTGGGATAAAAATCCACAAGCGCATGCGCCTTGCCAAATAGTTAAGCAATAATGGAATAATGATGAGGGAACTATGTATCGCGTATGTGATTCGGTTTAGTAACCTTGAGAGTTTGCAAGTTCTCTCCCCGCTTGTTAAAAGGAGTTTTCCTCCGCTGTCTAACCCGGTTTCTCCTTTCCATCAAAACTTGCAGAGGTTAACGGTAATAGTTAGTATAGGGCGCTGTCGGTTAGCTGTGGCATAGGGGCTAGCCACCACCCCTCTATGCATTGTAAAGGCGTTAGATAAGTGGCAATAAGTCGCAAGATGACTTGGTCCAATTAGCTAGCTAGCTGAACTATATAATAAATGTAAAATGATGTTGGGGGAAGAATCATGCTGCAAGTACCCAGTTTTGTGGTTGGTACACTTCTCTCGAAGAGAAGTATTATATACTTCGGCTACTAATTAAATTTAATGATACAAATACTTCAGTTTCGAAAGCTTGAGTAAAGGATAACTCTCCGGAAACTTGTATTGGAAACGGCGTTGATAAGATCTTCATAGGACTATAAGCGAAAGGATGTGTAAGTCCAAAATCTAGGAGACGTCTATAAACGGGAACGGTTGGATCCCCAATCATTTCAGCTTCCTAAGAACCAATTACGTGGATGACAAACTTATATAAAGATATTTTTACGAAATAACTAGGCCTACTCCTCTTTGAACACTTCCAAGAAGCCCGTTCCACGTTCCATTAATATCAGGTCTACCATGAACTCTTTCTCTGGGGTTCACATATTCGTAACTGAAAATGTCGTCAGGGTTAAGTAACTAGGTAATCAATTTAAAGTTATGCGAGTGAAATTTGACGGGAATTTCATTTGGAAAATACGCTGGGGACAACGCCCACCTTCATTAGAAAATACAGCAATAAAATTTATTCTTAGTGTGGCTAGGATGTATGCCTTAAGTGCTAAAGGAATTTTATATTTTGTATGTATATATATATACTATTTATTCATTGTTTTCTGATTATTTTAAAATTCTATCGCATCTAGAAACTAAAAATATTTTAATTATTTACGATTAAATGTTTTATAATTGAATTATCACTAAATATTTAATGATTTATATTACGTGAAATTAGACGCCTTGCTTATAGCTTCTATTACGTTGTTCATGGGTCCCCAGACACGGTTTATGGATCCGGAATTATCATAATTTATATATATCCATGGAGGAATCTAATTAGTTAATTATTATTAAAGAATAGATATTATTAATGAAATATCTTTTAGATTTAAAATTATAAAAATTAATCAAAGTTGGGTTTACTTGATAGACAGCTACCCTGAGGTGGCTTACGTTCAACATCTTTGAACCTGATATAATTTTGCAAAAATGGAACCAACCGAATCGCAATCTTTCAAGTATAAGATTTGAATAGCAGGCGTCTCTAATGACACCCCAAATAATATTTCGTGTAACGATGCACTTATAGTGCAACCAAAACAACCCCCAATTGCCCACCTATATCGCGTATTTCTAACCACTAAACCTTAAGAGGGCATCATCAATTTCCGTTTTTTTCCTTGGAAAACTCTCTCAACACGCCGTGTCGTCTTATCATGAATTTATTCAATTCCCAATGTCAGGCGTACCAGTTGCATAAAAATCGGTTTAAATAAAAGTAGAAATATGCAAGATACGTTTATTCAAGTAACATATTCGAGTATTAAGTGAATTTACTCATGGGTGGTGTAAGACAATTGTTATTTCTGGGAGTACCTTACCATATAGTCCAGCAATAAAACTACTTGTCCAACCTTTTATCTTCCTCTTCGCAGTCTGAGGTAGAAACGACACGAAACACTGTTCAGTTAGTGCATGGAACTCGTAAACCTGTCGTAGGGTACGGATAAGAATACTGGAAACTCATTTCTAGTGGTGATACCAAACCATGCACGTGAGTTGGGTTTTAGTGTGTTAAATTCGGCGTAAAATTAACATCAGTGATTAAAGCTAGGAGCTCCATGGTTGGAGTAAATAGGTCAATGTTTTAATGGTATATCAAGGTCATTTAAAACATTTTTTAAATGTAGGTGTGACGGGGGTGTAAAAGAGGTATGTTCCAAAACAAGTGTATTTCCCAAACGTTACTGTACGCTTATATAGTCCTCTTTCGAAATTAAATACAAAGTCCCTTTTTCGTATGGAGTTAAGTCTACATCTTTTTTATTATAAGTACGAATTTCTTCTATTCAAACTTTTTCCTATTCGAACAATCGATTTTCACCTGAAACGTGATCCTTTTTATATCAGGCTACTTCAGTGTAGTTTGGGGTTTTTTATTCGGGGAAACCAATCTCTTTTGGTGTCAGGAATTTCGAAATGGGGCCTTGAGTCTAAAAAACGTATAATGATGTGGAGCAGAGGGATTTTGTAGATATATTAGAGGAGATAGGTGGGTTGGAGTAGTAATCTCCATACCCATAACACCCATCTACGGTAACGAAGTCCTCCCAGCATCCTCAGTGGCGTATTTGTAGAGTCTAACTATAGGTAAATGTCTTCCATGTTCATTGCATCCTTAAAATATAAGCTAATTAATAAGAACTAGCTTCTATGACGAGGTAGCACTTAACAAAGTATTTTGAGAGACTTTCAATTTCATTGCCACACATCGCCCACAAACATTTCTACTCCACTTCACATCTTTTCTCCAAGTAGATAGTTGGATGGATAGTGTTTGACATTGGTATGGATTAATAGAATAGTTCTAGAAATTTTTGCCAAACTAATTTTTATGTAAGCTTTTCCATTATTTCATGGTCTTCTAATTTTATCCAAGATATTTTCGACTGTTTGGGAAGCCAACATGTAGGGGCAAACTATTCAATGTATTTTCAGCGAGCGCCTGTAGAAGTGTTCACCCGCAGCACACCAATGCACGTCTATGGGAAACCAACGTGTTTTGTTTTAATTCGTAACAGATGGCACTACCTTCTTCGCAAATTGAGGAATTAGTTGTTCAAGTTATTCTTTTAGAACTGTTCCACCCTTAGACACGCTGTTCTAAATTTCTAACCCCATAATTTTTGCGGGCCGAGGTTAGGGGGCTAAAGGTAGTTAGGGTTCAGGCTGCCTTATTTTATGTATAGTAAATATGGTTTTCTTGTAAATCGCCAAGTAATTCCATTATTATTAACAAAATTCGAAAAATAGTTTTCAGACTAGAAGGATTGATACCGTTTACACCAGGAGACCAGGTTAAGTTGGCGCACAAAGTGTAGTACCAAGTTGCCTCGCATCCAGGTATAAATGGTATAAATCCTCCTAGTCAGAAAACTATGTATTTTGTAATAGGATTTGGTTTAAAAATAATAAATTTGCGAATTAGGAACCGAGGGTGGGAGGGGGGATCAGGCCAAATATAGGGCAGAAAACGAATTCCAGCGGTGACCATGTAAAATGGGTGTAACAATATCAACGCCCACTTATACGAAAAGCGAAAGAGTTAATTTTCTGAAAGGATATTTTGCCGTCGGTTTGAAACTGGAATTAATTAACCAATTTTTGAACTTAAGCCCGGAGAGAAAAGCCGATTAAATATCGTAATATACAAATATATTCTAAATTTATTTTTGATGGATATTTTCCCCGAAAGTTTAATGTTTATTAACATTAGTCGTTGTTATTAATTATTTGTCGAAATGAATTAAATTTTTAACGAGCTGAGTATATCAATCAAATCAATTGCCCTTCGTGTATGCTAAGCTTAATTATTTGTAATATTGTAAAACAAAAAATAAATAATTTATAATATCATAAGTTTATAAGATATATTCCATAAGCTTGTTACTGGTAACTTAGAAACTGGAGCTTGTCATGAAGTGACAACGTAGGTCATAGATTCGAGGTAAAGCGACGCCTGGTGAGGAGCTCTCAAAGGCTTATTACAGACTAAATAGGACCTAGATAGAAGTCCTGCAAAATTAACCACCGAGTGTAGGACTTCAATTCTCGCTTGTCATTCTGCTAGAACTAGCTCGAGCTGTAAGTCTCTAAGTAAGCATTACTTATGGAACATATCTTGTAAACTTATGACAATATGAATATACTTTATTTGCTCTAGCAAAAGTGAAGCCATCAATGACTTTTAAATTTAAATTATAAGATTAAAAATTTTAAATTGAAAGAAATTCAATTTGAACTGTTTGTATATTTAATTTCGGTGTACACAGGATCGTCTTGCCTTTCTTCGGAGTATCTTTCCTCGCTAGAAACCAAAAAAAAAAAAAAGAAATAAATATCTTATTAATGAAAAACAAAAATAAGGTATGAAAGAATTCGACTCAAACGCACATGCCCAGGGCATGCCAGCAGTGACTAAAACCAAACGCGTTCTTTGGTTGGAGTAAACTACAGTACGCGGAGGAAGTAGTTCCTTTCCTGGTTCGTTGGTCTTCCTAGAACCAGAAGCAAATATCATCTCTCGAATAAAACATCGACGTTGCGTTATTTAGTTTAAGGTGAAGGGGTGAACGCACCCCTCAATCGGCTCAGGGTGAGTGAGACAGCTAAGCCTAACGTTTGTTAACGTCATTTCTTAGCTTAGTAACCGGAGTCATTCCCAGCAGGGAGGGAATCACATTGGGGCTCTTGGGTGTAGTGAGACATCCGCTTTATTGACAAGAAAGGTTGTCTATAGACAACCGATCATGCGAGAGAACCCTCTTCATTTGAAATCATTTCTCTTTTAAACTGCATAGCTATAGTGTATTAAGAATATTTCCCAGGGAATAACCGTTTAATTTATTTACTTATTTTTATGCATGGTATGTTTAGAAGTTAAAAATATTTTCAGCGTGGCCTTTTCAACCTTTTGAGGTTTACGGAATTCTCAAACCATTCCTTTTCTTTCCTTTAATATTTCTAAGATTTATTCTACGACGTTCTTGTTTGAGGGTTATGTTTATTTTATTATATATTTTTCAAATTGGATATTGAAATTGCGAACTATGTAAACAAATGAATATTCCGCTACCACATTTTAGAATAATATATGCTCGAAGCCCAGAATTCCAGGAATTAGGTTTTTTCGGGATAGGGGTTTAAGGTACATACACAGAATCCGGAAATTCGGAAATTAATTATTCAATGAAAAGAAAATCGGAACAAAAATGTTATTATATCCAAAAAATTGGATCGAAAAATTTAATCAGAATATATTAGAATATATTTCAGCGTATCAGAATTAAGCGCCAATATTCTTATGAACATAATTCTAATTTTATTATGAGAAATTATTAATTCAGTTAATTTTCTTTAGCCTTTGTTTATCTAATTTAATAAATGAGACATTCAGGCTTTCAGGGATAACCCGTGACCTGTAGGGCTCGTGCCTATACTTATAATATTCTCCTATAGGTTATTAATATTAGTAGTATACAAAAGAGTCTTTCACGTCAGTGACACCCAGTTGACGCCTGACACCCTGTTGACGCCTGACACCCCGTTGACGCCTGACACCAAGATGGCGTCCTCACGCCAGATGGTACTGTTGGTACAGTTGGCGCCTGACACCGAATTGGCGCCTGACACCAAGATGGCGTCCTCACGCCAGATTTTTTGGCGGGGAAAACCAGGGGAAAGCTTGACACCATGTTGACTTTGTGAATGGCGTGGAAATTTTCAATTTCGGCGTGGAAAACCAGGGGAAAGCTTGACACCAAGTTGGCGCCGTTGCCGCTGTTGACGCCGTTATCACTGAAGTCGCTTCAATCTCCCCTTTGACGCCAGATATTCAATGCGCGCCTTATCCTTATTGACTTTGATAAGGGAAAACATATGTTAGGCTTAAGACTAAGCGCCATATTTCCACAACTTCTCCTGAAACTAGAATTCAATTATGGCGCCAGATATTTGTGGGCGCCTTATTGACTTTGACAATGTGGCGGGGAAATACGTATGGAAAAATACGCGACCAATGGGGGTAAATAAGTGTGGGGAATTTTTCGTTTTCAATGGCGTCTTCTTATTTTCAAATCAATACGTTACACTTATCTGTCTAAAAATATCTAGGTATATTGGCTCGAATTTCTTAAATACGGCGCTGGAACCGTTATCTTAAATAGTATCCCTACACCTGCTTCAAATAGCGTATCATTAACGTAAGCCAAAACAGAGACGTACAATACAATGTGTTTGACCTAAAATATATTATTGGAATACACTATGTTAGGCTTAACATTTTTAACGAAGTAGGCGGGGAATATGAACGGAAAAAAGAGTGTTCGGTTTTCGGATACGACGGTGTACGTGATTCCTCAAGAGGACAGGGTGAACCATGAATTTCGTAACCTGCAATGGTTTAGAATGCAATTAAAGTGTAAATACGAATACATATTATCCCCGATATTGGAGTTGAAAATTGAACTTTTCGCTAACCCTTGTCTTACACGCGACTCGAGGCTTTCTACGTCACGTTAACTTTCGACAACGTGGTGGGAGGGGGAAATTATATATGTTAGGCTTAGAGATTAAGTGTCATATCGTCGTTCGTCAACGTGTTTGAGGATACCATGGTAAATACCCGGGTTCAGAGCGTCACGGTAAATTCCCGTTACGTCGTTGATTGAGAAAATACACCCATCATATCTTGGGTTATCGTCTCGCGATAAGATCCTATAAAAGACGCGGTAGTTTAAAAGATAAGTCATTTTACGACTCTTCAAGCTTTTCACCCCAGCTAACGATATCCACGTGTCATCACTTAGAAATGGACTCAGTTAAATTGTAAGTATGTTCTTAACAATATAGTTAACCCTTGCATGTCCATTTGTATCCAGACTTATAATTAGAGTATTCGGTTAATTTTTTCTCCATCAGGGACGGATCAAAAGCGTTCTCCGAAACTGACAATACGCCGGACACGCCTTCCTGTCCTATCTGCTGTAGTGAGGATGGTAGAATGAATTCACCCATTACTTTAGAAGCCGCCGTTAGACGAAACAACTTAAGACGAATTGAAAAATTTGGTGCTATCGGATGGGATAAAGATTACGGAAAATCCGAAAGGACTGCAGATCCCGAAACGGGGGATTTACTAATAAACCCCATACCGAATGAAGTCTATAATGTAGACGATGGTGAAGGTTATATATGGCAATACGTTAATGGCCCTAATATAAATTTTGGTTTGAAACACTTAGCGATGTACAGATTACTAACTTCTACAGTACAATTACCCGCAGGGTCATTAATTGACATGTATGCTAGACAGTTTCCATGTATCATAAATAAGAAGACCCATCAATTCAAATTGGAAGAATTTGCGGGAGATACTATCCTCGAATTTCCCGTACACCTCACACCACACAAAATGTACGGAATGCCAAACCCAAATATTTGCCATTTAGGGAGTTGTCACCCCCGCAATGAGGGGGAATGTAAATTTCGCACCTTTTATTACGGTGGATACGAATTTCATTGTCCATATCAGTACTTGAGAGTTCTGAACTTAGCTCTTCATATGTGTATGTTTATGGTATACAAAACTAACAAAACCGTAAGGAAAAATTATAGTGATGAAAACGACCTAGCTACGCATTATATATTCAAGGCCCTGCAGATTTGCAGGTTAGCCAAGTGTCTGTGTGATAACACTCACAGTTTAATGTTTCACGAAGTTCATTATCACATGAGATCCAATGACGCGAATAATTATTTCGCGAATAAGTATTTCGCAGACTTTCTTTAACTATGATTACCCCCGATCGGTTAAGCGAGGGAGTATAGTGTTTCAATAAAACGTGTTTGAAAATGCTGTGAAATTAATAGTTTAAACGATGTTAAAGCGCGAATAATAATTTCGCGAATAAGTATTTCGCAGACTTTCTTTAATTAATAAAACGTTTGTAAGTTCGACATTTTGTAGGCGAAGCATAGTGTTAAATGCTAAATAATATTTGTAGAATCTCGAATAAAAAGAAAATGGTTGAATGATATGGGTTTCTAATTATTTTACGTAGGTTTAATATAATTAATATTTTAAGCCCATTTTAAAACCTTAAATTTTGGCCATTTATTTAATTTTCAGCATTAATTCACATATCAAACGATATATATCAATAATAAGTACATCTGACATCACTAAAATACAATGAAACCCGGGAGTATTATTCACACGTACCCATCTCACGGTCCATGAAATCTTGTACATCACGGTATTCTTGGCTTGTTAAATCATCCATCTCGTCGGAATCTGGGAAATGCTCAAGCATGTGGATGTTCAAAACATCAAGGTCGTCAAACCATTTATCGCAGATGTAACAAGAAACTTTCGGAGGCGGTGTGTCAGGCAGCGTGATGACATCTGGTTGGTCATACTCTTTAATCGCAGCGACACACTCAAATCGATCCATGAGATCATGTAGGGTCTGATTTTCCTGGTCTGTTAAGTCATCGAGGGTAAGGATGCAGGAATGCGACGAGGTAGGAGGGTTGTCACCGGCAGGACGGAAAGAATCAGGAACAAAGGGGTATGCAACCCCAGACGTCACCTTAGACCCCTCAAGTCCATCCCCTTGGGCTGAAAGGACATTTCTATGGTCGGGTATACAAATAAACGGAAATATAGATTAGAATGGTGGAATGTTATTACATCATACAATTACACCTTAACTAAATATACCATCACTTACTGTACGTACTTGAAAATTATTAACTTATTCGCTATTTCACAGAGTAGCCCGTCTAAAATAACGAAGTTCCTCACACTAACCCCAATCAAACCCCACATCCAATAACCCCTCATGAAATTCTACACACTAAAAACCATACCCATAAATTACTAATAAATTATTAAGTGAATTCTCTAAATATAAGTGTAAAGGGATGGGTATACATTGTTAAGAGTATACTTACAATTTAACTGAGTCCATTTCTTTGGGTTAACACGTGAATTTCGTTAGTCGAGGTAGAAAGTTTGAAGAGTCGTAAATGACTTCTTCCTTTGACCTACCACGTCTTATAAACCATCCGTTTTATCTTAGGTTTCAATTATAATCGAATAAATGCACGTGGGGAGAGGGATTGATTTATTCGCAATATTTGTTGTGTTTCGGAAATAAGATTTACATCTTGCGAAAAACGTTTTCAATCAACTTAACCACACTATTGTTTACTAGACATGATTAGAAGAAGAAGAACATTTCCATTCTTTTTATCTGATGTTTAATCATGCGCGCGGGAAGAGGGTTTGATTTCTTCGCAATATCTGTTTGTTGCGTTTCGGAAATAAGATTAACATCTTCCGATATTTGTGTGCTGTTTAGGGGAAACATATATTTATGTTCAAAAATTCACTATTTCTGTTCAAAGTTTCACTATTTCTTGTCAAAGTTTCACTATTTCTGTTCTATGTTTCACTATTTTTGTTCAATGTTACACTATTTCTGTTCAAAGTTTCACTATTTCTGTTCAAAGTTTCACTATTTCTGTTCAAAGTTTCACTATTTCTGTTCAAAGTTTCACTATTTTTGTTCAATGTTTCACTATTTCTGTTCCATGTTTCACTATTTATGTTCAAAGTTTCACTATTTATGTTTAAAGTTTCACTATTTATGTTCAAAGTTTCCCCCAATTTCTGTTCAATTTCTCCCTTTTTCTGTTCAAACGTCCCCATTTCTGTTCAGACATTTCTGCGTGGGAAGAGGGATTGACATCCTCGCAATATCGGTCTGTTGGAAATAAGATTAACATCTTTCGAAATTTGTGTGGTGTTTAGGGGAAATATTTACTTACGCGTCGAAAGAAATTGTAAAATGTTTTTCTTTTACATCAATACGAAATATCTGTCTTTCTAAACTAATTTGTTCATTCAGCGTTGATGGTAAATATGGAGATAAGATTTAAAATAGGCCTACAAATAATTAAAAATTAGCTTAAAATAATAATTAATTCAATTCTCAGAAACATATATACTAGCAGCAAAGGTACCCGGCGTTGCACGTGAGCCCATAAGTCCGTCGGGGCGATTTAATTACTTTTGCCGAAATTCTACATCGCTTTACTAATTTCTATGGTTTTGAAATCGAATTTCAAAGTTCCATAACTAAAATTCTAATGTGATATAAATGTGTTGAATACCTTATTAGCTAATAATGTATGAATTCCTAGAATATAAACGTCTTACTCCTAACCGGGATACATTAATTTATAATTTTAAATTACTTTAGTATTGTGAGATTTAGAACTCTTGATAAATTCCTAATCCTACTGCAAAAGTTTATATCGAAAACGATTTTTCAAGGTGAAAGATACGTAGTGTAAAATGGATGATTTCAAAGTTCAGACTAAATACAAGAAAATCAATGAAACACCATCTCCTCATAAACATTAATTTATGTTTTGATATTATTGCAGTTTGGTTTCTAATATGTTTATAGGTATTTACGTAATAGAGAACGTTTTCAAGTGACTGAATTTCGATAAAGTTTTGTTCACAAGAAACTAAAAAAGCGGTTGAAAGTGTCATGAAATGTCTATAATTCAATTAAAAGTATCGGCAAAACACTAAAATTGGTTAAAGTTTCGCTAAATGTTTAGTAAACGTTTCGTTATTCGACTTAAATATATCCGATATTGTTAATATATGACTATTATAAAACAGATAATGAAGTTGAATGGCGAAAAAGTGGTCGAAAGTGTTGTTAATCTACTAAAATTCGGATGAAACTGATGTGAAATGAAAGAATTCAATTGAAAGCGAACTAATACGACTAAGAAAGTGGATCAAAGTTTTGTTAAACTACTAAAATGTGGTTCAAATCACATTCAAAGGAACTAAAAAGCAGTTGAACGTTCATGAAATGACAAAAGTACAATTGTAAGTAATGTGTTTAATATTTATATAAATTTTGTAAGAATATAAATACTTCTCGCGGATCTCAACAGTGTGTGAATGTTGATCACACGAATGTTAACAGTAATTGGTTCATTAACGCAACAAATGTGGATGATTACCAAGAAATAAACCCATTTGATTTCAATCGTGATTTAATACTATCATAACCAAAACCTCGGTACATCACGACGTTTCGAGGAGACCATTAGACACGTAATACTAGTCAAAACTCATTGGTGAGCAATTAACAATTGCTAATCTTGTTTGCAATATAAACCAGGGCTTTGAACGCAGAATTTATCCCAGTTTGTTTATTTTATCAGTAAAGATCTTCTCAAGACACACTTTCTTATCAGTTCGATAAATGGAAATTTTATTGATGATAAATTATAAAGTGCAACGCCTAATAATTCCGCATCTCTTTTATCAGTATCATCGTCTTTTCGATCTTACGTTGAAATTTCAAAATATCATTTAACCACTTTGGAACAGAAAAACTCCAATGCAAAAACAGATGGACACGCGTATTTTCAATAGAATATGATTTACCACAGACATTGGATGGAAGTGTCAGGGCTACCAATCTCATGACCGGGAGGGGGCCGCCTAATAAAACACGCGCCGGGGAAAACAGAAATACACGCGTGGCGGATACACGCGTGGCGGCCCTCCCCCGGTCATGAGATTGGTAGCCCTGACACTTCCATCCAATGTCTGTGGTAAATCATATTCTATTGAAAATACGCGTGTCCATCTGTTTTTGCATTGGAGTTTTTCTGTTCCAAAGTGGTTAAATGATATTTTGAAATTTCAACGTAAGATCGAAAAGACGATGATACTGATAAAAGAGATGCGGAATTATTAGGCGTTGCACTTTATAATTTATCATCAATAAAATTTCCATTTATCGAACTGATAAGAAAGTGTGTCTTGAGAAGATCTTTACTGATAAAATAAACAAACTGGGATAAATTCTGCGTTCAAAGCCCTGGTTTATATTGCAAACAAGATTAGCAATTGTTAATTGCTCACCAATGAGTTTTGACTAGTATTACGTGTCTAATGGTCTCCTCGAAACGTCGTGATGTACCGAGGTTTTGGTTATGATAGTATTAAATCACGATTGAAATCAAATGGGTTTATTTCTTGGTAATCATCCACATTTGTTGCGTTAATGAACCAATTACTGTTAACATTCGTGTGATCAACATTCACACACTGTTGAGATCCGCGAGAAGTATTTATATTCTTACAAAATTTATATAAATATTAAACACATTACTTACAATTGTACTTTTGTCATTTCATGAACGTTCAACTGCTTTTTAGTTCCTTTGAATGTGATTTGAACCACATTTTAGTAGTTTAACAAAACTTTGATCCACTTTCTTAGTCGTATTAGTTCGCTTTCAATTGAATTCTTTCATTTCACATCAGTTTCATCCGAATTTTAGTAGATTAACAACACTTTCGACCACTTTTTCGCCATTCAACTTCATTATCTGTTTTATAATAGTCATATATTAACAATATCGGATATATTTAAGTCGAATAACGAAACGTTTACTAAACATTTAGCGAAACTTTAACCAATTTTAGTGTTTTGCCGATACTTTTAATTGAATTATAGACATTTCATGACACTTTCAACCGCTTTTTTAGTTTCTTGTGAACAAAACTTTATCGAAATTCAGTCACTTGAAAACGTTCTCTATTACGTAAATACCTATAAACATATTAGAAACCAAACTGCAATAATATCAAAACATAAATTAATGTTAATGAGGAGATGGTGTTTCATTGATTTTCTTGTATTTAGTCTGAACTTTGAAATCATCCATTTTACACTACGTATCTTTCACCTTGAAAAATCGTTTTCGATATAAACTTTTGCAGTAGGATTAGGAATTTATCAAGAGTTCTAAATCTCACAATACTAAAGTAATTTAAAATTATAAATTAATGTATCCCGGTTAGGAGTAAGACGTTTATATTCTAGGAATTCATACATTATTAGCTAATAAGGTATTCAACACATTTATATCACATTAGAATTTTAGTTATGGAACTTTGAAATTCGATTTCAAAACCATAGAAATTAGTAAAGCGATGTAGAATTTCGGCAAAAGTAATTAAATCGCCCCGACGGACTTATGGGCTCACGTGCAACGCCGGGTACCTTTGCTGCTAGTATATATGTTTCTGAGAATTGAATTAATTATTATTTTAAGCTAATTTTTAATTATTTGTAGGCCTATTTTAAATCTTATCTCCATATTTACCATCAACGCTGAATGAACAAATTAGTTTAGAAAGACAGATATTTCGTATTGATGTAAAAGAAAAACATTTTACAATTTCTTTCGACGCGTAAGTAAATATTTCCCCTAAACACCACACAAATTTCGAAAGATGTTAATCTTATTTCCAACAGACCGATATTGCGAGGATGTCAATCCCTCTTCCCACGCAGAAATGTCTGAACAGAAATGGGGACGTTTGAACAGAAAAAGGGAGAAATTGAACAGAAATTGGGGGAAACTTTGAACATAAATAGTGAAACTTTAAACATAAATAGTGAAACTTTGAACATAAATAGTGAAACATGGAACAGAAATAGTGAAACATTGAACAAAAATAGTGAAACTTTGAACAGAAATAGTGAAACTTTGAACAGAAATAGTGAAACTTTAAACAGAAATAGTGAAACTTTGAACAGAAATAGTGTAACATTGAACAAAAATAGTGAAACATAGAACAGAAATAGTGAAACTTTGACAAGAAATAGTGAAACTTTGAACAGAAATAGTGAATTTTTGAACATAAATATATGTTTCCCCTAAACAGCACACAAATATCGGAAGATGTTAATCTTATTTCCGAAACGCAACAAACAGATATTGCGAAGAAATCAAACCCTCTTCCCGCGCGCATGATTAAACATCAGATAAAAAGAATGGAAATGTTCTTCTTCTTCTAATCATGTCTAGTAAACAATAGTGTGGTTAAGTTGATTGAAAACGTTTTTCGCAAGATGTAAATCTTATTTCCGAAACACAACAAATATTGCGAATAAATCAATCCCTCTCCCCACGTGCATTTATTCGATTATAATTGAAACCTAAGATAAAACGGATGGTTTATAAGACGTGGTAGGTCAAAGGAAGAAGTCATTTACGACTCTTCAAACTTTCTACCTCGACTAACGAAATTCACGTGTTAACCCAAAGAAATGGACTCAGTTAAATTGTAAGTATACTCTTAACAATGTATACCCATCCCTTTACACTTATATTTAGAGAATTCACTTAATAATTTATTAGTAATTTATGGGTATGGTTTTTAGTGTGTAGAATTTCATGAGGGGTTATTGGATGTGGGGTTTGATTGGGGTTAGTGTGAGGAACTTCGTTATTTTAGACGGGCTACTCTGTGAAATAGCGAATAAGTTAATAATTTTCAAGTACGTACAGTAAGTGATGGTATATTTAGTTAAGGTGTAATTGTATGATGTAATAACATTCCACCATTCTAATCTATATTTCCGTTTATTTGTATACCCGACCATAGAAATGTCCTTTCAGCCCAAGGGGATGGACTTGAGGGGTCTAAGGTGACGTCTGGGGTTGCATACCCCTTTGTTCCTGATTCTTTCCGTCCTGCCGGTGACAACCCTCCTACCTCGTCGCATTCCTGCATCCTTACCCTCGATGACTTAACAGACCAGGAAAATCAGACCCTACATGATCTCATGGATCGATTTGAGTGTGTCGCTGCGATTAAAGAGTATGACCAACCAGATGTCATCACGCTGCCTGACACACCGCCTCCGAAAGTTTCTTGTTACATCTGCGATAAATGGTTTGACGACCTTGATGTTTTGAACATCCACATGCTTGAGCATTTCCCAGATTCCGACGAGATGGATGATTTAACAAGCCAAGAATACCGTGATGTACAAGATTTCATGGACCGTGAGATGGGTACGTGTGAATAATACTCCCGGGTTTCATTGTATTTTAGTGATGTCAGATGTACTTATTATTGATATATATCGTTTGATATGTGAATTAATGCTGAAAATTAAATAAATGGCCAAAATTTAAGGTTTTAAAATGGGCTTAAAATATTAATTATATTAAACCTACGTAAAATAATTAGAAACCCATATCATTCAACCATTTTCTTTTTATTCGAGATTCTACAAATATTATTTAGCATTTAACACTATGCTTCGCCTACAAAATGTCGAACTTACAAACGTTTTATTAATTAAAGAAAGTCTGCGAAATACTTATTCGCGAAATTATTATTCGCGCTTTAACATCGTTTAAACTATTAATTTCACAGCATTTTCAAACACGTTTTATTGAAACACTATACTCCCTCGCTTAACCGATCGGGGGTAATCATAGTTAAAGAAAGTCTGCGAAATACTTATTCGCGAAATAATTATTCGCGTCATTGGATCTCATGTGATAATGAACTTCGTGAAACATTAAACTGTGAGTGTTATCACACAGACACTTGGCTAACCTGCAAATCTGCAGGGCCTTGAATATATAATGCGTAGCTAGGTCGTTTTCATCACTATAATTTTTCCTTACGGTTTTGTTAGTTTTGTATACCATAAACATACACATATGAAGAGCTAAGTTCAGAACTCTCAAGTACTGATATGGACAATGAAATTCGTATCCACCGTAATAAAAGGTGCGAAATTTACATTCCCCCTCATTGCGGGGGTGACAACTCCCTAAATGGCAAATATTTGGGTTTGGCATTCCGTACATTTTGTGTGGTGTGAGGTGTACGGGAAATTCGAGGATAGTATCTCCCGCAAATTCTTCCAATTTGAATTGATGGGTCTTCTTATTTATGATACATGGAAACTGTCTAGCATACATGTCAATTAATGACCCTGCGGGTAATTGTACTGTAGAAGTTAGTAATCTGTACATCGCTAAGTGTTTCAAACCAAAATTTATATTAGGGCCATTAACGTATTGCCATATATAACCTTCACCATCGTCTACATTATAGACTTCATTCGGTATGGGGTTTATTAGTAAATCCCCCGTTTCGGGATCTGCAGTCCTTTCGGATTTTCCGTAATCTTTATCCCATCCGATAGCACCAAATTTTTCAATTCGTCTTAAGTTGTTTCGTCTAACGGCGGCTTCTAAAGTAATGGGTGAATTCATTCTACCATCCTCACTACAGCAGATAGGACAGGAAGGCGTGTCCGGCGTATTGTCAGTTTCGGAGAACGCTTTTGATCCGTCCCTGATGGAGAAAAAATTAACCGAATACTCTAATTATAAGTCTGGATACAAATGGACATGCAAGGGTTAACTATATTGTTAAGAACATACTTACAATTTAACTGAGTCCATTTCTAAGTGATGACACGTGGATATCGTTAGCTGGGGTGAAAAGCTTGAAGAGTCGTAAAATGACTTATCTTTTAAACTACCGCGTCTTTTATAGGATCTTATCGCGAGACGATAACCCAAGATATGATGGGTGTATTTTCTCAATCAACGACGTAACGGGAATTTACCGTGACGCTCTGAACCCGGGTATTTACCATGGTATCCTCAAACACGTTGACGAACGACGATATGACACTTAATCTCTAAGCCTAACATATATAATTTCCCCCTCCCACCACGTTGTCGAAAGTTAACGTGACGTAGAAAGCCTCGAGTCGCGTGTAAGACAAGGGTTAGCGAAAAGTTCAATTTTCAACTCCAATATCGGGGATAATATGTATTCGTATTTACACTTTAATTGCATTCTAAACCATTGCAGGTTACGAAATTCATGGTTCACCCTGTCCTCTTGAGGAATCACGTACACCGTCGTATCCGAAAACCGAACACTCTTTTTTCCGTTCATATTCCCCGCCTACTTCGTTAAAAATGTTAAGCCTAACATAGTGTATTCCAATAATATATTTTAGGTCAAACACATTGTATTGTACGTCTCTGTTTTGGCTTACGTTAATGATACGCTATTTGAAGCAGGTGTAGGGATACTATTTAAGATAACGGTTCCAGCGCCGTATTTAAGAAATTCGAGCCAATATACCTAGATATTTTTAGACAGATAAGTGTAACGTATTGATTTGAAAATAAGAAGACGCCATTGAAAACGAAAAATTCCCCACACTTATTTACCCCCATTGGTCGCGTATTTTTCCATACGTATTTCCCCGCCACATTGTCAAAGTCAATAAGGCGCCCACAAATATCTGGCGCCATAATTGAATTCTAGTTTCAGGAGAAGTTGTGGAAATATGGCGCTTAGTCTTAAGCCTAACATATGTTTTCCCTTATCAAAGTCAATAAGGATAAGGCGCGCATTGAATATCTGGCGTCAAAGGGGAGATTGAAGCGACTTCAGTGATAACGGCGTCAACAGCGGCAACGGCGCCAACTTGGTGTCAAGCTTTCCCCTGGTTTTCCACGCCGAAATTGAAAATTTCCACGCCATTCACAAAGTCAACATGGTGTCAAGCTTTCCCCTGGTTTTCCCCGCCAAAAAATCTGGCGTGAGGACGCCATCTTGGTGTCAGGCGCCAATTCGGTGTCAGGCGCCAACTGTACCAACAGTACCATCTGGCGTGAGGACGCCATCTTGGTGTCAGGCGTCAACGGGGTGTCAGGCGTCAACAGGGTGTCAGGCGTCAACTGGGTGTCACTGACGTGAAAGACTCTTTTGTATACTACTAATATTCACACTTTATTACAGCGAGCTAGGTAGGTTACTTGATAATATCAAGAAGTGATATCTAGTTTATTAGGGAGAAGGTATAAGATTCCTAAGTATTCGCGAGCCATAATCCCAGTCCCCCTTTCAAAATACAAGGGGGAACTAAAAGTAGGCCGGGCTATTTCGCCTCTCCTCAGTCGGAAAATATGACTGTAATTTTCGTCATTCGCGTCGCCGCGCTGACGTGCACGAGTTTTCAAGAAATAATGAAATGCTGGTTGTAATTTAGAGGCGGGGATTAACTCCGAACCTACTATACGTTTGGACTGGAGATAAAGCTGGTATAAATGTGGCGAATTTATACCTTCTCCCTAATAAACTATAGATATCACTTCTTGATAATATCAAACTTATTTTTCGTCCGATAATTTTTAGAGTGTTTCGTGGAAAGTCAGCCTTCAGTACGAGCTTATTTTATTTACCTGTGCCTTAAATGTCAAAGAAGAATAGAAGACACCGGCGTAAGTCACACCTACTTAACCGGAACTGATTGTGTTAAAATATAGTATGGGATATCAAAAGCAAAAAACTATATTCATGTTCTAATAATTTTTGATATATAAAACAAAAGAAATGGTTCTCCATATTTTCCTTAGTAAGCAATATAATATTTTTTAAGTTCTCGATTAAAAGAACGAGGTCGCATCGTCAATAATCGTGTGGTTAATTCTTTTCCCGTTAGTGTATATGGTTTCCCAGTTTCCTCAGGTATCCTAGCAACGAAACGATAAAAATTTATTTCAAAGAAAACCGTGTCGAAATCTTCTGACATTTCATCATAACGAACTTTCCCAAACATTTAATTGCAAGCATCATTAAGAAATTTAGGAAAAGCGTGTCTCCCTAGCTCCTTGCTTATGAAGAGTTATTTTTGATGTCCTTATAAATTTATTCAAGGTTGAGTAGTAACGGTGAACGGTCCAGAGATATCTGTGTTGTACGCTTATAAAGCCGGATACGCTTTTAAAAAGACAATTTCCGATGTTAAATGATTTTTCCTATGAATTTTCTTTCGTGGTTTGCATGGGCTGAATGGAATGTAATGGAAAAATGATATTTTTAGTTAAATCTTTTGATGGACGTCTAAAAATAGGTAACGAAATATTAAAAGATGTATTTCGTTCGTCTTTTAACAATTGTGTTAAGAAAATATTTTTCGTTCATTGATGATTTCAAAGGGATGGGGTTAAGGGTTAGTTCGGTTTAAGTTATCAAATCGAGGGGCTACTCACTAAAATTGCGTCTTATCCTCATTTGTTAAAGATTCGTTCGTTTCGAAGTTTTCAAAGTTAATAGAATGTTTTGCAATATTCTCGATAGATTTAGCCTCATAAACGATGTGACTCTAATCTGGCCGGAGCCATCTTGTTTTAATATCGTTGATTATATTGTTATAAGATCGAAGTGCGCTGATTGGTCGAGAAAATAAGCTAGGACCGAGCTAGACATTGCGTTGTAAACATCCCTCACTATACGTAATTACTATTTATCTTAGCTAGTATTGATCCCTATTTCACAATTTGTGTATTTCTAATCCTGTAAATAATCCATAAGTGTACACAAACTGGCTTCAAATATATCCCGCATTATAGTGTAATTAGGTTCAATATTATTGTTTATATCATTTATTTGTAGGCAAACGTAACAGAATTTCAATACTATATATAATGAGCTGCTCACCCGCCTAAATTCTCAACGTCTGAAATCTGCAGAGTCATCCAGGACAGGTTCCGAATTTGAATACTCAGCTATATTGAATCGAATTCACCAGAATGCATTTACGTCCGACCTGGAAATCGTTTACTATAATGACGTTAATCGTAGTTCAAGAGAAGCTGCCTAATTTCCCCCCTTTGATTACATTGTCACAGATAACGGCTGATGCCGTTTGAGGTGTATTCAGTCCTTCGCATCTCGACTTATCACTCAAGATAAGGTAAGATTCCAATCAAATCCCGGAGATCTAGATTCTAGAATCGTGTTAAACTGTAAATGACCATGTGCGCAGTACTTATAATTCCAAGTAGAGACATAAAGAAGAGTATTCCATATTGACGAATTGATTGGTTGAGTTATTTCCCTCGCAACGCTACACACGACAGGTGAGCCGACTCGCGCTGCCTTTAGCGGTGCATGCTTATTGGCGTCGTGATTGAAGTAACCCAAGAAGTCGGCCCCGCCCCCTTTATTGTTTGTTTCTCATCTAGAATCAAAGTAATTGTCTATTAGACTAGGTTAAGTTTCTCTAATGATGTCCATAACAAAGAGGAATGGGAACTATATGATTTAATCTTCCACAATGGATTCCAGATCCGCTGTTACCTGCACTTTACCAAAAATCCGTATATCAATTCTCAACTAATACCCAAATTCATTGTTTCGTTCGTACTCTTTTCAAATGGCGATCATGTTTCCAGACGGACAACTAAGGAAAGAGTAGGATGTGTTGTTGACGGCGTTCATCGAGGAAAACGGTAAAACCGACCACACGTATAACCAATCTCTTTGGTAATATGCACTGAACGGCCCCTGAGTTAAGTCGACAAAAACAGCTGGTAAACCCATG
This sequence comes from Phalangium opilio, assembly GCF_054372755.1. NCBI lineage: Eukaryota > Metazoa > Arthropoda > Arachnida > Opiliones > Phalangiidae > Phalangium > Phalangium opilio. Next base: position 4,019,662 of record NW_028324189.1, read on the forward strand.
GAAAAACAAGCTGTGATGTGCCCAAACCATTTAGTATTGCCTCTTTATCGTGGTCTTCTCAGTTAGTTCATTTGACATCTCAGTCTAACATTTCAAATGACTCACTCTCGTAGAGCGCCTATCTATATTCCCCCAGACTTTTTTTATTTATTTATTTCCCGTTATATTTCGTTTCAAGAGTTGTCATTTTTAGTTCAGACGATCTAAATCCGTAAGAAAATAGCCTTTCCGTTCCGTATCATCAAATAGGTGGTATATTTTTGCACGCACAGTTGATTTTTTACTCCATCACAAACTATGCCTATACTATATTTGATATTTTAGGTATTTTCAAGAAATTGTGAATTCATCCAATGGAAAGAATAGGAAACAATGAGATGCGTGAAGTGGTTGGAGTTAGTTATTTGTGGGCAAGAGCAACTTGTTAATTTGGAAGCTTGAATGAGGGGCCGCGAAAAATGAGAAGGAAATATTTTTATACTGGCTTATTATTCTAATTTTATTCTTTAAAGAAATGAAAAGATGATTTGCTTCCGGTCTTTGGAGAGCCTTCTCCATCCTGCAGGGATCTGTAGAGCTCTCCCACTTCAATATCAATTTCTAGAGTTCAAAGATAATGCAGAGACGGGACTACAATTCTCTTTCCATTCATATTTTATTAGGCAAGTTTTTTATTTTGGTTCAATATAGGGATAATAAAATTTTTTATTTAAATGTATAGTATGCACTAAATAAGTTAGAGATATTTACTTCCACCGTTTCATAACTTGAACTGCCTTCAGGGCTGCCAGTAATTTGTTATTAGAGCATCTCCTATATATAGTTTGGAACTGAATGATAATTACTGAATCGAACTGAACTACAAGCTTTTCAGTATCTGTTGTAGATAGCGGTTGAATTGCATTCACAAATATCTGGCAACACTTGTAACCAAAATATATAATTTTTGTTGTAAATTTATAAATGAACTAGAACACAGTATATTATTTATAATGCATTTTCCGATTTATTTAAACTGAAACTAAATATATACGACTAGATTTAATCCTATAATATTAAATATTTTAATTAACTTATTTTGAACCCTGGTATCTTATTTCCAGGTATTGGAGTTTCGACTAAAGGCAAATTTGAATAGTTCTAATTAAATATTTCAACGTTTTCTAATTAACTTCGTCTAAGTTTTAATCTAAAATGCAGACAAACATCTCAAATATGGTAGTATATTTAGAGCTCCCGAAACTATATCCTTCATACTTCAAAACTCATATTCCATTCTTAAATTTAAATATATTGCTATATAATATTTAAAGCATATTATTTCATTACTAATTTCCTTCATGCTTCAAAAGTTATATTCCATTTTCGAGAACTACCGTTAATTTTAAATATAATGCTATATAATATTTAAGTTATATTAATTTCATTACCAAAAATGGAGTAAATGCATTTCTCGTGTATATTTGCTAGAATATAATATAAAGAAAATAAATTTAAATTGATCGAAAGTTTGATATTCACAAAAGAAAAATAAAATTTGAATGAAGTCGAGTTTTGTGTCGGCGGTAAACTCCCCAATTTGAAAGCAACAGAACGCCGCTTTTAAACTGGTTTCCGATTGAAAGTGGAACATCTACTCCTACACAATTGAGTTTAAAATATTTTTTTTATTTTTCTATTGTCAGCCTGTTGCTGCATGGAGAAATGAATTCAACAGTTTTGTTCCAATAAGAAATATATTTCATTTAAATATCTTTTGTTTGTCAGTTAAAAATTCTTAAGAATTAAAATTTCAATGAGGTGATATATATATATTAGTGTCTCGTTTGTTTGATAAAATTAAAAATAATATATAGGTCGATATGTTCGATATGCGTGTTAGTAAAACACTAAATTAAACGACATAAGTTGTTTTGGTTTATATATATATATATATATATTTATTTTGAATTTTAATTTAAATTAGACTGTGAAGAGTTTGAAGATATCATGGAGGGAGAAAAAAGAAAGGAGATGAAAACACAGGCTTTCGATGTTTGTAAACCTCCCACAGCAGGAGGATGTGTTGGGGTTTTCTCAGAAATGTATTGTAGGCAGTAAGGTAAAATGCAGTCACGTGACAAACGACCCTATGTAGCGCCCTCTAATGCTTACCAAGAGTGGAAGGTTTGTCCACTCGGTAGAATAAGAGAGCACCATGATCCACCATCTTTACCTCTCCTTCAATTTTTTCCTCTATGAAGACATTAAAATGGTCTGAAATAACTCTTAATGGAAAATTCGTGTACTTAATTTTAAATTTTTATAGAATTTGGGTTTAATTTTCCGCTTATTTAATTTCGATTAAAAAACATTCGAATTTCTTCATTTTTTATTTGTCTTTTAAGGAAAACCTTATTAATATTCATTAAATAATTCGCTGATTTTGAATTTTATTGTAATTAAGAAAAGAAAAGGAACAGTTTCCTTTTAGGCCTAAATTTTACAACCCGTTTCAAAAAATAAAATAAAAATAAAAACCACTGTGGACAATGCTGTTGAATTTTAAGCATCTTCGTGTAACGTTTTCTTAATTAAGAACTGCCTTTTTTTTACCCCTTTCTCCCTTTAATAATCGTTTGTTTCGCTTGGAGAATAAACTTACAATGCCCGCATTGGAACGGGGTATTTGGATCAAGGTTCTGCGTGTGTTAATTCGAGTCACCATTGTTTGCATTAAACGTTAAGAGATGACATTTTTATAAGGCTGACAGGTCAGCATTGTCTATATCTGTTATAATCTAATGACAGTGGTATAGACGTATCCTCTACAAATATTCTAATTATTTCGTTTTAGTTGTGTTTATAAGGGTACCCGTATTAAACCTTGGACTTATATAAAAAACCCAAAAATGAAAAGGGAAATTAAAACATTTGATTATGAATTGGTATAAATTTTAAGACTAATTTATTTATTTCTTAAGTTAATTTCGTATACAAGTAATTAAATTGGTTTCATTGTGGTCATTTCTCGAGATAGGGAGCTAACAGTTCTGACCCTGAAACGTCACACCCTTCTATCTCTTACTGGAGTTTCATCCCCCTAACGGTTGGAAACAGTATTCTACGCTCAAAAATGCCAACCAGAGAGGGGCTGAGTGACGTCAGATTATCTCTTCCCCCTAGCCAGTTGTTAGCTCTCTATTGTGTGATAAAAATGCTAGTCACACACGTGTACATTTTTAACCTACAAGAAGATAACATCCCCTTTTTAAATTTCACCAAATAATACGGGACAATATCCCTTGAAATAACCCCAAAAAAAATCATCATCGATTCTCAACGGGAGGTCGGAAAGTTTCCTTTTAGACAAATTTGATTGTGAATGGTGAATTCTCCTCCCTAATCGTCTTACAAAGTAACCAACCCCTTCTACATATTCAGAAGTTAAAAAAAAACGAGCCACGTTGTATCTAAAATGTGTTCATTAGTTTACAGTTTATAGAGAAAAGCTATTTTGATATTATCACACCACCCATGTGGCCTTTCAAAGTCCAACTTAACGTGGTGGTAATTGTAACTTTTGTGCTATTTTCCACGTTCAACATTTTTTACGTCTCGCTTTCCTCAAAGATGTTTTAAGGTTGGGTTGCCTGGTATGTATGACCAAGCTAGGAATTCCAGTCTACCTTACGTAGTCTCACCTGTTTGAGAGAATATTTTTACTAAAAGAGGGGAGCTAAACCCCCTGGGCTACTTTTTAGTGGTTAAAAAAATCATTCCATGCCATGCCATGCATGGTCTCTTGAGTTTTGCAGTTTCAGAAAAATCCCCTACCTTATTCTCAACCCCCTATTATCTCTACCCCCCCCCGTCAATACGTTAGTTCAGTGTTAGAAATTTTTACACACACACCTTTTGATTAAAGAAATACCGGAACCTTCCACCCTCCGTTCGTTTTTGCAACCCCCATTTATAGTTTCTCTTGGCCTTTTCAGTTTTTTTACCCCGAACGTAGCTTTCAAAAGTTGTATGACAGGTTTTGGGGGTTTAATTCGTACAATCCCTCGCCCCGTGACTCAAGACGTAGCTCTCTTTCTTGTACCGTGGTTCTGGGTTTTACGTCTTTTCTACCGGTCCACGACTTCAACACCGGTTTACAACAAGACGCTAGTCTTTATCTGGGAAGTTTAGGTAGCGTTACTACGGGCGTACCTTTTTTATACAGCGGAGCTCCACCGGGGCCCCCCAATAATCTGAATAGAATTTTAGGCCTAGTGAAAGAAAAACCCGGGGCCGATATCATCGGACATCGGTTAAAAATCATAATGTGGTGGTGACCCTAAAATAATTTAGTGGTGTTTCTTCGTTTTTGTGTGGTTTTTGTGCGGCGTTTTCTCGCCTTATCATCTGAAGAAATTTTCGAATTAACTGCAGACGTTTCTTGGATTAAAATCGGTCGCGAATGTTATTGGGTAAGCGGAGTCATCCGCGGAGGACCATCGTACCATCAGCCAATATGGTAGCCAAATTAATATTCGGATTTTTGCTCGTAACGTGCCTAGTCGGGATATCGAAACAGGTATGAATATACAGTTACTTTTTAATGTTAAATTAATGATTTTTAGAAACATGTAGGCGTATACTGTTACGTAATGTTTAAAATTAATCAGCAGAAATTTTATCTCACGGAGTCTTTGGGTTTACTTTAATAATTACGAACCCTGGCTAGCCTGGTGAATTAAAATACCATAAAGTTTGGCGTTTCAACTTAAGGTTGCTTGTTAAAATCGTATGAAAGCCAATAGTAGTGAATAGATTTGAGGCTTTTTAAGCTTGCAACATCTCCTGAAGCGTTTAGTACAAAGCTAACATTTAATGTAAGCTTTGAAACTTCATTTAAAAGTTTGCTATAATAAGGGCAGTCAATGTTTGCTAACTTTACATATGTGTGCGTTAAAAATTCTATAGAAATTTCATCCCAGTTTCTTAACATTAACCGCGCCTCAAAATTTCCAGTAATTTGTCAGAACGTCTCCGGTTTGGAACTGAATCGAACAGAATTACTAGCTAATCAGTATCTGTTTTAGATAGATTTTGAATTCCACTCGCAAATTATTGGCAACACTGATTGTCTGCTCACTCACAATCTATAACCCAAATCGAAAAAAAGTCATTTTCCGCCATCAACTTGTTTCGTTATGTAACTATCGCCAGCTTTAGTATAAGTAAATTTTAGTTGCTTTATATAGAGTAATGGCAGTTTCCCAGATTTGACTGTATTAAGGTCTATGGGCAAATAACATATGGTGGCACTAGTCTATCCCCTTTAATCATGTGATCCCTGAACTTTCAAAAAAGTCTTTAAAAGTTGTAGTAGCAATCCGTTACTGATTTCCCAGAAGGGGCTTGATAAAATTCATCCCCTCTGTCTCTCGGATTTAAGTTCAGTTCAGCGCTGAGTTGTCAGGTAAATTGCGAACCAAGTTAGTATGAACAAACTGAACTGCTAGCTTTTTTAGCTTTTCTCTCTGCAGCCTCTGGCAACACCATGCGTACATTAAGAAAACCTTTCGTGAAAATTGAGCATAGAGAAGCGAACATTCCATTAAATATTAATTCCCAATCTCATTTAAATGGGTTTTCAGAAATCTTTGAAATTAATTAACAATACTTTTCGAAAGTCTAGCGAAGTATAAGCGAATAATATTTAAGAATTTATAAACCTAACCCTTTTCATTATCGTTTTATTTCACATTCGCCGTCAAAAGCAAATGTTTTCACTAGAAATGTTGACAACTTAAACTAAGACCCTCTTATTTTCAGCGCCACTCTTTGTTACTAAATATTAAGTACCCCTTACGTTGCTTCAAAAATCAGGGACTTCATTAAAATTCGTAGAAGAATATGTCTGGAAACCTTAGAAATGCAGAAGTTTACCAAGAAAGCATTATTAACCTCTTACGTAAATTAGGTCTTTAAAATTTATTATTCGATAAACAAGTTATATAAAGTTCACGTATATACAACATACAAGATTTTCTTTTAAAAAATATCCTTCCCCCTCTATAGTCGATTCTTTTGACTCAATTCTCGCTCGGTATTTGTGGAATTTTCTCATTTGAAAACTTGTTTTTCCAATCTGGCTCCATGGAAAAATCTTTTTTTAAAATAAATGAAATCCCGTTTTCGAGTCTCGGTCGATTCTCCTTTGTAGTTTAAAAAAGTATTTTTGTTTTTAAATGTTTATTAGACATTGAGGCAAGGCAAGTGTTTTTCCCCCCGGGGTCGGGCTCTTTCAACCTATGGTTGACGTCAGAGTTTCTTATATTCAAAAGTGTGGGTTTAGTTAGCTAGGATTTTCTTAGAAATGCTCAGATATAAGGATATGATACTGAGACAAAAGACGAAGTTAAACAAAACGGAAATAGTTTCAAAGGGCTTTTGCACAATCAAGAAATGAATTGTTAGCCTGGTTTTTAAAGGGGTTTTGTTAAAATATAATATTTACATTAGGACTAGGTGTATATATATATATATATGCAATTTACGCTAATGGTGAAGTGTGGATAAATAATATGTTAAGTGCTTTACTGAAAGACTGGAGAAAAAATCCAGGATTAGTGTAAATAGTAAATTTCTTTAAATTAACAATTTACACTTTGCTGGAATGAATTGTCTCCTATTACTTAACACTTCTCGTAGAGGCGCAAATGAAAAGCCTACACCTTAAATCCCCTTTTTGTTATCTTTATAAACTAATTAATACTATGAAAATTTGCTAATATTGGAACCAATGTGCGTACATAATTTGTCTTTGAATTATGTTCAAATCAAAGTTAGATAAACTGCACTTATTGTCAGATAATCAGTAACTGCAATAACAGTGAGCTAATTAAACGGTTTCACTATATTGGATAATTATATTGGATATTGCTATATTAGACTCACTTCGGGCAGATCAAACCCAAGGCTTAATATTGGGTACCTATTTATTATTAATTTATATTTAAAAAAACTATAACTTTAAAAAGAAATTAATTTAAATAGGAGAGTAATAAATATCGTGTTTATTTTTATTTTTCCAAGCAACCAATCATTATTTCTTTAAACATTCCTGTATCTGGAATAGATAATCCATCGCGGTCTATTTAGATCATCATTCCCCATCCTCCCAAGTGTCTCCAGAGAGTAATCTTCCACCATCCTTTGCATTTAGGTAGTCAGAGATTTTTATATCTTCGTGCTACTTTTTCAACGGATCTTTATCACTACGTTCTACGTTTTTGGGCTAAAATGGCCGATTTATTATCCCAAATTTCTTTCCTCTTTTTTTTTTATTTTTTTAAAGGTCATTTCCTTCAAGACGTTTCGTTTCCGCTTTTAGACTTGAGAAGATTTAAAAAAAAACTGTTTTTTTCTGTTGGCTTTCCTCTTGGGTCTATAGCGGTATTCTTTTTATTCATACTCGTATTAAGAATGTCAGGGGTTATTAATCTTAATCATAGATAGCACATCCTCAATTACAAACCACTTAGCGAGGTTTATAATAATCGAAGATTTAAATTGTTTCAAAGTATTTAACATTTTTTTAATATTATTATTATCAACGTGGCTATCTTTAATTACCCTTTGGCATTGAGCCGAATTTTTTATCTATAGTCAGTCATTCATTGAAAGTAGAGCAAATTTTGTTTTTTAATTGGGTCATTTTGGAAAATAAAACGCGAAACCAATTATTAGATTCACTCTCGAGTTATAACAATTAGCGTGTCGCGTAGCTAATTATTTAATTGAGAATTTCTAAGTATATTTAGAAATTTCTCCTTAAAAATTGATAATTATTATTGAAATACTAAATAAAAACATTTTAGGTTTAAAAATTTGCGATGCTGGAGTTGGCATTGTCATAAGTTAATGAGATATGTTCCATAAGTAGCACTTCGTTATGATAGAGACTTACAGCTCGAGCTAGTTCGACAACGACGTGAGAATTGATTACACGCGATTTTGCAATCCATCTTCATATTTAGTCTGTACAAAACCTTTGACAGGGCCTCACCAGGCGTCGCTTTACCTCGAATCTATGACCTACGTCTCTTCACGACAAGCTCCAGTTTGTAACCAGTGACAAACTTATGGAACATATCAAATGAACTTATGTTATTGTATATGCATGTATCTTCAGTAGAATTTCGTTATGTAGTTCCACATTTTTTACAAACACTTTAGAGTTATTTTTATTCTTTCATAACCGGAAAGCATATTTTAATAATTCATTCGGCGAAGAAGTCTGGGTAATCTTTTCGTTACATGAGATAGGTTTATGTAGGCCTAATCAAACTATTACCTTTCGCAAAACCAATATTTGCGAGTGGTTTTAGGTATTGGTTTTGTTGAATGAACTGGAAAGTTTTATCTAGATATTAGTTCTAGGAAATTGATGGTTTTTAATAGGAAAACCTAGAATATTTTAGTAATTTTACTCTTGACTAACATGATTTAAAAAAAACATAATGACTTTTTCCTCCCTGTCATCTCTAATTGAAAACATATACATATTTTTCATACTAGCCTAGGAGAATTGATACCATTTACACCAACCAGGAGGCCAGGCTACACCTAATGCAATCTGTCCGTCAATTAGCCTGGCCTCCTCGTGTAAATGGTATCAACTCTCCAAGTCTGGAAACTATGTATTATAGCCCGTCGCAAACAGGTCCTTTTATTAACAAGATATTAAATTTTGTTTTTGAAGGAAGACCATACACTCAAAACTCGCTAAAACGCCGTGTAAATTAATATTCTCTGAAACTTTCTAATCATCACTAAATTTAGAACGCCGCGGTGTTTTTTTGAGGTTATCGGGTGTCTTTTTAGAATATCAATATTATAACTTATGGTTTACCCTTTCGATAAAAGACCGTGAAAATAATTTAACGGTGTCTGTGCGCTCATCCTTAGGGCCATAATTTTGTAAAATACTTGCCAGCGCGAACTTGTCCCAGTTTTATATGGAAATATCTTTTCTCAAATTTCCATGTATAACACTCGAAGGCAAAATACTCTACTAACTTTTGAGGCCATTCGAATCTTAACCGTTTTATATTACTTCCAAAAATGACTCCGATGTTTTTACAAGGAAAACTTACATTTATTATTGATTAGACGTTGGGATTTGGATCTAAAGTATAGAAGTTATACGCCTGGAAAACTTTGACGTATTGGATCTTGGGTACCTTTAAATATAATATGACTTATTCAAATATGAAAGGTTGTCTGTCACTTATTGTGATTCTTGTAGTATTTTCTCACACAAAAGGGGATTAGTACTTGTTAAATACTATATTTTGGTCAAATAATGTACAACGCAATCGCGAGAAGTGTTCGACCGCTTTGAAGCGGGTGCCTCTTGGGTTGACTCCGTTCTGGAATACTGAATTGTTGGATTCTGTGGGCTCTTGTATAAGATATAGATAGAATTTCCTCAGCGTACTGTTATATAAATCTGCAAGGTTGAAGTCCTCATGCTTGTTAGTGTATCTTGTCTTCTACTTGAAAGGAAGCGGCATCCCCTTCCGTTTCAATTCAACCGAGTAGGTTTACCCGCTTAAATCAGGAAGAATATGCTAATTAAGGAAGTTAAACAAACAGATCTCTACAGAAAAGAATATTATAAACAATTAGTGTTTAAGAGTATAACTTTTAACCACTATTTAATAAGCTTATTTAATTTGTTACATTTGTTTTTATTTCTATACTATTTTCGTTCAATTTAACTATACGAACTTGTATACATGGTCAAATAATGTACAACGCAATCGCGAGAAGTGTTCGACCGCTTTGAAGCGGGTGCCTCTTGGGTTGACTCCGTTCTGGAATACTGAATTGTTGGATTCTGTGGGCTCTTGTATAAGATATAGATAGAATTTCCTCAGCGTACTGTTATATAAATCTGCAAGGATGAAGTCCTCATGCTTGTTAGTGTATCTTGTCTTCTACTTGAAAGGAAGCGGCATCCCCTTCCGTTTTAATTCAACCGAGTAGGTTTACCCGCTTAAATCAGGAAGAATATGCTAATTAAGGAAGTTAAACAAACAGATCTCTACAGAAAAGAATATTATAAACAATTAGTGTTTAAGAGTATAACTTTTAACCACTATTTAATAAGCTTATTTAATTTGTTACATTTGTTTTTATTTCTATACTATTTTCGTTCAATTTAACTATACGAACTTGTATCTAACTATATATATTTTTGTTTATTTTGCAGGAAACTGTGACGTTCCATTGCCCAGAAGGTGAGAAACATATTTAATTTTTCTTTTGTTATTATAAGAATATTGGAAGCTTAAAGTAATACCATCTTCAATTGACATTTAAACATGGAGTAATTTTTATTGAAGTTGCAATAAGTTTCTTAAAAATAATATTAAATTGCTGTTAGCTCTAATTATATATTGCTCCATGGTGGAGGACTGCTACAACCGAATGGTAAACGGTATAACGCACATCCTTTTGGAATAGAGAATTTTTCTAAGGATCTCCTTAACCAAATATTATCTTTAAATCTATGGGAAGAAAGATATCGATATGGTCATCCAATAAGATAAAGAGTACCCTCGTTAAATATACAGTGAGGACACTATCAAATGTTTTTGTAGCATTTCCTTTAGTTTTGGTGGCCATATTGAAAACTGACGAAATTCGAAAGCATCCAATTAGACTTACAGCTGCTTGTTTCGAAGAAAAAAGCTCTAGTTCAGTTACCAAGTATAGATGAATAAATATTTAGTTGTTATTCTGGATAGACTTAATATTATGACTTCAGGGACTCTCTCATACCAAAAAAAGAATTATTTTTTACCCTCGAGGTGAATACCATAGAACATGTACATTAATGAAAAATTCCTGCTTTTAAATCGTACACAAAAACCTGACAAACCGGGCCTAAGTCAGTCTCTCTCTCCCTCTCCCTCTGTTTAAAATACTTATAACGTCGTCTTTTTAATCTCTATTTGACCCCCAGCCAAACTGACGCGTCCTGAAGTTTGTGGTTATATAAACCTCGTTCATCTAATACCACAAATTTGAACAAAAAATTTCGGTTAAAGCAGACGATTTTTGTAAAACATTTTATATATTTTTTTCGTAGCTATTGGATTTCAAAAGAAAACTTGGGAGATACCATGTCTAGGTCTAGGAATGAAAAATTTTATATAAGAGGGTTTTAAACCTCAAGAAAACCTACGCAAGGCGTTGTACTATTCAATTTTATTCTAAGTCGAACCACGCCTGGTTTAAATTGTCAGCTAGCTATGCGTTTCCTTCGGGTTCAATATTACTTTTTAAAAAATCCTTTAGTACTTACAAAGTTTTTTCTCTGGGTTCAACGTGACTATTTCAGTCTTCATAGTACTCTACATATATAACCATCATCCTACACTAGAAATTTTTCATTTTTCCAATATTTCAAGGGTTTTTATTTCGCTTTCGAGGCCCAAGTCTCTTTTTGAAATCGGATGTGAAACTTTTTAAATTTTGTTGCAAAAATATGCTCGAATGAATTTACGAGAAATAGGCTTTAAAAGAAAAAGATTCCCGAAACTCTATTCATTGACCACTCTATTACAATACTAGTTAGAACGTCTTGTTAAGATTGGAAAAGTTTTGGAGAGAAACTTTGCTTATCAAGTATTTGTCAGATATCGGGTTCATTGACTATTGTAGGACCTGAATTTGGACAAATTCAAAACTTATTCAGCTCTTAAGTTCAGAGCTTCTAAAACTTTCGTGATCTTTAGCTTGATTTCGTCTTTGCCTCTATTACGTAAGCAGTCAAAAACGTGCAAGTAAATGACTTGGAAGTTTCAAGTGCAGTCGTGTACAAAAACAATTTATTGAGTTGATACCTTTTCGAATAGAATCTTACCCGAGTCAAAAACAAATAGTTTTTTATCCTTTGGACAAACCCCTTTAAAAAAGTTAGATTACTTTACGTACTTAAGTCTTGTACTGGATTTACTTAAAGTAACATCAATTTCGGGACGTTGTTAAATTTTTGAAAGGTTTCAAGGAAGCCTTGTTTTTCCTACAGACTGGAATATGTTGATATTAAAACTAAGATTAGTCCTTTTATATCATATATGCAATGACTTAAATATTCTAAAATATTTAAGGAGAAAAATTCGGTTGTTCACCTTGAGTTCGCACGGCTGGTTGAATTTGCTTCCGACGGCCCTCAAGCAACTACCTAACCGATATGGGTGAAGTAGCGTAGAAAATCTAAAGAAGTAAAATGTTGTCTAGAGACTTAAAAGAAATCAGTCTAGTGGCGAGGGGATATCCACTTCATTGAGACGGTGTTCGTAATAGACCTGACTATTACTTGCAATGCATATCAATTTCCAGTTTGACCTAAAGAACACACCGTTTAATTTATCAGAAACCCCCTGATCTTTGAAATCTTTGAAATTAAAATAATTGATTCGTTAATTAATATGATGTGTGCTGAATCCACGAGAGTGCGTAGCCCCTTGCACGAAACCCACCGTATCTTCCGAATATGGGCTTATGAAAACATTTTCAAAGCTAAAGTAATCGTAATCGTAAAAATGTTCCAATATGAACAAAAATATTTAATAAGAATGTTATATAACAAAATATAATAAGATTTTAAAAAATAAAATCCATTTAGATGTCTCAGAAAGGCTTTGAGGTTTCAACCCAAAGCTCCTTTCTCTGTATGAGTTACTGGGTTATTTCTAATTCAACTAAATAATTCTCAGACGTATTCTGAGCTTTTTTTCTACTAGCTAAAACGTCATGGCAAAAAAAAAAGTGCAAGTCTTGAGAAAGTTGGGCGTGTGAAATAGAGTTAGGTATACATTATTATGTTCTTCTCTTTTTTTTGACGTTTTAAGAAAGCTTAGATGTTAGAAACCCGTTTCTCACATTTATTTAGGTCATACGGGGGCGATATCAAGTATCATTATCTTTATCAGAATCCTTCGGAAACGTCCAACACAAATTTCAATAGATTTAATACGAAAAGTTATCGAAATTACCGTCTTCCGTATGAATTAAGAAACGCCTTCATAATTTCCGATAATCATTTAGTCTTTGCTTTAAAATATGCTAATTAGTTTAGAATTAATTCCCTCGGATGGAAAGCGATAGGCCTACTAAAAGGAAAGAATTTAATTAGATTTATTTTTATTAGATCAATAAGAAGAGGTATACTTCAATGGAAATTATATTTTTATTTTTGTTAATTCAATAAGAAAAAGGTTTTTTTTTCTAATTAATTTAAAAAGGTGCATTTTTCTGGATTTAACAAAAGGTTTTCATGGAAATGTTTTTAATTAAGGATCCAAACCATGATAATTGAAAACTGTTTATTCTATTTTTTTAGATTTAATTAAAACCAGGGTCGAATCCAGATTTAATTTTTTTTGTACTGTACTTTAACAGGGTTCATACAAACCTGGAAAACCGGGAAAAATCAGGGAAATAAATAGCTGACAAAAACCTCAGGGAATATTCAGGGAAATTTAGGATTTTTAGTAAAATTCTGGGAAATCAGGGAAATTTGCGTCAAACAGGGGCCGAGTAATTAAAGGAATAGCGACGTGATTTAAAAATTATCTCAAATCTAAAGAAAACCTTACTTTTTTGAGAGTTTAAACTCTTCTGATTCCAAAAATATGCTTGATTAATATTTAAATATGAAGGAAAACACAGAAAAAACACTTTGAAAACTTGAAATTTGGAGGACAAAAGCAAATTTGCAGAGAAGATTTTTGGCGGGTTTTCTCCTTGCTACGTCACTCACGGCATCTCGCGGAAAAGCCAAGCGCGCGCGCCCGAGACTCCCGAGTCTACGCGAATCTGAATAAAATAGGCTTAACGCGGCGCTGAGACACTTATAGGCCTCACGTGAGCGACATCTACAGTGAAAGTTTCTCCTTACTACGTCATCAAGCGAAACAAAATTTTAACTAGGCCTTTTCCAAACACAAAACTTTGATTACAATTTTACAAATTTCTACGAAACCAAATTCAACAGTAAACATATCATAATAAACTAGATTTTTCAAGGATTTTTTTAGCATTTTAAGTTTGTGGGTGACGAAAATTATGTCACTAACACTTTAAGCAAAATGTTCGTGAACATTCTCTCCATAGGGTTAACATTACACTATACTTTGGAGGCTCATAACTCTGGTTCTACTAGAGATATGTGGATGCCCTTTGATTATGTAATAGTCCTATTTTCCCTCTCCCCTCTTTCGTTAACATTTGCTCCATAGGATACTCCATATGGGGGAAAAACCTGGAAAATTCAGGGAAGTGTATGGGGAAAACCCTGAAAATCTCAGGGAAATTTGTTTTCCAAAAGTTGTATGAACCCTGTTTAAGAATTTATATTTCAAATTGCTGTATTAAAAAAACAGCAGTAAAAACGTTCATAATTTTGACAGGTTAACTTAAAACACTAACACGGATTAGTTCTAAAATCGAATTAACCGATTTATGTCTAGATATTTGAGTAGATCGATTTTGGGCGTATTTGAAATGTAGGTTAAACATGACACGTCCATCTCAGGAGAGATGTCCAATTTTACCGATTTTTTTTTTCATTTTGTCAAACTTCTCCGGGATAGGTGAACCAAACAAGGAAATGGGAGAGTGATTTATTTAATATGCTAATTAGGATACAAGGAAACGGGGAGAGAGAGAGAAATTTTTGAGTGGTCATTAAAATTCACTGCTTCGTTAACAAAACTGGATAATAATAATAACAAGACTGCACCTCGCCTAATCATTCGGGAAATACAAATACCACTCGAAATTTGCCAATTAAATTTTAAATTTACAATTATGTAAATATTTAGGTAATATAACGGGAAAACGAAAGAAATATCTCGTTATATAGTGTTTCGTATACGTGTTTAATTTAATATATCATTTATTAAATTTCATTAAGCCTAGGTGGGTTTTGATTTTAAAATGAAAATTTCAGGAGCATGGAATTTTCAATATTGTTGGGAGTACGAATGAAATATTATTCCAATTTTATTTTATCTTTACTGGTAGTGAGTTTATTCGTTGCCATGGAAACGGAGGTAGTTACGTAATAACACTTTTGCGCGCGAAACATATATATACTATGTCTCAAGAAATAATAAGTCTAGAGAATGGAACGTGTATTATTTCCCTTGCCCAAGAGCAATAATAGTCTGAAATTCCAAATGGAAAATTCATACTTTTAATTTACTAATAAGAAATTCTTTTAATTAAGAGGGTTATTGCAAGAATGTTGCTATACTATACTTATTCTATAGTCATTTTCCTAATATGAAAGCCAAAATGGGGTCCGTTTATAATCTGTTTGTAGAAAGCGGATCACAACTTGGCAATGTCTCTGGGTTTTTCAAAATAATACTTTTAAATGATTATCAAAATTACTGTCGTATCTAGTTGTAAATTAATTTCTTTTTCATTGATTTTTAATAGGATGGAATCAAGAAGGTACGCAGTGCTACCGTTTTTTCAACATTCGTCATTCTTGGAAACGAGCTTCGGAAGTCTGCCGCAGGTAAATTAATTTAATTATATCTATTTAATATTGTCTAAGCGTCTGTATTTTTCAAGATTTTTCATTAGTACGTGTTCATTATCTTCCAATTTCCTTCTTCATTTAGCTAAGATTTAATTCATTATTTGAGGAAAATATGGTATATAGCTACGCTATTCGGGTTAATATTTTACATCTGAATTTACGAAAATCAATTTTCCCATTGAAGAAAAGCTTGAGAACCAATCAATAGTTTTAATTAGATTTTTTTATATGAACACTATAAAAGGAAAGGAATGAATTTTTCAGTCTTTATTATAATTAATTCCTCACATCTTATTCGCGTATGAATTCTACATATACGTGAAATTAAAATAAAGATGCTTTATATTTGAACATTAATATTTAAAATTTTAAATGCACTTATGGATTGGCGGAACAGGCAATCCTAAAAGGACCCACGTGTAAATAGACACAGGAAATCCCTTCGTAGGCAAAGTTTAGACTAAATCAAACTATTTTGAAATTAAAATTAGTTTCAAAATTACCAAGAGAGTTGGGTTTTATTTTATGCTTATTTTCAGCATAATATATTAATTTAAACAAGGATTTACTTTGAAATTTCCCATGAGTAGAAAGTTGCCTATAATGGCTGTTATATTGAATAATTTCTCGACTAACTGTTCAAATATGCAGGAGAAACTGAAGTTTTCTCTTGTTTTATATTCCATTGCATTAAAGATATAAAAGTATACCAAAATGTTACTATTTTCATTTCAAAAAAATCCCTGGACGTTTTGGTTTGGACAACATCTTGACAGATGGATCGATATTTTGGGGACTCAGAAAAAACTCTTTTACTTCTTTAAAAATAGAGCGAAATAGAGAAATAGTTCATGAAATACCAAACTCAAAACGAAAATAATCTATTAAGGGCAAAGTTATTGCAATTTAATGAGGATTTTCGGGAATTGAGAATGATTTGAACTTCACGGGAGTTTCAAAATAGTTTGGCATTATCGTTATATCATAAGTTTATAAGATATGTTCCATAAGTATGACATTACCAATACTTCGTAATGGTAGGGACTTACAGCTCGAGCTATTTCGAGAACGACAAGCGAGAATTGAAGCCCTACACTCGGTGGTTAATTTTGCAGGACTTCCATCTAATATCCTATTTAGTCTATACTAAGCCTTTGAAAGCGCCTCACAAGGCGTCGCTTTACGTGAATCTATGACCTACGTTGTCACTTCATGACAAGCTTCAGTGACAAACTTATGAGCTTAGGTTATAGAGATACTAATCGCTCTCTGCTCCAGATATAAACGTTTACCTTCGATATACTGAAGGAAGGAGCTATTTCAAATCGCTTATGATCTGATTCTAGAGAAGAATTAATGTATCAATATAGGTTGTCCTCAATTCAATTTTAATGGATTGGGGATCGTTCAAGCGTACCCGCACGAGGCTTAACTTTATAATAAACCCTTTGAATTATTAATTGTCCCGAGGTATACCGTATAGTCTTACGCTTTCCTACTTTAATTGAAGTTTCTATGCGGTCTTTCTAACTACATCTCGAGCATATCCGCTCGGCAATTTTAATTAAATTGAAACAATGAGGCCATTTCCGTTTTTAAATACTTTGAAGCTAGGAAACGGTGGTGGCATTACGTGACCACAAAGCATTTTGAATATCTTACATTAGAGATAAAGGTACCTTAAAATCAAAATTACTTTAAAAATAAGTTTCGCCGGAAAAGTGAGATTCAATTTCGATAGTTTTATTTTTTCACCATCTCCCATGAATTTTTTTTTCCTAAATTTAAAACGAAATTACATTTTCTTCGAACAAAGACATTCTTCAATAGGTATTTTTCAGAAACCAAGAAAGATGAAACTCAATATTTTGTTGTTGAAGCTTCAATGTTATTTTTAAACAAGAATTCAGAGTAGTGTCTGGCTTACGTTACAAGATAATTAGATTTCATTGAAATTTCTAGGGATCAAAACTTCCCTTCTACAAGTTTTCAGGCTAGGAGAATTGATACCATTTACACCAGAAGGCGAGTCTTCTTAGTACTGAACTTTGTCCGCTAAGTAGCTTGGTCTCTTGGTGTAAATGGTATGAATCCTCCTAGTCTGCAAATAGGCATTTCCATATAAAGCTTTGGATGTTTACGTGACCCCAAAGTAACGTGGAAACGTCATGAAAGTAATTAAAGTTCAAGGCTAATTAAGAAAGTTTGAATTAATTATTAAGTTCGCTCTTTCGATTTGAAAGTTTTCCAATCGAAAGTTCATTAATAATAGATCGGAAACGGTTCAGTTCCTTTGAAAAGTAACTGCCTTAAGCACTCGCTTCCGCTATAGAATAATTGTTAGTTTTGAAAATCTTTTGTAAAACTTCAAAATTTTAAAATACAAGTTCTCTTTCATTCCTTCATTCTTTAAATTTTAAAAAGAAGAGGGGGTAATAATAATTTGACTTCGTTACTTTTTCTATTGTTAGATTTTAAAAAATAAGTTCAATTCTTTGAGCTAGGTTCTCCGTTACGGATATTTGAGCACGGTGAAGTGATTCCCGGTTTTTTTCAATCTTCAATTCCCAGTATTAATAAGGGTTTGTTACAACCCCGCAATGCAGGAAGAAATCACGTGGCTTAGCGTTACTATTTTCTCTCTTTTACACATTTTGAGTCTTCGACTTAAGCTGGAAATTGAATCCTTTTGTCTACTAAGCTAAGCAAACGCAAATAGAATATTTAGGATATTTACCCAGAGCTTAAAAGTTCCTATTTAGCGACTTTTTAAAGAATTTTCTCTGACTTTAGTCACCTTACATAATGTATAAGCAAATGTTCACTGGCTACAAACTGGAGCTTGTCAAGAAGTGACGTAGGTCATAGATTCTCTCGTAAAGCGACGTCTGGTGAGGTGCTGTCAAAGTCTTAGTAATGCAGACTAAATAGGAAGATGGACTGCAAAATTAACAGTGTCTCGCTTATCGTTCTCGAACTAGCTCACACTAAGTCTCTAGCATTACGAAGTATAAGTAGTGTCATACTTATGGAACATATCTTATAAACTTATGATGTAGTTGGAACTTAAGTCAATAAATGCTAAAGGCAAAATTATTTCAGTATAAATATTTGGTACCCTTTAGGGAATCGTTACCTTCCGTTGTAAACAAATTCGAAAACTCTAAATTTGGAATAATTTAGGTTTCTTTAAAACTTCCGAGTATGTTTGCTTGTCGCTTCTGTTTAGTTTACACCTGGTCTAAGAACGCCTTTTCTTCGGTATCACCTGTTAATTTATTGTGTTTAGCTCCCCAAAGTAAACAAAAACAAGAGTGTGCTTTTAGGTAGACATTTGTGTTTTTGCTTTTAACTACTTAGAAAACTTTCTTAAGGAAGTTAACCTTAAAGAATCGCAGGATAAAAAATTCTTCCATGAACTTAGAACTTAGGCCTTCGTATTTATGTCTCAGTAGACGTAAAAGTCCAGTCTTTTCTTCTTTCCCGTTCTATTGTTGTCGCCGTTTCGGTCGAAGTACGATTTCGGAATAACATTATTTATCTTTTTAAATAATCTCTTCTTCAGGTACGGCAGCGAGTTGACTCTAGTGCAAGATTACGGACAGTATAATTTTACGAGTAATTTGGCTCTCGAAAAACTAAAGGATACGGGTCAGAGATCCTACTGGGTCGGTGAGTATGCCACTAAACATTTTTGCCGCTATCTTTTGAGCTCTACGGTTTTTTCTACAATTTCATCTGGTCACGAGTGTAAATTCAACTCTACCAATAAGAGATAGAATCTATAAATTTTATTTACACATTGGATTCCACATATTCATGGAAGGATTAAATACATTCGTAGGCACGAAAGTATTAAATCTGGTGAACTGTAATAAGATTCGATGGGTTTTTAATTCAAGGATTTAGTCGGAAAAAAATTTCCAATTTACTACTACCAAATTCACTAATGAGGTTACTAGAGATCAAATGGATTCATTTGAACGTAAAAGTTAAAATTGATTTTTTTTTTATTCAGAGTGTCGGGTGATTAATTTAATTTGCAAATGAAAAATTTTATTATAACGAACTTCGTTTAATTTTAATAATAGTTTTAGCTTTGATATACTACATTATTTGAAACCTTTGAAGAAATGAGACTACATACATCGTCCATAAATAATATAAAACATTTAATAGAATATGCCCTCTTGAACCCGACAGTGGGTATAGATAGTTTTCACTAAAAAGGCTAGGTAAAATTCCACCCCTCTCTCTCTCTCTCTCTCTCTCAATGCAGTGTTGTCAGGACCTTTGTTTTTAGCATTGGTTTAAACTGAACTGCTAGTCTTTCTCCTGCCTCATCAAGTCTGGCAACACTGAAGTAACGGCAAAATAAAAACCCTTTAAGCTGGGCCCAAAACAAACTGGGTGCCAATTTATTTTTCAAAAGAGTTGAAAGGAGAGCAAGCAAGATTAAATAAAACGAAATGTCAAAAGTCTCAAAACTCTGAGTGCCCTGCAAAATAAACTTAATAAAAGTTATAAAGTTTTCTTTTATAAAGAAAGCCTGGTACCACTCGAGTTGTACGCGAACGTTTGATACATGCAATCTGAAATATTTTTATATTTATTCCCTATAGATAATCCGCAGCGAGTTAATAATTTTTCTCGTATGTTTTCTCCCTTAGGTCTGACATCGGTGGATGATTTATCAACCAACACTTTAGAATCAGCCGGAGGTTCATTCGTCTCGAAATACGTAGGATTTTGGGCGCCCGGTCAACCTAATCCCACGGACGGAGAGTGCGTTAGAGCCAAATTACTTCACAAGCCCGGACAAACGTGGGAGTTGTCACCATGCGAAACTTTGCTACCATTTATGTGCCAAGTACCAGCTTGTCCCAAAGGTAATAATTAGTTCACTTTTTTTCCTAATTATTATTTTATTCAGAATAAGGATTAACTATATTAATTAAGGAAACGCGGGGGCTAAAGTTAGAATTTGAGACTCTGATTAATGCCTTGGGAGTTAGTTTTTTTTCTAGTATTGCAATTTATGGATTTTGTTTTTGAACCATTTAGGTAGATGTTATAAAAGCAGTAATATCATCCAATTAAGTAATTTTACCTTGTTTTAATTCCCGAGTGGTAGAAGTATCTTATCTATATTTAAATGTTATACAATCTTTCGTAACTTTAATAATAATCTGTTTCAAGTAGCTCGTCATCAAAGTCGGTATAAGCTGACTATTCTGAAATGATTCTTTTTCGTTATTTGCTGGCGAATGAAGTATAGACACGAATTGTTTTGGAATGAGATTCTATACTTATTTTACTCCAACTTTCTCAATTTCCCTTTTAAAGGATTCTTTGATCATTAATTTAATCTAGGACGAAATTAAACGAACCGGGAATTAAGCTCCAACTTTCAATGTGAAAGAACTATTTTGTATTTAGTTTCTTAATTAGTCAAACTGTTGGAATCACGTTGAATTTACTCCGATAATTATTGAACTTCAAATGTAGAAGGTGTTTCTGCCATAAATTAAGGGGGATGTTCTAACGGGGGATTTTGAGTCGAAAATGCATGTTCTACGATATTTTGTCGTCCGGGCCACTGTTTCAAGTTATGATTTGAGTGTTTTAGTGATGACCCCTTAATTAAATTAGAAATCATTGTCTTAATCAGTTTCTTAATTAAATTTAAAGGGTCATCCGTAGAATACTCTGGTTAATCTTAACTTGAAAAGGTTTCCCCGACGGTAAAATGTCATATAACATACTCATAAACGCCCAAAGAACATCCCCCTTAATTTATGCCAGACTCATCAAAAACTCCCTGTACATAAAAGTAATTTCGCAACTATTAATCAAAGGATATCCTATTCTTTTAACGTCTGAACAACTTTGCCCTTGGTAGCTAAAAGCAAATGAATACAAAGGATCTAGCTTTGATACAAAGTTAATTATTAAACACTTAACTTTTGAATTTAGAAATATATTGACTGTTCAATGTTAATTAAATGAATTGATTCGCGTAACTCCGTGAATTTTGAACATTTATGCTTAAATATTGCATGTATCATGTGACTGAAAATTAGGTTCAATTTAATTCAGATTTCTTCTTTATTGTATACTGTAATTGTAACCCTATGTAAGAAGTCTAAGATTGTCTTACTGCAAAGTATACTCTTGAATGATATAAATTACTTCCGCCACCATTATTAAATCTCTTTTATATATCGTATATCCCATAGGTTCCTTTCACTGCAGTAATGGGAAATGCGTTAACGATAACTGGCGATGCGATGGAGAAGATGATTGCGGGGATCTCTCAGACGAAATGGATTGTCCTGGTAAGTCACCCAAAATTTTAATTAGTACACCCCATTGATTAAGTAGGCTATCGTATTACCTAATTAAGAGTCTTAATTTACTAAACCTTATAATTGAGTTTCGTAAAGTTTCAGCGATCATCGTAAATGCTTATTGTTTTTCTTTCCATACAGCTTCGTGTCACTTCTACCTCCATACATCCGGAGATTCCGTTAAATCCCCGAGGTATCCCAATAAATACGAATCTAATTCCGATTGCAAATGGACTCTCGAAGGTCCCGTTGGCAGTGGAATTAAATTACAGGTACTTAATATTATAGAAACGCTTTAATTACCCATTGGGTTCACTTTGAATGATCAGTTGCTATTTCAAAGAGTAAATAAAGATCGGGGTTTATATTTTTCCTTAGTTAATATTTAATAGGAATTCTGTGTAGTCATAATTTCACCTCAAAAACCTTAATAGCTTTGAATGAAAAAATTGGTATGAGCTTTCAAAATACGCCTTAAGATCTATATATCATACTTGTTTACTCAAGCACCTCTCTTGATATTTTGAAAGATGTAAACATCCTTTCCGTTCAAAATAACCGTCAAATACAGTTTGTTGAAAACCAACTGCATTTGACGTTATTTTAATATCCCCAGGCCCTATATGCTTTCGTCTTGGGCTTCAATATTTACCTGTAGTTTTACCACTACTCGGAATTTATATATGCATTAGATGTATTTTGAATACCTGAATATAAAAATGTTTTGTTATAGTATAACCATTAGTCAGAGAAAAGCGTGTTTTACAACGTGAGGTTTATAATCTTTGCGTGTTTTTCGCCCATAGTTTTCGGATTTCGACACTGAATCTAACTTCGACACTGTTCAAATTCTGGCCGGTGGGCGGACGGAGGAAACTAGCGTTACTTTGGAAACTATTTCAGGAACGCAAGATCTGACTTCGAAAGCGTTTTCGACAGCGTCCAATTTAATGATAATCAAATTTCGTACGGATTCCTCTGTAGAGAAGAAAGGATTTCGAGCTAGCTGGAAAACAGGTCGGTTTCGCGGAAACTTCTATATCTCTCTCTTTTAATATTGACTTCATTATTTTTTTACGATGAATCTTCCCAATAACGAGCTATGATTCTTTTTTTATTTTTAACATTCTTTAGAACCCATTAAATGCGGTGGAGAACTCTTCGCTCACTCTTCCGCTCAGCTTCTTACATCCCCGCTTTATCCGCAACCTTATCCTGGAGGTTTAGAGTGTCTTTACGTCATTACAGCGCCACAAGGAAAAATAATTACTTTGGAGGTTCGTAAAAAATAGTTCTATTTTTGTCTCAGTTCTGTTTTTGACTTGAGGTTGAGGTTAAGGTTAAAGTGGTCTTCCAATTAGTATTAGCATAAGTTCTTAAGGTATGTTCCATAAGTTTGTCATTTGTAACTGAGAGCGTGTCAAGAAGTAATATAGGTCATAGATTATTGTAAAGCGACGTCTGGTGAGGCGCTATCAGAGGCTTAGTACAGACTAAATTGGAATATGAACTGCGAAACCGAGTGTAGGACTTCAATTCTCGCGTCATTCTTGAATTAACTAGCTCTCACGGAAGTCTCTAGCATTACGAAGTATGGGTAGTGTTATACTTATGGAACATTTCTTATAAACCTATGGTAACTTTTATTATTCACTGAAAATATTAGATTTAAGTTTTTTTTCGTATCGAACGCGCTTCTTATCTCTCTTTTTCTGTATGATCATTATCTTCGGTCTCTGGGGGAAATCTCGATATAGGTGGTTGAAATTGACATGGAACCATCGAAGGATTTCATATTAGTTCGTGATGGAGCCAAACCTTCAAGTCCACTCTTAACCAAATTGACTGGTACAACCCAAAATAACTCTAATTTCATCATATCAACCGGAAATCAAATGTACATCTACTTGCACACCAGTTACGGTGATAGCAGAAAGGGATTTGCCTTGCGATTTAGAGCCGGTAAGACTTTCCATTTTCTTCTTCGACCTAAATAGAAGTCTCTTTTGTTGAAATTGACCAATACTCGGGGTATTTATAGGCCTACTTTGTGATTTAGCATTAAAGAGACGATTAAAGGCCGAGTTCCAGTGAACTGAAAACCGAGTATCGAGTTTAACAATGGAGTAGTCATGCAGGGGTTAAATTTGAGGGGTTCTATCAAACTGAAAGCCGTGAAATACACCGAACTAAAGATAAACAATCCTTCAGAGGAATGAAACAGTTCAGAAGGAAAAAAAAATTAAAATGAATTCCATTGTTTATCTTCAGTTTGCTTGAACCCGCTTTGCAGCGCTTTCTGTTGCAACTATTACTTCATTTTCAGTCTCGATGCTCGGTTTTCAATTCGATTGCAACCTTTCTGTTGGAACGCAACCTTTAAACTATCACTAGGCTGTAAAAAATCAGAAACTTCCGCTCGAATTTTTTTCCATTTACAATGATTCTCTCTTTCTCTCCATTTGTCCTTATCTTTTGTAACTACTCTTTTGTACCCTGGAGGCTTCACGACCCTAGGCTATCCCTCGCCTATTTCTAAATAAATGATACTTGACCTTATGTGTGATCGTGTCGTAGACACCTTAAGGGGTATCATATTAGACGTGTGTGTACAGAATCCGATCCTATATGTTCCCTTCGCGCTTTTATCAGACATAAGATGATATATTAGTTCTCTTGGAATTATTATAGCTGAAACCTAACTCTTATTTGTTACCTCTTCTAAAGTATAATGTCGTGGTATAGAACTAAATGATATTGATGGGTCTATGACCTAGCACATCCTGAGATGTCTGACCCTTTTATGTATCTTTCTAACTCCTTATATTTATCTTTTCCCTCTGTTTCGCTGGATAAGGCTGCGAGGTTCAGATCACGGGAGCATCGGGTAACATTTCATCCCCAGCGTTTGGCGTCGCCAACTATCCATCCAACCATGTCTGCACCTACCGAATTCAAAGACCAGGGGGAGGAACTCTCTCTTTGAAATTTGAAGACTTTGAAGTCGCTAAAGACGATTTTGTACAGGTAAGAACGTAAATATTTATATGTATAAACAAAATGAGTCTCCGCCTAGCGAGAAACCGCTTTAATTAGTGGTTTTCGTGCTCTTAAGGTCAGGAAATTTCTATCATAAAAAATTTAAATTTTGTTTTGCATGATAATGGATGTTGAAGGAAATACCATTTTTTTCTTCGTAATATCCCCTAGGATTATTGTAACATATATACGCTCGCAAATGTTTTATTTTTAGCGTGTTTACCATAAAGACAGAGTTTTTTTTTTCGAAATAAAGCCGAGGGGCCGGTCACTCCTTGTAATCGGTGTACACTGCTGTACCTTTGACATTACTAAAACGATATGCGTAATTTTTAAAAGACCTACCTTTGGCAGTGCTATAATGATTACACCTACCTAATCCGTAATCGGTGTACAGAATAATCTGACAGTGATTAGCCCCTCGAATAAAGCAGAGAAAATCCGGATTTCCAAATTTTTATAGCAGATGGATTTTAGTTTCTCTATAGGGAAAAAAATCCTCACACAAGCCTTAAAAGTATTTGTAGAAAGAAAGAACAGTTATTGATTTTCGAGGATTTTGTAGTCTTTTAGCAGCTTTGTCACGAAATTATTGCCGCTAAAGTCTATAGACCATTTTGATGAAACTAAGAGGGGGTGAAACATTGCCTTTGACGCCTGCGCTGTAATCGTTTTGTATCATGAGAATGCGCAGAGACGGACGGCAATGTATCAACCCCCTTGTATGTCCCAGTACTGAGGGTTGCTTACCCCTTTTTTTACATAGAAAAGGTGTATTGCTAGACGTTTTTCACTTAAGAAAGAACTTTTAGTTTTGATGCTTTTCAAGGAGCTAACGAACTAGAATAACGAAATTTGGGTTTGAAAATAAACAGAAGTATACGTTAAGGTTATTTTCGCACATACAAAAATACTACTGTGAAAAATAAATGAAATAAACTTCAACCCAAAGTTAGAACCAGTTGTATAAATTCAATTTTCCAAAACACAAAAAATAGCCAGGACTTACATTTCGTCTCAACAATATAAAAGGCTTTGATCTTTGCGTTAACTTCAAAGTTTGTTGGACTGAAACGAGTTTATTTCTAACTTTTTTTAACCTAATTTTCTCGCATTAGAAGATCGTCTTCTCAAAGAGATAGAAAATGGTCCATAATTCCTATTTAATCTCCTAAATAGGTTTACGACGGCAATACCCCCCAGGGAGTCAGATTACACCCTGGAATAGGATTTTCTGGTTCCTCTAAGCCTTCTATCACATTAACAGCCAGTAGTGGCGAAATGTACGTGCAATTCAACGCCAATCCCTTAAACACGGCTCTCGGATGGCAAGCTACCTTCAGCGCAGGTATGCTACTTCATAATTCTCCTTAAGGGATTTCAGTATCTCGTTCTCGCGAGCTGAATTTGCGTATTTGCAAATTACCTAATTAAATGACTCTGTCTTTGGTAATTAGACTGTCCTCAATTGTCCGTTGGTGAAGGAGCGGTTGCCTCGAGTCGGGACACTACCTTTGGTGCCATTGTCACCTACAGTTGTCCAACTGGACAAGAGTTTGGAAGCGGAGATACGAAAATCGTCGCGGAGTGTATGAAAGGAGGTCAATGGAGTGTCAGTAATATACCCAGTTGCCAAGGTACGTGAAAGACAAAAGTTTCTACGCTTAACTTATGTTTTTAAGCTTATTGCTTTGATCAATATAAGCATTTCGCTAGAGTTCTTGGAAAAGGTTTTAATTAATAATACAAGCTGATACTTAAAATGAAATTCTAGTAAAACCTTTTAAAGGATTAAAGATCTAAATTGAATTATACATTGCTCGTGGGTTTTAGCATATTGTGGGACCAAAATACAATTCGTTAGAATTTCAGAAAAGGTTTTCTTTAATAAAGTTAATGCGAACTTTTACTTAATATAAAATTCTAATAAAAGCTATTTAAGGATTAAAGATAGAGCTTCTATTTAGTATGAGGTATCAATTTAGTAAATACTTTGTTTAAATCTATTTGACTGACAGAACGTTATTGCGGGCCCGTACCACAAATTGACAATGGTTTCGCTGTGGCCTCAACCAACGTAACATACAGAGGTCAAGCCACGTATCAATGTTATGCCGGTTTCGGTTTCTCCAGCGGTTTACCAACTGAAACTATTCGATGTACTGACGATGGTAAATGGGAACGACTTCCAATCTGTCTGGCCTCTTCGTGTCCGCCACTTCCGGAAGCTCCTCATTCAAGTATGGCTGTGTTGAACGGTGGAGGAAGGAGCTATGGCACCGTCGTCCGTTTCGAATGCAACGAAGGATACTTTAGAACTGGAATTCCAGTGATTGTTTGCATGAGCGATGGACAATGGTCAGCACCTCCACCGAGATGCGAACGTAAGTGAAACAACGCCTTTCTAGTTTTGCGCCTTGTTCTTTGTTGTTAATTTGTAAGATCCAAACGAAAATACTATTCTAAATAATATCTTAATGACTTTGTTTATGTCCTAAAGAAGCAATTCCAACGAAAAATTGCTTTAGCTTCTATATTTAGTGTTAAGAAACGGTATATTTATCTTGCTCTACAAATTAAGGCCAAGTTCTCTTTAAATTAACTTACGGTACGTTACTACCATGCAGTAATAAAAACATCTTAACTTTACGCATGCACTAAATCCTTATCTGTAGTAAAACTATAGCCCTTGAGCGGCTTGTAACGAACGAAAAATTCACTGGAATAGTAAAGATTAAACTTCGGTCTTTTAAATCCGCGCTAACGAAATAAGAGTTAACAAGGTGTTCCTCCTTTCATTAATTAAGAGTGAAGCTAAAGCTCCGCGTAAAACGGACAACAAGTACAGCGTATGTAAATCTTAATTTTCCCCTTAATTATACTGAATAGGCGCCCAGTGTTCCATCTTACCCGAGATTGAAAACGGTTTCTTAGTCGATAACCTGAGGTTATACTTCTATGGCGATGAAGCCCGCGTTCAATGTCATCGTGGTTACAAATTAATTGGAAGTTCGGTCGTTGTTTGTGGACCTAATCAAACCTTTGAAAACCTACCAACGTGTAAAGGTTTGTCCCGAATTCTTTAACACTCTTATTCGCGATTATTGGTGAAGGAATAAGTTTTCCGCGAGATTTGACCTTTGGTGACCGTTCATTACAGATTTAGATGAATGCTCATCATCTTCGTGCGATACCGCGTCTACCGTGTGTACCAATACCGCGGGGGCGTTTTTCTGCAAGTGTAAACCCGGTTTCGAACCCAATTTAGATTGTAGGCCCGTAGGAGATTTAGGTTTAAGTACTGGTGCCATTCCTGACACTAGCATTAGAGTTTCCGGTACCGAAACGAGTTATAATAAGAATGTAAGTTTATAAGTTTTGTCATGTCGGTATTATAGGTATTGAGGTGAAATTAAAGGTTGTGTTGTAACTTGTTCATCAGGCGATTCGGTTAGATGGTACAGGTGGTTGGTGCGGTAATATACCAAGACCCGGTGAAAATTGGGTCCAGATCGATTTAAGGGCGCCAACTATTATTCGGGGATTCAGAACTCAACCTGTAGTACGTGGAGACAATTCTCAAGCTTTTCCCATTGCAGTACGACTTCAATTTACAGACGATCTGACGGACATTTTCAGGGATTACGTTGATGCTAATGGAAGGGTAAGCAATTATTTTTCTCCTTATTAATGAAGCTTTAATTTATCTCGTGTTACAATTCGAACGCGTATGAAATAAGAAACTAAACCTTAACAAAAGATTTCCTTGCATTGTATAGAATGCCATTTTTCGCAATGAATATGATATTTTTCTTACCAATTATTCCAAATTTTTAAAGTTTCACATTTTAATTAAGTTCTGCATCTTATTTAAAAATTCTTGACTTTTCAATAATTGGCGATATTTAAAACTTCGGTTTTCTTAGAAAGTCGAAATTTGATCTAATAAATTTCGAACCAATTTATTCCTTTGTACAGGGAGTCGAATTCCGACTGGTACCTAATGGTGGTTCAGGCTTGTCAGTTGTTAACTTGCCAACACCTTTAGAGGCTAGATACGTCCGTCTCGTTATCATGGATTACGTTGTAGCGCCTTGTATGCGAACGGAACTAATGGGCTGCACGAGGCAAGATTGCGTGGGTGAGTTCATTTTCTTATAAAAGAAGAAAATATTGTTAGTTATTCGCGCTCCGGTAACTTCAGAAGTGGACATTAAGTATGCGTGAAAGATAAGCGCGGCGAAATATAAAACTCTTCTAACCTTAAAATACTCGCGTTCCGGAAAAATAAATTTTAATATAATTTTATACCCTTGAAAAATTTGATGCGAGTAAATTTTTCTTTATAAGACGTGAACGAATGTTTGGTCAACAACGGCGGTTGTGATCAACGATGCGTGAACAAACCAGGAAGCTACAGTTGCTTATGTAATGTCGGCTATAATTTGTATTCGGACAACGGAACCAGTAGCTACACAATCCCGCCCACCGAAACTGGGTCCAAGGATGGGGATCTCTTTTCCATCAACAAGACTTGCGTCCGTAAGTGTCCGAATCTCCTATTTCAAAACTCCCACTAATTAATTACCACTTTGACGCCCTATCTTAAAGGGGAAATACTGGTTTTTGTTTTGTTGTGTTGTGTTGTGTTTGGGATAATTATAAAGTTTTTCTCTATTTTTACTTCCTTCTTACCTATAGCGAAAATGTGCCCTACTCTTTCCAGTCCAGAGAACGGGTTAATTTTATCCACCAAGAACGTATATAGATTCGGTGATGTAGTTAACTTTCAATGCAATTTCGGATATGTCATGTCCGGAAGTTCAACTTTACTCTGTACTAGTAATGGAGTTTGGAATGGAACAGTTCCCATTTGTCAATGTAAATGAGTATTATACCCTTTTGACGCCATTAGGGACCTGTTTAACTTATCTCTTCATAGACGCGCAATGCACTTCGGTTGCTGAGGACCCCGCTCAAGGATTGTCCATTCAGTCCACGGTTGAAGGAGATTTGGTACCATTCCTCGAAAATGTTACAGCCACTTGCGCTCAAGATGGTAGACCTTTGAGACCTACAAGTACTTCATACTTCCGACAATGCGTTTATGATCCACGAAGCGACAAGCCAGAATATTGGCTATCTGGTTTACCGCCAGCGTGTCCACGTACGTCCCGATGACTTTAAAATTAAAAGGGAAGGAAGTACTATATTTAAGCTTTTTTTCTATAGGCGTGGACTGTGGGACACCGCCAGACACGCCCGGTGCCACTTATGGCTACTATGTTGACACGCGTTACAAGGCCAGTTTCTTCTTTGGCTGCGAGGAAACCTTCACATTAGGAGGCAAAACCACGATGAACGACAATGTGATTCGTTGTCAGGAAGATGGCTCTTGGGATTTCGGTGATTTGAGGTGTGAAGGTCCTGTTTGCCAAGACCCAGGAAGACCTCCGGATGGCTTGCAAATAGCCACCAGTTACGAACAAGGGTCGCAAGTTTCCTTCTCTTGTGATAAACCAGGATATGTTCCCTACTCTGCTGATCCTATTACTTGCGTCAAAAGTAAGTCCAACTTTACTCGTGGTTGTTGTTGCCGAATTTAATTTTGATCCTTGTTATTACAGACGCTGAATGCAAGGCCGTGAAACCACTTGGCCTTGGGTCTGGTCTTATCCCCGATAGCGCTATTAACGCGACTTCTCAAAGAAGTAATTATGAAGCCAAGAACATCCGGTTGAACAGTGCTACTGGATGGTGTGGACAACAAGAACCTTTCACTTACGTCACGGTAGACTTGGGTTACGTATATCGTATTAAAGCCCTTCTGGTTAAAGGCGTTGTCACAAATGACGTTGTTGGAAGACCAACAGAGCTTAGATTCTTCTACAAGGTCAAAGATACCGAAAACTTTGTCGTTTATTTCCCGGTAAGATTTATAAAACAGAAAATGTAATATGATTATTCGAATATAGTTAGTAATTGTTTCCTTATAGAATTTCAACTTGACAAGTCGGGATCCTGGAAACTACGGAGAACTGTCTGTCGTCACTTTACCACAGAGTGTCCGAGCTAGATACGTCATTCTTGGAATTGTTTCTTACAACAGAAACCCTTGTCTTCGTTTTGATCTGGTTGGTTGTGAAGATACAACTGAAGAAGTTTTACTGGGTTATAATTCTGGTTTCCCGGTCTGTGTTGGTAAGTACTCAATTTTATGTCAGTAAATATGTGGTTTTTACCATTGCCTCATATTGCAGATCGCGAGCCTCCGCAGTTTGTCAACTGTCCATCTAGACCAGTTTTCGTTGGAAAATCCCTCACTGGGCTTCAACCAGTTAACTTTACTGTTCCAGTAGCTGTTGATAATTCTGGAAGAATCGCTCGATTTGAAGTCCGACCTATCGGATTTAAACCACCAATTATGGTTTTCCAAGACACGTCTGTTCAATACCTCGCGTATGATTTCGACGGAAATGTTGCAGTTTGTAACGTCAACATAACGGTGCCCGATGATACACCACCATCATTGAGTTGTCCTCAGTCATACGTAGTGGAATTAGTCGAGCGACAAGATAGTTACCAGATCAACTTCAATGAAACCAGAAGACTCATCAATGCCACTGACAAATCTGGAGACGTTAGCATCGTATTGTCACCTGAAACCGCTGTTATACCAATAGGTGGTTACCGAAATGTAACCGTCGTAGCGTCGGATAAATTTGGAAACGCGGCCACTTGTCACTTCCAAGTATCGGTTCAAGCTACTGCCTGTGTTGCTTGGTCATTAGCGGCACCCGCAAATGGCGCTGTCAATTGTCTACCGAAACTAGATCCTAATGGTTATGAATGTATTGCAACTTGTAACACTGGTTATAAGTTTACTGATGGTGTTGAAACAAAGAGCTATCAATGCGCGGACGGGCAACCATGGTTGCCGAGTGGAATTGTTCCCGATTGTGTACCCGAAGATACTAACCAAGCTGCTTATGACGTCACTGCTCAAGTCATGTACAGGGCCGGTGGAGCTGTAACGCAATCTTGTTTAGGCGAATATCTTAGCTATGTTGGAACATACTATGGATCTCTCAACGATATTCTGTCTCAAAGATGCTCGGCCATTAATGTTCGAATGGATATTACATTCCATAACAGCAGTATTATCGCTAACAACGACAATGAAATTTCAATTTCGTATGTTCTTCGCATTGACCCCGTTGTACGCCAACGCCTACTTTATGACTTGTGTGGGTCTACATTGGGTCTTATATTTGACTTGAGTGTACCAAGCACATCAGCCATCATTGAACCAATTCTCAATGTGACTTCGCAAAATACCGGCGGACAATGTCCAGGCGTTCAAGCCATAAGATCATCGATTATGAGAGGATTCACTTGCGAAGATGGAGAAGTACTTAATATGGATGAAAGTGGAGAAGTGCCTAGATGCTGTGAGTGTACTTTATTTTGAAGTCATGTAAGAACCTCCTCACTTGCGTGAATTAAAAATTTGTCAATATTTCAGTACATTGTCCTGCTGGTACTTATGCTTCAAAAACTGAGGGATGTCAGTTCTGTCCTAGAGGATTTTACCAAGATATCACTCGACAAGGTTCGTGTAAAAGGTGTCCCGATGGTACCTTCACTAAACAAGAAGGAAGCAAGAGCTTAATCGAATGCGTCCGTAAGTATCCTTTTGGTATAAAAATGGTTTGACAGAAACTAAAAGTATGATTAATCGTCCCGTAATTCTTACAGCTGTTTGTGGTTATGGAACATACTCACCAACTGGTCTTGTACCTTGTCTCCAATGTCCAAGCAATACCTTCTCAGAAGTTCCACCACTTGAAGGCTTCAAGGAATGTCAACGATGCCCTGCTAATACTTACACTTATTCACCTGGCGCAGTTTCAATTTCAATGTGCAAAAGTATGAAGGGCTTTTATTGTGTTTTTCAATTTTATTTCCCATAGGTGCTAAAGTTTTATATTTTTCTAGCTCGCTGTCCCGCCGGTACTTATTCCGAAACTGGTTTGGAACCATGCGCACCGTGTCCGATCGATTTTTACCAAACTGAAGAGGGTCAAACCTCTTGCAAAGAATGTTCCGCGGATCGAAGAACAATGCGTCCCGGCGCCCTTAACCCAGAAGCTTGTATTCCGGTGCAATGTAGCAACCAAGCTTGCCAAAATGGAGGGTTATGTCTTGTTCAAAATCACCACGCTACTTGTTATTGTCCAGCTGGTTTCACTGGTCAATTCTGCGAAGTTGACGTTGACGAATGCGCCAGTCAGCCCTGTTTCAACGGAGCTACTTGTTTTGATAAACCTCAAGGATACACTTGCAAATGTGCTCCCGGATATAGCGGTCTTCAATGTCAAGTCGAGAAAAGTGATTGTTCAAATAATACTTGTCCTGAACGCGCCATGTGTCAAGACTTTCCAGGACAGGGTAACGTTAACTGCCTGTGTAGGTCAGGGTACGAAGGACCATCGTGTAACATCACAGTCAATCCTTGTACCGTTGGAACCAACCCGTGCAACAATGGCGCCGCGTGTGTACCACTCCTTCAAGGCCGATACAAGTGCGAGTGTCTACCAGGCTGGAAGGGCAGAACTTGCGAAGTCAACATAGACGATTGTGCAGAACAGCCATGTTTACTTGGTGCTAACTGTACTGATTTAGTTAATGACTTCCATTGTGATTGTCCAACTGGTTTTGCTGGTAAAAGATGCCAAACTAAAATTGACTTGTGTCTTGGAAATCCTTGCACCAATGGTCTCTGTGTTGATCGCCTACATCGATACGAATGTATTTGTAATCCTGGCTGGACCGGAAATAATTGCGAAACGAACATTGACGATTGCATTAGCAACCCTTGTATGAATGCTGGCCAGTGTATTGACCTGGAAGATGGTTTCCTTTGTAGATGCGATGCCGGTTTTACTGGGTCGCGTTGCCAACATCCAATAGATGCTTGCGAGTCTAAACCGTGTCAGAATGGCGGATCTTGCCACGATCTAATCGACGGATTCGTTTGTCATTGCCGTCCTGGATATGTAGGATTGCAATGTGAAGCTGCTGTTGACGAATGTATAAGTAATCCTTGCCATCCAGCTGGTACCGAGACTTGCGTGGACTTAGATAACTCTTACAAATGCGTTTGTAATCCTGGCTATACTGGAGAGCTTTGTCAAGTAAGTTCATATAAATAAATTTTCCTTTTCAGTAAATTGATTTATTTATTTATTGACTGACGTTATAGTTCAACATAAATGAATGCGCTTCAAATCCATGTCTCAATAATGGAATTTGCACCGACACTATTAATGGATTCCGTTGCCAATGTACCAATGGATGGACAGGAGAACGTTGCGATTCTGACATCGGTGGCTGTTCTCACGAGCCGTGTTTGAACGATGCCAAGTGTATCGACCTCTTCCAAGATTACTTCTGCGTATGTCCATCTGGAACTGATGGAAAGAGATGCCAGACATCGCCAGAACGCTGTATTGGCAATCCATGTATGCATGGTGGACAATGTAGAGACTATGGAAGTGGATTGAATTGTAGTTGCCCTCCGGAATATACTGGAGTTGGTTGTCAATACGAATATGACGCTTGCGCTGACAATGTTTGCCAAAATGGAGCTACATGCATTAAGCTAGGAGACAACTATAGATGCGCTTGCCCGACTGGTTTCACGGGAACTAACTGTGAAGATGACATTATGGACTGCACTTCAACATCTTGCCCACCCACCGCTACTTGTATCGACTTAACTGATGGTTTCTATTGCAAGTGTCCATTCAACATGACAGGAGAGGATTGTAGAAAAAGTAAGATTTTTACTAGAATTAATGGACACCCTAAATCAGCTTGTCACTTTTCATTACTACTTCGCTTCAATTTAATTTATATTAGTGTTTTAGCATTACAAATGATTTCTTCTTGGTTTAGCTATCAATATCGACTATGATCTCTATGTCAACGATGAAAGTCGATCGTCAAGCGTTGCCCTCGCCGCTCCGTTTGATTTGGGATCAAGCAGTTTAACGCTTGCCCTTTGGGTGCAATTTAACAGTCCTGATACTCCGGGAACTCTAGTCACATTATACAGTGTAAAGTAAGTGTTGAAAAAACACGATATTCATATTAGGGTAACTTACGTATTGGAACTACATTTTTTAGCTCACCACATCTTCCAACTGGTAAGAAAGTCTTAATCCAGGTTGACAGCACGGGAGCGCTCGTGTCATTGTTCCCTGACGTTGCTGCCGATGTTTTCATCCCATATCTGGAGAATGTTCCAATAAATGATGGCCAATGGCATCATATTGTAGTCATGTGGGATGGTACTGACGGTACCATCTCCCTCATTACCGATACTGCGGTTGCTGGTACTTCAACTGGTTATGCACCAGGAATGTATTTGCCATCCTATGGATGGGTCGCTCTTGGTGCCATGTTAGGCGAACAAAACAAAGCCATTGCTGGTACTGGATTCCATGGACGTATCAGCAGGGTGAACCTTTGGGACAGGAAACTGGACAATGCCAATGAGATTCCTGCTCAATTCAGAAGCTGCAAGAGTGCCCCGGTAATCTTCCATGGATTACTTCTTAGATGGACAGGGTATGACAAAGTTGATGGAACGGTTGAAAGAGAAGGTCCTGGTGTTTGCGGGGAAAGAGTTTGCTCTGTTGGATTGTCAGGAGACGAATGCCGAATCATGAAACAAGATAAAATTCCACCTCAAGTCAAATCTTGTCCATCCGACGTCTGGGTGGTCACTCAAAACGCCACCACCATCGTCAATTGGGACGAACCCGAATTCGTTGATGATCAAAAGACTGTCAAGGTTGAAGAGAGAAGCGGTCTTAGGTCTGGTATGCCACTGACCAGAGGAAACTACGATTTGTCCTACATCGCGCGCGACGAAGCTGGAAACACGGCCATCTGCGACTTCCAAGTACACGTTTTAAGTAAGTTAAAAAAAATATGCCTGACGGAGAGAGAATGTCTTTAATACGGAAAATATAATTATAGCCAAGTTCTGTTCATTGCCAATGCCACCATCCGGAGGACAACGCCACTGTTCGGATTGGGGTCCGAATGGCAGGTTTAAAGTGTGCACAATTTCTTGCGATGACGGTTTACAATTCTCTCAACAAGTACCTGAATTTTATACTTGCGGTGCTGAAGGATTCTGGAGGCCATCCAAAGAGCCAGTAGAACCTCTAATCTTCCCAGCTTGCGCGCGTAAGTTTTAATCATTACAAATGGCTCGTTTTATGAAGTGAGTCTTAATATACTTCAACCCAATAGCTAAGAAACCAGCGCAAAGAATATTTAGAGTGGCCATGAGCTTCCCTTCTTCAGTTGTATGTTCCGATTCGGGCAAGAAAATTCTTCACTCCAAAGTTATGGAAAGCTTATTGAAAGTAAATCAAGCTTGGAGGATATGTACTGATATTAACCCGGGTGCTTGCACGGGATTACGTGTCAATGTCAAATGTAACAAGCAACCAAGAGCTAAGCGACAAGTAGAAAACAACGATCTCTATGTTGTCGAAATAGGTTTCCCAGCAAATAAGTATGCGCAAACAAAGCATTTAAAGCATTAAACCGATTGTTTACTGAATCTTACTGATTCCATAATCTTTCCGACAGTGATCCTGTAACCAATATCAACACTCAAGAATCGTCCAGTGTACGTAAAGTTGTAGAAATGGCTGTCCTACAAGATTCAGCTTTCGAAGTTAGAGATACTCTACCGAATGTAATTCCCGATTTGACATCTTTGAGCATGAAAACTGATTACGCTTGCCCTGCTGGACAAGTTGTTGTTGCACCCAATTGTGGTAAGTGTCCTATAAATTGTGACTCTCGCTTATAGTTTTATATTTATTCCGCATTCCATTGCACAGTTGAATGCGCTGTTGGTACTTTCTACGAAAACGTTACTTTGACTTGCGGGTCGTGTCCAATTGGAACGTACCAAAATGAAATGGGACAATTGAACTGCAAAACTTGTCCAACAATCGCTGGCAAGCAAGGAGTTACTGTTGCCGCTGGGGCCAGATCATCAAATGAATGCAAAGAACGTTGTTCACCTGGCAAATACTATGACGAAGCTTACAGCTTGTGTCGTCCGTGCGGATATGGCTTCTACCAACCTAATGAAGGCTCATTCAGTTGTTTCACTTGTGGACAAGGAATGACAACACGCAGCAACCAAGCCGTATCTCTTCAAGAATGCCGAGGTTTGTATCTCAAAATAAAATACCGTAACTCTATCTATTCAACTTGCTAAAAATTAACTTCTTCTCCAGAGGAGTGTGCTGCCGGATACCATTTATCAACAACAGGTAACTGTGAACCATGTCCTCAAGGATTCTACCGAGGAAGAGGCATGCCATCGTGCGTCCAATGTCCCGGTGGAAGAACTACACCATCAGTAGGGGCAATGGGACGTGACCAATGTTCTCTAGGTAAATATACAGTTAAACTAGTTGTTAAAAGAAGAACTTGTAATAACAAAACTTTGGTCACCAGAGCTTTGCAAAGCCGGTTACTACTTGAACGTCACGCAAGACAAATGCGTGCAATGTCCTAAAAGCACCTACATGGATAGAGAACAAAGGGAACCAAAATGTATTCATTGTCGCGCCGATACTACCACTAATGGAACTGGCTCGGCACACGAGTCGGACTGTTCCAATCCTTGTCTAGTCGAAGGTCAAATGAGACTTTGCCAACCCAACGCGTTCTGCGTACTCAGAGACGATTCGGAAAAGTACTCTTGCGAGTGCAAGCCTACTTACAAAGAAGTTCCAGAAACGAAAGAATGCAAACGTAACGTTATTGAAACATCACTCGTTAGGTGATTTGAACTTATTAAAAAGCGCTTTGTAAATTTTCAACAGATGTGTGCGAGGATTATTGTCAAAATGGCGGTAAATGCGAGGTTGCGAATGAAAGCAAGCTACCAAAATGCGATTGCGCGGCTAACTTTTACGGAGATAAATGCGAAAAGAAGTCCGAGTTTGTATATATCGCTGGTGGAATAGCGGGAGCGGTTATATTTATTATTTTATTAGTCCTTCTCATTTGGATGATTTGCGTCAGGTAATTCCTTTTACACCACGTAACCTTTGAAGCTTTCACAAATTAAGCAACGCTTCCGTTTCAGATCTTCCAATAAAAATAAGCCCAAGAAGATGCCAGAGCCTCCGGTTGACCTAAATGGCTCTCAGACCAACTTTTACTATGGCGCCCCAGCACCATACGCCGAAAGTATCGCACCCTCTCATCATAGCAATTACGCGTACTATTATGACGACGATGATGACGCGTGGGAGATGCCCAATTTTTACAATGAAACCTACATGAAAGGTAACGAATGTAATGTTGTTTCACTAACACTTACTAACTGAAATAATCTTCAGTTCAACCCGTATTTGATACTAATATTTAAATTTATACTAGCAGATGGACTACACACTGGGAAAACGAACAGTTTGGCCAGAAGTAACGCCAGCGTCTATGGAACCAATAAAGAAGATTTGTATGATAGGCTACGACGACACCAGTATCAAGGCAAGAAAGGTAAAAACTAAAGTGATAAATTGGCTTTGCGTCAATATTTTTCTTATAATTTTTCTAACTTAATTACGCAGATGCTAGTGACAGTGAAGACCAAGGACATTAATAAATACCGGATCAAAGGGGTTTAGCTCATAAAAAATTTTGTTAATCAATCATCAAAAACCTCCTTAAATCATTTTTTAACTATGAAAAATATAAAACATAAACTGCCCCAGCTTTCCTTTGATAGGAAGGCGACAAGAAATTCTTTTAAAATATTTTTCTAAACGAACTTTTTTAGTAATTTTTCGACTACTTAACATTTTTATATCATCTTTGATGCCATAAGAATGAGCAGGCTATAGAGTGTGAGGGAATATTGTTTGCAATATCGATAAAAAATAAAATGAATTAAGCCTTGATTCTGCCGTGACGTTTTAAAACAATAATATTTAAACAACTTTCCTCGGTTCAGAGGAATTATTTTGGCAGCCAAAACTTTTGTATATTATTGCGTCCGTCGGTCCGTCCCTAATTGAGCATTACCTCACCACTGCTGTAGCAATGTACAGCTATTGTTATTTGTATGTTTAATTATGAAGTGTTTTAATGGGTTATTAATAAAGCTTATTGTAATTTATACGATTGTGAAATGAAGGTGTTGTTTTATTTATTCAATGTTTGAAATCAAAAATCAAGATTGGAACTTAACTTCCAAGTAACTTTTTAAGTATATTTTGTTAAGCCTATCGTAAGGTCTCATGAATGGGATCCACGTGTTATAAGAAGTTTCAAAATTCATGGCGAAAAAGTGAAAGAACAGTGCAGTAGATTTATCTGTGCAATAATATTCCACGTGTTATCACCAAAGAACTTTGGTTATCACAGCACGTGGGTGTCTCAATACTATATTACTTCCGCAATCTTGGAACCATCTACAAAAGCCTTTCTATTCTATAAAGAGAACGGGAAAATCGGTAATATACCGAGGCGGCTATGATATAATCTTTGCTCTGTAAAACGTCTACTTAGGTCCTTCCACTTCGATTCTCAGTAGTGACACCCGTAAAATTACACTTTAAGGGGTGAGAACCTCTTGGCGTACTAAAGAGTAGTCATTCAACCACCACCCACTGACCCTTTCTAGGGAGTAGGGCCCAGCTCTTTCTCTTTGTAACTCTGCAGGTAGGTACTTGTGTAGATAAAAAAGTTTCACGGCAACCCTGACAAAGATGTTTGGACTCCCTAGGGCCATTAGTTCGGTCACTCTACGTTTATTTCCCGGGGTGTGTAAATAAAACATGAAAGTGATGTGAATTGAGGCGTTTGTTATCAAGAGTAAATAAGCGGGAATGAACCTCTCACTCAAAAATCACGAAGTCAAACCCAAAAGTACGCCTCTATCTTTATTTTGAAAACCGCGCGGGATACATTTTTATAGATGGAGCTACAGTGTCTGAAATAATGCCTTATCAAAGCTGAGATAAGTCGGAACTACTTATTGTCATCGAATGATACGAAGTGGTGAGTCGGTCACCAAAAGCCTATAAATATTCCAGATAGATGAACTACTTCTACATAAAGGGGGGAATCTTTGAGTCGCGTAGACGCACGTGGCTAGCTATTGTTTTATTTTAATCTAACAACAAAAGAAACGTGACTAACCAAGTAACGAAAATAATAACAACAACGGCGTGTGTAACTTTTAAAAACATGCGGGTCGCAGTTGCGGAATCGGAAAGTTCGGACGAGGCAACCACATCGATGGCCGATTCTACCGAAAACTTATGTGGACCATTGACCAGTTTAGTAATTAACGATGATCCTAATCTTACTGAGGTTAGGTTCCGTGTGGATAGACGGAAGTTGGAAGAAATGCTGCAAAGTAAGTCTTGGTTTTTGTTAATTATTGCACGGAAGGGTCAATATCTTTAGCCGGGTCAATTTAAATTCGAGGGGCCGGTCACTCCGTGTAATCGGTGTACACGATTGACTGTGCTAAAGTGATCACGCGTAATCTTTAAAAGCCATGCCCTTGACAGTGCAAAATTATTAGGTGTATTAATCGGTGTACAGGGAATTTGGCAGTGATTAGCCCCTCGGTTTCATTTGCCGTGGAAACAAATAACGGCTCGGCCGTGGGGGTCTAGTAGCCACGTGTATAAATTATCGTGAATAGTAGGCAAACTTCGTAAAACAAATATTTCAAAGCAACAATAGTGAATTCTCACTTTAAATTAGCTATTTCATTCGAATAGAGTTAATTAAAAACTCCTAATTAGTGTCTTTAGATATCACATTTAGCTCACTGAATATATCCCCTATTTTCAGGTCAGAGTTCATTGGAATATGCAGGGGAAACGGCTGAACGTTTCTTTCAAAGGGTAAAAAACATTTCTTATTCGCGATCTTATTTTGTAATCTGAGAAGACTTCTGTTTTATTTCTTGTCGTCGGGCTAAAATGGATTTTTCTTTTTAACTTTGGATTAAATCATTAGATAATGGAAGAGACGAATACTAATATTTCATGGCCTTCCAAATTGAAAGTTGGCGCCAAATCCAAAAAAGGTTAGGTTTTATAAACATTCTTTGTATTTTCTTCGTTAGTTTTATAATTCGTGGTAATTTTAGTTCGTAATTAGACAGGAAATGATGATTATTTCCTTACAATATTTTTTTTATATATAATCTTATCTCTAAACGCTTTGTCATCTCCTGTTACGCGAAGTTGACAAATATTTTTTTGCGCCTTTTTTAGACTTGATATAAGATTATTTACTTATCAACAATTAGAGAGAATATTATCAGCCTGACTTATTTCGCTACAGTG
The DNA here is from genome assembly GCF_054372755.1 of Phalangium opilio. Lineage (NCBI taxonomy): Eukaryota > Metazoa > Arthropoda > Arachnida > Opiliones > Phalangiidae > Phalangium > Phalangium opilio. The sequence continues at coordinate 4,061,076 of NW_028324189.1, forward strand.
TTTAGTTAAATCGGTTAAAAAACTTTCTTTTGGGCCGGTGTCAATAGAAAACGAAAACCCCAACAGAGGTTTGAGAGAGAGCGGGGTTTGAATTGTGGGGTTGTTAAAAACTTTTCTCGACGAAATCCAGGCCCATCTACGAAAACCTCTTTGTACATGGTATCGAGTTACCAGATTCTTTAGTGAAACCTAAGCTTCAGTTGTAGTGTCAAGCGACGCTGTTAAATCAGATAACATCGTAAAGAAAAGGGAATAAGTTGACGATATTTATTTACACCGTTAAGTGAAGCCACGTAGCCCTTAACGCCAATACGAATTTAACGTGTCGTTAAGTACTAACATAGCTTTCCATGGAATATCTGTCATGGTGGGTGGACCGGGCGTATATATAGTAGTAATTCTACTCTGGTACGAGCGAGCTTTTATTTTTCTTTTATACTTGTCTGCGGAAAAGCTTTAGTTTAGGGAGAGAGTGAGAGGGAATAAAGAAAAACATCTCGGGATCTGTGTTTTGGGAAGCCAAGTTCACACATTGAACCGACCGCTATAGTGGCTTCTTACAATTATTTTGAAGGAATTCATTGACGCTAATTGTTCAGTGGTTGAGGACTTTCTATTAAAATATAAACCTACATATTCTTGACAATTGTTAATTAAATTAAACATTAAGCAGAATGGTAATGGGTTATGGTTTGATAAAGTTGGAAGTTAATCACTAGAAGTGTAACAAGATAGGTGCAGAAATTTGTAGTTAGCGCACGACACTTGGTCCTTGTTGATGTTACTAAATGGATGTGATACAAGCTCGTCCCATACCTATAAGGTATGTTCCATAAGTATGACACTTCGTAATGCTAGAGACTTACTGAGAGCTACTTCAAGAACGACAAGCGAGAATTGACTACACTCAGTTTTGCAGTCCTTCTTCCTACTTAGTCCGTACTAAGCCCTTGACAGCGCCTCACCAGGCGTCGCTTTACGAGAATCTAAGACATACGTCACTTCATGACAAGCTCTCAGTAACCAGAGACAAACTTATGGAATATAACTTATGAACTTGTGATATCATCATTGCGTTAAAACACTCCCTCTATCAGCACTAGAATTTCCTGGTTTTATTATGCCACTTAACAGTGAAGGTCGTGTTAAACGCTTTCCGGTTAAGGAAGTCTGTTCTGTTTAACTTCAATTGAGGGACTTCTACTGTAATATAATTCGAACTTAACCTCTCTATGAGTTAGAAAGGGATGGTTGTTTCTTTTCTACTGGAAAGAGTATTCATTCAGTCAGCACCCCGGTTTGCACACTCTCTCTCACTCTCTCTGGTTTTCTTTCCACCCCGCTACCCTGGAATATTTCCTTGTGTGTATCATTTGACACCACCACCAATGGCCCTCTTCACAAAGAGGGGTTTTCATGGGACCGCGGCCTCTACCCTTAAAGGCCTTTTTTATGCTTTTTATAATAGGCGTACAAGTAAATTGTACCCAACAGTTTCACCCCCTCCGGACCATGGTTGCTGGAAGCCATTCATCAGTTTCCATTCCAACGTCAAAAACCCAAATTGTTTACTGTCGCATCGGGGCAAAAAACTTAGAAAACGGACCCAAAGTAGCCCCTTTACATTAACCATGGACGAAAAATACATTTTTTAATTTTCTGCATTTATATTTTATATGGATAAAAAGCATTCCCCTACAATAGAGGCCCGTAACACCCAAAAAAAATTAATTCCATCGGAAAAAAAATGGTGCAGAATTAGTAGCCGTTTCAAATCTTAATAAAAGCATTTAAGTTTTTTTTATGAAAGTTAGTACTTAAATAGTTTTAGCATCTGGTTTTAATCAAAAACGTAAAAATATAACAATTTTTGTAGCTTACCTTTCATAGAAAGTGAAGTGTGTACAGGGTGTTTCTGAACGGTCTATCAGAAATTAGGGGGTATGTTCTTTGGGTGATTTCGAGCCGAAAGTGTTTTGCTGTTCGGGTCATCGCTTTCGAGTTATTTTGAAGTATTTTACACCTTAATTAAATTAGCATGTTTCAATTTATTAATTAAATTTAAGAGGTCATTCATACTTAATTTCTGATAGACCCATCCTTGCGTTCACAAGAACACAATTGAGACTTGAGAACAAAGCACAAAATATATGGATTTGTAGCTAGTTCATTTCGATTATAGAAGTTTATGTAAAATTTTATAAACCTATAGATCCGCACATTAAAATTATCGGGGACCACGAAGCCGTTACTATGGCTAGGGAAAAGGTGTTGGAACATTTGGACACTAAAGTAACTAAAACCTAAAATTCAATTCCGATATCAGTATCTTATATTTTATGGAATGTTTAGAGGAATAGGGTTACTTTAAAAATGGATGTTTCATTCACGGATCATTCGCACATAATTGGCAAAGGGGGACACAATATCAGACAAGTCATGGAGGAAACGGGTTGTCATATTCACTTCCCCGATTCTAATCGCAACACAATTGGCGAAAAAAGCAACCAAGTCAGTTTATTGATAACATTAGGGCCGGATTAACTACCACATAAGGGTCCGGTATCTCTTCAGGGTTTTTTTTTTAAAATTCATGGTGTCCATTAAAATTAGTTTAACAATTTTTGCATGAAAGTATGACCCAACAAGTTCTTAATCCGGCCCTATTAGGTTGATATGGTATGAGTGGAAGATGTCTATAATATTTTATGTTATAAAAATAGGTTTCGATAGCTGGACAAACTCACGGTGTCGAAAAAGCTAAATGTAGAATAAGGGTAGGTTCTAATATACGTTTGTGTAACAAAATATTTATACTATATGGGAGAGTTTTCAAGTGGAGTGTACGGGTTGTTTTAATTAATTTAAAATTTAATTTACCAGGAACTTCTTCCATTGGTTATATCGTTTGATCTCCCTTCTTCGACGTCACCTTACCCTCCCGCTATTCCAGACGTTACTAGCTCCCCTTTGCAACTTATACAGCACACTTATTGTTTCACCATCAGTATAAGGCCAAAACCTCGTGGCGGCTCAATTACTGTCGTGGTGCGTGGGTGTAGACGCCAAGTTACCCAAATCCGACAGGGTCTGCTTATACTCATGGGATATTTGACAGGCAGTAGCAATGTAGGTTATATAACCTCGGATTTCGTTAGAATTTTAATTTAAATTGAAATTAAGGCAGTTTTATTTTTTATATTTGTTTTTAAGACTGTTTTGCCGATAACCATGACATTGGAAGTACCGTCGCAACATCAGTCCTTTTTAATGGGAAGGGGAAATGTGAATGTACAAACTATTATGAAGGAAACTGGTGCTACGATAACGTTTCCTGATGCGGCTGCCTTAGCGGCTTTGTCTGCCTTTAATCCTAATTTAACTCAGTTGCCTAGAAAATCGACGGTGACCATATCGGGACATTTTGATAGTGTCTATTTGGCTTGGCAACAAACTATGGTTAGTTTTTGTTAAATTTATTATGTTCTTGAAGGGGTTTCGTTTTTTTAAATTATTGTTTTGCGTATGTAGGGTTATCTTCCCTTAGTTCTTATGTTTGATCTAAAAGAGGGTCAAGAATTAGACACCGGTAATTATTTACTTCGTTTAATTTTTATATTTCTTTGAGGGGTGAAATGAAAGAGATCGAGGCATTTTCTATAATCTAGGAACGTGGCACTCCATGCTGTCTTTATATACAGTATAATATAATAAAAACTGGGAACTGCCACTACCCTATATTATATCATGTCCGTTTTAGTGCATATACATTATTTTAAAATTCAAACAAAAATCTTTAAGGTGTTGTTACGAAACTAATGGACCATTATAATGTCAATATTATAATTAGACCAAAACCAAAACAAAATACTAAGGTATAAATTAAATTTAAATGAGTTTACCAGCATTCGCGGAGTCTCTAATAACAATAAGGTTTTTTAGTCAATTTTGGTGAGGGGTTCCGAAAAGGATTCCAGGTATCTCTTCGAAGTGCGGCGTATTTTACTTGATTTGGATAAATCTGAAATACCTCATTGTTGCGAAAAACACGCTATTCCTATTCCACCTTTCGCTGGAGAAGCCATAGTCAAAGATACTGTACCACCTCCTGCCAAAGTGTACCATTATCCGCGTGTTCCGGAGTTTAGTGCGCCAGCAATCAAAGAGGATAAAACTATGCCGCCGCCACCACCACGTAAGATCTTAGCTAAACCTTTCCTCGCAGGGTTTATAGTAAACTGAAATTTACAGCGACTGCTTTGAAAGAAATGGCTTCGTATAGTCAAGGGAATCCATTAATTATGAACAGTGTCGGCAATCGTAACTTTCCTCCAATTCCTCAAGCCCCATTTCTCAACATGCCACCGCCTCCAACCTCTAACCCAATTCCTGGTAGCAACAATCCTCTATTGCCATGGATTATGAGTCAGCTAGCTACGAATCCGTCCAACTTTTATGGCGCTTTATTACAAGCCCAGATTGGCTACGCGGCTCAACAACAGATCTCTGAATCGGCTTTGAGTGGATTAATTCATAAGACCATGATGGAAATGAATGTTAATCCTTCATCACGCGGTTCGACACCATCCGACCATTGTATAACGCTTTCTTTCTTTATTGTACAAAACTAGGAATTACTGTATGTTGGGTTAAACGACCATTCATTGTGGTTCCTAGTTAGATCTGTCCATTCCATTCCAGAGTATGACGAAAGTTCTAATTTTGTTTATTCGGTCTATCTGTTTGTTTGCTAGTGTCAAGTTCTTGTACGACAAGTTCTGGTAGCGGACCCAATAGTGGATTAACTAGCCCTGTTAGTTCTAGCCCCTGTGAAAGTCCAATTTTTATGATGTCTGATGGTAGCTGTTATAGTCAGTACAATGGTAGCACTGATCAGTCGTATAGTGGCAGTACTGATAGCTTAAGTATTGATAAAGGTTCGGTTGAGTTGTTAATTCTTTTCTTTTAAGACCCGATATTGAAACCGCGTTTTTTGACTGTAGATTCTCAGGCGAGTTGGAATAGTACTTATTGGTTGGGTGATAGGCCAGATTACAAAGATGTATCATTTCCCGCCTCAAAACTACCAACTTACGATGAGGAATTAGTTGCTGTGACGAAATCTTTCGAAGCACCTTCTCAAGGGAGGCCTTCGTCTACAGTTTCCACACCTTCGTCTCCTACGAAGTATATTAGCAGGAATGTTTCGCGAAGGTCTTAGTGCTAACCATTTTATTAAATAGGTCGGTAAACTCTTCTAAGATTATTGGTACAGTTGGTTGTGAGAGGAAGTCCAGGTATTCGTTGGGACAAATTGCCGAGGAAGACTATACACGAAGAAAACTTCAAGCTGTTAAGGCCATGAATGAACCATTGAGTTCTGCCGCTAGGATTCCAACAGATGTTTGGTCTGGTTGCGGATTCTCAAAGTCAATGCCGCAAAATTTGCTGAAGAATAATCTTAAATTGAATGGAATACTACCTAAACGCTCTGAAACTCTTCAAGAGGTTGAGAGTGGCACAACCAGGATGTCCTCTGACAGTTGGAATAAGTTGTCTGTTGATATAGTCAAACAACATCCACAACATAGCTGCGAAGGGGCCACTGCCGCGGTTGATAGCATGTTCAGTTACAGCAATTTTTTCGACTCTGTTATGCCAAAACCATCACTGACGATTCAGGAAGATATTCAAGATTTGACGCAACTTTTTAATCTACTAGGATTGGAAAAATTCTTGGAAGTTTTTAGACAACAACAAGTGAGAACTTTTTTGTTATTTATTTCATATCCTCTTGAAGGTGCAGATGTTATTTATTATTTATTTTCTTCTCATTATTCAGGTCGATCTCTTAACATTCCTGACTCTAACGGAAAAAGATTTGAATGAATTGGGAATTCCATTCAGCGCTAGACGCAAGATGTTAATGGCAATTTCGGAGCTGAAAAATAAACAAGAGGCGAAAATCATGAATCGCGCTTTTCATATTGCTCCTGGTGCCGAACGTCGTGCCATATTTGCCAGGCAACAACCTCAAACACTTTATGACTCAACAGGAAAATCAAACTGGTAGGATGAAACTGACCAAACTAAGCTTTATATAGTTTCTATAGAACATTTCAAAGTTTTTACTAAAACAAACCCTTAAATTATACGAATACTCACAACTATTTACTTAATTTTTTTTTGTTGTTATATAATTGTTGCCAAGAAATGGATAATGGTTTTTTCCTAGCGTCTTTGAATCTCACCCCAATAGCTCTGCTCTGCTTTAAAAATCTCCTTTAGCATGAATCTTAAAACCTCTATTAAATATAACTTAGTTTTTTACGTAATATAAATATTTTACTTATTGGTAAAAAAAGAAAATCAAAAATTATACTAACTCATTCTCTTGACAAAGATTCGTATTGTAGCTCCTGTTATTATTTAGGATGTAGAAGGTAATTAAAAATAGAATAGGAGGTATAATATGAATCGTAACACTCTAGCCCTTAAATATAGCCAAAGCTATTTTATAACTAACTACTTTCCTAATTGTTTAATATGGGGAGAAAACTATGCCTTTTTTAACGTGAAAAAATACAACATTGTGATATATATATAAAGTGCAATACATGCTACGAAGAACCAAAACTTAAATATTTTTATACATCTGCGCTTAAGACCAAAGATTTAAAAAAAATACTTTTTGCCTTTAGAATTTTTGATATTATTATGAAACGTAACTCAAAATGATAAGTTTTTACAATAAGAAAATTTGATATGTAGGTTTGTAAAAATTATTTTTGTCCCCCCATTGCTCTCTTTTTGTCAATATACAATTTTTTTTGGAAGATTTACGATACTGTAATTTTAATAATATTTTTTCGGACCAAGTTGTTAATATTTGAAAAAAAATGGAATTTTGTACTATTGAATATAACTTTAAAAAAAAACTTAAGACAATTGTATAACTGTTTTTTTTTCTCAAAATTTCTTTCTAGTTAAAATTATTATGCAAATAAAAATTTTATTTTGACTATATTTAAACCGTTATTAGTAATCTCTATTAAATTATCCATTATAGGATTGGATTGGAGTTAAATTCATCAATTAACATTACTGCGAAACGTTTTCTAGACTTGCGGCAATCAGACGCATGAAGGCACAGATATTAAATGTTGCACGACCATGTTTTCCATAGAAAGTGTTTATCAATAGAATAATCTCGAATAATTTCCATTTTAGGTTCGAAGTTTCGCTTAAATACACGAAGCAACATTGCAGAAACTTTCGTTGGTTTGCAACTTCAACATGCCTTATCAGACGCATGAAGTCACAGGTATTAAATTCTGCACGACCATGTTTTCCATATAAGGTTATTATGAATATTTTCCATTTAAAGTTTCTCGCAAATACGCGAAGTACTATCGTTATAACATACGAACACTTTTGTTGATTTGCAACTTCAACATGAATATCAGACGCATGAAGGCACGGGTATTAAATGTTGAACGACCAAGTTTTCCATACAAGGTGATTATGAATAATCTTGAATATTTTCCATTTAAGGTTTGCACTTTCTCGCAAATACGCGAAGTACTATCGTTATAACATACGAAAACTTTTGATGATTTGCAACTGCAACATGAATATCAGACCCATAAAAACACAGATACTAAATGTTAAACGACCAAGTTTTCCATACAAGGTGATTATGAATAATCTTGAATATTTTCCATTCAAAGTTTGAAGTTTCTCGCAAATACGCGAAGTACTATCGTTATAACATACGAAAACTTTTGATGATTTGCAACATTACCATCACTTATCAGACGCATGAAGGCACAGATATTAAATGTTGAAAGACAATGATAAAATTCGGTGATGAAGTAGGTCTTGGAAAATAACATTTCCCAGATGATCAACAGACTCAAAACAAACAAATTGTAACTTGACACTTTATTTCATTATTATTAAGTCACAAAAGGTAATTAATTAATTAATTTTAACAAGTGACTTTGTAATTTACATCAAATTTATGCCTACTATACAGATCATAACTTAAATTAAATTCATGATAATATAATATTTTCAAAGTTGTTTTAAACAAAACAAAAACAAAAACAAAACAGTTGTGGTATTTCTTTATTTATTTAATAATAAATTGATTTTTAACAGTTTATTATTGGCTGCACTTGCAACTGTACTCCGATGGCGCAAATGATGTTGATTGGTATGGCAATATCACAGTTTTGTGCATTATTAATTTATTATTCGTTTTTTATGAAGCAAGTCAGTCAGTCACTTTGGTAAGCTTAAAATTTGTTAACCACCAAAATTCTTTTGTGAAATAAATACCTAAAAGAACGCACTTCTTTTTCTCTGTAACTATAATTTAAATTATTAATATTTTATTTAATCTAAATCTAAACCAGTGTGTTTTCCCATAATTCCAGATGCCACTTTTGATTCCTTCATTTTTGACAAAGCTCCTAAGAAATCTTCCCTAATGAAAGGTCTGAGGGTATCGTGGAAATGTTCACCATCAGAAGATGCTCTAAAATATTTAATTAATTATTAAATACGTAATTAAAATTAATAATTTCTTACAAATTAATTGATTTGTTATGTTCTTCGTCTTTCAGGTAATCTCTAACACGGTACAAAGCGGCGTTACGACATAATTCCTTCAAATCACTTCCAGAAAATCCTTCGGTAAGTCTGCTTAATTCTTCCATATTAACTTCTTCAGCCAAAATTTCATTTTCTAAAATTAAGTTAATGATGCCACGTCTTTGAATGCGATTCTGAAAAGACGTTAGATTAATTTTTAATTGAAATTTGTTGAGTTATTAAATTACAGGGAGTCCTATATGGAACATTGCTGGCATTCTGCGTAAAATTGCTCTGTCAACATCTTGTGGTCTATTGGTAGCACCCATGACAATAACTTGTACAGCTGGATCAGTTATTAATCCATCCCATAAACTCATGAACTGAGCTTTCATCATGGCAGTAGCTTCGTGATCATGACTGTCACGTGATCTCAGGAATGAATCTATAAAAAAGGGAAGTAAGTCTTAATTGTGAGAAACAAAAACGGATCTATGGGATAAGAACGTCGGAGTTAGCGAATTCACTCCCCATCCTCGCATACTTTATTGAGAAACTTCGTCTGCTTATATTTTGACTCCACCCACAAATTCTGTATATAGCTACTTCTAGAGATCGAATTTGTGGGTGGAGTCAAAATATAAGCAGACGAAGTTTCTCAATAAAGTATGCGAGGATGGGGAGTGAATTCGCTAGCTCCGACGTTCTTATCCCATAAATCCGTTTTTGTGAGAAATTTTAAGTCTCAAGTAACAAACCAATTTCATCAATGAAAACAATGCATGGTTGAATTTTAATGGCCTTAAATATTAATTAAAATGATTATAATAACTCCTTTTATCTTAAATTATTTATCTTACAAGAGTGAAAACAGCAGCAGCCAATTTTTGAGATTCCCCATACCATTTATCAGTTAGCGATGATACTTCAAGATTAATAAATCTGGCCCCTTTTTTTTAAAATTTTAAGAGAAAATCCATTGGCATGATCAGTTTAACTGTTTTACCATTTATGGTTCATAAATTTTTACCAGCTTCTCTGGCTGTGGCTTTTGCAATCATGGTTTTTCCACACCCAGGTGGTCCATGAAGTAAAACACCCTTTGGTGGTTGAATTAGTTGGCATCCTGCAAATAAGTCCCTTTTTTGAATAGGTAGGATTACAGTTTCACGGATTTCTTGGATAACTTCATCCAATCCAGCTATGTCTACCCATGACACACCAATTGAGCCTGGATCAACTAATTGCGCTGCTATTGAGAGTTCATACTCTGAGAGCTACATTAATTAAGAATTTTTCATTATTTTTCGTGTAATTGGTCACTAAAAAACACACCTTAACGTTTTTAACGCCTATACGATTTAAAATGCGTTCAGCCTGTAAGGTAAATCAATTTTTAAATTAAAATTTTACGTAATATTTTTCCTTAACGACCAATTTTAATGTAATCATACACTAAGCCTTGGCTAAGATTGCGTAAAATAGATTTACTTACACGTTTTTGAGCCTCTATTTTCTGTTTTCTCGTTGGATCGATCGCGTTTACCATCCATCTAATGCCAAAATATGTTAATGCACCAAATAATGTTAATCTAAATACTAATCCCATCATTTCATTTCGAGTTAAATGCGAAACATTAACCTTGTCACCCGCCATTTTGATTTTTTTTTTAAATTAAGGAAATTTGTGCATAGCCCACTCGATCACGCCACCCTCTCTACGACCAGGCTGGGAAATAAGGATATTTTTTAAACTAGTCCTTGGGACCAGTGACCCCTCTAGTCCCCAAAATAATTAACTGGTCTCCGGACTGGTCCCAGCCTTTGTTCTCCAATAGATTTGCAATTAATAAACTGGTCCCGAGGACCAGTAACCCCCACTTTTTGAATTAAAAAACTAGTCCAAGCAATTAATAAACTGGTTTTGGACCAGAGGAAGTGTGCTATTTCCCAGCCTGTCTACGACGCCGCGGTTTGTGACGTCACGAGTATCATTACCAATTGCTGCCTTTATCGATTAGGGGGTGTGGTTGACCGTTGACGTCATGCTCACCCTTTAAAATTTGTCACTTTTGATTTTAATTGCTATACTTTTGATATCAGAATCAGATTTTAGAGGAACTTGCGAGTACTTCCTCCGTTGATTGCGAAATGTTCCGCGCATTTTTTCTTTATTTTGCTATTTGTGAACTGTAACTAAGTAGTTCAGAGTAGTTTGGAACTGTATTTTATAGATTTATTTTTTATTTTTTTGCTCTGCTAAATTGGTAAGCCGTTATTTGAATTAAAAATGGAGGACGGAGACGCTAAAATGATGTAGAAATAATGTAAATATTTTACAATAGATCTATTCAGCGAATGAAATTGTTAATTTGTTGGAGTGATTGTTTGGAAAGGAATCGGTTAGCGACAAATATCGATAAGTATGTTTAAATTTTATATACTATTCGCGATAAAACTTTTTATCCTCCCTAAAAATTTGTGCCCGTTTCGTTAGGCCTTTGTATAAAAATAGATAATGCTGGCCGCTGGTAAAATATCATTGAAATATAAGATAGTAGAGAACGGTGTGAGGCCAAGCTTTTACAGGAAATTGAGCGTTTTTTTAGAAATTGTTACAAAAATGCGACAAAATTTTAAATCATTTGTTGCGATTCCGGCGATGTTATAATCCTAGATATTGAAATGACACAATTCAACCCTAATTCATATATTTTTTATGTTTGAATTAAATATTATCAGAGTATAAACAGAAGCCTTGGCTAGCTTATTTAAATAATGTGCCACAGTGCCGAGATCTTTTAAGGTTTCATATTTGACAGTAGTAATGACGTTTTAGTCTGATTTGTGCAATATTACAAAACCATTGCAAGTCAGTACAATGATTGGTTAACACATTGTTATTAAACCACTTGTTACTCTACACATTTCTTTTTATTTCACATGTTAATTATTTTTACATAAAATAGTTAATTATTTTTAAAATAACACTTTTAATGCATGGTTTTAATATTATATCGCGTCAAATATAAAAATAGATTAGTACGTCAATTAGATCAGATATGATCTTATACCCCAGATTAGTTAACATCTACATATAACATATTAGGTTTTGGGATAATGTCAAAATTTTGCATGTATTATATCATAAGCTCATAAGACATGTTCCATAAGTTTGTCACTGGTTACTGAGAGCGTGTCATGAAGTAACAACGTAGCAATGTTGTTCCTTAGATTTTTTGGGAACGTACTTTCCCCAATAGTAAAACTTACTACCCCAATGGGAGGCTTTTTGAAAACGTACTTTTCTCCATTTGGGGGTATTAAAATTTCCTTCCCCCTAAACTAAAGGCTTTTGGCGCCATCTTGCGGCGTAATTTTCGTCCCATAGACGCTAATGTTAAAAAATGGAATTTGAAAATGTACTTTCAAGCATTAAAATGTACTTTTCGTATTGAAGATTTTAAAATGTACTAAAAAAGTACAATTGTACTACCAAGAACAACACTGCAACGTAGGTGAAACGTCATAGATACTCGTAAAGCGACGCCTGGTGAGGCGCTGTCAAAAGCTTAGCATAGACTAAATTGGATGATGGACTGCAAAACCTAGTCAATTCTGGCGTCCTTCTCGAACTAGCTCTTAGTAAATCTGTAGCATTACGGAGTATATGTAGTGTCATACTTATGGAACATATCTTATTAACTTATGATTATATATATATAAAAAAATTCTTAGAATGATCAAATTTTTAAAATGCGTTAAAAATGTTTTGGCTATGTATCAAATTTTAGGTTATAGTCTTAGGAACTAAATTAGGTCTTGGTTGCATAATTTTCTTTGTAATTAATAGGTTTTTATCAGTACTGCGAAGAGTGTAGTGTCAGTCAGTGATCAAGAGTGATATGGACTGTTAATGAAGAAAAATATTAGTGAAGACTTCAAAGGTTTTTTTGGAAAAATCATGTGCCAAATGAAGTTTTCGCTGTGTGTGATATTATCTATTTGAATATAAACTGCTTAAATCAGAGCTTTATCTATGTGTTTTAAAAATATATAGGATTATTTTGAATTTTATTCCGATATCGGTGATATCAGTCGGAATTTTCTAGGGTTAAAATTAAATAAGAAAAACGCACAATCTATCAAGACTATATATTGACTCTAACAATGAACATGTTTACTCTCAAAACTGTATATAGCCAAAAAATCTCGTAGAAAAGCATCAGAGATGCATTGTGCCAAGGGGTAAATTGTTAAATTGCGACGTATAATAATCTTCATTTAATCCCGTTTATATTTTGTGTTCGTTTATTTATATATATATATATATATATACCGTCTCTTGATATAAGGGTCACGTTTGTTAACCTTATAACAAGTTATATGCTGTGCATTTTTTAATTACTATCCCAAGTCCCGAGTTTATTTTTCGTTTAAATCGGTTTACGGTAAAACATCCCTTATGCCGAGACGTTTTATGAGGGACCTTAGACGTTTCTCATTTTTGCCACGTAGTCTGAAACAAGCTATCATGACTGCGAAAATAAGAGGACTCGTTAGTAAAAAGAAGATACGTTACCAAAAAAATGGGTTTGACTTAGATCTAAGTTGTATCCTTTCGAAGAAATTTATATCTCTATAGCTCTACCTATAAGTTTTTCATTAACGAGTTAATTTAACAGACATACTTGACACTATAATAGCAATGGGCTTCCCTGCAGAAAAATTTGAAGGTGTTTATAGAAATCACATAGACGAAGTTAGGAGGTATGCACGATCCTCCCAAAAGTGTTGACCTCAGTGGTGTGCGAGTCCCGTTTTTTCGGTTTCGAGCCGAGTCCGAGTATCGAAACTAATTTCTTATCGAGTATCGAGCCGAGTCTCAAAAATACTTTCGAGTATCGAGTATTTAATTTAGATAGGTCAAATTTTATTTGTTCTTTCGAGTAATTATCGAGTCTCAAATATTGACTTGTCGAGTAGCAATTTTGTAAATTTCTTAAAAATAACGAAGAAGATTTTCAATTATCTAATATCGAACTAGTTCAAAAAGATTGTTCGTGATCAATTAAACATTGAACAATTGATTTTCAAAATAAATGATCATGAACTCATCGTCTGCTATAGTTGTAAGCCTCGGACTCGAGTATTTGTCAGAGTATTTAAGATGTTAAAAAGCTACTCGAATCTGTCTCGAGTATCTCAATGTGTTGTTATCGAGTATCGAGTCGAGTACTCGGCTCGATACTCGAACTTAACGAGTACTCACACACCCCTGGTGTTGAAACTATTTTAGAATAGCTCTAAACTAAATTTTTTTAAGGTTTTTGGAATTTCAACATAAAGACCATTATAAAATATATAACCTGTAAGACCCATTTAAGACAATCGAGTGTAGTATCCGAGGAGTTCTAATGAGTTTTGTATATTATATATTATATATTAGTTGCTGTGAAAGGCAATATGATATTAGTAAATTCAAAAACGTAGTAGCCCATTATCCCTTTGAAGACCATAACCCACCACCGATGGAATTAATCGAAGCATTCTGTAAAGATGTTGAAAGTTGGTTAGCCAAAGATACTAGAAATGTTGCTGTTGTGCATTGCAAAGCTGGAAAAGTATATAGAAAATAACAACTTCAAATAATTCAACTTTATGGATTGTTAGACACACTTTCATTGTTACAGGGACGAACTGGTGTTATGATTTGTTCATACATGCTTCATGTTAAAGCGTCAGCAACCGCTTCGGAAGCATTAAGCTTTTATGGGGAAAAACGAACTCACGATAAAAAAGTGCATATAATGAACGAAACACCAACATTTGAGTTTTAAGTAATTGTTGTGTCGTTTTCTACGTTAGGGAGTTACTATACCGAGCCAAATTCGATACGTTGAATACTATGAGGAACTAGTCAGGAATAATTTACAGTACAAACCAGCAACACTTTTTCTAAGATCTTTGCATTTGAATTCAGTTCCAAATTATAATGGAGGACCTTGTAGTAAGTTTAGGATTTATTTTTTCCGTTCGGTACTTTTATAAAGTAATTAACACTAAAACTATAGTATGTTTCTCGTGTTTCGCTACAGCTCCATTTTTTAGAGTTTCTCAGGGTAAAAACACGATTTACACGTCTCCAACATTAGAATCAAAGAAGAGCACCAAGTTCCTACAGTTTGATTTTCCTGAACCTTTAATGCTTTGCGGTGACATCAGAGTAGAGTTTTTTAATAAGCCTAAGATGATGAAAAAGGTTGGCAATCTTTTGAACATACTTATATGAATTAACCTTGCGAATAACAAATTTAACTTGTTTTCCTTTGTTTCCATAGCATTCTTTGTGTTAAATATTTAATTGTATTTAATTCAATTAACTCTTTTTATTACAATAGGAAAGGATATTTCAGTTCTGGTTCAACACTTTCTTCGCTCAAAAAAGGTTTCAAAACCAAGAAGGACACAACTGGACCAGAGTCAGTTCCATTTGCTGTGGTAGTATGAATGGAACGATCTCTGATACAACAACAACAACAACAACAACAACAACAACAAATCCAAGTTTCACCAAGGATTGCGCGTGTGGCATTCATAAAAACTCATTCCCAAACAACAGTATATGGTCAGTTTATATCAATTTTCGCGTCTTACCATTGCCCCTTTTGCATCTTACCATGGATAAAGAATGCGCGTGAAGAAATTTGTTTTCACTCTACATGTAGAATAGGCAACTCCCTATCTCGAGCGACAGAATATTCTGTATACACTCTGTTACAACGTCGATTGTCAGCACGCGCAAAGCTATTTCTCTATGTAACGTAGCTTTGTACGTGCTATCAAGAGACGAAAAACTTCAGGATCTTCAGGATTTAAAATATCCGCTAGTTTTTTAAGCTCGAGTGCACGGACCTCTAGGCCTTAGTTTCAAATACGTGTGAAATTGCATACAGTCTACTACACGCATTTGAAACTAAAGCCTAGAGGTTCGTGCACTCGAGCTAAAAAACTCGCGGATATTTTAAATCCTGAAGATCCTGAAGTTTTTACTTTTTGTCTCTTGACAGCACGTACAAAGCTACGTTACATAGAGAAATAGCTTTACGCGTGCTGACAACCGACGTTGTAACAGAGTATATACAGAATATTCTGTCGTTCGAGATAGGGAGTTGCCGATCCTGTAGAGTGAAAACAAATTTCTTCACGCGCATCCTTCATCCATGATCTTACCATTGATTAAACTGTATACTGTTTCTATTATTTTATCAATAGCAGTAATAGAGTAACGGAAAACTGTGATGAACCTTACACTCTTTCATTCACTAAAGACAAACTGGATAAAGCCAGCAAAGATATAACACACAAACATTGTTCACCAGATTTTAAAGTACGTTTCGTTACCTAATACTTTTCATCGATGAAAATGTATTGTTCCAAACTTCCGAACTTTCCTGGCTGTTATCGAAAAATTAATTCATTCCTAAAAGTGACTGACACCTCTGTTTTTTGTTAATTTTATTCCACAGATTAAGTTAACTTTTGCAAAAATAAATGGACTTCAACCACCATTACCGCAAGTTAGTAATTCGCCGCAGATAGACGAAGAAAGTACGCGAATCTTGAATAGCGTTGATGGTGTAGCGAGCCATTATAATGAATTTCACGATGATGAATGTGACGAAACGGATACTGAGACGGAAGAGGAGTATGAATATGAAGGTTGTTGCGAGACTTCTCATGTTTGATAAAACGCGTAGTTTCTAGGCACATTTCTAAAGAAAATAATTAAAGAACTAACCAAGGGTGGGAGGGCAAAACGTGTTCGTTTCCTTCATTAAACCTAACCGATATATGAAGTATATGAATTTCATAAACACTTCGTTAATCGTAAACGCAGTTACACCAACACCAATACCAATTCATCTTATCCTCTTATATTATTTATCGTGAGACAATCTGTGTTTGAAGTTTTGAACTACTTCGTGTAAACGCCTTTTCTTTTCTTTTTCGTTTCGTTTCGTGTTTCTCAGACTGTTTTTTTTTTCTTCAGAAATCGCGTAATAGAGGGTAAGTTTTCGATCCCACTGTACAGATATTCATCATCTTCTATTGCCAGTAACGTTACCTTATTTTAGTCATACATGTATTTAAAAAGAAACGAAAGAAGAACAAAGGATATATATATATTTAGTCTAACCACCTATAGAATCTTTTTCTACTTAACGTATTTTTTCCAAGGGTTTTTGGGAAAATACTGTAGAAAATATTAGGCCCCCCCCCCCCCCCCAAATTAGTTTAACGAAAGAAACCCAAAAAAACAAAAAAAAAAAAAAATAAATACTTTATTTTTAATTAATTCAACTTAGATCCACTAATATTATTATTATTATTATTCAAGCAAGGGGGGGTTGTTCAAAAAACGTAAGTAACCAATTATCGCCTAAGTACAAAATATATGTTTTTCGAAAAGAACGTCTCTCTCTCTCACTTTCTCTCTCTTAAATATCTTCTTTATTATATTATTTTCTATAAAGCTGTGTTTTCATTTAGGGATTAAATAATTTACGTATTGTTTTTTTTATTGCGTCCCAAAACTTATTTAAATTTAGTTAGAAGTTAATTAATTTTTAAGAGAATTGGTTTGAATTATTTGAAAATCAAAACTACGGGGTTGTTTTTTTTTTTATTAAACCGTTCCGCCGAATTATTTTTTAAACAATCCAAAATTACAAGGGCTTAATGTTAAGCCTTTGCGCCGCATACTCGGGAAATCGGTCTTTTTTTGTCTTTCCTGGAATTATGGTCGCGATTTTGGGTAAAATTAATTAATTTTTTAAGGAAATGGGTTTGAACTATTTGAAAATCAAAACTACGGGGTTGTTTTGTTTTTTTTTTATTAAACCGTTCCGCTTAATGTTAAGCCTTTGCGCCGCATACTCGGGAAATCGGTCTTTTTTTGTCTTTCCTGGAATTATGGTCGCGATTTTGGGTAAAATTAATTAAATTTTTAAGGGAATGGGTTTGAATTATTTAAAAATCAAAACTACGGGGTTGTTTTTTTATTAAACCGTTCCACCGAATTATTTTTTAAACAATCAAAATGACAAGGGCTTAATGTTAAGCCTTTGCGCCGCATACCTGGGAAATCGGTCTTTTCTTTCTCTTTCCTGGAATTATGGTCGCGATTTTGGGTAAAATTAATTAAATTTTTAAGGAAATGGGTTTGAATTATTTGAAAATCTATTTTTCAAACTACGGGGTTGTTTTTTTTATTAAACCGTTCCGCCGAATTATTTTTTAAACAATCAAAATGACAAGGCTTAAGGGTTATTTTCTTTATTTCCTGGATTTACGGACTACGGTCGCGATTTTGGGTACAATTATTTAAAATGTTTGTGGAAACACAGCTTTAAAAGTTAGAAATTAATTAAGTTTATTCGTTAGTATTTTATTATTATTTAAGAAATTTCTTAAGAGATATTTTCGAAATCTCTTTCAAACCGTAAGTAAATAAACGATTCCACTAAGTAAATAAATAAACTAGGATCAACCGAGAAGGATAATTTTAAATACAAAATTATATATATATATAAATGTAAATAAATATTATGATATGAAAGGCTGAAATTCGTACCTAAATCTATATTTCCACCTGATATCATGAGCTTTTTTAACAAAAGGAAAATAAATTAAAAATAAGGAATATCGGAGGGTTTAAGGTGATCTTTTTAAACAAAACAAAAAAATACTCTTCCTATACTCTCCTTCCAATGAAAATTAATCCGCGAATATTAAAATAAAATTATTAATAAATTAATTAAAAACAAAATATCGACGGGAAAACAAAAGAAATCACGAGTACTTGCCATGTACTAATCGCCATTTTGGATATAAAAAAAATAATAATAATGCTATTACCACCCATAATTGTTACATTTGGGGTAAAAAATAAGAAATATGTTCCGTGCCTGTATCGTTGTCAATATTTGTAAGAGTCGAACGAAGGAGAAGGGAAAACGAAAAACACCTTAACTAAAACCAACTACATTCGTTAATTGTTTAAAAATTACGTAAAAATGGGGGAAATTTTAATTAAATTGGGGTTTGTTTTTTTTTTGGGAGGGGGGGGGGGTTAAAACTTCATTGTTGAACGCGCGATACCTGTTTCTACAATTCTTTTTTTTTTTGGGTTTATTTTTAAGGACAGGACTTTTTTGATTTATTATTATTATTATAATTTTTTTTAAGAAATTAAGTAATATAGGTATTAAATAACTAATCGTATTTGGGCCGGGTTTAAATAAATTTTAAATGTGTTTAACTAATTAAGAGATACAACAACAACAACAGAAAAAAAATGTGAAGTATTTTGGTAGCGGTTTTAGCATTCTACTTAGGAATTTTTAAGATTTTCGCGTATTGAACCAAGAAGTGATATCTAGTTTATTAGGGAGAAGGTATAAGATGCCTAAGTATTCGCGCGTCATAGTCCCAGTCCCCCTTTCAAAATACAAGGGGGGGACGTAAAAGGAGGAGACCGGGCTATTTCGCTACACTCTCCTCAGTCGGAAAATATGACTGTAATTTTCCCGTCATTCGCGTCGCCGCGCTGACGTGAGTTTTCAAGAACCAATGAGATGCTGGTTGTAATTTAGAGGCGGCGGGGATTAACTCCGGACCTACTATACGTTTGGACTGGAGATAAAGCTGGAAATGTGGCGAATTTATACCTTCTCCCCAATAAACTAGATATCACTTCTTGATGAAACTAAAAAAACAAATTGAAATTAGTTGAGAAGTAACGAGCATTTTTTGAGATATGATATTCTAATATATTTCTTATTTAATAATTTAAAGGGTACATTGCATTTAAAATAGGGGGAAATTTCGTGAAGTGAATTTAATTTTTAATTTGGTTAGTTTTGGTTAGTTTTGGACGAACCTTGAGGGTTTAGAATAGATCAAAATAGGCTTAGGGGTCAAGGTCATTGGAACGAAACAAAATGGTTTCCCCGGTGTTATAGTTTTATCTATCTTTTAAACCATCTAATTCAATTAATATAAAAATAATTAAAACTCATTTATTTACGTTTGGTTAGTTTTAGTTAGTTTTGGACGAACCTTGAGGGTTTAGAACAGACCAAAATAGGCTTAGGGGTCAAGGTCATTGGAACGAAACAAAATGGTTTCCCCGGTGTTATAGTTTTATCTATCTTTTAAACCATCTAATTCAATTAATATAAAAATAATTAAAACTCATTTATTTACGTTTGGTTAGTTTTAGTTAGTTTTGGACGAACCTTGAGGGTTTAGAACAGACCAAAATAGGCTTAGGGGTCAAGGTCATTGGAACGAAACAAAATGGTTTCCCCGGTGTTATAGTTTTATCCTTCTTTTATTAAAAATTCATTTATTTAGATTTTTAATATTATTAAATGAGATTTATATTAAAATATTTTAATATTTTCAAAAATGCATTAGTCGGAGGAGACTCTAGGTATAAATATTTTAAACAAATTGTAAATGTAGCCTACTACGTGAAAGAAATTTATTAATAAGGAAAATCAGTATTCCGTTTTTAATCAACAGGCCAACATTAAATATATACAGTATATTCAGCGACAAAAGCGAGAGGCATTAGAGTAGATTTTAGTCTTTAATCTAATTAATTAATTAATTAATTATTGAAAATAGGAGCAGATATTTGGGTGTTTTTTTCACCTAAAGTAAAAAACAATCTGTCGAACAAAATATAAATACAAAAACAAAAATAAATCCTATGGGTGGTATTGAAAAAAATGAATAAAAATAAATAAATAAATCATAATTAAATATAGTTCCAATTTTGTATAAATGTCATGTAGAAACATCCCCATCAATATACCTACTATACCCCCTTACTTCCGATTATGAGACGCAAAAAAAAACTGTTAGGTATTTCCGAAATACCTAAAATTGTCACATGTTTAAAGATCATATATAAAATACTGTTCACATAAATGTTTATTTTATTCTCTTTTATTTATAAATATAATATTTTTGTTTTTAGTAATTTTCTGTTTTCTTTTTTTTTGTTTAATTTTTTCTTATAGAACAAGGAGAATCGACTCATTTATGACTGGAAAAACACATCGAAATTCCAAACATACAAACACAAACAAAGTTTTATTGATTGTTTACGAGAAAACAATCAATTCTTGACTTCTTCAAGATTTAAGGAACAGATTATCTTTTTTTTTAATTATTATTAATGTGAATTATTTAAAGCAAAAAAAAATATTACATAGATTATTAAAAACAAGTACGCCCATTTTTAATTTACATTTTTTTTTGGGTTAAGCATTTTTATATTAAAAAAAAAACAACGGTGTAATAAATTTTTAACCTTATTTGGAGTTTTTAAGTTTTTTTTATTTATTATTTTTATTTCGATTTAGGCCTATAAATTTCTACGAATTTTGATAGGAAATTCATTTGGTAATTCTTTGTTTCCTTTGGCTTTTCGTAAAACCAACCGGGATTAAATCCTCCTATTCGTCCATTTTTAAAGTGGAGCTTCCGTGTTTTACGACGTTGTTACGTCACACGTAAGTCACTTTCTATACTGGTGGAAGTGGGGGTGGATTAATGGGGTTAATTCGTGACCTTTCATTAATATACATCTACGACTACGTCACATCCTTTTATGGTAATTTTCCACATCGAATTTATCATCTTAAAATTGATAAAGATAATAATGTAAGTGTAGATGTATTTTATTAATTTTATAAAATATCTACGATTTAATTTTAAAATAAATTGAACTAGTCTATGGGGGCGTAAAAACACGCCAGTTTTTTTTGTATGACTAATGTACCGGCGTTGTGCGCTGAACTTTGACCCCATCTGATTTTGGACCTACGGAAATTTTCCATTTTAGTTCTATGTGTGTTAGAAGGTCGCAGACGATGGTGACGTGGCATAGTTTAGTTACCAATATGGAATGGAAATAGAAATCCGGACGGTCTATATAGTTGTTGCTCTGTATGGACATGGACAACTGACTTCAACAGACCACCCAATGTACAACTGAACTCATTACGATTTCAACAGTAGCAACTGATGGACCACACCACGAAACGTAGTTAGAAACTGAACCAAAGGTAATTCAAATTTAAATTATTACAGAAATAATAAACTGGGTGAAAGCCATCGCGTGTGGGTGAAATTTAGACAGCCAAGACAATGTGGGTTGTTAGAGTCTCGCGCTGTGTTTGGTGTTACTTCAGCTAGAACGGAAATGGATGAAGAAATGCGCGTAGACAAATCGGAAGAGGGGAAATGAATTTAGACCGTGGCGATGATCCATGACGCCAAGTTAAGCTCCTAATAGTAGACAAAGAGTTGAATAGAGAGAGCTGGATGGACCCTCATACCGTTCCTCAACGTTGTTTAGTCCGAAACTCCCCGCCGTGGTCCGTTTTCTCTTCCGAACCAACCCATTGATAACTCCTTCCGTTTTTTGCCTCTCTGAAAGGGTTCCTCTATAGACATATAGACTGAGTTTTTCAACTTCCGGTTTTCACACTTTCGCCCATTCCGGAAAGCACTTGTCACGTGGCCCATCCTTATACTTTCTATCATTTTCAATCGAATTCGGTATTGTATTGACTAGAGTTCTTTTATAAAGATGTTTACGCTTAGTAACTTCAACGCCTTGCTAAACATTATTTTAGACCGTGTAGCAATGGGAGTGACAAGGAGTGATTGGGTTACTTCTTCTTTTATCAAGAATTTCATGTTTAACTTTAATTGGTTTAATAAATATGGTAAAATACTTAATAATTATTAATAGAGTAATGATAAGGGAACTATATATCGCGTATGTGATTCGGTTTAGTAACCTTTCCCCAAATGTAAAATGATGTTGGTTACAATTGCCCCGCTTTGCGGATGGTACACTTCTCTCGAAGAGAAGTATTATATACTTCTGGAATAGGTTAAATTTTACCTGTATAACTTTTTTTAATTGGCTCTAACGCGAGTAAGGCTTAAATTAACCTAAAGACTTTTTGAATTCGTAGCTACCAACAGCTTTGAAGTTAAGAATTTCACATGAAACTTTAACTCCTCCCACAGAATTTCAGTTACTTCATACTGTACTACCAAAAAGGGGTACAAAAATTTATAACCGCGAATTATCATATTTTAACCACCCATCCCCCACGGAATTATTTAGTTCTAAAAACGGACGAAGGAGTAATTTCCTCTTTATCCTTTTTATTAAGGTTATACGCTTTGAAAACTGCTTTAGGCTTAAGTTATTATGTACAGTATACCCCTTAAGGGTTTATAGCTTGGCCAGTACATTTACTAACTCAACGTAGTACATTTGCATGAAAGGGAGGAGGGAGGTTGTACGCCTAGTAGAGATGGCGATAATGGTTCCCCCCCTACGATATCAAGCTTCCTAATTGGTTGGAAAACGGACTATTAAATGCGCGCTCACGAAGTTGACTTTTGCTGATCTCGTAAGTTTTAATCTAGAAAAGGCTTTCGGTGGCGAATTAGGGAGAGACTGGATCCGAAATAGCCTGTTCCTCGATATTAGAGAGAGAGAGAAAACGGTGTGTGTGTAGAAGGGAATGAAGTATTAAAGCTTCGTGCTTCTCCATTGGATTCAATTGTATAGAGAGATTTTTGGACTTCCTCCCGGGGCCAAATAAGTCTCGTTACTTTCCGAGTACAATGGTTCATTTGAAATCATTTTGCTCGTTAAGCCAAACTAGCGGAGAAAGTACTTGCTTTTTTTCTTTTAGTTTCTTGGCCTCTTTCTTCGAGGGACAGAAAAAATGGGACTATATACCAATATTTCATTATGATATTAAGAAGTTGATAAGCGTTTGTTATCGCTTAATTAATTATTTGGTTGGTACGATTGTTTTCGTCCCAGATCGGTAGGTGTTAAGTAGCTTTAAAGAAACTAGAACAGACTACAAACCAATGAATGATTACGCCTTGTTAAGCCCAACTCCGTATATATAGGTTTCATTTCATTGCTCAAGTTTAATTTAGCCAGATTATTTTATTTGGACTTAATTTTAGTGAAATGATGCTTCTTAAAGCGAGGGAGGCTTAGTTTGGTTCGTGACCTTTTAGTTGACCCCTTTTTTCGGGACCATGTCAGTCGACGGCCGATCGATTTCTCGAGCTTAGTCTTGGTCATTGCCGGACGGACCGTGGTCAATGAGGTGAAGATCCTTGTATTCCGCTGCTAGAAGCGTACTGTTAAGAGTTTAGAAATAGCATTAAAATAGCCTTCCATCCGATGACCAGTCTTTCCAGGATTTATTTCCAGTCTCTAAAAGTTCTATTAACAACGTGTCTAGGAACCCATTTATGCCGGCACCCTCGACTACCCTAATGTTACCGGTTGTTTGTACCACTGTCCCCCCTATATCCTAATTACTTCTGTTTGCGTTCTGTTGGTCTCATTTTTGCTCGGTTCGGATTTTCCGATTTTTTCAAATTGATGACTTTAGCTCTGCATTATCCCAATCGGATATGAGTGAAATATAGAGGAATTCTATGAAGCAGAAAAACTATTTGATTTTTGCTGAAACTTTAAGATGATGCTCAATAAGAATTCCACGTGTCACCTCTAATAATTCCTGGTAGTACAATGATGCATGCACTCTGAATAATATTTTTAAAAAATGTTTCTTTTTTTCTCCAAATTTATTAAAATTTGTTCTGGTCCATTGAAGATATTAACCTATCTTTAATATAAGGCAAAAATCGACGCCTGTTTTACTATTCCGGTATAACAATTTCCTGACTCATTAATAAACATATTCCTGTTTTGAAGTAGTTATACATTGAATAGAAATTATAGAATCGAAAAGTAAAATAATTCCTAAGGCATTAGACTAAAAATTCCCCAATTTCTCAGAAGAAGGATCAAACAATAGTAAAAATTAACATTTTCCGTGAGAGAGTGTAACTCTTACGAGTTTCTAATTAGAAAGGCTTACCAGTGTATAAAATACGGTATATATATACATTAATAATTTTGTAAAAATAAAACCGACCAAGATACAAAACTTTAATCATTTTATCTAGGCACTTTTCTCTTAAGTAGGAAGTCATATACACCCCGCGGTATACCATAGCCTTTAAGGCTCGGAGAAGTTTTCCAAGTACAAACATCCCTGCCGTGCTATCGCAAATATTAGAGTTTCGCTTTACCATAGTCTGCGGTCAACAAAACGAAACCTAGCCTTTATAATAATACTAACAATAATAATAACGATAATACTTTCCCTCATAAACCCCCATAGAGATATAAACCATTATTTCGAATGTATTTATATTCAACTCTACTTTGTAAAATTTTAAAATCTACTTTATATTTCCGCGGCGTAGAGGGCCCCCTAACTCTATTACAAAGCGAGAGTGCCCGCTACCCGCTTTCTTAATAATATATCCCATATTCCACCACCCGCTACCCCTTTACCTCCTTAAGGGATAGCGTTATAATGCCCCCCTGGACCACTTCAAAAGCGAGCTTTCGGGGGTATGGGCCCCCGTATAACCATGACTCTCAGAAGAATATCATTCTGAAGTTATTAAATCTTATAAAATTTCAAAAATCTGCCTTTAAACCCGCTTTTTGGTGCCTGTGCTGTGTAATTTTCGTGCCATAAGACTGCACAGAGAAGACCATGTATCAACCCCCAATTACAAAGTGTTTCCTATCCCATTTCACCATTCCAAAGGACCATAGAGATGCCTTTTTACCCTTTGCTTTTAATGGAAGAGTACCCTGAACCATAAATAATACTAAAAACAGATTGAATGCCTTGGAAACGAAAGGGAGACCAACTACACGGGTGACAACACTGACCACTATGGACCTTTTGTTTTGGCGGGACATTCCTGGGGCAACAGAGTGATTTTTAAAAACGACATGCTTTGTTGTCAATCGAATTAACATTTTTGAAGCTCCGTTTTCCCATCATAGGAGGATTTTTTCCAGTTGGTATCAAGACCGTTAGTGGTAACGTTAAGTTCGCCTACTTCTGCAATGACCAATACACAAGGTGGAGTTAGTATTATTACCTAACCACCCACTGCCTATTTTAAAAGATAACTCTAGAGGTACCACCCCCTCCATCGTCCCGCCATTGTAGCCACGGTGCCTAATAATAGATAACGGTAGAATGAGGGGTAAGAGAGTTTTCCGTGGTGCGGTTTTAATATTTTAACGCAACCAAGGCTTATTTCCTATAGATGCAACCGTTACTAGCCGCGAAGAATGCGGGAGAAACAATCAAATTACGCGGGATGGTTCGGGCTTCTGCCTCTCTCTCTCTCACTCGCTTTCCTTTCCTTATCCGTTCTACACTTACGCGTTTCTACAATAGAATTATCAAATATGTATTTAGGGTGGGAGCCTACCTCTTCCGAAAGCGTATGCTCGCTGCTTATATGCAACGATTCTACTTTCCCTTACGTCTATTAGTTGCCTCTCAGCCTTCCTATCGTTCCTTTTATTGTTCTAAATAGCTCGGAAAAGCATTATTTAGACCACTTTCATATTTTAGATCCCATACCGTGGCATGCTAGGCCCTTTTAGAGTTATAGGTCTGTAGATGTAAATGTACTTATAAATCTGTGTTTTTCTGCAGGTCAGTTAGAAGAAAATGTCTCTCTTTTAGTTTAATTAAAAATATATCTGGTTTTAAAGTAGACATAATTTAAATATTTATATAATTGTTGACCTAATGTCTAATGCTTTAAATATTAACTTTTGTAAACATTAAATTTGGGAAACCTTTCCTAAAATTAATCAAAGTCAATTATTCTACGTATTTATCTATTAACAACTTCGATAGAGAATGAAATGAAGTAACGATATTCAACTTATAGTAAACCTAACACCTTTCAAAATGATTTTGAAATTACGTATACTTCGCGGCAGTTTATACTAAACTATGCCAAACATAATTTATTCTTAGGAGTTATATGACGTAGATGTTATAGAGAGTTTTGTCATCTCATACTCCTCGTGGAGCGTATCACGAGAAAGGCATTTTCCTAAATTAGAAGCCGTGATTAAATTTTTCAAGCTTGGAAAACGAAAATTAATTGACACGCTCGGCTGTTTTAACGTTCCACGATATTAATCGGGCGTCCGACTCAATCTCGATCCCAGACTCCTTGGCTAATACGTTAAGGGATGCTTTGGAAAACTGTCGAGAAAGTGGGGAGGGGTTAGGAGAAGCCCAAGAGTTGGCGCGTTTCCTGCTGGCGGATTGATACCGGCGGAATATAGAAGCCCCTAGTGAAGATTCCCGATACTAATTAGAGAGAACGATACGCTATGCTCGGATATTTCAGCCCGAAATAGGGTAAGGGGGTATTAGACTGGTGCTTGGAAGCAGGATGGTGTTAAGCCTTGGCCAGAATTTTAAAGGGAGGAGCTTATTAAAACCCAAAACTAGTTTAGTCTTCCCTTCGCGCGTTACCTTTAAGCCGGTTTAAGGTTTCGTCGCCGGGCTATACTTTACCCAATAAGGCAAAATGCGGCTCCGCTAAAGGGGATTAGCCTTCACCGTTCGCGAAATATACCGGGTGTTACGAAAATATTTCCAACACTTAGGTTTTATCTACTCTTAATCGAAAATCAGTACGTGTTAAACCTTTATTTCGATTTAATATGTATAATTCATGAACTAAATTTTTATTTCTAACCTATTTCATCAAAGCACATTTCCTATATAAATTATTTAAATAGAGAAAAATGTAGTCTTAACTATAGAATTGCAATTTCTATTTATTTTTCAAAAAAAAAAGGGTGCCAACTTCCAGGGGTAAAACTGATAATGCATTTCCTATGAGCCCCTGTAAAGCGTTTACCCGCAATACACCAAAGCATGATATTATTAAAAAATTCATATCTTCCTTAATTCTGCTCCGAATTTCCCGTTTTTGGGTTCAAATTGAAGTGAAAATTACGCTCAATGTGTATAAATAAAGCACGTGACTTTGTTAAAGCGTGCAAAAGTTCAAAATTGGAAAACAATGCTTAACAAATATTTTAATTTATTTGGTAACACCCTTTGTACTAGAATTAATATGTTTTTCTACAAGTCATGATATTGAACAATTTATCAATGTTTAGGCCCTTAGTACTCGTTTAATTTCGATTTTCAAGAATAAATCTCGAATATTTCGGGTAAAACACCCTGTAAGGTTACCGAGAACAGGCTGCTTCCTTGGCAAAAATTCAATTTGGGCGCGACCGTGCGTGAGTTTGTTAAAACGTTTCTTAAGAAGGGATAATTAAGGTTTGTTGGCTGGCGGCGACGCCGATTATACGTCGGTCAACGCGAATTTTGGACGACGTTTCTCCTCGTGGCTTTCTACCTCTCATCGCTGTAGGAAAGGACTTCACGACTTAAGCCCAGGACGGGGGATCCAGTTTCCAAGCAGTTCGCAACGACGATGACGCCTTATTATTCTCTCTCTCTCTCTCGCAGGCTCCGTTGCTTAATTAAAACTCGGAACCGGGGGTTTCGAATTAGCGGGGTTGCGGCCCCCCTTTTCGTCCCTAATCCAATCTGTTTTCCTAAACTATTAGTGGGATTACGAGTTCCAAACTATCATCTAATAACGTTCCGCTTTCTCTCTTACTATCGTTGGATGCTTCCGGCTTAGTTTTGGGAATAAAAGCTACAAAAGGGGGATAGGATTTTAGCAGTGTTCCTTATACCATTCCAACCATCTTCTAATTATCTTTTGCTTCTAGCTTTCCTCTCTATGTAGTACATATATTAAAGGGGAACGTGGTATAGTGTTACAAACCCAATACTCCATGTATTTTGTACGAGTTGAGCTTTTTAGAAAAAATATTTTAAATTTTTATTTGTAATTTCACACAGATCTCTTTGTAGTTTTGGTGTCATATAAGATCTGCGATTCTGAAAACTTATGAACAGCGCCCAGCTAACTATAATATTTGAGCGGCAGTTATTTTTCGAAAAATTTCTGAGTGCCAACTTCCAGGGGTAAAACTAATAATGTATTTCCTATGAGCCCCTGTAAAGCGTTTACCCGCAATACCTCGGTGTACGATATTTTAAAACAAATTCATATTATCCTTAATTCTGCACCGAATTCGTCGTTTAAGGGATCAAACTGAAGTACATAAATTAAAGAGGAACGTGGTTGATTGTTACAAACCCAATACATTATGTATTTTATACGTGTTGAGCGTTTTAGAATCAAAAATAAAAATTGATTTGATAATTTTTTTTAGACAAAGCAAAAATTTATATTTGTAGATTCACGCAGATGTGTTTCTATTTTCGGTTCCATATAATAGCTGAGATCCTGAGAACTCGTTAATAGCACGCAGCTAACTATAATATTTGAGTGGCTTGGCACTCCCAGGTAATTTTTTAACCGATATTGCCATACTAATTTATTAAAAAAGGCTTAATTACATGGAAATATTTTCCCATAAATACCCAAGCTTATCTACTAATAACCATACCGACAATATCTTTATAACCCCTAATCCTAACATACAACCATACGATTTCGTAGCTTAGATAATACCGCGTCACCCGTTATATTTTAAAGAAAAATTCCCCCCCCCAAAGCGTATTTTATCCTCTAAAGTTGATATAGGGAAGGGTATTGGGCAAATTTGAATATATTCAAATCGAAAAAGAGCTTTTATTCCTATTTCTTTATGTACCTACATAACTCTAAAAGAACCTCGGTCGTACCCTTATCGTCGTCACGAGACTAAATCTTCGAATCTTTCGAATTTTGCTTAGGAAATAACACCTTAATAGAAATTCAGGCCAGCCATAACGTCGAACGCGCCTCTATCTAGCATAACTATCAGAAGTACTTCACATAAAGTAATTTTCGTTGTCATTTTATTTTCTGTTCGAGCTTCAGGTCGGAATAAGGGGTATATATAACAGGAGTTGAAGCTAACAAATTTGTCAAGGCATTACAGGAGTTCTATCTTATCTTATCTTTTCCTTCCTAATTATTTGTTTAAATTTAATTAATACGTTTCAATTCAATAGATAAGTTTCTAAGATATGTCCCATAACTCGGTTTGGCAGTCCATCTTACTATTCAGTCTGTACCAAGGTTTTGATAGCGTCTCACCAGGAGTCGCTTTACAAGATTCTATGACGTTTCACTTACGTCACTTCATGATAAGCTCTCAGTAACCATTGACAAACTTTTGGAACATATCTTATGAACTTATGATCCAGACCAGATGCTGCTCTCCTTAGTCAAGATGATGAGTCTCATTTCAAACCATGCCCTAATTAACAAACTCGTCTCTCACTGATAAATATATTAACTATACTGCTAAAAATCAACTTCTGTTCTCGCGAAAGCAGAAAAACCATAATTTAATACGTTTTGCGGGTAGCTACGGTCGTCTATATAAACATATTCTCCCCCTTTTGACTAAGTTGGACGTATTTATTCGCTATTCGCTTGGTTTATGGCGGAACGAATATGGCGCGAAAAATATAGATTGAAAAAAATATAAGGTGTACGTATGTATCTTCTTGAAAAATCCACCCAACCAACGATCTCATATCTCTTCATTAAGCCTATATCAGATACGAACGAAAATCTTACCGGGTGGTGGGTTTTTTTCTGTTGAATAAAAAATCCAGCTATAGCCTTATAGCTAGCGAATGGACCCAAGGATTATTGAGTCTCAATATCGGCCGCGCGGGGTTGAGACTAGGTAGACCTATATATAGAGGTTTCGCGCTTCTAACCCTAGGTTCCCTGGAGAATTCGCTTAGACCTCTATCGGCTAAAACGAGGGTAAAATGCTATAAAAATAAAAACCATTCCAGATAAAAAAAATTTAAAGAAGACTCTAGAACTAGGAAACGTATACTAGAGTATTACGGGATTTTTATCCTTCATGCTTCTGGCACATACCTTTCCTGAAACCTAATAGTGAATAATCGTCTTCAGTTTCTTGAATTTTGCGCGGGAGTGGGGCGAGCTTTACTGTGTTAAAGGTTGGGGGAGGGGCGAAACTGGGGTTTAGGTGTTAGTGTGTAAAGGGTTGCTGAAGTGAACATTTTCTTGACACGAATGAATGTGCAACTTAAATTATACAATTAGAGCAATTAATTAAATTAAGAGTTAAATTTACTATTGATGGAATATTATAATGGAGTACAAAAATCAGGAGGATGTTCTTTATTTTTATCTCATCTGTCGAGACGTGCAAATATTTTGACTTGAGGTTCAAACTCAACCGTGTTCGAGGTAGTTTTCTGTAATTTTCAACTGGAAATAAGTTTACCATCCCTTTATAAGTAGTAGGGTATGAGGTTTATAGTTTTAAAGAGGAAAATTCGCCAGTTCGAAGTGGATTTATTCGTTGGAAAGCCCCTAAAAAGTCGGATAGGGGTGCAAAAAAATCTATATTAATTTTTGGGGCCGTCGGCCAACTCCCTAATCTTTTAAAGGTAAGACATAATACGGGGTATTTTCACCCCCTTATAGGCTATCTTGTTAGGAAAGTGAGAGCGACTAGCCTGCATCAGTTCGAATTAGTTTTTGATACATGGACTCGGATATAAGAAATGGCCCTAGCGAACCCCCTGTTATTTTTTTTCCTTCTATAGCCCCAATACCCCTCCAGGGTTTTCCAAGGGACTCTAAGCGAATAAGGAGGGCGGGGCTAGGGGGTAGAGCGACGTGATAGATTCTCAGTGGAACGGATTTAAGCGGCTAATGAAGGTGCTGGACTGCTAGAAGGGGCCAAATTGGAAAGAGGTTCTCTGGGAGTGGGGAGGACTTCCCCAAGTTCGAGAGGCGAAAGTTGAAAAATGAAGGTGACAACACGTATCAAGAACTCGCTACTTCTAACTACGGCTTGAACTCATGAGCTCTGTAAGGTAGTTTGGAGGCAGTACTCCCCCCCCTGCTAAGAGTCGTTATATAAGTCTTTAAAAAACTAGGTGGCGCTATCTACTAGAGCTTTCGGTTCTAGGAGGCTGGAGCCCCCAATAGATTTCAAGCCTCTCGTTATGAAGGTAACGAGGCCTAGCTCGTTTTATTTTTAATTGCTAGAGTTAATCGCCTGTTTGCCGGCTAACAAACTTTACAGTTCCTATTAACGTGTTCGTTAGGGCGTAAGGAGAATTACTTCTAGGCTCGTCCCTTTTTTATATTGAAGCCTGTTTACTCCTTTTCGAGACGAAAGAGGATTAGTGAAATTAAAACGTTTTTTTCATATTAGTTCGTTAATTTTAATTTATCATTACTTTAAACTGGATTTAATGAGTAAATAATCTTTCATATTGTAAACTTCTTAAGAAGAAATGCTTTATAATGTTTCAAAAAATATATACCAGAATAAACTAAACAACATCACTTTGCTTCGAAATTTCCACGAAGTAATCTTTTTTGTAAAAATATAGCAGAAGTGTAGGTTTTATTTTGGCCTTTTGCCGTTTTTCAGAGAAAATTGGTATAAAAGTGACTCTTTTTTACACAGAATAAATTTTATATACACATTTTTTTCCAGTGAGGATGTATATATATATATATATATATTTCTATTTATACTAGAGTGCGTGGCTTCTGATGCTCTGTTATTCTTTATATGTTTATATCAGTCGTGAGTAAAGTAGATTTTTAGCCCCGTATAGTGACTTCTAAGGAGAAGAAAACGTCCAAGGGGGTAGATATAGTTGGGAGCTTGAAAAAGGAATGGTTTGCGAGCACCCAGGGAAATTTATGTTCAAGACTGGAGATGATTTCGTTGGAAAGTATCCCTCTCTTTTTTACCGCATTGACTCTTCTCTCTCTCTCTCTCTCTCTCTCTCTCTCTCTCTCTCTCTCTCTCTCTCTCTCTCTCTCTCTCTCTCTCTCTCTCTCTTGAGTTTGAGAAAAGCCCCAATCCCGCCCCAAGATCATCCCGATTTGGTCCCGTGGTCTAACCACCGATTTTTTATACTAACCTATAAGAGAGAAGACGCTACTTCTCTTTTTTAAATCGTAAGGGATTTTTTTCACTTTATATTTAAGTGAAATGAATGGCCTGTGGGGGTCCGCCTTTTTCTTTTTTTTTTTTTTGCTAAAA
Organism: Phalangium opilio; assembly: GCF_054372755.1. Taxonomy (NCBI): domain Eukaryota; kingdom Metazoa; phylum Arthropoda; class Arachnida; order Opiliones; family Phalangiidae; genus Phalangium; species Phalangium opilio. The sequence goes on from NW_028324189.1 coordinate 4,093,816, forward strand.
GATCCCTAAGCCTCGGTTTTCTCTTTAACTTTATACGATCTTATTTATTACATCTTTTTCTTACTATACGGGAAATTCCGATTTATCCTTTTCTTCCTTTATTAGAAACCTTTAAACTACAGAAAATTAAATACAATATATCTTCTAAATTATAATTTCTTCTCTAAGTGATTTTATCGTTAATTACTCATCGACATAAGTTCATTAGGTGTGTTCCATAAGTTTGTCAATTGTTTCTTAGAGCTTGTCATGAAGTGACAATGGTCGTAGATTCTCGTAAAGCGACGCCTGGTGAGGCGCTGTCAAAGGCTTAGTACAAACTAAATAGGAATGTGGATTGCAAAACAAACCGAGTGTAGTCAATTCTCGCGTCGTTCTCGAACTAGCTCTCTAAGTCTCTAGAATTGCGAAGTGTAGGTAGTGTCATGCTTATGGAACATATCTTATAAACTTATGCTATCGATATAAATGGTTATTTATGGCGGTTAATAACAACAAATAAAGGTACTAGAGATGCAGTGTCCTGATGTACTGTGAGTGGGAGAATCTCACAATGATATTTATATATATGAGTTGCTCAAATGAACACTTGTTGTATCGTGGCTCCAAAACCTAATATTTAATATCTAAAGTATTATGAAAGTATATTTTTAGCTTTATCTCAAATTTGAAATTGAAAAACTCAATACAAATATATTTGCTTGATACAAAGTTGCGAATATAAAACTCTAAAAATAAATCTGATTTAAATCCGAAATATTCCAAGAACCCGTCCGAGTCTGAAAATTCTTAACAAAAAAATTCAGCCATATTTTCTTGAGAGGTCAAGAGAAATGATGGGGGGCAGTGCGTAGGAAAAAGGGGGGATGAAATGGTGGTGGTAGAAGCGTCGCGGGGAGGGTAGTAAGGGATTTTGAAATCGATTGGGGACTTCTGGACGCGTAAGGGGCAGATGCGTCCCGTATGCCAGAGCGTACTCCGAGAGAGAACCGAGTGACAGAATCAACAATGGGATTAGCTCATACGGAAATCAGATTACGGCTTGGCGAAGGTGACGAAAACAGATTAGCCGCGACAAACTTCCAAGAGCGCATCAGAGCCTTTTCCTACCACGAACCGGAGCTTGGTTGGGCAGCGACTGGGGCAACCGCTAGGGTGGGAGATACACTGCTCTTCGTGTCAAAAATATAAACCGCTAGACAGAAAGAAAGGTTATCATCTAACCGAATAAGAACGGGTTTTTGGGTGTATTAAGAAAATTGCGTTTAACATCTTACGCCATATCGTGTGACACTACATGGGACTTACTACGAGTTGAACATATCCCATAAATAATAATTCTTAATAATAATAATTAAATTAAACTTCAAAATGATAATAAATGAATTCATCTTATTTTCCTAAGCCTGATTTCGTTTCGATTATGGACGTATCAATCCTAGGTCTTTATTTTATCTTCTAGCGCATTATTCCTTTCAGCTCACGGCTCGTTAATCAAGACCATTTGCAGTTTCTAAACTGGAAAAGATTCGCTCGATTCTTATACCAAAGAAATCCATTAGCTTCAATCAAGTAGTAAAATAACCCTTTTAGTCTTCTATAGTCCACCTCTTTACTCTTTACTTAACGTTCATATATTTCTCGGTGAGTGAAGCAAACAAACTTAGAGGCAAAGCGAGTGCCGCTTAGAGTCACTCCCGTAACGGCTCCACCCTCTTTATAAGATTGGGTCTGTTTTTCGGTACGTCATTGGTCTCCTTTCCTTTGTCGCCCTCCTCCTCTTCATCCTCTCTCTTATCCTCTTCCTTTTCGGCCTCTCCTGCCTCAGGATGACCCATTCTTTCAAAGTATATAACCTCTTATACTTCAGGCTAAAAATATTGTAACTTGAGGAAGTTAATCTTCCAGGGACCTTCGTGATACGTGATTTGGTCTAAAATTGAGTTACCATCTTTTGGTAGTAAACTCGAAAAGTTAGGGGAGAGGACGTTTCTAATGGAGTACCCATCGAATTTTTTAAGACTAGCATGCTAAGAAATGTATTTACAACGGCGATTTGTTTGGGGTCTTAGCTTGATAATGGACTTGGGCTTTTTGGGCTAAGTGGCTATGCCGGAAGTAGGTCGTCTTTCAAAAGTATAAAAAAAGGAAAGAAAGAGAGAGGAAGATTTTGTCGGACCTCCCGCTCTTCTTATAAGATATCAATCCTTCTTCGCTATCATTTTGTGGACAACTCTATTAAAGCTTTTGCCTTCCATTTGTCCAGCTAGATATGTTCATTTATTAAATAGCCAGAGGGGTAAGGAGGGTTTTATCATGGTTGAATGAATTGATTTATGGTTGATATAAGTCCACGTGAAAGTTAAAAACATCTGTAAAATATTTTTATTTTCGCATATTTTTAAGGTTTAGGCTTTGTAACAACTGGATAGGTTTAATGAGTTATAGAATAAATTTTATTTAGATTGTTAAAATACCAATATAGTATGGGAAATGATTATGTAAAACACCAACTGAGTTATTTAACTTTGCGTCGAAGTTGCCTCCTTTGCACACCCTATAACCTTTTCATCCTAATTATTTTAAATGTTTTAAAGTTGTTTTTTATTTTGAGATAAATTAGATTATAAAGAAACTAAAATTGTAATCTCATCCCGAATTTCAACTCGCATTATTTTCATTATTTGGTAAAAATTTTATCTACCTACGAGTATTAAAACGGGGTTTTTGGTAAATTCTATTTTTTCGTTAAGCGAGTTTGCGGAGCAAGGTAGACAAGTGTACATACGAGAACGACGGCGACGACGACTTAGATTCCCTTAGGAAACGGGTAATTCAAGTTGGCAAATTAGAAATTCTATCTAGAAAATGCCGCCTAGCGCTTTTTGAGAGGATCTAGCAACTAGGAGACGCATTTAAAATTTCGTTACGGGCAACCTGGACGTACCCCTTCCACCCCATCTTCATCCCTGGAGTATCTACGAAGCTTGAACTCTAGCTAGCGTGTGTGTGTGACGAAAAATCAGTTAACAAAAGCGAAAGAGAGTCTGGAGAAGAGGTATTTTGAAATTGAATTTTATACCGGCATCTTCTTGATCGCATTACCCAGGCCAAGTCCGTTGATATCATTGCGCGCGCTTTTGGCACGGCCTGCAAAACTAATTTCTCCTTTGCTCGTTTATTGAATTACGTCACTTTACTTCTAGGACCCAGAAATTTCCCCGTTCTTAACCCTACTAAGGAACGTTAGGGGTACGATGTAAGCATGATGTAAGGTAATTTTTAAGAGTAGCTCCCTAGAAAGGGGGGGGGGAATGGTAGCTTACCCAATTAATGTCTAATTAGTTCTTTAGAAGTTGCGTACCCTTCTCCACCCCATCGAATAGCCGGTTTCCTTCTTTTTACGTACTAGAGCTCCGTTCTCTTTTAAATATGCAAATTAGATCAACTTGGAAATCAAAAGTTAAAGGCGCTTCTCTTGTAAAATTATTTGTTCTTAACTTTTAACTCGAACCAAGGAGCTTCGGGTGGAGAAAGGGGGACTCTGGCTTCGCTTTATTTTAAAGGCAATGATTGTTTTCCCTAATTATATGAGTGAGAGGAATTTCATTAAATATTTAACCCTCAGTTTCTACAACCCGTTTTTTAAACATACTCCAAAAATTTTTAACCTTTTTTAATTTCTTCCTTAATCAAACATTTTGAATTTTATTAAAATTGATTTCGTTTAAATTTAAAGATTTTTATGAGTTTAAAAATATTCTCTAATTTTTGTAAGAAAAAAATAATCTTTTACGAAAATAAATTTATGTAAACATAGTTTAATTAAATTAATTTGAAGAGATGAAATAAATTTTCTAGATGTAACTTATATTAATTACGGAGTTTGTCGTCTTTATCTACCTGCATTTTATAATTTATTTCCGACTTCAAAGCTTGTCTTAATACGAATCAGTATTTTCAAAAGGGATACTTAACCCCACCTGAAATTTTGAATAATAATTTTTTGATACTTTCCGTGCCTTTTTTATAGGCACGTGCGACGACATTATACAATTATCACGTGACCTTAAAAAATACCCAATGAAACTTATCTAAAATTTTCCAATTTTGAATTTTATTATTATTCCTAAGGAATTTGAGATAAATCTCTAAAATTTAAAAGATTCTTGATTAGTTTAAGTATGTATTTAAACTTAAGTATATTTCATTTATACGAATTCGAGTAAGACAGAAGATTTCCTAGTTTATATTAAGTTCCTTCTATAAATGTGGCACCTCTGAAGATCAAAGTACACACTTGTAATACGAATAATCGTTTTAGAAAATTAAACCCGCTCGCTCTTCTCAATCTAGTCTTATTTCGTCAGACAATCTCAACGATAATAGAATTTAGCGTCTTTATTCTGTAATTACTAAATCCGCTCTTTTGGAAACAATTTCAAGATTTTAACTCGACTATAGTCTAAGTAGTTAATTCGTACAACTTAAAATTAATTTAAAACGTACCTAGTTTTGAAATCTAAAATAAATTTTCTAATAATACTAAAAAAAGAAACAAAACTGAATTGCTATTCAAGTGTGGTTAAATTCATTTTCCTCCCTAAGAAATGGAGTAGCCTTAACGACGTAAAAAATAATAAGGGAATTTGTAAAGCGTGTACTGTATAGTTGCCACAAATCATCGTTTTAGAGTTTTGTCGTTTGCTTATTCAAAATCGATTTATTCTAGTCGAGTATTCGTGGCAAGGCTTAGCTTGGGCTACGTGGGAGTGAGAGACGCTGCCTCTTTGATTGAGGGTCCAATTAGCATGATAATGGTCCGCTAACGATGCAGGAATACGCCGAGTAGTTGGGGGAAAGTAGGAGCCGGAGATGGCAACCGAGAGAGAGAGAGAGAGAAAGGGGGTTTTTGGGGGTAAAATTGAGGGGATGATTCCTCAACCACCTCCCCTCCTATTTGCAGCTACTAGTACTACAGAAAAGGGGGAACTTAAGGAGCGAGGATTTCAGGGGTGACTCCTAGCGGTGCTACAAAGAACTACCCTCCGGAAGGAACTGTAGGAAATGTAGGACTAAAGTAACAGAGGGTTTTCGTATCTCTATTATAACCTAATGGTAGTTTGCTCTTTGGTATACTTATATTTATAGCTTGGGTTTCGTCCCGCTCTCAACGTCAGTCTGCCATGCTTTTCCCCATTTGAGGACTGAATACCGTGATATAGTCGACATGAGGGGGAGTTATAGTGATTATTTATAGACTTTTCAAAACCGTATTGCCGAGTTAAAGCAGTAGAGCGCGTGCAGATATGCGGTTACGCAACTGGTTGGTTATGTATATCAACGTTTTGATACAAAGCCAAAGGAGCACTTATAGTCTACAGTTTTATTGGTATACTATATTTTAAGTGTAGAAATCATATTGAATTTTAAATAGATGACAAAATTGAAATTATTTACAACCACAATGTACAATAAACTAATACGAGCTAATTGTGAAGCATTTTGGGAAAGCCAACTTACAGGATGAAAAGACTAATGCATTTTCTACGAGCCCCTGTAGAAATGTTGTTCCTGCCGCACACCAATGTAAAGGGTGAGGTCCACATACAGGAGCTACATTCGAGCGCGATATACTTGAAACCATAGGAGCTTATTTCACTTTGAAATTTCAGTACGTGCAAACTAAAACCATCTCCGAAAAGTTAGAAATAAGGGGATACTTAGCTTCGAACGCGGAACTCTAACCGTGACACCGATTTAAATAAATTTATTTTAAGTAGTTCACTGGAAAATTAAAATTGAAAATTATAAATTTCGTTTCAATTAATAATTTAAATACTAAGTAAACGAATTAGTATTCTAGTTGAATTTTATATTTATTAGTATTAACTTGGCGTAATTTAAATAATTGGCTTAATTAACGCGGTTAACGTAAGTATAGCGGTAGCGAAGTTGGCCTAATTTATTGCAAAGTAAGTTCGGAAATCAAGTAGAACGGCGGGGAAATGTTTCCTTTCCAATTTAGAGGATAGCTCGATCTTTTCCAGAATGAGGTTGGCCCCGGTCCTTCGGAGATAGTGAGCGGAGCGCGCGGGACGGTCCACAAAATCTATTTACTCTGTCGTCTAATAATTACAGCGTTTAAGGCTGGCCACAGGATGGCCGATACAATCTAAATCAGGGGCCATTAGGGAAGATCGAATGATTCTTCTTTCCACCACCAGAGCGCTCTCTACAATTCGTGCACCCGGGTCTTCTTCCTCCTGTTCTATCGCCGCCACCATACCTTCTCTTTTCCCTCTCAACGGGTACTCCTAATTGGCTCAATCAATGTTAGGAGCCCCGAACAAAATGTCAATTGTTCGTATAGACACCGTAATGCAATCACGTAATAAACGTAGGTAGAGTGCGACATCTATAATGTTAAATTTAGCCCTATGGATGAGAGTCAGACGAACGAGAGTCGGATAGATCTTTCTCCCCCTTAGGTATAGCCGATGCATCCGGATAATTAGGCGTAAAATGCAATTACAGCTCGGCGGAGAGGCAACATTGGAAGCCCATTAAGAAAGTGGAGCGTGACTTTCGACCGAGAATTCGTGGGAGAAGAGAACGCGCCAAAACCTTCTCTCCTTTACCAGAATATAATACTCTAGTGGCTCATGATAATAAGCAGAAAAAAACCAGTGTCACTACCCTCCAGCGAAAAGAAAGCTTTCCAACCAAGAATAGATAGAGAAATTTCGATTTTCATAAGGCTAATTCTCAATTAAATTAAATTAGATTTGATTTGATTTTCAATGTGTTTGCAGGTGCACATCCGTGATTCGATAATGAGTGACAATAATTAGTTAATGATTATCTCTTTCTTGAAAAATACATATTTTGACTGAAATAACTGTAAAAAGAACCACAAAAAATTTTCCCCTTCCAATAAATTAATCAATGTAACCGCAAGAAATAAAAATTAACTATGTAATTACAATTAACCCTCAAAGTAAAAGTGATTTAGGCTTAAAAGACTTTAAAAAATCCCTCAATAGAAAAATCTGGCTTAAAAAATTTAAACTTGATTGGGCGGTTATTCCTTAAGGCTACAATCATATGGTAGAGAATAAAAAGCTCGCTAGCAATTTGGACCTTTTTTCTTTCAGTATCTGTAAGGCGTTCACGATGTAGCAGAAAAGATTTCTGCTTAGACCTTCGTCCCTTCCAATTTCAGGAGCTTTATGCCCCGAAGGCCTTTCGTTGGCAATAAAGTTTGTTAGAAGCCGTCTGTTTGGAACTAAAAAAATGGAAGTAACGGGGTCTGAAATTCTTTATATTTAGTTTCTATACCTAGTTATCGTTCTCATTGAGTTGCTAAAAAACTTTATACCGAATTCCACGTTTTTTCTCTTTCAATTTAACGAGGTTAGTAGTTAAGGGACCGATTTTATTTTGCTTTCTTACTTCGTTATGATTTTCTGAAGAAAAAAGAGATGATAAATTGGATATCATTTATATAAAATTGGTTTTGATGTTATGTTGTTTTTTGATATCGTTTTGAATTTTGAGGGGACTTTGTTTCTATGTATATGTATTTATTCATTCGGTTTATTTTTGAAAACGAATTCATGCTCTTTAGAATATTTTTCTTAAATTAGATGGCGAAAATGTACGTAAACAACATTTTTGATGAGATGTAAGAAAATGAACCAAATTTAGTGTCAATAAAACACTTGGTTACTTTAGATCAAAACCTTTTAACATTCATATTTTCCCTTCAATATAAAGCCACTTTAAGACGCATGTAAATCTCTCTTATATGACCACTTATTTTTTTATATATAAGTTATTTTGTTTGGTCGAAAAAGGTTCACCAAAATAGCCGTGGTCTTCAAGAATGGGGAAATTCTTTCCCTTGTTTTTTTATTGGCTAAATCGAGGCACGAACTTTGTGCCAAGTCCGCGTAATCTAGTCTAGATTCGATTTTGACCACAGGAACCCCTTCTGGAGTTCAACAAGAAGTAGCTTCATAAAAAGGTAGTTTGAACCCAATAAGATGGTAGAAATTTAGTTGTATATACAGTTACTGTTGTAATAATTGTAAAAATTTTCTAAGATATGTTCCATAGGTATGACACTATTTATACTTCGTAATGTTTGAGACTTACTGAGAGCTAGTTCGAGCATGGATTTATAATAGAAGCGTAAGCTTCTATTATAAATCCATGGTTCGAGAACGATGTAGTACATCTTATTTTGTCTGTCCTAGGCCTTTCACAGCTCCTCACCAGAGAATATATGACCTACGTCACTTCATGACAAGCTCTCAGTAACCAGTAACAAACTTATGGAACATATCTTATGAACTTATGCTAAAATTAACAATGTATAAAAATTTGACATTATGAACGTAGGCATAGGCATAGTTCTCTAAAACTAGAAAACATCATTTGCTCTATTTTCTCTGATAAAAACTGTAGACTAAATAGACAAAACTGTATGCCCAACCATCTGAAACACAAACCATGGTAGTCTCTTCTTTTTTCTTCAGACGGACATGTGTATTGCGCGGGATGTACGCTTACCCACGAGGTTTTGCGTTAGAGATAATATATGTTTCTGGGAGTGGATCTTCGCAGCTTCGAATCTCACGATGCATTGATCTCGTTACTTAACGTCTTTTCTTACGCGAACGCGGCCGGAATTTGAAAGAAGCGAAAGCGAGGGGTTCGTTTTGCAAATTCCAAGCCACGCTGTTACGGTATCGTTGGGCAAAAGGCTTAAAGTGCTCTTCGCGTAAATTAAATTTCTAAATATATATATATATATATATATATAGCAACCATAGGTTTTTCAGTTTTTCTAACTTGGGAGGTTAGAATCCGGAACACTTTTCAAGTATGTATATACATACCCATCTTTTTGGGATAACTTCGTTTGTGGTTAAAACCCGGCGAACATCGACGTTTCATTCCTAGAAACGCTCACCTATACTTACTCCCCTGTCCATACTCTATCTACCTGCCTATTTTAACTCCGCCCACTATAGTTCTATTAGGTTACGCTATTGGGCGCTCTTTTAGTCCCGACAATATACGTATATCTCTATACCTCGATCTTCCCATTTTTTTACGTATCCTCTTTTGGGTTTTTGAAATTGGAAACCTTAAAGGAATTTTCCTGTTTTTTACTCCGGCTTCCTTCTTCCAGTATATACCCTTCTGGATAAATTTTCTATCGTTTCTAGGAAAGAAATAAAAATTTCATTTTCATATTTTATCGGGGAAAGTGGTCTAGTATTGCATTACCATATTTTTGCAATTTTTTTAAACTCAACTCGAGTAATTTCTCATTTTTCAATTTTCGAAGCTTTTTTTCAATGATTTAAAGTTGTATTTAAATTTAGTGACGCATAGAACTACATATAATTATAATATGTTAATTTATATTTGTTTAATAATACTATTAAACTAAATTAAATGAAATTTCTAATTTGTTGTTTGGCAGAGACAACATTTCTACAGGCGCTCGTAGATAATGCATTAGGAATTTGTCTCTATATGGTGGCTTACCCTTAAGGCAGGTTATAGTCTAAAGTATTTTCAACAATTATCACATAATTAATATTATTTATTTGGTCACTTTTATAAAACTAATATAAGTTCCTACATCACTCTATGGCCTATCAGAACCCAGTCATTCTTATTAATTTTAGGGAAAAAGCTATTTCTATAAGCATTTTTATTAATACAAACCCTTGGGGAACAGAAAGGGGAATGTTCGTTCGGTGTTCGAGCATCTTTCTATATATAAATGTATATATATCTATGCCTATTCTAGAAATAGAAATGAGGTTCCCTTATTCTTCTTACACGTACTTTTTATCACGGCATTTGGCCGTTGCATGCCGTTCTATAGGCATCTCTAAATTGGATCAGAAATTCAATCATCGTTTTGCATTGCTCTCAAAACAAATTTGCAGCCAAAATTACCTTCATTGACGAGATCAAGTCTTATCAGGGAACGCGTTCGGGCCTTGGCCTAGGTGAAGAGTAGGGAGGGATAGAGAGAGGGAGGGAGAGAGAAGAGAGATTCGCCCACGTGCTTCTAGGAGAAAGGGGCTACAAGGAGGTAGAGGCACGCAAGAAGCGCGAATTGATGAAATTCAAAGGTGCCCGCGTGCACGGTGGCTTTAGCCGACGTCTGGTAATCCCTCAGGCTAGAAGCTCGCATCCCCTTTTCCCCCGTTCGGCGTGTATATTAAAACTTCTTGTTCGACGCTTCGAACGGCGAGCAAAAATCTATATAACTAAAATAGAGAGTCTAAAATTGTAGCCGTGGTGCCAGAAGTAGCGAGAGCGAAAGAGAGGAGAAAACTGTGCTCGTTCCCAACGGCCCCTCCGGCTGAGGACGAAATTTAATCATTGGGCGGCCCCTTCTCTCTTCGCTTCTCCGGGTTCGTCCCGACCAACGCTTATACGCCGTGATCCGTAGGCCGCAGCTGATTGGATTTCAACGGCAGGTCACCTCATTTGTGATCGGTGAATAGCGGTAAATCAATTTGCTCTTCCTACCCCTCTAGGTCTCTCCCGGTAGCTTCTCTTTCTATCTCTCTTTCTCGCTGCCTTTCTTTTCCGCGTTCGCAGCATCCTCACGCATCCAGCGCCGCGTTGCGTTGCGTTCGATTCTCCAGTTTTGTATACTCAATTGGAAAAGGCCCGAGTTGCTATACAGCTACCGGCGAAAGGGTGGTATATAAGGAGATATAAGGCGACGGGACTGTTTTATTCCTATCTTATTCGACCCTCTTTATCCTATACACCATTATTTTCAATAAGCATCGCCTCTTCCTAGATGCCTTCACCCCCGAACACCCCATCTCCCGCGACTACCTTGATGTAGAGGCTTTTGTAAGAAATTCTCTCGGTATAAGCGTGTTAAGTCGATGCTGTTCGCACAGGGGGCATTTCACGCCCTTAGGCTACACTTAATAATTGGAAAAAGTTGAGTTAGTTCCGCCTTGGTTACAGTGGAGTAACACCGTCACGTTTTAGGTCTACGGATGACTTAGGTAAACGCGATATATTGTTGACCTAAATCACCAATGTGAAATAAATTCAACCTATTTATTATTGTGGTATTGTGACATGGAATCCAGTAGATAGTTTACACACATGCATGGAGGGTTCATACCATTTACACCCTGGAGTTCAAAAGCAGGTCTGCGGGTTTCTGCCCTCCTGGTAGCCCGGCCCCCTAGTGTAAATGGTATGAATACTCCATGTATGTAAAGGCATTGTGAAATTTTTCAAGATATGATAAACACATTCCAGGGTTATTACTTAATATTTTAAAAATAATGCCTTTGTGGTCCCCAAGTGCGAACGGAAACCTACTTAGAAGCCCATCCCGGGAATAAGAAGGCAGGGTAACGCCAGATTGACACCTCTGGGACGAGTTCTAGGAAGCAGAGAAACGGGGGCCCAGCCGGAGAGAGAGTGAGAGTGAGAGAGAGAGAAAGAGAGATGGGAGAGGAAAAGGATAGAAACCGGAGTCTATCGACAGCCGTTTTCCTTCATTCCGTTTCAACTCGATAATGACTTGCTTTGATCCGAAAGTCATTTGATTAAACCCCCCGACGCGAAGGTTATTTAACGGGCAACTTTTCTTCTTAGGGCCCATTCGAATGTCCATCTATACCTTCCATTCATAGTCACTTTTCACCGTTAGCCAAGGCAAAGTCCAAGGGTATAATCAAACCTTAACACTGACCGCTGTCTCAGAGAGATTTAGGGGGCGTTAAGAGATAAGAGTTCGATTTGCGGATAAAATGGTTGGGAAATTAAGCGAATGGAAGAATTTCCCTCTTATATGGGAATGATAAAGAAAAGGGACTCTATACTAAATTTCTATTAGTTTCAATTTTGCGCTTCGGAAAACTTTAGGATCCCCTTTTCTCTATTCGTATAAGCATAAAGATGTGTTCCATAAGTGTGACACTTACTGTACTTCGTAATGCTAGAAACTTACTGAGAGCTAGTTTGAGAACGACAAGCGAGAATTGACTACACGCGGTTAATTTTGCAGTCCATCTAGGTCCTATTTAGTCTGTACTAAGCCTTTGACAGTGCCTCACCTGGCGACGCTTTACCTCGAATCTATGACCTACGTCGTTTCATGCAGTTTGTAACCAATGACAAACTTATGGGCAACATATCTTATAAACTTATGGTATCCCTCAGTATAAAAGATATGCTAATTAGACCAATTTTCTAATCTACCACCTATTGATAAAGACTTTCTATTCATTCCATATTGACCCATGGTAGGAGTGAGAGCTTTCCTCTCGGATAATAGCCTCGCAATTATACCATTCGTATGTTAAGCCCATCAAGGCTATTTTATACCATATTAAAATGAATTTGAACCCTACTAATGGAAAATATACCGTCATATATGCATGCGCCTCTTCATTCATACGCTAATTGGGACCATTTTAAAACTTTTAATTTCAGTCCTAAATGCACCCCTCTCTTCTATTCGTACGTATTATAATGGATTTGAAACTTATTTTTATTTTGCACAACAAAATCATATTTTAATGAACAATTATTATAAATTTTACATTTACAAGCGATTAGTACTTCGATGAATGTATCACTTTTTGACTATATTGCTATCTTCCTCAAATTTAATTAGGATTATTTTCTATTTCTAAACATATTTAAAAGCGTCGGAACTATACGGGGGAAGTTTGCGTATTTTTTAAATAGAGGTGAAAATTATTTTTATACCCACTTTTTTTACATTATATTAACATAATATTGCCATGATTAATTCATTTTCTTTAATTTCTTAACCAATTTAATTTTTTTCTACAAAAAGAGGTAATACAATTTAGCTAGATTCTGTATAGTGCGTCAAAATATAGAGTATTTATAAATTAATATTAATATATAGTAATTACATCCCTTTTCTATAAATTAATTAAATTAATTTTCGAAACTAAAAGGGTATACTTGTACAGTTCAACGTTTTATGTAAAAAATAGTAAAATTTTAAAATTTACAAAAGAGTAACGAGGTATAGGTACAAAATGAATAAAATCCCTACATTCTTATTAAAAAAATAAATAATTATTCAAAATTATAAAGATATAAACTTATCTTCAAGTGCGTGGAGAACATTGGTGAATATTTATAGTTGCAACTCACGCGTCCGGTTTTAGAATCACGGATGCTGCCGCGGATTGTAGCAAGGCTTGAGAATGTTCCCGCGCTTTCCTTCTCAATTCCGAAACGGAGGATGAAGTCCCACTGGATGAAACACCCGCGGAAGCTGCCGCAGCCGTTGAAGTAGCGGCCGCCTGAGACGACATGGATGCGACGCACGTTGTAATCGTTGTTAAAAGCGGATGAGTCGGTGATGACGCGCTAGAAACTGTAGAATTACCCATATGTTTCGGTAAGCAACAGCTACACAATGGTACTGCCAAATGTAAAATCGAATCAAAAATGTTTGTCGGTTGGTGTGTCTAAACTGTTTGTTTTTTCTAGACCATTCTTTTCAGTTTTCTCTTGGAAGATCACAATATTGTTTATATTTTTTTTTTGGTTTTAATGCAAAAATGGGTTTCTCCAAAATGCCCCTGAAAAAATTGGTCTTCGTTGTTATTACGATAGTTATGGGGCTTTCTCGCCATCGGTTATAAGGAATGTATATTGGTGACGTCTCGTACCTTTTAAGGGAAATCCTTGATGAGCCAGTTGATGAGGAAGGTGAGGTGGCAAGTAGAAAGGTGGCAGTGAGAAATGAGGACGATTCTGGTTGTTCAAAACACTGTCCAGGCATTGTTGACTACTTAAAGGGCTAAAATATAAATCAAGATAAAAGAACTTTAATCTATCTTTTTCTGAAGTTCAAAGTTCAATTTCTTGACATTCATTTGATAATTACCCTTCGCCAAACGCTGAAAATAGAGGAGGACCTCGTAGAGGGAAAGAGTTGGCAACCGCCGAAGATTGAGCCGCCAAGCTTTTGAGGAATGAAGATGATGACTCGGCCAAGGCTTCGAACGTCAAGGCTTTAGCCGCGGCTAAACTGGCGCAACCCAAACCGGCCGAAAGTCCACCTTGCTGCCTCAAGACCATCTCCATCGATTGCAGTTGCGACGAAGTACTCGGGCTACTACCAGCCACGTCCTCGTTCATGCCTTCCGTCGAGCCAGCCGGCGAAGCGGAAACGGAAGGGTTTACCTATAAGGAACTATAATTTGTACTTCCGCAAATCATTAATTGAAGTCGAACTCTGAGAGTCCACCTATCATACTAATCAAGTTATAATTCCATTGTCTAAAGTGGCTGTGAGATACGATGTTACGTTTAAAAATGCATACGTACTTCGGCATTTGCGTCTTCGTTTCTGGCCACGACGAGAGATGTCGGTGGATGTAAATGCAGTCCTAATTGCAAACCGGGTGACGAAAGAAGAGGGGTGGTACCCCGAGACGTCCCTGGTGTCGAGGGCGAAGGGGAACAGGCGTCATCAATGTCTTCTGGTTCGGAACCGGAATCCCTGAGGACGTCGGGTGAATCGGATCTAACCATCTTTCTCGTGCCACCAGGTGATTCTGGGTCTGATCCGGCATCCTCCATCTTACTTCTAGAAGAGGGTGATCCGGGGTCTCCTTCTCCCGTCGTTTCGTCTTGGTTGGCCGCTCTTTCCTTCTCCTCGCGTTCTTTACGGAGCCTTTCCGCTTTTCTCCATTTGGCGCGACGGTTTTGAAACCAAACCTGAGTAGGAAAAGAGAGAAAGGAGAATTTTTATACCTTTGAATAATACTCGTGTTTCCGTTGTTTCGGCTTTATAAATGCTGTCGAATTAGTAACTTGAGCCCCCAAATTTCACCATTAGCTAATATCATTAATTTTAACGGTGTTGATCCCACTTTTTATTGTTTCCATCGCAGCCTAACTCTTTTAAATTAAATTAATTTAAACCATCTTAATGATTGGTCAACAAATTTTTAATCGGTTTAGAAATTTTGAGATCTATATTCGTGATTGTACGAGCTTGTGTGGTCGGGACATATTTTTCACCCGTTTTATTTTCATAATTTGTGACGCAAATCGTTCCCCTTCTATACATTCCCATCAAGATTTGTTTTTATAATCAAAGAGACGCTGTTCCGACACACGTATCAAAGCTTATTACCAACGTTGGGGTTATCAAAAGGTTGCTTTAAAAACGAAAGCGCGCGCTCGCGCCCTCTTTCCCGCGTCCTACGTCAGTTCGACCTTTATGTATGTACGGGTGATGGTTAGAGCTACAGGCCCCTAAGTAGAAAGAGGCGCGTTTATTAATCTTCCCGAGGTTCGAGTCAGTTTTCGGCACGTGCCGTAAACTGGGACTTCAACCCCCCCCCGGACGGCACGTGACCCAAAAGAACCCTCCTTGACTGTTTGATTGAAAAATGACAAAAGATCACGATTATTCACGGAATAACGCGTGTCAAATTGGACGAATGGGAGCTAAAGGAACAAGGCATAAATCGAGTTTTCTTTCTACTCTGACGTCATTACTCTGCTTGTTTTTAAACCCTAAATTATGGTTTAAAATTGAAATGATTTTATTGAATATTATACGTATTATTTTTTTACGTAAAAACAGCTGCTATAGAAACTTAAATTTTACTTTATCTCTAACCTATTTTCTGATATTTCACCAACAAAATCCCGCGGCGTTCCCAAGGGTTTGAACCTAAAGTCTGGCGACTTTTCGCTCGCTCCTTACAAGTGTTGCTTTAAAAAATCCCTAGATATATATTTTTGGCCTTTACTTCCCCAAACCAATAACGCCATAACTGGGTACACGGAGTGCCAATTTGTACAACGGAAAACACGCTTATAAGTTTACGTGTTATTTTCTTTGGCTTTCCTCTCCATCCCTGGCTTCTCGAAGCAGGAAGTCACGGGGTTTCCTGTACGTTTCTTATAGGACCCTATTGGGCAGCTGGATTATTTTTCCAAGGTGATATTCGACCAGTGTCAAAGGCGTTCGCTACGTTATTCGAGGGTTATTGGTTTATGATGAAACTTAGCTTATGTCTTGGTCAAATATCATGTTGGAAGATTGAGCGTGGTTGAGGGGGAGAGATTCGGTATTATTTTGGTCGAGTTTGGGGGGGGGGAGAGAACTGGTTTATCTCGGGGGTAGCTCCAAGAAATCGCAATGTCTCTCACGAATTGGATTTAGGTGTCCGTAATCCTATCAAGATAGCAAACGGAACGGTAGAAATTGATTTTGCGATCTTATTTTTTTACCTTATTTTTTTTTTACTGAAAATAACGTTTCCAAGTCTCATTTTAACAACCAGTGTTAACAAATACTATCGTCAGAAGTATATTATACTCTTCCTCGAGAGAAGTGTACCACAGAGCGGGGTAATTGAAACAAATGATTCTTCCCAACAATAGTCTATTTGGAGCAAGGTTACTAAACCGAATCACATTCGGGATAAATATTGCTTTATTAGCGTTGATTATTTGCCAAGGCGCATGCGCTTGAGGATTTTTGTTCCACGTCAAGACAATCAAGGTTTGTGGGTTGATTGCTGAGGATTTATTATATTAAACAGTTAATGAATTCACCTCCACGGTGCGATGCCCATTTGAAGTTTGATGACCAAACAAAAATGGTGAGCCTGGGAAGAATCATGTTACATAACTATAAAACATTAAGATGATCCAGAGTTTCATCCTTCTTCTATTATATCCTTCTGCTATCCCTGAGTAATAGTAAAAGGATATGTCTGTCTACAACCATGATGTCTGGTAAGATAGATAATTTTATGATTACAGTATACAAGTATTTTAAAATCTCTGGAATTATCTGTACAAATTTTAAATTAACCAAAATTTGGTTTCGCGCCCAAAATAAATGTTAAAAACAGTACGAGAAATTTCAATTCAAAGCATCCTGACTTTCTTATTGTACATTTTAAGCTCTACCAGAGCAACGCGGCTCTCTTTCGCTAGTGTAAAATGTATCGCTATATTTAACTCTAGAGTGGTAAAAAGACTGCAAAAATCTAGCAAGCTCGGAAGGAAAACTAATACTCCGTATTGATCCAAGTCAAAAATTGGATTTCATTCGCGGGTCCCGCTCTATTCTCGGTGTTAAAGGCGAGGGAGAATTTTGTTCGGATTACCTTGTAAGTCTCTAATTACATGTTCGTCGTCCCGCTCAACGACTAGCTGAACATCACGCGTCGAAAAAACCTACGCCAGGGAAAGAGAAGATAGGAAACTCCCATTTCAGGCTAAAACTATAATTCAATCAGAGCTTATGTAGTTTTTTTATCCCCTAGAGTTGCGAAAATGGGGCTGAGACGAGCTGGGCTTGAAAAAGAAAAAAAGATATAAGCTGATACAAACTCGATTATAGTATCGTATTGACGTGACGAGGCTGTTCTTAATTATTTACAGAAATTTTATAATCGATTTTTTCCCTTCACTTAAGTGGGTCGTAATCTAGGGGATAGCTTTATTAAAATCCTACATTGACTAATTTGATAAAACCATGTTTATCCTATTAAATATTTAAAAGATTTTTTTTCTTTTTAAGTTTCTTAAAGTTCTTAATTTTCCAAACGAGTAATTGGATTTTCTAAGATCTTTTTAAGGGGTTTATCACTGTTAATTTGAGTTAAGAAAAGTATAGAGGTTTGAACCGTGCAGTACTCAGTCGCGATTAATGAAGTTGTTAGCTCCTCGAGACAATACCTGTTCGGAAAATTGAATTTAAGAACATCCACAATCGCATGCGCCTTGGCAAATAGCTAAGTGCTATGAGGGAACTATTTATCGCGCATGTAATTCAGTTTAGTAACCTTGCTATAATAAATGTAAAATAATGTTGGGAAGAATCATGTTACATTTACCCCGATTTGTGGTTGTACACTTCTCTCAAAGATAAGTATTATATATTTCTGGTGGCACTTCACGGGTATAATTGGCGTTGAATAGCTCCGTATAACTAACTTACTCGTGTTTATATCCAAGTACCAACACTCACGATATAAAATCACCCGGATTCAACGCCAAAGATGGGGCAGCCTTTATTTATCTTCTCTGATCATTCTGAATACCGTGGAATCGTATAGATAAGCAATCGTAATACACGCAGTGAGATAGTGCATTACCGCGAATTAATTTGCATCAAAACTACGGATGGATGGAATTTATCACGTATATATTATAATATATAATATATTTTCGATTATAATGACAATACGCCGATATCCTTATTACTATAGCATAAGTTTATAAGATATGTTCCATAAGTATGACAATCTGTACTTCGTAATTCTAGAGACTTACAGCTCGAGCTAGTTCGAGAACGACGGAAGCGAGAATTGAATGGCTACACTCGGTGGTTTATTTTGCAGGACTTCCATCTAGGTCCTATAGTCTGCATTACTAAGCCTTTGACAGCGCCCCAGTCACCAGGCGTCGCTTTACGAGAATCTATGACCTACGTCACTTCATGACAAGCTCCAGTTTATAATAAGTGAAAAACTTATGGATGGAGCACATCTTATGAATTTATGTTACAAGATGTAAACTTAATTCATTCATGGTATCACAAACTTATGGATGGAACACATCTTATGAATGTTACTAGATGTAAACTTAATTCTGTTCAGAGGTTACGGGTATCACGAATGGGGAATCTGGCACGCGCGTATATACGGCGTTTTACACGATGCAATATTAAAAGGTTTTTGACGCGATTAAAGATATTGTTAGACAAATGTGTAGACGCGTTTCGAGCAGGCTACCACCACGTATAAGGAGGAGCCCATAATTAGAGAAACCGGGAGCCCAAGCAGTAATTCGTAATGAAACCGGGTGAGTTAATGTTATACCTTAATTATCGTATAGAAATGAGGCTATAATTGTACGAGAGAAGATGCGCTGCTCTGTACGATGATATTCGGCCAGTGTTTAAGCTTTAGAAGCTCGTCTTATACAATATGTAGTTTCTAAAGCCGGCTTCGAGGCGTCGTAATTAACATCTCCAAATGTAACTAGATGCTTTAACCGGGGGTGGGGGTGTGTGAGAGAGAGATAGAGAGAGCGTACGCATCTTGGAAATGCCGAGGCTAGAAGTCAGATAGTTGGAATTTAATTCGGTTAAAACCCCCTTTAATACACTACACTAATCCGTTGCTTCCTAAAATCAATATCTGTTGCGCTATCCAATTTGATTTAAAGAGCTATAGCTATAGTATTCCAGTATATTTGAAGCGTATGGCCTTTTGCAAATCCGTAAGACCTTAGACGCCATAAATACGAACTTATCTATCTATACATGTAGGCAAAGTCTCGCCGTCTTACTAAAGCGCTAATTGAAATACATTACTCGAAATGGTTAATGGAGAGTTTAAAACCGTTCTTCAATTCCATCTCGAGCTTATACTTGTTTTCGAAGAAATTGGTTTAAATTAACAAATTGGATTTTAATTAATCGGCCTTTGCATTTTTCGAAGAGAAAAAAATAAACCACGAACCGTCTCTCTTAACGGGAAAATTCCCTTCTAGACGAGAAATAAATGATAAATGGACTGGCGGATACGGATACCGTTAAATACTTTAGTCAATATGTTTTTTCTTTAGGACTAATCAGAAGGGGATAATAGAAGAAGGATGACACTCTGTATCCTCTTAATACTTTCATTATGTAACATGATTCTTCCCAGGCTCATCCGCTTTTTGTTTGCTCTCCTGCTCGTCGAACTTCAGATGAGCATTGCACCGTGTTACTAAATCCTCAGCAATCAACCCGCAAACCTCGTCATGACGTGGGACAAAAATCTACAAGCGTATGTGATTCGGTTTAGTAACATTGCTGCAGTGCAAATATTCTGATGTTGGGAAGAATCATGTTACAATTACGTCGCTTTGTGGTTGGTAGACTTCTTTGGAAGAGAAGTATTATGTACTTCTGCCCTAATGAAGCTTGATTAGGGTTAGGTTACGGTATATCTTAGCCAACACCCATAAGAAAACAACAATCAAGTTTCGTTATATAGAAAAAAAAATTCTTCTTAAGTACAAATTATCACCGGTTCGCAATGGCCATGTACTCCCTTGAGATATTCTGGGATGTATTTTTGGGCTAATCCAGATAGCCAAATAAGTAGCCTGCCGAAAAAGTCGGAATCCCTGACACGTCGCTTTCAATTAGTGTCCTAGTTTATTCTTCTTTGTAATAACGTGTAGCCCGCGAGAAAATGGCGTCTATAACGGTAATTTTCAGGAACGTAGCTATACCCAACTAACCATCCCATCCCCCCACGTGATAAGGAAATCACCAGGGACTGTGGTACCCGTAATGGATAACTTAGGACCCGTGGCTGAGGGGGGGATTGTGTGTGAGAGGGACACATACACACACGGGCCAAAATTAATGAATGTACGAGGTATACTCGAAATTGCTCTAGTGGTAAGATTTATTAAGGCCCAGAAACGTATTACGACAATACGTTATATCCCATTTTCCCCTTTCTCGTTGTTCCTCGGGTAACTTTTGACTCGCTTTCTATTAAGACGTATCTTGGGATAATAATAAGGCTATCACTCCATCACTCTAGCTAGCTAGCTCTCTCTTTCCCGCCCACCGCTATGAAATGATGTTGGGACGAAGGATGGGAAGAATGAATTTAAAAATTTTAAGTGCGGAATATTCGAGTTTGAGGGGAAAATAATTTTTGAAAAGTTTCAAACACCGCACGACTCTTTGTGAAGGAGAAAAGGGCAAGGGGAAAATTTTAAATCCTCGGAAGCGAAAAGGAATCTTCTCTTGGTGGCTCTTAATTCTCATTAATTAAAATGCGCTTTACGTGCAACGATACCACCGCATCACTTTGCTGACTTGTTTTCAACAAAAGAATTTTAGCTGGAAAGCATTTGTTTTAACTTTAGCTTCCAGGGATGGATTTTTAGATTTTCGTAATTAGAAAAAGGAAATTATACTATGCAAAATAATACATTTAAAAAGTACTTCTTATTTCACGTTTCTAATTTTAGATATTTCAAAACTGTAATTATCAATTTGTAGATTTATATCAGTTTATTATATTTATTGATTGAATTGAGTCGTTTGGTTTATTGCATCTATAGTTGAATATGCGGTTCCTGGCCCAATTTCGACAGGACAATTATTTTAAAGGATCCTATCAAAAAATGCTCTACGTATTCACTACTACTACTATATCGAGGAGAAGACTAGTTAAAGCTGAATCAGTACTTCATCTATACTCCATTAAACCCGAGGGGGTATAATAGGCTAGTTGGGTAGGGTACAAGAGGAAAAGGGACCCGGGAGCTAGGGTGGGTCGACTCAATCGGGTGCTCTTCAAAGGGAATCGTCGGGACACCCTAGGGATCTTCGCCAGGGGGAGCTCGCCCTGGTGTACCCCAGTGCATGCACCCCCCCGGTGGAAACCCTTACCCTTACTTGTTATGTAAATGCGGGGCATGAATAACAATCGAAAGTACATGATGGCGGGAATCGAGGTGCACTGAGTGTTTTATGGAGTGCGAATGGTTTGGGGATTATACCCTTAGTTGATCTACAATGTCTGAGTTTTCTCGCCCCTCTAGTTCGCACCAGATGTCCTCCCTGAGTTCTAACGCGTCGCTGCGTATCCTGACAAAATGTATACGAAAAGACCCTAGAAAAATCCCCATCTAATAAGCTCTATTACTACCGAACTTTCGGTTGTTGAATGTGTTGTATTTAGAGGCTTTGAGCCGTATAGTTTGTTTTATTTTTGAGGTTTATCGCGTGATGTATTGTGAAATATGGTTTTGTTCAGTGGTGAGTGGCGTTACGCGGAGGGATAACTTCGTAATCTCTTCGTGAATTGTGACTCTCCCCCTTTATTTGTAAAATGCATGCGCCAGGGTTTTATCTTACCTGAACTCTAGCCTCTGTTAGGTTGATTTTCATGGCCAAATCTTCGCGAGTAAACACGTCAGGGTAGTGCGTTTGCGCAAACGCTTTCTCGAGCTCTTCCAACTGTAAATAAATGAAACTTTAATTGACTTTAACTGTATGGAAACGATATACTTCATGTATGAAATATGATTAACTTCTGATCTATCTATAAGAAAAGTTCATAAGATATGTTCCATAAGTTTGTCACTGGTTACTGAGAGCTTGTCACGAAGTGACGTAGGTCATAGATTCTCGTAAAGCGACACCTGGTGAAGAGCTGTCAAAGGCTTAGTACAGACTAAATAGAAAGATGGACTGCAAAACCTGAGTTTAGTCAATTCTCGCGTCGTTCTCGAACTAGCTAGGTATAGGCAGAAGTATATAATACTTCTCTTCGAGAGAAGTGTACCACAAAGCGGGGTAAGTGTAACGTCATTCTTCCCAACATCGGATCATTTAGAGCAAGGTTACTAAACCGAATCACATACGCGATAAATAGTTCCCTCATCATTACTCTATCAGCGTTTAAATATTTGGGAAGACGCGCTTGTGAATTTTTGGCCCACGTCAAGACGAGGTTTGTGGGATGATTGCTGGGGATTTAGTGCCAAACAACTATAGAATTCACCTTACGGTGCGATGCCCATTTGTAGTTTGATGAGCGGGAAAGCAAACTAAAAGGGTGAGCCTGGGAAGAATGACGTTACATAACTAAAGCATTAAGAGGATACAGAGTGTCATCCTTCTTCTATTATCCCCTTCTGGTATAGGTAATACAATGGTTATGGAACATATCTTATAAACTTATGCTGTAAGCATCAACAATGAAACTGAGTACATTTTGTACTCTGAACATCGTTAAATGACCCATTCCTAAATCACAATTGGCCTAAATTACATTTGTTTTTTTCATTTCAAAGAAGTACCATGGACAAAATTACTTAGAGGCGTAATTACTGTATGGAGGCGTAATTTTCAAATCACTACAAAACAAAAGTAGTTTAGCCGCGCGTCATACGTCCCGTTGATACCGATGAAGGGAAAAATAATAATACCAGTGAAGCTAATAAACAGAACAGAAAAATAGGAGAACAGTTGCGTTTATTGGAAAGGTTTTTGTTGGTTGGCCGGCATATAAAAGTTAGCCCGCCTTTTATAAAGCCGGCCAATTCCGGAGCTAAACGATTATTGTTATCGGCAATTTCCGGACACGCTCGTTCAATTCCGGAAACCGACAATTACACTTATTCTGATTATAAGACTAGAGTGGAAAACGGCTTATTGCAATGTTGGGGGGAGAAGGGGAACTTGGGAACTCCCGTGGACAAGTAAATCTTTATCGGAGACCAAAAAACAAGCGAAGGTCTAAATGGATGGACTCATTTCCCGAGTTTGATGACAAAATTTTTATCTCGATGAAATCATAGTGGTAGAATAAAGTTCTGTTCAATCGTAATAACTTTATGGTCATTAATAGCGTAAGTTTATAACCGTAAATCTGCAGCTTAGCTATTACACTAACTATAGAGAACTTAGAGAGACGATAAACTTATGGTACGCAATAAGCTATAAGTTTAGTCATTTAATTTTGAAAGCCAATATTTAGGGAAAATTAATTGCAAGGGTTTTCAACTGAACGCCTGTAGCTGCGTGAAAACTATACTGCTTATGAAGAAACCCTCCAGAATTAAGGGTATAAATAAGTTTAAAATGAATTTTTGCGATTACAGTTAATTGTAATTAATTCAAAATGAGTCTCATACCTGCTGCACTGTGAATGTAGTTCTATTTCTCCTCTGTTTTCTACGAACAAATGTGTCGTCATGTAGGTCGCTTTGGTAGCTGTAACCTCCATCTTAAAAGATAAATTAAGTGAAAAATTAAATTAAAAAAGTAAAATAAAATTTTGTTAAGGTAAAAATGCCCACTCCTATATATTTTGTTAAAAACCAATTAACTTATATAATTTTCTTTTACAAAATCAAACAGAATGTATGTCTTTGAAACTATAGATGTTAAAATCTTTTTGAAAAGATAACTGCAGATTAAATTCGTTTTGCGGATGGAGTTTAGCCGAAGGTGTTAGTTTAGTTTAGTTTAAAGTCAATTAATCGTAATGAGATCTAGCTTCTACGGGGAGAGTTTGTTGATTTTAACGCCACTGTTTACAAATATTTGTCTTTTTAATGAAGATTTGCGCGTCAAGCTTTTATTAATACAGTTTTCCCATAGGAATTTTCCATCTTTATTGGATACGAAAGCCGTAATTAGCTCGCGCCCTCAGCGATATCTAATGTTTACTCTACCTAATTTTACTCCTCTTTAGCTATCTCTTCACAAAGACTCGAGAAAATTGCGAAAGTTTATGCTAGCATATCGCGTTATGAGCTGAAAATTGAATACAAAAAATATTCTAATTCCTAAACAACTAAGATTTAAAGCATTTTTGAGGTTGTTTCACGAGATCTTAAATTATATTTATGATAAACTTCAATTGCGCGTAGGAATCAAACAAGTTGACAAAACGTCAAAAATATAAATCTTCTAAGGTCATTGTTTCGCTTCTTAGGCGGCCATAATTGAGTATTGTCCTTCAAGGGCCAACTACTTCAGTTCATAGTTTTACAAGTTGTCCGTAAATTGACTCTACTAGCCGATAAATTGTAGGAGTTAAGTCTAAATTGTTCTCTGAACCATCATCTTTCTACGGGAGTTGGTTACATATCTTCTTATAATTATAGATATCATTTGTATAAATCTTAAATAGAGTTTAATTTAAAGCTGCACACCTCCCAAACCATTAAATTAAGCTCTTGGTATTTACGACTTTAATTTCTTGTTAAGTATTATAGCTTCAAAAATCTTCCCTTAATTTCCCATATTTTAGGAGTAAAATTGCCTCTTTTTGCGTTTGAAGACGGGAAAAGCAATTTCAATTAAATTCAAATTTTCCAAGCTAATATCTTTTTGGCGCGGATTCCAATTTATTCCTTTTCATAAGGATAAAGCGGGAAATCTGGTAGTCATAATCCCCAAACGCTTCCGCAATAGGGGGCTCCCCTAATATACTGAACAAGACGCGCGGAGTAAACCATAGTGGTAATAAGTTGACATAAGAGCGAATTTCTTCAAAGACTTAATTTAGCGTGGTTTTCGGAAACTGTATAATGATCCAACACGACCTGGTACGTTCGTGGATTATACGGAGAAACGAGTTAAGCGACACGTAGTGTTGGATGTAAATATCCGGAGGGGTAATGGAGGTAACTGAAAAGTTAAAACGGACCGGTGTACCGTGCAACTAAGCCTTGGTCTTCTGTATAAAACTTTTATGCTCAATCCTTACGGGAATAGCAAACCCTTACTTCAATGTTTAACTTTTCTATTGGTGACTACTGAGTCGGTGGGTTTGGGTGTTTTCCTCGTAAAGGATATGCTGAACGGTAACATTCAACCCCTGATCATCACCCCTTACCAAATCAAGATTCAAAATGGCGGAAGGCTTTTTAACGCGAGTGATAGTTTGATGTAAAAACATCCTAACTTACTTAACTGAAGATGAAGATTATTCAAAGTAGATTTTGTCAAAGCTATCAATCCTTCTATAAATGCTTATTTATTTCATGAATGGAGATAACTATTGCAATTATGTCTTCTATAAAGTGAAATATATAGGCGGAGGATATAAGTGACACTGAAATGTAGTAAGTGACGTTGTACATCACGTGGGTGTCCTCTAACCAATAACTCAACAGCCAACCCAAACCGATTAACATTTAAAGCTAAAATGTTTACTCACTAAAGGCCTTTCCAGACAATACAAATTTTGACTCAAGAAGATGGGTCAAAAATTTGATTTAGCAAAAATTGTTCAGTGATCAATTTTTAATTCACAGGTCCCAATTGGTTTACTCAACTCAAGTCAAAAAGTTCTATCATCTAAAAAGGCCATTAGATATACTGGAAAATGGTAGCCAGCAATTCTGGTCCTCTTTACTAGTCAAGTAAAAATGATCTTACATTGTTTTGGCTCTCAGAAATTTCACGCGTAAGTTATAAGTTTCTTTGAAATTGATAAAAGCGTGAACCGAACCTGAAGGGTGGTGGAAGTATGTAGAAGGAAGGGCGAGACGCATTATGTATAAAAATACCTCGGGTTTTCGTCGATGAAACTCCTTTTGGGATGAAATTGAAAATTTTATCGGGGGCGCTAAAGCTATTTTATGTAAATTTGGGGTGGTAAGGTTCTCGTCATTTAGTCGAACGTCTTTAAGATATCCGCATTTCAAATTCTTTTTTGAAAAACGAATAGTGACTCGAGCGGGCGAAGGAGAAGCGGGAGATGAAGGGAAGGAGGAGAAGCGAGATAAAGTAAGGTGTAAAACGGTTTAGAATGTTTGGGATATATTCCCACCGGATGAATTTTTCCCTTTTCGTATTCAAATTAAGGGACATACGCGTCTTGGAAAAATCAACTTTTGAATTATGCATTTTACCCTTAAAGCTAGTTTCTTTAGCTTTAGCTCTCAAGCCCTAACCTCTCTAAGCTTTCTATAAAGTGTTGTGGCAATTTGTCGTCTACTAATCTCGAACGAAATATCGGGAGCTGATTGCTGGAAACGTTATTAAAAGGAATATGCAAATTTTTTCCAAACCAAACTCAAAAGTAACGTAAAACCTCGGTTGAAATGTATTTTTAAAAGTGTTTTTGGTATGGGAGAAAGATACCCCCATCATTTGTACGTACGTTATACATATTTATGTTATAATATTTTATAGATTCTGTGTAAATATAATTCCAATGAACAAACAAGAAGGAATTGAACTGGAATTATTTCGAAGCTACGTTTTTTCTCTTCATATTTTGCTATTTTGTTAATTAGAACTAATTTTTATTTTTTTAATACTTAAAATGGTATAGTTTAGTTGGTAAGTTTAGAATTATCTTATTTTCCAATATTCGAGGATTTTTGGCTGAAGCCAACATTCAGGGGGAATAAATATAATGTATTTCCTACGAGCCCCTGTAAATATGTTCGACTGCCGTACACTAGTGTATACATATTTCAATTTAGACTTATTAATTGAATTATTTTACTTAGTATTATTTTTAATGTTTATTTTTTAAAACGATATATTTACACTCCTTGCTAAATAATCCTTGGTTTTATGACGGTTTATGATATAAACATAATAATTATATGTCATCTGGTAAGAAAACTTGTGATACATTGTACGAGTTGGGCTACTGTTCAGGTGGTCCTGGGTTCTAACCCTGATGGTAAAGTTCTTAATTAATATTAATAGCTACAATTTAAAAAGTACTTTTCATGCATAGGTTTCTAATAGACAAATAGACAACTGAATTCTGACTTTATTAATATAATACTTACAAGGCGACCCTGCAGAGTACAAAGAGAATGGCAATGGTGGGGGTCTAGGGCCCATACCACTGGTTGGTGGGAGCCCTAATGGGCAATGATAGCAAAACATCCTCTAAAACTGGAAATACAAAATATTAAAATCGAAATTATTAATTACATCTTATATATATATTCAATCATCCGGATACATGTCAGCTTTCCAGAGAAATAAAAAATCTAACCTTTCATTTCAAAATCAACAAAAAAATCGAGACCCAAATTATTGTATTTTCGATCGGAAGTATACATTAAAGTTACTATATTATTGCTCTGAATATGAACAAACCCCGTCATATAACTATAGTTTAACCTCTCCTGACGAGCTACTTCCGTATCGGAAGTTGAACCTTGTTTAAGCCCTATGTTTTCCTTCGCTTCTAACATCTATAGTGCACGTGATCCTATATGAAAATAAAACCGATATTTGTTTCTCTTTAGGCCTACTATCAAGATAACCTGACCCAATATCAAAGTGACCATTTGAAAAAAAACCTTTTATTGATACGAATTGTTGGGGGATTGTTTCACATTGAAAACATACTGAGTTACATGCATGGTTTGTTAAGTTGTATGGTTTAGTAAACTATAAGAGTTAATGGGTTTTTAATCTATGTTATGTTTCATATCATTGTTTAGTTTCCTATTAGCACGTGCATACGAATTGATCTTAATATCCGATATTAGTATTTTTGCATATTTACGTCATTAGATCTAAACACGCCTATAGGAAATTGAACTTTCATCATTTTAGGCATAAACTATACTATTATGTATATTTGACGTTCATTTTCGTGTATTGTGGGGAATAGCTTATCGGAGCAATTTCCGATGTCGAAAGTTTATCTTATGTTTAATAATTACATGAACCTTTTTTAAAAAAAGCATTAAATTTCTATCCTTGCTTTAGAAATAATTTTAATATTAATTTGTATTTAAACGTTTCAATGCTTTAATGAGTTTATTGACTTAAAATTCACGTTAATTAACTATAAATTGCGCGGTAAACAGACGGTTAAAATTAAACTATCAAACACGTGCAAGTGTAACAAACACCGATTGAGAAATTTTCCCTTATAACTTAATGTTATTATTAAATCACAATATGACAAGTAGCTTTGTTTATATTTATCCAAATCAATTTAATATTTAAAAGTCATTCAATAAACATTGATTGTTACAAGATTTTGACGGCGGTTAATATTTTAAATTCCGTATGAGTTAAGTTTAATTAAGAATCGAAAGACTTACTTTTTAAATGAGAGAACTGTCCTCGTTGAGATGGTCAAGTCTTGGGGTTTGAATGTCCCTTTTTGAATAAAATCTCTTGAAGCGGTGGAATTAACGCGAGTGACCAAACGGGTAGCCTGACTCGGACTGTGTAGCTCGCCATTTAAACGTGCCTCGTTGTAACATTTCCTAGGAAATGGGAGTGTCTCTTTAGCTCCGTTAGAGATCGTTCCCTCATTGGAGGGATTTTTGGAGGAAGGCGGTCGGATCTAGAGCTGAAGGATCGTTAGAAGCTGAGGAGTGATGCCAGAGGAGAGGAGAACGGAATAAAGAGATGAGAGAGACTTGAAGTTGAGAGAACTAGATAGAGAGAGAGAGAGAGTCTAGAAATTTTCGGTAGGCGGTAAAGAAGGCCTCCCAATCGACGATGTTTACCCGATAAATAAATTGTTGTAAACTGCGTTGCTGGATGGAATTAAAGAGGATTACACATTTTTGTGGAAGAATTCCGGCTGCTGGCGCGGTTGTGGCGTCTGCGGTGGCCTGTCGCTATTCCTTCAGTCATTCACTCTAGCTCACCCAACTCTTATTCCCTTTTCCGCGCTGCTCTGCCCTTTAGTTCTCATTCCTCCCTGTATCTCCTCTCGTAGTCTCTTTGAAAATTTAAAACGCTACGGGCCAATTTGAGTCGAGAGATCTAGGCCTAAAAGTCCTTTTACACCGTGGATTACGTGGAAACATTCAACATCTCATCAGACGTATATAGATTTTCTCCAAATCGACCGATTAAAATTTTAAAGGGTTTATTTTTAGAGTCGGAACTTAAATTCGATAAGATAGGTTTAAGTTGTTACGTTTTAAAACCTCCTTGAACTGAACCGTGTTGGGAATTAGAATTTCTATTAATTACCGGAGATTGAAATTAAGGTTTATTTTTAAAGATAAGTTACTGGGGATAGTGTTATGTCTTATACGAAGTCTAAAGTGTGGATTCGTTTTCCCAAAATAAGAATTAGTTTTGGAAAAATACGAATTAATTTTCTCGAAATACAAATTAGTATTAATTTAAATGGGTTTAAAAACAGGCTTTAAAATAAAATAAATAATTTAAAACTCTCCTCCAAAAACTATTAATTTATAATTTGTATTGATTTAAACGAATTTTGTTTGACAAACTTTCGTTAATGGATAATACGTTTAGTTAAATAAAGTTTTGGGCTTAAAAACAAAGGATCTTTAATTTTGCATAAATTTATAAGTTTCCCTTTTTGAAGTTACTCCTTTTTAACTTAAACTCGAATCAAAGCTATTTTAAAAATTAATTTAGAACTCTCCCGTTTTAAAATACCCAAATTACTTCAATAAAGGGGTCCTTAATCTAATACGCAAATTTGTAACTTTACTTACGTAGAATTAAAGTTAAATTTAAATAATTCTTTTAAATCACCGTAAAAGGAAAAGTTTTAAAACAATTTTATTCGGGGCTAAACTGGCTTAATAATTAAAACAAAACCTACTCAATGATTTATTCTAATTATAAATTTAAGGGTAGTATTTATTTAGGGTACAAAATGGGGAGTACGTAAGTCTCGAATTAAAACTAAATTAAACATTTAATAAAGAAAAGAAATTAAAGTAGAAAATAAAACGTATAGCACGCTAATAAACATCCTAGGGCTCGCGGACGCTAATTCGATTAAAAATACGAAATCCTGAAACGAAAAACCCCCGAAATGAAAAAACTACTAGAGCAAGGCCCTGATTGAGGATGCATTAGGCGTATTAGTGGAGTTTCTTTACATTGCTTGAAATAGCGAAATATCGCTTAAATTCAGAGCAAAAACGATGCATCTCTAGTTCAATGGTTTTTTTATAAATACATCTTTTTATTCAAGTTTATTTGGCTTTCGTAATTAATGCTTGAAACGTCATTAATTATTTAATGTGAACTTAGGCATTAAACAATTACTTAAATTGGACTTGAAAAATTACGAAATTAATTACAAATTTTATATTAAATTGGAAATAATATATGAAAAAAAAACAAAATTAAATTAGAATTTTTATATTCAGTTGGAGATAAAATATGAAATAAATTATAAATTTATATTCAATTGGAGATAAAATATGAAAAAAATATGAAATTAACTATTTACAATTTTTATATTCAATTGGAGATATAAAATACTTAAGTAATTACAAATGTATCTTTAATTAGTAAAATTCAAAATTGAGTCCCAGCATGATTAGTTTGATAATATTATATCTTTAAGGTAAATTTGAAATGTATTTTCTACAAATGTTGTTCTGATTTCACGTGAAAAACACGAGTTACGATCATTTTCCATGAAGGTAGATCCACCCTTAATTTTGCAAGTAGGAAAAAACGCATTAAATTTTCACATTTCTCGAGTTAAAAAATAACCTCCTTTAGAAAAAAAAGGGGTTAGAGAAACCTTCCCTTTGAAGCTAGATCTTCTTTATAAAAATTGAAGTCTCTACCTACCTACTCCTTTTCACCCAGACTCTTCCCCCCCCAAATATCCTCCCGCCTTTAAAATACTTCATCTTACGGACCGCGAAAATCCCATTAGATAGACTTGTAATCTATTTGCATTTTTCTCCAATTTTTTTTTCTTCTTCTTCGAGCTTCCTTCCGAAGGAATAAAGATTTTCTGAAAGGATTTTCG
Source organism: Phalangium opilio (assembly GCF_054372755.1). NCBI lineage: Eukaryota > Metazoa > Arthropoda > Arachnida > Opiliones > Phalangiidae > Phalangium > Phalangium opilio. The sequence continues at coordinate 4,125,153 of NW_028324189.1, forward strand.
CTACCTAATGCAAATTTATCTCCTCTTATTTCCATTTCGGGATAAACTTATCCTCTTCCCTTATCCTATCCCTTAAAAAATCTACCCTGTAATGGGAAGGATGCCAGCAAACAAGATGGAGTCCTAGTTATACTTCACTCACAGTCCTGACTCGCTAATCAAAGCCCAATCCAAATTGCTTTACTTAAGTAAAGACATTTCTCTTAATTATAAGGTGTTCATTATGATTTTTCATCTGGGAAATATGTGGCCAGAATTGTAAATAATTAAGATGTAATATCTCATAGTCTATTGATCCCTGTTGGGTATACAACTTCCGGAAACAGTTAATTGCTTAACCAAGGTGATCTTCTCCTATTTACTAAGGCTGATTCATTTATGAGTTCAAGTTCAGTCTCTTGGTTAGTCTCTAGTTCCCTGTTTGGTATACCACTTCCGGTAACATTTAATTGGTTCCTCTATGACGTAACCAAGGTGAGTTTCCCCTGATTCAATTTTGAGTTCAAGTTTAGTCTCTTGGTTAATTGCACTAGTTTCGCTTGGAATTGAACGCAACTCAAAAGAAGTTTTTCTACGTACGTCTTAACTCCTTTCGGGGTAACATAACCAAGCCTTTCTCCACGTGCTAGGCATTATGGATGGTCAAACTCAATTGTAAGCCTTGCCAAAACTATTTCTCGCAATTTTATGAAACGTCAATTATGGACAGGTGAAGCTGTCTCGAATACCTGGTATGGCATTTGCCTAGAAATCATTTTCTTTTTGATTAATGGCAACTCAATTCGAGTTCTAGTTGAGCTCCGGCTGTACGGCAAGGGGGATAAAATTCGAAAAAGCCTGCCTTACTCTGTTAAAACGGCATATGTTTTTTCGTCTCGCTATCCATTACGATGTATAGAGGGATAAGGGGCTGAAGTAGTTAGTTAGCCGAGGTTTGGATACTTGCAATGTTCGAAACTGGAGAATTTGAAATTTTATACATTTTAAGTTAATGTGTTTTATGACATTATCGGTTTCTAAAGAGGTCTGAAACTGAGTTTACATCTTAAAACTAATCACAATGTAACTTAAATAGGGGTAAAGTATATTAACTAAGTCCAGACCGACTGATTGATAATTAACATAACATACAGTCCGAACTGCTTTACCTTTAAAGGTGAAATTTCACACAGATATTACTCGCTATAAGAATTCGTATCAATCAACGGCCATCTTGAAAAATGGCACCCAAGAAAAACCTAACGTCCAACCCCTCCTTTGCTGCCGAGAACTAGATTGAGTAAAAGAGAGACATTGCCTTGGTTCTTTTTTTTTTCTTACATTTCTTGCACCTTTTTCCAGGAAAAAAGGTAATGCGTTGTAGGTAATTCACTTTTCGGCTGCCTAATACAAACTAGTACCTCCATTGGGATTGCCACTGAATCATAATTGATACCTTTTCCTATTTAATACGTGATATTGGGGAATGGGGATTCTCTATACTTGTAATTCCCCCTTTTTTTTAGATCTGAAAAAAATTGTTCCTATCACAAATGTAAATTATTCAATGAATTTTATATTATTTTTTGCAAAAGAAGGCAGTTTATTATAATATTTTCTAAAAAAATAGGAATGAATTTCTTATAGGCACCATTTTGAAAATTGAGCAAAAAGTTTTGTAAATAAATAATAACCTAATTTTTAAACTTTGGGACTCAATTGTGGTTTTTAGGTAAAGGATATATTAATTATAATATAATTTGATTCAAAATAATTAATTTATATTAGGTTAAAACGGCAATAAACGAAAATAATTTCCTATGACAATACATGACCTCGGTGTATTGCCCGTTTTGGCGTTACAGGGGCAGGCCCTATAGTCAAGTTTTACCTGTTTTAAAAGTATTTTTACAACTATAAAAAAATAATCATAAAACCACCGAGGTAAAGAGTTAAATATGGAATATAGCATTATTAAACTTACATATGTAAAAACGCTATAAAATAGAGGATGCATGGCGTTGTCGTGGTACAAAGTTTTTTATCACTTCTTTTTAAAGAATTAAGGCCTAAAAAATACGCGTTAAAACGCATTATATCTCTTAGTTTACGATGGCAATCGTAAAACGGGTAGAAAATAAAAACAGTAAAGTATATTATACAGAATCCAGTAGGGTTATACTAACGGAACACCTGGTGGCAAAAGCTAGGAAGGAAAGTACCTTTATGGTTATGTCTATACAGGTCCGTATATCGTAGCTTCCAGGGCTTTTCCCCTTTCAAGAAATTTATGATCTGTTACGAATGGGGCGACGCATTAACAGAAGTTAATGGGCCAAATTTCGGATGACTTTTTAGGAGGAATCTACTATACTCGGCTTGGTCAGGAAAACCGCTTATAAGTCTGTGGGTATTGGTTTGGATGTGATGACATCTATGCGCGGTGTTCCCTAGACGAGCGTTATTAGAAAATAACATTTTTAAAGGGGTTTGCCACAGCCCCCCCCTTTTGCACCGACAAGTCACCTACCTACCTAACCTATCCAAAGTCGTAAAAATATTTATAGAGTCAAACTTTATAGAAACGGAAAAATAAGTTTATTTCCCGCACTCCTCTTTTTGGATGTGGATTATTTCAGAGGGAGGAGGCAAGGCTGTGACTGACTTTCTTGCCAGGCAATTTTTAATTACAGTACCACCCTCGTTTGAACAAACGATACCTAGTTAAGGGAAGCAAGGAGAGCAACATACGAGTCGTACTTTTCCACCTCACTTATCTCAGTGTTGTAAAAAGGTATGGGAGTCTATTTGTAATAAAAGAGGCGCGAATTTCTTTGACAGTTATGCTGTTTTCTATTGGTTCATGCTACCATGGAGCAATATTTAAGGAGACCTAGTTGGAAATTACTATACTTTGAAGAACATTTTACTTCAACTCCCATTTAAAATATACCTTTTGGATGTAAAAAGGAGTAGGCTATCTTCAGTACTGGGACATAGAAGGGGGTTGATACATCGCCATCAGTCTCTGCGCATGCACTCTCATGATACAAAAGGACTTCAGCGCATGCGCCAAGAAACGAGATGGAAGTAAAATTTAACCACCTTTGTCTTTCCCTCTACGTAACATTGAAATGGTCTATAGCTTTATAGTCAATATACTTTTTCATCTCTTTAATTAGAAACAAAATAATTTTTTCTATGCGATATACGACTAGAAAACCGAACTTTGTATGCATATGTATATCCCATATAATATCAGACCATTTCAAATGGCAAATATTACTAAACTACCAGAAAAGCAATTAAAATGTGGACGGGGAAATCTACCCAATATGAGAGAGCTGTGGTGTTGAGAGATTTCCCATCACATTTTACGATGTCGTTAGAAACCAATGGTTGTTACTTTCCCTAACTGTTATTTGAATCGGTAATTTAAGGACCTGCAGCGCTTTAAGGCAAATCCAAACTTATATATAAGCGATTAGTAATAATGAAAGCGACTCTAGTTATATTCATACTCTAGAAAAAAAATTGATCAAGCAAATTGGAAAAGGCGTCGTAAAAAAATCTGGAAACGAAATTTTCCCAGTCTCAAATAGAAAAAAATATATTTCTTTGGTTTTTAGCTTAGCTAGTTGCTATTGCATATTTGTGAAGAGCAGTGCAGTTAGATTTCAAATACGGATTACAGAAATGATTATAGCGCGATGAGAAATTAATATTCCGTGAACGGTTAAAATTTTATGAGGCGTTAACTGAAGCTTTCGATGATGGTGTGATAGTTTTTGTTGTATGAAGCGTACGTAAATATAAAAGGGATTAATCCCAGATTTGTCGTTAAAATTGCAACTTTGCCGAAGAATACGCCGTTCGTTAATGTGAAAACTTTGCAAACTATTTCGGTAGGACAAACTTTAGTGAAAGAAACTCTACATTAATAATTTCAATAAATTATATAGTAGATAAGATATCTTGTGCAACCAGTGTCCAACTTATTATAACATATCATCAAGAAGTGATATCTAGTTTATTAGGGAGAAGGTATAAGATGCCTAAGTATTCGCGCGCCATAGTCCCAGTCCCCCTTTCAAAATACAAGGGGGGGACGTAAAAGGAGGCCGGGCTATTTTGCCTCTCCTCAGTCGGATAATGCGTAATTTTCGTCGTTCGCGTCGCGCTGACGTGAGTTTTCAAGAGCCAATGAGATCCTGGTTGTAATTTAGAGACGAGGATTAACTCCGGGCCAACGTTTGGACTGGAGATAAAGCTGGAAATTCGGCGAATTTATACCTTCTCCTTAATAAACTAGATATCACTTCTTGATATCATAAAAACTTTCCTTGTAGGCCTAGTGGTTAACTAACATTTTGAAGCCATTAAAAACAATGACTTGAAACGAGCTTCCTCCTTGCATTAAAGCTAATCAGAAAATTGGTTGATTATACTAAAAGTAATCCAGGAAATTCTAGATAAACGAGGCAGTTTATCGAGTATGAGTCAACAACTAACAGCTAGTCCAGCCTAAGATTACTCGAATATGCTATCGGCGTTGTGTCGTATTAACGACGTTCAGGAAAATTTGGTTCTCAATAGGAAAAGCGAACTCGTGTCTTAATCAAATCGTATCCCCCCGAAGTGTATAAATTAGCCTGATAAAAGTGAAGGCCTCTATTCCTACGACGGCGATTTGACCGGACATCACGTCTCAAACTCTAGCATTATAGATGTATAATACCGCGTGCACGCGCGGTACTTTCAATCGTGACCCTAGAGGGTCAGGTCAATCTCGCGTGACAACTATGGGGCGTGGTTCCAATTACGTGGAAATACTGGAATTGATTGTAGACCATAGACGCGACGGGAAGTTGCTGGTTGATTCGAGTGGTAAACAAATTTATTTGGGTTTCTACTTAGACCACATCTGTTGATTTGTACTGTAACTGTTTTATTCCAAAAACATTCTTAGTAGTTCTTCCATAAGTTCATATGATATATATTCCTTATGTTTGTCACTGGTTAGAAACTGGAGCTTGTCACGGAGTGACGTAGGTCATAGATTCGAGGTAAAGAGACGCCTGCTAAGGCACTGTTAAAGGCTTAGTACAGGTTAAATGGGAAGGTGGACTGCAAAACCGAGCTGTAAGTCTCTAGCATTACTAAGTATATGTATTTATGGAAAATATCTTATAAACTTATGGTTCTTCTCACAATGATAACTCAGTTCCAATTCATCAACGAGGCTTAGATGCTTAGGTGGGAATTATTTTACTTAAGGAACAGCTTACCTAATATAACAAGTGAATTTTGAACTCCAAAAGATTCGAGTTTGATTTGAAAATATTTTGTAAAGGAATTTATTATATTTTTAAATTCATTAGTCGTTTCCTTTAGTGAAATGACGGGCGTTCTTCCCGTGACGTTAAGAGGAGTAAACAAATGACGTTTCTAAAATTTAAGTCGCTTAAAGATTGGGAAATGTCATTTATTCTAAGAGGGGGGAGGGGGAACATTATTGCAAATTATTAAAGGGCCATTTTTCAACTGCCAATTTTGTGAAAGGGCCGAGCCGGATTTAGGGGGTAGCGAAAATAGAATCATAAGCGTCGGGGAGGAAAAATTTTCGAAAATAGGGCTAATCATAATAATAACGGCGTTCGTTCAAATTTTAGTCAGGGTTTAAAGGCAGGCGGGGAATAGCGGTGCGAGGGAGTTTTAAGGAAGAATAATTCAACCGGGAGTAACACGAAACCTCGCGCTTTGGCCACCATTACGGGGGTCCTAATACAATTAGCCGGTTTTCCGGGAAGTCAATAAAATGTCAAACGCTCTCTCAAATCCAATTGTGCCCAGTTTCGCTCCCTATAGATTGTCCCCTAACACGCAATTTCGATGAACGCTAGATCGTAAAACAAAAGGCTTTGTGAAACTTTCGGTCCAAGCAAGCTCCTCTCTCCTTCAACTTGGTAAATCCCAACTAAACCTTTTCCATTTTCAACATGAACAAAGAACAATGATGATTTTAGTCTCAATGCCCATCTTTTAGTGTAGCCAATTGATTTCTAAAGTTTTACAATTATCTTATGGCGGCATATATATAGGGGAATCATGAGTCAGATGGAATGTGATAAAACGTCATCACGTGCTCTTGGTCGGTTTTACTTTTAGCGCTCGTCCCTGGACGATTAGTGACCGAGGGGCCAGAGCGAGAGTGACCAGTCGACCAACAGCTCGTTGTCACGATATAGAGCAGAATGTATAGTCCTCTTATCTGGATAAGAGAGGAGAATTGAGAGAGGGTTCCCGGCCGAAATCGGATAAGCGGCTCGTTTTCGTGCTTATTAGCCATTCATTTTGTCTGCCTTTATTTCGTTAAGGTTGCCCCCGAGTCCGGTCATTACCTCGCCAAGTTCCCTTTGGTCCAACATCCATTCTCCTTTCGCTTCCTTTGGTTATAGCTTCCTTCTCTTCTAAACAATTTCAACGTCATTTACATCAATTTTTAAGAATACTTATCCAGTCTAATAATTATAGGCTTAACTTTGTCCATCTAGGCCTAAGAGTTTTAGAGTCTGAACTTTTCTATCACACCATAAATCATTTGGTAAATCAAGTCAGTTTCAGTCTTTCAAACAATAAACTCCAATTAGAATTAGAATCAATATAGAAAGGTGACTACTGTATATTTAACAATGAAAATTTTGGAATAATCCCTGGGTATTTAGGTAGGGGTAATACGGGGAAAAACTGCCAGTAAGTTGAATTACTACGGTACCCCCTCTGAAAGAGTGAGAGAGATTTGGGAATCCTCTACGGAGTTTTACCCCTGGTCCTGAACGAAAGATAGAGTTTGGAGTAGTCTATAGTAGGTTGGCAGGCCAGCTTAGACAATAATTACCTTTCTTTAGCGCCAGGATCCCAGGGAATAGTTTTAGGCCCCACGAGGGGTTGAGTGGCTGGTCTCCGAAGCCTCGCGTAATAGAATCGTGGGCCTATAAAGACATTTTCCTGAGACCACTATTACTAGCTAGGCGGGTAACGCGGTTGGGGTGCCCCGGAACGCGTAAACACTAACTCATAGGTTTTAATGATTAAGTCCGCTCGGAAAGATGATTATTTTTTATGACCTCCCACACAAATTTGCGGATAGCTACGCGTTGAAAAGGTTTGGGGGATATATGAGGTTTTTAGCTCGGTCTAACGCGAGTAACCAAGTGGGGAATGAATATACGGTATACCGCAACGAGGCGAACACACACACCGTCAGTTAATATCTTATCTAACGGCCCAGAACATGTTACGAAAACAGGCGGGTGTAAATGAAGATTATTATTTTTTTTGGAGCTCATCAGATGTGACAATTTGCCAGTATTTTATCACCGCGCTGAAACTGACCTTAGCGAGATTATGTTCTACATTTGCCTGGGGTTTCGTGATACCCTGCATGGTTTCTTTAATAGACGGAATTAAGGAAGAAAATGTACTTACATAGTTAGGTGAAAGAGGCTCCAAAATTTTGATAATGACAAAAATTTATTTTTGAAAAACATGCCCAATATTTATTACATTTGTTAATTCAAGTCCATTTTTTAAAAAGTTAAACACTTAAGGTTCTTCTTGGTGGGTGACGTGTCTGGTAAGGCTACCACCCACTTACTTAGGTTTAATACTACACCACCTAAGGTGACCATTAAGGCACCGGACACGCTGAAAATGTCCGGTTCCTCGGCGAAGAATAATATCTGCCATATAAACGCAGCAACAATGTCCGAGCCCGCTCTAGCTATGGCCACTGGTCCAGCGTGTTCATATTGCAAGGCAGCCGTCATCAAAAGTTGCCCAATTAAACTAAACGTGCCCATTAATAGTAACCACCATGGTTCAAATTTAACCGGGTCCGGAATTGTGAATGTGCCGAATGACGCTGTGAGAACTAAACTAATTATGGACGCTGTCCAACCCAAATGGAACAATATGACGGTAAGATGAAGGTTCTTGTTGATTTTACGGACAATTACGATCATACTGGCATTGAAGAAGACAGACGCGAAACCGTAGACTACTCCAAGTATATGAAACATGCTTGAAAATTCCAAGGAGCCTCCTGTTGAGTTTATTAGCGGGAGTTTAACCACTAAGGTTAACCCCATTATAGTTAGGATAAGGGATAAGATCAAGTAGAAGCTGCAGCGTTCTGAAAAACAAAATTTTCCTACGAATATTTAAGGTGCCATAAGAAATTGAGGGTTACTATTGAAAGTACTGACCTTTCAGAATAAATCTAGCCATAACAGCTACAACTACTGGACTACTGAAAATAATGACATTCGCGTCGGCCAGTGGTAATCTTTGCATCGCTTCAAACCGAAAATATATACTAAACGAATCGAAGAAACCTCTAAATAAGATCAGAATTAGAATCTTTCTATTGGTGAAAAAATCCGCTCCGCTGTGTATGGCTAACGGTAGGGCGAACACCGCGATACATAGAAATCTCACGAATCCTAGTTCTCCTAATAATTTCAATAGTTTTAATGATAAAAAAAAAGTTTTAACCTTTAACGTATTTCTTAACTAACCTGGGAAAATATCCACCTTTTTAACAATAACTGAGGTCAGGGACATAAAGATGCCCGAAGCAATGGCCAGGATTATTCCAAGGAAGTTTTTCAAGCATGTTTTCAGATCTACCAATTTCGAGGATTGGACATCCTCGGACGTTGAATTTATTTCTTGATAGAGTGGCAAACATTCTTTATTTTTTTGGTGGCTTAGGTTCACATTCTGAGCCAAGCCAGCGTAATATGTCAATCGTACGCTATTCTTGCTAGGAGCGAGTGGAGCAGTCTCTTTCATTGTTCAGTTGTATCTATAATAATGAAGTACAAGTAGTTAACTCGCCTTGTTTGCAATGTACACGTCGGGGAGGGAATAATGTTTTTAAAACAGGCGTTTTAACCAAAGCATTAAGCTCTTACTTAATCAACCGCGGTTTTAGAATAAAACATTAAGTAACAAAACACGAATAGTTTTAAAGGATAAAAGTCGACTGACTAAAAATCTAGATTATAGTTGCGAGTAAAAGTAAATCCCTTTTCTCGTTTGTACCTTTGCATCTTAATTACTATTGAAAACAAAGCGTTATTCATGTTCAACGTTCCGAAGTAATTCATATTCTACGCTCTTTGACATAATGCAAAAGGAAAATGTAAGTTTTACCTGTCCGAATGACAATGACGTCTCGTGTCTGTGTATGTGTATATGTGTCTGTCTCTCGTTCTATGTTCAACCTACATTCAACCTCAATTATATATGCATAGTTTACAGACTAGGAGTATTCATACCATTTACACTGGGAGACCAGGTTTCAGGTGTTACACAAGGAGCCCTGACTGACTGCAGGATGAGTCTTAAGCCAGGCCTCCTTGTGTAAATGGTATGAACCCTTCTAGTATGTAAACTATGTGTACAATTTATTTGTGTCTGTCTACTTCATTCTACACATGTTTAACCTTAAAACTCTATCCTCAGGGGCGTGAAATGAATGAATGCCTATAAAGTTCTAACCTTAACATACTTTGAGAGTCAACACCCGGGCTATAGCAATGTCATACATAATGAATGACACATATCTGTTTAAAAGTTTATAAAACCAGTATTTACTCTGAAGGTTGTTTTAAAATTAACTATATTAATACAGAATGAGGTATGGGACATCATATATTTGCCAACTTTCAGTTGTACAGCGTGGCAACATTTTTCTTCCATGACATAATAAGAGAGGCAATCATTCGGAAGCGATATTTCCACTCAATTTACTTTGGGAAAGAAAATTTCTGCTAGAAAATCGAAAGAAATCGAAATTGAACCTTCTCAGACTCAGAGTCCAGATATTTTTTATTTTAGCTCTTAGGGGTGGCCAAATGGTTTTTTATCGTTTCAAGAAGGAGAAACTTTTCCATTTTCTATCAAAACTAGATCAGAAAATTGAAAAGGATACCTTTTTTCTGCCACTTTCGACTTTCTCTATTTTCTGTATACCCCGCCTTGCCAGTGGAAACTCGGAAACTTATACGAAATCCCTTGAAAAATTGGCCCACAAAATGACAGGGTTCGATATAGAATAACTTGTTTGCAGCGGCAATTGCGTTTTTCATACTTTAATGCTCTTCTTTTTGCGAATCTCGGGTCAGTATTTTGAGAAAGAATTGTTTTTCTGCGGACGGAATGGATTTTCTGGTTTCAACTATTGCGGGGTGATTCTGGACAATGAGGGTTGAGTTATGGACAGTTTAACTTGGTAGAGCGGTAGAAATGGAAAAAGCGGGGGTCACGAGTCTCAGGGGGGGATAAGAATAGGGTGCCAAATCGGAGGGTCATCTTTTGTCAAGATGAAGAAATATACTTCACGATGACTTTATCCAGGGAGAGGGAGAACTCCCCATATCGAAAAATTGAAAAATAAATAAAACCGAGATAAGGACTTTTGAAATATAGGTAGTTTTCTTGGACAGCTAAGGCTGTGAATTTCTAATCAATGGTAGACTTAAACTTATAGATGTTTTAGTATTTATAGCGATACATTATTGAAGGAATCTACAGGCTCAATAATTCTCTTGAATAGACTTTGTTTTGGCATCTCTAAGAGAGATTTCGAAAAAATAATTATGCGTTTAATTTTATTTCGGGATTTAATGCAACAGCAGGCTGGTATTTAAAACGGTACATGTGTACTAAATAGAAAAAATGCGCAAGGATTATTTAGTTAGATGAAGTAAACAAAACAGAAAAAAAAACACATGTAGTTTTTACAGAAACCCTTAGGGTTAAATGTATTGTACAGTACACTAACGGAGATACGTGCCTGGAAAAAAAGCGGTGAAAAGGAGTTGAAATATTCTCGAAACCCAAATTAATCGCTCTATAGACATAAATTATTTAAAATTTTCTTATAAACATCACCTGTTTCTTCAATTATTTACTCGCTACTAATCGTTCCTTACATTTAAGTGAACCTATTTCCTTCCAGCTTTCCAAGTAACTGGAAACCATTTAAAATGTTCTAGTCGACGCTTGAAAAATTGATGATTCTTGAGAATAAAAATTTCGTTTCCTCGATTAAAATTTGAAGAGAAGACGCCATGGAACACCCGAGTTAAAAAGCAAAGACGATTCGGGTCGAATCTTTACGAGAGAAATCTGCCAGCCTTTATTAGATTGTCGGCAGGATCCAGTTTCTCCTTTTCGGGGTTCCAACGAAATTTCTAAAATCTTCAAAACTAATTAAGACGATTGATTCGAAAATTGCGTTAGACTTTTCTCCTTCCTGGAACGTCGACCATCGTTCTCCTGAAAGATTTTCAAATATTTCTTCTCGATGAAAATTCCTTTTCTCTTCTTCGAGATGAAGTGAAAAGTTCTCGCGTTTGTACATACCTTTATCATTTAGGCTTTTAAATTTTATCATAAGTTTATAAGATATGTTCTAAAAGTATGACACGTCCTATACTTCGAAATGATAGAGACTTACTGAGAGTTAGTTCGAAAACGACGCGAGAATTGACTACACTCGGTTATTTTTGCAGTCCATCTTCCTATTTTGTCTGTGCTAAGCCTTTGACAGCGCCTCACCAGGCGTCGCTTTACAAGAATCTATGACCTACGTCACTTCATGACAAGCTCTCAGTAACCAGTAACAAACTTATGGAACGCATCTTATGAACCTATGATTTTACATTAATCCCAACAGAATTTACTTTAACTATAGAGATGAGCGTGAATCCTTTTCACTGATTGTCATTAGTTAATATTTTTAATTAGGTCTACTTACAAAAATACTGAGAAATCCATAAATGTCAACCCGTAATAATAATCATAAAACATTTTGCGTATTTCTCACGGATTTGTGTTATCAACATCATAAAGCGAAAGCTATCGAACAAGGTTAAAACTTTCTCAACTTCGTGGGTTTTTTATTTAAAGATTACACCTGTTGTTCAAATTGAAGCCAAGGATTTAAGGAACAAATTTACACCTTTAATTTTTACTTAGCCGCTTCAGGCCATCGAATAATTATCAACCATGTTAGCTACAATATTTTTTCTGGGATTCTTGTTTACCTCAGGTTTTTCACAAACAACAATTCAAAAATTTGCTTGTGGACCAAATCAACCGTATATTATTGGCTCAAAATCAGGAACTATTTCCAGTCCAGGATACCAAGATGGCCAAAAATACCCAAACAATGTGGAATGTAGCTACGCTTTCTTGTATAAAAGTGTTTATCAGGTAAAATCAGTATTTGTTTATTACCTTTATCTGAAACTTAATTATGTTTTCTACATTACGTCATTTATCAGGTGACTGAAATTACCATTCACGACTTGGAAATTGAAACCAAAGACCAGTGCGAAGGTGACCACCTTCACTTCATGATTAATGGTCAATCTGCAAAGTTGATTTGCGGTGGTCAAACTCCAATGAAATTCACCATTCCTACGGGTCCTTTACAAATTATATTTAAAAGCGATTTCCAAAACAACTTTAGAGGATTTAATTTGAGTTACAATATTGTCTTAGACACAACCAGAGGCAACTGTGAGTTTTGCAACTATACCTATATTTTAATCTATTAATAAATTTTTATTTATAGATCCATGTAAAACTGGTACTGCTAAGTGTCAATTTGGAGTAAGTCAAAAATGTATACGTCAATCGCAAATCTGCGATGGTGTTATTGATTGCGAAGGTGGTTTTGATGAAAGTGATTGCCAAACTTGTAAGCTATCATTTATCCTCAATTAAATGTAAAAACATTAAAGTGAAAACATTTAACCATAGCTTCGAAATTGAACCCTAATATACAATGCGGCACTCAAACAATACAACCCGATTTAACCTTCGACCGAATCGTCGGTGGGGTTGAAGCCCGACCTGGATCATGGCCGTGGCAAGCCGATTTGCAACTGGAACCGGTCATTCCAAGTGGACACGTATGCGGAGGAACTTTACTGAACGATCAGTGGATACTAAGCGCAGCTCATTGCTTCCAACAGTAAGTAACCTCTATAACTGTGTCATGTTTAATATTTTATAAAATATAATAATATTTTTTGCAGAGCTCGATTCAATCAACTCTGGAGAATTACATTAGGCAATCATGACAAACATGGGAAAGATGTACAAGAGCAAGTCCGGGGAATTTCCAAGAAATTTATTTACGGAGTCGACGAATCTAGGGTGAGAAGAATGCTAGACACAAGATGATGTTGTGATGAAACGTCATTGTGTCTTCAAAATAGTACTTCTAGTGTCGTGTCTCTTCAATGACAACACTTAAATAACTTGAATACCTGACGTCTTCTTTATTATTTATTATATATAGTTTACAGTAAATGGAAATTTTAATCAAACAACCGACATAGCGCTATTTAAGCTTGTCGCTCCATTGAATTTCACGGATTACGTTAGACCCATTTGTTTACCACCTCCAGGACACGTTTTTATACCTGGGACTAAATGTTACGCGACTGGATGGGGCGAAACCAGAGGTAAGGTACTTTGAAAAAGCTCCATAGGAAGACTTGCATTTCTAATTTACTTATAAACAGGTACTGGATCTAACCGTTACTTGAAACAAGCGGTAATGGAAATTCTAGACATGAAAAAATGTTCCAATCCTTATGTTGAATTAAATAATCAAACAATGATATGCGCTGGCAATATGGAAGGATTAAACGGAGTTTGCCACGTATGTCTATAAAATTATCACCTATTTATTGCGTTTTTATGTCAGATTACGTAATTTTACCTATTTTTTTATAGGGTGACAGTGGTGGACCTTTGGTATGCAAGGAAAACGGAAGATGGTACTTAGCCGGTGTTTCCGGTTTCGTCACCGATACCAATTTTATTACTGGCATATGCGGGGTACCTAATAGCCCATCAGGGTTTGGTAGAGTAGCGAATTACGTAGATTGGATTAATCGCATTATGAAATCGAACTGAGTTTGGGTGCAACACCGAGAAGTGACGATTAACCCACCTTGTTTTATAAAATGAAAAATATTCAGACTGAATTTATAAAGCACGCTAGTGTCATCTATATATACCTGCAAATTCAAGCCATCTAATATGATGCGTTAATTTAATAAAATTAATTTTAATTGTATGAAATAATGTATTTTATATTAATTTGACTATGTGAAAAATTAAATGTATTTATTATAATTTAAAACTGTCAATCAATATATTGATTGGGAATCATAGATGAAAGTCCATAGTGAACCACATTGATCTATATTCCGAAATGGTGGGAAATTTAAACATATTTCACAGTATTTAGTATTTCTTATCAAAGTTTCGATAAATATTTTTTACCAAGATAAGGTAGGTACACTTGGATTTTCCGCAAGGTATTTTTTTGCAAAATTAATATTTGTTGTAAATTTGTTATCATTTCTTATCTTATGAATATTTAAATAATTTCAAAGTTAGATAAAATACCCCGTGCGGATGTTAAATTTCCCACAAAATAAAGATAAATAGTCTGACTTATTATAATCTATAACCCAATTTAATTACTCAGTTTTAAATAAATATTTGAGAACGATCTTGAGACAAAGAAGGTCATAAAAATGAATGTCGTTATAACATTTATATTTACCTTGTTTTATATTAAATATTGTTCTATAAATGGTAAGTAAAGTTTAAATAAATATGTTTATTTATTTATTATAATCTTGTTGATTTTTATCTAGCAATAAACTGGACCGAAGCATGCGGACCAAAGCAACCTGTATTTATTACAAATGATGAAGGTGACATTTACAGCCCGGGCTTCTTGGAAAATAAAAACTATGAAAATAATGCCAAATGTTCCTACATTTTTTCAACTAAACCTGGAATGGTAGTGTTTAATACTTAGTGTTGGTTTATGAGTGATACGATTTCAATTCTATTCCTTAGGTTTTGGAATTTTCATTGAAATACGTTGATTTGGAAGCCAGTGGTCTTTGCGAGGCGGACAAATTAAAGTTTCGTGAAGATGGACGCGTTTTCAAAACAGTTTGCGCCACTATTACAAATCCTGTAAATTTCACTACAAATTCAACTTCAATTTCAATTGCATTTGAGAGCGATTTTATGGTAACTGGAAAAGGTTACCACATCACGTACAAATACAGAGGGTTGGGTCGAGATGGTAAGTACGTCTGGTGGTTCTGAAGGTAAAGAGTTAACCTTACGTCGTCCTGAAGGTCATAAAGAATCTGAGTGGAATATATTAAAATAATAATTGCGTTTTATGGTAAAATGAAATTATATTTCTAGCAACGTCTTATTATAATTTTTTTAAAAAAAGCTAGACTTGAAAAGCGAGATTTGAAATTTGTTTATTTGACAGACGTGATTAAAGTATAGCGATTTACCCCTTTTCACAAATATTTTAAACGATTTTGCGTACAGGTTTTTCTCTCCCCCAAAAAAATGTATTTAGGTCGCTAACGGGTGTAACGGGTGTTGTATATAAGAACCGGAATTTCCTGGTACATTTTGAGAGACACTGGTTAAAAGATTTAACACTTTCTTTTATTTCTTATAATATAATAATATATTCCAATCCAGACTTTCTTTATCATTACTCGAGACTTCATGGGACCATGGTTATTAAAATTTAATGTCTATCCTGAAAACATTTTGGGGTCTTGTTCCAAATTTTCAACATACATATCGTTATGTTAATTACATTTTAAGGGCTTTTATTGTTGAAATAGATTAACGGTTATTAAATCAGGCATACTATAATGATTTTTCAATCGGAGTTGCAATTTTTATTGTTTTCAATAGGGGTTTGCGGATTCTTGAAATTTCAGTGCAAAAACACAAAGTGTATTGCAAAGAAAGCAGTCTGTAATGGTGTCCAAGATTGTGGAGATGGTTCCGATGAAATTAAATGCCGTGAGGGATCCAATATCTATAATTAAAATAATTACTTAAAGGGTTAATTTTGTTTTATTTTTTCAATTTAATTAGCTAATCGTCCCAAACAAACCGTAGCTTGTGGTACAACACCAATAAAACCAGATCTAACTTCATCCCAAGACCGAGTTGTCGGTGGTAAAGAGGCCATACCAGGGTCGTGGCCCTGGCAGGTTGACCTTCAGATCTGGAGCACCATTCCAAGTGGACACGTCTGCGGGGGTTCACTTATAAGTGACCAATGGGTCCTGACAGCTGCTCATTGTTTTGGATCGTCAGTAAATCTCGAATATCTTTAATACAACCAACTAAGTTTAATTATTTTAAACATTTAGGAATAGAAAGTTTGAAAATTGGAGAGTTCGTCTTGGAAGTCATTTGAAATTCGCTGGAAATGAGAACCAGCAGATTCGTGGTATAGAACGTTTTGTTATTAACGGAGTATCTGAAAAAGAAGTATGATTGATCTCGGATCTGGGTTCAACGTTAATTATTCTAACTTCAAATTAATTATAGCATCAAAATTTCGGTGAACACGATGAAAACGCGGACATAGCTCTTGTAAAGCTCAATTCACCGGTGAATTTCACCGATTACGTGCGACCAGTATGTTTACCCCCTAAAGGTCACCAATTTGCTATTGGAACTAAGTGTTATTCCACGGGCTGGGGTGATACCAGAGGTATATTAGATGAAGTGTGTCGCAGTTCTTGTAATGAAACCAAGTACCTTCATATAGGTACTGGGAAAAATGATGTTTTGAAACAAGTTCAAATGGAAATCTATAACATCACAAAGTGTGACAACTTATTTGTGCCAAACAATGAAGAAACCATGATATGTGCAGGAAATCTTGCTGGAGGTCATGGAGTTTGCCATGTATGTATACATTTCTTCATGTTGTTTTAAACTATGTATGCGTATTTCTTCATGTTGTTTAAACTATGTATGCGTATTTGTGTAAAATAATGAATAGTTCTGATGGACTTAATTAATATATAGGGCGATAGCGGTGGACCCTTGGTATGCCAAGAAGATGGTAAATGGTACTTAGCCGGAGTAACCAGTACAATGACCGAAACAAACTTAATCGATGGTGTTTGCGCCACACCAAACAGACCATTTATTTTTACCAAAGTATCTTATAGACGTGATTGGATTACTGCAATCTTTAGAACATATCCTTAATGTATATTTCTTTACCAATAAACGCGAAATATTTTGTTGACGTTTCTCAATGTTTGATTTACCCGGGTTTTCATACTTCCGTATCACGTTCAGAGTGGTGGAACTACTTTTATCTCTACACCATTGAACGTAGTTAAAAATTTCGCCTTGGTTGATACTTCGATGCGTTTTGGAACTGGTATTAACCATAGTTAAACGCCGACATCTCGCGATAAGGGCTTGCAAAACGACAGAAGGCAGCAACCTCCTATTTCAAGGCGTCCACGAAGCCTCTACAGACGTAGCCTTGAACACGTAGAACGGGGCTGGAAATTTTGGGGAATTAAAGGGGGCCGCGACTGCGTTAACTTTAATCTAGGTTTCTTAAAAGACTCTCAAGCTTTAAAAAAGGAGTACCCCGGAAAAAAACTAATAACAATCAAAAGTGGTCCGTGATAATTTTAGTCGCGCGTATTTGTTAGTGAAAGTCGGACCTAGTATCGCCGCTGCCGCTCAAAATCCTTCGTCAATATGTGTGGTAAGTACTCGCTTGATCTTTCACGTTTTGAATTTAGCCTTGGTCCTATAAGGTAAACTTTACTGGGCAGCTGCTATGCCAGGAGTATTAAATCAGAAGTATATCACATACTTCTCTACTATATATACTTCTGGCATTATTTATAAGTACCGGTCGAGAAATCGAAAAATAGCCACGCGGTATTCCTCTACGAAGGATTATTGAGAATTTTATTGATTTAGAGACCTTAACCGCGTGATCATGATGTAGTAGACACGGATCACGAGTTCAGTGTGTTTTTAACATGAATAAATATAGGACACATATGCTTTTTTTTTTCTTATTATTTTATGTCAAACTTATACTTATTGTGGCTAGACGGTTAGCAATCGAAATAAACTTATGATAATAATGCCTGAATTACTAAGCTAGCTATTGATCCATTTTTGAAACCTTAAACTGCGTGCCATCTTTTTTAGGATGTAAATTGATTACCATTCTCTAATTACTAATTCTTTCGGAAACCCAATCTGACGTACAATAGTCGTATTTTGACCCAAAGATACTATAACTGGTCCATGGACTACCGTGCTGATATAGAGTTTTAGAACAACTATAATTAGTCCATTGACAGATATATTTATTTATTTAAAATATGAAATTGTTTATTTTGTTTATTGCGAAACCTTTTAATATTAATGGTAATTTAAATCCTAATTTCTAGAGGAAGATATTTGATATTAAATATAGTATTTACGCGCCTTGTTTTTCAATGTAAATTCTGTGGCGTACCAAGCTGCTCAAAGACTAGGGGTAAATTTAAAAGGAGCGACTTTTTTACTTATTTAGCGACTAGAAATAGGTTTATCTATTAATTTTTTAATTTTTCATCAATATTTTTTAAAAAAGTGAGAGTTTTTTAGTGAAAGTTCCAAAAAATTTTAAAAGGTCAACGTCCATTAATATTTCTATTTGGTGAAAAGAATCCAGATAACTTCCTTTAAGCGGACTAGTAATAAATAGGTCGTTTTTAAGATATTCCCTTTTTTTAAAAATAACAGGAAATTATTAGCTTCCAATTGTGGAAATACCGGTATTCTAACTGCTGATAATAATAGTGTTTTAAAAGAAAGTGCTTATAGAAAAGTATACGCGAACTTCGAGTGGTTTTTCTCTCTCGAAGTGTTACTCTGCCGTCTTTTGAGTTTTGAGACAAAATCGAGCTTTTATAATTATTATTGAACGAAAACAAGATTTTTAGCGCCTCGTGCATGCTTGAATTATTCCGGAATGTATGCTAGAAAAGAAAAAGCGGCTCTAAATGGTACGGAAAAACTGATATTCTAAGTTACCAAGGTTAGGGGTGAACAAGTATGTAGTTTAAAACTCGAAAATTAGGCCATAATAGGTCTGGTTGGTACGTTTTAAAATGAAATGGTTCATTACTTCTCCTCCGACATTATTTATTGTTTCATGAGTCTTTTATTATGAATTATAAGAGCCTAATGATCTGGTAAAATAGCGGAGGAGTTTAAATTCGCCAACACATTAAAATTATAATTTAATTAGATCGTAAGTTTATAACGTATGTTCCTCTATAAGTTTGTCACTGGTTAATTAGAGCTTGTCATGAAGTGACAACGTAGGTCATAGATGCTTGTCAAAGTCTTAGTATAACAAGATGGACTACAGAATTGAGTGTAGCCAATTTTCGCGTCGTTCTCTAACTAGCTCTCAGTAATTCTCTTGCATTACGATGTAGATGAAGCGTCATACTTATGGAAAATATCTTATAAACTTATGATTATATTAATGCTCACGATCTTTTATATTGTTGAAACAATTTCTCAATATGTAAATGTAAAACTTTTAATCGGTGTAATCAATTCTTTAGTCAAACATACTTTATCTCCAATTTTATTTAAAAATTTCCAGTTAGTTATTTAGTTTGAATCACATGAAATTTAATCAAAGAAAAGTCGCAAAAATTCCAATTTTTTTAGGAAAATTTTAACTGTAGATAATTTAAATTCCACACTGTTTTATTTTTTTTGGTATGAAACCAATTTTACTTAAAACCATGGCCTTGTAAAAGATTAACTACTTGCAAGGTTATTTATGAGAGTAAAAAATACAGGTACCTTTTACAATTTACCTTAAATATCTCTTAATTGACTTGCTTAGCGCTAAATTTAACGGATTGCAAAATTATAGAAGAGTTTTTTTAAAGGTCTTTAACTTATTAATTATTGTAGACGCGGGCAGGGTATGTGAATATTAACATGGCGCCAAGCCATACCGTATAGCGCTTGTGTAAATTTCGATTTCACGGATGATCTTTATTTTTTTCTGATGTATTTTTTTCTTGGTATCGCTGTCAAGTCAGGGATGAAATAGAACCTGACTCTAGACTGGTTTTAATGACATTGAGTATTTGATAAATTTTAGTTTAAAAAAAGTTGCCCCGCTGGCGGCAGGGGGTTCCAACTTCTACTAGACTCTCGAGTCTGTGAATCTCTAGATTTGAAAAACACCCAGCCAGTACTTATAGCATAAGTTTATGAGATATGTTCCATAAGTATGACACTACCTAAACAAGTTCGTAATGCTAGAGACTTACAGCTCGAGCTAGTTCTAGCGGAACGGCAAGCGAGAATTGAAGTCCAACACTCGGTGGTTAATTTTGCAGGACTTTCATCTAGGTCCTATTTAGTCTGAACTTACTAAGCCTTTGAAAGCGCCTCACCAGGCGTCGCTTTACCTTGAATCTATGACCTACGTTGTCACTTCATGACAAGCTCCAGTTTGTAACCAGTGACAAACTTATGGAGAAACATATCTTATGAACATGAACTTATGGTTATAGACCTACTTTCTTTTTTTATTGAAACTTATTACAGGTGCCAGTTGATAAATGGTACCATTTTTTTATAGGCATTCACCAATCACGTGTAAAATTATAGTAGACTTACTATATTGAATTTAGGTTTCGCTGGCGTATTCTAGTTTTATTTGTACTATACGTTTATATTGCCTTATCGATTCTTTATTATCGTTTATGGCTTTAATACCAGGTAAAATAAATACACTTTATGTAGAAGCAGATATAAGTTGAACACGCAAATATTATATTTTAGGCAAAATTCCACTGTTTCTATGGGTAGTTTTTTTTTAGGGAAAATTACCTGTAACATGTAAATTAATACGCCAATTAGTTCAAAATATAATATTTTTAGGCCACAAAATTCAATTTATTCCGTACCATGTTCATACAGAAATGAACTTAAGAATAAAATTTTATAGTTGGTATGACCATAAGTTCATAATATGTTCCATAAGTTTGTCACTGGTCACTGAGAGCCTGTCATGGAGTGTCGTAGGTGAAACGTCATAGATGGAGAGGCGCTGTCAATGACTTAGTATAGATTAATAGGAAGATGTACTATAATTAACCGAGTGTAGTCAATTCTCGCTTTTCGTTCTCCCTCGTAGCCCTCAGTAATTCTCTAGCATTACGAAGTGTCATACTTATGAAACATATCTTATAAACTTATGGTACGACCTCTTCCTTACATTTAAATCTAACTTGTGTATGAATACATAAATTGGCTTTAAATATAATACCACTACACCAAATTTGACCTAAAACTATAAAATTATATTGATTCAGTATAATCTTATAAAAATCTGAATACTGTAGATCTTTTTGCACCATATTCGCCGCAAAATGTATAGCTTTAATTAGAAACTTATTATTTATAGATGGGAAATACGGGGTTAGATTGTACTATAATAAATTACCCAATTTAATCTACTTTCATTTTGATATCGCCTAACATTCAAGAGCATTTTATAAACTCCATGATGCGTTTTGATATTGCCGAACGTCTAATAAAAATTTCAATATTACTACGCAGGAATTTTCGCTTATCTCAATTACCTGGAGCCTCGTACGAGAAAGGATATTTTGGAATGTTTGATAAAAGGATTACAGAGACTCGAGTATCGTGGATATGATTCAGCCGGTTAGAATAAATTATATATTACATTTCTAATCTAATCCACCGATAATAATTAATAATATACTTAAATTTATCACACTTCTTTCTTTCTTTAAACACAGGAGTTGCAGTTGACGGTGACGAAAATGATGATTTGAAGATTAAAATTATCAGACGAAGTGGAAAGGTTAAAGCTCTCGAAGATTGCATTTGGTGTAAGTTGTAATCCTATTTCATATCCTGTTATGGGGAGCGTTTTATTAGTTACGAAAAATCATTGTCAATGACTGAATTCTGTCTGGAAGTATGTTATCTTTATGATAAGACTAGGTATATCTCTGCTTTCGAAACTTTAAAGTGCTAGAAAAATCTCAGAATAACGTATTCGCAAAAGTAATGACGTATTTTAAATACGTAATGGAATTTTTATTAGTAATTTAGGCTTCGCGAGTTTGACATTATAAATTACTCTTTATGTAATTATCCATTCCGTATGTTGCAATTAACATTTTTGGAATTTGGATTGTTAAACATTTTTTCTCGGTAGTGGTGGTAGTGAATTTTTTACTGTTAAATTTATTAATGGAAAAATTTGTGGTAGTTAGTTAGTCGATGGAGGTATTTAGAGTTATAAATAGTGCAACTAGACAGTATTACAGCTGAGCAGTTTAGTTGTCATTTATACTTCGCGACAGTTGAAATGACATTCAGCTGTCAAATTATTTCTTTGTGCGTAGTTCTACATTGAACGAAACGAAAATGTCATTTCAGACCTATATCTTATTTTTACCACAATAATTTTTAGCAAATGGCAAATTGAATTTGGAACAAGTTTACACAACTCATATTGGTATCGCGCACACTCGTTGGGCAACTCACGGAGCCCCTCACGAATACAACAGTCATCCCCAAAGATCAGACGAGAAAAATGAATTTGTTGTGGTCCACAATGGCATCATCACCAATTACAAGGATATCAAACAATTTCTGGTAATTTAAAAACATAACCTACATCTTTCGGAATTCTATAGCAGAAGTATATAATACTCATTCTCTTTGAGAGAAGTGTACATGCACAAAGCGGGGTAGTAATTGTAACATGATTCTTCCCAACATCATTTTACATTTCGAGCAAGGTTACTAAACCTGCGCGTTATATAGTTCCCTCATCATTACTCCATTAGCGCTTAACTATTTGCCAACCAAGGCTCATGCGCTTGTGCGTTTTTGTCCCACGTCAAGACAATCAAGGTTTGTGGGTTGATTGCTGAGGATTTAGTACCAAACATTTATAGAATTCATCATAGCACGGTGCGATGTCCATCTGAATTTTGATGAGCAGGAGAGAAAACAAAAAGGGTTTGCCTGGGATTGAAGAATCATGTTACATAACTAAAGCTTTAAGAGAATATAGGGTGTCATCCTTCTTCTACTATCCTTTGCGATAGTACCCTTCTGATAAAAAAAAATTGTTCTTCTATTCATTTGCGTTTAGATGAACAAGGGCTTTGAATTTGAATCTGAAACTGATACGGAAATTATTGCTAAATTGGTGAAACATATCAGCGACTCTCATCCAAATGTCTCCTTCCGGGAACTTGTGGAACAAGTTATTCAGCAACTTGTAAGTAGGCTAATGGGGCGTTTGTTGTTTAGCATTGGCGGTTATATTCTATCCCCAAATTTTTATTTGAGGATTTTTGCAATATTTCCTATAAAATTGAAAGTGACTCGCCTTGGGAAATCATGGTCAAAAATTATAATTACAACTTATACCGACCGGTATTTAATTAAGTTTCAGACTAAATACTAGATTTAAATGATTCCCATTAAATTCAGGGTCGATTTTAATTTAAAGATATTAATGTTTTGTAACTTATACTAAATAGTCTGGGCTCAATTTAAGATAAGAAAAAAACCAAGAAAGCCGACCTCAATAATTAAATATTTAAAAAGATTATTTTTTATTATTATTATAGGAAGGTGCTTTTGCGCTTGTATTTAAAAGCTCAAATTATCCTGGCCAATGTGTCGCAACAAGGTATGTAAACCTTCATTCATGAAACTACGTTAAATTATTCCATAAGCTTATAAGATGTGTTCCCATAAGTATGACATTACCTATACTTTATAATGCTAATGAGAGACTTACAGCTCGAGCTAGTTCGAGAACGACACGAGAATTGACTCGGTTTTGAAGTCCAGGCGTCGCTTTGTAACCAGTGACAAACTTATGGAACGTAACTTATGAACTAATGCTATAGATAGATCAGAAGTTAATAATATTTCATACATGAAGTATAACACCTCTTAAATAATTCTAAATATTTTCTGTACCCGTTTTTAGGAGGGGAAGTCCATTGCTTGTGGGAATCAAAAGCAAGAACCAACTTGCGACTGATTACATTCCCGTTATGTACAGCAAGGGTAACAGTTTTACGAAATTTTATGTTTCTGTAATTCCAAAAAAAACAAAACGGTCCAAAATTTATAAACGCAAGCTTATACAAAAGACGCGACCGTATTCTATAGTTTTACATACTGCATGAATTTATATACGGCAAAAGCACTATACATATACATTTTTCCTCACATTGGGAGTTGATCTTTTGAATTTATAACCTAACACGTTTCAAAATTAGTTTACGAATTGGTTTATTTTCGATAACTAACATTTTACTTAATTAATATTTTTTTTTATTGGTTGATGCTAATTATTTCACTGTTTTATTTCCTTTTTCTGCACGTGTCTTAATCCAAATCCACTCCCAAAATCATAATACAATTCCACAGATGTTGACAACAAACCACCAACAGGTATCTTTCGTTTCCCTGATTTTTTTTTTTAATTTCATTTTTTTTGGATGGGTGTCCCACCTCTCGGTCTTTTGATTGGTTATTGATTTGGTTCCATGGGTATAATTTAATACATTGTGGGTTTACTAAGGTTGTACGGATCTTTTGGGTTAGTGCTACGGGGTTTATGGGATATTTTTTGGAACTCTTGGGTACCTAAGCTAAGAAGGGTGGCATATTTGATGAAAATTTGATCTATTTCGAATTTACAGTCTATAATTAAAATTAGTGACTTACAGATAAAGGTTTTACAGTACAATTTCTCGCCCCCGCTTTTGCAATCCGCGTTTCGTTTTAGCAAGCAGCGATATCTAGTTTATTAGGGAGAAGGTATAAGATGCCTAAGTATTCGCGCGCCTTAGTCAAAGTCCCTCTTTCAAAATACAAGGGGGGAGGGACGTAAAAGGAGGCCGAGCTATTTCGCTGCCTCTCAGTCGGAAAATATGACTGTAATTTTCGTCATTCGCGTCGCCGCGCTGACGTGAGTTTTCAAGAACCAGTGAGATGCTGGTTGTAATTTAGAGGCGGCGGGGATTAACTCCGGACCTACTATACGTTTGGACTGGAGATAAAGCTAGATTATAAATGTGGAGGCGAATTTATACCTTCTCCCTAATAAACTAGATATCACTTCTTGGTTTTAGTTTATGATAAAATCAGCGCAAGTGTTTGGAGAATCCCTTTAACTTTGTTATACATCGAAGCACGTTTTTATCTTCAACAAAAATTGGATGAAATAATGTTTTGTCTTGGAAATGTTACACGCTTTTACCCAAAAATATCTAAAATTAAGCAATTTGACTTGACTTTAATTAATAATTAGCAAATTCACTTCACCATATAGAAGTCAATATTTATAGTGTTATAGTGCACCAGTTTGATGCTTCGTATCATTGCACTGCACCTAATTTGAAATACAGTATTTAATAAGCGTAGTTCAAAATTTAAAAAAGTGTAGTTAAGGTTTACGAAAACTATTTTAATTAAGAGTTTTATTAATTTTCTTCTAAACAGACCAAAGACAAAGACAATCTTCCTTAACTAGCCAAACATCCGTTGAAGGATCCGGAATTAAGAGAACTGAATCAACCACCGAATTTTGTCCTTTAGGTGAAGAGAAGGAAGTCGAGTATTACTTTGCATCTGATGCCAGGTTAGTTAGAACAAAAAAAAAATAACCTTTTGCATAAATTTGCATAAATTTAAATAACTGTATATATTTTAATATCGTTTTATTATTTCTAGCGCTGTAATTGAACACACAAACAGAGTTATCTTTCTTGAAGATGACGATGTTGCAGCTGTTGAAGATGGAAGTAAGTTTAAATTAATATATTTAAGTCCTAATTTATATTTAAATTAATTTAAAGTTAAGGCTAGTACCTTGAGACCATTTTTAATCTACTATTCAACCTTGGTTTTAAAACTTGAATATTTTAATGAGGTAAACTAGTTTGCGCAAATTTATTAATACTGGTATTGATTTTGGATATTTAATTTTTTTTTCTTTTACAAACGAGTTTAATAACCACTCTCGACCTTCAAACTTAAATAATTTATTTAAATTTAAATATTTTCCCGTAAAGGATTAAGCATTCATCGAATGAAAAGAACACTTGACGGTTCAACATCCCGAGAGATTATGACTTTAAAAATGGAAATTCAAGAAATTATGAAAGGCAGCTACAGTTCATTTATGCAAAAGGAAATTTTTGAACAACCCGAGTCCGTCATCAACACCATGAGAGGACGCGTTAACTTTGATAATGAAACGGTTGTTCTTGGTGGTATCAAGGAATTTATTCCAGAAATTAAGAGGTGTCGCCGATTATTGCTTATCGCTTGCGGTACCAGCTACCATAGCGCTGTTGCTGTAAGTTTAAACTCTTTATAATGTTAATTAGTTTTAAAGCACTGGTATGCGAGTCCCGTTTTCGGGATCGGTTTCGAACCGAGTCAGAGTATGGTTAAGTTGGGTTAAGTTATAAGCTTTGGATTCGAGTACTTGTGGAGTATTTAAGAAGTTAAAAAGCTACTCGAACCTTTCTCTAGTATTTCAATATGTTATTATCGAGTATTCAGTCGAGTACTCTAACCTAACGCGCACTCGCTTCGAGTACTCGGCTCGATACTAGAACAGAGTACTCTAACTTAACGCGCACTCGGCTCGATACTAGAACAGAGTACTCTAACTTAACGCGCACTCGCTTCGAGTACTCGGCTCGATACTAGAACAGAGTACTCTAACTTAACGCGCACTCGGCTCGATACTAGAACAGAGTACTCTAAATTAACGCGCACTCTCTACGAGTACTCGACTTGATACTCGATCCGAGTACTCTAACTTAACGTGAACTCGCTTCGTGTACTCGGCTTGATACTCGATCCGAGTACTCTAACTTAACGTGAACTCGCTTCGTGTACTCGGCTCGATACTAGAACAGAGTACTCTAACTTAACGCGCTCTCGCTTCGAGTACTCGGCTCGATACTAGAACAGAGTACTCTAACTTAACAGGCACTCGCTTCGAGTACTCGGCTCGATACTAGAACAGAGTACTCTAACTTAAACGCGCACTCTCTTCGAGTACTCGGCTCGATACTAGAACAGAGTACTCTAACTTAACGCGCACTCGCATACCACTGGGTCCCTTTTAAGTCTCATTAATTGAATTTTTTCAATAGACTCGTCAAATTTTGGAAGAATTGACCGAACTTCCTGTAATGGTTGAATTAGCTAGTGATTTCTTGGACAGAAACACTCCAATCTTTAGGGACGACGTATGCTTTTTCATTTCGCAATCGGGAGAAACTGCTGATACTTTGATGGCACTGCGTTACTGCAAGCAAAGGGGTGCTCTTATCGTTGGCATTACCAACACCGTTGGAAGTAGCATTTGTCGCGAAAGCCATTGTGGTGTTCACGTCAATGCGGGACCAGAAATTGGAGTTGCCAGTACCAAAGTAAATATATTTTCTGTATGGGTGGGTGTGGCATTAATTTAATCAGACTGGACGAATTTAAAAATAAAAATTTAATTGTGGAACTGGAAACCCAAGGTTGTATTATAAATAAAACCACGTATTTTCTAGGCGTATACGAGCCAGTTTATCTCCTTGGTAATGTTTGCCCTTGTACTGTGTGAAGATAGAATTTCCACAATGCCTAGGCGAAGCGAAATTATTCAGGGACTAAGAAATTTACCTAGTAAGCGTATTATTATAATTATTATTTTTAATTACGTAATTAATTTAAAACTAATTAATTGACTTCTCCGTCGTCATATTTAGACCAAATTAAGGAAGTATTGGATCAAGATAATCACGTTCTAGATTTGGCAAAGGAAATGTATACTCAAAAGTCCTTGTTAGTTATGGGAAGAGGTTACAATCACGCTACGTGTCTTGAAGGAGCTTTGGTATGTGTATTTAAGTCTTCCGAATTGCGCCGCAATAATTATATTAATTAATATTTAAATTTTTCAACAGAAAATCAAAGAATTGACTTATATGCACTCTGAGGGTATTTTAGCTGGGGAATTGAAGCATGGACCATTAGCCTTAGTTGACAAAGCTATGCCAGTCATTATGGTTGTGACCAGAGATCCCGTTTATCCAAAATGTATGAATGCTCTTCAACAAGTCACAGCCAGGGATGGACGTCCCGTCATCATCCTAGAGAAGGGAGACTTGGAAACTCAAAAGATGTCATTCCGTTTCTTGGAAGTACCACACACTGTCGACTGTCTTCAAGGCATTCTCACTGTTATTCCTTTGCAACTTCTTTCCTATCACATTGCTGTACTTCGAGGATGCAATGTAAGTACCATAACTCATTTTATTGCAGTGCCTTTCTACGTTTATTAACTACTAATTTATTTAATTGCCTTCTAGGTTGATTGCCCGAGAAATTTGGCGAAATCCGTAACAGTAGAATAATTTTTCTTCCAAATTCTTTTCCGAATTGGAATGAATTTTAAAGACTTTTTAACAGACCATTTGATCTCTTCTGTTAAAAAGATTTTTTGTGGCCAAAATACTAAAGAGAGAAAGAGAGAGAAAATAAGTAACATTCCAGTTTTTAAACTAAAATTAATATACGTTCACGCGCACTTTGCATTATTTTAAAATGTCACTACCATTTACGATTGAAAAAATTGAAAGGATACCAATTTTTTCTTACTTTTGTATGTATAATATAATTAAATTTTTAATTGGATAGTCTTAGGAGTACGAGAAAAAATTGGAAGAGAGAAAGAGTAACTTTATATTAAAATGTTGGCATTTACTAATTTTAAAAACGTTTTGCGAATGTGCAATAAAAAATTACAAGTTTAAAACTTAACCGAAGGGTTTTTTGTTTTTTTTTTTCCTGTGAATTTGTTCTTCCCTTAATGTTATTATAATTTTTGTCATTTAATAGTTTATAAAATTGGTTTAGTTATTATAGTTATTTAGTCCCTGTATGTATTATTAATTAAGTGGTTGTGGTTTTTAAACAATTTTATTCATAGTTCCTTTTTAAAAATTTATTCGCGGTCCATGGTGTCAACACTGAAACTAAAAATATGTACAGTTCAATTTTTTGTGGTTCAATTACCACGAAATAAACTCGAGATTTTTTTTATAATTTTTGATTTGTTTATTAATATTTAATAAGCGAAAATAACATTTTTATTTTATATTTTTCATATTTATTTTATATTATTGAGCATTATTGGTATTCATTCTAAAGGATATAATCTCTAATTAACGCATAAGATGAAAGTATAAGTGTGTAAAACTATTTTAAGTATTTTTTAACGACATTTTCTTTCAGCCAATCGAAACTAATCTGCAGATGATCGCCGTCAATTTCCAAGAATTGTAATTTTCCGTTTTGGTCCATTTGCCGTAATCCCAACCAATCTTCTTTGTACAACTGACTGTCTCGCAAATGCTCGACTTCTTTTCCTTGTCCAATTTTATAGAACCCAAACCATTCCGAATCTCTAGGATCAACCATGGTATCTTTGTTGAATTTAATCATGACAAAGTTCTTCAACTTCATCAGGTTAGTTTTATAGGTTTCATTCTTAACAATTTCGTTATTGATGTCTGCCAAGAAGATGCTTTTGTGTTTGTAATCCTCTTCTTGTAACGGATCGTGCCAATACTGGGCTTGAACTAAGAGTCTCTGAACGAAATACGTGTATGCTCCGTAGTTTAACAACTTTCTGACGTAGTCGCATAATGTTGAATTTTCGCCAGGACATCTTGGGAAACCATAAACCCCCTGATGTTGTCCTCCCAAACTAATTAAGTTGATCATGGGTGGATTTGGACATCTTTGAGCAACGGCTCTTAAGAATTGACCACCTTGCGAAAAGCCTATAGCGTTGTAACCATTTTTTAACTTAGGATCCGCTTGAATTATACGACATGCTTCGTCGATTTGATCATTGGAGTTCTTGAAGAATCCATTTTCCATGTCTTCAATGATATTGTTGCCAATTTTTAATGATAGGACGTAGCTGTTGGGCACTTCCGATTCCAGGAATTTAATAATCGTTCCCAAACTTAAAGGATTGCAGCAAGAATCACCCATTCCATGCCACAATACGATGCCTGGGGGATTCCCTTCATTTTCTTGACCGTTTACCGAATTTCCAGAATGAACATTTTCTATTATTGCCGAGTGGTAACTATGGCTTAGCGAGAAAATGGTGGAGAAGAATATAATTAACTTCGCAATCATTTTAATTAAATTGAATATAAAATTAAACCCCAATTTCGGTACGTTAATTGAGATTTATTTCTGAATTAGTTTGACAACGCCCTGAAGAAGATAAAAATTTAATCTCGCGTTGTCTCAATCAGCAACTACGCTTTAGAAGGACCAAAGCTAGATAAAGCTTTAATCTTTCATCTCTCATCTGCAACTTAACAAGGAATCAATATTACTAGTTCATAGACGTCGCTCTACGTGCGTGCTACTCAAATCGGTTACTACAACAAATAGTAGAAAAACATTTGAGTTACAGAAAGATTGCCAGTCCGTTTAAAGGGAGGGTGAAGTAGAAAATCTAGTTTGTTTTTTTCTTTTTCGATTCTTCTACTAATTGTCGAATGAAATTTATCACGAGATTTGATAAAATTTGCGTGGAGCGAGACATGGAGCGTGCTACGAGAATTTTGTTCATAAAAATGCAGGGCGTTACGCGATTGGTCGGACGTCCTTATTTCAAATTATCCTTACAATGATTTTAATTTGATAAACAAATGAGAAGTTAATTATGACAAAAACATATTCAATATAATTGAGTAAATCATGCGGAATATCCAATAAAGTTTTAAAGGTAAAATAATTAATAGTAAGGGAATTGTAGCAAGACTGCAAGAGTGATCGGATTTCTAAGAGACAAAATAGACGGAACTTACATATGACCATAGACACTGTATCTAGAAAGGGACAGGAAAACGTCCAACTTTAAACTACGCTAAAGGAGCTGGTATTTCAGGGGTAATTATGGTACTTATGGTAAGAGCTTAGTGAATTCAAGAACAGCGAAGATTAGACGGTCATTGAATTATTCAGAAACATATGTATTTCTTTATTTTTTTTTTATAATCAAACTATCCCGTTTGCTACTCCCTTTACAGATCCAGCTTTCCTGAATCCCGATCTACTTCCAAAAGTGGCAACATTAAAGGGGCTGTCCGACCCCCTCTCCTTTTTTACCCACCCGATATGCCAAGTTCTAAGAGGAAGATCGTCTTTTGTCCCACGATCCAGTCAGCTCCTTTAAACTAATAAATGTTTGGAGTCTTTATGCCAATACTCTGTTTATTTTACACACCGTTTCCCATCATAGTTCCATGTTTTCCAATACTGCCTAGAAGCCTGTAATAATGATACAACCCTAGTTGGTGATTTATGCCAGCTCTATGTCACAACTTTAGTCTATAGCGAAAAAATTGAGCTTTGGCTGGTCCTTTGGAGTTGTATTATTTTGAGGAATACCAAAAGATAATACAACTCCATGGGACAGTCCCCTTCAATTGTAGGCATAAAGATGGATAAAAATAAATGACAACGCTATGCCTAAACGAATTATGTATGCTATAAATGTACGATAAAATGAATAAAGTTAAATAATTATTATATGAATTTTTATTGCTTTTCACGAAAATAAAGGTACACACATATATTTATTTAATAAGCTCTCCAACATGAACTGGATACAAAAGCACAGAATAAAGTTAAAAGATTTAATACTACTTTCCACGATATGTCTTGGATAATAATGACGTAATATAAGTATTGGGAAAGTTAATAAATTGAAAATCAATCAGACATGAATATACATTTACAGGCATGAATATTGAAGGGTTTTTACGCTTTCATGACAATCACATACCAGTCTCTATTCAAACATATTATTATTTTACTAGTTATGAACGGCTAATTAAGCAAGATATAGTTCACACATTTGCCACTAGGGGCGCTGTATACGTTATTACGTATTTACTGACATCTAAATGACAATGTCACAGTTGGTAAATTGAGACCTTAACTGCTTATGTCCGGTCACGTGACGTGACGTCATATCCGGTCACGAGACATGACGTCGTACCCGGTCACGCGACATGACGTAATATCCGGTCACGTGACGTGACGTCATATCCGGTCACGTGACGTGACGTCACAGGGGTAATTGACTTGTGACGTCACGACAGATGTTCATATTAGGTTATGATTATCCATTACTATTTCATTCATTTAGGCCTAGCGTTCATTCATTTAAGCCTGGCGTTCATTCATTTAGGCCTAGCGTTCATTCATTTAGGCCTAGCGGTGTTCAGCTATTTGGATTTCGCGCCTGGAGCATAGGAGCTTTTAGCGCCCCCCGACGTTGGAAAAGTTTTTCTTGAATTCTTGGTTGGAGGTCAGCGCCGAGCTCATTCTTTCTTTGCCTCGAAGCCGTCGAGGTCGCTTGGGAAATCCGTTCCTGCTCAGCTGATCGTGATCCCGGCTTTGGACGTCGACTCTTAATAATTCCGCCATTTCTCTGATCGTTTTTGCCAAAGACGCATGCTGAATTCCAAGCTCTCGAAGACTTCGCGGCCATTGCTTCGCCTCGTGCTTTAACAGTCCGTAAGCTTAAACTTTACAATAATCCGAACTCATCTATCTCCCCTTCAATTATTTCATTTATTCAGTGAGTTTAAACCATTTAGGAAGTGTTAATGGTTAGTTATTTATATTTATTTATTGAAAATAAGGTACAATAAGAAGAAATTTCTTAAGTTATTACGCGTAAAGACCTTAGGGATTCAAAAATTTGATTCATGGCGGTATATAATTAATTTTAAAAAAACCCGTGGTATATTATCTAAAATAAGCCTCATTTATGATTTAACAGAGCGAAATTTAGTTCCACGAGCCATTAAAAATACTTTCTCCGTGCCTGGTATTTAATTAACGAGGGTATTTTCGAATTATTAGGCGTAAATTAAAGATCTTTGAGATTCTAAAATCTTATTCACGGTGGTATATAATTATTCTAGATAATGAACCACGTTTTCTATTTAAATTAGGTTCCACTTAAAGGGGGCGAGATTAAGTAGCGTTAGGCTTAAGCGTTAAAAATAATTTATTTGGGCCTGGAACTAATCTTTAACCTTTTTCTTTATGCCGCCTTATTAATTTAAATTAACGAGGGTATTTTTGAATTATTACGCTTAAATTAAAGACCTTTAAGATTCTAAAATTTCATTTCTGTCGGTTTATAATTATTTTAGATAAGGAACCACGTTTTTTTAATTCTCATTTAACGGGGCGAGATTAAATTTCATTAGGCTTAACCATTAAAAATATTTTATGGAGACCTGGGTCTAATCTCTAAATTATTTTAAAATAAAATAACGGCATTAAGTAAAAACTTAAAAGGGTATTTTAAAAGTATCAAGCCCCAAATTTAAGGCTCAATGATGAAGTTGCAATAGATTTAACCATTAAAATATTTTATCGGGACCTGGGTTTAATCTCCGAACTTCTACTTTATGCCGTTATTTTAAATTAAATTAAAGAGGGTATTTTAAAATTATTAAGCTCCAAATTTAAAGCTAAATAAACAAGGCGAGATTAAGTTGCAATAGGCTTAACCATTAAAATATTTTATCGGGACCTGGGTCTAATCTCTAAGCTTTTACTTTATCCCGTCACCTTAATTTAAATGGATAATGAGGGTATTTCAAAATTATTACGCCTAGGTTTTCTGAAATTATTTCAAAGCACAGTATTTAGTAATGTACCTTTAAAGTAATGCTAGGTACAATTCAATGTAATTAATGGCAAAAATATTCTTGGGTAATAAACACGAGACCTTTTCTAATTATTTAAATCTATGGGATTGTTGCCATTAATTATTTTCTTTAAACTTTAAAAGTAATTTCAGAAAACTTTAAAAGTAAAGAATATAAACAGAAGCTAGTTATAATTATTCTTTGATATTTTGGGGTGATTCTTAAAATTAATCTGAGATATGATACTTCAATATTTAAGAACGGTCTTTTTTTTCTTTAAATCTAGGGGGTAGCTAACCTAACTTATTATTTTGACCATCTTAAGTATCCCTTTAATTAGGCAATGGCTTAATATTTGTTATTAATGTATTTTCGTTTATAGATGCGGTTGATTTTCTCGCATTTCCTTGGCTGACACTGCTGGTTCAAAGATGATGCTCGTAACTTGGGATTTCCTCCGCTGTCAGAGACTATTATCCCAGATGACATCTTTCTTGGATTTGCTGTACAAGATGTCTTGAAGCTCATCCGACCTTGCTATCATTCTATACGATGACTTTAAAGATGGGAGAACGTCACCGAACCTAGAAAATTGAAGATATATTTAATTATCATTAACGGGAAATTTGTTAACTACTTAATTCTTTTTTTCGCGTTCAAACTTTACTTGTAACTACTTAATTCTTTTTTCGCGTTCAAACTTTACTTGTAACTACTTAATTCTTTTTTT
The DNA here is from genome assembly GCF_054372755.1 of Phalangium opilio. Taxonomy (NCBI): domain Eukaryota; kingdom Metazoa; phylum Arthropoda; class Arachnida; order Opiliones; family Phalangiidae; genus Phalangium; species Phalangium opilio. The sequence continues at coordinate 4,159,668 of NW_028324189.1, forward strand.
TGTTCAAACTTTAATTTACTGAACTCTTTAATAATTTTTTTGTTCGAAATTTTTGTAAACACTTAGGTTTTTTTGTATTTTATTGAATAAATTTTGCCTTAAACCTCGTTCTTTCTTTTACTTCAATACTTTCGATACTAGGCTTGGTTTCGATTTTTTTTAATCGGGACTTAGGGGGATATTTTTGACCCTTTTTATTGCCTTTTTAAGCTTAATAATTAAAAAACAATGAACAAAAAACATTAAAAAAAATTTTTTTTACATAAAAAAAATTAATTTTTATTAAAAATTTATAAAAAAATAAAAATTTTATTAAAAAAGCATAAAAAAAGGTCAAAAAAACTACCCTAAGTGTTTTTCTTATGTTTTTGTACCTTCCATAGTAACGAAACTTTAAATTTAAACTTAAGCTACCACCCCCAAAGTAAGCCTTGCGGGCCCAATTTAAATTTAACAAGCCCCTGTTCAACTCGGGAATCATTAAATTTAAACTAAGGCCCGCTGTGGAGCCCCCAAAACCAGGAAACGTCGTCCTTAGCATGGGATTTCCAATGAATGTCCACTTGAAGAATGTCGTCGCATCATGTCCACAAGAATGTCGTCGCATCATGTCCACAAGAATGTCGTCGCATCATGTCCACAAGAATGTCGTCGCATCATGTCCACAAGAATGTTGTCGCATCATGTCCACAAGAATGTTGTCGCACCATGTCCACAAGAATGTTGTCGCACCATGTCCACAAGAATGTTGTCGCACCATGTCCACAAGAAGAATGTTACTGCATAAGATAAATTGTTATTATTTGGGAAACATGACACATGCATAACTTCAAATTACATACCTTAATATGAAAGTTGACTTCAATGTTCTCCCATGATGTAACATAAAATGTTCCATCTTAAGACAAAATCTTATTATTTGGCAAAATTAGCACATGCTTAACTTTAAACTCAATAACTTAATATGGGGGGAGAGATTTTACTATGATAAAAGCCAACCCTTGTCTTAAACTCCCTTAAAATACTGATTACTTTTAAAGGAGATGGCGTGCGAGAGACCATCTAGCTATAACATAATTTATTTAGTTCCTGCAAAACAACCTCAATGAGCCACTCGACAAGCGCTGTCTCCTCTAAAAATAATTATAATTAAAACCCATAACTTGATACACTATTACTGGGAAGGGAATCTCATACATGAAAGCTAACCCTTGGCTTAAAATCCTGATAAATTTCATTATTTTTAAATGAGAAAACGTATAACCAGTCTTCTACCTATTACATAAATAAAGAATTTATTGAGATCCTGCAAAACTCCCTCAAAGGACCGGTGCTTCCTCGTCTAAAAATAAATAAAATAATCTAGAAATGCTTGAGTAAATATTTAAATTTCTTTCAACTAACGAAGCTTGAATTATTATTAAAAGTGCCTAAAATGTTTAAGATGTTGCATAAATAGTTTTAATAACGAGATTCCCTTTCAAAAATTGATTCTGAATTAAGCATGCAATTTCGTAAGGGTTAATGACCTGATTGATACTGCTTGAATTATTAATTTATTATTATTAATAAGCTTGAATAAATAATAAAGCCTTAAATATTTCACGTGTTGCGTAAATAGTTTTGATAATGAGGTTCTAAATTAAGAATGGAATTGCATAGTGGCTTATGATCTGATCAATAATGTGTGCTAATTTGCCAAATAATAAGTGGCAACCAACTGCTGTAAAGAAATTCAAAAATATTTAAAATAAGTTGCAGATAAAACTGGAAATAAAAAGCGGTTATCATTTGTAGTCTCTCAGAGCAACCCAAAATTAATCCATTATTAAAATAGCTAATAATCAGGGTTGAAATTAACAAGTACTTCTAAAATTTAGTACGGCAAAACAAGCATAAAATAGGGCAAGACTTGAAATTAAATATTTAAAACTGTTAACGTAAACCCTAAATTTTTCTCGATGTAACATACTCCTAAAACCACACTTGTGGTCACTCAGAAAACTAACTAATTAGCGTTTTACATAGAGCACGGTATTTTCTATTCATCATCCACAAATTGGTGGATAACGGATTATTTATAAACAAAGTTGTGGATATAATTCGATTTAACACGCAAGTTCTGAGGATAATTTTCGAGTATGGATAAAGATAAAATAACGTGGATAATGGATAGATAATTCCGAGCTCTAGTTTTCCATTGAGGATGCAAGAGACAATGTGTTTTTGCGAGTTCTCCGATCACCTATTAGTAATTTCTTGCCATTATATGGCAAAGTCATAACCCTTTTATTCTTACCTTAGTAATATCCCCCTTCCGGGGGCAAGTAGTATTCTCTCTTAAAAAGTTGCCCCCAACGTTGGGGATACACAGATCACACCCCCTTTCTACCAAAATTGCTCTCTATAGGCAAGGCCCAAGGTTGCATTCCTCCATTAAGCCTTGGTCTGGTTAAGCCAGATAAACTAAGTTTTTTAACTACTTTAAAGAGTACTTCACTGAATCCCAATGAATAATTCACAACATATAACATCTAAACAACACTTTTCAATAATAAAATATAGTACCAAACAAAATTACACTTACAAATTTTACCAGAAATACAGCATCCATAGTCCACACATCATCAGCCATTTTCGTTCGTGACGACCAGACGACGTGACCCGTGACCTTCCCTTCCGATTCCGGAAAAAAGTTGAAATCGATACTCGATAGATGGCGCGATGCGCCGAGAAATCAAATTTTACCGAATTCAAAAATACTAAATTGGCGCTGAAATCAAATAAAACTTGTTATTAGTTTTCCAACCGCTTAGAGTAGAATTGATTTTATTAACCGGATATTTAAAGTACAAGGTACTTACTGGGCCAGTGTCAAATGCATTCAATTAAGAGACAAACAGAAAATAAATATAAGCACTTAAAAAACTTCTACAAACGAATAATTGGGTGAAATATGCCTTGTAAAAGTTGTTTAGACCGAATACCCTTAGGATTACCTCGAGGATTACTGAAGATCTTATAAATTAAACTTGAATAATAAAGTGGAATTTACTGTTTATCGTTGGTTGTGCTTACAGCGCGGCACACCTATATTATCAGTCTCTCATAAATTAATAAGATATGTTCCATAAGTATGACACTTACTATAATTCGTAATGCTAGAGACTTACTGAGAGCCAGTTCGGCAACGACGCGTGAATTGACTACACGCGGTTTCGCAATTCATATTCCTATTTAGTCTGTACTAAGCCTTTGACAGCGCCTCACCAGAGTCACCACGCGCTTTACGAAAATCTCTGACCGACTTAACTTCGTGACAACCTCTCAGTAACCGGTGACAAACTAATGGAACATATCTTATGAACTTAGATAGAACCAATGTACTAGGCCTAAATATTAAATAAATATGTTGAAATGCACGGACGGTATTCCATAAAGTATTCCTCTAAGAAATTGAGAAGCTCATCTTCAAAGCGAAAAGTCAGAGGAGTTCCTACAGCACTAGCTTTGGATATCAAAGCTCCCCGAGGTCTAACCAGTCACGTGGTAGCTTCTATCCGTCTTTCTTGAAGGACGAAAAGTTTGAAGCGTGCTCCAAGCTCGTAGTAGCGTTTTGCTTCTTCACATGCTTGGTAGGAACGGTTGTGGTTGTCGTGAAACTGAAAGTTGCGAGGTCGGGATATCCCTGTCTATAGAAATCGTTGGACTAGTGAGGAATACTTAGGACTAAATTGCGGAAATATGTAAATCAATAATATACAGACACTATAAATTATCATTAAAAACATTTGATTGTTTACCAATATCTTGGCGAACATAAATTAAGACGTAAGTTATTTTCACTTAAATTTTATTTATAATCAACTTGAACAAAATTAACTATTCATTAATCAATTTAATATAAAAAAAACAATTATATATCATTGGTACAACAATTCGGTATATCGTAAGGTTATTTATGGTAACTTTCTTTTAATTTCTTTCTGTCAAAATCAAGTGAGATCGTAATCTTGATTGAACCACTTTACCATGCCATTGAAAAATTATGAAAACATTCCGTAGACGCCAACGCAATTCAAAGTTATTATAATTTATATTTTTAAGAACAAGTCTGAATATAAAACGACAAATTATAAATAATATCATAAGTAATGTTCCTTAAGTTTGTCACTGGTTACTGAGAGCTTGTCATGAAGTGACGTAGGTAAAACGTCAAAGATTCTCTTAAAGCGACGCCTGGTGAGGTACAGACTATATAGGATGATGAACAACAAAACCACGTGTAGTCAATTCTCGCGTCGTTCTCGAACTAGCTCTAGCTGTAAGTCTCTGGCATTACAAAGCATAGGAAGTGTCATACTTATTATGATAAACAGTTTGCTAAATAACTTCTTCGGAGTACTTCGCTGTATGGTGCGAATAAATTTTGAAATAATCAATGATAATTTTTAATAATATTTGGGCATTATTCAATAATAATTAAGAAATTAAATACATTAAAAAAGGAAACCTAACATATTATTGTGAGAAAATTATCCTTAAGATATCCTCCAGCAACTCCAAGTTAATTATCTAAAACTATACTGTATTTCAATATCACTTGACAGCGAAGATAAAGTCAATACTACCTACCTATTATAATGAGTTAATGACAAGAAGTGAAAACATCATCAGAATGAGAATTCTAATTACTAACGAGACGTTAACCGGTAGAATAAAGGGGGTGGCTAATTAACCATAAATGTTTTAAAAGTAGTTCTTAATCGACAAGGCGTGGTTAGTTGCTTGACTTTTAATCAGTCAGTCCCTTCTGCACGGTAACTTTTAGAAATGAGGTTTTAAAATTATCATAAAAATATTTTTCAAGCTTTTCTTTCCTCTGTTAGGCCTAATTGACACCGATTATAATTTCTTCTCGAAGACGAAACGTTTCCTAGTTATGCTAATCGAGTTTAACTCATTTTTACAACTCGTCGCGACTCCGTTTTTTTATCGCAGACTCCCTCATTATTTCGTTTTTGGCCTGAATAACTAGGGCTCAATTAATCATCCCAAATTAGGTACGCATCATTTTTCAAAACTTTCTCGAGTGTCTTAGATGATATTGCGTATAGTTTTTTTTTGTGTCGCAATTTTCCACTTTAAATTAACCTTTAAACCTTTGTTGGAAATGTTTCAAATAGCTTGACGTTTACTAATTCGTTTAAAAACCTTAAATATGAGTTAGGTTTTTTTTTTATGAAAAATGAAATATTAATTGGAGATAATGTGGCTTGAAGGAATGATTTACTGCCTTAAATTATTATACCAGAAGTATATTACCTTCGAAGTTTCTATAGCAAGTTTTTAATTTCTCGTAATGGTCAAACAAAATGATCAATTTGTACCCTACAATGATTTAATTTGATAAACAAATGAGAAGTTTGTTAAAATGATTAGAAATACTATAAATTGGAGATAATGTGGCTTGAAGAAATGATTTACCGCGTTAACTTATTATACCAGAAGTATATTACCTTCGAAGTATTCTAAATCAAGTTTTTAATTTCGCGCAATGGTCAAACAAAATGACCAATTTGACCCTACAATGATTTAATTTCATAAACAAATGAGAAGTTTGTTAAAAATTATTAGAAAGACTTCGCCTTAGGTGAAACATTTGCACAGAGGTCACAGTTTGAACTTATATGGTTTTCAACGTCAAAACAGCGCGGTCAGAACTTTTCTTTATTACTTCTCATTGTTTTGTAAATTTGACATAACATACCCTACAATTTAACACAGTGTTATTCAACTCATTCGGATTCCCAAATCTAAATACCAAGATAATTTAACATTATCGCGTACTGCGAATGTGGTAAGCCAGGATTCCTAAATTCTAACTTTAAAGGGTCATGACCTTCTCGGAAAATAACTCTCCCGCAAGGTGCCTTTGAAACGTTTCTGTTCCCGCCAGGCTATAAGAACGAGTTTCGTGAAATAAAAGAAAATAGTAAAAAAAAAAATAAAGATAGAAATATCTGGCTTCTTTACGCAACATTCATAACAACAAAAATCGTGCCGTTAATGGTGAAACTCGATTAATACATACGAAGCAAAACAGCGGAAAAACTGGTAATGATTCTAAAAGCGTTAAACAGCTTGTCGATTGTGTACGCCAGTTTCTCTTAAATGTAGAAAAAAGTTTCTACCACAAGTTCATACTTCATATTGCTATCAAAGGCCCCCCAAGTCATTTTATGTCATGCCAAAAGCCCGATGGCTATACAACTATACAATAAGTAATAAAACTACACCAGAAGTTCGTATTACCAAGATAAACTAAGTAATCTAAAGATAAGCCATTGAAGTCAATATTTTCTCTATAATGGGCTTCTGCCATTTATAATTAGTGCGAGAATTAGTGTATTTAATTAAGTATTAAACGGTAACTAGCGTGGCTAAATAATGTAATGAAGTCGAACATTGATCACTGCCAATTAACAATACTTCAACTGGACCCCAGCCCGGTTTTTAAGTCTAAAGTATGTGAATTGTGGAAGAGAAATGATGATGGGTGTAAAAGGCCAAAGTAAATTCCACAGCCAGTAAAACTCGGGCTACTGACCGCCAACGCTTCAAAAACACGTAGCTTGTGACAGGGCCGAGCGCGATTCTGTCGGGGGAATAGATCGGGTTACGTCCGTTTCCTGAAAAAGCTGTCCAAGTAGACGCTTGATCAATCATTCAGTGGACAACTGGGGTTCCCTCACTATAACAAGGCCTACTGTTCAAGCAGTCAACATATTGCCTCGTCACAACTCCCAAAATAAACGGGTTGGTAAAGGCCAGAAGCGAAAGAAGTAACTAGTTCAAGTGAGTGATGGTAGCAAATACACCATCAACACTACAACAACGTTGAACGCAATATGTTCCAACCCGGGGAAACCATAGGATGAAAGTCAAAGAGGAACACCTGATTTTCATTAATCAAAAGTACGAAGTATATACCGTATACATAAATTGCATAGAGCTAAAACTGGTTGGGAGTTTAAAATAATTCGGAAGCCCGGAGGATGGTGAACTTTCTCTAAGGTCAGAGAAATATGAGACGTACCATGTTACCACCACCATACCATTCATAAATGAACCCCGTTACCCATAAACATTTTTTAATTCCTTCAGAAGGGAACTTAAACTTGAACTGGTGTAAAAGGTTTTAAACCTAACCTGCTGGACCCTTAACCATGGCCTTATTATCAAAAGGACCCAGCTTGTAACGGTGGAAATTCTTATTATCAAAATTATCTCAAAATTTGTCAAAATTATCTCAAAATTTATAAAACGAATTTACCTTTCCAATTCTAATTTTAAAATCTTAAAAAGTAACCAAATACACAAATACTTATTCAAACAAACTGAGGGTATTGTCCGGTCTTGGGACTCTTGAATGCAGGCATTCAAGATACCTTGACAAATCAGCCCCTTTGTATCTACCCAAGATGGGAGCGTTCCAACTGCTGCAGAGGTTGTTTGCCCCATCCCGTCCATTCGTTCCGCTAAGGTCAACATTTGGAACTTGCAAGAGTGACCCCTTTGCCTATTCACTCCTAACCTCTCCCCACATGTAAATAGAGTTTCCTCCTTATAAAAATAACTAGAAAGAAAACAAGGTTGCCAAACTAAATATTTTTGTATAGTTGTAAGTAGTGTTAACATAAGGACACCTGCAAAATGTTATTGAACTCGAAAGTCGGGAACGTCCAAAATGACGTAGATCACGCGTAGGTGGTTTTTCCACAAAAAGACTAACGTGTCCAAGAGGACGCGAGGTCCGAATAATTTTGAAAACAGAGAGTCCGATCGGATACTTGAAAGAAATAGGACGAACGTTTTTGGTCCTCGACCCCTTTGCGCGCCCTAACCTTGGCGATCATGAGTTTGGGGCTCGGACGCTGACGATCCGCGATTGGAATGAAAAGTCCCGCGCGTTACTCTTTGTTTATGCGTGCAAAACCAAATCCTAATAAACTTAGCCTATAAGAAAGGAAATTCCGAGTCCATCTAAAAACCCGGGTAATGAAATTAATAAGATAAGCGCGCCATCATTATTAAAAACCTGTGCGCGGTACCGCGTTAATAACAACCTGGCGCGATACGTGAATATGAAAAACCTGTGCGCGAAGTAAATCGCGCAACAAAGGATTTACCACGTCCGAGAATTGGATAATCGTCGGCCCGCAAATATCTGCAATGGACTCCCCGAACTACTTGAGTATCTACCCGCTAATAGGGTTTATTTTATTAATTATGCTTTATTGAATATTTTGTGTTTTTATTATTATCGGTTCTATTGAACCTGACCTCTTGTATATATATTAAGTCTTTTAGCCTAGACCATGGTCAACACCATTAAGGTGTTTATATTTCGTAATGATTATTTCTAGTGTTAATTAAATCTTTGTTAAATTTGGCAACCTAAACTATCTAGTTATTTCTCATCTTCTTATATCTAAATTTAAAAATCAATCCCCTAGACAACGTACCTATTCTTTATTTCTCACGCAAGTCCCAATAGTGAAGGCTTGGCGGTTACCCGGACCATATAAAACAACCTTTGTAGGGAACGAGTTCATCCCATGGGTAGTATGCAATCCTAACCACCACTCTCCATCTCACACCTTATATATAAAAAAATTCCCTTACAAAATTGGGGGTCCGTCCGGGATATCATGTTATATATGTCGTACAAATTTTTTTTAATGCATTAACCCTGATTTATTAATTTCAAAATTTCGGAGTATCTCTAATCGCCCTGGTAACCCATGAATTTGCACGATTGTGCTTTATATATTTTGATAAGAATTTTTTTTGCCCCATGCTATAGATGCTATAGTGTGAATTGTATGTTTTATTTGTTGAACCTTCCCAGGGTTAGTTTAGAGTACTTTGTTTAATTGATTAGTGATTAGTGTTAAATTATTTTTTATGTATAGAGCGGGAGATAAAGCCCATAAGGAACACTGTGACCGTCTAAGAGCGGCACGTTTAGCAAGTCGTAACGACCGTAGGCAATCTCTCCCAATTGTTAAAACAAAACAGTCTAAATCAAAATCTAAACAATTAAGTCCAGTCAATATGGCTAGCAATAATTCGTCAAGAAACCCCTCTCCAGTTAGAAATTCAGTTAATTTATCCCAGTGGGGAATCCCCCCTTTTTCTACGGGTAACAATAACCCAAATGCCAGTATAAGCCAAAGCATGGCCACCGGCTTATCTGTTAACGCCCCCTCCGCTGTAGTAACCAGCGCGAGCAACACCTTTATCCCGCCAAATAACAACATTTTCGCTGGGGGTAATCAAACTTTAACCCCTTCTATAACTACGGGAACAAACACCTCTACCGTACCCAATGCAGCTGGGCCTAGTTCCAATATTCAACCCCCTACAGCGCCCGTAGCCAATAGCTCGGCCCCCGTTTCAATTCCCGGGGATGTTTTAACTCAAATTCTTAACCAACTCTCAGCTCTATCAGTCCAAAATCAACACCTGGCCACCCAAAATCAACAATTTGCCACCCAAATAGCAAACCTTCAAGCAGCAGTAGTTCCTGCGCCACCCCCTCCCACTATAGCTAATACACCAGCTAATAATCCGGGCAGTGTTAATGTAGCTCCTAATCAATTTTTACCAGCTAATAGCCCTGGTAGCGCAAATCAATCGACTAATCAGTTTTTACCACCTAACCCAGGTAATCAATTAAGTCAGGCACCCATTATGGGAACGCCCCCATTACCCATGCCAAATAGCGCGCCCCAAAATCCGTTTAATACCCCAGCGCCCAGCGTAGCTAATTACTCTATAACGTCAAACACCAATCCCGCTACAGCGCCACCCCCAATGTATTGTCCACCAACTACCCCATTTATGTTTTCAAACCCATTACCTGCACCCACCTACGCCGGCAATCCCACAGATGCAGGCCCAAAATTATTCTTGTGTAGGGTTAAACAAATGCGTATGACTTATAACGTCCCAGAACCCATATTCACCCAACAATGGGTGCCCACCTTATTAACCGGCCCAGCATTGGAATGGTTTTATACTCAAAACGCAATTACCCCTTTTTCCGACTTAAATACTTTCGAAACCGCTCTGCGCACCAGATTCGAAAGGAAAGAGCACGATGAAAATATTAAAGGGAAGATAACCGATAGAATACAACGCGCTCAAGAATCCGTGCATGAGTACGCGGAAGCAATTTTAAAACTATGTCATCAGTTAGTTAACCCTCCAGATGAGAGAAAACAGATAAAATACGTCTTTCGTAATATGCGCGACGATATCAAACCATATTTAGCTACCAAAACTTACACTTCTCTCAGAGAATTATTAGATGATGCCTCGGGAGTAGAAAGATCTGTAAACAAGCAAAAACGAGGTGTGGGAACCAATAGTTCTACTTCCACAGTTCAAAATCCTCCGCTTTCTCAAAACCCGAGATATCATAATAGTATCAGTCAGAATTGGAACTCAGGGCCTCCCAGGCCCTCATTTAACCATCTTAATCCGCCTCGCGGAAATAATTACCAAAATCCTCCTAACCCCAACACTCAGCCTAAAGTTATAGCTCAGAGTAATAATACACAAAGATGGGTCCCAACCTGTCACAGATGTTCGCAAAAGGGTCACATTAGTCCTGCGTGTCCCAATTATCCCCCTAATAATTTAAACCATCAAAACCCCCAAAGTTCGGGAAACGCCAATCCGGCTGGTGCCCACGGGTTCAGCAACCAGTCTGTACCGCAATCAGCTCTAACGACTCCGCGGCCCACGAACCCGAACCCCTTCCTATAAACCCTATATGTCAACCTGATTTTTCTACTGAATCCCAAGACTTTTTAGATATTTATTTAGGCACCATACCTTGCACCGCTCTTGTAGATGGGGGTTCAACCCATACTCTACTTCATAAAGACTTAAAACCCATTTTAGAAAGCTTGGGTTATGCAACCTCCAACACCTCTATATTAGCCCTTGATCAACCGGATGGAAGTCTATTAGCCACCCACGGTGTTGTTACAGTACCATTTTGTTTACCCAGAAAAGAAACCCCCTTTCAGGCAGTCTATGTATCTGGAATTAATTACCAATGTATATTAGGTAAGGATATTTTACGCCAGGTCGGCATGTTAGTCGACTATGGACTTAATAGCTTTTGTTACCGAGACGCATTAGACAATAGTTTTTACTTCAAGGGTATTGCGTCATCCAATCATGGTAGTGTTTGCCGATTAAACGCAGTATATCAGCTTATTAACGAAGCTAAGGTATTAGATAATCCCCATAGTTTAATTGATGAAGAGGGTATAATTAAGGCCTTAGCCACGGCTACCTTACCAGTTGATCAGGCGCAAGTACTAGAGAATTTAGTTTATAAATACAAGAATATTTTCTCTACCGTACCCGGAAGGACGACCTGTATAGAACATTATGTCGATCTCACTGATCCTAGACCCATTTCCGTTCCTCCATATCGAGTTTCTACCCCCAAACGTGTTCTCATTGATGAAACCATCAATGAAATGTTAGAACAAGATATAATTGAACCTTGTAATGGCCCCTGGGCTAGTCCAATCATAATCATCCCCAAAAAGGATGGCGGAAACCGCCTTTGTATCGACTACCGAAAATTAAATGCCGTGACCCGTCGTGATGCCTACCCCCTCCCCCGTATAGACGATATACTTGAGTCAATACATAATCCGAAGTTTATCACTACACTCGATATGCGGGCGGGATACTGGCAGGTACCCCTCCATGAATCCCATCGCGACCTAGGTGCCTTTGTCACCCACCGGGGACTCTTTAGACCCAAAGTCTTAATGTTTGGTATGACAAACGCACCGGCAACCTTCCAGAGGATGGTTAATTCCTTGTTTTTAGACCTCTCGGGCCGGGGCGTTTGCGCATACCTGGACGATTTAATAATAGCCTCACAGGATTTCGAGTCCCATATACGTACCTTAGCCGAGGTCTTTGACCGACTCATGCGAGCCGGCCTCACCATAAAGGCTTCTAAGACACAGTTTTGTCAAACCGAATGCAAAATCTTGGGGCACATAGTGTCAGAATCAGGAATCCAAGTCGACCCAGACAAAACATCCACTATACGTGATTTCCCCGCACCCAAAAACATAAAACAACTAAGAAGGTTTTTGGGCATGGCATCCTACTACCGTCGATTTGTAGAAAACTTTTCAAAGGTCGCCAGCCCTCTAAATCACTTATTGAAGAAAGACGTAAGGTGGCACTGGAACGCCGAGCAGGAAACCTCTTTTAAGATCTTAAAAGAAAAGCTAGGATCTGCCCCAATATTATGCACTCCTGACTATAACCACCCTTTTCAAATCCATTGTGACGCCTCGAACGTAGGCCTAGGAGCCGTTTTAACCCAGACCATAGACGGGAAACGCCGCGTCGTTCAGTACGCTAGTACTTCACTTAGTACCGCAGAAAGAAACTATTCCGCCGTAGAGCGTGAAGCTTTAGGTGTTTTATTTGCCGTCGAAACCTTCCGCCCTTACGTAGAAGGCACTCATTTTGAGTTATTTACCGACAATAGCGCCATTAAATGGCTTCATAAAGCGCCCGATCCAACCGGCAAATTCGCCAGATGGAACGCCCGCCTACAGGCATTCGACTTTACCATTTCCCACGTCCCAGGCATTCATAACGTAGTTGCCGACACCCTTTCAAGGATTCCCGAATCCCTGGAAGTTGGTCATGTTTCAGCCCTGGCTTCGGCCACAACCCCGTCGCGATTAGTTCGCTTTGACAACGAGGAACTAATTAAATCCCAACGTTCAGACGAAAAATTAGGTCCCCTAATTTCTTATTTAGAAGAGAACAAACTACCCCAAGATAAAGACTTACGGGCCTGGGTAGAAGACATCGCAGTCCATTGTGACATAAGAGATCAAATCCTATACAAAGACACCGGAAAGATAGATCTCTATGGGTGGGATAACTTTAAGATTTTAGTCCCCCAGTCTCTTAGAGCCCGGTTACTACACGTGTCTCACGATATTCCCTCCTCTGGCCACTTCGGTATCAAAAAGACAATTAAACGCCTTCAGAGCCAGTACACCTGGGAGAAAATGACTTTAGACATCACCAATTATTGCCGTTCATGTACCGTGTGCCAAACCACTAAAGCCCCCAACCAAGCACCGCCTGGACTCATGAAACCTAGCGAAGTTACTAAGCCTTGGTCTGTCATTTCTCTTGACCTTAAAGGGCCATTTCCCCGATCTAAACGTGGTTTCAAGTATATTTTAGTCGTCTCGGATTACCTCACCAAATGGGTCGAGATATTTCCCCTACGGAAGGCAACCACTCCCCCTATTGTACGTCATCTTGTAGACGACGTGTTTACACGTTATGGTTTACCCGACACGATTGTCAGTGACAATGGCAGTCAATTTGTAGCTAAATTATTTGACAACGTTCTTGAAAAATTGCAAATTAAACATAGATGCACATCTGTCTATGCCCCTCAATCCAACCCTACTGAGAGATATAATAGAACGATAGGGACCATGATTACTTCCTATATTGAAGGAAGTCAACAAGAATGGGACCGCGGCCTCCAACAGTTCGCCATGGCCATACGGTCAGCGGTACAAGATTCCACAGGATTTACTCCATCATATCTTATGTTCGGACGGGAAATGAGAACCGCGTATAGTCCCCTGGTTTCTCAAAACCCTGATTATTACGACAATGGCGTAACTTCCCAAGTTTATGGTTTAACAATCCAAACCAAAGTCCAAGATGCACTTAAGGTAGCTCTAGAAAATGTTCGTAAGGCACAAGCCTCGCAGAAGGCGCAGTACGACAAGCACCATAGGAATGTTGAATTCGACGAAGGTTCATTAGTCTATAAAAGAACCCATTATCTTTCGAAAGCGTCAGATTATTTTTCAAGTAAACTTGCTCCTAAATACGACGGTCCATTTCGCATTGCGAAAAAACTATCTCCCCTAACATACAGGCTAGAGTCCACGAAAGGACGTCCTTTAAAAGGCACTTTCCACATTAGAGACCTGAAGCCCTATGTTTCAAGGACTGACTTAGTCTTGCAAGATTCTGATTTGGCTGATGGGACAGGTTCCCCTGATATTTATGTTCCTAATTCCAACCCCCAACAACCCTTTGGTGGTTATAATTTGAGGCCAAGGGCCGCACACACTGGTAGAGTTCAACATTAAAGAGCCCATTCACCAGTAATATCTATTTAGCATTATTTACCCCTTTCTAGGTTTTAGAAAACCAGAAAGACAATTTTTTTTTACAACCTGGATGGTTGCGTACCCTAGGTACGTGATCCTTGTAATTCCAGATCATTTTAGGCCTCTTTATATGTAATTGTTTTTTTTTATATTCATGGTATACCTGTACATATGAGATACTCTCAGTGGCATGCCACCATAATTTTTTTTTGTTTACGTCACAATTTTTAACTTTTTTTTGCCCTGTACATACATATTTTAACATGTGTTCTCATGCGGACATGAGAATTAAGGTGGGGGAGAGTGTAACGGTGGAAATTCTTATTATCAAAATTATCTCAAAATTTGTCAAAATTATCTCAAAATTTATAAAACGAATTTACCTTTCCAATTCTAATTTTAAAATCTTAAAAAGTAACCAAATACACAAATACTTATTCAAACAAACTGAGGGTATTGTCCGGTCTTGGGACTCTTGAATGCAGGCATTCAAGATACCTTGACAAATCAGCCCCTTTGTATCTACCCAAGATGGGAGCGTTCCAACTGCTGCAGAGGTTGTTTGCCCCATCCCGTCCATTCGTTCCGCTAAGGTCAACATTTGGAACTTGCAAGAGTGACCCCTTTGCCTATTCACTCCTAACCTCTCCCCACATGTAAATAGAGTTTCCTCCTTATAAAAATAACTAGAAAGAAAACAAGGTTGCCAAACTAAATATTTTTGTATAGTTGTAAGTAGTGTTAACATAAGGACACCTGCAAAATGTTATTGAACTCGAAAGTCGGGAACGTCCAAAATGACGTAGATCACGCGTAGGTGGTTTTTCCACAAAAAGACTAACGTGTCCAAGAGGACGCGAGGTCCGAATAATTTTGAAAACAGAGAGTCCGATCGGATACTTGAAAGAAATAGGACGAACGTTTTTGGTCCTCGACCCCTTTGCGCGCCCTAACCTTGGCGATCATGAGTTTGGGGCTCGGACGCTGACGATCCGCGATTGGAATGAAAAGTCCCGCGCGTTACTCTTTGTTTATGCGTGCAAAACCAAATCCTAATAAACTTAGCCTATAAGAAAGGAAATTCCGAGTCCATCTAAAAACCCGGGTAATGAAATTAATAAGATAAGCGCGCCATCATTATTAAAAACCTGTGCGCGGTACCGCGTTAATAACAACCTGGCGCGATACGTGAATATGAAAAACCTGTGCGCGAAGTAAATCGCGCAACAAAGGATTTACCACGTCCGAGAATTGGATAATCGTCGGCCCGCAAATATCTGCAATGGACTCCCCGAACTACTTGAGTATCTACCCGCTAATAGGGTTTATTTTATTAATTATGCTTTATTGAATATTTTGTGTTTTTATTATTATCGGTTCTATTGAACCTGACCTCTTGTATATATATTAAGTCTTTTAGCCTAGACCATGGTCAACACCATTAAGGTGTTTATATTTCGTAATGATTATTTCTAGTGTTAATTAAATCTTTGTTAAATTTGGCAACCTAAACTATCTAGTTATTTCTCATCTTCTTATATCTAAATTTAAAAATCAATCCCCTAGACAACGTACCTATTCTTTATTTCTCACGCAAGTCCCAATAGTGAAGGCTTGGCGGTTACCCGGACCATATAAAACAACCTTTGTAGGGAACGAGTTCATCCCATGGGTAGTATGCAATCCTAACCACCACTCTCCATCTCACACCTTATATATAAAAAAATTCCCTTACAAGCTTGGAGGACATTATGTGTCCCTTAATATATATGGGGGTCTTAAACACCCAATTAGCTTAGGATCTTTAATCATGTTAAGCCATACACGATGAAACCTCTTAGACAAGGTTCAAATTTCTCGATAAAAGGGGTCAATAGTGAAATTGAAGACACGCAGCTTCCGGGAAAGTTTCTAGCTAAAGTTACGTTAACTAAAGAATATTTTCTACCTGTACATGCACTAACCTTACATTATTTTAATGAACTAAAATTAAAAACTTTATTGAAATAGTAAGACAAACCGTCTTCCATTTTGGTATCTATCCTCCATTTGAACGTCGTCGTTAAATTTCGTGGAGTTTTTTCTTTGCAGGATGTACGATTATAACCTATTTATCCAATTAATTGGTGTAAACACTCCAATTAAAGTCTTAAAATTTAATTACTAACTTATTAAAACACGAACTTTCGATAAAACAATATGAATGCGTGCTCTAAAACTTAAATTTCAACGCGAAAAGCACTACCGAGTACCGACAATCCAACACTCATTAAGCCTAATTTTGAAATTGAATATCGCGGACTTGACTTCACTAATTTACCAAACTAGCAAAATTTTCACGAGATAAAACTAATTTGCATAATGAACACAAATTTCACGAGATAAAACTAATTTGCATAATGAACACAAATTTCACGAGATACAACTAATTTGCAAAATGAGCGAAACTTCTTAAAAAACAAGACTCGACTGACTGTACTAATTTGCACAATGAGTGAAAGTTCTTAAAAAACAAGACTCGGCTGCACTATTTTGCACAATGAACCAAAATTTAAAAAAGCAAGAATCGGCTGCACTATTTTGCCCAATGAACCAAAATTTAAAAATAAACACTCGGTTGTACTATTGTGCCAAATTAACAAATTTAAAAAGAAGTGAAAATGAAAAAATAAAAAAGAATTAAGGAGTTAAAATATAGGCAAATATATTGAACTCTGCAAACCACAAGTCAGTAGCTTAGTCCGTTTAACCGTTCTAAGTTACGAGGTATGGAAGCTAATACAACTTTACGAGATAAATAGAGAATCTGTTTAATATTCAGGACTCGTCTCGTCTATTCCTAGAAATTGATATCCCACCCCCTCCCTTCTTTCGTAATACGACTTCCCTCTGTGGTTTCCTTCTGGAATTAGTATTCAACTCAAAGACGTCATTTTTACGGATCCCGTAAATTGTCGGTAATAAGTTATCTTAGCGTTACAGAACCTCTTCCACCATTTGAAAGTATTAAGAAAAAAGCTGATTAAGTCGACGCGAACTGGGACATACATTACGAGTATTTGATATGTTGGTTTTATCACGTTAAGAACCAACTTTCAAGAAGCCTTCGGGCTCTTTTTAGTGGAAACACTGTTTTATGTCCGCGGTTTTTAATGGAGAAACTTGATAAAACTCGGAAATCTTAAATTTCTCAATGTTTATCTTACATTTAGTAGTAGTTATGGTAAACTAGAAGAGGTTTTAGTCTCGTGGGGACATTAAAATCTAATTTAAAATACCCTAGTTATATTTACTTAGTTTCAAAACGTATCTGTCTCACGAAGAAAAGATAAAAATTAACTTACCTTTAAAAAGTTTTTTTTTTAAAAAAAGCGTAAAGTTATATAATTTTTTATACTATTTCAATATCTTTTAAAGTATAAATACCAACGTAATAATGGAAAATCATGTTAGTATTGTAGACAAGCAGGACGAGTCACTGTCTCAATTTCCACAAAGCTGGACACCGTTACTCCATTGAGTTTTTATTCTACATACTTCTTTGCGTTCCGCCTGCTGGACTTGTTGACGTGTCTCACTTGTTGCTGGAAGCTTAGGCGCGTAATTATTCCTTACATCAACGATCTGGCCTTGACCCCTCTATACATCACCTGACCACAGACTTAGCTCTGGTTTCTTTTATTTTGAAACGTGTTTTCACTGCTGATCTATTAACCTTAGCAAACTTTTTCTCAACAAAACTTAGATTGAAATTAACTTTTTTTTACCAGTTATTTTCCGAGGACTGGTTCGAAAGATAAATGTGTCTAGAGTTATCCTGTCAATATAGAAAGTAATTTTCTGTAGCCATACGTGACAAAACCTTAAAAAAATAAAGAAAACTTCGTTTTTAATTTAGTTAAGGTAATCCTAATTGATCAAATTCCTTAGGGTTTAATAATCGTATTTGGGTTCATGGTGAATTTAGTGTTAAGGAGCTTGAATGTCCTTGATATGACAACAAAACGATCTAATGGGCCATGCAATGCGTGATTTTAACTGCTGTATCAACAACATTACATCGAATGCTTGGGCATTTACTCGTTTTACAATCCGCATACCAAAATCCCCTAACATTTTTGCCCCTACCATTTTATTTTTGCCAGATCTTAGCTATAGCTTATTCCCCTGTGGAGATATAATGGTCATAATGGGTGGGCGGAATCCGGCTTTATACTTAGGCACAGCGCGCGAGAAAATCTCAAGATGTTAGCAGTCAAAGAGATGGGCCAAAAAGAAGATTTCTGATCCGCTATAGCTCGTTCGCATTCGAGAAAACCACGGGGGTATACCGAAACGATACGATTCTTTTTCTTTTCTCAGCAAGAAAAAAGAAAAGAAATAAATACCTTACGCTCTATAAATTTTCAAAGAGTTGGGCCTTGAAAGCAGATATGTACCGGCGAAAGGCAAAGAAAGAGCGTCTTGGAAAGTGAGAAAGACGAACATTGAAATATTTAGGATCATAGGGCGGTCTTTTTGATTCCAGAGAATTGTTACATCTGTATGGAAACGTACTTTCAAAGTACGTACATATATTTTTTAGCAGTAAATTTTTATTATTCAACATCGCTTTCAACTGGAATTAATTTTTAAAAACCATCTTGCATTTATAAAACCAAGTTTGATTTGGCTCTGAATTTTTTATAAACACCAAGTCGAGAACATTGATAGCAAAACCCTTGTAAAGCTTCGAAGATAACGCGTGTCCTCTTAAAGTCAATTTTAATCTAACGCGATGGAGCTTCCGGAGAAGCGAATCAACAAACACAGGCGTTAATTCTAGTAGTCTTAAAAGTTTAAGTATAAAACTGTAAACCTAATCATTCTTCGAGCGTGAACAGCGCGCCGCTGTTTTACAGATTTTCACCGTCCCTTCCCATTAAGTTGAGCGCTAGATGGGCGAGGAAAGAAGGACAAGAAAGCCGGCCGGTGAAGGAGAGATGGTGAAGAAATTATGGCCGAGTCTGGCCCCCATCGTCTTCTTCTTCTTCGATGCTTACATTCGCGAAATTGAACGACAAATAAACTTTACCCTCAAAGCGAAGCCGCTCTGTTCTCTCCTCCACAGTACTGCCTCTGCGGTTCCAGATAGAACTAGCTGTTCTTCCCAAAAGTAGGAGGGAAGATTCTCGTGACCTCTCCTGACGACCCCTAATATCTGGCGGGCATTAGACGCCGCCGTCTTATCAAAAGAAGCCTAATGTAACTATTCCGGGAACAGCTTATACTTTACTCTGAATTCTTCCATCTCTTCAGTTCAGTTCCGCATGTGGCCTAACTTAGCTATAGCTGCCTATAGCTAACCATTGATAATAAGATCTATGATTTCTTCAGACGAAGAGATTCCTGACATGTATACGAGCTTGATTCAGAGATGACCTTTCTTACTATCTGGGGTCAAACTTCTTTCGGGCATATATACCATACTGCACACCATGGCGCTGAGATGCTTCTTTCGAAGAAAATGGTTTCAAAGTTCTTTTAGATACACTATACAGATGAAAATGCGTTAAAAGATTATTATGCTGGGAACATTTTGAGTAAAATGCACCCGGTCCATCGTTTTGAAAAACATATCTAGCGAATATTTATATAACATCATGTTTTAGGATCGTGTTTCTTAGTTTTTGGATGGGAATGTTTAATGGTTTTACAGCGTTTTTAGTTACTAAACTATATAGACCGAGTATAAACTATAACTATATAATTCTGTAATTTTCTATTTGGACAAAATCATCTTAGTAATTCTTTTAGACCTAATCTTGTACAGAAAAATTTATAAACGAAATTATATCTATTAGATTTTTTTACGAGAATTTATGACCTACTTCACTTCATGACAAGCTCTCAGTAATCAGTTACAAACTTATGGAACATATCTTATGAACTTATGATATGTCCCTATTGTCAATGCTTTATAATATATATTCTTATATACCTTCGTAATGATAACGTGCCTAGCTGTACGTTGAGTAGAAATTGAATGGACTGAAGAATTATTATTTTTAAATTTGGTACAAGGCTAAGTATAAGACTCTTTCATAAATCCTGTCAAACAATATTAAAAGAAGATAAAAAAAAATAAAATTAAATCCTGGAATTCCAGGAACGATAGACTATATAGAATGACAAAATTAATTACTTCAAGCGTATGTTGTTTTGTTGGAAATAATAGGATTATACTTGCTTTTCAAGCAAAGGAAGAATTCAAGTACAATCGTTTACAGATGAAAGAAAACTCTGCATTTGACGGCGAAAACATTTTAAGTCGCAAGTATCGACCGCGCATTCGTAAATGAAGTATTTGCAATCAGGATAGCGACGCGTTCCTCGAGTGGGAAGACGGATGTTCTAAGTTTCCGGCAATTCGAGAAGGCGGACCTAGCATTTTTTCTTTGGGTATACCAGGATTTTTTTTAAAGTAACAAGAGCACATCCTTCGAACACGTTTTCACTTAATTTTCTGGAAGGAAACTATTGTGAAGCCGTTCCTACATATCAAATTCACTTTCAAGTAAGCGTCATCCAGTATCAATCAGTTCAGAGCTATAGTGCTTCAGTATTGAACTGAATTCTATGGAATCTCCTTAATTAAAAGATAGGATTTTTTGAAATTAATTTCAAATATATTGAGAAATGTCTAGACGACAGATGTACACGTGGCACACACGTGTTCTTTCCAATATATGTCAACTGCATCTGGAACGGAAGGGATAAAGTTTAACACAATCTGTCTATCAGCAAAAGTTGCTAAGTCTTAAATGCAGTTAAAATTAGACCGAACAAACCATTTATAAATTTCACCTGTAGAGTTTTTGATCCAATTACTGTTCTTGAGGGTTCAAATTGCAAAACACTCTCATAGGAAAAGTCATTATTTTATTAAACAACAGAGCTGCATTTGAGGCTAAGATGCTGATTAATTTCTGAATGAGGTCAACATTTTTAATCCCGCTTGTATCTTTACTGACTAATTAAAAAAGTCTTACTTTGGATCATAATTACTTTTCTCTTCTTCTAATCTCCCATTATCCTATAAAACTCCTTCATCAAAGCTTTACGATATATGAAACAATGAAGTTGTTAAAGTCGAAACAAATTTATCAATGCCAAGTGAAACGCGTCTAAGGGGGGGGGGGATGGGGCTTCCTTCCGTAATTAAATAAAGTGCTTCTACTCTCTCTTGAAGATTGGCGAGAAAATTATGACACCGAAGAGGCTAAATACTTATACCATCGTATCCTAAGCTAGCGTTACTAAAAGAACTGATAATATAGGCTACCAATGGCTAGGAAAATCTGTTTAGGATTTGGTTGCAAGCCAAAAACACTAGAATCTTCTTTAACACGTGCATGCACCAAGAAGTAAAGACAAAACAATTCTATGCTGGAATATTTATCTACATAATAAATGGAACGATCTATAAGAATTTAGCTTTCTTAGCTTGGCCCAGATGAAGGTAGCTTCGTGCATTGCGGAAAATAGAGTTGTGAGCGGAAAAACACAGTAACTAGATTTTCCGTCCAATATTTGAAAGGCATTCTTTAGGTTTATCGCCAAAAATATAAGTAACTACCCATAGAAGCATAAGTTTATAAGATATGTTCCATAAGTTTGTCACTGGTTACAAACTTGCCATGAAGTGAAGTATAGGTCATAGATTCGAGGTAAAGCGACGCCTGGTGAGGCGCTGTCAAAGGCTAGTACAGACTAAATAGGAAGATGGAAGTCCTGCAAAAACCGCGTGTAGTCAATTCTCGCGTCGTTCTCGAACTAGCTCTCAGTAAGTCTCTAGTAATACGAAGTACAGGAAGTTTTATACTCATGGAACGTGTCTCACAAACTTATGATAAACATAGTAGCAATTCGCGGAGTTAACATCTATCTCCTTTAAACCTTTCATCTTCCAACTATCTTCTTTTTCACGATACTTTTCATATTTACTTATATTTTTCGTTCCCAAGCTACCAAGAAAAGAAAAACTGAAAACAAAAAGCCTTATTCCCATTTTTTCTCTTCCACCTCGTTTCTGCATCATTTCCAGAAGCGAAAAAATAAATGCAAAGTTCAAATAAACAAAAGGGTTTTTCCTCTCAGGCCTTACGGTTTAAAAATAGTGCAAATTTTCTTGTTTATCAAAATAAAGCGGTGGTAAGGAGATTGAAACTGGAAAAAGGAGTGAATCTTAAAACAGAGAAGAAAGTTACGATTCCTTCGGTAGAGTCTAAATATAAATCTTTGTTTAAAAATCTGTTAACAATACGCTTCTGTCAGATGCAATTTAACTTATTTCGCCACCTGCTGGTTTTTCTGGGTCTGTTAAGTCTCTATTTATCGTCGTAACTCGTTTCTATTATATGAACCATAGTGTAAAATAAATTTTGAAATATTTTGAATATATTTCAGCGAGAAAATCATTGAAATATGCATAGTTTTCAGACTATTGATACAATTTACACCGCAGGAGGCGAAGCTACTTAGCAAGTAGCCTGGTCTCCTGCAGTGTAAATGGTATCATTCGTAATAGTCTGAAAAATATGTACAATGAAATAATGGAACTTGGAGCAATATTTGGCTTAGTTCCACCTTACGGGTCATAAATTTATATGAAAAGGAGTGCACTAAAAGCTTAACCGTGTGCTGAAATTCCGTTCCTCCTGCATTACACCATTCTTCAATAAAGAAGGCGAAGGTTAATTAGTTTTTAAGTATTCACAAACTCGCATTGTTTCCCCGAATTAACCTTTAACGACGATATAATAAGAATACAGCGCACCGCGACTAGCTGAGTTTCATAAGAAAACGAAAAGCGGAATGCAAACCTTATTATATTTCGTCCATTAAGGCCAGCCAAAAGAGAGAAAGGAAGGTTTTGAATTTTGGAAACACCCTTGGGAGCTAATGAAGTTAACAATTTTAAGTTTACTCCCTATTACACTATCGCTTCAAAAACTCATCAATGCTCTCAAAACTAACTTAAAAGAAAGGGTTTAGGTTAGGCCTATGTTAATAAGGGAGAGTTATTTCTAGAACCTGTGCACGTATGGGTCATAAAAACACGCGTGGGCGTATTCAACAAAATGAAAAACTTCCATAATTAATATTTAGACTAATCACGCATATGAAGTAATAGGTAAATTAGTTTTTTCTTTTTAAGTTAAAGATATTTTCCCATAACGTCCGAAACTTGGCATCGTTCGTTTGTCTTTTATATTTTGCACTGGCTCCCAATAGACTGACTGCCAATATTAGCGCGACATCTAAATATTTATCTCGAGTATAGAGGTTCCTCTATAATTTACTAAAAGATGGGAATCAACACAAACTTAATATCTACGAAGAGGCAAGCTTCCAAAATGCGAAAATCATTAGAGGTTATCATTATCTATCCAGGATGGATTTAAGTATATTAAAGTCTTCATGCAGTGATACCTCTGTACCTAATTACCACTTTCGACAAGAAGAGGTCCATTATTTACAAATCCGAGAAAAGTTGAAGAGAGAGAAAGACAAATTAGTCACAATATCTGTCACAATGAATTTGGCAAATATTAACTATTAGTGGCCGTGGCCCCTAAGTAACGCGTTTTAGTTTTAACAATTTCTTCACACTTCGAAGGTTATTTATTCCCTATGGGCTGAAACGTTACATTATACGTAGCGTTATCTTTAGCCAGACTTTTGGGGGATAAGTTGACTTAGATAAGAAATAAGTTGGGGAAAATCTTAAATTTCAACGCCTCTAGTTACATATCCTATTTTTGATAGTAATTTGACTAGAGGGGAAGCTTTTATTTTTCTAATTCTTGGACACTGGTCGCCGCCACCACGTTGTTGTCGGGTTTCTTGTCCCAGACATGTCGCGCCCAATCAGAACGTGATAGTGAGATTAGACGCCAAAAGCGACATCAACTTTATACCACTACCCGAGACTTTGGAAAACGATTTGTCTTATACGTGCCTATGAACACTTGAAACTATGTTTACAATTTTAATTCTATTTTTATTTTTCAACCTTTTAATAAGGAAGCCTTAATTAAAAACGTGTCTGTTTGAAGTAATTATGAGGTGAGAACTTTGAAAAGTTAATTAAGTTTTGTACTTTTAAATATATGCATGCGTGCCTTTTATCTAGAGCTTCTTTTTCTTTGAGGCTTGAAAATATTTGGCCATAAAGCTAAACCTAAATTCGATGAAAAGGGCGGGTTGTAAATTTTTTAATTTAACAGTTTAAGTTGTTCGAAAAATTTAAGCTATACCTTTCGATCAAGTTTGTTTTTAACTAGCTAAGCTACCTGGAGTTGCCCGTGGTGCTTTAATTGATGAGCTTCCAATCTATGTCGACACTAAACACTAAACATGTTTTTCAGAATCGATTATTTTTACAGCTTTTAAAAATTCAATAAAACTAAGGGGTTATTCATAAAGATTTTAAATGTTAGGGTGTAGAATGTGGCGCTTTTTACGCGCTTTATTGTTATAGGGATTCTCGGACTCATTCAAACCACTTATAAAACCTTCCGCTAGTATTACTGACATCAAACATGCAGTTCGGTCAAATTAGGTAACGAATTGTGAATACGCATGAAGATCAACCATACAATCAAACCATGCGGTTTCTTTTAATTATAATTATTCCTCATGCAATTAGACGATAATTGATAATCTAATTGTAGGTACAGCACCCAGATTCATGAATCCACAATTTTGTATGCCAATTTCTTCCGTAAAGAAATATTAGTAATTTCCCGGAATTTATAAAAGTATCGTACAATATTTTTTATTTTGAATTTTCTCATAGAAGGTTTTTAATCGTGCAAGGATTTCGGGTCTCGTTCATCATTTAATATCACGTTTATTCGTGCTTCTACGATGTTGGTTGGGCATAGCGATACTCTTTTTTTTGCAGCAGAAGCAGCTTTTCTTAGCCAAGTATACATTCCCAGGGTTTAATTCCCCGTTCGAGGTCGTAATCCGAAACTCCCTGGTTGATTTATCCGCAGCACGCCTTTTACCTAACCCGGCCGCTTCATTAATTCTTGTTATAACAACTTAACAAGAACCTCGGTGTGACGCCTAATTTAATTTGAAAGCGAATCGTATATACGGAATTAAATAATTATCTCGGTTACCAAGGTACAACGCGGCACACCTATATTATAAGCCTATCATAAGTTTATAAGATATGTTCCATAAGTATCACACTTCATATACTTCGTAATGCCAGAGACTTACAGCTCGAGCTAGTTCGAGAACGACAATCGAGAATTGACTACACACGGTTAATTCTGCAGTATATCTTCCTATTTTGTCTGTACTAAGCCTTTGACAGCACCTCACGAGTATCTCTCAGTAACCAGTGACAAACTTATGGAACATATCTTATGAACTTATGATCCGTCTATTGGCTATGAAATCTTCAAGGCCATATTATAAGAATTTTATGGTTCAAAATAACCGGGTGGTAATTTTTTGCACTTTTTTTAACTTCCTGGATTTTTACTGAGGCTTAAGAATAAACCTTTTATTTAAATGAACATTCTGAACGAGAAAGAACCCTTAAAATCTAGCATATCAAGAAATAAACTGAAGTTGTGGAACCCTTTCACTCGTGACCTTTTTGTTTGCGCATAAAAAAGGCCGCGAGCGATTGAAAGTGAAAACCGGAAGTAGGCGCGGCAGGATAATGGGTGGTCCTGGTCAAGAAACTTTGACCTCCACGAGTTCATTGCCAAGCCTGATTCCAAAATTCTCCCTTACTAGTCACGATTCACGAATGGCGAAATCTTACGTCAGTATTAAGGTTTCCTATTCTTATACTTGACTTGATATTAAAAAGAAAAAAACCAAGTTTACTCAGTGCGTACAAAACCTAAAATATTTGAAATCGTTCACAATATTCCTTTGCTAAATTCAACAGCAAACAAAAGCAGTCCCTATAGTAGAATTGCTTTCGTCGATAAATGTAATGTAAACCGTGCATCATCGGAAGGCAAATACAGAGCTATCATTTCTCTTAGGTACTTATGGAGATACATATTCGTAGCCAAAGCTATTTACCAAACTCGTCCCTCCCAGCGGTGCATTTTATTTGTTTTCACGCTTTGATATTTGCTCTCTTAGAAACGGTACTTGGTTTACATTATGTAATATGATGCTAAGACAAACATATAAAAACGCCCAAGTACCACCAGTGTTCGCCTCTTCGAAAGTTCTTAACCCTGCAAAAGCATCAGCGTTAAAGCTCCATTGAGACAATAAATGTATTATTTTTCATATCTACAACCGTACATAAATGTACAACTAGCTGTCAAGTTGTTGAAACGAAGATTACAGTAAAGTGAAGTGGAACTAGCTACGAATTAAATGCCGCCCCCTCAATTTAAAGTTAGTAGTTATACAGGCTTAGGGGCAGTTAAAACGCGGTTATGTAATTTGGTTCCACTTTGTTTCTTTTCCTTTATGGCGGTTCAATTTTCCGTATGACAGTGTATTTCTCACGATGACAACTTGTTCCAAGACTCCGACGCTGTCTTATTAGGCTGTCATAACTGACTCTATTTCTTTTCTTCATTATTTTTAAACAAGGGTTTTTGTTGTTCGGTTGAAACGAAAAAACCGGATAAGCTAAAGAATTACGAAAGAAATGCCGGCCTTTCGACCCCTAATTGGACAGTTATATCTTGTAATAAAATGTTGTAACTTGTTACCTACATTCACCGTGAATGTACCTGAACCTACAAGGTGGTTTCAACTGACTGGTATTAAAATCAAGTTACTCTTGAACTAACTATAAATGACGTAAAATATTAACTTAATATTGGCGTTACAAGCAATAGAATCTATAATGTTGCGATACAATATTCTTAAATAAATTTAATAAATTCATGTTATAACCCGCAGTAACCTCACGAGATTTCTTATACTCTGATGGCTTCCTCTATAATTAGTCTTGGGATTTGCTTTGGTAAGGGAGAAATTAAAAATTTTAATCACCCTATACTATATATATACCTTAAAAATAAATTGGGAATATTTTAAGACCCTTAGTTTTAACCAAAACTCGAACTTTCGACCTGATTAGAAAATATCCAGTGTAAGTTACAACCACCGATGTTGTTTAAAAGGAGCATCT
Organism: Phalangium opilio; assembly: GCF_054372755.1. Classification (NCBI taxonomy): domain Eukaryota; kingdom Metazoa; phylum Arthropoda; class Arachnida; order Opiliones; family Phalangiidae; genus Phalangium; species Phalangium opilio. Next base: position 4,187,121 of record NW_028324189.1, read on the forward strand.
CTCTACGATCAAAGTGTCTTAAAACGTTTCCCTTCTAATGGCGTAAACAAATCGTATTTTAAAGTTCAAGATGTGTTGCGTATACTCAATACAATCTTCGAAGTATTTTAAACATTAAAGTAGCTTTTAAAGATCTCACTATTATTAGATTTTTTGTTTAAAATATAAACTTTCAAAAGTTATTTTAAACTAGGCCTTGATGACGTAAAATTTTAAGTGGATGTGTACGGTTTCTGGTACCACCTTATTTGGTGAAGCTAAAAACCTATTGGTTATAGTTTTTCTTGTCTTGATCTATTCACCATTGTTCTAAAAATCATGTAAATTAGTTATGGGTACCATCAATGTTTTCTTGGAGTACGAAAACATTAACCTTGAAGGAGTCTCCATTTTAGTTCAATCTTGTAACAAATGGAAGTCATTGTTCTAGAATCCCTTAATTCGGACCTATTTTTACTATATTTTCCGGCTATTTATTTATAACACTCTAAGCAATGACAGTTTAGCTACCGTATAAAAACTTCTGGTACCCCAGAGGTGCATGGGTATTCTTGATACATCGCGCCGCTCTGTCTAGTAGCGTAAATCTGTAAAGCGTATTTGGTAACCTAACATCACCTACCATATAGTTTTCCCGCCAACAACCCGCGTATCCCGGTGAACTGTTGCCAAAACAGAATGAAGCCTAGTAGAACCAACAGAGAGTGTAAAGAAGTTTTGAACGGAAGATAAACAGGGGGGTTTATAAGATTTCTCGGCCCTCTAGTCTTTCCCATCCTACTCTTCCTCCATCTCTTTGAGAGCACCATGTCTTCATAAAAATCAGGGAAGCTGAGAGGCAAACGACAAAAAGCGCGCCCGTTAATTCTTCACGGCTGAACGCTGTCAGTGTGTCTCGCAGTCTGTAGTGTGTCCTACTTCGAGCCTTCCATTCGTCCATAGATATTCCACGCAACTTTGCTACAACAAACGAACAAGGACATTGCTTTCGTCCTGTTGAAGACTGACATTGAGACGGTACCCGAATTTGAGGTACGCTTTGGCCTAGCTTGCCAAGACATTTGCACAGTTACGACTCTCACCACGACGAACGATTCTCGTAGCCAGCGCGCCTCCCACCAAGAATGTTTCATTGGGATACCTATTTTATCTTTTTTTGAAAAAAAAATACTGCCACCGCAAATTGATAAAGGGCAACTTGCCCAAGAATAACGTATAACGTATAGACGTCTGACGGTCTGAGACGTTTCAAGTAGCTCACTCTCTATTATCACTCTCTAGACGGGCAAGTACCGGTAGGTAAAATATTATTGAACTATGCTTCAAGATACGTATTAAAGGCATGAATTCTACGTCCCATAGCCTTGTTTTGAGTGTCCACAAAGTTCGGTTAATAGAGAGCTCTCTCAAAAGCCACATTAACGTTCCTTAGGCTATGTAATGCGTTTCCAAGATAGCGAACGCATCTGCATGGGAAATGGGATAATAATTGCGAACGTTATCTAGTAACTGCATAGTGGCTCTCGGATGGCTAACTGTTCCCTCTTTTTGCAAGACTCTGAACTACAACGGAGTAACGAAACCCATACGATTATAGTACACGGATACTCTCTGATCCGTATGAGATATTGATCGCTCGCTATATTCCCAAGTTTAAACTTAAATATTCAACTAACTTTGGCATAGTCAAATTTAATCGGTAAGCTTCCTTAATACCAATTTACATACATTTCTTGACGCGTGTATAACGACTATTACCCTGAAGGTTCAAGCTCGAGTAAGGTTATAAACTTCCTTGATACTTTGCATAATGTATAGATAAGATATTAATATGTAACGGTAATTGAGATGGTATGTCAAATGACTCAACAACCAATTTTCCATTTCGCTGACCCAGATATATAGGTAAATTTATATGGATTTCGTTTAAGTATCAATAATGACCTAATACAGGAAAAACCTCTACAATATTTAATCACAAACTACTGTAGTCCTGCGTGCGCGAGTTTAATCAGCCTAATAGGGTTTCTTGGGAGAGAAGAGAGAGAGAGAGAGAGAGAGAGAGAGAGAGAGAGAGAGAGAGAGAGAGAGAGAGAGAGAAACCTTTACGAGAAGTATATTGACATACAAGTTTTTCTTTATCATATCGAATAACTTCGATATCTCGTTTTCCGCCTCTATTCATTTAGAAGTTTGTGGACAAAAGAAGAAGCGGAAATTTCTCGCGTTGAATTATTGCGTTTACAATATCGCGACAGAAATATAGGAAGTAAAGAGGAAATAAAGAATCACTTCAAAATAAGCTTAAAAATACTTTTGGAAAACCCCCAACGCTTTTTTCGTTAGCCCGCGACTAGACGGTATTATTATATATAGGTCCCATTTGACATTTTATTTTGAAAGAAGGTTCGTAAATTTAATGAATTTTCTCTTTTAATTTATATCGTTTTAGATTGCGAATTATGTCCAGTTCCAACCATATTCGTTCATGGTGTCTACTGGTCATCCTGACCTTGACCGGAGCGGTGACCTACCAACCTCCACTATCCAATTACGACGAAAAAGACGACGACGGATCCTTCTTTTTCCATAATTATAGACCGGAGATATTCCACGATAATAAAGTTTTGCCAGAAAATGTCGAAGTTAGCGTCTTCCTCTTTAAGGACCACGTAAAAAGGTTGGTGTTTTTACAAATCCCAGTCTGGCGTATGGATGGCCTCCTAAATACAGTACTGGTGTCTTAATCTATAACTCGCGTTAATATTAGCCAGGGATCATTTAAAACCGTTTTTTACAATAATCCATTCAAAACTTCAGTTATCTCTTACGAAGCAGTTTTAGTATATTATTGAGTTTAAGGCTAGACAAATATAAAGAAATTTTTAATTTGTATAGTTGGTTCCTTTGAGCAAAGTAGTAATTAATCCATTATTAATTAATGGGGCCCATTTAAAACTTCGAGACAAATATTTTAGTTTCGTGTATATTTTAAATTCGTAGACATATTGAGTTAAATATTGATCTTTGGATAAGTTCAATTAGTAGTCTGATTAAAACGCATTCCTAATTTGAATTTTCCGTTAACCCAGCTCTGTTATCTCTAGGTTAACACCTTCGCACAGCCTAATTTAGACTTTAGTAAGACTTATTTATAAATCAGTCTACACGCGGGCCTTACTGAAAGGTAAACATAGTCAATCATAAATAAGTCCAATAAGCTCTTTCTAAAAATGTTTTATCGCGTTCTTTCCAACTAGTTTTTGCGACTTTTCGCTGTAACATAAGTCACAATTTCATAAGTGTTTTGAAAAATTTAAACCAAGCTATGTTTGCTTTACTCTTATCCAGCGACAGATTTATTTTTAATCAACTCAAAGGACAATGTTAGTTTTATGGAAACCCCTTTCATTTATTTGGTATTTACAAAACTGAACCCGGCCGTAACTTAATAATACACCAGTTTGATTTTCAGCGAAATATACAATATTACTCGCGCGACTTTTAACCTTTGACCCCCTGTATGATGCGATTGAATCACACAGGTTAAAGTTTCAACTAAACAACCTATAATCATAAGTTCATAAGCTATGTTCCATAAGTTTGTCACTGGTTACAAACTGGAAGTCATGTTTCAAGGTAGGTCATAGATTCGAGGCGCTCTCAAAGGCTTAGTATAGGACCTAGATGGAAGTCCTGCAAAATTAACCACCGAGTGTAGGACTTCAATTCTCGCTTATGTCGTTCTCGAACTAGCTCGAGTCTCTGTTAGTCTCTAAGTAAGCATTAAGAAGTATAGGAAGTGTTATACTTATGGAAAATATCTTATGCTATAATTTTTAATTCTTTTTTCTTAAATCATGGTATGCATCTCATACGAAGGTTAATTAACAATTCCCCGTATTTTCTTTTTCTATTGCAGAGTATTTTTTCTAATCGAAAAGAATCCGAGTCCCGTTTCACTGACAGTGACGCCCTGTTTGTCCCCCATCGAGTGGCGACTTCTAATGCGAAGTTTCCCAACGGCTCATAACGACGATGGTATTTAAGAAGTCATTTAATTTTTAAAACGTTTCTATATTTCAATCTTTGGGAACTATTACCGTATAAGGATAAAGTTTTAGTTATTCTTGGTTGCGTGACTGTAACGTATTTTCTCTACTAGTATATTATGTCTATTTTTTTTGGTGTACCCTATGCTACGTTGGCAATAGCAACGAGGGCCCCTGAAGTATTTTTTTTTCTACAACATCTATCTAGAGACTAGGATCTTCTTTATTTATTTTTAGAATAGTCAACTCGTATTTCAGTTTTCTAGATGCTGAGGGGCATTTACAGTTAAAGTTCGTTCTCTAAAGGGGATGTTAGTAAAAAAGGTTTCGTACGAGTTATTTTATATGTAAACTTATAAATAGAATATATTTAATTTCGCTTTTCAAATATTTAATTTCTTTAAAAGGGATACGTTTAAGCACTAAACTTGATATAATTTGAATACAGAGCCGTCGAGTGCGGCCAGTTTCCCTGGGCCCGTTTCTTTTAGGGGGCCAGGATCGCGTAGGGCTGACTTGATGAGGGGCCCATGATTTCGTCAATTTTTGCGCTGCCCACGAACTCTCTCGATGGCCCCGTTTGAATATTCATTCATTATAACCGAATCAGTTTTATTGAAGATAATTTAATTTTAATTACATCTTGAAAAGGTTTACTTGAAATAAATAAATAAATAAATAAATCTGAGCTTTTTAATGTTTTATGCACTTTTTGTGCTATAATCTGGTGTGCCTGGGTTTATTTCTATTTCTAGTTTGATTCATAAATATGAACATTTTGAAAAATTCATCTTCAATAGAAAGTAATTGATATTAATGAATTTTGAAACATTAACGTATCCCTTTTTATACCTTCCAGTAATTAATATTAATTTTTAATTAGCTCCCTTAGATTAGTATTTGCCCAAAAAGCGACTGATTTTATTTACACAAGATTTAATATTATATCTAGGAAAATAATCTAGCTCCATGATAACCGCGCCGCGACTCCGCGAGTGCATTGGTTAAATTCGAATGCGCACAGTGACCCCTAGCTTGATTAACTTTAGAAAGTTCAGTGAGCCCAGTAGATTCTCGTTACGGTTTAATACCTACAGAAACTATAACAATTTTATGTGGATATAAACGGTAATACCTATCCCCTCTTCTATAAAACATTAAATAGATTTAAGACTGTAGTTGGGTTTCTTTTTTCAATATTGAACGTGAACCTCTAATTGGCCTTTAAAACACACACGTAACAAATCTGAAATTTATTACATAGTATGTTGGAAAAATATACAGTGTGTCTGTATATTTGACCCCCTATAATTGATTTCCCAAAGAACATCCCCCTTAATTTATGGCAGACTTTAGAAACACCCTGTATAGCAATACTTTTGGGCGATTAGACACTTGTTAAATGAACAATGAATGCTTAGTAAATATAGTTGAGGCAGAGCAAGCCAAACTATAAACAAACAATCTCTTTTGACCTAGGCGCATGAATTTAAATAAATGGCCACTTATCTATAGAATGTGGGTTATACAATCCGCTCAAATGCAACACATATCGCTACGTTCTTTTCAAACGTAGATCCACTTTAACGCAAATGGAGTTTATCTCCATTTAAATGATAATCTCTGCACTTACAAACAAACTGAATAACAAAATGGCTCAAAGCAGCGCACCTCAGTCACTGTTATGGAATTAAGGTTTTGTTTTGGATATTTTCGAAACTGCAATCAAAGTTGTGGCCAAAAATCTTCTTCTCTTTTTTATATATTTTAGAAAAAAAGGGAAGCAATTTTGTAAAGAGCAAAGAGTAATAAATCTTATGGGATTTGAGAAGAGATTTTTTACGGGATACCAAAAGAAATTTAACGAGCAACCAGAGATTTAGGTAAACCTTATCTTTACTGATAAAAAGTAGGCTAAAGTTATACAGTATAACAAACTTCAAAGATTTTATCGGCTTATTTCACCGATGCATTTTATGATATAAAATACCTCTACCGAATTGCATCTTGACCAACGCGGTGTAGTTTTATTATTTTTTTCGCCGGTACTATTAATACCAATTTAATTTAAACTAGCAACCAACTAGAAATGATTTTTTCAATTTTTGAGAATTTCAATCTTAATATAGCAAGAGGAGTAACAATTTAAACTTTTGGAAATTATATTTTTAGCGAGTAATGGTGATTGGATATCACCTGACTCAACAGAACTATTTAGAACCCAAAAACTCAATGCTTAATCTTCAATTCCTCTTGCTAAATCTTCTCTGTTAAAACCCTAAAAGCACATCAGATTAGTCTGGCTTGTGATAGAATTAATTAAAGCTGCTTAACAGCATTCAATTCTCGTAAAAACGACGGAAGAACAGTTTCTTTTTTATAACACGACGTCTATTCCACTGGAAAATCCGATTTTAATTAAGGCTCAACGCTTCGACCCGCTTTGAGGTTGAACAGGCACGCTTATAACTCAACCCCAAGTACCTAGCTAAAGAATCAAACATTTATCTTCCCTAGGGAGACAACAGATTAACCTTAAGGGTGACAGTCTCTCTTTCTCTTTTTTCGTTTAATGCCAAGTTTGTTTTAAACTCGAGAACTTGTAAATTAAGTGCGCAAAAATTTCTTCCCTTTATTTTTTATACCCATCCCTAAGGATCTTATTAACCTATTTGAAGGCATCGAGTAATACTTTCATTGGGACCCCAAAATATAACCATTCTTGAATATGGATCCCTAAAAATCTAGGGCGCTTAGCATCAGCTTTTTTAGTAGTACCCATAATCTAGTCCCGAACTTTGGCTATAGGGGCCCTTGATAAGAAATGGTGAAGCAAATATACCCTTTATCAGCTTGTTAATTTTCCAAAGAAGCAGTGTCACTTCCCGCCAATTGCACGCAATTACCTCTAAAAATAAGACTGACTTCGGGCCTCGTTTGGATCCCCATAGTTATATCACCGCAGATAGCGAGGTTGACTCCTTAAACGTCCTACCATAGCGAGTTCCCAATTACTTTCAAAACTGGCTTCATTTAGCTGCCGGTTTTATCTAGGAGAAGAGGCAATAGATAGAGTCGTTATCTTTGTTTTTCCTAGCGTTATTGGGTTCAGCCTCGATCCGTACCGAGACAGTGCTTGCTTGGTCCAGGGTGTTTTCTCTTTCCCGCCTTACGACTAAAATCCGCGTCTGGTAAAGCTAATGAGTTCAATCCATCACTTTCTTGCTTTGAAAATCCGCGACTGTGTATTTGCTCCTTCCGGGTGACTAAAACGAACCTTGGAGAAGGGAGGTAGATAAATTTGGGACTAGACTAGGCCTACCTAACATTTTCTTGAAGCTCGTGAAGAATGGATTGGGTGCTCCATTGCCGTCAACCCAGTATAAGTTGGTCTTAACTTTTTTTACGAAGGTAAAATGAGGTCTTGTCAACCCAGACTTATAGGCTTGTGGCCTTCGGATTTTATTAATTAACTTATACGACCCTACCTAGCATCCAATGTTCTAAGTTGGTTATTGTGGGTTTAAACCATTATAATTTAAGGGTCCAGTAGTATCCATTAGTTATTTACTATTACTATTGTTCTACTTAAAGATATTTATGTTGTTGAGAAGACACTCATAAATTTTTGATTTACAAATAGAGCCCTGGTACAACCAAGTTCCAATAAACGAAGATGCGAATCAACCAGCGATACAAACTAGCTATTTTGGACGTGAAAGAAAGACGTACTTTCATGGTAAATTGGCACCGGGTCTGTACGTCCTAGAACTTGATTCGCACGGGGAAGACACTGGAGTAAGAATATACTTGACGACGCACTTGGGAGCCGACCCTTTGTACCCTGAACTTCCAGAAGACCGGGGAGTCAGAGTGGTGAAGACGCGTAAAGATTCGGTCACGACATCATGGAAACCAATAATCACCGAAGAAAACCCTAACAACTTTGAATACTGCGTTTCTATTAACCCTCATAGACACTACAGAACGGCTTGCGCTCTCGAAGCGGCCATAAAGGGGGATGCTCCCCCTACACCCCATCCTTCATCCGGGTTCGGATTTTCGTGGGAAAAAGCGGACAGGAAGAAATTAATAACAGTCAGCCGCGAAATCCGGCAATCCAAGGAAAAATCAGAACCACTTGATTTCGAATGCGTCGGAAGAAAAACCATGCACGTCTTTAGAAACCTTGTGGAAGGAAAGCATTATTTTGTCGATGTTTTTGTGGTAAATTTAAAAAATAACGCTACCTCATCCTACACTGGAGTAGTCGCTAAAACTAAGACGTCACAGAGCGACCAAAGAGTCAGGTTTAACGAAATGGTAGAAGCTCGACTTGGTATCAAGAACGGTTATAACCAAATTATCAAATTCTCTGGTGCAAATCGCCAATCACGTGTTTGGATATACGCCCAGTCTTGCACCGGACCAGGACCCGCGCGGTTAGTCGTACTGAGTGGGAACGACGTCATAGCCAATCGAACAGTCATGGATGCCCAAACATTGATATTACCCATCGCGAAGAACGTTACGTATACTCTAGAAATAAGCTCCCACGTCCATACGGAGAGGAAGGTCAGGCTATGGTTCAGTCGGAGGCTTCACAAGTATCCATTTCCAACGTTACCGGAGGATAGACGGATTAAGGTTATTGATTCAATGACCACGAGCGATTCCGTCACTCTGGCTTGGAAAACGACGGAAGACGAGAAAGTCAAATACTGTTTGTATAAGAGGCTGGTGGAAAACGGAGTTGACATCCCGGCGAGTTCTCCGGATACCTGCGACCTCAATAACCTAGTTGGAAACGAAAGTAAACGAGAGAGAATACTATGCCGGAGATACCATCGTTTCAGTAGAAATCGATTCGGTAATGTTATTATGCAAAAGATTCGTGATCTTAAACCGAGCACGTCTTATATCTTCGACATTCACGTTACAAAATTAAAAGGTCAAACTTTGGCCTACGACTCCGTCTGGATTACGACCAACGGGGAGTCATGAAAATGACCTTAAAAGTGTACTACATCCATCTATACATTGATCGATTTAACGCGAGAACAAAATAACTCTTGAGAAATTCGACTCCTACTCCCTTGGAGTACAAGCAACAATTTACCAAATCGACCCTTCATGGTCATTAAATTCGAATTTTGTCTGAAAGAGGAGACCAAGATTAATATACAGAAAGATAATTTGCGTTCGACGGAGTTTTGAACTAATCTTTCAGTATTTTTCTTGGGATTTACGAAACTGATTAAAATTTGTCAACAGTTTCAGATTGAAATTTTAATTTTAAATTTTATTGACCAAAATTTGACCCTGGGTTTGTGAATTTTGTGACCAAATATTGAAATCGTGGAAACCCGCTGCTTGAAACCAAATAATTTCATAAGGATTCCAAGGAATGACCAGACCCATTGGGCAAGTGGTTGTGAAATTGTAGGAACAGTTATTTTTGAGTTTCCGTCTTCTGGTTTGAACATTAAACCGGTTTATCTTCATTCAGTATTTTTGACATTTATGTCCTTTACGTATTATTTAAACATGGCTTATTATATTTATTTTAATTCCCAAAAATATCGTTATATATAAATATAGTCATTAATTTTAGTCAGTTTTTAAACTCCATTAAAATTGTACATATAAATTACCATGTTTTTGGATTTTTTTCTCTGTTGGTTTTTGTTTAGTGACGTTTGAAAATAAGTGTAAATATAGAACTATTCATTCTATTTGTTTCATCATGTTGAAGTGCAAAATGATTGGAATGATTTTAAACAGTGTCCAAAATAAAACTTCTGTGGAGTTCAACAGTATGTTTGACCTATTTTGAATTTTCCCATCAATTACAGGGCATAACGATCTTCCATATGGATTGGTCAAAACAAGTAAATGTGCTTGACCCAATAACCCAAGGTGACCACGATATCCTTCTAAAAAGTTGAATATTTTCCCAAAATACCCTTTCGATTTACAAAAAGGCTTGAATTCAAATGATTAAATTATACCGCCCATATTGTACGAATCTCAAACAACCATAAGTTTATGATATATGTTCCATAAGTATGACACTTCCTAATGCTAGAGACTAACTTAGAGTTAGTTCGAGAACGACAAGAGAATTGACTACACATGGTTAATTTTGCAGCCCATCTTTCTATTAAGTCTGTACTAAGCCTTTGACAGCGCCTCACCAGGCGTCACTAGACGAGAATCTATGACCTACATCGTCACTTCATGACAAGCTCTCATTAACCAGTGACAAACTTATGTAACATATCTTATAAACATATACAGAACACATAACACAGTCCTAAAAACAAACGTTTCCCTGGACGTTCAAAAAGAAAAATATTTCAAACCCTTGGATTTCAATTTGGAAATTTAATATAATTCGCGTTCAAACCATGGTGTTAACTTCTTTCTTTCATAAAATGTAAATATATTCTGGTAAAATCGGAAAAAAACAGAAAAACAACACTATCCCCTTGGAGAGAGATCTTCCAATGTTTACGTACTCTGACCAAACCCCAAACCTCCGCAAGCCATATAGACTGGTTTCTTAAAATAGCCGGCCTGTGATTTTAATTTAGAGCAGCATCTCAGTCTTGCATCGTATTTTCTCAACCTTCTTCCGATTTACTGGTCAAAACATCCAGAACTCTGTTTCATCCCAATTGCAGTGTCGTGTTAAGCTTAATTCAGAATATAGGAGCTTATAACTTAACCGGAGATGAAGTCTCAAAGTGGTACGAACTACGCAGGAGTGAAGCTCCTCAACTTGACCATGCAGTTTATATCGATCAAAATTTTCCTCTTTGGGAAAACGTTCCTTGTCTGCCTGATTCCGATCCTCACTCTCTACTCAGAAACTCTAGGATAAGCACGTTCTTCTGGCGAGAGTGGATTTTTGGATTTCCTAGGCTCAACGTATCAAGTACATCCGACCTTTCGCGGGACCCCTTTTAGTCTAAAATCCCCCCAAAAAAAGCTTCGGTGCATGTTCAATGAAGGCACTCAAATTCAATTAGGTTTTCCCCTGTGTTGACATCTACTCGCAAATCAAATATGTAACGAACGGTTGGTTTCGTGGTACGTTTGCAGAGTTACATTTTAGGAATAAATAAATAAATGCCAATGAAGTGCGGAAGTCGGTTTCGAAGTTGAGAAAAAGAACTTCATCTACAACGTATCAAAAATTCAAAACCGTAAAAAAAAGTACCTCAGTTTGATTTGGACGGAAGGTTTTGCTTTTGCAGCTTTACATAATATATCTAATTCGGAGTAGTTTGAAGCCTGCACACAATTAGGATTCAACTTTTGCACTGTAACTTTTAACCAAAACAAACCGCCCATTGTCATGTTAATATTATCAAGTCCAAATATTGGATTTGCAAAACAGTACCAGTTTTCGTTTTAATTTAACTAAATTTATCCAAAAATCTATAAATATCTCGTGACACATTTCTAAACTTCAAATCGCGTGGTGCAGTATCGCAGTTTTAATGTTTTTTCAATGGCATTTTGTATTGGAAACAAAGTTTGTCAAAACAGCTTAGCAGTTTGATGTTTAAGGAAAAGAACGACATTATGATATGACGTCAAAAAATCCCCTGATCCAATCGATTTGCATTTAGCTAGCGTTATGTTGGCAAACTAAATCAGGATAGTCTGTCAACATCGAAAACGAACAACAGTGTCTTATAAAGCTATTAAATAATGGACATTTGAAGGATGGCAAAATCCAGGCAATGTCCTTGTACTTTGGGAAATGACATTGTCAAACAAGGTTACTTGTACGTGAAACGTCCACCCAGACCTTATTGGAGCAGACTCAAGGTAAAGTATATTACTTTTGACAACCGATAGAGTTTGCAATAAACGTTTAAGGATATAAAATGTAGAATTTATAAAATTCTCTCAAGAATATGGCGCTTTATAATAACGCGTCAACTTATTAAAGCTCTTCTCGGGCTTCGCAAAGTTTTTTTTTCATTAACGGTTTCTTCATTAAGAACCTTAACAGTAATAGGTACGAAACCGAAGCTGAATTCCATTGAAAGAAGACTTCTAAATTGATAAATTGCGCAAAAAAAAAACCATCTGTATGGCCTCAGTCACGTCAATAGACCAATGAAATGCAATACTAAATAAGCAGGCAACGTTAGGGTGACCTTAAAAAGTCACCAGAGAAATTTAGCAGACAAAAGAAAGCTGTCAGGGTCATTTTACCAAGGTACAAGGGTTGATAAGGTCATATTAGAATAAAATAGAAGCAACACAGAAAATACCTATTATACCGCCATTATATTCTTAGAGATGCAGGAGGATCTTGAATCATTTCAAGATAAGAATTTCCTGTGTTCCTTCTATAGTTTACTCTTCTTATGCGAAGCTGAAACTGCCATAGAATATTTCAAACTTCATGGAAGGGCTGAATATATTCCTTAAGATAGGGTTAGATGTAGTACTGAGAAGAAAGTCAACCGTTTAATCGCCATTTCCAAAGAAAAACATTGTCTTTTGTCCAACTTTCGTTTACTTAATGGGTGGTGATAGATTGACAATCTTCTATTTGGAGGACAAAGTTTTACTATATGTACTGTATCTAATTGATCAATAGTATATTGCACGCGATATTTTTCATAATAAATATACATCATTTTGTCTCGACTAGAGAACGATCAACAAAACAACTTTTAAACTCATATTTGTTTACCATAAATTGGTGACAAGAAACTATATATCATCTATTCAAAGGTTTAAACTGACGTATTGAATTTTGCTTGAACAGTTTGTAAATGATGTAAAACAAAATTTATCAATTTTCTCAACAAAATCGCCAAAGTATGATCAGATAAACCCCTGCAGCGATTGATTAATATTAACGAAATTAAACTTACCCACCGATGAGAAATGTAGACCAAATTTTCCGGAAGCAATGGGTTCCATCTCTCATCCGTATCTTTAATCAATTCTAAAACCCACGAGTCTAGAGGCATATCAGAATCTGAAAGTATAAATATAATATGGATTTACTACAAAAGAAAGGAAATGCGCAGACAAAAAGTCGATTCAACCTGCATTCTCTCTTTTACCCAATTCCACCCAACAAAATTCTTTGAAGAACTGTATATTTAAAGTTCAATAAAGGTCTTCCAGGAAAACCCAAGTACCATCACGAATTTTGATACGAGTTAATGGTTAAATATATTCACCCTTCCTTAGCATCTGATTCAAAATGGGGGAACAAAATAAAGCCCTTTGAAACTAATTTAAAAAAGCTTTATATAACAATTACTTTAGTTACCAATAAGCTTAAGGGACTAAAGATAATACGCCGTTCACAATTGAAAAGTATCCAGTAACAGAGCAGCGTCCTTGGAGACCCCCTCTAATTAGAGATTTCTTTTAGAGAGCCCAATTATTTTGAGAACAACAATGAGGTACTTAGGATATCAGCTTAGGATTTATAGGCTTTGCAATTTACAACTCTAAATCTCGGAGAAAGGAAAACAATATTAGTGTCGTCTCTTAGGCTTAAGTGTAACGTTATATAATGTCAATTGGTTTTCTTAAGGCTTGGCATCGTCGCTTCATTGTCCTTCGAGACGAAACAAGAGAAAGCGGTCCATTACTAGAGATGTTCGCCACGCACGAGTCAGTTTGCACCAGTCACTGTCACGGTGTACCCCAAGTTAGCATCGACCTATCACACGCCGTTCATATAGGATTCAGTGGTGATTCGAGCCGTCATCCTTACGCCCTATTGGTTGTGTGTCAAGGTCGTTCACCTTTGCTCTTAGCCGTGGATGACGAGTTGAGCGCACGTTCCTGGATACTGGCACTAGGTTTGATGGCAAGAAAAGGAGGCGAACATTCCTGGAGATTGAACTACAAGTCATCCGAGCTGGGAGGATGTAATCATCTTGGACATTGTTGCAACGAGATGTTTTCTCAAGATCCCGGGTTTCCAATTTGCGATTCGTCCTTCGATACTGGACTATATTCTTTGGAAGATGGAGAGTTGACTGGAGAAGGTAAACCCCATATCCCAACTAAAATATTCTTACCCTGTCCTGGGTCCCAGATTAGAATTTGAAATTCAAAATTTTATTTAAAATTTTTTGTATGGTCTGAAACAGACTCACTAATTTCTGAAGACTTTAGTGAAGCTCCGAATTTAAGCACTTTACATTTAAAACAACGATGTTTGGGTCGATATTCCATTACAAAAGAAGCGGGAAAATTTCTAAGTAGTTCTAAGAATATAAATGGTTTCAGCTTGCTCTCTCCTTTAATGTAGCAGGGTTTTTTTAATGCAAAATGGAAGTCTTTTCTCTTTTTGCGAGAAAACGAAAGATATCTAATATCAAATAATAATAAGATTCCTATTTTTTGTTGTTCTCAAAGTAAGACAGGCGGAAGTTGCTTTTTAAAAGGGTTGAAGTATTAATATGTTGCAAGTACGCTGAAAGAAAATTTAATGGGTTTTTTGTGCAAGAGTTTATGCGAAAAGGGTTCCGGGTTTTCAGTAACAGATTAAGTAAAATATCTTTTTCAGCCCTTCTTGGAGGATCACTGACTGGCCAAGTGATCCGGGAACGTTTTCCAGTCATGGTACATTCCACCGAGGATTCTGAGCGCTCGGGACTCCGAGATGATGCCCAACTAGTTATTTTTAATCATGGTATAGGAGTAGCTAAAGCCGGAGACGCGGACTGCTTACTCTATTGGCCAGTGGCCGGTATCAGACAGTACAAACACGAATCCCTAGCTAGGGGAAGCGGAAACCGCGTCCGAACGACCCTAATCACCTTGGAAGTTGGGAGGTACGATTCATAATCGAATAAGTTAACCTAACCCGTATAAACCCTCAGGTTTTTGAATCGTTACAGGAGATGTTCCACGGGTGAAGGGACATTCCAATTTAGAACCCAACAGGGTCAAGAAATAATACAAGAAATTAGACGCATGGTTTCGTACTGGTCATCCAAAAGGGTTTCTCTATCTACGGCTACTTATCTTACACCAAACGTTGCTCACCGTCACTGTAAGACGGACATCAGTAGGTGCTGCCCAACAACGGCCTTCAATAATAGAGGGAGCAAAGTTAACACCCCTTGTAAGGATGGTTTTAAATGTAAATGATATACCTAAATTTACTAGAATTCTGTTAGAGCTTGTATCATCAAATTACAAATTCATTGCACCCAGAGGGTTTGTACTTTAGAAGTATATTCATTCATGAATTATTGATACGGAGTAGATGTTTTTACACCCCTTTAAGTGGAAAAATAAGCCATGAAGCTCGTGCGGGTGTATCATGTAGTTGAAACAAAATACGCGTTCTATTTTTGGGTCTTATGGGAGTTAATTTATTTCCCCTACGGCGGTTTCTCGTTTTCTTTGATATCAAATATTTACGCAAACTTTCGTTTGATTCTAAGGTCGTTCGGCACCAGCCACGCCTTCGCTTCTTACGTCACGTTTCAACGTTCCATCAGCTTCCTCCGTTCGAATTTGTGGAGGGGAACCAGCGACCAAGAGGACTTCTCCCGACGAAGACCTCAACTATATAGTGCCTGTCTTTGACCGTTCTTGCGACTCGGCCGACGAAGAGTTTTCATTCTCAAAGAGCTCTCCTTTCGCTCGGAAGAGGCCATCAACACTATCGCCGTCTTTTGCCAACAAGGGAAACCACTCAGTTAACTCAGACGAATGCGGGAAGTCCAAAAGTTCAGCCCCATCGAGTAACTCCAGGGAACACGTGGATAGCAAGAGTACTGATCCACCCATGATGGAGGACAGAGGCAAGTAATTGGCATATCCAGATTATAATTGCGAAGTTTAAGAAATGGTTTTCATTTATAGATTACTTGGAAGTATTGCCGAATCAGTAAGATTGAAGATTTTCAGATGTTTCAAGGAAAGGATCAAAGCAGGGTATAGAGTTCGAGCTTCACTAAAACCAATATGATTTAACTCTTTTATTTAAATGTGAAGGATATGACAAAACTCTAGACTAATTATCAGCCATCAAGTGAAATTAATTTACGTCAAAACTTTAAAGGTCGTTGAACAATATCAGTGTAAATGAGAATTTTAATTAAATCGTATTTTGTCAAACAATTCTATTCAATTATACCACTTTTTTAAAATAATCGTTAATGGCGGCATTTCCGTTGTCTGCTTATCTTCACGTCGATTTTGGAGGATGTTTTCGTACCAGTTATGATTTTTCAAAAGCTGTTAGTAGGCCTATCCCCTCGTTGACCATAATTTTAAAATTTACAACATTTTAGGGGCCTTTTCATTTTACTAATTTGACATATTCAGATAGATTGTAATAATTAAAGCGCGAAATAAAGAACGGACCGAAGAAATAATTAATTAAACTTGCCTTTAGATGAGTCAAAATCTGTGGTGACGAAACGATCCGATGCCTAACCACTTCAGTTTAAGGTTCAACAACGCGACACCACAACCGCACGCAAGGTCATACATCTTGAAAAATGACAACGTGGTGATCATGAAATGTAGAAGTATAGACATGCGCGGTGACTTTAATTCACTTCGATTGTTTTTACCAGACGTTAATAATATGAAGTGCAAGTTTTTTTTTGTCGTTGCAACACAGTGAGTGCTGAGAAAATTGTTATTAGTGATGACGCAAAATTTTATATTAAATTATGGGGAAGTGTCATATTTTTTCTCTATTTTAAGTTTTGAATAATTAAGACAGAGTTATTTCCGTTTTTGCCAAAAGAATGGCAAAATAAATGACGGTGAAGCAGATCATAAACAATGGGAAAACCTTGCGAGATATTAAATCCAACTTTTCAGGATTATTTTTGACGCTCTGACATGTACTTTTACCACCGTCCTTTAATTCTTTTTTAACTTCCGGTTCGACTCTCCAACTTGCCGACTTCTTTTCCGGAACAGTACTTACCTCAATCTGCTATCAAGAAGAACAAAATTTTAATTCAATTCTAATCCAGTGTTTAACATGTCAAAAATGGTCATTTACTTGTGGTTTATGACTTAAAAGTGTATTTTTCTTTAACCGCAGCCTCAAAGAGTAAGCGATACTGAACTCCATGATGGCCGCAAATATCAAGCTGAGACAGAAAAACATCCAAACATCCATGCTTGTTATGTACTGAACTGGTGGTAAACCGGTCCTGGATTGAATCATTTGAGTGCTCATGGTTAAAAGAGCAGTAACGCTTAGCGTAACTCTTGCAGGAGCGGCTTCAACATCAATGTAAAAAGATATCCATGATAGAACTACCACCAAACTACTCGGCATGTAAAAGTTGAGGAAACTTCCGGTTAGGAGTCTATGAAAGGTGATATTTCCTCGTAGTACGGTATAGTTTCCTGCAAAAGAAAGTGGCTTGGTAATTAATCTCTTAAGTTCATAAGATGTTCCATGAGTTTGTAACGGGTTATTGAGAGCTTGTCATGAAGTGACGTAGGTGAAACGACATATATTCTCGTAAAGCGACGCCTGGTGAGGCGCTGTCAAAGGCTTAGTACATACTAAATAGGAAGATGGACTGCAAAATTAACCAAGTGTAGTCAATTCTCGCTTGCCGTTCTCGAACTAGCTCTATGTAAGTCTCTAGCATTACGAAGTTTAGAAGTGTCAAACTTATGGTACTCTCTATTTAAAAGGTTCCATAACACTAATAATTTCCATACGTAGTTGAGTATTTGTAATCTTACTTACCAGTAACCCACTCTTCAGTATGGTAATCCGCTTCCGGTTTTGAGATTCGAAACTGTAATGGCTTCATTTCGTAGTAAAGTCCCAAGCCATGGTTTCCAATGCTTTCATCCCAATGCAGAAGAACTTTTCTATCGGTATTTCTCACTGAAGTAAAATAAATAAAACAATGCAAATACTCGCTTCGAAGTTACAAATAAGAATTTGTACTTAAGCCAATGCTTATGGAGCAGTGTTGTGAATCGAATGGGTACAGAGAAAATTGCATCGGACATGATATACGAAACATGAATCTAGAGTAAGATTATCAGGGATTTTTCATATAGGGTTAGAAAAAGTTACATAATTACCTTTCAAAGCGAAGTATTTCGCCGGTTTCCGTCAATTTGTGACCTTTATTTGGAACAACAGCGTCGAAAGTCTTTATGTCCAACGAGTTAGGAAAGTAGACATCAGGTTTCCACATACAGTCAGTCAATTTTTCCGGAAGTTCAACTGGAAATGCCCGATTTACAACGGTGATGTTTAATCGACGATTAGTCCATTTCGTATACAAATAGCAATGCAATCGAAATTCCTACATAATAATTTAAATAAAACGATAAACAGTGCCTTCTTTGTGTGTTTATTTAATACTACCATTACCATAGAATCCTCCCGAATTTGATCAATGTTGACTATCAATACACCAATGTACACATCTTGAACTGATCCTGTAATTGTCATTAGTAATAATAACATTACCATACCCGGTTTAAGAACAAACCTGAGAAAGTAGGGTTCGATTTTGAAAAACAACTTTTTAAATCAATCTCTTCAATATCATTTTCTCCATCCAGTCTGAAAAGTTAAGTACATAATTAAACATTTTAAAATTGACAATAATATAATTATTTATACGTAATATTAAGAGCTTCCGAGTATGACGAAAAATATACGCAGAGTATAAAAATAAACTTGAAATATATTGAGTAATGCATTTATCAATAACTAGAAATATAACGGCGCTGCTATGTCGTCGACTAAACATCAACTAGTATACCGGTACAATAATGTATAAAAAAGGTTTTATTCCGGAATCACGCGTCGCAAAAAGTGAATATGATTTCGATTTTCTAATGTACACAGAAAACAAGTCCAGTTCGGAAAGACTGTATAGTAGTATTGAGTCTAAATATTCTCGTAAATGCATGTTGTAAGAACTCGAAAAATAAAATAAATTGGCTTTAGTCATAAAATTTTAATCACGCAAAATTGTTCTCCTCGCCAACACGCAATATAAATTTTTCCAAAAATTTTATGCAGTAAGTAGGCTATAATATAACCCAACAGTATTAATCAAAAGATTTGGTCCACTATGGCAAACTTCTCCGTGATAAGAAAATAATTGTTGATGTACTACTGAGTATAATTATAAGTTTATAAGATATGTTCCATAAGTATGACACTACCTATGCTTCGTAATGCTGAGAGCTAGTTTGAGAAAGACAAGCGAGAATTGACTACACTCGGGTTTGCAGTCCATATTCCTATTCACTCTGTATTAAGCCTTTGACAGCGCCTCACCAGGCATCTCGATCTTTACCTCGAATCTATGACCTGCGTCACTTCATGACAAGCTCCAGTTTGTAACCCGTGACAAACTTATGGAACGTATCTTATGAACTTGTGGTAACACGAAAGATTAATGTTATAATTCATGTAAGTGGAAAAAAGCGTAACATTACACCGTACACGTGAGTTTCAAAATAAATTATTTCACAAAACCATTAGTTAATTAACGGGGTTAGCGAAGATATTGATACAGAGTAGAAAATAGTTGCATTACATTGGCTTATTTTCGGTTTTACAATAAAGGTAAGACCAGTATACAATACAAAATATTAACAGTGTTAGAGGGAAAAGCCACCGACTTATTTTGTCCAATTTTTCCGGAGTGCTGGCAGTAAAATTCTTATTATTCTTAAGTTGATCAATTGGCGAGATGGAGGCACGTTTTGAGCCCTTGTTTTCCCGAACGACGTTATCCTAAAGTCACACTTTAGTCACGTTTAAAATTAACTTGAGACGTTTAAAACTTACCATCGTAGATACGGGAGAGCTTGGTTTCGACTGAATCTTATTCTTACACTTTTGACGGCACGCGTACGCGATACTAAACTCCACAAAGGAGCCAAACACCAAACTTAGACAAAAGAATAACCAGACATCCATGCTGGTAATGTATTGTACCGGCGGCAATGAACCTCTTGCTTGAATCATTTGAGTACTAATAGTTAAAAGAGCCGTTACTCCTAAAGTGACTCTTGCTGGAGCTGATTCAACATCAATATAAAATGATATCCAAGATAGAATAACGACTAAAGTGCTTGGAATATAATAGTTAAGAAAACTACTTGTTAAGCGACGATAGAAAGTTACGATTCCTCTCAATTCCGTGTAGTTCCCTGTTGAATTAACGTATCTTCGCATTAATGTTAAATATCATGATAGCTTAATTTCATACTGACCACTTAACCATACTCCAGTTATTTTTTCCATCTTTGGTTTGGAGATTCGAAACTGCAACGGTTGCATTTCGTAAACGTAACCAATTCCACCGTCACCGTAGTTTTCATTCCAATGTAAAAGCGCTTTGTGGTCTGGATTTAACACTAAATTAAAATAGATTATAATTAAGTATTCTGTTGAATAAAGTGTGTAACCGAAGCATACTTAGTCCTATATTAAATGAACAGCGTTGGGTGTCCAATGGGAAGAGTGCAAAATGCATGGGACAGGATATTCTAAAGATGAACCTTTAAAGAGGTTTAAATAATGATCACTTAAGATTACTAAAAAAAACGTTTTAAAAACAAACCTTTCAGTAAGTAATATCTTCCCATTTTCAAAGTACTTGAAACCACGATTGACAACTGTTGATTCGAATGTTATTATCTCCAAGCTGTTTGGGAATATAATGTCGGGTTTCCACATGCAGTCTGACAGAACTGTTGGTAGTGTAATTGGATAAGCTTGATTAACAACTGTTATGTTCATTCGTTGATTGGTCCATGAGGTGTAGAGGTAACAATGCAAGCGAAAGTCCTTTTTGATTTGTTAGAAATAAAGCAATTACACTTGGTTTTTATAATTGTTTCATACTAAAAGTTACCATAGAATCTTCTCTAATTTGATCAATATCTAAAACCATAATGCCGATATAAATATCTTGTATTGATCCTGGAATTAGGCGTTGACATATGTTGATAATAGGAATTGTTTTAACATTATTGATTTGAGAACTACCCGAAAGAGTTGGGTTCGATTTTAAGCAACAACTTTTCAAATCTTGAGCTTCGAGTTCACGAGATTCATCTAAACTGAAAGATGTCATCAATGAAGATTTTAAACATTCTTAACTTAGTTGAAAATTAAAAAATAATATACGTTATGTTAAACGCTTGAACTGGACTCCAAATAAAGAGGACTAATATCCACAACATTATCGCTGTACTGTTCACCAAAAACTGGCATGGATTTACTCAATTTCCCTCCAGTAAAATAGCGTGAGACCTATAGTTACGCTTAAGGAATATAGAAGCGCAAATAGAAAGGAAAATACCTCATTTCAATCGCTTTCTTTATTTAGTAGAAGCAGACCAATATTGACATTTGAGCTTGGTTTGGCATATTAAATGTACGGTCCACTCTCAAAGCAAGAAACAAGCACAGCTTATTTCAACTAACTTCTTAATCTTGCACGCAGGCACATATTTAACATAACTTCACATGAGGTATGCAGAATAATGTACATTTACTAATGTTAAAATCTTTTTTAAATTCTGAGAAAGAATAAAAGCTAATGCATGACCCACTCTGAGTAAATACATAATTGCTTATTTCCTTGACTTGAACGCGAATAAACTATGTATTTTCTAAACCAACTGCAAAACCATGCGTTTCACTTGTCTTTGACTTGAAAGAATTAACATTAAGTATCCCAAATAAAGTTATTTCATACCATGGTTCCTTGGTCGATTCAACAAGCAAAATTAAATGGCACGAGGAGTATGCAAAGTTAAACCGTGCATTGTCGAAACTAAACCGATATAACATGAAAACCTTTACTATAATCGACCTTCCAGTCTAGGAGGCAGGTTTATCTGTGGAAACTAACACATGTTACGTATGTAAGGGTTATTCTCGTTGTTAGGCCATAAATTGTGTTTTTTTGAAAATCGAGGAATAACATTATAAATATTAAAGGAAGTTAGGCAACCAAACGAAGGAGCTTGACATAGTTCAACGGTTATACTCACTTCGATTAGGAAATATGACAGGTTTAATTGATCAGATACCGGTTTGACGTAAATTTTGTACTGTCCAAGAAAATGAAGTTCCACAAGTGTTTACTTTCACTCTTTTTCTCGTGAACTCACTGTTGCGCTAAAGTCGGTACTTTTAGATTAATTTTGGTTCGCATTAATGAAGTTTCGTAGTATTTTTCAGACCGTTGATATGATTAACTTTATCGACCCGACAAAACAACCTTGCGTTTTGACCAAAACAAAGTAAAATAAAGGTTGAAATACCTCCCAATCTTGACTTTAATTAAACATCGAGCGTTTAGTTTAATCTATAAGACGTAGAAGACTTTTGTAGCACCGAAACTTTAATAGAATTATTTACAGCTTTTTAGTGCAATTTCATGTTTCTAAATTTACACTTAGCGCAATGCGGTTTATTATTTTAAGTCCAAACACGATATTTTGCATTTTGTTCATTTTATAAAAGTATTGATTTCTCTAGTATAATTTAACAGACTATAACACATACACATTAAGGAGTTTTTAATAAACTTGTGGTTTAATAAGGTCTTGCAATTTCTTTAAATAATGCCACAGTTTAACTCTTAATTATAATAATAAAACTCCACACTTAAGATGGCATTGCAAACAAAACCTTATCGATCTAGGTACTTGGCAAACTTTTAGAAAAACCATGATCGATACCTGTTTTTATGTGATAACATAAAATTCATATCATATTTAAAATTTGGGTGCAATATATTTACATATGTTTGTTTTTGCACTTTGTATTGACTGTGAGTTATTGCAAATAGTAATAAAACGTCATGCAATATTTTAGCTTTAAAAATTAAAGGTCTCTGCCTAAATGTTATTATATTTTTAACTGCGTTCTTCATTATCCTAGTTTAATTTCAGTGTTGCAATAAGCAAATGCAAAGTAGCTAATACTAAATATCAACATGACAATTGGGAAAAGCCATCGAGATATTCTGTCCATGTTTGCAGAAGTTGAAGCTAATTTCGAAATGGTTTGTACGGTTTCGTCGTTTGAAGACCAACCAGCGGCTCTCTTATTCTCAATTACTTTGACTGTGTTTCTCTAAAGGCAATAAATTAGTCAAAATTTAAACAAAACGCAATCTTTTAACCTACCCTTGGTTTAGAAATAGCGGTTGCCTTTTTTTTACATTGACTTTGGTAAGAGTAAACGATACTGTATTCGATGATTGAGGCAAAAACCAAAGTGAGACAGAAAAATAACCAAACGTCCATGCAAGTGACGTATTGAACCGCCGGCAACGAGTTCCTGGCTTGTATCATTTGAGTGCTAATTGTCAAAACAGACGTTACTCCTAGTGTGACCCTGGCTGGAGCGGCTTCCACATCAATGTAGAATGATATCCAAGATAAAATCACAACCAAACTACTCGGAATGTAATAATTGAGGAAGCTGCCAGTTATCAGTCGGTAGAAATTGATATTCGCTACCAATGACGAGTAAGATTCTAAAAATTGGAAAGCAATCAGAATAGTAATGAAAATAAATATTAGTACCATGCTATGACGAAGAGACCTTACTATTGTAAAAAACGTCTGTCACTGAATCTATTGTCGGTTTAGAAATGCTAAATTGCAACGGATGCATCTCGTAGACATACGTAATACCTTTGGTAATACCGTTGTAGCTATCTTTTTTCCAATCTAGCAGGACCTCGTTGTCGGAATTTACCGCTATGATTTGCAAAACATATAGTCGTAGTAAATAAATTTGGTAATGAAAAAATCTCATACTTATTCCGATCAGGAATCGACAATGTTGGGTATCGAATGGGAACATGGCAAACTGCATCGGACAAGATACACGAAAAATGAACCTAGAAATAATTGGGGTAATTACGCGTTTTACCCCTGACGATTTATATTTTAATAACCTTTGAAAATAGTAGATATAGCCTTCAGATTCATGATATTTATATCCTTTATATGGAACAGGCTCCATAAAAGTTTTCACGTCAACGGTGTTGGGAAAACGAAAGCTTGGTTTCCACATGCAGTTAGAAAGTTTAGCTGATAGTACAACTTCGCCAGTTTGGTTAACAACTGTGATGTTCATTCGATGATTTTTCCACCAGGCATTAAAGTAACAGTTCAAGTGAAAGCTCTGCGCAACATTGACAGGTTTAGAAACAGGTCAAATTTTTAGAATAAAATCTACCATTAAGCTTTCACTAATTTGATCAATGTCCATCACTAAAACACTGACGTTTACACGCTGCACGACCCCTAAAAGAAACCAATGTTTTACGATATTGCTTAAAATTTTGTATTGAATAACCGTTACCTGTCGTTGTGGGATCTGTTCTCAAATAACAGGTTTCTAAAGAAAAGTCGTTGATTCCACGTGAGGAATCAATCCTGAATGGAAAAAATTATAGAGACTGTTGAAGGCTTTTTGTGCGCTATAATACTCACGTAACATCAAATGAGTCTGAACAAGAATAACTGCAATAGTGTAGAAAGAATAAAAAACCTGTAAGAAAAGGTCGTGTGCAACTCATGGTGGCCAAAAAGATTTTAAATAGAAATTTCCGAGATGTGCATCTTGTTTCGTATTGTATTTGGTCTACGAGTCAGTTACTCATTGGCTATCCTAGGAATGACTTCGTATAAAGGCGTTTAAAGCGTACTGGACTACTATTCGCGGTCAGCCAAGTATGAAATAGTGTTGCAAAGTGCACGAAAAGATTTATTCTTGACCAAAAATACAGTTTTGATATTTATATTTTTCCTTACAAAGAGCAGAATTGAACGGTCCGATAAAAATGGGTTATTCAAACCCTTAATTATTTTTCTCAGTAGTACAATTAAGGTCTTTCGAGTTTGCGCGCGTTAAGTTTTATTCGCTTTTATAACTTGAAATGTTTAATCGATTTTGGTTGACCTAGATGCTGTGGTTTCAGAATACAACATGCCATAAAAGTTAGGCCCAAAAGAATTTAATTCTATTTGATTTTCTAATTCCTTCATAGCTAGTTCCAAATAAGAAAGCTCTAATTTGACCAAAACTAATCATGATATGTTGCATATAATTCTGTGTCATTTACAAACACGTTTCCCTTAAGGCCATTTGGTTACTAGTCATACGTAAACTTAATTTCGGTGTTGCAAAAAATGAAAGACCAATAAACAACGCAAAATATTATCATCGTCAGAGGAAAAATCCATCTAGAGACTTTGTCCAATTTTACTGTTGTGTTTGAAGTCAAATTTTTGCAGTTTTGCTTCTCAATAGGCCATGCTTCGGTTTGATTGTTGTCAGTACCTTTCAAAGTGCCACGCTGAAATACCATAAAATACCAGTTCACACAGTACTATCATCAACACACTTAACAACAGAGAGACATACTTTTGGAATAAGGATTTTCTTTGAGGTTTGTCTCGATTGCTTCCGGTTTGAATAGGCAATGCTGTACTCGATGAAGGAAGCGAAAACCAAACTCATGCAAAAGAACAGCCACACATCCATGCAGGTAATGTATTGAACTGGTGGCAATGAATCTCTTGCTTGAATCATTTGCGTACTAATAGTTAAAAGAGCCGTTACGCTTAACGTAACCCTGGCTGGTGCCGCATCCACGTCAATGTAGAAAGAAATCCAGGATAGCACCACCACCAAAGTACTTGGGATGTAGAAATTTAGGAAACTTCCGGTCAAACGTCGGTGGAATGAGATGCTTGCACGCAATTCCGCGTATTTAACTGTCGAAAAATTAAGTAATAAAAACAATTTTTCATTGTAATTGCGTTTAATTTACGCTGGCTGCACCTCCGTTCCCAAAGTCATCGATATGCGAGCCAAGTGTAGGGTGAGAGATATAGAACTGTAAGGGATGCATCTGTTCGTGGAAGGCAATACCTCCAGCTCCTAGCTTGGTATCCCAACGAAGAGTAACTTTGTCATCGGTATTACCCACTTTAAATAAATTAATTTGAATAATAATTAAATTTTGCATGATTTAACTTATCTTACTCAAACTGATTTTGAAAGTGCAGTGCTGAGAATCAAAAGGAAACATTTCAAATTTCATGGGACAAGCAATTCGAAAAATGAACCTAGAATATCAATAAAGATTTAATTAACATATTTTGATTTAACGCTAGTTATAAAAGTGTACTGTACCTTTCTTCGCGGAGGATTTTTCCATCCGTGAAATATTTGAAGGAATGATTTGGAACCATGTCTCTAAACGTTTTAATTTCCACCGTGTTGGGAAAGTAAATGTCGGGTTTCCACATACAATTTGTCAGTTTTTGAGGGAGCATAACTACCTTGGAACCATGATGATTTAAGATAGTCAGGTTCAGTCTAGGATTGTTCCAAGAAGCTTGAAAGTAACAATGTAACCGGAAGTCCTTCAAATAGTCGTACGATTTACTCATGACATGTAAAATATATTAAATTTTGCAATTTACTTACCATTTGACCTTCGTTGATTTGATCTATGGCCAGGACATGAATTCCGGTAAATACTTCTTGGACTTTTCGTACTGTAGTAAAGGATTAATCAATTATATTAATTATATCATTTTTAATAAC
This sequence comes from Phalangium opilio, assembly GCF_054372755.1. Classification (NCBI taxonomy): domain Eukaryota; kingdom Metazoa; phylum Arthropoda; class Arachnida; order Opiliones; family Phalangiidae; genus Phalangium; species Phalangium opilio. Next base: position 4,213,800 of record NW_028324189.1, read on the forward strand.
TTTTAATTACTGAAATTACCTGAAACAATGGTTGGATCCGACCTCAAGTAACAATTGTCCAATGAATTATTATCAATACCATGCAACGGATCCAATCTGTAATTTTAAAAATCTTCATAAACTTTTCTCTAATTAGAGTTTATGGAATGTTATTTCCTCTTACGTAATATTCATTGATTGAGATTTGACGGATTGACAACTGAAACAAATGAACAGTAAAACAATAATACGCATTTCACTTCTCATCCTGTTTCGTTTTGTGGTAAGTCTACGAGTCGGTTACTCATTGGTTATCCAAGAACTGACTTCGTATAAAGGCGCTTAGAGCGTTCTGGACTATTATATTCACGGTTGGTCAAGTTTATGAAATAATTTTGCAAAGTGCACGAAAAGATATTTTTATGCCAAAAATACAGTCATTATATTTCTATTATACTAAACAAAGAGCGGATTTAAACGGTCCCACTAAAAATGGGTTATTCAAAGCAGTAATTTTCTTTGACGCAGTACAAAGCTTGAGCACATAAGGTTTCTTATTCGCTTTTCTAAATAACTTAAAATGTTTAATCGATAACGGTTGACCTAGAAAGTGTTTTTCCCAATACAACATGCTATAAAAGTTAGACCGGAAATGTTTTTATTTGTTTCTCTAAATCCAAAATAACTATATAGTTCCAGATAAGAACGCTCTAAATTGACCAAGAAACTAAATATGATATGTTCTTAATTCTGTTAATTTTACAAATATGCTTCCTTTAAGGCCATTTGGTTACTAATCATACGTAAACTTAATTTCGGTGTTGCAAAAAATGAAAGACCAATAAACAACGCAAAATATTATCATCGTCAGAGGAAAAATCCATCTAGAGGCTTTGTCCAATTTTACTGTTGTGTTTGAAGTCAAATTTTTGCAGTTTTGCTTCTCTATAGGCCATGCTTCGGTTTGATTGTTGTCTGTAGCTTTCATCGTGTCGGGCTGAAATAAAATAAAATACATGTTCACACCGTACTTTCTTCAGCACGTTTAACAACAGAAAAAGATATACTTGTGGATTAAGGCTTTCCTTTGAGTTTTGTCCCGATTTCTTTCGGTTTGAATATGCAATGCTGTACTCGATGAAGGAAGCGAAAACCAAACTCAAGCAAAAGAATAGCCACACATCCATGCAGGTAACGTATTGTACTGGTGGCAATGAACCTCTTGCTTGAATCATTTGTGTACTAATTGTCAAAAGGGCCGTTACACTTAACGTAACCCTGGCTGGTACGGCATCCACGTCAATGTAGAAAGAAATCCAGGATAACACCACCACCAAAGTACTTGGGATGTAGAAATTTAGGAAACTTCCGGTCAAACGTCGGTAGAATGAGATGCTAGCACGCAATTCCGCGTATTTAACTGTGATAAAAATAAATATGAAAAACTATTTTGCAATATAGGCCTAAGTCAGTTTTAATTTAAGCAAACTGCACCTCCGTCTCCAAAGTCATCGATATGCGAACCAAGTGTTGGATGAGAGATATGGAATTGTAAGGGATGCATCTTTTCGTGGAAGGCAATCCCTCCAGCTCCTAACTTGGTATCCCAACGAAGAGTAACTTTGTCATCGGTATTACCCACTAAAAATAAATGAATCTAAGTAATAATTAAATTTTTCAGGATAAAACTTATCTTACTCAAACTGATTTTGAAAGTGCAGTGTTGAGAATCAAAAGGAAACATGGCAAATTTCATTGGGCAAGCTATTCGGAAAATGAATCTAGAATATCAAAAATGATTGAATTAACGTAGTTTGCGGTAGTTAAAAATGTACCTTTCTTCGCGGAGGATAGTTACAAAGAAGTGTACTGTACCTTTCTTCGCGGAGGACTTTTCCATCTGTGTAATATTTGAAGGAATGATTTGGAACCATGTCATTAAAGGTTTTGATCTCCACCGTGTTGGGAAAGTAAATGTCGGGTTTCCACATACAATTTGTCAGTTTTTGCGGGAGCATAACTACCTTGGAACCATAATGGTTCAAGATAGTCAGGTTCAGTCTGGGATTTTTCCAAGATGCTTGAAAGTAACAATGTAACCGGAAGTCCTGTGAATAGTCGTACGATTTACACTTGAGATGTAAAATATATTAAATTTTGCAATTTACTTACCATTAGACCCTCGTTGATTTGATCTATGGCCAGGACATGAATTCCAGTAAGTACTTCATGGACTGTTCCTATAGTAGTAAAAGAGTATTCAATTATTAAAAATGTCAATTTCAATATTACTGCAATTACCTGACACAATGGTTGGGTCCGATCTCAAGTAACAATTGTCCAATGAGTTATCATCAATACCATGCAATGGATCTAATCTGTAATTTTTAAAATCTTCATAAACGTTTCTCTTAAAAATAATATTTAACCTTACGTAATATTCAGTGATTGAGATTTGACAGATTGACAACTGAGACAAATGAATAGTAAAAAAATACTACGCATTTTACTTCTGAAATATGAGTTACTCCTCATTTCACTTGAAAAATACGATGATTAATGATTAATAATTAACATAAATTAGTACTGCCTTTATTTCCAGGGTTTGAAAACTAAGTACTAAATACAAATCACGAGTTTTAAACAATTTAATTAAATAAACTAAACATCCATAATTTTTTTTGTTCTAGAGTAGATCTAGATTAAAAGTGTCTCGAAAAGTTTAGAACCGTATTAATAATTCAGAACCTTCATGATCAAAAGCTTTCGTGGAGAATGAGTGCGTGCAGCACCTGATAAAGTATGGTTTTAGTTAGACAGTCTGTAAGTTTGGTCCAAACATCAACTGTAGGAAAACCTTCATTTATATTACATTGTATTTTCTTAAATAATCAATATGTTTGCTATAAAGGCGTTTGACTACACCCTTATTTATTTAATATTGACAATGAAAAGTAACGAATATTGACATTTTCGCTTGACTGGGCATATTAAAAAGTTTACTATACAATCTACTTCCGATGCAAGAAAAAACTATTTAATTCAACTTGCTTCTTATGTTGAACGTAGGCACAATACTACGAAATGTAAGGTACATTTATTAAAATATGTGCAATTTTTTTTATGAAATTCTGAATCCAGATAGATATTAAAAGTTAATGAATAACAGTCTTTTTTATCAAGAACTTTTGTAGAAAGATTATTCGTACTTAATTTCAGTGTTGTAGTAGAGTATAGAATAATACAATGTACAAAAGAGAATCATAATGGTTGGAAATAACCATCTAGAGATTCTGTCCATTTTTTGAGACGTACTATAACAAATGATCTCTCTTTCTGTTGCCCAGGCTTGAGATGTCTCCTTGTGAGTTATTTTCTTCTCGCCCTGAAATAATTCTTATTGAATTCCATTATGGTTAAGTACACATGGCTAAGCTAGGTACACTTCTCTCGAAGAGAAGTATTATACACTTCTGATATTAGATTTCGGTTTTACCGTATTGGGTGGTTTTCGAAGATCTGGAACCATAGTTTTGCTCTTTTGACGGTACGAATAAGCGATGCTGTATTCAATGAAAGACGCAAAGACCAAAATTAAACAAAAGAACAACCAGATATCCATGCTGGTTATGTATTGGACAGGTGGCAAGCAATTTCTAGCGTTTATCATTTGCGTGATAATGGTCAAAAGAGCAGTCACTCCAATGGTAACTCTACCAGGCACCGCTTCCACGTCAATATAAAATGAAATCCAAGATAACGTGACGATCAAACCACTAGGCATATAGTAGTTCAGGAAACTACCAGTCAAACGTCTGTAGAAGGTCATGTTAACTCGCAATTCGGTGCAATTTTCTAAATATAACTTCATAAAGCTTTTGATAGGAAACCGTTAACTATTTCAAAGATTATCTTACCTTTGAGCCAAACTTCTGTGTGCGAGTATGGAGTAGGTTCAGATATTCTAAACTGCAAGGGTTGAACTTTGTAATAATATTCAATTCCATTGTTGTTGTCACCAATGTCTTCATTCCAATGTAAAAGTACTTTATCGTCTGCACTGACCACTGCAAGTATCACCAAACTGAATTAGGTGATGTGACATTTGGCGCACAGCATCTTACTCAAGCCAACTTGAAATTGGCAATGTTGAGTGTCAAATGGGTACATGAAAAAATCCATCGGACAAGAAACCCGAAAAATAAACCTGAAAATTTAAAATTTTAAATAAATTGGAATATCACAACTACTTGTAACTATTTTACCTTTCTTCTCTCCGTATTTCGCCATTTTCGAAATATTCATAACCTTGATTTGGAACTGTCTCCACGAAGGTTTTAATCTCTTCACTGTTGGGAAAGATGATATCGGGTGTCCACATTCGAGAAGTTATCTCGTACGGTATCACTATGGGATATGTTTGATTAACCACTTTAATTTTTAAGCGATTGTTAATCCACTTGGTGTATAGATAGCAGTGCAAACGAAAGTCCTATTATCAAAATTTATAACCTTAATTATAACCAATGTTATCCGATAAATCATTTCATCATTTACCATGGAGCTTTCACTTATTTTGTCAATGTTTACAACCAGAATTCCAATGTAAACGTCTTGTACGGTTCCAGAAAATGTTGGGTTTGATCTGAAGTACGCGTTGCGTAAGTCAGCTTCATCAATTCCTTTCGAGGCATCTAGACTTGAGGATTCATAGTTAAATTACATTCCAATTAATTTTAATTCATGACTTACGTAATATTTAGAATATTGCTAGTTGCAAATAAGTGGCTTCCAATACAACTATATAAGAGAAACAGCGCGACTAAACCTTTTTTCAAGAACATAATTCAAGTTCTGTATGAAAAGAATTGTGGTAGTCTTAATAATAGAGCTCTAAGCGAAAGCCACTTTGTAAGTCATGTATTCTCTATTGCGTGACACTTTGAATTCTGTGAGCCCTGTAGATTTCTATACCATTGACAAGTAAGGAAATGAGAAATATAAAGGGGTATATAAACAATGCAATACTATACTTACAAAAAATTCATCTATGACCTACATCTGGAATATATAGAGCTAATAGAAATCTAATCTAGGTGGATTTTATAGAAGAGCTGTACGAATTCCGCTTGATAAAATATACCTCTTTGCGCCTTGCACCTTGCGCTTGCCTAGAAACTCACGTTGCTACCAACCAATGAAATCACAGACGTCAGAAATATGAGGCTCAAGTTCGCCTACAAAATCCGCATAGAAATGAACATGGGAGATATGAGGGCACAATGATTCCGATGGCTCTATGTATTCCTGCCTATATATAATGATACACTGAAGTTAATTTCATTTTGTTGAACGGAATCAATTTGTTTCTCAACTGTTTATTTAGCAGCTTTTCATATTATACTTATTCTCATGACGTTTGGTACACTCAGGTTACAGAATCAGTAAATACGTCGGGCTGTACCGATTACAATTTACGTTTAAATGTTTTGGGTCAAACGTTGAACTGAAATTTTCATTGCTTCATACACCTACTTATCGATTCCACGTGGAATCCACTCGTGTATGTTAAACACGTTCGACTAAACATGTAGGACAATTGTCCTAATGGACCTAATTTACTTAAGTTTATCTTTGGTAAAACATTCGCGTGAACACATTTATTTCAACATTTACCAACTTTTCGACCCCCCCCCCCAGTGTCGCAAGCGAACTAGAGCATTAACAAACTAAGCAAGATTCCAAGGAACACTATATTGTACGATTTAGAGTACATTAAGGGAATTAAACGTTTAAGACGGTAATTGCACGCGATGTACTGATCAATATTAATGTTCAGTATTTTCACATTAAATATTAACTTAATTAGAATACATTGATTTCTGTTTTGAGAAAAAGATAGGTCCAATAAGTTACGGTAAAGATAATCATAATAATTGGAAAAATTATCCTAGATATTATATCGAATTTATTTCTTGATCTCTTGACAACTTTAGGTTTTTCAGCTTCTGATGTCCAACCAACTCGTATAGATTTTTCATTAATTCCACTTGAAATTTTCTAAATTAAACCATTCTCTATTTACACGAATAACTAAACCGACAATGACACGATACTACTTACCTTGGTAGTTTTTTTGCCAGACGACACTGAATTTTTCGACACCACTGAATTACTAAACGTGTAAGCGATGCTGTATTCGATAAAAGATCCGAAGACCAGACTGAGACAGAAAAACAACCAGACATCGAGACTTGTTACGTATTGAACAGGTGGTAACGCGTTGCGTGCTTGGATCATTTGAGTTGTAATTGTAAGTAGAGCCGTAACTCCCAAGGTAACACGAGCGGGTGCCGCTTCAACGTCGATGTAAAAAGATAACCAAGATAATACGACGACTAAACTACTGGGTAGGTAGTAGTTGATGACGCTACCAGTAAGCCTTCGATGGAATGTTATGTTGGTCCATAGTTCTGTGAAGTTACCTGGAACGATTTTATTAGTTATATCATTCAGATTCATTCTTGCTGTTAAAAACATTACCCGTAACCCAGATCTCCGTTGCACTATCTGGGATTGGATCAGAAATTCGAAACTGCAAAGGCTCAATGTCGTAATAGTAAAAAACTCCACCTTTCCCGATATCCTTTTTCCAGTGAAGAAGTACCTTTTCGTCTGAGTTAATCACTTTAAATCCAACATTATTACAACAAGGAACGTACATTTATGTTAATTAATTTCATACTTAAGGCTATTTTGAAATAACAGTGCTGAGAATCCAAAGGATAAAGTGAAAACTCCATGGGACATGAAACTCGAAACATGAATCTAAAATTATATTTCAAATTAATGAAAATTGTAATTGTATTTGGCCAAATTCTACCTTTCAACCAGGTAAATTTCACCGGTGGCGTAGTATTTAAATCCCCTGTTCGGGACCATGTCCACAAAGGTTAAAATTTCTTCCGTGTTTGGAAACATGATATCAGGTTTCCACATGCAATTTGAGAGTTCCGGTGGTAACAGTAACGGTTTAGTTTGGTTTTCAATTTGAATGTTCATCTCACGATTTTTCCATATTACGTAAACGTAACTATGCAGACGGAAGTCCTGCAATAAACAAAATGGAATCAATTCAGACAAATTAAACTTCATAATTAAATTACATTATATACCATATTTCCTTCATTAACTTGATCAATATCCATAATGGCTACTCCAATGTAAACATCTTGACGTTTTCCTTATTAAAATATAATTAATTTATTCCATATGAACATTACATAAATCATTAAGCAAATAATATACCGAAAAGTGTCGGATTTGTTTTATGGTAACAATCTTTCAAATCTTCAACACTGAATTTCTCATCTAAATTTAACCTATTATGAAAAGTTAGCATAAATAAATTTTCGAAATTATTAAAAACATACGTCACATTAAGTCGTTGACTGTAAACCGGTTCCATTAAAGAAATAATTAAAATAAAGTATTCAATAATACTCATTTTCGCGGAACGACTTCCGAGGATTCAACAATCAATACCAATGGCTCGAAGTCAAATGGTGCATTGTCTAAACTCAAATCTATACTGATATAACGAAAAAAAAACTGTATCGTTATCTCTCCATACCAGGCTATATATTAGTGGGAAAAAGGACACCCTACGTCATTTAAACGTTATTGTATTTATATTGACTATAAATAGTGTTGTTGAAAATTGAGGAATAACATTATTAATATTAAAGAAGGCTACACATTTGAACAATAGTGCTTTTCCTGATAGATCTGCTGCTATACTCACTTAGATTAAATAAAATAATAACAACAAGGATTACCTTTTCCCTTAATTGACCAGTAGATTATAAATAAACAACTTTCAGGGAATTTTAATACTGTTCATTAAATGAAAGTTTCCACGAATGCTTACTTTCATCAAAAGCGGATTATGCTTTTGCTTTCATATAAATTACTCACAGTCTTTATGGCTATACGGTACCCTTGAACGAAATATTAGCCTAAATTTGGCACTCTTTCGAAATTATATACTAAAACGTGTTATATTATAATTAACTTTATCGATCCGACAAAACTTGATTCGTTTAGGCCCAAAACGAACAAGGGCATATTTCACTCAACCGAACAATAATTAAAAATCGAGCGTTTAATTAAATATGCTTTTGAAGCGCGGAAAAATATTATTATTCTTTTGGGTATGATTAAGGCTCGCTTGCATGTCTAGGTATGTCGAAATAAATTGATTTTAAGTTCAATTTAATGCATCTAAATTTACACTACCGCTGTGCAGTTTTCTCATATAAATTGCTTCGAAGCTGTACCTTATTCCTTTCGTGTTGCTAATGGTCGATGCAATAAATTAATGTGCAACTCAACAAGACATTAAATTGTTTTCCTGTTATTTTAAGTCCAAGCACGGAATTTAGTAATTTTATTTCCAAATTATAAAATTATTGATTTCTCTATAATTTAGCAGACGACAACTTACGCATATTAAAAAGTTTTTAATTAACTCTTTGTTGCATAAAGATCCCCAATTACTATAAATTAAGTCACAAACTAACTCTTAACTAAAATATAAATTCCACGCTTAAGATGGCATTGCAAACATTGCGGTATCGATCTAGTTGCCGAAAAAACCTTTAGAAAAACACAATCGATAAATTTCATTTCAAATATGTAATTATATAAGCAACATTAAATTAATATCATGTGCAGCATATAAATATTTCAATTGTGGTGTTCAATATATGAAAACACAATAGAAAATCTAGTACACGATATAAACATAGACGACCTTGGTTGATTTGTTGATCTTTGTATTGACTGTTATTTTTTGTTAAGATCAATAAGGCAATGTGTATGTATTGTATAACTACACATAACTATATAACGACGGAGATCAAATTTAATCGTGATGAAATGTTTACTCCATATTTGAGATCAATATTTTGAACAATAAAAATGACATCCTGCTCATTTTCCTATGGGAATTTCCACCGGATAAATGTCGTTTCATGGTTGTATATATAACGAAATCTTGCTGGAAATATTCAAGGTTTAACTGTTCTTATTAAATATTGCCCATTTTAAATAGAGCTTACTGCGTTACGCAAGGAATATCTGAAATACTGAACATTAACCATATGTCACTCTTGAGTTCATGCATATGAACTGTTGTAAAATTTATAGCAACGTAATATACTTTCATTGCTTAATTTGACTGGCAAAACTAGGTTATGTATTAATTTTTAATTGCATACAATAACAGTAGAATTAATTCTAAATGTGAAATTAATCTTTCATTGGATCTTTTTCAAAACAAATTAAGTCTTAAATAAACATTTATTTTGATTAAGATGAAGTTGTATTAAGGTAATTGTTACGTATTAGATATGTTAATAATGAAGATTCAAATCGATATATTTTTAAAAAGTAAATGCAGTTCATTTTAACTTCACGAAATATGGCATTTCAAAGTCATTAATTCCACGCAATCCATTTAAGGTCTTACGTAATATAGTTTTTATTAAATGTGTACACGCTATGGCTTTCAATAAGGAACATTTAAAAGCTTATATATATATAGAAACGATTGGAATGAAATAAACGCTTATCTTAAAAGCTTTTAGAAATGGTGATTTTTTATTAACAAATCTGAAGTAATACAAATGATTCGTCGTTTTCACCTGAATATATACCATTAACAAACAGTTAGGTCAAGTATGTCATTAGGCCTACCAAAAGTAAATTGAAAGTGGGGCTTTGCAAAAATAAAGTCTAATAAGTTAATAAGTATATAACAATTTTGTTAGACACTAATAGAATAGTTAAACAGAAATATTATTCAATACCAAATATAATTGACTAATTATTAATTATTACGAGTAACGAGTAATAAATACGCCCAATAAACAAGGGCAAACGCAATCATAATCAATGGAAATACAGTTCGGGAAATTTTGTCAAATCGATTGGAAACTTCTCTTAATGACTGAAATTGTTTAACAGCAGTGCCCTTCCTTAGAGGCTCTATCTTAACAGACTTGGCTGATTCCCTATTTACATTTACAACGGAAACCTAGATTAAAATAACCATATTAAAGTCGGTATTATCACAGAATAACAGACAGTTTCAGTATTACCTGTCCTGGAGGCATAGAATAACTCATCCTTGGATTTAAATTAGATCTAAACGTATAGGCCACACTATATTCGATAAAAGATGCAAATACGAGGCTTAAACAGGCAAATAACCATACGTCCAACCCCGTAACGTATTGAACTGGTGGCAGAACGTTTCTAGATTGAATCATAAGCGTCGTGATTGTTAATAAGGCAGTGACGCCTAAAGTTACTCTAGCTGGGGCGGCATCCGCATCAATCCAAAATGATAACCAAGATAAAACGACTACCAAGGAACTGGGTAGAAATACGTTAATAACGCTTCCAGTTAATCTCCGATGTAGTGTGATATTAGCCCATAGTTCCGTGAAGTTACCTTAATTAAACCATTCATATATTAAAAATTTTAATTAAATTAACGCTGTACGCATGCGTCATACCTGTTGCCCATTCTACAGTTTTACTGAAGGTAGTCGGGTTAGTGATGCGAAATTTTAGAGGTTGAAATGGGTAAGCGAAATTAATGGCTCGTTTTCCATCTACATCCCATTTCAACATGACTTCCTCGTCAGAACTATACACTATTATGTAATTCATTAATTTCATAAGGTTAAATTTTGAATCAAACTCTTTAATTACTTAATCCAAACTTGATAACGCATTGTTGAGTATCAAGAGGGTAATAATAAAATTCCATGGGACACGAAACTCGCATTAAAAACCTTTCTACTTTGAAAAACATTTTAGAAGGTAGATATTTGTATCCTTTGTTTGGTAACATATCGGAGAAGGTTTCAATTCCTTTCGAATTGGGAAATATGACATCGGGTTTCCACATACAATCACCGAATTCTGTTGGTAAATTTATAGGGCGTTTGTGGTTCGATACCTCAACTTGAATTTTTTCGTTGAACCATTTAAGTAAAATATAACAATGAAGACGAAATTCCTATGGTTATAATTATTTTTTTAAATATCAAAATATTTTTGATTAAATTTCAATCATACTTCTAACCATATTATCTTCTCGAATTTCATCAATATCCATAACTTCCATGGATAGAAGTATCACGTGTCTTCCCTCTACGGAATTATTAAATCTATTTTCGACTAGTTCATTCTTTGTGAAAGTGCATTTTAAAATTTAGGTTTCTGCATGGCAAAATTTACAAAAAGCTTAAAAATAATCTTCCACTTTAAAGTTCAATCCGAACTCAGTTGCACGTGCAAAAAAGTGAATTTATCTTCCAGTTCATTATAAAGTTCAGACCGAACTCAGTTGCACGTGCAAAAAAAAGTGAATTTATCTTCCAGTTCATTATAAAGTTCAGACCGAACTCAGTTGCACGTGCAAAAAAAGAGAATTTATCATCCAGTTCATTATAAAGTTCAGACCGAACTCAGTTGCACGTGCAAAAAAAAGTGAATTTATCTTCCAGTTCATTACAAAGTTCAAACCTAACTCAGTTGCACGTGCAAAAAAGGCGTGAACAAATTTGAAAATAAAACAGTTAACATCTTTTCAAACCTTTCAAATTAGGTTTCGTTCTCTGTCGACAGTATTTATAATTATCGTCTGATATATTCCAATCATCAGTGTAACTTATTTCAAAGAAAACCATTTAACATTGTTATGTTCGAACACATAATTTCTTTAAAAAATACACTTAATCAATACCTGATATTCATCTGTGACAAAACTCCGATAATCAAGTTTATGTAGAGAACAACGAATAACAACATTTTATCGAGCTTTCAGTGTTGTTCTACCTTGTAACTCTAACTACCGAATGCTTTTGTCAAGGCCTTTAATAAGACTTATCGTTTCACAGTCTAACCTAAATCATCAAACTCGCACAAATAAAAAGTATAAGATTTTGGGGGAGACTATATGCAGGCATGGGGATTGAACCATACGGTAGTACATTTTCCCACGTTTTTACGTTTAAAACTATTGATCGAACCGTAAAATGCCTATTGTTGGGGACCTGGGAACTGTTAAACCCACGTCAATAAGGCAAACGAAGTAACGGTCTACTAGCTAACGCCAAGTAAGGAATGTTTCGATCTTGAAATACAACAAAGTCCTGAGATGTCGCACGAAATTGGAAAAGTTGTAGGCAAACAATAATTATTCTTTTTCTTCCTAGGTTTGTTTTTCACTTATCCAGAGTTGGGCTTAAAATAATAATACATGGAACAGATACAATTTTAAAAGGTGCATTGTGAAGTTACGGGAAATAGTATGAAAGAGACGTTTGAACTTAAGTTCTTAGTTCTTAGTTTTCTAACAAAATTTAGCCTGGAAGTCGCGTTCGCGAAGGTCAAGAACACACTGACCTACTGTAATTTCTCCTTTCTTGTTACACTTTTTTATTTAGTTCAGAATAATTCTCTAGTCACGCATATTTTCCGAGTTACAACATGGCCAATATTTTGATTAAAAAAATGTTAACGTTAGAAATAACAAGTTGGGAAAACCAAAATATTACCTCTCCGAGTCAAGAGAAGGACTACCTACAAACTTATTTACCCAGTTATGGAAATGTTTCTTTTTTTTATGAACAAATACTGAAGTTAAAATTTATGAAATATTAAAGCAGTATACAAAGCATAGCAAATATACTGTAAATCAGACGACATTTTACATCCAATAAGGATATACTTGTACACATTAAAATCATCCGATGGGGGAAAAACGGGAAATGAAGAGATAAAACTTTGGAGGGATATTACCTTTACGTATTTGTAAAGGCCCAATTTGCTACTCCTCAACTGTATACCCTCTATGTTCAAAGCCATATTCACAACAGGGTTGCCATGTAAACACTATCCTCTCCTTTCACCTCAACAATTTTCTTAGTTTGTCAACATGACGATTAAAGTTACATAACACCAAAGCTAATTTGTGGCTACACACACTGAAGGTAAATGCGCACCATAAAAAGCATGAACACACGAAGCTATAATCCGATTACGATCAGACCTTTCACTGATCTGGGCTGCGTTCAGCAGAGCTCACCAAAAAAGACAGCGGATTTTGGAAAACGTTTTCTGGTGAGATCTGTCGTCATAGCTTTTCTCCGGTCATCGGTCTTTTAAAAATGAAGCTAGCGCAATAAAGCGTGCAAGGTACAAAGGCTTAACAAAAATTGTATGATAACATATTTATGGAGATAGATAAGAACAACTTTTATAATTAAACATAGAAACTAACATGTCTCTTAAACTTCTCGCCGCTCTCGCGTGATCAACTTGTTTCACGCCAATTAAATAGCTATAGTCCCATCAGAATCAGCAAGAGCTATTTGTATTAATTCCTCCATGCTTTTTCGCCAAGCTGAGAACTACGCGTTTTACGTCACGTTATCCAAAAACCCGACTATTTTCCTTGAAGACCGCGCTGGCTCACTGAGCACCGTGACGTCAAAATTCAATAACAAAATCCCGTTCTGGATGACACTGCTAACAGCGCCTGACAGCGCTGAGCTCTGCTGAACGCGGCCCAGATTTCCACCATGATTATAAAGTCTAAGCCTAATTATTTAAAAGTGTATTTAACTTTCGGCTCACTCTGAACCGTTAATGTCTCTGTATTACAGAAACGAAAACCAAACCCAAGCGTTTACTTTTTGGTTCACTAGGCCTAATGACAAATAAAAGTTCATTTGCCCAATATAGTTGCGTTCTTCTTGAAATCACTTTAGAAAGAATTATGCTATAAACAGATGTAGTATAGCTTAAGTAATATATAAACATCGATTTCAAATAATAATAATAAAAAATATTCTTGGGATATCAGAATGAAAAGGAGCTTTATAGCTACAAAACCACTAAAGGCATCGAAATTACGAAAAATATTTCCATATATTAATAATATATTATGAGAAAACCAAATATTAAGGTTTTGTAGGATTTCTTTCCACAAAACAAAGCGAACTGCTAACGCGGTGCACTAACGGACGGACACACACAGACTAAAACATAGGCTGCTTTTTAACTCTTTCCGTTTTAATTTTGAGTTGAGAAACTAGATTATCTTAAATATTAAAATAAATATAATTAATATTAAATATTTTCTTCGTTAGTTGTTCGCCTTATAGAGCGTTACATCGCGTTGATAAAGAACAATTAGACATTCTTGAGAGACTTGACTAATTTTGGCGTTTGAAATGAAGCATACGCCGGTTGCATTACCTTACTCAAATAGGTAGTATATAACGGTGTCGAACTACAGCTAAAAGCAAGAACAACCGCAATTGCGAAAACCTTTGGTGGACAACCCACCCTAGGGAGGCTAGACGTTTCTCGTAACCCTAGCTGATCGCCGCGAATGTCTTAAACCAAACGATGACTATGGAGTTAGAAGCCAATAAGACAGATTGGTGTCTATGTGGAATAGACGGAAGACCAGTAGATGGTGGTGTTTAGAAGCCAGTATGTACAGACTGGTGTCCAAGTGGGATGGACGAAGACCAGAAGATGGTGGTGATTAGAAGCCAGTATGTACAGACTGGTGTCCATGTGGGATGGACGAAGACCAAAAGATAGTGGAGATTAGAAGCCAGTATGTACAGACTGGTGTCCAAGTGGAATGGACGAAGACCCGAAGATGGTGGTGATTAGAAGCCAATGAATACAGACTGGTGTCCATGTGGGATGGACGAAGACCAAAAGATGGTGGTGATTAGAAGCCAGTAAGTACAGACTGGTGTCCGTGTGGGATGGACAAAGACGAGAAGATGGTGGTGTGAGAACTCAAGTAAAGGAGCCATTTCCGTGACTGTGAAAGCAGTTCGGAAATGGCGAACACGTTTGCTCCAATTTGGAAACTGCGAACGCGGTCACGTGGGTGTAACAACAGACAAACACACAGACAGACACACACACGTCGAAATTAGAACCTCTCCGTGACATACGTCACTCGGAGAGGTAAAAATATTAACACAAGATTAAATATTAAGATAACTGTCCGCTGTGTATCCAAACATCTCAAAATCGATTCTGTATATTTGATACAGCTGTAATCTTGTCGTTAAGGGAAGATGTCCGAATAATTTCAGGGCAATACTTTCGTTAGTTAAACTTTTATGAGTGAGGGATTCGAATTCCAAATCAAACGCGAACTTGACGTCGTTTTCCATGGTTTCAACTTTTCCAATAAAATCATACTTAATTAAACAAGGCTCGCAACGAATCCAGTACGGTATCCAATGAGCGTTGTAGTAAATCGGTGGAGTTTCCAGTAAATAATCCACGAATTCATTGAAGGTTAATTTTGGTTTAAGCTTTTCATTGAAGTCATCACCTCTGTATCTTTTCATAATAGGCACTGAATACGCGTAATACAAATCAGGCAACTCCTTTCCATCTATGATGATGGTACGACCACGTGGTTTCACTAATTTATCAAAATATATCGAGACCAGCCTTCGAAAAGGGTGTCTTACAAATACGATTTTCTTGTAAAAATACTTTAAAAGATCCGTACGCGTGTAATACGATGGACTTACGCGACTCAAAAAGAAATTAGCGTCGGAATGAAATCCCAAATAATTACTACTGATATTAATGTCAATCAGAGTCATAAAATAATGCTTGAAATTTGTACTGGCGACTTTGGGTATAAAACAGAAGAACAAATCCGTGGTTTCGTCCACTAAGATGCTGCAACGGTCGCTACTGCAACCATCTCCTAGACTTTCGTCTTTGTTCGACTCTATTTTCCAAAACGTTGATTTTTCATTTAACTTGTAATAGTTGCAAACACGCTCCAGGTTTCTTAATCTATTACTCATTTCGTCAGAGTCGTTATGAATACGTAATTTTTCATTAATCTAAGTAGGGAGTAAAGGCAGTGATACATACAATTAATAGGAATAATAGTGTCTTCATATTCCCTCTGTTAATATCTATGCGGGTTTTGTGGGCCGGGCTTGAGAACGCCTTTTAATTGTGACGTATTTCTAACTGTGGTTTCATTGGTTGGTACCAAGGCGCAACGAGATAGATTATTCGTGAGGTATAATTAGTCATACATAGTGATTAGTCTAACTCTTCCCACAAAATCCGCTTAGATACATTGAGTGAAAATGCATGCACAATAATTCCAATTAACTGTATACATTCCTGGTAAATGTAATACGGTGGTGAATTAAAAATGTAGTAGAGCAGTTTTTTATAATCTTACATTAAAGATTGGCGTCATAGCGTGCGCTTGTATCCATGTTTCGTATAAGGTTTCGTAATTATCAACTTTAACTATAGACCAGTTCCATGTACCCCAACCGTCCGTTGTTGTTATAACGCGGCTACGGTTTTCATTTATAACGAATAAATCGGTTAAAAATAACACCAAGGCCGATGCTAAAATTAAAACTGATAAAACTTTCAATAAGGATGATCTAATCCAGGCAGTTTTTAACAGTATATGTCTAATAATGTGAACCATGTTATAACGAAAACTAAAAGTGACTTCTCATTAAAAGCATTTCACGTAGACTAACAAAAATTATTTCCAATTCTAGGTTAATTATAATTAAAGTACGTAAGAATTCCGTCACCTCCCAAGTAAACCTCATTTCCTTCCCTGCTTATCCACATACGACCTAGCGGCCCCCGTCTGTGCTGGGCCGCGTAGGGTCTCGCGCTCCATTCTTCCTGGTGCTCAAGGCCTAACGGCTAAGCACTAGTGCTCGTAGGTGGAAAAAAAAAAAAAAAAAAAAAAAAGTACGTAAGAACATAATAGTGTAGATGTTTAACCAAATGCGTAAGCGAAAGTCAAAAGAAAGTAAACTGAACCAGACATTTTAATAGTTTAGTAGGCAGATGAGCAAACAAAGATAGAAATTTTGGTGTCACGCGATAAAACGCTCGATAGTTTAATAGATATTATTATGTAACTCCTCTATACGTAGAATATTATCGAATGGGTTGAAAACTGTAAACATTGACATCTAGTGTACAGGAGTTATTTTTTTTAAATTAACTAGAATGTATATATTCTTAATTTGAATTTTTGCCTTCGATACAAATTGTTTGTGTGTTTAAAACGCAGACACGTAATTAATATAAGTAAAATTAGTTCATCTCAATCGATAAAAGCACACGTATTGTACATGTAGTTAAATACGAGCAAAAATTTGGGCCTTCAATTAAGAATTGCTTGAAATGACAGAGCTATGAAATGTCAACTTGATTCAAATTGTATTTACACTTTCCCAGCATGATATAAAAAAAAATATATATATACATGTTAAATGTAACTACATTTTAATGACATTCGAATGTGGAAAACACTGTTTCAAATGTTGCTTTTTTATCTGAAATATAAATCCAGTTGTGATCTAATCTTCACTTAAGCCTAAATGGGGGTTTAAAATCCTAGTGTCATATAGAAAGAAGCATGCTCTACTTTTAGGGAGCAAAGAAAAAATTACGTATAAACAGAAAAGGAAATAAATGCTCGGCAAAGGCAAATCGAAAAGAGATAAGCTCAGAATAAAAAACATAAATAAAAATAAATCGAGGGAAGAGAGCACCGAAAAAAATGGAATAAATAAAAATGAACGCGATGTTTATCACGATGATTGATGGGATTTTGAACGCGCAGTCTGTAAAAGATGGTTTTGCTTTATGACCACTAGTATGGACGCTATCCCTTTTTAACCCAAACCTCAAGCCTCAAAACGTTAAAAAGGGTTTCTTATCATCCGCTCTCGAGCTTCCAATAACCAACTGCAGGAAATTTGCGTGATCCGACTATTGCTTGATTTGCATACTTCCGCTACTCATCGCTTTAATTTAAACTTTTTTTTAATGTATTGAAAAATTCATACCGATGCTTTAAAATGTACCCTTTAAATCTATGCAAATTTTGTTTGTACCTCAAATCATATGTTTGTAAGATTAGTTCCATAAGTATGACACTACCTATACTTCGTAACGCTGGAGACTTCCTGAGAGCTGAGAATTGAGTACAAGCAGTTTTGAAGTCCATATTCCTATTTAGTCTGTACTAAACCTTTGACAGCTTTACCTCGAACCTATGACAAGCTCTCAGAAACCAGTGACAAACTTATGGAACATATCTTATGAACTTAAATGTATTACAAGTTCTAAATCTAATGAGATGGTGAAGTATGGGGCCTGAGCTCTTCTCAGACTGTATTGTTTAACTTCCTCTCAAAATACATTTTTGCATGAAATCTTAGATAACTTTTGTTTCGAAGAAGAGTGGCGGTAAGGAATTTCCAGTTTAGCTCGGTTGAAGCTAGACGTCGACACAGTCTTCACTCAATCTTTTCCGAGTTTGAAATCAGCCGGAGACTATCCAAAGAGAAAAGCATGGCCTTCGACGTTACAATTCAATATATACACGCCTTATCTATAAAACCGGCTCACTTAACGAAAAGTTTAACACTTTATACAATTTCGAAATTCGATAAGGACGCTCGAACGTTACATTAAGAGCCGAAGCGTTACGGACTAGCACCTCAACTATTAGCTATTAGAATGACAAGGGCGAGAGAACCAAAAGGGGAAATTGGTGCCCGGACAATGGGAAATAGGGAGGGGAGGAAAACTTATCGTACGTTTCTGCGGAAGGAAACTGAACTTCCTCCGACAAAATGACGCAAAAATGGAAAGAGACCCATAGTGTGACAGCTACTCTACTTCCGGGAGTTCATTTTAGGTTCTAAATAACTGTAAAAGACTCTATATGAACCCTTTCAAACTTTCCCACGAACCAATTTACTAAATAGTAGTACCTATCCAGTAGTTTGATTAGGTTTTTGTCCTAACTAAAAACCCGACGATATCTAGTAGATATCTCATTCATCTACCGCTATGATGTTGCGCGTTAATGTCTGTGATATACGCAGTTTGACGAGACAGTTCGAAAGATAAAATGTTCCAAAGGATACCAGAAGATAGCGTTTGACCCCGACTGTACCCAGTTCTATCTCGCGCCAAACCCCCTTATAACAAAGACAATGAAGTGTCCAGGGCTATATATCATACACGCAATTTCCTCTTCGTCCTCGTGTCACTCCCCCTTCCGTATAACTCGCAAGGGCCTTCGATTACCGGCCAAAGGATATTAGAATGGGGTGCTGGCTGGCTCATGCACCGACCACCCTTGTTTTCTCCTTGATAGAAACGATGTTTTCTCTCCAGAAACTAATTTCCTGGAAATTTCTCGTCAAAGAGTTTCTATTTTTCTTTAGTAGTCTGTCTTCTAAAACTCCTTAGTTAACCACATAGACAACCCATGAACGATGTAGGAACTCTAGTTAAAAACTATTTGTTTTAGAAAGTGGTATGACGTCCAGAGATATCATTTAAGCTCAAGAAAATTGATCTAGTTTTGACTGCGCTTACACAATGTTACTTGCGCAACAAATAAACTTAACTTCCAAACTAAGTTTATCTCTTATCCACCAGTATAGAATAAGGGTCCGTTGTTGATAATAAAATGCTTTCAATTAGGCCTAGGATTTGTAAACAAAGTCTTTCGGAATTGAATAGAGAAACTTCATCGGCGCGTTACGAGAAGGCGGAAATAAAAGAAACAACTTATTAGGAATGAGTACCTCTCTATATGGATAAGAATGAACGTACAGTTAGCCTGCAGGATATGTAAGGAAAAAGGGCGTTGAGAGAACAGTAAAGGTGGATGGAATAAGAGTGAAGGACGGCCGCGGGCCGACAAATGAAAATAAAAAGAGCAAACGTAAAAAGGAACTTGCAGAGAACTCCGAGGAACTTCTAAACAGAATCTAGGAGGGCAGAATATTTTTCGTCTTAGAAGAAAAAGCCGGAGGGGCCTCGAGTGTGGTGGTAGTTCGGGGTACAATCAAAAGCAATCGATATCATTTTCTTGAATATGAAGAGGAAGTAGAGGGAGGAACTTTCCGAGGAAAAGAGGAAACTCTTCTTTTGTCTCGTAGCTTCCCGCAGTGCAGCTAGCCTACCGTACCGAGATAGTTGGATCCATATCCCAGGCGCCGTCCCATAAAGAAAATCACGAAAGTACACTCGCATCCTCGGATTATTTCAAAGGAAAACTTGGGAAAAAGAAAATGAGTCTCCCTCTCTCTCAAGATGCTTTCGTTCTCGAAGACGAGCTCCTTCGAGAGTATGAACATATTTGTACATATTCTAAAGAGGATGAACTTATACTTTTTATATCCGAAACTCCATTTCATCTCGCAAAACATCTTGTTATTTTAATATATAAAGAATTAATATTGAAAATAATGAATCGCATATCCCAGACAGAATATTTTTGTCAATGACATTCCATGCGTATATTAATTTTCTTTCAATTTAGAATTAGGACAAATACAACTACAATATTTATGGTTGGAATAGCAATTTAGCATACGTTTTAATCATTTATATTATAATAGCAACACACCAAGAAGCAAGATTTAACTCAGCATCCATAAAAACCCTTCTAATTTTGATCAAGGAATGCGATACAGCCTCTTTTGCCTCTTGAGGCCACGCGAAATTATTCTTCACTCGCTACGAAAAAGGCCCTCATAAAACAAAGAAACACCTATGTTTTAGTACTCGTTAATTCTTGTTTTACCTACGCTGGTCTTTACTCGAGAGTTTTTCTCAGCATTAGTGAAATATTTAAATTAGATTAATGAATCGTAAGAGATACGGTTAAACGAAGCGGGAAGAAGTTTCACGATAAAGTTGGTTTTTTTTTCTTACATTCCTTTCTTTTCAGAAAGACCTCGGTATCGTATACTAGCTCTTTCTTGGTTGGTAATTAGATTGTTGATAAATCTTTTGAAGGGATCTTTCGTCATCTACTGGGACCTTATCCTTCCATAGAGGATATACAGTAGAGGAGTAGACACTTTAGCCCTTAAGGGAATATTTTCCAAATTATTTACAATACATTTCCAGTTTTTCTCCATTGGGTGATTGAATTCTGTGCAAGACATATCATTGGTCGATAAATGTCGTCTGCTTTATCGTAAATCCTTTATGGAGGTGGAGAGTGACATTTAAACAAGCCTACCAAGAAACAGAGTGCCGGAAGTAGCTCCATATAATTTAACGACAACTGATTACAACAACTTTCTACTCCTCTATTGTATATCCTCTATGATCCTACTCTTCCAAGGCGTTTCTGAATAGAGAAAAAAGAAAGCTATCTACTTTTATCCGTAGCGTGACGTTGCTCTTTTAGCTCCCTTATATAACAAGCTCATTGAAAACAAAATAGAAGCGATGGGAACTTTTATGTGACAAATCCTTCTCAGAGATATAGAAATAAAAAATTGAAAAATGACTTTTGCTAAAGTTTTTTTCTTCTTCTTCTTCGCTTCTGTAACGTCACCCCTAAGGGGCATCCGAGGCCACTACTAAAAAGCTTTTCTTTCTTATTCTTATAAATTAATTTTTTTTTGCCAAGGGTTTGCCTCGCCTTCATCCTCTTTCATTTTGCGTAGGAAGAAACATTAAATTTCATTTGTCCCCATACTTAGTAGTACAACGTTACTGTTTTTCCACTTTCCCCAGGGCTTCGCGTCCGTCCTGTTCGAATCTTTCTAATAAAATTGAAATTTTGCATTTAAAAATTCATTTTTTTTTATTCGTTGTTTCTCTCCTGAGCAACTGAGGTCGAAATAAAAGAAGAAATAAAATAAAATTCCTTCAGGCAATAAAGATGAAAGAGAAAAATATATTATTACTTATACATAAGCCAGGAATGTACATTTATTGATAAATATTTAAAAATGTATAGAGCTATTTTATTTTTTACACGCTTTATAAATGCTAGATAGACTCGAGTGTAGTTTCAATTTAATTATAGATTTGTTTTAAAGTAATATTAAATTAATCTCAGTTGAAATATTGGTAGAAATAATTGAAATGGCAGTTTAGAGTGCTGTGTTGTTACTAGTGCTTTAAATAAATAGAAAAAATTCTCATTTTCCCAAAACAGTGCTTAAAAGTAACGCAAAATCTGTTTATAACAAATAAATAGATATATTTATTATATTATATTATAAATATCATAAGTTTATAAGTCTATCTTCCTAAGCCTTTGACAGCGCCTCACCAGGCGTCAGTTTACGAGAATCTAAGACCTACGTCACTTCATGACAAGCTCTCAGTAACCAGCGACAAACTTACGGAAAATATCTTAAGAACTTATGGTAATTACAAAACTCTGGTGGTCATTTTGACTTTCCGTATAACGCACGAATTTGTTTTAGTCAATTATCATTTATTCCGCCAGGGACACATATTAGCGTTATCAATTTATTCCTTGTTTTGTCTATCAAACTAGTTTGTTTCCGGAAAACTGACTAAACTAGCTCAAGAAATATGAAATCTTATTTGTTTGAGAACAGGACCCCTCCATATCGTCCGCATATATGGAAACCGGCCGCAATTCCCCTTTCTTCCTGAAGATCTTATTCTTAAGATCCCCCGAGCTCTCTTCCGCCATTTGTCTCCGAAAAGACGAGTACTTTTTGGCCATTTCGGAAAGATGCTTCCAGCCTTTTCGATTCTTAGGGATGTATTTATGCAAAAGTCTCGCGCCACAGAATAAGCGCCGAAACCTAGAGATGCAAAAGGAGACGAGGGGTCCTTGGACCAGGAAGAGTATAGGAATTCTCCGCAGAATTCAAAGGACGAGCTCGAGTTCGCGGGAAATGCTGATAAAACTGTAGGACTACCAAAAGGGGAGAAAGGTATAGGAAACGTCTCAGGGTATTCAATGAGAAAACGGAGCCGTAATTACAACTTCAATCTATGCCAGGAATCCGGCTATAAACATTCTTTAAGTTTCACCTCAACTGCCCTTTAACTTAATACCTAACCAACTTGAAACGTTACCTGTTACCCAAGCTGATAATTCAGAACAACCTTTTACCATACAGAAGGTATAGCTTGGCGAGTTCTCAACGCTTTGTTTCAGGTTCAACAGGAAAGCCTAGAGATAATTTTCCCTTGCATATTTACACGTAGATTAGAAAAGGAAACTAGTGTTTCGTTTCGTTTGTATCTAAGGCCTCACCACGCTTTTGCCATTAAATTAAGTTTCAAAGTCAGCAAAAAACCCTGTTGGGAAGAAGGGTTTAATACTCTTTCATTCAATAAATAACATAAAATGTCCGCCCAAATTTTGGGGTGTTAACAATGATGTGAAATCCCAAGTGATGTCGCAATTGACTATTTCTTCTCTATCTTGGTATGTGTTAGCTCAAAATGCACGGATGCTGGAATGTTTTACTTTCATTTCTGGACGTCATTTTAAAAGATGAATGAATATTCAAACAAAAACCATAATGGAGATTAAGTTAGCTAGGAAGCTTCTTTACATTCTGCAGCCGCCATTTTCCAAAATGGCGTCAAATTAGAAAAGTATTTCTTATTGAGTGCAGCTGAAGAGTAACGTCATTCTAACATTAAATTCATCTTCCTATTTAAACCGGTAGGACTGTGAATTGATGATCTAAGAATTAATGGCTTTAAAACTAGGAAATACAACTGCCACTGTGATTAGAGATGCTCTGTTACTTTGAGTTTGTTTACGTATAAAGTGACTCAATATTGTTATATCTCACTCAGACAATTAGGGATATAAGAATAGGGACACAGCAGTACGGTGGAAACCCCTCCTACCCAACATCATACCCCTGATTGCCCAATCAGCTTTATTCCCCCACTATCCATACAATTAATAAAATCCTCCACCATGTATACAGGGTGTTTGTGAAAAGTCCATCAATAATGAAAGGGCGTATTTATTGGGCCATTTTGAGTCGAAAATGTTCTATGACATTTTGCCGTCCGAGCCACGGTTTTCGAGTTATGATTTGAATATTTTAGGGATGACCCCTTCATTAAATTAGCGCTGTCTTTCAATTTCTTAATTAAATTTAAGGGGTCATCCGTAAATTACTCCAATCATAACTTGAAAACAGTGGCCCGAACGGAAAACTGTCATAGAACATTTCCGACTCAAAATAGCCCAATAAATACGCCCTTTCATTATTGATGGACCTTTCACAAACACCCTGTATGTAAAAGGGAGGAGCCTTCATTAACCCAGCCCTTTTGCTATTTCCCTATAGACCTATTGTCCGTATTTATATATAAAAAAACCCATATTCCCCATTACTATGAAAGTAATTACTCTTGCAATTTTAAATTAAGAAATAGTAATATAATCCTATTAACTTAATGATTATTAATTTTAATAGCATTAATTAAAGGGTCACTTAGTCTTCATTAAATTTTAAACAGTGGCTTTTACATCACAATTATAGATGATTAACGACTAGAATAATACTCTTTAGAAGGAAAAGCTTTGGTAAAAAAAAGACGCTGGGAAAAAAAGAGAAGCACGATAAATAACACTCATAGTGATTATGAAGGGGTTCACACCGTTTGACGTACGGGAAGGAAGCGATTCTCAAATATTTTTGCGGGCTCAACGTCGCCGCCAAAATGAGGATTACTGACCGTTCGGTTGGCATTTACGGCTGGCTATAGCCTCTTTATTTCCTATCACCTAAAATACGGGGGAAACCTTTAGGCCTAGCTCTACCATATTCTTGGCGGCAATTCCCATAACTTTTACCCATTCGCGCCAACCCAGAATTAACGCGAAACTATATTTCATTCCTCCCTATACAGCAACAAAGATAAATCGATCGATTAGAGGCTACCCACTACCGAGTAACGACCGTACATATATGGTCATCGAACTAACCTTTTCGATCCCCCCCATGCGAATAGAGATAAAGATGATTATATTCTCGTTTAAGAACAATAGGAATTAGATTAAAATAACGTAATAACAGTCCTCCGCGTTAATACAATAAATCACTAAAAAGATTTGTAACAATTCGAAAGTGACTGTATCTAAAAATAGATTTAGGTTAAACAAGAGATGAATTAACTATGCAAATAAGGAGACCTAAAGAATATTTTAAAGGTAAGATCCGGGAACCACTTTCTATCTGGAAAATTAAAATAGATTAGAACCAAAAACCAATAACTCCCGCGCATTAGGCTTCTCTGGTTATGAAACTATACGTCAGGTGGTACTAATCGCCCAATAACATTTAATTTTAGACTTCCATTGCCATCTTAGGCCTACTTAACTAAAATGCTTGTATCCAGGCTTCGAATTAAGGATTTTTTCTAAACTGGTCCTCCAGATTTGTGACCTCTGGTGTCTTGAATAATTAAGACAAGTCCCTAGGACCAGTTCCCCTAACTCCATGTATTTTAGTTGGAATTTTTAAAATAGTCCATAATTGTGACCACTGAATTAAAAAAGTGGTTCAACGACTTAATAAACTGGTTTTGAACTTGTAGCCTTATCTTATTTCGAAGCCTTCAATTTTAACTGATGAATACACAGTTGAAATTTCAATTCTTCATTATGTCCCATGCAATTTTGAATGAAAAGCGGTAGAGAAAGAATGGGCAGAATTTTCCTTTAAATAAAATGAATGGCTTTCAACACGGCCATGGCGAATTGTAAATCGAGTCCATTTATTTTGGCCTTGCCTGGTTCCTATTTATCGGCCTGTAATTAATAACGTTCCCTAGAATACTAAGAATGTTACTAGTGGAAAGAGTTGTGCCGCATTCGGTTGGAGAACTCCGTGGAACGCTGATTAAAATGATGGGGTGATGCCTTAATGACGTTTTTATGGATGTTGTGGGTAACCAAGGAATTTCCCTACCCTATCCCTTGACTACATTGCAAATTCAGGGCATTACTGGCACCGAAACGCAAAAATCTATACTAATGGAACAGCAAACAAAAAAGTGTCGTTCGCTCGTGTATGCCTCCAAAGCTTCAACACAAAGAAATTCGGTATGGGGGTTAAAATCGAGGTGGGATTTTGACGTAGCTTCATTAAGGGATTTAGTTGGCCAGAGTAACGGTAGATGCCTAGGTTCGCTTTCAACTAATATTTGACAGGCCCAAGAATAATGGCTAGTTTCACTTTACTTCGCTACAAGCACTATCCGATGGGATATCTTCCAATTTTTCTTTTTTTTTTCTCTCGGGTTCAGCCTTTATTTCTTTATTATCCATGGTTGGGTTTAACTTCCTTTTATGCAGAAGTTTTTTGACGTTAAAAAAGCCTATGAAGCTAGCTTGACAAGTAACGTGCTATACTGTACGAGATATTGATGAAACCTCTACGGCGAAATGAATTTTACTTTTTATATTGTAAATCTTTTTCTTCTTTAGGTTGCGTGTAACGTAATATAATATAATTAATTTAATTTATAGGACTTCGAAAAAACTTTTCTTTTCTCTTAAGGAAAATTAATGAATTTAGTTCAAGGTGCTTTTGAAATTTCTTTGAATAGAATCATCTTGGGAGTACGAGCTGCTGAAATAAAACCCGAGTTTCAAAAGGAAAAATAAATATAACGTTGAATTGGATGAAACAAAAAGTAAAAGTATAAATTGTAGCCTTTGTATTTTGAAATGTTATATTTCAGCGTGTTGATTTTGTAAGTAAGTTTGATTAATATTTTGTAGCTTTGACAAACATTTAGCGAGTGTTGAAGAATATGGCTTTAGCCAGATATTTAATTTACATGCTTTAGGGAACAAGTGATGTTTACAGGGTGTGTTTCTGATAAGTCTGCCATAAACGAATGAAGGGGGATGTTCTTTGGGAAATCAATTTTGAGTCGAAAATGTAACTTCTATCTCCATTTTGCCACAAGGGCCACAGTTTTCAAGTTAAGATAGGAATATCAGTATTTTACTGATGACCCCTTAAATTTAATTAAGAAACTGATTAAGACAATGATTTCTAATTTAATTAAGGGATCATCCCTAAAACGCCCATCAAATCGTAACTCGAAAACAGCGTCCCTTGGGGCAAAATGGAGATAGAAGTTATATTTTCGACTCAAAATTGATTTCCCAAAGACCATCCCCCCTTAATTTATGGCAAACTTATCAGAAACAACCTGTATTTAAATGTTATTTTCCCTCATATAACTTATATATTCCAATGGTAGTTTTGCAACACCTTAATGATAACGGCGAGCACTTCCTCCGTTTCAGCGCTTCCAGCAAAGAGAGCCTAGAGGGGTCTTAGATCCTTCTAGCAAGCACGAAAAGGTAGTTTGCTAGCTATTTATAGGAAAACTTTAATTTCCTGCTAAAAGTGGTGGAAGCGCGCTCTAAAACCCCTTGGTCTTGTCGAGCATCGATTGAAAGTTTGTGCTGGGGAAGAAAAGTTTCGGAGCGACAAGTTTGCAAAACTCGAGATTGCTAAAACCTTAAAATTCTGTCAGGAGTTGGTGACGTTTATTTGGGGAGAGTATAAAAACGATTTTTACGGCCCGGACAACAGCTTGCGAGTTTCAAAGATCCATTTTCCAAAGTCTATATACAGAACTGCTGCTGGCCACAGCTAGGGTCCCGTTTGTTGAAAAGAAAAGCGATGGAAATCCGTTCGGTTTTTAGATCCATCCGTTATACGCGACTGGTCGGGGTCAAACGCATCAATTGATTTGACCTTAAGGTGAATATTATAAAGTTAGGGAAGGTGAACGTTTAGAAGCTAAAGTCTACAAAGTGAATAATTACAGACCTTATAGTTCAGTTTAGAAATTTCAAGTTTAATCTGAAATACTTTTATTTGAGAAAAACAAACTTATCAAATTCACAGCGACCAATGAGGAGCAAGCAGGATTATACAATGATGGTTTAGAATATCTCGACCACTCAGATTACCCACAATGCACTTTTATTGGATAAGACCGGGGAAGATATTTGACAAGAAATAGTTTATTATTAAAAAACGAAAAAAGAAAAAAAAATTGAGAAATTTCATTTCATTTTAATTTTTTCGAGGTTCTTATAATGATTTCATTTCGTGAGAGATGTAGGATAATACAACGTATAACAGGAAATAACGATAGTTGATTGATAATGAAATGAAACCTTAATAGGCACGGATTTTATTCTCAAAAAATCTTAGGAAACCACTTTAAATCCCCTTTTTATTTTATGGGCGTGTCTAGCCTAGCGAGAAATTGGATTCATACACTGAAATGGAAATATTTCTTAAAGAAAGTGTTCCCATTTTTAGTAAAGTATACTTTTAAAAAGTCGGAGACTTCACGCTTGGGATTATAGAGTAGGTGTACTGATAAAGCAAATTTAGTTTTCTTTTGGGTATACAGGTACTTAGGCTGTCATTTTTAAAACAATGATGTGGTAGGTGAAAGGTGAGACATAAGGAATGTCAAGCTTGCGTGATTACAAATACACAAATATGTTTTCAAATAACACCGACAGTGATGTACTGGATCGATTTAAGCAGTGCAATTACAAAGTCTTACAGTATAAGCTTCAAGTTAATTGAATTTTCTTTTTTGTTAACCCACAATTTTAATTCCCATGTTTAATTACTAGGCTTAAAGAGTGTAAATCTGACACTAGTTGTTATAATTATTAACGCTTCGACGAATCCGAGAGTCTAAAAATGGAAATCTTCTTTCGCAGCGAATTCATCCACGCATTTAGAAGTTTAGATCTCATTATTCATCAAAAACCACAAGAGTACTGGTAGTAGTCTTGCCTGTTCATCCTCCGGAATAAACTCCCGAGAAAGGAAGCTCTTGGAGAAACAGCAAGTCCTTAATTTGCACCCACCCCACAATCTCGCATCCACAGCAGCCAACCCATCCTAGGGAAGATCCAGAGGAAGGGGAACTTTTTTTCTTTCCTAGTTTCCTAGGCAAGTGTTAGTGGTGGTGATGATAGCCTATATCCGGCTTGTTATTGCATTAGTAGTGTCTTCCTCCCGACATCACCCTTCCCACTCTTGAGTAATTGCTTTCGATTTTTCTACCCATCCGCTCTATCCCTATCACCTCTTTTTATATTAACCAACGTACCACCACTGCGGATTCATTATGAGTGCGGCTTTCTCAAAAGTACGTTTACCTTGGACGACCCATTGAAGTGAAAGGCTTATCGACAACGACGGGTTAAGTTGCTAGCCCGATTAATGTCTTCATGGTAATACTATCACCCTCTTAAGCCTAATCCTTCATTGGCAGGTAAAAGCAGACAGTTGGTAATACTGGATAGGTTAGGAAGGTTTTTTGAGAGAGAAATTAGGCCTACATGATCCATCCTTCAACTCCGCAGCTTCCCCTCTTATCTCTTTAACCAAAAAGATACACATCTACACTCCACTCCACTTTCACTCAACTCGAGTTGAGTCAATGCCGGTACAAAAAAATACGTTGGTGATGGAAAGGACGCTGAAAAAGTGGGGCTAACACTTCTTTTTAGAAGCTTTTTCTCTTTTTGAATGGGGAATGTGTGGCATCCGCTTCTCATCTTTTCACAATGAACCTCTCTACCAGGAGTGTCTGGAACACTACTAGAAGCGGCGTAATTATGCAAAAAATATTCTTTTATCTGGGTTGTTGGTAATATAAGCAAAATTTGCTCAGGCTTTTATCGCTACTGGCGTTTTTTTGCGGACCGTTACTCACTAGAATTATTTAGGAGCGAAAAACAAATTTTTACCCTAAATATACAAGTAGAGTAAGTGTTATTATTGAAAAACAATTTTGTCTGGTTTTAAGCTAATTAGTTTCCTTTAGATTAATTAAAATATTATGATGTGCATAAGATTAACGCTTAATAATGTCAGTCCCATAATATATAAATTGAGAAAACTCAACAACCTATCTTTAATTTGGAAGTTAACTCGGTTAATTTTGAATTTACTCAGCTGATCAATTATTTCCTTCTATTGTAATTATGCGTATGTACACTCTTATTCCAACTTAGGCAACTGTTTACACATAATAAAGCAATAATATTTTCGATACGGTTAAAGATAAGAGAGACTTTATCTACACTGGCGTTGTACTTGTTGAAATGAATTTTCAACCTTGGTTTCGCCTATAAGCAACAATTAAATACATTACGGTAATTAGGAGAATGTCTCTCTTTCAAATTAATCTATCCGAGGCAAGGGAATACACCGAAAACCACTTTCTAAGCCTATTTTCCTCCAAAACCAAATCACTGAAGCAAGATTATATATAACTAACAATCGAGTCTCAGCTATCCCGCCCTATTTCAATTTATTCTTTCCATCAAAAATTTCATTCCAATTTGCATTAATTTGGAATAAATTTAGAGCTTTAGGCGTTGTGCAATAATTTTTTTTTTCATCCATCATTACAGGAAATTTTCCCAAAGACTCTAGAAACGCTGGTAGTTTATTTTTTAAGTAAAAATGACTAGCTGATCTCTAGTCCTTGGGGCCATTTCAATTTGCATTCCAGCGAAGTTAAGACTTCAGTAAATTGATTTTTTTTTAAATCTCTGGTAAAGACTCGCGTGTAGATGGATAAATACTTTGTTAAACCACGGAAAAACACGGGGTTTGGCTTCAAAATGAGGGCTACGATAGTAACAAGTAGTATAAAAGGACCACATCTTGGTAATAAGGGAGAGAAAATTCACTGTGACAAGTTTAGGAAATTACAATTAATTTGAATATAAGAAACGCGTTGAATCATATATTTGCTTAATTGAAAAAAGCCTCGGGTATTAGAAGTTTCCTTTAGTAACATTTTTTGCGCTTAAAGTTGCATTAGGAACATTTTTCTAAAACATGGTAAGATTGATTATAACTAAGATGAAACGCCCAAACTTTTCTAACAAGATTTAAACCCCAGTTTTTATTTCAATTTGCAAAATAATTGTAATAAATTCTCCATAAATATATACTTTGCCGTAAGCTATGTAAAAATCTAGGTGAATAAAAGTAGGTAAAAATATATAAGATTCCTTCTTCCTAAGCTTATTATGTCTGACTTGAAAAATAATTACGTAATCTTTAAGTAATATTACCAAAATTATCATAATCAGGTAGAATAATAAAAAAATGGCTTTTTTTCTCTAAACCACGTGCATCACACACGTGCCAATCTAAACCCTTGATTTTAGGCATAATGACTGTAAAATGATTGATTGTACAATGTACTTGAAAGTTAAGTGCTAGAGGAATAATTTTTTAGCATCCCAGTTATAAAAGAATCAAAGATGCCTAATATTAGCTAAATCCCAAAAAGGAGTACCACGGTTCAATTTTAGTTGTTAATTGGTATTTTTTTTCCTGGTAGGATTTTAAAATTTGAAGGTCTGTGACGTTGAAACGTCGAACAAGAAAGAAAGCCAAATTACAAGTGGATGGTACCGGTTTTAAAATTTATTACAGACATTAAGGGAATTAAAACATCGACTTTCCTCGTACGAAAAGTCTCTCAAAATATTTGCTATTCACTACGTATAGTTCTTTCCGAAAAAAATGTGGCTTTGTTAAGAGGCACGGCTTTCCAAACGGCTCCGAGCGACGATGGAGTCGAATAGCTCCGCAGTTTCCAATTCGATGACTACCTCAGTCTCGCCCTTGTCAATAAAATTTCAGAGTGATTTTGAGGTTTACGCGTATTTTGCGGCTAATATGAGTACAGACGAAGTGGCTCAAGAATATTTTAATCGATGGCACGGAAATCGTATTATTCCAATGGAAATAACAGTGGCAATTTGTATTTGCGGAACGATATTAAACACGGTGAACATAATAGTGTT
This sequence comes from Phalangium opilio, assembly GCF_054372755.1. Lineage (NCBI taxonomy): Eukaryota > Metazoa > Arthropoda > Arachnida > Opiliones > Phalangiidae > Phalangium > Phalangium opilio. Next base: position 4,245,586 of record NW_028324189.1, read on the forward strand.
TTCGAGGAAGGCAATGATCAGTTCCATCAGTGTTTTATTAATGGCATTTGAAACAGCCAATATCCTCATTTTCTTAAGTTTTTTCGTTCAATCCGTGGACTATTTCGCACCTCGGAGTTTTATTTTCACGTTTATGTGGGCGTTTTTCTTGAGGTAAGCAATTGCTTGTATTTCTTCATTGTTTCCATCGGATGTGATGAAGTTATCTACTTGCAGGTTATATCCGTTTATGCGTCTATTCGGTGCCAATTCCTTAAGTTGGTTCGCTGCTTTTGTGGGGGTGTGGCGGTGCATTGCGGTAGCCTCAACCATCAAGGCGCACAAATGGTTGACAAAGTCCAGGGCTAACAAACTGGTTATTACCATCACCGTCCTGTCGTTTTTGTTCTCGATCCAGAGCGTCTTTATCTCAAACTTTTACCAAGAGGTTCGAATGGACCCAATCACGGGCGAGAATAGAACCATTCATTGCCTTCTACCATCAAAAGTTTATTACAAACATCGTCTCATAATCGTTTCCGTCAATATGATCGTTTGCGCTGTCATACCAGCTGTAATACAAGTGGTGTCCACTTCGTATCTAATTTATTCATTGTACAGGTTAGAAAATTTAATAATTTATTAATTAAACTTAATTTGCTTCATAATCAATTAAAAAAATTTCTGTAGAGCAAGTGGACTACGTAAGACACTATCGAAACGCAGCACAAGACAGGTCACCAGTAATGATGATGGAAAAGAGAAAGGAATAAGCGTCATGATGTTGACTGTCCTTCTATTGTTCTTGCTGAACTGGGTTCCTTACATAATCGCCTCTGGAATATACTTTGGATTCATAGACCAATACCGAATGGGGCTAATTACTTGGAGTCCACAAAAGGTCATCCAATACTTGTTAATGGACGACACATTGCCACTATTAAACAACACGTGTACCTTCTTTATTTACTACCATATGAGTGAAAATTTTCGATTAGTGTTCTGGAGATTCTTTAAAAAACCCAAATTAATTGTCAGTAGCAGTCAAACTTCGTTAAAATCAAGACTGTAGTGAAAGTGTTACGACATGTATTAGATGTTACCAAGACACATGATATCATTTTGAAAATATTCCTCAAGTATTTATAAATAGTTCCTTTTTCTTGGTTTTTAATAAAGTTTTTATGTTTTAAACGTTCTGAGTTACTTTCATGAAATACATTATACTTATATACAGTCTAATGGCCTACAGCTACCGCTTAATAATTTGGTATGGTAAGCACGTACGAATTACAATTTATGGCAGTTTAATGTGAGGATTGAGAAATTAACGTCAATCCCCGAACTTAGGGTTTTTCCCCATCGTCTGGTAATAATTTTTATTTACATTAATCAAGGCCAACTCAAAGTGTTGCTATGGACTAGACACTCTAGTATTTTATTTACGATAATTAACTGTGGGAGTAACACTGTATTACGATTAGTTACGAACATCTAGGTTTTATAACACACCTTACTCCGGGATGTATCATTTTTTTTAGGTCCGGTACACATGTTAATCCGCAAATTCTGTCATTCAATTTAATAGATAAATTATGACTAATTTCTGTAGTTTCCTTTATAGGAAACATTTCCTTCATTTTAAAACATTTCTTTTGGACTTATTACAGCAGTTGAATCCACCCAGAGATCCAGAATGGAGCGTTCAGGCTTTTTTCAAAGGTAAGAATCACTAAAATTATTTATAATATATCTATTTGTGCGCCGCGTTGCCATAGCATGTCTAATAACGTTTTTGTCTTATCAAAAACTTAATGATTTCAAGTAATCCGATTATCTTAAGAAGTTTACTAACGGTCCTAACAACAAGGATATTTTGAGCTTCGACTTCTATGTCTTTAGAATTGAAATTGAAATTCTAGTAAAAATATGCTCTAGTTTCGTGGTTTTTACGGTAGTTTCAAAGCCCCTTATCAATGTAAATCGAAATTTTTACAGAATGGAATAGATCAAAACATGATAGAAAATAAAATCATGTAGAGAAAGGTTATAAACAGAGCTAGGAATATCTGAACCACGCTGTATAAGTACTTCATAAATTATCAGTTAAAGAATGAGCAATCAACTGTTTCAGAAACATATTTGAAATTGAAATAGAGTTGGTCATATTAAATTTCCCCGGATTATTTTTAGGTGTTTTTAGAATACTCTGGATACCTCGATCGAGTTTAATAGGTTATTTACGTCGCAATTAGACACAAAAATAATAAATAAGTCTTGACTATCTAGAATTATTTTTGATATTGAACAACGCTACACGTCCAGGATGGATTCAAACGTTTCATCCTTTCCCAAAGAAATGAATTTCGAGTGGTTTATACCATTCAATCCGAATACCAACGCGACGGCCGCAGAAATCGTAAGAGATTATAAATTCGCACTCCATTCACACTATGCAATTCCAATAGAATTGAAAGTGATCTTATGTTGTCTTGGAATTGTTCTCAATTCACTAAACGTTTGGGTTTTTACGAGCAAATCCATGAGGAGTTCCATCAACATTTTACTGGGTTCCTTTGAGTTTTTTAGTATAATTATATTCATCGTGTCTTTGCATCAAGCGATTGAATATTACTCCACAGGAAATTACGTATTGAGTTACAATTGGATCATCGTTACATGGTAAGGTGAATTAAACGAACGATGATTTCTTCTCAAATTTACTCAATTTCACTCTTAGCATTCATATGACACTGGGATTTGGCTCTATCATTGCGTCAAACTGGTTAGTCGCGGCAATTGGAGTATGGCGTTGCATCGCAGTCACTTCCGCTGTCAAGGCATCAATCAGACTTACAAGACGCAGAGCAAAGTTTCTCGTATTCATTATTTTTAGCGCCGCTATGTTAGTGATGATATGTCATTTAAGTGTCACATCGTACAACGTGAAAGTTGTTCAAACTTCAAAAACCAATCCGGAAAACGTAACTATTTACTATTTAGTGCCAAAAGAAGCTTACAATAGACTTCGCCCATTTTTCGCCTACGAGTATATTGTTCTAATCGTGTTACTGCCCATGAGTGTTTTGATTATCTCAACAGTCTACATTTTATACGCGTTATCAAGGTACGTATGCAAAATAACATCAAAACCCAATAACATTTAACTATCTCGGATAAATCTTACTATTAACATGTTTTAGAGCTTCTAAAAATCGCAGAATTTTGGATATTAATGTCAAAAAACAACAGCAAGAGCGCAAACTTAGTGTCATGCTAGTTTCGATTTTAATAATTTTCATATTTTGTTATACACCTTATGTCGTTATGGCTATTCTGGACTATCTCTACTCTACCAAACAAATTAATTGGCATCCTGGTGAATTCAATAAATACTTAGTTTTAAACGACTTGTACCCTATTTTAAGTAACTGTTCAACATTTTTCATTTACTATTTCATGAGCTCGAACTTTAAATCGGTTATTAAATCAATCTGCAACTGTCACGGATAATATGTCCAATATTTTCAATCAGTTCAATTCAGTTTATTAAAAAAAGCAGATATATTGGCCATTAATAGTATGAACGTGGCTTTACGAACAATTAAGTCTTGAAACCAAAAAAGCGGTGGCTAATGGAGTTATTTTTATTCAAATTTAAGATGTATGGTCACTAAGTGCGCTGCTAAGTGCAAAGATTTTAAGGTGACTTCGTGGAACAAATTCATTGTCGAGGGGTTAGTTACTCAGATTCCTTGTACACCAATTTTAAAGATCCTTTATGACTCTATTTGTAGAGTGCGTGACCGTAAAGTGACCAGTCTCTCTCTGTTAGATTGATAAGGTTCTATTTCCTGGTCTAATGTTAAAGTCGTGTCGTTCATAGAGGCACTTATTTTTCCATGAACTTTGTAAGAAATAAATTACAAGAATAAAACTGTTGCGCGTGTATTGAATACTGGTGCACTTGCCCTATAGAAATTGCTTCAGCTATAGTCAAGTTGAATATCACTTGCTTTTAAATATTTGATATGAATACCACCGGGAATACCGACGCGGGCATTCTAAAATTGCATTATTTCAATGTAAGATTTGAAATTTTTGCAAAAATAAATTCAATATGAAAGTATGTTCTTTCAGATAATGCCATATCTGAACACCGATGAACATGGAATTAATATGCAAGGAATCGCCGGAGCTTATATGCAGTACATTCTGAAGTCGATGAAAATAAGGTATAATAGCTGAAGGGAGTGCTGGTTACATTCATATAAATAATAATGCTAGTGCAATTTGTGATAACGCCCTCAGATTCAAACTAACTACATCTAACATGTTACCTTTAATTGGTCAAAAAATAAAGAACGGATCTTGGAGCGGTATTGCTGGACTGATTGATAGGAACGTGAGTTAAGTAAAATAGTATATTTTAATTATGAATGTTTCTGCAAACATTAATTGCAATTTTGCATTTGCAGGAAAGTCATTTTTCTCTTTTCCCTACAGCTTTGAAGGTAAACAACTTGGAGACTTCGGTTTCAAGCTTCCCTATCTGGTACACGCCTTACTCTATTTTATCGGGAATTTCACAAAATTTGAACACCGAGCATGTTAGTCACTTAATACAGTTCGACAAAGCAGTAAGTAAGTATATTATTGAAAAAGTAAATATCCAAAATTTTAATGAAGTCAACGGTTATTTTTTCTTTTAGTCAAAAATATGTCTGGCAATATGTTTTATAACATTGACAACACTGTCTTTCGGCATGGAACGCAAAATGCTTCAACTATTACCAGAAAGCTGTAAGCCTCAAAGAATACCTTTTGTAAAGCATTGCGTATTGTTTTTAAAACCAATTGTGTATCAAGGCAAGTGGTAGAAAGCAAATCACAAATAACGCGTATTAACTTAATTAGTTACGCCTTTAGCTATTACCGACAACAAACTTATACCACGCTCATCAGCAGCTAAGATATGTTTTATGATATGGTGGATGGCCATTGTAGTTCTTGATAACTTAATAGGAAGTCAATTAACCGCCAATAGCTCTACACTGTCAACACCATTTCGTTTCGATTTTTTAGAAGATGTATTAAAATATCCCAATCAAAAAGTTATAATGTTCAAAGAGCCAGGGATAGTAGGGTATTTCAAGGTAATTAAAAAGGTATTTCTGGGTTCTTTCTTCATAATATTATCAAAATTTGCTACCTTTCGGTAGGACTCTCCCTTTTCCGTGGAGCGTGCTGTGTATCAGCAAGTTGTCAGGACAAACGGCTTCATAACCAAACCGTCAGAATTCTTTTCAAAGAGTAACATGGAAACTACTCTATTAGGAAAATCTATCTTTATTTCCACTACTTTTTCGCAAATGCAAAAGCTAAAGGACGAATGCAAAAAAGATCGGACGTACCAATTGAGTAAAGGTAGATTTAATAAAGTTCCATTGTCATTTATCATCTCCAAGATTTTAGGAAAGGAGTTTTTAGACCAAATGAATATTAGGTATTTACTAAAACCCATTCAAAATTAAAAAGTATCAAGCTTTTTTTTTAAATTTAGAATCATGATATTTTACGAAACTGGAAATGCCAATCAATATATGGATAGATTATTTGCTCCACTGATTAGCTGTTTCGGAAGAGCTAAGGTGGAAAAAACTGCCGATACAGTATTCAAATTTAATGAATTCAGAATTTTTCTAAAAATATTAAGTGTATTAATTGCTACTTCCTCTTTTGTGTTTATTGCGGAATTACTGTATAATCTACTAATTGTCTTTGTGTTCAGTCGATTAAATTTGAAATTTAAATCAAACACACATACCTTAAAAAGAAGGCGTAAAGAATATCCCATCTTGCTTAAACAATTTCAAAGAGATAATTTTATCAATAAAAATAAACATTCCTTCGAATTCAATAATGATTGGTATCGGAATTAAATTTTTTCGTTTCAATTAAAGTTTGTTGGTGCTTTTTAATACTTTTCTGAGCTGTATTTTATTAAATGAAATAAATATATCCTTAAAAAGTTTACTAATGGTCCAGGGAAATTTCAACTATTTCATGAGCTCGAACTTTAAATCGGTTATTAAATTAATCTAAAACTGTCATGGAAAATATGTCCAATGGTGTAAATTATCACACAAAGCAGATGAATTAACAATTAATATTAATAACGAACGTGGCTTTACGAGCAATTAAATCTTGAAACCATAAAAGCGGTATGTAATGGAGCCCTTTTTTACATTCAGTAAGTACGCTACTAAGTGCAAAGATTTTAAGGTGAATGTGTGGGAAAAATTCATTGTTCCATTAAGACGAGGGGTTATGTACTCTGTAAAGGATATCCTTTCTAATTCCACGAGTATAGTGCGTGACAGCGAAGTGACCAGTCCCTCTATGTAAGATTGAGAATTAAGGCTCTTATTTCCTGGTCTAATGTTAAAGTCGTGTCGTTCACAATATAAGCACTTATTTTTCCGTGCACTTTGTAAGAACTAAATTACAAGAATAAAATTGTCGCGCGTGGTATTGAATACTGATGCATTAAACCTACAGCTAAAGTCAAGTTGAGTATCACTTCTGTCAAATATTTGATATGAATATCACAGGGAAGAATGACTCGGTTATTCACAAAGTGCATTATTTCAATGTAAGATCTGAATTTTTTTTATATAATAAACCATATGTAAATAAATTATTTCAGTACATGCCATATCTGAACACCGATGAACATGGAATTAATATGCAAGGAATTTGCGGCGTTTATATGCAGTTTATTCTCAAATCAATGAAAATAAGGTGTAGTAGTTGATAGCAGATGAGCTTAATGTTCTAGTTGGTTGATACTGTTGTATCAGATTTCTGTGCATTATTAATTTTGATTTCAGATATAAATTAATGACAGCTGACATGTTACCCCTAATTGGTCAAAAACAAGATGACGGATCATGGAGCGGTATTGCTGGACTGATTGATAGAAACGTGAGTTAATTAAAATAGTATACTTTAATTATGTTTCACTAATTATGAATTATTATTTATAAATTTGCAGGAAAGTCATTTTTCACTATATCCTACAGCTCTGAAGGTGAACAACTTAGAGAGCTCGGTTTTGAGCTCTCCTTTCTGGTACACATCTAACTCCATTTTATCTGGAATTTCACGAAAACTCAAAACAGAGTCTGCTAGTCACTTAATACAGTTCGACATAGCCGTAAGTATATTATTGGAAAAAAAATCCAAAACTTTAAAACATAATTGTTCTTTTTGCTTTTAGACCAAAATATGTTTGGCAATATCTTTTATAACATTGACAACACTGTCTTTCGGCATGGAACGCAACATGTTTCGCCTGTTGCCAGAAAGCTGCAAGTCTCAAAGAATATCGTTCTTAAAGCATTGCGTATTGTTTTTAAAACCAATTGTATATCAAGGCAAGTGGTAGAAAGCAAATAACAAATAACGCGTAAGAGATAAGTTATTAACATAATTAATTACGTCTTTAGCCATTACCAACACGAAACTTATACCACGTTCATCATCAGCTAAAATATGTTTCATGATTTGGTGGATGGCCATTGTTGTTCTTGATAATTTAATTGGAAGTCAGTTAACCGCCAATAGCTCGACACTCTCGACACCATTTCGTTTCGATTTTTTAGAAGATGTATTAAAATATCCCAATCAAAAGGTTATAATGTTCAAAGAGCCAGGGATAGTAGGGTATTTCAAGGTAACTGAAAAGGTAATTCTTGATCCTTTCTTGATAATAATATCAACACTTTACACATTATGATAGGACTCCCCCAATTCCGTGGATCGTGCTGTCTATCAGCAAGTTGTCAGGACAGACGGTTTCATAAATAAAGCGGAAGATTATCTCTCAAAACCTAGCATGGAAAATATTATATTAGGAAAATCCATTTATGTTACCGATACCTTAGCCATAATGGAAAAGTTAAAGGATGAATGCAAAAATAATCGCACGTATCAAATGAGTAAAGGGGCATTTAATAAGGTTCCAATGTCATTTATCATCTCCAAGATTTTAGGAAAGGAGTTTTTAGACCAAATTCTAGAGGGCCGGTAGGCCCTTCTAGATAAGATCCCACACCCTCCCGTAATGTTAAATGAAAATTCACAGATTTTCGCCGATTTTCCCATAGGAATAACATGGTGTTTTTGGTGCTCCTGTACATCGAATCATTTAAAAACTAAAGCGAAGTTACGTTTCGGAATACTTTCAAATTAACAAGTAACTATTCAAGGTGTGCCTTTTTCAAGTTTCATCAAAATTAATTAAGTCTAAGTATGTTAATTTAATTAAAAATGTAAGTACCTCAAAAGATTATTCTACAGCAGACGACGCTAATTGTTCATTACTCTACAGTAGACGACGCTAATTTGCCCTTTCACCGCCTTGAAACTTTAACTTGATATTTTTCAATAAATATAACACTATATTTATTAAAAATTTCTTTGGCGGGTCTATTTTTCGTTTAATTATGTGTCTCGGTTGAAATTATATACTTAAGATACCTTTTTAATTTATATTTTAGATGTTAGTTTCGACCAAGGCTTAAGTTGCCTTACTTAGGCCATGGATTTATAATAGAAGCTTACGCTTCATGGATATTTCACTGTAGCCTTCAGTAAGGCATAAGGATAGATGGATCAGTGTTGGAAATAAGGATTTTTTTTTAAACTGGACCTGTGGCCTAGGTATTTTTATTAAAACAACTGGCCACGGTGCCACTCACTGTAAACGTACAAGGGCAGTGAACGCAATGTCATGGATAATTGTAATCGTAGAGTGGACTGTAAAAGATACGGATTTGATAGTTTAAAAATCGTGGCAGGATGTTGGTTTTGAAGTTGACTATTAAGCTCGGGTTCTAAAACGAATTGTGAGCCGTATCTTATAAGAATTAGTAGAAGTGTAGAACCATTTTTAACCTCGTCCTAGAAGTGAAAAATTTCGCATTTCAGGCAAAAAATTGTTTTATAATAGATTAATACAAATGCAGACTGAAGGAACAGATATTATATAAAAAAGGACTTGGTTTGCCCAAGCCTGAAAAACAAAACGATAAGAGTTTTTTCCAGTTGACTGAAGCGCGGATATTTTATTTTTCTATATAATTTTAAAGACAATCCGTATTTTACTACTCTTTAGAATTTAATTCAATCTCCTGATTTTACTGGTAATGGATTTATTTCCTATAAATTAATTGAAATAAAAAATTACTTATCTCAGATTTTTCAACAATTCCATTTTCGTAAAATTTTATCCTGAAAAATCTGAGATAAGTAATTTTTTATTTCAATTAATTTATAGGAAATAAATCCATTACCAGTAAAATCAGGAGATTGAATTAAATTCTAAAGAGTAGTAAAATACGGATTGTCTTTAAAATTATATAGAAAAATAAAATATCCGCGCTTCAGTCAACTGGAAAAAACTCTTATCGTTTTGTTTTTCAGGCTTGGGCAAACCAAGTCCTTTTTTATATAATGAATATTAGGTATTAACTAAAACCCATTCAAAATTAAAAAGTATTAAGCTTTTTCTTCTAATTATAGGATCATGATATTTTTCGAAACTGGTAACGCAAATCAATATATGGAGAGATTATTTTCTCCACTGATTAGCTGCCTTGGAAGAGCTAAGGTGGAAAAAGCTGCCGATACGATATTCAAATTTAATGAATTCAGAATTTTTTTAAAATTATTAATTGTATTAATTGCTACGGCCTCTACTGTATTTATGGTGGAATTACTGTATAATATGCTAATTGTCTTTGTGTTCAGTCGATTAAACTTTAAATTTAAATCAAACCCACGTTCCTTAAAAAGAAGGAGGAAAGAATATCCTCTCTTGCTCAAAAAATTTCAAAGAAATAATTTTATCAATAAAAATAAAAATTCCTTCGAGTTCAATAATGACTGGTATCAAAATTAAATTTTTTCGTTTCAATTAAAATTTGTTGCTGCTTTTAAATATTTTTCCGCACTGTATATCATTAAATGAAATAAATTTTAACTTTTGTGTTGGTTTACCTTTATACTAAAAAAATATCTTTATTAACTCTGCACTTTAGCACGTTTAACAATTCGTAGCCTAGTAATATTTCCCTTAACCTTTACATTCCATTACATAAGTAATAAAAATAAAAAAGTGTCGTTCTAAACACAGCGATAATGTAAAAATCGTGTAGTTTGAATCGTTTTCTCACATCAAATGGAAAGTACATCTACACTGATAGGAAATCGGAACGCATATTATTCAACCACCTGAACACTGAAGCCTAGAAGGTTAGGAGCCCTTGTTATTAAATTGTGGATTTAAGGGGCAAATAATATTTTATATTCGGAGAACTTCTATATCCATTTAATATGAATGCGTCCAGCGTTAAGGATTTGCCGGTTCTCAAGGCGCTGTATTTTAATGTAAGTTGTTCATTATATTGTAATTGATTTGCTAAGGGCTTGCAATATAGAATATTTATTTTAGTCTATGCCGTATTTTCAATTGAGTGATGATGGAAGTAAAATGGAAGGCATAGGCGCAGTTGTATTGCAGTATATTACAAATTCAATGAACATTAAGTATAATTAAAAATTAATTAATGTACTCGTAAAAATTTTATAATTAGTAATGCAAGAAATTTGATAGGTACGAGCTGGTTAGGGCCAAAGATGGGTAAGTGATTTTGAATACAGAGCAAGCGTGTTTGCCATGTTAATGAGCAAAATTGTTGATTAACAAAAGAACTTAATTTCAAAGCATGATTTTTTATATATATTTATATATTAATTTATTTTTGTGTATATGTAATATATATAACAACCACAGGGAAATACTACTAGGAGATAAACTAAGCAATGGATCATGGAATGGTATTGCTGGGTCAATACATAGAAACGTAAGAATATGTTAAATATGAGGCTAAATCTTAATAAATAAATAACACAATTAGTATGCTTTTATTAGGAAACACAATTTTCATTTTTTCCCGTGATTCATAATAAAAACGAACTAGATACGTCGGAAGTAAGCTTCCCAATTTGGTTTACTTCCTACGTTATGCTTTCTGGTGCCTCTCCCGGTATTGAATCAGAATTGTTACAGTTTTTACTGCCATTCGACAGACAAGTAAGAAATATTTCACATTTTTTAAGTATTATATTTGAACTAATTAATATCATATATTAGACGGAAATTTGCATGGCAGTTTCATTCCTACTCCTAACCTTTATATCTTTCATTATGGAACGCAGTATGATTAAAGTACTTCCAAAACAGCATAAAAGTTTTAAAGTATCCTTTCAAAAACATTGCACATTGTTCGTGAAGCCTTCAGTTTATCAAGGTAATTATTTATATGGTTTTAAGAATCGTTAATTGAACATTGTGTGCATTTTTAGCGATCACTAATAAAAATGTGATTCCTCGCTCATCACCGGCTAGACTCTGTTTCATCATGTGGTGGATGACCATGGTGGTCATGATGAACTTATACAGTAGCGAATTGACAGCGAATAATTCATCATTCTACACTCCGTTTCGTTTTGATAGTTTACAAGATGTGATTGAATACCCTAATATTCGTGTTATAGCGTTCCAAGATCCGAATCTCGTGCAGTATTTGCAGGTATGTTTATGCATTTATAGTCAGCATCTTAGAGTACGTCAACGATTCCTTTCACTTAGAAATCACCAATGGCTTCGGAACAAGCAGTCTATAAGCAAATCGTGGGAACGAATGGTTTCGAAGACAAAGTGAAAGAATTTTATTCGGAGAAAAACATGGAGGAGACAAGGTTGGGAAAATCTCTTATCATTGCCGACAGACCTAGCTTGATGGAGAAATATAAAAAGGAATGCCTAACTAATGATAAGTACTTCATGAGCAAAGGAAGTTTCGGCAGAATTTCACTTTCGTTAATTTTTGCCAAAGTTTTGGGAAAACCATTTATGAATGAAGTCAATATTAAGTATGTTTTAAAGCGTACAGCCATAAATAAAATAGAAATAATTTTATCTTTATTCGTTACAGAATAATAAGATTCTTTGAAACCGGAAACGCCATGGAATACATGGCTATTTTACGCGCTCGTCTCTATTCGTGTCTTGGACGGTCAGCGCCACAAAAATTGACCGATACCGTTTACAGCTTCCAAGATCTGAGAGTATTTTTAATATTTTACGGCTATTTAATTGCCGTCTCTTCGACTATATTCTTATTGGAAATCTTCATACATTATTTTATAAATTTCATAACCAGGATATGCAAATTGAACAATAATCAGGGCGCCACTAAGAGGCGAAAAAAAGAGTACCTTCACTTTCCCAATAAACAGGATAGGAAACATTTAACTTAGTAAATGGCAGCTAGTTTTAATTTAAAAATTTTAATATTTAAATTAAAAGTGAATGAAATTTAAATTGGATTATTTAGTCGTCTAGTGTATTTTTGAAACTGCAAACATTGATGAAAAAGGAAATGTTTTATAGCTTGAAAATAAATTAAATCAAATATAAAGTAACACTTTTTCGCAGTAGTAAGCATCTATCGACAAAGCAGTATATAAAAATTGTATTTCGGTGTCCTGAAAGTTGATATAACGTTGAAAGAGAAGGAATATCTCACCACCACCACCACTATAGTCGACTATAGCCTCTGGTATACGAATTGGTGGTTATCTCGACTAGGTCCAGAAATCCGACAGTAACAAGACGAGTGGGAGATTCAATTACCCGGAATCGAAATCTAATTGAGAAAGTGAAAGAACCCATTCCGTGCCAGGGGAGATCGAGAAACGAACCGATATAGCTCAGCGTTGGGAGGGGACCAACTTAATGCAATTACGTTTGGATCCTGACTGACCGATGGTCGATTCCCACGGAGACTGCAGCCAGAGTATAACCACGCTTTCTCCGTGGGTAATCACACCGTCGGCTAACGCGTTATCTGAAAGAAAAGAACTAAGAAAAAATCCTTCTTCTCCCTTCTTTCCTGATTTGGATCGTATATCGAAGACTCCCTTTCTCTCCTTGGATTGGAGCGACGGAGGTTTTCGTGATTGCATCGAACAAACAATACGAAGAAAAATACCTTTTGCATAGAGCTTCCTTTCCTTCAATAAGAACAAATCTTATCAGCCCACCACACAAACCCTCACTGCTCTAGTAAATATTCGTAACTTTATACCTCGAAAGCAATTAACTCACCGATATACTTTGTTCCTGATAAACTCAGGAAGAAATTGATAGTTTTAACGTTTCAATTCTGATTGAAGAAAAAAAACGTAATAGTAATAGGGTCAAGTGACTGCGAAATTGTCATTCTGTTGGGAATGAATTTTTGAACATCGAAGCGTGTTAAGTTTAAATCGATCGATGTTTCTAAAATTTGACTAATGAAAACTGCTACCCATAAATAACAATTTATACTAGGAATGCATACAACAGTTAGAAATCATTGTGCCCCATGCGGTGTTTGTGGGCCGGGCTTGAGTTCTGACGTCTTTCTAACTGCGATTTCATTGGCTGGTAGCAACGCTGGTAGTCAAGATCGGCCTAGATACGTTGAGTGAAAATGGATATAGCACTAAGATTCCGATTAGCTGTATGCATTCCTTTATATACACAGCGTATTTCACCTGAAATGTTTAAAGAAGTACACAAAGTAGCAAAGACGATATAAAGATGCTACAGTTAGATTTATTTGTCTGCACGCCTACTTAGATCAGTTCGTTAGACCCAAAACTCACACCGTCACTTATCCATAATGGAAACACATCCCTGGTAGCATCGAGCAGACTGTTTAGAGCCACAAAAATAATATTTTAGTTCCCAAGTATAAAATAGCGTTTTGGCGTTATTTACTTGGCGGCTAAACGGAAGATTTACAATCCATATTTCCTTTCAGGGTTTGGGTGGGTTACTCCAAGGCCTTATTTTGTGGCCTACCGCGTTATTCTTTATAAGGGAAGAAGGGGTTTAAGAGACGAATAAGGCCAAACATATTTTCCGCCTCTTTAAATCGATAAACGTAACTAACCGCGAGAAACGCGTGGCAATAAATGACCCTCCTCCCATATACGCCCCGAGTGTCGCTTTGCCCAAACCAAACTTGGATCAACCTCCCTTTTTTTCAGACCCTGCATTCTGTTTCCCATATTTGCTTTAGGGGTTTTAGGGTTTTGTTTCTAGATATATAGGTACATAGAAAACTATTATTCTCTTTGCGCATTATTCTTTGGAATTTAGCGAGTCAAAAGGTACCAAAATTTCAAGACCCTAAACCAAAAATTATAACAGTATTTTATCTGAAAGGAACTCTTTTAATTTTATGCAAAACCTTTGTACTTATAAATTTATTGGACTAATTACTTGATAAATATTAAACCTAAATACATTATTCGAGCATGTAGATTAGGGTATGGTACTTGTCAAAAACGTTAAATCTTAGAAAAGTTTTCAACCGAAGAAGAAAATTGCTTTCAAAATCCAATAAATTCTGACGTTGACTATATTGCAAGAATAAATCACGACGGTATAAAATTTTATACTTTAGATCAAAACACCATTAATATTCAGTTCAACTCGACGACGCAGCTTTCATCAAGTTTTCGCCTTGCAAATTACCTTCCAGTAATATCATAAGTTCATAAGAAATGTTCCATAAGTTTGTCACTGGTTACAAACTGGAGCTAGTCATGAGGTGATTGAAGTAGGTCATAGCAGGGGTAAATAACGAAAGGAGTTAGAGACGCTAGCTTCCGTAGTGTAGAATACAGTGGGACCTTGAAACGTCATAGAATTTGTAACTAACGTAGTGCCATCTTTGGTACTGTATTGTAAATAGGACCAGAACCTTAAAAGTTTTGCCTTAAAATCTCGCGCCGCAAGGTATTCTGGGTAAAGTAAAATGGCGGGTGTCGATGTTGTGAAGTCGTCTCATAAATCAACCCAATATAATTAGTATATTCAATCTCGAGAAAACAGCGATTTAAAGAAGAAAAATAAGTCAACAATTTGCAATTTGAAGCCGGGGAAATCCTCACAATGTGTTCAAACTTGTTTTGCCGTAAGTGCGCGGTTACAGAGTTGGCCCAATGAGCCAAGGCTTAGTGATTTTTCCGAGTCAGTGCCAGTGGGAACTGTGGGATCAGGATCATCGACTGTATCTGTTACTAAAGAAATTAAAACAACTAAAACTGTATTGAAGGATGCAAAAACGACATTTAATTCCATTTCATAATCGAATAAGGAATTTACCAACTTTAAAGTTGCATGTTTCTAATTCAAGTGCACCTTAATGAATAAACTTTACTCTAAGCCTAATTATCACTCAGTCGTAAGCAGACGAACACTAGCAGACAGTAGAAAATCGATATCCCAGAATGACTTTCGAAACTTTGCTGCCACGCTATTGGTTGGAAAATATCATACTTATTTTGAATTATAGACGGCGTGACCGAGGCGTTTTCTCATTTCTGTGTCTACGTTTGAAAGTCCCACTGTATTCTACACTACGGAAGCTAGCGTCTCTAACTCCTTTCGTTATTTACCCCTGGTCATAGATTCGAGGTAAAGCGACGCCTGGTGAACCGCTGTCAAATTAAGGCTTAGTACAGAATAAATAGGACCTAGATGGAAGTCCTGCAAAATTAACTAACCGAGTGTAGGACTTCAATTCTCGCTTGTCGTTCTCGAACTAGATCGAGCCTCTGTAAGTCTCTGGCATTACGAAGTATAGGAAGAGTCATACTTATTTAACATATCTTATAAATTTATGGCAATATGTGAATGTATTATATATAGACATAAATATATTCAACTTTTAATCGTTTCCTTACGGAGAGTGAAAAGTTTTGAGTATATTAATGCCAGTTGAAAAGTTTTCTCCGAATTTTAAATCTCTTTTTTTTTCTTCTTCTTCTTTTGAAAAAGACTCGCCGCTTGAAATGTGACCAAGACTCGGGAAAGCGCGTCCCTTTTCCTTCGCCATAGCTAACAGCTCCTAGGGGAATTTCTCGAAGACGGATGTTCATTAAGCCGGACTTTATCTCACCCTCGGGAGATATCAGCTTCCATCCGATTCACGCATCTCCTAGGCTAGCTACGCGACATTTCTTTCTTTTTTCATCTCTTCTTCCCTCGAATCTTATTGCCTTTGGATGCGAGGACCATCCCCCTACCAAAGATGGAACTTCAATATACTCTATACTGGCGATTAGGAAAAGTGTGATTTATTCCTCGAGAATAAAGAGGCTAGCTACCAAAGCTAAAACAGCCTCTATCCTCATTTCCAGTGGAAAAGGCTAGCCCGAGTTACATCCGTTTCCAAAGAGGGTTGGTTTCTTCGACTGGAACGTTATGTAAAAGTCGCCGACGTTTGTAGTTTCCTGTTCGGTCTGGAGGCAGAGAAAAAGGTGATTTACCGTCATTAGGCAAACAGAGGCAGCCTTAGACCGAATAGGGGAGGGATATCAGTCAAGAAAAAGTAGCTCCTGCTTATCTAGAGCCGCTCGGGCCGTAGCAATTAAGCCCGAGGCTAATGTATGACTATTTACGCCCCGGTGACTATCTGTCATTTCCCCAAGTTACTCTCTAGAGTGTCCTTCCCGCCCCCTACACTCATTTAATAGAACTAATGGCTTTGTTTGTCTCTGACAAATACCTGATTTGTCGTAAAATGTCCTTGACTTAGATACGTTCCGTACGGGGGATCCATTCTTGAAGTGGCATTAGACGACCACTTAATCGCGTTGCCCTAATGCTCCCATACCATAAGTTTATAAGATATGTTCCATAAGTATGACACTAACTATGCTTTGGAACGCTAGAGACTTACTGATATCTAGTTCGAGAACGACATGAGAATTGACTACACTCGGTTTTTCAGTCCATCTTCCTATTTAGTCTGTACTAAGCCTTTGACAGTGCCAAAACCAGGCGTCGCTTTACAAGAATCTATGACCTAAGTCATTTCATGAAAAGCTCCAGTTTGTAACCAGTGACAAACTTATGGAACATATCTAACGAACTTATATTATTACTTATTATTCTTTAAATGATTGTCATAATGGTACAAGAACCAGAAAAAGCATCAATGTATAATATTAAACCAAAGAAGATATTTGTTAAGTAATTTTTAATTCATGACTGTTATGTTCTGAACCAATCAACTACTTATTTTTATGATTCACCCTTTCAAACGTTTTGGTCTATTTTTTTATACGAACCCTAAAGTTATTAAAAGAAAAAAGAACAAATTCACATTTTCAAATGTAGTCAGTCAGCCCTGCACCCTTAATAATATAACTCCAAAAAGATTTTTCCATTTCAATGCGAAAATTATAAATAAGATTTGAAAAGAACGCTTGCACTGCATAATCTTACGCTGTCAAAAATGTCGGTGATTTTCGATTGCTTCGCTTTTCAGTGACAGCTAAAAAGTAAATTAAATCGAGGGCAAATATTTAAATTCGGGAGAGCGAATGGAATGAAGAAAGGAATTGAGAGAGAGTGTTCCCTAGTCTTGTTTCGGAACAGCTACATGCAAATGCAAAGGCTTAAATCAGATTTCCATTAAGAAAGTCAGTTAACCTTTCCCCCACTCTATCGAACTACTCTTTCTTTAGTGTCATACTTGGTTTTTCAATTTTTAGCTTAAATTTCAAATTTTGCTTTTTCTCTCTCGTTTTACTTCCAATGGCCGTCCATAATTTGGTTCTTTTTAAGACATGTCCCTTTTCTAAAGTAGTTGTAATAAAAGCAGTGCCTTGGAATTAACGATTTAAAGCGACTTCTTGTTTTTATCTTCCTTAAACCCTATTCGCCAGGGCAGAAGCCTCTTGTCCATCAAAACGTTGCTGCTGAAATTAAATTTTCTAAGCCTCGTGTTAAAAGTTTTACGAGTTAGAAATTCGCCTTGTAAAGAAAGAAAGGAAAGAGAATTGGGGTTTTTTTTCTTCTATCATACAAGGCGGGCGACCCTTGGATGTTATTTTATAAAACTTGGCGCAAAAAAGTGTCATTTTTATGACGTATATTGTTAATCAATAGCAGCGATATTTTTGACACCATGGATCGAAAAGTTATATAATAAAGAAAAGATTTGAGTCTGTTTGTTACTGAAAATAATGTTTGAAAAATAGCCGTGTCTGATTTAAAAGATAATTCTTTTCGAAATAGATGTAAGGAACCACTCTAGCCTGGCCACAACTATGGACGATCAAACCTCTATATCACATTACACTACTTTGCATGCATTCTGGGTGCGTAAAGATTTATATTTATCTTGAAAATTCTTCTTAAGTAACGGATGTTGGAAAGCAGAGATTGCGTCTCTTTGGAAAGTGTTCGCTTTTCCACTCGATTAGATTCGGGTTCAATTTTGGAAACCTAAATCTGCAGCCAAAATCAGACAGAGTACGTTGGAAAGCCAGCTCCCCTTCCAGAGAATTGACGAAAGCAGTTCTCTCTCCCTCTCCATTACTAGGGAGAATTTTAGAGTGGGCTTTGTTGGAAACGCGAGATTTTAATGAGGAACTCTTTTAATAGCCCTTCCTTGTCTACCGTACGTGAGAGAAGCAACCGCCCATCTTAGTGTCGCCCTACCCGATCCCATCTTTCTAGAGATCCGATGGCCAATCCGTAAACGGAGACACTGAAGAAAGAAAAGGCACATTTATAGCTAGGTTGGATTATAATTCAGGAAACCCGAACTATACCAGTACACGATTTCAAAAATTTATCCTGAGTCTGTTCCCATTTAGACCCTGATGGAACGTTATAGTTGCCAGGAAAAATATGAGGCCTTCCTTTGTCTTATCATTCGATATCGTTATGTCTCTTAACTTCATGTATGTTTACGACTTGCGACGGTGCATTTTTAAAATCACGCAAAACTTACGGTATACATTATAAAGTTTATACATAAACATAGACGTAAATACTCCAGCCAAATAAATTTCAATCACGCTTTAGTTAAGGCAATCGTCTGGGGAATATCGCGAGCGAGTTTCGTTAGGGTACATGTAAAAGTATTTACTCTTCGTTAGGCCTAGTTTTCCAAATGGAAAATTCTAATTCCCGAGAGTTTGATTTGTCTCGCGGCTCTTTTAAAATCGGATTGCGTCTTATCGCTTTGGCATCCAAACACGGAGGTTCCGGCGCCTTACCAGCGTCTCAAGAGAGGTTTCCGCATCACAAAGACGTACGAATCCAACCCTTGAATAGTGTAATCTACCTCTTGAAGATACTAGTTGAGTGCGCTTGTACCGAATGTACACTTGGATTGAAATAAACTAGAGCTTAAAGCCCTTCCCCCTTGCCACCTTTACACCAATATGGTGTCTCTATATCCTTTTCAGTATTAGACTTGCAAGAGTCTGACTCGAATGTGCCTGAAGGCCAAGAGGTGTAATTTTTCCTTTCCTGATATCTCACTCTTAGAAACTTGGTTGAATTAAGTTTACCCGCATGGACCATGGAGGTGGAGTGGAACAAGGAGAAAAGGTGACAGCCGTATACGAAGAGAGGACATCTCGATGTTCCCCCTCTCAGTTTCTCCAGGGATATATGCCTTTCGTTTGCAGCGTGTTTCTCCGAATTGCTTCGGGCTAATGATACTGTCTTCCATCTAACTTCTACATATCCCTGGCCATCCCCGAGTCGTACAGACAAGTATATTATATAAAGTCCGAATCTGGCTCGTTTAGGGATTGAACCTAATATTTGAAGAGAGACTAAGCGTAGCCTGTATAAATGCATTATGTAAACCCTGGGTAGTTGCGCCTCACTGGCCCTTAATGAAGGGGGTGATTCCCCCAATATGTCTCGGGGTTCTAGCGTTTTATAATGCCCTTTGTCTCGTATCCTTCCATGCCCATCTTTTCTTTTCCTTTCTTTGTTATGTTTCTGACATGGTATCATTTTTAGAACGAGAATTTAAATCCAATTATATTCGTTGCTAAAAGGGGAATTTAAATCGACTCTGTTTTCAAATTTAAATCTAATCAATCGTGAGATGAAATTATATTTGCTAATAACAAAATTTTCATATTGTTGCATTGGTTCAAGAAATTAGGAAACCTACACGTGACATAAAATCAATAATTTTCTAAGATAAATTTTAGTTAAGACGCATGCGCAAGTTGATTGATGCGTTCTTTAATATTATTGGGTTTGAATTAAGTACGGTGAAAGCTAAGTATTCGGGTGAAAGGCTCTTTGAAATATGGAGTTATTATATAGGCATAGGTCTCGGTATCCTATGGGGATTAATTTCCAGAGAAAAGATTCTGAATATTAAGAGCAGGCATTAATATAGGTTGAGTTCCATAATGTCGCTTTCATGGAACTCATCCCATTTAAATAACCCTGTCGTTGCCGGCTGTCGAACTACGATATTATTCAAAAGTTTCTAGAATTAAAATATTATCGTTTCGTTTCGTTTGGGTTGAAGCGATTTTCAAAATTAAAGACAGAAGCTAGTGATGTGACTTCAAACTCCAATAATTCGAAAACAATGACTACTGCTGAATAAAAGAAAGTATTTCTTTAACTTAATGGAAATTTCATTTTCTTAAATTCATTCGTGTATTCTAGAAAAATTCAAGATTATTAGACACGTAGAAAAGGAGATTTGAGGCTTCAATCGTTTCCAGAAGTATAATGTGAATATAATTAGAGGTTTATCTCTGCTAGGTACAAGTAACGTAAACTAACGTATTGCTAAATATTATAGATATAACATGACATATATTTATTTATTTAATAAGGTTTGAAAGATAGGGTCATGAAGTCACATCAAGGGCTTGGGTACTATACCCCCTACCAAAGTACTTGAAAATGGGATACTCCAATCAATTTTACATACGAAAAGAGATAACGAGTGTCTTGGTTTTATTACTCTCACTTCACACGTGACTTACTAATAACTTAAGACCTTCAGCATCATAAAACGCGTCCCAGAGATTAACTAAAATTGTAAAAACAAAACATGGCCAAGTAAGTACAGGTCTAACTAAAGAAACCACATACGAACAAAACCTGTATATTTAAAGATGTTCTTTATATTCGCAATAACGACCGTGCATTTTATTTAACGATATACTTTCGAAATGAGAGATTTGGTCGTCTATGTTTTTTTTTAAAGAACTATTCGCGTCTCGAAGCTAGTAGGACCAATAGGTTTGTAGGCTACAGATTGCTTGCCTTCGTCGCCAGAATTTCGCCAAAGTATATCGGGTGTAGCGGCGTGAGAGCCTCAATACAATTTCCGTTCTAGGCATCTTTAGCGCTCTATAAGAGCTCCATCGCTTTTCGCTTCGAAGCCTCTCTTCGACTCGCCTCGTTTACTTCATCCATTTCCACGCATTTTGTAGCAATAGAAGGATGGGGATAAAAAAAAGTGAAGAAAAAGTCATCGGAAAAGTTCTCTCTATTGAGGATAACGCTTTTCTTATTGCTCGAACCATTGACTTTAACGCCGAATCGGTGGACGAACCCTCATCCTCATCCTCATTCGACATACTTTTTATTTTATCGTCAAGTGCGTACTACGTACACCCGAGATACAAAAACTTATGGATGGGTAGAAAAAATCTATTATTGGGAAATTTTCGATAGATTCTTTTTTAAATGGAAAAAATGTATTTTTGCGGCCACCATGATGTTTTCGATTAGGTCAACTTTTATATATACGTTCGTACTATCGCGCCAAAACACTGTCATCAATCTGCCATCATATGGGGGAGGGGGAGAAAAACGTACCAGAATGGTGGTGGTAGTTATGGGGGGAGGAAGAGAGCTATATCTTAGATTTTATCGTCGAGTGAATTGGATTTATGTCACAAGCCACGCTACGCTTATAGCTTCTATTCTTAAAAATGAAAAAAAATATATAATGCGAAAAATAGTGTCCGTTCCTCTGGTATGACGTCATTTTAACTCCTTCGAGTTTGTCAACAGTGAAAATTTGTAATCGGAATTAGATTAAGTTTGTTAAACTAAGTGCACAGGGAATTTAAAATGAGGTACAAAGCCGAAACAGCGAAATAAGAGTCCACTAAGATATTGACGTATTCTAGTTCTAAGGTCTATTGTTATAATCGTAAACAACGCTCGTATAAACAGTACATCATCTTGAATTAAATCGATTTTAAGTTGATTCTACAGTCTAGGAAATAACAGGGATAGGTTATTAATTTTTAATCCTCACTATCTTATACATAATCCGACAGAGCAGAACTTAATAATTAAATCTTATGTCTTCCATGCCTGGATTTTCGGATTACGAGTGCTGTAAATAGTAGCCCTGTTTACACTGTATTTTCCAACGAATCTAGCTAGCCTAGCATCTTTGGTATGTTCTGATTTTATTTGTTAATAATTTAGATGAATTTCAAGTATCATCGAGCAATATTTTTATTAAATCTCTACTAATTTAGTAAAAGAACTGCGAATTTGGCTCTTAATTTTTTGAGAAAAATAACGTTGAAATATAAAATAAATGTCTTTTTAGCATAATTCGGATAAGAGACTTGGGATGGAGTTTGAGATAAGGAGATGGAAGAAAGAAAAGAAAACAACGGTTTTTAACGACACTTGACGTCGACAAGATCGTAAAAAGAAGAAAAACTTTTATTATATAACTTAAGAAACAAGGAGAAATAAAATAGACCCAAAGGAAAGATGCTTTTTAAATATTCTCAAACTTACTCTATAAATTTTATGTTTTCGTTTTTCAAAAAGATGAAAGTGTTTCTTATTGTTATAATCTATTTCAAAGGCTTTCTTTTCGAGGGGTAAACAACTCTTTACGAAAATTGTATACTTGATACAAGATTACACTAGATTCGCAGTCGCAGATTATTCTTAAAGGCTGTGTCAGTCTCCCAAAAAACATACACCTCTCTTAATTCTTACAGATCTTTCAGAAGCACCCTGTTTATGTTTCCCGGTTCAAGGTTGACCCAAATATATATAAGTTTAAACTAAATCGTTAACTCTCAAAATACTAGAATTAAAGATAAAGACCCATAACAACGCAAATATATCCAAAACTCTGCCACCCTGTCTCAAAGAGCGGAATTAACTTTTTTTAATATGTAGTAGAATCGCTTTGGGGGATTAACACTTTTGCCTTCGCTTTGTATTATATACATATATATATAAGTCGGTTTGTCTCTTTAACAGCTTTTCCAGGGTTGGTGCGACCTCTCTACCATGCTCCCCTCATTTAAATATTGACTGTGAAGCTGCAGAGCAAACAGTCACGAGGAGTCCTTCCAAATTCGAGGAGACGAGGGGGTGGTGTATCTAGGATGAGCGGAGTTACGGAGAACGATGAGAAGCTTGGGTCCGATGGGGGCCCTAGGCTGGATAGGAATATTTAATGTTCCAAGTAATTCCCTCCAACACCTCAGGGAAATCCCTTAATCAAGGGACTGCGAATGATTGTTCTCCTCTGCAGCAGCCAATGTTCGCCTTTAACGTTGCAGCTTGTACGTCTTTTACAATTTAGACTTGAAAATCCCATTTGGAGGAAATCGAGAAATTCCAAATATTCTCTAACAACAACTGTACGTACTCAAAAAAATTGGTAATTATTTCTCTAATTAAAGCTTGGTTTTTGAACGATCCCAACATTTCAAATCAATGGTTATCGTATCATAATAGCTCCTGAAAGTAGAAACCATTCAACCATATCGTCGCGCTACACCGCCCAGGAACCAAAGTTGAATTTTCGCTACCAAAACGCGAAGGAGTCCACAAACTATGAACACAACCTGCACATAGTGAAATAGTATCCTAACATTTCTATTTTAGAAGGAAGTTCGAGGCAAATTTGGTAGAAATTTTGGCTGTCAACAATGGAGAGGAAGTAGAGAATTTTAAAGAATAAAACAGTTACGAAACCCGGCCGGGGTCGCTTCAGCAAGGTGGTACTCGAATACCCTCTGGCCTCAAGGCTTGAGAATTTTCCGTTGTGGTACAAACAAACCTAAACTAGAAAACTCGTTAAGAAGAAAGAGAAAAAATTTTTGCAAGCGCGTTGTGCATGGTGTTGCCGGGTTTCCTATTGGTTCAGCAAGGGACTAGCTCGACAATATTAAAATATCTTCTTTTAGAAAACAAATAGCGAGTCCAACAACCGAAAACGAGCGAATCCGGAGGGTATAGTCTGGAAGTTTCCATTCCTTAAGCTAGTTTAATTAAAAATACTCTTATATATATTATTCCCTCGTGAACTTTGACCCCTTTTTTGGAAGCGAACGGTCTTTTGTGTCGCGTGTACGGAGAGTGGATTTCAAAAATCGACTAATTGGCTTGAAACCCAATATACACCCGAAGCAAAAATAATTCCGGATAAAGGAAGAGGGTGGCGGGTGTTCTGAGAAATCGGCTTTTGCTGCATGGCGAATCGTTGGAACCTAATGAGCAGTCCCGGGAGAATGGAATGAATGCCAGCTTTTAAAAGGCAAATCGCGTAAGTTCATTAGCGAAACTGAGCTTCTCATGACCCAAAACTAGTTAAATCAACAGATATTTTCCCTTAAATGGACTTCTCGATTGTTATGGGCGTTGACCACGATTTTATCTGCATTAAGAATGGAAATACTCAACAAAGGATATTGTTTAAGTGTCGTAACATAATTAGTTTTGATATAATTCCTCTTATGTTTCTATTGTTCATGTTTTGAGAAATTTATATCATAGTTTACCAATTTGTTTACGAAAATTTCAATATAATTATTAACGAGCTTAGGTTAAATCTTGAATATATCGGATGACAAGGGAAGTTTCATCCGATCAACACGCGCGAGATTGGAAACGTCAAACTATGGAGATTAACCATAGGAAATCTTCCGCTTCGGAAAATTTACGTCGAAAACCGAAACTGGCAAGCGGCTTATACCGCATCCAAGATTCTTTCCTCTAGATATTTAAATACTTCATTAGACTAACAAATCATACATGTATTTATAACAAGAAACAAATAAGCCTCAACCTAAAGCGGATTAAAAGTTTTCAAAAGTGAAAACTCAACCTTTACAAGTCACGCGACGCATCATACCCAAGACTTGAATTGAATTGAATTGAATTGTTAAGTTTTATGGGGAAAAATAGTATTGATTTGATATTTCCCAAGAGGTAAATAAACGTAGTTAAAAGTAGCACCGCCGCTTATATTTATCCGAAGTGAAAAAGTTTCGAGTCACTTTATATGAAAAGTTTTGTTTGAATTTCGGGTAACCGCGTGTTTGTTCAGGGAAAACTTTCACTGTATAACTTGAACCACTTCTTTCCGTCGCGGAGATTTGCTGTACGATATCGAAATAGGGAATAACTATAATGTAAATAAGCGTGCGGCACAAATATCGATTGAATTCGGAGGAGGGACTCGCCATCTTAATAGCTTCCTTTCCTTTAAAATATATATATTTTTTTGTGCTTAGAATCGAAAAAGCTAGAGGTATTTTGGCAAGAACTTCGATTTCTTACGTGGACACTCCTTTTGATAAACAGAATTTCGCGTGCCGCTTCCACATTTCCCGAAAAATATTACAATATATTGGAAAATGGATAAATATTTTAAGTTTTTCATATTCGATATCGTTTTGTTTTATACGTAGTAACTGCCTCGGTTAAACTTAAAATGTCCCAACATTAAATATTCTTTCATTTATAGGGTGGAGTATAGAACAGTATTTTTTAACATGTTACTCAAATGGGTTGAAATATAAGAACACTATTAGGACCTTACTTGTCAAAATGGAGAAAGATATAAGAAAAATATTTCTTTACGAGTGTCAATAGAAAATTTCAGCTTCAAAGGGTACTAAATTCGGCATAAAATGGCCTATTCCTCAACGTAACACTCCAATTTGCATACAGACATACGTAAGAACTCCGATTTGTTACAGTATTTGGCCAAACTCCGATGCGGTGCAGCTAAAACATATACCATCTGCTGTTTATCAGATTGTATCCTTTCCTTAGCCCCTTTTTCTTTTCCTTTGCTAAGCTTTTTGCACCGTTTAGCTTCCTCAGAGAGTAAAACTGAAATATCGAAGACTGAAAGGGGATTTTTACTCTATTTTTTTCTTGGCGTGTGTCAAGTTCTTCGCCTTTTGGGGGTAAAGAAAAGAGAGAGAGAGAGAGAGAGAGAGAGAGCGAGAGAGAGAAAGAGAAAGAGAGAGAGCGAGAGAGAGAGGGAGAAAGCGAGAGAGAGAGAGAGAAAGAGAGAGAGGTAAAAGAGTCTGTAGAAAGAAGATAGACGCCGGGCTGCTGCATCCGCTCAACCGCAAAGAGTTCGGATGTTTTTGGTACGCTCGGAAGACGCCCAAACTGACGACCCATTGCGGGACCCCTCTTCTTCAAGAAGACTCGGTCTTCTGTATACCACTTTTTTCTCTTCTCCCTAGTCTTTCTCTTATACCCATCTCTCGCGGTGGATAGAAGACGTAGCTCTCCGTTCTCGAGAAATCTAATCAATTTATTGCCATTTCTCTTCCCATCTTAGTCGAATTTAAAGAAGCCCCCGACGTACTTTATTAACCCTCGCTCATCTTAGCGGCGCCAGAGAAAGTTCGCTCCGGAAAATATTGCCTAGAAACGTCAAGAAGTTTTTGAAGAGTTTAGTATTACTATCATACCGTATCCGGGACTATAATAAGGAGAAACGAGGTTAAATTAAGCTACCCCAAAATACCTACACGTCTAGTTTATCCCCGAGTCCGAATTAAAATGTCAAAAAATAGGTCGTGAAATATTTTCTTATATATACGAAATTCATTGGAACATGGAGGAAAAATAGATGGAGAGGTTAATACCACACTCTAAGTCAGTCCTTCCACCCACAAGCGAGGGAGCTAGTCACGTGACTGAATTTTACCTGGCTGCAAACAATACACTTACAGCCCATCATATCCTCACACCGTCTGAGGTTGGCATGAAAAGCCCGGTAGAGCCAGTTCTGAATTCTCTTCCCCTTGCTATTTTCGTCCATGATTGCAACCAGAATTTTAGACCAAATACTAGCTCCATCACTTCTATTACCATCATTTAAACTTATCCTTTGTAGCATTAACTTTGGAATTATTTACCAAGTTTTGCGTCATTATAGAAATAAACTAATTCCGTGGAATTCCCTCAGAAGTGAGTACACAAAGGCGATATATATATCAGAATCTTCGAGTTAAACTTGGAACTTTCCAATATACACGTAAATATTCATGATATGATGTCCAATTAGGCTCGATCTCGCTGACTAGATCAAATCACCGCCGCCAGTACTATCGTTACATATTCAAATTACCTTCTCGTAAAAGCCATAAGGATAACCCTCTAGTGGGAATATTTCGGCTTAAGACGAGGTATTTGCGTCGAATACATAGCTAAATCGAACTGGTCATATCCTCGCCTATTGGCTAGAATATTGTAGCGACTGTTTACTACAGTATCCTCTTACGCGAATATCGGATACCCATAATGAATGCTGGCTGCTCGTATACTTTAAAATTCCAATATTGACCTAGATTAAAACCCGGACTATACGAAAATACTTATTTCAGTAATTGGAGAAGAATGCTTTTACTGAAGTTGAAACTCGAGAAGGAATCCGAGAAAAACAAATTGGTTTAATGATCTCATATTGAAGATAATGCATATATTAGGATATATACGACGAATACGCTACCCAATTTAGACTCCATCTCTCTCTGCTGGCAAACGCAGCCTGTTACATGAAATAAGATCCATCTCTGGGTACGGAATGGTCAAGATAAAACACCTCAACGATATAAGTTTTAGTTTCAAAATTAAACACTAATATACATTTTACTATAAGTTCATAAGACATATTCCTTTCGTTTGTCACTGGTTACCGAGAGCTTGTCATGAAGTGACGTAGGTCATAGATTCTCTTAAAGCGACGCCTGGTGAGGCTCTGTCAAAGGCTCAGTACAGACTAAATAGGTAGATGGACTGTAAAACCTAGTGTAGTCAATTCTCGCGTCGTTCTCTGTATGGAATATATCTTATAAATTTATGGTAAAATAGAGCGCTATTTTATTTATAAAGAGTGTCAATAATAAAGATGTTTGATTAAGAAAAATATTAAAGAGATATTTGAGTAGTAACTCCTCATCTTCCCATATATGTTCCAAATTGAGTATTAAGAATTTAAAAGTGTTGATGTAGCGTATCCAAACCACTCAGCCTCTCTTAGTGTATAGAAAAATAGGGATGGAGAGAGAATGAAGGAATATAAGGACGAGAATGGAAGATACGCGAGCGGCATTTTGAAACGAGGCAATCTCGAGAAACGTCAGAGCAAAAAAGCAATCGTTTTCAACCGCAAACTGGGATGGAGAAACGCGCTGGCGGCCAAGACGGACCAACTGGAAACAATACAGAATCTCGGATTTAAAGGGCTTTCCGGTTTTAAACTAGCTTGAACCGGAGGTAGAGCCAAACGCCACCACCACCACCATGCACCACCTCCGACGAACCTTAAAGTTTGGTACCCTCTTGAATTTATACGAGAAATATTCGAATCGATTTGTACGGGAGAGTGGGGGGTGGAAGAAGCTCTCGGCTCCTCCTGTTAGAGGATACCAAGCTGATCCGTCTTACGGCCTTCGCTTCTCTTTCGCGTCTCTTGACAGCTAAAACAAATACATAATTGAATCGTTCGTTATTCGGAGCTTTCCCCTTTTATCCTCCAAAGGCTCTCCATCCCGCCGCCCTTGTCTTAAGAATTTTGCATAAAGAAATCGAAATCTTGTTAGTTTAGAAGAATAAAAAAGTGGGAAGGGGATCACGGAATTTTCTTCAATCAGACTTTAGGAGAAAAAAATTGAAGGCTCAATTTATTTTCTTATACGGATTGGTCTCGTTAACTCGAAACATATAGAACAAAAAAGGCCTAAAAGATTTTTTATATTTACGTGCAGCTCTAACAACAACTCTTGAAAGTTTTAAACAGGTAATGCCTGTGAAATTTTGAATATTTTTATACCTACCTTAGACAATATATATATATTTTTGAAACAAATGACATTTGAATATTTGAAATTATATCCTATATATTCAGTGTTATTTTTTTATCAACACTTGGTTTTCATATTGAAACTGTAAGTGAGCTTCACCGTGAGCAGAGAAGTTCAACAAAGTAAACATTTTCATTTTAAGGAAGCTCCTTTGATTTCAGGACATTAAATACCGCATAGACCTGTGGAACAATTTAACTAACAAACCTAATTAAACAAACGTTATAATAATCTGGGAAGCAAATAATTAATATTAGAAATGAAGTATTTTTCATTAAAAGCTAATATTGTCTTTTCCAACGCTATTCTGTTGGTCGTTGGCACTAAAACGAATGCCTAACAGTCCAAATATTTCTGGCAAACAAGCTTGAAAAACAACAACAATCACAAATGTAACAAGAACACAGTTTACCAAGATAAATAATCCCAAAGGAATGACGTTTCATATACGCAAATATAAATATTTCTAGAAAGAGATCCATCCTTATTTGAGTTTCCCTAACAAATCGTTAGAATATCTTTTTCCCAAGGAAAAACCAAGAGTAAGTAGATTTGCCTACGGAGCGATATTCGAGGATATTCATGTCCGTGTTTGTATAAAAGTTGTTAAGGGTGAACAAGGAAAACCTAGATTTTCTTTTCCTTTTAGTATTCCATCTTATATTCTTTGCCGACTGGTCATTTACTGCTTGCAACGGTATAATAAGGAAATCCCGCTAGTGAATAATGCATGCATGAAACAAGGTCCGAGATTTTCTCACCACTCCTTGTTATTCGCGTCGACAGTCGACGCTATCGTTATATCTAGCCAGGGATTTTCGGTCGAAACCAAAGTCAAAAGCTCATTCTTTAGAGTCCAACAAGTAATAGTCCCAAACGCGTTAGATGCAAACATTTATTTCACGCAGTGTGACGTTTTAATCTTAGTTTTTCCAGTGAGCACATACAAGGAGAGTCGAAGAGGATTGGTAACTATGACGGCACAGACTGATATCTCTCTCACGCGCACCTACCTCGGTGCAGAGCCGTGGAGCCAGACGTCACGTGATACGTTAAGAATACTGGGCGTAAACGAACTTCTCTGTTTCTGTTTCCTCTCTGTGTTGCGCCGATTGCACATGCGCGGAGCTCTGATACCGAGCTACAGCTAGGTACCGGTATTGAAGGGCGGGAGGCTGACAAAGAATTTGGTCTCTCCAAGCCTCCTTTTCATTCGTACTCACTTTTTTTTCGGACACTTGGCTGTTTGTGTAGAGACAATTTCCTTTATTTCTTGGGGATAACTTAACTTCTACGAAGAGACTTTAGCGTAAGTACATAGGGTACATCCACCCCCGCTTGAGCTATTTTTGTTGTATACCTCAGACTCCGTGAAGCATTTCGCGGTAGGAAACTCGAATATGGACAGAAAAGGAATTGTATAGATGCGATTAGGCATACCCGGGATAAAACTAGCTAGAGAGGAAATCAAAAGACATCTTGATTCGAGACACGCATTCTTGATAACGGGTTGCTTCCTACGTTAGAAAGAGGACAAGGAGATTGTCTTCTAATCCTAGAAAGGCCCGAGCCAAATCGTCTCTTACGGATCTACAGAATGGCACGCGTTCTATGGCCCGAGGCCTAACTGTCTTATTTACAGAACTGAATGGCTTTCAAATAGAACCCCAGATTTTCCTACAATACGCAGTTAGATATATATCTCAACACTTCAAGCGTAACGTAAAATTATCATTTAATATTACTCTAATGTAAATAAATACTCAAAATATTTACATTCATTTTAAAATCATTAAAGAAAAAACTGTTTCAGTATTTATATTTAAGAGAGGTAAAACCTTAATAGCAAAGCAAAACTTTCATTTAAGTTTATTTTAAAAATACCCTAGGTTTGAGTGTTTTCTGTGTTTACTTAAGAAACCGTATTTATTTTAACGGGACTTCAATGTCTTTCAGTTAATTAAATATTAAATTTAGAATCAGGCGAACTTTTCGTAAATACAAGGAAATTTTTCAAAAGGTAAAACTTTTAATGAAGGCAGTTTGTTTTCCCAAACTATCTTTTCAAAAACCAATTAAAAGTATAATTAAAAACAAAAATCGGTTAATTTGAACCTCGATATAAGGTTTGGGCATGCTAAATCCTTTAAATATTGTGTAAACCTTGATGAAAAATCGGAAAGAGAATTTTTCCCAACAGCCAACCAATCCCAGTCAGGAATCTAGCTAGCGCCGCTTCCCTTATCATTTTGAAACGTTAATTCCACGCTCGTTCGCTCCCAACCGAATCCACCCTTAACCCCTCAAGCACGCGAAACTATCTAATTCCTAATCCCCCCATCAAAGATGGAAACGAAGAAAGACGCTGTATCTATATCTTAGAAGCGCCGTCCTAAAAAAGAAGAAATAAAGAAAAGGTATCAACGTTCGGGATTTATCTTTGTGAAATGAGATTTTTGCCGCTATCAGCTAGAAGCGAGGACAAGCTTTATAGCAGACAGAATATCGTTCTTCGGTTACAATCGGACTCGACTGAGAGTTGGATTCGTTCCTGGAAAATCCATCCTCTCGAATACACTTATAGTCAGTAAGAATCTTGGAATAATGCAAAATGTACATGGATTCCCATTCATTTCTCCATCGTTCTCATCATAAGTTTGTCACTGGTTTCAAACTGGAGCTTGTCATGAAGTGATATAGGTCATAAATTCTCGTAAAGCGACGTCTGGTGAAGCGCTGTCAAATACTTATTACAGACTAAATAGGAAGATGGACTGCAAAACTGAGTGTAGACAATTCTCGCTTGTCGTTCTCGAACTAGCTCTCGGTAAGCCTCTAGCATTACGAAGTGTCCTTCTTAAACACATAGATAACAACTTATAGAACATAGAACACATTTTAGGTTGAAATAACAAACCATGCTTATGACCTTGGCGAACACATGGTGATAGTCACCCCTAGTTAGTATCACTCCAAGATGATAACCGACTCTGACGGAAAGGTACGTCGGTAGGCTTAGCGGTTGTCGACGAAACGAGGTTCCGAGGATTAGAATGGCAAGCTGGCCTTAAGCCCCCAAACGCCATTGGGTCTGGTCACCCCCTAAAGTAAACATCGTTACGCGTTTCTGGCCTTCTGATTTTGTAATTAAGATTTCGCTTTGGTTCTAGCACCACCAGGGGTTTTCATCGCGCCTGTTTGTCTTAGGACAGGATTTTGTTATCGAGCATCGGGGTGAAAGAGGAGAATGTCCCCCTTCAACTAAAAATTTCCCCCTGGATTAAAGATGGCCTGGAGGTTATTCAAACATTAATTCGCGGACGGGCGTTGGTTCATCGCGTGTACACTTGTTAAACAAGAAAGAGTACGCGTTTCGAATAGCGTGTGTGCCCGGAGAGAGAGAGAGAGACGTTTTCATTCTACAAAAGCAATCAATGCCACCTCCACGCGCTACATACGACCCCTTCACCGTCCAAAAATAAAAACTTCAATTATAATAACGGGGAACTATGGGAGTTCACCACCAGGAAAGTTTTCGATACAGCGCGCGAACCTCTTTTCGCTAGAGTGTTTGATTTCGAACGCCCCTGGTATGGTGTATTTTTCTTTTTTAAAAGAGCAAAGGGTTATGTTTATTCTGTAACTCCTAAGTAATTGCGGGAAATCTTTCCTCTCGCCCGAATAGCTACGAGGCTTTGTCATTTACGAAAAAGGGATTTTCACTGGGAGTGAAAGCTCGCTATATATATATGGAAATCGATTACTTCGCGGTTTCACGCCCTACTTTCAACAAAATGAACAAACATCAAGGAATAATAAATGTCTTGTCATTATGTTTGCGGTTACTTGAAAAGTTAAAGGTTTAAAGTACACAGTTTCTAAATTATCAATAGGTATTCATGCCTATAGGGTATAATAATATTGGACTTAATTACTGAAATACGAAGCAAAATTGAAGACAAGCAATTTTATATATGGGATCATAAGTTTATAAGATATGTTCCTTAAATATGATGCTAGGGAGTTACTGAGAGCTAGTACGAGAACGACAAACGTCGGCTGCATTACTAAGCCTTTGACAGTGCCTCACCAGGCGTCGCTTTGCGAGAATCTATGAAGTTTCACCTCCCTCACTTCATGTTAATCTCTCAGCAACCAGTAACAAACTTATGCAACATATCTTATGAACTTATATGGGATAAAAAGTCTGCAATATAAAACTTGGATCCATTCACATTTAATGATTTTTAACCCCCCATCTTAAAAATAGTTATACGACACCGCAGTTTCCAAGTTTATAAAAATCTTAAAAAGTATTTGTATCAATCACTTCTTGGGTTTCACACCTATAGCTCTTTCCTTACACGTTACCCAAGAAATAAAAAAAAAGAAAATAAAAGTTCTTTTTACAACAATCGATGTCTTTCGCTCCACAAAATTCTACCCCCTTTATCTAAAATCGATAAAGTCGAGAGGCATCGCGGTTCCAACGATAAATTAAATAGTTCAGAAGAAAAGCGTATAGTCTAGAGAAAAAAAGAACTAGGCAGATAGCTAGCATCCAGAAGATTCTGCCCGGGTCGCGAGCAAATCTATATAATCAGCGTTTCCATTTTTTTTTTCATAAGGCGCATCTTTTCTAAAGCGTCGTAAATAGAGTTATCTAACAAAGAGAGCGTAGCGTTCATTCTTTCTACTTCTTCTAGCTGCAGTGCTAGCTCACTCTTTCTCGAGGTAATTTAAGAATCTACTGAAGAAACTAAATCGATTTAACGGGAAAGCACCTGAGACGATTCGCAAGCTCCAACGATGAATAAAACGCAACTGCGAACCGAAAAACGGAGAACTACGCTAGCTTCAAGCAGAATATACCAACGTGGAAAAAAGAGAAGGATCATTTCATCGATTCAGTTGGAAAAAAGATTGAAGTCTACATGTACGAATCGACAAAAAGACCATCCTAGAATCTCGGAGAGAAAACTCTCGGGTTAGTTCTCTTTCTTACTATACAATCTGCCTAGTTTCCTATCCCCCGCCTTTTTTTACTTACCTACCTAGCTATTCTTAGGCTACCTAGAAAAGCCAACTTTTCCTGATTTTTTCTTTCTATTTTCTCGCATTTTCCGAGATTCACTAGATTCCGACAGATTCCGCAGTGGCAAGCTCGACCTAATTGTTTGGCCAAGCATTCCTTTCCATAAGGAAAATGGAACGAAAGAGAATCTCAAATGAAATGAACATATG
The DNA here is from genome assembly GCF_054372755.1 of Phalangium opilio. Lineage (NCBI taxonomy): Eukaryota > Metazoa > Arthropoda > Arachnida > Opiliones > Phalangiidae > Phalangium > Phalangium opilio. Next base: position 4,279,894 of record NW_028324189.1, read on the forward strand.
GGCCAAAAGAACTTAGAAGAGATTTCTTTTTATCTATAATGTATATACTTCTCTTCTTCTACTCCAATTAATAATGAATAAAACTAGTTGCGAAAAATTAAATACCACTGTCTAATTCAAAATTAACACTAAAATTAACATAATTTATTATTTAGTTAAAGGGCAGGTAAAAAGGATTATAAAATAATTCTTTATTGATTCTTCTATATTGAATGAACTTCAGCACGAGATTTGATAAAAAACAAGCATGGCCGCAAGGTATACAACAAATAGTTCAAAACACTGAATTCTTTCAAGGAAAATGTAAATTCATATTAACTTTAAACCCACAAAAACGGACAAACAAGAGATTACAATTCTTTCTTGTTCCATAAAAAGAAAGTTGGGGGGCACTTAATATACTAAAAGGCACGTCTCGTTTTTTACGTTATACCCTTTCTTTCGGAAAAACAAATACCAAACCAAATTCCTTTAGGATAAGAATTCCTTTCTAGTGTAACAGTTATTTTAGCATTGAATCCGTATGGGGGAGAAAAAGTAACCTCACATGCAAGGGATAAGGTTCAATCGATGGTCTCTATAAGTGTCAAACGCTGGGCTTTTTCGGATTTAAGGTAACCCAGTAAAAAAAAATAATAAAAGGGAAAGAATGATTCAATCGATTATCATCGGACAAAAAAATAGTAGAGATAGGGGAAAAACGGAAGAGAAAAAAAGGAAGAAAAAAGTTCGGAACAAAAGAATAGAGGAAGAAAAATCTCACAGAAGGAATCTGCCCAGTAACACTTAAGAGGATTCCACAGAAACCTAGGGGTCCGGCAGAAAAGAACTCTCGGCTTTTATACGCGGGTCTAGATGGCAATCGAGTCGTCGACCTAATTGGTTGGCCAACCGTGCGGCTTTTTCAGCCTATACAATCCCCACACGGAGTATTAATACCTTAAATCCCCTGGAGATGATATCCCAATTCCCTTACAATAGTTACGCTCGCTACCTTTCACCGCTGATACTTTTTAAGTTATATTAAGAACTCATGACGTACTATAGCCATTCAGATGACCAATACCATCTTTAATGACGGTACTTATTTGGTCTAATCGACAATTAAAATAATAAGATAATAATTTTTCTGAATTACACTTAGTCGGCTGGTGTATTGAGGGTGAAACATTTCTACAGGCGCTCGTAGAAATAAGATGGGGAGGTTTGCCCCTATATTCTGGCTTTTCCCACGAGGTTATAGTTATCATTGTTCCTCCCTGGTCCAAAAGGGATCCATTTGTAGTAATGGAGAGAAAATAAATATTCATTCATTCATGGGCCTAGCTTACAAATATTTTTAATTCATCCTGGAAATCAGTTTTCCCCTGAACACCTGCGGGTGAAGTATTTGTACAGGCACTCATAGAAAAACCAATGCTTTTTTTACCCCTTAAATGTCAGCTCTTTTGCTTACACGGCAATATTAAAATCAAATATTCAAATGAACATTATCCTTAAAAGTAAATACCCAAAACGTTTTTCTATTCTGACGTTTCAACTCCATATAAGTGTTTGAGCTCCATACCCATCTCGAGAGTCTAAAAATACGCTCGATCGCTCCCTTTTTCGTTGTCGAACTTCTGTAAAAAAAACCCAGGGACAATGTAACTACTCGAGTATAGGTGAGACCCAGATGTAGAGATAGCTGCTCTTCCGCTATAACTTCTTATTTCTACGCCCAATTCTTATATAGAAGAACAAGACACCTAATCCCACTAAATTGCTTCGAACCATTTCTTTTTTTAAAAAAAACTATATTGATTAGGCCTAAAGCTTAAAAAATTTATTAATCAGGCAAGATTTCCTACGCTTTTTTTGTTCATCAGGTTAAACAATCCGTGCTTGGGAAATTTCTTTGGTCTAAGTCTACGCCTAATTAAGGAACTTTGAAGCAAATAGGGGTTCTTCATAATTAAGCAGTATTTTGTATGAAAGAAAGAAAAGGCTCCTCATTAGAAGAGAAAAAGCTTTGAACTTTTTCGCTATTTTTTTTAAGTCTTCCTCGGAAGGGGTGAAAAAACCTTGAGGTTTAAATATTTTTAGGCAATTTTTTTTATCGGAAAGTAGGCGTAAATTGGGTTCTAGTTTAATTAATAATAATTACTGATTATTTAAGTTAGTTAATTAATTACGTTTCAAGTTCAATGACATACGAAGTACAATATTTTTTGACGATTCTTTTACATTCTAAAGGAGTCTGGTTCCAATATTCTTAATTAGTAGCAAATATCATGGACTTATTATATCACTAACGTTATTAATATTAACCATGTTTTTTAATTAAACCCTTCAGAGCGTTACCACGACCGACACATGAAACTGGGTTTTAGTTAATATAAAATGTGAGTTGGTCCAAAAGATCTCCTCAAACTTAAAAAGATACAACTGTTTCTAAAGAGTTGTAAAAGTAACTTAGCGGCTCATTTTAAGTCGAAGAACACACAAAAAGTCGTATTTTATTGTAGGCACACGCACTCGGAAGTGCGAGAAAAGTACTCTTTTAACGATGACGCAAAAAAGAACAAAAAGTAGGTAAAAGCGATACGTAAAGGAAAGTCTAACAAAGATCAGAAAAAGTTTCCTCTTTCAAGAGAAGAAAGACTGGTGGTAATATAACCGAATAAGGGTCTTGTTTGATGTAACGCGCTTCAATGTGGGCTCAGTATACCGTCACCGTACAGTTCTCTGTTCTTTTGTGTCCCGGATTTTCGACGACCAATTATCCTAAGTGGATAGGGTCGACCTCGGACCATTGTCTTCCGCTATACCGAAATGTATACCGAAAGAAAATTGGTTGGCACGAGAAAAAAAGGAGCAGCTATATCTAGAGTGGTCGAAACAAGTGTTTGCTTCGACAAGACAGGTGCCTTGCTAAGTAAATTGTTGGAGTATCCACTCGGACAACGTTCATTCTGCTCTTACCCTCGGGTTTTCTTTTCACATTACGCCTTTTTTTCTTTGTCTCCTTGAGCTTCATTGTCTAGAATGATTGCTTCAAAAACAATAGGCAACTGGCAATTAAGATAAACTCGAAGAGGCATAATGATTTTGCGCCGAAATGGAACTGAACTGTGCTTAACACAATTTCAACCATTTAATCTTATAATCGTTTAGTTACTTTGTTTCCGGTTTTTTCAATTTTAATTTTATCGAAAAAGAAGCGAGTCAAAAACAATAGACCTTTTCGACAAAAAAGATGGGTAGGCAACCCTCAATATCGGGAAATGCAAGGCAAAGTTTTATCCCCGTCTCTTTCCCCTCTTGGTTACATCGAAATGGTCTATTGTCATTAAAAATGAATATGAGAAGTGTATACAAAGTTTCGTGTATTATGGTTAAAAATTGATCGACCAAAGAAACAGGCCGTTAGTATTAATGGTTAAATTAAGCCAGTAGGTTAGGGTAAGAGAAACTCTCGTAATCTATGGCTTTATGAAGACGGTAAAGTGCTCGAGAGATTAAGCTCCTTTCCTAGTTGCTACTCCCTTTAATTGCTCCCACGTTGCTTGCTCAGACGTTTAAGAGTAGCGTACCTACCCTGAATCTACTAGTACCCCATCTCAATGACCGAACCGATTTGCATCAACCTCTTAATGTCGAGACTAGGAACTGGCACGAGAATTTCCCTGGAGAATCAAGGTTTTCCCTCCTAAGTCTTCTCTCCAGCATGATTTATACTAAGCTTTTCCCCCTTTTCCCCTTTGTTTAAAGTCTATTTTGCTAGGGCGTTTGAAAATTACAGTCTCGGAAACATTAAGCTCTAAGAATCATTAGTAGATCTTAAAGTTTAAGCGCTGGAACGTGGTCTTTAAACGATGAAGACAATTTCCTATAATTGCTCACTCTGAATTTAAGTCTGGCGTCGTAAGCTGTAGACATACCTAAACTAATTTTTTTTTTAAGTCAAATTCGATTTGACCGAAATTGCATGGCTTGCATGGAATTTATATTGCAAAACCTAAATTATGGTTTGTAACAATGGAATGTTGCAGTGCTGAAATAATGTCTAAATTTATAATTACAAAACAACACCTTTCTAAAATGTAAAATTTTTCAAGAAAAATGAAGTGTAATGAAATTACAAATTTTGTTCACCAAGCATAAACCAACTTTTCGTTATACGCTATACGATCCTAAATTTGTGGTTGACACAATTTCTTAAATGCGCTTAATTTAAGGTGTGCAAAGGAAAAGTAGAAAGCATTCTTATTTAATATGAAAAAAATTAAATGAAAAGAGAGTTGACCTTACTTCATCTCCGCATAAACTTAATTATCTTTCTTAATTAAGTTCAAAGCGTGAATTCGCGTTACGTACTGTACGTTGCTCTTCGCAAAATTTAATCTGCATATTTCGAAAGGTAGCTAGGCTTTATATAAACAAAGCCTTGTCAAAATTCCCGAGTTGTGTAATAATATTATTATTATTATTATTATTATTATATTTATATTACATTTCACTGGATCGCAAAATTTCTCTTCAAGCCTTTTGAGCCAAATTGACTGCTTAAACTTTATAACCCTGGGCAAAGTGTATACGTTCGTACTACTGAAATTATACATATAATTCTATCTCAATGCATCTTCAAAAGGAACTAACATGACCTTGCCTTCGCCCTGCAACAATTTTACCCTCTTTCAATAAATTAGAGTTTAAATTAAATTACCTTTACATCTACAGACCCGTGAAAAATTCAACAAAGCCGTAAAGATCAGCAACAAGGAGCTAAAGAATATTAAAAATTCTTTAGCTAATTGATTTTTGAAGTATTCTCTGGGGGTTTATGTGAATTTTAATCATCTTTAGGTTGATTTAAAAGCATTTCTAAGACGAGTTTACACGAGATGCATTGCAACCATTTTGGAAAGGCCTAGCTTATTCTTTCTTCAAAACAATTACATTTTCTTATGAAATATCTCTATCTTTAAAAGCAAAATGTACTATCTGGACAATTCCAAACAGTTTCAAAGTATGTCGTGAAAACGCAGCTTAAGTGACTATAGTTTATCGTAAATATTTTGTTATCAAACATAAAGAATTCAGGAACATAAAAATTTTACAAGCCATAATTATTTGAAACACCTACTTAAAATTTATAAAATTTTAGTTCACGGTTCTTAAGGCGATCAAGGCACATATCGGCCATTTAGTGAGTGCGACGCGTGTTGATGTATACACTTTGCACGGAGAACCAATGCAGGCTCAGTAATTGAATATAATAGGACAATTTTCAAAGTGTTATTGCTGGCGAACGTAAACTGGCACCTCATAAATCACCTTTCAAATTTTAGAAACGTCTTTTGGCCGAAGGATGGATACGTAAGATCCCGCCCACCCTGGGTGCCTTGCCCTAGGTACGAAACGAAGGCGGGGCAGGATAAGGGTGCGAGAACCCATCTATTGTATACGTGTGAGCGGGCCCAGGTAATTTGGGGATTTCCTGGATACGCAGGTGACCGTAGGCGCTAGGTGATTGATTTTTGCTTCCCCCCTTCCGTGTCCCTTCTTCCAACCTGGTGCTCGCTATACCGATCTTCCGTCTATACTACACATCCATCACAAAACAGCCTCGCTACATACAAGTCTCGTTTTTACGGCGATTTCACATTGGTGATTTATTCCAAACGCTTATTGCAGCACCATGGAACGAAACCTTTCCCCTTATATATATAGAGTAAAGAAAACGGAAAAGACCTACAAGGGACGGTGTAACGTCAAAAAGACTTCAAATTTTCCCCTATGTTGTAAGTTCGATATTTGCGCTGTAGCCCAAGAGTAAAAAAGTTCAAACTCTCTGAAATTACAACCGAACTAGTTGAATCAAACATGTATACATAAATTTCTTTGGCTCAACCGTGTTAAAATGGTCAAACCAACGGATCTATAAGATGAATGTCATGCAGAATATGTCCCAGTAACTTGAAGTTTGCGCGAGGTTTTGAAAAGGGAACAAGGCGTCCAAAGGTCACATAACAATTTCGGGAAAATAATATTCACATCTGATCTCCTACTCTTGTTCAAAAGGGCTATAGTGTCTATACTTTTTGTCTTAACTTATATTGCTAAGGAAATTGCCTTTTACTCTACAGGTTGAAAGGCTCACTTGACTTCAAGAGTTGCCAGTATGCTTATGCTCAGACCCTACAAGAACTATATCCCTAAGGTGAAATAACGACTGATATGTAAAAAAGGTTTATGATGTCGTAAAACAGTTTAATGGTGGACTTAAAATTTTTAGTTTCTTCAATAGCCTATGGTAGACAATGTTTTTCCTTCCAGGAGGACCCTAGGAACGATTTTAATGTCTTGTTATCTACAGTACCGTTTCGATACCCCAGACCCTTTAGGGTTTAAAATGGCCCAGGGATCCGTATATATCACGCGTGGAATTATATTGGATTTTTTATTTTAAGGTGAACGCCTTAACCCCTGAAAACTAATTTTAAGTTATATTGATGTATGTTAAGTTTCTATTTGAAATAATATGTAAAGTAAGTTGTAGGATGTCAAAACGTTTTGAACATTAGGATGCAATTAGAACTAACACTCTGAATTATCTGATAAGGAAATAAGATTATCAAATTTTGGGATAGTTTCAAGTAATGGACTTGAGATGGCGGTTTATTCAATACTTAAACATGGGACAACGGGCCCACTGTTAGCAGTAAAGGGTTAAATGTTGCAGGGAAATCGACCCTGGAATGGAAAAGGGAAAAAAAGTCTATTTAACGACCCGCGCATGAAGAGTTCAAAATTTTTAAAGAAGTGAAATTTGGAATCGAGGAAGCAGTGTATGGCGTTTTTTGGGCATGTTTCCATCACGAAATTTTTGTCGGGAAAAAATCTATGGTAGATTATAGAAAGAATGAAAAAATGGTTGAAGAAAAGCGCTGTGTTTTAAAATGGGCAAAAAGGAGTGAAATACTCATCGATCACCCAATATTCGGGAAGTTGCTCGCCCAGGGTTTCCTACATTGTAATCGGACATTGGGGCCCCGTAGTAACTGTTTACGCCCCTGGGGTAACGGGTGAAAAGGAGACCCAAGAGGGTCCAAAGCTAGCTGAAGATGGGGTGGGCTCTCGCCCAACTTAATGAGGCGTACGCGGTTCTTTGGAAGTCGCATTATCCATCTTTCACGCCAGGATTCTTTCCGAGGCGATGGTAACACGGACCCAAGGCCTGGAAAATATCCTCGCTGAGAAAGACGTTGAAAAGTGGGAGTTGTAAATTCATCGCTTTTTTCCCCTCTCCATCCAATGTTTTTCTCCCATAGGCCTTTGCTTCTTTCTAACACCAGCCAACATCGCTAGCTATATTTTTTTTCGAATGAATTCGAGGATGAGGAAGATCTCTTCTGTAAGAAGTGACGGACCAAGATGGGAACAGCTTCCTTGACATTTCGCAGACAAAGGAGCTTTCTCCGATTGATTTTAAAGGCAACCCTTTCCCATCGCATTTATTTTCACCCTTACGAAGATACGCTCCATGCTGTTTTTATATCTAGTAAAAAGGTCTCTCGAATATTTGCTCGTAAACAAAACGAACTATTTTAGCTTTGACGGATGTATTATTTCAATGCATAGTGGGACTCCATTTAATTCAAACACGACCAAGGCTTAGGTACTATTTTATAATTCCATAGAGTGCAACTAGTGTTTAAAGCAAATACACTTCTTGTTTTTATAGCATTGTTATGCAAGATAGAGAGCCTAGGATGTTTAACCCTCACTTTATAAAGAAAAAAATAATAATACTAAAGAGTTCTTATGAAAAGGTTATTGTTAAATAAGGAGTTTTTTCCTTCAGCTCAACGAAACTACTCGAAATAAAAGAGTAAAAATTTTCTTTTCCTTCTCTATGATTTTAAAGAAGGGAGAATGCTCCTTGTAGCGCAACTCTGGTATCTTTCTTTACCCAGAAAATAGAAAAAGGTAGATGGAAAACCAGACGCTGAGAGCTTCGGCTTTAGAAATATCGAAAAGTAAGAAAGCTAGGAGAAGTTCTTATTTTATTTTTTGCCCTGGCTTTCAGTATATACTTGAGAAATGGAAATGCTTATTATTTTTTGAGCAACTTCACGAGTGCAACGCTAAAAATCAGAAACAGCGAAAATTGCGAGTGTTTTTCATTTTTTTATTTTTTGAAAATGTATAAGGCATGCGCTCGAATCCCGAGGCTGTCCGCGAGATAACTAAGTCTCCACTTGAGTATCCTTAAATAAAACTAGCATACGCTGCTAGTGTACATTCGATTTTTCGACATCGTGAACTAGTTCCTGTCCATTAGATTTTTTATTTTTCGCTACATCGGCTAGATCTTTGACTTTTTCTACATGTAAGAATAGATGCGTGGGTGAAAGAGTATCCGGATACGGATGTAAAATAGAAGGAGTTGCTAGCATCTCTTCATTCAATGTTGTGTACCATAGTGACCATCACCCGTAGCATCCTTTTCCTTTGACCATACAGAATCTAGCACGCTTTTCTGACCATAGAGGAAACTTCTTCCCTTACTATTCCAAGCGGAAGTTTAAGCTACTTGCCAGGAAACTGCTTACTAGCATCGATTTTATCCGATGCATGGGGGAATGATGCTTTATAGAGAGGACCCATCCTACACTACTTATTTACTCTTATATTCTTTTTTTCCTTCTAGAATCTGCCCCTCGTAAATAACTTAAACTGAGAACTCTCTTTACATCATGGCATGAAGAGGAATCGATAAAGATTTGGGAACTTTTTATAGATTTTTTTTATTTCTCTATCTTTAATGGTAAGTCTTAAACCTTCAAATGAAGAGTAATTTAAAATTCTATTTCAGTTTAATCCCTGGTTGTTTCTAGCCTTAAAATTTAATGATTGGGTTCAATTTAGTTCGAAGTTTCCTTAGGAAATTGAATTCCTGTAGAGAGATTTATAATTTAGGCTAGTTTTTACATTACTAAGGCACTTTGAATAAAAAAGTGTATTTTCAGTTTAATCTCGGTTAGGTTGGGCTAACCTCAAACTAGTTTAAATAAAGTTTAGATTTTTAATCTATTGGGAATTGCAGATAATTTCACAAGTTTTCATTTAAACACGAGTTAGAAAAACATCCTTAATTTTTAAACAGTGCATGCACGTATCAACGTTACTTCACGATGTAGGCTTGGTAATTCGACTGCATAATTAATGAATACAGCTTGTTTTCAATCAAAAACACTATATTAGGTCCACGAATACATTTGAACGGATAGGGAATTGAGTTTTTCATCTAAACTCTGTTGTTTATATAAATAAAAAGCGAAATGAATATATTATTTAGGTTACAGAACACGCCATCTCCTCTAATCAATATATCAAACTTTGAAAATATCTTTGTAAATTCATGCATAATTTCCAATTCGAAAATATATACCTTTTTCTTGTTATTTTGGTCTATCCTCTTGCGAAAAAATATATATATACAAATAAACCATTTTCTATTTTCTACTTTTTTTTACAAATGGAAGATGAAAAACGCTCTTTTGTATTCAGATCTACATACACATTGAGAAATTGTTTTCAATAACTCACATAAATTCTTCAAATAATAGAATTTCGAAGCAATCTATATTCCGAACGTGAAATTTTCCAATTGTTTTCCAAAAAAAGAGCCAACAAGCTCGCGAAGTATGTTTGAGAAATCATTAAATAAAACGGAGGGGATCAATAATTCGCCGACTTAGGTCAAGCTGTAATGGACGCGAGACCTAAAAGGTTAACTACGCAAAGACTCGCGTATAACGATGAACATTAAAAACGTTACTCCTACATCAGAAGGCGTTAATTCCCCTTTCTCCTTATATTAAATAATAAAACGGGTTTAAGCTCTATCTACATTGTCTAGGGAATTCTACCCCACTGTTTACCTAACCCAAGCTAACGATCTTTCATAATCGCTCCGTTCTACGCTACAGTCGTTAAAATCTCGTGTCCGAATTTGCCTTAGCCTTTTAAAGATCATTTTTACGATAGCTAGACGCTGTAGATTTAGTGAAATCCCCTTTATTAAAGAGCACAAAAACCCTTCTTACATTTTACCAACCAATTAGTTCGATTCTTTTTCTACAATTTTTTTTTTCAATAACAGCTAGAGGACCAGTGATTTTTTGCGGAGCATACTGAGCCTAGCATACTAATGGTACTTGGCCAGCACCAAACATAAATTTATTCAAGTCGCGTTCTGGACTTCTTCTAGTCTTTAGTACAACTAATATTAATCTTTTGTAATGGTTGCTTCGTGCCTTAAAGGATATAACCATGCAGCCCAGGTTTCTTAAGGATTTCTTAGTACAAACAAAATTATGGACTTGTTAACTGCTTAATTACGTGCTTTGACTTCAGATAAGGGAAGGGGCCGTTCAAAAATGACGTGGAAATTTAGTTTACACATATTTAAGTAAACATCACGTTGTGGTACGACCCTCGATATCGGTAAATTTATTTGATTATTATTGAATAATAAATATTTTTTAATCTATAATGAAATTTATACGCAAGAGTATTAAATTTCTGGTAAGTCTGCTATAAATGAGAAACATTTTTTTGGCATTTTTCCGTTCAGGTCAATGTTTTCAAATTAAGATTGGAGTATTTTACGGACGATCCCTTAAATTAATTATAAAACTGGTTTAGACAATTTCTAATTTAATTAAGGAGCATCCCTAAAACACTCAAATCAAAACTCGAAAACGGTGCGCCGGACGACAAAATATCCTTGATTATTTTAGACTCAAAATCAATAAAAAGAACATGCCTTTAATTATCAGAAACACCCTGTATAATAGAGTCTTCCTCATAAGAGAACTTTCAAACGCAACTAAACGTAATACAGTGATGACCCCCTTTATGCAAAAATTCAGTAAGGAAAAGGGAGAAGAAAGTCCAAAAGAGTGAGACAATTAATTTGGTTTACCGAGCAGCTAACAGGAGCTGCTCCTACTTTCTTAGTTACATGAATTATTAATTTCACCCCTACTTTGGGCCCCCCTTCCTCTCTGCCGCCGCTCGTTTTGAGAAGCCTCAGGGCTAAGGTTTAGCTCATTTTTCTTCTGGGGTTTTCGTCGTTTCATTTTGTGCCCGCGCATAATGACACTTAATCGACGAAAGCTTTTCTTGTAAGAACAAAGAGCGAACGATGTAGTTTTCCCTTTTCATCTAACCTTCTCTTATCTTTTTTATTTGAACTCTCCGCCCCCTTCTAGCTAGAGCGACACTCCATTGAAAAGAAAACGCGTCGGCGATAATGGAAAATGGCCTCTTAATTGGACTATCCAGCCCTAAATGATTTACTTTTTTTATCTTAATCTAGAACTTGAAAGAAGCTTTACCACCATGTGTAGTCACGATTTTTAAGCGTAATTGTTTTTTTAAAAATGTGAATTTCATACGTATTAATGCACGCTTTCAAAAAGAAATATTCAGTAGGCCAGTTTTTTTTTCATTTAGTAGGCCTACGTGTAACGTTTTTCCTTTGATCGAAATGGGTTGGTTTTTTCCTTCCCCTTATTTCAAATGAAGCACAAAAATCAATTGGCCATTTTTTTAACTAATTAAATCTTGGATCTTATAATTCGCATACGTTTAACGTTTTCTCCTCGTTTGAGACTCGTACTTAGGTTCGCGAGGGGTTGGTTTTATCCTCCCCCTTTGAAGCTAAAAAATGCAATAGACCGTTTTTTTTAAAGTATATTCATGGATCTTATAATTTCTTCATAGGGGAAAAACTGGGAGCTTTGGAACTACAATAACCACGGCGCTAAAAAAGGGAGCCTTGGTTCAAAGGTCAATTCTAATTTCGAAGCAGTGTTTCAAAGGGGTAAATCAGATGTATTCCAAAATGCTCTGATCTCGGGGGGGGGGGGAAAGAATGACGACTTTTTTCGTCACTTATACAAAGTCCATAATAAAACCCTCAAAATTGTGACGTGAGTTAATTTTCTAATCTTCGAAAATTTCACACCCCCACCCTCTCTTTGTGTGACGTGGTACAACAGTCACTTATTATCAGAAAGATTATTATCACCAATTAATAAAAATTATCCACGGACCAGCTTAAAAAATTCCCCTTTTACCAAAGCCAACTAATATGTAATTAATTTTTACTTACCAAGCCTCCTCGATTCAAATCTGGCGATGATTTCTTTGATGAATAAATTTGCTGTCGTAAATTAAATATGCCGTATATTTAATTAACTACGCGTAAAAAAAAACCGCTTTAAAAAATAATACCCGTCGCGTGTAGACATGAATGATTGAATGGCGTAAAAGATTAACCGAAATCAACGTGGCTTCTACCAGGGAATCGTTTGGAGAGAATGAGTCATTGTTCAGGCGCTGGGTGGAATTCTACTAATTGAGAAAAAAATTGGTGGGATTCTACTAATTGAGAAAAAAAGGGTGGAATTCTACTAATTGAGAAAAAAATAGGTGGAATTCTACTAATTGAGAAAAAAATGGGTGGAATTCTACTAATTGAGAAAAAAATGGGTGGAATTCTACTAGTTGAGAAAAATATGGGTGGAATTCTACTATTTGGGAAAAAAATGGGAAGAATTCTACTAATTGAGAAAATTTACATATTTTTTTCGATTAAGAAGTAGATGACGCTTTGGTTGCATCATTTACGCGCGTATTTTGAACCATTACTACCAAAGTTATTGAAACTAATAATAAACAAAATATTTATGTACAATATTTATTAGCTGTGATACAATCAGATATGTGTCACACACTTTCATTTTTGTACACATATGTACAAAAACATCCGACGCAAAACAATTTTAAGCCAAATATTGTTTGGAAACATTAAAGATAATATAGCTCTTAGATTGATTATAATAATAATAAAGAAACTCGAATAATCATTTAATATACACGAAACAACTTACGGCAGAATTATGAGATTGAATCATTTTTCAATCGTGTCTCTTTTAAAATTAACATTTTTAGAACTTCGTATAATGAGATAGGTTCATTTTAGGGAAGTGTAGACCTTTTGTTTTAGATTGGTATTTCATTAATTTTCAGTAAGAAGTTCATCCGGGGAATCATTGGAGACAGATGGTTTGATATATACCAAATAGTGGTGTATAGAGTTTTGTCTCTATCGCATCGTTGTGTAAAAAGAGTTCAATCAGAGTCACGAGTTGAGGGAGGTTCGGGCTCGCGAATAAGCTTTATTGGTTAAACAAAAAGGCCCGAAATAGCGCGTATACCCTTTTTTTCTTTCAATCCTGGGAAAAGATTGAAGAGGAAAAAAGAAAGAGTATCCCGCGCTTTCCTATACAAATAACATTCTAGTATTCCTTCTCCCCCCTTTTTTCCAATCTTCTTTGCCAATTACCGGCTGTAGCTCACACCATCAAAGCCTCGTACGGTCTGTCTCTAGGATCCTGCAAAAAGAAAAAGAAACAAGACCGACAAGCAATATTTAATTAACATGGAAAAGGTGAAAAGTTTGGTTTAGGAATATTTTGGGCTGACTCCAAGCCTTTGACAGCGCCTTACGAGAATCTATGACCCAAGTCGCTTCATGACAAGCTCCAGTTTGTAACCAGTGACAAACTTATGGTTAATATATCTTATGAACTTATGCTATTGGGGTTTACCATCGTCCAAATAAAACTAAGAACCTTTGTGATGCGCGGGTTTAAAAAGGAAACAAAAGGCGATATAAGAAACAACTCGTTCTAAGAGAATAGGATTCTTGGATGTTGCCGAGGGATGGGTGCAGACTGATACGGCACGAGCCTATAAGACACCTTTTGGACCTAGCTCCGCTTCCTTCCGATTTATTGTATGCCTATTGACGTTGGTAGGGATAGAACGTTGGTGTTATGGGGGCCAAAAGAAAAATGAGCTCATCATTGTAAATAGGTTTTGCTCTATCGACATTCCCTCGTTGCAAGCCGGTTGCTCCCACAGCAATCCAGGATGGAATGGTAGCTATAGCTTCCAAGATTCCGCTTGGTCGTAATATTGGTTTCGAGAACAGAGCTTCGACGCCTCCTCTAATTGAAGGCTAGGTGGCGCGTTCTTGGCATTGACAGGAGCTGGCCTCAAATTAGATTGGGATTGTTAGAACGATAGACGGCTTTCGTACACTGCAGCCCCTTTTGTGAATGAGTAATTGGGGGTTACCGTCGAGCCGCGTTAAGCCTAGTTTCCCTCAAAGCGAGTCTTCAATCCTTTCCCCTAACAGAAATAGGCCTAAGGAGCCCATTGTTTGGTCGCATCCCCTTGGGCGAATATATTAATGAGTCCCTCGCTTCGCTAAGCCATACAGCTTTGAGAAATGTGACTAATAATAGACGCCTCTGACAAATAAGACGCCAGGGAATTAAGACCGCCGATAAATATTGCCCGTAGGGGATAGGAAACTTTACGGCCATAGATGCCATATACCGAGGAATGTATATGCTTAATAATCGCCTTTTGTTCTATAATATAGTTCCACCTATATTGGTTTATTTCCGCGGTTCCCCTGAAAGATTAGTCCAAGACGGGGAACGTCAAGGAGAACGAGCGAGAGAGAGAGAAAGATTGGCTGTTTATATTAGAATTTACTTATTAAGTTTATTATATAATAATCTAGAATTTTAAATGTTGTTTTAACTAATTGTAACGTATTAAAATAAATAACTCATAATTCACTCAATGTACACGAACTAGCTAATAAACTAGGTTTCATCCACTGAACTGGTAGCCAATCAGAATTTTCATTCGTAAACTACAGTCTCTTTTATCAGGGAGCTTCCTCTTCCTTCCGTTTAATATCAGGGCCTTTGCTAATTGAATGGAACCTCTAATGACACGAGATTTCGTTTCAGCTGATTAATGGACTTTTTTCTAATTGACTTTTTGTCGCGAGTTCTTCCAGTACTGCATGGCGTATTCCATTCAACAAAGTGTATGAAATGGTTTTGATACGGGAGCGAGCGGTAGTAGGATATGAATTGATTGCCAATTTTGTTCCGCAGTCGATCGTTTCGAATTGAACCCTGGATATGATCGTGATCGATCGACCGATAGGCCGACCCACCGAAAGAAGGAGAAAAAGGTTGGCTTTAATTCTGAATGGAACGAAAGTGGTAAAGGGGATAGGGTTAAGTCTTGTTCATAGTAGCAACAATCCGTAAAACAGAACCATAATACTGTATATTGGACTAAGGGTCGCGTTGGTTGGTTTCAGGATAATTTCGGACATTGAGTCGCAATTATATTTAAGAAATTCGAAATATGGTTATTGAGGGCTGCAATTTTTCTGCTAGGTATGAACGAATCCATCTGTAGCAATCGGTCGCATAAAACTATTGACATTTACGAAAGAGACGAAATATTCGATAAGATAGTGGCCGTAACGAATCAGTTTTGGACTTTATCGAGAGGTGGGTTGAACCACGATACGCCTGGGCTTCCACATCACTCTGATAAAGATAGCTCGTGTCGTTCTCGTCGGGGGATCTTTCCGCTTCCAGCCTCGATCCTATTCCTCTATCTCTACTGTCTCTGTACGTCTAAGTCGCGGAGCTAAAAGAGGAAGACCCCGATCGTGACCTCCGCTTGATTGATGAGTCCCAGTCCGGGAAGGCGGCGGAACACCGACACCCGCATTGCCTTTAGTTGGCTTGTCCCTTTTTCTCTTTATTTCTCGTACTATACTTCTAACCCTTTTACGTCTTTTCCTGAAGGCTAGTATACTCCCTAGGCAAACTCCGTAGAGAGAGAGAAAAAAGAAAGAGGTGACACTCGAGTCAAATTTTCCCCACGAATAGATTGGTAAAATGAGAAGGCTTACTAAAAGAGCGCTTTGGCACGTGATGGTGCATGGTAGAGGTTTCTATAAGGTGGAAAACTGGATCCTTTTTATTTAAGAAAGAACTCCCATTCCGTTATCATCTTACGAATTTTTAAATCTTAACTTTTACAGGAATCGTATTTCAACTCGAAACTCAAGTGGTTGACCAAAAAAGGATGTAAGGAAATACTGTCTTGGTCTTTTCTCTTAAGCACTGCGTAAAAAGAAAATTAACTCGAAACTGGCCTACTTCCTGTTAGCTAAATATATCTCCCTTTAATGGTTTGAAACGCCGCCTCATTTGGTAATTTAATAAACTAGCTTCCTCTTACAGCAAATTTAAATTAACGATTAAATTTTATCCGTAAAATACAAGTGTAATAAAAACGCCAACAAAAATGGAGTAGTGAATAGCTGGTAGGTTATCAAATCGATACACAAACTACAGAGCCCAAGCTGCAAGTTTATAGCTTTTTCTTACGAAAAATCTAGAGCGTCTCTGGTCCGGATCTATAGAACACAAAGTGCTTTTTGGCCGTTCCGGGGTAGGGGAAGTTTTTTTAACTCTATCCTTTAAAAAGTTTCGGTAGATTTTGGTTTTAGTGGTTTTCTGGGCAATGGAGAGGCTGGAAAAAAGGAAGCTATAGCTTGGTTTCCTTCGTGACAAAGAAAGAAATAGCCTTAATATCGAAACGCCGATATTTTTCAGCTCCCTTCAAGCCATTCCACCCTCCGAAGCTCTTAAGTAAAAATAGCTTTTACTCAATAAAATGACAAAGTGGAGCTTGCTTGGCTCCCTCAATTTTTTTAAAGAACCTGACCAGTCTTCTTCTAAAAATAACATTCGATGTTCTTTTAAGAAATTCCTTCAGTCTACTTTGTGGCTCTTAATGGAAATTTTGAACCACATTTTTCATTGGAAAGAAAAATAAAAGATTCGACTCTATAGGGAAGCTAAGAAGATTTTTCATTCAGAATGTTTTCATAAAAAAAAATCCGGGATTCAAAAAAATAAATACGGCATACTTTAGTTTTGAAGTTTCAATTGAACAATCTGTAAATATCATTAATATCGAGGATAAAATTGCCAAAAAGAATCACCAAAGGGCTAGTGACCCAATTTTAAAACCATCAACGGGAATAGTGGAAACAAAACTGTCCCTGTAGCCTTTAACTTGAAATGAAAAGTGCATCTTATCATTTATCATTTTTTCCAAAGGTTTCCAGTTGAGAGTCAGTAGCCCTTACGTAACTAAATAGGCTTAGCAATAAAATACTTTTCATAGTCTGGACCCTGAAAGCAGCCACAGGCAAGCATGCATCAATTAGTTTAATGTCACGGGCCAATTTGACCCGATCGTGCATAGACTACCGCTTGTCGTAGAAGGGTCAAATTGGTGCGGGGTCAAGCATAGCGCATGCTTATAAAGTCATTGAGCGTACCTGCCTGTGGGTGGAGTAAATGTTGTTTGATTTGGACTCTCGAACCTTTCGGGCGAATGTTTCCCTGGCATCTCCGCTTGTGGGATACTCGGGGAGTTGGTGGTTGTTAGGAACAGGTAGAATGTCGTAGGGTGTGGCATATGGATGAGAGTCTTCATCTAACAACGTACATAGTACAGAATTATTCCATCAACCATGATTGTTTACTCACTTAAAATACAAATGTCCTAGACTAACACGGCAAAATAAATGACTCGAATTAACTCCTAAATTCTAGATTAACCGTACATATTTGAGTTTATGAGTAATATTTTACATCTCTGACACAATTAAAGGCTGTTTCGCTTTCAATAAACGTTCAGAATGCCTAAATTTTCACCAGAGGTGCGTAGTTGTTACCAAATTTGAAGACCGTGGACAAACATCAGTCCTGCCTAGTTTACACAAGTCAATGAACAGTTTTGAGCGGCCTTTACATTAGCATAACACAAGGATTACGTGAAAGGCTTACGTTCTACACGAGTTAGGGTTAGGGACAAATATATTCCTCTTTAGGTAGCATGCGTTTAAGTGAATGGCTTTGTCCCGAGGCAGAAAAATGCATACACCTAGTATAATTTATCACCCCCATAAACGTCTAAATATTATCATTACCTCGAAAGGTTGTCATCTATCGGAATAAAGGTATCGGGAAGAAAAACGTAGTAAACTGAAAATTTAGCCCGATTCCTTGAGACCCCGAACGAACGCCTGAGGATTTTGGTGGGCCTTGTAAATCTTATTTTTTTCTCCGATGGAAAGGCGAAGAGTTTAGCGCTCTCCAATAGGACACAAACAAGAAAGTCATATATCAAATGAAGAATGGTGAAGGGATACTGGTTTTTTAAGGAGATCGATTGCCAGGCCATACGTTTCGATGGAAGAAAAGAAAAACAGCGTCTGTCAAGCGACGTTCTCCCAAACGACGACCGTCCAAAATATTAAGCATTTTTTTTTCACACCCAGCTTCGCTAAGAAGGGAGTTTCCTCTCTTTCTCGCTGAAATTTTCACCGGATAAAGAAAATCCGATGATGAAAAATCGTTACAATAACGTCCTGTTCGTCCCTTATACCCCAGGCTTGTTACCTTAACTCCCTCTGTGAATAAATTTGGAACCGAAAGATGTCGTAAAAAACTGGGTTTGACTAATACTTTTCTAATGCCGGAAAAAATATTTATGATAAGAAAAAAAATATCTCGCTCCGGCTAGCCTCCAGGATTTCAGCTGAAATGTTTTTCATTTTGACTCTAGGGAGCTGATAGGAATATTACGTTTTCAAAGTTGTTTGAAGTATCAAATTTATAGACTTTTTGAAATCTTAAACCGACCAAGATTCAATTCCTTCTTTTTCTGCCAGAGAAATTCGAGTCATCGCATTAAGTTGAAGGAGAAATAAAAATAACCTTAATTTGTACCCATAACAATGTAGGGTTGCGTCGGTCGCCACTAGACCTCGTGAAATCTAATGGACGTTTTTATTTTTTTGATTTCATTGTCTCGAGGGAATCGAGTAGAATTTAACGAGGAGATAGCGCGCGCTCAAATTGCGTCTCGAGACTAGAAGGTTAGGCCTAGCTCGACTTTGCAATGATGAAGACAAAAGAAAAGAATCTGGAAATTGGCTCATTCGAAGCCTGGAGCTTAATTCGGAGAAGAACGCGGTTGGCTTTATAAGAACATTAAAGAAGTGCTGCGGAAACAATCCGGTTAGATTGGAAGAAAATCCAGGGCGACCCCTCCCATCCCCGAGCACTAAGGCCATTCTATCCTTTACTTCGTTTATAACCCCTTTACCAACAGTCCACCCACATAAAGCTATAAACTATTTTGATCCTTCAGGGACTAAAACATTTTCGAGGGAATTCCTTTATACGCCTTTTTTCCTTTCAAACCCCCAAAGGAAATGGAGCGAAGAACCAGGAACCAGTGGCTTGTCCAACGTCCGGTTATAACACGGAATGCGCAAGATGGGACAACCCTCTCTTCACGTTACGAGAACTCACCTGGTAGAGTTTCTTGTAATACAGGTAATTATAATCAAATCACGACCAAATTTATGTTTCCGTAACATTAATACCATAATATGATCATAAGATAGGTTCCATAAGTTTGTCATTGGTTACTAGAGACCTTGTCACGAAGTGACGTAGGTCATAGATTCTTGTAGAGCGACGCCTGGTGAGGCGCTCTCAAAGGTTTTGTACAGCCTAAATAGGAAGATGGACTGCAAAACCGAGTGTAGTCAACTCTCGCGTCATTCTCGAACTAGCTCTCATTAACTCTCTAGCATTACGAAGTATAACAAGTGTCATACTTATTGAACATATAAACTTACAGGAGTTGGTTCTATAAGATTTATTTTTGCCGTAAATTTTCATAGCAATAATTCCAATATTCAGTCGATCCAATATGCAAAATGCAATAAATAAAGTTCATGCCTACTGCAAAATATATTTTTATCGTTTCCAATTTCCTCACAGCTTAAATTTACTCCGAACTATCTAACGTTAATGAGGATATTCGTAGTCAGCCCGGAGGACACTAAGATATGTACTCCAATCAATTTCTGCTATTAAACCATACCAATCCGAAAATCTTGGTGCCGCCAGCCAGCAGCAGTCTTGCAAATTATAATATCGGCAAACCGCCTTGAATCGAGACTAATTTGAATTTATATTACGATACCAAATCCGCTTAACTTAAGCCGATATAAGAAATCAAAATATAGATTTAAGAATGGGAGGGAAAAAATGCTAGAAAAAAAAATCACGGCATTTACCTTAAATCGAATTCGACTTTCTCTTAGGAAGGGGGGGGGGTATCCTTACCCTCCTAGGAAATCCATAAAGCTCTAAATCTATCCCTATGAGCTGGGAGAAGAAGATAGAAATTGGTGAAGAACTTCAAAGTACAACGTGGGCCCCGATAACAATAATGACTGAAGAATTACGGTGCATGTAGGCTCTACTTCGTCTATACTTTGACTAAGGCCCGAGCAATGCCGAGTAGTTTATATAGAGACACAAGGAGGAATGGAAAAAAATAGCCATTGGTCTATCTGACCTCGACCAAATGCGGCCATTAGCACTATCGCCCTCGGACACGGGCGGAAACAGGGTTCGCGCGTAATCGAAGTACAAAACGTTCCGGGCTACATTTGTAATGGAAAAGGGGCTGGTCAAAAGCACCCTGCGTATTTTTTTAAAAGCCCTTACTGGTTCTCTGCCTTTCCTTGTTTTGTTTTATAAGCTCTTTTTTCTGTTTTTGCTGTTCTTTTATTTCCACAGAACTACTAGTGCTTGTACGTCCTATCCCCATGGCCAAAAGGTATTAAATGCCATATGCAATGTAGAATGTATCCCTACGCCTGCCTGTGATAGTTTCTTACAGTTACAGTTTTAGTAGGGACCATATCTACCTGGTGAAATATATTGACATTTTTTTCGTTGTGGATATCATATATTAACAGTATAACCAAGATGTTAACAGCCTACCTCATTCAGAAACCAAAAATATAACATATTTCTTGTAAAATTGTCAGAGTCATTACTATTCTGTTGGTTTTGTAATATGAAACCTAAAACCACTGGTTTTTAGACCTTTTAGGCCTAAAAAGAGTGCTATATTACTTCATATCCCAGTAAAAGCGTATACTGTACGTGACTACTAGTTTAGTATACACATCAGGAAGGTCTCCTTGTTTTTATTTCGTTTTACTTTTCCTGTTAAACCATAGTTTTTTTCTTTCATCCTGGGTTTCTTTTATATTGAGAAGAGATCGCGACTAGCATTTCAATTACGTTCTGTACGAATATTTCGTTTCTTTCTACAGCCTACGACCAAAGATTGCACTCTCTATATACGTTTTCTTTTATTCTTATTCGGTGTTGCTCTTACTTGGGTTTTCAGAACCCAAGCGAGCGCGCGACCTACTCGGTTTAAGATCGTATTTCTCTTATCTAAACACAATGCAGCTCCCTTTTTTTCCAACGCCCTCTATACTATATGTTTCTATCCTTTCTTTTAAACATTACCAGTAAATAGAACAAAGCGCGGATGTATTCGGATATCCAAAGAATGTAGGATATAATCATAAGTTCATAAGATATGTTCATCCATAAGTTTGTCATTGGTTAAGGAGAGCTTGTCATGAAGTGACAACGTAGCTCATAGATTCTCGTAAAGTGTCGCCTGGTGAGGCGCTGTCAATGTCAAAGGCTTAGTACAGACTTAATAGGAAGATGGACTGCAAAATTAACCGAGTGTAGCCATTCAATTCTCGTGTCGTTCTCTAATCTAACTAGCTCTCAGTAAGTTTCTCGCATTAGTTTCAGAGTTATGGAACATTTGTTATAAACTTAAGATGTAACTAACAAGTTCAAGTTGTCTCTAAAAGATTGAATGTAGGCCTACACTTTCGATGCAAAGTTCAATATTCATAAAGGTGTTAAATACATTCAGGCCCATTTTTTCTGCAATAGTTGAATGGTTCAACTTCGCTATGCAGTTCAGAATAAAAGTAATATTTGAAACAATATATCCTAAAGGGAAATTGCATTTGGTTTTTGGTGGCTTCGGAACGTCGGACTAGATTTTTCTAATAAACCTTCGCGGGGACAAGAAAAGACATCAGAACTATTTTCTTGGCGTATTTTCTTTACCTTTTTTTGTGACAGAATTACTTTTCTTTATGTTGTTTGAAAAGGAGATTGAGTTTAAATTGTATTTGGATTTTATTACACTAGGGATGTTGTATTACGAAGTTCTATTACCTTTTTTTCGTTCACGGGAATGGCTAGAATATTCTCGAAGTGTACCTACGTATAGTGACGGTATAATGATAACAATTATGGGTAATGGATAAAGCAAACGATGTTCAGGGTATCAAATATATTGAAATTGAAAAGTATCTTCAGATAAGGCTGTATAACATAAAGTGGAACATAGTATCTTGGTTTTGAATAACGTAAAACGCCCTAGAGGATATTATTTACATAATACTTAAGGAGGATTGTTTTCATAAAACTAAAATATTTCCAAAAGCCGAACTATTGTATATTTCCTGAAAGGTTCCATTTCAATGCACTCCGTAAAAATTAAAACCTACCTCAACTCGAATTTTAAATTCATCGATTTCATTTTAAATCTTAACTAAAAATCCCGTAAGCCTTGGCAATTTCCCATCCGCGAATGGAGACTAAACTTAAAAACAACTTTTACAGTCGAGTGAACTTTTCATTTCGAAGAAAAGCCCTTTCTCAAATGGGAAAAAAATATAAAATAAAACGGACAGAAAAGTCTGAGTGTGTTTTCTTTTAGCGCTTGAGAGAGAGAGAGCTGGTCTTTATCGTTTTCTTTAGAAGAGAAATTTTATTGGTAAGGACGTTTCGATAACTGGAAATCAAATTTTGAATCCGCGAAGAGAGATAGAGAGTTAAAAGGCCGCCGCCTCAAGAACTAATCTTTTCCTACACTTTTTACAACTATCTTTCTTAAAAAAAAACTAAAGAAACCCAAGAAATGTGTGGTGAAGACTCAAGAAAGAAAAATATAGATTTTCTTTGAAAAATCAGAGCTTACCAATGCGGGTGAAATATCCGGATGGACCACCGTGGTAATGGGAAGTGGATTGAGACGAAGATCTTTGAGTACCATCGTCGCTGTAGCCACACTCTTGCTGCATCCCAGCTAATTCTTTCATATTGATTGCCTCGCACGTATGTTTGACAGGAATTCGAGCCGCCGGAGCTGCAACCAAATTCCAATACCATTTTCATTCCACCAAAAGTACAATGAAAAAAAAAAGAAAGTAACACAACGAAGGGGGGAACTTTAAAGGAAGGTGTATCGATTAAGTTTGGGAGGAAAAGTTTGCTACTAATTTAGGAATTTTTGCCAGAGGTCATTAATTTAGGAGTATGGACAGTTTACGTCTGCGAGACGGAGGTCGCGCAATTCTAGCCGTTGATTTTCGAACTACAATCTAAAGTTTCCTTAAATATTCATGAAAGCGTCTGGTAATTTTAGAAGAAAAGTTAAATGTTTGAGTGAACAAAAGTCAACAGAAAACTTTACTACAATGGCTCGAATATTTTAAACTTTTACGGATTCCAACTTTGCTAATAGCTTTTGTTCTTAAAATCATAAAACGCTACAGGCTAAACCTATTTTTCCCTACAGATCTCGTAAAAACCCTGGGAAGCCTAGGTGAATTACTCGTTATCCCGTTGTATAACGTAAATTGAATAGAATAACGCGTTGGCCCACACCGTCTTGCCAGGCCCAATCCATCTTCGTTAGGGGCTTAACTTTAAAAACCGACTGGCAAAATGGACTTTACGAACTACCCCGAAACTTCTGTATATCCTGGCTTATGTCAGCTCCTTTTTACTCTCTCTTTTCTCCCTGTAGTCTCGTTTTCCTGCAAACCCAACTCGAAAGTGCATTCGGTTGTATAGCGTTAAGTAGAGACCGTGTATCTGTCCAATTCTTTTCTCTTTCTATAGGCAATAGATGCTGACTTTCTTTCGGTTTACATTACGCCGTATAGAAGGAGACAGAATTCTTTTCTTAAATTTGAATGCAAAAACCGATTATCTCAAAATAGTTCGATAAAGGATATATTTTATTCTAGGAAAATTGGAATTACTTCATTTTTTCACCCAGTCAAGTGCATGCCTCTTATCTTTCTTTTATGTTTAACTCTTATTTGGAGCATCGATGAATAGAGATTTAAGACATAACACCTTATACGAGAAGCCCGTTTTTCTGTTGGCTTTTTTATAGAAAGAAAACTTGAAGATCGAGTCACGATGGCGTTGCCCAAATCGAGAGTAAAACTAAATCCATACCACGCGCTAAACTGAGAGAGAGTTAGATAAACCATCCGTCTTCTTATCTACAACGTTTTCTTTTTCACAGACCAAGCGTCTCATTGACAAAGTGAGCGTTCACCATCTATTCTTGTTCCGCCTCAATTTTGTTTTCAGTATAAAAAGTCGTGAATCTTCTAGTCTATTTCCTTAGGTCATCGCTTCAAAAACCGTTTCTGCTAGTACTCATAAATGTTATTTATTGCCTGAAGAATTGACGGGCAGTAAAAAGATCTAATTAACTTATTGGCGTACATGAGTTATATTAGATTATAATAATTAATCTTGTAAAATCCCAGATGGTAAAGTACACAAAGCGGGTTTGAAACTTTGGATAGTTGAAGCGTGAGATAAACGTCTGCGTCTTAGACGTACACAGCCTGCGGTAAGGGAGCTATTAATTTATCGAGGTCTAGCTAGCCGCTCATATTTGGTAAACACACTCGTCGTGTCTCGAGTTAAACCAACCGCGTTCGTCTTGACCGAGAATCGACTAGGGATTGATCTTTACACTTGACAAGGCTTAACTAACTAGTTCAATGTGAATAATTTCAATTTAGATTAGCTTGTTAGTGACTTAGTTTAATCTCTTCTTATTTGTAGATTAAGTATTCTAAATGAAAATATTCATGTATGTTCATTTAAGCATTTAGGCAACTTCAAGAAGGAGATAAATTTTCTCGGATAATAAAGGCGTTGGAATTACGCCTCTTCATTCTCAATAATTCCCATATCGACGCAGGAACACCTTTCTCAAAGGTATCTGAGAAATAAACCATATAATCTCAATTTAAACCCGCAGATCTTACTAAATTACTATACTTGTCAAAAGTTCAATCGAAAAGCGTTTTCCAAGCACACATATTGGCCTATTTATACCTATATTATATCTTAAATCGGTTAGATCGGGATATACGACGGGCGTTTCACGTGACTAACCATCGTTTCCCATCATAAATTCCGTACCAGGTTTTGATGTCGAGGTTTAATGTCGTCGATCATTTATAAGTCGTCGTCGAAAGCCGTTCACGCATTCCCCTAACGTCCGGCCTATACCAATACAAGGTTCTCGATCAGCCGCGGACCCAAATTACGGGGGTTCAACTATATCTATTTCTAACTCGTTCATTTATTTTCCCCCGGCTTCGTGGTTGGGTGATTTCGAATTCAAAATGTATCCTCGCTGCTTATTATTTATACCGTGAAGATAGAAATAAAGGTTTTGCCTTCCTTCAACCCTGGCCTTATAGCTACATTCTTCGGTTTCTCTTATATAGCTTCTCTTCTGAACCAGTCTTTTAGTGAATAACATTTACATGTTTATTTAATCTAGTGGTTTATATGTACTTTATTATTTTTAAAAGTAAAATCCTGCCTGGCTTTATCTATTCCCGGATAAAATGGGCAGCGAAAAATGAAAGCATAAAAAAAGAGAGTTTTCAGATCGCGCTGGGAATTTTAAAAAGACGCTGGTGAAAATAATAAAAAAAAGGAAAGCGGGAGAAACGGAGAAGCTAAAATAAACTTTACTTAAGAGAAACAACGAGATACGTTCTTTTAGGTTCGGTTGCGACTTTTGCCTCTTAAGAAAGGTATTGCTTTTGGTCTGTCTTGATGTAATTGTCTCGCTAAGTCATCTAAAAATTCATTAAATATTTCATACCAAGAGACAAACACTGGTTTTCTTTCATATTTCGTGCAACGGTTGCCACTTTGGTCAAGGAGAAATGAGGTAAGATGGAGTGGAAATGATGATAGGCAACCTGAAGTTCTCCCAGAAAACCTTGCGCACGTCCCTACCCTTTGGTAGGTGATTGTTAAGTGCTGCCACGTAGCGCCATTGTATTTATACGAGAATTAGATTCTATTTTAAGACAGAGGGGGCGTCCTTTACGTTTCCGTGAGGATGCTGGGAGGACTTACGCTATGGTTATTGTATTATTTCAGTAAATCATTGTGTCCCTTACCATTTTGTTTATCTCTTTTGTTATTTTTTAGTTGCCTATTATCTCTATGCCACGCAATTGGTAGAATTAATGCAAATCGGCTCTTTAGAATATTCGTATTTGAAATACAAACTAAAATAGAACGTGCTCGGAATTGAAGCGCCGCTGTTAATTCGCGACTAAAAGCGCTAGCAACACTTTAAGAGCTTGGGGAAACGCAAATTGCTCTTAAATGGCGGGAATAGCCCTTGGGGACACGACACGCGGGCCGAGCCCAACTATTATCAGAAGAATAGCTTTGATAAAATTAGGGAAAGACGACGTGCTAAAAGAAGAGGGGAATTTTGCTTGGTGCCAGACTCTATTAACGCAATAAGCTAAGAGAGAGAATAGCTTACCTTCCCTGTTGGGTCGAAAACATTGCCGCTCTTTGGAACACATGATTAAACCCACGGCTAGAACGACCAGAACGACGATTGCCGAAACGATAACGGGAAGAATAATTTCAATGTCTGTCGCCAGAAATGCTTGTTTCGAATTTGCGTCTGATACATGTGCTGTTCCTGCAAAAATTACGTGAAATTCCAATGAATATAAAACACAATTTCCCAATATTTCTAACTCAATATATATAAACACAGCACTGTTTTGAAGAGTCCATAGATTGATCACTTCATAAACCCACGCACCCAATCAGGGTTTCCTCCAGTTCCTACGTTTCTAGCATAGCTATAGGTCTAAATTAAGCGAGCGGCAGTTTCTCGGGCAATGAGATCAGACGCGTTGGATTCCCGCCTTGAGTGATTAATCTAATATAAAACCCAACCAACTCTCCAACACCATGACGAATAAGATCCAACCAAGGAAGGTGGTACGTACTAGGCTTAATTTCATTTAATTCAATGTTCTACATAGAAATCAACTGGAATTTCACGCCGTTCAAATTGGAGTAGTGATCAATTACGGACAGAGTATTCTCGTAGCTGAGCAACTCTATATAGGTTCTTTTAATTCGCAGTGAATTATGCGCGCAGTATAAATTAGTAGAAGCTGTTTAGGGAACTATATGGGTCGATGCTGGTAAAATTCGAGACCTTCCGAGGATAGTGTAGGAGAAACTCCGATCAATCATCGAGGGGTAACTTTACGCTATTATTCCCAACCCATACATTTCTGGTTTGCATAGCGAGATATTGCTGTAAGCATCGACCGTCCAACGGGTCGAGCGCTTATGAGAAGGAGAGAGGCTTGAATACATCTTCCTGAAAAGATATTAAAGGGAGGGTTGGCTGCCAGTAGTTTGGTTTTACACGGCTCATTACACCCACCGCTCCCACTCTTACTACAGAGTTCACGGCGCTAAACCGCAAATCCTCTTGCCATCCTGTCTCTTCGTACTCCGGACTCTAGCGCGTTATAGAGCTCCCTGTGGACCCTTCGAATCTACCCTAGACCCTGGGTTCGATAACGCGTCGGTACCTTATACGTTTTGAATCCTCTTTGGCGGCGTAGAGATAAATTAAGGGCCGGGAGGTCCCTGGATGCGTCCGGGCGTAAGGGGTCTGGGGGTAGTATATACCCTCGCCCACCTCGCCAAGGAAAGGAAGGACGGTTCCAATATTAGTAATTACGGGTGGTCATCCGTTACGCTGGCGACCAAGAGGCATATTTCCGTTCTCCCCCTTTCCTAGCCTTAACTAATCTCCTAGCTTTCACCTATACCCCAGGAAAGAACTTTGGGGAGTTCATAATGTTGGGGAAAACCTCGTGATCTATATGGTGTATTCGGGGTAGCTTTTCAGCGCCTGGCGGAAGTTCAGAATTTTAGGATCTTTTTTGCGCGAAAGTCCTCGTAAAATCCTGGATGAGAGAAAGCGGGGGGGGGTTAAAGTTTTCGGCTTGGATTATTAAATTTTCGAAATACGAGCTGAGCAAGGAGAGAAAGTATAATATGACCGCAAATTCTAGTGGTTTGGGGAAAATTTTCCCAAATCCATTTGTAATTTACTGCGCGTTTGGAATTCGAATTTCCTTCGTCGTGGTTCGTAGGTTATATTTCATTCGAAATTATTTGGGTTTCAACGGAATTAACACGTTCGCGAATACATAACGATTTTTGGTTTTGACACGTGTAATTGAATTGAAGTTTAATCTTACCAGGCAATTTTGTAGGCATCACGTCCAAGGTACGAAATTCGTACGTGTCCTCTGTAGAACCGGCAGAACTATGGGCAACAACTAGAATTTCGTAATCTGTTCCGGAAATGAGGTTCTTTATGACATATTGCGTGGTATTTGCCAGAAGATTGTTAGCCAGCGTCTTCCACGGCCATTGAGTCTTGTTTCTTATCTTCACTGTGTATGATTGAATAGGACAGCCACCGCTCTTCCAATGACGCAGACCCAAAATAGCCTCTCTTTGGTTGACAGTGACGAGTTCATCGCGCGTCGGAGAAACGGGTGCTGTTCAAAAATTCATCAGCAAAGCGAAGGAGGAGACGAAGCGAAAAGGATGAGAGGAAAAAGAATAGAAGAAAAAAAACCCATTAGATTAAGTTGTCACTATCCACTTCATATACTCCGCTACTTGATGATAAGTGTGTCTATATATAACAGGATCCTTATTTTTTCTACCAGGTTTTTATGATGACGTTGACATTATGAAGAAAGATTTAACAAGTTTATTATACTACCTGAGAAGTAAAAAATCGTAACTCGACGTAAGTCCGGTTTTTAAGTTATAGGATTTATATTTAATATTTAATTTATAAAATAGGTATATGTCTATTCAGAATAATAAATTAATATTAAAACACCTTGAAAAATCAGTCTTCATAAAATTATTTTTTGGTAGCGCCTGGAATCAGGCTTTTCCCTGAACATCAGTGTGCTGCGGGTTAAACATTTCTACAGGCGCTGGCAGATAGTATTTTTGTAGTGTCTCAGTTGATGGACATTGCCAGAATTGAGCAACGTCCGGTGTTTTTTGCTTTTCTAGACTTACGTAAGGCTTACGACAGCGTCAGCCGGCCGCGTTTGTGGTCGGTTCTAGTGTCCCTGGGAATTCCAGTTCCTTTCGTAACCCTTCTGGCTACACTTTACGAGCACGTGCAGTATCGCTTTTGGTTTGGGGGCGTAGTCACGGACTTCATGCCTAGCAGAGTAGGGTTGAAACAAGGGTGTCCTCTCTCACCGCTTCTTTTTGCTTTGTACCTAGAACCATTAGATAGGGCCCTGCGAACATCAAATTTTGGGTTCCCTCTTCGCTACCCTGGCAGCGCAAATCAGGAACTTAGAATACCGGGGGGTTTCTTTGCGGATGATATTTTTGTGACAGCCGAGTCCCGTTTAGGTTTGCAAGCCATTTTAGATATTTGTGGGTCTTATGCAGCCGAGTATGGGTTGGTTTTTAGCTCTGAAAAATGTGTGGTATTCTCAAATCATTTGCAGGGTGGGTCAGGTCCCATTTCTCTTCAGGGCAGCGTTTTGTCAGAAGTGTCTGAGGTGACATACCTTGGGGTCAAGCTGACAAATGTGGGAAAGTTTTTCGAGAGCCACGAGCATTTTTTGACGACGAAGGCAAACCGTATGGCGGGCGCTATCAAACATAAGGGTTACCACTCTTATAATAAATATAGCGTAATAAGGACCCTCTGGAAAGCGGTGGCGGTCCCGGCCCTTACCTACGCTAATGAGGTTTTGTGTCTTAGCACTGCTACGCGTCGCAGACTTGATCAGGCCCAATTTTCCGTGGGAAAGGCTGCGTTGGGTGGAAATTTTATGACCTCTTATGGCGCCGTAAAAGGTGAAATGGCCTGGTCTACTTTCGAAGAAAGAGAGGCAAAAAGTAAACTCCGGTATCTGGGTAGGCTTATGTTTATGGCGGAATCGCGCGTTGCACAGCGGGTGTTTATATACGTCCGGGCGATGACCCGCAAGACACCGTGGTTAAAACGCGTAGAGTATTTACACGAGCAATATGGGGCCGGTTTGTCGCGAGGAGCTGTTGACTCCCTACATCTATGGTACAGCCGAGTTGATCAGGCGGTGGCTGAGTCTTCGCAGACACGATGGCGGTTAGAGCTCGCTCGCCATCCGAGCTTGAACCTATACGCTTTAAAGAGTAGCCCGGGCATAGAACCCTTTTATGACAACTCTCGGGCTAGTGGGTTTTTGTTCCTGGCTCGGTCTGGGGCGCTGCCCACAGCCGAACGGTTGTCCAGTATCTTTGGGCATGCAGAGCGTAGTTGCCCGCTCTGTGGAGCGGATAGGGAGGATGTCGCGCATGTAGTGCTAGATTGTCCAGCTTTAAGTACAGAGAGAGAACCGTACAAGACATTTGGGGCTGTTACGCTGGCTGATAGGCTGTCGCTTGGTGCTAATGTAGATGTAGCTGTAGATATTGAAATTGCTGGTATAACCAAATCTCTCTTCGAAAAATGGGCAAATGCTCGCCTCCAGCGCCCCCCTTAACCTGTTCTGTGATTTGGTGGTATATTGTCGTCATAAAGAGTTATTTTGTTTAGTATACTTTCATAATTTTGTTCTAGTTTATTTAATTTTTTTTCCGGACCTGTGAACCCAAATAAGAGGGTTCCTCCCTGTTACAAAAGGGATTGTAATTTTTCAAGGGTCAATAAATCATTCATTCATTCATTCATTCGGTAGAAAATACATGGAATCGTTTGCCCCTAAATGTAGTCTTCTCTGTTATACGAAATTTCTAGCTACTTTAACCCAACATGCAGTATATATAGATGTTATACGTTTTAATCGAACCTTAAGTTTACAAACTCCATTTTTAATTATTCAAGGATTTAGCCTGTTTTTATTTAATTACTTTCAGTGCACTAAATTTTCAAGAAAGTAATTTTTTTTCCTAATTTTACGGGAAAACAGTGTAATCTCTACAGTGACACATCATTATATAGAAAACGACTAAAGATAAGGAGATAAAAGGAATGAAATAAAATTGAATTAAACTTACCGGCTCCTTCGGTCTTGCTAGCCAGAATTTCGCTTGGTTCGCTTTTTCCAACACTGTTGTGCGCTGTCAAGTAGAATTTGTACGTCGTGCCGCATTCCAAGTTTTGTACGACGTATTTTTGTTCGCTCGTTGAGATAGGAATTTGTCTCCATTGTTCGCCTTCTTTTTTGTGATGTAAAACGTATTCTACCAGGGAGGAAGACAAGTAGTAAGGGGAAAGAACTGACGTTAATCCTTCTTTTTCCCCCCTCAACCAAGATTATACGATTATGATAAAAAGGAAGGGAAATATTTTTTTTTCTCTCACCAGTCACTGGATTTCCGAAAGTGGCTCGCTGCGTCCAGCTGAGAGTTAAAGAATCGCTGGTCTTTTTTATGACTTCCATAACGGGTGCGCTAGGAGGAACTATGTTGGAATAAATAAATAAATAAATGACACTGGTAAAGAATGTACACCCGGCACACCTTCGCGGCGCGTCAAGACACGAATTGATGATACTATTTTAGAATGATAATATCTCACCATCATCCAGGGTTTTGACTTTAATCTCGGCTGAAGGTGGTCCTACACCTTTTTTGTTATAAGCAGCAGCGCTGACGACGTAGATAGTGGCTCTCTTTAAATTAGTCAAATGAGTTTCGTATCTATCTTCTCCATTTGTAAAATCCACCATCTTTTGCGAAAGTGGATCGTCACTATCCGCTGGCTTATAGGCCAAATTAAATCCTTGCAGAATTCCATTCCACGTGTCTTTCAAAGGAGCCTGAATAATAAGAAAGCCAATTTTCTCTCCTTCTCCATATAAGAGAAATCCATTAACTTTTCCCCTCGATAAATTATCTATCTTTGAAAAACTCCGGTGTATGGTGCCGGAGAGAGAGAGAAAAAAAGGGGAAGCGTCATTAGGAAGGAAGTTTTGGGAGAAAAAAGGTAGTAGACCATCCGGTGAAAAGCGAAGGAGGTTCGAGAAAAAAAGGTATACGATAAAAAGTCCATTACCGGAGGAGTATATAGAAAGTAAATTTACTCGAAAGAAATATCGTGGCTAGGTGTAATAAGAGCGACATTAATTTGACTTCGGGATTACTTCACGCAATGGGAATTATAAGCTCGACGTTTTTTTCCGGATGAGGGACTGAAATTTTCCGACTGAATTGAGATTTTCTTTTCCTTCTTCGTCTAATGAAAATTTATGCATCTTTGCCATTCACGCCCCCTTTTCTCTCTCCTCTATCCATCTGGTCGAAAATTTTATGAAGAAAAATCTATTCTTCTCCGTTAGAAAGAATAAAAACTCCTATCCTACTATTTCTAGATCCACACTCGTCGTTTCAACTACTAGACCTACCCCCCTTTTCCTAAGATTCTTGTCAACGCGTTATGGTATAGTAACATATTTTGATACTTACTGTCCACGAAACTTTCACCGAATTGGGGCCCGTTGCTTTGCTCGTAATGTTTGTGGGAGACGCACTAGGAGCTGTATTATAGAAAGCGAAAACGGAAAGGAAAAGAAAGAAAAAAATAGTTGTGAGGAGAAAGTGGAATATGAAAGAAGAGATAAGAGGTACATTTTTGATTGCCTGCTCGGGTGGTAATTTGCATGAACGCGTTTGCTCCTTCGAGATACATTAGATAGGTCTAGAAAGAAGAGGAGGAATAGGACCCTGAGAAGGTACTTTTCCCCTTGCCTCTGTTTAGGAAACTGCATCATATTCAACGAAATTGGAAAATCGATCTCTCCATTGCATTACTCGATGGAGCAAGGATGAAAGAGTGCGAGTTCGCGACTCTCACACTCTTTCGTAAAAAGCCTATTGTTGTATCGAGTATGTTCGTTAACCCTACCTTCTTCGTCGGTGAGGAATGTGAACCATTCGCTGGGTTCACTCCATCCGACGCTATTTAAAGCTTTGACGCAGAGATTGTAGCGAGTTGCTGGGGATAAACTCGGCAACAGATAATTACGCACCGTTTCTTCGAGACTGACGTTAATTGTTTGAATTACTAATACAGGGAGATAAAAAGCGAATAATATAAAATTAATTAAGTTTCTCAAAAAACAATACTGATTACTAAAATTTAGAATGTAAACCGAATATCTGGTCAGTTTTCAATGGATTTTATCAATCAATCGTCTCATTAATATCAATTACTATGAATTTTATAAATTATTATCGTTTATATATTCAAATTAATACGTTTTACTTATTAAACAGACGCTGAAAAATGTTATCGTTTTAAGCAAACATAAAGAAATAGGAAAATATCCCTCTTTCATTTAAAATATTGGGGAAAGGGGTAAGGATGATGCTTTTTTCATCTCTTGATTTATAGAAATGAATTATTGATTGTTTTATGATTGTCATTGATCGGTTAAGAGAGCGGGAAAGAGAGGGTTGTGATATCATCTCTTTCGCCGCCGTGCCACATTGAGAAGCTAAAGAAGCCGTGATTTATAGAAGTGAAGGGTAGTCTTTGCCTATCAGCGTCGCGAGATCCGTAAAGGGAAAAGAAGAAAAGATAGAAAGTCGACGGAGTGCGAAGAGTGGAGTGGCTAGGGACGTACGCGCCACTGGGAAGAGACTCTAGGAGTCAGGGTTAAGAAAGAGAGAAAGTAAGATCTTACCGCTAGTCAAGGCGGCTTCTCGGTATTCCAGGGCGTATCCTAAGACGGGGCTGTTGCCGTTAAAGGGCTCGCTCCAGGTCAGCAGGGCCGCTCTCCCGGTGACATTGACGACAGTGATGTTGGACGGCGGACTAGGCACCTCTGACAGAAACTGAGAAAGCTGTTATTATTCCATCCGTTGGGGGAACGGCGGGAAAGAATAGGGATTTCAGGTCGAGGAAAGGAGGGATCTATATAAGCGGATGGCACAAAAAATAACGACAAAATCCAACGGGTTTAAGGCGGAAAAGGGCCTTTGGAATTCGCTTTACGAGAAAAAGATCAGGCCAGGCTATAAATAGCTAAGTGCTTCGTGATAAAATCTTTTCGTATTGAAAGGATTGGATACATTTAAATTGTATTCGTGTTTTCTCCAATGGAGTAAACAAGAATGTAAGGATGAGCGTGAGATCGAAAATTGAATATCTTGAGAGTATTTTTTTCTGTTGTAGCTGTTTGCCATTAAATGCATTGCTCATGTTTTGAACGCAGTAACTTATTATAAAGAAAACTAACGTGCAGCTATAACTTACTCGGAAATTCCGCGAAATTGGAAATGCCACTGAATCCCACCACCAAATATTTCATCCAGTCCAAAAAAATGTATTAAAGATTAAGTTTGTGACCTCCAAACCAGGCTTGAAATAAACTATACCACGCTTCTTAAATCACCTATAGCCTAACATATACTGAAGTTTATATCCAACCTTCGTATCGAAACAAATGTATAAGTCTTAGCTTGTTCCTTATTTACGATCACTCGGCTTATGGGCGATTCGCAGCCAACCGAACTATGATCTTTTTTCTCTCTCGTAAAACATGGCCAAAAGGAAATCGGATGGTGTGAGAAAGGGAGAGGTAAAGTGATCGAAACGTTTCTTACCTTGAACTAGCAGTTTGACCCTGCATTCGTCTTTGCCGAATCCGTTTTTAGCCTCGCAGGTGTAAATGCCAGCATCTTCCTTCGTCGTCCACTTGATGTGAAGTTCCGCCTTGGCCAGATTACCGCCGACTTGACTTCGGGCTGGTTCGGCTCTACGTGAGATCGAAAACCAAGAAATGAAAAATGACCACGAAACTCGAAAAATCCCCAAGTTGGAAAAATAGTCGCTATTTGTTTCCCTTATCTACCAATGGGGATTCGCGGCCCAACCGATCTCGGGGCATTTTTTTCTACCTGGTACTATTTAGGAATGAAAGCTAGGCATCCTTTGACTCAATGACAAGCGTAGGTTTATCTTGGGAGGGGTCCGTGTTACTTGGACCCCGAGGGAACCCTACAGCAGCCCCGGTAAAACCCGGATAGAAATTGCGTTCAACCCGCCCTTACGAGAGATCTATGGGCCAATGTTTGAAGAAGAAAAGAACTCAATGCATACCTAAATCGGTGATTAAGGACAAGCTCTTCGTTATCTCTCTTCCAGCTGAACTTGATCGGATGGTCGCCTTTAGCCTCGCACGTCAATGTGATCTTATCTCCTTTCTTTACCGACAATGTTTTAAACGGTACCTCAAATTTGGCCGGCTCTAATCAAGAGATGTAGAAACGGGAAGTGAGCTTAGGTTATTGAGCTAATAAGATTCGGTGTGCGTTAGGGTAATGAACATTTTACCTCTAATGGTAAGAGAGATGACTTTGCTAATAGGACCACCGTAACCGTTGGATGCCTGACACATGTAGAATCCGGACTCAGTGGGACTCGCGTCGTTAACCGTTAAAGAGCCATTAAGATTCAACGTGTACTTGTGGCTGTTGTAAACGGGACTGTAACTGTCTACGGATTCTCCTGAGCGAGTCAAAAGAGAAAACCAATAACCTTCATTGACTTTGTACTCCGCCGTACGCGAAATTCTTAATTACCCCAAACACAGAGTCCCTAATTTAAGTCACCACACTTAGATGAAGTCTATTATGATTTTAATTTTGTTTGGACCATTCTTACTAGGTATGAACCCAGAAATCTCAGTAAGACGGTGGCTAAAAGACCTAACGGAGAAGACTAAGCTTCGCTGTTGGGATTATTAGCGATTCATAACGACAAAGATGTATGGAGCCCTGGCTAATAACGATTATGACATGGGAAGGGCGTTCGCCTCAAACGGCATCAGGGACTTTAATTAGGCCTTGCCGAAAAGGCTAATGACACTTGTGAAATTAATTTAACTTCCAACGGGAATTGGAGCGTACAGTTTTATTGTATAAATTAGATTTATTTTTACCCTTTCCAACAATCTCTCTTTCAAATTGACTTCCACGAAGGTGAATTCTGCCCCAGTTTTGAATTTTAATGTCATTAAACTTGGGGAAATTATTTTTGTACGAACTCCATGCCAACACTTAATTACGTCCTATTCATGTTTAAGCCTTTCGCGACACCTAACAATGGATTAGGGTAAATGCTTTAAACTCAAATAAAGAAAAACATTCTAAAACTTACGAAATAAAAAGGTCAAAATTTAAATTTATGAAACCCATATTGGATAATTTTATCTATCGATTTTGTCGTCCTCGAAAACTTTACATTAAAAAATTATTGGAGCATGTTCCTTTAAAAAAAGAGCAGGAAAGAAGTGGGGAAAAAATCAGGAAGCTTTTACACTTATCTCGATTAAAAAATCTCTCCAACCAAAAAAAAAAAAAAAATATATATAGTATCGCCTTTCCACTTTTAATATCAGAAATTTCCTTTCTCATTTTTTTCTAGCGAATCCTTCAAGCTTCCTTTCCAGGAAGGTACGGAATAAACAGGGGTGTTCGGTTCTAAAAGGTAAAGGCAATTACCTGTTGAGCGTTTCCACGATATGGACGGAGTGGGTGATCCAGCCGCGCTACAGGCTAATACGACGCTCTTACCACTGACGACCTCTTCGCTGCGAGGTTCCATTATCCAAGATGGGGGAGCTGAAATAACAAACCAAATACCTTGTAATTGCCTATCCCTTTATAAGCTCCCGTAACATTATGGGGAAAGTAAAGCTATCCTATCCCAATATTATTTTGTATGAGACTGAAGATCATTCTAGAGGTACCCACACTCAAAAGGAATTCACGTTCATTGTTGGCGTGAATACGAAAAGGCCTTTAAGGACAATGTAAGCCTCTGTTCAGGGTTCTAATCCACCATGGATATAGGAAAACCGCCTTCATATATGTATGTGGAAATTTAATTAGAAATGCAGGCTGTCGTTATAAACTGCTCGAGGACAATACGAGCCTAGTCTCTTCGCAATTATTTCTGCCATTTCTGTTAAATTTAGATTACAAACGGTACGTGCAATATTCGCCTGTAGAGGATGGAGAAACTTAATTACCATTTATCTTTAAGATGGCACTGTGACTCGTGTAGCCAACTTCGTTGTTGACCAAGCAGGTGTAATTTCCAGAATGTTTCAATTGAACGCTGTCCGAAGATATCATGCTGTAGTCTCGAAAGTACTGCACACTCAGTCCCATTTCGGCTGACAATGGTACCCCATCTTTTAACCACGAAAAGTTGAAAGGCGGGTCGCCTCGAATGATGGAGCACATGGCGCGAAGTCGCATCCCTACTTGCATGTCGGACGGAAAGTCGAAGGGAGATAGGGACGGGAGGTCTGTAATAAAGTGCAACAGATATCTCCCACTTTATGTTTAATTCAACGATAAAATGAAATACATCAAAATAAATTAACTCGAATTGCTCTTAGTTCAAGAATCAATGTAGTGTAGAACCAAGATCTGATTTAATTTTAATTAAAAAACCAGTACCTTTCTTCAAAAGGAATAAAGAGACAACGTAATTTAAAAGAGTCATGCACTAAAAACCGAGCGTAAATTTTTTGACTCTATAATTAATTTCTCGGAATGATGGCTCAATAAATTATTAATGTTAACCACGAATCTATAGACTGTTTAAAATATTCAGTTACAGTTACTTAAAGTAATACGGACATTCATATTTAAGCAGGTGGCAGCTCAATTAGGAAATTTGCAACCCAAATTATTATTTCAAATTCTACCCTTTGCAGCGAGGTTTGTATGCACTAAGGGTCTTGATAACTAAGAAGACTTGACGATATCCATTTTCAATTTCAAAACTGTCAAACTCTTATTAATAATCAAGTTTTAGTACTTTGCTTCAATTCTAAATAAACGTTCCCTCAACAGATTGTAATTTTGCGTCGATGTCGGAGAAGACAATTTGGACAGTTAAATCCTAAGAGAGACACGGAATTAAAACTTCAAGGATAACGTTTCAACCAATAAACAAACAATAGACATGTAGATAAGTATCCTGTTACGTAAGTAAGTTTAGTTGGAATGCAATCAAGCGTTAACTATTCAACAGCTACAAGAAGCAAACAAGGAAAGGGTCCTTGGTTTATCTGCGCTTCTATTGGGACGAACACCCTAAAATGGCAGCCGGCAAACATTAAACGTTATTCGTTCGACCTTTAATTTTAATCGAATTTCGTCTCGAGTCTAGACTGTCTCGCCTTTCCTTTAAAGTTTACAAAGTCCGAAAGAAAAGAGAATAATTAAAGGAGCAAACTTTATAATTCTCCTTATTCGATCACCTTAAGGAGTTTCCAATTCCTCTTTCGTTTAACCCTATCCTCCTTTCTTATCGAAAGACGAGCGAGAGAGGGCTCGAGACAAAAGAGCCTGAATTAATGTATTGACCGTGGCGTGTTTCTGTCACTTATCAATTTAATTTTAATGGAGTTTCCTTCCCGACAGAGACGTTTGAGCAAGGCCGCAACTTTCCTTTTATATACACGTATACGCCACCGATACGTCACCTACTTCCCGATATCCATTAATTATTAGTCGACGTATCGAACAAGAAGAAAATAATCCAATTTAGTAAGGGACTAACCCCTTCTTCTTTTACACTCTATAAAACAAGTCTCTCTTATTAACGCCGAGTACATCGGGCCTTGGTCGCGCCCTATAAAATGTAATTAGCCCTATTGCCCTTTTTCCCGTCAAGAAAACACCGGGAATATCTTAAAATCCCCTTATCCTTGACGAAGAACCTTAGGAAATTTCAAAGGATCGCACGGCGGCCCTTGAATTTTAGTTAAATTATAGTAAACCCTTTTTTCGCATCGGAAACTTAAATCTAATTAGTTTGTACCTACATGAACTTAGTCTGTGTCTTAAACTTCACAAGTTTTCTCAGAAGTTTTTAAATTAAGCAAGTGAAATTTTGTGATATAGCCCCTATACCTACATGTGTACCGGTTGAAACGCATATACAGGCGTTACCCTAAAATTCATTAGATGGATCACCCTGGTGGGTTTCTTTCCCTCATATTACGGTACGGATCCGAGTTATTTCCAAGCTTTGAAAACTTAAATGAAAGAAATA
Source organism: Phalangium opilio (assembly GCF_054372755.1). Classification (NCBI taxonomy): domain Eukaryota; kingdom Metazoa; phylum Arthropoda; class Arachnida; order Opiliones; family Phalangiidae; genus Phalangium; species Phalangium opilio. The sequence goes on from NW_028324189.1 coordinate 4,319,068, forward strand.
CAACCGAATAAATATCTCATCTTGTAGCGCAAACTGTAAAAGCTCCCTAAGGAATGAACATTCAAAGATCTTACGAATAATTTGCATATAAAAAGGATTTTCTAGTCTAAAACGCTCCTTTTCTTAACATTTTAACCATCAAAAAGAATAACCTTTTGAAATTTAAATTCTAGGTACAAGAAAAAAAATATTTTAGCTTAGTAGTAAAACTTTTCGGCAAAAATTAAAGGTTCTTTATACCTAAAAAGGTAACGCAATCTTTAAGTGAACTAAAACTAAAACAAAAACGTTTGCAAGCGTAAGTATATTAAATGTAATCGTAACTCTCTGTTCTTTCACGATTGTTTCCGTGCTTAAGAAACATAAAAACTATTTCAAAGAAACGTTCTAAAACACACCCTTTCAATTTGTGATATACTATATATATACATAAATGTATTTTCCGACTTTATGACGCCAACCATACGTCGACCATTAAATTTAGAGATGACTTTCTTTCAACGCGATATAATACAAAGTTTAACATTAACCCTAATCGACCTCGATATTTCTAAAGATATATACGTATGTACATATTTCCGCTTTTGTACAATATACAATGCACGAAATAGAATAAAGACGGTGAAGTTACATCTTGGTATTCCAGTTTGGATAACCCAATAAAGCGTACATTTTAATTCCACTCGACGAAATATTATTGATAGAAATGGGATGCAGAACGAGAGATTCGCTCAAAATTACTCGTAATACTGGGTTTGGAAAGACAAAGAGAGAGCCACTGGCCCAAAGCTATATAGATAGGGATATACCTCGCCACGGTACATTAGAGACGACAATAACTCGCCGGAACGGAGAGAATTTGAGTTTGCAATTATTATCGTTTGTAAATTAAGCTTATAGACCAGGCGTTGAGAGAGTTCGAAACTAGATTATTCGGTATAGCTTCATTCTGACTTTAAGGTAAAATTCTTCTCACTTTGGTCCATTATAAGCCAGAACCAATTAGTCAGAAATGAGCTCTTATTCAGAAAACTTACGTTCATATCTAACTTAATGTAAAAGCACTCCCGGCAAGTTATATTCTCTTCCTTAAGTATTAATGGACTCCTTTTCAGATTGATTCTTTGCAAACATCTCTAGAGGTTCGAGGGTACACGTTAGAAGCCTTCCGAAAGAGATACGTTCTTAAAATATTCACCAGAAAACAAAAATCAAAGGAATAAGAAATCTAAGGGTTACGGTTCGCGATTTACTGCACGCTTTATTCATAATTCCGAGAGCTTTTAAAAGTTTCGCCGTTTATTTTTTCTCATCTTCGTCGTTTCCTACGATATTCCACGGATAAAAAATATTTGGGGAAAACGGCAAAGGTTTAAGAAGGGTTTTATCGATTTAGTGATTATAATATCGATTTTGGAATATTGATATTGATGTCCCGCGGCTTGCAACCAACGCGCCTTAAGCCATCGGGTATTTTGCGAAGATTTGGTTTGCATGAAGTGACGATGTACTAACACAATCTTCAAAGCTTAGCTGTCAAACTATTCTATCTTATGTATACACACCGCTCCCCAAAAACCTATTTTTTTTTTGTTCAATCTCTCTCTGCTTCAATCCTTATTTTTTATTCAGTCATATTTCTACAGGGAATTTCCTTGATCTACTTAGCGTTCAGGTCGGGGACTTTAGAATAGTGTTAAGAATGCTAAGATGGTAATTTTATTAAATTGCGTGCGTTGAAGTGGAATATATGAAAGTCCCCCGTTATGTTTACGTTGTGTTTATTTAGACGAGTGATGAATAATTCATTTCGATTACTGGTTGACCTGAAATATCAATTATAGTTCATACTGGGTTTGATAAAGTGGACTTCTCAAAAATCAATAAATACTCGCGGTTCTATCTTGTTAATTTTGTAAATCAAAAATAACAGAATGGGGATAATAGAAGAAGGATGCCACTCTGTGTCCTCCTAATACTTTAGTTATGTAACATGATTCTTCCCAGGCTCACCCTTTTTGTTTGCGCTCCTGCTCATCAAACTCCGGATGGGCATCGCACCGTGCTATAGGGTGAATTCTTTAACTTTTTGGTACTAAATCCTCAGCAATCAACCCAAAAATCTTGATTGTCTTGACGTGGGACAAAAATACACAAGTGTATGCACCTTGGCAAACAGTAAAGCGCTAATAGAGTAATGATGAGGGAACTATTAATCGCGTATATGATTCGGTTTAGTAACCTTGCTCCAAATGTAAAATGATGTGGGGAAGAATCACGTTACAATTACCCCGCTTTGTGTTGTACACTTCTCTCGAAGAGAAGTATTATATACTTCTAAAAATAATAAATTTACAGTGCCCCTTCACGTGAAGCAAACACATTAGTTCGAAAATATTTCGTGCAATGATTACTATATCATGCATTACGTGGAAATTCCGCCAATACAACTTACCTAAGACTCTAAGTGCTACTAGGGCTACTCTAGTTTTTCCTCTCTTGTCTATAAAAGTGCATTTGTAGCTTCCCGCGTCAGTATTTCGGCGCACGTCTTCTATGGTCAGCAATCCATCCCGTATCTTCCATCGATGGGTTTGAGACAAACCAGAATCGTCCGCTACAACCGAAAAAATAGGCTCAAAGTAAGAAAAAGGAACCACACATGAAGAAAAAAAACGGAGTTAGTCCGTCTCCAAGAATAGCAAGAAAGTCACGTAAAACCAAACTCTTCCCAACAAAATTAGGCAACGAAAGAGGAAACCCCAAAGTGCTAAGCCTAACATTGGTAACCCGCCGTATTCCATGACTATTTTATAGCGCCTTTTCCCTGCCTCTTGAAAGTCTTTCTTTGACTTGTACCACTCCTTCCGTTGGGCCAAGTGGCATCCTATTCCTCGCCAACCCCTTAATGGAGTCAGTTTGTTGATGCAACGCCCCTGAATTTTTAGAGGGCAATGTTTTCACATCGAGACAGACGTGCCTTCTAATATCCCCTCCAACATAAACGGGGAAGTATACCATACAGGGATAGACTCTTCACAGTCGTTCCATAATCTTGGCCATCTCATTCATACAGGGGGCTTTTGTTGATGCTATTACGCCGAGCAGCGATTGCGGCTAGCTTGTGGAAAAATAAAATTGTTTGGAGTTTGAGGTTTTCAGCACTAAGCTAAACCTTTCGCTGCCTTTTATATAGAGTAAAGATCCCGCAGTGCTCTTCGTAATCCTCCGTGGTCCTCCGTGATTTTTATAAAGAAGAGCTTATATCTCCGAAGTCAGTGTCGATTGTCAGTTCGTAATAAAGGTGGATGCCTTCACGGACTCGGTTATGGAAAGGGATATAAGAAGGCGGAACCCTTAGGGCTACGCGCTGACTTTCAAAAATGACTTTATACCGACCCCTGGAAATCGAAATCTGTCGATTTTTAATCCACTTAGAGACCCGGCCGGGCCACGAAAGGGAAAAGATCTTCCACGAATTTGAGCTCAGCAGTTTGCGCGTTACTTCATCCTTGCCTTTTCCCCATTTCTAACCTTTTATTTAATTACGAGAAATTCCGACTACAGAACTTGGCTTTATCTGAAAATGGGATATATGGACTGATATATATTTCTAATTTCATTTGTTCCAATAGAACAGCCGCGTGTTTTGAAGATCTCTGATATGTTTCGGGGGTCCCCTGTTGATTATACGAGATCGAAATCCACGTTTGGGAATAAGGGATCCAATTATCGTCAGTATTTCTCGAGAAAAATTCGTGATTAAATTTTGAATTGTGATATCCTAAGGGTTTCGAGTTCCGTTTGTATTATCCAATTAGGGGTTATAGCCAATTCCGCAGGGCACTGATTTTCAAAAACAAAGCTACAAAAGCGTGCAATTTAAAAATAACATATTGCATATACTATCTTATTTTCAATAATATGATACATGAATAAAGAAATATATAAACCAATTAATTGAATTGGATTCCTTATATATCAAAGCTATTTCAAATGACCCCAATTATACTATACTCAAATATATAAGGCAAAAAAACCATGTGGTGGTATGGTTAATTAAGTCTTAGCAGAAGTCCATTAAATTAGCCTAGGAAGTAAACAATTACAACAGTAGGTATAGCGTACGTCTCTGCTGGGATAAAAACTCGTTTAAACTCTATGGATGGGGGGTTCGTTTTTTCTCCCTTTCCGAAGCCTGCTTGAAATCTCGACCTCCGCTCTTGAAAATATTTCTTCACGAGAGCGGGGCGTAACTTCTTCAGCCAATAGCTGGTTTTCTCCCTGAAGCTGTCTGCTACAAAGCCTACAACGTGCAACAGCAGTTTTTATGCGAGGTTAGCCCACTTTGCCGTCTTTTTTAATTAAACAATACCTGTTGTATTTAACAATGCCAATGCATAAAAGTACCCAACATAACGCTTACGCGAAAATCGTGAAAGCGCGCGCGACACAAACAATAACTGAACGTAAGAGTGAGGTTAAAAAGGTAAATTTCGGGACTCAGACGTTGAAAGAGCCAAGGCCTACTAAGATCATTAAAAAAAACGCCATCACGCAGTGCTTGTTTCTACCGGAAAAGAGAGGTTTGACAAAACGAATTAATGAAATTGTAGAAGAAACTAAGCTTATAATATTTAAATTAAAGATTTTATGTGTCAAACACTTACATTAAGTGTAAGTCAGTCATGCCAAACAGACGATTTAGTCACAAACTCTATCGAGGCTGGAGTTTTGATTGGAACTGGATCAAGTTTTCTAAAATACATTGTGGATAAAAGTCTGTCCTTGCGGCTTCACATAAGGGTATGTACTATTTAAAATCCACACTTTTCTTAAGTAATTCCGGTTAAGTGTAGATTGTAATTAACATATTTATAGTGTTCATTAAATTATCGTGGAGAAAATAACATTACTGTTACCAACCCGAGAAGATTGGGACTTATGGATGTTGATGTTGACCCGGTTATAGCAACGTTTACGCAAAGTGGAAAATGCACTGTGTTAGTACCATTTCGCTCTACCAAGGTTACGCAGTTAATTCAACAAGATCAGGAAGATTCATCCATTAATTACGATTTAATCAATGATATTTTGGACTTCGTTTCTATGGAAAACCTTAAGTATTGTCCTGGTATAAAATCTAACCAAGATTTAGCTAATGGCCCAAGTTTCAAAGCGTTTGAAGATCCTTTTCCAAGAGTACAGTCAAAGCTTTGCCATGTTTTATTTAAATCATCTAACAGAAATAAAATAGGGCAGTGTGAAAGTTGCCTAAAAGCTTCAAAGGTACTGACGAATAAGAGAAAGAGAAATAGTCAAGTAACGCCTAGTATAAAAGCCAAGAGGTGCAAAACTGATAGTAAATGTCCAATATCAAGTTTAACACCCATAAGCAGACGCAGAAGACTCTTAAACATAAAACAAAGTAGGAGAAGTTTAACGGAAACAATGTCAATGTTAGAAGCGCAATTAGAGCATAAAGATTTGCTTTTAAATGTTGATCAATCTAATGAAGTTCAAAATATGATTGACACGCTTAAATCAGATTTTCAAGATGATGTAGATGAAGCAATCAAATCTTCAGAAGATAATGAAAAGCTGTTAAGAATGGCCTGGGAGAGGGATACCAGAAAAATCAAAGAAGACAAATTAGCATTTTACACTGATCAAAAGAAGTGTGAAGAAGGAAGTACTGGTAACCGATGGAGCCCTATCACCATTCGTATTGCTTTAGCAGTGTTTTCAAGAAGTAAAGCTGCCTACCACGCTTTAAAATCTTTAAATATTTTGAAACTGCCAGCTGCTAATACGCTTAAGAAAAGATCTGAAGTTTATGACAATTCTCCCGGAGTCAATCACAAGTATCTCATGGAACAAAAGCTAAAATATGACCAAATTTCAAAAGAAAAGGAGGAAAAGGGGCAACTTATTCCACAAGGTGATGGAGTTCTTATATTCGATGAAGTAAAGGTGATAGAAAAACTGATATGGAACTCTAAGAACCACCAGTTTCTGGGATTTGCAATGGAAGAGTCTGAATTTCCCTTACTAAAAGATATATCCACTGGAATATCAGAACCGAGTCCCACCCAGTATGTTCTTCAGTTTTTGTGGCGGGACCTTACATCAGGGTTCGATTTAATTGGGCCATACTACACCTTTAGTTCCTCTGTTGTTGGAAGTAAGCTTCTTCCTTGCATTTTAGAAGTTTTGAGAGTATTGAACTCTTATGGATTCCAAACTTCTGTCATAATGTGCGATGGAGCTAGTTCAAACTTGGCAACTATAAAGAAGACTCTGGGGGGTAACAAAATGTTTGAATATACTCTTAGTGATGCTGGGAACCAGTACGAGGTTAAACCCTATTTTGAACATCCCTTTATCCCAAATCGAAAGATATTTTGGGTTATATGCCCGTCCCATGAACTTAAAAGCCTCATAAATGGTCTGTCATCCTCCCAACCGAACAAAACTAAAAGTTTCGAGCGAAATAATACTCCTTTTGGATGGAATGAAATTAAGTCTTTGTTTTGTCGCGAAATTGAAAGACAAAATCAAGGCTTGATTCGTTACATTCCAAAAATGCATGCTAGCTACGTTATAAGAGATGCGTGGACCAAACTTAACGTGAAGCCAGCAAAAATCATGCAACAGCCTCAAGTACTTTCTGAACTATACGCCTTCGCTCATGATGAAAGTGTACCAGATTATGGCGCTAGGGAAAGAGCTCTCGAATGTTACAATTATTTGACTGCATGCAGTCAAATCTTCGAAAATGGATTTTTAACTAAAGAGCGGGTATTTTCACCTTCAGACAAAGCTATGGAATCTATAAAAACTGGCTATTCGTACTTCTCCGATTGGCTAACAGAGATATTATCCAAAAATCCCAAAGTCAAACTTCTGGCGCCTAAACAGAGGAATTTTTTATCGTGGCAGACTTGGGACCTGTTAAGGATTACAGTGTTTGGATTTTGTGGTTTTGTTGAGGATTTCCTTGCAAGGCATCCTGGGAATTTTATTTCTCCCATTAGAGTCAATGGCAGTGCACTAGAATCTTTGTTTGCCCAGCTTAAGTATGCATCAGGAAGTAAGCTCTCTGGCACTGCTTATAGTTCTGCTCAAAAGTCTGTTCGAATAACCAAAAATATCCACAGTGGTAGCTTTTCAAATACTGACTATAGAGATGTTAACTTGGATTTCTGCGATTAAAAAACCGACTTAGCGACAATTTAAAATTCGCGCTTTAAGCACGACTGAACAGAACTGCTTTGATTTTAAGACTGGTTTTGAGTTTATATACTACTACTAAAGAAATTTAAATCTATTGTCAATATCAATAATTGTTCGAAATTCGCGCCCAACATTGAAAACTTTGATAGACTCCCCCGTGTAGAATTTAAGACTTAAAACTTATCTAAGTTACAATACTAACTAAAATCACTAGTTTAATGGACTTCTGTAAGAAATAAAATTTATGAATTTTATTCTGTATAAACAAAACATAGTCATAAGAGGTTCAAATCAATAAAATAGCCTTAATTGTTATCACAACCTTGACTAGAGAAAGTTTCACTTTTGAAATTAATAAAACTGCTTAATTTTTTATCACAGCTGAGATATATACTTTGGCGCTAGAAGAGTGCATGACTAGTTGTTTGCAGCACTTTTAGACGTTTGTGCGTTGGATGAGGTTTCTTGACGCTTTGTTTTAGGAACTTGACACTTCCCTTTACGCTCTATTTTCTTTGCCGAGGTTTGTTTAAGTGGGTCATCTTTTGGCTTGTTTTTTGGTTTCAAAATTCCTGTTTGTTTGTCCTTTTTGGTTTTTCCTTTTTGACTAGGTTCTTTCTTCTTGGCGCATTTCGTTTGGCGCATAATTCCTTTCTTCACCTTTTCGCAATCGCTAGTTTGAGACTTTTGCTCTTTGGGGACTTTTTTCTTATTTTTTAAAACCTGCGAGAAGAGAGTGTCTCTGAGGGTGTGCCCTCCCTTACACAAACTTCCACTTTTTGTACTAATAAACTCTTGCAATCGTCCATGGGTCAGTTTGCGGAGCCATATTTTAAAAAACATATCCTTAGCCTCCTCAGAAAAAGATACCAAATCTTCAGACATAGACTGGGTAGCTTCTCTAAATAGGAATGGTATCTTTTGGTTTTCTTTAACCTTTCTTACACAGACCTATAAGTTAATATTTTTGTTGAATATTTACTTACTACCAAAATATCATTATAATTTTTATAGAAACATCATACCTTTATCATCTCTTTGCCGTGTGTCTTTAGAGCATCAGAGTTTGCGTGTAAGCGTACTGTCGTGTTAACTTCTTCAATAAATTTCATAAAAACTTTCTTAGGGAAAAACATTCCTCCTTTATCTTGGTTGAAGAGTTCCAAAGGAAGTTCCTCTTTCTTTTCCTCGTCGTTAAGTGATAATTTAAAACAAAGCCGATACACATGGCGATAAGCAATTCTGTTTTCCATTTTTAAACGTTTGGATTCCTTCAATCGTTTCGAAAGCTTCCACATTTCACCTATAGTTCCACCTCCTAAACGTAACAAACCACTCTTGGTTTCTTGAACCATATTTGAAAAATCAACCTCTTTCATTGTTGGAATATTTTATTCTTTAGCAGCTACATGCATCTCATCATCATCATCATCAACATAATCTACGTCTTCGGAGTCTATATACTCTAGTATGTCAGATTTGCCATTGACGAAGCTATACAAGTTTCTTTTTTTGAAATAACTACAAATCTCAAATAATAATAACTCTTCGCATACCTGAAAATGTTTGTCATGTAGAAATTAAATAACTCTTGAATATTTTTGAGATCACTGTCTTGTTCTACTTCACTGAAATCAAACGCGAATTCATTTCGAAATTCGTTGGCCTTGGCAAGATAGCCTAAAAGGTTTTCATCTTTAGCCAATTTGACTAGTTTACCAACGTAAAATAAGAATGCTTTGGAACTCACAATTGTGAGATGGCAGTTTTTGCGACTTGGAGATAAATTGACGTGCAGCTCTTTGACTGCTTGCTCGTTTAGGAACTTTAAAATATCACCCGAATCTTCCATTTTCAACAACACCAGGCTAAGCCTCTGCAGTTTTTCTCCTTCCACTGGACTGGTACTGAGTGCGTTCACGGATATTAACCATAGGGACTAAGCCTAATATTATTCAGTAGGGTCTCTAAGTTTCCAGATCCTACTGCATGTGTCACTGAACGCAGCCTTTTTTTGAAATATTATTGGACTGTTAGATTCGGAGCTCCACCCATAATGGCGTTTTTCCCAATAGGGCAAGTTTTGGCGTACGAGTCGCACCTAACCCGTAGGTCTGAGATAAAATATCGCGAGGTGGCGAAAGTGTCGGGCTTATTCAGTACTACTACACAAGAGAGGGGAGTCCTTAACCCCCCATTCGGTTACTTCCTAGGCTAATTTAATGGACTTCTGGTCTTAGATAACCTTATAAGCATACAATCTCTCTAGTATAAAATTTACGGGCGGAAATATCAATTTTGAGGCTATAAAACTGACTCCTGTAGATTATAATCAACATTAAATTAATACATTTAAGGCATTCGTGTCATTAATCTTCCATTAATAAGCCCCCTACCTTTATGATTACTGGTTAGACCACTAAATACATACGCTGATGTCTCTTATCTGGGTATACCCTTGCTCGTTTAGCGGATAGGTAACGAGATAAAAAGGGACACGGGACCCTCGAAGCGTGTTAATGGTTCTCGGTGTACACAGAGGAGAATCGTTAAAAGTCTATTTAGATTGGAAGGAAACCAAGGGGAAGGGATAGCGGGACAATTAAGATTGAGGTCCCTTACCTTTCTCCCATTTGACACTTTCCGCTTTCATATTAGAATTACCATTGGGACAAGTGACTGTAACGGACTGTCCGCTAATCGCTGTTACGGTAGGAATGTCTCTGGAACGCCTATCTTGCGCCGTCACAGCCGCCGACGCGATTACAAAGGCATTATTTCGAGCTACCGAAAGTCCCGATTCAATTTCGCTATTTCGAATTTCTCTGGATTTCCTTACGCTACTTCGATTAAGGTCCGTGTATTTCGACAAGTTCTTAGCCACGTGCGCCGAATCAATCGTTTCGTCGACACCGTGAGCGATAGTTCTAATTAGCGAGGTCGCTGTCATTCTCCTAGCCAATAATGTTCTGGTGGAATCGGTAGCTATTAAGGAATCTACCTTAATTCTCTTAGCGTCTTCCGCTTCGCTAAGAAAGTCCGCAAATACGTAACCTAAAGTCGACCACAGCAAAAACGTGGAGGCGCGACACAACATTTTGTCGTCACGAGCTTCTTCCATCACACAGAAACAACCCTAGCTGATTTTAGAGTGCAGGCCGGAGATTTGAGAAGGTAGAAAAATAAAAAAGAAATAAAACCAAGAATAAATGAGAACAATGACATACATTTTCGCGCCGCTAGGTTTCTTTTTACACAATTTTCGTTTGTTTTATTCTTTTTTTGGAAGCCTTTATTGTCGACCCTGATCACGCTCCGCCAGTATATTCCCCGTTTTCAACGTCAAGTTTTATCATAGTAAAAATAGTAAGGTCTGGCCAGACTAGCTGCAACGTGTAAGGCTTATAAAAATATTCCAGAGGAACAATTTTACAACATCTACTGTGTGTACAGAACGCGATACCTTTTGTGGACGTATATTTTTTATGGGAGAATTATATAATATTTAGACTTTGTATCTTTAGATGTTTTTTATCTTCAGGCTGTCTGAATTTTCACTTTTATTTCTTAGTTTAAGCCTAGTTAAACATTTAAACGTGACTTTTGCCAATTTTTTTGTAAAGATATTATGATATTGTCGTCCGCTATTTTTTAATGCTTTGGCTGTAATTTATGGTGGAATTCATAAACTTCGGATGCAACGCAATTTAGTACAGGCGAAGGCAGGGCGTTGTGCACAAACATCCTGCCTTTTGCGCACGATGCCCTGCTTTCGCCTGTACTAAATTGCGTTGCTTGCGACGTTTATGAATTACCCCTTTAACCGACAATTTATTTTCATACACTTACAACGTATTGCAAATCTGACAATATCAATTGAATTTTAAAATTTTCCTCGGAGTGTCAATGAAATTTCCGTATTTTCATCAAAATTCTGAATCTATTTATACATAGTTCAACTTTTACTTTATAGCCCGGAGGGCTTAAAAGTTTAAAAATCTATATTCACCCATCAGAACATACGCTAATTTTCAAGTTAATTAAAACCCTTCAAAATCACGCGCTGGCACTTTCCATCATGCATGCCGAATCGTATTTCTTTTAAAATCAAGGCAATACCACGTGATAAATCTAGCGTAATTAGGGAAAATCGAATGTAACAACAAACGTTACCTACCGGATAAAAAGAGTTGTTCAATCTAAGGCATCTTGAGAGAGCTCTTAGGTTAATCGAATTTCGGTTTCAAAGAAGTCACTTTCACTCATTAGTTTTGGCAGCGGCGAAGAAAGAGAGTGCCGGTATCGCCTCGAGACTTTGATGAAGGAAGGTTGCAGCCGGAGACGATCAACAGGCTGAAGACGAGCAGCATCTCGCCAACACGACTCTCATCCTCACACACATACTCTTCTGTTTCTCCCTCTCTTCTAGTTGATCGCGATTAGCTCTTTTCTAAAGAGGCTCCAAAACCGCATCTCTTCGCTGCCGAGGCGAGGTGAACGAGTGTCACACGACTACAACAACACCAACTCTTATCTCTTCCCTCAGAGGCCCAATGCCCAACCCCAACCTCGCAGCCTCACCTTGCCTCTTGGCGCTCCTCTTCCGCTCAGCTTCCTTCATCGACTAGGGCGCCCCTATAAAACTGAAAATCTCAGAGAAATGATCGTAGTAGCGACATCTATTGCTAAACCCGACACCCCTTTATCGATGTTTCATATACTGAAAATAAAAGAAAAAGCCCCTCCAACGGCCTTAAATAAACTGAGATCCTCTTAAGTGTTTTTGTCAGTTCAAATATGAAAAAAAATACTGGCAAGCCAAAACAATAATAATTAATAAAAAATGTCTTTATGGAGAAAGACTAGAAAAAGTGACAGATAAGAGGACTAAATTAATAGTCCCTTTTAAAAAGTCTTCTATGGGGTGGGGGAAGGCATTCTTCTAACGCGCATCTATGTACGCACACCTGGTGCACCGTCATTTTTTAAACCACCTATTGGCTGAAGTACCAGATATTTAAATTGTCAGACATTATTATGAAACAATGTTTTTTTCTTACCAAAACTCTATTTAGACAAAATAATTTTCATTTGTAGTTCTTGAAAATAATTGGCCTCTTCAGGTAGGTACCTATCTAAAGGGACAATAGTGTTAAATTTGTAATGCAGTCTCAAAACCGCATAATTAATTAAAATTAAACAACGAGACAAAGGCAGAAATGACACTTGTTTAAAAGTAAAGAATTTGACTTCCTAGAAAGCCCATTAATTTAGTTCCGAATATTTAATTAAAATTAAAACGTGTGACAACGAGACGTAGGTAGAATTGACGCTGTAAGGAATTGGACATAATTAAGAGCCCTTTAATTTAGTTCCTCTCTTCTCTTTCCTAATTTTTATTCTGGATTGACATACCTCTAAAAACTCCACGAGTGGAATTCTAATTGAATAATCTTGATTTCAAATACCTCTGAAATAAGATTTCTTTCTAATTAGAAGACCGAAATTAAAAGAAATTTTTTCATCTCCCCAAGTAGTAAACGAAGAAGATGAAAGATGATGCTCTGATGTAGGATGAAGAAGCTTTGAGTTTCTGAAACTCCTCGTATATATATGCTATCACTAATTAATTCAGGTCCGGCTGAAACAATCCTCTTAAGGAAGATGCTAGCTAACTCAAGTGTGAGTCTCAGAGGGGAGAGTGAGAAAGTGGAGTCCTTATTCAAATGCAAATCATCTCCATCCCTTCGTATATTAAATAATTTCGACTCAACCTTGGAAGGGTTATGATGACTCACTATTTAATATGGTGTTTTATTTATTTAACCTTTTTTAAGCAATTCAAATGGAACTGCCAAGATACGTTAATAAATTCTACTTTTCACATTACAAAGAAGATATTTAACTATTAAGTATTGTGGTTACTTGTATGTACACCATTCATGGGGCTTCTTACCCTTATATAACTCCAGTCTGTTTCTTAATTATCCAAGACATCATTAACTTTTAAGAAATTTTTCTTTCTAGTCAGAAATGAACGTTTATTTACATATAGTCTGCGAAAAGTTAATTTTAAATTCGTAAATCTCTGAAGAAGTTTCACAGACAATTAAGAATTCATTTTCATGAATTACTTGATGAAATTTTTTATTTAAAGCAAAATTAAAAGCGAATTTCGATGAAAATCAACAAAGCCTTTTGTTATCCATTGAAACCTTTGAACTGAAATTATACATTAATTTTTTTTTAAATAAATAAAAATAATTAAAAAAGCTAACCTTGTGACGTAAATAGACCTATTCCTGGCACTTTCTTTTTAGATGAGTAAAACGCTTCCAAATTTAATAAAACAACAAAATATTATAATTCTATAGTTTTTTAGTGTTGAAGTTTAAATCTCTTAGATAAGGGAGGGACTTTGGTTTAATGGTCCGAACAGCTTTTTTATTTCGAATACCAGCCGGCAATAGAAAACTATTTATTAGAGGCTTCATTATAGGCTAGAGTGTAATTCGATTAGCGTAATGAGGTTCATCTACGCTAATAACCCTCCACGACTTTTTATTGCCTCTTGGGCGTAAGCTTACTTTGCTCGCTTATAACTATACCCCCGTCTACGACGAACTCCTGGGATTTCAGTAGTAAAAGAAATCGCCTTAGAAGGTTTTTTTAAGTTGGTTATCATTATTGCTTTGAACTTGTAAGTACCATAATTTTATTTATAAAATATAATATATAGTAGTCATCGTCTTAAAATTCAATTAAAGTATATTTTTAACTACTCATAAGTGGATATACCTCTTAAGGGTTAAACAAAAGTGAACGCTGTCGTAATTTAACATGTTTGGTTGGTCTTTTTAGTATCTTTCAACGTGTACACGTTGTAGTGTTCTTCGCAAAAATGGGCTTTTGAAAATTCGTTTATATAGCAAAGTAATCCGGTGCTTGTAGTGTACGGATCCTGGGCAGTCTTCATCGTCTCGATAGCCTTTCTCACACCGCGTGATAATGAATTTGGAGGCGCTCATGCCAGTCGCTTTAATTACGGAAGGCCGCGTTTCTAATTAATAGGAGAGAGAGAAAGAGAGCTCTCCCCTCTTCCCAACCCTTGGACCCAACAGCGTTGTTCGTAGTATAGAAAGTGGGCGACTCTTCCAACCTTTATCTGGGGAGAGAGAGGTTGGTGCATGGCTCTCGTCCCTGTCTCTTTATCGACCTCCGAAATCTTCTTGCCGTCAGAACTTTTCAAACTAAAATAGTCGAAGCACGTAAGCAGGGTCGTTAATGAAGTGAAGCCTAGTTTTCAGACTCATCCTCAAAGGGAGAAACGGGAGAAACACGTGAGATCGTGGTTTAGGCTTCGGATGTGTTTAATCGCGTTAATGAAAGTATTGATTCTATTTCAACAAATATTCCGAATTAATACGATTAAATCCCGAATTAATATTCCAAAGACGTAAATATCTCTAGAACCTCTTACCGAATTATGGAGACAATCGAATTTAATAGAAAATTAAGGTTTCGTAATTACGAGAAATGCCTTTCAGCGAATACTAATTGCGTTTAATTTCCATGTCAGGATGATGTTGTAGTGCAAGATAATTTGTCCTTTGATTACTAATTTAAACTAATAAGACTCAGTCAATGAAGAAATCAGAATAATTGGCTCATCAAAATTATTTTTGTTTTTCTTTCACGAGTTGTGAAATTTTCACGAACCAGGGTATTCTGTTATAGTAGTCTCTAGCGTCTTGTTAATCTTCACTTTATTATTTCTTGAACGTTGACGTCTTTTATATACAAGAGGAGTTTTGCTCCAAAAATTTCCTCATAAAAAGAGTAGAGAGATTGACTTCTAAAATGAATAATAAAATTATCGATTTTGGTTGGGGCTGGACCTTATTTTTATTTAATTTTTTTTTGTTCCGTTAAGTGACAGACAGGTCTTGGAAGATATAATCTGGTGCAGGACGTGATGCGTACTAGACGGAAAAATCTAAACCGCTGTTTCGAAAACTCTTTTTATAAGCTTTTATTGATTATTTATTAAATTACCTGGACAGGTGAATGAATAAAACATCATAAAACACTGTACTTTAATATGATTCAGAATATCTATATTTTGGGCCATATTTGATAAGTTCTTCTGGATAGATATTTCACCTGTACGAAATATAAAAGTATAAACTGAAAAAATAAAAGACTAACCTTACATCAAAAGGCAAATATTTTTCATGGCTCAGCCGCAAATAAAGCTTTCTTTCATCTTTCTTTTCATCTTTTAAAATCCCTTTATAGTTCTATAAAAGATACTCAAAAGACACGAGAGAGAGAGAGAGAGAGAGAGAGTGAGAGAGAGAGAGAGAGAGAGAGAGAGAGAGAGAGAGAGAGAGAGAGAGAGAGAGAGAGTACGGAATATATCTTATATAGAAGGTAAAGCCTTTGAATGTTCTTTTCCACCAACATTTTTCAATCTTTTAATCCCTTTTCTGCCGTCTGCGAAAAGTAATAAAATTTGGAAAGGTTGTTTCCAGCCGCTGCCTTTTGAGGTGCCAGGTTTAAAGAGAGTAGATAGACGCTTGGACTATTCCCATCATCGCTTTTATCGCTAACCGCAAACAGAATATTTATTTAACGTTTTCGAAAAGGATGATGGTAAGATGGCCGGTTAGGGAGAGAAAGTAATTTCACTTTCTAAAATGATAGAGTTTGAAAATTTAACGTAATGCCAGATCGAGCGGCAAGGCTTCTAACAATTTATCCATTGAATTGGGTTATAGGGAAAGGGTTTTCAAGGATTTTTATGACCATTCTATAAACCACAATTGAAAATATTTTAAATATATATTAAAGCTAACGTCATATACACTCAACATGAAATAATATTTAAGAAAAAATATTTGTGATTTGGGAAGTGCTATCGAAATATTTCCACTCGTCATGCATCGTTTCTGATTTTACTTTTCAATATTATTTCTTGGACCGGTCAAATCGATGTCCATAAAGCTTTTAGATGCGATGCGAAAAATGACAAAGTTGTCGCGTTGAAATAGTATTTTTCACATAATACAGTTAAATATAGCATTTATGATGAGCACAGATTCCATATGTACAGAATAAAATTAAAAAGAAATATTAAATTTTACAGGCAAAATCCTTTCAGAGAGAAGCCAACTTACAGGCTGAAACGTCCTAAGCTATTTTCAATAGGCCCCTGTAAAAGTACTATACTGCATTGCATCTGTGTATGCTTCTTAGGCATTTTACAATAATTTTTCAAGATTTAAAATAACGTTGTTTACTATTACTTTCCTTAGCTGTAAAATCAAGGTGTTTTTCCACAACAAAACTGTAACAATCTCACAGACATTAACCTCGGTAAACAAGACACCAAGACGGCAATAGCCCCTGTTTTTTGAAACATTTTTATAGATGACATTATAGCGGTTGCTGTTAGAAAAATTGTGAGTATGGGGGTTTAAGGATACTTCGGAATGTGAAGGGGAAAATGCGAATGAAAGGATGGCGAATGTAGCGGCGCAATCAGTAGCTAATGAGGCATGTACGGCGAAGGACCAACCCATTCATCTCTTACACATCCCTAACCTCGATCCCCCTTTACGGGCCCGTAACTGCGTGCGTTTTGGCCCGCTAACCAAGAAAACCGGCTCCATAGAATCGTATACAACGGTTCCCGCTATGGCTTATCGCCAAACGCCGGACGCTTATAACTATGACACGACCCGCAATATTCAACCGCGGTGCTGTGTCAGCTGCTATCGAGTCGGTTGGATATATCCTGGAGCTCGTTTATCATTGTAATTATGTGAGGAAAGCTGGTCTGCCAGACATTTTAATAGTTGATGACTACAAGCTAGATATCGTGTGAATTGAATTAAGTAGAAAAATAGATCTCTGCAAACATCATGCAATTCGGATACTTTTTTGATAAAATTCATGATTAGCATAAAAAAAACCCTTAAATTTAATTTAGGTTTAATCAAATATTTTTATTTTATTTTATTAGCACTAAAATATATGGTATTTCTCCGAAGAACAAAAGACCTTTTCATATTTGAATAAAACTAAATTTCCGGGTCTCATCATCCATAATTCGGAAGCGAGGGCTGCCAAAGTACGCTTTCCAAAAATTATCTCCCAAAAGGAAGATGATGTAAATAATTTTATTATTCTGGTAAATTCAATTTGGGTTCCTGATAGGAAAAAGCGGGTTTTTGCTCTTAAAGGGGGAATATAAGGCCCCAAAACCAAACCTACAGAACTGGAGAGCCAGCCAAACTTATAATCTTCTTTGGTTCGTATGAAGATCTAGGGTTCAAGGGCTGTATAGGGATTTTTCTTTCATTCCCTTACCGCAAACAAGTTGTTAAAGACATTACCTTAACCCTTGAATAGTACAATGAAGCGAGAGGTTTCATTCTAGCCAAGATTCAAAGAAAACCAGAGGTATTTACATATGTTTATAAGAAATATTCCATAAGTTACCTATGCTGAGCTAGTTCGAGAACGACAAGCGAGAATTGACTACACTCGGTTAATTTTGCAGTCCATCTTACTATTTAGTTTGTACTAAGCCTTTGACAGCGCCACACCAGGCGTCGCTTTACCTCGAATCTATGACACGCTCTCAGTAACCAGTGACAAACTTAACGAACATATCATATGAACTTATGGTATTTCTTTATAACTACACACGTGAGTCGCTAACATATTCATGTTTTCACAAATATGTGCACAGCCAAAAATATATAAAACCCAATCAAACACTCCCTAAATTCTGTTATTTTCAACGCGTTTAAAAAGATCCTCTCTTGAACCAGAAATGGGGGGAGGGGGGAAAAATCCCACGTGATTCGTTTAAAGAAGTTTTCTTTTTCCACCTTAGGAATGGTATTTTTCTTGATAAGTTGCTATGTGTTATACGAAGTGGATGTTTCTTTGAATACGTAATACATTGGGTTAGGAAAATTGCATCGCGGGAAATAAAACTAAGAGGAATTAATGCGATGGAGAAACAAGTTCTCCAGGAAACTCTTTCATTATTGAAAGTATTAATTTAAAATTAATCCTAGTGATAATATATCTTTGCAAAGAGATTAAAAGGTAGGCTACGTAGAACCCCTCGGAGTGATTATAACGTAAGGATTAAAAGCTTGCTGCGAGATGTTCTGTTGTAATTCGACTTACACCCACCCAGATTAGGTTTTGTGGGTCTTACCATTACCCTGGTTCCTTTTTTTGTGTTCCCGTCTCTATAACACACCACTCCCGAAATTAATATTCGAGACTAATTCCATAGAAGGATGATAGGGAAAACCCAGGGATTATTCTTCTCGTTACAATCACTGATAGTAATTACGCAGGGCGTATTTTATGCTTTGAAACACGAAAAGATTGAAAAGGAAAAAAAATGGAGGATTATCATAGTTTTTTTAAGGAGAGGAATATAATGAGAATATAAGCTGAACTGAATAATGTTTTCGTGGACCTAATTGGTCGGATTAATATTATAGTTTTTCCTTCTTTTTAATTAATCTACTATGATGCTTTTCCTTGTAAAATAATCAATGATTGGATTCTTTTGGATAAATTATACAGGATAAGTTTGCCATAAATTAAGGGGGATGTTCTTTGGTCGATTTTGAGTCAAAAATGTAACTTCTATCTCCATTTTCCGTCCGGGCGACGGTTTTCGAGTTATGATTCAAGTGTTTTAGGGATGGCCCCTTAATTAAAAATGAAATCATTGTCTTAATCAGTTTCTTAACTGAATTTAAGGGGTCATCCGTAAAATACTCTGGACAATCTTAACTTAAAAACAGAGACCCCGGACCGCAAAATGAAGATAGAAGTTACATTTTCTTCTCAAAATCTTTCGCCCAATGAACATCCCCATTAATTTATGGCACACCTATCTGAAACACCCTGTATAGACTCATCAACCCACGTTGTATGCATGAAAATCAAACGCAATGAGACACAAAAATAAATTCGTTAATTTTGATATCCAAAGTTATAAGGCTATTTTGGCACGCGGGCAAATGAACCTTCTCTCGAGTAATTAATCAAATTTTGGTAATTAGTCGTTGGTCCGCTAGCCGTGTATACCGTCTATGTATATCAAAGGCGAAGGAGCAACGACCAGCCTTGTATAGTATTTATTGTAATTAGTATAGCCCTTATCCCGATAAAAGGCAGATTTGTACCTATAGGCCAATTAGACTAAGCCCTTCATCTATCATTCAAGGGCGGACGCTTCGCTGTATATCCTTATAGGCGGAAAAGTTGATAAGAACGCCTATACACCTGCTTCGCTATTGATTGTGGAACGATTAGATTAAGCGGTTCCAGCTCATATTTCGCTGAATATCTCTATAACCAGCATGGCGTATTTAGTATCCGAGAGTTGCATATACTATCTCCACCTATTTGCCTTGATTCTCTTTGCGATTAAAATTATCCAAATTTGTACTACTGTACATTTTGGCAGTAGCCTTACAAGCACTTGAAAATATGTCTGGTGTTTCCTAAAAAATATCATTTTATAGACCTCAAATCAAATGACACTTGGACACTGAGTGACTTGGGTGTTAGATCACTTTAGTACTACGAAATTTTTGAACAAAACTATGACACCAACATTAATGTGATATCTCTTCAAATAAGCAAATAGAGAAACCAAGAAAATAGAAGTTAATATTTATATTGTTTTTTATGAAAATGTCTTTGAATTGTAGTAAACACATTTTTTTCCAATTCTGACCTGAAAATGTTGATTGGTCGTATTGTAAACAATAGAAAATTGATCCCTCGAAGCTATTATTTTAAAGTAATGTATATGAAAACATACATTACCTAAACATATATTATGCAATCGTATTACTTAATATAAATATAGTCTTTTTCTTGAATGGATCCAGTAAGAAAAATGTCCATTGAAATCACCAGCCAGAACGGATGTCTTTCCGAATTTTTTAATATTCGATGTCTTGTCTTTGGGATGGAGAGAAACAGAAAACGTTTTTTACCTTCGCCAGAGGCGGTGTAAGCTGCGTAGATCCTATGGATATAGGAAATGGGTAAAATAGAGCAATGTAACGTATATGCTCTTCCGTTCTAACTTGCTGACAACTTAATCGGAAGTGATGCTTTCTCGCTCGGAAGAAGCTTTTAGGGATAAAGAACATCTTGCACCGAGAGCTAACTGCCACCTACATACCCACCACACTACGCTGGTTCATACCCGTTTTTTCTCCCAACACGACACCATGAGACTATCCATGGCATTCTATGTATAAAGAAGAAACGGATCTAGAACGCTTCTGTCCAATATTCTTTGCGTTACTTCTCCCCGATGCTCCGAAGATTTTTAGGATGTTTCTGCCCCAACAAACCATTTTCCTTACTTTTATATATACTCTTATACTCTTCTACATGTTGCCTTTCGAAGTTTTCTATGTTAACTTCCATTTTAACTTATCTTTTACTCATTTGAAAATTTAAATTATGAACATTTTTGACATTGGTGGCGTGCGGTGTCTTTCTTTCAAATGCGGTACAAGCTCTATCTGATCTCCTCAAACAACTTAAACACACAGAAAAAATGCGTTATTATTATGCGTAATTATTTTATCATAAAAGTAGATAATAATAATGCCATGAAAGAGCATTTTCTTTTAATCGATATATTGATTTTTACATTATTTTTATAATATAAATTATTAATTTTGAAAAATATTGCAAGTGATTGAAATCTTTATCAATAATAAAAATAGTATTAAAATAAACTATTTAATTGATCTCATTTTTCAGGGATCAATAAATTGATTGGTTCATCTTGAAGCGCGATCTACCCAGTTTTATTTCGTATACACCAACTTTTTTTGTAATTAATTTAAAATATTAAATCTTTTCTAAATCATTTAATTTAATCTTTGGATGCCTAAATTAAATTACCCAAAGAAAAATAGCGCAAAAATAAAATTATTTTCTATTGATAATTTTATTTACGTATTTTTTAAAATAATACATATCATGTTACGTCAAATTAAATAAAATTAAATGACTGTATAATATACTTTGTACAAATATATTTCCTATTTAAAAACATTCTTACGTAATTGTTACAATGATAAAAGAAACTCCTCACAGATGGCTTTAACAGATTAGTATTAAAATCAATGGTTGAGGAAAAATAACTATCGTCACTACAACTGTATACTTCTTTATTTATAAATTCATGTTAACAATTACGTGTGCTTTCAATACTATGATATTGGATTAAGTTTTTAATATTAATAAACTAAGTAATTTTTAATGACTTAATACGATTTCCTGGTCTATTTGAAAAAGCTGTTAATTTATATTAAATTTTTGTTATCTTTAATAGGTCAATGAATTTCCAAATTTTTTTGCTCATTTTGGGACGGGACTCCATTTAGGAAGCAGATTGAATTCCGTAAAGGTCTTGGAAAAAAAATTCCTCTAAAGGGGCGTAAGAGGAAATTATCGGCCAAGAGTAATTTGGCAAGTGAATCGGGAACTTTAGCGTAATAAATTCTCTCGGAACCTTTAATGGATGCGATGTACCATTTGTCAAAGCCAAATGAGTCCCGAGCTATACTATCCCCATAAAAAAAATCCACGGGGTTGGGCCCAGGTTTGTTCCTCTCTAGTTCATATATACCATTGCAAGCTCCGCGCCCCCTGATCGTAATTGGGCAATATTCTTCCAAAAGAAAAAATAGGAATGCTTCAGCATCGATAGAAGCTTTATTTCAATCGATAATCCCCTACTAAACTGGGAAAAAATTAAAATATAGATGTCTTAGCTCAAGAAAGAATAATAAGACCCCGATAATATTCCGACTAGTCTTCATTCCTTCGCATCGATTGCTTAAATCGCCGCTCAAGCGTGTTTTGCCGCCATTTTACTGTCACGTGACATAATATCATTTAATTTATCAAACATATTTTAAGGAAACCATATTGGCAATGTTCGTTGTCCTTGATTGGTCAGTTCGTGTAGGGGGTTTAGAGGAGGGTAGTTTGCTTCTCAGTTTACATGTAATTCTGGGAATTGTTAATGGTATGTACTTTTTGTTTTTATACACTTTTGATACAAGACGCTACTTGAATTTTAAAAACCCTCTCGATTTATTAAGCTCTATTCAATATGAAGTGAAGCGTCAGTTTAGAAATATTCCTCATGGGGCAACAAAGATTTCAATTGTTAAATCGGGTACAAATATTTGTTTTCAGTCCGAGTGGTCTAGGAATGATGGATACATTCGAAATGTTAGGGAATGTATTCGTTTTCTAAGGCAGGCGATCGTGACGCGATACCCCAAAAAAGCTAAGGCTGCTAGAGAACCTTGGTTAGAAGTCTTTCAAAAAACCATTTAGGTCCGGTATCGACATGACGGAATCCCCCGAACGGCTCTATTTTGCGGCCCATTGAAAAAATAGACACGTTGACCCTCCCGCACCGCAGTCGGTGAGGCGAAACGGCGTCGCCCATGCGAAAAGAAGAAAAGAAATGAAACCGAGAGAGAGAGACCATATACCTACCACCACCAAATATAAAAAACATTTCGGAAATCGGTAGTCGACGCACGTACCAACCGGAAGAAAACGTGGCACGAGTCGGAAAAAGCGCCTTTCCACAGCGCACCATCTTCTAAGCCTAGAGCGGTCACTTGGTCCTACGCTTCAATTCGGAGGAGACCACAGCCAAACCACCAAACTTAGTTTTCATCTGCTTATAGGCCTATTTTACCCCATTTCAGTCTTTAAACCCATCAGTTCAATATTTGAAGCGAAGTGATGCTGAATTCATTGCGTTGAAGTCGTTTCCAACTAGGAGAGAGGTGAAATGGAGTAGCATGTTCGGCAATGAAAGGTACGTAGAGTTGTAGCGCCATTTAAATAGATGCTAGTTCTCGTTTTTCAAGACTCAGTTGGCATTATCAACGTTTTCGTACCGAACATCTCTACCAAAATGCTAGGACTTCGTTACAGTAGATGGGGACACAGAGGCTAAGTTATATGGAAATTACTGCTCCATCTCGCCTCTCTTCTCCAAGATTCCAACATTGCAAAAGTGAAATTCGTAATGAAGCTTTTTAAGTTAAAATTTTTTTTGTACTATCGTGTATACTGTACTTAAAAAATATTTCTGAAGAGCTAATACATCAATCTGAGCCTATTATTATAATTTGTCTTGTGGTTGGTATTTCGACAAGGTTTCGCGTCGTCGACTAATCCTATATTGAAGAAAAGACGCCCTTTTTACGTTTTTACCTCTTGGTTTCTCTTAAATTGTCTCTAGTCTAGACGGAAATGTCGCTGTTTTTATTCGATATAAAAAGCTAAAACTGCCGCGCAATTTTCTCCCCCACCCATTCTCGGAATAAAATGAAACTCACGTACATCCTGATGGTGAGAAAATGGAAAGAAGATCGGCCTCCAGCGACCAAAAGTTGATATAAAAAGAAAATGGAATTGTTCAAGTACGGTTAAGGTGAAGCTTAATACGAGCTATATGTGAAAGAGAAAACAACGCGAGAACGAGCGTAACGTCATTGAACGTCGTATTAAATTGCCATCAACAGCTAGATGGGCCATCGATTGAACGGGACACTCACGAATACCAGAACTGACAGATCGCGTTTTTGTCAGCAGCTTTTTACGTTACCCGACACATCCTAGCGAGTCATTCGATCCTCATAAACGTGCCAATTGCATTTAATACCCCCTATAGCTTAAGCGATGTACTTTTAATACAACACAGATGGTTCTATTTCAGGTAGTCTTAACAAGCGACAAAAAGTCAAGTCGATAAGTACAGCAAAAGTTCATTAGATACCATCCATAAGTTTGTCACTGGTTACTGAGAGTTTGTAATAGATTTTCGTAAACCGATGGAGTGTAGTCAATTCTTGTTTGTCGTTCTCAAACTATCTCTCATTAGGTCTCTAGCATTACGAAGTGTAGTTAGTGTCATACTTATGGAACATATCTTATAAACTTATGGTACAGACAAGGTACTGATTCTTTAAGGTTATAATCAACCGTAACTGGGATTGTACACTTTAGCGTGGATTAGTACAAATACAAACACGCCTTTTTAGCTTTAATTTTCGCGCTGAGGCCACTGCGAGGTTTTCCATTTGGAATTAAGTACTTTTCTCTTACTGCTTTCGCGCTAAATTGCGAAAGAGTCCCTTTATATAGTTGCATTAGCTGATTAACCAGGATTGTTTTCGTTCCACTACTGAAAGTATAATGTCTAGTTCTAGAAAGTGCATGATATTCTAAACCTCAAAACAGCAATCCTTACAAATTATAGAACTAAGATGGGAAATGCTGAAATATCTACAAATATTTAATATACATATATCCTAGTAACGTAATATATTATGTCTGTCAGTAAATAAGTAAAACTATAATATTATTGGGAACATACCTCATATGGTTTTCGATAGAAATAAACTGACACGGATTTCTGGAGTAGAATTATTATTATTGAACTAAATTCTCTATTGTTCAAATAGTTCCGCCTAGTATTTATTTTTCTAGCAGATCATCGCGACCGAAAAACATTTTTATTAAGACATCCACTGAGTCGTTATCAGTTTTTAATTAGACTGTTATGAAAAGAAGTTAAAATCTTGGAACACACCCTATTGGTAGGCTATATTATAATATACCGGAGATCCCTGGTTAGGCGTGGTGATTTATCAATTTATAGGTCAACGTTTTATAGTTGACAGTTCAATGCATCGATTTCGGTTTCGACCTTTCACTGTCAAGGGTGTCTTAATGTTATTATTTCTTCTCTTACAAAATATGCGGGGCAAAAATTAATAGACCGCGATACAAATCAATCGCGGATTCTCCTAAGGTGATAAAAAGACCAAACATTAATATCGATGAAGTCTTACTTGGTTCAAAAGTCAAACAGTAAAGTTGGCAAGGATTTTTATTGTAGCAACAAACAAATGTATTACGGAACGTAGGTTTCACTTTAAGACGATCGCTTCCAAAAACTATGATGTCTATAAAGGTAAGAAATGATCTCTGGCTTTTAATTTAAAGTAGTTTTAATTTTATTACTTGTTAAAGCGAGTGTTAATATGCTATAAAACTAAGCAAAACTTTATTTCTGAATAGACTAGTAAATATAAAGCCTTCTTAGGTATTTAGTTGATTATCAGTTAGTCAAACTTGCATAGATATAAATAACAATTTTGTATACTCAAAATATTTTTAATTTTTAGAAAGAAAGTTAAATACACCAAATCATTTATATACGCGTATAAAATTGTCTTGAAAACTCGCCATTAATATCAAACATAACATCTTATAACTCATTGAAGCGTGAAAATATTTAAAACACAACCAAAAGATTTAATTCCCAGGGCTGTAAAAGTCAAAACTATAAAGGCAAGAAAAGTATTCAGTTGGAAAAGTACTATACAGTCGTATTTCAAAGTGTATTTAAGACAAAAGAGTCGCAACTCCTTTTGTATGTATATAGGTAGACTGATTTCGAAAATTTATTATTCGAAAACTAAGGAAGAGAAAATCAATTGTTAATTGTTGGAAAGTTTAAAGTATAAATTCTATGTTCCCGTCTTAAATTCTATATTTTTACGGTTCCGCTATAATGGCTTTTAGAAAAGCCGTCAATCCTCATTAGTCTCTACGGCCAGTTAATCCGAGGCTATAGTTTACCATAGACGGTACCAAAGCTAGCTATAGCAATCGGCACCTAATAATTATGCCAATATAAGCAAGCGCCTCGAGGGAGAATCGTTCAGCTCGAACGATCACGGACGTTATTATAACCCTTTAGAGGTTCTCTTAGACTATTGTTTCTTTTCCAATCCGACGCCTTCTCAACCGTGATTATAAAATTTCCGCGTGGGCGCGGTTATCGGAGAAGAGAAGCTTGGCGTTAAGTTCGATCCTGTTATTATCGTTAGCGTAAGAGCTGGCTGTCCAGCACCTTTACGCGTGACTCGATATACTTCGAGGGGGAAACACTAGCTTCTAACTCTTCCCCGGTAACCAGGGGTGACAATAACGAGAATATCCTTTTAATAAGTTATTGTTTACAGCTACTAGAAGCCCCCTTCCCCCTCCCTTGCTCGCTCGCTTTCCTCGAATCGCGTGAAACAAATCGAATTTCGAAAAGGCGCCTCGTAGAGATAGCCAATGATAAAGAAAAAGCGCACAGCGTAAATCGACGGCTGTACCATTCAAGATGTTGTAACTTCCAAAATCGCTGTTAGTTATTATAACCTGAATGATTTTACCGTTACCGTGTGAATTTTATGTCATTTCTCATTAATATTTAGACGCCAAGTTACTAAAGAAATGAAAGTGTTTAACCATTAGAATCTACATTTTACTACTACTGTGAGAAATTACGAAATTTCAGCCATCTTTTTCATTAAAATTTAATTTTAATGACGCTTTCTTATGTCTTTTAATTAAAATCTCTTAAAATAGTTTAATTTAATCTATATGAACATTACGTTATTCCTATCTGAAAATACACGCAAAATTGCAAACTGTTTGTAAGATAGCCATTTTGGAGTTACAATTGTCTGTCTCTGTAATACACGAAATGGACAGCTGCTTTCCTTTTATCCGGTAAACTCTTTCATTTTTCATTGCCGAGATTTGGTTTGGTCCTCGTTAATCTCCCGTTGACGGGCTAATTATCTTTCGGATGCTTTGCCGGTACGTGTAGCCTTCTTCCAATTTTAAAGATCGGTCTGGGGCTTTGTCCTTAGTTTTGGGCCGTGTGCCCGGGCCAATCCCTCGATATTTGACTCGTTTTAGGGTTCAGGCATAGACACGCTTCGCTAAATAAATGGCTTCGAATTTTAATTGAGTTCGTAACCTCCATTTTACCCGTCAACGTTTATTCTATCGGAGATCTTTGTTTGCTCATATCTGCAACTTGACCTACTTTAACACTGGTTTTAAAATTAGCTAAGGTGTAGTATTTCTCTTTATAACTTTATGGAAATTTAAATAAAAATGTCGTCTGTTATATCTAGGTGAATTTTTGAAAGGAATAATAATATTTTTAAAGTCTGGTAGACAAACAAATCTGTGTTATTATTTGTTTTTGGTTCTAGGGTAAATTTCTACAGACATTTTGAGTAGGGTTTAATAAATGAATTTGCTTAGCCCAAAATAAGACTAGGAAAGTGTTTTAATAGTACAACCACTTTAAAGCATTAGATCTTTTTGGGAAGATTAATGGTTGTCTTGTTAGTTAGGCGTAAAAATGTTCCCGTTTAGATTGTTTAAAAAAAGCAAAGAAAAATTTCTGTACATTTTAAGAGTGAAATGGTCTATAACCTCGCTTTAACAGACGGTAATGTCTTTGCGGTGTTTTCAACTAGGTTCCTATATTTACTTTTACGTTTTTCCCTTCAGCTTTTGGTGGCGATTACGACTCTCCTGTGTTACGATGTTTGTTTCGTGAAAGGAGAAAAAATCAGGACAACGACGAGCGTCTCGGGAAAGAATCTCCTTAAACGCTTCTCAACCGCGAATGAAAGAAATTGGGAAGACATAGAAGGGACGAGGTGGAAGACCGGCCCTCGGACGTGGACGCGACGAGACCAACGATCGATAGCTTGGAGCGAGTACGATGACGGCGGCAACGAAATTGCGCCAGCGAAAATAGCCATTGCCTCGCCGGGTAACGATCCGCATTTGCTCAGAATTGAAAGAAATGAAAGAAGCGAAAAAAGACCGGGTCTCGCCCGAGATGGAAAACGACATCCAACGAATTTAGAGACGAAATTTAGCCAGCCGGATCCTTTTCAAGGCAGCGGAATGATAGTGGGCCAACGCCATCGAAAAGAGAACGATTCTTTGGACCGTTTGGTTCTATGGGCGACGACAATAGGAAAGAGAGAGAAGAATGCCCTTCGCTCAAAAAGTAAATTAAAGCGAAGAGAACCCAGAAACGCCACAAAAAGCTTCGATGGTACAGTCCCTGTTGGAGGTAGTTCGAATTCGAACTCGAGGAGAGTAAGCTGGGACGATGGTAAGAGAGAAAACGAATGGAAAGTTTCCTGGGAAACGAGGTCGAAGAAATCAATGCCAGGGTCCGATGGATTCGACGTTACCTCGGGAACTGGGGGCCTGCGAAACCCGCCAAGAAATGACGAGCATAACCGGAAGGTGGCATCCAAGGGAGTAAACAGTGATTTACGCGAGGTACGCCTTTCCGAGTTGTTTAGTAAACCAAAAGAATCGAAACTCGTATGGCTGGGGAAACGAGGCTGGGGACTCTCGGGGCCGACTGAATCCGTTGGTGGAAGAAATTTGGGGCAACCTCCATCGATCTCATCAACAGTTCGCTTCCGGCCAGAAAAACAAACGAAACAGGGCAGCTCCGCTCTTTATTTTCACGGTTATCGTTCCCATCTAACAGCCTCCCCAAACGCCTCGGAGGGATCATCTCCCATCATACAGCCTTATTACGATAGAAGACCCCTTTTTGTAAACGATACGTCGCCCAGGAAGGATTTGAAGAAAATCTGTACGGGATTGGACTGTCGACCCCCGGCTACTTCCAACGCCGGAAGTAATGGGACCCGAGAAGCTTCAACATCGGCCCAAATTCAAGGTGATCGACAAAGTTTACCAATAGGTTTTGCTGGAGGACCAGGCGCGCCTTATTTTACCTACCCGAATGCCAGAAACAATCCAACATTTCCTTGGCCTAAATACGACAGATTTCCAAGACCAGGTCAGGCTCTCATTTTAAGTTCCAATTACGTTGGACAGAGATTTCCGGATAAACCAACTGACTCGGAAAGACTCACCTCGCCCGAAGTCCCGCAAACTAGTAGTACCGTCGAATCATCGTCGTCCACCGAGTTTGATCCTCTGAAACCAACCAGACAAGAACAGTATACGCAACCTCCTAAGAGCGGTTACAATTACGGCATATTTCCCGGTGGTGGGTACGTGGGTAGTGGTAGTAAAAAAGGTTATCAATACGAAGTGGTCAACGGTTATGACTGGTATAATGGTTACAGCGGGTATAACCGATACCCCAAGAAAATCAAGGGAGAATTTCACGGCTGGGTTTACCCAGGAGGTGGCTCGAGATACCCGTACCAAACTTACACTCCATTTGGCTCGAATAATCCGTACGATCCGTACGGTTACCCGTCAGGTGGTGGTCAATATGGTGGGGGTGGGGGTAAATTAGGAGGTTTGGGTTTGGGAGGAAAACTAGGAGGACTTGGTGGAGGCAAATTCGGGGGATTGGGAGGGGGTAAATTCGGACTAGGGGGAGGCCTAGGGATGGGTGGTATGTTTGGAGGTGGCGGTGGAGGCGGTTTCAAAGACACTTTAAGAAACTTGTACATGTATCCTGTTTATAAGAAAATGCAATTTTTCCAGTCTCTTAGTAGTAAGTTCAACGGACAAGGTGGGGGAATTGGTTTGGGTGGTAAATTTGGTGGTAGCGGTTTTGGAGGTGGAGGATTTGGAAACAAGTTTAATAAGTTTGGTGGGCTAGGTAGTTCCTTTGGAAGTAGTTTCGGAGGCGGATTGGGTAACATGTACTATCCTGGTTTTGGTGGGTCTAAATTTGGTGGAGGTGGTGGATCAGGTGGTTCGT
The DNA here is from genome assembly GCF_054372755.1 of Phalangium opilio. Classification (NCBI taxonomy): domain Eukaryota; kingdom Metazoa; phylum Arthropoda; class Arachnida; order Opiliones; family Phalangiidae; genus Phalangium; species Phalangium opilio. The sequence goes on from NW_028324189.1 coordinate 4,348,994, forward strand.
GGGGAGGAGGCAGTGGGCTTTATCCACCAGGTGGGACCTGGGGTGGTGGTAGTGGAATTTATACACCTGGTGGATCGTGGGGTGGTGGTAGTGGAATTTATACACCTGGTGGAACCTGGGGTGGTGGTAGTGTAATATATCCTCCAGGAGGGTCTTTTGGCGGTGGACGCTACCCTCCTGGAGGGTCATGGGGTGGTAGTAGTGGACTTTATCCACCAGGGGGAACATGGGGAGGTGGAAGTGGGTTGTATCCACCAGGAGGCTCTTGGGGTGGAGGTAGTGGGTTGTATCCACCCGGAGGTTCTTGGGGTGGAGGTAGTGGAGTGTATCCTCCAGGAGGCTCTTGGGGTGGAGGTAGTGGCGTCTATCCGCCAGGAGGCTCCTTGGGTGGAGGAAGTGGAATTTTACCACCGGGAGGTTCCTTGGGTGGTGGAAGTGTAATATATCCTCCAGGAGGCTCTTTAGGTGGTGGAAGTGGACTGTATCCACCGGGAGGTTCCTTGGGCGGAGGAAGTGGACTATATCCACCTGGAGGCTCATGGGGAGGCGGAAGTAGTGGGTACCCGCCTGGAGGTTCATGGAGTGGTGGAATACAACCCTGGAGTGGTGGTGGTAGGTTTCCCCAATCAAACACATTTTACGTCAGCGGGAAAGTAAAAATTAACCCGAATCAAAAATCCTGGAATGGTGGAAAGAGTGGCTATAACCCATATCCTTATTACGGGGCAACCCAAAAATAGACTCATTTTGAAATTTTTATTTGTTTACCTTTATATAGTATGAAATAGTGTTTTGTATTTTTCGTAAGAAAGAACGGGTTAAATAAAAGCATGATAATTAAATTATTACAACTACATACATATTTACATTTTCTATGCACACTATTTATTTTATAAATACATGAAATATAATATGTTTACTAGAATATAAATTTATATCATTACGATCATTACTTCATTATAAAGTTTTCCTTTGGAAAAACAATTTTCAAAATAAATCTTACTGAAACCAGAGCCTTTTTTGGGTACACCCAACAGGAAATATGTATAGATATATAAAAAGAATACAAATAACCGATACTGTTTCATGACTTTTTATCTCGTTATTCGTCTGGGCGTATCTTCTCAAAGGGAAGCAGCAGCACCATATTATAGCCTCGTAAGAGCTTCTATAGCTTCCGAGTACTTTTTTTTCGACGTTTCTTTTCTTTGGGGCGAAATCTAATACTGGAAGACCCCGTATAGCTCGTTGCCTTTCGCTATCTACATCTAGAGCCGCTGGAGTTTTCGCTTTGGATCCTAGCATCCACGATCCTTAGCGACTCTCTAGAGGAAGCTCTCTTCCGCCGCGGAATTGTGTCCCCTTTTTTTCGCTATTTCCTTCCCTGGGAACAAAAAGATAGACTCCCGCGTAACCACCGATCTACTTCCTCGGGGCGAATTGAAAAAAAGAGGAACTATAGGATAGGTGCTTCCGAATATTCTTCGCTTTTCCCTCAAGACTTTTTCAAGGAATGAAAGAAAGAAAGAAAGAAAAAATTGTACTTAGAAGACGTAGACATAAACAACTTTGAAAGCTTATACTGTTTCACTCCTCTTTCTCGAACTCAACCAATGTTCTATACCCATCTCCCTTTTTTACTTTTACTCCAACTTGTATTCGGATTCTAAGAAATGAAAATAAGATGGTTAAGAACCAACAAAAACACTCATCTGTTTTACCGCTGAAGGTATTACCTAAAAAAAACCACTTTTCTATAACAAAAAGACATAGGATTGAATATATTTCCCCTCAATCAAATGGATAAACCTCAGAATCATATTTTCTAGTAAAAAGGCTGTACTGTTTAAATGGCACACATGCAAAAAATGATTTACAACCCTTTTCATTTAGCCTTAACAGCAGAATTCTTAAATAAATTTAGATCAGGAAAACATCTTTCACACAAAACAACTCGGTATTTGAAAAAGAAAGATAGTTGTAGGGTTTTCGTGAGGAGGAACGAAAAGTTAGTCGACCGTAAACTCCTAAGTAAGATCGTGAAATTCGAACTATCCTTTTTAAGCCTCCCCAGCTTCTCTAACCTCCATCCAACTCTTCATCTCGTCTCTGGCGTTTTAGAGTTGGGTCCTCGCGGGCACGCATTTACCTTTCCTAGTTTTTCGAATCGAAACTCGAATATACGCTCGTTTTTCCCATTCCTACTGTACTACATCGCTATGCTTCTCTTCCAACCCCCGATCCCTCGTTTCGAATAAAAAAAAAGGGGCGCTCGGAGCAACTCGAGCCTTATTTCGCCCCGCTTCTCCACATTTGAATGTGAAATGCCGTGGCGTTTTTTCCCGGTCATCCTATAAACCTAGCGTGTATATCGTGCCACTGACTCGTCCCGTTATAAAGATCCGCTGATTCATCGTGACGTAGGCCCATTTGGACCTCATACCCCTTTCAAAGAAAAAAAGAAACCTTTTCCGGAGCAACTCATTCCTATCTTTTCTTTTGATGGCTTCAGTTAAGGTAGTCTTTTTATATTTTATTTTTCAACCTTTTAAAAAACTTTTTCATACCTATTCGTGCCTCACGTAAATATATTTTATTTCTATAGAAATATACCTATATTTTAGTTTTTTGGTATCATGTTTTGACTTCAAGGACCTTTTCTTAGAGTTTTATGAAGATTCAAGCAAATTTTAAAAGTAGGAAAAATCATTGGAGTACACAGGTTTAGTTATGAATTTTTTTTCTATTAGCGCCTGCAATGAAGCTACTCTGAAAGGCAGTTTGACTTTTCGGTCAGCCTACTTCCAGGGGTAGCAGTTTTAGATAGACTTGTGTCAGTAAGGCGTTGGGAAAACTGCAAATAATCGATGCCAAGATTGATATCGGTCTATTTAAAAATTATAAACCATACGTAGAAGGAAATATGAAATCTCTTCATCTTTTGAAAGTTCAGTAATGCCATGGTGTCTTCGAAGCTTTCAAATGCATCTTGGTTGGAGGTTTTACGCGAAGAAGCGCCAAAGGAAAATTGAAGAGATTTTGTTTCTATTTACCAGCGGTATTGTTTTTTCACCCAGTAGGCTTTTGTCCCTAAAGCGGACCAAAGCCCTGCGATGATAGATAGAGAACGTATTTTTCTAACCCTGTTATTTCTTCACGGTTGAATTCAAAAATGTAAAATCCTAGACAAATCTTCTATGGTTGAAAGAAAAAAAGAAGAGAGGACGGATTTACGGTTAGTGATTTCCCGAGCGGGATTCGACCAACCAAATTGTTAGTTTCTTTGTCTGTAAAGAAACCATTTTGGAGATTTTATTTTTTTATTTTTTACTATTATAGTTATGTTTCTAAGACTTTTTTATATTTCTTAAACTCGGCTTTTAAAATACTTCTAAAACCACACGGAAAAAAGTTCTAGAGGATATAAGGAATAGCGTCTCTCTTGGTATTCCTCCATTCTCGAGAATTTTTCAATTTTTGTATAATAAGCATATACATATATATAAATATGAATATGGAATCAAGTAAATTTCTCTCTCAAGTTTCGAGAAATTTACGTTGCCTTATCTGGGTTTCAAAATTCCTCTAGAGGCCTCAGTCGGCCAGCCGCTTTTGTTAAAGGGTTTCATCGCCGATGGTTATAGTATTTTGCATTCAAATCAGGTGTCAATGTCGAGAAACTTCCAAAATAACCGTATCAATTTTCAAAATATCGCTTTCTATTAGCTTACCCTGAATTTTTCCCGAACTCTTTTGGGTTTAGGTTAACCGACTCTAAGGCTCCCAAATTTCAATAAAGCCCTGATAAGACGCATTTAAACCTTTACGAGGCATAGTTTTTCGAGCTGAATTTTTTTCATCTAGTAACGTTAGCTCACAGACAACCCCAAGAAAATAGATAATTTAAATATGGCGAGAAATTCCATAATCAAATGCACCCGCTAGAGAAGTAAACATAGCCGATAGAAAGAGATTTGTAATAGTTCAAAAACATGCCAAAGTACCTACTACTATACATCTAAAGGATATAATTGAAATACCTTTGAAGTTTAGTGTTTACCATTGAGAAAATACAAATAAACTTTCTAATATTGTCAAAGTGAGCGTCTCCAGGGGTCTTTGACGTAAATTAGTTGATTCTAAAAAGAAATCCCCTATAGCGCAATTCCCAAGTAGAATTTCCCTCCAAAACTAAATCTTTTCCTTTGCCAAGAAGCAATCTATTTTGTTTAATTATCGTCAATGCAATGATGTTTCGTTCGCGTCACCTTTCAAATTAAAAAGAAGTCCCTCAATACCTGGGTGAATTCAAAAATTCTCTCTTTCTCTAAACTTCCAAAACCCGTATCGGTAAAATACTTCAAGAGCTAAGAGAGTTCTGTAACTGGTAATAGAAATAAAGAACAAGTTGGAAAATTCTTCCACACCGATATATATATACGAGGCTGCAATGCGTGACGCGTTACCTTCGACATCTCAAGAGAATTTGAGCCTGAAGATAGTTGGAAAGTTATTCCCATCTAGAAATTTCTCCACCTAGAAAATCAGTGCAGTTCGTTTGATATTCATAAACATTTTCTACGAAGGAAAGACTCTCTCTCAATAATATATATGGTATTAAATTTAAATGTATATACCAACAGAAATTTTAAAAATGATATACGGTTTCTGTCCAATGAGAATATTAAAGTTAGAGGTGTGCGGTTAACCGTTTCAATCGAATAATTCTTTCGAATACCGAACCGAATAATTCGATCCGGTACTCGATAAGCCCATTTTCACTATTCGATTCGAATATCGAATACCGAACTGACTATTCGGTTTAAGTTCGACTACCATAAATTTAGGTCCTTGGCACTAGAGAGACCACCTTTTTTTAAAAAATATCATCCCGATTTTATTTGTCCTCCATCAAAAACAACCAGCAAGTGCCTAGGAATATTATAAGAAACACTTGGCCACCAATGAGGAGAGGTATTTTGAAATTTTGGAGCTTCTAAATTTTTTTCTCCTTGTTTTGTATTAACTATTCGCGAATATGGGGTTGGTACCCGATTAATCGCGAATAGTTAAGCCTAGAATTCGCGATATTAGGGTTAACTGTTCGCGAATACTAGGCTTAACTATTCGCGATTAATCGGTTAGTTAAAAATTTACCAAGGCCAAACTATTCGGTATTCGATTGGAATAAACTATTCGATTCGGTATTTGATAAGGAAAAATTTTTGGTATTCGATAACCGGTTCGATACCCAAAAAGTGGTATTCGCACACCCCTAATTAAAGTGTAGTGATTCTTTCAATCAGTGAGCATGTATGAGAAGGAAAGGGGAAGGTAACTGTAACGGCACAGCCCGATATCTCTCTCACGCGCAGCTATCTTGGCGCACAGCCGAAGAGCCAGACATCACGTGATCCGTTAGGAATACCTGTCGTAAAAAACTTCTCTAATTTTTTCCCCTCTGTTTGGCACAACGTTTGCGCATGTGCAGCACTCTGATACCGAGCCCCATGAAAGGGGGAGGACTAACGGATAATTTTGTTTCTCCGACCTGTTTCTCATACGTGCTCACCGTTACAATTGGTGTAGAGGCAGGAATTTGAAATTTACAGAACTCAAAGCTTCGACTCCTTATCTGTTCTCTCCGCTTTATATCTTTTAGGGATAATTTTTCTTGGAAACTTGGCGAATCCCTTACGAATAGAGAGTATAGAAACAATTGAATCTACGCGTGGGTTCCACGAGGCGATATTGTCGCTAATAAGTCAGAATAAAGCTTGGGTCCTCCTGTTTTAGTATACTCCGTTTTCGGTGGATGGTGCATGGGATTTCGGGGGTCATTTGGCGTGGAAATATTAAGCCTAGATTCTAGAAGAGGATAAAGATCTAGCTCGTTCGCTTCCTAGGCGAGCTTTTGAAAATCCCCAAGATAGATATTCGAAGGAGAAAGGATTGGCCCGTGTCGTGCCACCACCACCACCAACACCACCGTCACGTATACCGGGCATCTCCTTAACTGCTTATAGAAGCTAAAAGGGGTTTTAAATATATCGACCAAAACTTCGTTGTTCCCGGAAGCGCGAGAGCTAGCGACTTCTCTCAAAACTATTGTTATAAATTTGAAAACCCCTTTCCCATACGCCACCTTAATTTGTTCAAAGTTTACGAGCGTGGAAATTCGCTGATGTACGAGGCTTTCAGCAATGTTGATAGTTTGAAGCTGGTCATTTATGAACATACGCGAGAAGCTTTATTTACACAAATTTACATATTTGTATAAACGAACCTTGTTGATACTCGCTATAAATTAGACGATTGAACAGTTTTGAAATTAAATGCGAGGCCAATTCAATAAAGGTCAAATCCTTAATTGTAAAATGACTTTCTGACGAATGTAGGTAACGCATTTCGAAGGAATTATTTACATCTTCCGCGGTTATCTGTACATTAACAGTACGATCGTATTTATCGCTACACAAATTTAAACACTATACGTTAAAAAGGGTTGTTTTTCCCTGACCTACTTAAGCGGGAAATACCTCCTTAAAGCTTTTATTTTTACCGACTGACTTTATCTACTCAACTATAAATCGAGGCGAGAGGTTGGCTCATTTTTATAGCCACGGTAATTTTCCTCGAGTTCTTCCCAAAATGGCCATCATGGCCAAGGATTTTCAGAAAACCCTAAGGAATATCTTTTTTCGCTGTACCATTTCGTTTCCTATAGTATAGTCATAGGTAAAAAATTGTTAGCCATTAGGGATGCTATATTAGTAAGAAACCTCAGAGTTTTCTATTGGGTAAAAACGACTGTAACCGGAGTCATAACTCAAATAGATTACTATTTACATTTCTAACCGCGGTTGCTTAACGTTCCGTTAAATTTTCCCTCGACGTTAATTTGTTTTCAAAACGCCATTCCCAAATGTTTTATTTTACAATTTCGTTTAAAGGAAAAGTTCAGGTAACGTGACAATTCAACCAATCCAGTTACTCCCGTAGGGGTAAGTGGTTCGATTAAGCAGACGCAACTAAACCAATGGTGGCGCAGTAGTTCACGTTTTTCAGACCGATTTAATGTTAATTATTTTGTAAAAAGAGATCATTTATTTCATTTTAATATTTTTACTTTTATATTTAGAAAAATGTCGTCCTTTTAAGGTATAATGTCACGTTTCCTGAACTTTTCCTTTATTAAGCTTCATTTGAAACACGAGCTACCCAAATTCTTCACGCTGTTATTAAATTGTACCACTGATGAATTATCCTTAAAAAACAAGGTGATTTTTATTGATGACCACTCTAGATCGGACCCTTTGCTATTTCCCTTGTCAAATGGTTACGTGAGTTGACAAGTTCATTATTGATTTAAAAAGTTATAAAGTATTTCTCAGTCCTGAGCTAGTGGTGCGGTATCGAATCCGGGTCAAATTTTCGCCAAACGAATCCCATCTCCTTTCTTTAGCTAAAATTTTGAGAAGGCAAAAAAAGGGCCTTCATAAAGATTTTGATTGATTATTTGTCGACGTCAAATTTGGGAAACCTTTAGTTTCTCTCATGGTTTTTTGACGAATGACCCTCAGTTCTGGGATTTACAAGAGCCTGGAATTGAAATTTCTTTCCCGCGCTTTCTTTGGGAAATTTCGTTAATGCGAATAATGTAGTTCTGAATCGATTTGCACTAGTTCCAGTTCATATGTTAGAATTTCCAAAAAAAAAAATACTGAACTATAGTTGCATTTCTTAATATATGTTACAGCTAAAAAACCAACTTTGGCTGAATATTAGCAGTTTTCCGGAAACTTAATAATAGGTAATCTTTCCCCAAACTTTCGCGACGGCAAGCAGAAAAATATTCCCCTTTTACTTTTAATCATGATAGAGTTTGCTCAAGTATACAGTCTTAAAAAAGAGATGAATTTTCTTCGCAGCAATAATCCAATTTTATCTTTTTCGGCCAGACAAAGTGTACTAAGCGGCTTATCACTAAATTTATTATTTTTCCTTGTTTCATGGAAGATTAGCGCTAAGTAATTAATTGGTCGAGATGACCTTTTCTATGACCCCCATCCCTTTGAAGTTTTGTTTGAAAAGTAATTGCGTAATCCTTCGATATACGAGTTAAATATTGCGAGTCAAAAAACTGTTTTAATTAATGCTACCATTATTTTATGGTTTAGGACTTCCCATTTTATTGTTTTACGTTGCGATATCCAGCTAACCATGTTTTAAAGAGGGAGGCTCAAGAGCTGGAAGAGGAGATGCCCATCTTAGAACGTGCAGATCCCGGGGTAATAGATCAAGGACCCATATTCTGTCGGGTTAAAAAGCGCTTGACAAATGTGTCCGAGAAAAAGCTTTTATCCTTAAAAGGACCGTTTGGTGGCCCCCCCTAACCCCGCGTAGTAAAGGAGCAAAATTTATTGGTTTGGTTGGGCTATAACGTCTAATCGTCTTCCACAGTGAGATGAATCAATTTCCGCACATAGCATCCGCCTTTAAGATCTTCTAAAGGTCTTTTCTGGTGGTTGATCTCTGCCAAAAATGAAGACCTCTCCCTCTCTCCTAAACCGGAAGTTCCCTGTCGAAGACTTTATTACCTGTATATGTACCGGAAGGGCCATTGGTCATCCGCCATAATATACTGGGGTTTTTATATCCCTAACGTATAAAAATGATACCCAAGAGATAAATTAGTAATACTGAATTATTTTAGAGCATATCACTGTAAAATATTATTTAGCTTCAGGTAATTAATTTGGAAAGATGGAGATATAAGAAAACAAAAACAAATTTCAGACATTCGACCTTCTCGAATTAGGAAGAGCCATTAATATCAGTTTCCGGACTAAATAAATTTATTTCCTTATCAATCTTCATCCTTTGAAAAAGAAAAACCTCTGGTATCAAATCAGCTCCAGAAACGACGTCCATTTTTTAACCCGGACAAATAAGGGTGGAGTTGAATACTGCGGGTTGATTCTATAATGCACCGTATACAGTCTGTATTTAAGGGAAGAGCCATATAGAGGAAAGAGCTCTCGACAATCTCTTAAATAATGGCGCGAGTTTATAAAAAAAATTGAAACGTAATATATAAGACCCCTTCATCGCTCTTCGAAGCTAATCTAGAAGACTCCATCAAATTCTTAAGACGCGTTGACTCTTCTCTCATCTTTTAGTTGACGCGTCTGTCACTTCTCGGTTCAGAGATTGAGCCCCTAGTCTCGTCCTTTCGACGCCATACGCGAGAAAAAAGGACCAAATTATATCATCATACTATGAAATTATATTCCAAACTCACTCTTGAATAGTTAATCTCAGTAGAAAATACAAACTTTCAAGATTCAATTAAATTAAGAAAATCCCGTCAGGGATTTTCTATTTATACTCAATCCGAAATCCTAATGTTAAACTCTATGGAGCTTAACATTATGAGGTGGAAAAATTTTCGCGACCAAGGGGGTACACTTTTTTCACAGCCTAACTTTACAGCACTAGCAAAGGCTGAAAAGGTATAGTATCTCATTTCTCGTAGTGTAAGGTTAACTTGGCCTTTTTGTAAAGGTTTTAAAAAAAATATTTTAAACCACGCGCTAGCTCACGCGCCAGCACGCGCTGCATTTCAATAAAAGTTTCAATTCAAATCTCGCCCTTAATTTCACCCTTTTGATTCTAATAAAGTTCACGTGATTTTTTTAAAACTCTTTGGGCCTATTTTTTGTCTTTGTAAGCCTAAGGTTAAATGATCACAAAGAAATAGTTGGAGAATTTTTATAATTTTCACATGGTTTCAACGAATATTTTGGATAGTGTGTCTTTATACAGTGCATTGTATTATCCGACCATTCCAATTTCCGAATGTAAGTTACAATTTAGAGAAATACTATATAATTAGTCTTAAAAAATTGGACGAATGAGTTTCACTATTCCAGAACTAATTTATTCCCAAATAACGTTTCTCCCCAAAAAAGGGACAGATATTATACAAAAACGAGTTTTGCTTCGCAGTCCTTAAAAAACTGCATTTATACACAATCCGCGGCACTTTTTCAAACCCACAAAGGGCCAGAAACTAGAAATTATTTTATGTATTGCAATTTGAAATTAAGTTTAATCGATATGAGAAATTTGGTTTTAATTGCGTAGTTCAAACATTTGTTATGATTAGAAATTTTACAACAAAAACGGGTATAAATGCGGCGTTTCGGAACAAAGAGCTAAATCAAGGACGATTATGACTCGAGTTCGAATTGAAGTTTAAAACTTATACAAGATGTAACAACACACATATGAACACCTTTTCTGAATGTATGATAAATGTCTGAAATACGACACTGCTTTTAAAGCCACAAATCAGAATGCGGGACCTCATTTTAGTGGTAGTAAAGCGACATTTTACTCGAAATAAGTGTTCTTCTTATCTGTTCCACCCTGAAAAATTAAAATGCTAAAAGCTCATTATGTATTGTTTCGCCTTAATTATTTGACAGGGATAAGTTTTTACGGGAACAGATTCTATATAATTTCAAACGTGAAAATCTAAGCTCCCTTTATCTCGAAACGCCGCATTTATACCCGTTTTTGTTGTAAAATTTCAAATCATAACAAAAGTTTGAACTACGCAATTAAAAGCAAATTTCTCATAACGATTAAACTTCATTTCAAATTGCAATACATATAATAATTTCTAGTTTCTGGCCCTTTGTGGGTTTGAAAAAGTGCCGCGGATTGTGTATAAATGCAGTTTTTTAAGGACTGCGAAGCAAAACTCGTTTTTGTATAATTTAGAAAGATACAGTTGTTTGACTACTACGAGGGATTCAAACAAACCATCCTTTATTTAATAGTTTAGATATTTTAAGACGCGTTTTCATTGGAGCTGCGAATAGATTATCTGAGCGAGAGGGCAAAGTCATTTTCGTGCCTCTTTTCTTTGGGGCACGGATGCGAGAAGGGCTAAATGACAATCCTCGTCGCCTTAACACAAAAGTTAACGACATTTTTATGACGCTCTTCCGAAATGACGCGAACGCCCTCTGTCCCCGCGTGGGAATTCATTACCAACTCTTTCATATCTGGCTTTTGAATTTTTTTAATAGCGTAAAAGAAGAGGGTGAAAAATATGTGACATCCATGCCTCTTTCATACCATACCAAGCCACGAACGGACGGCCCCTACACGTTTAAGAAAAATTTCCACTTTTCATTTTCAAGGATTTTTATCTCTGGCTATAAAAATTTTCGTTACAGCATCCGAGCTATTTTCATTGTGCCCCGAGATTCCTATCGCCATACACTGTAAGGCTTGTAATTCAAACAGACAGACCTACAAGGACGGAATGTTGGTAGATCTACCTGCAGGAAATAGGCCTAAAGTCAATATTTACTCTTGCAGAGGGAACCATAGCTACAACCACTTAAAAGAGATAGTATCAAAATCTCGTTATGACCGAATCTTCTAAATTACTTCCACACTTGTTTTGAACAATGCGCAGAGAGCAGTTAAGTGTGGTTGCCTTCATTAAGAATGAGAGAATCATCCACGTTGTCTTCTAATCTGTAGAAAAGAGTCTTTACGTGGTTGCCCTGCCCCTTAAGTAGTTTTGGAGAAAACGCTCCCGAGTATTAAGTCGGGGCCGGTTTTCCATACTTTCCATAAAAAAAATCGCCTGAAGGGGCCAGCTCATTCTTGTTTGGTCAAATTCCCTAACAAACTGGGTGACTCGATAAATCCGGCAAATGTAGGCACCCCTTCAAGCTGAACTCTGGACCAAAAAAAATGTAGTTGAAGAGTTTGAATACTCTTAACTAGGAGCGGAAAAAGAGTCATTCGATAAAAGGGTTGTAGCCTAAGCGCTAGAAGCACCTCGATCCTGCTTCGGTATCTTTTCCAAACGCCGTGCAGTTTTGCTGACGAGAGGTCTTTTAAGGCGACTGAAGGGTGGGAGGAAGGCAAAAACTATAGCGCTGGCGCTTAATTGTACGAAGGCATTTAATTAATTTTGCAGGCGCAATTTGGAGGAGCCTATATTACTACTGTTACAGACCAAGCTAGGCAATGGGGATAGGTACTGAGGGGGTTGAAAGTTGTTCCCGATTCTGTCAAAGCGACGCTCTTGACAAATGGCCTTCCCTCTGTGTAGTAAAAATGGTACGAGCGATGACAGGCTACTTTTTCACAGCTTCCAGCTGTACTTGGGTCCCTCGGACGTTAATTCGCTTTCTCGTCTTCCCTACAGTAGAAAAAAAGGACTTGTCTTTTAACCATACAAGCGCTTTTACAAAGCGGATTTTTTCCCCTGTCGCCCCTTTTGCCTGGTCGAGCGGCAATCAGGAGAGACGGCGTAAAACACGATGCTCAATGTCCCCGCCTAAAGGTCTTATCCACCAACGCAGCCGCCCGCACTCTATTTTTACTTTTTTAAACAGCTTTTGAGCTATCCTACTATCACTTTGACTTTTTTTTAAAACAGCACGAGGTTTCCAATTAAAAATTATGAAGGATTTGAGTTATGAAGGCCCTGCTAATCCCTGTGGGTTTAATAAGGCAGTGAATTTTCTAGATTGTCCTACATTTTTCCGTACAGAATTCTTGATAGAGTATTAGAGAACACAGTATCGTTGAAGATAAGTGTGTGAACCACTGTCAACATCATCCATGCATAAAGCTGGTTAAGTCGCTTTAGGATATGTGCCGTTCATGTACGTGGGCTGGTGTAGGTTTTATTTTTTTAAGTACCTGAGCAAAGTCACCTTTGTGTACCTGTAGAAGCCCATGGACAAATTTAATAGGCCTATTTACCAAACGTTTTGAAACCACAAGATGATATCGGGATCCAACCTCCAAACGACCTTGTCAACTACCTTGAAGCTTAATAATCTTTATATATTTTGGCGGGGTTTTTTGGTGGGGTTTCCTTCGCGTGCACCATAGTGGCGCGCTTGAAGGGTGTCCTATCCCCGTCGAGTCTCATCTATCTTCTATCTCTTAATCCTCGACCTGGCCGACCTGACTCCTTGCACTTGCAGAGGCTCTAGCTTTCCCCATCCCTATAAGATCTTGTCAAGCTAAAAAAACCCGCACCCCGCCACTTCTGGAGATAAATAGCTGGACATAAGCCCGCTAGCGATCCCCCTCTTCCTTTGAAATATTCGACTTTTCGTCCAAGATGTCCTCCTCGTTTTTATAGCGGGTGTGACTTCGCGCCCAGAACCACAAACTGCAGCTGATGAAACGAAACAAGATGTGTGGCATTTTCTCAAATACTTAATTAGTTTTTTAATATCTACATTGCTACTCGCTGATAAACCCCTGTAAAACAAAATACAGAGTGACTTCCCGGTATTGAAGGGTAGTACAAAGACAGGTTGCAGGCATAGAGCAACACACGGTATATTAGAATCCCCAGCAATGGGCCGTTTATATGAGAAATAGAAACAGGGTGCCAAAACGTTCAGCTATCTTGGGGTTATTTCGTCGTTACCCCTTAACTTTTGTTTTATTTATGAAGGGGGTGGAAGGAAGCCATGAGTTACTGGAAACAGGTTTTTCACATTTTTTCCCCAACATTAATCGTGAATGATTAATCAGAACTGATTTGAACTGGTTTTTATGTTGTTATTTTAAGCCTAATAATATTATATGCGATATGACCTTCATAATTGCATCTATTTCCACTTTAAGCGTGCTTTTTTTGGAAGAGCGCCAAATGTTTTTCCCAGTCTTTTGAAATAAGGGGGAATGGAAAAACCTACCCCTCGCTAGTTGAATTTTTAGTGTATCAAAGAAAAAAAGGTACACGTAGTCCTGCTAAAAAATAATTTGACCTACTGGAAAAAACTGTCTGGTCTACTGTTGTTTTTCTTTCTTTCGAATTATGAGTCATTTTAAATTCAATCGCAGCCTTGATCAGACGTGCTGAAACGTGGCGTTAGAAATTTTGACCGCATTGTGGAAAATGAATGGTACGCAATTAGGTAATAATTTTAATACTTAATTTATATGCCTTAAAGTAATCTAACAATGTGTGATTATAATTAGTGTATTGTATTTAATTTAATTTAAACAATTTTATTTTATTTATTTTAGGAAATTAATTTTGATGGAAATAGTCGTGATTACGTTTACTCTACAAAGTTATTAACTTATTTATTTTTTGTATATGTAAGTACTTAAATTTTATATTTTATTTAAAGCGTATACATACTTAGAGATATTTCAAATTACCAACATTGCGGATTTTTGGTAGTAAGCAAAAGGAATCGAATTCATGGCTTGGAAGTGAAATAGACCATTCTTATAATGCCATAGGAAAAGCAAACAGCACCGGGGCCGGGCCGCCGTATTTGGCTAGTTTTCTCTCGCTAAGAAGCAAGTCGTCTAGCCCCCCCCCCCGTGTAGCGAATGCAGGCGCGGTGCCTCTTGGCGCTAGGGAGCACTCCTAATATTGCGGCCCTTCCCCTGCGCATTAAATTCTCAACAAGTATTTAATGGAATTGTCTATAGCGCTTTGAAAATTCGGATTTTTGATTTGTACTTCAGGGAATTATGAAAGTCAAAATCGGCTTAGACTCTTTATTTTTAGGGATTAAGGTTATTTGGTCCAAAATCCCCCCCCCCCAAAGAATAATAATAATAATAGCGATGGTAAAAACGGGAGAAATATATTTTTATCTTGCAAATTGAAATCTTTTTTTTTAATATTGGATAAAAACTTCGCTGGTCGATTGGGATTTCAATATTTTAAAAACCACATTGAGGTAATGGATGGCGCAACTTTTTCGCTGCATTTAATCTCGACATTTTTTTTTAAATAATGGGAGGTATAACTTTTTATAGAAATTACGTAGGGATCATTCAAAATATCGCTGACGAAAACAAGTTTAGTATGGAAATCTAAGCGGGAATAGCGGCCTGCGAATCTCACACTCACACACGCTCACGTATTAAGCCTTGGTGGTGCGATGTGAGAAAAGGGTCGTTTTCATACATATCTTTAAAGATTTTGTTAGGGCGAGGGAGCGTTTAATTTATGGGTAGCTCGTTACGCGAAACTATTACACCATGCAAATTTCAAAAAGGGCTTTTTGATTAGCACTAATTTTTACGGTGTGTGTGTATACAGAAACTTTTAACGTAGAAACTAAGATTGATGCTAATATAAGTGCATGTGGTTGAAATTTTCTGCTAAGCATTAGTGGGTTAGTAAAGGTCAATCAAAGTTAACTTTATTTCGCGACTGTAACAATCTAAAACAGGTCTGAAATAATCAGATAAAGATGTTGAATTCGACCCTTATTTGACCTGAAGATTTGAACCTAACCTAAGGAAAAACTTTCGCAATGGTATGGTAAAGAAAAAAACAGTACAATGCCCCGAAACAGAATTCTGCTTACAATTTTATTTTACAATTCAACTATTCCCCAACATTTTTCTTTATTCTAATATCGATGCAAATGAGGTATAGTCCGAGATATATATTCGAACGAGGGCTCTTTTCCAGCATCCCTCGACAATAGGCATAGGCCAAGGCTTGCATCCTTCTTTCCTCGCACATAGGTACAGTCTGTACATGCACCTTTACTTTCGTGTTAAATTCCTCAAAACTAATTCCGCGAGCTAAAATATATTTTGGAGGAAGAAAAAGTGGTCAGGTTAGGAAGGATGGAAGAAAGGGGAGCGATTTTTTAACGTGTATTTTCTTAAGTTTTAAGGCAAGCCATCTCGATAAGCCTTAAGAGAAACAAAGATTTTTCTACTTTGCCTAGCTGCCATTTCTCTCGTCTAACCCACCCTCGCTCTACTGTTTTGCCTTTCAGAGATTAAATAACGGTAATCTTTTTCCTTCTAAAAAATATTACAAAAGCCTTTTTTCCCCTCTTTCTTTATACTTGGGGGAAAAAAGGGAAAATTTGGCAACATGGACGCTTTTTAAACACCACGGGTTAAAGCCTTTGAACTCTACTTCTAAAAATGTTTCTCATCATCCTTTTCATAAAAGGCAAAGATAGCAGCGGCTTACGAAAACGATACAGCCGTGAAATTAGCTCCTTTTTATATTTTTAATGTTTTTAAAGGATTTAATTAAAATTCCTATTAAATTGACTTGAAGTTTATCTTGTTGTGTTATTAGTTTTGAGGGAATTTTTGTGGTCCATTTGATTTTTTTCTTAGAGTTTTTTAATCAATCCGTTAGAAATTTTGTACCTGCCTGTTCAAGGTATGCGGTGCATTTAATTTTGCATTAGAGGTGTTTTAATCTATTTAAGTTTGTACCTCTTTGAGCAAAAGTTTTAAACAAGCACAGCTCTTAAGAGTGTGGCGCTATTCATAAGTTATCTCATAACTTTTCAAACAAATTCAGGAGAGGGTCATCTTTCTCAAAGTTATCGGTCCCTTTAATCCATTATTATCCCTTCCGATGTTTCCTTCTAACTTGCATGGTTAATTTATGTATGAAGGAATTGTGTCTATTCAACGATATTATGTTCATTGGAAAGATCAATTTAATTAGGTTAATTATTGTTAATTTTAAAACATTTCACCATGAGGGGGACGAAATTGAGTTTACGGTTAAAATTGCCCTTGTAGTTTCTTAGTTATGGTTTTATTTGATAATTGAGTTTGCAAAATTGAAACTAGTCTCTGACTTTCAATCGTGTTCTTTTCATTAACAATTTTGAACTTCCAAAAATTTAATTGACAAAAAGAGATGGAAGATAAAGCTGTATAGAAAAAAGGATGGCGTAGAGGAAGAGGAAGGCAGAAGAAGGGATGAAGAGGGAATGGTTTTGATCGAAAGAATTGCCTTTCCTCTCATTTTAAGAATTTGGTGTTCATTGTTTTAATGGACAAAATGAGCAATTGTCCACAGCTGTTATTTCTATGTTAGCCCTAAGCCCCTAGCTATTGCTTCTCCGTTTCCACTTCCAGAGGAAGGAGAAGTTAGTAAGAGAGGTAATTTGGATCGGAAAAGCTTTGGTTCATTCAACTCCACCCGGTCGATAAAATATTTTAGACCCCATTCCGCTAGAGTTTCATTGGCGCTGCGATCTTCTACCCCTTTTTTCCTAGTTTTTCTCTTGATTGTTACGCGAATTTCTGTCCGATATATACTTTAGAAGAAGAAGGGGATATCCAATTACGTCGGAACTAGCGGAAGAACTAAAGCGGAAAATATAAATTCGAAAAATTTTCCCAGGCTTTTTTACAGCTTTTTGCAGATTATTATAGCGACTCTTATGTAATTCCATTTCGGGATAAGTTCATTGTTTTCATTCCGAGCTGAATAAATCAGGAAACGCCACGTTTTAACGCCGGTTTTTCCCATCCTAATATCCTTTGTAATTTACGTATCATTTCAAACTTTTGCCAAAGATAATGTTTTCATCTAACTAGTTTCAAAATTAAGAATAGTTATTTTTTATGTAAATCCGGTTTATTTTTATTTTTCAATTAAGTGTTGTAGATAACCTACAAATAGCTAGAAAGGTTGTGAAAGAGATTTATTTTTACCGAAATTGAGCTTCGTGTCTTAAAGGTTTACGCAAATTAATTATCTTTTGATTACAACTAAATCATGTAATTAAATTGCGTTGAAACCAATAAAATATTTTCATTGCAAACTTTACAGTTTTACTTATCTCGTGATGAAAAGGCGTCTGAAGAAAGATGTTGTAATGAACTAAAAAATGTGATTTTAATATTTAAAACAAAATATTATCCTAAATTCCAACATTATTTGCGAAATAATTTGAACCATAGCGATCTCGACATCTTTTTCGGACTTTTTTGTGCTGCTCCATATTCTAACTAAATATATTTTTCTAATTTACATATATATTAGAGGCCCCTTTTTGCGTATAGTCTTGGGTGTGCCTCTAGTGTTATACTTTCTCAGCTTGTGCTTTTTAGCGGCTCTTTAACTATGGCAAAACGTTGCTGAAAGTTTCGGGGTCCCAATACAAAGAATGGCATTTTGCACCTTGATGATTTGTTTTATGATCACTTTGGATTGCATTCGAAGGCAACTTGCAAATCGAGTCGAAATGGATCCTGTATTAGCTTAATATTCCGCCTTATGGCTTTAATTACTACGCGAAAAGTAATATTGCTAAAGGTTTTAATTTTTTTATTGCATTTCGTCTGTTGGTTGATATAATTAAAGGTCAGTTTCCACGGCAATATTTGGCTGGTACGCAGCATTACTTTACGAGCTAAATTCGCAAAGTGACAACCAGGCTTCAGAGATAAGCTTTTTTCAAACGAAGGAAGCCAGGTTTTGACTGTAATTAATTTTCTAACATCCGTTTGTTGAAAGTTGATTCATACCCATGCATTATTGAATTTTTAATCGAGACTGCTAGGCGTCCAATCATATTTAAATATTCATTAGCTTGGGGTAATCTTGAGGGTAAAATTATTTAAACCTTCCGGCAGCAGCGTTAATTACTATAATTTGTTACTATATTTTAATATTTCTAATAAAATTAGAAATAAAAGTATGAATTAATTTTTAGACATATTTTTCTTTCTCATTGCTATCGATTACTTGTAGTTGTCCAAATAGTAGGGAACTTTTGGAGTCCTGTTTTCCAGTCGTAACATTTCATTTATTTCAAAGCAAGCTGGGATTCTGTCAACATTGACTTCTTGAATTCCCTAGTCTTCTCTTTTCCGTGGATCCCTTAGACTTAGACCTAGCATTAACACGTTTGAATGAATTCCCGCTCTTCCTTACTTCTTACCGGAAATGTAGTTTCTTGACACTAAGAGCTCCCTTCACGAGTTGTTCGGAAAATTAGACAGGACAGGGGAACGTGGGAAAATTTTAATTCAAATATTCACTTACACTTGTCATATCGCATAGATTTTAGCTCACGTTTGTAATGCACTCATTTCAATCGTTAGAAGTAGATTTGCAAACAAAATTCGTAGATATTTTTGCTCTTTGAAAAGTGTACTAACTGTTCTGAAATTCCTGTGTGTGTATACATATTAGTAATCTAAAAGTGTAAATATTCAGTATTTGGTCTCGGAATATAAGAAAAACTGAGGGATAGAAGCGAAACCTAACTTATTTCATCGATTCTTTTCTGAGTAAAAAAATAGTGGGAACATTAAAAATCGATCAATTTCCACTCTATTTCTCTATTTTTTTTTTACTCTTAAAAAATCGTTTATCGGTAGAAAGTTTTTCCGACGTA
This sequence comes from Phalangium opilio, assembly GCF_054372755.1. NCBI lineage: Eukaryota > Metazoa > Arthropoda > Arachnida > Opiliones > Phalangiidae > Phalangium > Phalangium opilio. The sequence continues at coordinate 4,368,202 of NW_028324189.1, forward strand.
TCTGTAAGGGTTAGTAAAGGTTTTTGTACGTTTCCTTGTCCTTTTTCCTATACTTTAAGGGAGAGAAAGACAAACATATCCTTCCCCCCACGTAGAAAATTCGCAAATCCTTGGAACAATTCCGAAGGAGGTATTACCTATTCGCGACTTTTTCTTTTACCCCCCCCCCTTAAAGATCGATTTTAAATAAGAATGAATGGAGTAAAATCCCAGGTTTGACTAAAATAAACCTTTCGTCTATTTGCGTCCATAAACCTTTTTTGTTCAATTGGTCAAAAAGAAAAGAGAAACAGAAACATTCTTTTACATCTAAACTTTTCTTTTCGCAGATGTGATGTTCAATTATGAAGCGACAAGTGTGATGGATTGACCAATTTCGGTCTGGAATTTGTGAAGAAAACGTTTTATTTCTTCATGCAGTCTACTGATAAATGTAAGTGGTTTGTCTTTGTTTCTTTGAGGTATATTGGAAGGATTTAAAGATGAATAGTTTTCATATGTTTTGGGGTTTATGGAGAAAAGACTTGAATATTGCTTAAAACTCTTTATTCATCAAAATCTGCATCATGTTTATAAATACGCATTGGCTATCTCCATCACGATACTTCTGTACAAAACGCGGAAAATTCTAAAGTACAACAATTTTACATAATGAAGTTTATATTTGAGAAGGATTTTTCTTTTTTTCTTATATTACTCGTGATATGCTTTCTAAAAATTGGTCAACTCCTAATTGAGGAAGAAAATATTTCAATTTATAGCTATATATACAGAAAACCGGTAAAGAAATAAACCTTTTACAAAAAGGGGATTCTGGGTGGTAGAGTGAGGGATAAAGACTTTCTGTACACAATTCGTATCAATCTTTTCTCAAATACTTAAATTTATTTCCTGGCATATTGGAGCGCAAAGTTCGTCTTTTAACGAACGTAGAAATCTTAATATCTCTCTCTATCTTGGGGAAGTCATAAAATTGACTCTTTTATTAAATGGAATTCAATTCCATAAATATACAAAAAATACGCTTTTGAATTATAGCGTTTCTGAAACGTAAGATTTTTAATATAAATTTTATACGGAAAATTGCACAGACTTCGTAAAGGTCTCCGGCCTTTATTTTTATTTTAGATTAAATATAAACCGAATAGTGTCAAAAATACGCGAATTGGTCCATCTTTGGTATAATAACATTTATATTAAAGCGATAACTTAGACTAGGATTTAATTTGTAATTTTTTTCCTGGGTTTCTTTACAAAATCTTTTATTAATAATCGAGCGCACGAAGCCCAGCAATTATTAGGTTTCCTTCTGTACAGTTAAAATATTAGGCAGTTCCGTTTGAGCGTTAAGTCGCGTCAAAGATTAGACGCGCTGTGTGGAGATTTGACAAATAGTAGCTGGTTTTATCTAGCACTCCTTTCTCTGGTTTTCCGCGTTTGATAGTAGGGTTGCCGCAGCCTGAGAGGCGGCCGCGTCTATGGCGTCACTACGTCCCATGGCCCGTTCGCAACCCAGTTTCTTAGCGGCTTCGGTCGCAATGACATCGATTACCGCGTACTGTACCCCTTCCGATTTAATGGCGGGACTAGCGGGCTCTGAATCCGTAATCTCCATTTCGAGATAGTTTAGTTCCTTGTTGTCTTTTGGAAATTGGAAGAGCGCGTTGCCGTAAGAGGGTGAGCAGTTGCAATCGACGGTTCCCGGGGAAGAACTGATGTAACCCGGAGAGGGTGAACCCGACTTTGTAGGGAAGGGCTTTGAGGTCACGAAGGTGTTTAAGTTGTTTCTCAGATCTCTCGACAAGGGGTCTTCCGTCAGACGCTCGCTTTCTTCCGGCGTGGCTGGGTGATGGAGACCTTTCTTATCTCTCAGTAAACCCCTATCGATCGATTGGTATTCCTTTCCAAAACGCGGTCTCATGGTGTTGACGCACAATCCGCTGTTGGCGTTGCCCGTCAAGGTGGCTATTTCTTCGGCTCGAATGTAATCGCTACTACTCCCACCGCTGCTGCTACTCGTTCGCGAGCACAAGGACAAGGTTTCGATGTAATCGCTCATGTCCGACGACGAAGTGCTTCCAGGGTTTCTCCCGTCGCAGAGAACCATTTTATCTTTCTCCGACGAATCGCCGCCACCGTGCTTCGGGAAACCTTAATTACAAGGAAAACGCTGACTTTTAATTTTTAAGGACCCCTAAAAATGAGACAGACTATAGGTTGCGTTCTTTCATCCAAAACGCTAGTGAAAAAAATAAAAAGAGGATTTCTTATGGTTAGAATGAAAAAATGGAACTAATAGATGTAGTAAAAAAGCGTGGCCAAGATTTTCAAGTGTTAAGGCGTCGCCGCACGCAAAAATTTCGTTATTATCTTTAAAAGGAGAGAGAAAGAGAGAGAAGAAAATTAAAAGCGGAAAGATGATTTAGCCGACCCGCCCATTAACTTTCCGTGATGAAAAATGTCAAGAAAACGGGTAATGAGGATGGAATAGTTCTTTTCTTAACGAAGCTCGAGATAAATAGCTTCTTAAAGAAGGAGAGAAAGGGTTACTTACTTTTAATATTCGGAGCGTGATCCAAAGCAACCTTCATTCTGGAGTCCTTCGCCGGAGAAGAGTGCGTGTTTAAATTCTCGCCGCCGACCACGGCCTTGCCAAGGCTGTCCGAGTAATGTTCCGAGATTAAATACTGCTTGTCCGTCAGGTTGACTTTTCCTCCTCGTACCGGAGAATCTGCCAACGTCGTCACTAATTTCTCTTTGTTTTTGCAAGGGACGCTGGAGGATCTCTTAATTTTTAAATTGTATTTAAAGTCGGAATGCAAACTTTCCGAGAAAACGTTACTGGGAATGTCTTCGTCCGACAGATGGTATTCCTCGTTGGGTTTGAGGCAATCCGCCGAGTGGTGGAAGGGTAGTCTGTGTAAGTTCTCGAAAGATTTGGCATTTGAGGGAGAAGACGGCACTGAGGAAGGAGGAGAGATTTCATCCGTGCTGTAAGATTTTTCTTTCGTCCTTAAAGTAAATTTCGAAAACAGGGAGTTCTTTCGTTTGGGCGCGGACTTGGGGCTATCGTTTTCTGTCGGACCGTTGTCCTCCGGTTCTGACCCATCGTTAGCGTTGGCTCCGTTCTGTCGGCTGTCCGCCGAGCACGATCTCTTTTTCATTAGCACTTTGCGTTTCAAACCCTCCAACGAATTAGATCGGAACGACCTTTGGTATACGTCTTCCGCCAGGGAAGGTCTACCTAAATTGGGGCTCCGCACGCTATTCAAACTACCCGTTCTCCTATCGGTGGATAGACTGTTTTGAGCCTCACTTTCCGTAGATAAAGTGTAAGGTAGAAAAGGTCTTAGTGGTAAGCTTTTGGAATGAAGATCCTCTTCGTCTTCTTTTGCGTCCATTTCATCCGAAATTAGTATATCCGAGGTCGCGTTCAATGGTTCTAATAAGGTCGCGATGGAACTAGAGCACAGAGGTTGCATGACTAAGTAATTGTCGTCCGTTTGGCTAGATACTGGCTCTTGCTTAAAAGACATAATTTCGTACGCGGCGCTGGAGGACGATTTGGTCCCCGTTGGCCTTTGAAGCGTAGCGGTCGAGGCTTGAAGAGCGTTTTCTAAAGCTATCACCCCGCCATTCTGAGAAAAGCCTCTCGGAGGCAATGGTGGCTTGGCCGCTTCTTTATCGATAATTTCCGGGCCTGTCGCTGTTTTAGAATCTAATTTGCTCAAAAGACTTTCCGTGTTTTGGTATAATGGTAATGTCTGAAGGAACTCTAAGTTGGCGTAGTGGGGATCTGTCGGGTCCAAGGACGCGCGTAGCGTTTGTCGACCATCCGTGTTGTTTATCACTTCGAAATTGACATAATGAGGCGTTCCTGTAGCTGGTGCCGAGTCAGATCGCGTCGCGCAACCGCAAGGTTGTTGACAAGGTATATTCTCGGAGACGGTGGTCGTTTGCTTTGGAGGCTCTGTGCAGACAGCCGGTTTTGAAGAGTCTTTGGCTCGCGAGCCGTTAGGGTCCGGCGGTAAAATTGAACTTCCCGCGTGTGTAACGGTGTCCTCGCAACCCGTTCCCGGACCCCAACAAGGCACTAGACTACCGGCCCACAGCATCACCTTATGGCAACCGCACGTTTGCACGCTTTCCTGAAGACAACGCGGATCGCCTCCTACTCCAGTATGACTGGCGAAGGGCTGTTTGCAGAGGCAAGACGCCGTCCGTAAATGCGAGATCGAAGGCAGTGGCTTGGTATCTAAGAGAGATATATGTTCCTGAAAGCAGAAGGATACGTCTTACTACTTCTACCGCAAGTCCCAAACGGAACAAAGCTACAGAAATAACTATAGCAAATTAAAATATGACGTAATTTGATGCAAAATAGCTAATATTTTAGTAAAATTCTATCTACGTACACACAACAAGCGGAGCTTAAATTCTTACTTTAAATTTTCTTGGAACATCGTACTCCTCGGCTGGATTGGGTGTGTTTATCTTTCCGGGAATTGGTTGCTTTTCGGGATCAAAATTCATTTTCGATTTGAGGTCGTCGGTTTGATTTTGCTGAAAATAAGTAACGTTGTTAGTAATGGGCTGGGCTAGTAATCTAAAAATATATACCTTCTGAACGATGTTAGCTAAGGCCGTCCTGGGAACCGCGTAGTGAGCGTAAGGATTTTGGCCGCCATCACAAGGACAAGTCTGTTGCGAAGCTACTGGTGTGGAAACGCCCGACTGAACCTTCTTTGGAGATGTTTTGGTATTTTCCACTACCGATTCATTTTCCGATATGGAAGACCGTCTATTAAACGGGAAAGTTCTATTCCAACAAGAACAGTACGGAACCCTATGAACTCCAGGCAGAAGCATGCCAGTAGTCAAAGGCGTTCCGCCCTTAGTCTGTCCTTGTATCGCGCAAACCGTGCAAATATCGTTCGACTGAGCTTGATGCTCCATAATAGTTTTTTCTTTGCCCATCGGAGTTCTCATCCTGTCGATAACCCGCGGAGGACCGAGGACGGACCGACAGACGACGGCCGCGTGTAAGTTTCGCGGATGGTCGTAGACGCTTTCCAAGACGCTCCTCGGGACGGAGTACTCCGAACTACTGCTTGAAACGTCACTGCCACTACTGTGGCTACTCTGCGAACACAATGAGTCTCTGTCCGTCGTAGTTCTCTTAGGTTTCTGTACCAAGGCTCTCGTATGGATTCCCACATCGTGAAAATCCATCGTCCATTGAGGTGTGAAGCCCGAACTGTCCATTTGAATGTCTGGAGATGGCGACCTTGAGCGTCCTTTGTACGACATGGTAGTGTTGCTTCGTGGACCGTAATGCCTACCGCAATTCTGACAATGGCTCGGGTTAAACCTATAACAAAGCGGTGGACGAATAAAATCGATTAGAAAAACTCATAAGTGGATTACGCGTGTCGGTCAGCCAGGCCCTAGAACAAGAAAAAGAAGATCAAGTAGAAGAATATAAGGCGTTCAGAGTTACTGACGTGAAAAGTTCGCCGGTGGAAAAAGATAAAAGTTTATAAAATTGGGTTTGGAACGAAAGGGGACTGTTTTTAGCATCGGGACGGGGGTAAATCTAATTACCAATTGATCTGAGAAGCGGAATGGCAGTGCACGGATCCCGGACCGGCCAACATCGATCTCCTGAGAAGGGTTCCTTGAAAATCGCTGGCGGCGGTAGAGACACAGTCACTCCCTCCTACTCCTTCCATCTCTGACTTGGTCCCGCGTCGAATCGTCGTTTCTGCGTGAGACACGGACGAAGGCCACTTGTAATGAATGTGACAAGGCGTCACGTGACCATCGTCGTCTCGACCCTCGCACGCCATATTTATGATTTCCGAACAGGTATCGCACGTGCTGCTCTCCGAGCCTGAGCTAAGGAGCGGGCGGCTCGATTCCGTGCTGCATTTGTGCGAACTGACGTGGTGCGGATGCGATTGTAGGGACATCCGGGACGATCCTTCGATCACTATAATTCGAATTTTGCGTTATCTTTTCAATTACGTCCAATATTTCTAAACCGTATAAAGCGTGCGACGTCGAACACTCGCGAATACCCCCCCCCCCATCAAGTCCATCGTGCTATTGAGCAGTTTTGAGAGGTTATCAATAAATGATTCTATTCATGGTAAATTCCGATTGAAGCGTGTACAAAGAAAAAGGGTTATGGCTGCTTATGATATTCGATATTCGATCTACACGTCAGACGTTTTTTTGAAACTGAACGTCTTGGCAAATTACATTTTTAAAGGCAATAACTTATTCAGTCATGCTTGGAGTGCAAGTTTATTATATTGATGACGAAGCTCTATCAACCACACAGACAGATATCCTACAATAAGTCAATATTCATTGGGAAAACTGAATTAACTTATTCTAAAGGTAGAATTCCAAGAGCGGATAATAAAGAAAAAATTGTCTATGAAGCTACTCAGTCTGAAGCAAAAAATCGTTCAGCACTTAGAGTTAGCTAGGAACCGAAAAAAATCCCTGTAATGATGTTTGATTTTCATATTAAGGGAAAAATGAGAACGAGATTCTGTTTGCTCTAGCGAGTCGTTCCCTGATTGAACTTCCACCTCGTTTCTAATTCAATACGGCCGGGAAAAGCAAAAAGGGATCCAAAAATGGGACCCTTTCCTTTCGCGAGATTCCTGTCTACAGAGCGTAGGGAGTACCGAGGAAAAAAAATACCAAATAAAATTGACTGGAGAAATGTCGGGAATTTTATCTCGAGAAAACGTTACGTAGGTGGGGGAAGAAAAAGTACTTGTAAGGAGAACTAGTTAATTACTAAGAAGAGTGGACCAAGTGGTGCAACGCGATATCGAGAATTTTGGTCTTCTTTTTTTATAAACGCGGGTCCGTCTGCCGCCTTTGAACCTTTAACGTCCGAGGTAACCGGGCACGCTCGCTACTATTCGGGATTTTTAAGTGCTTGGAAAACAAACGCGAGATTTCAGGGTCTCGAACACGTTTCGGTGTCTTACCGGCGGATTTTCTGGAAGCCGATTTCTTCCTTCCAGCTAGTTTGCCTTTCGACGCTAGATCGAAAGACTTGGTGAGCTCTTCGGCTTGATTAGTGAGCAAGACGTGAGCGCCTTCTCCTGTAAAAAGAGAAAGTAAAATGTATACGTGTCCAATTCTCTCTTCCTTCGTTTCTCACGTCAACGGATTAAGTAAGATCTGAAGAACCAAAAAGAGTAAGGGCTTTTCGGCTCTACTAACCTTTCCCGCAACGAGAACCTCCTTCGAAACAAAATTTAGAATCGACGACTCCGAATCGTCTCAATTCTTTGATGGGCCACGTTCCGAGAAGTCTCGGTGGAACTCCGGCGACTAGACAAAACCTATGGTCTTGTAGGTGTAACCTGGCTGGACCGCATGACAGTTTGCTTTTAGGTGGAGCGTGCGATATTTGTACTAGGAATTGTTGCTCTGAAACATTAATTCTATTACGTACACCAAAATTTTATCGCTTCTAACTCGGAAACCCATTCCAATCAGAGTGGTTGTCGTTACGCGATAACAAGGAAATAGGCGCAGCTATGTACCCCATGCAATTATTGGAAGGGTTTTGAAATCGTAGAAATATATACCTTCGCAGATGTTTCCTCTGATTTTGACTTGCCATTGAATGAGTAACTCTCTGGAATCAAAAGCCAGAACAACTACTACATCACCACAGATCAAGGCGAGCGTATTGCTTTCCTTATCCAAAGTGAAACCGGTTTCCATCCCTAAGAAACCCTCCAAAGACAGTGAAGCTTTTGTGGAACTGTTTTTGCAGCGGTCCTTGCTGTCGCGATAAAATTGGAGCAGGAGGCAATCTAAGAACAAGAAAAAGAAAAAAAGAACATCCTCTAATTATCAATTTGTCTTAATCGATAAACCGGAACCTGTTTTCTTTCGCTCTTGATAAGAAAAATACGAGAAACCTTTCAGAAAAAGAAGGAAATAACCGGAAGTCTATTTCTAGGTTTTTTATTTCCTAAGATCAGTTAGATGACAGTCTAGAAATTTTTTTCTACCCTTGTTCGAACATTATGTGAGGAGAGGATTGGGGTTATTCAGCGTTTGAAATGGGACTCTATTGGCCTCTTTTCGTCATTAGTGAGATTCGCGTTCTAGATGTTTGCCATCTTTTTTTGTCTGATGCGTTTCTCTATCGGCTCAACGGCTCAACTGGCGTTCTTCAAAGCTAAAGGCATCGACTTGTATATTTGCTCATTAGCTTTTAAAAGGGAATTCCGCTTTTCCCTTCGGCTCTACCACCCGGAACCTCCAGAGCTGAACTGTCTCTGGCTAGCGAAATATTTTAATCCCGCTTTGGGTGTATCGAACCGTGAACCGTTGATTATTTTTACGCTTTAGGAAAAAGGGATAATGTATATCAGACCGACACGCTATGAATATTGTTAATTGCGCTAGATAGAATGATAGATGTTTGCGTAGATTTATCACTGACGTAACGCGATTCCGGACACTGTATCTAATTAAGATTGGATATTAGATTACAATCGTGACACTTACTATATATGAATGATACGTAACAGCAATTTCTAAAGTTACGCTCTTTTAATTGGGGTTACGTTTTAAACTATTCATTAAAAAAACTGGTAGTGTTAAATTAAATCGCGTATAAGAGGCTCTCGAAAAAAAATCTTCAATTTGTAAAGACGCTATCAAAACACTCGGCTGGCCGTCTATTATACGAAAATGTTACCGGCGCCTTGATGGTATCCGGGATATTTGCGGTACATCTTAGATTCCACTATCATTAGCATTAGAAAACACGGAGTGCGTGGGGGAAGAATGGGGCACTCTTTCAAGATGAAACGTCAAGCGAGAAAGCGGAAGATTCCGCGAATAATCCGGAGCATATAATTAATTACTGAAACCCTGGCGATAGTTCGCTACATAGACGCGAAAATCCGTCTTAATGGGATTTTTAATAGCGCCCCAGTTGCAATTTTTTTCTTCTCTTCTCTTCTCTTCTCTCATCTCATCTAAAAACGTATAGCTGGTAGAGAACTTTACCGCCACAAAAAATTCGTTTCCCAAGCATTTTTTGTTCGTTATCCATCCCTTAAAGTTCAAGAGAGGCACCCACTCAAGCAAATTCTTCGGAAATCTTTAAAACAGATAAAGCAAAAAATAACGCGGGAACTTTTACTTCTTTCTTTCTCTCTCTCTCTTTGCAACCGAAACAGTAATAACGAAAGAATAATTAAAATTTCATGAAAGGAAAACATTTTAATGTGTTCTGAAGTTCTGCACCAAAGTTTGGTTGGTATTTCTGCGGTTTACTTAATCCTTTACTATTGGTTCTTGGAGAAATTAATGCCCTGTTTCTGTTCCATGGAATCGGCTTATTTCATTTTTAGTATAGGAAAAGGGGAGACGCGGTATACGCAACCCTTTAATTTTTATATTAATGATGGGAGGAGTTGTGAGGCAGCGAGTTTTGGGCTGAATGGCGTCTTGACGTCGGCGTTTGACTGCAGCCGATCTGCCCCTGAACCCGGGACATATAAGAGAGCATCCGGTCATCAAGGACCACCGCACCATCGTCCACGATTTGCTCGGTCAAATCGTCGACGACATTTCTGCTCGTTAACCGCACAAAGAGATTGAAGAGAGAAACAACCCTGTCCTTTCTTCTTTTCCCTTTTTCTTTCGTTGTGGGTTCCAGAAGGTCGAAGAGCCTAGTCGCCCCCCTTTTCAGAGCCCTTAGTGGGCGGCTAGCTGGCTAGAAGGGGGTCGATAGACGCGGCACGAATGATCCATAAAGGGAGATGAAAAGAGAGATGAGCTTTGTTTGAAGGCCTAATAATAACCTCCCTAATGTCTTCTTTGTCTTCCCATATGGAAGCGACTAATGCTTCTGACCAGAAAGACTACAGTACCAAAAACGAAATAAAAATAAGATACACCAAGAAGGAAAAAAAGAAAATAACGAAAGGCTAAATAAATATTATCGAATATGGTTTTGGTTTTCTTGTCTTGTCGGCGCCGTGTTTGTATCGCTAACAATGCCACTTTATGATGTTATTTTTGTCTCCATATTTCACGGATGATAGTATTGTCGATATGAACAAGATTTATTTAATATCTAACCAACATACTGAATGAAACCCACTTTCTTACTTCTTTTGCGATGGATCTACGTTACTTCTCTTTACACTAGCATATAAATAACATGTCTATTAGAATTAACTTTGTCAAAGCTAGGGAAGGTTTTCACGCCTTTCCTTTAAATATTTATCTCTCTTCGGGTGTTTTTAATTCGCAACTACAGTTACTGAACTCGCTTTTCTTTATTTGTGATATAACATAAGCCGTTTCGACACTATTAAAAATACACAAATTTCTTTTCATTTCGAGTTTAGCTCTTTTAATTTAATTTTCCACTTTCATCAGACGTCATAAATAATTCCTTTGCTAAAAATCCCTTAAAAGCTATTTAAACAAAAATATTCACGTAAAATTCTGAAGAACTTCGCGCAAAGTTATTAAATATTTGTAAGCTCTTTATACTCTTTGAAATGAAACATTTTTCCACTTAATAATTAATATTTTTAAGAATTCGCGAGACGGGCCAAAATTAAAAATTAAAATGTCCTAATTTTCCTTTTTTCTTGCCCTTGAGTCAACAGTGTTTCGTAACAAGTTTAATGGTGTCATTTCGCTCTTGTATTTTTAATTTGAAACAACCCTTTATTTTATTGATTCCCGGATGCGACTGTGACTAAAGCCAAAATTATTTCACTAGCAGCTAGCGCCTACGCTTAAAACCGGAAGCAGCGAATAGTATATTTGATCTAACCGACACTTAACTAACTCATTTTATTTCTTAGTTTATGGTTTTTTCCAAAGAAAGGAAATTATCTCAAAATATTAAACCTCGTCATACGCAGTTTTAATATAATTTCACGCTTCTCAATAAATTACAGTCCCCCAATTATGAAAAACACGCAATTTCGAGTGTCTGTCTGTTAGTAACGCTTTATCTAGTTGCGTGAAGGAAACTTAGATGGCGACTGTTGAAGCATGGAGTATTAAAGATCGGAGAAGAGTTATGAAAGTACAGAAGTAAAAATGGTTAAATATAAATAAAAAACTTAAACTTAGCTAATTTAATAATTATTGAAGATTACTCCCTTTTATCTTCCAGAAACTTGTGGTGGGTAAATTTCGGAAATTTTTGAAATATTTCTTTCATGAAGTAGATCCTAACAGTGTTATTCAGCAATATCTCCCAAGGGCAATATAATGTAATACGATATGAAAGGAATGGTTTAAACCTCTTACGTGAGAAGGAGGTCAAATATTTGGGAATGGAAAAGGGCGGGAAACTTAGGGTGAATGGGATCTTGGGAAACCCCCTGAAAATGACAATAGCAGAAATTTCTCTCGCACTCGGGTGTTCAATATATGAAATTTTTGGGGGGGACCAAGCTAAGGTACTCAGCGGGGAGAAATAAACCTTATGACGTTATTTTCATGCTCTTTCTACAGATCAGAGTTTTGATCGGCTTAGGAATTCAATTTTCAACGGCTTTCTCGGGGTCTTAAATTTCATAGTTTGTTTCTAACAAAGACAACCTTAACCTTGGTCATATACGCGGAGAAAAGACTTAAAAGTTTCAAACCAAATACAATACAAACTAAAAGGCTTAGTAAACACGCTATATATACACACTTCCGAACTGAACATTTTAATTAAATATATTGATTTGTTTCATATGGCTTCAACTCATCTCGAGGACGTGTTTACAGGGTGTTTCCGATAAGTGTGCCATGAAGTGAAGGGTATATCTGAGTGGGAAGTGCCAATGAACATTTGGTCTATAACATTTAGTTGTTGTAATAGGTTTTCAATCTAAAATCACGGTCCGGTATGATTTTATGTTTATGCGAATCCCGTTTGGAAATTCTCTTCCTTGTTAAAAGGCTTAGAAACAACCGATTTTTCTTTCCTTTTAGCCCTTCCATTCTATTTGTTTTTTATTTTGTCATCCGAAAGCTTTAAGAAACTTCTATTTGGGTTGCCTGTCGCGGAAGGCTAAAGCTTGTCTCGTCCATCGATATTTTCTCTGTCAGGTTATTTAGATGGGGATTGAAGTCGCTGTTACATCAACTCCCTGGAGGAATCGCCAGCCAAAGAATGGCGGATAATATGGTTTCGCTTTTAAACGATCGCCCCCGGAGAGACCATATGCCTCAATATACCTTTTCTCTACCGCGACAACTATGTAATACCTTTTGCTTACGGAGAAAATAACATGAACAATGCTTAACTAAACCTAATTTAAAGTTACGCCTAAATAAAGAGGTCCCTGCCCTTAAACTCAGTTGATTCTGCGGATGAAAAATAACTTTCTCTTGTAGCTAGGGCACGCTTTCTTTACCGTTATATACCGAGCAGGGTTATGTTTTCCCTTAGCTTTTTTTCTAGAAAAACGGAAAGATGGGCTCAGAGCAGATTTACTTCGAGTAAAAACTACCTACAAGAACTATATCCATCCCCACGTGTAACGGGTTTTTATATTATATATAACATGCGTGGAAGCTATTTTGCCAAGGGTTTCCTCATCTTACGAGGGTTTTTTTGCCAATACTAAAACTCTACAAATGCATTACAATAAGCCTAATCCTCCATATGACATAATGCTAAGATGAAAAAGAAAGTGGTATAGTATGTTTATCATACCAGGTATTCCATTAAAGATGGGAATTATGCATATTACCGCGTTCAGTAGAAGCTCAAATAAAAGTTCTTAATCTTCTTACCAATATATTACTAAGACTGTCGCTATGCCTGTGACGGTGGGTTTAAGCTTAATCTTTTGGAAAGTTTCTGATTGCGGTACAGGAGTAGCATGCAGACAAGCCAAACATAATTTTATCTTAACTTAAAACAACAACCCGAAGCAATTTAATACCAGCGAAGGGGCTATAACTCGACAACTAATTTTCTTAGACAAACTACTTTATCTTAAGTTTTAAAGTATTTTATCAAACAAAGAATTTAGCCTCGGGGTGAATTTTCTTCGCCGCGTGTTTGTGCCACTACTACTACCACCAACACCATGTCGTTTAATCCTAAATAAATGGCTTAGTGATAAACACACTACACCAGACTCACTTTGCCTAAAAAATGAGTTCCTTCTACACCACTACATTATAAGTAAACGGTGTTCTTTTTGGAGTAATTTTTTTTCCTTGAGCATGAAGTCAAACACGGTTCTGGGGATCCCTGTATGTCGCGCTGGGGCAATTGATTTGGTAGGGTTGCGTTGGGGATGAGGTCGATTACACTGAACCATTAAAATGCCAGTGAAAGAAGGAGGGCTGATAAAGTGACCTCCCCGATGGCTTTAAAAGTAAGGTCCTAGCAGCTATTTGAAGCTCGTAAACTATTAGGGACCAGTATAGGTTGTGACGGCACATGAACGAAGAAAATGGGTCCAAGCAAGAACTTATCGATATTTTTGGGTAGAACTTAAACTAGAGAATGGAAAAATTTCCAAAGGACACTTTTATGCAAATTTAATTGAGGGAAAATATACGTATACCTTAATATTCTTAGCGTATACCTGTATAAAATTGTTTCGCTCGCAACACACCTGTGTTCAGGTAGTAACCGAACAATTTTTACGCAAATTCCCCATTTTCTTAACGAGATATACAATAAGAAACTTTGTACAATATCACGTTTGTCTCATGCTTATTTTTATTTATATTATATTTAAAATAACACATGAAATAGTTAACCTCCAAATGTTTAGCCTGAATCATTATTTTTAAGAAAAACAAAAATGCGCGAAAAAAAAAAAATAAAATTTCCGTTTCCATGATGAATTTACATATTGAATTTTTTTCCCTCTCTTTTTCTCTCTTATATTTTTGGCTGTATATACAGGGTGTTTGTGAAATGTCCATCAATAATGAAAGGGCGTATTTATTGGGCCACTTTGAGTCGAAAATGTTCTATGACATTTTTCCGTCCGAGCCACTGTTTTCAAGTTATGATTGGAGTAATTTACGGATGACCCCTTAAATTTAATTAAGAAATTGAAAGACAGCGCTAATTTAATGAAGGGGTCATCCCTAAAATATTCAAATCATAACTCGAAAACCGTGGCTCGGACGGCAAAATGTCATAGAACATTTTCGACTCAAAATGGCCCAATAAATACGCCCTTTCATTATTGATGGACTTTTCACAAACACCCTGTATATTCCCCGTTTTTACATTAAAAAATGTGGGAAGGATGGGGAGATTTTTCGAGTATAGTTTGAAGAAGAATTTCTTTTCTCCTCTTTTTTTCTCACAGTGCCCCGTATCTTATTTTAACACGCATCTCCTTTTTTCGCGGTATTTTAACGGCTAACACGGGACTGGCGCGAATGGTAATAAGATGCAAATTTTTAGGCCTCGGTTTTTGCCTCTCTAAACTCCTCCAGGTCGTCCTCTCTGTTCTTCTTTTTCAACAAGGATAGGTCGATGAAGATTTTCACACCTTTTTTTTCATCCCACCTCCCTCGCGTCACTTCCACAAACAAACAAAGACACGCGAGTGTAAAGTTTTTATAGGAACATTGCTGTCCTAATTTGGTTTTTTTTTTATAAGAAAAACATCCGTGCCAGATGGAAGGTGTTTACATCACGCTGAGCTTGTTTTATTTTATGTGATATACAGTATCAGTTTACTTGGGAGGAATGAATTAAGCATTTCCTCAACCCTTTCATTATCTGCATACGTTTATAAGAGTATGGCACTACCTATACTTGGTAATGCTAGAGACTTACTGACAGCTTGTTCGAGAACGAGTCGAGAATTGAAGTCCTACACTCGGTTAGTTTTGCAGTCCATCTTACTATTTAATCTGCATTACTAAGCCTTTGATAGCGTCCCAGTCACCAGGCGTCGCTTTACCTCGATTCTATGACCTACGTTGTCACTTCATGACAAGCTCCAGTTTGTAACCAATGACAAACTTATGGAACATATCTTAGGAACTTATGTTATCAGTAAACAACAAATATTGGTTTCCATAAATTTAATATATAGTCTTACTATATCTCATTCTTATCAACAAGCGATTATTGAATTTAAATTTCAAATGAATTAATTGTTCCTTATAAACTCTATCGACATAACTAAAAACGATTTAATTCAACTGGCGAAACAATGAACCCGGCTGCTCAGTGTTTGGCGCTCTAAGCGGTTGAAACAAATTATTGATTCGATTAAAATAATGTCGACGCTCTAAGTCACGCGAAGGTAATGTCACCGCCAGGGAAAAAAGGCACATTTAAATGATGATTCATCTACACCGACGTTTGAGTTAATATTTTCGGGGGTCCCCCCATGCAGTCCGAAACTAGTGTATGGTACGTCGGTATAATCGATAAATCGTTATTCCAAAGTAAACTTTGATACCACGAGGTTCACAATGTCCCTGAAAAATGGGGCGCGGTCCTGTAAGGTCCGCGATCTCTGACGGACCTCTTAAGAGGTTATTTGTGTTCCATTCCCTGCAAATTAGAAATGATAGTCCTTTCTTGGTTTTTCTTTCTCGGGAAAAGATAAAATTTGGTCATAAGGAGAAAAGCGAAACAATTTCAGAGCAGTTTTAAAGGAATTTGGGGAAATCTTCCTTATTTAAAGTGATACTTGAAGTGTACTTCCGCTTATCAAGAAACTGTTTCTTAAATTCTGTTCGTCACTATGAGTGGTACAGTCATTTGGTAGATTAAGGCAGGGCGAAAAACCAATGCATTTACGAGAGAGTGTCAGTAACCCTTAAAGAATATACCAAGGAACTTGAGTTAGAAATGGGAGAGAAAAGTTTACGACGCCATTAGAGTTTTGCCTCCGTGGTCTCAATTCCTCTTGGTTCCTCTTAAGTAGAAAGTGTATTTAACTCTTCAAGGCTATAACTCGCGACTTAACAAAGCGAGAAAGTCTTTCGTTTTTCCCCCAAAACTTGGATAAGATAGAGAAACTTGGAAAAGAAAGTTATCGTATATGGAAACTGCTTCCCCCTCCCTTTCACGAATAAAACGGTTTCTTCCTTCCTCAAAAAAAGACGTCGTTTCCTTCCAATCGAGTTTATACTAAACTTCGGTTATTTCTTTCCCATTCCGTTGTTTTTCTCCGCTTTTTTTCTACTCTCTCTCTTTAAGTTCATTCCCACTCTGAAAAGGAAGAAAAAATAGCTCATGCACTGGTCCCTAACGCTAGCGGGGCGCTTCCTACAGACCTCAGTCTCGCGTGTTGTATAATGAGGCTCTTTCGTAACAAGCGGGCCATACCGAATAGATGGGCACCCGGGTATCCCTAGCTGTATCCACGCGACACGCTAGACTAGTTGTCTGCTATAGGGGGCGACAACTCAAGAAGAAACCGTCGTTCGGAGGTTTTTGGTCGCGGGGTCGATTGCCCGATTTCTATGATGGTTTTCAGAGAGGTCCGGGTACTAAACCGTTAGTTTCAGAGCGATATGTTCAACGTAGACTCTTGTGTCAAGTTAGAGTGAATTGGGATTTACCAGTCGATGGTAGAAGGAAAAATGTAGTGTCGGGACCGCAAAAAAAGGGATTGAAAGACGACTGGGAGGTATAGCCAATGTCCATCGAAATTGATTTAATGAAGGAAAGGTGGACGGTAGTACACGATGTGTGCTAAATGGAACCAGAGTTCACCATCTTCGGGTTTGAGGCCTATATTGGCTCTATCAAGGATCTATAGTATCGAGATGGCGTCGATCAACTGTTTCAGTCTGTAGGGACGATTGATTGGTGAGATATCGGACTTTTCTCCTAATGAGGCGTGACCCTGAACGTAGCTACGTCTTATAGAGACCCGTAACCTCGACTATCTAACTCTGTGTTTACTAGTCTAGCTAGTCTAGACGGTGCCCAGCTGGTCGCTTTGGGGATTGTTTCCAACACCCTTTATTAAGCCGCAACCTATCATTTTATCCATTTTATCAATATAGAACGTTATTATGGTGCTCCACCACCCAATACACCAGACTATAAAGATTAACCACGTCGAGCCTAATAGCTAGCCTCTATCTCCCCCTTATAGACAAACCCAATTAAAACGGGTCAACGTGAACCTTTGACAAAAGCTTTGCTTAAAGCGTGTCCCTCGTGGCTTTGAAAACGTCATCGTATGCCACGTGCTGTACGTCTCGCTTTGGTGACCCTATTAGGAATTAGGCCAAAGATAGGGAGGTCCCTTCTGTTTGGGACCACTCGAGTAAACACGCAGTAGCTCGCTGTGTAACTTCAGCTGTGAGTCACCCCGTTGTTAGTTAAAAGTATTGAAAGTGGGTATTGTATTTAAGGATTCTGTGAGGTAGAGGTTCATAGAATCAAATTGAGATCCGGGAATACGAATGTTCAAGAACTATTCCGTTATGTTTTTTTTATCACGATGAATGCAGTCACATGTTTTGGATTCAGACTGAGGCTTGAAGTATTGACGAGGTATAAAAATTCATCCCATTAAAAATAGCGCACGTATAACGGAAGAATCCGCATTATCCTCTATTTATATTCTGTCTATCTTTCGAATTATACGCCCAGTTTATCATAGAGGTCAGTATTGTAAAAATGGTCTTTTTTTCTGGATGCCAGAGAGTTGATGGGTTTTTCTTCCTTGCTTGAAACGTCTTCGAGAGACTCGTGCTGGATGTTCCGTCACGCGCTTTGTACCCAGTAGGCCACGCGCTTCATCAAGCGACTTCAACAAAGATCCATCAATGACAAAAGTGTAACAAAAAAACTTTTTTCCCTTCCCGCGGAGGAATGGAGAACATTTTTTTGTCCCCCTTTTTTTTCAGTAGATGGTTTTTAAACGCCGCATTTGTCAACAGGCGTCGAATACTTCTTAAAACGTCCTTCTTGTCCCAGCTGGAGGCCATCTTACTTAAACCACCCCCTTTGCGCCCTGTTTACCATTGTTTTGTCTTGTGTAAAAGTTAGTGTCAAGTTAAGAACTATAGTGTATACTGATATGTTTATATCTAACCTTAATTACTTGGTTAAACCTCAAAGTTTAACGCTTGACCTAGTACAGGAACAAAGCGTAACGTTAGTATATAATTATTGGTAACAATATAGCAGAATTTAAACAGTATGGGCACTTTTTGGTGTTGATACAATGAACAAGCTTCACAATAGCAATTGTTTTCGTGTGACATAATCCCCTCTTTATATCAATTAATGACTTCAATAAAGATACCATGTCCTATATCCTGTTTTTTCAGCAAAACGGTCGATAGACTAGCTGGGGTATAAACGTTCGACAATGATTTCTAAGTGCTTTAAAGAGAAAAGTCCCCCTTTCTCTTTCGATTACAAGAAACTTGATATTCGGGGTCCCTTGGGATGTTGTGGTTAGTTTCTTTTGTTTTATTTGTGTGCGAGGG
Source organism: Phalangium opilio (assembly GCF_054372755.1). Lineage (NCBI taxonomy): Eukaryota > Metazoa > Arthropoda > Arachnida > Opiliones > Phalangiidae > Phalangium > Phalangium opilio. The sequence goes on from NW_028324189.1 coordinate 4,386,679, forward strand.
GTCTAGTAAAGAAACTCTACGCGGTGAATAGCGCCCTGCGGGTGGTGTTTGGGGTTGCGATGTTTTAGGTGGACGGACGTGGGAGATGAACCTAATAAAATCATTAACGCTCTCTTTGCCATCTATGCCCAAATGGTCTTTAATTAACTTAGACAGGACGAGTCGCTCGAGCGCGCCTAATTCGATAGAATACTCACGGTCTTTAGCTACCCGCTTTGACTTTATAATTACCATCCGACTAATCTCTGATAAACAGAAGCTCTGTGTTTCTACGCATTAATATATTTCCTTATGTAGCCTGCGAATATCCTTTCAGTTTCAATATTATTCGTTAAAAACTCCGACCTTTGTTGATTCATGGGTGAAGGGTTGTTTCCAAATTTCCAACGATCCGTTGGAATTATGCACTAACTAAAATATTTGAATTTTGTATATTTTATATTTTCTAAATATGTAAACTCTAGTTATAGCATTACGGTTGTAATGTAATGTTTGAAATGAAACCCCCATCAGTGCGAATAGAAAAGGGGGAAAGCAAATTCCGAGGAATTTATACGTCAGTTTTAGAAACGAAACACGAAAAATTCAACTGAAAGAATTTATAAATTTAAAACTATTTCTAACTGCGTTTCTAAAGTTAGAAATTTCTTATTTTTAAATTACAACGGAATACCATATAGCTAAGCCGAGATATTTGGAGTTAGAAATCCTCAACGGGCTTTAGTTGAACCAAATAAATCTCAGATGTTTTTATAGAACCGCATAAGTTTATAAGGTATGTTTCATAAGTATGAAATTTCCTGTACTTCATAATTTTTGAGGCTTACTGAGAGCTAGTTCAAGAACGACGCGAGAATTGACTACACTCGGTTTTGCAGTCCATCTTCCTATTTAGTCTACGCTAAGCCTTTCACAGCGCCTAACCGGGCGTCGCTTTACGGGAATTTATGACCTACGTCACTTCATGACAAGCTCTCAGTTACAAGTGACAAACTTATGGAACATTTCTTATGATAACGGAGAAGAATTATGTAAGCAATTTCAATAAGCCGTTTATATTGAAAGTATAGGATCATTTTGGTTGCTCCTCAACATAATTAATATGTTCCTAAACGTTTTATCGAGACATTGATTGGCAAGGGTATTTTAGTAGGACACCTTTGACCCGCACCCTCGTCTATCAAGTATATATAGATATAAATATAACGGATGAAGAAATCGGATCCAAAAAAACGACGAATCTCTATTAGTCATTATGAATGACAAAGGGGGCGTTAACGGCGCTTTATATTTTCGCTCGATTGACTAGCTGCTCTCTGGCACAACTCAATGGACGGTTGCCACCTGGATGTCACGTCGGAACGACTAGCTTTTTTTATGACGCGTATACTTTTTCCCATACGCGCATTGCGTTTGGCAAAGAACCAAATATGTTACACGACGAAGTACGTACATGTACTCAGGCGTCAGTCAAGATACGTAGTCGTCGTCGGAGTTTTTATTTCTGTCATCGGTTAGTTAATGTATAAGCTTACATCCTTGACCGAGCTTTTTTTCTTTATCAAACGTCATCATCTATAAAGACTAATAACTTTGTACACTGTTCTATGAATTTGACTGTGAACTTGAACCCAAACTAAGTTGAAAGTTCTTTCTCGTGTAGATTACTTGAAGGAGAAACGAAGTTAATGGATTTAAGCGGAATTGCACGTTTTCACAATGAGATAGTCTTTGTTTAGTTTCCCGCTGAGTGCATTAAGATCAGGCCACCGTGGTTGATATCTGATAAGAATTACGCGATGGAAAGATGTAAATTACACTTCTCAGTCAGTGGTGTTTATGTGATTGAATGGAGTATTCCATGGGGTGGTGGAATTAAAGTAGTTTTAGTCTTTAGACGGTGTCATGTTGCGACGCATTTGCACTTTGTATATTGAGTTTTTCGTTGTAGGGGTGCCTTAAAATTAATAACCATAACTTTAAAACCAGAGTTGAACTAATTCACACGAGATTAGGCTAATACTTTATTTTTTTTTTCTTTAACAATTATCCATTTAAAAATAAAGCATTAGTAATCTTGTTATAGGTTAAATAAAAATCTAAGGGATCCAACAAACAGGATAACTTTGAAACTCTATTCTTAAAATCCATTAAACACGAAAGTATAGTTTAGTGTCTTGAGAATTTAATTCTTAAGTTTAGCATAGAGTGAAACGAGTAAATCTTTGTTTTAAGGAAGGAGTCACGTTGTACTTGTGAGGAAAAGCCCATGCACTCTACGGCTTGCTACGAAACTTCAGAAATCATTCAATATTCTGTTCGTGCGGGGACAATGCACCCTTTTCCTCTTGGCGACACCGACAGCGTCCTTCTTTAGGCATATAGCGAGCTGTGTTGTTAGTCGTATATACGAAATATACTATATAGGCATTAATGCCAGGCGGCTAACAAGGACAGCGCGTCCCTAAAGGTGTTTGTCGAAAGAGAAAGAACACTAATGGATTCGGATCTCCGTTGATATAGAGTGTGGATGTATGTATGGAAAATGCGTTTTAAACACTACAGGGTACCAGCTCGTGCCACGCTGCAGTCTATACGTCTTCGGTTTGTAAACAAATCAAGTTTGTGTTGGCGATAGCTGGTGTTGTATAACGAGATTTTGCTTCAGAACGAATTCGCCTTTCGTCCATTATACACACTAATAATTCCATCGTATCCATTACACCGCATCTTCCGAGGCATAGCGGAAGTTAGTAGTTTACTTTCAAATTAGCCAGGGAATTTTCGAAAACGTTTATTAACTTATTAGTAAAATTACCACCGAACTTAGGGCCTTACCAAACAAAGGAATTTTCTGTTTATATACAGGGTGTTTCTGAAAAGTCCATCACAAATTAAGGGGCGTGTTTATGGGACCAAACTGAGCGGAAAGTACCAAAGAACATGGGGTGTACAACATTTTGTTACGGAGATATGGCCTTCCAAACATTCGCCCCTAAAACAAGGAAATATCCAAAAATGAGGAGTAACACTTAAGACCGACTAACCAGCTTGTTTAAAATTACTAGACAATTTCAATAGCCTTTAATCGAACAATTGATTTCTACCTTTACTAATCAGAAGCGTATAAATGAGTAGAAGTATGCCTACGGTGGTAATGTAAAATTAATCCCAAGTGACATGATGTTTCAAGATCTTCCCAGCACCAAGTAAAATGGTTCTGATTGAAGGGACTTTTATTAGCACAGCGTAAACAACGTTATTTTCAGGAATTAGTCCAAATGTCCACGGGCGGCATTACAAAAACGAGGCAGTCTTTCGAATGATACTTGGATATGTTGGAAGATCCCTGGCTTGTTCCTGATGTCTCAAAACGTAACAAGCTACGCAAGTCTTCATCATCACGGACAACACTCTTGTACGTTAGGTATGACCTTGAGAAAACCTAAAAGATAGACATCTCGAATGTATTTGAAAAACCCATCTCCAATTAAGGGGCGTGTTGTTTGTTTCAAACAGAGTAAACTCGCCCTGAGAACAATTACAATGCAGAGCCACGTTTCGGCGTTAATGGCCCACAAAGGTGGTCCCAAACAAAAGAACAAACTTTAATTTGTTTCGTTCAGTAAGTATTTCATGTGTCATAGATAAAACGCCATGATTAATGCACAAAGAAAATGTATTTATTGACAAGTTTTCGGACCGCGATGCTGAAATGTGGTGGTGCACCATCGTGCATGAACCACATTCTGTTTGGGCTCTAGGAAATATTTCCTAGAGCCCAGGTTAAACGGTGTGGCTTACTTGTAGTTCTTACGGGACGATTTACCAGAACTACTCGAAGACGTACCCTTAGGTTTGGTAAACAGAATGTGGTTCATGCACGATGGTGCACCACCACATTTCAGCATCGCGGTCCGAAATTATCTTAACGCGACCTTCCCTTTGCGGTGGTTAGGTCGAGGTGGACCTGTGGAGTGGCCTGCTCGATCACCCGATCTGAACCCTTGTGATTTCTTTCTTTGGGGCCACCTGAAAGACTTAGTTTATCAGACTGAAGTGCCCGATGTTGAAGAGCTACGTCGACGAATAATTCACGGCTGTCAAACAATTCGCGAAACTCCAGGCATTTTTCAACGTGTAAGGGAATCATTTGTAAGACGTGCTAATGTGTGCCTTAACGCGGGTGGTGAACACTTTGAACAATTTTTGTAACTAGTTGCAATTAAATGTTAAAACTTGTCAATAAATTCATTTTCTTCGTGCATTAATCATGGCGTTTTATCTATGACACATGAAACACTTACTGAACGAAACAAATTAAAGTTTGTTCTTGTTTTTGGGACCACCTTTGTGGGCCATTAACGCCGAAACCTGGCTCTGCATTGTAATTGTTCTCTGGGCGAGTTTACTCTGTTGGAAACAAACAACACGCCCCTTAATTGGAGATGTCTATCTTTTAGGTTTTCTCAAGGTCATACCTTACGTACAAGAGTGTTGTCCGTGATGATGAAGACTTGCGTAGCTTGTTACGTTTTGAGACATCAGGAACAAGCCAGGGATCTTCCAACATATCCAAGTATCATTCGAAAGACTGCCTCGTTTTTGTAATGCCGCCCGTGGACATTTGGACTAATTCCTGAAAATAACGTTGTTTACGCTGTGCTAATAAAAGTCCCTTCAATCAGAACCATTTTACTTGGTGCTGGGAAGATCTTGAAACATCATGTCACTTGGGATTAATTTTACATTACCACCGTAGGCATACTTCTACTCATTTATACGCTTCTGATTAGTAAAGGTAGAAAACAATTGTTCGATTAAAGGCTATTGAAATTGTCTAGTAATTTTAAACAAGCTGGTTAGTCGGTCTTAAGTGTTACTCCTCATTTTTGGATATTTCCTTGTTTTAGGGGCGAATGTTTGGAAGGCCATATCTCCGTAACAAAATGTTGTACACCCCATGTTCTTTGGTACTTTCCGCTCAGTTTGGTCCCATAAACACGCCCCTTAATTTGTGATGGACTTTTCAGAAACACCCTGTATATATATATATATATATATATATATTATATAATTTGATTATGAATTAGCGAAATTCCTGCTTAGAACTTTAATCTTGTTTGTAAAGCCATTTTGAATATTAACTTGGAAGTTTCATCTAGAAGTATTTATCCGACGTAAATCGCAACAACTAGGAATGTGCCTTGTAAAGTTTGTACATCGTTTTGACGCCCTTGTTCTAGTTTATTGATTTTGTCGGTTCAAAGACTGGCACGCATCAGGTTTATACTTACAAACAAAGCTATAACTCTCTCACCTTCTCTCTTCACTCAATATTTTCTAGCTGGTACTGAACAAAGGATTTTGCGTTTTTCAATATTTTCAACCCTTTTCTTCGCGTAATTTTTGAAAAGATACGCGGTGATACCGTATATTAACTTAAGTTTAAATCTCACTTGGCGGAAAATCAAGACCAAATATGGCGCAATGGAGTTCATCAGTGAAATTTTCGTTTCGTAGGACAGAATATGTATTATTTTTTCGGTTTGCGTAAACTTGGGTATTCATTTTCCGCCGACTGATAATGGAGCTTTAGAATAGTTAAAATTTGTGTACTTTTAATCTTTTATACGTTATAACAGAACTTATTTAAATATGACCTTGACCTCGTTGCATTTTGAGTTAATTCCATAATATCTCTTGATCCTATTTTGAAATTATATAAATAATAGCGACCTGAATTACAAATTTAGATATTTATAGCGTATGGCTCGTAATAATATTCTAATATAGCTTGTTTAACAATATAAAGAATTCAATGGGGTTTTGCATTTAAATCACATTCTAAAAATAAATCTAATAATCTAGATAAAGTTAACAAGCTTAGGCATTTACAAACTGCAAAGCTTTATAAAAATTTATAATGCTAAGCGATATAAAAAGATACAAACAAAACAAGGAGGCGTTGAAATAAATTTCAAGGTATTCATTTTTCGCTAACATATGCAACGATGCGAATATAGAACCCTTAGTAATGAAGATTGCTATCGAAGAAAACATACAATACATTATATTACTGGAAACAATTCCGGGAAAGGTTAGAGCCTGATAGATGCACCTTTATAGTAGTTATTTACACGGAAAGAAACCTTCATTTTTTAGTTAGGAACTTAGGGGTGCCTTCCACGATTAAAATTATAACGAAGCAATTATAATAGGTCATCCACGCTAGATAAATTTTTGCTTGGCGCTCCCATTAAAGAATTTTCTCTCTCATTCTCTTAATTAGATTAAAGTTGTGACGCCATACCGCGTGCACGCCTTTCTTTCGAGATGTATATATGAGATAATAGAAAAGATGCACGAGAAATTTCCTCACTAACACAATAACATAGAAAGGTTAGGTAGGATTACATTTATAAAGAAAAATTATGAACTTAATATTTTAATCTTTGCTATTCTTTCATTTAAACTCATTCTGAGATGAACATAAAAGACTTATATCATCGTATTTCCTATCTTTGGTTAAACTAAACTGGGGCTGTAATTGTGGAAACCATTCCCTACGAAAGCCTCTAATTTCGCTTACATAAATTTAAGAACACAAATATCTTCCACTAACATATTTTTCAAAGCTTAGTACAACTGCGTGTGTTTTATTGAATTATATTCAGAATAGGTACAGGAACACCTCTGACTTATGTCTTTTTTAATTAGTGAGAAAATTTAGCTTAAACGTACGTTGTTTTTCGTAAGCCTTGGCAGAGTGACCGAATCACAGCTTTTGGAGCTTGTTTCTCCTTTAGTCCGGAAATATCGGTGTCAAATCAAAAGTGAATTACTGGCTAGGCTTTACGTGTTTCTGATATTAGCCCAAGCTCTTATTCAAAACGAAAACTGGACTTGACAGCTTTTCCATCTAGACCGTATTACCCGAGAGACAACACGATACGTTGAAAACAATATTTCATTTTTGCCACCGGAAAACGCGAAGAAAAGCTCGTTTAGTATATAGCTATAAATAACGCTGGCAAGTTAATCCGTCGCGTACCAACCGAGGGTCACACTAGTTGCTCGAGGATTCTGCATTTCTCAGCATGGTATTGCCTATAGAATAAGTTTTAGCCGCTTTTTAGAGCCTGCAGGGGCTACTTTTCTATGTATATAAACTTTCAACAGGCATATCGCCCCTTCCTCAGATTGATGCTCCTTGAATAATCAACCTCTACCGCAACTCTCCATGTTGTAGAAGGCTCTAAACACATCCTTTGCTATAATGATGTTTTTCCTTCTGTAGAAAAACTTGCTTACAAAACTTTGCGGCGGCAATCTCGTGGTATCCAACTTGAGCTTGGATTCGTTCAATTTTTGGTCCTGTATAAGCACGGAGTTTTGCGGATGAAAATGTATCACGTGGCATATTTCGCCCATTTTTAGAGCCTCATTGGTTCTTACATCCTTACTTTTTCTGTCTCGCTAACTAAGTGATAAGTAGCAATCAAGCCCATTTATGACGCCTTTGTAGACATCCAATGAACCCATCCAAATTTAGGGCCTTTCATCCCGTTTAAATTACAATAACATAAATTTAGTTCTAATCCCTTAAATTATTGCGAAAAGGGACTTATAGAGATTCCGTTGGAAGGTAGTCAATATTTAGATCATTTGCTTTTCCCTCGGGGTTGTAGGACTTTGCAGGAGGTACGGCACGGAGCCGAATCTGTAGTAGCTGATCAATTTCCATTTCCGAATGAAAATATCGAAAAACGGGAAAAGGGAAATTGGAAAGCTATCGGAAGATATGCAAATGGGGAAGAGGGAAGCCTGCTGGCTTCCTCATTGACGGAACTGGCTCTATCCTTTCCTGGTCGTACAAATTCGTGCCTCGGACAAATCGATGCGCCACATTCGCTGGTGCTAAGCTTTAGGAAAGAGACTCGATTGAATTTCCGAGAGTGGCGTTTTGGCGCGAAACAATCTCGGGAACAAAAGCGAGCGCGTATCTAATCGGGCACAAAATTGAGTCGAGATTGATGGCGAGTGAAGTAATGTAGCATGTCCGCCTTTTATAGTGCCGCGTTTCTCCCTATACCATATCCTTTGTGTTTACAGTAGAACGCTGGTACGCGACGATGCCCATTCTAAGTAGGCAATGTCTGTCTTTCCAAGTAGCGCCTTTTCCTATATCGTTTAGCTTAGAGGCCGAATAAAGAACGACAGATTTCATTCAAACGATCTATTATTGTTCGGTAAACAGGTTTACGGTCTCCCCTCGAGTATCGATCTACCACTCTTTTAGATCGACCATAATGGGCTTCTATCCCGATCGTCCATAAATTCTTCTGATACTTTTACCCTAAGGTATAGAGGTATCGAGAACTGAAAGTGTTATTGAAAAATTTCAACTTTCGCTTTGGCCTACTAACTTTATGGCAAAATATATTGGAAAAGAACCACTGTTTTGTTTTCAGATACGCTGTTGAATTCTTATTGCAATTAATCCATTGTCATGATTCTAAAACCGAGCTGGCTAGGATTGAAGCACTTGAACAACTGGTAACTCTTAGATTAGGACACTTTTGAGCCATACGCGTCATGTTTACCTATGAGAATATTTAGTAACAAACCGGGGGATGTATCAAATTCCATCTCAATACCCATGCCTCGTATAAATTCAACTACTTTCATCCTTTTGACTTTGAAAAACTTCGAGTCACTTGGAAAATCCGGCATTCAAGTTTATGGAATAATAAGTTTCGTAACCCGCCTAAACCTAAAACCACCTTCTTGACTTTTGCAAAGAAGAGGTGTTATATATATATATATCAGCAGGGAAAGGGTGCCTTAAAAACTCGTTCCCCGTTTGTCTTTCCGGTTTTTGGTGGATGGCCTCACCGCGATAAGTCATAAGCTAGCTTGGTACTATGGTGTAAGCTATAGTTGCCCGGATTCTATAACGTCCCCATTATATAAGCACAGAAGTTCTCGTCTGGGGAAGTCTATTCCGGGATCCTTTTGGTTGGCGCGGGGTGCAGCTTGGGCCTTCCCGCGCGCCTTTCAGACAAAAGAAGACGTCTTTGTTGTCGGAAATGGCCCTTACTTTCTCCCCCAATACGGCCCACCCGTCTTTCCTTTCGCCTTAACTTTGCTGGGGCTCTCTCTACTCCGGCTGGTCGTCAACAACTACGTCGTGGCTGCCACTCTGGGAATGTTACGGCGGAATGCGGGGCGGTATACGGACGTGAATCAAGGACTCCCTAGACCACCCGGCGATGATCAAAACGCCACCAAAAGCCATCGAGTACCATTTTCTCTACACTCTCCTATACGAATATATCCTCCGTATCTTACCCGGCAAAGAACCTTTTTTTTTTCTTTCGGTATCATTCCTTTTCCAGACGTACAGCAACGTTCGAATGGACCAATATGTTTAGTTTCAAGAATCCGTATAGAGTTTTAGATTATAACTTAAACCCCAATCACTTTTAATATCATAACCCATTCTTTGGTGAGTTGGGCATAAGTTCATGCATGCTGGTCGAACTAATGATCTGTTTCATACTAACGCCAAAGAATGAAGTTGAAATGACCCTTAATGCTTAATCCGAGCTTCATTCTTAATCATTGTATTCCGATTAAAGAGCAAAGGCCTCTGTTATTTCGACCCTTACCAATAGGAATGTCAGCGTATAGGCTCGAGACATAACATTTGCGAGCCCTTGCCCAGTCCATAGCTACCAGAGTCCGAACTTGGCTGACATTCCTCTCACTCTTATTCCGCGAAGGGGGTGGGTAGAGGTACCGGCTTTTTTTCGTATAAGAAGGAAAAGATTTTTGCCCAGGCTGCCGAAGAAATGCCATCAAGGAGAGACAACCTTTAGGAGAAAAAAAGGGAAGGCAAAGGCTATATCCCGAGTCGAAGCCTATGGCCGGGGAATGAAAATGGATTAGAAGCCCGGCCGTCTTTGGGAGTAGCTCCTGATTGATTAGTAGAAGGCTAACATAAGACGCGAAACCCCTTTTTTCCTCAACGAAACTCGGTGGTTACGTTGGTTTGGAAGCTAAGGATGAGGACCCTTTCTCGCGGCTGTACTTGTATCCGAGAAAATCTCGATGATAAGACGTCATGGCGCGCGATTACGCGACTTTACCAGGACCTAGGGCTCGTTGAGGCCTTCTTCCTAATGCATTAGATTTTTTTTTCTTCTTTGCCCAAGTTTCCTCGCCCTTTTCTCGTCCTCTAGTAAAACGGGGTGATTTATCGACGCGGCTTAATCTCTCAAAGACGGATATCTTTTATTTCTGGACGAATATTGGATCAGTTATTGTAAACATGGTAGATATTTATTAGCTCGTTGCCAGATACCGCGTGACCCCGACTTTTCCTTCAAATATTGTTTTTATTTCGCCGGCCGCTACTTGTTCATTATTCTTATAAATGGGGTGACTCGATTTGGCGACGTTTTTGACATTAACTGGGAGGCGAGGATGACTTTTTCCCTTCCTACCATCCATTCGTTCGTCCCGTTCGTATAGAGGCCCTTATAACGTTTGAAATCCAGATGCTGAGTTTTTCTTGATATTTGATCGCCACTTTTTTATTTTTGTTATCAAACAGGGTGCCTATTTTGACACGCGTTCGCGCGCCACCGATGACTTCCTCGAAATCAGGAAATGTTTCGGTAGTGCGGAGGAGCGGTAGTGAAATCTTGATTGAATCATTTCCATATACGATCCAATTACACTATGACAAGGTTATTCATTCAAGATATTTAATGGGGAAAAACCAACCAACTCATTCATTTTTTGCGCATTTTAGCGCTTTTTCTAATCTAATGTTTATATTTTCCGACCCATTTTTTATACTTCAGAGTAATTCGATTTAAGATGAAAACACAAATAACCTTTAACGCTGTGATAATTGTTTGAAATAAGCACACGATTTTTAATGTAACATTCTAATATTTTTTTCTGTCAACGTAACTTTAGCTTTTTCAATTTCGTTCGAAGTATTTTAAGTTTTTGAAGTCGTGAGAGTGGGTGTTCTTGTCGTATCATAAGAGGTAATCCACCGACTGTAGGAAATGGAGGCCTTTCACCGAGGGAAGAGTAGGATATGTCCTGGCAGGAGACAGAAAAGAGAGCTAATGACCGGAAAAGCCCTGTCAAGAAGTCGGCAGCTTCTTCCCAAAGTTAAAAGAAGCGTAAAGACGCGGAGCATGCGTCAACAAACTAACTCTCTTTCAGGGAGTAAGGCAAGCCAAAGAAATTACGAAATGGAAAGATATTCCATGGCCAAAAATTGAAACAAGATCCCTTTAGTTAGACACGACGATTGGAACAAGTGGGCCGCGAGAACGTGCTCCCTTCTAAGTTCCCCATCAGCTTCCTTTCCATATTTAGAACCCCCTACCCGTCTCAGAGATTCATATATATCCACAACTATCTAATGTAATTCCCTTAAGGGACACCCTGCCACAGTGTCTTACGCGATAAATCGTCTATGATTTTTTTCTTCTCAATTTTTTTTGTAGACATAATCACCGTATTTACGACTTCGTCCTATATTTTAATATTTCACGGTAAATTTCTAATGTTTAATTATATTTTGACCACCTCAATCTCTTGGCCTTTTTTTTCACGAATTCGCATTAGGAGATGCCTGCTTTTGAGTTTAGTTAAAACACGCAGGATGTGAGAGTCTAATAGCCAGCTAGAGCACGCAGTGATTACTTAGATTTACTGCCTACGTATATTCGGTAGTAGTAGTAGGCCTATACCAGTATATTACGCGCAATTATGATAAATGCTTATTACAGCTTGCTTAAACGCTGCCTTGTTATTTAATAGTAATTTTTTTCTTCAGTATATAGATGGTTGGGGCGAATGACATTAGTTTTACATGACTTGAGCCGCGCCATTTTACGTATACTTTGAAGAAGAAATTTTATTTGTAGCTGTGTAGAGATGTGCTTCAGAACACAGGGTTATTTTTTCAATGAATACCCTTACAAATATTACAATGAAACACCCTATCCCACGAACACATGACAAAGCCATAAATTAAATTCATTTAAGTTAGTGAGAAAGGATTAGATATGTTCTTTGTTTTCTAATTTAATCCATCCGTTTTAGTTAAAAGAGAGGATATGACTCTGGATGAGAAACTATATTACATAAAATTGCATTCTCGCTTTTAAAAAAGGTTTCCCATGTGCTACGCCTCATCCATAATTGAAAACATGATAAAAAACGATGGTATGGTACTTGCTTAAACTGTAATTGGAATCGTTATTATCCCTAAAAAATTTCGCAAGGTTTATATGGTTGCCGTCGACATAAAGGGATCCATCTATAAGCAGTTCTGCACAAAATGAGGAGTAAATTCGTTCCCTGTTATATTATCGTCATTGCGAGGCGAAAAACGCTTTCGGACGTGTGACGCGAAAATTACTAGCTTGCTGAAGATTGTTAGGAAGATAATTTCAAAAAAAAAAAATATAAGTTCCTCGAGTAGATTACGAAAACCTTTTAAGGGAACAACTGCTGTAGCTTCTATAAGACTATCCAAACACATAACACGTACACTTTTCGGACGGGAAGACCATATAGGAGAAAAAAATACTCCCTCGTAAAGTTTATATCAAAATCCGACATATATATACTTTATACGGAAAATGCCTGAAAAAAAACAACGTATTCTGGAACACACACGTAACGTAAGATCATATTGTAGGTGTTTACAGACTAAGAATGCCAAGAACCTTCATGGAGAAGTGATATCCTTTGCAATAGGAAGCTCATAATATCTAAGGTTGCGTTGCGTTTCGCTTTGAGACTCAGTATGGTGTATCGCTACTTGTAAATGGCTATACAGTTTAGGGAAATCTGATGGTGACTTGGCTGGTCAGACCTGGGATTCGGCGTTGGTGTATGAAACATTTTCAGAATGAGGGTTTACCAGTGCTTCGCTTGGGGTTCATGAGAGCTTAAAGGAAACCTTACGATGATGGGTTATGTTTGGTACAATCTTACATTGAAAAACTTAAGTTCGTAATACTGAAGCTTGTTATTCCTATAGGATATTTTTTTTCCTATTTGGTCCAGCCACTTTTTCGTTATTGAAGCGAGACTGTGTCAGGCTATCCTATCAAACCAGCAGTCAGCCGCAAGTTTTTTTTTGGAATTTTTTCAAAGACATTTTTGCTTTTTTTTCGACGGAGAACCATCTTTGACAAAACTAGTTCGAAATACTAGTTGAAAAGACCCATATTTTTTACTGGCAGCTTCCGTACTCGTACGTGAGGACTATAGTGTGGTTATCAGGGCGTTTTTAGGACACCACGAAATAAAAATGTGCAGGACCCTCTCGTCTTAATATAAGTGTATCGAAACTCTAAAGGTATCGCGGTGAAAAACCACCAGCTTTGCGAATTCCATTTTAGAACGGAGCTTTTCCCGCTTTTTTTCACTCCTGACAGAGTAATATATACCTTATGGAGTGTAAAAATATGGAATGGTGTTTTATAGATGAAAATAGGTTGGGCAAGTGGCTATTACAATGGTTTCACTTTGTTGCTTTGAATTCTGTGAGGGCCAAACTTCAAGATCATTATTCGACACATGCTACGACTTGGAACGCGATTGCACCTTATTCTTTTGGATGAACAGTGTCCTTAATTTAACTCTATAGCCAATTTAGCGTAGTTTTAAGAGGGGTTATTCTCTAACACTCTGCAAAAATTCACGACTTATATATTTCATATAAATACCCCTTTGTTTTCATTTCGTCTAAAATAGACGCATTTCAAAGCAGTAGTTCTACTTCAAATTCTACACGGTCTTGACTAAAGTATATCCCAATATATATATAGAGTTGGGAATCTCCCCTAGCTAGTCCCGTGTCTATGCGTTCTTTCAGTGGGTCGTGCTGAGAAAGAACAGAGTTCGGATCGATGCTTCGAGATACTTTTGCATTTGGTCGGCAAAGATATAGAAGGCACATACAAGGAGCAAAAGAGAGAGAGAAAAAAAATCGGTACACCCATATAGCTTCTCTTTTCCAAACATATAGGCACGTAGTCTTAGTTGGATCCGTGCTTTTTGCGAATTCAATGTAGTGTGATCGAGAAAGTAAATGTAAAATGCATTAATTTTACGGGCTAAAAAGAGCGCATTTTCACGGTGATGTAAAAGAAAGAAAAAAACAACAGATGACCTCTTTAAAGATTCAGTGGAAATTGCTTTCCTTACCCCCTTGCTATATTTTTTTTTTCATCAGTGGGTTTTTACGTAGATTAAAGCTATATGTCTGCATATGCCCAGGAGTTTTTTTTTAGTTTTGGTAAAGTGCATCGTGCCTTCTTAACTGCCACAAAATCGGTCGGGGTTGAACCAGGATGTCTAAATGTTTTAGTACTAACGATAATTTTGAACGAGTAAAATTATCTAGGAACACTTCTGTTCAATTGTAAATACTAACTAGTTTATTTTGAATTGTGTCACAAAGACTTAATGCAATACTGGAACTTGAAGTTTAAAATTCAATCCGTGTATACAGGAAACGGAGCAAAATTTTCTAGAAGTTTTTAAGGCTTTTGCAAACATGGGTTGTCTATGGGTAAATGCGAAAGGTTTTAGAGGGGACGAAGCTAGGCCTAAGAGTTATCGATTTCAGAGAAGTATCTCGGACATCGAGAGAGCAGCGGGCATTCGGGACCAACTTGGTTCTGGCCAGTACAGTGCCAATAGGGGTCCCGAAAAGCGTATAGGCACAGAATGCATAATTAAGCCCTTCAGTTTCCTAAACCATTTTCTCGATAAACAGCGGGATTATACAAATACTTTAGCAACGATTTATTAGAAGTCGATAATTCCAAGTAGCGATCGATACCCATTCAATGCCTCACCGGGAGTTTACAATGACCCTGATAAAAAAAAGCAAAAGTGGTTGGTTGAATAACCACTAATCTTAAGAAATATATCCACCATAGGGGGTCCACTCGATACCATTGATTATTTACAGGAAAATCACGGCATAATACGGTAACGGTACGATCATAATGGTGGAAATATATCACTAAAACACTCTTAAATTTGGTTACTGATAAAGGTTTAGAGATAAAAAATTAAATCATGAAATATAATAATATTTCAAGAATTATTTTGCACTTTAAATTATGAAATATAATAATATTTCAAGAATTGTTTTGTACTTTACATAGGTCTTCTAATTTAGCGCATATTTAAAGGGTAAATAGACATTACACGCTTGTGTTATGAAAGATAAACTTAGTATGTTTAACTACTAAGTATACTTTTAAATGAAAATACATTAACGTAAATCTTAAGCCGCCAAGTTTAAATATTAAAATTTTACATTTGAGCAAACTTGAACTTTACGAGAAAAGCTTAGACTTCCTTAGAGTGTTGTGTTGTATAATCTTGAACAAGATTCATTAAATTTTCATAAAATGGAGCTTATGTATGACAGGTTTCTAAATTCGAAACGATCCTTTAACTAGTAAATATTTCATGGAATAGCTTCTCGGAAGATCATATTCTTCCCTTCTGTGCGTAAAAGTATAGTCCAATAATATAAAAAAAACGCCAGTGGACAGTTCGATAGCGCTTAAAACGCCCCTGTAAAGCCCAAAAGGCTAGAAGTCTAGTCCACGTAGCGACAATTATATTTGTACCTTTTCGTATTTATAGCATTTTACCCTTACTATATTCCGTGAAGGTTTGCAATGAAGGGACCTTAGTTGAAGGGGAACGCCTATATTGAAGCGACGCGTGGCGTGCGTTTACGTCATAACGAGTTTATACAGCCAAGCTAATCTTCCAGAGAGAATAATATAAAAAAAATCTAATGGGAATGGACTTTAACTTCAAAAATGGTCTACTCATATCACACTCTTTTGACCCCCGGTTTTCGGTACTTGACCCAAGTTAAAGTTTAAAAAAATTAGACGATAAAGTTGGCCTAAATTAAGCTTGCTATTCTGAAGTAAAAATAATTTCTTTAACCCTTTCATTGAAAAATAATAAAATTTCTCTAGATTGCCCTAGCTCTTCCTCCCTTTTTGTTCTGGAGACTTCTTTTTTGAAAACTTATTTAATTTTTAAAAAAAAACTGAAAGAAAAGTCATCTTTTTTTTTCTTTTTTGGGAAATGAAAATAAGTCAACAGAAAAGAAGGCGGGTTTCTTGGTTATATAAAAGTAGCGAAAGAGGAATTAGTTCTTGCAAGATTACAAAAAGAAGAAGAAGAAAAACTGGAGAAAGAAAAGCCAAGAATGGAAGAAAAGTTTTTTTTACGACAGATCCATCTCCTATCTTTCTCATTTTATTTTTCCTTTTCTTTGGGTTCAATCCCATACGAGCTACTTCTATCTATGCCAGGCTTCTTTTTAACATATGTTTTATCTCACAGAGAGAGAAAGAGAGAAAATTGAAATATTTTCTTCGTTTATTACCCAGTTATCTATTTAATCAAATTAAAGAGGGGTTAGATTGAAAGACATAATTTAATTTGAAAAAAAAACAGTGAATTTCATTTGGTACATACATACATGCACTGGATATATTTATTTTTATATTTAAGAATATTTTGCAAAGTTGTTTTGTTTTGTATTGTTTATTATAAGTTCTAGGATTAGTTGTTATGGAAAATCCATTACGTAAGGGGTTGAAGTTAGTCATTTTAAGTTTCGTAACCCCCTTTTCTGTTATTCCCCATATAAATGAAATGGAATGGAACATAATGAAAGGAGTGGTACGTGTTACAGGAAAAACAAATCGTTATACGAAGCAGCTAGGGTTCGCGGTGTTTTATTAAAATCTATACTATTACACGATTGAATCCATACATGCATGCACCGTTGTTATTCAATATATTTTTAATTATTTCTGAGTGTTTGCCTAATAACCACGCAAAGCCTTTTGATTTTTATCAAACGTATATATTGACCGAATGCTATAAAGTATATTTAACTTCTACTATACGTGCATTGTATATAATTATTTAACAAACGTTTTATAAATTGTATTAACAATGTTTTACCAATCATACACTGAAAACAACTGTTAATTAACGTATATTTTCTGTTTCAAAAAACACCGGTGATATATTGCTATAACTTTCAAAGGTATGTCAACGATACTACCATTGTAAATTAGAATATACTAATTAACAAATATTATAGATAATAATAGGTATGTCGATTTGAATTTACTATACATTTATGGATTACACGAATAGAGATTAAAATCCATTTGAATAGATAAGCTAACCTGTCAAATATAGTCAAATCCCAACTGATTTGAATCATCGACTTTCCGGAAATGCGCTAGGCAAATCCGTTCATTAAACTGAATGCCTTTAAGCCATTGAACAATTTCGAATCCAGACTAGTTAGCTAACTTAGCGTCTAAAGGTCCGAAATCAATACACTAGAGGTTGCAAAGCTAACTCGAAATAAGCGTAAATACAGTTTTCCAAATAAAAAATGACGAACAAAAAATTTTATACTGCCAAAGGCAGGACTGTGACACCCCTACTACTACTACTACTACTACTACTACAACAACAGGGTAGGTCAAACTAAGAGCCTCATCGTAGATGTACATCATACGATGAGGCTAAAAATCAAACTGAATAAACTCTTATATAGTTATAGACGCGTAAACAATATTAGTTTATAACTAACAAAACGAGAGACAATATTGAATAGAAACGCACCTGCTACTGGTGAAAGTTTGCTGACAACGCACCACCTGCACTTCCACTGAAAATAAAAGAACATAAGCGTTCTAGCTGCTGTTTTGAGAGGAATATGAATCCTCCATTGAATTTAACGAAACCATCGCATTCGGGAGATAAAATTTACCTTTCTATAATCGCGATATTTTAAGCAACCTTCGATGATTATTCGTGGATCAGCCATGATTTTAAATTATCCTTGACTTGATTGACCGCGAGACGAAATAAACAGGAGAAATGGAAATGTAATTCACGGAAGTCACTCGCAACGCATTTTTTTAAGTATATTAAGGGAGCACCCTATTTTCTAAAGATTCGAATACCAGGGTCACTTTGGGGTACGGTTGAGGCCTCTCTCTGTCAAGTTTCGTTTTCAAAGACACCGGTAACCGTGGCCCGTTCACCATCACCCGTTTTGAGTTGAAAAGATCCATGGGGACTTAGCTATCAGCGAAATATTCTAGCTTATGATAAAAACCTAGAAAAAATTCCTCTTTTTTTTTTGGAAAGAGAGACCTTCCTTCTCGAAGTCCCGATAAAAAATGTAAAACTTTTGGCGTCACTGAATTCGCTTTAGGAAGAAAAAAGGCGAATGCACAGGGCCGTCGCGACAATTTATGGAAAGGGAGCACCACCAGCGCGTTCGCGAGTGAGCTCCGATTCGTTCGAAGCCGCCCCCACGACTGGCAAGGTCCCTGCTGGCAGATGTTTGCTCGAAAGGCCCTAACGGGGATCGAAATTGAAGCTAGCCCGCTGTGCTCTCGATTCTACCATGGAAAAACTAGCTCGATTCCTTCCTAGCGGAGCTTGGATGAAAGCGCTCTCCAGCGGATTCCTGGAGAAGTTACACTCTTTCGGTTCGTGAGCATGGATTGTGTGGCAGCAGCTAGGTGAAATTGAATTTTGAATGATCCTACGGTTTTGAACTGTACTTGGGGTAGGAGTAAACGATAGGGTTATGTGGTGATAACCCAAGTTACTGAACAGTTCCAGCAAGGTACGACGAAACCTGTTCCAAATATGGCAGTTAAGACTCCTTAGTCCTTTTGGAACCTCTGAATAGACACAAGGTTTATTTGGTATTTGGAAACCTGTGAAATACTAAATTGTTTTCGCCTTCCGAACTACACCCAAAATTCACACTTAGAATTAAAACAAGATTCGTTTTAAAATAAATTCCTATCTTTTGACAAACTTCTAAAATTCTAAAGTACCAACACGCGCGTGAAACAACTCAGATTATATTATCGCAATGAAACGAAATTCCTTCATACACCAATATATCTCGACTATAGAGTTCTCTCTTGAAACTGTTCCAAAAATGTTGCCATAGTGAGTGTGTGAGAGAGAGGCCTTTGAAAACAGAATTAACGTTATGTTCTTAACGCAAGTGCTCCCTGTGGTGTACGTACGATATTTTAAAGAGTATTATACTGTATACCGAAATATCTCGTTAAGTGTCCGAAACTAAATTAATTTTAAGGGAGGGTCCGTTGAAAAGCATGCATTCTCGTTCAAAATTTAATTAACTAACGAAATCTGAGACGAGTAATGCATCTCACCAGATTTTTTCTACTTAAAATTATGTTTTTCTCTTACAAGAGGAGGTACTTTTCTATATATAAAGGATATCAAATTTCATACAAAAATTTCTATAATTATTAAGGGTTGTTTTTTATATATTTCAATGGCGTTTGCTTGAAGTATTCCATAGTTTTTTTGTTTTGACGAAAAGGTTTTCACCCTTTTTCTTGGGTGTATGTGTTAATACCGCTAATGATTAAATCGCGTGTCTACGCGTCAAGGGTTCTTGTACCGAGTATACACCGAAACACGCTAGGCAATTCCAAATTAAGGGATCATACGTCATAGTCATTCTAGTTTTAAGGGTTTCCAGTGTAGTGCTAAATTAGGAAAGAAGAATTAAAGGGAAGGCATTAAGGTTAACGAAACGGAAGCTTGGCGGTCAGCCGCAAGAAATTCGATCAGATTAGGAATATTTTAATGCGCGGTTTGATTAAATGTCTGATAACATTTAGACCTAGCTGTTTCCGTTGGTACTTTTGCGAGGACTTCACGAGGTTATAGTTGTGTTGTCAATAAATGATTAAGTCGGACCAATATCTCGACTAAGATTATAATACTCGCTAATGTTGTTAACTTACTAACCGCAACCCCGCTAGCAACGCCATACGAGATAATCAATAGGCCATTTGTGTTTGGAATTATGATAATAACCACCGTTATTCGTAATGGAATGTTCAATATCAACTCCCTTTTGGTATATTCAACGTTTGCTAGATTTAGTTGAATAACACGCAATATTTAAACCATAGTCATATAAAAGTTTTAGTTTCACCATAAGTTTACAAGATATGTATATATGACAATACATACTTCGTAATGCTAGAGACTTACTAAGAGCTAGTTTTAGAACGACGTGGTCGAGAACTGACTACACTCTTTTAATTTTGCAGTCCATCTTCCTATTTAGTCTATACTAATCCTTTGACAGCGCCTCACCAGGCGTCGCTTTACGAGAATCTATGACCTACGTCACTTCATGACAAGCTCCGGTTTTTAACCAGAGATAAACTTATGAAAAATATCTTATGAACTTATAGTTTCACGTGTAGTAAGTCAATGAAGAAAGTTACTGGCGCCAGTATGCTTTATTTGATCGATAATTAAAGCTATGACGAATAGTAGAGAACTGGATATTTCCCTTCTATACGCTTTTCGGAATAACTAACCAAAGTATAATATTTTTTACTTTTACGGATATTTAGCAGGTAGGGGTCTCTAGCGTGTTAACTTAGGATCCGTTTTCATATACTTCGGTTTCTGGCGAAATTTTTTTTTACGACGCCACGGTGTATAAATCCCCTTTCCCGCGTTCTCTTCAAGATTATACAGGTAGACCCTGGTGCGTTTTAATCTATATTTTCTCAGCTTATTGTTTTTAGCGCTTATACCTCTCTTGCTCGGTCAAAAGAGGTTATAATTTATTAGCTTTTCAGGCGAGTTTCTATTTTATCGCCTTTGCCGACACGTTTGTCCAAGGTTAACGCTAAAACCGAGAAGAATAATTCTCTTTACCTGTCATCGGAAAAAAGGTGTTATAGGGGGAAAAGGAAAAAAAAGTTACTTTTTATTATTTGTTTGATAGCTAGACAAATTATTCCTGGCATAAATTACTTTTTATCGCCGTTATGAATGCTCCTTTTGTTCGAAATTACGCGTGGGTTTAGATTTGTTTCCTCGATTTTTATTGGGACATGAATGAAAGAACCGATGCAGGTGTAAGGATTGAATAAATTAATTTTACTAACGTATCGAATGACGTGTGTAATATTGTACGGAGGTAGAATACATTTTTCTTAATTCATCTACAAATAAAGAAAATATCAGTTCAGGTTGTGTAGATGTTTTCGACTGAGGAATAGATATAGCTTATTAGTTACAATTTAATTAATGTAATAAATACTTAACCAAAAACAATTTGTATTTATGCAATTACAATCTAAGAAAATAATTACGAATTGGAAATGCATCGGTAATGAAAAAACAATCTCTGTACTTCATCAATCAAAGCTACTTCACCTTGAGAGAAAAAGCAATGTTGCTTCTTCGTACGTACAGAGAATCTTGGGGGAAAGTCATATCTGTGAAACAATTTTTTCCGCACCGTGCATCGTTTCCTCTTGGGAATCAAAGTATAAACTGTATCGCGTTAAGCTCCCTTGGTTAGATTCTAGCCAAAAGAAAAGCGCAGAAAATTCTACCAATACTTATATAACATATCATAAGCTCATAAGAAATCTTCAATAAGTTTGTCATGAAGTGACGTAGGTCACAGATTCTCGTAAAGCTACGCCTTAGTAATGCAGACTAAATAGGAAGATGGACTGCAAAATTAACCGAGTGTAGTCTTCAATTCTTGCTTGTCGTTCTCGAACTAGCTCGAGCTGTAACTCTCTAGCATTACGAAGTTTATGTAGCGTCATACTTATGGAACATGTCTTATAAACTTATGAAATATATATGTATATACACCCCATTCAATGTTTATAAGAAATATACTTTAAAAACCCCCATTTTCCAACCATTTTCGTTTAAAGGGATTTTTCCATTCTCCTCTTTCTAAAAGAGAACCCAACCATCTTCGGATTATCTTGACAGCAAAGCTAAAATATTTTTATTCCCTATCAAAAAATCCCGAGAATCTCAAGTCGGACTCGCTGCGAAGTAAGACTGAATTCTCGAAGGATTCACTAAACCAAAGAAGAGTTTTAACCCACCGATATAAGAAGCAAAAAAAATTGGATGGAGGAAGCATATTGTTCTTATATTGCAAATTGAATCACTCCGGAACAAAAAAAAAGTGTAACCACTAGCTAGAGCGCATACTCGGAACTGCTGCTGATGCTGCAGTGTTTCCTGTGCCGCTTCAAATCTTCTAACTGTACGGAAAAAATGAGAACCGAGTATGAGACAGCCTCATCAAATAGTCATGCCCGTTAGTTCATTTTTTCTTTGCAACTCTGCAGACTCAGTAAGGGCCACGGTTATCTCTTATATGTCATGATGGAAGATCAGACAAAAAAAATTACCAAAGTGCAAAAGAATGGACTGACTACAAATGGACGTGCAACAATAGTAAAGGTTTTTCTATGGACGGATCTGTTGGGTTTATGTTATCAAAATGGAATAGCAATTTTTGGGATGGCTATAGAACCAGAGTACTTAAGGGTTGTTATATCGTGGCATAAAAACATTAGGGATAATTGCTAGATGTTTCAGAAACTTTACTCAAATCCTAGTGTTGCGGACTTTGGTATCGTGCGCGGTTATAGGTTCCGGTTGGACCTTGGAATATTTCCCCATGGTATTCAACAGTGTTTCCTTCTAGGATTTAGTTCTATTAGTATTAGCTAAAACATTTAAGACGCGCGTGACGTCACCCGTAAAAATTAGATGATGCGGGAATTTGAAGAAAACCCCCAAGTGCCTCGTTGGTGTTGGGATGATCCAAAGGTTTCTCCATCTGGAGACCAATTCGTCAGTCGACCGGGGTAAAAAAGGGGGATGGGATGGACGACTATAGTTTCTTTGGTAAGAGAAAACAAATTAATCTGAAAATACGAGCAATTACTCGCGGTCCCGCTCGCGCTCCTTGTACGACTTATATCCAGCTCCGAAGATATTTAAGCGCTCGGCGCTTTACGGGCAAATGGAGCAGCTCGCACTGTAGAAAGACGGGGAGGATAAAGTTGTCATTGTGCTAGGAGGCGCCCCATATTTCATAGAGAAAAAGAGGGTGGGAGATGTCTTTGCCCGCTAAAAGGTCGAGATGACTTTCCACGCGCTACGACCAGAGCAAAGAAAAAAAAAGAACTAGATCCACGCTGGGGTAGGAAATCGTACAAAACGGGCAATATAAAACCCATTCTGGGATTATAAGCGCCGATAAAGGGTCGCGTTGGGTTTTAGCGAGTATCGAAGCTTCCGGCAACTTAAACATCGCTTCCAGTTGGACCTGAGTCTAGCGACTCCGAGGAAACGGGCTTTGTCAGATCAAGCGGTATCTGACGGTGAAAGCTACTTCCTCGCTTAAATATTTTCCCCGGGTGACAATGTATCGCGTCGAGAACGAAACGTCGCGCAAGCGCTACTAGCGTTTGATGTGTCCCTGCAGCTTCTCACCCTTGTATGTGCGCCACTTCTGACTTCTTTCCCTAGGCTTTAACTCGACGCAACCCGACGAATCCGATACGTCTTAGTACACGCGCCCGACGTGCGGATTGTAGTCAGGGATCTTCTATAAATACAACTCCATTTCGGTACAAAAATCGAGAAGGGGAAAAAAATACGAGAAACCCTAAAGAACACGCGGGAGAAGCTTGGAGTCAAACTGTTGTAACTGTCAAACCAGTCCGTATAATGTAAAGTAACACGGGGTGAGGCCGCCATTAAGGTATTCTCCCTCTCTCCAAGAAGCACCGCTAGAGGCAACTCGAAATGGCTAGCCTCACGGCGTGCAGTGATTTTGGCTCCATCTGGCGTTGCTTCTTGGCGCGAGGGAGAATACCCCAATGCTGGCCTCGCCCCAGTGTGTTGGTTTAAATTGTCTATTTTCAATTTTTCAATATCTTGCCTATTTGGCTCTCCAAAACGAAGTGTCGTCTAAACATTGGTTGATTCGTTTTATTGAACATATTCGTTTACATTAATGTATTTTTTGTAGTTCAGAATATCTGGCATGAAAAGGTCATGATTGCGTTGAAGACGTATTCTCAACTGCCTCGTTTTACGTCTCTGATTTATATCCCAGGGCCCGTTGTTCGGTTCGCGTCTCCATTCCATTCTAGTAAATATTTCAGCTGGCGGAAAAAGGTCGGCTATTCCAATCTTCTAAATTTAACTTGTAAAGGACGTAGGTACGTGGAGATCGTTTTCCCGCTCCGGTTTCTCAAACTAACTTGGTTCCCTCCTTTGTTTTAAATAATAAAACGTAATTTAGATACAGGGCTGCTTGGATTTTACGGCCCCTGAAATTCCTGCGAAATGTTAACGCGACCTAGGCCTCCCGCCAGGCATGCATTGCATGCACAGCCTCTTTTCACTAAAACGCTTAATTTTATTCGCAGTTTAATTATTTTTTTTTACTTCTCGAGTAAAAAAAAAAAATAAAAAAAGTCTTCAGGGAAACTTTTGAAATTAATATCAAAAGCAATTTTACGCGAAACCTTTCGTGAATTTAAAATCTAGATTTCGTACAATGGAAGCCGAGTAAGTTTGAAGATAAAAAAGATAGACGCTTTTATGCATTGCCTTATTAAAATTCTATTTATACCTTGCATTTTCAGTACATGTTTTAGGTATATATAAGTCTAGTCCCAAAGGCTCCATAAGTCTTAAAACTTACAATACAGTCTGGTTTAAAATATACGCCATTTTCGATATCCTGATAATAGGTATTATTACTCGGACTAAGTTTGGTTCTAAAACATTGTTTTAAAGTTAAACATCGCGTTGCAAGTTGTATAACAAAACCTTAATACAATCCTAGGCGTATGTATACATCCTTTTTAATATTAAGCTAGCCCCCTTAAATTTATTTTTGGTACAATTTTTACTTTTAACACAAGTTGGGGAGGTTTATATTTGTATGTGGAACTTCCCCCTGCAGTTTCGCTCGGATTACGGGAGTGGGAAAGTCAACAGCTCTCCCTGGCATACACCTTAGCTCTAGTAAAGTTTAGCCAGGGCTCCTGTAGACGTAACAAGGCGAGAAAGTTAATATAAAAGTAGAGAAGGAGAGAGAGAGAGGAAACGTAAAGCCTCCGGTAAAATAGAGAAGCAGCCAATCCCTCTATAATAGGATCTCACGAGCGGAGATATTTGGCATAATGAAAGCTATATGGCCTAGAAAGAGCTACGCTTGCATGGGACATCGCTATGGAGAAACGAGATCTCTACTTGCCAGAGGGTGTCTCTCTCTCTCTCGGTGTGTGTGTGTGAATATCTAGAAAATGCGTACTATGGACTAAATCCGTGAGCAATTCCCAATGAATTGGGTTGGGAAGACCTAGACGATTTTCTTTTATCTTATAAATTTAGTTTTACTCCTTGGGTGCAGGCTGCTGGGAATTGTTCCTACGTTTGCACAAACGATGACGGTACCAGAAAATAAGCCACGTTAGATATTTCTGGTTTTCTTTATTGGCAATTCTTTTTACGAGACATTATGGATTAGTAGCACTATGCCTTTGTCGCAATATTAGATATCTGTAGATAATTCCTCGGCTTAATGTTATGTAATTAGAACGTTGCGTCAATGTTAACTAAACAATGTCGACGTTGAACATAAATATAGTTATTTCTTCATTGTCCGTTTATACTTAAGTGGGACAGATGTATATAGTATATTAACTTAATTAATGTTATCAGAAACAACAGACTTAATTAGTATCAAATTAAATATTACAACAGTTCTAAGCGTAAATTTCAATCTAACTAGGTCGCAAACAGACAATCAAAATAAACAAATAACAACCTTTACTTTATACAAGAGACAATTGAATTTATACAAATTTAAACCGATGCCTCTAGAAAGATTGTTCTCTATTCGTATATAACATTTGTATTAGCTTGTGTTCACGAATTAATCAGGCAAGGTATACATATAGGTATACTCTCAAAGCTCCCTTTGAAGGGAATTCGGAGAAAATGGAATCTATCATCGCTTAAACAAGCGAATAATTGGATTGTTCAGTTATTTTTCTCTGTGCAAGTTAAGACTGGGGACTTACAGTAGAATTTCAACACCCTCGTTGCGCAATCGGGCATACTCTAATCCTTTGCAGATTCGCCTCATAAATTTTCTCTATCTAAAGAACAAAAACGAGAGAGAGAGAGGAAAAAAGGATTCAATGATTCTTTCTCTTCGCATGCTGTAATATAATTTTGAAAAACTATAGTCGAAGTCACGTGTTAGAGCTCCCCTTTTATAATAGAGAGAGAACACTAGCTCCCTTCTCTCTTTCTCTCTAAGGAATTTGCGCCGTAGAGTTTTTGATTGGAAAATCGACAAAAGACGTTGGTTGCTCGGCCTAGGCCTAACGCGTACGTGATTCTCTCCGTGCAACTCCCTTCACTCTCGTCATTGTCACTTCATTGATTCTCAATTCAAATTCGCTCCCCTTCTGCATGCTCATTCATTTGCAGGTTGGTTAATGCAACGATACGAAAAGCCTACTTCTCCCTATCATGTATAGTAGGAAGCGTCTCGTATACACGGCTTTGGCGCGAAAAGATGAAAAAGCCTTGCTCGAGATACCACCACCATCACTAGGCGCGCGATCTTTTGTGAAAAATGGTGAACTATGCAGAGCACTAACAATAGATGAATTATTTTTAAACCTCCATTGATTTCTCTTTACATTGTCGTTGATCGTATGATAATACATACCCATCATTTAAACCGTAAACCAACTTAACCTGTTACATGTTCTGCGATACATATCTTTCGTGTTAGGCCTATATCTGGTTTTTTATCTTTTAAAGAAATTTTTTTTTATCATCTTACGGAACAATTTCCGCGTAATTAGTCTCATTTCGCGTCGAATGTCTTAGGCGCGTAAAGATTTTAATTAATTTTCTCGCCTCTATCTATACGCTAGGAAATTTTGTCTAAGACGAGTGTGATAATAAAGTTGTGGGTTGTTAAAGGATGGTTTTGTATTTCTCCGTTTATCCTTACTTGGCCCTTATCCGCCTTATTTATCAATGCTTCTAAATTGCGGGATGTAGTATAGGTTTTTCCTTTTTTCATAGTTCCCGCTTCCTTACTCTTAAACGTGCAGCGAGTGGCAGATGTTATACCATCGTGTTTAAATCGCTGTCTCCAACGCAAATCTAGCGGACTTAGCCGCTCGTTATTAAAACCTCCTCCAGGCGTATGGATCATCTCAACCTAAATCTTCTCTATCTTTCACCCTAATTCAAAGTTCCTAACAAGCCATTTAAGCTAAACCCAACTATAACTTCGCTGAACGTCCTTCGTGGGACGAGGAAAGCAGACAGTAAGCTGACTGTATAAGTGAAGATACAAGTGGCTTTATACTCGGACGGCATTTGACATCTTTTGGGTCCCTTTTCTTAGTATATTCCTTATTTTCTCCGAATTTCTAGTCTTGTCCAGTCTTAAAAGAAGTAAAAGTTTTACTCGGCGCCGCTAGCTCGGGGCTAAACAAATATTAAGTCCGTCATTAAGGCAACTTAACGAATTCAAGCGCACGCTATATAGTGGTAAAACTGCTTGCTTCGAAAAAAAAGCTAGGCTAGCTGCCGCAGCTTCTTTGCTGGATTTGCCGGTTTTTCAGACTCCCTCCTGTACCCCGCTCACCAGTTTTAACCGTTTCTCAACCCAATAAGAATTGCAAACGAGGAAATAGTAAAAGAAGCTGAATTCGTGTAAAAATAAAACACGTTTACGGAAGTAAAGGTTTTTCTTCCAAGCGGAACAAAGGAGGTAGGATGAAAATCTGGTGAAAAATAAAGGAGAGAAGACTTATAGCGCGAGGAGCTGTAGCTTGCGAGGGTGCGTCAATCACTGGTTCGTCCTGGCACTGTTGGGGTAGTCTTCGAATCGATTTCTAGGCTCTTCTCGGATGCTACGGATGCTAAGGCGAAGGTCGCCCTGGTTCTAATTAAATCCCAGCTCCCCGATAACATTTCCTTAGTCGGGACGAGCCTCTTCCTTCCTCGCTCCTTCCACCGCTATTCCACTAGCAGCGGCAACCTTAATATACGCCCGGCTAAGGAAGGTTAAGGAACAAGAAAAATCAAGATCCCGAGCGAGCTCTCAGAGTGCTGCACCATTGCTGTTAAGGAACACTGGAAGAGAGTGCTTGCACGGGGTAGAACCCAAATTTTGTTTCAGTAACTTAGTGGGGGTTTTCGAAAGAAAAATACCTTTGTCTCGCAGAAGGTTCCGTTCGAATCGTCTATTTTTAGTTTTACTTTCCGGATGGGACGTTTTTCGAATAACAACAACAGGCAACGCTCCCGTCGTTTTCGTAATGGGATTGTCTCGATGGTTCCGCCGGGCTCTCTTATGCCTTATTTGCATTTCGGGGCCTTAAGGTTTTCATTTTTTTTTGCCTTCTGCTCAGTTATTTGAGTTTGTTTCCCCATACTTGAAAGATTTGAGTTGAAGAAATTTTACATTCAGAATATAAGTAGATCTTCTAATGCTCCATAAAGAATTTTTATAAAGCCTGTAGTGGACTACAGACCATTTTGATGTAACCTAGAAGGAAAGACACGGCCTTCCACCTCGCATTTTGGCGCCTGCGCTGTAGTCTCTTTGTATCATGAAAGTGCGAACAAATGGCAATGTATCAACCCTCTTGGATGTCACGATACTGAGGGTTCTCTACCCATTTTTAACGTCGAATAGGTCAATTGTATGACCATCTCATTGTTTAGTTCTATGCTTAATTCATCGAAGTCTTAATAACTAACCCCAGCACTCCTTAGATTCAAAATATATTGCACTTTAGTCTTTAAATCAGCTTGATCTTCTTTTGGTATATAAAACAAACCCCACTAGGAATTCTTTGCATTTTAAAGGTTAAATCTCTTGAGGTAATTCTCTCGGCACTTGTTTTCTCTTAAACCAGATCAGTTTATTTCTCGTACAGTGAAGAGCGTGCGTATTTCGAATAAATGATTCGCATCTGTAGTTTTAAATTAGTCGGAATACGACTCCTCTGAGATCTTTTCGTGGATAGTGAAATCTCGACTTTTTCTCTAAGCTATACTGATTTTCTTCATCAGGAGATAGCACGACGATACAGAAGGATGCAGTGAAAAGGAATAGCGAGCGAGCGACCCGAACCATTACCCTATTTACTTTTTTCTTTTTCGGAGAACTTCGAAAGAAGAGAAAACAAATGAGAGGACACGCGAGAAGGGATAAAGGACTGTGTAGACCACGCAAAGAAAACTTGGGAAAATAACAAGCTGGGCTAAGCTAATTCAACCCTTTCCGCGCGTAGATTCAAAAGTTTTAGAACTACCGCATGCAAGGATATCCGTTGGAATTAATATTCTTTTCAAAAATATTCCTAAAAGACTCGCGAACCATTCGTGCATTTTACATCAATTATTTTAGAGGTAGCTTTATTTCAAAGACTTTTTATAGTAGCAGTAAAGAAGCTTGGTAACTAATCTGATCATCCGGGTTAGGGCGCATGCAACCCTTTGTTCAATTAGATAAGAGTCCAAAGATCTTTGGGAAGGCCAAATCTTGGCCGAATGCGATACCTCTTACGGAACAAGGTCCCTTCAAAGGGAATGGGGGGAATGGAAAAAGGAAAAAAAATTATCGCTCTGTGCAAGAAATTGGTTAACGTAATTACAATCTCGAAGACACGATTCTCTTTCTTCTTCTTTTTCTCTGTTCGTTTCTCTTTTCTTTTCTTTTTTAAATCATTAATAGGTCCCGTAATTTGGGAATTGTACTGTCGAAATGCCCTCCCTCGCTATTTTCACGGCTGGCTTACGTAAGGGGTCGGGACCGAAGCTTTATCTCCCTTGGTTATCGGACGAAGCGGCTCCATTCATCACCCAGCTTTGGGCAGACTTTTTGGGGGGTGAGCTAAGTCGCGATAAAATTAGTAAGATCCTAGCTCGTTTTGAAAAATTGTTTATTTTGGGACTTTTATAGCTAGGGCGGTTCGTTTTTGCGCAACATGTACAAAGGTCGAGACCTCCTTGCCACGCTTCGTCGATTCGTTTGTAAGATTATTACATACAACGACTTATCTTGACTTTTAATATTCAACCCTCGTTCTTTGCTCGCTTGCTTGTATGTTTCGTTATAACTCCTTTGCTTAAAATCAGGGGCCCAATCATGAAGTTTTGATAAATTGCTCCCTAAAAATCTATACCAAAACTTCTTAGTTTGGAACTATATGATATGGACAGTTATAAATGAAGTCTTCTCTCGAATTTCTGTTATCCGAAATAGCGCTACTGTTCCAAATGCAACAACATATCTAAATATTGAAGTAGGAAAAATTTGGTTGAAAATGCTATCGAAATATTTAGATAGGCTTCGGCTATGTATTTAACAATTGCATTAAGCTGGGATATTTTTACAGCTAACATGACACACTTGATCACTTCGAAGAAACTGTTTTAACGATGCCAGTACTCTCATTAAAAAGTAAAAAGAGAAATTTATTGCTCCATAAAACTAAAAAAAAACCTACAAGAAAAAATAAGAAGAAACATTTATTTTTAATTATGTTATTTTCTTTAAAGGAACGTTAGTCTTAAACTTATTTCTTCACGGCGTTTTTTACCCATCCTCTTCTTCCGTTTTCCGAAACTAACAGTAGTATATACGAAAAGTATCTTCCCAAACAGGCTCGTAATAAAACCATAAATTTGAAGATCCCTTTCCATGTTTTCTTTTCGGCCAATCATAAATCAAGACTCAGTGTATAGCGTATCCAATCGAGAGGGTAGCTACCAAGAAAAAAATTTTCTGTGCTCTGCGTTTATATAATAGAAGAAAGATTTCACGGTCTTCCGTTGTTCAAACAACATTCTGGGTTTTTTTTTTCGTGGTAGTTTCAAAATCTCACGGAATTCGCTTCTGAAAAACACATTGTAACATTCATTTTTAGGTTATTATGAGACGGCAACACGTGCTTGCTAGGGTTCTATCTCCGCCATTGCGTTAACTAATTGTTAAGAGCAGGGTTTCGGTGGGGATGAACCTACCAATAGGGTCACTGAGTTTGACCTTTCAAGACGCTAAGGCCCAAGCTGTTTCCTTCCTTTAAAGATCTACAAGAGATAACCTCAAAAGTTATTCTGCCCTCAAGACTCTATTTTACGGTTTAAATTGAAGGACACATTTTTTTGTTACCATCTTTTGGGAAGATAGCTTCGAAGTTCCCACACAAATTCTATGGGCCTCCTTTCAACATGTCGGTATTTTTAGAAGTTTTGACCTTTCGTCGATTTTACTGATGCTTTGACCTTTAAAGTGTTGATAGATCGTTTGAGATGTTTTCTTAGTGTGTACATGGAAAAAGCAAGGACAGTTGCACTGATTAAAATCAACTCCTTTAAACCTCAGTCGTAATAGAAAACACTTTTCGTTTAAGGTACAGACTAAAATAGTAAAAATGAAACGCGTAGGTCCTCACGGATTCTGAATTTCAGAGCTATAGTTTTTGATAGACCGTAATTTATGCTGAAGCACTCGCTCGCTGTTCCTTCGTCTTCCATTTTTGTTCTTTTAAGCGAATCCATTGCCGAGTAAAAGAAAAGAGGGTAAGAAAGGGTATTCAAGCATTCTACTTGAAATGGAAATATGATTTTTGCCCCTTTTTTCGTCTCAGAAACTCGGTAGACCCCTAAAACAGTGAGAGAAAAAATATTTTCCAACTTTCGTCGAGGAAATTTTTTCATACTCCATTTTTTCTCTCTCTTCCCCGCCTCCCTTGAAAGCGAGTTTTATTTTCTGGTCGAAAGAAGCTAGATTTGGAGGAAAAGCTCTAGAACTGGCGACGACAAATCAAATAACGTTGGGCCTTGGACCAAGTGAAATGCGCCGGGCTTTAGCTTTTTCGATTCTCAGTTTTTCCATGCTCGAGTTGTAATGTAACAGAGAAGTTTAATAGCGTCGTAACCTGTTCTCTGTCTGAATTCAAGATGTCATTTGTCTGTGGATGAAGGAAGCGAGACCCTGTAGTTCCTTTTCTTCGACCTCTAAAGCTAGTCAAACCCAAGGGTGGAAAACCCCACCATGGAAGCGTATGCGGTCACTCGTGAAACATTTTTTTCTAAGGAAATTTTCTCATTCTTTTTAAATATCGATTTTATTTCGGGGAAATTGGTTCATAAATATTGCCTGGAATTTGATATTACGGTGGAGTATTTTATTTTTCTTTAAAGGTCAAAGTTCATTCAAATTAAATTTAAATACTTTTAATACCTTTTTTTTTTTTTGCTAACTAAGGTTTTTCTACGAGATGCAACTCAAAACCATTTACTAATCTCACACACATATATACAGGGTGTTTCTGGTAAGTCTGCGTTTATCTTTGGGCGATTTTAAGTCGAAAATGTAACTTCTGTGACATTTTTACGTCCGGGTCACTGTTTTGTAATTAAATTGGAATATTTTACGGATGACCCCTTAAATATAATTAAGAAACTGAAGGACAATGATTTCTACACTTATTAGAGGCACCCTGTGTATACTAAACTTGGTATAGAGTATAGAGTCTCAACGGATATTAACTGCAAAGTTATCTCAAAGTTTATCAAGCACTCAGTGTATACGTATTTAGTTCGGTTCGCATTAATAATGTAGCAGCTTCAGTCGCATCCTATTCGATTTGAAATGACTGTCAAGAGTTTAATGCGAACATAACTTCTTTAACTCGAAGAAACTGCCTATGTTAAGAAACGTAAATTTTGTATTCCCAGCTGTTGAAAAAGAAGGAAAATTGATTTCTTCTCTGAGTTTAAATATATGGCAACTACAATATATAGCTAAGAATCTATTAGACAACGAAATAAAATCCATGATAAAACAGAACTAAGACCTTCTACAAAACTTGGGCCTTTTTTTCTTCTTCTTGGTTCTTTCTTTCTTCCACAAGACCGCCAAAAAAGAGAGTGCATCTTCGGAGTGTCTTGGGATTTGGGTCTGCAGGAATGGTATACTATAGCGGTGTTATTGTAGTAGAAGATGGGTCCGCCGCGTGTTATTCCATTAGAGAAGCTTCAAATGAAGAAGTATGGTCGCGTTCCGTACTCTCTGGAGTGCTACATCCGAAACTACGAATAAACTCGTTGCTTATCGACAGGAATGAGCTAAGCCTGACACATTCTGCAATTAATATTCTTCTCTCATCGATCCAGCACTAGCTACGGAAACTCCGAAGCTAAGATATTCCCAAATACCCAAGGAATACCTTATGCTCTGATTTAAATCCAACTTTATCTTTGTCTCAGTGGTATTGATTTTATTCTTTACGTCAGCATATTTTCTCATGGTTCAAACCATATTATTCATGGAATCATGGAAAATGCAAAACTACGCGTCGAGGATGTGTAGTGAAATGTTATGGGTTGGTCGTTTGAAGCTCAATATGCTATAATTGATAATCATGTCAAGGCAAAATTAATTTTCATGTTTAGCCAATTATTATTGCAAAAATTCCAGTTTCATCTCCTGCTGAAAATACAAATATGTATCCTGGGTGCTTAGTGTATTTCCTCCTGGGTAAATTTGAAACCAATTTAAATACTGATACGTTGGCCGCTAGTCTGTTACTGAAAAATGAAATATGTATCCTTGGTGCTTATAGTGTATTTCATCCTAGCTGAAGCTGAAACCAGGTTGAAATCTGATACGTTGTACCACTGAATCCCGACTTTTAAAAGAGTGGGTTGTAGGGATTTCCCTAGTATCCTGACTGAGTGAGTAGGGTATAGCCCTATTACACTAGCTGAATCGATCGTTTTACCTGGTAGAACGTCTCCCTCGAGTTAAGCAAAAGGGATCGGGAGAGCTTCTGCCTTTAATAATTGAAAAGTTTGGTTTCGGTTGAGAGACAATGAGCTAGCCATGTAGAAAAGAGTGGGAAAGGTAGACTGATGGTATACCGGTGAAAAGGAAAGCACTTTACTCGTTTCTAACCTAAGTAACTTCAGTCTAGGCAACGCTGTAGCTTTACCATACACGCGGGAAGGAGCTTCTGCTTTTCTTCATCTACCAACTGGGTATAGAAACAGACTTCTTAAAGGGGAAGTGAATTAAAAATTGAAGTGTGTTAATATAGGAACAAAGAAATATTGCGACATGATTTAAAACCAAGATGTTGTACACCCGACGCATAATGTTTCACAAAGTATACTTTTCTCATAATTAAAAGAAGAATCTATTAAAAAATTACAATACTATCCTCTTCACCCTCCCTTTAAGAGATAACTCTTGAGGGAAATGGAAAGAAGAATAACTTCTCTTATTCAATTATTGATCAGTGTTTTTTGCCTTTCGCTTTTTTCCGTAATCCGTAGTCGGATTATCTAAGTATTTTATTTTTACTTCTGGGTTTATGGAATTTTGTTACGTAATATTATCTATTATTTATATATATAAGCAGGTACTTTTCATTTTGCATCTATAAGTTTAGCAGTTCAAATGGACAATTGGTAAATTGCTATGAGCGATGTTATCCGAATGGTACTCCTATATATGACATGACCTTAGTATTATCCGTTAGTACATGGCAAAGGCCCGGAAGAAAGTATCGGTAGATCATTTGAGGCACTTAAAGTCAGGCAGTCATCCAGATTTCTATACTTAACGTCACGACTGAAGTCTTTTAGCCTTAAGTAAGACAATATCCCATTTTATCCGTTATAAGTATATACTTAATCGATAAAACGTTTTAGGGTTCCTCGATAGTTGCATTATCCTCGCTTGACAATTCGGGAAAATTAGTCTTCCGGAGGGCTCTGTAGAGACCGGTGGTCCACTTAATTAACCCTTAGACGAAGGCTGCACGACCGGCAAAGTCATTCTACCGATATACGAAAAGTCACGGAAAACCCAGGAATCGAGAAAGTTCATTTTATAAGAGCTCTTTCAGCGTCATTCTTGGGCCCATGTAACAATATTTTATGGACTGTCCCTTAAACTGGCACTCTCCCTTTATTTTTCTAACCTACCTGGTGGTTTTAAAAATTCTACCCATGACGTCAATGATGACGTCGACGAAAAACCCGAACAACGAAAACATCGTGAAGATGGACCCTCGAGTGGTCCACGTGTTTGTGCGCGAAAAGATTAACGCGCTCGCAATATAAAAAGGGTCCCCGACCTTTGTTTAGCTCTCTCTGACTTTCACCTTGGTCCTGCTTGGTCAGAGATTCTGTCGCTGCAGCCCTCGGGCTCGACGCCCTCGGGCGTGGACCCTTCGGGGCCACGCCGCGGTTTTTATCGTGAAGTCTCCGGACTTAAACTTAATCAACGCGCCGGTAAATGGACGATCTACTTTTCGCGCCGGACGCTTTTGTGCGGGTTTCAACAAATTCGTAAATATAAACTCAAACTATTTTTATTTAAATTAAACCCAGCCAGGGTTACGATATTCCCTTTATATTTAAATCATTAAAACCTTTATTTTTATGTCTATTTCAATGACGACAGTTTAATATGTTTTAAAAGCAGTAAGCTTTATTTTATTATTATTATTATCAAATATTTCCCCTAGACGTTAAAACGAACCTCTTTAATAAAGTTTCAATATCTTAAGTTCATACTTATTTAAGTTATCTATGATCAATTACTTCTTACAATTATTTCTAAAAACTGTCTCATTTTGGGGATCTCCGTCCGGGATTCGATTCCCTAGAACCACTCGCATTATATAAACTGTTTCAGTCTATGTGCCCATGATTAGTAATTTTCTTTGTTTAAGTCCTTTAGTTAAAAATGGACGTTTTTTTTTGTTAATATATTGGTTGCAATATGGCCATAAGTTATTTAGTTGTAATTTTTATGATCCCTAGTTTTTGAGGTAAATATGCCTAAATGTATTGTAAAATGGGTTCTAGTACGGCAGAAATTATTTCTGTTTTTAAATTTAAATTCCTTAATTTGTTAATTACGTTAGTGAAAATGTTTTTAGTTAATGTTCACTTAAATATTGTGTTAATTTTTCTTTATGTTATTTAAAGTTAAGATTTATTTTTGAAATAACGTTTTTAGTGTTGGTCACGCTCTCCCCAGTTAAAGTATTGTGCTCGATGAGATTAGTATACCCTAAAATTTTTTTTGGTCGTGGAAAGGGCTATTTTTTATAGAAAGGGGCATGAATCAATTAGTCACCAGTACCGCCAGAGAAAAGGGTTAGGCCTAGCTAGCTGCTCAATAAGTTTCAAAATTTTCCACACAAATATTTTTCCAAGTTCAGTACCACCCGGAGTTAGGTTTTATAGTGTGATGGTGGACGCATTGTCACCCTAAGCCGTTGAACTCAACTCGCCCGCTGGTCGGTGCGAGGAAGGGTTTTACCATGCGGTTCCTAAAATTTGTTTTTCTTGGTGTTTGCTAAATCTTTTATAGATGTCCATAATATGGATTTTTCTAAGTTAAATTATTTTGTAAATTTTTAGTTAGCCTCTGACCATCCCGTTTAGTTATTTCACCTTTAGCAATATAATTTTCAATGGATATAATTCCAGTTAAAATTCTTAGTTTTTAGTTTTTCCCCTGATGGTTCTTCACTATTTCATTGTTCTGACCTCAAGCTTTTATCTCAGGAGCGTGTATACCTCTGTACAGACCCATCGCAGTAGGCAGGCATAGATATGATAATCAAAAATTAGGGTAAAAATTTTTTTTCTAGAGTAGTATAATTAGTGATCTCTTAGCGTTTATTTATTTGT
This sequence comes from Phalangium opilio, assembly GCF_054372755.1. NCBI lineage: Eukaryota > Metazoa > Arthropoda > Arachnida > Opiliones > Phalangiidae > Phalangium > Phalangium opilio. Next base: position 4,423,441 of record NW_028324189.1, read on the forward strand.
CAGGGTTAATTATTAGGCAATGCTTTAGTCTAAACGAGCATCCCACTATTTCCCTTAATTTTTCCGCCTGTGCCAACACGGGCTGTGAGTTTATTTTTTTGATCCTAAGTTAATCTTTGAAGCCCGTTATTATGCGTGACCACCTCTTTAACGTTGGCCAAGTTACTTAGTGATATATTTGTTTTCAATTGGCCATTGAATAACTTTTTGGGTAGGGAACCCACATGTTTTTTTGTTTAGAGGAGGGACCTCTAGTATATTTTAAACCTTGGTGTACCAGGTTATGATTTGAACATATAGTCCGCGTGTAAACCGACTGTATTTATTTTGTTTTAGAGGAGGGACCTCTATTGTAGTTTAAGCCTTGGAGTATTAGGTTAACTCTTATTTGGATATATAGTCAGCGTGTATACCTGACTGTATTTAGCTAGCTTTGTCACATTTTTGTAAAATTTTTGTGTTTTATTTTTATTTATAGTAATTATTTATGTCCATATGACTACCTTAATATTAATTTTTTTCTCATTGACAACATTGAGTTTTTTTTTGTTTCATTATGCCCAGCGCTGATGGTTAACTGTTTTATTATTTTTGGCCCCAGTTTTGGCCGTTTTACTTTTTTTGTTTTTGCTGTAACAAAACCTTGTTTTGCATTTTTTTTTTTGTTTTGGTCTCAGTTATGTTTTTATGTATAGTTCTCGAACGAGGACGTTCGAAATTAAGTGGGGAAGAGAATATTGTTACACCCAGTAGAAGGTGGTCATTATTTTCCAATAAAGTCATCTCGATTAAGAAAACCTCGGTTTGGGTGAAAGACTGAAACCCTGATGGGAAAATAGAGAAGCCAGTCCGTGCCATATAAGAAACCCCTTGAAAGCCCACATCCCCTTTGCAAAGCTAAGAACTACCAAAAAACGAAAAAAAATCTCTGGGATCGTTGAGTCGAGGATGATGAATGGCCAAAAGAAGCGACAGATGCCGTAATGCCCAGAAGGCTTTATATACCCCTCGCGTACGTCACCTTGGTGCCCAAAAAAGCTCTCAAAAACACCCTAAAGCTAGGAAATCGCTCTCATGCAGCTTTATTCCTGCTGGTCAGAATGGGACCCAATCTCACCTCTCAGTCTCACTTGCTAGGACGGGACACGCGCCTCTAAAGTCACGCACGAACGTGCGTTTTTTTATTGGGTAAAAGTAATAATTACGTCATCATTGTATTAATCCTGTACGGCTTTTTGCAAGAAAAAAATAGGGGACCTCTGGACCCATACACTTGCCGGATAAATAGTAATCGGGGATCTCTATTGTATTCTGTTCGGTAAAGAAATATTAAAGTCCCCAGGGCGGTTAGGATTACAGTTCCCTTGGGGAAACCATGGTGGGATAGAAACTTGCGTGCTAGTAATATATTTTTATATACGGGTTCCAAACTACATCGTTTGGAAAATTTGGTTCAAAATTGGATATTTTCCAGTTGAGGATGACCGAAGTTTGCGCAGTTTGCACTGCCATAAGTTTTCCAAGTTTTGAAAAATGTAACATAACAGACAGTAAAATTGCAAGTCTTTTAATTTAAGATATAACATCATATAAATTCACAACCCCTTTAGAGGGTATAAAGTTGAGCAAACTCTGATTGCCAAGCAAGATACATCCATCCTTAAGCCCTTGAAGGTAATTAGGGCACTGGAACGTTTTGGGAATATCACCCGAGAACGCGGTATTCCAGCTACTCGTTTCCCAAGTTGTAGATATAGAGTAGTATCTCCCCACCAACGAAGTATTTTTGGCCAAAGGTTCCTGGGTTCACGGCTTATCGCTCGAATCTGCAGTTTGTGTTTCGCAAAAGGTCGTAATTCGGATCGATCAGACCAGGAGGGGTCTGCGAATTCCATCTTACCGAGGTCAACTGAAAACCCAAAACCAAGTAGACTATTGACTCAAGAGCTAAATTGTGATAGATATGAAATGAAGTGCATAAGGTTTATTCATTTGCATATGAATAAACGTTGGTTTCTCCTTAATTTTCTATCTAGGGTCTTCTAATTGTAATTTATTGAACGATGCCAACTAGGAAAATGTTCTACCATTGTCAACTGCAGCTAATTTTAAACGCGTATAATTTTGAGAAAAATTCCTAATGGATAAAATGATGGGGAAGTTTTCCCCCGAAAATTTTATAATCAGGAGCGACCATTCCAAAGCCTAAGGAAGGGTGCCCGAAAGGCCAAAGACCGACCGCTCTGGCGTCTTTTCTCGGATGGGAAAATCAGCGAATGCTTTTAAAATCCATCCAGATTCTACCCCATTATTGTTTGGCGTTTCTCCGAGTGATTTGGTTATTGAAAATGGGATGCCTATACGCGCATTAGCAATCATGAAAGAGTTCAAAACTCCTATTATAAAAGGCAGCGTTTAAATGCAATGATGGATGCATACTAAGAATGAAATATGGAAAGTGCACGAAATGGTTTAATAACTGGAAAGCTTAAAAATATTTAGGAACAATGGCTCGCGTAAAAGTTGTGGTGTTTATATATCAGTTTCGATTTTCATCTTTCGAAAAAAAATGGTGGAAGTTAATTTGTAGTCGAAGGAGCTAGACATGGGTGTTTAATTAATTTACTTTATATAAGTGCACTATAGAATTTTTAATCTTTAAAACATACGAGAAACTTTCTTACGAATGTTAGAATAATTCAGGCGCACGAATCCCTTCATTACAACCCTTACAAGAAACGAATCAATGCAATTACTTGTACAGTATACTGCAACATGAAATAGTAATTCCGCGTAGAAGTTTGTGTTGAATGGTTTGAAGATAAAAGCGACATTAATAGGATTTTACTTTCCCCTCACATTCTTGCAATCGAATGTTTTCGTGTGTGACCTACGCGTGTGAGTCACGTTATAAGGCCTACTACTTCGGACAGGGTCACGCTTCGTTTAGGTTTGGACCCCCACTAGCATTTCCTAGCAAAGTGGCAACGTGACTCTGTGTAAAACCGCGCGAATCAAAAGAACTTGGGGCGACGTTTCCATATCGCCGAGAGCTTTTGAAAGCTTGGCAGGCAAATGGGAAGATCTTTTCGACTCTCTCCCTATTTGAGCAGCGTGTTCTGAAAGCTTTCTCCTTCGATAATTCTTCGTCCGTGTGCTTCCTAAAAGAGTAGGCGAATATAAGGCGAGCTTCTCCGTATTCCGTAGCAATTTGTGGCACGCAATTCGCACGCGGGATGATTTCTAACGGGGAAAAGTGAACCACGCATAAAAGAGAGATGAGTTGATCGGAGGGCTTCCCCAATTTTCCATTTCTTCCTTTATGAAACGGAAGAGCCAGTGCACCACGCACTCTCATTAGAGAGTTCTGGATGCGTCACGTCTTCCGGATCTAGGGAACCCCAGCGCCTGCTCTAGGGTAGCCTAGGATAGCCCTGGAGTAGGGGCGCGCCCGTTCGGTACAACGCTAGATTTGTTATTCGTTCATGGGGCCCTATTGTTGATTAATGGAGAACACCTCTAATGGCGGGCCAAGTCCGACGCACATGTCGCGTCTCGCGTCATTGCCTTATTTTGCGGCCGGAGAATATGGTCTTCGATTACCCCCCGAGCACTAGCCTTCCCACATTGGCGTCTAATAGGGTTTTGATAGAGAGAATGACCCGTCCGCCAACAAGAACCGAGCTCCCCTTTCGAATTATTAAAGTGACAATTAATTTGGGTAAGCCCGGCCGGGCCCAATGATTATAACGAAGCGTTTTTAGGCTGTTGCCAGATATGACGACCATTACAGAACCCCTCGGGCAATCTTTTCGTGTTATGTAATGGCTTTCCCAGGTGCTTGATACTACCGTGGCTGAAAGTAAATTGTTAGCGCTCTCTCTCCCTCTCTCTCACGCGTCGTTAGTAACAGCCACCATAAGGTTATCTCGAGCTATCAATGTTCGCGGTTTCGTGAATTAGGTGCGCGCATCCTGCGCCAAACTGAAAAAGTCCATTAAATATTCATTTTCTTTATTGTAATGGCAGTACTTGGTAATTATTTAAATTGGATAAATTGTCTGTACGATATTGCCTGAGTTTACATTCAAGTTGGATATCCATTAGAGACAAATTCCAGGATTTAGAAATCTTGTTAGAGTTGATGGTGCAGTTTATTCCACGACCGCTTTACTTTTCTGGGTAGCGGAGATGGGATGATTTTTACTTAAAAGTATCGAGAGACAAAATAAAAGATTTCCAATCCTAGTGAACTTTTTTCGTGTAGCGATCTCGTCGGTATTACTTCTAGTTGACCACCGGTCCGAGAAAGAATTTAATCTTCTCTTCTTTTCTACCTTTCGTAAGACACATAGATTGTGGTATATCCCCGCATGGCATGGCTACCGCCCCTTTTATAGCTAGACTTTGCCCAAGTCTTAACTGGTAAAGTCTAGCTAGCTACGGGGCCCGGAGGCGGATGAAATACATTTCCGCGGAAACTGTTCTTTTTTCTTCTTTCTTTGGCACGATAGAAGACGTAAAAGAATGCGATTCCCGTTCTATCCCGATGTACAGTACGTCTTTCCCCCTTTTTTCTTTTTGCGGCGAGTTCAATTAGAAATAAGTTGCGGTGTTCCGTGCGTCGAATCTTCGATAACCAAGGTTGAGGGAAGAAAGAGTAGAAGTAAAGAAATACAAAGGAAACAACTTTCGATCGAAACCCAAAAGCCTACGATACGAGGAAAAAGGGAATTGAGAACTGATCATTTTATAACCTTCCCAGATTTGATCAAAGTTTGATTAAACCTCCCTTCGCAGAATGTTTCGCTCCGATACACCGTGTTGGCTTGAAATGGTTGTGGTTTATATCCGCAACTTCAGCTGGGGGACAATTGAGAGAATTCCGGATTTCGTAGAGTTAAGAGGGAGGAAGATTAAAATTGGTACATGAAAAGGGTGCGGTTCCAATTCCGTTATTCTGGTCTACTAAAACTAAAAGATTTCGGATATCAGAAGTCATTAGTTTCGCATAAATCACGTGGCGGCCGCGTCCACCGGACAAAATCTATACATATCCCCGAGAACAATGGGAGTTTGATTCTGTCGCTCCAATAGGGTTTTCGGAATTTGGATAGGAACGCGTGTCTCGCGCGATACGAGACTCGTGTGTCCAACATTCGGAATCCGGCGCGTCCGCCTCCTCACCTCCTTGAGCTAATCGCTACTGCCGGCCGCTGGTTTCCTCCGTTCTTTTACAAATCGGACGTTGAACGCTCTACTGGCGATGGATATTGGGGAGGGCATTTCGGATTGGGGTACCGAAAATCTGATAACTCGCTTAGAAGAGTATACACGCCGGAGTTAGCGCGATGACTCAGGACTGAAGTATGTATAGGACGAGATCGAGCCAGCGAGAACCGCTAGGTGGACGTAGCGGAGAAGGGAGCAATGTCGCTCCCAGAATAAGAATATATGGAAAAAGAACTCTATAGTGTTAAGGGTGAATCAAAACAACTGTTCCAGTTCGCGTAACCCCCAATGAATCCTGGTCACGAAGAAGGTACTGCGAGGGCAAACTTTGAGTCTAGTTTGAGAGAACATTGGAAGTAGAGAACCATCACTGTGACACAGTTGCTGTAGACTATTGCTGCTGGAATTAATGCTTTAGTGTAACAGATTCGATATAGTCTGTGACACTATAGGGTTGTAGAGCCTGTATATCTGGCATAGACTATAGCTATATCGCGAGCGAGATTTAGGGGGGAATAACACCCCGTAATCTCTACAGCAACGCCACTTATCGGATAGCCACGATTCATTCGTAACGCATTATGGATTAATGATTAGATCTGGTCGCGTAGACGGAATTCTGTAGATGGAAGCGAGGGGGGTCCCCAGAACCATACCCAACTAGCTCGCGTGGGACCCAACCGAGCGTTCATTTCCTTCTTGAAGGATGACCACGATTTCGGGGTAGAAATCGCAACGGGCCTTTTTACCACCAACTTAGGAACGTAGCGCGGCTTAGGTTTGAATGTTACTTACGAAACGTATTGTAAAAGTTCGAAGATAAGTTGACGCTGCTGGGTTTTTATAAATGATACTATTTTTAAAAGCGCGTACGCTCGAATGGTGTAATGGATGACACTTTTCGGGTACGTCTGTTATCTAACGAGGTTTTAGAAGCGACGAATCCCCTATCTTTTTAACTAAAACGATGAAAAGCTCAGTCGAGTCGGCCGGGGAGTATGCGCGAAAGAGAAAAAATTAGTACGCGTAATGTAATTGAAACTAAGTAATGGGAAAGGGGTAACTTCGTCATTGCCCGATTTAGCTACAGTCCTTGTGGCGGGGGTAAAGTTTCCCAAAAGCGGAGAAAAGGGGATTAGCTCTTCATCCCATCTCGTTTCTGGGTTTCTAATTTAATCAACGAAAGACCCATCCTAACCATTTACAGATTTGCATTTCTATGGCTGTGTTATTAATTTTCATAATTTTTTTTGTTGTCATTTTGATTAATTGAAAATTTCAACAAATCAAATTTATTTGCGTAAAATCGGTAATTTCAGTTCGTGATGCTGAACGCGTTAGTGCCTAAATTCTGTGTATTCCATAATCTTATAAACGTTATATTATTGCCAACAACGTTTAAGTGTCTAATTATGCCATTTTTTGTGGAGTAGTATTATTAGAGTGAGAAAGGAAAATTCATTAAAAAGGCTTTAATTAAATTTTTGTCTCCTTCAATATTGCTCTATGGTGTTTTTTTAATATCGGGGAAAAATTCTCAATGAATTAACCACCACGTTGCATCTTTATGCGTTTATCCAATTTGGCTCGTGACATTATTCTCGACTGCTTGAATTCTTTCGTTTTACAAAATGTCAGAAACTGCAGACGGTATAAAAAGTAGAAAATCGAGGAAAAAAGGTAAGAAACTAGACGGTAAAGATTGTTAGAGAAGAGAAAATAGTGAAGCGGATTCCAGCCGGTATTTCTTCCAGCCGTTTTCCATCGGTAGAGTTAATAGACAGCGTTACCGCGTTCTTCTTCAAGGTTCTCTGTATTTCTTTTCTTCTTCATTCTCTTCTTCCATTCTTTGGCCTCGAATACTTCTAGTAGCCTTGATATTTGTGTTCTCGTTTTCGTAAAACTTTTTATTTTTATCCCTTAAAATTCGATTTACTTTGGTTGAGCGTGAGAAGAGCCTTGCCGAAGGGTCCCTTATCTCCTCCTAGCAATCCTCCCTCTATTTTTAGTTCTATTTCTTCTCTTAAAGGATACCTCCCCATCCATTATCCGCGTCTTTGTCCGCTCCATTAAGGATAGACCGGCGAGCGAAATCTATTTATAAGGACACTCGGGGAAGCGGTTAACTGATGGGAACTATCCTTGGCTATATATTTTCTACTTCAGAAATGTTAGCACCCTTAACGTTATCAAACCAGAGACTGATCTACGAGTCGGTTCCTTCACAAGGGCAGTAGGCCTAATAGATATGGCGTCGTACGTCCATCTCGTGTTCTAGGTAGACCAACTTGTCAGAAGTCAAATACCATTTTTAAATACGGTCACTTACCTTCGAGTGTCAACTACTGACTTCTTAATTAAATAGTTAATGTTTCAATATAATTTAAATATTTCAGTTTCTCCTTGCAAAGTTATGATTCATTGTTGTGTTTCATGGCCTTAAGATATATTGCGAACAAATTTTTTTAAATAAACTTGTTAGCATGTTATGAGGAAGGGCCAACATTCTCCGTATTCTCCCAGTTACATAAATCAAGCTATGAGTTCATTGAAGAGAGGAGAGTCAGGTAAAGAAAGGGCTCATGCAATATTAACGTCTTTAGCCCTCGGCTCCCTCTAGTCTACCTTTAAGCCAACATTATGGACATTGAATAATTTATGGGTCTACTCGACGGGGATCTGGCAGCATAAATTTTGCTAAGCAAAGGCACCTGTTTGCCTATGTCCTCTCGCGTTTGATCTACTAGAGCGGAAGTTGAGTCTTCCTTCGATTTTTGACGATGAAAGCCAGTTGGGATAAGATGAGGAAATCATTTCGCCACTCTCTAGAACCCCTACAACCATGGTGTCGCCACTAGCCTTAGTACTTATGCGGGTACCCTAATGTAATGGGGATGAATCAAGGATAGATGAAACAGCAGGGTTTTGTCTAGTTAAGTTATGCATTACTCGTTTTCTACCTGTTTATGGTGCATTAACTAAGGTTTCAATGAAGGTTGGGAAGATAAAAATCCTTTTCGGAAAATATTAAATTTCCTGTTTTCAAAATTACTTTCAAAGAACCTAAGACCTAAACTAACACATTAAAATCAATTGTATTTATAGTTGCAAAATCGATACTTCAACAATCAACCAATATCATGAGTGGAATTGTGGAAGACTTAACAAACAAAAACCTATTGATCTCGTGGATATGCGAATCACCGAACTGGATGAATGTTCAACTATAAATTTAGGAAACGGTGGGTGAGTCATAAAAAAATTGTTTTTATAATATGGAAAAAAGGCCAGGAAGGTAGGCCTCTTTCCAAGCAATTTTGTTGAAACAAACCGATTCCGTTCTCGATCGAGGTATAATTTTACATCGATCGTTGGGTGTAACCTACACAATGAACTTAAAGTGTCGCGAACATTAAGCGTAGCATTATAGTTCACCACTTTAAGTTGAAAATTTAACCCCTAATATAAGGCAGTAACCCACCATACTCACTGTTACGTGAGGAAGTAAATAGACAATCAAGTAAAGTACTAAATCCATGGTTACATTTGCCAATATTACCGCTTGACTCGAAATGCTCCCTATATACCGGACATCAGCATGTTTACTAACACTAGCTACGATTGACTTTTATGGGGTCCATCAACTTTCATCGCCCCATGTTTTTCCATTTTGACCATGAAGTTATTGGGTCGAAGACACGACCGGAGCCTTTAATGACCATGGTTTAATATTTCATTAGTTGTTCCATCTAGGAGGGGAACCCAAAGTTAGGGTGGTAGAAGGTAGAGATAATCATGGGCGGTCTTCATAGCGTCTCGGGGATGCTTTCGATCGCGGGAATTATTACGAGGGTCGATGTTCGTTCCCCTTCCCCCCTTTTCGTTATTAATTTTGGACGCGTAAAGCGGCTTAATCGCCAGGGAACTTCGTACCACCACCACTACTACCACCCCTTCTTTCTGACACGAGGGCTCTCGGGGTAGGTGGAATAGTCGATACCAGCGTTTCTGGGTTCGCCTCGAACTTTATTTTTGGCGAAATTAGATATAATACTTTGAAAACAAAAGGTGGTAGTTACAAAGTTGATGAATGAACCAAGGCTATTGTCGCGTGATAACAACGTGGATTAATTTGTTTGCCTTCGAATGAAAATTGTGCCCGGCTACTAAAATATGTTATACTGGTTGCCCGTGAACTTTAGTCTTACGATATAATAGTGGGTATGGTTCTTTAATGGGATATAACAATAAAATCAATAAACATTGACTTATCTAAGTGTTTGTTGTTAGCGCATCGAACACTATACTGGCAAGTGTAAAATACCCACGGAGTTACTTCCCCATCATAGCCTGTCTTACTTCTATAGTCTTCCTAGCTTATTGTGATCTTCCGTGCCATTAATCATTGAAGAAGTCTTCTTGAAGAGGTAGTTTTTGGAATTGGCTTTGACTAGACGATCATAACTGAGGCTGGGGAACATCCTGGGTGTACTTTGGGTGATCTTCTCTCCCTGCATGTGTACCGTAATGAGATTAAGCTTATAACGAGCCCCGTATTCTTCTCTCGGGCAGGGGGTACTAACTGGCTCACTCTCCACCGCCTAGCTTTCCTCGCAAAGTACCTTCTTGAGTCAAGGCGTATACTTCTTTGCTTCGCGCGAGATTTTCGACGATCCAGGTTCTGGACGCCATCTCTACTTCCCTGACGCTACTTCAGACTAGAGTGACTCGAATATATTCTCCCCCAAAAGTCCTTCTATTATGAAAGAGAATTGACTAAGACACGGGGGCTTTCTCGAAGCTTTGGAAATAATATTTTCTCGACAAGAAACGTACCCGCCTTTTTCCCAAGTCCCACGAGTGTTTCATCGCTTGGCGCGCGTTGAGCTGTACTCCTATTATCCCCTCATATTGATATTGAATTTGCGATGGGGGACTGACGATATACTGTTTTATAACACCAAAGCCTTAATACTTATGTCACCCAACGGTGCTGTTATTCTATTTTACTTCATCGTAAACCTAGAAGTCCCACTCTATCATTCAAAAGACAGTTTCCATGCTCGCAAAATGAATAAACTTATATCTGACGCTGTAATCTATTCACTGCTTGAATTTAAAGTTATTGGTGCACATTTCTTCCAAATTTATTAAGAAATCAGTACTTGGATTTAATAAGCAAAAAATATCATTACCGAATTTGTATCTAGAATATATCTCCGAACGACAAATCTACTTAGTGCGGTTAAATTAATACATCAGGGACACTTCGAAGAAAAAAAATGATCCTTAGAAATATTAATCCTCTATGCAAATTTAATACTGGTATAATGAATAACAATTTCTGAGGAAAAAACTTGGCTCGTTGCATAAGGTAACCTTTACATTTACAGTTTTTTTAGGTAGCTTAAATCTAGCTACCATTACTTTTTACCAAACTTTCCGTGTTCACTTAATTGGGTACTTTTTTTTGGCTATACTCGAGTAGTTTTTCGACGGTACTTTATACCCTTTAAATAACTACCATTTCATATCGATTTGGCTTGTCCTAAAGCAACTGCACTTTGCCGATGGCTTAACCCTAATATGTTACTTGGCGCGGAAGTTTAAAATTGAGTCATTTTCACGTTAGAAAAAAATGTATGACCTAGATTCTATGGGCTAAAGCATCCTTTTTTTGCGCTAATCTTGAACCTAAAACTTTTTTTTGGCAATATACGAGCCCTTGGAATTGACTTTGCGAACCTAAATAAGTTCGTGGTACCGGAAAGATGAACGGTTACGATTAAAGAAAATGGGTATATAGGTGCACGAAAAACTCTTTGTTCTTGTAGATAGGAGAAGGAAAATGGTGAAGGAATAGTTGCATACTAGGAAAGGATGAAGTTTCTCAAAGGGTTGACTTATTTCTCTTGAGAATGAATGCTCTTTCAGAGGTTAGAAGTGATGGTACCAGTATACCGTCTTTATTCTTTCTTTCTTTCTTTGGAAGGCTATCGTAGCACTCTTTCGGTTACTAGGGATTCGACGAAAGCTCGACCGCTTTCGGAAGCAATCAAGCGAACCTGAAACCGCAAACGCCGAATGATGTCGTGCCTTAAGTCGTAGCCAGGCTGTTGACTAGGTGCAGCCAACCACTCTCAACCTCCTGAGTCGACCAGATTTCTTTTCTTTTTTCTTTTAACGTATATATCTCTGGGACTTAGTTACTCTTTCGAGCATGAGTAGGTATCGGGATAATAACTATCGACTGAGTACGCACTTTCGGTTTTACCTCTCAATCGGTGTCCGCGTAGAAGCCATTAGAGTGCCATCGCGCGGGTAAAAGTCCCCGTAACCTTTTTATTCCCACTATATACATTAAGGTTGAGAGCCTTAATAACTCAAAATCAGAGTTTTACAAAGTATAAACTTCATTAAGTCGCATAGTTTCAGCTATAAACAAATGTTAAAATTCATGAAATCCAAAAATTGTATACTACTCGAGCTTGTCCTTTCCAGAATTTTAAGTATACGTTGAACTTTTATTGGAAAAAGAGTAACTATGTTTGACATTACTGCATCGTGGGAAAGGTATACGGAAAGTTTTCTAAAGCTATTAGTCGCGAGTGTCGGCCCTATGACTAGTGTCAGAGACAGAGAGGGCATGTGTGAGAGAAGAGTGGTAGCCTTATGAATTTTTCATAACCGTCCAGGACCATCCAGGCATTAGAAGTTCTCCATCTACCCTTTCTATTCTTTCCCAGACTTTAAAAGGAATTTTCAACGCGTTCCTCATTCGCTCGGGGTGAACAATATTCCTCCCCACCACGTCCTACCACGCGCAATGTCCTTAAAACTCCGCACTTTGGTTTTGGTCAAAGCCGCGGAACTTTGCCTCTGGTCGGACGCTATATTTTGGAATTTATTCCCTGCCCTGGAAAATTTTACCTTTAGTAGTCGGAGTTTTAATGAAACTTTACTAGAAGTTAAACCGTCTTTACGGTATAAAAGCGATATTTTAAAAGCAGTCCAGAGCCTCTGGGAAACTGTGTGACGGAAGGTGGTAAACCTCGGAATCTTTTCAAAGATTCGCCCTTGGCTACCTTTAATATTAAATTAGTAAATCAGGCGAAGCGTACTGGGTATCGTCGGTGTAACTATCCCGGATTATGGCGCGACCCGGGGTCTGGCTCGCGGAAAAGGACAATCAAGATTCATTAGAAAAGAGGCGGCGACCATTCTTCCCTCCTATTATGGCAATGAAACCCTGGATACAATGTCTCTCTTCTTCGTGAGCAAAAATAAAACCCGGGGAGTCGTATTAGACTATTTATTCTCTCACCCACGGTGGTTTTCGACACGCCACTGCCTGGCTGGAGATTCCAATATCGTGGAGTAGCCTCATCCGACTGTAATAAAAAAAGGGGTGACACCTATATCTAGTATATCATTGCGGCGTCTACATAGGTGTGTCCTGTAGCTATAGCTATAGAGTCGTCCCGCGGCGACCCAAGATATTCCCAACTCTTTCATCATTAATCTTTATTTTGGATGAAGGATTTAACCCCTCGCGGTGTGGTGCGCGCTCCAGGACTAGCAGTGTAGTCTATTAACATTTGAACCGTGCACTGCCGCCGTCTTGTCTTAATTAACTGCTAGTTAGCGAAGGGCTTTGTTTCTTTTCCTTCAAAAAATATAACTTGAAATTGCCATAAATTCAGAATTACACGAAAGAATTTTTCAATGGAGCTCTTTCATAGAATCAGTAGGCCCTTAAGTAAAATGGTGTGGAGTATTAGTAATATTATTATTATTAGTTCCTTATTCGTGCATTTTTGAACACTTCTTAAAAATTTGGCTGAAGCCCGAAGATATAGTCTCGGTAAGATATCCTGAAAAGAACCGAATAAATCTTCGACTATACGTATACTAACTTAAACGTCCATACATACAGTTGCTAATCTATTCGGTAACCCATGGAAACCAAGTTTTCCGGTGAGAGAGAGAGGGACCAACTCCAACGCCAAGTGTGTATCCACGAGGTATACTCCTTCACTCGTTGGATTGCCACAGCTCTAGCTGCTGTCCTCTTCCTTTTCTCAATCCTTATCTCACTTCCTCCTTTGCAAATCATAAATTTTTGAATTTGCCAAGCTCTGGGCTAAAAAGGAGGCAGCCTGGAGGAGTTAGTAGTATAGGTGGTAGCGGTTCAGGAACCAGGGGAGAAAATTGTTGGCGCATGTCGTGGTGTGCGGCTCGCGGGGTTGTCGCTGGAGCGTGGAGACCTCGGTGCGCCCGCCATCTTCGCCGAAACTCCTTCTCTTGGATCAACACCGAATGATTCATCAAAAAATCTGTTTATACTAATCCGATTAAACTCGGTTCGCTCGCTTCCCGGGGTCTCTTCCTAACTTCCCTTACTCTACTTTCCAGAGATAGCAAACCGAATTACCTCCACCCCCTGCTGCTTCGGTATAAACGCGTTTTATTTAAATTCAAAATTTACAATGTTATAACCCATCTTTCGCGTCGTGGGCCTCTTCTAGTTTCCCCGGACATGGAGTACGTAGATATTTTGGAGGGGGCACCCTTAACGAATTTCAATCCCCTGAGCGACGTCCTTAAACTGATCGAATTGCTAACGCGTCGCGCCGCCGCGGACATTGACAACGTTCGCCATATACGTCGGCAATGAAAATCCCCATCGTTTGGTCAAAATTATATCGGATTATGCAATATCTCGCAGGACGAGTTAGGGTTTAGCGCGAGTGTAAACCCTTTGGGGTCTAGTGCAAGATTATTCTTGTTAAGCTTACATGATTCCGGTGTTTAGAGTATTTTCAATATTTCCTCTTTGGGACGCGTTTAAGAGGAGCCAGTTTTGTTAATATTTGCCCTATCCGAAACGTACTGATTTTCATGTCCTAATAATTTTCTCACACGTGATTTCGAGAACTTTCGCATCTTCTCTTAATTCAGTCACTGTAATAGTTCCTAAACTTTTCGAATGTATAGTGATTACAGTGATTGGAGTCTAGAGCGCACTAAGCGGTAGTCATTCCGTAACGGAACTAGATGTTATTTAAGCGATTTTGCGTCCTGTTCGACGCCCTTGCTCAGTTCCTCTATTCCTTCCTGTCGACGTTAAGACAAAAGCGTTCCCCCACGATTCTTCCTGGGTCTTCTCTTCGGCGAGAGAGAGGGTGTACTGGAGTTGCCCCTGAGTAGCCTGAGGAAACGATCTTTATAAGAAAACTGGAAGGGAAGGAAGAAGGCGATACAGTCCGCTCGCTCTTAATTCTTATTGGTAGTCGATAGGTCGAGACGGTGATGCCTGCAGCTGTCTAATATTAAGCTATCACTCCCCTAGGTGGTTCATATAGGAATGTCGTGGGGACTGAGTTTCCAGCGCCAATTAAGTGTAGCAAAATAGTATCCAAGGCTTAACGTAAGCCTTTGATAAAACCTAACTCATTTTGTCAGACGTTTTAAGGTTTTTATTGTTTATTTTTTCGCTCATGTCAGTTAAACGGTCCATGGAATTCTCATATGATGTTATCTCGAGGGTATTTGTTATTTTGGCTTTGCTTTATTGAAGGCGCTTGAAAAAATAATGCGCTATGGTTTTCCACCAGGTTTTTTGAAGTTCATAGATGGTGCTTTTGTAAAGAGCCTATTATTCTTAGCTTCCATCTCGTAACAAGTGAAGCCTTTCTATCCCCACTGGATCATTTTCCATAAAAAAGGCCCGGTTCACGCTAATGGTAGTTGTAGAGACTCACGAGCTGGCGTATAAGTCTGAGCTCTGTTGTACTCAGAAATGAAATCTTTTTCCTCTCGCGCCTACATACAGACCAACAAAGGCCCTACAAAGTCACGAGCGCCATCTACTAGATTCATCTAGGCAAGGGCGTTCCGGACGCTTAGCGTAACATTCGAAACGATTCATTAGACTACCCAAGAGAGGAAAAAGGAAAATTTAGGAAAGTTTTGCGAGTTACTGAGGGCCTTCCATTTTCCAGCTTCCTAATGTCAACTGCCTCCCGCTATGGAGCCAGGCTTCTTATGAGAGTAGATAGAAATCTTCAATTTACCCTCTTTTTGTTTCGTAAATTTTCTCTGGGGTATCCTAAAGGGAAGATGAAAACTATTCAGTATTTCGTGAAATGTGTGAAGTTTAATAGGCTTATAAAATGTGACTGCAAAAATTGCGCAAAAACCAATAATAGAAAAAAATTTATAGTGGACGAGTCTAAACGTTTTCTATAGCTTCAACCTCTCTTTTACGGTTTACGCGTTTAAGTTATTCTTGCCTTTTGTGTGGCTTTTATCTAAATACACGCTTGTAACACGATAAGGCTACCACAGCAAATTTATCGCGACGTGGCTTTATCGACAAGGTGAATAATGCGAATAATTACATCCCAATTTACTTTCAACGCTTAAGATAAGCTTTATTTCCTTTAATTAAAACACTCTGTAGACAAATTATATTTTATAGGAGAGTCTCGGAGCTACGGTTTTTCTTATCTTGATTCGGTTGGGTTTTGGAGCTCTGAGCAAAGTCGTGACCCTCTCTCTCTCTTTGTAGAGTTCGTACAGTCTTTACCTATATTCTAGGCCTTGGCTTTTTTCAAATCCCGAGCACGTCTCGGGCGGAGGGGGTGTGACCCTGATATGGGTTAGAAATCCGGCAGTACGCGCTGGGAGTGTTAAATTCGATATAATAATGCAACTTAATTGTATGGGCCTTTCCTTCTTCATTCGATTCGTATTGAGGGAATTCTCTCATGTAAGAAAACTCCAGAGACTAGATTATATATTGAAAGTGTACAGTGTGGAACAGATCAAACTAACTTTTAACTCTAGTATAATGTTGACATTTGAGTTCCGCGTGCAGGTCGATATCACGTGATTTCTAAGTTAAAATAATTAATGTTTGACGTCAGGGGTGACGGTATCTACAACTCCTCCCTTTTAATTCAAGCAGATAGTCCCAGAAAATGGCGTGTTAAAGATTCAAAGTAGAGGAAATTTATTTATTCCTGGTTATTCTGAAAGTTTCTCCAGTATTTATATTTCCCACTTTGGGTGTTAGCTGCAATCAACTAAGAAATAGTGTCCCAAATATTTGGATCCTCATGCACGTAAATATTTAAAAAAAAAGAAAAACTCATTCCATATTAAATTGTTTTACGAATTAATAGATTCTCTAACATCCCAAGACCAATTCCTTAAATAATTTCTTTCTACTACTCTTCTTTCGACCGTATACACTTTTTAAAAATCTGCCAAAGCATTTGACAAGCGCGAGTTGAATTGGGGTCGGCGGAAACATTTTTTACGTTACTCTTTAACTTTTTCTTGTTTTGCCGTCAACAAATCAAGCGGGGAGGCCTTGGTAATATATTTCATATATACGTATTGGTTAGGGTCGAGGAGAAATAATTTTTTTTTTCCTTACGAATGTCAAATGGTATAGTAAGAAAGAAATGTTTCTTCTTTTCCCCCTTTTTGCTTGGTTGCTAGACATTGCGTTGCAATTTCTTGAAGTCGTACGCGCAATGTTTGGAAGAAGAAAATATTTTTGCATGAGACGCTATTGAGTGTCAACAACACTACCGGAACGCTTTTTCCTCCCCCTTTCTCCACTTTTCAAGTTTTTCATTTTTATGTCAATGACAGAAATAGTTTATTGTATTACTCGATTGAAATTCTGTAGAGGGGTTTTCCATTTAAAAGGCCGCTACGAACTGTATACACCCAATACTATTTTATTTTATTTTTTTTAGATATGTACCTTTCAGTTTTTCGCTAAGCTCTGTGATTGGTTGAAATTGCCTGTTGTTGAAATAAGATTAAGAATTATGTCAAATTACATATTTTGCTTTATTATTTCAACTCGGTTTCACATCTGAAATATGCCAATTAAAATTAAACCAAAAATGTAACATTTAATTATTTATTTATACTTCAAAGATAAAATATTGTGTTATGGTAAAAACCCAAATTTTATTACCTTGATTTATTAATCGAGTAATAAAGGCAAATTTTCCGTTAATGTATCTCAAGTATTATTGCCCATTTGATATTTTATGGGTAATACATTTTTCTTTATTTCCCCGCCTCATGTAATGCGTATAAATATTCTATTAATATAATTTTATCAGCATTTTCATATTTAAATATATACATTTAACGTGTGTTGTATATAAGAAAATATATATATATTTTTATATATATCTAACTTCCAAGAATATTTTCTTTATAGAGATAAAAGGTGTGGTTCACGTACTGTTTTTCTGCGAAATGTTAGACTTATAAAATATGAATGGCTAGTACTCTAGCTATAGCTAACCCCAAGGCCTTACTCTGGGAAAAGCAACGCTAAGAAACCGATAAAAAACAAACCCATCCGGCTTATTTACGACTTATCGATGTGTAGAAGCATATTTTTTCTTCTCCTTCTTCTCCTTCTATGGCAACCGAGCCTCTTCTCTTTTATCTTTCTGTATAACTCAAGACGTACTTGTACTGGCGATCAGTAAGTTGCCAAGTACTTTCCTTCTGTATTGATTACTATTGGGCGCAATCGAATGGCTGTATATTCTCTCTTTCAAAAAAAAAACATTTTTTTCTGCTTTGTTCTTATATTTATTGTAGGGTTCTTAAATAATAAGAGTTATCATAAAAGATTTCTAGAAAATAAATTCATTTTTATTTTATTTGTATTGCGTTAAATATTTCAAATATATAAAATATGCGAGCATGGGTGTGCTGCGGGTAAAGTGTTTTACAGGCGCTAATAGAAAATACATGGGATTCACTGCCCCTAAATGGGGGCTTCTCTTAAGAAGCCATAATGTTCAGTAAACACGAGTGTTTTGACAGACAACCAAAGGGAAGCGAAATTTAAGTTCTTAAAATTAAAATAATTAGAATTAATGTATACTGTACTGCGGAGAATACTTTGATAATTATAATGCAACAATTTATAATTAATTAGTTTGACGAATTTAATTAATAATATGGCAAAATGAAATTTAATTAACATTAATAAGATTCCGTGGGTTGTTTAACAATTATAAATACATAATAGTAGTAAGTTGAAATTAAGTGAAGGTTGAATTCCAGCTTATTTATAGAGAAAACTACTGTAATATTAAACAATTGTAGTGTATACAAAGAAAAGTAATATTATATGGCCTATTTCATTCATAGACTTATATAGATCAATTTTTAGACAACAACAGACCCCGGAAAATCTAGTAGATGGTGGAAAACTCTATTTCCAGTTTCTAATGAACCGAATTCGCCTCATCTCTACAATCTCAGAAAGGGGAAGGAAGAGTTGGAAAGAGCGAGGAAGATGCTGGGCAAGAGTTAGTAGAGGGATGAAATCTGGCGTAGATGGGGAAGGGGATAGTGTAGTAGTACAAATACTATTCCATAGGGGGAGCTAGTTCTTATCGTTGACGCTAGCAAGTCCTAGGGAAGAAGCTCTCGGGATGAGCAAAGGGAAAAATGGAGGGATAGTAGAGGGCAGACCGATTGAATGATCATCTCTGCCAAGGATCGAGGCGCGTAGTCTCTCGCTTCCTCTGGTGATTACACCCTGAAGCTGAATCGAAGCTCATTTCTGTCGTTTTTATCACGGAGATGAATCCGTGGAGGAGAAAAAAATCTCTACCTCCCTCGCTTCTTTTACTCTTCCAACACCACCATCACATCTGTACATCAGTATGACATGCCAATGTACTGTATGATGGACCAGAGTTATTATTGGACATGGGGAAGACCTGGCCTATTTTCCCAACGTGCTTACATGCCTTGAGATTTCGGAAATTGCTTGAAAATTGCCTCGAGGAGTCATGGGATAAGCGTAAATAGAGAAGATAAACTATTTGTGACTTAAAAATACATTTATTTCGTTTAAAAACGTATTCCTAGTTTAGACATCTCTTATTTGCATTTGTTTTTTAATTCTTCAAAATATGGTTAAGTTAAAGCTTTTATAAACACAGTTATTAAAAAGTGTGCTCAGACTAAAGCAACGAAGAAAAATGCTGAGCAAATAATGAGGAAGCTCAAAATGTAATTAGTAAGAAAAGTAGTCAATTAAGATTTCCATCTAACACTTAACACGCGAGATTGAAAAAAAGAAAGAAAACAAGCATTACTTAATTATAACGACTTAATCTATTACTTTCCGTGATAAATCCCATCTTCCCATAAGATCTCCTTCCAAAAGAAAAGGAAGAAAATGGATAAGGAAATAATTTTCCATCCCATTTTTACTCTTTACCCCTCTTACTCTTCGCCTTCCCTATTTACCCAAATTTTTTTATACATACAGAGTTATTTCCCGTCCTTTTTTTACGTCCCTCAATTTTTGCATATTTTATATAACCTTCCTTTTAGAGTTTTACCAATGGAAGGGGCCATAGGACGAGGCATTAGGAACGAGGGGTAATTTTCGAGTTTTTGGACAAACTCCAACATCAGATAGAGTCGAAAAAGGGCCACGTTCCTACCACCCGAACAAGTTGAGTAAGGCTTATTTGAAACCCTGCCCTTGTACCTTTCTTTGGTTGAATCAAACCTAGCTTCGGAATAAATGTTTCACGAGGTTTACCAATTACAGTTCTTATTCGAATATTAGTCGTAGTCAAAAGTGTTACTGAAGGTGATATCTATATTTAATTCATTGAACGCGTTCAGAGCAATAAACCTTAGCACCTTACGAGGCTAAAAAAAGCACCAGGGATGCTAGCTTGAACTGATCGATTCTTACATTGGTGCAGAACTGGAGCATATCCCGCGTATCGCGTCATTATCTTTCTGAAAGTAGGAGGAGAGAGAGAGAAAAAAATTTGGTGGTGCTCCTTTTATTTGGCATCCCAAAAATTGAAGGCTCCAGGGGGAGAACCGTGGTAAAAAAAATATTCGGTACAGGGTTTTAAAAAGCCGCGTTATCTGTAAAAATGTAATTTTTAGTGGCACGGTTTTTAGTAAAATTAAATGCTCCGTATAAAAGGCTGTAAAAAATAAACGCGATAGCTTCTATCTCCAGGCGTAGAATTTTTTCGTTTTTAGAAAAATAGAAGTTTGGGTAGAGGGTATATAAAAATTGCCTACAGTCGGTGATTGATGAGTGTATGCTCTAAATGGTTATTACATTGAAACTACTCGCTCCATCCCCCATCCTCTGCTTTTTCTATTAATCGAAGAAATTACTTTGGGAGGAATTTAAGGGGATACTTTCTCAAGGGTAACCTAACCCTTGATATAAAAATAAAATCCTTATTGCGATGCTATCGAAGACGAAATTGAAAATGTCTAGTTCATTTCGATTTTCAACCTTTTTTCCTTCTTTCTCTGTTCTTTCTCGTTTAATTTCTTTAACGGTTCGTTGGGTTTAGTTCCTTACTTTTTTCAACGTCTATTGTGAAAGATACTTTTAATTTTTTCCAGGAAATTCAATTTTATCTACAGAAAAAGGTTTTCTTTCAGAATAATAAAAAATCAATAAAAATTAGGTTAGGTCCTATTTCGATAACGAATTTATGAGATTACAATCCCTGTTTTTTTTGGAAAACTAAGTTAAGATTTGTTTTGTGTTCTGATGTGATAATTAAATTTGTTACTATACATTCCGTTCTATAAATAGATAGATTGTTAGATATTTTTCCGGGTTCTCTAAGTTCATTTTATTGTTAACTACAACTTTTAAATTTAAATCTTACGGTCGATATATTTTTCAGTCTATAAGTATTTTTTTTTTTTCGCTTTCAAATTTGAGTCTAATGTAAATATCTATGTTTACACTCGAATCTGTATTTCTTTTATATATTTTTTGTACGTTCGTGGTTACGCAAACATTCCAAGGCGGAAGACCAGAAACTTTTCTCAATAAAGAAACGTTAGATGAAAAAAAACCTAAGAAAATACAAAGTGGGAAAGAAGCTGCTTGGTGTGTTATTTCTTTTTCACAATGCGTTTTACGAGAAGCAGAAGACAGAAAAGAAAAAGGATGAAATGTTAGAAAAATAGTTCAGCTCGTGAAGGAGATGGGAGCTAGGGATGGAGGAAGAGGATCAAAATGTCTTTTATAGCATTATGAAGAGACGAGAGGCAAGAACGAATTCTAAAGGGAGTTGGGTAGGAAAGACTGGGCGACTCAGACTCGAAGCGAGGAAAGGAGTCGATTGCCCAAGGCGAGATCGATGTTGAATTCTATTTGAAGTTTGGTACACGGATAAGCTGGCTTTCTTCGAGCTGCACTCTTCTTGAACTTCAAGAACGTTATATGTTAGTAACAATCATAACATTTCATGAATTAGACCGGAATTTGAATTATATTAGGTCTGATTATCTGTTTAAAATATTGAAATGACTTAACATTTGTTTGTTTACAAGTTTTCTGTTATGAGGTTTTATTGGCTGAAACGACTTAATCTTTCAAATGAGGGAATTTTTTCGCACTAAAAGATTTATTTAAGGTTTCTGCTATGAGGTTTGCGAACTTGATAGGGAAATAAGCAGGCGGTGTACGAAAACATAGCGGGTTTGTTTTTGAGTCTAAAAGCACCAGCGAAAATAGTCTAGTACAGTACAGTGAACTGTATGTCTACATATGAAACGGAAATCTGGCGACACACAGACGGAAATGTGAAAAATCGAAACAATGCGTAGACCTTATTTTCTAAAAGAAATCTATATATGAGAGAAGGGGGACCCTACGGCATCATTTATTGTTTTGGGAAAAATAAATGATTTTAAATATTAGACGATATAAATCATGGACTGTTTTGGGGGTTCTAAACTTTTCAGGGATATTAGTTCCAGCCTTACTCCCCACCTCTCTTTCTCTTTGTGAAATATGGTTTGGGAATTTTTGGTTGGCTCTCTTTTCGGAATAGAGTTTCTGGTATTTTACAGAATACTAGACAGTCGTTTTCGAGCTTGGTATATGGTTTTTTTTTTACCCCTAAGGGAGTTTAAATCGAAAATAATTCTATATAAGAATGTGGCCACACCATCTTTCGTATAGACTTATAGAAGTAACTGAAATTTATAGGCCTATTTAAATAGGTAAAATAAATATAAACGATACGATGATATCTGTATTTATAAGATACGCTATGCCTAAAAATGTAATAATTTATTTAAGACCTTATCTCTTTGCATAAGCCAAGTCGAGGACTGGCGAACTGGGATCCATATACCCATATATACAAAAACTCGTAAATTGAATTTTCGCTGAGCTTTTCTAATGCAGCGCACTTATATCCGGATTAAGTACACGTGTATTCGTGAAGGGCTCGAGTTGGAGAGAAGAGAGACGAAAGAGATTAAGAATTAATTTCTCCAGAACGTTGGAAGTTCCCTTTAATATTGACACGCAGTCTATAGCTACGTCTCGCGTATCCTAATATAAATACATCCCTTCCGCATCTGTAGTATACCCAATGATTCATCAATTTCCAAAACTGCGCCGAAATTATTCCTTACTATAACCATAAGATATGTTCCATAAGTATGACGCTTCCAATACTTGGTAAAACTAGACACTTGTTGAGAGCTAGTTCGAGAACGACGCGAGAATTGACTGCAGTCCATCTTCGTATTTAGTCTGTACTAAGCCTTTGACAGCGCCTCACCAGGTGTTGCTTCATGACAAACTATCAGTAACCAGCTACAAACTTATGGAGGAACATATCTTATAAACTTATGCTCTAGCTTAGGGCTTTAACGGCGGTGGACCTTTCCCCAAGCGAGATGAAACGAACCCGGCAACCGACCGACGTTTCGGCAAAATTCGAGCAAAAGGAGCTTTGCGAACTTATACGATTTTACTCTTCATCCCGGCAGTGCTCCTGGCAAACATGAATATTGAAACAAAGTCTAGCATATTGTCACGAAATTGGACCCTCCGGCCATATTCGGGCCCGTTCAAGCAAGTGGTCTCTGTCTCTTTGAGTCTGTTCCGAGAATCTCAGCCTTAAACAGCTAGCTCCTCATTGAGCCTTAGGCTTTTCTTGCTCTTTGCACCCCACTATAGTCTAAGCCGGGCCTCATCGCTCCGATAGTCCCCCGTCTTCGTTTGTTTGTCCATGTATAGGGTGCCGTAAAAGGTCCGAGAGAGAGGGAGCGTTGGCTGGACTAATCCCGCGTGTCATGTTCTAAGTTACACGCTGTAGTCATATTGCTCGAATTGGCAAATATTGTTTGAACCCCGGCGATGACCTTTTAGGAATCCAGTAATCCGTTTGGCAGTGCCCTTAACGATCCTAGTATAGTTTTCTCCCCTTCATCATCATCTTCCCCTCGCGCTTTCTCCCAAACTCCGCTTTATCGGATTTCATTATATTGATCTACATAATAAAGTAAATATACTGAGAATAGATCTTCCCATTCTATAATCTTCCTCTCTTTACTTACCGTTACTCCGTACGCGTTCATTAGGCACTAGCTGCGCGTTACTGGGAACGACTAAAAACCCGGTTGATTTAGACTCCGAATATTTTAAGCTATGTAATTATGTATTTAATCATAGCGCAATTTTTATCTAGGTTGCGGCATTCTGAAATTAAAATTTTCAAATTATTCTATGCCTAGTTTTGAAAGGGTTTCGAAGAGGGGAGAAAAATTCCAGTCAATTCCAATGGAAGAGCACGAAACTTTCGCTTCTCTTGACCCTTACAGATTAAAACTCTCTGGTACAGTAGGAAAAATCGTTAATTTGAAGCCCGAGTTTCCCATTTTCCTGGCGAATTTCTCTAGTTTTGTATACGCTCTCTACCCCTTTTATGATCTGGGGAATGGCATTTGAAATTGTACAGTACGTGATTGTGTTTTTTAGAGTCTATTATCAGGGCTTTGCGAAATCCCAGTTCAAAGAAACCGCAAATTAAATTTGAAATTGCATTGCGTGTGTGACCGTAATGGTACTATTGTTCGTTTTTATAATTTAAATTTCGAAATAATTATAATTATAACCAAGAATCAGTCTTTCAACTTAAAAATCGAAGGTAGGCCTAACGCTCTGCTAAAACTAAACTCTCCCGTCTTCTCAAAACCCTTATCATTAATGTTAGCTCTAATTGATTACGTCCTGGTATAGTATATAGTGAGTGAAGCTCGTGTCTGAGAAAACTTGATGAAAAAACTCTAATACCATAGCCATCTCTTCTCGGTTAGGGGTTGTACAACAATAGACCAAGGGGTAACGGGGAGTTTAAATCCAGGCGTTTAGAGGGAAGAATAAACTTGACGTGGAGAGAAAAGAAGGAACGAGAAATGAGGATGAGAGAGGAGCCGAGGCCTAGATGTTAGCCAAACCATAGTATAGCATAAATCGATACAAATCCCCCTGGCTCATCAGGAGGCTAAAAATGTCCCGCGAACCATGAAACCGATAACGCGGGCCTACACATACAAGCATCTAACTGGTTCGTTTCATTCCATCGCGTAAAGCCTAGACAAAACAGAATTTTTTCTTTATTTTTCTTCGCCCTTGATTACAATCTGAAAATGAACCAGAAATTCCATCGAAACCCACTAAGTCCTTGCGCACATTTACTACCTTTCAAGAACGTTACTCCCTATACAAAGTCAACGTGTATAAAGCGCGGAAACCCTCACTTTTTTACATGTATAATAAAAAAGGGGGAAGAAAATAATCAACAAAAAATATCCTTCTAGTGAATTTGAAGGTGCAGTGTTGGGAGACTATAGGATATAGGTTTAACCATGGTTTCTCCCCCCCAAAAAAGTTTTTATGTCCTGGAAGCGAGGTTTTTCCTACTACAGAGATTTAAGGCATTTTAGTGTGTAACCCCGTCGGCTCTGCTGCCACTAGCGATAAAAATAACGGTGTTGGGTTTAGCTTTTTAAACTCGTTTCAAAATTGCGTCGCGATAAAGATTGCGCCTGTTTTTTTTTTCTTTCCTACAATGGTTAGTCGGTCTTGTAAAGATATTTTTGGAACGTAATTCGTTTTAAATAAAGCCAATTGAAGGGTTTAAAGGTTTTCACATGCTTAACCCAATTGGTTAAAATTTTCTGCGAGAAGGTGACGCTCTTGGGCATTGCAAAGGTGCATAATCCTAGATATTTAAGGACAGAAATATCCTTCCATTAAGAGAAATGTTTAAATTTATTCCCCTTTATAATCTAATAAAATGCAATTGCATCTAAATTCAGCTACGGTGGGGGGAGGAATCTTTGAAAGTGGTTTCGGGGTCGTTTCCTCCCATTAGACACAATGGGAGCATCTTGACATCAAGAAGAAAATCGGGGCATTTTACCACGATGAAAAACGAAGCCAATTATATTAAAACAGCGAGTGACAACATTGCGGGAGATTTTAAGACGTGCCATGCCGTCTTGCCCGCCCTCTTGCATGGGTGGGGTTGGGTATAGCAGCGCGTAGACCACTTTGAGACTAGCAAAGGAATGGATACGAATGAACAGATAGAAAAACGGAGCCCCAACGTCTTTGGTAATGTAATTGGT
Organism: Phalangium opilio; assembly: GCF_054372755.1. Lineage (NCBI taxonomy): Eukaryota > Metazoa > Arthropoda > Arachnida > Opiliones > Phalangiidae > Phalangium > Phalangium opilio. The sequence continues at coordinate 4,449,175 of NW_028324189.1, forward strand.
ACGGCAGGGTCAGGGGATCTCATCTTCCCCGATATCTTCCAGAAAATTCGAATCATGCAAGGGTAGGGGAGATCTCGACTCGACTACAATCTTTACCCTCCCGAAAAAAGACGGAAAATCCAACCATCCCGCTATTTTTAGTCTCGTACCCAAACTATTCTTAGTTAGACCACGAAACCGTGAGGGAACGTTCAGTAGTTTAGAGGGAAATGGATGGGCACTCGAAGGTGATTGCTGGACGTTAGATGTTACAGTGAAGATCCAATTAAATGGGTTTAATATTGAAAATTATTCATTATCCTATCTAATATATTTTTGTCATTTAAAATCCTATAAGACAGAAACTAATATTGTATTTTTCCTATAAGAAATTAAAATTTTACACCGGGCTCCCTGATTAAGATGACAATATTTTAGATTACGGAAATTCCCCTTATGTTTTCGTCGTAGTAGAATTAGTTCTTACGATACAGTCCAACTGTTCTGAAGAACATGGCGCGATTATATATGGAGATCTTCCCATCTTGTTCGCTTTACCTAGGCCTAGTGCTAAGTTTTTTCTTGTCTGTGCGCGAAGTCCTATGCGAGGGAAAAGGACGTTTCCATTAAAGAGGCAGTCGACTCCCCAGCCCATGGTCACCCATTCCAGAACTAGCACCTTTCGTGGAACCTTCTCCTTCTTGCCAATCACTCTTCTTCTCTATATATCCCCTACCCACTCATTTCGTTACACGGAAAAATTTCCCAGATAACACAGCGAGATAGCTGGTTTTTCCCCACCCCGTACTAGCAAACTGACTCGACATAGAACTAGCTTGCTATAGTAGAGACATGCCGGCTTATAACCACCTTCGTGTCATCAATTACGTCCCGATAGATCTCTAGATTCTTACCCTCAACCCTCACTCCCTCTCCTTTAATAGCAACTGTGTCAGGACTAAGATTACGGATAGTCTCCAACTAGCCATCACCTGATGACATTCGTTGAAAAGCACCAGATACGATACTGTACTGTACTTCGGTAAGGTTCTCCCACCCAAAACCCATTCGAGTATCTAACAACTCGGTACAGTCTCGATCAGGTCTTAGTGTATCAAAATTTTTCCGGGGGTAAAGATTGGATTCTTATACCAACCTCCGTGTCCCGTCCTTCAACCTTTCCACTTAGGATAGTCAGCTTTAATGATATGTCCGACTATAATTGCTAGGCGGACTTAATATTTGGATTTCCATTTTCTTCAAATTAATTTTCTGATTGACGGTCTGTCCGGTGGTTTATGTAAGGGTTACACCCTCTTTTTTTTGGCAGTCAGGAAGAATGGCTTACGAAATTTCTAGAAGTTGCGTTTTTCTTACGTTCGTGGTTCCAGATTTAGTCGTTAAGGAAACTTTCTTACGGAGGTTAATGGTATCCTTCAGATATTGATACAGAACATTATTAAGGTGCGTTTTCAAAGGCGCGTGTTGAGGGTAAAAATCGAGCGGGTGCGAGAAAAAATTAAAAATTCTCGCACCCGCTCCGCGAGCAACCGTTTTCATTAAAGCGATATTTTTTGCGGGTGCGAGTAAAAACCGCGAGCGGGGAAAAAAATCGCTACCCGCTCCGATCAGATTCAATTAGATATTCTCGCTAAGCGTTTTTCTTTCTCGCTTAATGTTTGTGATGTCATATTTTTCATAGCCAATAGGAGCGTCGAAAACTTCGGCGCGTGTTTTAAGTGCAGCGCGAGACTTAAAAGTCTTACGTTTTAAGCCTAATTATTCCGAGTTTTAAAAGTGAATATAAAAATGGGTAAACAATTAATTATATGACTAATTCGAGCTGAGAATAAAGGAGTTTTAGATGAAAAGAAAGAAAAATTGATAGATTTAGTTAGAAAAAAGAGACATTATATGGAGCTTATGGACACAGATTTAAAGAGAATAAATGGATGGATGAAGCGACGAAAATGGAGATGAATAGTAGGTTTTTTTGTGATATAGGTGTTTTTCTTCAGCTAAAATGTTTACTATTTAGAAAACGAATGTAAAACATTTACTGAAAAATTAGGCTTAACGATCTCTCTGTGCACGTTTATCGCGCACATGAAAACGGTTTGCAAAAAAGTATCGCTAGCGCAAGCGATAGCGAGAAAAAGAAAATTTCTTAGCGAGAAAAAAAAATCGCGCGGTCCGCTTCTCGCTAAAAAAATATCCTCAACACGCGCCTTTGAAAACCCCCCTTTACTGTCAATGAAGGGTAATAATAATAGGGTTGCCTATCTTTATGGTTGTACTTTGAAATTCTGACATACTTGACCGTAGTAATTTCAAGTTGTTTCGAAAATTTTCGTTATATTTTATTGAGGAAATATTAATCCCAGTCACCGAGAATCTAATCATTCTCCTGAAATTTAAATATGAATTTGAAAACAAATTGTTTGAATTGAAAATCGGGATTTATCCAAGACATCGTAAATTGGTAATGGAAAATGCTTAAGCCTATCTCGAAATCCAGAGAACCAGGACGCGAATAAATATTGAATATTTCCGAAACTATGGCTAAAATTCCCCCTAAAAGTTTTCGTCAAATTTATCTCTGACACGTTGACGTCTTTCGAAATTCAATCATATTTAGTTTAGGAACAAAGTGTTGGACCCTTGTGTCTCGTTTGAATGACGACTCGAGTCGAGAACGCTGTCGTCGTTCGTAATCAGTGACGATATAAACTCGGAACCGTTTCACTCGTTGTATTAAATCATGGATGATAAAGCGTCTGGAGCCTCGCAAGATGAGACGACGACGACGAGGAACGTAGTCGACTAGCTCCTCGAGAACTAAGCGCAAATTTGAATCTCAAATATTTCCATCAAACAGTTGTTTCCCGGAAGCGTATACCTTTAAAATGTTCCCCTTTTATAGTTGCCTTTAATTATTACCAAAAGTTAAAGCCCTCGCAAACATCTTCGCTGATTATTCCCGCCGTCTCGTAACTATAAAATTTCCAATATGGCGTCGGCTCGAGCGGCTCGCCTATACTCGAACCATTTTCTAAAAGCCGCTTTCGGAAATTAATTTAATTCCGAGTCTTCCCACCTCATTCACCCTTACTATTTCCCCCTTTTTGAACGTAATGAATTATCGGTAGAGGTCTTTGTGTAAAGGGGGAAATAATCCTTTGGCAAAACCAAAGATACGTCCCTGCATGCTAATAGTATATCCGCCGCGATAATGGGCTATATCTACCAGAGTTTGACGCTAGGGGACGACTGTACTCCGTTTAATTGACACTGGGCAGATTTTCAAGGCATTGACCGTACCGTATACCTTTTGGAGTGTTATAATCGACAGAAGTTCTTAGTTGATGCGCCAAAGGACTAAAAGATTACTTAATTAATTATTGGACAATGTTTACGCTACAAAATCGTCAATCGTCAGTTCATCTTATGAAAATTCTGTAAATTAATATTTAGCTAGCACATTCTCCTATAGCCTACTTAGGTTTCCATTGACAGGCTGAAGCGTGTATTTGAGACGTGTTAATTTTTAACCCACAAAGAGATTTTGCAAAATTTAAATATCAAACCCACATACCCACCTAAATATACTGTAGAATATTAACGGCTCTTAATTTGAGATAAAAATAACCTGACGTATATAAACGCCTAATTTGTGTATCATCTTAAAACATCGTTCATAAAATCCCTTAATTCATCAGAGAAGAAAAAATAAAAAAAACGTAGATAAAAAATCTAACATCGAGACTAAAATATTAGTGTCATTATTTACGAAGCATTAAACAATTGGTGGAGCCTCTGTTTAGCACGTAATTCGAGCAAGTCATTAGCGATTAATCATAGTTGCCGGTCTTACTCCTCCCCCCTTACTAAAAAAAAATAAAAAATGTTTGCTAATACGAACAGCAAGGAAAAAGGGTATCTGAAAATAACCTTCGTTTTACTAAATTTAAGGGTTATCATTCTTCGTTAAGAACCGTGGACCCAAAAAACGAAGAGGCTGCGATTGCCGCCTGCCAAGCTCTTTAACACCACTCACAGACTCGGTAAGGGCGCGTCAGAGTGAAAAAATAATTCAAAAAACTTCTTCTCTACCCCTTCTTCACTTCGCTCTTTAATCTGCATATTCTAATCAGAGAAACTACTTTTAAATCCTCCCCTTCTCCCGCTATAAAAAGAAGCTGAACTTAGGCAAGGATCTGTAGGGAAAAAAATTGCAACGCGATCTTAAATAAACGAAGTTTTTCAAATACTCAGAACTAGTACTTACTTAGCCATAGAATAAATTTAATTTAATTTGAAGAAATTTAAATGAAGTTATTTTTATTACTGGGTTGCTCTTATCACACTGTTATTTTAAAAATTTATTAAGATGTGAATTATACTTCGAATTTGTTAGAATGTTATATATCTATATTTAATTTAAAGTCCTGAGGCCCAGCCCAAACCTCTTTACCCAGAAGGTTGAAAATTGCAGGGACGTTGCTCTTAAGTAGTAAGGACACACCAATAAAGAATTAATTCAATCCGTCGCCATCTTGAAAAATGGCGGCCAAAAATGTTTAAAACAGTTTTTTTTTCTGAAAAGGTTCAAGCGTTTCAACCGATTTCGCTAATATTTTTATACTGTTTACCTATAATTTATAAACGGGCCATAAAAGCTAACGTTTTCCGCCATCTTTTAAAATGGCGGAATAAAAATGTAACGATGGGCTGAGACGGAAAACGCCAATTAATAAATAAATTAACTGAGACATAATAGACTGAAAATTCTTAAGCTTATGCATTATTAAGTCTATATATAATTTAAACGCGATCAATATTTCGCTCGAATACATTTAGTACGTCTACAAAATCCCCCCAGTCAAAGCAAAATATATATACTTAATTAAACGGGCGGTCTATTCAATTGGATATTTGTTAAATAATATAATTAATATTCTCACTAATCGTCTTTCGCTCGCCTTTGAAACTTTCGCTAATGATATATTCATTCCACCACATTATTTGCTCGATACGAATATCTCATTAACCATATAGAATCCGATCAATAATACCCAAGTTTAAAAATAGAAGCAGTCGAAAAGCCTTAACGATTTTCAATACAAGTAATGCCGGAATAAAAAGTACACCCACAACTAGCGATAAAATAAAAAATAACGCCGCTTTGAATGGTTCTGTCGTATTTTTTTTTTATTTTTCTACAAAAAAGGAAGTAAAAAGGTTTCGACCAGTCTGTCGTTTTAATGAAGTTCCTAATTGAGAAGATTATTTTTTATCCTCGAACAGGGAGTGATCTCTAATAGTTCTTCTTTTGGAAAAGTGAAGGAGAAGGGATAGATGTAGAGAAGAAAAAAAACGTTCTAGCCAATTTATATTGTTGGGCGAACGAAACCCGAGTAGAGAGAGAGTGAGTGTAGAATCTTTTGTGTCTGCGGGATGGAAACCGAATCCTTTGGATTAAATAAAAAATGCTACATAGGTTCAGAAACAAGTTGGGAAAGATCGGGAACAATCGTTTCTCAAGTGTCAATCTTGAAACATGGGCTGAATCATCATCCTAACCAGGAATACATTCAGCTAAGAGGAATTATTGTGCCCCCTATCTCCCAATTTAATTTCTATGCGGGTTTTATGGGCCGGGCTTGAGTACTCTCCTTAATGCGTTATGATAAGTTTGACATCTTTCTGTTGTTCCATTGGTTGGTAGGTCAGGCGCGCTAGGTTAGATTCCCCATACATAATGATTAGTCAAACTTTTCCAACAAAATCCGCCTGCACAATTATTCCTATTAATTGTCTGTATTCCATGTTAATAGCCCATAAAAGGAAGTAGTTGAAGATGGAGCATGTAAAATGGATGAAAGTTAGTATACTCTAATTAATCTCAGTTCAACTTTCATGGAATAAATGAATAAATTCGCTGCGGTAATATGAGACGATACTACCACTACTGTAATGACCAATGCAGTCGTAGTTGGTTGGTTATTTTCATCAACCGAAATATAGAAACTAAAAATGGGTATTTCCTTTTTGCTGGCGCGTTCTCTATGTATCCATTCGGGTCGATTCGAATGACGTGGTTTCTATTGTTCGGGTTACGGCCAGATTGCTCGGACAGACCGCGTGTCAAACTTTGTCGGTCTAAAGGAAAAATGCTTCTGTACTATATACGTTTCCTTTTTTTATACTATATCTCTGTATATATAGCCACGCGGATTTTTTCCATAACGTCTCCCTCAGCAAAGCGCCGACCTATTTTCTCCTATACTGTCTGTCTTTCTTTCAATAGACAAAATTTGCATATCAAAGGAAGAGTTTTTGGCCCGGGGAGAAGTTCTGCGACGGCTTAATCTCTTCTCTTTAATGGTACCCTGTTTATTGATAAATTCATTGGCGCGGTAGACCGTGGAGGGTGAATATATGGGCTGATATCTTTTGTTAGAAATAGGGAGAGAAAAGAGAGAGAGAAAAAAACCTTGTCACTCTTGATTGGAAACCTAAGCTGTACGTGTCTAGAGGTTTTGTGTGACGAGCCAAATTATATACGCTTTTAACATCGCCGATGTTTAATCTTTCAATACTATGTTGGTTGAAATTGTTTCCAATATCTTTTGAATACCCGATGTCTCCTCGTTGACAAGCATTGAATTCTATTCATTTTCCTGAATGTCGGATTCACCCTGAGCTTTGGTGTGCAGCGGGTAAAACATTTCTACAGGGGCTGGTAGGAAATACATGGGATGGTTTCAGCCTGTATTGGTGCTTCCCCTCAAAACACAAAAGTATTGAAAATACATATAATTTGAAAACTGGTAACGTTTCCAGTTAACATCTTTATCTTTTCAAGTAATAATCCTTGTAAACAAGGAATTGAAATGGCAAAGTAACAAGAGAATTATCGTTATAAAAACGTTTTTACAACTTCCTGTGCCTACAATGGACATATTGTGTGGTCTCGTTTTCTTAACAACAACAAAACTTAAGGAAATAATCCGCAAATTCCATTATCTCAAGATTTAAGGGATACTTTAAAAGCTCATTTTCTCTTAATAAAAAGAAGGCTTTTACGGGATGGCATTAAATTTAAACTCCAGAGAGTCTACAAACATATTTTTCGCTCGGAGTTCCGGTATATTTCCGAGCAATTTACTAGAACAAAAGGAAAAACTCTGGAAAACTAGCCGCGCCGCGGTGTGGTTATCGCTACTTTTATTCTCCTTCGTCAAGTATTAATGAAACTGCTAACGCTTAAAACGTACTAACCTCCGTTCGTCTGGGACCCATTTTATAAAGGAAGTGATAGTTCTACTTCATACGAAATAGCCCTGCAAAGGCTTAACTCATATTAACAGTAACAAGACGAATGCTTTTAGGTTTAGTCTCATAGAAAACGAAGTGCTAATCTTGTAGTCGTGAAAACAAAAGCCGCTCGTGCTGTTTTTTGAGACAGAATAGAAACCGTTGGCACGTCCATGGTGCCTCTACTCCATTTTTCATATTGAGAAGTAGCCAAAGACAAAGGCTTGTACTAAACATTTTCCAATGAAGCTCGTTTTATTTGTGTTTAGCCTTCAGGTACGGTTAGTTCTCATTGTGAAATCACTGTAGTAGAACTAAAATAAACGTCCCGGTAGAATAAGAGAAACGGAAGGAAAGGAAGAGTGTAGGAAAGAAAGAAAAAAAATCGAGAAAAACGTCTTCATCTCCAAGAAAATGATCGCAACGCCGCTGCGGTCGTAATATTTTTACGATTCATAAAAACGAAAGTAATAAAAAAAAGAACCTGGAATAGAAAAAAGTCGCAAAGAATCGCGCTTGGAACGAATGAAGAAAAAAACCTCAGTGAAAATAAAAAAGAAAAGGAATTTAGGAGCTTTATATGGTTTGTCGATTTCTTCAGGTTTTTCTATTTTAGAGATTATAGACAGTAAAAAAGGTATGAGAACTCAAACATAGTAAAGAGAAAGTTTGATCAGTGTTTTTAGAATCTAGGAAAAAGTAGCAGTAAATGATTAGAAATTTAAATCCTTGATTAATTTTATTTATTGGTTTTCCATTTGAGAGTTGGAAGAAATATCAATTTAAAATCCATGTTTCCTAACTTGACATTCTAAAAATAAGTCGGAAGTTATTTCTATATATATATATAAAAACCAGACATTTCGACTTACTCCTCTTTAGCTCCCAGTTTTCCTTGCCTTTACAACGCTTTCAAGTTAACGTATCCTTGTCGTTAAATATCGCTTCCCCTATAATACATATGACTTTACAACCTTACCCGGCAACTTATAGAGGAAACATAAAATGAATGAGAAAAATATAGAACTTCCCAATAATTTTGTCTGGCTATCATCTTCCGATATTATTATTAGGCGATAACCCTTTCCTCTTTTTTATATAGACAACTTTAAAAACTTCAACAAAACTCTGTATGAACATTAAGGAAATAGAAGAAAAAACTATTTGAACAACTCTTGGCCAAAAGGGCTTGTTCGTATTTAGCGTACATTTATTTCAATTGAAAATGTTGTACGGGTTGCTATGTACACCCTATGCCTTTTTAACTTCCTTTTTCTTTCTGTTGGTGAAATAATGGTAAAATCGATACCGTTAATGTGTTTAAGTGTAGGCGTTTTATTTTTTACTGTAGTGTAATTCATTAAAGGGGGGAGGTCTAGTTTTATTTCATTGTACTTAGGCTATGCTAAACTGGTAGTTAGAATAAAATAGGTCTATGCGATAAAATGGAAAGGAAGTGTACCCCCTTCCTAATGCGTTTCTCTGCAGCTTTTTATTTCCTTTCTTGTAAGCCCAACGGTAAAATTAAACGGTGATTTGCCTTGGCGAAGCAAAAAGATAACAACTTAGGTTATATCATAAGATATGCCCCATAAGTTGTTTGCTGAGAGCTTGTTATGAAGTGACGTAGGTGAAAGGTCGTAGATTCTCTTAAAGCGACGTCTGGTGAGGCGCTGTCAAAGGCTTAGTACAGACTAAATTGGAAGATGGACTGCAAAATTAACCGAGTGTAGTCAATTCTTGCTTGTCGTTCTCGAACTCGAACTATCACTCTCATGCAGTGTCTTGTGTTTTAAAGTATAGTTAGTGTCTCTTTAAAATATTATGATTATCTTTAAATATGTGACGGTCACGTAAATATAATTTTGGAAGCTGTTACGCTTCAAGAAAGGGTTTGAGTATGTAAAAATCAGCTTTTGTTAGGTTTGAGGACCTTTTGCACGCAGTTCAGCAAAATAGATCTTAAATCCTATTCGAAATCCTTAACAAAACGAGTTCAACTTTGTAAGGCTCTTTCAAATCATTAGGTACCATGGAATCTCTAGTCCTTTTATATCGAAACCCTCCGGGGGTTAAGAGAAAAAAGTATATCCAACTATAGTCGGCCGCATCAAGCTCCTGCTCTTGCCAAAGACACGTCAAAAAATATCAAAAAACGCCATTAGGTGATGCGCGTTTATTTTTTCTTTCTCCGTTACAAGCATCTTCCTAGAGGCTGCTTACTCTCTCTTCTCCTCTCACACCGGGACCTCGGGACATTCCCGTGTTTCGATCCGGATTCAACTTTATGAACTGCTTGCTGAATCCGGCTTCTCGTCAACTGTAAGGCGCTTTGGTGTGCGGCCTACATATAACGCTTTTCTCGCTTTGACTGGTGCTTTTGCTCCTTTGCAACAAACTGCCAAAAACCTCACTAAGGCCCACGATATATATAGAAATTCTGTTCTTTTACTATATGCCATATATGGGTGGCCTACTACATAGATTGTCAGGGTATTTGCTGGTTTTGTGTCCCTCTGCAAACGGGGAACTTCCTCTTTTTCGATTTTTTTTTCTGTGACCATTCTCGCTTCTTTTTCTTGGTGCATGTATGTAGCAATTCCTACAAACTTGATTTTATTTTTTTTTAAGAAAAAGCATAAAGGCTTATAATCACACTCTTTAATACCGTAACGACTGTATTGTTGACTCAGAAATTAGTCATACAATGTCTTTCCTTCGTCTAAGACAATGGAACCAAAGCTACCGAAGCGATAGGTATTTTTTTCCCAAAGATTCCATTATTTCACTCTTCTCTTTCTATCCATTACTTCTATTTCACTTGATATTATCCAAGGGGGATATTTGTAGCACGTTACAGCACTTAAAATGGATGATGATTTTTTCCCCCTTTTCGTTCTTTAGGCCTTTTGTAGGGTCGAAATTACTATGGGTGTTATACATAGCGTCTCTCTTCTTCCCTTCATGCACTCTTCTCCGGAGTCGTATCAACCACACCCTGGCTTTAACACACCCCCTAGCGGAGGGTGGGGCGGATAATGCCCTGTTTTAAAGTAGTAGATATGGGTGCCGGTGCTCTCTGTTCTGTAGCCTTAGTAGTTGATTCATGTCGGTGTAAATCCCGTCTTCGGCCGCACCACGTCAAAAGGGAAGAGATATACATAACGTAGAAATGCCATAGTGGGTGGAAGACAAGCTTTGGCGCGCTAAGAGTGAGCTGGATACAACCTCGTTTTAGGGAATTATTTAGAAAACAAACCAGGCGAGGATTGGTAAGCACTGCTATGTCCAGCGTTGCCCTGGATAACGTCGTCTAAAGAGAGAGGGGAGTGTTGCTCGCGTGGCAGAAGCGCGAGGTTGTTATTTCACTTTCTCCAGGAGTCTACTAGTTTGCTTGCTTTCGCGAAAGCGCCAATCCGACGAACGTTGTAATTACGTTAATTATAGTGCGCGTGCGAGGGTGTATTGTACAATATACCGTATATCTTGGCATTGTTTGACGATACTCCTTACGTAATACGAGTAACGCTGCGCTGTATACGCATTTTGGAACTTAAATGTTGTAATTTAGGTTCCATACTTTAGTTGTTTAATGATCTACCTGCAGCTTGAATCAAGTACATCATTATATAAATGATTAAAATGAATTTGCCCACGTCCCGTTAGCTGTTGTTGGCGTTGCTTACAAGTACATTGTCTTGTGTAAACAAACACATGATGTTCTTAGTGACTAGTCTCAAAACAAATATCGTTGGAGCTTTGTTTTTAAAATACTGAATCTGCTAAATCTTCCATGTTCTAAACTTTAGATTTAAAGGGAACTAAGCTAGTTGCTAATGCCATAAAGAGTTAAGAGACACCCTTCCCGGTTGGGACCACTCTAGGTTAGAGTAAGGGGTCGTTTTCTACATCGATAAAAATGAAAATGTCTTTATGCTTTAGACAATGGTTAGGTGGTGGTATAGAGACTATAAGCGAGAGAGGTTTCTAGACATAGGAGAGAATGAGTCGACGATGGCTCTATTGAGAGAAATTGCTTTTGATCCTTTTCATTGTTCCCGCAAGCCTTTGCCCTTAGCCTTGGCGAGTACGAGGACCGTTTTCGTTTGTAAAATCGTAAAAACCTTTTACAACTCTCGCAGGAGCAATGGCGAAAGTCGACGGCGTATACGCCAAGTCGAGACAATGGGTAAAAGAGGGAAACACCGACGTAAATCCGTAAGCCTTTGCCACCGCAATTTGATAGCGGCGTCAAACCGCAGGTGCACTCAAAACCGCCTAATTACCAGGGCCGTAAAAGTTTCGGATGCCACGGCATCAGCCTCTAGCTTTAGAATAAATATATATGTAATTCGAGTTGTATAAGGTAGGCCCGGTTCAACTCCTTACGCGTGCCTAACCCTACCATGTTAAAATTATTGCTTCATTTTATTAGAATTAAATCTGATGGCTTATGTGGCAACATTTCTAATGTTGTCCGCGGTTCCGCTATTAATATTATTCCACGACTTTATGAGGAGTTTTACATTTAAAGATAAGACACATTCCTGCATATGTATAACACCAAATTCCGATATATCTCTATAAACTACAGTACTTGGAAATTTCCTAAAACACCCTAAACTTGAAGTTTTGTTTTAGAGTGTACATAAATACGCTAAAAATAAGCGTTTAATTATGAATAAAACATATAATGTTACTGAAAGAAAACAGGTTCAATTTAAGAACAGTTTTTGCAAAAATTAATATAGACCCAAAAGACCAAATAATTACATAATATTTATAAACATATAAAACAATTAACATTTAAAAATATAAAAATAGACTTACCGGCTACGGGTGATAGCTTTGTAACTACACACCATCGTGGCTTCCACTGCAACAAATTAAAATACAGAGAACAAAAAATCAATGTTAATGAAATATTTATAAACCCGGACTTGTAAAAGGGGGTATGGAGAAAATTGAAACCCTGCTCTAATTAATTGAACACATTATTATTTTGTTGAAAACAAAGTTTTGGTTCCTCTTTTACTTTTTGGAAGTGCCCACTCCCCTAATCGTAATTGCTACTATCCTTGTGTAATTTATGAAAGGGTTATAAAAAAAATTCCATACCATTATTTTTATAAGCCTCGTAACAGGATGCCTCCTGGGGGAGGAAGGTTTATTAACATTTTCAGACTCTTTTTTTGGGGGGCAAAAAGGTACCATGAATTTTGACAATTCTCCAAATGAATATAGTTTACATTTATGCTAAGCCAAAACAGCGCTGTTTGTTGAATAGTATGGTTCAATATTTAGGGACGAATTGAGTAACTTCAAGCAAACCATGAAACAATATCCTTTTACAGGCGTTTTTGAATAGCGGAGTTTTCTCGCTATTTAATTATTAATGACTGTATTCATCGGGTTCTAAATGACTTTGGACACGGAAGCTCTGTTTATGAGCTCACTAAGACTTGCATAATTAAAAGAGACGCGCGCCGTTGACCTTTTTCTCGCGTGATCTCATAACAATTTTAAATCGCGATTCTGTTTTTTTTTATATATAGTTAAAGGTCAGCGCTTTCAAGGTACACTTCCTCCGATTGATTCTATTTTAAAAATTAATAATAATTTGAAAATTATGGAAGATGATTTCATTTGTGCGGGATTATAACCATATTCCTTTCTCTCTCATTCATTTTTCAATCAAATTAACGTGTTGATGTACAGATAAATTGTAAAGTAATATTTGGAAACTGATTTAATTTTGGGGAAATCAAAACGCAGTTTTTTTTTGGTATTTTAAAATTAAATTACTTGTTGGCTCTAAGAGAAAAAATCTTTATAACATTATTGGTAATTTATCAGTTCAATTACCAGTAATTTACGGATGTTAAATTACCTATATATTTTGGTAAACATCAAATTTCGAGTATGAATTAGTGAAACAAGTTTCGGTTTCATAATTTTAACTCTTCGTTTAAAATAGACCAATTATTTTAATTTTAAATATTTTCCCTTACATCTATATACGCTTCAGCTTCCCCTATTATATCAACACCACTCAAAACTAAAGTCACATAATTTTGAGCTATTTAGAGAAGAAAGGAAAAAAAAACGAAATTCTGAAGCCATTTTTCAAAAGGGTTAATTTTGGAATACCGTAATGTTACTGTGTATATATACATAAGGAACGTGATTCGAATTAAGGTAGAAATCACGTTTTAAAACCGACTAAGCTATTAATATTAAACCTTGATAGTTTTTATTTGTATTGTATACTACGTGAAGGTATTGCGCTGCACTGAATTAACTTCAAAATACCTTTAACATAAATCTACGGAGATAATGAGAAATCCGATATTTGGACTATTTTTAGAGTCAAAAAAATCACTTAAGGCTTTATACAAAATTAAACTAGCTTTGGAGTCATTTAGATTAAACTTTTACGTTACTTAATAACAGAAGTATATAATACTTCTCTCCGAGAATTATCCCCTTCCACTAATAATTAATAAGTAATAAATTAAAGATAAGTTTGTTAATATCTAAGTGGAAAGTGTACTTAATATATTCTAAACCAGTATTGCAAGCACTCTCTAAATTACGAAAGTTTTAACCTATCCCCTTAGAATTTCATCTAAGAATTTACATAATTCAACTTGTTTATTTACTCCTTCCGAACTTTTCGTTTACTATATCCGAAATCTAATGATTAAATATTTAAATATATTTTAAATTTTGTACGCTCGCTTTCTATTAGGAATATCTCTCTCTCCTCTTCAAACGTGGCGAGACTAAAGTTTGACCCGGATTTTAAATATTTACTCTTATATTTTATTTGCTAGGTGTCTGAATCTGAATAGTGTTTTTACGAAATTGCAATTGCAAAATTTTCTAAAAACGGCAAAACGTGATCAAGTTTTGCATCGGCTATCTAATTCTATTTAGCCCTCTTGGATTTTAACTGTTATTTGTTCAATACCTTTAAAAGCCTGTTAGCCATTTCGGAATTTTACTTAGCGAAAACTTAAAGTTATTTTTTATTTTGAATATATTCTATCTTTCCAAGAATATTGGTTTAATTTAGTTAACTAGAAAAGGGAGGATTTCAGAGCAATGAGTTTCAGTTTTTGACAAATGTCGGTGGTACGATTAAATTTAAACCAAAATATAAAATTATGTTCAGCTGATAAATATGCACGAATTAAAAATATTGGAAGAATTGAATTAATTCTGGTATAGAAAACAAAGATCAGAGTATAAATTGGTATTTGTTCGGGGAACTTTAAGCATGCAAGAAAAATCTAAATGAGGTCGTATATCTCGCCTACGAGGTAACTAAAAAAAGTTTGTTTTTCCCCGGCTTCTTTTCTTACTTTTCTTCCTTCCCGGAATTTAAGGGAGCCTTCAACGAGCGTCCTGGGATCAGCCATCCTCCCACGCAGTTCTCAGTTGAGCACAAAAAAATTTCCGATTGTTTTTTTCTTTCTTTCTTTTGGGTCTTTATATCTATTCTTCGGAATCTGGTATAGTTAGGTAGGTATATCCGGAGTCCGTCCGAGGGAAACACGTATACTACTCTTATGTATAATAAAGTTTTTGCTTTTGGCGCAATCTCGCGTATACACCACCGGGGTTAACTGGAGAATAGCGACATGCAGTAGTGTAAAGGAATTCCACCTGCACTAATCCACATAAGCGAGCGATCCCCTCGCTGCCGATCTGAGGGAGACCGCGTGAGTTTGGTTCCTCTTTCCCTCACGGCACCAACGCCAACGACAAAAGCGAACTCTTACGGGCAACGAAGAAAGTAATACCGTTTCCCATGGACCCCCACTATACTCTGTTGGGGTGTAAGACCCCGCAAACCGCTCCTTCGATCTCCCCTTTTGCTCAGCGTCTTTTCCTTTAACCCCGCTCTCTCTCTCTCTCTCTCTCTCTCTCTCTCTCAACTCCTGCAGGGAGGTGATTAAAGATTTTTCGCTTTACAGAGCTCTGCTTTTTCTGCAGGGGTGAGGGAAAGGTTCCGTCTTAGTTTTACTTCCGAGAAAAATATGTAAAGAAAATGGATTTTTCCATTTTCTACCATTCGTTTTTTTTTCTGTCTCAAGAGACACCTGGAAAGTATTAAAATAACCGAATTCCTATACATTTCCGCGGCTCTTTTTATTGTTCTTTGATTATGACAGGAAAAATTCTGCAACGTTATTTTTCAATTTACACCGAAAATCCATTTTAATTATCATATTGTTGAAAAGGTGAATCTTCAAAAAAGTTTATTCTGTCGATTCTCTTTAATCAATCTTTCATATTTAGAAAGGCATATGTTTATGACGAGTCTTGTTTGCCCAAGAACGGTTTAGAAATTTCCTTCTTGCAGAGTAATATTCTTAAAGCCGGATATCCTAGTAACTTTTCCTCATTTTTGCTTGAGCAGTATGAATAAGGGAATGAAATTCTCATTAATCCAGGAGTTTTTTCTTCCGAGCCTGGTGTTTTTTCGCCCCTTTTTTGTGTGCCAAGATTGCCGAGGAATAAAAAAAAAACAACCACAAGGTATATGTTGAGTATCTCCGAGAGTAGAATAAAGAAAAAGGATGGTATACATCAGTCACATAAAATACAGCTAATGAAGTAAAAGGCTGTTGGAGTTGTTTAAAATGGGGTATACCCAGCCTTATTGTATATTGACTCAGTTTTTCTAGATAAATGGAATAGGGAGTAACTTTCTGGGATGATGCTTCGTGAGTGGGCGAGCTTTTGTTGTTTTCAATATGAGATTGTACTGTAAACAAAGGCAGGGATGCGGTTGTTAAATGTGGATTTGTTTTGCTGTTGGGTTAGAGATGTGTGTGATAAAATCTAAACTTGAAATTTGGATAAAGAGAATGCCCGGCCGCTGGCGTGACCTAACCACTTTGTTGTTGGTTATCCAGACCGCTCACGCTACGCCGTTACATCCGCAAAACTGTACCTCATAACCGAGTTGGGTAATACCGCTTGGTTTCTTTCTTTCTTTCTTTTTTGGTAATGCACACTCTTTGCAGCGAAAGTTTTTTTTTTTTTTGGAGGTTCTTACGCTACGGGAGAGATGATGTACTGTTTACGTTTTATTCTCGGATCATAATGGCAGAATTTCTTCTATTTTTTTAGTTGTTTTCTAGAAAACATTAGAAAACGAAATGATATTCTTTTTAAAGGCGCGATATATTTTTTACGGCTGACGCTTTTATGTGTATATATATATTTAAATGGAGTTTTTTTTCTTTTATGGGTATTTTAATTCGAGGTTGAATTGTATGGTTTTTGGTTAGCGTGAACTTATCTCTAAAGTCTCACTCTTAAATGATCTAAAAACTCCATTACCGTTTTCAATGATTCACTTCATTTTACGAACTTCTGATTATGTTGGAAAATTTTACAAAGAAATCCCACTGATATATTTGCATTCAAACCAATATATCCCACTCAAATCGTTTCTGTGACATTAAAAAAGAAACATTTCTTTCATCAAAGACGTATGGATTTTACGAAACTTCTATTGTTTTTAGATCGTAATTTATTTTTATGATGGATTTAATTGTCGATTAAAATAAGGGATGCTCGTAAATTTGGTTGGTATCAAATAGTCGGGTCGGAGTCGTGACAGTGCCAGGGATTGCCGGAAGTAGAAAAATGAAGGAAGGTAGAGGATTTACCGAGTTATGATAGAAGAGCCAATATAAAAACAATGGAATTATGAGTGCCGTTTATCACCCGGTATAATTTATATCACATTGGGACGAAGAGGGTTGGTACCCTGGAAGTGATGTTGGCCCAACGTGGAAGTTCTTAGAGTCCAAATAAAAGTATGGGCGAAGTTGCAGCAGCGCTTTTCGTGGCGAAGCTTGGACCTTTGAGAACATAAATCGATTGGTCTTCTCCGTGCAACCTTTGGGGACACATTTGGAAGCAATAAAGACCGCAAAAGGCGGGTAGCCACCCGATTTTGTTCTTAGTATGGGGATCGAAAACTGCAGCTCCTCTCTACATCGTGGTGAACGTTAGTCAGGGATCTGAAAGGGTGACTAGTATAGAGGTAGCTTTAGCTTCCCGTACGAGTAAACATCACTAATGATGACTGACATGACGGCAATGACCAGAGGTCACTTGACGTACATCCCCTTTACTCCATATAGCCAAAAATCGACGTTTATGGTGTCAAGTTTAACTTTTTGATCCCATATAGTGCGACTATACCTAACTCCGGTTATGGTTTTGATCAAAGACTTAGTATATATATAAGTTCGTATTAATCTAAAGTCATCTGAAGGTATTTATGTGCAGCATTATCGAAATTTCAAGTTCACGCCATGTTAGGTTGTGAAATAAGTGTTTTATTAAAATGGGCATTTGGCCAGTAGTGCCCAAGCTCTTTAATTGAATGAACTAGACACATCGGCCACTTAAAATGGTGAAACCTTAGAAGGTTTTTAATTAATTAAACTGGTCCAGCTAATTTTTAAAGTGGTGCATGCAATGTCCACACGACGGAAATAGTTCATAGTAGACCTAAAATATACCACTTACACAACACAGGAAAAAAGTTTGGGAGAAAACGGTTTTCTTTTGGGCTGGAAATATTGTATACGTCAGCATGGTTTTCTTTGCTTTTTACTCGGCATCCTAAAGCGCTAGCTAGCATCCTGGCGTAGTGTTGGTACAATAGCAAAAATCCAATACTAAAACGAGAGGAAGAATGAGTTTTGTGTGTGTGGGTACCACCGGAATATCTCGCTCGCTCTTTTCTCGGGTCATTTTGAAAACATCTCTTACCCCTATAGTTGGATGCTGCCGCTGAAGAAGAAACTCCGATGGATGCTACGAGGGAGAGAAAGTTTGGAGGAAGGGATTCGGGCATTTTTCCAGGGACCAAGGCCATATATAGCGCTTTTCTCATTCTTTTTCTGGCCAAGCCTAAACACCGAATCGATTAAGATAAACTGGGTTCCTCAGCCTATGGGACCCCATATACGCTGGCTAAAGCGCCCCCTACAGCGAGGATTTCCAGCGCGCCACCACAAAAAAGGTTTCCTTTTTTTCTGGTTCAGTTTGGCTTTCGCGAGACACATTCCGAACACATACAGTCGGAAAAATATGAATTAATCGTCCGCAGTCATCGTTCATCCCGTTAAGCCACTCTGGAAAAAAACTTATTGTCTAGCATCTTATCGGACGTTACCAGCTGCTTTTCCACCAACCAGAAATAGGTGTTTTTATATGAAGTTTAAAAATCCTTTTGCCCTCGTTCCTTTTCCCGCTCGTAGACTCGTTCTTTTGTCTACTTACGACCTGGTTTTTTTTTCTTTCTGGGATGAGACTGCGAAATACGTACGGTTGGTTTCGCTACTCTTTTTCTCATTGTTTGAGAAAAGCAATTTAATTCTTTTTTAAAGGATTTAAAGGCTTATTTAAATTTAATGAAAGGTTAATTTCTCTCAAAGATGGAATTAAAGGATTGTGTCTGGCAGTTTTTGATTATCCACGCCAATCTCCTTTCTCTTTTGAATTTCACTCTTCGATTTCTGCGCCGAGGAAGTTACCTGAAATCAGCGTAGTTTAAACTACTGATCAATACAACACAGTTCATGAAATAATTATGAACTCCTATCATCAGAGGCGCATTACCGGAAGTGCACGCGACTTTCCTGTAGTAATTCATTTTGTCATGTCCAGCTAGGTCAGTTTCTAACTCTTTCTGAAGTAAAAAAAATATCGTAAAAGCCAAGACTTGCGAACAGTAACATTCTTATAGATACAAAAACCCATTGAAGTTATGATATCGCGTCATTTTTCACAATTGTCGCAACTAGCGAGACTTCAACTTTCTCTCAGTAAATCATCTTTTTATATTTGACTCGCTTCCGTGAATCTTCGTGTTTTTTTTCTTTTCCGTTTTTTTTTTGTCTTTGCTTTTTTAGGAAACTTTAGATCTCCATTGGGATGATGATATTTTCTTTCGCTGTGACGCTCTTTCGTATATTCCATTTCAAAAAAGGTCTTATCACCCAGCCTATCTTTTTCTTATTAGATAGTAGAGCGACAATCCAAAGATGACTCCATCTCGTATATATATATATATATACAACTCCCCTTTTTTCCATCCCTATAGCAAACAATCTCGTTTTAAAGATATTTTTACAGAGATTTTAGCTATATTAGAGAATAGGTTTTTTTTTCTTTGCACGAGTTAGTACGAAGGTTCCATCCTTTTGTACTGCAGAACTGAAGGCACGCATTCTGTGCCGCGTCAATTCCAGAGTTATCTATCATTTTAACGCAATTTTCGGATTCTCTCTTTTTCTTTCTTCTTGACGCGAGAAGGAAATCCGTAATGGCATGGGAACGCGCTTATATGCACGCTGAACTAGCGCTCAACTTTGCGTTTCTTCGTGCATCACCCTCTCACTGCTTATAAAGGAAACTCGTTAGACGTAAGACGTATATAACATTCTCCTTCTGTTTTTCCATGGAATTTAACTTGTAAGAAATCCGTCTTCCGAAGAAAAAGTATAAGAAAACGAGAAAAACTCCTAGAGAGAGAGAGAGAGAGAGAAAAGAATTGCACCTTTTTTTTCTTTAAGTAATCATAGGGGATGGTCATATTTTCTGCGAGATATGAGTGGGTACTTTTATGTCAGTTATTTCAGGTTTTAAAGCCCAAAAATGCTCCAATCATTTTTCTTTTCCTTTAATGCATTATAAAAATTTAACTTTTACTAGGGGCATATGGATTTTACTATAGTTGAAAAAATAAACCTGCTTTTCACCTTTACAAGTTTATAAAACCAAACCCAAAACCAGTCTTTTTAAAAACTTCACGTATTTGGCCTTGTAAACATTGTTCGCTAAATTATAATAATATAACCATAACGTATATCTATTGAACTGTTTTTGTTACTTACAACGTTTTGGTTTTACAAACGTTGATGTAATTGATAAGTTAACATAAATAACTAGCTTGGCGGAACAATACCGAGTGTGTGTTGGCGCTAGACTTTGGCTGCAGCCCAAACGAGTTTCTGTTATCGTAGAAGAAGAGATAAACGAGGAAATATCTCGCGTATATTTAAAGAGTTTGATAACCTCGAGATTTGTACTTGTAAACTTGACACGAATCGTATTTTCATGACTCGGTGGCGCAATGGTAGCGCGTCTGACTCCAGATCAGAAGGCTGCGTGTTCGAATCACGTCCGGGTCATGAGAGTATTATTTTTGTTCCAAGGAGTATGTCATTGTTAAACATTAACTTTCCGGAAGAAGCGAAATTGATTTTGGGTGTTACTATGGCCGTAAATGGGTCAAAGACGCGGTATAAATGTATGGATTTCTTGCCTAACTTCTCGTTCACCATCTATCGGAATTTTTGAGAAAGTCGAAACAGTCTTTACTGGTTTTCGCTTCTCGCATCATTGCGCGTTTCCCTCTTTGACTACCGCTCTATCCCCCCCCGCCATCCAAGTCTCTTCGGGGAAAGTACACATTATCGATTTTGTTATCATCCCCTTCAATTCCATATATCGTTTAATCCGCTCTTTTCCCCCGTTTTATGAGGCTCGAGGCTTAAGATAAAGAATAAAACGACGCTATATTGGTACTGTTTTAGAAGCGATTTTGTTGCCCTACAAAACCTAATTCCATTCACTTTCTGGTGATAAAGGGGTTCCTGGGTTAATTGGAGATATCCTTTCGAATTAAAAGTTTTTAATGACTTGTCTTGAAGCGTATACCCATCCTCGTAACCAGTGTCCAATGGAAAGGGACCACAAAGCTGCTCGAAGATAGCGGCGCAACAAATACCCAACCTGGCGTACTAAAATTTGAAATTGATAAAACCAACCGAGATATTTTGTACTTTTGCCCACAGATGACAAAGTTAGCTAGTCGAGAGAGAATCAATCCTGGGGGCTTTTCATATGGAAATTCAAAGTACAAGGGAACCCTATAGAATAGAGATGGCATCCCACTTCTATTCAACAATACGCGTAGTTTCCCCTCACCTTAGTTATATCACACGGGGGCCCTGGCCTGGACTGCGGAACTGTATCGCCTATTGGCGTGTCCATGATCCTCCGTATAAATTATCGTGGTTAGCTTAGCGCAGCTGCTGCCAATGCCCCTTCGCTGACAAAAGCAGCTGATGCCCTAGCTCGCCCACCTTCGAGGCTGCGACGAACGTCCTTATACCTTACAGAGAAGGAATGTCTAATAATAACGCCAGGTCCTCTACCCCCTCCACCCCTTTTATTCCTGGTCGAGCCAATGGAGCGATTGTCAAATGAGGCTCTTTCTATCAGTTCCTTTGACCAAAGCTTCTAAACCTCCCCCCTTGTATATTTAAAATCACCCGCGTCTTTGATTAACGGTTTATATTAAACAGCTAAATCCTTTGAGTAGACTTTCCGTACGGAATTTTGATTTTAAAATCACCTTTCTTACATTATGTTTATACTGCAACGCTAATTTGGAATAAATTATGCTTGAAGTTATCTTTATGTTAAACGAGGTACTCCAACTGGCTTAGGGAAGTTTGACATTGTATGTGTACGAAAAGGGAATACAGGAAGTGGGTTTTTGATTTTACTAGGTATACAAGTGCTGTTTTAAGAAAATTGAAGTGTTTCGGGGTGGTGTCTTTATTTGTATGCAAGAAATAAGACACAGGATATGTATGGGGTTATTTTTTCATTTACGCTACATTGGGTATTCATTAGAAGTCATATTGTTTCTTTAACCTTCATTGAAGATTTAACTCAGAAATACATTAAATAAGAATAGTAGCAGAAGTGTAAAATACTTCTCTTTGAGAGAAGTGAACCACAAAGAGGGGTAATTGTTGATTGTTGAGGATCTAGTACCAAACAGTAATATAATTCACCGGGTTTTCACCCTAGCACGGTGCGATGCCCATCTGAAGTTTGATGAGCAGGAGAGCAAACAGAAAGGGTGAGCCTGGGAAGAATAATGTTACATAACTAAAGTATTTAGAGGATACAGATTGTGATCCTTCTTCAATTATCCCCTTCTAATAGTAGGGGCGAGATTGTGCTATGGTTACGAAAAATAGGTACTTGAAGTCAAAATTCAACATTAAAAAAAGCAATCACAAAAATGCATGTCCTTCAATAATAATATTTTTCTTTTCCCTACGATCACGGACCAATTATTTCATGTACAGTCTCTCCAACAAAGATTAATGCTCCAGCAACCTTTAAACGGTCCGTTATATAGCCACGTTGAAACCCAACACGCCATTTCCCTTCCCGGCATGCAGTGTAGCGCGCCTTCCAGTATTCGCATCGAAGAGTCCTTTATGAATTAGTAGCAGGTGATTTCTAATAGTTTTTCACACACATACACTTTCTCTCCTCTTCTTGCACGTGGCGAATGATTATGACAGGTTGGCACTAGAATGAACCTATTACTAGGCAAATTCTCTTCGAACGTTTGATACGCCGGTGATTCATAACCGATACGTTTCGTGCAGCGCCATCGTAGCGTCAATTTTGTTAAAAGCGCTATATAGTATAAAATGCATCGTTTAAAAAAATGAGCTAAATCTCGAAAGAGGACTTGAACGTCTTTTGTTGGCTCACCGCCATAAGCGAGAATGAGAAAGGCGAGGGGTATACGACTGGAAGAGAGAGAGAAGAAGAAAAAAACTCTTGAGCAAATTGGAAGAACCGTTCTTGGTGCCTACAAGACGTAATTTGAAATATGGTTGGAATATCGAGCCTGGATTGGGAAAGACGCCACGGTTCTACCTATATCGGCTACGAAAAATTCACTTCTCGAAGAGTTTTCGATTTTTCTCAATGAGAAACATTCCCTTTTTGTACGGGGCATCAAGGTGTGGGTGGAAATTGCCATCGTAGATTTTAAAAGACGGCCATCACTCGAATGACTCGTTGATGTTGGAAATTATAGCGTCAAACCTTAACGTATCTTCCCCGCCCCCCTTATCTTTACCTATTAGAGTGAATGAGAGCCATTTTAGATTTTTTTAAGAAGATGAAAGTGGGTGGTGGAAGGCCTTCATCGTAACTTATTGATAATATTATACCCGATATAGTTTCGGCTTAAGCTGAGGACAACCCAGGTTACGCTTTTCATAATCGCTAAAGTTTTATTCTAACATATTTTTTCTTTAATTACGTACCTTAAGTCTTAAACTAAGTTTAAGCACTTATAAAATTTATGGGCTCCAAACTAATGAAGTAAAGGTAAAGTCTAAATCATCCATCATCTTCCTGGCAGTTATGGAAAATTGCGTTACCTTATTTCAAGCAAAGATCGGAAATATTTTTTCTTCAGTTCTTGATGGAGACCGGACACTTTCGTTTTCTCTCGACTTCGATTCTCTCGGCTGGTCACGACCAATCAATGGTCATTTATTATATAAGGCACGCGTGCTGGGAGGCTAGTAAGAAACCCCCGACTTACATAAGCGCCTTTCATCGCTTGTCCAAGACAGGTAAAGGGTATCTTGTCGGAATACTTTGTCGTGGGCGGTTGAAAGGAAGTCTTAGTTGACTGTCGGGACACGTACCAAGTTATGGAAGCTTAAGCGACTCGCCAGTGTTGTCCTTTAAGCCCTTCATGGCTTTGGAAGCGTCGACTGACTTGTCGCCTACTTGTTGAGTACTCTCTCAAACACGTGCTGCTGTCAATAGGAACGTTTGTTTATACTGATCACGCTTTCCTGTGTTGACTTACAACTTAAGTCAAAGTTCTTTATTGCTTTTCAAGTCTCTCTAGTTATTTCATGATATATCGTATCTATGGATATCTTAAAACCATATTCGACTGAAGACTGAATTAAACTGATATATAAATATTATTTTTTTAACCAAGACAACTTCAAAATATTAGCATATCCGCAACCAACTACATCAATTCTTCCGTTATTTAATTGTGACCATAAGAGGGTGACAACATCTTCCCTTCAACAGTGAATAAAATGAATCTTCTTCTGCGAGACAAAAGCATTCGGATTATAAAAAGAAGATATGTAAAAGCTTTAGCCGTAATGAAGCCATCCATTTTTTGAGGCTTTCCTTTGGAGCTTCAAAGGACTCATCCTCCCACCGTCATCACAAAAGGAAACTGCGGAATTTTTCCAGAGCAAAACTTCGTCAATTCTCGGCAAAGCTGAGACCGTATGCCAGGCAAGAGGATGGGTACGGAGAAAAGAAAAGACGCGGTATAGGGTCGGAGTAAAGGGGGTCTCAAACGCGATAAAAAAATTTGCGGAATTCGGATTCTCCGGGGCCAAGCTATAGGAACCCGAGCTGAAAACCTTCTCTACAGTATGGCGAAAGCATTCCATCGGAAGCCCAAAACTTTTAATCTGAAACTCTCTAGGGATTGTAGAAAAGGAAAAGGGGACTGGCCCCAGCCTTGGCCTTCTTCTTATCTGCATTAAGGAAGAAAGAAAACCAGAAGCTGCCGAGGTATTCTAGATAAAAAATTCTCTAGTCTGAGTTCCCCACTTGGACTTGCTTTCCTCAAAATCAAAGAGCCGTCTAGAAATACGTGAGAAGCGAGCTTACAACCCAACCCTAAGGAGTATGTGGATATACCAAATTAAATCTGCCTTTGGATTACGAGAAAAAAAAGTGTGAAGTGATATGGCTTTTATAATAAATTCCTTACTGTATAAATAGATTTTTTCCATCTGATTCTTACACAGAGCAAAGATTGTGCGTGCGAATTGAAAATTTTTTTTTTTGAGATTATAAATATAATCTCGGCTACGTTCGCTGTTTTCTTCATCTTAGTCATTAATATTCTACGCGGGCCTCCATTAATAATGTTCCGCAGGAATTTTTAATTATCTCGAAAATTTATAATTACGTTTACAAAGTTTCGCGAAAACTTTTGGAAAATAATGAATGATTCGAAACCGCGAGGGTGAAATTTGTTTTCCGCTGAAATTAATAAAAGAGATGGCCTATATATATATAGTCGTAATCTGGGGCGCGCAAAGTTGTTACGAGATGAGGATGTGCCGTGCCCGCGTCGCTTTTACAATTATTTCCATTTAATATTAGCGCCCTTAGTAACAAACGCGGTAGTGGTGGTCTCTAAAGCCGTGTAAGTTCTAATACGATTAACATAAAATGATTTATGGTGAGTCACGGACTTCGTTTCGCTCACTCCTCGCTCTCCTACCTCTGGCACCACGGACCAGTTCTCCGTTCCCTTCTCCCGTTCTTCAACACCGGTGTGTTCACCGGAGCACCCCAAGTGCGTAAATACGTCCTCTTTCTGCTCCGTGGCGACACAGAAAAGGCAGTATAGTGGCAAGCAGCTGGGACCCGATTTAGATTTCTCTCGTTTTGCGGGGGTGGATCACTAACTAGAGGTTAACGCGAGTTAAAGGGAAGGTTGGCCTTCATCATGAGCCCGGGTTGGATGTTTTTGTAAGTTGGCCTTCATCATGAGCCCGGGTTGGATGTTTTTGTAAGTTGGCCTTCATCATGAGCCCGGGTTGGATGCTTTTGTAAATTGGCCTTCATGAAGAGCCCGGGTTGGATGTTTTTGTATGTTGCTCTTCATCATGAGACCGGGTTGGATGTTTTTGTATGTTGGTCTTCATCATGAGACCGGGTTGGATGTTTTTGTATGTTGGTCTTCATCACGAGCCCGGGTTGGATGTTTTTGTAAGTTGGTCTTCATCATGAGCCCGGGTTGGATGTTTTTGTAAGTTGGACTTCATGATGAGCACGGGTTTGATGTTTTTGTAAGTTGGCCTTCATCATGAGCCCAGGTTTGATGTTTTTGTAAGTGGGCCAACTGTGAGGCAGGTGGAACAAATAGGAGCGCAGATACCTCCTCTTTGTACAAACTCTACGACTCACGATTCAACGTTTTCTACCTTACGGAATATATCTAATGGGAAATATTAGAGTCGACCTTTTTCTTCTCGCATTTTGGCGTTTTCCCCGTAGAACAGCGAAGAAAAAGCTAGGGCCTTACTGTAACCCCCGCGTAAATTTGTCAGGAAGATGTGGCATAGTACATTGCCTGGGGAATCTAGATGGGCACACGCGGCCGGCCATCGCTACTCGCCAGCTGCCGTTTCCAATGAGAACTGGATGGGAGAAATTCAGTCTGGTATTAAGCCGTGAAAATGAAATGGTCATAAGCTGGTATAGTACTCTCCCCTTCCATAATACTATATAGACGTCAAACAATAATACCTAAATGGGAGGGGTGCATGGACGCTTTCTAAATGCCATAATCGGCCCCAGAAATACCTTTCAGTTTCAGCTTGTACTAACCCTAATAAATGGTGTTTCTATATATCGAAAATCTTTTACGTTTCATAAATCTTTCTCACCCCCTATAAACCGTGTTTTTTTCCCTTTCAAATCTATTCACACTCTCCTAAAGGGTGATTGAACTGTTGAAAAGGTCAGGGTTCTATAGTATTTACGATGAAATAACTAAAGAAGTACTCATTTTGCTCTGTTGAGCGTTACATAATGCCACGAGAGTCTTGCTTGGACGCCATCCAACCAGAATTAACAACATCATAATAACTTTGCATTTCGAATTGAAGGTTTTTCACTGTTCCATGGTACCTACCGAAGAGTCATAAAGATAGGCTAAATGCAAGTCTTGGCGACAAGTAACTTTCCCTATCTAAAGTTACAGGCCCCAATTGTAGGCGTATCAATATCCTAGACAGGCATACATGTTTCAACCTCGTTACGTATGATTAATATGTTATATATTAAATAGAGATATATATATATTTAACACCACTGTCTGCTAAATACGTTTTCAGCAACGCTCAACCTACTTCATCCTAGACTAGACATAATTTCATCAAATTCCATATATAGCCTAAAACTCTTGCAAGCTCGAATGATCTTAACTGCATGCCGCGATCGCGCGTTCTCCCTTTCAACCTGGTATCTTTCTCCCCTTTTAAGTCATCCGCTTTTAAGCCCTTCGCTTTAATTAAAGTCGGGCTCTGTGTTCATTGATCCTAAACAAATTAGGGTTTAAAAACTGTCTGCTTTAGAACTATTTCCCCTATCTGTCAAGCGTGAGCTTCGTGTAAGTGTACGGGCCTCTAGTTAAAGGAAAGAGCGCGAGTGAAAAAAATCACCGAAACACGAATGTGTACTTAACGACCGGGTTCCCATGCTATCCCAGTTCCCCTATTTTACCAGGACTCTCTAATCAAGAACACAGCCTTTTAAAAAGTTCCAAAAAGCCAGCGGGGTCGGGCCTTCCGGGTCCGTTTTCCCAGCACTTAACGCGCGCATTTTCGCGAGAAAAGGCGGCATTACTAACAACGCGTTATTAGATAGGGATTCTGCCAGATTTAGCCTTAGGAAAAGGCTAATACTTGGGTAGAAAAGACGGAGTGGGTGTAATAGTGGAAATGTAGAGTATATTCGAATGTTTCGGTCGAGATATCGAGAGTCGGTCGCTTTGGCATTGATGTCGGGGCCTACGTCATCAATATTCACTACAGTTCGCGGAGACGACGAGACTTCGGGGACACCCGTATTCGAGGGCCCCTATTCCTGACTGTCCTTGGGGATAGAGGAATCGGACTTGGCCCCGATATTCCTACTCTAAGCCTTTGCTACGCATCCTCTATAGCGTCAATTCCCCTCCCATTTCTGATGACGTTCGCTGTCCCCGAAATTAGACAGGGGAAGCACGAGGTATCAAAGACAAGCTTTTATACTCTGTCCGTTGAGTTAAAGCCAATGTATCCTTAGCCTTTGAGGAAGTCCAATGCTAAGTCCATTTCTCATCCCATGTCCTAACCCTATTAGCTCTACATTCCCGTACATATAACGAACGTTCTTCCCTTTTAGAAATAGTTACTACCTAAGGGTTTCCTCTCTCTCTCTCTCCACCGTCATCAGTCCCGTAGAGTATGTCTTGTCGCAAACCTACCGCAAATGGACTGATGATAGAGTGCTCCGAACTACTCAATCCCATTTTCGTACTAGTGAATCAGATTATATGTTAATTATAGTAATTTCGTACAAATTTTTTCCGCGTCCTTTTGAATTAATTCCCTTTGAAACATTCTTCTAATAAATATACAGTTGCCTTAGATTTTCGCAGACTAATTTCCCCCCCCCCATAAAAAGAATCGAGTAGACTTCCAAATTAGGGGTTTATTCAAATTGAGTCTCATTGTTCAAGCCGCCAGCTCTCCGAGTTAACTAACTACCACTGGTCCATTCCTCGAGGTCTTTTATTCGCCGTATCTATTTTGCTTACTTTTTTTTCTAGAGTAATCCAGAAAATGTTTTTGTTACGCGTTGGGAAATGTTGTTTGCTCAATTCAGTTGCACAAGGAGGAGGCGTTGTAAATAAGGCTAGCGGCCTTTGGAATCTAGAGCCTCCTTTTGTTTTCTCTTCGTTATACACTCTCTGGCGCTTTATCTTCGCGGCGCCACGATTTACTCTCGAGAATATGGTCTATACATGTAGTTGTATTTGGGGAGCTGCGCATCTCGGTTCTTGATGAAACGAGACTTTCGATAATGCATTATTCATCGAAATGCCGCAGAACCCAACCTTCATTGTTGTATTACCTCTTCCCCGCTTTAGCCTACTGAGAAATCAGCTAGACAATGAATATATTCCTTCCTTTTTTTTTAAAAAAAAAAGGGTTAAGCCTAACGTCGACCTTTTCGAAACTAGGTAAATCTGGTCTTTTCTTAGAGCCTCTTTTATATGTTTATTTCAAGGAATTTAGAGGAAACTAGTTGCAATTGTTGCTCTTCCATTTCCCATTTATGGCTTCAAAATATATCACGAAGGGCATTTTAAATAAATTGGATTAAGGCGCACCTCCAATCTAATATAATAACTCATACAATTGACGTTGCGATAGACATTGTTATAGTATAAACAGATTTATAGAAATTGACGAAAACGTCTCGTGCCTAACATGTAATAGGGTATCTTCCAAAATTGGCCCGAGAAAATGGCACGTGCATTTTAAGCTTCATTTCAAACTAGGCTTAGCTCTTACAAGTTTTTCTAACTTAAGTTTCTAAAACTCTAACGACGCCATGAAGTTGAATAATATTGGCTTACGTTTTACATAAGGTCTATATTTCGCAAAGTCAAGAGAGACATAATTAGTGTATTCATATGAAATTCTGCTGTAAAGCTCCCCCTCTTCGTCCATATCTGAATGAAAATCCGATTTAACTTTATCAACTTTAAAAATAAGTATCATTTCCTTCCCGCACCGCGATATATCCGTTTTCATCTCCTTCTTTACGTACCCTACCACCGCGATTCAAACGATACGTTATACCATAGTATGAAAAATTGAACTCGCTATCGTGGTATATTTATTATTGAAATGAGTAAACCTATTTTTCACTATAAAAATACATCACCAAGGATTTACTTAGCTCTCCCTACCCGAAGTAACTTCGTACCTCCTAGCTGGCTGTGGTAATGATTCCAAAAAATGTATTCCCCTCATTTCAATATGCACCCATCCACCGTACACTCTTCCAAAACCCAGGTCCTCTCGAACGCTTGGCAAAAATATATATTTGAAGAAGACTAGCCAGAAGAGTCTTTAAGTCGAGTTTGGTCTCTCTGGGACGACGCAGAAATCGACGATGCTTCTTCGTACGGGAAAGGAGAAGAAGGAAAAAAAACGATCCTCACTGAATAAACATTAGTTTGCCAAAGCGTGGACCGCCTGGGTAGTTTTCCTGCTAAAAAAGCGATACCTTTTCGAAAAAAGAGCGAAAAAACCGCAGGAAATTATCAATTTATCCATGCAGGCTATAGTTACGCCTGAGATTTTTTATTTTGCTTTAGTAAATGTCGATAGTCGTTTGTTTTGTTATGACTTCGGTCTTAAGACTCTATTCAAATTTGGATTTCTCTTTGATTTTTTTCTTTTAAAACCTAGGCCTAGTAATAATATTCTAACTGATAATCAAACGTCCAGCCCAAACCATTTTCCCTGATAAGCCCAAACCGTTTTGCCTGATAAGCCCGAACCGTTTTACCTGGATAGCCCAAACCGTGTTACCTGGGTAGCCCGAACCGTGTTGCCTGGGTAGCCCGAACCGTGTTGCCTGGGTAGCCCGAACCGTTTTGCCTGGGTAGCCCGAACCGTTTTGCCTGGGTAGCCCGAACCGTTTTGCCTGGGTAGCCCGAACCGTTTTGCCTGGGTAGCCCGAACCGTTTTGCCTGGGTAGCCCGAACCGTTTTGCCTGGGTAGCCCGAACCGTTTTGCCTGGGTAGCCCGAACCGTGTTGCCTGGGTAGCCCGAACCGTGTTGCCTGGGTAGCCCGAACCGTGTTGCCTGGGTAGTCCGAACCGTGTTGCCTGGGTAGCCCGAACCGTGTTGCCTGGGTAGCCCGAACCGTGTTGCCTGGGTAGCCCGAACCGTGTTGCCTGGGTAGCCCGAACCGTGTTGCCTGGGTAGCCCGAACCGTGTTGCCTGGGTAGTCCGAACCGTGTTGCCTGGGTAGCCCGAACCGTGTTGCCTGGGTAGCCCGAACCGTGTTGCCTGGGTAGCCCGAACCGTGTTGCCTGGGTAGCCCGAACCGTGTTGCCTGGGTAGCCCGAACCGTGTTGCCTGGGTAGCCCGAACCGTGTTGCCTGGGTAGCCCGAACCGTGTTGCCTGGGTAGCCCGAACCGTGTTGCCTGGGTAGCCCGAACCGTGTTGCCTGGGTAGCCCGAACCGTGTTGCCTGGGTAGCCCGAACCGTGTTGCCTGGGTAGCCCGAACCGTGTTGCCTGGGTAGCCCGAACCGTGTTGCCTGGGTAGCCCGAACCGTGTTGCCTGGGTAGCCCGAACCGTGTTGCCTGGGTAGCCCGAACCGTGTTGCCTGGGTAGCCCGAACCGTGTTGCCTGGGTAGCCCGAACCGTTTTGCCTGGGTGGCCCGAACCGTTTTGCCTGGGTAGCCCGAACCGTTTTGCCTGGGTAGCCCGAACCGTTTTGCCTGAGAAACCCAAACACGTTTCGTAGGGACGTTACTCTTTTAGTTCAAAGACGTATGAAAAATCTGCTCAATGACAGAGACATATTTAGCCCAGGAATAAAGAACAGTTTCATTTCATGAACAATGTTGGTATACATATATGGAATTCCGCACGACTTCAGATTCAGTGTCCCACGTGTATTTCCGTCTAATATCATTACTCCTGAAACGAGATGACAGGTTTTCTTTCTGGGCTCTCCTTATAAAAATAATTGATTTATGAACCACGAGAAGGAAGGCGGTTTCAGTTACGGCCAGAAAAAATATATATATCACCCTTTTGATAGAGATAACGACTTTTCGCTTAATATTTTAACACTTTAGTCACTTGATGGGTGAATACATTACCATATACTCTCATAATACAGTGTATACTGTATTTCCATACCGCGATTGTCACGCTGCAGCTAGTCTCACAAGCTATGAATATATTTTGCGAATGTCGTTAAAATTTCAAAACTTATCGGGGGTCTAGGTCTAAATATACACAACACAAACCGCAAAATATGTAAATTAACCTTATATATAATTTTATTGTGTTTGGTAATTAAAATACTCTCTCTTGTGTATATATAAAGTGTACGTAGAATTCTGCGGAATAATGTGCATCATACTGGGTGGCGAATCCTTATCAATTCTAATTAACAATTTTACGTCTTAGATGAAATTATCCGAGAGAAATTAGCAGCGCGTAGCGGTCTTAATGCCGAAATTTAATCTCGCCTTGGGACTTCCACTACGACGGTCTTCTATTGTGTGTATATATTTCGGAACTCGCTCGTGTCGTACGTACGTAGCTTCTATTCGCTTTAACCCTAATTCGTCAACATCAATAATTTCATTCTGAATCGGAAATTCATTTACAGGAGCGCTTCGTCCTTAGTTTATCACGAAGGGGATTTTGGGTAAAGGTATGGCCGGTGCAGCTATTTACACTGTTTGTTCGAAGTTGTTTGACTGGACACGCGGTGTTTGATGGCCTTCCCGTCTTAATTCGCTATAGTCTTCCTCGAACACTACGGGTTTGTAGATACAATTACCTTAATAAATTTATATATAGATATAGATCGGGTAAGTACGTTTCGCGTATTACGAAGGCGTGCATGCTTAACCATACACACACACCCATTTCCTTCGAACAATTGAATTTTGCTGTTACCCCCTAAAGCGATTCGATTTAATTAAATGATGAGCTACGAACTATATATAACTATTCAGAGTCACTCGCTCAATCTTAACTATAAAACTGTAAAGCGTGTAGATTTTCTGTATTTATAGATACATTTTAATACTATAATTTAATTTTAAATTCCGATAATGTTTGATCAAGCGAACTAATTTATATTTCCCTTTCTCGCATAGTTTAAACAATGCTTCAATTCTTAGAATATTTCTACGCAGTTTTGCAGCTGCGAGCGTGTCTTCGACAAATACATTTGCACTTAATTACTGAACGAATTTAATTAATCCTGAATTATAATATACAGAAAATTATGGATTTTTAAAATAATATATAAAGATTCCTTATAAGGGAACTGGTTTTCGAACAATAGCCTTTGAGGACGAATACGAACTTTTGTATTTGAAGCCAACCAGCTCTGTTACACATCAAGAATTCCATTATTTTCTCGCAACCTGTTCATGGAGGACTTATATATAGATATATAAATATCGACCAGTCCCATTTCTTCGTGTTTTTTAACACTAACAGCAAGGCTAGGCCATTGCTTCAGCTTTTCATTCTTGTCTATTATATTCGTCTACTCTTGGGACCGAGACATTTTTTTTCTTCATGGCTTCAGACATCTCTTCCCTAATGACATTTCGCTTTTTTTTTTCATTCTCATCTTCACTCCCATTTTGGACGTTACTTACTTCCCCATCTTTCGGATTAAGGCAGAGCAGAGTTGGGATAATATCGGAGCATACGTTCCAATAGAGAAGTTCACTAAAGGATCTGAGCTCCGATCGTCTCTCTAATATGAAAGGAAGGGGATGCTGTTCTGAATGGCGTGACGATGGATAAAAAAATGATAAAATGTCAATGGAACCAGACTTTATCTGTCCAGTCGCTTCTTTTATATATAGAAAGCCGCCTTCTCGGAAGAGATTATCACCCCCGTGGTTTTTATTATAGCTTTTTTTCATTGATTGCGCCCATGTCTCGATCCGTGTTTTTCTTTATATAGGCCTAAAAGAATAGCCATTGACTGCCGTTTGTATTCGCTCTATGATAGTTATATTGTCATGATGGCTGTGCTATGAATCGATCAGTCTGGGTTATAAGTTCTATAATGAGGGATATTTATAAATAACTAGGTCAGAAGAATTGTGAAACTAAATTACCCAAGTTCAGTTTGCATTTATTTTAAGATAAACAAAGGCTATTGTAATCGGAGCATTACATCTTTATTCTGTTGGCTTGGCCTTTGGATCGGTTGAATTCTTAACAGGCTGAGATGGGCAAGGGTAAGGTAGGGGTTTAGCAGAAGCCACTACACCAATGACGACACAGTGGTATTCGTTTCTTAAGACTATTTAAATGCTAATGCGGTCTTAAACACTCGTAATGTTAATTACCATCAATGGAGATAAGCGAACTGAAGTGTTTTATTTCATATATGGAACTTCTGTTATAACACGTAGATATCTATAGAGCCTCATACTATGACGCCATCTTTTTCCAAAACACAATATATTCATCGTAATAAGTTCCGGATATATAACGTTCGATTTTGTTCCGGTATTCCTTTCCTTCCTTTTTCCAAAAAGAAAAATAAAGGTTTCCGTACATGTGGATAGGCTTTTGAATTCGTAATTCACACTGGACAGAATATAGAAAGGCTCCGGATGTCCGTATAGTCTATATTGTTACACGTATACTTTCGACATACTGTAGGGGGAATATTCATATTTGATTGACAAGAAACAGCATAAAAAATAGTATAAC
This sequence comes from Phalangium opilio, assembly GCF_054372755.1. Lineage (NCBI taxonomy): Eukaryota > Metazoa > Arthropoda > Arachnida > Opiliones > Phalangiidae > Phalangium > Phalangium opilio. The sequence continues at coordinate 4,483,464 of NW_028324189.1, forward strand.
ATCAGAAATCTATATTGTTGAGAAAAAAGAAAGAAGCGTTGGAAAAAGGTTTCTGGGATGGGGATGAGAAAGTCCCTGGTGGACGTACTCTCTTTGGTGCACGTGGAGAACAGTCGGAATCTATCTTTCATCATTCCGCCTTTTCTCTATTCTTTTTCAGAGGCGTGGGAGTGTAAAAATAAGAGCGCGAAATGCGCAAGGGAAAATGGATAGAACAGGAAGAACGGAGTCAGTCCCTTGCTCCAACAAAAAAATAAGTACGATGCAGCAGGACGGACGTTGAATTGGCTCGAGTCGATAACGTTATTTGTCGATCTCCCGCGGACAAACAATTTTCCTAGAAATGCCCAGGAAATCGCGTTACAGCTCTGCCTAAAGCACGTATAGACTATTCCCCAAAATATAAAAAAGATGACCAATAGTTTTCGCATTGCTTGGATAGACATTTCGCGCCAAAATAGCCTCGGATAAACGGTTTTATGATATTTTTAGCGTTCGTTTTTCAAACTCCAGGGTGTTATTTCGTAGCGAAGAAATTGAATTTATATTTTTTTCTGTTTTAAATTCGTTCTGTATCTAGTTTTATTCGAAACAATTTAAGTTTTAGAAAATGTTTATCGAAGTACTGACAATGCACGTTTCTGGTGGAGCTACGCAACTCAAACGTCAATTTTGAAGCCATAATGCGAGTTAATGCTCTTAGTTCAATGTTCAAAGCATCCCAAAGCTACACGATTGGCTGATACACACAATGTATATAGGATATAACCTACCCTGTATGGTTTTGTAAATGGATTGAATTCGTATTACAGCGAAGGATTAGAGAGGGTTTACTCAATTGGATTTTAAGGCAGCAGCGTGCGAACGGGAACTTGGGAATAAGGCGGTATCACGAAACCTCCTGGTATTTTCAAGCCGGTGGTAAAGGTTAAGAATGGAGGGGAGACGGGAGGTAGGGAACTACGAGTGGGCGGTTGCCCCACGAAAGGTTCCGAAGAAAAGAAAAACATTCAAGCTTTCGGTCTACGATGCGCAAAAAGGGAGGTAGCCTTTCTTGCCTGACACGAATCGCTTCCCCACTTGGCACGCCATCCAGAAAAGTTCCTCAAAAAGAGTGGAATCTCTCCCTGTACTTCTTCCACTGCCGTCCGTTTTTACTCTTTCTTTGGGGCTCGAGTTAGAGATAAAAGAAGTGGGCACCCTCCAATTGTAGCTTCAAACGAGTATACTCCTCATAGGAGTATAGATAGGATATCGTACTAGACTGCACGCGTACCTTCTTAAAGTTGTGGCAAAAAAAGGAAGAAAAAGTGTTCTTGGACGGAACTAGCTCTTCGGCAACAAGCATCAGCTTTTTTTGCTGTTTCTTTTCTTTGCTAGGTTTTTTTTTCTTCCTTATTTTCATCCAGAGGGCAGTTCAGAAGTGGTACGTTCACCCATGATATTTCTAAAGGAAAAGTTTTTTGCTTTTTATCAGGATTTTTTTACGTCTGTGAAATGAATGGGCAAGATTTCTTCACGCAGAAGTTGCGCTATAAGCTGAAGTTTAATTCAATTTTAGTTGGGAAGGAGATCTATTCGTCATGGATGGTTGATTCAAGCAATACACGTAACGTTACCTTTACTATAATTAGTATGGATTTAACCTAAGCCTTTGTAGTGAATTAGACCTGCTCTACTTCTAAATGTCTATCTTGACGATAGAACTTTCGTAAGTGCGGAAAACCCATTCATTATCTTTTTGGTTTTAGGATGGGTTTTGGGGCATTAGAAGCCTCTGTTTCCGGAAATGGTTCTCCTCTCATTAAAACTTTATCTTCTTTTATCGGCTAAGTGTTTTAGCTTGATCCGCTTCTCCTTCATCCGAGCAAGTACATCGTTGGCTGCTCTCTCTCGCTACTCTCCATGATTCAATTGCTTTGCCTCTTTCGACTCGATTTTTCACCAAGTGTTTTATTACGACGACGAAAACTTAGCGAGTTCGGGGTCCCCTTCAACTCCCTTCTAATGGTTTCTCGGGAATTTGGGGTCCCGCATTTTTTTCTATAGGATCCTTTCCGACTTTATCTTTTAACAGTATCTTAACAACGGTTCGCCTTTTATCTTTATTAACTGTAAGGCTTAGAAGAGCAACGTCAAAGCCAAGGGTAACGTTTCTTCTAATTCGAGAAACATTTATCCTTACGAATCTGTAGAAAATCCTTTTAATACTAAATGATTGATCCATCTTTCGTCTTTCATCCGTATAGCCGCCTATTCCTAAAACCTCGAAATAGACGACGAAAAAATTCCTCGTTTTTCTTCCGGTTTAAACAAGCTAGTGAACGACCATATAGTCTTCAACTTCTCTCCCACCATGGGACATTCAACTGTTTCCTGATGTGGGATAATAGTTCATCCTGAATCCAACATCTCTAGGAAACTAGACACTCCTTTTCTACCAAGAAAGAATCCACGATATTCCCGATGCGTGTGCCAAGGCTTATAGCACGATTTTAACTAATAAAATCTTGGTCTAAATGATGCGTCGTCTGCTTCACCATAAAAACGTTTCAATATTTTCTACTATGTGTGTTCAAAGCCTGTCCTACAGAACATGGACTACATTGCACTCGTTCACCTTTCGTAATATGAGGGTGGAACTAAGGAATGGTTAACCCAGAAATCTCGCTCGGACTCTTCCTAATCCCACGTTCACTTCCTGGAAGAGATTTCAAACCTCTTTTCCGTTTTCTATTAAGGTTTAGTACCGACCAACGGGACATTTTTTCTTCCGTACTACTTTTATCCGAGATTCGAAGCCAAGGATTTTCTACGGATCGCTTTTTTTTCTTTCATAAAACGCTGAAAAAAGTCCTAGGAAAAGGTAAGCCTTTCCGACGATTAGGCTTAGGAATTTCAAGCTACAGAAAAGCAATGACTGAACATGATCTTCAAATTTATTTTTCAAGAAAGTGTAATATTCTTTTCTGCACCTTCCTATTAGATAAAGGTGTTCACTTTTTATTCACGATTAGAAAAGGTAAATTACCAATGTTTCTACTAGTTCCTTTCTTTCTTCTCATTATAAGCAAATTATAAATACAGTTTGGGGAACAAGAAAAATGCATAATCTGACGATTACTGCATGGGGCAAGGAATGGGTAGGAATTGTGAGAGAAACTCTTCTCTCATTCTTTTCGGTGTGGCCCCGCGAGTTGAAGGAAACAAAACTAGTGTCATTAAAGGGCTCGAGCCTTAATGCGTGTGGACGACGTAATAGAATATACTAATGAGGCAGCGAGTTGCCATTAATGGCAACGATCCTGCCACTACCAATCCCCCGGTCGACGATTTGCGACTTCTCTTCCGTCCTTTTACAAATGTTCATTAAAATCAGCTTCTACCCTAAGAAAATAATTCAATTAAGAACTGGCAACGTCCCACAGCTCCATCAACCTTCCCTCATGATCCGTTCTTCTAAAACTAAGCCTTATTTCGTTTTAAAACTTACCGAGAAGTTTGCCATTTTCTTTAAGAACTAAGTTCTTTTAATCCTCTAGCTACTAGTCGTGTCATTAAGCCTCGGTCACAGAGGACTGCCTTCAAGAAAGAGTATTTTTATATCTCTACAAAAAAGCAATGTTTAAATGAAAACATATATAAACAATGTTGATACTTAAAGAAGGCTGCTAACTTCTCTGTGAAATCATTTTGGGTATTTTTTAAAGGTCTAAAGATATGCACCCGAAATTTTTAATATCAAAATACAGGGGACAACACCCCATTTAACTATGTTAATGGGGTCGGGGATAATTTCTTCGATTGTTACGGAAAATGCGCCTTTGTCCTGGTAGACTCGCAAAAAATCACTCCGTCATTTTTAATTCCATCGGTGCTTCTCTTCTTATCTTTAATACTATACGATATAACCAGTTTCATTTGTCAGTAAAGAGATATCCACGAGTATGATTTTGTACTCTATCGAAAATCAATGAAATCTACCTTCCAACCTAATGCCAACTGACATTGTTATAGTACTTACGAAAGTGGGGAGAATAGACGAGTATCAAGAGTTGGTTTAGTATCTCATCGAGTCACATACAAGTTCGAGAAAGTTGATTTGCAAAAGGAAGGATTTAACCCTAACGTTGTTTCTGACGTTATGTTTTATATGAACCTAAAGAGGGTACTTACAAAAGGCTAGATTTAAATGCCTATGATGATATTTGTCAAGGAAAAATTAGGTTCTAAAAGGTTTTAGTTAGGTTGTTTTTGTTTATTTTCCAATGAACACGCCAACAACATGAACACAATTGACATTATGACACAAAATTCCATTATTATATTTTCTCTTTTCTTAATTAATTATTTTCGTACATTTTCAAATACTTAGTTTTATAAAATAACATTGAGTTAAATTTTCCGATTTTGATCAATTAAAAGCATTTTTAAACTTCAAAATTTTACTACACTTTTTAGGACACAAGTTTAATTAATTTAACCCTAAAGTTGAAATATAATATCTTCGTAAGGTGAACTAAAAAAAAATATACTGTTTGTAAATAAAATGTGTGTGTATATAAGTTATGGTATAACTATGCCAAAATTCCTTTTTGTTTTCTTACACTATTAAAAACACGTTGTTTTATACTATAATAATATGAACGAGCTGAATCGGCTCTTTAATAATCAACAGTTCTTTGATGTTTCTATCATGTAAATATTGTTGCTCAATAAAAACAAAACTTGTTATCATAAGTTGATAAGATATGTTCCGTAAGTATGACACTACCTATACTTCGTAATGCTAGAGACAGCTTGAGCGAGTGCCGAGTAGTGATTGACTACACTCGGTTAATTTTGCAAGACTTCCATCTTTCTATTTAGTCTGTCCTAAGCCTTTGACAGCGCCTCACCAGGCATCGCTTTACATCGAATCTATGACCTACGTCACTTCATGACAAGCTCTCATTGACCAGTGACAAACTTATGGAACATATCAGTAGTGATAGCTATACAGATACGCATGGATCCAAGATGACCGCCATGACATCATCCACCCAAATATTGTTCCACTTTATTGGAAAAATCTTACCTTTTTTTACCTACCGGCCCTCCAATGTACTATTAAAGGGCGTATGGCCTATATAATGACCCCAAACAAGCCCGGACTAGCCCTCGTAGTAATGGGTGTAGTCCTTGGTATCCATGACATCATCATCTTAACTCAAACCAAAACTAAAACAAGCTTATATATATATATATATATATATATATATAATGAAAAAAAAACTAGAAGTCCAAACTTAAACAGACAGATGAGTTTAAAAATAGTATAAGTCTCCTCTCAGGTTCTTCTCCCTGAAGTATTGGAACACTAGTAGAAACCAAGGAAGAAGCTGAACGAAAAATTAATTCCAGAAATACCCCGCCACAAAATTAATTTCTGCAAATTTTTCTAACAATTAATATCAGTTTAAGTTTTATTTATTCAATTTGTTCATATTTTGTTATTTTCCAAAAAATAAATTGTTTATATTTTGTTATTTTCCAAAAAATAAATTGTTTATATTTTGTTTATATATTTGCAAAAACTCTCGCTTCGAACTTGCGAGCGCGAAGACGGGGGCGCGCGTATACTACTTCGAACTGTCTACTCACAGGCTACTCTCCAAAACTATCTCGTCCTCTATTTTCAAACACGTGCATCCCTAGGTAGCTCGGGGTCAGTTCTCATGACATTGAACTAAGGGTGATTGGTTACGGGTCAGCCTTCCCTTTATTTAACGCCTTAAGCGGCCTTTACACGCTCAATGTTTTGCACAAATAAAGTGGGGGACATTTATAAAATTCTTCATCTTATAAACTATTCCCAAGACTTTTCACTAATTGTGCAATAAAATCTATCATGATTTTGAAAGCTCAATATGTAGAACAAAAATTTAAAATTTTATTGAACAAATTGATCATATTGCACACAATTTATTCAATTATACTGAATATATTTTATCACAATAAAACAGTTTATGTTGAGTCCATGGACCATGTACAATTTTATTGACCAACCATAACATATAAATCGTTAAATACACAGCCTTTAGTTTTATTCGAATGCGAAATATTGTTGGCTTTTTGAATAACATTTTGACCAATAAATCTCACTCAATATATATGTTCAGTCTTTTTATGCAAATATTGTCCAAAATTTACCGCAAATTATTTTCCATTTCCTAAAACATATTGTAGTATTATATTTGAACTTTGCACAAATATTAGTCTGGATAACGTTCTATTTATACTTTGTAACTTAAATAACGGGCCCCACGTTTTTTGCGCAAATTATTGAGCGTGTATTGTGCCCTTTACAGCTCCAGGAGCGAAATAAACAATATAATAACAATGTACAAAATATACAAAATATACAAATTGACTGAGATAAAAATAAAAATACAATGAGATTTACTACACTTGAAGGAATTTTTTAAGCCCTATTTTAAAAGGAAAAAGGGACGTCAGGGAGACCAAATCAGGTGGTAAAGAGTTCCAGAGAGGAATGGTTCTTCGAAAAAAGGAGTTTTTTAATTGGTTTTTGCGGGAAGGGGAGAGAAATAGTTTAAGGTTATGGCCTCGAGTGGCATGATGGTTTGGGGCTTGTTTAAAAAACTTTTGACCACTGGTGTGGTCTATACGAAAAAGGGAAACAGGGTCGAGATAAGTGCGCCGCGCAGACAGGGACGCCCAAACCAAGGAATGGGGACGAGGGAGGTGACGAAGGTGAAAAGGTATTTTCGACGCACGACCTTGAACATTGTCGAGTAATTTAGTGTCAGAGACCTGATAAGGGTTCCAAATTTGGCTACCAAGTTCTAATATGGGAAGGACATAGCAGTTGAAGAGACGGGTCATTAAGGTATTAGGGATTTTTGGAAAGTTTGCTTTAATTGTGGCAAGGAGACCGTTTGCACGACTACAAGTTTTCTTGATGTGGGCATGAAAGGAAAGATTACGCGACATTTGTATACCTAAATCACGACACTCATTAACGTGGCGGATATTTTGGCCACCTAGAAAATAAGGGGACGGAATATCAGTATTAACCTCAGAACGTTGAATAGATAAAATCAACGACTTTTGCCCGTTTAAGGACAGACCATTCGTCTTTGACCAAGCCTCAAGTCGAGTGAGGTCAGATTGAAGAAGAAGTATATCGTTATAGGAGGATATCTCACGGAAAATCTTTAAATCATCCGCCAATAGACATAATTGGGAAAAAAGCTTATCGGGTAGGTCGTTAATAAAGATTAAAAACAAAAGTGGTCCAAGCACGCTCCCTTGTGGGACCCCACTAGTAACAGGGAGGGGGATACTGAGACTGGCTCCAACACGTACCGATTGGGTTCTGCGTAATAAATAAGCCTCAATCCAAGAGTATATGTTATTAATTATTATTTATACCCAAGGCACGAAGATTGGCCAAGAAACGCTTATGGGGAAACAGAAAGCTGAGGCTGAACTGGCTTGTACGTTTGTAGAGTGGCAGATAATACTCCTTTTAAATGTTTTCCAGTTTAATCGGCAGAAGTTTTTTTCAAAATTAAAAAAGTTAATATGCCTATTTTTAACCTATTTCTTTCGAGGCTGACTGCTAGCCAATATTACTAATTCACTACGATAATTTGGCGTAATTACACCTATCATATTTTACAAGAAATCTCTCAAAGCGCTTGAGATATTAAACCAAATTTTTTATTTAGATTTTTTTCATGGTAGACGTCTTTATTTTTTAGACATTATCGCGGTCCCGATTGGCCTACTGCGCACGCGCTCCTACACCTTATCCCGATAAAAAAAATCGCAATATAGTTGATCAATTTATAAATGGCAAACCCGTCAAACGTAATGCCAGTTCACTTCTAGAATCGTCACGCTGCCTGAACTCTTGTTGGCGTTGGACTCAATCCTTCTGAAACTGGTATTGTGCGTAGGGTTTTACCATGCAAGCATTTTAAGTTATATATTGGTTTTAACGACATATCCGCCAAATATATAAGAAATGTCCATGAGATGCCACTAAAATTGCCATTTATATTAGGTTATTCGTGTTTTAACGGTTACGGGTTGAGTTTATTCTTGTCCATTAGTTGAGTCGGGCTAGTGATATGTCCGCGATGCGCGTCTTAATACTGGTTGTTGCCGCCTAGCTAGGATTGTCTCCTCGGTTGCGTTCTATATATTAACTTTGTCGCTAAGCGGGGTAGTGAGGAGGATCGGTTGCAGCGTGTTAGGTGTTAGATACGATGTTTTTTTTAAAAATTTTTTTTAATTTTCTTCTTAGCCTAAACCTCTCCATCCCGTTTAGTTCTCAATTAGCTTTGTCAAATGCAGTTCTTTTCCGCAATTCCATCTTTTCTCGATAATGTTTGCGCGAGTACCTTCTAGAGGATTAATATTTGCGGTATTTTTGAGCCACTTTTATACATATGATGGGCTTTTAGTTTGATCTGGGTTGTAGAAGATTTAGATATTTTTTTGTTGGTTATTTATAAATACTACTCAGAACAGGCAAAAAAATTGACATTGATAATCAATGTCAATTTTTTTTGCCTGTTTTTTATTATGTCGAGCTAGGGCTATAAAAATGTCAAGCGGTCATTCAAGTCAAACGCAAAAGTGTAAAAAAATGTATAATGTGTGCACATTTTAGTGTGGGGTAAATAGGGACAGTGACAAATTTCGCAAAAGGCACGTGGAAATAGGCAAGAATCCTTTTTAATTTTACACGGAATTTTAATTCCGGTAAAATTTAAGAAACGGCACCAAAACCCCTGTGCTGGACGCGTCCGCGAAACCGGTTTCGCGTACGCGAAACGAACGCTTACGATGGGAGAGAGAGAGGGAAAACGAAATCGTGCGGGGACGGGAGAGAGAGATCGCTAGCGTACGCGATGGCGATACGAAGAGAGAGGGAACCAGCCGCTGCCTGCCTGGTATATTAGCAAAAGCGTATAGAAAACCATAAAGTGAAGGTCTTTACCGCCTGGGCTGAACGTGTAAAAGTAGGAGCCCCCTCTCTATCGCGTTGTTCCGACCCCCCTCCTCGTTAGAGCCGGTACGATGCCGCTTCTTCGTGGCGGAAGATTAAATTCGCGTAGTGTTACACAAGGTACATGAGTGAGTTGGCTACAAAATATAGCTCCACTAAATTTCGTAGGAGTTGCGTCGGCTGCTTATATTATTAGGCCTAAAGACGAGTGTGCCGTCCAATTTCGGTAGTTGGAGAAACAACTTTCTTATCGGTTTCCGTTTGAATTGATATGTCCTTATTTAGTTTAGGAATGGGTATATTTATGATCGTTTGTACACCCAAAGTACGGCATTCTTTCACATAAAAATTGTATTGCGTACTTTGGTTTTTTGGCTTTAAAGCTAAAAGAGCAATCTGCATTCTGCTCTGTGGTTTTTTTTCCGAGGCATTTCAAAAACGAATAATAATAATAATAACGGCTTTATAATATTTGTATAATTAAAATAACTACCACGACAACTACATATTCTAAACTAAACTTAGTAAACTAGTCTACTTTAAATATTTATATAACAATTAAATTATCACCTTGGGAAGTTAGGAAAAAAGTCGGGGTACTTTAGGCCTTGCCGCCTGACTTAGCGTGCCGTGGCGTTAACGCGGTGACCGAAGAGGCGAAGACCCGAAGCGCTCCCGACTCCCGTTCCGGGGTTGTTTAAAAAAAGCAGACGATATTTTAGTGTTTCTATTTTTGCCCTGAAGTAGCCGGCGCCGCTAGCGTCGCAAAACTATTTCTTGCTTGAGTATGACGTCTGCCTACGATTCGGATGAGGTAATGCAAGTGGAAGGTGATTGGTTGTTAAATCGGAGGAGCTTACTTAGATCCCGCGAGCTTCTCATTTTACATGTTAACCAAAGCCAAAGCCTAAGATAAGTTACTGACCTTCACTTTATGGTTTTCTATACGCTTTTGATATTAGTGAGAGAGGGAAGAGGGAGAGGGGGCATCCCGCTCGGAGAGGAGAGAGAGGAAAGAATGGTAGTTTAAATCTCGCGGGCTTTTTTGGGTGAAGGAAACAAGATGATAATTTTCGTGCACTACTGCTCTTTGTGCGCGTGATACATCAGATTATGCTGGATGGTTAGGTTAGGTTTCGTAAAATAGAGGGGACGGTTTACGGTCATAGTGATTTCTTGTTTAGGGGATCCAGGATTTTGTTTTAGATACATTATTTGATTCGTAGGGTCTTTAAAAATTATTCTTTAATGGGGTGCACAATTTAGTTTCATTAATATTATTTGAAATGTGACGTTATTAGAAATTAAGGGGATACACGATTGTGTTTCAGACATGCTTTTAGTTGTACGATTTATTGGAGATCAACTATACGGGGGGTCACGTGAGCCGTGTAAAATTAGTATTAAGGCCCAGCCCTAGGGCCATCTTGTTTATAAGCTTATCGGTAGGATTTTGCTTTATCTAACTAACCCAAGCAACACTGGTTTCTGACTAATTAGACCACGGGGTGTTAGAAAAAATAGTGAAAAAATTCTAAAGATGCCGCAAGTTTGTCAAAAGTTAACTTTTTTGGAAAATTGCGTGTAATTACCGCCATCAAGACCGCTGCCCGCTTTAACGCATTCTGCCCACTATCTTGAAAAATTATTGGGGGGTTAAGGCTTATTTTCAGGTTCATTTAATATTAATATAGATTAAAGGAGTTAATTTATGTTTAAGTTATTTTCATATTATTTTGGGTTAAAGGAAAATATCACCTTTCTAGTTTCTACACATTATACCTTTGAAGAACGGCCTTTATTGAAATATGAAAGGGAAAATATTAATAAAAAAATATTTTACAAAATAATTAGCGATTAATTAGTCTTAAAAACGAGGAGTTGAATCAAGCCTCGCGAGTTCAGTAATGGAGAGCTTTCAGTTGGAGGTGGAGCTGAGTCTCGTGACATAATTTACGCTGCCATATTGGTGGGTTTAAAGCGGGAATGAAGCTGAGACCACCCAATATGGCTACCAGAACAGCGCCGGTAAGACTTGGGGAGGGTGTGACGTACAACTATCCCATCTGAAAGCTCTCTATGAATGGTAATTAATTTTTTGCCGACATATTCTTTTATAAGTTTTGTTTTTAGAAAATGGCCGTTCTTTTAAGGGATGTTGCCTGAATTTTTCATATAGAGTTGTTTCAAGTATATAAGATTATTATGGGAATCGGGTATTTCTTCTAATCTCCAAGCATTGGATGGACTAAGTTCCGGCCAATGACGCTTGAAAGGAATATTCTATTCGGGTAGAAATTTAGAGAAATGCTAGAGTCGCGAAGAAAAGGCAAACTAGATTCGGCTTTGAATGATATATTTGTCATTTTTTCGACTCGCATCCTTCAAAGTGTTCATTTTACTTTCCCTTTAATTTCAGAAAAAATAATGGCGACCAATTATAATAGTAAGTAAAACTCTCTTTCTTGTTACACGATTCATTTACAATTCAAAACCAATTTAATTAATTCGAAAAACAGATCCACTTTTCCGAAAGCCTATGGAACATGGTAAGAACGTAAAATAATCTAACATAACTTCTTAACGTTAACTAAACGCTTCTTCATCGTTATATAAAGGCTATCGACGCGAAATTGTTGATAGAACAACAAAAGGAAAAAACACAGCGGATGTTTATTATTGGTCGCCCACTAAACTCGGTGAAAAGTCCAAAAAGATGGTGAGTTCTTGCGTTAAACTGTAGTTTAAAGGCAGACTTCCAGCGAAAAGGATTCTAGCTAACTGAGCATCGAAACGAACAATGGAGCGACCTCTCAGATTTTGCGAGGGAAAGTTATGAGGGTTCTAGCTGAATAAAAGCCGTGCTGGGCGGCCTCTAGAGAACTGAAGAAAAACAATTGAAAGCGGTTTAAATTTTTCCTTGCAAATATTTGAATTCCTCTGAAGGAAACTCTTTTGTTTATCTTCATTTCGCTAGAATCGCACTGCTTTCAGTTGGCTAGAACCTCTCAAATTTAGCCACAGCAGGGAATCTAAAGTCTGTACGGTCGCTCGGTTGTTAGTCTCGATGCTTGCTTCTCAGTTCGGAATCCTTTCCGCCGGAACTAGTCCCTTAAAGGCAGAGTTCCAGCAAAATGGGTAAACTGATGGTAGATAATAGAATGTTGGAGGGATGCAAAAATTCGAAACGACAAAAAAATATTATTGGCCGATCTCCAGTTCTCTAGAAGAGCGAAAATGGACACGTTCGGGCCCCATTGTCTCAACTAGGAGGATGGATCAGTATTTTCACCTCTATCCTCCTAGGTTTCGATGTTCGCTGTTCAGTTTGCTCGCGTTTTGGAACTCGGCCTTGAAGAGTCTCAATTTTACCTCGTCAATAAAAGAGGGATTAAGTTTTGGTTTTTATTGTAGCGTTCCATGCGCGAAGTTGATGAACACCGTAAGTTTATATTTAAAGCTGGGATTTAATCGAAATTTATAATAATTGTTCTTTATTTTGCAGTTGCACTAGACCTAGCCAAAAATGAATTGGAAAAAAAAAATTTTATATTTTGCCAGTATGAGGTTTCAGATCACCATTTGGAGACGCACCGCAAGGCGAGCCCTCGGAGTGTTAACAAAAGGGTAGGTGCTAATAATTTGACCTATCACACCCTGAAGAAATTTGTCGAATTATAGCGAGAATATTCTTGAATTTGCAGAAAGTTTTGCCGCAACATCAAAATGCAGTTGCCGCCGCTGCAGGAAAGAATGAGCAGAGATCCAGTGGAGAAGGCGGAAGTGCAACCAGGAAAGATAGAAATGCTTCAAATTTATTGACCGCTGCACCTATCGGAGAAGTACTTATCAGGTATGACGTGATCTTTTTACCTCCTTTATCCCTAGAACTTTCTTGAATGCGTTGTTTTACTTGAAAAGTTCGAGTTCAAGAACTAGAATGGCTTACGAAGACAACCTTCAAAGCAGTGGCGCTTGTTCAATGGAAAATGCCGGCACGCGTAAGGACATCACTAACAGCAAAGTGACTAATTCCGTTAAGGTATCTGATCCAGTCGAATACGAATCTCAACCCGAACGTATTTACAAACGAAGTTTGGCTCAATTACACGATGAATTGAGTAATAGTTTGGCTCCTTCAAATACAAGGTCATATTAATTAGTTTTGGAGTAGTTTTAATTCAGATGAATTAACATAATCATTCATAAACATAGTAGCAGCGCGACAAAGAGAGTTTTTTCACTTCCTGAACCTCAATTTCCACCGCCTCCTCCTCCACCGGTAGCTGAAGATGAAGACATAAGCCTATTGGTAAATGACTAAGTAATTGTACTGGTATACCCTTAGTTAACTAGTACACTTTATTAATTTACTCGAAGATGTCGCCAGTATCAAACTGCGAAGCCCTTTTTGACTTCGTTGCTAATGATTGTGATGAATTATCCTTCAAAGCTGGTGATATAATAGGTTTAGTTGATAAACCCAGCGATGATTGGTGGTTAGGAACCCTAAACGGAGACAAAGGTCTTTTCCCAGTCACTTACGTAAAGGTTTTGTCACAGGATGAAAATTTTAGTCAATTATCTCAAGCATCCACCTCAAAAACTGATGGTAATTACTAATTAGCCTTAAGAAGCAAAGCTCTTTGTTTAATTATGATAATTAAGTTAATTTTAACGTGAAAGGATGCTTTGTCAAAGCTTTATACACGTTTGAAGCTCAACAAGATGGAGATTTAGCTTTTCAAGTATATATGATTTGTTTGATAAAAAGTTTAAGAGGAAGTTTAATCGATTAAACTCTTCATTAGGAAGGAGATGATATTGAAGTACTTTACCGAATTAATCAAAATTGGCTTTATGGTAAATCTAACGGTAAAGAAGGCCAATTTCCAGACAATTTTGTTCAAAAGTCCGAAGAAAATGACCAGGAGAATCAAAATTATGTAAAATATTGTGGTGTTTTTATGTTTTTATCTCTCGTTTATCTTTCAACTCTTCCATTTGAAACATACTTTAGTTATCTATCCGCGTTGCCAAGTACCAGTTCATAGCCGAGAACGCTGATGAATTATCTTTTGAAGAAGGAGATCGTATTGTGATTGTTGAGAAATTAAGCTCTGATTGGTGGAAAGGATATCTGTACAGCGATAAAAGCCAAAAGAATGGCATTTTCCCATCGACTTTCGTGCATGTTTGATTCAATGTTAATCGTAAATGAAACATATTTGTGTATTTTTTATTTGTGCTAGTTTTTAAATTATTTCAAATTAATCAATTTTAACGCAACTTGTTTCATTTTAAAGATAAATCTCCCTCATTAAATAGTATTTGAAAGTGAATTTTAAAATAAACTTGCCCTTTAAAGGGAATATGAACCTATATTAATAATACCTTCAATTTCTACAAACGTTTTATTTTCATTAATTTCAATATTAGTTAAAATCATTTGATTATCATTTGGAATAATTTGATGATTAAAGGAAGTTACGGGTAAATTTTGATTTGGTAATATTGTTAAATTTCCATTTAAATTTAAGGCATTCATGGGAAAGTCTCGGTTATTATCCGAACTTGTTGGATGATGAGTTATCGGAAACATTTCATTGGCACCATTATCGAGGAAACTGTTCCCAGTTGCCATAGTTATAGTATTTGAGTTAAATACTTCAGCAGTGTTACCACCATTATTCATAATACCTCCCTCCGCACGTTAATAGTGTAGAACCAGAGTTTCGAGCCTCGAAATTTTAGTGTAAAGTAACTTCCTAACTATAAGTGAAACGCTACCCCAAATTAGGCATTTTCCTTAATTACTCGGCCCCTGTTTATTCGATCGACAATAATAGCATATCTGTAGTGTAGTGGTTATCACATCCGCCTTACAGCGGGAAGGCCACAGGTTCGAAACCGTTTAAGTACCGCGAAGTTTTCTTTTTTTTTTGCTTGGGATATGTGGAGACCTTTATAATTATCCGAACATTTGTGTCCGTATCTCTGGTAGAACCACAGTTACGGATGGGGAGCAAATAGGACTATAACATAGTGTCGAACTTATGGATATTACCTTGTGCTTATAGTGTCGAACTTATGGATATTACCTTGTGCTTATAGTGTCGAACTTATGGATATAACCTTATGCTTATAGTGTCGAACTTATGGTTATTTCTAACCTATTCTCAAAAAGCTTTTTATCGTGTTTTTATGCTGTTTTATTTTGTTTTTGGTGTTTTAAAAAGCAGACGGGTTTTTCGCCAGATAGCCCGGCCTCCTGGTGTAAATGGTATGAATCCTCCATGTGTGAAAACTATCTATAGGCCAAAAAATTACACCAAAGAGGTGACACGTCAACGGTCGACCCTACCGTAACGCTTTGAGGATTTCGTTTCAACTCCATCTCACCTGTTTCCTCCAAGAAGGTTTTGAATTGACGGAAACAAGACGCGCGTTCCAAGCCATTCCTTCTTCCCTTAAAAAAATATGACATTCCCGCCTTTTTTGGCCTATTTTTAAGGTCTATTTTTCCTTTCCTTCCTTCCCCCTGGCGGTCGACTCCTACAATTCAAAGCATTATGGAAATTCAGATTTCATTCTTTCTCCAACGAAGTGGTAAGAGCAACCTTTCTTTGCAACAATATTTTATAATCGTAATTAGGGTCATTTGAGTTTAATTTGAATGGTTTAAACCATGATTAAGGTAAACTTATTTAGCCCATTATTAGTTGATAAAATACGGAATTCTGTTTTTCATAAGGTTTCATTTGTATTTATTATGTGAAGGTTCTTTTCTATCAAAATTGGGGGCAATTTTTTGAATTTAATTTGTATTTAAACCATGATTTACGTAAACTTAACTTAATTATTAGTTGATAAAATACGGAATTCCCAAGGTTTTATTTATGGGAAGGATTCTAAGTTGTAGTGGTGAGTTGTCGCCTAATTTAAGGTTATCTGTTTGGATCATTGTGTATCGTGATTAGCGCGTATTGGCTTCATTTTTACCCTAGCAATCCGGTATTACCACGTGGTTTAGGCTTAGCGTTGAGCCTTGTTGGCTTCCAATTAGCGTTTCTACAAAATCTCATTTGGCGCAGAATTGAACTAGCTTTGATGTAACAAAAAAGGGAACCTTGGGCAACCCTTAGGGTCGGGACGTACAAGGTTGGGGGGGGGTTAATTCATTGGCGTCTCTGCGCACTCTCAAAATTCCTCTTAGTCTAGAGCGCAGGCGCTAAAAAGCGAGATGGACAGTGGCGTCGCTAGGCCTTATTTTTTTTGGGGGGGCCCCCCCCCCAATTCCAAACTTAGACCCCCCAAAATATTCCGTAAACCCTACCAAAAAATTGCTGTTAGCAACCTAAAATTCTGTAGCAATATATAAAAAATTATAAGTTATAAGTTTCATCTCAGTAGATGTGAGTTTCAATATCAAACAGTACAGTTTTGAAGAAAAAAAAACAGGTGGAAGTAAAATGTTTCACGTTCTTTCGAAGGGAGTCCCAATAGTGTGGACTAAAAGCTAACCAAAACTAAAAATAATCTTAAAACGAGTGAAAATCCTTCATAATCGGTTCCGTACTCTTTATCAATAAAAGGTTGTATATCTTTAAAATACGAATAATTTCACGTTGACACAAATTTACGGATAGTTTTAAAGGTCTACACATTTTCCAATGAACCCATTATGCAATTTAAGTACTTATAATAACTAGTTTGCCCAAATTTAGCCCCCCCCCCCCCAAATTTCAAACCCTAGCGACGCTACTGCATCGAAGCTAGGAACGATTTCTTAAACCCATCCTCTTTCGGGTTTAGGCCTAATTCCAACTCTTCCTCTTTTGAAACGCAACATTTTGAAGACTTCTGATCTGAAGTATTGGAGGGCGAAGGAGTTACCGAAAGAGGTTAGTTTTCTAATGAGCGCCATAACCGTGAAAGAGCTCATTACCGTCTCATTTGCGGCACACGTGTCGCGGCAAACTTCATTTTCAAAAGATCAAAGAACGGTGTAAGAAAGAAAGAAAAAAAATACGCGGCCAACGTTGCCGCCATGTTTTAATTACGATGTTAATGCGTGTATTTCTAAAGGAGAGTAATTAAAGATTTTCTCGGGGAAACTCTTTTAGCTCTCCTGAAGCAACTAGGCCTTTGTATCCCGATGTTCTTTCCCGTCGTTAATCCGCGGATTTTTAGGGTCGGAAGCTATAAGCCTTCTAAGTTGCAAACGCCAATAATTTGGTTGCGGAAGCGACTAAATCCTACAGCTTTTCCTAAGGCTTAACTGAGGTGACGCAATCTGTATGTGGGTTCATTGTGTTCGATTGATTTCTGCACTTACGTACGTGGAATTTTCTGATTAAAACTTTATTTCCCGGAAACGTTTATTTCGAGTTCCTAGCTTCATTACAAACATACCGAAAAGTTCAAGTTATAACTACGTTATTCGCCGAATAACTTCAAAAACTAATAATAGGCAATCAAAAGTTTAAGTCGTTTAGTCACATAAACTGATATTACGGAGGTTTCCTAGTGGTACTAAGTATAGTTATTCGAACAACTTTGGAAGAGGAATATTCTTTAATGGTTTATTTTAATGTACTTTTGGAAAACAGCCATCTTAAGTTGATGTTTGTAGGAAACTGAAGAATTATTTGGAATTCGACCCAACTTTCCTTCCTCGCATTGATGTTCGAATAAACCCTTTTATATTTTAACCTTTGACATTTGTATTTCCATAAACGGGGAGTTTTCGACCTCGGAAAATCGTTGTTTTATACAGAGAATTATTTCCAACTTCCTTCTGATGTATAGTTATAATATTTCCACAACTTTTTTATCGAATTTTTACTGGTACGTTTTTTTCCTTATATTTTTTGTGGACCGTATTGGAAAAGCGGTATAATAAAAACCGGAGGGTGGGTGATCGCGTTTACCGCTTGATTTGAAAAAATGAGAGCTTTGGAAAGGAGCCAAAGAGCTCCGGAATTGAAAATATAAAGCTTCGGTCCATTGGCAAGGGCCGTGTCGATTGATTCTGCTTTGACGGTGTTTCCCCCCATAAGCTTTTGCCACTAACCCCATCCACTATCCAAGCCTCGATTCTTCCCATCAGCCCTCGCGCTCTGTTAAGCCTTTACCATATACCCTCCCAACTATTAAGAGGGGAAAACTTGTCGGGTGGCCCTCAGGTTGGTCTTTCCATTTTAAATTCCATTTTCCAAAAAAAAAGGCGTTTAGTTGTTGGATATTGGGACTGGGAGACGGCCATCGATGAAAAATGGTCACGTGGTTGTTAAATTTATAATGTCATCCTTTGGATTTGTTCATATTTGATTGTATGTTAAATAATTATGACAAAAACCTATACTTCGTAATGCTAGAGACTTACCAAGAGCTAATTCAAGAACGACACCAGAAGTGACTACACGTCGTTTTGCAGTTCATCTTCATATTTATTCTGTACTAAGCCTTTAACAGCGCCTAACCAAGCGTCGCTTTCATCTACGTCACTTCATTACAAGCTCTCAGTGAAAGCGACAAACTTATTAAACATATCTTATAAACTTATGATGGTATCTTTAACGAAATAGCAACTATTTCCCGCAGCTATTCGCAACAAACCCAAAAATGAAAGTTAGAGAAAGCTACATTGTATTATGTAGAAAGTTTCTTTGGAATTAATTAACTCCCTTGGGCTTAAACCTGACGAATGTTTGGGACTGTTTTGAGACGATACTTCTAAGTTCTATACCCAGAAATGTAACTTGTCGTGGGCGCGAGAAATTTTGGAAACTTTGTCTCCGCGGTCGCAAATTAGGTTTTGGCTTTTAATTCCGAGAAAAGACGTGGCTCGTCTCTTTTAAAGCGATTATCACTAACGAACGCCAGCTTTCTACGAGCTTCCAATTAATATTTGGCTCTTGGCAAATCCGGGAGACGCTTCCCCGCGCTTTATTCCTATCGTTGAATACCCTTGGGTTCACGCAGCGTCACTGGCTCTTTAATCCGTCCCGGATAACTGGATTATAACGAATATAGCCGAAAGCCGAAATTTGCACCGATTAAATATTCAAAACTTATACGCCAGGGTCCGTTGAGACAAAAGGAGACTAATAAATTGCCCGGTTTCGCTGGATTATAACGCTAACGGTAATGAGATTAGGTGAAACGCCGTAACTCGTCAAAATAATCAGCAACGTACCACCCCCTTACGCGTATATAGGTATACACCCACCTGAATAATAGTGTACAACCAACTACGACTCATCGACGTGTTTTGGACGCTCAATATCGTAAATATCTTGTGCAGAACGTTCATTGTGTGAAGTAAAACAACTTCTGTAGCCATGATTTGTGCCTCAATTGTTCATCTTTTAGACGTGCATGGACACTAAACCGATAACATAGATTATGGGACGAATGCCTTTGTGCTTGGAAATGTGGGTTTGTAGTGACCATTGGGTACACGAAAACCATGGCTAACTGAAGGTTTTCGGGACATTTAGTAGCACAAAATCGTGGAACTAGCACGGTTTTGTTTTTTGGCATCAAGCTATTGGTGTAAAAGTAACTGTACCTCTATTACGGGCATTGTTTAAATTAGTTTCACTTCTAAGGAACCAGAGTTTTACTTCAGTTATACTTCTCAACCCCTCCAATGTATCATATTGCTTATTAAAAAACTGAAGGCTGTGGTTTCACTATATTCCCTACTAAAATATTCAGAATGGCGAGTGAAATATCTTATCTCCCTGGCAGACTCTTATCCCTTCCTGGATTATAATCTCCGTTTTATTTCCTTTTAAGCGAGGCTTCTTGGCCCGCGGACCTCCACCACCAATGCCACGTCTTAGTTTCACTCTTTTAATTAGGGGATTAGTTTCGCCCGCTTTACTTTCAGTCGTGGTACAGCGAAACACCCCTGGACAAATTTAAATTCAGTAGTCGTCTTGGTCTTATATTTATGAGATTAACGCCCTGATTCAGGTTATTAAAATAATACGGAAAAACTAATAATTCTTTTAGTCCTACACATCAATACGTTAGCAACGGAACACTTGCTTGGGGTATTCGTATAATGTTATCCGCTCCGAACCAAGGTTCTCCTAATTTGTAATCTTTAATCGAATTAATTAAAACTGAGATATCATCTAAAGACTACTTTAGAATATTAATTTGTGAATAATACTCAAGTAATATTTAAATACAAATTCGTTCTTTGGTAACACACTAGATCAACTCAAATATACACTTGCATCATCTCTGAACCAACGAATGTTGTTTGGTCTAGAACTATTTAAATTTATCAAACTTATCCATGAAACCGCACTTTTCTTCAACTTGACTTAACTAGGTCAGAGTTTACAAAAAACCCAAAACCAGAAACTGGCCGAATGTCTGTCTGTCTGAAGAGAATGAAAATTAATATTGCATCTATTCAGAGTTTTTGGTTTCCTGTACTATGAGTTCATTTCTTTTATTAATCTGTGTGGGTAGAAGGACTTCTTGAAGCTCTGCAAAACGACTCAATGACGCTGTTTTAAGATTCGCCGAAACCCATTTATCATATGCAAATGCGTTTGTGACCGTGCAGGCCGACTGCCTCAGTCTTGTACGCGTGCCTTACCGTACCGAATGATTTATGATCTTTGTCGTACGTATCCGTACGCGTACTAGTCTCCAACCGTATATATTCCTCCCCATGCTAATTTCATCCTATTTTCCAAGGATAACATGCTCTTTGTCCAGGAATGTTACTACGGTCTTTAGAAATCCTTACTAGGTACTGAGAAACTCCGGTCTACGTCATTTGATTTAGCTCGACAATCATAGCACCTTATTAAAATATCACGAATTAGTTATTGAAAGTGCATCCAGGTAATACTTTTCCCAGTGAAAGCTGTTAAGAAAATGAGGGTCCCATCAAGGGCTAGAAAATAGAAAATGAAGTTACCGACGCGTTTATGCCCCAAAAATGAGCATTTTTTTTCAAGTCTCAGGAGAACAAGGAAATTTATGACATTGGCCTATCTATAATATGCACCTTGTAAACATGTTCTGGGCGTTAAAATGTCATCTGGGACTCTGGGTATGGTAGAAAAAAATCCTGATTGAAAGGGTAATGAACCTTGGATATTTGCGTCAAATATTATTACGACTAACGTTCCGAGTGCGAGTTTAAGTTTTCATATTCTGTCCTTATTTCGTATTTAACTTGAGAACCATTAGTAGGAATCAATCGAAGTAGCATCAAGACGGAAAGAAATATAAACCCGACCCTTAAGGGTCTTCATAAATTAGCCCTGGAAGTTTTGTCTGCCCTAAAAGAGTTCAAGATTAACTCTTACCCCCTCTTCGTAATTAAATCCAAATCTATCCTTGACGAATTTTCATTTCAACATTTATTAGTGCACCACGTTCCGTATATACTTTTAAAACCTTTCAAAACACTCGAAAGCTTCGGGTAATTAGCGATAATTAATAATCACTAATCATTTTTGGTCGAACTTTATCGCCCGTTCGCCTATCTCAATCACTCTACCTCTCTCTCTCTCTCTCTCTCTCTCTCTCTCTCTCTCTCTCTCTCTCTCTTCCCATTCATCGAAGGATACTGCAGTCTCTAAGCTGGGAAATGAGGTTGGTTGTGGGGAAGGATGCTATACGAAACGGGTTAACCCGGCGTTTTGGAGGGAAAGGGGTACACCACGTGATCGCCTTGACTCGCTTCATTAATGGATTTCGGTGTCTATACCTATAAGGGGTAGAAGGTGTAAGAGCCGCTGCGGGCGCACAATGGCGACGCCGTTTCTCGCCTTCGGTCCATTAATCACGTTTCCACTATGAAGTGACCCGGCGCGTCGTCGACACACTCTCCCACTGAAGCGAACTGTCACTTAAAAGTGTTCCTCCGCCATTAAAATCTCGACTCAACTCTCAGCGGTTCTCTCTCTCTCTCTCTCTCTCTCTCTATGTTTAATCAAAAGACGCCGTAACTTGCTAATATCCTCTGATTTAACGAGCCTTAACTTTTGTTTTACCAAACTTTCTTTCCAAACAAAACCTTTCGGAGATCCAGCTTCAACTTAGCGTTTCTGTTCCATAATATTTTAAAGTTTTGTCTTTTTTAAAATGGACTTGATGGCCGGACTTCTTATACTTATAACTATATGGCATCTGTGAGTGACTGCATGCATCAACTGCAACGGTTTGTTAATTTTCTTTAGTTATATCTAAATTTCCGCTATGACCTCGCCTTTGTTAAGGAAAATTCGCCACTCAAAGCTTCGTATGGATAATGATCGATTTGCTGCAATAAAACCCTGTACAGATTGTAATCGCCGAAATAGTAATTTCGATCGTAAATAGAAAAGGGAAACTTGGAAGAGTTGGGCGCTATTATTCCCTATCCTTTTAAGAATTACCCATTTTCATTCGTCTCATTTCTATTAGGCCTTTAATCAAAACCCGGGTTGGTCTGGATATCGTCTTCTTCTCTCGCACCTAATGTAATTTCTCCTATTTCTAGAGTTCCCTTTTAAATCCCGCCTTTTGCTCGCTCACTTAGACAGGGAGAGAGAGAGGGTAACTTACAAACGGTTCGCTCGACGTAACGCCAAGCACAGACGTGTACAATGAGATCTAGCCACGCTTGCTTCAGTCTTACCTATAACTAACATACGCAACACGTAACTAACGTAGAGTGTAAGGAATATCACATCGAGAACTGCTGGCGGTGATCCTAATTGAGAGTGGCGTCTTTTCCAACCGTATTGTCGCGCCCCTACACCCTATCCTGATGCCCGAGGAAGGAACTAAATTCAATTATTGCGGGGAAGAATCGTAACTGAGGGTATTATTATACTAGCTAATCTACTGCCTCACGTCAAACCCCTGTAAAACATTGTACCGTTCTTCTACTTGGCGAGCGTCTTCAAAATGAGTTTGAAATCAATATAGAGTGCAATTTCTTTTGACTACGCGTTGGTGGTGAAGTTTTTTCTAGAACGTTTTTTCCTTTCCTGGAATGGAATCGTTACCGTGCATTCTCCATTTACGACGCCCCAATTCTCACAAACGTCTATCGTAAAGAAGTTTTAATCGTTAAACTTTCTCTTCGTTCTTTGGAAAAGTTTCCCCAATTAAACTTATTTCGGAATTTTAATGGCGTCACTTTGGTTTTTTTTTCTTTTCTCTCTCTATCTTTTCTTCCTAGAAATGAGATTACTCTGCAGCCCTGAAAGAGAAGCGGTTTCAAAAGTTTGAGCTTTTTTATTAAAGAACAAAAATGAGGTGTGGGTTTAAATCCCAAACAAGTTTCAGTGACATTTTGACGTGGATTTTTAATTAGAAAGATAATTTTTGGTTTCGAAACTAATTTAGTGGGTGAGCTGAAGGTTTTAAAGATCCATACGTCGTCTGGTTATTTTTATATCTACAGTAGACCAGTAGTAGATATTTTTCAAATAAGAAATATTTTACGCTCCTCTTTTTATATTCAAAGTACTTTACCTTACTTTGCCATTAAAACATTTCTTATTGAAAGGTAGCGGACCCTGTCGTTCTTAGTTAAATAATCTCCGCCTTTTCATGATTTTTCCATTTCTAAATACTATCGCGTGTCGAACGAAAGTTTTCTCATATCTATAATATATTTTTAGAGCCAAAGAAACACCATTAAGGATTGTACGAAATACGGGAGAAAATGGCGTGTAATTTGTGTAGTACATATCAAGGAGGCGATAAGCTTATATGAAGGTGGGTCCGAATGAGTGGCATTGTAGAAAAACATTGGCAATCCATTTCGAATCGACAACAAACGCTGATCGACTACTTCCACCGCGTGCAATAGCCCACAAGTCCTTAAACTTTTCAGCTTAAGACAAAAGAAATTTCCGCATAGTGCTCATGTTCATATAACTGTCACCATTAGTTCATAAAGTATGTTCCGTATGTTTGTTACTGGTTACTGAGAGGTTTTCATGAAGTGACGTGGGTGAAACGTCATAGATGCTTGGTTAGGCGATGTCAAAGGCTTAGTACAGATTGAAAAGGAAGATGGACTACAAAACCGAGTGTAGTCAATTCTCGCGTCGTTCTCGAACTGGCTCTCTCAGAAAGGCTCTAGCAAAGTTATACTTATGGAACGTGTCTTTTAAGCTTATGCTATCATTAACGTAAAAAAAAACCAAAATCCGTAAACAAGGATTTTCTTTCATCGGTGTCTGGATGGAAATTTCCGGATGTGAAACTTAGCTTAGGGTTATACGACGGAAACGGAGTGGCCAAGAATAAAAATTCGCTTCATTAGCAACGCGGGTTACCGAGGGAAAAGTTATTTCCTCCAGTCGATAGTTTTAAACTAGTTGCTCTTTTAGCCAATACGAAGCGAGAGCGAAGCTAGCTGAATCCATACTAGGGGTACTCCGTTGGGTGATACTCTTTCCGCAAACTTCCGTTATTATACTTCCTTCCCCGTTATCGTCAAACCCGGGGAGTTTGGGACCGTTTTTTCGGCTCACTTCTAATCCCCGTAGGTCTACCCGGTGGTCCCGCTAGGATCGCGTTTTCATCCGCGAGCTTTTCTCCCTCAAAATAATGACGTTGCAAGACGGTACTGGTCCGAGCTCTGCCTTAGAGGGGAGAATTTATAACGATGTCCATAATTGGTTCATTTCTTATTCATAAGTGAATTATAACGGGCAAAACGTTTTCAACCCCCAGCTACGAAGGGGCGAGTGCCCGCCTGAGAAAGAGCCAAGAGGGAGAGTGTTAGGGAAAGAAGGGTGCGCCAGGGCCACGCTCGTTAATGCCATCTTAAGGGAACTCCAAATTTGAAATCGATTGTTGGAGAAAGATGACGGAGGCCCTGGGTTTGCTGGGCAAGAAAAAAGTATTCCTAAATTGTCGGGTTTGGCACCTTGCATGCACGCTGAAAATTGAAGATTTCTTAAGACGCTAACAATTGTACCGCGCGTCTGAATTTGTAATACAAATATTGGAAAGCGAATTCCCAATCCAGAAATACGTTGTTTGACAATATTACAATATTGACTTTAATTTAGAAATATTTCTTAATTACAAGTTAATTGCTTGATAACTGTTTGCAGAACGAGAAATATTTTAAATCATAGTTCAGTCAAGCTTTTAATACATTCACCAAGTCTCTTATTCCACACCATTCAAGTTGTGAAAATTTGCCCCTTCTACTTATACTATATCACTTTCTAAATGAGAAAAAGCTCTTTAGTACGTGTATTGTAAAAGGGTGTGCACTCGTCTCGTTTGTTTCGAATATAAATCGGTTCGTGTTAAAATAGTCGTTTTGAAAAGATGGAGAAGTTTGGTATTGCTGATGCCATGGAAAGGGGTATAAGAGAGAAAAGAGAGTTGTCTAGAAGAGTCCATTAGTGCTCTGGTGCTACTCCACTTTGCCAAGAATTAGTGAAGTGGGGAGATTTATTCTTGTCGCCGTCTCCTCGGCTAATTCCTCGTTGATTAAAGTGGCTATCGATGTTGAAGAAGACGAGAGATCCACAACGGTCCTGCCTCCCTCCAAGCAGCGTCGCGTTGCCATGTACGGCTACGCTATCCCAAGTCCCTGATGACAATTAATTCGGGGATCTAGAAAATAATGAGCCCTCGAAAGCCTAGCACCATCCCGTTCTACTCCATACTACTTATAAGTAGTTCACTCTCTATGCCTACATTGAGTGGCAGTCTGACTCAAACCTCGGATAGCTAATTGAACCTTTTTTTAAATATAACTCCCAAAGAAGACACGGGGATTAGTAATCCCATGGTTTGTTAAGGAAAATTGGGTTGGTAGCTAGTTGGTTACTTTCATCCCTCGGGCTTATAGAATTTTTGTAGCAGTATGTGGATTAAGTATATGCGGCTTAGTGGGCACTTCCTTAATTCGTGAAGGCTCATATTTTTAGGAATTAGGGATTAGTACGAGAAGAAATCTAATTTAAATTTATAGTGATAAAAACTAACATACTTAGATGAACTTAACAGATTACAACTTAATTTCCTAATATGTTTTTTAATAAAACTATGTGTAACACAAACCTTGTGGTTGACTTAGCTGTCACTTGGATCGTTTGAGTTTTCTGGAACTTTGCAGGAACCAAACCTCGCTTTCCTCCTTATTAAAGTATCTAGTTTTTAAAATCTTCCTTCTTATCTTGGGATTTTTTTCATTTGTGCTATACGCCTTGTCGCTGAGTCTCATAGCCTGGGCAGTCAACATTTCCAGGCCATATTCCTTTAGCCCTTGACAGGTTGACAGGGACGGTTTCTTTCTTGAGTCTTCCGAGCATGGAAC
Organism: Phalangium opilio; assembly: GCF_054372755.1. Taxonomy (NCBI): domain Eukaryota; kingdom Metazoa; phylum Arthropoda; class Arachnida; order Opiliones; family Phalangiidae; genus Phalangium; species Phalangium opilio. Next base: position 4,509,815 of record NW_028324189.1, read on the forward strand.
TTTATATAATGATTCTGTACATGTGTACGGGAACGTTATAGCTCTCAGTTGCGACCAGGGTGGATTCTCATGGGTAATTGAAGATGTGTTGTGACGAGAAATGTGAGCGAACCTAAAGTACTTGTCTTACAGAATCTTATATGAAAGTAACCCTTGTTTTTTATATCTTACCAGCAAAGTCAAATTCAAAATGGCGCGGCCAAATTTGCAATTCTGGGTACAGCCAAACCTGTATTTTCTTCACGACACAACATTGAGTCATTCTAGACTTTCGACCTTTCACGAAATTATTCCAGTAACAATAACAGAGGTCTTCAACCCATCCTTACCATGCAGTGAAATCCAGTATTGTTGTAGAGCATCCTTTTATATACTGCACTGAAAGCTAAGGATGAATTTTAACCTTATTCCTTACGAGGCGTTATTTTGATAACCGTGCCTGGAATACAAAACCTTAGTCAGCCAAATTTTGGGGGGATAACGGGTAAAGGTCGGAATATATTTTAATACCTCTTTCCCTCTCTTTTCCTCTTGCTCTTGGGAAAATTTTTCATTAGAAAAATTGTTGATCTAATTGCCTGTACTGGCTACAAAGGGACGTTGATGATTCTAGAGGGACCACCGCGCCACCCTCCGAAACATTGTTTCTCTTTCGGAATTTTAAAAGTACTAATTAAGAAAATTTGTGTCTAGAATTAATTAGTCTTTTCTTATTTCAGTAGTAGACGGTTTTATCAAATGTTATTCTAGTAGAGTAAGTCGGCTGGGAAGTGGGAGCGAGTTCAGCACGCTTTACAGACACGAAACCAATTGGAGGCGGGTGTAGAGGAAAATCGAATTCTTTTGTCTCGCTCTAGCGAGTGTTAATTGCTTCGATTTGGTTTTGTGTTTCTTTTGGCTTCATCGCGTTACACTATATTACAGTCACGCTATAGTCCTTTCCTCGCGATTTCAATAAGGAAACATGCAATGACTTCTTTCTCTAGGTTTTGTATTCGTCGTGACAAGGCGCTATGTTCTAACTCGCGCTACATCCGATCCAGCCACTCTGGCGTCTTCCAAGGCAAATTGTTCACCCCAACTCCCCCTCGTTCTTTCTGCAGTGTAGCTGAAGAAATGAGTCACTCCTGTGCTTTTACATTACATTCTAGAGTACCTTGGCTTGAAGGTATTGTATTTCTCGCACCTTGTGCATAACAAAATTTCCACGTCTCATGAGTATAAAGTGAGGCTGGAGTTCATGCCTTTGCAATATTGTTTTGAGGTCGTGCTTCCGTACGTTATTGCTATCGACACGGTGTTGCTTTTTAGTGGGTGAAACGACTCTTTTTGTGGTCAACCTCTCTTCGATGACGTTATACTCGCGCACGTACTTTGGGGGAATGGTCAGCACGCCACTATTGTTTTTGATTTCATCTTTGGTCGATACATCATAATTATTTTTGCCGTTGGACTCTTTCCAATAGGTGTCATTACTAATGGATGACTAGGGTTGGGTTCCAAAATGTGTCATTACCTTGAATAGACAAACGTAACGCGCCTAGAAAAGCTCTTTCGTAAGATATAGCTCATTAAATTGAGAATGTATAGCTTATTTCTATCATTTCTGCAGTGCTCTTTGACATCTAAACTAATTGTGTCATTCCCGCGTGGTAATCAATGGAAAGTAGTGGTTGTTTCTGGGGTTTTTCCTCGTTTTCCCCTCTCAGGTTCAGTGGCGATGCAATTAGCATTGACGGCTCAGAGAAACCTACAAAAGCTCCTAAACGAAAGAGGAAAAAAACGTCAGGAAAGGCTACAACTCCCCCGGCGGTCGCTCCGTTTAAAGCGTAGAGATGAGGTCGAAACTCCCTAAAACAAAAGAGGGACTTTAACGCCTAAAACCCTTCTTCGTAGTTTGGATAATTAGGCATCGGTTTCTCCCTGGCTCTCTTCGTCTCCCTCAAAACACTGACGACTTTCTCCCATTATAATTCTGCTTCGCGTCTATCCGGTGCCTTGTTAGTTCATTGGTGCGCCCTGAAATGAAAAGTTTCGTGGAAAAAAAAGAGGAAGTTGCGCCCCCTTCATGTAGTTTGGTCATTTATCTCGGGCTTCTTTTTGACGTTTCATTGGGGGAGTGAGATTGAGGGTATATTCAGCAATGACCCACCATTTTGTAACTTGGGCGCACATTTTTTGTTTTGAGTTAAGGTAGGAATTTGGAACAACTCCACATTACGGTGGAATGCGTCGTATATAGTGTTTTCAGAATACGTGTGAAGAGGGGATAGAGTGAAAGAGTGAGAGAGAGAGTAAATTATAAAATAGCGCACCCTCTTTGGACTCATTACAGTCGACACTCTTAGACAAAACGTCTTTGTTAATTCCGAGTGGGAGTCTAATAATAACCCGAGCAGTCTTTGGAACTCCCAGATAGTTCGCGGCGTCACCTCTTTGTATTACGAGAAGGAATGCCACGCGAAATTAAGCCTCGCTCGACGGAATACCTCCGTATCGATTGGCTTACTTTTCCTCGTGAAAATCGACTCCTCCGGAAATAGTTCGGTTTTAATTAGGCTTGTTAGAGGGTGGCAAAGTAAGGGGACCTCCTTGATAAATGTCTTCGCGGTTTCGGTTTGAACGCGAAACGACCTCTTTTAGAAGGGGCAGGTGTTTGTTCCATTGTGTTTGCTCCTCAGCCCGGTCGGCGGCGTTACTCTTTTCAAAACTTTCCGGCCCTATTCATAAACGGGGGCTAATGAAGCCGCAGTTAAAACTTCCTTTACGTCAAATTCGCTACTTTGCGAATCTTTTGTTTCATTTTCGTAACGAGATGCCTTCGAGAAATGCATCACCCTGTGTTTGAAACGAATCGCTAACTTCCTTTCATTAATTGAGGCCGAGAGAAAATTAGTTACTAAATTTGCCAAAGTGAGGTATTTAAGATTTTCCTGTATGATACGTTAGAAACCCTCCCTGCTCCCAACCCCATCGTACAGATAGTTTACACACATGGAGGATTCATACCATTTACACCTGGAGGACAAACGCAGGCGAGCTTTGTCCTCCATATCTATAATCACCATGGTTTCCATAGAATTTTCTTCGATATAATTTCGTAGACAATCATGACTCTACCAATTAACATTCATGCAACACATTGTAGAGATATTCCTAAAATGGATTAGATTTCCCTGTAGATTTGACCTACTTGGGTAAGAACACGTAATAGCAATGATTCTTTTTGGTTATTTTGATTTTTTTGTACCCTTAAAACACCAGGGAAATAAATAACACAGCTCTCTCGTAAAGCTGCTGTAATACCGGGGAATAGTTGATCGTGGCAATTTGCGGCTAAATCGCTCTTGCCTAGCTTAGTATAAAAATCTCCCTCCTCGCTTAGTACGTCCTTGCTTCAAGTTCCCGGCGGATTTCCTTAAGTCTACAAAGGGGAGCTTATAATATATCGACTAGATCGTTTCAAAAAAAAATCGCTTGCCTATATATATATATTTAGGCCTAAAACGCTCTAGCTCCCCTTCTCGTTTGGCTCCGCTGTCTTACGTCGGCAATTTCTATTCTTCTCTCCTTTCTTTCAACGTATCAGTAGCCTACCCCCATTGCACTTTTTCCTTAGCCTCTTGGCCCTTTGGTAAATACCACTTCACCTTGAAAGTTAGATCACTTAGATGGCTAACGTACATAGCCGCTTTACCGAACCCCTAATTTGCCGACATCAGAAAAAAAGATCCCCTAAATCTCTTTTGCTTCCTCTCACCCATAACTTTTCTTTAAAAAATTGAAGAACAAAGCAGCTACATGCCCGGCACAATTCGTCATCGGCTGGTCTATATGATACTTACAAATGGGGACAATGATATAGGATCACTTATCAATCAACCTTGAAATTATTGGACATATTTTTAACTATAGTCGAATTGCAAACTTCGTCGTACTATATCCAGGTTACGTTTTAGTGCCTATAGAAACAATAACCCGTTCAATATTTATTATTAAGGGTTATATCATAAGGTATGTTCCATAAGTATGATACAACCTATACTTCGTAATGCTAGAGACTTAACTAGAGCTACAGTTCGAGAATGACAAGCGAGAATTGAAGTCCTACATTCGGTTGGTTAATTTTGCAGGACTTCATCTAGGTTCTATTTAGTCTGTACTAAGCCTTTGACAGCTCCTCACCAGGCGTTGCTTTACCTCGAATCTCTGACCTACGTTGTCACTTCATGTAAAGCTCCATTTTGTAACCAGTGACAAACTTATGGGACATGTCTAATGAACTTATGGTTATATATTAGATCTAGAAATTAACCGGTGTCCGCCCAGGGGGATTCAATTTCGCAACTAACAATTTGCTGGATTTGATAATGATGGGTAGAATTCGTGACGATTTCGTATTCCAGGCTGCGACTGCGAGATTGTGTATGATTAGAGTTAATTTGGAAGATCAACGAGATTCTAGTCGTTTAATCGGGCTACGGAAAGCTGCAAAACCACGCGTTCTCATCATAGTAGTTAACCCACTCTCCTCGCTCGCAGTTTCAATTTCGAATTTCGAACATTGGCCGTATTGTACTGTTAGACGGTCATGTTTTGCTCCGATAAAGTTAAGGGGAGTGCGCGTGGCGCGATTGTAAACGGCCAGCTCATTATAGAATGTATGAAGCGGCTGGGTTTGCCACTAAAGTACTAATCATTAACCGAGAATAGTTGTTTATAGTCTGTTCACCGCCCTGTTATCGGGATGGGACTCTGTCCGATTAATACCTAGCTAGAATTGGTTCCCTCGTAAAGCGTGCAGGCACATGTAGTCTTTCAATCTTTTGATAAGTATAGTGATGCCAAAAATGTAATCAATACTGAATCCTGTTTTTGCTTTACTGAATTGAGTCTTTTTAATGAGTGTGTCCCTTTTAGAGAGGATCTAAAAATCATCCGGTTTCTAGCAGCGAGCTTTTAACGATATCTCTCTTTTCTAACACTCTGAAATAAAGAAATAAACCCGAGCCATCACGAAAATAAAAGTCCTAAACGCTATCAGATGGCAAAGAGATAAAATACCAAGTCCGCGTCGCCAGTAATAAGCCGAAAGTCATTTGAAATAAATCTCTCTGGAAGGGGTCGAGCTATAGCGCATTTTTTTTACGTCTACCGGGAATGGAAAATGGCGTCTATTCTGGAAAAGAGCTCCGGAGAAATCCCGTTTCTAGGAAAACCAATGGAGAAGGCGAGTTTCGGCCTTTCTGGGAAAACATTCGAGCGTAATTTTGTTTTACGATGTCGATCGTATATTTCCGGTAGTTTGAGTAGGCCAGTGGGCCGAGGTGTTCCAACTCCTTTATGCCTACCAGAGTCGAGCTGTTTTCCGAGAATTCCGTATCCATTGGCTCTCTAGATCTCTCTCCTCTCGCTTTGATCTATGTGGATGAAATTTTCGGCGAAACCGAGCCGTATAGTCTTCTTTTTTCTTTAGTTCCAACTGCAATCCTGTCTTACGTCAGAGAAGCTCCTCTAGTGCTTACAATAGTTCTGTAATAGAAGGAATGGTAGTTTTTTTAAGTAATGAAATTTAACCAGAACTACGACAAAAAATTAAAAGATTTCCGATTCTATTTTGAGAATTTCCTTTGGTAGGTATCGGTACATCGATGCAGACTGCTTTTTCATACAGAGAAACCATATTAAGCATGCCTTTGCTCATCTTGTTCTCTTTTTAATTTGGTGGAGTAACTGAAGCGAGTCGGTTCTTCTATCATGGGAGCTAGTTATATCTCGTAAAGGTTTAAGGTGGTAGGTCGCTTCTTGGAAGTATTCTACCGAGATTTCCTAAATATCACAACCTGACAATTTTGTTTAATTTGTTATGTCACGTAGTCTAGACTGTGTTTATCACTTTTACCATGCTCTGAAAAATAAAATCAGAAATTTACGATTTTCCAGGAATTTTGTAGATGTAAGGAAGTGGTTAAAATTTGCGAGTTAATTATTAAACGCCAATGGAATGAGGTAACAATTTTTAAAAAGCTGTTTCCATTAGGCAAGGCAACACCGTCCTAGCTGGTTAGGGGTGGTGCTGTGGGAGTTTGCCTCATCAAAGGAGAGAATAAGAGGGGTAATATTTCGTCTTTCCTGCCATGGATGGCTATTAGGAGCACGGGGTGAAGCTAGATGAAGGATAGAGTAACTAAGAGAAAGAGGGGGGAACTTGGCGTTTTAGACATAATACGTTATGTAGCTCGATTGTAATGATATCTCCTTTTCGGTATCGCCATACCGCTAGAGGGGGTAGAAGATTAACGGCCCTCTGTACCAGTCTCCTTCGCTCACCAGCCTTTGCTCGAATGAGCTTTAAATCGTTATAGGACATTAGGCTTATTATTTAACCGTTTATAGACGTTTCATTTGTCAAGGCTATATATTAAGCCTAAATCGTAACAAAAGTATGGATTATTGTTAGGCGAGTTATCCCCGCTCCTTCCCCGGAAATGGAGGAGATAGATGGCGCGATGTAAGGGGAACTCCCCCTCTCCGACTAGTACCAGACATAATATACGGCATAAAGGGAGAGAGACCTAACATTTCTTAATGAAAACTCGCATCAAACCATAATTTATAAACAGATTTTCTCGCTTGGAATTCCTCAATGTAAACTTGATAACCTAGCAAGCTCCCGCCTTTATTTAAGCCTCTTTTGACGTGACTCACGCTAAGCCGGTTTTCATAACGCGAGAGAAAGAGAGAGCGAGAGTAAAAGGCTTAGAAAGGGATCGAAATTTGTTTTAAGGCTGGTACGACCAGGCTAGAGAGAGAGGGAGTTATAAGCGTTTCCCCAAATCGATGTTCTATTCCGTCTCGGGAACTAACGGACTGGACTACCAATCTAGGGTTATCCTTCAGCCTACGTTCGCGGATACCTCGATGAATCTGCACCTCTTAATAACGTTAGGAATAGGGTAAGATGGTGCAAACAGAAGCGAATGCGCAAGTGTATCGAGTTGGTAGTCCGGCTAAATGCTCTGGTCTTTGTATAATATAGAGAAAGAGTAAACTTGCCCTCCACCTCTCGCTATAGTAAGTAAATACGATTATCAGCTGCAATTGTTCCTGCTCCAATCGATTCGATGAAAAGCTTCCACGAGCTGTTACGAGTTATGACCTAGCTCTGAATGGAGCTTCGCTCTTCCGAATCTTCTCCCAAAAACGGGGGAGAATCGAGAATTTAAGTCTTTTTTAGTGGAGAATAATAATCCTTCGCTAACTCCTGATGTTGAACCTTGCTCTTCGCGAAGGTAGCTTCATCCTCCTTCTTAAAAAGGAGAGGAAAACTTACATAAATTGCCTGTCTTAGCCAGCATTTGCGCATTTCCTTTAGAATCGGTTTAAAAAAATGTGGGAACCACGTTTACATATTTGTGTTATCCTATTATATAAATCATCCTAATTTAAAACCGGGAATCTAAGACCAGATGCACCTTTTTAGAATTGACAAGCCATGCATTATGTTTACAAGACGGTGTGCAATAAACATTTCTCTCTATATCCACCCTCTTTGGTGCCAATGGTTCCAAATTAATTTACCTTTTCTATACGCTTGTCATAATTTTTGTAAGGCTTGAATGTAAGAAGTATCTTTTAATTGAATAAAGCTCGGGGCTTTGTTTTTATTCTTGGGGCAGATTTTGATTGCTCTTGAATTAATTAGAGTTTCTGGGGAAACGGAAAATCGTTAAAGTTTTCAAGGCTAATTAATTCCGCGAGAGCCTAGCCCAATGTTTTTCCGGCAAATCAAGAGCAACAAGGAAATTGGAAAGTTTCCACTCAGTTTATTTCGTCAATTAAAGTGAAGGGCTGTACCTCGAGCTCGCTTAAAACTTGGAACAATGAATCATTTATTTTATTTCGTTTTCATATTTTTCATTTCCCTCATCTGTCTGGTAAAATCCAAACAAACTTTATTTTCTCTATAACTAAATTAATTTATTTTTCATGGCCCATATTCTTATAGCTACTATAAATCTAATAATTCTTAAGATAAAAATATTTTTCTAAAGTTGCATAGAGCTGAACTCGGGCATGTTGGAATAAACAAAATATTTAGCTCAATAGTTATTTTACTTTTATGTTTTTACTGCAATAACAAACCTTATTCGATAATGAAAAACAATGAAATACCTACGTGTAAAAATATAGGGATATACGTAATAGCGTAAGTTCATAAGATATGTTCCATAAGTTTGTTACTGGTTACTTAGAGCTTGTCATGAAGTAGCGTAGGTGAAACGTCATAGATTCTCGTAAAGCGACGCCTGGTGAGGCTTATTACAGACTAAATAGGAAGATGGACTGCAAAAACAGAGTGTAGTCAGTTCTTGCTTGTCGTTCTCTAACTAGCATTGCAAAGTAAATGAAGTGTTATACTTATGGAACATATCTTATAAACTTATGATAATAGCATTGAAAACACTTTTTTCTAGAAACTTTAAAAATTCATTGCACTTAAAACTTCAATAATTTATAGTCATGCCTAATGCATTTATGTGTAGCACGTTCAAACCGAAAAATATTTGCTAAATGAACTGGATCACTTCAAACAAAATTTATGAAGGACTCGACCCAGGAAAACGATCCTTTGGATTTGACATGTAGTCTATGTCTTTAATTGCAAGTGTGGCGTAGCAATTTGAGCTCAACTGTTCCTATAATCTAATGATTTTTTTAACTGTACTGAGGATGTAGAAGTATCACCTAAAACAATAGATGACTTCTGTAGTTTTAGATGTAAGGGAAGATATAGTTAAAACTGTAGATTATACATAACTTTCAAATATCAGAGTCGTACTGTTGAATATTAATATTCATAGTTCAATCCTTCTGTTTATATGTATAACTTGATCAATTACTTGAAACTACGTACGTTTTAGTTCCCACGTTATTTTATTACAATGTTGTTCGAGAAGGGAACGCGACAGTAACAGGCTTCAGCCAAGTTTATTAATATTTAATACCGTTCGTGTATACCGAAATTAGAAATAACTGGAGATAGCTTGCTCGCGAAAGGATTCTCAGACGTTCGATATTGCGTTTCGTGTTCTATCATGGTTAGGGCGTCGGGATTTCAATCGTCTTCGTTTTTCTCTTTTTGGAATTCAACGCTAAGAGTGTGTTATATTGAGGTATTTTATACGATACTTTGGGAAAAAGGCTTAGCTGAATTTGTATTGTAATAGGCTATATTGTGTTTTTAATCTAAGTAATTTGTTTATGGGTGTTATAGTTTAAGCCATGGACTGTGGTGCAACAAATACAAAATCGAATATACGTCTCTGGGATAGTTTCTGATGTTTTTGACCCATTAATGAAGTCTCTGAAGTTGAAGTAAGTACTATGTCATCATTATATTTAAATGTAATATTTTAGATATAAAAGAAGAGTTAAGAAATTGTGTGAAATGTATATTATCTGAAGTATATAGCACTCCTCTTCGAGAGAAGTGTACCACAAAGCGGGAGGGTAGTTGTAACATGGTTCTTCCCAACATCATTTTACATTTGGAATGCATGCTCAAGGTTACTAAACCGAATCACATGATACGCGATAAATAATTCCCTCATCATTTCTCCAAAGCGCTTAATTATTTGCCAAGGCGCGGTTGAGAATTATTGTCCCACATCAAGACTATAGGTTTGTGGTTTGATTGCTGAGGATTTAGTACCAAACCGTTATATAATTCACCCTAACACGGTGCAATGCCCATCTGAAGTTCGATGAGCAGGAGAGCAAACAAAAAGGGGAAGAATCATGTTACATAACTAAAGTATTAAGAGCGTACAGAGTGGCATACTTCTGATATTATTTATTTTCCCATATTCTTACACCCTGTGTCCGTAATAATCTGTATTTCTTTCAACTATTAGAATAATTTAATGATTGTTATCACTAGGTATGAATTTGTACCAGCCAGGGAGAATGAATTTGGTAGTTACATTGACGAGAATAAAAGTTGGACGGGCGTTGTAGGGACTTTGCAAAGAAATGTGCGTTATATAATTCACCAACTCGTCCGAACTGGTTATGGGAATAAATAAATAACTATTTTGCTTGTAGGAAGCCGATATGTGCGTGATGCAGATGTTCCCGTCATTAGAAAGGTCACTGGTTGTTGATTTTACTTCTCCGTTTCATTTCACTTACACGGCTATATTATCTGGAAAACCAAATGTGGTTATTGGTGCTGATTTTTCATTCTTTAAATTCTCTCAAGTGGTAAGCTTTATTTTAGAAGAAAATTCATTTCCAAGGTCGGGAAGGTCAAAATTAAACAAAGTGGTTATTAGTGCATGGCCCATTTCCTTATTCATTTCGAATTTTTCGAATAACACAAAGTAGCTCGGAGCTTAACCGTTGTCTGATAAGATTGCCGAGCTGCGAACATTTGGCGCCAGAAATCGAACCATCGCCTACTTTTATCAAACAGGATTTAAAAGCCGATAAAAATGGCTAAAATTCTCATTCGTGTTAGATTCGTTAAGAATCTCAAATGATTTTTCTTTTTTTATTTTATTTCAACATCTCCCGCATCTTCATTTTCAGATAAAATTTAATTCAGACTTTTATAATCGATACTTTGATCCGTCGGTAACCAAGTTAAAACCCTTTGTTATTATTTTATCGCTCGGGATTAAATGCGTTAACTGAATGTTAATACCGTTTGGCGCCTATAGTTAATCCTACATATGACTATCTATATATAGTATAATACACAGTAATCACATTTACTCGATAAAAGGCTTAAGTGCTCTCTCTGATTAGGCAAACTCATTTACGCATTCACTGTCTAAATCTAATTAATCCCAAACTTATTTTCCAATCAAGGTTCTGATTTCTTATGGTGTCTCTTTATTGCTATTATCGGTCTTGGTGTCCACCGTTGATCAATTATATAACCATGAAGGGTATTTTCGGAATATACATCGTCGGTTTATGAACTTTCTTTCAAATGCCTTACGCCAACGTCAGTTAAATTAGGTTAAATACATTTAACTTAAATACTGACTTATTTATATTTCTAGCAATTCAATACATGCCTAAATCACTACCAATCAAAGTTATCTTTTCATTTTGGTGGATAAGCAATCTATTTTTTCTTACCATCCTTGGTTGCTATTTGAAAGCGAAATTTGTCCTAAGTACTGCCACCGTCATTGATACCCTTGAGGAAGTTACCGAAACACCAACTGTCAAACCCATTCTGACGTCTATGAATTTTTTCTTTGATTATTTTAGGGTAATTTCTCATTAGTGGTCATGTTTATGAATCGAAATTAGGCCTAATATTCTTTAAATAGACAGCGGAGAGTTCACTTTACCTGTCGATATGGATGCAAGCCTTGCAAACAGGAGGTGTTTTAAGAGAAGCCAAGTCTTACTCGCCTGAAATTATGGCCGAAGTTCGTTCAGGACAGAGTTTGGTTATCGATGTCTATTCTGAATTGATGAAGATTACCATCGAGAATTGCGAAAGTCATTCGTATTATTTTGGAAGTGATAAGTTTCTATGGCAAGCTAATACCTTCGCGGTGTCCAAGAAGTTCAACAGACAAACCCTTGAATTTATGAATGTCAGGTGAGGTTATACTAAGGTCGAAAAATTGGAGTTGACTATCTTATGATAAATTCGATAAGATATTTAGCATGAAAAACATCGATTTTGGAAGTGACCTCTTTCAACATTCTAGAATTTATGTTTCAATGATACTTTAGGTCACTTCCAAAGTTGTTTCGCTAAATATGCAATCATTATAGAAATTTTTTTAAAGTCTACCTTCTTAATTATTATTTCAGATTACTTCAGTATGCTGAAACGAAACAGATGTCGAGATTCGAACGCCAACAAAGTCATAACATGACTATTTGCGTTTGGAAAGACGATTCCTCGAACTTTGTAAATTCACCCATAGCTTACAAAGAGTTCTTACCATTATTGACAATATGGGCTGTCGGAATCACGATTTCAATCGCCGCGTTTTTGGTCGAAATTTTGGCACCGAGAATGTTAAATCTCTTCAAGAAACATCGCCATCGTAAATCGACACAAAACAACAACGCAGCAACTCGGCCTTGTGAAAGGAAACTATGGCAAATTGCGTTTAAGAAAATGTTCAGCGGAGAATACCATCAATCCTTAAAACGGCGAAGACATAACGTACCCCGATAACTTCGCGTACACTTTTTGACACTTTTGATACATTATTTGGTATGTGTTTTCAATTAACAAGTCCATTACTTTTGCTCGCGACGTGACATTGCTCGAAAGAAGAGTTAATCGTATTCCCAATCGTTCGTTCAAGATGATTTTCTCAACTCTTTCGCGCATTATTTGCAACTTTAACCGAGTAACCACGCTGAGTCAGCTTAGATCCTGAGATGGGGATACCACCACCCGTAGTGGACACTAGCGCGAGAAAACCCCCGGAATCGAAACTTAACAATTCTTAGATTGATTATTTGAGCGATGATTTTTCTATAGCCCGGGTCGATTTTAGAGATATTCTGTCAGATACATTATTTCCGAGTTTTAAAGACGCCACCATGGATGAAAATGGAAAAAAAGAGGCGGGGAAATCGTGGCTTATTACTCGATCACGCCTTCGTCGCTAATTCCTCGCGATCTACCAAAACCTGGCGATTCGATGTAGATAATGGCAACTCGAAAATCCACCATACGCCAAGAAGACTCTTATCTTTGGGTTTCAAGTGGTTTCCAAAACGCGTTATATTTCTCAATATCAATTTTTTTCCTCCTTTTTTGGTCTCCACTTATTAATGCCGACAGGATCCTGTCTTATATTATCGGCAATTCGCTCTTTTGAGGTTGCGGCTTTTAATCGCGTTCGGCCCCGGTAACTCCCGTAAAGTCGCTTGTTAAAAGACGTTTAAAAATTAGCGTCGTAACGCTGGGGTTACTCGCATTTGATATGAACGCGTCGGAAACCGAAGGACCACCTCGTATGACCCGAAACGTTTTAGCCTTTTCCGTCGATGCCCTTTTGGGACACAAGCCAAAGGCCAAGCAAATTGGGACCGAACCGGATCAAGAGAACCATATTCTTTCAAAATGGAATCCGTGCATGATGCCTCCTTTTAACAATGATGGTATGTAATTTTATGTTTTTACTAAAATCAAAAATGCCTTCATGGGTTTTCCCCGAAAACTATTCAAGGTTAGGATATCGATGTGATATTTTCAATGTATGAGCTAGGCAGTAGGTTGGCTGTGATCAATTACTTATTTCGTATTTGTTTATTAATTTTTTCCAATGTTCTAAGATGGTATACTGAAATAGGTTTTCATAATCTCAAACTAACTTTCTCGTTAGTCTTATCAATGATATTACTCAGATATTGAACCTTCCTTGAGCAATTGTTGAGACAGTATTTATTTAGGTTTGATTTTTAAAAGAGTATCGAACATTGGGAGTAGAGTACTGCTATGTAAGTTAGAGGGTCTTTCATCACGGTTTCAACTGATGTTTGAATCGATTGCCTAGCATACGTAGCTCCGTAAGCTTTGACATCCGGAAAAGAAGGAAGAGCGAGAGATTAGGTTTGGATCCCCGCTTGTGTCCCTTTATAGGAAAGCTAATAGCAAAACCGTGTTCTTCAACGAGTACTTTTCCTTTCCTGGTGTAACCCTAACCCTCTCCTAAATTTTCTAAACGCTCTTTCTTTCTTTCGTTTTTATATCGTCTTCGTCCGTTCATGCAAAAAGGAAGCTGATTTTTGTATCCAAAAACCTCGCAGGGAAAAGCTTATTTTGTTTCATTTTTATACATTTTTCTAGATAGGAGATTTATTTTATTTTTCTCGCTTTGAGTTTATAAGAAATACCAGATTTTGAGTATATATATGAGGTGAAACATAATAGATTCTACTGTTGTAGTGCTGTCAATGACTTAGTTCCGGCTAAATATTAAGGTGGATTTGCAAATCCTATTGTAGTCAATTCTAGAGAGTTGTTCGCTTATAGAAAATTTTCTATGAATTTATAATTCAATGCATATATTCTCAATACGGATTTGGATGTTTCTTTTCAGCTACTTCACTTTACACAGCTAATTCGTTAACGAATTTAACGCACCATCCTGCAAATTTCGCGCGTAACATTACGAATCTCACTTACAAGAATGAAGATATTCAATTAGAGTTGTGTGGTAAAGAATTATGGACGCAGTTTCACCGCTTGGAAAATGAAATGATAATCACCAAAGCTGGAAGGTAAATTATTTTCCATTTTAAACTTACCTTTGACCAGACACAGCGCGACTCCTTTAACTACAGACCCTTAAAAAGACATTAATTAAATAATTAATATAAGAAAATTTAGAAGCTATGTTTAATTAGATTTATTAGATATCCAAAGAAAAACTCGAGTATTACAAATTGAAATGACGAAACGTTGTGTTATGATTGTAGATAAATAACTAATTAGTTGCATTATAGATTAGACTGCGTGTATGGAAAACCCCAATCACTGTAATTTATTTCAATATGACTAAAGTTTTTGATAAGATAGATTAATTTTATAAATCTTTTAAGCCAGGATAAACGTAAATTCTAATTTGATTTCCATTAGGAGAATGTTTCCCGCTTTGAAAATCAAAGTAATTGGATTGGACCCTGATGCCCATTATATATTCTGGGTTGATGTTGTATCTTTAGACGATAACAGATATCGCTACGTATATCCAAGGTAAACACGCAATAGGGGACATAATGTTTGACTTTCCTATACTGTTAGTTAATCCCGCTTTTCATTGTGTAAACAGCTCTCAATGGATGGTAGCTGGAACCGGTGACCCTCCGATGCCTTTTAACCAATACATCCACCCCGATTGTCCCTCAGTTGGACGCCATTGGATGATGCAGTTCATCAGTTTCGATAGACTAAAGTTGACCAATAACAAGCAACCTTCCATTAAGGGTCAAATCGCCTTGCATTCGATGCACAAGTACCAGCCACGAATCCATGTGCAAAAAACAAATGATCTACAGACGGACCCCGAACTTCAAATTGACGAGAAGAAGTCTTTGACGTTTGTGTTCCCCGAAACGGCCTTTATTACAGTTACAGCCTATCAAAACCAACAGGTATGTAAGAAATATTAACTGTTTTCTTGAGGGAGTCAAGGTCCGGTATTTGATAAACCCATATGACCTCCCGGCGCAAGAGACCCATCACGGGTTCAATTATGATAATGGTTATGTAGTGGTGTGGACACACATGAATTTTTAACGATTTATTGGTATGGAACCCCTAGATAAGGATTCTAGTATATGAAGGTCAATATTATAAATTTGACAGTCCTCTGCTCGGATTTACCAAATTTTAGTTTCGTGATTTTATAATTTATTTCTTTTTCAATAATTTTACTGCCGGTTAAAAAACTGCTTCAGCAAAGTGATACTTTGGCCTCGGGGTAGAAAAATGTGCCTCCCCCTTTGCCGGGGTCGTCTTTCTTTGTTCATTAATAGTTTATTCTTTACAGATAACGCGGCTTAAAATTGCTAGTAACCCGTTTGCAAAGGGATTCAGAGAAACAGTCAGATCTAGGTAAGATATTTAATTATTCACTACGTTTTAATCAAAATCAGTTGTGGGAATAATTTAATAATTAATCTGGGTATAAATGGAAACACTTTAATTAAACCTTTAAGAGTGTTAATTTTCGCAAAGGCTTAAGGTTGCTTCATTGACCTTTTTAAAACGTATGAACTGGGGTCGTGTAGCTAGCCAGTTATAGAACGTTGTCTACTGGGGAATTATATATTATTTATTGGAAAGATTATTGGTTGGAAGTATTTATTTCCTGGAATAATCTTGAAAAAGCGTTCGATTTCGTTCGATTTATAAAAGCGCACCTCAATATTTTTATCGCTTTTGATTGTACAACCTATTACGGGGGTCGCTGGGGTGGCATCGTCTATTTTCAAATAACAAAACGCTGGATTTGATAAAAAAAAAGAGAGAGAGTTTGGTTCCCTTGTCGCTTGACAGTTGGCATGATAATTGGTTCAAAGTAAACAGAGACTGGCGACCCGTTTTCGAGTAGGCGCCACATTTCTCACTCTTCGCCCCATCAACGAAAACGCGCAGACGACATTCGGGCGCCTAGAGCCACTTCAACTTGTTGAAAGCCCTGGCGGCTTTGACTTTACCAATAGAAAGTTGACCTTTTTATAATTAAACTTCGATCTCCGATTTATAAGTATTTCCCCTCTCCCCTATCTGGAAGATTTCCGTTGTGGGACGAAGGTTGGTGCCTGGGGGCCGTTGGTGAAACTATATGGTGAATCACTTATTTATACAATGCACCAAACTAATTTGACTTAATTCTTCAACTGTGGTTTTATATGGTTTGGTGAACGTTAGAGAAACAGGGGTTAGTAACGTAACCAGTGAACATTGGCTTTGGTGTTAGGGTTAGTGACGTAAACAGTTAACATTGGCTTTGGTGTTAGGGTTAGTGACGTAAACAGTTAACATTGGCTTTGGTGTTAGGGTTAGTGACGTAAACAGTTAACATTGGCTTTGGTGTTAGGGTTAATGACGTAAACAGTGAACGTTGACTTCAATGTTTGGGTTAGTGATGTAAACAGTGAACGTTGACTTCAATGTTAGGGTTAGTGACGTAAACAGTGAACGTTGACTTTGGTGTTAGGGTTAGGATGCGCAATGATGTTGTTGCATCGTTAGATTTTGTACCGTAGCTCTTTTTTTTCTGATCCATTAGTGGCGTCATATCTATATAATATTAATATTAAGTATGGGGCCAATGTATCACTCGCTAATCAACCACGAAAGTACTTTTTAGCTGTGTATGATCAAAAATTCGTATAATTGTTATTTATTCACCTTGGATATCGATAAACGTTAAAACCAATATTATTTTCGCCTTTGAAGTGGTTGCCGAGTTAAGCGACAATAACAGTGAACAAGGGCTTTCAATTTTTCGTAGCCACATAAGTGATGGCGTGGGAGGGGGGATAGAAATTCGTTGGCGCCAATGTGTCGCCAGCCTCTGGCGTCGTCTGCGTCCTATCAGTAAGCCGCTGGCCGATTGTATTCGACAAACGTTATCTGTCTCGCGCTAGAAGCCGTGAACGGAAGATTTTTTGGGGTGATTATACCTACACCATTGACATGCCCAAAAATAAGTTGTTCCATAACGTGGCACCAACACTGCGCGACCTGTAACCTCAGTGCGATGGTTGCGGGGATTAGTGTTCAGTTGGACACTTATGATAAAAGCAATTGGCTATAATAATGAACTACAGCATGGAAGATCTAAACCTTCATAGTTCCTTGACGCCTATTGCAAACTGCTGTCCAGTTTCTCATCAAAGCAAAAGTAGCAGGTCATAAAAACCTAATGCGTCAATTCATACGTTTTCAAATCATGTTGCGGTTCTTGGTTTCCTAGGACAGACTTATTTTTCGAAATGTATGGGCTACATTTAAAACAATAGGTCTATCTTTTAAGAGAAACAAAAGCTTTATAGTTGAAGTGCGGATAGAACCGGCAATAAGATGGAGAGCGGGGTAAAGAGCTCTTGTAATCGGTGGGAACAGCATTTTCGCTATCGAAGTGTTAGCTTCTTCGAACAGAAAGTCGAGATGTAGAAAAACATATTAGAATCGATAATTTCTATTTAACAAGGCAAGAAACTGATTAGGAAAAAGACGTGACGACAAAATATCAAAGGAAAAAAATACACTTCTCCTCCTTTACCATAACCACGTGGTACTAGTTAGGGGGAAGAAAAGAAGAAAGTTGTATTCAGCCGACCCCTAAATTCACTGAAGAACCTATTTGCTGGCATATCGATATTTTAAACTTTCCTATCGACTTATTTAAGATAACGAGTGTCAGTGTTTATAATACAACCGCTACCTATAATCGATAATGAAATATTAGCAAAGAGGGCTATGTGAAACACTTGAAATAAGCTCATAATTTTAACTGATGTCAAAATATCAATATGTTTTATTTTTATTTAGGGACGAAAATGACCAGTACGAATCTAGTCGGATGTTAGCCGGAAGGCCACACTTTAATTTTTCTGGTAAGTTCTTTTTCTCGCATACTTTTTTGATTTGTACTTGTGTATGCTTTCTCACGCGCATTGTGCTACTCGAACGTATGTTTCGTGATTAGTTCGTTTTTGACTCTCGCAGAATAGGCATACTCTATTGCATCACGTCAAAATTTGCAACCACATTGATTTCTGTACTGCTTTGCTTTTTATTAATTTGAGTTGCAAATGCCCTGCATTTAAGTTTTGAATGTCGATAAATACGTAACTGATACAATGAACTATGCATCTCAATTTTACTAGCTTCTAATTGAGGGCGTAATTTTATGTAACATATGGCGCTTTGCCTTACTGACTAACCTTTACCTTTACTAACAATGAAATACTAATTTTATAGCAGGTGTAACATCGGTTCTATTACCACCCCATCCACTTCAACCATACGGTTACTTTCTTCCCCCTCCCGCTCTTTGCAATCCTTCTTTCTATCCATACTGTTTTGTGGAAAGCTGTCCAACTTCGAGCAGCGGTGGCCATTTCATTGGCGCTACAATGCCGTCACATCACGCGACCTTGCCACCCTTATCAGGGACTAGTTATCTTCACGCGGAACAATCTCGGGTAAAAACTGACAACTTCCATCATAACGCGGCGGAAACGGTGACAAACCACTTGAGGTACAAATTAGGACAGTCGCCTATCCCTTCACCGACCTACTCGGACCACGCGGACCTTTCTTCTTCGCCCCGGTCTAATTTCGGTTTGGACTGTAAAGAACATATTAACGTTGATGGTTTGCATACTGAATCGGAATCCAATAGGTAAAATTGTTAGCTGAAGACTTATGAACGTATGATGGTACAAATCAATGCCTATTTTCTTTAGAGATATGAATATATACAAAGATAAATGTTCCCATAGTGTAAATAAAAATATACTTTATGTGAAGAAGCTTTAATTCCTTAACCCGCGTAAAATTGTAGGAGTAAGGAAATGTCTGTAAATAAATGAGACCTCTTTTATTGGTTCTTGACCTATGACCTAGCTTAAACGCCGCTCAATAGAAACACACTTCATATTAACAAGGATAAAATGTTTTTATTGTTAAGAGTTGAAAACGTTACTTAATTACATCTGTACAAGAAAGGGGGAGTGTAGCGGCTACGTTGGTTCCTTCAAGCATCGCGATTCTTATCTCGTGAAGAATTGTATTAAATTTAATAAATAGTCCATTTCTTCAGTTTTACACTCGCGGTACCGGTTTATAGTTTTATTTAAGTAGCACAATGACGAAAACGAAAATTCTGGTATTAATTTTAAAACAGTTTATAAAACAAGGGCCTCCTTAATTGCGTAGGCACTCCTTGGCACCCAATGACTATGTTAAAGAATGATGCGTCTATCGAAGAGTTGGAAAACTCCTGTAAGACTGGGCGTCTGGAGGAATGGTGTTTGTTTCTTGCCAGTCAAAGATTCTTTGGTGCCTGTTGGAAATTTTTAATCGAGTCAAAAAGGTGAGTCAATTTTACTTTTTATCCTTTTGGGTTGAGTCCAAATTTGAATACGACGACACATCACACGTATATGAGTTATATTACTTACGGAGAATGACTCATGATTACGGACGCAGTGCTGAAAAAAAAAGAACAAAGCGTTTAAAGTTTTAGTTACTGTTTGGTAAAAGTACAGACCACAGTTAGGTTTTCGTTGTGCAAAGCTATGGTGCAATTTAGGCTTTAGAATTTTAATGACGCTAGCGATTACTTACGAAGGCATTGGTGCTCCCATTGTGTTATCTGCAAATTTATGTGCAGTTATAAGCATTGTGCGTGTAGTGCGAATTAATATAGCCCAGTTTCAAACTACTTGTTAAAAATACTTACACTTTTGAAGTCTGGCAGTTTTCCTTTTGAATCTCGAAAACAGCCAACAAACCAAAAATGTTACAGCAGTTGCCACAACTGCAATCATGGCAGCTAAAATGATGATGAATAGTTCGGCCCAACTAATTGAATACGGGGACTTTCCTGATGCGCATGACTAGGTTAGGGTTAAAATTATGATTGGGTTGATAAAAATATGCAAAAATATTTCAATATGCATCATAATTACCTCTATTTTGACCACACTGTAGTTTTTAAATAAGACATCCAATTTTGGCGAAGACTTGCTGTCTAAAACCTTGAGTACTTTATCAGTTGGAAGTACAGCGTCATTTTGAATTACTTGAAAGCAGGAACCAGTACTGAAAAAGTACTTATTAACATAATGCTGGGTAATGACTTAGACAAACGAAACATACCTTTCAAAATCTAAACTACCATCTTTCCGACTATAGTATTGAGTATCATAAATATTAACCATAGCGGGTTGAGGTAGCGCTGCCCTAAGCTCCCTGCAAAATTAATTAACCCGTTTTTAGTATTATGATACATGGCAGTGATGCGATGATAGAATTACCTTTGGAACTTAGGCAAACTTTCTTGAACCTCATTGGGTTGTTTACCAAAGACGAATTTCATAAGGTCTCGGTCGTGCAACACATAAACCTGTCAGTAAGTTATTGTATATTAAGGACGTGCAAAACTAGTAGGAATTTTATCCTTACCTTAATGTTAGCAACAGCTATGTTTAGTTTACTTGCCGAGCTTTGGGCTTCAACCTTTATGTTAAAAAATCCTCCAGCAAATTTACCAAGAGATTGGCTAACTTTTATAACACCCGCTTTGGGATTAATCTCAAAGAAACCCATTATGTCTTTAGACTCCTTAGATGCAAACTGTTCGTAAATCCAGTTAGTATTTAAATACTATAAAATAATTAACATGCATAGTTTACCTGTGAATAAGAAGTACTCTTAATGCTATACGTGACATCACCAGATGACGAGTCTGGGTCAACAGCCTTGACAGTAATGATTTCTGTTCCAACTTCGGCCGTTAGTCGTACACCTATAACAATTATTGAAATTTGACTCTTCGCTCTTTCCTCCTGTGGTTAAAATTTTACATCACTTACCAATGTCATACATGTTTTGTTCAAACACTGGTGGATTATCATCAATATCGTCCACTTTTATTTTAACTTGAATTTCTGATAAATCACTTGGATCGTATTTTTTCGCATTTTCCCGATTGGTCTTAGATGGTTTGTTTACTTTTATTGTTAACAAGTAATCTCCATTTTGTTCTCTGTCCAAACGATTTTTGATGAAGAGTTCACCTTCATTTGTGAATGTTCTTCTCACGTCAAAGACATCGTTTGCGTTTCCATCTAACGATAAAATATATTTCAATGAACAGTTCAAAGAAATTTTTATAGTAGACACCATGCTTACCAACTATGTGATAGTCAATGATAGCGTTGTCTCCTTTATCAGGATCGTAGGCTTGTACTTTACCAATTACAGTGTTAATGGCTGTTTCTTCTTTCACAACGATATCAATTGGAACTGAGTTCTATAACATAATATGTTGTTATTCGTTATAGCAACTGTTAGTCAGGTTTATAAAGACTTACTTCAGGTCGTTTAAATTTTGGTTCATTATCATCAACATCCAATACATGAATGTACAGAACTTGATGAGCTTCTTGGGGTGGTACTCCGAAGTCTTGCGCCACCACAATCATCTACGTACATGTTTTGTTAGTCCTTTTTCATTCAATAATTTCGTGCTATTCTTACCGTATAGTTTTCCTTTCGTTCTCGGTCCAATTTGGCACTTGTTGTTATGACACCAGACACTGCGTCGATGATAAAGTCACCATTAGTGGAATGTTCATCATCAAGGAAACGGTATCCAACGCGTCCCTTAGTTGTGTCCACTGTGTCAGGGTCGAAAGCAATGACGTTAAACACTACAGAGCCTATGGTGGCATTCTGCGAGGAAAGGTTAGTTAATATACTTGTGAACACTTTCTTGAATTGAACTCACTTCATGAATATGTGCGGACTCTCCAGCCACAGGTTTGACAAATTGGGGAACTCCATCGTTGGATGACACATCACCTACTATAATCATAGCTGCAACGTCAGTGTGTAGTGGAGGGCTACCATTATCAGTAGCTCTGACGCTAATCATATACGGTTCTTTTCTACCCTTTCCAGTTAAAGGTCTTACAACCGATAACATTCCCGTATTCGAATCAATTGTGAAGAAACCTAAGGTTATGAATTGTTAGTGTCAATTGAATTAACGAACAAAATTAAGAACGAGTATACATACGTGCTGGTCCTTCATTATCATCATAGACAACGGAATAATGGATCTCTCCATTTCTTCCGTCATCAGGATCTGTAGCACCCACAGTTAGAACGCTAAAACCAGTAGGAACATTTTCAGGAACGACAGCAGTGTACATAGGTTTGTTGAAGAGTGGCGCATTGTCGTTTTCATCCAGTAGTCTTATCATAACCAATACTGATGTCTTTCTTTGGCTATCACTATCATCGGGACTATCACTAGCAGTTACTAATAAATTGTAGACCGCTTGTTTTTCACGGTCTAAACTGGAACCATTCTTGACTTGAATCGACCCCTTTCGTTCGTCGATTATAAAAACATCACTTCCATCACCCGAGAGTGAATATCGGATGCTACCATATTTCTTCTCGGAATCCAAATCGGTTGCGTTGACGGTAATTAGAACTGCTGGGTACTTAACCGTTTCCGAAACTGATGTTTCGTAAGCCTAGTAATTAAAGAACATTTGTACCTCTCGCTGTTAACGATTTTTAAAGATTGGTAACTTACGTCTTTGGAGAAAACCGGGCTATTATCATTGATATCTGTGACATTGATCATAACGTTAGCAACACTACTACGGTCCTCAGCACGTGCGATAATTTGAAATGTTATTGACTTGTCATTCATGACTTCGTAATCCAGTCTTCGGTTTAATGTAACGCTTCCAGATCTAGGATTAATTTTTACATATCCACCTATATCCGAACTAGGTGTTATTTGAAAGTTTGTAACAGGTTCGTGTTTCACCGGATCATAGGCCGACAAAGATAGAAGAACTGAACCCAGAGTTCCTTCTTCCGGAACAGTGACCTCAATTTTAGGATTGGACAATGACCAGGGGGATGGAAATATTGGTTTTGTCTCGGTCAAAGATTGAATATAGATAGTCAAATCAGCTGGAAAAACCACGATCGATTAATTACCATAGCGAAATTGTTTACCGTCACGCAAGAATAAGTATTTTTTTATACCTGTTGCCTCTTGTTTTGAACCTTTCGTGCTAGGTATCGCGTTTAAGTCTTCAGCCATAATTGTTAAGGAAATTACAGCGGCCGCGTTGTAATCTAATGGCTTGTTGACAATTACTTGACCACTCGTACCGTTAATTGCAAATCCGGTCTGAAAATTAATTGTAAGTAACTTCTCCGCGAATTTCAGTTTTAAAATCAACTTACCTTATAAGTTTGTTGAGTATTAGGTGCAACTACAGTTCCAGTCTTATCCCTAGCTGTTATTGGTTCAACAATAGAATACTTAAGTTTGGCGTTCTCATCAGGATCCTTGGCGTTTATAGTGATAACTGGGTCTCCAGGTTTTAAACCTAAATTCAACAGTGAAACCCATTAAAAAATTCATCTTTGACGTTATTAACTATATAGCCTACCTTCGGATATGTACTGAACATAGGACTCTTGGGTAAAAATGGGTGGTTTATTATTTACATCTTCCACCATTACTGTGACAGTAGCTGTAGCTGTCTGTTGTACTGGTGCGCCCATATCCACCGCGTAAACTACTACTTTGAAACTGTCTCCGAATAGGTCCCTGTCTAATTGGGCGGTAGTTGAGACTTGAACTAACCCAGATTGTTCATCCACAACAAAATTATCCCTGGATCCACTGGCTGTGTAGAATCTTATGGCGGAATCGGGACCATCAGGATCAGTAGCGGAGACTTTAAATACTTTGGTACCAGGAGACGCGTCTTCTTTAACAGTTGCTTTATAAGGTTCACCAAAAAACTCGGGTGCTCCGTAATTTTCTTTCTAAAATGTTGCTATGTTTAAGTTTCTTTTAAGAGCTACGTATTGAACTTAATTTCTTACTCGAACTTTGATGATTAGTTTTGTTTCCGATGTAAGTGGTGGGTTTCCAGAATCGGTGCCTTCAATTATTAAAGTTATTTGACCCGATTTTCCAGGAGTTTCGTCATATTTCAAGTAATTGGTTAAGGTAACCTCCCCTGTTCTAGGATGAATTCTTATAGGGGTTGGTTCATATATTTCTCCCGAATTTTGAATGGTGTACGTAACTTCACCACCCCCTTGAGTTGGACCATCGATGTCCGTTGCCTATGCATATAATGTTAAAGTTCAATATTGTCCCTATAGTTTGGCTTCATTTCTTGTTACCTTGATGAATAACGGGGGAGTGAAATTGTAAAGCTTCTCTTGAATCTCTCTTATGTACTCCTCATTTTGGAAAACGGGGTAATTATCATTCAAGTCCAATATTTGGACGAATATGTTAACGGATGAGATTTTTCCATCTCCATCCTGAGCGTCGTAGGTTAGTGAATAACCCTGTTGTACTTCGTAGTCCAAGCAGGACTTATCAGAACATTCGGCAACTGTTATCACCCCGCTTTCTGGATCAACGGTAAACCTGAAATTGTATGACAAGTCGACCCATCATTTAAAATATTTCTTTTTGTGCAAATGTAATGCCTCCTATAAATTATACCAGAAGGGGATAATAGAAGAAGGATGAAACTCTGTATGTTTCCTCTTAATACTTTAGTTATGTAACATGATTCTTCCCACGTTGGCCCTTTTTGTTTGCAGTCCCGCTCATCAAACATCAGATGGGCATCACACCATGGGGTGAATTATATAATTGTTGGTATTAAATCCTCAGCAATCAACCGACGTGGACAAAAATCCACAAGTGCATGCGCCTTGGCAAATAGTTAAGCACTAATAGAGTAATGATGAGGGAACTTTTTATCGCGTATGTGATTAGGTTTAGTAGCCTTGCTCCAAATGTAAAATGATGTTGGGAAGAATCATGTTACAAATACCCCTCCCTTTGTGGTACACTTCTCTCCAAGAGAAGTATTATATATTTCTGATTATACTCTATAGAAACGTACTTATCAGATCCTTTCAAGGAATAAGTGATACGTCCGTAACTTCCACTATCGGCGTCGGTTGCCTAAAGCGAATTTTAAATGTAAATTGTGGATAATTAAATAATCAGCACCAGTCCGCGTTCCCTCCCGTGGTACATTAATCCTCGCGTTGACAATAGGGAAGGAACGTGCATGAAGGAAAGGCGACAAGTCGATATTTTTGCGGATAAAAGGGGTGAAACTTACTCGTAGGGTGAAAACGGGCGTACCCGAAGGGGTATTTTCGGGAACTTCCACTTGGTATTGTCGACGATTAAAAATCGGAGCATTGTCATTGGCGTCAAATAAATTGATGGTTACATCGGCGTACGTCGTGGTCATATTCTCCTGTTCCGCTTTTATCTATTGGTAAGGATCGCGGGGAAAGAATTCGTTCAGGATTCAAAGGGATATCACGAAAAGCACCCTATACTCTATACGAAATAGGGTGTTTATCGAATCGATTCTAATTGGGTTGGGCCCCCGTGCTGTTTATTATTTCATTTATTTTAGTGACATGAAACCGTACTCCCATTTAGTTTTAATAAGAAAAAAAAATATATCATCGCCCGTCATAGTTTGCTAAAAAATGTGGTTTTTTGTAAGTATAAATTGTTAGGATTAAGGGTGAGAAACTTTGCAAAGATTGCCGAAATTGTTTTAAAAATTGTTCTTATTTCGATTAGCTATTCTGGGTTATTTTAACAGCGTGTCCTGTATTTTGCAATGAATGTTATAAATTACTTGCAAAGTATTAAATATTTATAGTTTCCTAAAACAAAATTTATGTTCACTTATGTGAAGGGTGTCTAATCGAAGAATATGTGACGTGAAACCATTATGATTTATTAACTCTTCAAAAGCAAACTCCGTACGCAGTGAGCATTAAATCAATATCCATAATTCATTAGGAGATATTGTTAACCTTATCGTAAAACCAATCTTTAAATACTGAATTTTCGTTATTTTTAATGTTCGTTTTTTTTCTTTCTACCGTTCTCATGACAATCAATTACATTTCGGACGATAAAATTGCTAGATTGCGTCAAGAAATTAAAAAAAGGGGTGGACTTACCCTGAACTGGAAAAATCTCTTGGAAGGGTCCTCGTAGTCCAACATGGACGCATCGATCACTTTGACAACTACTGGTGTACGGCCCACAGCCATACTTGGGAATATTGAAAATACACCTTCGGAATTGTGAACGTTTTCGATGGACAGTGCAAATTTGGCGTTGTCTCCCTGATTATAAGCGAAAGATAAGATATTAAAGGATTAATGGTTTTAACCATTGGCATGGCACCCAGTAGCTTTAGGCGGAATCATATCATTTTCTGTACACGTACCACGTCCCCGTCACTGACTGAAATTTCAAGTCCCGGTAATGGAGTGTTATTACCAATGTCCTCAGATACGGTTAGGTTAAATTCGTCTTGGTTAAATATGGGTGGTTGATCGTTAACGTCCCCTACTACTATGGTAACATTGGCAAGGGTTGAAGACCCAGTTGGCTTGCCATCTACCAATTCGGTAGCCTTAATTTGAAATAAGTATAGGCCACCATTGTTTAAAATTTCGGGGTCCTCTCGATCAAAAGGAACGTCTGAAGTTTCTAAAATGGCTGAGTAAACACCCTTTCCGTTATAGGTGGTGCTTGATAGGGATATGTATCCTTTGTGGTCTGAAAATTAATTGTGCGATATGATATTTAGTTTTACGGTTTGTTATCAGCTCCATTGTATATAAATAGATGAAGGAAAATAGGCTTAATGTTATGTCTAATAATTCGGACTGATTAATTTAATTTCGTTAAATTCTAATTTCTATTTATTCGATGTGCTATCCTGTTTACCATTTTCAGTAGTAATTTCCAATGGTCTATATTCCCCCGTATCTCCGTCTTTGGCAAAAACTTTCAATATTTGCGTACCCTGTCATTAAATCATCAGGAGATATAAAATATTAGGTACTTTAATTAGAGATAAAAATAAGTATTCGTTATTTATAAATATACCGTAGCTGAATTTTCTTGCACCGTTGCCGAAAATGGGGCGTTTGTAAAAACAGGCGGTTGATCTTGCACGTCTTTTACCGTAATTACAACTCTAGCCGTTTGGTTAAGTCGTTTATAATCAGCCATATCCTACATAATAAAATATTAAAGAAAAATATTTAAAAATAGATATTTTTACTGTCAAAATATATTTCCTAATCAATTCGAGAATTAATATATACGTATATACCTCCGCGTACAAAACCATAGTGTAACTGGTTTTTTCTTCATAATCCAGTTTTTCTTTAAGGATAATTTCACCTCGGTACCTTCCTCGAAATAGCTTTACTAAATGAACGTTGAACTTGTCACACGCCTCCGGTGACTATATTAAATAATAATATTACAATGTTGTTTTTTTATTAAGCGGGGAGATCCGTATCTAATTAGACGGAAAGTAATTATTTTCTATCATAAATACCGCTTCTCTCAGGCACATTAGTTTAATATCGGAATTAAGTCCCTCATCCGCGTCGCTAACTAAAATTCCCGTGTAGATGACGGAGCCGGCGGTAGTGTTCTAAAAAGGAAAGAAGAAAATTCTATTTCCGATCAGTTTTAATTTTAGCTTCCGATATTATTACTTCTGGTAATGAAAAGGCGTAAGGAACATTTTGAAAAACGGGTGGGTTGTCGTTCACATCCACGATTGTGATCTCTCGTTTGACGGAAACTGTATTTGATTCTTTTCCCTGGAAGGCTTGATCGGAAACACTAGCGATCACGTCGATCGTCGCTTCCCTTTCCCTATCAAGTGGTTTAATAAGAGTGACCACTCCCGTGTCCTTATTGACGGAAAAAGAGTCACCACTAATGTAGTACGTAACCCTAGTGTTTTCCGGATCTCTACCACGTAAAGTGTACACCGGAGTGCCTATGCATGACACGACGAGTTATATTTAATTATTGTCAACTTAACTTACTAGACTGACTAACTAACTAACACTTACCAACAACAGTATCTTCTTTAATTTTGAATCCCTTTAAATCACCACCAGTTACAAAAACTGGCTGACGATTTATTTGTCCCTCAACTATAGGTATGTTTACATATTTAGATAAGATATTTCGCAGTTACCATCCACCAAAAATTAATTTAATTTAAACATACCATAGGAACATAACGGAATTAAACACAATAGAAGCCACATTATCGTTGAATTAACTGAAGAAACCATTTTAGTCTTGAAAAATTTTGCCACAGTAAAATTTCACGTCATCTCGCCTCTCACTCAAAATTCCTATAATAACCACAAAATTCTAAATGAACTTTCGATAACTCTAATTTAAGTTTCAATGACAAATAAACGAGGTGCTTTCCTTTTCAACGCGTGAAAGTCTACAGGATAATCGTTATTAAACGGTCTATCTCGTTAAGTAAGTTCCTTTTATCACCGTGAAATGCTACTGAATAAAGCTCAGAGGCCAATATAATTTCTCAATATAGCCTTAACTTTAGTACGAGTTTAGGATGAAATAACTTAAATTTGGGGAGAGGAGGGTTAACATTTTCAAATCAAGCGTGAATGCGGTCTTAATTCAAGCGTACCATATAAATAGAAAAAAAACGTTTTATACCTAACTTCTTTGAAACGTTCTTTTAATCTATTTACAATAAAGTTTTATTGTAGAGTAGTGTTTAGTATCGATGACTTTTCAACAACTTATCGAAATAATTAAACCGTCACCGAATCAAAATAAAATTAACAAAACTTTCAACTTTAAAATGGGTCGATATTTAACTTTTCATTCTAAAGCCTCATTTTCATTAAAGCTAGAAAAAGTCTAGCTGCGGGTTTTTGAAAGCGCGCGAGGAAAGTAAAAACGCCCGCTGGCTAGATGTCGCGTTTAGCGTTCGCTTGCCGCTTTAGCGTACTCTTTTTCATAGAAGCGTGAACTTGCCGTTACCATAGCAACGTCCCAGTTGTGACGTTGTTGCACGGTAAAATAAAAATGGCCGCTCAATCGAAGGCAAGACGAGATCTTCTTCCGAGGAAAGTATTTATAACAGTGGTGGGCAAATTCGCGAATTTTTTGATCATTCGACGAATTTCCCCCCGCTTGGTAGTACAACGTCATTCGCGATTTTATAATGAACTGGGTGTATTTAAAATACAAAAGAAGACGTAGATATAGAACTAAAAGATGGTGGATTCATCCCATTTTAATAAATAGGAAAAAAGAGGGCTATTTCGAAACCATGGTAAGATTATTTATTAATTTCAAACGCAGCATAGACCAAGGCTTATCGGTTTAAAAGAAACTGAATTTTAATATTTCATTTTAGATGAATTGTTAGTCGATGATTGGTCAAATTTGAAACCACGTGACCCACTAGACGCGTGCTCGCTTCTCTTGAGATAGAAATATCTGTTCAAAGCTGATACGATTGTAGCGCAAATTTACCGCTTTAGCAATGAATTTTCTCGCTTAATATAGTAGTTGTAGCTTCAATGAAAATATTCACGCTATAGCGAAAGCGGGTTTTTTCGCGAGCGTTACCGCTTTCGCTTGAAATTTTAACGCTACCCGCTTCAATGAAAATGAGGCTTAAAGGAATACAATTATCCAGACAGAACTAGTTAACGGTAGCCGCTCTTCTGTGTCGACATTTGGGGAAATTAACTGATCGCTTAGGGTATGGTTTAACAACTGTTTAATAAATATATTTAAGCTTAATAATCTTCACGTTTTCAATTAGGGTCTGTCCCATATTTACAAAACTTGGTAAACCGGCCGGGCCTATATTCCCCCGGACGAATTTCGCTTTTCAAGTTGAACGAGAGACATCGTTCAATATCGAATCGTGTCTTGTCAAAATTAAAATGTAAAAGAAATTTTCGGATGATTTCAAACAACTTGTTTTATTGGCTTCTGAGACCGTTTCTTCTATTTTATTCAGGCAAAGGTTAAGGGTGAAACTGGTTAAGAAATTTCTTTATATATAGTTAATTATATCTCGTGTGTCATTTATGGCAATTTATTTTATTTGATGAACGAGTTAAGACAACGTTGTGTGCCACGTGAATTATCGCGTTTGTTTTCACGTGTTGTACACGCGAGTGTTGAATAATCACGTGAATAGATCCATGTAATGTTTGGAAGTTGTTTTTACAGTTATTATATTATTCAAACGTCCTTGAGTATTATGTTAGGAAGTTGATTTAGAAATTGTTCGTCAAGTAACACTTATAAATCAGAATCAGTGTGTATTCAAATTTGAAAGGCATTGAAAACGGTGATTTCAGGGGACCTAAATAATTTATAACTTCGGAAAAATTTCAAGGAACCTAGTTAAGAATAAATTTATAAATAATGTCTGTTAATAGACGTAACCGCAGATATAAATCTGATCTGTTACATCAAGCAATTGCTCTCAATTAACCATGAATTTAAGCATGCAAAGTAGGACATTAAAATGAGAACTTATATCGTTATCTTTTGGG
Source organism: Phalangium opilio (assembly GCF_054372755.1). Classification (NCBI taxonomy): domain Eukaryota; kingdom Metazoa; phylum Arthropoda; class Arachnida; order Opiliones; family Phalangiidae; genus Phalangium; species Phalangium opilio. The sequence goes on from NW_028324189.1 coordinate 4,540,548, forward strand.
GGTAAGCTGTGAACGAAATATAAAATATAAAGACCCATTGTGTTCAAAACTTCAACCAACGAGTTTAAGGCCGGTAAATTTAATGAATCAGAAAGAGAGGGCGTATTTATTTTATCAACAGTGTTTTATAAAAACCTCGTTAGCCAAGATATGGTCCTTATAACTTGAACTTCATTGAATCGGACCCGGCTTTGATTGCATGACTAATATAACTAAATTTCAAATAACTATTCGTATCCTTCGAAGTTTTATATAATATATTGTTCATTTTTTTCTGGTACTCGCAACTCCTTCATATTCCCCCTTTTTCAGAAGCCGAAACATAATGTACCAGTATCCTTGAACCTATTACATTCTTTAACCACCACAACCTTTCATTATTTTCCGTTATAACTTACATGGGAACAAAATAGATATAAAAAATTGTCTTTAAACGTGATATAGCGTGAGAATTTACAAGTTTTTTCTGTGTGATTTTGTTATATGAAAATTGGGTCGAATATTTTGAAATTGTATCGGATCCAAAAAGAAAATACCACAGTCACTCAGCGTAGGCAGAGATTTATACTTGAAAATTGTCCAACCGGAGAGACATCCGGTCATTTAATTTAAATTATTTTTATACACTGTATGAAATAAGTATGTAGTGACGATAAGTTTTTTTGGTGTGATATGTATAAATGTTTAAACCACATTGATGGAATTGGACAGACCTATTTCATTAAATTTATTTACGACGTAAAATGACTTTTACACCAATTTTAAAATCCTTTATAGCTTAATTCAGCTGATTAGAAAGTAAAATACTACAATCATAACAATAGGTCGAAATGTCATAAAACAATTTAGCCCTAACAACGCTCAACACCATCGATTAAACCAGAGATGGATTTAATCTTAGAAGTAGGAATGGAGAACAGAGTAACGTGGGCGCGCGTCAAAGTCCCGGACCCCCTTCCTCGGGACGGAGGGGTATGAAAGAAGAGGAGTGTCATAGCGAGCGACAGAGGTAAAAATGAATTACGTTACGTATTTTTCGCCATCCCCGGCAGCAACGTCATCAAAACGTAGTTTAAGTGAGCCAATGAGATAATTTAAACTTTTCGTTACGTGTTGGAGGGAGGGGCTGTATACTGGGCTATGAGTCGGACTGAGGTAAATACTAACCGTTCTCCATTCCTACTTCTAAAATTAAATCTGTCCCTGATAAAACCCAGTATATTTTGTATCTTTTCAAGGGAATATTATTATACAATGTTTCTCTATTTAAAACATAAACTTGTGAACCCTGGTTTAAAACAAAAAGTGGCGGCGTCGTCGTGACGTACTCATATGGCTTCGTTGAACAAAGGAGATTGAAAACTACTGGTTCGAGTCGAGGAAGTTGTCAAAGTTAAATTAAAAAGAAAAAGCTATATACGACTTAGCTATAGCTCCCACTGGCAACTCAGTGTGTGCGGTTTCCCGTTTCTTGTAACGCTCCGCGATGAACCGTGAAAGAAAATAGAACCCCTCTCTCGTTAATTTTAAATAAAAATATTCTCAGCATCAGTTCAGTTCCTATATATTTTTAAACTCGACTCGGAAAAGGGTTGTCGAACGGAGTCTTAAATCGTTGACACTTAAAAGGTGACATTCCGTCTTGAATTTATAAATTGAAATCCTGGCGCACGGTCAAGTAAATCAATGGCAAATATATTCTTAACTTTAAAATAATATAAAATAGATTTTTTGAATTTTAAAGTAGGCCTAAACGAACTAAATTGAGATTGTTCAGTGAAGTAAAACCAAAGGTTATTCGCTCCCGATAACGCCCCTATTGTTATAAATTAAACTAAACACTTCAAATAACTACTTGAAGTTGAAAAACACTGCAATTTCAGCAATGAAATCGTAAAATTGATCTATTAGGCCTATCACTTTCACCTCGTCAATTGTCTATTTGTTAAACTAAACAAAACCAAATTCGATCATATCAAGTACCGTACACACCTTGGTTGTCCACCCCATGCAGCTTATTTGCAAGTGATATCACGAATTAAATCAACTTAAGAATGCTTGAAACAACATATATATATTAATCAAGTATATACTTTGCCCGAAGGTAATGTAGCGTGCAAAGGAATTAGGGACCAGAATTCTTATAATGTTATTAGTTCATATCATATTTTCCCTATTGGATAATTTACTTAGGAAAAAAAGAACTGTATCTGTTTTAAGGATGGGAAGTTGGTACCGGGATTAGCTTCACCAACTTCCAGGAAAAATTGTTTTTAAGCTAGAAGAAAAAAAAATTAAAATTTATGGGAGACACTTGGTGTTAGTTCCCCATGCAGCGAGAGTTTATCCAAGGATTCATAACGAAAACGCGTCGAAAATGATTTTGACCCGCCCATAAACGAATAAAAATTCAACCATCCTTGACCAGTACGATGTCCTCTCCCATAGTATATCATTAAACGTAGGAAAATGACATTTTTTATTTCAGAAGGAAAAATAAATATAAGATATTTTGATAAAAATAAATCTGAGGTCAATATTAAGTACCAATATAATGGTTCGACCTTGCGTCTAGAGCAAAGTGACTAGAGCGCCAACGCCTATGTATTAAATTAGGGTGGTTTATATCGTTTTTACTATAGTAATGGTTATATTGTTACTTAACTGTGCGAGGAAAATTTTAAGATGCCTATTTTTCTCGCCTCAAATGATAATTCTGTTTCTATGGTGATAATAATATGATTGCTGTAGGGTATTTTATCACTTAAATGATTTTCACATATTGCGGTTATGGTGGTACGAATTCATTTTTATATATGGTTAACTTAGCAAATATGCTATATATAACATATTTAATGTTATGTATGGATAACTTATTTCGAGGCCATATGTTACCTTTATCAGATATTACGTATTTTAAAAAAACAATTAAGAGAAGTTTTAATGAATTTCCTCTTGTGTAGGAACCGTTATCTCAAAATTTTATATTTAATTATGGGTTATTTGATATTACTTAAGCCTTGGTGGAAATGAAATAGTTCATTAAAAGATATCTGATTTTGTGCTATTGAATTTCCTGCTTAAGTTCCACCCTTACGGTTTCAATTTGCTAAGCACGTTTGAAACGCGTAGAGCTACCTTGAATTAAGTTAAAATTATAGACAGGACAGGCATAATACACTGCTATCAAACATTAAAAGCGGTAACAACTCTTCCTATAACTAATGCATTTATTCTTTTTAAAAAATATCTGTTCCTGAAGTTTGATTATATTTTCTAAAAGTTGGTATAGTTAAGTTAAACAATTCGAAGGAACGGTGTACCTGTGATTGCATTTAATGTGAAATTTAAAATCCTTTCACTAAACAGTGCTAAAATGTTTAGGCATAATCCGTAATATATTCTAATTCAGGGATTTTAGAATTACTAGCCCTAGAACCACGAATTCATATAGCTAATTGGAAATATTGTACTCAAGACCAGCCCACAAAACCTGCATTGGAATTAGCATGGGATATATTTATGGTGCACAATTATATTCCCATTAGCTCTATGTATTCCTTCTAGAACCAATATCTTCGTTATAAATTTGTTAAAATTATTTTGACCTATACTTGAACTTTCCCAAAATACGTAAGGAAAGAATAGGATAAATTTTGCAATATACAAGTCATTAACTAAATGTATTGAAGTTTAATAGACAATTTAAGTTTTCAAAGGGTCGCGTCACCCTCAAAAATTTAAAACCTGGTCATTTATAGAATCGCAGACCTATTTTAACTCCCGTCATGAAAAAGGGTCAAACCCTCTTTAAGAAAGAAAAAAATCTTTTGAATATAAAATTTCTAAAGAACTTGAGCCCTTGTGTCACATATTTCGCCTCCACGTGCAAAACCCAAAAGTTGTAGACTCCTTTAGTTGCACGCTTTTGAAACACCTAAATGAACCGGTTTAAGTTTTATTTCCTAATATTTGTTCAATTAAAATTAAGCGGAAAGATGTCTAGTTTCCGTACCATCTTGATAACAATAAGAATTTAAGTAATGAGAAAAAATAATTATAATTATTGTGGTTGCACGATCTCGTTTGACCATCTTTGAGAATCGCTACACGCGTGTATGTGCCTTCCATGTTTTATTGGATGAGGTAGGTAAGAATCGGGTCAAATAGCGATGTCGCAAAACTTTTAAAATTTCGGTGAATAATTTTAAAGTTTTATCTCTTCACCACAATTTATATTCTTCTTAAATTCAGTAGGACGTGTTTTCCTTAAATTGAATTAAATTTAATTATTTCCTTAAGCTATTATTCCTCATTTTATTTATTTAGGTTTTGTTTCAAAAGTTTTGATTGTTTACTTCAGATGTAATAATAGTAAACAATTTAAGTTATGATTAATTACTTTGCGATTTTGCAAAACTTAGCAATATAATTTTAAAAACAGAAATCAAGTTGTCTATTTTGATTATAATTCAGATTAAGTTCTAAATTTAGACTATAAGTCTAGCGATATGAGGCTCTGTACTAAATTTCTGGCAGGTGTTAGATCATTTGGATTTAAAACTTAAATTTATGCAAATTTTTACGTATAAAAATTGGTTCAGATTTATGATCTGCAAAATATTTGAACGGACGAAAATAAAACTGTTCATAAGACAAAAAAAATATAAATATATTACCAAGACTTTAATGGATAATGTGAATTATTTTAAACAATGGTTTTACTTTGAAAACCTGATTCAATGCCCATAAAGATTACCACGATAAATCTTTGAAAAACAATATGCCTCTACGTTGAAAGACTTAAATCTTATGTCAAGGGAATTTCATTTCTAGAGCATCGCTATGAGTTAATAATTTAAATTCATACTTATACTTTACTAAACAGGGTCGCGATAAAACATCCGATTTTAAAAATTCCACTGAAGACATTTGGGTAAATAAATTTATCACATTTAATTTGAAAATAGGGTCATTACCTTCAAATATAGAGCTGTATTTAATCTAAAATTAATCTCACGGTCAGAAACTCGAAACCCACCCGTGAAACCACAATTCAGACCCTCAAATTTAACTATGGTGGTAACTTTAATATTAAATTAGTAATTATAGTCTAATTAAAAAGGAATAAAAAAAGACTATAACGAGTAAGGTTACCACGCCCCGCTAATTAAGTTAAGTTAGTTCTTGAACGTAGTTAATTAATTGTTTGTTAATCTTGAAGAAAATGGTTATCGAGAAAGTTAGACACTCGCTTAAATCGTACTTGGTTTTAATCGAAAACAATACCCACACAATTTAAAACAACCCACAGGCGCGGTTAAAGTGAAACAAATTCCATTGAAAATTTGAAACTTGACGTCAGATTATAATTCCGGCTCAGATGTATAAAAAGTAAGCCTTTGTAAATGTCTTAAGAAGACTAGATAGAGAGAAGAGGCCGCGTTCAGAAACCCAAAATGTTTGCACTTACCGTACATCAATCGGTGCCATTATTGAAAAGTCCAATTCATGTCTATGATGAAAATCGAGAGTAGATTTGAAATAGACAATACAATAAGGGAAGGGGCCACGTGAAGCGTCTCAAAAAGCGCGATTCCGGGGTATGATCGTCGCGGACCCCTTGGAGCGAATCACCCACCAACTTAGAACAAACCGAACTAAAGTTTTAACTTCCACCACCAAAGACACCAACCATCAGCTCGCGGCGAAGGTACTACGTAAAGCTTGTCTACCTGTTTGGAAAAATGACGCTAAAACGAGTCGATGCCCTTCAATGAAACCGGTTTTACTTTCTGAAAGCTGTACCTTTTCTATATTCATTAAACCAGGTGTATTGTCTATAAGATAGACTTTCTTACCATGATATCATGGTATTTGGCGCACTGTCGTCTCACCTGGGATTTATACAAGAAACCCCTGAGATATCCGCCTCCCTAAGCGTATTTGACTCAGTGCGATTATAAAACCCCTATCAAAATTTGTTGTAAAGCGAGATCAAATTGTATGAAGGATATTGCGAGTTTCCTACACTTGAAGGGGAGGAATTGGGGTATCGCACGGGGTCTAATGAGGTTTATTAGGGAAAGATAGGTAGGGGAACCGGCTGTGTCATAGGTTCAACAGGTATTCGTTTGTATTTCGGGTCAGGACGGAACGGTATCTAAAGAATTTAAGTAAACTTGAAGGAATTAACTAAGAGAATGAAAGAAAGGTGTATGGGTCTTCTTAAAGATTTCTGTGTTGTTTATCTTAAATGGAGATTGGACAATGTTTTGATAATTAAAGAGGATGGCTTTGCAACATCATTTTGATACCTTTCATTATGTTACTAGGTAAACAAATATTGTGCTTGCCGATTGCATCAGCTTATATCGAGTTAAAATTACCCCGTGAACTCTTATTGATACAAATGAAATGGGCAAACAAAATTTTCCAACAAAAGCTATATATTTCTTTGTTGTTTAATGACAAATTGGTATTTAAAACACACACCTTTTTGTAGTTCATTGCTATTTAAAAATGCTGGTTATTCTATCACATAAATATTTTGGCTTCAATACACGTTTCGCCTTTATCTAAAATTGGTCTTAAAATCTCGCAAAAATTATCATTAACAACACCAAACATTTTAACACAAAGCTATATTTCTTGGTTATTTAATGACAACTTCTCATTTAAACACCTTTTAGTAATTAACTGCCATTTAAAAATGCTGGTTAGTCTATCACATAAATATTTTGGCTTCGATACGCGTTTCGCCCAAAATGAAAACTAAACAAAATTGGCCTACTAATCTCGTCAAATTATCATTAAAATTTTAGAACAAAGCTCACTTAATAATTTCGGTAAATAACTAAATAATTTTATGTTAGTTAATTAGCAGTTAGCACGCCCATAACATTCCAAAACATATTAGGCCAATAAAAATAAAAATAATTTTTGGACTCAAACTCCAAATAAATATTTTAAATAACCTTAACATCACTAGACGAGACAGAAGAAGACTTCCGCATTAAATTAATTTTACTTAATATATATTTAATTATCACTTTTTTTTACCTGATAGAAAATTAGCCCCTGGATAGAAAAAAAACCCAGGGTATTATTAGAAGCGTTAGAACACAAAAATAGCTTCCGATAATTCTAATATTTATTGAATATTTTGGGCGTTTCCGTTTTAATTAATTCAATAAATAAATCTGGCGGATTATTTTTATCTCTTTAAAAAACGGGAGCCGTATTTATCCGCTGCTAAGAATAGGTACAAGTAGAAAAAATATTGTTTAATGTTTATATAGTACTTTTATAAATTTTTTGCACATTTTGTGTAACGGTAGTTTTTGAGAAGCGAATTTTCTTAGGGGGCTATTTTCAATTGGAGATTGTTACAGTATTTAAGGCCTTGTTATGTACGCTTCAATGATGCTTTAAAAGGGTATGGCACCAGCCTTGACTTTAGTAAACATTCATCTTAAAATATATTTCAGTGGGGGGAATATTTTCGTTAATGCAATTTTGATTGAAGTTTCAAGAAAAATATTTCATATTTTTTGCTGCAAACGCCCTCCACTTGCTTTGCACCAGGCAGCTCTCACCCCTGTGTAAATAGCGCTACCCAAAATTCCTTTCGAGACGACAGAGAAAAATCTCTAATAAATAGATTTTATCCAAAAACTGGATTTTAATAAAATTTATTCCCATCAACTCTTTTAAAATTTATAAATTCAATATAATATATATTTTAAAACAATACCGATTTTAATTGCAATGTAGCATAACTCACGATATACCTTTACAATACATAGTTTTCAGACTAGAATTATTAATACTATTTACACCAGGAGAACAGGCTGCTTGAACTGCACTTTTTTTTAGCCAAGTAGCCTCTCCTCCTGTAGTGTAAATGGTATCAATCCTCCTTGTCTTAAAACTACGTATTATTTAAAAGTGTTTTTACCCTGGAAGTTAATTAAGTATAGGTATACTAGCAAACACCTTGAAACAAATACAAGATGTTTGAGGTAAACAAACTCTCATTTCATTTTATTGAAATATAAAATACTGAAATTCAGTTTATCTTGAATTCAGGCTGTGTTGAATTCGAATCGCTTTACAAATACCATCTTCAAGTCTAAGAAAGTTAATTATGCGTGTCGACTTTTGACACCACGTGTTATTAAAAATGGCTATATATTTTCTCGCTAGTTGTTGAGAATAAGAGTGTTATTACTAAATATAGATCAAAAGAGGACTGCGTTAAACTTTCTTAGAACTATACTTAAATATAAGGAAACTGCAAAGTTATGTGTTTATCGAACACTTCCAGGGGCAATTATAGATTCTTTACTTAGTAGTTTTTGATCGATATTTTCACTTCCGTATCATATATGTAATGTAATAACTATTTTTTTTAACCCTTTGGGGGCTTTGTTTTTCTCAATTATAGTGGTGGTGTTGGTGAAAAGATGCAACTCTATTATTATAATCCCCTTTTATTTCGATAAATTCAATCATCACGCACGATGAAATTTATCTTTGGCATACTTTTACATTTTGTTTTATGCAGCGAACCCCTTAATTAATTTTGTTTATATTTCGTCGTGATTGACTTTTCCATTTGTGACTTAAGAAAAAAGCAAACAAACACGTTTCTTCAATTCTTAAATCTCTTTTCAACATAACTTTGCAGCTTTCTAATCTTCCTTTGGTTATTTAAGATTATAATGCATAATTTTAAAAATAAGGTGAAATTTAATATGCCTCAAAAATCATTCAACATAATTTTCTTATCAACAGTTATACTGTTTTTTTAATTAAAAACATATTACAGTGGTTAGTGATAGGTTATTTTCAGTCCTTCAAAATTATTTCAACAGGATATTTATTATAAACACCATGGAGTAATAACACAATGCTGATTTTAAAATTTGTATAGGGTAGGATAAAAATGTTACGACTGAGGCGACATCAGTTAAAAGTTAACAATGATCTATAAGTTAAATTGGGATACATTTAATATTATAAATATACAATTAAAATACGTTAAAAGTTATTATAGAAATCATTTTTAAATTTAATTTAGTGAAAAGTTTTTAATTTAATTACTGTAAATTTTCACACACAGATGACAGCACTTACAACTAAATCTTTTTAAAATTTTAAAAACAAGCTATTACAGTTATTTTACGATTAAAGCGACATCTATTAAAAATTTAGGGTGGTTTATAAGTTTAATTTTTATATATTAAATTTTATGAATTAACTATAAAATTACGTTTAAATTTATTACAAAAACAATTTAATACATAATTTTCTATTTTATGATTTATTTAATTAATGTGAATATTGAAACATAGATGGCGGTGGCTTTCATACTAGGCAGGTCAAGCACCAACAATCTTGGAGGAAAGAGGTGTGATGGAGTTAAAATTATGATAGGCTCTCTTCAGAAATTGAAGTCTCCCATATTTAGGTAGTGTCTTGGCTGTAGTATGCCGACTTGGCTACTGAAATGACCCCGAAACGCCGAAGATGCTGGGAGAACTTTGTTGTCGTACAAAGGCACCTCTTTCCTATAAGCTACAACTCTATTCAGGGCTATACACCGCATTCAAATATATATTAATGGTTAAGACTGATTACTAATTTGCATAAAACAAATAAAGGTAATATTGCCTACTGAGCTTTAAAGTCACGATTAAAATTTTTTTAATCCAAATCCCAAACAATTTTACTGTACTTTTAAATGACCTTCAATTAATATGGATAAGAAATTTCAATGAAATGAGCAGACAGAGACTTTTGCCTGCAGTAATTTAATACGAACAAAACTATAAGATCGCATTATTTGTGATTACGAATATACTTAAAAGGAACCATTTCCAAAAAATATATAGTAATAGCTAAAGTTCTTAAATCTGGGAGGGGCAGTTGATGAGGGCTACTTGTAAGAAATTGCCAAGAATATCGAACAACGCCCGAAATCTAACACGCTTTTATCCCCATAATAACTGTTAAAATTTTAATCTCAAGTTCTTAACTACCTAGTTTAAAAAAGAAATTGAGAATTTTGTTAGAAAAATGGGTAAAAATTTATTTCATTACTTGTTGTTTGTTGGAAACGAACAATATATGCTTAAAATTCCTTTAAAACATTTATTATTTGCCAAAATATTTAGTAAACAAGTTGGGAAACCATAATATAATACCTTTCCTTTCACCTGCTAAATTCTTTTGACTTAAGTCAGATAATTGGTACAAACAAACAAACGAACAAACATACTTACAAGGATAATGAACAACCTCTATAACATCATTCAGTTTTATAGCAAAAAATGTTAATTGCGTTTGTTTTCTTTCTACGTCGTTTAACTTTAAATTTTTTAAAGGTTTTGAATTTTGGCAATAACTAGGCTTAGTACCCGCCTTGTAAATTTCCAACTATATCTTTAATTATGGGGTTAGGCTTAAATTAACATCCCTTTCAAGTTACATAGGCTTTTCTTTGTTCACTTGAGTATAAGGATTCGTTGTATTATTAACTAGGTTTCTTAATTCGCGAAGCGGATGTCTAGTTCGCATCTAAATCCGCAGCGAAGTCGGTCGCTTTATAAGATGATATCTATCAAAACTGATTAATGTAAGAAGAACGTTGGTTGAATCATGGAAGAACTAGGGGAGATGAATTGAATCAGCCTTAGTTTCCATGGCAAGTCTTGAATTTTGGAGGTTTACTCTCAAAAGCACGGTAATACCAAGACGCTAATTAATTTTGTATCATATCGATACTAAAATAAATTTATCCTAAGACTTATACATACATTTTAAACTACCAATTTTTTTAGGGTTAAAGGTTATTCTAACCTACTCGAGGGCGGTTGTACCATAGAGGAAATCAAAACATATACGATTCCATTGTTTTCTATTGTATGGGTGTAGTTTTAAAATTTCATTCGACTCATCTTTCATCCCACGACTGTACTTTCAATTTTTAACCACTCCCAAAGGTTGTACAACGTATATACATCTAACTTTTATCAATGCTACAATACATTTCGCGCAAGATAGGTAGAGGCCTCTTATTTTCAGTAGGAAAGAGCACATAATTTTATTAGATATAGTTTTGTTCCTTGATTTTATTCTCCTTTTCAATTAATATTTAAGCGATAAAACGGAAATCAGTTCTTCCTTAATAATTCTCTCGTCGTTGCAAATTACCCTATTTTATTTATAACCGTGACGCGTGGTTTATTGAAATAGGGTTTAATTACAGTCAAAAATTTAAACGTCTTGTTACGCTCTCGTCTAGCGTGAAATAACAATCGTCAAAAATGGTTTCCTGTCATTTTGAAAACAATCCCTTCAATAGAATGAGACTTCTCTTATTAAAAAAACGTGCGAGATACAATACCGTCCAGCATTTTTAAAAATCGTAAAAAAAATTAGTATTTTAAATGGCGGAACATATATACTATCTGAAGTATATAATACTTCTCTTCGAGAGAAGTGTACCATCCACAAATCGGGAAGGTAATTGTAACATGATTATTCCCAGCATCATTTTACATTTGGAGTGCTCCAGGTTACTAAACCGAATCTCATACGCGATGAAAAGTTCCCTCACAATTACTCTATTAGCACTTAAATATTTGCCAAGTCCCACGTCAAGACAATCAAGGTTTGTTTATTTGATTGCTGAGGATTTAATACCGAACAGTTATAGAATTCACCCTAGCACTGTGTGATTCCCATCTGAAGTTTGATGAGCGGTAGAGCAAACAAAGAGGGTGCATGAGCCAGGGAAGAATCATGTTACATAACTAAAGTATTAACAGCTTACAGAGTGTCATACTTCCTCCCTTATCCCCTTCTGAATCTATTCAGACTTCCTTGGAAATTTTTTGTTGAACAAAAACCGTTTCGAATTAATTTGCGTTTGTGGCAAAAATTAAAATATTGTTTTTTATTCTGTCTCCCTCTTCTCGTTCCGGACACGTTCAGGATTCTGTTTCAGCAAATAAGCTGGTATTTTGATTAAATTTTATTCAAAAATAGTTTTCCCCCGATTTAAATAAACGAGAATTAAAAAAGAATAAGGCCGATGTTATTGAAGGAATTCCGGAATCCAGCAGCGCGACGATTTTAACGAAGTTAGTGATCGAGAAAAAAAATGTCATTTCTTAAACTAAGTTCTTAGTGAGATTTAACCTCTATGCAAATATTGTGGAATACCGAGAACTTTTAAGGTTTCAAAGTTAACGAACCCAACTAATATTTGGGTCTTCCTTTGAGGATGCAAACTTTATACGCCTTATTCATTAACATAATTTGACCTTTTAAATTCCAATTTATTAATGAATTTTATTAAGAATTTTAAAGACTTAGGATGGATTTATTGAACTCTGGAATTAGAAATAGTTTACAGATGATTTTGAAAGGTCATATCACATCTTGTATTCAATTTTTGTCCCTGGTTAATTTAATTTAAACAAATTGAATTGCAGTGCAGCTGTAAGTAAGAGTTCATTTGACAAGATGTTTATTGAAAAATGGGAAAACAGAAGAATAAAATAACAAATTTCGTGCATCTAATATCATCGAGGATATTCAAAAGTAATTTAGTAGACTGCACCTTTGCTGTTATCGTGAAAGAATTTGGACAGCGTGCCTATTGTGTGAAAATTCTTAACCTTTTGAGAACCTTTAGTTGTAGTTCAACACAGTTCGAAAATAACCATTTCGATAAGTCCCATAAGTTTGTCACTGGTTACAAACTGGAGCTTGTCATGAAGTGACGTAGGTCATAGATTCTCGTAAAGCGACACCTGGCGAAGCGCTATCAAAGACTTATTACAGACTAAATAAGAAGATGGAATGCAAAATTAACCGAGTGTATTCAATTCTCGAGCTACCTCTCAGTAAGTCACTAGCATTACGAAGGATGGGTAGTGTACATTACACTTATGGACCATAACTTATAAACTTATGTTATAGTGAAAGCAAAGACAAAATTTCTTAAAAATTCATTAACCCTTAAACTTTTTCCTTTTCGTATTTACCTTCTACCCTTAATAAAAACTTTCATTTCGTAACACCCACTTAACACGACCCCTAAACGAACGATTATCTACGCTATACACCTGCCTTTCAATTATCCGCAAAAAGTAAAAAGGTAAAGATGATGATGACCCCGTATAGTTTAAATTCAATACGCATCCTTGTACACTTTTCTTAAGTCGTTATTCAAGATGGCGTATTTAGATATATACCATACCAATCCTTTAAATGTATAACCTATATTTAATTCAAGGTAATAACAACATGTTACAATTATACGATCTTGTATTTTTATCGAAAATGGGCTGAAGGTCGTTTAGGTTGAAATGTCGTCAAAATAAGAGCGGGTAAGATGAACTAGACCATACTTACATACATTGACTAAAACAACAAACCGATTTCCATCACTTTCTGGAACAACTGATAAAAGTGTCGTCCAAGTAAAAATATGGCTTGTCTTTCCTTTTTTAACCCCTAATACCGAGACAGTGAATGCATACAGTTAACCAAGGAATATTATTCGTTCACAGAGATTATGTCCCTTTCATGAGATGATGTGTGAATAATGAATGATTGTGAATAGCCATTTTCTCAGCATATCAAGACTAATAATTATGAATTAATAATTTCAATTCGTGAATAATTTATATAGCTGTCTGGTGCATCTTGAAGCTTGGATGATATCGCGTTACATCCGACCAATTAAATTACAGTAAGAAAGACGTCAAATCTTTACTCGTGACTCAAGCCCAGCCCACAAATCCCGCATAGAAATCAACATGGGCTTTATGAAGCACAAAGATTCCTATTAGGTTTATGTATTCCTGGATGATGAAAACTTCTTTTATAAGCATTCAATATTCATCATGAAATTCAGTAAATTCTTGCCCAACCTGTTTAGAACGTTTCGATAAATATGTAACCGTAAACTAGTTGTCGAAAATTTCACGGTGTTTGTTTTCGATGACAATAAACGGAAAATGAAGATGTTGTTGTTTAAACGATAGCAAGTGGTAAAATTTAAATATTTAAAACAGGATAAAAATGTTTTACATTTCCACATTTTGAATATTTTTAATAAAATACCCCCAAAGACGCGAGGGTGTCTTAACTAGGAAAAGCGGGTCAGTGGAGAAAGAAGTTCCAGTATCGTGGTTCCAGTCTCTTTCCTTAATACCAGTTACGCGTGACGTCACGATTAATTCTCAGCCAATAGGAACCTCGAAATATCAGCCCCGATTTCGAGTTTGGTGGTTTAATTTCTAATTTTTTTAGATAGACTTGACGTTAGCCAAATTTTCTAACGGTATATTCGAGCCTACATTGCGCGTGGTAGTAGGTTAGTCCGTAAGTCGCTGGCGCGTGAAAGAACTCTTTTAAGGTTTATAGTAAATTGTGCTGCGGGTTATTGCGAGCCGGTTTTTTGAGGGATTTTGGTGTATTAACGATTGTGACTCGATTTTGTTCGCCGTTCGACGAGGTAACTCTCAAAGAAAGACCCAAACTTTCTATAATTCCAGTTCTTTCACGAGAAAGTTTGTTTTCTGACTTGGAGTGTTTATTATTGGGATAACTACAGGATTTACTATAAACTGTAAGTGTTATATTTGTTGTTTATTTTTCAGTTTGCATTTAAGTACTTAAATATTTGTCGGCTTCTGACAATTATAATGTTGCATGTAGATCTGAGCTATTGCATGAGATATTGGTATCAGCAGTATCAGTTGAATTTGCTTTTAACTTGCAAGAAGGGTTGTTATAGTGCAATTAAAATTAAATCCTAATTATATGAGCGTTATGCATGTGCCAAATGATCGGACAGACTTAGGTGAAACCGATGGCAAAAATCATGAAACATTTTTATGGATTTCCCGAACTTGCATATCAAAACATTTCCTTTTAGCTCTAACTAAATTATACATAAACAGTAAAAAAAATATCTAATATTATCTGTAGAACAAGTGTTATTTTAGCAATCCAAGTTCTTCATTTTGATAATCTATCTAGTTTGGGATTACTCATAGTTCCATCTCATTATATTCCATTAACTCTTCGTCCCTTGCAATTGAATAACTGTCTTTAAAGAGTCAATGCTCTCAAAGCACACTGCCGCTTTAGTGTGTCTTATTTTCTTCTTCAGAACTATTAAGCCTTCTTTCTTTCTTTCTTTCAATAAGACCCCAACAAATGAACCACGACACTAGCATACTCCATTTACCCCATAAAAAGCCTCTTAGTCCTGTCAGCATCGAGAAATAACTATAAACTTCTATTATTAGTGAATTATTTTTCACACAAAAGATCCAGGGATGAAGACTTGCTTAACATTTTTCTGACGCAGTCTGTTTTTTATCAAAGTGAAAAATTTTCTCTTAAAAGCTCTTCCCTAAGTTCTCTTTTTAAAAATGTGTGATGGGAAAAGTGTTAGTTCATTCCCTTCATTGTTATACCGGTTAGTTAGAATGTGAAAGCGTACCAAAGACAAAGGTATAACCAAGCGTGAAATAGTATGTAGTTCCTCCATCCATTTTAGTACAGTTTCCATATTAAAATACGCCGTCACTTTATTACATTCTTAGATTGAATGAATTTAAGGTGCGATAAACCTGTTTTTCAACGTATATTTTGTCTCAAAATAAACTGTAATTAACCCTATAGATCGTGACTAAAGTTTTATTATAATACCAAATAGCTTCGAAACGTTTAACAGGTGTGATAGATGATGAACTTACATTCGAGCTTCCTAGATTTTTCGCCTGATCTATTTCGAATTTTACGTAAGAAATGGACCGTATCGTGTCCCTTGTATCTTGAAATTAAAACTAACCTGTAGCTCAGTATATGTACTGTATTGTTTCAAATAGTTGATATCACATCTCAACGCTATAAAATAATGATTTTTATGTTAAGTTATGTATACCGGATATAAAATGTTGTGTTACACGCATTTAAATACAGTTCATGGAAATGATATCACGATGATTTTAAGGGTTGTAACTTGTACGAAGTGATATTATGTGTGTGAATAGAATAATAATTTTATTGTAGTGTATAGTTAAAAGTTATGAAAATAAACCATAGATATATTTAGAATTTGGGGTGGTCTAGTGTTGAACATATTAAATATAATTTAATCCAATTCTTCTTGAAACTAGTTCATAGTTCAATCTACGCCAGTTAATATTGAAATCTACGTTGCAATATAAGTACAGAAAATCGATTTTATAATTATTTTAAATTTACAATTATAATTGAACAATATTAAGTATTAATATATACTTGAAACCAGCGCTAATTAGAAACACACCCAATTAAGTTTCTAAAACCGTTTAAATATCATTAATTATTGTTATCATTTAACTTAGGTAAACTTTAACGGAAACGTCCTTCTTTTCAAAACAAATTAATTCCTCCCAAAAACCTAGTTAAAATCTACAATCCCCTTCTAAATGTATTTTAAATTTTTCCACAATTGAGTAGAAACTGATTCGTGAAGCCGAAACACGTTGAAAGTCTACGCAATTTAAATAACTGAAGGTTAGTTATAAAGAAAACGAAAAAGAGACTACGTCAAGACCTTCTAGTATCCCTCGATAATGACAGTAGCGTAAAAAAATGTGGAATTTGACATTAGTGCTTCAATTAGGACAATGAGACCAATCCCTCTTAATATTTAGCTGTAGAGAAAATGCGAAATAAACCCGTTTTGCTAAATAAAAAATCCTTAAGCTCTCCCTCTTTAATTGTTCCGATTTCATGATAGAGGACCGCGTCGCGTCCGTTCTTATTTTTAACCCTAGAAACCGTTTTAATCGGTTGCTTTTATTAATGATGACCTATATATATTTTAATAATTTCTTACCAAGAAAAAGAAATAAAACTTCTAGACAAAAAGAAATTTTTCAATTTTTTCCAAAATTTTTTTGAGTTAACAATGAAACCTCGCAAAAGATTTTTCTAGGTTAGCGGACCTCAAATCCTTCAATTTTTACTTATTTATTAATTTATTTTTTTATTTATTCATATATTTATTGTATATTATTTTGTCTTCCAAATTATTTTGGTTGCCGGATTAGGGTTCAATTTTCAATTTGAGTTCACTGTTTTTTTTTGTAAAGCTACTCTTAATTTCTTAGTGAAGTTCTGGCAGATGGTTTTGTACGAGGGGTCCGACATTTACATGAAATCCTCTACGCTTCTCACGAAATCCCGTGCGCTTTCTTGGGAATATAGGACCCCTCGGTTTTCGTATCTTAAGTTACTACTGCTCCATAATGTTCGATCTGGTGTTTCCGTTTACGTTTAACGAACTCTTAACCATGCAAGACCATCGACATACTGCCACCACATACCACTGGGGGGTAATAAATAGCTCACACTAATGCATGCATGGTTTATCATTACTTATTCGTGTTTACGTTGTAAATTGTATGGTTAAGGTTTTATGGTATATAATGGTTATGGATTTGTAAAAGATTTCTAGAAGGAAATACAATTTGTAAGCGAGAAATAATCAATTTAGATACAAGCTGAAATTGAAAAGATTCCTTTAGTTTGAAAGCCAAGGCTTAGAGTTTAAAAAACCAATTCATTCAATTTAGGCTTAGTGCATTAGGCTTAGAAATTTTCCACTTCTGCATCGGATAGAAAATCTGAAAGAATGCGGTATAAAATATGTATCATATTTTTTTAACTTTTTCTTGATATTTTAATCCTTACACATACAATAATTTCCATTGTCTTTTACACATACCGGATCCCTTTGTTTCTATAATTGTGATGTTCCTCGTACTAACTCCCTCCCCCCCCCAAACTTCAAAACTTTATTTTAGCCTTTATAAAATAAGGTTAAGTCTTATCAGTTAGTTTTTGACATAATTTTATATACATATATAAAAAGAAATTCTTTATAACAATGTAAATTTATAATAGATAAATGTCTTCCTTTTTCCGTATGAAGACATGTATTTTTATATAATTAAAATCCGCTTGATTTAAGGCGGTATTTTCAGAGAGATTTGGAGGTAGTTGCCACACCTTTGACCCTAATTCCTGAAGTTTAAATCAAGAGCTTTCACTTAAATCCTTTGAATATAAAAGGTATTTTACCTTATTAACTCTTACCGATATCTGTATCACAATAAACTAAAGCCCGCAAGCAAAAGCTAAAAAAAACACTTTTTAAAAATCACCATGAAAGTATGATAATATTATGACCCTATTTTTAGTCCACACCTTAAATTCATGAGCAACTTGTCAAACCCCTGAAGAATTTCTTCATATTTTCATTTCTCTCTCTCTCTCTCTCTCCCTCTCTTTCTCTTTCTCTCTCAACTTGTAACTTCAGAAGCCCAACAGCGACCTAGAGTTAAAACAACGCCCAAAGCTAACTTCTCGAAGCCTTAAATCTTAAAGATAAATCTCTTGAACGTGGGAGTTATAAAACCTAACCGCAATCTTAAGAAGAGCTCCATCTTTCTTATTAAAACGTACGGTAAATAGATAAAACATTTTGGCCCCCTGTAGTGAAATTGTCTTTTAAATTAATGGCACAGCCTTGAAGAATTTCTATTTTATTCAATAGTTTATTCTATTCTATGGGACAATAATAAAGAACTTTGGCTCGCGACGAAAGTTAGGCCTAACGTTTTTGTCATTTCGACAAACTTTTTAATTAAGTTTTTAACTCTAGTGGAAAAGGGTATTATACGACTTTTTTAAACTATAACTTTTTTCTTGGAAAGAGGTCGTCCAGGTATTTTAACGATCCGGCCTTGACATAAATGTTCTCCTAAGTTTCCGAAAAAAAAATTATTACACTATCTGGTTAAACTGGTCCTGCTTTTTAAGTTTTTAACTACCTTGGTATAGGTAAGGTATCAACCGCTAATACCCAGCCCGTTTCTTAAAATTTCCCCATGAAGGAGGCCTACTAGCTGCCGCGTCAAGTTAAGTTATCAATAAACTAGAATTAATGATAAAGCTGTACAGAACAGTTTGCATGGATTGATATTTTCTCTACAAAGTCCTGTCTTATTAGAGGCTCTGATTAATGAAGTACAGCTTAGGTATGAAGAAATATTGGTTATCTGGGAGTTAGAAAGAGTATCCTTTGTTATCGCCAAGTTTTCCTGACGGATTGGGTTTTAGTTCTGTCATGTCAGTTGGGTATCTTGGGTAGTTGAGAGACAGTAGATTAGTCCAAACTGATGCCTTGTACTTGCAGAAATATTAGTGAATTTAACTTTAACCAATTGTATTACAAGGCTACTGCAAAGACAATTTTAGGGGTGAAGTTTTTAAAGTATGTACTAGTTCGACGTGTAATTGGAATTTTTTCTATGATAATATTTATGTAAGAAGCTGAGGTAATTTGGCTCAAGGTTTTTCAAAACTAGTATATTTGGTTAAGGTTAAAGTTCATTTCAAATCTGTGTATATATTTTCTGTGTTCCTTAACATGCAGCATCGACAACTTTTTAGTTTGAGATGTTTGTGGTAGTGTTCTAAAGTTAACAGCGTGCGTTCGACTTGTAATTATAGTTAAGTCCAATGGATAAGTTAGACCTGTTTTTAGGACTAGTTAATGAAACCAGGGGTCAAGTAGAGTTCAATATCTGTGGATGATTTAAAATGGCACAAGGCTATACTCAGAACCTGATTCCTGATTTCCATATTATTCAACCATGAACAGTAGTTTGCTTGACATTTCCGCTTCATCTTATTATCATTATATAACATTGAAAAGATGCCAAAAATACATATCTGGTTATTAATGAATTGGCACAAGGCTGTACAAGGGTTCAACCAGTTCTTAATATTCAATTATAGTTCCGCATTCATATAACCAAATTCTGCAGAAAAATAAAAGTAGCAACTATTGTTTCTTCTTATTCCTTAACAAACAAAAATATCAATTTCTTAAAATGAAAGTTTGCAAGTTTAAAAATACATCATGTCCTTTCAGAATTATATTTAACCGTACGCTTCACTAGTTAAATCTATTAAACAAAAGCAAATTGTTTTTTTTTATAATATTCAATATTTCCAAGTATTTCCTTAACAATAAGTGACGCAGCGTACCGTTCATAAATATAATTTAAAAATTAGCAATTAACAGTTCGGAGTATTTAAACTAATTTCTTTAAAAAAAGGAATTTTTCCGTGATGGTGATGGTGATATTTTATCTCTTAAACGTTTTTAAAGGTTGCGAAATCTTCTAATAAACGAGGTTAATTATAAACATCCTTTTTTAACGCCGTTTCATCTCACCTCTAGGGTCTGCGAGCTTTCAAAGCCATTGACACTGATTTTTTTCTTTTCATTTAAGAAAAATGATCGCAAAGTTGCAAGGTTTATTAGGGATTTTTTCCAATACCCTGAAGGCGTTTTAAATTCAAATATTTTTACGTTAATTTCTTATTTTCAGGCCGTACCTTATTTTTTCTGATATAAGTTGAAGCGCGCGTTTTTCTTTAGCTTTCTCGCGCTAAGAATCTTTTCTTTTGAAATATTTTCCCTTTTATTTCCTGTAGGGCTTTTAGATATTTTCTTCTTATTATCCAAAGACCGTTATACATTATTGAGGCCACTGAGGACCAGTTTCGTCCGGCGAAATGCATGCTGCCGAAATTAAAATTATTAAAAAAGAAAAACAACATATTGTTGCTGCTGGTACTATGCGTAAACCCTTTTCTATTATATAACCTCTACGTTGAAGTGAAATTATAATTATTTTATTTATTTATTTATTCGTGGATATTTATATTTGGATTATAATGAACTAGTCTAAGCTACTCGGTGTTGAACGTGGTTTGGGGTTAACTAAAATTAAATTTAATATTGATCCCGAATAAGTTTAAAGGTTTATATTGATTGAACCATAAGTTTATAAGATATCTTGCTCCATAAGTTTGCCACTGGTTACAAACTGGAGCTTGTCATGAAGTCGCTGACGTGGGTCATAGATTCGAGGTATAGCGACGCCTGGTGATAGAGGCGCTATCAAAGGCTTAGTACAGACTAAATAGGAAGATGAACTGCAAATTAACCGAGTGTAGTTAATCAATTCTCGCTTATCGTTCTCTCTCGAACTAGCTCAAGCTGTAAGTCTCTAGTATTGCGAAGAAGTATTATACTTATGGAACATATCTTGTAAACTTAGGATTGAACTGTAAGGCCCTCAGGGTTTTTGAAAGAAATGAAAGCCATTATTTAATCTGCTTAGAAATAAGCTTCTTCAAAGATAAGAAGGTAAAAATCTAAATGATTCCATCGATTTACATCCCCAAAATCAATGAAATCAAAAGGTTTTACGTACTTAAAAATATTAAGTCCGAGTTTGAAACTAAAGAGAGTTTCATTACATAAAAGAACTAAATCTCGAAATTTCTTTCTTTATACATTTCATTAAATTTTTAAGATGCGTTTTCCACTTTTCTAAGAATCTTTCCAAATGAACTAAATTCGGTACAAAAGAGTTGGTTGTAAAAAGCGTAGTACGTACCACTTCCTTTCCGAGTTAAGGACCATTAAATTTCAAAGATTAGTATATGGAGTATCATTTAATACAAATCATTTTTATCGTGAAAATGATCTTATATCATTGCGACCATTTACTCCTAAAGTTTTATGACCGAAATTTTAATTTTATTAAATGAATTAGAGATTCATTAATAAATCGAACTTCCTGAAGTTTGCGTGGGGTATTGAGTTCAATCATCCTTTATGTAGATCAAAAGGTAACCACCATCTTTAAATAAAAACATAATTTAAAAGTCTTAAAAGGATATGTTTTAATAAGATATGTCTCTATGTCCCACAAGGGTTTCATCCTACTGAGTCCCATCCTTCGTATAAATTTCGTTCCATTTTTTTTGCCCGACATAATCAGTGGTATAATGAGCTTGGGTATGTCGTCGTCGGTTTCCATTCGACCTTCTCTAAATTCTCTCTTTACCTCCATTTCAACTGGCGCGCCAAAAAGCATTTTGACGTTCACGTGTCACTTGCATTCCAGCTTTAACCTTTATGTTAATTTGTCGCTCGGCTTTAGAAACCGTCGCAAATTCAAGAGTCAATTCAAATTAAAGCATTTTTCTTTTGGGGGAAAATCCAATGTCACTTGGTTTTGCAATTTAATAATCTGATGAAGTATCTCGCCGCCCTTTGGTATACTTTATTGAACAAGTAAATTTTAATTACAGTTTCTAAAGTGCCTTCATTAATTATATCTTGCGTTTTACGGTAGGGCGACTTTGCTATAGACAGGGTGTTTTTGATAAGTCTGCCATAATTTAAATTAAGGTTTATTCTGAGTTTAAATTGACAAAGAACATACATTTAGTTACTTATAGATATGAGTTACCGAACATTGATTGGCACCAACAACAAGGAAATATTCACTCATCTGGAGTCATTAGTTTTAGTTTATCAGCGTAAGCACACTTCTACCCATTTAATAATACACTTTTGTTAGATAAAGGTTCAGTAAAGTGATTACATTGAAGATTATTTCGGTGTTTTAGGGGTCAATCAGTGTATCAATAAGTAACTAAATGTTATAGAACCCATCTCATTTGACATTTTCCATTCAGTTTGATCTAAAGATGATAGATACCCTTACGGCAGACTTACCAGAAACATCATTTGAACTATATTTATGTTTGAGTTGATGCTATAAAATTTAACAAGGCTTTGTAGAATAAATTAGATGCATTGTACGTTAAATTAGAACTGGGCTTTGTTTAATTTCATTGATTTTGTGTGTTCTAGCGTCTAAACATTAGAGCTTATAACAACTTTAGTTAGTTAAGTATATATATATAAAGTGAATCTACATCAGCTGTAATGAAATTGTAATTAAAACTGCTCCGCAATCAATTTAAATCAACAATTAACAAGCAATGCTTAAGCTTCAAATAAAACTTGCGCAATCCAATGATAGGCGTTCACTTTTACTTGAAATATAAGAGGTCAAAACAGAAATTCAAAAATACGTAAAAAAATAAATAAAAAGGTTTCTGAATTGCAAATTTTGAGTTATACAAATATGAAAAGGGTTAGGAAGCCAACTCTCGCCTACACAATTGCCCTTGTCTGGGGCGTTGTGCCTTCTTTGAAAGTTATCATACAACTCCTATTGCATCAACCCACTCCGTCCGGTTAAGGGCAGGCTAACGCACCTAGTTAATTATTAAGGCACACAGCTCACTAGCTCCTTAAACCCTACGCCTTTCGGTATTGAAGTAAGACCCATGGGTTTTGTTTATGTCTTACAAACAGCTTCTACTCAAAATGACCTTCTCCGCAAGCGCTAGCAAAATATCGAGGGCGTAAGTCTGGGATCACAGAGTCTTAAGAATGTTGTTTGATATATTAACTATACACGGTTCGCGGGAGACGCTGATACCTACAGAAACAATGACCCACTAAGCTTGTTCAATTCTCTTAAATCTAATGTTCATACGCCACCATGTGTAAATTAAAATATACACGGATTAATTAGTGAAACATATTACGAAACGAAATCTATTGAGTGTTAGCAGAATTCGGGTCTAAACATTTATTTTTTTAATTGCTATAAACACAAACCTTTACTTAATTGTAACTTACAAATTGACCGAGATGTACTGTACTGTACAGTACTGTACATACCTATATAGTTATGTAATATTGCTGTTTATCAGCGGAACGACACATAAACACGCCTTAGGATATTATTAATATTTGAGTGACGTTAATTAATTGAGATGAAACATATTTATTATTTAATTATCTCCAAAAACTATTTTTTTTAAAAATGAACCACACCTAAGTTACCAAATTTAAGCAAAACATAAATTTAGGACTTGAAAATTGCTTGCATGTATTCAGAAGTCGGCTAGCGATGTCTTGTCCTATTTCTGGCAATTACCTTAGTAAAGTTTAAATGACCTCTAACACACTCTGACGTCATGAAGTGCATGTCTAAAAAATATTCCACATTGAATTTTGCCATTTATTAATATAATATCACAACACTTGGGTTCAATTCTGAGTGCGATTTTTCAAGCGAACCCTTGCAATTAAAAGTAAAATGTGGGTCCATTAGTTGACTCTTCTTAATGGATAAAGGAATATAGTTCGAGCGTACGGGTTTTTTTTTTATTTCATCTTAAAGGTTAAGATTTGAATGGAACAATACCAATTTTTATATCCAAACCAAAGACAATTAAGGTCGCCGACCCGTCAGACCCCTTTTTCGGAACTAGTTTTAATTTCTATGCGAGATTTCTAATGTACCCATAAGGAAGAACGTGAGTTAGTGTCTTAACTGAGGGTGGTAGACCTTAATATAATGGAATTAACATTTAACAACAAAGTATAGATTAGATATATAACCTGAATTCGCTTTAAAAGGCTTATATGCTTATTCCAGTTAGATATTTAAGAAGTACTAATAGTGTTTATGAATCTGTTTAGCATTATCTGCAAAAATATTTAAAAATTAACCGGGGTAATAAAGTAAATTAAAAATTAATTAGTTTAAAAGCAAGTTTATAAAGAGAATGATTAGATCTTAGTTCATCGCCTCCAGCTTTTTATAAAATATTTAAAAATTCGTTCAAAACATAATGAGTTCGAGATGTTAAGCATAAATTTTAGTTTTTAATTGGAGTAACTAAGAATTATGCGTTATGTTCCTTGTAATTAAACTTCGATTTAATTACTTATGTAATTACTCGAGCTAAAAGGAAAAGTCTAATTTAGTAATTGTTTAATTACAACTTGTAGATATGATTCTATTTTAATTTCATTAATTATTAAACAGGTTATAAATTAATGTTTTGTAGGATAAAAATAATTTTACTAATTTTGGTTTCTTTGTTCATTATGAGTAATGTTTTAATAATTAAGATTTTAGAGGACAGGGAGGTACGGTACATCTCAGGAAAAAAAATAGTTCACGGAAAATAGACTTCGATATTTTGACCTTTGCTTACGAATTAGTAGTGTTTAGTTCCTGGTTTAGGTTGCCTAGACCTACAAGAGCATCAGTTTAGAGAAATTTAATTTATAGCCCCAATAGATTTATGAGGAAAGTTCAGATTAAGACCTTGAAACAATATATTGATAAGTAAGCCAAATTAAGTCCTGTGATTTAAGATGAGCTGGAGTGTAGGATTTGTATCAATAGCTTTAAGGATTTTGGATTTGGAACTTATTCGGAACAAATGTTTTAAATATTGTAAGAAATTAATCAAATATACTTTAGTAATTTTCATTCTTGATCATGCTTATCTTCTCTAAATTTGCTAATCTGTTCAAAGATTTACTCAAAATCCCCCTTAATTTATGGCAGACTTACCAGAAACATTTCTACAAGATTTACAAATCAAACGTCTAGTTAAACAAAGAAAGAACAACGACACGAATTACATTATAGTACTATAATTTAAATCACGAAGATACTACTCCATTACCCTTAGGGCCATAATTTTAAATCCTCCCCGCTGGCCGTGTCATATCCATGAGTCAAAACTAAAGCTGGCCCTATTTTTTATGTATACTGAATAAAAAAAAATCATCTTATAAACGCGTTTATGCAAATTAGTTGGAATTAACCGCCGCATCTATCACATCTTTGTTTATTTCATAAGTTAAAGAATAATACCATTACGATTTATTCCACTCCTATGTTGAGATTTTCGACTAATTGGCATTAAATATGATTGCGGCCCAAATTCAAAAATCCCCTTGCTGTTCCAAATTATGTGGTAATGATATTCACAGCGGGATTTTGAAGATGGTTTCTTTTTTTGTAATCCGACCTCCGCTAAGTTCACTCGTCTTTCTGTTTTGAAGACACTAAATATATCCTAGATTTAAAATCCTGAAGATTTGAATACGATGCTTAAGCCATTTAGGAATTAATTACATTTAATTATAATTATGAATGTAGGGCTCTGGAGGAAATAAATATGATACTTAAATGATATTTTTTTCTTTCTCGCGCTAATTGGATGTATAGAGTGTTACGGATAAATACCGGCTCATCTATTTTCTGTGTCAGGTGGTAAAACCCCTTTTAAGAGCTTTCAAAGTTTGTCTCTAATTATCATTTCAGTTTGGTTGGGCTAGATTAAAAAGAAAAATAATAAACGTTTTAGGAATTTCAGGCAAGCGTGTAATCAGCCCATTTTTTCATCACGAAAAAGGTCTTAATTTCAAAAATTATCTATATCGTATAACGAAATTATAGTTTTTAATAAAAAAAATATATTTTAATCGACGGTTTGTGAGATGAAACAGTTAGAAATCCTTAATCGTGAATTCCTGAAAAATAAAAATGAAAATTGAATTGAATTGAATTAAGAATAATTACATGGAATTAAAATTTTCGGTATTGTTCTTAATGGAATTTAGGCCATTTATACACTTAATCAATCATAATGTATAGTCTAAACCAAATTAATTAATTTCAATTTCCCTAGGTATTCAAATTTAATTAAATAATTTATTCTTGATGGTCAAATCCTTTTGATAAAAAATTTGATTGAATGTATTTCGTTTCCCCAAAAATTTCTTGAAAGATATTACTCTAAATGGCCAATCATCCGTATAGTGAATCTTCTCTTCACTATGTTTGTAGAAGTGTTAACTTAATTTACCAGAGTAATTCCTTCACCATCTTATATTAGGCCTAGTATGAAGCAATTCCACTGATGGGAAAAAATAGTCACGACTTTAACGGGCTACTTTACTAATTCTTTTACCTATTGCATAACCTAAGTTAACAGTTTCTTCACAAAATACATATTACATACTAGCCCTATACGATATGACCCATATACGTTTATTAATTGAAGAATACGGTAAATTATAACCTTAAAGTTTATCGAGTTTCCATAAGCATGCAGTATGTCTTATGATACTTACGATATTACTATGATTAAGTAGCTAGATTGTTAAGGTTTCGGTTTCCCAGGCTATTATAGCTTAGGTCGTAGGAGAAATATGAGTATTATACCGAAGGTTTAATGAACATTAGCGCTACCACGAACATTGGTATAGTAGCAATAGCTTTGATAATAATGTTTTCCAAATGGCTTATAGTAAATATTTCCATTTTGAGATTGAATTTAGCTCGAATTTCACGTACGCTTTCTCTTGAAAACTAAATGAGCTCGGGAAATATTTCTTCTCATCTAGTTTTTTTTATAGTCTTACGTACAGTTATAATAACCTTGAAGCAATAACATAAACCGGTTTGGACTCTATTTAGGTGAGATTGTTTTATACTGGTGAATTTTTTTCCTGGACAGCCTTGGATTTTGATGTTAAATGTAATAAACACTATAAAGGTATGCGATGTCATATTTTTGCGGTTGAGGATTTCGTTAGGTTGATCGTTAAAACGAAGACTTCAGTGTTGTTTTTCAGTACATGCAATGAGGAATATAATTTGAAGAACTTACTTTCGTTCTGGGAATTTCCCCGTATTTTTGGGGAAAGATGTTTGAAACGCAGAGATACGTGATGAATTTTTTAATTAGGGATTAAAAATAGCGTTTGCTCAACATCAAAAAACACGTAAGATACCCGGATAACATTGACATTGAATTAAAGATAAGGCGTTGTCTAATTCACACTTGTAAGTGTACATGAAAGAAAATTATTTCTTTTTATTTTAAACAATGGCGTCACTTTGGGCGGTTTTTTAACCCTTTATCAAACATTTTTCAAAGGAAAGTTTGATTAAAGGTGAACCATCCATCTAATACGTCATAATCTAACACTATCTCGTGATGAATTCAATTTTAGACCACCCACCCAGAAATACAATCAAAAATATTTTCTAACTGCATTTCAAAAATAACGGAACAGAAATCATACGATGCTTATTGAATCCACTAATAAATTTTTGTCGTAGAAAACCTGAACGAAAAACATCTCTTAAGTAGTAGGTACCATCCAGTATAAGTACTTCCCTAAGTACCAGCCGCAACTTGAAGCTTAGGGGGAGTTGGTCTAAAATTGCTAAATATTTCATCTTCACAATTTCGTGAAAAAAAGGTTATTTCGGGATACCATCACGTGTTTGTTCTTTCCATCCTTTCGGAGCAAAGTTCAAATTCGTGGTTACTTACGAGAAATTTCACTTTTCACATCGGCCGTCCTGAAATAGCCCCAAATATTAGCTTCGCACGGATATAAAGAAGTTTTTCTTCCATTTTTATCCAACAATTATTAACAGCAGCCGAAATTTCATTCGTGACTTCAACCCCGCGGGCTACTGTTTGTTCAATCATCATGTTTTCGCTCCAAAAACAACGTGTATACACACATATATACCTAAAGATAACCTAAATAAGCCTTACAAATTCCAAACCAACCTTTATTTCCCAGATTTACTAATCGTTATCGAAGTCGTAAATAAATCGAAGGTATTGTTCGAAAAATATTTATTAAAATAATTCATAAATCATTAAATAAAAATTATTATCGATTATTTATTTTCAATCGACATTTATCGAATAGTATACCCGCTTCCGTTTCGCAGTACCTTATTATCGAACGATTATTTTACGTTACAGACCATTAATTATAGTATTACGCCGAAGAAACTCATAGATACCCCTTATTTTTCTTTTGAAAATTGCAATTTAAACGTTTTGTTATTAAATATTAAATCACGAATTGATATTAAGTCATGCTCGCGTCTCCCCCGTATCTTTTAGAAACCGCTCGGTTTATAAAGAATTTGATGACCCATATAGTGGAATAATAATAGGCCAGTGTGTTTAATATCATAGAGTTCAGTATCAATTATAAGTTTGCTACTTTCAAATCACTTTGAACAAACCGTGTTCCGATTTCAACGTTAGAATAAGCTAAGCTTAACTCTGAATTTCTTCAGTCTGTAAGATCTGTGGCAAGTGGAGCGTAACTTTAAAACGTTACACGGACCCGCTAAGTACAAAATGTAGTAAGGCTTATTTAAAATTAACTTAGAGATACTATATATTTACTTTAAAGTGTGAAAATCAATTTAGGTGTACAAATCGTATAATGGATGGTGATATACACACGGTTATTTATTACACCTGGTGTTTAAATGATCCGTGAAAAATAGTTTTTTACATGAGTATAATTTGTTTTTATTGCAATTGTAAACCCCTTTTTGAAGTTCATTTATGCAATAAATATTGGAAGTTCAGGTTTGAACTGTCATGTAAAAAACATGTACATTGTTTAGTGTGCCATTTTGAAAAGAAAAAAATGAAAAGAAAATAATATTGTTTTTTAAGCTAGTTTATGCGACGCTGCGGAATGATATGAAATTATACTACGGCTTGCTTTATATTAGTGGGTACCAGGAACCTCAAGGTTTTTTATCTTTATTAAATTGAGATTTGATGATATTACAATAGCTTTTTATTTTCGCTTCTGGATATTGTTGTTTTATATTAGTGCTTTTAAATTTAAAAAAATATGACCGAAATGCCTTAGTTTGGTATTAAAATGAACTTTAGGCCTAATTCGTAATTATGGTGGTTTGAATAATAAAATATACTATATTTTCTCTGGGTTAAAATAGTACCATTATATTATAATTCTTTTACGAAGAATTTGAAGACATTTAAGCTATGTTCACACATTTGAAAGGGAATCGGTTAATAAATGGCTTGTCCAACTATAGTTTTGAAGTTCTCTTCATTTCAATAGCCTCGGTTCACACTTTAAGGCGCTTGTCCGCTAAGGTCAGTGAAAATACCCTAAGGCCAGTCTCATCCCATGTGAAATAACCCTGAAAAATACAAACTGGCTTCCCAAAAACGCTTTAAGTTGGTTCAACTTCAAGAAATAGCGTTTGGAATTAGTTTCACTACTATAAATATTGTACACACTTAAAACGTTTTTGTGAGCATGGCATTAGTTTTATAAACGGGAGTCAGATTAAGGAATTCCTCAAAATCTTAACGCATTAAGGGTTCGGGCCTCTGCTCCCACACAACTTCCGCCATTATTTTTACACCTAATCTTTCAAAACTCTTGTAGGCCTATATTGTAAGGCGATAGAAAATGTGTCTTATTCGGCTCGATTGCTATTGCCAAGCCTCTACTCTCTAAAATTCCCATTCCCAAAAGTTAACGAACCGAGTTTTCTAAGCCAGTCTCGCAATGGGGGCACACCGGGTGTAAATAATGCTTGTTATATACCCTACGGTAAACAAGTATATCCAGCTGGATTAATTAATGACTGGCTAATTAACAGATAAATAATGCTTGTTAATTTCGCCACGCAATATTTTCACGCGTTTGTTTTAAAAGGGGAGTTTCACTTTGGTTAGTATACCTCTACAAGGCCACAAAGTATATGAAAATGTTTTAAAAAAACCATAAGTTAACACCCTTAATTTTTTTCTCTAACACTTATGACGTATGAAATAGGCGTCGCTTTAAACCACCCTTAAGTTAAATTAGACCTAAAAATCCATAGAGAATTTTTTTTAACAGAACAAGATAATGTAAAGTGATAAGAATCCAAATGCGGTTGGTGAAACTAGTTGTTTAAGGTTTGGTTTTCGATGAATTTCATTACATTACAACGATGAAGTAATTCCCTGGAGAAGTTTCAAACACTTCATTATCACTTAGTTTGACCTGTCCAATACCATTACGTCATAGTCATAATCTATCATTACTTAAGACTGAAAATATTTAGAGTATTTTCTGCAGTATCATCAACCGTACTCCAAATTTAGACCCAAAAAATGTGTTGGTTGGGGACTGCCCCATCTCTTCTTGATTTCGGACACACCAGACGGAACGAGAGAGGGTCGTACCCATAGACACTCCGTCGGGACTGTATGGGGACCCGAAATCATCATCATGAGCATACTATCGTACGTCTATCTTTTGCGATGACGATATTGAATATCGGTGGTGACTCAGTTTATTAAGCGAGTTGTCGGGAGTTAACGGAGTTTCACCGTTTAAAGGGAGGGTGCACATAACTGACGGCCGGGGGTGCTATTGGTAGTTTTTGTGTCCTCATTTAGAAAGTATACTCTCTCTCAGATTCGTGCTACGCAAGTTCAGCCCCTCTGGTAGACACTGTATGGTGTTTCGTACCATCGAGTTTCGTGGTCGCATTCACCCAGAATTTTTTTTCCTCAGTTGATAATCTATGGGAAGCGGGAAAGGTTCTGTCTATATTCATGGTTTACCATAACACGCGAGTGGTGACAAATAGGATAAAATGCTTGGATAATCGTGTACCTTTTCGCTAAATATTACCGGAGTCCCTGCCTTCATCGTATTACAGTATCGCTACTAGGAAGGTGTTACGCTTCAATTAACTACTAATCTATTACCCATATAAAGTAATTAGCCACGCGGTATTCGTTTGTGTATAGTTATTTTTAATTGCAT
The DNA here is from genome assembly GCF_054372755.1 of Phalangium opilio. Classification (NCBI taxonomy): domain Eukaryota; kingdom Metazoa; phylum Arthropoda; class Arachnida; order Opiliones; family Phalangiidae; genus Phalangium; species Phalangium opilio. Next base: position 4,572,028 of record NW_028324189.1, read on the forward strand.
TGTTTAATTTTTTATGATTTTTTTTTATTTTGTAGAGCGATGAGGAGGTATCAAAGCAGCTGATGAGCCTGGGTTAAAATCAACCAAAATTAGCTCTAACATGGAGCGACAAGGGGTGCTGGTCACCTCTGCTTTAGTCTTACTAGCGACATTCGTAGCCAATGTCAACTGCCAAGGTAAGTCTTCGTTTTTTCTTAACACTGAAGAGATCTTTCGATGGAAATGTTTATTTACGTACCTTGTCAAAAGACTGACATTAATAATATGCAGTGCGATCGTCGTCTGCTTGTAAAAAGCCATGAACAATGTCTTTAAACACTAAGATACTGTACAATAAACATTTCCTGAATCTCTTCGAGACATAAAATTAAATTGCTTTCGTGTATGGTCGGATTTCTTAGTCTGTGTAATTAGGTTTAAGTGTATGTAGATTTGAATTGAAATTATTCGAATTTTGGCTATTGTTTCATAGAAACGTAATTACCCATTGATACCCAAGTACTAGTACTTGATACAGAAAGGATGTCAGATCGCGTTCTCCGCTCATCGTATAATTGGAGCAAAGAGATTATCAATTAAGATAATTCTGTAAAAAGAAATTATATTTTCATTTTTAAATCGTGTGTTTAAGGAAAATCCAATTAAGGTATCCGGTTTAAACGAAGAAGCGCTCTCATAATGGCGTGCCGTGTTTTGTTTTAAACAAAATAGAAGGAAAGATTTTATGAAATTAATATTTTTTTTTCTTTTAAAAAAAGCCCATTGTTTTAACCAAATTTTTCTCCAGATAAAACGTTTATAATACCCCGATATAGAAACTTGATTTTTATATTTTTATAATAAGCCATAACATTCTAATTTAAATAATGGATTTTAAAACGATTTTATATGTTAAAGGAAAACTTTTTATCAAGAGAGATCTGTCCCATTTTAAGAATACTAAGTTAGTGTGATCCACTTAATTTTATGGGAAGGTGAAAATGTCACTTATTTTTTTGGCTTGAGGTATTATCAATTATCAAATCTACTCTACATTAGTGATCGATTTAACCATAGTAAAAACGTCTTTACGACTTTGAAAAAAGGAAAAGTTCACAAGAGTGAAATTTATGATGCCTCTTATTTCTAGAGCGTACTTTTAATTCTTGAAATACAATTTGATAATGAAATACTTAAGCTTTAACCACTTCGTTAATATTTTCTTAAGTTTAAAATATAACGAATATTTTAAACAAAGCCAGGCTTTAAATTTTGTTATTTATATCTAAAACTAAACCATAATATATGCAGATTGCTGTTATAAATTCAGTTTATATTTTTAAGTTAGTTATAGGCCATATTACCCAATGGCTCCACGGGATGTTCTTTTAACATACCAAGGTCGATACGGATTCTTTTTACGACGCATCGTAAGGGTCACTTAACATATGAACCCCAATCCGAAAAGGAACTAAAAAAAATCGTTATTTATAACCCTAGTTCTAGTTTCGCCCATAAAAAGCGTTTTGCTTCGTCTGATGGAACAATTTTTCATACTTTTCTGATATAACCGAGACGAACGACTTATAATTGGTTTTATATTTGATGTTATTCTTATTTAATCTTTTATGAGAGGCCCTAGATTTATAAAATACACAAGTTTACAAATGGGTCGGTACTATACGAAAGATGCTACTCAAGCTGCTTTGGGGTAGCTATCGTATCTTTTTTCGGTATAATTTTTCATAAAGAGATGATCTTTTACAACACGTGTATCCGCCCCAAAAAACCTCACATCCTTAAATCTAGAGGAAGCCTATCAAGTTTAAAGGCTTAAATGTAGCCCCTTCTCTAAATTAAAAAGGATTACGAAATTAAAACCAAAGGGAAGATAACGCCTCTAAGATGTCGGGGATTTATTATACAGAATGTTTCTGGTAAGTCTGCCATAAATTAAAGGGTCATCTTTGTGTCAAACTGAGTGGAAAGTTTCAAAGGACATTGATTGGGCCCTTAAACAAGGAAATAGTAGTAACATGGTGGAGTGATTAGTTACATTATACCCTAACGATTTTATAATACACTTCTGCTAGATAAAGGTTTTTAGATTGAAAACTGTTGAAGGCTGATGTGTACGTCGAACTCCACATGTAGTGACTATTTCCTGTTTGGGGGGGCAATCCATGTTTGTTAGCCCATTTTCTCTGACACTTTTCACTCAATTTTACTCAAAGAACGCACCGTTTAATTAATTTATGGCAGACTTATGCATCAGAAACACCCTGTAGATCAGTCTTCGTTTTAACTTTGTATATATTTTAATATCCCTTGGAACATGTGCGTCAAATTTTGCAAAACGCATCGACCGGAAATGATTTAAATTTCGCTTTCTCAAAACTATTTACCATAAACTCAAGGACTATTTAGACTTAAAAGCAATAATGTCGTATCTTTGTACACCCATGGTACACCGTACCGTAATATTTGAGTTACTTGGTTTTAAGTAAAGCGTACCAAGCTTCTAACTAACAGAAAGTAAAGTAAAAAGGATAGAGACTCGCGCTAGAATTTCTCAAAAGATTTCCAAAATTATTACGATTGTTTTCTTGAGGGTCTATTCAATCTTCAAAAATTTCGGACACCGTTCCTTTCATTATAAAATATAAGTCTTCTCTATGACACATTTTTCTCAACTAATTGGCCTTTCTTCTATCATACTCAGGGCTACTTGATAAATTCTTTGAAGAATTTTTTTAGAGTGCTTATTATTTTTTTTTGCTATTTCCTTTTGTTTAACTTCTAGTGGCCCGGCGTTATAAATTGGTGTTAGTAAAAGTGAATATAATAATCCATGGAATATCGCTTATAGGTCAGGGGATGCCAATATATTACAGAGGGGGAGGTTTTAAGTATGGTCATGATTACTTGGACGAAACTTTTTCAGTTTGAAAAACTAGTTATTTCAGTTTTGGCCTAAATTAAGTTCGCGTTAACATTATTGAGCAATCGTTTTGGTTTGAGCTACCTTTAAGAGCACATATATTTTCCTTAATTTCTGTAAATGATCCCCAAAATACTAGGCGTGCCACGCGGGTAACAGAAGTACTTTAACATATCCTTAAAGTCGTAAATGGTTTCAAATATCAACAAAACGATTTTTGGTCACTTAAAATTTTTTACTCTCATCATAACTTTAGTCCCTAATGAACTATATAAATAATATAGTTGTAGATTTGAGTTCAAATCGAAAACTATCAGGGTGTTGTCATGAAAATTTCTGCTATAAACTTATAAAACGATTAGGCATGGAAAAAAAATAATTGTTATTAAGGTTCAATGACTTATTAACTACAACGCAAGTAATAGTTTCTTCCCGGTTTTTTAACGGTTAATTGTAATTAAAATTTAATATTGGTTGACCAATCGTGGGTGATATTTGATACATTCTTGGTTCCGGTCAGTAAAACTGATACAAAAAAACAATGAAGCTGTAAGTAAGGTGTCGGTAACAGAGTATCCCGACTCGCGACTCGCGACGCGTTACGCGGTAATGAACAAAAACTATGGGCATAAAATTTGCGAAATTTGCTTTTATAATTCACATTTTTTATCTAGCTGACACACCCACACAACCTTTCACACTCTATAAAGATTTTCTAGGTCTAATTTTTTCTTACTCGCTTCAGGCTTGAGATTCCTAGGTTGAGTTTACGTTTATATCTAGGTTGGTTTAACTTCGTGAATTTGCAACGGTTGTTTTTCACTTTTTAGAGAAACAAATCGTGAACAGTTCATTTAATTTTTGATGAAGAATGCTTTCATAAGGTATTTAGAGTATAATGCCCTCAAAAAAACGAAACACATGCTTGGGTATACACAACTCAAATTATATGTAAAGAGTGTATTAGAAAATGGTCAAGTTTGTTTTTGTAACGTTGAAAAAAATGTTATGGAATGTTACATAACATAAAACGTAAACAAAATAACTATATATGAATTAAGTGGTCAATATTATTATATTTGAAGTATCAGTAATGTTACCAATTTATTGTGCTCAATCACGTCTGATAGCGGCATGAACTATTAGAAAACTAACTCACACAGCAATTTGTGCTCTGTATATAGAAATGGAATTTAGATTAACGTCTCTCAAAGACAAGATGCAGGAAAACTAAGGCGCCATACCCTTATTTTCAAATATTTATCTCTAATATCTCTTTGACATTCCGCTTAAAAATTAAAAACTAAAAGCTTTAAATATATATTTAACAGAAGATTCCAAAAATGAAGTTTAAAAATAACTTGAAATATGACATGAATCCGGAACCGCCCCTGCTTTATTTCTCGTGTTTGAGGCATTAACGGAACAAAGTTTACATTGCAATTCTAGAGGGCCGGTAGGCCCTTCTAGATAAGAACCCACACCCTCCCGTAATGTTGAAGAAATAATTCACAGATTTTAGGCTTAGCGTCCCATAGAAAAAGCATGGGATTTTTGGTGTTCCACTCCATCGAATAACTCAGAAACTACTGCGAAGTTAAGGTTCGGAACACTTTTGAACTATCAAGCAACTATGGAATGTTGAACTTCTGAAGTTTGATTAAGAACAATTAAGCCTAAGTATTTTATTTTAATTAATTTATAAATCATGGTAAAACCGTTACATATATTACACTGTTTGCATAGCATTTTGTTCTGCCTCCAACGGGTTTGTGGCGAAAACGATAACGCTTCTGCCTAGGGAGCAGAAGGTTGCAGGTTCAAGTCCTGACAAGCTCGGTGTTTATTTTTGCGGATCTTTTATACATTATAAAAGAAATAATCCTATAAATACAATGTTTGGATAATTTTTTTTCGTTGTTACAAATACGTGCATGTGGCGTAATGGATAACGCGTTTGCATTCGAGGCAAAACATTGCAAGTTCGAGTCTTGGAAAGCTCGTTGTCAATTTTTGATAAAGATTCGAGTATATAGAAGGAAAAATTCTTAAATAACAAACTTTCAATGAAATGTGCGCGTGCTGGCGCATGGTTTAGAAATAACTTTTTTTAAAGTTAAAAAGGTCAACTAAACTTTACACTGAGAGATGTGCCTTTGCTAGACTATTGCTGTAAAGGTTTGTTGTGAAAAAAGTGCACACCCTTGGTGGCGAAACCTTGGGTCTAACTCTGAAAATTCTCTTCACGTCGTAATGTTAAGCTCCGTAGAGATTAACAATAAGAGTTAGGATTGATTATAAATAGAAAATCCCTGACGCGATTTTCTAAATTATGGGTCATTTAAAAATTTTATTGGACTAAGTTTAGTGTGCTGTTTTTATTTCCGGCCCAGGTTAGGATAGGTGAAACTATCTCAGGGCCGTAAATAAGCACAGGACACTGGACATTGTCCAATAAATATTTAAAATGTTCCATAATTTTTATTTAAAACTAAAGGGGTCACCGGACGGTTGATCAGTAAATTTTTCCGAAGTTTTGATGGCTTGACCATTGATAAAGGATGCGCGTGAAAAACATTCGTCGCTCTATAGGATGTGCAACTCCCTATACTAAAAAGTAGACAAGTAGATACTAGCGCCACCTGGCTACCAGTGATGGAAAGCATCGCGTGAAAAATAAAATGTAATTAATACAAATTAAGGCTGAAGGAACAGATATTATATAAAAAAGACTTGGTTTGCCCAAGCCTTAAAAACAAAACGATAAGAGTTTTTCCAGTTGACTGAAGCGTGGATATTATTTTTTTTCTCTTGAATTTTAAAGACAATCCGTATTTTACTACTCTTTAGAATTTAATTCAATCACCTGATTTTACTGCTAATGGATTAGTTTCCTACAAATTAATTGAAATAAAAAATTACTTATCTCAGATTTTTCAACAACAATTCCATTTTCCTGAAACATTTTATCATGCAGCTATTATTTTGAAGGATATCGTGTAAAGTTAATCAAATTGACGCTTTCTTTTTTAATTAAAGGGAATTTTCCTTTCAAAAGGTTTTAAACACATCAATTTTTCATAATGTTGTCAACTAAACAGCAACTCAAGCAACACTTCTAAAATCTTCCCCACAAGTACTGATATACACAGTTTAATAATTGTCACTGTGCTTAAAGAAACGGACCCCTTTATCAAATATAAGAAAGGTGATAACAGCCTCCTTTTGCATTCGAAAAGACCGCATATAACACATTATTAATGAGAGTATTATTTGAAAATTAAAGTACGTTCTCCCTTGAAAAGAAAAAAAAATTCAGGAAAATGGAATTGTTGTTGAAAAATCTGAGATAAGTAATTTTTTATTTCAATTAATTTGTAGGAAACTAATCCATTAGCAGTAAAATCAGGTGATTGAATTAAATTCTAAAGAGTAGTAAAATACGGATTGTCTTTAAAATTCAAGAGAAAAAAAATAATATCCACGCTTCAGTCAACTGGAAAAACTCTTATCGTTTTGTTTTTAAGGCTTGGGCAAACCAAGTCTTTTTTATATAATAAATTTAGAAGTCATAACCCAACCCTTAAGGGCATGAAAAATCTATAAAAGCTAGCTAGCTACCGGTAGTGGCCAAGATAAAATAGCGAAATTAAATCAAATTGAAAAGACTAATTTTAGAGCGTAACCATAACACGCCGGCGGACGTCCACGCGTCATATGTTACCAAAAAGGAAGGAAGGAAGGAGTTGACTTCAATGTAATTTTACATTCGCTTCGGGGATCTCTGCTGTTTTACTTTCCTTATGAAAATACAAATTGTTACAGTACAAATCATTTAGCTAGAAAGAAAAAGATATTTTAAGATTTATGGTATAATTTTGTGTTTTCGTAAAGCGTATGGCACAAATATTCAATCATAAATATGTATAAAGAGAAACTGAAATGGTAATTCGTGTTTATTTTTGTTTCCTAGTGAAAAATTTCCCTTTTAAAGTATTTTGTAAACAATTTTGTTATTTTAAGACCCGTTATATAACGTATTTTTAGACAATTATTATTATTATAACCATAAGTTTATATGTTCCATAAGTAATGCTAGAGACTTTACAGCTCGAGCTAGTTCGAGAACGACAAGCGAGAATTGAAGTCCCACACTCGGTTAATTTTAATTTTGCAGGACTTCCATCAATTCCTATTTATTATGTACTAAGCTTTTGACAGCGCCTCTCGCATACGAGAGTGTATGACGTTTCACCTACGTTACAACATAACAAGCTCTCAGTATGCAGTGACAAACTTATGGAATATATCTTATAAACTTATATTAAAACCAATTTCAACTACCCTTTAATTTCCCTCGCAACTGAAAACGAAATTAACGAAAGGTATTTGCCAAAATGTCTTTGTGTTCAACATTTGACCGACTTTGAAGGAACTTTTCAATCCATAGAAAATAAAAAAAAATATTACCTATTGAATTTAAAGCCATATCTTGCATTTTTACAAGGGAGTGCCGCCGCGGCCGGTCCAAGAAAGGATTGCCTCGAGCTATGCTGGTTTTGCAACGAGAATATTTTAAATAATGTATTTGAGAAACTGGCTAACAGTGAGTCTAGCTAGCTAGAGTTCCCTTTAAAGTAAAAGTATTGACCTGTCAACATATTACGCTTCCTACGTGTTCCTAATTTAACTCGAGAGCGAAACTTCCTCGGATGTAGATCGAATTCCCTGAGCTTGTTTCGCCCCATTGACCAAATACTGAAGTACTTGGTGGTCGTTCGTGTCTAATTGAAAGAATGCGGTTGTTTTAAGTTGGAATACTTAGCTCTATTAAATTTTATTATAATATATCCGGTTACCCGACTATTGAAGTGTAAATTGTACGCTTTATTTGCTACCTATTGAAATTTATGCGAATTCACAAACATATTTAGGCAATAATATGTAATTAATTTCATGCATTATCCGAGTTAGATTTTTAGACGTTTTGGGCATGCATGCAGGTTTTTGCTGTTAGTCAGTGGTAATACATGCCCAAACACTATAAATTAATGTTTATAAGTTGTTTCATAAGTCTCATTTTGTACCTACTCAAAAGAAACTGAAGTTACCTCAAACAATTTCAAGTATTGTGAATTGTATTGGAATGTATGACATTGATAGATGATTTCTGAGATATTTCCAATAGTAATAGGATAGGTTTTAAATTCATACGAGACCATTCAAGGTAAATCTGAACTCACTGACAATAGCATTTCAATAACACCACTAGATTAGGAAATCTTTCTTAGCTTTTACACAGGACCATCTCTCAAAATTATGAAATTAAGTTACCCTTTATTAATAAAATAACTTCCCCAAATATGATAAATCCTGTCACATAAGCATGGCTTCAATTATGATAGATTGATGTGTTAGAAAAACGTATAGAGGAAAATTAGACCAAAATCTATGAACGTAGCTGCTAATCAACCACTAATATATTAAAACCAACTTTAGTTTAACGTTTGGGAATTTAAAACTAAAAATTTCGAGGAGAGAAAGTTATCTGCACGGAAAAGTAAATAGACCTTTTTAAAGTGTAACGGTTTTCTACACGCATGACAGAAACAGGAACTATATGAATTAAGCCTAACCAGGAAAAGACAAATTTCTACTTACTTGTGGTGGGTGAGATAGGCCTACTGCGTTTCTTTGTTACTTGGCGATGGTTCTAAACGCTTCAGTGGAGGATAGTTCCTAAAAAGACCCCAAGGAATGGAATTTTGCTTCCAATATGATTATTCTAATTTCTTATATCGACTCTTTTTTGTCATTTTGTTTTGAAGGAAAGCGTTATTTCTCACGAATTATTTAAATAAATATCTGTATTTATACTTAAATTTTGAATAAGTCAATACCCCGCTAATAATAATAGAAATAGTTTAAAAACAAAGCATATGATTTAAATTTAGTTCAAATTTAAACAAAACTGAATATTTTTAACCCAGGGCTGTAATAATAACCTTATGCTTGTTATCGAACAAATTCCTTAATATAAATTACAAATTAACAAGACAGTGTATAATTATAAACCCAATTTAAATTTTAAATCAATTAATAATTATAAATTCCCCTAAAAATAGCATATACAATATACAAGGAAATGATTGTTTGAAATATTCCGTTAGATATATAATCGTTTTCCAATTTATTCAATATTTATACCTTCATTTAAATATTCTGGAAAGCCATCCGGGTGGGATACGGACGTTTGGTCGCTAGCTGTCGTAGATCAATAATTGCCCCGAAGTCTCTCCCCGCTTCGTTGCAATAATTAAAATAGTTCCCTGGTTAATTTTCCTTCTGAATAATTAATTTCAATCTACCCTTTTCGGAAAGGAAAGGTGTAATTTAAGGCCTTTTGCGACCAAATTGTTTACTTTATACGCCTAAGAGCGAAAATTCAATCATTAATAATAGAAATTCAATCGTACACCCTCCTTCCCCTTTCACTTTCGATTTCAAATTAAGTGTTGCAAAATAGTAGCGAAAATATATATCCATTAAAACTCTTGAGGTTAAACACATTGCGTCATTCTTTATATAATAAAAAATGTTTAAGTGTTAGTGCTTTAAGAAGTTATTATTTTTTTTTTAATATCGTTGGGTAATTTTTGCGTTGGTGTTACTCTATATTTTCACACGCTCTCGGTTAACTTATAGTTTTATTTTAACTTCCTTTTTTAAACCTAAACAGAAGAACTTCTTATATTATTTTAATTTGAGGTGTTGCCCAATTTAAAATTAATGACGTACTCTAACACATTAATAGATTTGTTCAATTAAATTAAATTTCATTTCATTTCAAGCGACCCCCTGGTGAGTTTTGAAGTACTTACTTTCTCTAAACCATTAATGAACCCGAACAATCCAAACATCTTGACCTAATCACGCTTGTACTTAAACATAAATAACTTATTCGAAACTAAATGAGAGTCACGTGGTTTTAGAATCTTAGCCTGAACCATTTAACAACATCTCACGAGCACAAAGAAAGCAACAAACAAACGTTGCGTCTCGTAATTACGACCAATTTTCCTCTTGTTCTTAAATGTGTAGGTTGCCCTAAGGTCAGTCAGAATTTGACCCTTAAATTATCCTCCAGGTAAATATTGTTTCAATAACTAGATTAATAGGTCACTGCTCACAGTCGACAATAATTTTACCTGTGAAAATTCGACCATAACAGTCTTGGGAATTTCTATTTTAGTAAAGAAAATAGTAATATAAATAAGGTATTTTTAAAAGTGTACATCGAAAACATCGTACAAAACGCCTTGATAGTATAATAACAGTTATTAGTGCAAGTTTTTTGTGAGGCTGGCCAGAAAAGTTTGTAAAGTTTAGTCTAGTAAAGAAACGCTTCATCAGTTTGTTGTTTGATGTTCTTACCTGAGGATTTTCCTTTGATAATTTTTCTATCACGTTAACGGTATCAAGCTTTGTACTATAATTAACCCGTTGTGTACAAAAACGTCCTTTCTTTGGAAAAAAGAAATGAAACTCGATAAACGCATTATCGCCTTGGTTGAACAAAGGAATTTGAAAATAAAAAATTTCTCGCCGCACACGCTCTGACCTCAATGATGGGAATTTTTTTATATTTCTTATTTCATCAAATGCCACGTGGAAATACATCGCTCGTGATTTTAACATTTACGGAGCCCTTGAAGGTTTCTTTAATATATTTGGATAAGATCCATTTTCAAGTTGTTTGATCTAAATAGTCATTAATGAATTATGAAATTCAGATGACAAGAAAAAAAGAACTCGATTGAAATGGAAATATAGATTATAACTAGGTCTAATGGAATTTCTAATTCTCACTTCCAACGGATTAAAATGTGACTTATTAGAACGTGTTTGATTGATTTTGCTAATGTTTTTAGTAGTATTAGCTATATATTTTCAATTTCTTACTGCGGCTTTCGTGACTTGTGGTTTTCTTAGTGTTAGCATGAGTTTATAAGATATGATCCATAAGTATGATGTACTTCGTAATGCTAGAGACTTTTACAGCTCGAGCTAGTTCGAGAACGACAAGCGAGAATTGACTACACGTGGTTTCGCAGTCCATCTTTATATTTAGTCTGTAATAAGCCTTCGACAGCGTCTCACCAGGCGTCGCTTTACAAGAATAACTTCATGAAAAGCTCTCAGTAACCATTGACAAACTTATGAAACATATCTTATGAACTTATGGTGTTAGTATTGTCAAGGATACTGCAAATTCTTTTCTATCTCGCATTTAAACTTTAAAGAAGGTCACAATTAAAGTTAAATCTTAAATATTTTTATGATTAAAGCAGTTTAAAAATTAAATATTTTCTCACTTACGATTAAACTTAATTTCGAAATATACGTTTAAGAAATAAACTTCAAACAATTCAGCTTAATCGATCAAATATCAATTAGAGTTAAATCAATTAAGATGGAATTTTAATTTCACTTTAAATTAAATACAATAATATTTAAAACCCTTGAACAATACCGTATAAACTGGAATGAGATATTTATTATTGATATATCAGGGTCGGAATAAATCAGAAAGAGTTAAACTTTTAAAAAAAATAAATCGAATATGGCCGGAAGGGTTTCAAACGAGAATGTTCTGTAGATTTATCAGATTATAATTATTTTTCTAAATGACCCTCAAGAACGAAACCATTTTATACAGATAGACTTATACACGCGTCTTATAAATTTCTACAAAAACTGGCAGTATCGGTTAAGTACCGGTGAGACTTGATTATCAACAACATACCGATCCAATACGGTCTATAATTTATTCATAACGTTTTATTTTATTCTCCATACGAGACAGTGGTGAGAAAAAGTAATTATCGCGTCGAATGTTTTATTTCTTTTGTTGAAAATCTAAAACAAGATATGCAAATTTAAAGTTATTTGAATAAAAATTAAGTGGAAGATCATACTGTAGCTAAAATAGTACACCAATTTTATCGAAAACGTTTTTAAGGCTTACTTAAATTGCACCCTTTATTTAAGAACCTTAATTAACGATTTTGCAAGGCGCTTCTCAAAATTAACTAAATTGAAATTCACAACTTCACAAGTGCATTAGGCCTAGTTAATTGTGTGGGAAAGCATCTTACTTGGTCATTTTAAGACCACCAAAGGAACGATTAAGTTTATTTACAAAATCATTAAAACAACGTTAGGTACGTGTACCTCTAAACTCATTAACAACTTAAAATTAATTTAATTGAACTTAATTTGATTATCTTTCTTAGAAACTCTTTCCTACATCTTAAGCCCAAGCCCAGTAAAATGTTATTATTAGTAACACAATCCAATTAAAATTTAACAAACAATTCGACACCAACCATGCCATGCATCCTCGTGTTTCAATAAAATCAATTTTAAGTTTAAGTTTAGGCTTAAGCAACACGAAACGCGGGTGGTTTTAAAAATACAGAACGAGTTTAAAAGTTTAAAATCATCATTCGAAGATGAAGTATTTCGTATTAAATCCTTCCGTATTATTTTTTTGGAAGAAAAACCAAACTCCCTTAAAAATTTGGTATTCGTGCTTTCGAATATCGATGGTTTCCGATGTTTGCTCATTTTTTGATCCTCGAATCCTTCGAATCGAATGAAAAAAAGAAAAAAGCTCTTTCAGGCTTTAAAAGTTATAAAAAGAAGCCTAGTAACCCATTGAAGAGATCCTACTACTTCAAAAGATTAAGTGGCCGGTCGTCCGCTACCTTACTTTAGATCCCATTTCGGAGTAAAATTGAGGCCGATCTCGAGTTGAGATTAAATGTTTCCGCCACCAACTTAGTAGCGTGTACTTTTTCTTACAAAACGATAAAAAAAGTTAAAAAAAAAATGATACCAATTTTAATTTTTTTTTTTTTTTGATAAAACATTTCGCTTACTACCCTTTACATTTAAGCGATGGATAATCGGTATTTCCTATCGTCTCATTGAGGTTTTATTTTAAATTCTTTTTTCCTTTTAAAAAACACCGTTTTGATAACATTTTTTTTTTGACCCGAAAATCAAAACTTTTATCTGAAAATAATTCTCTATTAAGTGTATAATTTATTCACAGGGACAAATTTAATATGTAGGTATTTAGAGTTTACGCGTGTTTTCTTTACTCTAAATAATCATTCAAGCTATGTCCTTTGATGCTCTGATAATGTTTGTTTGTTTACAGATCTAAATTTATTCTAATATATATGTAAAAATGTTTTGATGTACAACATCAAGATAGAAACTTTTAATTTTTATTAGCTATGTTAGAATTTATATTTTTATTCAAATATAGATGCTTATAATAAAGGCGTACCACAATATTAATGATACTTAATTCTGACTTATGATAACCTTTGACCTTTGTATCATTACAGCGTGCCATTTCTATCCATTGGGTGAAAACCGAAGGTTTGAAAGAGTAGCCGAAAACATCAAAGTCGGTATGTATATTTAGATAATTTTAAATAATCGCGTTCATAATCTCACGATGTCCGATGATATTCCAGACGACGAGGTATTTAAAGTCCAAGTATATCCTCGCAACGAGTTCAAACTTGAGGCTGTTGACAACAGTCTTAGCGACATCAATTACTTTAAATTTCAAGATGTCGACGAGAAAACTGTTGCCATTAGAATTGCCAAATCTTTAGAGGATTTAGTGGACTCTGTAAGTCGTGTCAAATAATTTAACGTAAGTACATCAGAGTATTTAATCTCTTAACTCCCTTAACAGCACGATCCTCAAAGCGTCTTGAAATTTAAGCTGACATGTCGAGGTGGAAGTGGGACGGTAAGTTTTTAGTATTTTCCTAAAAATACAAAATTATATTTTATAATCAAGGTAATTTATAGAAACCCCCTTTGTTTTTATTTGCAGGAAGAAGCCTTTCTTCCGGTAACAGTCTATATTCAGGATATAAACGATCATGCTCCAGAATTTCAAAATACGCCGTATCACCTTGATGTAGACGAGGTAATTTTTATACCTGAGCAATTTTACAGTGCATTATTTAATTTATATCTAATCCATCATAATTAATTTTTTATCTATTTTATTTTTTACGCAGTTAACTCCCGTTGGTTTAACAGTATTCCGTGGTATCAGAGCCCTAGATCGTGATAAGCCTAATACAGCCAACTCCGATGTTACTTATTCTATTGTTGTAAGTACCAGTTACTTTGAACTGTTTTTTAACCAAAGATGAAACATTGTAAGTCTATGAGCCTTCATAAGATATATTCCATAAGTGTGTCACTGGTTACTGAGAGCGTATCATGAAGTGACGTAGGTCATAGATTCTCGTGAAGCGACGCCTGGTGAGGCGCTGTAAAAGGCTTAGTACCGACTAAATAGGAAGATGGATTGCAAAACTGAGTGTAGTCGTTCTCGAACTAGCTCTCAGCAAGCCTCTAGCATTACGATGTATAGGTAGTGTCATACTTGTGAAACTTATGATTGTACGTATAGACATAGATTAATATGGTTTACCTGTGTCTAGGTTAATTTCCATACGGGGTCAGTTCCCAAAAGACTTAACAAGATTCAAAAGGTTAAGCCTAAACTTTAATCATTAGGATTCCATCATTAACATTTAATAGCAATGTAGGCTTTGATAAGTTGTTTTAACCACTACAAAGTGTAATTAAACTGCAGGTATACCGGCTTTTAAGTACAAAGTTAGCTATACGCGACTCCAAATTGGTTCATAAGCATTCAAGGGTCTTTAATCAATTGAAGAAGCATTAGGCCTAACGATCCTCATCAATCAATTACGTAACAGTTCCCAATTAAAACCCGTACGTGTCTCCTTCTATATCCTTAGGGAGGCAATGGAAACAACTCCTTCGTCCTATCGGATCCAATTGATGGTATCCTGGTCGTTAATAAACCATTGGACTATGACCACGGCGTTCGAGAATTTCAACTACAACTTCAAGCCAAAGTAAGATACGAAAAAATTAAAAACATTTCTTCATTTTAATAATATACGCTTATCTCTGTCTCCAAGTCGACTTTTCTACCCAATTAAAATCGCGTTTTAAAGCCCCTCTTTTTGGCATTGAAAAAGCTAGATTAAAATTAAGGTTTTCGACGCCCACTTAGCCTCGTGCGTTCCAGTTTTTATACCGTATGGTTCATTACAGCTTAAGGTTACGACGAAGCCAATATTATTCCCATTATGTTTAAATATATGGGAGCTAGCTTTAACGCAAATGTAACTTTAAATTGAAATGAACTGCGCGTGCATACCTTCGAAGTTGTCATGCGCAATGGTTAAAATGTGAAATAATACTCATTTTTTTTAAATTTAATACTACGTTAGAAAAAGAAACCGAAATTAAAAACCAAGGTCGTTAATTTAACGTTTAACCACGATGAGGTTAGCGAGATCATCACGAAATTCCATTGTTTTTTGAGATTATAGCTCTTTTAGTTAATTAATTAAATGAAAGAAAAATAAATTACGGTATTAATCATAATTTTAATCATTATTACAAAAGAATTTAAGTTGGTACATCCAATCCCCTCTTATTAAATGTTTGCTTAATTCAATTCAATTTAGTTTGTATTTCGAAATTGGTCAAGGCTGTACCCAACATAAATATTAATTCACACAATACGTTGAAATCGAAAGTATAATCCGTTTGACAATGTTACTCCCTCTAAAATCCCTGGGGCGTAATTAACTTTATCTTAAGCATTTTTTTAATAGCTTTCTTGGTCTTCAATCGTTTTCATTGTTTTCTTTAGATTCTAACCTATATTTAAAGCGAATTCGATTATCTTAATGCTTAAGTCTATCCCATCAACAAGGGTTTTAGATTTTAGTAATTGTTGCATGACGGAAGCAATGGAAAGGAAATGTTTCTGGCTGAGTGCCTTTTTAACTGTTTCCGTGTATCCATTTGAATGAGTCTATTAACTAAGGTTCCTTTGAAAGATTTTTCCAAAGAAAATTTAAGATAAAACCAATTTTAGAGTGTTTTTACCCATTTAAAGATGTTTTCTAAAACATCTTTTCACTGAATTTATTTATAATTGGTTTACGTATATTTATTTTCTTAATTTTTTGTCTGACAGGATCATGGAGCTCCAGTTTTGTCATCGGTCACCAAAATGACCATTCGAGTACGTGACGCGGATGACCAGAACCCTTTATTTACAAGCGAAGTGTACAAGGCCAATGTTTCCGAATCACTGGTTGTCTCGGTTAGTTTATTTTCTTATTTATGTTTATGTTTTTATTATTTACAACTTCAGTTATGAATCAAAACAAAAATCTGGGTTCGAAACTAATTTACCACACACACACAAAAAAAAATTGTTTTCATGCCCTTTAACCTTTCGTACTTCTAAAAAATTCTAGTGTCTGTGTTTTTATAGATAACTTACTTTCAGAAGTTCTAGAATAACTGAAATAAGACGCTAACTTAAAAGAAAGGGATAAAATTATAATACCTTCATTATGTAAACTGATCACGTTTACCGATAAGCGACTATACCAAGTTTTTCTTTCATTTATTCAAAATGAGTTTTTGGGTTCGTTTTCTGGGTGGGTTACGATGGTATTATATTACAGACGTTGTAATATTGCAGATTAAAGGGACAGTTATGGGTAAAATTATTTGAAATACGTCATAGGCACGTGGTTGAGGACAGACGGGGTTATAAGAAACTCAGTTCGTTTTAATTCGAAAACTACCCTACCCACTTTGGGCTCAGGGAACTGGCACTGCATTCTAGAGAAAAACAAGGACTAGGTGTCCAGTCCCATTATCCTATGTAGAGTCTTTCTATCTTGGGCGTCACGTGGTGGTCGTAACGTGTTTTAAAATACATTTCACTTACCTGTTGATCCCTTCTTCAAAGTCTATTTAAGAAGCGACGTTAATTGAAAAAATGCGAAACTTCTAACGTCACTTATCAGCCAACTTGTTTCATTATCCTTTTATGGTAGACTACGATCGTAATTTTTTTCCTTTTTCATAGTTGGGTTGATTTCTGTAAGAGCTACTTCGCCAAGCAAAAATTCGCCTAAAAAAACTCCTTAATGTTCGTAATTCGACCTCGATATTAGTCCTACTCTTTATAAAAATTCAAAATGGAAAGTGACTTAGCTCTGGTAATATCAAGATTAACCGGTAACGCCCTATACTGTAGTGGTCGGCCTCGTATTAACTAGTAACCTTTTAACGAAATAATGAAAAAGAAGACGAACAACTTGAGGCAGGGGGGTCCTGGAAAAAAGAGGAAATTAAAAATTCTGTGTAAACACCCGAATAAAAAGAATTTCTTCCGGGCTCTTAAAACACATCCTACGTTTTGTATTATTATGTTATTTTTGTGTGAGAATAACATGTAATTACGCGTGTAAAAATGATGGTATTGTGTGGGTTACAAGTTTGTTTATGAAAACATTGGGTTGTCTTTGAAATGACCTACTGGGAAATCGTCCCAAAATTAACTTTGAATAATTTTTAATCTTGAAATTTTAAATTTAATATCGCCTCAGGCTTCAAAAAAATACCAGGGGCTGTATTAAAATTACCTATATTTAAGTTTTATTAACAAAGTTCTGTTTTCAATGTCATTCATATTTAGGGAGCGACAATCAGGCAAAAAGTACAAACTCTACCCAAAATCCACGCATTTGACCAGGACACTGGCATCAACGCCCGTTTGAGATACAACATCATACTAGGAAATGATAAAGGTATCTTCGAACTCCACGAACAGACAGGAGAACTGTACTTGGTTAAGGAATTGGATTTGGAGGCTTTGCCCAGCCCAACTATCATCCTACAAATTCAGGTTGGTTTTATCTTTATCACCTACGTATTTGGGTTGAAAAACTAAAGATTTGTATCAATAACGGTTTTAAAATTTTTCCTATACGAGACACTTCATGGGCGATACCATAAGTTAATAAGATATGTTCCATAAGTTTGTCACTGGTTACTGAGAGTTTGTCATGAAGTGAGGAAGGTAGGTCATAGATTCGAGGTAAAGCGACGCCTGGTGAGGCGCTGTCAAAGGCTTAGTACAGACTAAATAGGACTTAGATGGATTGTAGTGAATTCTCGCGTCGTTCTCAAAAAAGCTCTCAGTAAGTCTCTATAGCATAACATATATTTATATACTTATGAAATGGAACATGTCTTATAAACTTATGGCAATACGAAGGCCGTGGTTTTTGGCGGTTTAGGATGTAAATTCATCCCATATTTTGCCTAGTACGTAGGTGATTATAAAATTGAGGCATTTAAAGTGAATGGGCGAGTCTCATGAACAGTTAATGCTAAACGACCTAAATCCCAGACATTACGCGTTATAAATCAATCTTGCCTGGGTTTTTTATTTCACTTGGAAAAATAACGGTACATTCGCCCACTTTTTAATTTTCCCACCAAAAGCTTTCGCCGATTAAATTTGACCCGTAACGTTGCGTGCCTCGTTGACAGACACGTTTTTCATATCAATAATTTGGTAAATTGCGGGGTTGCAGTTCACATTCCCATCTCCTGTGGGCTCATTTGGTTTGATATTAGTGTTATGATACTCGTCTAGGTTAGTTTCGAGATAAGAAATGTGAAGGGCAAGGACTTTCGCAACGCTGAGAAAGAGTAACTGTTATTGTTTATTATTTTGATGATGCAATGAAGAAAACAACGAAATTGAGTTGTTGCTCCGCTAGTTAACCAGGGTTTCTTTATAAGTACTAACTTCTTAATTGTTAGTTACCCCATGAAGATTAAGTGGGAGAAAGTTTGAGCCTGAGATTAGTTATCTGTCCTTGTAGAGAAACCTTGGAAGACTGTCAAATCATATATCATTAGGTGAGCCCTATCCGTAATCTATACCTACCATAGAGATCACCTGTTAATCTGGTGTTCAAAAAGTGCCATAAAAACACCTAAGAAAAAACACTTTTCCGTCAAAAACGTGCTTCATTTTGAAAAGAAAATCAAAACGTCTTTCAAAGTAAAAAAATTGATGTAAACTTTCGTTCTGCAATCTCTTACCATACAAGTCAAGTTTTACATAGATTTAACACACTATTATGTGACGTGAAAAGAAGCACCGCATTCCGATTTAAGCACATTAACATTTTTTTCCTACACTGTATCAAAGGAAATAGTAATGTTTTCGCAGCATGAATTCTTAGGGTGGCACTTTCATTCCGGGATAACCTTTGTGACCCCACGAAGGATTGAAATGAAAGCCTCATAATGCTTTGGCATTTATTTGCCGCGATGGTATACTAGATTCTTCCCACTTCTCTTATAGGCGTACAGATCTGGCTAGAACCTAAAGTGGGTCAAAGACGTTATATCCGAGAATTTCTCCACTAAAGTCCCTTTACCACCTCCCACCTTCTCCTTCCTATTTCGTGCTTCTCGAAGAATTCTTTTAACTTTGGTCATCACCCGTCCGGATTTGCCAGTTTTTTTATTCATTCTTTCATTTCTAATTCCACAATCTTAGAAATTTTAAAACCCTAAGATACCTTGAGGCAGATTCGCAGCGGTTCATCAATTTCGGCCTTGTTTTAATCATGCAGTTAGCTTAAATTCCAATGGAGTTTATTATGCAGGTATTGAAAGGGTTCATATAGTGCGAACACACCTTAGTTTCATTCATATTAAACGCTTGTTTATTTATAACTTAATGTCAAATACACGAAGGGACTGTTAAGCTATTAAAGAAAAGAAAGTTGTTTTTAAATTTTTATCGTAGGCGTATCTTTAAAGAAAGTTTGAAATGATTCATAGTTAAATTAAATGAATCAGAAAAATACTAGTTAAGAAGACAACTTTATTTAAGTGTACAATTTTATCTGTTGATTCGATATCATCTAATAATTTTCCTTATATAATTAGGGAAAATGAAGATCTTATCATTTAACAAGATAAAAAAAATATTAGAAGTTCTCTGCGAGACCGTCTCGTTTATCCCAATTTCATTATTTTCCCATTACAAATACTACCAAAGTTTCCTTCCATAATAATATTAGCATTAAACCTATTAGTGCCATCCTAAATCTTTTGTATAACTGGGTAAAAACAAAGCGATGTGTGTCTGGAATTTCAATAGATTCTCACGATTGAAGGATTTTAGGGGAAAGTTTGTACAGGTAGAAATTCTATTACCTTATCGAAGATGTCTACTGAAACGTTAATGATGTTGGGAATAAATTTGTCGCTGTATATCTAATTTTAGCAAAACGTATTTTTTTTCTCTTTTTTCTTTACGCTTAAACAAGGCGACGCAAATGGACAATCCTCTTCGTTACGCTCTGGCTCGTATTCATGTTAATATTCAAGATATCAACGACAATATGCCCCAATTCGAATTCGATACGTATAACATAACTGTCATGGAAAACTTGCCGCCGGGTTTTACGGTTGTACAAGTTTTCGCCGTGGACGCTGATCAAGTGAGTTGATGACTGTTTGACGTCTATTTCACGGAAATTATTACATACCATTCCTCAAATCCACACTCCTTTTTATTATCTTTCTACATATTTTTATTTATTTATTTTTTTTACGTTCGCGTTTGCGTTTCCTCTATACTTATCTTTGACAAACTGTCTCGCAATTACTATTTTTAGGGTGATAACTCTAAATTCGTCTATCAACTGGACGACAGTACCGGCGCCTTCAAGATAGACCCAACCGGAGGCTGGATTAGTGTCAAAGACCCCAACAAGTTGGATCGAGAGACGAAAGATTATATTTCCATGAAGGTAAACATCAATGACACAAAACATTTCAACACATATTTAGGCCTAAATTTTAAGATCATGACCTCATCGTTGGGGGGAACTTGAGATCATAACATTGTAGGTTCATACGACAGATCCAAACAGGGTTATAATTACAAACATCCTTCCTTCCAAACATAACGACGTATAAATTTGTAGTATGCTTACCACAACACATCCTTATTCCTCTATAGCCATGACCTACAATATCAACGTAAATTTAAAACAATCGATAAATTTATAACCCAAATTCAATCTTAAAAAATATATCCTAGCAACCACACAGCTTTAGTGATTTATAAATATTTTATCTCCGTTCTATTGAATGGAACGATTTATCGAGATTTAATAAATATCCCAAATTCCCGATAGCGTACAAGGTAGGGGATATACAGTATGTCTATGGTTGGCCTGTAATTGTTATTGGTCAGCAAATAAGTGGGTGTAAGAAAACTCCAGACGAGAAATATATAGCAATATAGAACGCACTATGGGAACAATAAGTGGCTTTTGCGTAACCTCTTTAACGTGGAAGAAACGTGCTTGTAGTTGAGCTGGCTTCTTTAAATAATTTTTTTTCTCTTTCTTGAACCGATAAATGGATCGTTATCAGTCAACGTACAACTCGCTTTTTTGAACTCTCCATTTTTACTCCATAAAGATATTTCATCATGGCTATCTTTTTTTTTCAAAACTCGTTTCTTATACAATATATTATAGCCGGGTACATGTAATCCTTTTACAGAATGGGGATATGTAAATTAGCTTGGCTTCGAGGTTTACAAAGAACATGGCTGTGCTATTTAAGCAGATTCTTAACACGTGTACAGGTTTTAACCTTTTTTAATTCAGGAATGTGGTTATGAAGAAAGTTTGACCCTAGTTGGTTAATTGTTTAAAGGGTAAGGGGTATGATTTATAGATTAACTCTGGGTTAAAACGTACATTAGTATGCATTTTCTACTGTACATCAACCGTTCCTAGTATCAGGCAAAACAGTACTAGTTCGAAATTACTATTCAGTAGACCAGGTATTTACTTTTTTTAAATATGTTCGTCTTAGGTTCGTGCCCTTGAACGTCGACCCAACGTAAATCCCAATGCGAAATCGAGTATAACCACGGTTGAGATTCATTTACTTGACGCTAATGACAACAATCCCGAATTTCAACCCAACAGCGTCTACACCTTCAGAGTAATTGAAACTGATCTTCCAGGAACAGTTATTGGAAGGGTAAGTACAACAAGTACCTCTAACCATTTTCAAATTATAATTAATTATATCATTGCAGTTAAATGCTGTTGATCCCGATTTGGGCGACAATGGTCGTGTGCAATACTTCAAACAAAACGATTCTTTAAGTCAAACGGCTCCTTTTGACATATCGCCTCAGGATGGTGCGGTTTTCATCGCGGAATCATTCTCAAATATGCGGGTTAAGCCGGCGAATTACACTTTCTTCGTCAAAGCAACTGATATGGCTGAAATTCCATCCGAAAGAAGGTATGATTAAATTTAACTTTCATCTGGTATTGTATTGTATTGTATTGTGTTGTGTTGTAAAGTAATATTGGTTTAAGTTGTCATCCACTGATTCGAACAATAGATTGAAATTGAAGATTTGAAACAAACCCTAAGGTGATAGATAATTCTTCCTTTTCAGAACATCCGTGGCTGTTGTTCACGTTAACGTGACAGACGTCAATAATAATCCACCTCAATTTTTGAATCCTCCATTCATCGCTTATGTCGGCGAATCTTTACCACCTGGAGCGCAAGTCTATCAGATAACGGTAAGGATGCTCTGTCAATTAGTTTAAAACTGGGGAGAAAAACTCTCAAAACCCGTTAGCCGACACTTATAATAAATATAATTAAGATAAATGTTTTATCGTTTAATGAAAAAAAAATTGTATTTATGGGTTTATGTCTTCAGGCTAAAGATCCCGATTCCGATACCGTATTGGATTATTCCATCGTAGCTGGAAATGACGAGAAACTATTTTACATGAATAATGTCACGTAAGTGTAGAAAATGTTTTATTTTCTTTATAAAACTAATTTAATGATGAACCCTTTTTAAAACGGAACTTGCCTTTAAGGCATTAATGTTTAATAGATGGTTTAAAACTATTTTCTAAATAAATTGCCTCTTTAAAGATGTATCTCTTTTAGGAAAAAAATATAATATTTTTACCTGGCGGGTGTAGGTTGAATCTCTTTACAGATTTACTTTGGTAAAAGATTTTAAAATTTTAAATTGAGGAAATAAGATAAATATTGGCATCATTTTTACCAAAAACCGCCCTATAATTAATGCTAGTTTCGTTATCAGTTGTTATTAAGGTTTTTTGAATGTATTTTTTATATATTTAAAACAGGGGTATGGTTTTAACTGCCGCGGTATTGGATTACGAAGTTAGGAATTCCTACGATTTGTTGATACAAGCTTCCGATGGAGTTAATGTAAGTTTTGGCGGTAATCATCAAAGAAGATCAAGAATAATTATATGAAAATATACTTACTAAATCTGTATGATTTGTGAATTTTTGCCTTTCTTAGACCGCTGTTTCACCATTGACAGTCCGTGTTGTCGATATTAACGACAACAGACCAAGGTTCTCCCAACAACTTTACAATTTCTCGGTTGTTGAAGAAATGAAGGAAAACTTGACAATTGGAACAGTCTTAGCCAAAGATAGAGACTCGGGTAAAAACTCGGTGGTTAGGTATACTCTTGTGGGAGATCAAGCGAATGACGCAGTACTTATCGATGAACGAGGGAACATCATTACAAGAAGGAGACTAGATCGCGAACAAGAAGCCAAACTTAACTTGATAGTGGTTGCCTTCGATAGTGGTATTCCTCAGCTCAGTGGTACTGCTTCGGTTGTCATAAACGTTGAAGATATCAACGATAATGTTCCCGTTTTTCAATCGGACACATTCAATGCCAGTGTCCCTGAAGAAAAAGAACCGCCGTTCAAAGTTTTCCAACTCAAAGTAAGTTGAATATTTTTTAAAAGCCTCTTTAATGTTTCTAAAAATGTGTATATTTTTCTAATAGGCAAACGATTTCGACGCTGGTGAGAACGCCATCGTCAAGTACGCCATTGTTGGAGGAAACGAAGATAAACTCTTTGGAGTTGATGAAAACAGTGGAATTGTTTTCACAACTAGTCGCCTGGACTACGAAATTCGCAAGCAATACATCTTGCACGTTGCCGCTCGCAACGTTCGTCTCTTCCAAGGCCCAGATGCAGCTCAGTTATCCAATCCCGTTGTCACTCTATTGGTCCGTGTTGAAGACATCAACGACGAACGAGTTGTGTTCGAACGACAAACCTATCACTTCCGCATCCCGGAAAACGCACCACGAAGTATCACTGTTGGTATCCTCAACGCTACTAATCCTCATAGAGGCTCCAAAGAACAAGATGTAAACTTCTGGATCGGTGAAGGAAATGAATTAAAAAAATTCTGGATGAATCCTAAGTCAGGGGAGTTGGTGTTGATGGACACAGTCGATAGAGATTATCCCGCCAACCAGACATCTTTTAGGATGAAGGTATGCCTTCTTTTATCAGGCGATATATACGTTAGTTAACTCAACAAACTGTTTTGTGTTTAGGCTTACGCTAGAGACAACCTTTCTATAAACTCGTACAACTCGAGTGTACCCATCATTGTTGACATTGAAGACGTTAACGACAACATCCCCGTTTTTGACGAACGTAAGTAAACACAAATCTTGACGTAAACATAACTCTAATAATCACCGATTAAAAACATTGCAGAAGAATACGCTTTGGAGTTGCCAGAATCTCTACCAGTAGGAACAGAACTTCCAGCTTTCTTCCGAGCTCGTGACATCGATTTTGGGAATAATGGAAGAATCGACAGATACTACATAAATACAACAAATGTAAGGATTAGCCCCCCCGAACTCTAGCTGCACGCAACAGTTCATCCCGCTTAATCCAGTTATGGATAATACAATTACTTTGGTTATTTGTAGACGGCTTTCCAAGTCAATGGGACGTCAGGGGCGTTAACTCTCTTGAGCCCTTTGGATTACGAGAAAAGAAATGAGCACATCTTCGTCGTCATGGCGACTGACAAAGGAAATCCTCAAAGAACTGGGTAGGGTTTAACGTAATTTTTTTCCGCAAAGTTGTCCTATAGTTCTTGGTGGATAAGGCGATTATCTCGAAAAGTAGACTTAGCGATATAAACAAAGATTAAGAATTTACTATTTCTAGGTCGGCCACTGTGAAAATCAAGGTACAGAATATCAACGAGTATAGTCCAGAGTTTGTAGGGTTACCTTACTCATTTTGGGTACAAGAAAGCGCCATCCGTAATACACGTGTTGGAGAAGTCAAAGCTTTCGATGCCGACGGAAATAATGTTTTTTACAGCATAACTGGAGATGATGCTGGTAAAATACTTAAACCATTTCCCATTTCTTTAAGCTCATTCGCCTTGCACCCATGAATGACACCAGGACTGCAGTAACGGTAGTTAAATACGCGAAGACCATATCCCTAGCATTCATGGTTAATCCGCGAATGGCTTTACAACATAATGCATTTTAAGACGGTATTAACTCACGGCCATTCTTTATTATTAGACTTCTTCGCCATAGAAGAAACGACTGGTCGGCTTTACGTCAAGAAGGATTTACCAGCTAAGTTGCAATACAAATTCGTAGTGCGAGCCACGGATGACGGCTTGCCCCAGAATAATAGTTTGGGCGTACAAGTGACAGTTCGCGTACGAGAGACTAACGACTATGCCCCTAGCTTTACTAATTCCGAATATAAAGGAGTCGTAAGGGAAAAAGAAGAAAGCAGTAAAGTCATCGTGAAGGTAATCTTTCTCTTTTTCCAGCCCTCTTCAAATCTCATAAGAAAAAGTGGAAAAAAATCTTAACCGGGAACCAAAACATGGGATAAAAATATCTTCTTTCGCCTTTTTTTCTTTTGCCATAGGTTGCGGCTACGGACTTGGATCTTCAAGAGAATATTATAGCTTATAGCATCTCCAATGGTAACGACGATGGAGTTTTTACCATCAACAACGTCACGGGGGAGATCCGAGTTACTCCTGGCATGGGTTCCAAAATTGACTACGACAAGAAAAAGAAATACGTCTTGGTTGTGCAAGCCCGAGACTGTAAGCTTATATTTTGTTTAGTATCTTTTTTCTTTTAGGGAAAGACTGAAAGAGTCACGTTTTAGTGAAAGCTCATAAAAAGAACAAAATTTTTTTCTTTCCTTTTTTATCCTAAGCCCATCACAATCCTCTATCTGGGATATCCTTAGTGCAGGTGGATGTATTGGATACTAACGATCACGCACCCATGTTCCAAAAATCCGTCTACTCGGCGTCTCTGATAGAAAATCTTCCGGCGGGCCATTGCTTTTTGAAAGTAGGTCATTTTTGGTGTCTCTTTTCTACATTTTTTTCGGGATTTTTACCTTGCTTCCATAAAAAAAGCGTTAGTGGCTGGGAATATGGGAGAGTTTTTTAGTCATTCTAAGAGATACGTGTTTCAATTTGCAACGATTTTTTTCTCTGAAAGAGCGGGGTTTATCCCACAAGAGAGCTGACCCGTTTTGGGCTTAGATTATAGATAGGTGAACGTCCAAAAGAATGTTTTATCGTAAAACGTTAAACAGAAACGTTATACTTTAGTGATGGTGTTAAAAAATCGTAGTTTAATATTAAGGATCAAGGATATTTTATATTTAAACGAAATAAATAATTAAAATAGGTGGTAGCTGATAGTGGTGACACAAATGATGTCATTAAATACTTTACCGATGGAAACCTACCATTCCTGGTTGATTCAAAAACCGGCGATGTTTGTACCAAAACCGTTCTCGACAGGGAACAAAAAGACAAATATGACTTTACGATATTAGCTTCTGATGGAAAATTCGAAACCCTGGCTTCTGTCAGCATCGATGTTCTAGACGAAAACGATAACCCTCCTAAATTCGAGAACAACCGCTACGTAGTCAGTATCCCTCATACTTCCCAACCGGGAAGATCCATCATTCAAATCCACGCCGCCGATCCAGATTCGAGCAACAACGGAGACGTTACTTACTGGATAAAAAATACACACGGTGCCTTTGAAATCGACGCTAAAACTGGGTTGGTTAGATTGGCCTCTACCCTACCGGACAACTTTAGTTTAAATAAGACCTTCGAAATGGAAGTGTTTGCGCAAGATCATGGATCAGTGTCAAACATCGCAAAGACCATGCTTGTAGTCAGGGTTTCGAGTACCGAGAACCAACCACCAAAATTCAACGCCTTCGTTTACTCCGTATTCGTGGATGAAAACAAATCAAACATTGGTTTAGTAACCGTCAAAGCTTCGGATCCCGATAGTGGCAAAAATGGAAAGGTTGTTTATAGAATAGCCAGGGCGACTAATCGTGAGGCCTTCAGAATTGATCCATCCAAGGGAAAAATAACCCTAGTCACTCCCTTGGATTATGAAACGACGAAGTACTTAGAATTGGTAGTAGAAGCCCGTGATGAAGCCAGAGATACGCAATTCTCAACGGCTCTAGTCCAAGTTACCGTTATTGACCGTAATGATAATGCACCCGAGTTTTTGGCAACTCCATCAGTCCTTAGAGTACCTCAGTCAACATCTCAGAGTGAAGTCATTTACACCATTCAAGCCATGGATAAGGACAGCCCCGCGAATGGTCATAACGACGTCACGTATAGTCTCGTACCTCCGAGCGACCTCTTCGCAATTAACCCCAAAACTGGACAAATCTTTGCGTCGCAACCTTTGAGCCCGATAATTGAAACGCTCCATATTGTTGCCTCTGATGGCGGTAACCCTCCATTGTCAAGCACCATGGATGTGGCTGTTGAAGTGTACAAAGATAGCATTGACGAACCAACTCCCGTGTTTAGCGCACCGCAATATCACATCAATATGGATGGTTTGATCGAAGCTGGTTCAACAATATTAGAAACTAGAGCCACAGTCCCCAATGGAAGTCCAGTAGCTTATAACATATCTGACGCATACGGGTATCCTGTTCAGAAATTTGCCGTTGATTTAAGTTCCGGAAAGATTACGGCTACCTCGAAAATTACTGCCGCTGCTGAACCTCTACAACATTTTCTAGTCACTGCCTATAATAGAATTGATCCGAGACGTAGAACTACTGCTGGAGTTGTTATCAAGCTAAAGGACACGAATAGTAGATGTCCAAAATTCCCCTTTACCGAGTACTATGCTATGGTAAAGGAAAATACACCTCCGGATGCAATTGTCCTTCACAATATCGCGGTTGATGAGCCTCACCAATTTACTAGCGTAAGTAATTACGGTTAACAAGTAAAGATTTAAGAACACGAATTAAAGAAAAAAATGTTACAGCTCAATTACCAAATAACCGAAGACAACTCGAACGATAATTTTGTTATTGACCATCGTACTGTGAATGTATCTATGAGGATTAAAAATCCTTTAGACCGTGATGCAATGTCCCCAGTTCTTCAAGGATTTTACACTATTACTGTCACGGCTTCCAATGGCCGATGTACCGGTAGTACGCGGGTGCGAGTTTACGTTGAGGATGTAAATGATAACTCGCCTATCTTTGAAAAGAACGACTATGTTGTGGAACTTAAAGAGGTAAGTACTTACTTTATAATTGTCTCTTAACGTACTGATGACTGAAAAAAATGTTATCCTTTAGAACTCCCCTGTGGGACATGTAGTTCTTCATATGAAAGCCACTGATAAGGATGAACTTGATAATATGAAGCTCAAGTATTTCATTGTACTTGGAAACGATAACCAGCAATTTATCCTTGAAGAAAAAACTGGCATATTGTCCGTGAACATCTCACCTGATCGTGAAAAGACACCAGCATTTAGACTTCAAGTCATAGCTGTGGACAGTGCCAATAATACCGTAAGTCGTTTGTAAAATTATTATAAATATGTGCGTTATTTTAACCACAACTAATTTTGTCCTCTAAAGGGTTTGGCTAATGTTCATGTGATAATTTTGGATGAAAATGATTGGAAACCAACCTTCTTAAATAAGACATTCATTCTTAACGTAACGGAAGGTAAGAATAAATATACCAAAAATCGATAAAAAAAATTGTCGCTAAAATTGTCTGTATTTAGGTCCTTCGAGTGTTGGAGCTTCTATTCATTTACCCATTGTGGATAATGACGAAGGAGTAAATAGGCAACTTGAAGTTTATATCGCCGATGGTAACTCCGACCGACAGTTTAAGTTGGGAGTGGATAAACACGGAGTAAGATAACATATAAAATAAAATGGTAAGGTATAAGTATGATATATTTATACTCTTTTTTTTTTAATTGTAGCAAGCTATATTGACGATCTCCAAAGAATTGGATCGTGAGAAGTACAATGTTCCAAACTCGCCAATTCACGTTGTAGTTGTTGCTGCCAGAGACATGGGCTCTCCAGCTAAGACTGGATCAGCAACAGTAGCTGTTGTTATTCACGATATTAACGACAGTCCACCAAAATTCGAAAAAGAAGAGTACTATTCTATTGTTTCTGAAAGCGTACCAATTGGTACCATCATTGATACTGTGAAAGCAACTGACCCAGACACAGCTGCTAAGACCAACTTGACTTACGGTTTTGGTCGACGATCTGGAAACAGTAAGTTAAAATGAACTGATTTGAAAATAATTCGGACATATTAATTAAACTATTATTTCTTTCAGTTCCATTTTCTTTGGACCCTATCACCGGATCCGTAAATGTGACCAGACAATTAGATATCTCTGTTAATCAGGAATTTACAGTGCCGATTGAAGCTTTTGACGGTCTTTGGAAGAACACTGTAAGTATAAATTTTACAGAAATAATAAGTCTCATACGATTTATTTCACTGAGCTTAACTTTATTCAACAGGCCATATTGAAAGTATTTGTCCGCGAAGCCGAAGAAAGGGACCCAAGATTCAACAAACTAACGTACAAATTCCAAGTACCTGAGAATGTAGCTGGAGCCGTTGTAGGTCAAGTTGAACTTAAACCTCGTCGCACGCGTGCTAACAGTCAAATGAGATATACCATCGTGAACACCGATGTCAGGAACCTGTTCAACATCACTCGAGTACGCAATTTTCCGATTAATTTTCTAAGCTCAAACCTAGAGCTTGCTTCTTTAAGTAGTAACTCTATTATATCATTTGCTTTTAGGATGGAATTATTTACACAAAGACTGGTCTAGACAGAGAAAACCGTAGCTCTCATACATTTACTGTCATGCTTGAAGAGAAACGACCCTCAACTAGAGTGGTAAGTGCATCCAACCAAGAAACTTCTCTTTTTATTATTTTAAGGCCTCGAGGCCTGCGAACTAAGACATTCCCTTTTTACAGAGCGTTAGCGAAGTGACAGTCGAAGTTTTGGACGTTAACGATGAAATCCCTAAATTTATGCAAAACTTTAAAGGCAACATTAAGGAAAATTCACCATCAGGATCAGCAGTGACAGTTGTAAGATAGATTTTTCTTTAAAAAAATTGTCTGGCGTTATACTTTGTAGAAAGTGTCAAATTCTTAGGAAACTTGGTCTTCCCCTTTAGGTTCCGGCTGTCTCGGCCGTCGACAACGACAGCGGAAATAATTCGATTATTCGATATTCGCTTATAGGACCCGGTAGCGAAATTTTCTCCGTTTTCGACTCGGGTGTTGTAGTCTATACCCCGCGAGAACCTTCTCTAATTTTAGACAGAGAATCTAAAGAAACTTACAAACTAAAGGTATGTTTTAAAAATTCATATTACAAAATGAGTTAAATTAAGATCTATTTTTTATGTGTTTCTCCATAGGTTGTAGCTACCGATAGAGGAAACCTCAGTTCGACTGCCGATTTAACCATTACTATTGAAGACGAAAATGATAACGCGCCTTTGTTCCAACACGGACCTCTACACGTATTGTTGCCAGAGACGGCACGACCCGGAACAAGGATAGCGGAAGTTAAAGCCATTGATCGTGACGCACCGGGACCAAATTCGAAGATTCAATATAATATTGTGGGTAGACGTACAGGAGACATCAGAATAGACAGAGAAACTGGTGAAATCTTTGTTGTGGCGACATTACAACCCAGTATCTGGCATTTGCTTAACATATCGGCTGTTGATGGACACGGATTGGCTAGTTTTACATCCGTAAACGTCACAGTTGTTGATATAAACGACCATAGACCCAAGTTTGAACGGGCTGACTATAGGTTCAGCGTTCAAGAAGGAAATTATTCGCAAGGTGGAAGATACAAAGTTGGTGTAGTCCATGCCATTGATGAAGATACTGGACGTAATGGAAAGATTGACTACGCCACTATCGTAACATCCGCCTCGGACAAAAGTATGACCAAAGCTATATTTATTTTATTTAAATGACAGTGGCCATAATTTTTCGTTACTTACAGAATTCCCATTCAGCATTGATGTCCATACTGGAGAGCTATTTGCAACAGGGGTTGTAGATAGAGAAAAATTCGCAGCATTTAGGTTTAAGGTTATGGCTTTGGATAATGGCGAACCGCCTTTGAATTCGACAGTTGAGGTTCGAATTGATGTTGAGGACATTAATGACGAAGTACCAAAGTTCTTCACCGATCCTTATTTGGCTCATGTCCCTGAAAATCTTGACCCTGGACACAAAGTTACTCAAATTACGGCCTTTGACCCCGATTCCGGAGCAAATGGACAAGTGTTTTACCGATTAGGAAACGGACATCAAAACAAATTCTATATTGATAGTAAAGACGGAACTGTTTGGACTCTATCCACGTTGGATTATGAAGAACAAGCTTTCTACAATATGACTGTAATAGCTTACGATCACGGCTCTCCGAGTCTCAGTGCTACAGCCAAACTATGGGTTACTGTAGCTGATACCAACGACGCTTTACCTGATTTCCCAAAATCAGTATATACCATTGAGCTAGCTGAAAATACCCATGTTGGTGAATCTGTGTACACATTAGACGCAGGAGAAGGAAACTTCAAATACTTCTTAACCAGTAAGTACCAAAGTTCAAACCGTTTTATTGACGTTTTACTAAACTTAACTTTCAATTTTTTAGACACAGATCAAGTAGACACTTTCGAAATTGAACGGGGTACCGGTCAAGTCAGGTTAATAAAACCATTGGACAGTTTACAAAAGAGTCATTACCGTTTGATGGTGAAAGCCGTCGACGATAGTGATCCTCCGAGGTCCGATACTGCCGAAGTTAATATCCTTATCGGAACTGGACATGGAGTTCGATTATTCCCTGTACGAATGTACGAGGTCAACGTAGCCGAAAACCAACTTGCTCCATTGGTAGTTTTGGACTTGAATGCGACTGATGAGACAGCCCATCGTAGAGTGGCTTACAGCATTGTTGGATCTGATTATAATGGTCTTTTCATTGTTGAACCGGAAAGCGGACGCATCTCCGTCACCGCTAGTTTAGACCGTGAAAAGAAAGACAAATATTCCCTCAAGGTTCGCGTAGAAAACCTGAGCAGGAAACGATATGGTCGCGATCTTGAGCAAGCCAAACGTAACCTTACCGACCAACCATTGGCCTTTGATGAAGCCTTGGTTCTTATAAATGTCGCGGATGAAAATGATAATCCACCTGTATTTGAGAATCATGGAAAACCTGTTGTAGCTGCAGTCCCCTTGGAAGCGACTTTCGGTTACAGGGTATCCAAGGTTAGCGCGGCCGATTCGGACATTGGTTTGAACGCCGCTTTGAGATACGACATTATCCGCAAAGACGACGACGCTTCATCTAAGTTCCATATTGATCCAGTTAATGGTGTTATTAGATCCATGATCACCTTCTCTTTGGATGGTGGTCACGTGTACAGTTTCGATGTCAAGGCTACAGATAGGGAGGGAAGCGATAATGGCAATACTGCAGTATCGAATGTTTTCGTAAGTATTTTTTAAAGTACAGTATTTCTTGTGAGGGAAATTAAAACGAGTTCCTCTTTAGGTTTACGTCCTGCCAGAAACTCGCTTAGTCCTTTTCGTAGCTGGTCGCGAACCACTTATAATCGAACGCCACATCAAAGAAATTGTCGGGTTTTTAAGTACTTTAACAGGATACAAAGTTATGGCTGCCAAATTGGAACCTCATCATGAAGGGGACTCCGAGGATCCTGAATCGTAAGCTTCTTTATCAATTGACAACTGTGAATGAAACATATCATAAACGTAAAATGAAATTGTTTCAGAACCGATTTGTTCCTTTACGCTGTTGATGAAGACACTAACGAAATAGTCGACACAGAAGTATTGCTCAGCATGTTCCGTGAAAACTCGCAAGTCATCGTTGAAAAACTCGAAGCCTTCCGTATCCTTCGTATACAAGGCGTTTCCGTCCAAGAAAAAATCAGCCAAATGGGTGCCACTGAAATGGCTATCATCGCCCTTAGTAGTGTCATCTTCCTAGGCGCTGTTTTGGGTATCACATTACTGTGCACTACTTGCAAGAAGAGGTACTTGTTGCACACAAAAAAACAGTTCGAAATTAGAATTCATTTTTAATGCCTCGATTTCATTGCAGGAGACAAAGACGTCACCAAAAGACTTGGGAACAACAACGTCTTTACAACATTAAAAATCCCTTAATGGGTAAAACCGTGGGCAACCCTTATGGAAGTCGAAAACAAAATGGTTCCATATCTCATATTAGCGCCACGTACGCCAATGGAGAAGTCCCTGGGTAAGTACTCGGTTAATTAAGTTGATCTTCTTACAAATTAACAATAATTACCCCTAACAGTAGTGGGGAATATAGCGATAGTCTGAATGATGACGGTTCTTTGAAGAAGAACAATAAGAAAGCTCGTCATATGATGGCACCTGATGGTGCTTCATCCATCAACGCTTCCAGAGCTTCGCAGTTTGAGAGGTACAATAAAAACGAGACCAATAATTGGTACGATATGCGGGATGGAGTCGACTCCATGTAAGTAAAACTATGTCCATATCAATTATGGATGTACTGTGGAAGTTGTATGACACAATCGGTTTATGATACTTAATAAACATTTTCATATGAACAGTGGAACTGGATTTTCCAAGAGTTCCGCTTTCACCAGTTGGTCATCGCGTCATTCCAGAAGGAAACCAGTCACGGAGCTTTAATCAACATGAGCCTCCTTAATTTTGTTTTAGAAAACCCCCATTCCCTCAGCCCCCAGGAGAAATAAGACATTTTATTCCCTAAATAATTAACTTAATTAACAAAGACGATAGGAATCTAGATTCCCCATAATCCCGGTGTGTGCGTGAGAGCCTCTTTTTCTATATAATAATTTAATCAAGTGGCCACGTTTCTGTTATTTTATCATTATCTCAAGAACTACTATCGTCATTACTTACGTTACAAATGCGAAAAAGAACGTAAATAGTTAAACCAGTTCTCGGAATTGCTCAATCGCCAATTGAAAAAAAAAAACCAACCCACAAAGAAAAATGTTTTTGCATTCAACTGAAGAGACAATTAATTTTAGAGTGTTTTTATGAATTAAAAATTAATTAACTATACGTGTTATGGTAGGTAGCAATGGGCACAAAGTTCCCACTATGGACACAAGACTACCATTAAATTTCGCGAGTGTTGCGAGATTTCAAACAAAAATTAAGCTAACCGAACGTTTTATAATTTTTTTTTGTTAGTTTTTTTACATCAAGGAAAAAGTGTTGTAAATAAGCGTCCATTTATATGTATTAAAATATTTCTATTATTTCTTTAATAAGTTGTATTAAAAATGAATTTAATTACCGGCTTGAACGGTACAGCAATGTTTGATCTCATGCTAGATCAAAAAAGATGGGTTAGGTTTCCAGTCTTCATTGAATGAGAACATAGCACCACGTGATTCGCCAGGCCCACGTGAGATATAATGAAGTGAACGTAACAGAAAAATTAATATTTAACAACTCTTAATTAGTTGCATTCAAAACACTTTAAATTTAACAGAATTAAGCCTCGGTCTTGGTTGGGACTTAACGTCACAATTTAATTTATAAATAAATTACTCAGTTTACTTTCCATAATTCAAACAAACTTTATTAAATTATTATTATATTATATTAAAAAAGAAAGTAACGTTGAGCCAACGAAAGACACTTGGCTGGAGGGCACGTCAAATGAATTTCTTCCTTTTGCCCATCCTCTTTGACTCGTTCGATTGTTACACGGTACGTTTCCGGATCGACTAGAAATTGAAAATGGGGAGTTGATGAACGAAAAAAAAAATTAATTACGCCAAACTAGTTAATCGGATTTTAGGCGCCACCTTCTGGGTATTCGGAGATGTTCCTAATTAACCAAGAGAAATTCTTTTAAGCCTCGTTTAGGACCAAGACATATTGAAAAAGGTTTTCGAACGATTTAGCCTAGGCTTTTTAAGATAAAACGCTTTGCCGGAACCATTGTTATTGAAAGATGACAAAAGATGTTTTACGTAGGAGGTATGCTTAATTACCCTCATGGTTTTACGCGATTCCACCCTTACGTTTATATCAAGTATTAAGCTACGCCATCTTGTAGTTTGTTTTTAGAGAGGGGATTAGTTTTTGTTATTAATGGACCGCAGTCTCTTATAATCCATTGGCATTTTCCATGGAGAAATTTTCACGAAGTGTGAAGGAAAGTTCCTTTTAAAATTGCATTAAATTTGTCTATGGCTCCCGTAATATTTCTGGCAGCCAATGGAAAACGGCATAAATGTTCCGCTATTAAAGTTCCTACAGCCCCCTCCCACCTGCTCATGGTTTTAGTAGACTTTGAACGTTTTATAGTCTCTTACTAAAAAATTAGGCCTATTTTTTATAACCAATTAAAATCAGTTGAATGTAAGCCTCCGTACCGTGCAGTTTAGGCAAGAAATCGTTGAGAATCATATCCTTTTTTGTAATATTCCGACATCCGGTAACGGGCACTATCCTTTTAGAGATTCCATACGTTTCGACGGTCTTTTTCTCAACCGCTAACTGTAACAAGAGCAAAAGAAAAAACGGAAATAGAATGAAGTCCGGATTGTAGTGCGGTACAAAAAGAAACCCCCAAAAAGAGTAAATTTTTCGGTTCGTTTCAACTTAGTTACTTTAGAGACGAAAATGACGGAATTGTTGCCGACGCATTTCCCGTAGGCTCCGAACATTTTGCGCTGTTTCACCGGTTGAGGAGTTGGAACAGACGCGTTGGCCATACCTAACAGCGTCCAAGTACCATCGAGTGCCAAAGAGGATCAAACCGTAAGTGGTAAGAAAAGAAAAATACAACTTTTATTACCTAATCGATAGAGAGAGAGAGCTCGGGTTTAAAGGGGAGAAAAGGTCACTGGGAACTGGAAACCAGCTTTCCTTAAGACGATAAATATTACAGGTAGCGCTTAGTGTATAGCTTAGGTATCGAATAACACAACCCATCTAACAAAAGGTGGTACTAAGTTTACGAAATAATGGAGAGGTTGTAAGGGTCACTTGAGAAATTAGATTTGAAATTCTAACTAATATAGGCGTTAGATAAATATCAAATATTGCCATTTAAATCCGTGTCCGATTTATATTCGCGAGAAAACTGTCAAACTTGCACAATTTCGAAACCAACTTTCGAATATTCAATTTATCAGATCGGGTAAAAGTCCAGGCAATTTTGAAAGAAATATTACTAAAAATCGAATTTTTTAGCCGTACATGGTATTTGAAACTGAATTACACTCCCCCAAAGCTTGTTATCGTGAAATATGGTTATTTTTATGGATGGATATATACGTACCCATCTGAGACCAGGCAATTTGTCCTCCTTTAATGACTAGTTCCGGTTTGGCTCCGAAGAACGCTGGTTTCCATAAAACTAAGTCGGCCATCTTCCCTGTCTGTATTTAAGTGATTTTAAAGTGCATTAATTTACTGTTCAATTCAAGAGATTGAAGTACATAACATATTAGAGCGGGGAAAGGTGAGAGAAACCTAGATCAAAAGCTATAACAGCATAAAACCAATCAGGATTTTAGATAAGATGTAGGCAATCTACTCTCACATGTTGTAGGCCATGTTAAGATTAGAAAGCCTTGCACTATGTTAAATTAAACATTTACACTTATTTGGTACGTATAACGTGAATTTATTTGGAGCAGTGCAGATAAATCTAAGAAACCATAAGTTAATTAGATATGTTCCATAAGTTTGTCACTGGTTACAAACTGGAGCTTGTCATGAAGTGAAAACGTAGCTCATAGAATCTCGTAAAGCGACGCCTGGTGAGGCGCTGTCAAAGGGTAAGTACAGACTGAATATTAAGATGGACAACAAAACCGAGTGTAGTCAATTCTCGCATGTCGTTCTCGAACTAGCTCTCAGTAAGTCTCTTAGTAGCATTACGAAGTATAGGAAGTTGGACTAACAAACAGACTAGCATAGAATTTAACGCAAGGTCCTTCGTTATTATAAGAGGCGCGAGCAAATATGAAATAATAATAGAAAGATCTTATATCTTACGTTTACTGATCCAATTAGATCGGACATCCCATTGCTAATTGCTACGTTGACGGTGTACTTAGCCACGTAACGTCGTACCCTTAAATTGTCATTCTGACCATTCTCTTCTGGAAGTTGACCTCTGACCTTTTTCATTTTATCGGCGGTTTGCCACGTTCTAGTTATTACTTCTCCAATTCTACCCATTGCCTTGGTTTTTTTTGATGGAAGGTAAGAAAAAGAAAATGGGATTGGAAAAAAAAGAAATGAAAAGTTGAAAGTACGTTTTAAAACAAAAGGTAAAAGGTAAAAGCCCCGGAATTAAACTGGGAGGACGGTTGGGGCGAAATGCTAGCGCGATGATTTTAGTTTGTAAAACGGGACTCCATTCTATCAACTGTCGATTTTTTTGGTGTGGTTCCTTTCGCTAAAGATATGATCCCTTAGTTTTAAATGATGGAGGAACCCTAAGGGGAAACAAAAAGGAGGGAGAAAGAGAGAGTTTCTCTTTCGTGTTTCTTTATTGAGCGGAAGCACGCCACTCTCCTAATGGTTACGGAGTAGTAGACCTTATCTTTTTTATCCAAGTTCGTTCGACGGTTGAGAGACTCCAGATTTATTAGCCGATGCTATACTTGGATACCTTGTGTGTACCTTTAGTCAAGAATGTTTTCATTTCACCAATTAATATTGTACAGTGCATATGCTTCTGATAAAACCATCCTTGACAATCATGGGTAAACAGCGGTATGTGGTCGAAAATATTCGTGAGAGGGTTAAACTAATTCATCTCCGTATGTAGTAACATAGTAAGTGACATTGCCTTTACGTTGATACACCCCTTGAGGCTGCCTTAACCCTACATGTCCGCGGTGCGGCGGCGTTTGCAGAGTTTATCGAAGCCCAAAATAAGTATATAGATTTATTTCCTTTTTCTGAGACAGGATGGATGGTTTGGTCCCTGGGTTCTAGGCGTATATCGATTGCTTACCTGAGAATCAGACGCGATCATACTAATAGCACCCATATCATGTAAGATATCTTCAGCCGATATAGTTTCTGCCCGTATTCTGGACTCCGCAAAAGCAACGTCTTCTTTAAGATTCCTGTTGACATGTTACAGATACATCGATGTTATCATAAGTTCGTAAGATATGTTCCATAAGTGTGTCACTAGTTATTGTGAGCTTGCCATGAAGTGACGTTAGTGAAACGTCCCAGATTCTTGTAAAACAACGCCTGGTGAGGCGCTGTCAAAGGCTTAGTACAGACTAAATAGGAATATGGACTGGAAAACCGAGTGTAGTCAATTCTCGAACTAGCTCTCAGTAAGCCTTTGGTCGTACTTATGGAACATATCTTATAATCTTATGATGTTATTAAGGGTTTTTTTGGTTCAATATATTTCTTGTGACTACACCAGGTGCATTAATATTTACGATATTGTCAATCCATAGTACGTAATTTAATGGCTATTTATAGTCTTGGACAAGCCCATCGCGTGTTTGGACCCCTTATTTTTAAACAATGAACATCTTCAACTTTTACAAAAATCAAATGTTTCCCCTTACTTATCTAAATGATGGCAGACCATCAGCATATCCACGTGTTCCTCGACGGTGTTATAAGTGTAGGGTCTTGTCGGGTTTGTGGATGAAGGAAGTACGTTAGATTCGCCGCATATCTTTAGTATATCGGGCGCGTGACCACCTCCGGCCCCTTCTGTGTGGTAGGTGTGTAATGTCCTTCCCGCTATGGCTTCTACCGTTTCCTCCACGCAACCAGATTCGTTTAACGTGTCCGTGTGAATCATTACCTATAATAGATTGGTCGTTGGTCCCTAGGTTTAGCACCCTTTGAAGAGATCCCACCCGGTAATTTGGTTGGGTTGCCAAAGTTATTCTTAGCCCGTCCTAGCCAGCTCTTAGATAGAAATTACTGGCGGTAAAGTTTTACTATCCTAGGCGTGGTTTTTATGTAAGTCTTAGAAAACCACAAAAGGTCAACGCGATAAGGGTCAAATTGAAGCTATTTTCAATCTAGGAAAATGATCGCTAGCAGTATGCCTTCATTGATAAGGTTACACGCTTTAGTTTGAGAATGGCTAGCGTCTTTAGATAAATCACCCAATTTAATTTAATGGTATTTAAAATCAAAATTACAGTGAAACGTGTGCGTAATTTAAGATTCCCCATATATATTTGGAAAATTTGCTCATAAATTGCTTTCCTCGAAAATGAGGTAGAAATAAAGGCGATATACGTTCCGACTACCATAAAGGGACAGCGTGGAAATGAAGCTCAAAACTCACTCATGGTCCTTGGAAGATGAAACGCGTAATTTGGGACTGTGAAGAGATTCTCGGTTCGCCGGATGAGATTCGAGCGGAAGGTATGTATAG
The DNA here is from genome assembly GCF_054372755.1 of Phalangium opilio. Lineage (NCBI taxonomy): Eukaryota > Metazoa > Arthropoda > Arachnida > Opiliones > Phalangiidae > Phalangium > Phalangium opilio. The sequence goes on from NW_028324189.1 coordinate 4,611,712, forward strand.
AGTTGTGATGGAGGAAGTAGTGGGAAGCGTTAATATTATTTAATCCCGCGGTATTACCTGAACGTCGTGCTCGTCGGCTACTCTCAAAGCGCAATCGATCGCCGCTGGTGTAGTTCCCCAGTCCTCGTGCAATTTTAACCTGTGACAAAATAGTTTTTAAATTCCGAGAATATGATCCAGAAAAATATCATGGTTAAGGTTAGTATTTCGGGCATCTTAACAAGATTAGACATATTTCCTAAAATTTTCTTGTGCCGAACTTATTGGACTGTCAAGGACTTTCCTCGAATATTATTTTAGAATATACTTCAAAGAAATAACTACATAACAAACTAGAAATCCGACGAAACACATATTCATTTAAATAGAATTAAGCTGAATTTAAATTCTTCGTGACCATTACTTCCGCTGGCACGTTTCTTAAAAAAAGAAATCAGTATATATGAAACTTAATTCGGTTTTTGTTTTACGTCCTTCAAAACTTTCAGACGAAAGTTTTCTCCATTTGAACTCTATATCCATATCTCAAGATTTGGAAAAGTTTAATCAAAAGTTAAAAGGGGCTCGGGTTATATCAAAGAGGGAATATACGAACCCAATAGCGCCGGCTTCTATTTGTTCAACCAATTCGCGGCTGAGTCCGCTGGACTGAGACGTGTTCCCTTTACCTGAAATCAATTTCGAATTCTAGCTTATTCACTGAAATTGGTAAGGGAAGAGGATAGACGGTTAAGATCTTTTCCGTGAGTAAAAGAAAAAGTTTTTAAGACCTGGCCGCCTTGCCCGAGGCCTTAAGGCTAAAATATTTTTATTTTTTTTTCCTTAACGCCTGGTATGCCTTTTAGGATTATTTTCCAAACGCATCTTACCGGTAAAGGCAAAGTTCAGAGGAAATGCGTCCGTGCTTTGTATCATGTACCTAAATAATTTGGATTAATGGAACTGAATTAGATTATGCGCAATTTACGGCAAGGGTTTTTTATTTTAACGATTCATTTCCCTTCTACGTGTTAGGATAAAGTAGTTCAAAAATTGGGAGGAGTTTAACGGTTAGTTTTGTATCTAAATATCGTATGAGAAATCGTCAAATTACTTGATATGATTCGGTCCTGGAGAACAAGTAGTCGCGCAAGTACCCACTGCCGGTCCCGTTCCCCCGCCAAACATAGTGGTGATACCCGAAGTGATGGCTTCTCTCGCTAACTGCGGGCAGATAAAATGGACATGGGCGTCGATGGCTCCCGCAGTCAATATCATATTTTCGCCGGCGATAACCTCCGTTCCAGCTCCCACTACCAAGTTAGGGTCAACACCATCCATGACGTCAGGATTCCCCGCTTTGCCAATACCAGCAATTTTGTTTCCCTTTTAATTACACGATGAGGAATGAAAAGGTCGCCCTCTTACGTCTTGCCTTTCGATTAGTGGAAAAGTGCACTTTACTTTAATTCCAACGTCAGCTTTAACGATGCCCAAAACGGCGTCCACGATGAGGGCGTTCGTGATGACCGTGTCCAAAGCATCGTGGCAAGATACTTGGCTTTGTTGACCCATCCCTTCTCTTATTACCTGAAATTCGATTAACTCAGCCGAGTTCCAGGATAGATTTCCCCAAGAGGACCCTTCCCAAAGCCTAAGCACGCACTCCGACCGAAACCTTTTCAAAAGTTAACAATATTAACTCTTACCTTTCCTCCACCAAATTTGCACTCATCTCCGTAAATACTGAAGTCCTTTTCAACTTCTATTATTAGCGAAGTATCACCCAATCTAACCTTTAAAAGTAAAATAAAAATGGAGATATTTTGTTATAAATCTATAATTTTATGTTCCGTAAAAGAAATTAGGTCTCTTAATTGGATCAAACTAAGATGTTAAAGATTAAATGTCCTTCCTTCGTTATGATAAATGATAGGAAACAAGAAAGTAATGTTAATAAAAAATATTTGGTTATTAAGGCCAATCTGGTTCGTGGACTTAGAGCTTAAGGAAGCCACAAAACCTACCCTATCACCCACAGTGGGTCCGTAACTTCTAGCGTACAAGAACCGTTGCATTAAGTAGGGCGATCCTTCCGGAACTTCCTGCGATAAATTTTAAAGTTAGCTTAGTCGGTTGAGCTCGTAAGTTAAGGGAGAACGGTGTCTGGGAAATATTTTAAGAGAGATATGCCCTTATTTTACTTCTTGGCGTTTGTGTCCGAAGCCTTTTGCCCGGATTTTTTCCATGGCTAGGGTCAGATTTGTATTATTGATGGCTCCGTCGCATAGGCCATTTCCTCCAAACACTTTTCTGTTTTTCGGAAGGAAAAAGAAAACTAAGAATTTTATTGATTTCCCGCGAGAGACGATACTGGAGGTGTGGAGGGGTGGAGGGGTGGATAAAGGCCTGTTATATTGTACGCTGCCCTGTAGGTCAAATAGAAAGTTGTAGGGCGGGAAAAAAGATGAGAACGAGATGGTCAATTCCATAACGTTACCCTCATCTCTGCCTAGCTTTTATTGACTTTTACAAATATAAAAGAAAGAACATTCCTTAAAAAAAACTTTATTGGAAGTAGGAGAATTGACCAGACAACTTGGGTACATCGGAGGTGCTATACTTAGCTCTCAAAGCGATCATCTAGAGATGTATTTCAAAAGTTTCTACCCCTCATGTTTAGGAATGCAACAAACTAGATACGGAAAAATAAAGCAATATATCGTTACCTATTTCCCGATATTTCTACAAGCGGAACCCTTTTTGTTTCCCCTGGTTCTAGTCGAATTGCCATCCCCGCCGGAATGTTCTGAAAGACGTATTTATTATTAAAATAGTCCAGTATAAATTTTTGGGAGTTTCCAGGCCATATAATATTGGGCCCCCGAACCTTAACCTTAACATAAACGAATATATGGAAAGATCTCTTACTAATCTCGTGCCGTAAGCCTTTTCCCTGTCGAAGATTAATGCCTTGTTCGTCTCTATAAAGTGATAATGACTACCGACCTGTAATAAAAGGTAGAAGTATATATGTATCGAGTACCGTTAAAATATACAACTAAGTTTATCCCTCCCTATGGGCCCAACCTTCACGCAGTACCTCCCAAAGCTACGTTTTGGGAGGCGAACTTTCATTTGGCTTGATTAAAAATGCTTTCACGAATCGATGGAGACACTAGGGAACACAGAGTACATGGATGGAAATTTTTCCCCTAGATTCAATCCAGATATTTTCTCTCGTCACCCCCAAACTCCCTCTTAATCAAAAGCGAAATGAACGAATACCGCAGCTGGTAATATACTAGATCTGGTCCTATTCGGGTCTCATTTATCAGTGATGAAGTGCCTTAATATCTCTTGTTTTGTCGTTAAAAAGAGTATTTATTTTATATTGTTTTTGTTCAATTTCAAACCATATTTGTTAGAAAGCGTTGGTTTAATTAAAGTACGATTTAAACAAATTTCAGGGCCTCTGTTTAAGTTTTCGAGTATACGTTGCAACGTATGTCTATCGTTACGCTCTGTGGAAAACACCAGAATGGTGCTTAGAGAAGGGGCTAATCCCAAATATAAAACGCCTTTATTTATAAATTAGAACTTCTAAAGAAAGTAATTTCCTGGAAATCTTTTCATTAAAGCTATAAGACGATGATTAAATCCCTTGTCCAATTACTTGGATGTTTATCAGAATCTAATAGTATTTTCCAATCGAAAGAACTTAAGTTTTAAAACTCTTATTTAACCCCGAAAGAATCATTCAACTTCCTGGAACTTAAAAGAAAAGATTTTTCGAGCTAACCTGAATTGGTCTGTCGCAAATACTGGTAACGTCCAAAGTAAGAGTCCGGCGTCCTTGGTTCAGGGTGATTGGTCCGGAGGAACTCGGAAATAGATCTCCCGGAGGGGAAGAATCTTTGTGAACTAGGTCATTGAACGAATCTTGTTCTCTTTTATCCCAAGTTCGATCCTTTTCGATGCCATGCGATTCGGTTTTTTATTTTTTATTTTTTTGGAAGGATGAGGGTGAGAAAGGGCAAAGAAAATAAAACAAACCGATAACAGCTGCTCGACGAAATCGAGACTACTCCGAAATGGTTGTTTGCCCAATAATATTACCCCCATTATATCTGTAATCAAACTCACGTATTTATCGAAGAGTGAGAGATCAGGTATTGGCAGAAAACTCCCGTGCAGGGCCAGTTTCAAATCTCCGTTTTCCCTTGAGATTGGACTGTGAACCGTTACCTTTAAGGAATTGAGTGAGAAACGTTCTGTTAAGTAAATATAGACTAGAGTTTAGGAAGTAATTTAAAATTTCACTCACTAATTTCGTTCCATCAGTAAATGTCGCCTCTACTTGTACTTCCTCTATCGTTTCCGCTATTCCAGCCATAACTTGTCTCCTACCTGAATTAAACAGGACATGCAGGGAAATGATTATTTTTAATTCTAGAAAATTATCATACGGGATTGCAATAAATTTGAATCCCTCAGAGAGAACCCATTTACAAATTATTTAATATATTTAATAAATTTAAAAACGAGTCGTGGAATTTTAATCATTCTGTACTAGGAGAGCTTAAGTTGTACAGTAATTGATTCCACGAAATTCTCTCACTTACCAAGTAGTTGTCTGCCCAAATCCATAAGTCTAGCCACGCTCTCTCCATCCCTGGCTAGTTCTTGAACCTTAGAACAATTTCCAAAGCGAAAACTATTTACATAATCGGAAAACGTGTATACGACTTACTTGAGTGGCGATAAGAGCTACGGTTTCCGGGTAATTTAGACGTAATCCACGCGCAAGTCGCTTCTGACTTACAAATCCAACTTGGTGTGTCAGCAAAGCGTCAACTTCTCTGGGTGCTAGACGCATGTTTTGAAATAAACCGCGTACTAAAATTAGACGACTAAATTGTAGCGAGGCTAAATATGGAGTGAAAAACAGATAAGAAAATAACTGAACTTTAAAACAGTGTTTATAACTCTAGTAATCTTAAGTGCAGTACTTCTAAACGTCCTGATAGCGAGAATGATTGATTGAAGAGTTATCGGAAGTCCTAAGTTCAGTTTCTGGGAAAATTTTGATATCGGAGATTTTTTGTTAATGAATTTATTTTTAATTTTTAGTAAAAATCAATTAGGAACCCTTATGAATACTTAAATTGTTTCCCCTTGTTACATGATCCAATCAGATTCATTCTAAGAAGGGACCATAATTCTCAAAGAAAAACGAGGTCATCCATGATAATTTGGAACAAGGTTTGGTTGAACTGGTCGACTATGAAATTATTATTTAGCAAACGTCATTAATCTAATAATTTCCTGCAAACGTCAATTAACTACGGCTGGGTATTTCTGTGTCAGGTAATGGTCTTATCTCTCAGTCGGATGGTGCATTTCAGTATGACTATTCAACGAGGCCAATGCCAAAGCTTTGTTAAATAGCGCGTATAAATCCTTTAAGGTTAAGCCAATTCGGACTTGGTAATAGACTGTGGTTATGGGCCTTTGGAAGTTCCTTTGAACGGCAGAGTATAGACGTTTCTTTCATAGATAAGGGTGCAGTTGCCAGTTTGACGAGTCTAATTAGACGTGGGGGTATCCTCTGAACAGGAAAGAGCTTTTAAGGATTTAATTTTAGTCTCTTCGTGTTAGGAAAACGGTATTCTCTCAGCCTTCTTCTCTATCTTTCTCTCTTTGTTCATGAATAATTCATAAAAGTCTGTTCTCTAAGCCGACATCACCCTTTCCGAGATCTTCCAAGGGCCTCGTTTTATTTTCGTTTCTGAAATATCTTCGACGGAAAAGTGTCCGTCCTCACACATTCGAAAGAATACGTTTAGTTCACCTTTTCTCTCGCAAATGGGTGTCAGATTTTTCCAGGGTGTTAGGTACGTTATGTTTAGCGAAATGATTGTTCAAAGTATATAATAAAACCAATGGCCCTGAAAATTTAAAGGACTTTGGGTACTTTGAGCTGAGAGGAAAGTTTTTGAACTTCGATCGTCAAGTCCTATCGCCTCATCTTTGTGAATAATTAAACAGCATCCTCACGAGTGCGGTGGATTCTCTTAAAAGGAGAAACATGGATAGCCTTTTAAGCCCGAAACCATAATCGAAAGCCTTTCCAGGTTTAATTTAGATTTAAATTATAGTCTAGTGGTTTTGAATTAAAGGTTAAGCGGGGTTACAAGTAGAGGTGTTATTTTTGGAAGCCATTTAAAATTCTATCCACTGCATTTAAATTAATGTATTTTCGTACTATGGATATTTTAATCTTGTTAAACTACCCACACGTTTTCCTGAAAAACCGAGAAGTATTTCAACTTATTCCTCGTCTAAATTCGAAGTGATACTTTAGTAAATTAAGTCAACGTCCGGAATAACACCGTGGTTACACGCCAGACCTTGAAAAGTGTCAATATGTCAAGCAAAGACGTCTAGAGTCTTAGCTACGTTTAAGCCTTTGCAAATTTATTTCTAAAGGGAATGGATTTACAAACAAGTGGTTTGCTTTAACAAGTCTTTTAAAATAAATCACTGTCCTTGAACTCTGACCTACAATAACACTACATTTTCAATCCAGACTAATACCCCAAAGTACCCATGCACCCAATTCAATTACAGTTTAATATATTGACTTCAGAGAGCCTTAATGCAACTTTTGTACCACGTTCCCTAATGGCAATTCCATTTAGAGATCGTGGTCTGTAGATTACATCTTGGTATATAGTACGGTCTTTGATCCGGAATTACAATCGCAATCATGGCCAATCACTCCGAGTACTTATATAGTTTAGGAGAACCATAAGAATGCGGAACGTACAACATTATAAGCGAATTTCATTTTGGATTGATATCACGATTCCCTGGAATTCCCGCGCCTTTTTTAGCCTCGATAACCAATAATCGAAAGAGATATATTTTCCAAAGTGCTTCTAGATAGAAGAAAAAGATGAGAAAAAGAACTTTATCTGGCTTTAGTTTAAGAGAAAAGGGTTATTTTTGAAGGTAAATTCGAAGTATACGTTCAGATATGTGCAAGAACATTTTTCCCCTCTTTACAAATTGAGATGAAATTTCATTCTTCTATAGGTGTAGATATAGTCTCGATGGATTTATTTCTAGCGGTTCGCCAAGTATTTTTTAAAGTAAGGGATACTTGGACCCAAATTGTAATAATTCCAATTTTTTGAATTTTATATCATACAATAACCGACTATGGAATGAAGCTGGTGGTTTTTTCTTTCAAAGTAACCACTCACTGTGCCTCCTCTCCCATTTATAACCTTTGACCCTTTCATTCCATGACAAACGCCTCCATACACCATCCAATCAATGAAGAGTTTTGACTTAACCCTTATCCTTCGAGCTATATAAATTGACCAAAGAAAAGTCTAGAACTTCTTCTTGATCTTCCGGGTTTACTCCAAGAAAGGCCACACGTGTTTTTCAATTGTCATTTAAATTAGGCTTAACTCGTTGAACTTCATATGAAATTTAAACTTATCTAACTCTTCAGACACACCAAGCAGGAGGTTACATCGTCGATACCTACCCCAACAAAAAAGATCTACGGATTGTTGTAGTTAGAATTGTTTTGCACCACCACCACACGTCAATAGACGAGCCGAGATACCCTAAGGCTCGGTATAACGGGTATGCGTATAGATATATATGGTTCTCTACCTATTCTTATTCACCCAGTCGCTCGAGCACTCGATCAAGATAAACTGAATTTCCACGGAACCCCCGTTGTTCCAGCGCTATCCCTTAATCGGGTGGGAGAAGCAAAAACGCGCGTTCGAGGCTCGGAACGTGGAATTTTCAATAAAGGCAGCCCGCGGCAGCTCAGCTCCGAGAGAGTGATTTTTACATAAGGCCTAGCTGGCCAAGAAAATGCCTATTGACTAGCTTTTCAAAGGATTCCTTCGCTCCTTCCAACGTATAACCTAAAAGAGCTCATCCCATGCACCCTCTTCACTTTTCCTAGTACGCGTAGTTCGCTAAGCGCCCTTTTCTTCCCGCCAGATCCTGCAGGGGTACAGCTCCGTGCTGTATTCTCTTTTTTATTTTAAACCTTTCAACGAAGAATGTCCCTTCCATTCTTCCTTATTAAAAACACTCGTAATTCTTTACCCCCTTCGTAATTTGATAAAAAAAATTTATTCGAAAATGAAAATCTTTTTCTTTCTTCGAATTCATTTTTTGTCATCATCGACTTTTAATATTAAAACTAGAATCCCTGCATGAATATTTATTTCTTCAGATTTCAGGATAGGAATTTACGCATTTTTGGGTGGCATTTATTGATGGGTTTATTTCATGCTTTTAAGTTTATAAGATATGTTCCATAAGTATGAAACTACCTATACTTTGTAATGCTAGAGACTTACGACGCGAGAATTGACTACATTCGGTTTTGCAGTTCATCTTTCTATTTAGTCTATATTAAGCCTTGAACGGCGCCTCACCAGGCGTCGCTTTACGAGAATCTATGACTTACGTCACTTCATGACAAACTCTCAGTAACCAGTGACAAACTTATGGAACATATCTTATGAACCTATAGCTCATGGTTTTGTGATGGTCGTCTCTAAGTGGAAATTTATTCCAATTATTTGAGAACTGGATATGTTTGTAATTTAATTTTTTTCCTACAAAACAAACTGTATTTTACTTTCAGGGCAGCTTTCAACCTATTTCATGCCCTTAACCAAAATTCCTATCAGAATCGCATCACGGTGACCAATATTTTATCATTTCTTCAATAAACATTGATATTCAATTGCACGTTCTTCTTTCCACCATTTTCGCAGACCAATAAAAGAAGAATATAAAATAAATATGAAATATAAATTTTACGTCGACCTTAAAAAGTTCAATTTTGGAAAAGAAAACAGAATGAAGAATCTAACCTGTATATATATTTTTTATGTCGATAAAAGGTTAGGGGGCCCCTTCAGATAGAAGCTTCTGCTACTATACGTTGTAAATCACCGTAAAGAAAATGACTCTTGAGAATGAAGGGGGCCAAAAAGGAACGGAGGAGTAGGATACTATTACGATGTTGAAGTTAATGATTTGTGATGATATTCCGTAGAAAGTTTGCCAATATTTTGATAGGTGTGTCACCCCTTTCTATTGGGGCTCCGCGTAACCGCAAAACGATATTTCAAAAATTGTTTTCTCATACAGTTTTCGTTTCGTTTCTTTTTTCTTTCTTTTTCCTTTGCCAGCCTCGCTGTGGATAGGAGTATTCTAAAAATATATACCTAGCTAGGTAGCTAGGACGAAAGAGAGTCGCACGTGCGTAACCCGTCAGTGACGGATTCGGGGTCCCTAGGTCGTAATCCTACTCGTGATTCCCCATGTTTCCGCTTCTCACCGCTAGGGGAGTTTCGAGAGAGAGAGAGACTGGGAACTATACGAACGGACGTTAAGAGACAGGATTGGGGTTCCCGTGGTAAACACACGCTGGCTTGCCAGGCAGGAGTGAGTCCTTTTAGACTCGGATGAACGTTAAGAAAAGTCAGCGCGCGAAAATTTCGCGGCCTATTTTTGTCTCTCGTTTTCACCACGGTGAACGAAATGGTGAGTTGATGATTGAATTCCTTTTTCTTTTTTCATTTCTTTACTCGGTATGATTTTATATTGTCGCGAAACAATTTACTTCTCCCCCAGATTTATCTTGACTATAACGTCTTGACAACCAAAATATTTTTCTCTTCATATTTGACGCGAAGTGTCGCGTCGGTTTAAACACTTCGTTTTAAGAATTACTCGATTTAAATTTATTGATTAATTTATATGTTACATAAGGTATTGTCTGCACGTTTTCTTTAACCCAAAATCGTTGTACTGTGATAGCCCAGATAGAACTGTCAAAACTTTTAGTCCCTTAAAGACAACAGGTAACAAAACAGTACGAGCATAAATCTAAAATAAGTTCACTAACAGGTACAAAAATATTACGCTGATGTGGAAAGAATTCTTAATTAAAATACATTCTATGGAAATAAAACTAAACTTTTGTTATGACCCCTGTAGGTGCGCTTTTCCCTGAGCAGCGGAGTTCAGCAGTGTAAACATTTCTACAGGCGCGTATTGGAAATACATTAGCTTCATAAACCCTAAATGTTGGCTTTCCCCAACATACATTAAAAAGTGAAATTTACCTTATCCTACTAAGTATATCCACTTTGAAGTAAAGTTTCTCTAAAAACACTATAGTAACACAGTTTGAAGTGCTTATGCGAAATAAAAGATAAAATAAATGGGTAGTAGTTGGTAAATTGCGGACTAACATCGCGTAACGAGCATTTTAAGATTTTTATCTCGTCCAATTTTTATTTTAGAACAACCTCTGATATTTTAGCCCAAAATTCTTAGAAAAACAAACTTGTAATCCCACTGGACGCTGGTCACTTCCTGTTAAGATCAATAATCGCGTAAAGGGTCACTCACTAAAAATAGTGGAATCAAAATCATTATTTATATGGGTCGGTCCCAACGTCTATATTATGATAGGTAATAAAAAAATCATTTTCTTTTTAGAGTTGTCTATAAATGACAATCTCGGTCTATCTCCTTAAAACCTACTCTTGATCTCGGTAATGCCATTTGTGGTGGCTTGTGCTCGTATCAGATAATGGCTTATTGATTCCCTTCAAGTGTATTAAAAATGATGGTATATACTGTGAAAGTAATGGATTATGAAAGTTAATGTTTTGGGAGAAGTTATGAAATATTATAACGATCACTGTTAGAATATTACAGGAGTTGAAATTTATTATTATTTATTTTTAATTGGTATATTAATTAAATGCAGATACTTTTAGCTCAAGTCAAGAGTTACTAGACATAAATACCCGCCATTAGTAGTTTTGTTTACACAAACCTGAGGTGAAAATTAATCAACACCCCACAGTAGATTTTAACCACTTAGGTCACCTTTCCAACGCTCTAACCATCTTATCTACTGAGATTTATTATGAAGCATCAACATTAACATCATTGAGATACCACAAGGTTAGCCTTATCATCTCAGGTTAAGTGAGCACCTGGTTATTTGTCCGGTATTGGCTTTTGCATTCATATCAAGAGTTACTTAACATAGATGTCCTTCATTATTAGTTTTCTTTATATAACCGTGAGGTGAACTGTTGCTATAACCATCTGAGTCTTTGTAGCTCAGATGGTTAGAGCATTGGGATGGTTGCACAAGGATAGTTTGTTAAGAAATTTTCACTATAGATATGTTTAGGTTTGCGATGAGACAGATATTTTTCAAATTTTGACGCAAATGCATGTTTTATTTCAAAAATTAAATTGTGTATTGGAAACAAATATTGCACCTATATTCAAATGGACCGATTTTTTCTTCAATGGGGAAAAATGTTGACGATTACAGATTAACATGAGAGTATTGTTGAAAGTTACATACTTCCTGAAACCCCAAGTTCAAGGTCAAGACATACGAAGTCACTTAAGTTTATTCCGTATCCATCACGAGTCACTCTTGAGCCCTCAATCACTCATTTTCAATCAAAACCAGCGTTCAGTCAATGAGGACTTTTGAAATATTTTTAACCCTCTTTTAAATCCCTTAGATAAACTACTTCCTTCTTTATCTTTAGAACTTAGTAACTCCATTCCTTCACTAAAGTAGCTAGAAGAGAGTAAATCACGAGAGATTATGTTATATAATAAAAGCCATGATACTTTACTGTATATAAAGTATGATACGCTACACTTTATTTTATAAAAATGCACGCGATATACACAGGGTGTTTGTGAAACGTCTGTCAAAAATGCGGGGTGTCGAAAATTTTCCTTGACATTTTGTTGTCCGGGTTACTGTTTTCAAGTTATGATTGGGGTATTATTCGTATGATAGCTTTCAATTTATTCAGCATTTACTATCAGTTCTTAATCTAATTAAGGGGTCATCCTTAAAACACTTCAATCTTAACTTAGGACAAAATGTCTTAGAAGTTACATTTTCGACTCGGTATCGCCCAAAGAACAGCCCCCTTCCCATAATTTGTGTCAAAGTTATTCAGAAACACCCTGTATACTAAATAAAACTGCTCAATAAATATTCAGCGTTACTTATCAAATTACCCATTTAAAATCCCTGAATTTGATTAGATGTATCTGGTTTCCATAATCCTTTATAGACAAGAGAGATGATAACCAAATTTTGATAATTATTGGTATCTAAACGCGTACGACATTTATAAATAATCAACACAAGAGTATTTTTTTTTCGTTTTGGGCCTCGCTTTAAGCCCGTTTTCTCGTATCAGGGTTTTCCAGTTAACTTTCCTTTCAACCGCGACGTACCATACGGTAAAACGATGACTAGACAGTTTCAAAGTTTCTTTTCATTGGATATTTTGTCATCAAATTCTTAACCTTTGCTTACTCTACGCTTTTCTCTCGGTACTAGACTTTCGTTCTCTTTCTTTTTGGATTAGATGGACGTTCTAAAAGAATCTGCATCACTTCGGGTTTTTTTAGGGTACTACGAAAACCTCCCCAAATGACCCGACCCGCTTTTTGGCACTCTTTTAATAAGGTTATCGCCTTTCATCTGAGGGATTTATTCCCCTTTTTTAGCTAAAATTGGAATCCTGCTAATTGCTAAGTCGATCTTGGGATTAAAAAAGATAATTAATGAACGACCGACCACGTTTGTCGAGTTTTTTTTTAAATGGCAAGCTAAAGGCCTTTTCAGACGATACAACTTTTGACTTAACTAGTTGGGTTAAAAAGTTGAGTACGCAAAAATTTGTCGGTGATCAATTTATAATTTGGTCGTTCAACTTGTCCAACTTCTGTTCACACGACCCAAGTAGTTTACTCAACTCAAGTTGACTCATCTAAATGAGCAAAACGTTGTATCACTAGCAATTATTATGTCATTAATAACTCTAATTAACTGGGTTTTATTGCAATGTTAATAATAATATTGGCTTTAGGGTTGTTAAATTCGTTGCTATAGTAGACGTATTGTTGCAGGAAAATAATTGCATCAAGACGTACTCTGTCTTTTTAATCCACTCTTGTTATGAGTCTAACCTATTCAATTGGTCTTTTTTCAATTTCTTTCCGTGTACTTTTCGTTTTGGGGTTTTCTTACAAATTAGTATACAGTTTTGTAGAAGAAAATGTATATATACCGTAACACGTGTCGCTTCGGAGGAAAACACGCTAGACTTTCCGTGAAATGAGCTTAACTTATGTATAATACAACGAAGCAAAGTAATTCTCTTGTTTCTACTCTCTCTTCTTCTTTTCTGACAGTACGGTTTTCTGCACTGCGCTCTCGAAGACCTGGTTGTCAAGAAGTACGGAGTGGAGGCTTGGCAAAAAATCGTGTAAGGTTTGTTTTAGACTGAACTTGTTGGACTACATCCTTGAATTAGGGTAGAATCCTTTTAGAGATTGCTTTTGTAAAAACTATATTTTCTACAAAAGCAATTGTTTTTTGGAAAGTACTATGGTTTTGAACAAGCAACAAAATATTTAATAATATAAAATAAAGTTTTGGACAATTTTATTAATAAAGTTTGGGTAATGTTATATATAGTTAGTTTTCAAAGTAAATACCTAACTTTAGAGCGAAACAAAATAGATTACAACTACAAATAAATTACTTTTTGAAAGATTCTGAACATCCCGAAAAACCATTGATAAGTAATTACGACAAACAGAAATCGATTTTCTATACACACTTTAACAAAGTTGACTTTAACGAAGTTCAGCATTTTTGATTGTCTTCATCTCAGAAAGTGAGATTTAATGAACGTAGTTTTGCTATCTTCGTTCTTATTTTGTTAGAAACCAATGCGGTATCAAACTACGTGGAGGTTCTTTCTTGATTCACCGTGTCTACAGCGACGAGCTTTCGATGAAACTCTTCGAATCTACCAGGGAAACTCTAGGTAAGGTATTAATGTCTGATTTATGTCCAGCGACGCGAGTGGCTATCGGTTCGCGTCCAGTCTTCCGGAAAAAAAGGGTCCGAATTAGGCTTTGCTCATAAATTTCATCTGGTCAAGCGTGTTAAATGAAAACGGGGACCGTGAGCCATTTTCTTACTGCCTAGAATCTAAGTAATCCCGGATCCCTTGATCGTATTTTTATGATTTTCGTGAACGTTATCAATCGAGTTTAATAAATCCCAGCAGCCTATACGTGAAATTAGATGATAATTAACAAACTGTGATTGGGTCCAAGCTGTAGGGTTTGTGACATTCTTAGGTGAAATTATAAGAAGAAGGCACAGATAACAAGTAATAACTTTCGAAAAAGAAATGATTCTCATTGCCTTTATTTGTGGAATCGTTTCACAGTACCGTTACGTAAAACATAATAGTGAATATTTTAAGGTATATAATAACAGGACATAATGGAATTAAAATAAATAGACATTAAAAAATCTCTAAGACTTTAATCATTGGATTCGAATTACTCTATTTGCTTAGGTGTCGATTTGGACAAGTGTTTGGAGGAATTTGGCAGTCATTTTTTAACTTACTGCAGCCAAAATGGATTCGATCAGTTGCTGAAGGCTCTGGGTAGCAACTTGTATGATTTCCTAATGAATTTGGACAACCTACACGATCATTTAGCGTCGCTGTATCCCGGAATGAATGCTCCGTCTTTCCGTGTCAACGCCGTTGGCGAGGACCTCCTTCACCTGCACTATTATAGTAGTCGGAAAGGATTACACCCCATAGTGCGCGGTTTAGTGAGCGAATTATCTTTCAACGTTCATTTCTCCAAAGCGTCTTCTCCCGGAACGTCCCTCAACTTACCAAAATTCTGCTTAAATCCTCAATCGATTATCTTTCTAACAATTACGTGATTATACGGTGTTTATTTGTTAGGGTTAAGCCAGACAACCAAAATTAGGAGCTGTCATTCGAGTATTGCCTTATACGCTTATAAATCAATGGTTTTAGGTAAATCAATAGCGCTAAAAATACGTAAAGTCTGATTTGAAATTTAGGACAATCTACCGTAAGCCTTACAGTATAAAAGATTTGGAACTATATTAAGCTCGAACATATACTAAAATATATTTAACCCTAATGGAAAGTTAAGTTTCGTCTCGGTAGAAGACTCGAGAAAAGAAGATATTACCCTGGTTGTCTTTGTAACGTGTCTCGTTTTCTTCGGTTAACAGGTACGAGCCGTCGCTTTGGACTTGTTCGATACTCCTATAACGATAAAGGCCATAGAATTTTCTCGTCAATGCGAACGGGAACATGTTATTTTAGAAATCCGTCCGTGTCAATTTCTCCAAGGCTCCAAAGTGCGTCGGCGAAGACAGTCCATCACCCCTTTGACCCTAGGGGTGGATATAAGCACCTCGCCGGATGATTTGCCACTCAGCGTCTCGACCTTGGCGACGGCCTTTCCTTTCCATTTTGTCATTAACAGTAACTTCGTTATAACTCAGCTCGGACGAGGCCTGGCTCGCTTCGTCGGTCATTTGTGGAAAGAACAAAAGACCGAAGAAGGTGGCGTCTTATTTAATAGCGTTTTCCTTAATAGCCGACCCATAGTGGAGTGTAGCTTCGAGGTAACTTCGTTGTCCAAACTAGTTTTGATTATAGCTTTATATCCGTATAATTTCTTAAACTTTATTTTCAGGCCTATCAACAACTAAGCAATATGGTTTTTGTCCTCCGAACGAAAGACGGGGTGCTAAGATACGAGGAGCAAGCGGTAAGATCGATTTTTCTTCGGCCTCGACGCCGTAAGTCCAATTAAGGGTTATATAGGATAGCGAAACTGTCCATTGCGAGGTTAGGGTTCTCTCTCGGTTTCTCCCTCCAATTTGTGGTGGCGCCAAAGACAGCCACAGTGGCTAGCTGCTAGCTCCCATTAAATGAGGAAGCTATTATTTTAAAGACAATCGTCTCAGTCTACCCTTTAGGTTATAAGTCTAACAAGGTTCTTGACACTGGAAATGTTTCCCAAAACTTCGTCGATTTAAGAAAGTACAGAGTTTAACGCTCGAGGAAACCTGAGATCTTTTTTTCAGTTAGTCAAGCGAAAGGTTTTGATTCAATTACAAGTTTAAGGTTTCGAACTTTGCCCTCAAAATCTTCTCAAATCCGTATTATTTTAAGTTATAAATAATAGCCAGATTTCGTTTTTTTTTTAATTCTTTACAGGACATCAAACCCTGCCTACGTTTAAAAGGTCAAATGATTTACATGTCCGAATCGGACTCTTTACTGTTTTTGGGTTCTCCTCGCGTGGCGGACTTTGACGAAATGGAACAACTCGGTCTACATTTGAGCGATTTTCCTCTGTACGACCGTACCAGAGATCTTCTATTGATGACCCATCAGCGAAAGGGGGAAAGAGCCTTGCTTCAAAAGTTGGATGAAACGTCGAATAACTTGAAAGTTTTAGAAGCAAAACGGCGCGAGGATAAGAGACGGACGGAAGCCGTCTTGGCCTCCATATTTCCACCCAAAGTTGCTCGGTGTCTATGTAAGGATATACCGGTTGATACGGAACACTTTGAATTAGTAACGTGCCTATATTCGGACATTGTCGGGTTTACGGCTATGTGCGGGAATGAAAACGTTTATCCTATGGATATTGTGAGATTACTCAATAGACTTTACATACAGTTTGACGCTCTGTGCAATTTTCACGAAGTTTATAAGGTAATTATACTTTTTATCATCATTTCTATAGTTCCTTTGTAGTTTTTACTGTCGCACTTTTACTTGACTACGTCTAAAAACGGTTTTCATAGAATAGTTTATTGGATTTAATACTGGTTTTGAGTGGGCTCTTGTCCATGGCACTTTAAAATGGTACTTGAAAAAGGGCAGTTGCTATAAAGCACTCCGACCAGCTAAAAGAAAGCGGATACTCCTCATTATTGGTTCATTAAAATTTGCGTCGGGCAAAGAAAACAATATACCATTATGAAGCGGAGACGTTTTAAGCCTTTATGTTCATCGTGTCAAGTTTTCTAGTTTAATAAGCCTAGTAAACCGAAGGAAAATGTGTCTCTCGCCAGTGACAAGTGACAACCGTTGTACCGTTTGAGTTGTCAGTATCTAAAACACTTGAAAAGGTGTGGTAATGTTTAAGGTACGAACAATGTCTTGGCGCTATACCACCCACATATTGTTCTTCCTTTATCTCAAATTGCATTTGCGTCATCCGCGAAGGTACGATGAATACCACTAGAACCCGATGATAATAATAGCATAAGTTCATAAGATATGTTCCATAAGTTTGTCACTGGTTACTGAGAACTTTTCATCATAGATTCTAGTAAAGCGACGCCTGGTGTAGTCAATTCTCGCTTGTCGTACTCGATTAAGCTCACAGTTAGTCTCTAGCAATCGAAGTATACTTATGGAACGTCTCTTATAAACGTATGATAATAGTAATTGTCTAGAAATAGAAGCGAATTTTCTATTGGTCGTTTCTGCTTTATTCACTGACTCTCCGCGGACGAACAATAAACGAAATTCCATTCTAGAAACAAAGTGATTTCCGTCATTGATTTTTCTTTCTAATGCTTCAACGTAATCAGTTGGAAACAATCGGAGACGCCTATATCGCCGTAGCGGGCATACCTAATTACATCGAGGACCACGCTGACAGAATGGTTGAAATGGTAAAGCATTTTTCTGACGATTGAGAATCTCGTCGAGCAACAAAGGTTTCTGGTTACTAATTAATGTAACATTTAGGGGCTTGGTATGATTGGTGTAACTAAGCATGTACATTCACCCGTGGACTCTCAACCTATTCAGGTAAGATTTATCTATTTGCATAAATAAGTGGTATGGGCCAATAAAGTAGGAATCATAAATAATTGAAGAATATATTTGAAGTTTGTCCTAAAGCGACGTACGTTTTGCCCTTTTTATTTATTCTGTAAGCGCTTTTCTTTCTGTTGTCTTTGTTTGAGCTGAAATCGAATATTGTAGAAAAAGACTAGTTCTGAGAATTTTAAATTTATTGGATTTGGTTTTTTAAAATAAAGCGTAGAAATAAGCTCTCTTTGTTCAATTTCCCTAGACATTTACTTTTTAGCCACCAAAATTCATTTCCCAAAGGAGCGCATTAGTTATTTATGAAAAAAGTCACTCGGAAAACTGGCTCGTTAATCGCGTATGGTAAACATTTATTCCAGATTCGCATTGGAATTCATACAGGACCCGTTATAGCTGGAGTTGTCGGAGTTAAAATGCCGAGGTACTGTCTTTTTGGCAGCACAGTTAACATTACCAATTTACTCGAAACACACAGTCTTCCGGGACGAGTCACTATCAGCGAAATAACAAAAAGGTAATGAATTATTCAAGAATTCTCGAATTATAAATAAACTGGAACCTAAACTTATTCGCAGTCACTTAAGAACGGGGAAGTTCGTTTTCGAAGATCACCCGTCTTCGGAATTATTATCGGTTAAAAGTTTCTTAGTGAGTTCTTTGGTGGACACTGACTTGACCGACTACTTACGCGTTGTGCTTCCTATTTTAAACACTTCCGGTGGACATTTCCGTTCTCCAACGGGTTCTCCCGCTACTCGCGTTGGTGGTGAGGGTTCGCGCGATTTGGACGGCGAAGAACCTCGATCTCCGTTATCCAGCGAATCTCACAACGCCGAATTAGATGTGGTAAGTGTTAACGAGTGTTTAAATATTCAAAACAACTATCATTAAACTTGGGTCTTTTGTTACTATAGAATTCATCCAGATATTTTGACGCGAAATCATCGAGTTCTTCATCGTCGGACGAGTGCGTTCGACAAAGGTTTCAATTGTCACCTACACTTAACTCCGAGTTCGGTTTCTTTTCCGAGCACGCTTCCAGTCCCTACCACCGCCGTCCCAGTACTCTAGAACGATACGATTCTGGCGAAGAAATCCCAGATATGTGTCAGTCAATGGTACCTACTCCCTTATCCATAACCCCGACGTGCGTTGTACATCCAGCGAGTCCGAGTCCCACGGACGACTTACCAAGTCCTAGAACGTTCTTCCCGTCTTGTCCGTTCAAACCGGACCAGAGTGCTTCCTCAACTAAAGCACCGATTATGATCTTCAGTCCACCGCAAACCACCTTCTGCTGTTCTTTTTCCGCAAAACGTAGGCGACGACGAGGTTTGTCTCTGGATTCCTCAATGAGTCCACTTATTTCGTCTCGGTACGTAACTCCGCGCAGAAGCTTACCTGAAGAAATAAACGGTACTTGCGACTGTCGACTCGAAAATATATTTGGTGAAATGTTCGGAGTTAGTCGTAGTAAACCTAAAAAGTTAAGCATCGCTCCTCAAGACGTTAATTTTTTGCTACCAGTTGACCAAAGAAAAACTGACCCAACGAGCTTAAGTAGTAGTAAAAGAGACGCTAGGCAATGATAGTATGTGTAAATAAAGCGTTGTTAGGAAACTTGTTTTTAAAAAAGACTTTATTTTCAGTAAATTTCCAATTTCATTTCAGCACATCTTGCAAGATCTGGAACAAAACTCGCGCATATACGGTGCTTGTGTTTGACATTTTCCTTTCGATGCCCATTCTTGGCAATTGGAGTTTGTGTCCTTGCAGCTACCAGATTTTTCTTATAAAAATATTATTATAAGTAAATCATTATCCTTAAGTCATTTTTAAAACTTACTTTTACAGGTACCGCAAGATTTCTGGCAATTTATCAGCATGTAGCTGGGATTTGCTGAACATTCATTTTTTTCAGCCCAATATCCGCAGTATGGATTATCGTCCAAGCAAGTACCTCCTGAAATTGAGTATCTTTCTCAATATTCATGTCAAAGCTTAATCGGTATGATTCAAACATACCGCATTGTTTGCAAGATTTAACGCAATGTGATAACATCCATTCCGGATTTTTCGCGCATTCCCCCATTGACGCCCACGCTGCGCAATGCTTGTCCGAATCGGAACAGGAAACGCCTTGAACCCAACATCAATATGAATTCAAGATATATTTCAAGGAAACTGTTTCTTTTACACTAACCATCAGGTATTTCATTGTCGATGTCCGTTTCCTTGGTTATTTCACCAGGAGCGGTGCTGCATTTGTATAACTTGTTGATTTTAATAATATCAGTCGGACTAAAACCTTCACGTTGACCAATAACTGCCCCTCTTTGTTTGGGCAAAATGGTAGGCTGGACATCGTCCTTAGAAAACGAAGTTGGACCGTAATGCATGATCGAGGAATAGTCGTACTTAGTATTGAGATGATTCATGACGTCAAGGGACATTTTGAGAAAGTTAAACTGCATTCCTGCGATGCGATTAAAATTAGTTAAGAAAGAATTATGCTCCACGTGTCATTTAGCTTTAATACCATCAATGATATTCCCCCAGTTAACTACTACGTAATCGTCTCGGTCAGCTCTCGACTGTTCATGAAAGAAACCAGTAGCGTGCATGAGTTCATGAACCACGACGCCAACGTAAACACACCCAGGTCCAAGTGACACTTCCTGTTGTCCACCAGAAATTCCAATCATGGAGAAACAACTGAAATATACGTTGTTTATTCCTCCACTTATGTATCGTTGTTTAATGTTAAAACCCCTTACGTTACCCTTCGCCTCTGTTGATATACAAGTAATTCCTTTCGGAGATTCTTGGGACGAATCTAACGCAAGTATTTTTATGGAATTCATCCATGGACCTCGCTATGACGCTTCTATCTCTCTCATCTAAAATTCATAGTGGAATTTATATATTCTGGTGTTATTAGATAACCAAAAACGTTAATTTGTTCAACTCGCCAAAGACTCCGGATATTACGTAGGGTATTCTTCCACCTGGCCAAAGTACTTGTCTGTTTGCTATGGCATTCCTGAACTGCAATTAAAACGCTTGTATGATTAATTATCATTCAACTACCTCTATTTGAATCAACTTGTTTTTACCGAAAGTTCGTCTTCATTCTTGACAACAATATCACCTTCGGTTGGATCCTTGTTTCCACGATATTTGATGTCTTTATCTGCTTAATTATTTTAAAATTAATTCATTTATTCTTTAAAATTTAAAGATAAAAGTAACCTTGAAGTTTGCGACCGGACTCGAAATCATCAGGATTAAGTGGTAATCCTAAAAGACCACAATTACTTGATAAAAGTATTTATAACAATAAATGCAATGTTTAAGTAAACTATTTACCATAATTATTTGGGCCACGGTTAGTCTAAAAATAAATATATAGTGAATTAAATTATCTAGATTTTAGATAGGAACTTAATTTCTCATAAAAATTTGTTTTAATGTTTAAATTTAAGGGAATTACGCAAGAACAATATAGTCTAACTAGAATTTAATTATTTTAAACTCTAGTCTTTGAGCAACAAGCGGCTAGGTTCACATTAAACAGGTGAACCAAACCGCTCAACGGTATACAGTGGTGCGTAACTACAGAAGGTAAGTCTTTTAAAAGGTAATATCAGGCCGAAAAAATACATAAAATTTCTAACGATCACATCTCACCATTGGGATACTTTTCTTCTCCTTAAAAGCCGGAGCCAATTTTGATTGTCTGGCGACGCTTTTCCAAATAACACTATCATCAGCCATGGACAAAATGGGAATGATGAAAAAGGTAAGTACTAACATCGTCGCGGGTCCTTTGCGTATCGAAAGGTGCGTATAATTTGAGACGGTGAAAAAACTTTTCTCTTATTTATAACCGATGGATGTTTTTCTCAGAGAATTTAAATCACGTAGCAATTGTATTTAATTCGTAGAAATTTAAGTATGCGGGTGAATGTTGCGACATATTCCCTATTAGTAATAACTGATTAGCCAGCATTATATTTTTGATCATTTATGTAATAACTATTATTTCAATATTACCCGCTCTTTCTATTAAATGGGTACATTGACTTTTCAAAATTCGTTGACACGAAGGACCACCCAATAAATAATATTTTTCGCATCAAGTTCTTGACATCTACATGGTTTTCTACCTCCTTGGGCCGATTTGACACTAAATTTCATGGTTTTTGACCTCGGGTTCAGTGTAGAAAAGCGCCACTTGGGAGAGCTAATATTTTTAAATCCATGCACCGGACTGAAACAATGGTTGGGTAGATATTTTTGTTTATTAATTGGTCTTAGTTCCGAGGTAATTATTTAGCAACTCTGGGTTATCTACAAATAATTTAATACGAAGTTATAACAAGACGACCCAAGGGCTGGGCTCGTAAGAGTAACCACATCGTACCGTACTTCCATGCGTACCCTTAATCCTTATTTCAATAAATTTACTTACATTATTAGTCTATACCCGGGGCCACAAGCTAGTACTTTCTTTTAAAACTCTTCTCGATTTGTGGAGAAATAGACGTGTTTTCGGAACGTTCCCTTTCGCTAGCTCGAGATAGAAGCTCTCCAGGATTACAGATTAACAAAGCTTGTTTTACAAATACGAAGGTGTATTTTGGTTACTATTAAGGGTTGGTCGCTTTAGAAATTGAAAGCTCAAGGTTTTTACTTCCGCTATTTTTGTATTCAAGGTTGGGTGGGGTTTTTTTTTACTATTGTTCACTTGCACTTATATATATATATATATATATATATACGCTTAATCTATACATGGTCAATAATATATTTGCAATTTTTCAACACTCAGTGACTTCACGCACTTCCTATCTGGACGCAAAAGCATAATGCTACGTTTTGCCACAAATACCCAGGTTTACCATCTTAACAACCTCGTTTTCCACCGTAGGATATTAGCGTGGAAAAGCGGTGGAAATTCTAAGCCGATTAAAATTTGTTACTAATAGAAATTTTCTTATTATTTTCAGTACGTGGACTCAACACTCGGAAGTTACAAGTTTATAAAAATATTCTTATTATTTTCATTATAAATCTTTTTAATAAAATCAAATGTATCAATGAAATATATTTCAAAATAAAAACTTGCATTAATATTTATAAAATATTATTTGATAAAATTATTTCTATTTATAAGCTTATTAATTATAGTTATGGCGTCAAAAAATAAAAAGAATAAAAGACTTTAACCAAAGTTCTAATGAATGATTACCACATTTTTGAAAAGTATTATAATTACAAATTTTTATTAATGTATCAAATGGAATAGATTTCGAAATAAAATATTGAATTAATATTTATAAGTCTGCCTGATAAATTTATTTTTACTTGTAAGCTTACAAGTTAGTGACTAAGGTATAGAAACTTGCTTCATACCTTTGAATTAGAGTATGATTAAAATGCTTTCCCAACATAGTAGAGCCGTGAGTCGAGTATGTTGACGTGAGACACGTGACACACTCTTAATAAAGAGTCAGAATAACTGACTTTATCCAATGAATATTTTGAATACAAGTATCAAAGTTATAATGAATGATTTTATTCGAAGTGCATTGGACTGGAGCGTGACATTGCATCAACTCAAAATTAATGCTTATAGTATTTACTTTAGCTAGTGCTGGTTACATAAAAGTGTATGTGTGATAGTGAACGGATTAATCAAACCCTGTCACGTGACCTATGACGTCAGATCACGTGACCTATGATGTAAAATAACGCGACCTATGACGTAAAATCACGTGACCTATGACGTAAAATCACGTGACCTATGAAGTAAAATCACGTGACTATGGCGTCAGATCACATGACTACGATGGTAGATCACGTGACTATGACGTCAGATCACGTGACCTATGACGTAAAATAACGCGACCTATGACGTAAAATCACGTGACCTATGACGTAAAATGACGTGACCTATGACGTAAAATGACGTGGCATATGGCGTCAGATCACGTGACTATGGCGTCAGATCACGTGACTACGATGGCAGATCACGTGACTACGATGGTAGATCACGTGACTATGACGTCAGATCACGTGACTATGACGTCAGATCACGTGGCCTATGACGTCACAGAGGTAATTGACTTGTGACGTCACGACAGATGTTAATGGTAATAGGTAATGATTGTCCATTCAGTTAAGCCTAGCGTTCATTCATTTAGGCCTAACGTTCATTCATTTAGGTCTAGCGTTCATTCATATAGGCCTAGCAGTGTTCAGCTATTTGGATTTCGTGCCCGGGGTATGGCGCACCCGAGTCCGTGCATAGGTGCTTTTAGCGCCCCCCAACGTTGGAAATGTATTTGGTTACAGGCAAAGTTCAGACGGCTCATTCGTTCCTGGAAGTCGTCGAGGTCAGACGGCTCATTCGTTGCCTGGAAAACGTCGAGGTCAGACGGCTCATTCTTTGCCTGGAAAACGTCGAGGAGGGTCGCTTGGAAAAGCCTTTCTCGCTCAGCTGATCGTGATCCCGGCTTTTGAGGTCGATTCTTGATAGCTCTGCCATTTTGCTGATCGTTTTTGCCGAGGACGCAAGCTGAATTCGACGCTCTTCAACTTACTTGGCGGCCATTGCTTCGCCTCGTGGTGCTTTAACAGTCTGTAAGCCTAACCATTACAATAATCCAAACTCATCTAGCTCCCCTTAAATTATTTATTTTATTTCAAGTATCTAAATTAATTAGGTAGTGTTAAATGTTAGTGAATTTTATTTATTTATTAAAAATCAAGTACCATAAATAAAATTTTTCAACGAGATCTTGGACAAGAGAGAATCCCTTAATAATAAGTTTAGGGGCTATTATTATAAACTATTAAACGGGGTACGTAATTAATTTAGGGATAACGCGACAGATTTTCGGAAATCAAGTCCGGCCGAACACGAGGACTGTTGCCCTAAGCCTAATTAAGCCTTGTAATATTTAAATGCTAGTTATTTACGGATACTGTATGTGGGAATAGTTTTAAAATAAATAAATGGAAGGTTTTCCTAAAATTAGTTTATATTATTATAATCTATTAAAGGGGGTACGTAATTAATTTAGAGATAACGCGACAGATTTTCGGAAATCGGGTCCCGCTGAGAGAATTTTAAAACACGAGGACCCTAAGCCTAAATTAAACTGTGTCTTATTTAACTCTAGTTATTTTACGGATACTGTCTGTGGGAATAGTTTTAAAATAAATCTGAGGTTTTCCTAAAATTAGTTTAAGGGCTATTATTAAATAATTTTGAGATAAAGCGACGGATTTTCGAAAATCAAGTCCCGCAGAGATAGTTTTAAGACACGTGTACGTTTGCCCTAAGCCTAAGTTAACCCTTGTCCAATTTCAACTAGAGATTTTGAGGGTTCTAAATGTGGGAATAGTTTTAAATAAATATCGGGTTTTAATAAAATTAGCTAAGAAGATATTTTAAATTATTATGCCATTGAAAGGCCAGGGGCAAGCAATTTAGTTTAAATAAATGTCGTTTTCTTAAAATTAATTTAGGGGATATTTTAAATTAATTTCATTATTAAACTGCGTAATTTAAAATAAATAAATAGGTTTTTCTGAATTAGGGGATGTATTAAATTATTTTCATTATTAAGTTATATAATTTAACTTAAAATAAAGGGCTGGTTCGCTTAAAACTATTTTCTATACAACTTAGGGAAATAATTAGCTAGCGAGAGTATTTAATTCAGGGTGGAAATCACGGTAGTCAAGTCTTTCTTTAATCTAGGGTGGCAATTAGTTGGTGTAGTTCGTCTCGGTTTATAAATTTGGTAGCCAGTTTTTTAATTAAGGACACCCTCTTCTTAAATTATTTAAATCTACGAGATTACTTTGTTAGTAGGCAATAGTTTAATATGTGTTATTAATATGTTTTCATTTATAGATGCTGCAGATATTCTTGGATTTTTCTGTCGCTGGTCATTCCGAGACGTATCATTCCAGATGACATCCTTTGTTCCGATTGACGCAAGACGAAGCTGTTCTGGACTTGCTATGTATCATTCCTGATGACACGCTTCGTTGGATTCACGTTACATGATGTCTTCTGGACTTGCTCTTTCTCTCAGCGCTGACTTAAAGATTTGGAGGAAATCATCGAAGCTAGAAGAGACCAAATACATCTTTTTTACTTGAAAATTTTGCATGTAACCACTTAACTTAATTTTTTCGTGGAAATTTTATTTGTAACTACTTATTATTATTTTTTCGCGTTCAAACTTTAACTTACAAACCTCTTTAATATTTTTTTGTTCGGAATTTTTGTAAACACTTTGGTTTTTTTGTTTTTTATTGAATAAATTTTGCCTTAAACCTCGTTCTTTCTTTTCTTGAATTTTTAATATACTAGACTTGGTTTCAATTTTCTAGGGTCTGGACTTAGGGGGATATTTTTAGGTCCCTTTTTAAGCTTTTTACTTGATAAAAAAGAAAATATTAACATAAAAACAATTTTTTTTATAAAAAAAACTTTTTTTATGAAAAATTTATTAAAAAAATAAAAATTTTATTAAAAAAACAATAAAAAAGCATAAAAAAGGTCAAAAAAACTACCCTAAGTGTTTTTCTTATGTTTTTGTACCTTCCATAGTAACGAAACTTTAAATTTAAACTTAAGCTACCACCCCCAAAGTAAGCCTTGCGAGCCCAATTTAAATTTAACAAGTCCCTGTTTTACTCGGAAATTATTAAATTTAAACTAAGGCCCGCTGTGGAGCCCCCAAAACCAGGAAACTTCGTCCTTAGCATGGGATTTCCAATGAAAGTCCACTCGATGTTAGAAGTCCTCCACTCGATGTTAGAAGTCCTCCACTCGATGTTAGAAGTCCTCCACTCGATGTTAGAAGTCCTCCACTCGATGTTAGAAGTCCTCCACTCGATGTTAGAAGTCCTCCACTCGATGTTAGAAGTCCTCCACTCGATGTTAGAAGTCCTCCACTCGATGTTAGAAGTCCTCCACTCGATGTTAGATGTCCTCCACTCGATGTTAGATGTCCTCCACTCGATGTTAGATGTCCTCCACTCGAGTGAATGTTCCTGCGCAAGAGAAATTCTTATTAGTATTTAGAGAAAATAGCACATGCATAGCTTCAAATTATATACCTTAATATGAAAATCCACTTGAATATTCTTGCATGATGTAACGTAAAATGTTCGGGCAGAAGACAAATTATTATTATTTGACAAATTGCACACGCGTAACATTAAACTAAATACCTTAGTGTGGGGAAGTAAAATAATACCATAAAAACCTAAGCCTTGATTTAATAATAATAATAAAGGTTTTGTTTATTGGAAACCCGCTTAAAATCGTGTTTACTTTTAAAGGACAAAGCGTATAAGCAACCTTCTACCTTAAACATAAATCAGAAATTTATTTAGATCCTACAAAACTCCCTCAAAGAGTTGCCAAACGCTTTTCCCCTAAAAATATTTATAATTAAAATCATAAACTAGATGCCTTAATACCGCAAAGGGAATCTCACCCTTAAAATCCTGATTACGTTCATTATTCTTAAAAGGGAGGGCTAGGACCAGTTTTCACCTATTCCATATTTCAGCATTTTATTTATGTCCTGGCGAAAAAAAAATCCCTACATAGAAAAGGACACAAGCGCTTTCCTTCTAAGAATAAATATAATAATAAATAATAAACTAAATACCTGAATAATTGCCTACAATGTTTAACAGGCTGTCGAAATAGTCTTTTTTGCTAATGAGATTCCCTTTAAACGGATAAAATTAAAGTGTAGACCTGAATTGAGAATGGATTTGTCCTGTTAATATTGCTAAAGTTACTATTAATAAGATTTAATTACTTCACTGAGAGCCTAAAATGTCTAAATTGTTTTCATAGTGAGATTCAGTTTCAACGGATAAAACCGAAGTGTAGAATGGAATTGTAATGGGTTCATTGACCTGATTAATATAGGGTGAAATTTGTCAAATTATAATAATTCATTCTAGAATCCAACATAAATTTCTCCTTTGGAAACATATGATAGCTAAAAAAATAAAATCTGTTCAATTCAAACAATCTAATACAAAATTATTATCAGCTTAGATGGGCACAAGCATTTTGAATAACATTAATTCCACTTTCAAATAAATCATTTAGCATGAAAGATAAATATTAATACGGTTTAGGGTCAAACTTGAAATATTTATCAAATAAACAATCACTTTGAATTACTTTTAAACCGACTAAAAGATTGAACAGCAAAACCAGGAATAAATGTAATGCTCAATTAATTGGAAAAATTTAATAAGATTAATTTCAAATATTTTGAATAAGTACGACATAAATGTGAATCATGAATACTGTGTGCCAAAATAAACTTCAAAATTCTTTCCAAGAAGCCATTTCGATACGACTAACTTGTAACTACACAAATGGTGCTGTTACGGTGAAAACAAATGGGCTTGACACCCACAGGGCCAGAAATAAGAAAACTTTCATATAGAGCATGTGTCCCCTCCTTTGACTAGAAAATTTATAGGACCTTGTCCACTAGTGTGTGCAAGAATACGCGTATCTCTAGTAGAACCAGAGTTATGAACCTCCAAAGTTGGGTGTAATTATGGTGGGATGGGGGGAAATAGTACTTTAACATAGTCAAAGGACACCCCCATATCTCTAGTAGAACCACAGTTATGAGCCTTCAAAGTTGCGTGTAATTATGGTGGGATGGGGGGAAATACGACTTTAACATAGTCAAGGGACACCCCCATATCTCTAGTAGAACCACAGTTATGAGCCTTCAAAGTTGGGTGTAATTATGGTGGGATGGGAGGAAATAGGACTTTAACATGGTCAAAGGACACCCCCATATCTCTAGTAGAACCACAGTTATGAGCCTTCAAAGTTGGGTGTAATTATGGTGGGATGGGGGGAAATAGGACTTTAACATAGTCAAAGGACACCCCCATATCTCTAGTAGAACCACAGTTATGAGCCTTCAAACCTTCAAAGTTGGGTGTAATTATGGTGGGATGGGGGGAAATAGGACTTTAACATAGTCAAAGGACACCCCCATATCTCTAGTAGAACCACAGTTATGAGCCTTCAAAGTTGGGTGTAATTATGGTGGGATGGGAGGAAATAGGACTTTAACATAGTCAAAGGACACCCCCATATCTCTAGTAGAACCACAGTTATGAGCCTTCAAATTTGGATGTAATTATGGTGGGATGGGAGGAAATAGGACCATAACATAGTCAAAGGACACCCCCATATCTCTAGTAGAACCACAGTTATGAGCCTTCAAAGTTGGGTGAAATTATGGTGGGATGGGGGGAAATAGGACTTTAACATAGTCAAAGGACACCCCCATATCTCTAGTAGAACCACAGTTATGAGCCTTCAAAGTTGGGTGAAATTATGGTGGGATGGGGGGAAATAGGACTTTAACATAGTCAAAGGACACCCCCATATCTCTAGTAGAACCACAGTTATGAGCCTTCAAAGTTGGGTGTAATTATGGTGGGATGGGGGAAATAGGACTTTAACATGGTCAAAGGACACCCCCATATCTCTAGTAGAACCACAGTTATGAGCCTTCAAAGTTGGGTGTAATTATGGTGGGATGGGGGGAAATAGGACTTTAACATAGTCAAAGGACACCCCCATATCTCTAGTAGAACCACAGTTATGAGCCTTCAAACCTTCAAAGTTGGGTGTAATTATGGTGGGATGGGGGGAAATAGGACTTTAACATAGTCAAAGGACACCCCCATATCTCTAGTAGAACCACAGTTATGAGCCTTCAAAGTTGGGTGTAATTATGGTGGGATGGGAGGAAATAGGACTTTAACATAGTCAAAGGACACCCCCATATCTCTAGTAGAACCACAGTTATGAGCCTTCAAATTTGGATGTAATTATGGTGGGATGGGAGGAAATAGGACCATAACATAGTCAAAGGACACCCCCATATCTCTAGTAGAACCACAGTTATGAGCCTTCAAAGTTGGGTGAAATTATGGTGGGATGGGGGGAAATAGGACTTTAACATAGTCAAAGGACACCCCCATATCTCTAGTAGAACCACAGTTATGAGCCTTCAAAGTTGGGTGAAATTATGGTGGGATGGGGGGAAATAGGACTTTAACATAGTCAAAGGACACCCCCATATCTCTAGTAGAACCACAGTTATGAGCCTTCAAAGTTGGGTGTAATTATGGTGGGATGGGGGAAATAGGACTTTAACATAGTCAAAGGACACCCCCATATCTCTAGTAGAACCACAGTTATGAGCCTTCAAAGTTGGGTGTAATTATGGTGGGATGGGGGGAAATACGACTTTAACATAGTCAAGGGACACCCCCATATCTCTAGTAGAACCACAGTTATGAGCCTTCAAAGTTGGGTGTAATTATGGTGGGATGGGAGGAAATAGGACTTTAACATAGTCAAAGGACACCCCCATATCTCTAGTAGAACCACAGTTATGAGCCTTCAAAGTTGGGTGTAATTATGGTGGGATGGGGGGAAATAGGACTTTAACATAGTCAAAGGACACCCCCATATCTCTAGTAGAACCACAGTTATGAGCCTTCAAAGTTGGGTGTAATTATGGTGGGATGGGGGGAAATAGGACTTTAACATAGTCAAAGGACACCCCCATATCTCTAGTAGAACCACAGTTATGAGCCTTCAAAGTTGGGTGTAATTATGGTGGGATGGGAGGAAATAGGACCATAACATAGTCAAAGGACACCCCCATATCTCTAGTAGAACCACAGTTATGAGCCTTCAAAGTTGGATGTAATTATGGTGGGATGGGAGGAAATAGGACCATAACATAGTCAAAGGACACCCCCATATCTCTAGTAGAACCACAGTTATGAGCCTTCAAAGTTGGGTGTAATTATGGTGGGATGGGAGGAAATAGGACTTTAACATAGTCAAAGGACACCCCCATATCTCTAGTAGAACCACAGTTATGAGCCTTCAAAGTTGGGTGTAATTATGGTGGGATGGGGGGAAATAGGACTTTAACATAGTCAAAGGACACCCCCATATCTCTAGTAGAACCACAGTTATGAGCCTTCAAAGTTGGGTGTAATTATGGTGGGATGGGAGGAAATAGGACCATAACATAGTCAAAGGACACCCCCATATCTCTAGTAGAACCACAGTTATGAGCCTTCAAAGTTGGATGTAATTATGGTGGGATGGGAGGAAATAGGACCATAACATAGTCAAAGGACACCCCCATATCTCTAGTAGAACCACAGTTATGAGCCTTCAAAGTTGGGTGTAATTATGGTGGGATGGGAGGAAATAGGACTTTAACATAGTCAAAGGACACCCCCATATCTCTGCCATTAAAGATTTTCTACTCGCTTCAGTTAAGGGCAATATACAGCCAATACCAAAGCAACAAAAGTGCATTAGTTATTTAGAACTATGGAGTTCCAAATAACTACCATTATGTTTGGTAACCAATATATAAAATCAACTAAGGCTATGTTTTCTTCAAACAGACAACAGTCGTAATTAACAAACCTATTTGGCACGGTAAAGATACATTTTTCCATTTTTAACGCTTAATTTCCATTCGGTTGCGATAAAACTTTGGTATTTAATCTAAATTAGCCCTTAAAATATAAATAAAATATTTACCTGGAAAGATCTCTTATACCACTACTGAAAGAGGCAACAGCTTCCTTGAATCCGTGGTGCCAACGTGGTCCCAAGCCTTGGTAATAGTAGCACCAGCCAGTGGTGCCAACCATCTTGGTCCCGTAAGCCTTGGTCGTAATTAACAAACGTATTTTGGCACGGTTGACCATAAATTTTCCACTTCCAACGCTTAATTTCCGATCGGTTGCGATAAAACTTTGTTATTTAATCCAAATTAACCCTTAAAATATAAATAAAATCAAAATATTTACCAGCAAAGATCGGACAGAAAATCGCAGCAGCTAGTTCTCACGGAAAACGACCCCAAAAAGAAC
Source organism: Phalangium opilio (assembly GCF_054372755.1). Taxonomy (NCBI): domain Eukaryota; kingdom Metazoa; phylum Arthropoda; class Arachnida; order Opiliones; family Phalangiidae; genus Phalangium; species Phalangium opilio. Next base: position 4,643,538 of record NW_028324189.1, read on the forward strand.
CCAGAATGAAAAGGCTTATTCGAAGCAAACACGGACCACTAGATGGCGCTGCTGAAGTTAGGCAGACTTCAAAATTTGGCGGGTGCGTGCGTTTCAATTTTATTGTTTCTATTTTCTAATAAAATTAATAACTTAGTTAATTATAATTTAGTAATGCCTTCTAAACAGCCCAAAACACTTTTCTCCACTTTTAAAAAGTGGTACTGGAGTTTATGGATTCCTACAGCTGGAAAAACCACCTTATAAACATGTTTGTCTAATATAATAGGTCGAAACCTGAAATCACAATAATTAAACTAATTCCTATGAAAGTTAATTCATTTTACAGGGGACCCAGTTTTAGGTTGATCTAGATCAAATAAAAGTTCTGAAAATCCAAAATTTTTGTTTGTTTTTGGCCTAATTATTCCTGTTCTTAATTAGAAAATTAGTAAAATAAAAATAGTAATGAAGAAAGAAGATGCTATAGGTTTAGCCGCCCCATAAATAGGGTGTCCTGTAAGAATAATCGGGTTGCAATACACGTCAAAATGCTCTCAGAAATTCCCTCTAAAATGGTTCAACTGCGAGAGATACGATTCTTCCCTCCAGTAATGACAATGGACAATAATACCATAAGTTAATATATCTTATAAACTTATGATAATACTAAGGTTAGTTTCCCCGACATGTGCGCTAGCTTCAAACGTTACAGCGAAAGTGTTCCTTGGTTTCTTGAAGTAAAACTTATGGGCTAGACAATCTGGTACAATCTTGTATAATCTAATACTTTCTAAAAGGCATGTTTTGGACAAGGAGGATGGGGTGGGGGTTTTTTATCTTGGAAAACGGTTTTAAGTACTGTATTTACAATTTTGACATTGGAAATAAATTTTTATTAAAAAACTCTATCGACTCTTAAACCTTGAATCCTTTTTAGAATAATAAAACACGTCAAAACACACGTCTCATTAACATTTCAGGTCATTTGGATGAATAGGGCAAAAACCTACCTCCTCCCATAGAACTAATGTTAATTTTGGGTTCCTTCGAACTACCCGTCGATAGTCCAAAAGTCGCACTTTTTGGCCGATTGAATGGGCTCTTATAGCGCGAGCAGCTTGCGTAGTCGAGTGCGTGATCGAGTGGGCTATGCTCCAGCCCACCAATAGAGGATGCTGTTACGTAACTTGACACATCACCCATCCCGGCGGTATCCCTTGGCAACGTGAAGTGCAACTCGCCTGGTCCAAAATAACACTTGGAACTTGGTAAATATTATTTACTTCTGATTTTAAGTTGTGTTACTGCATAAAATTTGATGAATTATACGAACTAGTAAATATTAAGTGATTCCTTAATCATCAAAGTAGGCAGAAAGATCAAAATAGATGAAGAAACTGTTCCTTTCCAATTAAGGCTTAGAAACAAAAATACTATGGATTTTTTGAAGAGTGGGTTCAAAACAGTTTTAGGAGCCCAGGGGCAGGGAGACAACCAGCAAGTTGGCGCTGAAACTGTTAGTTTTACAAAGTTGTTGATTACTAATTACTAATTACTAAAAATTAACGATATATATGTGGAAATCAGGTCGAACGACTTGTAGATAGAGTGCAAACATCCACTTTACTCGATGATAGGCGAGATGCGTGTCGTGCCTTAAAGAACCTGTCAAAAGTAAGTAAAGTAAAGTTACTAATGTCAAAATCAAATTAATTTATATTGAAATTTAATTTAAATTAATTAATTACGTATTTATTTAGACGTATCGTGTTGAAGTTGGAGCTCAAGGTATGGATTCTTTAATCCATATTTTAGAAATGGACAGAAATGATGCGGAAATTGTTAGCTACGCTTTAGAAACACTCACTCATATTGTTGCTGGTTCTCAAGATGATGATGGTACGTTATGTTACGTTGTTTAATTTAATTTAATTTAATTTCATAAAAATTAACACAAATTTAATTAATTAATATAAATTTTAATATTTTTTTTTTTAAGAAACTAATAATGAGATATCACCAGAGACCGCGAATCTTGGTATCCAATTTACCGACATTTATATCAAAAGAGCTGATAATGTCGCTTTACTTCTTGATCTTTTAGAGGTTAATGTGAAAAAATATATTCAAAATAGACTAATGGCACCCCATGTTATTTCCCCATAGAGCTTAATACAGTCGAAGGCAGAGGGCTGCCATTACCCTATTATATTTTTATTATTACTACGTACAACATTATTTTGTGTATTTAGGAAAATGACTTTAAAGTTCGATGGCCTACGGTTAAACTTATAACTGGTCTGTTGATAAGTCGTCCTAAAGAACTACAAGAGATCATTCTAGTAGTTCCTCGTGGTGTTTCTAGGTTAATGGATTTGTTGTCTGATAGTAGAGAGGTCATCAGAAATGAAGTAAGTACCAAATATGTCTTCTTTTAGTATACGATGAGGCTCTTAGTTTGACCCGAGCCGTAGTAGTAATGAAATAGTAGTAGTAATAGTGGTAGTAGTAGTAATAGTGGCCGGAGTTTACGCAGTAGACAAACATTCTACCACTAAGCCATAGAGACTTGTTAGAAACCCCGAGTTTTTTATTATTTATTTTTATCTCTAAAATGTCGGGATGATGTGGGGTGGGGTACCTCTTAATCTGTGGGGTCGGATACTTTTGAATTTTTATCTGTGGGGTCGGATACTTATGAATTTAAATGTTTGGGGTTTTTATATTTATTTCCTTTTTACTTATGTGCTAATTAAATAGATAACGATTTTCCCAGTTTCCTACCGCGCTCCTCATGCGTCCTCATGTGTTTCGTTCTCGTTCGGTAGCAATCGCCATCGATGTTTTGTTTGACTGGAACGTTTTGGGTTTAGATATAGCTAACATAGTGTTAAATGAGCTTTATGCGTTTGATCATTTTAGCGTTGCTAAAGGTAATTCGAGGGGATAATCACTAAAATGGGTAATCACTATAACTAAACTTTCTCTTTCAAAAGTTTCTGGGCATAAGTCGCACTCATTAGGTTAAAGTATAGAGGGGTTATTCACTCAGGGTAGGGTATAGAGGGGCTATTCACTCGTACAATGTGGCTACTATTACGAGCCCTTGGGCCGTCTTGTTATAAACTATAATTATCAAATAACTAATTTGTTATTTTGTAGGTATTATTACTCTTAGGAAATTTAACCAAAGGAAACGCGAACATTCAAAAAATAGTTGCTTTTGAAAATGCATTTGATAAGATTCTTGATATAGTTGCTGAAGAAGGTTACAGTGACGGAGGTAATTACTAATTACTAATTTCAGTTGTATTGGGTTGGAATTAAAATATTTTAAGTATTTAACAAACCCTTTTCTTAGGTGTTGTTGTCGAAGATTGCTTATTAGTTTTGTTGAACCTTTTAAAGAACAATATCTCGAATCAGAATTTCTTTAAGGAAGGCAGCTACATTCAAAAGTTAACTCCGTTCTTTGAGTTTTTGAATGATCCAAACTCGGAGGATAAAGGATGGTCGGCTCAGAAAGTTAGCAACATTCATTTAATGTTGCAAGTTGTAAGAACTTTGGTGTCTCCAAACAACCCAGCCCAAGTTATATCATCTTGCCAGAAAGTTATGAACAGTTGTGGTAAGAAAACGAACGCGATATTTCAAGGCCTGTAATCCTAGTACGAGAGTCCGAGTAGTACTTTTATTTGTCTTTGACTTTGTTTGAGGGGTAAAGAAATTGAATAATTCCCCGATGTCTTTTCTCTCCTTAGGTCTTTTGGAACAATTATGCAATATATTAATGGCTAGCGGTGTTCCCGCTGATATTTTAACCGAAGATATAAACACAGTGGCTGAAGTGATTCGAGGACACCATTTGAATCAAGAATATTTCGCGAGTGTTAATGCGCCTTCAAATCCGCCTAGTTCTGCTATCGTCGCTTTACTAATGTCAATGGTTAATGAGAAACAACCATTTGTATTAAGATGCGCTGTATTGTATTGTTTTCAATGTTTCCTTTTCCGGAATGAATTGGGACAGGCGCAGATTATACAAACGCTTTTACCAACTTCGACAAACAGTCAGTTTTACCGTTCATTGTTTAATATTAAAAAGAAATTTAAAAAAAAAGAACCTTTTTATTTACAGTTTCTCAAGCAACAGCGGGACAACTATTATGTGGTGGATTGTTTAGCGCTGACTCTCTTTCAAATTGGTTTGCAGCTGTGGCCCTTTCTCACGCCCTAGTTGATAGTCCTACCCATAAAGAACAACTTTTGAGAGTGCAATTGGCAACTGGAGTCGGGAATCTTCCAATCCCTTTAATGACTCAATGTACCACCATGTTACAACAGGGTGGCAAAGTTCAAACTCGTTTGGGTCTCTTGCTACTTCTTTGTACGTGGCTTTCCAATTGCACATTGGCAGTTTCTCACTTCCTAAGCATTCCAACAAATGTGCCATACGTATCCTTTTACTTAATTACGATCATTGAGGTGTTTTTAGTTTTGCGCTCTTTAGAGCTGGAAAACTATTGTTCTGTCCCCTTGCGGCTGGGCGCCCCAGTTTTTGGTGTTACCAATTTGTCCGCGCAAAACTGTAATGTGGCCGAGGCCATCTTGTTATAGCTACTACTTTACCTTAATTACAAATTAATTAAAAAGCTAACGTCTCAAGTCGGTTTGGCTGAAGGTGACGAGAATGAAGATTTAGTTCAAGGAGTTTGCGCCCTAGCATTAGGAATTTGCATTGAGTTTAACGACAATTCCGTAGAAACGTTCTCTAAGGATAATCTTTGCCAATTAATCATTAAGAGAATAGGATTGGAAATGTTCCATGATAAACTATGCTTAGTCAGCAAGCACGAACGTTATAGCCAAGCCGCTCAACGTCCTCAACCAAATTATAAACAGCCATCCGATGTCTTGTTTGATTATGAATTTTGTCGCCTTTTCAAGTCTTTGGAAGGTAACACGTTGTATATTAATCGCGTATGTTAATTAATAATGTCGTTTTGTAGGAGTTGTCATTAAGGCGGCTCAACCCAAACCTAAAGGAATTAGCAATGGCCCCGAAACTAACATGACGGCCGAACAACATAAGGAATTGCAATACTATAAAGATATGATTAGGGATCAGGATCAAGAACTTCGAGAATTACGTCAAAATTACGCGGATTTGACTCGAGAGAATGAAAAATCTATGGCGCAGTTGAATGAAACATTGTCTACAGTTCAACAGTTAAGAGATCAGAATGCCTTGTTAAAAGCTCAGCGTGGTAACTATGATTTTATTTCTTTGTTATAGTTGGGATGTTTATATTCCTTTGTAATAGTTGGGATGTTTATATTCCTTTGTAATAGTTAGGTAATAGTTGGGATGTTTATGTTCCTTTGTAATAGTTAGGTAATAGTTGGGATGTTTATATTCCTTTGTAATAGTTGGGATGTTTATATTCCTTTGTAATAGTTGGGATGTTTATATTCCTTTGTAATAGTTGGGATGTTTATATTCCTTTGTAATAGTTAGGTAATAGTTGGGATGTTTATATTCCTTTGTAATAGTTAGGTAGTAGTTGGGATGTTTATATTCCTTTGTAATAGTTAGGCGATAGTCGGGATTTTTATGTTCCTTTGTAATAGTTAGTATATTTATTTAAAGCTAATAGTAACACTGCTAATGGAATTGAGCAAAATTTGGAATCAGGAGAAGTAGAAAGTTTAAGAAAAGAATTGCAGGAAGTTAAATTATGCAATGAGAGATTACAGGAACAACTAAAGCAAAATGTAAGATAGCTATGGCGACTCGTTAGTTTGATAAATAATATTATTTTACATATATTTATTCAGTCTAACGATACGCCCCAATCTGAAAATAACTCTGTTATTGAAGAACAACGTAAAAAAATAGAGGAGCAAGAAACGGAATTGCAGCATTTACGCCAGCACGCATTCGGTTTAGAACAGGAAATATTAAGGTTAAAAGAAAGCAGCGGAGAAAACTACGAGGTGACTTTTATATTCTATTCTTTCGTTTAAATGACAAATAGTTTGCGAAAGAAAGAAAAAAGTAACATTTTACGTTGCTTTTAGATAGAAAATATTAGAGTATCCAAATTAATTTGGGAAAGAAAAGCCACAATTCAAAGGCTGGTCAGAGTCAATGAGAAAAATCAGGTGATAAAAAGTTAAAAAACCACCAAACACCCCCCAACGCTAATATTCGTCTCTAAATAAAAATTGTCCTGTGAAAAAAAGTGGCTTCTCTTTCTCAAACAATTAAAAGCTAAAGCAACAAACGCTTGTGTTTCCTTGTAATTTAATTGGCCTTATTCCTGATCAACGCCACCGAGGCGTAGCGGCGACTTTTGGAACTATAATAATACGGTAGCCAATTACAGGTCTATGTTTTGTTGATCTTTCTGAATCATGTGAATAGCCAAGGCTTAACAAGCGATATGGTTTCAAAAGTATTAAAAGTTGATTTTTACCTTTCTTATTCTGTCTAATATTATGAAATAAGACTTTCGGAGTAAGTTTTCATTCGATTTTGGTCTATTTGGAGATTATTAGGTTAATAATAATTAGTTAAAACATGTTTTTTGAAGTTGAAGCGGTAATAATCAAAACATAGAAAATAACAGATCTCCATCAGAGTACATCGACTCCTGTAATTGGCTACCGTATTATTATAGTTCCAAAAGTCGCCGCTACGCCTCGGTGGCGTTGATCAGGAATAAGGCCAATTAAGCGTCATTGCAATAAAAAAAAACAACAACTTGTTTCTTAGAAATTGGTAAAAGAAAACGCCGAGCAACAAAAGAAAATTGACGAGCTTGAAAAAACCCTGGAAACTATTAGACGAGAGCAGGATGATTTGTTGGTTTTATTAACTGATAATGATACCAGAATAGAGAAGTATAAGAATCAAATAAAAGATCTAGGTGGAGAGGTAAAAATACCAAAAATAAATCTTACGTTACGTTACGTTTTGTGGTATCGAATTTTCTTTTTTTTTTTCTCGTTATTAGGTTGATGATGACGAGTATGAAGATGATCATGATAGTTCAGCGGAAAACAGTTTTGTTGAAGAGTAGCTTAAATAAATAAAATAAAAATAAAATAAATCTTCTACTGAAGTAATTTATATCTATAACATAAATATGTTTACAAACGATATGGAATTTTTAGTTGATATTAAATTTATATGCTAAAGTCTTAAAAAAAATTGCTTTCGTTCCTTAATTATATTGTTTTGATGTTTTTTTTCAGGGGTTAATTAATTAATTCCCCTAGCTCTACCAGGGTTCATACAAACCTGGAAAATCAGGGAAATAAATAGTTGACAAAAACATCAGGGAAATTTCGAATTTTTAGTAAAATTCAGGGAAATTTCGAATTTTTAGTAAAATTCAGGGAAATTTCGAATTTTTAGTAAAATTCAGGGAAATTTCGAATTTTTAGTAAAATTCAGGGAATTTTCGAATTTTTAGTAAAATTCAGGGAAATTTGCGTCAAACAGGGGCCGAGTACTTAAGCAAAATGTTCATAAACATCCTCTCCATAGGATTAACATTACACTAAACTTTGGAGGCTTATAACTGCGGTTCTACTAGAGATACGGGGATGTCCTTTGATTATGTAATAGTCCTGGGCATTTTGACCAATAAATTTTTCCAAAGTTTGGATAGCTTGACTATGAAGATGCGACACTGTTTGTGCACACTGCGGTGGACAATAATTTCTTCATACTTAACTATAGACATTGTACACGGGAGTGTTCAGAAACAGAGTCGCATCTTCATAGTCAAGCTATCCAAATTTTGGAAACATTTATTGGTCAAAATGTCCATTGACCCCTTTAGTTTTATGAACCTAATTTTGTTAAAGAGACGCAATTATTACATACTTATGAGACACAATTTCTTCAATACTTAACTTTAGACATTGTCCACGGGAGTATGCAGAAACAGTGCGCGTCACTCTAAAAATTGCATCCAGATCCTATAAAAATAAACAAATTTTATTTTATTAACAAAGAGTCTTAGAAATAAATAACCGCAAATGTTTTTAATTTGTTTATGCGTGTTTACTGAAGCTGCAGCCCAACAGTTACGGACGACAGATAAGAAAGCTCCATTGAATGAAGTTATGCCGTTTTCCATTGGCATTTTCTATGTGGAGTAATTTTCTTGGATTGAGAACGAAAGTCCATTTAAAATTGAATTAAATGCATCTATATCTAATTTAATATTTCTCCATTGTGGCAGATATCTAGCAGCCAATGAAAATCGGCATTAATTTTGGTTTAAAGGTGGAATTAGCGGTCTTATTCCTTATCAGCGCCACCTACCCATAGCGGCGACTTTGAGAACTACTGTAAGCGGCAAGCCAATCAGATGTCGCTAAAATCTGGTGACGTCACTGACTGGCACTCTCGGGTCTTACCAAAAATGACGTCACCAGATTTTAGCGACATCTGATTGGCTTGCCGCTTACAGTAGTTCTCAAAGTCACCGCTATGGGTAGATGGCGCTAATCAGGAATAAGACCGCTAATTCATAAACGTCGGACGCAACGCAATTTAGTACAGGCAAAGGCAGGGCGTCGTGCGCAAACTTCCGCAGCCTTTTGCGCACGACGCCCGCTGCCTTTGCCTGTACTAAATTGCGTTGCGTCCGACGTTTATGAATTCCACCTTTAATCTATGAACTTTTGAAGTGTCTACTACCATTCCATTTACACAAGGAGGCCTGACTCCCTGGTGGGTCAAAAACCATGCCTGATCCTTGCGTAAATGGTACGAATCCTCCTAGTCTGAAAACTTACGTATTTATTAAAGTTATAGTTTCGTAAAAGTATTTATTACTATACAATTATTAAGAAAAATAAATTAAATAATTCAAATCGATTCAAACATTGATCAACTACAAGTGCCGGTTTACGATAAGCTTATGTCAAGTATAATTTGTTGTTTTTCTTTAAAGTTTTAGAATATTCCAAATAGAATTAAAAAAAAAAAATAAATTAATTTAATTTAAGAGAAGAGACCTTATATCAATTTAGATTCTCAAGAAAGACAAGAAAAAAAAAAGTTATGAGAAAAATATTTACAATGTAATTTACTACCACATTGTATTTTTTTATATATAATTATATATATTTATTATTTGCAATTATCATTTTCTTAATTTGATTTGTCAGGTTTATTGGCAATGACTTTAGCAAGCTTTCTTCTCGATCTTTTATCTTTTTTTACCCTAGCAGAAAAGATGACTATAATTTGGCCTATTCTCTTCTAGAAGCACGTACGATTCCAAAACTTATTCAGACGTTATGTTATTCTTTCATTTAAATACAAATTTTAGTGCTTAAAATTAAATTAATTTATATATAATTTTTTTCCAAGCGTGGAAGCATTTTATTGTCAGTACTTTAAATGGTTTAAGACTTAAATAAAAACGTAAATAAACTGAACCCATTAATGGATCAAAAAGATTTATATTTCTCATTTAAAATACTTCGATCATAAATTAATTTTAATCTGAAAACATTACGTACGCAAAACATGAGTATCACTCAGTAAGATTCTTTATATATGGACTTCTCGTTAGATGCATCGATCAGATCTAATAAGTAGCCTTAGCGAGCACGAGTACTTGCGTGCGAGTCCGAGTCCAAGTACTCAGACCCACGCATGATCGAGTAGGCTATGTTACCACAGCCTTAGTGAGCATTCACAAATTACGAGTACTTGCGTGCGAGTCCGAGTCCAAGTACTCAGACCCACGCATGATCGAGTAGGCTATGTTACCACAGCCTTAGTGAGCACTCGCAAATTACGAGTTCTTGCGTGCGAGTCCGAGTCCAAGTTCTCGCGTACGAGTCCGAGTACTCAGACCCACGCATGATCGAGAAGGCTATGTTACCACACACCTGATAAAGCTTTATTTGACACGCGCGATAACCGATAACGCCTTACACTTCACAGTCCGTGGCTGCGTTGCCTGTCACATGTCAGTGCAGGGGCTCTTACAAAAGGCTAGCAAAGGCTATAGTATATAGGATAGGACTCACTCGCTAGTATTGGAAAATTGGATTTGACGACTTGGCAAGCCCAGTTTTCCACTACTCGCACTTGGACTCGAAACCTAAAATTTAGGACTTGGACTCGAAACCTAAAATTTAGGACTTGGACTCGAAACCTAAAATTTAGGACTCGGACTTGAAACCTAAAATTTAGGACTCGGACTCGAAACCTAAAATTTAGGACTCGGACTCGAAACCTAAAATTTAGGACTCGGACTCGAAACCTAAAATTTAGAACTCGGACTCGAAACCTAAAATTTAGAACTCTGACTCGAAACCTAAAATTTAGGACTCGGACTCGAAACCTAAAATTTAGGACTCGGACTCGAAACCTAAAATTTAGAACTCGGACTCGAAACCTAAAATTTAGGACTCTGACTCGAAACCTAAAATTTAGGACTCGGACTCGAAACCTAAAATTTAGGACTCGGACTCGAAACCTAAAATTTAGGACTCGGACTCGAAACCTAAAATTTAGGACTCGGACTCGAAACCTAAAATTTAGGACTCGGACTCGAAACCTAAAATTTAGGACTCGGACTCGAAACCTAAAATTTAGGACTCGGACTCGCAACCTAAAATTTAGGACTCGGACTCGCAACCTAAAATTTAGGACTCGGACTCGCAACCTAAAATTTGGGACTCGGACTCGAAACCTAAAATTTAGGACTCGCACACCTCTACTAATAAGGATATCGTCTTCATTGCCTACAATGCAACAATTTATCATATCTTATCTATTTTTCATGGCAATTAAGATATTTTGTTGCAATTTGAAAATATTTGGCAATTAAAAACTTTAAACTTAGTAAAAATAATTAATAACGTATAGATGAATAATGAGTAACGATTTTAAAAACTATAATAAAAATATCAACGAGAGTTTTAAAGTGACGATAATGTATGGGAAAATGGGGAATAAATAGTGTACTATTATTTACAATATTTGTTTGTTTTTTTCTCTTTTTTTCTTTGAAAAAACCTAAATTAGTTTAAATATATTACCTAATTGGCGTATACGATAATTAATATACATTTATTATCAATTTGCCTCTTGCGTGAGGAGAGAGAAAATTGGCTTCAAGCTAGGGTAAACATGACTACCCGTCAGTCCTGTTCTTCAACTTCGGAGAAAAGAGTGGAAACATCCAATATGGATGCCAGGTCTAAAACGCATCTACGCAATGTTGGATTATCAAAAATTTCAGTTTCTGGAAACTGAGGATGAGAGCAGGGGAAAAATGACCGACCCTACAAGTTGGATAGATACAAATAGTAATTAATGCATTTTTTGCTTTAAAAGTTTACTAGCATTCAGTGGTGTGCGAGTACTCGTTAAGTTCGAAATAAACGGGACTCGGACTCGGCTCAAAACCATAAAATGATAAAAACGGGACTCGGAACAAAACAGAAATAACGGAACTCAGGACTCGGAACAAAACAGAAATAACGGAACTCAGGACTCGGAACAAAACAGAAATAACGGAACTCAGGACTCGGAACAAAACAGAAATAACGGAACTCAGGACTCGGAACAAAACAGAAAAAACGGGACTCGAAACAAAACAGAAAAAACGGGACTCGGAACAAAACAGAAAAAACGGGACTCGGAACAAAACAGAAAAAACGGGACTCGGGACTCGGAACAAAACAGAAATAACGGAACTCAGGACTCGGAACAAAACAGAAAAAACGGGACTCGGAACAAAACAGAAAAAACGGGACTCGGAACAAAACAGAAAAAACGGGACTCGGAACAAAACAGAAAAAACGGGACTCGGGACTCGGAACAAAACAGAAAAAACGGGACTCGGGACTCGGAACAAAACAGAAAAAACGGGACTCGGGACTCGGAACAAAACAGAAAAAACGGGACTCGGGACTCGGAACAAAACAGAAAAAACGGGACTCGGATCAAAACAGAAAAAACGGGACTCGGGACTCGGATCAAAACAGAAAAAAACGGGACTCGGATCAAACAGAAAAAACGGGACTCAGGACTTGGCTCAAAACAGAAAAAACGGGACTCGAACTCGGATCAAAACAGAAAAAACGGGACTCGAACTCGGCTCAAAACAGAAAAAAACGGGACTCGAACTCGGCTCAAAACAGAAAAAACGGGACTCGGACTCGGATCAAAACAGAAAAAACGGGACTCGGGACTCGGATCAAAACAGAAAAAGCGGGACTCAGGACTTAGATCAAAACAGAAAAAACGGGACTCGGCTCAAAACAGAAAAAAACGGGACTCGGGACTCGGAACGGAACTCGGCTCAAAACAGAAAAAACGGGACTCAGGACTTGGCTCAAAACAGAAAAAACGGGACTCGAACTCGGATCAAAACAGAAAAAACGGGACTCGGGACTCGGATCAAAACAGAAAAAAACGGGACTCGGACTCGGATCAAACAGAAAAAACGGGACTCGGACTCGGATCAAAACAGAAAAAACGGGACTCGGGACTCGGATCAAAACAGAAAAAGCGGGACTCAGGACTTAGATCAAAACAGAAAAAACGGGACTCGGCTCAAAACAGAAAAAAACGGGACTCAGGACTCGGAACGGAACTCGGCTCAAAACAGAAAAAACGGGACTCAGGACTTGGCTCAAAACAGAAAAAACGGGACTCGAACTCGGATCAAAACAGAAAAAACGGGACTCGGGACTCGGATCAAAACAGAAAAAAACGGGACTCGGACTCGGATCAAACAGAAAAAACGGGACTCAGGACTTGGCTCAAAACAGAAAAAACGGGACTCGAACTCGGATCAAAACAGAAAAAACGGGACTCGAACTCGGCTCAAAACAGAAAAAAACGGGACTCGAACTCGGCTCAAAACAGAAAAAACGGGACTCGGACTCGGATCAAAACAGAAAAAACGGGACTCGGACTCGGCTCAAAACCATAAAATGATAAAAACAGGACTCGGACTCGGCTCAAAACCGAAAAAACGGGACACGCACACCACTGCTGTTAATAGCATTACCTTAAATAACCTATGCAACCTTAGAGCGATACTACAAAAAATAAATCTTAAAATTAGTAGTCTTAAGAAATCATCACCAAAGAAATGCAAGAAAACTGGATCTAAATAAAAAAAATACACCCGTGTTAATTTTTAACGTGATACATATATTTTTAATGAATAAATTAATTAACCAACCAATGTTCCTAGATCTAGTTACAAGATGGCTGGCTTCAGTCATGAAAAGGATGATTTGAGATTTTCCCTTTTCCCAAACTGATATTGGGATATCGGAAATATTGCAAGTAAAACACATGGCAGTTAATGGACTATGAAGGAACAATGTGAAAAGATTTCCCTTGTGTTGATGATCTGAAGAAGAACACGCATGACGATTTAGCCAGCGACCTAGATTCGGGAAGCCTTTAGAGTATTTACCATGAAATGAAGAAGGAACATCTTCGGGGGACATTAGAACAATAAAAGGTTGTCCAAAATAGCGCGGAATGTGTTGGAAGGCATGACTGTTGTCACTATCTACTATTAACATTAAAGGCTTTCGGCTGAAGGGGTAGAGATCACCAGGGTAAAGGCTACAATAAGTAATTAAATTCAATTAATAGAAATTATTGGGCCTGCGCGAGTACTTGCATGCGAGTCCGAGTAGTTGCAACCTGTTTTTCAAGAAATTTGCCAGTAGTATTGGGATATCGGACTCGAGCTGAGTACTGGGAAATCGGACTCGAGCTGAGTACTGGGAAATCGGACTCGAGCTGAGTACTGGGAAATCGGACTCGAGCTGAGTACTGGGAAATCGGACTCGAGCTGAGTACTGGGAAATCGGACTCGAGCTGAGTACTGGGAAATCGGACTCGAGCTGAGTACTGGGAAATCGGACTCGAGCTGAGTACTGGGAAACCGGACTCGAGCTGAGTACTGGGAAACCGGACTCGAGCTGAGTACTGGGAAACCGGACTCGAGCTGAGTACTGGGAAATCGGACTCGAGCTGAGTACTGTAAAATCGGACTCGCGAGTACTGGGAAACCGGACTCGAGCTGAGTACTGGGAAACCGGACTCGAGCTGAGTACTGGGAAATCGGACTCGAGCTGAGTACTGGGAAATCGGACTCGCGAGTACTGGGAAATCGGACTCGAGAGTACTGGGAAATCGGACTCGAGAGTACTGGGAAATCGGACTCGAGAGTACTGGGAAATCGGACTCGAGAGTACTGGGAAATCGGACTCGCGAGTACTGGGAAATCGGACTCGAGAGTACTGGGAAATCGGACTCGCGAGTACTGGGAAATCGGACTCGCGAGTACTGGGAAATCGGACTCGCGAGTACTGGGAAATCGGACTCGAGAGTACTGGGAAATCGGACTCGCGAGTACTGGGAAATCGGACTTGCACACCTCTATTAAAAATTATATATATTATTAAATACCAATTCATGTCTTTCAACTGCATGTTTTTTCTATTGGCATGTTCGGCTTCCTTCTTGCAATTGGTCATAACTCCACCAAAATCATAACCAGCTAAAAAAAAAAATATAATAGAAATTAATTTCCATTAAACAATATATGATTTGAATCACTAATTAAATTGAGCATATACCGTCTTCGGGATGTTTTATATTTGAAAAACACCCATCTGCCGAGAGGTAAAGTAGCAAAACACCATTAGGTGGCAGTTCTTTAAATCCGGATGCCAGAAAAACCAGGAGTTGACTGAAAGTGGGTTTGTACAAAAGGTACTTGTGAGGATTTTCCCGTTTCAAAGGTCGATCACTATTGTCTGGCTATAATTTTAAATGAATAAATTACTCATAGAAGCCACCATGAATTTCAAAACAAACTGGGACTTTACAAAAGGAAGTCTTCCAGGAGCCGGTGAAACATCGTAAATTTGAGTGTTATCTTCTTGAGGTTCTCTTTCTAACGATTGAAGCATTCGAAACATGTCCAGAGTTAATTCGCTAAATTTCACCTTTAAAGAAAACTAAGTTCTATAAATAAGTTGTACTTATAATTTGATCGTGATACAATGGATAAAGAATGCGCGTGAGGAAATTTCAAATTTGTTTTCACTCTACAGGATAGGCAACTCCCCATCTCGAACGACAACTTATTCTGTATATACTCTGTTACAATATCGGTTGACAGCACGCGTAAAGCTAAAGCAAGTAGTCCACTAAGCCTTGTGAAACCGTATCGTTAACGTAACGTCACGTATCCAAATACGAACAGAACGCCATCTGATAACGTTTCTTAAACGATTCTTTCGGATTTAGGTAATGGGCGCCCTCTTTCGGATGATTTACGAAATTAAAACGGTAACGATACGGTTTCGCAAGGCTTAAGTGGACTACTTGCTTAAGTCTCTATGTAACGTAGCTTTGTACGTGCTGTCAAGAGACAAAAAACTTCAGGATCTTCAGGACTTAAAATATCCGCGAGTATTTTAAGCTCGAGTGCACGGACCTCTAGGCCTTAGTTTCAAATATGTTTGAAATTGCATACACGAATTTGAAACTAAGGCCTAGAGGTCCGTGCACTCGAGCTTAAAAAACTCGCGGATATTTTAAATCCTGTAGATCCTGAAGTTTTTATTTTTAGTCTCTTGACAGCACGTACAAAGCTACGTTACATAGAGACTTATCTTAGCTTTACGCGTGCTGACAACTGATGTTGTAACAGAGTATATACAGAATAAGCTGTCGTTCGAGATAGGGAGTTGCCTATCCTATCCTGTAGAGTGAAAACAAATTTCATCACGCGCGTTCTTTATCCATGGTGATATATTTTATAAATAAATCACCTGGTCGGAACAATTACCAACGATCAGTATTTCTTGAAGAGTGAGTTGCGTTGAAGTCATTTTTTCAACCCCAAGCATATTTAATGGACTTAATCGATGTGATAAAACAACTGATGTTGAGTCATTGTCTATTACGTTTATCAGATTGTCAGCCTATTAAGAGGTTTTTTAGGTTTAAGTTAATTAAACAAATTAATTAATTAACTTAAAGGCATTTTTCTTTATTTTTCAAATACTTCAATGAAGGCTTTAATCTCCCCTAAGACTAAGGTCCATTCTAACTGGTCTTCAGGTTCGTAAGTAGCCGTGTAATCGTCTATTTGCTTAGCGAGTTCCTGATAATCCCATTTAAATTTATTAATTAAAGGAATAAAACTAATATATCTTAAATTTGAAATTCAAACAAACTAACTCTGACTAAATCTCTGACTAGCTTCATTTTCTTTAACAGCATACATACAACAATAAACCTTGCATAGTAGCGCAGTTTTTTAACCATTAAATCAGATCTAGTACGTGTAAATTGAAAACTATAATCAGTCCCAGTAATCCTACTTCCGATTCCGACAATAAACAACAATGATAAATGGAGATTCAATCTTACACAACGTACCTTTCTTCTTTGCTCGCTTTACTATAGTACCCTCGAGCCCGGATTGCGGCGTAGAATGAAAATGCTTCGTTTAAATAGTTTGTCTCACTCGTTCTCAAGCTAAAAAGCCAATTAAATTAAAAAAAAATAATTAAAAATCTGAAATTCCCCGTTAATTAATTCCAAAAACATCGGCTTACTAATAATGATAATAAAGTTGCCCAATTTTTGAGGCAATTTCACCAATTTGCCATCGTTTTAAGCCATATTTAACATCAAGAGTGTGCCTATATATCGTTAATTTTTTTTATTAAACGTAAATCTTATTTGCCTACTTAAAGGGAGGGTGAAGTGGAAAATCAAGTGATTTTTTATCGATTCTTCTTCTAATTATAAGACCAGTCTGCATAGTGAAACATTCAGAAAATACTTCCGATTGATTTTAAAATTCAAATTAAGTTCCGATTTTAAGAATAATTCGAAGTATCCCCCTCCGACCAATCGCGTAACGCCATGCCTTTTTGTTAACAAAATTCTCGTGGCACGCATGCTCCATGTCTCGCGCCACAATTGTCACATCGCACGCAAATTTTATGAAATCTCGCGATCAATTTCATTCGATACGGAGCGTGCCACGAGAATTTTATTAATAAAAAGGCAGGACGTTACGCGATTGGTCGGAGGGGGATACTTCGAATTAGCGTTAAAATCGGAACCTAATTTGAATTTTAATATCATTTGGAAGTATTTTCTGAATGTTTTACTATGCAGACTAGTCTTATAATTAGAAGAAGAATCGATAAAAAATCACTTGATTTTCCACTTCACCCTCCCTTTAAAAAAACTAACCTATGCTGCTGTTGAAATTTCCATAGTTTTGTGTACACGTCAAACGTTCTTCCGAAGTATGCTTGCCACTGTTTGTGACCATACTGCGGAAGATCTCTAAAATAAAATTTTAAACCTTTTATCCAAAAGAGAAAAACGATAGGCCTGTGCGAGTACTCGCATGCGAGTCCGAGTACTCACAACCTGTTTCCTATAAATTTGCGAGTACTCGCAACCTGTTTTCCTAGAATTTGGCGGGTACTCGCGAGTCCTCCATAAGGCTAATTTGCGAGTACTCGCATGTGAGTCCGAGTCCGACTACTCACAACCTGTTTTCCTAGAAATTTGGGGGTACTCGCGAGTCCTCCAAAAGGCTAATTTGCGAACACTCCCATGCGAGTCCGTACTCGGACTCGCAACCTGTTTTCCTAGAAATTTGCGTGTACTCGCGAGTCCTCCAAAAGGCTAGTAAGACTACGCGACGAGTCCGTTTTTCCCATATGCGACTGCGAGTCTTTTTTAATTTTTTGAACTAAACCTAGTCTAATTTTTGTCATGCTAGTCCATTTCTTCAGTAACATAGGCCACTCGATCATACTTTTAGCATTAGTTACTAATTTTTAGTCATTAAAGGATTAGTTTTAAATTAGATTCGGTAAAATACGTCTAAGAAAAAATAATTCAATGCTAAAATATTGAAGCCAATATATAGGGGTTAGCGTGGAGCGTTTGACCATGGAGGAAGGATACAACCTACAGTACGACTCACAGGAGGTGATACCAAATAGGTGTGCCGCGCGGGTTCACACAAGTATTACCTCCTATAACTAGTATCATCCCTCCATGGTTTGGCTGTCACTTCTCGCCAAACATTGGGTTACTTGGGTACGAAAATTAGACAGACCAAGGCTTAAGATATTTATCACAAATTGTACACTGAAAGCCAGCTACCTATTCCTTTCATAAATAAATTTTCGTGAGGATTATGAAAATACGCGTTAATCCTCACCTTAATCCATTGAATAACTGCTTTGATTTTTCTAATAAATGGCAAAATTCATTGACAATTTTTCTGTCATGTTCTTCGTTTTCACTCATGACAGCCATCTTATTATTTGTTTTCCCACCCTTTCCCTTAGTCCCTTACCCTATGACGTTTCTGAAGGAGGTACCCATTCTCAACATCAGAAAGTAAACTGAACCGAACCAACCAACTCGACCGTTCGAATTTTAGGCGCCAATTAGAAAAACACATTTATTGTTTTATTTTAACACTAAATTTAATCACCCGATCTTCAGGCGGTTATACATTTTACATTTGAATGCAAAAAATAACTCTTTTTCTCTTGAGTATCAAAAGATGTTTCCCCAAACCCTTACCCTATGACGTTTCTGAAGGGGGTACCCATTCTCAACATCAGAAAGGAAACTGAACCGAACCAACCAACTCGACCGTTCGAATTTTAGGCGCCAATTAGAAAAACACATTTATTGTTTTATTTTAACACTAAATTTAATCACCTGATCTTCAAGGCGGTTATACATTTTACATTTGAATGCAAAAAATAACTCTTTTTCTCTTGAGTATCAAAATATGTTTCCCCAAACTCTTACCCTATGCAGGGCCCTATGACGTTTCTGAAGGAGGTGCCCATTCTCAACATCAGAAAGGAAACTGAACCGAACCAACCAACTCGACCGTTTGAATTTTAGGAGCCAATTAGAAAAACACATTTATTGTTTTATTTGAACACTAAATTTAATCACCTGATCTTCAGGTGGTTATACATTTAACATTTGAATACAAAAATAACTCTTTTTCTCTAGAGTATCAAAAGCTTATGAAAATAAGTTGTTTCCCCGAACCCCTGACCACACTTAAATATCTTCCATATCCAAAAGACCATCATTATAATCCTCATCTGATGAACTTGTATCATCATAGTGCCTGATATACGAACCTCTCACTGATTTTAGAAACGCAAAATTAAATTAATTAGCTTACAAAAATAGTTTTAAAAAGATGACAACCCAATTAAGGTCCCCAAATTAAAAAACCCAATATAAGCCTACTGTTAAGCCTACTGCTAAGCCTAACCACTAAAACTGACCTGGAGGTGGGCGGCAAACTACTTTTGTGACATCATCGCATTCAAGATGATCAACGTGAAGCTTTATGTACCACTTCTACAATTAATTAAAATATTATTACGGCCACAAATTAAAAATGCAAAATAGGCCAAAATCTAATACCTTATCAGTTGATTTTGTTAATCTTGGCCATTTTTGACCTACAGTAGATTTCCGCAACTTAAATTTGACTTTTTCTGGAAGACTTTCAACATTACTGGATCCAACATCGACATCATCAAATAAATCTTCTTTGAAGTCGTAGAATTTATTTCCGTGAATTGTTCTAAAATTATTAGATTTCGTTTTTACTTTTAAAGTTTTTGCAACGTTGAAAAACATTTTAGCAGTACATACTGAAAGGAAATGAACTTCTCTGAAATTTCAGCTGAATAATCAGAACACGATGGAAGTTCAATGTGAACTATTACTAGATCATCAGACTGAAACCACATTGTCTTGGGATAGTGTTTTCCATCAGTGGTTAATTGACGTAACGGTATTGGGCTTAATGTAGGATTATGTTGAAGTCCGTTTTCAACAGATTTAGGCTCTGAATCTTGATTATAGGCACGCATCCTTTTAATTATTTCTTTATCCACTCCTACCCATTCAAAGAATGCATTATTATCAAATTCCAAGTTGAGTTTGTCAGTCTCTGATAAGTCACTTTCTTCTCCCGAGTCCTACGTACATTGTCGCAATTCATTTTTGTTAACGCGTGATTAAATAAGATGACTGTTTTTCATAGTTACATTTTCGTCATCAATATTAAGCGTAGTATCCTTCAAATTTTTGCTATTCACGTCTTTAGCCAATCCTCGTTTCACTAACTCCAATCCTAATGAGGCATCATTCTCAATAAAGTGTAACGTTACAGAGCACGAACGATCATAATTAAGATCCAAGGACATTTGAACAACCTGAAAATTGAGTTCATAAATGAATAATTTTTTATTAGGACTGTGCGAGTTCGAGTCCTTGGAATTTTTTGAGGACTAGCGAGTACTGTGAAATTGGACTCAAGGACTAGGCGAGTCCAGTCTTCCACTTGGACTCGTAACCTAAAAATTAGGACATGCACACCTGTATTTTTCATACCTTGAGTAATAGTGGGCGATAAATATCATCATCGTCGTCTTCTCGGGTCATATCACAAAATGAGTCAATAGCTAACTGGCTCCATTGTCCTTTCGCCGCTTTTACACCAGCGAGAGAACATTTAACAGCTTGGAACGGCAAATCTTGTACAATATCAGGCGGCATTTCATACACATCATTAAAAACAGCAGAACCGTTATCACCAAAATCAAGAAAATAAAGTTGAACCGTATCTTCGTATACTCGCGTAATGCAAGCTCGGTACCACCTGCTTAGGAAAAACAAGTTATATCGGACAATGTGTACCTACTTTAGAAAGGTTATTTACCGTCCTTCGGAGTTAAATGGCGCGATAACAACATCATCTTTTTTGAATGATACAGCTTTGTTAAGCTTTTTTTCTAGATACAGTTTATTTATCAAGTTATTCAGATCTGTCAGTTTTCCTGAGAAGTTTTGGGAAGGAACCGCGTAGAAGAGACTAGGGGATTGCACCGAAGTCACGAATACTTCGTTAACAGAGTTGGGCTCAAAGGATTCGTAAGTGATTAACATAGACAATGGTATTGTATGAACTTCTAAAATTATAGAACTGATTTAGCATCGCTTTGATAAACTGTTTAAAATAAAGTTGCTTTCGAAGAAGTTTTAGTTTACCAATGGGACTTTTCTTCCAAGATATAACACCATCGCACATTTGTCGCAACAATTCAATATGATTTGGGTTTGCAATTGCCAAATTTTGGGACTTGAGTCTCATTACGAGTGACGAGTTAAAGTCCGAACGCGTCCCCAAATTCGTGACATAAACGCAATCTCTTAACGACATGACAACCTAAAAATTAAGTTATAAACGAACGATTTATCCAACGCCAACGCTAACTCCGAAAGTTCATCCCCCAAACCAATTACCTTGCCAATCAATATACGGTTACTGATAAGTTCGCTAACGTAAGTATCAGCTTGAGCCGTCCACACATTACTTCCATCAATGGGTTTTACCTTACAAATCCTTATCTTAACGGCTTGAGGTATAAATGAAGAAAAACTCTTTGGTAAAACGAAAACATCGCCTAATTCCGCTGTTCTAATCCATCCGTAATCAATTGAAAATACTTCAACTTTTTGCGTAAAGCCCTTCGTAACAGGATGCACCTTTATAAAGAATTAAGGCGTATACCCGACATTTTCCTTTTAAAATAAGCTTCAACATAACACAGGGTTTGTACGAAATTTTTACATTGAAAATCCCTGACTTTTCCAGGTTATCCCTGACCAAATTTTGGAAATATCCCTGACTATTTTAAGGTGTTTACCAGAGCCCACTTCATCACACCTGTCTCATATTTAGTATTGCTCGAAGCATAGCTTAATATACCAAACGAAATCCCTGACATATCCCTGACTGTTTAGTAAAAAGATTCAAATCCCTGACTTTTTCCCCTATTTTCCATATCCCTGACTTATCCAGGTTTTCCAGGTTATCCAGGTTCCGTACGAACCCTGTAACACGTCGTTGCATTACCTTTGTTATTTTAACTCGACAATACGAACCACCAACGATTCTTACGGCGCATAAATCACCAACAACGGGATTGCTAACCATTTCTTTAATTTTCAAATTTTGAAAATGATCTTGCAATTTAAAATTCAAATCGGCAAATTCGTCCCGATATCGAGTTACAACTTCTCCGGTTTCCGAGTCTTGATAACTCAAAATATTCGCGTAGAAAAGACCAGCATTGACAACGAATTTCACAATAATTTTAATAATTCCAAAATGAGGATATTCCGGAAGAGGTTGATCTATTTCCGCGAAAAATTTGTGACGAAGTCTACAAAAATTTTTCACGTCACAATTTCCAAACGCTAAGAGATTGTGACATAATTCCCTGGTAAGGAGTTCCTTTTCAGCCAAATCGCGTAGTTTAGTTGAAATTGGATACTTTAAGCTATTCATGATCCGTTTTAATTCGTAACACTGATGACAGTTGACGTTATTTATAATGACATGACATTCGCCATCCTTTTGTCCCAATGGTTCCATTTTCATTTCACTTTCATTGAACTTGATAACGTCTTGAAGGCAACTAAACCGATTACTGAATTGTAATTTCGATACATCAGGAACATTGTAATGAATAAGGGACTCCGCGTTGGTGATATTTATCAAATGTAAAATTGCATCGGATATCACGATTATTGGGTTATTCTTAGAAGCGGCGGAAGTATTCCATTGATGTTTGATATCCTCCATTTCGTAAATAACCATTTTTTCATGCGCCATTAAACATTCGTGGGAATTAAGCTTTAATATCTTTCCTAGCCTTTGAACTTTTTC
Organism: Phalangium opilio; assembly: GCF_054372755.1. Taxonomy (NCBI): domain Eukaryota; kingdom Metazoa; phylum Arthropoda; class Arachnida; order Opiliones; family Phalangiidae; genus Phalangium; species Phalangium opilio. Next base: position 4,666,373 of record NW_028324189.1, read on the forward strand.
GTAATCAGATGCGCAAATGACGGTATTGCGAGTCGGAGCATTACGAAGAATGGATAAAATTGCCGCGTGTTCTTGATTCAATTCCGTTATTTCAATGTGAAATTTAATTTCCGAATATATAGCGGCTTCCAAAAATACGGAAAAATATAACAAGGGATTGGGCATCAATTTAACGAAGGATTTTACACCACGTGACCATGAAGTTGTACAAACGATAATTTGATAAATTGTCGTGGTCTCTTCTCCTCTACGAATAACTGCCCTTTTAAATTCGCAAATAATTCTCAACAACTGAAAATTAAATTATAAGTAAAAAGAATAAAATTTTAATTAGTTTTCGCTTAATTAATTAAGTGAACAATTTCTAATACGAACGTCTTTTAGAAATATTTCGATCAGATAATTGGCTTCTTCTAATATAAGATGGCAACAACGGTCAATAATGTCAAGACCAGTGTCACTATCAATTAGTTTTGTAATCATGGACGGTGTCGTTACGAGAATAGTGTAACCTTTCAGCAGATCAACCTATATTATACAACATTACCTTCTGAGCTATTTACGTATGATTAATATTTTTAAACAAGAAGCGATATCTAGTTTACTAGGGAGAAGGTTTAAATTCGCCTCACTTCTAGCTCTATCTACAGTCCAAACGTATAGTAGGTCCTGAGTTAATCCCCGCCTCTAAATTACAACCAGCATCTCATTGGTTCTTGAAATCTCACGTCAGTGCGACCAAAGAAGATACACGTCCCAGGAATGGAAAGTGTAGCTTCCTCTAGTGTAAATTTTTGTCTGGCCCCTCCTAGTACGCTCCAAAGGCAGGCTCGGTTGACCGAGGTATTTCCGGCTACATTGAAATTGCATAGACCGGAAGTTCCTTGGTCAACCCAACCCCCAGACATACCTTCCATTCCTGGAGCGTATATTTTCTTTGGTGCGACGCGAATGACGAAAATTACGTATTTTCCGACTGAGGAGAGGAGAAATAGCCCGGCCACCTTGTATTTTGAAAGGGGGACTGGGACTATGGCGCGCGAATACTTAAAGGCATCTTATACCTTCTCCCTAATAAACTTGATATTACTTCTTGATTTAAACTAACGATTTTATCTTCAATTTTATCCCCGCCATGAAGAGTAGTTATATAATTTCGTTGCCTAAATGTTCCAAACATATTAAATTGCGCTTGTACTGCTTGACAAGATTTCCAATCAGTGCATAAGACAATTACAATTGGCTGCGTAATTAATTAATGCCAATTAGCGCGTTTTCTTCATTAATATTATTATTAGGTTAATCGTCACCAACCCCTGGCCCATCGGGTAAGTAATTGTACTCTTCGGTCTGCCGAATTTGATTTAAAATAGGTATGATGTAACCCACACTTTTCCCCGAATTTTTTAAACCAACAGCTACGCAACTTCGACTTCTTTGAACTGCTGGCCATAAATAAGTCTGTAGTTCAGTTGGAATTTTTATACCCGCATTTTCCAATGACTAATAAAGAATGTTCATTAAAATTAGCTCTGGGAATAGTAATTAAATTAATTTGTTTTCTTTTACTCGAACAATAGGCTCTTCGAAACAGTATTCTTCGATTTTCTCTAATGGTTTGGGTGGATTCGATCCATAAGTTATAATACGCGTAGGTGATTTTACTTTGTCATTGTTATCATTCATTGAACTTCATGAAAAAACAATTGCAAGTTCGGTAAATAAATGTTTTTAAAGGAATTTCTCAGGTAACATAACATTATACCTTAAGGTCGAGCTAAAGCCAACTTGGGAAGGGGGGGAGGGGTTTTTCATATGCCTTTAGTTTCTGCTCATTTCCAAGCAAGTGTTTCAAATAAAAAATTTCAAGACTTTACAAACCGAAAGACAACATTTCAAAGATTACAACAAAATTGTGAAAAACTTTTATTTTTGAAATTACATTAAGTTAAATGACATTAAATTTAAAGTTACTAATTCCAATATATCTTGTCTTTCCGTCGTTTAAATTGCATAAAATTTTGCATACACGCGCATTTACACCTACGCTAGTGGTTAATCGAGACACTTTTGGAAAATGTCAATTATGTAACTAATTAAGCGAATAAATTAATTTAATTAGTGTCTTAATTAGTTAAATAATTGACATTTTCCAAAACTGTCTCGATTAACCACTAGCGTAGGTGTAAATGCGCGTGTATGCAAAATTTTATGCAATTTAAACGACGGAAAGACAAGATATATTGGAATTAGTAACTTTAAATTTAATGTCATTTAACTTAATGTAATTTCAAAAATAAAAGTTTTTCACAATTTTGTTGTAATCTTTGAAATGTTGTCTTTCGGTTTGTAAAGTCTTGAAATTTTTTAATTGAAACCCTTGCTTGGAAATGAGCAGAAACTATGAACAACCCCTCCCCCCTTCCCAAGTTGGCTTTAGCTCGACCTTAAAATAACGGTATTTTCCAAAAATTAATTTCATTTTATTACAAAATAATTAGAATTTAATTAGTCTTAAAAACGAGGACTATTGCGCCAGCCGCTATTCCTTTAGTGGTGTCTGCTAAATCGAACCCACCTAGTGACCTAACCCTTACTTCTCTCAGCCTGTAAGAATTCAACCAATCCCGTAGGGGTAAGAGGTTCTGGCTAGCAGACGCTGGAGTCCTAGCTCGTTCTTAAGACTAATTAAATGCTAATTATTTTGTAATAAGATATCATTTAAAGGCCGTTCTTTTGGGGTATAACGTTATGATACCTGTATTTTCCTTTAAAGGGAGGGTGAAGTAGAAAATCAAGTGATTTTTTATCGATTCTTCTACTAATTATAAGACCAGTCTGCATGCATAGTGAAACATTCAGAAAATACCAGCTCCGAATGATTTTAAAATTATTTCAAATTAGGTTCAGATTTTAAGGATAATTTCAAAGAAGGTCCTCCAGCCAATCACGTAACGCCCTGCCTTTTTATTAACAAAATTCTCGTGGCACGTTCCAGGTTGAATGAAATTTATCACGAGATTTGATAAAATTAGGCGCGTGACGTGACAATCGTGGTGCGAGACACGGAGCGTGCCACGAGAATTCTGTTAACAAAAAGGCAGGGCGTTACGCGATTGGTCGGAAGTCCTTCTTTAAAATTATCCATTAAATCTGAACCTAATTTGAAATAATTTTAAAATCATTCGGAGCTGGTATTTCCTGAATGTTTCACTATGCAGACTGGTCTTAAAATTGGTAGAAGAATCGATAAAAAAACCACTTGATTTTCTACTTCACCCTCCCTTTAAGACTTATCATTTACCTTGGATTGGTTTGGTAAGTATTATCAGTTGAAAACTGAACCGTAACGTTTTTATGAAAAAACGACTGAATGTCCGATTGTTCTATTTCACTTGTAATATCAAAAGCGTTCTTTTTATCAACATTTACAAAACTATCTGACGAAACTCGACACGTCAGATTAGGTGGCAATGGTTTTAATAAAGCAGGGTCAAGATTTCCCGATTTCTTCGAATTTTTAGTGTTTTCTTCACTTTTTCCTTTCAATTGCGTATATTTGTCGTATCTTGACAAACCTACCGCTGACGATTCAACTGGAGATGGTTTACGAGAAGTTTCGACACCGTCATTTTCTAACTTATCACTAACATTCCGAGTTTTCTGACATTTTTTAGAAAGTTCCAAGTATTTGTCAATGGGAATACCACGCGCGCTACGAGAACTATTTTGAGAAGAAGGTCGTCTTTCTGAATCTTTATTAACAGTTGAAATACAGCTTCCACTTGAAACGGAACCCTAATTTCAAACGCGCAAAAAAGAACAGTATAACGCGTCGTAAGTGACGTACTAATATACTATAGTTTGCCGAAAATTTCACAAACGCGATACTTAAAATGTTATTGGTAGTTTAATTATTGAATGAAAGCTAAGGTGTTCAAATCAATGCGCGATAGAAAGAGATTATTTCCAGTAGTGTGCGAGTACTCGTTAAGTTCGAGTATTGAGCTGAGTACTCGATAACAACATATGAACATATGAAATTTATTTCGAAAGCGAAAAAGGGATCCGGACTCGGCTCGAAAACCGAAAAAACGGGAATCGGAATCGAAAACCGAAAAAAAAACGGGACTCGTACTATAAAACCGAAAAAAAAACGGGACTCGGACTCGAAAACCGAAAAAAAAAAGGACTCGGACTCGAAAACCGAAAAAAAACGGGACTCGAACTCGGCTCGAAAACCGAAAAGAAAAAAAAACGGGACTCGAACTCGGCTCGAAAACCGAAAAAAAAACGGGACTCGAACTCGGCTCGAAAACCGAAAAAAAACGGTACTCGAACTCGGACTCGAAAACCGAAAAAAAACGGGACTCGAACTCGGCTCAAAAACCGAAAAAAACGGGACTCGGACTCGAAAACCGAAAAAAAAACGGGACTCGAACTCGGCTCGAAAACCGAAAAAAAAAAGGGGGACTCGAACTCGGCTCGAAAACCGAAAAAAAAAAACGGGACTCGCACACTACTGACGATTTCACAGGCCTTATTGTGAAAACGATAACTAAGCTTTGAAAAATTAAATTTATTTAACAATGAAATGATATCCTAAAGAAACGACACCTTGATACGCCTATATCAAGTAGGTAAACTTAATTTCTTACGTTTTCCCATTCTTCTTTGTCATCTTTCGCCACTTTGAGCTGCTCTAGGTTATTGACAGGGGCAAAATATTGAGCGACACCCCCACGACCAAAGCCATGTTTTGGCCCCATGAAAGATGGTTTTTGAAATGGCGAAGCGTAAGGCGCTTTCATAACAGGAACATTGGTTTTTGGACTTCTGACTTCCTCCATAGTTGAGGGACCCTTAGGTTCCATCGTGTTCAGATTCTCTCCAGCTTCAATGACATTTTGTGGACTTTGACAGTGACTCTGCTGTTTCTCTTTATCATCCAAGTCATCATCAACGGTCCGTTCCTGACTCTGAGACACGCTTTGCATTGACAATTTTTTCAACAATTTTCCGCGACCAATACTGAGACTTTGAGGCAAAGATTGATTTAAAACTGGAGTAGGGGACAATTCTCTGGGAACGTTAGAATCCCCACAAGCAAACGGGGCGGGGCTTGGTGTTCTTGATAATGGAACGTTTGACGCGATACTCTCTTTCACCTCTGGCTCTTTACTACACTGAAATATTTCAAGTCCACCAATTTTTTTAAATGTTAGAACATTTTGGGAAGGGAAAATTCATCAGGTGTTCGATTTCTGAAGTTAACTCGAACATTAAGCCTTTGTCAGGCTAAACTAAAACTACGTCACGATGTTTTTTCTTACTTGTTCAATGGCCGAAAGCCAATTAGTCACTCTGTCAGGAGTGTTTTCAAGATCAACGTTTCTGTTCCCAATATTGGAATTCTCTACAGAACCATGCATATAGCTATGAAATTATAGAAAATTTCCCTAAAAGATGATAGATAATTAACGTAACGTACCATTAGAGGGAATAAGTTCCTCATCAAGCCAAGCGTAAGAACGATCAACTAATTCAACATTTAGACAAATTTCTTCATCATCGATGGAATACATGTTTCCATAGAATTTTCCATTCTCATCTAAATGGGTGATTTGAATAGGAACAGTAGTTGACTCTAAAATAATGGAAACCGGTGTTAATTAATTGTAATCAATTATTTTTAGAGGTGTGCGAGTCCCAATTTTTAGGCGCGAGTCCTCAAATATAACTTTTTCGTACTCGCGAGACCTCAAATATAATTTTTTTTGTACTCGCGCGTCCAGTAAGTACTCAAATATAATTTTTTTGTACTCGCGCGTCCATTAAGTACTCAAATATAATTTTTTTTGTACTCGCGCGTCCATTAAGTACTCAAATATAATTTTTTTGTACTCGCGCGTTCAGTAAGTACTCAAATATAATTTTTTTGTACTCGCGCGTCCAGCGAGTCCTGAAATATAATTTTTTGTACTCGCGCGTCCAGCGAGTCCTGAAATATAATTTTTTTGTACTCGCGCGTCCAGCGAGTCCTGAAATATAACTTTTTTGTACTCGCGCGTCCAGCGAGTCCTGAAATATAATTTTTTTGTACTCGCGCGTCCAGCGACTCCTCAAACCTATTTTTTTTTGTACTCGCGCGTCAAGTAAGTACTCAAATAAAATATTTTTGTACTCGCGCGTTAGGCGAGTCCTCAAATATAACTTTTTTGTACTCGCGCGTCAAGCGCGTCCTCAAATATATATTTTTTGTACTCGCGCGTCAAGCGAGTCCTCAAATATAATTTTGTTTTGTACTCGCGTGTCAAGCGAGTCCTCAAATATAATTTTTTTTTGTACTCGCGAGTTACTTAATTGCACAGGACTAATTATTTTCCTTATAACCTTACTAGATAAAAATTGACGGACAAATGTTACAGCTGAAGTATCCCATTTTTGAGCTTTGCTGAAATTAATTTAAGTGTAATTTAAATTAAAACTATTAAATTTCAACCGTAATTAGTCATTATACCCGCGCCTCATCATCATGTTATCTTGAAATTGCAAACTTAATGGCTTTAAAGCTGATAAGACAAATTGAAAGGCTTGAAATGGAACTTTAAACACTTTATCATCGGGTATTCTTATCCTGAAATTTTAACTTTTCTTGATATAATATAATTTAATGTAAATTAATTTAATTAGCCTTATTCCTTATCAGCGTCACCTACCCATAGCGGCGACTTTGAGAACTACTGTAAGCGGCAAGCCAATCAGATGTCGCTAAAATCTGGTGACGTCACTGACTGGCACTCTCGGGTCTTACCAAAAATGACGTCACCAGATTTTAGCGATATCTGATTGGCTTGCCGCTTACAGTAGTTCTCAAAGTCACCGCTATGGGTAGATGGCGCTGATCAGGAATAAGGCTAATTAAAGCAAGAAAACGTACGCCTTTGGGGACACCAATTCAGTTGTACCATAATCCACCAAATAAACACTAATATAAAATAATTAGTACAAATTCCATAGTTTAATTATAAATCAGGGAGCCCACTCTTAAATTTAAATTCCTTATAGGAAAAATAGGAAATTTTTTCCGGAATTATAGGATTTTATAGGAGAAAAAAATCACGTGTTTTTATAGGAAAATATAGGACTAAAAATGCTCGTATATAATACAATTTTGGGGCTGAAACTATGTAGAAAAATCTCAAAAAAGAAACAAAAAAACTAATTGGATTTTACTTTGAAAACTCAGAAGAACTTAATTAAAATATAATATAATATATAGAAAATCCTAAGCGAGCCTTTGAAGTAATTTCGGTGTCTATTCAAATGTGATCTCGATAAAAAAACAGCTAAATTTTGATAAATTTGATGCTAAACTATATAAATTACTTGGACTATGTCAAAAATATAGGATATTATAGGACCTTTTATGAAATTATAGGATATTATAGGACCTTTTATAAAATTATAGGATATTATAGGACTTTTTATGAAATTATAGGATATTATAGGACTTTTTATGATATTATAGGATATTATAGGACCTTTTATAAAATTTTAGGATATTATAGGACTTTTTATGAAATTATAGGATATTATAGGACCTTTTATGAAATTATAGGATATTATAGGACTTGAAATTATAGGATATTATAGGACTTTTTATGAAATTATAGGATATTATAGGACCTTTTATGAAATTATAGGATATTATAGGACCTTTTATGAAATTATAGGATATTATAGGACTTTTTATGAAATTATAGGATATTATAGGACTTTTTATGATATTATAGGATATTATAGGACCTTTTATAAAATTTTAGGATATTATAGGACTTTTTATGAAATTATAGGATATTATAGGACCTTTTATGAAATTATAGGATATTATAGGACTTGAAATTATAGGATATTATAGGACTTTTTATGAAATTATAGGATATTATAGGACCTTTTAGAAATTATAGGATATTATAGGACCTTTTATGAAATTATAGGATATTATAGGACCTTTTATGAAATTATAGGATATTATAGGACTTTTTATCAAATTATAGGATATTATAGGACTTTTTATGAAATTATAGGATATTATAGGACTTTTTATAAAATTATAGGATATTATAGGACCTTTTATAAAATTATAGGATATTATAGGACCTTTTATGAAATTATAGGATATTATAGGACTTTTTATGAAATTATAGGATATTATAGGACTTTTTATAAAATTATAGGATATTATAGGACCTTTTATGAAATTATAGGATATTATAGGACCTTTTATGAAATTATAGGATATTATAGGACCTTTTATGAAATTATAGGATATTATAGGACTTTTTATGAAATTATAGGATATTATAGGACATTTTATGAAATTATAGGATATTATAGGACTGGTTCAAAATTATATAGGATTTTGTAGGAATTATAGGACTGTTGGGCTCCCTGATAAATTATAATCACTTGATCATTGCTCCCTTTGATGTTTCAAAAACAGTTTCAACACGTCCCCGATACCAAAGCTTTCCATAATTTGGTTTAATTAGAACATGCTTAAAAATTAAGGATTTCTTAATTTATAAAATCATTCTAGGGGTATTATATTTTTTTGCTACATACAGTTCCTTTCAGAGGAATAAGAAAATTTTGAGGTATGATATCACATTCATCAACACGACTAAGAATATGTTGTTCTAAATTCAAAAAATCTCTGGCACTCTTTGACATTGATGGATCAGGGGTTTCTCTTACTATGAATGTTACTGGATCGATTATCTACGATTGTTTAAAATTTTATAGTTAATCTATGGTATATTATTGAATTTTAAAATATTATAGTTAATCTATGGTACAGAGTAGTGGCACTCCATGTTAATTTCTCATAGAGTGTAACGTAGCCAAAGGCAGGGAGGTGCCATTACTCTATATTATTGAATTTTAAAATATTATAATTAAATCTATGGTATATTATTGAATTTTAATATATTATAGTTAATCTATGGTAGGCCTATATTATTGAATTTTAATATTGTTCTAACCTTAATTACAGTAACATAATGCTTTGATAAACAATGAAGTTGAGTTCCACTCCCTTCTATTGGTTTTTTGACATTCTCTGCCATTTTTACATTCAATAATTTGACGAATGACGAGAAAATTTTAAGTATTAAACACAAACTTCTAGAAAATTCCGCGAAATTATTGCCATGTCACCCATGTGCTCACTGTCAAATTCAAACACGCACTCGCGCAGTTTTTATTATTATTATTTTTTTTTTTTTTGGACGGGCTGATGAACTCAAGTACCTAATACCTTTACCGGTGTTACAATATTATTTATCCATGCTAAGAACTCAAGGCTTAACAGTTAACACCATAGATATGTTTAGTTATAGTTATAGATAGTTATAGTTTTACTATGGTTAACACCAAAGATGGGGGGACGCGTCACGCCAGACGCTTCCCCTTTGGCCTTTGGACCAATCACGTTGCGTTATTTCTAGGAGTAGACAGACTAGCAGACATCATGTTTAAATACAGTTATCACTTTGCCATTCTCATTTCCTATAGAGTATTATTATTGGAGTGAAAAGGAAAGTTGCACGAAGAATGCAATAATTACTGTATGTCACCATTAATATTGCTCCATGGTGGCAAATTGCTTAGAAAAAAAACTTCAGCACCACGAACGAATCACCTACCTTTCTTTATGCATAAAGGAAAGGCGCCAATTTCAATTTTTTTTACGATATTCCGTCAAAATATTTTTACTTTATTTTCTATAACAAAGATAATTTTTACAATTAAATTTAACATCAGATTATTTATATTTTTAACTATATTTCACTCTGGCGAATATATTTCTTTATTAAATCTCAAAGCAACATTTTTCAATCTCTCAAGACATAAAGACACTACATTTTCAGGATCATACTGTAGAATATGTAAACCTTTTGTTGAAAGCACCAAAAGTTCATTGACCCCATCACCAATGAAATCCATACATGACAATGCTAATAAAGGATGTGAAAATGCCCTATTCCAAAGCATATCATAACATTGACTACAATTATTCCATTTAAAAATAAGCAGTTGTTGTCCATAAGTGCCTAAAATTATTTCATTGACTCCATCCATATCCAAATCAGCTATACAAGCGGAAGTTGGGCAATCATAGGAGTCACTATTTTGAAGGACTATCATGTTCTTGTTAACTTTATGCAAGATATCTCTATAAACTACTGATTTTTCAAGAGAACTGACTACAAGCATATGAAGTGGTTCATCTTTAGACTTTCCGATAAAATGTTTTTCCGTATTCTCTTTCAGAAATTCGGGAGTATTAACAGGGACATTTTCAAAGAATAACTTAATTGAAGTTATGGGGCTGTCTAATTGTAAATCCCAAACATTTTTCACGCTGATTTCCTCGTGTTTCGTATTGACGACTACAACCCTAACTAGACCATTTTCACAACCAATTGCCGTGATTCTTTTAGATGATTTGTTCATAATTTCCATACAATAAACTATACTGGGTAAATCATTAAACTCAGGAAAGAAATTGTTAATCGGTTGTTCGCTAAAGTTTAAATTTATAGGATCTTCTCTATAAAGGTGAACTTTACAATCGCTACCGCTAAGCAACCATACTGTCTCTTTTCCATTTGCAGTTTTAAGTTCAGAATGTGTCAGTTTATAAGGAATGTAATCTAATTGCAATGTTAAACATCCTTGAAGTTTTTCCAAATCATTTTCTCCATTGTCAGGTTCCCAATCAGAGTATATGTTTAAATATTGGTTGCTACCATTATCACTGTTCTTAATCAAAGTGATACCAACAAAAGAATCTCGATCATTTTGGTATTTATTGAAAGCGTCAATGGAAATTATTTCCGCACTTCCTGGAATGTACGTGAATGGTACTTCCCTGGTGGAAGGAATCAAAGAATGATCCATGTTTCTGGTATATTCCACGCAATAAACCCTTCTCTTCAATGAGGTTATTAAGACTTTGTTCTGGTTTTTCGGTGTACAGAGCGTGGCTAATCCATATATATTACTTTGTGATAGTACACTCGAAAAATGAGCTTCTTGTAAACAACTAACTTCCATTTTTTAATTAATATTTAAACTAATTAAAAGTAAACACATAAATCATTCCCCGTCGGAGTCCGGCCCCTCCTCCACTCAGTAGCAGACGACATCGGAGGTACTCGCCTACTAGGGGCTGAACATAAGGAAAATGTCATTAAGACTTTGTTCTGGTTTTTCGGTGTACAGAGCGTGGCTAATCCATATATATTACTTTGTGATAGTACACTCGAAAAATGCGCTTCTTTTAAACAACTAACTTCCATTTTTAATTAATATTTAAACTAATTAAAAGTAAAAACAAATCATTCCCCTCTGGAGTCTGGCCCCTCCTCAATTCAGTAGCAGACGGCGTCGGAGGTACTCGCCTACTCGGCGCTGTACATAAGGAAAATTTCATTAGCATTGAAAGTTTGAAACACCGTCATTTGGACCATAGCCCACTTAATCACGCGCACGTGCTTTCCATAAATCTGAATTTCGGGCTTTCAACAATAGAAACAAAAAAATTTGTAGGAAATTTTGTGTTCAACTTTAATAATCAAAAAGACATATTTTCAAGAAAAAGGGTTTTATTTTTCAAGTTATACATCTCATTGCTGAAAAAGAACAAAAATAAATAAAACATTCATTAGAAAACAGTTATCAAAATAAAAATAATACTAACATGCATAACTAATTAATAAATTAATTAATTAATGTAATTTTTTTTTAGGATTATGTTGGAATGTTTATAAAAAGGTCTAACATGATCAAGTGGAAGAACCACCTGACCTACTTTTTCCAAAAAAAAAAAAATAATAGCAAACATGTTAGTGGTATCGTGTAAATAGGTTATCGCTGTTTACTAAGGTATTTTCTATGAAATGTTAACCCAGAAAATTATTCATTCAATATAACAGAAAAAGATGGTTTGTAACTTCAAAATTGCTCCAATATTCATGAGAAAAATTATAATGAATGAATAAATTTGGGTCTGTTTATAGGATAATGCTGCTAAATGAGGAGAAATAAGCAAGCAAATAAAAACTACAATGGAATTGGGATGACAAGTCGAGCTTAGAATTTAAGCTGCTGATACCTGACAACCCTGAATGATAAATTTGTATAAAGCCCTTCATCCTCAACGCTACAAAGAATAATTAGAAAAAGCATTTATAACACCAAAACCCAAATGAGACCAAAGTACCAAACCATGAAAAATGAAGAATATGAACATATTTAAGCGAAATTATAAGAAAATGCAGCAGATACGCTTAAACTTAAGACTTAATTACTATAGACTAATGGCACCCCATGTTATTTCCCCATGGAACTTAATACAGTCGAAGCCAGAGGGCTGCCATTACCCTATAAACCTAACTATTTAGAACAAATTATATTACCTTTTTAGCAGCTCCAGATCCTACTTTAGCCTTCTTTGTACCCCGAACTTTCTTCATTCTGTTCTTACGTTCTTTACGTTGTTTTCTACCTGTCCTTCCCTTCTCACCAAGACCATTCTAGGAATTATATTATCATTAGCTACCATCAGGGTAATACAATAAATAACCGAAGATGAAGCTTTCACTTACCCTGCATAACCTGTACTTTGGTTCAAATTTCTTGGCATAATCGAGGGTGTCATAAATTAGAGCAAACCCCGTCGTTTTGCCTCCACCAAAGTGTGTGTTGAATCCGAAACAGAAAATAACATCGGGTGTAGTTTTAAATACTCTAGCGAGCTTTTCACGGCATTCTACTTTTGAGACAGTGGGTTTGCCAGGGTGAAGAATGTCTACAACCTAGTGACGTTCGTTTTAACGCGTAATTTTAATTAATTACGTAGATTTGAAACTAATTAATTATAAAACACTTACCATTTGCTTTCGACAAAGCAATCGGTTTGACATAAACTTCCTAGTTTTAATGGTTACTGTGCTTTCGCTCTGAATTTAAAAGAATTGAATATTATTTGACTAAGGCTTAGCGAAGAAACAATACACGACGATACATTTATTATTTTAATTTCAAATCTAAGCGTAAACTTAAGCTAGATTATAATTATATAAACGATTATTTATAAAATAGCCTGGTCGTATTTTAACTAAATTAAGTATAAAATTAGATTAAAATGGATTTAAACTCACCATGATTAAATCTTTAATTTAACCGAGGTCTACGAAACAACCATGCATACACGACACGGGCGCGATGGAGAAAGGAACCATGTGACTTCGTCTGCACATCCAATCAACGGCGGCCGATGTCGCCAATAGAGACATTAAGCTATGAAACTAAAATTATTTTACGTGGAGCAATATTATGGGATACGAAGCTGCAATGTAAGGAGCTTAAAAGGAAACCTAGCTTCTACTCCAATAAAATTACTCCATGGGAACTATGGATCTTCTAAAACTCTCTAGGTGCTTTCTCTTCCTATACGAAATAGACCAAATTGGTGCAGAAAATAAGCTATATTTCTCTCCGGGTTTTGAGCTCATTAAACTTTGATGAAATAGAAACAACAAAGGCACAAAGCCAAACAAATTGAATCATTCTATCGAAATGGTCTATAACCGATGACAACTTGAAGAGTTGAAGTTGAAGTTGGTGGAACAATTTCGAAGGTTGCTGACTATACACTGAAATTAAATAAACAGGTATATTAATTATTATAAAATAAGATTTCTGTACATTTTTTTAAAATAATTAAAGGTAAAGGGTTAGTGTTTAAAACTATATAAAATAACTATTTATGATATCATATGACTCGTGTAGAGGGGTCATACTAATAGTTAAAATAGTAAATGTATAGTTTTAATTATTACTGTAGCGTGTAGGGGTCCGAAATTATAAGATCTAATTGTAAAATTTTAAAATAGGATAGAATTAAACTTAAACTTCAAGTGTGATTCAAGATGATTGAAGTTACAGTTAAAACGCTTGATTCACAGAATCATAGCTATTCAGTTCCTGATGATGTAAGTGTGCATGCATCTTGTGTGTGTTATTGATGAAGTCATGACAAAAAAAAGTAAAACAGTTTGTCATTAATTTTAGATCACAGTTAAAGCTTTCAAGGAAAAAATTGCCCCTTCAGTGGTACAGAAAAATTCAGATCACAAACTTTGAATCTCTGTTATTAAATTTTTTTTTAATTATAATTAAGGGTATACCAGCTGATAAGCAAAGATTAATCTTTTGTGGACGTGTACTTCAAGATGAAAAAAAACTCTCTGAATTTGGTATACTTCATTTTCCAATCCTACACATAGTTTTCAGACTAGGACAAGATAATATTTACACCAGGATGCCAGGCTAGTTAGTGGACACAAAATGGCAGTACCAAGTAGTTTCACCTCCTGGTGTAAATGGTATCAATCCTCCTAGTCTGAAAACTATGTTGAAGTCAGTCATGGAAATAAGAATAAGTCCCTGGGACAAGTGACCCCCTGGCATCCAAAATTATGAACTGGTCCCCCTTAGTTATACTATTGATTTGCAATTATTAAACTGGTCCCACGGACCAGTAATACTCCCCCCCCCCTCCCTTCTTGAATTTAGAAACGGGTCCATGCAATTAATATTTTAAACACCCCCCCTCTCCAAATAATGAACTAGTCCATGGGACGAGTGAACTCCTGGCATCCAAAATAATGAACTAGTCCATAGGACGAGTGAACCCCTGGCATCCAAAATAATGAACTAGTCCATGGGACGAGTGAACCCCTGGCATCCAAATTAATGAACTAGTCCATGGGACGAGTGAACCCCTATCATACAAAATAATGAACTAGTTCATGGGACGAGTGAACCCCTGGCATCCAAAATAATGAACTAGTCCATGGGACGAGTGAACCCCTGGCATCTAAAATAATGAACTAGTCCATGGGACGAGTGAACCCCTGGCATCTAAAATAATGAACTAGTCCATAGGACGAGTGAACCCCTGGCATCCAAAATAATGAACTAGTCCAAGGGACCAGTGAACCCCTGGCATCCAAAATAATGAACTGGTCCCCCCTTAGTTACACTATAGATATGAAATTATAAAACTGGTCCCACGGACCATTAACCCCCCCCTCCCCTTTCTTGAGTATAAAAACTGGTCCAAGCAATTAATTATCTGGTTTTGGACCAGAGGGAAGTTTTCAGACTTATTTTTTTTTTGTTTTTAGATGTTCATGGCAAAGTTATTCATTTGGTTCAAAGACCACCGCCCCAGGCTGCTGGTCAAAGTTCAAGTTCGTCATCAACCAGCTCTAGCAATAGCAGGCCAACTGGACAAGGAAATCCTCGAGAAGGTGGAAATTTCCTATTGGGGGCATTTACCATTCCTCAAGATGTGATTGGAGCCGCGCAAGTTGAAGTATGAGACTAAGGTCAAGAAAATATGTATTGGTAATTATACCGCGTTTTCAATTCATTTACGATAGCAAATTGTACAAGATGTTGTCAATGGAATGGGAGAGATTGGCAGAAACGCTACTGTCATGTCACGAACTTCAGATGATGGGTCTTCCGTTGATGTACACATCAATTTAGGATATGTACCACTTCAAAGTGCCGCGCAAATGCGCATTCAACAATGCCATACATTTCTAAGAGGGGCTAATAGAATCCTCGTAAACTTGGAGGTGATTAAACCCTCAACTGCGTAGATTAACCTCTTGGGCTCTAAATTTTGTTTATGTGACAGAGTGGTGCCCAGAATGGAAGCTCAAATAGCTCACCTATGCAAACTGACACGGAAAATGATGAAAATACCAGAGGCGCGAGTGCCGAGCCTGATCGTATGGAAGAATCCTCAAACAATGCTGCACCTAGTGAGGCTCACGCGGAAGGTTCAGCCGCATCTACGAGTGACGCTAACGTAAAGGTTGAAGGGGAGAGTAGCAAACCAAAAACGGAAGAGAAAGAAGAGAGGCCAAAATATGCTGCTGAAAGAACGCCTAAACCTGAAGAAAATAGATCAACAGATAGTGGAAGTGGAAGTTCATCTCAAAGTTCCGCCAGTAGTAATGGCAATTCAACCCCAAGTGGTCCCAATCGTAGGGAAAATAAGTATGCAATGAAGTACTTGGGTAATTTTAACAGGGCATTAACAAATGTCGTCTTAGTGCCCCAAGAGCCGCCGCTCTAGGAAACCTGATGGAAGAACTCTTAAGACTTCAAACCAGACTTCAACCCCATCTCCAAAATTTTACTCAACTATTAAACACTGACCCAGAGTTGAATGGAAATGTTAGTGAAAGCGTTTCTTTTTGTTTGAAGAAGTGAGATACTAATGAGTTTCTTGACAGCACACCGAGTCTCAGAGATTTTTCAACAGAGTTACAAACATTATGCACTACTTGAGCCACGTGTATCATTCCATTAGTGATCTGTATATCAATTTCAATTCTATTCCACCGAGAATGGTTAGAGCCAGTCTGTTACCTTCAATTGGACCAATCCCTGTTATGGTAGGGCTTGACAATGAATGTCCTTAGAGACTTAAAAGTCTTGGACCATAAGTACTTGAAAATTTTTAATAGGGACAAATTCAGGTTGGGCTAGCGGAATCTGCACCACCGCAAAATGCTGGTAACCAAACAAACTCTGATGCTACCTCTTCACCAAATTCAAATGGGACTTCGGGAACCCAAGCTGAAGTACCATTATCTGGTGGTACTAGAGTAAACAGCGGGGGTCTTTTGGGGATGCCAATTGGAATGGGTCCTGCAAGCTTTAATGGTCAAAACCCCATGGTCTTCATGGAAGTGACTCCTACCGCTTTCACTATCAATGGTGTCTCTGGAGAAGTTATAAGTGGTAATGGTGCTGCTGAAGCCACATCAGGTTCTACTCCGACATCGGGAGTTGAAGGTGCGGGGCAACTTGCCTTCGACTAACTTAAAAGGCTTTATAAAATAACACTTTTTATAGAACCCAATTCTCAAAATAATCATACAGGAGCTAATACTACCCCAACCACATCAGGATCCACTGGAACAAGGACTTCAGCTATAAGTACCGGACCGAGTTCCCTGCGTACTCTAGCTTCTATACCTATCCCGGGACTGGCCAATCCATTCAGCTTTGATCCCTGTTTGGCTTGCAACTCCCGATGGGCAGCCAATAGAAACCGCAGCCATAATAGACCGAGAACCAATCAACAAGGCTCAACTGCTGGAAATAATGGTTCAACTCAAAATCAACCTGGTGGACCTCAAACTCGAGGACCAGGCGCTGGACAGCAAGACAATAATCTGCAACAAATAATTTCCCAACTTATGAATGCTTTCCGCACCTATACACCCGGAGCCGCGACCACTAATCTCCCGCCTGGTCTTAATGCCGCGGCTAATGCGTCAATTCCAATTCCAACACCAGCTTCAGCTTCGGCCTTTTTAAGAGCCTTCGCTGATGACCGAGTCTTTCGCTATCCCAATTCTGGTCCCCCTGTTCCTCCCATACCTTGGCTTGTGGATCAGATGATGCAACAGAGAGCTCCAAGAGTATGTGGACTTAGTTTTCCAGTAAGATAACGCGGAAAGTTAATGATTTTCTTTCCAGGGTCAAACTCCTGATGCTAGTAACCCTTCGAACACTAATTCAAACAATCAGTCAAGTACCACGGCTAATAGTGGTTCGAATTCTCAACCGACTGGTGTGGAGCCAGATTCCATTACCAATCTATTGCATAGTGCAATGAATCAAGTTGCCGGAGCAATCTCTGGTCGAAGCCAAATGACAGTTGGAGAATTTGTTTCACAGTTAGATGGATATTCCTATGTTGAGGGTGAAAGTATGTCACCTCTCTTGATGACACTTAACATTTTTTAACCTATTGTGATTTTCCAGGTATTATTAGTGATCTTTTCACGTGCGTCGCTTCAGTCATGACGTTTAGCGACTTAGTTGGTGTGTTCTTTGGACAAGTGGAACCCTTGAATCATTTGCGCCCACACTTGAGGGAATTTGTGTTGAGAAAGATTCTAAAAGTATCTGGGGATGGACCAGTTAATAATACCCAAATTGAACAAGGCGTTGAAGTCATTGTGGGACAATGGAAAGAGCATATCCATGATGCTTGCGTAAGTTCCGTTATAAATCTTACAAAACAGTTTGTTCTAATTATTCTTATAGGCCGAAGTTAACGTGAAACCTGGCATTGATTATGAAGCCTCGGTTCTTAAATTTTTGAGAACCAGGCTTAATGACATACTTGCACTTGTGTTGAGAAACACTACCGGTAAAATATTTTAGTCCTATGACGCATGCGCTTTATGGACCTTAGTTAAAAAAGATAGTTTAACCAAATTTTCAGAGAGCAATTTTGGACACAGATTATACAATTCTATTAGAATTGCCATTTCCGAATTTATCGTTCTTAGTTTAGAATGTTTCGCTGACCGCGAAGTATCGTTCAAAAAACTTGTGCAATTTGGAATTGTAAGAGACCCGAGAATCCGACCGAATTTAGGGTAAAAGGTGTTAGTAATTTCGTCTATTTTAGAATCGAATGAGTAGCGATGTTAGTCCAAGAGTACCAGATTGGTTGTTGGATAGAGTGGCCCGAGAGGTCAACTCGGTAATGGACAATGTAAGCTTGAGTCCGTCTTCCATTCAACTTTATATTGTTCGTTCGGGCGCATCGGGTAGTTCTGACCAAACTGAGGAACGGGCCAAACCCAAAAACCAAGATGAATCTATGGACGTTGGTGAAGAAAGGAAAGATACTAGTGGTAGAGAGAGTGCGCAACCGGTTTTCGCGCGAGTTAAACCACCCAGACACGTAGGCGTTTAATGGTTTCTTGTTCATCTAAGGTTTACTTAACTTTATAGTATTATTTAACAGAGTCCCCTGAATGCTAGTGGCGCTTCAAACGGTGTCTCCCACAATGTTTTACCCTCGGTTGTTCCCAATGATACCGTCTTACCCGAACCGTGGCATTCCACTGTACCCCAGGAATGGGTACCTTTGATATCTTGCGATGTCCAGCGTCAACGTCGTCAAGCTCCTCAACCTCCTTTTAGTGATGCTTATATGAATGGAATGCCGTCTAAACGAAGAAGAGTAAGGTTATGATATATTGTTTTGTAGAATAATTATAAATTTTGATTCTAGATAATGGCCGAGTCCCAAGAAGTTTTGAGACCAGTTCAATCTCTATTACCGGAGGCTTTGCAAAGAGCCATTCAAAGCTCGGGAGTTCAACCAGTGGCTAATATGGATTGCTTAATACAAGAAGTGACGCAAGATACTAATCTACACGCTGCGTACCGCGAACAGGTCAAAAGCGAAGTTCGTTCGAGGATTTCAAATGATCGGGACTATCGTCCAGACCGCTTCCCAAATTCTGACAGATATTTTCGCTAATTATTATTGATTATTACATTTAATTAAAATAATTGTAACTCTCTTGTAGTCAATTAATTATGTAGTTAAGCCTTTTTTGAAACAATATTTAATAAAATTTGTGTGAAATTCATTTTTGCTGATGGTCTTTATTGCTTTTGTACGAGGTCTTCAGGCGGTCCGGTGGTCCTGGACAAATGTTCATTTTGAAAATTTGCTGGTCCAGTTTAAAAATTAAAAGTATTGGGGGCCACTTAATTAAACACCTTCCAAGGTTTCACGATTTTAAGTTGCCAATGTCTAGTATTTTAATTAAAATTGCTTTGGCTCTACTGGTCATATGGCCAGTTTTAAAAAAAAATCCTTATTTCAAGCCCGATTTCGAAATTTCGAATAGTACCGCTAATGTCAATCGGTTCAGTTCAGTTTTTACCTCCACTTTGACAGGAGGTTACGTAATTCAATCGCAACAACGCCGCCTACTAGTAAAACCTTCACAATGTATAAAATGACGTGACGGGTGACGTAAATAGTATTAGTAGTACTACAAAAGATACGTTGATTTTAATGTTAAAATTAAACGAATAATGTAAATTTGTATTATTTGTATGGTTTGCTTCTGGAATTATTCGGACGACGGATGACTTATTTTGTTACGTGAGTTTTTTTAATATCATAATTTCGCTTTACTTTCAAAATTCAAAGTAACTCTACGAACGTCATTCAATTTTTTTAAGCCTAAACGTCTAATTAAGCCTCGTCATAACAGTTTTTGGTTATTTGGCCTATTATTTAAAATAGATCATGATACCACCCACTGCTTGG
This sequence comes from Phalangium opilio, assembly GCF_054372755.1. Taxonomy (NCBI): domain Eukaryota; kingdom Metazoa; phylum Arthropoda; class Arachnida; order Opiliones; family Phalangiidae; genus Phalangium; species Phalangium opilio. The sequence goes on from NW_028324189.1 coordinate 4,686,627, forward strand.
TTCTACGGCCTTAATTTCTATACAGTTTTAAATTAATCTACCATATTTCGTATTTGCAATCATAATATTCGATTTTAGATTGATAAGATAAACTATAGAGGTAGAAAACTAATAAATATTAATATATAAATTAAACTAAGATGGCCCTTTAGTTAATAAAAAGCCAAGTATAGTCATTTACAAGGTCAACAAATATTTGTACAATCGTACTTCCTGAGGGCTGAACTGACAATTACCCAAGTAGGCCTAATTGTAATTACCTGTAATCATAGCAATTAAATTTAAATGGAAAGTTTTCCCTTATGAAAAATAGTAGTAGATCAATATGTGAAAAGTGATGTTGCATTTCTTTTTAATTAAAACAGATTAGGGAAACGATTGATATTAATATTAATTGATTAAAAATGAAGAAACTATTTTCCAAGTTTGAAACTAAAATTGATCAGTCACCAAAAGAGGGAACAAGTTATGTAGGGAAAGTTTTTACAATTGGTAGATTATCTGTTACAGTAGAAGATGTGATAGCAGAAGGTATTTTAATAATTGAATTTTATGATCTAAATTAAGGTTTGTACAGTTCATAATAAACTTTACTTTCCTAGGTGGCTTTGCTTTAGTTTTTTTAGTTAAAGCTAGTAATGGTGTAAAATACGCTTTAAAACGACTTTTTGTTAATAATGAGCAAGATTTGAGTATTTGCAAACGTGAAATTCAGATAGCAGTATGTAAAATTATATTATCAAAATTGCAATGAATACACTTGGATGGATAGTTTTGACCATGTTTTAATTTTAACTCTCAGAGCAATCTCAGTGGTCATAAAAACATCATTGGGTTTGTTGATTCGTGTGTAAATCATGTAGGGGGAGGTGTTTATGAAGTTATGATGCTCATGCATTATTATAAAGGTATGGTTTCTACAATATAAAACACCAAAAAAACCAAAAAACTATCGTTGGCTGATAAACATGATTGGTAATCTTTCACTTAGGACATTTGCTTCAAGTCATGAATGAAAGATTACAGTCTGGTTTTAATGAAAATGAAGTTCTTCAAATTTTTTGTGATGTATGTGAAGCTGTATCACGCCTTCATCATTGTCAAACACCAATTATTCATCGCGATCTTAAAGTATATTCTCTTAAATAATAAAAATATATATATATATGTATATGTATATAAAATTTTAATTCATATAGGTTGAGAATGTTTTAATTAATGACAATGGCAATTATGTACTCTGCGATTTTGGCAGTGCAACTGCTAAAGTTTTAAACACCCAAACTCACGGTATTGCAGCCGTTGAGGAAGAGATTAAAAAGTATACCTTAAAGTGAGGGTGAAGTGGAAAATCAAGTGATATTTTATCGATTCTTCCACATATTATAAGACCATTCTGCATAGTGAAACATCCAGGAAATACAGTCTTCTAATGATTTTAAAATTCAAATTAGGTTTAGATTTTATGGATAATTTTAAATAAGCCCCTCTGACCAATGGCGTAACGCCCTGCCTTATTGTTAACAAAATTCTCGTGGCACGCTCCATGCCGAATGATATTTATCGCGAGATTTTATAAAATTTGCTGGCGATGTGATAATCATGGCGCAATTAAGATGTAGAGCGTGCAAATGGAATTTTGTTAACATAAAGGCAGGGCGTTACGCGATTGGTCGGAGGGGCTTATTTAAAATTATCCTTAAAATCTGAACCTAATTTTAATTTTAAAATCATTCGGAGCTGGTATTTCCTGAATGTTTCATAATACATGCAGATTGGTCTTATAATTAGTAGAAGAATCGATAAAAAACCATCACTTGATTTTCTACTTCACCTTCCCTCCATTTAAACCTTTTTCTAAGTGATTAGAATAGGTTTTAAACGTTAATTTAATTCAGATACACGACATTATCTTATCGCGCTCCCGAGATGGTGGATTTGTATAATGGAAAGCCCATTTCAACCAAAGCTGATATTTGGGCATTAGGGTGCTTGTTATATAAATTATGCTTTTTTTCATTGCCTTTTGGAGAGAGTTCATTGGCAATTCAAAGTGGCCAGTTTACTTTTCCAGATACATCTCGTTACTCCAAAGAGATGCACTCTTTGATAAGTAAGGATACATTGAATTCAGGGTTCTTACAATATTGAACCGAGTTTGATCCCTAATAAAAAATTGTCAGGGTTTATGTTGGAGGTTGACCCGGATAAAAGGCCTGATATCTTTCAAGTATCGTACCTGGCTTTTAAAATGAGAGGCAAAGAATGCCCAGTTCAGAATTTGAATGTAACGAACGAACTGATTTTCTAAAATATATCTTTTAAAGATATATTATTTACTTAAAATAATAATGGAAATATTTAGAATGCCTCCATTCCGGATTTATATCAAATTTCAACAATTGTTGTTCAGACTGATTTGAAAAGGGCCCCCGTAAAACCCCAGCAAAGAGCTATTGTGCCTCCCACTATTGAAAAAACATCAGTAGCTCCTCGTCAAAGACCTAAAGGGGCTCACGGAACTCCCCCTGTTAGTGGTTTACCACTTTTACCACAAGGAAATATTCAATTAAATCGTAGACCCCAAACAGCAACCTCCGTTGTTGCCTCTAGTCAAGTTCAAGGTAGTTAGTACCAATAAGGTTCACAACCTAAAGGATACTAACCTAAGTTTTTTATAACGTAATCACTTACCAGATGGAACTATTTTTCAACCCACCTCAGTTCCTGCTACAAAACTTGTTACAACCCCAACAAGCGCTGCCAGTAACTCGGCTTTAACTTCTGCCACAGTGACCACCACTTCTGTTTCGCCTCATTCTCAGTTCCTGCCCCCGAATCAGTCTACTACCCTTTTGCAATCTCCTCACGGATCTAGTCCCGGTTCTGTTCAACCTTCCTTTCCTCCTCCTCCACCCGTAGCGAATCCAATCATTCCCCCACAGTCTGGACCTTCTAGTCTCGCCCTGCTTTTGCCACCTCTTCACGCTTCGTCAGTCTCCGCTCCTAACTCCGTGGTAGCAACGCCTAATCAGCCTCCTATGGCGAATGTTTCTCAGTCGGACAATGCCATGATGGAACATTCGCGAACCGCGTCTCTCGAAGGCTTTAACCCCATTGCGGCAAATGGAACCTTTGAAAATTGCGTTAATGATCAAAATGAAGGCGGAGTCGCTTGTTTAGCTCATCAGCATCAAGTGGCCTTGAGTGGTGGTGGTGGTGGTGGTGGTGTTTCCGCTTCAACCAGTTGCGTGGCCACCCCTAATCAGTCTGGTGGAATTTCCTACGCGGAGAAATCCAATCAATTAACAACCGCCATCAACTTGGTATCAATAACTCCTAGTTCTTCCCCAACACCCAGTCAACATAGCCATCATCGAAGAAACGTCAGTGACACATCTGCCTTTGATAAGTAAGGATGAGACAAAATCATAAGGTATTTTACTCAAATTAACCAAACTGGACCCTTAGAAACTTTGCCCAAGAAACTTCCCAATTTTTGGCACCTTATGACGTGGCTCAGAGCAATTTAAACCCTTGCGCGATACCTGTAGCGAATAGTTCCGTATTAACCTCTCAACAAAGACCCATATCGGCTGGCAATGGTCAGTGGAATCCTTTTGAAGATGCTGCCAATTTTAGTCAGTTATCGGAAGACCATCTTTTTGGCCAAGAATTTGACAAGATACGAAAAGGCTCCACTAGTAGTAAGTAATACGCGTTTTTCTCAATATTACAAATGGTGGTAGAAGGATGGATGGTGTGCAATTTTATGTTTTTAAATTTTGTGGCTGCGGTTTTCATATCAGCATGTTTTGTTTCTAACCAATTAACATAAAGCCATCAAATAGCAATGAGAATAGAGGCTTTTTAGTTAACCTTTTAAGCAGTGGTGTGTGAGTCGCTTTTTTGTTGGTTTCGAGCCGAGTTCAGGTCCCGTTTTTCGTCGGTTTCGAGCCGAGTTCGGGTCCCGTTTTTCGTCGGTTTCGGGCCGAGTACGGGTCCCGTTTTTCGTCGGTTTCGAGCCGAGTACGGGTCCCGTTTTTCGTCGGTTTCGGGCCGAGTACGGGTCCCGTTTTTCGTCGGTTTCGAGCCGAGAACGGATTCCGTTTTTTGTCGGTTTCGAGCCGAGTACGGGTTCCGTTTTTCGTCGGTTTCGAGCCGAGTACGGGTTCCGTTTTTCGTCGGTTTCGAGCCGCGTTCGGGTCCCGTTTTTCGTCGGTTTCGAGCCGCGTTCGGGTCCCGTTTTCGTCGGTTTCGAGCCGAGTTCGGGTCCCGTTTTTCGTCGGTTTCGAGCCGAGTTCGGGTCCCGTTTTTCGTCGGTTTCGAGCCGAGTACGGATTCCGTTTTTTGTCGGTTTCGAGCCGAGTACGGATTCCGTTTTTTGTCGGTTTCGAGCCGAGTACGGATTCCGTTTTTTGTCGGTTTCGAGCCGAGTACGGATTCCGTTTTTCGTCGGTTTCGAGCCGAGTACGGGTTCCGTTTTTCGTCGGTTTCGAGCCGCGTTCGGGTCCCGTTTTTCGTCGGTTTCGAGCCGCGTTCGGGTCCCGTTTTTCGTCGGTTTCGAGCCGCGTTCGGGTCCCGTTTTTCGTCGGTTTCGAGCCGCGTTCGGGTCCCGTTTTTCGTCGGTTTCGAGCCGAGTTCGGGTCCCGTTTTTCGTCGGTTTCGAGCCGAGTTCGGGTCCCGTTTTTCGTCGGTTTCGAGCCGAGTTCGGGTCCCGTTTTCGTCGGTTTCGAGCCGAGTTCGGGTCCCGTTTTTCGTCGGTTTCGAGCCGAGTTCGGGTCCCGTTTTTCGTCGGTTTCGAGCCGAGTTCGGGTCCCGTTTTTCGTCGGTTTCGAGCCGAGTTCGGGTCCCGTTTCGCGTCGGTTTCTAGCCGAGTTCGGGTCCCGTTTTTCGTCGGTTTCGAGCCGAGTACGGGTCCCGTTTTTCGTCGGTTTCGAGCCGAGTACGGGTCCCGTTTTTCGTCGGTTTCGAGCCGAGTACGGGTCCCGTTTTTCGTCGGTTTCGAGCCGAGTACGGGTCCCGTTTTTCGTCGGTTTCGAGCCGAGTACGGGTCCCGTACTCGCACTCCACTGTCCGAGTACTTGCACACCACTGCTTTTAAGCCATTCTGTTAAAACCCTTATTCAATAGGTATATCTAATGTCAAGAGTAGAGAAAGCTTAGTGATGAGTTCGACTGATCTAAATGAAACTGATCCGTTTGGCGCTGCCCCATTTAACCCTACAGGTAAATTACTATCACCATTTAATATTCTTTCTATTAGTTTTTCTATAATGTGTCGGCCAAAATCCTTCATTTCATTCAAAAAATGTAATTATATCTCGCGATAAAATTAACCAGCGGTAAATTCGATAATTTACAGAAATCTTCGTTGTTTTTTTCCTTAAGTTTTTTGTAAATCTTTTTTTCGAAAATTATTTATTTGAAGTGGTGCTACTAGTAACCGTAAAATTTAAAACGTACCGCAGCAATTTGGGATAAAAAAAAATTGTTTTTATACTTGCCCCCACAATGTGTGATGAAAAAAAAAAATTGTGTTGTCGGTGAAGTTGGGTGTTTTCAATTGTTTCTTTCGGTATAGCACACGGACGGAGAAAAGCGGTACCGACAACTGTTGTTCAATCTTGGAAATATCCTCATAATGTTGTAAGTTTTGTAAATCCCTTTGTTACCAAAGCCGAAATATCTGCCACCAATGGTTTAAAAAAAACCTACGCCACTCCCATTATCGTAAACGTTTTTAAATAAGAAACCATTTATGGATACTTACAGGAAATGTAAAAAAAAAAATGCTTTTTGCTGAATATTTTGTGTTGAGAAAGGGAGAGATATCATAATTTAGAACTAGCGCTTTTTTGGATCAAGTGTGAAAGAAAAACGTTACCTGTTGATTCAATATATGTTATATTACCTAAATAATATTTATATTTACGTTTAAATATTTTTAAGTTGTTATTATTATTATTATTATTATTATTATTGTTGTTTATTTCAAAAATTATTGATATTTTAATACTTTTCTCTCTGAGCTTCGCATGTTTGCTTTCATATTTTTTGGCTTTCAATCTTGTATTCAATTAAATATTACTTTGCAAATATTTAAATATCAAATTTTTAAAAAAAATAATTAATTTGTGGTAATACTTAACTTAAACGTTTCATTTTTCTGATTGCCCTTATTGACTGAAATGTGGGATTTTTTCCTTCATTTAAAATGTCATACGTAGTTTCTAACTTACTAACATGGCATTATACTAACGTAATTACTAACTACCAAAAAAAAAATTAACAATCTGGCTATATTCATCGGTATTTCTCGCCTTAAATCATTCTGCCACAATTAGCGGTCTTATTCCTGATCAGCGCCATCTACCCATAGCGGTGACTTTGAGAACTACTGTAAGCGGCAAGCCAATCAGATGTCGCTAAAATCTGGTGACGTCATTTTTGGTAAGACCCCGAGAGTGCCAGTCAGTGACGTCACCAGATTTTAGCGACATCTGATTGGCTTGCCGCTTACAGTAGTTCTCAAAGTCGCCGCTATGGGTAGGTGGCGCTGATCAGGAATAAGACCGCTAATTCTAAGTGAAACACTTCGTTCATAATTTCATTCTTCTAAATATTTGAACTTCATTGATTTTGAAATGCTTTGTCTATTTGTCTTTTCTAAGGTCTTTCGAATATTAACACATAATACCAACGTTGAATATAACGTAATTTAATCACTATATACGTTTATCTTTCAATAGGCTCTAGATCAAATGTGAAAGAAGAATATACACTTGCTACACCAGCGGCTGCTGCGTGTGGAGGTAGAATTCCTAAACGCGTTTAATTGAGGCCTAATTTAATGTTAATTATGTTAATTATGTTTCGATAAAAGGTTTGAATGAAAGTTTCGAAGTTGCTAGCTATATGCCTCTTTATCCGGAAGAAGTTGATCAAGTAAACGGTACCAGACATCGAAGACATAGCGAAAACTCCAGTGCCTCGCATGATGGAAGTCAAAGTGTACAAAGTGGACGGTCAGGAAAAGAAATTTTTGGTGTTTCTCCTTTTACTAAGATTCCCAGTGAAAATCGATCAAAATACGAAAAATTGATGGATTTTGAGGAAGATAAGATTGCGGTTAACAAGAGACTAGACGTTATCGGAGATAACGTACATCAAGATGGAGATAATGATTCGATAGGATCAGCCAGTGATTTATGCGCTAGAGCAGAATCTAGCGAAGATGAGGAAGCGTCTTCGGGTATATCATCGGGACACGCTAATGACTGTCAAGATTCCTTAACAAGATCATTAGAAAAATCTGGAGAAGTTACTAATTTTGTAAGCAAAGTGAAGGAAAGTCAAGCGGCGAACGCTATTTTACAAGATATCTTGATTGGACATTTGGATGGTGATAAACCATTACTGGATGATGATGAACTATCAGACTCTGATCATAAGGTTGCCACCAAGGGTAAAATTGTACTTGAGGAAGAAAAGTTACTATCGAAAAAATTTCACTATGGATCACTGACTGACGAGGATGTTTTCAGTTCAGCACCCTTCAAAAAGAAGGGTTCGGAAACGAACCTTTCCAAAACGCCTTTAATCGCGCAAAATCCCGATGATGTCTTTGCACAGGCACCCTTCAAGAAACCTCTAACCAAAACGGATTCGTCTCACAAATGTCTTAAGAAGAAATTATCACAGCAAGCTCTTATCACGAGCGCGACACCGCAACAACCCACACCCGAATTAAATAAGGGCTACGTTCCAGTGGCTGTCTCCTCAATAACCAACCCTAAGAATGATATACCGGCTTACAGCGCACCTACGGTGGTAGCGAAAGTACCGGATCACATGGATTTATTTGGATCTAAGCCTTTTAACCACCCATCAGACGTTATCAACAACAAATCTACAAATCAAAGTCTTTATAACATCCCGCAAGTTGGACCACTAAATTACACTACAAGAACCTTTCAAACATCCGATTTGGCGCAAGCGGAGGTACAACGACAACCAATGAGAAAGCAGGATTTATTTGGAGCCGTTCCTTTTGCGAATGTGCCTGAATTACCACTCGTTAAGAAAACACCACCGCAACAACAACTTCCCTTACACTTATCAAATCAAAGCGAGACTTTACAAGCGAAAACTTCTTCAAACGACCCATCAGCTTCCGCAATATTATCATCATCATCTCAACCTGATGTGGTATTATTGGGAAATAACGGAAACACTAGAAAAAATTCCTTAGGCTCTGGAGATTCCGACAGTACTGATGACGATGAACAGTTGACACCATTAAGGTTGAAAAAGGACAAGCACAAGTACCAACCATTCAGAAAGGAAGAGAACAGTCTGACACATGACGAAAATGTTAACGTTTTGCCTAGCAGGCAATATACTCAATTAAAATCCGGAAAAAAGAGTAAATCCAGTAAAAAACCATCGAAGGAAGCTTCGTTTTCAAAGGACAAGAAATTAATGACGTCAACCAATGCTTTTTCAAATTTAAGCTTCGAAGATGCTGGAAGCGACGATGACTCTGTTAGGTCCTTTAACCCTATCTTTATAAATGAACATTCAACTACAGCGGGTACCGGTAACTTGAAAAGCAACTCATTCCGGATTGGGAAAAGCAAATGAAGTGGGAAAGGAAAGGGGGCTTATATTGAAAGAAGAGTATATCTTAAAAAAAAATTAAAAACTATATATAGTTCATTTATCCTCAAAGCATTTAAATTGAAATAAAAAAAAATAAAACTGGTAGGAGTATATCTTTATATTATTATTATTATTCTTTGGAAAAAAAAATTAAATTTTAGAGATATGTATAATCGAGAAGAGTAAAGTATTGACTATATTTTCAGTTGTGTAAAAAAAGTGCTATTATTTGCATTAAATGTAAATAAAAGTGTATCTCAACAGTTTTATCCCGTATTATCAATTTTTTAAAAAAGATGTAGAAATTTATTGTTCTTTTAGACGATGTTATGTATTATAGTTGAAAAGTATCAAGCCTAAGTTTACCCTCGTTTTCAGCGAAAAATATCAAGTCTGACGTTGTTTGTTCAACAATAGCTTCAAGACCAGCTTCGTGAATCTAATGATTATAGCAAGCAATACTATACTTAAGTATATGCTCCAATGAAAATTGAGATTATATTATATTCCATGTTCCAAAGACGCGAAACGAAACGACAAATTAGCGGTCTTATTCCTGATCAGCGCCATCTACCCATAGCGGCGACTTTGAGAACTACTGTAAGCGGCAAGCCAATCAGATGTCGCTAAAATCTGGTGACGTCATTTTTGGTAAGGCCCCCGAGAGTGCCAGTCAGTGACGTCACCAGATTTTAGCGACATCTGATTGGCTTGCCGCTTACAGTAGTTCTCAAAGTCGCCGCTATGGGTAGGTGGCGCTGATCAGGAATAAGGCTAATTGAAATTGTGGCGATACTTACTCCTTTAAACTTGAAGTCTTTGGGTGGATACTTGAATTTAGGGCCACAATTTATTGATATGGAACAGTTTTTATAAAGAGAAAATGCCGGGTAATATGTTCCCGCCCATATATCAGTAAAAGCTACTCCCATATTAACGCCATTCTTATAGCATACAATCTAAATCGGAATAGATCAACATTATTCGTATTCCATTTGAAATTATCGTGTTGAAACTTTTCAACAACATTTACAGCGGAGTTATTAATTACCTCGCTCCCTTTAAGCGGTTGTAAACCTTTAATCGCTTGCTGTACTTCATCTTTTTCCTCAAAATACAAATAACTCTTGAATTTGACTAAAGGCTGTGATGAAGAAGAAAAAAACACAAAGCAATATGTATTTGCGAAGGAAACAAGAAGATGGCCACCACCATCAATGTCCATCTGTATACTGCGATAAAACATACTTTATCCTTGTAAGTTTGTGGTAAAGGTATAGCATCTTCGTTAAACGGTAATTGAATTAAAAACCCTAATACATCTCCTTGTCCATAACCACCATCTGTATAATGCAATCCTCTACTTTGATGGAATTTGGTACCTTTCCGTGATCGCCATGAATATCCAAACTTATCAAAACCTAATGGCGCTTGTAAATTGCCTAGGGCTTGCGACCAGCCTAATCTAGCCGCAGCACCTTCAGGCATATCTTCAATTGCGCATTCGAAGTACCATGTACCTCTATTCACTCCTACACCACGAAAATATTACGAAGTTTTCATAAGTTTCGTGAATTTTGAGAGCTGGGGAAAAAAATTACCGTGAGTCGCTCTTATCATACAATATCCCTTTTCACCAACAACTGATATTCTATCATCGGAAACTTTAAGTTGAGGCGCTGTATAAATTTTAACTCATCTTCGTAACAACGTCAATAATAAGCTTAAACTTATCTAAACAATCTAAAATCTGACCTCTGTCATGCATGGCCAGAAGTACGTTATTAGGTACCAAAGTACGATATAACCACCCTGGAATGGGTTTCCCAGCCCAATCCGAACTTTCATCAAATTCTTGTCTAAATGGCGCATGGGGGTCAGGTTCCGCCAAAATGTAGCGGTAACCATCTTTATTAAAGGGGTGTTCCAATGGATATCCGTGAGGGGGTAGTTTTGGCATTGTTAAATCACTTTTTTCGAACATGAAATTATATTAGTCTTCCATGAAATGTATCATAGAGGTACTACTGAAGTACCTTTTGGGTTTTTTAGCGGAAGATGTCGATGCTGTATCCTGAGCCACCTTTCTTTTGGCCCCACGCCCTTTCCCAAAACCAACACCTATACCCGTTGATGCGGTTGAATCTGACGTTTTCATACTTTGACGCAGTTGGGCTTCAAAGCCTGGACCTATTCTTTGCAATTCCTTGAAAATATCTCTAAACTTAGATGGATGTTGGTAAACTCTACCATTTGAATTATATTATACTTGTATAGTTAGACCAAAAAGCTGTTCAAGATCACCAGTTTTACTCAAATCAGTTGATTCTTTGCAAGTAAAAATCTCAGTTTCTTTTAACTGAAATTTTAAAGTTTGTTATGTCTTTGTCGATGTCGGATGTCCGTATTTGTGCAAGGACTAGATATTCAAACAAGACCCAAACAATCATATACAGGGTTCACACAACTTTTGGAAAACAAATTTCCCTGAGATTTCCAGGTTTTTCCCCATATACTTCCCTGAGTTTTCCAGGTTTATCCCGTATATGGAGTATCCTATGGAGCAAATGTTAACGAAGGAGTGGGGGTAAATAGGACTCAAAGGACATCCCCGTATCTCTAATAGAACCAGAGTTATGAGCCTCCAAAGTATAGTGTAACGTTAATCCTATGGAGGGTATGTTTATGAACATTTTGCTTAATTACTCGGCCCCTGTTTGACGCAAATTTCCCTGAATTTTACCAAAAATTATAAAATTCCCTGAGGTTTCCCTGACTTTTACTAAAAATTCGAAATTTCCCTGAGGTTTCCCTGAATTTCACTAAAAATTCGAAATTTCCCTGAGGTTTCCTTGAATTTTTACTAAAAATTCGAAATTTCCCTGAGGTTTCCCTGAATTTTACTAAAAATTCGAAATTTCCCTGAAGTTTTTGTCAACTATTTATTTCCCTGATCATTCCAGGTTTTCCCTGTTTTCCATGTTTGTATGAACCCTGATATATAACGTGTCTTAATCCTAAACAAGAGAAGTGTGAATGTCTAGTCCCTGTCATGTATAGACAATTACCATAGTTTTGTGTATGGTAGTATGCCATGTTTGTTTAATACGTCTTTGCATAGTAGATAAACTTTCCCAGTTTTTGTCGACATATGGTATAATTTCCTTAAGAAAATAGGTTTAAATTTTAAGGCGTAGTTCATTTTAATTTAAAGCTATGAAAGTGTAGCGAAACACACTTTATCCTTAGAAAAAAATGTTTTTGGATTTCCTTCCGATACACTTTGCTGTGCCAAATTGGCAATAGCGCTTAAACAAATCTGGGTAAAATCTAAAATCAAATGGTATCAGAATTCAGAAGTTGCGTGCAATGATATAAGAACAATTTTTAGCAGTGCTAATTACTCGATTGCTTCTTTACAAAACTTTCAATTCCGGTTTGATTACAATTTTTGCAAAGGAACGTGTAATTGGTTAAGAAAGGTACACATTTCCTAAATATAGTTTTAAGGTTAATTTCTTCCAACTATCTTGAACTAACTTAAAAACATTTTACCCAATAGGAACTGTTAAACAGTCCTGATGAAACCATTTAAAACAAGCCGCGCATTGTAATTCGATAGAATTTAAATTTCTTTCTTTACAGCTTAATGTGTAACGTAAAATTAGGTTACCCAATCTTAATCTATATAAGATACAAAAAAAAACTTATCTTACCAATAACAGCCCGATTTCTCAACCACAATTGGTTCTACTCTCTCAACTGATTGTATGTTTTCTATGTCTTCAGTAGGGGAAGTCTTATCAGTTGAAACATTGCTATCTTGGTCTGTCGCTGCAGCGTTAATACTGGCTATTTCTAATTCCTCTTCTAAAGGTTTGTCTACAATTGATTCTATTTCCATAGCAGTGGAATCTTCTATTCTATCAATATTCGCTTCATTTTCTACGGTATCTACTTGCGTTGTTTCAATATTTAAAGTTTCATCATTTATGGAAGACGCGCTAACAGTTAGCGTTACTGCGTTACTTTCATTAAGTTCACTAACTGTTACTGTAGTGTCAATGACATCTTGTTCGTTAGTGGTAGAAATTATAGTACTTTCTGATTCCCGTTCTTTCGTAATTTCAAAATTAGTAGGCACTACATTAACATTTTCATCAGTTTCCATACTTTCCCCTACGATTTGCTCAGCAAACTCAGCATGCTTGACATTTTCTTCATGCTTTTCCACCACTAAGCCTTGGTCAGCACTTTCAGATGACATTTCTTTACAATTTTATAAATTTCCTTGCGACTTATAAACTATCATTTCCAAACTTTAAAACGAAATAATAATAATAACGGTGTGCATCTATTTTACATAAGGAAATTGTAAAATCAACATTAATATTCTAAAAGTAATTTGTAAAATTGAAATTCGAGATCCGCGCCTCCATCCAAAATCCTTAGTCCGTTATTCCTACCATAGCCCACTCGATCACGCACTAGTGACTATACAGGGCAAGAAATAAAAGGACACTATATAGTTGCAGGCAGTCTGGGAAATAGCACACTTCCTCTGGTCCAAAACCATTTTATTAATTGCTTGGACTAGTTTTTTAATTCAAAAAATGGGGGTAACTGATCCTCGGGACCAGTTTATTAATTGTAAATCTATAGGAGAACAAAGGCTGGGACCACTCCGGAGACCAGTTTATTATTTAGGACACTAGGGGGGTCACTGGTTCCAAGGACTAGTTTAAAAAATATCCTTATTTCCCAGACTGGTTGCAGGACCCTGGACATTGTTCAGTAAAATTTTAAAATATCCCATAACTTTTAAAAAAAAAAACTATGGGGGTCACTGAACACTTGACCAATAAAGTTTTCTGAAGTTTTGATACTTTGACTACGAAGTTTCAATACTATTTTTGTGCAGTCCAGTGGACAATATCGACAATAACCCTTGGAATAACCTACATTTTTTCCAGCCAAAGGGGGGGGGGGTAACTGGACACCCGTCCTATAACAACGTTTTCTTATTTCCGGGATTCCAGCTCTAATTCTTTGAAGTTTGAACGGTCTTCTATATCTTGCGTCGTTGAGCACGTTATCGACTGGGCTATGATCCAACACATTTTGCGCATAGATATATGAAATATTTGTAAGGAAAACTGAAATTTCGGAAATCGGAATTGGGAAATTACAAAATACATATATTTTTTTACATTTTTTTTATTTCACTAGACTGTAAAACTACAGCATGATCTTGCGAACTATACAATTTATTTTATACTTTTTTTATTTTTTAAATATCACTTGTGTTAACCATTATTTAGGCAAGTCAAAAATCTAAAAAAACTAATTGTACTTTTTTTTTTTAACTAAAAAAGTGAAAACTTGTTGGGTATTCATTCTACCAAAACAAAAAGGTGGGTGTGATAATGAAATAATTTAAAAATAAACCTAAATGTAATTATACGGCTACGCACTACATTAAACAAGCAAAACACAAAAAAAAAATATATAGCCATAAACATAAACAATAAACAGAGCTTTCTCTTCCCTCAAGCGTTTATATTTCAAAATAAAAAACAATTTTTAATTCAATGATATAAAATCAAATACTACGTTCGTTTACCGGTAACTTAAACCCCATTTTTTTTTAACGTAAACTAATCATGTAAAGTGGCAATATCAAAACAAAAAAGCACATCCCAAAATAATTTCAGTCAAGATGCAATTGCATGCATGCAGTGAAAAGCTTTCTGGGTATTTTGATCCTTTAATAGAGCTATCTCAATTCTCAAAAGCCTCAGTGTGACGTCACTCCTGTATTTGCCCCTAGAACCAATCAACGCCGTACCACAAATATGGCCGCCCACTGTCAAAGCTAAGCCTGTGACACTGGCACTGACGTCACAACTGAGATAGCTCGATGCATGCATGCAGTGAAAAGCTTTCTGGGTATTTTGATCCTTTAATAGAGCTATCTCAATTCTCAAAAGCCTCAGTGTGACGTCACTCCTGTATTTGCCCCTAGAACCAATCAACGCCGTACCACAAATATGGCCGCCCACTGTCAAAGCTAAGCCTGTGACACTGGCACTGACGTCACAACTGAGATAGCTCGATGCAGTGAAAAGCTTTCTGGGTATTTTGTTCCTTTAATAGAGCTATCTCAGAAGCCTTTGTGTGACGTCACTCCTGCTATTTGCCCATAGAACCAACCAACGCCGTAAGACAAATATGGCCGCCCACTGTCAAAGCTAAGCCTTTGACATTTTACCAAGGCATGCACCGACGTCACAACTGAGATAGCTCTATTGTATTTTAAATTATTAATTTATTGGAAGAAATTTTCAATAGTTAATTATCCCTTCCCTTAAGGGATAAACTTTAATTTCTAGATCCTTTAATTGTAATATTAATATTATTAATTGAATTAAATCAATAATTTTTCGCATATTTACGAGAAATTTCTGACAAACATTTAATACTGTCGATCATTATACATATACTGATTATTTTTATTTACTTAAGGATCTATAGTCAATAATCATACTAAAATTAAAAGTATTTCATATAGATCGAAATAAAGAAACAAAAATAAACCATATCGTCAATTAATATTGCCACAATTAACGGAGTGGTTTCAACTTTCGAGTTTAATTTTTTTACAAGTCCAAATTAATTAATATTTGACAAATTTATTTCATTTAATTAGAGTTTAAGGATAAATTGGTTGGGTTTTTTTACAATTTTTATTTTTTTAATTTATTTTACCGGCTTATTTCTTCCATTATACAGTCAAAGGGTTACCGGTAACCGGGATGGTTTTTAAACTTTTTTTTCTTTGTATAATTAAGAGGGTCAGATGTAACTCCACATTATGATGAAGACATAAATCACAAAAATTATAACACTAATTAATTAAGTCAAGATTTATTATTTTATAATTAATTTTCTACTATGGTTATGATTGCTTTATTCGTTTACGAGGAGGACCAATTGGAGGTATTTGTTGGGTAGCTAAAGCGCGAAAAGCCTCAGCAATTAAGTGAGGTTGACGATGAATCATGGTCTTCCACCCCGATGTTTCCATTACATCAGTGGCATGTGTGTTAATAAAGTCAATGGCGTGGGCTTTCAATTGATCCGCACTGTGCATGTCGGCTAAAATTAAAACCTCAGCCGCGGTTTCCACAGAGAGATTGGTAGAAAGAGCTTCTTCGCACATGACTTTTAGACGTTCTAACGCGTATTTATCCGCCGCGGCTAAAAGGTCATCAGACATTTTTTCTAAATTAGGAGCCTTCCCTGTATAAATGAAGCGCAACATTTCCCTAAGAACTTCGTGATCCATATCGGTAATTTCAACTCTGTTTTGTTTCTTCTCTTCCATTTCATGTTCGAACATGGCAGCGAAAACTGGGGATCGAGCGGCTAATATAGCTTTATGGGCGTAAAACTCTCGTCCATTCACACTAAGAATCACGTCACTAAATTTCTGGCTTTCCAAAAGCAACCCCAAATCATCCGAAAGTCGGCATTCAGGAACTTTAAACTGAATAGCGTTGTTTTGACCGGAAATATTAACACTGTCAGCTACCACACTAACTTCGCAATACAATGTAAGTTTGTCATCTGGTAATAATCCATTGGCTTCATCTAGCAGAAAATCGCGTCGAATGAATTTTTTGAAACCCCAGTCTTTGCCCTGAACAAACCTATACGCTCTCTGACTCTCCATGGCTTTTGTTTCTTCTCGTTTCGCGTTTAATATCGAGAACTTGAACTTTGCTCTAACCTCGCTTTTGTTACACGAAACTAAAAGCAGGTAAAGAGAGAGGTAGTCCTTGCTTTCTTCATCCAAACCTTTTGGATTAACCCGTAAACACCACTTTAACTTATCGTTAGCGCTGGCCGAGAATGTAGAGCTTTTCAAAACTTCTCCCATTTCTTCTCGACAAAAACTGAAGTTATTTATAGTCCACATATACGAAAACTTTATAACTTTAACTTGAGTATAGCACCAGCTTTCGGCTACCGGAGTGCTAACTTCATTCGGGGGAGGGGGTGATGGAACCCGCGACTCAGCCATATCGGTAGATTTATAATATAGTATTGAGATAATAAGTTATCTCAAGAATAAAACGCCACTGGAAACTAAAACCAAAAATTAAAATGATTCAATATCATATGATAGCCTTAGATACAAACATCAGGGAGTATATTCTAAAAAATAAATCCCCTCTTTGGGTAGTGTGCAAGCAAGGTGAGCAAACACAAAAAGAATTAGAAGGCCGAGGGTGTATGTAATATATTGTCAAGGAAGCGTTTCATGACCACAACCTCATTAATGCTCCATTGAGCCTTTCAAAAGAAAAGATCTAGGGCTGAGGCCATTTATCACTAACCAAATTTTAACAAAGTCATAATAATTAAATAAAGCTAATAGTTATAAACACAAAAACAATTGGTAATGTGGCGACAATAAGATGGAAACCTGAGCCCAATGAACCTAATCATCCTAAAAGGCTAAACCTAACCTAAAATTATCTCTACACTCTACAGCAGTTTATTAATTAAATTTCCAATAATCAAATAAATGTTTTGGGCTTAAAGCTTTTAAAAAATAGATATAAATTAAATATTATTACCATCATCCAACGCAGAGTTCGACGACGTGTTGTTCGACGCCTTTGGCCCTAAATCCTCAATAAGCCTTTTCTTCTTTAGAGCGTCGAAAAACCAACCAACCAACTCAAGGTGCAAAAGTCTGTTACTAATCTATCAAGGAGCCTTCGCAGCCTTGGCTTCCTAACTAGCTTATTTCAAAGGATTAATTGTAAAATCTAGGCTAAAGACGCGTAAAAGAAGGCGCTAGGCCTAACCAGCCAAGCTCAGCTTCGTAAACATTTCCTCTCCCCAATGAATGTAGTAGCCGAACTATTGTTAAGGTTGTCCTCGAAGGTCCGGGGCGTCCAACGTACGTTCCTCTACGTGGACTCGTGGTGGAGTCCTCGTGGAGGTCAAATAGATTTTACGAACCTTGGTCAGTCAGGACGGTAAATGCGGGTAGAAATATAACGCGGCCGTTCACTGATTCTGAATTGCAGCCTTTTAAAAAAATAGGCCTAGGTCAATAGCTTCGTTCGTTCGTTGTTGTAATTAGATTTTTAGACCAGAATACGTTACGCGAGCGCACGAACTAATGAAACGTTGAGGTTTCCTCCACCACGGAGGGACTCGCGAACTTCCCCAAAAATTCCCTTGTGCTCATTTACGTTTCGGCCAACCGAACGCGGTGTACCGAGCAATGGGTCAGAAGAAATTGGGTCAAAAAGTGCCGCCGCGAATGGGGACACGGCGCGTTTATCGAGTATGGAGAAACAAATCTTTAAATCAACAATGCACGCACGGGGATGTGTCTCCCTAACCTAATCGCACCGCGATATGCCTAGGAAAAAAAAAACAATGCGTAAAAGTTCTAAACCCATCTGTCCTTCGAAAGGGGTCCAATGAAACATCAGAACTAAGCAAAAGCCCGAGAATAATAAAAAAAAATACTAAAAACGAGGGCTAATACCAACCCACCCCTCTCACTAGCTTCAAACGGTTATTCTAAAAATATTCAAGGATATTTATCCTTTTACAGCTTAAACCAGGAATTAATACGCAAATAGCAACAAATATTTTTGGAGTTTAATTTTGAAGTAACGCTTTCAAAAATAAATTTAGTTCATCGACCTAAAAAAAATTTAACATGTGGTGTTAGGGTTCGTGGTGGTTATTAGAGTATAGGAAGTAGGAACCATCTAGCTCTATGCAAGGATCATCCTAGCTCTATGGTTGGATCGCATAGCACATAACAACATAAGAAACACACATTACACACTGACAAAAAATTTCCAACAGTTTGTTTGGAAATTACATAAACATGCGCGAAGACCGCGCCGCTATAGTTTTTTTTTTTTTTTTTTTTTTACAATTTTTGAAATAGAGTAAATTTCGCGCCATATACCTTACGTCACAATGAAGGTAGCGCAGAGGAACGGGAATATTTCTATCCCCTCTTTTCACGCAGGATGAGGAGGGGGCAGAAAAAGAAGGGGGTAAAGTTAAACTTTGAGAATAACAAAAAAATGAAATAACAAATTCCTTCTATACCCCTTGAGCGTTTCCGAAAATACCATACCCAAGAAGCGCGAGCGATAAAAAAACCGGTTTTCTTATAATCTTCGTATCTTCCAAGTCACTCAAAGGCTATAATTATATTATTTTTCCCCAAGAAACCGGTTTTATTTATTGGTAGGAAAGCGATGGTAGGTCTTTTGGGATTCCCTATTATAATCTCGTCGTAGAAAAACATCAGCAGATCAGACTCAGAGAAAGGAAAGTACGCGAGCAACTAAACAAAGCAAGAACCAAGTACGATCTATTTGTAATTAAATTAAATTAAATTAAATTAAATATTATTTATTAATTAATTATTGAAAATTATTAATTTTGTAGGTGAAATAAAAAAAAACTAGTTGGCAAAATGACGAATAGGAGAGTGTTTGTTGTTGGTGTAGGAATGACGAAATTTGAAAAACCTGGGACAAACAAGAAAGATTACCCCGTCATGGTGAAAGAAGCTGTACAGGAAGCTTTAGAAGATTGCAGAATATCTTATTCTAGCGTACAACAAGCTTGCATTGGTTATGTTTACGGTGATTCGACAAGTGGACAACGCGCCATTTACGAAGTTGGAATGACTGGAATACCAGTATTGAATGTGAACAATAACTGTTCGACAGGCTCAAGCGCGCTATTTATGGCTAACTTATCAATCAAAAGTGGCCTCTACGATTGCGTACTCGCTGTTGGTTTTGAAAAGATGGATAAAGGATCCTTAACATCTAGATTCAGGGACCGCGTCAATCCAATTGATAAGCATTTAAGGGTCTTAGCGGCTACATATGGAATAGAATCAGCTCCTATGACTGCTCAAATGTTTGGAGCAGCTGGAAGAGAGCATATGGCAAAATACGGCACCACCCCTAGACATTTTGCCATGATTGCTTATAAAAACCACAAGCACTCGGTCAATAACCCAAGATCGCAACTTCAGTCTGAACACTCCATACTCGATATAGAAGCTTCCCCAATGGTCTACGCTCCATTAACCCGAATGCAATGTTGCCCAACATCAAATGGGGCAGCGGCTGCTGTTATTGTTTCGGAAGAATTTGTCAGAAGGTTTAATTTAGAACAGCAAGCGGTTGAAATTATGGGGATTGAAATGGCCACCGATGTCCCTTCAGTTTTTTCCGAAAAGAGCTGTATAAAAATGATTGGCTATGATATGACCAAAACTGCTGCTCGGAAGTTATTCTCTAATACTGGTTATAGGCCTGATCAAGTTAATGTAGTTGAACTTCACGACTGTTTTTCAACTAACGAACTGATAACTTACGAAGCTTTAGGATTATGCCCCGAAGGTCAGGGAGGGAAGTTAGTAGATAATGGTGATAATACTTATGGGGGAAAGTACGTAATAAATCCAAGTGGAGGTTTAATTTCAAAGGGACATCCTTTAGGAGCCACCGGTTTAGCTCAGTGTGCTGAACTTTGTTGGCAACTTCGTAATAAGGCAGGAAGTAGACAAGTACCCCAAGCCAAATTAGCTCTTCAACATAACATAGGGTTGGGAGGCGCCGTTGTAGTTGCCCTTTACAAAATGGGTTTTAGTCAAGAAACCCCAATTACATCTAGACTCTAAAATATCTACAATTTTAAAATTTAGGTGCTGGGGTTTTTTTTTCTTTTTTTTTTTTTTTTTTTTTTAATACCGTCATCTTTTAATTTCATATTATTGCCTGACAATTGTACTCTTTCATATGATAAACTTTTGTAATAATTTTTACGAGTGTAATAATTACATTTTTATATTAATATAATCATCTACTTAAATAAAAATAAATATTATAAACCAAAATAACAAGTTTCAAATTGTTGTTTAATTTAAGCAAAATAAAAATGAATACTTTCTTTTTTCTTATTTATTAAAATTAGGCCTAGAGGTGTGTGAGTCGTAATTAATTTTTAAGGTGTGAGTCCAAGTGAGAGTAAAGTAAAGCTGGACTCGCGGTGTCCAACAGGTTTTCCTATACTAAAGCAAGCGCGTGATCGAGTAGGCTATGTTGGCTCGCACAACGGGAACAAAGACTCCAAGTCCTCCGCACATGCGCATTGCGCAGCCAGTAGTACTCGCAAAGGCTTAATGAAAATGTATAATATTTTTTTTTCTTATTTATTAATATACAACAAAAAAAGGGTTATTTTATTTCTCTAAACCATGATGCCATCGAGCAAATGTTTCAGCTACTAATAATGGAAAAATTATTGTTGCTTCTCCACATATCTAAAACCAAATATTTCTAGGTCAAAGGCCAAATATTTAAAATTTTAAAGGGGCTCACCAGCGCTGTTGGGGGGGGGGGGGGGAGACCGCCCTTAGTTCCGGGGGAAACCACCCAGCTCTTTGACCATAAGGAATGGCGCCACCGTCGCGGTGGGAGGGTAAGCAATATGCTAACCAACAGTTCGACCCCCCCTTCCCCCCAACAGCTCCGGCCAGCCCCTTTAAGCTTATGTTTGTTCTGGTACCTTAACGGGGGTTGCTTCAATTTTAATTTTACCCCATGATACGGCTTCATCTGGACTAGCACCAGAATCACTACCATCAAAGTCCGAAGCGGTATTAATGTATACCGAAAAATCAGCACCATTTCTCTAAAATTTGAATGATATCACTAGCTGTTTCTAAACTTTTCTAAAACTTTCAAGGATGTCTGGTCAAAATGTCTTACAAATAAATTTGCATTGCATATATGATGTTTTATAACACCACCTCCCAAAATTATCATTCCCGACTTTAATGCTTTAATTGCGATAGTGTTTAATCTTCTAATATCTAAACAAATTAATATTAATATTAATGATAATTGTTTTTATCAAGAAATTAAGAAGTCGACCCAAACATTTTGCATTTACCAGATGCAATATCCAAAACAAAACCCGGATTTCTAAAGCTTTGGAAATATATTTGATCACCAATTGCACCATCGGTTAGTGCTGGTGAAAATACAGGAATTTTATTCTATAGAAAGGTACAGAATTAATAGGTGTTTATTATTATTTATTTTTTTTTTTCAAGGAAATGTTTAGGTAAAATAACATTATAGCTTAAAAGAACGGTCTTTTTCTAAATGTAAAAGGAAAAATATTAATAATAATAATTGATCTCATATTACAAAATAATTCGCATTTAATAAGTCTTAAAAATGAGGACTACTGCGCCGCCATTTTGTTTAGTGGCGTCTGCCCACTGCCCTTACGTGAATCAGAGAGAATTTAGAAGGGGAGTGGAAGGGGTGGTTTGGAATGTAGCGCAACGTCGTCTGCTAAACGTTATCTAGGCAGGTCGATTTCCGGTATGATGCGTTTGTAACAGAGAGATTTTAGAACACGTGACCGGAAACTCGCCTACCCCAAAAAGCTCAACGCGACATCTTGTTTGAGCGTCATCACGTTTAATAGAATCAAAGGGGGGCCTTCCACTCCCCTTCTAAATTCTCTCTGCGTGAATGGTTGAATTCTCACAGGCTGAGATTGAGAGAGGTAAGGGCAGGATCGGAAATAAGAAAAGTTATGAGACATTTCAAACAGGCTAGGAAATAAGACAGGTTTACAGGTCAAAAACCAGTTTATTAATAGCTTGGACCACTTTTTTTATTCAAAACGTGAGGGTCACTGGTCCCAATGACTAGTTTAATAATTCCTACTTTTATTAAAAATTGATATGGGGACCTCTTTAATTATTTTCATTTGAACATAAATTTCGACTCCATGAGTCCAGTTGTGTATACAACCCTAAGCCGAGAGAGATTTTTTTAGAAGAGAGAACAACCACAAGTCCTGTGACCAGTAGAAAAATAAATTGGGGAAGGGTCACTGGTCCCGGGACCAGTTTCATATTTAAGACATCAGGGGTCACTGGTCCGGAGGACTAGTTCAGAAATAAACCTTATTTCCAAGCCTGATTTTAAAATTTTATTGGACACTGCTTATTTCCAGCCCTGTTTATAGGTTTAAGGTAGTACATAGCCCACTCGATCACGCACGAGAGGTTATATTTAGCAGACGTCACTAGGGTAGAGCATAGCCCACTCGATCACGCACGCGAGGTTATTTATAGCAGACGTCACTGAACAAAATGGCGGCGCAGTAGTCCTCGTTTTTAAAACTAATTAAATGTTAATTAATTTGTAATAAGAGATCATTTATTTATTTTAATATTTTTCCTTTTAAATTTAAAAAAAGGCAGTTCTTTTAAGGTATAATGTTAATCTACCCAAACTTTTCCTTTAATATAAAAAACACCCATGTTTACTTTAGCTGCCCAATACAAGAAAGAGCTGGGATTGTTTATTTTTTCACCTAATCGCGTTATAACTTTAGATGGTGTCCATAATATGTTCTAAACAAAGTATATTAAGGATTACCCATGAAACAAACCATATTAAATAGAATAGTTGAAGTTCTACCTTGGATTTTTGCTCTTCTAAAATCTCATCCAAAATTGGACCAATAAAGTTCTCCAAAGCGCAATAGTTATTATTAGGGACTAATAAATTTCCAATACGGTTAACACCTTGTTTTCTTAAGGTGCTACCTTGTAAATTAAATTCTCCTAAATAAGTTGGTGCTAAGCACTTCATCAGATCCTCTTCAATTCCTCCCCCAGTTGTAACGATACAATCAACCATTTTGTGCTCTACTAAAAATCTAACCGTGTCTCTAACACCGCAAGATGACATATTTGATGTAAACCCTAAAAATATGGTACAGCTATTCTTCCTTTGAATAAATTCATCATCTTCAAACTCATCCTTGTCATCATTGGCTAATGGCACCTTCCTAGCATCAATCTGCGTTGAATTTTTTCTACTAAATCATCAAATCACCTAAGAATCAGGCTGGGAAATAAGGATATTTTTTAAACTAGTCCTTTGGACCAGTGACCCCCTAGTGTCTGAAATAATTTACTGGTCTCCGGACTGGTCCCAGCCTTTGCTCTCCAATAGATTTGCAATTAATAAACTGGTCCCGAGGACCAGTAACCCCCACTTCTTGAATTAAAAAACTAGTCCAAGCAATTAATAAACTGGTTTTGGACCAGAGGAAGTGTGCTATTTCCCAGCCTGCTAAGAATACCCTTAACAAACGTGTACCATCTTCCAGACTTGATCAATTGCTTTGTAAAGATTAGTGGCTTGGAAACCAGTAGTTCGGAATGATTTAAATAATTCATGGTAATTAACACCATTGTTAAAGTCATAGCCTTTTACTTCCGGTTGATTTGATAAATCAATTTGAGTAACTACTTTGAGAGCTTCCAATGCAATACTAGGCGCTTGACTAGGACCCTATTTCAAAATTATAAGTAAAAACCGCTAAGAATTGTAAATACATTTTTTTGTGCTGACTTAAAACTCTCTAACTATAATGTTAAATTAACTATAACACAGACGTCATGCCGCGCCTTGCCTGCCATTTAAATAACAAGCCAAGGCTTAACAATAACGAAAAAAATTGTTACCCATAGGCTACAGGGTATGAATAACTGATATTTCTACTTGTTTTATAATTGACTTTTTACGATATTTGATCAAATAATAAGCCGAATAATTTCGTAATAACAAAATATTACCTCATCTTGCTCCATTACACCGGTTTTTTCAAACTTTTCACGATAAGACATAAGAGTTCTTTCAAATTGCTGTGATTTGATTGGATGAAAATACTTAAGAAAAGCAGACGCTATTTTCTTTTTATTTAATGCGGACACGAACTCTGAATTACATCCTCTAATAGCGTTTTCCTTTGGGTCCTCGCGGAGCGCTCCCATGGAGGAATAAAACTAGGAGATCCTATTCTTCAAAAACAGTCTTTAACGAAGCTGGAAACTACTACTACCATTTTTATTGCTCCTTGGGAGCGCTCCGCGAGGACCCAAAGAAAAACGCTATAATACTATTCCATGGTAGAGAATTGCGCCAATGGCCATGCTGCAAGAGTAAGCGAGTAAGCAGACGGCCTTTTATTTCATATTCCCGTTCTTGCTGCTAGACTCCAAAGAAAAATGAAATATTAATTATTTTTATTGGAAAGTAGTATTTTTAAAAATTAAATGGATCGGCAGTCAGGAGGATTAGTGTATTCGCCATCTGACTCTAGTTTACAATTCCCATGTAAGTTTTCCTAAGAATTGCACTCAAAGAGTTAAATAGTGGGACCGTGCTTTATTAAGCCTTGGCCAAAATGGCATCATCGTATAGAGTAATGACAGCCTCCACCTTTGACTTTATTAAGCTCTATGGGGAAATAACGTGGGATGCCTTTAGTCTAATTTGATTGCGTAATACAATGTGATATTTCAGATTCACCTTCAGTACCTAAAGGTAATTTCACACCCGTTTCACCATATTTAAATTTTGATCCAGCTTACATAAATCAGGTCAGTGCAAAAATCTACCTGTTCTTAAAGAAATTTGGGCCTCTGTAAAATATTTCTCTTTAGAATGACCCTGAGTGGATATTTCCTGAGGGTGCCTCTAGGCAAAGAGGCAGATTTGAGCTAGCTTTTTCCCAAATAGGGGGTTCCGTTATGATTGGTAGGTTTGAACTTTGAACTTTATTTGTTAACATGTCAGGGAAGTGTTAGGTACCAATAATTAACATTAAAGGTGCTGCTGCTGGGGGTATAAATGGGTTTTATACTGGCCTAAAAGAAACTACTATCGCTGGTCATACGGGCAGTGTTAGACGAACACAGTAAGATACATATATTGAATATAATTAAAAATATGTTTTAATTAAAAATTTTATGAAAGAATGCTCAATTACATAACAAAAAGAGGAGCTGGTGTTGCAAATACATTGGGTGTAGTTGGTTAGTAATACATTTAACTTATTTAAGAGGATATTAAGTTTATTTAAATTAAATTTAAACAACATTTGCAGCTGTTATGTATAGTGGGTTCGGAGTAATTCTTTCGTGGCTTAGAGGTACAGATGATGAATTAAACACTTTAGTTGCAGGAACAGCTACAGGAATGCTTTTTAAATCCACAGGTACTTTAATTGAATTCTTGTGGGTCATTTAATTAATACTTAAGGTCATTTAAAATAATATTTAATTGCATTTTAGCTGGATTAAGAAGAGTAGGAGTCGGAGGTCTAACTGGGCTTAGTTTGGCCGCTGTTTATTGCATGTGGTCTAGCAGTGATAGGCTAAAAGCAATTATGAATTCTCGTCAAAGATAAAAATAATAGAGATCTACAATTCTACACTACCTTAGAAGACTTAAAAAAATAACAAAAAACTAATTTGGATTTGGATTTGTAGAAATTTTAATTAAAACAGATGTAATATTGTTTAAAAAAAAATTAAAAAGATTTTTTTTGTCCCCATGCATTTTGTGAAATCTGAATTTATTTATTTATTACAAATATAGTTACAATTATTTTGAAGGAAAGTAATTGAAAAACGAACTAAAATAATAATAAACAAACAGAAACTGAGGTTTCTTAGAAAGATAAGCCTTCTCTTACATCATTAACTAGAAGAGTCAAAAAAAAAACAGTAACATCATGGATTAACTAACACTAGGGATTGTTATTCGTTCCCCCAAAAAGATAAAGTATGCATGTTCCAAACGCCCCCTAGCAGTAGCTACTATCCCTAACCCTAACCGGAAGTTATAAGAAAATTGGACCAAATATCACATGTCCTATGACGTCAAAATTAAAATCCCGCCTAAAATTGCCATTGGGCGCCGCCATCTTTAAAATCCTCAAAAACGATTTATTTTGCCTAGAGATGGCGCTATATCTACATGCATGTTCCAAACGCCCCCTAGCAGTAGCTACTATCCCTAACCGGAAGTTATAAGAAAATTGGACCAAATATCACGTGTCCTATGATGTCAAAATTAAAATCCCGCCTAAAATTGCCATTGGGCGCCGCCATCTTTAAAATCCTCAAAAACTATTTATTTTGCCTAGAGATGGCGCTATAGAGCTATTTCAGAGGGGGTAATGGCAACGTCACCAATGCTATTTGCCCATAGAAAAAACCCTCACAAAATGTCCGCCCTACACTCAAAGGCAGACCCAATTTTCGTAGCAGACGAAATTCTTCCCCCACTGAAATAGCTCTATATCTACATCCGTTTTGGTCCAATAAATTGGGGGAATGAAGAGGGGAATCAAGGAATAATTCGGAACATGTAGTTGGCGATAGTAATACATGGGAAACACAGTTAGTGAACAATCCCTAGCGTTAGTTAATCCATGGTAACATCTGACCATTAGAAGATGTTAAATCACCATGTTATGTTACACCATATACATTTTCTTTTTCCTACATCTTAAATCTTGAACAAAATATTTGATGAAATCGCAGTTTGTTTTTTTAAGATGCGGAAAGTTCTTGAATCTTGATTATATTAAATTAAGTAATTAACTTCAATTTGTTTAGAGATTTATTTAATTCTTCATGATCATCCACTATTTTTCACCCTTCCCTACCACTTTATAATTATAAACAGTTAGGGAATTAATTAATTTAATAAGGTTTAAAACTGCATGACTAAAACTATAGTTAAAAGAATTTTTAAATGACTTTTAGATTGATTAAATTTATTTTAAACACTTATATTAGAAATCAGACAAATTACTGATTGATTAAGGCACAGGAAATGTTATTTAAAAATAGATAATGAACCCTAAAAACGAGAAATGTAGATTTCAAAACGAAAAAAAAAAAACGTAGAAAAGCCGAAAAAAAGTAAAAACTCGTGAAATATTAAAAAAAAAAAAAAAAATTGAAAGACCGTGTTGATTAATTTAATTAAGTACAAAGAAATGAAAAACGAATCTAAAAGAAGTAATTAAAACCAATTATTCCCACAGAAAAACCATTTTTTCTCTTTTTGATATAAATTCTGGTTCCCCCTTTATGATTGATGGCACAAACAAGTAACTATAGAGTAATGTCAGCGCTAGGTATTGCAACGTCACTCCATAGCGTAATCTCGGTAGAGAGGGGACAAACCAGTTTATCCCTCCCTTTAGGCGCGCTTTTGTAAGAGGGAATACTGAGCGCGGATGACACTAGCTTGGAGATAGAAGGGAGTGACGTTGCTGTACGTAGAGCCGATACTACTCTCCATGCTCCGTGTCATCCCCCTAACAAGCGCGCTCAGTATTCCCTCTTACAAAAGCAAAAGCGCGCCTAAAGGGAGGGATAAACTGGTTTTTCCCCTCTCTACCGAGATTACTCTATACTTTTGTGTCAGTTCTGTTTAAAAAAGCAAAATTCAATTTATCATATTAAAAAAATTTAAAACATGTTTTTAACGGTTTTTAATAACACCATAACCAAAAAGAAAGAAAAAAATGCAAAGTCAGCTTGTTCCTTTCTTTGTTTCGAATCAAATTATAATAGATTTAATTTTAATCAATTGTTTATTCCAAATTAATTAGTTAACGCAACCCAAGAGAGAGAGAGAACACTTGCGTTCATTCTACAGAAGTTACAATAGAAAATTTAAATTTTGCAATTACAGATCTAATTTAATTAGATGAAAATCATAAGCGCAATCAAAATTTATATCAAAATACATCATTATTATTATTTTCCTTCCATAGTTCTTTCTGCAAAAACTATTAAATAAGTAAAGTAAAAGTAACGCATAAAGTCGGGAATGGGGAAATGGTTGGTTAGATCAGTAAGAGTTGTTAGTGCTTTATTTTTATTTTTTTATCGTTTCTAAGAATTACCTTACAATTATGTTATATTATTAATTAATTATTATTGACAGTTTCGCGGTTAATTTACTTTTAATTCTACTTTAATTAATTTCTTTCACGGATAATGTGAATTTAGGTTTTTATAAGTGAATTTAAAAAGATTACACCACAAATAACTTCCTTCTCCTTTCGTTAACGTTAACGTTACGTTACGTTACGTTTCTTATCCACCTCCGTTGAAATATTATCATTATGCTATTAGATTTTTAATTGGCAATCAATTACAATAAGAATAACGCTAATTGCGATTGCGTCATACTTATTTACTTCACGTCACGTGATGTCCATTGCCAACGAAAAAAAAAACAAACAGACAAACAAACGAACGAACGAACGAAACAAACAAACTGAAAAAATAATATCATGTAACCCCCAAAACAAAACATTTGTTTGTTTATCTTGAAAAAAACGGAACAACAACACAGTTTTGGATGTTAATTAATTATTTCTTTTTTTTTTCTTTTGCTAATTACGAAGTTATTATTAGCAAGTAGGAAGAATAGTTAATTAATAGATTTGGTGGTTGGGTTTTTAATTAATATTCTTAACGCAGTATTTTTAGCTCTTTTCACTCGGTTGTTGTTGTTGTTGTTGTTGAGGACTTCCAACACCGCTAAAATGAACTGGGGGTGGTGCCGCTGGTTTCACAAACCTTTCTTGATTGGCAGCTGATTTGGGTTTAGCGGAAACTACGGAAGTTCCCGGGGTTATATTCTAAAAATGATGGATTATAAGGGATATGTAACACCACCATGATTGATGTTCAATGGGAAAGTAAGTTAAGTTAAGTTAAGATAAAAGTACTTACAACAGGATAGGATACAGAAATAGCTGCAGCAGCAGCAATAGTAGTAGTTGACGAAGGTGGAGATGTTCCTGGCATATGAGTTCCCGTTACTGGAGCAGGAACGTGGTATAATTGTTGGTTGCAGTTGGGACAACGTCCCATTGGACTTGGAGGGCTGAATGTTTCTCTCAAACCACTAGAGAAACTCAAACCTGAAAAAATATAAATGTGCAATACTGAATGAGACAATTGCACTTTATTTTTGACTAGAGATGCGCGAGTCCTCATTTTTTAGGTTTAGAGTCCGAGTCCGAGGCGGGCGGTCCCAGTGCGAGGCGGGGAGGGGCGGGAGGGACGAGTCCGAGGCGGGGAGAGGCGGGAGGGACGAGTCCGAGACGGGGAGAGGCGGGAGGGACGAGTCCGAGACGGGGAGAGGCGGGAGGGACGAGTCCGAGGCGGGGAGAGGCGGGAGGGACGAGTCCGAGGCGGGGAGAGGCGGGAGGGACGAGTCCGAGACGGGGAGAGGCGGGAGGGACGAGTCCGAGACGGGGAGAGGCGGGAGGGACGAGTCCGAGACGGGGAGAGGCGGGAGGGACGAGTCCGAGACGGGGAGAGGCGGGAGGGACGAGTCCGAGACGGGGAGAGGCGGGAGGGACGAGTCCGAGACGGGGAGAGGCGGGAGGGACGAGTCCGAGACGGGGAGAGGCGGGAGGGACGAGTCCGAGGCGGGGAGAGGCGGGAGGGACGAGTCCGAGGCGGGGAGAGGCGGGAGGGACGAGTCCGAGACGGGGAGAGGCGGGAGGGACGAGTCCGAGACGGGGAGAGGCGGGAGGGACGAGTCCGAGACGGGGAGAGGCGGGAGGGACGAGTCCGAGACGGGGAGAGGCGGGAGGGACGAGTCCGAGACGGGGAGAGGCGGGAGGGACGAGTCCGAGACGGGGAGAGGCGGGAGGGACGAGTCCGAGACGGGGAGAGGCGGGAGGGACGAGTCCGAGACGGGGAGAGGCGGGAGGGACGAGTCCGAGACGGGGAGAGGCGGGAGGGACGAGTCCGAGACGGGGAGAGGCGGGAGGGACGAGTCCGAGACGGGGAGAGGCGGGAGGGACGAGTCCGAGACGGGGAGAGGCGGGAGGGACGAGTCCGAGACGGGGAGAGGCGGGAGGGACGAGTCCGAGACGGGGAGAGGCGGGAGGGACGAGTCCGAGACGGGGAGAGGCGGGAGGGACGAGTCCGAGACGGGGAGAGGCGGGAGGGACGAGTCCGAGACGGGGAGAGGCGGGAGGGACGAGTCCGAGACGGGGAGAGGCGGGAGGGACGAGTCCGAGACGGGGAGAGGCGGGAGGGACGAGTCCGAGACGGGGAGAGGCGGGAGGGACGAGTCCGAGACGGGGAGAGGCGGGAGGGACGAGTCCGAGACGGGGAGAGGCGGGAGGGACGAGTCCGAGACGGGGAGAGGCGGGAGGGACGAGTCCGAGACGGGGAGAGGCGGGAGGGACGAGTCCGAGACGGGGAGAGGCGGGAGGGACGAGTCCGAGACGGGGAGAGGCGGGAGGGACGAGTCCGAGACGGGGAGAGGCGGGAG
This sequence comes from Phalangium opilio, assembly GCF_054372755.1. Lineage (NCBI taxonomy): Eukaryota > Metazoa > Arthropoda > Arachnida > Opiliones > Phalangiidae > Phalangium > Phalangium opilio. Next base: position 4,717,571 of record NW_028324189.1, read on the forward strand.
GGACGAGTCCGAGACTTACGAGTCCGAGACGGGGAGAGGCGGGAGGGACGAGTCCGAGACTTACGAGTCCGAGACGGGGAGAGGCGGGAGGGACGAGTCCGAGACGGGGAGAGGCGGGAGGGACGAGTCCGAGACGGGGAGAGGCGGGAGGGACGAGTCCGAGACGGGGAGAGGCGGGAGGGACGAGTCCGAGACGGGGAGAGGCGGGAGGGACGAGTCCGAGGCGGGGAGAGGCGGGAGGGACGAGTCCGAGGCGGGGAGAGGCGGGAGGGACGAGTCCGAGGCGGGGAGAGGCGGGAGGGACGAGTCCGAGACGGGGAGAGGCGGGAGGGACGAGTCCGAGACGGGGAGAGGCGGGAGGGACGAGTCCGAGACGGGGAGAGGCGGGAGGGACGAGTCCGAGACGGGGAGAGGCGGGAGGGACGAGTCCGAGACGGGGAGAGGCGGGAGGGACGAGTCCGAGACGGGGAGAGGCGGGAGGGACGAGTCCGAGACGGGGAGAGGCGGGAGGGACGAGTCCGAGACGGGGAGAGGCGGGAGGGACGAGTCCGAGACGGGGAGAGGCGGGAGGGACGAGTCCGAGACGGGGAGAGGCGGGAGGGACGAGTCCGAGACGGGGAGAGGCGGGAGGGACGAGTCCGAGACGGGGAGAGGCGGGAGGGACGAGTCCGAGACGGGGAGAGGCGGGAGGGACGAGTCCGAGACGGGGAGAGGCGGGAGGGACGAGTCCGAGACGGGGAGAGGCGGGAGGGACGAGTCCGAGACGGGGAGAGGCGGGAGGGACGAGTCCGAGACGGGGAGAGGCGGGAGGGACGAGTCCGAGACGGGGAGAGGCGGGAGGGACGAGTCCGAGACTTACGAGTCCGAGACGGGGAGAGGCGGGAGGGACGAGTCCGAGACGGGGAGAGGCGGGAGGGACGAGTCCGAGACGGGGAGAGGCGGGAGGGACGAGTCCGAGACGGGGAGAGGCGGGAGGGACGAGTCCGAGACGGGGAGAGGCGGGAGGGACGAGTCCGAGACGGGGAGAGGCGGGAGGGACGAGTCCGAGACGGGGAGAGGCGGGAGGGACGAGTCCGAGACGGGGAGAGGCGGGAGGGACGAGTCCGAGACGGGGAGAGGCGGGAGGGACGAGTCCGAGACGGGGAGAGGCGGGAGGGACGAGTCCGAGACGGGGAGAGGCGGGAGGGACGAGTCCGAGACTTACGAGTCCGAGACGGGGAGAGGCGGGAGGGACGAGTCCGAGACGGGGAGAGGCGGGAGGGACGAGTCCGAGACGGGGAGAGGCGGGAGGGACGAGTCCGAGACGGGGAGAGGCGGGAGGGACGAGTCCGAGACGGGGAGAGGCGGGAGGGACGAGTCCGAGACGGGGAGAGGCGGGAGGGACGAGTCCGAGACGGGGAGAGGCGGGAGGGACGAGTCCGAGACGGGGAGAGGCGGGAGGGACGAGTCCGAGACTTACGAGTCCGAGACGGGGAGAGGCGGGAGGGACGAGTCCGAGACGGGGAGAGGCGGGAGGGACGAGTCCGAGACGGGGAGAGGCGGGAGGGACGAGTCCGAGACGGGGAGAGGCGGGAGGGACGAGTCCGAGACGGGGAGAGGCGGGAGGGACGAGTCCGAGACGGGGAGAGGCGGGAGGGACGAGTCCGAGACGGGGAGAGGCGGGAGGGACGAGTCCGAGACGGGGAGAGGCGGGCGGGCCGAGTCCGAGACGGGGAGGGAAGAAAGGGCGTTCCGAGTCCGAGACGGGGAGAGGCGGGCGTTCCGAGTCCGAGACGGGCAGAGGCGGGCGGGCCGAGTCCGAGCCCCGGAAACGCCCCCCCCCCCACCCGTTTGAGTCCAACAAAAACGAGTTTCGCGTCCGAGTCCAAGGACTCTAGTACCCGTACAGGCCAATTTGTAACCAATTACCAGGACTTAGAGGTCTAGATGAGCTTGGAGAAGGGTTATATGGAATTGGGCTTGAAACAGTTCTAGGTCTGACATTGTGACCTTGAGAAGTCATCTCATTAAAGTGCCTTTCTTCATCCATTTCTAGACTAGATTCGCTTTCAGACAAATGACGGCAAAGTGCTTCCCTACGATCCATCTCCATTTGAAGCTTACGCTGTAAGCGAATATTCTCTTCCCGTACTTGACGTTCCTCCATGGCAAATTGGGCCATTTTTTCTGAATCTAAAAGGAAGAATAAGAATAAGATGAAATTTTTTTTTTCCCCTAATAAAAATGTTAGGGTCTTATACGTTCTTGTTGCGCATTGAGCAATTGCATTTTTAATTTGGCAACTTCATTTCTCAGATGCTGAACATGCAAGGTTAAATTAGCAGCTGTATCTCCGTTATTTATGTCGCGAGGAGATGGTGGTGCTGAAACTGGTTGGTCTAATTTTTCTTGTAGCATTCTGCGGTTAAAAAAAATAGTTATTCAGATTCAGGAACGTAGTGAGAACAAATTTGAACAGTTATAAAAAGAGTTCACAAAGATAATATGTACATGAACCTTTTCTCCGCTTCTAGTTTATCCATCCTTTTCCATAACCTATTAACGAGAGCTTCTTGCTCTTGTTCCAAGGTATTTTCCAACTCTACTTTTTCCCGTCTAAGCTGCTCCAGATTGGATTGTTTGCAAAGCGTTTCAGCCTCTAATTTTTCAATCTTCCTCATTAGTTTATTCACTAAAGCTTCTTGTTCTTGCTCCAATGTTTGCTCCAGCTGCACTTTCTCTTGCCTCAGCTTAAATAAACATATTTGTTGCTTAAAAAAATTAAAGATTTATAGATTAAGGCGCCCCCGTTGACCTAAATTTCTAACGTTAACGTTTAAACCTTTTTATTTTTAATTGAACTCAAATTTCAGTTAGTTTTTTTAGGGGAAAAGGTCAACAAATATACAGAACAATTTAAAGGGGCTAACCGGCTCTGTTGGGGTGAAGTCCGCCTTTAGTTCAGGGGGAAAACACCCAGCTCTTTGGCCATAAGGAAAACGCGCCACCGTCGCTGTGGGCGGGTAAGCAATATGCTAACCAACAGTTTGACCCCCCCTTCACCCCAACAGCTCCGGCCAGCCCCTTTAAGCGCTAACCACTTATCAATAACAAACCTGATTCAACTTTCGCGAAAGATCATTTGTTAAACATTCTTCTTCTTGTTCGTAATTTAACGCTAGAGTTTCTTTTTCTTTCTTTAACGCTTGAATCTTTTTTAAAAGGGTGTTACTAATAAATTCCTCTTCCTGCTCAGCTTTTGCTTGCTAAATTAAGAGTTAATACGGATTCACAAATATTTAAAAGCCATCTTTAAATGAATTAAACTCACAATTGTCACACTAGCTTGACGGAGAGCGCGATTTTCTTCTTGCAAAGTTTTGACTCTGAGTTTATAAGTTTCAAGTTCCATTTTAAGGACACGATTCTCTTGTTGAAGAGACTCTATTCTCTTTTGAAATTGTTCTCTAGTCATTGGAGATGGTGGTATCATACAACCACCATCTACTGACCCACTGTCACTTTCACTAGCACTATCAGCCATTTTGACATCCATTTTTAAAAAATGATATACAACATACAAGTAAGGGGTTCCCCTTTTCTTTTTTAGGTATAAGGTAAAAGCCTAGGCCTATTTTTTGAAGATCCGGACTTCTAAGTAAGTCCCAGACAACACGTGCAACCCCTTTAGGAATTTAGGATAGTCCACCACTTAACTAACTTACTAATCGACCTGATTAATTAATTAAAAAAAAATAATAATTATTTCACCCTCTGTACGTCTGATTATTGTTCATAAATCTTCTGGATTTGTTCCCGAATCCATTTCCATTATTTTTCAACTTCCTGGCCTACAACTACAAGGCCGACTTTCACAATAACTTTGTTAAAAAAAAAATAACACACAAAATAGACCAAATTTTCAATGAAGCAAGCGTGATTCGTTGGTGAAGCCGCTATACGACTAGCCAATCAACGATCATCCAATTTCCGATAACCGCAAATGACCCCGTCTAGATTGTCACGTGATCTGTCAAAGGAAGAAATGGCACGAGTAGCTAAAAGTGCGCCTTTTTTTAGGAGCAATAAAATAACAATATAGTGGAAAAAGTTTGCAATAGACAAAGTAATTAGCAATATTTTGTAGTTAAAACATACACAATTTAGTAATATTTTGGAAATTTATACAGTCCATAAACCTTGGTAATAACCAAAATAGGCGCACATTTAGCCGCTCATGAAATGGCAAGCTAATTCATCTCCTGTGTTAAGGGTATACACACTCCATGGGGTCAAACCGGCTTAAGCAGTACTCAGCCTAGCTAGGTGAAAATTTAAATTCTACTACGATCAGAGCTAGAGCATCCATCGTACAGACAAATTTAAATTTAATGAATTTAATTTAATGTATATTTTATAATTAACTGTATTTTGGAGAAATAATACCTCAATATGGGAGGAGGGAAAACTGTTCCTCAAAGCTCGACTAAAGAAAATCAGTCTACAAATAGACGTAAGTCAAAATGTTATGTTGACAGTTTATGTTGGTGGCTTCACCATTCATGTATGAGTCGGTTTCATTTATCCATGAATATGGAACAAGGATTTGGGTTTTTCTTTAGAGTTACTAAGTCATTAGTGGTGAATGATTTGCCGTGCATAGCATTGACTTGTCAGTTGTCACTTGTGTCGTACTACGTCATGCAACGTCAGGCTACCTTCCACTAGTGCTAAAAAACATACCAGGAGGAGGGGCTTATATAGCTTTCATAGAGTAATATCGGTTACGGGGAGGGTGACATTAAACTCCGCCCATTCGCCATTTTGGCGGCAGAATTTAACATGAGCTCTATAGCCACCAGAAGGTGACTCCATCTGTTGGCTTGTTAATTTCATTGGCTGAAAAACCATTGACGTCTCACCCCCCTCAGCAAATATTACTCTATTCTGTTAAAAAAAACATACCATAATGGCGCTGGGGGCGGAGTTAAGCTCGAATTGCTAAGTCCCTATTGTCATAAAAATATTCATGGTTGAAATGAATATATTCAAAATTACGCCACATGTGAAAAAAATAAGCCGTAAACAATTTTTAATTTGCTATATTATTATATAGTATCTGATGCGCAATTAATATACGCGAGTTTATCATTTGCTCTAACTGTTGTTGTAATTGGCATACCATTATGGTGGAAAACAACAGAAGTTTATCGTGTACCTTTACCTTATGAACAAGTTGATGAACTTCTACTTAAAACAGTTAGTTTTAATTATCCTAAAATCATTATCAAATAAAAAAATCTCATTACAATAATTCGTATAAAACTTTGAAGATTAATCACGCAGTACCAGTCTCAATTGTGGTATTAGACCCTAGTATCGATGTACCTGACCTTTGGAAAGGTGTTTTGTCTAGTCTATCTGATGAGGATGACTCAAAAACTCCTCTTAAAGTTACATACAATGTAGTTGTCAGAGAAATTATGGATGAAGAGAAGGAAATTTACAAAAAAAGCAATTCTTTCGAAGGTTTAGTTCATTTTGAACTTTAAACCTAAACAAAAAACATTTATTTATATGAAATGGTTTAGATTTTGATGAAAAAATGAACACTTTACATAAAACTAGACCATTAGCTGTGGGAAGCGTGCATTTGTTTCTATTACCAAAAACAAATCACGTAACAAAGTCTAGAATATCTTTAGGAACTCAAAGATTCGCTGTTGTCGTTAACGAGAATGGTATTATAGACCATCTTGTATTTTCTGAATGTCGTTTCACTGGTTTTAATACCATTTTCTACTTCTTAAATAGATTTAGCCTCACTTTTAACTAGCATAGCTGTTGTTGTTAGACATAATATGGTCAAAGAGCGTCTTCTTAAAAAGATATTTGTCACGCCTCAAATAAGACCAAGAGAACAGGTTAAATATGTTGTTACTCTTAATAATACCATAAGATAATACCAAGAAGTGATATCTAGTTTATTAGGGAGAAGGTGTAAATTAGCCACATTTCCAGCTTTATCTGCAGTCCAAACGCAGGTACGGAGTTAATCTCCGCCTCTAAATTACAACCAGCATTCGATTGGTTGTTGAAAACTCACGTCAGCGCGGCGCGAATGACGAAAATTACAGTCATATTTTCCGACTGAGGAGAGGCGAAATAGCCCGGCCTCCTTTTACCTCCCCCCTTATATTTTGAAAGGTGACTGGGACTATGGCGCGCGAATACTTAGTCATCTTATACCTTCTCCCTAATAAACTAGATATCACTTCTTGATAATACCCATGAATTCTAAAGTATTTAACTGTATATAGCCGAGTAAAGAAAGTATGAGACCAATTGGTTCTGTTCCAGTATTGGATATTTTATTTAGTCTAATTGTATCTCAGCCCCATTTCACTGATGCTTCTTGGGATATGGAAGCAGCGGAAAAATGTGAATTCCTTTAATTTATGCAAGGAAAATGTTAAAAATTAATTAACACTTCATACCATCCATTGGCATTTTTATATAGTGTATTTGAAGCCATTTATTGAAAAATTACTACCACTTACGAAAGTCAATATAAAAAGCCAAGTACAACAAACATTTATTTATGTTTGCTGTAGCGTTATCCCTTATCTCTAACACTTAATTATTTTTAATTAGATTCTTTATACAATTTGCGTCAATGTTAGAACCAAATTTAACAATGAAACTCAAGATAATGCCCTTAGATTTGAACAATTACCTCTCATTATAAACCCAATTGAAGCCAAATTAGGTAATTAATATATAAATAATAAATTTTTAATCTATTTCATAAATAATTAATTTAAAGTTATTGATTTATTAAAATTAAATCAAAGGAACTCAAGTATCCGTCAATCCCACTTTAAATTTTGTCATTTACATTCCAACAATCCAACAAGAACCAACTCAAATTTACGACGAGAACGGAATAAAAGTCCAATCAAATGCTTTTCTTTCGCCTCAGTGGGGCGGATTTTTAATCTATAATTCCGGAAATATTGGCGATAAACTTGGACAAAAAATAGAAATTGACATGGAAAGAGCCATGTCTGTCTTTATAGCTCAACTTAGATTGCTTATTGGACTTCCGGAAGCAGTAATAATTAATTAAATCGAATTTAAAATTAATTGCAAAGTAAAACTATAAATTTTTAAGGTGAAATACGATGATTCTTTGATACACGTTATGACTGATCCTATGGGTGTGGATTTGGTTCGTATTTAAATTAAAAATTAAGCTCTGATTAATTTCAGTAATTGTGTTTTGTAGGAAATGGATTATCTTATTCGTAAAAGAACTCAAGAACAATTATCCTCTGCTATATCGTCTTTAACCTCGTTAAGTCAATTATTGGCTACAATTAGCAATATTGTAATTACAGATGAAATTGGTAACAAAATCATAGTCGCCGTTAATGCTATTGAAAGAAGTCTAAATAATTTGAAGACTGGTCAGCTTTATAAGGCGTTTGAAGACGCGAAAGAGGCCTATTTAAATTCGGAACAAGCATTTTTTGATCCTTCTCTATTGGCAATGTTGTATTTTCCAAATGATCAAAAATACGCTGTCTACATTCCATTATTTCTACCCGTTAGTCTTCCCGTTGTTATGTCTTTTATGCAGTTTTGGAATTATTTTCGAAAAAGCAAGGACAAAATGGATTAGATACTTTTGTTTTTACAACGATATATTTATTTAAGGCCTACAAAAATTATTAGAATAAAGAAAACGTTATGATTGATAATGTATTAAAATTTGTGCTATTAATAAAAACTGTAGGGAATTCGGCTATTTTAAATAAAGTATAAACACGTGGCCGCTTCAAAGGCATAGTTAACTCAGTTGAGTCAACGTGGCCGCTTCAAAGGCTTAGTGAACTCGAGTCAACGTGGCCGCTTCAAAGGCTTAGTTAACAAGAGTCAACGTGGCCGCTTCAAAGGCTTAGTGAACTCGAGTCAACGTGGCCGCTTCAAAGGCTTAGTGAACTCGAGTCAACGTGGCACATTTTTTGCATAAATATTCGGTACACCATCATCCAAACCGTATATCGTCTTTTTCAGCTCCAATTGGAGCTCTTCATTCTTTATTGTCAGTAGCTGTATATCATTTTCCAACTTTTTGTTACGGAGTACATTTAAATTATAATTATTCCAAAAATTTTCCAATAAAGTTAATCGCACTTCATCCTAATATTGAAATAAAAATACAAACATAAGTAAATTCTATTTACTTCATCTAAAAGGTTAATAGCTTAATTACTGTTTCAAAAAACGTCATGGCATCAAGAACTTTATGGTAATCTTTAACATTTTCCAAAGCCACGTTTTCGAGATTTTCATCGTCGTCTAGTAAAGAAAGGTTTGTTCTTTCAAGTCGTTCGCATTGCGAATGCATCTTCATTATTGAGTTTCCCTTAAAATACGGTTTAGTTTAATTTATAATAATTATAATTAAGTTTTTCATTATACCATATCGCAAATTTCACGTAAGACTTCAATAGAATGTTCGGATTCAACAGCTAACTTCTTTAGTGTATTTTGTTGATCCGTTTTAGTCTTTTTCAACAGTGATTTTAATTTCTTTGCGTAACATACAAGTTTTTCTTTTTCCTTTAAAGTTAACACTTAATATTTAATATCTCGAATGCATATATCGACATTGTTATTACATTTTTGAAAATTTCAACATTTTCTTCGTAGCTGACGCGAGTTTCAGTTATGTTTTGTTGTAGTGTAGCAATTGTAATCTGTTTCGCGTAAATTTGGTAAATTCAATTGGTCGCCTTATTTACATTTACAAACCATATATATACCATACATACATTAAGATTTTCAATTGTTAATCGTTGTTCTTGAATATCTTGCAAACATTTTTCATTTCTGTCTTTCATGCGTTCGTATACCTCCCTGCTATCTTTTGTATTATTCAAATACTGTTGTAATGAAGTTTGCAATTCCGTCCAAGTTTCATTTAATTTTCTTTCCATATCATTACACATTGCGAATTTATCCTTTCGGTCCTGCATAAAATGAACGAAACTATTAAAATATCTCTAAGGACATTATTATTCATACCATAAGTTTATAAGATATGTTCCATAAGTATCTATTACCATGGCCATTAAGTCTTCCTCCATTTGCATGTATCTCGAAACAATTTCCGTTTCTCTTTGCAAGTGATTTTCCTCTAAATCCAACCTAATTTGATTAATTAAATCCAAACTTTCCGTTTGCGTGTTCTCTAAATTCTCCAATTGATTAGCGAATTTCTTTTTCATTAACTCTAATTTTAGTTTGAAATCTCTTTGATTCAAATTGGCCCTGTGCGCTTTGGAATCTAAAAGTTTATCAAACATTTAATTTCAATTTAAAAAAAAATAACCACGTCATTTAATCAGAACCTATTAATTTATCCATGTTAATTAAATGTTGTCGAGTGACCAAACTGTGTTGTCTATCGGCTTCTTCATGTTCGCGCTGCAATATTTCGATCATGACATCTTTATGTTTTAAAACTTGACAAAAGCATTTGTTCATTTCCTCTATTTCTCTTTGAAATTCTTTTGATTTTGATTTTCTTAAAATTTCTCTCCATTTTTGATTGACTTTTAGTTCGTTTAGTTTCGTGTAATGACGTTCTTTGTTCGATTTATGCTGAAAGTTGAGATAAGTTACTAGCTATATACGTTCTTATTTCTCTTAAACTTTCTCTTATACCTTTATATAAGCTTTCACTAATTCCTGTTTGTGTTTCCGAGTATCTTCATCTAGTAATCTTGTTCGATTCATTTTGTATAAGAAATAAATTTTAGGGCTTCAATGTATAATGCAACACGTCTATTGATTTTTCTCTCGAAATCGGACGCTCAAAATAATCCGTGATTCCATGGTTACCTTGATGAATGAATGCATTGCATATACATGTGTACTTACTACTATAGTATTGATTTTTATACGCAACAACTAGGAAGGATTACGCGAGTAATTGTATGTGCATATAAGTCTGACGCAATATTAATAACGCATGACAATGCACTTAAAATTTTAATAGTAATACAATTCGAAAAACAGTGTTTTCTTCTTAAAGTAATGGCACCGCATTTTATCTTCATGTGGAGTTTAATACAGTCAAAGGCGTAACGCTGTCAGTACTCTATTAAATTTGTTTTTCGCGCACTTTTTTCACATTTCTTTGTAGTACAGCATACACATGTGTACTTACTACTATACTATTGATTTTTATACGCAACAACTAGGAAGGATTACGCGAGTAATTGTATGTGCATATAAGTCTGACGCAATATTTATAAGGCGTGACAATGCACTTGAAATTTTATTTTTCCTTCGTAAATACGTAAATAGTAATACAATTCGAAAAACAGTGTTTTCTTCTTAAAGTAATGGCACCACATTTTATCTTCACGGAGCCTCCGAAATGAACTAGGCCCATGCGTGTCGCGAAGCGAGAATATTTTTTTAACCAATTTAGTTCGCCGTGGTTTTACGCTTGGGGGCGCTTATAGTACCGTAAAATAAACAAAGTTCAACCCCGTGACCCTGTCGACTGCTTAAGTATTTGGGCCAAGGTCGCGGATTGTAAGTATACGTTTTTATAACTCATACTTAATTATTTTAATTGAAATAATTTATTTTGTTGTCATCAATACCATCTAACCGAAAGATTCAGTAAAAAGTGAATAGCCCCAAAAACATTTACGTTAATTTTAGGATGAAACTTTTCTCTATCATAAAAATTTTATGACTGACCCCCAAAATATCAACGATAATTTAAGGAAGACCCCTGTCAACACGGAAAAATAAGCGCCATCTATGGTGAAAATATTTTTCCTAACAAACTGGATATTTCCCCACAAAAAATTTGACATGCATGGGCCTAGTTCATCCCGGAGGCTCCGATCTTCATATAGAGTCTAATACAGTCAAAGGCGTAGCACTGTCAGTACTCCATTAAATTTGTTTTTGGCGCACGTTTTTCACATTTCTTTGCAGTTTCCGAGATCAAACCTTAATCCTACCTTATTAAAAATTTATAATTAGTCTATTTTTAGCCTATTAATATTTTAATTAACTTAATGGCTCATATTTAAATTTAATTTTGGCGGGTTTAGCAGTGCCCCCTACACTACTTTAGGGGCGTTGATAGCAGGGGGGGGAAGTAGGCGGAAAATTTGAAAGAAAAATCAGGTTTTTTTAGACTTTTCACTTCTATTATTCATATCCCATAAAAAATTTAATATTCATAAGTGAAATGAAAATAATTTCATTGGTAAAAAGTTTATTTATTGATTTTTGACAAAAGCCTATGTTACATAAATGAGAATGACAACTTTTTATAACATGTTTATGAAATGCCAGACTGAACTGCAGTCAACAGGATGAAAAAATGTTTGTTTGTTTTTTTTTGTTGTTGTTGTTGTTGTGTATACAAAAGCGGAATAAAACGAATAGTTAATAAGTGAAACTAGGAATGGTAATACAAAGATTATCCAAATATTCTTTTTAGCACTACGGAGTTTTCTGAGAACCTTTCTTTCCAATTAGAGATTTGTGAATGTGAGGGATGACACCTAGAAATATAAGGGAAAATATAAGAATTAGAGATCCAAAAGAAAACTCCTATGTATTTTTAACGTACCGCCTCCGGCAATTGTTGCTTTGATTAAAGAATCGAGCTCTTCGTCACCACGAATGGCTAATTGCAAATGCCTAGGTGTAATTCTCTTTACTTTCAAATCCTTACTAGCATTTCCAGCTAATTCCAGTACCTGAACAGTGGTTTAGAATATTAAGACAAAGTTGCACTGTCATTTAATCGTAATACTCACTTCTGCTGTTAAGTATTCTAAAATAGCGGCACTGTAAACAGCTGCTGTTGCACCAACTCTTCCATGGCTCGTGGTTCGGTTCTTCAGATGACGATGTATACGACCAACTGGGAACTACATGCCAACAAACATTAAGTGTCATCATGTTAATTTTAAAACATTCCGATGGCAATTTATGAAAATAAAAATAGGCGGGCAAAAATTAGCCAAGGCTTAACATTACCTGAAGGCCAGCTCGTGCCGATCGAGATACCGCTTTAGCTTTCGCCTTTCCAGAATCTTTTCCCGCTTTTCCACCAGCCTATTAATGTAAATTATTAGTTAAAACACAAATTAATTAAATTAACACGATCAAACCAGTCCGATACTTGCCATTTATACACGAGGTGTTAAACGCAATTTGCTTAGCTAGTGCACACTGACTACTGTAAATGCTAGTAGCCTAACGTTTCCGCGGGGAAGGAAATTGCGCCAAATTCACAACGGTAAAGAGAGCGTCGGGATAAGTTTTGTACCTCGTGATCTGATTCGACCAATCAAACGGCGAAGTTCAAATTTGCCAAAGTTTTTCTTTTTTATATTTGCATATTTGTATTGGTAAACCTACATGACGTCACGTAGGCTTACCCAATTTTTATTCAAATTTCCTGGACAGGCCCGGAAATAAGCACAGGACACTGTACATTGTCCAATAAAATTTTAAAATGTCCCATATTTTTTTTAAAAACTGGACAGTTTGACCAATAAATTTCCCGAAGTTTCGATAGCTTGACAGTGGAGAAGCGACACTATTTTTGCACACTTCAGTTACAATGTCCTATAAATTTTCCAGTCAAATAGGGACACATGTCCTATAAGAATTATTTCTTATTTCCGGCCCTGAATTTCCATTGAAACCGGAAGTGACGCTACGTATGACGAAATAGTTGTGGCTGGTCACAAAGTTCACAACTATTCGAGAAAAAAAATGGTTGCCGCCGATTAATAAACAGTAATAATATCTCGTAGTTTTTCGTTAATAATGGATGGAAATAAAGATGAAAGCGATCGGTGTATTCAATTAGCCGAACAACATATTAACGATGGACAAAGAGATAAAGCATTGAAATATTTAGAAAAAGCTGAAAGACTTTTTCCTTCTCAGAGAGCTAAAGGCAAGATTATTGAGACCAAGGCTTAGCAATCTTTCCCCGCAGAAATTTTATTTAAAAACCTTGAAATAATTGATTTTTGATTTTGAAATTTAACCCCTTCCTTAATTGGGTTAGATCTCATCGGATTGTTGCAAAAATTAAACGGAACTACAACTTTTGATGGTGCAAATGATAAAACCAAAACACCACCTGCAAGTCCCGCTGCTAGACGGAGAGCTTTTGCCGGAAGACCTCAGGCTCAGGGTGCAGCTGCTGCTGGTGCAAAAGGTACTGCGCCTAAAGAAGAATCGGCAATTGCGAAAGATTATACTCAGGAACAATTGGAATCTGTGCAAAAGATCAAACGCTGCAAAGATTACTACGAAATTTTAGGAGTAGCGAAAGATGTAGCCGATAGTGAACTTAAAAAATCTTATAGAAAATTAGCTCTTCAATTTCACCCTGATAAAAATAAAGCTCCTGGAGCGTCTGAAGCTTTTAAAGGTAAGACTTATTAAATCAAAATTGTTTTTGCATTACCAGAATAAATTTATCGTCTTTTTAGCTATTGGAAATGCATTTGCCGTTTTGAGTGATGTTGAAAAAAGGAAACAATATGATATGTATGGAACTGAAGAAGGTAGAAGGCGTCATAGTCATCATAGACAAACTGAACATGATTATTCTAGAGGTTTTGAAGGTATTTATTAAGTGATTTAGGGAGCCCACCATTCCTATAATTCCTTTAAATTCCTATATTTTGGAACCAGTCCTATAATATCCTATAATTTCATAAAAGGTCCTATAATTTCATAAAAGGTCCTATAATATCCTATAATTTCATAAAAGGTCCTATAATATCCTATAATTTCATAAAAGGTCCTATAATATCCTATAATTTCATAAAAGGTCCTATAATATCCTATAATTTCATAAAAGGTCCTATAATATCCTATAATTTCATAAAAGGTCCTATAATATCCTATAATTTCATAAAAGGTCCTATAATATCCTATAATTTCATAAAAGGTCCTATAATATCCTATATTTTTGACATAGTCCAAGTAATTTATATAGTTTAGCATCAAATTTATCAAAATTTAGCTATTTTTATCGAGATCACATTTGAATAGACACCAAAATTGCTTCAAAGGCTCGCTTAGGATTTTTTATATATTATATTATATTTTAATTAAGTTCTTCTGAGTTTTCAAAGTAAAATCCAATTAGTTATTTTTGTTCTTTTTTGAGATTTTTCTACATAGTTTAAGGCCCAAAATTGTATTATATATGAGCATTTTTAGTCCTATATTTTCCTATAAAAACACATTTTTTCTCTTATAAAATCCTATAATTCCGGAAAAAAATCCTATTTTTCCTATAAGGAATTTAAATTTAAGAGTGGGCTCCCTGTCAGTGATTTGAAATCAGTTTTCAATAGTTAGAAATCTAATTGATAATATTTTTATTAGGAGATATACCAGCGGAAGAACTATTTAATATGTTTTTTGGGGGTGGGTTTCCGAGTGGTTTGTATAAGATTTTCAACTAAAACTCATAAGATACGACTCTTTTAACACACTTGTCATTTTCATTTAGGTAATGTATATGTTAGAAGGAATAATAGATGGTATCAACAACAGAGACAAGCTAACACTGAAACTCAAAATGAGGTTGGCTAAAATTGGATGTACAAATATCAGGGTTCATACAAACCTGGAAAACCGGGAAAAATAAGGGATATAAATAGTTGACAAAAACCTAAGGGAAAACTGGGAAATTTCGAATTTTTAGTAAATTTCAGGGAAAACTCAGGGAAATTTCAAATTTTTTAGTAAATTCCAGGGAAAACTCAGGGAAATTTCGAATTTTTTAGTAAATTTCAGGGAAAACTCAGGGAGATTTCGAATTTTTAGTAAATTTCAGGGAAATCAGGGAAATTTGCGTCAAACAGGGGCCGATTAATTAAGCAAAATGTTCGTGAACATCCTCTCCATAGGATTAACATTACACTAAACTTTGGAGGCTTATAACTGCGGTTCTACTAGAGATACGGGGATGTCCTTTGATTATGTAATATTTGCCCCCCCCCACCCCTCCTCCTTTGTTAACATTTGCTCCACAGCATACTCCATATAGGGGAAAAACCTGGAAAATTCAGGGAAGTATATGGGGAAAAACCTGTCCTGGAAATCTCAGGGAAATTTGTTTTCCAAAAGTTGTATGAACCCTGACATATGTTTGTTTACTAACGATGTATTTGTTTGCAGAGTGGCCACAATGTGCTTCTACAGATGATGCCCATTTTAGTTTTGGTTTGTTTATCTCTAATGAGCAGTTTCTTCGTGGCTGATCCTCCTTACAGTCTTTCTAGAACAACGTTAGATGATTTCAGTTTGAGCAAGCTATTATATAATTTATTCCTTATTCTCATTAGAATCTTGACTTTTTAGTAAGTTTATCAACGAACGCAAAACGACAAACTTGAAAATGCCTTACTTTGTTAAGGAAAATTTCTTGTCAGAATATCAGGGAAGTTTAAGACAAATTGAAAATCAGGTCGAAGACGATGTTATCTCTAATTTAAGAGCTTCTTGTTTCCGAGAAAGGAACTATAGTACGTTACGTTCTTGTTATTGACCAAAAGAAAAAGAAAAACTAACCAAGTGTTTTTACTCATTCATTGCAGAAGAAAGTTTATTATGGCGAGCACGAAACTTTCGTGATCAGGAACTTGAAATCAAAGCCAAAAACTTTCGCACCCCTTCTTGCGAATCACTTAATGAAATATACAGCCGCGAACGAGGCGGTTAGCACTAAATTAGGTCAAATTTAGGTCTAATTTCTTTGTTTTTTTTTGTAAATAAGAGCCTTGTATAAAAAAATATAAGCTTATTCAAGGGGATAAGAAATAATATCAAAATCGACAGCGCAAATTATTATTTCTCTTAATTAAATCAAAAACAATTAATTTAAAAAAAAAAATGGAATACGCCAATTTATAAATTTTTAAACAATTAGCCGTCTTATTCCTGATCAGCGCCATCTACCCATAGCGGAGACTTTGAGAACTACTGTAAGCGGCAAGCCAATCAGATGTCGCTAAAATCTGGTGACTTCACTGACGGGCACTATGGGGAGTCGGAGTCGGAGTCGAAGTCGAAGTCGGAGTCGGAGTCGGAGTCGGAGTCGAAGTCGGAGTCGAAGTCGAAGTCGGAGTCGGAGTCTTACCATAAATGACGTCACCAGATTTTAGCGACATCTGATTGGCTTGCCGCTTACAGTAGTTCTCAAAGTCGCCGCTATGGGTAGATGGCGCTGATCAGGAATAAGACCGCTAATTCCCATTTTTGCTGACTCATTTCCCTGAATATATGTTTTGAAGTGAAATTTAATATATTATTCCGAGAAAATAAAGTAAAACCAAATACGGTCAACCGAGTTATGATTTATAAATATAATTTATTGAATGTTTAGGCTGCTATGAATTAATTTTAATTATTGTTACAGATTTATAAATCTATATACAAAAATAAATAAAATAAAATCAAAGGATGTCTGATCATAATAAATAATTTTAAAACTTCCTTCCCTAAGTTTCAACTCAAAGAGACCTGACAAGTTACACTGTGTTTAGCTGTCAGTGACTATGAACTAAGTCATGTCATTGTGTCATATTATTAACTTAAAATGACATGACTATATTATTAATTATAATAAAGAATATTTAAATATAGACTTCTTCGTTAAATAAAGGCACCAAATCCTACTTTATATAATTTTATTCGAGTCAAAAATAAATACAAATTGAAAATTGTCATAATCAGTCTCGTATAAATAAAATTATTAATAAATTTTCCATGATTTTTCAATTCATTGACAAATGGAACTGCTCGGATCAGCTAATCAACTCCCTTTGTTCCTGCACAGCCCACTCGATCACGCAAGTTGCACGCGAGCGTGATCGAGTGGGCTGTGGTTCCTGGAACCCATTCGCAGAATTTCACACAACGCAAGGGAGGGGGTGGGAAACGAACTCAATGGTGGGAAATTGGAAAGAATAGAGTGGTACTGAGATTGAAGGACCTACGGGGA
Organism: Phalangium opilio; assembly: GCF_054372755.1. Classification (NCBI taxonomy): domain Eukaryota; kingdom Metazoa; phylum Arthropoda; class Arachnida; order Opiliones; family Phalangiidae; genus Phalangium; species Phalangium opilio. The sequence continues at coordinate 4,734,642 of NW_028324189.1, forward strand.
GTCGGGGACATGACGCCAATATTGGTAGGCTAAATTTTATGGCCTGAGTTGACGACTTCCAATATGGTCGCCAAAACCGAGGTAAGAGATAGGAGGGTGCGACGTCACGAGAAACTTCGTGGTAGCAGACTATAGACCATTTCGATGTGTAACTAAGAGGGAAAGACACGGGTGGGGGGGGGTAAAACTTTGCCTTCCATCTTGCGTTTTGGCGCCTGCGCTGTAGTCTTTTTTATCATGAGAGTGCATGCGCAGAGACGGCATTGTATCAACCCCTTGTACGTCCCGATCCTGATGGTTGCCTACCCCCCTTTTTTTTACATCAAAAAGGTCTATTTCCTACACACGAGCATGCGCAGAGACGGCATTGTATCAACCCCCTTGTACGTCCCGATCCCGATGGTTGCCTACCCCCCTTTTTTTTACATCAAAAAGGTCTATTTCCTACACACGAGGCCTAAAAATGACCCCCATTGCGGTCAGTTCACGACACCTTCAGTATAAAAAATTGCAAACCGGCCGGGTCGGTTCACACTTCATAGTAATAACTTTCTACAAATGTCTCCACCTCCAAGTCATTAAAAACTGTGACTGATGTCCTGCACCAGTTCAGCGGCCGGCATCGGCATTCTGCCACGAGGTTCAAGTTTCCTATAAACACGTGACGTTTTATAGGTTGCAATTAAAATGTAATTAACAAGTAAAATTAGGTTTTAAAAAGGTATTTTTAGTTTCATATTGTAGATGGAAGATTACAGACAAATGGAAGAATTACATGGTAATTAAACCTGAACAATAATGTAATTGTAAAACTCATTCTGAGTCCGAGTAGTTAGGATTAGGCTTAACACAACAAAGCAATTCAACCTTTGTTAGGCCTTGGCATTTTTTTTAACTATAATTTCGACCATAATATATGATCTACTTAATTAAACGAGTGGGTTTCTATGCACCAAATTTAATCTCTGGGAGGTATAATATAAATTATTTACAATTTTAATTGATATTTACATAATAAATAGTGAATGTTCATTCATGATTAAGCAGCGTCTAAACAACAACCAAACAAAAACGAAAAAAAAGTTCTTTGTAAACCGGATTTTTTGACAGCACCATTATAAATTTAAACAATAGAATTACGAGTTTAAAAGTTGTCATAACTCATCGCGAACTTCCGAATGTACATTAACGTGAATATGAACTTCGTGAACTTCAAGTTCAGAAGATGCTTTCTCAATTTTAATCAAATCTTCGTAACCATTTACAGACATTTGTTCGAGATTAACGCGAGTTGTAAAATGAACTTCAACATGCGTGTCAGTTTCACCACGATCATTTTCATCACAATCCATGATCTCTACTTCACGAATAGGGTACCGATGACGGCGGAAATCCTTTGATGGGACCTGCAATAACGTTCTTTCAGCTGGTAAGAAAATTGTAGGTCTTAAAACCACCACCACCACCAGTTAATGAAGTTCATCGTTTTTCAAGTAGTTAAACGGTTGGGGTTTTAAAAGTTATGGGTTGTAATTTTCGGGGCCGGCTTTTTCGCCTGCGCCGACGTCTCCGATATCTAAACCATTGGCAAACTAGTAGAAATGCTACGCCGGCAATTCCGATTAAAAGAAACGTAGGCTGAATAGGTTGCTGGGAATTGGGGGCAATAGGGTTAAGATCACCCCCTCCAGAGTGAAGACTGCCTACGCTTTGTTGGTTGGGACCAGGCGCTTCCCAGGCGACATTTGCAATGGGGGAGTTGGAGACGCCCATTGATGGCATGTGCTTCATGGGTAAAGGAGCGTCCAGGTTGATTGAGAGGAGTTTTTGAGTTTTGTATAAGTTGCTGATAAAAACAAGGCTATTGGTGTTAGATTATATGTTTTTCGAGTGATAGACGGTACAAATATACCTTGGTGCGGATTTATTAAGTGGATTAGGTTCAGCCCAAATGTAAACCGGACATTCAGGCAAGGGCCTTGTTTGTGGTGTCCCCAAATGATGTTCCAGTACCTTAGAGTAACGGTACAAATGGTTTCCTACAACAATTATCCAAGAACTTAATTTTATCGATCGGACGCTGTTGAAAATCTGAAAAAAAATGTACCATCCATTCTCAATGGCATCTCATTTGAAGACGGAACATCGGTAGATTTTAATTCCGTGAAGAGGGGTGGCATGTGTTTGGTCATGGCGTATTGCAAGACAGCATCCAATAACCAAAAGCAATCTTTTTGCATATGCGCGGTATCAATACAATTAGAGTCCCCATAAACGGCAATTCTCCCTGAATCATCATTGTCCCCCGTTTGTAAAAGACCCAATATGGGAACACCTTCAACTTGTGCCACGTGACTTTTTAAAATTTCAAGTCCCTGATTGTTTAAAGTCTTTTTTATCACCATTCCCTTCTCAGGGAATCTTAAGATACTTGTTCCTGATGCGTAATACACTAAAAAAGCAACGAAAATTAAGATTAAGATTAAGGATATCTAAATTTAGATATCCTTTTTACTTTCATGATTTCCCAGGGTGAAATCTCCTTCATAAACTTCGTCACTTAACGAAATTCCCCAAGAAGATAACAAATCATTTAACGCCGGTATATTAGCTCCCCCTGTATCAGGCATCCACCATTGACGCGTGTTCTCGTCATAAAATTTAACTTTCTTCATAACGGAGACATTATACCAGTCAGCGTAAACAATTAAGGACAAACCAGCGTCTACATCTCTTTTTAACTTGGCTAGTTCTTCTGGAAAATATTCCTCTTCGCTATCAACTAAAAGTAACGCGCCTGTGACAATGATGTTAAGTTTAATCAGATTGTTTTCTTTATTTTTGGGGAGCGTTAATGTTAATTTAAACTCTACCAACCATATTGTGAAGCATCAAAACATGTAAATGGGGTCCCTAATACTTCAATATAATAGCCACTGTTTCTTAAGTGTTGAAACATATCTTTAAAGTTAGTATGAATGTGATCTCCATTCCTGTTTAGTTTTAATTTCAGGATTAATGAAGGGTTTATTAATTTTAGAAGGATTTAATTTTAATTTTAATTTTACCAATCTAAGGGATCATTTTTCATTCGTAAATTGTCTCTAGGGAAATAACCGGGTGGGTAACGTAAGTTGTGAAACTGATCCCATAAAATTCGTTTATTTCTTGGAGGTGTAACGATTATTTTGGCTTTTAATGGCAGTTTTATTAACGATACACGATTTGTAGTTTCACCCTCCTAAAATTATTAAGGATTTCAACCTTAAATGATATTCAATTCCAACTTATCACCAAGATGGCGACCATACTTCATCCACATATGTGGAAGAAGGCGCCATATATGTGGAAGAAGGCGCCATATATGTGGAAGAAGGCGCCATATATGTGGAAGAAGGCGCCATATATGTGGAAGAAGGCGCCATATATGTGGAAGAAGGCGCCACATATGTGGAAGAAGGCGCCATTTGGTGTAACACCAATTATTACTTGTGCTGGAGATTCGACCGTCAATGTGACGTGTCCTTGAGCAATCCCCTCCCATTTGGCAGCTTCGGGAGCTACTTTAATTTTAATGGCCAAATAACCAGACCAAGGCCATAAAACTTCGGAATAAGTGAAGGAAACTTGTAAATGTTGACCAAATTGTGGGGTATAAGGATGCCATTGAGGTTTTTCAACTATCTTTCCTGATACAGCCATTCCATTTAAGATAGTTACATTAACGATTGTAGGAATAGCTCCGTAATACAGAGGCTGCACGCAATAGGGCCACATATATGGACATTCGGTTAAATCTATGTAACTTGGGCTTAAAGTAGCTTGTGGACGATAGCTCTTTAAAGCCTGGTAGGCTCGAACCATGTCTAATTTCCCCCATCCTTGTTCAAAGATGGAAACGCTTGGTAAGCGTCGAGCGGAAGCCATTAAAGCTTGCTTCATACTAGCTGGGTTTATTGCATTTCCCAAATGAAGTACACCACTGAAGAAAATGGTGTTTATCAGTATTGCCAGGACATTAAAGCAGGGCTTTTAATGCAAATTACCTCATCAGTAAGGTAACAGCTCCAGCTACCACTGGTGAGGCTACACTTGTACCCGATAGTGACCTACAACCTCCTTTTATGCTCGAACCCCTTACTACCGAGCCATACGTTACTATATCAGGTTTAACGCGACCATAACCCATTGGAAGCTCCTAAATATGCCAAAATAATTGAAATTGATCATGTTGAAGGTCTATGACCAAGATGGCTTCAAAGTACCCAAGTAGTCATTCCCCTTGATGAAAATCTGGCAATTTGATCCTCAAAATTGATTCCTCCAACACCAATTACATCCATTTGATCAGCTGGATTATTAAGTGTACTAATGGAACCGTAAATTTGATATTTAGTCACAAAATTTTCAATTTTAAAACTTCGGTACTAATAATGACACACCCATAAAGGGGTCCATCATTTCCAATTGCAGAGACCATGATGACGTTATTAGCTGTTAATTCCCAAACTTTATCAACAAATGGATGGTCCATAAAGTCTGGCCCACCAATACTTAGATTAAGAACGTTAATTTTCTTTAAAATTGCATAGTTAAATGCGTCTAAAAACCATGATGTGTAAGAAACTTGATTGTTCGTAAAAACCCTAAATATATGTAGCTCAGCATCAGGAGCAAATCCTAGACATTCTTTCCCACTTGCAATTACACCAGTCACAAATGTTCCATGACCCAAACCTTAAACAGATTTTAAATCGTAAGTTTTTTCAGCTTTTGAGGTCGGATCTTGGAGAAGATCAGATACCATCATCTAGTGTTTTTTCGCTAGTCCAATTAGTACGTTCCTTGATTCTTTTAAAATGAGGATGATTTTTAGCCAAGCCAGTATCAAAAACGGCTACTTTGACTCCGCCTCCTTTAATGCCCATCCCCCATAAAATATCTGCTTGTAAAATGCTGGTTATTTGCCTTGGCACGGCTCTTAAGAGTTGCCTGCGACCGTAACGGCTAGCTGCATACCAAAATGCATTGCCCTGTGATTGAGAAAATTCAAAATACGTTTTTGTCAGAAATAACTGTAGTACTTAAAACTGATTTTAGAATGTATGAAATTTTATTGAGTGTTTGTGAAAAGTAATTTAATTTTGTTTACCAAAGATAAACTGTTACGCTTGAAAAATGGTCTGGATGAATACCAATGCAAGGACGGTGTATGGTTTCCTTTACATTCACATTTTTCTATTTGTAATGAACAAAATAGTGTTTTATTTAACTTGTCGGGGTTTCTTTATCTTTAGTAATTGGGGCAACTAGAAAATTATGCAGCTAAAATGGTTACGTAGATAATAGTATGGACTGTGTTCAGATCTATGCAACATTGTACTAACAATAGTATTTGGACAAAGTTAATTTTGTCTGTTTTCCATCGAATAAAATGAAAATGTGGGGAATATTTTTTGATAATTCGAGGCAGAGTGTAATTCTGTAGCCAGTAAAGACAATTTTAACTAAATATTACGATAATTTTGGTTAATTTTTGCATTTCAAAATTTGTTTTGATCCTAACTTAGCTAGACCAAAATGGATATATATATACTAAGCCAAATCATCTCCAAGGCAATGTCCAAATACTATTGTTAGTACAATGTTGCATAGATCTGAACACAGTCCATACTATTATCTTCATAATTTTCTAGTTGCTCCAGTTATTAAAGAACAGCCAACTTGTCTCATGACAAGCCAATGGTGGTTTAGGAAGTTAAAAAGCTCATTTACCTTCAACATTATATATACTTCTTAGAACTATTCTTTGAGGAGAGATGTACTTAACAGCTGGATGTTTCCTTAATGTCTCTAATCCTTTATTGAGATTTGATTTGTCAAGCCTTAATAATTCAAAATCACTCGGATAATGGCTAGCTGGATTGTTTCTTTTAACTATTTTCCATGAAAGATCTTTAAAACGGTTTAGAACTGTTGCTATATAATTAAAACGAGCCTGGCTTTTGTAATAGTGCTTAAATGTCACGATATATTCTAGAAAAGACAAGGAAGAATGTGTGTTCTAAGCTCTATGTACGTTATAAACAAAGAAGCGTGTTACCATTTTCAACTACTTCACTGGTAAAGTTAGTACTACTTGCGTTGTAATCATGGTGATTATACGCGAAGGTGTTACTTAAAATTGTCAGTATTATGATCAATTTTAGGACACTTGATACGCTTTCAAGAGCCTGGTATGGTTTTAACATTTTGCCTTTTTGAGCTCATACTTTCACGTTAAAGTCTATATTTAGAAGGTTTTACTATGAAATCTGCAATTAAAACCATTCCTCCGAGTTCTCAAACGTTAGCCAGGTTCTTAATTTATGATTATAAGTTCGTTTACGTTGTTTTATCTTCATAATTTTAATTTATTTCTACATTATACTTATTAATTACTAATTATTGGCAATCCCTAAATTACCGCCAACTTGGAATCTGCCGAAAATTGCCGAAAGTAAAATAGTACTTTTCCGACTATGCGTCGTCTGCTAGAAAACACCCTTTGGCTAGATTGACTTGGCTTTAGACTTAAGCGGTAAAATAGAGTAGTAATTCGGCAAATCAAAAGACTAGGCGGTAAAATCCAAAAAACCACGATTAAAGCTAAATAACGACTTCATTTGAATATAATAACGCAAGACCATTTAAATACGTTTAAATATTACAAATCAAAGTAATTAAAACGTTTTCTCTCAACAAAAAAGCCTGCGAAACACGGTACAGTAGTGTGTTTATTTTCGGCATTTTTCGAAACAAAACAAAATTAAAGCTAATTAACGACTTAAACAAGTTTAAATTAATCTTATAATGCTCTTTCAAAATTTTCGGACATTTAAACATCACTTAAGTGGAAAAACTATACTTAAAATCCAATAAACTCCTCCATTGTCTAACGCAATGCCATTTAAACACGTTTAAATAATACTAATCAACGTAAATTCGAACGTTTACTCTCATAAAATAACAGCGCGAAAACTTAGCGGTAAAATTGTCCCTTCATTTTTGGCATTTTCCAAAAGAAAGAAAAAAAAACACTAATTAAAACTTCTATTGGTTCTATCGAACCATTTAACGCAAAAAAAATTAAATTTCGGCAATTTCCAGAAAAACCGTATATATAGCTAACTAACTAATTAAGTAAACTGTTTTCAAATACCAAATCGTTTTGCCTGTTGTACCGAACCACGTAGCACATAAATTGACAACAATGACCATTAAAATAATTTTATAATTAACTTTAATCATTATTAATATTCCAATTTAAACATCAATTCAGTAGAGAATTCGCTTAATACCGATTAAGTTTCATCATCGTCTAATGCAAATGTAAAGACACACCTTTAATCATTAATTACCAAAGTTAATTATACTTAAATGACTTCGTTACGATTTATCTCATTCAAATTACCCGCTACAACAACATGGCTGTCCAAACCAGGCGGTAAATTAGTGTATGGACACTTTCGGCATTTTACAAAAATCACGTCAGTTGCCTACTCTAGAGCGTAGATGGCAACCCCATCCCCATCGCCGTGAAACAAATCAATAGAAAAATGGCTGTCCAAAACCAGGCGGTAAATTAGTGTATGGACACTTTCGGCATTTTACAAAAATCACGTCAGTTGCCTACTCTAGAGCCTAGATGGCAACCCCATCCCCATCGCCGTGAAACAAATCAATAGGAAAATGGCTGTCCAAAACCAGGCGGTAAATTAGTGTATGGCCGCTTTCGGCATTTTACAAAAATCACGTCAGTTGCCTACTCTAGAGCCTAGATGGCAACCCCATCCCCATCGCCGTGAAACAAATCAATAGGAAAATGGCTGTCCAAAACCAGGCGGTAAATTAGTGTATGGCCGCTTTCGGCAGGGATAAGGGAGTTGAGATGGATTGGAAATGATGATGGGCGACCTGCGGCACCGTATCTCTCCCAATGTACCTCGCGCACGCCCCTACCCTTCGGTAGGCGATTGCTAAGTGCTGCCGCGTAGCGCCATTTTATTTGTATGAGAGCTAGTTTCTATTTTTAAGATAGAGGGAGCGCCCTTTACAATTTCATCCAGTACGAGTGACGTACGACCCTACCTAACCGCTGAGGATGCTGGGAGGACTACGGTGCCGTAGGTGGGGGTACACAAGCAACGCTATAGGTATGGGGGTTTCCACTCCATTCCTCTCTCCTTCAAGCTTTCGGCATTTTACAAAAATCACGTCAGTTGCCTACTCTAGAGCCTAGATGGCAACCCCATCCCCATCGCCGTGAAACAAATCAATAGAAAAATGGCTGTCCAAAACCAGGCGGTAAATTAGTGTATGGCCGCTTTCGGCATTTTACAAAAATCACGTCAGTTGCCTACTCTAGAGCCTAGATGGCAACCCCATTGCCGTAAAACAATAGAAAACAATGAAAAAATTGCTGTCCAAAACAGGCGGTAAAATATGATATCAACACTTTCGGCAATTTCCAGAAAAACCCTATTTAAAGCTAACTAACTAATTAAGTAAATTGTTTTCAAATACCAAATCGTTTTGCTAGTTGTACCGAACGATGTAGCGCATAAATTCACAACAATCACATTTAAAATAATTTTATAAGTAACTTTCTTCTATCTCGGCATTTTAATTTCCTAATTTAATCATTAATTAAAATGAGAAACCCCTTAAAACCGATTATACTCTATCATTGTCTAATGCAAAGAGCTTTAAATGCGTTTATTCATCACTTATTAAATTTAATTTTACTTTAAAGTCTTCATTACGATTTCTCGCATTCAAATAACCCACGGCCAAAAATGGCTGTCCAAAACCGACGGTAATTTAGTGTTCTATACTTTTTCGGTACTTTACAAAGGGACCTAAGTTACTGTAGAGTCTATACATGGCAAACACTTTGCTGTAAAACAACTCACAAGAAAAATATTGCTGTAGGAAACAGGCGGTAAGATAGAGTAGAACTGTTAAAAATATTTGGTGTTCCAAAAAAAAACTTACTTAAATAGTTTTTAGGTTTAATTAGGGTGTCTTATGAAAATGCCGAAACCAGGGATAGATTTAATTTTAGAAGTAGGAATGGAGAACGTAGTAATGTGGGCGGTCGTCAAAGTCCCGGACCCCCTTCCACGGGACTGAGGGGTATGAAAGAAGCTAGGCAAGTCATAGTGACAGAGGTAAAAAGGAATTACGTATTTTTCGCCGTCCACGTCAGCAACGTCATCAAAACGTAGTTTAAGTGAGTCAATAAGATAATTTAAACTTTTCGTTACGTGCTGGAGGGAGGGGCTCTATACTGGGCTATGAGTCGGATAGAAGTAAATACTAACCGTTCTCCATTCATACTTCTAAAATTAAATCTATCCCTGCCGAAACTATTTTACTGCCTTGTTTGGACAGCCATTTTTAGCCACATCGTTCATTGAAGGGAGAGTGAATGGGAGAGAATTGTGCTGAGGTGATATTTTCCTTTCGTGTATTTTAAGAGGAAATAATAGAAAGTTTAAGCATAGCATTTAATTGTTTTAGAATGTTTAAGTATAGCATTTAATTGCTCTATTAAGGTTAAGCATTGTGAATTATTTTTTACGTTTGCTTAAATGGAAGGTTCAATACTCCCTTTAAAATTCTGGTCACCCGTCAACAATACGGGTTTAACGCTTTCAATCCCGCTCCCCTATTTCAAAATTCAAAGAAATCGAGGAGAATTTTTAAAGAGCAAAAGGAAGTATATTCCGACGTTGGACCCGCGCTTTGATTTAAGGCGGTGTTTAGTATCGGAAGTTGCGTCTGTTTTCCCAGAAATCGAGAAACATTTTAAAAGCAAAGGAAAATATTAGGGATATATCGGTATCGGCATCGATACTAGAGATATATCGGTATCGGCACCGATACTAGGGATATATCGGTATCGGCACCGATACTAGGGATATATCGGTATCGGCACCGATACTAGGGATATATCGGTATCGGCACCGATACTAGGGGTTTCCCGATAGTATCGGATCGCTTGGTTTAATATGATTCTAAACCGATACTCGTTTAAAATACGTAATATGGCGCTACATGACATTCTTAGGTCTTTCAGTAATGTATTGATGGTGATATCTTATTTCTATGAATGTCAATCGTGATGATTTCTCATTTAAATAAAAAGCACCTGAATTTAGATTATCTAATAACTAAGTTTAATAGAAGTTTAACGATAAAAGGGCCTCTAGTTAAACAAGACGACCCAAGGGCTCGTAATATTAGCCACATCGTACGAGTGAATAGCCCCTCTATACCCTACCCTAATGAGTGGATAGCGCTATCTTTTACAATGCTTAAATGATTTACCGTGCATAAAATGAGAGTGAATAGCCCCTCGATGTCCAACCCTAAACAGTGATAAAAATTTTACCCTTATAAATTTACTTATGCTGTAATTGTAATATTCCGGCGAAAGAACTCAAGTTGGGTGTTTTACCAAATTCTTTCTCTTTCAAACGCTTCTGGGCATAAGTTCATGTTATAAATTTATAAGATGCGATAACTGTGCATCGGCATAAGTCTATGCTTTAACTCATCGAGGGGATAATCACTAAAACTATCCGTTCTTCGATTCCCCGGAATATTACAATTAGAGCATACAACAAAATATTAATTGGCACGCACGCGATTTGTCGAGCAAAATTTGTGAGCGAGATAAGATAAACAATGTGCGCAATGTGATAATCGTGGTGCGCGATACTGAGCGTGGCTGAAATAATTTTAGCAGGACGTTACACGATTAGTCGAATCGGTCGGACGTGCTGCCACTGATTAATCGATGAAATGTGAATCAATTTTGATTTTTAAAATCGTTTCGAGATATTTCTTATAAATATTAGGAGAATAAGTTAAAAATTCACTTGATTTTCCTCTTCGCCCTAACTTTTCGAGACTGATTATTGAAATTTTTAAGTACTTAAATCGGTTTGTATTAAAAGATAATAGAATGTAATGCGTTTTAAAATGATTTCTCAACTTAATTGATATTTAAATTTCAAAATAATCAAGATCATAACGAAAATTTAAGTGGTATTATGTTTTGATCTATAATTCGCGACACGAGTAGAGCTTAGTATTAAGTCGTTAACTAGCTTTAATTATTTTCAGGGGCGTGCCAACCACGGGGGCAGCGGGGGAATCGCCCCCTCTGGTGACTGAGTCTAAATAGTAAAAAATTTCATTGAATGTGAAATTTTCATTACCCAGTGTACTATTGTTGTGAGAGGAAGTCAGTTTTTGGAAGTGATTAAGAAAATACAGGTCTTAATCATTAACATGTTCGTAATATTTATAAATAAATTATTTGAAGTTCTTCAATTTTTACTCCGTGGAGTTATGTAATAACCAATGGAGTTTGCGCTGATGCCCAGTTATTTAGTGTGATGCATGCGAATAGATTCCATAAATATTGCAATCGTAAAGGGGATTGGTAAAAGTGACAGCTTTGATAGTTCAAAAATCGTCGCTCGAGGACGGTTTTGAAGTTCAGTATTAAGCTCAGGTTGTCGTATCTTTGTAGAAATGTAGAATCATTTTTAAACTAGTCCTGGAAATGAAGAATTTCGCATTGTTTGACAGTCTCGAGAATGTGTCGTTCCTGACTTCCACCATTTTTTCTTTACGCATAACATGTATACATATAGCAACCACGGTTTTCTATACAGTATAGTGTTGCAATTCTTTCGCATATAACCGTGGCTAATCATAGAGCTAATTAACCCAAGAGAGAAAGGGTGTAGCCGATAGTGCTTCAAATTATTGTAGCTATCAACTTTGGGAAAGAATAGGTAGGCTAAAGCAGAAGTCCATTAAATTAGCCTAGGAAGTAAACAATTACAATAGCTGGTATAGCGTACGTCTCTGCTGGGGTAAGAACTCCTTCTAACTCCATGCATAGGGGGTTAAATTTTCCCCCTTTCCTAACACTGTTAGAAATCTCCTCTCTAGGAAGTCTTTCTTGACGTGAGCGGGGCGTGACTCCTTCAGTCCATGAACGCTGGATCTCTAAAGGGTAGATTGTTTGCTTTATAAAAAAAAATAAAAAAAAGGAACGGCCACGGTCGTTAAATAGTTTTTTTTTTTCAATAGGTTTATGAAGAGTCATAAAAAACTGAATGACCTTGACTGTTCCTAAATTCACACCCCCATCCTAAGACCATTAATGGTCTTAGCCCCATCCCTTCTCCTGATTCTATGCTAAAGAGGACTCGGTTTTACAGTGGAAGGGGGTGTTTTCTGTTCCTTTTAGACATACATTGTTCATTTTCAGCCAATAGTTTTTAGCCATATCGTAGTATTTTCTCTCTCGATAGGGCAAATTGTGTCGCCCTTCTTCAGTATTGCTACACAAGAGAGGGGAGTCCCAAACCCCGCTTTTGGTTACTTCCTAGGCTAATTTAATGGACTTCTGGCTAAAGACATATTTTCTTTGCGTTTTTACTATTTTCTACGATTTACGAAAAGAGAGAAATGTATGCTACTCTAGAAATGGCACCTTATACAGGGTGTTTGTGAAAAGTCCATCAATAATGAAAGGGCGTATTTATTGGGCCATTTTGAGTCGAAAATGTTCTATGACATTTTGCCGTCCGAGCCACGGTTTTCGAGTTATGATTTGAATATTTTAGGGATGACCCCTTCATTAAATTAGCGCTGTCTTTCAATTTCTTAATTAAATTTAAGGGGTCATCCGTAAATTACTCCAATCATAACTTAAAAACAGTGGCCCGAACGGAAAAATGTCATAGAACATTTTCGACTCAAAATGGCCCAATAAATACGCCCTTTCATTATTGATGGACCTTTCACAAACACCCTGTAGAATCGTGGCCACTGTATCCCACGAGTATTGAATTGGCCAGGCATTAAATCTCACGTTCATGCGGACCTCTTCGTAACTTTACAGTGCATGCGAGATACTGTATAGCCTTAGATCATTGATGAGTGCTGAACAACATTGAAGTACTGCAAAATAATTTTTGCTCTTGTATGAGTTTGGAAAGAGGTTAAGGTTGCTCAAAGTTGTTTACACAAGTGCAAAATTTTTACACAACTTTCTCTACCAGTGTAGGATTTTGTCCCCGCTCCAGTAAAAAGGTTGGCACGCCCCTGATTATTTTTGTTTGGAATACGCCGAAAACATTAAAACACTATCTTACCGCCTGTTTCCTACAGCAATATTTTTCTTGTGAGTTGTTTTACAGCAAAGTGTTTGCCATGTATAGACTCTACAGTAACTTAGGTCCCTTTGTAAAGTACCGAAAAAGTATAGAACACTAAATTACCGTCGGTTTTGGACAGCCATTTTTGGCCGTGGGTTATTTGAATGCGAGAAATCGTAATGAAGACTTTAAAGTAAAATTAAATTTAATAAGTGATGAATAAACGCATTTAAAGCTCTTTGCATTAGACAATGATAGAGTATAATCGGTTTTAAGGGGTTTCTCATTTTAATTAATGATTAAATTAGGAAATTAAAATGCCGAGATAGAAGAAAGTTACTTATAAAATTATTTTAAATGTGATTGTTGTGAATTTATGCGCTACATCGTTCGGTACAACTAGCAAAACGATTTGGTATTTGAAAACAATTTACTTAATTAGTTAGTTAGCTTTAAATAGGGTTTTTCTGGAAATTGCCGAAAGTGTTGATATCATATTTTACCGCCTGTTTTGGACAGCAATTTTTTCATTGTTTTCTATTGTTTTACGGCAATGGGGTTGCCATCTAGGCTCTAGAGTAGGCAACTGACGTGATTTTTGTAAAATGCCGAAAGCGGCCATACACTAATTTACCGCCTGGTTTTGGACAGCCATTTTCCTATTGATTTGTTTCACGGCGATGGGGATGGGGTTGCCATCTAGGCTCTAGAGTAGGCAACTGACGTGATTTTTGTAAAATGCCGAAAGCGGCCATACACTAATTTACCGCCTGGTTTTGGACAGCCATTTTTCTATTGATTTGTTTCACGGCGATGGGGATGGGGTTGCCATCTAGGCTCTAGAGTAGGCAACTGACGTGATTTTTGTAAAATGCCGAAAGTGTCCATACACTAATTTACCGCCTGGTTTTGGACAGCCATTTTTCTATTGATTTGTTTCACGGCGATGGGGATGGGGTTGCCATCTAGGCTCTAGAGTAGGCAACTGACGTGATTTTTGTAAAATGCCGAAAGCGGCCATACACTAATTTACCGCCTGGTTTTGGACAGCCATTTTTCTATTGATTTGTTTCACGGCGATGGGGATGGGGTTGCCATCTAGGCTCTAGAGTAGGCAACTGACGTGATTTTTGTAAAATGCCGAAAGTGTCCATACACTAATTTACCGCCTGGTTTTGGACAGCCATTTTTCTATTGATTTGTTTCACGGCGATGGGGATGGGGTTGCCATCTAGGCTCTAGAGTAGGCAACTGACGTGATTTTTGTAAAATGCCGAAAGTGTCCATACACTAATTTACCGCCTGGTTTTGGACAGCCATTTTTCTATTGATTTGTTTCACGGCGATGGGGATGGGGTTGCCATCTAGGCTCTAGAGTAGGCAACTGACGTGATTTTTGTAAAATGCCGAAAGCGGCCATACACTAATTTACCGCCTGGTTTTGGACAGCCATTTTTCTATTGATTTGTTTCACGGCGATGGGGATGGGGTTGCCATCTACGCTCTAGAGTAGGCAACTGACGTGATTTTTGTAAAATGCCGAAAGTGTCCATACACTAATTTACCGCCTGGTTTGGACAGCCATGTTGTTGTAGCGGGTAATTTGAATGAGATAAATCGTAACGAAGTCATTTAAGTATAATTAACTTTGGTAATTAATGATTAAAGGTGTGTCTTTACATTTGCATTAGACGATGATGAAACTTAATCGGTATTAAGCGAATTCTCTACTGAATTGATGTTTAAATTGGAATATTAATAATGATTAAAGTTAATTATAAAATTATTTTAATGGTCATTGTTGTCAATTTATGTGCTACGTGGTTCGGTACAACAGGCAAAACGATTTGGTATTTGAAAACAATTTACTTAATTAGTTAGTTAGCTATATATACGGTTTTTCTGGAAATTGCCGAAATTTAATTTTTTTTGCGTTAAATGGTTCGATAGAACCAATAGAAGTTTTTTTTTTTTTTCTTTTGGAAAATGCCAAAAATGAAGGGACAATTTCACCGCTAAGTTTTCGCGCTGTTATTTTATGAGAGTAAACGTTCGAATTTACGTTGATTAGTATTATTTAAACGTGTTTAAATGGCATTGCGTTAGACAATGGAGGAGTTTATTGGATTTTAAGTATAGTTTTCCACTTAAGTGATGTTTAAATGTCCGAAAATTTTGAAAGAGCATTATAAGATTAATTTAAACTTGTTTAAGTCGTTAATTAGCTTTAATTTTGTTTTGTTTCGAAAAATGCCGAAAATAAACACACTACTGTACCGTGTTTCGCAGGCTTTTTTGTTGAGAGAAAACGTTTTAATTACTTTGATTTGTAATATTTAAACGTATTTAAATGGTCTTGCGTTATTATATTCAAATGAAGTCGTTATTTAGCTTTAATCGTGGTTTTTTGGATTTTACCGCCTAGTCTTTTGATTTGCCGAATTACTACTCTATTTTACCGCTTAAGTCTAAAGCCAAGTCAATCTAGCCAAAGGGTGTTTTCTAGCAGACGACGCATAGTCGGAAAAGTACTATTTTACTTTCGGCAATTTTCGGCAGATTCCAAGTTGGCGGTAATTTAGGGATTGCCCTAATTATTTAGTGCCTTTGTAAACGGACGACTTTTTCTAAGCAGACGTCACGACCCATTATGGTGGTATAGAGATCGGCTTTTAATTTAATGATTTTTTTTGAAAGCGCCATCTACATTCAAATTATGAGACTATTTAAATTAATTAAAAATGTTTTTACTTCGAAATTAAAAATATCAAAAATTGCTTTAAAGGAATAAAATTAGTTTTATTAGTTTATAATTTAAATTTAAAGCAGTAAAAATTATTTATTATTATAGTTGAAGTATGTTTGCATAGATGGCGCTTTAAAGAAATTAACAATTTTAACAAGAATAAACAGTCTTTAGAAATGGAGTAATATACATTGAGACCCTGTAGCGATTACCAAAAGTACAGAATGGGAATTTTAAAATAGTTTAGGGTTGAAGGTAGCAGGCATGTTATTTCGTACCATGCAAATTATCAAAATTGCATTAGTTTCGAACCACACACATGATGGAGTCTGAAAGATTGAGTTTTTTGATCCATATCACTCTGTAGATAATTTAATGTCTTTGATAGGTTTTGAAGATAAACGTTGCTTTGGAATAAATTAGAAATTGACCCTCTGATTACGGATGGGCCTCTTCTTTGACAGTTTTTAAGATGTTAAGCCAGCCTAGCTTCCTTTCATATAAAAACTTAAATTGAGGTCGAACCAAATTGCCACCGGGCTATTAAGATGATGAGAGTAGAGGCATTTTATATATATATATATTTTTCTCATCTAGGGGTTATTAACGCGATCTCAATTTAGCCTCTGGGAATGAATATATACGAATTTGTTTCGGCCCTTAAGACGAAATCGAACCAAGGTTGATGTATAAGTCGGATCAAGGCCGTACATCTTATGAAGCCAAATTAATTGGATTTTTCTTTTTATTGTCGGTTATTCGTGGGAATAATTTTATCCATAATCCATACCTTTGCGTGTAGGCTTATGTCACCAGTCCACTGTTCTTGCCGTGTATATGTGTTGTATCGTAAGTTCATAAGAAATGTTCCATAAGTTTGTCACTGGTTACAAACTTGTCATGAAGTGACGTAGGTCATAGATTGTCGTAAAGCGACGCCTGGTGAGGCACTGTCAAAGGTTTAGTGCATACTAAATAGGAAGATGGATTGCAAACACCGAGTGTAGGCAATTCTCGCTTGTCGTTCTAGAACTGTAAGTTTCTAGCATTACGAATCGTATAGGTAGTGTCACAATTATGGAACGTACCTTATAAACTTATGATTTTAGTCATTATAGTAGTCTCTGATTAATATGAGTGACGGGCCCCTCGCTTAAATGAACAAGTCACCTTATTAACCTGGCTCGCGCTATGATTACACATACAGCGAATTATTACCTTATTTATTTTAATCTTATTCCACTAGAGTGTAAGACAGTATAATCAAATCCCCCCAAGGTTCGTGTAGACACCATAACCAGTTGTCAGAATTCAGACATACGATTCTTGGGATTGTTAAAATAATGCGGGAAACAAGCAGGTTTTTGGGAGCTAATTATGTAACTATATTAACTTCGTCCTGCGCGCGCAACAGGGGAAAAACCTTCATTTCAGGCCTACTACAAGCTCGTCAAAATTAAGGATTGTTTAAGCGGCGTTGGTCATGGACGAAACTAAATAAAAATCCGGGGAAATAAAATGAGAAGGGAGGGATGGTAACGAAGACCCGTTTCGAAAAGGTAGCCTCCCTGTAAGAAACTTCACTTGGCCTAAGATGGTACCCAGTGACGGTGTTTGGAACATTGGACCGCGAATGACTTAAGCGTGTTTCGTTGAATTCCTTGTGAAAATGGATTTACAAAGTTGCTAAAATCATCGGTCGCCTGTTAGATAACCACTCGGTCATCGTGGAAAGGTTTTCGGACTCTCTCTTGTGTTCAAAATCAGTGAATTTACGATGAATTTGATATACCGATTCGGAAAAATTCGATAGTCAACTAGAAGGTTTCCATAGCGGCAGGTGCATTTTCTGCTAACCGAGAAGAATATCTCTTCAGCGCCACTGTGCGGTTGAACCTTTAGCCGTCATGGCTACTTTAAAATACCATTGGAGAGGTACTCGATTGTTTTGTTTTCTGTTCATCACCGGTTTGTTGTCAATTGGTAAGTAATTGGAGTTATTTGGTTTTTGTTATGAATAATATATAGTATAATGAACATGGAGATTGTGGTTGCACTAAAGGGGCTAGAGAAATTTCCTCCCCTCGTTTCTTAACTTTAACCGTATGTGCTTCATGGTTGCCAGACGTTTGTGAGTGCGTCTCCTTCAGGTTTGGAACTGAACGGAACTGAAAGCTTTTTAGTATGTTGTAGATAGCCATTGAATTGTACTCACAAATGATTGGCAACACTAGTCCGCACACTATCTATTGAGAATGTACCTTGCACAACAACGGAAGTAATTAGGTTGGTTTACCATTCATACCATTTACACCAGGAGACCGGGCTACCTGGAGGACAAAAAGTAGACGGATTTCTGTCCTCCAGGTAGCCCGGCCTCCTGGTGTAAATGTTATGAATCCTCCATGTGTGAAAACTATCTATACACTATTATTGCGATGACTGTCTACTGTCTTACGTCAGACATAAATGGGATTTTTATTTCAATTTTCATAAATTCCTTAATTCATTGAAGTCCCGCGTTACACCGGAAATTCTTGCATTCTTTACCCATTTCCAAAATGCCGGGATCTTTCAGTTCTAATTTTCGAGTAATGCTGGAACTCTACCCAAAATCCTCCGCGCCGGATTTTGAGATTAAGGTGTAAACAAAATTTACACCTTTTCCTTAACTTCCATTTAATTTACTTTTTAAGTTGAACCGGAATGAATTGTATAATTACTTCCTCTTTTTAAAAATCATTACGATTCCCCCTATTTAAAAAATTACCTTAATTTGCATAAAAGATAGTTCTGTTGTTATCATAAATAATTCCATCGCAACTGGGTTAGAATAATAGCAAATCAAACATAAAAACTCAGGAGCTCTTCATCAAAAAACTTGTTTTCAAATTCATCTTAGGCTTCCTAACAAAGTTGAACCACTTTTTCATAGAACAATAAAGTATGTTAGGATAGAAAAAAGCAAGCCGGAACAGATCTTGAAGTTTCAGTTGGCCCCTGAAAGAATGAGGTCAACTTTAACTTCATATTTTTATCTTAGGATTATATTTAAAAACAAGGGATACGTATCCGTATAGATTTCAAAATTTTGTGATAAGTGATAATAACCGTGACCTTTCTTTTTTTTTTTGCAGGGCAAGGTTTTCCCGTCCAAAACACCCCACCCGTTTTCGATTTCAAGCGTGAATGGTTAATACCTGAAAATGAACCAGTTGGTAAGTTCTGTTTTTGATTAGTATTGTTAGTATATAGTTTAAATCGTAGTTGGTTTTAGAAGGTGAACCACTTTGGGTGCGGGTAGTCGTGGCATACACCCAAAAAGTTGAACAATCGTGCCTTCTCGCGCGACGTTACCTTAATTATATTTCCTGAAATTGATAATGGGGTGTTCACGAGGGTATTAAAACGTTAAAAACGTTGTATTAAATGCGTCACAGTTCGCACTTTAGCTGAACAAGTTTTGTCGCAGCTTGCACTTTAGCTGAAAGATCTATTGGTTGCAACTTGCAATTTACGTGAAGAATCTATTTTTCGCAACTTGCAATTTAGCTGAAAGAATTTGTTGCAAGCTTGCACTTCAGCAAGTATAAGTACAGCCGCAATTACACGAGGCACTTTAAACCGTTTTCAACCGTTTTGGGACGGTCAAACTGTAACATTTTGCTATTAAAGATAGAGGTATTTTATGTGAAAATGCTACTATTATTATTAAACATGGGTTAGGCCTTCCTAAACAGTGACAAGGTGTCTCGAGTAAGCGTGGGTTATTTGTCACAGCCTACACTTTAACCTAATAAGTATTTGTCACTTAAAACGTATCTCAGTGTCAATCCCAAGCTAAACAAAACTTAAAAATTTTAAAATATCCGAACCGGGTTTAGTTTGTTAATTACATAAAATGGTCCAAATTGAATGACCTTCAAAGGACGAAGAACTATACTAATTTTCACGAAAAATTGCGAGGTTTCATAATCTAGTTTACTCGCACGAAAACACAAGCTAAATATACTCGTTCAACACGATTCTTAACATTAAGGGAATCCCTGATTACCTAAACACTCGAAGAAAAATATTCTTCTTTTCCTAAGGCAAAACTTGCGAATCCAGTTTTTGCTCGCGGTTGCTATTTTCAGATAAGTATACTACTATAAAAGAGGTTCTACTTGTTGATGTATCCAGCCTCATTTTGGAATTTAAGACGTGATCGAATAACCCCCATAGCAAAACTGATTCCTCCATAATACTCGTTTCTCTCTCTCTCTACTTCACCGTGGATGACCCGCACGTTATGGGAAGAGAAACATCCCTCTTTTTTTAAGTTATGTGGGTGGAGAATGAATCCAAAACGAGGAAAAAGCCGGCAGGTAAGGCGAAAAATCCCTATAGCCAACCAGCTAGCTAGGCCGGTCGCTGACTCCAAATATGTGAAAAAACATTTAGTCGAACAAAATATTTTACTCTTGAAAAAAAATCACCAAAGCTTATCGAACTTGCTTTGAAAAGAAGAAAAAACTATCCGAGGTTTCTGGGGCAAACCTCGGAAAAGGAAATTTATGGTTGTCGATTTGAATGTGGGCTGAAGGTAATGGGTGCTTTTTCAAGGTCGTTGGTGCTTGACAATGACCAAGACGGACGGTACTAAAGGTCTTTTCAGGCGATACAGCATTTGATTCAACTAGATTGGTCAAAACGTTGAGTCGGCAAACTGACCAATTTTTAATTTGGTGATTGAACTTGTCCAACTTCTGTTCATACGTCCCAATTAGTTTACGCGACTCAAGTTGACTCATCTAAATGAGTCAAAAAATTGTATTATCTGAAAGGGCCTTAAGAACGTTGTCAACTTTGGATACGAAATATGTTTAATTCCATTCTCAGCATAGACGATGGCTGAAGTTGTCACCCTAGGTCGACTATTTTAGCAGACACTGTACTGTATTTTATAACTTCATAACAATCACAACAACAGTACAAATCCTACGGACATTAGGAACAGTAGCTACAATCCCCCTAAACCCCTGATTGAAATAAAGAGAAGCTAGCTATCATTGAGAAGTTTGGAGACTTAGGACCCAAGGTACAATCAAGAGCGTCACGCTGGACCGCGTGAGACAAAAACGGTCCCAACAACCAACTATTAAAAACTAACGATTGCCATCCAAGAAAATTAAGAATAATCGTTCCCGGTGATTATCTACACTTTATTTCTTTTGAGTCCGTAATTAAATCAGTCTCTTCTTCATCTAGGTATATAAATTTTCTTTTTTTTTACTTTATCTACGCGTTCATAAACGTAAACGTGTTGTTAAAAAATCTGAGGCGCCAATGTTCCATTCCTAAGTCTGGCTAAACCTCGCCTGTATTTCTTTTTTCGGTGCTAGGGGATGGTTGGTTGTATTTGGCGTAATATTCTTGCCCAGGGCCATTGGAAGGGAGAATATTTTCTTTTGGAGACTGTAACAGCCCCTTAATAACTTGTTGCGTGGCAGAAGGCTCGTTTTGTAAGAGGGGGAACAGGACATCGAGGTATCTAGCAATTAAATAGAGATCAGAACTGTTTTTTTTTCTTCTCTCTCTTCTTTCGAATTTTGCTTAGCTTCCATGCTTTTGAGGCCGGTTTCTTTTATATGGCATTTTTTTATTCGTAGAATATATTTCTTACCTAAGGTTTATTACTACTACTACTACTACCAAGAATGATATAATGAAATATTATAAAAACCAAATGGTAGCTGGGAATTCCAAATATTTCTTGGTCTTTAAGCCTTTTTATTTGTATCTTGTTTGAATATTTGGATGCATTCCATGTAAAATTCGATGCATTTCACGTGAATTTCGATGCGTTTCACGTGAATTTCGATGCGTTTCACGTGAATTTCGATGCGTTACACGTGAATTTCGATGCGTTACACGTGAATTCCGATGCGTTACACGTGAACTTCGATTAAAAAGTGGATTTTTGCAAGTGAAACAATTGTGGAGTCGAGAGAGGGCTGACTATTGGTTTATTTAAATGGATCAACTTTACGCTTCTCCTTGAGCGTCACTGTGCGATGGGGTAAACGTCTTACAGGGTTTAAATGACACTTAAAATACCCATAGGTCCTGTAGATTGGTTTCACCGCAGCGTCGAGCAAAGTTTTATCGAATTTCCACCAGTAAAAATTTAGGTATAATGTCAAAGTATAGCACACGAATTATGTCGCAAAGGTCATTAGATTGATTGTTCACAGATTTCGCGAATCTTTTGGGGCTATCCCAGATTTGACGCGTGACTTGCCATTGGAACGCTATTGTTTATAAGGGGACATTGCACGGGGGAAGAAACTTTAAGTTTGAACTAAGTTGCCTTGAAAAGGTCGTGATCTACTAGTATACGGAAATATCTGTGCCGGTGAAAGAAATTAGGGAATTTTTTTCTTCTTTTGACCGCGGTTAAAATGGAGTCTAGTCGAACGGGCAGGGCCTCTTTACACGCGCTATTTCGCCAGGTGAAGCGAAACGAGCATACCAGTCCTATCGCACCATAGATTTGGAAGCTAAAGGCATGATACAAGCGCATCTTTCAGAGATGGATACCACGATTAAATTTAGTACAACCGTGCGCCACAAAAATTCGAGTTAGGTTTAATTTTAAGCGAAACTTTTTCCTAGTATCATAAGTTCATAAGATATGTTCCATAAGTTTTTCACTGGTTACAAACTGGAGCTTTGCATGAAGTGAGAGAGGTAGGTCATAGATTCGAGGCAAAGCGACGCCTGGTGAGGCGCTGTCAAAGACTAAATAGGAAGATGGACTGCAAAAGCCAGTGTAGTCGATTCTCGCTTGTCGTTCTCGAACTAGCTCGAGCAGTAAGTCTCTAGCATTTCAAAGAATAAGTAGTGTCATATTTATGGAACATATCTTGTAAACATCTGCTAGTATAAAATGAAAAATGGTTTCTAAAAACTGCAGTTTTTGGGGAAATTTTAAATTTTTGTAAGAACGATCTGTCAATTTAAAGATTTAAATAGGCGTTTAAGGCGATATAAAACCCGGTGAAACTGGACGTGCGCAGTGGAGTGTGGAAAGCGCACTATCTCTTAAAGGTTTAAGTCATCTATTTAAGTGGACAAGTTTTTTTTTATTATTATTCTAATAAAATTGCCGGTTCAGTATACGGGGTATATATTTTTCGGAACCGCCCTTTTACCCGGGCTTTTTTAGTTCCGGGACCTTCCTATTTTGTATATAGGCGTACCGTACAAGTTTATAAAAAAAATCTTGCCACGTGGCGTACGTCTTCTGACTGTGTGCTATTATAAATTTGAACCTATTTTTCTTTCCTCACAATCTTACGTACAAGCTCTTGCTATACTCATATTAATCAACCTGGAGATGCAGTCAGTAACTTTCGACCGAAGATTATCTTGGTTGATATCTGAAATTGTAAAACCGCTATCCAAGAATCCTCTAGAAGGAAAAAAGTAATTTGAAAGAAAATTGCTCGCGCCTTCTTAAAATTGGAAGGTGGATAGATGGACAGGACCTACGCTGATTTTTTTCTTATCCGGGTGTGCGCTCGCTCGAGTTTGTGTGTGCTTTTGAACGTAATTTTAGCCTAAGGGTGACTTAACTTATACACTGTATTTTAAATTACAATTTAACGCAAAGTAAAAAGGGGAGTTTCGAACATGGAATTGTATTATTATATGCAAGGAGCTATATATCAGCTGTCACTGTAGATGTTATAGCTACTGATATAAGTAATGTAGTCGTCTATAAGTGTGACTGTAGTAATGAAATGTTGTGGTTTGTTTACAAGTATAATATGACTTTCATAAAAGCAAGGTTGTTGTCGGAAATTATGTCCTCGGTCCTGAAATGTAGCATTACTCATTGTAGCATTATTTATGCTCCTAACTTGTAGCATTATTTATGCTCCTAACTTGTAGCATTATTTATGCTCCTAACTTGTAGCATTATTTATGCTCCTAAGTTGTAGCATTATTTATGCTCCTAAGTTGTAGCATTATTTATGCTCCTAACTTGTAGCATTATTTATGCTCCTAACTTGTAGCATTATTTATGCTCCTAACTTGTAGCATTATTTATGCTCCTAACTTGTAGCATTACTTATGCTCTTGAAATATATTATTTAATTATCAAATGCAATGTAGTGTTTGTTGATTTGTGCTTTATTTCTTTAAAATACAAAACAAATATTAGGTGATAGCGAACCCATCTTCTTCACGGAACAGAATTTCGAAGCAAAAGTTTAAAAATCGTTCATTCGAAACGATAGAAGTAATATTACTGACCCGAAACGAAACTAACTACTGCAGGAAAGCGAATAAAAATATATTCATTGCATAGAAAATAGCATCATTGGGGTAAATGTAATCATGTATAGTTGTACATAGCAATCGGATTTGCAAGAATGTAGAAAAACTTTTGGTTTACCCGCTATCTGTATAAGTAACGTTGGCAAGGAGATTTCACCTTCTTTAAGTGGGAGCCGTCCCGTCCATTGAAACTGCATACGTTTTAAGAAACACCACCCAGTCGTCTTTCCGTCTAAATTTAGTTAGATTTCAAAAACAAACGATGCTCAATTTTTAGGCGACTGTCTCTGGTTGATCACCCACGCGTGAAACGATATAGTTTGGCGGGAAACATATCCTCTCTTTCAATTAACCTTTTGTTTTTTGGTCATTTTGAGTCATGACTTTTAAGTATCTATAGCCCGCCCAATTTTAAATTGCCGCATATGACCTAGAAAATAATGTCATTATCCTCGTTAAAAAGTAAAGTTCAAGAACTGGATTATCTCATCTCAAACGGTTTATATTACGTATTGCCTTAGGGGATATTAAATTAAGATTACCTATGTTTTCTTTAATTGCTGGTCTAAATTAATTATTTTATTTATTACAGGGAGTCGAGTTATCAGCGTGAGAACCAGGGATGAGGAAAGAGATCCAATTGAATATGGAATTGATTCAGCTGCCTTTCTGGATGGGTCCAACTTTTTCCGAATTAATAAAAAAACTGGTGACGTCTTCTTAGCAAGTCCACTCACCGGTCTTGTAAGTTCAATTATGTTTATTTATCAAATGTTCAGAGCCTAGCTTACAGTCTACCGCAATAGACCAACTCTTGTTGGTACCGAATTAACTTCGATTGGAGTTCGTCTCTACTTACAATTATTGAACCCCAGATATTTTTTAATGCGCTGGGTTGTCTTATAGTATTGTTTGCAATTTTGGGTTAAAATCTCCGGACAAAACGCTTAAACATTCTAAACTAAATTCTAATGAAAGAAAAATAAACCGTTTATCATAGGCTTTGTCTGGTTTTAAAATATCTCAATCCTTAATCCCCAGGCTGATCGATAAACCTTCGAAAATTCATGACAGCCAGACTGAGATATAGAGATTATTTAAACTGGGCATGTTGCCAGTAGAGCCTGAGAACTTTAATTAAAACACTGGACATTGACCACAAGACCAGTAGACCCCCCCCCCCCAGCATTTAATTTTTAATCTGGCCCAGCTAACTTATAAAGCGGACATGTGTACATGCCTTAGTCCTCATCCTGATGCTAGCACATCTGGTTTTTGACTACCACTTGAACTTGTTTCAAGTATTGATTGCCACTTTTAAGTCGCAAGGTCACAAATTGTGACTAATCACGAATAAAAACGCGTAGTATTAACTTATGCAAATATTTTAATCTATTTTATTATCGAATTCGCGCATCTGGAGACACATATTATGAAGGACACTTAAAATTTAATTTCGCCTAATTTTTTTTTAAAAAAAGTACCTCTGGTTTAATATTAATGATTCTAACGTCACGTATTTCCCCCTCGCGTCTCGACGACTCGTTCGTTATATTCCGCCCTAGCAACGCATAAATTGGCAATTCCAATTTGCGAATGTAATTAGCTGACCAGATTTTTCTCTATCTTTCTTTTTTTACTCATTAAAAAAATCTGGCAAGTAGAACCTCCCGCCGGGAATGAATTTAGAAAAGAGAAAACTCCTCTATCTCTCTCTCCCTTCGTTAATAAATTTTGTTGAGATTCTTGTTATAGGAGTTAACTGAAATGTAAGGGGGTCCATCGATGATGCTTGTCGAAGGTTTTTCTTAAGGGGGAGTTAATTACATCGACAAGTATTTAAAAGAACTCATTTGGGATGGTAACTAGCTTAACAAGTTGGTAAAATTCTTAAGGTTGTTACATGGAGGTCTTGCTCAACTTGTAAAGATATAATGAGAATTTTGCTTTTTAACTTAAGAAAGCTTAAGCTATGATGGTTCGTATCATTGACAGAGGTTGACATATTCCCCAATTTTACGTGTCCTTGAATGGGCCAAATACCCTCTCCCATCCTCTCTCTCTCCCTCTGCAAGATGTAGATAGTGTGTGTCTAGTTTTACATAAATATATATATATAGTTACATGGAATATTTTTTTAATAGATTTGAAAGCGTGCCTACTAGAATACCAATACTTATTTAAGAAAAAATAAATCTTGATGTGGCAGCATTC
The DNA here is from genome assembly GCF_054372755.1 of Phalangium opilio. Classification (NCBI taxonomy): domain Eukaryota; kingdom Metazoa; phylum Arthropoda; class Arachnida; order Opiliones; family Phalangiidae; genus Phalangium; species Phalangium opilio. Next base: position 4,761,159 of record NW_028324189.1, read on the forward strand.
TTAAGTGACAACCTTATCAATTGATTTAATGTTGGGAATGTTTTTTCTTTAGACATGTGGTTAGTAATAGTATAACCACACCCAAGAATGTCGTGTTTAATAAAAGAAAACCTTCAAAATAATATAGACCAGATTCTGGTCTATTGTAGGCCCAGATTCTGGTCTATTGTGGGCCCAGACTCTGGTCGATTGTGGGCCCAGACTCTGGTCGATTGTAGGCCCAGATTCTGGTCTATTGTGGGCCCAGACTCTGGTCGATTGTGGGCCCAGACTCTGGTCGATTGTGGGCCCAGACTCTGGTCGATTGTAGGCCCAGATTCATAACATTTTCAAGTTATACTCGCCGATTTAAAGTAATAATCTTCAATTGAAACAAAGAGTTTGGAGATACATCTACTGAATAAATGAAATAATGCTCATATCGACTTCACATATTTCAACCCAGTGATCTTAAATGATAATAGAATCTCATTAAAACTTAATAATCAATTATGAAATTAAATTCTGCACTCTAGCCACAGCCACACCTGAGAAAGTCAAAACGATTGAAAGTTCCATCCTGGTGCTTCGCAATAACAGTCCCCTAGACGTTTTGTGAAAATTGTCCATTGTTTTAGTAAATTATCTTCATTTTCATTATGTATAATGAAAAAGAATCCTGCATGAAGGAAAAATCTTATAGAGATTCTAAGTCGTTAATAATTCTTGCGTAACGAAATTCTTATTTTCACGCATGCCAATTATTGGAACCTCCGGCTTCCATACTACACGTCTTTTCTCTAAGATATACCGACGCGTTCGAGAACACGCTATAATTAATAAACATCAAGAAGAGACAATAGTATTAAAAAAGGAAGGTAAAAAAAATTATAGTTAGGGTTCGGGAACTATGTAGAGGGGGGGGACGAGGAATCAGTGTATACTATACTTTCTCTTCACAATATAACTTAGAAATATTGCCTCTATCCATATCTTTAGCTCGAGGCAAAACATGAAAACCTTTTTTCTCGTTCAGGATGTAGTCTTAGCAGTCTATATATATAAGATAAAGTCAGTTAAGCCTTTTTGTGTATGAAATTTTAGCTGGCGGTTTCAGGGGAGCTTATAGTCCGGGTTCAAAGTAGACACGTAACTTAGGGCTACTTTCCCTGACCATTTAGATTGATGTTTGGCGCGTGTGTTGTTGGGCGGAGTGTAGAGCCAAACGTATCCTGGGGATGACCTTTAATAGGGGGAAAAGGTCAACGGGGAAATGAATCTTTATCTTTTTTAAGCTAGATTGATTTCGCATCAAATTTAATATTGATTTTTATTTTTATCTCCAAAAGGGTGCAATAAACGAGGTAGTCACGGTAAAACTATAGTTCAGTTCAGGAATGCATACAGCTACTTGGAATCATTACCTAGCGCATTTTCCCTTAACGTATATAGGCTTCTTTTGTTAGAAAAGCTAGACTATTCATTATGTATGACGAATTTTACCTCGCGTATAATTTATCTCGCTGCACGCAGCTGACCAGGCGTTGCTACAAACCAATGAAATCACAGTAAGAAAGGCGTCAGTACTCTAAGCCGGCCCACTAAACCCGCATAGAAATTATCATGGGCGCACAATGATTCCTTTTAGTTGTATGCATTCCTCTTCAGTCGAAATAACTTTCTGCAAGTATTAACCGGTTTTTTTCCATCATCGAATTTGATACTTTCCAATAACCCAAAATTACAATATAAATCAGTTGTTCGCATCATTTCGATTAGTTTCTTTGCCGAAATTTTAATGGTTTTGATATAATGGATTAATCCAGGATCTTATTTTACAGTCTTTTTATATGATTTTGAGTTTGGTATCGTGTTGCTTTTATAATGCGTCGTTTAATATACAGAAAGGTATATACCTTGAGGGGCGAGAATGGTTTTTTTGATATATACTATATCAAGATCCGGGGGGCCTCTAATATAAACTTGTAGCCATAAATTTAAAATAAAAATCATATCGGGCATTGCTTGCACATAAAATATGCAGAGTATGATACCGAAATACTTCTAAGTATGGCTATTTGCAGTAAAATTAAAGGGCAGGTGGGTGCAAAATTATTTGAAGTAGGTCAGAGGCACGTGACCAAAGAGGCGTGGTTGAAAGAAACCGTACTCTGTTTTATTTCAAAAATTAGCCCTTCATAGAATTGGAGCTGCAATCTCGCGAAAACAAGGACTAAGTGGCGTCACGTGGTGCTTGTGACGTATCATTTTTACCCACCCACCGCTGCCTTCTTTGGAGATCCTTTAATCTTGGATGAGACTGTAATGGATTGGAAAAGTTCGGTACCTAAGCTCGGGACACGTGATTGCGCAATATCGTTTTTATTTCGGTCGTCGTTTAGTGCTGCCATCATGGAGAAGAATTTTAAATTTGAGAAATTATTTCACCTTGTAAATGACGTAGGTTCGGCTAGTTTGAGCAGACTGCGTTCTTATCCCTCCGTAAATGGGATATTTCGTGAATGAAACTGTATAGTTTAATTTTGAAATGGATGAGGAAGCTTATTCACAAATTTATGAAGAACATAGTTACAGTTGTGTTTCGAACAAAAGCTGCCCAGATAAATAGTTATTTCTTTTGCACATAATTTGGTCAAGATCAAATTTGTCTCTAAGCCTTGAACTAAAAATCCTAACTCAGACTTAAATGTTCATCTACATCAAATTCAATAATTTCTTAGTACATACTGAAATGAATTAATATTTTATACCGTTATTAAGTTAATATCTCTTCAAACCTGAGACTGAGACAGTCTCATCCAAGTTAAAACCGTTAACACTTCACTTTTAAAAAAGATATTGTGTAAAAAGCAGACGAGTTTTGAAAAAATTCTACAGTAGGTGTCTCTCAAGTCGTACGACCGAACTAAAAACCCCCAAACAGCCCCCCCTTCTGTCCCGAGGTGAGGTACCCGCCGCCCGTGTTAGATGTATGCTATATTCCAATCCATTACAGTCTCATCCAAGCTTTAATTATTTACTTCACATTAGCAGTAACATGAACATGTGCAATTTACGTAACTGCCCAGAATGCAAGCTTTTATGCAAATTTTAAAAGCCTACTCCTACAGTATATTTTTACCCTTTGGGCCTTAACAAGGATAATTTGACATCTTTATTAAGATTTTTTTATAAGGAAAGTATTGCCTATATTAACTTCAAGTTCTTATTTAGATATTAGCTAATATTTCTGTGGGGATGTCGACTGCGTGTCACTTCTTTTAATATAAAAATAATTCCACCCTTTCGAAGTTTTGATGAACCCCTCAAAAAAAAAAAGAAGGGCCACCACTATTATATCATATAAATTGCTGCTCCCAAAGCTGTCAGACGCTTTGCCATTTGGCGCCAAAGGCTAAAAACGAGTTTATAAGTATTCCAAATATAAAAAGAACATTAAAATATATCCATCCTACTTAATGTCGCCTTGGCAAATTACTCGACATGAATATATAAAACTATTGGAAGAAGAAAAAATTGATATTAAATTTAGGCTTAACTGTTTTATAACTTCTTTATAGTTTCGCGGCATCTTTCTTGTTCTTAAAATGAAATTTCACTGCTGTAAATTAAGGTCTTAAGGTCTTTAAACTTATTCCAAGGTTCGCCTCTAAGTGCAAATGCACATTTTTGTGACTGGTAAATATGTTTATATCGAAAAAGCTTGAAATTAGCATCTGGTAGGGTGTTTTTTCTTCTTCTTATTCCCCAATTCCAATTTTCTGTACAGGTGACAAGTCAACTGCTGCACAGCGCATGGGCAATGAATTTTAAGATGCACAGCGTCTGTTAACTGTTAATATATGGAAAAACTTGCTCGATGTTTTAGGGGCGGTCTGTTGAAACTTTGGCAGCTTGCAGGGCGCACTAATCTTATTTCCTAAAGTATAATCAATAATCTTTCAAACCGTTTTATTTTCTTCAAGGGGAAGCGTATCATTATTAATAAGTTTTTGGTTCAAGCGGGTACGGTGTTATTAACTGTAGAGGGGAAGATTTGAAAGCAGGGCTGGCTATAGGGGTGTAACTCGTAACTACGAAGACTTAGGCCTATAGTGAAGGAAAATGTCCAGGCGGCGTTCAATTTTTACCATAAGTTTATGATATATGTTCCATAAGTATGACGTTACCTATACTTCGTAATGCCAGACTTACAGCTGGAGCAAGTTCGAGAACGACAAGCGAAAATTGAAGTATAGTACACTCGGCGGTTAATTTTGCAGTCCATATTCCTATGTAGTCTGTACTAAGCCTTTGACAGCGCCTCACCAGTCACCAAGCGTCGCTTTACCTTGAATCTATGACCTACGTCACTTCATTACAAGCTCTCAGTTTGTAACCAGTGAAAAACTTATGGAGCCTATCTTATGAACTTATGGTTTTACAACATGAGACTTCAGCTAGTGCCAGGGACGACGGTGTCTCGCCGTGTCTTCTGGAGACTTAACTATAGTAGCTGTACTAAAAGAAACTGCCTCCAGGCGTCAGGTGTGATTAAAACTACGATGGACAGGGTTTCGTTTTTAGTTTTTGCCCCTGTCAGCTATAGGCCTCACCGAAAAGTCAAGTTTTCTTATTTTGCTTCGACTAAATTGGGTGTGTGCTGCAAGTAATCGATGCCGTGTTTTTTTATTACGCTGCAAATGGTGCTGGATGCTTTGGATGTAGCAAGACTTGATGCGTGTAGTTCAAAAATAGGCCCCCAAAATGGTCTTCGTGGGTTTAAGAACGAACCTTTTTTGGTAATAGGTAATAGTTGCGTGTAGGTTTCTATAAGATATTTGATATTTTACGCTGATTATGACAGATTGTAAAATAGGTCTACTCTACTCTCTGTGTCTCTTGTCATTTAATGATGTAATTATGATAGAAATTTTATTTATAACGATCAAATTATATCGAAGCAGGGTTTAACCTTTCGTTACGCAATGCAAGCAATTTAAATGGGTTACAAAAACGTTTCTCCCACTTATTTAAATTGCATGATTTACTTTTTAGCGTAACATCCGCGTTGAAATATATACCATGGCTTTTGAGGGAAAATCCTGTAAGAAAACGAGATTGGTTTGCTAACCACAGTGAAAGTACCATCGCGTTCCATTTAGTCATTTATTATACAGCAACGCGAGTACCACTGCTAGAGTTGAAATATTATTATTTCAGAATAGCTGCGGAACGAGTGAACCAATTACATTCTGAAAGGAAAGAGTTCCTTAGTCATATTTTATTTCTTAATGCACACCGCCTTTTGAATTCTATAGTCAATATTTTGTAAGATATTTCTTTTGCGCTCATGCTCTGTTATTATAGAGTTCTTCAAGATCCTTTATTTTTTATCTTCGTGGTTCCGAGGGTAGGGTAAGCCAATGGGGAGCGATAAGGGTAAGAGCGTGCTGCCTGCCATGCAGGATCTGGGCATCGACATCCCTGGCTGGCAGATCCAGAGTTATCCAGCGTATTCAACCACTAATACCATCTAAAGAGGAGGCCAAGAGAGATGCGCGCGTTCCATGAAGAAGAAGAAAGGCGCCACCAGACAGGAGCAGGATCGAGCAACAGACACGTGCCATAACGCCACGCCCCTCCCCAGAACTAATTCTGCCCGGGTGGTGTGCCTTTAGCGCCTTCTAAGCTACCACTTTCTAAATAAACCCGGCTCTATCATTACCACCAATCCTTTCTAAGGTTGATCTACTGTATTACAAAACGCCAAGTGAAACAGGTTACTTCCCGTAATACGTGATGAAGGTTATATGGGTTGCCTCGACCACTTTCATTTTAAACTGACGTTACCAGCGAAACCCATTCCGGCTTCGCGTCTTGGCAAGGTCAAGGCATTGCTCCGAGATCTTTTTGGCGTTCTCGCTTCGAAGCCCTGGATGCTGTAGTTACTTACCATCCACCCTGTTTCTTAAAGTCCCCGTTCCATCGGGATCGTGCCGTGTAATAGAAGCTAAATAATTTTCTCCGAATTTTTTCCCGGTATATAAGGGAAGGTTTCATCCCACCTTACATAATTCTGAAGAAGTTAACCTACCTTAGTGTTTTGTACTAAAAGTATTTCTAAAGCTTTGAGAAGAAGAAAAAATGCGCAGTTTTTTTTATCTTCCATGAACATCAAGTACACGATAGTTTTCCGTATATCTTAGAGATGGCCCCTTGTTTATATTAATAAAAAGTGTCTTTGTACACAAAGACGCAAAAAAGTAAGAGATAAGTGTAGAAAATTAATTGTTTGAAGTAACAGATATTCAAATTTTCATTTTTGAAGACGTGATTATAAAACATCAATTATTTTAAAAAATTTCTTATCTTAGTTTTTTTCACCAAAAATTCTTTAAGTAATATATTTTATCCTTAAACATGTGCATCATTTTAAAAAAAGAAAACGTATGCATTTTATTTTTTTTTTTTAAATTTAGAGATAGTTAGAGTATTCGGGCCTATAAAGAGAATAAAATGGACAGAAAATCGTTCATAGCAGACAAAATAAAATAAGCATGAAAACTAAACAAAACGTGTTCGTTAATTTTAAAGTTTTCGAGTTTTCAAAAATTGACGTGTTGTATCTTTCTCAAAAGATCACGATCAAGCTACATATCCTTTTGACTCTAATAACTACATCACAGTCAAAGGGCGAATGTAATTTTCGGTTCGCAATATTTTCAATTTTAAAATAAAAAAATAAATTCTTTTAGCTCTATTTTCCAGATATCCGAGTATTGGAACTTTCTCGAAGCAAATGTTTCAAGAAAATAAACAGTAGTATCAAGGTAGTTTCTCTGAAATTTTTGTGAAAAAAACTAAGATAAGAAATTTTTTAAAATAATTGATGTTTTATAATCACGTCTTCAAAAATGAAAATTTGAATATCTGTTACTTCAAACAATTAATTTTCTACACTTATCTCTTACTTTTTTGCGTCTTTGTGTACAAAGACACTTTTTATTAATATCTGTCACTTCAGTCTTAATATGAGTTAAAACTGTTTAGAAACTAGTATTTTAAAACTTATACTGAAAAAGCAGGCGCTCCATTTAAGTCTTGTGGTGTTGCTCGTTTATTAGTTACCGCGTTTGAACTAACAAGGCCCTAACCATCTATTATAGAAGTATTAATCTTGATTGCTTCAACGCCCAGTCCAACTCAAAATGCCTTCCCGTCGTTTTCACGTGCAAAGCACAGTGGATGCAATAATACAAATAGATTCCGAAGACTTAGGCTAAAAAATTATTACGTAGACCTGTGTACAAAAACAATCTATACACCTGTGCACAAACATATTCCATAGACCTGTGCTGGGTGACCACATATCCTAAATTGTTTCTATTTTCGGATGTCTTCCTATTAGTTCCTATAATTTCGATAATTTCGATAATTTTCCTATATTTTCCTATTTTTTGAAATTGTAGATATTGTAGTACCTACAAGCACCCACAAGTACCTACAAGCACCTAATAGCACCCACAAGTACCCACAAGTACCTACAAGCACCCACAAGCACCCACAAGTACCTACAAGCACCCACTAGTACCTACAAGTACCTACAAGCACCTAATAGCACCCACTAGTACCTACAAGTACCTACAAGCACCTAATAGCACCCACAAGTACCCTAAGTACCTACAAGCACCCACTAGTACCTACAAGCACCCACAAGTACCTACAAGTACCTAAAAGCACCCACAAGTACCCACAAGTACCCACAAGCGACCACAACTACCCACATGTACCTACAAGCACCCACAAGTACCTACAAGTACCCACAAGTACCTACAAGCACCCACAAGTACCTTCAAGCACCCACAAGTACCTTCAAGCACCCACAAGTACCTTCAAGCACCCACAAGTACCTTCAAGCACCCACAAGTACCCACAAGCACCCACAAGTACCCACAAGTACCTACAAGCACCCACAAGTACCTACAAGCACCCACAAGTACCTACAAGCACCCACAAGTACCTACAAGCACCCACAAGTACCTACAAGCACCCACAAGTACCTACAAGCACCCACTAGTACCTACAAGCACCCACTAGTACCTACAAGCACCCACTAGTACCTACAAGCACCCACTAGTACCTACAAGCACCCACTAGTACCTACAAGCACCCACTAGTACCTACAAGCACCCACTAGTACCTACAAGCACCCACAAGCACCTACAAGCACCCACAAGCACCCACAAGCACCTACAAGCACCCACTAGTACCTACAAGCACCCACTAGTACCTACAAGCACCCACTAGTACCTACAAGCACCCACTAGTACCTACAAGCACCCACTAGTACCTACAAGCACCCACTAGTACCTACAAGCACCCACTAGTACCTACAAGCACCCACTAGTACCTACAAGCACCCACTAGTACCTACAAGCACCCACTAGTACCCACAAGCACCCACAAGTTCCCACAAGCACCCACAAGTACCTACAAGCACCCACAAGTACCTACAAGTACCTACAAGAACCCACAAGTACCCACAAGTTCCTAAAAGCACCCACAAGTACCTACAAGCACCCACAAGTACCCACAAGCACCCACAAGTACCCACATGCACCCACAAGCACCCACAAGTACCCACAAGTACCTACAAGTACCTACAAGAACCCACAAGTACCTTCAAGCACCCACAAGTACCTACAAGCACCCACAAGTACCTACAAGCACCCACAAGTACCTACAAGTACCTAAAAGCACCCACAAGTACCCACAAGTACCCACAAGCGACCACAACTACCCACATGTACCTACAAGCACCCACAAGTACCTACAAGTACCCACAAGTACCTACAAGTACCTACAAGCACCCACAAGTACCTTCAAGCACCCACAAGTACCTTCAAGCACCCACAAGTACCTTCAAGCACCCACAAGTACCTTCAAGCACCCACAAGTACCCACAAGCACCCACAAGTACCCACAAGTACCTACAAGCACCCACAAGTACCTACAAGCACCCACAAGTACCTACAAGCACCCACAAGTACCTACAAGCACCCACAAGTACCTACAAGCACCCACTAGTACCTACAAGCACCCACAAGTACCTACAAGCACCCACTAGTACCTACAAGCACCCACTAGTACCTACAAGCACCCACTAGTACCTACAAGCACCCACAAGCACCTACAAGCACCCACAAGCACCCACAAGCACCTACAAGCACCCACTAGTACCTACAAGCACCCACTAGTACCTACAAGCACCCACTAGTACCTACAAGCACCCACTAGTACCTACAAGCACCCACTAGTACCTACAAGCACCCACTAGTACCTACAAGCACCCACTAGTACCTACAAGCACCCACTAGTACCTACAAGCACCCACTAGTACCTACAAGCACCCACTAGTACCCACAAGCACCCACAAGTTCCCACAAGCACCCACAAGTACCTACAAGCACCCACAAGTACCTACAAGTACCTACAAGAACCCACAAGTACCCACAAGTTCCTAAAAGCACCCACAAGTACCTACAAGCACCCACAAGTACCCACAAGCACCCACAAGTACCCACATGCACCCACAAGCACCCACAAGTACCCACAAGTACCTACAAGTACCTACAAGAACCCACAAGTACCTTCAAGCACCCACAAGTACCTACAAGCACCCACAAGTACCTACAAGCACCCACAAGTACCTACAAGCACCCACAAGTACCTACAAGCACCCACAAGTACCTACAAGCACCCACAAGTACCTACAAGCACCCACTAGTACCTACAAGCACCGACAAGTACCTACAAGCACCCTTAAGTACCTACAAGCACCCACAAGTACCTACAAGCACCCACAAGTACCTACAAGCACCCACAAGTACCTACAAGCACCCACAAGTACCCACTAGTACCTTCAAGCACCCACTAGTACCTTCAAGCACCAACAAGCACCCACAAGTACCTACAAGCACCCACAAGTACCTACAAGCACCCACAAGTACCTACAAGCATCCACAAGTACCTACAAGCACCCACAAGTACCTACAAGTACCTAAAAGCACCCACAAGTACCTACAAGCACCCACAAGTACCTACAAGCACCCACAAGTACCTACAAGCACCCACAAGTACCTACAAGCACCCACAAGTACCTACAAGTACCCACAAGTACCAAAGGCAGTTGGTAACATAATTTATTAGTGTGGGGGACCTTTTCCAAGTTAACTTGTTAGCTCACACAAAGCTAGGTCCCCTTGTTTTTCAACCACCACGAAATTTGAACCAAATAGCTTTAAAAGTGCTAACATCATAGACTGACTCTTTACACTGCTTAAATATCGCAGATTGGAATGGTTTTGAAAATTTAAATTTAAACATACTTAGACTTAATTATAGTCAATGAAAATTGCTTAGCGGAATGTTAGGTGTTGTACCTTCCATTTAAAACCGTTGTCAAGTCTAACAAACGTGTAGTTTTTCTAATATCGGGGCCACAGGATCGTTTTTTTCAGAAAATTTCCCATGTTATTTCTATGGGAAAAATTCCTGTTTTTCAACAAAAGGTGTGATGAATTTTATGGAAATGAAAACCACCCTTAGCAACTTTATTTTTTATAAAATTAACTAATTAATGGATCTTTTTGAAATTTTAACCACATATTGTGGGCCAGAATTGTAGTTCTGTGGAATTTTTTCAATACAGTTAATGCAATACAAAAAAAGTTACATCCAACCAAAAAACCCTCCTTATACATTAAGAGCAGTATGAAGTCTTATCTAAGAGAGCTACCGCTCTCTCAGAATTTTCGCCAATGGCGAAATTTATTATTTATGGGGCCCATAAAATACATTTTTTATACTTTGTATTCCCGTGGGGCGTATTAATGTTGCATTAAATTTGATCGATTTTATTTTATGGAGTGTTAGATTTTTTTGCAGTGCAATATGGATGAAGAACTTAGAAACATCGTTATTCGAAACTGTTTTGGAAATCCCGGCATAGGCTGTTGGTTTAGTTTCGAGGCATAGAAAGTTTCACACCGTTAAGCGTAATAAACCTAGATATTTCGTACGATTTCATTCAAATGTGAAAATAGAAAAACCCAGTGCGTATATAATCTTTTCAAAATTGGGGTCAATTATTTTTGGTTTGTATCTCGGTAAAGAAAGTCCATTGAAATTTAACGCTGTAGGTTGAAATGAAGGGATATAAATTCAGAAAACGTATCAAGTTCCCCATTTGGATTTAAACGAAGAGAGAAAAAAAAACCTTTTATTATCTATAGAAACCTTAAACAAGTCTTAACTCAAGCGAGTTTATTACGAGAGTTTAGACAAGTCAGACTGTTTTCCAAGAAAGTACGTACTTTCAAGGAAATACTGTAGGTAATAACTGCCCTGCCCTGTCGGTTTTTCTCAAAATTTACAACTCACCGCGACGTAGCTAAATTTTTATCACTAATTTACTTTGCGGGCGTTTCCTTAAGCCGCCCTTAAAACTTTTAAGTTTTTATTGACTCGAGGGTAGAGGTTTCGGTTAACTGTCAATAAATTCTTACAGAACATAGGGGCCTGCAAGTACTTGAAAGAGAAAAATGAAAACCCAATTTTCCAACGGAAGCTTAGATTCTTTAAGTTTTTGGGGGAAAACGTCCCAGTAGACACAATTCCCCTGGTTTTACTTAAGTTCAAAATGTGTGGGTTGAAAATGTTTTCAGAAGCTTTCGTGAGTGAGAATTTGCGCGTGGTGTTGTCTTTACATCATCCCCAAGACATCGCCCATAATTACTGAATCAGTCGCTTTAATTTACACTTCAAGATTGTACCAATAGAAAGGTACCAACCAATGTTACCACAAACTCTTGTATCTCGGCTTTGGCATTGGTATTGTGTCAGTTTGAAAAATAAACCCTTAGCGTGGGGTTTCTGTGGAGACAAAATGTTAATCAACTCTTCACATATTTTGGGTTAAGGGAATTTACACTTGTAAAATGCAGGCACTCAAAAATGTTTTCTTTTGTTAAACTGCAGAGGTGAGAGTCACGAATGGTAAAACGAAAAAACTGGAGAAAGTTTCGTTCCTGAGAGAGAGAGAGGACATGACCTTTTTATTCTCACTTTACGGTTTTAGATCTTTTTCTTCGCCAATTTTGGGCGTGTTTATTTTACAAGTGTTTGCCGGCACGACGTTTCGGCGCATGGAGGTTTTCTTCCTAAAGCTATGTAAAGAATGAACTTTTCATTGTAAGAACCGGAACTAGCGCCCCTGTTACGGGTATTGTGTTGTTTCAGGTATATAAACAATGCCGAAATGACTCCCAAAAATACACATATATCTTTCCCCGGGTTCAATAAACGATAGAGCAAGGGATAGACGTAGTCCTTTAATTGTTTGTACTTTCTATGACATTCATATTGCGTTAGTTTCTTACGGACCACTGAACGGCATTCATGGTCACAAGGGCAGAAAAATGTTTTTATTTATAGTGACCTTATATATCTTGCAAAATGTTTTGTGGGGTTGGCCTAGGCTCTGAACATGACTGCCAAAAAGTTGTGTACTTCGTGTCTATCTTCAATTGCAAAATTGCCAGTCTTAAGGTAAAGTTTTATTTTTGTAGGCTGGAAACGATTACTACTTGTTCGTGACAGCCAATGATGGGCACCAAACTGTAAGTATTTAGAGGTACTTATTCGATTTGTGAGCGAATGACTGACTCGTCTTGGTAATTGGTAGGCCAAAATCGAAGTATACGTTCGGATTCTGGACCCAAATGGGAGTCCAGAAGAAGGGTTTCTCGATGTCCCTTTCAGTACCAGCCGTCCACCATCGGCCGGTGGGACCCGTTTACAGCCCTTTCCGATTCCCCCGAGGTCGCGTCCTTCCCACTTTCCCGCCGCACCTTACCCCCCCGCCTCCGCCTCCCCTGCCACCCCACCCCAACAGAAGGTACGTCCCGCCTCGAAGCCCCAGAACCCCGCACCCGCCGCCCCCGCTTCCACCACCGTCCCCAGCGATAACGGAGCCAATACGATACCGTCCGGATCGACGTCGGGGAATGACGGCGACGGATCAGCGTCAGAGGGAAAGGTCGGCGTACAGGATGGCGGTACGAAGGCGAAGGAAGGCTTCGATGTCACTGCGATGATCCTACCCATTGTCGCCGTCTTGGGTTTCGCCCCACTCATCGCCCTCATCTTCTGGCTTATTCAGAAGAAGTGCCACAAAGAAGAAAAACTAAAACCGGTTGGTACCACGTAACCTTGAACTACCAAACAGAACGGAACGGACACTAACTATTATTGGTTTCCAGTTGGGCAAAATACCCGAGAGGACCGAGAGTGACATTTCGGATGACATCAGCATTAGTCGCCACCCAAGTGCTTTGTACCTTCCACGATCCAGACGAGCTTTATCCAACAGATATGAATCTGCAGATTTTACTGGGGTATGTGACCCTTATCTTTAGTCCTCAGTTCATGTACGAAATAACACCACTTCTGTTTGAATATAGAAACCATTGACTGAGGATGCTAAATGGGAGTTTCCCCGACATCACCTTCGGTTTATTGGCATCCTTGGTGAGGGATGTTTCGGTCAAGTCTGGAAATGCGAGGCCATGAGCGTAGAGAAGAAAGATGGCACATCCGTTGTTGCCGTCAAAACATTGAAAGGTACATCCCATTGAATCCCTGGCCATCTTTGTAAATGACCATCCTTAATGTAAAATGATGCCGATTTTGTAGAAAATGCTTCTGAAAAAGAAAAGAAGGATTTGAGCAGTGAACTCGAAGTAATGAAGCTTCTTGATCCTCATCCAAACATTGTAACTTTATTGGGGTGCTGTACAGAACGTGGTAAGTGTCACGTACACGCTTAACATCATATTGTGGTTTCACGCTAAACCATTTGCGTCTTTCAGAACCAATTTTCGTCATAATGGAGTACGTTCCATTTGGAAAATTGCAATCTTACCTAAGAGAAACAAGAGCTGAAAGGTTCTACGGCAATTTACACGGTAGTAGCAAGAATCTTTCATCAAGGGACCTGACTTCATTCGCTTACCAAGTTGCCAAAGGAATGGAATACTTGTCTTCCAAAGGAGTAAGTACATTAAAACTGGAAATTGAAGCTTATTAAAAACCAATTGCGTCAATTAACAGATCATCCATCGTGACTTGGCGGCCAGAAACGTACTGGTCAATGAAAACAAGACCTGTAAAGTTGCTGATTTCGGTTTTGCCAGGGACGTGGTTGCCAATCACGTGTATGAAAGAAAATCAGAGGTACGCGACTAGTATTTTAAAATAAACAAATGTCCAAGTGCTTAACATGATTATGATTTCCAGGGACGATTGCCAATTAGATGGATGGCTCCTGAGTCCTTGTACGACAATATCTTCACCATCAAAACTGACGTTTGGTCATTTGGTGTTCTGATGTGGGAAATTGTAACTCTCGGTAAGATAACTCCATAATTTCTATACCGTGACACGGTAAGTCAACTTAACCATCAACTTTAAACACAGGATCAACACCCTATCCTGGTTTGGCCGCCGCTGAAGTTATGCGACGCGTTCGCGATGGTTATCGGTTGGAAAAACCAGAACATTGCAAACGAGAAATGTACAACATTATGTACTATTGTTGGGACAAAGACCCGGCCGAACGGCCATCGTTTAACGAATTAGTTCGTTTGTTGGACAAACTACTTATCAGTGAAAATGAATATATTGAGTTGGATAGGTTTCCTGATCATTCATACTACAACATCACGAATCTTTCCGGGGAAAAACTATAATAGAAACAACCAAAATCTAATAACTAAGGCAAAGTTAAACAACTAGTCTTCCAATGGAACGTTGTATGGAACCGCATCCTGGTTCCTAGACTAATGGTACCAAACGGTATACTTGTAAGAGAATAATGTACTGGTAATGCCAAAAACAAATTACAGAAATAATATTAATTATAAATACAAGGAGCTGGTAATTAAAAATAATATAGTCGTGATCTCAAAAACACGTATACGGACATTGAAAAGATAGAGGATTTTATGAATTACAACTTTAAAACCATGAATATTTTTGGTTAATACGCGAATATTGGCTCAAA
This sequence comes from Phalangium opilio, assembly GCF_054372755.1. Classification (NCBI taxonomy): domain Eukaryota; kingdom Metazoa; phylum Arthropoda; class Arachnida; order Opiliones; family Phalangiidae; genus Phalangium; species Phalangium opilio. The sequence goes on from NW_028324189.1 coordinate 4,776,265, forward strand.
TTTAATTTTTCAGATTATCAAAAAAAACAATATAATGTAAGTTTTTCTAAAAATTTAAGAAGTTAATTTTTTTCTACATAGAGTGCGGTTAATGATATACAATTAATTAAAATTAAGGAAAAATTATTTTCTTTTTATTTAGAGAGAGAAAGTGAGAGAGATTTTTTTATTTATATTATATTTTTTTTCGCAAAAGAATTAATTAATTAACAAGATTTAATTTTGGAAAATTAATTGTATAAACTGAAATTTATTTGGTGAGAAATGGTCTTTTTGAAACTGTTTCATCATTTTTCGCGTATATTCTTTTGTATTTCTTTCTATTTTTGTAAATAAACACTTTGTACTGGAATTATAATTGTGTGGGTCACAATTATTCGCCATCAGAGTTTATTTTCTTTATTTTAAAACCTCTACATTGAAAGAATCAGTAAAATCGCTCTATTTTTCAAAGCGAGTCGAAATTTCAACGCGCCGTTCAAAGTTCGTGGTGCGGGGGAAGTAAATGTGGTGTAGCCTCGCCCCCCCTCCGAAGGAACCCGGCTCTCTTTTGTCTATTCTAGATGACTCATTAGTGCCACGTGTGAAATTGGCTGCAGCATAATTTTAAGTCGCGTTGAGCCTAAACGTGTCTTAGGTTAATTCGTCTACTTGCAAATACTTCGTTAGGTAATTTATATTTGTGGAAAGCGAAAGTTTAATATTATATTTAATTAATTTAATTTGAGTATTTAGTGAAAAGGTTATGGAATAGGTGAATTTGTATGATTACAAAAACTTTAATTGAACGTGTTTTAATTGTCTGCAGCATAGTTTCAAGTCGCGTTGAGCTAAACTTGTCTAAACGTGTCTTCAGTTAATTCGTCTACTTGCAAGCACTCCGTCAGGTAAATAATATTTGTGGATAGTGAAGGTTAATATAGTATTATATTTTATCAAGAGGGAGCTAACAACTGGCTAAGGGGAAGAGATAGTCTGACGTCACTCAGCCCCCCTCTGGTTGGCATTTTTGCGTGTAGAATACTGTTTCCAACCCTTAGGGGGATGAAACTCCAGTAAGAGATAGAAGGGTGTGACGTTTCAGGGTCAGAACTGTTAGCTCCCTATTAATTTGTGTATTTAGTGAAAAGGTTATGAAATAGTCGAGTTCGTATGAATATAAAAACTGTAATTTAGTATTAATTCACATTATCAGGCCTTGGCTTGACAAGAAACGCCCTTGAAGTACCCTCGTACCTTACGCCGTTTCTATCACGTCCGTAGTGTTTAATCCTGTATGTCCCTGGTGTAACATTTTCCTCTATATCCCATTCTACTATAGCTATACTTGTACCCATGAGGATGTTGTCTTTTCTCCAATAGAATCTATAGTTAGAATTAATTTAGTATAATTTCATGTTTAATTAACGTACTATTTATGCCCAAAGTACCTTGTTTCCCAACTGGCATCAGTCGCAATCATTTTCCAAGTACCTCCCGGCACCAAATACTCAACGCTTAGATAAGTCCATCCTAGTTCAAGATTGTTTCTTGGATCAGCACTTTTAAAGACCACCACGACAGTATCTCCCTGTTTGTTAATTATTAAGTGTCCAAAATTAATTTCTAATTGGGTGGTCAACGGTGGTTTTAACTTACGACATAGTACTCTCGTGCCGCATTCTGCTGCACTTGTCCATAGCTACTAAACAATCCGGGAAAGTCCAGAAAATTACCAGGTATCATTGACCAAGGAGACGGGTCTAATTGTGGTGGTTTAGGACCTGGAGGTAATTTGGTTCCGGACAGCATATTTGAAAGTAGTTTTGAATATTGACTTAAAAACGCGTCGAGAGTGTATCCGCCAAATATATTTGATGCCCCTTCGTATGATTGCACCTTTAAGTGTAGTTAATTACGTGAAATTATTAGAACTAATTAGGTTTCATTATTGAAAATTGTACTTTGTATTCTTCTAATGTATTGACGTAACTGGCGTATTCGTTGCTGAGAGATTGTACAATAACAGTCACGGGTTCGGCAAAAATGTTACTTAACCTGTAATCCTTTACTTTAATTGGTTAGTTTGAGCAGTTAATGAATACAATAGTATTATTACCATTTGGATCTTTTGTACCATCCTACGGCCTGCCATGGTACTTTATATAAAAATTTTAGGATGTGTCAAACGTTCATGCAATTTAGACTAAAGTATTTAGAAATACTTACGTAAACTCTGCAGGAACTGGGGCTATGATCAATTGGCCTATTTTAATCATTTGAGTTGGTAAAATTTCGGGGGCCCAGTGATTAGTAAAAAAATTCATCTAAAATTAAATTTATAGCTAGAGTTATCGATACTAAAAACTTATACTAAAATGGAAAATATCGATGAGTATAGATTATTACATTTGCCAATGGCAATAAAATAGGTTTATTTTTTTGACACTCTTGCGTTTCCTTTCTGGGATGGCCCAATATGTAATTTAAACCTTTTCCAAGAATTCCACCCAATGAGAACGTTTCTACGCGTCAAATACACTTGTCAATATGACGCAGGTGACGTTTAATTATTTTGAAACATGCCTTGAACTTGCTCGAACACTTCTCCCGCCAAATTTCTCGGCGTAGCAGACCCTTTATTTATATTTTCAAAATTTTTTAACTTATTAGTTGAAACCTTGGATTTTTTCACCCTAAGTGACTTACCATTAAAGATACGTTCGGCACTACCTACGGCAATATCAACAGCGCTTTTAATTATGTCTGGAGGATCCGTTGTCATTCCTAATTAAGTTTAAACATTAAAGTATCTTCATGAAATATAAATTTATACTCAAGTACCATCCATATACCTTCGAAAAACAATTCTTCCGCGAATGGTATCCCTTCTCCAACAACCCCAGTTCCACCTGCAAAACTAGATCCCAAAGCTGATCTGCACGTCTTGCCCTATATGATTTAAAATAGCTTATTATTCATCATTTATTAAGTTGGGGGCAAAATTATAACTTACCCCTAATCCAAATAGATTTAATAAAGACGAAGTGACATAGCCAGTGATGTTAACATGTTGATGAATGTACTGAATGTTTCCAGACAAACGTTCAGCTGGACTGTACAATAATTCCTTTGTGTGTATAATACATTTGAGTAATTAGATTATCGTTATGAGATTAAGTAAATTTACCAAAGCCTTCTCTGCCATTCTCCCTCCGATGACCACTATATCGTCCATGTCATTGTTCGTTGGTCCCTGAGCTATGCAAGGTCCGACCTAATTGAAATTTATGGCTGATTTATTTAACTAATTTTCCGGGGAAATTTTAATATCCATAATTAATTACCGAACATTTCTTGGTAAGACGATCACATGGCTCTCCTGTTTCAATACAAAGGTAACCTCTAACGTAGGGTGCCGAATCACCGTGGTTTGATTGAGGAAATGCGGCCACAAAAGGTCCCTAACATAAACCAATTAGAAACGTCTCAAAGCGTTTATAGAATTTGTTAACATACAATTCCTGGTAGAGATGTGTTTCCATTCATCGATTTTTCCAACATCAACGCGGCAAATCCGGAATTGTCAGTATTAATCAGTGTATTATAAGCATTGGCGCTTGTTGGATGCACTGGAAACCATCTACAGATAGTTTATATTTTAATGAAGAATGTATTTATTAATGTTTTCTATTCTTCAAAACATTAATTACATTATGGCCCCCAATGGGTTTAGTTGTAGATCCGTGAACTTTAGAACCGTCATTGTTTTATCAACATTGGATGGATACCATATAGTTCGATACCATGGATTATTTTCGTAAGCTACTGGACTTCTGTTTATGTTACAATCGAGTAACAATCCAGAGTTTAGATAAATGTACCCCGGTTTTAGATTATTATGGGCCTGTACTATGCTCTGAAATATTATTATATTTTATTTCGTGTAATTACAATATGGTTTTGTTAGATTTTATCTTACGTTATATACCCCTTCCACAGCCGCTGAAAACGCTAAGTTTGAAAAACCAAATGTCAATACAGAGTATAATGTGTAGTGAAAATATCCACCCGGAGCTGAATGTGTATGGGTTGCAGCCAAGACCACATTATCCATAGTGTAGAGTGACCCATACGTAGCGTTCAAACGTTCTAAAACCTATGTTTTTTGTAAAGATAATTACTAAATCCGGGATTACTTAGTCCCTAGCATTACGAAGTATAGGTAGTGTCATTCTTATGGAACATATCTTATAAACTTATGATAGACCCTTCTATAAACGAAATTATGTAATCACGTGATTCGATATCGCGTGTTCACATAACTCTCTTTAACCATAAACATTCTGGAAAACGAGAAACATGAAGCAATTTATAACACTAACCTTCATTTTCACTACTTCAGAAATTGCACCGATTTCTAATGTTACGTGTACAACTCGCACACCATTCTTGGCGATTATGAAAGCCCGGCTAAACTGTCTTAAACGTATTCCTTCCCCGGTTTGGTTGAATGTAACGTATCCAAACTAATTATTGAAATATTTAAGTGAAGTAATTAACTTGAATTAGAGACAAATTTTGCGATAATCTTGGTACCAAGGGGTTATAGGTCAACTATAATCTCAGTTCACTGTATGACTATCAAAATATTCTTTGAACTTACCATTTGAACTCCAACACACGGTCCAGTCATATCCGCAATTCCAACACCAATCTCATAATTACTCTGATCATCGTTATTGAAAAAATCAAAGGGCCAAAAACCGTAAGATTTTTGGACACAAACAAGACAGATTATTGCCGAGTAAAACCACCACGATAATCCTCTCATTACGTTATTTTCTGATTATTGAAAGCGAGAATACTGTATCGACCAGGCTTAAAGCATTCCAGCCAGATGTATTAGCGTTCAGTCAACAATCCCATCAGCGTTGTGTACTTCCGCTTTTACTCCATACGACCTATATACTGATGTTATCATTTCAGTTCATACTGTCATTCGTGTTAGGTTCAATTACATCGCATGACAAATCGTTAAAGAGGCCGATGTTGCCGATTTTTTCATCGGTTACCAATAATTTTAGACAGGATTTGTATTTTACAAAAACATAATTTTATTATTTTTAAAATCAATTTGCGTCACAATGTTTTCAACATTTATGTAAAATTTGAGCTATATTCAGTTTCAATTATTGCGATGCCTTTGGATATACTTTGAATGAACTAGAAGTTCCACTGTATTGAGATATCTTCTGGAAGACGCCTTTTTTAGCCCCAAAATGACGTATTCTATAAACACCTGGTTCAGTGTCAAGTGGGATTGTCCATTCAATGGTGGCGCGACTGTATCCAAATAACATGTTTGTCCTTTCCCAGTGGAATCTAAGAGAAAACAACATTAAAATTTACAGCTGTTGGACCAAATTAAATTCCAATTATAAACTTACTTAGTTTCCCAGTTTCCATCTGTAGCGATGACTTTCCAACTTTTATTGTCTTTGTTAAACCGTTCAACGGTTAAGTATGTGCTTCCCAATTTGAGATCGTTTCTAGGATGGCCACTTACGAATGTCACAGACACTGTTTCTCCCTGTTACAACAGCGCACGCATTAGTTAGTACTTGGCATTGACCCCAAGTGTCATTTCTGACTTACCGGCTTGTATTTGCTGGAAACGTCTTTCGTTACGTCACCAAATTGAAGTCCAACACCTGCGGAATCGTATACAACTCCAGGTTTAACTACAATTTGTTTTGAGAGTAGATTTGGTGGGTCTGGTCCCTGAGAGATTGGTTTCCCATTCAACATGTTTTCGGCCAGGTACTCGTATTGCTCAATGTAAGCCTCTAATGTGTGAGGACCGTATATAGTCGACGCTCCTTCGTACCTTTGAATCTGGAAAGTGGTTAATTGTTTTAGTCATAGCCATTGCGCAATTGGTCAAGGGAAACGTACTTGATATTCTTCAAAAGTAGCAACGTAGGAGGAATATTGGTTACTTAGGGATTGTACAAGAACTGTAACGTTCAAGTCGGATTCTTTGGCATAGATTTTCTCGATTGCCTTTACCATTCTTCTTCCAGACATTGTCCTAATATATTTCGGAATTATTTTACTTGATAAGGAATGTGCAGGGCCGTCGAGAGGGTTTGAGGGCCCCGGGGAAAATGACTAAATGGCAGAACCCATCAAGACAGCCCTAGAGGTGGATCGGGTGACGGCCCTGGTCGAACGTCTATTCATTACTTACGTAAATTCGCCTGGAACTGGTGCAATTACAAGCTGTCCGATTTGTACAAGTTGCGTAGGTAAAATTGCGGGTTGCCACTCGTATGGAAAGCTGATCTGTGTAGATAAAAATTTAGTGTTGTATTTGTAAACATAATTTGTGATGTAACAAAGTATACCTCTCCAGTTGCGAGTAGGACCGGTTTGGGGGCTTGACATATCTTTATGTTTTTCGATGGTTCTTTTATGAAAAAGCGAATGAAGTTGAAAAAAGCGTTTTCTTGGGTATTTCCTTGAGTGAATATGCTAGCACCAGGTCCATCGGTAGTTCCGGCAGCGAAGCTATACCCCAATGCGGGTTTACAAGTAATTTCTAGTTTTCCCGCATTTTTCGAATCCGGGTTGCTCGAGTTTAACACGTGGTTTGTCATATCGATGTGTTGGTGGATCACTCTTAATGGACCCTTTACTTCTTCCGTCGCTGTATTGTACAGTTCTATTGCCTTTTCGTATTGTCGGCTACCAATGATTTTCGTGCTTTCAAACATGTCTTTGCCTGGACCCATAGCGATGCACTTGTCGTTCTGTAGTATAATTTGAAATGAATGTAATAAACTTAATTGAAGTTTATTTTCTTCGCTTACTTTGCCGTTGCAAGTACTTGTTAAATAATCACAAGGTAGTCCAGTATCGATGCATCGCGAACCCAATATGTTTGGTGAAGTATCAGCGTGGTTTTGCTGAGGGAATACAGCTACAAATGGCCCCTATGTATAAAAAAATTAAATTTTATTAAACACTCCTATCGGATTGATAAAAGTGTTTCGTTTTAGATAATCTTACCGCTCCTGGTATGCTATCGTTTCCGTTAAATTCTTTTTCCATCATCATTGAAGCGTAACCTTTATTATCCCCACTTACAAGTTTGTTTGTGTTATTCATGCTTGTGGGATGTACAGCAAACCATCTGTAGATTTAGTAGGAAATAGATTTTTGAAATTATTCGTTACACTTTCATTATATTATATCTTACGAAAGTGCTCCGATTGGTTCCAAATCGGAATCAGTGATTTTTAAAACCGTCATTGTTTTATCCACATTATATTCATATCTGAAACAAATGAAATTATTTAAATGTTATTCTTTACGAGTCGGTTCTCTATTAAAATAATTACTTACTGTTTTCGTTCCTCCTCGGGGTTATTGTCGTAAGCGCTTGGACTTCGATTATAGTTAGAGTCCAGTAAAGTACCAGAATTTATAAACAGTCTAGCTGGTTTTATATTATTATGGGCTATCTCCAAACTCTGTTAAGTGTTTGAACGAACTATTTCAGTCTTGACTCGTAGAATTTATTTATCATTGATTGCTATCATACCTTAACAATTCCTTCGAGGGCCGCGTCGAACGTTTGTTTAATGAAGCCCTCGGATGGTATGGTGTAAAGAACGTATTGATGTAGGCCACCAGGACCCGAATGAGTGTGCGTTGCTGATAAAACGACATTGTCCATACGATATAGTTTACCATATTTTTCTTGTAATCTTTCTACAACCTTTAGGGAAGTTAATGACTATATTATGGCGACGAGTAATATTGGGTTCCAAATATAGTTAAAAATATTCAATTTAGTGTCAATGTTTGTGGGCGAACAGAGTTTAGTTTTTAATGTCTGAGCTTTTTCCGGCAGATGGTATAGCATCCTCTAACCATAGGCCGGTTTGCGACTTTATCTCCCTTTTCTCTGATGCCCGCAATACGTGATGCGTTTTACAGGTGCATAAATGCATCGTAATAAGTCTTTACTTAAATACATTACAACAAATATTTGCCAAATAACCTACAAATTCGAACCCCCTGTAAATCTGAGACTGATTGTAACTTAGCGCGGAATGTTTCTAGGGACTCTTCAAAATGGATTACTAAACCCTAAATCTCACCTTGACTTTCAAAATTTCGCTAAGAGATCCGAGATCCGTCGTTACTAAAGCGACTCTGGTATCTCCTTGAGTGACAATTACCGTTCGACTGTATAATCGAAAGTGAATACCACGTCCGGGTTGTTTAAAGGTGGCATACCCCCACTGTATGAAAAGGGAAATAAAATATTAATTTCTTAAATATGTCACCTTGACGGGGCGGAAGTGTTTGTTTAATTAATTAAAGAAATAATTTTCCTCGTTTATACGTACCAATTCGACTTCCGCGCTGGGTCCAGTAATGTCGGCGATACCTACGCCTACATTGTACCCTTGTTCTTCGGCCTTACATGGGACGTTATACAGAACAGCGACGCTGAGTACAAACAAAAACACCACCTCAGTCGTTAAAAACATGATGATAGCAATGACGGACAATTGGAAATTTCCAAATTTTCTTGTCGCTTTATATCATACGATAGTTTCGATTGTCAGGTGCAAATATTCTCACACTGCAAAAGATAGAGTTAATTGTATTATAGTTAAAATAATATGGCTTTGTTCTAATTCCTTTAACTATCTCAGATAACGAATGATTAGATACGCGAGATATTTATCGCGATGACCTTTACGCTAAATTGAAGGTTACATAACAAATATCTAAACGCCTTATCTTAACGTTATTTGCGAAACTTGACACACATGTTTTAATAAGTACATTAGAATTGGTAAAACGTTTTTCTTTACAACTTTTATCTGATTAAATACGTTTCGGTTTTTTTTAAAAAAATATTTTAAAGTGATTTGAAATGAGTAATGTTTTGTCTTACTTGCAAAGTTCGAAGACAGTATTTTCAGAGTATCGATGGGTGAATGACGAGTTTCGAAAGGGTTAACTCTAGCTCGACAATACCTCCCTAACTCGACCGCTCTATGTAGTTTGTAAATTGAACCTTTTAGAGTTTCAAATATATGAACTGAAATATATTGAAACCAGGTGAAAATCAGCGTCATAGGTCAATGTAAAAGCATTTTAAATCAAATAAAACCGAAACTGTGTCATATGAATAACTAAACATCAAAATATTATTTGTGATTAAGCAATTATTCAGGGTTAATCAAACTTTAAATATATGCATTAAAGTCAATGCCATCTTGTAATAAACAACAAACACTGGTCAATTAACATTGAAAATACTTAATTATATACTTTAACGGGAAACCCGACCGGTATAAAAAGCTAAATCGTTCCATTTGAATTAGTTATTTTTACACTCGTTTCCTGCTCTAATGAAAATACTGACATTGAAATTTTAATTTCCTTGTACTATGGACGGAGGTACGAACGTGATCGTATCTATAGTATTGTATCCATACAAAAGACATTAAATTTAATAAATTTACTCTAAAGGTTGCCATAGCCAAGCCCATTAAAAGCAAGAAGACGTAGAAAGGTTTATAAAGACGATTTTCTATAATTTTAAAGATAGTTTAATCAAGATGGTAGGTATTACCTTTCACAGCAGGCGAAGTTAATTTAAATCCTTCCGTGGCTACGCGGTACACATCACTGTAGTTAGTAAAGCTAGGCTTTGTTTTTTCAACAAGTACTCTATTACTTTTACATATAAACGACGTAGTTGATGTTGACAAGCATTCTAACTCTTTTTTTCAAATATGAGATGCATCCTCCGTACCCTTTAAAACACCTTTGCGCAACCATTTCGCAATTTCGCTCATCGCGAGCGCTTTCTGTTTATAACTAAAGTCCACACACAGACGCTGTGTAAGACAGCGTGTTGTTTTCATGTATGATAATACACTATTCTATACGCTCCAACGAGTTTCTTAAAGAAAAACATTTTGTTCATTTATTTCTTGTAAATACTTCCTGATCAACTGAGGCTTCGAAATCCATACGCAACTCCCGCCCCCCTCCTTAGTTAAAGGTTAATATTGAGGAGAAAGCGTTTTTTTATATTGTTTAGTTCGATAACTAATATATTTAAAACTCATTAAGAATACAATTAATTTAATTTATTTTTATTGTATGTTAATGAACTTCCTGCCCTTACTTGCCATGCGTGAAGGATTCAGTACTATGTTTTTTTAACACATGTCTAGGTTGACTAAGTACATACTCGAAAAACATTCTTTCAAAATAGGCACAATAATTTATCTAGTGATTGTTTAGAATGAATTTTATTATTTAATACAAGGGTTTATCATTTAGGTTTTATTTAAACGTGGCGTTAGATCTTGTGAAGTCATTGAAAATAAACGGTATTATATGGTAATTATATTAGAATAGAATACTTATTAAACGATGAATGAAACAATCAATTTCAAATTATTCTTTAAACCATAAGTTTATAAGATATGTTCCATAAGTATAACAATACCCACACTTCATAATAATAGAGACTTACTGAGAGCTAGTGCGAGAATTGACTACACTCGGTTTTGCAGTCCATGTTCCAATTTACTCAGTACTAAGCCTTAGACAGCGCCTCAGTCACCAGGCGTCGCTTTACAAGAATCTATGACCTACGTCACTTCATGACAAGCTCCAGTTTGTAACCAGTAACAAACTTATGAACATACTTTATAAACTTATGTTTAAACCTAGAAACGTTAGTTTCTACCATAGCCATTAATTGAATCCTTTGACCTTTGCACGTCACGTGATCACTCAAATGTATAAATGATTAAAAGTGTCAACTTTAATTGTTTACAATAGAATTAAAATCAAAAAGTGTCGATCTTTTGCTATAATCCTCTCTCTCTCTGATTTGGCCAGATGTGGAAGATAGGATGGGACGCAACCTGCGTCACATGACATGACGACTAGATAGAACTTGATAGGGACGAGAGATAGCAGGTGGGGAAGAGACCCTTACTATATTTCAAAAGACATAAAACTCTCCAACAAAGCTAGATAATAGAGGGTAAAAGCGACCCGGGGAGGAAATAAATAAATCGATGGGATGGCCTCACTCAAACTCTACTCTCTAGAATATTAAAGAGAGCCTAAAGAGGAGTGCGCTGGTTTCACGCCGGGATAGGATTATCGGAGGATAGGTACCCTCAGTGAATTTATTAAAAAATGTTGGCATAAACCCCCTCATTTCCCGATTTTCCAAAACCGTTGACCCTAATTCCTCTTTTTAACCCCATAGCTTCCGAAATACCCCCGAAGTAATCCTATAGGGGTGATCTCGTGGGGCAGATTACTACATTTTATTTATGATTAAGAACTCAACCCTTATCTCATTTTCAATCTTGACTTCTTGATAATGTCCAAAATGTTATTATTATCATAAGGTCATAAGATATCTTCCATAAGATTGTCACTGGTTACAAACTGGAGCTTGCCATGAAGTGACGTAGGTCAAAGATTCTCTTAAAGCGACGTCTGATGAGGCGCTATCATAGGCTTAGTACAGACTAAATAGGACCTAGATGGACTGCAAAACCGAGTGAAGTCACTTCTCGCATCGTTCTCGAACTGAGTATTAAGATTAGCATTGTTATGATGTGATGCTCATTCTACTGATTGAAATGCCGAAAACCATCTAATGAGGTTAAATGAAACTTAAAACGCGTTGAATTACCTGAGATTCCTTCTTGGTCTACCAGCGGGGATTCGCAGTATGCTATTACACCGGAAGTGATGAGCACCTCGGGCAATATCCTGATAGACGGATTTCACTTTCATCCGGGAATATCCTAGGAGAAGGAACTGACTCCGGGGGATCATCCCATTGTCATCCTTGTCTATACCGTCCGAAATAAATAATTGGATTAGAGATTCTATAATAGAATCAGAGTAGCGGACGAAAGCGGCCTTATGACGTAGCGACTTTGCTTATTAAATATTGGTCTTTTAAAAGTTATATCCGTTTTACATCAGGAAGGCCCAACGAGTTTATAGTTTAAAACCTTTTTTACGATGATCTTCTTATTATGATCGAGTTATTGAGGATGAAAGTAACTTTCTTCCGAGTTCTCACTCAAATTTTTCCGCGAAAGAAACGAGGTCAAATGATGATTTGGGTCACGGTTTTTGTATCAAACAAAATAGGAAAAGTGAAATTCGAGTCGTGTGGTTCGAATTACGCTAGCCTCGGTATTATTAAGGCAAGGAGGGACTTCGAGGAGTCAACTTTAGTGTAGTGAGCAGCCAGCCATTAAGGAATTTCTTAAACACACTTTTTTTTCCTCGTTTTCGTGAACTTCAGCTTTAATAGGACCTAATTTTTAAGAATGATAATTGGGGCTCAAACTTAAGAATTTCCATTATGTTTTGTAAGTGTTAGTTTATGTTACTTGTGCAGTGAAATATATCAATTAGAAATGTCAAAAGAGAATCGACTTGGATAGCGGAAGCTAGTCTATAGTGGCTTTTTCTTTGAGATCACAAATCATGGATAATTTGAGGGAAGTTAGTTTGAAGTTTTGGATAAGATCCAGCGCCTCTGTCGTGAATATAACGAACTAGTAACGATAACAGTCTAGGCAGATATTATATGATACAGGTTTCTTTTATATATTTAATGAAACTATACATAAAATAACAAAACTAGGGTTCCAATTTGAACAAAACATTTAATTTTTACCGTTTTTTTTACACAAACCATCCCTCTGAAATTTGAATAGATTCTGAAACAATGAAAATCTGGTCCCCTCCCTCTTGATACGAGGGTCTAAGAGTTAGCCAGAGCTGATGCCTCGATCATAAAGAAGCAATTGGGCCGCGGAGAGCGCCACTATTTTAAATTACATTTGGGCACATTTTTTTTCTTTCATGCATATTCGTTCATTCTTTAGCGAGACCCTCTCTGCTCGTTATTCGGAAGTCAAGCGCGATTACGGGATACGCGGACAAAAAAATTCTTGATTAATCGTCGATGGAGTCCCGTATAGCTTCTACCATAAGTTTATAAGATATGTTCCTTCCATAAGTATGACACTACCTATACTTCGTAATGCTAGAAACTTACAGCTCGAGCTAGTTCGAGAATTGACTACACTCGGTTAATTTTGCAATCCAACTTCATATTTATTCCGTACTAAACCTTTGATAGCCTCTCACCAGGCGTCGCTTTACCTCGAATCTATGACCTACCTCATTCACTTCATGACAAGCTCTAGTTTGTAACCAGTGACAAACTTAGGGAACATATCATATGAACTTATGGTGCTACGGTTCTAGGGCTCAGGGACCTGCAGATGCGATTATAATGAGAGCTATTGGAGCAAAAACCTCCGAAATATTTTTGGGCGATACAAAAAAATGTATAGACCCCTCTAGATCTATTCGATTGATTCACTCTTTTTAGCTGCATGATAAAGAAGAGGGGGAAAATAGTTTCCTAACGATCTCTCCGATATCTTTTGTTTGCTTTTTTGTGTGTAGTTTTGACCCCGTATATCCATAAATATCAACTTAGCCAAAAACCAATTCTGCATCAATTGTATATCACCTGCTAAATGTGTTGAGTCAAGTTAAAATTATAATATTAGATTAAATAATAAAGTGACAAAATGTATTTAAAGCATCTATTAATTAATATGCAAAATAATTAATTTCATAGCATCTCTTATGATTTCAGCTTCACCAATAATTCAGGCCTCAGCAATATTCTTGACGACACATACACTTATCTTTTACCTCGGTTCTGGAAACCATATTGGGAGTCGTCAGATCTTACAATAAGCGTCTTCGAAGTAAAAAGAGGGTAGGCAACTCTCAGTATTGGGACATAAAAGGGGGTTGACCCATAGCCGTCACTGCGCAAGCTCTGAACCCAAAAAGCCTAGAGCGCAGGCGCCGAAACCAAAAATGGAAGGCGAAGTTTTACCCCCGTGTCTTTCCCTCTTAGTTACATCGTAGAGGCTTATAGAATATAGACGTCACGTGATTTTTCTCCCTAGCTCACTGTATGCTCTCTTATCTTATTAATCTATCATTAGTTAAGAAGTGCAAAGATAAACACTTAATTGTTTACCAATTTATTTCTGAGACCCATTACTATGAAACCGCATTTAAAAATTGATAATAAAATAGAATATTTCCTGTAAAAACAAAAATAACAGCTCATCCGTATCATGATGCATGCACATCGTACTCGTTCCAACTTGTTTAATCCCCAAGAAAATCCTTCCATTCTTAAGATTCTAGGGAGACTTTTTTCATACTTTAAGAATTGGGGGCTCCCAAAAATACTTTCTCCGAGGGTTTTAAATAAGAAAGATATTGAAAAGTGCTTTTTCCGGCGGCAACTTATGGCGTCAGTTAGTTCCTTCCTTCCGTGATTAGTTACCTAGCAATTATAAAACCCTCCGCCAGATTTTATATAATGGTCGTGTTTTGGCTGGAGAGAAAGTTATGGGAAATTTATTTGATGGGCTAGCGATCTTTATGGCTGTAAATATTTTACGCTTTTATTATAAAATACTGCTTCTGCTTGAGTGAGTCGCCCGATTTTCTTGATAAGAAAGTGATTTAGATATTAGAATCTGAGAGAGAGAGAAGAGAGTATTTTCTTTGTAAGCATGCAAGCTCCTTTTTAAGGGCTTGTTCCGGAGAGATGTGAAAATATCTTGCAAAAATTACTATGAGAAATTGTGCTCAAAAATTAGGTCATGTATTTTCAAAAGATATTCTAAAGTCTCTCTTGAGAATTTCTCTTTATAAAAATTTGATTTACAATACACATAAAATATCTTTAAAAACATTGATCGGGAAGTTAATTTTTAAATCGTAAGCTGTTATTTTTTTCATTAAGAAATTGTTTGCAGTTCAAATCAATTAAAGTAATTAGGTGTGACTAATTATATTCATTCATTATGAACTATATGCCACCATTTTAATTGTTTTATTTACAAAAATTCAGTATGAAATGCATTTATTACAAAAACGTAGTAAGTTATATTTTGCAAGGCCTAAGCTAAGCTGAATTAGGATACATTTCAAAGGGAATACTGCATTTTGGCAATAAGAATGGTCGTGATAAACGGTCATTGGGGTATGAGGAAGAAATTCAACAAAATTCAGAATCAACACGAATTATTTTTCCCATTCTATGCATTGCTTGGTTCGCCCGTATCAAATCGAAACTACGCAATTTTTCAGGCCAAAAATGTTCAATATTGCATAAAAGCGTGTCGGAAAACACAAAAGAGTTGTAGATATTGAGTTTTATTATATTTGTACAAAACGATGGGGATGGTATCTCTTCTATTTCACGCTTATACTGGACTCCCAGTTACGTTACGTATACTTCCGAGGTTACGCTGCAGGGATTGCAATAGGCCGGTCATAGAGGAGGATAGTGTCCTGGGCTTATACACAAACACACCTGGTACTGCTGGTTCATCCCTCTCATTAATTCCTACTATTACGTTTAAGAGTATAATATTTCTGTTGGAAAAGATGCGCCATGGTGGAACTAATGGGATTAAAAAGTCGTCAATCGCGATTCGCGAATCCGTTTGAGGTTTGCTTTGACGTTATACATAGAATCATTAATTTTAAATTTTAGAATATTCAATTAATTTTACGTCATCTGGGTTCATTAACTTTAATTATCAGTGAATGCAATAAGCTTTTTATATCCTGGTCAAACTGGCACCTTTATCCTGGACCTCAGGATTCCGTTTGACGTTATGGAACTATTAATTTTCAGTATTGAATATTCAATTAATTTTACGTCATTTGGGTTCATTAATTTTATTTAACAGTGCCTGCAATAAGCTTGTTTATCCCGGTCAAACTGGGCCCCTATAGCTGGACCTCAGGATTCCGTTTGATGTTTGCTTTGACGTTATGTAATCATTAATTTACAGTTTAGACTATTAAATTAATCATAGGTCATTTGGGTTTATTAACTTTAATTATCAGTGAATACAATTAGCTTGTTTATCCCGGCCAAACTGGGCACCTATAGCTGGACCTCTCGATTCATTTTGAGGTTTTCTTTGACCTTATGGAATCATTAATTTTCAGTTTTATAATATATATTTAATTTTACGTCATTTCGGTTCATTAACTCTAATTATCAGTGAATTCAATAAGGTTGTTTATCCTGGCCAAACTGGGCCCCTTTTTCTGGACCTCTACTTAGATATAAGTAAACTACTATGTTACTTAAAAACCCTTGTGTGCATCTTATTTACCAGGGAATTTTAAAGGAATTTATATCTAAAAACGTCATATTTTCCCCCAGTTTAGAAAGCATGTCTATTTTGTAAACTAAAAGCTTCCATTGAAATGTTGTTTTTGTAAGTTATGTACGTGTATACAACGAGGAATAACGCGATATGAACGCCTGTCGTTTCTCTATTCAAATACATATTCGTGATATTATCGCAGCTGTCCTTCGTCGTCCGTGTCTCTGATATCGTGACACTAAAATGTATGGAAAATTGAGCATTAAGGAAAAATAGCAGGGTTCTTATCCTAAGTTCCCGACTCTCTCTCTGTACTCACGTATTTTCAAAGATGATGCATTAGCCTAAATATGATTATTCTCTTGTTAAGCTTGCCGGTGTAATGTGTATATGGGTATGCAGTGAGGGAAAAATTGTAAAATTTTGACAGATCAGAAAGCAATTTTTGCCAACCTTTAAGATTGTGTAAACTAGGCCTATTTGGTAGAGTTTAACCTTTGCAATTTCACTGAACATGGACGGAGGTTATATTTCATTGGTGAACACTGATGGTACAATTTCTTCTTCCCAAATTGTAAGTGTTTACGATACTTCTTTTTATCTTTGCGTTTGAAAGTGCGTCCACATCGATCACAAATGAGTAGGTGGTTTGACAATCTTTGAATGTGTTTCTGAAGCATAATTTTGGACGAAAAATTATTACCACACTGAAAACAATTGAAGCGTTTACAACTGGAATGATGTAAACAAGGCTTATCAAAACTCAGTTTTGTGCTAAAGGTCATATCGCAATGTTCGCATAGATAAGAGTCTGATTGCGGGTTATCTTCTTGCCTCCTTTGCAATTTGTAATTAGAAATATTTGCTTTGCTCTTTAAGTTTTGACACTGAAAATGTTCATAACTTTCCTCAACTTCGACACTTGGTGAGAATGATTTTATCTCATCAGAAAGAAGTTTATTGTTAGTTTCTATACCATTTCCGCACGTTTTATGTTCTAGCTTTGGGGTGGGCTGGATATGTATTTGTCTGTGATATTTCAGACTGTCTTTATGGGTAAAAGCACAAATACATCCGTCACATCTATACAGTTTAATCCGACAATGAACCAAATTGTGCTCATTGGGTATGGATTGAGAGCTAAAGTTTTCGAACTCCTTAATACAATCAAGTGATTTTCTGTACAAACCATTGGCAGTTTTTGAGTGAGGCTCTGCGGTCGATTCGTGCTGGACTTCGTTTCGGTGATCTGAATTAAATTTCTTATCTATGTTTGAGAGAAAATTTGTGGATTCTTGGGTAGAGTTAATCATGTCATCCATTTCATTTCTTTCAAGCTTCACTTCTACCCTTTTTAATTCAAATTTGGAATACAAAGTGCTGTTGAGTTCCATTTCAGATTTGGTCAGCTGTAATTCAAAGTTGTCGCTGATGTCTTCAAATGGTTCTTTTTCTTGACTAAAGTCGTTACTCTTCCGCACTATATCCTCTATCAGTTTACTGTCGCTAAAATCTGTCACTTCATTTGAAATGTTTGATTCAACTTTATCCAAAACTTCACCACAATATGGAGTCAATAATTCACATTTCTTGGTATTAGTGTTTTCATCCGAATCGTCACTATCTATGTCGTCTTCTCGATAAACCTCTCTTCCAAAATAACCATTTACGATGATTTTATTTCTACTTCCCCTTGAATCACATAATGTGTTAAGAAATGCATCCACAGTTTCAGACTTTTCTCGAATAATTTGACCTTCATCATTACATTCTTGGTTCACGTTGGAAGTTTTCACCTCTTCTGTACCATTTTGATGATTAGCTTCGTCCAGGAACTCTTTTATGAGGTCAATCTCGCCTTTTTCTGCATCTTCGAAAATACTTCTTGTCTGTTTTGTATTCTCACTAAATTCCGAACCAGATTCTAATAAAGAAGAGTCAGTACCATTCTCAACTGTTGTTGGCAACGCTCTGCCACGTGATTCAATCTCGTCACCATATTCTTTCGGAGGTTGACGCAAGTACTGCACTATCAAATCTATCTCAGATCTTTTCGTACCTTCTTGGTTGTTACAGCAATTCGTTTGCCAACCTATATTGGATGTGTTCGTATTATCCGATCCATTATGACGTGAACTTGACCTCGCGTTCATTTTAATATTCAAACCTTCGTTTGTTACTCCATTTTGTTTAAGTTTTACCTCGTGGCAATCAATGGCAACAACTGCTCCGTATTGTGTACATTCTAAACACATATTTAAAAGCGCGTACGAAAAACAAACTACCTCCCTTCTCGTTCCACATTCTTTCAAAACTAAAAATCCTTGTATTCACTGAGTAAACTAACAGATCTATATTGTACCTCAATATTTTTTGTAGTTGTAATTTTATTTACTACCTTTACTGCGCAAGTGTTTCGTTTACCCATACATTCTGCAACAATATCAGAGTGATGTTTGGTAAGGAAGTTAAAAGGGACGTATAGCCTTTCATGGTGGTGTTAAGCAACATTGACTTGGAGTGGGTAGCGTCATAGCGTTTAAAAGCTTCATATATAAGCAATTTTTCAGCTCGGTTGAAGCGTATCCTAGCTTCGACAATTTTTAATTCACGATATAATTAAGAGTATGAAACCTACTGAATAATTTGGTTTATTATTTTAATAACAAAATGTCTAATACAATACATAATGTCAAAATGGTAAATAAATCCTAATGGTATCAACTTTTTATTACTCGAAGGTCATACGTATAGATGTAAGGTCAACTGTTAGGGCTCTGATGAAGAATAGGGGAAATTGACTCGTCGATGTCATGGATGTTGACCTTGAAATATTTCAATATCGCGAAAGTGCACCCCAGTTTCCAATAACACGCAATTTTTGATTGAAGAAACGGCGTTAAAAATTGATATTAAAAAAAGGCGACGAATTGAATATATAACGTAAAGAGGGCCAGGGACAGTTTGATTTTCAAGGTGAATCGTCTCGGCCGCATCGGGGCGAGTGTGACTAAACATCTGCTTCGTAAATCACTTTCGCCGCGGAGCGACTTTCGATTTTTTGGCCAAATCTAGCTGACCTTTTGTCCGCGTCAAACGACAACAATAGGAAGACGCGGACACCATCAGTCCTCCCTCCCGCTATAATCCTCCTTTTGCCGCTGGTCCGTCGAAGTCGGTCTTTGAACCAGTTCAGTTCTAATGAAGGGATTCCCCCGACTATATGGCCTGCAAAAAGACACCGCGACCGTCTCTCAACTTGGCGGCTTATTTAGCGGCTCTGTGGACAGCTGCCCCGTATTTTTAACTCAACTTGGGGAGGAAATAGCGATTCAACCCACCCTCGTTTTGCTAGATGTCCTTTTTTTTTGAATGGACAATTGATAAAAAAGTATACGTTCAATGTCAAGGTCTTTGTCTACCTTCCCTCCTCCGCACGTGGTTTCCTCGTTATGCCATGCTTGGGAAATTACCCGGCTACTATTCAGGCACGTAAACTTTTCACGCGCAATTTAACAAGTCGTTATTAGTCACACACCCATCCCCTCCTTGTATGTAACGTGTGTTTTTCTTGAATGATTACGTTTCTGTTATTTCCGATTATGGACGAGTTGATTTACTTGTTGATGTAAAATGATTCTTGACCTTCCAAATTTACTATCGAACTTGGAAAAACACGTAAACATATTCTTAATATTATCAGAAGGGGATAATAGAAGAATACTTTCGTTATGTAACATGATTCTTCCCAGGCTCACCCTTTTTTGTTTGCACTCCTGCTCATCAAACTTCAGATGGCGAAGGAACTATTTATCGCGTATGTGATTCGGTTTAGTAAACTTGAGCACTCCAAATGTAAAATGATGTTGGGAAGAATCATATTAAAATTACTACACTTTCTGGTACATTTCTCTTGAAGAGAAGTATTATTTACTTCTAATATCATCAAGCTCCATATTGGGATGAAAACATGAAGTCTCTTTTCCATGATCTTTGCTAGTCAAATTTTGAAAAGCAGTGACCCAAGACATTCTTGAGCATTCAAACCTTGTGCAGGATAAAAATTCAGCCATACTCTATTCGCGTTTCTTTTAAATTTTAAAGAAGATCAAGTTCTCGTGGGTGTCTAACAGTCCCTGAAAGTTGCTCCGGTTTGAAAGAAAGAAAGAAAGTGAAATCTGGTTTCTTTTTCATCTTGCAAAGTCGCGCTAAGAATATCTGGTTAGAAAGTATATATAATTTTGCCTAATATATAAAACACGTTTTACCCCCGCATTCTTAAAGTGACATCCAGACCTATTTATAGAAAGAGTCTTCATTCTTTAATATATATAAAGTTAGGGGGGGGGGGTTATATACGTAAGATTATCGTTTCTGTCTAGCGGACTTAACTCCCCTATTTTAAGTAACAAATTTCGTAGGGATAAAAGAAATTCTGTTCCTCTTTTTTTCTATATAGACATAAAGGACCCCGGTGCCCCATTATGGACCCATGCAGGCGAGGGCCCAAAAACTCTTTTTCTCCAAAAGATGGAAGGGGGACACGCTATGGTTCTACTACTGATCACACCTGCCAAGACGCTAAGGATCGCTACTGAACTTTCAGAAGCCCCAGCGTGGGGAGCGAGACGACTCTCTCTCTAATCGGACAATGCGCTTGATATTCCTAGGGTAAGTTATATTCTTGAATTCTTCGCTCGAGCTACTGGATTGAAAAACATTCCTAGGGGGTATCACGTAATCTTAACCGTTCCTCGAAAAATGTTAATAGTTCTACCAACTGCCTTGTATTATATATACGTTTTCTAATTTATGGTCCGGGATTGCAACGCGGACTTAAATCAAACTTAAACGAAAGGGATGTGGTGGTGGTGGTACTACACTACATGTAGAAGTTAAAATAAGTACACTGGGGTATTCTGGATGTTTAAGGGTCCGGGGGGTAGCGAAAAAATGAAAGGATTCAACTCCTTCACATATTCCTCTGTCCCATTCGGTCGACTGGCTTTTTCAAACAAACTTTTATGCAACTCTTTGTTGTAAATCGCAAATGGAGAATTTTTCCTTCGTATATACCATTGTTATTTGAGTTCAGTAGTTCAACGCGTATCCTACAAAACCAACCTACCCCGGAGTGTAGTTCCACTTAGTAGTTATTTGAAATCTAGCGGGTGGGTTTTGATGTAGGTAAAAAAAATATGAAAATATTCCCCCCTGTACCGTACGCGGATAGGGGGACGGTGTCAACCAGAGAGACTTGTAGAGGTTGCTATTAAAATGTCTTGATGCACGTGCTCGTGCCCATTGTGGAATCTCCCGCGCTAAAAGTTGTTTTTTGAATAAAAAAAAAGACTTTCAATGAAATCAAGGGGTGGGTTACGTAGTAAAAATTTGGGGAGAGTAAAAAGCGCGCGAATTTGCGAGCGCGTTCATTCGTTGAAGCGGAAAACTTAGACCAGGGGGTATCGACTAGGACATTGTGTAGGAGTGTTTCCATCTCGATGGGCACGTGCCGTTAAAAAAATTCGCTCCGTACAAGCGAATCTGACTTTGAACAAACACCATACATCAGTGTCAACTCCGGTATTGGCAGCGCGAAGCTAAATTGACCATTTTTTACGCCCGACCTGTGTACGGTACATGGGCGTTAACACTGTATCGGACCTGCCGAGTTCTAATGATTTTCAACCAAATTATAACCATCCATAACTCAAACAATCATTTATAAATTCCGAAAACCATCAGTTTCTCATATTTGAAGTGTGACGATACTTATTTAGGATCATTTTTCAATTTTATTGTTGGATATCAATCATTACTTGTCGACTCCCTGTCCTAATGATGTCTCTAGAAGAATTTAATCGTTATTAATGACAGTAAAGTAAATAATTAAATTAGGATATCCAAACTAGTTATTTGTGGGTCGTGAAAGCACCGAGTTATACTTCCTGCTGCAAGTACGACTTCCATCTGAGTTTCCGTGTTGACCCAAGTTTCTTGAACCCGTTGTTGGTGTCAAAGGTCATATTTCTGTGTTTTTTTTTCACAAATTAAAGCTTTAAAACCAATTTTAAAGGATGCACGATTCTTTCTGTAAACATAATTTCTCAAAAAATTCTGATTTTGTTGTCTGTCCTTGGTCAATGAGAACGGATAGACGTACTAAGAGATATAAAGGTCCCATCATTGGGGAGAGGGAGAGAAGGTACAAGAAAAGGTTTCACGGTTTTCAATCATGCACCCTGGATTTAAAAAGGATGAGTACAGACTATAGGGTGACCCGTTGTAAAAATAACACCACGGGTTGTCCCTCGCTGGGTACATTGGTCAATGGCGTTTTACCGGAGAAACGGGTCTAGGGGAGAATAGTTATATTTGAATAAGATTCTGTGAATGACCATGCAGAGAGAGATAGACCAGACAAGGAGAAATAACGATCCAAATTTTTGGTGGCCACCAAAAAAAGTCCTATTTGTATCCAATTTATTATTGGATGAAAAGAAGTCGATCGGAATAAAACTGGGATTGGTGCTCTTGCGGTTTCTTCGGATTCATTGTATTTTTAGGTCAAACATTTACACGCGTATTCTTCAATAATAGCCAAAGGAACTGGAGTTTTCGTTTGGAAATATATTCACTCAATGGTCTAGATTCTAGAATATACAGTATACATAGTGTGTGTATTATTGGAAATCGTTTGGGGTTGAGAAAAAGCTATTCAAGATAAATTGACCGGAATTTTTACGAAAAATAAACATTTCTTTTGATTTGTTTGTTATTTTTCAATTCGTTTGTGAATGAAGTATTGTGTGTGAGGGAAAATTCAAATTATTCCGTTTTCTTCTATACATACGAGGACATTCAGTTTAGTTCAGTTTATTTTATGGTGCAGGTCAAATATTGGCGACGGCCGTAATATTTGTTAAGGTTCTTTTCAAGGCATCCATCTTTTTCAAAATATAATTACATGATGATAATGTGATCGAGAGTTCAGAGTTGTCAATTCGTTAGTTCAGTTTATTTTATTGTGAAGGTTTAATATTGACGAAAGCTGTAATATTAATATTTGTTAAGGACCTTCAATGCACCCATATTTTTCAAAATGATAATGTGATTGACAGTTCAGACTTCTCAATTAAGTTTAAAATTTCCCTGTTTTGGGGGCAATTATCCCCATAATGCTTGACCCTATAGCTGCGACTTGTTATGACAGATAAAACGGAAACTATCTTAAATAACACGAAAGATTACAACAATTCTGTATACACAGCTACTTGAATTGAATTTCTCAATTTTGGCCCCAAAATACACGGTGCTTTGATTCTATTGCTGTTCCATCGACCATAAAATTTTTCCAATATACTCCACTTCCAAGAAAACGGAAATTGCATATAATGAACAGAACCCAACTTCCATAAACCATAATTTCAAAATATATACACACATATACACTTCCCCTGAATTCTTCTACATATACTTAATACAAACCATATGGTGGGCATAGACCAAAACTCTTTCTTTGTGTTATACCACGGTATTATAGCCCATTTTACCCGAAACTTTTCCGTATTTCGAAGGCCAACGGTTAAACTCCATCCTTTTAAAAAATCTCTGGTTAAAAAAACGCTTACTTCCTTTAAGGATTATTCAAGAAGTTCATAATTTTTTCAATTTTTGAGGCTGTGATTTTTTATATTGGCCATCCGCTATTTATATTGTGAACGAGGCTTGGTTATATATTTTTTTTCTAATAAAAATTTTTTGACCCTTTCGCGATGCATGATGGGTTTAAAAAAACGTTCATGGGTTGGGGCCTGCGACCATTATAGGTTTCGGATCTCTGCGGACGTTTTTGGTTGGACAATGCAAGACGCACGCGCTCCCTTAGATATGAAGATATCAAATTCACCCCTTTTGATTTTTTTACGATGCTTGGCATTACTTCCTTTTTATTGGTCGTAAGATTTCACCTGTTCATCTTTTCGTTTGTATAATGAGCCCAAGGTTTTCTTAATGGCCAAAAATATGGCGTGATCCAGTAATAATAGCAGACGATGTCGTGTTTTGGAACACTTTTCTAACCAATTAAAAAATCGAAAAATTATGAAATTTGCAGTTGAACGTGCACGAGCTGCACAACAAAACTTCATGCGCGTGCAGAATATCTTCCTTTCTTTGGAGTCACCTTATCGATAATTGCTTATCTGTCTCATGGTTCTTATATCTGAATAAAAAAATCCGAACGGTTTTTTTACATAACCTTTTGTAAATCGGTATAAAAATCGAAATATGGGGGTCGTACGACCCTATAAGCTGGGAAGGTCCAAGGAGATGCTTATTGTAAAATGGGTCCCTTGATATTTTTTTTTTTTAACCTTTGGAAGGGAAAAAGGTCCTTTAATAAAATTTTTCGGGGATTCCGCTGCAGCAAAAAGGGGAGTAACTGCATGCGAGTGTCTCGTCAAAAAACGTCAAGAGAATATATGGGAATTATAATTCTAAAGCCTTATTCTGTAAGGTTTTTGACATTTTTTTCCATATATATAGTATTAGCGTTATGTAAAAAAAAATAAAGCTTTATTATTGACAATTTCTACCGGGCTTCCTTTTAAGTTTCGTTTCTGATGTCAAAGAAACCGAAAATTCATCTTTAGGGACGCTTTTTTTTGGTAAGGTACCGTTTGTACCGTCCCGTCCCTGGGTACCGTTGCTTTTTCTAAGGGTTTTCTACATCTTCTTGACTTGACGAAAGTGAAATCGCACTTTTTTGAGCTGTCCATCAAATTTTTTTAAAATTTTGCACTTACACGAATTCAGATGCTTTCACGTTGACGCCTTTATATAAACGCTGGTTTTGATGCTAAAACAGCTGCAGTTTTCACTAAGCCTTAAGTGCACAAGAAAATTTTAATTTCAATGGTTTGTTTATAAGAATTTCTCAGCGTGGTTTAGAGCAACCTTTTCACCAGTTGAATTATTATTGTCTGCCATATACTATATATCTAGTTACTCCATCTTTGTAACGAATTAGCCTACTTTTGTCATGGGTGTTTCACGATGCCATCATAAATCCTAAGCTTCTTTGTCCAATCAACCAAGTTCTGCATTTTTATCACTATATCTATAGTGTAAATGATACCTAGCATTATCACATTTTTATATCTAGTTTCAAAAAGTTCCCAAAAATTCGTAAAAATATACGGAAATTTTATTACAAAAAGGTAAATCTTTGACCCTTTCAAAATATTTCCTATATTGTGAACAAAATTCATGATGGCTTCGACCTTCGGATGCCGTATTCATTGGATATCAGTTCAGATCAGACGTTGCTTTCGTGCGTCAGGGTAAAAAGCGACGCGTTTCATGGAACTTTATCCAAGTACTTTCTCAAAAGACGTTAACAATGGACGTCGTATATTCTTTTTTACTTCTTGGACATCGGAAGTCTTATGTTCCTTAAAGTCGAGGACTGCGAACCAGCGGATGACCACAATAGAAGACCCCGACGTGGTCAACACGTGTTTTCGAGGTTACCCTTTCATTGTCCTTGCACCCTTCGCGAGAAACCCATTCAGTGTGTCACCCACGCCTGACCACAATCGCATTGTCCTATAGGTGAACCCTGGGAGATTTTTTAAGGTCTAGAAATTATCTTCCACCTTCTCGCTCTCAAAGTTTGAAAACTTCTTGGAGCAGCGGAACGAAACTGGACAAAAGTTGACAAAAGGGTGTCATTTCACGGTGCGGTAGTTTTCTTTTCTTCCAAGTAGCCAAGTAGCCTCGTGGTTTTCTTGAAGAAAGTTTTTGCGTTGCTCTTTTTTGGGGCCAATATTTTTTTCTCGCGGCGTGGCTAAAAAGAGGTTGAATATTTTCGTGGTCCGGCCATTGTTTGACCATATTCAAAGGGTTTCCCGTCATTGAGAACCTGTCGTCGGCACTTTTTCCATCAATCGCCCTTGTGGAAGCGATGAAGGGTGAATCCGCCCAGGATGGCCGCCTCGCCACTATCGTTAAACCTAAGGTATTGTCGTTCCAAGCTTAGGTTCGTGGTCAAATTTGCATTATTGTTAACGGTTTCGACGTATTTTTGAGAAACGCAAAATCTTTCCATTATGGAAGCGTGCGGCCTGACAGGAACTTGAATTATAACTTTCAGGGTTGTATGATAAAAGGGGTTGTCTAGACTCAATAGAAACAGCGGATTTCGGTGATACTTTTGACATATATACCTTGAAAATCACGCATTCAGTTGATGTCAGAGTTCCCGGTTTGAAGCAAAACGTCTAATTTTGAATAAATTTTATAAACCTTACTTCAACATAAGTCAATTCTGGCGTCTTTCTCGAACTAGCTCTCAGTATGTCTCTTGTATTGCGAAGTATAGGTAGTGTCATCCTTTTGGAACATATCTTATGCTTCAATTTATAAACACCGAGATAAGGTATATTTTCCAAGTTACTAAAACATCTTGTACGTCTAATCAGGTGTTTGATCTTGCATCCAAAAAATTTCAATCTTGATCAAAGAGATATTTTTCCTGTCTAATGTTACCCAAGAGTAAAAACTACGGTAATATTAAACCAAAATGTAACCACGCAAGTTTACCAAGGCCCCTAGGGCACAAACTGTACAATCACAAAGTTCTAAAGCCCGAACGTAACATGGCTATAGGTCATGTCACCCCTTGATGAAACACGATCCTTGAGTTAACACGGATAAAAGGATAGAACCTTAAACCCAATACTTGATAATGCATGGCAAAAAGCATTTTGATAATAGAAACCCAACAATTAACGCGAAGGGGACATTTTGTCCGAAAAAACTTAACTGAATAGTGTAGCATCCAGTTTCGAGGTAATCCCAATGGGAGAGTAGTTACGTTTAGCCTCACCAAGAATGCCAGCTCACACAAGTATACCCAAAAAAGTAGTTTTCCAACGCAAAAATAGGGTGCGAGAAAACGTAGGGAGTCGATCATGTAACTAGACCAGTTTACTTGATGGCTATCGGTTGTCAAAGACAAAAAATTGAAGTTCACGTGCGAGGATGTTTGGATTTGACAAAGTTAACAGTGGTAGAGCCGGGGTATTCTTGGGCATATGGTCGCCAAAACCGAGGTAAGAGATGGGAAGGTGTGACGTCACGAGAAAGTTCGTAGTAGCAGACTGTAAGCTGAGAGTAGATCCATGCCTTTCGTTTCCTCGGAAAGAGGATGCAATTTTACATATCACACCCTCGAAGTCTTTGTCCGTATATTATGACTACAAACGTTTTGGTTGCTCTGAAGTTTATCTATGCTCTGACCCACCTTGGAACTGAGGCCAAGGAAGCTAACCCTATGCATATAAAGTCTGTTTTGGTAGCCATCAACGAAAATTCTTGCATGTTGACTTGAAAAACAATTTTTTAGTTGGTGAGACCTTATTTTTGTTATACTTTAAAAAGGAAACATTTTCTTTTATATTTGAGGATCCTATATCCTATCCTAGGAAAATCCTTTTTTAATTTTACACGTAATTTTAATTACGGTAAAATTTAAGAAACGGCACCAAAACCCCTGTCCCTGTCCCTGTCCCTGTCCCGGACGCGTCCGCGAAACGAACGCTTACGATGAGAGAGAGAGGGAAACCGGTCGCGTCCGCGAAACGTACGCTTACGATGAGAGAGAGAGATCGCTAGCGTACGCGGTGGCGATACGAAGCTCCGCGTAGAGAGAGAACTGCCTGCCTGGTATATTAGTGAGAGGGGGAAGAGGGAGAGGGGGCATCCCGCTCGGAGAGAGAGGAAAGAAAGGTAGTTTAAATCTCGCGGGCTTTTTTGAGTGAAGGGAAACAAGATGATAATTTTCGTGCACTACTGCACTTTTTTAATTTTACACGGAATTTTATTCCGTTAAAATTTAAGAAACGGCACCATGCGCGTGATACATCAGAGATTATGCTGAATGGTTAGGTTAGGTTAGGTTAGGTTTCGTAAAATAGAGGGGACGGTTTACGGTCATAGTGATTTCTGGTTTAGGGGATCCAGGATTTGGTTTTAGATACATTATTTGATTCGTATGGTTTTGAAAAATTATACTTTAGTGGGGTGCACAATTTAGTTTCATTAATATTATTTGAAATGTGACGTTATTAGAAATTAAGGGGATACACGATTGCGTTTCAGAAATGTTTTTAGTTGTACGATTTATTGGAGATCAACTATACGGGGGGTCACGTGAGCCGTGTAAAATTACTATTAAGGCCCAGCCCTTGGGCCATCTTGTTTTTTCTTATTTTCATCTCGGGGTCATGGATATATGGTACAATATTTTTTACCAAAGGAGGAAGGGTCCTCATCTTTCTTCTTGTCTTCACTCGTACGCCTCCTCCTAAATCTTGTCCTATTCTTCACTCTCTCTTCTTTTGACTCTTCTTCCACCACCCAAATTCATCGATGGGAGGCCTTAGTACATCGTAGATCATTTTTTGTTCATTTTTTTTGGGCACCGGATGATTCTCGAATCATTCTTCCTGTTGAGTTTAAAGTCTTGTAACGTACGCGTGAGTTTCGTGTCCTTCTGGTGTCCCTTTTCTTAAAAAAAAAAATAATAATAATAAAAAAACTGAGGACAAGACAAGATAGCGTTTAACCTTCATTCGGGGCCGAATTTTTTAATTTTCATTCTAATAAACAGAAATAATTAACATAATTATGGTAGATATTTTTCATTAACAATATTGATATCTAGTCGCTGATTGTCTTGTACTGAAAAACTAGTCACCCATAATTTAGCATTCCGAGTAAAGTCTGTGTTGTTTTTATTGACTTTATGCAGGAATACATAAAACTAATTGGAATCATTTTGCAACGCATATCTGCCATGTTATTTTCCATGCGGGTTTTGTGGACCGGGCTTGAATAATATCCGTCACGTGTCTTAATTCTGACGTCTTTCTAACCGCGATTTCATTGGTCAGTAGCAACGCGAGGTCAGGCGCTCAAGGTTCAATGCGCATCGAGGTAAAATCCATCATGTGTAATGATTAGACTATAGCTCCACACATAAAATCCGACTAAATACGTTAATAAAATAGCTACACAATATTTTCTATTAGCATATACTTGCTTTCAGATGCATAAACTTTAAAAAAGCCCAAATTAGTTTCTGACCATTGGTTTGGTGGTTTTACACTTTTTAAATCCGGAAAAACCCGCTTTTAAAACTAAACTAACATAGAGTTACCTATCGTCTCTTATTGAAAGACATCTACCTTCGGTAGCAAAACCGCAAAAGTCCCTCTATATTTTTAACCATAGACACATCTTTCCGGGGAAGACTGGAGAGATCTTAGAGAATTCTTCTTTTCTTCCATCCCCCCTTGCAAATCTTACCTCGTGCACCCATGAGCCTGTCTTTTCTATTCAACTCGTTCCTTACAGAGCGTCTGGAATTTTGTCCGTTGTATTTTACTCGTAAATTAGCCGGCAACTTGGTGACACTATACTTGTTCGTTGAAACTAGTCTTCCAAAATCTTTTAATGGGCTTTAGGCCTACTGGTTTTTTTTTCTCTTGCGCAAAACTAGATGCGAAAACGGATTAGGAGAATAATAAGATATACTTTAATCTTGGTTTATGTGTTCGGGGATTTTTGTACTTAAAGGATTATCCGTCCTGAACAATAATTTTACGATGCTCTATATCATTTTTATTGCTGGGAAAGGGTTATTTGTTTAATTGTTATACATGCATTATTATACACGATGTTGGTTCTTGTATGTAAACATTTTAACCATATAATAACATGAATGTATATAATTTATTTTTATGGATTTTGCGGTTGTATAGATTGGATTATAAGTTAGATAACTGCTCGTAAGTGTGTGCAGCATATGGTTGGTGTCTGTGCCGTTAACATTATTTGATATTTAGGAAATAATGGATAACGTTTATACAAATGATCTAAGACACAATTTTAAATAAATGCCAAGATGCTTACGTTATTTACAATTTAGAAACTTGACCATATCGTGTTGTCACCAAAATTTCAATAGTTTATTCTTGGTACGTTTTACCCTTTTAAATCAAGAGTCATTTAACATGGATAGGCTGTTTACCCTGTTTAGACTCTTTAAATAAGCCTTCTTTTGGCGAATACTTTTACTTCCTGTCATTAAATATTATAGTTACTTGTTTCTTAACCAAAGAAGTACTTTTCTATCGTTATTAACAAAGATTTATTGCAAAATTCAACGTAATTCATGTCCTATTTCGTGAAATTCTTGACATTAAACCCTACATTCAGTTCGTACGAAGCACATTGATACGAAACTCTATAAAAAGAACCGGAATAGCCCTTGTATAAACCCTATTTTATAGGTTCATGAAAGCCTATTTCCGTTTGAGGACTTGACAGCATGTTGAAGAGATTAAAACCTATGACCACCCTCTCCCAGGCCCGCTTTTATTAAGGGGTGATGTTCACCAGTTATTTTCAGTTCAATAAGAAATTTCTCGACGAATATACGGTTTGACGCATGCAGGTTTTTGGTCAAAAATGGAAAAATCGCGGCGCTGAAAGGCCGACTGCCTTGTTCCCCAATACGTGTCACCAGTGGAAGTCGGGACGTATATACTCTTTTTGATTGAAACCTGTCGATGATACCGTTAGATAAGCGACCTTCCAGTTATGAGCGGCAAACAGGGATGGGTTCCCATGCAGGAGTTACATTTTGCTTTTGTTAAGAATAGATTTGATAATTTTTTTCAGTGATGGGAAAGGTTAGTTCCACGATGAGATGATTATCGTAAGTCTTATCTTGAAGCTACGAACTTTTGGAATAGGCCTAAACTTCCAGATTTAGCACTTTTTGATATTATTCAATTATGTGCTTGAACAGATGTGAATTAATAACTTTTAATAGCTTTCTTTTTTCTGTCGATAAAATCTGAATATAATTTGTCTATATTCATCACAAAGTTAGTGAAACATTCAAGAATAAGCGGAATTATAGTGGTTCATATCTTAAAAGTTTATAAGATGTTTCATAAGCATGACACTACCTATACTTCGTAATGCTAGAGACTTGTAGCTCGAGCTAGTTCGAGAACGACAAGCGAGAATTGACTACACTCGGTGGTTAATTTTGCAGCACTTCCATCTAGTCCTATTTAGTCTGTACTAAGCCTTTTTCAGCGTCTCACCAGGCGTCGCTTTACGAGAATCTACGAACTACGTTACTTCATGACAAGCTCTCGATAACCAGAGACGAACTTATGGAACATATCTTATGAACTTTGAAACTGAATATTGTAGTTCATATAAGAAAGGAACTCATTTTCCTTGGGAATGGAATACGCCTCTCATTTTTACCAATATGATCGTACGAACATTGAAATAAAAATGTATATTCGGTCTCTTTAAAGTAGGTCAGTATAAAATAAGAATGGCGCCTAACACGGGTAGTTTTGAATCAAAAATTCGAATGAAAGCGATAGAGAAGGTACATATAGTTATACATATACGACCCGAAAAAAATCTGATGCCATCTTAGAAGGTTTTTTCTACTTCTCCTTTTGGACGTGACGTCTCTGGTAGAGTCGAAAAATGTTCTATTGAAACTGGACTGAAGCGTTCACTTTCGATGCTATAGGAGTGAGAGAAAATGGTTCCCATTTGAAGCACCTGTTGAGAAAAACGGGGCTTCTTGGTAAAACGGCACAATGAACCGACCTAGCTACCGATTCGAATATATATTTGAGAAATTTCACCAGGTAGCCCCTTAGCTATGGGCAGGAAACAGATCTCGAAGACAAAAATCACGCCTACTTGAGCAACTTTGGCTCAAGAACGTATTCGTTCTAAATTGAATACAATAGATCGAGGGTTAGTTTTTTTTGTACGTTGACACTCTCTCCAAGACGTTTCGAGAGTTCTTTTAACGTTCTTCATTCGTCTGAGAATTCATCCAAGTGACCCTAGTCTACGCTATTCAGACATTGTGTACGAAAAGGACGCTAAGAAATTAGCACCGATTTACAGAGCGCTTTCTTTGAATTTGACAGTTTTTTTCTATGTTCCTTGTCACCTTCAGGGTAAACATCACGTATCTCGAGTTACCCCTAGTTAAGCTAAGTTATAAACTAAGTTATCATCTTGGTATTGGTACCCATTCTTAATAGAAAACAACACGCACGAATTTTAATTCGACTTTAATGATTCATTTTAATTGAAATCCTTAAAACCAGAAGTTCAAAAGGCCATGTAAAACATACGTGATTATGGCAGAAAGATTTATACTCAATGGTCTGTCGTTTTTCTCCATTACCGTCTTCTCATTGATGACAATAAGAAGGAAACGAAAAGTACAACTGTGTCCCTGGAACACTGTTCTTCCCATTTTTTAGCCATATCGTAGTATACGATAGGCTCTTAGTTTGACCCGAGCCGTCGTAGTAGTAGTAGTAGTAGTAGTAGTGGCCGGGGTTGTCGCTTCGTTATCGTCAGATTTTAGCTTAAAAGGAACTTTATATTACCACAACCCACCCATAGGGGTTACTGGGCTCGGTTAGAGATTTAATTTTAATTAAAATTTTTTCAGGTTAGACCCGGGATTCGAACCCGGGCCGCTAGTTTAGTAGACAAACATTCTACCCACTCAACCATAGAGACTTGATAGAAATCTCGAGTTTTCTAATATTTATTCTTATCTCTAAAATGTGATGTGGGGTGGGGTACCTCTTAATCTGTGGGGTCGGAAACTTTTGAATTTTTATCTGTGGGGTCGGATACTTATGAATTTGTATGTTTGGGGTTTTTATATTTTTTTTATGTATGTGCTAATTAAATAGATAACGATCTTCCCCGTTTCCTACCTCGCTCCTTATGTGTTTCGTTCTCGTTCGGTAGCTATTGTCATCAATGTTATGTTTGACTGGAACGTTTTGGCGGTTAATTCAAATGTGGGTTTAGATAGAGCTAACATAGTGTTAAATGGGCGTTATGCGTCTGATCATTTTAGCATTGCTAAAGGTAATTCGAGGGGATAATCACTAAAATGCGTAATCACTATAACTGAACTTTCTCTTTCAAAAGTTTCTGGGCATAAGTCTATGTTGTAAACTCATCGAGGGGATTATCACTAAAAACTATCTGTTCTTCGATTCGCCGGAATATTAGAATTACAGCATAAGTAAATTTATACGGTTATAATTTAATCACTGTTTAGAGTAGGGAATCGAGGGGCTATTCACTCTGATTTTATGCACGGTAAATCATTTAAGCATTGAAAAAGATAGCGCTATTCACTCATTAGGGTAAGGTATAGAGGGGTTATCCACTCGTTAGGGTAGGGTATAGAGGGGCTATTCACTCGTACGATATGGCTACTATTACGAGCCCTTGGGCCGTCTTGTTTTCTCTTATACGCAACTATTATACGTGACGGAGGAGTTACGGGTCTTTTAGCGCAGGCCAGCTCTTGAGATGAGCTCTTTTCTTCGTTTGTTGCTTATAGCGGTCGTCTCTTCCGAATCCTTCATTCGTACTTCCCGTTCATGGCTACAAGGCGAATTCTAGGCCATCAGATTCACTATACTAAGAATCAAATGTTTCCTTTTCAACTTATATAAATCGTAAGCTCCCTCTTCAAATCTCGGAGACGAAAAATATCAAAAGGTAAAAATCAGTAGAGTGATCTTTCCGCCCGTATGATCTCAAATACCATATAGAATTCCGAGTTTAGGGCGTTGCTCTAGGCCTACTTCAGAATTTACGTTACTCGACACTCCTCTTTGTATAAATAAATTAATTAATAAAGATAGGTAATGAAAGAATTAAAATACAGTATTTGGTCGACATATGTTGAAATAAATATTTTAAAGTAGAGAACAACCGCGAAAAATTAATACTAAATCACTTATATGGTTTATGGTATCGTCTGTTGCTATTGCGTCTACATAAATTAGAATTTAGGTACGGTTTGTGGCGCCTCAACCAAAATATTCCAATATAAAAGGTCTTGCAACTATAGAGAAGGCTAAACAAGCTTATTTAAATATTTTTTACGACGTGTTAACGATTTATATACCGCATTTTAAAACGCAGATATTCAACAAACCATTTCTTAAATATCTTTTTAAAAAAAATTTAATGGCGCTACAGAGTTTAGCATATCTTTAGTCATAGTCTGGGCAAGGTCTACCGTCAAATCGGTTCCTTTTTTTCTATCAATTTGGACGGGGTGACCAAAGCTGCAGCCGCAGAGTAAACTATGAAAGCATAAATTTCTTTTGAAGCGGTGTTCCAAGAAGCGTACAGATCCCAACGGGTATCCGAAAAAGCAATTTCCAGAAAGTATTTTTTATGTTTCGCCTGGCAGTACGCGAAAGAAAATGAGTAGGCTGATATTCCTTAACTTTTTATGGCTTGTCATCTATTGAAATCGGAATTAGAAGAACGTCCTCTATTATCGGAAAAACCGAAAGAACGTTTTTTTACCTATACTGAAAAAATCGTCCATTGGGGGACAATTTCTTACGGAGCCCAAAAAACAGGGAGCTTAAAAAATTCAATGGTCCTTTTTTATCCATTGTGACCTCACCGGACCAATTTTTTTCCTCTTGTCCCTCGACCCATCATTAACGCGTGTGGCTCACTCATGGTTCATACACTCTCTGGAATGGTTCATACCATAAGACAACTTCGGACGCAATCTTCTCTTCTGTAGTTCAACGTTGCACAAGCCAACCACTCAACCAGATAGACTATGCACCCTGACAGTACAGTGGCAAGGGAGAGCCATAGCCATGGTATACGTCTGGGGGTCATTTTGGAACAGTGACTACGGCCCGTTACCTTACGCGCAGGGGAGAGTTTTTTACCTTTGGTGGCGTGAAAAATGGCAGGACCTTTCTTGCGTAAGTCGCGATGGCACTTTATAGGTAGGCAAGAGCTAGCACGCAGGTTGAAAAGCTAAAAAACTTTATCGGGGCTTTGTGCATTATTGGCTCTCATCTCCCGCAAACGGGAAGGTATAACGCAAATTTGAATGAGTAAGTCAGTGGTGATTGTCAAACGCACGATGCCATGTCCGCTTAAGTCGGGAACTAGTGCAGAAATAACTACAGACAGGTTGTTCAGCACCGTCCTGGTGTATAAGGAAAGAAACAAGGCAATCTATCACAGGACGCACTGGGTCTTGGGTGCTATCCCCGAGGCGTCCAGTAGCAGCACCCATTATTACGAATATCCCCAAAAAGTCGGGGTTGCCACTCGCGCAGTAGCGATTTTCCGTCCTTTGACCTCTGGGTCCTATATATATATATATATATATATATATATATACCTTTCTTTAACAGTATTCAATCTTTCTATTGAAATCTCGCCTACTTTTTCCTCCTAATAGCCTGAGTCTTTTAATGGAGAAGCGATTTATCTCTTTAAGATATGCTTGTTATTTTTGCAGGCGTTATTTTTCGTTCGCTAGCTAGCTATCCAGAATGTAGGGCAGTTTAGCTATTACGTTATGGGGTAGGCTTGAGCCAGAAATGCCTTTTGCCATAATATAAAGCGCGTGCTATCAAAATTCGCGAATCTAATTTGACAATGGTTATAAACGTCGCGCGAACACACCTTGATTTTATACTGATACGCGAAATACTTTGGAAGTATTCTTATAGGGAGGGTTAATGATTGAAGACTGTTTTTGAATACGATGCAGACCTACTTTTTCTTTTTCTAAAATGATGTGAAGAAGTAGAACTTGAAATAACTACTTGCAATTAATTTTTAATCAATATTATTAAACCATACAAGGGGAATGTTATAATTAAAAATAAGCCTTAATTAATTAGCAAGAGGTGTATGCAGGTAGAAACATTTCTATAGGAGCTCATAGAAAATTTATGGAAATTTTTTTCCTGCATTCTGGCTTTTCCCTGAGCACTGATGTTATGAAGAGTAAACATTCCTACAGGGGTGTATTGTTTTAAGCTGTGATTATGTGATATTATTTTGACAGCGCCTCTACAGGCGTGAATCTATGATCTAAGTCACTTCATGACAAGCTCTCAGTAACCTATGACAAACTTATGGAACACATTTTATGAACTTACGTTTTAAACTGTGATTATATGATATTGGAATAACTATTTTAAATCAAATGAATTTCCAATATTTATTTTTTTAAGCGTATCTGTAACCAATTTTCAGGTTTTTTTAAAGTGAATAAAGTGGGTGCTGGTTCATTGTAAATTTATAGGGTAGTTTATTGCCTACCGTTGTGTTGGAGGTACAGTACGCGAGGAAGGGGAAGACCACAAATCCGTAGCAAATATATGGATGAATTTAGATCCCTATACTCTTTAATCCGTACTGCGCGGGCAGAGAGCCTACGTATAACCTAGGCTTCGGCTTCGCCTTTCGGATACATTAACCAATAAAATAGCAGATTTTCGGCCAACCTATTAATCCGCGAAGAGAGACGAATTATAATGGCCATAATATGAATCTCAATGAACTCTACTGTACTGGCTACCCGGGCTCTATTCCGTCTTTTGTTCATTACTGCGACCAACAATACAGTGAAAAGATTTTCAATAAATATATACGCGAATACTTTTTTGGAATTCTTTCGGCATTGTGTTGTTACTTTTTCATTTCGAGGATTATTGCGGTGAAATTTAGTCCTTCTTTTATATAAGGATTAAGCGCTTTTTTTCTTTCTATAAAATAGATTTGCAATGAATTTCATTATGTAGGCCTATATATACCGTATTGGAAATTTAATTCGATGTTAAAATATTAGCATATGAATATAATTCGATTTTATTTTTGTTGCTTATACATTATTCCAGCAAAATAATGTACTGATTTCATAAATTGAACTAATCAGAGTTGGATATCACTTTTTGCACTCGTAAAATCTATACGCAATCAATCTTAAAGTGAAATATTCGTCATCAGCAGGTGAAAGTAAAAACTAATCAAGATCTCCTTAACGCTTTTGTAGTATCCATAAAATTTACTCGGCCTTTAACAAAAAAGCAAAAAAACCGTGGCGATTCGGGTTACCCATTGTAGTGGGTAAAATGTGTGACAGCGAACATTGCACGGTCGTATAACCCTCCAAAAAATGTAAAACTATAGCACCCAAGGCTTAAAAAAACCCCACGACAAAAACCTTCATCAAATGGCCTTTTTCTCCTTATCTCCCACCACCTCGAACTTGGCCAGGGCGCAGTATGAGCTAGGACGCGTAGTGGGTTACCCTAGCTAGGTTGATGCGAGGGACCCCGCCATTTTTGACCAGGGCATCTGTATTACTACGGCCCTAGTTGACGGTGAAATGGGCCATTGGGCACCCTCTCTTTGGGTCTTTTCAGTGAACGGAGCAAAGGCTTATTCGATGAGGGTGTATCCGCAGCGTTTCTGTTTCCGAAGACCCCGCCAACTTTTGATAGAAGAGGGATAGGGATAGTCTATTGTGACGTTACGGAGGAAAAAGAATTGTATCCCTTAAAGCCGCGGTGGCTACAATGAGTGGATAACGAAGCTCTTTTGTATCGCAGCTGCATGCATACAGTGATGTCCCGAGAACGTCAGAGTTCGAGGTGGAATTCCTCATTTACGACCCGGTCTTGTCGACTCATTGAGTGATCGTGGCTTGCTCCTTGCGGAAGATTCGAGCGCTATCAAATACGAATCTCTCCCTATTTTTTAACCCACCCCCGTGTAACTAGTGTAGATACTTCCTCTATATTGTGTCACGCTTAATGCGAATTCTATGGTCGGTATGTACGATTAGAACACGTGGTTAAATAGATTTTCACGCTTTTTATACGGATTTACACTCAAAATCTTCATTAAACAATTTTCTTCTTATTCTTTTACAAGCTTCCATTTTCCTCACAAAATGTTTGGTTGCAGAGTGAGTAAGGTCTGGCTCCATGCGACGAAATATCTCATATCAATTTAGATAAAAAATAAAAACTGCGTTCTTGGTGGGAAAGTAAATTTTAGTTGGCAATTCTTTTCATTTCAATATTTCTATGGCACTTAAAAGTTACCTAACCAAGATCCAAAACGCCGTCCGCATATTGACGTAACTTCATCAATTTGCTTTCCCATGGAAAAATATTCATTTTATTCATCGGAAGTGTCTCCAATTAGTCAACAAAATCGCGTGTCGTCGGCTCATAAAGTTTATGAAAACCCCATTTCGTAGCTAGGCATGCATGCGTGCATTACTTCTTATCTGCATGGCGCGACTTTTATCGTTCCCAAACAAAACGCCTATCAAATATAAAAGCTTTCCGAGTGTTTCTCTATGAAGTTCTGGCCACGCGCCACCACTCTCTTGTCTTTTCCTCTTTAAAGATGAGGAACTCTTCGGCCTCGTGGCCTTTCGAGGCGTCCCCTTGATTCGGGAGGTTGGAAAAACCGGCACGCGACCATCCCGCGGTTCATTTTGCTAATGCACCTACCAGTCGATCGGGAGATGAACCTCAGATACCAAGCGACTCTCCATCCGCTGCTCCGTTATCTCCTGAGAGACGAAGCGTACGTATACATCACCCTTGTTCCCGAGTTACGCGTTTGATTTTTTTGAAATGTTGTTGGCCTAAACTCACATGCACCGAGGGGGTGGTTGGTCTATTTTTTTTTATCACGGAAGGAAAACTTTTCTTCCAGAGGTGTCAAGTTATCATTCTTTCTATTTGACGCACCAGAAGTAGTCGGGTTTAGTTCGCATTGTCTTTGAGTTTATAAGATGAAACGGAAGTGATAAGTTTATCGGAAGTCGGGGTCGTCTTTTGCAATCAAATTAAGTAATAACAGGAAGGATTAGAGCGGAAATTGTATAAAGTACCGCGAAATTGGTGCAATAAGGAACGTGAATAGGTTCAACATAAATATATTGAGAGAAATTAATGTTTCAAATGGAATCTACCTGTTACTGTTTTTCACGTTAAGTAATTATTCTTTCGACTGTTGGTCGAATCTCGCCAATTTGACTTCTCGACGAACCCAAAACTCTTCCGGGGTGTCAAGAGCGCCTCTTCATTCCTACTCTACATCGCACGTGACTGCGGGGTCCTTTTCTATAGAGAGACCACCGCTGACGGCAATTAATCCACCCTCGCATTAGCCTCACTTCCGCGGAACAGAACTATATAGGAAGTGTCCGACGCCACATTTACTTTTTCGGAAGAAATATTTTGGGGTTCCGTTTCAAGCAACGTCAATGGCTCGTGTCCTGACACCAGTCCTTCCACGTGACTCAGACGTCACATTTTAACGCCCTGTTAACCCTGACTTACTCCATGCTTTCATTTACGATTTTGCATGTGGTTTATGAATATTTAATTAGAAAGAGAACATTTGAAATGATCAGTTAACTTTTTAAACCCTTTGTTCAATGGAGTACCAAGGATAGCATAGCATACATTTTGTTGTCGTACTACTTGTAAGGTTTCACGCGATCTCCAATTTCTTAGACGCATACGCCGGAAGCGGTACTTCAAAAAAACAAAACTACATTTCCCACATTTCAAGGATGCAATGAAAGGAAAACCCTCAAAAATAGAACACTCAAAAGCGGTAAAAAAAGACATAAAAAGCACCCAACCTTCGGCAAATACTGACCGTGATTGGGATTTATGGAAGAAAAAAGTGTTGTGTTCCTAGAACTTGATTTTTTCTCACCCCGACATATCGAATTTCTAACAGCTACAAATTTCTGATTCTTCTGTTACGATTGTGGTAGGCCTATTCTAGAGCTAGAGAGTGCCAGGCTATTTAGAGAGCTTTTCTTGTGTACAGACCCACTCGACGGGCTGTATCTTTCCAGCCTTGAATAGGCTTTTTTCACACCATTTTCATCAGATGTAGCCGAATATAACTCTTACCCGATCATCTAGAAGACATTTGCAATGGAACTGGATATTCTATAGAAATTGTATCGAGATGAGAATTGAAAGAAATTGAATAGAAATGGAAAGGAAAACGTTAATATATTATTTCACCTTCAAGTACTTCTGGAGAGGAACAGTGGTATAAATTTTGACTTGGTAAAACGATCGGGAACTTTGGAAAATTTGTTCACCAAATTAAAACTTTTTATTTTAAGTTCTATTGCTACTTCATGGACTTATCTTTATTCTTTTCAAACAAATTAAAGATAAGTTCATGAAGTACCAGTTAATTTAATTAACCATGGAACAAGTTTTTAATATTTACGAAAACAATATTACCATCAAAAAATTACATAAAATCTTATAAAACTGTTAATTCGATTTAAAAAACCTAAAGATTCATTCACTGCATGAGCCATTCAACTACTTGATGGTACAGTATATCCCCATTTTAATCCTACACATTTTTAATGGAACCATGCAGCCAGCTATTTTTTGTTATGAACTTTCTTGGTCAAAATTCTGTTTTTTCCTGCTTTGGGACTAAGTTTTTTCTCACGGTCTCGCCTACGTCTTGGCCTGTGTATAGACGACCGAAAGGAGGTGTATGTATGTAGTATCAAAAGGAAAAGGTCCATGCACGGTTCCCTTCGTCGTCAACCTTAACTACACTTGACACGCGAATGCTCCTGGTTTCTTTCCTCCATCGGAAGAAGTTTCCGGTGTATTCTTTCCAGTACCAGGGCGTGAGTGTAAAGTAAGACCTACTCGAGACTAGGACCCATTCTAAGCCAGCCAGCCAGTAGCGCGCCGTACCTTAAAATCCCCCGCTTCAGTCTTGATTGAAAAGCGATTGATGGTCTATTTCCGAGGAACTTCTATTCCAACGACACTTCTACACCGTTCAGATTGATACAATCAAAAAAGGTATTGGCTTACCTTTGGGTGCCTCTGCGTGATATTTTTTTCTTACCATCATCCATTGTTTGACGTTATTCGGGCGACATTGAATGGCTTTAAGATGTAGGTTAAGTCGCTGTTGATGAAGTGACTGCTACTGTTTACTCGGGTGTCGCGCCCATTCTAACTCCTGAGTTTTTTTGACGTAAAGCTTGCGTTTTTAATGCACTGAACAATTGTTACCAATTCTTTGTGTAACTCGCGCTTCTAAGACCCATAAGTGCTTGTGCAAAGTCTGCGAGCATGACGGCGTGTCAAGAAATTTTAGGAAAAGTTAGTTTTTTACGGTGACAGACTGCTGTTGAACTCGTTGTTTGGTTTGTTAAATGAAAGCGAAACACTTTTGGCATTGAGGTCATCAAGCTTTACTTCGTTACTTTATAGGCTTACTTATATGTTTTTAATATCTATTTAATTTTAATTTTAATCCGAAATTATAATTTGGGATTTTAAAATTAAATATTTATTAGTTTAAATATTGTGCTTAAAATATATCTCGTGATGAAATACATTCAATCATTCAAAATTATAAAAAAAATTTATTCACGGGTTAACAATACGCGATTGAATTTCGGGGAATGATTAATAACCATAATTTTGGCATTTATTAAATTTTTAATTAAGTTCCAATCATACTTATAGAAAAAAATTATTCACAAACACATAAATAAATTGTTGAAGGTATAAAAATAAAAAATATTATCACATATACACTATTGGTTTTCCAAAAAAAAAATAATAATAAAATACAAAATATAGATGCCATTATTTTTCATAAATGTAGAAACTCGTCATTTATTTAATTCGTCATAATACTTATTAGATCTTATATATAAATGTATAAAAATATTATATGACTATAGTATTTCATTTACGGTAGCAAACGTTAAGTTTACGCAATCACTTTGCTGGGAGAAAGGCATTCTTTGGAATTTTCACGATACTGGTTTCTAACTTTTAAATGTACGTATACTTTTCCCCTTACTCTCGATTTCGTGTTAGGGAAAATGTTATAACATTAGTATCAAAAATATTATTGTCCATTTCTTTATATCTACACGTATTAAAAATTAGTACAAGTTCCGCTACTACGATTTTTCGTGTAGCGAGAGCTCCGCGCGGTTGAAAACGCGGCCAAGCGATACGAAATTTTTTCGCGAATTGTATCTTTATTTGTAGAATTCTTTCGTGTCCGACTTTCAACCCTCTTTGGAGAGCGTAGCACCGTACGAAAACGGGTTAGAGAAACGGTCTTTGTATTTATTTGTATTGGGCTTATAAGAATTTTTCAAGGCGTCTCCGGTCATAAATGCTCGTAAGTCGCGAAGCCGCTTTCGTCCGAACAACAAGAGGACTCGCTGTAGTCTTGGAAACTGCCATTGCGCGACGGAGCGTCTAACTTTCCATTAGTACTGGACCAAAAACCGGACGCGTTCGAATTGGGCGAATAGTAACTTCCGCAAGGCGAAGATGCGGAATTCACGCCGGATGGAGTCAATGACGCGTTAGAATGGTAAGGTACCACCGCGTCTCCGCTGGTGTCCATGGCGTTATCGTTAGGCTTCTCAACGACGGCCCGTCCGTCCAACATCTTTACCGTTTCCGATAATGCCCAAATATAATTATGAGCGAACCTGAGGGTTTCTATCTTGGTTAGTTTGGTTTCGTCGGGCATTGAGGGTAAAATACACCGAAGTCTTTCTAGCGCGTCGTTAAGGTTATGCATTCTATTGCGTTCCCTGTCGTTTGCTTTGGTTCTCCTGGTTTTTTTGACCCTCATGATGGCTTGCGGACTTCTGGCTCGTACCCGTGATTTGCTGTAGCGTTTCTTTTTCGGTCCCGACGTACCGTTGTTACCTTTACTTTGGCCTTTATTCCCCCGTTTTGGCGCGTCTTCCAACTTGGCGGTGATGGAGGGTGCGCTGAGGATGGAGGCGTCGGACGTCATAGTGATGTTGGAGTCATCCTGTTGTTCATCGGGTTCGGATTTGATGCGCGTACGCAACATACCGTTCGTATCTTGGGACGTATCAGTGTCCCAATCCAAATCGGCCACCGAGGTACTGTTGGAGGCGGGACCGCATCGACTTCCGAAAGCCGAGACGGGAGAGTCTACCGACCTCGGGTCGTAGACGGATACCTCCGAGGAATCCACGGTGTTTGAGGACAACTCCGCAGTCATTCCTATTTCGATTCCAAC
Source organism: Phalangium opilio (assembly GCF_054372755.1). NCBI lineage: Eukaryota > Metazoa > Arthropoda > Arachnida > Opiliones > Phalangiidae > Phalangium > Phalangium opilio. The sequence goes on from NW_028324189.1 coordinate 4,819,626, forward strand.
ATACAACTGTGGAAATACAAGACAACGAAACACGACCATATGTTAATATTTTATTCGTTTCAGCAAAGACCAGAAAAAAGTTACACTAGGGATCTAAATATTTTTATAGGAGGCACTGTATCGAATTGTTCCAATCAGGTTTTTAAGGCGCTACCACCGTTTCCCCCCCTCATTTTTACCAATTCCCAATCGCTTGAAAAAAAGGATCGAAAAGTTACCATGTCGGGGTTTTGACTATCCCATCTTAAAGAAAAGAGACGAAGGGTTAGCTAGCTCGGCAAAAAGTTTAATATTTTCATTTGGGGAGGCATTAGAGGCGGGCCTCTACTAACCCCTTATGATGTTTTTTATTCCATGATTCAAAGATATACGACCTTGCAACGCGGTCTTTATCTTCCCATTTTCTTGTTTCGAGCTTCAACGCGGCCGGACAAGTAAAGATATGTCTGGTTTAATGAAAAAAAAATATATACCCTCGATACCATAGCCGCCGCATCGAGGGCGCTGAGATCTTTGGTAAATTCAAAGATCTCTCCTATAATAATATCAATTCCGCACCAGCGTTTTCTGAGTTTTTTAAAACCCGCGGTGGAGATCTCTTTTAAATCTTTGGGCTTGAGAAGGTGAAAAAAAAAGTTTGGAAAAATCTTTGAAAGAAGTTTTGGTTTCTAAGGGGGGAGACGTAATCCGGGCTTGGATTTTCACTTTACCATCCATTCCAATAGGCATTTACTTCCCAACACGAATGATCTAACGAGCTATGAGAGAGTGTAGGCTTTTCCAGGGTTATATCTACTGAACAATCAATGTGGTACAGTTTTCTAGACGCATCTCGCAACGGCTCAGCGGCTTTGGGCTTGAAGGAAGAATTCTTTCTTTGGAGCGCAAGCGGGACAAGAAGGTCGATCCGTCTCCCTTTCAGGACTTTCTTTTCTTCTTGATTTGATAAAGGACTGTCTGTGCTATGGATACCATGATCCTCAGTAGCGTTCCCATTATAACAATTAACCTCCATGAGAATCTTTGATTTATTAAGCTTACTAGGAAGTTTTGGAATGCAACGCTATCATGATATTCATGAGGAATTTTAATACGAGACCCTGATTTATTTCTAACTTATTTTTCTCTAGTATTTCTGTCAAAATGCAACTGTTTTTGGAAAGAATATTGTAAAGGATTTTCTAAGCTAAATTACAAGTAAAAATATGTGTGTAAGTCTTGAGTGAATTTTATCATGTGGGACAAAAATATCTTAATCATTTTATTTTAGTTAATTTAAATAACCCTTCACCCTAGAAGAAGAACGGATATATTAATATGATTTCAGCTTGGGTTTTAGGTTCTTTCTTAAAGAAGAATGAAGCTGCAGAATTGGGGTTAGGCTTAAGAATTATCGCTTTGATGTACTGGACAAGAATTATTTCAGAATGTCACCAAAACTTACTACGCATGTCAAAAATTATGACCTGTTCTTTAAGATCGGTCGTCTTTCAACAACCCGGTAAAAATGATCTATTTTTATCTGTAAGACGTACGTGTATACGCGTTTAGGTCTCCTTCCAGGGCGGAGGGTGAAAAGGTCAAAGAACCTATTCTGGACTTTCGAAAAGAGCCAAGGGTGACCGTTATTATAAGTTCCCCGTTCCTCCTATATTGAGCTCCTTATACCTCCCTAGAAAATTATCCGACGAAGCCTAAAAATCTTGAAAATCCCTTAGAATGAGAGCTATTTCTGAAAAAGCGCTCGCTCTTCTAAACATTATAAAATCTCTTCTCGGATGCTGCAAGGGGGGATGAAAAAAATTTCAGAATTGAATAGAAAAAGTCAGGGAACGGACAAAATCTTGTTTTAGATCCGACCATCCAACGTGGAGCTCATGAACTCTACTTCGTAAAGAGGGCTGAACTAAGGGCACGGCTCATTGAAAGAAATTCAGCAAGCGACACCCTAGTATCCACCCGAGCATAGAGACTCTCGTGACCCCGGACGGGTCAAACTTTAGCACCCCTAACCCCTAAGGTCCCTCTATGGGGATACCGGGGTATATCTTACCTCAACAACAAACACTCGAACCGAGTAAAGCTCCCTAAAGTTTCGCGTCAACCAAAAGGGACCCGAAAAGAGTTTTTCCGCCGGATTTTTAAAAAAGGGGTCCCAAAAATAAAAGAATTTTTATAAAAAGTAGTCTACTGTGAAATTCACTACGTCTTTTCTATTGGTAGTATGCTGGTTCGTAGGGTTACTGGAATGCATTAGGATAAGCTTGTACTTTAAGTTCTTTTAGATTGGGATGAACTATTTCGAAGTGATGAATCGAGAAGGGCTTATCCAAAGAGCGGGAAATATCTAAAAGGGTCGTGTGCCGGGCGGACAAATAGAGCTCACACTTTTCATATGGGAAAGAATTCAAAAAATATTGGTAAGTTTTTTAGTCGTAGTGGGGTTAAAGTTTCGCGTACATCGTGATACGGCAGAGGTGTGGGCTTTATGGTATTAGAGGCTAAGGTAAGATAAAGGGAGGTGCCGTTTTACCACTCTTATTAAAAAAAGGGTTGGCGAGCGATTAACCCCGCGCTGCTTCTTTCGAATCGGAGGCCCAATTTCTCCACGGATCTGGTATTAAAGCTCTGATAATTCTTAAGAATGGAAGATTTTTGCCTATAGCTATGACAGAAGGTATCGATGAAGGTTCGTTCGATTTTTTTCTTTTCACGCGTATCGTGAACTGTGGAAGAGGTTAATGCTGTTTTTACTCATAGAAAACTTGGTGAAATGTTTGACGTTTCAATAATTCCAAACTTGGTCTGTCAGTTCTCGATAAGGAAATGCTTTTATATATTTTTTAAAGACGTTTATCCGGATAGGTTTACTTGCGAAGACATTTTTTATATGGGAAGATTTTTCTGATTTAATTTTAACCTTTAGTTATCATGCTAGACTATGCATAAAAAGTGCATGGGTTTTTATTTAACTAATGGATGCATGCATTTTTTAATTTGGTTTAGTAATGTGATATATCAGAACAGTGATTAGGGCCATAAACAAACAATTGTACAATACATCTTTTTCAGACGAGGAGGATTAATACCATTTATCTGGAGTCCAGGCTACTTGGTACTGCACTTAGTTCGCCAAGTAGCCTGGCCTCCTGCTGTAAAAGTATAGATCCTCCTAGTCTGAAGACTATGTATACCTCCTATTAGTAAATGAGGTGAAAAGTCCCTCAATTAACTGGTCAAGATAATTTAAGACTTTTTGCAAATCTTTGAAAAAATTTGAGACTTTTTTAAATCTTTGCAAACAATTTCATTCACTTGTATTTAAACTTTCCAAAGCCCTCCATTAGTGAACAATTACCTGAATTCAGGTACATACAGCTTACCTACATTGATATCTATCTAACTACAAGCCTTACAAGTTTCATATTCTCAAACTAGTCCAGAACTCCAGATATAACATTTCCAAATTTTTTGACATTGCATGCAGCCTTTGGATAAAATATATTGAAAACTCGCTTCTCCGGACTAAAATTCTTTGAATGTGGAAATTTTCCGGGCATTATTAAGCCTTAATCCAATTTGATGGACCAATCTGCGTTTATTCAATGTTTATATAACACAGACGTCATATTTGACGTCTACGAGAAAGGTGTCTGATCCCTTAAAGGCGAAAATGAAAATCCCCTAGGAAGGAAAAAATGGATTTAAACAGAAAACTGGTTTCTTATCCTTTGCCTAAATGATCGAATACCTTAATCTACAACCGCTATTATATAAAAGGGCCCAAAAAGATGAAAAAAGGGGACACCTAATGTTAAAACGCCGACAGTTTTTTTTCTTCTACCGCGTTCCATCGTTCTCTTTAACCAAGAATTCAACTGGTCATCATTTAAACCCTTTTTTTAAAACCCCGAGCTGAATTTTTTCCCTCTCCCTCATTGTTGACTTTTCAAGTACCGGTCTTTCGATTGAAATTCTCCGCGTCAAAATACATAGAGCCCTCCTGTTCCCCAGTAGTTTGGCGCCCAAAATTCCCGCCTCAAAACGTATTACTCCTAGAGTGTTGTTTTACGTTCTTGAGCTTCATGTTTTAGGATAAGTATATTTACAGGGGATTACGATTGGAACAATTTTAGAGATAGATAAATGTTTTGGATTCAAAGTAAATTATATAAAAAAGGACTTGGTTTGCCCAAGCCTGAAAAACAAAACGATAAGAGTTTTTTCCAGTTGACTGAAGCGCGGATATTTTATTTTTCTATATAATTTTAAAGACAATCCGTATTTTACTACTCTTTAGAATTTAATTCAATCTCCTGATTTTACTGGTAATGTATTTATTTCCTATAAATTAATTGAAATAAAAAATTACTTATCTCAGATTTTTCATGATTAAATTTTACGAAAATGGAATTGTTGAAAAATCTGAGATAAGTAATTTTTTATTTCAATTAATTTATAGGAAATAAATCCATTACCAGTAAAATCAGGAGATTGAATTAAATTCTAAAGAGTAGTAAAATACGGATTGTCTTTAAAATTATATAGAAAAATAAAATATCCGCGCTTCAGTCAACTGGAAAAAACTCTTATCGTTTTGTTTTTCAGGCTTGGGCAAACCAAGTCCTTTTTTATATAATATCTGTTCCTTCAGTCTGCATTTGTATTAATCTATTATAAAACAATTTTTTGCCTGAAATGCGAAATTTTTCACTTCTAGGACGAGATACGGCTCACAATTCGTTTTAGAACCCGAGCTTAATAGTCAACTTCAAAACCAACATCCTGCCACGATTTTTAAACTATCAAATTCGTATCTTTTACAGTCCACTCTACGATTACAATTATCCATGACACTGCGTTCACTGCCCTTGTACGTTTACAGTGAGTGGCACCGTGGCCAGTTATTTTAATTAAAATACCTAGGCCACAGGTCCAGTTTTAAAAAAAATCCTTATTTCAAAAACTGATCCATCTATCCTTATGCCTTACTGAAGGCTACAGTGAAATATCCATGAAGCGTAAGCTTCTATTATAAATCCATGGCCTAAGTAAGGCAACTTAAGCCTTGGTCGAAACTAACATCTAAAATATAAATTAAAAAGGTATCTTAAGTATAGAATTTCAACCGAGACACATAATTAAACGAAAAATAGACCCGCCAGAGAAATTTTTAATAAATATAGTGTTATATTTATTGAAAAATATCAAGTTAAAGATTCAAGGCGGTGAAAGCCTGAAAGGGCAAATTAGCGTCGTCTACTGTAGAGTAATGAACAATTAGCGTCGTCTGCTGTAGAATAATCTTTTGAGGTACTTACATTTTTAATTAAATTAACATACTTAGACTTAATTAATTTTGATGAAACTTGAAAAAGGCACACCTTGAATAGTTACTTGTTAATTTGAAAGTATTCCGAAACGTAACTTCGCTTTAGTTTTTAAATGATTCAATGTACAGAAGCACCAAAAACCCCATGTTATTCCTATGGGAAAATCGGCGAAAATCTGTGAATTTTCATTTAACATTACGGGAGGGTGTGGGATCTTATCTAGAAGGGCCTACCGGCCCTCTAGAATATGGAAAACCATCCATGTGGTTTTGAGGCCCAATATTTGTTAGGCGTATTTTATTATGCAATGTTTTAATTATGGTTGCAAATGAACTTTTGTCTCTTTGCAAATCATTAGGATCAAATATTTTTTTTGTTCATTTTGCCATGCAAACTCTCAAGAAAAGGTCTTATTATACAAATGACCTCATATTGATATAGCAAGGGCAATTAAGATTGCAAATGAACATTTATCTGATAGCAAATCCTAGGGGTCAAATATTTGTTTTTGGATCATTTTAGAATGAACTTATTGATATGGCAAAGGCTACAAAAAAGACGATATTGTTTAATGCACATTACAACAAATACAAGGGGGTTTCTAACTCGAAGAACGGTACAACTAAACTTTGATTATGGTGTTGCATATTAACTACTACCTTACCCTTACAACTCCCAGCTCTAACAGCTAGGGTCAACCCTAGACAATTATAATTAAGCATTCAATCGCCCACGCATTAATTTTAAAAATCTGGCGCACGCTTACCTTATGGTATTCCGGAGTTTCCGTTAGAAATCCAGTCGGTTCGGGATTCTTGTTAATAGAGCCTACAGCAGCCTAGAGCCTGGGAAGTAGCGTGCCAACCCGGAACAAGTTTTCCACAATTTCCAACGGAGATTTATAGATTTTTTTCCTCTATCTAGTTTTCTATCGCGTCGATGCACGCTCGAGGTATAAAACTGACACCGACCGTCCCTGGTCGTGCTGCTATGGGATATGGTAGCACCTTTGGGAGAGAACTGGGGTCTACTCTATGTATATGAGACCGTGTCGCGAGGAACCCTCAGGCTGGGTCCTTCTCCTGATCAAGCTAGACTAACCTATGCCGACGGGACCTTACCGACGCCGTGCTATATGAATGACGACCCCCTTTATCCTATACGGACCCCCGTTCCGTTTATGGGAGGGATCTATGGGAGCGTGGATAAAAGAGAGAGACTTGTAGGAAAGTCTAGCCTGAAGGGGAAATACGCATGGGTTCGATTTGGCGCTTGCATGCTGCACTAGCGGAGGTACAACCTGCAGACCATCGGAAAAGTTGCCTTTCCGCCAGCTACCACGCGAGTGCTGGGCATGAACCAAAGTATATCAGTTGACGTTCTTGTTGAGACGAATTGAAGTCTTGGGACTTGGGTACTCATTGACAAACGAAAGATGATTAACATCCATAATAATCTTCATCTACGCCCCCACTGGGGTACCTAGAATCAAAATCTTCACCTGACTTACTGAGACAAGCGGGAACTATGACCTACGTCAAGCTCTCGGTAACCAATGATAAACTTATGGAACATATCTTAAGAACTTATATCAGCGTATTTTCTTTATCATCATTACAAGAACTATGATGGGTCCTTGCACTCCATGAAATCCACTTCTGGTATTTGCCCATCTCATCCTACCACGCGAATGGGAGATATTTTTTGAACTCGGGACGGCTTTTTGAAATCGGAGATGATGCCTCGAACTCCTTTGGTCTTTCCAGAGCACCCTGAAAAGAACGTAAAAATTTTGTAGGGAAATTTAATACGCCTTTTCAAAAATACAGGACCCAAGAGAAAAATTTTGGGATGGAAGGGTTCGGATCCGAGCTGTACTTTCATGGTTGGCGCATCATGCAGCAGGGGCAATTTGTATATATTTTCCAAAGGCTTTTGATAAGAAGTTTTAATTTTTGATGCCCACCTTTTTATCCGTTTATAAGGTCTCTTTTTCACCGGATTATCGAAGACTGGTTCCCTCTTGGGTCTAGTTTTTGTTTACGACCGTGAAATAGACGTATGTGGGCCTCCTAACTCTCTCTCTCTCCATAGCTCTTTTTGTGTTTTTAAATTTTTAATATTTTCTAAAGACGTTTGTACGTTGCCAGCGTACGTGTTCTTTGGAATCGAATCTTTTTAACAAATTTTTTCCAAGATTTTATAAATAACGTATAAGTAACAAGATGGCCCAAGGGCTGGGCCTTAATAGTAATTTTACACGGCTCACGTGACCCCCCGTATAGTTGATCTCCAATAAATCGTACAACTAAAAACATTTCTGAAACGCAATCGTGTATCCCCTTAATTTCTAATAACGTCACATTTCAAATAATATTAATGAAACTAAATTGTGCACCCCACTAAAGTATAATTTTTCAAAACCATACGAATCAAATAATGTATCTAAAACCAAATCCTGGATCCCCTAAACCAGAAATCACTATGACCGTAAACCGTCCCCTCTATTTTACGAAACCTAACCTAACCTAACCTAACCATTCAGCATAATCTCTGATGTATCACGCGCATGGTGCCGTTTCTTAAATTTTAACGGAATAAAATTCCGTGTAAAATTAAAAAAGTGCAGTAGTGCACGAAAATTATCATCTTGTTTCCCTTCACTCAAAAAAGCCCGCGAGATTTAAACTACCTTTCTTTCCTCTCTCTCCGAGCGGGATGCCCCCTCTCCCTCTTCCCCCTCTCACTAATATACCAGGCAGGCAGTTCTCTCTCTACGCGGAGCTTCGTATCGCCACCGCGTACGCTAGCGATCTCTCTCTCTCATCGTAAGCGTACGTTTCGCGGACGCGACCGGTTTCCCTCTCTCTCTCATCGTAAGCGTTCGTTTCGCGGACGCGTCCGGGACAGGGACAGGGACAGGGACAGGGACAGGGACAGGGACAGGGGTTTTGGTGCCGTTTCTTAAATTTTACCGTAATTAAAATTACGTGTAAAATTAAAAACCTGACGGATTAAAGAGGCCTTCATTTTGGTTTTCAAAATGTCACAAAAGATGTTATAGTGGCTAATTTTTTATTTCTTATAATCATTTTTGATTCTATTTTTATAAAATTATTATTTTTAATTTTAATGAATGATTGAATTATATCTGTATTCATTCACAAGCGATCTGCAACGCTTGATCTTTTCAGTAACCGTTTTTCCTTAACAGTTTATCATTTTTTAATAAGGTTTCCTTCCGACCAGTTTCCTGTACTGACGTATAACATCTTTATTAAATAAGGCAATTTTAATTGTTGGTTATTCGTACTGAAGCGTTTAGGAATTAGTTTAACGTCGAGGTTAAAGGTTAGGACGTAATTTTAAATCTAAATCTGAGATCTACAGAAAAATCAGAGGAAGTGACTCTAAAATTACTCTCAATATTTTCATTGTTAAAAAACGGTCAAACGTAAGAAAATCACGAAAAATATTTCGACTTGTAATATTTTCTGACATTCATTCATTCATAAGCGTATCTCCTTTAAATCTCTTGTCCAGAATTCGTGTTTTTCTCGCATCTTTTCGCGATATCGTAAGTAGCCTTCACAATTTGTTGATTCTAATCGGTTCAACTTCATCGTTTCAGCTCGGATTCCATAAGGTATCCCCTTCTTCCCTCCAATGTTCATTGAATATATCATAGAAAGAAGAAAAAAAATGATGTACGAAGACTAGCTCGAAGAGCACCCTTTCTTAAACGAAAAAGCGCGGGAACTTTTTATACTTAGGACGCGCTCATGGTTAGGCAGACTTTTTGTAAGAATGAAAATCGTTGGGAAGAAAAGAACATAAAAGGGTGGCCGGGCTCGCGACTCGGGGGTGGAGGTCAAACAATGGCTCGTGGCGCGCGCGTAAGCCATGGGTCCCCGGAAAAAGATTTTTGAGAGACTTAAAAGCCGGTTCCAATGGGACGCTATTCACCTACCCGGCTTGGGGTCTCTTTTCAAAGTCCTAACTATACCTGGGTGCATTTTTCCAGAGAAAAATGAGAAGAGAGAGAAAGAGAGAGAGAGAAAACGCTCAAGAAATCCCGCCTGCATGAACGAACTTCTTGTTCTCCTCGGCTTAAGCCAAAGCTTTTTTGGGAGCCAAGCCTTACTCCCTACGCGATTTTTACCTGATCCAGAAAACTCATTGAGCGTGGGTCCTTGTTCCTGGGTGTAGATGGCTAAAAAATCCGAGCCCGACCCGTAGCGGTTGCCCCGGTGAAGTTTTTTAAGCTTATGGATCTGGGTCACTCGGGTCCCTGAGTTTTTCGAATCGCTTTGGTGTCCGTTCGCCAGTGAACAAAAAAATTCTGACAGGGAATATTAGATACCTTGGTGTGAAGAAAAAAATCATTTGAATGAACATTTTGGACATAAATCTTGCCCGAGTATTTGCATAACTCTTGGGTTGTTAGATTATATGAGGCGTTATGATACGATGAAGGGTATTAGAGTATGTAGATAACTGAACTATGTATTGGAATTTTGTTGGTAAATAAGGTATTTGCATCTATTCCTGTGAATATTGAATTACACAGGGGTGAATTTTAAATTTCTTGTGGTTTTATTATCATCTTCAACTACAGTCATGTCACTGCTGGCAGAAATTCAGAACGACGTGCGTTGGTTGTCCGTAAGGACTATGAAAAACTTAAATAGAATAGCCTTTAGCTTCAGTGTCCTTTAAGATTATAAGTTTTCTACAGTGTTATTGGTTTCTGCCACTGTGCTAATTGGAAAGCCATACTTAGGAAACCTAGCAAACGACAAGCGACTGAAGGGCTAGAGAAAACCATCTGTTAAACTTGAACCCAACGTGCTTGAAGAAATTTATACTAGTACTTTCTTGTATGGGTTTAGATTAGTAAATTAAACAAGATCGCTCTTTAGTTTAATACTCTTTACTCGTAAGGGTCTAGCAGCTTGCACGGAGTTCAAAGCGAAGCGGCGACACGACTCGGATACGAAATCACAGGTGCGTTTTCCAATGCCAAACTGTCCCGCCCACTTGTCGCCTAGCGATACTTTGAATCATTCTTTACATAATTGATAATGTTAGACGCCATACACACTACTTAAAATATTATTTTACAACGCCTAATAATACTTATTTAAACACGGAACTTATAAAGTCAACTCTTTCGGTTCAAAGATCGAGTCCTTTTTATTTCTTCTCGAAATCAGTCCCTAATTTTTTCGCATTACACCGGGAAGTCGAACTCGATGGGCGAGAAAAAGAGGGGTTACCCGGGCAACCGACGGCGATAATCGAAGCCAACAGAAGCTAGGTCTAGGTGAGGGGCTCGTTGTTTACCTGGCGTTCGCCAAAATCCAGCCGAAGCTCTCCAAAATCAGGGTTCAATAGGGCCGCTCGTAGCAAACAAAGTCGCGCGTTACACTCCACCCCGTAACCCTATCCCGGAGTGATCAATGACTATAAAAATCGAGCCCTTTAAACCTTTACGACATTAATAATAAGAGAAGAAAGGTTTTCCAATGCCCAATCAAAGAACCGGTGCCAATGGAGCGCGCCGAATGGACCCCCCAAAAATAGATCTCGTAGTTGGGCTTTCCTCGCAGGCAGACACGTGCCGCAACTACTCCCGTATAGCAACGAGTGTAGAGGAGAGGATGACTTTAAAGCATCTTAATTCGAACCCCTGTTACTCCAAATACGTAACTCGAGGTGAATCAGGACCCCCAAAAAGGGTATGGAGCAAGTTCTTTTCATTAGGTAAACACGACTATTACAGACACGCGTTCAATTTTTTTCTTCTTCCGAAGAGTCAAAAAGAGGTGCTGAAAAGTAGCTGGGTCCTCGTGCTATTTCTTTGCTTTACCCACGCTTTTTCACGCGCTTCGACAGATGCCCTTACCCAAAACCCCTATCGCTTTAAATTTTTTGAAATACTCTTCATCAAATTTTAAATTTATTAGTTTGTTTAATGCGATGGAAATCGATGGATTGAGATATTCCCATAACTGTCAGTAACAGAGTACCTTGGCGTGTGCCTAAATTTACTTAGAAATCCTTTCAAACCCCATACTTTTAATAAAATATAGGCTTACATTCATGTGTCATATCCTTAAAACTTTCACCTATACTCCACTTCTCGTTATAGTTAGCTGTAAATTAATGAAGAATAACTGTTTGAATTATAAACAGGCTTTTAATGCAGTCAATTATACGCGAGTTGTTTCCCCGAAACCTTTTTAATTTGGAACGCTTGTAAAAAGGGTTTTTTCAGGTGTTTAGTCTAAGGAACATCAAAAACGTTTAATAGTTAGTCGGGGCTTGCGTCGGTAGTTTTATCCGACCTCAAAGTTGGCCATATGGCCTAGGGTTCACCGTCTCCGCTTCATTTTACGCCGAGGGGCTCGGATTTATACTGAATGAAACAGGCTATACGTGGATAATACTCGCGAGTACAGCACAGAGCTCGTGCAAGGTTCGCGCGGAGATATACGCGAAAAACACGATTTCGCGTGGCACAGGTTCCACTTTGCACGCGATCAAAATCCCCCTCAATCTCCGATTGGAAAACCCCATGGGTCCTCTACAATCCCCCCCCTTACTGGGTGCTCTGCCCCATTTTGATCGGAGGACCCTTTAGGATCCCTTCTCCATTCAGGCCTAATCGACGACCTTCTTTTAGCTCGGTAAGAATCGCCACTCTGAAAAATTCAATTTTCTAAATCTTTTGTTCGACAGAGAAATATTGAAAAATGAGGTTTTTTTTCATACTTTCATTTCGTCGAAATCGAATTTGCATTATTAGAAAATTATGCATTTTTTCCTATTTTCCTTTCACAATACCGATTTTTAGAACGTCAGGAAGTTCTTGTATGAAGTGCAACAGCGACTTCCATTTATATAAATTCAGAGTTCTATTTGAGTTTTTAAATAAACGTTTGCGTTTCGAATTTCCCTCCGAAGAAGGTCTGATTTAGATATGACTTTCATGTAGGCCTACTAAGTTTCTTCACTAAAATATACCTTATAATAATCTGAGTTGTGAAGAAAACGCATGAACCCTTAAACGTCATAATCCCATAACGTAATTAGGACCCTTAACCTCCAGGCACGTGTTGAGGCCCTTCGGGGTGAAACCCATCATCGACTTAGGCCCCAAAGTGAAATTGGCTTCTGAAATAACCAATAAGACTTATATAGCAAAGCTTCCGTAGTCCCGTGAGGTATAAAATATCGGTAATTCTAATGTCTCCTGGTCCTCGGTGCCCTCGCTCTTCTTTATGGATTACGCGGAGGGATGAACGATGTTCCCTCGGGGCTGTCTCTCTGTAACCTACGGTCCGTCCCTTACTACAAGCGATAAATTTAGTTAGCCCGGGTAATCACTGGACCTATTATACGCAAAATGACTTTACGGCATCGAAGACAGATGTAGCGTCGCTTGAACTCGGACATTTCGATTATAAAAGAAGGGCCGAGTAATTTTTGAACATTAGGACGATGGTCAAAATTACTCCCAAATGAGATTGACCTACGTCTTGTTAATGGTTATGGGGATTCAGTTGAATAATTTCTGCATCTACATTTGTGAATAACTCAACTTGTACACATAATCTTCACTCTCTTATTTGCTCTCGTAGCAACCTTCGCTTTACACGGAAAAGTCAAAAGATGCTCCCAGTATGTATGAATGACAGCATCATCCTCGATTATATTTGCGGTCTGATTCTGTTTACCCGCACGAGCGTCCGCTACCAGCACGTGCTTCTCTTGTCGTAAACAAGACAGGGAAGCTAGACGCAACAACTTATAAAGAGAATACCATGCGCGGTCAGAACGGAAATCTACAATACGAAGGGGACAACCTCGAACTTGAACAAAAGAGAAAATATCGATAATAGAAGAAGACTGAGTTCCGTGGGCGCGAGCTTGACTGGCTGCAGGGAAACACGCCCCTTTCTCTTTCTAGTTATCGTTTCCTATTGAAGGAACTGCCGGACCTTTTCCTTTGAGTGAACGATATCCGTAAACATTCGGTAAGGTAAACAAGGCCCTGACCCAATATTTGGGTCCCCTCTTCTTTTTCTTCTTCTTAGGGCGTTTTTTGGCTTTTCTGGTGATAATACCTTTAAGGGGATCTATGGGTGCGTGAAAAATGAAGGAAAATAATAATACAAAAAAGAAAAATGTGGGGAAAAGTCAAGAAATTCCAACCGAGAAAGATTCTATTTACTCTTATTTTATTTATTTCTTGTCCCTGAGTTTTTTATTCTTTCTATTTCGTAAATATCAAGTGCTGTATTTCTGGTAGTGGGTCACGATTGGGATCATAAGCTAATGTTTCATAAGCTTGGGTTTGGTTACGGTGAGCTAGCCAAGTGTAAGGTATCCTGCAGTAAACCGGCGCCATTTTTAATCCTCTTTCAATAAAATCTATTATTAAGCGTTTAAAGACTCTCCAGGGTTTTGAGTGAGGCCTTTGAAATCGAAGAATACTTTTATTAGTTTATAAACCCTTTTAGCAGCCCCCCCTCCTATACGCCCTTGGTAATTATGAATACCGCTATTCGTCATCCTATTTTGATCCCTTCTGATGGTTGAGTGTCCAGCATTTCAATATAAAATCGGATTTGCAGAGACCCACCGCGAAGCAACGCCATTGTTCCTCTCGATTTGAATGGGATAACCCTGGCTGGTTGGAAGGAATATAACAGTCTTCCCTTTTCTGTGTGCCCAAAGGATTTTTAGGGAACTGTATGAATATTGACAATTGATTTTGGCTGCATCCATTTTCGAATCTCAATCTAAATCTCAGTGATGCTGGAAGGGTCAAACGTATCTAGTGGTTTGCTTACTTGGTGAATCCAGAGGCAGGTGCTGGGACGATACAGTCTGGGCAATCCTCTAACGTTTTAAGCGAGTTATCGCAAGTGATAAGTATCCTCTAATGGGTTGGTGTCAACCTCGTGCGTTCTATGAGAGCGCGATATCTAAATTGGTGATTAGTCTTAATTAGGTGTCATCAAACCTTGAACGAAAAGCGGCGGATGTCTCGTGATTCCCCTCTTGACAATCCGTTTTTGCTCGTGCTAATAAAAATTAATGTGGTCAAAAGAGTGATAACTTAGCAAAAGGGTTAAGCTGCGGACGAAATTAAGGTTAGAAGCAACATCGAATTAAGACATCAATTAAGGAAAAAGTGCATAAGTATATCTGGCTTTAATATACAACGATACCTTACCACTTTTCCCATATATTACATCAATATTAAAGGTCCCTCTAATTCCTTTCTACGCTTTACTTGTTTAAAATTAATTCATATAGGAAACTGAAAACAAGAGTTTCGTTGCAAATGTTTTCATGCGAGACGTCTCCCATTGCCGGTCTAATTTAATAGGGTGTCCCACCTGCGTCGTAATAATCAGCCGCTCTTATTAATGTCGGTAATGCCCGAAATTTTCATAATAAAGGAAGCCCATTACTAGGTGGACGCCGTGTCATTAACGGGCCCTGATTTAACCCCAGCATATTCGTTAAATGTTCGATTGGAAATTCAAGCCGCCTTTTTCTAGCCCCGGTATAGCACCGGGAACACGGCTCTGGTTTCGTGACATCCGTCGAACATCGGTGTCGCTTACGGAAACTGGTTTGGAAAAAAATTCCCCTACCAGGATCGACGGATGGACGCGTGCCGACAAGGAAATGTTTGTTCCGGTTTATTCGACCGGAACCTAATTTGGCTATTTGAAATCGCGCCTAGTATATAACATTTTTGACCTAGAGCGACGGTGCTGGGAAATTTAAGCTCCAAAAATTTGATTTGACCAACTATAGACCCTACATATTTTTCAAGTGTGGGAAAATGCTTTCGCTTTCTTTTAGTATATAAATTAACAGCTCACGCGATTTGCTTTGTTTCTTATTAATTCTTGCTTTATTGGTCGTGGGAATTGCTCTGATGTTTTTTCATTAGGTTTTTTAGTTAAATTTCAGTTAAGCTTCATTGTGATATAATTTTGGATTGACATATGCTTTAATTCTAAATTGTTTACTCACGATATATAAGTTGCGGTTTCTCACGTACATTTTGAACTAAAACCAATTATGTATTCAGCTTTATGAAATAACTTTTAGTTAGTTTTAGTCTAAGCTATACGAGACGTTTTCGTTTTTCAAGTGCCTCTTCTTGATCCTTCGCTATCCAAACGCGAATAATGTTTAACAATACACTATCAGAAATTCCATAATCTCAGAGACAACAAGAATTAAGCCTTCTCTGTAAGGGAATATCGGAGAGGTCGGATATGATCTGGGAATCGAATAAATTAGGCATCTCAAGAAATATCTTTACAGTTAAGGGATCTTGAAATTTTGAGAAACTTTTAGGACTTCTTAATTGAACATCTACATGGCAACATTAACCAAAAAATTAAGTAATTATGTATTAAAACGTCAGTGATGTCCAGCACCTCTATTTCTAATCAGACGTATAGTGTTCAAACTTCCACATCTGCCTTCCCCTTGCAAAGAGATTCGAGTTTGTTTGGAAATACTCAACCGTTTTCGAGGATCTACGCGTGTCGTGCATGATGTGATTGTTGTTTCCAATGTCAAAGCCTTGTTAAAATTGTCAGAGACTAAGCTACCTAATTTAGATATAGAAAAGTTTTTTTTAGAATGACTGCCTTCTCTCTCTATACTTCAACTTAGAGATGTGATTTCCTCACTCGCCCACACCCAACATCCTTAGAACTAGTTTTCATGAAAAGTACTTGTAATATTTCTTGTTAAAAATTAGCGTTCAGTCAAGTTAAAAACCATGGGAAAGGTTGGACGGTTCGATGAGATTGGTGGGTTAGTTAATGCTTAGCGAGAAACCGCTTCTTCGTTACACTCCTGAGCATACCACGGTGGTTGGATGCTAATGTTGAAGGAGCCCAAAGTACAATACTCTCTCATTTCTACGCGATAAAATATATTTTTTGTAAACACTCGATGATCGAAACCCGTTTTTCGGGGCTCTTATGTTGACACCTTCGAACTGTTTTTCTCTTCATCACAAACTGTATGGGCGCCGCGCTCTCGAATATCTCTCGATCAAGATCTCTTGCCTCCCTAGAAGGAGGTCCCCGCTGAGGATTAGTACGGACAAAATGCTAGCTGGGATGTACTCGAAAGGCTAAGAGTACCACCACGTTCCCTGGGCCTCAAAATGTTGCCATCAACAATAACAATATACCCAACAGCGAAAAAAAAAAGAATCGGTTAAAAAATAACCGAACGCGATCGGTAAACCAGTTTAGGATTATAAGATGGACGTGACTACAATAGACCATTTTCACAATCGCGTAATTTCTATATTAGTTTACGGTGCACTGCTCGCAAGTTCAAGGAGAGTCATATATATATATTTCTGTGAATATGTATGTTCGTTTCTGGAAGACCAGATTTCAATTTCTTCCAAAAATTATACATAGTTTTCAGACTAGGAGGATAGAAACCATTTACACCAGGAGGCCAGGCTACTTGGTATCTGGACAAAGTGCAGTACCAAGTAGCCTGGCCTTCTGGTGTGAATGGTATCAATCAATGTTTTTAAGGAAACCGAGAAACTTTCAAGCCTCAAAAACCCAGTTTCTAGTGGAAGAAACCATTGACCACAATGAGGCTATTTTCGACCACAACAAGCATATATGGGGTATCTCCTTTCGTGGTTCACATTGTGTAATATCTTTTATACCAACAAAAATAAGAGAGGAGATATGACTGGGGATTGATCGGGTCTTTGTTGATAGGCCTATATCAGTTTGCGGGGGTGCAATTGAGTCACGTAACATTGTCCAATAGAGATTATAACAATTAGGATAGCTTGCCTTCATTGAAACTAATTCGTCAATAGAACCAATCAATATATTGGGATTCAATATAGGGTCATCGATGTATGAAAAAAAATAGATAACCTACGGAGTATGCTCCCCAAAAAGATTTATTTTTCTCTGATCTAAACTGTATGCGAAAAATGACAAAACCATGCTTGCCTTAAACGTGGAATGCGGGTGGGAAGGAAAAAATGGACCTCTTTTAATGGGCAACTCGTATAGTAAAGTACTTTATATACCCTAGATGACTTTCGCTCTCATTTCGATAACATGAACTTGGCTTTCTTTATCGCAAGGCCCGTTTCCGGCCATCTGTCCATCGCGGTAACGCGAAATATTTGGGGTGATTTTTATATCATTCCGCCCTCGCCCAGCCCCAATTTAGCCAAAGGTCACGATCATTGTGTCATAGTGACACCGAGTGTCACCTATACGGTTATAATCTCCTGTTTGTTTCGTTATACTCGGTATAGACGAAAACGCGCCAAAAACGGTATCACGAAATGCACCTGGTTCTATTTGATTAATCACGTTCTAAGTTTACACCTGTGACTTTGAACCGCATTTATGACTTAATTGTTAAGAGGTCATCTTGAGATTTCTTAATAAAATGAAGCAGATCCTATTGAGTTTGCCGCCATTATTTTTGCAATAAAATAATCGTTCGACTGTGAAGCGTGCTGGGCATGAACGGGGATGTAACGTCTTTAGGAACCTTTAAAAATAAAATCTCATACATGAACTCTTTCAAAAGTAATTAATGTAATGATAAAATGTTTTCGAGGAAAGGAATTGTTTTCGAAAAGAAGAGATAAGTAAATTTTTCAAATAACTGAGAGGGACTAAATTAATTACCAGTAAAATTAAGTTTATTAAATGTAATATCCGGCAACAGAACCTTTTTCTTACGCATGTCTCTATGTTTTAATTAAAGAAATTCAATATCTGACCCTTCAGTCAACTTTAGTCTTGGTTCTATCCAAGACACTTTTGATTGTTTGATGAATTGGGTTGGATAAACTTCATGAGAACATAGAGTCAATCTTCCTCCCACGTAATATACGTGCAATTCAAGCGGAATCGGAAGGTGTTACGAATTACCGTGTAATTATCGTAGGGGTTTCCCCAAATCAAAGGCCCCCGCACCCCAAGCCCCTCTTAATCGAGACACTAATCTCTCTACTTTTCCAATGAGTCAGAAATTCGGTATTATAAAATGCTACATAGCGAATCGAGAGTGCATGGGATGAGGATGAATATATCTTCTCCATCCTTCTTTGACGCGTGCCGAACGGAGATTCTAGAGCCCTCTTTCGCCTCCATCAAGAATGAAACGAATCAATTCACGACTGTCGACACGGGAAAATGTTTCCTTTTTCCAGTATAGTTTAAATAAGTTTAGAATCAAGCCGGTTAAATATTGTGTTAATTATAAATTTATATTCTTCTGTTTGCACTTGAAAAATAGAAACTGATATAATAGCTAGTGCGAGCTTCGGTGCTCAGCAGGCAAAACATTCTACAGGGGCTCGTAGAAAATAAAGGCAACAGATTCACCCTGTAAGTTGGCTTTATTTTTTCTAAATATTAGTGTTAAAAGAATGCAACTTTTTCACAGCCGTTTAAGGTTCGTTTTTTCTCAAAATGCATTACAAAGTACACTGAATTATAAGCCCTTCCGGTTCTATCCCCAAGAGGCTTTAACCATAACGCTATATTCAAATAATGCACCGTAATGACTAACACTAAGTATATAGATAGCATTGTTGAAAATATTAGAATTAAATCATTAGGGCACCAGTTACTCTGAAATTCTGATGTCCCCAGTGGCTTACAGGTAGGCCTATAACTAAGCAAACCATTCACCACCATAAAATATTTATAAGGTTTCTATTCTATACAATAATGACCCATATTTATGTCATACTGTAAACTAAATCGCATGGGATACCTAACGTCATGGAATATCCCACGGTTTTGAAAATCGTATACTGTTATATTCTTTGATATCTTAATTTTCCCTTAAAACCGAAACTAGGCCTAGCTACTGCCGGATTATATTGGGATTAAAGGCAACAGTTTTTGCTTATCGCGTGTCGAAAATGAATACCTAATTCCTAAAAAAGCCCCTATTTAAGGCCAATAAATCCTTGAAAAGTATTGAATGACAGAATCTTTTAAGCCTGCAAATGTAACTCGTTGGGAGGTTTGTGGACCACACGCGGACGGATTGAGCAACCAGCAAAATTAAGGGTTCGAAACCCATGCTAACGCCTTCGATTTAAAGCGGGGTGTGAGACGGCGTGGTTCTTGTAATGCCTACGCGCGTGGCGACTAGGGGTGATCTAAAATCCCGCGTTTTATGTTTTGGCGAGAACGCGTGGCCTCTCTATAGTGATTCTTACAACGGCACGCGGCCGACTTTATACGTCCCTTCCGCTAAAAAGTTCTGAAACATTTTTCTCGTCTCGACTCCAGGGATTTGTTACGGAAACGTAAATGTTGTAGGGGATTAGCGACGTTTCCGATTTGGGACGGAAGTATCAAGCTAAGGACACGTGACCACCATCCTCGTTTTTACGCTAGTTTGGCGCCTAATTTCGGCTCGTCATGCGAATATGCTAATGAAGATCGGTTTAAATGAAGTTTAGTCAATCGTGTAAAATAACTTGCAAGCCGAGTGCGTTGTACTTCTACTTATATGAGTTGCCAAAAAGTTATAAACATTGAACAGAAATTTCGGTTTGACTTTCATATTTTGAGGTGTAGGTCCGGACCGTCCGGTTTAATAGCAATGGTCACCTTTACTACCAGCTGCCCTTTCGGTCTATGTAACGGCTCGTTTCCGGCAACCATGCAGGGGGTGTCACGATTCAAAACCTTTATGGCGTCTGAGGGAAACGTTTTGAAAAATATCGATACGTTACTTCCTTCCCGGGAACAGTAGGGAAAAATCAATGCCCCATTAGCAGTTCAGGGAATTCTGTCACACTCAAATTGACAACCGTGGTTTTTTCAACCTTCCAGTACATTCCAATATATTTCTTATTGGTAATCGACGCTGAAAGGGTACCGCGTGAAGTTTGAAAGACATCGGCTTGAATCCCCTTTGGTTCACTCCTCTTCTTCACGCGCAATTTCAATACAGTTCATTATTTATAAATTTAAAGGGTTGTTTTACGAAGTATTGGCATCTTTGGTGGTCTGGCTAACGATTTAATAGATCAAAAAAACATACCCGCGAATCCCAAAACGCCAACTTTTCAAAACCCAGATAATTATAATTTATAATTTGACAAAACCAAAATATATCTACTTTCAAATGGTATGCAGGTAAGAAGTGATATCTAGTTTATTAGAGAGAAGTTATAAATTCGCCTCATTTCCAGCCTTATCTCCAGTCCAAACGTAGGTCCGGAGTTAATCCCCGCCTCTAAATTAAAACTAGCATCTCATTGGTTCTTGAAAACTCACGTCAGCGCGACGCCAATGACGAAAATTACGTACTTTCCGACTGAGGAGAGGCGAAATAGCCCGGCCTCCTTTTACGTCCCCCCTTGTATTTTGAAAGGGGAACTGGGACTATGGCGCGCGAATACTTAGGCATCTTATACCTTCCCCCTAGTAAACTGGATATCACTTCTTCATGCAGGTATATTTTCACGAATTTAATTTGAGAAAATTCGATATTTTAACAGTTGACCTAGCTGACTGTACAATACTGGCGAATTATTTAGATTTGACGTTTATAAATTTACCTTTCGCTTCAAACCATATATAAATTTAGAGTATAAATTTCACCTTTTGCAAAAAAGGTATTCATTCTATATATTAGTTGCGCGATATAAAATCAACAGAGATAATTATATTGAGCGTAAAACGACCTTCAGAAATATGATTGTTATCGGCGACATAACTGCGATTCGAGACAGTTTTCCCGATGTCCGGAAAAAAGATGGTTGCATGCACAAAAACGGTCTGAAAATTTATGAGCAAATACGAATAAACGGAAATAAAAGGTTTTTCTCTTTTTTTTTCACCCTTAACATTTACGGGGAATGATTTAACGACCGAATCCCCCTATATAATTTCAATGGCAAGAAATACGGACCTTTACATTCAGACCAATAAAAATAACTAGCCCTACAGTCCGTCCAACACCCACCTCCCTATTGCTGGGCGCAGCTAGTAGCATCTAACCCAACACTTTTATCGTTTCTAGTTGTTTGTTTTTGCCGTATTTGGACGAAACCCTGGCGTATATATGCCGATCTCACATCTGCCGCTATATCGCGAAGGACAACCCGAAATACGATTTATGGCTTCCAAATAAGCATAACCTACTGTTCCCGATACCGAACTAATTTGTCTCCTTGCGCGTTTTTGAAGGAAGGCACTTTGTCAAATTCATGATTGTTTTCTTATTTTTACTATATAAGTTCATAAGATATGTTCACCATAAGTTTGTCACTGGTTACAAACTGGAGCTTGTCATGAAGTGATTGAAGTAGGTCATAGATTCGAGGTAAAGCGACGCCTGGTGAGGCGCGGTTGAAGGCTTAGTAATGCAGACTAAATAGGAAGATGGACTGCAAAATTAACCGAGTGTAGTACTTCAATTCTCGCTTGTCGTTCTCGAACCAACTGTCAGTAAGCCTCTAGCATTACGAAGTATAGGTAGTGTCATACTTATGCAATATATATCTTATAAACTTATGTTTTTACAAAGGTCAAGGTTGGGTCGCTGCGATAAATTTATTTCGAGTTCAAATGTACCGGTAGAGATTCTCAAGAAAGTCAATAACAACTGTTTTCAATCGGTTTACCTTAAGTTTAACTTCATTTTTATTTATTCATTTATTTTTTTTTTTCAATCAAAATTAAGGCGATTTAGCAAAATAAATTTTAAGAATCCATCCTTAGAAGAGGTAGAGTAGAACGTAGGAAAAAGTATGAACCCAACAGGAAAATTTACTCTTTCTAAGGTTGTTTTATACTATAAAGGCACGTTTCCTAAAATTTCAGCTAGGAGGTCTTTCTATAGCTTGTAAGCACTTGAAACCTATTTTTCGAACGGCCATTCACATTTTTGTCGTCGGGTCAAAAATGTCTAGAACTTTCGTATGGCATGCCAGAGAAAGGTTTGAAGCATTGAATTTGGGTATAAAGCGACGACGCACTGACTGTTCTCTATTTTCATTTCCCCTGAAGTGATTTATGGAACTTCGATGCTCTTTTATACTTGCATCGGACCCACACATTGTGAAATAACCTTTTTTTTTTTTTTCACGATAAAGGGGTCTTTGGGGGGTCAAAGTATGCCCGACTACTCCCCTTTCTGACAATATTCGGAAATCAACATTAATCGTTAAACGGTTTTGACTTTAACCAAAAACATATCATGATATATGCCATGATAACAACGCTCGCTAAATTTTATGCAATTTTTAACAATGCTAGATCGTTATCCCTGAACGACAGATAAGCGATTAAACTATTTTTGGATGAACAATCAAGATATTTTTAGCAGCAAAAAGATAACGTCAAATAAGGAATATTCAGATATGGTTGTCCCACAAAATATTAATTAGTTGCAATGAAAATTGTTTATTTAAAACTACAACCACCCGTCAGTTGGTTTTAGGGCCGCCATTTAAAAAGATGGCGGAAAATCATAACACAAAAGCCTTATACCACGTCTATAGATTACAAGGAACCAATGTACTAAATATTAAATAAATCTGTCGAAATGCGCGGACGTTATTCCTAAAGGAATTATTTTTTACTTTTCAAGCCGCCATTTTGCAAGATGGCGGTAGATTAGAAAAAATCTTTCTTAAGTGTAACGTCCCTGCAAAATATTAGCCTTCTAAATAAAGCGGTTTAAGCTGGGTATTGATTATCAGTCAATAAAGACTCTGAATTCTATAGATATAGATTAATATATAATGTAGAAGATTCCAAATAATTATTTTTATTTATTTTTCAGTTGGCTGAAATACAATTAGATCCTTCGACCAGACCCCTAACCTCTACATCTCATTTCGCCAACTTTCCCCAAAACCTCTAAATCTCACTGGCCAAACTTCCATAACAGCGACGTTTCTCTCAGCTGAAGGAGCTGTCTGCTCTTAAGTAGATCTTTAAATCATTGTGAAATTAGTTCAAGGAAGGAACTGATTATTGGTTACCGTTGTTTTGGATGATACATATTCAGATTTTGGAACATAAAAGGTAAAATTTTAATTTAATAACATATAAACTTAATGCATGTAGTTTGTGTGTTGGATTGTGTCACATGTAACTATTATTCAATATCCAAAAACCAAAATAAATGATTAACTCTGCCAAGGCTTAGATATAATTTTGCCTTAAGTTATCAGCTGTTTTTTTCAAGTTCTCTTACACTGAAAAATCTTTATAACGATATAATTCGCTTATTCGAATCATCATTGTTCTTTAAATAATTAAATTGGATAAAGGGTCGAATTTAGTATAATAGTGAATAGATAATGTTGTTGGAATGCAGCCAAATTTTCTGTTGCCTAGCCCTTTATGTAAGGATTCTTAGGAAACAAGTGACGTTATTTGTTGTTTTGTCAAAGCTTCCCTAGAAATTATCTCGCGAAGGTCTAAAGAGCAATCAAAGAGAGGCAGATAAAAAATAGTTAATCATCACTAGAGTGTCACATGATTCTTTGTAATCAGTAGATTTAGAACAAAAACTGAAGTGGAAACTTGAAACTATTCATTCCTAAAGGAATTTTTATTACATTTCCTCGTGAAAATGGGGCCAATGTACGTTTTTCTGGTTGCTTCCTTAGCTCTGGGTAAGAAATAAGACCTTTCTTTCTTAAACAATATATATATGTTCTTTTACTTAAGCCTATGACTTCTTTTATTATAAAAAGTTACTTGTAAATCTGTACCATCGGAGATTTCCAATATCCCTGATACATGTAAAAATTTGAGCTTTGCCTGCCAAGATCTTCACATTGCCCGTAAATGTAAAGCTGTAACAGCTTGTATTGAAATATGGGAGACTATTAAAGTACCCAATGACAATGTAAGTTGAAAAAAACAATATATATTATTCTTAAACAGTGAGGGAATTAAGGTATCTCAAATATTAGAATGAAATTTGCGATGTTTGCCTTGAAATGGTTAAAGAAGCCAGAGATCAGCTTCTTAGTAATGAAACTCAAGAAGAGTTGAAAGAGGTTTTTGAAGGCAGCTGTAATTTGCTTCCAATCAAGGCTATAGCTGCAGAGGTATGTAAATTAATTATTTTAATTATTAATTTTTATTTAATTGCATTAGTTATTTTAATTATTAATATTTATTTAATTGCATTAGTTATTTTAATTATTAATATTTATTTAATTGCATTAGTTATTTTAATTATTAATATTTATTTAATTGCATTAGTTATTTTAATTATTAATATTTATTTAATTGCATTAGTTATTTTAATTATTAATATTTATTTAATTGCATTAATTATTAATATTTATTTAATTGCATTAATTATTAATATTTATTTAATTGCATTAATTATTAATATTTATTTAATCGCATTAATTATTAATATTTATTTAATCGCATTAATTATTAATATTTATTTAATCGCATTAATTATTAATATTTATTTAATCGCATTAATTATTAATATTTATTTAATCGCATTAATTATTAATATTTATTTAATCGCATTAATTATTAATATTTATTTAATCGCATTAATTATTAATATTTATTTAATCGCATTAATTATTAATATTTATTTAATCGCATTAATTATTAATATTTATTTAATCGCATTAATTATTAATATTTATTTAATCGCATTAATTATTAATATTTATTTAATCGCATTAATTATTAATATTTATTTAATCGCATTAATTATTAATATTTATTTAATCGCATTAATTATTAATATTTATTTAATCGCATTAATTATTTTAATTATTAATATTTATTTAATCGCATTATTTTAATTATTAATATTTATTAAATCGCATTATTTTAATTATTAATATTTATTAAATCGCATTATTTTAATTATTAATATTTATTAAATCGCATTAATTATTTTGATTATTAATATTTATTTAATCGCATTAATTATTTTGATTATTAATATTTATTTAATCGCATTAATTATTTTGATTATTAATATTTATTTAATCGCATTAATTATTTTGATTATTAATATTTATTTAATCGCATTAATTATTTTGATTATTAATATTTATTTAATCGCATTAATTATTTTAATTATTAATATTTATTTAATCGCATTAATTATTTTAATTATTAATATTTATTTATTTAATCGCATTAATTATTTTAATTATTAATATTTATTTATTTAATCGCATAAAATATTTTATTTATTAATATTTATTTATTTAATCGCATTAATTATTTATTTTATTTTGTTATTTCAGTGCCGAAGTGTTGTTGATGAAATTGTCCCTGAAATAATTGAAATGTTGGCATCCAGAATGGATCCCAATCAAGTTTGCTCCGTTGCTGGTCTTTGCAATAATGGTTTAATGAAAAGTCTCATTAAGGTAATTAAAATTTAAATAATTAAATTAACTATCTATATTTTTTTAACACAATATTAATATTTTTTACTCCATAGAAACAATATGTTTCTGCTAAACCCTTATCTCTACCTGATGTTAAAAACCCAGGAAAATGCAAAACATGCATCAAAGGAATGACATTTATCAGAAAAGCTTTGAAATTCATCCCAGAGGTACGTGTTTTTTTAATTAAAATTAATAATTAATTATTATAAAAACTAATTAATTTAGTATCATCTGAAATTTATAATTAATAATTATAGAATGACTTCACTACTCTGTTACTTAATTCATGTCTTGAAGAGTTCCAAGGAAATCATGCTCAGGTAAAGTAAAATAGATCTTAAGTCTATTTTAATTAAAATTAAAATTAATGCTTCATTCATTAAGTAGAGAAAATGGTTTTTGCTGGAATAATTTTAATTAAAAGGGTGGGATTTTATTTAATTTATTTAATTAATTAACACGCGTAACTAATTAATTAGTTTTGGGGGCTTTTTTTGTGCTTTATGGTGAAGTTTTCTTTAGTAATCTAGGATTCTAGGTGCTGCTGAAAGGTCAAAAGGTTAATTAATTAACCCCCTTTGCTTAGGTGAAAGGTGAGAGAGAGTTTGATGATTTACATTGGTTGGGGTATTTTTGCGCATGAATGGTACTTGCTTATTTTCTTTTCTTTTCTGTTTAGTAAAGCTTAATTCTATCCTATTTTTGATTTTTGTGGACCTTATTTATTTATGTTCATAAATTAACCCTGGCCCAAAAATAATCTAGATACTTAATTATAATTAAAATAAGGGACATTAAGTATTTGCCAATTTAATTTTATTATTATTTTTTTTTATTTTGGTTTTTATTATTTTTCTAAAATTTAAATATGAAACCATCTAACTCTAGCCTTTACCAGGGAGCCCTATTCCTTCTTAGAAGGAAGGAATAAGTTCCACCTCTTTATAGATTTATCTTCCTGCAAAATAGATTAGATTTCCTGCCTAATTTAATTTTTTTTTTTTTTCACTTAATTATAAATCAAATAAAGATGCAAAATATTTTCATATTTTATTCATTATTTAAAAGTTTGTTATCGTTATTCTAAAATTTATTATGAAACCAACTAATTCTACCCTTTTCTTAAAATAAAAGAAAGGAATAAATTCGCCCCATTTTTAGCTTTATTTCTTCGATTTTTAGCTTTATCTCCTGGATTCTTAGCTTTATCTCCTCGATTCTTAGCTTTATCTCCTCGATTCTTAGCTTTATCTCCTCGATTCTTAGCTTTATCTCCTCGATTCTTAGCTTTATCTCCTCGATTCTTAGCTTTATCTCCTCGATTCTTAGCTTTATCTCCTCGATTCTTAGCTTTATCTCCTCGATTCTTAGCTTTATCTCCTCGATTTTTAGCTTTATCTCCTCGATTTTTAGCTTTATCTCCTCGATTTTTAGCTTTATCTCCTCGATTTTTAGCTTATCTGCTCGATTTTTAGCTTCTTCTCCTCGATTTTTAGCTTTATCTCCTCGATTTTTAACTTTTATCTCCTCGATTTTTAACTTTTATCTCCTCGATTTTTAACTTTTATCTCCTCGATTTTTAACTTTTATCTCCTCGATTTTTAACTTTTATCTCCTCGATTTTTAACTTTATCTCCTCGATTTTTAGCTTTATCTCCTCGAATTTTAGCTTTATCTCATCTCAAAATAGACCCCGCCTCCTTTAATTACCCTTCCTACCGAATTTATTCCTTCCTTCTCTTTAAAGATATGGTTCCCTGTCTTCACTGAGTAAAAAAATAAATAAAATTATAAAACTTTGGGATGACAAATAGAATCCTTTAAGTCACCTGCGGAGTCGTGGACCCCACGTTGGGTCAAGAGTTGAAAAAGACATTTATTTTCTTTCAAATGACAGGCGCGCCAAAAGAGGCGTGGCCAACAAATTGCTACTTTTAGTGGTTAGAGAGGTTAAGCAAACGCGTATGTAGAAATAATTGGTCAGATTTTCCCCGACCTTCATGTTGATTTGTTTAACAACCTGTTTGACAGGGAGATAAGATAACCTTCGCGCCAACACGGGAATTTTAGGTGTGGCTTAAACTGTCGCTATTTTAACACAAAGAGCTGTTTTTAAAATCACTGCGAGGCACTAAAAATACACCGTCTATAGAGCTATCTCAGAAGCCTTAGTGTGACGTCACCCATGCTATTTGCCCGTAGAACCGAAGCGGTACCAAACATTACCGCCCACTGCCAAAGCTAAGCCTGTGACATTTTACCTAGGCACTGACGTCACAACTGATATAGCTCTATAGACCTTTACGATGTAAATAAAGGGGTAGGCAACCCTCAGTATCGGAACATACAAGAGGGTTAATACATTACCATCTCTGCGCAGTCTCATTATACAAAAAGACTACAGCGCATGCGCCAAAAAGCGAGATGGAAGGCAAAGTTTTACCCCCTTAGTTACATCGAAATGGTTGATTCTAAGAACGAAGCGCACTTTACGCAAGCAAGGGGCTGCTCACGCATTTGATAATTTTCAGGATATTTTTTTAACCATTATTAAAACCATCAAATAGTTAAGATTATCTATATTAATTTAATTAACTTTGATTGGGCCACGGGTTATAAGGTCTTAATTTTCCTAATCATATTTATCCGAGGGGTCGGACGTTTGTCAAAATTCCGTACACTTCGTTTGAAATCTGTTTAAAATCTCTCTCGAAAATCTCGAAATCCCGAAATCTCACGTCAAAATCTAAAAATCTTAAAATCTCGCGTCAAAATCTGAAAATTTTAAAATCTCGCGTCAAAATCTGAAAATTTTAAAATCTCGCGTCAAAATCTGAAAATTTTAAAATCTCTCGTCAAAATCTAAAAATCCTAAAATCCCTACCTTAAAAACTGAAAATCCCGAAATCCCTATTTTAAAATCTGAAAATCCCAAAATCTTCACCTAAAATCCCGAAATCTCACATTAAAATCTAGAAATCCCGAAATCTTAACGTAAAATCCCGAAATCTCATCCTAAAATATCAAAATCAGAAAATCTCCTCGAAATCAGAAAATCTCCTCGAAATCTGAAAATCTCCTCAAAATCTGAAAATCTCCTTCAAAATCTGAAAATCTCCTTCAAAATCTGAAAATCTCCTTCAAAATCTGAAAATCTCCTTCAAAATCCCGAAATCTCCTTCAAAATCTGAAAATCCTGAACAAAATCCCGAAATCTTCTTTGAAATCTGAAAATCGCGTTCAAAATCTGAAAATCTCCTTTAAAATCCCGAAATCTTAAAATCTTGGACTAGATTTCCAGATTTCTAAAATCTGAGTCAGAATCTCAAAATCTGGGGCAAAATCTCAAAATCTTTGTCAAAATCTTGAAATCTCAAAATCCCGTACACTAAAATGCCGAACGTCCGACCCCTCGTATTTATCTCAATTAAATCAATCAAATACATGTATAACTTAAGTGTTTTTTAATTTATTTTAAAGTGTGTCAGTTTCGTAAACAATATGGTATCATTCTTCAGATTTGCCTTAAAAACTGTAATTATTTTTATTTATTAGAATTTAATTACAGAAATTAATTTTAATTACTTATTGATAACTAACTCTCCTTGATTGAAGGATGAAGCGTCTTTGTGTGCGCCACTCGGACATTGCAAAGCCTATTTACCAGTAATATCATTAAAACACGGGTCTACATAATTAAAAGGCAAGATTGTAAACTTTTTTATATTCTTTGGGGTGTTAAAAGGGTGTGTCTAAAGAGGAGTGCCAATTATGCACCAAATTTATCGGAGCCGCTAGTGAAATACCAAAATCGGAAAAAACATTGGTAATTAGTTAATTTAGGGATAGATTTAATTTTAGAAGTAGGAATGGAGAACAGAGTAATGTGGGTGTGCGCGCGTCAAAGTCCCGAACCCACTTTCCCGGGACGGGGGGAGGGGGGTATGAAAGAAGAGGCGGGTGGGTCATAGCGACAGAGGTAAAAAGGAATTACGTATTATATTTTTCGCCGTCCCCGTCAGCAACGTCATCAAAACGTAACTTAAGTGAGCCAATAAGATAATTTAAACTTTTCGTTACGTGTTGGAGGGTGGGGCTCTATACTGGGATACGAGTCGGACTGAAATAAATACTAACCGTTCTCCATTCCTACTTCTAAAATTAAATCTATCCCTGGTTAATTAATATTAGGAATTTTAATTTAGTTATTAAAGTATAATTATTGATAGGGACGTGTTAAAAACGCTACATTAGTTTTATGTTCTAAAGTAACTTCGGATGATCAAAATCGGCAAGAAGTAAAATTATTAATGATTAATGACTAATTAATATTTATTGGGTATTGTTTTAAAAAAACGTGTTGTTGTTTTTGTAGTGTTTAGATGTAGTTAATAACGAATTTAACACCGTAATTGACTTCTTATGGAGTAACGAAGTAAATTACACGTTTTTATTTTAAAAGCTAGCATAAGTTTATAAGATATGTTCCATAAGTTTGTCTCTGGTAACTTAGAAACTGGAGCTTGTCATGAAGTGACGTAACCATGAATCTATATAACTATGAATATACAGCTGCGTTACGCTGTCTAACCTCTCGATAAGGTTTGGGCGGGGTTTCGCGAAAGGAGACATCAGTCACGTGTCTGCTAGTGTTAGGAGCGGGAGAAGGGAGGGGGGTGTGTAAATTCGAAACGTCACTTCCTCTTGTCTTGTGATTGGCTACGCAAAGCGCGTCAAAGCTAGAAGGGTAACACCCAAACCAAATCGACATGATAGAAGGGGCATATGATAGAGCTGTATATTCATAGTTATATAGATTCATGACGTAACTCATAGATTCGAGGTAAAGCGACGCCTGGTGAGGCGCTGTTGTCAAAGGCTTAGTACAGACAGACTAAATAGGAAAATGGATTGACACTACCTATACTTCGTAATGCTAAATTGACTACACGCGATTTTACAGTCCATCTTCCTATTTAGTCTGTACTAAGCCTTTGACAGCGCCTCACCATGCATCTTTTTAAGAGGATCTATGACCTACGTCACTTCATGACAAGCTCCAGTTTCTAAGTTACCAGTGACAAACTTATGGAACATATCTTATGAACTTATTATGATAGTAATTAAAATAACGTAAGTATCGTGTTCAGGATCCAAAAAGTGTTTGTGCTAAACCATGCGGAGTTGAAACTAAAAATTTACCGGTGTTGCACTCTGCAGATGTTGAGGTTAGTTAAGTTCAACGGGTATTAGCCATCATCCAACTTAACTTATATCAAATTAAACAATAGGGGGCTAAAATTTGTACCGTATGCGAGACAGTACTTCAAAATATTAAAATTGACGCCGAGTATCCAATTGTCAAGGTTAGAATTTGATCATTTTACCAACTTAAGTAATTCATGACGTGTTTACAAACGTTATACTATAATTAGGCCGAAGTTCAAAAGGAATTAACCGCTCTTTGCAACAAAACCGGCAACTTTCAATTATTGGTACTTTTTAATTAAAATATTAGCGTTTGTAGACGAGAACACAAAAATTACAGCTGCAACTTAATTCTTTAGTGCACTATGTTCATGGATCAATATTTTGAAATGGTTTACGATACTGTTATCAACAGCGTGGTAAATTTGTTGACAACAATTGAAATATAGTCCCGGTACCAAATAATTTAATGTTAAACAGAACCCAAGTGGTGTATGCAAAGTTTTACGCATGTGCAGTTCAAATTCAACATCGGATGAATTAATCCTGGACCCTAAAAGTGTCTGTGAATTTTGTAGCGTTCAAAAATCATTAGGGGATGACGTCAATAAGAAAGTGGCGCATAATTTAATGGTATATTGATGAAACAAACTATTTTGTTCATTTTAATTAAATTAAATAACTTTTCGTAGACTTCCTTCGAAAAAGGATTGCATAAACAATGTCAACCTGATTTTGATTTGTTTGACGTAAGATATTGGCGGGAAAATGTTTGGTTTTTTTTTTTTCATATCAGGGGTTAAAATTATCCAGCAAAACCATTTACTTTACATTTTTGAAAGTTTATGTATTTTATATTAGAGTTTTAACTTAATTTTACATTTGAACGTAGTGTAACGCGTTTGTGAAACAAGCCGCTCCAATTGTCTACAATTTCTTGAGGGTTGGGGTATGATTACTTTCGTAATTACCGTTAATTCTTTTGAGCGTTAATTGCATTTAAGTGGTTAAAAATGTGTATATAGGATCCCGGAGTATTTTGCAGTCACATGGAACACTGCCCCGCATTAAGTGTAAAATAGTGTTAATATTAATCGAAAATGCGTATAGGTATACCAACATTAGAATATTTAGGTACCACCCCCAACATTTGGTGACAACATGACATGCGAATTTTGCGAAGATTTGGTTCAATATGTTAAGAACATTGTCACTTCGAAATCAACCGAAGAAGAATTTAGAACCGCGTTTCAAAATATGTGCAAAGATTTGAAAGAATTCTCTTCGGAGGTAAGTTAGTCCGTCTTCATTTATCGCGACATTATGTTGCAATTGCAATATATACATTATTGTAGTGCACTACTTTGGTTAACGAATACTTTGACCAATTCTACGCTTTCTTGGTAAAAAACCTTGAACCATCGGCCGTTTGTAGTACATTAGGTCTTTGCGATAACAGCGCTGTTAGGGATCGTATCATGTTGCAATTATCACCCTTGAAACCGGTTGTACCAATTTTGTTAAGCAAATCAGAGGAACGTCAAAGAATGATGAATAGCAATAGACCAGTTGATATTAAGGCCACAAAGTTAACTAAATCAACCTCGGTTAAACAACCAGTTAAATTACAACCTGCTGAAAAGATTACTTCCGGAATTGAAGTTGAAGAGAGTCACAATACAAAGGATAGACGTCTTCATCGTATTCCATTGACCAGGATTGTTGAGTCGAACAGCATTGACGCTATGCCCGTTGGTGGACCGAATGCCTTTGTACAAAATGATATTGAATGCTCTCTCTGCAAAGCCGCCGTCATGTTCTTGGAACGAGGTTTGGAAAGCAACAAATCCGAGGAGAGAATCCGCAAAGCTCTGGACGAAGTTTGCACTTTGTTCCCATCGGAACTCAACGGCCAATGTCAAGATTTTATCAACGCTTACACTGAAATGTTTGTTGCTCTTATTATTCAGGAAGCGAATCCGAATGTTGTTTGCGCCATTGTCAAAGTTTGCACCGGTTGGTTTGTTGGTTTAATATTATTCAACTTAATGTTGAAGAAATTTACGCAATTCAACATTTTTAGTTGAAGATGCTCAATTACCCAGAGATTTTAACGAAGAGTATGTTAAGGAAAATAGAGTAAAATTTGTGCAATGTGAATTATGCAAGAAGGTTATGGAATACATTGAAAATTACGTTGGAAGCAATAAAACTGAGGCGCAAATCAAAGCGGCGTTGGAAAAGGTTTGTTCCGAATTGCCTGCAAGTTATAGTGACAAGTGCAAAGCGTTTGTTGACGAATATGCCGACATTATCCTGACACTTTTAACGAAAGAAGTTGCACCTACCATGGTTTGCGCCGCGCTTGGTCTCTGTCCTGGTGAAAATGGTAAGTACTATTTTTCTTATTGGGTTTTTTTATTAAGTGTGGGTTGCTATTTGGGTTCACGTTATGGTGTTGGTTATACGTTATTAGCACCTAAAGGTGGAGGTGACGTCGAATGTACCTTTTGTCAATATGCCTTGCATTATTTGCAAAATCAACTAATGGATAATGCCACCGAGGTGATTAGCTAAAATTGTTTTGCCAGTTTTGTTGATGTTGGGTTGTGAACTAGGGTTGTAAACTTTAGGAGGAAATTAAGGAGGCTGTTGAAGGAGTTTGCGAAAAGTTACCTGCCAGTTTGGCCGATAACTGCGAAGCATTTATCGAACAGTACGGAGCGTCATTAATCGTCATGCTTGCCCAAAAGTTAGACCCCAGCGTTATCTGTGTCGACTTGAAATTGTGCCCAGCCCCAGCCCCGCCGCCAAAAGTTGTGGTTCAACCAACAAGTAATGTGTTTTATTTTTTACTTTATTTGTGCATGCGAAGTAAGGTTAAGTTTGGGGAATTGGTTTCATAAACTTTTTGAAGGTTTTATTTGACAAAAATTAGTTCTTGTTACAGCAAGGCATAACGCCTCTATTATTTTGCTCTGAAATGCAATATTTTGAGCTATTTTTGGTTGTGCGCATAATTCCACGTTTACAATTCCATTTCATGCACTTTATTCGATGTTTGATTCCATTTCACGCGCATAATTCCATACTTCCAATTCAATTTCGTTCGCATAATTCCTCGTTTCCAATTCCATTACATGCACCTGCACATAATTCGATGTTTCCAATTCCATTTCGTGCTCATAATTCCACGTTTCCAATTCCATTACATGCACATAATTCCACGTTTCCAATTCCGTTTCGTGAGCATAATTCCACATCTATTCCATTTCCTGCATATTGTTCCGATTTTCGCACACAATTAAATTCATCGCAAATAATAAAATTCATGTGTTGTGTTTTTGTTTATTGAATTTACACGATGTGTTCAACATAAAATACATGTCATATTTTAATAAATGACTTAGCAAATCTTCCGAAACTGGGAAAATGTGACACTTGCGAAATGGTTGTGAATTACATGGATAAAATCTTGGAAAACGATGATGTTGACAGTGAAGTCACCAAATTGGTTGAAAAGATCTGTACCATTTTACCCATGTCTGTCCGAGAGGAGGTAATTACGCAATTTCTTGCGCAGTTCGCAAAAATTATTGTAAACAAAATGCGCCAATTTCCATAGTGCGCTGCCATTATCGATCTCTATGGTCCATACATTTTGCAAATGATTGGTCAAGTTACTGACAGCAAGGCTGTTTGTCAGGCTATTGATTTGTGCTCGCGGTCAGAGAAAGTGCAAAAACTTGGCGCGGAAAAATGTACTTACGGCCCTAGTTACTGGTGCCAAAGTACTGTTCACGCTGCTACTTGCAATGTAAGTTTACGAAATTCCTGTCGTTTCTAGACGAAGGAAACTCAAATATTTGGGGCTAATTTTGTTTTAGGCCCACGAGTATTGCAGACAAAAGGTCTGGAAAATGTAAAGCAAAAGGTCAAATCGAACAAATCTTTGAAAAATATCTACTTTTTTAAACGCTTATATCTCAAAAGATATGAAATTATCAAACCAAAGCAATACTCTATGGAAAACCTCT
Source organism: Phalangium opilio (assembly GCF_054372755.1). Classification (NCBI taxonomy): domain Eukaryota; kingdom Metazoa; phylum Arthropoda; class Arachnida; order Opiliones; family Phalangiidae; genus Phalangium; species Phalangium opilio. The sequence continues at coordinate 4,854,692 of NW_028324189.1, forward strand.
ACAATTTTAGTGATTCTTTTTAATATCAACTCCAAACATTAGCAGCTATCATAAATAGCTTTTCGATTTTTGTTATCTAATATATCATTCATATAATTAGTATTTTGTAATAATAAAGAAACTTAAAATTTGTCTACAAATTTATTTTGAAATTGGTAAAATAACTAAAAACACGTTTTCAACACTAATTAAAACATTTAATATCATAAAAATAATTTTACACACAGCAACATTTAAAAATGTATAATACATAAAAGTACTTGCTTTCGTCATGACACCTTATAAAGTTAAGTAGTTCTTTTTAAACAATATGGGAATTTGCTATTAGTATCCAAGTACTGGGAACCGGTTGCTTGTGTTACGTCACTAAAGTACCCCATTCTTCCGCAAGTATTGTTCAAACCAGTACAAGCTTTGCATTGGTGGTAAGCGACTCGCGGTCCGCATGTGTTACTTCGAAACGCGCATGTTGACAATATGCTCTCCGTGAAGAGGTACACAGCTCGGAAATGATCGCAATAGAAACCGAATAGAAAATCTGCAACATGGTAACGAAAGCTACAGGTAAAAGCACTTTACCTGAGATATAGTTCTACTTACGGCAACCTGGCTGATTGTATCCACCATTTGGGTAGTAATCCACGTGTCCAATGGGTTTATTAATTCCAACACTTCCTGATAAAAGGTTATGACCGTAGCTTGTGTGTATGACGTCCACGTAATCGGCGTCATCCTTTGTTAAGTGAATGTCGTTCCCATATCCTATGAACAATGTAGCGGCTGGGTCTAAAGCTGCGAGGTTTAAAGTAATTGTAATTGGCAAGTGTCGATGGTTTGTCTAGATGTTTTTATAATACCGGATATACGGGCAATGGTAATTGAATCCCATTTTTTTAACTGACGTCCTATTTGTCCTGTTATATGAGCACCGAGGCTGAAGCCAATTGCGTGAATGTTTTTAGGGGAAAATTGTTTAAGTTTTATCAACTGACTGACGAAGTAAGCAGTTTGTCGTCCAACTAATTCGCTATTGACTGCGGCGTATAAGTAATTACTTAAATGAGCACCCTCTCTCCAGTCCACCATAATGACGTTAAAATCCTCTTCCTAATATACGAAGTTATTGATCAGCTTATTAAAGTGAGACTGGTAAACAAAGGTAGTTTCAAAAGCAAATAGAAATAACTGAGTGAGGTAGTAAGCAGAGCGTTGGTGATGTGTAAGCAAACCCAGTTACATTTGTATTTACCAATCAGGTTTGAAAAAAGAGTTCCATCATTACCAAGGACCAAAATTATTAGAATGTCTAGAGCTAGTTCAAGAACGACGCGAGAGTTGACTACACTCGGTTTCGCAGAGTGCTGTTTAGTCTGTACGAAGCCTTACCAGGCGTCACTTTACGAGTATCTGTGACGTTTCACCACCGTCACTTCATGACAAGCTCTCAGTAACCAGTGACAAATTTACGGAACATATCTTATGAAGTTACGATCATACTGTTCACTGCGAAATTCTTTCGTTCACTTCCTTTTACTTATATTTGCTTTTGATTATAAGTAACTTTCTTACCAGCCTAAGGAAGGCATTTTTCATGCTTATTAGTTTCTTTATAAATGAACTCTCGGCGTAACCGTGTATGATGATTTTAAGCTTATTCTTGGGTCTTAGATACCGGCTTCTTAGGATGGACTCCGGTTTCTCATAATAAAGAATTTCCGGAAGGGTCGGATTACGTTTTGTGTATAGTAGGAAACGAGTTCGTACTTGAGCCGGGGAATCAGGTAGCACGGACACGTGACGAAAAGTCTCGTTACGACGGAAACAACCCACGTAAGGGTAACACGCTGAACTGTCTCTCTTTAAAAATTTCAACCCCAATCTAATAATAGTGGCAGCGTTGAATATGAACAAACCGTCAACGGTTGTCAGCAAACTTGACATCAGCAAATAGCCCAAAGCTATGGATTTAAATTACTTAGCAAGGTTTTTAATTAGAAAGTTTAATCTACTTACGTATTAATTTTAATTGCCTGTTTAGTCGCACCATATTCTAATTATTATTATTAATTATAATAATTTTCTATTAACGAATTGAGACACGCTTTAGTTCAGTCAAATGCTATTTAAAGATAAGTCTCTTATTTAAATTAAAATGGCTAGTTTTCTTTTTTAATTAAACTGTTATAAAAACATAGTAAAAAGAAGTATTTTTTATTCATAATTGGAGACAAGATGGTAAACTCAAAAAATTAAAACTTCGGAAAAAAATAGCATAATTCATCAAAACTATGGTTTAATTTAGTTCAAATATTTACATTTAAAACTGCTGTTACATTATTATTTTTTTAAATAAGACTATTAACAAAGTTTAGAAATAGTTGTGTCATTGAAGACAATATGGACTAGCATTTCGTGTGGTCAAGTACAGAGTTCCTCTGCCCTTGGAAGTACGACTAGAATATCCCACAGTACCACATCCGGCACCACAATCCTTGCACTTGCCTTCTTTGTATGCCTTGTATCCACCAGAACATGGGAAAGCAGTCATTTGGCAGGTTTTTGAGGGTTGTAATGATTCGGTGAACAGCTCTACTGATCTTTTATGACTGCAGGCAATCGCAACTGAAATATAAATGAGTTAAGTATGGTTTATGACTTCACTTATAATAGAGTAGCTGCATACATAAGCTACAGCCAGGTTGATTGTTTCCACCATTAGGGTAGAAATCCACGTGTCCGATAGCTTTCTTTATGCCAAAATCCCCAAATATTATGCTAGTGCCAGCGCTAGTGTGAATGATGTCCACGAATTTAGCGTCATTTTTCGATAAATGAACTGTCGCGTCTCTGTCCTCGAAGCTTGGACCAGCTGGATCCAAACCGGTAATGCGGTCCATTTTCTTATTGAAGTTCTTGATCATGTTCTTTCCAACCATTCCCATTAAATGAGCGCCCAGACTATAACCAACTCCGTAAATCTTTTCAACTTTTAATCCTCTCTTTTGAACGAGTAGTGTGAGTATGACGCTAAGTTCTCTGGCAACCAGTTCCGAGTTTACAATGGATTGTCCGTAAAATGGTAGAACGGCGCCTCTGCCCCAGTCAACCACAATCAAATTACAGTCTTCCTGAAATTGACCACGTAATTTGAGACGCCGCGTTTATATCGGATCATAAGTTTATAAGAAATGTTCCATAAGTGTGACACTTCCTATACTTCGTAATGCCAGAGACTTGCTGGGAGCTCGTTCGAGAACGACAAGCGAAAAATTGACTATACTCGGTTTTCTAGTCCATCTTCTCATTTAGTTTGTACTTCATGACAAGCTCTCAGTAACCAGTGACAAACTTATGGAACATATCTTGTGAAGTATATCGCATGAAGTGAAGACTCGAATATCTTTACCTTTTGTAAAAAGCTGTCCTTCATTTGCTTCAACCAATCCTTTGTGGAATCTTCGTTAAATCCATGACTGATAATAACCGTTAGCTTATTGGCATCGAAGAAACCAGTACTTATGGTATTATGGTCCTTGTAATGGAGCGTTACCGGACTGTCCTTATTGCGTCTAGTATACAGGAAGAATTTATTTCTCAGTTTTTCCGGGTTTTCCGGATTCAGATCGATAAATCCAAAAGGCCCGGTGATTTTTGAAAAACATCCCAGATCTTCGTAGCAAACTTCGTCTTTGGCAGTTTTGGCATAATTGTTTAATAAAGGTTGCCCTTTCGAAATCAATTCCGTGTCCTTGGCAACGGCCAACGCTTCAGCTCTCTGAAGAAAACTGTCCTCGTTTTTAAGGTAAATTCCATTAGCGATGACCAAAGTAGAGGCTATAATATAGGTTATATGTATTTAATTCCTGGAATACTTCGTAATATTCTTCCAGAAAATTTATAAAACAAACCTAAAATAAACCCCAGGAGAGACGCGACTCGCATCTTTAATAAATATTACAAATTGCTCCGAACCAGCAGAAGATAAATGTCAATTTGTTCAACAAACACACCTGAACGCTGTATTTAAGTTTTCCAAAACCAGGATAATTTTTATAATTATCAGTTAAATTTATTATCAATTTACGGCTATTAATCCGGCAATTAACGCGGAACTTGATAATATTCTCTGGGGCTTAGCGTTTTAATATCACACCATCCATTGTATGACGTATTTTGTTATCTGTCATATGGATTTACCGTCTTATTTTCCCAAGGGACTTAGGATTAACGGTTGACAAAGACCTCGTTAAATAATAGTTAATTTACGAAGCGAAAATAATCGTTGACAGTTTCAGTTTACAATTTTCAGATAAATAATTTTATTATGTCATAATTTAGTTTACAGCCCACATAATTCCTGTCAGTTATAAAAAGACTCTTTAACCATGACCTCTGTATGGTTTTTCTTCATGGGGCACTTGTCCCAATTGTTTTTCTTTATGATATCGAAAACACAAGCGTATTACCATGGTATCAGCCCCTCCCAAAAAAGAAGCCTCTAGATTTAGACGAAAACTAATATATAAAATGTGTCCACACCCCTTTTCAAAGTACACGTATTATCGTATACAGAACACACTCGAAATATTCCTCATTTTCACCTCAAACAACAGAGACACCGCGAGCTTTGTGTACCGTTATGTTTGCGCAAGATAGAATTCGTCGCGGGTATTTCCGTATTCTATTGTTTTATGGAATGTCTCAAGGTATGTTGATCAGTTTTACGTTGATAGTCGATTCCCATTGAAATAACCAGAAGGGGATAATAGAAGAAGGGTGACACTCTGTATCCTCTTAATACTTTAGTAATGTAAAATGGTTCTTCCCAGGGCTCACCGTTTTTGTTTGCTCTCCTGCTCATTAAATTTCAGATGGGCCTGGCACCGTGCTAGGGGGGAATTCTATAACTGTTTGGTACTAAATCCTCAGCAATTAGCCAACAAACCTTGATTGTCTTAACGTGGGACAAAAATCCACAAGCGCATGCGTACTTGCAAATAGCGCTAATAGAGTATAATGATGAGGGAATTATTTATGGCGTATGTAATTCGGTTTAGTAACCTTGAGTACTCCAAATGTAAAATGATATTGGGAAGAATCAGGTTACAATTACCCCGCTTTGAGGTACACTTCTCTCGAAGAGAAGTATAGAATACTTCTGATATAACCTTTAATGTTAACGTAGCTGTCTTTGGTCAATTTTACTTCGATGACTATTTTAATATGACGGATTGTTTCACGTGCTTACTGGATGTCTCCCGCGAGCCTTATAATAAAGATCACCCTTGCCTGGTACCTACCGACGAAAAGGATTTGGCCCGATGCAGCAGGAATGCCCATTTTTGTCAAGTAAGCGGTAAAGACGATTATTTCCACTAGAGTGGATAGTTTTTTGTAGTTTCCGCTTCGTGAGTTTCATCCATTCACGAGTGTGTGACGGTTTCCGTAATACGTAATTTTACTTCTATTGACAACTACTCCACTTAATTTAATTACGTATCCGAAAGATTAATGATAGCGAACGTTGATTTTAATTATAACCTATTTATTATTTAACAGTAACGACAAAGATTTTTAATAATTGATCAATTGTAGTCCTACGAAAATGAAGGGAGTCGAAGCACTGATGGATTCAAAGTTATAGAGAAACTCGTGCTATGTAAACTATGTCCCTAGACGCAGTAAAACTCCTTTGAAATACCTCTGACCATAAGTTTATAAGATACGTTCATAAGTATAACATTTTCCTATACTTCGTAATGCTAGAGACTTAATTTACTGAGAGATAGTTTGAAAACGACAAGCGAGAATTGACTACACTCGGTTGACGTTGCAGTCCATCTTCCTATTTAGTCCGTGCTAAGGCTTTGACAGCGCCTCACCAGGCGTCGCTTTACGAGAATCTATGACCTACTTCATGACAAGCTCCAGTTTGTAACCACTGACAAACAAACTTATGGAACATATCTTATGAACTTATGGTCTGACAAATAATGTACAATTCCAGCTATTTTGGCTTAATTAATTCCAGTTTGGGAATAGTTTAAAAATCAAGCGTGCTAGTGAAAGAATATTGTTTTAATTAGATGCAAGGTAACGTTGTGAATAAATAGTTAAATATGTTTTTCCGTTTTTCCATGGAAGATAATTACTAATTCATACGCAGACGCTATATTCGAGAGACTTAACTTCGAAATGGAGAAACTTAGAAATTTGTCTCATCGGATTCAAAAGGGTTTTCGTTATTTTGAATTTTTCATTCGCTTTGAACTTAGGTTGACGTAACGAGGGTCGGTGGAGCTTTGGTATTGTTCGAAAGACGCTGCGCGACTCAATGCCAACCTGGATGTTTGGAAAAGGGGTTCGGTATCGTCCGTAAAATGTGTACGTTCTGTTGCCCTGACGACCCGGCTTGTGGCGAAGACTATTAATTCTTAAAAAAAAGGTACATATTTGACAACTCTAAATAACCGGCGCTACGCAACTAGAACCCGCAGTTAGAGAGGGTGAATCTTACTGTCTTTAATTATTCTAAGAAGAATTTTCACGCACGCGTTGCGCCTCGTTTCAACGTGAGTCTCCTGAGATATCTTAATCTCCCGCAATTTTTGAAAACATCTCCCTACATCCTACCCACCTTCACAAAAATAATACTTTTCAGTTTTAAAATTACGCGTCAAAAGCAAACTAATTTTCAGTGAAAAGGTAATTAAAACTTGACTCTAAATAAACAATCAACAGCGGTACTGAAATTTAGTACAACCATAAGTTCATAAGATATGTTCCTACCATAAGTTTGTCACTGGTTACAAACTGGAGCTTGTCATGAAGTGACGTAGGTCATAGATTCGAGGTAAGGCGATGCCTGGTGAGACTCTGTCAAAGATTTAGTACAGACTAAATAGGAAGATGGACTGCAAAATTAACCGAGTGTAGTCAATTCTCGGGTCGTTCTCTAATCGAACTAGCTCTCAGTGTCTCTGACATTACGAAGTATAGGCCTAGGTAGTCATATACTTATGGAACATATCTTTTAAACTTATGGTACAATTGAGCAGGAATATAAAGATAAATTTAGAATATGGGAAACTCAATTTGATTTTCTTTAAAATTTACTAATTATATTTATTTTAATTCCAATCAATTTCGTTATAAATTGCCTTGCGATGACGTCTTTGAAATAAAAAGACAAGAGATTTACAGTAAACGCGTAATATTTATTCATCACAAAACTTAAAACTCTTAGATTAATATATATACAGTACATATATAGTTTTGTTCATTTCGGCTAAATTCTATATCATCTTGTTGCGTTTTCAACAATATATATTTTATATTGTACAGTTTATATTACACAATATAGTTTTGCAATATGATATATTACCTGTATTTATATAGCGATTTTTCGTTGACTCCCGTGTTTATATTAAAATCCAATATTCCCTATACATTGATATACTGTCTTTAAAAGGGATATTTTAAATTCAATACAGTTCTGCTGAGTTCCTTTCCCGAAAAGTGCACACGAGTTTAAGAAAGAGAGTAAGAGAGATGTAGGTTTTCTTAGGATCGATATTCAGTTACTTTTAAAATATATACTAAGGAAAACAATCCTTCCTTATTTTTCTTTCCAAGGAAATCACATTTTGGAAATTTGGTAATGTTGTTTGTTCTCTTTTTTTTTTTGACCGAAATAGAGTTAAATCTTTTTAAAAATTTCGATTTTTTATCTTTAATATTTATTTTTAGCTATATTGTTGTATTAAGTATCGACACAAGTAAAAAATACTAAGTAAGGCAATTGTCCATTGTCCTGGTTGCACCGCATTTGCCGCTGTACCAGTACCATTATTGCAAAGACTGCCTCTGCAACATTGCCGGCAGAAGAATAATTTCGTTCGTTCTCCCAATGTAATACATCCGCTATCGCAATCTTTAGCGCAATTGCGTTCGATGGACCAAAATTTTCTAGATTTATCTTCACTTTCCAAACTGTATTTTACTCTAGTCACCTGGATAAAAAAACGCGACAATACCTTATTAATTTTTATTATATCTATTCAATTAACTTCTTTGAAATATTTAGTTCATTCTTGGCCTAGAAGAATAATTTTTCGAGTAAGCAAATTAAATTTTTATCTTTCGTCTTGTTGGGTTGAAACGGCTGACAGTGTCATTGGGAACTAAAAAGAACCATTAGGGAGGAGGGAACAAATAAACTTCTACATAAGGAGACTGTCTGAACTTTTAAAGAGGTGGAACTATAGAGAAGTATATATATACTGAAAGGATCGATGGGAAGGAAATAAGCCTAGACAGAAACGTAGACGTTTCCAATGTCAGCTGTACCCCTAGGGCAAGTCTTCAGATTAGTGCCAACAATAATAGTAATAAAATCCGCCTGTCTTATGCATTGGCTACTAGCATGGAGAAGTACAATAATATAATGAAATTTCTAAATGGAAAATGGCATTAAGCTATGGTTCATAAGTTTATAAGATATTTTCCATAAGTATGACACTTCATATACTTCGTAATGCTATCTTGAGATAACTAGTTCGAGAACGACAAACGATAATTGAAGTCCTACACTCGGTCGGTTAAATTAATTTTGCAGGACTTCCATCTAGGTCCTATTTAGTCTGTGCTAAGAATTTGACAGCGCCTCACCAGGCGTATTCGCTTTACCTCGAATCTATGACCTACCTCACTCACTTCACGACAAGCTCCAGTTTCTAAGTTACCAGTGACAAACTTATGGAACATATCTTATGAACTTATGTTATGACTAATATATTAATGATTAATTTCCCAAGGCGCTAGTCTGAATTAAATTCATAGATGAATATTCATTAGTATATGAATCTTTAGCTGGGCCGAACGTCTAAGCTTATTTTTAGTTGATGACTGGGAGGGCTTATTTTATAGGCAATTGGAGGAGAAAGTTGCTTATTTGGCAGCTACAACAACACAAAAGTACCATTAGCTAAGCCCCTTCCTTTTAACTCAATTATCGCTTCTGACTTCCCTGTCAATTAGTTCCAAAAAGGTGCTAATTGGATGATGAAAGTGCGATGACTTTTGGCAAAGAGGAAATAAACAAGATAAACAAAGGGGAACTTTTATTTTGGATATAAAATAATAAATCTATAGAAAAGGTGACTGCGTGGTTTCAAGTTTTCAACAAATTTTGGCCCCAAACCAAGCCGCTCAATGACAATAGAATTATAGTAGAACCGCCCTTGGAACAGGTAAATCTTCAAGTATATAACTTGTTTGTTCTGTAGTAAATTCTGTACTCATTCCAAGGTTGGTTTCTACTATATAATATATTGTCTCTATAGTATTTGAGCTGCCTTTAAAATTTCAATAAACTAAACCAATTTCTCAATAAAAATGACACCGCTGCAGTTTTATATATTTGTTAGTTTTGCCCATACCAATCTGCTCAAACGGTATAACACAAAAATCAATTTCTCAATAAAAACATTTAGTCAATTTTGCAGTTTTCATTGGGAATTTTTGCCCCTACCACTCTACTCAAACGGTATAATAAAATAAATAAGTAAATAAAATATCAATTTATCAAGTCAAGTTTTCACGTCACGCAAATGATAAGTAAATAAAATATGAATTTATCAAGTCAAGCTTTCACACAAATGATAAGTAAATAAAATATGAATTTATCAAGTCAAGCTTTCACACAAATGATAATTATCAAATTGAATTATCAATTTTCCAAATGAAGAATTGAACATTTATTTATTGAAACACTTACCATGCAAAAATCTTCTCCTTGTTTACATTGTTTTTCGTAATGACTGGAAGAATTTAGCGTTTGACAATCGCTGTGAGTGTTAGAACTGCACGTGTAACAGGTCAAATTTTTTGGATGGGTTATCAAACCACTCACTAAGTTTATCACTATACGCAAAAAGAAAAAAAAAAAATGTGTCGGATTCGGTTGGTCGAATTTTCCAAGGTAATATTATAATTTTCTTTTTTTAATATAATATACCTACCAAAAGGCGTTGCGACCAAAAGAAGAAAATGATTAAAGTTGAACTTCATTCTATAGCAAATTTTTCTAAAGGTCTATGGACCCTTACATTACGTATATATATTGACATATATATTTTAATCTAATCTAGAGAATGGAAAATATCTGCACTGCATTTATCGTCGCGATGCGCTATTCTTCATCTTTTCGTTGAATGAAAGGTGTTCTAAAACCCACGTTGAAATCAATCGCATCGTTGTTCAAATAACTAACTGAACTGAATTATATTTAAGTAATGGAGTGAGTTACCAGGTTCAACAGACAGGGACAGTGCCGGTCGACTTCTGAGAAATCACACTGTTATCTATGAATTCAGGTTTTCTGGCTCAGGCTCAAAATAATACCCTGCTTTAACAGAATCGATCCATGCTATTTATAGATTATATTCAAGCATTAAACGCCATCCTTCGTTTAGTTTAATTCCCTTTGTTATAGTAGTTGATTAGTTTAATCGGAATTAAATACAGTTCTTTGTTCGTTTGCTATGATACGTGTATTTATTGGTCTGTTTTTGTAAGGGTTTGCTGTGTCTAGACTCATGAGTCACTTCAAACACATGGTGAAGTATAATAAATAATGAGATAGGGTGACAGCCCATGTTATTTTCCTCTAAAATTTAATGTAGTCATAGGTAGGGAGTGCCGTTTCCGTACTAAAAAAGTTTTTCGTTACTTTTGAAACATTTTTACATGTTGAAAATAGGGAGGAATTTAACACGAGTTTGTAAAAAGAAGTTAATTGTAATGTTATCAAAGATTAGATATAAAATTATATTCCAGAAAAATCGGGAAACATAACGAAATTTCCACAAACGATTGCAGCGAGAATGAAGTACATTCATCCTTAATTCTACGCTGTCGTTTACCAATCCTTGTTATCAACGTATCTATGTGACACGTCAGCCAATAGGAAAGCGCCAACTAGTTTGACGTAGCCCAATAATAGTTCGCCACGAAATCACTAGCAATATACGCTACGCCGCCGTGTTCTTCTTCAAAAGTCAACGTGAACTTGGTATCTCGGTACATTTTCATTATACTTCGCTCTAGATTGTCGTGTTTAATTTCGCTATCCAAGTTTACTTAAAGAGTACAGTTATAACTCTCTACTGCGAACAATATCATCATATTTAAGCTGTGGTAATTATAAATTCATTTATAATTTTTTTCAATTTCGCGGAACTTTGACTTTACCGGTAACAAAGGCTTAGATGTGTAACTAAGAGTGACTCAAGTGACAAGGGTAGATTTGCCATCATCCTGATGAGTATCATTGTCAGGGGCGTCAGGGTAGCGGGTCAATTGGTTTGAGGGGTACAACGACCTATTTCTTTTTGGAAAGAACCAGAAATTTTTTCTATTAAAATTAGGGTTATATCGAAGGTAGAAATTGACTTCAAGTACTCTGGGATGTTTAGGTCTACAATTTCCTCAGGACATCAAAATCCTGGTTCGATGTATAGGCCTTAGGCCTATTATAATTAACTTGTTAATTTCATTGTGAGAATATGTTTAATTAGATATGTAAAATTCAAATTTTGATGATAGCTAATCTAGCACTAAGTACAACACTAATCAAGTATTTAGTCAACCATATGGGTATTGGTTATTGACCCCTATGAGTTGTTCATTAGTGAACAGATGTTTAGTCTTCCTTTAGCAATATTGCTTCAGGAATTATCTTGTACGTTCCAAATTCCAAAAATATGTTCTCATATTTTATCAGATTGAAACAAAAAATAAAGAAAATGGTGTGCAGCACAAAATCATTAGTGATTGCCTTGATGGTAATTACCTTGGCTTGGTCCAAGAAGGAGGAGGACAATAAAAAGGACAGTGTTGGTACAGTCATTGGGATTGATTTAGGAACTACTTATTCATGGTAATTTTAATTTAAGGTTTTGCCCATATGTGTGTAAGTTTCTAATGTAACCTCTTAACAGTGTTGGAGTATTTAAAAATGGCCGAGTTGAAATCATTGCCAATGATCAAGGAAATCGTATCACTCCATCATACGTAGCCTTCACCCAAGAAGGTGAAAGATTAATAGGCGACTCAGCTAAAAATCAGCTTACTACTAACCCTGAGAATACAGTCTTTGACGTCAAGCGTCTTATTGGAAGAGAATGGACAGACCCATCTGTTCAACATGATATTAAATACTTCCCATTTAAAGTCATAGACAAGAACAGTAAACCCCATGTTCGAGTAGAAACGTCTCAAGGAACCAAAACCTTTGCTCCGGAAGAAATTTCCGCCATGGTTTTAACCAAAATGAAGGAGACTGCTGAAGCCTACCTTGGAAAGAAAGTCACCCACGCTGTCGTCACAGTCCCGGCTTACTTCAATGACGCTCAGCGTCAAGCTACTAAAGATGCTGGTATCATTGCTGGTCTGAACGTCATGAGGATCATCAATGAGCCCACCGCAGCCGCCATTGCTTATGGACTTGACAAGAAAGATGGAGAGAAGAACATCCTCGTTTTTGATCTTGGTGGAGGAACCTTTGATGTCTCTCTTCTTACCATCGACAACGGAGTATTTGAAGTAGTTGCCACTAATGGAGATACTCATCTTGGTGGTGAAGATTTTGATCAACGCGTCATGGAGCACTTCATCAAATTGCACAAGAAGAAGAGTGGCAAAGATATCCGTAGCGACAACCGCGCTGTCCAGAAACTAAGAAGAGAAGTTGAAAAAGCCAAGCGTACCCTGTCTTCCGCTCACCAAGCCAGAATTGAAATTGAATCCTTTTTCGATGGCGATGACTTCAGTGAAGTTTTAACCCGAGCCAAATTTGAGGAACTCAACATGGACCTCTTCAGATCTACCTTGAAACCAGTTCAAAAAGTCTTGGAAGATTCTGATCTTCAAAAGAAGGACATTGATGAAATCGTCTTAGTCGGTGGTTCAACCAGGATTCCCAAGGTTCAACAATTGGTCCGTGAATTCTTCAATGGTAAAGAACCCACCAGAGGCATCAATCCAGATGAAGCCGTCGCTTATGGCGCAGCTGTCCAAGCTGGTGTATTGAGTGGAGAGGAAGATACCGGAGAATTGGTTCTCCTTGATGTCAACCCCCTTACCATGGGTATTGAAACAGTTGGAGGCGTTATGACGAAACTGATCCCGCGTAACACAGTCATCCCCACGAAAAAGAGTCAGATCTTCTCAACTGCCTCTGATAATCAACATACAGTCACCATCCAAGTCTTTGAAGGAGAAAGGCCCTTGACCAAGGACAATCATCAACTTGGAAAATTCGATTTGACCGGCATCCCACCAGCTCCTCGCGGAGTTCCTCAAATTGAAGTCACTTTTGAAATCGACGTTAATGGTATCCTTAAAGTAACTGCCGAAGACAAAGGAACTGGCAACAAAGAAAAGATCACCATCACCAATGACCATAACAGATTAACTCCCGATGACATTGAAAGGATGATCAAGGATGCTGAGAAATTCGCTGATGAAGATAAGAGGATCAAGGAAAGAGTTGAAGCCAGAAACGAATTAGAATCTTACGCCTACTCTCTAAAGAACCAAATCTCCGATAAGGACAAGTTAGGAGCCAAGTTAAGTGCCGAGGATAAGGAAAAATTAGAAACCATCTTAGAGGAAAAAATTAAATGGTTAGAAAACAACCAAGAAGCCGACATTGAGGAATTCAAGAAACAAAAGAAGGAAATTGAAGACATCGCGCAACCCATAGTTTCTAAATTATACGCTGGTGCGGGAGGCGCACCACCGGAAGAAGATTCTACAAAGGATGAACTCTAAATAAATAATTTTCCAAACCAAATTTTTTATAGAACTGATATAAATAATACTAAGGGACAGTTTTTCCTATTTAAAAAAGAGTCATGATGGCCTCGCGTTCCGTCAACCCATTTTCAAATTATTTTCCCCGTTACCGTTTTTTCAATTTCAAGAAATACTGCGAGTATTGAACACTTAACATTAAAAATTGTATCATACGTTTCTTAAATTGTCATTTTTGAAAATCTTTTTAAAATGGGTTTTAATTAAATTAAATCTGGTTAATCATGAGACTACCCCACTCCACCTTCCACCCCAAACCCCCAGCTCTACAAAAGACCTATTTTTTGTTCGCTGGCTTTACTTTAGTTAACGAAAGAAAGACGTAAATAGACTTAAAAAAACAAAGATGATGGTCGGTTGTTTTTAAATACAAATTTACTGATCGAACATTATCTTTGTGATCATCATTTTTGCCTGTTGAACATGGCACCTTCATTTTTTTGGAAGTTTAATGAAGAAACTATCTGTTAATTGATAGTATTTTGATGTACAGGTGTATGAAGTATTTATATTTGAGTGAATTAAATTTTTTTCAGAAAATATCTTCAGTTGTCAATTCATTTCAATTCATTTTATTTTAGGGTCTACAACAGTCGTTAATACAATAAAAAATAAGTACAAAGTGTAATTATTCAATGTTATTCTCCAAGTAATTCCTTTTCTTTAGTTTTTAACAGTTTGTCGCCTTCTATCATCCGTTGCTCTACCATAAATTTGATCTGAAATATTTTAATAATAATTTCTTCAGTGTCATATGGTAAATTATCTTAATTAGTTCCAATTAACAGGGTTCATACAACTTTTGGAAAACAAATTTCCCTGAGATTTCCAGGTTTTTCCCCATATACTTCCCTGAATTTTCCAGGTTTTTCCCGTATATGGAGTATCCTATGGAGCAAATTTTAACGAAGGAGGGGAGGCGGGGGCAAATATTACTATTACATAATCAAAGAACATCTCTGTATCCCTAGTAGAACCAGAGTTACGAGCCTCCAAAGTACAGTGTAATGTTAATCCTATGGAGAGGGTTGTTTGTTTAAGTTTTGCTTAATTACTTGGCCCCTGTATGTCGTAGCCCTAAGTTTTTAGTATGGTTAGATGGGTGACAAATTGGCCTATAACATACTCAAAGGACATCCCCGTATCTCTAGCAGAACCAGAGTTACGAGCCTCCAAAGTACAGTGTAATGTTAATCCTATGGAGAGGGTTGTTTGTTTACGTTTTGCTTAATTACTTGGCCCCTGTTTGTCGTAGCCCTAAGTTTTTAGTATAGTAGGATGGGGGACAAATTGGCCTATAACATACTCAAAGGACATCCCCGTATCTCTAGCAGAACCAGAGTTACGAGCCTCCAAAGTACAGTGTAATGTTAATCCTATGGAGAGGGTTGTTTGTTTACGTTTTGCTTAATTACTTGGCCCCTGTTTGTCGTAGCCCTATGTTTTTAGTATAGTAGGATGGGGGACAAATTGGCCTATAACATACTCAAAGGACATCCCCGTATCTCTAGCAGAACCGGAGTTATGAGCCTCCAAAGTTGGTTGTAATGTTAATCCTATGGAGGGGGGTATGTTCACGAACATTTTGCTTAATCACTCGTCCCTTGTTTGACGCAAATTTCCCTGATTTCCCTGAATTTTACTAATAATTCGCAATTTCCCTGAGGTTTTCGTCAACTATTTATTTCCCTGATTTTTCCAGGTTTTCCAGGTTTGTATGAACCCAGTAATTAAGATGAGACTTGCATTTTCTTGAATGTCAAAAATTAAATCCTCCGAAAATGAATCTTTCTTATTCCTGACATCTTTAATAAATTTATTCTGAATATTTCTCATGTCTTCTTTGGCTTGATTTAATAAGACTTTGGCTTTTTTAGCCTGTGTTTCACGGAATTCTCGCGTCACTCTGGATCAAGTACAAAAGTGGTTACCCTTTTAGAAATTTTCTATACACTCCATGGTCTATTTAATTCGGACAATACTTTGGAAGATTCATATAAATCATAGTTCCGTCTTGTTGAAGACTAGCGTTTACGCCTGATGATTGAATAGCTTGCATGGCTGCTTTAATAGCCTAAAAACGTTACTTTATTAAAATATTAATTTTTTATTTTTCTTAGATAGTCCGTAACTAACTTCTGGGAAGTTTATCATATTAACGACAAGAAGTTGCGGACTTTTCTTTAATATTTGCGCTAGTTCGTTTAACGGATATTCGTCACCTTCTACAGGGACCATAATTTTTTCTATAGTACCACTAGCTAATCTAGATGACAAGTGCTGAGAGTAATTTTCTTTTAATTTATTTAGGGATTGATCTAATTGATTTTTTAAAACGTCAACCCTGATAACTTCAGTCATTTCTTCATCAGTTAATTGCACTTTTGGTTTGGATTTACCTGAAATTGTAGTCCTGATTATTACGCGGGTAATGTCAGTGATACCTGACATTACCTTTTGATTCTTTACCCATTGAGAGTCGTTTAGCCTCCAAACAAGCTGTACTATAAATCCATCTGTTACTTAAATCATTTTTAAAGAAAGGTGAGTGTATTTTATTTGATATTGATAGATTTATAGCCCGGTTTTTTGTTGAAGTTGTTATTGTTCTCAGTAGGGCTAGTTGTCGGTAAGTATTGATGTTGATAATTAATTTTAACGATTTATTCATGATTTTATTTTATTAATTTTGCAATATTTTATGATTTATAGGCGTCTTGCAAGTTGCAAACAACACGCTATGGGCACGGGGCCGTCACCTATATCCTCTCCTAGTCGTCACTAGTCGCGTCACCGGCCACCCCCATTTTTTGCATAACTCCATGTTAGAAAAATCCGGGAAAACGTTGCCAAAAGTAATGGCATTTCCTCTCTGACGCATCCCATGTGCGAGTCCTATTCAGACAGGCCTATTCAATCGTTATATAATCTGCACCTGGCGGTGGCGGTTAGCTTTGATACCATTGAACCCTAAGCACGCCGCGACTCTATCTAGTGGTCAATTAGTGAAAAACAATATAGAATGATATAACCTGTATAGGAGTGGGGAGACAGGTGGAAATAACGTAGGCCGTAGATCGAGTGGGTGTAATAGTTTTTAATCTTTTTTTAATTTAACTTAACTTATTTGTGCCGTGTTTTAAATATTCCGTCGGTTTTGAATTTATAATTTAAGAAATATAAATTTAATTGCTGAAATGTATTTAGTATTAATTAAAAATGCGTTGAATTAGTGTGAAAGTGAAAGGGAGGAAGCCAAACCGAACACCGAAGCCAAGCTCGCTCGGCGAAAAAGAAGCCAACAAGGAAGCTATGCATGCCAAGGCTTAACGATTGACAGACCGTGCCATTGCAATGGTTAACTAATAATAATAATTTTAAACGGAATAATTGCGGAAGATTTCAAATATTAAGCAAACCGGACGTAATAAATGAGTTGCTCATTTTTATCTTGACATTTTACAATTACAAACAACTCCAGTGTTTGGAGTTTGTTTACATACAATAGACATGCGTCTATCTACAAATTTATCAACGATGCACTCGCTAACTTGTACAAAACATAGTTTTATTTATTATTGTGAGTATAAAAGTGTGTTTTTGATGTTTTCTGTTGGTGGGTTTCCTAATTAACACCTTCTCTGTACTCTTTTAGTTTTATGTACTGCCTTATTCCTTATGAATCATGTATTAACTCAGGAAAGAACGCCTAAAGAAGGATTTTTTAAAGGACCTTATTCCTACGCGTTATTACCCAATTCTATTTCATTGAACAGTCCGATTACATTTAGTTTTCGCACTTGTTCCTTCGGGGAGTTTTTATCGCAAGAAGGAAAGAATGGGGATTATTTAAAGATAGAATTAGCGGAATCGGGTCATCTTCGGTTAAAATGGAAAGTTGGTGGAGTAGAAGATACGTTGGAATACTCTTCGCCAAATTTAAAGAACAATTTGTGGCATAATGTGGAATTGAGACAAGAGTTTTCTAATTCCGTCCTACTTAAAATTGATCAACTAAGTTCCCAAATTGTGTCAAATTCTACAACGAGAACTAATTTATTATCCATTGATTTAAACAACGATTATCCAAACCTTTATATTGGCAAAAATTACACTGGTTGTATATTGGAAGGATCTTCCGTGCCACTTAATGACCCGAGAGTTAGGTCATCAGATGTAACGTGGGACAGGTGCCCATTACCAAATTCACGAAGTTGTGGTCAGTATTTTAAGGGGAATTGCGCAGGGGTGTGCGAGTACTCGACTCGATACTCGATAACAACACATTGAGATACTCGAGAAAGATTCGAGTAGCTTTTTAACATCTTAAATACTCGATTCCGAGGCTTATAACTATAGCAGACGATGAGTTCATGAGCATTTATTTTGAAAATCACCTGTTCAATGTTTAATTGATCACGAACAATCTTTTTGAACTAGTTCGATATTAGATAATTGAAAATCTTCGTTATTTTTAAGAAATTTACAAAATTGCTACTCGACAAGTCAATATTTGAGACTCGATAATTACTCGAAAGAACAAACAAAATTTGACCTATCTAAATACTCGATACTCGAAAGTATTTTTGAGACTCGGCTCGATACTCGATAAGAAATTAGTTACGATACTCGGACTCGGCTCGAAACCGAAAAAACGGGACTCGCACACCACTGGAATTGCGATTGCGACCAGTGTGTTGGAAATGTTTTAGAAATGGAAATTTCATATATGTGTAGATGGCTATGAAGCTGATTCCTGCTTTAGTAACCCTTGCCGCGCTCCAAGTACATGCGTATCAACACCTAATGGGTATAAATGCGAATGCACCGCGAGATACAGTGGTGAAAATTGTGATGTTGATGAAGGTACACGTAGTTTGGGGTAAAAAGGATCAATTGCAAATTGAAACTCATGGCGTTACATTGTAGGAGCACTTTGTTCGAGACCTGAATTCAATTTGTGCGAAAATAATGGGGAGTGTGTGGAGGATAGCGCGGGGAATTTGACCTACTGCGTTTGTAGACCAAACTTTGCAGGATACCATTGTGAAACTCCTTCCAATGGTAGTTTGTGTGAACAAAATACTTGTAATGGAGGGACATGCATTGCCAATGGAAACTCAATCAGATGCATATGTCCACCTGGTATGATTTCCGCAACATCATTTCAATTTGGGGGACGTCAATTAATTTTTAAGAGTGTAAAAATAGGTTTTGCTGGAGATGATTGTTCATTAAATATTAATGAATGCGAATCAAACCCTTGTTTGAATAATGGAACGTGTATTGATGAAATTGGAAGCTATTTCTGCGTGTGCAGAGACACTGGTTAGGCTAAATGCTTACTTACCCTTTCTCTTTAGAGCTATTCTATAACCAAGATATATATAAAATTTTAAAAGGATACAAAGGACCAAATTGCGAAGAAAACATTAACGAATGCGTAGAACAGAATCCATGTAGTTCAGGCAGTACTTGCTTCGATAACTATGGAAGTTACGTTTGCGTATGTCCTCGTGGTAAAGGAGGCAAAGATTGCGATGTACCACTCGACGATTGTTCTTCTCAACCGTGTCAAAATGGAGGAACGTGCGTTGCTAGAAACAGTGGATACGATTGCCGATGTCCTCTTGGTTTCGAAGGATATTCCTGCGAAGTTAACGTCGATGATTGCGCCATTGCAATGTGTCCACCAAACTCTCATTGCATCGATGGAATCAATAGATTCACTTGCGAATGCGATGAAGGCTTTACTGGGAATCCACCAAATTGTTCTCCGCTATTAAGTCGCATTATTGAGTCACCAAGTCCAATTTGTCACACGTCATCCTGCTTCAATGGTGGAACTTGTCTAACGGAAGATGGAAAGAATAGTACGACGTGTATATGCGCGGCGGGATTTACTGGACATTTGTGTGAAGCAAGGTGCGAGATACAGTGCAGTGAAACTGGAAGGTAAGTGCGATGTGTAATTGATGGATATGGAGGATCGCGTTAGTGAGACTAACTATTAATAATTAACATTATTAGTTGTTCTCCGTGTAATGCAAGTGCTTGCGCTTCTAATCCTTGTTTAAATAAAAGGGCTTGTAGAAGTACGGTAAGTTTTCGAACAACTACGATGACTTTATACAAACTTGTTTTTATGTTTTGTATGTTTTTATTTGAGAGATATTTTGGAGTTAGGTTTTTATATTGATTATTTCGAGCGTTACCTTTACCTTAGAACAATCATTCTTACATCTGCGATTGCTTGCCCGGTTGGAGTGGCCGTAACTGCGATATTCCTAGCGTTCGCGCATCTCGTTTAGAAGATTGTCAATCCCAACTGTGTTTGCATGGTGTTTGTTCTAATCAGAGATGTGTCTGTGATGTTGGATATATTGGTAAGGATTTGGTTTGGTTTTTATAGTGAATTAGGCTGATAACATTATGGTTCATGGTTATGGGTACAAGAAAACTTTGAAATTAATATGAACATCGATATATTACATATATACTTATTATTTCATGTATTGGTTTTGAATTTTTTGAATTATTGCGACATTTAATATGAACATCGATATATACTTATTATTTCATGTATTGGTTTTGAATTTTTTGAATTATTGTGACATTTATTATAATTGTGATGAATTTTATGTATAATTTTATGATTTTTTTTTATGTAATAAGTTTGATTTGTTGTAATGATTTTTGAATTGAATTGAATTGAATTGATTAACCGAAAGAAAGAAAAAAATAATAACAATAATCAGTTTATTAATACTTAATTAGTAATTTTGTTTTTAATTACTTTCTAGGTGAACGATGCGAAACTCCAATTTCATCGTGCGAATCATCACCGTGCTTAAACGGAGGTACTTGTGAAAGCCAAGTATCATCATCATCATCAGGTTACACTTGCAATTGTCCTCAAGGTTTTACTGGCGCAAATTGCGAAGAAAACATTAATGATTGCCTTGGTGTGACTTGTCCACCTTACCAAGTCTGTTACGATTTAGTCAGTGATCATAGATGCAGGTGTGTATTGTAAAACCACTTTCCTACTTGCTTTTCTTTTGCGTTATTAAAACCCGCGCGCCGGCAATTTTAGTTGTCCGGATGGATTTACCGGCAATGACTGCTCCGTAAGAGTTGACTCGTGCTCGAGTCAACCTTGCGTTAGAGGAGCGTGTTTAAACGGAGCAGGGACATACACTTGTCTTTGTCCTCCCGGTTATACGGGAGTACATTGCGAGTCGGAAATAAACGTTTGCGATCCGTCTCCCTGCGTATTTGGTATTTGCCAAAGCTCAAATGGCAGTTATAAGTGTTATTGTCAACCTGGATATACTGGTCACAATTGTAACGTTGAATTTAACGAATGCTTATCGAACCCTTGCCGCAATAATGGTACTTGCCAAAACCTCGTTAACGATTATAATTGCACTTGCGCACCTGGCTATACTGGGAAAGAATGCGAAATCGATATTGACGAATGCGCTTCGTCTCCTTGCGTTAATGGAGCCACTTGCTACGATACCATAAATCAATATACTTGCGCTTGTCAGCCAGGGTACAATGGTACGCGATGCGAGATAGATATTGATGAGTGCGAATCGAGCCCGTGTTTTCACGTTGAATTTGGTGCCAGGTGCATTGATAAAGTCAATGGGTTTTTGTGCGATTGCGAAGATTCGGGATTCACCGGAGAGTTTTGCGAAAAAAATATTGACGATTGCTTCTCGGATCCTTGCGTAAATGGAGCTAATTGCGAGGATCACGTTAAGAACTATACATGCCATTGCTTAAAAGGTTACAAAGGAATTAATTGCGAAATCGATGTCAACGAATGCGAATCGAACCCTTGTCAAAATGGCGCTACGTGTTTCGAAAAATCCAATTCATCACTGTATCAAGTTAACTATTTAGGGAAATTTCCTTCTTTCTCATACGCGGACGCATCAGGGTATTTTTGCGAATGTCAGTTGGGTTTTACTGGAGATAACTGCGAAACAAACATAGATGATTGCGAAAATCACGATTGCGTAAATGGTACTTGCGTAGATGGAATTAATAACTATCATTGCGAGTGTATACCTGGTTTCGAAGGAAAGGATTGTTCCATCGATATCAACGAATGCGAATCGCAACCGTGTCAAAACAACGCCACATGCGATAATTTGATCGCGGATTACTCTTGTAAGTGCCATTTCGGGTATGGCGGAAAAGACTGCGAGATTCAACTTCTCGGGTGCAGAAATGACCCTTGTGAAAATAATGGAGAGTGTATTCCGTACTTGGATGATAATCAAGAGCACCAATTTAAATGCCAGTGTCCAGTTGGATTTGCCGGACGTACATGCGAACTTATTACTATAGTATCCTTCAGAAATGGGTCATCAATGGACGTTTCCAACAGTTACAAATCCGACACCTATTTCTACACCTACAGTCTTAGATTTCAATTCCGTACGACGTTGAGCGAGGGAATTCTCGTCCATTCAACTGATTCCTATAACAACTTATTCATTATCATCTATCTGCAAGATGGTTCCGTTAACCTCGCGATTCAAAATTACGGAATTTTGAAAAATATTAAGGAAGATGAACGCGCCCCTACACGCAACGATGGCTTATGGAAAGATGTCAGTATTAACATTACTCCTAACAGCGCAAACCTTAGCGTTTCAAACTGGATTCAAACTGACGTAGTTAACTCTGAAAATATTGGAAATCTTAATGTAACAACCTTTGGAGGGGGATTGCTACCACGTAACTTTGCTGGTTATCAAACCTTCATTGGTTGTATGCGCGAGATATACCTCAATGAACAACTCGTTGTTCCTGACAACGCGACGTTAAAAGGAACTGAAATCGGATGTCATCGTGAAGAGCAATGCTTGGAAGATACCTGCTCAACAATTGGACACTGCAAAGATTACTGGTTTTCCTACAGTTGCTTTTGTCCAAGGCCTTACTTCGGATCTACTTGCCAGTATTCGGTCACACCAGCAACATTTGGCTACAAAGATGTTCAGAGTTACGCCAAAGTGGAAGTACCTGAGATAGAGAGGGTTGATTTAACACGTTCAACTAACATAACGTTGTTCTTGAGAACCAGGCAAGCTGATGGCTTCATATTTTACCTGGGACCGAATCTTTTCGGAGAGAATATGCCAGATCAGTATGGCTCCGAAAGTCACTCCTACAATAATACCACTTTTGTAGCTGTGTTCTTGGAAAATGGATATTTGAAAGCCACAACTGGATTGGTTGAAAATAAAATTATGGAGAAGAAATTAAACAATGGCGACTATCATTTCGTTAAGGTTTTTCGCAACGCTACTGTCTTGTCGTTGAGTATTAATGAAACTACGCAGCACGTCAACATTCCTGAAAATCCATTAAAGATGGACGTGATATTCATTGGTGGATTGCCTAAACATAACGGTGAAACGAGAGTGAAACGACAAATAGATTTTGAAAGCGAAAACAATGCCGCTGTCTATAATACTCATAGCTGGGAGAATATCACGTTTTTCAAGGGGATAATACAAGATTTTAGAGTAAATGACATGTTACTTGACATTTACCCAAGCGCGAAAAGTTACGGCTTCCAGGACAAAGCCCCCGAAGTTTTTCCAGCGACTGTTGAGGCTAACAGCGTTTCGGAAGGTGTACTTAGCGATAATCCTTGCGACTCTAACCCATGCACTAATGGTGGAACTTGCATTGACACGTGGAACTCTTATTCTTGCAAATGTTCCGAAGGTTATCGTGGCATTAATTGTTCCGAAAAAGAACCGTGTTTTATCCATCAGTGCCCCGCAAATTCAATTTGCCGCAATTTACCAATCGGTTACGAATGTCTGGCTGATGTGGCGTTGAAAGGAGATTCCGTCCTGAAGTACAAACCAAATTTTTCGTCCAATGTTACAAGCAATAGTATTAGTTTAAGGTTCCGTACTCAAACGCCTGGTGGGACTTTGTTACACGTTGTCACAAATGGATTCAACAATAACCACTTAACCATTACCGTAAGCGATTCTGTAATAATACAATGGAAGTTTGGATACAATGAAAATATTGGGACGCTACTTGTTGGCACTAATGTGACGAACGGAGATTGGCACAAGGTTACGATCTTTATGAATGAAACTATATTGAAAGCGGTAATGGATACGGATAATTCAGAGAGAATTGCCGAATATTCCAGCGTTATATCATTGATGCAAATTGTCCAAGACGCTGATTTTTATGTTGGTGGTAACACTAAACCCGATGGATTTTTCAGAGGTAATATAGTGAAGGAGCCCCGTCGATAGACAGTAGTTACCACGTACGTTGTTCGCTTTCAGGATGCCTTGATGAAATTCGTGTTGGAGATGTGTTGTTGCCATATTTTGCAAGAGATGCCTTACAAAATGACGAATCTCCTAATCATTTCGACTTGGTGTCTAGTTCAGAAGGTTTACACATCGGATGTATTGTGTGCTGGGATGACCTTTGTCAAAATCGTGGAAAATGCCTTAATGCCACAAGTGATTTTAGTTGCAAATGCTCTGAACAATATTCCGGACATTTCTGCGAAGAGGACGTGGATGAATGTCTAGAATCGCCATGCGAACATGGCGCTTGCGAAAACATGTATGGAAGTTTCATGTGCAATTGCTTACCATTTTATTCTGGCCAACTGTAAGTTTTCTTAAGTCGCGTTTGCAAAAGTGAGCGAAACTCGATTAATTTTTCCTTAACAGATGCAATTATGAAGTTAATTTGTGTCACAGCAATCCTTCGCCTTGTCAAAATGGCGGTCAGTGTATATCTAGTTTTGGTAATTACAGTTGCAATTGCGATGAAGAGTACACTGGTCCCAACTGTGAAAAACGAGTAAGTTATTAATTATCATACATTAAAACGCTACGCATTAGACTCATAAACAACAACATACATTATCAACTTTCAGAAAGTGATAAGATGTGACAATGAACCATGTGAAAATGGAGCCACATGCTTTCCTGTTGCGAGACATGAAAATATAGAGGTAAATGTTTAATTTTTCAGTTTTCTTTTGCATTTTCAGTGTTTCGCGTTGCACACGAGCCTGATACGGTGTTTTTACAGTTTAAGTGCGAATGCAACGATAGATACGAAGGAGAAAAATGTGAAAAAGTTATCGATTACTGCTCTTCAATTGGTCACCAGTGTGTCAATGGTACTTGCGTTAATACACCCACAATTCCTGATCGCAAAACTACTTGCAAATGTAACACCGGTTACGAAGGAGAACTATGTGATACGGAAATGAACCCGTGCCTTCCAAACCCATGCGAAAATGGAGCAACGTGCGAAAAAGTGGGATTTGAGAATTACGCGTGCATTTGCGCCATTGGCTTCCAAGGCACGAACTGCACAGACGATATCGACGAATGCCAGTTATATCCTGATCTGTGCAAGAATGGGGCGTTTTGCACCAATTTGTTTGGTAGTTACAAATGTAATTGCTCGGAATTGTTTGCACCACCGCATTGCATCGTGGAGAATCCGTGTTTGACCTACAATTGCGAGAATAATGGCGAATGTTTGCCGCAAGCTGATGAAAAGAATATGACGTCATCGCCTATATGTCAATGTGCGCATGGATTTAACGGAACATATTGCGAATTAAAAGTAAGTTTTAATTAATTATGATTTAATTAATAATTTAACTCGCGAGTGCAATAAATATTTCTTAAATTATGACAGTTGCAGGGAGCCCACCGGTCCTATAATTCCTATAAATTCCTATATTTTTGAACCAGTCCTATATTATCCTATAATTTCATGAAATGTCCTATAATATCCTATATTTTTGACTTAGTCGAAGTTTTCGTATAGTTTAGCATTAAATTTATCAAAATTTAGCTGTTTTTTATCGATATGACATTTGAATAGACACTGAAATTGCTTCAAAGGCTCGCTTAGGATTTTTTATATATTATATTATATTTTAATTAAGTTCTTCTGAGTTTTCAAAGTAAAATCCAATTAGTTTTTTTGTTCTTTTTTGAGATTTTTCTACATAGTTTAAGCCCAAAATTGTATTATATATGAGCATTTTTATCCCTATATTTTCCTATAAAAACACGTGATTTTTTCTCCTATAAAATCCTATAATTCCGGAAAAAAATTCCTATTTTTCCTATAAGGAATTTAAATTTAATAAGAGTGGGCTCCCTGCAGTTGCAAATTATTTCTTGTAGTTAAATCAAATGCAAATGCGTTTTATTTCAGTTGCCAGTTCCAAGTACAACAGATACATTAGCTCTCGCAGTTGGTCTGTCACTAGCCATAATTTGCGTAATTTGCATCATAGTTGCGATAGTTATTTTCCTGCGAATCGCTAAAAAGAAACGTGCCACTAGGGGAACTTACAGTCCCAGTCGACAAGAAATGTTCGGGTCCCGAGTCGAAATGAACCACGTCATGAAACCACCACCCGAAGAAAGACTTATCTAATAGAGAAAGGTAAATAACTTAAATCTAATTAGTAATATTATTATTATTATTAATTTCAACAACCAAATGCCGGAAGGATAAATTAATAAATATATAGTAATTGTATTATAGTTAATAACCCAGATTACGAGTACCAACCAAATTTATAGGTTTTTAAATATTTTATTTACCCCCAACCAATATCGTTGATTGTTTAAAAAAAACTAACGAAACGAAAAAGGAAGATAGAATCCGTCCCTTATTACAAATATCAAAAACGGATTTATGTAAGAAGAACGTTGAACGTAGCAAATTCACTACCCATCCTCGCATACTTTATTGAGAAACTTCGTCTGCTTATATTTTGACTCCACCCACAAATTCTGTATATAGCAATTAGCGGTCTTATTCCTGATCAGCGCCACCTACCCATAGCGGCGACTTTGAGAACTACTGTAAGCGGCAAGCCAATCAGATATCGCTAAAATCTGGTGACGTCACTGACTGGCACTCTCGGGTCTTACCAAAAATGACGTCACCAGATTTTAGCGACATCTGATTGGCTTGCCGCTTACAGTAGTTCTCAAAGTCACCGCTATGGGTAGATGGCGCTGATCAGGAATAAGACCGCTAATTTCGAAAAAAAAAATTTAACCGCGAAAATAGAGATAAGAATGACATTTGACATTTTCGATCTCTAGAAGTCGATATATACAGAATTTGTGGGTGGAGTCAAAATATAAGCAGACGAAGTTTCTCAATAAAGTATGCGAGGATGGTACTAGAGGCTAAAGCTACGATCAGACGTTCTTAGTACATAAATCCGTTTTTGCAAATATCTATTTTTTATAGAATGCAATTTAAGTAAGAAAGTAGTTTTTTAGCTAATGATGAAATTTAACGATGTTTTTCACAGCAAAAATTAGGTCTTTTTAACAAAATCCCACCGTGGTATTTAGACCCTATCTTTTGTATGTATGTTAATTGAATGCGTAATTAATTAATTAATTTTTAAAATTTTTATCGTGTGTTGTTTTTTTGTCCTTTATTATCTACAACAATTTTTTTTTAATTACACTCCCATTTATTAATTGGGATATACAATTTTAACATCTATTTAATTAATAATAAGTTATAATTTCCTGTTTAACTTAATTATGTTTTCTCTGTCCATTTAATTTTTTCACTTAAATGTATGAAACATTCCAATATCTATTTTAAATTCATTTATAGGTTTCGTTTCCTTGTCTTATATTCATTTTAATTAAAAAATAAATATGTATAGAAAACTGTGTTTAATTATTTGTCTTATAAATAATTCATTGGGGGCAAGAAAATTGCGGGTTTTGGCTCAATTTTACAGCTATGTTTAAATTTAGGCGCCTGGAAGTGACGTAAGTATAATTAGGATCTGTAATTTTAAAAGGGCGGGGGGGGGGGAGAAAAAGTACGATTTACTCCACCACCCCTACGATCTCTGAGACAATGGAACGCGCCGGCCGGAAATAGCTGCTTTTCTTGTCCTTTTATAAATGTAAAGTCCATGGTTTCAACTTCAAGATTTTAATTGCGGTTCTTTAAAGATTAGTTTAATTTTGCATTCAAAATTGGGAACAGTTTTCGTTCAAAAATTTCAATAATTAGTTTCGATAATTTTTTTACCGTGGATGACGTCACGTGGCCTAATAATTGGTACTTCTACATCGTTGAACTTGCACCATGAAATGATGACTCATCGGATTTCTTTTTTTCGGTGGCCCGAGTCAACGTGTTCGGTACGGAGCCCTGTATACCGAAAATGCAAAGTTCCTCGTAATAAGTAAGTATTTGCGCTAATTCTTGGTTCTTTTCTGATTATCTTAACTAGAATTTAAATACACTAGGCCAATATAAGAAATTGTAGACGTAGACTCAGTCAATAACCACGTATAATTAGTGTAGAAGTATAGAACCATAGATCTTACTGCGTAAATTGATCCAGTGTTACTCTAGAAATTTAATCGGTTATTTGAGAAATAAACTAAAGCAATTAATTTTTTTAATGATTTATTTAAAAACAAATGGACTAAACTCGTCAAAGTTCATAAAAACGAGTAGAAAATTTTGATCACTAAATCTTAGTTCATTTTTTCGGATGGTAAGGCAAAAATGTTATTAGATGTTAATGTGTTCCGTTTCAAGGCACGATCTGCAATTATTTTACATTCCAAATTTCCAAAATCTGTCGGGTTTTATTTCGTAACCGGGTTGGTACATCGACAAACGCAACACGATGGGAAAAGAAACCAATCCATGAAAATGCCCTTGCAGTCGTCATCAGGGTCGTAGGCTAGCAACCGGTGCCACTTGTACTTTTGTTCGCAGCTGCAATCGTTGTTGCATTTCTTAGTTTGAACGGACCTGCGGGACGAAGCATTTCTAGGCAGAATTATTAGGTATTCAAGCGAAGATACATAGTTTTTTTACAAAATGCCTTCGTAGCGAAGGTTTAATTGTTAGTAAAAATGATTTAACTTACTGGCATACTTCTTGCTGTATGGCTTGCTGTAGGTGCTGCGTATTAACTATAGCTCTTATTTTCCCCGCGCTATTTGATGCCCAATATGGGGTCACGATTTCCACCGCGGACTCGCAGGCGTCCACTCTAAAAAATAGGCCAAATTACAATTAGAAGTTTATCGATAATCACTTTATAATGTCATAGCGTCTAAGGTTATATAAGACGACAAACCAATTAACCATTCAGAGGACCATCCCATTTAAAACTTTGTTAAAGTTAATGGACTAGTGTCGTTAGAGAGGGGGTGTAGATTTATATTCCCCCTCTAGGCGCGCTCTTGTAAGAGGGGATGACACTGAGCTAAGAGATAGGAGGGTATGACGTTTGAAAACGTAGTACTGACACTACTCAGTTTGCGCGTGTTGAACGAATTCGATCGTAACCTGTTGATCGCCTGGCTCTGGCGATTGGGCCTTAACCTTGAATTTAAAAAGATGGTGGAAGAGAGAGAGGATGGAAGAACTGGCGTCGAGGATAAATGGTAAGGTAATCGTACGCGTATTTATTTTCTGTTTGCGCGCGGGGGCGTCTCGCTTTCTATCTTTTGGCTCGAAACTATAAAGGGGATGGTGGTTGTAATGAAGGCAGGTGGTCCCTTTACGCTTCCCACCCCCAGCTCTGATTGAAGTCGTGCCTCAGCTTTAATTGTTCAGCTCATTCGGTGGATCACGATTCGCGCATCAACCAGTTCAACTAGTCTTAGAAAGCCTACAAAAATTCCTTCTCCCTTATTATTTTCATGGCCCCTGTGCTTTACGTTCATTCGAGAAAAAGGGAAAACACGTTAATGGGCTGGAAAGTCAATTCCGATATGGAGCCCGTTTCCACTTAAATATAGATATACCTGATAATAAGATGGATACCTGACTAACATTCCACTATAGTTTGCCTAGGGACATAAGCTTTCTGTAACAATTCAACCGTAGGGACAAAAAATACCGTATAAATGAAACCTAGGAGGCGAATTCCTTGGGGTTTGACCCATAGGATAGAGCTAGCGCTAAGTACATTCCCTCATAGCAGAAGTATATAATACTTCTCTTCGAGAGAAGTGTACCATCCACAAAGCGGAAGGGTAATTGTAACATGATTCTTTCCAACCAACATCCCTTAACATATGGAGCAAGGTTACTAAACCGAGTCACAAACGCGATAAATAGTTCCCTCATCATTATTTGTTTAACTTGACTGGCATTAAAAACACTTACTTATTGGACGAAGTGCTGTAAGACGAAGATGACCTTGACCTCTCTGATCTCGTGTGTACCGTATGGCCATCGTACGTCTCGTAATGATCCCTGGGATAGGAAGACGCCATGTTCTCTTCGGGTGATAGATTATACTCCCCGAACATTCTCCTGATCAGAGCTTTATTTTCGTCTATGAACATGTCGATTTTCTCTCTGCCGATGAGAAAAGGTTAAATTTATTTAGTTACAACCCATGCAAAACTACTCCCCTTTTGCGCGAGTTACCTTGAAAGCTATTTTTACGAGACAACTGAAATTATACTTCTTTTTACATGTAGTTTATTATATTTATACATTTTCAATCGAGATTAGAATTATGGTAAGATCTCACGCGTAATACCATGGTAATACTTAATGCCCGGTGTACTATACCTTCTTAATATTGCTTGAAAACCTTGCTCTTTTGCTCAAAACGCTCGTTCAAACATTCCGTAACGATAAGCTACTTCTACACTTAAGTTTAGAGTCAAACCTGAACAGGCACATGCATTATAATTATCCCTATATAATTGTAATTAATATAATTTCTAATTGAAGCATTGCTTTAAATTAATGTTAGAATAATAGACTTAAATTTCCTCACCTTTTAACTCTTCTGGATCTTTTAACGCCATCCGTGTCAATGTATTCGGTGTAGTTTGAGTTAGTGGCAACTGTGAGGAACCTGCGCCAGCCAGCAACAATAACCCCCAGAACGGGAAACGATAAAAAAACAAAAAAAGAAAAGGAAAAAAGCAACCAGCTCAGTGCAAATTTCAAGCATATATACTCTAATTAGCTCATTTACATTGCCTGGAAGCTTTGGAATAAACACGCGTTTATCTATTTCGTGCAGTACTTAAAACAAGCTCTTCCCATTCCATGCTTCCGTGCAATGCAGATGTACTCATTTTGCGTACACCGGGCGTTTTTTTTTTATTAACTTTTCTTAACGTTAATGTACAATTTAATTCTAAATGTTTTACTCACTTGGGGTAGGTGTTACCCGGTGTTGGGCAATAAAGTTGGTTTAGTCTCTTTATGCAAGGATAACCTCTGATTATTTCTCCTCTAATTTCCAAACCAAATACTATTGATAAAGTTGTGAGTACTATCTGTTATGAGACAAAATGAAAAAAGAGATTTTTTTAGACCGTTTATAAGATTCGAAAATTCACATTCTTAGAGGAAAAAAAACTTATTGCGTAATGGTTTTAAGTCACGCTTTAATACCTCTTATATATTTAAATATTTTCTATAAAATTTACGGTTTGATATAAATTGTGTTCGCTTCGAACAATACTGATATAAAACTTGATATATTTTGGGTAATATATGATGTAAGATGGGGGCCACACACCTTGTTCGAGTAGAGAGGCTGTTAGATTTGCTAGGGAGGTAACGACGCCATTATAAATCTAACCATACTGCACTCTTAATTGATAATGTATACAGAATTTTGTCCCATTATAACCGCCCCTAACAAGTCGCAAAAATTTTTGTAGATCTTTTAGTAAATTTAGAAAAGCTGTTTGTGCAGGGTTTACACAAACCTGGAAAACTCAGGGAAATATATAGTTGACAAAAAGCTTAGGGAAATTTCGAATTTTTAGGGAAATCATGGAAATGTGTGTGGTTTGAGTAAGTTTGCTCTGAAGAGGTTGCTTCAACTATAAAGAAACCACTCCCGTTGTTATTACTCAATATATCGGGAAAAAAACCTGGAAAACTCGGGGGATATATGTAGGGAAAAAACATGGAAAACTCAGGGAAATCGGTTTTACAAGAGTTGTATGAACCCTGTTGTAGTTCTTCATGCAGCATGCCAGGAAAATCAAGAATGGTTTTAAGTTATGTCCAGTTTTGTTTCACCAGTTATAATGTCACTGTTTTTCAATAATAAGTAAAATAATGTTCATCGTAAATAATAATGCTAAAGTTCTTAAGATGTGCTGGGAAATACCCCCACTTAAAAGCTTCCCAAATCTATATTTCTTATTCTGTCTTTGCTCACGAGCTTCCACCCTTTTTCTAACTTAATCAGCGTCGTTTTTTGATTCACGACTTTTCGGCTTACACGTGTTGAAACGATGAAACGGGCAATGAAGACCCCTTAAACACCCACCTAGTAACGTAATTTTCTATCTTTGCTTATATATAGTTGAGACTATACCGATTTAACCGAAACACGTTCTTTGAAAAGAGAAATTGAGGGAGTCAAGCTGATTTACAATTCAACTTTTGACTCAACGTTTAAATTTATGTCAACTCTTTAAATTAAAACGTAGCTTTTTTCTGGTTAAAATCTGCGTAGGAGTATTGCTTTTTTTAACACGGCGGAAGGTGCATTGCCTCCCTCAAGGTCTTAATTAGTTTAATTTTCTGGTTTTAATTGAGCTGAAATATAATGAACCTTAGTAAAATTACTTAAATGATGAAAATTGTGGTTTCACCAATTTAATTAGTGGTTTTCTATTTTTTTCTGTTTTAGTTCTCGGGTTGCAAGCTAACACATGAAACACATCGAATAATGTGCAGCAAACACGGTAGGAATATGTTTCATACTTTTATGCGTTCCACAAAAGGGGTCTATAATGTTGGCTCGAAACATGTGCGATTTACAACTCCTATTTATACATGTTCAAGAGTAAATTAACTAGGAGTTAGGAAACCTCATAATGGGTATGAGAACAGTCGGCCGTCCACGCTTGACATTTACCGACCTCGCGAATGTCGAAATGACCTCGGGACTACTAATTCTAAAAGGTCGAGTTCATTATACTAGTTGACTTGAAATTGAGTTGAGGTATTTGTAACGGATTTCACTCGCTTCTCGGTATGAGCATAGACCAAAGCAAATTTGAATATTTCGCAGACTAAATATTACTACTTGGTATGTTTATGAGGGTATTAAGAGCCCATTAATGTCGTCTGCGATTTTACTGAAAAGCGATGCTTATAAATGGGTTTGAAGACGTTACAATGTATGTAGTTAATCCTTTTAAGGGGACTTCTCGATTCTCGCAACCAAGAATGTATCCTAAAATCTTTAAGTTTGCATGCGCCATTGATATTGTCATAAGATATATTCCATAAGTTTGTCAGTGGTCACTGGGAGCTTGTCATGAAGTGACGTAGGTGAGGCTTAGTACAGACTAAATAAGAAGATGGACTGCCAACCCGAGTGTAGTCAATCAATTCTCGCTTGTCGTTCCCGCCCGAACAAGCTCGAGCTGTAAGTCTCTAGCATCACAAAGTATAGGTAAAGTCATACCAAGAAGGGATATCTAGTTTACTAGGAAAAGTTATAAGATGCCTAAGTATTCGCGTGCCATAGTCCCAGTCCCCTTCTAAAATACAAGGGGGGACGTAAAAGGAGGCCGGGCTATTTCGCCTCTCCCCAGTCGGAAAATACGTAATTTTTGTCATTCGCGTCGCGATGACGTGAGTTTTCCAGAACCAATGAGATGCTGACCGTTGTAATTTAGAGGCGGGGATTAACTCCGGACCTACTATACGTTTGGACTGGAGATAAAGCTAGAAATGTGGCTATTTTATACCTTCTCCCTAGTACACTAGATATCACTTCTTGGTCATACTTATGGAATATATAACTTATAAACTTATGTATCGTCTACTACTGAGTTCCAGATAATCCGCGTTGGTATATATGTTTAACGTGACGTGTGACTCAAAGTGAAAACGTCACGAGACTCCCCGCTGCATCCCCTTGACTTCCGGCATCCGATAGTTATTAGGCAAAGTCTTTTCCGCTTCGGAATTCAATATTCATAGCGTATACGACGCGCTATATTAACATGGAGAAATCTATACCTCTATGTAGAGTATCTATTTCTTTATTGTAAGGATTCATTCAGAGCCGCGTACGTGACCGTCAGAGGCACTTACGAAACTCCCCAATGAAATACTTCTTTATAAATTAACGTTAATTCTGCCTGTTAATGAAGTCGAAAGAAGAAAAAAAGTCAAGGAGAGTATCTGCTGCAGACTCACGGCGCGTCTTGATAACTTCATTTGTTTAGACCAGGTTTTTTTTCCTTCTTGAAAACGCCGCCCCTCATCTAAAATCCAGACTCGTTCATTTACATCTGCATGTCTACATCAATGAAACGTTGATTTACGTTTTTAGCTCATTTGCATTTCGATTTACCGTTACTATATATTTAGTTTTGAGACATGGAATCCGCCATCTTGCTTTTAGAGAAATAATAGCAAACTTATGTAGAGCTCTGTCGTTTTTGTTAGAAACCTTATATTTTAATTGTGGAAATGGATATATGCCTAAACATCGAAGTTTGAAGTAATTTTTTTTAAATAATTTGTGATGAAATCAATTCAAATGAAAACGTTTCGGACAAAGTTACAAGTACAGTTTACCGGACACGTTATTAAATTGAAAATTTAGTTGATATTCGTGTATAGCAAACTTATGAAGCTGTCGTTTTCGCGTAGAAATCTGATATTTTTTATTGTGGAAATAGATATAAACATCGAAGTTTGAAGTAACTTTTTAAATAATTTGTGATGAAGTCAATTCAAATGAAACCAAAACGTTTCGGACAAAGGAACAAGTACAGTTTACCGGACACGTTTTTAAATTGAAAATTAAATTGATATTCGTGTACAGCAGTCTCAAATTAGCTAGAAAACAGCACTATCTTAACCTAACCTGACCTGAACTTAACCTAAATCAAAATTAAGATAAGCTAAACGGCTTAATAAAAAACTTCTGATAATTGTTTTTACTAACCAAAACTTTTCTCGACAAACAAGTTTCATTGTTTTTGACTAATTTCAGGGTGCTTAAGACGAATATCAACTTTATTTTCAATTTAATAAAGTGCCCGGTAAACTGCACTTGTGCCCGATCAAACATTTTAAAGCTTTTCATTATGGAGTTAATTCAACTCCAATGCACGATGAAGTTCACAGTGCATTTGTTCCTCAAATTATGATAGATATATTTAAGTTTAAAACTAACAACCATATCCAAAATACTGAACGTAAACTAATTAATATTCGATTATACAATTACAAATAAACCTTAGGTTTGATCTATCACTTTTAAACAAGTATTACATCATAAGATAATGTAAATGGGTAATTACATGATTACACTAACTACAAACTCGCGCGTTCAAAAGAGGCCAAAACCGAATTTACTCATCAATTGAACCAACAGTTTGTTATACACCTCTTCTTAACAAAAAATATATTTCCCAATTGAGCTATCCCCTGTTAAGAATGATGAATGGTTAAAGGCGCTATGGTACAAAGACACGCGGTACCTTTCAATTTAGAAATGAAAAGGTACAAAAAGATCTTTCGAGCGTGGCCATTAGATTACGTAAGGGAATTTAAAGAATAAAAAAAAGTTTAAAAAAACCAGTGCTGACCTGACAGACGACCCAAAAGGTGACGGTACCCGCTGTACCTCCAAATAGGCGAAAGGTTCTCCAGCGCCAAATTTTTGAGATGATTGACTCCATGAAGTTTGATTTAATTTAGTTATTGTTATATTTATAAATAAGTTAATTAATTATTAGTAAAATAATAATAGTCTATGAAGGGGGATAACTGTATTACGGTACAATTTTTCTGGGGGTTTTGGTCAGGGGGGCGGACTGTGGCGTATTAGGATAGCCCGGGAAGTTTCCGCGGTTTCCTCGATCGCTCGCCGGATGGTGATTCCGAAGATGTCGATGATGAGAAGAAAAGTCATTCTCTAGAAGAGCCCGATCTTCTAAACCCCCTCTCGGCCGTCCCACTGCTTTTCAAGAGACGCGCCGTCGAAAGCGCTCTTCGCCGCTATTAAAACGCCAAAATCTGGTTCCATCCCCCTTCCGACCAAGGGTTGGATACTTTCCAAAGTTTCACATAATTATCTATTCGCTAAATATTATGTTACTATAGTAGGAACGAAAGATGGTGGCATATTTTAAGCCCATACTACTAAATATATTATTTCTGTGGGCTATTTAGTGAAAAGGTGTGATTTGTTTTTCATTTAACGTTACGGAAGGGTGTCAGGTCATACTGGTCCTGTAGAATTCATATTTAATGTCAGAAGTTGAAACTTTCGATGCTAAACTGTAATAAAGGGTTTTTCCCCAAATCTTTGGCCGCCATTTTCCAAGATGAAAGCCGATTGCAAAAATATTTACAACAGAGTACCTCTTACTTATGGGTAACTTGCCTACGAAATTTTAGATTCGTAATTCAAGACTTTTCGTTGATTAATAACTTTTAGTTAAATAGATATATAAATACTTATAAAATATTTAATCAAGGTAATATGTCAAGTGCCCGACACCTCACCTTCCGCCCTCGCAATCCCACCACCACTACCCGAAAAAATCTTCATTTTCTCCAAGAACATTTGAAAAAAAAAATTATTGTAGAAAAATCTCTTCATAATTCTCCCCATCTTAAAAACGACTTAAGAGGCGAAATACTTTGGGACCACACAGCATTTTACGTCTTTGATTTTTCTTTTTAAAAAGTTTTTACCTTTCTCTTTCTCTCTCTCTCTCTCTAAGAAATGAGCGTAATTTATCATTTCGTTATGCATTATTGGAAAATGTTTCGCTTTTATAGCCCTCTTGAACAAAACCCCCCAACATGTTTTATATTTTACGAGGAAACTTGTTAGCGTCTTCTCATAGCTCTCCAATGAGTTTCAGCTCATCTCTCTTATTCCATAGGTGTGGGTGTTAATTTAAATGTTTCAAAATAATAAGGATCCTTTTGTTACACTGGCTTATTTAGTTTCTAATTTTCTCCTTAAACAAATAATGTTGCATTAGGCTACGAGATTTTTAACTTCTCTTAGATTTTTCTGTAAAATTATTGGACGATTTTGTAGGCCTATGTTCGCACGTGAAATCACATATTAAGAAATTAACCTGAAACGCGTGGGAAAGCGTCTCGCGCTCTAGACATCACGTGAGATGTATTTTAAAGTTTGGCGCGAGAAAGTAGCACGTGTTTTTATTTAAATTTTGATTTCAAATTAGGCTTAGCTCGTAAAATTATTTAACCCTAACGAAATTAAAATGCAAAACATCTAGGGGAAAAACTTTACTTTAGCTCGCGAATTCAAAATTCAGTTTTTCCAATAAATATCATTTCTTGGAGGTTAATTATGTGATAATCAATTACATTTAAGTCGCGGAAACTATTTTAATCAATATTTTCATGACCATAAAAACCCGACCAGTTCCTTCTTCCTAGCCACCAAATACCATAAAATATCTAAAAATATAACCTAACCTAACCTAACCAAACCTAACATATGAAGGATAAAATATAGAAAAACATGGAAAATATATATTTTAATTAATTTCTGCACCTTAATTTTAACTAATTATCCTACAATTAACCTTGAATTAATGATATTTATTGAAAAAACTGTATTTTGAATGTGCGAGCTAAAGTAAAGTTAAGCCCATCTGGGGAGCTACTAATCTTTTACGGTAAGTTTCCTAAACTTTCTAATTGTAAGAACTGGCATGCACTCAAGTGTTCGAATATCTCTTCCTATATTTCTATATTTTTAAATCCATTCAAGTTTATTTCTAAACATCGCCTTGGTAATTCAAGGCTACGAACACACAAGTAATTTGTAAAATTTTAAGTACTCCTTTTTAACAAACTAGTTCGGTTCAGTTAAAGTTAATTATTATTCATATTCGTGAGAGTATACTTATTAAACATGATTCGCGAACCAAGAGTCGCACCCCAGCCCTCAGGGACGTGAGAAAAGGGTAACATTTTTCAAATAGGATATGTTATTAATTTTTTTTTCTTCTTTTTGTTTTTTCACTTTTCATCAGAATTCTTTTTATTTTTTAAGAAGGGCGCGAGGACCCGGTAATCTATGGCCAACCAAAAACGGGAAAACACCCCTTATCTGCCCAGTTTTATAAAAATTACTTTTCTTTTTTCAACCAACCTTCTTAGGTAACCAGTAACGTGGGAATTTTAAAAGCGAGATTGTAAATTTCCACAGTCCAGTAAATTTTAACTAAATAGGTGGGGGTTTGACTATTTAAAATTAAGGATTGGGAGTCGCAACTTTGCTGCCAAGTTAGATTCCTCCACCCCTAACCAATTAATTGTAGTAAAGTGCTTTTAGGATATTTGTCTACATGAAAACAATTAAGGTATAACCAAAATGGGGCTCATTTTTAAAGGGAGGATAAGATCTATCTTCATAGTGAAATATCCAGGAAATACCTCCGAATGATTTTAAAATTCAAATTGTTTGATAATTTGAAATTTGCACCATGTTTGCACCTCCGACCAATCGCGTAACACCCTACCTTCTTGTTTTGATAAAAATTGCGCGCGATGTGACAATTATGACGCGAGATTTTGTTAACAAGGAGACAAGGCGTCACGCGATAGGTCAGAGGTGATAATTTCAAATCATCTATGAAAACTCAAAATAATTAGAATTTTAAAATCATTCGGAGGTATTTCCTGATTGTTTCGACCACTATATACAAATTTGTCTTAATAGAATAAAGAAATCGCTTGATTTTCCTTTTCACCCTCTCTTTAAGATGAGGACCAAGTTTGGTTATACATTGTTTTCAGGCGGCTATGAGGATCCATACAATTTACAAAAGGAGTAGAGGCTACTTGTAGGACAAAGTTGTCTGCACTATTGTCCTCCAAGTTGCCTCTACTCCTACCATTGTAAATGGTATGGATCCTCCTAGCCTGTTGTTTTAGAATAATCGCGTTTTCGTAATCATCACGGGATTGGGAATAGAGGATTGAAGCAGCGCACGTGCCTCGGTTTGATGTTAAGTCGCTGGCTGCGGAAATGGGCGCTGTTCCCCTCGAAAAGCTAAGGGTGAAAGCCGAGGGCCCTCCGCTGAGTTCCTCTCTTCGGGGGTTCCGTTTGTCGTGCCTTTCTACGCATTATCGAACCAAAATCGACTTGAATAATTGGCCGTTGTTTGAACCCCCAAAGAATGCGCCACCGACGCGTTCTTCATCCATTATGATGCAACGGATCAGCTCCCTACTTTACCCCATCGTAACCAAGCTACAGTTGACTTACGTAAAACAAAACTGACTTTTTCTTCTTCCTATAGGAATGTCGTTCCCGTAAATAGAACATGCAAAGTATTTTAACAAGCGAAGCTTATATATAGAAATGTTTAGATGTTATAGCTATAGGGGGCCCATATTGTATTTGGTAATTGTTATGGAAGATTTTCGTTACACCCAGAAGTTTTCAGACTATGATGCCAGTCTACTTGGTGGACATAGTGTGGCACCATAAGCTTATAAGATATGTTCCATAAGTTTGTAAGATACGTTCCATAAGTTTGTAAGATACGTTCCATAAGTTTGTAAGATACGTTCCATAAGTTTGTAAGTTATGTTCCATAAGTTTGTAAGATATGTTCCATAAGTTTGTAAGATATGTTCCATAAGTTTGTCAGATATGTTCCATAAGTTTGTGAGATATGTTCCATAAGTTTGTGAGATATGTTCCATAAGTTTGTAAGATATGTTCCATAAGTTTGTAAGATATGTTCCATAAGTTTGTAAGATATGTTCCATAAGTTTGTAAGATATGTTCCATAAGTTTGTAAGATATGTTCCATAAGTTTGTAAGATATGTTCCATAAGTTTGTAAGATATGTTCCATAAGTTTGTAAGATATGTTCCATAAGTTTGTAAGATATGTTCCATAAGTTTGTAAGATATGTTCCATAAGTTTGTAAGATATGTTCCATAAGTTTGTAAGATATGTTCCATAAGTTTGTAAGATATGTTCCATAAGTCTGTAAGATATGTTCCATAAGTTTGTCACTGGTTACAAACTGGAGCTTGTCATGAAGTGACGTAGGTCATAGATTCTCGTAAAGCGACGCCTGGTGACTGGTGAGGCGTTGTCAAAGGCTTAGGACGATGGACTGCAGAACCATCAATTCTCGAGTCGTTCTCGAACTAGCTCTCGGTAAGTCTCTAGCATTACGAAGTATAGGTAGCGTCATACTTATGGAACGTATCTTATAAACTTATGGTACCATTTATGGAAATATTTGATGGAACTTGTTGTAAGTAGGGAGAGAATTTTACATTTTCGATGCCCAAGGGTTTATTTACGAGGGCATGGGAAAGAGCACCCATCGAGAAATTTATTTTTATTAGTTATAGTCGTTTTTTTAACTTGTTTATCTCTCGTATCAATCGCCAATCAAAATACACCTTAGAAATTATATTTAATTGATGGGAAGAGACAAGGAAGTTTGGGTTCTCTCCAAGATTTTTCGCTCGCGCTTTTGCAAGCCAAGGTGAACTGTTAATTTCAACAAAACAAGAAATAGCGGTCGGTTTTTATTATTGCTAATGTCTCGAAACTGGTTAAACGTATTTAAAATTATTCTCGGGTCACGTCTTCACGCTTTTAATCGGATAAATTTCAAAAATGACAATTATTTATGCGTAGAACACTTCGAGAAATAAATAGTTGTAGTCCTTGGTCAAATTAAGATATTATGTTTTGTTAATCACGAGTTAAAGTATTTTTAATTAGTCATTTTAACAAAGGGATAGATTTAATTTTAGAAGTAGGAATGGAGAACAGAGTGATCTGGGCGCGCGTCAAAGTCCCGGACCCCCTTACTCGGGACGGAGGGGGGTTTGAAAGAAGAGGCGGGTCATAGCGACAGAGGTAAAAAGGAATTATGTATTTTTCGCCGTCCCCGTCAGCAACGTCATCAAAACGTAGTTTAAGTGAGTCAATAAGATCATTTAAACTTTTCGTTACGTGTTGGAGGGAGGGGCTCTTTACTGGGTTATGAGTCGGACTGAAGTGAACACTAACCGTTCTCCATTCCTTCTTCTAAAATCAAATCTATCCCTGCTAAAATTAAATCGTATTCAATCTTACGTGCGAACGGAGCTTGTTTAAAAAGTGAATTTTTGGCCACAGCAGCCTAATTTGGGATTCTTTCGGCGTCTCTGCCCATCTATATACTTAATAAAAATGAGCAAGGCCCTTAAGCATTTTTTTAGGGGGGAGTTATATAGTCAGATGAACTATTTTTTCTCGCTTTCTCTTGAGTCTTACGGATGGGGGAGGTCAAAGACTATGGTGGAGGAGGGGGTCAAGACCTTTGACATTAACGAGGTCAAAAATGCATGGGAACAGGTTGCAGTTGAGGTGGAAAATCTTCCTTACTTTAATATTTACATGTAAATGATCCCCGTAGATGAGTGAGATAGCTATAGCACCAGCCAGTGCTATCTCTGCTAGCCGCTCGCTCCATTACGATACAAAAAATATATATATATATAATGAGAATTATATGGATAAAAAAATAAACGAATTATTAGAAGGAGCAGCTATAGCGCTTTTTCTTGTGAAGGTAAAATTGCATGTGATCTCTGTGCCTGCCTGGATGTGGGCGTTTAGACTGGATTTTGTAATTAGATTTGCTGTATAGGGAACTGTTTCTGAACATTCTGTTTAGGGTTAAATATTGCGCAATTATGTAACTCCTTCCTTAAGTGATTGCGAGAAAGTTATGGAACTTGGAACATGATTAATTTTAAAACTTTCTTTTTAAAGATACGCTAGATGAATAGGCTGAATTGTTGATTTTTATCTTGTGGAAATCGAGCTTAATTTTTTAATTTTTTGTTTAAATGCTAGATTTTACAGGTGCCAATCTATAGCACCTGTAAAATTCAGCTTATTTTCTCCTAGAGCACCTTTGCACTTTGGTTTAAACACTAGGTTTTACAGCCAAAAATATATATATAATATTTATAATATTCTTAATGAAATGTATGGGGTCATGAATAAATACTCTGGACAATCTTAACTTGAAAACAGTGGCCCTGATGGCAAAATGGAGATAGAAGTTAACATTTTCGACACAAAATCGTACACCCAAAGAACATTCCTCTTAATTTATGGCAGACTTATCAGAAACACACTGTATAAGAAACCATTCCGGCGATTGAAAAAATAGTATTAAATCGTATATTTATTATAAAACTGCAGCCAGCGGTATATAAGATTATGTATAATACGGTCGTGACTGTTGGATCATTTTTTAAAATCATAAAAATCCACCAAATTTTTATATCCATCAGAACGCGCTCGGTTAAATCGGCTTATATCACAACAAAAGAATTGCGTTTTAAAAATTAATGGTCTTATATAATACCAAACCGTAATAGTATTTTAGAAAAATGAATTATTTATATAAATGGTTTTAAGGAATATACGCTTGCTAGCTATAAGAAGATTAAGTAACGCTCTATAACTTTTCGAACTCATTAGCGATATTTAAACTTTTCAATAAAAGCGCGGGAATAATAATTAAATCGGGCTTTTTAAGTACGCCGAATAGTCACACTCTCATTTGAATATTTTGCCCCAAAAAATGTGAATTATGTTACGTTGTAAAAATTAGGAGAGAAAAGAGATAATATTCATGCAATTTAGAAACGGATGGGATGTTAGGGGGAGGGGGGAGCATGACTTCCGCTCTAACTCTGCATACACATAGTGATATGCCTTAGTAACAGTGCATATTGAAACGACATTTTGTAACTGAAAAAAAAAAGAACCACTAATGGAATCCATCATTGTGTCGAATGCCATTACAAAATGAAATTTTTTTACAAGTTATTATAATTTAATAGTAATTTTATTCGATATTGAAATTAGATTATGGGTAATAAATTAAATTATTCACACGTAAATGTGTCTCCATCCTGGCGGTCTCTACGATTTGCGATTATCACTGGCGACATAACTCATTTGAATGACGCGTTTTATTTAATAGTAATTAATATTATATAAGATCTAAAACCGCACCCCCTTCTCACCCATACACAAACATTTGAGTGAAGCCAAAACACATTCAATTATTTTTTTTGCTCTAATGAACCAGCGGGTGACTTTCTCTTTTAAACCATTTTGCCTCGACGGCTTTACATATAGCGGCGAGCCTTTTAACAGATCCAACGGAAATTAGTTAGTTTCTTAATTTATTCATAATGGATTTGCATTGCAATGGGTTTAAGTATAGCGACTGAGTGTTCAAATAGTTTTAAATGCTTCAATGAAACGTCTCGAATCGCGTGCGACTTAGTTCAAAACGTTAAATTAGTGTTATAAAGGTCTGGAAACCTGGATTAGTTTCATGTCTATGCCCACAATAAACCCTATTTAGGCTTTAATTGTCGTGCCTATTAAATATCCGAATGAATTTGATTTTTCATCTTCAAAATTCAATAAAACGATACTTTGATTATAATATATTACTGTTTGTTAATTTGAGAATGGGATGTTGAAAATGCGTACTTTAATAACGCGTACTATTTTTAAAATGATGCACAAATTTCATAATAAAATATTTCTTCTAAAATAATTTTGATGAAAAATACTAAGATAATAATTTAATCATTTTTAAATAATTGGTTTTATATAACTAACCATGTCTTTAAAACTGAAAATTAGAATATCTGTACTTCAGGCACATTTATATTTTACTTTTTCGCGTCTTTATCTACATGCAAAGACAGTTTTTATTAATTGTTTTAGAAGATGAACAGGTAAAGAAAGGTGTGGTGAATTGCATGCTCAATCATTCAGTTAGTTATTCCTAAAATGGTTACCGATATAGGTGCGATTTAAGGAATGATTGGAAATTTTTTAAATTAAAATCGTTTGGTTCAGGCAAAATGGCTCCCTGGGGATCGTGAGAATCCGCTCGTAGGTGTTAGCTAGCGCGGATTTTTAGGTTTTTTGATGTGAGTCATTTTTATAAGTTACCCAATGTTTTTACGCTTACATCAAGGTTGGAAACTAAAAACTTTTAACCTTAACATTTATAGTTTAGCTTTGGGCCATAAACCAGTACCTAATTTTCTTTTAGTTTTTATTATGAGGCGTTAAAATGCTGGTTTCTGTTTATAACGACGTAACAATACCAGTTTTTTCCGGTAAAACTATACGCTTTTGTCTCGACACGTTATAAAGGCTTTTAGTAAACCCGTTGAGATAATAAATATATAGCCTCTATACAACATCAAGACCTAGACCTATATATGAAATTCCTTACGTGCAAACCCCGATTATGCAAATTTTAACTAAGCTCATATGGACTACTTTTTTTTCTATTAGGTCTATGACGATAAATTTCAAA
Source organism: Phalangium opilio (assembly GCF_054372755.1). Lineage (NCBI taxonomy): Eukaryota > Metazoa > Arthropoda > Arachnida > Opiliones > Phalangiidae > Phalangium > Phalangium opilio. The sequence continues at coordinate 4,899,034 of NW_028324189.1, forward strand.
CTAAGTTGAATTTTAATCGACAGTTATTTAAATTGGCACAAAAAGTTTTTAGAATTCCTGTTTATTTAGTATAATATTTTCAATTAAATAAAATATAAAGATGATGCGATGTGTGACCCATTTAGTTTAATATAATAAACAGTTTTAGCTCTATTATTTAAAGATTTTCAAAAGTGTACTCACTTGATATTGCTGCATTTTTAAAGTGGTTTATATTTTTAAACTTTTTTTTTATAAAAGTTGTTCTCTCCGATTATTTTTTTTATACAAAAATTACAAATATTTATTTATTTATTTATTAAATAGTTTTATTATTTATTTATTTTTTTCGCGTTCTACGTTCTTCCACATTGACACTGCCGCATCACATAATCCTTTACGTAAACGTATTTAGTCCAATCAATCCCTTGAGTTTGAATACGAAACTTAGATAACGAGTAAATGAAGATGGAAATCAAATTGTGTGGTCACGGGATGCGATTGGATTTGGGATCTAAAACGAAATGATCATTTTTGAAGATGGTATGCTCCTTTTGTTGAAAATCGTAATTTTTTTTCTTCTCGTTCTTCACCTTAAGCCTGAAAATAAAAGGCCATAAAATGAAGGGGGTGGGGAGTAATAGTTCTTTAAAGAAAAATCTCTCTCTCTCTCTCTCTCTCTTAAAGGGGGGAGTAAGTTGAAAATGATGGTGAGGATGAAATCATTTTTTTTCTTCTTTCCATCCTCCGGAAGGGGCATAAAATCTGGCCAAAAGTAGCTATCACGAAGTTGCAAGGGAGTGTCCTTGTCTGCTCCGAGTTCGAAGGTAGTCGGGTCTGATTTAGCCGGCGGCGGTTCTCACGTGGTGCCTTATGGCCTCTCATCCACCGCGAGGTCACGGGGGTCAATTCCTCTCGCTCTTTTTTTTCGGTGATGGTGGGGATGCCACGCATCCTCGGGGGGGAAGGAAGGACTTTGGACTAAAACAGGTATATGTAATGGATGGTTTAGACGATGTTCCCTGGATGCGAGATTAGTACTTCATCCATTGTCCAGGTTGAAGTAATAAACGCAACCAAAGACCGCTGGTTTTCATCAATACCACAACTCTTCAATTGACATTTCCTTGCTCCACTATAGGGTGCTTTGGCTTTTGATCATCCTTTTTCATAGCCTCACGCTAAGACACCAAAGGCCGTAGCTTTCTTTTCAACAATAGACAAATTTCGATGTAACTAATAGGGAAAGACACCTTTGTATCACGAGAGTGCGCTTAAACTTCGATGTATAACCTCCGATACTGAGGGTTGTCTACCCCCCTTTTTACATCGAAAAGGTCTATACCAAGTCGATCATTATCTGTATCTATAAACTAACACTGCCCCCATGCTCAACTAGGGTACTCTTGAATTTTCATCCATGCTCAGGCTAACATGATAGCGGCGTACTATTGACATACATGTTGAACGATTATTAGCGAATTTATATTTGGGATAAAAGAATATTTATATGTAGCTAGGGAATATGTTTTAGGGGGAATTAAGTTTCAAATCTCGTTACTTTCATCTTGTTCGCATCTTGTCTCTCTCTCTCTCGCGATACTTAAGTTACGTGTCCAAGGGGATTGGTGCTGCCTGGTGCAGGTGTTCCATAGGTCATCAGGAAATATTACCGATTCTATATTTTATTTTGAGAAGAAGTCTTCTTCGATGCATGCTAGTTCTCGTATAATTTATTTGGATTACGGGATCGTGATTAGGGGGAGAGAATAAGGAATGTTGTTAAGTTGCGATGTCGATGCGCGAATTAGGCGCACTGCATTATGATATGGAATGTTGATTGTTTTAAATTCCTTTTCTGTTTTCCTCTAACATAATTATATCGAATATATTATACAGGGTGGTATTAACGAAGTACAGTATAGGGGGTTGCTATTGGGAATTCATGCAATTTTGAGTCTAAAATGTAACTTCTATGATTGATGACATTTTGACCTAAGGAACACAATTAGTACTGTGTTTTAAAGATGACCCCTTAAACTTTATTAAGAAACTGATTTAGACACTATTTGCTGATTTAATTAAGGGTCGTCCCTAAAACACTCTTTAGGGTGGCCCTTAAGGGCGCAAAATGTGATAGAAATTACGTTTTCGTCTCTGAATCGCCCATACAGTACTTTACACCCTGTATAATAGGGATTTTTATCCAAATGATTTAATAACACTTTCTGTAAATTAGGATAACTGGAATCTTTTCACAAATCCTGAAGGGGTTTTCACCTTTTTTTAAAGCTTATTTAGGTTGAGTGTCCGATATCCGTTTTCTGTTGAAATTCACTCAGTTTGCGAAAGGATTTTAGGTTATGGGTGCGTCTTTTTCCGCAAACTGTCATGAAGATTCTTGGGAATTTCTCTGTTGAATCTATCTTTCTTGTCTTATTTACTACTACAAAGAAATGATCTCATTGAGAAGCTAGAGGCGCTGCGCGGTGAAGACGAGGGTGGATGCTTAAAAGAGTCGTGCCACCTGCTCCTTCTCGAAGATTTCACGAAGGTTTCAATCCATTCCCATAACCTTCTAAACTCGATACTGTGTATACCCCGTCCCGTCCTCGAGCTTCTTATATTCCACTAATATTCTTCTTATAATAGAGATTTGCCGCCCCCGCCTTTTTCGCTATCCGCGCCGCTAACAGCTATTATCTTTCGGCACGACTCGACCGTCACTATACGGTTTTCCCCCAAAACAGACCCTTGCTAATACTGACTGATGAAAACGTGCCAAAGTTTTTACGAAAAACAACTGATTTTAGTAGATAATTACGTAAACCCATTCTTCTGCTGCGTATATGCCTGAAAGATGCCTAGTCATTTTCTCTAAGCGCGGGTTTCCCGATATTACAAAGATTCGAATGAAAATAAGTTACGAGTAAAATCTTTCTTCATCCATGATGAAATATATGTGAATTATTTTGATTCACAGGCTCGAATTAGACCTAGAAAAACATGCATGGCAAGATTTGAAAACAATCATTTGATTGTATTGATTTTACGACATATTATTTGACCAGTTTCACGTGATATCGTGGTAGACCAAGACCAACATAGCAAGATTTGAAAACAATCATTTGATTGTATTGATTTTACCACATATTATTTGACCAGTTTTGCGTGATATCGTGGTTGACCAAGATCAACATGACAACATTTGAAAACAATCATTTGAGTGTATTGATTTTACGACATATTATTTGGCCAGTTAACAGTTCCACGTGACATCGCAGCGACACTTGGCCAGCCTTTTCCCCAAGCAGTTAGTGTGAACAGTATCATGTCCGAAGGTGAACGGGTTCCCCGACCTCGAATTAAGATTTTGGTTAACTTCAAGATAAAAGAACTAAAAAAAAATCTTAACTCTGCATTCGCTATCGCGGGCTAATTCATTCGGTTTAAGTTTTTAACCCCGCAAATGTTGGAATATTTAGAAAGAAGCTATTATATAGGGGTTTTAGAAATTTTAGCGTCCCCCTGGTGGTGCGTTATGTACCAGCAGTCCATATACTCTATAGTGTGTGTAAAAGAGCGAAATTTGACGGAGCGGGTCGCGGACCGTAATTACAGGCTGCCGAGGAACGTCTATAACCTCGAGGGAGTATTATTTATTTCGCCAATGGAGTACCATACCGCGGGGGAAAGGGATGGGGGATGGGAAATACCACTCTACACTGGCCCGAGATTGCGCGGAGCTCAGCTCGTAGGTGGTGAAGGTGGCGAAACTGCCTGGGAAAAAATGTTCTTTCGCGTAGAAGAGAAGACCCCTGTATACTATAAGCATAATTTGTGGCGTCCGAGGATGAAAAAATACAAGACGGCCCAAGGGCTCGTAATAGTAGCCACATCGTACGAGTGAATAGCCCCTCTATACCCTACCCTAATGAGTGGATAACCCCTCTATAACTTACCCTAATGAGTGAATAGTGCTATCTTTTACAATGCTTAAATGATTTGCCGTGCATAAAATCAGAGTTAATAGCCCCTCGATGCCCTACTCTAAACAGTGATAAAATTATAACCGTATAAACTTACTTACGCTGTAATTCTAATATTCCGGCGAGTCGAAGAACAGATATTTATGCCCAGAAACGTTTGAAAGCGAAAGTTTAGTTATAGTGATTATCCCCTCGAATTACCTTTAGCAATGCTAAAATGATCAAACGCGTAACGCTCATTTAACACTATGTTAGCTCTATCTAAACCCATACCCCAAAGATACAAGTTCAGAAGTATCCGACCCCAAAGATACAAGTTCAGAAGTATCCGACCCCAAAGATACAAGTTCAGAAGTATCCGACCCCAAAGATACAAGTTCAGAAGTATCCGACCCCAAAGATACAAGTTCAGAAGTATCCGACCCCAAAGATACAAGTTCAGAAGTATCCGACCCCAAAGATACAAGTTCAGAAGTATCCGACCCCAAAGATACAAGTTCAGAAGTATCCGACCCCAAAGATACAAGTTCAGAAGTATCCGACCCCAAAGATACAAGTTCAGAAGTATCCGACCCCAAAGATACAAGTTCAGAAGTATCCGACCCCAAAGATACAAGTTCAGAAGTATCCGACCCCAAAGATACAAGTTCAGAAGTATCCGACCCCAAAGATACAAGTTCAGAAGTATCCGACCCCAAAGATTCAAGTTCAGAAGTATCCGACCCCAAAGATTCAAGTTCAGAAGTATCCGACCCCAAAGATTCAAGTTCAAAAGTATCCGACCCCAAAGATTCAAGTTCAGAAGTATCCGACCCCAAAGATTCAAGTTCAGAAGTACCCGACCCCAAAGATTCAAGTTCAGAAGTACCCGACCCCAAAGATTCAAGTTCAGAAGTACCCGACCCCAAAGATTCAAGTTCAGAAGTACCCGACCCCAAAGATTCAAGTTCAGAAGTACCCGACCCCAAAGATTCAAGTTCAGAAGTATCCGACCCCAAAGATTCAAGATCAGAAGTACCCGACCCCAATGATTCAAGTTCAGAAGTACCCGACCCCAATGATTCAAGTTCAGAAGTACCCGACCCCAATGATTCAAGTTCAGAAGTATCCGACCCCAAAGATACAAGTTCAGAAGTATCCGACCCCAAAGATACAAGTTGATTATAGTGATTACCCATTTTAGTGATTATCCCCTCGAATTACCTTTAGCAATGCTAAAATGATCAAACGCATTACGCTATCTAAACCCACATTTGAATTAACCGCCAAAACGTTCCAGTCAATCATAACATAGATGGCAATAGCTAGCGAACGGGAACGAAAAGGGGAAAATCGTTATCTATTTAATTAGCACATAAATAAAAAGAAAATAAATATAAAAACCCTAAACATACAAATTCATAAGTATCCGACCCCACAGATTAAGAGGTACCCCACCCCTCATCACCCCGACATTTTAGAGATAAAATAAATAATAAAAAACTCGAGGTTTCTATCAAGTCTCTATGGCTCAATGGTAGAATCTTTGCTTACCACGCCAACGACCCGGGTTCGATTCCCGGCTGCGATCCGAAAAAAATTTTAATTAAAATTAAATCTCTAACCGAGCCCAGTTACCCCTATGGGTGGGTTGTGGTAATGTGGAGTTCCTTTTAAGCCAAAAAATAACGATAACGAAAGCGAAAACTCCGGCCACATGTACTACTACTACTACTACTACTACTACTACTACTACTACTACTACGGCTCGGGTCAAACTAAGAGCCTCATCGTATACTACGATGTGGCTAATAAGTAAACGTAAAGATATGAAGAGGGGTGAAAAGATGACCTTTGCGGCGCGGTTAAGTCGTCTTCTTCTTCTTCTTCATCGTATGTTGGTTGGAAGGTATGGAGAAGAAACTTAAAAAAGTTTAAGTTGAGAAGGAGAAAGAAGAAAAAGAAGGTCTCTCTTATCAATTCACAAATCGCTTTCCGTTGGCTTTTGGGGGCGGATTTGTACCGAAAAGGTAGAAGGAATGGGCTCCACGGTGCGCAAGAACACTCGTAAAACCCTGTAAATGATTAGTTAGGAACGATTCTTCGCCGTATAATAGCCATTGGCTCTTTCTCATGATTAGACGACGTGAGGCGCATTAATGGCCTCATCGCGCGGGAAAAATACTTATTTTCATCTTCGCATACCTGCTCCTAAGGTGCACCGAATCTTAGCTACATAAGTAATGAAGCATATAATACTTCTTTTCCAGAGAAGTGTACTACAAAGCGGGGTAATTGTAGTATGATTCTTTCCAACTTCAGAACATTTGGATCAAGGTTACTAAACCCTAATGAGCAGGGGAGCAAACTGGGAAGAATGATATTACATAACTAAGAGGATACAGATTGTCATCCTTCTTCTATTATTCCCTTCCGATAAGTACTATTTACCGTAGACGGAATATAAATTAAGATTTTAATTCTGCTTAAAAAATCATAATTACGCGTGTTTTGTCATTGTCCAATGTTATGTTCAGATCAATAATCTAGTTGATATCCAAAATTACTTTCAGTTTTCCTTTTTTTTACCAAATTGCTTATAAAGCATGCGTATTTCCAAGTCAAGTTTTATCCGAGAAAGTATTAAAGATCTTGATATTTACTGGGAAGTATGTAAAGAAACTTACCTTGGGGAAAAGGTGAAATAGCTTTGAGTGTCTATGAGATATGTCGTGCCGAAGTGTGGTGAATTTTAGAAATATGGAATATTTCTTCTCTTTCTTCCTACCTGGTGAGAACTGCACAGTGGCACTCGAAACGAAAGGTCAAGAGGTGACCAAGATGAAGGGGGAGAGTTGGGTGAGGAGTGCCATAGCGGGGGTGGATGACGATGCTAGAAGAAAGATGTTTGGCGGGAAGGGAAAAAGAGAGAGAGAGAGAAAGTCGAGGTTGTGCGGGTTACGTTTTTTTCTGATCACCGAAGGGCGTGGCTTGTTCGGCGGCTTTTGGAAGGTCACTAGGGTCAGTCCTGTCACAGGTGCCTCCAGGGAATCGGCTCTATAGCGCGATTGAAGCTAGAGAGAGAGATGCTCGTCCAAGATAGTTAGTTGTCTGAACAAAACCTCCTGATTTTGCTCTTTTATACCGTGGTAAATTTCTTTTCAATTTTGTTCCTTATATTATACATATAAATATATATTTTTCATAAATCTCAAAAATATAGTCATTCAAATTTCGAAGAACTTAAAAAAGTGGGTATTATTTTTTTTCTAGTTACCTACATAAAGATAATTTATTTGGCCCCCAAATGAAACGATAGCAAATTTTTCTATTAAACAAACTTCTATAAAATGAATTAAATTGGAAAACTAAATTGAGTTTCTTTCATAGACTGCAATGCAAATATCTGTTTTTAGTCATGATCGTAGGCAGCAATCAAATATTTAAATGACATTAAAAATAACACACTCCCCCTACCTCTTTTACCAATCAAATGAAAAAGAAGAAATTTAAAAAAAAATCCTTCCATAATTTAAGCATTCCTTTGCATCAATGATGTAAGAAACTATCAGAGGCATCGCCATTAAATAAAGTCTAATAAATCGAAACATTAAAACCTTTAAGATTCTCGTATAAAATCTACAGCAGTAAATTAAGCGTTGATAAATCTGGGGAGAAGAAGAAAGAAATGTTGCTGAAAAAATGGCTTCCTTTACAAATAAATTTCGGACGTTCCAATGCTGCTGGGTCCCCCGTCCCCCCTCTAATGTCAGGCCTCTGTCGAGAAAAACTGGGGTATCGTAACATTAAACCACTAGTTCTTGTCGACAACGAGAATAAAAGTTAATTCGTCCCCCCCATCCCATCGAACATGGATGCCTTTATCTTAAGTATGTCGAGAAACAAATCAATCCGAGATAGTGTCTCCGTCTTGTTAACCCTTGTTACGACCACAAGGCATCATCGGTTTACCCCCTCTAACTAGTTTTTTAAACGGTTTTACGTCGTTCGAATATCTCTACCTGTGTCTTAAATCCATGTGGATCTTTTTTTTTTATTATTTCTTTAGTAGAGGTTTACCTTTTGATATCAAGTATCTCTGTATGAGCAGCGTGTGTGGTGTGTAATGTCGTAAATCAATCAGATGAGGCACTCTCTTTTTTACCCTTAAGCTATATCAGGGTCGCGATGATACCTTTAACGATATGTCGCGTTCGTCAACTCACCGATCCCTTTATCAATTAATATGCATTTTATCCTTCCTTAATTGGTTCTACGTCATTAGTTACAAGGTGCAAATTAATACTTCCCTTAATTTAATTGCAAAAATCCATTAGCACATTCTCTAATAAAACATGCATGGCATGCAGGATAGGTCACACGGTTTTGGGAGTATTTAATTTTTATTAATGGACAGACACCATGTCGGACAACACCAGGTTGCTTAATGTAAAGTTATATGTTCCAATTTACATTTACCCTGGAGTTTACGTGTACAAAATGCGGTTGATTTATTGGCTTGATCAAGATCGCCAGTAATAAAAAATTGCGACGGAGTTAAGGCAGTCGTCGTCTTGTGGTAAGAGTTAGAACCGTTTTTCCAAGGCGGCAGATGAGCGTCAGCGCCAGAACGTCCGAAATTCCGTAACGTCAACAGTGATACCTCCTCCTCAATCTTAATGTTAAGCCTATTTTCTACGCTATGAACTAACTAACCGCAGCTTCTTCGCTGTCAAGCCGTTTTTTTCAAGTGGGGAAAATTATGGAATTGAAGGTGGCTTCGATTTAAGCGTACACCATTTATGATTATCTCCATGCATGCCTTGCTCTCAAATGAGGAGAAAGAAATAACCGCGCCATTAAAGACTTTGTGAGAAATCTTAAGATTTATTCAGATGCTTCGGCAGTCGACTTATGGGTGGTCAGGTATGCGTATATACCGGTATACAATTCATTCGGATTTTTATTTTTTTTTTCTTCTCCGTGTCAACTAAATCATGGTAAACCTTAAGTCGATGATCAAAATTTGCTTCTATCTAGCTATAAATATAGTGTTTAATACCACAGCTAGTGATTCAGTAGCTTTACGGCACTCCTCAATTAAAAATATTCAAAGATGCCTATTTGAAAAGCTACTTGCATAGGTTTATAAGGTATATGTTTCATAAGTATAACACTAACTATACTTCGTAAGCTCGAGCTAGTTCGAGAACGACAAGCGAGAATTGAATGGCTACACTCGGTGGTTAATTTTGCAGTCCATCTTCCTGCACGAAGCCTTTGACAGAGACTAACCACCAGGCGTCGCTTTACCTCGAATTTATGACCTACCTAACTCACTTCATGACAAGCTCCAGTTTGTAACTAGTGACAAACTTATGGTGAACATATCTAATGAACTTATGCTACCTATAATAATTTAACCCTTTCACTAAATCAATTTTTAGGACTCTATTAGTAGGCAATTAAAAATTCCCGTCTTAAAAAATAAAAAAGGACTTCATTTCACCACTCCTTAAAATCCTATCCATCAATATTAAGTTACGAAATTTTTATGGTTGTTTGAAACGGTTGGAAACATTCCATTCCGTTTAATTTGTATCTTTTAGTAAGTAGTTAAAAATGTTTATATTAATTTAATTTGAATCTTATCTTGGCTGCATGGCTACAGACGAAAAAAAGGGGATCGTTAAAGACCTTGATTAAATCTTTAGGTGGTTGACTTTATCATAATTTTTAATTCAGTATTAAAATAAGTCTGCGAATTGTTTTTTTATTTAATATTTCGTAAAAGATCAGAAATGAAGACTGTTTCTCGATCAAATATGAAATTGAGATAATATTATTTTAGGATTTAAAGGCGCGACCCTTTTTTGATGTATTTAATAGCGCGACAAGCCCAAATTTTTTTATACTTTAATTAAATCTTTATATTTGCCATGTATGTCTCTTGCAAAAGAATGTTCCCACGTCTGAACAAGTGCTATAGCTGACCTTCGTATTTTCTAACTACAATGTAAATAAGAGCATTAATTACACCATCATATCTCCCATATTAACACTAAGGTTAAAATAATGTTCAATAGATATACCTATCCACTTCGTATGGGTTTTCACAAGTCCACTATAGGAAATCATATACCATAATCGAGGAAAATCTTTTAAAAGTGTTTTAAAAATCATCTAAGGCTGCTATAGGGAAGCGCTTAGAAAACAAGAGAGAGCACTGTGCCCACTGGAAGACGTTTAGCGGCTTTGAACGGCTTATGGGAAGATTTGGAACCATTTCAGTTTCACCCCTATTTTCAATTTCGTTTATACTACAAACCATCCAAACGGAGTGCAATATACGCAGTTTTTAGATGGAGTTTCTGCTTTTACTTCAAGATGAGGTGGTTTAGTTTATTACCTCGTCTAACAGCTTGTTTGTTAAAAAAAAAATCTAAAAGTTTTAAAGGTTTTTTTTTTTTCGTTTCTCCCATTCTCGGATTTAGTATTTTTTTTCCGAGGTACATTTGCGCACTTCAATGCTAGGGATCATTCAAATTCTAGAGGGTGGCTGAAATTTTTTTCTTCTTTCTTTTACCACCACCATCACGGTTGGTATTCGGATCAGGGATCACCCCACCATCCAAAATAACATCTCACTCTAAAGGATTATAGAATCTATTTGGAAAATTCTGAAAAACCCCCTTAGCAAGTACGGCTCGTTTTCCGACGATTGTAGAATGGGTAATGTAGCAAATCCTTTTAGGTGCATCGTGTCTTCTTTTAACCATGCATTTGCATTTCATTTATACTTTATTCGGTGAATTAGAACTAGTACGCTGGAAGGCAAGGAAACTTTACTATCCGCTTTTTATTCCCTCTGTTTTAAAGGAAGTGCAATAATACTGAATTGTTTCATCATAAATATGAAATAAGAGTTTAGATGCGTTGGAGGTAGTTTCGTGTACATACTTATTTCTGTTAAGAATGAATTTTAAACCAAGAAAGTTATTGCAATCGCGCTGTGAAAATTATTTCTTTGTGCTAAGTATCTACACAGAATAAAAATAAAAAAAAATTCAGGTGTAAACTTATGGTTAGAAATTTATATAAAAAGCCTTCCCCTAAAGGCTTTTAATAATGCTTTTAAAGAAGTTCGATTTATTGTAGCAGTTTCGACTGACTTTTATTCTGACGTACTTGAAGCAAAACCCAGCAAACCAACACCTGCAGTAAAGTGAACGAGTTGGTTAAGTCTCCACTGTGTGATAAGCTGGCTAAAGGGAAAACTCTATAGGCAACACCGGCTGCTATATGGAAACGTCCTAGTGTATCAAACAATGGACTCCTTGGCGAATAACGCGAAAAGTTACCATCGCGTTTCCTAAGTTGAAAGCTTGGCCGGCAGTAGCTTGTTTAATCAAAGGGGTATATACTAAAGAAAGTAAAAATCCCTGTGGGGTGGCGAATTTACTCAGCTAAAAGGTCTCGTCAAATACCTTTTTTCTTCTTCTCTCCTATAAATCCCGCTATTAGCGCCGAATATCTAGGCGCAAAAGGATTTCCATCTAAAGAAGAAACTTCAACATTGAAGCTATATAAGCCTAGTGAGGATGGTGAATCTCCATCGTGTTTGTCCACGAGGCTAAATGTCTATTTACTTCTTCACGGGCATTATACAGTCTTCTCTCGCTGCGGCTGCGGCGGCGTTCGAATTCCTTAATCGGATTTGGGTGGCTCTTAACGCTATTCGATCAAGCTCCCGCAACCGCCCCCGATTTCTATCCGCAAAAACCACCCCGAAGATAGAGAAAAGGATTTTTTTTAGAATGGAGAAAAAAGCCGGATTATCCTCTCGCATCGTCTTCTTTCCTCCTCCGATTCTTTAGCCCTCGTCTTTGTCAATCATAGCTGCTACCCCATCTTTTATTGGTCTGTTTCCCCTTAAAACCTTAACCAAAAAACGCGAAGAGTAAACCTTTGGGGACCCGGGAAAGAACACCGTTAGAATACTTTGGGATGTTTTGGGGCATTCGTTCGCTATCTCGAAACCGGGTTAGACGTATCAACACACCCATCTACATGGTGAGTGTTTCTATTTCTGGGAATGATAGCGATATTTTAATAATAAACAGCGTTAGTGCTTTCAAACGTAAGAAACCAAAGCCATCACTATGTAAACAATGATGAGATAGATTCCTTAATGGTATACAAAATTATAAAGTTATGATATTCAATACTTGTTACAGCAGCTTGTAAAATTGAACGTGTAGACATCATAGAGTTAGGCGAGGAAAACGACCCCATTTTGGGGCTTTTCATCCGCACCGAAAAGCTAAAAAGTCGATTTTTGATTTTGAAGAGCCGAAGCTGTTAAAGAAATTTTCAAAAGCGTTGTTGATGTGAGAGTCGACCCATTAACGCTTTCTGATCGGCCGCGGCCACTTGGGAAATCCACGCTGCTCGGCCAGCTTCTGCTCGTAACGTAACCCGATTCGTTCGGAAGCGATTCGACGACGACACAATTCGGTGTCGATGAGAGTTGTAGGCTAAGTATTCCATATCGTACGAGGTCGGTAATAAGTGGACCCTCTAACTCTCTTACAGAACTAACCTCAGTCGCATTACTCGTCGGTTAAGCGTAGCTCGCTTACCATATGACGCGATGGTAAGGTTCGAACGATGCGAACGGAGCAATCTGTAATCCGAGTATTTTAGGTTCTCCGAATATACCTTAAACTTTTCCATAAACGATTTGAGCTAGATCAACACTCGATTTTACCGTATAGCATAAACGTTGGCTTCTTGATACAACTAGCTCCGTTGTTAGCATTGTCGTATCAAATGTCGTGGGTTCTCGCCGTTGAAGTACCGGCCGCTTCCTTTACGTCCCTCTTATCCAAACAGTTCTCTTATGCACGCGAATCACTTTTTCGGTGTGAGATATAATTTTCAGAGTAGGCCTAAGGATAGCCAAACCAAACTTGTATAAATCTGGCAGTTTTTCTCGGCTCTTTCCTATTCCCTATTGAGCCAACATAATGTCAGGATCTCTATCTTTTACATCCTCAACTGATAATGGTGGTACGGCTTTTTCTCAGGACTTACCAGGAGGAACTGGCTTTTATCGACCATCTTTGCTACCTGTAGCCGATTTGTCCTCATCTCGGACATCGAGCTTGCTGTCGGACACCGTATTAAGTCATCAACAGAGTTTGCCTTTTGCGATATGTTGGAATTCACCTCATCAGTTACCATGGCACGCTCGGGAGAGATTATCAGGTACATTTCTAAAAGCTCCCGTGTTGAGAGGTTAGTGTAACTTACCTGAAATATTCCATGAAATTTAGCTGTAGCTGGATTTCCTTCCATGAGTTGGGCAGCAGCTGCTGCAGCGGCCGCCGCTGCAGCCGGTGTGGCCGTAAGAAAACAGAGACGTAGTCGAACGGCTTTTACTCATCAGCAACTGGACGCTTTGGAAAAAACTTTCGCGAAGACTCAATATCCTGATGTGGTCACTCGTGAGAGGTTAGCTTTATGTACCGCGTTACCAGAAGCTAGAATACAGGTACGTTTTATTGTTTTTAACGAGACCAGCCCAGTAATTAAGTAAAAATGTTTATTTATTTTGTCTTGTAGGTCTGGTTCAAGAATAGAAGGGCCAAGTACCGCAAAGTAGCGAAAAATAAGGATAAAGTCAAAATAAAACTTCAGGATGTATCCAAGAGGTCTCCGGTTTCTGTTCCAACCGAGTCATCTAACCGAACGGATGTGGAATCGAATAACACGAATCAGTCTCCAGCTGGAGAAGATAACCACAACGAAAAAGAGTGCTATTCCAACGCCGAATTTGACTACCAATCCACTGAAAGGACATCAGAAACGCCTCAAAGTAAGTTAATTTTCTTTATGTAAGAATCGCTATGATAAATCTCTTTGAACTGCACGAGAGTTATGCTATTTCTGGCATGAAACCACTTTGTGAACTTAAGGGAAATAGTTTGGGAGGTTATATAGACCTAAATGGAATTGGTCTATTGCACGACACGGCATGAACATCTTCGTTTATCTGACCAAAGTTAAACTAAATAAGCATGGCTTGGAAAATTTCGACTTGTTTTTTTACTCGCAAAAATATTTGGGTCTGGTTGATTTTAGAGCACCACCCAACATCGGAAAACTGGGACGGTGTAAACCCAATGACTAGTCGCTCCAATATGACGTCACTGTCGTATCAAGATGTGTCTTCCTGTTCTTCCCAATTGGGTGCGTTCCTTTATGGACCTTACCCCAAAATGGACACAATTTACGCTATGAGACTAGGTCCCAATTGGCCGACACTGGTGTCAACGTCGCCTACATCGCCCTTGACGTCTAACAGCGTTCATCCTTTTCCTTGGTCCTGCGTTCCATATAGCCATAAACCGGCTGATTTTAGTCCACCGAGTGACTTTCCATGGTGGTGTCCACCCAGAGTCTACGCCAGTGCTTCCGTAGCACCCACTTCGTGTTCTAGTCCAACAGAGAAATAAATGTTTTGTAAATTTCATATTTACACGAATTGTAAAGAAATTAAAATTTTATAAAAGTCTTAATTATTGGTATTGGGTCTTCCGCCGTGTCCGGTACGTAAAACTATGGGTTTTACAAACAGTTTACATTGAGAAAAATTTAAAAATAATAAGTTTAACTCAAAGTGGTTTCATGTGTAAAAGTGTTACATAAATAAAATGTGCGTCAGTAAAGAGTTTTCGCACCATTTGCCCAATTTTTAAGTATAAGAGCAATGGGCTTAAAAAAAGAAGGCGGAAGGCGGAGTTTCCCCCCCCCATGTTCTTCCCTCTTAGGCCTAGCGCAATGGTCTATTGGGTGAAACATGTTGATGAATTTAAACAACAGCGAGAACTCCTAAAATGACTTGGCAAGGATGATTGGTTCTAGTCCTCCTATTTGTACACTCTATGGTATCAAGGTTCTTAAACTCGCATCCGCTTATATAGGTTGGCTTATAATGGGGGGTAATTTTTCGGAGTTTTGGAACGGATGGTGGGGGGGCACGACACCTATGTTTTCCCTAGGAGAGACGTCACTGAATGTCTTAAAAAATAAAACAAGACGTAGCGTTTTTGCCCTCGATTTTTTTCCATTCTCCTCTCCTCGCCTCTCCCATCCTCTACCCGAGAGCATGCTGACAGTCTCGAGTAGAGTACCCATCAGCTTCGGGCCTTCGGCTCGGCCGCCGCTCGGGTTCATGTCCGTTGCATTTCAAATGTATTAAAATATAATGATTGACATAGTTTAACCAAGGTAAATAATTGCCAATTAGGCTATTATTTAGTATTTAAATAATTAGTTTTCACACTGTCCATGTCACGTTAATTTTAGACTGACAACCAATGTAATCTAATTTCTAAAGTGTAGTTAACCAAGGCTTAATTCTTACAGGTTGATATTTTGTATTTGATTGGGAATTTCCTAAGGCAAATAATGCCGGTTTACACTGCGCGGTTTAGCAAACCTCAGTTGAAGCAAATAAATTTTTAAAATATCCATGGTTGTGTTTTATTTAATATAGTAAGGTATCAATTCACTTTTAATATCTCAGTTGAAGCAAACACCCTTTTTAAGTCCTAAGTTCAATAGAGACAGACAAAGTCATACATACTATGAGCCCGCCTTACACGTTTTGGAGCTAATCCTAGACATTCAGCTACGTCACTCACCCCATGCAGGCTCGAGTGCGACGAATTTCGGAAGAAAGCCCAAAGTTTGAGAGAGATAGTCCCCCCTTGCTATGGTATGGCATACAGTGAAGCTCATGTTGGGCATGTTGCGTTTTATCCAGGGGCGTGCCAACCTTTTTACTGGAGCGGGGGCAAAATCCTACACTCGTAGAGAAAGTTGTGTAAAAAATTTTGCACTTGTGTAAACAACTTTGAGCCACCTTAACCTCTTTCCAAACTCATATAAGAGCAAAAATTATTTTGCAGTATTTCAATGTTGTTCAGCACTCATCAATTATCTAAGGCTATACAGTATCTCGCATGCGCTGTAAAGTTATGAAGAGGTCCGCATGAACGTGAGATTTAATGCCTGACCAATTCAATACTCGTGGGATACAGTGGCCACGATTCTATAAGGTGCCATTTCTAGAGTAGGATACATTTCTCTCTTTTCGTAAATCGTAGAAAATAGTAAAAACGCAAAGAAAATATGTCTTTATAGCCCTAAGTCCATTAAATTAGCCTAGGCTAATTTAATGGACTTCTGCTTTAGCCTACCTATTCTTTCCCAAAGTTGATAGCTACAATAATTTGAAGCGCGTATCGGCTACACGGTTACACCCTTTCTCTCTTGGAGCTGGCAGTTAATCAGCTCTATGATTAGCCACTGTTATATGCGAAAGAATTCGAACAATATACTGTATAGAAAACCGTGGTTGTTATATGTATGTGTAAAGAAAAAATGGTGGAAGTCTGGAACGACACATTCTTGAGACTGTCAAACAATGCGAAATTCTTCATTTCCAGGACTAGTTTAAAAATGATTCTACATTTCTACAAAGATACGACAACCTGAGCTTTATACTCAACTTCAAAACCGTCCTCGAGCGACGATTTTTGAACTATCAAAGCTGTCACTTTTACCAATCCCCTTTAGGATTGCAATACTTATGGAATCACGTGCAATATCTATTCGCATGCATCACACCAAATAACTGGGCATCAGCCCATACTCCATTGGTTATTACATAACTCCACGGAGTAAAAATTGAAGAACTTCAAATAATTTATTTATAAATATTACGAATATGTTAATGATTAAGACCTGTATTTTCTTAATCACTTCCAAAAACTGACTTCCTCTCACAACAATAGTACACTGGGTAATGAAAATTTCACTTTCAATGAAACTTTTTACTATTAAGACTCAGTCACCAGAGCGGGGGCCTTTGCCCCCGCTGCCCCCGTGGTTGGCACGCCCCTGGTTTTATCAAACTCGGAGACTGACTAAAACTCGAAAGCGCACGCTAAATTAATCGATTCAATAGATCTGATCCGAAAATACTTTCTATCCATTTAAGGTACTACTTTTTAAGCTAAACTATTAAGTAGGTTAAAAATGTATGCTCTGCAATAATCTTGATGTTGAAGTTTATGAAGATTAAATCACAATCGTATGCGAAACGTTTCACTCATAGAGGGCGCTATATATTTTCCCTTCCCAAATTTTTCTCCAAATCTATAAGACAAGCTTGACTTATCTATAGATCTATCTCTCTCTGGCAAGAGATAAAGATAACCAAGGTTTTCTTGATGTACAGATGCAGTTCTGCTCTCTAGCGGTATTTCTCGCAACTTCTTATAATTTTTGGTTGGGAAAGGCGCGCGGTTGAGTTTGTAATATATTTTCTTCACTCTTATAAACCTATTCCAAGTGCAATAAATTAAGCCTGACTCAGTTAATATTTTAGCAGAGTATTAAACTAATTAAACTATAAAATATCTCTCAAATATCCTCCTACATTTGTACGATAGATAAGAAATAATTTGTTCCCAGGACCATCCGTTGAATTATATTTATTGTCCCTCATATGGAAGTGTCGATGAAAATCTTTTTCTGACTCACTGGTGAAACGGAATATGACTTTCCATCGTCACAGTGCGCGTGCTAAGACACGCGCCAGTCAACAACCCTCGTAACCCTGACTGAACCCATGGTGCTACTTCTAAAGTAACTGGACCCTGCAAAGTTTGGATGAGGCAGAGATAAATTTTTATTTCGGACACTAAAATAAAGGGAGCCTCGAATATAATAATAGTTTGAAAGACTTAACAAATCTAAATAGTCGCGTTGGCTGTTCTTCCTTCCAACCACCCCTCGGGTTCTAAGAGTACCAGCAGGGCCAGTCAGGGTCGAATCGGGGGTAACATCCCCATTATATTTGGACGGGTCCAAGGGGATCGGTGTCACGATTGACGGCGACCACGTGCTCGCTCCTCTACGCACCCATCTCTCGCCCCCCCTACACCTCTCGTCTTTTACGGAGTCTCCCGTCAATTTTGTCTCGCGGACTTCTCCGTTTTTCTAAATCCCTTCTAATCCCTTTTCCGAAGGGGCGCCAGGATGAAAATAGGTCTAGAGTAGGCTAAAGTGCGAGAGAAATTTTCTCCCTCTTTCTATATGTATATGTATATATAGATATCTTGAGAGATGGGCTGAAAATTCGATGTTATAAAGGCCCCAGCTACAATTTTCCTCTTATATTTTTATTTGTTGGGTTATTTTCTTCAGATATTTCGCCCAGAACAATAATTTTTCCCGATTCCGAGTGTCTGTTCCCTTTTTTATTGGGACCGTGCATCTATTTAAAATATTAAACAAGATACAATCAAATGTGTGTTCCAGTTTTGAAATATTCAATATTTTACAAACTGTTCTTTCAAGCAAAATTAAAAGAAAATGTCTGGGTCTTACCTTTAAAATAAGTAGCAAGCTAGCTAGCGACTCTAAATTTTTTATATTCCATTATCTTTGTAGGTAGCTTAAGCAGCAGTATTAATGTATTTAAAAGTGACAAAAAATCTAGTTCTAAAATTGAAATTTTCTGCCAAAAGATACACGTCAGTAAAGCCAGCCGCATGCAGAAACGCCCATATTCTTGGCCTTATTAAAATAGCTACTACCATCGAGTTAAATTAGAAAAGCCTGCAGCAACATTTCGCGCTAAAAAATCTGTTAAAAAGTCATCAAGTCTTATCATTAGCGCCTTAATTGATTTTCACCCAGGGAAGGGAATTTAAAAATGCAACAAAGTGTTCCTCGGTCATGCAAATCTAAACGAAAATCTATGGTCCGCTTAATGCTTTAATATAGCAGTTCGGAGATAGACCCCTATAGTTTTAATAATTCAAGGTATTTTACCAAGGCCCACGGTACGTGTAGCTCCTTCCCATCTCCACCCTTAACGTTATGACTTAATTGCCTTTTATTAAAGCTTAATTAACCGCGAGAGTTGGCAGCTGGTTTCCTGACTGGCACGCGCCTCTCACTCGCGCTCGAGATCGTGGTGTCGGACCCATAGAAGGGCCACGATTGACCCGCCTACTTCGTCTATCATTTAAAGAGGACCATACTACTCAACATTACCACACACGAAGTTAGGCTCTGCTATTGAGATTCGTTTTTTATTAAGTTGATAGCCCACCTCCTCGATTTGTTGCTAACACCTTTTAAATGTTAAAACCTGATGGTTTTGTTATACTGCTGTCCGTTTATATCGGTTTTTATTACGAACTGGTCCAACTGCTCAATGAGCATTCGAAAATGCAATTCGTGAATGCGTTTTAAAGGACCAGACTACCTATACTTCGTAATGCTAGGGACTTACAGATCGAGCTAGTTCAAGAACGACGGAAGCGAGAATTGACTACACTCGGTTAATTTTGCAGTTTATCTAAGTTCCTATTTAGTCTGTACTAAGCCTTTGACAGCGCCTCACCAGACGTCGCTTTACGATAATCTATCACCTACGTCACTTCATGACAAGCTCCAGTTTGTAACCAGTGACAAACTTATGGTGAACATATCTTATGAACTTATGGATATCGTAACCCTTCAATGGATTAGAAAAGGATATGTGAACAGGGCACGCTTCGGAATAGTAATTGTTCCCTAATTGAGATGTATGCTGCCAATAATAACCGCCTGCCGTTTATTGAGGTGCAATGACTGTTAAATCTCCGGTTTTGCTCTTTTAGCTTGATACAAAAGCAGATGTTATCTCCAATCTCCAAAAAATTCCCCGTAATCGTGCCAATCAATTTCTCACGCCAACGCCAACTCCACCACGTGCCCCTTTGTTTTTTTTTATGACTCCAAATAGATCAAAGTTATTAAAACATTTGGTACTCGTTTAGACAAACCTAACATTCCACATTAAATAATTTTATATTTACGAAAATCACTGAAAATGCCCTAGATGCGTGTTTCTCGCTTGAACACTTTTGTTCAGAGGGTAAAACCTTTCTACAGGAGCTATGATGAAGTTGATATAATTTATTTCAAATTCCTATCATTATTAAGGCCTATTTCTTATTAAGAATAGTGCTAAGTATTCTACGCCATGTTTGTTACGATCTCCATTAAGAATATCTTAATTTTCTGTCTCATTAATTCTAAATATTTTGCGTTTTTGTAAGATTTCTCTGTTCACCCTGTAAGCAGGCTTCTCTCCCTAAAATGTTTCTATTATATTTTCTCTTATGTTATTCAGTTTATTCTCATTTAAATTTGTATTGATTTTAATATACCCCTGATCCAAAAGGGGTGCACTTTGTGCGGCTCACGATTAATTCTGTAAACTTCTAAACCTATTAATCGAGGATTTGGCAACGGACCCTCTCTCTACCTTAGGACGAAATCTATTTTGTAAAATTGAAAATTCAGACTGCTAGAAAATTTTATGTTAGACGACTTATTCGGTTGCAAAAAAGGGAGAAAAAAAACTGTATTTGGATTCCGAGTCAGCCAAATCCAACGTTGAACCGAAAAGCGTATTCATCAAGCGACCAGAGGGTTCCAAGAAAGATAAAAAATGGCCGAGAGAAGAAAAAAAAGACCATGGATAGAATACTAATCTTGACAGGGTATTTCTTCTCTTTATACCCGAATCTTCCCAATATTAGGCCGTGAAATGGATGGGGCATAGCGGCCAAGCTCGTGCTCTGGCCATTGGCCCGAGACGCGCTCTCATATCATTCATTCTTGGAGATTTTTCTTTCTTCTAACGTTCTAGCCCTGCGTAGATGGGGTCCCTATTACATATACATAGTTATATCTCGTACCTGCACGCTATGTTTTATATAAAAACCTTTAGCACTCTATCTTCTTTTACTAAATCTTATCACTCTATCTTGAGAAGGGACCCCTTTAAAGTATCAGAGTGTGAGGGCGGTTTTAGGCTCAACCAGGCTAGCTAGCTCTTCGGTAAAAAACATTAAAGCCGGATTTTCCAGCGATATGTCAGCGCCAGAATACCGTTTTAAAATGTGTTTTAAAGGGATTTAGTCCCGTATATTATTTGTTTTTTGGAAGTCGCTTGTTTCCAAGTCATACATTATTTTTCTTTTTAAATTACTAAACATGGATGGTGAAAATTTATACCTCGATACATAGACGAAAAGAATTATTGTACATTGTATACCCATCATGATATGTTTGGAAACCGAATGAAAAAAAAAAATCCCAATAATGTTTCAATGGCTTTGCTTGTTGTTAGGGGTCTAAGGATTTCAAAGGAAAATTGGGAATAATGTAGGAAGGGGTTATGAAAATCTGAGTGTACTAGTAAGGTGGTACGCGAGGCGAGATCGAATGGGAAGGTCCCCGATTACTGAGCCTAGCTAGCTCTTAAGCTCGGGCTAATACCGCGGTCTAAATCCCAGTCTATACGTGGTGTAGGCGTATAAGGGTGGTTGGTATATACGGTAAAAGAAAAGTAACCCACCCGGTTTGTTATTTATGATCATACGACTAGCACCGTACTCTGTTTTAACTTAAATTAAAGAGGAAAATCTGGGAGCTTTTCGCGGGCTATTGGGGAAACGATCCTAGCGCTGGAGGACTCGAGTTTGGTAGGTTTTCTCCCATTCGTTTTTGCCTGGATGGCGCCAGAGAAAAGAATATATGGTAAAGAGATTGAACTAGGCACGGGGTATCTGAAAGAAGAGATGGGAAAAATAGGGGGTGAGCGGGGGGAGGGGGTAGAGGGGCCAGGAAAGGACGTTGGAAGGGGGTGGATGGGGTCGAGTGAAAGCGATATGGAGTTCTCGAAGAGCCGCAGGTAGGCCTATTTCCGCAAACCAATACGGACACGGCAAATGGGAGAGGGCTCTGGCGAAATCTCGGAGGCTTAAGCGATTTCAAAAAGGCTTCTCTTTTCGCTTCCAATGGGCTTCGGTATCCCCCCTTTCTCTCGCCTTTTTCCTCGGTACTATTTTTACGGAGGGTTTTCTTCGTATGTAGAGAGGACCATCAGCGGGTCCGTTATAGAAACACAAACCCCTCGGTTCTTCTTTTCTCCCCGCAGCCGTTGCTGGGGTTTTAAAACAAGGGGACCCCTCTTTTCCAACTTCGTATTTGGCTCATTCGAGACGCTTCCTAGGTAAAAGACGGGTTTTCCTTTTTTCCCAGATACTTTCCCTTTTTCCCCGCATTTACATACGGACTCGAGATCTAGGCTTCGGACGCGGCACCCCTTACGCGTAAACACGCCTCGCTTCTTCTACTACTTTTCCCTTCTCTTTTTTTTTCGTATCAAGGAGGAGTTTGTTTTGATAGAAAAGTGGAGATAGCCCGGTAATAGACACTATATATCATTGCAGGATCGGCATCGTTGAAGAGGCTGGGATCTGCCAGGTATCGAAGGGCCTTTCCCAATCTCCCTGGAATTTAGAACGTCTCTTTTTGTTCTTCATCCTTTCCTTTCTCTCCATTTGAGAATGCGTAAAACAGACTGTGCTTAAAGCGATACTCCACATTCCGCATCTTGACACTAGAAAGGACATTTCGCGAAAAAGGTGCCGGCTTGTTACCCGACAAACGTCCCGGATTCGGTATTTCGAACCGGAAGAATACCGTACTAACTTTGAAGAAGACGTCATGACGACGACCAACTACCAGAGACACTGTCGTATGAGTGGCTTTGACGCGTCCACTTACCCCGCTGCTGCCGCAATCATTTTCTCTCGTTCATGGGCCAGGACTACCAATCCCAAGTCTCAGAATCCTGTTGTGGGTGAGTGAAAGTTGACTTCCACTATTTTTCTTAAAGATAAGGCAAGAATGTGAAATTTCGCCCATTTGAAAATTCGCGCTAACTCACCTTTTGAATTGATCGGTATTTGATATACAATTATTTTGGTGTATAGTGAAAGGCATTGAATTTTGGGTCGTTTATAGTTCTAATTGATGAGTTAGGTGTCTGAAATGATTCGGATTCGAATTGACTAATTTAGCCCTCAAGAAGCCCGCTATGGTATACTGTCAAACTTTATTAGTAAAATCGATTGACTAACATTAACTTAAAGTTAACTACCAAGAATAAACTTCCAAATGGTTTTTCCAAGAAACGGGGCGAATGAAAACTTGGCAAGACCTGTCGCCCGGAAATCTTTAATTGGAATAAAAGACCGTCAACATCATTGTTTACGAGATTAAAGAGGACGCGCAATTTCGACCTCTGGTATATACCAATATCTGAACCTAGAGCTGAGCGTCGATCTTATATAGAAGCCTATGAAGCTTTAATAGAGGTAGGGAGTGGTGTTGGTTGTAGCTTGTAGACAGAGGGAGCTACTGTAGTAGGTTGGGATTGTCGCAATCAGCAATCACGCCGTTTCTCCTCCGTCTCTCATCCATCACAACCGCTTTGCTGATTGTGTCATCGGGTCCCCTAAAGGTGATATCGTCCTCGTAAGGGGGCGCTGTTGTAATTTCGGATATAGCGCCACCTCTCTCGTTGCTGCCGATAATTGAACATTCTTTTATCGGAAAAGAGAATCACCAAATGGACGTCCCTAAAGATGGCAACCTCCCGTTTCCTCTCTTCCCGCACCCACCCCAACTTCTATCGCAATTATATCTAGCTATATGGACGCTGGAGACAATTAGAGTCTAGTGGTCGGAGAGGGGGGTTTTGACGCGCCTCTCTCTCTCTCTCTTCCCCAATTTTCGATTAAAGGGGGGAGGACAACGACGACGTTATGTCACGTATTACCATTGCCCTCTAGCGGTGGGGTTATCCGTCCCTTCGTAACTCCTAAGAGCATCTACTACAGCCCCTTAAATCGCTTCTAGGTAGGCCTACAGTGAATTATAGATTGGAAATTGTATCCCCCAACGTTAGTTTGGTGTATGTACGGATAAAGCGGGGTTCATCCCCTTCATAAATCTGCTTCTGCAATTATAGTAAACATAGAGAGAGAGAGAGTTATCACCTCCATCGGATCTACTGCAGCTATGTAAATTCGGGCTTGCTATAATTAATTTTGCAGGAAAATGTCCCGTTTGAAAAAAATTACGATTTAATCTCTCCATCTTTGATTAGAACAATTTTTAAATGTTAGTTGAAAACTGGACTGGGAGACGTGCATGGTTCTCACGCTGAGTGGATAGGGATGGTCAAGCTCTGAAAGTTTATTTTTATCGATTAAGTTTCAGTGATATTTACCTTTTATTTAGATGTTTATTGCTATGCGGGTTGATAGATGGCGTTTAAAAGTATCAGTCTTTGTCGTTGAATTTAGTTGAACATCCTCTCCAGTATATATATACTTTCTTGGCATTATTATCCAAATTTTCTGTTTTTAATTGCGTACTCGTCCTCAGCCGATAACTTGAGCCTAAAAATGCAACCCAAAAAAGTTAATAACTTAGCATTATTTTGGAGTTAAAACTCCTTAAATTTTATCGTTGAAAAATATTTATGAAAAAACTTTAAAAATGGAAGGTGCAAAATAAAAAAAATGTGAAGGCATGATAGATTACTGTTTTTGGAGGAAGGGCGAGCGATGTGTTCTACGCCTCATTAAAATGTAAATACTTTAGCAGCACCTAAACTAAAAGGGGCGAAAATATAAACGCCATAGAATGTGTTATAGAGGTTGTGGTAGGCATGGAGAAGGAAGGAGCTAGGGCTCTGAATGCGGAGCACACCTGCTCTAATCCCACGCCTTGGCCCGTTATTCATACATTCAGAACGCGCTTAACCCCCTCAGACCCATCCCTTCTTCGCCGACGTAATTTATGGTCCGAAAGAGATTATTGTTATCATATCGTCAGGAAGACGAGACCCGGCCATTGAGATGCGCTTTTCAGAGCAGCCCGAGCTGAAGCTTCTTTTAATATATTCCTGAGTTGATGGAGGCCGACAAAGTCGCCCTTTTCCCGCTCTCTTTCTCTCTAATGGCTATGGCGCCGCTAACTTCGGTTAAATACTCAACAGGGTGTATGAGTACATAAGGAATACATAGAGCTGTAATAGGAATTATTGTGTAGCCATTTCTTCATCATATCTAGGAGGGTTTTGTGGGAACATTAAGTATGATGAATTTTACCACGCAAATTATTTATCTCGCTACGCCCATCCGACCTCGTGTTAGGACGAATGATGGACAGTACTCAGGCCCGTATTGAAATTAACATGACATGTCAAGGGAACAATGATTCCAATTAGCTATATGCATTCCTGGTACATATAATCATCAAGACGTTTCTGACTATCTTGCACTATAATGTTTTAACTTAGCTGAAAGGGCATAAATGATCATTTAAACATTTCAAGTACAAACATTTAAATTCGAATGAAATATTGCCTAAAGATGTAGAGCAGAAAAAAAAACCTCCTAAATATTTCCTCTAAATACATTTCTTTAAAGTTTACGCGTTTCATGCATTGGAAAAAATCTTTGATTTAAAAATGATTTCCGTAGTTTTCATTCCATCGGAATAGTAAAACCGCATTAAAGATACTCTCCGTGGGAGGTCGCTTTTCACAGGGCCTGAAAGAGAGAGAAGGAGAGAGTGAGTGTTGCGATGCCTGTCTTGCCTGAGAGAAAAATGTAAATACGTTTATGGAAATGGGTTTGCAACCGTTCCTTATTTCTCCCGCCATTCATGCACGGACACCTGAAAGCTCGCCCCACGACACGCGCTTATCTCGTCGTTTGTCACGGGCACGAGTAAAACGCCATCTACCCGCGGATGACTCTCTTAATGGAGTCACCCCGTCGTCGCTCGATACATTACTAGCGGTGTGTCCTGTCCATTTTCTTTTTTCTTTTTTTTTGATCCGAAAGGAAGACATTTTTGAGGAGAGAGAAAAAAATGAAGTGGATAGGTTATATCTGAGCTAGGCCTTGGCTTATTAACACTATGAAGACTTTAAAAACCATCAAAGATATAAACGGAAAGAAAAAGTATAGTTTCTACGATTGATTATAGCATGCAGTCGATTTCGAAATCATTTAGAGGTCTTTATGCCCTTTCAAATACATTTTGTATAATAGATTTTTTTGCTAGCGTCTTTCTAGATGCGGAAAACGATTTTTTTCTCGCCTACTCTTAGGTATTTAACGCCACAGAATAAATGTATTTTTCCGCTAGAAATATTTTCACTTTAAGGGATTTACTAAAAGATTTCGTGTGGTGGTGGTTGGGATATCGATAAGTAGATGTTCGCTTTTCCTAGATTTGCTTAGTCCTAATGGTCCGCTCTTTCCGTATCTCCGAGTATTTTTCTTTCTTTTGGTTTTGTTGCTACGGGGAATATGGGTAATCCTTCTCTATACCAAATCATGGAAGTTATACTGAGCTCTCCGAATCAAAATACCTTCCAATGTAAACACATGGGTTATGTTTTGTTTTATGGTAGATAAAAACCTTTAGATTTACTTAGTAAATCCGCAGTATTGAATTTAGGGTTTTTCACAGATTTTAAGAGAGAAATAAGTAAACGAAAATGGTATCTAAAACTTTCAAGCAAAGCCCACTTTTAGGGGCAAACGATCCCATGTATTTCCTACGAGCGCCTGTAGAAATGTTTAACCCGCAGCACACCAATGTTCAGGGAGAAGCATCCCACCAGGGGCTAATATGTAAATATTGTATTTTAATAAGTATTTAGGAATTATTTGATAAAAATTAAGTTTTAAATAGTTTTAATTGACTTGTAGAATGTAAATTAGAGAGGTAAGCAACGATGTAAGTTTTTTTCATAAACTTACAAAAATATTCTCTTTTTTTTAACGTAATAAATACATTCTCCTTGGTTATAACTAACCCCCTTTTGGTGGTTGGGTTATCTCCATGATTGAAATTTTCTCATAGTCCAAATGGTAAAAGATAAAAAACGGTTGAAATAAGAGAGGGGAAGTAGGATTTTTTTTACGAGGAAAAATAAGAAAGAGAAGGCTGGAGTAAAATTGATTGGAATAAGGTACGTTTTGCCAGTGAAGCAATTTTCCGGTCTTTTGGGTCTCCCTTCCTCTCCATCTTTCCTCCTAAACTTTTTCTCTCTTTTTGTATACTCGACAGAAAAAAAAAAGAATCGAAGGAGAAGTAAGGGGGAAGAAAGAAAAAAAACTCGAATTTGAAGTCAGCCAACACGAAGGCAATCTCGATTTTCCTTTATTTACTTTATCCCTCCTCCTTCCCATGTCTTCCTTTGACCCCATCTTCTTCCTTCGTTGGAAATGTGTTCTACCCCCTGTACCCCCTCCCCCGTTATCCGCCCCTTACTCTACTCATTGTTCTTTAGAACTAGAGGCCCCTTAGTTTCTTGCTTCTTCTTCTTTTTTTTCTTTTTTCATTTCGTTTCTATTCCAGCACGTATACGTCTTTATGTCGCTACTGTCCTGGTATGTACGAGAGACTCGGAGGGTGGATAGGTTTGGGGAAGGTGTAGGTTACGTTTTACCAAAGAGAAAGCGAAGAGAAAGAGAGAGGGTGGGATGTGGAGGAGGAGAGAGAGAGAGAGAGAAATAAAGCATCGGCCGCGTTCCAAATCCAGTAGTTACGTCCTCAGTCTCAAGTTGAATTCCTCGGAGATCCCAGCAAATCCCAGCCTCTTTCGCCTCGAGCCCACCAAGCTGATTTATCCTTTAATTAGCTTCTAGATGCTGCGAGTTTCCAATATAATTAAGTCGTTTCATGCGGCGGCATTAGAAAAGCGTTCGCGGGGTTATATACCCATCCCAATCTACCTCTCTCGTCTCTACTGGAAGCTACGTACCTTCTCCGTACGTATCCTTTTGCTTTTCTCATTGCCTAGCCCCCCCCGTATCAAAGTCCCCCTTTTTGGAATGACTGGCACGCTCCCTCTTCTCCTATAGGATATTGCGCAGAAATTGTCGACCCACTAGGACGTACGGCCAATCTTATAGGTTCTTCCTTCGGCGATGCGGAATACGACTGGCGGTGCATGGAGCCACGTTATACTATAGTGTATATCTCGGAAGGCCAAGGCCTAAAATTGTTCTCGAAAAGGGAGGAGGAGGGGGTCTAGCTAGAAGGATGCGGGAAGAGGAAGGTTGGAAATGGGAGTCTATCCCGGTACGCCTCTAGCTCTCTCGTGCTCATCTCTTTAAATCCAACGGGGCTCATGGGCGCGCTGCGGTACCCGCTACAAACGACTTTGTCTAATGCCGCTTGTGGCTATTTGTCAAGGGCGGAAAACCCTTTCGGATTTCGAAGGTAATGCGCCATATAACTAAACAAAAGAGCGGGCATTAGGAGAGGCTTTTGTAGAAATGGGGAGTAAAACCCCCGAAAGAAAGCGCCAGGGAATGTACGTTGCCCGCGCCGCCCCGACCTTTCTCCTTTTCGGCCCGCGCTTTCTCTTTCGCTCTCGCCTCTCTTCTCCTACTTTGTTTAAGATTCTGAGCTGACCGCTAAAAGGCTAAAGCCCTCAGCAGGTATATACCATGAATAAGAAAATAACCCTGGCCCAGACATCATTTGTACCCTGGCTCAGGCTGCTTACCTCCTGGCTTTCCGGAACTTTACTATATGCTAGTAGAGACTTATTAGGGGATATCACAAAACACCTCTTGTTTTTTGGGTAGCGTTTTCATTCTGTTGTTTGAACCGGAATACTACATTAATATCTTAATAGCAGCTGAAGTTAAATTAACAAAATAAATATTTCATACAAATAATCTTAGGCATAAAACTGTTTCGCTTTATCGCTTAATTAATTTGAAGAATCAGATATTTAGATAAATATATAAATGTGGAATTATATGTAGAGCCTATCCCATGAAAAAGAAAACCGATTCCAAATTTGCAGAGCCAAAAAAGTCAAAATTTCTGTGTAGTCGCAGTTTCTTTCCGTTTGTGCTAGCGTAAGAAATTTTTGCTCGGAGCGGCCGTACTAGGGCAACGTCAAAAATAAAGCTAGGGATCTAGGGAACTTCTTGTATACTTTAAAGCCTATAAAGCGAGGAACATCCTCGGGAACGGCTCGTAGTCCTCGAACAAAAAAGAGTATACAATAGGAAATGGTATAAGAAAAGAAAGTTGGGTGCCTATCTACCATCTCTTCCTATAGCTCCCCGAAAAAAATGGGGCAAGGGTTAAAGCTATCCTTCGATTCCAGGCAGTTGAACCCCGACTCAATTCCACGGCTGAACACTCGCAATCTGATCGGTCATATTTTTGTCTTTTTTTTTCTATTCCTCTCCCTCCGATTTTTGTTTCGGCGCTCATGCCCCGAACTAAGGGTCCTTGCCCATTCTTTCAAGGTCCAAAGAAAGACCCGCGCTATCTGCCGTAGCGCTGGTTGGCCCCAGGAAAAGTCGGGCGCCCATGAAGATCAGAATGCCGTAAAAGGGTCGGTAGCAACTACGTCAAACTCTCGTTGCGACGACAAAACTCCATGGATCACCATTGGAGCGAGAGGAAGGATATATAGCGTGGAACTGGAGAAGACGCGCATGCAGTCAAAAGGAAGCTATTTTTCCTATAGGAAACACGCTTATAAAAATTCGCTGGATTTATTCTCCCCTCTGTTATAGTTCGTACTGCACTATGGGGTTGCTTCGAGCTGTACAGAGAGAGCTCGACTTTGGCTTCATTTATCTTTTATTAGGGTAGTTAATATTTGTAAGGATGTATACCAAGCTAGCTTGGCTTTTCCGCCTGGGCTATATATATAAGGAACGGACAAACTTATGAATTTGTTAGATTTTTCATGTAAGCTGTCTCCCACTAGCTAATCAGCCGCGAAATTGGCTTCCTACGGTTAAGTGGATTACGAGATATAAATTGCTTTTACTCGAGACGTGGACAGTGTATAATTTAAATTGTTTCGAAGCCCTGTTTTTGTTTTTTTGTCTTAAATCTTCAACACGCCCACTATAGTCTTATTCCTGGAAGAACCAAGATTCCAGGAAAGTATCCCTACGTATTTTAAAGAGAGTATGAAGTAGTTTGTACTTTGGCGGATAATGTTTGTAAGTCCCAATGAAATATATTGAACTGATAATTCATTCTCCCTTTGAAAAAACATCGCGCCAAAGTTCGGATTAAGAATGCGACCTGCGTCTCGTCACGGAAACTATATACGCTTATTTCCAGTCACTCCTGACAGTTATAAAAATCATCCTTCCCACTATTCCGTTCGCCTGCCTTCTATGAATGAAGAATAAGGTATTAAATCTAAGCGAAAACGCCCATTTTTAACTTTAACTCTATTAATCAATACCACGCGAACACCTAACCCAGTCTATGTTGTCATAATAGAACACCCGCTGTGATCTCCCATCTCTATCACATTCCATCCGGTCATGGTACGTCACGAGACGTGGTGGCGTTGGTCTCGTGTAGACGTTAACCCGCTGGTACTAGAGTAATTTCGACCCTTGCCCAGACTTTGAACATATAGTGTCAGGGTACAGTGATTTTTGCACCGGCATACTAAACCAGCGGGTTAGAGTGTTGTTCCGTAGAATTGGGGTGAATTTGGGAGTACGTCTTGGGTGCTTACCACGAGTGAACCTTATATTCTATCAGTATAAAATATAGACTTGTTTTTCTCTATAGTTTAAATGTATATATTTATTTATTATATATGAGTGAATACCATCATCCTGATACGTTACATGCGACCCATATAGAGAAGGATACCCTCTTAAGAAACCTTTTAGTCGTAAGCCGCGAATTTCAGCAAACCTAAGCTCGATATCTGAGACTTAAAAGGAGCGAAGGCTTTTAGAAGAAAGGTTCAACTAAAAGGATAAATATTTCAATATTACTTTATATATATATTTTTAGAATCTTTTAGTATTGTTATAACGTTTGTTTGAATACGCTGTAAATATCGTTTCCGAACTACAAAAGCGTCTATAGTGCATGATATTTCAAGTTTGGCGCGAGAAAAATTCCCTTTTTTAAAAAACATTAGGCCTAACAATTAAAAAACGAAATTGAATAGTCGGTTAATTTCTTAAACTCTGTATTGGAGTGTCTCATGAACTTTTGGAGTACAAATATTTCACCTTACTTGGGGTCATTACCAAGTATTTTATTTAGTACTTCGTTTTCCACAGAACATCGCTACTATTTTGAGATATTCTTCGTAAAAGGTTAACTGTAACTAACCCTAAAATAACACAGGGTAAAATAGCCCTTGAAACAAAAAAGGCGCGCAATCCTTCAATGAAGTGAAGCAAAAAAAAAAAAAAAGGTTCTGTACCATATCAAGAGCTAGTTATATTCTTTTGACATAATACCCGTTTCGCGACCCCGGCCGGGGAACTCGTGATCTTCAACTTCACATCCTTGGTTATAACAAGTGGCATAGAATACCGGGGGTTCTTGGACACCATTACATCCATGCATACGTAAGTACGCTTCAGAAAGAGTAGAGGGTGCGCGCTCGCGAAAAGGAATATCTTTCAAAAGAGAGAGAGAGGCAATCCCTCACGAACTCGAAAAAAAAAGAAGGGTGGGATGGTTTTTTAAGCAAAGAATATCCAGGTGTGCTTTTTCCCTGGAAAAGATATTCGTTCACCATGCGCGGGAGTAAGCCGTGAATGCGAAATTAACTCAGGGCTGACCAAAAAAAATCTGGCGCAAAAAAATATACAAAAACTTACCCAACATACATGGTGCGGTAGTGTCAACCAAGGGCGTAGAGTGGTACCATAAGGTCATAAGATATGTTGGCCATAAGTTTGTCCCTGGTTACAAACTGGAGCTTGTCATGAAGTGACGTAGGTCATAGATTCTCGTAAAGCGACGCCTGACTAAATTGGAAGATGGACTGCAAAAGCGAGTGTAGTCAATTCTCGCTTGTCGTTCTCGAACTAGCTCGAACTGTAAATCTCTAGCATTACGAAGTGTAGGTAATGTCCTACTTATCGAACATATCTTATAAACTTATGGTGGTACGTATAGCGATTACCGGCAATCATACAATGCAAACAAGTAGACGTGTTTGAGAGTATGTTGTCTTTGCTCCCTATGGCATCAACGGGATGCGCATTCTATAAGTGGTATGGAGGGGAGATTCGAATCTCTTTGTTTATGCAAGTCTTATATAGAGACACCGTTATATAGCTACTTAATCCTTCATACGTCCTGTGAATGGCGTTTTTTCTCTATTTTTTCCCCCACTTCGTGAGCGTGGATTAGTCAATTTATATATTGAAAAATCCCTCTTGATTATGCTTTTGCTTCTTTTCATTGTTATTTTAGTATTTTTTTGCAAGGGTAGTTCTTTTCTTGTTTGAGAGGGCAGGGATTGTAGCGATTAACTATAACTCTCAAGGTGTAACCGATTTTTTTTATTGCCTTAAGAGCAATTTTATGAATATTCAACGCCTGGCCTCCTCTTAATGAAAATTATTCCATTTTGTCAAGTTTAAAATTCTGTGTTTGAATAGAGATTTTTTTCGAAAGTCTACGTGTATATTCTGCCTGTTGGTTTAATTTATTTAAGGTATATACCCTTAATGACGTAATGCTTATATATTTTTTTTGGTATGGTATACATTTTTAACATTATGGTTCCCGTTAAAAATAATATCCCTGATAAAGAAATTCAGTACAAAATATTGTAAGTAATTTTAGGTTTTAGAATACTGTATTTTTCATTATCAAAATAACTTTATTTAGAACGGAAACCAGCTCTTGTCTTTTCTTGAATGAAAATCGTTTTCTTATCTAAAGGTTTTAAGCTTAACATCAAATTTTTTCTTCTTATATTTCTCGTTAATACCTTATCATACGTTATTGAATTAAAATGCTGCCGAAATTTCTTTTTTTTTACTGATAATGTATTTAATAACTGAGTAAACAGGGGTCCCGAACAATCCCCCCCCCGCATCATGTGACCCAAAATTCCCAGCCACCGGTGTGGTGCGCTTTCACTAGACTCAATGGAGTCACGCCACCATGATAAGAAACTAACTTCAGCGTTCTCATTAGGTATTTTTGGTTCCTGATCTTAGCTTTTCATACAGTTTCAATAATGTTTGAGATTAGTGGGAACAGAACCTTGACTGATTGGAGTTTCCATTGTTACTGTTTGGAATGTTTAATTTTATCGGTTACTTATGGTTCAACGAATAGAAATAAGGGGGAAAGAAGGTATTGATTGTGCAATAAATTGGCGCAACGCAGTCTCAAAAAGGCAAAATATCTAATACTCCTATCGCCGCCTTTTGTGTTCAATTAAAATTGATAAGCGAGTTGAGATATTCCTTCTCGCTAACAATTCGAGTAGTTAGGCTTAAGTATCGTTTAGAATTTTACAGTTTATTTTTTCACTTAACTTAACATTGATTAACTTCATCAAAAAATCTGAACTTATCTTTCATTTATTAGACCCATCCAATAATTGTATTTCTATTATTAGGTGGCCTCCCACATTGAATTAAAACAATACACGTAGCCTATAAAGAAAAAACGCCTATCATTGTAATTACGCAAAGTGAGCGCCGCGAAATTAGAAATGATAACGATAAACCAAGGTTGTAGGTCAAAGTGCTGATAATAGAACAGAAGCTTGCGCGCTGCCATATCTGCCAAAATTGAAGTTGAAAAAAGGAAAAACCTAATCGAGAGCTAGGCAGCGCTGTAAAGGTTACAGCGTTTACATTTTGCAGTTAGTTAGTTGTATAGTTTCATTTTTGAACGATAGCTCAAAGTTCCAGAATTATGACATGCTGCAGGAAATAGATCCTTACGAAGCACTCGAAACCAGTGTCGGCGGCGCGTTTGAATCGATCTATTTATCACTCTATAACCTAAGCCTATCGTTATTGGCGCTATCTCCCCCTTTTTAAAGAAATTGTTCGCGGATGCGCTGCCAGCATTAGCGAGATCGAATCTTTATCTAAATCTTTCAATTTTTATTTCGAATAAAACAAACCAATTGGGGTTGACGAGTCTTCCATTAAACTCTTTACCAAAAACACGTAGGCATCGATATCATGCGCCTATAATCGATGTGGCCTATCGGTCTATTGTCGTCTTTTTAGATATTTTTTATACCTAAACTTGTTCGATTCAAGCAGAAACCTCTTGAAAAAAAACGGCCACTTTACATTGTTAGAGGAACGACGATTAAAGGGATTAACTTGAGCCTAATCGCGCGGCGCGAATACTGAGGCTGTGATTGTTACCTGAATTTGTGCTTGCATCCCCCCAGTTTAACGAAATTTGTACTCGGGCCTAATCCCTAAATGAAATGAACGTTTTTCGAGGGGAGGCAGTTGAGAACAGGTGTGGAAAAGTATGGGTACTTGTGATATTATGAAATATTAAAGGAAAGGTTCACCATGTATAGAAAAATTGGTTTCATCATAAGTTCATGACCATGTTCCATAAGTTTGTCACTGGTTACAAACTGGAGCTTGTCATACATTCTCAAAAAGCGACGCCTGGTGAGGCGCTGTCATAAGCTTAGTACAGACTAAATAGGAAGATGGACTGCAAAACCGAGTGTAGTCAATTCTCGATCTAGCTCTCAGTAAGTCTCTAGCATTGTGTCATACGGAGCATTCGAAATAATGAAAATTTCAAATGTGGTTATCTGCAATATTAAATTGCAATCTGAGTCTTCGCGTTTGGTCATAATAATAAATCTTGGTGAAAATTAGGTCTATTTTAGGCAAGAAAAACATCACGATGCAGAAGACTATGACTCATTAAACTTTACAGAGCTTCAGTTCAGAACTGTTCAGAATTTGAGGAATACTTTCATATTTAAGAAGAACGTTTCTATTCCTTGCGTAGCAAATCGCAAACTATACACCTAAACCATAAAATTGAAATATATTTTCCAAACCGTCTAACCCATGCAGAAACTGACTCCTATGCATGCATGTCCAAGGTATCACGCGGAGGAACTAGGATACTAAAAGAATGACGATATAGAACCGGGAATAGCAACCCGTAGATGGATTAGGATACCACAATCCCTCTTATTTGTAAAAGGCACGGTAATCTTCTCATTATTATGCTAATATTTCCCAACCACACCGTTTGCAACGAAGTGAATGTGATACGGATGGGTCGCTTGTTGTAAAAAGAAAAAAAAAAGAACTGCGTTTCTTTTACCGTCGGGGGACATCGTCTGCGTAAATGACTTTTTTTCCAACCCATATACAGTATACTATAGAACAACATATATGGTATATATTTTTTTCTCTCCTAAATACGTGTGTGTAAGACACCAAAGTCAGCGTTTACGGGGACAAAGGCGAGGGGCCAACTGAGTTTTTAGCCAACGTTGTCTCCCTGTGGTGACCAACTTCGCTTGATGCATTTAGATGACTATTATTTGGAGGCGCTTTTACGGGCAACTGAAGTTCATATGATGATGTAATAGTGTTAGTTTTGTCCCCATTTTTTCAGAGCTTCCGGTTACACAGGGATTGTATAATGTAGACCTCTGATTCGTGCAAACCCAAGTGTTTAGTGTCTTTGATTTACTAGATTACATCCTCAAAGCATTTCCCCTTCACACATCCGACCAACTTTGACTCTGGTAGTCTGTAATAGAGTTTTTTCTTCAAATTGATTCAAGGAAGCAAGTCCAAGTATTTGGTATCGTTGCATAGAGAGGAACTTTTAGCTTAGTTCTAAACCCATTTGAATATACATGGAAGAATGGTTGTGTTGTTGATATTTATTTACACTTCAAAGAATGGTCTTTGTTGCGCAGCATTCTCCTCGCCTCCCACTTTTAACCATTTCATCCTTACCCAGCACACCTCCTCAATCTAGCCGTCACTGCTCCCGATTTTTCCTTAGGGACCATAAGGGAGAAGGAGGGCTAGACAGGGAAGACCTACTGCTAAATCCATCTATATATAACCCCTATACTGCGAAACGGGAGAGCTTGCTTTAGAATTTACCCATCTTCCTCGACGCTCTTCCTCTTCTCTTCCCTCTTCCCTCATCCCCCAATCTTTCCTTTTCTCCAACGCGACGCATGCGCCCCTTCAGTGAATACCACCATCATCCCTCTCGCCCTACCCCTTCGCCCTACTAAGGGCAGCAGATTACGGTGTAACGCGTCCGCCATCTTTGGATGCTGAGGCCGCCCTGTATCTTTTCCTTAAATCCGTCCGCCTATTTATTTAACTGATTTAGATACCATCGCGTCCATTGCAGCATGCAGCAACGACGCTAGAGCCACCCTTCCTTCGTTCGAGGGAAAAGTTGTAAATTATGTACGCTTGGTAATTTGGTAATTTATTATTTACACGAGGCTATCTGTTCTATAAATAATATGGAAAATGCCGCGGTAATGTATTCCCGTATAGGATTAAATGGATTAGGCAATGTAGGCAAACTGGTAGGTCAAACGTTCTGCGTCGTTTCCTCCTAAATAATATACTATTTTGGGACATTATAGTATTTTCATATATACTCAAACTTACAATAAAATTCATTTGTAAAAATTATTTATCCTTTATATCATTTAGATATTTGCTAAGAAACTTTTGAAACATTTTGCGCGCAATTAATTTGGTTTACAAAGTAATCAAAATGAACTTTGATATACTTTTAAGTATATATCTCTGAATTAACGGGCTTAAATGGATATATTAGTGGGGAGTTGTTAGAAAGAGCTTAGGGTACGTTATTGAGTTACTTTAACGAAGTACTGAACTCTTAATTCAATTTATTCAGAGTTATTAAAAGTTTTTATTTCATTGTGTATAAAAGTAAAATTTGAAAGTGTGGTAGGGACGTGGGTTTAACCGCAAAACCGCGACTTCGAAAATCCCGAGAAAAGGTCTTTATGTATTTGCTTGTCATATTAATCCCATAAGCAAACGTTTTACGTTCAATCAAAGCTCACTCTTTCACACTCGGGATTTAGCGGGCTTTCCGACGTACACCGCGTATTAAAGCGTTAAAAATCTATACGGGCGCCGAGAGCCGCTAGCGATTCTAATAGGCGCTTTCCCTTAGCGGCTGACAGCGTCTCTCGGCTACCTCGGTGTCCCTTCAGAAAGGTATAGTAGACGGGCTCGGTTTTAAAAGAGAGAAGCTGGCCCTGGCTTCTCTAGGAAAAATAAAGCGCAATACGGCGCTGAGCGACTAAACGGCTCCCGAGGATGTGTCCCGACTAATTACGAGGCCGCACCGCGCGCATCACCTTTTGATAACGTAAGCCTTTTCGGGGTTCCTACGGATTTAACAAACTATCCTTTGACTCGGGACGCTGAATCGTCCTAATCCCGGCCTAAGCTTACCCCCTTCCATCCCGCCTTCATTCCTTTTACTCTGGCATACCATCCTCTTACGGCACACACACTCTCTCTGTCTCTTTCTCTCTACTTCTCGACGCGTCTATTTTCCCCACACCTGATCATACTGAAAAGAAGCGAGCATATAGCCAAGGAGCCTCCACATCACCGAAGCTTCGGCTTCCTTTTGGGGAGAAACTGGCGCTCGAAATGTCTTTGCTCGTCTGTGTAAAGAAAAGCGAAAAGAGAAAGGCAAATAGAAGATCTCTTCTCCTCGTGAGACTGTCTCGCCTCGTTTCTAATTGGAAGCCTCTTTTACCCCGAGACTAAGAGAAAGGTTTGGTGCGAGAGATAGAGAGAGAACCTTGTTATATGGGAAAGGGAGAAATAGGCTTTTAGTTAACTTTCAAAAAGATAGACCTAAAGACTCGCAGCGGGATTCGGCTCTTACTTAACTAATGCCATGGTGGCCAGTCATATTTTTCTCTTTTCTTGCGGAAAATCTTCAATGACCGCTATATGTACAAAAGGGTAAATTAAAGGGTGTGTTCTTATAGGGTCAAACCGAGTTTTATATTCGAGCTTCCGTTAACCTTGGCGTAGATCTTCTGTGATTTACATTTTTTAACTTCATTAACTTAAAATAAAAGGGATAATATTTGGTTTGTTGATCATTATAACTATGATATAAATTATATTACACGCAGAGATCTGCCTACATGGTTTGCAAAATCTAATTTCGTATAAGGCATCCCCATTAGACTACAAGAATTCTCGAGTTATTTTCATACGAAGAAGCTTTGCTTATCGACAGCGTCGGTCGAACGGTAGACCAAGCAGCTTTCTCCCATACCCAAGTTGGATGGATTTACGTCCAATCTAAAGTAGGAAAGGACGAATGTTATGATGGCGTCTCAGTCGCCAGGAACACCTGAGACTCGCTGCTGCATGGGAAAGGGCTCCAAAGCATCTTCCCTCTATCTCTCTCTCTTCCTCGGCTTCTTTGTCTCTCCCCTCCATTCCCTAGCTTCTTCCGTACTCCTGAAGTATCGGCATGCACTCGAAAGTAAAAGCTAGCTTCCTTCCTTTGGCCGTTTCCGATTAGTTTCCTCTTCCGTGGCTGTAACGTTCGACCCTCCGACTTTGAATACGCGTTCTGGATAGAGAAATTTCTCTAGGATTGGGGCTTTCCCTTATATATATATTTCGTCTTGGCAATCTAATCTTATAGAAACGAACGTTATACTTCTCCGTACGTAATAGCTCTAGCCGCCATTCGTGTTCGCGGCTCACCGACCAAGATTAGATTTTCGGGAAGCTCAACCTCTAAATGGTTGCATTTGAATTTATAAGGATTTCAGATGGGCAAATATAATTTTTGGGTTATGATTACGAGGAAGTTTACTGCGAGTTTCTCATTAATTTCCTTTTTTTTCATGCGTTTCACTTTGGAATATAGTCATATTTACTACTTATATATATTAGATTATTTAATACTGGTTTCAGTCAAGATTTATATTATTAAATTATCATGGATATTGATGGCTTCATTTAGAATCTGAAATTGATAATCTCTAGCCCCTGCATTAACACTTTTTCGCACTACAATTGTGCTCAAGAAGAAGCCGATCTCAAGGAAACCTTTTCCAAAAAATTAAAATAGGCCAAAGTCAACGTCGAGAGGTATAAAAATTAATATTTTTTATTTCTTCAATTATCTTTGGTAGCTTTAAACTAAGGGAAGAAGAGCCTTATAATTGGCATTCATCGGTTATATTTTTATCTTTTAAATCGGGAGGAGGGAGTAAGAGGTTTCGACGGTATTTGGCCTATTATTTATCAGCGATAACCCATATCCATTAGAAACAATGCTTCCAGGGAATAGAACAAAAGATATAATGCCTTAATATATTTAGAAGACGAAGGGGATCTGGAGCTATCGTGTGCGGAAAATGCAATTCATCAGGAAGAAAAGGGGGGAGGAAGGATAAGAAGGGGGGGACGAAGTCGATGGGAGAAAAAGAAATCACTGTAACAGGGGCCTGATATAGAGCCCGTATAATCAGACTTACCCGGAAAAGGGTCTCTCCTTTCCTCCGCATCCTTCCCAATGCAAGCTCTTCCAGTGGAGAAGCCGCGCCCGCTCCGGATCACTCCTATTCCTGATAAGCCCATTCCAGTCTGGCAATCCTGCCTCCGGGCCACGACGTCACAGAAAGGAGGAGCCTGAATGGATCGAACTCGGGCTCCCTATCTTCCGGATAAGAGAAATAAAGGGGAGGGTGAAAGTGCCGTTTGGGGGTTGTGATGAATAATGTAGATAGGAGTCGAGGCG
Organism: Phalangium opilio; assembly: GCF_054372755.1. NCBI lineage: Eukaryota > Metazoa > Arthropoda > Arachnida > Opiliones > Phalangiidae > Phalangium > Phalangium opilio. The sequence goes on from NW_028324189.1 coordinate 4,938,576, forward strand.
AAGAGGGTGGGATTGTAGAAACACTAGATATCGCCATATAGCTCCTCTGATATAGACCAGCATGGCCGACATCGCTCCGAAAAATTTCTAGTGACTCCGTCGGATTTAGGCGACGTTCAGCGAGAAGCCCTCTGGAGAAGGCTAGGACTATATTCCATTCCGCGCGACACAAGGTACCCTGCGCGAAACGCGTTATCACCCGGCGTCCGTTTGGGGTCGCTTTTAGCGAACATCGAGTGTACTTTCGAACAGAAGCGAAAAAGAGCAGCACCACCACCACCACCTCCACGTTTTTCGGTTGTACCGGTACGAATCGTCCCGGGTAATAGAGGGCGCGAAGAAACGAGTGTCAAATAAGGGGGAAAGGAGTTTTAGATAAAGGGGGTCTACGAGAAGACAATAACTTTTTGGTCACGAAATATATTTTACTGTTACAACTACTACTACATCTCTACGCACCGATATTGTCTGTATATCGCGTATATGTTTTGTATACCCGGGGGCCGATCCGTATCTTGTAACGTCATTTCGATACGTTTAACCTCATCGCGAAAGGCTCGGGTCTAGAAGCTAACGGGATCTAGGCGGTTCGGCTTTAACCCAAGAACTCGACATCTAGAAGGGGGATAGTAGTTGTAAATCTTGAAAGGACACGCTAGTCCGACTGGCTTTCTCCTCGAGTCCTTAACATTATGAGGTTGACAATCATGAAGTCGTCTCGGACACTCCGCGACACGACTTAAAACGCGTCATTCAAGCCGTCGTACCTTATCGAATCTCCTCGAGTCGCGAGACTAAAGAGCGAAACCTCGGTCTTTTCGAGGCTGCTTCCGAGATTATTAGGTCCGAAACGTTTTTTCCGTCTTTCTACGAGACCGACGCCGCTGTCTAGTATTACCGCCCCCTCCCCCTTTCGGTCCCTTTTGGCCAACTGGAAGAAGTATATAGCCGAAGAAAATCTAGGCCGGCTTTAAGTCCTAAGTCCATCGGATCATTTTCGCTCGATCCAACGCGCACGGCGTAACGGGACTCGGAAGACCGCTAAGCCGTTATTGCCCGAAGAGCTTAAACTCCTTTTCTTCGTTTCGACGTTAGCGGCGCGGGCCGGGCCTTACTTAAAGCCCCGATTTTATCCCTTTCGTAAATCCGGGATTTAGTTTTCGCTTGCAGCGGGCGTTAATCCCCCGCTTTATAATTGATCAATGGACTCATTAACGGATCCGTTGTGTTTGCAAGACTTGGTCGTCGGCGTGGGATCTCCGTCTCACCATCACCATCACCACCACGATACCGGAATGGGGCACCACGGCCTGGGACACTTAGGATCTTTGCACGGGCCCCCAGTGCCCGTTAGTTTAACGCACCCTCACCCGCCCCCGCCTCCGCCACATTCTGGCATGGCCCCGCTTTCGGGAACTCACGCTGCCGTCACCCTGTCCAGGAGCGTGGTCGAAACGGCTTGCGTTTCCGTCACCACGTTACACGACGGCCACCATCACCACGACTCGAAGAAAAGAGGTAGGCCCCAAAGAACCTTCCCAGTAATATACTTAATTCATAGCGTAAATTACCTTTGCATTCAGTATGAGCGCAAGGCCTAGCTAGTTGTCAAACTCGACCAACATGATTTATAACTCGAATGCGTACTTTTCTTTCAATAAGACAGTCAATGTTGATAAATATGACCCTAAGGTCCATAGTATGTCAGTCTATTATGCTTCAAATAATTGTTTACTTTATAAATAATGCGCTATTAATTTTCCATTATGTTTTAACCTTCTTTGCATTTGTAATAATATTTAATGCGTTTGCTGTATCGGTTTTCCTAAGGTAAATACTTAGAACGACTGCATATAGTCAACAATAAGAGGGAGTAAACCCCCTGGAGAGATGCTTTCTGTCATAATCATATAGTAATGCTGTAATATTCAACATTCATGAATCGTGACCATCTCTTTATAATTAAATACATAAATCACGGCATCCTTTTTGTCGCGCGAATAACGTTTATTAAAAAACCGAGCCTGGTATGATTGTAAGTTGACACGCGGCCCTTGGGGAGTGTTGGGTGTACTCCGGGAGCCACACCATCCTCAACCAGACCGTGAAGGTATCGTCCCCACTCTGTCCCCTCACCCAGCACCAGGAACCGCGCTAAAGGCTCCAAAATGCTCTTTGAATTGCCTTTATACCGTATAGGAGGGTGGAACCCCCGAAAAAACCCTCTTGGACGAATTTGCGGAAGCGTCGACAAGCCAAAGGGAAATGAATGGGTCCGGTGTCGGGCCGTGTTTAACGAAGTGATGAAACAACCTTGGGTTCCCCGACTTGACCCGAGTCGGCTACGGAGCCGTTCGGAGAGCGCGCCCCGGCATCGCATCCTTCTTCATCTTCCCTGGATTGAGAGGGGAGACACCCGCGGAATATCGCAATTTCGCGTCTGAACATACCATAGCCAGCTATAGAAACCTCTCTCCTTCTGTTTTTTGAAGAGAAACTAAACGATTCCGCAGTGCCTCATCGTTTAATTTCTGTCATATATTTAGAAAAAAAACCTCAAAATAAAGGGGACTTGCAGCTGTGATCAATGCGAAGAACTAGCAGAGATTCTCTTGTTGTTACAGGTTTCGCTTGAACGCCAAAATTATCGACATTTATTATCGAAGTCCATTTTTCATAGTTGTATCTCGGTGGTATCACCAAGCGTGCCTTCGTATGACAAATACAGTAAAAACCCCTAAATGGTGAAGTTTTCCATATAAGGAAAGCCGATGATAGCTTATGCATGGGGATGGAGATGTTTTGATTTGCTAGTTAGAGGGTGACCCTCAAAGTTAACCTCAAGTTGACATTTCGAAGCTGATACTTGATGATAATTAATATCCATTTCTTTTCAATCGTTGAAAGTGGGGGTATTTAGCATTCATTTTAGGTAATAAATACAAAACTTTAAAAATAAACATTTGGTAAGATTAAAATAAACATCTTTTGCATTTTACATTGAATTTATGACCATATGTTCGTGTGTTTTTGATTAATTTCCAAATATATCATGTCACTTGACCTTAGATTATAAGATACTAAACGTATAAAATTTAGATGAAAATATAACCCATTTCATAAGGCCTAAACTACTTTATAAAAATGTTTTGGTGTGGTTTTTGATGGAACCACTGATTTCGATTGGGTCTTTAAGGTGCTGACCTACAAACGTTAACCCTTGTGAGAAAAGGCGAAACATTGTAAAAGTCAATGTTGACAAGGCGAGAGAGAATATTGGCAATCTAACAAAAACATTGTAGGGTTTTCTATCTCCTACCTACGGGCCTTGCCGGGTAATCAAGAAGACAATCGTCTTGGGCAGAGAAGAACTAAAGTTCCCTTGGGATATGCTCTTCTCGCGCAAGCATTTTGGGAAAAACGCCTTGGAGACGATTGTCTTTCTTCATTCCCGTATTATCCCCCATTTTCTTAACGCAATTTCTTTGGCCTGCCTTCTTTACTAGGGATAAAACAAGTCTCTTGGGTTCACACTTTTGGGGTTGCGAAAACCTAATTTTTCACCCTCGTAATTGCGCCTTACCAGGTTTCTTTTTGTACCATGGTCTTTCTTAAAGCGTTTTGTTATTAACATGCGCGTTTTAAGAAATATTTAGTGTTAGCAAGTTTTAATTGAAATATTTGCCTATTTTTATGCAATTTTTGTAAATCATTAGGCCTCTTGAAAATTCCCCCAAAAACAAATGAGTCATTTACTCCTATGCGATAATTAGCATCATTAATAGTAGAGGGCGGAGCGCTCGGGCACGTGTCGTTGGGATTACTAGGCCTAGTGTTTACAGTTTGTGTCTGGATCACGTTACACGTAAGACAAAGGATATTTATAGTAGCTGTGCAATTGAATTAATTAAGTTTGCAATCACGATGGTTTTATTACATTTAATAGTAATTTAAATTAACCATTTCATTTTTGAATTATTGGCAAGAAGGAACTCTTAGAATTATTTAATAATCTTCTAAGATTTGCTTAAGAAAAATATGTTTATTAGATTATGTTTAATCCTTTTTTCAGATTCAACGTCGTCAGGCGACAAAAACGGCAACGGTAATCAAGATGGTCAAGAAAATGATGATGACCCGAAAAAGAAAAAACGCCAAAGGAGACAGCGGACACACTTCACCAGTCAACAATTACAAGAACTGGAAGCCACCTTCTCTCGGAACCGCTATCCAGACATGTCCACACGCGAGGAAATCGCCATGTGGACAAATCTAACCGAGGCCAGAGTCAGGGTAAGCCCAATTTTCAGGATTAACAAACCCCTACCAAAACGCTACCCCATTATCAGTAATAATTTGCCATTAGTGTCTGTACCAATTAAGAAATTAGACACAAACTCCCCGTTATCTGGTTAACGTAGCCCTAGTTTAAATTCTCATAAAGTATTATACTAAACAAACATACAGTCGGGCGTAATATGTTTTTTATTTGGACTATTACGTAAGCATCAGGGGGCCCTTTTGCTTAGTCATTTGTAGAACACATCTTAAGTCCATTTTTCTTTCAACGAAGTCTCGGGAGACCCCGAGGAACCCTCGAAAATGAACTCCTTATAGAATCTTGATCGTGTCACCGATATTTTTGGTTAATAAATTTCTCCTGGGAAGGGGAGGTCTATGTCAAGATTCACTAGAATCATGTTGCCGCTCACGTCGCCCTTGCAGCCTTCCTAACTTGAGGGAAATCCTCTTGGTTTCAAGAAGCCAATGACGACTATGTTAGGGTCGGTCTCTTAGTGTGGTTTTCAAACCACAGTTTTTAGGAACGTCTTACAATGAGAATGATTCAATTAAATTTTAGCTACCCAAGGTTTAGGTTCGTTGTAAGCTACATGTGGGACGGGGGTGTATGTCCTCATAGACGTACTTGTTGACCATTCCGTATCTTCGAGGTAGACAAGATGGCCCTTATCTAAGATTTACGATGGGACCGGAAGAGTGTAAGAAATCCCGATGACTCCCTAACAGAACAGGGTGGATTTGGGCGGAGTTTTTTTTCTTTCGCGTTTATTTCCTAACTTTTTGGTTAGAAATCAGAGAGACTTTGCTCCATAAATCTGTCCCCCTTAATTTTTCTTACGTCCCTTCAGACTGAATGCCGTAAATTGTCGCAAACTGTTTCCATACACTTCGGCTCGAGTTATCTCAACCCTTGGAGAATCCCTAGACAGTATCTTTCTTTAGACGCTCCCCATGAACTTTAGTAAATACAACTCATGTTCGTTTAGGGTGTTGATTTAAACTCAAGGAAAATATACTTCCCTTCGTTTTCCTCGAATTAAATGACATAACGTGAAGCAAATCAGTTGACGTTTTGCTGGTATACTACTTCACTTTTTAATGAGCTGACGTAAAACAGACTCATGGGATTCTTTTAGTCAAAGCATCGGTTCAAAAATAAGTGTCAATCATCTCAGTTCTTTAATTATTTTGTTGGTTGTTATAGTAAATTAGTTGTTTACAAACAAATATATTGAGGTTAGCTTCCTGATTTAACTTAAGTTCGAAAGTCGCTAATTTAAAATACAAAGAAGCGAGTCTGCGAGACATCCACTGTGTCCAGTGTATATTTAATCCTTAAGTTTAAAACCCCACCACATTCATTCCCTGTAAGGTTTTAATAATTAGCGAATCCATTCTAAGACATAAACCACAATGAGAATTCCCTTAAGACTCGGGTGGCTACAAAGGGTAATTTATTGTCTCTCTTATCGTCGTGGAAAACGTCCATAGTATCACGCTCCTATGGTTATGAGGTTAATAAATTCTTTGATTAAAACTAGAGTTTATATCGTAACACTGACGATAGCGGGCTCGTAGTTATAAATGATGAGCTAGAAGGGGAAATATTCAAGCTCGACTCCACGAGCCGTATCCCGGTCTGATCGTAAAGCTGGTTATTTTTTAGAAAGAATGGGAGATGGGTCTGGAAAAGGCCATAGATGCTCGTTGCGCATTCACGGGGGGATTCTGTTATTACGTATCGCCTCGTTTGCCATTTTGACACATTGATATAACCCCCGGTAAATGAGCGGGGAAGAGACAAAAATGCAAAATAGGAGCTATCATAACGCCCGATTTTCAGCTAGGGTCCAAATGACGTGTCGTCACTATTGCCCTTATGGGTAATGCGTTTTTTGTGGGTTTTCATTTTTGTACGCTGGGTACATTCGGCTATACGTAACCAAAGATAACTTTCCTGTAAATATTTCCAGACAATATGCTGTTAAAATTTAAAACAACACCGCATTATCATGATTCACCAATTAGTAGTCTATAATTATTAAATGCATCTTTTTACGTCATTTGTTCAACTAAATCAAATTGGTAGAACAATATCAAATGAATAATTTTATCGCTTAATTCGAGCCAGGCATTCGGTGCAAGTCATAGCTGTAACAAATTTGAAACACCCTTATCTTTCGACGTGTAATATTTCTGGTAGCATATCGGTATCACTATATGGTTAGCGGAAACGCGGTTATAGGTTATGCGTAACAAAGTAAATATTAAAACCCTGTCTTATTGATGAATTTACAACCTCCACGCCTCGGAGTTGCAACTTTTTCTTACTACCCACTGATGAGATATTTGACATTTGAAGGAGAGGCCGCCAATGTAGAGATTATCGCACCCAGAAAAGTTGTGATAACTTTTTTTAAGCAATATAGAGTAAATTTAACTGCGAAAACTTTTGTAATTAAGTTATTTTCTTAATTATCATTTGTTAGATTAGGCCTAAGGGTTAACAATCTTCAGGTGAAATTTGATGAAAATATATTTATAATTTGAATATTTTTCATCCATTAAGTTGCAAGGATATATTAATACAGAAAATTAACTTCATTAATCATTCGTAACTTATATTATAAATAACCAATGGTTAATATAATAAGATTAAGTTCATAATTGACCATTTGGGGCCCATGATATGATACGTGATAAAATTAAATTAAGTATTTCTATACCTTTATGGTTTTCGGGCAATTAATTAAGATTTAATTGCAATATCCTTGATTCAAGCAATATATAAAGGTGCAGCTGTACGTTAGAAAGTTCCCTATGTACCTAAATACATATAGTAGGCCTACGTGAATGTTTTACTATAATATCATTACTAATTTTGTTCGTATATGCATGGTTTTGTCCAAAACAATACGAACTTGTCAATCTCATTGCCATCGTACTTTTTAACCTTATTAGCGAGTGATTTATACGTTTTGAATAATAATTTATTGCCTTAGCTAATGGGCAGGCATCCCCCCTTTTATTGTAATAGCGAGGGAGTTTCTAATATCAACAGTAGCCCTTTTATGAAGCGGATTGTATGTAGTTATTAAGTTCGCTTCGATGCACAGAACCGTATTATGAGAACCAACGCAGCTTGCCACGAGTGCCTTTTCCCGTGTTCTTGTAGCTTCTGGATGTATATGTAGCAATCGAGAATATAAGTTTTATGACTTTATTTATTACTCGCGTACTACATTACATCCGCTGATAAAAATTCAGATAATTGACATAGAAATTAACACAGTGTGTGCTCGCATGCATGCTTAAGATGCATAATTAACGTTTGATAATTTTCATTCAATTTTGAGGCATGGATTAGACCGACAACTCTTAATTAAAAATCTGATAATTTTTAAAGATATAAGTGTTTTGTAGTATACCATACCGTAATCTCATGTTTTTGTAGCCAACATGACAAAAATAATTCTAAATATGAGCTCATATTGGTAAATTTTCACCTAAACCGAAAGACAGTGATTTCTCATTTAACTAAGGGGTTATCCCTAAAACACTCAAATCACAACTCAAAACAGTGTCATAGAAGTTACATTTTCGACTCAAAATCGAGCCCAAAGAATATCCCTCTTAATTTATGGCAAACTTATCAGAACCACCCTGTGTAAAAAGACTTCTTGTTAGATTGAAAGATGAAATTACAGGGGCCAGTGCAATTAAAAAGTGTGGAAAAATAATATTGCATAAATATTAATATTAGAACACAAATAAAATCACAGCATACAGTCAACTTAATTTAGCGTTTAATTTAGGGTTTTTCAAATAAATCTTTCCGATGGAAGTAGTTAAAAACCAATTTAAATTCTAAGGAACGCGTTAGTCTTTTCTACAGTTTATGGGTGGTGGAAAAGGAGTGAGGAATTAGTGAGCGCGAAGAAGGGTGTTTCGATAAGAGAGAGAAGGCTGTTGGCCGACTATTCATTAAACTAACAATCGCTAAGACTTCATAAGCCAACAAAGGCTTAAGAGGAATTTACTCTTGTGTATTTTAGCCTTTGCCATTTGTCAGAAATCATCGGGCTCAAGCCCGTCGGTTGCCCGCTACATGTACGAAAAGCAGGTATGAAAAGGCTCCGATTCCAATCACGGAGATTGGGGCTTAATCTTTCGGTGGTTTTGCGCTAGAAAAGGGCTTCTGCTAGTCGTATTAAGCCGCGTTCTAGCTATGGCTTTCACTGATCAATCTAGATCTCTATTGAGTGAAGGAAAAACATAATCATTTCTTTTTTTTTTCGACTCCCGAAAGTGATGATGTGTGAAATGTGTTGCAAAAACACGACTAGTATACTGTATATTTTGTTTACACTTAAAATACAAATATTTGTTAGGTAGTTTCATTGATAATGAACACCATTTTAAGTTATCTAAAGTTTATCTTAATTTATTCAGAATATATTTTAAAGGAAAAACTCAATCATATTTTTGAGTGATATCAAGAAATTCAAGGGTTTTCATACACTTTATTGTTAATACTGCAATTACTGAATTCTTTCACGTATCACGATATTTCCAAATTTTTAACAGCGCCCCTGCACACGATGTTGTTTTGAACTTAACCGCCTATTAGTATATCTTAGCTCTGAACGACCTTTGTCTATCGCGTACTTCAGTATTAGACCAAAAACTATAGATTACACAATATTTTTGTCGGATAGTTAAAGAAGGACCTAAAGAAAATTTGAAAGGAGCCGCCATCCTGTATCGAATCTTCCATAGACTTTCACTTGTTGACTAAATATGAAATCTCTCGAAAGGGAATCAGTTCAAGTGCCTTTTTGTTTGCGGAAAGCGAAACCGACTAACTTAACTTTTGACCGATTCTTATCATTTGTCGCCAGTTAACTTGACATTCAGACGTATGTTATATAAGTAGAAAAATATTATGAATTCAAAAGATAATTTTTTTTCCAAAGTCAAGGTTTCTTTGACAATATATAGTCGCACCGCAACAAGGTTTATTTTCGTGGTAATCAATACAGAAGTATGTAATACTTCTTTTTGAGTGAAGTGAAATTGTAACATGATTCTTCCCAACAATAAAACATTTGAAACAAGGTTACTAAACCAGATAAAGAGTTCCCTTATGGAATTTTGTACCACGTACGTCAGGAGTTAGTACCACCAAACAGTTATAGAATTCACCCTAGCACGATGGTTACCCATCTGAAGTTTGATGATTGGGAGAGCAAACAAAAAGTAAGTATAAGCCTGGGAAGAATCATGTTACAAAACTGAAGTCTGAACAGGATACAGAGTGTCATCCTTCTTCTATTATCCCCTTCTGGTATTATGGAACATTATAAGCGAACAAGTTTAGACGAAATATTTTTCTAAATATTTCAATGTGGCGCGTTTCACTATCAGTCGACTCCCAAAGTCTCACTATCAATATAAAATACCATATAACGCCCTATATAATGGTTTCTTTTGATAAAGGTGATGATTTTATTACTATATTTTTATCTACCTGTAGAGTTTTTTTCGCGATAATAATTGCTACCGATAAGCATATTCCCTAAGGCGGTCCGTTATGTATATATATATATATTTTTTAACGCTTGCATAATTTTGACCACTCCCATTTTGCGATTCAGGCTTTTTAACTACATCTTGAGGGAAAGATTTCCATCGTGAATTCAAAATTGATTGTTATTTCTTTTAGTAATTCTTTTTCAATATAACAAATCCATAACCTCGAATTTATTTCGCAAAAATCTACATCCCTATTTACAACTCTAAATCTCTAAGATTCACCTGAAATCCAAATACCATTTCAAGAAACCCATCTTTCGCTTGAAACAACTCGAAAGCTGCGAAAAGATACCATCAATTCCAACCCCAAGTGTAAACTTGAAAAACCAAATATTCTGGTGGTACTACTATACGAAAAAGTGAAAATACGACGAAAAACTAGAGATACGACTTTGAAATAAAATTCCCCAACTAGGCGACAAACCAATATCCGAAATCTGAAGAAGTATACCGTAGGGCCATTGGGCTACAGTACAGTATTTTTTTTTCTTTTTTTAAATAGGGCGCCAAGCTAGACGGACTCTAATATACTCGTGCTTTAAAATAAGATGGTACCCTCACCCTCGTGAATAGAGAGATATTAGGCTAGTGTGTGGGACCGTTTTCCAAAGTTATAACTTTTCCCGAAAAATCTCCCATAGGACCTATAGAATAGCGAAGGTATAAAACATTTTTTCTCTCGCTTACTCTATCTAACGTTCAGTTGGCTTTCTTTAAAAAGAACTAAAGTTCTAGTGAGGGAGCTGGGTTCGAAACTCGCTAGCAATGTCGACCCGGAGGCTATGCTTCCCCGCAGCGCCTTCGATCCTGACTGGGAAGCCAAAGAGAAGTTCATAAATTGAAGTTTAATAGGATGGGGAAACGTGTATTTCATTGAGGTACTGAATCTCAAAGGGTAGGGGAGCTTAAAATATCGGGGGTTTGTTTTTACGACAGTTTACGAGCTTCTGGTGGGGAAGTATAGTGGGAAGGATTCCCCGTCGAGTTAGTCGGTTCCGTAATCAGGCCCAAATGGCAGGACGCCGAAGCAATAACTTTGGGGCAGTGTCGGGGCTACATTTATCACGGGACCCGTGTCACTTCCAATCAAAAGTTAATATTTTTCTCGTCAGGTAGTGGCGTACGCCGAGGGGTGCTTTTCACTCCTCTATTTCCTCTCTTTCACACTTTTTGCTCGAGCCTTCTCTTTTCATCCGCGAACCCAAACTTTCCCATCTTCTTTCTCATCCCTATTCCAAACTGTTTTCAAAGGGGAAATAGTCTGGATCCCTACAATGGATAAAAGAAGGTAGAAGTACACGCGTAAGAAGAAGGGAATTTAATTTTGAGAGTCTGTAGAATGTTCTTTCCACAAATTTCAGCCCCTTTTCGACAAATACAGCTATTGGTTGTTGACAATCAATTTCCAATTAAATTCCAGCCATAATCGTGAGTTTAAAAACAAAATGACGTACGAAAGTTCCCACTCAAAAAAAAAGGAAGAGCCTTCACATCCCCTTAACCCCTGGATTGAATTAGCATGATAAGGACCTTTTTTTCTCTCTTCTTGCGCATTTTGTAATTTACAAAAGGGCAATAGCGTACGTTGTAGCTATAGTTCGCTTAGAAAGCATCTGCTCTTTCGGAGCGTGCCGTGCAAGCGTCGAAACGGGCGCGAGATAGGCAGTCCAAAAAGAGCTAGTCGCGTGCCATCATCCAAATGAAGGGGAAATTGAGGGAAGGTGGAAAAACTAGGAATGGTCCGTGCTGAGGGCGTCGCGCCGCTTATTATTTGAGTAGGTGTTGAATTACATGGCTATATAGAGGCAAAACACCGAAGCTCCAAATCGTGTTAAAGTTGCCAGAGATATTAGATTCCCTCACGAATAATAGAGGAGGATTCTTACCCATTTCTCGTCAAATACGTCGACCCCCTAATAATAGCCAGGGTCGAGCTAGACCCCGCGTGATACCGGTCATCGATGGGGAGAGGACGCTTGCCATATACCTTTCCTTAACGGATTGCGTGATCTCCGGGAAGATGCATGTTATTTTTATTTCATATATTGAATCTGATGTTGTCTTGTTGCCAAAACGTTCTATTGCCACTTTTTGATGGCAGGTGCAATCGGGTGCATTTTTCCTTCACTGAACATTTATTGATATAGTTGAGTGGTGTATTGTAATTCAAACTCAATTTTGAGCCAAAATAGACACTCAAAAAGTCATGACTCGGTCTTCTGTAAGTACGTACAACTCTAGAAATTTGTAATCCCGGTCAGCATCTGTCCGATACGTCCGTCCTCTTGACCATCAAATGACCACTCGTCTGTATTTTAATATTAATGGTTCTTCACTATCTCTTCAACCCAAGTGACCCTTTGTATCTATAGAAAAACCCTGGTGTTTTTGAAATTGATGAATGAACGTATATAGTAAATCCCCACAGTTGTCCTTATTAAACCCTTTCGGTCCCAGTACAACTGTTCAAGTCTAAAGTCGGATACGAGTCAGATATAGTCGATCGGTACAGGGTTGGAAAAAAAAGAGGGACATTTTCGATTAACCGCGGTCCCAAATTCGACCGCGAAAATCATTGTTCTTGTATACTCTCTCGTTACTTCCCCATCAATATAGTTGCCGAATATGAACCGTCAGTCGCGTATAATACAAGATGGGGGACCCTAAGGGAAAGGGGCCTTGGGTCTAACAGGGCCGAGACCTTCGATATATCATCGCCACTGTATATATGGGGGGACCCCGTGATATTATACGCGCTGGGTAACGTAGGTTTGATTAGTAAATAAGTATGATAAATGAGATCGGGTCGCGACAAAACCGCCCCGCGCGACTTTTATACCACCAACACTAGCGACACGTACATACACGTAGCAGAATTCAAACCCCTGACTTTTTGATATAAAAGGAAGATGGGTCCGAATTGGCTTGCCGGTCTGCCCCATACCAGGCGCCACGGGTGTCACGAGGGTGTGAGACTAGCTCGGCGTTGACACTCTCCTTTTTTTCTCGACGCGCGACGTCCCGAATTTTCGTCGTCGTAGTCGTAGTGAGATAAATAATGAAACTCGTGACGTTAACTGGTTTCACCAGCATCCGCTCTCGCTCTTCTTTTCTGCTTCTTGACATCCCTCGCTTGGGCTAGAAATCATTAGGAGAGCCCACCCGCTAGTTCAGAGTGTAGTCTGGCAGCTCAAGCGCTAATAAAAAGATAGCCCGGCCTAAATAGCTTGCAATTTTTGTGTCCGCGCCTTCCAAGGGAATGAAAATGCTAATGTCTATTGCGTATGTAGATATATTGTCTTTTCAGTTTAGGTTGCGTCTTGGCCGTCGCAACTGTATAATGAAATTTATTCTAAATTTACTTCACTTTATTAGTTGCATCATAAGTTCATAAGATATGTTCCATAAGCTTGTCACTGGTTACTGAGATCTTGTCATGACGCTTGGTATGGAGCTGTCAAAGGCTTGGTAGAGACTAAATAGGAAGATGGACTGCAAAACCGAGTGTATTAAATTCTCGCGTGTTCTCAAACTAGCTCTCAGTACGTCTCTAGCCTTACAAAGTATAGGTAGTAATCAATTAGCTCTGTCGTTATCTTCCAGTGAAACACAATAACAAGTGACTGCATTTTAAAGAAAATTTAAATTTAACAAGATATAGAAGTAATAAATCTTCCAGTGAAACACAATAACAAGTGACTGCATTTTAAAGAAAATTTAAATTTAACAAGATATAGAAGTAATAAATTGAATATAAGTAGATTTAAATGTTACTAAATAATTCCCCAAAAATAGTTATCATAAATGTAGCTTCATTTGAGTGTATATATACAAACAAGTTGGGAAAACCAAAATATTACCTCTCCGAGTCAAGAGGTCTACTACTACAAACTTATTTACCTAGATATGGAATTATTTCTCTTTTTTTGAAGTAAAATTTATGAAATATTGAAGCAGTATTCCAAGCATAGCGAATATACAGTAAAGCAGACGACATTTTACATCCAATAAGAATAAATCTCGGACACATGGAAATCAGTCAATGGGGAAAAGAACAGGAAATGAAGTCTACGCTTCAGCTGTTTACCGTTTATTCTGATAGCTACATTCACAACTGGTTTGCAGTGTAAACACTATCGTCTCGTCTCACCTCAACAATATTCTTAGTTTGCCAACATGAATGTTAATGTTAAATAACACCAAAGCTAAATTGTAGCTAGACGCACTAATGGTCAATGCGCACCATAAAGAGAATAAAAAGTCTGTAGCTATTACCCGTTTATCATTAGCCCTTTTACTATTCTAATTGCCACCATGATCTTTTCTTCTATTATAAAATCTCAACCTGATTATTTAAGAGTGTATTTAACTTTCGGTTCACTCTGAACCGTTAATGTCTCTCCATTATAGACACGAAAATCAAAGCCCAAAGTTTACTTCACCTCAGGCCTCAATTATTTACTCTTTGTTTCACTAAGCCTATTGCGGATAATACTTGATATACCCGCTGGAGTCTAGGTCTTAGTTTTCTTCATAAAATCACTAAATCAAGGATTATTCTATATACAGATGTAGTAAAGCTTAAGTAATATATAAACAGCCATTTCAAATAACAATATTAAAAACAATCTTTGGAATATCAAAATGAAACAGAGCTTTAAAGCTACAAAAGTATTAAACGCATCATAATTACGAAAAATACTTCCACATATTCACTTTATATTATGGAAAAGGGATTAGTAAGGTTCTGTATGATTTCTTAACACATCAACACAAGGCTAACTGCTAACGCGACGCAGCTTTAAAGCTACAAAAGTATTAAACGCATCATAATTACGAAAAATACTTCCACATATTCACTTTATATTATGGAAAAAGGGATTAGTAAGGTTCTGTATGATTTCTTAACACATCAACACAAGGCTAACTGCTAACGCGACGCACTAGTGTAACAATGGACGGACACACACAGACAAAAACATAAACTTCTACTTTACTCTTTCCGTATTAATTCTGAGTTGAGAAACAGGATTATCTCGAATACTAAGACAAGGAAGGATTATAAAATATGAAACATGGAGTGGAAGCTGTATCCTTATTACTCAGTTTTTTATTAACTAACGTTATCATTACTTGTCCGATATTAGCTTTGCAAAAGAGTTTCCGTGGTTTGTAATACTCGCTCTATATTGACTATGAAATGTGTATGGTGTTTCGACTTCATACGCAATCTTCATTACTCGTCCTATATAAAATTTGACTAGAAATTTTTGATTGATAGAGGTTTTTCTTAAACAATTTCTTAAATTTATTTGATATTAATCATTATCTTCGTCAGATATTTGCTTTAGTTATACTTACATCGTTTTAAGAAACTTTATTCGTAATATCGTTTGAACTTAAACTATTATTTTGGTTTCCCCGCTAGCGTACTGCCTTTGCCAAAGTTTTGGAAATCTAGGGTATATATAGCAATCGTCTCCCAGTAAATAATAAGAAAGTACGCAATTGCGAAAACCTTCGGTGGTGATCCCACCTTAGGGAGGCTAGACGTTTCTCGTAACCCTAGCTGATCGCCGCGTGTATCTTAACCCCAACGATGATGATGGAGATAAATAATAAGAAAATGCGCATTTGCGAAAACCTTTGGTGGTGATCCCACCTTAGGGAGGCTAGACGTTTCTCGTAACCCTAGCTGATCGCCGCGTAAATCTTAACCATAACAGCGATAATAGAGTAGAAGCTAGTGTTGCAGATTAATGTCTATGTGGTATTGATGAAAGACCAGTTGATGGTGATGTTAGAAGCCAATGTTGCAGATTGGTGTCTATGTGGTATAGACGGAAGACTAGTGCATGGTGGTGTTAGAGACCATCAAGTAGGGACAGTTTTCCGAATTTCTGTGAACTGCGAACGCAGTCCGGAAACTAACAATACGTTTGCTCCGATTTCCCAACTGCGAACGCGGTGACAGACACACACACACACCCACACACACACACACACACACAGACACACACGTTGAGTGTAATACCTCTCCGTGACATACGTCACTCGGAGAGGTAATAATGAAGGGTTTTCTGTTTATGGTTACGTTTCAACTTATTAATATGTTTAACTACACGAATAAAGTTATAAAAATGTAGCAGAACTCTTCCACTATTTCTGGTTGGATGAATCTGAGAAATATTTCTGGTAAAAGATGAAAAATCCCTAAAATAGTCTCTCGTGTATATATGTGAGTAAATAGGAATAGTGTAAACCCATTTTTGTAACCGCAAACACTTTCGCCCGGGGATTACACCTTAAACCGAGCGTAAAAATGTAAGAGCCAACTAATTGCCAGATATCGAAAACCCCTTTAAAAGAAAAAAGAAAAAGATCCCCTATAAAATTAGGGCGCTTGAATCGTAGGGATTGGTTGGGAATCAAAAGTCTTTGACGGGAAATCTCATAATCTTCTTCGGTAAGCCCGGAGCTCAACGGCCAAAAGAGAGAGAACGAGAGCCGTCTACTCCGTAGTACGTCGGCGAACGAAGCGTGTATCGGTGACTTCGTAGGTAGATTTAACACTGTTAGGCCATGCAGATTAGGGCTTTGAGAAGAGGGGTTGGGGGCGACCCTAGTCTGGCCTGATGCTATGACCAGCAAAAGGTGGCTGCTGTGGGCTTTATAATACCTTCGACGAAATAGCCCCGGGTTTCCACGGGTTTCCTAATCCCGTTAATGACTGTAACACGAGCGGCTAGCTTCTTCCTTATTAAGTCCCTTTCACCCCTTCTTTTTCGTGGCCCAGCGCCATATACCAGTATACCACTAGTCAGCGGGATACCTAAGCCCTCAACCAGCAACGCGTTTTTCCTCAGAATAAGCCCTATGAAATACCGAAAAGCTCACCTAAGCGTTTCTGCTAAACCCCTACATGACACTTTTTTCCAATTTTTTTTTCTGTTATGACTTTTGCTGAGTGTGGGTATTTTTAATTTCACCTTCTCCGCTCCGTGGGACGCTTTCCTGTAAGCTTTTTCTTACCCTTAAGGTGTCTCTTATGTTGGACAACGACGGAGGTAGAAACCTTAAATGGTTAAATACAGAAATACGTAGGTTTCTTCCACTTGGAGTCTCTAAGAAATTTTAATATCTGATTGGAGTTAAGGGGAAGGGCTTAAAGCTTCGTTAAATGGCGCGCTCACCGTTGATCCAAGGTCTACTCGTTCACACGACGCACAGAAAACTTGTTTGCATTCGGGTTCGACACTCGATAGGTTGCCGGAGTCTTGGCACAGATCACTAGCCTGGTCAATATCACTTGGATTTTAGTTAAAATACACTTTGTATGACGTCAGTTGTGACGATTTCTACAACTCCTCCCTTTTAGTTCAAGCAGAAAGAACCAGGAAATGACCCTGTTAAAGATTCCAAGTTGAAGAAATCGATGCATTCCTGTTAAAATCTAATTGTCTTAGTGTATCGGTACGGTACCGCAATTTAAATTTCTTTGAAGTTTTATAAACTGAGGCAGTCCTTTTCCTGAAAATCCTTTTGATAAGTTACGTATACTCTATAAGAAGTATTAGTTATCTGAAACGCAGGTTTCAAACCATCTACCCTAAAATAAGAAGGGTATGGTTGTCTTAACCTCCGTGGAAAGGGTCTTGACGCAGGCTAAATCCTTTGAGACTCAAATTCAACTAACCATTTATTTCAACACCCAGCAGTTTTTATATGTATTTCTCTTTTTGCCCCCAAATCCTCGACTATCTTCCCCCCCTTGCCTTTTTCTTAAAGCGTACCCTCAATATGATCCAGTTTTGGAGATTACGTTTTTAGTAAGTGCGGGAAAGATTGGTTAGGCTATGATGGGTATATAGTGGCGTGCGCGTTGTCGAATGGCTTTTAAGCCAAGGATTTTTTGGCGCTACGGACAAATCGCCAAGAGCTTCTTTACGCTAGGCTGAAGGGAGAAATGGAGTGTCACGCTAATGGGCGACTTTACTTCGAAGCTAGAATGGGGGAGGTAGTTGGAAACCCCCATAAGATCCTACCTGGATAAAATGCGGATTTGGACCAGCTCTCTAGTCTTCAACTTTTTTTTTCTTTTTTTGAAAAACTCCCTTTCAGACTACTAGGTTTTTTATATCGACTTTAGGCTTTGCTTGGCGTCTCTAACTGTAAGGGTCGACCCCCTTTACGAATCAGAGAGCCATAACGAAGGATTTTGGACGACACTCGTATAGCTTATGGTAGCTAATAATTTGCGGAAAGTAATGCTGTTGCTTTATCCCTACCTCCCACATTTTCGAGGATGAAGAGCTCGGGTGGTTCAAATACCAATGTCGAAAAACGGAGCTTTAAGAGAAGCTTATTTTAACTGTCGGGCTATAAGAGCCTATCTTGATCGGTTCGTCCCTCGTTTTTTTTAAGTGACATATCCTTCAATTGAGTAAAGGCTTTAGAAAAACTGATTTTCTTTTCATTTCGAAATTTTCTTATTTCAAAAAGATTGACGAAATTTTAATGATTTGTATCTAATTTAACTAAATGGAACTGCTATTTACTTTATTATTTATTGTCACTACATCTAATCTAAATTGATTATACGAAGAAAGAAATTTGAAAGCAAAACTTTAGTTTTTAAAATTGTGGTTTATTTTTGCGACGACGTGTATGAAGTATTTTTGGTTTTACTGGAAACAACTTCATTTTAGGTAATTTCCTTTGAATTTCTTTCAAGATAGCTGTTAAAGCAAGGGTCTTATAATCAAACCGAATGTTTTGGGTGGCCAAAACACAAAGATAAAAAAGTTACGAGTGAAAAAACAACACCTTATAATTAAATTTCACTTCAGATCCCCATGGGAGAATACTTCCTCGGTTAAGGAAAAAAAGAAAATAAAACTCATCGTGAAACTCCAAAAAGAGCAATTTTTTTTATGTAAGGAAGGTTAAAAATCTTCCAGCCCCATGACGTCAATCCTTTTTTCCATCCAATCAGAGTTCTTATTTTGTTCCTTCTTTCTTCATCGTCCCACGAATCCGTTTGACAGACAGATGGTTCGGACTTAAAATCCCATTAAAAGAGGGCCAGAGAAGATTCTATTTCGATTATAGGAAACCCGGAAGATTCGGCTTCGCGGCACGAAGCCACCATGGATGGTCCTAGCTCCTTCCCCCCCCCCCCCCAAAAAATAAAAAACCCCGCGGAGAGAAAGCTTTTTTCTTCTACTCTTATTCTCCGCTTACATCTAGAAAAAGTACTAGAAAAGTCTACTGTGAAAACGCCCTGAACTTATTTTTGAGTTTTCTTTATCTCTTTGGGGTAACCTTAATTTTACTCGGGATACAGGCCTAGAGCCCTAGACAAAATATGTTGAAAGTATAATGGTGTTCCTTCCGAAAAACATCATTCTTCGTTGAAAAATGAACTCTACATTAACTAAATTAACTTATTATATAAGTTTGGTTTTAATACACCCCTAGAATTGTACCATAAGTTTATAAGATATAACTACCTATGCATCGTAATGTTAGAGACTTACAGCTCGAGCTAGTTCCAGAACGACAAGCGAGAATTGAAGTCCTACACTCGGTGGTTAATTTTGCAGGTCTTCCATCTAGGTCCTATTTAGTCAGTACTAAGCCTTTGACAGCACTTAACCAGGCGTAGCTTTACCTCGAATCTATGACCTACGTCACTTCATGACAAGCTCCAGTTTGTAACCAGTGACAAACTTATGGAACATATCTTATGATGGTACTTATGGGTAATGTGATATATTGTGTTTACATCAACGTTTATGCTAAATTATAAAACCGTCTAGATGTGTGGTTGGTTATTCTTGCGGGGTAGAAAATTCAAAATCGATGTCGATCGATCGATAACCCGTATCTCATCATCTTTTAAAAATGTATTCATAAATCATTTTTGGGTGCGATATATTTTAAACTTAAAAAGGAGGGCGACCCTTTTTTATAATGGGGTACTTTTCCCTTTAGGTTGATTAAAAATTTACAAGAATTGCGAGTTGGGGCCATGGCAGTTTTCTCTCTCAGGAGAGCAATAAATAAGAGTCCCGATTGCCCGACCGCATTATAAAAAACTCATTGCTGTATCGTTGCTCTTGCAATATTTATCGCGTATTCATGGAGGACAAACTATAACTGATCCATACAGTACTCCCGAGACTATTTCCCATATTATTAATCGTTTTATTTGAAGAGACCGCGTTAAAACACTCCCTTTTTTCGTTAAGTAACGGCCCGTAAGAATCTGCGACAACAGTGGTCGTGTTATGATGATTAATTTTGTCTTTTAATTTACATTTCTTTTAGGTCTGGTTTAAAAATCGCCGAGCAAAATGGCGCAAGAGAGAACGGAATGCCGCCGCGGAATTGAAGAATGGCTTTGGCTCTCAGTTTAACGGACTAATGCAACCTTTCGACGATAGTCTGTATTCGGGCTATTCGTCGTACAACAATTGGGCAGCCAAAGTACCGAGTCCACTCGGAGCGAAGACCTTTCCTTGGCCCGGTTTGAACTCCGTCAATCCGCTCACTTCCGTCGTTCCTAGTCAAGGTATGACGTGTTTCAACGGTTCCTCACCTTCCGGCATCAGCAGCGCCAGTATCGTCCCTTCTGTCAGTATGCCCGTAAACAGTCTAAGCAATCCCACACCACCTTGCCCCTACGCCACGGCCACGCCGCCCTACGTCTACCGGGAGCAGTGCACAATGTCTTCCAGTATCGCGTCCTTGCGACTCAAAGCCAAACAACACACGGCTGCCGGACTCAACGGTTTCGGCTACACTCCTATGTCGCCCAGGCAAACGCCCACCTTATCTCCTTGCCAATACGCGACTGTGGATAGAACGAGTGTCTAAGGTAAACTAGTGATGGGAGCAAAATAAAATTAAAAACTAACACTCGAAATTAATAGTTTCTTCGAACGTTTAACGAAGTCCTTACTACTAACACTCCTGGATATTAACGCTCTATAATTATTTATGAAACAAACAAAGTACTACAACTACTACTACCCAAAACGGCGGCGTATCCTAGGAGCTCTCGCGTTGTGCGTGAATTGAACGCTTTAACGAGACATTTGAAATTTATGAACATCGCAGTCAGCCGGTGACTTGTAAAAAGGAAAAAATATAGTTTTTAGATCTTTATTCTTTTTCTGACATTTCTTCTCCTTCTTAAACCACACGATTTCTCCATTAAAACTTCGACTAACAAAAACTAACGCGATTTCGAAGTCTTCTTCAATCTTTCAGACTAATATATACGCTTTCTTCCGTCAACTTTTCTTTTACTATGTGTACATAAAACTCGGACCATTCATTTTCTGTCAATGTTTACTACCCGATGTTTTTTTTTAGTTCAAAATCTATAACGGGACACGAAAACGTCTCTATCTTAATAAGCACAATACGTTCTTTCGTAACTCGAAAGGAAGATTTTGTGATCTTTTTCAACACTGAACGCGCAAAAACCAAAGAAATTTAATTTAATGTTCGATCGCTTAACTTCATCCCCATAAAGACTAAGACGATTCAAATAGTTTCTAAGAAATTCTAGTCCTTTTTGAAATACAAAAAGTATACCAAAGTTCAATTATAAATAAAATCCACTGTATGAAGAATACGGAATCATCATGGATATGTAGGTCAAATAACCTAATCCCTAAAACCAAAATTAACTAATTAAAATATTAAACAACATCATTATGATGATTTCCGTTGATACAGGGTGCATTCAGCGGTTATATTCGCTGAACGCACTCTGCGGTGGACTGTAGTTCCTGGTGTGTTTCCGTAAATATTGTGTAAACATATTTGTCGTATCGCAATTTCAGAGTCCTAAAAAATTAACTTTTCGAGAAACCAAAAGAAGTATACCATTATATATAAAAAATGTCCATAAAATATTTAAAGAAATGCTCAAATGTGGCTGCATCTCTCTCATTGACAAAATCATTTTTTCTTTTTTTGGTAGAAATGAAAAATTAAGTTGTAGACCTAAAAAACTAACAATGAAAAATCAAACCTCATTTGAGAGGGAATCTATACTAACAGAAGCAATCACTTTTTTTGTTGTGAAACACATTTATTAAAAATAAAAATTCAGTTAGTGCAATAATTAGTTTTGTTTTCGATTTTTTCAAAAGGTTCTGCACGTTGCATGCATGCTTTTTATATCGAGTGTACAGAAATTTTGAAGACAGGACGATTCTATCAAGTTGTGAAAACGTCAAGTCTGGTCGACTAAAGAGGTAAGTAGATTTTTGGTTAAATTTTTGGGCGTCGTGCTAGAACGTTATAAAATGAATTTTGTGGGTACCAAACAATTTAACAGCAAGTATAAAACTTGTAAACAACATTATATAATGAACTTTAAGGATCCAAACTCCAAAGTATATCGATTCAAAACTACAGAAACCATAAATCAACCTGACTAAAGATATTCGTAACAGAGTTTCCAACGCGATTTGACAAACTAGCAGTAAAAATGAAAACTCAGTACAAAGCAAGCCGATGCTTTTTACTGCTATTAGCTATATATAACCTTACGATTTGATATAATTGGTATGTAATGGCTCTTTTACACAATCTTATCTAATAACGCCAAGCGTTATTACTATTAGGTAAAAATGGGCGGATTCCCGATAACACTTCGACACTCAAATGAAAATCGATTGTACTACATACGGGATCTTTAAAATTTTGCGCATCTGATAGAAAATATTTAAACAAGTGTTATGTTTAAATATTTGAAAAAGGGGAATCCTCTTTACAAGTTCTCATCTGTAGAGACAACAACGCATTTAATTACTTTCATCATTAAGTATGAGTTGTTATACTCTTTCTTTCCTTTTTGTCAGTTAATGACTAATTAAGACTAGGTATTATTCCGCTGGATATCATTTATAACCTTTTAATCTCGAGGACTATTTTTCACGGGAGTTTCTAGCTTCAGCAACCCCCCTTTTCGACCCCTTTCGGAGTCACATCCCATCCTATATACAGGGGAAGTTTGTGTTCCCTTAAAGGGGAAGGAATTTGGGAAACGTCTCTATTATGAGAGTTAATCTCTGTTGTGGCGGTATGTTATCATTATTTGGTAGGCGACAGAGGATTACGCAATCACTGGAGTATGCATCCCGAGTATTAAATCCAGGTGTCACAAAATGACATATCTCGATTTGACAGTCCTCATAATTGCCTTTGAAATCCCTTCGGAGTTTCGCGCTTGGCTACCGAACGTTCTCTTTCACCCTCTCTAGCCTTATCCTCTATTCTCCAGCTACTATCCTCTCCAAATCCTTCGCGGAATAGCTAGCAACCATCCTCCCCGCTCTTATTTCTCTCTCGCTCGAGATGGCGCCCTATTCCTGCAGTTCATTCAAACGCTAGCTTTCCCCGCAAGGCAGATGGGCAATGCCTGAAAGATGACTTTCCCTATAGAAGTTAGGCTAGTTTCGGGCCAGAAACTTTATTTTTGGGGACTGCGTGCCTTTTACGTCGGCTTTGCTTTAAAGGTGACGTTATCATCTTGAGAAATTCATTTCGTTTTCTCTGTCATTCTTTTAAATAGGGTTTTGTTAGATTAGCGAAATTGCTGGGAGGGGAGTGTTTCCTGCAAAACTTTAGGAATGTCACTTTTGATTACGAAGTTGGAAGGTTTGGGTTACGTTGCGAGAAATGTGATGGTTATTTATTAGATTTTTGGAACGGGATGATATTTAATTTAGATTTATACAAATTAAATTGAGACAAGCGAAGGTTATCGAACGGAATTTATTATGTTGAACGATGTAATTTCGGAAAGGACTCTATGTCTCTATCTCGAACGGTCTATTTTCTTCTAGAACATAAAATGTTGGATGGGCGATATTTCCGTATTATTTTAAGGGGGTCACTCTCGGGGTGCTTGGCTTGGCTACACTTTAATGATCGGGTCACAATTCAGGCAGAAAAGCTGCAACACGACCCTCTTTATTCGCTCAGACGTGCCCCGCTTCGGGAGAGGGTAAAAGTGTCAGAACGGAGGAAAAGGGGCACGAGGAAATACTATAGCTTTCTTCCTTCCAAACGAGAATTGTTTACAGTCGAAGGTTTTTTTGCTCCGAGAGAGAGAGAGAGAGAGTAGGGGGATACCCTAGAAACTGTCCAGGGTTACCCGAGTATTAAAATGTCATCGAAATGCCTGGAAATTCTCTCGCTCGGGTGAGTCCTATTGTTTCCATTGACACCACTTGACACCCGTGTTTTATTGGGCGACCGTTGAGAGTCCGTTGGACCGTGCTCCCCGAGTTTCTCCCTTCTGGCCACCGCGGAGAATATTTTTTGCCGGCCCGTCACGTCGCCTTTTTCTTGGTGGACCCCCGTTTCGGGGACCAAAACGTTGGACCCGACAAAATAAAATAGCGCCGAGTCGCGGCCAAGCGGCAGCGAGTTTCAGCCGAGCGGATAACGAGGCTATCCGGGCGTATTTACATCAGGAACTCCGTGGTCCTTGTAAAGGAAAAAGAATAAACACACATCATTGGACTAATACGGGACTCTCTCTTTTTCCTTCGGTACAAAAGGCCCTCTTTGAGGACTGACTGCCTTTATTTTTACAATGGGGTCTCCCATAATTCCACGCGTGATCGCTGACGCCCGTAAAGAATGATACTTCTCAATTACGCAGTGGCTAAAAAATAACAAAAGATGGTATGGGTGCCCCCCCCCCCCCCGAGAGGCTTCGGAAGATGTGGTAGCTCTAAAGGGAACGGAACACTCCGAATGTTATTGCAACCGATACGCGTCACTTACATTTTATTTCTTTATTGTTATTAGGCTTCTATTGTCTAGGCTTATTTTTTCCTTTGACAAATCGGCTTGAGGATGTATTCCAACATTTGTTCGATATTCTCTTTTTATCCAAGCCAGCTAACCCGGGGATAAACCTGCCTTTATGAATAAGACTATATCAAGCTCCACTTATTAAACTATCGGGCTAATAGTTACGACATTTCAGTTAAAAAAATAGGCCCGCACAATTGATAGCTTTTTCCTACGTGTATTTCTCCCATCTTGACCAATATCCTATAACTGATCGTTAGTCAATATTGAAATTTAGAAATTGTGTTTCCAAAGTTCTGTTTGAGGTGGAAAATATATAGTTTTAAATAAGAAATAATTAACAATTTACTAAAGCATATTTAAAAATACACGCGTCCAAGCTATGCAGACGACGTTCAGCCACTAAAAAGTAGAGTACTATCATTCCAACCCATTTTCCGTATCGCTCTCTACAATGGCCTTTAAAAAAAAAACTCGTTAGTAAAAAGGGAGTTCCCTTAATGGAAGTTTGCAAGACAATATAAAGACGGGTTTTTTTTTCTTTGCGACGCTAATACACCGCCAGTATCATTTATCAGCGTTTGATGGCGCACGTGAGACTAAATGTAAGCATTAGCCCCATCTCTTTCCACTAGCTATACAGCTTTAATATCGTTCTTATAGTATGATGGTCTTAATCCGCTCGAACCCGAAAGCGATTCGAGCGTGTTGCTGCTCTAGGAGGTTGGGATCCCTTTCCAGGGGACTCTCAGATCCTCGAGTAAACGATAAGAGAAGGGCTATTTCTGGATAGGGCGGAGGTCTTTGGGGTTAAGAGGGCCGAGGACGTCCATGATCTAATAAAGAACCTTTTTCTTTCGTTTAACGAAGACAGTTTGGCCTATCCGGCTCCCTAGCCTACCCTATGTAGTCTTACAAGCCCTGCGGATATTCTTGGGATACGTACCTAAGGGAGTGTCGCGATAGGGTCATCTCCCTATGGCACACGCCTATATTGTACGGCTTATTAAGCCACCTAATTCTGGGTCATATCGTCCATCAACTACCTTGTACCTCTATATCCTATCCCCTCCTGGAAGAAGCAAGCTGTAGGACTCAAGGATCAAAAAGAAAATTTGTCTCGCAAAGAAGGGGCGAGGTCTTGTGTTTTTCTTAACTCTTTTTCTTCGTATCAGGGGTGCGAAGTTACTTTTTTTCCTGAATGATTGATATATTTAACACAATTTGCAAGTGCAATAACTAAAATGAAGTTAACTCGTAAAATTTAATAGTGTGAACCCTTCATTATAGAAATTATTAAGTTTGGTCAAGTGCCAAAAGACGTACATAAAGATTTAACATTCTTAGCATGTCTATTTTAAAACCCGTGTCACCAATGAAATTTGTTATTATAATTCAATTAAAACTCAAACCCTCGCATTTTAGTAAATTTTAAAAGTATTTAAACGGATGGGTGGAATTTGGTAGAAGTCACTCCCTAAATCATTCTATCCGATAAGATAAAAAAAAAAACACTACCTTACTAAAGCCGATACGATATCTCAAAGCGGTGTAACGTACATGGTTTCAATTAGGAAACTTTTCAAGACTTGTAATTGTAAGATTTGGAGTTGGAAGGTTTTTTTTTCTTTGTTCGTACTATCTGTGTGCTAGACTTTTTCGTAATCGTATTCTTTTCGGCTTGACCAACTTCGGGTCGAAGTACAAACTGGTGAGGGATAAGGGTCCAGTCGTGTGGCACTGTAAAGAGAGACGTGATTTTTAGGGGTTCAAACCCTAAGCGAACCTGACACTCGGATTTCGGGGGTCCTGGCAGATATTCCGACCCAGTGGCTCGATTGACTCTGATGGCCCGGATTTGGCCATTTGCTATACAGGAGAAAAAAGAGGGGAAACTGAAGAAGAGAGATTTCTTCTTCGGACATAACTAAAGTCTGAAACAAGGTTGCTGCGTCTCGAGAAAAGACGTAAAATGTCTTGTCTGTGTACAGATATAACCGAGACAACCGCTAGGGTTTCTGAGCGGATTGATACATTCGTGGGATTACGATTTGAACTCCTTTTAGATTTACTTTGTCTTGCACGACGGAATCCGAATGTCATCTATTGATTTTCTTTTGAGGTTTCAAGGGAAAATGATATTGATTTTGGTAACCATTGTGGCAGGAATGTGAAAGTAATTTCATATACTTTCGATGATTCGGTTTGTTCCTAACTTTAACATTCTGAACAAAAGATTGGGCCCAATTCGAACCCCAATAGGGATTTTATAGTAGCTGCTAAATATCAACAGATTTGTTTGTGAAATGCGATAGCTAGTTGGGCCCATTTCGTAGGGTTATAAGAAGTAGGATGTCAAGGAGTACGCGAAAGGCTAAAGTAGTAAAGATTCCCGTAGCCCGAGCACGTTCTCTCTCTTCTTAGCAAATTTGAAGCCCTCGTTGACAGGACCTGCCACATAAACTGTCCACGCATCTGCCCTCTCGAGCAACAAGAAACAGTTGCAAAAAGTTTATAGTTTTTCCCCTGCTCTCAACATTTGGTCTCCTATTTCCGAGTTACTTTCTACCATTCCATTATATTACTAGAAAAATAAATCAACTTCCGCTCCTTTTCTCTTCACTGGCATCTAAGAATGTCGCTAGGGTTATCTCTTAAGTCTTTGAGAGTACCATTTTATCTTGAAAACAAAGTCCCAGCGCGTTTGTTCGATATTCCTTCGGATACTGTCGACTTCATTTGTCGGGGCGACATTTGAAGATAGTTTCACTAACAACGATTTAGGAGAAGTTGCGTAGACACGGCGTAAATCAAGAAAATTTAAGAGTGTGGCTCAAATTTGGATGTTTAAGTAACACGGACGAGATGAGGATTGGCTCTTCGTTGTAATTCACTGCAAAACTCGTTATTTGGCGAGTAAATGCGACACGCAATGGTACAAAAGCGTTTCCTGTTTTTGTCCCCGCATTTTTTAGGGGGTGAGAATGAGGGTACTTTCTTAATACTTAAATGACGTTAGAATCTAAATCCCTAGAAAATTATGACGCGGCTTGCGTTTTTACGATACTTTGATACCAGACAGAAGTTTATTACATAAATTTCGGAGAAAAAAAAAAGGTCACTTCATGTTTTCTTCATTTGATGTAAAAACTGTAGTAAATCAAAAGGGTCTTTTATTTTACTCATTTTAAAAGCTTCCGTTTTCTCTTTTCCTTTTAAATTACAGCGACAGTTAGAGGATGAGCCCTTCCATTTTAAGACCTAGAGATTGAGAGAAGTGTGTATACTTTTTTTCAAGGCCCTAGGACTTGGACTCGAGCTCGCTCCGCGCGCATCCGATAATCTCCGGGAGCTCTCGTTGGGCTCAACGCGCTAATCTGGCTTCCGCCTTTAATCCGATGCCAATAACTAAATCGAATCACGTAGTTTTACAATCAGGGTAATGGGGCAAAGTGTACGGGTAACACCCTGGGTCCTTCGAGTCCCTTCAACTTTTCCATTCAAAGCGGATTTGCGACACGAACGTGAAACCGTAGAGTGTCAGGATTAAAATGAGATACTTTTATTCGATTGAGATACACTTTCAGTGAATGGCCTCCTCTTTTAGTTATTCTTTCCGATTTCGATTAATTTAATTGCTTGGGTGTTAAGATAGCATTCGATTCGGAATCATTGCTAAATGATTCTGCTATCAATAAATATTACCATAAGTAATGAAGGGACTTACTGAGTGCTAGTTCGAGAACGACGCGAGAATTGACTACGTACACTCTGTATTTAGTCTGTATTAAGCCTTTAACAGCGCCTCACCAGGCGTCACTTTGCCTCGATTCTATGAACTACGTCACTTCATGACAAGCTCTCAATAAACAAACTTATGCAACATATCTTCTAAACTTATGATATTTCTCGCCAAATAAGTCTTTTTTATTTGGTTTAAATACCGCTTATTAAAACAGTTTAAACTGTATAGGCCACCTGTCGCGTTAAAAAACTATAACCAAGCCATAATAGACACCATAAAAAATCCAACAGAAGGTTAATATTTCCCTACATCCCAATAGTTTGCTCATGTAGCATTTTAATATCAAAACCATAACGGAAACGCGACATAAAACAAGTATTAATCCACTAGTCAAACAATACGGTCAGATTCTTTCCGCAGTCTTTATACACGGCGAAAATCCCTCTCTAGAATACGCATTATCTACAGTGGTGTCATATTTTGCTAAAGGGAGATTCCCTATTGTACCATCATATTGTAGGGTATCTTCAATGTCCTCTTAATAGTTACACCGTGTGCCCAAATAAACCATTTAGACGTGTATTATTATGCACCCCTTATCGTGTGCGGGCTTTTTCTGGACCCCATGGTCTATCTATTGTGGGACACTGACGGTCCCTATCCCGTTGCATGCATATTCATGCTTTCTTTGTACGGAAAGAATCGCATCTGCCTACAGCCTATATAGGCGTGGAATATATCCATATTATTTACAACCAAACGGGACTTGCATAAAATAAAACCTGTATCTAGATATTGTTCATAAGCCTTTGTACGAATTTTTCTTTCTTTCTTTTATAAACCAAGGTCCCTAAACTTAACTATATATTATAAAAAAAAGAAGTAATTTTTACACGAGCGGGCTCGGTCCCTATACCTTTTTAACTCTATAAATCAAGATGCCCGATTGTTGTCTGTTTTTAAAAAGAAGGACAGAAAATATTAGTGAATCGTGGACCCTTTAAAGTCACAAAGCGTGAGTTTCATATTGAACTTCGACGTAGTTATGTAGTTGTAGTTATACCTTAGTTATACCAAATAGTTTGACTGGCTTTTTTGGTATAAGTTTGTCACTGGTTACAAACTGGAGCTTGTCCTGAAGTGATGTAGGTCATAGATTCTCGTAAAGCAAATACGCCTGGAGAGACGCTGTCAAAGGCTTAGTCCAGACTAAATAGAATAGGAAGATGGAATGCAAAATTAACCGAGTGTAGTACTTCAATTCTCGCTTGTCTTTCTCGAACTAGCTCTTAGTAAGTCTGTACCATTACGAACTTGTATAGGTAGTGTTATATTATGGAACATATCTTAAAAGCTTACGGTTTAATTAACGTATTAATATTTTTAAATGAATGGATAATTCTGAAGCGCGTGGAAAACACCACCAAGCTGCTATCTTGGTATTAGTAGTTGTTACTATTACATGCGGACTTACTTGTTTCATACGCATACATTACCAACTATCCACAAAGCCTGTTAAAAACGTTGAATGAGAAAAAAAAACATCCTAGAGTTGGAGAGGAGGACGGTAGAAGGATCTTTTTAGAATATTTTTGGTTGGGATTATACCACCGAAAAACCATTTGTCTTGATTATTCCTCACTTTTAGCTAGCTAGCTATATACGTTCAGTCCCCATCTCCCCACAGAGGTTTTTTTGTTACCCTGGTCTTACACGTATTGCAGAGTCATTACCGGGACTTGTTTTTAGGCTTTAAATCTAACGTTGTTTAGTATCAAAAGAGTTTCATGTATATTTATGCAAGACAAAGGGATGAAAATTAAGAATTATGTACTAATTTACATATCAGTGAGCACTGTATTTAGTTTTGAACTGTAATGTATTGCACCAAGTAAATCATACTCTTCCTATGCATTTTCTCCTTCCTCTGTACATAAACGTTTCTTTATTCCTTGAAAATATGCCTTTATGAAACCGGAATGGTGGATGAGATGAGGATAGGCCTATTTTTCATAGGGCTTGATCGATAGAGACGCGAACTGGTGCAGGCAGATCCAAGCTCCGTATCAATCTGGACTTAAGGAAAAGATGCGGAGGATGGAGAATGGAGGATGCAAAAAAAAAGGGGGACCAGACAAAAGCACCTGCCTATTTCAAGGGGACGTAGATCCAGGCAATTTGTATTCCCTTAAAATTTAGCGCTTTCTTATACTACGTAGGTACTCTATTAAACTTATTCATTCTGCCTCTTACCATCAGCGTTCTTAGCTTCAGAAATATTTAAGAAGCGTTTATTTTCTTTATATATATATATTTATACACATACAGGGTATTCCTAATGGGTGGTAGGGCCGAAGTAAAATAAGTTCAATTTGATATCAATTTTGAGTCAAAATTGTAACTTCTATGAAATTTTGCTCCCTAAGTACCACCGTAAACAAGTTTTGATTGAATTGCTTTACGGATAACCCCTTCAATTTAATTAAGAAGCTGAAAGACAATTGATGCTAATTTAATTAAGGGGTCGTCGATAAAACAATGTAATCATTACTTGTTTACGGTGGCCTTTAGAGAAAATTGTCATAGAAGTTACATTTTTGACTAAAAATGCTGCATAGAACACCTTATGACTTATCACTTTACTTGCAAAGAAGTTGAAATGAGAGTTATCTTTACATGGATGATGTTTACTAGCTGCATCTAAATACGCCAAATACCCCATACCATTTTGTCTGCTAACCTTGGTATCGAGAATTTTCCATAGGTAAGGGGAAGTTTTTTTTATTTCTTCCCAAAGTTGAGGAGCGCGTTCAGGAGTGTATAACAACCCATTCCTCTTTCGCGACCCTCCCAACCTGGTCGTTTTTTTTTTGCCCCTTGATGAAGATAGATTTGGTAAAAGAGGCATCTTTGCTCGCCACCCACCCAACGGAATGCTAAGTCTTTGACGCCATTTTTCATCAACTTCTTTTCTACGAACGGGTGATGGGGCTATAGCTATAGTGGGTGGGAAAAAAAAGGGAATGTGATGCTGGAAGCCCAAGAGTTTCCATCCTTTTTCCACCATCCTCATCGAGTCCTCCGCTGCCTTTTCCTCTTCCTTAATCCCTCTTGATGCACGGTCTTTCAGGAGAATCGCAAGTCTCTCTCTCTCTCTCTTAGTTCTCTCTTGCGTCTCTTTCTCTCTCTCTCTCTTAGTTCTCTCTTGCGTCTCTCTCTCTCTCTCTCTCTCTCTCTCTCTCTCTCTCTCTCTCTCTCTCTCTCTCCCTCCCTCGCGTCTCTCCTTTCTCGTTCTATGATTTAAATGGGGAAGGAAGGAAAAAATAAAAAACAAAAGTGAATTAAATGAAAGAGCGATTTTTGTTCAACCTACTCTTGATTTCCTTCTAATTATTTTTGCTTTAAATTAAAGTACTTAGATTTATAATTGCATTATCACGGTTTCAGTAAATATTGCGATTCGATAAAGGCGTTTCCGTGAAATTATACTAACACATTTTAAGGTAATGAATTAAGTGTAACTGCCATTAAATTGTAAACAACTCCAATAGCAACTCTTTCTTTAAATGATGAGTGAAGAGTGTAAGCAAGAGTCGATAATCTAGCATTGCAAACCGTATTTTTATATTGATGGAGTGATGTAATGGCGACATCTATAGCTGGTGATGATAATTTAATTTAATGAATATGTTTAAATTCATCGCAATGAATTAGTTTTGCTGTTGAGAGTTAGGTCTATTTGGATTATTTTAATAATCAATTCATGAACTAAATTTATCTCATTTTAAATTGATTTATTGAGAATTAGACTTTGGGTTATTTAATTTAATTTTATAATCATTGCTTAGTTTCAAATTAATTATATTTCTTTAATGAAGAAACTTACTTATAGAGAATAATTAGCATTTATAAATCAATATTTGGAGTTAAAAATTGCCGTTAGAGATGGCGTTAACAACTGTTTGGTACCCGGATCTCTTATCATGCTCTGTTTCTTTAGCTAGATCTTCGATATGTCTATATATCACTTTCCGTTTATCGATTAGTACCTTGTCTAGCGTCAACTTTGGACCGATTTTTACATGATTACAATTTGTACTTATTCGTCAAAATTTATCGTAAATGATTATTTGTGGTCTATAATATTTTAAATGCACAGTGTCGCTATTTAATATTTGATTTCAATAATAATAATACATATTGAGTTTAGCTCTAGAATATTTCTTACGATGAATCGGTAGAAAAATTAATGTTTAATTTCTATAAACCAATAGAAATATAGAAAAGTATAAACCAATAATACAAACCCATCTGCACATCGAAAGTGTTGCTCGAAAAGTTTGTTTTAATTTACTAAGGATGGCGTAACATTAATACGATTTAGTCAAATCGATAATATTTGGAAAACAACCCGCTTAGAACACACAAAGCGATGATAATTAATAATTAAATTTCGCGTTAAATTAAATTAAATATTTGCAAACCAGGAAAAAAATAAGAAATATGCAAAACCTTCGATTATTACAGTTAATATTTTGATTGTTTTTAAGTATACGTGTAATTGATACCAAATCAGATTGATTACCGGTACAATTAAGTCTATGTATTCTTAAAGCGGAATTTCCTCGTTGGTTTTCAATCAACGTGATAGGTCAAAACTTATCATTTGTAATATAATAGCTAGCTTTGACGTTAACCGGTTTATTGCGCAACGTTTGCGTAAGGGACCCGCGGTAGTGCGTAAAGCATATCGTTTAAATATCTAAGGGAAAATATAATTGTGTGAAAATTAACCGAGCTTTTTGTTTCTATCCCTTTAAAAGCTTAAGATACATTAGACAATTTAGAAATAAATAAATAAAATGTAGGAGCATAGCGACAAGGTTTTCCTCTTAAATGTTAATGCATTTAAGATGGACGTTTTTAACCAATAGGATGTTTAATTCAAAGGGGCCTTGTCTAACGACGGACCAGGAGGAAGGGGGGGGGGAACGAATGATATTAAGTCTCTGTCAAATATTAACTCACCTGCACTTGGTTGGCAATATTTAGAATTCAGCATCGGTTTGTCTCTGTGGGAAATATTGTAAGAGACGTCCGTCGTACAAGGATATGTAACCTTTAACATTAATGAAATGGCTGATTTAATACGTAAGTTATGAATTTCAATATGAATTTAATTCAAAGATATACATATATGTTTATTAGGCTATATAGCGGTTCCCCTTAACTTAAGTCGGTCAAGAGGCCACTTTTATATATTTACTGTACTGAAAAGTGTCGGAAATAATACGAAGGTCGTATTCTAAGGCTCGTTTTTCTAGTATGACCCGGGAACCTTGGGTTTTAATGCTGTCTCACGAACCAATTTTCTTCTACATCAGAAAAAAAGTCTAGGATCAAAGAAGGATGAATCAGAGACGCTAAGTTTAAGAGAATATTTCAAAAATGATATTTGGCTAGCTAGATTTGGCCGGTTTAAGGGGGTATTCCCCGGAGTTTCTTATTTTCAAGATTGCTTCTAAACGAAGATATTTACTTAAGCAAAACGTGTAAACAAATTAGAACATATATACTCATAGAGGTAGCATTCCAATTTAAACAGCAAATATTAGATTTTTCTTATGTTTAAATGTAACCTACTTTAAGTTCTTAAAGAGTTATTTATACTATAATCACTAGAGTTATTGCTCCCCTAGTATTTTTCCCTGTATGAGGTAAGAAACGTCACCTAAGGACCCGTTCTATATGACGTCATTAGATTCCATCCGTGAGGATAGATTTTTACTTCAGGCATTACATAAACGAAAGTGGTGTGAATTCATTTTCTTTCTTGGCGCATTTTACAGTTGCCATCGCTTGAATGATGGTCAGCATTTTCGGGCCGGTTCAGACTCGCCGTAGTAATGGTTCCCATCGGTATCATCGCGGTATTTCTCCTCACACCATTGACCGCGACACGGATCTCTATCGAGAGACCAGTATTATATTTGCAAGGATCTGCCCGAGTTGACGGTAATTCACCCACGAGTTTTAAAGAAGGTTCCTTGCTGTGTGACAGTTCCACGAACCAATGTTCTTGTTACGGACAGACTTGTAAAGTCATTAATAAGAGCGTGAAATTGTGTAATATAACCGTACTTACAATGAAGGATACAACGTTCGATAAAATATCACCGTATTCATTTCTTGGTTTAAAGAGACTCGAAAAGTTGGAAGTGATGCAAGGAAGTTTGGTTCGTGTTTTCCCTAACGCATTCGCGACGCTCTCGAACTTGAAGGAGTTAAACTTGGCTGTTAATATGATTACTACGCTATACCCTCTTTCTTTCAATGGTTTGAGAAAGTTGGAACGAATTATTCTAATGAAAAATGAGATTAAGAATTTGGCTTTGATTATACCGTCATTGGTACCGAGTTTGTTACCAAAGTTGGCCCATATACATATGGGTGGGAATCCAATTAATGTTCTAAATGAAAAGACCTTCGAAGCATTATCCCAAAGCGATATCAAAACTTTGGAGGTAATAATGTGCGAATTACAATACGTTCATCCTAATACTTTATCGCCTTTAAGTAAACTCGAAGAATTTTACTTGGGTGGTAATGATAAAATGCGTACTGATAACTTAGTGGCTTTGTTCGAAAACCTCGTTAACACTTCCTTGAAACTGTTGGACATTTCCTCTATGAGCTTTTCCGATATTCCCGTATCTTTACTGGAGGTTGTAGGTCGAAGTAACGTTTCAATCTTAATGTTGGCCAAAACATCAATGCCAACTATCGCAAATAATCAGTTTCCTTACATGCCGAATCTGGAAACATTATTACTTTTCGGAAATCGAGTACAATCGGTGGAACAACACGCATTCGCTAATCTACCCAACTTGAAACATCTCTACATGCAAAAGAATGTTATGACCGTATTCCCACCTGGTTTGCGATTGCGCGGTTTGGAAGAACTTGACGTGGACGGATTCTCTCATTTCCCCATTCGATTTGAATTAAACGAATTTAGTTTCAGCGAAATGAAATCATTAAAAGTATTGAAGATTTCGTATAAGACGTTGCTGGAATTGAAACGTAATACTTTTAAAGGGTTATCGAGTTTAGAAGAACTGCATTTAAGAAGCTGTGGGATTACGTCATTGGAGGATGGTGTTTTTCAGCATTTAATTTCGCTAAGATTACTAGACATAAGTGAAAATCAAATATTGGAAACGAAAGCCAATGTTTTCGCCGGATTAAATACGGTACGACATTTAATTTATCAAAACGCCCAAGCGACAGACGTTGAGGCGAAAGTGTGGATGGACTTGCGTAATGTGGAAGTATTAGACCTTTCGAGAAACTCTTTCGTTCAAATTAAACCCATATTACTTCACTTGCAACGAATTACAAAGCTCAATTTAACCTCGAATAAAATTCAATTTTGGGATAAATCTGTTTTAAGAGAAGACAACACTTTGCAAGCATTGGATTTATCAGGGAATTACATCAGAAGAGTGTCACCGATCATGATACGAGACTTTGAGAAATTACTATTCGTCAATGTAACACGCAACCCGTTCAGATGCAGTTGTGATCAATTACCGTTCCTAAGTTGGTTAAGTACGACCAACGTGTCAGTGTACAAGTACGGGTACGCTCTCTCGGAGTATAACTCTTGCCACGAACCCACGGCTTACTCCTCCCTTTCCTTACGAGCCGCTAAAGAAAACTTAACCCTTACGTGCCAAATTACCGAAGAAAAACATCAAGCCCCATTGATCGCGCTCCTATTGACTGTGTCTCTGATATTAGCTCTGTTGTTCTTTTCCGTCGTCAGTTTTTACGTTTTTCGCCATAAAATTCTCGCCAAGATAATGTCGAGTGAAGTGAGAGTTTCATCGGATAAAGGGTTTTTGTTCGATGCCTTTGTCTCTTACAGTAATTACGATTCCGAATGGGTTTTCAATGTCTTTCTACCCGCGATTGAAAATTCTACCAGTAACGCGAAACTGTGCGTCTACGACAGAGACTTTGTGGCTGGGAAAGCCATCACCGATTGTATCGTGGACGGCATTAAAAAAAGTCGAAAAACAATTCTCATAGTTTCCAAACATTTTCTTACGAGTTCCTGGTGTAAATTCGAGACAAACTTGGCTCAAAGCGTACTTTCGGAAGAAAAACGAGAAGGTTTGGTTATGATCAAACTGGGAGACGTGGATATTTCGAAAGCCGATAGCGGACTTAGATTTTTACTGCAATCGAGATTGTACCTCACGTGGAGTAACGATCCAACCAGGTCGAAAGACTTTTGGAGAAAACTCGACAAGGCACTCGAGAAACCATCAGGAAAGACGCGACAAAAATCCATATTGTCATCTTTGCTATAAAAAAAATTGTATTTCCGAGCTTTCAACTAAAGTGCATGCACGCTCAAATTTCAAAGAATGAAGTTTTTTTTTTCGTCAAAACTTGTATTTTTAAAAAAATTAAATAGTTTTTATTTAAAATGTTACAAAAAAACAACACATTTTTTGTTCATAAATCACCACCTCTGTTAAGTATTATTAAATTAGGTATTTTAATTTACACGGGTTCTTTTAGATGGGGTTTTAGACCTATAGTAAATGGGTTACCAGTTCTTTCTCGTCGTAATAAGGAGACGTTTCTCCACCAGGATGTGTTGAAGATGAGGCAGCGCATCGCAGCTCGTGATAATCTGGGTTCTGTTAATTATAAAAGTAAAATTCGTTGTCTGAATGCTTTTGACAGTTTACTCTGTCTAAGCACACGTGCTTTTAAATTTTAACAGAAGTTTTAAACAGCTGGTGAAATATTAACCTTGTATATTAATAGGGAAGTTTACCCCATGTTATCTGTATATAGGCATGATAATAAATTTAGGACCGTATAGGGTAAAGTCACGAAATTTGGACACTGTCTCTATTTCTTCAACTCAATCTATCTCTAGAGTATAATTTTATTGCGCCCTTTAGCTCTGTATATTGTATACGTGAACCTTTTCTGTTTCTAGAAAGTGGAAACAAAATCGGTTTTGAACTTTTATCGAAATTCGCAATATATATTTTTTATTTTAAATTTTGGATTCTCATGACGGTAATAAAGGCTATGGAAAGGAAATAAAACGAAAACCGGGATAGATGTGGAGGTACTGTACTTTAGATGGGGTTTAAATACAAGTTAAAGTAAACTTTAATAACACGAAAACAAATGTTAAGAAAAAATGTCATTTACTTCCATTGGAGATTATAAATAGCTATTGCTCTAATTTACTCAGCTTTTGAATTTTTATTTTATTTCATTTTTCTCAATCAAAAACATTAAATAAAATTTAAAATACGACCTATATAACCGAGATACGTAAGTAAATATTAGATTAAACTCATGGGACTTTAATTATGTAGGATAATTACGCATTCAGTTCAAAGGTCTTGATTAAAAATTTAACTGAAGAACTTGAACGAAATTGAGATTTGAAGGCAATGATTTACTTTGGGAATACAAGATATCAGAAGGGGATAATACCCTCTTAAGGTTACAATTACCCCAGCTATGTGGTAAGAGAAGTATTATATACTTCTGAAGACACGCAATATTAACTTACATCCGAAGGTATTTGTTGCCTAGGGTGGGATGAAGATTGGTGAAGATCCAACATACTGGGTACCCCTTTAAGCGTGGCGTATTCGTTCTTATTATTCGTATGAAAACCATCCAAATGACTTTCCGCACCCATAATGCTATTGGTTGTACTTCTACGTAATGTTGCGTAAACTGCGCTTTGATTATCGTCTGGTATATGAACCATTGATTTGTTATCAACACCATCAGGTGCCACGCTCATGCTTAGTTCTTGTTCTTCGTAGAGTTTCACTTTCCTGTTTACCGAAAACATTGTTTTTGCAATTTGTCTTATATTTAAACAGTGACTCTCGACTTACTGTTCAGTCCATAATGGGTTTTCGCTACGCATTAAAGAATTGAATAACAATTTTAATTGTTTCTCGTTTAAAAATATAAAAGTATAATGGGATATTTACATTGTATTCTTTGGTTTGACTTCAGGTTTTGGGCAAGCAGCTGCTAATACGAGAAATACGTATTAAATTTTCGAATGTATTAGTTTAATCTTATTTGCATAGAATGTACTTACCATAAACCTTTTGTAATTTTACCACGTACCTGCACGTGAAAAAGTTAGTATATCAGCGCGAGAATTTGTTACGTGTATGGAATAAGCAATGATAACTTACCACGACTTTAGGCAGAAACAGCAGATTATCATGGTTATTAACCCCACTCCCAATACAACTAATAACGTTATTAAAACAGCCAATGAAGGGTCGAATTTATTTTCCATAACCGTGACGTAAGCGGGCTGTAACAACAAGTACCGTCAACTTCTGGTAAGAATTGTGTAACGGTAAACTAATTACCACAATGTTATGTATTTGTAACATATCATCTCTCATTTTGAGAAGTTCGGCGTTAATATCCACATTATCAAGTACTTTGTTCAATGGTAACATTCTGTCTTCGTCATCAGCAACGTAAACGTATAAGTCAGTCCATTTGCGTTCAAGTTTGTTACCATATCCCACATGATATCTAATAGTGTCTATTATCACCGTACCACCCATGGCATTCTTTAAAAGTCTGTAGTAAAAGTAATGTGGTTTAATGGTGGTTTACGCATAAGAAATAATCTATAATTACTTTTGTAACTGCTTCTTTTTCTTATGAACCTCTTCCGGTGAATGAGTTATCACTACTTTTACAAGTTGGTCAGGATGGTACACCCATACCTTGACAATGGCTTTGGCTGACCTGTGAGGGGCGCCAACTTCCGTGGCGGTGACTGCTATATGAAATCGCGATTGATCGTATTGCGACATAAACTCTGTTGTTGTGATTACGCCTGTCTGCGAAATGTTAAATGGTGATGGTACTGGTCGGACACTTCCCGGGATACCGACTCTAAACAAGTTAACGTATTCAATGGCGTAACTTAGGGTACCATTTTCGCCCTCATCATCGTCTTCGGCAATTACATGTTCGACCGTGTCTCCAGGTCCGGCCGTGTACCGTAGACCTTGAATTATATCCATAGAGATTTTGTTAAATACCCCAAATAGTTACAGACAGTTCAAACAGAAGTCACTTACCAACGTTAAATAGACCTTCTTTAAAGATTGGAATATTGTCATTCATGTCCGCAATTCTGATCTTGACTAATGCTAATGTTAGATCTTCCGATTTGTATGTCCTTACCATAGAGTAACTATTTCTTCCACTGTCAGGCTATTATAATTATAATTATAATATGTTTTATAATTAAATTCAGGTGAACTTTCACTAGTGACTTACTTGGTATTCCATATAGTCCGCGTTACTAGTAGCCTTGACGACAAATTCGTATTCTTTTCGGGCCTCCCTATCGAAAGATGTATTGGTGTAGATATCGCCATACATTCTATCAATTTTGAAGGCGTTTTCCAATACACTCTCTTCGAAAAATAATTATATTTACGGTCAGTAAACGGCTCCTATGATACGTTTAATATACAGGGTGTTTGTGAAAGGTCCATCAATAATGAAAGGGCGTATTTATTGGGCCATTTTGAGTCGAAAATGTTCTATGACATTTTTCCGTTCGGGCCACTGTTTTCAAGTTATGATTGGAGTAATTTACGGATGACCCCTTAAATTTAATTAAGAAATTGAAAGACAGCGCTAATTTAATGAAGGGGTCATCCCTAAAATATTCAAATCATAACTCGAAAACCGTGGCTCGGACGGCAAAATGTCATAGAACATTTTCGACTCAAAATGGCCCAATAAATACGCCCTTTCATTATTGATGGACTTTTCACAAACACCCTGTATAATTATACCCGTTATGTAATAATAAACGACGGAGTTATTGCCCTGGTCCAAATCGATAGCGTTCACTCGGCCTATTAGTTCGTTAGACCCTAAATTTTCTTGAACAGTAAAAACGTAAGGGTCGGTTAGTTGGGTTCGGGTGAATTGGGGTATGTTGTCATCGACGTCTTTCAGGACGATCGTTAATGAACTAAGGGTTTCGTAGAAAATTGGTTTTCCGTTGTCTCTCGCCACCAAGATTAGCTGTTAACAAATAGCGCTCCATTAATTTAGTTTTCCCTTTAAAGACCAAGCCGATAAATCGATGTTGTACCTTGTAGAATGGAGTTTTCTCTCTATCGAGTATAACTTTAGTTCTTAACTCGCCCGTTTCGGAATTCAGAACGAATTCGTCCGTTTCGTCCACATTCTGATCTCCGACCTTCAGAAAATAGGATACTCGACCATTTTCCCCGCGGTCATTATCGATAGCTTGTACGGTCATAATTAAGTAGTTACGTATGTTCTGGTTCTTTTGGGAAATAGAGGATTATATTAATTAAGATCCCCGGATCCTATGGGTTTACCAAATGACAATTTAAAGCTCCACGAGTAAAACGTTAATATTAATTAAGACTATTGATCCTAAG
This sequence comes from Phalangium opilio, assembly GCF_054372755.1. Lineage (NCBI taxonomy): Eukaryota > Metazoa > Arthropoda > Arachnida > Opiliones > Phalangiidae > Phalangium > Phalangium opilio. The sequence continues at coordinate 4,979,592 of NW_028324189.1, forward strand.
GGTTTACCCAATGACAATTTAAGGCTCTATAAGCGCAATACCCCTACATTGTATAGTAGCCATGAATGACACACAAAAAGACAAGTGCAGGTGGCTAAAAGGTTAACGTCAGTTTGTGGTGTAATTAATGTTAGAATAAGTTTATAAGATATGTGCCATAAGTTTGCCACTGGTTACTGAGAGCTTGCATTCAATTCTGGCGTCGTTCTCGAACTAGCTCGAGCTGTAAGTCTCTCAGTAGCATTACGAAGTATAGGTAATGTCATACTTATGGAACATACCTTACATACTTATGATGTTCGATTTTCACGTGTATAGTGAAGCTTTTAATTGTTTTTCCCATCGGTATTTACCTCGGGTATTTCTATGGTGGCATTAACCGAAGCCGGGAAAATGAATCTAGGTTTCTCTTGATTTATCTCGAGTACTTTGATCTTGACGTTGGCCTCGTCGAAATTGTGTCCATCGCCGGCTCTGTCACCAGCACGAACTCTCAACGTAAATTCTTTTAGATGTTCGGCTATGGCTTTGACCGGATATATAACTCCGCTATTGGGGTCAATTCGGAATGTATCTGTATGTAGAGGAAAGAAAGAATATATCAATGGATCGAATGTTGGGCGTTTATTTCCAATACTATTAAAGAAGAAAACCAGAAAAGAACGCGAACCTTCTTTATTTCCCGAAACCAGGGTATATCGTATTTTAGCGTTCAATCCTTCATCGTCATCGTTGGCTATTACTTGAGTTACTGAAGAAGGAGGATTCAATGAAACGTTGGCTACTATAGAAGCTTCGTATTCTCTTTGGGTAAACACTGGTGGGTTATCATTTTCGTCTTCAAGATCAATGTAAACCTTATAGAATGAAAATAGATCGTCGCTTAACTCGCGAATTTTTTTTATATAGCGAGTATGTGTTTAGGTACCGGAACCGAACGCGATCTTCTGGTTGATATATCCCGTCCTTGATCGGTTGCCACTATTTGTATGGTTATTCTAGGGCTTATTTCTCGATCGAGAACCACGGCGGGTGCAATCCTTATTGATCCCTAAATATTTTATGCGAGATTTGATTTTAAGCGCTTTATTTCACAAAGTCTCTGACAAATCCCTACATCTTGGTAAATTATAAATTCAGAGCTTCGTTCCCCGATGACGGTGTATTGTAACTTTCCAAATTCCCCAGCGTCGGCGTCATTAGCGCTAATTGTAGCTACTATTGTTCCCTCCAGTGAATTTTCGCGTACTTTGGCTTTATAAGATTCCTAAAACGATAATACGCATTTATATAACAATTAAAGCCATATATAGGACCATATCGAAAATATTGTTTAAGTTTTCTCTAATGGTTTAAGAGGTAATAAATTTTACTTCGGAAAACACGGGATCATTATCGTTCGTGTTAATGACGTTGCAAGTCATCAAAGCCACGGCGGACAATTGAGGAATTCCCGTATCGTACGCGACGATGTTCATTCGAATCGTTTGAATTTCCTCGTAATCGATTCTTCCCTTTATGGTGATAACGCCGGTATTTTTTTCCACAGCGAAATACGGGTTTTCAGGCATGATTTCGTAGCCCGCAATATTTGAATCGGCGTCCGTCGCCACCACGCTTCCAACGACGGTACCGATTGACTGCTCTTCCATAACGTCCAACTCTATGTTAGGATTCTCCGGCGTCCAAGGAGGCGCGAAACTAGGGGCCATGTCGTTACGGTCGATTATGGTAACGACGATAGTTCCTGATAAAACATAGGAAGATGAATTTCATTTCTGTCTCCTATCTTTTCTTTGGAGGGTTTTCTTTTCAACTTCCACAGCGGTTTTCTCCGGGATCCATTTCTACTTACCCGTTCCAGTTTGACGGGGCGTAGCACTTGTATCTGTTACCGTAACAGTCATACGAACCACCGCCGCGGTTTCTCTGGTTACTTCGTTCCCTACTCTAACCTCACCCGTTGCCGCCACGACATTGAAGAATTGCTAAATGGGTTGATTGATATAGTATTTAATCAACGTTTGTTCTAATTGGGGTTTTGGTTATTACTTTATAAGATTGTTCTGATAAGGGTACAGCCCGACCATCTTTGTCTAACGCGGTAATTGGCTCTATAACCGAGTATCGTAGTAAATCGGGTGAAGTAACATCTGGGTCCTTGGCAATCAGTTTGTAAAACGTGTAACCTATCACAGCTCCTGTTTTTTGTTTTACAAGATGAATTTTTCAGTTCGATATATTCAGAACAGGAAATCAATGAACAAACCTTCTGAAACTTCCGTTCTTTGAGTAGTTGGTGTAAAATATGGTGCTTTATCATTGTTATTTATTAATTGCACCGTTACGGTTGTAGTACCAGTGTGACTTGGAACACCAGCGTCAACCGCTACAACTTCCATTACATATTCCTTTCTTTTATCATAGTCTAATTTAGCACTTGGTGCAACAGTAATTTCACCAGTACTAGCATTGATGAAGAAATCATCAAAACCACCTCTATGTATCCTATATGTTAATTGGGCATTTACACCCGTATCTGCGTCTGTTGCGGATACTTGTTCCACAAAAGTTCCTTAACAGACAATAAACAACATTGAAATCTTCGAGTATGTTAACTTCTGTTAGTGTGAAGTACCTGGTGGAGCTGCCTCCGGAGTTGTAGCTAGATATGATTCTTTCAGAAATATGGGACTGTTGTTATTAGAGTCCTGTTTATATATTAAAAACATTTTACTGCTAGTTCGAAATTGAACTACTTAAGTAAGATACGCTTACCCGTACTGTAATCTTTACAGTGGTTGTAGCTACTCCTTGCCCACCATCTCTGGCTTGTACAGTTAAAACAATACTATAAAACGAAAGGGAACAATGTATATTGTTAAACCCATCAAAATATACAAACGCACTTACGTCTCTGTTGGTAAACTAGATACATCCAAATTATCATTGGCATTCGCCAAAGTAATCTCTCCTGTCAAAGAATTAATCGCGAAGAAATTCAGATTGTTTCCGGCTATTATACTATATTGGGGTACAGAAGTAACGTCCAAATCTTTGGCCTGAATATAAGGAAATATTCTCTTAGATACATTCCTCTTTGCCTGTATTGATTAATCGAGGGAACGCGGATTGACTTCCTACTTTGACTTGCAGTGGAGGCTCAAACTGCGATGATCCTTCGTTGATTACCGCCTGGTACAAACTCTGAACAAAGTAGGGTGGGTTGTCATCCGCGTCTTTTAACGCGATAGTAATGGGTACGACTGTTGTATGACCGGTTCCGTTTTCGTCGACAGCTTGGTATGATAGTAAATATACAGGATGGGCTTCGTAATCTAAACAATTTCCCGATCCTGGTGTTTCACAGGGTGCCACTGATATAACTCCCGTTGTTTTGCTCACTGTAAATCTACAAGTGTACTTGCGCATGAGAAACCATTTTCCTATGATCATACACGCTTTGCAAACCTGTCAGCACCATTTCCGAATAAGGAATACACTATTCCATTGACCCCGTGAACTCCAGAGTCACGATCTTGTGCCTGTGAAATAATTAGATGAATACACGTGACTTTTCACGCGTGGTTATCACTGTTTTACAGTAATTGTAGATACGACTGTTCCAGGTGGTGCAGTTTCTGATATAGTGGCTCTGTAATTTTCTTGGTCAAATTGAGGTGGGTTATCATTTACATCCATTGTAGTTATGGAAACAGTAGCGGTGCTTGAAAGTTTTTGGGTAGAAAAAGCCTCTCTCGCTATAACCAATAGTATAAACTTCCTTTGGTTTGGATTTTCATAGTCTAATGGTCCGTTCGCAATTCGAACACTGACTGATGTTGAACCAGTAGCTAAAGTAGGTTCTATACTAAAGATTCCCGATGGATCCATTACTTCCAGATTAAACACAGAGTTGGTTCCCTGAGTTTTATTACAACCACATTAGTATCTTTTAACGATTACCCCCGAAAACTCTTCATACTATATCCAAGTCTTGCACGAACATATCCAATCCAGGTAATGGCGTGCCATTAGGTAAATTTTCATTTACGTTTACGGAATAGCTCGTTAAGTTAAAGACTGGTGCCTCGTCATTAACGTCTTTTATTGTAATTGTAACTGTTGCGGTGGAAGAAGTTTCATCACTATAGTCCGGTTCGAAATTTACAATTTCGGACACTCGAACTTTTAAGGTCACAATTCCATTTGTGTCCAAAAATGCCTCGCGGTTCAAAGGTCGCCCAGTTTGAATTTCACCCGATTCAGAATCAATCGTGAAGTATTCACCCGGATCTTAAGAACCAACTGCTTTTAAGTACTTTCAATAAGTAATTGGGAACATATTGAACTTACTCGTTAACAATTCGTAATAAAGTTTTCTGGGTTTGGCCTTATCACCATCGACTGCTTTTACAGTCATTACTTTACTGCCCTAATTACCAACAAGCATTAATAAGGACACAGATTTGTATTTAACGCGTTACGCTTACAATTGGAGTATCTTCGCTAACTATGGCAACCATAGAACTGATAAAAGTTGGAGGTTGGTTTTGAACGTCACCAATAACTATGGTTAAAGAAGTTGAGCTAGTATGAGCCCCATCCTATATCAAATGTACTTGTTCATTAGTATTCAGCCCGCGTACGCGGTATATCGAAATTAATTACTTCTGCTTGTAATTGCAACTGGTACACGGAATTCTTGGAATAATCCAACTGTTTAGCTAAGACAACTGCCGCTAATGTATTTGTTGTTGATAATTTTAATGGAGTGACGCGAAATAAGTCGCAGGCATCTGGAAACTATTCAAGAGGAGTTACTATATTGAAACTCAACTCATTCTTTTTCAAACGTACATCGGCATTAAAAACACATTTAATTTCAAGGATTGATCCAACAGCGTCGACGTCTGTGACGTTTATCTTGTTGAATATTGTGGTTTCCACGGCAGTGTCCTGAATTATGGTTCAAACTATGATCAGTTCTAATCTCTATTGAATACGCGACACGTTCTAGGGAAAATTCTAACCTCGCTGACTTCGACTTCGTAAGGTACTTGATGAAATCTTGGCGCGTTATCATTTTCATCTAAGATGATGACCGTCACCGGAACCCGGATGACGTTATTATTATTGCCCCCTCCGACCTCGTCTTCGAGAGTGACCGCGAATGATAGGGTATCGTTGACCTCGCGATCTATGGCTTCGGCTACGGTAACGATCCCTGTATGCTTATCAACCTTCAACTTATCGGTTCCATCTAGCCCGTAAGCAACTACGGAACCTTCAGGATCGCGTCCCAATAATTGGAAAACCGACGCTCCTGTTTGTACGACAAAAGTAGTTACTTCGAGATGATGTATTTGGCTAATTTATTATTTTTTGTTGTATTTTTCTCACCGATTGGTGTATTTTCGGAAACAACCGCGAGATCGATGGAGTTAATTAAAATTGGAGGTGAGTTTCCTAGAACAACTACATAGCGAAGGAAATTAGATTTCTTTCTTGGGGTTTTGTTACTGCAATTCTACTCTCGGATGAGGGTATTTATATAATATAATTAATCTCACCTGTTACACAAGTAAAAGCTAGTATAGCACTGAGAAAATTAGTTTTGGCCATATTTTTATTGGCTTCTTTCTGTAAGGATATTTTTGGAATCTTGGATTTTAATATTAATTAAATATATTAAAGCGCGTGCTAAATTATATTAGACACTTTAAACGCCGAAAGATGTGACTGCTTCCGACCGGATTAAGTATAAATATCGTTTGGGTATATTTCAGAGCCTTAGTAAGTAATTAAAATTAAATTGGCAACCCGGGTTAATTTTTTTATCTTGTTATAAACGGGCATTGAGCAAACCGCTCAGACGCTACATAAACCAATCACAGTATAACCATATTAAAAGCCTGTGAAGGCTAAGCGAACTAGTGCGAGAAAAATGAAGTGGAACAGCCCGAGCGGGTTCCTTTAAATAACAATAAGACAATTGAACATCGCGACCTAATTGGTTAATAATTAAAACCTACATTAAATTAAATACACTAAAATGAACAAATTAACGTCTATTACTATGGTTTATATAATTTTACACGAATTAAAATAATTATTAAACTATAAAGAGAAGTTACTGTACGGACCAAAATAGCGGAAACGTCATCATTCAGACACGATAAGCCTTTTCGTTGCAGGAAGGTAACAATATCATACACACACACCTATACCCGCATACCAAACCAAGCATTACATCTACCACAAAACCTTCGTTTAATGCTTGGAAAAGAGCATTAATCTTAAAAAAATGTTGCGGACTTACTTGGCATAAATGAGCTGCGATGCAGATACTAATCATGATGAGCTAAAATTTGATATTTATCCTTTTTAAAAAAAGTCTAAAAATTTTCGATCATAATTCGGGCCTAACTCTAAGATCTTGGCGGAAGGGAAGGAGGCCCTCTTTTGCCAAGCTGGCTATGTTTCGAATAAAAAACTACCTACCTGTACAGGTATGCCAGTTACCGGTTATCCTCGGGGGGTGCCAGATGCTACGTCACCGTAAAAAAAGCCAGTCTGGTGGCTCGGAACTTGGCTTCTTAAAGAGACCCCCTTTGACGTTCAATGCACCTGGCTTCATCCTTAACGCTAGAAGACGTTTCCTCTTCTACAAGTTCTAGCGCCACTTTCACTCAGGCTGATGGCTAGGAAGGTCCGAGTTGGCTCGCCATAGAATTACTACTGGCTCTGGGTAAGCTTGAACATCTTTGTATTTGTATTTACCCGCGTTCATGGTATTGACGCACTTACACGCGTTGTGGTAACTGGTGCACAAGTGACTGTCTACCAATGCCTTCACGATCTGCACGCTGTGTTTGATTGTCCCGCGTGAAATACGCGTCATACCGAGACTAAAACCTAGATTAGGGAAACAATTAATATTCCCGGTTACTGAATAATTACAATATCGAAACAACGAATTAGATGAAATGGTATTGATAAAAATTCGACGCTAAGTGGTTTGTGTTAATGGTTTTTTTTCTCTTCTGTATCGGAATTATATGCACGCTTAATACCATTAACTCTCTCAAACACGTAAGAAATCGTGTGGTTTTCATTTTCATTTTTAAATGGGCGTATTTTGGGTGTGATATTCTTATGATCACCACGCCCGAACGTTATTAAGAACATTCTTTTTTATATATAAAGGGTTATGCCAGTGAACAATATAGGTTATTTTCTTCATTCTGCTTGTAAAGGATGAAGTTTTAAAAGTATGAAACCCTCCTTCAGAAGTTCAGAGCGCTAGATGAATTCCCATTCAGTTCATTTGCTTTTAGAGATAAAAATGTCTGTTGTCTTGGATTTGATCTGTATCACGTTTAATACCTTGCAATCAAAATATATACATTATTTTCTTTAATTGAGAAAATGCACCGATCAGTTAAGGGTGATTTAGATATAACAGAGTGATTTTAATTTTTATCGATTGACTCTTAAATTGTTACGTAACGATTCTCCTTGGGGCGAATACAAGGGAGATTGAACCCCGAAATAGTTTTGGAACTCAGGAAAGCCTGATAGCGTTTTAATTACGTGTTTTTAACATGGGACCACCGCTATCACGATTTACATGGCAGGAAAATGAATCGTGACTCCTGTAAAATGATACATCCTAGTGTAAAATATTTGGAAATTAGTGAACAAGGCGGAATTCTATCTTGAATAAAGTAAATCATGATTTTACTAAAACTAGAAGTTGATAAAGGGATGTGGCATTGCCCATCTTGACCGTGTTAAATCGATGATGAGAAAACTTTGATAATTTTTCGTATTTACTCGAGTCTTTGTTGCATTTTCGACTCAAAATCTCCCAAAGAACATTCCCCCGAATTTAAGACAGACCTTTCAAAACACCCTGACGATGCGTAACAATCATACCTTATTTTATTGTTCGTTACCTTATAAATTAATCTATTTTCCTCACATGAATTAACATTATACTAAATAGACTACAAAACAAATCATTACATGCCAAGGAAGTTACAAGTTTCATCGATGTAAACCTCAATAGAACAATCGGTATGGATCAGATCTAGTGACGTGACGTGAACCGGAAAATTTTCCAAATACATTGTGTGAAATGAATGAAAAAGTGTTTCCCGATATTTTTACAAAGTCTTTCACACGTTTCTAAATCGAAATCTTATCGTCTGTGGGTTCCGTTTAAAAATTGTCGGGGTTTTCCCCGATTTCTTTTTTATATTAAAAAAGGAGAAGAAAAATCATTCTTATTTTGGTATTAAAAGATTCATCTCTCTTTTTATAAGCTATTTAAGAGCAAAGCGGATAGGGGGTAAAGAAAGAAAGAAAGTAGTAAATGACAGATCGTGGCGAAAGAGTTATGGGTCTTTTTACTGTCAGGATTTTGATTTCTCTCGCCGCCACTGAGGGACAATGATAAACGCGAAGAAGATTTATATAAAGAGTATGGAAGACGCGATTAATCACTTCTAATACTTAACGCGAGCTTCGTAGCTGCGCCAACCATCCAATAAGAATGAACCATCCTAGAAATAAAGTTAGAAAAAGTCTTCTATAAAAAGCCGATTATTCAATCCACCTATTGATCCGGGCGAATTCAGTCAGTCAGTGGGGATTTCGGGCGAAATTGTCAGTAGGTGTTTGGCATTGAGCCCACTGTAAGCGTTTCTACCTTTTTTTTATTATTTTTCTAAAGAAAAATTTTGTATTCTTCACAAATGGAAACTGCCCAAAAATGTTTCTTAATTATCCTTCCAATGATGTTACGTATGTATGTACATCTACCATCTATATAAGAGATGTTCCATAAGTATGACGCTACCTATTCTTCGTAATGAGAACAACAAGCGAGAATTGAAGTACTACACTCGGTTAATTTTGCAGTCCATCTAATCCTGTTTGGTCTGCACTAAGCCTTTGACATGCAGTGCCTCACCAGGCGTCGCTTTACCTCAAATCTATAACCTACCTCATTCACTTCATGACACGCTCCAGTTTGTAACCCGTGACAAACTTATAGATGAACATATCTTATCAACTTATGGTATCACGCGTTCGATGCTTGCCGGATCTTAATTTAAATGCCAATATTCCCTGTTTGTGAGGCAATAATTTTGAGGTGTGATAGGCGCAATATGACGTTAAAGGTTTCTCCTTTGTTCTACTCTTTAATTTTCCATTAATAAGCTCCATTTGAAAAGATTTTTGGAATTTGAGCTTCGAAGTATAGGTTACCTTCATAATCTCATTTTTTGACGATCATCCCTTAGATGGAGGAAGGGTTTATGGGTCATAAGGGATACGTCTTTAAAGTCGTTAAGGTGAATTGATAGCTTTCTTTCTTTTCTTTTCTTGTCATTTGATCTATGTGAAATATATGGATCGAGATTGGTGGTCGCTTCCAAGGAACATTGTTTTTAAGAGACATTTTCAGAAGCCTCGGCTTATTCAGTTAGGCCATGCACGTAGGGTTAAATGGACGTCATTGAATGACCTGTTGACCTCCCATTACGCTACACTGGTTGCATTGATTTTTTTATATATATGCGTTGAAAAGACAATGCAAGAAGTTTTCCAGACATTATTCAAGCCATGGGCGTACATGTATTGAATTGATAGTTTCCAAGAAAGTGTAAAATATTGTCAGACCCCACGAGACCAAATTGGTTGGATCTTTCTTGAGTTTAGGCGTGAGATTTTTTTTCTTTTACATCCTTAGGACTCATTTTTTCCATAAAAGTGTCAAAAACTGAGGCAAAACGTCAACAACGCCTTTCTCGGCAAAAAGAAAAGAAAACTTTAAATATATTCATAAAAAAAACTCGCAGAAAAAGTTTCCAATAATTTTTTTTAAAAGAAAATTTAAAAAACCTCAACTTTTATAAAATTTTGACTTCAAAAATGAAAGAAAAATCCCCAAAATTTATACCTCACCTACACGTAAACTTCGGGAAACATTTCAAAGACGGGGGTACGCAAACTTATCAATCTAAAAAGAAAGTTAATTTTCATTTCTCTATAAAGAACTTCTCTGCTAAGTCTGCCATAAATTAAATGCTATGTTATCTTATGATATTTTGAGTTGCAAAATGTAACTTGTATAACGGGCCAATGATTTCGAGTTATAATTTGAGTGTTTTAGGGATTTTATAAAGCTTCTTACTGAGATATCTTGTTGGACGATCTTCAGTTCATTCGAGGGGCTAATCACTCAGCGTAGACGTACCTTTGACTGTAAAAAGGGTACGTATCCCATAATCTTTGTACAATGAGTTTGAGAGTGAGTAGCTCCTCGTATTCTATTGCAAATTTAGCCCTACTTATAGCTAGTTGGACGATCTTCAGTTCATTCGTGGGGCTATTCACTCAGCATAGACGTACCTTTGACTGTAAAATGGGGTTAGGTCTTAACATTTATCCCATAATCGTTGTACTATGAATTTAAGAGTGAGTAGCTCCTCGAATTCTATTGCAATTTTAGGCCTACTTATAGCTAGTTTCCAAAAATATATAGCGCTCAGCGATTTGTTGGGTGTAAGTGCTATAGAAAAATGAAAAATAAAAAATAAATTATCAAAAAATCTATACAAAAAGGGTGGGAGAGTATACTCTGTTCTGTCATGTTTGATATTTTACGACCTATTCAAATGTATTAGACTAAAAGAAAACGTCCTCAATTCGCCCCAATGTTTGACAGCTCGAATCTTATATATATTTTCTCTTCTTGTACGCATGTTCTTTGTCGATCTTGTAAAGACCTAGCCGGGATACTATTGTGACAGATGTTACTGATTAATGCCAGGAACTTCGGTGGGATCGTGAATACCTTTTTCTTGTTTTGGTGCATAAATTTTGTCCGGACAAAATCAGGGTAACTTTAGTCTATTCTGAATATATACAGTATCTTTTCTCTTTGGGGTATATCGATTAGAAGGACTAGTTTCTGGTCGGGTAACCAAAATAATTGAGCTTAGTTTCATAAATCTATATTAATATCCAATAATGCCTTAATATGCTGGAGAATATGAAAATATATTGCGTTGGCGTTGATAGGTCAGTTTTAATTTTTATTAACGTGAAAAGATTTTCTAGCATTTAAAAAAGAAAATTTTGAAAAAAGACTAAGTTCAATAATAGGCCTTGTTAACAGATGCTAAGACTGTATAGCTTAACTTGTGAATGGTTCAAGCAGCCCTGGAATTTTTCAAAGAACGTCTTTAGCTTTTGCCGTAGTCCTTGGTTACTTTATTATTTTGGGCATCTGAAAAGGATTCTTTATCTCTATATATATAAATTATTAATTTTTTGTGCGGCGACAGAAAGATTTTCTCTTATCATTAACATTGATGATGCAAATAGGTTTTTCCCCGGGTTATTTGTAGTTACGATTGAATAAGTGCTTCTGTATTGATTAAATCAAGTTATACTTGTAGATATTTTAGCTACGAGACCGTACCATACCACAAGCCACATTCAATTGCCGGCTAACAAATTGCAAGCCTCGAGGAAAACCTCTGCCATGAACTAAATAAGGAGATAAATCGAAGGAAAAAGACTCATCCTTAAGACAGGATTAGATGAAACCTATCCTGTATGTTAGAGTGTACAGGATATATTGTATATGTATCTGTAATCCTTAATACCATAGAATTAACGACAGCATGCTGGCCACAAGGCGGAGTCTATTTTATACCAAAGGCAAATATGAGTAAAGAAAGTAAGGCACTGGGGAGGTAAATGATATCACTCCGTCTCAGTGTAGGCCCAAGTCTGACTTTCTCTCTAACTTCTGTGATCAACCAATCAGAGCTCTACTAAACGACGTTATCTTTTTGATTTTTCCGACGAAAATAGCTATAGCTTATCTTATTGCACCTCACTTTGCGTTACATCTATCTGCGTTTGATAATACTATACGTTACCAAACCCAAATCTTTTAAGACTTAGAAATAACGGTCAGATGAAAATCAGACAAAATCGTGAGCTCCATGGACTGGTAATATCTTAAGTCTCCCAAAAATAAAATAAAATATATATATATATATATGTATACCTATATACAGGGTGTTTCTGATAAATCTGCCATAAATTAAGGGGATGTTCTTTGGGAATTCAATTTTGAGTCGAAAGTGTAACTTCCATCTCCATTTTGCAATAAGAGCCACTGTTTTCAAGTTAAGATTGCCCAGAGTATTTTACGGATGACCCCTTAAATTTAATTAAGAAACTGATTAAGACATTGATTTCTAATTTAATTAATTAAGGGGTCATCCCTAAAACACTCAAACACACCTCGAAAACAGTGTCCCTTGTGCAAAATGGAGATGGAAGTTATTCATTTTCGACTGAAAATGTATTTACCAAAGAACATCCCACTTAATTTATGCCATGGACTTATCAGAAACACCCTGTATTTCATGTCATTGTTATTGCCTTAAACCTATTTTTTTTCTCATTGCTAATTCGATATCACGAAAAAGAACGGAAGTTACTATTACTTATTTCTATTCATTACGACCGAGTTCGCTTTAGTCCGCAATCCTTATACCAAAAATGGACTTATAAAAAACCTTGAATTGTTTTTTTCGCGCTATTATTTTAAAATTCATTAGTATTATTATAAAATATATTCATATACTTTTTATTTAAGAAACTCAGGGTCGTATAAGAACGTTTAATTTAAATTTTATGAAAGCATTTTTCTAGTATATCAACAATACGCCATCAAACTTGTTTGTAATTTGTTTAGACGAAGTTTGATGGATAGATTTGACAATACGCCCCAGAAAAATCATTTTAATTATTAAGGATAAACTATTTAGGTTTACCTACCTACACGAAATGCTTGGGAAACTTAATATAACTTTCATATTCATAACAATTTCACACAAAAGGTATATTTTTCCTTCATCTATACGTGCCTCCACATAAATTCGGCTGCGTTATCCGAACTTTCGATCAAATTTATTATATGGAAAAAGTTTGTAACAAAGACCCCCACATCGCATTTGTGTATTTTCCCAAAAATTTACTTCTTTTTTCTTGCGCTCTAGTTTTGTTATGAATTTTTAAAACTTCCAAAATTAAACTACGCTACCTTATTTTTTTTATTATTATAGTAGCTAGCCCTACTCTAGAAATTTATTGTATTAAGCATTACCAGTGGCAAAATGTGTATAAATATATACCCCATATTATGCAATTTTTAAATTTCACGGTCAACTGTTTCATTATATATATATTGAAGTTGGCCGTGCCGTGGTTAACTCTACTAGTCGATAAAAATAGGAGGTAGGTTTGTAGATCATCCAGTTACAGGGCCCGTTTGTGAAGGGAGGTTGTTATTATTATATTTATCGTCTAGTTGCGCCTTTCAAAACTCTACATCGGAAACTAGCAGTGCTGCCAGCTTGAAAAATTATGTCCCTCAATACCCTGGTATCTTTATGGGGAAAGAAAAATGGAGTTAAAATCAATTAGGGCGTCGAATGTTAAGTGTTCTTGTTGAAAAGGATGTCATGTACCAAAAGAATCACACCCGAAACAGGGTTTTACTTCCAAAGACAATTCTCTGCTTTATAATAAGTGGTAATTTAGGTAATCTTCGATAAGTAGTGGTTAGATTTGACCGCCTCTATTTACCCCAAGACTTATTCCATTGTTCCCAATTCATTTTGTTGTTTAAATGCTATCAAATGAAAATATTTACAGCTTCCAAATAAAGTGTGGGATCTAGGTCTACTCCTTCATAATTTTTCGGAAGCATGGCACACCTACGTCTTAAAGATAAAGGAGAAGTTTATAGACTCTTGGCGATTCTTGAAGCTTTTCTTATTTTACTTATAGAGTGCATGCCTTATAACCCCTTTTTAGGATAGCGTAGTTTTTTTTTCTTCTTCTCATGAACACCTGAAATATTGGGTAGGTAGGGAGACACATAACCATTTAATTTAGGCCCGTCTAAGGGCTAAGTACTCTTTTTTTTTTCTTTCTTTCTCAATGAGGTATAAATTTTGCTTTATATTTCCATGCCATCCATGGGTGTGCTTATTTGACTCCTTCAATAGTTAAACTCAAGGACCTTGAAGGGACTAGACGGTTTTCATTAAAATAAAAGAGCGCCCATGGTGGCTTTCTAAATTATATCGGGGTCTTGACCTTAGTGGCTAAATTTTAGCGCTATCTAAACTGCTCCATCGGTTTTAAGTTTCTACGAAATTTCGGAAAGGATTATTTTTATGTCTTTTCCTATAACTTACCTTGAAGCGGTTAATTCACTGCTTTATCTGCTTTGAGAAGAGCTTTTTAGCTAAATATTATCTTTGGGCCTAACGAAGTCAGTGTAAAGTCATTTACTTCAGATGAAAATCTCCCCTAATATACGTCAGTCCCTCACTTAGCCAATAGGGCGTCTCCATAAAGCTCTCCGCCATTTTGAGGGAAAGAGTACGATCCATTCTCAAGCCGCTGTTATCTCCCTATTGATTGAAATCATTGAAAAATACGTCATGCACCAACTTAAACTTGACCTCAAAGACCTTTATATGTAAAAGAATCTAGACATATCATCACATCCTTCTTGTTGCGTTCTCTATTCAAGGAAGAAATTCAAATTTTCTTTTACAAAAGAAACAGGATGATGTATAATACATGTTGCGTATGCAAGACCCCCAAACAACGTTAGGAAGAAAAGAACTAATATTCTACAATATCATCTTTTGGGAAAAACCACATTATTTCATTTCAGAAAAAAGATTGCAAAAAAAGGAATAATAAGAAGAAAATATAAAAAAAAAATGTTTTCATCTGCCTTTCATTTTATTAAGAGTAGGTCAGAAAGAAATTTGAAAGTCGGCGAGTTTTTGGACGCGTTTCCTTGGAAAAACTACTTTGCATGAGGCTTTTTACAATCCGAATGTTGGTGGGAGATTGGTGCTCGTAACTGTGGAATACGATAAAGGCAAAGGCCTAAACCATCAGAATACAGAAGGGAAGTTCATGTTTTAAACATATATAAACGAAGCTTTCTCATCCCAGTGATATTGTGCATACCAGAAATTCATAAGTCAAAGGTGAAACGTCATAGATTTTCGTGCTGAGGCGCTTATAAAGGCTCAGTACAGACTAAATAGGAAGATGGACGGCAAAGTTAACACCGAGTGTAGGACATCAATTCTCGCTTGTCGTTCTCGAACTAGCTCGAGTTGTAAGTCTCTAACATTACGAAGTATAGGTTGTGTCATACTTATGGAACATATCTTATAAACTTATGGTTAAAGTAAAGTAATGCTAAAATGCCTGAAGTAATTCTTAACTTCAAACGATGAACTTTTGAATATATACCGCTTTGATCTGAGATAAATGCCTTTATAAAATGCCTACAACAACGTAAAATTTCTCCCATTTTTTTGAGATGAAGCGATAGTTCAAAGGTCAATTGCCCCGTGTCCCGCTTACGGTGTGTGCTTCTAGGAAGAATATGGTAAAAATCATATCGTTGTTTAGCTTATCTCGCTAGCTAGCTTGACTGCATTGGGAAAGAAAAACCGCTGACCAGAATTTGAATAAGATATTCTCTAGAATTATACGGGGTTTTTTATGGTCGTCTGCTTTGCGTTTGAACCCGACTAACCCATTAAGGAATGAGCGTGTTAACCTTGTATTTTATGTTGGTGGTGCTTTCTTAGAAACAAAAAAAACTCCCATCTCTTGCGTTCAATTAGTTTTATAACGAGACTTCATGAAGATGGTGTTTTTGCTAAGAAGACCAAAAATGTTTAACCTTGCAGTCATAAGTTTATAAGATATGTTCCATAAGGATGACGCTACTTATACTTCGTAATACTAGAGACTTACTGAGAGCTAGTTCGATAACGACAAGCGAGAATTGACTACACTAAGTTAAATTGCAGTCCATATTCTTATTTAGTCTGTACTAAGCCTTTGACAGCGCTAGAGTCACCAGGCGTCGCTTTACCTCGAATCTATGACCTACGTCACTTCATGACAAGTTCCAGTTTGTAACCAGTACAAACAAACTTTTAGAACATATCTTATGAACTTATGGTGCAATACAGGCAATTACTAAAATTTTATAAAATTAAACCTAACCTATTATAAAATAAACAAAAACACAATTTACTTGAAACTAGTTTAGAAAATGATCGTAGGTAGTAGTTGTAGTAATGAGACTTTATAGTCCTAGAAAACAAACAACCATCAATTCATAGTATAAAAGCTATCATATATATTGTTTGTATCTTTAGTTAGAATCTACAATCATCGTGTAAACCGCCTTCTTGCCAAACTTAAAAGTTCTATAGTCTGGAAATCATTTTAAATTAACCGATATGACAGCTAATCCACGCCTATTAACCGCCACCTTTTCTTCGTGTTTTTCTCTCAAGATCAGATCATTTTTAAGAAGAGAAGAACAAGAGATTTTGTAGTAAGACCAGAGTGTGTACACTTGTTCTTAAAATTGCTCAGGGGGAAGACCGAGTCGTTGATAGTTTTTGATCAAAGAGTCCTGTTCGCTTGATAAAACTTGTTCCCTAAAAAATTCCAGTATTTTATTTTTTATATTGGGATAGCGAATTATTTTTACAGTAGAGACGAACAGGTCGAAATGGAAAGGTGTTCATTTTAGTTTCATCTCTTAGTCTTAAACGGTCTTCAGGTATTGGTTGGGGATGATCAGTGAGTTGACGCGAATTTCTTCAAATTGTAGACAGTTTTTTCGGTACGACAGTCACAACCTTAGTTCAAGGTGAGTTGCGTTCAACCGTAAGCAAATTTTCCGATTCACGGAATAATATTTTCTTGTGTTATGTCTGGAAAGAATTATATATATATATTTAACTTTCGGTTTTTTTTTTTGAAAAATCTTTTATTTAAATGTAAATTACCGTTTTTGTTATCCATAGACACGCTTATTATATAAGGAAGTTTATGACTGGCGGAATAATATCAAAGATAAGATTTTTAACTTTAAATAAAAAAATGTGGATATTATATTTTCAATATGATATTTATGGAGGAAAATACGTGATTAAAATTAGAAATTGGATTAAATATGTTTGGGTTTTGAGATTCGGAAATATTATCACGTTTTAAGTTATTTATACGGCTGGTTGTGTGATCTCTCGTTAATTTCATCTATTTATTGATTATAATAGGGTTTAATTTATCAAATTAAATGAACTCTACTGGAAAGTTTCGGAATTTATTTTAAATATAATTTTAATCTGATTTTTAATTTGCTCTGTAGGAATTGCTAATGCGAGTATTAATTAGTTATATAATACACTATAAGAAATTTATTATTTTATAAATACTAACTAGGAAATAATTCTAATTAGCAATATAAAAAATTAACATATTTGTGTGACAGTCACGGTGCTATATTCATTAAAACCCCGAAGGTTTCTAACCCAAGGGTAAAGGGGAAAATGTGTTCTCTAATATTCAGGAAAGGTTTTAAATTCATAAAATATTTAAATCTCTTATACATTTAATAATTTAAAGAAGCATAACCTTAATGGATAACCAAATTAAACATTAATCTATCGTTAAGCCTCGTTTCGTTTCGTTCTCAACTGTAAATTAGTTCTCATTAAATATTAACTATATATGTATATGCTTCCCACACTTGAAATTTTAATTGGCAAAATAGACCTTTATAGTTAAGATAGGGTTCTTTCAAATGTTTTTTATATTTTTTAATTTTTAAAAAACCGGTATATTTTCAATTTAGTTAATGGACTACTGCAGCCATTTACTGATATAAATTCGATTAATCAAAGTTCACGGAGACAGTCGGAATCATTTTCTTTCCCAAAAATTAATTCGTGAATTTTTTTTCTCCCCATTTTTGTCTTATACAAGATGAAGACGAAATTTCTTTTTTATGTCGAAAAAGTGTTAAGGCGTTGTACAAGTTCATGTAAGGAAGCTAGAGAGTGAGTCAGATATTTCGACCCTGCCTTTAAGTTTCACGGGATTATTTTTTAGTATTAATTTAGTTAAATCTAAGTGTAAGGTAGAAATAAGAAATTGAGATACAAACCTTGTAAAAAGGGCGGTTTGGAAACGAACCTATAAATTTTTCCATCGATTTTGACGCCCTTGTGCCATCGGATCGCTGGTTAATACTTTACTTTATTATTCTTTCATGGATGGTGGGGGGGGGGAGGAAATGAGGATGACGTAAATTGTACTCGAGGGGCTATTAACTATCAAATTCCCCGTACACCAATTACGCGTTATACGTAATCAGTGTCAAGGCTATTACCGTTAAATATTACTCTTGATCCCTAAAGATACCAGATACGTCGATTATAGTGAGTGAGTTCCCCCTCGATTTTACTCTGTTACAAGCAAAGAATGAACCTAACTTCTCATAGAAAACCTGCATTTATTGGATAAAATATAACCCTTTTAAGACTTTAAATGAAACTCTAAATTCCAATAACTTGGTTTTAACTTTGATTTCACAATGAAATTATTTCGTATACTAATTATATAGTGAGCACCCCCTCGACTGTACTCAGTTACAAGCGAAGAATGAACCTAATTTCCCATAGAAAACTTTCTTTTATTGGATAAAATATAACCCTTTTAAGAATGTAAATAAATCTTCAAATTCCCATAACTTCATAAGTAGAATTCACAATGAAATTATTTCTGTTAGGGCCTCTGAGTTATTTGACCTTACCAGAAGCTTCTGACCTTACCTTTAGTTATATTTATAAATAGGCCTTCTTTGATAAAGGGAGCCATGTTTATTTCACATGGTCCATGTTTTTCATTTTTCAGTTAATAAACATCTGTTATTAAACAAAATTAAACACAGGGTTTTCATTTTATACTGAGGAGGCCCCAAAGTCGGAATTACCCAAGCTAAACACTGATGCCTTAAATGATTCACGAAAATTTTCAGAGGTCTCTAACAAACGCGAAGAGTATTTCTAAAATAATTTTGTCACGCTCGAATAAATGAACGCACGCGCGTCTCGATCCTCGAATTAAATGTTTTGGAAGTCGAAAGGATGTGTTTCAGTCCTCCATAATTTGCCACTACACTAGCGCCCAAATGGACTGCTCCTTTAATAAGAGGTTGCCACAAGGCGTCCGTCCATTTTTAAATCTTTAATTGTTAACGCTGACTAATTTTAAAAAGATTTCGGTGTCCATGCGTGAATTTAAACACTATTTTTAATTCATGATGTTGGAGAGTTTTGGCGCGTACTCTTTTATTGGCGTTTAAAATTGGGATAGTAAGATGTGGAGTTCAAAGTTTTATGACGAAGTTGTATTAGAAACAAATTTAACCATGCATGCCTTTGTTTTATGTAAAAACACCCTTCCCCGTAGTTCAAAGTTGATATAATAATATCATAAGGTTATAAGATATGTTCCATAAGTATGACAATTCTCATACTTCGTAATGCTATAGAGACTTACAGCTCGAGCTAGTTCTAATAGAACGACAAGCGAGAATTGAAGTCCTACACTCGGTGGTTAATTTTGCAGGACTTCCATCTAGGTCCTATTCAGTCTGCATTACTAAGCCTTTGATAGTGCCTCACCAGGCGTCGCTTTACCTCAAATCTATGACCCTCATTCACTTCATGACAAGCTCCAGTCTGTAACCAGTGACAAACTTATGTATGGAACATATATATGAACTTATGATAATATTAATAGAAAATGTATGACCTAAACCTTGTTGAGATTTTCTCTTTTTATCCTGAAAAAAAGTGATATTAGATCCAAAGCTATGCAGTATAACAATTCAAATAAGGTCGGAGCAAATAGTAAGATTTCTTCTTGTTCCTTTTTCATTCAAACCCCACTAGAATTTTGTCTGCAACAAAGGATTGAAACTGAAGAAAATTCATCTCCTATTTACCCGAACTAGTTTCTTTTATGTGACGGTTTACATTATGTATTAATGCGCCTTAACTTTCGCTTTCTGGTCAAGTGTTGGTCAACGCTGAAAGAAAGTAAACTCATTTGAAATGCATTAAAAAAACGCACTTGCTACAGTACAAAGCTTCCGCAAATATTTCCAATTGAAAAATATCCGAGATGGTAGGCCTACATGGATGATGGGGGATCTTAAGCTCGTTTGTTATTTGAAATGGTTTGAACCCAAAGGTTGCAACAAGAAAATTCAAATGTATTTCCTTCCCATTTCATTATTCTCAACCGGTAGTGGTTTGGTGTGTCGATGAACTTGGCAATTTTAAAATCTTTCTAAAAAATAATATCGTTTTTAATTAACTGTTTTTCGTACTTGTATATTAATAATAATTAGTTTAAAAAACCCTCTTAACGTTATATCGGTAAAAATTAAAGTAC